>NC_141464.1:76157500-85171767 GCF_015680905.1 Coptis chinensis
ATACAAGTATTAACTACCAGCTCCCTTATGGAAACGTTGGAGATAAATATCTAGTTAAATTGAACTATTGTGCGTTTATCTACTTACTTGATATAAGGCTGAACTTCTTTCATGTTTTCCAACACATAAAGATGTGCTTGTTGCCAGGACTTCTCATCAACTTCAACAACATGCGAACCCCCAATCGGTCTTCTACTGCAAATTGTATCTCCATCTTCCAAATCATTGTCTGTCATGTTTCTTGTGGAAGGAACTCCAATTGCATCTACTTCACTCAAGAATTCAGCACAAAACTCAACAGCTTCTTCTGCAATATAATTCTCCGCCATACATCCTTCTGGACGGTTTCGATTCCTAACATATCCCTTTAACACCATCATGTACCTAGAAAGTTTTTTAAAGCTTTAAACCTTTGATATGTGCATTGTGAGACATTTAATAAATAAATTAAAAAAATCATTCACTTACCTCTCAAAAGGATACATCCATCGGAAAAAAACTAGACCACATAGCTCGACCTCCCTTACAAGATGAATTGTCAAATGCACCATGATGTCGAAAAATGATGGTGGGAAAAACTTTTCTAACAAACACAAAGTTTCCACCAAATCTTTCTGAATATTATCCAATTTCGATACATCCACTATTTTTGTGCAAAGAGCATTAAAGAAGAAGCATAACCGAATAATGGTATACCTCACATGCTTTGGCAACACCGATCGTATCGCCATAGGAAGAAGTTGTTGCATTAGTCGGTGGCAATCATGAGATTTAAGACCATATAATTTCAAATCTTTCATTGAAACACAAGATTTGAAATTAGAACAATATCCATCTGGGACCTTCAGTTCAAACAGTGTGTTACAAACTTCCTCTTTCTCTTCTCTAGATAATGTATAACATGTTGGCGGTAGGTAGAATCTTGTCCCTCTCTTCTCTGGTGCTAGTTCTTCCCTTAAGTGTATCTCTACAAGGTCAAGTCGGCTTTGAAGTGAATCCTTTGTTTTCAATGGAATGTTAAGCAAAGTCCCAATGATGTTATCACACACATTTTTCTCAATATGCATGACATCCAAGTTATGTCTCAAAAGCAAATGTCTCCAGTAAGGCAACTCAAAAAATATAGATCTCTTTTTCCAGCGACCTTCCTCATGATTTTTGTGTACACCGTCATTTTTCCTCCATTTTGGTGTTTCTGTATCCTTAGAACTTATTTGCTCCTTTCCCCTTTTTCTTTTCTTTGAATCTTTGGACCTAATTCGCGCCTTCTCCTTCTTTGATTTTTTTGACTTTCTAGCACTTTTCTCGTGGCTTTCCCATGAGTTTTTGAAATGCTCAACTTTTGAGAAGATTTGCACCCCGTTCAATGATTCTGGACTTGATCGCATCTCTTGCTTACCATTAAATGGTCTTTTCTCCTTCCGGTACCGATGGTTTTCTGGAAGCCATCTCATGTGCGCTTGGTATACATTCTTCTTCTTGCCCGATTTCAATCTAATAGAATCGTATTTTCGCGATCTTGGACAAGCAAGATACCCCTTGACAGTACAACCAGCTAAGTTTCCAAAGGCGGGAAAATCATTGATTGTCCATAATAGCACTGCCCTAAGTATAAAGGATTCTTGCTTATAGGCATCATATGCCTCAACACCGGCTGCCATAGCAACTGCGAAGATCTTCAATCAAAGGTGCAAGATAAACATCAATGTTGTTACCAGGTTGGTGCGGACCTGATATCAACAATGTTAACATTAAGAACTTTCTCTTCATGCACAGCCATGGTGGTAGGTTGTAAGTCGCCAATATAACAGGCCAACAATTATGCCTACCGCTAAAGAGAATCAGGTGGATTGAAGCCATCGGTTGAAAGTGCAAACCGAAGACTTCTCGAATCAGCTGCAAACTCTAGCCAAGATTGATCGACGTGTCTCCATGCTTGGGAATCAGCTGGGTGACTCATTTGACCATCAACTACCTCTCTTTCATTTGCAAGCCATACCAAATTCTTCGCCGTTTCAACAGATTGAAACATTTTTTTAAGTCTAGGGATTATTGGGAAATACCATAGTACTTTTGCTGGAACACTATAATTTTGGTCAGGATTATTCTTTTTCACCTTATACCTTGACGCTCCACATGTAGGACAAGTAGTTCTATCCTTGTTTATTAAACCTCTATAGATAATACAATCATTGGGACATGCGTGAATCTTCTCATGTTTTATTC
Source organism: Coptis chinensis (assembly GCF_015680905.1). Taxonomy (NCBI): domain Eukaryota; kingdom Viridiplantae; phylum Streptophyta; class Magnoliopsida; order Ranunculales; family Ranunculaceae; genus Coptis; species Coptis chinensis. The sequence goes on from NC_141464.1 coordinate 76,159,727, forward strand.
CAAAAACAGACAAAGTTTCCTTCGCCTCTCTCATGGTCAAAGGCAGACTCATTGCAATGGGAGCATATCCTTAAAACAGAGCCAACACCATAGAGAAGCTTTTACCGGACCACCCACTCATTGCCTTCACATTGAAAAGCTTAACCAGAGATGATAACTTGGTGTATTTTTACACCCGTCGCACAAAGGTAAATCGGCTTCTTCAATCGGGGTTCACAAAATTTTTTAGGGTTCCCCATGAAAGTCTCCGAAAGTGGCCTTAAACATTTTTCGCGATGTTTGCGGCCTCATCTAGTCCACCCTCATCAAAGCCTTCCTCGACTCCTACTCGATGCTGACTCCTTTGGAGCATCTTCCCCATGCCACACCCATGTGCAATACGCCCTGTTCAATCTTTTCATTCTCGGATGATGTCCCACCTCCATTATATCAAATTTTGTACATATTCCCACATTCAATGCATGGATAGGGTATACAATTCTTACGTTTTGCATTATCAAAAGCAAATGTAAGAAACTGTTTAACGCCTTCTACATATTCAGTAGAAAATATATCTCGACATCCATGACTTGTCCATCTCGGACTACCAAAACAAAATACGATAAGTCCTTATCGACAAACGAAAGCAAATACACGAAAATAGAGTTAACTGAAAAGATAGTCTAGTTTAAAATGAAAAACAAAAAATCATGTTAGATAACCATTTGTGAAACCCTCAGATAGCCCCTAAAGTAAACCTTCTTTTCATAAACAGAAAAAAACACTAACGACCACCTCAAATCAGGAATAAAACACAAATTGTAAAAAAAAAATCAAATCAAATGAAAAACCATACCTGGGTATTGTTGTTTGATACACGTAGAAATCCTAATCACAATCAATTGAAATTCCCCTGTTCCAAAAAAAATATTGGTATAGAACTCAAAACCCAAAACTTTTTACTGCAACAAGTTCAAAATCGAAGAGAGATAAAGAACTAACCTTGTCCGTCTTCAATTACCGCACTGAATTTTGGAGAGGTAATAAATTTTAGATCGATAATGAGTGAAGAGAGAGTCGTGAGGTTGATTTAGGTTGAGAGAGTGAAGATAGAGTCGCGAAGTACGTGTTTTCTGTTTTATTGGTTCTATACCTATGAGAGTTTGAATTGAAGAAAGCTCATGAAAAGTGTTTTTTTTTTATTGTCCGTATACTCGAGAATTTGAAGAGTTTGAGCTAAGCGGGGAGTTGAGTGAACGTGGGTGTCGTCGTGTTTTTGTTTTAGTGGAGTTGCATGGACCAAAACTACTTAGGTCATATAATGGTCAAACGGTCACTTACAAGTTGGATAATCACGTAACTATTTTAGTGAAATAGTCACAAATAGTTCTCCACACATATACACCTTCTTTAGAAAAAAAAACCATTTGTGACCGTTCAAAACGCCACGTCACTAAAAACTTTTAAAACAGTCCACAAAAACCCTTTTTCGCCTTTTGTGACGTTTTCGAACGTAATACCACAAATACCATTTTAAAACATCACAAAAAGCCTTTTTTCTACTAGTGAAAACAATTTGCTTATAGGGTAGAACTAGAAGTTTGGGTGTGAGACTCTTTGCACTGGACAAGTCTCTCGATTTTCTCAGTTCTTTCACTTCCTTGGATATCCAAATAAACTATCCGCATCCAGTCTGAGTAGAACCAGTGGAAATAAACAGATTCCCTATAGCCCAAATCACCCAACTTCATTGCTCCCCCTCAAAGATTCAAAGAATTTCACCTATTATCTCCTAACTTAACAACACTCTCAGACTACAAATTAAACTGAACTTCCTTACTGGGATCTCTTCCTAATGTGACAGGAAACAGTAATCCCCTCAAAGAAATCCAACACAACGATCTCAAGAAAAAACTTATCTTCTTGATATTCGATAACACTCCAATTATTATCACCTGATCGGAACAATACCAATTTCCCGCTATAATGTATTGCCATGACTACAAACTCACTACTGGTTGCTACTCGAGAAAAAACATGCTTCCTAGCATCAAAATGATCCATGAACTGTTTTGCTTTTCGACCCTCATCACGTTCAGATTCTGCTTTCTCAAGATGATATTCTTTACCTATAACATAAATTTTGAAGTCCAGTGTGTTGAGCATCTTTGGAAAGGAGTTGGGTAGAACTTTAATTGGGCATCCAGAAAGTGGCTCGAGGAACGAAATACATTGGGCCTTGTTTCTTTTCACTTTAATTATCCATCTTTTTGGGAGAAGAAGAAGACTGGGCTTCGGTTGATGAAGAGGTTGTACAACACAGATGGTATGCTCAACAAGAGTGAGTATGCATGAACCAAGACGATTTTCTTGTTGATAATCACAGTAGAAGTCAGGAGGTGTTACCATATTCATGATGTCTTCTTCTTCAATTTCAAATGTCAATATGCTATTTGCATAAACCCCCCAATGTTTAAGTAAACAGTCAACGAAGAAAAAAAAGAAGAAGGTCAGGAAGAAGATTAAGTGTGAGAATAGAACCTGAAATGGTTGATTTGTGTTGCTAACCTCGCAAGTGTCACCGCCCATAAAAATGAGAGGAGATTTGTGTTGATTTCAGACTAAAGGGTCGAGGAGGAGATGAGATTTATACGAAAGGAATAAAATATGGCCAATATGTAAAATACGAGAGAGAGAGTGCAAGGATTAAATAATGGCAACCTTTGGAGGGTTTTCACAAAGCTGGGTTTAACGTGTTAATGTGGGGGGCAATGCAACGTCTATTTCATAAGAGTAAAATGGTCAATAGCTAAAATACCAACGTCTGTTACACACAAAATTGACGGAGCGGGAGGCAAACTCAAACTATTTTAAAAATGGGGGGTTTAGTCATAACACTACCAAACTTTGGGAGATTAAGTCAAAATTCTCCAAAATAAACTTAGGTAACATGGAATGATGGAAATGAAGTTAGTTATTCTGGATTATAAATTTGGGCCCATTTAAGAGCTACGTTGGAGGCTGTTTATGGGATTGGTCCTCCAAATTTGAGGATAAACAGCCCCGTTGGTAATCATAAAAATCTTTTGAGATCCAGATTCAATTCAAGTCGGTTCTGGTCTAACCCAAACGTGTCGCAGACAAAAACGAACGAAAGTAAACCAGAACCTTCTTCATCCAAACTTCCCACTTCTCGTCTCTTATTATTTCCCAATCCTTATTTCCATCTCCAACCCTAACCCTATTCCGAAAAACCAAACAACCATGCTTCTCTCTCCAGGTAACTCACCCCGCCACCTGTCCCCCTCCCCATCTCTAAACACCCCATCATCATCATCATCATCATCATCATCTTCAATTTTTTTACCCATCTCAAAAAAAAGACAAGCCCATGTCCTAGACGAAGAAACATACGGAGACGCAATGGGCTACATAATAGAACGTGATTTCTTCCCCGACTTACCCAAGCTAGTTTTGACCGTTTAGATTGGCTAGTTATTTTGTTAAAACTGGTGACCCAATGATAATTAAAGATGCCCAATTAAAGATTCTTGAGGCGTCGTGGTGGCAAAACTTTACGCAATCAATGTTGAAGCCCATTCCAAGGCGCCAAAACCCACCTAATTATGTTAATTTGTTGACTACTCCTTTCGATTTCGATAAAACCCCGCAAGTTGTTGAGGGAAATAATGTTGTTGTTGGTGGTGGTGGTGATGGTGATGGGCATGTTGATTCCATTGTTGGGTCGTATAGTCTAGATGAGTTTTGTAGAAGGTATACTAGTGAAGATAATGATAGTTTTAGTAAGATATTAGAAAAGGTTAATAGGAAGAAGAGAGAGAGAGGTATGGGTTTTAATAGAAGGGGAGAAAGTGGAAGTGAAATTGTTGGAAGATATTAAGAAAGAACGGTTACGGATGGGTACGGGACTTGGATCAGCCGTTGAGTACATTGGAGGGTGGAAATATACGGCGAAGAATTTGTTAATGTATAATCCGTGGATAATGGTGAAGTGGCGTTGGACGGAAGAAGAAGGCGGAGAGGATTAAGGGTTTGACTAAGGAGATTTGAGGAGGACGAATACTAGGTTTCATGGAAAGTCGGGTGGATTCTAGACCGAAGGAAGAGGATACTATTGCAGTGATGTATACTCCCTTGTGGCGGGAGGAACTCCGGTGTTTTCGGCCAGATCTTGAAAGAGAAGCGGAGAAAACTAGGAAGTATGATTTGGAAGATATGAGGAAAACTCGAATCATTTTTTATGTTGAGTCCGGGAAGAAGGCGGATAATGGGTATAACTATGTAAAGACGCCTCCTCGCACCTTTGGTGTTGATGAGTCACCGCTTATTACATGGGAGAGATTGAAGGGACACCTTTGAGACTGGAACAGAGGATACACCGTTGGTATTGGAGGTAGTAGAGGGCCTCAATTCAAGATTGCATATCCGTCTCCTAGAGATGTCAAGGCTCACTCCTTGTCTAGGGAAATTTGCTTCCAGTAAAACGAGGGAGAGGTCTAAGATGTTTCAGAAACCTCCATTGCCTTCACCACTCGTGGAGATAGTGCTAGTCCAAGTGTCCAGAACTCTTTCTCCCCTTCGCCGAAGTTTGTTAGAAGCATGGCTAAGTCTTCAAGCACAATTGATGAAACTCTTCGTGCTGCCTACCGTGGTGCAAGCCCAATGGTAGGGACTCAAAAGCGGGTAGGAGCTTGACAAGATTTGGAAGAGATAGTTGCTTCAGTTCTAAGTCACCTGCTTTGAAGGAAGGTTCCAATCCACCCTGGTAATGTAAATTTATGTACTTCTGATGATGAAATATGTGTTCTTTATAAGCTAATTATGCCATGAATATATAGAAATATCAATATATGTATGAATCTTTTGCTGAATTTCTTATAATTTTATCGAGGTTTGTGATTTAAGATTCAAAAATGTTTGAAAATGAAGCAAATTTGTCTAGTGCATTTTGAGATTCTATTATTCATTCTGGATGCGGAAGGTATAGAACATTCTGGATGCGGAAGGTATCTCCTTTTAAGTCTTATTGAGTTGGTACCTGTAGAACGTAGAATCATCTTATAGAGTTTGTAGCTCTAGAACATAGAATCACATCTTCTATATGCAGGTTGGCGTCCTTGGAGGAAACCGCAAATATTTGGAGAAGGTTTTAGAAGATTACTGTGATTTTCCAAAGCATTTTAACATGCATCCTAAGTATCAAAAGCTATTGAAGATGCTCACATATTTCAATCATATGGGTATACAAACAATTAGGCTTGTTATTTAGCTTGAAAAAGACAGTGTTAATAAGAATCAACGAAACAATGTCTGAAGCTATATATCGTCCCTTAGAATAAGAAAGATGTTACAGGTAGTTGATAAGGAGTTATAGATCCACTCCTTTTATCATACTACTTTAGTGAACAAATCTGTAGTAGGTATTATATTGTCGCTCGGTCCTCTTGAAGAAGGGTGCCCTGCCATTCCTACTTATTTTTAACTCCTTTGAGTAGAGTTAGTTGTTTCATAGTTTAGGTATAGTGTCATACACTCGATGTACTAGGGAATGGGGATGTAGATCCCAGGCTGCTTTAGTCTTGAGCTGCTCCCATGCTGCTTTAACACTCCAATGCATCTTAATTGAGTGTAAGGCTGTAACTTTAGGCTATATCTCCAGCTATTGTTTGGAATAGTCCTGAACGAACTGACACCAAATTCTTCTCTTCTTTCTATGTTCATTTTACAGTATTTTCTAGGTTATGGAAGGTGTAATTCCTTGTTGCTCTCTGTGGAGAGATTCGTTAAAGTTTTATCTCATAGTTGGTGTGTCGCAGATGTCAGTACTCGGACACCGACACTTTTTGGAAGTTTATTTCTAATTTGCCCGTGTGTCGAGGTGTGACAATGCAAGTAGGTATAATCGGTATAATGGAATCGGGAACAGTGGAAACCCAATTTTGACAAGTGATACTTCGTCTAATCGTCTTCATCCATCCTATTATTGATTAGTTGTAGTCAAAAGTTTTCAACATGGATGCCATTAGTATTCTAATTGAATAGATTCTTGATGTGATTCTGTCTGGAAGAAAATTACAGACTGCGAGGCATTTTCAAACTAATGAAAACAGGACTAGAATAAACTCGTCCTTCACTAATGCCACTGGTATTACACAGATGATACGTGTCACCTTATTCAACCCCCGACTTACAAGTGTTACCCTTGCATGTTCATGCGAAGTTCTCACTTCTGACACAACCATAACCATGAAACGAAAAGCACCACAGCCTTTGATAGTAACTTGCTCTCACTTCCGCTACCATCAGATCAACAGACACAAGAAAAAACACCACTTATTCATGATACTTAAAAAAGAAGCTACATTTTCTCAGAACCGTCAAACTATCATCATCAGGTGTTTCCACGCCGTTGATCTATGGCCAGACCCCATCCACGAACACCAAATTGCAATTCAGCAGCAGCAATTAAAAACTCAACGGCTTGTTGTGGAGTCAAAACTTCAACAACACTCTTTATAGTTTTCAGTCGCAGATCATCAGCTTTCTCTAAAACCTTCACCAACCGTTCGACCTCAGGTTCTTGATCAAGTAACAATGACACGATATCACATGCACTCTCTTGCCACGAACCTAACTCAGTAGTAATCTCATTTTCTTTCCTTACGGTCTCACATTGTAACTCACTAACTCGAGCGAGTTGAGCTGGTGATAAATCACCAAGATCCTCCAGTTCTATTTCCTTGAAGAAGATCCAAAAGTCTAGCTTCAAAACATGCACTTGACTCAGTATATACTAGGTGGAAAATCGTAGTGGGTCTCCACCCAGCAATCCAGTTAAGTGATTGTTCAAGGAAGTTAGCCAAGAAGCACTGAACATGGAGAAGACGTCGTTTTTAGCTGCATGTGTTTTGACTCTGTAGTAATCATCATAGTGACTCATGACTCTGCTAATGAGTTGAATGGTATAGTGTTGATCTTCATTAGTAATGGGTTTTGGCGATGCAGCTAGTTGTTCAAGAAGAAGCTGAAGGTGTTGAAGCCAAACATGATAAAAGCGACTGAAGTTCATTGGCTTTGTTGTAGGTGTGTTGTTGAAAGATGGGGCTTGGGTGTTGGATTTATTAGTGGTGTCAGGGATTATCTGGACCCTGGAACTTGAGGTTTTGTATTATGATCCTATTTTGGGTTGACAGCTTAGTGTGATTCTGTTGTAGTACTTCAATATGTGTCTATTTACTGTGTGAGGGACTAGTGTAGGAATTAGACTTGTGTGTCTGCTCGAAGTGGTTGAATTTATCAATGAAAAAGACTTGATATTTGTAAAATTATGTAACTTATTAAAAAGGAAAAATAAAACTACTTGCGTCATATAAAATTGTTTTAAATGGAAATATAGAGCATCACCTGCATTGGAATGAATTTACACATCTACATACGAGGAGCCAGATTGAAACTTGAGAGGCTTTTAGGCATTGATTGGCGCATATAGTCATATCGTGTGTACATACATCCACGAATCAAATGCAATCTTATAAAATTTTCAAACTCCTATGCATTTGAACTTCGGATCCCAGTTACTACTAGTGATAGTAATTGGAGAGGAATGAGTGATTTTCAACTTAAAAGTGATTTTACATATTCCTATTGGTAATACCCCTAAGAACATAGAAGGATGCAAGAAAGATGGGGCTTGGGAGTTGGATTTATATGTTTGCATGATATGTCTGGGCATTTTTCCTTATTACTTTTGTACACATTTGGGCGTACTTGTAATTTGTAAAGTTGTAAGATCATTAATTCATTGAGAGTTGAGGAAGGGTATTTTGAAGCGAATTGAATAGGCTGCATCTACCCTGTGCTCCTTTGGCTACAGATGTTTTTGATGTATATGAATATCTATATATTTTCTACCAGTTCAGTGACATTTTTGTTGTTTTTGTTTCTGAATTTTGTCAAGTTATCGATATATTATGCATTGAGATATTTTAATGACTTATCAGTGATATTTATTCGAATTTGGAGGGTCTGGTATATCATGTGCGGCAAGATGGTTACAATATGTATATTCTGATCTTGGTTTAGCGCATGCATGAGGTGTGTTTGCCATTCTGGTGGATATTGGAGGCCTCAGGACTCGGGCCTCTAAAGGGTTGCACATATACACATGCGAATGAAGTCTTATTACTTAAACTTCAAAGCAAGGAACAAAATTTTGAAAATTTTTGTGAAATTTTTCGTTTTCCGTGGGCATAGAAACATTTCAAACTTTACACTTTCTATTTGCAAGTTTTTGAAGTGATGACGTCACTTTTCACGAAAATTTTGATATTTTATCGATGATTTTCGTCCATTTTATTAACTAATTTACGCTTTTTTCGAAAATTTCAAAAATCTCAAAATAATAGTAAAATACAATAAATACTAGTTTGTAGGCCTGTGTATATGACTCTTTTGAAAACATGTAGATTGTTTTAAGAAAATTGAGACTACCGTTTTAATGGTTAATCCATTTTAATTTTATAACAAATTATTTTTAATGAAATTTTAAAAATCTATTTTTTCAATTAGAAGAGACATTATGTTTTAATAGGAGAAAGATTCTCGCTTTAATTAAAAGTCTTTAGAATTTATTTTAATAGAAGAATAATTTCCGTTATAATAGGAGAGGAATTCCCATTGTAAAAAAAGATTTCCGTTTTCAAATATGAGATAAATTTATGTTTTAATAAAGAGATTTAGTGGAATTTTAATAGAGTTGAAAAATATCTTGGTGAGGTGGGAGAGCTTTAATATTAAGATATAGATTTAAAATAGAGACTAGTTTTGTCTATTTTGTATTTTTATTGACTAAATTACTAATCATTAATGATCTAATTTTTCTCAAGACTCATCTAATTTCACCTAAATAGACTTTCTCTTTTCCCTCTATTTTGATTAGTGAGATATATATGAGAGGATTATTAATTTTGAAATAAAGAGAGTTACTTATTTTGGTCATTTTTGGTATATGGACATTTAAATTTAAAAATATAATTGCTACCCATATTTATAATTTTTCCTAATGTATTCGTAATTTTTCTCTTACTTTTCGTGAAAATTTCTATATTTTCGTTTTTTTTTGTGGTCACCGAAAAAATGATCGAAACTGAAATTTAATTGCTTGATTTAAAGTAGAATCTAACATCTTTAGGTCCACAAATAAACTTACTACATATATATTGGAACCAGACAAGATTTCTGACGGCTTCTATGTAGGACTGATAAGCGGCTCAGCTCAGCTCGTATACATAATTACATACGAAACCCGTACCATCTATATGCTAATATGTCTACATGCAGCAACTAGCTAGATCTTGCGGCAATCTCTTTTCTTACCCCAATTTCTTAGCTGAATTTGAATCATCAACGAAGCAGCCATGAAATCCACGCATTGCAAAGGAGTAAGTACTTCAAGCACTTCTTTCATAGTCTTCAATCTAACACAATCTGCAGTCTTCATAACTTTTCTAAACCAGCTAACAGTGTGTTCACAGCAATATCAACCAACCGATTTGCTTCCACAGACCTTTCTAAGTGCTCTCTAACATGACCACTGAGCCTAGCCAACTCCACTATTTTTCTATCAGCTACTGAAACTTGTTGCCTTTCCACTTCTCTATCCAACTTTTCTTCTTCTAACCTTGTTTTCAACTTCAACTTTTCAATCTTCTTCAACTGTTCTTCACTTAGATTTGCCAAACTTGAACCTGGAATTAATTGAGCTCGTCTTAATGAGTTAATAAGTTTATAAACTATAGATGGTTTCAACCAGTTATCCAGATATGCGCATTTTCTAATGGAGTTAACCACGTTGGAGAAAAGAAACCAAGAACATCATTATGAGCACCAGCCCATTTCATTGTGTAGTATTCTTTATGAAGATTTAGAACTTTAGAGACTAATGACTTGTGTTCTTGTTCATTTTCGGAATCTCTTGATACAGAGAGAAGTTGATAAATATTAGCTTCTTGTAAACTAATCCATCTCTCATAATACTCTGAAAACTTCTCTTGCACTTGGCTTTGCATCGTTGTTTTAGAAATTAAGCCAGCACTTGATATGAGATCAAAGAAGAGGGTTCTAAATAAGTGTAGTGTGTAGCACTTGTAAATAAGTTCTAAATAAGCTAGCACTTGTATTGTGTAGTTCTAAATTAAGAGGGTTATATAGAGAGAACGGTGAAAAGCGTCACAAATATTTGTTCCAGACTAGCCTCTCTACCATAAAACGGTAACAACTACTCAAAAACCGTCACAACAAATCATATCATTTGTGACGGTTTTAAATAAACGGTTATACATTCATCCTTTTTAACGGTCATAAAAAGTATCATTAAAAATAAAAATAAAAACGTGAATATATATAAAAACCCCCAAAATTGGGGACCTGCAATAAACTACACACCTGAATAAACTACATATCTAAATATAATCCATTAAATTTCAAATAACACATATATATTGCTAATTTCATTGAAACATTCCAATCCCATTGGATAACCAATATATATTTGTACTTAATCGTAAAACGTAATGAAATAAATAACACATTTCCAATCTAATTCATATAAATATAATCAGCCTCATCCAAATCCAAATGAAAAAATAACCTAATCTCGTCAAATTCGATCACCCACATATATGTCTTCAGCCTTATGGTCCATTTTCATCTTGAGGATAGTTCATAATACATTCTTGGATGAACATAACAAAATCCATTCGAACTTCATTTATTTCCTTGTCGGTGAAGGCCTTTTTATTGCTAATATTTTTTATCTGGAATATAAGAAACAAGTTTAATATTTTGCAAAATAGAGAAAAAAAGTTAAAACAGGTTGCTAAAGATATCAAAAGCATAAATTAAGTTAAAATGTGAGGTATTTTATTTACTTTCAATGGCAAAGGAGAAGGATCGCTCATTATGTCTCGCATAAAAGCATTGCATGAATACCACATTGTTTACCATCCGGTTGCGAGGCCTGCAAAAATATCAAATTGAATTAAGGGTGCAAATTACTTATTAGGGGCAAAACTGTATTTTCATAACAAATTAGTTCTAAATAGAAAAACACAATCGGAGGCAAGAGGTTTCACAATAAGGGGCATGTATGTCGACCGATTCTTTGCAAGTTCTTATCCTTCGATGAACTGTTTCGTCTCTTGAAACGTGTGGACAATCTTGTCAAAGGTTGTAAGCCATGGAGCTCAAGGTAGTGGTGTGGCTAGCTAAAATTTTCGCATTGTGCCTCGGATAAAGCTTCGATTGTGGGAGGCGTCGAGAAGCTTATAGTTATCTCTTTGAGGATCTTTGTGATAGTGGTGGGTAAGGAAGTGCGGATTCTTTGAAGTTAGTCCTTGCTTACGAGCATCCTTGAAGTGGATAGGTAAAAAGTCAACTTGTCATTTGGTGTGTTATTTTTCCTTTGTGAGTGGGCAACTTTGTGATTTTAGAAGGATCGGCCGGACTACTCATCCTCCTCGATTTGAAATTATTTTGGCGAGAAAAGACTATTCACAAGTATATCTGCGATTCGCTTTTGAAGTTGCGGATGGAAGCTATGCTTGGTCTAGGCTTCCAAGGAAAGCATACTGCGGGAGGGAAAAAGTTCCCAAAGGTAACGATACCTAATAATGTTATGTGATCCTCTCTTGATTGAGAGGGGGAAGACTTTTGGTAGCGAATAGTTATCTTGTTTCGTGTGTCCCTTGTCTTTCTCTATAACCGAAGAAAGCCGTCGTAAAGCGATCCTCACATTTTCTACCGCGCGAGGAATAAACCACGAGGAGAAGTACCTAACCTAAGGATGGATCATGTTTACTCTTTTCACGGTCTCCGAAGTCATTCAAGAGTTCTCTGAAGGGTTCTTGGCTGGGGTGTTATCAATAACCCGCATGTAATTTATTAGCTCATCAATGCGAGGGGATAGCAAGTTTGAAAGGGTCCTACGCAATGATTTTGATCGCTGGTCTATGTAATGTAGATTGGATAGATTAGTTTCTTCGTTTTGAGAGAGGTGTATTCCACCGTGCGTCAAAGATGCGTTGATCGGATATTGGTTTGACACTCTAGGCAGGAACTCTTGGCATCTTTACTTTTGGTAAGGAAGAACCCCGCCCGGAATTGCGGATGTATTTGGTGTTGAACCTACAGACGGTTATCTTTGCGGTCCCTTTCCTGCAGGTAGGTCGATTGGATGAATATATCGTCGCAGGTATGAAACTACTAGGGATATCTCGCTCTTCGTGGAAAAGGCCGCTATAGTTCGAGAGCAGAGGTGATGAGCCGAGAAGCCCACGCCACAGTAGTTGTTAAGGCGTTCCGATGGTACAACGAACCACTCATTCAATCTACCGTGAGTTCGCGGAGTTGACCTTGTTCAATCAAATTACACGGAGGCGTCGTCTTAGCTTAAGAGATGGCGTGCTCTCGGCTTGGGTATAGAGAGCATATGTGGTAAGGGGAAGCTATGAGTCCTTATTCGTAAGGCCCTTGGTCTTCCTAGTGTAGTCTCTTCTCTTTCCTGGGCTAGTTGGTTGTCGGGTTTCCTTTGCCCGAATGTGGTTCCTACTGCTGTCATGTTGGTTAACCGTGATGTCGTGGTACGGTTTTTCAACTGCGTGCTACATAGGCACTTTCGCGGTGTCGGTTCTTCCGGTTGTAAGGAAGCCGTTTGGTGAGGGAGTTCTCTTTTTGGAGCAACTCCGCTCAACTAAGCATGTGTTTTCCTTGAGGGAAGAATAAGTTGGGCATTGACTCCAAACATCTTTTTGGTGGGGGACAATTTGTTGGAGGCAAGGACATACTCTACAAATGTTATCCTTCACTTAAAACGGGGAGCAACACCCCGAAGTGGCAAGCAAGGAAGCTTTGAGATGCATTGGAACTTATGGGTCAAATGGAAATGTTTTCTATAAGACATGTTTATAGAGAATGTAATAAATTAGCTGATGCTTTAGCAAGTAATGTACAGATGTAAGATACATAGAAGTTATCCCTAGCTCATTTTCTGAGGATATAAAGAAAATAGTCTATGATGATGCTATGGGGAAAGTGTATGTCGAGGATGTAATACAATTTTACAATTATTAATGAAAAGGGGGTAGGGACCTCTCAAACAACCTCGCTTATTTATAAAAAAATATATATATATATATATATATATATATATATATATATATATATATATATATATATATATATATATTAACATGTCGTTTACCTTGATGTGGTGCGGCATGGTTTTGAGAACTTATATTAACTTGGATCCTTTTAAAGCTATCAACGACTTCAAGTTAAAAAAATTAAGCAATTAATGTCAATATAAGAAATAAAAAGTCTACATATATAATAAAAAAAGTATACCAATAAATCATTATGGAAATAGTTAAATGCGTGTTGATAATGATTTCTATGTCACCGTGCATTTACCATGTAACGAATCCAACCAATAAACATCCATATTAGACAAGTCGATGACAATCACAATCCAATGGAAGCTAAAACCAAACAAGTTATTAACTAGCATTTAATATGTACTTGTAACCAAATATGAGTTCAACAAAACCAATATAATATATGTCCATACCATGGGTTGTAAGGAATGAAAACAATTTCATTCATGTTTGCTTCCCTCAATCTATCAAGAACAAGTTTAGTTTTTTCTTTTGAATCCGCAGCACTAAAGACAATTTTGGGTTGACAAACAAATATCCATCTCTAGAACAAACAAATTTCTCATACAAGCATCTGAAATGTGAAAACACAACTCATTTTATAAGCGCAGTAAACATTCAATAAAATAGTTAGTAACAATGTAAGTTTTATCACCTCATATATGCAACCATACAAGGAGACTCGACATATTCAAGATTACAAACATCCTTCACATCATTTGTCTCTATGTATGAAAACTCTATGTTATCTCCGAATAATTCTTGTCCATATGGAAACTTAAGTCGACCACTTTGAATAATTGTACCAATCATGGCACCAAAGGAAGTGCATAGATCGCTTCATTTGCTGTGGCCAGCTGACTTAGTTTTATCGCCTTTACTTTTACTCGGTTGCCCTATTTTTTCTTGATTCAGAAATCGAAGAATAAAAGATAAGCATAAAAAATTATAATGTCATGTCTAGCAAGGGTGGCCACAACATGGCCTATGTGTACGTGGACTAGAAGTGGTTTGTAGGTGGCCGGCAGTGGCTTGAAGTGTCCTACAGTGGGCTGTGTTATGGCCTGTAGTAGGTTGTGTTATGGCCTATGTGTACGTGGAGCGGAAGTGCCAGATGCACATCTACACAAATTGGAGGTGGAATGTTGAGTTGTGTAAGGATCATGAGGTGGATTAGAAGGAAGAAATGTATAAATAGAGGGAGCTAGATAGAGAAAGGGAGAGGTCCAATCCTAAAGGGGGATTCTTATAAATTTACAATCATCGATATTTTTACATGGTTGGCTTTCACCACTAATTCCCTGGGCCAAGCAACGTGTGATCCAATAGCGTCTTCCACAAATTTCAACTTATCACCAACTGGTACAGGAAGAAGAGCTTGTTCTTTACCTTCCAAAATCTTCCCAACTGCTACATGTGAGTTGTATTGCCCTAAGGGAACATTGTGCAACTTAGTTTCCGGTCCAAGCTCCTCGTAGACTATACCCTTAGCAACAACATTGGATTTGAAATCCACAGCCAAATTGTAACTCCGGCCTTAAGATGAATTGTAAAGTCATAATGGGTTAATTGCAAATACAACATAAAATAGGGATTCGAGCATTAGTATTCACCTTTCCAAGATCCAATGTATGATTTAAACTTGGTGCGACTTAATTTGTTACTTCAGATTTTCCTTTTTAGAATTTTTGCTGGTATCGAGAATTATCCTTTTGGTTTTCAACAAATTTTAGGTGAGAATATTTAGAACTAAAAAAAAACAACTAGACACACACAAAAAATATTTGAAAGTACTTCAAAATAAATTAAAACTTAATGAAATTACCTCAATGCCTTTCAATACTAAGTGCTTTGGCCAAGCAACTTGTGATCCAAGAGCATCTTTCAAAATTATCAGCTCATCGCGAAATGGTATAGGAAGAGCAACATGATCTTTACCTCCCAAAAACACCCAATTCTAAAGTAGTGCAAACAATATTTAAAAGCTTACTTTACGCTTGCTATGTGCACCACCTAAAGGGGGGATATGGTCTCTATTGTCACTTTTGTGGCTATTCGAAGCAATTTTTTCCGACGCAAGAGAAGTGAGACGATCATTAAATTTTGCTTCTAACTCCTTATATTTATTCTTCAATTCTTTTCTTTTTTTTTCCGTTCTTTCTTTCCCTTTTCTTCTGCCTTTTTTCTTTTTTGTTATTCCTTTTTTCTTTTTTTCCTCTTCCTCGAAGCTTTTCGACTTCCAATGCACGCACATGTTTCTTAGATCCACGCTTTATCAGCGAAAGTAATTGTATGGGGGTGACTCCATCTCCTACGCCTCTTAACACGACTTTCCGTGTTCGAATCGAGTACTCAACGCCTTGAGTGAGTACGTCTTTAGTACCCTCAACCTCTAAAGTTCCTTCCTTGACCTGCGTTTGATAATCATCCTACAAGATAATGAGAGTGTGGATGTAGACTTATCGATCCACCCAAAACCACGAAATAAGAAAATAGTGCAAGATTTGAATTAATAAGAGGGTTGGTCACAACCATAATCTACACCTTGTTTATTGTTTCCTTAGTATGATAAGCTAAGCAACATAATCCAATATAGAAAGTAAAACAAGAGAAGCAAATCATCACCTTGGTCAATGTGGCACCTTTCTACTGCCTCTATATTGTAACATTATTATTACTATTAATATAACATTCACACTATAATAGGAAGTATACTAGACTGAAACGTACTATTCTCTCTGCAACTTCCTTGGTAGCATCATTTGCATAGTTACCATCTTTGCCTTGGAGGGAAAGTTGCCACCCATAAGACCTGTCCTTTCCAATAAATGATGCGCCCTCCTCTTGTCTCTGTTTTGAAGTATATAGCATATCAAATAATAACAAATTAGAGGAATGTTGTATTACATAAATAATAAAAAATTAAAGGAATGCTATATTACAAATCAAATAACAAATTAGAGGAATGCTATATACATTTACTTGCCTTTTTCTCCACACGATTAGCAATACTCATCCTGCCTGTTCGGTGGTTAAACTTCTTTTGCTTTCACCGCATAGATTGCACTTCGCTAAGATTCTTACAAATTAAAAACTAAAAATAAAAATAAATACGTGTTATGTACTAGAGCTGTTTAAACCATTTCTTGAGATAATACTTTAGCTGGAAGTAGTTTTGAATGAGAAAAGCATTCTTATATACCCTTAAAGTGATTAACTCAATAAGATAACTCATACGTCTATAGGAACAATTACTGATATGGGATTGTAAAATGGCAGTGGGTTAAACTAGGGGTGTAATATGAGGCAGGCCAGGTCAACTACGGGTCAAATAGTGATGGATCGGGGCGGGGCGGGTCTAGGAGATACAAATCCAGTGGTCCCTGACGGGGCGGGTTGAAGTGTCATGTTTTAATACCATCACCCGGCCTGTTGGGTCAGCTTACGGGGCGGGTTTTGGGCGGGTCATTCGGGTCGGGTGGAAATTATCATTTTAACCCAATTTCACCAAAAAAAAAAAACTTTCTAATTCTGCAAGTAATATATTTCCAATTCACAACATAGAAAAAAAAATAGAATCAATCAATAAAAAATAAACAAAAATAAAAAAAAAACTTAAACTTGAACCCAAAACCATATTTCTAAATTTGAAACTTTTTTCTCCTGATTTACCATTTGTAAATTGATTATTTTCCATAGCATGATAAAATGAAGATGGGAGCGAGGATCTATAGTAAAAAACAAAAAAATATAAACTAAAAAAATTTGAAATTAATACAAGGATAAATGATTCATTTTCTCCAAAATTCGAAAGTTGAATTTAAACTTTTAATATTTGCCCAACGTTCAAACTTGAATATTTGAAATTGATGTTGAACTCATAAGTTTGTGTTCATATCTCTCAAATTCTTACAAAAGTTAAAAGAAAATATAAACAAAATGCAAAAATATTAGAGTTAGAGTCTTGAAATTGTGCAGATCAACGGGGTTGGGTCAACTGCTTTTGACACGGTACGGGTCAGGCGGCTTGACGGGTGGATTTTGAGCATAGAACCTACACCCATAGCCCGATCGCGTAAAAACGGTGGCGGGGCGGGAAGGGTCTATTTTCGGGTCGGTGCGGGTTTGGGTGGCAGGTGAAGACCGGGTACCTTACCGGATGATGGGTCAACGGTTTTTTTTACACTCCTAGGTTAAACACTCAAAAAACATCAATATCCGCCAGACATCCTTAAAACCTCAAGGTAATAGCGTAGTGAGATACGTGAATGCGGCATGGATGCAAATAAAGAGAACAAGCATAACAAATTTAACGTGAATGCGGACGATAGCTTTCTTGTTCTCTCGCCCCTAGTAGCTAGTTTTGAGTTCCCTTCCTCTAGTAGCTAGGCCGCTTCTAGTAGCTAGATTGTTGCAGTTTGGCGCAAGGCGGTGGGACGATGTGATACTCAAGTATTCCCTCAGATCGGGTACTCTTTCCCGATCGAATAGGGGAGCAGGACCAAAGAATGACAAATATGAAGATAGAGGGAAAGAGAACGGATCCCACGATATTAATAGCGCATTACACATAGCCAACTAGAGCAAAGTACCTAGTCGCTTTGTTTCCCGGCTTCCATGCTTGCTTCTCATCCGATGGAAGAGTAATCATCCAATAAGGTATCGGGCCGGGGGTCCATCCATTTCTCGGCCGCTACTTAGGTCATTTTAGGGCCACGCGGAGCCTCGGAGATCTTGGGTAGCTCCTAATATTGGGGATACTCCGAGCTTCATTAGTTCCCAACATGGAGACCCACGTGAGGCAAAGGCATCGGCGTGCCTATTGTCAAGTCGGGGAAGCCGGAATATCCCGAATCATTTGGAAGTGGGTAGAGGCCCTTGATCCGGGTCAAGGTGGGTAGCCATTTGTTCGATCCTTGTATCGCCCCGATTTTGTTGACAATGAGTCGGAGTCATCGAAGACAGTTAGACTTCGAGATGCCGAGCTCCCGAACCATGTTAAGCCGAGAAGACTTTGTAATTACTCTAATCGTGTGAGCCTAGAAGTAAGGCCTAAGCTTCTTAGCTGAGAACACTAATGCGAGGGATCTCTTTTCGATCTAGGAGTACCTCGCCTCTCTGGCGTCGGCGAGTTCTACCGACGAAGTACACCGGCTTCTATACTCAGATTCAACTCCGGATGAGAACCGAATGGATGCGATGGAGCAAAGCGTAGCGCATAAGTAAAGACCAAGGACTCAAGCTTTGCCATATCAGAGAATAATCACTACTAAAAATATGATTTTTTGCCGCGGTCAGTTGTGGTGGCAAAAGACCCAAAATTCGTGGCAACATGTGTTTTGCCACAAAAAAAACTTTTAGCCTCGCTCGAGGCAAAAAAGGGTGTGGAAAGAAGTTTGTTGCCACGACTTTTGCCACCGCTGCAAGAGAATGAACATTTAGCCGCGACCATATCGTGGCAAGACATTGTTTTTTATTTGAATTAGTGTAATTGCCAAAATAAATTAATTTCTTTTTGTTACAGGCACGGCCGCTGCGAAAAGTATTTATTGCCACAAGTCGTGGCAATAAATGTTTCTCCCGCCATTATTTTTGTTCTTTTTTGCAGCAAATGCCTGCGACAAGACATTACTTTTGGTTTTTTTTTGTTGCAAATTGCCGTGGCAAGACATTACTTTTGTTTTTTTTTTTTTTTTTGCAACAAATGGCCACAGCAAGATATTACTTTTGGTTTTTTTTGCAGCAAATGACCGCGGCAAGACCGCAAGACATTACTTTTGGGTTTTTTTTACAACAAATGGCCGCGGCAAAAAGTGTTGTATATATAATAATAATAATAATTTGTGTACTAAAACCACATAGAGCTATGAATGAGAATCTAAACTGAAATTTCATTTCACATGGAAGCTATATAAACCAATTCCAATCAATACCAAAAAGAAGAGAAACAACAATCCATCTTTGGAGTATTTCAGTATCACACAAATAAAAGTATCAAAATGTCTACACAAAAAACCCTTGTGATTTGGAAGTTCAAAATCCAGCAGTACGCATGCGCAGTAGTACCATATTCCGCCTATCAGAGCCAAAATCGCAAAAACCACAAAATTTGGAATCGATCATGCATGTACAAGAAGCCATCAATGTGCATTTATTTTCTGCGTAAACAAACAACAAGAAAAGTTTAGAAATAACAAGAAAGACATAAACCGAAGACAATAATTAAAGATTTATCACTCCAACAATGCCTAGTCATCTACCAAGCTTAACATATGCTTCATTAGTGTCGACTCTATAAACCAAAATGTTCATTAGAAGTTGTGTAGCTATTTCATACCTAAGACCCGAAAGACCAAGGATGATAACCACTCCCCACCTTTTTTTCTCACCGCCAAAGGAAAAATGAACAAGTCAAGACCGATCATCGCTTGTAGCATATCTAGAATTCTAGATTCTAAATTCTAGACAAAAAAGAGTAGATGTAGATGCAATTCCATTATTAGAAATTGAATAATATAGATGGATAATATTATAATGTAGCAAACAAATAGATTATGACGTAGTTGACAATACCCAATAATCGCCCTTTAAACCCCATCAGCTTATTCTACTTTAAGTAGTTGAAAACAAGATCTCGCACAAATAATCACCGAAAATGAAACAATATACTCTTTTTGCATGCGAATTTCCATAAATGAAAAATAAAAGGTGATTTATACAAAAAAAGATCAAACTTCTTCTTTAGCCAAAGAGGCAAATGAGAAGAGTCTGACTCTAACCATAACAGTGGTAAAATGTTCCAGCCAATGAAACACAAGGCATGGAGGAAAGCACTTAGGGTCTCCATCATTAGTAATATAAAAGCAGTAGCAACTGCAAATACTACAAGCCCCACCAACGATATGATTAGTTACCTTTTATACACATCTTTCATATCCCCAGAAATAATCAGTCCACAATCATTCCTGCAGTGGACCTACACATAAAAAGATTTTAAGTGTAAAGCTCTCAAAATTAGAGCCATAGAGCCATAGGAAACATGGTACAAGTTGGTCTGGGAGACTGAGGGTTTTGGGGGGGATCACACCCGTGTTCATCACAATATTACTATGTTACATGGACACACCACGTGTCCGTTTCGAACACATATTGTATGTGATATACCTCACTTTTTGATATTTTGTTGTGTCATGCACGGGCACACCAAGCCATTTCAATGTAACTTGGCAATATTATGGTCAAAACAAATATTCAGCGTGCTACCCATGAAAAAAATGTAGTACTTGAAGTATCCTTACCAAGTCATATCTTCCAACTTTAAAGCCTCATTCAGAGATAAGTTGCTCAATGCATGGCAGACATTCCATCGGACCTATTATTTGATCTCGAATTTCAAATAAGCAAGAGATGGATAAAAGAAGACAAGCACAAATATATCGAGAACCAGAGATTACCTTCACATTTCCAGTTGTCACGCATGAAACAAATGCTTGGACCATTTTTCCCAACCATTGAGGATCTCCCATAACTTCTTTTGAAGTTTGTGCATTGTGACTATCATTATAGATTCTCAGAGATGAACCTCTAAAATATGCTTCAGAATGTGAAGTTGGTAGACTAGTAAATCTGAAAAATCTTGAAAGATTTCCAAGGGCTCTCACATCATTTGATTTTATCTAAAAGACAGATTTTCAGTGTTCGTGTGTATGCACAAGGAAGACAACAACAAATTATACTGGACAGTGAAGAAGAGCATGAGTTAGGATGAAAAGAATAATAATAATAAATTTACCTTGTCACCATCCTTGCTCAATCTCATAACACATTCAGCTAAAAGAGCTATCCAAAGAGAATATGCCTTTGAATCTACTGAAAAGTAAAAGGGAGGAAAGGAAAGTAAGACGGAAAAACACAAAAACAAGATAAAAATTGAATATTCACGAAGCTTTGTGACAATGAACCCACCAGTGGAAACCATATCCAAATTGAAATCACTTGCTCTAAAGCCTAGGATGCTGTTATCCGAACCTGGGGAAAACCTACTTATATGCACATGGTCCAGAGATGCAGAGACAAAAAAAATTCATTTTGAATATTATTACAAATTGGATATAACAAAACAATTACCGAGACCAAAGGATCTCGTGTGTTCATTTCAACAGCATGGATAAACTTGTCCAAAGTTTCTGCTCTAAAAGAATAAACATCTTTCGTAAGTGGCAAATAGATCAAGTTCAATAGATCTCATAACAAAATCAAATTTACCTGTGAAAGATTTGTGGAAAACATGCAATGACACCAATGGCCCTACAAGCAGCTGACCTGACTGAAGGAACCTCATCGTTGAGTGCTGCACTGATCTACAAATGAAAAATATCCAAAGAATGCACTGACTAATGAGGAAAGTCATATTATATAGACTAAAGGAAGGAAAAAATGATGACTTTCAGTGAACATTATTATTCACACTTACAAAAGATGACAACACAAAATCCTGCTTTTCTTTTGCGAGGGAGAAGAAAACATATGAAGTTATATCGGCAAAGCAAGTTACAGACTCAAATTTAATAATTAACTTTGAATAGAAAAAACTGAATTAAAGATTAACAAACATTAGCAAACATACCATCGCAGAATTATGCCTTAAAATTAGTGGTAGATGCTTCTCAATAGCCTCACACCACTGCTCGCTTCCTGAAGAATCTTATGTTGGGGTTCCTTCCTCTGGATCAACAAGTCCATATGATGGAGCATATGAAATTCTTTTTGTTCTGGTACATTCAGATGTAAATGGGGTGTCCAGAGACCTATCATCTAGAACACCCTCGGTTCCTTTAAATCCAGATATTGCACGGAGACATTCATCTAATACCTAAATCAACATTTGTTTACAACCTTAGGTATGCAGTAATAGCAGTCAAATTGTAGTTTACAGAACTTGACAGATGCATAATATTTTGGAAGAGCACCTTGCCCATGTAGTAAACGTATCTATTTAAATATATATTAGTGTGTGTTTGTTATGATGGAAACACTATGGAAAGGAAAGGAAAATAAGAGTGGTCCACCTTTTCCATAGTTTATAAGGCGTTTGTTTACCCATGGAAAGGAAATGAAACTTTTCCATATGGAAACAAAATTATTGAAATGGAAAAGGTTTTGTGTCTTTATTTAACCCCCGAAATTTTGTGGAAAGGAAAGGAAAAGGAAATAAATAGATGGGACTTACTACTAATACACCTATGACCCAACAATACAATTATTCCTTTCCATAGCTTTTGCAAACAAACATGATTATTTCTTTCCCCCTTTTACTTTCCTTTCCCAAGTTTTACCAAACACATACCACTTAAAATTATTTCCTTTCCATTCCATTCCATATTAACCCATTTTATTTCCTTTCCTTTCCATGAAGTTAAAATTTAACAAACACACCCTTAATTGTTCAATGAGGAAAATGAAAGGCCAAAATATTTTACCTTCACATCAGCCATTATGCATCTCTCTCCAAGTGAACCTACATAATTTAATATATCAAACCCTAGTTGAACACTCGAGCTAGGGAATGCAGTAGTTTCCCCCAACAAAACAAAATACTAGAAACTTGCCCCCAACAAGCCGCCATTATGCTTGGGTAATTATGTGATAATCTTGCCCAACGACTGTAAGAAACTATAGATCACATGCACCGTTCTCCATAAATAAACATGAGCACACAAACTAATGATGGATTACTTGAAGGTAAAGCAGCTGATGGAGAAGGAGGTAGAAGTAGTGAAGAAGGCGGCAACCGGTGAAGGAGAGAAGGCAAAGAAGTGCGGTAGATGAAAAACATTTGGGGTGAAGAAGAAGGCAACAACCGGTGTGGCCCCGGTGAAAAATATTTGGGGTGAAGAAGAAGGTAGCAACCGGTTTGCATCATTTGAAAAATATTTGGTTTTTTTTTCTTCTTTTCTTTTTGTTATTTGAGATTCAATTTTCACAAAAATAAATGAGGGAACCAAATTTGGAATGCTAACATCTATTTTACGCCTTTTTTTTTAATGAAAATAATTATTTAATGTTTTAAATAGTCTTTTTGCCGCCATTGACGCCAAACACTTACTTAAAGCCACGCACAAAACTTGTTCGCTACAAAAGGTGTGACTTAAAGCCACGACGACATTGAAACGGTTGCAAAAAATGCACCTTTTGCTACGAAAGGATAAACACGAGGCAAAAAAGGTACTTCTTGCCACATATTTGGTTTGTCGTGGCAACAAGTAAGATATAGCCACCAAATCCCTGGCCGCGGCAAAATGTTTGAGGCTAAAAGTCACTTTTTTGGTAGTGTAATATACAAGGTATCATTCAAGTATAACTGAAAACCACCATCTTTGCGATGCATGCAAGGTTTTGGGCATACTGACCTAAGCGCAAAAAAAACCAAGTCCAAAGAATGACTAGGAATAGAGTTTGGCTTAAAAAATAAAACAAAGCTGAAACTACAATCACGCGATTCGGGGAGGAGAGGTCGGTGAGAGGAAAAACCAAATCTAGAAACAGAATGCTTCTAATCCTTTTTGTCCAATCCAATTTTATTTTTAAGGTGCCATTGATAGAACTTTTCTTCTCGCTAAGCATATAAAACGTATATAACCTATGAGTTATGTTGCAGCTAGCTACTGGTTGATTGTGTCTAATGTTTCTTTTAGCTTGGTTCATGAAGTTCTAACCGCAGGTTAAATTGTTAGTGTCTAAGAGTCTATCTCTAGAGATGATCATAATTAACCTTGACCTGTATCAAATTTCATCCACTTATGAAACCCACTGCTAGTCGACCATTTCATTTTGGCCTCATATTTTCATGCACTAGTAGTAACCCCTATTCAAGTATTCAACTAAAAAAATTCCAACTGCAAACAAACACAGAAAATATCAGACTGCTAATGTTATTGGTCTCCATGCAAAAACAAGAAAAAAAGGTGGCAAATATCGTTGGGTATCTATTTCGTTTCAGTCCTCCACTTACACAAGTTTCAATACTCCCTATTTTAACTTTTTGAAAATCAATCGACCATTGAAGCTAGCTGCGTAAAAAAAGAGTTGAGTCATGTTGGCAACACTGAGGAAGAGACAACGACTTTTAGAACAAACACTTGAAAGTTCTAAACAAATCAAACACAATAGCCATAAGGGACAGCAATCTCAATCTACCAAAACATCCAATGATGCTTCTGGCCTTCTGGGTATACTTCCTAGTATAGTGTGAATACAAACTCCCACAGAATTCTAATCATCTAGACATAGATTTAGTTATTAGAAATTTAGACGAATATCATTTTGTCACATTCTCGCACACAATTTCAGTCGGCGCGCGACTTGAACTTCGGTAAGCATGATTAAACAATGGCAAACTCGACAAGGAATACAAACAAAGAAGCAGCAAAGAATGAAGACGAACCAAAACCAAATGACAAATCTAAAGTAGAAGCATAGAGATAAAGCGAGACTTTTACTATTGCAGTATGAAGATAACAGGTTTAAACACTTAGTCATGCCAACCGATAACTTCGGAAGTGGAGACTACAACGACTAAGGATGACATGCAACCAAGAACAGATGATGCAAGGGAATCCACCTAGAATCTTACAAGATAAATTCTCGTGAAGCTCTCTTGTATGATCAACCCTCTTTGGAATCTCAAAAAAAAAAAAAAGGAAACCACAAATCAACAAAATCCACTCAAACTAAACTTAGCCTTCGCCACAAGTCCAACCTCCCGTGCACAACCTCTTTGCTTGGAATCCACCAAGATTACATGGATATTAGCCTCTTTAGGACTTTCAAGAAACTAAGATGGGGAAAACAATAGCTTGCATGCATGTACAAACAAAAGCAAAATAAAATTAAGAGAAATACGCACCATAAATTCAGGTGTAAGTCTACTTTTTACAAAAGTATCCCAATCTTCTTGACTGATTACTTTTCTATACAACTTTGGTATTTTCTTGAGTCGTTTCGGTTTATTCTTAAAAGGTAAGATATACCGTCTAGTAAGACGAGACTTGAATGCTTTCCACAACCTGCCCATCGCACTTGTACGAATAGATCTTTCGTTTGTGTCCAACTTAAATTTTTCCTATTTGTAAGTAGCATATTAGTTAATCATGTAAAACAAAATGAAATTAGCTTATAAAGCATTAGATTAATGTACCTTCAAAGATATCCACAAAATTTTCTTCAATGTTGGTGATACATCTTTCCAATTAGTTATTGTAATCCTTACTCTTGCCCCTCACCAAGTAGCCTCCATAACTACCGATGTCGGTTCCACCTTGACCAATTGGTTGCCCAGATTCATTATAAATAACTCCTTGATATTCACCCTTTTTCAATTTTTTTTAATTTTACACATTTTGCGCTCTTGACTTTTCTTTTTTTTGCTTGAACCTTTTGCTCTTGCCTCGTCAACTTCCATATCTTTTTGAGCCGACCGCTTCTCTCGAAGTCTGAATGGTCTTCAAAGCCATCTTCCGAAGTCTGAATGCCATTGTGAACCATCTTTGGAGTTCGAATGTTCTTCTGAGCCATCTTCCGAGTCTGAATTCTCTTCAAAATCTGAATACTCTTGTGATTCCAAATGTTCTTCTGGATCCATGAGTATACCTGTAAAGACCATTTTTGTTTTTGCAAGTTTTGTCAATATATATATATATATACTTCCATATATAAAGCTTCCACCAAGTAGAAGGTCTTTAATTGTTTAGAAATGCAAACAGCACTAGTCATCTCAGTTTAGCTATAAGTTTAACACAAAAACTTGAAGCATTCTTAAAACCTGATAAAAAAAACAACAAAAAAAAAAAGAAAAAGAAAAGAAAAGTCCCATAATGACTAGTAAGAAGTCTTATTTAACTTAAAGAAAAACTCATTTGGGCTCGACCCAAATCCCTTCACAATTTTCACGAGCATAAGGCAATGACAATTCATTAGCTAAATCAAAGGAGTCAATAGTTGGCAGCGCCTTGTCTGTAATGGAATCATCATCGAACCCAGCATCATCATTCTTATTGCAATAGTCTCTTTCAGGAGTTGCAAGGACAACCTGACCATCCCAAATTTAGTTGGTGGGTCCACATAAAAACTTGCTTGGCTTGGGACGCTAAAATAAAAGGGTTGGACTTGTGGCCAACTTTACCAAGTTGCACAGATGTGAAACCCAATTCATCAACCTTAATGCCTCTCTTGCTGTCAACCCAATCACACTTGAAAGTAGGAATCTCGAAGGTCAAGTAATCCAACACCCATAC
The DNA here is from genome assembly GCF_015680905.1 of Coptis chinensis. Lineage (NCBI taxonomy): Eukaryota > Viridiplantae > Streptophyta > Magnoliopsida > Ranunculales > Ranunculaceae > Coptis > Coptis chinensis. The sequence continues at coordinate 76,186,230 of NC_141464.1, forward strand.
TTCAATAAGCACACCATAAAAGCACATATTCGAAACTACAGGATTCTTGTCCTTGGCACTAGAAATCTGCATTGTTGAGGCCACTACACTGACTCCACTGTTTTGGTTGACTAGTTTAGCTTCTCGGTCCTTTGTGTGATAGCGAAAACCCTTAACTTCATATCCGGAATATGTTAGCACATCTAGACTAGGTCCCATGGCCAAAAACTGCAACGTGTCGGAGACTTTGTTATTTGGTATGTCTTGCTCTTCCTCAACCTGGTTCTCAAACAATGTTAAGAACAGTGTTTTAATTTTTTAAGTAACAATGGAGTGTTAACAAAACATACCTTTTGGCGAAGCCAATTAATAAAGGTGTGATTATGCTCAGCTTTTATCCATTTTACACCCTTGCGATGATTTTGAAGCCTTAGGTAGTCCATATGCTCCCTTTTATGTTAAGAATTAAAAGAATACAAGTATTAACTACCAGCTCCCTTATGGAAACGTTGGAGATAAATATCTAGTTAAATTGAACTATTGTGCGTTTATCTACTTACTTGATATAAGGCTGAACTTCTTTCATGTTTTCCAACACATAAAGATGTGCTTGTTGCCAGGACTTCTCATCAACTTCAACAACATGCGAACCCCCAATCGGTCTTCTACTGCAAATTGTATCTCCATCTTCCAAATCATTGTCTGTCATGTTTCTTGTGGAAGGAACTCTAATTGCATCTACTTCACTCAAGAATTCAGCACAAAACTCAACAACTTCTTCTGCAATATAATTCTCCGCCATACATCCTTCTGGACGGTTTCGATTCCTAACATATCCCTTTAACACCATCATGTACCTAGAAAGTTTTTTAAAGCTTTAAACCTTTGATATGTGCATTGTGAGACATTTAATAAATAAATTAAAAAATCATTCACCTACCTCTCAAAAGGATACATCCATCGGAAAAAAACTAGACCACATAGCTCGACCTCCCTTACAAGATGAATTGTCAAATGCACCATGATGTCGAAAAATGATGGTGGGAAAAACTTTTCTAACAAACACAAAGTTTCCACCAAATCTTTCTGAATATTATCCAATTTCGATACATCCACTATTTTTGTGCAAAGAGCATTAAAGAAGAAGCATAACCGAATAATGGTATACCTCACATGCTTTGGCAACACCGATCGTATCGCCATAGGAAGAAGTTGTTGCATTAGTCGGTGGCAATCATGAGATTTAAGACCATATAATTTCAAATCTTTCATTGAAACACAAGATTTGAAATTAGAACAATATCCATCTGGGACCTTCAGTTCAAACAGTGTGTTACAAACTTCCTCTTTCTCTTCTCTAGATAATGTATAACATGTTGGCGGTAGGTAGAATCTTGTCCCTCTCTTCTCTGGTGCTAGTTCTTCCCTTAAGTGTATCTCTACAAGGTCAAGTCGGCTTTGAAGTGAATCCTTTGTTTTCAATGGAATGTTAAGCAAAGTCCCAATGATGCTATCACACACATTTTTCTCAATATGCATGACATCCAAGTTATGTCTCAAAAGCAAATGTCTCCAGTAAGGCAACTCAAAAAATATAGATCTCTTTTTCCAGCGACCTTCCTCATGATTTTTGTGTACACCGTCATTTTTCCTCCATTTTGGTGTTTCTGTATCCTTAGAACTTATTTGCTCCTTTCCCCTTTTTCTTTTCTTTGAATCTTTGGACCTAATTCGCGCCTTCTCCTTCTTTGATTTTTTTGACTTTCTAGCACTTTCTGGTGGCTTTCCCCATGAGTTTTTGAAATGCTCAACTTTTGAGAAGATTTGCACCCCGTTCAATGATTCTGGACTTGATCGCATCTCTTGCTTACCATTAAATTGTCTTTTCTCCTTCCGGTACCGATGGTTTTCTGGAAGCCATCTCATGTGCGCTTGGTATACATTCTTCTTGCCGTATTTCAATCTAATAGAATCTGTATTTTCGCCGCATACTGAACAAGCAAGATACCCCTTGACAGTACAACCAGCTAAGTTTCCAAAGGCGGGAAAATCATTGATTGTCCATAATAGCACTGCCCTAAGTATAAAGGATTCTTGCTTATAGGCATCATATGCCTCAACACCGGGCTGCCATAACAACTGAAGATCTTCAATCAAAGGTGCAAGATAAACATCAATGTTGTTACCAGGTTGGTGCGGACCTGATATCAACAATGTTAACATTAAGAACTTTCTCTTCATGCACAGCCATGGTGGTAGGTTGTAAGTCGCCAATATAATAGGCCAACAATTATGCCTACTGCTAAGAGAACTGTGTGGATTGAAGCCATCGGTTGAAAGTGTAAACCGAAGACTTCTCGAATCAGCTGCAAACTCTAGCCAAGATTGATCGACGTGTCTCCATGCTTGGGAATCAGCTGGGTGACTCATTTGACCATCAACTACCTCTCTTTCATTCGCAAGCCATACCAAATTCTTCGCCGTTTCAACAGATTGAAACATTTTTTTAAGTCTAGGGATTATTGGAAAATACCATAGTACTTTTGCTGGAACACTATAATTTTGGTCAGGATTATTCTTTTTCACCTTATACCTTGACGCTCCACATGTAGGACAAGTAGTTCTATCCTTGTTTATTAAACCTCTATAGATAATACAATCATTGGGACATGCGTGAATCTTCTCATGTTTTATTCCAAAAACAGACAAAGTTTCCTTCGCCTCTCTCATGGTCAAAGGCAGCTCATTGCAATCTGGGAGCATATCTTTAAACAGAGCCAACACCATAGAGAAGCTTTTACCAGACCACCCACTCATTGCCTTCACATTGAAAAGCTTAACCAGAGATGATAACTTGGTGTATTTTTTACACCCGTCGTACAAAGGTAAATCAGCTTCTTCAATCAGTTCACAAAATTTTTTAGGGTTCCCCATGAAAGTCTCCTGAGTGGCCTTAAACATTTTTGCGATGTTTGCGGCCTCATCTAGTCCACCCTCATCAAAACCTTCCTCTGACTCCCTACTCGATGCTGACTCCTTTGGAGCATCTTCCCCATGCCACACCCATGTGCAATACGTCTGTTCAATCCTTTTCATTCTCAGATGATGTCCCACCTCCATTATATCAAATTCGTACATATTCCCACATTCAATGCATGGATAGGGTATACAATTCTTACGTTTTGCATTATCAAAAGCAAATGTAAGAAACTGTTTAACGCCTTCTACATATTCAGTAGAAAATATATCTCTCGACATCCATGACTTGTCCATCTCAGACTACCAAAACAAAATACGATAAGTCCTTATCGTCGACAAACGAGCAAATACGAAAATAGAGTTAACTGAAAAAGATAGTCTAGTTTAAAATGAAAAAACAAAAAATCATGTTAGATAACCATTTGTGAAACCCTGTATAGCCCCTAAAGTAAACCTTCTTTTCATAAACAGAAAAAAACACTAACGACCACCTCAAATCAGGAATAAAACACAAATTGTAAAAAAAAAATCAAATCAAATGAAAAACCATACCTGGGTATTGTTGTTTGATACACGTAGAAATCCTAATCACAATCAATTGAAATTCCCCTGTTCCAAAAAAAATATTGGTATAGAACTCAAAACCCAAAACTTTTTACTGCAACAAGTTCAAAATCGAAGAGAGATAAAGAACTAACCTTGTCCGTCTTCAATTACCGCACTGAATTTTGGAGAGGTAATAAATTTTAGATCGATAATGAGTGAAGAGAGAGTCGTGAGGTATTGATTTAGGTTGAGAGAGTCGTGAGGTATTGATTTAGGTTGAGAGAGTCCTGAGGAATTGATTTAGGTTGAGAGAGTGAAGATAGAGTCGCGAAGTACGTGTTTTCTATTTTATTGGTTCTATACCTATGAGAGTTTGAATTGAAGAAAGCTCGCGAAAGTGTTTTTTTTTTCGTGCATGTGTCTGTATACTCAGAGAATTTGAAGAGTTTGAACGAAGCGGGAGTTGAGTGAACGTGGGTGTGTCGTGTTTTTTGTTTTTAGTGGAGTTGTGGGCGTGGACCCAAAACTACTTAGGTCATATAATGGTCAAACGGTCACTTACAAGTTGGATAATACGTAACTATTTTAGTGAAATAGTCACAAATAGTTCTCCACACATATACACCTTCTTTAGAAAAAAACCATTTGTGACCGTTTCGAAAACGCACGTCACTAAAAACTTTTTAAAACAGTCACAAAAACCCTTTTCTGCCTTTTGTGACCGTTTCGAACAGAACAGTCACAAATACCATTTTAAAACAGTCACAAAAAGCCTTTTTTCTACTAGTGAAAACAATTTGCTTATAGGGTAGAACTAGAAGTTTGGGTGTGAGACTCTTTGCACCTGGACAAGTCTCTGATTTTCTCAGTTCTTTCACTTCCTTGGATATCCAGCGAAACTATCCGGCATCCAGATCTGAGTAGAACCTCCAGGGAAATAAACAGATTCCCTATAGCCCAAATCACCCAACTTCATTGCTCCCCCTCAAAGATTCAAAGAATTTCACCTATTCTCTCCTAACTTAACAACACTCTCAGACTACAAATTAAACTGAACTTCCTTACTGGGATCTCTTCCTCATGTGACAGAAAGCAAGATAATCCCCTCAAAGAAATCCAACACAACAATCTCAAGAAAAAACTTATCTTCTTGATATTCGATAACACTCCAATTATTATCACCTGATTGGAACAATACCAATTTCCCACTATAATGTATTGCCATGACTACAAAATCACTGCTGGTTGCTACTCGAGAAAAAACATGCTTCCTAGCATCAAAATGATCCATGAACTGTTTTGCTTTTTCGACCCCTCATCCGCGTTCAGGTCGCTTTCTCAAGATGATATTCTTTACCTATAACATAAATTTTGAAGTCCAGTGTGTTGAGCATCTTTGGAAAGGAGTTGGGTAGAACTTTAATTGGGCATCCAGAAAGTGGCTCGAGGAACTGAAATACATTGGGCCTTGTTTCTTTCACTTTAATTATCCATCTTTTGGGAGAAGAAGAAGACTGGGCTTCTGGTTGATGAAGAGGTTGTACAACATAGATGGTATGCTCAACAAGAGTGAGTATGCATGAACCAAGACGATTTTCTTGTTGATAATCACAGTAGAAGTCAGGAGGTGTTACCATATTCATGATGTCTTCTTCTTCAATTTCAAACGTCAATATGCTATTTGCATAAACCCCCCAATGTTTAAGTAAACAGTCAACGAAGAAAAAAAAGAAGAAGGTCAGGAAGAAGATTAAGTGTGAGAATAGAACCTGAGATGGTTGATTTGTGTTGCTAACCTCGCAAGTGCCACCGCCCATAAAAATGAGAGGAGATTTGTGTTGATTTCAGACTAAAGGGTCGAGGAGGAGATGAGATTTATACGAAAGGAATAAAATATGGCCAATATGTAAAATACGAGAGAGAGAGTGCAAGGATTAAATAATGGCAACCTTTGGAGGGTTTTCACAAAGCTGGGTTTAACGTGTTAATGTGGGGGGCAATGCAACGTCTATTTCATAAGAGTAAAATGGTCAATAGCTAAAATATCAACGTCTGTTACACACAAAATTGATGGAGCGGGAGGCAAACTCAAACTATTTTAAAAATGGGGGGTTTAGTCATAACACTACCAAACTTTGGGGGATTAAGTCAAAATTCTCCAAAATAAACTTAGGTAACATGGAATGATGGAAATGAAGTTAGTTATTCTGGATTATAAATTTGGGCCCATTTAAGAGCTACGTTGGAGGCTGTTTATGGGATTGGTCCTCCAAATTTGAGGATAAACAGCCCCGTTGGTAATCATAAAAATCTTTTGAGATCCAGATTCAATTCAAGTCGGTTCTGGTCTAACCCAAACGTGTCGTAGACAAAAACGAACGAAAGTAAACCAGAATGGTGACACACAAAGATGAAATGCAACTGTATTGAATTAACCTTAATGAATAACAAATGGAAAATCATAAAGTGGATGCAATTGCACTGAACTAACCTTAAATAATAATTAATGGAAAATTGGAAACTTGATGCAATTATTGCATTGAACTAACCTCAAAGAATAATTAATGAGAAATCATCTTGGATGGAATGTACTACATTGAAAAAGACAAATAATAATTAATGGAAAATCAGAAACTTGATGCATATGCATTGAACTAATAACCCTAAAACATGTTTGTATTACATGTAGGGGGAATGTCTCGACAAATATAGTTTTGTATTATAAGTAGTGTTTATCATAATTATTTTATTATGATTGAGAATGTTTTGCTCTTCAAGTAGCTTCCCAATTAAAGATTCTTGAACGTCGTGGTGGCAAAACTTTACGTACCAATGCTGAAGCCCATTCCAAGACGCCAGGTACCCAGTCTAATTATGTTAATTTGTTGACTACTCCTTTCGATTTCGATAAAACTCCGCAAGTTGTTGAGGGAAATAATGTTGTTGTTGGTGGTGGTGGTGATGGTGATGGGCATGTTGATTCCATTGTTGGGTCGTATAGTCTAGATAAGTTTTGTAGAAGGTATACTAGTGAAGATAATGATAGTTTTAGTAAGATATTAGAAAAGGTTAATAGGAAGAAGAGAGAGAGGTATGGGTTTTTAATAGAAGGGGAGAAAGTGGAAGTGAAATTGTTGGAAGATATTAAGAAAGAACGTGTTACGGATGGGTACGGGACTTCGGATCAGCCGTTGAGTACATTGGAGGGTGGAAATATCTGGTGAAGAATTTGTTTATGTATAATCCGGTGGATAATGGTGAAGTGGCGTTGACGGAAGAAGAGAAGGCGGAGAGGATTAAGGGTTTGACTAAGGAGATTCAGAGGACGAATACTAGGTTTCATGGAAAGTCGGTGGATTCTAGACCGAAGGAAGAGGATACTATTGCAGTTGATGTATACTCCTCGTCGGGGAGGAACTCCGGTGTTTTTTTCATTAGATGGAAAGAGAAGCGGAGAAAACTAGGAAGTATGATTTGGAAGATATGAGGAAAACTCGAATCTGTTTTATGTTGAGTCCGGGAAGAAGGCGGATAATGGGTATAACTATGTAAAGACGCCGTCTCTCGCACTTGGTGTTGATGAGTCACCGATTTATTACATGGGGAGAGATTGAAGGGACACCTTTGAGATCGAACAGGGAGGATACACCGGTTGGTATTGGAGGTAGTAGAGGGCCTCAATTCAGTATTGCATATCCGTCTCCTAGAGATGTCAAGGCTCACTCCTTGTCTAGGGGAAGCCGCTTTCGTAAAACGAGGGAGAGGTCTAAGATGTTTGAAACCTCCATTGCCTTCACCCATTTCGTGGAGATAGTGCTAGTCCAAGTGTCAGAACTCTTTTCTCCGGCCGCCGAAGTTTGTTAGAAGCATGGCTAAGTCTTCAAGCACAATTGATGAAACTCTTTCGTGCCATTACTACCGTGGTGCAAGCCCAATGGTAGGGACTCCAAAAGCGGTAGGAGCTTGACAAGATTTGGAAGAGATAGTTGCTTCAGTTCTAAGTCACCGCTTTGAAGGAAGGTTCCAATCCACCCGGTAATGTAAATTTATGTACTTCGATGATGAAATATGTGTTCTTTATAAGCTAATTATGCCATGAATATATAGAAATATCAATATATGTATGAATCTTTTGCTGAATTTCTTATAATTTTATCGAGGTTTGTGATTTAAGATTCAAAAATGTTTGAAAATGAAGCAAATTTGTCTAGTGCATTTTGAGATTCTATTATTCATTCTGGATGCGGAAGGTATAGAACATTCTGGATGCGGAAGGTATCTCCTTTTAAGTCTTATTGAGTTGGTACCTGTAGAACGTAGAATCATCTTATAGAGTAGCTCTAGAACATAGAATCACATCTTCTATATGCAGGTTGGCGTCCTTGGAGGAAACCGCAAATATTTGGAGAAGGTTTTAGAAGATTACTGTGATTTTCCAAAGCATTTTAACATGCATCCTAAGTATCAAAAGCTATTGAAGATGCTCACATATTTCAATCATATGGGTATACAAACAATTAGGCTTGTTATTTATCTTGAAAAAGACAATGTTAATAAGAATCAACGAAACAATGTCTGAAGCTATATATCGTCCCTTAGAATAGGAAAGATGTTACAGGTAGTTGATAAGGAGTTATAGATCCACTCCTTTTATCATACTACTTTAGTGAACAAATCTGTAGTAGGTATTATATTGTCGCTCGGTCCTCTTGAAAAAGGGTGCCCTGCCATTCCTACTTATTTTTAACTCCTTTGGGTAGAGTTAGTTGTTTTATAGTTTAGGTATAGTGTCATACACTCGATGTACTAGGGAATGGGGATGTAGATCCCAGGCTGCTTTAGTCTGGAGCTGCTCCCATGCTGCTTTAACACTCCAATGCATCTTAATTGAGTGTAAGGCTGTAACTTTAGGCTATATCTCCAACTATTGTTTGGAATAGTCCTGAACGAACTGACACCAAATTCTTCTCTTCTTTCTATGTTCATTTTATAGTATTTTCTAGGTTATGGAAGGTGTAATTTCTTGTTGCTCTCTGTGGAGAGACTCGTTAAAGTTTTATCTCATAGTTGGTGTGTCGCAGATGTCAGTACTCGGACACCGACACTTTTTGGAAGTTTATTTCTAATTTGCTGTGTGTCGAGGTGTGACAATGCAAGTAGGTACAATCGGTATAATGGAATCGGGAACAGTGGAAACCCAATTTTGACAAGTGATACTTCGTCTAATCGTCTTCATCCATCCTATTATTGATTAGTTGTAGTCAAAAGTTTTCAACATGGATGCCATTAGTATTCTAATTGAATAGATTCTTGATGTGATTCTGTCTGGAAGAAAATTACAGACTGCGAGGCATTTTCAAACTAATGAAAACAGGACTAGAATAAACTCGTCCTTCACTAATGCCACTGGTATTACACAGATGATACGTGTCACCTTATTCAACCCCCGACTTACAAGTGTTACCCTTGCATGTTCATGCGAAGTTCTCACTTCTGACACAACCATAACCATGAAACGAAAAGCACCACAGCCTTTGATAGTAACTTGCTCTCACTTCCGCTACCATCAGATCAACAGACACAAGAAAAACACCACTTATTCATGATACTTAAAAAAGAAGCTACATTTTCTCAGAACCGTCAAACTATCATCATCAGGTGTTTCCACGCCGTTGATCTATGGCCAGACCCCATCCACGAACACCAAATTGCAATTCAGCAGCAGCAATTAAAAACTCAACGGCTTGTTGTGGAGTCAAAACTTCAACAACACTCTTTATAGTTTTCAGTCGCAGATCATCAGCTTTCTCTAAAACTTTCACCAACCGTTCGACCTCAGGTTCTTGATCAAGTAACAATGACACGATATCACATGCACTCTCTTGCCACGAACCTAACTCAGTAGTAATCTCATTTTCTTTCCTTACGGTCTCACATTGTAACTCACTAACTCGAGCGAGTTGAGCTGGTGATAAATCACCAAGATCTCCAGTTCTATTTCCTTGAAGAAGATCCAAAAGTCTAGCTTCAAAACATGCACTTGACTCAGTATATACTAGGTGGAAAATCGTAGTGGGTCTCCACCCAGCAATCCAGTTAAGTGATTGTTCAAGGGAAGTTAGCCAAGAAGCACTGAACATGGAGAAGACGTCGTTTTTAGCTGCATGTGTTTTGACTCTGTAGTAATCATCATAGTGACTCATGACTCTGCTAATGAGTTGAATGGTATAGTGTTGATCTTCATTAGTAATGGGTTTTGGCGATGCAGCTAGTTGTTCAAGAAGAAGCTGAAGGTGTTGAAGCCAAACATGATAAAAGCGACTGAAGTTCATTGGCTTTGTTGTAGGTGTGTTGTTGAAAGATGGGGCTTGGGTGTTGGATTTATTAGTGGTGTCAGGGATTATCTGGACCCTGGAACTTGAGGTTTTGTATTATGATCCTATTTTGGGTTGACAGCTTAGTGTGATTCTGTTGTAGTACTTCAATATGTGTCTATTTACTGTGTGAGGGACTAGTGTAGGAATTAGACTTGTGTGTCTGCTCGAAGTGGTTGAATTTATCAATGAAAAAGACTTGATATTTGTAAAATTATGTAACTTATTAAAAGGAAAAATAAAACTACTTGCGTCATATAAAATTGTTTTAAATGGAAATATAGAGCATCACCTGCATTGGAATGAATTTACACATCTACATACGAGGAGCCAGATTGAAACTTGAGAGGCTCTTAGGCATTGATTGGCGCATATAGTCATATCGTGTGTACATACATCCACGAATCAAATGCAATCTTATAAAATTTTCAAACTCCTATGCATTTGAACTTCGGATCCCAGTTACTACTAGTGATAGTAATTGGAGAGGAATGAGTGATTTTCAACTTAAAAGTGATTTTACATATTCCTGTTGGTAATACCCCTAAGAACATAGAAGGATGCAAGAAAGATGGGGCTTGGGAGTTGGATTTATATGTTTGCATGATATGTCTGGGCATTTTTCCTTATTACTTTTGTACACATTTGGGCGTACTTGTAATTTGTAAAGTTGTAATATCATTAATTCATTGAGAGTTGAGGAAGGGTATTTTGAAGCGAATTGAATAGGCTGCATCTACCCTGTGCTCCTTTGGCTACAGATGTTTTTGATATATATGAATATCTATATATTTTCTACCAGTTCAGTGACATTTTTGTTGTTTTTGTTTCTGAATTTTGTCAAGTTATCGATATATTATGCATTGAGATATTTTAATGACTTATCAGTGATATTTATTCGAATTTGGAGGGTCTGGTATATCATGTGCGGCAAGATGTTTACAATATGTATATTCTGGTCTTGGTTTAGCGCATGCATGAGGTGTGTTTGCCATTCTGGTGGATATTGGAGGCCTCGGGACTCGGGCCTCTAAAGGGTTGCACATATACACATGCGAATGAAGTCTTATTACTTAAACTTCAAAGCAAGGAACAAAATTTTGAAAATTTTTGTGAAATTTTTCGTTTTCCGTGGGCATAGAAACATTTCAAACTTTACACTTTCTATTTGCAAGTTTTTGAAGTGATGACGTCACTTTTCACGAAAATTTTGATATTTTATCGATGATTTTCGTCCATTTTATTAACTAATTTATAGTTTTTCACGAAAATTTCAAAAATTTCAAAATAATAGTAAATACAATAAATACTAGTTTGTAGGCCTGTGCATATGCACGACTCTTTTGAAAACATGTAGATTGTTTTAAGAAAATTGAGACTACCGTTTTAATGGTTAATCCATTTTAATTTTATAACAAATTATTTTTAATGAAATTTTAAAAATCTATTTTTTCAATTAGAAGAGACATTATGTTTTAATAGGAGAAAGATTCCCGCTTTAATTAAAAGTGCTAGAATTTATTTTAATAGAAGAATAATTTCCGTTATAATAGGAGAGGAATTCCCATTGTAAAAAAAGATTTCCGTTTTCAAATATGAGATAAATTTATGTTTTAATAAGAGATTTCGTGGAATTTTAATAGAGTTCGAAAAATATCCTTGGTGGGAGCTGGGAGAGCTTTAATATTAAGATATAGATTTAAAATAGAGACTAGTTTTGTCTATTTTGTATTTTTATTGACTAAATTACTAATCATTAATGATCTAATTTTTCTCAAGACTCATCTAATTTCACCTAAATAGACTTTCTCTTTTCCCTCTATTTTGATTAGTGAGATATATATGAGAGGATTATTAATTTTGAAATAAAGAGAGTTACTTATTTTGGTCATTTTTGGTATATGGACATTTAAATTTAAAATATAATTGCTACCCATATTTATAATTTTTCCTAATGTATTCGTAATTTTTCTCTTACTTTTCGTGAAAATTTCTATATTTTCGTTTTTTTTGTGGTCACCGAAAAAATGATCGAAACTGAAATTTAATTGCTTGATTTAAAGTAGAATCTAACATCTTTAGGTCCACAAATAAACTTACTACATATATATTGGAACCAGACAAGATTTCTGACGGCTTCTATGTAGGACTGATAAGCGGCTCAGCTCAGCTCGTATACATAATTACATACGAAACCCGTACCATCTATATGCTAATATGTCTACATGCAGCAACTAGCTAGATCTTGCGGCAATCTCTTTTCTTACCCCAATTTCTTAGCTGAATTTGAATCATCAACGAAGCAGCCATGAAATCCACGCATTGCAAAGGAGTAAGTACTTCAAGCACTTCTTTCATAGTCTTCAATCTAACACAATCTGCAGTCTTCATAACTTTTTCTAAACCAGCTAACAGTGTGTTCACAGCAATATCAACCAACCGATTTGCTTCCACAGACCTTTCTAAGTGCTCTCTAACATGACCACTGAGCCTAGCCAACTCCACTATTTTTCTATCAGCTACTGAAACTTGTTGCCTTTCCACTTCTCTATCCAACTTTTCTTCTTCTAACCTTGTTTTCAACTTCAACTTTTCAATCTTTTTCAACTGTTCTTCACTTAGATTTGCCAAACTTGAACCTGGAATTAATTGAGCTCGTCTTAATGAGTTAATAAGTTTATAAACTATAGATGGTTTCCAACCAGTTATCCAGATATGCGCATTTTCTAATGGAGTTAACCACGTTGGAGAAAAGAAACCAAGAACATCATTATGAGCACCAGCCCATTTCATTGTGTAGTATTCTTTATGAAGATTTAGAACTTTAGAGACTAATGACTTGTGTTCTTGTTCATTTTCGGAATCTCTTGATACAGAGAGAAGTTGATAAATATTAGCTTCTTGTAAACTAATCCATCTCTCATAATACTCTGAAAACTTCTCTTGCACTTGGCTTTGCATCGTTGTTTTAGAAATTAAGCCAGCACTTGATATGAGATCAAAGAAGAGGGTTCTAAATAAGTGTAGTGTGTAGTGTGTAGCACTTGTAAATAAGTTCTAAATAAGCTAGCACTTGTATTGTGTAGTTCTAAATTAAGAGGGTTATATAGGAGAGAGAACGGTGAAAAGAGACCAGGTGTAGTGTGTAGAGCTCACCCGTTGCATGTGGCCGGGTGTTAAGTTTGGGGAACTGCGTGGCTATTGCATGACTTACAAGCAAGCAAAAAACACACATCCTGCTTTGTACGTGTGCACTGAAAAGGAGTAAGCGTTTTTCAGTCACCTTTGCCCTTTGGGGGAGTTTGAGAGATTAAATTCTAGTCTTCCCATTTTTCTTCTCTCTGTTTTCACCTTCAAAGCGTCCTTTAAGTAGTGACTAGTGAGGGCCTGATGGGCAAGCAGCCAATCTAGTTAGTTACATTTCTCACTTTGTAAATCATCTAGGTTGTACTAGATATTATTGATGTATACGTGGATAGCATGCCTGGCATTATACTTTGATACTCGATGGATCCATGGCACAAAGCCACAAACGTTGATTTTAAATATAGCTATACCCTCGGCAGTATCAGATATTAATATTCTAAATAATATTTGATATCTTTACGAAAAAGATATGAAACTACATAGAGCCGATATAGCAGAGTAGTGTCGGACGACCGACCTACCTTTTAGACCTACTATTGTGACTCACTATTTGAATAACGTTGGTTTTTATTGCAATACACACGGACACATATCTCTATGTAAATCAATAATTAGGATTTTTGACACATCAGTAGATTCAAATAGTAGGTCAAATAAGTGGATCGGTATAGCATTACTGCCATATATCAAAACAAATATGAGTTATATCAATATTTAGATAAGAAACTAGATCTTCTCCACCCGGGTGGAAAAGTTAAGATTTTACTCTTTATATATATATTGACATTCACACCCAAAGTTAATGCAACTAATGGTGTTAAATAGAGATATATAACAAAAAAACCAAAAAAAAATTGCTTCAAATTAGGAAGATATTCAGTGTGTAACGTGGGTTAGGAGTGCAAACGGATAGGTTCGGATTTGGATGTGAATGTCAATATTATCCGAATCCGAATCCGATATCCGAAATTTCGGATAATATCTGATTTTTCAAATACGAATTCGAATTGGATTCGAATATTTGGATATCCACCTGCACCCCTAACGTGGGTACATAAAAATAAAAATAAAAAAATAAAAAAATTAGCAAGGAAAGGAAACTTGAATGCATTACTCTATGATTTTGAGTCCTTGCTATGTTACTTGAAGCAATTAATACCCTGGAATCCAATAGGGGATTCTGCTGCATCGTATTCTTTTGCTGATTCCAAAAACGACGCTATAATGTACAAGAAAAACATATCATCGATCAGCAAGGCCGGCCAACTAGGTAGCCGCCTAGGGCCCCCAACTTCTTGTTCAAAATTTGGACCCTAAGTATAATCTTATACCCACTAGGCCACATGTAAAGGTTGTTCGGTCCAGTCAAATTATGTCCAATCTAGTTCACGTCACTCAAACATTGGGCCACGACCCCCTTGTGTAAAAAAATTTTTTTTTCTAAAAAATATGAACCCATTTTAAGAAATTCGCCTTGGGCCCCTCAAAGTTCAGGATCGCCCCTAATCATCAACTGACAGTTCCAAAAGAACTTCGTAACAATGATAATGCATTCAACAGACAAAAATATATGCATGTATTACAATAACCTTAATCGTAAGTAACAATGATAATGGAATTAACTACCATCTATGTGGTAAGATATATACGAGTACGGCAAGAGCTAGCTATAGAAATAGTTGAAAATGTATATAAGCATGAAAACAAATTGAAAACTATTCCCCAAGTAATATGAGTAATGCATGAGAGTTTCCTTTCCTTGTTACTTTTTTTTTGGGTCTTATCAACCCATGTATGGAATCTTTCTTTTTTTTTTTTTAATCTAACACCCTTTGTTGTATTAACTTTGGAGTAAAATGAGTGGACATGTGTTGATTTATTTTTGTAACGTGTAAAACTTTAATTTTTAGGCGGAGATGATATAGCCTCTTTATTAGCTTAGATAATGCTTATTGACATTTCATATCCATCCTCCATTATATAAAGGGATGTTGCTTTCAAGTAGTTCCTTTTAGTTCTTCAAATCCCACCCATAAAAGAAAATAAAAAACAGGAAATTTTGACTAGATCCAAAAATTAACATTCTAACACCAGTTCACTGCCACATTATGTCAATTATTTGGGAGGGGTATGTTTAATACTTTAATTTGGTGTCCTCAAGAAAATAGCAAAGGTGGTATTTATGTGTTTTCAAGAGACACGGCTTCATATAATTAAGTAGGACTTGTACTCATTTTCTTGATGACTATGAGATTGACTTCATATAATGGTTAAAATTATCACATAGGACCCATTTCATTTTATTTGCCTTTTCGGGTTTCTCTTCCACCATTTCTATCGGTTTCTACTCATTTTCTTCGCAGAAGTCCAATGAACAAAAGATTCGGCTATCTCCTCTTTTTATCCCATATTTATTATTAAATCAAACAAAACTAATTGGAGCGAATTTTCTCAGTGTTGTGATTTGTGAACAAAACTTTATATTCGTTAAGTTCTCAGTAGAACTTGTCACTTTAAAGTTGGATGAATTTGTCTAGCTAATTTAAACCACCATTAAAAGATAATCTCAATTCATCTTGTAAACACTAGGAATTATGTCAAAAACTTGTTTTTTTTTTCCCAATGAGAATGCTAATTTCTTAATTAAATTTCCAATTTATGTACTGTAGGTGTGGTCATGTTGGTTGCCGTTTGAATCGAGAAAAAATTGTCGTTTTGTCGTGCCATGAACTTTCACCTCTTTATCACTTCAGGCCAGTGGCGGAGCCACGTTGTAGTGACATGGAGCACGTGCCCCAGGTAAAATTGTCCAGAAAAAAAAAATACTATGAATCAGTGCATCACTTAATCACTGTACGTAGTCAATCCCAATAGTCCAGCACCTTGACTTTTTATAATATAATAAATCATTAATCAAGTAGTGTGGCTGTGGGCGAGAACAAAACACCCAGACCCAACTGATTGAACCGAACATCTAACTTCTTTAAAGAAAACGAGGGCTTCAACAGTAAATTCATCACGCCATTATTTTTTTTTCCAACTTATCAAAATAAAAAGCTCATGGTTTTATTTGTTTTATTTTGTTTTCAGGGATAAAATGGTAGTTTCTCCATAAATTAATGAAAAATAAAATAAAATAGGAGGGTTTTACAAAGATGCTAGTAAAATAAAAAGGGTTTCTCATTTTTCACCTCTTCTTACAGATAAAAAAAATGGGGTTTTCACTTTTTGATTTCAAAAATTCAAACTAGGTGTTGCTAGCCTGCTAGTGCTACATTCCTACGACTTCTTCTCTTCATTATTCAAAGCTTCTTCTCTTCAATTTTCATTCTCCATTTTTTATTTTCTACAGTGGTATCTCTCTCTCTCTGTGTGGACGTTTTTTTTTTTTTTTTTTTTTTTAAGTAATGAAAAATCATAAAATCGATAGTTTGTTTCAATTAAAAAAGAAATCGTGAAGACGTGTCTAATCCGGTGGCTCATATTCAAAATATTCATAACAATGAGGAAATGGAGATGGAGCCTAGATCGAAAAAGATAAGTCTAACTTGTATTGAGGTTGATGTGTCGAATAATCTTGAATCCGATCTTGGTTTACGACCTAAAGTTTCTGATTATCATCCAAAGGATCAAGAAGGGCGTACTTGCTAAGAGGGCCTAGTCATCCATTTCAAGCTCACTATCCACCAACACAAGATGGAAATAAGGTTCGGCATTTCAAGAAAGACTTTTTCACTATGTATGGAAATTGGTTGGAGTATAGCATTCACACAGATGCTGTTTTTTGCTTACACTATTACTTATGGAGGCGAGAGTTTGGAGATAATAGAGATGCTTTCATCAAATGGTGGGTTTAGGAGTTGGAAAAATTGCAGAAGGATTGAAGATCATGTTGAGAATCATAATAGTGCTCATAACGAAGTGTGTATAAAGAGTGAGAATCTAATAAAGCAAGACCAACACATCAAGAACTTAATTGTTAAGCATTTGGATGAAGAACGGATTAACTATTGACTTCATTTAATTGCATCTCTTGATGTTATCCGATTTCTTTTGCGCCAAGGATTAGTTTTTTGTGGTCACGATGAATCTGAAAGCTCCAAAAACAAAGGAAACTTTCTTGAGCTTTTAATATTCTTAACTCTTTACAATAAAGTTGTTGACAGTGTCGCTCTTAACAATGCTCCGAAAAATCACAAATTGACATCACCTGATATTCAGAAGGCTTTAGTAAATGCAGCTACTGTTGAAACTGTTAATGCTATTATGAAAGACCTTGGAGAAGAATTATTTGTTGTTTTGATTGACGAAGCTCATGATACGTTAATTAAGGAGCAAATGGCTATTTGTTTGTGATATGTTGACAAGAAAGGTTGTGTGATAGAGTGGTTTGTAGGCATGATGCATGTCCTTGATACTACATCAGCTTAACTTAAGACATCACTTGAAAAATTCTTCGGCATACATAGATTGAGTTTCTCGAGATTGCGTGGTCAAGGGTATGATGGGCTAAAAACGCTCATTTTGAATGAGAACAAGTCTGCAATCTATGTACATTGTTTTGCATATCAACTTCAGTTGGCGCTTGTCCATGTCGCAAAAGATATCAAAAAGATTGCTTCATTTTTCACCTCTATTAGCAATGTGGTGAATGCTATTGGCCGGGGTCTCGTGCAAGCATAGGGACAACCTTCAAAAGAAAGAAGTTGCTAGAGTGTTTGAGCAACTTAAAAATAGTGAACTATCAAGCGGTAAAAAACTAAATCAAAAGCTTGGTGTTAAAAGACCTAGCGACACATGTTGGGGCTCACATTATGGTATGGTACATTAGTTAATTTCATTGTTATATTTCCCTCCGTGGTTGAAGTTCTTGATGAGGTGATGGAAGAGAGCTCAAGTTCAGATCAAAAGAGAGAAGCACAAGTTTTATTAGATTTGATGCATTCGTCTGAGTTCATTTTCATCTTGCATTTGATGAAGAATCTATTGGGAATCACTAATGATCTTTCAAAAGCATTTTAACGAAAAGATCAAAATATAGTGAATGCTTTAGCTTTAGTAAAAGTATGCAAGGAGCGTTTGCAGAAAATGAGGAAATGTGGTTGGGATTCGGTACTAGGCGAGGTTTCTGCATTTTGTACAAAACATGGTATAGACATGCCTTAAATGAATGCTAAGTTTGTTCATCGAGAAAGATCCCGAAGAAAAGCAAAAGAGGCAACTAATTTACATTATTATCAGGTTAGATTTTTTATGGTTGTATCGATAAGCAACGTGTTGAGCTTGATAATTGTTTTGATAAGGTGAATACAGAGTTGCTTCTTTGTATGGCTTGATTAAACTCCAATGATTTGTTTAATTTGGTGTGTTTGATACTAACAAGTTGATTCGTCTTGCTGAATTTTATCCTGATAATTTCTCCGAGCAAGAGTGTTTAGTCCTTCAAAATCAACTAGAGATTTATGAGATTGATATGAAATCCAATGATGCCTTTAGAACATTTAAAGGAATTAGTAGTTTGGTTAGAAAAATAGTTGAGTTGGGAAAATATATTATTTTTAACTTGGTTTATAGGCTTATAAAGCTCTCACTGATACTACCAGTTTCTACTGCTATAGTTGAGAGATCATTTTCAGTTATGGGCATAGTGAAGAATCGTTTAAAGAATCGAATGGTAGACGAGTGGTTGAATGATTACCTGGTGACATACATAGAAAAAGATATTTTTGATAACATCAGCAATGAGGCAATCTTGAAGTGTTTACAGGATGTGGATCATAAAGGTAATTTATAACTTTTATTTTTAGAATTGTTAGAGTTCAAAAGAGTGAAATGTATTTTGACAACTTTAGCTTTTTTTTAGTATACTACAATGGTAGTCTTTTTGCGAAATAAAATTGTGTGTTGTACACTAGTACTTGTTTAAAATTAAAAAATTATTAGCATATGAATCAATGAGTGCCCTAGGTGAGATAAATTCCTGGCTCAGCCATTGCTTTAGGCCATGAACTTTTTTTTTTTTCGAATGATTTAGGCCACAAACTTTATTAAAAGTTTCACTTTGGGCCACTGTTACGCCTATGTGGCTAATCGGATAGGCACTATGCCAACTTCCATTAGTACACAATTACACATAACCACTAAGTTAGCTCCCATTAGTACACTTAGCCACTTAGGTACCCGTTTGTGCACATAGGCATATCCTTTAACAGAACTGCACCTTTGGCCCAAAGTTTGGTCTAAATCATTGGGAAAAATAAAAAAGTTTATGGGCTAAAGTGATAAAAAAGTGAAAGTTCATTGTACAAAATAGCAATTTTATCGTAATGCTATTAGTGACGTTTTTGGGTAGAGTTTCAAACAAAAAAGAACCGGTGAATCGGTGATGTTGTAAGAATCATTCTCAATCACCACCTCAGGCAGCTAGTATGAATCAAATACAATTCTTTGAAAAACCCAATTTGCCCTCCATCAATGCAAAAACGGAAAGAAATTAAACCGTAAGATGGACTCAAAATGAGGGTCAAGAAATTGAGTTGAACTGGCTGAGTCCCCGGAACCGGACCATTTAAAAATACTTTCGTATTGTAGTACAAATAAAATAGCCGAGTCCGAATTTGTTTCACCATCATATTTGCTGGTGAATTTGGGAGTACAACTTTTTCTCCTCTTATGGAAACTGTTTTTACCGTACATATTTCTATTTATATAGAAATGAACATAAAAATACATAGTACTACTTTTCTATTATCCTCACCAATAACCCATATTTCATGTGAAGATTTATGAACGGTTTTGGGCATACAGGGTGATGCTCCACCAATTCAATACTGAAGTTGAATAGTATGGCAGCAACAGCAGCCTTCATCTGAGTGAAAGAAATGTCTTTACCTATGCAAGTTCTTGGCCCAGCATTGAAGACAAAGAACTTGGAAAAAGGTTCATGTTTTAGCTTACCCTCTTCATTGATCCATCTCTCAGGCTTGAACTCCAGGCTATCCTCTCCCCAAATCCATGGCATTTTACCCTCAGAATAGAAAGAGAGAATAATCTGCATTCCTGGCTTCACCCGAGTGCCATCGGGAAGAACATCCTCCTTAAGAACTGCTTTGCTATTAAGAGGAAGTGGAGGATACAACCTTAGGGATTCACATAGAGCAGCATGCAGGTATACTAAGCCTTTTAGATCTTCGGAATCGAACACCACTGGTGTCTTAGTCCTTGGAATACCTCCACACTGCAACTCATTATTCTTCTTAGAGAATATAAGCTCTAGCTCATAGAGAATCTTTGCCTGCACACGCGGAGTTTTGACAACCAACCATAGAAACCAAATAAGACCAGATGCAATTGTGTCACGTCCTGCAATAAATAAGTTTAGCATGGCGTCTCTTAGGAACTTATCGTCCCTAAACAGTTCGTCTTGAGACTTGATATGCATAGATAACAAATCAGATGTTTCTACCCCTCTAAGTAGATTTTCTCTAGTTTGTGAAATGTACTTTCCTAAGCTAACATCAACACTCTTCCATGCCCTGGCTAATTTCCTCTCTCGGCCAACACTTAACAATCTTAAGAACTTCCATAAAAGCTTAGGAATTACATGCCTATAAAATATAGCTTCTTGTGCATCATCAACAGCATCAGCTAATTCATTAACTGGAAGACCTATAGATAAGTACTTCTCATCTCCCCCCAGTATGGTTCCCATATTGCTATCGAATGCAAATCTTTTACACACATCCTGCAAATCAATAATAGTACCTTCTTTTGCCACATGGGCAAAAAAAGGTACTAGCTGATCCTCTATTACTTTTCGAGTGGACTTAGCAACAAGATTTCGAAAGTTAGCTGATGAGAAACATCCATGTGCCACCTTCCTCTGTGAACGCCACAACTCATTGTCAGCATTGAATATCCCATCACCAAGTAGGTCGAACACCTCGTTGAAGTCAGAGCCTTTGGGAAAGTTGTCGAAGTTGGTTTTGAGTATGTACTCGAGGTTTTGAGGGTGACAGGTAACAATGTACCTAAGGTTGGAGAAGAATCCTCCGTCTACAAAGAATGAACCTTTTCCAAGTGAACTGAAAATTTCAGTCATATATTCGGGTAGGCAGGACGAATTCCAAAGTAGTGAAGGAAGTGATCCGAAGATAGGCCAATAATATAGCGCGTGATTCTTATGTTTGAGATACACGCACCCTGAGACTAAACATAGAAAGAAGGCAAGGCACTGTGCAACCAAATGATACTCCATTGTTTTCTGCCAGTGGTGGTTAATTATGAAAATATGAGTTCTAGATCGACTTCAACCCATATATGTAAAGGAAAGGAAAAACGACTAAAAAGATATCAAACTTTACACTTTTTGACAGTTTGGAGACAAATTTTTTTTTTAACAGTTTAGGGACCAAACTATTTGTTTTTTGCAATTTAGGAACTTCCGTCAAATTTCTCTAACACTGTTTCTAATTTGTATGTTTTTTTTTTTTTGAAAAATAAAAAACATGCTGACATGTACAACTATAACTCACACAAGGTGAATGCAATAGCAGCAACCTAAAAAAATTATCAATTAACTTCTATGCCGAATTTCCCATGTCAATTCGTCAATTACTTCATTTGACAAAAAAAGAAATATGATAGCCCATCCAGTATTCATTAGTGAATCCTTGAAGGATTTCAGATTTTCATGAGAACTAAACCCACTGTCTGCACTGCACTACTTTTTTTCCCGACGATTGGTGTCTTTAGAACTTATCATAGAGTCTGTATAATAAAGTGGAGAAAAAGCCTTGTTTAAAAACCCCTCTGATAAACCAAAGTTCCTCGGACAGCTTCCATGCTTATTATGGAAAATCACTATACCTGAAATCTGAAGTGCAAGGACTGATCTCTGAACAAAACAGAATCTTTTCTCCTGATAATTCATTTGAAGCTGTGTCAATATTCCCAGCAATTTATCACAAACAAAAGAAACTTGAGTTCTCAAGAACTGTTGCAGCAAGGGATCTGAACACTGGGCCGCTGATGTAAACCTTTTCGTCAAACCTATGCAGAGACTCTTCATTTGCTCCTTTCAGCCAGGAAGCTTGGCTGTTAAAAACATCCTTACTATTTAGCTTGACAAGAAGCTTGACGTAAATATCAATATATCATAAGATTTGGGTGCAGTTCGTTTTATTTTCTTGCTCTTTCTTCCAGCCTATCAAATCAATATCCATGGTGTGGAGCTTTTGATCTTCTTTTGGAAGTTAAATACCTTGCACTGCTACATTAAAGTGGATTCATTCACAAAGGTATAACAACAGAGACGGAGAGAGAGAAATTTCCAGCAAAAAAAAAAGCGGGAGATTGATAAGTCTCGCAAACCCACAGCTCCATTCAACAAGATGAAGTTCCAACGTCTGTATTTTTTATTATAGCTGTACACGTCAGTATGTATTTTATTTTTCAAAAAAAAAAATATAAATTAGAAACAGTGTTAGAAAAATTTAACAGAAATTTCTAAATTGCAAAAAGCAAACCGTTTGGTCCCCAAACTGTCAAGAAAAAAAGTTTAGTCCCCAAACTGTCAAAAAGTGTAAAGTTTGATACTCTTTTAATCGTTTTTCGTAAACGAAACTCTCATAAGCTACAACAACTGATACTTATTGAAGTTGTTGAGTGTCTTCATCATCTTCAATTTCTAAGTACATAGTATCCATTTGTTTTTAGTAGTGAACTATAAAGTACCATCAATTATTGAAAAGATAAATTGAAATCTCAGTAAAACAAGCATACAAAATACCAGAAGATATGAAGACTTGAGACGTACGTACGTCTTGTGCGATGTTGTCTGAATTAATTGATGCATGGTACGTTGCATAAATTATACAGCTAGGATGGTTAGGAGTTAGGACTAATTTGAGGACTCTGTCTCTGAATCCAAAATGTTAATAAAGCACTTTCTTTGTGTGATGTCTTGTTACGATATAGTTGTGGACTTGTGGCCTAGTTGATACTCTTTTTATTTGCAAAGTAGGATTGAAATCATTGAAGTATATTAATATCGAAGGGAGAAAATTCTAGCTAAATAAAACCATAACTTTTAAGTTTGTACAGCAACGTACTCACAACACTAATGTTAGTTTTTATGGTTACCATTACGTTACATGCTATTACCATGCAGCTAGTAATGCGGTTAAGTGTTTGCTAAGATGCTTGAGAGTCCTGTTTGTATTTTCGATCTTTAAGTCATGAAGAGGGTACACTGACCTCCACACCATAAGCATGAATCTTCGGGAATATTTCTAATTACGGACGTCATGCGACAGCACTTCCACGTGTAAATGTGGAACAAGTTGTGCATATTGCAAGCAAGAAGAAATTATAGATGGCATCTAACTATCTAAGTTTTCCAGTGCACTGACAAAATGAAAAGAGTTCCTCTAACCATTCATGTATCCATTCATGACTTGATCATTCCAAATTTCTCAGAGTCAAATTTCCAGAAGTTCCCTTGCATATCCTCTGTTTATTGGAAAATGTTGCTTTATTTTCAATAATTAAAATGTGGTGTCGAAGTATAGATCAATAGTCAATAAGAAATTAAGAACCTTCAGCGTGCCTAATAAATAAATATGGGACTAAACACCTACCGCAACCTTCACACTACATTAGTTGCCATAAATATATTTGTGGTCCATAAATGTTGATTCGCCTGATGCACTGAGTAAGAGGAAATCATTAGTGGTTGGTAGGAAAATGTTCCATGGAACGAGACAAACTTGACGCTGCTGATGGAATTGAAGAATTGTTTTTGCCAAATTTGATGATTATGATCTCGTGTTGTACTAGTAATTATTTAATGAGTATCATGTGTGATTGATTGTGTTTCTTCGATGGATCAGAAGCGGAGTTAAAAAGAATGTAAGCACTATAGAGAAAGATCAGGATGTTTTGTTTCTTTAGTAGTGGACAAGGACTAAAGAGAATGATCTAGATACTCTGCCGGCACAGAATCTTTGTTGTTTCAGATTAAGTACAAGAAGATCCATCGGGTGCACTGCTAACCCCTGTGAGCTACTCAACTTACAAAAACTCTTTTGTATGTAGTTGTTTGAACTTTGAAGAACATTCAAAACTATCTTCTTATAGCCGACCAACACTCAAGTCTCCAGGCCCTAATGGTTTATGTAGGGGAATTTCTGAGTATCCTACGATCCTCCTCTATGCCGTGTGATGAAGAACTTTGGGAATAGAAGAATAAAAATGAGATGTGTTGATTGAATAATCAGGGTTGATCTGCTATGCGGCTGGCTACGTATCTTCCTATATGCTTAGAATAATCAAACCCTCTTTTGCGTAGTTCCTAGGAGCGAATTCCTACTGTTTATATAGGAGGAGTCTTAGGGTTTGGGCTAACCTCACTGCTTGTGAGTTTCCGCCCCTCCTTGGACTTTGCTTTCCTATTAGGAATCCTCTCCCTTTGGAAGTTTGAATGTGGACCATATCTTATTAGAGATAAGTTTCCCTTTAGATCATAATCACCAGTCATGTACGGGAAGATTAGGCCTAAAGAGTAACTTCTTAGAGATATGTCATCTTGATTCCTTCCTTACCATCAAAGACCGTCCTTATCAGTTTCATTATGTTCAAGAACTGTCTATATCAGTTCCTAACGACTTGGCTAACTGTTATCTTTAGAGGCCGAGTGTGTCCTTCTAAGATTTTTTTTTAACCATGTTAGACACATTTTTCCCTACAATATCCCAGAATTTTTGGTAGAAAATAGAGGGGAAACTGTAAGGGGGCTAGGATTTCTCGTCAATTGCTAAAAGACACGTGGACAGAGAATGACTTGGAACTATAAATACCCAGAATGAGATGAGAACCCATCAGATTAGTTCTGGGAATAAGCAATCTCGTGTTTATCACGAATGTTTTATAAACATGTGTTAGTCACGTGACATGCCACCTCTAGAGATAACAGTTAGCCAAGTCGTTAGGAACTGATATAGACAGTTCCTGAACAGAAGGAATCAAGATGACATATCTCTAAGAAGTTACTCTTTAGGCATAATCTTCCCGTACATGACGGGTGATTATGATCTAAAGGGAAACTTATCTCTGATAAGATATGGTCTAGGTTCAGACTTCCAAAAGGAGAGGATTCCTAATAAGAAAGCAGAGTCCAATGAGGGGAGGAAACTCACAAGCAGTGAGGTAAGCCCAAACCCTAGGACTCCTTAGACTCTTTCTATTAGGGCTATCAACGGGCCGGACCTGAATAGGACACACGCAGGTCCAGGCTCGGCCCAAATCATATTTGATATCTTGAGTCCAAGCCCGGCCTAAGTCCTATTGGGCAAGTTCGGATTCGGGCCAGGCCCAGGTCCATTAGCAATACATGGGAACTGTTATTTTTGTCTAAAATTTAATCAAATTTGTAAGTGGGAA
Source organism: Coptis chinensis (assembly GCF_015680905.1). Taxonomy (NCBI): domain Eukaryota; kingdom Viridiplantae; phylum Streptophyta; class Magnoliopsida; order Ranunculales; family Ranunculaceae; genus Coptis; species Coptis chinensis. The sequence goes on from NC_141464.1 coordinate 76,211,696, forward strand.
GAATTGAACCTACAACTTTTGTGTGGTAGAATCAAACCCACAACTCTTGTGTGGCAGACACAATACTAACCAATATGGCTTCCAATTTTCTATGTCAATTTCCAATAAATATAATAGATATATTAATAATATTAAATATAAAACACAAACTATTATAAATTTCGAGCCGGGACATTATCGGATCGGACATAGGTATGTCCAGACCTGGCCCAATAATCTTATCGGGATAAATTTAAAGTCTAAGTCCTTATCTTATCGGTTCGGATTCAATTGGGCTTCGGGCTTGTCCCGACCCATTGACAGCCCTACCTTCTATATAAACAGTAGGAATTCGCTCTTAGGAACTACGCAAAAGAGGGTTTGATTATTCTAAGCATATAGGAAGATACGTAGGCAACCACATAGCGGTTCAACCCTGATTATTCAATAAACACATCTCATTTCTTTCTTATATTCCCAAAGTTCTTCATCACACGACACATAGGAGGATCGTAGGATACTCAAAAATTCCCCTACATCTTTTGGCGTCGTCTGCCGGGAACGGTAGCAGGTAACATTTGTTCGGTTGACTGATTTAGTTTAAGCACTCTTTACGTTGTGATGGTAGGAACTAAGAAGACAAAAAGTGGTGCTACCACTCGCAGCATCGCTGTCAGAGAAGAGGTGTAACACTCGTATTTAAAATACGTATTTATTTATTTATTTATTTATTTATTTAAAATTCACTGGATTGGATTTGGGATACGTGGGCCTGATTTCTGGGCCCGAGTCTGTGTTGGGCTTAGGTTTCAAACCCAAGTATATATTCATATTTTTCCAGAAAATAGGGTTTTTAGAAAAAAAAATAAAAATAAAAATGGAGGCAGAGATAAAAGCTTGATTGCTAGAGCATTGGGGTGACGATTAGGACTACTGAGGGATTAAGTGGTGCTTTTAATCTGGTGAGTAGTTAGTTTTCTACTTCACGGTATACAAAAAAGATTTTCTTGTCAATGTTTTCTTTCGAGTTTTTACTATTCATTCTTCTTCGTTACATTACGGTCGTTATTGTTAAAATGGTTAAATATGAGTATATTGTTTTGTTATTATTGAAACTGTCGGAACTGGTGGAACTCTGAAAATGAAGTGCTAAAGTTTTATGGGGCTATTAATGGCGCGAGCCCAAACTAACATTTGTACTGTATATCGTTGAAACTATTATACTGTTGTGGTGTGGGTTGTTTTTTTGTTGGTTGAAATCGGTGGTTAAACTGTCGGGGGTATTGGTGAAGTGTGTTGATTGAACTGTGATTAGAATCGGTTGTTGGGTGGACTGTGTTGGTTGAATTGTTATATTGGACTTTTGGTTGTGTAATGGTTTGGGGTGAGTGCTGGTGGAGCTTCGAAAGAGGTGGTAATGGCGGTCGAGATCTAGATTAGGGAGAGATCTCGACAGTTGTTGAAAAGGTGTGGTGGGTTAATTAAAGGTGTCGGGTTTTTCAATAGGAGTCAAACCGATGTGATGAAATTGGAGGAGGAGGAAAATCTAGTGGTGGCTGGTGGCGAAAGAGGCTGCTGGCGCTGGAGGTGAGGAATTGAGTTGGAGCTTTCATTAAAGCTATAGGGTTTTTGTTCATGAACAAAACCGCTGGAAGGAGGAGGTGAGGAGTGGCGGTATAACACCCCGTGTTTTAATTCTTTTATTTTCCTAATAATAATAATAATAATAAAGATAATAATAATAAATAATAGATAAAATAAAATAGGATAAGTGTTAGTGGAAAATAGGAGACGTGGGTTTATGGGATAAACCTTCTTCCCTATTCGGGGTTTTTTTTTGAGCGAGCAGAAAAAAAGAATAGGGTTGGTCAAAAACACCGCGAGAGTTTTACATAAAAGGAAGAAGTTTTAATGACAACAGAAAAGGAAGATTTTTCCTGGTAGCTGGCTGATAGTCGGAGCGCGCTAAAGGTGAGTAGCTATTTTTGTTATTTCACCGAAAATTATAGTTTTCGTATATCGGTGTATAGGTTTCTGTTTTTATATATACTGCTCATTATCCTGTTGTATTGGACTTCGTGCCATTTGTATTATTAAACTTTGTTGATTTCGGATTTGTAATTAAATTGTCGAAACTTTGTTAAAATTGGGTAAACTGTTGAATCTCGACAGACGTCAATGGCGTCAGCCCACAGAAATCGTTTTGTATAATTTAACTCTTTGTTTTGGTTTGTAAACTCCTATGGTTGAAGTGTTGTGGTATATTGGGTTGTGTAGTGCGTGATGTCGGGGCAGTGAAGCTCGGAGGGAGGCGTTAATGGCGTTCTTGCCATTCGGATAATCGACTTGGGACTTGGGTTTTATCGCGTTTTAAAATGGTTTGGGCGGTTTTGTTTGATTTGGTGGGTTGTTGATGTATGTGTGAATGTTGGAATGTGGATGGGGGACATTGAAAGGTGGCGGAAGCCATTAATGATAATGGCGATAAAAGTTTTAGATCTAGTTTTGAAGGAGATAGGGATTGAATGATTTGGGGGTTTTGTTTTATTAAAAGTGTTTGGTTTTGATAAGGAGTAAAATCGGTTTGATGAAGTGAGGAGTGGTGGCCGATTTTTGGTGGCTGGTGGTGGAGGAAGAAGGTTGGAGAAGATAAACAGTAAATCTCGGTTGGGCTTTGGGCCTAAACCTTTTGGTTTTGTGTGGGCCGAAATCTAATTTAGTTTGGGCCGGATTTTAGTTAAGTTGTTAGGGGCTGGACCACATTAGTTATGTTGGGCCATTTCTATTTTTGTTTTGTTTTGGCCCGATTTTAGTTTGTTTTGTTTGGGCCTTCTCCCATTTGTTTTGGGCGAACTTCGGTTGTGTTTTGGGCGATTCGATCCCGAAGTTTTTGGGCCAGTTTCTAATATTGCTTGGGGCCAGTCCATAGGACTTAAAATAGATCTTTTTTGGGTCTTTCAATATTTAGACTTTCGGGTTCTGAGGTTTGGGCTTGGCCAGTTGGGTCCGAACCACTACCTTAGTCATGAGCCCATGAGCCATGCATTTTGACCTTAGCCATGAACCATGGCTATGACCCTGAACTTGTCGAATATGGAAAAGCGGCAGTTTTACTTTGACAATGACGTGTTGACTTTGACCGAGTTGATTGACCCGGGGTTGACTTTGACCAGTTGACCCAATTTGACCTTTTAACTCGGATTATGATTTGGGATATTAAGATAGGTCTAGGGCTATTAGCATGCTTGGCTTTAGGCTAAGACCCTTTATATATACGTGTGTACGTGCATTAAATACTATGTGATATTTCAGTTTTATATACGACGTTATGACACTTAGACATCAATCTAATTAATAACGTGTAACAAAAAAATACATGAATCAAGATACTCCTTTGTTCTCTAAATAATATATGTAATAAATTTCAATGCGTAAACCAATTTACCGCACTCTTTTAGAACTCTCCACGCCTCAAGTTTTGGAATTTAGTTTTATGACTGTTGATGTCATATGTTAGGTGGGCATTTATTGAATGTGCCATAAATGGCCCGTTAGCGTTAAAATATGGGTATTCATTGAATGTGCCATGAATGACCCGTGTATTCATTGAATGTGTCATAAATGACCAGATTCTTTGGACTGCCCTAGAGAGGAACTAAGGTATTTGCCTTGCGGGTTAGTTGTATTCCTTGAATGTGGCGGGAATGACCTAAGGCACATAGGTTATGAAATATGTGTATAAGAAAAGTAATTGATTAATTGATAAGAGAAATTGATTTGATTATACGAGTGTTTGGGTTACTTTTGAATGCCTAATATAATATCTACAAAGGTTATATAGAAGTTCTAACTTTCTTTTGCAGGAGGGTAGGACTTAATAACATTTTGTGCAGGGATGCGATCCTACCCTTATATAGCAGTGGATATCGGTAAGTTTTAATTAAATGATTTAGATATTAAAGCGAGTTATTTGAATGAGTTAATATAATGGAAGTCTTGCTTGGGAAGAAATTATATGCGGTTAAAATGACGGAACTACACTGCCTTCAAAGCGTGAATGATTAAGTTATGGGATAATATAAAGTGATTGTTTGAATAATTAAAGTATGATAATGGTTTTATGTGGTTAGTCTACTCATACAGCCAAATTCCATTTCTTGACCCATGTTTGCTTTGTTTTGACAACGTGGGTGTGTTCTTGGGAACATAGGTGGAAAGGCAGTAGAACCGCGGCGTTTGATTTGGGATTCTTGCCTGGAGCAGTCCGTTAGTTTTCTTTTAGGTCTGATCTTTTGAAAGTATGTAATAACGTAGTTTTCTTTTCATATGACATGAAAATACGATGTTGAAGACTTGTTATTCTCAGAGTGGTTTGATGTTTTATTGGGACGGAAGATAGACTTTTTATAAAGTAATAAAGAGAATTTTTGGAGATTATTTTTGTTGTTAAGATTCTTTATGATGTGGGTTTTAGGTTTTGACAGGTATTGTATCCACCCCGTCATAGCCTGGGTTTTTAGACAATTGAATCGAGTGATGTTTGATATATTTATATTTCAAATATTCATTTTTTTTAATTGTTTAGAAATTTTGAAATGTGATGACAGCGGGGCGTGAGTTGGTGCGATGGAGGGAAGAGGTTTCTTTGGAGCGGTGAGGGAGACGACTTGGTTGGGCTTGGGCTTGGGATTGGGTCGGGACCAAGTGGGTTGGTTTTGTTTGGGTCAAAAATCTATTTTAGGTTTTGGGCCAGTTTAGTTTAAGTTGTTTGGGCCAAAACTAATTAGTTTCTTTTGGGCCGGTTTCTAATTTTATGTGGGTTGGTCCTTATGTCCCCAATTGGGTCAGGTGGAATAAATAAGTTGGTTTAGACTTTTGGGGTCAGGTCCTAAGGTTTGGGTTTGGGCTTGGCTAGTTGGGTCCGAACCATTTCCTTAGTCATGAGTCCATGAGCCATGTACCTTTGCCCTTAGCCATGAACCAGGACTATGACCCTGAACCTGTTGAACATGGAAACGACAGTTTGACTTTGACAATGACATGTTGACTTTGACATTAACCATTGACCATTGACTGTGGAATGTTGACTTTTTCCAAATTTTCACATATTTAAGAATATGGACAAATATAGTAATAAAATATTGTCAAAATTGTCTAATTAAGATTTGGCGTGAGTAGTGGGTAAAGCATATAAATATTGGCACGTAACAAGATGGGAATTCTTATAAGACTTAGATATATACGTTTTTATGAGAATCAAACTACACATAGGCTCATATTCATGGACTTTAGTTTTGGGCTTTTTGATGGTTGATCAGTTTGACCTGACTGGTGATTTGGACTCGAATAATTGTTTCGACCCCCATATACGTGGCAAACGTCCATTATTAGGGGTCTATTTTATTCATTTAATCGACAGGGCTAAAGCCTAATTTGCAATACCATGGATCAATGTACAGGGCCATTAACTCATGTGTCTAAGGCTGAACCTTAGCCACATGGTTTGTCACTAATGTACACTGATTTATGTCCAGATTCATTTCTTATCAAAGAGATAATTATCAGTTGAGAGTTATAGTCTATCACAATTACTTGAGCTACAAGGACTCTCTACTCTACCTCTATAAATACCAAACTATTTTTCATAAGGAACTACGTGGAAACTTGATCCCTAGAGAATAGATCTTGGGTACGTAGGCAGCCATTATTTGGCTCAGTTTCATCTCCCCCAACATCAAATTCCTCTGTTTCTTAGTGTGTTCTTTACCATTGCTCTCGTTGTGTTGAAGCAGTTTATTGCTGAAACATAATTGGCGCCGTCTGTGGGTTTTTTGAATCCATTATCACGTAAAACAATCAAGATGGTAAGCACAAGAAGCAGACCGAACAGACAACATATTCCTCCTGCCACAGACAATACGAATCGCAACCCTCGAAATTCAAGTCGGGCAATGCAAGAACCGTTGAACAATCGAGTTGCTCCTAGTGGTAGGATCAATTCTCAACATCAACTGCAGCAGCACCGCCGCCGCCGCTACCGTAAACGGCGATACAAACGCCTCCGAAAGAAGGCGTCATGGAAGAAAGTATAAGGAAAATCTTCATCCTAGACTGGACCGACCTGACAAGGAAGGCCGACCTCGCAGATTTGAGAAAAACTGCCATCCCAGACAGGTCCGACCAAGCAGGGAAAGAAGGCGTCACCGAAAAATATATAAGGAATACCAATATCCCAAGCGAGACTGACTTGACAGGGAAGGTCGACCTCGTTGACCTGAGGAAAATCGCCGTCCTAGACAAGTCTGATCCAATAAGGAAGGAAGGTGTCACAGAAGCAACTAGAGGGAAGACCACAATCCCAGACAAACTACCGACCTAGATAGATTGGTTACACGCAAAGAAAAAGACAATCTCCAGTCGGACCCGAACGTGTGTACCACCTAAAATCTCTAACTATTGTAAGAGGTAATGGCAGGTGTCATCTTCCATATAGGCTCGACCGGGGGCATCTGTCTGTTTAAATCTTCTTGATAAAATGGATTTCACTCCACTTAACACGAAGTCCCTTTGGTGTAACTTCCCACTCATCATAAAGTTCATCTGAACCTAACGAACCTTAACGAAGCTTGTCCGATTCATCCGTATCCGTTGCCCGCGAATTTCGGCCGGTGAGCGCCGCCGGGCTTCAACGCCTATCTTTCATGGATGCTTCTTGAGGGTACTACCGGATATCTTTGAATGTGGATGACTAAGAGTTTCACCGCTTCATCACCGACCAAGGCATTTTTCGCTGCTAATTGTTATGCCTTTTGGTCTGAAAAATGCCGGTGCAACCTACCAAAAGCTTATCAATACAATTTTTTCCGATCTGCTGGGAAAAATAATGGAGGCTTATATCGATGATATAGTCATTAAATCGAAGCATACTGGTGATCATCTTTCCGATCTTCAACTTGTTTTCGATAGGCTTAACAAGTATAACATGAGACTCAATCCCGCCAAATGTTCTTTTGGCCTCTCTTCTGGAAAATTTCTGGGATACCTCATGGCTCGTAGAGGTATTGAGGCTAATCCTGATCAGATACGTGCCGTTATTGATATGTCATCACCAAAAAATAAAAAGGAAATTCAATGACTTACTGGTCGGCTTGCGCTCTTCATTGATTTATTTCTAAATATTCCGATCGTTGTCATCCATTCTTCCAGATTATAAAGGGGGTGGCAACTTGGAACGTTGATTGTGAGATGGCATTGCAACAACTGGAGAAATACTTAGTCAGTCCTCCTATATTGACAAGTCCTTCAACGGAAAACGCAATTCCTAATCCCATTGACCTATGGATTGTTTACTCAGATGGCTCCCATAGTAAATCTGGGTCTGGAATTGGATGCATTTTTTGTTAAACCCGACGGAGAAAAAATTGGAAAAAATGCGACTTGGCCGTCGCTTCAAATAACGGCCGAGTATGAGGAACGCCATTTGTGCCTTGAGAACGGCTTTGACCTTTGGAGGCGCCGAAAGCTCGGTTATACCGGATTCTCACCTTGTTGCCAATTAGTTTGGTGGGTCTTTTGAAGCAAGAGGTGAGCGTATGGCGGCTTATCTTAGTTTGATACATAGTCTTGCTCGACAATTTGATAGCATCTCTATCACTCAAAGACCCCGAAATGACATACGTCATGCAGATTCATTGGCTTATCTCTCTGCCGCCGTTAGAAGCGAGGGTCAAGACACATCACTTTTGCAGTCATCTTTTCCTCAGTCTAAGTTTGAACGTTTTTACGCTCACTTTGTTCATTACTATCATTACAAAAAAATCTGACGAAGTTACCACATTTAGCTTTGTCAGTCTAAGTTTGAACGCTTTTTACGCTCGCTTAGTTCATTACTATCATTACAAAAAAATATGACGAAGTTACCACATTTAGCTTTGTCAATCTAAGTTTGAACGCTTTTTATGCTCACTTAGTTCATTACTATCATTACAAAAAAATCTGACGAAGTTACCACATTTAGCTTTGTCAGTTTACGTTTGAATTTGTTCGCTTTCGATAGTCATTACTATCACTCTGAAAAATCGATGAAGTTACTACGTTTAACCGCCCGATCTAAGTTTATGCGGCTTTTAAACGCTTAGTTCATTACTATCACTATAACAAAATCTGGCAAAGTTACCACGTTAGCATCGTCAGTTTAAATTTGAACGCTTTTACGCTTGCTTAGTCAATTACTATCGTTCCTACAAAATCTGACGAGATTACCACGTTTAGCTTCGTCAGCCTAAGTTTGAACGTTTTTATGCTCGCTTAGCTTAATTTTGCAAAGATAAAATGCGATTGGGGTTTTTTTCTCTATGCCGTCTCGTTCTATTTCATTTCAACTGCATAAATCTACAACATTGTCAGTTTTCCGCAGGTATGTTATCTGATACAACAACAATATTCAATAACAAACTCATCTTTATTTTTATTTTTCATCAAAAGAAGTTTTAGCTCTATGGTATTACATTCACACAATTACCTAATCAATTGTCTCTGTCAATTGTCTTACGATTGTTCGATTAAATCTTTATTTTTCTTTTTGAAATCTGCATTAAACCGGCTTAGCACTTTTCGGTTAACCATTTTCCATGATCAATATTTTTTTCTAAGGCATTGTGCTGATCTTTCTACGAAAAAATTTCGAGCGAAAATTTTCGTCAGCGTCATTATTTTTTCTAAGGCATTCTGCCGATCTTTCTACAAAAAATTTTCCGAGTGAAAATTTTTGTTAGCTTCATTATTTTTTCTAAAGCATTGTGCCGATCTTTCTACGAAAAAAATTGAGCGAAAATTTTTCGTCAACGTCGTTATTTTTTCTAAGGCATTGATAGAACGGTCTTTACACACGTTTATTGGCTTTCAGTTACTTATTTTCTTAAGTCCGAGGTCCACAGTCCAAAGTCCGAGGTCCACAGTCCAAGTCCAAAGTCTAAAGTCCAACGTCCGTATAGTCGTACGTTTTAGTCAAGTTACCTTACTCACGTGGGATTGGTAGGATAGGTCGAGTAAGGGATCGTCCAAACCTTAGGGCTCGGATAGGTTCACAACTGGAGTTACAACTTTAAGTGAGAAGGATTTTTAGGTTTCTTTTTAGTTGGTTTTTAATTAAAATAACGGTAATGCAAATAAAATAAATTACTACGGCGATTATATGTAGGTAAACAAAATGTAGAACAGGGAGAGTTAATCATGCTCATGCAAGAATCATTTCTTAACAGTTTTTATTACCAAATCACTACATCTCTAATTCGTCTCGTTTCGGAGACGACGTCGAGTATTGATCCCTAGTGCATGCCCACATCTCTAGGTCGCATTTCACTAGCATAAGGAGTTTTAATAATACCGCATCTACGGTATATTATTTCCGCCTCGGCTCGATTTCACATCAATTTGGGCCGAGATGAGATTTGTCGACGACGACGAGAGAGTCGTAGCGAGACATTTTAGATCGCGGCGACTAACTATCTGGAGCATCGTGATCCAACTTTATGCGATCTCGATCATTTTGGGGACCGGATGTTAATTCTATGCCTAATTCTAAGTAGTGATTCTAGAATATTAACGAGTTAATCCGGATTTTTACACGAAGCAAAGATAACCCTCCCCGAGGGGATTAGCTCATCATCATAGAAGGAATAATAAAACTTCTTTATATATTAAGTAAATAAATGCAGGACAGAAATTAAACTAGAAAAGAAATGACTATTATTAAGGGTAAAATAACTTACTGTATTAAGCTGCTGAAATAAAAATGGCGGAATGTAAGTACTGAAGAAGAAAAAAAAAACTAAGCGTAGCTAAAGCATTAATATGCTGAAGACCTTATAATGAAGGCGAACCCCTCATATATATAGGCGGATGTCCCTTCACGTGAATTCCTAACAATTAAATCAGGTTTGTTTGTTACCTATTTGAAACGTTTCTCAAAGTTTTGTTTCACCTGTATTAAATTTTTGTCCTTTAGCTGATTTTATGTTTTGTTTGTTAGCTCATTTCAATTCAAACCCACTTTGGTTTGAATTGAGTGCGATATCTTTCTCTCTGCCCGGTGGTATCAAATTTAAACCATCCTTTGCCACCTGCTATCTTTGACTCATCATGCCTTACGGGCCCGCAGAGTGTGTCCACCTAGTGTGTCGATGGCGTATACCCGATTTTGGCGTTTTACGACTTTTGTCGCTAGCGCAGAGTTCGTCGCCGGTCGCTATGGCGACTTCACTAGCCAACGTCGGCACCTAGATTTATCCGATTTGAGCGGAAGTTTCATGCCTCTTTATATGTGGGCCCGATCATCTGCCTTGGTTTCATGTTCTTTTTTGGAAACCGGCTCTAGTCGGGCTTTGTTGGGCTTCCGCGGGGATTGAGTGGGAATTCCAAATATTCGTATTCTTGTACTTGGCGGCTTCACTAGCTAACGCCGGCACCTAGATTTATCCGATTTGATCTTGAAAGTTTCACGCTTTTTTATATGTGGGCCCGATTCGCCTTTGGTTCTCGTTCTTTTGGGAACCGGCTCTAATCGGGCTTTGTTGGGCTTCACGCGGGGATTGAGTGGGAATTCCAAATATTCGTATTCTGTACTTGGCGGCTTCACTAGCCAACGTCGGCATCTAGATTTATCCGATTTGAGCTTTGAAAATTTCTTCGCTTCTTCATATGTGGGCCCATTCCGACCGGGTTACGTTCTTTTGGAAACTTCGCTTCCGCGGTCGAGTGGGAAACTCTAAATATTCCCGTATTCGTACTTCGATGCATGTTTTATCACTATATTCATTTTAATTGCGGAAACCTGCAAAAGTACGAAAATATAATTATTACATGATTATTAAACACATAATCGACTAAAATGCTATGTCTTTCGGGGTTTAATATTACAGTTTTGGGTGCTTATCAGGCATTATGTCGATCTTTTTACGAAAAAAATTTTCTAGCGAAAATTTTCGTCAGCGTCATTATTTTTTCTAAGGCATTCTGCCGATCTTTTTACGAAAAAAATTTCGAGCGAAATTTTTTGTCAACGTCGTTATTTTTTCTAAGGAATTGTGCCGATCTTTCTACGAAAATTTTTTCGAGCGAAATTTTTCGTCAGTGTCATTATTTTTTTTAAGGCATTGCGCGATTTTTCTGAAAAATTTTCGGCGAAAATTTTTCGTCGAAACTTTTATTATTTTTCTAAAGCATTGTGCCGATCTTTTCTGAAAAAATTTCGAGCGAAAATTTTCGTCAACGTCGTTATTTTTTCTAAAGCATTGTGCCGATCTTTCTACGAAAAAAATTTCGAGCTAAAATTTTCGTCAGCTTAATTATTTTTTCTAAGGCATTGTGCCGATCTTTCTACGAAAAAATTTTCGCGAAAAATTTTCGTCCGCGCCATTATTTTTTCTAAGACATTCTGCCGATCTTTCTACGAAAAATTTTCCAAGCGAAAATTTTCGTCAGCTTCATTATTTTTTCTAAAGCATTGTGCCGATCTTTTTACGAAAAAAAATTCGAGCGAAAATTTTCGTCAACGTCGTTATTTTTTCTAAGGCATTGTGCCGATCTTTCTACGAAAAATTTTTCGAGTGAAATTTTTTGTCAGCGTCATTATTTTTTCTAAGGCATTCTGTCGATCTTTCATCGAAAAATTTTCGGAGCGAAAATTTTCGTCAGAAAAGCTTCATTATTTTTTCTAAAGCATTGTGCCGATCTTTCTACGAAAAAATTTTCGAGCGAAATTTTTTGTCAACGTCGTTATTTTTTCTAAAGCATTGTGCCGATCTTTCTACGAAAAATTTTCCGAGCGAAATTTTTTGTCAGCTTCATTATTTTTTCTAAGGCATGCATTGTGCCGATCTTTCTACGAAAAATTCTCCGAGCAAAATTTTTCGTCAGCGTCATTATTTTTTCTAAGGCATTCTGCCGATATTTCTACGAGAATTTTTCCGAACGAAAATTTTCGTCAGCGTCATTATTTTTTCTAAGGCATTAAGCCGAGCTTTCTGAGCGAAACTTTCCGAAGCTCGTACAATCGTCGTTTCTCCGTGCGGCAAAAATTCACATGACGTTAACTTTATAAGCGAAACCTTTATTCAACTTCGTTATTATTATTATTATTATTATTATTTTTACGGCATTGTGATCTTTCCGTTCGAAACTTTTCGTCAATATCTTTTGCTCGTAATTCCGCCGTTTCAACCTGCGACACAAATACAAATCTTTTCGTTAGTCTTTCAGACTTAACAAAGATTTGAAGCTAACTAGAAAAAAAAAATACTAACATACCTGTTTTATGCTGTCAAAACTCTTTGACACCGCTTTTTTCATATTATCCGAATTTTTCTCCGTCTTCTTCGGCAACCCAAATTCAATTTTGATCAAAACAAACAATTTGAACTTAATATCCTAGCAGATCCAATTTGAAACTAATCAATCTTGGCATAGCTTATGCGGTCATCTGCACGAGTATCTGTCATATATCCTACCGTCACCAGTAGTTTCTTGAGCAATGATACTAGCCGCGGCGACAAAGCTGCGATCGAATTTCTTCAACATCCCTTCCAACCAGACACAAACTTCCAAGTCAAGATGATTTGTAGGTTTATCAAGGAGAAGTATGGTCAGATTTATGAACAAGGCACGTGCCAACTCAATTCTCATTTGCCATGCACCAGAAAAATCGAGTTTTCTTAGCTTGCATCTTCTTCTCAAACCCAAGTCCAAACAAAATCTCAGCCGCCCACTTCTCAGCAATCGCTGCATCTAATGCATCTAAGCGCTCATAACTACAAACCAAGGCCTCTCCACCACCACCATCCTCCCATTCCTCTGCTGCCAACGCTTCTGTTTCTTTCTCCAATTTCATCCTCTCCTCATCCCAGCATATAACAGACTCCAACGCAGACATATCAGCAACTTCGATCTCCCTTACGCTCATAGTGTTGAGACGCGAGGGATAGTACTTCCAGAACAAATAGTGTTCATATTTTCTTTTAAAGCCCTCCTAATCTTCCGTATTTTGAATCAATTCTAACTCCAAGTTAGACACAAACACACTTTTTGTCTTTTCCAACATGTGCCTTCACGTGAATACCTCCTCTACAATTTCCAATATGTTTCCTAATTCAATTCTTAATTTGTCTTTGCTCCACCATCTCTAAATAATACACAATTGTATTTAATTCTTGATACACATACATGTGCCCCTCCTCAGTATATTAAACCACACTTACTTCTACCTAGCTTATTAATTCGCTTCACTCATTTTCATCTTTTGTTACTCTATCCCTTTATTTGCCTCTTTGACTCAATGTTCTCATTCCATCAGTAAGCCTTCCCAAAAAAGCACGGGTTTTCTCTTCTTTTATGATAAGATAAGATAAGGAATTACAAACAACTTTGGACTTATCTTATCATAAAAATAAAAAATAAAACTTTAAACTTATCTAGTTAAATACATATATCTCGGTACACTTCTTTTGTTTTTTATGAAATACTAATTACGTACCATTAAAAATTATCCAAGTCCACTACTTACTCCAATTCATTCTGAAGTTCTTTTCTTCCTATTATTATTAAATTGCTCCTACATATAATTTCAACGGTCTAATCCTAGTATCGCTATTCCGGTGGCACGCGTCGTCGAAATCAACTTTCGTAGTATTATCACGTAATACGTTCGGTGCAGTTTTCGGCAATCACTTTCTTTCGAAAAAAAATTTCTGTACATTTTTCAGCCATTTTTTAACTACAATGCGTCCCGTATACGTTAGTTTGACATTATTTCGTTTTCGATAATTCACGAATTTTTTCCGATTGTCCATTTTCCTATCGTTTACGTTCACGCGACACTTTGTTATACATTCCGCTTACTCTTTTCTTATTCAATTTTTTCCTTGCCTTTTCTTCTCTTCTTTGCCATGTGAACTTTGTTCTCATGACAAAGAGGGGGTGGTGTTTCGACCCCCACATATGTGGCAAACGTCTATTATTAGGGGTCTATTTCATTCATTTAATCGACAGGGCTAAAACCCAATTTGCAATACCATAAATCAATGTACAGGGCCATTAACTCATGTGTCTAAGGCTGAACCTTAGCCACATGGTTTGTCACTAATGTACAGTGATTTATGTCCAGATTCATTTCTTATCAAAGAGATAATTATTAGTTGAGAGTTATAGTCTATCACAATTACTTGAGCTACAAGGACTCTCTACTCTACCTCTATAAATACCAAACTATTTTTCATAAGGAACTACGTGGAAACTTGATCCCTAGATAATAGATCTTAGGTACGTAGGCAGCCATTATTTGGCTCAGTTTCATCTCCCCCAACATCAAATTCCTCTATTTCTTAGTGTGTTTTTTACCATTGCTCTCGTTGTGTTGAAGCAGCTTACTGCCGAAACAATAATTATGCGTGATATTTGGACTTGAGTTGTTTTTTCTTTTTTTAAAGTCGTTTCATTTTGATATTTTGTGGAATGGACTTATATTTTGATTATTTATATACTATTTATATTGTGCACAACTGGAAATAATGCGTGCCTTTGATGGTGACTTGAGTTCACATAAATATATTGAACGAATACATTACCTGATTGATTACTATTATGAGTTGCTACTTAAATGAATAGTAGTATTTATGAAGGCTTGAGATATTCCATATGGTGTAGTGCAATATATGATTGGCACGTGAAATAATAAGTTTTGAGATTTGATATAGAGATACTTGGATATCGTGCAATGAATAGTATTGGCACGTGATAATGTGGATTGTATCATAACGAGAAACGTTGAACTTCAGTACAATTAAGTATACTGGCATGAGATAGAACAAAAATTATTATTGAGATTATCCAAATATGGTGGCTTAGTGCAATAATTTATTTGGCACGTGATAGAGTGAAATAGTTATGAGATACTAATGTATGACACCTGAATAAATTACGTAACGAAAATCCTAGAACCTAACTACCACAACTCATGTGATTTAGCCCTAGTGATGGGCGTATGTGATATGATGGCTCTTCTGGCGTAGCCGAATAGTGGCTTGATTATTCCGTTCGCAAAATTTAGAACGAGATGCACGATATTTTATGTCGAATAGTGGCAGTACTTACATAATGGCTTTCGTGTGAGGGTTACCTGGTGTGCGGCATCCAGCTCAGGGTAGCTATGCACGGAGTGGTTTATTATGTGAGGGAAGGTATGTGGATGTATATGTTCGGCGTTGGGTAGCGATTGTGGTAGCCAAAGAAACTTGGTAAGACATAGATACAACGTGATTTTAGGGACACTCAAAGAAAGCCTTAAATAATATAATGATGGTAATGTGTTGGTTAATGATATATCTTTAAAGATATGATTGTATATAGTTTTGCAGAAGGGTGGGTCAAACTAATTACTTATGCAGAGACGACTCGCTTTGTAATTGATCGAGCATGAAATGCGGTAAGTATAGAATATGCTTGGCTGGTTAGTAGTTTAGTTAGAACCTAAGGCGCCTCGGTGGAGGAACTAAATGCCTTTGTATTATTGTTGGGAAGCTAAGGCGCTTCAGTGGAGGAACTACCTGTCTTAATTATTGTACTTAAGGATGTTGTATTATTCGTTGGAGGTTAAGGCGCCTCGGTGGAGGAACTAACTGCCTTATTTAGTGTGTAAATATATGTATTAGTATATGTTGTATTTTAGAGCTACTCACACCAGCATTTTTATAATGCTGACCCGATTTGCATGTTTGTTTATCGGGTGTGTTCATTAAATGAACATAGTTGATAAGTCTTGATAGGTTTAGTGTTGAAGAAGGTTGGTTGCTGCTTGTGGTTTGCATTAGCGTCGCATTTCAAGATAGGTTTTGTTTTCCCTTGAGGTGATATAGATTTTCAGTTTAGACAATGTTTTTGTATTTTTATTTGTAATTTTAATTAAAGAGTTATTGAAATGAGAGTTGTAACCTAATCTTATTTGTGAATTTTTGTAATGAAGAGGACTTTTGTTTAAAGTTAAAATTTTTATTGGTTTTTAATTATCTGCATATTTAAACTGTTTATGGGTTTTTGGGAGTTGAGAGTGCATCCTCAAAAATCAAAGAGTCGAGAACAAATATTGTTTTTCCGAACTCTGTCGAAATTCGGGGTGTGACAAGAGGAACGTGAGATACCTCATGAAGAAGAGAATATCGAGCATTACGATGCAGATATCCCCCTTCAAGGGTAGGTAACTAGCATCGATGGACTAGTCGCTCTAGGCGCAGGTACAAACACTCAAGGAGAACGTCAAAATGGCGAGAATATTACTCTTACCACTCCAGGGTCTGTTCAGGCAAGTTAGGCAGTACAGTCTCTGGAACAGCAAAGGTGAAACCTCAAGCGGGAAGTACAAGGCAGTTGTATCAAAATGACACAGGGAAGGAGCCGCACATCGATCTCAATGGTGACGGCCTTCCAGAGAGCGATCAGATTAGGATCCCTAAATGACGGGACCCAGTTCGGCGCGAGCCATTAGAATTAGAATACAGCAGTTCAGACAAACACTCAAACTCTGCTGAAGAGTCAGAGTCATCTAATCAGGATCGCAACATCAACCCTCGACACCAAGTAAGAACTCAGAACAAAAAAGTTTATAGCAAAGAAAGCGCATGGGAGACCAAGAAGAACGACCTGATTCGTCAGATGAACAGGATGACTGCTATAATGGGGGCAGGCCGATCTCCTTTCTCATCACGAGTGGTCAATCAGAAAGTCATATCTTCACGGTTACAAACAACCTAAATTTAGTATTTTTAGTGGCAAGTCAGATCCAGTTGATCACGTGTTCAGGTATAGAGCCACCATGGGACTGTATGAAAGACATGACCACGTCATGTGTCAAGAGTTTAAAGCTTCCCTACTGGCCCTCCATCATCATCTTGAGGACGAACATCCCACTCATCACCCAATACTCGAATGTGGTGATCAGCTCAACCATCATCACTGTGTTTCCCCTAAAAGAAGACGATCGGAGCGTTCTTGTTTCTGGTCATAAGGTAGTAGCTAGTAAGATTGGTCCCGAATGCGATGAACCTCATAAAAGTACCCAAACACCCATCGATTCAAGACGAATCCATGTTTCTTTGCCAGTATGGTAGAGTACATAACAGTTCTGTAGAACATGGGCCCTGCTTGACCCAGGGCAAGATTGAAGTGAATCAGACATTCCCTCAATAACGGGTGGAGAGGAAGAGTGAGACCAGCCCTAAGTTGACCAATTGTGACGAGCGCAACCTCTTTGTAGGCCAACTCATCAATAATCTCCCCCTCTTAAGCCCAATATTAAAAGGGATGTGAAATTTCTCCCTGATCAGTTTTAGGGAAGAGAGATCCCTGAAGTTGATAAGTGACCAATTGGGATTCGTCATGATCAGAAAAGATAGAAAGTTTGAATCTTTAGTTTAAAACCTAGCGAGAGGACGAAAGGTTCAGTATACAGCGAATGCTAGCTGAAGAGATAATGAGGACTCTCTCATCCAAAACTCTTTATATATGGATAAGATGAATGGTTTGAGATTGCCTCAAGCGTTGCGTCTTTTCGGGATGGAACTACCATCATTACTTTTTTTTGGGAAACGGTGTGTCTACTCGAGCTGTCTTTTCAAAATCTTAATTAGGTAAGACCATAAGCAGTTGCGACAACTGTTTATGGAAAAGATTCTCGCACCAAAAGCAGTGTCATTTCGAACGCCCACGTGCTAGATGGCACGAGAGGGGGCATCTGTAAGGGGGATTTCTCGTCAACTGCAAAAAGAGATGTGGACAGAGAATAAAGGGAACTATAAATACCCAGAATGAGACGAGAACCATCAAATTAGTTCTGGGAATAAGTAATCTCGTGTTTATCACGAGTGTTGCATAAATATGTGCTAGTCATGTGACAGGCCACTATGCAAGGTTGTTACAGATTTATAAGTATATCTCCTAGAATATGGGAGGAGATCAATACAACTAGCTAGCAAACTAATAGATAAACTAAGAGTCCTGAATAATAGGAATCTACCACGTCATTACTCCCCCTCAAGGTGGAGCGTGAATGTGAAGAACGCCTAGCTTGGAAATCAAATTGTGAAAAATATATTTTCCCAATGGTTTAGTGAAGACATCAGCCAATTGAGAAGATGAAGAAACAAATTGTGGAAGAAGAAGCTTGGACATGATCTTCTCATGAACAAAATGACAATCAATCTCTATATGCTTAGTCCGTTCATGAAAAATTGGATTATTAGCAATATGTACAGCAGCTTGATTGTCAAAATAGAAGAGATAGGGAGAATTACTCAGAATACCAAAATTTTGAAATATAAAACGCATCCATTGTAATTCAGAAGCAAAAGTAGCCATGGCCTTATATTCAGCTTCAGCAAAATACTTTGAAACAGTGTTTTGTTTCTTTATTTTCCAAGAGATCAAATTAGCTCCCAAGAAAATATAGTAACCAGTCGTCGAGCGGTGCATTTGAGGACAACTAGCCCAGTCATAATCACAAAAACCACGCACATCCAATGTGCTAGAAGATGAGAAAAAATGTATTTGCCAATGGAACCCTTCAAATAACGAACCAAACGATGAGCAACATCTAAGTGAGCACTTCGTGGAGAATGCATAAATTGGCTTAAGACATGAACTGCATAGTTAATATCTAGTCTTGTCATTGTGAGATAGATAAGGCTACCCACCAAACGCCGATAAGAGGTAGGGTCTGTTAACAAAGTACCATCAACAGGAGATAAACGAAGATGTTGCTCTATGGGAAAAGGAGAGATACGACCACCAATAAGACTAGTATCATGTAGAATATCAAGAACATATTTCTGTTGTGATAATTAAAATGCCTCTTTTAGAGCGAGCCACTTCAATCGCCAAGAAGTATTTAAGCTTGCCAAGGTCTTTGATAGAAAATTTGGATGCTAAAAATTGCTTGACACTCATAATAGCCATATCATTGTTGCCTAAAATGATAATATCATCGACGTATATCAAGACAATTGTCATAGAAGTACCTTCTCTTAGAATGAATGAAGAGTAATCTGCTTTAGACTGAGAGAAGCCATCACTCAAAAAAACATAAGAAAGTTTAGCAAACCACTGACGCGAGGCTTGCTTTAAACCATAAATAGACTTATGAAGATGACAAACTCGCCTCTCCCCTTGTCGAGCAAATCCTGGAGGAAGAGTCATATAAATCTCTTCATTTAAATCACCTTGTAAAAAGGCATTATTAACATCAAGATTTCAACAAGCTTTGAGTTTGAGACTTAACATGCATAAGATAAATCCAAGTTCTAGTATAATCATCCACAATAGTTAACAAATAACGAGATCAACCATTTAAAGAAGGTTGCGAAAAAGGACCCCAAATATCGCAATGTATTTAACTCAAAAGCATGCAATGTAGTAATGGAACTAGAAGAAAACGGTAAACATGTTTGTTTTGCTTGAGGACAAACATCACAAACATGATAATTCGAACATGAAATGAAAGAAAACTGCTTAACTAGGTGTTCTAAGGAACGAAAAGGAATATGGCTTAAACACCAATGCCAAAGATCAAGAGTAGGAGGTGCAACAACTACTAGAGCCACTGGTGACTCTTTGTAATAATAAAGACCATCATGGATGCTCCCTGTCCAATCATCTTCCTCGTTGATAGGTCCTTAAATGAATAAGAGTTAGGCAAAAAAGTGACATCACAATTTTTAGTTTTGGTGAGTTGAGTGACAGATAATAAGTTGTATTTAAAGTGAGATTTGGTGAAAGAATAACAGAGCCAATATGAGAAATATGCGTATCTGAACCATTAGGGAGTTGAACAAAGGATGGCTTAGGACATGATTTGTAAGATGCAAATAATGTCAAAGAAGAAAACATGTGATTGGCGGCACCAGTTTCAATAATCCAAATGGAATTTGGGAGAATAGAAAGAGCCATACCTGCAAGGTTAGCACCTGAATGGATGTTACTTGTAGCCATCATAGCAAGAAGCTTATGGTATTGCTCTTGAGTGATATGCGGAGATGGTGTAGGTCCTCCATTTTTCGGTGTGCTACCTGAAGTATCTGACTTCTTTGGAGGACATCCATGAAGTTTGTAGCAGGGATCAATGGTATGATTATCACGACCACAATGATCACAATTTAATGAAAACGTGACTGACTATTGGAACTGGTAGCCCGAGGTACATGGCGAGTAGGATAGGTCGAACATAGCCACTAGATTTAGTGCTGGTATATATAGCTTCGGCTTTAGTCTTGCAAGATTGAAACGAATGTATCTCTTGCTGCTTTTCTTCTTGGCGGACAAGAGAGTACATTTTTGTTGCGGTAGGAAATGGTTCCATAAGCAAAATTTGGCTCCGAATAGCGGCATACCGGTCATGTAAACCTTGTAGGAATTCCATAGCTCGATCTTGTTGAAAACTTTCAGCCACAGCCTTACCATTGCCACAGGTACATGGCTGCAAAATAGTGAATGAGTTTCAATTTCGTAAAATAAGCCGAAACTAACAAATCATCCTATTTGAGAGAAGAGATGGATTGCTTTAATTGGTAGATCTTAGGTGCATTGGTTTGAGAAAACCATTCAGCAAGATCAGCCCAAATATTGTTCGCGGTATTGGCATACAAGATGCTACCATGAATTTCAGCAGAAACAGAGTTAAGGATCCACGAGCTAATGAGGTCATTGCAGCGTTCCCATTGATGCAGGTCCTTTAGAGATGTTGGAAGGGGTTGTTTGATGGTGTCATCAACAAACCCTAATTTGTTTTTGGCATGAAGGGCATAGTGATAGCTCATAGCCATGAAGAATAGTTATCACCAGTTAAAGGTGGTGGAACAAGAATAGTAGTTGGGTTATCAGAATTATGTATAAAAAAAGGATCAACAGAGTGAGTTTCAAAGATAACAGTTGAGAGAGTATCTGTTGGTGTTGTCATTATTGTTGAAAAAAAAGGAAAGATTAGGATGTTTTAGGCTGTTGGTACCATGTAAATAATAAGAAGGCTAAGAGACTGAGTTACGTTTTGATTCTCACGAATTGTTGAGAGTGTTCACATTTCATATATATGCAAGGTTGTTACAGATTTACAAGTATATCTCCTAGACGTTATTACTGTATTTCACCCTTCCAATGTGCTTTTGTCCCTAAAAGACAAATCACAGACAATATCATTTTGGCTCATGAGATTATGCATACACTCAAAAAGAAAAAAAGGAAACACTGGTTTAATGGCTATTAAATTAGATATGTCCAAAGCTTTTGATAAAGTTAATTGGTCTTCTCTTCTGACCATCCTCTCATCTATAGGTTTTGATAATAAAATAATCCACCTTGTTACTTAATGCATCTCATCCTCGCAGTTCTCTATCATTGTAAATGGTTCACCTGTTAGACATTTCAAATCTTTTAAAGGGTTAAGACAAGGTGACCCCTTGTCACCAATCCTTTTTCTTCTTTGCATGGAGGTCCTCTCTCGCATTCTTAACAAAAAAGTGGAGAACAATAAAATACATGGCATTAAGATTTCACAGCAGAGCACACCTATATCACACTTGCTCTTTGCAACCTTCATCTTTTGCAGAGAAAATCTTAATGAAGCTGGAGAGCTTCTTGATGCCCTTAACACTTTCTACCAAATCACTAGCCAAGAGATAAACTACACAAAATATGGTGTCCATATTTCAGTAAAAATATGCCACAAGATCAAGCTTCTTTGACAAAAAAATATCTTGACATAAGGTCTATTGCAATTGGAGAAAAATATCTTGGAGAGGGGAGGGGGGTTCTTGGGCCAACCAAAGTCTGAGATCTTTAATGTTATTTCTAAGGTTAATAATAAGATTGCTGGATGGAAAAGCAAGCTGCTCTCCCGGGCAGCAAGAACTGTGCTAATTAAATCCATTTCATCTGTTATCCCTTTGTTTCACATGCATGAACACTTTCCTCTTACCACAGCATGCCACACAGTCAATAAATGTTCTTCAAAGAGATTTTTGGTGGGGTACTCCACAAGGTAAGAAGCATCCTGTATATCTTAAAAGCTATAATTTCATTTGCCAACCAAAGCTCAATGGGGGTTTAGGAGTTAGAGATATGACTCTAACTAATCATGCTCATCTCTTCAAAATTATTTGGAATATTGTCACTAATCCAAACTCTTTCCTATCTAAACAGCTTAAAGGTAAGTATTTCTCCAAATGTAATGTCTTACACTCTAAGAGTAATCAAGGGATTTCTTGGTTTTGGTTTGGCATGATACACATGATACAAAACATTAAAGATAACTCTTTATGGCAAACTGGAACAGGTATGAACATAAATGTGTGGGCTGACTCTTGGATCCCTAGTCTTCTTAACTATAAAATACCACCCCACCTAGCTGTAAATAAAATCCCTCTCATGGTATCTGACCTTAGCTTATTGATCAACACACTAGGACATGGAATGTAAATATCTTAAATAGTTTGTTTGACAACAAAACTTGCCCTGAGATCCAAAAAATCTTTCTGCCTAGAAGTAATCCTATAGATTGTCTTAAATGGAATCTTGAAAAAACTGGAAAATTCAGTATTAAGTCTATGTACATTAAGCTTAGTGAAGTTACCTCTACTATAAATCTAATCTAGTTTTCTGGAAAAATACTCATAACCTGAGGGCCTCTTTATTTGCTTGGAAATGTTATTATGATATATTGTTCCTACTAGAGATCATCTTAGCAAATTCATGTACATACCTGATAAATCTTGCCTACTATGTGGCTTACATATAGAATCCATTCATCATATCCTTCTGAAATGCAGTTTTACAAGAGCCCTATGGTATGCCACTCCTTGGCTGATCCATATATCAAATTTTGATAACCTACAGGTAAAGGAGTGGATAGATATGTGGTTTGCACCCACCGCTAGGTGGCCCATTGACAATGAAACATGGACAAAATTATGCCTGATGCTGTACTAGAACATCTGGCTAGAAAGATGTTCAATCTTCCACAGTAAACTTCCACCAAATTTGTACAAACTAATTATTTTAGTTCAAAACTTTTTTGCTTCTAATCATTCTAATGTGAGCATTTCATGTGGCCTACATACAGATGCCAGAAAAATACCAGAACTGGAAACCCCCTTTGGGGAATTATCATAAACTCGATACTGACACAAGTTTTAAAAAACAGGGAGCCAAATCTAATTATAGCTATGTCTTAAGAGATTCTTATGGAATCTATATTGTTGTAGGAAGAGAACAGGGATGGGACAACTGCTATGAAGAGGCAGTATGCAGAGCCTTACTCAAAGGAATCAATTGGTGTAGGAAGTTCACTTCAAACAATATAGAGGTGGAGACAAGTTCCTAGGCAGCAAAAAAACTTTTGGAGTGGAAGTGTAATGACCCGGAATTTTACCTATGGATAAACCGGTCATTTTACGTGTTAGTTCAGTGCTACTCTAGGTAATTACGTACTATATGGCGAGGTTTAACATTTATCATTTGGTGGGCATGATTAATTGATATGGGTTTTTCATTGATGGGTAATTTTATGTTGGGCCAATTATATTTTGGGCCTTATTTATATTACTAGTGTAAATTATGTGGGCTTAGAACTGTTTTGGGCTTTATCGTAATGTATTTGGCTTATGCTATTACATGGGTTGTTCATATATATTGGGTTGCTCTTACTGTCCTACGGAAGGGGTGGGGAGGATAAGGATAAAAAAAAAAGGAAAAAGGGAAGGAGGAACAGACTCTTCGTCTCTAACCATACAAAAGCCAAATCGGAAAGGGGGGGGGGTTCAAAATTTGAAATGAGGGGACACCTATTGAATTTGCAAGTACATTTCGACCGGTGGGAAAAAGAAAAGGGAGAGGTCTGGAGGGAGGTGGCCTCGCTCTCTCGGGAATACGAGATATTTTGGGGAAAAAATAGAGAAAAAGAAAATGAAGCTTTATGCAGGCGTACAAGAGGAGGTGTCTGGGGGATGTTCAATTTTTTGGAATTTCAAGCTTAAAGGTTGGGTAATATATATATAGGGCTCGCTATGTCGACATACAAAATTGATATACTAAATTGACATACGCATTCCAAAAGAAGATTTGCACATTGAACTAAAGGTTGATTTTTGGTAGAGATGACTTACCTACTATGGATAGTATCTCCACAAAAAATCACCTCAATCGGATATGTCTAGTCTTGTCAAAAGAGTGTTAAAATTCTGGACCATCAGATAAATTTCAAATTTGAACTCAATTTTTGGTAAGGTTTGGTGGGGTTAGAAATGTTCAAAGGAGCTGATTTTTTGTGGAGATGATCTCCATGTTGTAGAGATCACATCCTCAGAAAATCAGTTTTTAGTTCATTATGTAGATAAGTAGGATTGCGTATTTCAATTTAGTAGCAAGCCCGTATATATATATATATATATATATATATATATATATATATATATATATATATATATATATATATATATATATATAGTAGCGGTTGCTCAAGAATTTGGCAAAATCCTCAAAAGATTAAAAGTAAAGGGACGTACGATATAGTATGCTGATTCAAGTTTAAGAATCGGTTAGTGGACGTTATATGGTTAGAACAAGAGTGAGGAACCTATACCGCCTTCCTCATCGGAATGGCTTAATCCATTCCTATAGATCCTTATCCCAATAAGAGAACTACGATTGGCTTGATCCCGAAATGGGTACGTAGGCAGCCACCCGGCTCAGCCGCTTCCATAGGAAAACCCCTACCCCTTTGAGAAAGGAAACCGAATGTTTAATATTCTTTTATCGCTGTTGAAGTTGGGTATGAGAAATATATAATTGTATGTGTTATGCATGGATATATAGAATTATATGGAATGCTAACATTTTTCTTGAGTTTATGTTAATCGATGCACTCACGAGGATTTAATAAGGAAATGGTAAGTGGTATTAAGCAGCGCGCTAAAGGTATGTGTTAACCTTGTCTTTTGTTTTCAATTTTGTTTCAAGTTGATTACTATATATTGACTACGTATCCAACCTTGAGCGTTGGAATATCTTCACAGGGATGAACAGATGCTCCCATAAGACAAGAAAAGGCGTACGAGCAAATTAAGAACAATTTAATGAGAATGAAGCGCACTCTGAGTGATACAACGGTTCCTTTCCCTATTTATTTTAAATTCCAAAGTTATTCCGTCTAAGAGCGTGTTGTAATAAATTATTATTTCTTTATTGTCTTTAAGAATGAATCCATATTAGAATGCATCCATTATGTAGAAATTATGACGTTGAGGAGCGTTCCTAGTGTGGAAGACTGATCTAGAGTAAGAGATTGGTTTCGGGGCACTGCAGCTACTTGATTTAACTAGCATTTGTCGAGATGGTTAAGTAGTCGAGTGCCACGAATCAATATCTTTTAGTAGTTGGGTTTACGGCTGAGGTTTTAATATAATAAATAGAAGTATATTATGTGATCTTCAGGTTATGATAGGTTGTAAATTTATGAAATGTTAGAAATACAGAGGAAACTCTGCCGAATTTTTTTTAGAACACGATGTTCAGAGGGGGTTTTATATTTTAGTTCTAGTTTGGACTCGTGTGAGTCAAACCTGCTCACATCTTGGTTTATTAGATTGTTGAATATTCAGATTCTTTTACCTGAATATTCAATTGTCTGGAAAATCGGGGCGCTACAGGAAGAATTTGAACCTTTCATTGACATCACAGCTCATCCTAAATGACGTACTAGCTTTTTTTGGTTGTTTTGAAAACGTCACTACAAATTGTGTAGGACGTACATGAAACAAACTTGCACATATCCTTGCATCTTTTGATAGTCTGTATATGAATAATATCCATCTTCCTTGTGAATGGGTCCAGCTACCACCTATATGGCTGATAGGAAGAGGATAGACTATATGTAAATTCTGCTTCTTAATATATAAAATATATGTTGATTTACAAGAAAAAAAAAACACACACCTTGTCAATTTCCAAGATTCAGATGTAGCTACTTCTCATTTTCAACTGGTGCTAACTTGTTAAAAATGTACTATGCAATAAGAAATTAAATTGAGAACAGAGATAGGACCATATGCATATATTGGTCTGCTATGAAAATCTCTTTTTTCGCAGGAAAATTGTGAATATTATAATAATAATAATATAAGGTTACAATATAGAGGTGAAGCACCACTTGGGCTAGATTAAGGTCCACTTTGAACACAAAATCATAACCAAAATAAACTAGTTTCCAACAAAAATACTGAAGGTTCCGGTGAATAAATTTAGTTCATTTATATCCTGATGGAATATTTCTAGTCCTGGGTGGAAGAGGGGTAAGATCCACATCTTTACCCTGGGACTTGCTTCCTTTTTTCTTCTAAACCTGCCCTTCTACCCCTTCCTTATACTTAGCCCAATTGATGGAGCTCAGCAAACTTTGGGATTCAAGGAGAACACAATTTCTTTGAGTGGTGCATGATGTATGCAACCACTTCCCGCTCAGTAGGAGAGGAGGTTGAAATTGTTCTTGTAGGTGGAGGAGAGTGCTCCTGCAACATCCAATTGGGCCTATAGTTTTTCTTTGTTTTTGTCTGACCGTATTCTTCATGTAGTTATCTAGTATTCAAAACAAAAATAAGATTGCAACTAGAAACTTATCACTGAGGATTGTGCCAGCATCTTTTGGAAGAGGAAAGATTTTTAGAACGTGCACTAAGGTTTTCTAGAGCTCCCAAGTCCCACCTCCCGAGAGCCCCCAAACCAAGGCGGCCTTGTGTGTGCGAGCACCTCCTTATATATCTCTACACTATCCCTCAATAAGGACACAAAACAATATAAACTTAAGAGACTTAAGTTTAGTAACCAATGTGGGACTAAAGCTCCCCACATTAGAGAGTAGTAGAGACATAAGTTCATGGGTTCAAACCCATAAGGACACAATTTCATTCAAGTTTCCAACACTTGATCATCGTCCTCACTATCCTTGTCATCAACTAGATCAGTCCAATTGATTTGCTTAGTAGAAGTGAATTAGCCGCTCAAGACATTGAATCTGTTACCATTGCCAAAGGGCGGGGAATTGAACTCGGCCATTCCTTTGAAAATCTCTATAATCTTCAATTCGCTGTCTCATGTGATCTTTGCACAATGTAGTAAACAAAAGCATCTCTTGAATCTTAAAATGTAATGGTACGGTTTAGGTTTTGGGTTAAGTGCAGACCGAACTCGACAAATCCAAAACGAACATGTTAGAACATTGATATAAATGGCATTGATGTTATCATTCTTTGTGCAAATATGGACAACACATCTCTGTATAAATAGAGCCTAGTGATCTGCTTTATTCTACTCATCAATGAATGTTCACTCTAAGTCTCACTTCTCCATACAAGGATCACGTGCTTTTAGATGACAAGCTCAGAGCAAGATTCATATTTGTTGTTTCATTAACTGGGTTGCTTTCAACAAAGGAGAGGATCTCGAAAGACTCCTCAAAGCATTACAAGAAGACTCCAAAGGCGACATAAAGCTCGGACATATGGCTGAAATTTCCATGAAACACTTTGAAGAATATTGTGAGAGTCGGCGATCCTAGCCTATATTGATGCTCCATTCTCATTTATGCCCCACTTGGCACGGCTCTCCTTCGAAACTCCTCCTTATGGTTAGGCGGTGTAGACCTTCCTTAGCGGTTCGACTTATTTATACACTGAGTGGTTCACAACTCGAGTCCCACCTAGACGAGTTTTACCAAGGTGAAAGAAAAGGTATAACACCCCGTGTTTTATTCTTTTATTTTTATCCTAAGAATAATAATAATTAAACTAGATAAAATGAATAGATATAGATAACTATCAGATACGGATAAAAGCCTGTAGATAAATAGATAAGTGTTGTCTTGTTTTTATTCTACGTCGTGTCGTCGAGTTGTTAAAACTCTAGAGAAACTCGGATTTGATATAGAACTGTCAAACTCAGATATTCTTGATAATCTTGTCTTTGTTGAACTATCAAAGCTCGGAGGCCGTTTAATGGTCATGGTTGCGTGACGGAGGCCCTATGCTTTGTATTTTTAAACACGTATTTTTCTATTTAATTAATTAATTTAATTATTTATTTTAAAAATTAGGCCGGATTGGACTCGGGATACGTGGCTTGGTTTTGGGCCGAAGTCGGTGTTGGGCTTGGGTTTAGGACCGGTATATAAACACATTGTTCTAGAGAATAGGGTTTTGAAGATAATAAAATATAAAAAATGGAAGGAGAAAGAAGTCGGGTTTGGAGAGGTGGAGCATGACGATTCGGGCTAGGAAAATTCGTCCGAGTCATTAGTTAAGGTGAGTAGCTATTTTGCTATTTCACCAACGTATGGTTTTCGTCGTATTGATATCTTCATTCATTATATTGTTGTGTTGGACTTCGTGCCATTTGTTTTATTAAACCTTATTAAATTTCGGTTGTGATTAAACCGTTGAACTGTTGGAAAAGAGGTCGGCTTGGGTTTTCGTTTTAAACTTCGGTTTGGTCGTGGTTTTTGAAACTCGAAATAAGTCGCTCGAACTTCTCGTCAATGGCGGCATGAGCCCGGGCGTCCCCGCAGTTTAGATATTGTTGTGGTTGTCATTTTGTAAACTTTTTGATTGTTGGTTGGCTGCCGATTGGGTAGTGTGTGTTGTGGTTGGGACGAAATCACGGTGGGAGGTTGTCAAGGTCTTTGCCAAAGCTTTGAGGGAGGCTTTAATGGCGGCCGAGCGCTTTTTCTTGTGTTCTTGAAAGATGCGATTTTTTTGTAGTTCCAACTGTTTTTGGTTGTGATTTTGAATGGTTGATGTATGTTGGTATGTTGGAATGTCGAATGGGGGCATTTGGAAGCTCCCAAAACTCTTTAATGGCGGTTCGAAATTTGGCTAGATCTAGTTTTTGAGAAGATATATATTGAAGAAGTTGGGGTTTTCGGTTTTGTAAATATTGTATGGTTTTTCATTCTCGTCATTTTCGATTTGGTTGGGACGAGTGGGGATTAGTGGTGGTTGGTGGTGGCCGGATTTTTGGTGGAGGAGAGAAGTTTAGAAGATGAACGAAGAATCGTTCATCTTAGTTGGGCTTGGGCCGGTTTTTGGTTTTTGGGCTATTTTGGTTTTGTTAGTTGGGCCAGTTTATTAAGTTTTTGTTTGGGCCCTTTTCCTATTAGTTGATAACTTGTTGTGGGCCGGTTTCCTCTTATTTTGTGGACCTGTTTAATTTAAAGTTTTTGAGCCCGTTTCTAATATTGCTTGGGGCCAGTCCATTGGACTTAAAATAGATCTAATTGGGTATTTGAATGTTTAGACTTTCGGGTTCTAAGGTTTGGGCTTGGCCAGTTGGGTCCGAACCGTTACCTTGGTCATGAGCCCATGAGCCATGCACCATTGACTTTAGCCATGAACCATGGCTATGACCATGAACCTGTCGAACATGGAAACGACAGCTTGACTTTGACGATGACAGTTTGACTTTGACCAGAGTTGATTGTTGACCAGGGTTGACTTTGACCAGTTAACCCAATTTGACCTTTTAACTCGAATTATGATTTGGGTTATTAAGATAGGTCTAGGACTATTAGTGTCACACCCCGAATTTCGACAGAATTCGGAAAAACATTATTTGTCCCCGACTCTTCGATCTCCGAGGTGTGACGCACTCTCCACTCCCAAAAGCCCATAAACAGTTTAAAATATGCGGATAATTAAAACCAATAAAAATTTTAACTTAAACAAAGTCCTCTTCATTATAAAACAATTTACAAATGAAAATGCAAATAATATTATCTCAACTGAAAATCTATATCACCTCGAGGAAAACAAAACACAACTCGAGATCTGATGCTAACGAACCCACAAGCAAAGAACCGATCTTCTTCAACACTAAACCTGTCAAGACTTATCAACTATGTTCATTTATGAACACACCGATAAGCAAACATGCAAATCGGGTCGACATTATAAACAATCTTTGGTGTGAGTAGTCCTAAAATACAACATATAATATACATATATATATAATAATCCATACGGCAGTTAGTTCCTCCACCGAGGCGCCTTAACTTCCAACAACTAGTACAACAACCTTAAGAATAATAATTTAGGCAGGTAGTTCCTCCACTGAGGCGCCTTAACTTTCAACGACTAATATAACATACTCAAGTACAATAATTAAAGGCGGTAGTTCCTCCACTGAGGCGTCTTAACTTCCCACTAACCACACAACAAA
Organism: Coptis chinensis; assembly: GCF_015680905.1. Lineage (NCBI taxonomy): Eukaryota > Viridiplantae > Streptophyta > Magnoliopsida > Ranunculales > Ranunculaceae > Coptis > Coptis chinensis. The sequence continues at coordinate 76,241,966 of NC_141464.1, forward strand.
CTATACGCATCATAAATAAGGCATGTAGTTCCTCCATCGAGGCGCCTTAGGTTCTAACTAAACAAATAACCAACCAAACGTATTACCATAATTAGATTATTTCAAGCTTTCTTTTGCGTGTCCCTAAAATCACGTCGTATCTATGTCTTACCTAGTTTCCCGGCTACCACAATCGCTACCCAACGCCGAACATGTACATCCACATGCCTCCCTTACATAATGAGCCACTCCGTGCGTAACCACCCCGGCCGGGATGCCGCACACCGTAAATCCTCACACGAAGCCAAATCTATGTAAGCACTGCCACTATTCGGCATAAAATATTGCGCATCATCGTTCTATTTTGCGAACGGAATAATCAAGCCACTATTTGGCTACGCCAGGAGGCCATTCAAACTTTAATCAAACGCCGGAGAGGGCAGCCGAAGGCCATTCAAATTTTAAGCGAAGCGCCCGGAAAGGGCCAATCACATGAGTTGTGGTAGTCGTTCTAGGATTTTCGATTCGTAATTTATTCGGGTGTCATACATTAATGACTCATAAACATTTCTACTATATCACGTGCAGGTCAATTACCTTATTGCACTAAGCCATAATATTTAGAAACATCTCAATTATATTTCATAATCACTTTCATACTTTCACGTGCCAATATATTATTGCACAACGCCACACTCCCGTGGGCAAATATTCACCAGTGCTATACTAGCATCTCACATATAAAATAATGGAGTGTATATACATTTCTCCAAGATATTGCATCAATATATTATAACGTATTATATCATGTCATGTCACAATGCTTCCACGTATCGCATACATTATTTATTATAACGTATTAGGAATATAATGTCTCCTAACATCTCAATATCGTCACGTGTCAAAAAATACACAACATCACTGTCAAATCTTTCTAGAGCGGTGACTAACCAATTATCAGGTTTTCCGTACCATTTTATTTTATGGCTTGTCCATACAATATACAATATAAAACGTAGCACAATTAGACAGTCAAAAAGTCTACAATCAAAGCCCAATATTTATATACTTTACACACTACTCACGTCAAATCTTAATTAGATAATGACCAACCAAGTTATACAATATCAACAATATTTTCTTACTATATATATCCATATGATCAAATATGTGAAAAACTGGAAAAGTCAACGGTCAAAGTCAACCGTCAATGGTCAACGGTCAACACGTCATGGTCAAGGTCAAAGTCCACATGTCCTGGTCAAAGTCAAAGTCCACATGTCCTGGTCAAAGTCAAACTGTCCTGGTCAAAGTCAACAGGTCCTGGTCAAAGTCAAACTGTCCTGGTCAAAGTCAACAGGTCATGGTCAAAGTCAACCTGTCCTGGTCAAAGTCAACAGGTCCTGGTCAAAGTCAAACTGTCGTTTTCGTGTTCGACAAGTCTAGGGTCATAACCATGGTTCATGGCTAAGGACAAAGGTGCATGGCTCATGGGCTCATGGCCAAGGTCATGGTTCGGACCCAACTGGCCAAGCCCAAACCTTAGAACCCGAAAGTTTAAACGTTTAAAGACCCAAGTAGATCTATTTTAAGTCCTATGGACTGGTCCCAAGCAATATTAGAAATTGGCCCAAAACAGTTAAGTGATCGGGCCCAAAGGGAAACTAATTAAACTGGTCCAAAACAATAAAACTAAGTTTTCGGCCCCAAAAACTAAAACTGAAATTTCGGCCCAACCACCCTTGAAATTTCGGCCCAAAGAACTAATCTAAACTGGTCCCAAAACTTAATTAAATTGGGCCCAAACAAAACATTTAAATTTCGACCCACACAACTTAAAATAGAACCCGGGCCCAAACCAAACCGACCCACTTGGTCTTGACCCAAGCCCAAGCCCAAGTTCGGTTTGTTACTGTTCATCTTCTCTAGCTCCATCAGCCACCAAAAAATCCGGCCACCACAATTCCAATCGACCACCTAATTAAACTAATCGGTTTTAATCCTTGCAAAAACCCCTACAACTTTGTCAAACACAAAATCCCCTACTCATTCCATCCCAATTCTTCCAAACTAGATCTAGAAATTCGCAACCGCCATTAATGGCTTCCCCCCAAGCTTCCAACAGCTGCCCCCTCACTCTACTACACTACCTCACTTCAACAAACCAACCAACAATCAAAAAGCAAAACCCAATCATCCACAATAAAAAAAAACACAAAAGCCCACAACAACGATTCTTGGCGGTTTCTTGGTCGCCATTAACGATTTTCTTAGGAGCTCCCAACGGCTCCCATCTACCACCCCACACCCTTACGACCCCCATCACCAACAACTTAATCCAACCCCAATCCATCTGCCTCCGGCCAACAACCAATCCACCCAACAAAACAGCCCCCACAACGACAAATGTAAAAAAACGTTTAAAGAAACAATAAAAGGACCCGCGGGACCATTCCCTTTATCTTGGGCTCGCGGACCCTCCCCGAGTTTGGAACCGTTCCTACAGTTCACTAAAACCAATATCCACACCACTTCATTATCCCATTTCGATGATCCTAACATTTCAGCGGTTCAACATTTTAGCAGTTCAACGGTTCAATAGTTTAACGGTTCAATACTAACCAAAACAATATACTAATAATTAACCCATTTAATAAATGACGACATGACGAGAAGAATGATGAGCGGTAAAAGCGATTCTATCGTATGCGGTGAAGTAGAAAACTAACTACTCACCTTAATCCCAAAGCTCCACGAATCCCTCGTAGTCCGAGCCATCGCGCTCCACCTCTCCAGCAATCCAGCTTTCATCTCTGCCTCCATTTTCATTATTTTATTATTCTCTTAACCCTATTTTCTAGAAAAAGTGTTTATATACTTGGGTCCGAAACCCAAGCCCAACACAGACTCGGGCCCAAAACCAGGCCCACGTATCCCGAGTCCAATCCGACGAATTTTGAAAATAAAATAATTTAGTTAATTAATAAATAGAAACAATACGTATTTAAAAATACGGGCGTTACAATTAGCATACTTGACTTTAGGCTAAGACCTCTATATATACGTGGGTATGTGTATTAACTACTATGTGATTTTGCAGTATTTTATGATATGCAACGTTATGACACTAAGACATCCCTGAAATTAATAACGCGTAAATCAAAAATACAGGAATCAAGATACTCATTCGTTATCTTAAATGATATATAAAATAAAGTTCAATAATGCATAAATAAATTTACCGCGACTCTTTTAGAACTCCCACGACTCAAGTTTTGGATTTGAGTTTTATGGATGATGATGTCATATGTTAGGTGGGCATTTATTGAATGTGCCATAAATGGCCCATTAGCGTTATATAGGGGTATTCAATGAATGTGCCATGAATGACCCGGTATTCATTGAATGTGCCATGAATGACCAGATTGTTTGGACTACCCTAGAGAGGAACTAAGGTATTAAGCCTTGGGTTAGTTGTATTCCTTGAATGTGGCGGGAATGACCTAAGGTACATAGGTTGTGAAATATGTGTATAAGAAAAGAAATTGATTAATTAATAAGATAAATTAATTTGATTATGCGAGTGTATTTGGGCTTGCATTGGAATACCTATAGGATATCTACACATATTATATAAAATTGCTAACTTTCTTTTGCAGGAGGGTAGGACTTAATAATATTTTTGTGTAGGGACGCGGTCCTACCCTTATACAGCAATGGATATCGGTAAGTTTTAAATTCAATGGTTTAAATATTAAAACGAGTTATTATGATGAGTTATATAATGGAAGTTTTGCTTGGGAAGAACTATGCCGGTTGAAACGACGGAACTACCTGTCTTCCAAGCTGTGAATGATTAAGTTATGGGAAAATATAAAGTGGTTATTTGGATAATTAAAGTATGATAATGTTTATATGTGGTTAGTCTACTCATACCAGCAAATTCAATTTGCTGACCCATGTTTGCTTTGTTTTGGCAATGTGGGTGTGTTCTTGGGAACATAGGTGGAAGGCAGTGGGACCGTGGCGTGTGATTTGGATTCTCGCCTGGAGCAGTCTGGGAGTTTAGTTTATTAGGTCTGATCTTTTGGAAGGATGTAATAACGTAGGTTACATTTTTATATGACATGAGAATACGATGTTGGAATTTGTTATTCTTAAAGTTTGTTTATGTTTGTATTGGGATGGAAGAAAGTTTGTTTAAGTAATAAAGAGAATTTTGGAGATTGAATTTGTGGTTAAGATTGTTTATGATGTGGGTTTTAGGTTTTGACATGTGTTGTATCCATCCCGTCATAGCCTGGGTTTTTAGACAATTGAACCAAGTGATGGTTGAGATATTTATATTTTAATTATTCATTTATTTTAATTGTTTAGAAAATCGGGTTGTGACAAAAGGAGACCTTGGTGAACTCCTGGCTTCACAATTGTGCCTTATAAACAAGCTACATTGCAAGACAATCAAAGAAGAGGAGAAGTTGTCCACTTGGATGGCAAGTTTGCAAGAAACAATTGCGGATCAACCATTAGCTATGGTGGCCTATATTCAAATCATTCTAATGAATCGGATGGAGATGTAGACTGTGCACTTCGACCACAAGTGCCCGGGTCTTGGCTAGTATCTTGGAAGAAGCGAGATAAGGCTGAAAACCTTAAGGGAAATTATCAACATTCTCACTCCACTGCAGGCTCTTGATTTTCTTATGGCCACTATGAAGCTTCATCTATCGATTGCACGAGTGGGGCAAAAGAAGAGATCATCATAAACATGGAAGGTTAAGTGACAACTAAACAAGTTTTAATACAACATGGATTAATTAAGCGATCCGAGATCTGTCTAAATGTAGACCGTTCTTTTTAATGCCATAATGTTCATTGTAAAAGTTGATGCATGACATCAAGTATAAGCATCCAATATTTTGGTTGCTAATATTATTGTTTTGAAATTAGAATTATTATTTATTAGAAATTTGGAATTTGGAATACAATCTTTTGGAATTTAGAATCTTTTGGTGCATTCATTATTGTTTTGGCCAATCTAACTTCGGGGAATATGGAGAGGCCAACAAAATCACGGAAACCAAAGCACTGGGAACATTAACTAAAAAGAACATTCCATGTCAAGAAATATACAACTAAAAAATATTATTTATTATTACTACTATTCTTACAAAAGAATAAAAGAACATTGAACACTTTTAATAAAATACAACTTCTTCTTTACATGAATTATAACGACCTAAACTGAACAACCCGATGCGAGTCATGCGAACTTTATCATGATCCATGTTCTTAATCACACTAACCTGTAAAATGGTGAAAAAATGGCGTAAATCAATGCCCGACAAAGTGCACTATAATATTGTTTTCTAATCCTAACATAAGAATTATCAGTAACACTTACATACGTGTTAAAATAAAATAACATGTAACAGGTTAACTAGTATTACCCCCTCCCCCTCCTCCTAGATGGGGAATTAGGATTCCCCAATCTAGTGGGGGGCAATACTCGTTAACCCTACAAAACTAGATGAACAAATCAAATACACTCATATGTAGAACACACAATTCCAATTATATATTAATTAAATGTTTTCTCTTTCACTTTACATGGTTTCGAAAAAATTACACAATGCCCTCAACTGTCCTCGTGAAAGGTCGTGTCCAGAGCACACCAAGTCATGCTATCAATTGGTTGAGTAATACGACGAACTGTTTTCCATTACCAATTTTCTTACAGTTAATGTTCATTATTACAAACTCGCTAGAAGCAATGCCTAGCATTACACGTAATCAAAATAGATCCCAAACTGACAACAACGAACACCTAAATTAATTTCACAATGCAAACCAAGAAACAAACGTTTCCAATTCTTGTATACAATAAGTGTACATATATACATACAAATACCTTATAATACAATCTATATATACAGACATTATATACATCCACTTCTTACAATATCAAAACTAGTATTTTGACTCTACATAATATATTGTTATGAGCAAAACTTAGAATAAATACTAACATATATAAGACACACATGTGCACTCAAACTATTAGACAATACAGTAATTAAGTACAAGATTTCATCAAGTTTGGATAAATATAATATTATACTATATAGAAACAAGTTTGGAACAAATAGTGGTATAAAGACAAAAGCATGTGACAATACTTGTAATGGAGATTTCTTGTCATTGGATAGATGACACGTGTATGGGAAATAACCTAAGACTATAGATGTCTAGAATGAGACAAGGACTATCAGATCAATTCTGTGAATAAGTGATCTCGTGCTTAGCAAGAGTGTTTAGTGGACATGTGCCAGACACATGACTGACCGCCTCTAAGTATAACAGTTCTCCAAGTCATTAGGAACTGATATGGACAGTTCCTGAACAGAGGGAAAAAAGCGATCTTTGATGATAAGGAAGGAATCGTGATGCCTGTCTTTAAGAGTTACCTTTTAGATATAATATTTCCATATACGATGAGACATTATGATCAACAAGTAAACCTACCTCTCATAAGATATGGTCTAGATTCAGACTTCCATAAGGAGAGAATTCCCAATAGGAAGGTAGAGTCCAAAGATGGAAGGGAACTCACAAGCGGTGATGACAACCCTAACCCTAGGACTGTCAAAACTCTTCCTATATAAACCATAGGGATTCACTCTTAGGAACTACATAAAATAGGATTTGATTCTCCTAAATAAACAAGGAGATACGTAGGCAGCCGCCAGGCGTTTCAACCCTGAACTCACCATCATCTCATCCCTTCTCTACCAAGTAAAAACTTATATATCACAAGGCACAAAGGAAGATCAGGGGATACTCGGAAATTCCCCTACAATACTTAATATTACAAAGAATCTCAAAATAAATTCAACACTTATGCAAAGCGTACATTAATATGAATGATTATGTAAGTATCTACTTACTATTTAAAAAAACATAAGCTATACATAGGCTAGACCATAGTTTAAGATTTCGGAATCTCTAGAATTCCGACAAATCCCAAAACCGGAATTTAAGCCCTTATTCCGTTATATCGAAAGTATATTATGAAATTCATGTTTTTTCGACTCTTGATCCGGAATTCCAAATTTCTCAAAAATCAAAATATTGGGCGGAATTACGAGAATTTCATTGAAATCACGAACTATGGGCTAAGCACATGGCGTACATACATTAATCATCAACAAAGGTAATAACATGGTAAGACAAACAATCTCGAAAAAATGTGCAATAGAAAAGAATGACTAAAAGCAACAAGTCAAAAAATTGAATACTAACAGATCATGGACTAGCCTCTTTGTACGTGTCTTCGTCACGTAATCAATCCCAACAATTCTCAATTTTTTTTCCGACGTAGTCGACCCCACCGAATATAGTTTATTTTTCTTTAATAATTTATGAACATGAAAATACAACTGATTAGGCCCCTTCAAAAAAGACAAAATAAAAATAAAACAAAAATAGCATGAACTGTAATATTGGCATTTGGCAAGGGGCAAAATAGGAAAGAAAAATGAATGATGTGATGAATTTTACTGTAGAGCCCCCCGTTTTCTTTAAAGAAGTAAGATATATATTGTATATCTACACCAAAACAACATGCATATGAGCATATAATTCATTATACATACCATACATAAAATACAAGACAACCAATAATTCTTAAGCTAAAAAAAGACGAACAACAAATAGGTACTTGCCTCAAAGCAATGTGAACTTTCCTTCCAAAGCAAATCTTGGTTACTAGCAATCACTTTCTTCCCTTCTCTCTCATCTCTTAGTATTTTTGACTTATGACCGCACTCTAAATCTATATATTAACTAGTTCTTATATTATTAGGACTCTAAAAGCTAATTATATTTAACCCACACAATTAGGCCTATAACAAGCCCAATAAAACAACCGTACTCAAAAAAGTGTCCAAGCCCAAACTCATATCAATATTAGGCTAATTTTATCAACTAATAATCAAAACAAGAAATTGGGCTACAAAGCTGCTTCAAAAATAAAATTACTTTTAAAAACCCGGAAGGATTATTTTTGGGTTTTAATACCATTTTGGTTATTTTCATTACTAAAAATCGTTATTTTTTAAAATGTTTTCGAATTTGGAGATATGACTCAAGACCGCCAACGAAACCTTTTTTTTCAAACTTTTTCATCTTCTCTTTTTACCCTTTAACCGTTTTTCATAGAAAAAAAAAACTACTTCATAGTTTCTGTGATTCATATTCTTCACTTAAATTCTTTCTTTTTATTTCAAATTTATTTCTTCCACAATCTCAATGTACATAAATTTCGTCAGTACTCCGGTATTATTGAGGTCATACTCTTTTCTCATTTTAAAATGCATTATATTAACGTCTGTACACTATAGCTTTTTTTATTTATTTCTGCATTAAATCAACATTACACAACAAATTATTTATCCACATTTTTTTGTTTGTGTTGCAATTCAATGGGATAATTGAGTTGTTAGTCGTTTCGTATAGTATGGATACACTTGTTGTTCATTTTGTGATGAATCTATAGTTGGCCAAGTTAAGCGCACATATGTGAAAAATGGCGATGGGGATTACCTTAACGTTCCTATAAGTTTGTAACCAAGCCTTTTATTGAGATGGGTTCAGTTGAAGATGGGAATCTTATAGTTAAAAAAGCAATCAAAGAGGTATTGCTAGTGTCAAATCTGTAGCACGCATGCATTTTGAAATGCACTATTTGTTCACTTCCATTGTTTTGATTCACAAGAATGCAAATAATTGTTGTAAAGGCTTTTGAAGAGAGGTAGCATGTAATGTGGAATGGTGTTTGAATTTTGATAATGCTTGTTTTTTATAACTTTATAAGGTCATTGTATCTGCTTCCTCTGCTCTAGCCATAAATAAGGTTTTCTGTAGCCAAATTTTCTATGTTGTAGCTCGTCAGAAAAATAGGGGTTTGGCTGTCTAATCAAGTCACTTCTCTTGCTTGGAAATAACTCTTTCTATGAGTTTAAATTTCAAAATGCATGGTATAGGCTAGTTCTTAGTATACTATTTCAGAATCTAGGCCACTCATAACAGCAAAAGGTATTGGTGTATTGCTCCACAAAGTACTGTCCAAGGGCATAAAAGCCTGGGCACGAGTACACCCTGCGCACCCTAGATGTCCTCATTTATAAATCCATTTATTTCAGAAGAATTCTGTTAAGCGTAAAAAAACACTTGATTTCTAAACTCATAAAAGCCAATTCGGCTAGATCTAGATAGATTTCCCTATTTCTTAAAACTTTTCACTCAAAAATATTCTTTTGTTATTGAGTTTTTCCTATTTCGAAAACTGAAGATATTTCTGGTTTGATAACTGATTTCGAGAGATTTGGGGGAGATAAATTGGTTAATCCCCGTACAAATAGTTGATGACTTGATGTTCTTATCTCAAAAGGTTTCTTTTATGTAGAACCACTACATTTTGAGTAGTTAGTCGGTTTTGGTTGTTTGCAATATGAGGATATTTTCATCTACTTCTTGTAAAATTAGGTGACGTGTCAGTTTTCTATTTTGGTCAAATTAAAGTATTAAATCCTAATTTTTTTTTACCCGAGTCTTAGGACTACTAAATATTCTTAACTGACCCTCTAGCCTAATTTTATGATAATCAAAACTAATTAATTAAAAAGTACGGGATATTACAAGATGAAATAAAGCTTCGCCTACTCGAGGAAATCAACATGAAACACTACGAAGAATATGGTGCAAGTCGAGCTATCCTTGCCCAGGACAATGCTCCATACTTTTTTTGTCCCTCTTGGGGAAGTTCCTTTGAAAATTCTTACTTGACATTAGCAAGGTGTAGACCGGCCCTCCCAATCGATTCAACTTGTTTACACACTATATGGTGCAATTTTTTTTTTTTTTTTTTTTTTTTTTAAATTGTTAAGGGTTATGATAGACCCCAACATGCATTCATTTTAATATGTTGTACACAATTCCTTTAGCATCATTTTCTACTATTACATTCAGTTCATCCTCCATAGGACCTATGCAATATAAATTGCTAACAAAACTCATATCTTGATTTAGCAATGTAATCAGTGACTTTGTTTCCCTCCCTAAAGATGTATATGCTCAATCACTAGAGAGCTAAAATCTCTTTTTGCGAAGAATAATATCTTGCATGATATTCCTACTGATTACCACAGTAGGTTCTTTTCCATTAACTATATGAACTACTCTCGGAGATAGAGTCGAAGTTTACCATCAAATGTCATTACATCAACCATCATATCGAGATGCCTTCATACCTTACGCAATTCCCTTTAGCTCTTGAATCAAAATAGATCTTTGATTTGAAAAACCTATATAGGTTAGTAATACTACTCCATTCTCATACCCAATTCACTACTAAAAAAGGGGGTTTTTATCTCGGTTATGAAATTATCAATATCTCAGTTATGCTGATAAGTGAGATAATATGTCCCATAAACTAGTTATTAGCTATGAGTAGAATTATGTTATCTCGATTCTTATATATCCGAGATAAACCAAAATATAATTATCTCGCATGGTGTGGCACTGATATAATAGGAAATTTCAGTTATCTCCCACTCAATCGAAATAATTGAAATTGTACTAAATATCTCAAAGATTCAACCGATATAATTGATGTTAAACCAAATATCTCGGAATAGATAGGCAAAATAGATTAATAGAAAATAGAAATCGCGAAAAAAAGGAGGACACAATTAGATAATGGCAACCACCCTCTTCTCGTCCACTCTTCACACTCTCTCAAGACGAACTTCGGGGATGGCAACTTGGGCCCCATTGTGCTCCCGGCCTCCCAAGCATCTCGCTTCTCCACTCTCCAACTCAACTCCCTTTTCATCTATATTGCCCTCTCCAACTCAACTCTCTCTTCATCTGTATTGCCGTCTCCAACTCAAAACAATTCCTACTCCTTCCGGGTATGAAAATTTAATTTTTTACTTTACTTTTATGGATTGGGTTTTTAGAAACCGAATATCTAATCTTGGGCTGGCCACTAGTTAGTACAGAACCAAGTATCTTTTCCAATTAGAAAGAGGGAGAAGAAGTAGAGTCGAGAAAAGAAGGAGAAAATATTATAAGGAAAGAAAAGATGAGGAGGTGGAAAGGAAAATCGTCGAATTTTGGCGTCAAAACTTGGAGCTCGGTAGCTCGAAGTCGATTCTTGGAGTTGGGAATTTGCTAATTGGTGAGTAATCATTCTACCAATTTCTTATGGATTTGAAATTGAAAGTTTGGGTTTACCTATACCATTATTTTTCTTTAATTTGCTTTTATGAATATACATAGTTACTAAATCATGGACTATGGTGGAGGAGATATTTGAACCAATTGATATTATTGCTTAGTTGATTTAATTGTTTGAGTATGTGGTATGATTGTCTAACTGTATGGTTTGCTTAACGTTTGTGCTATAGTTGATGTTGATCCCTCACCTTTTTGTATTCTTCACATAAATTTTGGTGTGTATATATTGTTGTTCAGGTGGTGTTTATCAAGTGTATATAATCTGGTCATGAGTTGGCACACTGTGTTGGATTGCCTAGTATCATTAAAATCATGTGGGAAATGTTGACTTGCATCTTGAAATATCAGAGAATATAATTTTAGTTGTATTTGTGACTTGTATCCATTTTTTAAGTTTTGAACATTTTGAATCATTCATGAAACAAAAAAACTGGAACACTAGTACTTGTGTCCTGTTTGGAGCTAATGTTTGTATACTTCGAGTTTATGTTAGATTTTCCTCAAAACATGAAAAACCATGTTTCTTGGGTATGCTTTTTATAACAAAGTCGTTCTTCATTTGATTGCGAGTGTGAAAGGTTAGGAAGTCGATAAAGTACACCATCAGAAATCTGTCTTCTGAAAATCAGGATCTGCGTCAGTTTTGGAGCCACGTTTTCACCTAGTTTGGCTGAGATTCAAACCCATACTAAAACATGAAAAAGTAAGACCCGTGTGTCTTCTTTCCAACCCAGTTGGTCTCGGTGCATTCCGAGGCCTGTGGAGATACTTACGATGCCTAAAAGTTTGGTTGGCAGAAAACAGTGCGTCAGAAATCAGTTTCTGCGCATTGTGTTCGAGCCTACTTTTAGCATATTTAGAACGAGATTGAGAATTTTCGTAAAACATAAAGAAGTAAGGTCTGTGTGTTATTTTTATAACGCAAAAAGCCTCGCTGCTTACAGATATCTGTGGAAAGAGTTGTACTATTCCGAAGATAGCCCGTCAGAAATCTAGTTTGCTGAAAATCAATATTTTTACTGTTTTTGACCTAAGTTTTCTTCTAGATGAGCTGAGATTGGAACTTTGAGTTCTACCTAAAAAAGTAAGTCTACATAACCTAGTTTCTAAATAATCAAGTTACGTGTGATTTGGATGAATGTAGGGAATGTTTTTACTTTTACAAGTTGGCTAGAAAGCCTACCGTGCCCTCTTTCCAGGTGCACGGACCTATTTTGAGGAATATTTCTAGAAATGAAGTAAGAGCTTCTTAAATCATTCCTGGGCATTTTGTACGTTGTTTGTATCTAGGGTTCCGATGGGAGTTCCAAAACAATTCTAGAATTGAAATAAGATAAATGATTGATAATGACTGTTCATTTAACTTGTTGAGAATGTTTGCACTGTGCTAGTGACTATCGAGGTAAAGGTAGGTTTAAAACTCATGAGGGTGATGAGTGGAAGAAAAAGCCTGATATATCAAATTCATCAAGTGTAGTTCAGGTCACATCAGAAACATGATCTAGCACTAAAGGCACAGGTAACATCACTAGGCAAAGGACTTATGAGAACTCTGATTCAGTTTTTCAAGAGGATGCGATCGAGAGAAAGGAATGCAACATTTGCTCCGCCTGTAACAAGTGATTATCATAAGGCAAAAGTATTGTTTGTCTCTATTGCTTTCTCGCCACCCGATTCCCAATTAAAGCTCAAAGGTTGGTCAATAACTAGTTAGAATTTTCTTTTATTGTTGTATGACCATCAATTACGTGTTAACACACCTAGTTAGAACCTTTTGTTATTGTTGTGTGGATAAAGCTAGTTATTGTAATGGGAAAAGCACAGCTATATTAGTAGATCACTTCAATGCCCTTATCAAGCTTGCCCTTTCCGAAGACGCCGACGATCGAGGTACTCTCCTTTCTCTAATAATTCACTTCTGCTTCACTCTTTTTTTTATACTTCATTTTTTAGCACAACCCCACTCATGTTGTACCATATTATATATATGTCCTTTTCTTAAATGTTTTAAATGTTGATAAAAACTATTCAAATCTAAAAATTGTTGGTTTTTTATTGGATTTTGATATGTGATCTTTAGTGCATTAATTTATGTGTTCTATTTATCGGGTTGCTTCTAGGGGACGTCACTTGTTTGGCCATCGTTCCAATTGATATGAAAGTAGAAGCACATTTCTTCGCCAAGGAGGACGACATCATTGTCGGAATTTCTCTTGCAGAGATGATATTTAACGAGGTCGATCCTTCATTGGAGGTATGTAGGGAGTCGTTTATGCAATTCCTATCTCTATTATATTTATTTTAAATGCACAAAAGCGTCTATTTATTAACAACGTTTTTTCGCTCTTAGGTCGAGTGGTTTAAGAAAGATGGAGATTCTGTAAGTAAAGGGACACAGTTTGGCAAAGTTTTTGGTAAGGTCACTGCTACAACATTTTTATACTTGTTCAACCCTTCTTTTTTTTGCCCTTCTTCTTTTGTTTATATTCTCTTTTATTGTGTGGTTCTATTTCTTAGAAGTAATTTCTAAGCAATGTGAGGACCCTGTATCTATCCTACCAGAGCTTCATTGGGGTGAGATAGCTTCCCGTGGCACACATAGTAATGATGTCCTTGAGCAATCAAATAATTATGTTTAGGTAGGGGCCTCCACTAAAGTTGCACTTCAAGTTGAGTCCTCGGTTGCCAAGCGTTCTACTCGGGCGTGGAGATATTCTTATTGACATCAAATGTAGTTCAGCTCAGGCGTGGAGATATTCTTATTGACATCAATGACCGATTCCCTCGGGGATTTCTGTCGGATATATTTTCAAAGGAAAGATTGATGAAGACTCCTCTAGCATAAGTCCATTTATACGGTGATGGAACTGGATTGAGCATGAACATGGAAAACCATGATCCTAAACATTGGTCATTCTTTCAAAAGTTAGCATAGGATGAGTTTGTTAGAAATGATGTTTCTCTTATGGTTCAGGACCATCTTGGATATTCGTCTCCACTTACTAAAGTTAAGATCATGTTCGACATTGTTCTTTCTTATCTTAATGAAATGGGTTCTTTAAAGAATTTACTTATGTTGGGTTGCTTTTGTTAATTGGTGGTGATGTTTATGAATATGAAAAGGAATGTGGTGGTTTGGGACAGGTTTTTATTTGCTGGTTAATTGTCATGAGCAATACCAGCAAAAAATGACAAAGGGTGAGATAAAAGGTTGTCCAACAATCTCCCGGCCTTTCCAAAAGAATTTATCATGGTTATTTTTTGATATTATCTCGGTTTCAATAAAATAAACAGCTCAGTTTTCTTCTATACTAATTGGTTTCAATCAACAAGTTATCTCGGTTTTATTCTATATAATATCGGTTTTATTCTATATAATATCGGTTTTATTTAGAAAATTGAGATAATATATTTAGATAAGACGTCAGACTTCTGAGATAATTTAGTAACTTATTATCTCAGTTTTATAGAATTCTATTATCTCAGTGGATTTTACCTCAGTTGTTTTTTTCTAGAAAACCGAGGTAAAAACTCTAACATCTCACCTTTTAGCTGAGCTTATAAGCCTTTTTTTTAGTAGTGATTATACCTCCAAAACCTGAGTTATTAGCTAGTGACAAAGTACCTGTATGTACCACCATATTCGTACCCCCACAAGCGACCATTGTTATGTACCAAGGGTTGCATACTTGTGTTGCCCACTAGTGTGAGGGGAAAAGAGTGACCCACTTTCATTGTCCACTAGTGCGGCCTACTTACATTGCCCACATAATCGGCCATCTAATCTAGATACAAAGATGGCTAGATGTTTTTCATTTTAAAGAGCTTGGTAAGATTTTAAACAATTGTGGAAACTTTTCAACTGTTAAGGAAATTATATTCTTTAAACAACAAGAAATATAATTTCCTTCACATATAAATAAGACTTCTCATTTACAAAGAACTATGCATATGGAGACTTGATTATGGAAAACACTCTGAATACGTAGGCAACCACATGATTCAATCTTTCCTCTACCATAGTAAACACCCGTTACGACTTTATTAGTGTGTTTAGGTGAGTTATTGCCCAAACAATACCATCTGAGTTTAACATCATAGCAGGTGGTAAAGGTTTATTCCATAAAGATGAGTTTAATCCATGTGGTGCACAACTTGAGTCGCATCTACACGAGTTTTTGCAAGGTGTGCGTAAGGGAGACCTTGGTGAACTCTCGGCTACACAACTGAACCATATTAATGAACTCCAATGAAAACGATCAAAGAGTAGGAGATGGAAGCTCTCGACATGGATGGCTTGCTTGCAGGAGAACATTGCTAATCAACTGTTAGCTTGGATGGCATATACATCGAATAATCCTAGTGATACGGATGGGGATGTTGAGCACGCTATTGATGCAAGTGCTCTGGCCTTGGCTAGCTAGTGTCTTGGAAGAAGCAGATAAGCTGAGGCTAAAAACCTTGAAAAAGATGATCCAAATTCTCACACCACTACAAGCAGTTGATTTTCTTGTGGCAAATATGAAGCTTCACCTTGCAATTCATGAGAGGGGCAAAAGACAGTACAATCAACATGGAAGGACTTAAAGGAAAATTTGTTTAAAATATTTAGAAAATTAGCTAAATAAATATTATTAAGTAAAATTCGTGTATTTAACAATGTGTTGATTACACAAGGTAATCTTAATGAGATAGGAAACACAAAAGAGGAGATTGACCACCCTTAAAAGCTTACACAAGGAGGCATGTGTGAACTTTTAAACGGAAATTCTCTATGAAAGTTCTCGAGGGTGATAAAATTCTCTTTCCAATCTCACGTCAACTGTACAATGTTAATAATTTGGAGTTACCTGTCAGAAAGATGGAGATGAGTTTATGAGCAAATTTCTAGACACTTGGCAAAACCAAGAAATTGAAATTTTCACTCATTTCAATGTGATATATTATGGATATTGAGTATGTAGAAGGTACATGTATATGTGTTAAAGGATCAAGATCCTCAATGCCTGTATGAGGAGAATCAGAAGAGTAAGTACACATGTTGTATACATCTGATGTTTGGAGAAGAGTACGTGTTGGAGTAGATGTACTTACATCTATGTGCTTAAGATGTTTTTGCAACATTTTTACATAGTTGGCACTTGGCAGAGACTAGTATAATGGTATATTATTTGCTTCTTTTACCATACTAAGTGGTTATTGTCTATCTGTCTAGTCTTAATTTTACTGTGATTTTTGTACAACACAATTGAATCAATGTCAATACTGCCAACATAATATGGCGTAAGTATTGGTTGGTCATGTAAGTACCTTCTTCACATTCTGAATTTCTGTAAGTACGTATAATCTGCTGATAGCTAACACAGTTTTGTAATTGTTGATAAATGGGCTAAAATGGCATAGTGGAAGTATGTCAGGATGATGCATACAATATATCATCCTGTTGGCTCGCACCATTGTTACTGGAATTGCTGGTCAGGATGATACATACAATATATCATCCTGTTGAGCACTTGTTGGTTCACACCATTGTTATTGGAATTACTGATCAGGATGATACATACAATATAACATCATGTATGTCAGGATGTCAGGATGATACATATAATATATCAACCCGTAAGTCAACTTTGTAACCCACTATATAAGGGATCAAGAGAGAGAGAGTGGAAGAACTTTTTCTTTGTGAGAGAGTTAGAGAGAACTTTTTCTAGGGTTTCTAAAGAGTACGTGAGAAAGAGAGAAAACTTGTTGAGAACATTCTTTGTGAGTGATTCATTCTTTGTGAGTGATTGAGAGTTGATTGTTGTGTACAATCAAAACAACTCCTCTTGTAACTTTCTTCTTCATCTAGTGAAACCATCGATCTCGCCGTGTGGACATAGGCACATTGTCGAACCACGATAAATCATCATCTTGTGTATGTCTGTTCTTTATATAGTCTCTTTATGTTTGCTTTTGTTGATATTGTTGGTCTTGGGTAGTTGCTTGGAGAGTTGTTGAATACTTTGTTGGTATAAAGTTCAAACCTTTAAGGGTTAAACTAGTTTGTTGTTGATAGCTTCCGCGTTAATCACAACAATTGGTATGAGAGCGAGGTTTACAACCTTGGAATTTGAGTTTTGGGTTAACTTCCATAGTGCTCAAGTTTGTGAAGACAAGGTGTTTGATAAAATTCCCGAGTGAGTTTTCTTGTGGGTTACTTTGTGTGACTTGTAGAAATGGCTCCCAAGATGTCAAATGCAATGTTTGAAGAAGAGAAGTTTGATAAAAAAAAAAGCACAAGAATTGTCAGCAAAAGTGAGGTCGAATGAGAAGACTTCCACAAGAAAGTGGAAGGGTAGTTCTAAGAAACCTTTAAAACATGTACGGTGCTACAATTGCAAGGAAAATGGGCATTATCTAAGTAATTGCCCTAGTCCGAAAAAGAGTAATAAAATAAGTGGTAAGTTGGAGAATGAGGACGTGAGTGAAGCAAGTCTTGCTTCTGGATTTGATAGGGATGATGTAAGTCTTTCGGTGCCTACACAAGTCGACCACATGACCGATAAGTGGATTCTTAATTCCGGGTGTTCCTACCACATGTGTTTAAATAAGAAGTGGTTTACCTGTGAGAACTTGAGTGGAGGTTCCGTTTTGATGGGTAATGACGTTGCTTGTAAGACGGTAGGGATTGGAACTATACGAGTCAAGATGCATGATGGTGTGGTGAGGACTTTAACCGATGTGAGGCATGTTCCCGAATTAAAAAAGAACCTCATTTCTCTTGGTACCTTGGATTTTAAAGGCCACAAGTTTATGGAAAATGGTGGAGTCCTAAAGATCATTAGTGGCTCTTTAGTCATTATGAAAGGTCAAAGATATGGAAACTTGTATACTTTATTGGGTAGTACAATGATAAGCGATATAGCAGTGGGTATATGTGGTGATAATTCTAAGTGCACAAAATTGTGGCATATGCACCTTGGGTATATGAGCCAAAGGGGTCGGATTGTCTGAGTTGTGCAAGCGATGGCTACTAAAAGACTTGGAGAAACCAAGTATGGAATTCTGTGAGCATTGTGTCTATGGCAAACAATGCAGAGTCAAGTTCGGTATAAGCAAGCACAAGATGAAAGGTATCCTGGATTATGTGCATTCGGATATATGGGGACCCTCTAGAGTGGCTTCTAAGGGAGGTAACTGGTATTATGTCTCTTTCATCAATGATTATACACGCTATGTGTGGGTATATATCTTAAAGTCCAAAGATAAAGTTTTCGAGACATTTAAAAGGTGGAAAGCAATGGTTGAGAAACACACAGAAAGAAAGGTGAAGACTTTGAGGTCTGATAATGGTACTGAGTATACCTATGACCCTTTCAAGGATTTCTATTGTAATGAGTATTGCTAGGCGATTGGACGGTCGGGGGCACATCTCAGCAGAATGGGATGGCAGAGCGGATGAATTGAACATTGCTTGAAAGAGTGAGATGTTTGCTTTCCAATGCCAATCTTGACAAAGAGTTCTGGGCAGATGCAGTGGTCATGGCGTGTTACTTGTATAATAGATCACTAGTTCCGGCGATAGACTGCAAGACACCTTATGAGATGTGGATAGGGAAACTAGCTGATTATGATACTTTGTGTGTGTTTGGATCTAGTGCTTCCTACCACATGAAGGATAGTAAGCTTGATTTTAAAGCTAAGAAAGTTATATTCTTGGGCTATGCAAAAGGAGGAAAGGGATACGGATTATGGTGTCTTGAGAACCACAAATTCCTAGTCAGCAGTAAGGTTACTTTTTATGAGACTTTGGTGCTATATTTTAGCAGGCCAGAGAAGGCTGGAGATAGTGGTGATTCTATAAAATCTCAAGTGATTGAGATGGAAGCGTCAGAGGATGCTATAGAGAGTGAGGTTCTTAATGAAAAAACTATTCAACAAGAAGTAGAGCTACAACAACTTGAGCAGTAAGCTTTGGCTAGATCAAAGCCAAAGCGAAATGTGAAACAAGTTATGAAGTATAGGCATGATAAGCCAGTGAAGAATTATGGTTGACCGGACTCAGTTACATACGTACTGAATATCGAGGGTGATGTGCCAAACGACTTCAAAGAAGTTGTTAGAGATGGTCATTGCAAAGATTGGTCGGTGGATTTGTAGGAAATGGTGGAGGCTCATGACAAGTTTTGTACTTGGGAATTTGTTTCATTGCCTAAGGGCAAGAGAGTTATTGGTTGTAAAAGGTTCTCTATGGAGTTGAGTTCTAACATTGGTTGGAGGAACTCCAGATCCACTTATTGTGTTGTTGATTGATGTCTTTTGTAGGCATGGCCCTTTGTGGGCATTATTGCTCTTTGTGAGCATGACTCTCTGTGAAGATAGCTCTTTATGGCCTGGGCACAACACACCCTTTGTGGGCATGACTCTGTATGGGTGGCTCTTCGTGGGCAAGACTCATTGTGGGTATGGCTCTTTGTGGGCAAAGCCCTGCGGGGCAAATTGGTGGCGAGTTCGAGATGTGGTTTTGAATACTAGTTTCTTGGTGGATAGTGTTCGGCTCAGTTTTATGTGTTAAAACCTCACCGAGGTGGAGAATGTTGATAAATGGGCTAAAATGGCATAGTAGAAGTATGTCAATATGATACATACAATATATCATCCTGTTGGGCACTTGTTGGTTCGCACCATTGTTACTGGAATTGCTGGTCAGGATGATATATACAATATATCATCATGTTGGGCACCTGTTAGTTCACACCATTGTTATTGGAATTGTTGGTCAGGATGATACATACAATATAACATCGTGTATGTCAGGATGATACATATAATATATCATCGACCCGTAAATCAACTTTGTAACCTAATATATAAAGGATCAAGAGAGAGAGTAAAAGAACTTTTTCTTTATGAAAGAATTGTTGGTTCGCACCATTGTTACTGGAATTGCTGGTCAAGATGATACATACAATATATCATCATGTTGGGCACCTGTTGGTTCGCACCATTGTTACTGGAATTGTTGGTTAGGATGATACATACAATATAGCATCGTGTATGTCAGGATGATACATATAATATATCATCGACCCATAAGTCAACTCTGTAACCCACTATATAAGGGATCAAGAAAAAGAGTGAAAGAACTTTTTCTTTGTGAGAGAGTTAGAGAGAACTTTTTCTAGGGTTTCTAAAGAGTGAGAAAGAGAGAAAACTTGTTGAAAACATTCTTTGTGAGTGATTGAGAGTTGATTGTTGTGTACAATCAAAACAACTCCTCTTGTAACTTTCTTCTTCATCTAGTTGAACCATCGATCTCGCCGTGTGGACATAGGCACATTGCCGAACCACGATAAATCATCGTCTTGTGTATGTTTGTTCTTTACATAGTCTCTTTATGTTTGTTTATGTTGATATTGTTGGTCTTGGGTAGTTGCTTGGAGAGTTTGTTGAATACTTTGTTAGTATAAAGTTCAAACCTTTAAGGGTTAAACTAGTTTGTTGTTGATAGCTTCCCCGTTAGTCACAATAGTAATTGTTAATATAATTGAAAACTATGCATACACCCGTAGATTTAAATACTTTAAGATGGTATATTGACATACTGTATATAAATCAAGATAGAAAATGCTCAGATGTAGTCGTCTTAAATAAATAGTTTCGGTTTCTGAATAACAAAGTCTGCCTAGCATTTGAAGGCCGACAACAGGATGAACTCGACCTAAAAGTGAATGTTTTCCAGTTTATTGGAATTGGAAGAGAGCCCATGTACTAGAGAGCTGAACAAAGCCAACAGAGCCTGAACAGAACCAAATTGCAATGCACTTACTTTTATTTATATTAATTTCGGAATCTCGGACCATAGTGAAGTCAGATTTTAACAGAGTTAACATGAACACACAAACCATGCGTTGGCACTGATGATGATGTATGAATCAGTTGGTTTTGGTAGCTCGAACAAGTATGCAATTCCGACCATCATGGCATAAATGTGTGTTGGCTATGTTGCTATGATGGAAGAAGCAGCTAAGCTGAGGCTGAAGGCTTAAAGATATCGATAATCAAAATTCTCCTACCATGCTCTTCAAGTGGTCCTAGTCACCACGGAGTCCTGCCGTGCCAACCAGGTATTTCTCACGGTAAGCCAGGGGATTGCTCCCGCTTCTTAAGGGATTGAAAATGATTTGCGTAAACTATACTAATAAAACTTAGTTTCGACTCAAATTTCTGATCATATTAAACAAACAATCCAAAATTACATATTCAACTTGGAAGTTATAGAGGAGACAGGTGAATGGTGATGAGCAAATTAATGTAGGACTATCCTCGAACAATAACTAAAGTTAACCACAATGAGGCAAACAGTCACGAGTGTAAAATAGTGTTCGTGCTAGGTTAAAACTTGGTGTTTCGTTATATAAAAGCGAGGGGTAGAGCGCGCGGTTAAACCTCTGGTCGCAGGCGTAGATGATCTGGTCTACAATATTCATATGGAAGAGGTATACATGTAACATGTTCCCTCTTTTTGCACCACCCATGCATGGTGAGATGAAGCTTCTTATTTTATTAGCCATTAGCAACTCAACGATCTGTATTCATGAGAAAATGTTAAAGAGAATCACATTCCAAGTTTTAAGCCTCATTTTATCTTGCCTCATCAAAATACTTAGTAATGCAAGTTCGAATGCCTAAAGAAGCTCATGAACATTGAACAAGAAGAAAGGGGTATTCCTAGTTCCTTCCCTATTTTTTACGAAGACGAAAGCATGCTGAAACCTCACCATTTCAAAAATGGTACTTGTGTGAAGGACGAAAGAAAGTGGTCATCTTGGAGTTACTTATAGGCAGGAATCAGATCTGCATCTTCGAGGTCTAGATAAATTTTTGATTACTCTTAGATATTCACTCCTTTAAATCATGTGAAGTAATTTTGTGAATTCAAAAGTGGCAATATTACAATTTAATTTTACCCAAGGGCCGATGAGAGGAAATTGACAAACTCACTACTCAAGTACTCAACAAAGCCACTATTCTAACTCTTTCTGTGAGAGGGGAAAATATGGAAGTAGCAACTTCCTTCCCCTTCTTCTCCTCCCTCTTCCTGAGTTCTGATCTCATCTTTCTCATTCGTCCTCCATCAATCTCTTAAAATCCCCTTTATAATCTCTTTTATCTCCCTCTCTTTATCTCCTCTCTAGTTTTTTTATCTCTCTTTTCCATATCTTCTTTTTTTATCATGTATTTTCAAATATGAGTTGTCTAGATCTTGATTTTATTCTTGATGAGAGTGAAGAGGATGAGCTTCACCGTCTTCATCTCCAGATGGAGTCTATGTGGAGGATAAATAAGTTTCCAGACAAGATTAGTCTGAATTCCATTAATGATAAAGAGAGAAAACTCTGATTGGTAAGCTTTTCACCTCGAGGAAGTTTGATGAAGTAGATATTAAAAATGAATTAGTGAAATCCTGGAATACTAATTCAAAAAATTTGATTACTTTCTTATCTAAAGGTTTATTCAAATTTTAGTTTGAAGATGAACAGGAATTAAGATTTGTTCTTGAAAATGGTCCATGGTCAGTTCATGGGTTTATTATGTCTCTCAAGCAATGGATTCCTGATAATCCTACTAATAATTATAGATTTCAAGAGTTTAGATTGTGGATTCAAGTGTTTGGTCTCCTTCTCGAAAGGTCTACTTGGGAGAATATCCATAAAATTGGCTCTGCTTTTGGGTTAGTTGTCGCTATTGATTTTGTAGGAGGATCTGATGTTGGTAATTCCTTTTCTCGAGTCCAAGTTATGTATCCTATCTGGAAGAGGATGGTGAGTAATGTTGTGGTTAATCTTTATAAAAATAAGTTTGTTCAGATTTTTTTTCAAATATGAGAAGCTTCATTCCTATATTTTGTTATTGTTGATGTGGGTTGATTGTGCATGATTATAAGGAATGCAAAGATTTTATTAATCATCCGTTGTTTAATTTTAAAGAGGGTATCAAAAAAACCCCTGGAGCTTCTGTTCTTCCTTTTTCAAATAGAATTAAAGCTGTGCCTTTTAAATTTGGGATTGGCATTCAGTCCAGAAAAGTTCTAGAATGGGATCCTAAGGCTGATAAGTTGAAAAAGAGTGTTCCAATGGATCTCAAGATGCAAACATACAATAGGAAAGGTAAGTAGATTTCTTCTGCTAGACTTTCCTCTAAAGCTAGTTCTGGGTATTCTGATGATGTCCTGGTGGAGAAGATAATGGTAGCAGATGAAGTAGTTTTGCCGTCTGTGGTTAACGTGATTATTCCCAATATGGATGTTACTTTCTCTGAGGCATCTACCAATGATAATTTGCATATGGCAATTCTGTTATTCCTGATCTGACAAAAGACAGTCCTGTGAGAGATCCTTAAGGTGAGTGCGTCCAAGCTGAGTTGTTGACAAGTGGCACCTCTCTTGTTTCTGGGCCAGGCCTGGAAGGTGTCTGCTTGGACTCTTCTCTTGGGGATGCAGATCCAATTTTGGTCAATATGGATCTTGGGCTCCACCCGGATCCCTTGGTTAATGGGCTTTCTGAGGACTCAGATTTTCTTGCTTTGTCTGATATGGATGTTGGGCCCCCTCAAGAGTCTGTTCCTGGGCCATCTGAGTCCAGCATAGAAGTTATGTTCTCTGAACCTCTTTTGGACTCCTTACCTGTTTCTATGGACTTTATGTTTTCCAGTTTAGCTAGGCCCACTTTAAGCCCAAAGCTTCCTTCTTATCTTCGGCCCAATCTAAGCCCAAAAGCTAGAAAAAGCCCGGTTTCTCTGGCCAAGCCTCATACCAGCAAGCATGCAAAACTCCATAATCGTGATCTCTTAGTTTCTGATTCCATACTCTGGCCCCTCTCAAAAGGAAAGTTGTCAAAAAATCTAGCTGATATTTTCAAAAAAATTGGCAGCTCTAGGAAGCATATATGTGGTTTCCAAGAAAATTTCGGGAGTTGGTAGTTTTGTATTATCTCAAGAATATGAAACGAAAAGTTACACCTTGGAGACTTCACAAGCATGCGCTGACATCTCTGAAGAAGTACAATATTTTTCTCGCAAAAGGATTATGGTCTCTACAAAAGTTTTCTCCTATGAGTTTAGAAATTCTAAGAGATAAAAAATGAGTGATAGTTCAGGATCCTCTCAGGGCTTCCCACCTCACATGTTCTCTCAAAAGAGGAGAAAGGTAATATTAAGAAGAAGCCAGTGGAAGTGAGGAAAGGAAGATTTTTGTAAGTTTTAAAAACAAAAGGAAAGTTGATGATTCTGTTGAGGAAGATGATACAGTAAAAGGAAAGAGGTTGAGAACCCAATATCTTATAGATTGAGATATAGAAGGAAAAGAGATCATGTCAAGTTCTGATGGTGATGGTTCTATGGGAATCACTCCTTCCCCTTCTCCTTCTGAGTTAATCAAGAGTGATTCCTTTAGCAAGTATTCAAGTAACCCAAGTGTCTTTTTTTATGGTCCAGGAGAATCTGATTCTAGGAGTTCAAAGAGTTTGGTTTTAGCAGATTATGGTTCTAAAGATTCGGTAAGCTCTGGGTCTCATGACACTGTCTCTAAGGGTTCTGGGTCATCTAGTTCTGGTTTTTGGGGTTCTGGTGATAGTGCTTATGGTTCACAAGGTTCTAGTTCTTTTGACACTGGTTTTAATTCTTCAGATAAGAATGTTGGTTTTTTTGGTTCTGGAGGTTCTTCTAGTTCAAATGGTCTCTCTCTCTCTGATGATGAGTCTGATGATGGGTTTAATAATTCATCTAGTTATTCGGGTCCTGACATTCCTAGCTCTGAGGGACTCAATGTGGCTGCTTTAAACAACTCAGAAGGGTTCGCGGTGACTGACCCATTTCAGTCACCTCTAGAGCCATGACGACAACTGCATAGAATTGTCGGGGAATTGGTTCGGCCTCGACAATGGTAGCTCTTAAGAACCTGATTATGGTTTCAGATCCTAATATTCTTTGTTTGTCTGAAACCATGGCTACGGGGAAAAAAAATGGTTCTAGTTGGTAAGAAAATTACGTATGGTGGTAAATGTATAGTGCCTGCAGCTGGATTGACTATTTTTTGGAAAGAAAACATTCAGCTGGAAATTTTAGGAGCTACAACTAATCATATTAAATGGAAAACTCTCTAATTACTTTTCAAATTCTGATTGGTTTTTCTCTTTTATATATGATGAGTCTATCTCCTATAAGAGGAAGAGGGTCTAGGATGAGCTGCGTGAGATGTCCTTGCTAATTCTTGGTCTTTGGGTCCTCTTATTTGGTGACTTTAATTAGCTCTATTTCTTCTCCTTAGAGAAAGTTGGTGGTAATGGTACTTTCAATTATAGAAGCATGAATGCTTTTAATGATTTTATTAATGACCTTGGGCTTATGGATCTAGGGTTTAAAGGATCAAGGTTTACCTGGGCGAATAAAAGATTCTTTGGAGATCATATCCTAGAAAGATTGGATATAGCTCTAGCCACCATAAATTGGCTAGAACTTTTCCCTCACTCTCTCATTCAAAATATTTCCATCTCTCTCGATTATTTTTCCCCTGCCTATAAATCTCAATAATTCCCTCCAAAAAACCAAAAACCCTTTTAGATTTTTTGAAATGTGGACTAAAGAGTCTTCTTGTAAAGATGTTATTGCATTGGCCTGGGAAGATACTTCTTGGGGAGACTGTTCTGGTACCTCTGCTTTGTCTGTTCACAATAGATTAAAAAATACCATTAAGAAATTGAGAAAATGAAATGCTGAGGTTTTTAGGGATGTTTATCTTAATATCAAGACAGTTAGAAGGGAGTTGGATAATATTCTCTCTAAAGATATGGAGGTAGCAGTAAACTACTCCAAGTTCCTATCTCTTCAAGAAGAATTAGAGGTTTTACTTGATAAGGAAACAAGCTTTTGAAAGCAGAAATCAACCACAAACTGGGTCAAGGATGCAGGTAGAAATACTAGATTTTTTCATCTGTCTACTATCTATAGAAGGAGGAAAAATAGTATTGAAAAGCTCAAAAATCAAAATGGTGGTTGGGATACAGAAAAAGTAGAGGTTGGGCTCAATATCAATGCTTATTTCAAGAATATTTTTACTTCTGATGAACCTAATACCAACCCTGATATCTTGAATCTCTTTGATCCCTGTATCACTCCAAGTGAAAACATTTTGCTAACTAGAGTGCCTTCTGATGCTGAGATCTGGTCTACCATTAAAAGCATGGGTGCCCTTAAAGCTCCTTGCCCTGATGGATTCCAGGGTATTTTCTATCAAAAGTATTGGGATACTATCCATCTTGAGATTTCTGAAGCAGTCAAAGCTTTCTTCACTTTCTCTATATAAGTTAGCTCCTTGTCTAAATGAGACTTTCATCACTCTTATTCCTAAGATTTCAAATCCTGAGCACATCACCAAATTTAGACCCATCAGTCTCTGCAACTTTTCCTATAAGATTATCTCAAAGATCATGACCACCAGGCTAAAACCACTCTTTCACAAATTTATCTCCCCCCTTCAAGGTGCCTTTGTCAAAGGTAGATCTATTAGAGATAACATTGGGCTTGCAAGTGAAGTAATGCATATTATGAGAAAGATGAAAAAACATAAGTAAGGCTGGATGGCCATAAAGTTGGATATGAAAAAAGCTTTTGATAGGGTTGAGTGGTGCTTTGTGGATCAAATTCTGGGTAAACTTGGGTTTTCTGCCAAGTGGAGGAAAATGATTCAACAATGTCTTAGTACTGTCTCTTATAATGTTCTGCTGAATGGATCCCCCCTTGACAAAGTATATCCTGAGAGAGGTGTCAGGTAGGGGGATCCTTTATCTCCATACCTCTTCATCATTGTTGCAGAAGCTCTCTCTAGACTTATTGTCATAGCCCGATTTTCTAAACAATTAAAAATAATGAATATTTGAAATATAAATATCTCAAACATCATTATGTTCAATTGTCTAAAACCGAGCTATGACGGGTGATACAACACATGTCAAAACCTAAAACCCACATCACAAGGATCAACTTAACAACAAAAATCTCCAAATTCCTCAACTATCACTTTATTGAACTTTCTTCCATCCCAATACAAACATAAACAAACTTTAAGAATAAAATTTCCAACATCGTATTCTCATGTCATATAAAATGTAACCTACATTATTACATCATTCCAAAGATCGGACCTAATAAACTAAACTCCCCGGACTGCTCGGTGAGAATCCAAATCACACGCCATGGTTCCTTTGCCTTCCACCTATGTTCCCAAGAACACACCCACGCGTTGCAAAACAAAGCAAACATGGGTTGACAAATTGAATTTGCTGGTATGAGTAGACTAAACACATATAACCATTATCATATTTTAATTATTCAAACAATCCATTTATTTTATCCCATAACTCAATCATTCACGGCTTGGAAGAAGATGTAGTTTCGGCCATTTTAACCCGGCATAATTTCTTCCTAAGCAAAACTTCCATTTTATTAACTTCCATCCGATTAACTTCCATCTTATTAACTCATTCTAATAACTCCTTTTAATATCTAAATAATTGAATTACACTTACCGATATCCACTGCCAGATAAGGGTAGGACCGGCCCCTCAAGACAAAATGTTATTAAGTCCTACCCTCCTGCAAAAGAAAGTTAGAACTTCTATATATTATATGTAGATATTATATTAGGTATTCAAAAGAAAACCCAAACACTCACATAATCAAATTAATTTCTCTTATTAATTAATAAATTACTTTTCTTATACACATATTTCACAACCTATGTACCTTAGGTCATTCCCGCCACATTCAAGGAATACCCAATCTTACATTCATGACACTCAAGGAATACAACTAACCCAAGGCTTAATACCTTAGTTCCTCTCTAGGGTAGTCCAAACAATCGGTCATTCATGGCACATTCAATGAATACCCGGTCATTCATGGCACATTCAATGAATACCCTATATAACATTATTTAACGGGCCATTTATGACACATTCAATAATGCCCACCTAACATATGACATCAACAGTCATAAACTAAAATTCCAAAACTTGAGTCGTGGAGTTCTAAAAGAGTGCGGTAACTTTATTTACGCATTATTGAACTTTATTTCATGTATCATTTCAGAGAACGAATGAGTATCTTGATTCCTGTATTTTTTATTTACGCGTTATTAATTTCAGGGATGTCTTAGTGTCATAACGTTGCATATCATAAAATACTGCAAAATCACATAGTAGTTAATACACATACACACGTATATATAGAGGTCTTAGCCTAAAGTCAAGTATGCTAATAACTACAGACCTATCCAAATAGCCCAAATCATAATCCGGGTTAAAAGTCAACTCTTGTCAACGGTCAAAGTCAACTATGATCAAAGTCAAAGTCAAAGGTGCATGGCTCAAAGTCAACACATCATGGTCAAAGTCAAAGTCAACCCATCATGGTCAAAGTCAAAGGTCGATGGTCAAAGTCAACGGTGCATGGCTCATGGGCTCATGGCTAAGGTCATGGTTCGTAATCTAACTGGGCCAAGCCCAAACCTTTAAGAACCCGAAGCGTCTAAAACCAATTATTTATTCCACCGATTGGGATCAATGTTTAAGTCCCTATGGAATCGCCCCAAAACAATATTAGAACACGCCCAAAAGCGTAAAAAGTGGTTCGGTCCAAAAATACAAATGAAACGGGCCCATAGACTAATATTAGAACTGGTCCCAAAACTTAAGTTAAACTGGGCCCGAACTAAACAACCAAAATCGGGCCCAAAACTAAAACAAAAGAAATACAAAATGGCCCAAAGGACTTAAACCAAATTGGTCCAACTTAGTTGGCTGGGGTCCGCCCCCAAGCCCTGTGCCCAATCAAATGAAAAATGTCATCTCCTTCCTCAAGTTTCTCTCCTCCACCACCAGCACCAAACCGACCACCCCACCTTCTACACGACCCCCCAATTAACCTAAGCGGTTTTACTCCAAATGAAAAACCCAATCACATTAACAAAAGCAAAACCCCCATTCACTAACTCGATAACCCATCCCCAAAACTAGATCTAAAACCTTACCGCCGCCATTAATGGCTTCCATCCCCATTCAACAGCCCCCATCCACATTCCAACATCAACCAAACATCAACCACCCATCAAATCAAACAAACACAGGTTCAAAGCGATTTCAAAGCGCAAAAAAACCAATCCCGAATGGCAAGAACGCCATTAACCCTCCAAGGCTTCATCGCCCCACTCGACCTTCCACCGCCACCAAATCATCCCCAATCATCAATCACTCCCATAACCACATACAACAGTTTAACATTAAAAAAAAAACATAGTTTATACAATATGAGCAGGGGATTCCGTTCCGTCGGGCAATACTTTATCCATTGGCCATTCCGAAGCTTGAATAATTTTAAGCTCGAGTTTCCAAAACCGAAGAGTTTACGCGAAACACAAACCGACATCTTCTTGTGGGGCTTGCACCGCCATTAACAACTCTGTCGAGCTTTTCGGCGGTTTTAAGTTCGAGTTCAGCGGTTTAACAGTTAAATTCAAATTGAATTTAATAAAATTTAATAACACAAATAGCCTGAGAATTCAATACGGCAGGATAATGAGCGATATAAAAGATAAAGCTTAATTATCGCCCGATGTATGTAAACTACAAATCCGGTGAAATAGCCAAATAGCTACTCTCGCCCAGATGAGCAACTTGACCGAATCCTCCTAGCCCGATTAAATGGCTTCCACCCTCCAAAAAATCGGCTTTTCTTTGCTTCCATTTCCATTTTTCATTATTTTATTATTTCTCGAACCCTATTTTCTAGAAAAATGTGTTTATATACTTGGGTCCCAAACCCAAGCCCACCACGTGCACTCGGCCCAAAACCAAGCCCACGTATCCCGAGTCCAATCCGGCCAATTTTTAAAATAAACAATTAAATTAATTAATTAAATAGAAAAATACGTATAAAAAAACACGGGGTGTTATACTTATTGCGCAAGCTGAAGGCTCTAATTCTATCTCTGGTATCAAGATTAGGAAAAAGGCCCCTAGTATCAGTCATCTGTTCTATGCTGATAATTCTATTGTTCTCTGCAAAGCTGACTTAAAACAATCTGATTGTATGATGGATCTTATTAGAACTTATTGTGAAGCTTCTGGGCAAGCAGTGAATTTTGAAAAGTCAAGAGCCTTTTTCAGTGGGAATGTTTCCATACACACCCAGAAAAGTATCTTGAAAAAATGGAAGATGAGATTATTCGATGAGAAGGAAGTTTATTTGGGAGTTCCTATTTTGCCGGGGAAAAAGAAAAGTGAGAATTTTGAATATCTAGTTCAGAAGGTACAAAGGAAAATCACTGGCTGGAAGGCCAAAGTCTTATCTCTTGCTGGCAGAACTACTCTTATTAAAGTTGTTGCCCAAGCAATGCCTATATATGTTATGAGTACTTATCTTCTTCCTTGTAAGATCACAGATAAGTTGGATCAGCTTAATAGAAACTTCTGGTGGAATGGTTATAAAACATCTCATTCCTATCATACTATCAGCTGAGACAAATTATGTAGAAGTAAATCCAATGGAGGTCTAGGGTTCAGGAAAGCAAGGGATATGACAAGCTCTGATCAACAAACATTTTTGGAGGATGATTAAGGATAAGATTTCCAAATGCACTATGTTATTTAAGAAAACTTATCCAAAATGACAACATATGATTGATATGAAAAGTCTTCCTAGGGACACCTCTTACTTCTTTAAAGGCATCATCAGAACTTTGAAAGAGATCAAAAAGGGTTTTCTATGGAATATTGGAGCTGGCTCTTCTATTTCTATCTACTTGGTGCCTGAAGATGCTCTTACAACTTTTTTTCACGATACAAAATCTCTTAATTCAATGCCTTAATTTGGGTCTGTAATCTATAGATGTTGGAAGTTGGAACTTATCCTTAATACAGAGGCTAAGTATCAAACCATCAATCCGTATACCACCATACCTAGTGGCTACATCGAGCGTTTTTAACTCTTTAAAATATCGTAAAACGTGTTTGATATGTCGAAGTTTTGAAATGACACAACAAAATATTTCAACAAACTCGAGATA
The DNA here is from genome assembly GCF_015680905.1 of Coptis chinensis. NCBI lineage: Eukaryota > Viridiplantae > Streptophyta > Magnoliopsida > Ranunculales > Ranunculaceae > Coptis > Coptis chinensis. The sequence continues at coordinate 76,273,350 of NC_141464.1, forward strand.
ATAATCCATGGTCCCACATCTAGTAGAATTGAACTCTGCGGTCCAACCAATGAAAACAGTCCAAGCATGACTACGGAATACCTACTCATAAACGCAGCTCACCAAAACAACAACCACTTTATCCCACAATTACCAACCAACCCCAAAAAACAACCCCACACTCCAAAACACCCTAAGGACATACTCGGTAATGTACGTCGACTGGAGCTCTTCGATATAAACAAAGCGAAAAAAAACGAATATAAAATCTCTATAATTGGCAACCCCCAAAAAAACACATTCACTCTAATTCAGTAGTCACACTCTTCGTGCTCTCCGTCTCGCTCTCGTTTTCTCAGAATATCTCAGATCTCATTTTGTTTGTTTCGTTGTAATCGAAATCTATGGCGGCTTTTGCGGGAAATTCTGTATTTGTTTCTTCTTTCATGTGTGCTACTCAGGTATAACTATTATCACGATCTTCATCTTTATTATTAATATGTGATTTTTTATGGCATCACTATGTTCATTTATTGTTTTTTAGTGTATAGCTCAATTTTTTTGGATTTTTGTGGTAAAAAATGAAACTTTTTTTGTATGTTTGTGTTCAAATGATTACCAATTGACTGCTGACTCTTATAGAGTAAAATTAGTAGTAGGATTATGATTCAAGTGTTTGTTTTTTGTATTTTGAGCAGGCAACAACCAGGTATTCAGGACTGAAGTCAGTTTCACTCTGTACTCAGAGGAAAAGCTTCCCATCGCTTTCGCTGCGACAAGGGCCCCTCCGTTTCCGAGTCTCTTGTGCTGTATGTATCTCTAATTACAATGCTGTTACGCACTTTGAGTTTAAATTTCAGTTTAGTGATTTTTGTTGAGTAATAATTAGTCACCTATTAGTTTTGTGTATTCTGTTGCAATGTAATGAACACGAGTACAGCTATTTGTTTAATGTATTCAACTCCGTGTTTGAGTTATTTAAAAAAAAAATACTGAAAGACAAAGGAATAATAACTTTCTGTTTTGTAACAAGAAATATGAACCTAAAATTGAAAATTGAACTTTATTTTTTTAAATTTTTTTTGGTATCTATTGTTTTCAAATTGTAGAAAAAGAAGCATGCTGCTCTGTTTTAAGGTTTTTTCTAATTCGACAATGTCTTATGGGATGGAACTCATGTGGGTAAACCTCCCATCCCAAACACCAAAGATAAAAAAGGACATGTAGGTAAGTGAGTTAATGACACAGTTGTATTGTTGTGCTTTCACTCTTGATATAATCCTTGCTAAATAGAATTTGACTGCGCTATCTGGCTCTTTGGAGATTGATACCAAATTGGTTTCCTTTTGTTCACCTTTAGGGGAATCAACACTTCCCTTTCCACTTTTCTGCTACCTAGGTCATGCATGCATATATTCGGTAGGTTGTAAAGATTGCTATACTAGCAGCGCAGCTGTAGCAAATGCTAATTCTTCATTTTGGTGTGCAGGCTAAACCTGAGACAGTTGAAAAGGTGTGCGAAATAGTAAGGAAGCAGTTGGCATTGCCAGCTGATTCTGCTGTTTCGGGTGAGTCAAAATTTGCTTCCCTTGGAGCTGATTCTCTCGATACGGTAATTATTCAGCAACTTTACATTCTCCATAGCTTACCATCTTAAACATGTTGGCTGGCAACTTTGTGAACTTTTATGGTTTTAGTGGGGACACTTCCATGATATACAATATTCTCGCTCATATTGCGTGTCTGCACTATCTACGCCCTTTAACTTACTCACCATGGCATTCATGTTAATAGGTTGAGATTGTGATGGGACTTGAGGAGGCGCTTGGGATCAGTGTCGAAGAAGAGAGCTGCGAGACTATTGCAACTGTTCAGGATGCAGCAGATCTCATTGAGAACCCTCATTGAGAAGAAGGTTTAAAGGAAGCAGGGCAGGGCTTATAAAGTTATGGAAGATAGAAGTAGTATTAAGAAGGAGGTTTTTCTGTGTGGTGCTCTTGAGTTCGGTTTTCCTTTAGCATTTGATGTTTTATTAGTTACAAAAGAACTTTTTCGGTAATTTGTTTCGATGTCTGTTCCTAAGTTCTATCTTTAGAATGAACTAATAAAGTCTGTCTTGTCTGTTTGATGGAAACTTATTTTCTTTAGCAATTTATTCGTAGAATTCAGGAATTCTATTTCAGTGGCAATTGTGGTTTCAGCTAGAATTGTTTTCTGGGTAGTAAAAATAACAACAGTGTGTTAACTGTTAAGGGGGTAAAAGGAAAAGGAAGTAAAACCAAAATGCCAGATGGATGATTTTGCTGTATTTTGGAAGTAATCCACTGTTACAATTTTTTACCTTGGTAAATATCCTGATCCAGAATGAGGGTTTGGAATCTCTGTATACTGTGATGTGCAAGCTAGGACGCTCCTTTAAATTCTTTTGACTTTTTTCGTCATATTCATATGTGCTTGTGCTTACTACGTGTCTCACCTTCCCTTTTGAACTTGTACTGATACTACATGTTGCATTTTCGGATAATTTCTCTTAAAGCGGTGTTCGCAGGTATCTCACTTCTCCTGTTCCTTTTCGATTTTTTGGTAAGATTGACTCTTGAAAATTACATTTGGAGAATAGATTCCATTTATTCTTTTGGCTTGAATTTTAGCTTGATATGCAAGCTAGGACGCTCAACTTTTTCCTTACTATATATACTCAATTTAAACTTTCTTGATTCTAAATTTGGTACTTCTTGTTTCAATGGATTCAAGTACTTCTGAATTATTAGATCAAGGGTCTGTATTCTTTTTTGCAATAGTATTTCTTGTTACTATTAATTAGTTTCTAGTTTCTTGATCAATATGTTGTTGTATGTATTTACTGTCTTTCGCGTGTTCATAACTATATAGATAATTTTCTTCCTTGTACATATATGTACTGAATAGAAAATTCTTGTATAGATCAAAGATAAAAATGGGAAAAGCTATTGCTGTGCTTAATGGTAGTGAAGGTGTGAGTGGCACTGTCAAGAAGTCTCTTATTTCAGCTAAAATGAGGGGGTGTTGCATTTTGTTTATCTTTTCTTGATTGTTCAATTTGAAGGTCCTCATTTCGACCCAGATGGCAAAGAGCACGGCACTCCTGAGGATGAAATACGTCACGTTGGTGACCTTGGAAATGTCGTGAGCTGGTTGGGATGGTATTTTTATTTTTGAGTTGCTTTGTGTTGCTCTGCTGCAGTATCTCTCATCTTGGTCATCACTGTTCCCATTCATATGATTGTTGGTAATCTTGCTGCTATTGCTGAGTTTATAGCAATAGAATAACGTAACTGGGTACAATTGCTTTTGAATGTGAAATACTCATTAACAAAGTCAGACTTCATTGCAATTATAATTACAATACTCAGTGGTGGCATTCTCATAATCATTGAAGCAATGAAGAATTGAGTAGTATAAATAGATTGGTCGCATGTTTCAGGTGTTGCTGAATTCACCATAATTGACTAACAGGTTATATATCTGATCTTTTCTCTCTTCTTGCTCATTTTTACTAGTAATGCACAAATTTCAGATAGTTATACATAAGCAGGTTACAGAATAACCGGTCCTCAATGTTGTAGATTTCTCTCATTGGTCCCAGATTCCATTATTGGAAGAGCTGTTGTTGTGCATGCTGACCCTGATGATCTTGGAAAGGGTAATTTCACTACACTTGAATTTCTATATCTTCAACAGCAAGTAAGTGCGGGTGCATATGTGTGTGTGTGTGTGTGTTTACGGGGTCAGGGCGGATGCAGGATTCACCACAAGGAGGGGCTACTGGTCTTAATTGTCACTGCTATTTGGTTTTGACTTTTGGGGGTATAATTCATGAATAGTGACAACTATATATGTGTGTTTTTGGGGGCAAAGTTGGGGGGCTATTACCCCGGACAGCCAACTCATAGATCCGTCCCTGGGGCGGGGTGAGGGGAAGCAAAAGGTGTTCAAACTCCTAATTATGAATACCCCTTTGGTAATATATGAATATGTGCCTCTTCTATGACACAGTCATTGTTTCATGTTTCCTACACGATACTGCTTGTATTTACATGTGTATTTTCATCTTTCCCAGGGGGTCATGAACTCAGCAAAGTCACCGGAAATGCAGGTGGGAGGGTTGCCTGTGGTGAGCATATTGTTGCTCTTGCTGCATCTAAATCTGCCTGCGCCCAACTTCTAGATCTTGTTATCGTATCAACTAAGTTTCACTGGTTTGATTATGTTTCTAATATAGGTATTTATCTTTCCTCAGGTGTTATCGGCCTTCAGGGATGACCTCTTACTTAACCGTGAGATTAATAATCTCACGGTTAAACATTTTAGTGGTTTACGTTAGTTCCAAGTAACAAGGTGTTGTAAAAATCTCGAGGAATAAAGGAGTTCAGTGATTGGGGGTAGAATTCCGTAGCATTAGGGCTGGTCATCGAGCTACCCGAGTCGAGTTTTGCTATACTCGAGCTCGACTCGCACATGTAGAAGCTCAACTCGAACTTGCATTCGAGCTTAATATTGAAGTTCAAGCTCGACTCGTCTAGTTCTACTAATAGCTCGAGCTCGACTCGGCTCGACTCATTTTACACTTCGAGCTCGAGTTCAGTTATGTTCGTTTGAACTCGAACTCGAAAAAAAATGTATATAAAACATTAAAACTAGTATAAATTGTAAATTATAGTTGGGTATAAATTATAAAATAACGTATAAATTATAAATTATATACTACCTATGGGTTTATAAAACGAGTAGCTCGCGAACTACTCAAGCTCGACTCAAGTAGTTCATAAGTGGCTCGCGAGCTATTCGAACTCGAACTACTCGCTATCTAGAATGAGTTTTAAATTAAGCTCAAACTCGACTCATACTTTTGTGTGCGGATTAGTTTGAGTCGAGCCTTCGATGAGCCAAGTTCGAGTTACTCACAAATAGCTTGACTCGATGACCAGCCATAGGGAGCATTATGTTGAAATAATAGACATGTAACATACTTATACTTGTAGTTTGTGCACTCTATAGCATATTAGTTTACGAATACTGCTTTTTTACCCTCTTCACCATTACAAAGGGTTCTTGTACAGAGGTCCAATGTTAGTTAGTAAAATTGTCGCCAAAATAAACACAAAAATAACCAAAGCCAATTATATCTCTCCTATTCTTTTACACCGACCTTCTTGGCCTGGTTTGGAAGGAGCTGTGTTTTGGTCTTTTGGATCTCAAGAGGGGTAATACTAGTACGTGTGGAGAACGAAATGAGACTTGGAACTGCAGGACTATTGGACAGAATACCAGAATAGAGATCGTGAGAACATGCATGTATGGTGAACAATTGATCAAACCTTGATTAAAAAGCTCTTTTGGATGGCGATCCTTTTGAATCAACACTAGAAAATCTGGCCGTTGAAGATGGTATTTTTGGACAAATTTTCTCTGCGCCGATCAAAGGGCTACTCATAACAAAGACTTCAAACAACCCGAGTTTTGATCAATATGATGATGTCGAGGGTTGCCCTATGCTTCATGTGATTAATTTCACAAACAAACTGGTTTTATCTCGGGAGGTGATGATGCTTTAAAATGCAAACTTTTCCTTCTACATTAAAAGGGGAAGCGTTGGTATGGTTTAGCGAATTACCTCCGCTGATTCGTCGATTCAAGGACTTAACCGAAAGTTTTCAAGGCGTTTTCATCATAATCTCAAACGTCCAAATGGAGTACGAAGTTCTTTTCAATATCAAGCAACAACGTGAGGAAACTCTCCGTAGTTTTTTATCGCGACGTTTCTTCAAAGGCTGGTGAGATTTCTCGAGCAATCCGATCTATGGTGGTTTACGCTTTTAAAGAAGCTATCTTGTTTGATAAAGATGGGTTATACAACTCTCTTTGTTCGATATTCCATCTTCCCGGCGTCGCGTTTATACCGGCGAAGTTCAACAATTTATCAATGTTGAAGGCGACATATTTTGCTTTCGAACTTCTCATGACAAAGATAATAAAGGAAAGGATTTCAATGATCGTGAATAAAGCGGAAGAATCCGACTTTTGATCAACAAACAACCCGGTCGAGGAAACCTCCGTGATAAGAAAGAAGACTCCACGAGCGGATTTGGAAAGCCTTTTACTGATTTTGAATTAACTCCGCTTTTAATACCAAAATACGAGTGGTTTACGACAAAATCAAGGATAAAGCCCCGCTCCACTCGCCGCTTTCCTTTGGCGCACGACACTAAATCAACTTCGCGATAAATCGTTATGGGCTAAATTTCATAATGATTATGGTCATGAGACAGAGAATTGTCGATCTTTTTGGGGGAAGAATTGAAAAGCTTGTGCGGAATGGGAAACTTGATCAATGCGTGCGTAAGAAAGTAACAACTCAAGCTTTAACTATCACTAATCACAATGTCATTAAGGTTGGACATGCCATCATTGATTTATTGTCCAATACTCACCGGAAAACTGCTCGTCGTTCTAAAAGTCAAATATGTCTAATTTGTGCGTTAGTTAGCGGGATCAATTTCGTGGAAGGTTTTCGCGACGGAGACTATTGAAGATGAACCATTATGTTTCACCCCACCAAGATCTAATGGGCGTGCATGTTCCTCATTATGATCTTCGTCGCGTGATAAGCTGCGCAGATATCATTTGTATCGTGTACAACGATATAATGATTGAATTTGGTAGTTCACTAAGCGTCATGTTTTACGGGTGTTATCGCAATTATTCCTTTTATTGATAACTTGGTCACCCCCGAAAATCGCCTATCGTTGGTTTTGATGGTACCGCTACTCATCAAGGTTGAAAGGTGTCTCTCGGCCACTTATGCGAAGGAAGTCAATATTGATTTCTTATTGATGGATTATAAATCCTTTACAATGTCATCCTTGGTAGAGATTGATTCATTATATGGAAGTCGCCGCCTCAACATATCATCAAGCCATCAAGTTCCCATTTAATAAAAAGTATGTAAAGGTGCTCCGGTGATCAACTCGGCATCTCTAATTTGCCACCGACAATGTTCTCGATGATTATAAGAAGTCGGGTTGTTGGATGAACTATTCTGAGTTCCAACGCCATCAAATAGCAATTACAAAGATCAGGGACCTTCGGTTTACTCTGCCAATAGAAATGTTGAAGGACCCGACGACCGATCCACTTTTAGAAGTTCAAATTGGCCAACTCCCGAAGAGACTACTTTTTATTTCAGCCAAACTTCCGGGAAGAGGAGAGACAAGAGCTTTATTTTGTTGGGCGGAAGAATAATCATGTGTTTGCTTGGCGAATAGAGCAAATGCCCGGTATAGATCCTTCGGTGGCTTGTCATAAACTTCGACATTGATCCTAATGCAAAACCAGTTCGACAAAAGCCCCGAAGGATGGCCCCCAATAGAAAGATGAAAGTGAAAGACGAAATGTCACCCGCCCTTGTCTCCATTAACTTTATAAGGCGCGGACTTATCCAACATGGATGTCAAATGTTGTCGGTGCCTAAAAAGAACGGCAAATTACGTGTTTGTATCGATTTCACAAATCTCAATAAGGCTTGTCCGGTTCATCCGTATCCATTGCCGTGATATCCGGAAATGGTCGATGCAACATCCGGGTTTCAGCGTTTGTCTTTTTTGGATACTTATTCGGTTATCATCGATTCCGTTATTCATTGAGGACCAAGAGTTCATCAAGATTCATTATGGACCAAGGCATTTATTGTTACCGTGTAATGCCTTTCGGTCCGAAAAGCGGCTGAGCCACATATCAAAAGCTAGTCAACACTATTTTTCCGACCTACTTGGGAAAGACGGTCGAAGCATACATCGACGACATGGTTGTCAAATCTACTGTAAGCACCGATCATCTTATCGATTTGCAAGTCCGTTTTCGACAGACTCTCCAATTTCAAAATGCGTTTGAATCCGGCAAAGTGTTCTTTCGGTTTATCATCCGGTAAATTCTTAGGATACATGATGACTAGACGCGGAATTGAAGCAAACGGATCAGATTCGAAATCGTCCTTGAAATGCCTTCTCCGACGTCAAAAAAAAAAAAATTCAACGACTTACGGGACGCTGCTGCGCCCTAAATCGCTTTATCTCGGTAGATTCGATCGATGCCGCCCTTTTTCCAAACATTGAAAGACGCGAAGAATTTGGAGAATTTGTGAAGTTGCATTTCGTCATTTGAAAGCATACTTAGTCCAACCTCAGTTCTTGCCGGTCCAAAGAACGGGGCAACCTATAGTCCAGATATTTAGCCGCCACCCATCATGCCGTAAGTGCCGCCTTATTTGTCAACGGTGGCGATGGACGCCCCATATATTCTTTGTTAGCAAGACTCTTTCTTTGCTGAAACAAGATATTCTCGAAAGTGGAGAAAATTGCATTGGCTTTGGTTCATGCCGCCCGACGCCTTAAACCTTATTTCCGAGGGACGAAGTCGTCAAAGTTTATCTGGAATATCCACTGCCGAAAGCTTTTCAGTAATGCTTTCGGGAATCAAGTCGCCTTTCGCAGAATGGGAAAGTTACCCCTGGGCTTATAGCATTGTGTTTGAAACCGCCACACCGTGAAAGGACAAGCTTTGGCTTCGCTTAATGGCTGATTTTCCAATTGAGGATATTCTTATGTCTTATGCATTACTAGACGAAGAGAATGTCGTCGACAACACGCCATTACCTCTCAGGGACGATGATTTGCCAAACTTATCAGATGTATCTGCTGATTGTTGGATTGTTTATCCGATGGTTCGCGATAATAAGTATGGCTCTCGTATTGGGGTGTAATCTTGCGGCCGAATGGAGAAAAAATTGAGAAGTCGGTCGCGTTTTGGGTTTTGACTTCAAAATAATGAGGCCGAAAGTACTGACGGGCTATTCATTTAGCGGCTTCGCGTCGCTTCTTCGATTTGGGGCGACTAAACTACAATTATTCACAGATTCTAAGTTAGTCGCTAGCCGGTTTGGTGGATCATATGTAGCTCGTGGACGATAGAATGGCAGCTTATGTGGACTTAATTCATTGGATTGCTCGAAATTTTGATTCTATCAAGATTGTAAAATCCGCGTCATGGCGTCGCGACATGGATTCTCTTGCTTATTTATATCGGCGGTTAAATTCCGGATAAGCCTCGCCAGATAACCATTGAATTTCAAAAGGAACCGAAAGTATCGATCATCCATCGAGGATGTGCACGATATGTACATCACTTCGAGTTGTTTTTCATCAAGACATTTTCTCGAGGAATCACGTTATGCCAATTTGATATCTCCGTGGCCGACTCGGAAGCTTGTTTTGATCTTGATAATCAAGCTATCATTGCAGAGAAAACGCTTTGATCCACAACTTATGCTATCGATGACCACAATGATCCCGGGTTAATGATATTGTCTCGGTCCATACCGACGACGATCATGAAGTTCGACAATGCTCGAGAGGTTCCCCGATATAGAGCTAAGTTTTCCACTTACACCTTGTGACGAAGATGATTGGCGTCTTCCTTATATCACATATTTACATGATCACATCTTGCCTCCCGATCATAAAAGTGGGTGATGTGTCAAACGCGATGCTTGGAAATATTGTCCCATATCGACTTGAAGAGCGATGCCGTTGCAACTTTATCGCAAAGGCACAAGTCTTAACCCCTATGTTTGTTGTCTCAGAAATTTCGAAGCGTTTGCTCGTCTCTGGCGGAAATTCATTCAGGCCTATGTGGGGAACCACTCCCCGGCTTAAGTCTCCGCTCATGAGCAATGACACAAGGAATCTTGGTGGCCGTACATGCAAAAGGATGCTAAGCGTTTGTCCGAGAAGTCGCGTTCCTTGTCGGAAATATGCTAACATGGGAAATCTTCAAAGAACGGAACTTCATCCAATCTTCAGCCCTCGGCGTTTGCAAAGTGGGGTCTTGACATCGCCGGTCCTCTTCGAAAGCTCTGGCGGTGTTCGTTTCTTACCGCCGCGAATCGATTATTTTACCAATTGGGTCGAAGCTATGCCCTTAGCCCGCATCCATGTTTGGATGTTAAAAATTCTTATGGCGAGACATTGTTTTGTCGCTTCGGTATTCCAACATCATTGACTTCGACAATGGCAAACAATTTGATACCGAAGAAATTCGACAATTTTGTTCGACTTGAAGATTAATCACAATTTCGGCGACCATACCATCCTCAAGCTAATGGGACAAGCGGAAGCTACTAACAAATCCATTCTTGCAATGCCTGCCGCGACTTCTTCAAGGCCAAAGGAAATTGGGTTAAGGAACTTCCTACGGTTATGTGGGTTTATCGAACCACACCTAAGCATTCATTTGGATTTTCTCCGTTTAATCTTGCTTACGAGACGGAAGCGGTCTTGCCTACAGAAGTTGATGACACCAACCACGAACTTCTAATGTGGAATTGGAATCGAATGATCAAGCACTTGCTCAAGCCAAAGCCTTGATAGATGAGACAAGAGATGTTGGTCTTCAACAATTAATTAGATTATCAAAGCCGATATGAAACGAAAATATGATAAGAAAGTTCGACTTAAAGTGTTTGAGAAAGATGATCGGGTACTCGTCGAAAGACGAGGTTGATAGATTCCGGTAGAATTTGGAGAAACTGGACGAGTCCATACATCATAGATCACCCTGCCACCAAAGGATCTTATTTTCTCGAGATTTAGATGGGAATGTTCTCGATAAGCCGTGGAATGCGTTTCATTTGCACAAGTTCTATAAGTAGATTTTAGTTGTGTTTTTCCGTTATCCTGGAGAAATAAAATAATATAATATTTAATTTGTTTCAAGTTCAGGCATGTATTTTCCGTTGTTATCTTTGCATTTTTTAAGACTCGGTAATCAATAAAGAAGCAGTTCTTTCACTTCAGTTCCAATGATATAATTTTGGTTTTAGCGAACCTTATAATCGCTACAACAAAATCTGGCGAAATTACCACGTTTAATTTCGTCAGTCTAAGTTGAACGCTTTTACGCTCGCTTAGTCGTTACTATCGCTACGATAAAATCTGACGAAATTACCACGTTTAATTTCATCAGTCTAAGTTGAACGCTTTTACGCTCACTTAGTCGTTACTATCGCTACAACAAAATCTGGCGAAATTACCACGTTTAATTTGATGGGTCTAAGTCGAAACGCTTTTTTTCGCTTAGTCGTTACTATCGCTCTGATAAAATCGGACGAAATTGCCACGTTTAATTTTCATTCCTAAGTTGAACGCTTTTACGCCGCTTAGTCGTTATTATCGCTACGACAAAATCGATGAAATTACCACGTTTAATTTCGGTCGCCTCTAGTTGAACGCTTTTTTACGCCTTTTAGTCGTAGTTACTATCGCTATGATAAAATCGGCCGAAATTACCACGTTTAATTTCATCGATCCTAAGTTGAACGCTTTACGCCTTTAGTCATTACTATCGCTACCACAAAATCCGGACGTAAATTACAAGCGTTTAATTTTGTCGGCCTAAGTTGAACGCTTTTACGCTTCGCTTAGTCGTTACTATTGTTACGACAAAATCAATTTAAATTACCGTTTAATTTCGTCGGTCCTAAGTTGAACGCTTTTATTTCGCTTAGTCGTTATTATCGCTACGACAAAATCGACCGAAATTACCACCTTTAATTTCGTCGGGTCCTAAGATGAACGCTTTTTTTCGCTTAGTCGTATTATCGCTACGACAAAAATCGACGAACTTACCACATTTAATTTCATCACCTAAATTGAACGATTTTACGCCGCTTAGTCGGTTTACTTTCGCTATGTCAACATCTGATGAAGTGCCCCGTTTCGTTTCGTCAGTTCTGCATCGGAGCATTTTTTCGCTCAATCTAATTTTGCAAGCTTAAAGTTAGCATTGGGGGCGTTTCATTCTATTTCGTGTCATCTATATAATTCAACAACATTGTCAGTTTTCCACAGGTATGTTATCTAACATCACAATGATATTCAATAGCCAACACATACTTTGTTTTATTAAAAAAGAATTTTTAGCTCTATGGTATTACATTCACGTAATCACATAATCATTGGTTTGGGAAAATCTAATGGTTTCTTATCAGTTTTCACTGATACAACTCATACAATTTTCTTACGGTCGCTTGATTCAATCTTCGTTTTCTTCTTCGAAATCTGCATTCGCTTCGCTTAGCGCTTTCGGTTAAATTTTTTCCGACAGCTTCATTATTTTTTCTAAGACATTTAGCTGATCTTTCTCGACGAAACTTCTGTCAGCTTCTTTAATTCTTCAACGACATTATGCGACACCACCTCGCGCACGAAACTTTTCTACGTTGACTATTTGTAAATATATTTGACTTGTAAAACCACCGTTTTTACGTGTGGCTTAAACTTTTGATTACGTCAAATGTCAAATTTTTCGAAATAAAATTTTCTCCACTTCTTTCTTTTTATAAGGCATTGAGATCTTTCCGCTCGAAATCTTTTCTTTGTCGACTTTTTCCTCGATATTTTTTGCCCGTAATGTCGTCGTTTCTACCTGCGACGACAAGAATAAACTTTTCATCAGTTTTTTAGACTTAACCAAAATTTTACGATAATCGATAAAAAAATACTAACATATCCGTTTCCCCGCTAATTGCTTTGTCATATTCTCCGCGACTTTTCTCCATTTCTTCGTCTTCTTCGACAGGCCAAATTTAAGTTTTATCGAAACTCAATAATTTAAGTTTAATATCCTAGCCGATCCAATTTGAAGCTGCTCGATCCTAAGCTAGATTATGCCGTGGCCTCGTGTATGTATTCGTTATATCTGTCACCTTCTTTCCACCTTATCAAATCTACGATCGTCAATGCATCTTCTTCTTCTCAATTATATTTCGCCCGTATAGTACGGTCGTTTCTACCAAAAAAAAAATCGGGTCAGAAAGCTCAAAAACCGGGTTCAGTGGGCCATATCGGTGCAACACAGGTACGGTGCCCTTCCTTTACAGGCGTTACACCATATCATGTTTGATATTTGCATTTCGGTTGCACAGGGCCAAACTAAATAAGTGTGGGTACGGTGCCCTTCTTTTCCTTGCACTTCACCATATCATGTTCTTTAATTTCACTTTCGAATTTGAGCGCCATCATCAGTATCGCATTCACAGAGCAAACATGGGATTCGAACCAAGTTATTCAGCAGCGACATAAGATTTTTGATCTTTTACAAATCTGATATCATTATCACGTGAGTACCTTATACACACAACGTTTCATGGAGACAGCACATACATCGCATGCACACAGCTTCATGCAAACGCACGTACAGCGCATGAACACGAAGCTTCACGGCGAGAGCGCGTACCGATGGCCTGTCACAAGTTTATATATCAACAAAGGTTAATGAAGAGAGACGTACCTGTTGGTCGACGCGACGAAGAATCAAAGCGTTATACAACAGCAGTGTTGGTGATACGGCAGCCGACGATTCACTTGTTTTTAAAACCACGACTCCTTTCTCTGTCTCACTTAAACTTGGAGGGGGATTTTGGGTTGGAGTAAGGTCATGTTGGTTGGGAACTTCCACGCAGAACTCTCGTCAGGTTGTGACGACGTTTTGTTTGATGAGAATGACTGTTATTTCCTGGATTGGGATATGTGGGCACACCGCTTATATAAGGTCGAGCTGTTTCTCAGTTCCGATAGGATTCTTTTCTAAATCCAACTCCATCTCTAATCTCAATTCTTATCTCCTCCACATTCTTATCTCATCCGCACACTTTGAGTCCAATTAGTATTTAACTTCCTTTTATTACTATTATTACTAAACTGCCCCTACATTTAATTTTTAACGATATAATCCACGATCGCTATTATTCACCGGGCACGATCGTCAATTCAAATTTCGTATTTTTTACGAAATCGTTCGTACAGTTTTCGCAATCAATTTCTTTTTGAAATTTATTTTCGTGCATATTTTATTTTATTTTTTTTTTTTTTTCTACGCATTTTCGCCATCTTTTATTTAATTACATTGCGTTTCGATGATCGTTAGTTTGACATTTTTTTTCGCTCCGATAATTCACAATTTTTTTTCGACAACCAATTTTGAATTATTTCTTTTCGCGACGACACTTCGTTATACATTCCGGCCATTTTTCTTTCTTTCTTTGCCATATGAACTTTGTTCGCGATGCCAAAGAGGGGCGTGTTTCGACCCCCACCTACGTGGTTAACGCCCATTGGTAGGAATCTCCACTTTATTCGCGTTTGACCGACAGGGCTAAAGCCCAATTCATTAATACCATGGATCAATGTACGGGCCCATTAACTCACGTGTCTGCGTGAACCTTAGCCACATGGCTTTGCCACTAATGTACATTGATTTATGTCCGATTCATTTCTTATCAAAGAGATAATTATCGGTTGAAAGTTATAGTCTATCACAATTGCTCGTTTACAAGATTACTTGAGATACAAGGATTCTCTACTCTACCTATATAAATATCAAACTATTTTTCATTCGAACCACGTTCTTGAGACTTGATCCCACAATCGATAATTTGGGTACGTGAGGGCAACCGCAAGGTCTGATCTCATCATTCCCCGATCACCATCATTTTTCTAATTACTTTTCTACGTTCTTCGTCTTTTTTCATCAACACTTGGTGTTTTGATCATATTTGGTCGAAACACACTTTCTACCAAATCACTAGCCAAGAGATAAACTACACAAAATATGGTGTCCATATTTCAGTAAAAATATGCCACAAGATCAAGCTTCTTTGACAAAAAATATCTTGACATAAGGTCTATTGCAATTGGAGAAAAAAATATGGGGGTTCTTGGGCCAACCAAAGTCCGAGATCTTTAATGTTATTTCTAAGGTTAATAATAAGATTCTTTGGATGGAAAAGCAAGTCCGCTTCTCCCGGAAGACAAGAACCGCGTGCTAATTAAATCCATTTCATCTGCTATCCCTTTGTTTCACATGCATGAACACTTTCCTCTTACCACAGCATGCCACACAGTCAATAAATGTTCTTCAAAGAGATTTTTGGTGGGGTACTCCACAAGGTAAGAAGCATCATGTATATCTTAAAAGCTATAATTTCATTTGCCAACCAAAGCTCAATGGGGGTTTAGGAGTTAGAGATATGACTCTAACTAATCATGCTCATCTCTTCAAAATTATTTGGAATATTGTCACTAATCCAAACTCTTTCCTATCTAAACAGCTTAAAGGTAAGTATTTCTCCAAATGTAATGTCTTACACTCTAAGAGTAATCAAGGGATTTCTTGGTTTTGGTTTGGCATGATACACATGATACAAAACATTAAAGATAACTCTTTATGGCAAACTGGAACAGGTATGAACATAAATGTGTGGGCTGACTCTTGGATCCCTAGTCTTCTTAACTATAAAATACCACCCCACCTAGCTGTAAATAAAATCCCTCTCATGGTATCTGACCTTAGCTTATTGATCAACACACTAGGACATGGAATGTAAATATCTTAAATAGTTTGTTTGACAACAAAACTTGCCCTGAGATCCCAAAAATCTTTCTGCCTAGAAGTAATCCTATAGATTGTCTTAAATGGAATCTTGAAAAAACTGGAAAATTCAGTATTAAGTCTATGTACATTAAGCTTAGTGAAGTTACCTCTACTATAAATCTAATCTAGTTTTCTGGAAAAATACTCATAACCTGAGGGCCTCTTTATTTGCTTGGAAATGTTATTATGATATATTGTTCCTACTAGAGATCATCTTAGCAAATTCATGTACATATATACCTGATAAATCTTGCCTACTATGTGGCTTACATATAGAATCCATTCATCATATCCTTCTGAAATGCAGTTTTACAAGAGCCCTATGGTATGCCACTCCTTGGCTGATCCATATATCAAATTTTGATAACCTACATGTAAAGGAGTGGATAGATATGTGGTTTGCACCACCTGCAGGGTGGCCCATTGACAATGAAACATGGACAAAATTATGCCTGATGCTGTACTAGAACATCTGGCTAGAAAGATGTTCAATCTTCCACAGTAAACTTCCACCAAATTTGTACAAACTAATTATTTTAGTTCAAAACTTTTTTGCTTCTAATCATTCAAATGTGAGCATTTCATGTGGCCTACATACAGATGCCAGAAAAATACCAGAACTGGAAACCCCCTTTGGGGAATTATCATAAACTCGATACTAACACAAGTTTTAAAAAACAGGGAGCCAAATCTAATTATAGCTATGTCTTAAGAGATTCTTATGGAATCTATATTGTTGTAGGAAGAGAACAGGGATGGGACAACTGCTATGAAGAGGCAGTATGCAGAGCCTTACTCAAAGGAATCAGTTGGTGTAGGAAGTTCACTTCAAACAATATAGAGGTGGAGACAAGTTCCTAGGCAGCAAAAAAACTTTTGGAGTGGAAGTGTAATGACCCGGAATTTTACCTATGGATAAACCGGTCATTTTACGTGTTAGTTCAGTGCTACTCTAGGTAATTACGTACTATATAGCGAGGTTTAACATTTATCATTTGGCGGGTTTGATTAATTGATATGGGTTTTTCATTGATGGGTAATTTTATGTTGGGCCAATTGTATTTTGGGCCTTATTTATATTACTAGTGTAAATTATGTGGGCTTAGAACTGTTTTGGGCTTTATCGTAATGTATTTGGCTTATGCTATTACATGGGTTGTTCATATATATTGGGTTGCTTTTGTGTCTCTGAGGAAGGGGGGGAGGATAAGGATAAAAAAAAAGGAAAAAGGGAGGGAGGAACAGACTCTTCGTCTCTAACCATACAAAAGCCAAATCGGAAAGGGGGGGGGGTTCAAAATTTGAAATGAGGGGACACCTATTGAATTTGCAAGTACATTTCGACCGGTGGGAAAAAGAAAAGGGAGAGGTCTGGAGGGAGGTGGCCTCGCTCTCTCGGGAATACGAGATATTTTGGGGAAAAAATAGAGAAAAAGAAAATGAAGCTTTATGCAGGCGTACAAGAGGAGGTGTCTGGGGGATGTTCAATTTTTTGGAATTTCAAGCTTAAAGGTTGGGTAATATATATATAGGGCTCGCTACGTCGACATACAAAATTGATATACTAAATTGACATACGCATTCCAAAAGAAGATTTGCACATTGAACTAAAGGTTGATTTTTGGTAGAGATGACTTACCTACTATGGATAGTATCTCCACAAAAAATCACCTCAATCGGATATGTCTAGTCTTGTCAAAAGAGTGTTAAAATTCTGGACCATCGATAAATTTCAAATTTGAACTCAATTTTTGTAAGTAAGGTTTGGTGGGGTTATAAATGTTCAAAGGAGCTGATTTTTTGTGGGAGATGATCTCCATGTTGTAGAGATCACATCCTCAGAAAATCAGTTTTAGTTCATTATGTAGATAAGTAGGATTAAGTATTTCAATTTAGTAGCAAGCCCGTGATATATATATATATATATATATATATATATATATATATATATATATATATATATATATATATAGTAGCGATTTGCTCAAGAATTTGGCAAAATCCTCAAAAGATTAAAAGTAAAGGGACGTCACGATATAGTATCTTGATTCAAGTTTAAGAATCGGTTAGTGGACGTTATATGGTTAGAACAAGAGTGAGGAACCTATACCGCCTTCCTCATCGGAATGGCTTAATCCATTCCTATAGATCCTTATCCCAATAAGAGAACTATGATTGGCTTGATCCCGAAATGGGTACGTAGGGCAGCCACCGCTCACCGCTTCCATAGGAAACCCCTACCCCTTTGAGAAAGGAAACCGAATGTTTAATATTCTTTTATCGCTGTTGAAATTGGGTATGAGAAATATATAATTGTATGTGTTATGCATGGATATATAGAATTATATGGAATGCTAACGTTTTTCTTGAGTTTATGTTAATCGATGCACTCACGAGGATTTAATAAGGAAATGGTAAGTGGTATTAAGCAGCACGCTAAAGGTATGTGTTAACCTTGTCTTTTGTTTTCAATTTTGTTTCAAGTTGATTACTATATATTGACTACGTATCCAACCTTGAGCGTTGGAATATCTTCACAGGGATGAACAGATGCTCCCATAAGACAAGAAAATGCGTACGAGCAAATTAAGAACAATTTAACGAGAATGAAGCGCACTCTGAGTGATACAACGGTTCCTTTCCCTATTTATTTTAAATTCCAAAGTTATTCCGTCTAAGAGCGTGTTGTAATAAATTATTATTTCTTTATTGTCTTTAAGAATGAATCTATATTAGAATGCATCCATTATGTAGAAATTATGACGTTGAGGAGCGTTCCTAGTGTGGAAGATCGATCTAGAGTAAGAGATTGGTTTGGGCACCGCAGCCTACTTGATTTAACTAGCATTTGTCGAGATGGTTAAGTAGTCAGTGCCACGAATCAATATCTTTTAGTAGTTGGGTTTACGGCTGAGGTTTTAATATAATAAATAGAAGTATATTATGTGATCTTCAGGTTATGATAGGTTGTAAATTTATGAAATGTTAGAAATACGGAGGAAACTCTCACGAATTTTTTTAGAACACGATGTTCAGAGGGGGTTTTATATTTTAGTTCTAGTTTGGACTCGTGTGAGTCAAACCTGCTCACGTCTTGGTTTATTAGATTGTTGAATATTCAGATTCTTTTACCTGAATATTCAATTGTCTGGAAAATCGGGGCGCTACAGGAAGAATTTGAACCTTTCATTGACATCACAGCTCATCCTAAATGACGTACTAGCTTTTTTTGGTTGTTTTGAAAACGTCACTACAAATTGTGTAGGACGTACATGAAACAAAGTTGCACATATCCTTGCATCTTTTGATAGTCTGTATATGAATAATATCCATCTTCCTTGTGAATGGGTCCAGCTACCACCTATATGGCTGATAGGAAGAGGATAGACTATATGTAAATTCTGCTTCTTAATATATAAAATATATGTTGATTTACAAGAAAAAAAAAACACACCTTGTCAATTTCCAAGATTCAGATGTAGCTACTTCTCATTTTCAACTAGTGCTAACTTGTTAAAAATGTACTATGCAATAAGAAATTAAATTGATAACAGAGATAGGACCATATGCATATATTGGTCTGCTATGAAAATCTCTTTTTTCGCAGGAAAATTGTGAATATTATAATAATAATAATATAAGGTTACAATATAGGGGTGAAGCACCGCTTGGGCTAGATTAAGGTCCCACTTTGAACACAAAATCATAACCAAAATAAACTAGTTTCCAACAAAAATACTGAAGGTTCCGGTGAATAAATTTAGTTCATTTATATCGTGATGGAATATTTCTAGTCCTGGGTGGAAGAGGGGTAAGATCCACATCTTTACCCTGGGACTTGCTTCCTTTTTTCTTCTAAACCTGCCCTTCTACCCCTTCCTTATACTTAGCCCAATTGACGGAGCTCACTAAAACCGTTTATGTAGTTAATTGTGCTTCGCACTAAGGTTTTCTAGAACTCCCAAGTTCCTGAGAGCCCCCAAACCAAGGCGGCCTTGTGTGTGCGAGCACATCCTTATATCTCTCTACACTATCCCTCAATAAGGACACAAAACAATATAAACTTAAGAGACTTAAGTTTAGTAACCAATGTGGGACTAAAGCTCCCCACATTAGAGAGTAGTAGAGACATAAGTTCATGGGTTCAAACCCATAAGGACACAATTTCATTCAAGTTTCCAACACTTGATCATCGTCCTCACTATCCTTGTCGTCAACTAGATCAGTCCAATTGACTGTTCGTAGAAGTGAATTAGCTTCGCTCAAGACATTGAATCTGTTACCATTGCCAAAGGACGGGGAATTGAACTCAGCCATTCCTTTGAAAATCTCTATAATCTTCAATTCGCACTGTCTCATGTGATGCTGCACAATGTAGTAAACAAAAGCATCTCTTCGAATCTTAAAATGTAATGGTACGGTTTAGGTTTTGGGTTCTGGTGCAGACCGAACTCGACAAATCCAAACGAACATGTTAGAACATTGATATAAATGGCATTGATGTTATCATTCTTTGTGCAAATATGGACAACACATCTCTGTATAAATAGAGCCTAGTGATCTGCTTATTCTACTCATCAATGAATGTTCACTCTAAGTCTCACTTCTCCATACAAGGATCACGTACTTTAGATGACAAGCTCCGAGCAAGATTCATCGCGCTGTTGTTTCATTAACTGGGTTGCTCAACAAGGAGAGGATCTCGAAAGACTCCTCAAAGCATTACAAGAAGACTCCAAAGACGACATAAAGCTCAGACATATGGCTGAAATTTCCATGAAACACTTTGAAGAATATTGTGAGAGTCGAGCGATCCTAGCCTATATTGATGCTCCATTCTCATTTATGCCCCACTTGGCACAGCTCCTTCGGAAACTCCTCCTTATGGTTAGGCGGGTGTAGACCTTCCTTAGCGGTTCGACTTATTTATACACTGAGTGGTTCACAACTCGAGTCCCACCTAGACGAGTTTTACCAAGGTGAAAGAAAAGGAGACCTTGGTGAACTCCTGGCTTCACAATTGTGCCTTATAAACAAGTTACATTGCAAGACAATCAAAGAAGAGGAGAAGTTGTCCACTTGGATGGCAAGTTTGCAAGAAACAATTGCAGATCAACCATTAGCTATGGTGGCCTATATTCAAATCATTCTAATGAATCAGATGGAGATGTAGACTGTGCACTCGACACAAGTGCCCTGGTCTTGGCTAGTATCTTGGAAGAAGCAGATAAGCTGAGGCTGAAAACCTTGAGGGAAATTATCAACATTCTCACTCCACTGCAGGCTACTGATTTTCTTATGGCCACTATGAAGCTTCATCTATCAGTGCACGAGTGGGGCAAAAGAAGAGATCATAAACATGGAAGGTTAAGTGACAACTAAACAAGTTTTAATACAACATGGATTAATTAACTGATCCGAGATCTGTCTAAATGTAGACCGTTCTTTTTAATGCCATAATGTTCACTGTAAAAGTTGATGCATGACATCAAGTATAAGCATCCAATATTTTGGTTGCTAATATTATTGTTTTGAAATTAGAATTATTATTTATTAGAAATTTGGAATTTGGAATACAATCTTTTGGAATTTAGAATCTTTTGGTGCATTCATTATTGTTTTGGCCAATCTAACTTCCAGGAATATGGAGAGGCGCCAACAAAATGCGGAAACCAAAGCCTGGGAACATTAACTAAAAGAACATTCCAGGTCAAGAAATATACAACTAAAAAAATATTATTTATTATTACTACTATTCTTACAAAAGAATAAAAGAACATTGAACACTTTTTAATAAAATACAACTTCTTCTTTACATGAATTATAACGACCTAAACTGAACAACCTGATGCCAGAGTCATGCCAGAACTTTATCATGATCCATGTTCTTAATCACACTAACCTGTAAAATGGTGAAAAAATGGGCGTAAATCAATGCGCCCAGCAAGTGCACTATAATATTGTTTTCTAATCCTAACATAAGAATTATCAGTAACACTTACATACGTGTTAAAATAAAATAACATGTGATAACAGGAAGACGTACAGTAAACAAAACTAGGTTAACTAGTATTACCCCCTCCCCCTCCTAGATGGGGAAATTAGGATTCCCTCCCCCCCCCCCAATCTAGTGGGGGGCAATACTCGTTAACCCTACAAAACTAGATGAACAAATCAAATACACTCATATCTAGAACACACAATTCCAATTATATATTAATTAAATGTTTTCTCTTTCACTTTATATGGTTTCGAAAAAATTACACAATGCCCTCAACTGTCCTCATGAAAGGTCGTGTCCAGAGCACACCAAGTCATGCTATCAATTGGTTGAGTAATACGACGAACTGTTTTCCATTACCAATTTTCTTACAGTTAATGTTCATTATTACAAACTCGCTAGAAGCAATGCCTAGCATTACCGTAATCAAAATAGATCCCAAACCGACAACAACTAACACCTAAATTAATTTCACAATGCAAACCAAGAAACAAACGTTTCCAATTCTTGTATACAATAAGTGTACATATATACATACAAATACCTTATAATACAGTCTATATATACAGACATTATATACATCCACTTCTTACAATATCAAAACTAATATTTTGACTCTACATAATATATTGTTATGAGCAAAACTTAGAATAAATACTAACATATATAAGACACACATGTGCACTCAAACTATTAGACAATACAGTAATTAAGTACAAGATTTCATCAAGTTTGGATAAATATAATATTATACTATATAGAAACAAGTTTGGAACAAATAGTGGTATAAAGACAAAAGCATGTGACAATACTTGTAATGGAGATTTCTTGTCATTGGATAGATGACACGTGTATGGGAAATAACCTAAGACTATAGATGTCTAGAATGAGACAAGGACTATCGATCGGGTTTCGTGAATAAGTGATCTCGTGCTTAGCAAGAGTGTTTAGTGGACATGTGCTGCACACGTGGATCATCCTCTAAGTATAATGATTCTCAAGTCATTAGGAATCGATATGGAATGATTCTAAACGAGGGAAACTAGAAAAAAAGGCGATCTTTGATGATAAGGAAGGAATCGTGATGCCCTGTCTTTAAGAGTTACCTTTTAGATATAATATTTCCATATACGATGAGACATTATGATCAACAAGTAAACCTACCTCTCATAAGTTATGGTCTAGATTCAGACTTCCATAAGGAGAGAATTCCCAATAGGAAGGTAGAGTCCAAAGATGGAAGGGAACTCACAAGCGGTGATGACAACCCTAACCCTAGGACTGTCAAAGCTCTTCCTATATAAACCATAGGGATTCACTCTTAGGAACTACATAAAATAGGATTTGATTCTCCTAAATAAACAAGGAGATACGTAGGCAGCCGCCAGGCGGTTCAACCCTGAACTCACCATCATCTCATCCCTTCTTTACCAAGTAAAAACTTATATATCACAAGGCACAAAGGAAGATCAGGGGATACTCGAAAATTCCCCTACAATACTTAATATTACAAAGAATCTCAAAATAAATTCAACAAGTATGCAAACGTACATTAATATGAATGATTATGTAAGTATCTACTTACTATTTAAAAAAACATAAGCTATACATAGGCTAGACCATAGTTTAAGATTTCGGAATCTCTAGAATTCCGACAAATCCCAAAACCGGAATTTAAGCCCTTATTCCGTTATATTTCGAGTATATTATGAAATTCATGTTTTTTCGACTCTTGATCCGGAATTCCAAATTTCTCAAAAATCAAAATATTGGGCGGAATTACGAGAATTTCATTGAAATCACGAACTATGGGCTAAGCACATGGCGTACATACATTAATCATCAACAAAGGTAATAACATGGTAAGACAAACAATCTCGAAAAAATGTGCAGTAGAAAAGAATGACTAAAAGCAACAAGTAAAAAAATTGAATACTAACAGATCATGGACTAGCCTCTTTGTACGTGTCTTCGTCACGTAATCAATCCCAACAATTCCCAAAAAAATTTCCGACGTAGTTGACCCCACCGAATATAGTTTATTTTTCTTTAATAATTTATGAACATGAAAATACAATTCGACCCCTTCAAAAAAGACAAAATAAAAATAAAACAAAAATAGCATGAACTGTAATATTGGCATTTGGCAAGGGGCAAAATAGGAAAGAAAAATGAATGATGTGATGAATTTTACTGTAGAGCCCCCCGTTTTCTTTAAAGAAGTAAGATATATATTGTATATCTACACCAAAACAACATGCATATGAGCATATAATTCATTATACATACCATACATAAAATACAAGACAACCAATAATTCTTAAGCTAAAAAAAGACGAACAACAAATAGGTACTTGCCTCAAAGCAATGTGAACTTTCCTTCCAAAGCAAATCTTGGTTACTAGCAATCACTTTCTTCCCTTCTCTCTCATCTCTTAGTATTTTTGACTTATGACCGCACTCTAAATCTATATATTAACTAGTTCTTATATTATTAGGACTCTAAAAGCTAATTATATTTAACCCACACAATTAGGCCTATAACAAGCCCAATAAAACAACCGTACTCAAAAAAGTGTCCAAGCCCAAACTCATATCAATATTAGGCTAATTTTAACAACTAATAATCAAAACAAGAAATTGGTCTACAGAGCTGCTTCAAAAATAAAATTACTTTTAAAAACCCGGAAGGATTATTTTTGGGTTTTAATACCATTTTAGTTATTTTCATTACTAAAAATCGTTATTTTTTAAAATGTTTTCGAATTTGGAGATATGACTCAAGACCGCCAACGAAACCTTTTTTTTCAAACTTTTTCATCTTCTCTTTTTACCCTTTAACCGTTTTTCATAGAAAAAAAAAACTACTTCATAGTTTCTGTGATTCATATTCTTCACTTAAATTCTTTCTTTTTATTTCAAATTTATTTCTTCTACAATCTCAATGTACATAAATTTCGTTAGTACTCCGGTATTATTGAGGTCATACTCTTTTCTCATTTTAAAATGCATTATATTAACGTCGGTACACTATAGCTTTTTTTATTTATTTCTGCATTAAATCAACATTACACAACAAATTATTTATCCACATTTTTTTGTTTGTGTTGCAATTCAATGGGATAATTGAGTTGTTAGTCGTTTCGTATAGTATGGATACACTTGTTGTTCATTTTGTGATGAATCTATAGTTGGCCAAGTTAAGCGCACATATGTGAAAAATGGCGATGGGGCCATTACCTTAACGTTCCTATAAGTTTGTAACCAAGCCTTTTATTGAGATGGGTTCAGTTGAAGATGGGAATCTTATAGTTAAAAAGCAATCAAAGAGGTATTGCTAGTGTCAACCAGAGTAACGCATGCATTTTGAAATGCACTATTTGTTCACTTCCGTTGTTTTGATTCACAAGAATGCAAATAATTGTTGTAAAGGCTTTTGAAGAGAGGTAGCATGTAATGTGGAATGGTGTTTGAATTTTGATAATGCTTGTTTTTTATAACTTTATAAGGTCATTGTATTTGCTTCCTCTGCTCTAGCCATAAATAAGGTTTTCTGTAGCCAAATTTTTTATGTTGTAGCTCGTCAGAAAAATAGGGGTTTGGCTGTCTAATCAAGTCACTTCTCTTGCTTGGAAATAACTCTTTCTATGATTTTAAATTTCAAAATGCATGGTATAGGCTAGTTCTTAGTATACTATTTCAGAATCTAGGCCACTCATAACAGCAAAAGGTATTGGTGTATTGCTCCACAAAGTACTGTCCAAGGGCATAAAAGCCTGGGCACGAGTACACCCTGCGCACC
Organism: Coptis chinensis; assembly: GCF_015680905.1. Classification (NCBI taxonomy): domain Eukaryota; kingdom Viridiplantae; phylum Streptophyta; class Magnoliopsida; order Ranunculales; family Ranunculaceae; genus Coptis; species Coptis chinensis. The sequence continues at coordinate 76,298,657 of NC_141464.1, forward strand.
CTAGATGTCCTCATTTATAAATCCATTTATTTCAGAAGAATTCTGTTAAGCGTAAAAAAACACTTGATTTCTAAACTCATAAAAGCCAATTCGGCTAGATCTAGATAGATTTCCCTATTTCTTAAAACTTTTCACTCAAAAATATTCTTTTGTTATTGAGTTTTTCCTATTTCGAAAACTGAAGATATTTCTGGTTTGATAACTATTTCTGAGAGATTTGGGGGAGATAAATTGGTTAATCCCCGTACAAATAGTTGATGACTTGATGTTCTTATCTCAAAAGGTTTCTTTTATGTAGAACCACTACGTTTTGAGTAGTTAGTCGGTTTTGGTTGTTTGCAATATGAGGATATTTTCATCTACTTCTTGTAAAATTAGGTGACGTGTCAGTTTTCTATTTTGGTCAAATTAAAGTATTAAATCCTAATTTTTTTTTACCCGAGTCTTAAGACTACTAAATATTCTTAACTGACCCCTCTAGCCTAATTTTATGATAATCAAAACTAATTAATTAAAAAGTACGGGATATTACAAGATGAAATAAAGCTTCGCCTACTCGAGGAAATCAACATGAAACACTACGAAGAATATGGTGCAAGTCGAGCTATCCTTGCCCAGGACAATGCTCCATACTTTTTTTTGTCCCTCTTGGGGAAGTTCCTTTGAAAATTCTTACTTGACATTAGCAAGGTGTAGACCGGCCCTCCCAATCGATTCGACTTGTTTACACACTATATGGTGCACAATTTTTTTTTTTTTTTAAAAAAAAAATTGTTAAGGGTTATGACAGACCCCAACATGCATTCATTTTAATATGTTGTACACAATTCCTTTAGCATCATTTTCTACTATTACATTCAGTTCATCCTCCATAGGACCTATGCAATATAAATTGCTAACAAAACTCATATCTACTGATTTAGCAATGTAATCAGCAGCTTTGTTTCCCTCCCTAAAGATGTATATGCTCAATCACTAGAGAGCTAAAATCTCTTTTGTGAAGAATAATATCTTGCATGATATTCCTACAGTACCACGAAGTAGGTTCTTTTCCATTAACTATATGAACTACTCTCAGAGATAGAGTCAGAGTTTACCATCAAATGTCGTACATCAACCATCATATCGAGATGCCTTCATACCTTCTGCAATTCCCTTTAGCTCTTGAATCAAAATAGATCTTTGATTTGAAAAACCTATATAGGTTAGTAATACTACTCCATTCTCATACCCAATTCACTACTAAAAAAGGGGGTTTTTATCTCGGTTATGAAATTATAAATATCTCAGTTATGCTGATAAGTGAGATAATATGTCCCATAAACTAGTTATTAGCTATGAGTAGAATTATGTTATCTCGATTCTTATATATCCAAGATAAACCATAATATAATTATCTCGCATGGTGTGGCACTGATATAATAGGAAATTTCAGTTATCTCCCACTCAATCGAAATAATTGAAATTGTACTAAATATCTCAGCATTCAACTGATATAATTGATGTTAAACCAAATATCTCGGAATAGATAGGCAAAATAGATTAATAGAAAATAGAAATCGCAAAAAAGGAGGACACAATTAGATAATGGCAACCACCCCTCTTCTCGTCCACTTTTCACACTCTCTCAGGATGGCAACCGCGCGCCCCATTGTGCTCCCAGCCTCCCAAGCATCTCGCTTCTCCACTCTCCAACTCAACTCCCTTTTCATCTATATTGCCCTCTCCAACTCAACTCTCTCTTCATCTGTATTGCCGTCTCCAACTCAAAAACAATTCCTACTCCTTCCAGGTATGAAAATTTAATTTTTTACTTTACTTTTATGGATTGGGTTTTTTAGAAACCGAATATCTAATCTTGGGCTAGCCACTAGTTAGTACAGAACCAAGTATCTTTTCCAATTAGAAAGAGGGAGAAGAAGTAGAGTCAGAAAGAAGGAGAAAATATTATAAGGAAAGAAAAGATGAGGAGGTGGAAGCGGAAAATCGTCGAATTTTGACGTCAAAACTTGGAGCTCGGTAGCTCGAAATCGATTCTTGGAGTTGGGAATTTGCTAATTGGTGAGTAATCATTCTACCAATTTCTTATGGATTTGGAATTGAAAGTTTGGGTTTACCTATACCATTATTTTTCTTTGATTTGCTTTTATGAATATACATAGTTACTAAATCATGGACTATGGTGGAGGAGATATTTGAACCAATTGATATTATTGCTTAGTTGATTTAATTGTTTGAGTATGTGGTATGATTGTCTAACTGTATGGTTTGCTTAACGTTTGTGCTATAGTTGATGTTGATCCCTCACCTTTTTGTATTCTTCACATAAATTTTGGTGTGTATATATTGTTGTTCAGGTGGTGTTTATCAAGTGTATATAATCTGGTCATGAGTTGGCACACTGTGTTCGATTGCCTAGTATCATTAAAATCATGTGGGAAATGTTGACTTGCATCTTGAAATATCAGAGAATATAATTTTAGTTGTATTTGTGACTTGTATCCATTTTTTAAGTTTTGAACATTTTGAATCATTCATGAAACAAAAAAACTGGAACACTAGTACTTGTGTCCTGTTTGGAGCTAATGTTTGTATACTTCGAGTTTATGTTAGATTTTCCTCAAAACATGAAAAACCATGTTTCTTGGGTATGCTTTTTATAACAATAAGTCGTTCTTCATTTGATTGCGAGTGTGAAAGGTTAGGAAGTCGATAAAGTACACCATCAGAAATCTGTCTTCTGAAAATCAGGATCTGCGTCAGTTTTGGAGCCACGTTTTCACCCAGTTTGGCTGAGATTCAAACCCATACTAAAACATGAAAAAGTAAGACCCGTGTGTCTTCTTTCCAACCCAGTTGGTCTCGGTGCTTTCCGAGGCCTGTGGAGATAGTTACGATGCCTAAAAGTTTGGTTGGCAGAAAACAGTGCGTCAGAAATCAGTTTCTGCGCACTGTGTTCGAGCCTACTTTTAGCATATTTAGAACGAGATTGAGAATTTTCGTAAAACATAAAGAAGTAAGGTCTGTGTGTTATTTTTATAACGCAAAAAGCCTCGCTGCTTACAGATATATGTGGAAAGAGTTGTACTATTCCGAAGATAGCCCGTCAGAAATCTAGTTTGCTGAAAATCAATATTTTTACTGTTTTCGACCTAAGTTTTCTTCTAGATGAGCTGAGATTGGAACTTTGAGTTCTACCTAAAAAAGTAAGTCTACATAACCTAGTTTCTAAATAATCAAGTTACGTGTGATTTGGATGAATGTAGGGAATGTTTTTACTTTTACAAGTTGGCTAGAAAGCCTAGTGTGCCCTCTTTCAGTGCACGGACCTATTTTGAGGAATATTTCTAGAAATGAAGTAAGAGCTTCTTAAATCATTCTGGGCATTTTATACGTTGTTTGTATCTAGGGTTAGATGGGAGTTCCAAAACAATTCTAGAATTGAAATAAGATAAATGATTGATAATGATTTGTTCATTTAACTTGTTGAGAATGTTTGCACTTGTGCTAGTGACTATCGAGGTAAAGGTAGGTTTAAAACTCATGAGGGTGATGAGTGGAAGAAAAAGCCCGATATATCAAATTCATCAAGTGTAGTTCAAGGTTACATCGTAAACATGATCTAGCACTAAAAGGCAGGTGTAACATCACTAGGCAAAAGGACTTATGAGAACTCTGATTCAGTTTTTCAAGAGGATGCGATCGAGAGAAAGGAATGCAACATTTGCTCCTGTAACAAGTGATTATCATAAGGCAAAAGTATTGTTTGTCTCTATTGCTTTCTCGCCACCCGATTCCCAATTAAAGCTCAAAGGTTGGTCAATAACTAGTTAGAATTTTCTTTTATTGTTGTATGACCATCAATTACGTGTTAACACACCTAGTTAGAACCTTTTGTTATTGTTGTGTGGATAAAGCTAGTTATTGTAATGGGAAAAGCACAGCTATATTAGTAGATCACTTCAATGCCCTTATCAAGCTTGCCCTTTCCGAAGACGCCGGCGATCGAGGTACTCTCCTTTCTCTAATAATTCATACGCTTCACTCTTTTTTTTTTATACTTCATTTTTAGCACAACCCCACTCATGTTGTACCATATTATATATATGTCCTTTCCTTAAATGTTTTAAATGTTGATAAAACTATTCAAATCTAAAATTGTTGGTTTTATTGGATTCGATATGTGATCTTTAGTGCATTAATTTATGTGTTCTATTTATCGGGTTGCTTCTAGGGGACGTCACTTGTTTGGCCATCGTTCCAATTGATATGAAAGTAGAAGCACATTTCTTCGCCAAGGAGGACGACATCATTGCCGGAATTTCTCTTGCAGAGATGATATTTAACGAGGTCGATCCTTCATTGGAGGTATGTAGGGAGTCGTTAATGCAATTCCTATCTCTATTATATTTATTTTAAATGCACAAAAGCGTCTATTTATTAACAACGTTTTTCGCTCTTAGGTCGAGTGGTTTAAGAAATATGGAGATTCTGTAAGTAAAGGGACACAGTTTGGCAAAGTTTTTGGTAAGGTCACTGCTACAACATTTTTATACTTGTTCAACCCTTCTTTTTTTTGCCCTTCTTCTTTTGTTTATATTCTCTTTTATTGTGTGGTTCTATTTCTTAGAAGTAATTTCTAAGCAATGTGAGGACCCTGTATCTATCCTACCAGAGCTTCATTGGGGTGAGATAGCTTCCCGTGGCACACATAGTAATGATGTCCTTGAGCAATCAAATAATTATGTTTAGGTAGGGGCCTCCACTAAAGTTGCACTTCAAGTTGAGTCCTCGGTTGCCAAGCATTCTACTCCGGAGCGTGGAGATATTCTTATTGACATCAATGCAACAGTTCCGCTCCAGAGCGTGGAGATATTCTTATTGACATCAATGACCGATTCCCTCAGGATTTCCTGTCAGATATATTTTCAAAGGAAAGATTGACTGAAGACTCCTCTAGCATAAGTCCATTGTACAGTGATGGAACTGGATTGAGCATGAACATGGAAAACCATGATCCTAAACATTGGTCATTCTTTCAAAAGTTAGCATAGGATGAGTTTGTTAGAAATGATGTTTCTCTTATGGTTCAGGACCATCTTGGATATTCGTCTCCACTTACTAAAGTTAAGATCATGTTCGACATTGTTCTTTCTTATCTTAATGAAATAAGTTCTTTAAAGAATTTACTTATGTTGGGTTGCTTTTGTTAATTGGTGGTGATGTTTATGAATATGAAAAGGAATGTGGTGGTTTGGGACAGGTTTTTATTTGCTGGTTAATTGTCATGAGCAATACCAGCAAAAAATGACAAAGGGTGAGATAAAAGGTTGTCCAACAATCTCCCGGCCTTTCCAAAAGAATTTATCACGGTTATTTTTTGATATTATCTCGGTTTCAATAAAATAAACAGCTCAGTTTTCTTCTATACTAATTGGTTTCAATCAACAAGTTATCTCGGTTTTATTCTATATAATATCGGTTTTATTTAGAAAATTGAGATAATATATTTAGATAAGACGTCAGACTTCTGAGATAATTTAGTAACTTATTATCTCCGGTTTATAGAATTCTATTATCTCGATGGATTTTACCTCCTTGTTTTTTTTCTAGAAAACCGAGGTAAAAACTCTAACATCTCACCTTTTAGCTGAGCTTATAAGCCTTTTTTTTAGTAGTGATTATACCTCCAAAACCCGAAGTTATTAGCTAGTGACAAAGTACTGTATGTACCACCATATTATTATTCCCCCTGGCGACCATTGTTATGTACCAAGGGTTGCATACTTGTGTTGCCCACTAGTGTGAGGGGAAAGAGTGACCCACTTTCATTGTCCACTAGTGCGCCTACTTACATTGCCCACATAATCGGCCATCTAATCTAGATGCAAAGATGGCTAGATGTTTTTCATTTTAAAGAGCTTGGTAAGATTTTAAACAATTGTGGAAACTTTTCAACTGTTAAGGAAATTATATTCTTTAAACAACAAGAAATATAATTTCCTTCACATATAAATAAGACTTCTCATTTACAAAGAACTATGCATATGGAGACTTGATTATGGAAAACACTCTGAATACGTAGGCAACCACATGATTCAATCTTTCCTCTACCATAGTAAACACCCGTTACGACTTTATTAGTGTGTTTAGGTGAGTTATTGCCCAAACAGTACCATCTGAGTTTAACATCATAGCAGGTGGTAAAGGTTTATTCCATAAACACTACTAAAAAAAGGGTTTATAAGCTCAGCTAAAAGGTGAGATGTTAGAGTTTTTACCTCGGTTTTCTAGAAAAAAACAACCGAGATAAAATCCACTGAGATAATAGAGTTCTATAAAATCGAGATAATAAGCTACTAAATTATCTCATAAGTCTGAGATCTTATCTAAATATATTATCTCGGTTTTCTAAATAAACCGATATTATATAAAATAAAAACCGAGATAAATTGTTGATTGAAACCAATTAGTATAGAAAAAAACTGAGATGTTTTTTTTATTGAAACCGAGATAATATCAAAAAATAACCGTGATAAATTTTTTTGGAAAGGGAGATTGTTGGACAACCTTTTATCTCACCCTTTGTCATTTTTGTTGCTATTGCTCATGACAATTAACCAAACAAATAAAGACTGGTCCTAAACCACCACATTCCCTTTCATATTCACAAAAACATCAATACCAATTAACAAAAGCAACCCAACATAAGTAAATTCTTTAAAGAACTTATTTCATTAATATAAGAAAGAACAATGTCAATATAAACTTAACTTTCAAAAGAGTACTAGTGATCAATCAATTATATATAGAAACTCAAATATTGTATCAACTACTATTATATCAAATTATATACGATGGTTCCTACTTGAATTTCCTCCTTCTGAGATGGTTCTTCTTGAATTTCCTACTCAAAAAAAATTTGAGAATCCACAGGTCCCAAAGTATTCACGTCGGTTGTCAGCTGTGAAAAATTATAGGCTCCAAGACTCTCTTCATCAACTTAGTAAGTGGTGACAAATATCCAAGATGGCCCTGATCCATAAGAGAAACATCATTTCTAACAAACTCATCCTGTGCTAACTTCTGAAAGAATGACCAATGTTTATGCTCAATCCAGTTCCATCACTGTACAACGGACTTATGCTAGAGGACTCTTCAGTCAATCTTTCCTTTGAAAATATATCTGACGGGAAATCTCGAGGGAATCGGTCATTGATGTCAATAAGACTATCTCCACACTTGGCAACTGAGGACTCAACTTGAGGTGCATCTTTAGTGGAGGCCTGTACCAAAATAGAATTATTTGATTGCTCAAGGACATAATTACTATGTGTGTCACTCGAAGCTATCTCACCCCAATGAAGCTCACGGTAGGATAGATCACGGGGTCCTCACATTGCTTAGAAGTAACTTCTAAGCAATAGAACCACACAATAAGATAGATATAAACAAAAGAAGAAGGGCAAAAAGAAAGGGTTGAACAAGTATAAAATGTTGCAGTAGTGACCTTACCAGAAACTTTTGCAAACTGTGTCACTTTACTTATAGAATCTCCATCTTTCTTAAAGCACTTGACCTAAGAGTAAAAAACGTTGTTAATAAATAGATGCTTTTGTGCATTTAAAATAAATATAATAGAGATAGGAATTGCAGAAAAGACTCCCTACATACCTTTACATACCTCCAATGAGGGATCGATCTCGTTAAATATCATCTCTGCAAGAGAAATTCCGGCAATGTCGACCTCCTTGACGAAGAAATGTGCTTCTACTTTCATATCAATTGGAACGGTGGCCAGGACATGTTCGTTTAAGAGAAAACATGTATATGTCAAAGAAAAAGGATGTAGAGTTATTTCCATCAACAATAATTAAAAATTATATATCATCAAGGATTCAAGGTCAATAGCTCGTTTTATTAACTCTTCATCCTTTCCTCAATTGTTTGAGCACTATCAATTGACATAAAACGTGTGAAAAAGCATTTTTCTCGAATCTATGTATAGAAGAATTACAATCAAACATTGAAAATATTGTAAACGTAAGTAAATTCTAGACAAGATAACAAAAATCCAAAGGTTTAGAAAGAGTGCTTCTTGCATATATAACAATTAGTTTCCTAGAACACTAGGTTCTAAAGAGGTTAACCATTCAAAACAGCCAAACACATACAACTGGTATTAGAAAATGGAAAGCTTCTAAAACACTTTTAATGCACAAAACTACCATTATAACTTTTGTTAAAGGGTCAGTGAAAGAATGCTGCTCCACGAACAGTAGAAGTGCAGAACTTACACAGATAAAAACTGCATAAGAATGGCACACTAAAGAAGGGGGGATAAAAGATAAATCGCATGAATGGAGAGACATCTCACGTACAATACTGCTTTCGTGGAGCAGAGGATTTTCAAAATAATATTGATCATTACACCAAGACAAGATAAAACACCTTACATACAAATAGTTTGCAAAGATATGGCACACTAGAAGTCCAGAACACCAAACTAGATTCCACATGGTTTTGCCAAAAAGTATCAATGAAACCTTCTCACATTCCTGAAACTAATGACACACTCAAAGGAGTCATAATGACATCATAGAATTAAGAACGCAGCAATTACCTGATTTTTTAGGAGTAACTAACTTTGCTTTCTTCTCATGAACAGGGTCTTAAGTAGCAGATTCAACGACAGGCCTCTTCTTTGAAGCTTTAACCTAAAAGAAGGAAAGAAGAAAAAAAAACAGGGGAAAAAGAAAAAAATATGAACTTAGTAACTGAGGTAACCACAAACATCTACAGTGTGCACATTCATCTGAATAATGCAACCATTAACCATAATTTTCAACAAAGAAAGAGTCAGTTATTACCTCGGGAGTGGGTTCATCTTCCTCAGAGGAATCATCATCTTCCTCATCACTATCACCCTCAGCTGCAAGCATGTCCTGTCAACATTAAAAGAAACAACAAATGAGAGAATGCAAACATGAAAATTAATCAAATTGCAAACTGCATCATCTCTCATTATTATTATAAAATAACCGCGGCAGCCGTTGCACAACAAGCCAAAGCACAATGCAGAGCACATGCCATTAAAGTTCACAGAAAAAAGAATCATAACAGATCATATGAATATCATGATACAACCATGTCTATTGACATACCAACACTTGTACAACAACACAAAATATATTAATTTTAATTCAAAATATATTAATTTAAAATTTTAATTTAATCCTCCCTTAAAAAGAGCGAGTAAAAAGAGTAGAGAGCTGCCGCGTTCTTCATCTCAACAGAAAAGCAAACTCACACTCGAACAATCATGGGGAAGACACGTGGTATGGGAGCTGGACGCAAGCTGAAGTCCCACCGCAGAAGGCAGAGGTGGGCTGACAAAAGCTACAAAAAGTCTCATCTTGGAAACGAGTGGAAAAAGCCATTTGCTGGATCTTCACATGCAAAAGGCATTGTTCTTGAGAAGATAGGCATTGAGGCTAAACAGCCAAATTCTGCCATCCGAAAGTGTGCAAGAGTTCAACTGATTAAAAATGGGAAGAAGATTGCTGCTTTTGTACCCAATGATGGTTGTTTGAACTACATCGAGGAAAATGATGAGGTGCTGATTGCAGGGTTTGGACGAAAGGGACATGCTGTCGGTGATATTCCTGGAGTACGGTTTAAGGTGGTCAAGGTATCTGGTGTGTCTCTCCTTGCCCTCTTCAAGGAGAAGAAGGAAAAGCCTAGGTCTTAGATTATTGCATTGGTGTTTTCTCTGTTAGTTTCTCATGTTATGCTTTATTTGACAATGGTTGCAAGTCTTTGTTCTAGAGTGGGTTTGCAAACTATTTCTGTTTTGCAATATGAAACTCAGAATTTTGTTGCAATATTTGTATGAAACTCAGAATTTTGATGCAGTAGTTATCTCCAAAATATATTAATTGCAACAAGATGGCAAGTTATCAAATACGCAGAATTTGACTAATTATATTAAATTTACTACACACACCAACAGATGATTCAGTTTTTGGTGAATACCTCATCATCAGAATCATCTTCCTCAAGATCTTCCTCATCAGAATCATCACTATCATCATCCTCATCATCACTAACCTTAGGCTTATCATCCTTAACTAGTTTAGCAATTTTTGCATTAGGTTTAGCTACTGAAGTTTCTGGCTTCACAACTTTGGCCTTATCAGCAGAAGCCTTTAATTTTTCAACCTTGAGCTCAGGTTTCCCTAAGAAACGACAACGAAACATAAATAGCTAACAAAAGACAGATGAGTATCATTTATACAACAAGAGACAACTATATAGTACCATTCGCAGCAGCAGCAGCGACAAGAGGAGGAACTTCATCATCTTCAGAAGAATCATCACCAGATCCAAATTGATCATCGTCGGACTCTTCAGCTGGCATTTCAACTTGGTAGCCAACAAAGTAAACACTCCCATTCTTCCAGCTGTGTGAAAGCTCAAAGTCTTTGTCAAATACCAAATCATAAGTTATCTGAGTGCACTTCTCAGTAGATAGTGTCCCCAGAACAATCTTTTTACCATCAACAGTTGCATAAAGGAGGATTGATTCATTTCCTCTTTCTTTCTTCACCTCACCAAGTGCTGCCTAAAAATTAATTAATTGATTAAAGATGTTAGAACAATCTAAATCAAGATATACCCATTTTGCTAAATCAAAAATATATCCGATATAAAGTAAAGGTTCTTAACCTGTGAAATATGCAACATCGAGTCCTCCACAGCCGGAACCTTCAAGGGCTCTCCAGCCTTTACTTCAGCAGCTAGAACAATTGAAAAAAAAAAGTAATCTAAGATATTTGCAGGTATTTATATCAAAATAACAAACAGAAATATGCAACTCATATACAGTAACCTTAAAAATAAGGAAAAGAGCAATGTACTCTAGAAATAAATAAAGTAACCTTAAAAATCCTGAAATAAATAAAATATTTCAGTTAAATTTTGCTTTGCATAGAAATAAGTTGAAACATTTTGACAGAACAACAAACATATATCAACAAAGTGTGAGATTAATAACCATTTTCAAACTTTCCAACACACACAAGTCTATATAACATGCGAAAATGTGATAAGGCCAGAATGTCAGTTTTGCAAGCACATAATAAAAGAACTATTTACCATATTTAAAAGCAAACTATGTCACAGCTCTTTTTTAACACCCTAACTGGTGCAGCTACTTGTTATAAAATAGAAGCTTTTCAAGCATGGGATTGACAGAAAACCCCTTAGAGCACGAGGTCAAAAGCAAATATCTCTCTCCTTTTATCCACGTAGTGACTTCAATACCATTATGATGTATACCTCATAAGAACAAATGGTAATATGTGTTGAAGACTGAAGTATGACCAAGGTTTTCAGTTTGAGAAGGTACTAGACAAAAAAAGCGCAAGCAGTTGACCTTCAAGAACTAACAATTCTTTGGGATTTTGTTGTTCTGATGCCATTGCAATAATTGATACAGAAAATGAAGTACATACTCAAATAGGCTGTCTTTCCATTCAAAATTTTAGGAAGTGGATTTTCTTGTCCTGTCTTTATTTGGGATGCACCGTGTTTCCACATTGACACAACTTTTCACATAAGAGGATCTCCAGGTAACATAAAAACAGATTTGTGGAACACATGGAAACCAAAGTCTGCCCACATAATTACAGCAACATAAAAACCCAATTTCGAGATTTTTGTAAACTGTTTATTTTCATTCAAAGCCTACAATCTATGTAAGCTTAAAATTATTTGGGCTTGACTATACTTTATTTTCTAGGGACCTAAAACATCGTAATCCATAATGTTATCTCTAGATGGAGCATTAGGTTGACCACATTCCTATATGAAAGACAACTGATGTATATACTTAGAAACAAAAACTTGTTTAACAGCTGGTCGGAGTAAATACCACACGAATGATTCTTTGGGAAGCTAAACCTTCAATATCTACTGGAATTTGACAATCCCTGGGCACCACTAAGGCATTGCCATACTCATTTGGCTGCAAAGAAAGGTTGAAGCTTACTACATGGAAATGTTGGTGGTGAAGCAGAAGTGAATTATTAGAGAGAGGAGAGTACCTCGATCGCCGGCGTCTTCGGAAAGGGCAAGCTTGATAAGGGCATTGAGGTCGTAGCTGATGAGTTGATTTCAGCTGTTTTTTATTCTTCATGAGAGACTTCTTTCAAGTTAGTTCGGAATCTAGCCAAACCGCAGTAGCTTTGGCAACATGAGGAGATTTGGGCACCTGAGGTTAATGACTTTGTTTGCATTATGGACAATGCCTACGGCAGAGCACATATACTTGCAATGGAGAAGCTGATTCTGGGAAAGCTTGAATGGAGTCAATCAATTTACAGTTAAATTCCACACAAATTAAATAACTTCAGTCTAATTTTTGAAATTTGTTGATGATGCAAAATTTAATTTTAGCAAATTGGAATTCTACGAAGCATTTCAACAAACATATAACTTGCATCAGATAGGTGTTAGAACATTTTTATTTCTAAGAAAACCGATTTTTGTTCCTTTTAGCTAGCTGATGAAAACCATCGATTTCTGAAAAACTGATGGTTGCTCTGACACATATATTCACCAAAATTAAGAAGAAAACCATCGGTTTCTAAAAAAAACCCCAATACAAGTAAAGGAAAAATCAGATTTTCGTACCTTATTTCGTGCTAGTCGTGAGAGAGTCCTGTAGAGCGGGACTTCCTTATCTATCGCGTGTGTCCCTTTTTTTTTTTTTTTTTTTTTTTTTTTGTGATTTCTGTTTTCTTTGCCAAATTTATTCCGAGATATTTGATATAATAGCAATTATATCATTTGAGTGCCGAGATATTTGGTATAATATCAATTATATCAGTTCAATACGAGATAAATTAAATTTCCTATTATATCAGTTCCATAATGGTGAGATAAACGACATTTTCTATTATATCAGTTCCATAATGGTGAGATAAACGATATTTCCTATTATATCAGTTCCACACCACCAGTGGTAAAATCCATATATTTTATCTCGGTTAAGTAAAAGGCGAGATAACATATTTATACTCAGAGTTAGTACCTAAGTTATGGGACATATTATCTCATTTATAGGACATATTATCTCGCTTATCAGCATAACCGAGATAAAGCTAATTTTAGAACTGAGATAACAACCCCTTTTTTTAGTAGTGAAAGATGAGTTTAATCCATGTGGTGCACAACTTGAGTTGCATCTACACGAGTTTTTGCAAGGTGTGCGTAAGGGAGACCTTGGTGAACTCTCGGCTACACAACTGAACCATATTAATGAACTCCAATGAAAACGATCAAAGAGTAGGAGATGGAAGCTCTCGACATGGATGGCTTGCTTGCAGGAGAACATTGCTAATCAACTGTTAGCTTGGATGGCATATACATCGAATAATCCTAGTGATACGGATGGGGATGTTGAGCACGCTATTGATGCAAGTCCTCTGGCCTTGGCTAGCTAGTGTCTTGGAAGAAGCAGATAAGCTGAGGCTAAAAACCTTGAAAGAGATGATCCAAATTCTCACACCACTACAAGCAGTTGATTTTCTTGTGGCAAATATGAAGCTTCACCTTGCAATTCATGAGAGGGGCAAAAGACAGTACAATCAACATGGAAGGACTTAAAGGAAAATTTGTTTAAAATATTTAGAAAATTAGCTAAATAAATATTATTAAGTAAAATTCGTGTATTTAACAATGTGTTGATTACACAAGGTAATCTTAATGAGATAGGAAACACAAAAGAGGAGATTGACCACCCTTAAAAACTTACACAGGGAGGCATGTGTGAACTTTTAAACGAAAATTCTCTATGAAAGTTCTCGAGGGTGATAAAATTCTCTTTCCAATCTCACGTCGACTGTACAATGTTAATAATTTGGAGTTACCTGTCAGAAAGATGGAGATGAGTTTATGAGCAAATTTCTAGACACTTGGCAAAACCAAGAAATTGAAATTTTCACTCATTTCAATGTGATATATTATGGATATTGAGTATGTAGAAGGTACATGTATATGTGTTAAAGGATCAAGATCCTCAATGCCTGTATGAGGAGAATCAGAAGAGTAAGTACACATGTTGTATACATCTGATGTTTGGAGAAGAGTACGTGTTGGAGTAGATGTACTTACATCTATGTGCTTAAGATGTTTTTGCAACATTTTTACATAGTTGGCACTTGGCAGAGACTAGTATAATGGTATATTATTTGCTTCTTTTACCATACTAAGTGGTTATTGTCTATCTGTCTAGTCTTAATTTTACTGTGATTTTTGTACAACACAATTGAATCAACGTCAATACTGCCAACATAATATGGCGTAAGTATTGGTTGGTCATGTAAGTACCTTCTTCACATTCTGAATTTCTGTAAGTACGTATAATCTGCTGATAGCTAACACAGTTTTGTAATTGTTGATAAATGGGCTAAAATGGCATAGTGGAAGTATGTCAGGATGATGCATACAATATATCATCCTGTTGGCTCGCACCATTGTTACTGGAATTGCTGGTCAAGATGATACATACAATATATCATCCTGTTGAGCACTTGTTGGTTCACACCATTGTTATTGGAATTACTGATCAGGATGATACATACAATATAACATCATGTATGTCGGGGATGTCGGGGATGATACATATAATATATCATCTAAAGTAAGTCAACTTTGTAACCCACTATATATAAGGGATCAAGAGAGAGAGAGTGGAAGAACTTTTTCTTTGTGAGAGAGTTAGAGAGAACTTTTTCTAGGGTTTCTAAAGAGTACGTGAGAAAGAGAGAAAACTTGTTGAGAACATTCTTTGTGAGTGATTCATTCTTTGTGAGTGATTGAGAGTTGATTGTTGTGTACAATCAAAACAACTCCTCTTGTAACTTTCTTCTTCATCTAGTGAAACCATCGATCTCGCCGTGTGGACATAGGCACATTGCCGAACCACGATAAATCATCGTCTTATGTATGTCTGTTCTTTATATAGTCTCTTTATGTTTGCTTTTGTTGATATTGTTGGTCTTGGGTAGTTGCTTGGAGAGTTGTTGAATACTTTGTTGGTATAAAGTTCAAACCTTTAAGGGTTAAACTAGTTTGTTGTTGATAGCTTCCACGTTAATCACAACTATTGGTATGAGAGCGAGGTTTACAACCTTGGAATTTGAGTTTTGGGTTAACTTCCATAGTGCTCAAGTTTGTGAAGACAAGGTGTTTGATAAAATTCCCGAGTGAGTTTTCTTGTGGGTTACTTTGTGTGACTTGTAGAAATGGCTCCCAAGATGTCAAATGTAATGTTTGAAGAAGAGAAGTTTGATAAAAAAAAAAGCACAAGAATTGTCGACAAAAAGTGAGGTCGAATGAGAAGACTTCCCACAAGAAAGTGGAAGGGTGGTTATAAGAAACCTTTAAAACATGTACGGTGCTACAATTGCAAGGAAAATGGGCATTATCTAAGTAATTGCCCTAGTCCGAAAAAGAGTAATAAAATAAGTGGTAAGTTGGAGAATGAGGACGTGAGTGAAGCAAGTCTTATACGGATTTGATAGGGATGATGTAAGTCTTTCGGTGCCTACACAAGTCGACCACATGACCGATAAGTGGATTCTTAATTCCGGGTGTTCCTACCACATGTGTTTAAATAAGAAGTGGTTTACCTGTGAGAACTTGAGTGGAGGTTCCGTTTTGATGGGTAATGACGTTGCTTGTAAGACGGTAGGGATTGGAACTATACGAGTCAAGATGCATGATGGTGTGGTGAGGACTTTAACCGATGTGAGGCATGTTCCCGAATTAAAAAAGAACCTCATTTCTCTTGGTACCTTGGATTCTAAAGGCCACAAGTTTATGGAAAATGGTGGAGTCCTAAAGATCATTAGTGGCTCTTTAGTCATTATGAAGGGTCAAAGATATGGAAACTTGTATACTTTATTGGGTAGTACAATGATAAGCGATATAGCAGTGGGTATATGTGGTGATAATTCTAAGTGCACAAAATTGTGGCATATGCGCCTTGGGTATATGAGCCAAAGGGGTCGGATTGTCTGAGTTGTGCAAGCGATGGCTACTAAAAGACTTGAAGAAACCAAGTATGGAATTTTGTGAGCATTGTGTCTATGGCAAACAATGCAGAGTCAAGTTCGGTATAAGCAAGCACAAGATGAGAGGTATCCTGGATTATGTGCATTCGGATATATGGGGACCTTCTAGAGTGGCTTCTAAGGGAGGTAACTGGTATTATGTCTCTTTCATCAATGATTATACACGCTATGTGTGGGTATATATCTTAAAGTCCAAAGATAAAGTTTTCGAGACATTTAAAAGGTGGAAAGCAATGGTTGAGAAACACACAGAAAGAAAGGTGAAGACTTTGAGGTCTGATAATGGTACTGAGTATACCTATGGCCCTTTCAAGGATTTCTATGCGCAACAGGGTATTGCTAGACACTGGACAGTTAGGGGCACATCTCAGCAGAATGGGATGGCAGAGCGGATGAATTGAACATTGCTTGAAAGAGTGAGATGTTTGCTTTCCAATGCCAATCTTGACAAAGAGTTCTGGGCAGATGCAGTGGTCATGGCGTGTTACTTGTATAATAGATCACCAGTTCCGACGATAGACTGCAAGACACCTTATGAGATGTGGATAGGGAAACTAGCTGATTATGATACTTTGTGTGTGTTTGGATCTAGTGCTTCCTACCACATGAAGGATAGTAAGCTTGATTTTAAAGCTAAGAAAGTTATATTCTTAGGCTATGCAAAAGGAGGAAAGGGATACGGATTATGGTGTCTTGAGAACCACAAATTCCTAGTCAGCAGTAAGGTTACTTTTGATGAGACTTTGGTGCTACATTTTAGCAGGCCAGAGAAGGCTGGAGATAGTGGTGATTCTATAAAATCTCAAGTGATTGAGATGGAAGCGTCAGAGGATGCTATAGAGAGTGAGGTTCTTAATGAAAAACTATTCAACAAGAAGTAGAGCTACAACAACTTGAAGCGAGTAAGCTTTGGCTAGATCAAAGCCAAAGCGAAATGTGAAACAAGTTACGAAGTATAGGCATGATAAGCCAGTGAAGAATTATGGTTGACCGGACTCAGTTACATACGTACTGAATATCGAGGGTGATGTGCCAAACGACTTCAAAGAAGTTGTTAGAGATGGTCATTGCAAAGATTGGTCGGTGGATTTGTAGGAAATGGTGGAGGCTCATGACAAGTTTTGTACTTGGGAATTTGTTTCATTGCCTAAGGGCAAGAGAGTTATTGGTTGTAAAAGGTTCTCTATGGAGTTGAGTTCTAACATTGGTTGGAGGAACTCCAGATCCACTTATTGTGTTGTTGATTGATGTCTTTTGTAGGCATGGCCCTTTGTGGGCATTATTGCTCTTTGTGAGCATGACTCTCTGTGAAGATAGCTCTTTATGGGCACAACACACCCTTTGTGGGCATGACTCTGTATGGGTGGCTCTTCGTGGGCAAGACTCATTATGGGTATGGCTCTTTGTGGGCAAAGCCCTGCGGGGCAAATTGGCGGCGAGTTCGAGATGTGGTTTTGAATACTAGTTTCTTGGTGGATAGTGTTCGGCTCAGTTTTATGTGTTAAAACCTCACCGAGGTGGAGAATGTTGATAAATGGGCTAAAATGGCACAGTAGAAGTATGTCAAGATGATACATACAATATATCATCCTGTTGGGCACCTGTTGGTTCGCACCATTGTTACTGGAATTGCTGGTCAGGATGATATATACATCATGTTGGGCACCTGTTAGTTCACACCATTGTTATTGGAATTGTTGGTCAGGATGATACATACAATATAACATCGTGTATGTCAGGATGATACATATAATATATCATCGACCCGTAAATCAACTTTGTAACCCAATATATAAAGGATCAAGAGAGAGAGTAAAAGAACTTTTTCTTTATGAAAGAATTGTTGGTTCGCACCATTATTCTTCGAATTCTTTGGTCAAGATGATACATACAATATATCATCATGTTGTTGGGCCTGTTGGTTCGCACCATTATTCTTGGAATTGTTGGTTAGGATGATACATACAATATAGCATCGTGTATGTCGGGGATGATACATATAATATATCATCGACCCATAAGTCAACTCTGTAACCCACTATATAAGGGATCAAGAAAAGAGTGAAAGAACTTTTCTTTGTGAGAGGATTAGAGAGAACTTTTCTAGGGTTTCTAAAGAGTGAGAAAGAGAGAAAACTTGTTGAAAACATTCTTTGTGAGTGATTGAGAGTTGATTGTTGTGTACAATCAAAACAACTCCTCTTGTAACTTTCTTCTTCATCTAGTTGAACCATCGATCGATCTCGCCGTGTGGACATAGGCACATTTGCGAACCACGATAAATCATCGTCTTGTGTATGTTTGTTCTTTACATAGTCTCTTTATGTTTGTTTATGTTGATATTGTTGTTGGTCTTGGGTAGTTGCTTGGAGAGTTTGTTGAATACTTTGTTAGTATAAAGTTCAAACCTTTAAGGGTTAAACTAGTTTGTTGTTGATAGCTTCCCCGTTAGTCGCAATAGTAATTGTTAATATAATTGAAAACTATGCATAGACCCGTAGATTTAAATACTTTAAGATGGTATACTGACATACTGTATATAAATCAAGATAGAAAATGCTCAGATGTAGTCGTCTTAAATAAATAGTTTCAGTTTCTGAATAACAAAGTCTGCCTAGCATTTGAAGGCCGACAACAGGATGAACTCGGCCTAAAAGTGAATGTTTTCCAGTTTATTGGAATTGGAAGAGAGCCCATGTACTAGAGAGCTGAACAAAGCCAACAGAGCCTGAACAGAACCAAATTGCAATGCACTTACTTTTATTTATATTCGCTCAGAATCTTAGACCATAGTGAAGTCGTACTTAACAGTTAACATGAACACACAAACCATGCGTTGGCACTGATGATGATGTATGAATCAGTTGGTTTTGGTAGCTCGAACAAGTATGCAATTCCGACCATCATGGCATAAATGTGTGTTGGCTATGTTGCTATGATGGAAGTTTTAAGCTAAAGGCTGAAATTTTGAAGGCTTAAAGATATCGATAATCAAAATTCTCCTACCACGCTCTTCAAGTGGTCCTAGTCACCACGGAGTCCTGCCGTGCCAACCAGGTATTTCTCACGGTAAGCCAGGGGATTGCTCCCGCTTCTTAAGGGATTGAAAATGATTTGCGTAAACTATACTAATAAAACTTAGTTTCGACTCAAATTTCTGATCATATTAAACAAACAATCCAAAATTACATATTCAACTTGGAAGTTATAGAGGAGACAGGTGAATGGTGATGAGCAAATTAATGTAGGACTATCCTCGAACAGTAACTAAAGTTAACCACAATGAGGCAAACAGTCACGAGTGTAAAATAGTGTTCGTGCTAGGTTAAAACTTGGTGTTTCGTTATATAAAAGCGAGGGGTAGAGCGCGCGGTTGAACCTCTGGTCGCAGGCGCAGATGATCTAGTCTACAATATTCATATGGAAGAGGTATACATGTAACATGTTCCCTCTTTTTGCACCACCCATGCATGGTGAGATGAAGCTTCTTATTTTATTAGCCATTAGCAACTCAACGATCTGTATTCATGAGAAAATGTTAAGAGAATCACATTCCAAGTTTTAAGCCTCATTTTATCTGCTGCCTCATCAAAATACTTAGTAATGCAAGTTCGAATGCCTAAAGAAGCTCATGAACATTGAACAAGAAGAAGTGGGGTATTCCTAGTTCCTTCCCTATTTTGTACGGCACTGAGCATGCTGAAACCTCACCATTTCAAAAATGGTACTTGTGTGAAGGACGAAAGAAAGTGGTCATCTTGGAGTTACTTATAGGCAGGAATCGTATCGCCTGCATCTTCCGAGGTCTAGATAAATTTTTTGATTACTCTTAGATATTCACTCCTTTAAATCATGTGAAGTAATTTTGTGAATTCAAAAGTGGCAATATTACAATTTAATTTTACCCAAGGGCCAATGAGAGGAAATTGACAAACTCACTACTCAAGTACTCAACAAAGCCACTATTCTAACTCTTTACGCTGAGAGGGAAAATATGAGCGTAGCAACTTCCTTCCCCCTTCTTCTCCTCCCTCTTCCTGAGTTCTGATCTCATCTTTCTCGTTCTTCCTCCATCAATCTCTTAAAATCCCCTTTATAATCTCTTTTATCTCCCTCTCTTTATCTCCTCTCTAGTTTTTTTTATCTCTCTTTTCCATATCTTCTTTTTTTATCATGTATTTTCAAATATGAGTTGTCTAGATCTTGATTTTATTCTTGATGAGAGTGAAGAGGATGAGCTTCACCGTCTTCATCTCCAGATGGAGTCTATGTGGAGGATAAATAAGTTTCCAGACAAGATTAGTCTGAATTCCATTAATGATAAAGAGAGAAAACTCTGATTGGTAAGCTTTTCACCTCGAGGAAGTTTGATGAAGTAGATATTAAAAATGAAGTAGTGAAATCCTGGAATACTAATTCAAAAAATTTGATTACTTTCTTATCTAAAGGTTTATTCAAATTTTAGTTTGAAGATGAACAGGAATTAAGATTTGTTCTTGAAAATGGTCCATGGTCAGTTCATGGGTTTATTATGTCTCTCAAGCAATGGATTCCTGATAATCCTACTAATAATTATAGATTTCAGGAGTTTAGATTGTGGATTCAAGTGTTTGGTCTCCTTCTCGAAAGGTCTACTTGGGAGAATATCCATAAAATTGGCTATGCTTTTGGGTTAGTTGTCGCTATTGATTTTGTAGGAGGATCTGATGTTGGTAATTCCTTTTTCGAGTCAAGTTATGTATCCTATCTGGAAGAGGATGGTGAGTAATGTTGTGGTTAATCTTTATAAAAATAAGTTTGTTCAGATTTTTTTTCAAATATGAGAAGCTTCATTCCTATATTTTGTTATTGTTGATGTGGGTTGATTGTGCATGATTATAAGGAATGCAAAGATTTTATTAATCATCCGTTGTTTAATTTTAAAGAGGGTATCAAAAAAACCCCTGGAGCTTCTGTTCTTCCTTTTTCAAATAGAATTAAAGCTGCGCCTTTTAAATTTGGGATTAGCATTCAGTCCAGAAAAGTTCTAGAATGGGATCCTAAGGCTGATAAGTTGAAAAAGAGTGTTCCAATGGATCTCAAGATGCAAACATACAATAGGAAAGGTAAGTAGATTTCTTCTGCTAGACTTTCCTCTAAAGCTAGTTCTGGGTATTCTGATGATGTCCTGGTGGAGAAGATAATGGTAGCAGAGGAAGTAGTTTTGCCGTCTGTGGTTAACGTGATTATTCCCAATATGGATGTTACTTTCTCTGAGGCATCTACCAATGATAATTTGCATATGGCAATTCTGTTATTCCTGATCTGACAAAAGACAGTCCTGTGAGAGATTGTCACACCCCGAATTTCGACAGAATTCGGAAAAGCATTATTTGTCCCCGACTCTTGATCTCCAGAGGTGTGGCCGACTCTCCTCTCAAAAGCCCATAAACAGTTTAAAATATGCGGATAATTAAAACCAATAAAAATTTTAACTTAAACAAAGTCCTCTTCATTATAAAACAATTTTACAAATGAAAATGCAAATAATATTATCTCGGTGAAAATCTATATCACCTCGAGGGAAAACAAAACCTGACACGAGATCTGATGCTACTTAAAACCACAAGCAAACAATCAATCTTCTTCATCACTAAACTGTCAAAACTTATCAACTATGTTCATTGAATGAACACACCCGATAAGCAAACATGCAAATCGGATTGGCATTATAAAATCTTTGGTGTGAGTAGCCCTAAAATACAAATATACTTATACATATATATACATAATCCATATCGCAGTGTTAGTTCCTCTTAGAAGCCTTAACTTTTAACGACTAATACAACATCCTTAAGTTCAATAATCTAGGCGGTAGTTCCTCCACCGAGAAAGCGCTTTAACTTCCCACTAACCACACAACAAACTATACACATCATAAATAAGGCATGTAGTTCCTCCATCGAGGGCCTTAGGTTCTAACTAAACAAATAACCCATTAACCATATACAAATCATCTATCTAGAGATATATCATTTACCAACATATTACCATAATTAGATTATTTCGGGCTTTCTTTTGTGTGTCCCTAAAAATCCACGTCGTATCTATGTCTTACCTAGTTTCCCTGGCTACCACAATCGCGACCCAACGCCGAACATGTACATCCATATGCCTCCCTTACATAATGAGCCACTCCGCGCGTAACCACTGGCGGGATCGCGACACCGGGTAAATCCTCACACGGAAGCCAAATCTATGTAAGCACCGCCACTATTCGGCATAAAATATTGCGCATCATCGTTCTATTTTGCGAGCGGAATAATCAAGCCACTATTCGCTCGCCGGAGGGGCGCCGAAGGCCATTCAATTTTAAGCGAAACGCCCGAAGAAGGCCCGAAGGCCCATTCAAATTTAAGCGAAGCGCCGGAAGAGGCCAATCCATGAGTTGTGGTAGTCGGGTTCTAGGATTTTCGATTCGTGAATTTATTCGGTGTCATACATCTATGACTCATAAACATTTCTACTATATCGCGTGCGGGTCAATTACCTTATTGACTAAGCCACAATCTCTAGAAATATCTCAATATATCTCATAACCATATTTCATACTTTCACGTGCCAATATCTTATCAGACTACACACACACACTCAGGTGGGCAAATATTCACCAATGCTATATTAGCATCTCACATATAAAATAATGGTGTAAATACATTTTCCAAGATATTGCATTAATACAACTATCCTAAGCATATTATATCATGTCCAATGCTTCAACATTATCACATACATTATAACATTATTAGGAATATAATATCTCCTAACATCTCAATATCGCCACGTGTCAAAAATACACAATATCAATGTCAAATCTTTATTAGATAATGACAACCAAATATATCAAGCTTCCCACATTTTATTACTATATGTGTCCATATAATATACACATAAAACGTAGAAGACAAATAAAAAATCCACGATCCACAATCAAAGCCCAATATGTATATGATTTACACACTACTCACGTCAAATCTAAATTAGATAATGACCAACCAAGTTATACAATATCCGAATAATACATTATTACTATATTTGTCCATATAAACAAACATATGAAAAGCTGGAAAAGTCAACATTCCAATCGGTCAAAAGTCAACGGTCCAATACCAAAGTCGCGGTCAAAAGTCAACACCTCATGGTCAAGGTCAAACTCAACATGTCATGGTCAAAGTCAAACCGGTCATCGCCAAAGTCAAAGGTGAAAGTCAACCGTCCATGGTCAAAGGTCAAAGTCAATCGTCGATGGTCAAAGTCAAACCGGCTATCATCGTCAAAGTCAAACTGTCGTTCAGGTGTTCGACAGTTCAGTGGTCATAGCCATGGTTCATGGCTAAAGTCAAAAGGTGAAAGTCAACCGTCCCTCGGTCAAAGGTCAAAGTCAACTCGCCCTCTAGTCGGCGCCGATGGTCAAAGTCAAAAATCGGTTCCAGTCAAAGTCAAACTATCGTTTCCATGTTCGACGAGGTTCACGCATAGCCATGGTTCATGGCTAAGGGCAAAGTGCATGGCTCATGGGCTCATGACGAGGTAATGGTTCGGACCTTAATCGCCAAGCCCAAACCTTTAACTAGAAAGTCTAAACATTTTGGAAAACCCATATAGATCTATTTTAAGTCCAATGGATGGGTGGTCCATTTAATATTAAAGACGCCCAAAACGATTATCGAGGCCGCCCAAAACGATTATCTCGAATCGGCCCAAAAACGATTGGAGAAGGCCTAAACAAAACTTAATTAAACGGTAAAAAAAAATAATATGAAACCGGTCAGGAAACAAAGGATTAATCCGCCCAAACTAAACACAATCCCGCCCAACCAAACATTTGAATTTCGCCCATAACAACTTAAATTAGATTTTATTTAAAATGAAATAATAGAACCGCCCAAACAAAATCGCCCAAACAAAACCAAAATAAACCGCCCATTGAATGAACCAAACTGGTCCCGCCAAGCCCAATCGGATTCTTGTTCATCATCTTCTAGCTACCAACAGCCACCACCCCCCAAATCGACCACCCCAAATTCCAAATCGTCACCCAAAAAATAACCTAGCGGTTTGACTCCAAATCACAAACCCTATAACTTTAACAAACACAAAAACCCAAATCATTCAATTCCTATACTCCTCAATCTAGATCTAAAATTTTCGATCTCCATTAAAGCTTGGTTCAAGCTCCCCACATTGAAGACCCCTATTTTTATATTTACATTATCTCGCATTACCAATATTTAATATTTTCTCAGATTTGATTTGTATTTTTCCGTCAACGTGCTAGCATGTGGAATACCAAATAGTTAAGGAGGGAATACTATATAGAAATTTCGAATAATGATAAGATAGGAAACTAGCATTTTGAATTTTGAATGGGGGTAATTTATCTTTAATTTTTGGTAAGCTTTAAATAAAAAGGAAACAAGGTATTAACTTAAGGAACATAATATATATGATACTGTTAATAGAAATAATATTTCCATAGTTAGGATATAAGAATATGTAGTAATTTGGAAGTTAAGTAGAATATAGAGTGTCTCCGGAGAAACTTGCAAGTATGAATTAGGATTCAATGGGTGGTTTTAAAATTTAATATTTCTGGAAGTATGACTAAAGTAAATATAAAGTTTTATTGTAGTATCAATGACATGAGTGACATTTTGTTTTAAGTGTGTTAAGACACTAATTTTCTTTTATGCATGATATAAAAGACTCCATAATATTTTATCTTAGGGATGAACTTTCTCCATATTATTGATTAGTTCGTAGAATATTATTTTTTTCGTAGAGTCTGCTACGTGTCAAGAAACTGCATGCTAAAAAGATATGATATATTTGTCTTGTGTTTAAGTGATAGTAATAATTTGTTTTAATATAGACAGTTAAACTGTAATAGGTTTTGTAATGGCATGAGGATATATATTCGGGTATTATTTAATAATAATTAATACCAATGTTATCTTGTTTAAGTTTAATCAACGTGCATTATTGTATAGGTTCTAAGTTAATAACCAACGTTTTTGTTCAGATAGTTTTTACTTCGAATCTCGACGCAGATTCTTTTGAGATGTATATAATTGAATAGCTCAGATTTTTAAATACGTATTTTTTCTATTTATTAATTAATTAAATTATTTTATTTTCAAAATTCGTCGGATCGGACTCGGGATACGTGGGCCTGGTTTTTGGGCCCGAGTCTGCGTTGGGCTTGGGTTTCGGACCCAAGTATATAAACACATTTTTCTAGAAAATAGGGTTCAGAGAAAAATAAAATAATGAAAATGGAGGCAGAGCATGAAAGCTGGATTTCTGGAGGGTGGAGCGCGACGGCTCGGACTATGAGGATTTTGTCGAGCTGTTCATTAAGGTGAGTAGATTAGTTTTCAATTTCACGAAACAAGTTAATTATTCGGTTATTAATTTTTGTCCTGTCCTTGTTAAACAGTAAATTGTCGTTGTTAAATTTTGTTAAACTGTCGTTAGTGGTTAGAACTCGGAATCGACATTGAACTGTTGAAGATTTGATTGGGCTCGTTAACGTCGGTGCGAGCCCAAACAAACAATTGTCCGGTATATTGTTGGTTATACTGTGTCGTTGAAGTAGATTGATTAAAGTGTGGTTGGTGATGGGGTAGCTAGTGTAGAGGGTGTGAGCGCTGGAGATGGGCGCTGGTGGAAGCTCGAAGCAAGCTGTTAATGGCGGCCAGAGTAAACGCCAGTAAAGTTTATTTTAATTGTTTTTTTTGTTGTTTTGTTGTTGATTGAAGAGGGGTGGTAGTAAGGGGATGAATGTTAGGTTGTTGGGCTGATGTTTGCGTGATGTCGGGGCAGTGAAGCTTTAAAGGAGGCGTTAATGGCGTCCCCTATCATACTGTGGTGGTTTGAACTTTTGGTAGTTTTGATTAGTTGGAATTTGTCGGTTTGATGGGTTGTGGGTTGATGTCGGAGGAGTTAGGGATGAATGTCAGTTTGTTGGTTGGAGAGTGGGGTCGTGGGAAGTCGCGAAACGGCAAATGGCGGGGTCGAGTTTTGGAGGTGAGGGAAATCGATTTTTGTGGGTATGGGAAGATGGGGTTTTTATGGGGGTTCAAAACCGAACCGTTTTGGGTTAGGTTGGAGTGCCGGTGGGTGGTAGCGGTGGTATCGACCTTGGTGCGAAATGGTGAGAGAGAGAAGGGGGAAGACGACCTGATCTTTCTCTTGGGCTTGGGCCTATTTGGTTGGGCCAAAATGTTATTTGTATGTTGGGCCGGATTCTATTTTAGTTGGGATGGGCCATTTTTCTTTTAAGTCTTTGGGGCCATTTCATTTTAAGTGTGTTGGGCCCATTTCCTTTTAAGTTGTTTTGGGCCGGATTAATCCTTTGTATTTTTGGACCAGTTTAACTTAAGTTTTGGGACCAGTTCTAATATTAGTCTATGGCCCGTTTCATTTTGTATTTTAGAAGGAACCCCTTAACCGTTTTGGGCCCGTTTTTAATATTGCTTGGGCCAGTCCATAGGACTTAAAATAGATCCAATGGGGTCAGGTAAAATAAATAAGTGGACTTTTAGACTTTCGGGTTCTAAGGTTTGGGCTTGGCCAGTTGGGTCCAAACCAGGACCGTGGTCATGAGCCCTGCACCTTTGCCCTTAGCCATGAACCATGGCTATGACTCTGAACCTGTCAAACACGGAAACGCCAATTTGACTTTGACGGTTGACTTTGACCTTTGACCATGACATGTTGACTTTGACCAGGACAGTTTGACTTTGACCATGACTTTGACTAGGACAGTTTGACTTTGACCATGACATGTTGACTTTGACTTTGACCAGAACAGTTTGACTTTGACTAGGACATGTTGACTTTGACCAGGACATGTTGAGTTTGACCTTGACCACGAGGTGTTGACCTTTGACCGTTGGCTGTTGACTTTGACCGTTGACTTTGACTGTGAAATGTTGACTTTTCCAGTTTTTCATATGTTTGTTTATATGGATATATATAGTAATAAAATATTGTCCATATTGTATAACTTTGTGTGTCATTATCTAATTTAGATTTGACGTGAGTAGTGTGTAAAGCATATATATATATTGAGAACTTTGGATGGACCCATTTATTTGTCTTACGTTTTGTGTGTATATTATATGGACACATATAGTAATAAAATCTTTGTGGCCCTCAGATATTGGGTTGTCATTATCTAAGAAAGATTTGACAGTTGATGTTGTGTATTTTGACGGACGATATTGAGATGTTAGGAGACATTATATTCCTATCTACGCTATAAAAAAAATGTATGATGATATCGTTGAAGCATTATGACATGATATCATATGTTGGGATATTTATATTAATGCAATATCTTGGAAAAATGTATATACACTCCATTATTTTATATGTGAGATGCTAATATAGCATTGGTGAATATTTATTCACGGGGAGTGTGGTGTAGTGCAATAAGATATTGGCACGTGAAAGTATGAAATATGGTTATGAGATATATTGAGATATTTCTAGAGATTGTGGCTTAGTGCAATAAGGTAATTGACCGCGACGTGATATAGTAGAAATGTTTATGAGTCATAGATGTATGACACCGAATAAATTCACGAACGAAAATCCACAGACCCCGACTACCACAACTCGTGTGATTGGCCCTTCCGGCGTTCGATTAAAATTTGAATGGCCGGGCTGCCCATCCGGCGTTTGATTAATCCGAATGGCCTTCGGCGACCCTCCGGTACCCGAATAGTGGCTTGATTATTCCGTTAGAAAATAGAACGATGATGCTAATATTTTATGCCGAATAGTGGCGATGCTTACATAGATTTGGCTTCCGTGTGAGGATTTACGGTGTCGCGGCATCCCGCCGAGGTGGTTATTGCACGAGTGGCTCATTATGTAAGGGGAGGCATGTGGATGTACATGTTCGGCGTTGGGTTGCGATTGTGGTAGCCGGGGAAACTAGGTAAGACATAGATACGACGTGATTTAGGGACACGCAAAGAAAAGCCCGAAATAATATAATTATGGTAATATCTTGGTTAATGATGTATCTTTAAATAGATGAATGTATATAATATGTTTGGTTGGTTATTTGTTTAGTTGAACCTAAGGCCTCGATGGAGGAACTACATGCCTTATTTATTATGAGTATAGTTTGTTGTGTGGTTAGTGTGAAGTTAAAGAAGCCGATTGGAGGAACCACCGCCTTTAATTAGTATTCTTAAGGATGTTATATTAGTCGTTGAAAGTTAAAGGCCTCGATGGAGGAACTAACCTGCCATTATGGATTGTCTATATATATGTAGATTATATGTTGTATTTTAGGGTATTACTCACACCAAACATTTTTTATAATGTCAACCCGATTTGCATGTTTGTTTATCGGGTGTGTTCATTAAATGAACATAGTTGATAAGTCTTGACAGGTTTAGTGATGAAGAAGATTGGTTGCTGCTTGTGGTTTGCGTTAGCATTGCATCTCAGGTTGAGTTTTGTTTTCCCTTGAAGTGATATAGATTTTCAGTTGAGATAATATTATTTGCATTTTCATTTGTAAATTGTTTTATAAGGAAGAGGACTTTGTATAAGTTAAAAATTTTATTGGTTTTTAATTATCCGCATATGTTAAACTGTTTATGGGCTTTTGGAAGTGGAGAGTGCGTCACACCTCGGAGATCGAAGATCACACCCAGAATTCCGATAAATCAGATAATATAGATGATATCCGACTCCTCGATATCCGAGATGTGACAACAACTCAAAACCCAATCTATATCATAACCCTTAATGAATAATAACACATGCGGAAAACAAATATAATAAAATACTCAAAACAATCCACTCATCATTATGAATACTTGTGATCAGAATTAAGTTACAAACTTCTTCACTTAATAATAATACGGAAAAATAAATTAAACATATATCCCCAACAAATTTCCACTACATCTCTGAGGAAAAATGAAACAACATCTTATTGAAAATAAATGCTAACATCAATCACTTAACGATACCGCCACCTTCAACATCGCCTAACCTCGTCAGCCGATCGACTATGTTCATATAAGAACACACCGATTAGCAAACATGCCACTATTCGGCATAAAATATTATGCGCATCATCGTTCTATTTTCGCCGAACGGAATAATCAAGCCACTATTCCGGATGAAGATGGCCGCGCGAAGGCCATTCAGATTAACTGAACGCCCGAGGGCCAATCACATGAGTGTGGTAGCTAGGTTCTAGGATTTTTTAGATTCGTAATTTATTCAAGTGTATATATCTATGCATCTTAAAATTTCTCTATCTTCACGCGTGTCAATATTTACACAAAATCAACGCCAAATCTATATTAGATAATCGACAAAGCAAGTTTATACAAGTGTCACCCACATCCTATCATCGGATTGGTCCATAATATCAATCTATAATATTTTTAGAAAAAGTCAACAGTCAACGGGTCAACAGTCAACCCAACAGTCGACGGTCCTAACCGGTGGTCATTCCTCCCGGTCCTCACCCAAACCCATATTTAAAAAGAGTTCAAACCTTGGTCCTAAGCAACTAGCTAAACTGACCCGGTTTAACCCGGCCCATAACTGATCTGGCCCAACTAGAAGTCTCAATACTAACTAGATCCCATGCAACCCAATTCAAATTTTAGGACCAGCCCACATAAACCTTATAAACCGGCCCAACCAGAACTAATAGGGTCGGCCCAACTAATTAGTCCTAAGACCAAAAGGTTATACAATCACCGGATCGTTATCAACGTTATCATCCCATCCCTCCACAGCCAATTGACCACTTGCTTCCGGCCACCCAAACATCCTTCACACACCACCAAAATCGATCTAAAAAAAAATGGAGTGGGTGAAAAACCACGCCGACTTTACTTCACCCTCCACCCCCAATTTTCGTTTTAAAACACTTCAAAAATTCTTGGATCCGACCGCCATTAGTGTTCTTGGAGCTTTTCCAACCCCCACAAACTCTCTACCACCACCATACCTCATACCAACAACCCTCATTACATCAAAACAGTTCAAACACCTAAATAAAATAAACAATCACAATTACTCAAGACTTCCAAGAATGGGCCTAAAATGGCGTTTTCTGAGAGGAGGTTAGGGGCTCGCCTCCCTTCCCCACCACCTAATGGTGTCGACATTACTAACAATTCTTCAGAGTATAAACACGTACAGGAAAAGAAATCCATGGTTGTTCAGAACCAAAAACGGCATGAAAAGTAATAGAGCGGTGGTTCTTCAAGAACCTGAAATGTAGTGCGTATGTGTCTAGATGCGAGGAACAAAACCGAATCACCACTAACAATAAGAATAATCTTTGCAGAGAAAAAGAGCAGACAATGAAGGATGAACAAAACATGGTTTTTAAAGTCCAGCTACAGTGTCTATATACGGGAAAAACCGAAAAAGATAAACTACTCACCGTATGTGTTAACAGCAACAGAAAATATCGACGAAAATAATGGACGAAAATAATGAAAGATCCAATCCTAGCTAGCTCGCGAAATCCGTGTTCTTCTCCGCTGTTAGCTTGTGTGTGTTGTGTGAGGTTTTTCCAGAAAAACAAGTTTCTCCGGAGACACTCTATATTCTACTTAACTTCCAAATTACTACATATTCTTATATCCTAACTATGGAAATATTATTTCTATTAACAGTATCATATATATTATGTTCCTTAAGTTAATACCTTGTTTCCTTTTTATTTAAAGCTTACCAAAAATTAAAGATAAATTACCCCCATTCAAAATTCAAAATGCTAGTTTCCTATCTTATCATTATTCGAAATTTCTATATAGTATTCCCTCCTTAACTATTTGGTATTCCACATGCTAGCACGTTGACCGAAAATACATCAAATACGAGAAAATATTAAATATTGGTAACGCCAGATAATGTAAATATAAAATAGGGGTCTTACAGCCTATACACACCTTAAAGGGATCTCGCCCCCAGATTCAGCGAAGATAGAGGACACTAAGCTTAATAACTCCGGTGCGCCGATTCTAACCTTGTCCTCTAACTCCCACGTAACATCCTTCTCATCTTCACTCCATTGCACCTTCACCAAGTTCACTTGTCGCCGGGTTGTTTTTCACGCCACGGTCCACGATGGTGATAGGTTTCACCGAAAGTGTGTCAAATCGTCATTAATCTCGATCTCGACCGCTCAACAATGCGTGTCGGGTCTTTCACACACACTTCGAAGCATGGAAATATGGAAGACATCATGCACCGAGGATAAAGTAGCGTGCAACGCGAGCTGATATGCCACCCTGCCAACACGAGCAACAATCTCAAACGGTCCAATAAATCTAGGGCTCAACTTGCCCTTTTTCCCAAACCTCATCACACCACGCATAGGGGACACCTTCAAAAAGGCAAAATCCCCAACTTCAATGCGCAATATTTTATGCCGAATAGTGGCGGTATTTACATAATTGCTTCCGGTGAGGATTTACGGTGCGCGATCCCGGAAGTGGTGTTTACGCATCTGAGTGGTTCATTATGTAAGGGGAGGCATGTGGATGTACATGTTAAGTTGGGTAGCGATTGTGGTAGCCGGGAAACTAGGTAAAACATAGAGACGACGATTATTAGGGACACTTGATAAATGTTACGGATATGTTACTATTCCCTTTGGTGTGGTTAGCAAGTTAAGTTTCAATTTATAATATGATTATCACAAATTGCTTTGCGGAGAGTGGGTTAAACTAATTATTCTTGCAGAGAGGACCCACTCTGCGGATAGAGCATGCATAACGGTAAGTATTAGGATGCTATAAGTTATTTACTCATAGTTAGAAGCTAAGGTGCCTTTATGAAGGAACTAACTACCTTAAGCTAAGGCGCCTCGATGGAGGAACTACCTGCCATGTAGAGAATGAAATTTTATGTATATCTTTATGGTTTTCTAAGGCTACTCATACCAACATTATTTATAATGTTGACCCGATTTGCATGTTTGCTAATCGGGTGTGTTCTTATATGAACATAGTCGATCGGCTGGGCGGGGGTTAGTCGATGTTCGAGAAGGTGGCGGGCTGTTCGTGATTGATGTTAGCATTTATTTTCAATAAGATGTTGTTTCATTTTTCCTCAGAGATGTAGTGGAAATTTGTTGGGGATATATGTTTAATTTATTTTTCCGTATTATTATTAAGTGAAGAAGTTTGTAACTTAATTCTGATCACAAGTATTCATAATGATGAGTGGATTGTTTTGAGTATTTTACTATATTTGTTTTCCGCATGTGTTATTATTCATTAAGGGTTATGATATAGATTGGGTTTTGAGTTGTTGTCACATCTCGGATATCGAGGAGTCGGATATCATCTATATTATCTGATTTATCGGAATTCGGGGTGTGACAGTAATGTGTTCCTCCCAACTGCCTCCAAAATCAAGGACACATGCCCGCAACATGTCCTCCAATATCTGATTCACCCGCTCTGTTTGTCCGATCATGCGAGGGTGATATGTCAGGGCTCAAGTTTAGCCGTGCTCATAGCACTGGAAGCTCCCCAAAACTCTGATGCAAAAAGGGGATCTCTATCAGAGACAATGGAAACAGGTACGCCATGGAGTCTCACCACCTCTCGAATGTACTTCACTGCCAAACTATCGGTGTTTCATTGCGTACCCCAATTGGAATAAAGTGAGCAGATTTCGTCAATCGATCCACAATAACCCAGATAGACTCATTTCCCTGCCGGGACTTAGGTAATCCATCCACGAAGTCCATTGAGATTTGTTCCCATTTCCACGTGGGAATCTCCAAAGGTTGCAACAAACCTGAAGGCCTTTGATGCTCTGCCTTCACCTGCTGACATGTGAAACAACGAGACACATACTCTCCCACATCTCTCTTCATACCTTCCCACCAGAAAGTCCTCTTCAAGTCATGATACATCTTCGTACCCCCGGGATGGATAGTGAAGATGAGAAGGATGTTACGTGGGAGTTAGAGGACAAGGTTAGAATCGCGCACCCGGAGTTATTCGCTTAGTGTCCTCTACTGCTGAATCTCGGGACGAGATCCCTTTAAGGTGTGTATAGCTGTAAGACCCCTATTTTTATATTTACATTATCTGCGTACCAATATTTAATATTTTCTGTATTTGATCAGATATTTTCTGGTCAACGTGCTAGCATGTGGAATACCAAATAGTTAAGGAGGGAATACTATATAGAAATTTCGAATAATGATAAGATAGGAAACTAGCATTTTGAATTTTGAATGGGGGTAATTTATCTTTAATTTTTGGTAAGCTTTAAATAAAAAGGAAACAAGGTATTAACTTAAGGAACATAATATATATGATACTGTTAATAGAAATAATATTTCCATAGTTAGGATATAAGAATATGTAGTAATTTGGAAGTTAAGTAGAATATAGAGTGTCTCCGGAGAAACTTGTTTTTCTGGAAAAACCTCACACAACACACACAAGCTAACAGCGGAG
Organism: Coptis chinensis; assembly: GCF_015680905.1. Taxonomy (NCBI): domain Eukaryota; kingdom Viridiplantae; phylum Streptophyta; class Magnoliopsida; order Ranunculales; family Ranunculaceae; genus Coptis; species Coptis chinensis. Next base: position 76,332,321 of record NC_141464.1, read on the forward strand.
AAGAACACGGATTTCGCGAGCTAGCTAGGATTGGATCTTTCATTATTTTCGTCGATATTTTCTGTTGCTGTTAACACATACGGTGAGTAGTTTATCTTTTTCGGTTTTTCCCGTATATAGACATCAGATTTGGACTTTAAAAACCATGTTTTGTTCATCCTTCATTGTCTGCTCTTTTTCTCTGCAAAGATTATTCTTATTGTTAGTGGTGATTCGGTTTTGTTCCTCGCATCTAGACACATACACAGACTACATTTCAGTTTACTGAAGAACCACCGTTCTATTACTTTTCATGCCGTTTTTGGTTCTGAACAACCATGGATTTCTTTTCCTGTACATGTTTATACTCTGAAGAATTGTTAGTAATGTCGACACCATTAGGTGGTGGGGAAGGGAGGCGCGAGCCCCTAACCTCCTCTGTAAAAACGCCATTTTCGGCCATTACTGAGTTACTGAGTAATTGTGATTGTTTATTTTATTTCGTGTTTGAACTGTTTTGATGTAATGAGGGTTGTTGGTATGAGGTATGGTGGTGGTAGAGAGTTTGTGGGGGTTGGAAAAGCTCCAAGAACACTAATGGCGGTCGGATCTAAGAATTTTGAAGTGTTTTAAAAACTGAAAATTGGGGGTGGAGTGGTGAAGTAAAGTCGCGTGGTTTTTCACCCACTCCATTTTTGTTTAGATCGATTTTGGTGGTGTGTGAAGGATGTTTGGGTGGCTGGAAGCAAGTGGCTGTTGCTGTGGAGGGGATGACAGTGATAACGATCCAGTGCTCCCGGGCGGTGTATAACTGTTTTGGTCTTAGGACTAATTAGTTGGGCCGACCCTATTAGTTCTGGTTGGGCCGGTTTGCAAGGTTTATGTGGGCTGGTCCTAAAATTTGAATTGGGTTGCATGGGATCTAGTTAGAATTGAGATTTCTAGTTGGGCCAGATCAGTTATGGACCGGGTTAACCCGGGTCAGTTTAACCCAGTCGCCTAGGACCAGGGTTTGAACTTTTTAAATATGGATTTGGGTGAGGACCGGGTGGAATGACCACCGGTTAGGACCGTCGACTGTTGGGTTGACTGTTGACCCGTTGACTGTTGACTTTTTCTAAAAATATTATAGATTGATATTATGGACCAATCCGATGATAGGATGTGGGTGACACTTGTATAAACTTGCTTGTCAGTATCTAATATAGATTTGACGTTGATTTTGTGTAAATATTGACACGTGAAGATAGAGAAATTTTAAGATGCATAGATATATACACTTGAATAAATTACGTAACGAAAATCCTAGAACCTAGCTACCACAACTCATGTGATTGGCCCTCCTGGCGTTTCAGTTAAGCTGAATGGCCTTCGGGCGGCCCTTCTGGCGTTTCAGTTAATCTGAATGGCCTTCGGGCGGCCCTTCTGGCGCAGCCGAATAGTGGCTTGATTATTCCGTTCGCAAAATAGAACGATGATGCGCAATATTTTATGCCGAATAGTGGCATTACTTACATAATTGCTTCCGTGTGAGGATTTACCTGGTGTGGCGGCATCCCCGTCCGGGTGGTTACGCACGGAGTGGTTCATTATGTAAGGGGAGGCATGTGGATGTACATGTTCGGCGTTGGGTAGCGATTGTGGTAGCCAGGAAAACTAGGTAAAACATAGAGACGACGTATTATTAGGGACACTTGATAAATGTTACGGATATGTTACTATTCCCTTTGGTGTGGTTAGCAAGTTAAGTTTCAATTTATAATATGATTATCACAAATTGCTTTGCAGGAGAGTGGGTTAAACTAATTATTCTTGCAGAGAGGACCCACTCTGTGATAGAGCATGCATAACGGTAAGTATTAGGATGCTATAAGTTATTTACTCATAGTTAGAAGCTAAGGTGCCTTTATGAAGGAACTAACTACCTTAAGCTAAGGCGCCTCGATGGAGGAACTACCTGCCATGTAGAGAATGAAATTTTATGTATATCTTTATGGTTTTCTAAGGCTACTCATACCAACATTATTTATAATGTTGACCCGATTTGCATGTTTGCTAATCGGGTGTGTTCTTATATGAACATAGTCGATCAGCCTGGACAGGGTTAGCTGATGTTCGAGAAGGTGGTATTTGTGCTCGTGATTGATGTTAGCATTTATTTTCAATAAGATGTTGTTTCATTTTTCCTCAGAGATGTAGTGGAAATTTGTTGGGGATATATGTTTAATTTATTTTTCCGTATTATTATTAAGTGAAGAAGTTTGTAACTTAATTCTGATCACAAGTATTCATAATGATGAGTGGATTGTTTTGAGTATTTTACTATATTTGTTTTCCGCATGTGTTATTATTCATTAAGGGTTATGATATAGATTGGGTTTTGAGCTGTTGTCACATCTCGGATATCGAGGAGTCGGATATCATCTATATTATCTGATTTATCGGAATTCGGGGTGTGACAACCGCCCTCACTCAACAGCCCTCACACCCATACATCAAACCCCAACCAACACTAACCAAAACAATCAACAAAACAATCAAAACATAAACAAAAACGATTTATTGGAGGGGCGTCAAGGCCCGCCATTGATGGCGTCAACCACCTCCGACAGCCCTCCCACAACTCCAACATCCACACCCATCCATAGACCAACCCACCATACCAAAACAGCTCAAACCCGCACCAATAAATTCACAACCAACAATTTTCAAGAACGCAGTAATGGACGTTCGGCGCCATTGGACTTTGTTCAAGGCTCCTAACAGCCCAACCACCGTACTCAACCCCCAACAACCCATCAAAGTTTAATGACACACGAAAAAAGGACGGAGGAGCGCCATTGCGGCTCCTCGAAGCTTTGCTCTTCAAACCTTTGCGGATTGAATCAATAATAAAAAAAACAACACGATGCTAACATTAGCCCGTTTAACACTTTCGGACATTATAGAGAATAACTACAGAAAATCAACGTAAACCTTAGACAAGTAAAAATCTTGTTTGTATACCCGAAAACTATAAATCGGTGAAATAGCAAAAATAGCTACTACTCACTCAATGTACTCGGCGAATCCTCCTAGCCCGATTCGTCGCGCTCCAACGCTCCAGCAAAACCAGCTTCTCTCTGCCTCCATTTTTAATATCTTATTTTTTCTCTGAACCCTATTTTCTAGAAAAATGTGTTTATATACTCGGGTCCGAAACCCAAGCCCAACCCAGACTCGGGCCCAAAAAATCAGGCCCACGTATCCCGAGTCCAATCCGACGAATTTTGAAAATAAATAAATTTAATTAATTAATAAATATAAAAATACGTATTTAAAAATACGGGCGTTACAGAGATCCTTAAGGTGAGTGCGTCCAAGCTGAGTTGTTGACAAGTGGCACCTCTGTTTGTCGGGCCGGGCACGGAAGGTGTCTTGGGCTAGACTCTTCTCTTGGGGATGCAGATCGATTTTTGGTCAATATGGATCTTGGGCTCCACCCGGATCCCTTGGTTAATGGGCTTTTCGAGGACTCGATTTTCTTGCTTTGTGCGATATGGATGTTGGGCCCCCTCAAGAGTCCGTTTCTCGGGCCATCCGAGTCCAAAGATAGAAGTTATGTTCTCTCGAACCTCTTTTGGACTCCTTACCTGTTTCTATGGACTTTATGTTTTCCAGTTTAGCTAGGCCCACTTTAAGCCCAAAGCTTCCTTCTTATCTTCGGCCCAATCTAAGCCCAAAAGCTAGAAAAAGCCCGGTTTCTCTGGCCAAGCCTCATACCCAACAAGCATGCAAAACTCCATAATCGTGATCTCTTAGTTTCGATTCCATACTCGCCCCTCTCAAAAGGAAAGTTGTCAAAAATCTAGTCGATATTTTCAAAAAATTGGCACTCTAGGAAGCATATATGTGGTTTCCAAGAAAATTTCGGGAGTTGGTAGTTTTGTATTATCTCAAGAATATGAAACGAAAAGTTACACCTTGGAGACTTCACAAGCATGCGCTGACATCTCTGAAGAAGTACAATATTTTTCTCGCAAAAGGATTATGGTCTCTACAAAAGTTTTCTCCTATGAGTTTAGAAACTCTAAGAGATAAAAAATGAGTGATAGTTCAGGATCCTCTCAGGGCTTCCCACCTCACATGTTCTCTCAAAAGAGGAGAAAGGTAATATTACGAAGAAGCCAGTGGAAGTGAGGAAAGGAAGATTTTTGTAAGTTTTAAAAACAAAAGGAAAGTTGATGATTCTGTTGAGGAAGATGATACAGTAAAAGGAAAGAGGTTGAGAACCCAATATCTTATAGATTGAGATATAGAAGGAAAAGAGATCATGTCAAGTTCTGATGGTGATGGTTCTATGGGAATCACTCCCTCCCCTTCTCCTTCTGAGTTAATCAAGAGTGATTCCTTTAGCAAGTATTCAAGTAACCCAAGTGTCTTTTTTTATGGTCCAGGAGAATCTGATTCTAGGAGTTCAAAGAGTTTGGTTTTAGCAGATTATGGTTCTAAAGATTCGGTAAGCTCTGGGTCTCATGACACTGTCTCTAAGGGTTCTGGGTCATCTAGTTCTGGTTTTTGGGGTTCTGGTGATAGTGCTTATGGTTCACAAGGTTCTAGTTCTTTTGACACTGGTTTTAATTCTTCAGATAAGAATGTTGGTTTTTTTGGTTCTGGAGGTTCTTCTAGTTCAAATGGTCTCTCTCTCTCTAATGATGAGTCTGATGATGGGTTTAATAATTCATCTAGTTATTCGGGTCCTGACATTCCTAGCTCTGAGGGACTCAATGTGGCTGCTTTAAACAACTCAGAAGGGTTCGCGGTGACTGACCCATTTCAGTCACCTCTAGAGCCATGACGACAACTGCATAGAATTGTTGGGGAATTGGTTCGGCCTCGACAATGGTAGCTCTTAAGAACCTGATTATGGTTTCAGATCCTAATATTCTTTGTTTGTCTGAAACCATGGCTACGGGAAAAAAAAATGGTTCTAGTTGGTAAGAAAATTACGTATGGTGGTAAATGTATAGTGCCTGCAGCTGGATTGACTATTTTTTGGAAAGAAAACATTCAGCTGGAAATTTTAGGAGCTACAACTAATCATATTAAATGGAAAACTCTCTAATTACTTTTCAAATTCTGATTGGTTTTTCTCTTTTATATATGATGAGTCTATCTCCTATAAGAGGAAGAGGGTCTAGGATGAGCTGCGTGAGATGTCCTTGCGAATTCTTGGTCTTTGGGTCCTCTTATTTGGTGACTTTAATTAGCTCTATTTCTTCTCCTTTAGAGAAAGTTGGTGGTAATGGTACTCAGTATAGAAGTATGAATGCTTTTAATGATTTTATTAATGACCTTGGGCTTATGGATCTAGGGTTTAAAGGATCAAGGTTTACCTGGGCTAATAAAAGATTCTTTGGAGATCATATCCTAGAAAGATTGGATATAGCTCTAGCCACCATAAATTGGCTAGAACTTTTTCCGCACTCTCTCATTCAAAATATTTCCATCCTCTCTTCTGACTATTTTTCCCTGTCTATAAATCTCAATAATTCCCTCCAAAAAACAAAAAACCCTTTTAGATTTTTTTGAAATGTGGACTAAAGAGTCTTCTTGTAAAGATGTTATTGCATTGGCTTGGGAAGATACTTCTGGGGGAGACTGTTCTGGTACCTCTGCTTTGTCTGTTCACAATAGATTAAAAAATACCATTAAGAAATTGAGAAAATGAAATGTTGAGGTTTTTAGGGATGTTTATCTTAATATCAAGACAGTTAGAAGGGAGTTGGATAATATTCTCTCTAAAGATATGGAGGTAGCAGTAAACTACTCCAAGTTCCTATCTCTTCAAGAAGAATTAGAGGTTTTACTTGATAAGGAAACAAGCTTTTGAAAGCAGAAATCAACCACAAACTGGGTCAAGGATGCAGGTAGAAATACTAGATTTTTTCATCTGTCTACTATCTATAGAAGGAGGAAAAATAGTATTGAAAAGCTCAAAAATGAAAATGGTGGTTGGGATACAGAAAAAGTAGAGGTTGGGCTCAATATCAATGCTTATTTCAAGAATATTTTTACTTCTAATGAACCTAATACCAACCCTGATATCTTGAATCTCTTTGATCCCTGTATCACTCCAAGTGAAAACATTTTGCTAACTAGAGTGCCTTCTGATGCTGAGATCTGGTCTACCATTAAAAGCATGGGTGCCCTTAAAGCTCCTTGCCCTGATGGATTCCAGGGTATTTTCTATCAAAAGTATTAGGATACTATCCATCTTGAGATTTCTGAAGCAGTCAAAGCTTTCTTCACTTTCTCTATATAAGTTAGCTTCTTGTCTAAATGAGACTTTCATCACTCTTATTCCTAAGATTTCAAATCCTGAGCACATCACCAAATTTAGACCCGTGGTCCGCTGCAACTTTTCCTATAAGATTATCTCAAAGATCATGACCACCAGGCTAAAACCACTCTTTCACAAATTTATCTCCCCCCTTCAAGGTGCCTTTGTCAAAGGTAGATCTATTATAGATAGCATTGGGCTTGCAAGTAAAGTAATGCATATTATGAGAAAGATGAAAAAACATAAGCAAGGCTGGATGGCCATAAAGTTGGATATGAAAAAAGCTTTTGATAGGGTTGAGTGGTGCTTTGTGGATCAAATTCTGGGTAAACTTGGGTTTTCTGCCAAATGGAGGAAAATGATTCAACAATGTCTTAGTACTGTCTCTTATAATGTTCTGCTGAATGGATCCCCCCTTGACAAAGTATATCCTGAGAGAGGTGTCAGGTAGGGAGATCCTTTATCTCCATACCTCTTCATCATTGTTGCAGAAGCTCTCTCTAGACTTATTGCGCAAGCTGAAGGCTCTGATTCTATCTCTGGTATCAAGATTAGGAAAAAGGCCCCTGGTATCAGTCATCTGTTCTATGCTGATGATTCTATTGTTCTCTGCAAAGCTGACTTAAAACAATCTGACTGTATGATGGATCTTATTAGAACTTATTGTGAAGCTTCTGGGCAAGTAGTGAATTTTGAAAAGTCAAGAGCCTTTTTCAGTGGGAATGTTTCCATACACACCCAGAAAAGTATCTTGAAAAAATGGAAGATGAGATTATTTGATGAGAAGGAAGTTTATTTGGGAGTTCCTATTTTGCCGGGGAAAAAGAAAAGTGAGAATTTTGAATATCTAGTTCAGAAAGTACTTATCTTCTTCCTTGTATGATCACAGATAAGTTGGATCAGCTTAATAAAAACTTATGGTGGAATGGTTATAAAACATCTCATTCAGTCATTCCTATCATACTATTAGCTGAGACAAATTATGTAGAAGTAAATCCAATGGAGGTCTAGGGTTCAGGAAAGCAAGGGATATGACAAGCTCTGATCAACAAACATTGTTGGAGGATGATTAAGGATAAGATTTCCAAATGGGCTATGTTATTTAAGAAAACTTATCCAAAATGACAACATATGATTGATATGAAAAGTCTTCCTAAGGACACCTCTTACTTCTTTAAAGGCATCATCAGAACTTTGAAAGAGATCAAAAATGGTTTTCTATGGAATATTGGAGCTGGCTCTTCTATTTCTATCTACTTGGTGCCTGAAGATGCTCTTACAACTTTTTTTTACGATACAAAATCTCTTAATTCAATGCCTTAATTTGGGTCTGTAATCTATAGATGTTGGAAGTTGGAACTTATCCTTAATACAGAGGCTAAGTATCAAACCATCAATCAGTATACCACCATACCTAGTGGCTACATCGAGCGTTTTTAACTCTTTAAAATATCGTAAAACGTGTTTGATATGTCGAAGTTTTGAAATGACACAACAAAATATTTCAACAAACTCGAGATAATAATCCATGGTCCCACATCTAGTAGAATTGAACTCTGCGGTCCAACCAATGAAAACAGTCCAAGCATGACTACGGAATACCTACTCATAAACGCAGCTCACCAAAACAACAACCACTTTATCCCACAATTACCAACCAACCCCAAAAAACAACCCCACACTCCAAAACACCCTAAGGACATACTCGGTAATGTACGTCGACTGGAGCTCTTCGATATAAACAAAGCGAAAAAAAACGAATATAAAATCTCTATAATTGGCAACCCCTCAAAAACACATTCACTCTAATTCAGTAGTCACACTCTTCGTGCTCTCCGTCTCGCTCTCGTTTTCTCAGAATATCTCAGATCTCATTTTGTTTGTTTCGTTGTAATCGAAATCTATGGCGGCTTTTGCGGGAAATTCTGTATTTGTTTCTTCTTTCATGTGTGCTACTCAGGTATAACTATTATCACGATCTTCATCTTTATTATTAATATGTGATTTTTTATGGCATCACTATGTTCATTTATTGTTTTTTAGTGTATAGCTCAATTTTTTTGGATTTTTGTGGTAAAAAATGAAACTTTTTTTGTATGTTTGTGTTCAAATGATTACCAATTGACTGCTGACTCTTTATAGAGTAAAATTAGTAGTAGGATTATGATTCAAGTGTTTGTTTTTTGTATTTTGAGCAGGCAACAACCAGGTATTCAGGACTGAAGTCAGTTTCACTCTGTACTCAGAGGAAAAGCTTCCCATCGCTTTCGCTGCGACAAGGGCCCCTCCGTTTCCGAGTCTCTTGTGCTGTATGTATCTCTAATTACAATGCTGTTACGCACTTTGAGTTTAAATTTCAGTTTAGTGATTTTTGTTGAGTAATAATTAGTCACCTATTAGTTTTGTGTATTCTGTTGCAATGTAGTGAACACGAGTACAGCTATTTGTTTAATGTATTCAACTCCGTGTTTGAGTTATTTAAAAAAAAATACTGAAAGACAAAAGAATAATAACTTTCTGTTTTGTAACAAGAAATATGAACCTAAAAATGAAAATTGAACTTTATTTTTTTAAATTTTTTTTGGTATCTATTGTTTTCAAATTGTAGAAAAAGAAGCATGCTGCTCTGTTTTAAGGTTTTTTCTAATTCGACAATGTCAGTAATTTGTTTCGTAGAATTATGGGATGGAACTCATGTGGGTAAACCTCCCATCCCAAACACCAAAGATAAAAAAGGACATGTAGGTAAGTGAGTTAATGACACAGTTGTATTGTTGTGCTTTCACTCTTGATATAATCCTTGCTAAATAGAATTTGACTGCGCTATCTGGCTCTTTGGAGATTGATACCAAATTGGTTTCCTTTTGTTCACCTTTAGGGGAATCAACACTTCCCTTTCCACTTTTCTGCTACCTAGGTCATGCATGCATATATTCGGTAGGTTGTAAAGATTGCTATACTAGCAGCGCAGCTGTAGCAAATGCTAATTCTTTATTTTGGTGTGCAGGCTAAACCTGAGACAGTTGAAAAGGTGTGCGAAATAGTAAGGAAGCAGTTGGCATTGCCAGCTGATTCTGCTGTTTCGGGTGAGTCAAAATTTGCTTCCCTTGGAGCTGATTCTCTCGATACGGTAATTATTCAGCAACTTTACATTCTCCATAGCTTACCATCTTAAACATGTTGGCTGGCAATTTTGTGAACTTTTATGGTTTCGTGGGACACTTCCATGATATACAATATTCTCGCTCATATTGCGTGTCTGCACTATCTACGTCCTTTAACTTACTCACCATGGCATTCATGTTAATAGGTTGAGATTGTGATGGGACTTGAGGAGGCGTTTGGGATCAGTGTCGAAGAAGAGAGCGCGCAGACTATTGCAACTGTTCAGGATGCAGCAGATCTCATTGAGAACCTCATTGAGAAGAAGGTTTAAAGGAAGCAGGGCAGGGCTTATAAAGTTATGGAAGATAGAAGTAGTATTAAGAAGGAGGTTTTTCTGTGTGGTGCTCTTGAGTTCCGGTTTTCCTTTTAGCATTTGATGTTTTATTAGTTACAAAAGAACTTTTCGTGTACTTGTTTCGATGTCTGTTCCTAAGTTCTATCTTTAGAATGAACTAATAAAGTCTGTCTTGTCTGTTTGATGGAAACTTATTTTCTTTAGCAATTTATTCGTAGAATTCAGGAATTTTGTAGAATTCGGGAATTCTATTTCAGTGGCAATTGTGGTTTCAGCTAGAATTGTTTTCTGGGTAGTAAAAATAACAACAGCGTGTTAACTGTTAAGGGGGTAAAAGGAAAAGGAAGTAAAACCAAAATGCCAGATGGATGATTTTGCTGTATTTTGGAAGTAATCCACTGTTACAATTTTTTACCTTGGTAAATATCCTGATCCAGAATGAGGGTTTGGAATCTCTGTATACTGTGATGTGCAAGCTAGGACGCTCCTTTAAATTCTTTTGACTTTTTTCGTCATATTCATATGTGCTAATGTGCTTGTGCTTACTACGTGTCTCACCTTCCCTTTTGAACTTGTACTGATACTACATGTTGCATTTTCGGATAATTTCTCTTAAAGCGGTGTTCTCAGGTATCTCACTTCTCCTGTTCCTTTTCGTTTTTTTGGTAAGATTGACTCTTGAAAATTACATTTGGAGAATAGATTCCATTTATTCTTTTGGCTTGAATTTTAGCTTGATATGCAAGCTAGGAAGCTCAACTTTTTCCTTACTATATATACTCAATTTAAACTTTCTTGATTCTAAATTTGGTACTTCTTGTTTCAATGGATTCAAATACTTCTGAATTATTAGATCAAGGGTCTGTATTCTTTTTTGCAATAGTATTTCTTGTTACTATTAATTAGTTTCTAGTTTCTTGATCAATATGTTGTTGTATGTATTTACTGTCTTTCGCGTGTTCATAACTATATAGATAATTTTCTTCCTTGTACATATATGTACTGAATAGAAAATTCTTGTATAGATCAAAGATAAAAATGGGAAAAGCTATTGCTGTGCTTAATGGTAGTGAAGGTGTGAGTGGCACTGTCAAGAAGTCTCTTATTTCAGCTAAAATGAGGGGGTGTTGCATTTTGTTTATCTTTTCTTGATTGTTCAATTTGAAGGTCCTCATTTCGACCCAGATGGCAAAGAGCACGGCACTCCTGAGGATGAAATACGTCACGTTGGTGATCTTGGAAATGTCGCAGCTGGTTGGGATGGTATTTTTATTTTTTTGAGTTGCTTTGTGTTGCTCTGCTGCAGTTTCTCTCATCTTGGTCATCACTGTTCCCATTCATATGATTGTTGGTAATCTTGCTGCTATTGCTGAGTTTATAGCAATAGAATACGTAACTGGGTACAATTGCTTTTGAATGTGAAATACTCATTAACAAAGTCAGACTTCATTGCAATTATAATTACAATACTCAGTGGTGGCATTCTCATAATCATTGAAGCAATGAAGAATTGAGTAGTATAAATAGATTGGTCGCATGTTTCAGGTGTTGCTGAATTCACCATAATTGACGAACAGGTTATATATCTGATCTTTCTCTCTTCTTGCTCATTTTTACTAGTAATGCACAAATTTCAGATAGTTATACATAAGCAGGTTACAGAATAACCGGTCCTCAATGTTGTAGATTTCTCTCATTGGTCCGTATTCCATTATTGGAAGAGCTGTTGTTGTGCATGCTGACCCTGATGATCTTGGAAAGGGTAATTTCACCACATTTGAATTTCTATATCTTCAACAGCAAGTAAGTGCGGGTGCATGTGTGTGTGTGTGTGTGTTTGGCGGGGTCAGGGGCGGATGCAGGATTCACCACAAGGAGGGGCTACTGGTCTTAATTGTCACTGCTATTTGGTTTTTGACTTTTGGGGGGTATAATTCATGAATAGTGACAACTATATATGTGTTTTTTTTGGGGGGCAAAGTTGGGGGGGGGAAGCAAATAGCCCCGGACAGCCAACTCATAGATCCGCCCCTGGGCGGGGTGAGGGGAAGCAAAAGGTGTTCAAACTCCTAATTATGAATACCCCTTTGGTAATATATGAATATGTGCCTCTTCTATGACACAGTCATTGTTTCATGTTTCCTACACGATACTGCTTGTATTTACATGTGTATTTTCATCTTTCCCAGGGGGTCATGAACTCAGCAAAGTCACCGGAAATGCTGGTGGGAGGGTTGCCTGTGGTGAGCATATTGTTGCTCTTGCTGCATCTAAATCTGCCTGCGCCCAACTTCTAGATCTTGTTATCGTATCAACTAAGTTTCACTGGTTTGATTATGTTTCTAATATAGGTATTTATCTTTCCTCAGGTGTTATCGGCCTTCAGGGATGACCTCTTACTTAACCGTGAGAATCTCACGGTTAAACATTTTAGTGGTTTACGTTAGTTCCAAGTAACAAGGTGTTGTAAAAATCTCGAGGAATAAAGGAGTTCAGTGATTGGGGTAGAATTCCGTAGCATTAGGGCTGGTCATCGAGCTACCCGAAGTCGAAGTTTTGCTATACTCGAGCTCGACTCGCACATGCAGAAGCTCAACTCGAACTCGCATTCGAGCTTAATATTGAAGTTCAAGCTCGACTCGGCTCGACTCATTTTACACCTCGACTCACTTCGAGTTCGAGTTCAGTTATGTTCGTTTGAACTCGAACTCGAAAAAAAATGTATATAAAACATTAAAACTAGTATAAATTGTAAATTATAGTTGGGTATAAATTATAAAATGACGTATAAATTATAAATTATATACTACCTATGGTTTATAAAACGAGTAGCTCGCGAACTACTCAAGCTCGACTCAAGTAGTTCATAAGTGGCTCGCGAGCTATTCGAACTCGAACTACTTGCTATCTAGAATGAGTTTTAAATTAAGCTCAAACTCGACTCATACTTTTGTGTGCGGATTAGTTTGAGTCGAGCCTTCGATGAGCCAAGTTCGAGTTACTCACAAATAGCTCGAGGGAGCATTATATTGAAATAATAGACATGTAACATACTTATACTTGTAGTTTGTGCACTCTATAGCATATTAGTTTACGAATACTGCTTTTTTACCCTCTTCACCATTACAAAGGGTTCTTGTACAGAGGTCCAATGTTAGTTAGTAAAATTGTCGCCAAAATAAACACAAAAATAACCAAAGCCAATTATATCTCTCCTATTCTTTTACACCGACCTTCTTGGCCTGGTTTGGAAGGAGCTGTGGTTTGGTCTTTTGGATCTCAAGAGGGGTAATACTAGTACGTGTGGAGAACGAAATGAGACTTGGAACTGCAGGACTATTGGACAGAATACCAGAATAGAGATCGTGAGAACATGCATGTATGGTGAACAATTGATCAAACCTGCATAGTCTAGTGACAATTCCCGGGAAACCAAATAGGTAGATCGCAGAAGCTTGGGTAAGAAGTGACACCAATCATTGGAACTTGCTCAGTGAGTGATCCAGATGAGTTTTGAGATACATTTGAGAAGCATAGTAAGGTTTCTTGGTCTTTCGTTTCCAGCAAATATTCGGCCAGGCATGATGGTCTATGACATTGGCTCCATGCGTGAACATGTGATCATTGACTGTCACATGTACGTGACCATCAACAAAATCAACAGGATGCCTGCTCTGTTAAGGTTGTATTCCGGTTATCGACAACAAAGGCACCACTTAAGTCCAATACTTCACAACTTCACTTACCTTTTAGAGGATAGGGACTATGACTTTTTTTACCATAAAGCAAGGCCCAAAATATCGATATTGATAAATATATTGGTGTATCTAAAAATTGATATATATCAGATATATTTATTTTTTTGGTAACCAGTCCAAACTATTTAAAATATCGGATATATCAGAAATATAATATCGAAAATATTGAAAATATATTAGAAATATCAGATTTATATTAAAAAATAGTCAAAAAGTCAATTGATATATATTGTAAATATCAAATATATCGATTATATCGGAAATTCCAATATATATCGGAAAAAAAAAGTTCTATTTCGGTGGATATATATCGAAAATATCGATGTTGGGATACTAAAATACCAATATATATCGGCGATATTTTGATCCATGCCATAGAGTATGAGTGGGTGAAGTGAATTTTATACAAAATTGGGCATCAAGTGAATTTCATACAAAATTACCTAAATTAAATGGTATTTCAAAATTTTGTTCCCGTGATTAAATGATACCTCACTAATATGCAGCAGCCACTTATTAGAAGCACTTTTGCAGCATAAACTTACTACAAACAATTTTACAGCTTACTACAAACACTTTTGCAGCAGCAACCTATTACATGCATTTATGCAGCAGCCACTTATGCCACGCACTTGCATCCCCCCAACTGAATAGAAATGGGATAAATGTGGCACAGAAATGAATTATGGCGCAAACTTGACATGGCCTTGTAGTTGATTGAATTCTTCAATCTCCAAATTCTGCATTCTTCAAGTTCTTTGTTTGCCGCCTTAAATAGGTGTTGGCCTCTGGAGCATCTTTCTTTTTGTTCAAACCCAAAGGAGCCCATCAAATCCAATTTCCAGGTTGGACACTGGACTGTCCCCAATTTCCTCATCGGCTACGTATTTGTCATCTGATGAATCTACAAATGGCTCCAACAAATCCGAAGACCTTTCCGATGGAATCCCGTAGTCCTTGAGAACACGAGAAGAGGCAGTAACAGTTGCTTCCCGTTCCAAAACAACAAGGAAGTTGTCTTCAAACTCAAATACTAAATACTTGGTTGTGCATGCTAGTGAAGTCATGGATAAAAAAGAGGATTAGAATTGTTCGGCAGAGAGAGAGAGAGAGAGTGAATTCATTGTTCTTACAGTCAACAATATACGCTAGATGTCTTATATTCTTTATTTGGATCCCATTGAACTTCAAAATCTGCAGTTGCTTCCACCGTTAGTTTTCACATATAGAATGATATCCTGTATAACTAGGCAATTCAAAATCCAACTTCAAGACACAGATCCAATGACTTGCCTGCTGATTACCCATATCCTCGTATCCAATGTTTAATTCATTTAGAATGTCAGTTTAAATTATCGTCAGTTGTGGTATATATATAGTGTGTCGTCAGAGTCTGAAGAGTAATACTGTAGCTCCTTTACAGAAGTACCAGTCGGGAAAGAAGCAGTCTTTAAGTTATGGCGTTGTATTTTATCTCTCGAGTTACATATAGAACGAAGTTTTATTTATTAAGTAGACTCTATGTAGCAAATATATTGTAGTTTCATTCCAAAGTTGTCATTCTTATGTAAGAGCTTTTCCTAGAAGTTTGAAAATTATTTGTTCATACGCTTGCCTTTACATGTTTTTGATTGCATCATATATTATAAATGTATAATAGAATGGAGTGTGCTTTGGTCCATAGAATCAATATAACCATCGGCAAAGCAAATCTATACTTAGTGCAATAGCTGGATGCCCGGATATTTGATTTATCTTTAGCAGTAATTTATTTCTTTAATACGCAGCAACACTGCAACATTTTCACATTAATATTTGAAGTCTCAGCCTAGGTAAACATCACCGTGATGTGCAGCAGCTTTAGTTATTCTATATTAATATTGTGGCTTTCTTTCCTTGTTCTTCAAGACATTTTACTTTCACTCCTTTGGACTTGGAGTGAAGAGCAGTGAAAGCAAAGTTTGTTTATTAGTTGTATTGCTTTCTGACTTTCAATATCTGGTGGGCTCGGGTTGACCTGACCAACTATGTGTTTGTGTGTGGTGGACCGTGTAACATTTTGTATAGATTTTTCGATTTAGGGAAATATGAACAAGGAGGTGGATTATCTTGGTGATGGTGATGTTGTTTAGTGGATTTTGATTCTGATGTTGAACATCATTGATTGATTAATCTTGTCTATTGATGTTGAGCTTCATGAGGCGGTGAAATATAATATTGTTCATTACTTATGAGAATTGGCGAGGTAGCATAGCTGCACAGGCACTTGTTTAATTGCTTGGGCCTAATAAAAAAAGCCCACGCACCACTTCAAAAACCCTTGAGACTGTTGAAAATGTCAAACTACATATTTTGGTGGTGATGGATGATTGGTGAAAGACTGAAGATGATTTTCATCAAATTACAATATTTGGGGTGTTGACACACCTTTTTAGGTAAACCTATTATCCTCAAAGACCTGCCGGATTCTGGCCCAACTCTTCTTGACCTCGAGGTTAGCTCTCTTTTTTCCCTAGTTCTCCTATCCTGAAATCAAAATAGATTGGGAGAATTGTTTCCCTTTCAAATCATCCAATCCATCAATAGAATCCAAATTAAACCATCAGGCTCCCCTGATCATATTATTTGGCCTCTTATTAAGAATGGTTATCTCACTGTTAAATCAGCATATGTATTTCTTACTAAGCAAGACAATATATATTTCTCCTCCTCTTTCAACCATTTGTCTATGAAAAAGCTATGGAAGCATCATTTAGATGCTGCTACTCAGCTGTTTATATGGAAATTATACATAGGTGGACTTCTTATGGGGGATGTCTTACATAAGTTCAAATTCAAAGGAGATATAACTTGCTCCTTCTGCCCCAAAGATGTATTGAAACTGCTTCTCATGTTTTTTTTTCCTGTAAATGGGTTAAGATGATGTGGTATGTCTCAAATGTCATGCTGGATATTAATGCTCACTCTGATTGGGAAGTTAAAGATTGGGTAAATCAGTTCATCTGCTGGTGCTCCTCTAAGAATGAAAATATATGCAGAAGAGGATATATGTGTCTCCATCTTTTATATGAACTTTGGCTGGCCAGAAATAAAGTTAGGATGGAATTCAAACCTATATATATATTTGAAATACATTTTGAACTTGTCTGATATGAAAAGAGAAAGAAATAGTTCTGCTTTTCTCTTTATCTCTTATGCTGTTCAACTTTTATCTTTTAATATTAACTCTTGGTTTCCACCCTCCCCTCCATGGATTAAAGTTAATTTTGATGCTGCTTTTGACAGATCTCACTTTAATCATGTTTTTGCTTGGATTAGTCCTCACTTTAATCATGTTTTTGTTTGGATTAGTCGTACTGGGAATGGTTTGGCACCCTCCATGTAATCTGGCATGTGGGCTCTATTTTCAGATTTAAAATAAGAGCTGTTCCTCCATGTAATCTGAGTTATGTGGGCTCTATTTTCAGCCTTTAAAATAATAGGGGAGGGTAGGCCTTAAAATAATAGGGGGATGGTTTAAAAAAAAAAAGCCACTATTGTTCTAGAGATGAGTATCTGAGTTGGCACTTGACACCAAGCATAATGCATTTGTTTGACCTAACATTGGATATGAACAAGGTAATAGGTAAATCAGGTAAATGTAATACGTAAGATTTTCTTACTCACAATCTGCGTTAAGTGGATGCACATCATTCAATTCCCATTTCTGACCCCAACCATCAGACCATTTTATTGTACATGTATCCCATATGGCCATATCCCCATCAGGCTAGGCCTTTGCGCCATAGAATACTAAGGACCTTTAAGGCCAATCCTACTTCCTAATATTGTGGTCATTTAAAACCTGTGCGTGTGACATGATAGGTGCTAAAATGCTATTTAATCAGATCCTCATTCATAACTCATAAGGTTCTTGGACTGGCCTTCAAAGCCTCCCCAATGAGGCCGAAGTTCTTCTACCAATGCATGCTAAATTGTATTACTCACTACTGTCCAAATCCAGCCTCTGAGCATCTTTTATACAACAATGAGCCAAATCATGATACAGGGAACAGGGGTAATGTATTGGGGATTTGGAAGCCACTCGATCAAGAAAAACAACCCAGCCACATTCTAATTTACATTTACCAGCACTACACCAAAAGGTAGAAGACTTTTTAGAAACATTCTAATTTTACATATGACATATAGTAACATAAATTCTCCAACTACAAAATTATCTCAAAACTCTTATACCCCTGTTATTTGTTAAACCAAAATTTTCAAAATCGTTGGTCTTTTGTTTTTCTTAGGAATATTTTTTTATGCAAGAAAAGTTAACCAGAAAAAGAAAAAAACAAGGATTTTGTTAGCCATTTTCAAGTACTCCCATGCTAATGCGTCCTTGTTTTGCAACATTCATGTATCGATAGTTGAAGCTTTTTTCCAGCCAA
Organism: Coptis chinensis; assembly: GCF_015680905.1. NCBI lineage: Eukaryota > Viridiplantae > Streptophyta > Magnoliopsida > Ranunculales > Ranunculaceae > Coptis > Coptis chinensis. Next base: position 76,350,273 of record NC_141464.1, read on the forward strand.
AAGAAACTCAACTGTTTGCGTAGTGGTCAAAATATGGACCAGCTCCTTCATAGTGTTTAGCCTCAGCTTATCAGCTCCCTCCAAAATACTCACCAAAGCCACCTCATGTGAGTCAAGCGCCTGATGCAGGTCACTGTTTGACTCACAGTATTGAGTCAACTCACTTGCCATCTGAACTAGTGTTTTATGACCCATTTCCTCTTGCATAGTAGCCATCCGACTCGACATCTTATCTTCATCTCGAATAGTGTTTAATTGTAGATCATTGACAAGACCGAGTTGCGCTGCTGATAACTCACCCAAGTTTCCTTTCCTTACACCTTGTAAAAACTCATCGAGTTGGGACTCAATGTCTATACCTGAAAGAGTGTAAATGAGTTGGATCAGTACAGTGGGTCTACACCCACCGATCCAGAGGTACGTGTTCTCAAACGAACTACACCAAGTGGGTGAGAAAAACGAGCATGGGTTTGATCTAGCCAAAACAAGACGTTTCTCATTATATTCTTCATAGTGTTTGACACATGTTTCGACAAGGTGGCAGAGTTTCACCTTGTCTTCAACATCTTGGTTTATTTCATGTGTGAGTTGTGTGATTTCTTGTTCTTGTTGATCCATCCAGTTTTGAAAATAACAAGTGAATTGAGTTTGCTCATGTTCTGCCATTTGACGAATAATGGTTATGTGATCGAATAACAACGGACGTGATAGTAGTGTTTATAGTTTGGAGTTTGGACATTTCTTTCCAGGTGCATCAGTCATCAGTGCATGTAGATTGTAGAGAATAATTAGGAAAGTACTTTAGTTTTGGCTCTTTGTGTAGTTTGTCTTAAGCGGATAAATTGGAACTAGTTTTGGAAGTATTCATGGAAAGCAAAATGACAAAGTTACTTTTCAAGTTTCAATGAGAGGAAAGATATTTTGTTAGAAGATTAATTGATTCTTTATAAAAAAAAAAAAAAAAAAAATAATTAATTCCCAATGTATATCCAAACATCCGACTTCAAACTTTCAAACTTTTTACTGCTTTTTCGTTCGAATTATGCAACCCAAGGAATGGTGTTGAATTTTTCATGTTCTTATCTACACCGCAGTATCGAACAATCTGCTTGGCGGTAGAAGCAAAGCAATCCTTGAAGTCTTGAACGCTTTTAATTATGCCTGTTGTAAAACTTTGTTATAAAAAGCTTACGAAAACTCGCATAGCATTGTGCATTGTGCAAGGAATTTGGCCAAAAAAAACGCAATAAAATGCACTTTGTACATATTTACATAATATAGTCCCAAATTCGGGATTCAGCAAGGCTTAAATTCAAGTTCAATTCGGTAAAAAAATAAAATAAAGTGTGAAAACCATAACAAATTAAAACATTCAATAGTTGTGGGCAGTGTGTGCTTGACTGCTTGTGTATCTTAAATGACACTTTGAGTTTATGTTAAATTCAAGACTTTTAAATATATTGGCAAAATCTTGGTGTTCCTCTACAGCTATTTAAAATTGTGAGTATAAATACCTAGAAAATACATGTAAAGAATCCACATTCAAAGATTGGAAAAATTGTTAAAAGTTGGTGAAATCGAGAAAACTCCTGATTTTACTGTGTTTTTACTGTTTATTCATTTTAAAAATCGCTAACAAATAAATTCGAAAACTATTTAGTTCTTACATTTTATTAAAAAAAATAAGAGACTTTTGTGACTATCCATATTAGATTTGCAGTGTTACTTTACCATGTGATATGCAATCGATAGATCGTTATCAACTTTCGTATCTACTTTTGGAGTACATATAATTTGAGATTAAGGACATTGGTTCTCTCTCATACTATTTAGATATAAATCACGACAGATCCGTAGTTCAAGATTTTGGAATTTCGATAAATCCAAAAACCGGAATTCAGCCCTTTATTCCATTATATTTCGAGTACATTCTAAAATTTATATTTTTTCGACTCTTAATCTAGAATTTTAAATTTCTCAAAAACCGAAATATTAAGCAGAATTCCAAAAATTTCGTCAAAATCATGAACATGTATATATTACAATATAACAATACAATATTTTGTATTATGGTTAGAAGTATAATTCAAGCAATTTTTTGGATAGAAAGTTTTTTTTTTTCTTCATATGACTACACTATATGATAGCCGGATTATCAAAACCACACTTCTCAACCGAATATACTATTTCTAATCTTTCATGTTTTACAATTTAGAAACACCTTCCTCAATTATTCTAATAAATTCCCTCCGTTTTAAGTAATTTACAAAAAACTCTATCACCTTACTAAAATTAGAATTAGTTTTCATATTATTTAAAATAATCCCTCCTAATATTTTTATATTGTTTTTTAAAAATGTTTAAACAACAGGTTTAAAGATTTGAAAAAAACCAATACGTAGCACGGTTCGCATACTTGTTCATATATATGATACACACGCTTAACATGTTCATCTAGCCATCTACGTTAAACCTAAAATATTAAGGTAGTAGAAATAAATAAAATAAAAAAACAAAGTAGTTATCGAGACAAAAATAAAAATAAAAATAAAAACAAACTAGGCCCAGTAATCGGCCCACACTTTTAACATGAAGCCCATAATTTAATACGGAAAAAAGGGCCTCCACCCAACGATCATGACAAACATTTCTGAACGCACATAGCCTAGTAACAAGCAGTCCATAGCATAGGGAACGGCGGAACTACATTACTACCCCAGCAAACAAACAGTTGTTGCCTTCTGATTTTATTAAGTACATTCTCACACCAACACTTAGTACAAGATATGCATCTGTGCAAATTTCGAACATCTTAGGTACATACTAAGCCTCGAAAATTGCACAGATGTGTATCTGGTGGGAAGGGGCTACTGCTGGAAGTATTCGGTAGCCATTCTGTTGCTCCGAAATAACTTCTTATTGTCTCGTACCCGTCCTGGAGTATGAACGTGATTTTGTTGAAGATTTAAATGTGTCCACCTTGTGACGTTGATGCTCCCTTCTCCCTTTTATTGCACCAATGATGTATAGATAGATGAAGCTTTTTACCAGCTATCAGAAACTCAACAGCTTGCAATATTCTCAAAATGTTAACTATCTCTTTCAACGTGTTAAGCCTCAGTAGATCTGCTTTTTCCAAAATATTGGACCAAGCTAACTCCTGTGAGTCAAGAATCCCATTCACCTCCCTATCTGAGAACTCAGCAGTTTCTTGACCATACTTACTTGTCATCTGAACAAGTATGTTATCAGCCATTTCTTCTTGCATGCTCGCCATCTCAGTCGATAAGTTATCTTCATTTCGAACAGTCCTTCTCTGAAGATCCTCAATGAGGCCAAGTTGCTCAGCTGATAACTCACTTAACTTTCCTTTCCTTACACCTTGTAGAAACTCACCGAGTTGTGACTCAATATTTGAACCACAGAGTGTGTGAACAAGTCGAATATACAGAGAAGGTCTGCAACCAGCGATCCATAGGTACGAGTTCTCAAAAGAACTACACCACGACGGGGAGAAGAATGACGAAGCATTAGATCGAGCGTAAGCAAGTCGCTTTTTATGGTACTCTTCAAAGTGTTTGATGCTTGTCTCCACGAGAAGTCGTAGCTTTTCGTCCTTGTTGAAGTCTTGGCTCATTCCCTGGACAAGTTGTGTGAGATCCTCTTCTTGTTGAACCATCCAATTTTGAAAGCAACAACTGAATTGAGCTTGCTCATGGACTTCATGGTTTGCCATTTCCAAAAGCTAAATGGCTGTGTGAGTTTTTTTTTTTTTTTTTGGTGGAAAGTTTGTATGGAGAATGGAGTTTCTCGTGTTTATAAGCAAACTATGTGGCCCACCGTCAAGCCAAATATTTCATTGCATATGATGATAGCACGCATCTCGAAGTTTGATGTACCACTAGTTGGAAACTGGAATGAACAAGGATATTTTTAGGCCCTGCTTAGCACATAGAAAACTTGTGCTGTGTTGTAGTTTCTTACAATTTTCTTCAAGTAAAAAAGAAAATGTCAGCAAATGAATTTTGAGGACCTTAACACTAGTGGAATTTTTAACGAAGCTTGGGGTTAGGCAGACCCCTAGCGGCATTGAATCCTCGCTAGTGATACGATATATATAGGAAGGAACATGTGCCATTTTCAAATTCTCGGCTTTTTTCCTTGGGCTTGGTTTAGTAGAAAATGAATCTCCGGTTTTGAAAATATCTAAAACAGAGGAAAAGTGACAAATCATGTTTTCGAGTTTCAATGATAAATACTTTGAGCTGCTTATAATTTGCTTAATAATGACAAAATAAGAAGATATTTGTACTTGTGGGTTCATGTGCTTTGGCCTTTATTGGTGGAGAAGTTAAAAAACTTCTTCGAAGAATTCAAAGAGCATGACAAATTTTTGTTCAACTTTCAATGAGAGAAGATATTTAGGAGTAGGGGTATTTGGGGTATTTTGGCTTTTATTGGTGGAGAAGATGTTAAGAAACTTCGAAGAATTCAAGGAGTATGACAAATTTTTGTTCAAGTTTCAATGCATCGATTATTGGGTCCTCGATCATTTGATCTTAAAATAGGTTTTTATCGTCACTCCATTCTCCACATATTCCCCAACCCAAATTAAAACAAAGGGGCAGTTAGTGTTACTCCCAGTAGATGAGCCAATTAAAAATTTTGTCCTATTAGATAGATAATTAGAGTTTTCCTACACGTATATTTAGGAAAGAGACTCTAATTTCTCCGTCTAGTGAAATAGAAATTGTAATTGACTCATTTAGTGGAGATAATATCATAGTTTGGAATTTTAAAATTTTTGAAATTCCAATAAATCTAAAAATTAAAATTTATCAAATTTCAATCCTATTATATTCGGAATTTTAATTAATTTCAAAATAATTAATATTTTGACTCTATATTTAAAATTCTAATTTTTTTAAAAACCGAAATATTAGATAAAATTCTGAAATTTCATTCGGAATTGAATAATACTAGTTAACCCTAAAACAAATTAACACAGTGAAAATAGAAAGGTACGCGTCCTCGATGAATCAAACAATTTAACAAAGTGAAAAGTGAAAAACTATCAGTTCTGGAAGCGAGCGAATTTTTTTTTTGGTCGAATGAAACTGATTTATTACCTAGAATGGGCGCGCTCAAGATCTTTGCCACAAGTTCTACGAGATATAACTCATATAACTTTAAAAACAAACTGCGCTGTCGTGTCATCTTTTGTATACACGGCAACAACGACAACGTGAAGACAGAAAATAGAAAAATACCGTACCCTGCCCAGACATGGGTGAACACAAACATCTCCTCAAGACTAACACAACTTACTTAGATTTAAGCATCGTTGGCGCCACGGAATTTTGTTTTCAAAAAACCAGAATTCCAAATAAGGTGAAATATTTGAAACGAAAGAAAAATTCAATGTAATAAGTCAAAATTTAATAGATTTTGGTTGAAATTCCAAAATCGAACTATGGATTCAAGTAATGGTGCGGTCACACAAGGAGGAGAGGAGAGAGAATTTGACTCATTATTTTAATACAACACACCAATCAGAATTGACTTGAAAGTTTTTTTTGTGTTGGGCTATGTGGGTTAGTTCTATCCTTCAAGGCATAGGACATGTTCCTGTCCAGGCAAAAGTTTGCTCTAGACAGCTAGCTTGGTTGAGCAAATTTCACTGAACACCTTCCCACTGTACAAATCATATAACATGTTAAGAGCATTTTTAGAAAAACTACAAAAAAAACACAAAAATTTTGAACCAAAAAAACACCAAACAACTTTAGGAATAATATTAAAATTTCACCAAGCAACTATGCGGTTTTGCCAAAACCGCGCCATATAGTCCATGCGATTTTGCCAAAACCGCGCCACTAAAGCCCAACTGACAGACCTAAGCCTATGCGGTTTTCAGAACACCGCGTGCTACGTCTATATAAACAGCTCCAAAGCCGCGCGGTTCAGTCACTTTCACCTTTTCTCACAATTATAAAACTCTCTCCTTAGTTAAAAAAAAAATAAAAACCTACCTAAACTCTTGAAATTTTATATGGATCATTTTGAACCTTTCGACGGTGATGATTGGCAGTACACACATGACATTGGCGATGGGAGAGAAACACCCGAGGAAGTACAATACGGTGGGGGAGAAGAACCCGAAGATGTCGCGCCGACTGATAGACATCTATATGTACTGGAGTATCATATGAACGACTTCGATTGTCAATTTGCACCTGGAGAAGCACTTGATATGGAAGTTGTGTTTTCTACACGTGATACAAAACACGGTCGAAAGTCGCGATGGCTAATACTTTCGAGGTAATTAATTAGTTTTGATTAAATATTTTGAATATTAATTAGTTGAGTTGGACCAATTAATTATTTATCTTATACGCATTATTTTTTTTCATAATATCAGCATGTTATTGACTACCGAGTTAGATCAGCTTTACATGGTGTTAGAGAGTGGTGGAAGGTTATTAAAAGTTTGGATGAGTTTGTACATATTAAAGATAATATTTTGTATACACCTTTGGGTCTTTTGGTTGATGTAGATTATGAGAAGGCTGATTGGGCAGTGGTCATAGCTTTAGTAGAAAGATGGTGGAGTAGAACTCATACATTTTATTTTCCTTGTGTGGAGTTAGGGTTCACACCACTAGACTTAACTATGATTTCTTGGTTGAGTATCGGTATAGGCCAACCGATACCATTTTCATACAAATTATGAGAATATGGATAGTATGTATATGAGTTTTCCTCGTTTGGGTGCGGATGCTTATAATTCTTATGGTATTAAGCTATCTCATATTAAGACTGCATATATGGACCCCCTCTTAGATCCTGATACACGAGCGGAGTTAGCTTTGACTGTTCTACCTGGTAGTGAGGGTGCTGATGTACATGTTAGAGATTTTTTGATGTTTTTTATTGGGCATGTTCTGTTTCCCAATGGTCATTCTGAGACGTTGGGATATTATGTTTATGTATCTGATTTGCATGCTATGAGAGATTATGACCTGGGTAGCTCAGTATATGCCACATTGATAGCATCGTTAGATAAAGCTTCACAGACATTCGGAAGTAGAAGTCCTCAGATTGCAGGATTCACATGACTTTTAGAGATTTGGTTTTATGAGTACTTTCGAACTCTTTATCCTAACATAGACATGATTGCTGATACTCGCCCTAGATTTGGTAGTTGGTCGAGGGCCTCACTTGACTCGTACGCGAGGCGATTAGAAATAATGTATGTATGGCTCGTCTTTCGATTGATATTAGATCATTGTCATCTATTAGTGTGGAGACCTTGGCGTTTGACTCACGCCTTTGACGATCCAATCAGGCAAAGATGCTTGTGTGTTGTCACGTCATAAAGTTGTATTTGCCGCACGTGACTGTATAGTTTGGTACTATGGCGACAGATGTTGGAGGCAAATGACTGGACGTTATGGAGTTACATGTGCTCCCATGCCAAATGTTAGTGATGCGAAGTCGTGGGGTAGAATTCAAGTTCATAAAGTTCATGCCAGTGGTGGTCCTTGGCCAGATGGGTCTTCTTTTGTTGTTGAGCAGACTGCTGGTCAGTATTATAGATGGTGGAACCGTGTCTCCATGGGTCCATTGTTGCCCCCTGTTGGTTGGGCTAGCAACTTCGAGTTTGTGGGCCTGGAAGGGATGAGACGTGAGCTACGTATTCCTCATCCACCACAGCCTGTTTACAACCCACAACCTCTGAATGCATATCATCCAAACTCACGTAATGCGCGCGGTAATCCTCAGATGTTTGCCATGTGTGGATCTGATGGGGAGGCTACTTACATTTCCATTCCTGAGGTGCCTCGTGATCGTTACCATGAGTTAGAGCCGCAGATTGATCAGTATACCACGGTGAGTTTAGTTATTTTATTTTTCTTATTAATTATATATATAATATGTACTCACAATGTATTTTCTTGGATTTTCAGGCTGAGATTCGGGAAAGATATGAGAACCAGATTTTTATGTTTGATGGGATGAGGACTGTCGTGTATCATTATAGCCAAGAAAGGAAGGAGGCATATTCTCGGACATATCAAGCAATCCCAACATCGTGTATTTGAGACTTCGAAAAGCATACGAGGATATTCAGTAGGTGTACACGTAACAACATCATGGATATGAGGAACTTCAGGCTGAGGTAGTTAACTTTCGTGCAGACAGAGAAGATCTTGATTCTCAGGTTAGGAACTTAGAGGAGCAGTTTAGGAATATCCAAATAGAGAGAGGAGAGGGATCGAGTGGTAAAGGGCGTAAGAAGAGAGCTAAATAAATTTGATGTAATATGATAGGTTTTGGATCATTTTGGATATTATATGATTATATCATAATCATAGATTTTGGACTGCATAATCATAATCATAATCATAGTTTTTTAATTTCTTTAATTTTTTCGATTTTGAATCACAATTCTTAATTTCTTCAATTGCACAATTATTAATTTTTTAACTTCTATGCAAAACTCATAATTTTTCAAGTTCTATGCACCACTGTTCTAATTTTCATAAAAAGCGCACGCAGTTTTGCCAACACCATGCCCATAGAAGCCCAAGCCCACGCGGTTTTGCCAAAACCGCGCTATAGCAGCCCATTTAGCAGCCCAAGCCCACGCAGTGTTGGGAAAACCGCAAGGTTTTGGGAAAATCGCGTGAGTGATTTGATACAACATCAAACCTGGAACCAAATATTGGCTAATTTGGTGTTTGGTTTGGTGTTTTCATCAACATGTAGCTCTCCTGAAGTTGAAAAAACACCAAATTGTTAGAAATTTGGTATTTGGTGCTAGGTTGATATCACTCCTAAAGATGCTCTAACACCATGATATTAATATAGCTTTTTCTTTGTATGAAAAAAGTTAGGATAGTTAAAATGATATATATATATTTTTTTTGTATTTTTAAACAAATTTTAATTTCTATTATATATCTATATCTATATCTATTTGTATCTTAATATTAAAGCTCCCGCAAGAGGTATTTTTCGAGCTCCATTAAAATTCCACGTCATCTCCTATTAAAACCGGAATTTCTCTTCTATTTGAAAAACGGAAATCCTTTTTTTACAACGGGAGTTCCTATCCTATTAAAACAAATTCTAGCACTTCTAATTAAAGCGGAAATCACTCTCCTATTAAAATGGGACTTCCTTCCCTATTGAAAAGGAAAAATTTAGCATATCTAATTAAAACGGAAATTATTCTCCTATTAAAACAGGATCTTTCTCCCAATTGAAAAAACGGGTTTTTAAAACTTAATTTTAATTTAAAACAATTTGTTAGAAAATTAAAATTGGTTAGCGACTAAAACGGTAGTCCCAATTTTCGAAAAAAAAATCTAAATATTTTTAAAAGAGCCGGTGCGTATGCACGGGCCTACAAATTAGTCTTAATATTAAAGCTCCCACAAGGAGTATTTTTCGAGCTCTATTAAAATTCCACGTCATCAACTTAATAGTTAACTTAAAACGGAAATTATTCTCCTATTCAAACAGGATCTCTTTTCTTTTCCAAAATCAAAAAATGGGTTTTAATTTCCAAATTAAAACTTCAATTTAAAACTTCATTTTTAAATATTAAAAAACAATTTGGGGAATTTAAAATGGATTATTAAATTTTTAAAACAATTTATTATTAAAACAGGTTAGGGAATTTCTCTCCTATTTGAAAATTGATGATCTTTTTTTTTTTTACAACGGAAATTCATCTCCTATTATATTAATAATTCCTCTCTTATTAAAACAAATTTTAACACTTCTAATAAAATTGGGAATAATTCTCCTATTAAAATGGGAATTTCTCTCATATTTGAAAAATGAAAATATATATATTTAATTAAAATGGGAATTATTCTCCAATTAAAACGGGATTTTTCTCCCAATTAAAAAAATGGGTTTTAAAATTTAATTAAAACTTCATTTAAAACAATTTTGTTATAAAATTAAAATGGGTTATCTAATTAAAATGGTATTCCCAATTTTCTAAAAAAAAAATCTAAATGTTTTTAAAAAAATGGGTTTTAAAATTTAATTAAAACTTTTTAATATTAAAGCTCCCACAAAGGGTATTTTTTGAGCTCTATTAAAATTTCACGTCATCTCCTATTAAAATGGGAATTTCTCTCATATTTGAAAAACGGGAATCCTATTATAACGGAAATTTCTCTTCTATTAAAACAAATTCTATCACTTCTAATTAAAGCGGGAATCATTCTTCTATTAAAATGTGAATTCTTCCCCTATTGAAAATGGAAAATCTAGCATATCTAATTATTCTCCTATTAAAACAAGATCTCTCTCCCAATTGAAAAAACGGGTTTTTAAAACTTAATTAAAACTTCATTTAAAACAATTTGTTAGAAAATTAAAACGGGTTAGTGACTAAAATGGTAGTGAAAAGAGTCGGTGCGTATGCACGGGCCTATAAGCTAGTATATAATAATATTATATTCAATATATATTGCACTTTGAAAACGCTCTAAAACACATAGCTTCCCAACTTAGATGAATCTCATTATAACTTGTTTCTTCTATTAAAACAAATTCTATGACTTCGGTGACTAAGGTTACACCATGTTGGGGAAAAGAAGTAGGAAGCATTAGATCAACCGTTAACAAGTCGTTGTCCATGGTATTCTTCGAAGTGTTTGACGATGTCTCTACAAGAAGTCGGAGTTTTTCTTCATCGTTGAATTCTTCGTTAATTGCTTGGATAAGTTGTGTGAGTTCCTCTTCTTGCTGAACCATACAGTTTTGAAAGAGAGAACCAAAATGAGCTTGCTCATGGTTATTTGTCATTCCCAAAAGCTCTTTTGATGCTAAGACTGCACTTGGTTACCTCTCCAAGTATATCATGGAACTTTGATGCTGGAAGTTCCTTGGTAAAAATGTAGGAAGTTGTTGGTCAACCGTTAACAAAAGTCGTTGTCAATGTTATTCTTGAACTTTTCACGCGACAAAAATGTCTCTTCAATATGCTTAGTTATCTCATGGAAATTCAGATTTTGCAAAAGAATTGCATTAGCTTGATTATAACAAGAAATCCATATATATAGTTATCTCAACATAATTACATTTATTTAGTTTTATGCAAAATGGTTTTGTTCATGGTTATTTTTGTCCCGACATGTGTTCTTTACAATATCATCTATGACTCCTTGGCTCGGCCTACCATAATGTACTAATCCAACCATGTCCAGATCAAAGAAACTTACGCACCCAACTATATAGATTTTAAAAAACGATTTTGTTCATTAACTGTGCCGCAAGTTACTTTACCTGAGATGCGTTCATTACAATATCATCTATGACTCCCTCTGTCGGGCTCGGTCATGATGTACTAATCCAACCATGTCCAGATCAAAGAAACTTACGCACACAAATCATACAACCGGAATTTCTCCTTCCGCACACAAAATCAATCTCATTTTTGTCACAAGAAATGGGATAACGAACCCATAAACATGCTCTGAATAATTTAAATTCACCTAATACTAGACCCCATTTTTTGTAAAAATCTGTTTTTACACACAAACTTTTGGTTTTTGAATGAATAAACAATTATAATATGTTGAAGAAATAAATATAGAAGTGAGGCATACCTTTTGCGTGCTTTCATTAATTACCTCATACTATGGACGGGCAATATCCAAGATAATTCCAACACGAATATCCAGCTTCCCCGTATCGTCAAGTACTTAAGCAAAAACCTGGCTGATAAAAAATATGAGAACACATAAAAATATCAAAAAAGTTAAACAAATTAATATTAAAAAGAAAATCCTTACTGGTACCCTGCCCAATATAATATATATCCGCCCAACATAATAACAAACCCAATACAATAAACAGGCCCAATATAAAAATACCCATCAATGAAGAGCCCATAATCATCAAAGTCCGCCAATAATATACGTTAACACCCGCCAATGATAAACGTTAAACCCCGCCATATATCTAGTAATTAATCGGTTCCATTTTAATAGAATATGCATAGATTTCTACCCAAGCCCACACAAAAGCCCAATTCAAACAACTATCCAAATCCATATCAAAACTCATATCAAACCCCGCCAAATACATAAATGTTAAACCTCGCCATATAGTACGTAATTACCTAGAGTGGCACTGAACTAACATGTAAAATGACCGGTTTACCTGTAGGTAAAATTTCGGGTCATTACAGAGCTTGAGGCTCAGGTGGAGCGCGCACGCGCCTTAGTGGTTCAGTGGGTGAGGGCGCACACACTTTAGTATGAATAGGCCCAATTGTACTAGGCCCAACAAGAGAATCAATGAGGGGGCGCGTGCCCCTTAGTTGCTTGTTTGGTGAGGGCGCACGCGCCACTATCTGTGCGTCTTCAGTACAGGTGCCAATAACTTCTGCAGTGGGTTCAATAACTTCTACGGCAGGAACCATACCTTCACTAACTACTGGGAGGTGCCAAATCTGCCAAACACTCCCCCTAGGACCAATTTCCAGGCACAGCTAGAGCTTGAAAGAAAGCTTCATATTCTACAAATCGTACATCACGAGAGATAACCAGTTTTCTTGTCGCCGGATTGTAACATATGTAGCCTTTCTGTGTGGTAAAAAATACATTGAGTAGCCCGAGCATCGAATGTATCTCGATGAATAGCTTACTAATATACATAACAAACACACTCGAAAACTCGCAGATGAGAGAGATCTAACGGCCTAGATTTGAGCACTTCCAATGGTGACTTAAAACCAAGAACCCGACTGGGAAGACGATTAATCAGATATGCAGAAGTTAAGACACCATGAGACCAATATTGCTTAGGAACATTCATGCCCAACATAAGAGCACGAGTAGTCTCTAGAAGATGTATGTTTTTTCTTTCAGCCACACCATTCTGCTAAGGTGTGCCAACACAAGTAGTTTGATGAATTATCTCCTGGCTACGAAGGTACTCAGGTAACATACCTTTGCAAAACTCAGTGTCATTGTCAAATCTAAACATCTTGATTTTAGCACCAAACTGATTAGTAACCATATTATGAAAATCTTTGAAAATAGTCACAACCTCAGTCTTCAATTTCAATAAATATAACCATGTAGCACGAGATTTATCATCAATAAACAACACAAAATACTTATAGCCATCATAATAATTAACAGGAGCATGTCCCCATAAATCAGAGTGGATTAACTCAAACAAATTATTATACACAGTATACGAGTTTGGAAAAGGTAAACGAGTTTGTTTAGAAAATTGACAAACATCACAAACATCATCAGAGTTTATAAAAACATGTGAAAATAAATTTGACAGGACACGACTAGATGGATGCCCAAGTCTTTTATGCAAAATGCGACTATCAACTAAACCACTAGCTTGACACGCCTTCTTATGAGACTTCAACAAATAATAGAGCCCATTGGAATAAATTCCTTCACCAATCGTCCTCTTCGATTGTTGATCATAAAAGACGATAGAGTTAGGAGAAAAAATGACATCACAATTTAAAGAATTTGTAATTTTTCCAACAGCTAGAAGTTGGATAGAGAAGGAAGGAACAACAAGAGCATCACTTTTAACACTTTGATAAAAAAAAAATCCACTTGACCACTACCTAGAATGGGGATGGTGGATCCATTGGCTATAGAAATATTATGTTTTTCGGTCTTGGACACAAAATTATGGACAGAGGCCGGGCAATTAGCCATATGATCAGTAGCCCCCGAATCAATTATCCATGAGTTACAATTTTCTGGCATAGTGAAATAGGCATGTAAATTACCTGACACATCAGTTGAGACATACTGACCTTTGCTAGATGGCATGGACTTAGTGAGTTGTTAGAGAATTTGACTCAACTGATGACTAATATCTGAGTTGGAAATTGATGTCTCGGCTACTGCAGCATGATCTTTCTTGGACAGTTCTCTTTTAATGTGTGGATGTAATTCCCAACAACGGTCCTTGGTGTGCCAGTTTTTACCACAATGATCACAATGAGACAATTCCCTTTTTCCCTTAAGATGAACCACACCCTTACCTTTTTTGAATCCCTGTGACTTCTTTCGAAAATCATTTTCTACAAGTAGTACACTAGATTCAGAGATTGAAGACTTCAACTCAGAGCTCATGGTTTTTTCCTGTTTCCTTTCTCTGAATAGTTGCACAAACCACAACAAGTGTTGGAAGAGTGTTTTCCATTAGAATATTGCTTTCTAGATTTTCATATTATGGTTTGAGACTACGAAACAATGCGAAGATTTTATCCTCTTCAGCAAGTTTCAAAAGAGTTTTAGCATTTGTGGTGTGTGGACAATATATGTTTAATTCATCCAACAATTTCTTCAAATTTCCAATTAAGGTGTTCTTTAAAAGTCTTCTCACTTTGTTGCAAAACACCGATTGCAAGTTGAAATTCAAAAACACGGGCATAATTGTTCTGGTTTCCATATAAATCTTTAATTGAATCCCACATCTCCTTTGCAGAATCATAGAAAATAAAAATTCCAGCAATAATTGACTCCATCAAATTGAGTAACCAAGATCGAACAAGTTGATCATTAGACACCCAATTCTCATATTCATCATCATCAAGGGCAGGACACTCCTTTGCACCATTAATGAACCCTAGTTTCCTTTTTCCACCCAGAGATAAAAAAAACACCCCTAGACCATGGTATATAGTTTGTTCCATTCAAAAAATTGGTGACAGTTTCTAATCGGGATTAGACTCAGTCTCTATTGTTACAGCAGACTTTGGATTTGGATTTGGATCTGTCATGGTTTTTGGTTCAAATAAGTAGAGGTTGGTTGAGAGAAGAGATTAAATGCTCCGCTTTGATACCATATAACAAACAACAACTAATTAAAGGGACAAAACACAGGATTTATAATGGTTTGATGCCATTGTGGCAACCTACGTCCACTAGAGAAGAAAGAGGTTTATTGTTTGATTGAAAATATTAGGGTTCTGTTATAGGGATTTATATAGGCACAACACGAGTGCACAATCGTCTATAGTGTTTCTAAAAGAGTGGAGTCTTCCCTTTATAAAACTAACAACTTAGATTTTAATTTAGAGGTCTATTTCAGATATTTTGTGATCATATCTTCTATCAAGGTTTGATCCAAATCGTGTAATCTTGTGCGGTTGTGCAGGTGACTTGAAGGTGACATGTGTGGTCCCACATTTCATCACATTTCGATTAATTTTACGTGCACTAAGCCACGAGGTCAACAAATTTTACTGTTTTTTTTAAAAGGATTAATAGGGTTAGGCAAACCCTTAACAACATTAGAAGATTATAATCTTACATAAACTTCTCCTCTTACATTATTTGCGTTTATCTCAGTTAACACACTAGTGAGAGGAGGACCATTACAAATAAAACTCTCATCAACATGAAAGCCTTGCTAAATGATCAGCACTTTTGTTCACTTCTCGATACACATGTGCATGTTATTTTCTGCAACTAATCTGGTGTGTGTTTTATGGCTGCCCGAAAGTTGTTGCACGCACTGAAATCTTGTTAAAGTCGTGTTGTTGACATAGTTGTAGACTGACTTCAATTGCCATGAGCTCTTGGTATATATAATACCAATCTTTTATTTCCACCTCCAGTAAATGTGAATATCACAATTCCATTAAGGTCTACTGCTATATATACCACCATAGCCAACATACTGATCAGTCATGGAACCATCGGTATTTAACTTGATGAATGCAATGGGGGGTAGCTTCCATTTGCAATAGAGGGGAGTCTTGTTCTTGTTCTTGTATTGAACATCTATGCCAAGTCTTATCAAAAGGGTGTTTATATCTCCAACATTAGGCATCAAGACTATTTTAATTCCCAGATAGATTTTCATGTCCTTAATAATAAAGTAAGCTAGTTGATCCCAAGATTTTGATTTGTTCTGAAATCTTCTACCATTTCTCTCTATCCATATATATATAGCCAATAGTTGCACATGCATAGGCCTTATAAATTTTGATCTGCTTTGAATTGGGGGTCTTTTTTCTGCACAAGTTAATGAGGTCACACCATTCTTCATTTGATCAGGATTTGACAAAATTCCCAAAACCAACCATCTGTTTGACTTTTGCCCAAACCTTACTTACTTGCATACAACAGTCGAAGTACAAGTGTTTCAAGTTCTCCCTTTCAAGATTACAAAAGCAACACTTTGGTAAGGACTTTTTTATGCATGAGTCTATCTTGTGTTCAAAGGCTATCTGAGGACAATTGTCAACTATTGAAAGAGTGTTTGGGTAGCACCAATTTTCCCCACACCATCTTGCACCAGTTAGGCTGACCTCTTTTCATTCTAAGTGCTTGATAAGCAGTTTTAGATGAAAATGTTCCTGAAGGAGTATTAAGCCAAATGACTCTATCCGGGCAAATGAGTGTTTATATATGTGGCTAAAATTGTTTTTTTAAAATCATTATCGGGTAAATCATGTACTACCTAGTTCCAATATCCATTGGAGATTAGAGAACTAACTTTTGCATCTAAGGGTAAATAATCTATAAGATTTATGGTCTTTTCTGAATTAATGAGTGAGTCCTTGATGCACCATGGATCATACCACAATATATTTGATTAACTTGATGGCATATTTTCTATTCTTGAAAATGTATCTCCAAATCCAAGAGCAGTCCCTCAAAATGGTCATAGTCCATAAGCATTTAACAAATTTTACTTGAAAGAGGCGTAACCCAATAGTTTTAGTAGACTGGTTAAATTTTGTTTGTAACCCGAATGGTCTATGTAATGCGAGTATTGATCTGTGAAGATCCGATAAAAAATTTCAACCACCAGTTAGGAATGAGTTTACATCATAATTAAAATGCTACAACCCTTAATGTATCCGGTATCCCTGAACATTCTTCTGTAGGCACCCACCTTAATCCTTCGATATCCGGAGCTTCAAAATAAGGAGGTATATAATTTAGTCATTTCAGTAGTCTGGATACAGTAGGAGGTATATACAAAAGAAGAAGATGTGCGCCAAATCCGCCAATATCCTACTTGTGGTTACCTTCAACTTTTTTTTTTCGATAGAAGGCTATCGTCAACTTTGGCAAATAAGGTTCTCATTATGACATGATCCATGTACATAATTTTTATTTGTGGTCCTAGTCGTCCTGGACAATATGGTAGTTATCCACATAATCGAGGTCATTTGTGTAGAAAGCTTGTATTTGGAGCCAAAGATCTAACAATCTGAGCGGGATACATAGGTTCCTCTGCGTGATTTTCCATGGAAGGACTATCACTTATATTCCTTGCCTTCATTGTAGCAATATGTCGTGCTTCTCATCATGGGGGACTTCCCCTTCCAATTCACCTCCGGTCAAAATTTCACTCCGATGACCACCTCAACACGGGCATATCATGTGATAGTTGGCGTCTCGCAGTAGAGACTAACAACATTGGTTATTGGCATGGAATTCCGGTTGAGTGCGAGAACTATGTAGGCAACTACATGCTTCGTGACCTTTACGGTGAGGACTCAAAATTTGTTGCCAACTTAGCCACATTATACATTGAAAGTCTTGATCTTACCGGAGATGGCAAGGACGTATGGGTGTTCGATATTGATGACACTCTGCTGTCTAATGTGCCTTACTATGCTGTGACAGGATTCGGGTAAGTCTAAGGCTTGAAACTTGCTATTTTAACTAATAGTGTATTGTTGGATCTACTCTAACATTCTTTCAATAAAAAAAACAATTGCAATCGTTCATTATAGAGAGATTTGAGATAATATTTACTTGATTGATATCTACTGTTTACACAATTGTTTATATAGAGTTTACAAGTTCCAATTCCGTACATATTGTTGCTATCTACGTTAATATAAATTCTAAAACAAATAGGAAACAAATTGTACAAGCGAGAGCTGTTTACTGGAATGGAAGGCGTGGGCGCGCTCTAGTTGTACTAGAATAGAGGGCGTGCGTGCTCTGACTTCTAATACTCCCCCTCAAGTTGGAGAGTGAATGACAAGAACTCCCAATTTGTGAATTAATCTCATAAAGGTATCCTTGCCGAAAGGTTTAGTGAAGGTGCCAGCCACCTGATCTGAGGATGGAACGAACGTAGGAGATAATAACTTGGTTTGTATCTTTTCGTGTAAGAAATGACAGTTCAGTTTGATGTGTTTCGTTCTTTCATGGAAAACTGGATTCTGAGAGATATGGAGGGCGGCTTGATTGTCACAGAACATGGTCATCGGAGAGGAGTGAGAGAAGCCTAAGTCATGCAAAAGATACTTCAATCATTGAAGTTCACAGGCAAGAGTGGCCATGGAGCGATATTCTGCTTTAGTGGAAGAACGTGACACTGTGATTTGTTTCTTTGTTTGCCAGGAGATAGGACTAGAACCAAAAAAAGTACAATAACCACTAGTAGAACGACGAGTGATAGGACAGCTTGCCCAATTGGAGTCACAAAAGTCAGAAATGTGCAAATAACTAGTACCAGATAAGAGAATCTCTTTGTTGATCGAACCTTTAAGGTAGCAGAGTATACGATGAGCAGCATCTAGATGTGGAGTCCGTAGGGACTGCAGGAAACGGCTGAGATAATAAACATAGTAGGTTATATCTGGCCGTGTAACCGTGAGATATAGAAGACGCCCAATCAGGCGACGGTAGACTGTAGGATCCTGGAGTAATGTGTCATCATCGGTATTGAGATTGATGTTCTGTTCCATAGGGAACTCAAAAATGCGACTACCAGTGGTACCATAATCAGACAGAATGTCTAAAATACACTTACGCTGTGTAAGGAATAAGCCTTCCTTGGAGCAAGCCACTTCAATACCCAAGAAATATTTAAGACGTCCCAAGTCCTTGATATAGAACTTTGCTTCTAAAATTTGCTTCAAGTTCTGAATGATAGATGGATTGTTGTCGGTGATGAAAATATCGTCCACATAAACAAGAACAAATGTAGAATAAGAGCCACGAATATGGGTGAACAGAGAATAATCAGACTTGGACTGAATGAATCCAGCATCGATGAGAGCGGTAGATAGTTTGGCAAACCATTGCCAAGAAGCCTGCTTGAGTCCATATAAAAGGGCTTATTGAGGGGACATACTCTGTGCTCCCCCTATTTGGCAAAGCCAGGAGGTAAAGTCATGTAGACAATTTCATCCAAATCACCTTGGAGAAAAGCATTGTGGACATCCAATTGATAAAGAAACCGGTTCCGGATAGCAACAATGGAAAGAAGTAATCAGACAGTGACTAATTTTGCAACAGGAGCAAAAATGTCATGATAATCGCGGCCTGCAATCTGATGGTAACCTTTAGCAACAAGACGAGCTTTGTAACGCTCAGTAGAACCATCGGAATGATATTTGATCTTGAAAACCCATTTACAACCAATATGCTTAAGATGAGAGGATAAATGGACAAGAGTTCATGTGTTATTCTTCTCCAAAACTGTAATTTTAGCAGTCATAGTAGCTCGCCATTCTGGAATTTTGACAGCTTGAGAAAATGATACAGGAACAACTAAATAAGACACTTTAGAAAAAAAAAAAAACTTTATGACAAGGAGAAAAATTAGTGTTAGAAACATATAAATCCATAGGATAAGGGGTGGAAGTCTTTGTTATCTTAGAATCCGATTGAATGAGATTGGCCGAATGAGGGACTGTGGGTGCCTTGGTGAGAGTAGGACAAATGATAATCTTTGATGAGAAGTGGTGGAGGGTTTCATACTCTATGAGATCGAGGTGAGCCAGGGGGGTCCAAAATTGCATGTGGTGCTGGAGGAGGGCCTGTGGGTGGTGGAGCTGATTGTGGAAGAAAGTCAGCTGGAGGGAAGGTGTGCAGCGCTCTAGTTACTGCTTGGATCGAGGGCGCTGCGCTCACTGATTATGGAAGAAGGGCAAATTTGGAGGGGAGGGCTTCGAAGTTACCTTGGATCTATGGCACGCTGTAGCGCGCTCTGATTTCAGGAGCTATAGGAGAGATGTCGAAAGTTTCATTGTCTGGGATGGGTAAAGGATAAACAGGTAGGTCAGATGGTGTGGAAGATATGTGTTGATAAGGGAAAACATGCTCATGAAAAAGCACGTCACGAGATGCAATTTTTTTTTTTTGAAGTAATATCATAAACGCAATAGCCTTTTTGAGCATAAGGATAACCAATGAAGATGCCAGGTTTACCTCTTTGATCAAATTTATTTTTAATGGAAGTGTTGTGAGCAAAATATAAACAACCAAAAACACGAAGATGTGCAATAGCGGGAGATGTTGTAAACAAAATCTCATGAGGGGATTTGTGATGTAATAAAGGGTTAGGAAGTTTGTTAATGAGATATAGCTTGTGGTGAGAATGCATTTACCCCAGAAAGATAATGGGAGATGAGCTTGAAAACGTAATGCTCTGGCAACATTGAGTAAGTGGCGGTGTTTTCTTTCAACAACAGCGTTTTGTTGTGGGGTGGCAACGCAACTACGTTGGTGGATAACCCATGGTTGGAAAAAAATTGTTGCATAGTGTGGGATATAAATTCGGATCCATTGTCGGATCGAAGGACTTGGATTTCATGAAAATGGCCATCAATGTTCCCGTGGCCAAATATAAGTAAATGAATTTTATAATGAAATTGAGTATGAACCATGGCAAAAAAGATTGTAAATGCATGGCAGTTTCAAATTTGACAGTCATAAGATAAATTCATGTAGCACGACTAAAATCATCGACAATAGTTAAGAAAAAACGAGCATTGGAATAGGATGGTAAGTGAAAAGGACCCCAAATATCACAATGAATCATTTGAAAATGTCTAATAGTTTTAATTGAACTATGGAAAAAAGATAAATGTATTTGCTTAGCTTGTGGACATACATGGCAAGTAGCATTATTGGAACTATAAATAAAAGGATACTGCTTAGTTAAAATCTGCAAAGGAGTGGAAGAGAGATGTCCTAAGCGATAGTGCTATAAATTATTGGTGGTAGAGTTGTGGGATGGGCAAACGGAAGCTAGTTGAAGATGGTAGATGTCACACCCCAAATTTCCAAACAATATTTAAAACAATTATATTCAATTATCTGGAAACCCGGGGTGAAACAAAACCCAAAACTCTGTTATCAAACACGATATATACAAAATTGAAATCAAAATAACAC
Organism: Coptis chinensis; assembly: GCF_015680905.1. NCBI lineage: Eukaryota > Viridiplantae > Streptophyta > Magnoliopsida > Ranunculales > Ranunculaceae > Coptis > Coptis chinensis. The sequence continues at coordinate 76,371,452 of NC_141464.1, forward strand.
TAAAAGGAACAATCCTTTAATCACATTATTAAACTACAAATAAACTAACAAACTCTATTACATCTGTCTCAAACAAAAGCGTACCCTTCAAAAAATCTTAAACCAGAAGACTCCAAGAGCAACTCCCAATCACGTGTCCTTATCCACTGCACTCCACCATCTATGTTCCCAAGAACACACCCATGTTGCAAAACAAAGCAAACATGGGTCAGCAAATTGAATTTGCTGGTATGAGTAGACTAACAACAAAATATATATAATAATCTTTCAAATTAATAAATATAACATTACAGCAAATTGAATTTGCTGGTATGAGTAGACTAACAACAAAATATATATAATAATCTTTCAAATTAATAAATATAACATTACAAAATATTTCAACTTGGAAAACAATATAATTCCGTTTTCCAAACCAAAACGGCGTATAGTTTCTTCCCAACTAAGATTTCAATCCCAATATACATTTCCAAGATAACTCACAATAGAAATACCACTTATTACATACACATATGATAACTTAATTAAATATTGGTTTGATACACATTACCTTTAAGCCAACACGTCATCTCATGGTAGGATATTTACATCCCTGCATAAAAGATTAACAGATCCTACCCTCCTGCAAAAACAGAGTTAGACAGCACTATAAAAGGATTTATCTCAGTCAGTCAAATTTCCATTCATAATCAAACCTCATTTAAGACATTGAAGTCTAATTAATACAACATAGATCGTCCCACATATTCGGGGAATACTACTTATCATACCACCTATATCAAGGGTAGTCATTCACATGACATCATTACGTCATAAAGTTTCCAAGTGCATATCTATATATCTCAGACTATTACAAGTCATTAATGCTTTCATAATAACATATCATTTTAGAGTCATTTCACAATCACAGAAAAGATCACAAGCATTCAATAATATTATTCTCAGTCACACTTCACATCCATAACCTAACACAAACCACCTCTATATTTCTTTGTAAGAAAGCATATACATCATAATACATAAATATTCATAGGCAATAACTCACTCATACGTAAAATCAATATTTCATTTTGCTTATTAATTATCTTGTTGACTCATTTATAAACAGACTCAACCCAACCTTTAGTTCCTACTCCACGATTTGCACTCCACACATTTGCCAAATCACACATACACGTGTGCCTCTCTCCCACCGAGTATCACTATATCACAGCCATCTCTGGGCTTTCCATACACATAATCACAGCCTCTTTGGCTATAAAATCTCATATCATTCATGGCACATTCAATGAATACCTTGGGTCATTCCCGCCACATTCAAGGAATACCCATCATAACACTAACGGGCCATTCATGACACATTCAATGAATGCCCTGAGTCATTTCGCCACATTCAAGGAATATCCAAACCTATATTCCCGTACATTCAAGGAATACGACCAACCCGCAAGGCGAATACCTTAGTTCCTCTCTAGAGCAGTCCAAACTATTGGGTCATTCATGGCACATTCAATGAATACCCATCTATCATATGACATCACAATTCATAATATCTCATTACCAAATCCTGAGGCGTGGAAAGTTTTAAAGATGTGGGCAACACATTAAAACATTATTATCACTTATAATTATATTAGCATTACTCATGTCAAAACAGACCACACATGCAAAGGGTCATTTTCGCGCGTCAAGGCAAATCAAGCACTTAAATATCATTGAATGTAAACAGACTTATAATCAAACAGATACAATTTACATAACCACACTCATATACACAATATCGTAAACAAATAGTTCATTAGCCTAAATTCAAGTCCACACACACTAATGTCCAAAACATATCCACATATACTAAAGTCTATATTCATATACAACTTCTATCTCACACATATATATTTATGTAGTCTCAAAACAACAGTAATTTCTAACACAATCACATAGTTATCACACACACACACACACACACACACACACACACACACACACACACTTTTGTTCAAAGCTGCCTACGTATCCAAATCTTTTATAATTGGAATCAAACCTTCGTAGTTCTTAACCAATTCTCCAAATATTTTAATAATCACGATAAAAGAAAACATATAGATATCTTTTCATTCCACACCAATATTTCCACAATAGTAAGAATATATCGAAAGTATAATAACCACTGACCATCTAATGTCATCATGTAACCACCCAACTATATCCATTTTAAACTTTAGCTAATTCTAACAACCTTGTTAATCCATGCCTTGACAGACAACCCACCATTGGATCTGCCTAAAATTTGTATATGTCATTTAACTGGATATCAAGAATCTATGGATTTAAATTTGAGGTCAATCCGATAATAGGTTGACCTCCATCTAAGTAGAAACAAAGGACTGCGCCCATCAATTTTCTGGTGTAGTTTCTACTACGACCAATCCCACTAATGGAAGCCTGACAGATATCAAGCCGTTGGGTAAATCTAAAAATCTAATATGGAAGACTACAATGTGTCAAGAAACTATGGATTAAATTTCATACAAATCCGAGTAAATAAAGGTCACCATCTAAGTAGAAACAAAAGACTGCGCACTGCAGTTTTTCTGGTGTAGAAACACTACGACATATCACGCTTATGCGCGCCTCAATAGAAATCCAACCGTTGGATATGTTTAAAGTTTTAATATGTCAGACTACAATGTCTTATAAAATTACAGATTAAATATGAAATAAATACAATAATAATTTGACCTCCATCTAGTAAGAAACTTCTGACTGCGCAGTGTAGTTTTTCAGGTCACCCTTTTTCAATTCATCTTCTTCTCAAATATTCCTAGTTAATATAAATAACCAAACGTTAACAAAATTTAAGAGGAGAAATCTAGCACACACAAGATAAGTGTATTAATACATACGAAATTATCCAACAAGAAACCAACGTGGAAATTACCCATTATATTTTAATTGTTAACCTTGACACCATATCAAACAAACTTGCATCATCCGTTCTAACCAATCTTTTGTCAAACTTCAATACATTAATAATTACGATAATAGATCGTAGAAGTGAATATATATCAAAGAGAAATAAAAAGAAAAATCCACTCACCCGTGATACGCTCCTGCTATCAGCTATCTATCAGTAGATTTTCAGTAAGAATTCTCCTTTCTCCTTTATGTATAAAACTCTATTTTTTCTTCTCTGTGTAAAAACACACACACTCTCTCTCTACTGTTTAAAACTCTCCGTATAAACTCCTGTGTAAACACATTTTTTTTCAAAAACCCCTTAAAAATAGGGAATGGGGTTTATCCTCTTTACCTTATCTTTTTCTAATATTTATCCTTTTATTTTATTTTATCTCTTATTATTATTTTTATTATTATTATTATTTATTGTACTAGAAAAATATTAAATAAAAACACGGGGTGTTATAGTAGAGTTCCCCATTAAGCCATCCCAATCCAATCTTCTTCTTCGATAATTAGTCTTGAAAAAAACAAGAATCATTAGTGAATGTGACAGAGATAAGGTGAGACTTGACTAGTTCACTAATGGAAAGCAAGTTAAAATGAAAAGTGGAAACAAACAGAACGTTGTCAAGACGCAATAGAGAAGAGAGAATAACACTACTAACATGAGTGATTAAATGGTCTATTTCATCTGGAAGTTTAAGAGTGTAATGTGTTAAACAAGTATGATAATGAGAAAACAAATTTAACGATGAACAAACATGATTGGTAGCACCAGAGTCGATGATCCATATGGATTTAGAGAAACACGATAGAGAAATACCTGTCAAGTTGGCTTGTGAAGTGGTGCTACCTAAATCGAGCAAACTGAGAAGTTGGTTGTTTTCTTCTATGAAGAAAACATGAGGATTGGAGTTCGTAGCAACCGAATTGGCTTGAGCAGGCTTGGGGGAATAACCGTGCAGTTTATAACATGTACCAATATGATGTCCAACTCTGTTACAATTATTGTAAAACGGACGCGATGAGAAGGGGCGTGCACCCTCTGGTTGCCCTGGATCTGAGGGCGCGCACCCTCTAGGTTGTTGCGAACCACTGTTGCTCTGCTGAGGTTTGAACGGGCCTGGTTTCGAAGAAGAAGCCCAATTGGGCTTTTTAAAGTGGGTACTCAGGGCAGCAGCGTCTGGAGCAGAAGGAAGAGATAGTGCGTGAATCTCTTGTTACTTCTCTTCCTGTCGGATTAAAGAGTAAATCTTTGACATACAAGGAAAATTATCCATTAAGAGAATTTGACTGCGAATGGATGTAAAAAGATCATCGAGGCCTTGCATGAATTTCATAGAACGACCATCTTCAATCTCTTTGGTAAAAATAGATGCATGACCACAAGTACAAGTAGATATAGTAGACAAAGAACTTAATTCATCCTATAAAGATTTAAGTAAAGTGAAGTAAACATAAGTAAAGTGAAGTAAACAGATACCGGATGGTTGTCTTGTTTGAAAAGAGTGACGGAATCCTTCAGTTGAAAGACCTTGGGTGCGTTAGTTTGTAAAAAACGATCACCTAGATCTTTCCAGATTTCGAATGCAGAGTCGGCACAAAGGATGCTTCCACGGATATTTGGAGTAACATAATTAAAAATCCATGAAGCAACGAGATCATCACATCGTGACCACTTGGCTTTCTCTTTGGGAGTAGTGGGAGGTGTGACGGACCCATCAACAAAACCAAACTTATTCTTTGCTCGAAGTGCTCTAGAGATAGACCGTAATCATGTCAGATAATTGTCACCGGATAACAGAAGAGATACGAGAACAGTCGTGGGGCTATGTGAGTGTGTACAAAGAAAGGATCATCGGAGCCTGAAAGAGAGTCATTATTGGTGTTTGAGTCGTCGGCCATTGAGAATTGAGAGGAGGAGGAAGCTTAGAGCGGCTAGGGTTAGGGTTTGGATCGAAATTAGGCTGATACCACAATAAATTTGAGAGAATATTTACTTGATTGATCTCTACTGTTTACACAGTTGTTTATATAGAGTTTACAAGTTCCTAATCCGTACATATTGTTGCTATCTATGTTAATAGAGATCCTAAAACAAATAGGAAACAATCTGTATAAGCGGTGAGAGCTGTTTACTGGAATGGAAGGCGCGGGCGCACTCTAGTTGTACTATAATAGAGGGCGTGCACGCTCTGACTTCTAATAGTTGCTATCTACGTTAATAGAAATCCTAAAACAAATAGGAAACAAACTGTACAAGCGGTGAGAGCTGTTTATTGGAATGGAAGGCGCGGGCGCGCTCTAGTTGTATTGGAATAGAGGGCATGTGCACTCTGACTTCTAATAGTTCTCTTGCACTCAAGTTCTCTAAGTTAGTGGATGGTAGAACTTAGAACATAATGTTGCAATAATATTTTATAATTTAGATTCAAATGGCACCTAAAAGAATATATATTAGAGTGTGGACCATTTGTTTATAAGTTATGTTTTTAAAAAAAAAATATTTAGAGGGTTAAATAGACCCACGCCGGTTACATTGAAGGACCCTAGTCCGAAAGCTTACATTGCCTGAAGGCTTATCAACCCCAAAGAGAACATAGCCCGAAGGCTCACCAACCCTAAAAGGCTACCACTAATGTGCCATTTTGATAAGTTATGTTGTGTCCACTTTGCATTACACAAATTGTTAAGGTAATTGTTCAATTCACATGTAAAATTTAATATTGCGCTTTATTAGTTTGTTCAGACAGACCCAGAGCCTTCCATTATTACCTAATCATAAAGATGGCTGTCGAAATGCCCTATGCCTTAGTTGGAGAACGTCAGTTCTTTTTGTGTTACTGGCTGCTTCTCATGGATGACTCAGAGAGTCAGAGGTTCATATCAGGGGAAGATATTGACAATATTTTGACCAACGATATGAATGTGGCTTGAGTAATTCAACTAGAAGGTTCTGCACACTATTTTCAATGATTTAGAATTCCGTAAATATGATGAAATTGTATATCTAGGACATTTTGAAATTTGATTTGGACTTTGATAATATTGTTGCTGTCCTCTTTGATAAGTATGTATGTAACTGATTGGGGATCATAGTTATTTTCCAGGGCTCAGCATTATAACGCTACATTGTTTGATCGATGGGTGGACTCGGTTAAAGCACCAGCATTGCCTGAGAGTCTTGAGCTGTATGAGAAATTATTGTCATTAGGTCTCAAGGTAGTGCTCATTGCAGGAAGACCAGATTTCCAGAGAAATGCTACTGAAACCAATCTAAAGAAAGTTGGCTTCCACACATGGGAAAGATTGGTGTTCAGGTAAAATTCATTGTTTCATAAAATAAAATGATTTGGAGAGAGAATAAAATAAATATTTGTTTAGATTTTAATTAATTAGAATTAATCACTAGTTAAAAGAGATGGTAGATGTGTGGTGGATAGATGTTTAGGAGACTTTTTCTCATAAACGCCTAGGAGCGAAGTTTTCCTTCTTCAGTGAAAAAATAAAAAATAAAAAAAAAAAAAATAAAAAATAAAAATAAATATATATATATATATATATATATATATATATATATATATATATATATGTTAGTTATGTTATATGCATTATTTTGGAACTCTTCGATCTCCTTACCGCAGGCGATCTTAACACCTTGGAAAACATTATACATGCCACTATAGCTGCTTTGATCTATATTAACCAGTTGATGATATTTGCTCACAGGGAACCGTCGGAATATGGACAAAAGGCTGTGGTATTCAAATCTCATCAAAGAAAAAAGCTTGAAGAACTAGGATTCAGAATAATTGGGAATATGGGGGATCAGTGGAGTGACATTTTAGGAACCAACGTCGGCAACAGGACCTTCAAGCTACCAAATCCAATGTACTACATTGGCTGAGTTTTGATTAATTTTTACCATATAAATCGTCTTATGGTTATGAACGAACTGGCCACTAGGTGTATTTGTGAATAAGTTTGTTGTAGATGCGAAGAACTGCTGTGGTTCTCTTCATAGTTGAAGACCTTTCAGTAGGTATTGGATCGTGAACATATATGAGAACTTGCTCCTTGCTCCGACTCTTTTACAAGTGGCTGACGAGACCCCTGTTTTATTTGTTTACAATAACCATACTGACTTGGCTTAATGCATGGAAACTGCAGCTCGGTTCCACTTTTACATTTGCCAGAACAAATCTGCTGGCATACACAATTAGATCACCACTTCATAATCATTCAATTTGGTCATCATTTTGAATTGTCAAGCTTTGATCACAGAGGTATAAATAAATCAATTATAGTGAGAAGTTGCTGTCCATCACACAGATTCCCTTTGATTCTCAACAACAACGAACACAACAACAACTACGTCCATACTGAGTTATGTGTGAGACGCGATGCTAAAAGTAAAGTTTAGGCATTAGAACAATTGATCATAAATCACTTATTAATTGTCTAACAAAGAAACTTACAAACTCGTTGCTCAAAGTCTCAAACTATTACTGCGATACCAATCTCCCCACACAATCAGTACAAAAATTCCTGAATCTACAACGCCCCTCCAAAAAAATTCATAGTAGTGCACTACTGCCCCATCATATACCTTGCTGGCTTGCGCCCCCCCTAAGGCCCTAACCCAAAATCCTGGCTCCGTTTCTGGACTCCACATGTCAAGATTCGTTCGGATAATGCATATATTTCACTCAGTTCAGTAACTAGTTCAACTTCTGATAGGGAGACACCTCTGTTAAGGTCAGTTCTCAGTAGTACATGGAGGGTATGGAGCTAGCTTTGAATCTTACTGATGAAATGAGTAATAACCTTATTTTCATTTGTTAATTTCTCATTACAATGAATACACTTTATATAGTGTTCCTATTACATTCACTCATCTAACTAATTCTGTTTTCATTCTGTTACAGGAATACTGAGCTGGATTCTGTTGTAACTGTTTTAAGTCTTCTATTCTGATGCTCCTGACTTATTCATTAATACACCCCCGCAAGCTGAACGGAGGCTGCTGAACCGAAAGCTTGGTCTTTAACATTTGAAATCTTGCTGCTGCCAAAGCTTTTGTGAAGATATCTGCGATTTGATCTTCTGTGCATAGATAGTTTATATCAATAGTCTTACTAGTGACAAGTTCTCTAATGTAGTGGTAATCCACCTCGACATGTTTGGTTCGAGCATGGAATACAGGATTGGAAGAAAGGGCAATGGCACTAATGTTGTCACACCAGATGAAAGGAGGTTTAGAGAGTGTAAACCTTAAGTCTCTTAAGAGGATGCATAGCCAATATAATTCTGCCGAAGTGTGAGCCAGTGATCTATATTCACCTACGCTTTGGATCTAGCCACTGTGATTTGCTTCTTGGAGGACCATGAGATGGGATTTGATCCTAGGAATACCGCAAAACCTCCTGTTGATCTCCTGTCAATTGGACACCCAGCCCAGTCAGAGTCACTATAAGTTGTAACCAGAGTTGGTCCTTTTGAGAACTTGATACCTTCAGTAATAGTACCTTTTAAATACCTTATTATTCTTTTCATGGCTGTGAAATGAACTACTTTTGGTTGATGCATGTGTTGACAGACTTGACTGACAGAAAATGCAATGTCAGGCCTAGTCTATACTAAATATTGTAAAGCTCCCACAATTAACCTGAACTCTATTGCATCAGACAATAAGTCGGATGTAGAGGAATCAGCTTTTGTTGTAGAGATAGGTGTAGAACAAGGCTTGACATTCTCCATCTTGGATTTCTTTAAAAGATCATAAATATACTTTGTCTGACACATGAATATAACATCTTTACTTCTATGAATCTCAAGCCCCAAAAATTAGCTCAACTCACCTAAATCTTTCATAGAAAATGTCTGACTGAGTTGCTTAATGATTGAAGCACACACTGCTGTTGAATTTCCAATGACTAAGATGTCATCCACATAAACAAGTATTATAGTAATAGTATTGTTATAATGTCTGACAAACAGAGAAAAGTCGGCATGGGTAGTTGTGAAGCCAAGAGCAAGTAGAGCTTGATACAGTTTCTCATACCAAGATCTGGGTGATTGCTTCAAACCATAGAGTGACTTCTTTAGTTTACAAACATGATGAGGCTTAGTAGGATCTTCAAATCCCGGGGGTTGCAACATATACACAGCTTCTTTGAGATCTCCATGCAGAAAAGCATTGTTTACATCCAGCTGAGTAATTTTCCAATCATCATATTGTAAGGCAAGACATAGAATAACTCGATCGATGCGGTGGTTTGGCAATTTGGACTAAAAGTTTCTGTGTAGTCAATGCCCTTCTGTTGGTGGTATCCTTTTGCCACCAACCTAGCCTTGAGCTTATCTATCAATCCAGTTGGCTTGTACTTTATCTTGAATACCCACTTATTTCCAACTAGATTCATTGACGAATCATAAGGAACTAACTCCCAGGTACCAGTATGATGTAAGGCATTAATTTCTAATGCCATTCTGCTTTCGCCACCCCTGCATCTTTCATTGCTTTGGAATAGCATGTTGGTGTTCTGAGGAGATCTTGAACCTTTGACAACAATGCCCGAGGTAAGGGATGCTTAGTTACAATGGTATTATGTGCATATCTTGGATTATGCTTAATAATACCACTCTTTGATCTTGTGTGAACTGATGAATGCTGAACTGGATTCTGAACTTGTTGAGATGGATTCTGAACTCGTTCTGATGGATGCTGAACTTGGTTTGATGGTGTTGAATGATGAATTGGTACTGAATCTGAACCATGAACTATTGTTGGCATTGAAACTGAAGTTGGTTGTGAGGTTTGAACTTGAGCTTGGGATGATGTTGAGACACGAATAGGTTCTAGTTGTTGAGTTTGAGATGATGGGTATGTACTAACTACGAATGGTTCAAATGTTTGAGGTTGGGGTTCTGACATGTGAGTAGATTGAATTGGATTAAAATGAGATTGATTGAGTGGTTGAGATGATGCAGAGGGATAAGAAGAGTGATTTAAGAAGAAAGGAGGATTTAATTGTATAGGAGTGTAGCTGGAGTTTGAAGGACTATGAGTTCTGACAGATGGAGGTTTGACATTTTGTTTTATGAACAGAAATTCTCTTTCATTAAACACCACATGTTTGGATATATACAACTTGTTTGTAACAATATCCATACACCTATATCCTTTGTACTGAAGACTATATCCCAGAAAGACACATGGTGTGGTTTTTGATTGAAGCTTATTACTGGTATATGGCTTGAGCCAAGGGTAACAGGTGCAACCAAAAACTTTAAGGAAGGAATAATGTGGAATTCTGTGAAAAAGAAGTTGAAAAGGTGATTTGTTTTGTAGCTTTATGGAAGAGAGTCTGTTTATTACATAGACTGCTGTGTTAAAGGCTTCAACCCAGAATTGAAAAGGGACTTGAGAATGGGCAAGTAGAGTTCTACCTACTTCAACAATGTGTCTGTGTTTCCTTTCTACAACTCCGTTTTGTTCAGGAGTATATGCACATGAAAAATAATGGCCAATACCATTTTGTTTTAGAAAATTTTCAAAAATATTGCTAGTAAACTCCCTACCACCATCTATTCTAACAGCTCTAATAAAATGAGACAATTGCTTCTCAACAAACAATTTAAAATCAACAAACACTTTTGCAAAATCTGATTTATTAACCAAGGGATAAATCCAACAGTACCTAGACCAATCATCCACAATACTGACATAGTATTTACAACCCGTGTGATGAGATGCAAAGGATTTTGGACCCCATAGGTCTAAATGAAGTAATGTAAAAGGTACATTTGATCTAGATGAAGGCGAAATAAAAGGTAACTTGTGACTTTTTCCCGGTGACATGCTTGACAAAAAGCTGTGGAGATTAAGCGAGAACCTTGCAAGGTTAGCTTGTTGATAGAAAGTACTTAAGAGAGAGTCTGTTGAGCAGGATGACCAAGTCTCTCATGCCAAAGTAAAGCATCCGCTTTATCACTTAAAAAAGCAGTAGGTTGAATAATGGTCTTTGAACCATAGTTCGTGATTCCAAATGAAACTCCGGAATTCCGAATATAGAGTCGAAATATCCGAAATCATCCGAAATTCCGAATGTAACAAGGGTCGAAATTTAATGAATTTCGGTTTTTGAATTTGTCGGAATTTCAAAAATTCCGAACTATGCTTTGAACATGATGTAAGACTTATAGGGTAAAGACCACCTTTAGTTGGACCTTGGAAAAGGATCTTCCCATAATTGAGATCATTCACAAGAAATTTACATGGAGTAAATTCAATGGAGCAGTTATTATCAATAGCAAACTTATTAACTGATAATAAGTTGGTTGAAATATCTGGGACAAGAAGTATATCTTTAAGAGTAAAGTTTGAATCATGTGTATTAAATGAAGAAGAACCAGTGTTTAGAATAGGCAAACCTTCCCCATTGCCAACTTGCACTCTATCAGCACCATGATATGGAGAATAGTTTGTCATGTTTGTAGTCTCTGCAGTAATGTGATTAAGTAGCTCCGAGTCAGCTATCCGGTGAGTATCTTTAGCATTAGAATCCTTTGTAGAAGAAAATGCAACATAATTTGAATCATTGGAGGTACCAACAACCATTGCAGAGAGTTTAGAAGGTGGAATCTTGCCAATGTAGGTGTAATTCATCCTATTATAGCAATCGATGGCAATATGACCAAACTTCCCCACAGATTTGACACACAGGTCTTGTGGAAGAATTAAAATCCTGTTGATTCAAATTGAATTCTTGCTATTGATTAAAACCTCCCCTGAATGATGCTCTACCTCTGCCTCTTCCTCTTGGAGGACTTCTGCCTCTGTTGGAACCATTAAACTGAGTATTTCCAGTTGAATGTGTAGTTCCACTACTCTGTCCAGGATTAACATTTGGATTCTTCCAGTTTGAGCTTTGTGATTTGACTGATGAGAATGCATGAGTAGTAGGTTCAGCTGTCATGGCTTTATCCATTTCTTCCACTATTATTTCTTCAGTCAAAAGTAAACTATGTAACTCATCAGCTGTGATATGATTAGACCTGCTCACTCTGATAGATGTAGTGAAGGCCTTATATTCACTTGAAAGACCTCTCAATATGTAATACACCATATCACTGTCAGATACTAGAGTTCCACCAACAACTAAACCATCGGAAATTTGTTTGGCTTCTTGCAAATATTCAGACATAGACTTATTTCCTTTCTTTAGTGCTTGTAACTTATCTTTCAACTGATGAATATGCGTAATAGTGATAGCAGAAAATCTTTGTTCTAGAGTACACCATAAATCCTTTGCAGTCGAAAGACCAACAATATACGGTAACACAGCTTTAGAGATTGTAGCATTGATCCAAATTAGTAGCATTTGATTTGTTTTCATCCACTCGATATATGTCGGATTGATACTGAAGGAGTTTCCCAGATATTTAAATGGACAAGGATTACTTCCATCAACAAATGTCATTAGATTGTGACTATAAAGAACTGGTAAGAATAATTGTTTCCAAACCATGTAATTATCTTTGTTGAGTTTGACATGAACGAAATTTGTAATATTTTGGATTTGAAACAGATTTGAAGATGGAGTTGATGATGGTGTTGAAGATGGAGGTAAAACTTGTTCAACTGATGAAGTCATATTGATGAACAAATCAAGCTAGATTCACTGATGAACAAATCAAGATTCACTAATGAACAAATTCACTAATGAACAAATCAAGATTCACTAATACAAATTCCACTGATGAACAACCAAAAAAAAAAAAAAAAAAAAAAACTTATCACTGATGAACTGAAAGACTTATCTTTCTGATAAACTTGAAACTGTGAATGAGTTGAGTTTAGATGAGTGAGATTGATGTTTGAGACTCGATCTCAACTATGAGCGAGCTTCCTTCATGAAGTTTTCATGGCCGTATGACACATGGCTCTGATACCATGATGAAATGAGTAATGACCTTATTTTCATTTGTTAATTTCTCATTACAATGAATACACTTTATATAGTGTTCCTATTACATTCACTCATCTAACTAATTCTGTTTTCATTTCATTACATGAATCCGAAATGGATTTACATTTGTAACTAAGGTCATCATCCACAAATAACCGAAAACCAAATAACCGAACCAAACCGGACCGAACCGACTGGTTTTTTCGGTTTCTAATATAACCGGTTCGGTTTTCGGTTCTCAATACTAAGAACCGACTACTTTTGTGCGGTTTTCGGTTTCATACCTCGGTTAACCGTTATAAACCGAACCGAACCGAAATTAATCTTATTTTACATTATTAAATTTTTCTCTTTTTGACTGCCCATAAATGTTGACTTACTAAACTTAGTCAGCACAGCAACTTGGACACCCAACTCTTAACTTTACCTAAGAACACCTACATATACATGGGCCAATATTCTTTGATGGGCATATGCGTTGAATATGGGACTAAAGTAAAATGGTAAGAGTTTCACCTTCAATGCTCAAAAAGCATTTTGATTTATAAAATAATCCAAAATGAAGACATGAAGAATTCTAAAAGTTTTAGAAGTATTTAAAACAAACTTCTCAAATTCTAACAATGACCCACTTCACAAAACTATGATTCCAACTCATCAACCATTAAAACTTGGTTAGAAATGAAAAGTGAAGGAGAAAACTCCATAGTTACTATTTCGTATGAAACGTAGATTAGAGCATGGATTGAGCAATTAACTTTTAAGTCGTCTCATGTTCATAAAATTGAATTGAATGAAAGTATGAAACTATACCAAAACTCAAAAACTTGACAAACTATTAACATTACCAACCAAAGTGATGAGAATGGACTATGTGCTTGGAATTAGATATAATGAAAAAAAGAAACAGTAGAAGTTATGTGAGATTGGGAAAAACAATGGTGTATTAAAAGAAATAAAGAAATGGGTGTTGGGTTAGAAATTGGTGTGTTGCAATTTGGTGAAGAAGAGATAGTGATAATGGCAAGTTGGAACAACAAACTGTTTTAGTCCCATATTGCTTAAAAAAGCCAAAAGTAACGCTAAAAGGAAGTTACAAATAGAGTAGCTGAGGCATGGGCCTCAACAGGTGCTCTGGAGGGCTCCATTTTGAGGGTCCATCGGTGGGCCGCTGACTAATTGTTAAAAGTTGTTGTCAAAGTCCAAAAACTAATTGTGGAATTTCGGTTTGGTTTTTAATCGGTTTTAGTGACTTGTCAGTTCGGTTTCGGTTGCTATTTTATAGAACCGATCAATTCGGTTCGGGCCAAGTTTTCATTATAAACCGGACCGAACCGAACCGTGAACACCCCTAGTTGTAACTGTTTTAAGTCTTCTATTCTGATGCTCTTGACTTATACATTAATAGTTACAACCTCATACTGATATTCGTTGAAGATACCTAGCTTTCTCAGTCCAGATTTCGAAGTCATTCACAAAGTTGGTGCCCTCTCCTACATCAACAAAAAGGTATGGCCTTGTCACAACAATCAAAAAGCGATTCAATCATAGTTAATAGCTCATTACGCATGACCCCCTTTCACTCGTTCGGCCAAACAGAAGCTCTTGTTAATACATTATTATGTTATTGTCCTTGATGTGTGCCTCAAATAAACCAAAAAGCTATACCACATGGGATGGTGGATATCTTTAAATTATGTTCATCTCGTCCATTCCGATCATTATTGGACCACAGACGATATGGAAAGTGTACCTTTCTCAGCTTACCACTGAGACACATGGCATAGCTTGATATCCAACTTATTGTGTGGCTACATTACATAGTCAATTATTCTCTGTATTTAAGGACCAATTCTTCATCACTGAATGTAGGATATGATTAACGTCTGGAGAATGGATATAGAAAATTATATGCGCCAATGTCGCCAAACGATTCAATCACATACGTCTTTTGGTCTAAAAATATGGATATGTAAGAGACTTGAAATAAATTGCTATGATGCCGAAATTCGAAGCCCTTCATATTTGTCGACTTTCAATATCTAATTGGCTTAAGAAAATATAAATGTCTGATGTCTAGAATATATATCTGATCTTCGTCCCACCATGACACCATCCGATCAAGATAATATATTTGGATCCAATAGAAAAGGTTTTGCATTTTATTATTTTTGGTAATAAGGAAATAGTTACATCAACCTCCATAAACAAAACCATAAAAAAAGGGTAAACAATCTGTTCATGCTACAATATCCTTCTGCATTATACACCACAAGTTGCTTTCTCTCCCTATAAAAAACAGAACTAGAGAAGTTCTAGTTCTTTCTGCCAACGCAATAAGGACACCAAATCAATGACCATCAGTTCTCTCTAGAGGTTAGTTGGTATTCATAATTTCATTTTGCATGAAAATCATACCGTTAATAGCTAATAGCTTAAACTGAATGGGCTACCTGTAATTTATATATATACTATACATATCATCACAACCAGCATACCATCCTTCAATAGGTAGAGAGTGTTGTCCTTCATTGAAAATGCACCCAAATTTTGCTATTTTAAGCCAATAACAAGTCTGTTAGCAGGAAACAATGAAGGATTGACATTCAATAAAACTGTGTTGAACTCTTCTTTTCTTTGAGAGAGAGTTCCAACGATAAACCTGCCTTGGGCCTAACTTCCTTTCTCACCCTCCTCCTAAAGCATGTTTGTTAATTCAGTTTCAGACCAAGAAGAGAAAACAAAGGAAAACGAAACTAGAACAGTGTAGTTGTTGAAAAGTTTATTTCGTTGGATTGGTCTGGAAGGACTGATGGAGAAGAAAGGGACCATATTGATGCAAAGATACGAACTAGGGAGGCTGCTCGGTCAGGGAACATTTGCAAAGGTTTATCATGGAAGGAATCTAAGATCTGGACGGAGCGACGCAATCAAGGTAATTGACAAGGAGAAGGTCCTCAAGGTCGGAATGATTGATCAGATCAAACGAGAAATTTCCGTAATGAGGCGTATTGAGCACCCTAATATCGTTCAGCTCTACGAGGTCATGGCAAGCAAAAGCAAAATCTATTTTGCCATGGAATTTGTTAAGGGCGGAGAACTGTTTAACAAGGTTGCAAAAGGAAAGCTGAAGGAAGACGCCGCACGAAAATATTTCCAACAGTTGATCGGTGCCATTGATTTCTGTCATAGCAGAGGAGTATATCACCGTGATCTCAAGCCAGAGAACCTCCTTCTAGATGAGAATGGCAACCTTAAGGTCACTGACTTTGGCCTGAGCGCACTATTTGAGTCACGTAGGCAGGACGGTCTCCTCCACACAACATGCGGAACGCCAGCCTATGTTGCGCCAGAAGTCATCAACAAGAAAGGTTATGACGGTGCAAAAGCCGATATATGGTCCTGTGGTGTCGTTCTCTTTGTTCTGCTGGCAGGTTATCTCCCTTTCCAGGATCCAAATCTCATGGAGTTGTATAAGAAGATAAGCAGAGGAGATTTCAAATGTCCTAATTGGTTCCCCACCGAGGTCAGAAAGATTCTGTCAAGGATTCTTGATCCCAATCCAAGCACGCGAATCACCCTTGATAAGCTCATGGAGAACCCCTGGTTTAAGAAAGGATATAAACCAATTGAGAACTCCCAACCGCATGAAAAAGAAAAAACGGAAAATCTGGGGGATGTTCAAGCAGCGTTTGAATCCACTTCTGATGAAAAACCAGAGAAGAAGAATGAAGCCACCAGTTCCATGAGACCAACTTGGTTGAATGCATTTGATATCATCTCTCTATCTCAGGGATTTAATCTATCAGGTCTGTTTGAGAAAGATAATGAACACAAGGCAGAAGCTCGGTTCACAACAACAAAATCACCAGCAGCAATTGTATCCAAGTTGGAGGAAATTGCAGAGACAGAACGCTTCAAGGTTAAAAAGAAGGATGGTCTGGTAAAGATGCAATGCAGCAAGGAAGGAAGAAAGGGACAGCTTGCTATAGACGCAGAGATTTTCGAGGTTACACCTTCATTTCACGTAGTGGAGCTGAAAAAAAGGGCTGGTGACACATTAGAGTATGAGAACTTTTGCAACCATGATTTGAGACCTTCTCTAAAAGATCTGGTATGGGCCTGGCCAGGAGGAGAGCAGCAGCAGCAACCACCACCAAAACTACAACCTGCTTAAACTACTTGTATTTTTTTTTTTCTGTTTTTTTTTAAATCAGAAGCTGGAGTTGAGTGCTTCTATACCTTGCATTTGCATTCTTAGCATGATTTGTATCACTATTGGTTTTTCCTCACCATTTTTATCCGTTTTGCAACTCCAATCGGAGCTCAGATCCAACTGAGCGGCTACTTGTACAGTGGGAATACAGCATGTGTTGTTTGTTTGGTACAGAAAT
The DNA here is from genome assembly GCF_015680905.1 of Coptis chinensis. Lineage (NCBI taxonomy): Eukaryota > Viridiplantae > Streptophyta > Magnoliopsida > Ranunculales > Ranunculaceae > Coptis > Coptis chinensis. The sequence continues at coordinate 76,388,781 of NC_141464.1, forward strand.
TTTCACTTACATTGAGACAGGGATCTTCTTGATATATAGCAATATGTATGAGTAAACTAAACTAAGGGCAATCTGAAGAGGGTCTCAGTTGGGTTTTTGCAACGAAGATGCTTCTACGTGATGGAATAATGAGTCAAAACTCCATCAAAACTTGTGACGCCATGCGGTCATTTCGTACTTGGTCTTCTACAATTATAACCAAGCCCAAAATATCGTCCGTTATATATCATTTTTTTAGTACACCGATATAGATATTTTTGATATATTTCAACCGAATATTAATTTTTTTTTGATATATATTACAATTTCCAATATAACAATATATATCAATTGATATATCCAATATAAATTGTTGATTTTGATCGATATATTAATAATATTTTCGATATAATCAACGATATTTTCAATATATCAACATACAAAACAAAATTTTGACTAGTTAACAAAAAAAATAGATATCTCTAATATTTCTAATATATCTTATATATATATATCGATTTTTTAGTACATCAAAATATTCACCTAATTCAATATTTTGGGCCTTGATTATAACAACACAACTAATCCAATACTGCTTTGTGATATTTTGCTTTTATACCAAAGGGGCGTAACATGTCAAATCTCAGCCTAGCCATAAACCCTCCCATGTGAGGCAGAGCTCCAAAGGGTGTTACTTGGAAAATACAAGATAAAAGCCATCAAACCAGGTGCAGCATCTACCCATACGAAACAGATGGAAACTAGACGTCTTTTTAACTTTCAGTGCTACGGATTAGGGTGCAAGAACAGATTTGCTTACATTATTTATTTTGCTAGAATTTACTTTACCAAAACAATCTCAACAAAACCATCTAACCATACATATTCTAAATACACCCATAAACAAAAGATTAACAACTTAAGCAATAACCAAAACATAAGATTATTATACACAAATAGAAATATCACACACATACGACATCCCCAATAACCACATCCTATTGCAAACTACCCTATCAAAATAAGATACATTATATTTAATGTACAGGCTGCACTTTAAACAAAGTTGCCTACGTATCTGAATCTTTCAAGACTCGTGAACGAATAATTGTAAGCTATTACGAGGTACTTACAGAAGTCCAAAAGCAGTAAACAACAAACCAAATACACAAACTAAATAGTAATTCTTGTTGTTCCTACCCCACAAATGTAGCCCAAAGAGTTCGCCCATCATGTGCTTAATGGGTCCAACTTGGTTGCATGCATTGACCGCCATGCTAACATCATGGGTTCCACCTGGTCACATACATCAGCCACCATTCTAGCACCATGAGTTCAACGTGGTCACGCCACTCAAATTGGATTCAACATAACATCATTCGAGCCACAAGGGTTCAACATGAAGACTCTATCCACTTCCAATAGACCATCCACAATAAGAGTACTATGTCACCACAATTACGTATATAAACCCACGTTATCACGAAATCAAACAATAATCAAATATCCAAAAATCAAACAATTCTACTGATCATAAAGTGGTTATGCCAAGTGCCTACGTACCCTTCGAGAGATCAAGTCATACATAGTTCTTCCTTTAAAACTCGACATTTCAACACTAGAACTCGACAACTCTACATTAGAACCTGATAATTCAACTTTAGAATACTACTTGAACGCGTGGTTCACAAGGAACAAAAAACTCGTGCAAAAGAACCGTAATTTCAATATAAAAGGATACAACTCACTTAAGAACAATCTAACAAGAACAGATTAACAAGAATGGGATATAATCATTCTAAACACGGTCTCTAATTCACTTAATTTAACTCGTAAGTACTACCCATTAATCATTATTATATCAAACGATAAAGAAATGCAACCTTCAACTTCACCGGCCAAGTAAGTATACCCAACATTACACTCCATTACGTCAAGCAACCCCGCCAATATTTACACTAAGATTAACAATGAAACCGATCCAACATTAACACTCCAGTTTACCACAAAATAGAAATCAAACTCAAACCAATTGAACAAAACCAAAAATAATAAAATAAATAACCCAAATAATTTAATTAACGAATTAACAATGAAAAGAAATTCCAACAGCAATGCTAAAACCGATTCCATAACCATAGATATAAATTCGAGAGAGAGAGAGGTGGTTCTTTTACGTAAAAGTTTACCACAAAATAGAAATCAAACTCACAAACAATAAGCAATTGAACAACTAGAATCCAATATTCTTACACTAATAAAATTGGAATTGAACTAACCTTGCAACAGCAAATAAAACTAATTATATTTAGAATTAAGAGATATAGAAGGACTAAATTTCCTTTCCGAGAGAAAGCAGCAGCGAAACCGTAGATTATAAGATATTCGAGAGAGGGGGCTGACTGTCTCACTTGAGATGGAGAGGGGGACACCAAACCCTCGGAGAGAGAGAGGTGGTCGAACTCGACTTCTGAGAGCGTGAGAGAGAGGACTTCCCTCATCCTTTCTATTTTTCAGCCCACAAACCCCTTAAGCCCAAGGCCTTTACAGTTAGAAAGGCAAGAAGGTGAATTTTAGCATAAAAATACTGAAGCAATGAGGAAAACCTCAAGCTTTGCTCGATCAAGTAGTTAACTGTGTAACAGTGTCAGTACCAATCTGTCATTTGCATAAACGCTTTCAAAGGCAAGAAGGCGAAAATGGTGTAGCTTAAAGTGATGAGGAAAAAGCTCAAATGAGATTTACTTGATTGGGGAAACAGCTATAGTTAGAGTCAGAGCAATGAAACTGACATCCATGTTTGCAACCGAATGTCTGAATTTGTATAAAAGGCTATGGTGGTGAAATGGTCTAGGTCGAGTCTTCAAAACATCTAAAAATGAACTGTGTGGCGAGCCTTGAAAACATCCAAGAATGAACTGTGCCTGAGTATGCAATCATTGATCCTTTGCATAGAAAATGTGTACTTCCAAGACTGAATATATCACTATCTTAAAGGAGAAACCAAGTCTAGTCACTCAATCTAGCTCTGTGTCGTCAGCGATATTTCCTAGCTCACAGCTTATCTAACAGAGTAATAGATATGCAGACAGAAAAACAAAACCATTCTTACTAAGATAAATTAATCTCGTCAGCTGATAAATTTGATCTGACATATTTCTATAGGAAAAGTTCACGAACACCACGTTCACCATTACTTAATAAATGCAGTTAAATAATTATCTCAATTCATAATATCTAATTAGGTATTCTAGTACTAATTGGTGGAAAAATTTATATCCTCGACAAAAAACTGTAAGAAACTATCTTAAATCCTTGTATGGATCTACTAGTCATAGGTTGATATGCTGTTAGCTCTAGTCTTATCATTCCATGACAAAAAGCTATGGAAGAACTATGGGGTATATATATCAACTTATGCTTATAGATAAGGAAGTAAACCTCAACTCACGTCTGCTAATCAAATTAAGTCTGTCAAGTACTGCATAAACTAGCTATGACAAGATTATGATGAAATTTGTGTGAAAAAGTAATATCATCATCAAGATAAGCGAGATTTTTCTGTATCTAAACTCTAAGCTTAAACAAAGATTGCTTATTAAAATAAATTCAAGCTATCAGAATTTTTACATCAATTGGCATCATACTAAGAACTTAGAAGCAGGTCGAGCTACAACATAAAGCAACTACAAAAATATCTCCCGAACATACACTATAGAGACTATGAGGGTATAAATAACTCAAGATTTTTGCGAAAGTCCAAGGAATACAGCAGCAGATGAGATTTGTACCTTGAGATCGGCAATATCAAGATCATGGCCACCTTCAACTAGTCCCCACCGATCAACTTGAAGATCCTCTTCAAGCCTAATCAACTCAATGGCTTCCTCAATCTGTAACCTCCCACGGAACATTCCAATAGAAATGACCAGCGAATGTGCTGCAGAGGCAATGGCATCAATAGCAGCCAATTCACAGTCATTTGTGTTTTTCAGAAAGCTTTCTATGGCATGTACAAGACCATCCTCTTGCTTACCGCCAAAGAAGGTAGAATAAACAACAGGCTTAAAACCAAATTCAGATTCTACCCAATTCAATATGGGATCAATTTTCTCCACCTGCTTTTCAAACACACCTTTTGTCAGCACATTATCCCCTGGAGCACGGCAGAAGACCAAATCTTGATGAAACTTCTTCATCAAATGTTCAACAATTTTAAGCCTAGTTAACGGAACCCTCTCTAGTGCAGTACAAGCAAGTCTCATAAGAGGCATCATAAAGGGTCTAATCCCATCACTTTCTTGATATTCCCATTCAGCTGCAATGGCCTTAGCAAGTGCAAGTGTAGGTAGCTTGAGAGGTCTCTTAGAAGGAGTCTTGAGCGTTCTATAATCAAGCATTACATTCCATCCATTTCCATCTTCAGACTCCCTTGTAGTAACCTGCTTATAGAACCTCTTCCCTACAATTGATCCCGTCATGAACGACATAGGCATTGTCACTGACGTTTTCTCTCTCGTCTTAACAAAGATATTATTATCATCACCACTCTTCATCTTATCAGATGAAAATGTAAACGACGAACTAGACTCCGGTTCTGATTTCTCAACTGCAGTCGCCAATCTCCTTGAGATCCCTATAGTAGTCTTCATATAAAATAAACGCATTTCTGAACCCAGCCTCCCATTGCGCAAGTAAAGGGACATGTTTAAACCTGTAAAAGACAGAATCAAATTAGAAATGAACAATTGATTCAATTAAAAAAGAAAATTAGATATACACATAAACTACCTGAGACGAGACGATACACTGTCAATCAAATAGAGCAATAGAATCAAGTTAACACAAGTCAAGAGTCAACAGACAAAGATAGTTCCAGACCATTCTTGGATTAACTGATTATCTTAACTCAGCTAATGACTATAAAAAACTCCTTTCTAAGACATGCGTAAATGAACTTGTGCATCAACCACTTAACCTTCCAAACGTCCAAGTGATGATCTTTTATATCTTAAGTAAATTTAATTTAGTCTGTGGTATTAAAGTACTAATTAAGTGGTGGGTTAAAGAAAATGGTGATTTATATAAGCAAATGTCTTACTATGCGCGAGACAAAATGAATATAAGAAATCAATCATTAATTAATAGAATCAAATCAAGAACAAAATAACTAATAAACCCAATCAAAATCTTTTGGAAAAAAATAAAAAAGTGCTAACCTTTTTTGCGAAAAAATCTATCGTCTTCTTCTTGGGAGTCCCCTATTTTGGGTTTTGAGAGACCCAAAAAACAAACTTTGGATTTTCAGGGAGGTGATAGCAATTTAAGAATAGATTAAGAAGAATTAAACAAATCCATGGAGGTGTTGCTAATATTAAGTTTCATTAAGAAAGACTCGGGGCTATTTGTTTTTCTGAGCCTATGAATGGCTCATTCTCTGAATGCTAAATGCTGATTGCTAAATTCTAAAAAACATGTTTGTTTTTTAAGAATAATTTTAATCTCTTAAAATTTAATATAAATCATTCGGACAATTTTTTTAAAAAATAGAAAAAACTAACTTGATTTACATCTTAAAGAAAATATATATTAAATTTAAGGACTTTTAGATGGATTTAATCGAAAAAATATTAATTAAATAAATTTATAGTTTAATTTTATGTTTTCAAATATATTTTATAATTTTCATATTTTGTTTATTTTTAGGAAATATATATGTAATTTTTTTTTAAGTGGTGGATATCATTCACCCAAAAAATGAAAAAACTTGAAGTGGCCAAGTCAAAGTTTTGATGATATTGGTTTTAATAGCCATAAAAGTGGTGGTAGAAAAAGTAGATGGGTTCTTGGATGTTTTAATAAAGGGCAAGAAGTGGTTCTTGTTTGATATTAAAGATAGGAAGAAATTTTTGGTTTGAATCTTGAAATCTTAAAAGATGAATCTTTAAACTACTTAAAAAAACAAACAAGTAGTGGTGGTGAATGCTTAAATTTTAAGTTTAAGACTCTGAATGGTGGTGAAAAAACAAACAACCCCTCATGATCAATGGTGGTGGAGATAATGGTATATAATGGTGATGGTCATTTAAAACCTTTGGGTGATGATACAAAAGTTTGGGACGAATGGTAATGGAGTTAATGATCTCATTTATTTGGAAATTTAAAATATATATATATATCTTAATATTAAAGCTTTGGGGGGTATATTTTAGAGTGTGGATTAAAATTCCATTTTTGAGTTATCAAAAGTAAATTTATCCTATTCAAAACGAAAAATTTTTTAATTTTTTGAATTTCTTATATATAATTGGAATTATTCTAGATTAAAAGTAAATTATAAGACTTTTTAAAAAAAAAAACTTTTCAAAAACGTAAAAAACCTTTTGGGTTTTAAAACCAAAATTAAAAATAATTTGTTAGAAGTTAAAATCTCATTTAAAAACAGACTTAACAATAAAAAATAAAAAAAAGATGCTAAAGGCTAGAGGCTAGAGGAAATTATTTTATGGGTCTAGAGGCTAAAGGAAAAACTCCACATGATTGTTTCTATCTCAAACAAAATATACTTTTGATTTGTTGACCAAAACAAAGATGTTAGATGCCAAGCCTACCGCTACTCCTAGGTGGTTTACAATATTTAACATGGTGCAGACCCAACATTTCATTTGCAGTCAACATGGTATGCCAGTTTATGCAAAGCCCGAGAGCTCCTCATTTATCAGCAGTGAAAAGAATTCTCAGGTACTTAAAAGGAACTATCCATCATGACATATGGTTTACAAAGAGCAATCTCATAATACAAGCATATAGTGATGCAGATTGGGCAGGTTGTCCAATGGACAAAAGGTCAATTACAAGGTTCTGTATTTACATTGGTTATAATCCTTTATCTTGGTCTGCTGAGAAACAAAAAATTGTTGCTCGATTGTCAACTGAAGTAGAATATCGTGCTCTAGCTCAAACTGCTGGTGAGATCTATTGGATTCGTGTACTTCTAAAGGATCTCAGGATTTCTCTACCTTCAGCTCCATTGATTCACTGTGATAACATTAGTGCAATTCCCTTAGCTCACAATCCTGTATTTCACGCAAGAACAAAACATGTGGAAATTGATTACCATTATGTCAGAGAATTGGTCACCAGTAAACTTCTTGATGTTCAGTATCTCAACACCAAGGATCAGATTGCTGATATCCTTACTAAGGCTCTTTCTTCTCAACGATTTCATTTTCTTACCATCAAGCTTTCAGTGCTTTCTAATCCCTTCAGCTTGAGGGAGGGAATTGAGCAAAAGAATCAAGTAAACACAAGTCAAGAGTCAACAGACAAAGGGCCAGCTCATCAAAGATAGTTCCAGAACATTCTTGAGTAACTAATTATCTTACGTCAGCTAATGACTATATAAAAGTGTAATCAACATTGTTTTGAGTAATGAGAAAATATTCAATCAAATCATACCAATTGTAAAAGAAAGCATTGCATACTTTTGATCTTGTAGTAACTTAAACACTTGTTGTGCTGTGAAGTTAAACTGGAGTTTGAGATTTATGAACAGTAAACGTTGTACCTAAGTGACCAGTATTCCTTGCAGGCAAGATTTAGAGTGTACCAATTGTTGTCACTCATAAAAGGGGTAGTTCGCAGCCATATTTCTTTGGATGAGGTTTGAAACCAAAGCCCTGCTATATGTTATCTATCAAACTACTCATCCATCACTAACCAATTCCAGACAAGAAAATGCAAACACACATTGATCATCCACCAAAATAATTTAACGTTTAAACAATCTATCCTGCAATGAGATCTAAAATTAGATAATCAGTAGTGCCATTGTACTAAGAACTCAGCAAGTATACACTGACAATTCCAAAAGAATTCCGCAAGTATATACTAACACTCTGACAGTCTACCAGCTCAACCAAAGAACTCAGCAAGTATATACTGACAATCTCAAAACACAGACATACCACAGCTGTTCTCCAACTAACAGGATTACAAGGAGAAACTTACCCAACCAAGAATAGTTAAGAGTGGATCCATTACTCTGACAGTAGATTGACTCCAAATTTTGCAGCCCATTTCAATTACAATATCGATAGCACAACAACATCCCAAATTCCTAGATCTATCAGAATACCAGAGAGGTATATATAAGTAGAAATGCTAAAATAATCAAATGACAAACACTAACACCGATTCCAAACATAAGCCAGAGAGGAATCTCTAGAAGAAGTTTTGTTTTAGTAGTAATGTTGCGACTCCTTAAAGGGGCAGCTCCTAAGCATATTACTTTTAGTGAGGTCTGAACAGAAAGCTCCTTCCAATATTTCTCTTATTAGTATCAAACTATCAATGCATCCAACACAAATCTATTCAAGCGAAAATAAATGCAAACAACATAATCCACCAAAGTATGAATATAACAAGAGCATTCAGAATTCATAAATCTACCAGAGATGAATCTCTATTCTCTAGAGGAAAATGCTTAAATCAAATGACTAAAAATCATCAATATTCGAAAAATAACCATATGTAGGAATCCTACAAGAGTTCTGTTTTTGTAGTAATCAGTAATTAATCTTGCGACTCCTTCAAGGGGTAGCTCCTAAAGAATATTTCTCTTCTTAGTATCAAACTACCAATGCATTCAACACATATCTATCTATTCAAGCAATAATAAAATGCAATGACTTCAAATACATCATTGCATACTTTTGATCCTGTAGCAACTTCAGCAGTTATAATCTCGGAAAGTTAAATTGGAGATCTATGAACATTACAAAATTCCTAAACGTTGCTAATTCACCTAATTGACCAATATTCCTTGTAGGGAAGATTTAGACTGCACCAATTTTAACTCCTCTAAGAATATTGTCGGCTAGTTGCCACTCCTGAAAGGGGCAGTTCCGAAGTCCAAACCATATTTCTTTTGATGAGGTTTGAAAACAAAGCTCTGCCATTATCTATCAAAACACATCGATCACTATCCGATTCAAGACAAATTAAAAGAAACTGCAACGCCCATCATCCACCTAAGAATTTATCATTTCACTTCTGCAATGAGACCTAAAATTAGATAATAACTAATAGAAAACTAATCTCTTTCCACCAGGTCAACCAAAGAACTCAGCAAGTATATACTGACATTCCCAAAACACAGACATAACACATATGTTCTCCAACTAACAAGATTACAAAGAAAAAGTTACCCAACAAGAAGAGTTGAAGAGTGGATCCATTACTCTGACAATAGATAGACTTCAAACTCTGCAGTCCCATTTCAATCAGAATATGACTAGCAGAACAACATTCCAAATTCGTATATGGGAAATGCTTAAATCAGATTACCGAAAATAACCAACATTAAAAGAATTACCAAATCTAGGATCCCTACAAGAAGTTCTGTGTTTGTAGTTATGTTGCCACTCCTTAAAGGGGTAGCTCCTAAAGCATATCTCTTTTGGTGAGGTTTGGAAACAAAACCCTTCCAACATTTCTCTTATCAGTATCAAAATATCAATGCACTCAACACATATCTATTCAAGCAAAATAAAAGAGTGAATGCAAACAAACATCATCCGCCAAAGAATTTAACATTCCATATTTCTTTCTGCAATGTGATCTAAAATTAGACAACAAAGTACCAAAGACAAACAAAAGCATATGATACAAAAAAGGCCCAACAAATCAAAAAATAAGCTCCAGAAGGAACATACTCTTTTTCCCAAATCCACTGTCTACTCTGTAGTACTACTCACTATCTGATGGAAGATGTGAATCAATACCAACAACAGAATCATTGAGTACAAGTTCTTCATCATCATGTCCCAAGTTTTCTAAACCAGGTTTCAATTCATTGTTCCAGAACTCCACATACTCTCCACTGTCTCCTCCTTTTTTCTTCACTTCCACAACTCTCAATGTAGGTGTCAGCTCAAATATCTCAGCTGCAATTGACAATGGCCCTTTCACACCTTCCTTTAACCCCTCCAAATTCATTCTACAATCTTTTTTCCTCACTGAAAAACTCACCACTTTCGCAATCTCTTCCAATTTTGATATAATCTTTGACACTGGTGCACCTGAAATGAATCTCGATTCTTCACCCCCTTCATCAAACAACCCAGATAAATTCGAGAACGATAGAATATCAAACGCGTTTAAACTCGGTGGTCTAGGAAGCCCGGGCACACCAACTCTCTTCAAAGGCTCTGACGACTCAGACTCCGATTCTGAAACTGATGTCTCAGACTGTGTATCCACATCCACATTATTATCCTCGTCCTCAATACTACAAACTCTATCATCCTCAATATAAAACTTCATATTCTTGAACCCTTTCTTGAACCATCTATTCTCCATAATCTGTAAAATTGTAATTCTAGTCGATGGATTTATATCAAGTAATCGAGTCAATAGCCTATTAAGTTGTGGCGTAAACCAACTCGGAGAACGAAATTCCCCTTTAAAAATCTTCTTATACATTGTAATAATATTCTGATCATAAAATGGTAAATAACCAGCCATTAAAACAAACAAAATCACACCACAAGACCAAATATCTACCTTAGCAGCATCATACCCTCTTCTTCCAAGAACTTCAGGAGAAACATAAGCAGGGGTTCCACAAAAAGTATGAAACAAACCATCTTGTCTAATTTGCTCAGAAACACAACTCAAACCAAAATCAGAAACTTTCAAATCACCATTTTCATCTAACAAAAGATTCTGTGGTTTTAAGTCTCTATGAAACACACCTCTTGCATGACAATGCCCAACTGCTGAAACTAGCTGTTGGAAATACTTTCTTGCCAAGTCTTCCTTCAACCTTCCTTTCGAGACACGTTTAAACAACTCACCACCTTTCACGTACTCCATAACGAAGTATATCTTTGTTTTCGAACCCATGACTTCAAATAGTTGTACTATGTTAGGATGCCTAACGCGACGTAAGATTTCTATCTCTCGTTTAATATGCGCGATGAAACCACCTTTCATGATCTTTTCTTTGTCAAGTATCTTGATAGCTACGCATTCATTTGTTGACAAGTTTCTTGCTACGTAAACTTTTGCAAATGTTCCAACGCCTAAAAGTTTACCAACCTCAAATCTACCTTGCATGATGCTCTTCTTATTATTGTCCTCCATTGCTGGAAGTCTGGAACTACTTCTTTATGAAAAAGAAGGCCGTGGAAACATTATAAGCAAGAATTAACGGTGGGCGGTGACGGACGTTATGACGGTGTTAAGTAGGTTTAAGGGAAGTAAGGGTAGGTTTGGAAAGTTGGTATTAATTGTTTACCGTTAAATGGTATATTCTGTTTTGGAAGTGCGGCTAAATTGTAGAACGGGACAGCAAATTACAGCCAATGTTGGACCTTTTAGTTGTCGACACGTGTATATTTTTGTGTTTGGTTGAACTGTTCTTTTTTAGTTTGTTCCCACATGTTGGCTGTTTACAGGTGTATATTGTTTCTGACTTGTTAGCATGATAAGATTCATGTGTGCACATTGAATGTATCTCTACTTATTTTTTCACACTACATACTCGGTACAAAACTCTTATTTTGACTTTTGAGACACGAACTAATGAACCAGACTGTAGTTCCAAACTTGCAAGGAATAGTTAGTTTAAGTGTAAAAGTGTCAAATGATGTACCTGCTTCAACAACAAGAAAAGTTGGTCTGACTGACCAGCCAAGTCCCAAGAAAGCTGGTGATTCGTTAGAGAAGAGGTTTAAAAAGCAGATCCACTGACACAGATGCCTAGACTTATCAAGACTCGTGACCATTACCTTTTCTTTCTTTGCATATTCGCCATTTTCAACCCAAATCTGGCCGAGCTGCCAAGAATGAAGAATCATTAGAGCATTACTGGTAACCAATAAGTCGATCACACATGTCACTTGTAGGTTATTTTACTAAAATAACAAATTTACAAACAAATTAAGCTCATTGGAGCATGACAAGATTAAACAGCTCAAAGAATAGTAATACAGGTTTAAACTAAGTATTAATTGTCAGGAAATGAACATTCCACGCTCCACCTACAAACTACAGCCCCTACAAACTGTATTTGCTCTGGAGCATCAGGTTTAGTAAACTCGAGGTTTAAGCTGCCAGCTCAATGTAATATACTCAGCATTTTTTCTTCAACGACATTTACACTAAACAAATCTTCAACCGATTTGGTACAAAAAAACTGATTTGACATGCAGTTAAAGGCTAGAAGCTACTCGACCCAGGAACTAAAAAGAAAACAGATACTGTATGCAGAAACAATCACCTGAACAAAATATAGAAATATAGCGAGGAAAAATTAATAGAATGCCTCGGTCGAAACATACTCCGCTTTTTTCAGGTTGAAGATTGATTTATTCCCAAAATTGCAACAGTATTCCACAAAGATGTTTTCAACAACTAAGACAACAAAAATGGAATACTATGAGCTCCAAAAGCACTGCAGATAGAGCACAAATAAAGCTGGTAGTACAATAGCGTTCACTTCAATTGTGTCATGCATCTCTGTTCACATGTTCATAATCCAACGGAAAAATCTCCAGTCAGAACTGCTGCTCTTCCTACAGAAACCATGTCTCTTATAAGACTGGAATTTGCTATCAACATCAATTGCTCGCTCCAACAGCATAATGACAGATCTTGGACTGGCACGTGATAGGCAGAATCCAGTGATCACGAAGGCCAAGAGCTTGCCTCAACAACTCTTCAAAGAGAGCTCAGTTTTGGTATGCCTTCCACACTGGCAATGAACGAATTTTCAGCTGTGAGTGTCTCAGTTCCCATGCATACCTGCAGGTTGAAGAATGCCAAACGACAGAGACTTTTGCTCTTTACTAAGCTGAGAAAACCATGTTCTTACAAGATTGGCATGAACACGACGACCAGCAGCAACAGGAATATCTTCCTTTGTAACAAGGTCTTCAAAGTTTACATAAAGGAGATCAATCAAAGCACGAACAAGGGAAAATTGCATAAGCAGACCACAGTTCATTTTGGTTTTCTCATTAAAAAGGACGGCCAAACGACATCTCAACTGTTCAACTCCCAGCTGTTCGCACCCACTATCATCAATACCAAACCTGAGAAGGAAAATTAAACATATTAAAACTCCACAAGTAGATTGTGAACTGAAAAAAAGTGGCTTGCAAAATCTGAAATCTAAACAAACAAACCTCAAGTGAAGGACAAATTGCTTTCAAACATGCCATTGGAAGGGATGGTATGGATAGTAATAAACTAATAATAATAGTAAGGAAGAGTATCATGTGAACATTGAAAGGAACAAATGACCAAGAGCTTTAATCTAGAACCCAACTCCTAAAATTATGAATAGCTAATGCAGCAGCCTAATAAATAATCAGGTTGTATCATAAATATTATGCAATCTTAAATAGTGGTAACATTAAATGCGCACAAATTGTTATCATCTATCAGTCTCATTTTACAATGTGTGGCCTAAGTTTGCATATGGTTTCCTCTTTGAACCCCACTACAGAACTTGGTTAAATATAGAACTTGGACTGCAGCAAGAAGGCCCTAATTGCAGTACCAATGTCTTTGAATGGATCGTCAGACTTCGACATCTGCTTACAGATTGGCGTCTTGAATTGTTTTGCTCTCTTATCCTTCCATTTATAGAATAGTGACGGCATGTGTTTTGGCGATAAAGATATAAGGTGTCAGATTTGGGACAAGAACAAGAAATACATGATGACATCCTTTTATGAAGTGCTGTCCAAACTCCGAACAACAGTCCATGGATGTTAGTAATAGGTGTATCTTAGTAACACAACAACTGCTTTATAGATTTATTGAATTATTTTACCTCAGTACTATGGTATTACATGTACATACTGTATATGGTTTTCAAGTATGAACTAGCATAAAATAATTTATACAACTAAAGAACACCGAAGTGTACAACTTTCAAACTCAAAAGTTGGCAATTTTCTATTAGTAGATACAGACCACAAATAGATAGTAATCAGGGTAAACCAGAAACTCAAGAGAATTATCGTCGAACCAAATGCGCAAGCATCCCAAAAAGAATAACAAAGGGCATACCTTCCCAGTTGACCAATAACAAGAATTACAGCAGATGAAAGTTTCTCCGAGACAGATGATTCCAATATCTTTACAAGATGAGGAATAATTTTGCTCCTTGTCCACTCCCAACTCTGAGAGCACGAAATAAACGATTCGGTGTCAGATTGCAATACTATCAACAACAGGAGGGAATATAAACACAAAGGCACAATTAAAGCTGCAGACAATTTTAAAAAATAATGTTGAAGAGACCCAAAAATCATTGATATATTATATTATACTCTTCACAACTTAAAATTCTGAGCAAAAGAAAATTGGTCACATCACAAAATTCTAACAGAAATTTAGTTAATAACAAGAGGATCAGATGAGAAACAACTTCAAATACAAGATGCCAGTACAGAGAGAAAACCTGCAACTTAAATGAAACAAGATATTAAACCTATCAAAAAATAGTTAAAAACCTCCAGATAAGACGCCACAGACATGCTTTGATTGTGAGAATGATATCCATCACTCCTTCCTTGCTCAGGAAACCGCTGTTGTTTCTCTCTTCTGAAAAGTCCAACGGTAGCAAGTAGAATTATCTTTCCCAAGGCCTTCTCCCTAAAATTTTTGCTTCCTTGGCCCAAGCGTAAATGACGTTCTAGGGGCATCCAAGTATACTCTAGATTCTGGAGCAGACCACAGTAACCTAGTACTATGAGTCTATAACTCAACCTGTATACTGACGTTGTTGCAGTAGACTGACAGACTTAAATACGGGTAGAAAAAAGGTTCTGCACTTGTTTCAAGTTGCAGTCATAAGAACAAGCACCGAAATAATCATCGGATATTAGCGATAACTTGAAATTTTAAGATGGGGCAATACAGCAATTGGTCCGGTACAATTTTCTTTTTCTGGTCATCTATTTGGAGATTATTATACTTTTTAGCTTGTGTGAAAAGAAATTAAAATAAATCCTAATTCAAGCTCAATCTAAGTCCTTAGAAGTTGATTTCATTTTATTCTGAAAACAATATACGGATATACCTATCATAATGAGGAGCAAACATGAACAAGAAGAAAGAAAGAAAAAGTACCAGTGTCAACAGGAGAGAGAGGTACATACCATGTAGCACGCAAGTAGCTCCACCAAGGAAAGAATATCACTGACATGATGCGGAATAGAATCAGATTGAGAAGTATCAAGCCATCCATATTTATTTAAGGAACCGGGAGAATCACAGCCAATGCCACAAAAAGCTATATTGTGTTCAGAATTTTGTTCAGCTCTCTCCATCTCAGAAGGAACACAGAACTGTACAGAGGCAGTAGGTTGATGTCCAGTCACAGTGAGAGCACAGTGTTGAAGCTTTTCCAGAAGTATCCTTGAAACATCATCTACCGAAGCTACAGCTTCCGAAAATTTGCAATGAGCACATCGAGGAAACCTGGGCTGACTTTCTCTCAAAGGTCGAATATAGGAATCACATGAACCGTCAATCGACCCTTTTCCTATTTCAAGGAGTATAACTATAGATCTAACAACGGTCATAATCAAACTGTGACTGCTTAGAGTAAAAAATTTACTTCCACAAAGAAAAGCAAATACGTGGAGCATTGTAAGCATCAAATAAGAGTCAGATTTGTGTGTCAGAAGAATTTTATACGATGCCTCGCAAATAAAACCAGTGTGCCCAGTTGTCGCACATATGGATGCCAGTATAATGCTCCCGGCCACCAATTTATGAGTAGTGGCCGGTTCTGAGGACAGCAATATATTTGTGCCATCCAAAAGTCTGATACCTTGTGTATCACATGGAAAATGGGTTTCTGAAGATACATCACTATACACCATAACTCTCTTATCCACGAGGAAACTCTCAATGACGCAAAGCAAGCTGTTCAACTGGATTACTTCCAGAAGTATGTGTCTCATCTCCACATCAGACATCACTGTGAGAAGAGTATAAACTATGATGTTACTTATATGGTGGAAAAAATAAAATTCATATCTTTATTATATATATCCAAGACCAAAGATCTCAAAAGAATAAGGGGAAAGACAGAGCCTAAGGATACCTGTTTTAATGTGATTTAGAAAAGAATCCGAGCAGGTGTAGATATCATCAGAAAAGGAATTTTCGAAATTCACTGATGTAACTGCCACAAAGTTCTGCAGCAGCAACGAAAAGAAGACACACGCTTTCTCCCTACATTTGAAGAGAACAAATTTTCTTGTTACTCAAACATGCTATTAAGCGATAATGCATTTACTTTGCCGAAAAGAAATGCTAAACATTACCAAGTTTCAAAAATCATACAGAAACTGTGATTCACGATAACATAAATTACTTACTGGCATACAAGATTCTCTTCCTTCGCGAGAGCAACCAAAATCTTCTGCACCACCCAAACTTTCTGAGAGACGATAGAGCTACAAGATATACATATTTCTTGAGCAGATATAATCCTAGAAATGCTGTTTTTGTCCTTGCTATTTGGAAAAGCAACAAAATATTTGGAAAGCTTTTTGTGTACTTGTTGCTCACTGCTAGTGTGAGGAGCATCCATCACCTCATTTCCAGGCACTTGATTCGTAACCACTATCTCTATGCTAGTCTCTGAGACCTGATGGGTAAGAGTATTTACTGTATCTGTAGCAATATGGATACCAGCATTGTCATTCAGAGAGTCTGGAAATCTGACATCAGGACCTTCCAAATGATGTATTGTGGAGTAAAGAGAACTGCCAGAGCTATTGAACTTCAGCTTATTGGTATCAGTTTCAGCATTGATAATATCAAAGCGGCAAGGGGGGACGGTATTGGCAACATCATTTTCAACGCCCCTGCATACGCCTCCCTCTGCCATAATAGAGTCACCCACGTCAAATGCCTCCATATCAGGCATATCAATTTCAGGCAGACTAGGAGACAGTGGTGTGTCCATTGCCATCGTATACTTCTCCTCATCAGCTGCATCATCCAGCTCCAGCAACTTCATAATGTCTTCAAATGTCATGTTCTCAATGCATTCCTCAGCTTCTGGGTTGGTTTTACCAGTATCAACTGTTTCATCCCTGCACGAATGAACAGTCTCTAAAAAACAATTAGCTTGTGATACAGTATGGTTGAAGACTCCGGCATACTTAGTAGCTTCAGTTTCTAGATTCTTCACCAGCTCATCCACATCTTTACTACAAGGTTTCAAAATGTCCTCCAGAGATGCCCTTCTCTTCTTGTTGGATATGAAAGAACTGGCACACATATCTTTCAGCACAGGAGCAGTTGGATGTCTTCCTTCATCCAAGTCATTCAATTTCCCATCAGATTGAGAAGAGATAGCTGTCCCAACATTGTTTTCCAGGATTAATGCATTACTTGATGCTAGTTTCCCTTCTATCTGTGAGGCACCATTCTTATGCCCAGTACCAAAACCCTCGATTGATTCTACCTCATCTGAGACCCTCTTCCTTTTAAGACCAGACTGACTGCAAACGATTTTGGTACTATCATTGTTGATTAAATTTAAACATGGATTTTCCACATCTTTACGAACTTGAGTCCTGACACTATCTTCAGCCACCACCCCAAGATTTTCAGTGATCCTAAGCTTGGTTGTTTCAGCAGACAACAGGGGAATAGTTGGCCTCTGTTTCAAGTTCTCTACTATATTGTCCGGTCTTGGGACAAAAAAAGTGTTGTTTTCCTGTGAGCCCACCGATGGTCTATCAGAAAAAGATGTGCTAGTGGAATATATGGCAGAATTTTGTAACTTGTTTCTGACAGAACCTCCATTCAGAGACTCCAATGTGGAACTAATACCTGATATTGGCTTTGTAGAGCTCCCACTCCCATCAGACATAGGCGCAGAACATCCTACAGTGGACCTAAAATGGTCAAAGCCCTCCATGTTTGTGTAGCGAGCCTTCACAAGCTCATTATGGCTTTTACCATACAACGAAAATAGTTCTTTACCTGTATATTTGTTGTTCACATTTGAGCTTTGTAGCCTTAAGGATTTACTGACCTGCAAAGTAAAAGAAATCCAGGTTAACAAAACATGTAGACTGTTTTAAACTTGAACTGTGCATACATACAACTCACGGAGAGTAGGAAAAAGAAATACCTGGATAAGTGACAAGAATGTCAATCTAAATAAAATTAAAGACCAGACAAGCAAACCTATCTAACTGTCACCTTTCCAACCACATTTTAACTGAAACACGAGCTACTAAAGAATACTTATCTAAGAAAAGCTACAACTGTGTTCTACAGCACCACTCCGAGGCTGGAGAAAACTTGAGCAACTCAGGCCCCTTTCTCGACACAGACTAATAAAAGCACAAGTGTGCTAAAGAAAGCAACGAAACTACTAAAGTGATCTTTGGAAACCAATATATCATAGAAACAAAAGAATGGTTGATCAAAACAAAAATGAAGCAGCAAGAAATTTTTTTAATAAAACAAATAAAAGCACCAAAAAGTTCCTATTCGAAAACTGGATTGAGAAAATGAGTTTGTGACAGGGGCTGTAAAACAGTTATTAAGGTGAACTAAATAAAATTCTGTTTTTGTATCACTAAAGTGTATATAAATATAATATAAATATTCTGAGAAATTGCAGGATGAGATATCCTACATACATCAAGAGGAAAGAGGACAACAAAAACAACCAAGACAACAAATAAAAGAGGCACCTAAAATGTCTACATGACAAACCAGAACCTATAGGTGAAACACATTCTGCTTTTTTCTTTTTTTCATTTATTTGTATACATTATCGAAGCCTTACACATGCACCAGAATAAACTTCTTACCAATCCAAATTGTATTACCCATCAAGGAATTTGCATAGCAAAAAGTCAGGTCCACCAGAAAATTCATTCCATACACGATTTTTATTATATTTTTTATGAGAATTAAAATTGGGGCTGCAGTCTACAGATCAAAATGTTTGCTCAGATGTAAAAGAAACAATTAGTCAAGATGATTATTGGAGAACATATTCTACTGAGAAGAAAGTTCAGTTTGGCAGGATTATACCGCAAAATTTGTACAATGAAGAATTGTACTATGTGTTCTTTTGCGGTTCTAAGTTAAAACCGCATTACCTATCATTCACAGTTCAACCTTTTTTTAGCAGGTTAATGCTTACCATCTTAAAACCCTTTTCTATAACAACAAAGAAACAGCGACTATAATAATCTGCTCACCTGAATGCTGATCATACATCTAGTTTAAAACAAGAAGCAAAAGAAAGTCACTTTTATGCAAAGGAATACCTATCTTGGCCTTTTGGCTAAGATCAAGTGTAGTATCTGTTCTTTTCTTTTCTTTTTTTTTGGGATGAGGTAAACGATCAATATATAATTACAAAGAAGTGTAGTATTCTTAGTTCTTATCGGTTTACTGGATCAAAAAAGAGTCCCAAAAACAATAAAGTAACAAATTATGATTTGATTGTAGTAAGAAAATACAGTTTTTTTTTCAGAGTACATCTGATCTTTTGTTCCATCAAGAAATTAAACTGATCCTATATCAAAGGTCGTATAAAAAAGAAAACCGCACTCACTTTAAATCATCTCAGCGAACCTCATCCAGTGCTTATGCAAGCACGCAGCAACCTTAATTAGTAAAATCAATCAGTAGAGACCATGTGTTCAAAAATAAGGTTCTTTTTTCAACAAGAATATAAATTAAATTACTATATAATAGAACTTTACCAGAAAGGTGTAACTTGTACTGGCAACCAGGTAACAATTTAGGGATTCGAAAGGACACGAGAAATAGAGAGGAAAGTGAGAGATAAAAGACAACGAGATACTAACCTTTGCTGAAGCATCTATACCTTCAATGCCATCCGAGAAACAGCCATCAAGAACATTCAGACGGTAACAGAATTGGACAAAGTCCTGCTTCAAACGACGTAATTCTTGCTCCAAGAGATTGTTTCGCACCTTTTCGAGCTTAGCCATCTTTTTCACATGCTTTACATGCTTCTTTTCCAACTTAAGCTGTTTTTCTAGAAGCACAACATTTCCGCTAGCAATTCTACTTAAATCAGACGGGACAGTAACAGCTTCTTCAACTCTCCTAGCTGACATCAGTTCCTGCATTTCCTTCTCCAAGGACTCACTTCTTTGCCTTACCTCCTCCAACTTCTGAGACAGATAATCAGATCGGTTTTTCTCGTCCATTAACTTCTTCTTCTCCTGTTCAACACACTTCTCCTGCTCTTCTGCTTTTACCCTCTCTGACTCAGCACGTTTCTTCTCTCTATTAGCAATTTTCTTCTCAGTTTCAAGCTGTCTGTGTCCCTCCTCGATCCTTGATCTCTCTG
Source organism: Coptis chinensis (assembly GCF_015680905.1). NCBI lineage: Eukaryota > Viridiplantae > Streptophyta > Magnoliopsida > Ranunculales > Ranunculaceae > Coptis > Coptis chinensis. The sequence goes on from NC_141464.1 coordinate 76,409,155, forward strand.
AAGCCAATTTTGCTCTCAACTCATTAACCTCGGTTTGAGATGCATTTAACTTTAGCCTACATTCCTCAGCGCAACTCTTCTCAATATTAGCAAGTCTCCTTTCTTCTTCAAATTTATTCTTTTCAGATTTAACTAGCTTCCATGCATCAGAAGCTTTTTTCTTCTCTACCTCAGCTCTTTTATTCTCTGAGTCTCCCCTTTTCCTTTCACTATCAAGAAGCTCACTGAGCCTGTTGATTTCTGCCTCCACTTCTGAAACACGAGATCGAAGCAGATCCACTTCACCACCTTCATCATGATCTTTAGAAACCCATTTTTCCTGTAACGAAGCTATCTCAGATTTCAATAGAGAGATCTCATTTTCCATTTTATCAGATTCTTTCTGTTTTGCCTCGTTTTCTAACTTCCATGCCCCAGCTTTTTTCTTCACTGCTTTGGCCTTTTTCTTCTCAGAGTCACCCCTTTTCCTTTCTTCATCAAGAAGCACCTTGAGCTGATTACATTCTTCTTCTGCTTCTGAAACACGCGACTGAATTTGAAGCGTCTCACCACCTTCAGCTTGATCTCTTGAGGCACATTCTGCGCGTAATGAAGCTATCTCAGACTTTAAGTTTGAAATTTCATTTTCCAACCCAACTCTGGCAGAAGATTCTTTTGATCTTGCTTCTTTTTCTTTCTTCCATGCTTCTTCAGCTTTCTTCTTCTCTGCCTCAACCTTCTTCTTTTCCAAGTCTCCGCGCTGCCTTTCTTTCTCAAGAAGCTCATTCAGCCTATAAATTTTTGCCTCCCCTTCTGTAACACGACTCTGAAGCAGATTTACCTTAACAACTTCATCTCGACCTGTTGTGTCCCTACTTCCCTTTAACGAAGCTATCTCAGATTTCAAGTTCAATATCTCATTTTCTAAGCTAGCCCTTACTGTGGATTCTTTCAAATCTGCCTCTTCTTCAACCTTGCAAGCTTCTTCAACTTTTTTCTTCTCTCCTTCGATCTTCTTCCCCAATTCTCCCTCCTTCCTTCCTTCCTTAAGACACTCCCCAAGTTGATTAATTTCTCCCTCCAATTCAGATACACGGTTACGAAGCAGAACTACTTCACCGTCATCTTCCTGATTTCTTGTTTCCTTTTTTCCCTCTAATGAAGCTAACTCATATTTTAAATTTAAAATCTCCTTTTCCAAACCATCTCTAAGAGCAGATTCTTTTTCTTTTGCCTGTTTTTCAGAATCAGCTCGTGCCCGCTCTGTGTCACGAGCTACATAACATAAACACCAATATTACTAACTCCCTTATTATAAATTACGCAGCAATATAATTCATGTGGTATTAAATCGAACTAGGCCTTTTTCTTTTTTTGCATTCATTTATCTACATTAATCAAAAAAATAAAAAAAAAAAAAATGTACCTTGAATGAGATTGTCTTTCTCATTTTGTAGGTCAATAATTTTCGGCTGGAGACCTTGCAATGCACTCCTTAAAAAATCCCTACTCTCTTTCAACTTCAAGTATCTCTCTTTCCTCTATTCCACACAACAAAAGAATCAAAAAAATTAGACAAATTCACAAAATTAAATACTGTAAATCAATTAAAGACAATTAAAATTACAATACCTTAGCACAACATGGTTTTTCTGTATTGGAATTTACTTCTATACCCTCTGCCATTGCTACAATATAAAAAAAAAAAAAAAACAAGAAATTAATTAGGGTTTATCAATTTTAAGGAGAGAGTAAAGATAGTGACGTGTCAAGATTTGTACTTTTTAGGGTTAGGGTAATAATGAGAGGGAAGATGTTGGCCCCATTGATTCGGCCGTTGAAGAAAAACCTGACTAAACCCTAACAAGTAGTATAGATTATAACTACTGGGTTAATCTACCGTTGAAGTGAATTGAGATATATATTACACATATCTCGGGGCACTTTTGTGGTGAGATTAAGGGGAATAATAAAATAAAGCGGGTCGGGCGGTTGGTATTGAAATGGGTCAGGCCTTACCAGTCCAAATCCAACAAAACATGGAGACCCAAATGACTTATAAACCAAATCAAGTTGAGGGGGGAGATGTAATCTATTGGAATTACAAGAAGCCCAATTAACTTTGGATCCAATTCCAGGAGTAGAGATACAAAACAAGTAAAAATAATTTTTTTTTATGTTGCGTCTAGGTGTCAATAGGGTTTTCCAACCCCATGACTTTAAATTTTGGATGGAACTTTTCAATTGTTTCATCATCTTTTATATCACATCACATCACATCTCTATATATTAAAACAGAGTCCATCTGAGGTGGCAATCACAATCCTAGGTGGCAATTTCTTATAACAGAGCTCTCCTACGTAGACTCATCTCTCCACTAAAACTCTGTAGCACTAAAACTCTGTAGATAGATAACATCACAATCTATTAAATATTATTATAACAAATTCTATTAGCAATCAAATCCGTACGACAAATAGATAACAAATTCTATTAGCAATTGAATTATGCTGCTTATCTTCTATATATTAACAATAATTTGTTCATCTGCCCAAGTTATCTGCTGATCTATCCGCAGCTTCGAGTCCACCCGAAAGTATTTGCCTTAATCTCAATTCTTTTGTTAAACTTGAAAATAAATAATGGAACACCCACCGTGTTTAATATATGCCACCGTGTTTAATAGATAAAAATAGTTGCTAACACCCACCATGTATATCAACATGGATAGCTTGGACTGGCAGTAACTTCACCATCAGTCGATAAGAGGTTCACCTTAACCTATACACACAACATTGGTCGATAAGTCATTAAGTCAGACACACATATATAATGAACAACCATGGTGTACAATTAAGAATCAAAGAACCAAAGTTTTGATAAGGGTCCTTTGTAGTCTTTCTAAGGAAAGTTGTTCCCAACATGATGGAATGCAACAAGACAACGAAACTAGCATAAGCACGAAAAGCACATAAAACTTAGATCTACATGCAGACAACAAAATCACTACACATAGAACGTAAAACATCTAACATTTTTTAAAGTGATTCAAATGTATATACCTGGAATCTCCAAGCTTCTGATTGTAATCTAACTCCGACAACTTCAACGAAATAGCAAGATTCAAATTCTGATTAGGAGCAATAACACGCGATCCTACATATTTTTCAAGTTCAATATTCTCTTTACAATTCAAGCCACATGACACGCTTGGGCAAGACATGATGATGGAAATAATACTCTTGGTATAATCGAAGTTAAGGTTATCGATATGTGAATCGAATTTCTTCATCAAGGTAGTACATTGTAACACCACCTATAACTAATCCCAATACTAGCAAACCAAACAACAATAAACACACATAAGCTGACCAGAAAAATCCCCAACAAAACCTTACCACCAACTTCAAAAGAAAACTTTAGTCCATAAAACTTTAGTCTGAAACCATACCTCGCAATGCGTCAACATATGCAATTAGATTGGGCACATTCAACATTGTAAGAATCCAGTAGCACTAATCATAGCGTCCTTGATTTGTTTCATTAGATTTCTTTTGGTACTTTCGAGAGCCATTGAAGTGAATATGAACAGTAAATAAAATAGAGAGACTCGGGAAAAAGGCAAAAGTAAAAAATAACCGAGATGCTAGCTGCTGCAAAATATTGTCTTTTGGGAGAAAGGGAAGTGAAGAGTTTGTTGAAGTCATCTGAGACTTGATCACTAAAGCATACTTGAAACTCAGGGGTTTGAGGGCCAAGGCCTTGCGATTGAAATATGCATTATATGGCTTCTACTATGGTCTGTATTGCAAGGAATGTATTATGTCATACTGAACATCCCAAGTTTGCAATATAAATAATTGTGCACGATGGAGAGGAAGAAGAAACATGAAGCTTCTCTCCAATCGCTTCTCTTATCATTTCCTTGGCACCATCCATTGCCCCTCAGTATTCCACTTGAATACCCATGTAGGCCTTTACATATGCGCATCGAACATCTTGCTCCAACCGACCGCACATTAGTACGGTCCACATTAGTGCACAACGGGTATTCCACTTTGAAATGCTTGGGCTCTTCTAGCCTTCCTTCAAGGCTGCCTCACTGAGGTAGGCTTCGAAATCGGTGGAGGCTCGATGACCTTACGACATAGTTGATACCAATCCCTGAAAGGGGGGTTTACTCTTTCTCCTCTTTCATCTCAATTCTTACTTTGAGCACGAAAATAAAGAATGGAACTGACTTACCTGTGAAAAAATAAAAAATGGAACAATATTAATCTCAATTTCATTTCTATCTTATTGAACTTTAATCGTTTATTTCCGGTTCTTCTCGTCCATCCTATGATAGGCGTCATGGATTAGATCAAGGAAGCTAATAAGTGTTTTATTGTAGTCCGACCAATTACCATACCCTTATTAATGGAAATAATAGTCCTAGAACTGAGTTAACTCCTAGAACTACGAGTCCTCGAACTAGAAATAAATAGATAGACCTATATCCTCAATTACACTTGAATAAAAATTCCATTCCGAACCACCCCAACTCACATTGATTTTTGTTCAAACAATTAGAGAATCCAAATTTGATTGTCCGTCATAAGAAAAATTAAAGTAACTTATGTAGATAAAGTTAGGAGAAGAAAAAATCAACATGCACAAATTTTACAAACGAGACAAGGTAGGAAATGTAACAACCTGATTGGTTTGACACATAGCCTGAGCTTCATAACATTTGGAAAGATTGGCGGTGAAACCTAAACGATTACGATTCATAACAAATCCACAAAGCTTCCTCCATCTCTCGAATGTTTCATCGATGAGTTTAGATTTGCTTATTCCTTATATATTAGATTGTGAGGCCTTCATAAGCTGATCTCCATTATTCATAGCACAATAACATTCATAGTAGCATGAGGAGTCAGCCATCCTGCAGAGAGCATGCCATATTAGTTTGTATATATTTATTTTATTGACTAATTTATTTTACAGTGCATAACTAAATGGATATCTCCAAAAAACTGAAGGCAAAACAAGCACGCATCGAAAGAATGTTTAAGTTGAGAGCAAAAGGAAACCATACACACAGAAGAAGAATGCATAACACACCGAGACAAAACTCACCCGCCAGTCAAGCATTTGGTAATTCTTATCACATTCATTTATCTCAACAGCACAAGCATGTACAAGCACATGAACTAACATATCTTTATCTCACATGGATACTTTTCTTCATATCCATTATTTTTTCCGTACAATAGCAACGTGCAATCATCCCCCGTGATTTCACATTCACAATACCAATACTTTCCTTATGTTCAACATTCAAAAGCACAAGCACATGGATTCTTTCCTTCGTATCCATTATCTTTTCAGTACAATAGGAACGTGCAATCATCACCTATGATTTCACATTCACAATACCAGTACTTTCCTTATGTTCAACATTCACTAGGTAAAAAAAATTCATATTTATATTATATTTATATACGTTTATGAGAAGTTAATTACATCATTATGTGTGCAGCAATTGGATATAACAATGTGCAGCCATCACATCCAATCTCACAATCATTATTCCAGCAGACTCAATATGCAAATCTTCCTCAATATCAATCAGGTACAATATTGAAAATATGATAATATATTTATGAAATAAAACTTTTAGGATTCTTACTTTTCTCATCTATCGTCCGGATATTGGCTCTTGCAATACACAAAGGTCACAAGAGGTTTATTTGTATACACAAATGCCACAACCTTGGCAAGCGATGATCATATGGAAATTGATTACGATACAATTGGTAATACCTTATTAATGTATTTCTTAGTGTATATCACAAAATCATTTGTTAACACCTTATTAATGCTACTGGACGATGACAATTTAGCGAGGGCGAGATGTTTACGGATCAACGAGAACAATCAAGACAAAGTTGTCACCAATAGTAAGTTCTAATTGTATTATTGTTTTGCTAAATTAATTTATATTATTAACATGTGTGCATTTTCATTTTTCAGGAAAAATTCTCTACGCCGTGGAATTTGGGAGGACCTTCAAGTGTCTACTCTCACCGTGGTGCTATACTTTGGCATGAGGAGAGGAACACAAAATATAAGAGACCCAAGAATCCAAAGTTCACTATCATTTGCCAACAAGGGAAGGTAAAATTGCCATTACTAAAAGAACCTCCGAAGTTTTTATAAAGCAGCTCATGGACTACAATGGGAGACCTAGATCAAGAAAATTCAGAGAAAACATACGGTCATACAATACGATGTTTGCTATGACGCGTCTATGGGTGGAAAAATAGACAAATATATAAACAAAAAGGTTGTGGACCCTATGTTTTCAAATTGATGGGCAAAAGCATCATAAGATAGGTTCTTTATTGCCAATGTCGGGCCGAAGCCAAGATTTGCTCGAGTTATATATACATGACCGTAAAACGAAGTTCAACACCGAGTGGATTTTTGAAAAGAAAAGAAAAGGAAAGATCCGAAAAACATAGATAAAGAAATTGTTGACGGATTGATAAAAATGTTCAATGTTGAGAATAATCTGATAAAATCTTTCAGAACAACAAGAGAAAGATTCCGAGAGTCCGATTTGATCCACGGCGCTTTGAGAATCATCGAACACGAAAACAAGGATGCAAGGCAGTACAACATACCAGAGGCAGCAAAAGTTGCTAGATTAATTGTTGGAGACGGACATGAAAATAATAACGGTAGAGACGTAATTGTCGAGAAAAGATCAGAAGGCTTAAAAAGGATGAATGAGTTACAACCAAGCTTTATGGCTATGCAGTATCCTATTCTTTTTCCATTTGGAGAAGACGGTTTCTATTTGCAGATTTTAAAAAATAATGTACGTGGAGGTAAGCTGACAAAACACAATACATTAAGCATTAGAGAATTCTATGCTTACAGGCTTCAACATAGAAAAAATGAAGGACAGACACTGATGAGAGGTGGACGTCTTTTGAGCCAGTTAGTTGTTGATGCAGAAACAAACGTGGTGGAACTCCGCCTACGTTGGATACGTGATAACCATAAAAAGATCAGATCAGAATTGTACCAAGGTCTCCAAGATGCAGTTGTTGTCGGAGACACAACACCAACTTCAGTTGGAAAAAGATTAGTTCTACCTTTTAGAGTAGATTGTAAGATAAAAAAAATAAAATAAAATAAACGTGGATAACTAGAAAAAGAATTTACAATTCTTCAATGCTTCCTTTCCAAATTTTGAGTATATTTATCATACTCAAAGTCGTAGCATTGCTTGATGAAATTATCAATAATGATCAACCAAACCAGAAATAGCAGTACTGCCAGAGTGCCAATGGCGAGTGTTTTTGAATTGTTGAATAGTAAATAAATATCGCTATGTGGAACTCACGATATTTATTTAATATCGTGTACGTGTTTCTAATTAGTTGGAATTTGGATTACACGTACATGGAATTCGCATACTAATTATTATCATTGTTGAATATTAAAGAAATATCGCTATGTGGAACTCACGATATTTCTTGGCATATTACTTTAGCATATATAATTAACAAATGTATTGGTAAATGCCATATCCGGAATATTGCATCGCACGATAGTAGATATTATGCCAACATGTATATAAACTTATTCACAATTTAAGCATTACTAATTATGTTTAATTTTTTGTGCAGCAAAATGGATGATGATAAAATATTTCCTATTTCAAGGAAAGCAATATTGAATCAGATACTAATGCATAACGAAATTTATACACCACCAGTTTACAAAACGGAAATTATAGGCGATAGATTTGGATCTAATATGACTATAGACGTTCCTATTTTACAAGGAATATTTAAAAATATTGTGGCGACTATGATAATTTTTCAACATTGCAAACATGTTATGGAACTCTAGAAGAAACACAAAATATAGCTGAAAATCAAAAGCATTGCACACGGGCTGCTCTCATATCACTTCGTGAATTGTACCAATTCGAAGTCAGAGATTTCAACTTCAAAGAACTTAGCCATATCGACAACAACTTAAAGAAGCATGGAGCGAAATCAATCATCTGCGTCAGATTCATGAAGAAGCTACAAACGAAATCATACAACTTCAAGAAGCCAATGAAGCGTTTCATGAAATAAATCAAGAACGCATGTTGATATTATACACGTTGGGCAAGAAAATAGAGAATATATTACGAACATCATTTGCTAATGTTGACATGACGAGTGATGAAGTTGTTAAGATAATCAACATTAGTGATGATGATGATCAGTAGAATAAATGTTAATGGAACTATTACTTATTTTAGGAGTAATAATTAGGTTATAGATTGTGCCAAGTTTTAAGCTTATCAAACGCAAAATATATGCTTAAATTTATTACATGTTTGTGATTTATTACGCAATAATTTCTTAATTAGTTAAATTATATGATAATACACTTACTCCTATTACACAATGTTGGAAATGAAATTTCTCAATTAGTTAAATTACATGATAATACCCTTACTCCTATTACACAATGCTGGAAATGAAAATTTCATAAAAGAACCCGGGCATATGCCCGGGTATAATACCTAGTATATATAATAGCAGTCCCTTTTCCTGCTCTCTGAGGGTGTCCACGTAGGCTAATTTTAAGTACCCTTTTTACTCACGAGAAATCAGGAGAGGAAAAAAAAAACCCGAAAAAAGGAGAGAAAAAAGGAATTATATATGAGTCCCCCACAAATACGATTCTATACCCCACGGTCCCCCCAAAACCTTCTTTCTCCACTTCCCCCAAAACCTTCTTTCTCTACTTCTAAATTCATGTAGAAAAGCACAACTAGAACTCTAAGACCACATTTGAATCCCTCCTAGAAGCAAAGGAATCTGGATCCGATTGCTTCATATGAATCATACAATCATATTTCACTTACGTTTTCGTTTTTTTTTTTGCTTCTATCGGATCAAAGTTTCAAATTCAGCACTTATCAATGCCTTTATGATTTGGAAGTCGAACACGATACACTGTCACACGAGGTTATTCTTTAATTATTTTGAAACTTCTTACCCCGACTCCTTGAGTTTTGGTCAATCATTGAACTCTTGAGGTTCTTTTTGCGGTGTGATTATGATCGTCTACAGACTATCAACCAATCCATTTATGGAGAGGAATGTAGAGTTTTTGATTGAATGCATGGATGATCCTGTCAATGGAACAACAAAAGGTTAGTGCTTTCTCTTTCTTTTCTTTTTTTTTTTTTTTTATCGGGCGTATAGTTTTCCTTATCCGAAAAACCATGGCAAGGAAATTATTTATTTGGTTGTTTTTAGGTTTCAATTCTATTACCGAAACCTTTCGCGTCGGCAAGCCCAGAACAATCATGGCTTCAAAAGAGGAGATAATTCATGGACACACTCTGAAAACTGTTTTAACTAACGTTGTTTTTCTGCACTTATAAATACCTTCATTTCCCTTTCTTAAGACAGGGCCAAGAACATGACACGTAAAGCTGCCGGGGACAAGAACCATTGCACGAAGAGGACCCTACCAATCCCATCTTTAAGCGGTTCGAGCCATCATCACGGTTGGATAGCTATCTCATAACAATAATCAAATGCAGTGTAAGAGGTGAAGTGCATTGTACTCAAAAAATTCATTGCACTCAAAAAGTCACGCGACACTCATCTCTGCAGCACCAGAAATTAACTTACTGTTAGGCAAAGCCAAAGTCAATATCCAGAGAGAAATATGGGAATCGTAGAAAACTAAAACTCACTCTAAGAAAAAGGTAATAATCCTTCTTTTTCTTCCAAACATCAAATAATGAACAACACTCACGCTTATCAATCGCTTCAAACAGATCTTCTTCATCATCGATATCTTCACGTTCACAGCTGCCTATGACCCGATGAAGAGGGGATTTATATAGTGTCCCAAAAGTAAAAACTCAATTAACAGGTAAGGGCTTTCAATCGTATATCAAAGTGAGAATAGTTATTGGAAGCTCTTTTTATCAGGTTGTTCTCAAAAACCCCTTTCTTCTCCCATCAATGCGAGAAGATTTGTACAATTGTAGACTTTTGATTAAAGAGAATCTGCTTCGATGTCACAATTACAATGTCCCATCGATCTGCTTCTCAAGTCCTAGCAATTTTGGTTGGAGAAGATCCAATGATTATGGGATAAAGAGAGATTATTGTGTAGACACAAGATGGAATTTTACAATTTGTTCATGATATAGTATCCACTCCTACTTCCCAAGGGAGATTCTGGATGGGGACTGAACACCGTTGGCACTAATAGGAATATGATAAATTGTCTTGGTCATTCTATTTATATATTCTTCAGGTATAATTCTACTCATACCAAGTTTTTTTTTTCAATAAGCACCTATGCTATTAGCCCGGTGACACTTAATTCAATTGATGCTCAACTAAATGCATCACTTTGTTACAACAGATTCGGCACCATGGTTGTCAATGAAAAACTTTTGAAGTAGTCGACCGGCACAAAGGAAAACTGATGTATCATGTGAAAATAGAAACACGTAAGCTGATGAGGTATTTCCGACTTAACCAAGATATGTGTCATATACGGTTCACATCTTTGTTGGACTTTACATTTTTTACGCATTCACCAAGAGTGGCGTATAGCTTTTGTGTTAGGACTTTGAAAGTTTGGTGCCTTAGAGTTAGATACCTTTGATGTTTAAAGTTTTTCAATATAGTGGTGTGCTTTGACACAGTCTAGCCTGAGTATCCTATACGTATCCTTCTTCTCTATCCCTCTCCAACTCTTCTAATATTTTGTATAATGAAAACTCTATTTACTGATACATTTTAATTTTAAATCACTTGCACCTTTTTTTGGAGAGTGGTTTACATCTATGTGTTTAGAGCTTCAGCCTTTAACACATCCCTTGATATTTTTGCATAAATAACCAAAGTCAAATGCACCAGGCCTAACAAAACTAACATATGCTTCATTTTTCTTACAACAATTGAATTACAGTGTAAAAAAAATGCAAATGTGTAAGGTTTTATATATATCTGAATCTATTGGATGGATCTTCTAATTATTTACTGGCATAGACATGCTGTATATTATATGGATATCATCGAATAATGAATACATCTAACTTTTTTGTTCGGGTAGCCACAATCAAATGAAACATACCATTTATCAGTGTTCGTGATTCCGAACGAAACGTTGGAATTCTGCCTAATATTTCGGTTTTTTTAAAAACCGGAATTCCGAATATATAGTCAAAATATCTGAAATTCCGAAATCATCCGAAATTCCGACTGTGATAGGGTCGAAATTTAATGAATTCCGGTTTTTTTGGATTTGTCGGAATTTTGAGAATTCCAAAATCCTGAACTATGCCATTTATGATTGTTAAGAGCTTGACTGAAACGCAAGGAGCAGAACTGTTGGACAACCAAGTATGAGCTCGGCATTGATTTTCTTCTCTTATTCTTCTTCTTCTTCAAAAAAAAAAAAAAAAAAATGATCTATGGTATGCTACCACTCTTATCACATTCTATTTTGCGGTGATGATAGATTTTATTACGAACGTGTTGTCTTAATTCTTTATATTGCTTTGGTTTATAGTTTAATTCCAAATTTTAAATTTGTCTTACTATGATTTATATAACGGATGCTTGATGAGATATCTTAAGTAGATAAGTTGAATAACAAATGTTGCTTATGGCTTTGGTTAGTTTGTTTGTGCTTTTACTTGAGATATCAACAATTTGTATCAGTATATAACATAGTGTATGGTACTACTCAGTACATACTACATAGAGTAACTAAACATAGGTAGGTATAACTAAATAGAAAACCGAGTGCTTATTTAGCTCCTAGGTAACTGAGCAGTATTTTCTAATAAAAATAAACTGGAAGCTGTGGGGAAAGTTGTAAAATGTCAAACTATAAACATTGCTGGACTGTATAAACTAACTATAAAGGCCTGGCGCTGTCATCCATGAGAATGGTGCTATTGTACACTTTCCATTCAATATCATTAAAGAATTTTTTGCCATTCCATAACCCAATATAATAGACTTGAACAAGGATTTTATTGTTAGTTTTTAATACAAGTTGATTCAATTAGAGACCTTCTATGATACTCATACTACTATATTCGCTCTCACGATCTTTATCAGGGTGCTTGATGTTGGATGAAAGGGTTTATTGAGTTTTAGTACAGTTGATTTGTCAGTAGTGGTAAAATGGCCTGATTCATGTGGAGTTGAAGAAGATTTACAGAGTCATAACTCAGACTCAGAAACTCTCCAACTAAAGTATGTTTTCATCTTTGTAGTTCTTGAATGTCCACAACGTTTTAGCTAGGTGGTAACATTGTGACACATGTATAAGACAATATTAGAGTTGGTGGTGAAGAAACTGCTAAGTAAATCACAAGCGGCGGAGTTCCTGGTGGCTTTTGCAGGGATCCAACTATCCAAGACATGGTGCATAAGTATGCTTTGCCAGAAGCGACAGAAGGGTCATGTCTCTATGACCAGAAAGCCCATTGCAACGTCTCAGGTGGCACTAAATAAAACAGTATCAAATAACTAATGATGTGTTTCATGCATGTTAACTTTCTCTTATGTGATGCCACCATAGCAGTCCCTTTTGCTGCGCTATGAGGGTGTCCACGTCGGCTAATTTTAAGTACCCTATTTACTCACGAGAAATCAGGAGAGGCAAAAATTACTCACGTAAAATAAAGAGTAAGGAGAGAAAAAAAGGAAATAAAGAGAGAAAAAAGAAATTATACGTTGAGTAACCACAAATAAGATTCTAAACCCCACCAGTCCCTCAAAACTCCTAGACCGAAAACTCTGAAAAATGAAAAAATTGAGATGGTCGCACGATTAAACCTTCTCACAGCAGCCTCTCTCACATCTCCACTGTGGTGCTTTTCTTTGATCATCAAACTGAGATGGTCGCAAGATACACTGATTTAAGAAGAGAAGTTGTTCTTTGGTTAGGCATGATATCTTTTCCAACTTCTCCGGTTGATTATAGGGTTATCCCAAGTTTTCTAAAATTGGTCCTTCAATTGTTAGCTGGGAGAGATTAATGGATGAAGAGATAAAGAGCAAGCAGAAGCTACACCGGTTCTCTCGCTCAATACTTGATTCGGTTTGTACCTTGACACCATCTATTGTCTATAGTGGAACGACAAGAGAATGGAGAATTGGACCATCTATTGGTCAACTTGACATCGGCATAAGTGATGACGCTTATTTTTACCGAGTCTCTCTACCTGGGGTGGAGAAGGATGCAGGTTAGTACGATTGTTATCCACTTATTTTTCTCCTCCACTTAATTATGCTTATTTTATTTTTATTTTTTCTAAGGAAGTTTATTCAATTCGTTTCTCCACGCCTTCACATCCCTGAATATATACGATATCATTACTTGATTTATATGTCCATATTATGGTTTCTTTTATTGTTAAGTTGACATGTACGTAATTTTTCTTATAGCAGGTAAATTGAGTTGTGAAGTTGAGCGATGTGGAAAGATCAATCTAAAGGGCTTCACAAAGACAGGTGAACAATTCGTACGTTCACGTCTCTTCAAGACGAAGACTAAGAGTTTAGCCCCTCGCGGGGAATTCACAATTTCATTTGATCTGCCTGGGCAGGTTGATCCCACATAATTCTTTTCTTCCCTTCTTATTACTTAATCTATACAGAAAGATTAGAACTCCAACTGCACCCAATAGCTGCATTAATGTTTACAGAGTACCTTCAAGCAGATTAACTAATCATATAATCCCGTACTCACAAAAATAATATTAATGCTAATTGAGTAATGATATGGATCACCCTGTGATTTGATAGTTTACAGATTTTAATATAGGTTGATACTGAAAATTAATCTTTGTTAATTTTATTTTCAGTATCTTTAACTACAATTGGGCTACTAACATAGGTTTACAGAGTTAATTGCAGTTGATGGCGAGTCTGAAACTGCTACCTTTGAACCTAAGGTCGAGTAGACCACATTCTTGCATCATTACAACGTAAGGTAAGTTGATTTTCTTACCTGTTATCTAAACTTTGCTCGGTTGTAAATCAATAGTCATTGTTGTAGTTATCATAATTACGCTTGACTAAATATTGAGATTAGGAGAATTGTGATTTGCGTAATATATTATATTCACACAGCTTGGACCAGCCCATCCTCTACCACCATTCCCAGAAGGCTATGTGCCTTCAACGTTTGAAGCAGAGAACAGCTCTGAAAAACAGCAAAGGACTAAGACACAATTACCTGTGGACCCTATCATTGACCAAGGTCCATCTAAGAGGTTAAAATATTAGACTCGATCTCCATGGTTACATAATCTTATATCGCATAGGTGATCGAGATTTCTAAACTTGATTGCTTTCGGATGAAAAGTGATTCATATACATGCTAAGGTTTAAAATTGACTTTAGCACGATTGGAGAATATGAAAGCATACAATGAACCTATAGGGTTATACGATTACAAGAATTCTTTTCTAATATAGTGTTGCAATGAATCAGGTGTTAATTATACTCTTTTCTTATATTAAGTTTGCTCCAAAATGGAAAAAATTAGGCGTAGATACCTCTTTTCGAACTCTCTCCCAAATTAGAAAGTTCACATAGAAAACCCAAACATGGGTTTTCACGACTAAAACTTTAATCTTTATCAATTCTCTTTTTCCCCTTATCTTATTTGGTCAATACCCATGGGCTACTTTATCATTAATACCAACAACATAACTTCCTCCAATGACGTTTCTCCATCAAGACGAAGGCACCAATGCGGTTCTAGGCAGTTCAACAACTAGGCATTTTTTTTTCATAAGCATTAATTTTAGATGATGATGATGGTGCCACTCTAAGCTTATGTCTTCACTTTGTACTGCTAGGTTAAGATATCAGATCGTATACAGAGCTTTTTCCTGTGTTTGTGTTTTCGAAAAACTTATAGATGGTGAAACTTTTTAGAATCAAATTGTATTAAATTGCTCTCACCATACCCCCTAAAAGTCATTGGATACAATTTAGATTATGCTTTCTTCAAGAAAAGAGATCTATTCGTCATAATGGTTACAATCTTAGTTTCTTTGATATTCTTTTAGAGTTATACAAAGCTTGACAATGGTAATGGAACTATACCAGTAGCCTCGACCAATATACTAGATCAAGTGGAACATTCTATCCAAATGCCTATTTTATAAATTGATTGAAATATTATATTTTATGTGAATGTTGGCTAAAACATCGGGATTCATGCACACTTGATATGAACATGTCATACAAGTAAATTATATGAACCTTATTTACAATAAATTTACAAATTTGAGATGTCATTATCAAACTTTCTGATTTGGTCTTAGATATATGAATTGTTTAAATATGATCTTTTATGCAATTGTAGGGCTTCAATCTCATGATGATAAGCGATTATGAACGGGTACCTCCATCCTTTTGGGATTTCTGCATAAGCCACAATCATTGATTTAAAATTCTCCAATTAATAAGGTATTTCTCTTCTTCTTCTTCCAGTTTTTTCTAAATGTGTATATTTCGTTAGAATCACATACTTTGAATAAAGATGGTCAATGTTAAATGAATACCATTGGCCCTATCTTGAAGAATTACTGAATATCAAATTCTACGCTCAATTCTTCAAATATGTATGCCCTATCAGGTTAACAAATATATCTTTTTGATTATGTACTATGCAAAATTAGTAACTTTGACTTACTACAAAATCAATGCTTACAGGTTTATCTTCACTCAGATAGTTTAAAATGTTTTTGGATTAAAATATCATTTTAGACATTTTAAGTTTTATAGCAGATTGGCTAAAGTAAAACCAAGGAAAACCACAATATACATATTTTTTAGTGTGTTGTCCAGATTTCACAATTTGTTTAATGAACTATTGACATGCACCATCGACATGCTTGAAAATTTTGATTGGCACATTCAAATCAATATAGACACATCAATATGCTTTTTAGTGTGGTTACCACATCAATAAGCTATTCAACACTGGGTTTGAAAAGTAGCATGTTTAGAAGAAATTAAATAACATACTTAGACTTTACTCTATTAGTATTTTTTGTTTGTAGAAAAGGTTTTTTGTTGGACTTGATCTATCTTATGGTTCTATGTATCCCGAAAGGATCTTTAGCTTAGTAGAAGAGTGCTTGAGTGTGTTACTACATCTTAAGTGATTGTTAGAATGTCTCGCTGAGTTTGTTTTAAATACGTTATTTTGAAACTCTGTTTTGCTTTCAATTATCTACATCCAAGTCCTTTGATGTGGTAAAAACCAGAAAAAAACCATTCAATAAATTCGCTCTCGCAATTCTCAGGTTTGTTTCATCAATTCTTATATGACTTTTATTCCTTTCTCTTTCCTTTAGTGTTTCAGTATTATATAATTATTATTTTATTTTCTTTGGTTTCACTTTGTTTGAGTAATACAATAAATTGGATGCATGTTCAGTAGATGGGGTTCGTAAGGACTAAGGACTTTTGATTAGTATCAGAGTCTTTTCTGGGATGAAAGAGAGGAGGAAATCACCAGTAGATTGGTGAATATGAAAAGTTCTCAGGTTTTGATTTGTTTCATTGCTCTTATTGTTTTCATGTTTTTTTAACAGTTCACGAAAGATAATGAAAGACACATCAAATTGAAGAAATCAAACTGAGAGTCGTTCTCCTCAGTCGATCCCATTCTCCAGTATGACTAATATCCCGTGATCTTTTCATTTTGTAATGTATATTATATTAGAGTACTTATATCTCTTATAGGAAATCGTTATATAGAAGTTGGTTTTTTCCTTTTGGTAGGTTGCCATGAACATGAAAGTACTCAAGGATGTGTAGGAGTTGAAACAGGATGTCGAAGAGTTGAACATAACTAAGGATGTGGATGATGAGAGAGTAGCTAAGGCTAAGGGGGAATCCAAGCTGGTCGGGGATATTGAGGAGTTAAAAATTAAGCTAAGAAAAGTGGAGACGAAGCTAAATAAGGTTTGTCAGTCATTTGTAGTTACATCTCATTTCCAAGTAAACTTATTAATGGGTGGCTTGAATTGGTTGGAGAGGTACAATATGAAATTCTGTTTCAAATAACAAAGTAGATTTATTCCAGCTTATGTTGCTGGACTCTGTGTCCTTCTCATCCTCAACATTTGCAGTTACAATGGGGATTGTTATCAGTATACACTGCATATGAGACACCATCTCAGTCAATATGCGCATTATATTAAGCATATCACCTATATGAATCACGACACTATCTTAAAAGCCTTTTTCTGTTCTGATTGATTGTTGAAAGTGGTTACTCTAAGGTATTTTCCATATGCAAATTATTTCTGATAAGCCTACCTTTCCCTAGGCAAACCGCCTCCATATTTTATCTTTATATATGCTGCGTTGCACAGTGTTGCAGAGTATTGGTCCCTGTTGGTGCATGTTGCAATAACATAACTCACTCAACAGTTTTGTATGTGAAAGTCATTGAGAAATGTGGATTGCATTTGCAGGATGAAAGATAGTTACGAGGCTAAGAGAAGACAAGCGCATAGTTGCTACAGAAAGGCAGAAGTTAATACCATAACCAGAAAGTTGACTTCTAGATATCATAGAATATTGTATTCCTAAAAAATGAGTTATAAGTACGATTGCTTTTCCATGTTGATTGATGGTCTTATGCTCTGTTATCGGAGGAAGAAAAAATTGATATTAAACTGAATAGTCTAAAATGTTTCATATCAAATTATTGCATTAGTTGTTTTATCTATACGACTTTTTTCTTTTTCTGTAAGTAGAAATGCAATACTTTCTGATTACATATTGTCTTTCCCATTGCAGGCAATATTGGAAACACAGATTAGTCGAAAAAAAATTCAAGTGGATTTCCTCTTTCTATTTGTTTGTGTGATGGCCCTCATTAGTCTGGAACTTGGATACCAATTATTATTAGGCTCATAGAAAGAACGTTGCTAGAAACAACTCATGAATTTGGAAGGTCAACTTGCCTTATGAGTGGAGAGTTTTCCTACGGCAATGCATGGCTGGAGTTGTGTCTACAACAGACCGCTTTGCTTCTCATAGTTATCGTCGATAATGCTTGCTTTGCTACCGAGAAATTCATAAGGCACATTCGTCATTTCAACCACTATTTATGGATATTGAAGAGATTTGTAGTCAATCAAGATAGTTAACATTACAGTGGTGGTATAGAGAGGCTGACAAGTTAGCAGTTCAATGACAGGATTTATCCGACTTCTTTTGCTTCTGCCTTGAATACCCTGATTCAATTCCCCCTCCCCATTTGCAACAGGCAGCAATACATTCAATGGCTTTAGTTTGGTGGGTAATCTCACCAGCATTTTTAGCTTAATGTATTTAGTATGATGTAATTGATTAAGTACTCACTATTTTATTCTAATCTCCTTCTTAAGCATCGTCTATTGTTCTAGCTTTGTTGATGATCGCAAAGTAACACTTTGCTCTGTCCTCCACTTCTCCCTAATACGCCATTTGGTTTTTGCTTTTTTCAAACACATCTTTTGTCTGTCCCTTCTTTTATTTTATGTGAAATGGTATGGGTTTTTCAGTCCCTAAGCCAGCCTTAGCAAAAAAAAATAGAGGAAAAGAATGGACTATTCTCTATCATGGATGTTTAAATGTTTACAAGAAGACTATAAGATAGAGTATGAATGTATGATGAAAATTCTAATTTTGTTTTCACGAAGGTTTACATTGTGTATATGGGAGCTCTCACTAAGAGCGCATATTCATCTCTAGCACACCACCAGACCATTCTGGAACAAGTTCTTGAGAATAGGTACAATTATTGCGTATTAGTTAATTAATTCTTCACATTACTTGGGGATTTCTCTACTTTTTTGTATCCTGATTTAATCACCTGTGATTATTTTTTCTATAGTTTTTTTTTTTTGAGTTTCCAGTTCGCTTTCAGATTCCTTGGTTCATAGCTACAAAAGAAGTTTCAATGGATTTGCAGCCAAACTCACTGCTAGAGAGAGGAAAAAGCTTGACAATTAGTATAGTACTTAACTTCGATTTTAATAATTAAAGCATAGCATCTTGCATGCTATATTATTAACGTGATATCTTTGACACATTTGCATTGGAGGGATTGTATCCATCTTTCTGAGTAGAACAATAAGTCTTCACAAGACAAGATCATCAGATTTCATGGGGTTCGAGTACATAATGTGGAAAGAGTGGCTACGAGAGCAACGTCATAGTGGGCGTCATGGACACCGGAATCTGGCCAGAAGTAGAGAGTTTTAACGATGAAGGCTTTGGTCCTCCACCGAAAAATGGAAGGGTAGTTGCGACGGAGGCAAAAATATTACATGCAACAAGTATAATCCCATTTTTAATTGACGTAGAAGTCTATCAAGTATAAGTTACTTTTGTCCTAATATTATGTCATTCACGTTCTGCTAGGTATGAACCTAATATAGCAAAACATTTTCAACGTTGCCCACCTTAATTTGGTGTAGAAACTATTATATCATTTATTTAAGAGGGTTTCTAACATTGAATGAGAGCTTATTTCTAATAATTAAATATTTGAGGTTTTTCACGTTGATTCATTGTAAATATTATGTGCTTTGATTTTCAACTCTATAAAGGTTGAGATTGACCCAATAATTGATAGCGGAAAAAAAAAAACATATATTGGCCCAATAATTTGACAAATATCTTGCTTTTACTGGAACAGTTAAGTAATAGGATACTTGATGTTTAACAAAACGGATTATTTTGTTCAATATCATTATCTTTGGGGATATAGTTGTATGTGGCAGTAACAATATAGTATGGATCACAAAAGTGAGTAGTCGATGCTTTCATTTCCAATGCACTGGATTTGGGTAACGATTGGCGAATGAATGACACTACAAACCAAATGTTTTGTAATCTTGCCAAGGATGGTTCTAACCCCAACTCCCCAACATGCTGCAGGCACCATTAGATTGGGCGTGCGGGCTTTCGGCATTAAAGCAGGGGAACCATGCAGCCATGCTACGTACCTGACAATGTAGTTGCACATGAATCCTATGCCTTCGATGCATATTATTACTAGATGGGAATGTAGTATTAGTAATTTAAATCAGAAATTGGAGTATCTTTGTTGATCCCATACAGTGAATCATTTATAATTTTTTTTTTGGTGCCATGTTTGCAAAGACACTACAAAATGATCATTAGAAATTGGTATTACACACTATCTTAGATAATTAATGGGAAATCCAGTTTATCTTAGATAATTAACGAGAAATCAGAAACTGGATACAACTGCATTGATAAATTAACTTCAAATGAATAATTAACGAAAAATGGATACCTCATAGAATAATTAACGGGAATTCAAAAACTGAATGGATGCAATTTCACTGAATTGACCTCAAAGAATGATCAACAGGAAATCGTAAATTGGATGCAACTGCATTGAACAAATCTTAAAGGATAATTAACTAGAAATCAGAAAGTGAATGGAAATACATTGAACTAACCTAAAAAAATAATTAATAGAAAATCGAAAATTGGACGCAAATGCATTGAACTAACCACAAAAAATAATTAACAAAAAATCGGGAATGGGATGCAAATGCATTGAACTAACCCCAAATATTAATGGGCGAGAAATTAAAAGCGGGACGATTTGCATTGAGCTAACCTCGGAGAATAATTAATGAAAATCGAAATTGGATGCAACTGCATCGAAGAATGATTAAAAGGAAATCAAATAAAACTAGATACAAATGGAAACGAAAACTAGATGTAACTGCATCGAACTAACCTGAAAGAATAATTAATGAAAAATTGAAAACTAGATGCAAATCCATTGAACTAACCTCAAAGAATAGTTAACGGAAATCAGAACCACAAAGAATAATTAACTAGAAATCGGAAAAATGATACAAGTGCATTGAACTTAGGGGTGTGCATGGGTACCCAATTACAAGAAATTGAACCGAAATTGGAATCGTTTAAAATGTTAGACCCATTAAAAGTGGATTTTCAAGAACCGAAACCATTTGAACTGAATAGTAAAAAACCGATGGGTACCCGAACCAAAACCAAAACCAATTATTATGATTTTCATGGGTGGGTTTTTTCTTTTTATGGAGAGTAGAATTTTCACATTATAAGAAATTTGAACAAGCAATCAATATAATATAATATTCATATCTCACAATAGCAAATATTTTTCAGAATAATTTATATAACGACACCCGTTTGTAAGACGGGTTAAAAAACTAGTGCTTGTTATATGAACTTCACTTATACAAACTCTAAAAAAACTGCACTATAAAAAACAATGAATTAGAGGTTGATTTTTAGAAGAGATGTTCTCTCCACAACAATATAGATCATTCTTATAAAAAATTAGCACATTTAAAGATGTTTAGACGTATCAAAATTAGTTTATAATGTTATCAAATTATCCAACGGTCTAAATTTTTCAAATTTCAAAACTATTTTTAACAAGATTAAACATTTTCGTTTAGGCTGATTTTTTGTAAGGAGATTCTATATTATGAGAAGACTATCTTCACAAAAAATCAGCCCTCAATTCATCTTATAAATTCACTTTTGGTGGTGGAGTTCATACAGCTGGCTCGTTGTTTCATTGTAGAATATATTAAATAATATATCTTGTACCTAACATTCTAACTATGGTTTTTTCAATTTGATTTTAAGATGGTTTTTGGATATTTAATTCCATCATCAAATGGGTGATTGTAAAATTGATCTTGTTGTAGGTCATGACATTGGTATTAAGTTTTATAATGAGTATGAAAAATTAAAATAGGGTCGTCATATTGACACCACCCAAGTGTATTAGACATAGCCACACAGGCAACTAAAGCCAAAATGGCAAAATGTAAGCCCCATTTGCTTACCATTTGTAAGTGATTCTTCATCAAGTCTTGCAACTAATTGGCATCATGATTAATCATACTTGTGTAGATCTACAACTTATTGGACTGAAGAGAAGTTGCTTACGGGATTTTTGTACGCTTCGTTTAAATTTATAAGAACCTGAACAATATAGCAATATAAATAATACGAATGTATGAAGGTTTAAATTAGATTTTCAGCTGGTTGTATGTAATTTTCTCCTTTCACAAAATTTCACGTATTGTTGTGTGATCTCATAGTTCAAGATTTCAGAATTACTGGAATTATGAATTTTTCAAAAACCAAAATATTCACCAAGTTGTATTGGAAGGACAGAAATAGCTGAGGTTTTAGTAACAACAAAACAATCAGAGCCTTGTCACTATTGATTACTCCTAAGTTGTAGTTCTACTTAAAGGTGTTTTCATTTCCTAGAAGTTTTTGTTTCACCATATCCTGACTAAAGCGATTGTTCATAAAGAGGAGCAGGTACACTATGTCTTGAAGCAAGAACAAACCAAAAGCTACCCATCAACTGCCTTAAAACAGAAAACAAAACAAAATTAGGCAGCAAACCCACTGAAATATGAAGCAGTGGTGGGAATGGGATTATATACTGAAATTGCAGGTAGCCCATATAACAAAAACAAAAAAATAAGTAGTAGTACGTGCAGGACACTGGTACAATATGTTAAAATATGACCTGTGGTTTTAAAAGAAGAACCCGAGTACTGTATGATTACAGAAATCAATTGATTACTACAAGTCTATAAGAAAAAAACATTGTAATATTAGCTTTTAGGTAAAGTGGGATAGGGTTTAGGTTGAGTTTAATATTACAAGAATCTTAGTTGTCGTTCTAATATAGATTATAGAATATATAGAATTGTCAATCTTCATGACTTAATTCAAGGCCTTAGAAAATTCCATAATTAAGACTGTTCATAAATTTCGCATCATGTGGCGGTGCTTAATTGCTTATATGTCTATTCATAGTCTCAAAGTCAGCATCCATGTAGAATCTATGTTCTCTTCTTTTTATTGACAAAAAGTCCAACTGCCGTTAACTACTCCGTCATAGTTTAACGTCATTAACTACCACACTCAACTGTCTTCACTCTAAAATCTCCATTTTCATGGCCTCAAGTGGGTGAGTTAATCATTTATCAATGGAGTTTTTCTTCATCTTCAAATTCCTACTTCTTCTCCTCATCACTCTGTCTCTTTTACCTTTCACTGAACCTGCTACATGCAACACAACAGACCAAGAGCTTATCACAAAAGCATTCAGCTCAGTTTCAAATTTCAACTTCTCTTCATTCAACACCACAAAAAAAACATGCCCAAATCCTGCTATTACACAAATAAAGCTTCCATCAAGAAATTTAACTGGTCTTATATCTTGGGTTTTTCTCAAAAACTTGTCAGAGTTACAAACAATTGATCTTTCTTCAAACTCACTACAAGGCTCTATTCCTGGTTCTTTTTGGTCTATGCCAAGTTTACTTGAAGTTAATCTAGCTATGAATCAACTTGGTGGAAATGTTGGTTCAGAGGTTTCTTATATTCAAGTGCTCAATTTGTCAAGTAACAGGTTCACAAACTCTGTCCATCTTTCTAAGTTTTCTAATCTTAAAACTCTTGATCTTTCACGTAATGTTTTGAAGTATTTGCCTTTGGGGATTGAGAGTTTGAAGAATATTGAGTACTTAAATCTTTCAAGTTGTAATATTTCTGGGAATGCAAAGTCTATTTCTAGTCTTCAGTCTTTAGAGTATTTAGACCTTTCTGATAACAAACTGAATGGTTCTATTCCTTCTCTTTCTAATCTCAAGTTTTTAAATGTTTCTTTGAATAACTTCACTGGAGAAGTTAGTTCAGAAAAGTTTAACAAGTTTGGTAAGTCTGCTTTTATTCAAGCTGGAAATTTCAACACTTCAGAAATTCCAAAAATCCTTGTTCCATCTCATTCTAATCATCCACCTGTTAAACACCAAATCCAACACAAACCAACTGTCCAAAACCACAAAACAAAGAAGCCCAAGTTGAGCAACAAAGTTATAATTCTTATTTCAGCCATTTCTAGTGGTGTTCTGTTTTTGCTCTTCATGGTTATTCTTTGTGTGTATAGAAGAAGAAGGATGGTGAAAAGAAAAAAGTGGGTGATATCAAAACCAAGTCAGTTTCCAATTAAGATAGAAAAATCAGGACCATATTCATTTGAAACAGAATCAAGAACATGGATAGCAGATATCAAAGAACCATCAAGTGCACCAGTTTTGATGTTTGAGAAGCCATTGATGAATTTGACATTCATGGATTTGATTGCTGCCACGTCGCATTTTGGTAAAGAGTCTCAGTTAACTGAAGGAAGAAGTGGGCCCGTTTATAGAGCTGTTTTACCTGGAGAACTACATGTGGTGATTAAAGTGTTGGAGAAGTTTAAAGATGTCGAACATGATGAGGCTGTTGCTATGTTTGTTGATATCTCAAGGATCAGGCATCCTAACTTGTTGCCTCTTTCTGGATACTGCATTGCTGGTAAGTAAGTTTGCTTGTTGGTTTTTTAATGCATGGTCTGAATGTCTGATTTTGAATGTTTTTGAGTTGTGGTAGTGGCACAGTCGTACAGTATTAAATGATTTCATGTAGGAAGTCAGCTCTGATTCAATTAGCCGTACCCGATTGGACCTCTTTCTGGTCAGTGGGTTGAAGGCGCATTTAAGCCTGATTGTGTCTATATGGTAAAAAAAACTAGACGTTCACAACCCAGTGGATATGTATTTTAGATTTTTAGCTACATTTCAACATTGAATTGGTATAGAAAGAAACACAAAATGTTAATTAGTCCGGATCTAATTATACCTAATTTTCAGGATTAGGGTAGATCCTTTGATTTTGGAACAAATGTTAGTGTGTTTGGTACTTTATTTAGTTTGCCTTGTGACAATATGATGCCCCACATTTCTGAGAAAATTATGTATAACTAGAATTTAGGGTCAACATGAGTAATTGGAAAAGAAGCCAAACCTGCGAAGATGGCCTAAAACGTTTTCTTTTTTATGTTTAGCTAGGGCCTACTGTCATGAAAATGGCCTAAAACGTTTATGTATGAAACTCAAGAATAGTTTAATTGCATTGAATATTTTGTATTGAGGCAAACTTTTAATCATACTTTTATGCACATACAATATTTGTAGGCAAAGAAAAACTGCTGCTATATGAGTTCATGTCCAACGGAGATTTGCATAGATGGCTCCATGAACTCCCAACCGGTGAACCCAATGTGGAAGATTGGAGCTCTGATACATGGGATGATCCTAATGGCGCATACAACGAGCCCCACAATTCCTCCTTAGACCCCAAAGGTTGGCGAACACGCCACAGGATTTTAGTAGGAATTGCCCGTGGACTCGCTTACCTGCACCATGCAGGATCCAAGCCCATAATTCACAACCACCTTGTTCCATCAAACGTTCTACTAAGTGAGGATTTTGAGCCACGAATTGCTGATTTTGGCCTTCATGAAGATGATGTAATTGGCAGCACTGAAGCGGATGTGTACTGCTTTGGTGTAGTATTGATAGAGTTGTTAACAGGAAAACAATGCTCGGATGAAATAGTGGATTGGGTCAGACGATTGGTGAAAGAAGGACAAGGAGATAAAGCGTTGGACCCAAGATTGAAACTCTGTGATGAATCACAGAGTGAAATGGTGGAGAGCTTGCGAGTTGGATATCTGTGTACAGCCGAATCGCCTTTAAAAAGACCGACCATGCAACAAGTTGTGGGTTTGCTCAAAGATATAAATCCAGGGATTGAGTTTTAATTGAGTTGATTGTCTTGTCAGTGTTTTGGGCTTAAACCTTCAAGCTTTGTTTTCTTGTGCCATATGTCATCTTCTGCTGTAATATATTATATATGTAGAACAGAGAATTCTCGTTATCTGTACTCAAAGTTGTGATTAAATTTATGGAGAAAAAATGTTTCAGTACGTAAATTAAAGTCCTCTGATAATGAAACACAAAGAGAAAGATATTTGTAGTCCAGGAATCCCAAGTTTTTGTATATTCTGTACAATGAGTCAATTTTATTTTCATCGCGCACTTGAATTTGTAGAACTCGTGTGCTTGAGAAGTTGAGAACAAATCAACAACAGAGAGTACATATTCTCTAAAAGTGTACGGTGTAAACTTAAATTTTGATATATTATTCCCTTGAGTTGAGGGCATAAGTTCATACTTCATAGCACATACAGAACAAGTATATTTTGTTACAACTATAGTTAACAGTTGAAAGATTAACATAGAGAAACACAAGTGAAAACAAAATATTGAAATCATATCGTCATCCATATGGACTACACTCAGAGTTATGAAGCTTCAAATATTAATTAATCAAATGTGCGCAGTCCCTTTTTTTTTTGCTGGAATGCGCAGCTTAAACTTTGACTCGTTGCAATTGTAACTTGGGGAGCAAGCAACAATTCCTGACGCAGAAGGTGAAGGTTGGCAAATTAGTTGAACAAAAAGTTGGTGGTTGCATTGTCTCTTCTATGAGAAAGGATCATATGATCAACCCGGCCCCCACTTCCATCTTTATGCTTTGGTTGCCTTCAAAACTTCTTTGAATCTTCAAAAGATAGGGGAAAGGACAAAGCATAAGGTGCTGATCAAGACTACATGACATGATGCCCCACAAGACCACAAGCCTACAATGAAAAAGTGTCCCTCCTATCCCTATTATGACCCTTCATCTTATGCACGGATCAGATCGTATTAGAACAAAAGAAAAAGAACTAGATGAGCTTTGGTTGGTTGCTTTATTTTCTGATGATTTTCTATTTACTTTGGTTACTTTAACAATCAAATTTTAAGGATCAAAGTCGACTTTTAACATGAGTACTGTGACTTTTACCCTCGAACTTCCAGTGGGTTTCAAGTTCATTTCTATGATTAATGTGACCTCGAATATAACTGTGTAGGAATTTTCATAAAAGAAAATCTTGAAAACAGAAACTGATGGAAAATATGCACAAAATGGATTTGGAGCTAAAGTTTACCAGAGGTAGAGAACCTAATTTTCATGGGAACTCTCAGTTCTTCTCTTTTCATTCAGTTCAGTTTCCTTGGAAAATCAATTTTATTAAGCTCTATCTTAATTGATTAATCTTGGCAATCAAGTATGAACCAATTTGATGTGGTCCTTTTAGCACCTACAGGGCTACAGGCTACATCAAAGGTTCTTATCAAGAATTCAAGTCAATGCCTTTGTCTTTAGCATGATTACTTAATGGGCCATTAGCAAATCCAGTGCAAGTGTGCAACTCATACAAGAACTTAGCCTCGCCCATTCTATGTAATTGGGGCCCAAATGAGTACTTAGCGTATAAGAACCAAACATGTCGCTGCACTTGTACCCGTTTTTTGGACGCCAGACGCCTAAAGACAGCAGAACTGAACATGAGTCATGTATGTGTATGAGATGGATTGAAGAATCCAAAAAGACTCACGAGTCTGTGAAGACTGAAAGATGATAGTTAGAAATTGTAATGTTCGTTGGAAAGGACGAGAGAGTAGTGGAAGACTTGATGATGTACTTTTAGAAAACGCTGGAGAGAGAAGTGAAGAAAAGTTTGTTTTTCCGAGTAATGGAACAGTTTGCAGTGAGGGTGACTTGTCGATTTTTTGTCTGCGTATGTGTGATACTATGATGGAATTGCATGCTATAGTCTATTCAATTGGTGCTCCGAGCCTCCGACAGAGGTGACCTGTTAGTAGAAATCCTTTATGATATCACCAATAAAGTCACTTACATCTTACATGTATTGTATGCATGAATGACCAATAATGATGTAGTTTCATTTTTAAGCTATTGTAAATTGGCCTCGAGCGCGCTTGTGGCTCAACCACTTAACCCGCGTGTGCAATCCTTTCATAAGGCTAAGTCCTATGGCTCACTATATATCTTTATAATCTTCAATGGTTCACTATATCTCAAGTCAGGGCCGGCCCTGAGATTATGCACACACACAGACTAGTTTTATCACTTTATGTAAACTCCACCTGATTTACGTAATTTAATTATTTTTTTGATGCAATAAATTATGTATCTGAAATGTTATATAATAATTTATTTTTAGTTTTTTAATATACATCAATAAGATGTTTCTAATTGTGTGGTTTTCTTGGCGTATTTATAAGAGCAATGTCCAAGTAAGAAAATGCATTCCTTCACTTATCATTCACCCTCAGTCCTCAGTTGATCGACTAACAATGGCCAGTGAGAAAGTTGTCGTCGCAAGATTGTTGATGTCTATAGTACTGTTCTCAGTGGTGTCTATAACAGTAGCAACATCAGCACCAACACCAAATGCAAAGCCTTCTACTTATCCACAAGATCAGCAAGATATAATCTATTGTCTTCGCACTGAGACCTTGTCTAAATGTTGCCATGATTGGTGTATAAGTAATTGGGGAGAAATAGATCCTGGTTTTCAACGTGAGGAGGGTTATGGAAATTGCATTAGCGGATGTGAAGCAAATGAACGATTTTAATTAGTTTTATCGATTGTTACGAAACATTAATTTTTAATACACGTATTCTTAACCTTTTTTTGTTTTTTTGCTAATGGAGCTAAGAATTGTTTTGAATATGGGAAAAAGGGAGGGGAGAAATACAGTTTAAAAAAAAAAAAAAAAAAAAACGAAAAAAAAAACAACAACAACAACAACTGAGTATTGTACTGTGATAAAGTGTTGTTGCAACCCTACTAGATAGGCCTCCAAGCGCACCTCATCAAGCACGTATCCCGCTTAATCAAACCTAAAGTAGGTACTAGAAGCAGCCTCCTATCTAATCTAACTACTTTAGGCCCTGTTTGGCAGTATGAATTGCCCAACGTGTAGAAGGAATAAGGCCATGTATACTAGTTCTCTTAGTGTTTGGTCTGGTCCATTTTATAAATTGGGTGAGTAGGGTATAAACCTGATAGATTGTGAAACCAGCAAAAACGTGTATAGTGGATTTTTGGGTTTAGGTGAGATACCGTAATACACGAGAAAAATACAGGAGAGAGAAAACATCTTTGTATAGGACGTATACATGACCTAGGAGGTTAGTGGTGATAAAGGGACGGATGCGGTATAGCGTTAGAAGACAGGGTGCATAGGATCGGATCCGCGGTATCCCAACCTCTGGAACCGAATTGCGAAAGCGTGGAGAAGTGGGAGAATAGTAACGGCCGCGTACGTGGAAAGAAAGAGGATATAAAGAGAGTGAGGAAGGAGAAGAAGAGAGAAAAAAGAAAAAAAGATCAGAGAGAGTAATCAAGGAGGTCGATACGTGTAAGATTGGAGGTTGTAATCACAGTCTATACATTTTGGCCCGCCCTGTGGGGACCAAATGAAATAAAATGGCCACCATAACAAAAAGGGGTAGGAAGACCTAGGAAAGAAGTTGTTCGAGAGGTAGTAGAGGAAGAAGTGGGGAAGAAAGAGAGGTGAGTAGAGAGGAAGACATATCCGATGTGGCGGCGACGCCACCGGACTTATGCAAGAAGAAATAGTCGTTAAGAAACGAGAATCCATTTAATTGAGAAAGGAAAGAGACACCGCACAAGATGACATGGAAGATAGGGATTTGAGATGGAAGGGAGAATGAGGTATACCAGTCTAGGGAGCAGATCTGCGGTAGAGGGCATCGGTGGAAGTGGGTAAGCCATGATCGAGAAAGATAGAGAAGCTAACCGTACGGTAGAAAAAATGAACCAAAGTGCCGCTCAAAAGGAGGTTGCTAACCTCAACAAGAATCCACTGGCGGATTCGGTCTGGAATTCAGAGGTACCTAAGAGATTCAGTCAGCCAAGGTTCGAAAGGTATGATGGGAAAGGTGACCCAACTGATCATTTGCATCATTTTAGACAACAGATGCCACTGTGGCAGGAAAATAAGTATGACGGGTCGCTACGCATGATGTTCCCCCGCAAAAGCCAAGGGGGCCCGATTGGTATTACCGCCTATCTTCGCGGAGCATCAGTAGATTTGAAGAACTAGAGCGAGCTTTCGTGGACCATTTCATCCACCAGAAACGGAGAGTAGTGGATATCGCGGCTCTGTTTAACATCAAACAGAGGTCAGCGGAGTCGTTAAGGGAGTTTCTGTGCAGGTTCAAAGAAGAGACCCTGAGGGTAGAGAATCTGGAAGAGCATACCGCGGTCATTGCATTTCAGCACGGCTTGAAACAAGGGACTAGGGTGCACGAATCAGCGTGTCCAAAATCGAAATTACCACTCTGCATGCTCTGTACCCAAAGGTAGAAAAGTATATTCGGTACGAAGATATAATGCAAAGAAATGCGAGGGAACAGAAAAGATCGGGGAAGCGGTCAAAGGTGTGGATAGAGACGACGAAGGGATAGGGGGTAAAGAGAGAAGAGAGAGAAGGGGATCCAAAGGAGGGGGAGAGGGGACCAGCCAGATCCGGAGATCAAAACGGGAGGGATATTCGCGGAAGAAAAGCCGCATGCGGTGAGATAGAACAAACACCTCTGAATAGGCCATTAGAGGAAATCTTGCCCCTCATCAAAGGGGCTGCAAATTATGAAGGACCGCTGAACACACCCGGAGAGATTGAGGAAAACCATTTTGTGCCTATCATCGATTAGGAACCACGCCACTAACTAATGTTATGCTTTGAAATGGTTGGTGGAAAGAATTTAGGATTTTGGGTACAATAAATGTCATTTACAAAGTGGAGAGACACTCGGGAGGAATGCCCACCGACAAAGATGAGAAGGGACCGAGCTTATAAACAAAGGTTAATGAAGTAACAAGCATGACGCGGCTAGTTTTCAGAACCGCGATTGCGATGGGGAAACATAACTTTCAATCTCAAAGACTTGGAATCAGTGATTTCGCCCGATGAAGAAGATCGTTGGTGATTACCATAGCAATGGGTAATTACCTAGTGAAGCGAAAGTGTTGATAGATCGCGGAAGTTCAAGAGACATGTTGTTCATAGGGGCAATGGAAGAGATGAATATAGATAAGGATGGGTTGGTTGGGGTTTCTCGGACTAATTTGTAACGGCTTCAATGGAAGTATGACAAAGCCTATAGGGGAAATAACGCTGTCGTAATCGGGCTGGGGGACGACGGTATTCATTCACCGATTTATGGTGGTAGATACGGGGTCCCAAAGATAATGCCATTCGGGAAGAAGATGGATTCACGAAATGAAAGCTATTCCGGCCGACCTATTATCGTCATCCGCTTCCCGAAAGGGGTGTAATGAAATAAAGGGGACCGTGTCGCGCTCGTAATATACATCAAGTAACGGTAAAAGGCATGGTCCGTGGAATAGAAAGTGACAAGCAGAAGAATGACAAGGGAGAAGCGTAGCAATTACAGGAAGCCGTACTCACTGAAGGATGCGAATCTCATCAGAGGCCAAAAACTCTGGACGAGATTGAGATCGTGAACCTGGGGGTGGGGGAGGAAGAAAAATTTACTTCAGTAGGGTCGGACTTGCCAGAAGAGTGGAAATTCAAACTGACACAATTATTAGCAGAGAACGTTGACATATTTGCTTGGGCGATTGAAGATATAACAGGAATAGATCCAGAGTTCGCTTGCCATCACTTGCACATGAAGGAGGGTGCGAAGCCTATAAGACAGAAAATGAGAAGCGTAAGACCCAAATACGCGGAAGGGATTCGTGAAGAAGTTATACGCCTTAGGGATGCGGGTATAATCAGGAGCGTAGGATGTGAGTGGTCATGTCAACGTGGTCGCGGTTCCAAAAAAGACGGCAAGGTTCGAATGTGTGTGGACTTTACAGACGTAAATAAAGAGTGTCCTAAAGACTGTTATCCTATGCCGCGGGTGGATGAGTTAGTAGATAGAACAGCTGGTTTCAAGTTATTCTCTTTCATGGATGCTTCCATGGGATATAACCAGGTCGCGATGTTTGGCCCCGATCAAGAAAAGACTACCTTCGTGGTAGAAGGAGGTAACGTATTGTTATACAAGAATGCCTTTTTGGTTTGAAGATCGCGGGGGCTACATTTCAAATGGGTTGGGAAAAAAATGTTCAAGACAAGATTCAAAAGGTATGGAAATATACATTGATGATATGGTTGAGAAAAGCATGTCGGAAGAAGAGCATTTGAAGGGTCTCCGTGAAACTTTTCACATACCGCTGGAAGCATAGTCGGCGAACCCGAGAGAAATGCACATTCGGGTATCATCGGGGAAGTTCTTGGGTTATATAGTCACATATCGTGGAATTGAGGCCAATCCTGAGCAGATTAGATCCCTAGTGGAGATGCCGTCCCCTCAGAATGTAAAGGAAGTGCAACGGTTAGCAGGTAGAGTCGCGGCATTGAACAGATTTATATCCAAATCCTCGGACAAGTGCAGACCGTTGTATCGCTTGCTGAGAAAAACGCCGGATTTTCGATGGACCACCGAGTGTGAGGAAGCCTTCCAAGAATTAAAGATTTATTTAGGGAAAGCCCCTTTACTATCACGGCCAGAGGAAGGAGAGATATTGTATCTATATTTGGGGGTATCAGAGTACGCGATAAGTTCAGTTCTGGTTCGTCTTGTAGACAAAACAGAGAAACCGGTTTATTTTCAGAGTAAAACCATGCTAGCCGCCGAGTCGCGATACAGTAGAATTGAGAAGTATGCTTTAGCGTTGATGTTCTCCGCATTGAAACTGAAACCCTATTTCGATGCACACTCTGTGGTAGTGATAACAAATTTGCCTCTCAAGCAAGCGTTGAAAGCAGAAAAGTCAGGGAGAATGCTGAAATGGGCGGTGATGCTTAGTTGTTACGAAATCAAATATCAAGTTAGAACAGCGGAAAAAGCGCAAGCCATGGCGGAGTTCCTAGCGGAATTTCCAGCCGAGGATCCCACTTGGGGAGAAGAAATGGTTATGGATCAGGAAGAAGAATCTGGTCGTGATCCCTTGGACCCATGGGATACACGCAATGGTTGGAGATTATTCGCGGGACGGATCGCCTACGCATTAACGGAAATGGATTGGCGTGGTGTTGGTGACTCCAGACAACACAAAGTTGGAGTTATCAATGAAACTAGGGTTTGCGGCTTCTAATAATGAGTCCGAATATGAAGCAGTGATAGCAGGTTTGAATATGGCACAGGATCTGGGAGTAAGCGAGTTATCTGTGTTCTCGGACTCCAATTTGGTTATTTGTCAGATGAATGGGGGATTTGTGGCGCGTTGTCCAAGGATGGCACGATATTTAGAGGTTCTCCGACAAAAAGCCAGTAAGTTCAAAAAGATTCAATTTGCTCATTTCAGCCGTGGTGAGAACAGACATGCTGACGCTTTAGCATTTGTGGCCGCGGTACTACCGGGAACAGAGGGTCGTTCTATTGAAATAAGAGTATTAAACAAACCAAGTACATCTGAAACTGAGAGTGGGTGTTTCACCGTTGAAAAAGAGGTAGGATGGATGACGCCCATTAAAACTTTTCTTATGGGGGCAGAGATAGAAAAACGAAGGAAAGAGACGCCGGATGGGAGTTAGTTAGCCAAAGATATGTTTTGTTAGATGGGGAGTTGTACAAAAAGAGTTTTCACCGCCCCCACCGAGATGCATAGGGCCACCGCAGTGCAAGAAGTTTTGGCCGGTACATGAAGGTGATTATGAAGTCACTCACCGGTCGAACCACGAATCCATAGATTGATATCGCAGGATATTTTGGCCTCATATGAAAAAGGATTGAGTATGCAACAACTTGTGATAAATGCCGAGATTTGCCCAACTAATCCATTCCTACAGCAGAGCCACTCCATAATGTGTTTAGTCCGCGGGTCGTTCGCCATGTGGGCACTCGATATATGGGGGCCGCTGTTCACGGCGCCGGGCAAGAGAAGATTTATGTTGGCCGCCACTGATTATTTCACCAAGTGGGTAGAGGGAGTGGCGCTCCAGCAAGTCAAAGAGGAAAATGTGAAGAAGTTCCTCTGGGAGAACATTATATGCAGATTCGGTTTACCCCATACAATCATTGCAGATAATGGAACACAATTTACTGGAGGAAAAGTACGTCAATTTCTACAGGCCTACAAGGTGAAACAGAAGTTCTCGACGCCATATAATCCGGAAGGAACGCCGCCGCCGGCATCAAACAAAATCATCATGGACAATTTAAAGAGAAAATTGGAAGACCGAAAAGGGAGCGTGGGCGGATGAATTGAATCATGTGTTATGGGCTTATCATTACTACACCGCTGGACTTCGACAAAGGAATCACCATTCGCGAATGGCATATGGCATTTCGTCATACCGTGGAAATGATAGAGAAAACGACAAGAACGGTAATGGAAAGGGTCTTAATGAAAATATATTGGCTACCGAGTTGGATATAATGGAGGAAAAAGAGATACATTTCGAATAACGATTCGAGGAGTATCATAGAAGGTTACAAATGACAAGATGACAAACGAAAGTGAAGCCGCTGGAATTCATGGTTTGGGGAAATGGTGCTGCGAAGGATTACACCAGCCACAAAAAGGAGAATGACGGCAAACCGGGGCCCAACCGAAGGACCGTATGTCGTGGACAGCCAAGGGAAATTCGGTACTTACAAATTAGAGACCCCGCAGGGTAATGGAAAAACAATGGAATATAAGAATGCTAAAAATTCCATGAGGAGGAAAGGTGTAACTTTCATTGAAACAAGCATCTTTTTTCAGAATGTATATATGTTATGTGAGGAATTCTAAGTCAAGGAAACAATTTGGATTCCTGGCTCAATAACTTGCATAGAAATTGATCAGATACTACGTAAGTCGTGATCCCTTCGCGGACAACATTCGAACCTAACTGGGGGCAAACTGAGCTGCCCCTATCAGGCTCCAAGGCATTGGAAGAGAGCGGGGGGGATGAGCCCTTCGCGGACTGTGAGTCCGAATCAAACTGGGGGCAAAATGAGCTGCCCCTATCAGCTTCATACCGTTCAAAGAGCAATGGGGGGACGAGCCCTTCGCTGGACTGTGGAGTCCGAATCAAATGGTAAACAAAGCCGCCGCCCTAAGCTTCACAGCCATTCAAAGAGGCAGCGGGGACGAGCCCTTCGTGGACTGAGAGTCCGAATCAAACTGGGGCAAACCGAGCTGCCTCTATCAAAGCTTCTCGCCCATTCAAAGACAAACCGGGGGACGCCGAGCTTCGCTGGACCGTGGAGTCCGAATCAAACGGGGGCAAAATGAGCCGCCCTATCAGCTTCACACCGCTTCAAAGACAGGGGACGAGCCCTTCGCTGGACCGTGGAGTCCGAATCAAAATCAAACTGAAGCCGCTTCTATCAGCTTCAGCCATTCAAAGACAATGGGGGACGAGCCCTTCGTGGACTGAGAGTCCGAATCAAACCGGGGCAAACCGAAGTTGCCCCTATCGGGCTCTCAGCCATTTTGAGGGGGACGAGCCCTTTCGCGGACTCGGAGTCCGAATCAAAGGGGGTAAACCGAAGCCGCCCTATCAGCTTCATGACCATTCAAAGACAAATGGGGACGAGCCCTTCGCGGACTCGAGTCCGAATCGAATCCAACCGGGGGCAAACTGAGCTGCCCCTATCAGGCTCCACAGCCGTTGGAAGAGAGCGAGGAGGATAAGCCCTGCGCGGACTGTGAGTCCGAATCAAACTGGGGGCAACCCTGTCCAGCTTCACAGCTGTCCAAAGCAACGCGGGGGGGACGAGCCTTTAGCGGACTATGAGTCCGAATCAAACAAGGGGCAACCCTGACCAGCTTCACAGCTGTCCAAAGCGAGTGCAATGGGGGGCAAACCTAACTTGGGAAAAAATTATGCAAATGTTAAAGGCAGGAGGAAGAGAGCTCTTCACCTACAGTACATACAACTGACAAAAGACCATCATATCTAATGTCCAGCTAACGGAGATTAGGAATCCAAATGAAAAAGGGTTGTCAATGGAATATATTGATCAATAGTTATATGCATAAAGAAGTTAATATACGTTGTAATCAAACACAACGAAAAGCGATTTACTTTGCAAAAGGAGCACAAAAGTACTAGTTACAAACAACTTGGTTCCTGACAAAGGCAACGATACTTGTTTAATTATTACAAAACCAAGGCCATCTACAAAGAAAGTAAGCCAGGTGGGCTACTACTGAGGCGCGGTAGTCGGTTCTCCAGGGGAAGCATTTTCATCTTCACTGATTGGGATGCCGACATCTTCATTCGCCGGTATTGGTGAAGCGGACCGCTCTTTGATTGGTGTGACGTCCGGGGTGGCGCCTCCACGGCTTCGTGATGGTTCTCCAAGAGATGATGTCCCCGCAACAAGAGGAGGAGGTGGGGCAAGCGTCGGCGGCAGCTTTCGATCAAGTTGTTACATTGCGATTAGGCGATCGATCTTTTCAGAGCGAAGCGAAATCGATCCGCGGCCTCTTGGACAGCCTTATCCACAGCAGCTTGCGTAGCAACCCTCTCCGTCTCTCGCAGGCTGTCCATTTTGGAATTGACACCCGCTACATAATCGATCCGTCCCTCGCCTACCGAGCTCCTTATAAAGCTTGATCGCCTTTGAGCGGTTTGCTTCCCCTCCTTTTCCAGCCTTTTAGCGCATCTTTGCTTTCCAGCCGCCGTATCGTGTATCTCGGTGCTTTCGGCCAAGATCCAGATTCTCCACGGGTCAACATTACAGCCGATGTCTAGACTCAGCTGCAGAGACACAAGGGGTATAAGAGGGGCACAAAGAATAGAGAAATAAAATTAACACTGGGTAGACACAACCCACTAGCCCAAGACATACCTTTTCCCATCCAGTGTAAATGGAAGCCCTGTGGGAAGCAACGGTTCCAAAGATTCCATAAGCTTGATCCCGCTGGCAGGTGAGAGCTGAAAAATATAGAGGCGGCGACAATTTGGGTTTTCCAAAGCCGAAGTCTCTTTGTCGCCACATCGCGGTCCCTAGCCTTAAACTTGGGTGCCACACCTCGGCAGGCCCAGTGAGGTTACCGGACCCAACCAAGAAGACTAATCCCGTCTAGGGCGGAAGGCGATATAACGCACCTCTGGAGGTTCAAGACGGCCTGTAGTTTGGGAAGGAACGGCGCGAAGTTTTAGCCCTTTTGGCGGGGAGGGCTCTTATTTGAACAATCAACGAGAGCGCCCCATCGAGTCATTTGTCCCCAAAGCTTGTATTTGTTCACATCCATGGCGGGGGCAGCAAGGGGAGCGGTATTAGCAGCAAAATCGTCCTCCCACTCAGCCACACGAGAGTAGGAAGGAGGAAGGTTTTCTGCGGTACTGGCCTTGTTTTTAGTAGCCGCGGCCCGTTGAGCGACAGCTCGTGAATGGGAGATTTTTTTGGTATAGTGGAAGGACTTGTAAGACGAACGTTGTCTTTTTTGAGGTGGGGATGGTTTGGGCTTCCTTTCTTTGGGGGGCGGCAGGCGATAGAGGGGGCCTTGGTATTTGCCAATGTTTTTTAGAGAAGGGTCAAGTAGCAGAGGGGTGGCTTTTTCCGGATCAATGCCAAGGACTTCACACTGTGAACTACCGAGTTCGCGGAGGGATTGGAAAATTTCTGAGTAAACACCGTTGTATATTTGGGATCGCGAATCTGGTCTCCAACCTACATCACCAAGAGCAAAAACAAATTAGTGATAGGGGAGAGAGAAATACCGCGACTCCTAACGGCTTACTTACCACTTGTTAGGAAATGGAGATGCCTCAGAGAAACTTCCGGAGGGAGGTCCGCGGACAAAAATTTACCAGACACATACAACGGGTACTGATGCCACACTTTGTCAGAAGTGGTAATGTGAAGAAGGAAAGACTTCTTTTGAGGACGGGTGCAAAAGGACTGGTATCCCACACCCCCTAGCTTAGTGCTTTTCTTTATGTAGAAGTGGGCAAGGATATCACGGAGTTGTATTTTGGGGGAGTGAGTCTCATTGTAGTGGTTGGCGGCATACATAACACGCCAGAAGTTACCTATGCCCTGACACGGAGGAATGTTGAAATGGTTACGCACCTCGGCGCCGAGGGGAGTCAAAAGGAAACGTGAGGCCGGCCGCTATCCGTCCCTACAAGAGCTACTAAATAAACCGTATGCCGGGCGATACTAAGTGAGGGAAGTGGGTGACGCCGCACATGTATGTTCGAGATTAACGCCACCGGAATGCCGTAAAGCGGCCTTAACGGCATCTAGATTGGGTCCGCGTAATTTGGGATGACAGAGAAGGTGATCCCACCGGAAGTAGAGGAACAGCCGGTGGGATCGGTAGAGTTTGAAGCCGGGATTCAGATCCGTCCGCTGGATTGATTGCTAGACCTAGGGGTCGAGGATTCAGATGGGCCCGAGGTGGTGGCGGAGGATTGGGTGGAGGAGATGACCTCACATTGATGAAGGCATAATGGAAACAAAGCACAAAGGAGGGAAATTCAGAAAAAGATGGATTTAATCTAGGAAAAGAAGATAATGAGGAAGCACTTCCAAAAAAATAAACAAATGAATGCACAAATTACGAGAGGAAAGGAAATGAAGCTAAAAGACAAACCTCAGAACAAGAGGGCCAAAGCAAGGGGAGTGTAACCAAGACGTGCCGGAGGTTGCGCGAAGAAAGTGACGACTGGAAAGGGGGAAGAGGTTGAAGAAGATGAAGTGAAGGTTGAAGAGAGAAATGGCGAGGGTTTACTGTTGAGGGTTTTTGAGATTTGTGAGAGGAGAGAGAGATTTAAGCGGGATTTGAGGGGGCAAGGGCAAAAGCGTGAATCAACCGAATTGGGAACCAAAGGAATAGGGACGACGCGGTCACCTCGGTTTTCGGCGGGCAGCCTACGAGGCGCTGCGGCGCCAGATTTCGCCAGATTTCCGGTTTAATCAGAGGAAACACGTGGAACACGTCTTTGGGAAAAATAGATTATGTCGAAGTGGGAGGATCAAACAAGAAGAATTCAGCCAGAGGGTGTACGGAAAGAAAAAGGAGTTCGGCACCATTGCTGTCGCCGGACCAACAATGGGACCGAGAGGGCATCCAGATAGGACGTATACATGACCTAGGAGGTTAGTGGTGATAAAGGGACGGATGCGGTATAGCGTTAGAAGACGGGGGTGCATAGGATCAGATCAGCGGTATCCCAACCGCCTGGAACCGCTAAACGTGGAGAGTGGGAGAGCGGCACCGTGAACTGCGCGGGTAACGCGCCGCGATGCGTGGAAAGAAAGAGGATATAAGAGAGAGTGAGGAAGGAGAAGAAGAGAGAAAAAAGAAAAAAAGATCAGAGAGAGTAATCAAGGAGGTCGATACGTGTAAGATTGGAGGTTGTAATCACAGTCTATACAATCTTTTTATTATTTATTTGAGTTATACACTCAAAAAATTGAACCTTCTTCCTCACCCACTCATTTTCCTCTCTCACAAATTTTTCTCTTCAACTTTCCAAATTAAAATTAGAGATCAGAAATAGGAGCAAACAAAAAAAAAAAACATAAACGGTCTATGATTTATTCTTCTTCACTGTCTCCATTTTGATCGACCGACCACCGCTTTGATTCTTCTATGAAATTATGTTGAATTTTGAAATTTGGTTTTTCTTTTTGAAGTTACTGATATGAGTTTTCTTTTGTCGATTTGTGTTTTTTTTTTTGGGATTTTTATTCCATTGGAATAGTTGAAAAAAAAAAACAATGAAAAACAGTACGAGACAATCCCTCTAAATAAAAAGGGACCAAACAGTTTCTAAAGTAATTACTTTTAGAGTATCCACCACTTGTTTTCTATACCTTAAACATGGTTGAGTACTACCGAATTTCACATAGCGGGATAGGAGGAGATAGGAGGCTGCTTCTAGTCTAGTCTAGTCTAGTATATAAGGATAATGGTTCGGTGAACAGTGCATCTTTTCGCTTATACCCCTGAACAGGTTCGGTTATTACATTCAAATTTTTTATTTAGGTTTGCAATAACATATGTGAGTGAGGGGTAAACTCGGCATTTGACCGATAAAATTTAGACGTTTCTCCCTAGAAATACAACATTGGCCTCAGTTTTAAGAACATTTGCGATATTGCCACTGGGATTTATACGTAATCTGTGGCCCATTTTTTTATCTCTCCTAATCGCCCTCATTCCACCGACTTGAATAAACTCTGGTGTAACTCTACTTCTTTCTCTATCCGGTAAAATTCCAATCCCTGAATTTATACTTTATTTGTTCACCTGTTTTAGACTTGCTTTGGTGCATTTTGTTCTTATACTAAGTTTTCTTTTATTTTTGGAGAATTTGAATGTTTCTCTGTCAAATAGTGTTTGTTAGTGAAGGATTCTCATGTTTTAAAAAATAGTGTTTGAATTATGTCCTTTTTTTTGTCAAATTAAATTTTATCCATTTGTTTGTTTTTGTTTGAATACTAGGTATCACCCGTGCCTATGGCACGATTTGTTATGAGATGCTTATTATGTTGTTTGTGTCATTATTTTCAAATGTGTGGCCTATGTGGAAATTTGTAGACATTTTATTTTGAAGCTAGTGGTTGTTTATTATGTGGATGTCCGTATGTGGTGGTGTCTCATACCAAAAAAACATTGTGCCTTTTGATAGTTAGAGCCTTCGCCATCTATCTTACAATAAAACGTTGATTTGGTACGGTTATGCAATTTCACTTTTTTCTAAATGCATATAATATTTTATTTTTGGTTACAAAGCTGAAAGCTAAATTGTAATGAACTGAACATTTGATATGTGCAAAATAATTTGATTAGTCTGACATGAATGATAGTTGGGGTATGTAAATTGTACCTAATCATTATTATACATAAATTTTTGGGAAAGAAATGAACAAAAACAATTGAAAGTCTATTAAGGAATTTTTTTTTTGACATGGACGTTGTTCTCTACCCATAGTTCACGATTTCGGAATATTCGGAAGTCCGACAAATCCAAAAACCGGAATTCCGCCCTTGATTCCACCATATTCTGAGTACATTCCGAAATTCAATATTTTTCCCCTTGAACCGAATTCAATTTCCGAAAGTACATTCGAGAATTCCGCTGAAATCACTAACTATGCCTCTACCATGCCTTCAACACTTTTTGATGAACTTGTTCATAACTTGATATACAACCATACAAAACATTGTCTAGTACATCAATCGTGGAAAAATATTAAACAGTCACCGCTTTCTCGAGTGATGGGCACATAATAAATATTGATTTTCAAGACAATCTTCTAATCTTCAAAATAAAATTACATTGAGTAGTCTGAGCACATTGTGAGCCATATTGTCAAGTAAAATGACACACTCACATAACCAAACGATAGATATGAATAAACTACTTGATTAAAGCAAAACCTTATTAGGACTATAAAAGGAAGTTTGTTTAGTTGTTTTCAAGGCTATCGTTTCCTATGGAATTGGATTTGAAAATATAATTTCAATACTTACAATTTCAAGTAGTTAAAATTCCTAAGAGCATCTCTAGGTGGTAGTATCACCTCCAAATTTCTTCAAATTTGCTTCCAAATCTCAGAATTTCACATAAAACCAACTCTAGGTGGAAGCAAAATCCAGTCGTATCACCTGTCTAGCCGTATCCGTGGAAGCAAATTTGGGATTTCGGATGCGTATGCGGCGCGACAGTGGTAATGTCGTGCGCCACTCCTAATGTCGCCCAAACTTTTTTTTGACTTTGATCAACACACCGCGCCATTACTAATGTCATGCGCTATTGCTAATGTCGCGTAGGTTTTTTTTTTTTTTTTTACTTTTTCAATTTGGTGCGACAGTGGGAATGTCACGTGGATTTAATTTCTTTTTAATTTTTTTTAAACTTGGGGCGATAGTGGTAATGGCGTGCGACATTACTAATGGCACGCGTGGTAGACCCTACATACATATTTGCGTCTGATATTTGTGACTACCTAGAGTTGGTCAAAATTTGAGAATACTTTCTTCAAATTTCGCCCTCAAACTTGTAGGTGATACCACCACCACCTAGAGATGCTCTAAATATATGTAAATCTCAAGTTTCTGCCCCCTTATAGAAACTTACAATTCCTTGATTTTGGGGATTTGAGATTTCCATTCTAGTGTAGAAAAAGTTACCAAATAGGGCAATTCTTAATTTTCAAAAATATATTCTAATCCTAGTTGCCAAACACACCCATAGAGTTACTTTTCATGAGATAAAATCTAGTAATTACAGTTTTCTCTTCGTAGTCTGAACCTCATTGAAATATTGAATTAGCTGAACCAGTTCTTTTCTTCGCATGTTTTCAAATGTGTTTAATTACTCAAAGTAAAATACTACATGCCATAATAATGTTGCAAACATGCAAAATATAAAACATTCCTAAATTGACTATGGATTAAAATAATTATGAAGATTCATTGTGTCTTAACTTTTTTGGTAACTGAGATAACAAAGCCTCTTCGCCAAGCAAGTGCTTCAACAAAAATAGACTACGACATCGAGCACATGACTTTACTTCTCAAGTCAGTTATCATGCAAAACAGACTACTGAAGTTTTGACCCGAAACCTAAAAATTCAACCCCAAAATTAATAACATTACAAAGTCATTCCACCATTATTAACGGGTTAATTATCCCTACTAAAATAACTCTTCTTTTATATAAAGGCATACGAGTAAAATATTATGTGAAGTTGGTATATTTCTTCAGCGCCACTGCAGATCTGGGATGATGTCCATTGGCTCACATACAACTGGAGCATAGGTCTTGGCTGTTACACCATCTCTTTGATAAATGGAACATTTTCACCCAAGAAAAGTTAAAAATTAAGCATCAGTAACAAATAATATGTGAAAGTGACCTGGGTACACTTTCCAACATACTTACCTTTTAATTTCTAGTTGTTAATTTCAAAAGTCAATTAGGAAGTCTAATGAGGTCTTGACACACCAAGTCCATACGATCCTTCACAACAACCGCCTTTGTAAGCGTCACTTGCAATTGAGTCCGGAAATATACAAAACG
Source organism: Coptis chinensis (assembly GCF_015680905.1). Lineage (NCBI taxonomy): Eukaryota > Viridiplantae > Streptophyta > Magnoliopsida > Ranunculales > Ranunculaceae > Coptis > Coptis chinensis. The sequence goes on from NC_141464.1 coordinate 76,452,101, forward strand.
ACATGCAACTATGTCAGAATAAAGAAAAATCAATTGAATGCATATCAACTTGAGATAGGGGGGTGGGTTGGGTGTCTAGAACACCAACCTTTCTTGTTTTTCACTGAAGCATCCAGCATCACATATAAACTCAAAAAGCTATCCATGTCGGTTAGTGTTAGTACAACCTCCATTGAATTAGAAGCAGCAAAAAAGCTAAACGTAGTTGTCATTTCTTTCAATATACTCGCACACCTAGTATATTTAACACCTCGGTGACCTGTGGTTTATAAAAGTAAGATTGAGCACACAGACTACATCATCAGTTCTCAATAATATTGTAGTACTAACAGTCGAGAACACCACGAAAACAAAAAATCTACGAAAACCTTTGATTCCTATAATGGTCTTTACGAAATGTACGTAAGCAAAAAACATACAACAATATGCATTAATTTATTAGTTATCCAAGTTAAACGATGCACTCTAAAACCATTTTGCAACCAGAAATAAGGCTTGCACCGTTTCATTCAAACTGATCGAAATAGCTGAATTCAAAATTAAAATATGAAATGAAAATGAAAATTAAACTTACCAAACGTGATCGTGAATTGGAATTGTATAATTGTATCATTAATAAAAATAAAAATAAAAAATGAAAAATGAAAAACTATTGCAAGTACCAAATTTAATTAAATACTGAAATTGGAATCAAGATTCGCCCAATAAACAATGACTGTAAAAAATTCCAAGAAATTGACGAAGATAGGAAGACTTGGACAATGGTATTGGCCTTGCAATTAAGTATGTATGCATGTATGTGAATATGAATATGATAGGGCAACATGATAGTGCAACACCCATGGTGTAGAGGTAAATAGTGAGATTTGATAGTGCAACATCCATGTTGCAGAGATAAACAGTGGGATTCGACATGTTGCAGTGAGATTTGATAATGCAACACCCATGTTGTAGAGGTAAATAGTGTGATTTGATAGTGCAGCATCCATGTTGCAGTGATATTTGATAGTGCAACCTCCATGTTGCAGAGATAAATTGACACTGCAACATGAATGTTGCACTGCCACATCAGTTTGTTTACAATAGCTTGTTCAAAGTTGTTTGTTCATATAGAACAACTCAAAATGAACACACTCCTTGCTTAAGCACTAATGGAACCCAGAAGCCCACCACAACGATCTAATTGGATTCCCTTATAAACTAATTATCCCTCACCCTTTGTCCCTCTGACTCTCAGAGAATGTCTAGTGATAGAATAAATTTGTAAATTTGTCATTTGTTACTCGTTAGGCAGACTGTATTGAATATAATAAGAGTTTTAGTCCCCCACGATTCATCTCATGTCATCGCTATTAAACTTTAACAAACCTAAATAGAAACTCAGATTTCTGAATCATCATAGAAAATAGACTCAAACTTCCATGAGCTCAAATTAAATAATTCAGTTTACCAAATTCTAATATATAGTGATAAGTAATATAAATTTTAACTAAGATAAAAACAAACAACAAAATGGATTTTCAAAAAAAAACTTACTATAATGGGATGTTCAATCTTCTCTTGATGATTATGATGAACAACAAAGAGAAGTAAAGCAGCAATTGAAAACAATATAAATAAACCCCAGATCCAATTAGAAAACCTCTTTCTAACTGGGCGCCAATACTTTTCCCGCCCGTATCCGCATCTTCAAAGAATCCATTTCCACCAATTCACAACCAAATCACAATATATAAACGACCCATTGCTTAGTTTTCATTAAAAAAAACGCTCCTTGGGGCAATTTTGTATTGCAACAGTAATGTTTTAAAGTCTTTAAAAGAGAGAGACAAAGAAGGAAGGAATATGGAGTGTTTGAAGTTGTTTCTATGTCTGCTTGGAAGAGAAAATATTTTTAGTTGGGCTCGTTTTTATATATATATTTTTTTACCAAGGCTTTAATAATATAATAAGAGGTTATTATGGTATTAGAAAGTTCACTGGTAGCACTGAACGGACATAAAAAAAACATGGACAAAATGGCGTTGCTAGATTACCTGAGATGTTGCTAGATTTGAGAGGGAGAATAGATGCATGATTGCTATCACCGACGATTGAAGAGCATTTTTTCAAAACTTTTGAACAAACACCAATAGCAGAACACCAATAACAAACTAAATTTGCTATCAAGGCAATTAAGAAAATACACAAAAATTTGCACTTGCGACTAAAAACAATAGACAAAAGATTATAATTAATACTAAGAAAATGAAGAGAACCCCAAACAAAATGAAGTAGAAATAATGAGAAAGATATAGCAAATAAAAGTAAATTGATCAGGGACGACGTTAAAAACCAGATTGATGTGATGACACAACCTTCCTTTCATTTGAGGAGTATAAAAAAAAAAAAATAGTAACAATTTATAGAGGTGGAGAAAACACAAAACCAGGGAGGAGGTGAAGAGGTCCACTACTTTCAATGTATTTTTTTAATGAAGGAGTTACACAAAAATTAAGTGAAGGAGATGAATGTAGCCGTTTATTCTAAAGATGTGGAGACATTTTTTTTTAGAAGGGGGAGAATGGTTGGTTTGGTTTATAAGGATTAGATTTTTTTAATCACAACTTTAAAAGCTCATTAAGGTCTTAAACCAAGGAGAATTAATTAGAGTGGGGAAGTGTATTTGAAAGATAACTATAGGTTCATGATAACTCTTAATTCATTTATAGAGCATTTACTTCACTAAATAAACCTTTTAAGTTTCATTGAGAATTATCTTCAAAGGGGTTTCAAAATGCTCTAGACCGTACATGTGTCTCCATCCAATACAGATCTCCACAAAATCCTCACCACTCTTTGTCTATCCATTTTGTTTTATTATAATAGATAAGGAGCGCATTACTTGGTTATATGTTGCTTTTCTTTTCTATGTCCCATTGTGTTTCATGTCTTCTACTCATTCAACTGATGCACATACTACGCTCAATTGCACTGGTTCAACATTTTTTTTTTTCTATTTTTTTCCGACTCTAATTCTCTCTCTATCTGGTAAAATTATGGTCCATGTATTTAGATGATAATAGTGTACAATTACAGTTCCCCATTCTATTAAATTTTCAGATTCCTCTCGAACAATAATGGACACTGTCTTGGACGATAAATAGTCATTACAGCAAGATCATTGGCGTCGTAAAAAACGGGATAGATTGCTTAACATGAGCGATGAGCAACTGTCAATTCAACGAGAACGTCGACGTGTCTGCGATAGGCAACGTAGACAAACAATGTCCGAAGATCAAAGGTCTCAAGTTAGGGAGCGACAACGTCGCTATTACAGAAATTGTAAAAACAGATTGCATGGTGTAGAAGCGCATTCCCAAATAGCTAAGTTGGAACCCAATGCTCATTGCACAACATTTGCTGCTTCAGCACCAGGTGTCTCAAGTACCTCACATGTTCAGGATGTTCAAATTTCATGTAGCCATGGTGTTGATACTGGTAATAGAACATTTACTCGCCTTATTTCTGCATTTAACTAAATTTTAACATGTTTTCTTTTTTGTTTGCTAATACAATTAACGTATATTCAATCCGTCAAGAATCTGTTCCTTCTACTATGTTATCTTATACCGTCCATGTTATATGACATACCATGATGATGAACATAGCTCGACATTTGCTGCTTTGGTATCGGGTATCTCAAATACCTCGCACGACAAGGGTGTTCAAAACTCATGTAACCATGGTGGAAATGCTGGTAAAAGTATGCTTATTTGGTCAATATTTTAACATAATTTGTTTTTTCTTTTAATAATACCCTTATCTTAAATTCAGTCTGTCACGACTCTGTTCGTTCTACCCCTATTATAAACATGGAAGATGTCCTCGACTGTATGTGGCAACATGTACAAATGGAAGTAAATAGACTGAGTAATTAGTTTTTATCTGCTGCTCTAAACCTTAATCAAAGGACTTTGCAAATTGATATAGGTATGTAATTAATATTAATATTATTACTTTATTATTATCTTTATTTTTTTTCATATTATGAATTCTCAAATTAATTTGATATACGTTTCACAAATAGGTAATGTCGTGCCAATTGCACTACACAAAGATAATGTTGATGGCTATGATAATGGCATTCTTGGTGACAGTGATATTAATTTCATGAATGATGTTAAAGGTATTTTTACATGACGTTATGCATATATATATGAATATTTTCGTACACTCCATCAAATTGCTCAATCATTAAGTCAGATGTATATTTAAATGTCTTTCCCAGGACGAGATTCCTTCTGTTGGACATGCTGAGAATCCACATATATTGAAAAGAATGCCGATAGCTTAACAATCTTTTCACAACTGTGCAAGGGATATTGCAAACACCGCCAATCTTCAGCACTTCCATATATCAGACATGCTGACATGTAAGCATTGTAATGCTAAATTGTTCTCGTCTGAGACCGATGTTTTATGCTATATTCGCGGTAAAATTCGCCTTCCAATTGTGCAAGCACCCCTAGAGTTGATGTATCTGTATACCACGCAAGCACTTGATGGTGTCCACTTCAGACAGAATATACGGTCTTATAACCATGTTTTCTCCTTCACTTCCATGGGAGTCCACCTAGACGAAAATTTAGCAACTGGGAGACGTGGGATCTATACTTACCGTGCCCAAGGGTCCATCTACCACAGGATTGGCGGTCTTCTACCTCAATTAGGGCATCGACCACGGTTCCTACAGATGTATGTGTATGACACGGAGCATGAGATCACATACCGACGAGCTGAAAATGATTTACTGAATCCGAAGATTTTATCAATTATACAGTGTCCTTGACCGCCATAACCCTTATGTTCATACACTTCGTCGAATTGTTTAGTCCTATAATCTATATGACATCCGCTTACATATAAAGGAACATCCCAATGACCGGCATCACTACGCATTGCCAATGTCTTCTCAAGTAGCAGCTATATTTTTAGTTGGGGGTGAGGAGCTAACCGAAAGAAGTGAACAAGATATTATTGTCGAGGCAACGACCTGTGAACTCCTCAATGTCCTTGACACTACTGGCTTTTACGACCCACTTCAATATCCATTATTGCATCCATATGGAAATTTTGGATGGGATCTGCATATATTCAGCGATGATGCACAACGAATTAGTTGTAGGGAATATTACTGTTACATGCTCCAGGTTATTTGATTCCAACAATACCATGATATATCAACCAATTTTATATATATATTTTATATATATATATATATATATATATATATATATATATATATATATATATATATATATATATATATATATATATATATATGTTAGAATTAAACTGAATTGGAGAGAACACCACACTAACTTAACATGTATTGAATCATTGAGAGAATGAGATAGAGAGAATTCTTATTCCTTGAGGTAAATCTGAATGGGAGGAGGTTACCTTTATATACAACTAGCTAACCACGTTTCCAAGATAGAAGATTAATAGGATAAACAGTAAGATAGAGGATGATAGGATAAACACCAAGATAGAAGATTATTAGGATAAATACCAAAATAGGGGATTATCAGGATAACACATATCAATGGTGGGCATCCATATAAGCCCACGAATTTCATAACACTCCCCCTTGGATGTCCACCATTCTTGTGGAAATTATGGTGGATGCATCTTTTGAAGCATTCTTCTGGATGCTCTATAACTATCCAATGACAGTTGCCTCATTAAAACTTTTACTAGGAAAATCCAGTGGGATAAAACCTAGATAATAAAAAAGAGTACAGTGCATATGTCATGGGACACATTCTTTAGGATGCTCCCCCTGTTCTATTACTCCCCCTGATAAAGACAAGTTTTTATATGGCTTGGTGGTGAACTCTACGAATGCCGATCCCATATACAAGCTTTTGAAATGTATGCTTCGGTAGTGATTTAGTGAAGAGATCAGCAAGGTTGTCACTAGAACGAACTTGCTCGACCTTAATCTGCTTCTTTTTCTGAAGTTGATGAGTGTAAAAGAATTTTGGCACAATATGTTTTGTCCTATCTCCTTTTATAAATCCTTATTAAATCTGGGCTATACAAGCTGCATTATCCTCATAAATAATACTGGGAACACCTGTTATAGAAGATAATTGACAAGAACTACGAATATGCCCAATTAATAACCTTAGCCATACACATTCACGACTAGCTTCATGAAGAGCTAAAATTTCAGAGTAATTAGAGGAAGTTGCCACTAAAGTTTGTTTAGTGGAACGCCAAAAAATGGTAGCATTACCACTAAGAAATACATAACCTGTTTGGGAGCGACATTTGTGAGGATCTAATAGAAATCCTAAATCTGCATATCCCACAAACTTATAACCTTTAGAATCCTTTGAGTAAAACAAACCTAAATTCGTGGTTCCACGTAGATATCTTAAGACATGTTTTACACCATTCCAGTGTCTTTTAGTAGGCGCTGAGCTGTACCTGGCTAACAAATTTACATAAAAAGAAATGTCAGGTTTAGTGCATTGTGCTAGATACATTAATGCACCAATTGCAATCAATATGGTACTTCAGGACCCAATACTTCTTCATTTTCTTCTTTGGGGCGATATGGGTCTTTCTCTGTATTCAGTGACCGGACGACCATTGGGGTACTTAATGGATGTGCCTTGTCCATATGAAAATATTTCAAAACATTCTTGGTGTAATTGGTCTGGTGGACTAATACACCACTAGAACTTCTCTCGATCTGCAAGCCGAGAGAAAGTCTTGTTTCCCCAAGGTCTTTCATCTCAAATTCATTATTTAGGTATTGAGTAGTTATCTCGAGCTCTTCCGGAGTTCCAATCAAATTTATGTCATCCATTTAAACGGCTAGTATTGCAAATCTATTTAAGGATTTCTTTATGAACACACATGGGCAAATTTCATTGTTTGCATACCCTTCCTTAGACAAATATTCACTAAGACGATTGTACCACAATCTTCCGGATTGTTTCAAACCATACAATGAATGTTTTAGTTTAATTGAGTACGTACTCCTTGATTTTGCTTCACGCAAACCAAATCTTTCAGGGATTTTCATCTAAATATCTTTGTCTATGTCCCCATACAAGTAGGCAGTCACTACATCCATGAGTCTCATATCTAAGCTTTCGGAAACTACTAAACTTATTAGATATCTAAAAGTTGTAGCGTCCATAACAGGAGAGTATGTTTCTTCATAATCAATCCCAGGTTTCTGCAGAAAACCTTGTGCCACAAGACGTGCCTTATATCGAGAAATTTCATTTTTCTAGTTTCATTTTCGAACAAATACCCATTTGTAACCTACAAGGTTAACACCTTCTGGGGTTTGTATTATAGGTCCAAATACACCACGTTTATTGAGAGACTCTAATTCTGCTTTGATAGCAACTTCCCATTTCGGCCAATCAGATCTTTGTCGACATTCTTTTATACTACGTGGTTCAGTATTGTCATTGCCCTTGGATATTTCAGTAGCTACCGTATATGTAAATACGTCATCGATGGTCATATCTTTTCTGGCCCACACTTCTCCCGAATTCGCATGGAATATTGAGATCTCATCATTTTCTGGTACCAGTTCCTCTTCAGGGGTTTCCATATTTAATTCGTTCATAATCTCTACCGGGGTTTTAGAGGAAGTGGGTATTTCATGCATAACCTCTTCTAGAGTGTTTTGCACAACTTCTTCTAGAGTATTATTGGGGCATAATTTTTCAATGGACCTCCTCTTCCGGGGAGCCGAGTCTTTGGAGCCTATAGGTCTGCCACGCTTCTGGCGTGCAACAAATTTATTTGCAGCTATATTCAAATTTTGTCCAACGGGGACATTAATATTAGTAGGTGTATTTATAGCTGGAACATGTGACCTAGTCACTTTTTCTGCATCATTGAATGCATCAGGCAATTTATTTGCAATTTCTTGTAGATGCAATATTCTCCTAACCTCATATTCACACTGAGGAGTTATGGGATCTAGATGAGACAGAGTGGGAGTATTCCACTTCAATTCTCGTCGTTCTTCTGGAACGGGTTGTCCTACTAGGACAAGGCGTTCTTCAAGAACTTTCTTATCTCCCCCTAACGGTGGGAATACTGTCTCATCAAAATGGCAATCTGCAAAGCGTGCAGTAAACACATCTCAAGTCATTGGTTCTAGATACCGAATAATAGAGGGTGAGTCAAAACCAACATAAATCCCCAACCTTCATTGGGGGCCCATCTTAGTGCGCTGAGGTACCGGTGGTGGGATGGGGACTTGAACCGCACACCCAAACTTGCGCAAGTATGAGATATTCGGTGGATTACCTGTGACAAGTTGTGTAGGAGAAAATTTGTGATAAGTTGTAGGCCTAATCCTTATTAACATTGATGCATGCAAGATAGCAAGTCCCCAAGCACTAACTGGTAATCTAGATTGCATAAGTAGTGCCCTTGCTATAAGTTGAAGGCGCTTAATGAGAGATTAAGCCAAACCATTATGTGTGTGCACATGTGGAACGGGATGCTCAATATCTATCCCTATGGATGAACAATAGTTATCAAAAACTTGAGAAGTAAACTCAGCAGCATTATCAAGTCTTATAGACTTAATAGATTGGTTAGGAAAATGAGCTCTAAGTTTAATGATTTGGGCCAATAGATGAGCAAAAACCATATTTCTAGAAGAAAGAAGGCTAACATATGTCCAACGTGTGGAAGCATCAATAAGAACCATGAAATACCGAAAAGGTCCACTGTGAGGATTTATAGGGCCACAAATGTCACCTTGTATCCGTTTAAGAAAAGTTGGTGATTCTAAAGTTATCTTAGTGAAAGAAAGTCTCGTGATGAGTTTACCTTGTGAACACGGTATACACAAAAATCCATTTGGAAAAATTAACTGATGGTTTGCTAAAGAATGCCCGTTAGAGTTATCTATTATTTTCTTTAACATATTCATCCTAGGGTACCCTAACCTATCATGCCAAAGAGTTAACGCTTTAGGTCACTAAGTTTTAGATTTAGCTTGAGTTTCTGGCTCATGACGGAGTGTGATTCCACATATAATATTTTGGTATAGTATAATCCCGAGGAGAAAACACGTAGTTTTTCAAGTGTAAGTTTCTGGCTTCCCACACTAGTGATGATGCATAAATATTCATTGTTTTCTTCACTTATGGTTTCCATATGGTACTACTTGAAAACAATGCTTCTTTGATGAATATATGAGTACCATTTGGTAACATAATATGGGCTCTTCCGGAGCCTTCAATGATTTGTACCGGTCCCGCTATGGTGGATACATTTTGTGGATTAAAAACCAACTTTGAGTTGTGGCATTGTCGACTAGACATAAGTTATTATCACAATCATGCATTTCACGATCCATACATTTATAGAGAAAACCATAGAATAAAATAAATTAACATCGATTATGTATAGATTATATATACGATTATATATTACAATAAAAATGCTCACATATCCAATGAAGCATGCACTAGCAATACATTCGTCACTAGAACGTATATCACAACAGTAGCGCAACATGGACTGCCAAGCGACGCCATTCCCAAATTATATATTTACTATTATTATTATTAGAGATGCTACTCTACAAATATAATCTAGTAGTGAGTTCTACACATCTCGATAGCTTTGGGTCCCATAGTCTAAAATTCAAAATAGCAAGGAATACATGCTTTTGTTTCACATCTAGTAAATAATACTAGATTAAATACCAAGCCATCACTTATATAGTCCAGACTACGTAACCACTATGTACATATCATCCACCCAAGTTAATCGCATAATACTGCATGTTGCATATTGTAAAACCATATTCATGTCTACCCAAAGGCATGTATAATAAAGAATCAGATACTACCTATACTTCATTATGTAAAAATGCAATGTCAACAAGATGAAGTTGTTAATCATGCATAACAAACGAACTAATATAACCTATATAGCTTAATAAGGATATTAACGTGGTAACTATAACTCTACTATATAACTCAATCTTACACAACATGCAAAGGAAATTTATAGAGATCACTTGCAAGTAACAAGCCAGAGAAAGACGTTAACAGTAAAGTTAAATTATAATATCTTTTAATAATAGTAACAGTAACCCTAACAGTGATGCTAATATCTCTTAATAACATCCCGTGACTTAAAACTCGTTCTTTTGTAGTAAAGTTAAATTCGACAGTAACGAATTTAATATCAAAATACGAATTTAAATTCAATAGTATCGATTACAATTCATAATAACAAGTTAAACACATAGCATTAATCATAAGTAAAACACATACTTTTAATCCAAAGCTAGAGACTATCGTGCTGATAACGTGTTAGAATTAAACCGACTTGGAGAGAACACCACACTAACTTAACATGTATTGAATTATTGAGAGAATGAGATAGAGAGAATTCTTATTCCTTGAGGTAAATCTAAATGGGAGGAGGTTACCTTTATATACAACTAGGTAACCACCTTTCCAAGATAAAAGATTAACATGATAAACAGTAAGATAGAGGATGATCAGGATAAACACCAAGATAGAAGATTATCAGGATAAATACCAAGATAGAGGATTATCAGGATAACACATATCAATGGTGGGCATCCATATAAGCCCACGGATTTCATAACAATATATATATGCAGATCCCATCCAATAATACCATGGTATATATATATATGCAGATCCCATCCAACAATACCATGGTATATATATATATATATGTATGTTTGGATGCTATATTTTTACATATGCCTGATTTTTTTGTTTTATTTATTTTTTTTTTTTTTTTAAGATCCGGGATAATCACGACTCGATATTACTTAGAGATGGGTGACTTTTACAGCAGTATGTTGTTGATATGTATGTGAAGATCTCAACTCAACAACTAAGATATTAACGTGACAATCAAAGCATACTATACGAGCTGAGTTATACCAAGGTCTACAAGACTGTATGCATGCAGGAGAAACGAATGCAGGTAACAGTTAAACATCTTTATTTTATTTTATTTCATTTCATTTTATTATTTATTTATTTATTTTACTCAACTTCTTATTCATTCTATATATTATATCCTAGCTATTAATCATTGTAATCGTTTTTTATTTTCATTTTCTCATTTAGCGAACATCGGGCATAAGACAATATTGTCGTCATCTTACATTGGAAGTCCACGTGATATGCATGAAAGGTATCATGATGCTATGGCTCTGGTTCAGAAATTTGGGAAGCCTGACATATTCTTAACAATGACTTGCAATCCTAATTGGGAGGATATTAAAAAAGGAGTTCATGCTGGCCAACTAGCACAAGATAGACCTGATGTCACCACAATAGTTTTTCATGAAAAATGTGAGGAGTTGAAAAAAGATTTATTCAAAAAGGGGATTTTGGGAAAAGTTGCTACATACGTACATGTTATTGAATTTCAGAAACGTGGTCTTCCACACGCTCATATGCTCATAATATTCAACAACGACGACAAGTTTATAAATCCTGATGATTATGACAAAATTGTTCGTGTTGAAATTCCTGATCCTGTCACCAAACCAGTGTTATACAACATAGTAATGAAGCACATGATCCATGGTCCTTGTGGATTATTAAATCATGACTGTATTTGTATAAAAAATGGGGTGTGTAAAAAGAGATTTCCAAAAGAGTTTGCACCAGTTACTCTACAAGGGACTGATACATATCCTATATACCAAAAACGTGATGATGGTCGAGTTGTTAGGGACTGATACATATCCTATATACCAAAGACGTGATGATGGTCGAGCTGTTTATCTAGACAACGAAGTACCTGTTGACAATAGATGGGTTGTCCCATATAACCCCTGGCTGCTGATAAAGTATGTGATATGTGCCTATCTATATCACTTCCTTATTATTATTATTATTTACAATAAGTCATCTGGCAACAGTTATGTAACTCTTAGAGTTTAGGAGTATTTGAAGTTGTTGAGTCCTAGTTGAAGTAAACTTAGTAGTGGGAGACCTAGTTTTCTGGAAGTGAACGTTGTAGCTTCTTTTCCTTATTGGGTGGGTTGAGTACGTTAGATATTGTAATCAAGTGCCTATATAAGAAAATGCAAGTCATGAATAAAGGAACAAGTTATCATCTAATATATATCTTTTAGCACACCGGAGGTCAAGGCTCCTCAATAAGCCTCTATCCATTTTCTATCTCAATTCTCTTATTACACCATAGGTACTATCAAAAACAAGAAGAACAACCCTCAGTACATACCAAATTGGTATCAGGGCTTAGGGATGGACCAACGGGTAGAGCACTTGAAGCAAGCTATGGATAAGCTCTCAACTGGCCAATCGGATCTCATGAACCGAATGAACGAAATATTTGATAAATTGGATGCTCGTATGGATATAATGTATGTTCAGCCTGCTAAAGAAGTTGGAGAAAATTCCGAGTTACCAGCTCGAGTTTCCATTGGGCGGAATGGTGAGTATGGAAGAAATGGTGGTTCCCAGTACAATGGGTCAAACAATTCATACGCACCTAAGTTTGTGAAGTTGGATTTTCCGCGTTACAACGGTGAAGACGACCCAAGCAGCTGATTATACAGGATGAAGGAGTTTTTTCTTATGAACCACATTCCTCTGGAAGCACATGTGTCAATGGCAGCTTTCCATTTTGAGGGTCCTGCTCAACTGTGGTACCAAATTTTGAAGGAGGAGATGACAGTCATAACATGGGAAGACTTCGAACTAGTTGTGTTTATTCGCTATGGTCCCAATCCATTTAGCGACTTTTTTGGCGACCTGGCTAAATTACAACAAGTTGGATCTGTACGAGAATATCAAGTGAGTTGGATCTGATGTTCAAGCTGCAAGACCGAACTCATTATCTATAGCAATTAGGTTGGCCTATTTGTATGAAGCACGAGATTCATCACAGCGGCGACCGATACCAACAGGGGAATCAAAGCGAATTTTTTTATCTAACAGAGACAATGCAAGCAGTGGTGCTAGTATTCCAGTTTGGCGATTATCACAAGCTGAATTACAAGAGTGGCGTACTAAGGGGTTGTGATATAATTGTAACGAGAAATTTGTTCTGGGGAATCGATGCAAGAAGTTATTTGTGATAGAAGGTTGCTATGATGAAGAAGACGGTGATATAATTATGAATGAGCAGGTACCGACTAGCAAAGTCGGTAAAACCTTTGGGTGACTCGAACCCCGAACCAAAGATCAAAGAGTTACTGATCTCATTTAAAAAACAGGCTTACCAATCAAAAAAAAAAAAAAAAAATTATGAATGAGGACGACACTAGTCATGAAGGCTTGAGTGAGTTGCCTGAGATATCTTTGCATGCAATTTCGGGTTCCCAGGCACCAGCAACAATGCAGATAAAGGGTGGCATTGGGTATATGTCGACTATTGTTTTGGTAGATTCAGGAAGTGCTCATAATTTTATTACTGAAACTCTTGCTAGCAAGGTGGGCCTACAGCCTGAACGAGGAGGAAAATTTGAAGTTGTAGTGGTTTCTGGTGATAAATTATCCAATAAAGGTAAGTGCACAAATGCTAAGTTAAATTTGCAAGGAGTACCTTTATTTGTGGATTTTTATTTGCTTCCACTAGAAGGCTATGATATTGTGTTAGGCACTCAGTGGCTGTGTACACTTGGTCCTATTCTATGGGATTTCACAAAATTACAAATGAAGTTTAAGGTAGCAGAAAAAGAAGTACTCTTGCAAGGTGTAAATCCTCCAGCTAATAAACTACTTGGAGACTTACGGTTTTGCCATGAAGCAAAGCAGTGCAAGAAGGGAGTATTGCTTCAATTATACTCACTCGGAACTCCAGTTCCTAAGCGAAGGCTGGCTATCACCCTCCACAATTGCAGCAGATTTTGACGACATTTCAGGATGTATTTGATGAGCCGAAGGGCTTACCACCGCCACGAAACAAGATCACAGAATTCCCTTAATGGCAGGTAGTGAGCTAGTCTGTGTCAGGCCTTATCGCTATCCGCATTATCAGAAAACAGAAATAGAGAGGCTAGTGGTCGAGATGCTCTCTACATGACGGTGTGATCAAAACCAGCAATAGTCCTTATTCTTCACCAGTTATTTTGGTAAAAAAAACATGATGGGTCGTGGCGCATGTGTGTTGACTATCGTGCTTGGAACAAGCTCACAATCAAGGATCGGTTTCCTATATCGGTAATTGATGAATTATTAGATGAGCTACATGGGGCAAAGATATTTACAAAGCTTGATCTCCAAAGCAGTTATTATCAAATTCGAGTGGTAGCTGATGACACATCAATGACTGCCTTTTGAACTCATCATGGTCATTACGAATTCTTAGTAATGCCATTCGGGTTGTCCAATGCACCGTCCACATTCCAAGCTTTGATGAATGAGGTATTTCAAGATCATTTGAGAAAATTCATTCTAGTATTTTTTTGATGATATCCTTATATATAGCAAGTCTTGGGAGGAGCATTTTCAGCATTTACAGATTGCATTGGCTATACATTGGCTATACTAAGATCCCACAAGTTGTTTGTTAAAAGAGAGAAGTGCCAGTTCGGTCAAAGTAAGGTGCACTTCGTCGGTCATATAATTACTGCTACCGGTGTTGTGGTGGATTCCGACAAAGTTGCAGTGATGAAAAGCTGGCCCAAACCATCCACGCCTAAGGCATTAAGAGGCTTCCTTGGTTTGACTGGTTACTATTGCAAGTTCGTCCAAAACTTCGGTAAGATCGCCGGTCCACTTACCAAATAAAATGTTACAAAAAGACTCTTTTGTATGGACACCAGTTGCTGAAGAAGCATTTGCACGCTTAAAAGAAGCCATGACAAAAGCTCTGGTATTAGCTCTACGACTTCGCCAACCGGTTTGTAGTTGAGTGTGATGCTAGTGGTTCGGGTGGTGTTGGTGTTGTTCTAATGCAAGACCGCCTCTATAGCATTTTCTGATCATGCATTCTGAGGAAAGAATTTGTTGATGTCGACTTATGAGAAGGAGATGTTAGCATTGGTACTAGGCTGTGCAAAAGTGGCGTCCATACTTATTAGGAAGGCAGTTCATGGTTCGAATCGATCAACAAAGCTTGAAATATTTGTGGTCCCAAAGAATTATTACAGAGAGCTTCAAAGAACAATGGTTGTACAAACTGATGGGATTTGATTTTGTTATTGAATACAAAACAGGAAAGGAAAATATAGTGGCAGATGCTCTTTCTAGAAGAAATGGTTTTGCACAAGATGAGAAGAACAAAAGTGAACTTGCAGCTATTACTCATCTTGTTCCTCATTGGTTAGAAGCTATCAAAGAGAAAGTACAGACTGATTCCGTATTGCAAAACCTCATTCAACGCATCAATGATGATGAAGTGGTAGGACCATGGAAATTTCAAACTGGAGTTATTTTTTTTAAAGAGAGAATTTGTCTACCTGAAAATTCTTCTTTACTTAAAGATATCCTAGGACGGTTTCACAACAGTACCCATGAAGGCTATCAAAAAACTCTTCAAAGAGTTTGAGCTACTTTTTATTGGAAAGGAATGAGACGACATATCCGGGGATTCATTGATGCTTGTGATGTTTGTCAACACCACAAATTAGAACAACTTGCTCCAGCAGGGTTGCTTCAGCCACTTCCTATTCCAAATCAGGTATGGGAGGACATCCCTATGGATTTCATTAATGGTCTGCCTATTTCTAATGGGAAAGCTACTATTCTAGTAGTTGTTGATAGGCGCGCTGTCCAAATATGCACACTTTATTCCTTTGTCACATTCGTACATGGCAATTGGTGTTGCACGAGTTTTCTTTGATAATATTTTCAAGCTGCATGGTATGCCATGGACAGTTGTGTGTGATAGGGATCCAACACTCACAAGTATCTTTTGGTCAGAGTTATTTAAACGGAATGGAACTGATTTTAATTATAGTTTAGCGTACCACCCTCAAACTGATGGCCAGAGCAAAGTGGTGAACCGAACGGTGGAGATGTACTTGCGATGCTTCACAAGTTCTCAGCCCCGCGAGTGGATTAAATGGTTATCATGGGCTGAGTATTGCTATAATACTAGTTGGCATTCGGCTATTAAAACTACTCCTTTCCAAGTTGTTTATGGCCGACCACCACCCACTTTTTGTCGGCCATACATTCCGGGAATGACATTTGTTGATTCCGTGGAAAGACGGTGATGGATCGAGATCGGATCATTAAAGATTTGCAGACTACTCTCAAGGAAGCTCAATCCTGCATGAAAAAGATTTATGATCGTCACCACACAAATAGAGAGTTTGTAGAAAGAGACTGGGTTTACCTAAAGCTTCAACCATATCATCAAACATCACTGTCCATGTGGAAAAATCTCAAACTTTCTCCTAAGTACTACGGTCCTTTCAAAGTATTAAAAAAAATTAGAGCAGTTACTTACAAGTTGGAACTTCCGATAGGTACCCGAATTCATCTAGTGTTCCATGTTTCCTTGCTGAAGAAAAAAAATTGGGGAAAACATTTATGTCCAAACTGAACTTCCTATTGCACAAAGTCCTGCAGATACTCTTTACCCCAAGCCGCAAGCAATTTTGGATTATCGAGTGCGCAAGAAGAAGAAGGAGATTCTAATTCATTGGCAGGGGTTATCTCTAGCAGAAACTACTTGGGAAGATTTTGATACACTACATAATATAACCAGTTTCCTGATCTTGGCCTTGAGGACAAGGCCGTTTTTTAAGGGCAGGGGAGTTGATACGTGCCTATCTATATCACTTCCTTATTATTATTATCTAAATCTATTATTGCACACTGGGCGAAAATGCTCATATGGGATTTCAGGAAGCCACGTCAGCCATATTTTTAAGTGGGGAACACAATATTAATTAAAAAATATAACATAATTTTGATTAATTGCAAGTCGGTCCTTACTCTGAATTATAATTAGACGTAGGATTTGGTCGAGATTATCTAGATGTTCTCGAGATATGTACAATTAAGAAAAAAACAATTCCATGCCCATTCTTTAAACCAATTCGCGATATAACTACGGATCACACAAACACAAAATTTGATTCTCAAACAAAAACGCCTTCGACTTCAAACTATGAAACCTAAAAAACCAAAAAACCTTTCGACCACTATTAACCAAAACACTCCACTGACGAAAATTGAATAGCTCTCCCACTGATGAAGAAGGATGATTTGTAAGTTTTTTTTAGTAATTTATTTTTAAATACATGTTTTTTTATTTTTTGGTGTTTTGAAATCTATTCAATTGAAGCTATAAAGAAGGCAAATTTTTCTCTTCTTCCACAGAAAAAGGAACCCCAAATTATAACGAAAAAGGAGGCACCAGGCCGTTCTAGGCACAGTTCAATAAAGTAAGCAATTTCTTTCTTTGAATTTTATCATGATGCATATATCGTTGTTAGGATTGGTGATTTATACTTGGTCAGTTTCACATGTTCACATCTTCTTCAGCAGCAATGGAGGTAAGTAGAAGATTAGATGTGATTCTCTTAGTTTGACACATGATGCATTTTCTTTGTGTTCTCTGTTCGATTAAGATTGAAAACCGGAATGGTATTAAAAGGGATACCATTGAAACTCTATTGAAAGTGATAACGTTTCGAGATTCTAGACTTTGAAAGATAAATTCTCCAATTGAAATAAGTGATTTTACTGAAATTGGTATCCCATTTTATTCGTTGTCTCATGTTGTTTGAGATGGAAGTTCATTATCATTTTCTTGAGTTTGCTATCGAGATTATGTTTGCAGGGTCGTTTGAACAAATAAGTTTGGTACTTTCGTTACTTACTTGGAATGTAGGTATTGCTTCAATAGTTGGACTGAAGTAATATGGCCGACAAAGCACAGAGACATTTTTATTTGGATGTGAGATTAATTGGCACTTTATTTGAAGAAGAATGTGCAACAATGTTGGTAAGCTAAGCTGTACTTTAGCTTTGTTTTTGTAATTTTTTATATACTTTATGTTACCAATGAACATTAAATATTGATTGTGAGAAATTAGTCATTGTAAAAACTTGAGTACATGTTGTTAGAGTGTTAGACAAGCTAGGCAATCTCTTCAACATATAATTTTTTCACATGAATTTTTACGGTTATATGTACATGTTGTGTGGTAGTGTTGAACTTACTTCCTTATAAAAGAGATGTGAAGATTGTTGTGCATTGTCGACAGTGACTCGATTTGTATATAGATCTACAATGAATTTTTTTACTTGCTTCATTTTTCTATTCGGTCCATTTGAAGAAATTTTGAATTTGGGGGATTTTATCGTAGTTGTCTTTTTTCAAAGTCAATTGCTTTGGTTGGTTGGTTCGATTATTTTTCTTTTATCGAGGTCAATTATTTAGGTTGGTTGATTCGATTATATTTATGTATGTATAACTAAAGATAGTTGTAGTTTTAACCTAAATATTATTTTTTTGCTGAAAACACTATTCTCGCTGAAGAAGCATTTACATCAACACCCTATGAGTTTAATTTGCTACTAATGGCATCACAAAACATGGAAAATTTTACTTGCGTTAGCATATCAATCTAATAAGTTTCTTATTGAGATAGATGACAAGCTTAAATGAGTTTGAGTTGGGTTGAAGGCAACAACTTACGTATTTAGTAGCTTTATTTTTGTATGTTGCATTTAGAACTTCTGTGATGCTAAATTGAGATAGACATGAGTTACAAAGAATGCTAATTGGAATGTGTTGGTTCATCAGTTGATGTCATGTCTATGAGGAGTTGTTTGGTCATTGGTTTTTCAGCTATCATATGTTTTAACTAAGAAAGGTGATGTTAGTGTTGATAGGGTGTAGTGTTGAAGTTGTTAGGTTCATATTTTGGAGATTTTATTATTCTATCTAAGATAAATGATTTTACTGCTTACTGATTTGCTAATTATATGTTGTATTATGTAGCAGTATATTCCAAGGGCAAGATAGCATCAGATGTGTGTTGTGGTATAATTAGAGGCAGTGATATGTGTGCGAGAACATGTGGGCAATTACAACCAATCAGTTTCTCACTTGGAAATATAATACACGTTAGAAGCAAAGATGAGGTTGAATTTGGGATTATTGTTGAACTTGAACTTGGGCAAGTTGCTAAGATGACATGTGGACCTGCAAAGAAGCTCTACACCTAGATGGACATTGCTGCAAAAGACTATTTTCTTTGTACTACTTGCATGGAATTTCGTAGATTAAGATCCAGGACGTAAAGCTTCCATGAACAAGTTATTGGTTTGATAGTAATGACCAATCTGTGTTGATTCAACTTTTTTCAACTGTGCTTTAGAATGTTTAGTAAATGAACTTTTCTCGATCGTCAATCTTTGCTTATCCTGTTGAACAACACAAAGGTAAGGAAGTTTATGCTTGGTACATTAGTTGGTTAATTTATTTAGCAAGCATTTAGTTCATCAGCCCTGTTTTTATGCAACTTTCATTATTGTATAAATGCTATATTTATAGTGTCACATTAATATATACTTTGGTTGTGCACCTGATTGTTAGTCCACTTCCTATTAATTTTGTGTTTGCAAGAGTAAATTGTCATCCACTCAAACATTTGTTTTAATCACTGAGCATTACAAAAGCAAATTTTAACAATGTATGTTATGGCGATGGAGTACACTGCTTGAGGCAAACTTTAGAGTTGATTCTATGACCTTATTGTTGCATTGCTAACCGTTTTCTCACATTGCAGGAAAACTTAAGATTGAAACAGAGAGTAAAAAGAACAAGAAGATTGAAGAGGTTATTTCAAGTAAGCACATATGAATCTTTTTCTAATTGGTTTTGTTAGCTTAGATGATTCTCTTATGTTCCTATCTAAATTCAAAGAGCTAGGTACGAAAACTGCAAAATTAAATTTCATGGTTCGAACATTGACACCACTATCTATTTGCAACTGTAAAAGTATTTGTTGTCATATGTGTATACAAATAATTAATGGTTATAATTTTTTTCTTCTTCTTATGTATGCATTCAAAGAAACATGACTAAGTATACATCTCACTTATGTGATAATTCCAGGTCATCAAAATCAATGGTTGTCCTTTGTCTAATGGAAAGATGATGCCCAAGTAATCATATTTTATAGGTAGCTTCAATATCATGGCCATTTATTTTTTGAATTCTATTATTGTATTTTAATAAAAGTACATGTATTAGAAGAAACAATATATGATTCATATTCAAGGTAACAATTTGCTAATTTTATCTAACACTTATCTATTGGTTCCATTTATTTTGTGCAACTGTATTGTGTTTTAGAACACTTTAAGTGTATAAATACCAAGTTTAAAACATGTGTGAGAGAGCGGTGCTTATAAGCGTGCTCTTTTATATGTATAAAAAAAAACGTTGAAATCTTACGAGGGAGCTATAAGCTTTGGAATTCTTATCTACGTGAGCTTCAGAAGACGACATCAAATTCTTCAAAAACTTTGATGCTCTGCTTTTCTGCCATGATAGAAAAAAAAGTCGTTTCGGGTATGGTTTATTGTTTTAAAGTCCGAAACGATATATTATGTTAAAGTAAGTAACGGTATCGGGGAGAGGTAGTAGTAGGTTGGGAAAGTGATCATCCTTGTTTCAGAAAGATAGAGTGACGGTTGACTGATATTGACCGGGTAGTTTTTTTAGCTGCAACTAATATAACTAACGCCGTTAATTTTTTGTTTTAAAGTGTAAGAAATCTCAACTCAAAACATGAATATGAGTTTCTAAATAACACTTTTGAACGTGCATTAATCACCATGCACAAGATGCTTAGGATTTGGAGATTGTACATAAATACCTTAACTGATTAGAAACTTGTGACTCAAACACGTAGCACTTTTGATTGAGCTTTACGCGCTTTTCTTGTTACACAACATGAAAAGATTTGGGATGCCTATTTATCTTGGATGCTCTAAAATTTAAGATGGTCCCGTAGAAAATTATTTTAATATTTGGCTTAAATAATGTTTGTGCACTAAGTCACTGTTAATTATCAAGGTTTAAGGGTCTTACAATAGAAATTTTAAAGCCCCAATCGATTGATGAGGTAGATAAAAAAAAAAAGAGAAGGTATCATCAATTTTGCTTCAGTAAAGTGGCAAAGTGATATGAATCTTTTAACCATTTTGTTAGGTGATATACAACACACGGAAGCGTAATGTGCTCAGGTCTGTAGGATGACTAGCAAGTTCACTATTTTTAATTAGTTGTTTTTATTTAGTGTTTCACAGGTAAGGTGTTAGCTAGAGTCATCGAATATAGGGGCTACTGGTAACATGTCTTTTCTCCAAGAGTAGTGAAGGTACGGTGATCAATAACTATTTAATTTCCTTTCTAAATATTTATTGTCTATTTCCTTTTTAACTTTGGTTATGTTGCAAATTGGCATTTTAAAGTGGATCTTTAGCTCAATGGAAGAGCACTTGAATGTGAAATACATCCCAAGAGATGGTGGTTCAAATCCACCAAGGTCATGTACTATTGTCCATAATTTGAGTATTATATTAAGTAAGATTCGTCAGTGGTTTTTAACGGATATTATGTAGTTATTATTCCTTTAGATTGTTGAAATGTGAGGTATGACTTTTTTTTTTTTTTTTTTTTTTTTTTTTTCCATAAAATTTGAGATTTATCTTTTTCTTCCTTTTTTAAGCTATAAAAGGTTCCCTAATGATTTATCATTCTAGCTCACTATTTTTCTTCCCGTTTTTTACATCCCATGTCGCCAAAATGGATTAAGCCAATTAAGTATAGTTGACTCTAATAATTTTATAAAAATTAAGCTCAAAATACAGGTAAACCCAAACGTTTAAAGCATACAATGAAACAATCCCAGCATGCATGGTCGGGTGAAATGCTAGTTATTTACAATAAGTCATTTGGCAGCAGTTATGTAACTCCTAAAGTTTAGGAGTATTTGAAGTTGTTGAGTCCTAGTTGAAGTAAACTTAGTAGTGGGAGACCTAGTCTTCTGGAAGTGAGCGTTGTAACTTCTTTTCCTTATTGGGTGGGTTGAGTACGTTAGATATTGTAATCAAGTGCCTATATAAGAAAAGGTAAGTCATGAATAAAGGAACAAGTTATCATCTAATATCTTTTAGCACAAAGTGTTAACCGGAGGTTAAGACTCCTCAATAAGCCTCTATCCATTTTCTATCTTAATTCTCTTATTACACCATAGGTACTATCAAAAACAAGAATAACAACCCTTAATACATACCAGTATGACTGTCACATCAATGTGGAGGTGTGTGCTACAGTCAAATCAGTAAAATATTTGTACAAGTATGTGTACAAGGGATCTGATCGTGTGTCTTTAGAAATCAACTCTGATGCACCACATGACCAGGATGAAATCCGTAAGTTTCTAGATGCACCGTGGGTGTGTCCACAAGAATCTCTTTGGAGAATCTTCAAATTCCCTCTTAATAGATTGTACCACGTTGTTTATGCTCTACAAGTCCACCTTGAGAATATGCACCATGTCCTCTTCTCTGAAGATCAAGATGTTCGAGAACTTCTAGCTGATGAAAAAAACTCCCGCACCATGTTAACTGAGTTTTTCCGAATTAATTGCATTGACGCAGACGCAAGGTAGTACCTCTATAGAGAATATCCTGAGCATTATACATGGAACAAGTCATTAAAACAATGGCGCCCAAGAAGAAACCACCTAAAAGTCATTGGTAGATTGCGCACTGCACACCCGTTTGACAATGAGAAATATTATCTCAAGCTTCTTCTAAATCATGTCAGAGGACCTACCTCATTTGATGATCTGAAAACTGTTGGCTCTACACAATACCTGACTTTTAAGGAAGCCGCTGAACAACGAGGCCTACTTGAACATGATGAAGCGATACGGGAGTCCTTACTGGAAGCTACTGCTATACATATGCCTTCAGCTTTAAGAAAAATGTTTAGTTCCATATTGATATATTGCAATCCTGTCGGTGTTCGGTGGTTATTAGATGAGTTCTACTCATTCATGATTGAGGACTATCCTTCTTCAAGTAACTCAAGTCACCTACTCAATTGTTTGCTAACTCAAGTCACCTACTCAATCGTTTGCTTAAAGAGATTGATTCCTATTTGGCTAATAATGGAAAAAGGATCTTTGAATATGACTTGCCAGCTCTTACAGATAACAACGATGACCATTCCAAATTAACGAGATTAATTGAAGAAGAAATGTCAGTGCACGTACCGTCAGAGGACCTGTCATCTGTTGATAAGCTGAACACTTCTCAATTGCATGCATTCCAGACCATTGTCAATTCAGTTGTGCGTAATGAGAGCTCGGTCCACTTCATTGATGGTCCTGGCGGAACAGGGAATACATTTTTATATCGTTCAATTTTAGCATACTTAAGAAATCATGGGTACATTGCCATTGCAACGTCAACTTCGGGTCTTGCAGCAACCATGTTACATGGGGATCGTACAGCTCACTCAAGGTTTAAGATCCCAATACCGACTCTTGCTAAACTGATATGTCAAACAAGTCTCTTTATTTGGGATGAAGCAACAATGACACATCGCCATGCTTTTGAGGCTCTGGACAGAACACTAAAAGATATTAATGACTCAAATCTACCTTTTGGTGGAAATTTTTTTGTACTAGGTGGAGACTTCCGGCAAGTACTCCCCGTCGTGCCTCATGGTACTACTGCATGCACAAAAGACTGATGCATGTATAACGAATTCTAAACTCTGGTCAAGTGTTAAAGTGACTCATCTTATTGAAAATATGCGAGCCAGGACAGATCCATCCTTCTCAAAGTTGTTGTTACACATAAGTGATGGTACTGAACCTTGCATTGTCGATGATATTATTAAAGTTCCAGATGACATTCTCATTCCATGGGAGGACGAGCATTCACTGTCCAGTTTAATATCTGAGATTTTCCCTTCTTTGTGTGATTATGCTCATCAGTCGGATTACATCGCTCAAAGGGCACTACTTACACTAACCAATGAGTATGTTGATAAGCTTAATGAGAACGTCATTTGTGAGTTACTAGGAGAAGAACAAACATACTACTCATTTGATTATGTTGCCAATGACCCGAGGAATTTATATCAACAAGAATTTCTGAATTCTATATCTACAGGCGGTTTGCCACCACACAAGCTGACTCTAAAACTAGGAGCTCCAGTAATTCTCCTCCGAAATATCAATCCCACTAATGGATTGTGCAATGGAACCAGACTACTTTGTCGTGCTTTCCTACCAAATGTAATCTATGCTGATATTCTAACTGGAACTTGTTGGAATCTCCAAGTGTATTTCAAAACACTTGTGTGTTGTTTAGTCCCACATTGGTGAATCACCACTAGCAAGTGAGGTATATGAGGTGATCCTCTAGCATAAGGGCGTGCCCTTAGGGTACACAAGCTTTTGTGTTAGGAGGGAGGACTCACTCAAAGCCACACATCGCCATACCGCCTCGAAGTCGGGGGGTTCGGCCGTTTGTCTAGTGGGTAGTGAATTACCAATAGCCTAGCTTGAGAGTTCTACTTCAACTTCATAAGAGAACTCTCGTGCTATTGCTAATCCAATTCAAGAGAACCAGAAATCGTGAATACTCTATAACCTTCATCCCACTTTTCAGAAACAGAGATTCACACCTATTCTTCTTCTTCTTCCTTCCCGCCACCGGAGAGAGTTATATTGTCGCGTTCTAGAGGGTAGTCCGTTCTAGTGCAAAGTCGTCTTTGTTAACCATTGAATCCGTGGAGGAAGACGCCTTGTTGCGTTTTCTCGCACCATTGGAAGGGGCTTAAATCTTTCCTTAAGGGGCGACTTAATCCCGCCTTGGTTATTACATTATTCGTCCTTGTCTTCTATTGTTTTCTTTTATCCGCATACATCAATCTTAAGGAAAGAACAAGATGGCTACACTGTTGACACCGCGCCGATCAAAGAAACCACCTCGAGTCATGGAAGTTACTTCATCTATGAGAGATGCCGCACCTCTATTGAATGCTCGCGAACTTACCCAATGTGTCCAAGATTGAATCCTTCAACGGTTCACACTTGGCGATGGAGAAAGGGTGTTCACAGACCTAGATGTACTCAACTATGCAAAGTATCTCATCGATACAAAGACCCATGGAGGGTTCTAATGATTTGAAAGAAATCAAGCCGCTTTGGCTCAATGGGAATAAGGTATGTCGTCATGCTATTTTGAGTACCTTGTCCAATGAAATATTTGATATTTATTGTTCAAATAAGAATGCACATGATATATGGGAGAGTTTGAACAAGAAATACATAATAGAGGATGCTAGTACTCAGAAATATGCTATTGGGACTTTTCTAAAGTTCCATATGAGAGAGGATAGAGATGTAACGTCTCAAATCCATGATTTTCATGTGCTGATTAATGATTTGAAAACTGAGGGTATTAATTTATCCAAACCTTTGTTCTTTGGATGTTTGATCGAGAAACTCCCCGAAGTCTTGGAAACACTATAAAAATAGTATGAAGCATAAACAGAAGCAAATGACTCTTGAGGATGTGATCATTCACATTCACATGAGGAAAAGAACAAGACTTCGGGATGAGGTGTTGTCTAAGGAATTCCATTCTAAAGCCAATATCATTGAAGGTAATCCCAGCAAATCTAACAAAACCTCTAAGAAGCAGAAGTCCAACAAAAATAAGAATTTCAAGGTCAAAAAGGCACTTCTTTTAAAAGGAGTGGTACTAGCAATGGAAATTGTTATGTTTGTGGTAAACCTGGACATAGGGCTTTTCAGTGCAGACACAAGAAAGACACTGATGATCCTCCCAATGCTAATCTAGTTGAGGGAGATGATATTGTTGCTGCTGTAGTGTCACAAGTGTTCATAGCCACTGGGAAGAGGAACTGGGTACTAGATTCTGGTGCCACCCGCCACGTCTGTGGTGATGTTGAAGCCTTCTCAAACTACATACTAGTGAAAGATGAAAAGGTCTATATGGGTGACTCTAGGTCTGTTCATGTTGAGGGAACAGACAAGGTTCTTCTGAAGTTAACTTCAGGGAAAACCCTTTCACTTAGTAATGTTCTTCATGTTCCTGAGATTCATCAGAATCTGATTTCTGTGTCCCTACTGGGAAAAGCTGGCATCAAGGTGACTTTTGAGAGTGACAAGTTTGTTCTGACAAAGAATGAGGGTTTTGTTGGTAAAGGTTATTGTAATAACAGTGGTCTTTTCATGTTGAATGTACTTGACAACATTATTATGAATAAGAATGAATACATACGCTTACTTGTTTGACTCTTTTAATATATGGCATGGTAGACTAGGACATGTGAATGTTCAAGATATGAAAAGGATGAAAGCATGTGGTTTATTGTCTAATATTTCTGATTTTTCTAATGATAAATGTGAGATATATGGCCGAGACTAAAGCCACGAAGAAACCCCGTAGAAGCGCGGTGTCTAGAGATAAAATTGGATTACTAACTCTTATTCATAATGGATTTGGGTGAATTCGTATACCATGTCTAGGGGGGAAGTTTTATTATATTACATTCATAGATGACTTCTCTAAGTACACCATGGTATATTTACTTAGACACAAGCATGAAGAAGGTGAGATGTTTCTCAAGTACAAAGTGAAGTTGAAAACCGGCTTAACTCAAAGAAGATTAAGAGACTTCGGTCCGATAGGGGTGGAGAATATGAGTCTAACCCCTTCCGGGACTTTTGTGACAAGAGTGGCATTATTCATGAGACTACTCCACCATACTCTCCCGAAGTCTAATGGAGTAATTTAACGAAAAAAAACGTAACACTTAAAGAGATGATGAATGCTATGCTTGTAAGTTCGAGCTTCCCTGAACTTGTGGGGGAAGCAATCCTATCTGCTTGCCATATACGAGAATAGGATACCCAACAAAAAAAACAGGGAATAAGACACCATATGAGTTATGGAAAGGTCATGTACCTAACCCGACATACTTAAAAATGTGGGGGTGTCTTGCTAAGGTTCTTTGTGAACGAACCTAAAAAGAGAAAAATTGGGACCTAGAACATTGATTGTATGTTCATTGGTTATGCTCATAATAGTCTTTGCATATAGATTTTTAGTAGTAAAATATGATAATAACCTTGTCGATGCTAACACTATTATAGAGAGTAAAAATGCTGATTTCTTTGAGAATTTGTTTCCTTTGAAAATTGGCATTGAGAGGTGGGTAGCTCCTAGTGAACAACAATCAACAGATCCTGAAATTTCTGAATAAGAAATTCGGAAGAGTAAAAGAGACAGAAAATCCACCAATTTTGGTGATGACTTTTACACATTTCTTCTAGATGATGATCCTGTGACGTATAATGAGGCAATCAGTTCTCGAGATGCTCCTTTCTGGAAGGATGCTATATACTCAGAACTATATTCGATTATAGCTAATCACATATGGGAGATAGTGGATCTACCTCCTGGGGCGAAACCTATACGTTACAAGTGGATTTTCAAAAAGAAATTGAAACTAGATGGTTTCATTGAGAAATATAAGGCTAGACTTGTAGTCAAGGGATTCTCCCAGAAAAAAGGCATTGACTATTTTGATACTTATGCTCCTGTAACTAGGATTTCTTCTATAAGAGTTCTAATAGCTCTAGCTGCTATTCATAATTTATTTATTCATCAAATGGATGTAAAAACTGCATTTTTGAATGGTGATCTTGATGAAGAAATATATATGATCGCGACCGAAAATGATAAGTACCGAGGGAATGAGCATAAGGTATGCAAGTTAGTTAAGTCTTTATATGGGTTGAAACAAAGCCAAAACAATGGCATGAAAAGTTTGATGTTGTCATGATGTCTAATGGATATCACATAAATGATGCCGATAAATGTATTTACTTTAAATCTTTTAATGTGAATACATATGTGATTATCCTGTCTATATGTGGATGACATGTTAATCATGAGTCCTAGCCTTGATGTTGTGAGAAACACCAAGATGTTTTATCCTCCTAATTTGAAATGAAGGATTTGGGAGAAGGCCGATGTGATTCTTGGAATCAAGATCATCGTAAAAGCTTGATTGATGGCTATACGCTTTCCACAACAAAGATTATGTTGAGAAGTTTTGAAGAAGTTTAACTTTTATGATAGTAAGCCCGCGGTCGACACCTTATGAGGCAAATAGTGAACTTGAGAAAAATGCTCAACATGGTGTCCTTCCGCCTAGATATGCCCAAATTATTGGTAGTCTCATGTACTTGATGAATTGCACTAGACCCCGACATTGCTTATGCAGTTAGCGGGCTAAGCGGATACACTCATTGTCCTAGCCAGAACATTGGAGTGCCTTGAGAGAGACTAGCCAAGTAACTTGAGAGGAACAATGAATTACGGCATAAGGTTTAGACAAACACCACCGTGATAGAGGGTTATTGTGATGCTGTTGGATATCCGATTCTCATGATATCAAGTCCACTAGTGGTTATATTTTCACCCCTAGGTGGAGGTGCGGTCGCTTGGAAATCTTCTAAGACCTTGATAGCTCGTTCAACCATGGAGTCCGAGCTTATTGCTTTAGATAAAGCAAGTCCGAGGTCGAGTGGCTTAGAAACCTCTTGGAGATCTTCCTATTGGTACAAAACCACCTCCAAATTGTACCTATGCATTGGATCAGGATCGTGCCGCGAATAGCAAAGGCAAAAGAGCAAATTGTATAATGGGAAAAGCAGGCATATTAATGCGAGACTACAAATCTATAAAGCATTTCTTGGAATCGGAGTTGTGGCTCTAGATTATGTGAGGTCGAGAGTTAAATTTGGCCGATCCTCGACAAAACCACTTAACAGGAGACAAGTGGTTGATCGTCGAGGGGATGGGACTTTTGCCTTAGATAGAGGGCTTACGACCCGGCAACCCCACCTATGTGATTGGAGATCCCATGAAGTAGGTTCAAAGGGAAAAACAAGTCACCTCGTCGCTCTGGTATGCTATTGTCTTTCTTTGAGACGTCCCACCCTATGACTAGATAGCATTATTGTATACTTTGTATAACTTGAATAGCAATGAGAAAAAGGATGAGTTATTTTACTCTTAATGGAATCCATAGTCCATTATTTTTATGAGATAGTGTATTTTAACTGCTATGTACACTTGATGGATATCCACCTACGTGAATGTAGAACTGGGTCGGTTCTTATGAGTATTCAGGCAAGTACTCTAGAGCATTCACATAACACAGGCAGCGCAAGGGCCAAAAAGCGCAACACCGCAGAACAGGCATATAATGAAAGAGCAATGTGGGTGCATGTCCTCTATTTTACTACAAGGGAATGTTGGTTCAAAGATTTTTTAATCCACCACTTTCACGTATTATAAGACATGTTACCCTATGACTGGTTCAAGCCCGAAAAGCACCAGTATCTTATGCATTGTTTTTTCGATTCTCTCTGGCATTTCGTTAACCCATTTCTTTTGTAATATCCTATTCCAAAATAGTGGGGGACTATTAGTATTTTGAAATAGTGGGGGATTGTTGGAATCTCCAAGTGTATTTCAAAACACTTGTGTGTTGTTTAGTCCCACATTGGTGAATCACTACTAGCAAGTGAGGTATATGAGGTGATCCTCTAGCATAAGGGCGTGCCCTTAGGGTACAAAAACTTTTGTGTTAGGAGGGAGGACTCACTCAAAGCCACACCTGCCATGTCGCCTTGAGCGAAGTCGCTGGCCGTGGTCGGGTTCGGGGCCGCTTTTGTCTAGTGGGTAGTGAATTACCAATAGCCTAAACTTTTCTTTTTGAACAAGTTTCGGCTGGAGTTCCACTTACAGTTGGATTCTGTCTCATAGCTTGAGAGTTCTACTTCAACTTGGTTTTGTGAAACCGAATTGGAGAGGTGTCCTTCTCCATCTATGATACGATCATACCTCTATATAAACACTGCTGTGTTCATAAGAGGATAATCAATCACATAACAGAGAGAGAGAGACGCAGTGAGAGAACTCGTATATTCAGTTCTTTGCCGCCGCCTCTATATCAAAGAGGCGTAAGTCGTGGTATATCTTGTCTTCTGCTTTGCTTCCTCTATATCAAGAGAGACAGAAGTCGTGCTATTGCTAATCCAATTCAAGAGAACCAGAAATCGTGAATACTCTATAGCCTTCATCCCACTTTTCAGAAACAGAGATTCACACCTATTCTTCTTCTCTTCTTCCTGTCAGCCGCCAGAGAGAGTTATATTGTTGTTCTAGAGGGTAGTCTGTTCTAGTGCAAAGTCAGGCTGCTGTTAACCATTGAATCCTGTGAGGAAGACGCCTTGTTGCCTTCGCGCACCATTGGAAAGGGGGCGAAATCTTTCCTTAAGGACGACCTAATCCGCCTTTGGTTATTACCGCTATTACGTCCTTGTCTTCTATTGTTTTCTTTTATCTGCATACATCAGAACTCACCATGGTAAACCAACCTTCTTACATCGAATTCCTATGAAAGCATCAGACAATCTCAAGCTAGCGTTCGATTTCACTCGGAAACAGTTCCCGATTCGTCTTGGATTTGCTTTAACAATACACAAATCACAGGGACAGACCATCCCTCATGTAGGAACTTATTTACTAGACCATGTTTTCTACCATGGGCAACTCTATGTTGCTCTCTCTCGAGGCGTGTCTAAGAGCACACACAACTAAAATAATGGTTAAAAAAGGAAGCATAAGAGGCTACTTTGGAACCTTCACAAGGAATGTCATCTACAAAGACGTCCTCCGATCGTGTAACATGCAAACAAACTCCAGATCATGATCTTCTATCACATTGCTCTCTTACTGGTAAGTACTTGGTATATACATTTAAAATTATCCATTTAACAGTCTCAAGGTTTCATCCTACTAAACTTAAATGTACCTATTGTTTTTGCTGCAGGACACAGTATAAATTGTCGTGACTGAACTCTATACAAACTGTAATCTTTTTATGTTGTTTTGTTTTTGTATTATGTATATATTGTTAGTGTTAGTGTTCTTTGTGTATACGAAGACAACAGATGGAACTTATATAGTATCCAAGGATATTGCATTCTGCATAGTAACTACTCAACGCAACACCACTCTGCATAGCACACTCATCGAGCATGCATGTTTGCTAGTTTATATAACCATGGTAGTTTGCCATGTACATATAAAGGGCTTCAGAAGTCATACTTGTAGTTTTTTTTTCTGGGGCAATGCATTTTAGAAATACATTTGCTCCACTTGCCCTTGAGTTGCTATGGAAGCTTGCTTGACCCCAAAGCAGAAACCGCCCGTTGCCACTAAATCTGATTCAATCCACACATTCTTCCAATTTCATTGTAATGCAATCTCCACACTCTCAACTATAGCTAAGCGCTCAGCAAGATAATTAGTATTAACTCTTAACCTATTGAGTATTGATCCCGGTTCCTCTATAACCGGATATAGAGATTGATCTCTGTACCACACACACACATCTCGTATCTCGGTGTACACACACACATGTCGGAGCACACACACAGGTATCGAGGCACACACACACATCTCGAATTCGGATCAACGGTGAGATAACACGGTTACAGAGATGATCTCTGTACCCGGTTGTAGAGATCTCGAGTCCTTGAGTATTAACTCCAAGTACTCTTAACCTATTGATCAGGTTTAGTTTTTTTTTTATATAAGCAGGTTGGTTGGGCGAGCAAAGACCTTTCCTTAAAATATCTAAACACTCAGCACCTTCATAATAAATAAATAAACTAAAATGAAGTCCTCAATTGAAAAAAAAACAAAAACCCAACTTCAGCTCAATCAAAATAAGAAAACCCCCCAAATTGAAAACCCTAATTTCCTCCAATGGCGTCAAAGAAGAAATCAGAAGGAATTGCATTACTATCAATGTACAACGATTACTCAGAAGAAGAAGATGAAGAAATGGAAGATATTGTTCATTCAAACGAACAAAATATCGAAAATTCCGATAACAAAATTCCAGTAATTGAAGAAGATGATAATGATTCAATAATGATAGAAGAAGAAGGAGAAGAAGAAGAAGAGGAAAAGGTGGTTTTATCACCAAGCCCATTACTTCAAATTCCAATAACTTCTTCACCCCCATTGGAAGTGGAGAGGGTAAAAAAGAGATCTTTAGCTATTGTGGATTATGGGCATGATGAAACTGCAATGTCACCTGAACCTGAAGCTGAGGTAAGTTAACAATTTGGTTTTTTTTTTTTTTTTTTGTCATTATCTCTTTGTAACACTTTAGTTGAGTTTAACAATTATTTTGATTGCAGGAAGGTGAGATTATGAGTATTGGGCATGTGATGGTTGGGGAGGATATTGAAGCTGTAAATGGTATGTAAAGTTTTGTTATTTCAATATGCAAATGGTACACATTCAAGTTTATTATTACAATATTCTTATTATAAGATAAGGAATGCATCTTATAAATACTCCAGTGAAGGAATGTTATTACAAACCTATACTTAAATAGTTGAATACTTTGATCTTCTTCGTACCTATACATAGGGCACTTCAGTATCCTGGAGGAGGCCGTGACCCCCCAGTTAGCTCCAGCCCGATCAATCATGACTGCTTTAATGACACTGGAGTCAGTTCTAAAATTTCTCTATTCCAAATGAAAATTCACCACTATGGGAGTCATGGTACGATGGTGGAGTATTTAAACATTGCTCTAGGCTTTTCGCCTTCTCAAATGTTTCCTTCGCTCCTCTTTGGCCATGTTCATGTTTGTCTCAATGTTGTCAAAAAAAAAAAGGTAATAAGAATTAAAATTCTTTCTTCTTTTCTTTTATTTATTTATTTATTATTATTTTTTTTGTAAACCAGTGGAATTGCTTATTCAGTACTCAATCTTGTACTCCAATGAAAAGATTTGTCGGGATCTTATGTCCTTAGAGAATTGCTCATATCCCACTTATTAGTGGGTTCTTGGTGGGCCTCAATTGTGGATTTTGTTTAACTTAGCATCCTCAATTGGTTTCCATCATGCATCTTTTCCTGTTTTCAAATAGTTGTTTTGTTGGATTTCAGGTATCAAATACAAGATTTGATATCAATCCATCATTCTTGTTTTGTCATTTGCAAACATGTCCTTGATGGGGATGTTAGGCAGGAATTTGATGACTCTATGATTAGGGTTTTTGTCACTATTTCAGATGATATAAGTGGGGTTCCTTTTTTTTTTGGGTAAACTAACGTATGGAGTGGGGTTCTATTAGGGACTCCAAATCACCAACTGGATCCTGCATTAAACATCTTATCTATTCCCCTGTGTCAATAATGAGTTTTGTTTTTATAAAGAGAAGACTTCAAATTAATGGGTTTGGAACTCATCCCATCATTCATGATTTGGCTTCTGGTTTTGCAATGGCGTTTTCAAGTGGGGACTCATGTCAGGGGTCAACTGACTTCATGGAGTCCGGATATGTCGAGAGCAGCTTTGTGCTAACAAGGCTATAAGATAGAATGTCTTTGACCATACAGAGAACTAGCATGCTGCATGGCTACACCTAGAAACATCACAATTATTTGTTTGTGTGTGAGAATCTAAAGACCAAAAAACTTGTATTTTCCAGCTTGATGTTTTTCTTTATTTCGGCGACATGCTACTCTTTGAGTTTCGACTATAGAAATCTGCTGTTATGTTGGGTTGGATTTGTCATTTGTGTATATAATCGAACTTAATAGATAATGCCATACATGAAATACCACCCTAATTTGTATATTAACTTACTGTTATGCAATTAGATAGTAGTCATATATAGTACTGATCAACAAAGTAGCCTTATTTATCTAATATATACATATTTCAAGTCTTAAGTATATTACATTGAAAGTGGAAGAAAATTTATCATATCGCTGTGTTGTTGAGTTTTCACCTTGGACCACACATGTGTTGCCTTGATTTCATTTTGTGTATATATCTTGGCAGAGTTCTCGTCTTCGGTCTCTCTGCAATCGACGTGGCTTGTTAGTCGCCACCTTTTATATTTACTTTCTACTATGTAAATATATAATTCTTAAGATTATCACCTGTTTTATATATATATTATTGGCAAACATGTTTTAAATGAGATCAGTAATTTTTTGATGCTGGCGGGTTTAACTCCCAAACTTCTAGTATTATCACCCAAAGATTTTACCGACTTTGCTAGTCGGCACCTGCTATCTTGATACACTTACCTCTATTTAAATTACTCTTAGAACTTTCAATCCATTCTCAGATTGATACACCTCTCAATCTCTCATGGATAAAATTTCCTGTGTTTGCTACTATATTTTTCGACATAATTTAAACTCATATATAATTTGCGCAACCAATTAGCATGTAGCTGTCACTTATGAAGTAAATTTCCTTGTGATCACAAAACATTTAATCTTGGACATACTAATTCAAGTTTTCAAAAATACAAAATTGAATAATCCTATTCGCTCACCATTACTAGTGGATATATATGTGGCCAAATTTAATGGGACAGCTGTGTAGAAAGGATAAGTGAAGTGTAGAGAAGCGGTAGTCGGAAGGAATCTTCACTTTGTTACTAGCATAGGTTTGTAATAAGCATGATGTAGATTGTTAATGTGTAAGGAATAAGTTTTTGTGACATTGGGATACTAAGGTTACAAATTTTAATTGTGTAGTATAGAGACATGAAACATATGGCTAAATGAATATTGTGGTTGAATGTCACTTAACTTGATAGTACTCAAGTTTGATTACAAGAGAAAGCATGGCCGAAAATATCATCCGATATATCGATATATCGGCGATATATTTCATTTTTTGAAGGGTCCGAAATGGATATATTGAGATAAATCGGACAGATATATTGACACAATTCGGATCCGATATATATCGGATTTTCCGATATATCGATATATATCAATCGATATATCCGATTTTGATCTTTGACTTTGTTGACTTTGACCAATTTTTGACTGATTTTTTTATTATTTTTTCTGATATTTCCAATATATATCACTATATATCGATATGATATTTCCGATATATTGACACATTTTTTTTTGACCGGTCAACAAAAAGAGATATATCCATCGATATATCGACATTTCCGATATATTTTGTTTTTTGAAGGGTCCGAAATATCGAGCGATTTCGAAATATTAGGCCTTGAGAGAAAGTAATTCAAACCAGAGGTATTAAACCGTTTGTAATTTTTACACCATTGTAAGTATTGGAGAGTTCTTACGTTCTTAAACATTGGCCATTTTAAATATGAAATACTATCGTGCAGCTGAGACATAGTGGTATGAATGTATGATGGCGAGTTGGTGACATTAAAGCATTAACATTAAGAAGACAAATTATGATCAGCGAGTCTCATAATTCTTTTTAGAGTCAGTTAATAGTGTATTGATCAATTTTGTGAAAAGCTTTCATTTGGTATATAAGGTAGATTGTATTGACTGTGATGTTTGGTGCTTCTGTGTTTTCATCTCATTGCACTGATAAAAGGTTTGACTGGGTTAATGGTTTTAATTTTTACAGTTTGTTGCATTTGCAGGCAATGTTCAAGGAAAAACACCTCCTGCGACATCCCTGACGCCAAATATTCAAGCAAGTTCCCCTCAGACTTCTGAACAACCTGAGCCTTCAGAGTCTGACAATGGTACAAGAATGACTTATATTAAAATGGAATCAGAAACAACTGTTACCGAGGAAACTATTATGGTTTCTGTGGAAATACACAATGATGCAGATCCTTTGGAGAATTTTCTCCCTCCACCGCCCAAAACCATGTGCTCTGAGGAGCTTCAAGTAAGTATCGTTTTTGAAAATAAGAAATTTCACAAATGAAAGATTAGACATCATGGTTATATTTGGAAATTTGCAATTACATATTTGTCTAGAGCTTTATATTTCTTGTGTCTTATTTTCTTTTGATTCTAGTTTAGGGCTTCTATCTCTCGACTTGCAAAGCTACGATTCATCAATACTGTTATTAGAAAGTTTTCTGTTGGAGACCTAGAGCGGACCCTTTTGTCTGTGGATCACCGATCTGTGCATTTTTTTCTAGTTTATTCCTCTCAAACTCTACTGTCCTAGTCCGAGTTTGTCATTGTATTCTTGTTGAGAAATAGTGGTTAATTGCCTAAAGAATGAGATCGAGTATTAATTTATTATTATTATTGATAATCTATTCTTTTGCTGAATTTGTTTAGCAAGTATAAGGTCAGATTGATTTTTAAGAAAAAGTGTAGCTTAAAAATAGGGTATTTACATGTGTACGCGTTTATGAGGCATGTTGTAATTCATCCAATCACCTAGGCTATGTTTGGATAGCAAACTTCGGACTGGAAAATTAAAAGAAACAAAGAGAAAAGAAGTTGGTAGCCATGTTTCCAGGTAGGTTCTCAGAGGAGGAGGTAGCTTTATTGCCATGTTTGACAGGGAGATACCGACTTCCCTTCATCCGAAAATGAAGTTGCTTTCGACTCCTTCAAAAGTGGCGATAAAGCTCTCTCGTCCTCCCCTTAAAACTTAGCGAGAACTTAGTTTCTCTCTATTTTCCATGAATTTAGATTCTTCGATTAATGAAACACTGCAATAGCCAACTATCTGAAAATTTGCTAGGACTCAAGTAGATTAATTGCCGGCATTAGTTGTAGTGCAAGTGACTGCATATTGATGAAGCAGTAATCTATGAGAGTCCTGGCTAGTTACTGCCATTTTTTTAAAACCATTGCATTAGAATATGTCATGAAGTTATTCTTGCTGCTATTGCGCCTTTATCGAATGTTTTGTGTTATTACAATCTTCTTAAAAAAAAGATGTCTTCTTAAATTCCAATAAGTATTACCTGTGTAGTTTGTCTACCCATTTTCCTATCTGAATCTTTTTTCTTTTCTTCCCAGGAAAAGATAAACAAGTTTCTTGCACTTAAGAGCCGCGGAAAGAGCTTCAATGCTGAAGTGAGAAATAGAAAGGATTATCGGAACCCTGATTTCTTGCTACACGCAGTGAGGTATCAAGAGATAGATCAGATAGGTAGCTGCTTCAGTAAAGATGTCTTTGACCCTCATGGGTATGATAAAAGCGACTACTATGAGGCAATAGGTGAATAGTCATCTTATATCAGTTTTTTACAGTATTTTGTACATTGGTTTTCCTAATACATTATTTTTTTATCGGTAGGAAATTCATATATTTTACGCTGTAAGACACTCATATTTCCAAAAACTAGCTTTGACAGGTGTTGTTGAAAATTTTGAAATTGGGAATATATATGAATTTGCTATGCAGTATATAAATATTTCCTTTTTTAAGCGTCAAAGATTATATCTAGTATTTTGAAAATGTGCTACAGTATGAAATTTTCACTTAACCAGTGTTCATAATTTTGCACGGTGGTTCTAGTCCAATCCATGGGTTGATGGTTTAGATGCTTCCTAGTTGGTTTCGGAAGTATCAAAAGTTTGGATCTCCTTGGGACTAAATAATGTTCAGTTCATTGTTTTCATGTCACTTGGTGTTATTCTAATTTTTTATATTGGGCAAAAAGTGATGGATACTCGTAGAATGTGTAGTGTGATGGTTTTCATCAGATACAATGCACTTATTCTTGTTACATATCTCTGTAATCCTGAAATCTGCCAGTCTGTGTTCCTCTGTTGTATCGATAGATGCTGACATAAGGCGTGAACTAGAGAGGAAGGAGCAGGAAAGGAAAAGAAGTCAGAGGCTTGATTTTGTTGTTGGAGCGATACATCCTGGGGTAGTAGCTCCAACTCAGAACATTAACATGCAAAGACCAGGTTCGAAATTTTGTCTTTTATACGTGTGGATATTCTTTTCAGAGTGCATCTAGTACTGGACAATCTTCCATTTATAGTTTTGTGGATAGCAGTAAATCCTTATTAACTCCAATCATAATTGCAGCTGTACCACCCGTTGCTTCTACGGGATCACTTTCACTTCCAACAACAGCTGATTCAGTGGCAAGGGACAGTAGGCAGAGCAAGAGGTCGAAGTGGGATAAGGTTTTCACCTAGCTTACAACAGATTATATTTATCTGATTAACATAAGTAGAGATAAAATGCCACTCTGAAATATTAATTATATTTGTGTTTCAGGTGGATGGTGATAGAAAAAATCCTCTACACATTGGAGGACAAGATGCCATATCCGCAGCTGCAGCGCAGGCAGCTGCCCTATCTGCTAGTGTGGGTGCTGGATATACCGCTTTTGCGTAAGTTGATCTAGATTTACTGTACATGTCCTCAACCTCTCTCCTTTGCAATCAGTCTTACCTGGAAATTCTATTTCTTAGTAAAAATAATGGTGTTATATGCACATTTACTGTAGTGAATGCTTGAACAAAGACAAATGCCATTATAGCACACTCTCTTAAACTTCTTTGTACAACAAATTTGGTTGAATAGAATCAGGAATTATAATTGCTATAATAAAATAAAACCTTTACATAGCAGGATTGCATCTGCAACAGAGCACGAGTTAGGAGCTTTCTGACTAGTCAACGTAACTATAGAGTTACACCAATTTATTCTCTGATGGTAACCAGATTTGTGGCTCTTGTATAGCATTTATCCTCTGTATAGCTTTCATTTTCGACTTTCAATGGTGTCCGCTCTCTTAGGTTGCAATACTTGCCAGTCCTCTTTTGTTTTGGTTTTCCTCTGGTTTCCTTCATATTCTTCTCAAGGAATTATAGAATAGTGCATCAGAGTAGAAGCTTCCTGCATCATGTTCCTACCCCTGGTAGTCTCGGCCCTGTCTAGATGTCCCGAAGGAGGTTTCATTACTGATAATGATGAGCCCAAGGTGGTGTTGAGGGGGGCAGCCACTCCCTGTAGATTTGAAAATGGTTAATTACCATATTAGTGGTTTCAAATATACAATGCCTGCCTCCATGTAGGGTACATACTTAGATTCCTGGATCCATCCCATGTGTGTATTCTTTCATGTTTCCTGGTATTTTGAAGTTGCTTATGCGAGCTACACTTTTAAGCAATATATATATATATATATCGCTTAAATGCCCATGCCAATGATGCCAATATACGTCGTGTGAGTGTGCATATTTCTCATTTCTTGTAAGCGCCCCCATATTAAGATCCGGGGAAGACTGTGACCCCATGCCTTTCTGCGGTTTCCTTTTCTATCCGAAGATCGTTCATGTACAACAACCTTAACCGCACAAGCCTGGGCTGGGCCTACCTCCATCCCTAGAGGAGCCGTATGAGGTGGAAGCTCCACGTACGGTTTTGAAGCCGAGCCTTTCCAGCAATGGGGCTTAGGGACTGATATGAAGATTGGTTTAGGTAGGGCGGCCAGCCTACTACGGGCACCTGTAGGGATTAGTGTGTGAGACCGCGATCCACAAACTGACGCATGGGACTCACCCCTTACTTGGGAATAGAGAGGGGAAACATAGCATGTCACAAGAGCAAGGCGAGGTTTGGAACCCTACTGCGGGAGGGACGCCTCGCGAGCCGGGCTTTTAGAGATGAGGCCTTTTGGCAAAGCCAAGTCAATTTCGGGCCACCAAACCCTGCAACTGATGAAAAGGCCCTATGGAGTAAAGGGAAGCGTGTACGTTGTCACACTCCCTGCCTTCCAAAGGTGCCTAGAGGACGGGCCAGACGCAGCAGAGCGACGACCCGGGAGCGGATTCCCCACCGGCAGGGGGACAGGAGACGGCCATCTCAAGGCGCATCACGACCTACAGGCAACACTGGCGAGACCTGGGAAGGCAACCCGATTGGGAGTCAGAGGATCCATAGTACCCGCAGCCTCCCGGACTTTATATTCATCATTTTTGAAAGTGAGGGGAAGGGATCTCTTTTCTGCAACGGAAAAAAAAACGGAGCAGATTTGACTCGGCACAACCTAATGATACATCCAATACCAATGATCTTTGTTCTAGAAAGCTATACAGGCAACAACGAACGCGGTTTAACCCCCGGCTTCCCTTTTATTACTTCTTTCACGACGAGAGAACCGCGTCCGCATCAGTCGAAGTGGTGGAAGGCCCCCTGAGTCAAAAGGAGAGCTTATGTGCACCTCTCTCCAAGAGATAGGATTCGGGATCTGAATCGGCTGAAGGAGAGTGAAGAGGGGGCTATTTCCCAGCCCACGGGAAAGCCTCTTCTTTCTTTAATAGACTTTCCATAATCATGGTCTTCCATTCCCTACTTGGACTGCGGATCAGTAGTCTGGATGTTTCGTATAGAGATATCTCAACTTCTTCTATCTCATGAAGATATTCTATCCATGAACCAATCTAGCAGAGAGAAAGGAGATGCAGGGGTTAAGGAAGTATGAATGACAATTGGTTGGAGTACCTCATGATCGATGGAATGGCAAGGGATAGGCTGAAGGCGGCTGGGCCCATCAAAGGTTGATCCATGAGCAGGACCGGGAGTTTACTTCCTTGTTTGGCGGCAGGTCTTCAAAGGAAGTTCTTCTTAAAATGCATCTTTATAATCAACTAGACCTTTAAATAGGTCTCTTACTATTGAATATAAAAAGTGTGTGATTTCAGTTGTCCTGTTCTGAGCTAAAAAAAAGAGTGGGTTTGGAACCTCATACGATGATTCACCCATCCCTAGGATGGATCATAAAGGCAGGTTTCGGTGCCTAGGCCGTGGCTATAGAATAAGACTGGATCATCCCTACTGCTGGACCAATTCGACATTGAACTTTGATATTGGATCTCGGATCCTGGGAATCCAGTATGGTTGTAGCTGCATCAACAGTCCGGAACTCCCTTTCACGATTGAGAGTGGGAGATCTTCACACTTATCACCTGACAGAGCTACCAACAAACAATGCGCAACGGAAACCCGGGCCTTTCTTGATAACGTCCCCTTCCGCTAACCTACCACACGATTCAGTCTGGTAGGCCAATTCGAAAGAAATAGCCCACCAAAGCCCTAATTGCCCAGGTGCCCATATGATATCCAATCGTTAACGCATCTAAAGGCTTAGTCCTGTTCACCTTTTTGTAGAATAATCCTAACGTGACGATGAAATCTTTCTCACAGGGTCTTCATGATAGAGCTCATCTTCCATTCTGACCGATTGTCTCAGGTATACTAATTCACGACATCAAAGTATTCGCCCTGATATAGTTTCAAGATTCATAGGGATCACTGACGCGGAGTTGGCTTTTTCTTGTTTAGGTTCCTTGTCATACTCCTCTTCGTATAGTGCACCCACACGTCCTACGAACAGCCTATTGATTCAACAAGAAAAGGAAGTGGTATAGGCAGTTAGTTAAAGACAGGAAGATCGCTATAGGCTTTGTCTTCCACTTTTGCTTGAAGTTTACAGTTCCGCGGTTGAAACCTCACTTGCTGAGGAATGGAGTTGTCAGTAAGCAGCAATCTTCCTGGGTAGATTTATTCGTGCATAGTCTTATCGCCCAGGACTCTTATGCCCCAGAAAGACGATCTGCTCCTCCTCGTGGCCACATTCTCTTCCCATTCTCCACGTCGCTTTCGGACCCATATACTTCCTCTATTTCAGCTGTATAGAGCTCACGGAAGGTAGAAGATCAAGATGTCTTGCCCAAACAAAGCAAACAATCACATTCCTACCAGAATGAACGAATGCCCGTATCCTTTCTTCGTGGGGAGGATGGGGGAAATACCCTATAACTACCGGTTAGCTTAAACCATGGCTGAATCGGTCTAGATAGAGCTACTTACCTCAATAAAGAATAAAGCCTACTTCTGAAGCGCTTTCGAAAGATCGTATGTGAGCAAAGGTCTTAGATGGGCAAAAATGAATAGAGTTCGTCTGTCGAAAAAGCCTCACCCGGGTCACTTATGGAGCTTTCTTTCGTGTTCCGGCTTTCGCCCCTTCGTCAATATAGAGATGTTCGTCCGCATCAACCATAATGGGAATTCACATAAGAGAACATCCTTTCATCAGCCGTTCTCTATCAAGAAATGGGCTTTCAAGCTCTCTTCTTCTAGTGAATTGGGTCTACCCTTACTATTAGATAGAAAAAAGAAAAAGAAGTCATGGGCAGGTCCGCTCAGGAATCTACTGAGAATTATGCTCATGTCCTATCTATTAAGGATTCGGTAACACCAAGAAAGAAAGCAAAAACCTTATCTTAACAACACCCTTATCTTCCTAGCAAATCTCCACACCAACACTCAATCGCCGACCTTTCACTCCCCTAGTGGTAGAATGTAGTCAATATGGATCAATCTTAGAGATACTAACTAGAGCTCATGCTGAGCACGGACCAAATGCTTGATGTATCGATCCCTTGGCGTTGGCTTCTTAGTCTCTTTCCAATGGCTTTTCTCTCAGTCTTTCTCTTTCAATCAAAGCTACCACAAAGGAATCGGTACGCAAACTCCTCGAAAGAGAAACTAGTCAACCTTCGGAATCCCTCTTTGCGAGACTCTTTGTAATATGAAAAAAGAAAAGTGCTTTCTCTCGTTACCTTACTTCACACCCGACTTCCTTTATGCTCGACTTTCTTTATGTAGTTAGTTATAGTATGAGTTCCGCTCTATCTTTAGTTAAGAGAAACGTAATTGATTATATATGATAGAGTTGCTTGCTTTCTGTATTTGTATAAATCGACATTTCGAATTGATTTAGATAGAAGAAAAGAGTGGAATCCTGACCTTAATCAACTTTTCCGAATCTATGTATAGGAGAGAGTCTGAAACCTAACGAATAGAAAGGGGACGTTCAGTCCTTTGACTTGACTTTGACTGATCGAAATTGATAGAGGCAAAGTCAAGATTTTCTGAGTGCTCCGTGTACCGTAAGCGGGAATACCAATACAAGAGAAGGGTCTCAGTAGCGGCATATCAACCATGAATCACATTTATGGTGAAAGGAATTCAACTCTCGTCTGAGTCTGAGGCGGCCAAGGAAGAAAAGAAAGTGCATTCTCGCCTGAAATCTATGTATTTCGGCCTATCCTAATGCCCATGCCAATGATGCCAATTTATATTAACTTAGAGGACAAATGAGTATAATAAACTTTAGCTATAAAATGGGTTGGGCGTTTGGGGGTGTGAGTTCATTTCAAATGTCATTGCCTTTTACTTTGATGCTATCTGTATAAGATATGTCTAATATTGTGTGGTAAACATTGATATTTTATTGAATTGGTATCCATTATGACTTGCAGACAACAAAAGCGAAGAGAGGCGGAAGAGAAGAGATCTAGTGAAAAGAGAAGATCGTGAATCACATTTTTGAACTTTCGAGCGTAAAAGAGATACATGTCCTTAACGTTTTTAGTTATAGTCAACAACATTGTATGTACATATATACCACTTTCTGCAATGGAGGTTTTAAGTTCTAATGAGTTCTAACAACATTATTAAGCTCGCCCCTTCTCATTCCTATGACGGTGCGTAGTAAAAGTCAATGATGTGGGTGGCTGCTAAAGGAGAACCTTTAATGCTCGGACACACGCTGACGCTATAGAGTTGAGAAGTGGACTTATCAACAACTCAACGTTCTCTTTATTTATGGTGTTCCGATTGTAAAAAGGTATAACATGACTTTTAGTTATCCTTATTGCTCTCTTGTAAGCTAGAATGTTTTTTTTACAGCAAGCCCGACTATTGAGAGTTTGAGACGTTTTACCTTGGAATTGTAGATTGGCTTCACTAATGATAATACGAAGTAACTCTGTGGAGATTTAGTATTGTTCAGGCGAAGATGTAAGTTTCTATTTCATGCCCAACACATTATTCCTCCAATCGCATCACTGTTTGAGGATTATACTCTATACCTTATTTGCTAAAGAATGTACTGAACAACAACAATGAGTCAATGACGCGGCTAGAATATGATATTCCTAAACTGTAGGTACTTTGTTTTTTGAGTTTGTCATGCAGGCCATATTATACAATCTTAATCACTATGTAGATGTCTCCACCTTGTACAATGCAACATTTTTTTATTTTATTTTTGTTTGCTGGTTAAGTTTCTGCTATATTAATGAATAAGAAAAAGTACAAGGTGATAAGTGTTCCAAGGATTTCTAGGTTTACAGATCCTAGAATCCAAAGAAAATGCATCAATTAAGAATTTACAAAATGCAAAAGATTGTAGAAGTAACCATTGATTATTTTTGACAATTTGTGAGGTACATCATTCTTTCTTGGCAATTTGAG
Organism: Coptis chinensis; assembly: GCF_015680905.1. Lineage (NCBI taxonomy): Eukaryota > Viridiplantae > Streptophyta > Magnoliopsida > Ranunculales > Ranunculaceae > Coptis > Coptis chinensis. Next base: position 76,496,309 of record NC_141464.1, read on the forward strand.
TAATGCTAAAGTATGCAGGAATTCGCTACTTGGGCTGCTGTGTTTTATTTCCTTAGTAAGTTTCTCCCGGTTGGTGTTGGGAGTAAACAGAGGGTGCATTGAGGAGTTGGCTGGTGTTTCCACTTTCCACCACCAAACTGCCTCTCAAAAAGGAGTTGGCTGGTGAATTGACGAAGATACAATTTGTGGTGAGCCAGCTATGAGCATGTACTGTACTGGAATGTCCTCCTCATCTACTTGACTACTTGAAAGTTTAAACGTTGCCGTGTAATTTTTCCAAAGCAGCTGGGTAGAACATGCACAGAGCCTCTATTTTGTGCTCCCTTCAGACTTATTGCTTCAGGCCTTCAAATGAGATCAAATCCATGAGGGCCGGTTTATGAGGAAGTAGGCATCACATTTTAGCTTGGCACCTCGGCTAAACTCCATCCCCATCCCTAAAACGGACCATGCATGGTTGAAGAAAAAAATCAGCAAAACCAATAAAGCAAAAAGGTCTTAAAAATGTAAACTCTTGCTTCGTACTGGCTACCATAAGAGCATTCCCAAGTCACAAATATTCACCTCTATGTGGCAGTATTTCTCTTCTTTTCCACCGTTTTGGTGAAAAGCAATGTGAGACTATCCAATGCCTGTCTGAATGTGTAAAAAAACCCGCCGCCGGACGGAATGTTCGTTTGAAGTTTAAAAAAAAAACCGAAAAAAAAGTCGAAAACATCCAACATCCTGTCCCAAAAAAAAATTGATTTTTTAAAAAAAAAAAACACACGAGACGAAATCCAACGTCCCGTCTGAAGTTCACAACTCAACCACTATCTCTATTGAAGGTTTCACCGTCGTTTTGACTTGGAAAAATAGTCATCCATATATTCACTTTTGTATTGGGCAAAGGTTTTGAACCATAAAGAGGTGAATAAAGTCATATTCCCACCATATCCACTTGTATTGGGAACGCTCTAAATACATATCTTTTTTATCCAACTGGGTTCTTCATATCGGGCAGGTCCATATACCCATAGCCCATATATCTTAATGGGCCAGGCTCCTTATGTCGGTCATTTTATTCAACTTTGCACCGCAAAGTCTACAATAATACTCAACCTAAAAATGCAACTATTTCATACATTCACCGTTTCATAAAAACAGCCAAACCCTCATTTCTTTCTCGTCTCGTCTCTAAGGTAACATATTTTCCTTGCTTATTTATTTTTTATATTTAAGTAAGTCTGTACGATATTATATATGTATATGTTTTTACAGTAACTAGGCAGTAAAGAATCTATGGAGAACGGTAACGAAATCCCCGAAGATGCTAACGAGCGTATGTTTATTTTTTTGTCTATTTGATTTTTTTTTTCTCTTACCAAATATATATAGTTTAATTTAAAGGGTGTGGGTGGTTTTGCAGATTGCCCTGGTCCTCAATCAGAGTCTGCTGGAAAATCTGATTCTTGTGAAGGATGCCCAAACCAAAATGTCTGTGCTACAGCTCCTAAAGGACCTGATCCAGGTTTGTTTTTACCTTCTTCCAAAACCTGTAAGGCTGTAAGGATTGTTTACAAATGTCAATTTACGGGTGATTGTTTGGCAGCCTTGGTTGAAATTGCAGAGAGAATGGCCACTGTGAAGCACAAGATATTGGTTTTATCTGGGAAGGGTGGAGTTGGCAAGAGCACATTCTCAGCTCAGCTTTCGTTTGCACTTGCTGGTGTAATGGACTACCAGGTCGGCCTCCTTGATATCGACATTTGTGGACCAAGCATCCCGAAGATGCTTGGCCTAGAAGGACAAGAAGTTCATCGGAGCAACCTAGGCTTGTCACTTGCATATGTGGAAGATAACCTTGGGGTCATGTCTATTGGATTCATGCTTGAAAACGCAGATGACCCTGTTATATGGAGAGGACCAAAAAAGGATGGACTCATCAAACAATTCTTGAAGGACGTTTTCTGGGGTGAGCTTGATTACCTTGTGGTGGATGCCCCTCCTGGAACTTCTGATGAGCACATCACTATTGTCCAACTCTTACAGGCAACTGGCATTGACGGTGCAATAATTGTGACCACTCCGCAACAGGTGTCTCTGATTGATGTTCGCAAGGAAATCAATTTCTGCAAGAAAGTCGGGGTACCAGTGTTGGGGGTTGTGGAGAACATGAGTGGGTTGCGGCAGCCATTAGGGGATGTCCGGTTCATGAGAGTGTCTGAGACAGGAGAGGAGAGAGATGATACAGAGTGGGCCTTGGAGTATTTGAGGAAAAATGCCCCAGAAATGCTGAATTTGGTTGCGTGTAGTGAAGTGTTTGATACAAGTGGAGGTGGTGCAGCAAAGATGTGCCTCGAGATGGGGGTCCCATTTCTTGGCAAGGTACCTATGGATCCCCAGCTGTGCAAGGCTTCTGAAGAAGGTCGATCATGCTTTACCGATCAGAGATGTAGTGCCAGTGCACCTGCACTTAAGAAAATTATAGAGAAACTTCTGCCCAGTATCTCGAGTTGCCCTAGGGAGGATGGTGCATAAACAACATAAATGCGCAAGGTTAATGATTTGTTTGACATATTTGTTTGACCCCTTTTTTTTTGTTCTTTATACTAATAGCTTTTGTTTATAATTGAGAGTCATTTTTTCATTTGTTATCAATTTTACTACATTTGTATAAGTGATGTGATTGGGCTGCATTTGTTTCATCGATAATCTATTAGTTTCTAGAGCATCTCTATTCTCTAATGTATAGCAAAAATATACAATATGAGTGCCTCTTCTAGTACGTGTTCCAGTGTGTAGATAAAACCAAGACCTTGCTGTTGGGAAATTGAATTACTGTTCTTTATATAGAGTTTAGTACTTTAGTTGATGACATCTCAGGTCGAAGAGAATTACGACAGCATTTGATATGTTTTGTGCCTTGAAGGCATATGTTAAAGGCCAATGTTGATCGTTTTTTACGTACTACAATAGAGTGTTCCAAGCAGGCAGGCGAGGTCCTAGAGTTCTCTTTTACGAAAATAGTCTGTCCCGCTGATAATATTTGATTTGTAAAACTGCATTGCTATGTAGAAGATTGATCAAGATTCAAGAATAGGTCCGGTGTCTAGGGCAGCAGACTGTTCAGTTCACTGTGAGTCAACCTAGAAATAGATAGTGCAGAACGTAGATCTATATCAGAACAAAAAAAAAGTATCAGAACAAAGAAATAAGTAAAATAGTAGCATATTGTAATTCTAGAACAGTGAAACACATGAAAATTTACAAAGACCCAGGTTCTATTAAGATATACCATTTAACAAAAGGGAAGTTTGGATGTGATTCTTTTGGAATGTTTATAGTGTAAGTCACCAGAAATCTCCTTGCTTTCAAGTCAAAATCATCCTCCATACATCATCCCACCCAAATCCTAGCCTAAAGGAATCTGATAAGGAAAATTTATTCAAAATGGCATATAAGGCCACCCAGCATGTCACACCATCGACATCCTCCCTACTTTGGCCGAACTCAATCATTTAGCTTGAATGGTATCTCATTTACTACATTCTTGTCTTTTTGAAACAAGTATCTTTTCCTCCAATTCATGATTCTTTGTAAGTCCAATTGGATTTCCTCATTCAGAATATCATCGGCATTTGCGGCCACTCGACAAAATCATCGTTTTCTCATCTCATTCACCGGCCTGTCCCTATGACTCTGACCATTGGTTCAATTGAACTAGAAATAATTGACTCTTGTTACATGTGCATTTGTCCTAGTTTAGTAGGTATTTTTGTTACTTCAGTGTTCAGTTGGAATGATCTTTTATAACATATAGGCGTATTTGACAATTATGTATAACGACCCCACTCTCCCTTTCCCCTTTTCTCATCTCAATTCTACCCTATCCATTGATTTCTACAAAGTAAAATTCTTCGGACAATAATATACTCTTGATTCTTGAATAGGTGGGGCCATGACAAATTTCATTATTTAATTCAGTAAATAGGCTAATGAGTTACAATAAACCGTATTAAAAGTGTTCATGTGAACCTTTATACTTGAATAAAGCTTGTAAATATTATGATAGTAGTACAATGTTGAATCGCCCTCAGTTCAAGTATATAGGTAGTTTAATCCAAGGCCCAAAATATCGATATCGATGAATATATTGGTGTACCCAAAAACCGATATATATCGGATATATCAGAAATATATCGGAAATATAATAGAAATATCGGATTTATATTAAAAAGTGGTCAACAAGTCAACTGATATATATCGTAAATATCAGATATATCGATTATATTGGCGATATAAAATTTTATATCGAAAATTTCAATATATATCGGGAAAAAATGATTCTATATTCGGTGGATATATATCAAAAATATCAATATAGGTGTACCAAAATACCAATATATATCGGCAATATATCTGATATATCGGTGATATTTTGGTCCTTGGTTGAATCTGTTGCTCATGAGTTCATTTTAAGGCACAATTCAAATGCAAATGGCCGTTGCAAATTTACTTGTATAGAAATAAATGAGGTACATTGTCTTGATTCAACAAATACGTACAGTTAATTTTCTGAAACTTGGTTGGATGATTGTGAATGGACGTGTGTGGTAAATAATATCAAATGCCAGTTCAGGGAAAGAGAAGGCAAAACTGTGAAGTAGTTGTTATATATGGAGAGTTCAGAACTTCAGGTGGTTCAGCTTTCTATGGCTTTGTCCCTACGTGCAAAATAGAGACGTTAGAGATTTCGGAAATCTGACTCACACAGTCACACGTCCAACTCGACCCGGATTCACTATTCAATATTTCAATTATTCCACTCATAAATTAGTAGACTGGATCAGTAACTCTTTGATGGTTTTAAATGGAATCAGTAACTCTTTGATGCTGAGAGGGTTCGACCCTGAGACCTTTAATATCATCACCCAAAAGTTTTACCAACTTTGCTAGTCGGCACCTGCAGTGTGCTGATAGATAGAGTGCGCAATTGTTTAATCTTGTTATAATTTACTTGTCCTTATTGAATTGGATTGATTTCCATCCTATATCAGTTTGAATGCTCGGAGCAAAAGTCTAGAATGGCATTGAGTGTAATTGAACACACAAAAAATTCAGCAAAAAATTAAAAATAAAAAAAAACAACTGCTATGCCTATATGAGATCGAAGAGATTCATGTCTTCTTCATGTCACTCTGGACGACAAGACAAAAAGGCTATCCTTACCTGACATATTTAAGTGAATCACTTTGTTATGAAATGTTTTATTTACAATTTAACATACTTTGTAGCTTATTTTGTGTATATATTTATTAAGCTGGTCATATTTAGTGAATTCTTGAATTCGCAGAAATCTAGTTGATTTCGAATAGGAAGACATTCTAATATCAGAATTAAATCTGCATTTGAGCAAAGATGAAAGTGGGAAAGAAAATATCTGAGAATTGATCAATGCTTGTCACCATCTACTAATGCCATTAGCTTTAGTTAAGTTTACACGTTATGTACTTATGCAGTGCTATTTTAAATCTAGTAAAGATAAGATCATCCTTATAATTTGACATAAAAAATACTCTCTTTTCAATACTTTTTCTTCCTGTAAAGAAGATAGATAGATTTAAAGTTGTTAAAGAAGGAAATTTCTTATAATTAAGCATTCACCTTTAGAAAATAACAAATTAAACATACTGTAATACTGTCCATACAATATGAATTACATCGCATCAATATACAGCAATACAATCAGATCGTGTCCTATGTTACTCTCCTTAGTCTTAGATAACATTTGACAGCGATTTGGTGAGTAACCTTTATGAAAAGCAATGCACAATCTTGAATTTACGTAAGACTAATGTTGGTGTACATACTAGATGACAAAATATTAACTTGTTTACCTAAAAAACACACACAAAACATCGACTGTTGCTCTGTAGTATCAGCATTCATACCTCTCAACGACAATATTCCCTCACAACCACGGAACCACCTGAGAAGTGAGAACAACAACAACATTTCCTACTTGCAAAAGTTGCAATCAGAACTTGTGCAGTGAAGCAACGGTAACTTTGGTCTGAATGTCTTTTGAGGGGCAATATAGGAATGAGAACAATGACAACGGTACTCTCCATTTGTAATTTTGAGACACAGAATCTAGGAAAAAGGAAGCTAGGAAAAAAATATAGAAGAAAATTTAGCCTGGTGGGCAGCCAAATGCACTGTCTCTCTCTCTCTCTCTCTCTCCAACACTTTCTGCTTTCATTCTCTCCCAGTCTCTTTTTAATTTGCTTGCCTCATTGTTAAACTTTCTTTCTCTAGCTATTCTTATCACACCTTTTTCTTTCTCTCAGTTTTCTCTTTTTTCCTCTGCACCTCATCCTTAACTTTCTTTTTTGCATCATTCATTATTCTTCATACTTCTTTTTCTACTGTTGTTTCTCACTTGATTCATTTCTCTTCAATATACTCTACTTCTCTCTTTGAGAGTGTTTTGAGAGAGACCATTGAAGAAAAGGTCTCTCTATACTTGTAGGAGTGATTTGAGAGGTACTCATTTGAAGTATATTAGCCATGGAAGGTCCAAAACCAGAAGAGATAACTCACTTACCAATGGACCAATTACAAGGCTTTGAATATTGTATTGACTCCAATCCTTCATGGGGTTAGTGTATACAGCTATCACTTCAACTCTCTTCTTTACTTCATTCATTTTTTACATTTTTCTGTCCTGTTTTTTCTGCAGGGGAAGCAATAGCACTTGGCTTTCAACACTATATTTTAGCTCTAGGAACTGCAGTAATGATTCCCACCATTCTAGTCCCATTAATGGGAGGATCAGATGTGAGTATAAAGTTCAAACTCATTTCTCAATGCTCTCTCTAATTACTAGTTACTTGGAACAGGGGGAACAGAGCAAAAGTTGCTCATTTACCACCTTTTTTCTTCTTCTTTTTTCATTTTTAAGAAAACCTCTTTGTTTTTGGACTTCAAGAGTGGGTTTGTTGATGGATCTTCTTTGACAGGGTGACAAGGTGAGAGTGATACAGACTTTGCTCTTTGTTGGAGGAGTTAATACACTGTTGCAGACACTATTTGGAACTAGATTACCTACTGTGATTGGCGGATCATATGCATTCATTGTTCCAATTATGTCCATCATTCACGATTCATCTTTGACTCAAATCCAAGATCCCCATGTGGTTAGTTCACCTTCCTTTTCTCAAAACTAACTTTGTACCACACTCTCTTGCTTTTTTGGCCAAAGTTGCACATTATGGGACCCCAAATGCCATTTGCCAGTAGTCTTTATCTTTTATTTTTTATATCATGCATTTTCTTAATAATTCACATAATTATGCAAACAAGTGATGATTGTAGTATCTAGATTTGGAAAACTTGGGAAAGAAAGATAAAGATAAGGGGTACAATGATTTCATACGTACATGCTACTAGGTTTAGTAATGCGATTCACGTACGGTAAATGAATACTTGGCCCCCACTAACTGAAATAGTGAATAGTACAAACTTTACAGACTGACGACTGACGAGCCAGCGAGTGGCACGTGTGAAGGTCAGACGTACTGACGTACAGTAAAACCCTTGTTTATAGGGGTTTTGCTCCCAATGTTGTCTCATTAAAACTATTGTCTTATAGGGTGTCTTGATACCAATGGTGTCTGTTACACTATTCTACTACTAAAAATAACTACAAGGTAAAAATGGCTCTACAAAGTTGTAAATATTACTGGAATTTTTACTGCATTGTTGTGTGTAAATCACTATCCAAGTGGAAGTAATACTCCATTAGACCAGTAGTAAGATTTCTGGATGTGTTCTGAATTCTGATACAAAACACTGTGTTTAATATGCTGCTTAAGATTTTAATTAACTGATGGAAAAAAGAGTTCTACATGAGATGAAACCACATTACTGGGAAACCTTCCATCACATTTTACATTAACCAGTTTTATAAAGTGTAGATGCTTCTGTATAAATTTTCTTCCCAATAAGTGGATGTACTTTGAAATGTGTTACTGAAAAAAATGGACAATAATGTTTTATTACAGAAATTTCTCCAGACAATGAGAGCGATTCAAGGTGCTTTAATAGTGGCATCAAGTGTGCAAATTGTTCTTGGCTTTAGTCAGTTGTGGGGGATTTGTTCCAGGTAATTGAATGTGGTTTTGCTAATTCATTTTTTAGACAATGTATAGTTCAACTGTAGCGTAACTTTGCTAATCCAAACCTACTTTAAATTTATCTTATAAAGCATGCATTAAGGAAAGATTGTGTTCTTTCAGGTTTTTTAGTCCACTTGGAATGGTTCCAGTAATTGCATTGGTGGGGTTTGGCTTGTTTGATAGATCATTTCCTCTGGTAATTAAGCTAGCCAATGCTGAGCTCTTATTGTTTGATTTCTCAATCTGGAAGATATGCTAATTTGTTATATTGCTTATATTGGCAGGTTGGATCCTGTGTAGAAATTGGAGTTCCCATGCTCATCTTATTCATCGCTTTCTCCCAGGTAGCACCATCTATCTCAATTGATTAGGCTCCTTGATCTTCATCCTTATTGCAAGCGTTACTTTCCTCATGTTTTTTCCCTTCTATTTTTCTATAGGAAACAAATTGTAGTTGTAGTCAGAGAAGGAAATTGAGAATCTGTTTCATATGTTGTCTTTTGTGTACAGTATCTAAAACACTTTCAGGCAAAGCACTTGCCAGTATTGGAACGGTTTGCTCTCGTAATATCAGTCACAGTGATTTGGGCATATGCTCATCTCTTGACTGCCAGTGGCGCATACAAACATCGTCCAGAAAAGACTCAAATGAACTGCCGAACTGATAAGGCCTATCTCATTTCTTCTGCACCTTGGTCGGTATACCTATTGTTGGTTCCTGACCAACTATGTCGTTATCATTTTAGAGCCAATTGTTAACCTTGTGCACTTACAAAATGCAGGATAAAAATCCCATACCCACTTCAATGGGGTGCACCTACATTTGATGCTGGCCACGCGTTCGGAATGATGGCTGCTGTTTTTGTTTCCTTAATAGAGGTATCTCATTCTATAGATAGCATATAGGGGCACAGGAATGGTTTGACGTTCGATGTTAACTCTGGCGTTTTGTTTTGGCAGTCAACTGGAGCATATAAGGCTGCTTTGCGATTGGCTAGTGCTACTCCTCCTCCTGCTCATGTTCTTAGCCGTGGTATAGGCTGGCAGGTGAGCAAGTTATACTAAGTGTGGTACATGTCTGCTTTAGATGGAACTCCAAAACAAAAAAAAACTGATGGTTCATCTTGAACAGGGGATTGGAATCCTATTGGATGGACTATTTGGGACAGGAACTGGCTCTACTGTGTCTATGTAAGTAGCGCATATATTTCAAGTAATTTCCTTGCACTCTTATTTCCTTTACCGTGTTCTAAGTTACTGATTTTGTGAACCGTTTCATAAATATATGTAAAACGCTACAGAGAGAATGTGGGTCTTCTTGGATCCACTCGAGTTGGGAGTCGAAGGGTGGTTCAAATCTCAGCTGGTTTTATGATATTTTTCTCTATCTTGGGTAAGTGAAAAGCACTACTAAATGATATTTTCTTATGTAGCTCTGTTAGAAAATGGTAGAATAGAACCATATATGCTTGTTAATATTTTATAGCGTCTAATCTCTTCATCTAACCTAATTTAATCCTACAGGGAAATTTGGAGCATTGTTTGCATCAATACCAATACCCATTTTCGCTGCTGTTTACTGTGTTTTGTTTGGACTTGTTGGTATGCTCATGGACACTTTTTGTTGCTTTCCCAAGCTCAGATTTTGGTTGTAATGACGACTAGCTGACTAGTTTTTGTTGTCTCTATCAGCATCTGTGGGGCTGTCATTTTTGCAATTCACAAACATGAACTCAATGAGGAACCTGTTTATAGTAGGTGTCGCCTTCTTCCTGGGCCTCTCTGTTCCTGAGTATTTCCGAGAGTACACTGCATCTGCCTTCCATAGTCCAGCACACACCAAAGCAGGATGGGTAAGTGTTATATGTGTGTGATATCAGAGTTAATTGAAATGGTTCGCAATCAGCCAATGTCAAACCTTATGGGCTTATAGTAGGCACATCAGTTACGGCAACCTTTACGTCTTTTAATGCATTGCATCCAAACTTCACTTACAGGTTTGGTTTCTATTTGTTGTGCTGCAGTTCAATGATTTCCTCAACACCATCTTCTTCTCGTCCCCAACTGTTGCACTGATTGTAGCCGTTTTCCTTGACAATACACTTGAATACAAGGACAGTTCTAGAGATAGAGGAATGCCATGGTGGCAAAGGTTTCGAACATTCAAAGGAGACAGCCGAAATGAGGAATTCTACACCCTTCCTTTCAATCTCAATCGTTTCTTCCCTCCATCATGATTTCATGCCAACTAGCTAGAGGAGACAATGGATTTAACACTTGAAAAGGATCACCATGATCCAATTCCAATGAAAATGCGAGTAGCAGATCCCTGTCGAGCTTGGATAACGTGGTTGTTATGGTTTTTCATGAAATTGTGTGTATATTGAGTAGGCAGTGTTGTATTCTGTTAAGTGGTTAACAGTTCGACACATTTTTGTGTAATGAGAATAAGAAAGTTAATTGCATTGTTCAGTAGTTGCATTTGTTGATTAATTATGATGATAAAGTGAACAGCTATAACAAGTGTCACATAAATGGCACAGATATAAGTTTTTTTCCTGAAATACATTGTGAGCAGTGTGGTTTGCTTTATCGCACTTTCCAGTTATAAGGTATTGGAAGCTCAAGCATAAAGCAGGAACCAAATTGTGGCGCCATAGGTCTTGTGAACATACAATCTAGTCCATAAGATTTCATCAGGTTGATATTAATCATGTCTTTTTCAGTCTCCATCTCATGCGAGCCTACTCTATCCTAAGTTGACTGGGTCTCTACATTAGAGGATAACACTACACTCTTCAGTCGCCGCCTTTTCATTTGAAGGGTTTAGTAAACTCAACTCTAGTTTTACAACTCAGTTCAGTTTGAAACCTGACAGCAAAAGGAAAAATTATAGTATATACTATGGAGCTTTCAAGTGAGCTTCCACGAGCACTTCACTTATTTATATTCATTGTAAAAGAATTGTAATCTATCTCATACAACCCTACACAACTCCACTACAACAAATTGAAAATTAAAAGAAAGAATGAAATGTGAAAAAGAAGTTAGAAGACACTGAACAAATGTACAGCAAAAATCAGTGTTGTTAGAATGTCTTACTGCATCTTCTATCGTACACTCCTTTGGTTTGGTTGATGAAGCATGATATAAACCACAAGCCAACTGATTGAGTGGTTGCAACGTATGTGTATAACCTTCATAAAAAGAATATGTTGCTGTGTAGGTTAAGACAGCAAATAATCCTTACTCACACAGTATGCACACCTTCATTGCCAGTATATACTCTCATCAGCAGCCCTTGCAGGCACTCTTTGACCTTCCTCGGTCATCTTCCTTACTCTATGTTCAAACCATTCCATCTTAATATTACACATCTCCTTCTTATGGGATTGAGCACGCATGAGTAAGCCTTCACAAAAAAAAATGTTGTTATGAAGATGAGGACATGCTAGTCCTTGCACATGCACTCTGTACACCTTGGTTGCCGGTATATACTCTTACCGACAGCTCTTGCACGCACCCTTTGACCTTCCTCGATCATCTTCCTTACTCTGTATTCAAATTTACTCCATCTTAAGGTTCCATTCTCTGCCAAAACTGTTGCAAGCCTCTTCTTGTTGGGCCGCAAGGTTGGAGCATGTCCACCACCATAATAAATACGGTATCCAGACACAAGGGATGAGAGCTGACTCCCTGAATCAGTCATAGCAAATACATCGGCAGTTGCACAAGCAATTAAGTCCAGAGCTGCCAGCTGCATCCACAAGTAACTAAAGTTATTATCAGTATGGAAGGTAATAAGAAATTAGAATAAAAAGATAAAATTGAAACTCAAATTCACATCAGCGGGAAATAATGTTGAAACAGGAGTGGAAGCTAGTCAGGGGAATCCAAAATTGATTATGAAGAAGAAACCAACACAAAGTGCAAATTATGTTTTCCATATATTTGTGAAGTTGTGATATATTAAAAGTAGCAAAATTTAATTCTTGTTGCCTACATGAATGGAAAGTGACTTGTGAGAGCTACAAATAAGCATCAAGGATTTACTTTTTTGCCTAGTGAAAGATGGTCCGCATTTTTGTAAGGAACATATGTAATTTCGCTTGAAAAAACTAATTGATTTCCACTGGACTCATTAATAGGGCCTACTGTAGATATCAACTATCATTACTCTGAGTATCACATGCAAGAGCCAAGTTCGAATGTCATAGTAAAACCAACGGCTAACTCTGTGATGATAAGAAAGATATACAGTACATAAAAGGCACTAGGCAATGCACCTGAGAAGAGAAATTCTTGAATGGTGCAAGTTCACTTGGTGTCAAAAGGTCTTCCTTTGTAACCACATTCGGGTAAAGGCTAGTAAATGGGCGCATTCTGGACTTTCCCCCATATATTTGAGACCCAGCAAGATAGATGTAAGTCCCACGCTTAAAACCTAGACTCGATAGCACAAGCCCCGCTTCCTCAGGTGTCAATGGACATCTTCCCGACTTCCTCAGTTCTTCTGGAGAAACAGATCTGCAATGGTTTTAATATGAAAGAAAGCAAACTATTAAGAAATGATGCAGAAAATATGGACAATAACGTCATATACCCAGCATTAAGTTCGTAGCAATGCAATAACGCCATATACCAAGCTGTTGCTTAAGGGAACAACGATGAGATGTTAGATGGCATCTCAAGAACTCATCACTGTTGCTAAGACATTGTTGAATTAAACAGGACAATTATAAAGATGTCAAAGAAAAGAGTAGAACATACCCGGTTTTTTTCAAGCGCTCAGCTAGGATGGGAAAGTGAGCTTCCCTGTAATCTTGGAGATCTTTCCTCTCAAACTTCCCCCCTCCAAAATCACATAGCGAGTAAGCCACCATGTCAATTTCGAATCTCAAATGCAAAGCAAGATATTTGCTTGGTGAATGATCATGTCTTTTTGAGGGAACATCAGGCATGAAGTCCCCAAGAAGTTGCATGTCCAACAGACTCCGCGCAACATCATATTTACGTATTTTTCTAACCAACAATGAAGCAGCTTGTTGAATCTTTGGCACAAACTTTAAAGCGTGAAAGTTGCATTTGCATCTCAATCTCTGCACTAAAATATAGTATTAATGATAATAGATACAGAACACTGAAGAAGCACGCTATCATGCAGGGCAAGATAATACGAAGTCTTCCAAGCAACAAATAAGAAGACCACGAATAAGAAAATCATCAAAGATAAAATAGGAAAAAATTTCAATACAAGTGCAATGTTATGAGTATCCACATATAAACTGATGCACTGAGTGCTAACTGAATATTGGACGCATATCTTCAACACAAGAGAAGGATAAAAAAGGAGGGGCTCCTATTTATGTTTCTGACATAACATATCTTTACATAGTACTGAAATAATTGAATGTGAAAATTTGATTAAAATCGTCACTGAAATAATATGATCTAGGTCATCTAGCCAATGCCCAACATATAGAGGTCACCCATAGTAGTAAGGATATGAAATAGGTTACTTGAACTCTATGGTCATATTTATTGTGCCTAACTTGGGCTCAGAAGGGTTGTGCAAACCTGAAGTTCGTGAGGCATTGGATCAAAGCCAAGTCGATTGCCAAAACCAAGTAAGTGAACAACTCCATTTTGTTGCAGGAGAGGCAGTACACGTTTAATAAAATCAGTGGGTTTTGCCTCCTTTACAATGTCTGAATCTGTAATCTGCACAGAAAGGGAGGAGATTAGGATGTGATCACAATGCAGACAAAAATATATTGTAAGTTAAGATCGAACAGGGAAAAGAACTTACTAGACTTGCTTCAATATCTAGAGATTCTAAATGAGATGGAAGGTCTTTCACAATATTTACTTCATTCTTTAAGAGATTCATGAAATAATCCTCCTGATATATATCCCCAAACTGACTGCATTATAAGAAACATTTTAATACTGAAATAGGCCACAAATATAGACAACATTTTAATACTTCATGCACATGCACTGAAAAAAAATTTACGTTAAACACAACTAATTGTTTATTTGTTTAAGGGTCTTGTGCTCTTACTTATTAACAAATTTATGTTCTGTCTTTGTAATATTGTATGGAATAAGTCTAGTCATTGTCTACATATTCATCGACTTTGTTAAATTCAAGTGTTTATGAAAAAGAATATGCAACAAACTATGAAAAAAAAAAAAAAAAAAAAAAAAAAAAAAAAAAAAAAAAAAAAAAGAAGGGGGGGGGGGATAAAGTTTGCATGTAATAATAGTATACAACAACAGACCTGGGATCCTTCCATACGTTGCTATAAAGGAACTTGGGAAGAACGAGGGTTGCATTAAGTAATGACGTGACAGCAACAGCATTGCAGACCTGCAGGCATCAACAGTTCACCTAATATGTTATGTGTATTAAAGAATAAAGTTATATGTATATCAATTGTGGTAAAATTCCTACAAATTGCAACATTAAAAAAATTAGACAAGAACCTTACAGCAACTCGTTGTTGATTCAGACCACCATTTGCGCTAACCAATATAAAGCCAGTGCTTTCAGTAGACTTTCCTGTCCAACAACATAAGCCAATTACAACAAGGCTGCTGTGAACGCATACAAATGAGGTTACCAACAACAACTTCAGAGGCTTAACAAATGACTTTGTAAATTTAAGAAGCTATTTAACAATGTAATTCATATGTTCAGAATAAAAATTTCAACTAACAGTGACGAACTCACCTTCAGGTATTGGGTTATTCTTATCGGCACAAGGTTTCCAAGCAGATGCTTGCTTGTATGGCTCCTCCCATAGCATAGATGAATCAGGTTTGAACTCTTTCTGCGCACCAGTGAGAAAAAAATATATATAAATGTAAGAGCAATCAACTGTTGGTAGAAATTTTAAAATAGACTTATAGCTTAGTCGTTAAAGCTTCACAACAAACCTCGGCAAGAGCACTAGAAGCCATGTTGAGTAACTGCCCGTACAGCACTATTGGCTGCTTCTCCTCATAAATGAAGCCGCTCCTCTCATCCTTCAGAGTATAATTAACATAAGTAATCCCAATTAAGTTGATATTGATTAACAACAAACTGCTAAAAAGAAACAGTAATATCACAAGAAATTTGTTTGAAATAGTTTTATAACAGCACAGATCAAATATAAATACACATGATTCACAAAATGAGAAGATGTACAGGCAAAATATTTTTTTTTCTTAAAAACAAATGCTCAAAAGTACCTAGCAAAGTAAAACATGTGCAGAGATTATTGGGCCATAAACATTTAGGATTTTCTGGAGAGATCCAGTACCACAACAAGGAATCTAGGCTGCAGAAGGGTGGATGATCAAATTAGTATATGGTTTCTTCATGACTAGAAATTAATAACCTTGGATACTAGAACATGTGAGTAGATGAGCTAAATGATGAATGCATATTTAGTTTTCTATCATTACCCTCTACTTTTGGTATTCTATAATCACCCTCCACTTCTAACCAAACCTATCTTACAGAAGCCTGATTCTCACTGTCATTTTCAGCTCCAATTAACATCAAAATTCACTAGAGACTTACAAATCCTATTTTTCATCCTACAACCTTTGAATACCAGAACCAAATGTTTTATATTAGTTTTTAAATGTTCTTGCATCAACTTTGCCAGAGCACCAGCCATTCCCTGTCATTGCACCAGGGAAAAGAAAAGACTCATGTGGTAGTTCAATGTGCAAGATGTTAACACAGCGAGAATAAGGACACGCCATTCAGTGTAAGCTAATATAGTGACACACTGACACGCATCAGAAAGAAAGAGGAGAAATCAATAGAAGATCCTTACAACTTGATATATGCAATTGCTTAGCTTCTCTTGTAGAGTCGGCTTTACATGACTAAAAAGAATAAAACAAATTAATGAAACAAATATTCCCAGCTAACACTAAGAATAAATGTGACGACACTCTATCACTGACAATGTCCCAACTCGACCACCTCCTTATGACAGGGGTTGGGTTTCCACTGGAAAGGCCTCGGTGCTAAGTAGATATTGGGCATCACTTGTGAGGCCAGGCTAGGACCTAGCCTAAGTAATGTAAGACGAAACTCCTGGCAGTCTGGCACTACCATCACTCCTTCAGGCTAGGCTTTCTGAAATATGCCCCCCCAATGGAGTTATTACAATAAGACTGATGAAGAGACCATAAAAACTTTACACCAACAATTCTAAAGGGAATCAAAGAACCCAATACGAGCAGGGCAAACTCAAGAAATTGAAATAGTATCAACTGACTTAATAAAAGAACTTTGACACCAGAAACACACCAACTATAAACTCATACCTGCGAACTTAATGATTTTCGTCTAAGCAACCCAGACTGAGGATTCATGGAACGAATTATAGAGAACATCAACGAATCAAGGAGGAAAAGAGAACTCATTAACCCCAAAACAAAACCAATCAATCTCAGATGCTTACGATGCCAAATATACTTCTTCCCACTATATAACCCCTTAGAACCACCAAACTGTGAACTATCACTTTTCAACTCACGAAGCAACACACTTTTCTTCCACAAGTAATCTTCCTCTACCACTCTCTTCCCCAAATAAGGATCATTGCTCGATACGTTATCAAACCACCTAGTGTGATAGCTATTCGTTCCAGACAATGGTGGAGATCGGACACTTTTCAAAGACCATTGTCTTCCCATCATCAAAACCAGCAAATATATAACTCTATGTTCCTCAACAAAACTTCATCAAAAAAACCTCTTTTTACACTAGCACAAGCAATTTTTTTTATACATGTGCCGATATTAACGAACCTAAAAAACCAATGACCACTCAGTTTTTCCACCTTTCTTGTTCCAAACTCACATAGAAAAAATCAAACATAAAAAAACTCAAATACCCGAAACTTAAAATGTGAATTATTTGAACAAATAAACAAACTACGGACTTATGAAAGTGATAGTGTAATATTATAATGCAAGAAAAAAAATAACATATGTGACGTTTTGTGGTGTTTGAATTCAAAGTGAAGATAATAAATAGTATTGTTTAGAAACAAGAAGAGTGAGAAATAAGTAAAAGAATAAAGAGTTGGAAGACTTGTTACCTTTTGAAAGCAGTAGAGTAACTACTTGTATACCAAACTGGTTCATTCAGACCCAACCTTGATTTTGATCTTTCTGGGCTTTTTTTTTGTTGTTGGTGAAAGAATGAGTAGATTTGAAGATGGAGAATGATGAAGAATGAATAATGGTGTGACTTGGAAATGAAGTAAGGTATGAAAAGAGGTGCTGACTGAGCAAAGTTTGGTGGAGGGAAAAAAAAAATCCCGGGTTTTTTAGTAGTTAAGTAATGGTTGGGTGCTTTATTTTGAGGATCCTGTACTCTTAGGAGTTTAGTTTTTATTGTGAATTTTTTTTTTTTTTTTTTTTTTTGTTGTATTTAATTAGGTGAGAGTTGCTTATGGATCATCAGTTTCATTTTTTTACATTTTATATCATTAAAGAAAATGTGTTGATATAATGATAGTTGATACTAGGGGTGGGCAATGGGCCGGGTCAGACTAGTTCGGCCCCTCCCTTCAAATAATAAGGTCGGGTCAGCTCAGTCTTAAAGTCAGCATAGAGTCGGGTCGGGTCAAACCGGGTCACAAGTCTAAATCTCACCTACTCTAAACTCTTTTTAAAGGCTTTAGGGCCGCGCCTATATATTTTATTTTTTTTACTACATCAGTTTAGGCTAGTGTTCATTGTTCGTTGACAAATTTTTATTATATACGATAAGTTATTGGAAGTACTCTTGGTGTAAGTGATAAATTACGAATAACAATGTTATTTTAATTGAAAATATTTAATAAAAAATTGGACAATTATGATATATGTATTTATAGTGAAAGTGTGAAACTATAACTAGGACTTTGTTAAGGTCGGGCTAATGAGGGCTGAATTAGGATTGGGCCTATGTCTCGGGTCGGTCAGGGCCGATAATTAGGGCCAAATTCCCACCCCTAGTTGATACAAGTAATGGAGACACACCCCTAGTTGATACGAGTAATGGAGACACACGTTACGCAATAAGAAAAAAAAATGGCATATTTAAAATTATCTTTTCAACATTGTGTAGTTTTTTTTTAATAAATTTTGGGTTAGACAAACAGAACTTGTACTTTTTCTGGTATAAAGTTGTTTAACTTCTTATATATATATATATATATTTAGCCCAACTCAAGGGTGACGTAAACCCAAACAAATAAATCAAGGGTGACGTAAACCCAAACAAATGAGTAGCCGCATGTTGTCCGTATCATTTAAGCAGAAAGACAATTCTTGGTTGGGCTTACTGATATACTCTTCAGGCCTAACGTTATGGACGAACCCACCCTATTTGCATGCCCAATAAATAGGATCTCATACAAGCCTAACAATGAGAGTAGCACTAGCGTAGAACAGTGCATGACTGAGGATGCATTGAAAACTTAGAAACTGCCTAAAATGCGATTTCTCTCCTCATCATCATTTTAAAGAGACTCACACTCTGAAGTAAACTAAGGGAGTAAAAGTTACCTTTGTAATCAACTGGATGGATGGGATCCACAAGAATTTGAGCTTCTCCACATACAAACATAGTAACAGTAAGAAAGCAGCCCAAATGATTCCAAAATAAATGCCAACTCTTGTCATCTACATTCCAGTTTCTCTTCTTCAATAGTTTCTGATGAGAGCGAGAGGAAAAGAGAGTTTTTACTTTTGAGTTAATTACCTAGATCAGGGGCTTGTGCTTTGCTTACTGATGAGTTTATTGTTTTATTTGCTATTTCTGAGCTTTGGCCCTCATTATTGTATGGTCATGAAATGTGATTAATAATTTAATATGTCATTTCCATTGAAGGTTGCGCTCTGTCTAGAACTGATTTTAGAAAAAAAAAAAGCCTGTTAGGAAATAGAACGTAAACAATTCCGAACACTTCTGTCCTTTAAAATGACAATTGGGAAAAATTAACATGATAGACATAGTTTGAAAGAAACGAATCCACTGCCTTCCTGGAAATGGCTAATGAGTTTTGCAAGCAAGTATCAATATAAACTTAAAGCTGATGTTTTAAAGAGCAACTGAAAAGAACGAAAGAATATCTGTTTCTAGTACGAGATACAGCAGTTGTGTTTCTCAACGGACTTGCACAATGACTTAGAAGTTACAAGACATAACCATGCCGTTTCGAAAGAACAAAAACTTTTACTTCAAGAGTGTCTATAGTGAATCAACCAAGTTATGCAACTAATAAATAACAAAATTAACCCCTCAAAACCTGCAAGAGCAGCAAATGTATGGAACTCGCACCTTTCAGAATCTAATGAACCTTCTTTTCTTTCTTGCCCTCCCTCTTTCCTTTCAACCTCTTAGCATTTCTCTTCTTTTGCTGCTTATACTCTTCGTACAACCTTATCGATGTTACTGTACTATTTAACTCTCTTCTCAGACTCTCATTCTCCGAGATGTCTCTAATTACTGTGAAATGTTCTGAAAACATTTTCTTCAGAACCTCCTTGTCTCCAGAATACTGAGCCAGCTCATTACCACTTAATATGGAAGATTTACTTGGATTTTTCCTTTTCCGGTTTTGCGTCGCACTGTTTCTTTGAGGGTTGAAGGACTCTTGTTCAATTGATAGATCCTTAAAGGCTTGCAGAGGAGATGTTGCGGCCAGATACACCTGATTAGCAGTGTTGATGGTTAAAATGCTGGAGGCTGCAGTAGAAATTGCAGGATGATAGTGCTTGCATAATAGGCTCAATTCCCAGAGGACAGAAGCAAGCGCGCCGCTTAGATTTGGATCTGAGGCACATGGTTGATATTTCTGCACCCAAGAGTATCATGTGAGAGAAAGGAGGAATGTCATGGAAATCAAATATTATCAGTGAGGGCATGCGCACATTCTCCGTTCATAAATGGAAGTGGAAAACAACAAACCTAAATTCATGGTTGAAAGAGAATCGACTGTTTTAGTAAGATATGTCGACCTATTCATATGCCTCTATCAATCAAATATCAAACAGTAAAGACAAGGATTCCTTTCAACAGATCATGGCCAAATTGGGAAAATTCTACCCTGTGATATAAGACTATCCACAACTACAGACTTGCAACGTTCTACATGCTTCTACAAATGCTAACTTAAATGTCTTTGGACAGCTTACCGCAACTGAACCTGAAAGCGAACCACCACCAGCATCATTTTCTAACAGATTACGGCATTTGGCATTCCTCTGAAGTAGATCCTTCAAAGTGACCAGAGCTACAAACAATTTTGAATTGAAGATCACATGATTGATAAAGAAGATATACCTATGAACAGTATAAGATCAGTTCCACAAAATGAACAACATTCACCTGCCATGGCCTCTGCAGAACCAAAGAACAATGAGGATGTAGCCAGACGTTTTACAAACGCAGCTGCCCTTTGCATATCGTGTTGTCTTCCTTCACATAACATAATCTTCAAAGCTTCAGCTAACACTTCGCCTTGATCTCTGATTAGCAAACAAACAGAACGATAAGCAAAAGATTTGTAATATGTTACAGTAACTTGACACAGAATGTGGGCTCATTTCTACTCAATAGAAACAAGCTGCAGCCTGATCTACCTTCTATTTCCACTTCGTGTAAATACATAATATGGCATTCCACCGAAAAAGTAAAGGCAGGGAGGTAAATATGTGTCAAACTGTCAATGCTACACAGGAACAATAGATGGCTCAAGATATGGGCTAGAGAGGTACGATCAGCAACATATAGGATACATGATGACATAAGAGGTTCAGTCACAGCGAGCCGTAATGTTTGGCCAAAGACATAACTCTTTTATCTTCCAAATATTTCACATATAAACTTAAAACTTAAACTTAAAACTGTAAAATCAGATATCAAGTCTTTATACACCATGAGATCAACTGATATTTGTACATTTAACACAGTATTGTATTTAAAGATATTTGCAAGAAACTTGAAATCAATCAATTTAACGCAATGATACTTAAATTATGGAATGGACCATCCCACCCAGATGATAGCTATCAGTTCATCCCCAATGGGCCCAACACAAAAGCCAAACTTTCTAGGTATCTACAGGCCCTGACTCACATCCTCAAAAAAAAAATATATATATATATATATATATATATATATATATATACAGACTACCAGCTTATTTCAACTTATGCGACAGTTGCGACTTTAAAAGAGACATAATTGAAGTGGCTGCGAAATTGATTTTCTAAAATGTTTAAAATATGTAACATAAGCATTGCTATAAGCAAAGAGTTTTAGGATATCTGATCTTTGGTGCAGGGCACGACTGCAAGTCCTGACTTAACTTGTACCTAGGGTTCTTATCTAGCCACAGACCCACCTACGGCATATGAACTCACCACAAGTACAGAATCGTGCAACCCAAAACTTTAGCAGCCAAAGCAACCAAAAATACTAGTCAATAGGAAACAACTTCTCTTAGTTGGACAGGGCAGAGTACCATTTACAAGTGGCTAGCATTGCTAATGCGTACAACAGTTCAAAAGCATATCTGGTTCAAAACAATTCACCTGTCGGGTCTGTACTCAAGTATCAGATTGTAAAGCTGCACAAAAAACTCTTGTAGATCGACATTCAAGGCATCAAGGTTGTTCCTCATTACTTTGAACGCCACAATGCAGCAACGTAAACGCTCAGAAACAGTCAAACGGGATTCAGGAGAACTTTCGGAGTTACTGACACCACTCGCAAGCATTTTAAGAGAATTCATAAGATCACCCATAAAATCTAAGTCAATCAGATGGGAGAACTTCCCCAATCCATTCAAGCATGGAGCAAGCAGTGGATGGGTCCCAAATCGACCAAATAAAAAACTATCATTTGTTGCAGACCTGAAAGCAACAATATAATAACAGAACAAAATTACTGATCAGAACAAGTGAAGTATCTTGAACTCCAGGGAAAACGAGAATATCATGGAATACATGAAGTCAGAATGTATTCTCTGACACTACCAAAATAGCAGTACAGATTGCAATTTTCTGCTACACATCTAGAAGTATTGTTGCTTGTATGATTTATGTTTTATGCGCCTAGTACCTGCATATGATAGTTATTTTACTCTTAAATGTATGTGAAACATACGAGTTAGACTGCTCATTGTACACCAAGTGCATGTGTATGTGTAGTTTGAACATCTCAAAATAGGAAGGATTTAGATAATTCAGGTTCTAAGTTGTGCCTTTTTTTCACTTTTTTAAAGTTTGATAAAAGATTTTATCTAGCTCTTCACCATCCAACATGGGGTTAGATTTTAAACATTTTGTAGGCCAATACCTATTTACTGTTGACCGTGTGGAATGCTTCAATATCCGAAAATACGTCTGAAATACAAATGAAAGTGTTTCTGTTTGCATTCTTTTCCGATCTAGAGCATCTGGAGCAAAGGATGTAGCTTTTAAGTCGGCATCGACCTACAAAAGAAAAGACGGGACGAGATGGGAACGTCAATTATTTCAACAGCAATATTGGTGAAAGATGAATACATAGTTGATGCTTTTTTTTTTGCATGAGACGACCTCCTCTCTAGTCTTTTCCTGCAAGTCCTTCCTACTTCTCTTTTTGTTGTTTGCTTTCCATTTCTTTGGATCCTCAGAATTTTTCCTCCCCTTCTTCCCTCTGTTATTGGAATCATCACCCTCAACTGACTGAGACTTCCCAAGATCCTCATCAAAAGACAAGTACAGGAAAACCTGAAAGAGTACGAGAATCAGATTGATAAACTTTATGCGTAAAACTATCAAGTATGAATATACTTTATAAATAAATAAATAAGTTAAACAGAATGTTTAAGGCAAGGAACTAAACCCATAAAAGGCGTAAGGGGCACCTTGAGGCTTAATCTCAGTGCATTTTTTTTAACCTTGACCATACCTCAATTGAATCAGGATGCAATTGGCAATCATCAATTTTGACATGATCTGTAATTAATTGAACAGCTTCCACAGTAGCCTCGCCTCCATGCTTTCCCTCATTAGTAAAAAGTGACTTTAAAGCTGTACAACAAAGTTTCCTGCCAAAGAAATCACAAGCATCTACATGAGACAATCTCACACTCAACACATACGAAACATATTTAATATACATATAAACATCTGACTAAGGGGAACTGGGGAAAGTCCCAGCCTTTGACGACCCAAAACACTTCCCGGTTTGGCCTAGCAGATATAATCAGATAAAAAGAAGAATATATAGAAATAGCAGTCAATTACACTCACAAGCTGTTAAAACTACATAGAACAACTAAAAGGGATAGGGTGGGAAATCAGATCGATAATTTTCTTGACACACATGAGATAGGTGTTAAAGATTACTGTAGAGGTGACAATGAATAGTAATTTGTCCCGATCTGATTCTTATCCATAGTGGAAATAATCAAACAACTTTCAAATTCCTGATATCGAATCTGAGTTCAGATTTTTTATTTTTTATTAATATTCTTGTTGGACATGACTCGGACACAGGTATATTCACTTCTTTATTATCCAATAAGATATGCCGTGTAAATAATTAACAATAATTCTATATAATGGACATTACAGATGGTGATACAAAAAAGGAGCCGTGGAAGTACTAATTCCTTTTGAAATGGATTGTTCGAAGATCAAGCATAAGAAAAAGGTTTGCTTTTTGGGTAAAAAAAATTTCATTTCATTTTGAAGATTACAGAGATATCACTAGATCGACCTTACCAAGATGTTAACGATCAAATCCCCCTGCCCCACTCTCCTGACTAGGGCACACATAAGAAAATGTAAAAAAAGGAAAGAAAGTTTTGTTTATGTCAGTTTGAGGCTTACAGACAGAAGCATATATGCTTCTGAAAGTATTAAATAAGGTTAAGGCTACGTTTGGTTTGAGGAATTTCAATTCCTGGAAAGTTGATGTAACTCACAATTGTAGTAGGGAGGGACAGAGGCAACACTGTTTATAGGAGAAAGAGGAGAGGAACAGCGCCACTTTCGTAGGAGTTTTGAAGAGAATAACTTCTTTTTTATAAAGATGTGATATCTACCTACTACTATGGGGGCGCAAACTCAACTTCCCAGGAAATGAAATTCCGTGAACCAAAAAATGCCAAACTGAATTACATACCCAGATGTTCCATCATTTATTTTCAGCAACTTTTGAATGCAACCCAAAAAATTTAATTGATTATAATAACCTTATGATGTCATCTGTTGAGCTTATGTTATTGACAACGGCAGCTACCAAGTTCCCACGGAAGTTGAAGTGCGGGACTGCTTCCAGCAAAGTGCACATACAACGAACAGTTACAAGTTGAAAAGAAGGTTTCTTTTCCAATACTACAAGCTTTTGCAGGTAAGCCTGAAAAAAGTATTGACATATAAGAAGCAGAATTTAATCGGAGATTCAAGTACAGGGGGCCATAGTATGCACAAATATAAAAACCAAGAGTGACAGATACTTAGAGAAAAACAATGGACCATATTCCATAGAATAATTGGTATGATAGATGACACATCTAGCTTCCATTTCAAACTTTTCTATCTTAAAGATCAATCCTATATTACTTCTTTTTATCGAGAGAAGCAATTATGACTAGTCACTTTGTAGGCATTTGGAGTTTCAGGTCCTTCTTATCATATCATTGATGCAAACTGACTAACATAAGGTCACCATCATCAGGTAATTTTCCTCAAAATTACGATGCACTTATGAATCCTTGTCATAGATTAACAAGAAGAGTCGGTGCATAAACCTAGCTGACACAAAAGTCAATTGTTCAGGAAAGAAAATTCAAACCTTGTATGACGACAGAAGTGTTGATTCATAGTACCGCATTTTCTTTACTGCCTTTGAAACATTCATCTCCAGCTCCTTCTCTGTGGGAAGTCTGATACGATAACTATTGGACATTCACAAAGAGAATCAGAATTCAGTAGATTGCACCACATGAAAGAACAAATATTGTTCCTGTGCCAAGATTTGGGACAGGCACTATCTGAACCTAAAGTGTGTAGCTGGAAATATACCCAGGAATAATGTCCTTGAAAACAGCTGATAAAGAAAGGAGCCCCAGTTTCACAATGTTTTGATCGTCATCTTTACATATCTGCAACATTTCTTTTAAATGTTTAATATTTGCCTCTGGATCCTCAAGGAGGGAATATCCCAACTCTGCCAATTTTTCTTCTTTTGTGCATACAACTCCTCAGCTGAAAGTTCTTCTTTCAGTTCTGCCTAGCGACATAACACAACTCAGGAGGTTTACTAAAACTAAAGAATAGAACAGCCGAATGAGACGAAAGAAAATATAAAATAAATGGTGCGGGATAAAAACCCAATATAGACGTGTGTGGGAGTGCACGAGATCACACATACATAATTATGACAGTGGAATAACATCATTACAACACATCAATGATAATGACGTGACATTGGAGAAAATATGTGTGTGACGCTCCCTTGAGGTAATTCTAGAACAAATTCACACTAAACTGGGACAATTGATGTATGCGGTTGCAACCAAAACATTGGGAGTCACACGCAGCTCAAACCTAGAACCACTTTGCTCTGCTCTACTTCATCTTTCAGCGGAAGAAACCAAACTAACCAAAATTTGACTTTTAAAAAAAAACACATAAACACTCAGTAGTCATCGTTTCACTAGATATATGAGCACAACTATCTTCTAGAATCTCTTGCTGTTACCCAGCTTTTCTGATATGGGATTACTTAAAAAATAATAGTGATCTTAATATTCAATATAGCAGAAAAGTCGCAACAATATTTTAAGAAAATCGAGAACAAGATTGATCTGTCTTCATTGTACCAGTTATAACATCCTACGAGTTTAAAAGTCTGTATACTTTGCAAGATATTGCACTAGCAACTCTTCTTTGAAACTTCAACAAGCCACTCCAAATACCGAAATTCATGCAAGAGAATGGAAAAAATTCAAGTTCTTGAATATACAAATAACTTGTGCTAAAGAAGGCTTTAGTTTTGGATAGAAGCAACTAGCTGTTTGTGTGCTATAAACTTCTTTATCATTATAGTTTCTATTGATCAATATGTTAGCACTATTTTTATCTCCAACAGATAATAACCTATTTAACAATGTTAATTGCAAATTGTACTCGAATATTTGACACATTTAATTGGTTGCCAATTTTTTTTTTTTTTTTTATTACTGTAAATGCAAGCAAAACATTTTATGAAGAATTTTACCAGAACTCCAGCTTGCGGGTTTTCCTGCACATCCTCCGTCTTAACCGGCTCCTTTGCTTGCTTCTTTGCTTCTTTCCTACCTTTCTTCGTCTTCGCTCTCTTCTCCGCCTTTGTAAGCTTCACAACACTTCCATCTCTATCCTCCGTTGCATCTTCACTCTCTTTTAATTCCTTCTCAGCTTTTTCACTCTTCTTCGTAACTACATTACTCACATTAATCATATTCTATAAACTAGCAATAAGAAAGTAAGAAACAATAATAATAATAAAAAAACAAGTACCCCTTCTATAAACTAGCTCCCCGCCCAACGTTTTAATAGGAAGGGCATCAACGGGATCAACTTCAAGACCATCATTTTTCTCCAACGACTTCTTTTTCTTCCTTTTTTCATACAATGCTTCTATATCATCATCCTTTTTATCAGCAACACGACTTACATGCCTTGACAAATATACACAACACATTACAATAAGTAACAATGCAACAACAAAGTTTAAAGTAATATATATAATAAAAGACACGTACTTGGTAATAGAGTCAGTGTCTAAACGTCTAAGAAGTTTAGCATAGTCTTTATTTTCATTAACAAAATGAACATCTTCATCAGATACTTCAACTTCTTCTTCTGTAACTTCTGGTGGTAACTGTGGTGGAATGGGCGCCTTCCTCTTTTTACCCATTTGAAACTAAGCTATAAAACAATAAGTTGTATAAGAACAACACGTGTTTAATTATGTAAACTATATGTTTAAGGATTAAGAATGGTTTAACTTACATAAAAGTAATTGAAGAGAGCGGCGGAACTGAGAAAGTTGAAGTAGTCTTTGGAGACGAAGGTGTTTTATTAAGGTATCGACATTTCGATGTTACTGATATTTTACTATATTTCGATACATACAAAATACCAGCATCGATCATTTAATATGCGTGGGTGCCCGGGTGGTCGTTGTTTTTCTTTAATTTTAGTTTTTCATTATGTATTTATTGTAAACCTTAATTTTTTGTTAGCCATGGTGGTCTTACAATCTTACATACATAAAACTTTATCATTAGTTTGATTTTAATATCTTGGTTATTAGATACTAGGGTATGCCCATGCCGTACGGCACTGATAGAGTCGCCTGCGACGCTAATTCTATAGAAGCAGCCTAAACTTGAACACACCCCCCTCCCCCATTTTGATTCTATTATACTAGCTATTGTTCTATTTATGGTCAAGAATGATTATTAGGCTGAGAAACTCGACATCACACTAACTTGAACCACCTGAGAGGTGATTTGGATAGAACCTCCCCATTATTTGATGACTTTCCAATGTTTTGGATCATGTTAAAAGGCTGCAAAGACAATTCTCATTCAATAAATCGGGTAGTGATTTGCACATATGTTCTAGACTCATTCATCTAAATGGACTTAAACATAGAAGAACATCAATTAAGCTAAATGAAATAAGAACAATATGAGAAATAGATACATAATCAGACTCCCACAAGTGGTTTGAATGAGGACATCAAAACAGTACCAAAAAGAGCACCCACAAAAGTATGCCAAGTACAAAAAAAAGTAGCAAAAGTACAGATAACATTGTTGACAATCATAACTCTTCCAGAAACCCCAGCCTCGTTCGCCAATGTCAAAGTCATTATCATAAATCTCAAGCCCTGAGGAAACTTCATCGAAGAAGTATGTAATTATCTGTTTTAAATTCGTTAAATAGAGTGAGTAGGAAATACTATATATCTTGAAGAGAAGAAGAAATTGACAATTTAGAAGTGAAACAATGAGCGATTGTATTCACCTCTAGACTCTTTTCTAGTTTTGGAACAAGCAAATATTTAACAGCCCCAAAACTCAAACAATTACAAACCTATGACCGTGGTTTTATAGTAAAATTTGTGACATCTCCTCGTATTTTTGACATTTCATAAATATAAACCTGTCATAACCTGAAAATCACAATCATATATTTCTCATTGGTTAATCCGGTTACTTAACCGTCTCGACGATGATGCGAGTTGTCAAATAACTGGCTTACAAAAATGAGACCACTTCAACATTATGACTTAGTACACCAAAGTATTTGAATGTCTCGACTAATGCCAGATCATCAAAGCACCTCGTACAAAGTCATTACCAAAAACACAAGTAAAATACATACATCAGAGTCCCATAACTATCAAAAGGTCTACACCCATAACAAATGATATTTACAATGTATACATATACCATATTTCCTAAAATTTTCATTGGGGTAGTTCCATAAACGCGACTTTCTGTAACACTAATAAATCAAAGAACAAACAATAGCCACCGAAATGCTACCTACATTAAAATACCTATAAAAGTAGCATAACCAAATCAAAGCTCAAATCAATCAAAATTAATACTTTTTGACAAACCCAAAACCAAAAAATAGAACCCTTAATAAATAAGCAAATAAATACCTGTAACAACACCAGAAGAAGCTCAGACTAAACCTTTACATAGAAGAAAACAAATAATTCATCTCTGGCTAAACGATTTTAAAATGAACTGAATCTTTACATGGAAAATCAAAGAGATTGAGTTATAAGAGAAGAGATGTTACCTGTTTCACTTGATATGAGAATCAGCAGAGATCACTAAGTTATATTGATTGGCCAAGGTCCCATCGCCACGTTCATGGATGAAAAAATTAAACAACACAATAAGTAGAGAGACCAAGGAAGGAAAAATGAAAAAATGAAAAGGAACATACCTGAGAATCAGCATAGATCACTAAGTTTGAAGATATGAGAATTGAAATTTCTTCGTTCAGCTAAATACCATATAAACAGACGTCACCATTTAGTAGGAATTGAAATAGATTTGTATAGAACTATAAATTCAGGTGTTGTAAGATCAAAAAGAAGAAATTAGGGGGGGGGGGGGGGGGGAACTAACCAAGGTTCGCAAAAAGTTCTTTAACGCAATACTGACAAAATGTAATTACACACTAACTCGCAAAACCTACATAATTTGAACGAAGCAAATTAACCAAGTAAGAGCAAATACAAATGTATCAATTTGATGACTATAAATTCAATGAGAAACTACTCAACACTTGACTATAAATGAAAAGAACTTACGGATTATAGTAAGACTTATGGGTAAACAAAGTTTGGGGTGTGACTTTCTGAATTTGGAGGGAGGAGAATACTGATTTTGTCTGAAGAAGTGCACCTTGATAGTGCGACATATAATTGACCGTGGCTGAAAACTTCAGTGCGAAGGTCAATCCCCACATACTTCACCAATTGTCCTTGTGACTTATTTATAGTCATTGCATAAGCAACACGCACAGGAAATTGTCTTATTGTCACATGAAAAGAAAAATCAAAAGACGACGGTGACAAAGATATTCTTGGAATAAATGCATGATTACCCGCTTTTTCACCAGTCAAAATTCTTGTGAAAAGAACGTGAGGTCGATAGTGGACCACCATCAATCGGGTTCCATTGCATAATCCATATTTGGGAGCAATATTTCGCAACAACATTATAGGACAACCGACTTTTAGGTTGAGACAAAACGGTGGTAGACCAGCTGGATCAAGTGAGTTTAGGTACTCATTTGGGTATTGATTAATATTGGCTGGATTAGATTTGCATCCTCGTCGCCATCTTGTGCGCGAGCTAGAAAGAGAGTACTTTCCCACAGGAACATATTTAAAGCTGCTTTGCATTAATATCATTGACATCATCATTGCGCGAGATAGAATTGTGCTTCGTTAAATATTCCGTGTAATGCGTGGTAGGTTGATTTATTTGAGGATATGTAGTAGAAATGAGATCCTGAAGATTTGCACATCGATGAATTGTTGATGGTAGTTCAAATGTCTCGCTTGGGTCATTTCCTATCTAATTAACCAGAAAATAGTAATGAATATTAGTACGAATAAAAATAGTACAAAGAATGATGCAAATGAATATCAATATTAAGCAAATAATACAAAGAAAAATACACAGTTTGGTACCTCCATTAAGAAATTTGCGAACGCAATATTTGCAGAGTTTCCATTTTCCAATCGCATGTTTTGGGCAAGAGTTTGAACATAAATGTGACTCCAGAGGAAGGAAGACAGCAAGGAAGCACGCACAATCTATTCTCGAACCCCTTTGGGTATAACTGGAAGGCATTGACGGAAGTCACCACCAAGTACAACTGTTATTCCACCAAAAGGTTTATTATTGTCGCGAGTATCCCGAAGTGTGCGATCAACTGCCTCCACACAAAACTTATTTTGCATTGGGACTTCATCCCAAATAATAAGTTTAGCTTCCCTGAATAATTCGGCATGCATTGAATTCTTACTAAACCCACAAACAGAGGTATCAAGAATATATAGTGGGATGGATAAAGGTCGAGTGAGCAGCGATGCGACCACCACCAATAGTAATGAAGCTATTCGGATGAAGCGACCATAATAATAATATGCCCTCGGCACGACACGTAGCGTTGATTGTGTTGTAAACAAAAGTTTTTTGCTGTTCTGTTGCTCCATTCAAAAGAAGAGTTTCCCTAAATTTTGGGAAACGGAATCTATCAATTGTTTTGAAATGAAAAGCGTTGCTCTGCATTTTTAGGAAACCCTATTGCCATGTGCTTTTGCATTTTGAGGATCAAACTGAAATTGTCGCCTGGTCCCATATGAGTCGGTTTGCAACAACTAAGTTCCATCTTGTAGTTAACAAAGGCAGCAGCATTAGAGGGAAATTAGCGAGTGATTTACCTGACTCTATCAAAATCTCATTTAAGATAAATAAACCATAATCTTACCCGGCCAGGGGTAGGTTCTGGAATGTTGAACATTGTGCGAAGCTTATGTGGAAGGTCATCACATATATTTTCCCAAAAATCATTCCACAATGTTTGGGGTTGCAAAGGATTGCACTCTGCGAGAATAACACAAAATAGTTGGCGAAGATGATATCCAGTCTACATGACTGAAGCTTCCTGTAGACATTGCACCCATTCGCTGTCATCTTCCAGAAGTCCACGTGCAACACATGCATCTTTAAAAGTTGGAAGTGGAGGACCATTATCAATCCTTTTCAGATCATCAAATGATTGAGGTCCTTTTACAATAGTTAGAAGTAAGTGCAGGTAAAATCCCTCACCGGAATTAGGACTGGCGAAATACATTCTACCAATAGCAAATTTTCCCTCTCGTATCCTTATTGTCAAAGTCTGAGATTGTTTGTTCCAGACATAGTATTTGGGGAACTCTTGATAAGTGAGGCTTCTTGCTCTTAAATCTGATGCACAACAATCAAAGAAGGCAGTCAAAGTTGACTTTGGTGTGCTCCGCCCTTGATAGTATATCATGTATTGGTTCATCGACTTTATAAACTACGCTGGTGCATTCGGGGAGATGAAGTGCCAAAGCTTACAACTGTGAGAATCTCCTCATGTAGATGAAAACTTAATAATCTCCAAACCGCTTCCGGTGGGCCAATGTATCTCGTGATCCAAGTATTGTTGGATCTCATCCAACTCATTCAAACACTATTGTTGTCATGTCATGCCCTTTAAATATATACTTGTGAATGTATTTAACACAACGGATCCCAACACAAACTTCGACATTAATATGGCAGTTGAACATCTTAGAAAGATAAGGATTATAAGGAACAACATCCCCTGTTATCAAGCTGTATGCCCCTCATTAATATATGATCTACCATTGTCACGTCGACGGTAGATAGGATATTCATCTTTATCCATGGTGGTAGCATCTGCAAAAGTTCGGGGATAGTGATGCTTGCATCTACCATTTACCATGCACGGAGAGTTAGGATTATTTAGTCCACATGGACCATGAACCATACATGTGAGGACAGTCCGAAATAACTCAGGTTCGGTTTCTGGATCAGGAAACTCTGCACATACAATGCGATCAACTTGAGCAGGTATACGGATCTTGTCGGAATGTCGGAGATATATAAGTGCATGCATATGGGGCAACCCGCGTTTCTGGAACTCAATGGTGTAGACATGTGCAACGGTAGTACCAAGCACACCTTTCTTTTTAATTTCATTCATCAAGGCCCTTCACTTTAGTTCAAAGACACGGGCCACGACCTCTGGTCAATGAGTTGCAGTTTGGTGCTCAGACAATGCCTCAACAACTTCGTCCCAGTGCGGATTTTGCAGTCATTGTGAGAAATATATCAGGATGCTTATTGTAACGTGTGATAGCCATTGAATCTTGAAAAATTTCGAACATTTGCCTAGGGCTGCCGACACAAGATGCTGGTAAGACCACTCGTCTTCCAATCTGGTTTGGGTCAAAAGCTTCAGCTGCAACATCAGTGATACCTTGATAAAGTTCAGCCCGAAGCTTGTCTTGTTGTAGCCTATAATATCTCATTTTGTTATGTTCAGTCACTGCCCATCCATCCACCGGAAACTCTTGAAACAGTTTGTGCCCGCGTAAGATTGCAGAATATTCTCCAGGGAGTTCAAATATCTGATAAGAGTAGAAATCCATCTGTGTCAATCGGTCATTAGTATTTGAACGCCTCATATCAGGTGATCACCCAAGCTCTCCATAAGGAAACATTAGCACATAATGCAAAAGCAAGTAAGCTGGATGACATTCACTGATCTGCATGAATTCTTGCCCTCCTTTAAGATATATCACAATATCCCTCGTATTATCCCGCTCGCTGCCATCCCCAGGTAAAATGACAGCAATATCATCTGCGGTTGGCAAGTTGTAACGACGTCGTCTCTAGTAGTAATCAGAATGCAAATAAGCAGGTACATTGAAGTTCTCACCATGTTGAAGAGAGGCAAATCTAAGAACATCGTATGTGTGGCGAAAAGTAGTAAAGAAACAATTATACTGGAGCATAGTTGCATGAATTATCTTCATAACATCTGTGTTCAAACGGGGATTATGAAGTTGACGTATATCCAATGCAGCACTGGGATCATATATGTAAAGCTGAGAATAAGTTGGCTGCTGCCCAGTGTCAGGAATTAGAGATCCAGTTCTATGACGCAACTGACCATGTATAGTAAAAGGCCTTGGACCTCGTCCAGTAAAGACACACTCATTTCCTCCAAGGCTCGTAAATGCGAAAGCTTGGTTGTATTGTCTCATGTACTTCCGAAATGACTTTGACTTGCGATCATTTCCATCATATAAAGCTTTAAGGGCTGAAGGTAATGGTCGTAGTGGAGGCAATTTGACTTTCCCTTGCAAACAACAAGTCCCGAATCGAGGACGTGATAATGATGAATCTTTTAGTCGTTCATCCATCCAATGGAGTGCATTACAAAATGGACACTGAACATCCATTCTCCCCAAGGAGTGTCTTCCTTGTTCAATCAGACGGTTAGAAACAATATTGTCAACTTCGTCTTCATCATCACTTATGTCGGCATTATTAGCAGAAATTGGGCCGGTCAAAATCATTATGGTGAAACTCCTCACAATATTGTGCGGGATCCCCAAATGGTTGTTGTCCGCAAGATAAATAATTGTATATATTTAGACAAAAGTGCTATTTTTTGGTATTCCAATTTCAATAAGTGTGAAGAAGTATACCGCAAAATTTCGGTTAGTTGATGATGATGTAGAAGCTGCATTTGTCGAATGTGATGTTGGATGGACAAAGGATGAGGTAGAAGACCTACGATTCACAGCGTCTTTGAAGAAACTTGTGATGTTAGGTCGGATCTTATGGTTTTCTTTGAAACTATAAACCAAACCCAAAGAACCAAGAGAAAGATGTAATAAACCAATTACTAACCTTGCATTTTGGTGAGATGGTGTTGGTACAAAGTTCTCATTGGTTGAATGTGGAATTGCATGAGGTAAGGATACTGAGTAGAAGAGATACATGTACTACAATGAAACTTGCACAGGTGAGTTATATATAGATTTTGATTAAGGAAAATCGCTAAGTGAAGTACTCACGTGTTGTTTTGATCTGATGAATCAACATGGGCACTTGATGTGACACGTTCTTCGGGGGCGTAAATAGCCTTTGAGGATTAAGGAATGATAGATTTTCGAAGAGACTCGAAGAAGAACGCGTCGGTATGGTGTTGCATGAGGTGTAAATGGACTATTATGTGTTTGATGCTTATCAGCTTGAAGTGGAGTTTGTGGAAGTGAATGAGAGCCATTCAATGTTGAACTCATCAGTTGGTGGTCAATGACATGACGTGTGACTACTTGTGCACCTTGGATGGTGAAGTTTGTGATGCCAATTAGGTTAGTGCTCCTTTCTCTTTCCCTTCGAGCACGTTGTCCTAGTATTCTATTTGTTATCTGCACCTAATTATAAGTATAATCAACCGAATAGATTGGGAGAAAAAGGAATGCATGGATGATAGCAAAGATGGTAGTTAGTATTAAAATTAGAAAACATGAAATGTAAAGATGGATGACCACATGCAACACAGTTGGTGGGTAAATATTATACATATAAGCAGGCATTAAATGGAAGTTATTAAATGGCGATGAATTTACTACAATTATAGTGTACAAAAACACCTTTTTGACAATGCATGAGCAATGCATTTTAATTAAAGCTTTTCTTGCATGAGAACCGGATGGCGGGAGAAGTGCTTAATGCTTGTCAGCTTGAAGTGGAGTTTGTGGAAGTAAAGGAGAGCCATTCAATGTTGAACCCATCAGTTGGTGGTCAATGACATGACAGTTGCCAATTAGTTTAGTGCTCCTTTCTCTTTCCCTTCGAGCACGCTGTCCTAGCATTCTATTTGTTATCTACACCTAATTATAAGTATAATCAACCGAATAGTAAAGATATGAATGCATGGATAATAGCAAATATGGCAGTTAGTATTAAAATTAGAAAATGTGGAATGTAAAGATATGAATAAAGTAGTCAAGAATAATAAGTGATCGAAGACCCAAAAATAAAAGCAAATTGTAAATGATAGATGGATGACCACATGCAACACAGTTAGTGGGTAAATATTATACATTTATACATATAAGCTAGCATTAAATGGAAGTGAATTTACTACGATTATAGTGTACAAAAACATCTTTTGGATAATGCATGAGCAATTATAGTATTACATTTTAATTAAAGCTCATCTTACATGAGAACCAGATGGCGGGAGATGAGATAGAGAAACACTATCTGATGGGCGCTACACATTTATAAAGCAAAAGAAGAAATAAGATAATGCAATATACATAAGCAACAGTGTAGAAAAATAATTCGCAAGTAGGGAAATGAGATTCATAAAGTCAGTATATTAAATGGCAGTGAAACACCTTATGGACACGATACATCAGGCCATTACATTTTTTTTTAACCGGATGGCGGGAGATTAGATAGAGGACATTTATAAAACAAAAGAATAAATAAGGCAATGCAAGCGAGAAATACCTGGAAGCCAAGAGGCGGTTGAAGATTGAGCCTATCTTGGGGGGCAACAAAGACATGTTTGTTTTGGTTTGAAGGTTCCTTAAAGGAGTCCATAGGGCGTTTTCCTTTGTCAAGAATTGGTCGCGTAGGAAGCTATAAATATTTGAAAGAGAGTTAAAAAATGTGATGTGAAACCAATAAGAGTGTTAGGACAATTTGGGTAACTCAAAGTATGTTAATAGAAGTTATCAATACCTGGGGGCAAGCAGGTCATTGAGGAGTAGGTGGCTGAAGGTAGAGTCCATCTTGAACTGGAACATAAATATTGTTTTTTTTGTTCGAAGGATCCTTATAAGGGTCCTTTGGACGTTTGCCCTTATCTATGGGATCCTGTAGAAATAAATAGAAATAGATACTCAATAAAACCTACAGAAACAAACATAAAAAGATAGGTGGGGATAACATACCATTGAAAGTCGAATCTGCAATGAAAAAGGGTGCCTAAAAAAAAGACAAAGCAGTAGTGATTATTTCGCATGTAAAGGTAGTAGTACTTAGGCGTAAACACATATAAAAATTAGGTGGCAATAAATAAAACAAAAGGGATTTAAAAAAGTAGAGGGTAGCTGACGGTAGTAAACCACGAGCAGTGATTATTTCGCATGTAAAGGTAGTAGTAGGGTTTCGCATGTAAACACAGATAAAAATTAGGTGGCAGTAAATAAACAAAAGGGATTAAAAAAATTAGACGGTAGTAAACCACGCCGAAATTTAAAAAAAAAACAAAAAACAAATGAGAAATAAAAATCAGACGATAGCAAACGGAAGTAAATTAGACCACATATATAAAAGTACCACATATATGTTAATGGCAACCATTGGCTCAATAACCTCCCACTAACTTCCATGAACAAAATTTTAGCTTATTCACACTCCTAAAGCCCAAAGATGGGCACTGCTAAAATTTTGAAGAGGCTTTTACATAAACTTGCGACTTACAACCCCTATGAGCAGACACTTAAATGCATTCAAAACATGATTCTAAACTGGAAGAAGTAGTCTATTCAATGCTTCTAAAAAAAAACTTCAGATTTGAATTTATAGGAATGAATAAAGATAATAACACTGTATGATGAATCTATTGCTAATAAGCTTTTTAATATCAATAAAACAGATGTGTCCATTGTACTTGGAAATTTGGAATGTGGAGATATGATCGTATGGATTAGATGGCATCAGCTTAATCAAGACCTAAAGGCAACTTAAAAACACACTAAATCAGTAAATTGATTAGTGAAAGATGCCATAATAGATGCCTACATCTCACTAAGGATTGCAAAGGATAATGACTACACATAGCCTAAAAGCGGAAAGGACCACATATATAAAAGTAGTGGGGTAGTGGAGGGTGGAGCACATATATAAAAGTAAAATAAAGGAAAAAAAAACATTTTATTTTTTTGGAGTTTGGTAGACATTGACTTCGAATACCAACGAAAAAACATTGATAAAGTCTGGAAGTTTGGTTCCTGTTGTATATAGTAAAGGTATTCTTTGCTTATAGGTGTCCCTTCGTTCTACACCTCGAGTTCCAACGGCCATATAAGAAGACCTTGTTCCCAAATGAAGACTTTAAAACAAAAGTAATTAAGGAGAAGGAACTTCACCTTCTGAAAGGAACTGGTATGGCAACGAAGCCTTGATGGCAAATGTCAGTTGTAAATTATATATGGTTTTGCCCGAGTAAAACGACTGTTTTCAGTTGGGTCACATAGTTTGTAAGTTGTAAATTACATGGTGATGTTCTCTGGTAACAACTGTTTTCAGTTGGGTCTGTTATGTTTGATACGGTTTACAAGAGAGAGCACAAAGGACCAAGAAGCCATAACTGAGAATAGTTTCCTCAACATTATAAAGTGGATGTGCCTGTGAATATACTACTCAAACAGAGTGTAATATGTACGTCCAAAAGCAACAGAAGCTATATCTAATGTCTGAACAGATAACAGAAGCATCATAATGTCTGAACATTATGATGTGGTCTCTGAAATATCTAATAAAAAGTAAATATCTATCTAATGGCTTCAACACACTTCAACATTGCTTTTGAACTAATGTGTCTGAACATTGTTTTATCAAGTCCCTTCCAAAAACAGTTTGAACGTATAGTTTGAACTAATGTGTATGAACATTGTTTTATCAAGTCCCTTCCAAATATCTATCTAATGGCTTCAACACACTGCTCTCGAGTCTCAAACTGTCAGGGCCTTTTTATCCTTCTTTCTACTGTCTCTCGAGTCTCAAACTGTCCTTCTGGGTTAGAGTGAGAGCTGCAACTTTGGATTGATCAGCAGGCTTAACATCCCTAAATTATGATCTAAATCTGCTCCACTCAACAATCTCAGTTAGCGTCTGTGTGCCGAACGATCGTTGATCTAAATCTTTTCCACTCAACAATCTCGGATAGCTGCTGGGTGCCAAATGACACATTTATACCATTGATCCACATATTTTCCACTAAACCTTGGATATCGAGGTTAAATTAACCATTCATCCTTGTAACCCGCTTACAATAAATCTAAGTGGACTACTTATAACAACAAGATATAGGATATGAAACTGAATTTTCATATTCAGAAAGATCCAAACTAGAAAAATCAAATTGTAGAGTAAAATTCAGGAAGATAAAGACTTTTATTGAACAATTGTTGTTATATATAACGTCAAAATACTACACCTATTAGTGTTCTAGAAAACGGCCTATTAGTGTTATTATTAAAATGGCCTATTAATGTGTCTTAACATTCTTGGATTACATTCTTGGATTAAGTTTTTTAATTACATTCTTGGATTACTGTTATATATACCGCCAAAATACTACACCTATCTTCCTGAATATTAATGTGTCTTATTATTAATGTGTCTGAACATTAAAACGGCCTATTAATGTGTCTGAACATTGTTTTATCAATGTCTGAACGTTGATATCTAATGTGTCTGAACATTGCTTTTGAACTTCAACACACTTGATAACAGAAGCAACAGATGACCACCACTTAAGCAAATAAAATGTTAGAATCATCGAAAAGCAACAGAAATTTCAGCTGTTTGGCTCCAAGAAGGCCACTTACAGCTTTTTAAATCACTTTCAACAAGAACCAACCAACTTGAACAATTCATAATACAACCAAACTCCTATCTTTTTCGGAAACACTTACCAAAACTTCAAAAATCATTGAATGGGTATGAATATGACAAACCTTTAGATTCGCTTAAACAGGTAGTGTCAGTACTCCAAGGCCACTTACTCTCAACTCTTGCTGGACACGTAGACCGCAAAGACGCATACTCTCCCTTCTCGCAAAAGTTTTGTTGAAGCAGAGAGAAGAGTGAAAGTGTTGAACAGTGGCCAGCTCGGGAAACCTGGTGCTTTGAAATGATATTGGTGGTTGGTGCTCCCGACCGCAGTTGGCGCATCAATAAATCTAACCGAAAAATAACTTATAAACAACAACTCTTGACGGCGGCAGGAAGAATATGGTATTGATGTTTTGTTTGAAGATGAGGAAATAAGATCCAGTAGATCCGAGTGTTAGGGCGTAAGGAAGCATACTCTTTGGGATTGGCTTATTTTGCCATGTCACAACTTAGAAAGACAATGGTAACCACTGGATGGAGTCCCTACAGGCCCCACACCATTGTGTTTTATTAGATAGAAAGTTTTTTTTTTCCTTAGTTTATTGATATTGAATTTGTTTTGCTTGTATACTGTTTGTAATTCATTTGTAGATTTGCAATATTATGATGGTGAAAAATACCTAGAAAGGCTGCGTGTGCTTGGGATTACAAATAAGGAATTTAGTGAGACTTGCTGTGTTTTTTGATAACACGAACTCATATGCAACTCGTGAATATGAAAGTGAGAAGTTATAGGTATATATGGCAATATTAGTTATCGTTGGCACCAAAACAATTGAAACAATAATATCAATTCACAAGTAGTCTCACAAGTGCTTTTCTAATGCGGATGTTATTTGAGCTAAATAATTGATTAACCACAATAAGTTTTTTCAAAATACACCCTTTATTATGTTGAGTTTGTATTTATATTTATTTTGTTTTCACTTATGATTTTTTGTTCACTTTTTGCAATTGTAGTGGTATCACATGGCATTCTATATAACGTTCCACTGGTTGTTTTCCGACACATTTTGTAGATGATTGATGGTGAATTGTGTGTTTTGATGCTGGTGTTTCATTGGTTGTTTTCCAACACATTTTGTAGATGATTGGTGGTGAATTGTGTGTTTTGATGCTGGTTCTCGCAAAGAAATAGTGGAGTATATGAAATCAATCGTATTATAACACTATGATTATTTCGAAAATCTAGCTTTTATTTATTTTTCCCGGTTTATATTCATCATTTGTTGGTAGAGGTTTATCTTGATAGGTTAAAAGTGATGTAGTCACATATTAATTGATATGATGATTTAGCAATATTATGTTTTGATATAAGACAATTGTTTATGAAATGATATTAGATATTTTAGTTTTGACAAAATCAAGTGATTCCATCATTATCTTTTTTTCTATGTTATATGAAGTATTACAATAAATATTTAAAATTTAATTACATATCTGCCTTTTTTTCTAATAAGGTTTTCAATGTTTGGTTTGTTTTGGGCATTATAGTTTGAAGAAAATAAATTATTTTACAAATGGGAAAAAGTCAATGGAGTTGATGATTAGTTTCAATGTACCTTATCAAATATTTTTTAAATAAATATATGATCATATAATTCATCATATTACATCATATCCTTATTGTGAGTGATGGAGAAACTAGACATGGACTAGCTATATTTTTTACCCGGGGATATGTCCAACCTCAATATGTTATTTTGTATGATAGGACGAATTTTGAGCATTTTGAATCAAAGAGAAAATGAGCTTGAAAAGTGGAATTGCAAAATTCCCAAAGAAAAGGATAATTATGAGAATTTGTTTGTGTCCCACATTTTTCTATTTCGATTTTTTGTTGTTGTTATTTTTTTTCTTATGGTATTTTGTTTTTTACGTTGTCTCTAAGCAGTCTATTATCTTTTATATAATTTACTTATTGAGTAATTGATTATATAATCTCTGTTAGAGAAATTACATTTATTATAATATATCACTCGTATAAGATATTTCGTGGTTCTTAAGAATTTTTTCATGGTTAAAGATGATTAAAGTAGGAGTGGCAACGGGTCGGATTGTATATCAGGTCATATTCAGGTCACGTATTAGGAGAGCAAACCCAAATCCGACCTAATTTATATTCGTGTTGAATTTGGCAACCCTAACCCGATTCGCCTATATGACATATCATCCAACGGCGTGATCCATTAAGCCAACGGGTCAATATCGAAATGGGTTCACAAATAAATGTGCAAAATTTATAGTATTATACATATTTGTTTAACGAAAATAGATAAGTCTAAAAAAAAATGTTTATTAAGTATAAAAAACCATCAATAATTAAATTATATAGCAATAAAACTGAGTAACATAATTGTTTTCCCCCCGTCCCCACTTTAAAGCATGTACTTTTGAACTCTCACCTACAATTAATTTCTACGCGTAACTTTAT
The DNA here is from genome assembly GCF_015680905.1 of Coptis chinensis. Classification (NCBI taxonomy): domain Eukaryota; kingdom Viridiplantae; phylum Streptophyta; class Magnoliopsida; order Ranunculales; family Ranunculaceae; genus Coptis; species Coptis chinensis. The sequence goes on from NC_141464.1 coordinate 76,537,768, forward strand.
GATATTTTATATAATTCTATTTTATCATATCAAAAAATAATATTATTTATTTTACACTAAGGGCAGCAGTAGGGGTGCCCATGGGTCGGTCCTGGTTCGGTTTCGACCGGTTCTAGGTTCGGTCTGACATTATCGGTTCCTATCAGTTCCGGTTCTATCGGGTTTATTATTATATTAACAAGAACCAGAACCAAACCCGCTTAGAACCACGGGGTAATCGGGTACCCGTCGGTTATAGTTCTTTATACCAAGTGGCATAAATATGCTGCTACAAGTCTAACAGGACAGAAAAATGAGCTCCTAAGTAATGTAAATATGTAATGAACCAAATAAAGTAGTATGAAATAGAATTCGGCATATTAAGGGAAGCATATTTGGTATCAAACTGATGAGAGATTAAATAATGCATTGCCACTGCAATTCTTACTCGTGTCTCGACGGCTATTTCTAGACTATATGAAAGAGGTTATAAGAACCTTGGTTGGTTAGCAGGAGGGTTCAACAGGGCAGAAGATGAACATTTTCCTTCAATTGGAGGAAATGAAAAGTTGCAATATGCTACAATAGGAGGTGCATCCTACTACTTCCTCCAAGTGTTTTTTCTCTTGAAAGTTGTGAACAAGAAGAGTTGAACATTTGAAGTAAGCAGTTTGGCAGTGATTATACACCTCAAGTCCTCAAGACTCATAACTCATATCACTTTGGCTTTTGCACATCTTCTGTTTACTTTCGAGTTTCGAGTGTATGGGTAAATTCCCTGGAGTTGTAATTTCTTTCCAAGTACCGGTTCAATTTTCTAATATACATTTAATGTATGTGCTATCATTTTATTTCTAAAAATTGGTGGCAAGAATACCAGACTGCTTGAAGAAAAATGTGAAGTCTCTGAGAATAAGATTATTAGGATTTAGGAGCCTACAAGAATAGAGTAACAACATATTTGCTACAGAAGCCAAAAGTTACATACAAGAATAGAGTATTACATAATGGTAAAAGCCACTAAACAATTATTATTATTTTTTTTTTTGTAAACTCATAATGAAAACACATTATAATAAGATCCAAAATAAATGAAAACACTTTATAATAAGATCCAAAATAAGCAAGTTCTTTATAATAATTGAATACCTGAAATGAATACCAATGCCTCCACCAATATGCTTAAAATGTATTTAACAAGACTGGAGGGTATTACATGTACGTAGCACATACTAAAAAGTTCAGGTACTTCATTAGGAATAGTTAAAGAAAAAACCAAAGGCGTATAGCGCTCAACACTTCTACTTCAGGAATCTTCAATAAGCAAGTCAAAACGCCACGTTGCTTGACTATATAATCCTAGTGGCCATACTTTTGAAACTCCCACTCACTGTTATCTAATGGGCACACTAGACGGGTCTTGAGCCAACGACTGATGCAATGGAAGTGAAATGCATGGTTGCATACGCCCCAGGCAACAATGCATTCATCACTGGTCACACTAGCTTGATTAGCTTGACATTCAATACAGAGATCCATGATATGCATGATTCCTGCAAATCTTACAGTTGTCCACAACAATATCCCAAGCCCAAAGAGAAACAACGTTCCACTTTTTGATATCAAACTTTTTAATCAGAGCCTTTTTTGAAGATGGTCCAGCACCACCACCGGTTGAACCACCCCCTTCGAGCTTCACTTCAACTGGTAACATGTTCACATCCGTGTCCAAAGAAGCCATCGCCTTCGCTAATTGATTTAGTAACTGACTAGTAATAAAGTTTTTGACAGAAGGTGGTGCCACACTGCCACGAAACAATTAACCAAAACCTCCCAAAGGGCAGAAGCTAAGCTACATCTCCATAAATAAAAGATAGATACAATCCACCATCACAACTCAAAACTCCCAAAAGCTCACCACCTAGAAATTTAACATAATCAAATTCACTTATAGTGGGACGTTCAAGAAATTATAGTATGCCAAAAGCTGGCAGTACCCTTAACTTTCTACAAGATTTTAGAGTCAGTTCAGAGAGACAAGGCGCTCCCACTCATCCAACAAATTCATACCATGAAATTGGAAATTCTTCAAGTTCGGAAAACATGTGATCATACCACCACCACTACTACTGTCTATGCCAATTTCCATAAAACTCACTACCAATATGTGTAACCTACTCGAAGTGGTCAATGACAAGCTCTTCAAGCGATGCTAGCTTACCCAAACCTGGCAATTGCTTGCACTGTTTGCAATCATAAAGTTTCAACACGACTAAATTGGACAACAATGCATTCATTGACATCCATAAAGGAAACTTGGATCCAATGCAGTGCATATACAGATATTAAATACTAATAAAGTTTTTCTGATTTCATTTGAACACCACCTGTTTAGCAAAGCTTTATATATAGCAAAAGCCTTACATGCACTATGTGCATAGAGCAGTATATGCAAATAAAGCATTGTCAAGCAAAGATAATACCTCTCCAAGTATGGTCGCTTGTTACAATAGTCTTCATAAAAAGAATCACCAACAGTGAAAAGATTAACACCCTACCATATACATCTAATATTATTTTAGTAATGGTGCTAGATCATGTCTTCCAAAAAGTTGTTCCATTCTCCGCATCCAAAATGTCAGTACGTCATATTTCTTCTACAAGAGTTGGGACTACCTGTTATCTTTCAAAAGGAGAAGTTATTTTAGCGTTTGATTAGCTACAAACAGTACTAAAAATATTTGTCGAGGTTAGAGTGATTACCCATTAAGCTTCTTCATCCTCATCAATTTCCCATATGTCTAGAATAGGCACACTTGTGGCAGCAACTTCAGGTTCAGGATCGGGTTCGGGTTCCACAATATCACCACAATCTTCGTCAATTTCAAACTCATCAATAGCCTTATCAACTGTCTCAAATGCATATTTGTCCCCATCCAGTGCACCTTATAATATACAAAATATAATGGAAACACTTGGTAAATGGAACTATGAGATATTGTACAATAAAAAGGTTTGCCATATATAAAAACAATATTATTACCTTCCAACTTCTTTCTAATCCAATCCTGAGTACATATCAATGCTTCAACAGTATGTGGTCGCATAGTTGATCGGTATCGATTAACTACCCTACCACCAATAGAAAATGCAGATTCAGATGCAACTGATGATGCAGGAATTGCTAAAATATCACGAGCTATTTTACCCATGATAGGATACTTCGGAGAATTATATTGCCACCAGTTTAAAACATTGAAATTCTTGTCGTCCAAGTCTATCCCTTTCTGCATTGGGAGGACTGGTTCTTCCAAATATATCTCCAACTCACTCTTCGAGTCTACATCCACCGAACTATCTTCAAGGAATGCTTCAAAACGCCTTAGCTTTGGCCTAGAAGTTTTGCTTGCATTAGCACGAATGTCCCTCTTACTACCAGAAGCCTTGCTACTAGTCTTAGTGTTCCATGAGGAGGGTTGACTTGGCATAGAAGACCGAGTTGCATACTCGTTGTACAAACTTGTAAGTATATCACTTACCTCTGTTATCTCCTCTGGAGAATGTTCAGTGCCATATATCAAAGGAAAGTAAAATGAGATTGACTTCATCTTGATGCGTGGATCTAATATTGACGATAATGAGAAGACCACGTTCGTGATGTTCCAGTACTTCACAAACTTTTCTTTCATCCTCATGGCCATAGCCCAAATGAAATGATCCCCTAAGTTTAATTTACCCCAAGAGTTGTAAATAGATATCACACGACAGATCAAAATACCGATTCACAGTTGTATAGGAACTCCAGGATAAAATTTGAGTGTCATGAAAAAATACCTTCAAGCAATCTGCAACAAGTTATGCATTATCCCAATCCATTTCGGAAGGACCACACTTGAAATCTGGTTCAACTTCGGCATAACGTGTTAATGCATCTTTCAAATGGAGTGCTACTTCAAGCATCTTATATGTTGAATTCCATCTAGTGCAGACATCTTGAATGAACCTTTTAGTTGGGACTTGAGCTTGGGCATAGACACCTTCAAACTTTTGTTGTCTTTGAGGTGAGCCTTTGATGAACTTGACAGTAGTTCAAATTTTTTCAAGCTCCCCCTCTATTTCTTTCAACCCCTCTTGAACAATCAAATTCAAAATGTGTGCACAACAACGCACTTGAAGTAATTGACCATCCAAAAGAAGTGTCCCCTTAGGCTGAAGTTTCCGAAAAATCTCACGCACTACACCGTCATTTGAAGCTGCATTGTCCAGTGTAATAGTTGACAACTTCTTGTCTAAATTCCAATCATACAATTTTTCCAGCACAACATTTCCAATATTTTCTCCTGTATGTCGACCTTTCACAGTGCAAAAACATAAAATCCTTTTTTGTAGCTTCCATTTGTCATCTATGTACTGCGCGGTTAAAGCCATATAACTAATATTCTAACATGATGTCCAAAAATCAATTGTGAAACTGATTCTGCATTGGAGCTTTCCCAAACTCGCATAAAGATTATTTTTTTCTTTTTCGTACAACTTCATACAATCCCTTCTAGTTGTGGTCCTCTTGTACAGCTTGAATGTTGGTTGCATTGACTTCAAAACCTTTCTAAATCCCACATGTTCAACCATTGAAAAAGGGTATTCATGCAAAACAATCATCTCGGTAATTGCTTCACGAGTTACAGAATGGTCGAACTGAAAGTTTTGGTAACTCACCCCTCCTTGTTCATCATCCACCTTTAAGGTCGTTTGGTATCCCCCTCGTTTGGCTTTGAACTCCTTACATGATCGAGACAAGTGTTTTATCAGGCAACTAGTCCCATTTGTAGTAGTTGCACTTAAAATCTTTTTGCAATGCTTACACTGAGCTGAAAGTAACTTTTCCATCCTTTTCAATTTCTTCAAATTCATTCCAGACAAGAGACATTTTTTTTTTGGCTTTGGATCACCCAAGAGGAGGTTGTCCAGAAACTTAATCAATAGCATTTTTTTCGCTTAGGCATTCTACATGATCATGGAAAACAAATGTAAGATTTAGACATTCTACATGATCATGGCGATACAAAACAAGTTACAAGTCAGACTCATCAAAAGCAACGAAATTATTAACGATCAAAAGATTATAATTTACGAGAACTTAAGAGTTTTGTGAAAAAGAAAGATGTTTACCAATAGCTTCATTATCGTAAACAAGATCTAAGGTCAAAACACTTTGAGTGAAAAAAAAAAAACTTTGTGCCAAACCCTCACACCGTTCAGGAAGTGAAGCAGGTAGTGTAAAACCAAAGCATTAAAAGACACTTACACGGTGAAATTCGACAATTGGTCAACGTCAAATTGCGGGTTTAATTTCGACGACCAAAATGAGTTGGTCTATGACCTGATACATTAGTTCTAAATTTCTAATAATCAATAGTTTTTTATCCTAATGATTATCTTAAATCAAGTAAACTTGTTCTTTCGGTTTTTTAGTTGCTCAAAGATAGTTAAACAACAACGGTTAAAACTAAAACACAAATACACAATAGAGATTGTAAACTATACTCAATTTTCTTGAAAATCCATCATTCTTTGCTATGTTTGATAACTGATATACATTCATTTCATATAAATATTTAAACCATTTAGCCCATTCGAAGGACCACTCATAAATTTCTAACCTTGCTACCATTCTTTAAAAAGTTCGTTATAAAAAATAAAAATCAACATCAGAAACTTGCCTTTACTTTATAGTTTATACATACATTAACAAAGATGAGAAAGAGAGAGGGGTGAAGGAATTTACCTCAAAACTCAAAAGGGCTTGCAAGAATATTTGGATTTGGATAGTCTATTGCTCACAATCACTAGCAAGGCAACCCATGAAAACCCAGATGTAATGTTCAGTCAAAGTCACTTATCTAAGGTTATGTTAATTTTGTTTTGGCGCTCATCTCTCCCGCCCAGAATATTATATATTTGTTTTGTATGTAATGTATTCCTAATTTCCTATTTCCTGCCTATAGCTTTTTAACCTTTTTAAAATTACTTCTGTTTTGGCGCTGCACTTTCCCAGTTTCCCCCCTATAGCTTTTCACTACTAATGGTCCAATACGAATGGGCCTGGTCAATTAGACAATCACCATGTCTGAAAATTTGTTTGACCCAGACAAATAACCAAATTGGTTGAGAAATATGTGTATTTTTTTTTACCCATCGGTACCCATAAAACCCATCGGGTAATTTACCCATTGGTTCCGGTTCTTAAATGGTTTGGTTCTTTAGACCCATTTTTATTGGGTCTAATATTTAAGGACCCAGAACCGGAATATTCGGTTCTGGGTTTGGTTCGGTTCTGGGTATTTGGGTACCATGCACACCCCTAGGCAGCAGGGTTGAAATAAAAAAGAGAAAATTAACAAATAACATGATGTTAAGTGCAAGGGGGAGGTCAGTTGGGATGGGCCGCACACTGAACGGCATTTAGTATACCAGCCCAAACCCCCAAAGTATAATAAGTTGGGCCCCTAGTCAAGTCTACCAGTCAAACAGTTTGAACATTGAACAAATATAAACTCTGACCAATGCCAGCTAAAAGTCAAAGTCATACATATATTCCCTAAATTAACCCAGTCAAGTAAACCGTCTTCCCTCCTCCACAAAACCCCATTCTCGTAATTCCCAACAATCCAAATCATCATCAATAATAATAATAATAAAATAAAATAGGAGAGAGAAAGTAGGCAGTAGTACTAGGAGAAGAATAATAGAAAAACAAAGAAATAAGAGGCTCGCTGGAATCACATGGTCTCTTTTTTCAGTGGCCCCGTCTTCTCATTCTTCTTCTTTTCCAAACCATCATCAACAACAACATAGTGTGAAGAAGATCGATTCAACTCAAATGGGCGAAGAAAATAATAATAAAGTATTGATCTTGACATTTTACTTTGCTTTGTTTTAAAGTTTATGGATGATTCCTGATTTATGCTACAATTGCAGGAAATAAATTCATCTTTTGTTGATGGGAATGATCAAGTTACGGGCCATATTATATCTACTACTATTGGAGGGAAAAATGGTGAACCCAAGCAGGTGGGCTCTTTTTTCAGATAGATATGGAACACATAAACTGAGATGATTTTGTTTATTCTTCTTCTTCTTCTTCTTCTTCTGCAGACGATCAGCTACATGGCAGAGCGTGTTGTGGGGACTGGATCTTTTGGTATTGTTTTCCAGGTAAGCAAGTATTACTTATGTTCACTATGGCTCCATTGTACATGCCTCATTTTGGTATAAAGACACTTTCTTTACCTGTACTAGGCAAAATGTTTGGAAGCTGGAGAGACTGTGGCTATAAAGAAGGTTTTACAGGACAGGCGTTATAAGAACCGTGAGCTGCAGCTGATGCGTTCAATGGATCACCCAAATGTGGTCTCTCTGAAACACTGTTTCTTTTCCACGACAGCTAAAAATGAGCTTTTCCTCAATTTAGTAATGGAGTACGTCCCTGAAACTGTATATCGGGTTCTGAGACACTATAGCAATGTAAATCAGAGGATGCCCCTCATATACGTGAAGCTTTATACGTATCAGGTATATGCATGACCTTATTTCCATGGAACTATCTCTGACTTTGTCTATTACTAATTAAACCCTGTTATGCAGATATTTAGGGGGTTGGCTTATATTCATACTGTTCATGGAGTTTCTCACAGGGATGTGAAGCCTCAGAATCTTCTGGTATGCATTTCTCTTCAAAAATTTATATTCACTAGAGAGACTATGGCGTTTATCCTAACCAATTTTGGGCATGTAACAGGTGGATCCTCTTACTCACCAGGTCAAGCTTTGTGATTTTGGAAGTGCAAAAGCCCTGGTACGTCCAATCTCTTCTGGCATTAGTTTTCTTATCCCTGTTTGTGGTGAACAATTATGGTTTGGTAGGTGCTCCTCTTAGGTATAGGAAAAGAAGAATATTTTACAGCAGAGAAACCTGTTAGTGTATTTGGTAATAATTTTCGCAAACCTTGTTTGTTTTTATATATGCTATTTCTCCATTCACAGTCAACTAGAAATATCCATACTTGGAGAATTAAAGCGTAGCACACAAAATGAGTGGTTGTGACAGTTAATAAACAGCTCAACAAGAGAAACAAATGAAAATTTTAATCATAAAATGATAAAACACATGTTGCCCACATTAAGCATGTCATGCATGTTAGATTTTAAGGATCCTGTATCGTGATATGTTGTCTTCAGGTTCAATTTTAGTACTACTAGCAACTGCATAGTAGGTGAGAGAATGTAAAAACAGTCCAAACGTGACTTATCATTTTCCTGATTGGAACATGGTCTTATTTCTCAAAATTCAATATTGTCCGCCACAATTATGTTTTTCGAATAGATTAGGGGTTTTAGGGCATGGTAGGATATGATTTTTTTTGTTGAGCGATATAAGATTGATAATTCGTTCAAAAGCTGGCTTTCACTTATCACACTATATAGACTTATGGGGCTTATATTTGTTGACATACATGATGATATATTCTAACAATATTAACCAAAAAGGACCTTTAGACACATTCCTTGTGTTAAATCTTTGCACAGTCCTTTTTGGTATGGACATTGCTAGGTGCCCATGATTGGCAAATTAAGATCGAGATGCAGAGGAAAGCATCTAAATGTGTCTTTAGGTGTTTTGTTTTAAAAGATTTTGCGCTGCATATACCTAGCTAACACATTTTGCACCATTGCAATATTGAGAAAGAACTCATAATTGGTTTTTCAACATTGTTTGTTCTTATTACTAGTTTGTGAACTAGGTGTGGAGCTGCATTTTAATATATATTACAGCCATAAAAATAGGCATTAGATTTGCAAGTCTACACATTATGAATTCTTAGGGGATCTGATATTTATACTGAAGTTGCTTTTAAAATGAATATCTTCCTTGTCAGGTGAGGGGTGAAGCAAACATATCGTACATATGCTCCCGTTACTACCGGGCTCCAGAACTCATATTTGGTGCATCGGAATATACAACATCAATTGATATTTGGTCTGCTGGATGTGTTCTTGCTGAGCTTCTTCTAGGCCAGGTCAGTCACTTGCTATGCATTCAAGACTTGCATATCTCACAGTTTTGAGGAGGCGTTTTTAGCCTTTCCTGGTTTCCTTGCTGACTTTTGTAAGCCTATAATTCTTTAGCCGTTGTTCCCTGGAGAAAGTGCAGTAGATCAGCTTGTTGAGATAATCAAGGTACAACTTCCTTTTTTCATGTTTAAGCTTCTAGGGATCATACAATTCTGACACCATAAGATTACTAATCAAGTATATTTTTCAGGTTCTTGGTACCCCAACTCGGGAGGAAATTCGCTGTATGAATCCAAACTATACAGAGTTCAGATTTCCACAAATAAAAGCACATCCTTGGCACAAGGTATGCTTTTCATCTTGTACTCTTTAGAATCTTTGGTTCTGGGAGTAAATTATCCTTCATTCAGAGAAATAGGTATGAATAAAAAAATAAAAATAGAGAGAGCATATTTGGTACAGCTTAATTCATAACTCTTATTTGTTCTTTTGGTTGATAATAGCAATTATGACTTATGAAGAACTAAATAGTCATCTAAAATGTCAGAGAATGCATTTGTTTCCATTAGAAGCACTTGTGTTTACCTATCAAGTTTCTGATTCAGGTTTTCCACAAAAGGATGCCTCCAGAAGCTATTGATCTGGCTTCACGGCTTCTTCAATATTCACCAAGTCTTCGATGCAATGCAGTGAGTTTTATTATTTCTTCTTCTGAACATATTAATCCCTGTAATTCAGTGTCGCAATAGCTCAGTTTAATACATATTTAGCATCTTTTGCATCAACTATTTCATTAACATAAGCATTCAGTGCCTCTGTTGGTCATAGTATTCTTGCTCTTTACTCTTTCTTTTCCCAGTGCGAGCTGTTTTTTTTCTTCTGAACTTCTTGAAGATGTTTCTGGTGTGGCATATTTGTCCAAGGATGACAACTTATTTTTGTTTGATCTACATTTGTCTCTGCAGCTAGAAGCATGTGCACATCCTTTCTTTGATGAGCTCCGAGAGCCTAATGCTCGCCTTCCAAACGGCCGTCCTTTGCCTCCTCTGTTCAACTTAAAACAGGAAGTATGCCTTTATCTTTGATACTTCCCTTCTTATTCTTATATATTAAAAAATGAACACCAATCTATTGGTATGTCAATTAAAAGAGAACCTTTGATTTCCTTACACCCTTGATAGTGTCTTGTCCTCAAAACAACATCTATAAATGTCTTTGTAACCGGATCACACGAGAGAGGAGGGGGGTGTTGGGGGTGGGAGGGGTTGGGAAGAGCTTAGTCTCAGACATTTGTTTTGTGGTTTGAGAGTGGATACATATAAAGTCTGTACAAGCGTTTTTCATAAATTAATCAATAACCATCATCTTCGTGGTCAGCCTCCACTGCAAGTAGACGACTAGATATAGGAAGTCCAAACAAACGGCAAGGAGAACAATGATCAATATGGGATAGTTATCCGAGTCTGTTTTTCATACTCCTTAGATAAACAAGACATGTTTGTTTACTTTCATCATCCTCTGGCCGCTGAAGTGACTGAACCCTTTGCCCCGTAATCTTATATCCCTTGATTTATATCGCTTCTAAAGTGACTGGTATTAAAACTGTACTTTGGTAACCTTTTCTGCTATCTTTTTATGAGTACAGTTAAATGGAGCTTCACCAGAGCTTATCAACAAGCTGATACCTGAGCATGTTAGGCGGCAAGCTGGGTCATATTTCTCGCACCTGTCAGGAACATGAATGAAGACATGATCCATGGTAACTAATTACTTGGAGTCTTGGAGGCAAGGCAAAGGCAAAGGCAAAGGCCTACCTCTGCCTTCTCTGTTGAAGCACCACACATTCAGCTTCAAACAGCAGTTTTTCTAGCCTAGTGGCGTCATACACATACAAGTTTCTGTTGGGTTACTGGGCCTTCTAAAATTTGGTGCTTTTGTTACTACATTTTGCAAACATTGTATCTTGTTTTTGTATATTCTGTGATCATGGAGACAGTCTCAGCGGACTGATCAAGAGTTGTAGAGGAAACGTTTAAAATGGCAGAGTGCAGAAGGGGTTAGTTGTTGGGGTTCAATTACTTACCTGTTGTTGTTCCACGTGTTTGTGCAGCTTCACTTATAAGCTTGAAAGATTAGTGTTGTGTCACCCTTCTCTTATATTTTGCACTTACTACAGGTTACTTCTAGCAACTTAGCCTGTGTTCATAACTTGTTTTCTCTGTACACGTTTATAAATTCATTACTTGAATATTAGATTTTGAAACATCTTTGTTGTGCAGTTTGTATACTCTTTTGAAAACTTGAGTGCCATTCAGACAATTAAGATAGAAATTTTGAGTGATGAAACAAGTTTACTGACTTTTGGTTTCTTTTTTCATCCCTTCTGTTCTTTATAAGCATCTGGTCTTCTAAGCTGAAGGTACCACAACACAACACAACACAAATCAAAGGAAACAAGATTACACTAATCACCAACCAGCCTATATATCTCACAACTACCTAATCTGTTCCCCCAGCCCACCGACACCACCAATCATTCTTTGACAAGTTAGATAATACTGTTTTATCTTGAGTTCTCAAATCATTATCTAAAATGGAGATTCATACTGGCACAACTTCTAATCGATTAATGATCTCACCAACTTGAGTTGTCTTTGGCAGTTCAATGTATCCAATAATCCAATATACGAACCCACATCGTGTGATTGTGTTTATTCGTCTTCAGTGACCGACAAATTGAGGCTCCCCACTTTAAAGGTGAAATGCAATGTTCTAAAAAATGCTAGGCTGTGGGAGAGTGCCTAGAGTGGCTAGGCGCTAGGCGGTTTTTTTTCATAATATATATAGTAATACTGCAAGAAATGAAGAAAATCATTTACCATAACTCAAAAAATAAACACAAAGATACTTATTACAAAAATGCGTAATAGTTGAAGAATATTGACTTCATATAAAAACACACTCTTTGTTATAATGGTATATAATTTACATTAGACTTTAGCCTTTTAAACTCATTCAAATCTTAAGCCTACACGGGCCTTTAATTTTTGACATTTAATCATTCAAAAAATAAATAATAATAAAAAAAATAAAATAAAATTGACTGGACTGCCTAGACCTGCCTAGCCCGTCTAATCAGTCCACCGATTTTTTAAATGGCTTGGGCCCAGCGGTCGAAGTCGGTTGGGGCACCGCGCTAAGCCGCTAGAGACCCGCAACCCTAGAGACCGCCTAGACCGATTTTTAGAGCAGTGGTGAAATGTATCATCTTGAAATGGGCCGTAATGTAAAGCCCAAGTTTGGCAAAGTTTTGAGTTCTTCTTCATCATTCATATTCATAAAAAAAAAGACCCTTTCGATTGACTCACTGATCGTAGCAGCAGGCTCGATTCTGTATCGCATTACAAGTATGTTATGTTTTGGATTTACAGTTTTTTCTTTCTTTCAAATATATATACTTTTATGTTTATATGTAAAAATAAGTGACAATTATGTTTGTTTCATTATTTGCAATATATTTGGACTTTGAAATGATATAGAGATATATTTTTATTGCTTGTTATTAGATCACTATTGTTCTTGCTTGTTTGATTGGATGGTGTGTTAAAGGGGAAGAAAATTGAGAAAAATATAAGCAAAAATTGTAAAGAAGATTTTTTTTTTTTACTTTATTATTATTATTTTTTTATTGCATTATTGAATTTTTTAGGATGGGCATTTGGAATTTGGTAATGATCAATTTAAATCGTCAATTGAATTGTTTTTCGGGTTGGTCTTGTTCATGTGTAAACCTGCATTTTACCATTATTGTTGTTGTTGTTGAGGAAACTGAATATTATATTATTTGTGTTTTTTTTAACAGAAAATTAAGTGGTTAACTGGGGGATTTAATATGGAGAAGGAAAAAGGAAAAGGAAGCTCGAAGTTAAACATTGCGATCATTCATCCTGATCTTGGAATAGGTTCGATTATCATCTCATTCCTTATTTAAGATAGTTTTGCTGATTGTGAGTAGTATTTTATCACGATGTTTGAATACATAACACTTTAGCTATTTATCTTTTACTTTTCAAGTATGGAAGTTGTAGAGTACCTTACAGATAGAATCTTTAGCTTAAGGAATCAGTTGACTAAGAATGGCTTTCACATCTTGGAGTTTAGTTCTAGTCACTCTCTTTAGTTTTATTTCAGTTTTTCTTTTTCTAGGTTAAATAATGAAGACATGTTATGTACTTTTTTAAAGAAATTTTAAAGTTGTAGTATTAGTGTGGTCTTTTATCTTTGATACATGTGTCGAAAACTACTTGAACAGTTGGATCTTTTTATTTATTTATTTTTTTTGTCCTACAATCGTTTACTTAAGGAAGAGTTCTATTGTTACCAATACCATCTTTTTATTGAGTAAAAAACACATGATTTTCATCACTATTTTGTGAGCGGTTGATCTATCCTGTGTAGGTGGAGCTGAAAGGTTAATTGTAGACGCTGCTGTTGAACTAACGTCACAAGGCCACAATGTCCATATATTCACTTCACATCATGACAAAACTCGGTGTTTTGAGGAAACTCTTGATGGTGTGTATTTTTGTTTCACTCTTCTTGAAGTTATTGTAGTGACTCTGAGTACAATAATAAATTATGTGTAAGAATAATTATGGCCGTGTTTGGTTCATAGATTAAGTTTCCACGGAAAGCTAAATTCATGGCTTCATGCAATCTCCCCCTCTCTTTTTTCATACGATCTCTCCCTCCTCTTATTCAGTATCAATGCAATTTTTCCTTATGAACCAAGCAAGACCATATATGACATTCATCCGTGTGACAGCCAGTGTTACCATAATTTGACATGGTGATTGTATAAGAAAGAAGCTTGCCTGTGGAAAAATCCTTGTTTAACTATTCGGGAAGTGATTAGTTATGATGAACGTGCATAAAAAATTAGGCATTTCATAAAGGCCCTGATGCTAAACACAAAGTAGAATAAAGCTGTTAGTCCACTAAAATATAAGACACCTAAAAGGCGAGAAGGCTACAAACAATGTAGAGCAGCAGAGGAGTCAAGGATTCAAACGGTTGGCAATTCTGCTGCCTTTAGTAGATTTGAGAAACTTCTATCATATCGTCTTCATCTTTCTTTGTTTTGTAGTGTGAACAATTCCCAAGATGCAACACGTTCTTGTAAACCATAGCTCTTATACAGTTGTAATGCAATTTTTCCTTAGGAACCAAGCAAGACCATATATTGAGAATAAGCATGTGATTATATTACTTGTTCATGGCAAGTTGCTTCCTAATACTTATGAAGCTTCCTTATGCATTTATCATCCAGGTACATTTCCAGTAACGGTATATGGCTCTTTCCTACCTCGACATATAATCTACCGTTTCCACGCCATCTGTGCATATTTACGATGTATCTTTGTTGCTCTCTGTGTGCTACTAAGGTGGAGGGCATCTTTTGATGTTGTACTGGCAGACCAAGTCTCTATCGTCATCCCCTTCATAAAGACTATGAAGTCAACAAAAGTAAAATATAATTCCTTCTGATTTTTTCGGTGAAGCCTTGTGGAACTAGTTAATTTATATAGTGGCAGATAATCTCTCCAGGTTATCTTCTATTGCCATTTTCCTGATTTGTTACTGGCACAACATTCAACTGCTCTGAGAAGGATATATCGGAAACCAATCGACATGCTTGAAGAAGCAACTACTGGTTTGTTAATCACTAATTACACTTTCTCCATTCTCATTTGAAATGCATTTGCATCCACTAATTTCCATTTTATTCCATGCATATATCTGAGTGCTTTTCGAATATACAGGGATGGCGGATCTGATTCTTGTTAACAGCAGATTTACGGCTTCCACTTTTGCCAATACATTCAAGCTTCTTAATTCACGGGGAATCCAACCAGCCATTCTTTACCCTGCAGTTAATGTGGAGCAGTTTGATGAATCCACTTCTTATAAGTAATCAGCATGTTTGTATATCTTGGTATCTTGTAGGCTCAGCTGTTCTAACGTTATTCAGAGTATTTTGGTTATTCTACTTATCCTTGAAATGTCACATTTGAGTTACTTTTGTCACGCAGGAATTTTTTATCAATCAACCGCTTTGAAAGAAAAAAGAACATTGAGTTAGCTATTTCTTCGTTTTCAATTCTTCATTCGCTGCAAGATGTTTCTGAAGGTCAATATTTGGCCGGGGCTTCCCTGACCATTGCAGGTGAACTTCTTTGTCAATTTCTTGCTCATGACATCAACATGCAATATTGAATTGTTGAATCAGAGTATAGGATACCCTTAAGTCAAATCCAACAATCAGAGTCGGTAGTCCATGTCAATATGTCAGTGTACTTTCTCTACCTCTGAATCTTAACTCATTGACTAGACAATCTCCAGCAGGAATTTTTGTTCTCGACAGCCATAGGCAGATAAGGTGCCATAGAAAGAGTGCTTTAGGGATGGGGACGAGGATGCTCCTAAGGTTAAAGTTTTGTAAATGTGTCTTATCCGAGCAATGAGAGTGCAGTCTGGGAGTTCTTCTTGCACGTAGTTGTTCAAAGGAAGTTGAGTGGAATTTTCAGCACTGCAGGACATTTGCTGTACCGTGTGCAAACACATTTTAGTGATAAATAAGGACTTTGGGATAACCATGGGAGAGTTTTTTGGGCTTGGTATATGATGCTAGAGGGCCATATATGGAACCCTTAAGCTTCCTATAAATTAGACCTTATTGGCCTGTTGTTGATATTTATGTCTCAACTCTCAACCTGATCAGATTTTGTACCGATAAAAAAAAAAGCAAAACGTGATCAGATCTTGTATCATGCTGATTTTGAGGATTATGTATCGTAGTGAGGATCAGCTGTTCTAGATAAGCTATATGAGTTACATTATTGTGCTTAAACATCATATTCAATCGATTTTAGATGTACACGCCCTTAGATGAGATGATGGGAATAATTTTTTTGTGATAAATGCGTATGTTGTCTCCGTCTCTTTCCAACTTTCTTTTTAATGACCAGTTTTCCATATAAAATATCTGTCATTCCAGGTGGCTTTGATAAACGCCTCAGAGAGAATGTGGATTATCTGGAGGAACTGAAAAGCTTAGCAGAAAGGGAAGGAGTCTCTGACCGGGTTAACTTCATTACATCCTGTTCCACAGCAGAAAGAAATGCCCTGCTCTCTCAATGTTTATGTGTTTTATACACCCCGAAGGTGGATAGAATTTAATTTTGTCCTTTTATTTGGTAAGGTCCAAAATATGTTCAAAAGACAGGAATATAACTTTTTCCTAATGTAGGATGAGCATTTTGGCATCGTTCCCTTGGAAGCAATGGCAGCTCAGAAGCCTGTTATTGCATGCAACAGTGGTGGCCCTGTAGAGACTGTTAAGGATGGCGTCACCGGGTTTCTCTGCGATCCCACCCCTCAAGATTTCTCACTTGCTATGGCAAAGCTTATTAAGGATCCCAGTGTAGTAGATAAGATGGGTAGAGAAGCACGACAGCATGTCAGTGAGTCTTTCTCCACCAAAGTTTTTGGCCAACGACTTAACCAATATCTGATTGATGTTGTAAGGGGAAAGAGTGAGTGAGAAGACAAACACACACAGAATGAAGATTTTCTTTACCAAAATTTGCAGAATGCAGTACTTTGAAAATGAGTGGAGGTTGCATTTTTGTATCGAGACATTGCAGAATGAGAAAATATTACTGTAATTTTTTGAGTTGCTGACGAAGGTATAGTTTCAAATTTCCAATCCACTAATCCACCAGTTAACTTAACCCACCTATATTAGCAATCAGCTAATTAGATAGAATGTTGATTTCATTTCACATGTTTATGTTTTGTTAATTATTGCTGTCTGTTTCTGGTCACCTACTTGTTTTTAGTACGCGGTTGGCTGCTGTTGCTGTGTAGTAGTTGTTGCACTTGTTCCTACGCAACAATTTTGTATTTCGGTTCAACAGCTCTTTTTGTCATTGTCAAGATTAATTCGCCTTATGTGAAGGAATAATTAAGCAACAACTTGCATGATGCATTTTTAAGTTGGCAGGAAAAACAAATTCAGGTTTAGAAAATTGATATTGTTCAATATCGTTTAAGTGTTTGACACACCAAAACCGATACTCGATAAACGTTCTTGGCCGAACAAGGTATGTGAACAAAAAGTCATTTGGTATGTGAACAAAAGTCATTTGGCAAGGTATATGAACAAAAGTCATCGGCCGAGCAAGGTATATGAACAAAAAGTCATTTGGTTGGTTTATGAGTGATTGTCGATTTTGATAAACTAACTGAAATTTTGAGCATTCCGACTAAAATTAGTGTCCATCCTAAAAACAACATAAAACAACTCATTAAATTCTGTCTCGTGAATATCTCTCATCTAACTTCCAACTGTCACACAGTTGTCTGTACCCTTATCCTAAAAATTACATCAAACCAATTCCCCATTTCGCCCTTATCTTAACAAAATAAAATTTACCACACTTACCAACACCCAAGGACAAATCAGTCCATTAACAAACTTATCTTCCGTTGTACAAAACTTAAGAAGAACACGGCAACAAACTAAAAAAAATAGCTAAACCAAAACACACTCTTTCAAATATAACTTATTTTTTTCTGTTTAATTTAATCACTTTTTTCTTCTCAAACTGCTTAAACCTTAAAAAAAAACAAATTTTTGAGATTTTTAAGATCTGGGCTCATTTCACCCACCAAGGCAATTGACTTGGTCTAGTTTTTATAGTTTTTTTGACATGTTGTAATTTTTTTATTCATGGGTGTTTTTTTTTCTTCTTACACAGGTTTTGAGACGACTTTGTGCTTTGGATTCATAAAGAGAAGAGTGTAAGTTGTCCATTTCTTGTTTTTTTTAGTTTTTCTAGATTGTAGAGGTAGTAAAGTTTCGAAATTTTTGAGAAAAAAGATTGAAAATGATGGATTGAGGGAGAGAATGATGAGTGAGAATACATTAAATAGAGTTGGTGTGGGTGAAAATGAGACTGTGATTGAAGTTAGAACATTAGTTAATGGAATAGATGAAGGGGTATCGAAATCGAAAGAGAATAATGTGTTGGAAATTAGTAATGTAGTGGTGGAAAAGGTGAAGAATGAGTCATCTGGAGAAGAGAAGAAACATGTTTGTGTTATTGATGTGAAGTGTGATTGTGAGAAAGAAAATTGGGATGCGGAGAAAGTTTGTAGAATTTGTCATTTGACTTCGGATTTTCCGTCGGAGAGTTCAGATTTGATTCAGCTTGGTTGCGGGTGTAAAGGCGAGCTTGGTATTGCACATCGGCATTGTGCTGAAGCATGGTTTAAGTTGAGAGGCAATAGGTAATTGACTCTATTCCTTTTTGTGACTTTGATGTCTGTTATGCTTTCCTTTGTAGTGTGAATTAAATTGCAATTGAATACATTTTATATCTTCCTCAGTGCAAATTGGTGTTACGTCCGCTACTCTGTCTAAGATCCCATATGAATTCCAATTGATTTAAAAACTGCGACTTGCTATATGTTAGAGAGTAATTTTTATTAGCTGGAGAATTAGTGAGTTGCAAAGACCAATGACTCAATTCCTATACAGTAATTATAGCTTGTGTTAGGTCTCTAAAGCATGTGTTTCTGTAGTTCACACTCTCTTTGGCGGATGTATGTATTAGCTGCTACCGCCTATTACAAAGAAGCACCAAATATTAAAGATCTAATCTGTTAATGGCATCTTGTATTGTATTGATAGTTAGCTTCTAGCTTTAGTTTACGTTTCCACGTGGTTGTTCTTTGCGATGTATGTCACGCTAGTGAGAGCAGCATCAGCAAGCTTTCCTAGGTTTATCTTGAATCTTCAAGCTACTGTTTTATGTTTTTTCTCTATTTTTATTTTTTATTTAAAAAATTAAATAAATTTATAGTTTTTGATGTTTTCTTCCGCTTTCCTCCCATTAATAGGAAGCCTGCTTCTACTTCCGTTGTTAAACATCTATTATTCTAAAATTCTTCTTACAGTACCCGAAAGCATTACGTTTTCTAAGTGTAGCTTTTGTATTAAATGAGAAGAGCTGTTTAATTTTTCATGGTATGCCATTATTGATGGAAAGGATGCAATTGCACCTATCATTATCGCCAAAAAATCTTGATAATTGTTGTCAGATTTCCATCAATCTAACATTATGTATACTATTTTGGTCGTAAAACATGATTTATTATGATAGTGAGAATCACTACCAGGTTTAACACAAGTATTCCGTAAAGATACACGAGTCAAATATTTGACGATGTTATTAGTCTATGTTAATATGTACATGATTACATATTTTGGATTGGTCTATGAGTGGTGCTTAACTTGTTCCATGCTGCAGAACATTGGAATGTTATGTCATAGCTGTTAAAGTGATGCTTTAAATGAAAAGCGACCCCCTCCAGTTTGCTTTCTTCTAAAGCTAGGCATTCCATGAACCAAGCCAAAACTATCGCTTTTGACCAAGCATCGAAGGTGAAAAGTGATAGCTTAGAGGCGCTTTGTGTTGATTATGTGTTTTTACTTTCTTAGCATTTTATTTGAGCAGGTTAGCTCTAAGTTTTTGAAAAGATACCACAATTTTTCTTCTTCTTTTCTTAACTAGTTATTTCAGCTCCACATGTCTAGTTATAAGCTAGGTTACATTGACACGGGCACGCGTGTTGGTGTCCGACACGGATACGGGGTGTCGGATACGGCGAGCAGTTGAAGATCGACACGGGGACACGGATAGGAATAATTAATTAATTTTTTAATAATTAGATGGTAAATCAGAAATTCGAGGTAAATTAAATACAATATGTGTCCGTGTGTGTCCAACACGGATACGGACACGGACATGTGGATACGTATCCGACACAGATTTTTTTCAAAATATGGCGTGTCCATGTAACCTAGGTTATAAGTGTGAGAGCATTATAAATTTAAGGACTAAAGATCTGTAGGAAGACTTCATAAGCGCTGCATCCAAGTTCCAACTCTTTCTCCAGTCTCCACGTCTAATGTACAACTACTCTTGTGGAGAAATAGAACGCATGGATGCCATCAAGTCCATTATTCCACTTGTGGAAGGCACATTGATGAGCCTCAATTGGAAATAGATATTGAACATGAGCTGGTTAAATTAAATAATTAGAAAAACATTTGCATGTGAGTTGTTAAGTCAAGTCTAATGTCTTGTATTTGTGTGTATTATGTGAATATAGGTAACTGTATTAGAGAATGATATGCGAGGACTTCCACTGCTAATATATGCAAGAATAAGTAAGTTCTTGCATAAATAAGTAGTTATATAGGTGGTTTTATCATACAGTTTCAACTTTCAATAAGCAAGCAGAATAGATGCATACAGATACCTTCTCTTATGTTTGCTATTAGGTAATTTTTGTCACAATTACAATCTAAAATTCTTCTTGCATTGACCCCCATATATGCTTTTACTCTCTGGTAATCCCCTTGTAGAATCTGGATTAATCAGTCTGGAGATTTTTTACTGTTTTCATTCAATCATTCCACATAATTCCAGGAGAAAATAGGGATCCAAATATTCCATTTCTTGTCCCCATTCTCTAGAATAGCACTGATGCAGTTTTGTCATGTCAACATTTAATATTTTATAAAACTCCGGGGGGGGGGATAATGTACTTCCTTCGTACTTTAATCAGGTCGTCCAATCTGTTTAACGGAGAGGGTTGTATTGTTAGTGTGGACCGCTTGGTAGTTTGAGGATCCCGACTATAGTCAGAGAACATGTATGGTTAGATTCCATTTGTTTGAGAACATGTATGGTTAGATTCCATTTGTTTATTTGGTGGAATTTGGCATATCTTATGCCAGCAATCAGGGAGAGGTTTCACGGTTCGCATGGTGGCACATATTTAATTTCCTGGATCCACTAGTGAGGCAGGTGCAAATGGGCTTTCATATCCGGTTGAGAGAGATGGATGGGGATATCCCTTTTTCAACGACTATTGCAAGGGTCATATTGGTCTGTGGAAATCTATCAGGTGTTATTTGTTGTCAGTGGCCATCAATATTAGAATGAATGTTTGAATGGTGAAGGTGTGCATAAATAATATGTTCTGTATGTCATGAAGTGATACGTTAGATGTTGGTGGGGGACGAGAAATTTGGCGTTTGGGTTATACTGCTTTCTTACAGGTATGAAGTGGTCTCTTACCATAATTAGTCCATCACCTTTTTAGACTATCGTTTCAGAGTCTTTGACGAAATGCCTGAAAGAAAATCTTGTTTCTTGGACTTAGATGATTTTGGGTTCTGTACCAATGGGAGTGTGAATTAAACTGGGTACGAAATTTTTATATGTATATAGTAAGATATTGATAGTATAAGGTAAGATCCAGTGGAATAGAGAATTTGTCTTTGGCATTATATCGATACGAAATATAAGGATTGTTCTTCACTCTTGTATATTACTTTGGATTCAATCTGGGAGGACAAAAGAGCCTACAGGCCTAATATCCTCTGTATCGAACACTTTTCATGCGAGTTATGAAATTGTTCGCACTTGGATATGTTCTGTACTATTTTATGGAGCTGTTTACTAACTATTAGGGACAAAGTTGTTGAAAATTCACAACTTCCTATGTCCTAGTTCCTTTCATCATGAAAATCTTTTACCATCTCCATAAAGTCAATATGCACCACATCCCAAACTTTTCTAAAAAATTACCCCCTCTTAGATCATTAGGTAAGAGTAATAGTTTGTTATGACCAATTAGAGTTTGATATTTAATGGATACAGATGCAGAGTTGAAGATGGTTCTGCAGGACGTGTTCCTTTTGCTTTCAGTTGTGTGTTAGACGGGATATGAAGATAACTATTGTATGTTGTGTCAATGTAGATTTAAGAATATTAATGCCCATTGAGCTACTATTCTCAATGAGTTTCTGAATATATACTTTTTGTGAAAATAATTAAGTATCTGGGTTGAGACATTGTTGCCGTTGATGATTAATTTTGTTTTGTTTTGAGATATGTTGCCGGAGGTTTCATTTGATCTTGTCTTTTTTATTTTATTTTTCCCCTTATATTAGCTCACACATTACATAAGAAGGCCATTCTGGCCATTCTGGCCATTCTGTTTGGGGACTCTATGAAGGTTGTTAAATTCAAGACCCAAATCTTTTCTTTTCCTCATCATGGTGTGTTGTTTTGGGTTGTTGGCAGATGTTGCGAAATATGCAGCCAGGCTGCAACGAATATCACTGGCGTGGGGGACAGTAGATTCATGCAGGAGTGGAACGAGGGATCAGATGTTAACAGTGGTAACTTAGGTGCAAGAAGAGGATACCTTAGAGGACAACCATTCTGTAATTTTCTGATGGCATGCCTGGTAATAGCCTTTGTGCTGCCTTGGTTTTTCCGTGTGAATATATTCTGATAGGAGTATGAATGAGACACAAGCACACATCACCATTTCCAAGATGGTCCTTGCGTATATATATCAGTGTAGCATTGGTTATACAGTTCTCACAATTTCAGTGTGGTGTGCCATGATCTGCTTCCCCCGTGAGCTGAGGTTCAAATTTCTTACGGAGTACTCGCCAACATTGCAATTGAATATTCAGTTGCAGGCTTGTAGAAGATATGTGTGCTGAATTCTATCATTCTGATTTGTATTAGTGTTCTGTTCCCATGCATTTGTATACAGCATGGAATACTTAAAGTCTATTTAAATTGTGGTCAACTCATCTTGTATTTAAATACTGTCTCATGGTGGATTGCCTGTTGGAGAGCCATCATCTGTCATTCTGTCCTATGTAAAGATGGATTTACGCATATACATATATGATTCTTATATCAAATTCAAAGAAACAGTTGTTTTTATTCACTTTTTAAGGTGGTTATTTTTTCATGCAGTGCATTGTAAAATGCCCTGAGGTTGTTTCGAGTAGTTTGGGTGGAAACGTTTAGGTAAACAAACACAGCCAAGTCAAAAAGTGTTACAGTGAGCAAATTGTGTAACATGAGAAATGATGTAACATGAGAAATGATGCAACTTGGCTAAAACCTTTGCTGGCATTTTAAAAAATGTGAACTCGTTACACATATTTGCATCCTTTTGGAGTGGAAACGCCTATCAACTACACACAGCATTTCTACGTGAGATCAAAATCATCCACTGATTTTCTTCGTGTTACTTGGGAACAGGTAAACAGGCACGGGCCATGAGCGAGATTCCCTTAACCAAAAATCTTAATTGTACTTTGTAATATGAAAGCTGCAATATAACATGAAAATTTGATTCTACTGTGCGGTGTGTCAGGACTTCATTT
Source organism: Coptis chinensis (assembly GCF_015680905.1). Lineage (NCBI taxonomy): Eukaryota > Viridiplantae > Streptophyta > Magnoliopsida > Ranunculales > Ranunculaceae > Coptis > Coptis chinensis. The sequence continues at coordinate 76,561,154 of NC_141464.1, forward strand.
GTCCTAATTTCATTGGATTGTTTTTGTTTTTGTTTTTTTTTTTTTTAAACTTTGTTGTCAAGTTACTGAGCTTTGGTAGTATAGCCCCTTCCTCAAAATCCATCTTCTTCATCTGATGGGCATGTTGTTTTTGTTTATAAGTTAGTTTTAGAGTTAAAGTTATATTCTTTACATGTTTGTGCTTGTTATTTGACTTATTTTTTGTGTTTATGAAGTTGGGTATGATTCTAGTTAGACAAAAAATTGATATGTCTTGTTTTCTAGGATGTTTAGTTGGTTACTTGGTTTTATTAGTTTAAACCTATGAGAATTAAGATTGATAAGGTAGTTAGAAGACTTAAATAGAATAGAACTAGTAGAATCAGTTTAACTTGAAGAGTTGATTGGTGGCCTGTGTTTGTATGTTTTGGTATCATGTTTACTGGAGATAGTTCACTCTTCACTGGACACTGTTGTAGTTTGTGTTTTATTGTGTTGGGCTAGTTTGGCATTGAATTGAGGCTTTGCTCTTTGTTTCAATGAAAATACTTTTTTTATACTGATCAAATGTTAAAGTTGTGTTTGTAATTAAACTCAGTTTAATATTTGGTGAGATCCTTCGCTCTTTCCTAAATGAGCTGCTGGTATACTAGTAACACTAGATTCACTCCCTCTTCCCCCATCCACCATACTCCCGTAGAAGTGTAGAACAAGCTTTCATAACTACCTAACGTTTCAAAATACAAAAATGGGGACCTAGCTACTACATTAACAATGTGATGACAAAAACGGACACACTTACAGATCTTTGATTTTGGGACCAGCTGACTATGAAATCAATTAAACAAGTGAGCAAAATCAATGACAATTCTGCTTCATTGATTAGACGAAGGCACCGCCTATTTTATTCAATTGAAAACAAGCCCACAGTTGACATCAGGAAAGCCATAACTCAGTCAATAATTCATTGGATTCAAATTCAAAGCTTACGTATTGCTCGAGTTTAGTTGAATTCTGAAAGTTTACGTCCATTTTTATCTTTTAATCCTAAAGGTATTAAATAGAGAAATTCATGTGATGAATGATGATAGCAATGCCCATGCCATGGCCTCTTGCCTATAAAGCCAGTACGTCCTATGCACCAAGTTTTCCATATTGTAGCAGATAAAATGTCTTCTACTGGGGAAATTTCAAGTAGCACTTTTAGTGACAAGTATCGTTCTTACATGAGTGAAGATGAAGTGAAAAACATAGAGTGGAGGCACGGTGAACCTCCTATATTTGATCATGTAAATGAACTATTTGAAAAAGAAAGAACGAAGGTACGACTTATTGTGCTCTCACAAATTCATGAAAATGATCATTTCTTTTTGCCTATGATCTGACGAAAGGTTAGCTTAAATAGCACTACTAATCTTGTGATATGCATTTAACTTGCCACATCCATTTTTACGAATATAGATATGGCCTGAAGGATCATTGGAGGAGACAGTACAAAACGCCATTAAGACATGGGAGATGGAGCTCTCTCACAAGACACAAATACAAGACTTCAAAACCATAAATCCTGAGAAGTTCAAGTTATTTGTTAATGGTAACGCAGCACTATTTTATACTTTTTATCCTTGCAGTATTATTATGCACGGTCTTAACGATGACTAAATATGACGAATATATAACAGGTAGAGAGGGACTATCAGGGCAAGAAACTCTTGAAATGGGAAGCTATAACGCGTTGTTGAAGACATCTCTGCCGGAGGGATTTCAGTACTATAAAGCCGACGAAGAGACCTACGAATCATCCCATGATGTTTTTCGGACGACTTTTCCTCGTGGGTTTGCTTGGGAGGTGGTGAGTGTTTATTCAGGACCACCTGTGATTGCTTTCAAGTTTAGACACTGGGGTTATATGGAGGGTCCTTTCAAAGGACATGCTCCTACTGGGGAGAAGGTTGAGTTCTATGGATTGGCAGTCATGAAGGTATTAGTATTCCCCTATACTCTGTCACGAAGGTATCAGTCTATCTATAGATTTACAAGTTAAATTTTCAGTTGTATGCTTATATGCTCTCCTTTTGCTATCTTGCTTGTATACTGTTTCATAGGTGGATGAATCACTAAGAGCAGAAGAAGTAGAGATATACTATGACCCAGGAGAGTTATTTGGAGGTCTACTCAAGGGATCACCTACATCTGACTCGCATCAAGACAATTCCTCAAATCCATCCTCAAAAGATGGATGTCCTTTCTACAAAGGAGATTAACCATGCATATGAGCATATCCGACCAGAAGATTCACAACAGTATGTAAGAATGTAACCAAGACATATGATTATTTCTAATAAAATAGGGGTAAGGGACCTCTCAAAAACCCTGCTTGCCTTTCAAAAAAAAAAAAAGATTCACAACATTTTGAGGGCATTAGGAAACTTTCATTTTCAACACCTACTTTCTTTGTTATTGGCCGGGTCAACACTTGCATTCATCTCACCATCTGTCGCTATATATATTAATACCATCACATGTAGCTCTTCTCCAGTAAGTTATTGTAAATTTGAAAGTTTTACTTTTTCCACCTATTTATAACCTCTTTGTAATTATAAACAGAGTTTGATGTATAAAATTTTCTCAGCTGATCTATAACATGTTGAAAACTTGAAATACGTTTTTGTCATTTTCAAATGTCCAAAAACTCCACTCTTCATCATGCATACCTATTAGATGAACCAACTTTTTGCTACAATAAATAATAGAAATTATAGCATAGTCCAGAACTTTTTGGTCATTATATGAATAAGAGCATCCCTCTTCACTGCATCATCCTATATTCCTATCAATGTTTACACTACTTTTGCAAACTCCTTACAAATAATGAATAGGTCTACTCTGTGTTTTCCACCTTGACAATGCTTATCAAAGGTCACCCAGAAAAAGAGTTGTTATACAATGGTCAACACATTCTAGTTTGTGTTACATGTGGTACACGCTCTAGGCTTTGGAGTAATTCAATAAGCCATGACTAAATTAATTTATTTTGGATTTTTAATTCCAGTCAAATTAATGTGTGGTCGTGTGTAGGCGTGTAGCTGCTGAATCAATTATCTGCTAGTTACAGATTATAATGCTGAGTTGTGGAGACATTATTGTGATTTTTTGACTTTTGAGTGGTATCAATCCAGATAATGTTTAATTACTTTTTCGTTGAAAATTTGCTCAGTGCATTAAGTATCTTGATAATGTCGACAGTTTACTCAGTGCATTACGTATTCACATCAACGTTGTCCTCATCCTACCTATAATAAAATTTCAAACTATGATCAAAGCATAGTGTACTTAGTCAAGAATACAGATTACCTATACTGGAAGCTCCTCAACCGCAAGCAATTGTTGTCCATGTATTAGAGCCGAGGTGCCAACTATTAGAGGTACAGACTGTTACATGCATGCTTATCTATCTATCATGTATTTCATTGGAACAGACCTCCGCCCTCACTGCTTAGATTATACTTCTCCTATAATAACCTATTTAAGAATCAAATCTTTTGAAAAAGTCAAATATTATTGACAAAGTACTAACCTATTTAATAACTTGGATAGGTTGATTTGTTTATTTTGTTAAACAGTACTAATCTCCAGTAGCTGGGAAAGAAAAAACACGGATGAGTGATGCCACAGCTCCCACCAGTTCCATGTCTATCATAACAGTCCTTGCCCTTTCACTACAGGGCCAGAAGAAAATAATGTACGTATATTTTTGTTAGAGGAAGATCCATATTTTGATTATATTCCACTCCGTCTCAATTGTTGCTGATGGCGTGATGGATATGGGTTAGTATTTTCAACAGAACTCCAACCTTTGAAACTCTGGTTTAGTTTCTTCCCTATTCAGGCTGCCAGATACTTTTACATACACTTTCTAGTAGAAGATGGCAGCACAACATATTCCAGAGGAAGTGTGATTTTCTGCCTGAGAATATGCATAGACTCGGCAGTTGAACAAGCTAGGTGTTGGAAATATTGAAGTAGGAATAATTCCTACTCTCTAGAGCAACTTTATAAATCTCTCTGGCGACTGAGGCTTGAAAATAATAAGGGGTTTTTGAATCTCAGGTGAGTTTTGGTTGATGACCCACAAACCTTTATATAGAGGTTCAAGATTAGATTGGCCACCAAGAGTTCACTAGGAAATGTGGGACAACACAATAATATAAAGTGCAAAACTGGTTTCCGATAGGTGTGGAACTAAAGCAAACAATTAAGTATTTCACATTTTGAAATACCAAGATGAATTGCTAAGGAATTACAACACAAGGTCACCATGAAAAACAAGTATCCCGTTCCTCTCATTGCCGACCTGTTTGACCAGGGACTATTTTAATATGTTATCCAATATGGTACTACTACTTGGAATGTATGTGCAGTACTCATCTCTATCATTCTTAGTTTTCTTTTCCTCTTTGCACTGGGAGGCAATGCATAGGAATAGCCTTTCGTAAGCAGCTGCCATCTTAGTCGCAGTAAACAAGTTTAGACCTCTCTGCCTAGCAACCTCACCTTTCTTAGCAATAGCTCCTGTATCCCTCCTATGATTCCCCCACACCTTATAAAGAGCCTCCTTCAATGAGGCTACTGTTGGAGAGAATGTATAACCCAACTCAGGGCCAACAATAACAGACCCAGTTATGCTCGCAAACCTTGTCGCCATTAGTGGCTTAGCGGAAACCATTGCTTCTAGCAATGTATGATCTAATCCCTGTGCTCTAAGTGTTGGGTTCACAAATATATCAATTCCATTGTAAAACATTGCCAGTTGAGTTTGTTCCAATGGCCCCAAGACCAGCAAATTAGAGCCAAGAGTTCTATATCTACCTCCCCAAGGTCCATCACCAGCAACCACAACATATACATTTTTCCTAAATGTTTCGTCTTCCTTAAATATCTGGCTCAAAGCCTCAAACATAATTGGGTGTCCTTTATCCTTCACTAACCTCCCAGCCATACCTAAAACCAAAGGTGTTGAAGATTCAGGAATGCCAAATTTCCTTCGAAAATTTTCCCTGGCAACCAAGTCTGGCTTGAAGATGTTGCTGTCAACGCCATTTAGAATTACATGAACTCGCTCTTCAGGGATCATGTAAATCCTCTTGAGAACATCTCCAACGTGATCACTGGTTGCGACATGATGGGCATAACTAGGAAAGAACTTCACCTCTTCAACAACCTTGATAATTTTTTCAGTTAATGCAAATGCCCGAGATTCTTCAGGAGACCGGACTAGTTCTTGAATGATATCTGAATGAATAGTTTCATAGGCAATCCCATGCCAGGAAACAGCTAAGTTAGTAAGATTTCGCGCTCGGGTATAATGAAGTCCAACACTCTCAGTGTGAACCACATCGAAGGGTCTTCCAGTAGAATTTTGTTTCTGAAACTGCTCCCAAACTAGAGCCTGGTCGAGGATCCCGGCTTGTGTTGGTTTAGAGAGGTGGAAGTTGATATTGGATAGTGCGTACTTTGGGAACAAAGAATCGTCTGTGGGGGAAGTGGTAAAGACGTGAAGCTCATGGCCTCTTTCTGCCAGGACTAAGTGGAGGGTTGAAGCATGCCTTTCAAGGCCTCCAGCATGATTACGTTGCGGCCATTTCTTGACAAATAAAGCAATTTTGAGGAGCTTTGGAGGTGGGTCTGATGAAAAGGAAAGATGGTTCCAAGCAGAAGGAAAAGAAAGAAGATGGATGGCTGCATTTTGTTGCTGCTGTTGCATTGAAATGAAATGGCCTTGGGATAACCAAGCAGAATCCGAGAAGTGAGACCAATAGAGGAATGAAACGGAAGAGATAGATGATAGGAAAACAAGGACATGACCAAAGTAACGAAAACTGGACTTGTTGCTTGGCTGATCCTTTGCCATGTTTTTTCTGTATTTGCAAAGTGAAAAACTCATGAAGAAGAAAAAGAAGAGCTAGATGGAAGTGGCATGGAACAGAACACAACCTTTGATCCATCAAAAAAGGTGAAATGACAAACTTAATTAATTTAGTCCGGCTTTCGACAAAATTAAAAACTGCCCATGTTTCTACACTTTCAATCACATATCATATAATATAGCCTTTGAGGCTTCTTGGGTGCATTACTTCAGTTGACTTCTCACCAACGTTAACACTGCACATGGTATCTCTAGTCTCTATAGCATATGTAGTAGTTTCAAGCAGAAAGTCATAGAAAATGATTTCAACTAACTCAGTGACTGGCAAGGTTTACATAAGAAATTTGTTTCTTTAAAGAAACCTATCATATTCAAAACGCCTACCTTTGATGTCAGCCAAAGCATGACCATGGAGTCGTGGACTGATTGATGAAAAGTCGACACAATCGGTTAGAACTCCTGTGGAAGGTCTAAATTCACCTTTGCTCGATCTTCCATTGTATATTTGTATGTATAACATTTAGAAAAGAGACGTAGTCCTTTCGGAATGATAATGCCCATTGTTCTCTTCCACTTAAAAGATATTGCATCTCACTCACTGTTTTAGACCAAACATGTCTTCGACTACAGAAGTATCAAGTAACAGTATATGCATGAATGCATGATGATTCCAAAATGAAAACACATTATAAAGATGTCTTGACATTGTGAATGAAGCTACGTTAGACTGGACAGAGTTACTCATATCTTCAGAGCAGAACGTTGATTAAAAATCTATAAGCATGGCTTAAAAGATCATATATTCGAAATGCAATTTTTGTCTCTATAAGCATGGCTTAAAAGATCTGAAGAGCGGAACGTTGATGATAACGTATCGTAGAGGACATCTGTTCCAGAGGAGTTTCAAGTCCAAAGAATTCATTCAGGAAAGCTTGTGAATGTGTTAAATATGCGATACAGTGATAGCACCCAGGTTCACACAATATGGTTACATACTTAAATGGGTGATTATTAAAAAACACATGTTCTCGTATGTGGTTGATTTATGAATTGCCTTGTCAATGAATCCCACTCTAACATCACTTACAAAATCATGGGGCACCGCTCTAGTTACCGATATTGATATTGATATTGATATTGATTAAGGTTGCGTGTTAGAGACCCCAAAAAACGGAAAAATAGAAAAGTAAAAATTGCGCTCACAAAATACAAAACAGGTGCCTACAGAGGTCGAACTTGTCAATAACCATAAAAAAAAGGCGCTCACACAATTTCAATACTCTTGTAGCTACATTTTCAAAGCAAAAATAGTTAACAGAAAGTAATGGCACATAAATTTCAAAGAAACAGTAAAAACACCTATGAGACTTTTACACCATCCCGGTATCACCCACAATGTTTATCATAATTTTTACTTTCTTTAGACCAGCACAATTGACTTGCAAATAGACAATAAGATAATATCAATGTCAACATTGTAGCTTAAAACCCCAAAAATCAAAAAACACATCATCCATTGAAGAGTACAGAGAATCTACAGTCTCAACTAAAAGGGAACAAATAAAAAAGGTTGTCTAACAAAACGACTACCCAGTGATGTTCTGGGACTTGTTGAGGATCACACCCTCATATTTCACTTGGAACCACTTCATCGCATCGTCCTTTGTCACCCTATGCTGAATTCCAATGCGAGACTTGCACCTGCGACGACGACCAACACGGTATCCAGGGCGTTCAAGAACAACATAGAAATCCATACCATAGATTCCTGTTGAGGGATCGTACCTGAAATTAGACAACAGATGTTAAAGCAAACATTTTTACCATCAACAAACCAACCATAAACAGAGTCAAGTTAAATACATATATTGATAAGGAAACACCCAGATAAAACCACACCAAAAATATGAACAAAAACAAGATTCATGTCTCATAAAAATTGATACAGACATATTGCTGAAAAAGGTTGTCCGAATGTATAATTCAAGGATAACTCATTTTCTCATTAGAATACAAATAGGGTTCTAACATAGCTTGACCACTATAGCAAATAAAGTCGATTGATTTCCCAGCAGTTTAAAAACTTACATGGGTATCAATGATTTTGGGAAAAAAAAAACTGTCATGTTTCACAAAATATTAAAAGCTTTTTTCAGAGAACAAGTACAATAAATTAAAAGCATCACATACCTCCTTCCACAAAAACCAAGGAAAACATGACATTTAAGTTGTAATCCAGCCACTAGCCCCATAAAATGTAAAAGTTCAAATCTTATGGACACTTGAGATGGAAAAAGAAATAAAATCTTACTATTTACTATTGCAAACATAGAAATTGCCTCAAGACATTCGCAATCGGTCTAGGGACAGAGTGAGTTTGCTTTCTGACCCCATTCAGTTCAATTCACCAACTCAAAAGTACTAAAACCTATTTAAGTATAAAGATGAAAAATGAAATATACCAGATTCAAAAGGGCCTAAAAAATCAGTTGATCATAACCAGGCGAGTGATACTGGAGTAAATATTGCAAGGTTCAAAAAGATATTATTGACTGGATCATAAGTGAAAAATCAAGATCCAAACAAGAAGCTTCCTTGCAGCTTTTCCACGGTATATAGTTTAGTAAAACAACAGTACAACAAATCATCTCACCAAGTTTATAAAATCCTCCCTTAAATAAAACTTGTCAATTTCAACTTTACCGAACTAAAAAAATATATCAATTGATCAAAAAGAAAGATACTGTTGGATTAATGCATAAAATTAATTGGAAATCAAGACGACTCAATTCAAGCAAAATTTATAATATCTTTCAAAATAAAAGCCTCAGAATTGCAGAATATCAACACGGCATAAAGCCAATCAGTCCCGAAAGATGGTGTTTTTAAATCAGATTTCCTCATAAGCTTACAGAAACATAACATGAATGGCACATGTGATTAGTAAAACGAACCTCAAATCAATCATTTAAGTGAAACCTCTACAGAGCCTACAAAGACTCACCCTATAAAGGAAAAAACTATAAAGCATCGCAGTATAAGCTAAAACATCAAAAACAGAAATCAAGCCTCAGAATTGCAGAATATCAGCAAGGCATTAAAGCCAATCAGTCCCGAAAGATGGTGTTCTTTAAATCTGATATCCTCACAGGCAGCAAGCAAAACATTTCAAGATAAATAACTGCTACAATCAGAGTCCTATAACACAGAGAAATACATATACACAAACACTACAGAAGGTATAAACTAATTAAATTATTATTTTGACAAGTGCCTCAGAATTGCAGAAAAATCAACATGGAATTAAATCCAATCAGTCCCGAAAGATGGTGTTGTTTAAATCTAATTTCCTCATAGGCACACAAACACATATATAATAACATCATATTATTTCAAACAGTAAAACACAAGTACATAAATCGAGGCTTACTTAATTCCAAGATCAATATGCTCTTGGATACCAAACCCAAAGCAACCAGTCTCACTAAAGTTCCTCCTCAAAAGCTCATACTCCTTAACCTTCAAACCACTTTCCAATAACTGCATAGCCTTATCACCTCTAACAGTAACATAACAAGCAATCTTCTCATTCCTCCTAATACCAAAAGATCGAACAGTATACCTAGCTATACTCACCAAAACAAATAAACTAATCAATACTCATTTCTTAAAACAATCATAAAAATCGAATCTTTTTTTTTTTTTTTTTTTAAAATTATTACCTTTCGAAAACACTGGTGATTGTCCACTCAACTGTTCCAACACCTTAGCGGCTCTAGTGAGACGATCACCAGATTCACCAACAGAGATGTTGAGGACTAGTTTCTGAACCTTGATTTCTCTCATTGGGTTTGCAAGTTTCTTCTCTGATGCCTGTTTACAATGATACAAAGTGTTAGAAAAAAAAGAATGTTAAAATGAAGAATGAGAGTGAGAAAGAGAGAGGCACTCACCATTGCTGCGGCTGGTTTGGCTGCGGAAGAGATGAAGAGAAGAAAATGAGGTTGAGTCTTAAAAACCAACCAAATGAATCTAATAAAGGGTGCGGATTAGGGTTTTAGGGTTACTACTTTAGTGGACGGTTTTATCCTCGTAGATAATGGGCTGGGATGGGATGGGATGGGATGGGCCCAGAACCGAAGGCCTAGCTAATTTTTTAAGTTTGTATTGAACGGTGGTTAATGGATATGGGGCAATCTTTTACTACAACTTATATATGAAGCTAAAATTTACTATATAAGTCTTTTGTTTTAGAAGAAGAAAGTGGAGAAAAAATGTTTGTCAAAGTCCGATATTTTGTTTTGATGTTTAGTTTGTCTTGGTTTTTTTTTTTTTGTAAGAAATGTGAAAGTTATAATGATTTATCGTCTCAAAATATTTCATTTGGTTTTGGTGTGATAATGGGAGGCCAAAGATTTATTTCTGACAATGATGAAAAACAACCCCCTAAATATGGAGTTTGGGAAGAGAAGTTAGTAATTAGGGTTTTGAGTTTTCATTTATTGATTTACAGTTTTATTTTTTTTCCGTATTGGGTTGTCATTGTGTTTTTGGATTTATATAACTAAATGTTCAAATTCGTTTTTGATATTTGACCATGACTGAAATACCAAGAAATCAAGAAATGCTTATATCTTCCCAAAATTTAGAATTATTCATATATCATTGATTACCTAATATATTTACGATTCTATACAAGTATGTAGAACTTATTGAGAAGACCTAAAACATATTTTTTTTTTGAGGTAAGTTTGAATGGTGGTTAGGGATTAACATATATAAAGCTTTTACACGTGACCATTTTTAACTCAAGGTGGGTTACTCATACTAATTTACACTATTACATTTTTTGGTAAATTCTAACACTATTACTTTTTTTGTTTTGGCAAAGTTGGGTTTTGTGGGTTGTGATTGTGCCATTCTATAAAATGCCTCTGTTGTTCATATTCTTAAAGTGAATTCCATTTTGCATCAATCTCTGCATATTAATGCACAATACATTTTCCCTATGCGGCGGGGAAGGCACAATACGTTTTCCGGTCGGGGAATTTGCCATATATATGCATAACACAACATCTTGCATCTTAAGAGTTTATCGGGAAAAAAAAAAAAAAAAAAAAACCATTCAAAAAAGACTTACAGCGTAATTTGTTGCACGTCTATCCTAATTATTTGTAAAACTCGTTACCATTATCAATAAAATTTCCACCTCAAAAAAAAAAAAAAAAAAAAATCCTCTCTTGCATCCTAAGAAACATAACATGAAATTTGTAATTATGTACACTGTTTATACTTTATACTTTATAGAATTGTTGGACATGATTACAGAGTAAAAATATTAAGTTTGGGCCTGACATCCGGGCCATGATGTATGTAGCAAGGGATCTTAAACAACCTTTAAGTTCTCGACTCCCCAAAACATAGTACAAAATATCAGGATATAGATATTTATTGATACTCAATTTATTGATATGTATTGTGGATATATGATATATATTTCTCTTTGAGAATATTTTATATTGTTTCACATGCAAATATCGTGAATATATCTAAAATATTGACAAATATCATATATATTATGGATATTTATTGATATATCACGATATATATTTTATTTATTTGAAATATAATGGTAAATATTAAATAAAATTGGTACATATTAAAAATATTGTTGAAATTATCGAAATATCATCGATATTTGCAATCTCATATATCTCTCTACACATCACACAATATTTTCGCATCTATTGTTGAAATCTCGATATATATATATCACGATATTTTGTACTATGTCCCAAAATCCAAATAGGCTTTGAATAATTAAAAGTGTTGTGAGCATGTCACAACATAGTGACATACATCAATTTAAATAATTTCTGACATGAGGTGCAATTTTGATAAAAAATTTGAAGCATAAACGTCTCAACGCCCCCAGGAGATGTATATCTATTTTTGTGGGGTATATTCTGCATTTACTGCAAAGATCGACAAATTGTTGATATCTCTTGATAGATCATGAAATATCATCATTATTGTTTAAAATTTTAATGATATAATGAAGGGTTTTATATATATGCACCTCTATTTGAAAACAAAATTAAACTTGTCTCTCCCCAAATTGAAGGAAATTAGACTTGCCTCCCAAATTTAGGGAAATTAGACTTGCCCCCAAACTCACATACCGTCTCAGTCAACACATTTTGATCGTTATCTCGTGGTGAAATGTCATGTGTGTATATATTTTAGCAAATAAATATGTGATACATGACAACATATTCTTAATGCTCGGATATGATCTTTGTATGGATAGGAAGTACCAGAACACACTTTAAAGATACTCACAGCCAGTCCCTTTGCAATTCCAATTCTCTTGGGTGAAGATATGATGAGCACCGGTGGGATCTAAGGTCACCCCTGCTACTTCATGTGCGGCCTCTCCTGTGGGCGAAAACAGAGCTTCTCTTTTAAACTCTTCTCTTTCATCTGTCCTACAACGTAAAACCACTTAGCCGTCCTGAGTTCACTCTTCATATAGGAAGTAGGAGAACCCCTGCTTCTTTATTCTATATCTCTTTTTATCAGCTTGGAAAAGCATCCATGGAAGTTAGCATGGAACAACACCACGATACAGACATGATACTGGAAGGAAACAAGAAAATAGAGGAGCTTCAGCAGAATATGTTTAATCTATTCTTCAGGAAGAAAACACAAAGGGTGATTGAACTGGATTGTCTTAATGGTCCAGAACAAGTAAATGGACCGCTCACACTTATGGGAAAGATATATGGAGGGCACAAACTACAGCTAGAAGACCTAAGTGAAGAAGTGCATAGACTATGTCAAACAAAGAAAGAAATCTGCTTGGAAATGGTGGATAGAGATCATATCCGAATCACGTTTGAAGAGGAGAATGAACGAGCACATGTACTGGAAAATGGGCCATGGAATATATATGGGTACATCCTATCGATTAAGGAGTGGAGGGGAAGTCACCGGATGGAGGATTATAACTTTGATTTTGTTAAGTTTTGGGTACAAATATGGGATCTTCCGAAGGCACGCATAAATCAAGCTAATGTACGGAAGATTGGAGCAGAACTTGGGGCAGTATGTGAAGTCGATCTTTCATGCCCTCCAGAGTTTAACCAACCTGTTGCTAGAGTGAAGATAGAAATGGACATTAAAGAACGACTAACAAAGGAGCAGAACATCAAACTGGAAACAGGGGACAGTTTGGTCGTCAGATTCAAGTATGAGAAGCTTGAAATCTTCTGTTACTTCTGCGGCATCATAGGACACGACCAATATAACTGTCGCATTAGGGCACAACATAGGTATGATATATCAAAAAATGGAGGAACACCAGCAGTCATCAAACCTTTCTTCTCACATCAACTGAAAGCCCCACAATTCTTCAACGGCATAGCATTTACTGGGAAACAGAGGGTCATCATAGTAGGAGAGCCACAGAAGCTACGAGTGGAAGAAAGGCCGGCGTCTCCGACTAACGGGGGCAAAGGGTACGGGCTGAGAGCTAGACAAGACAGATGGTACACTGCCACGTCAGGAAAATCTGAAGCTAATCGAGACAAAAAAACGGCCAATAACACCCGAGAGGAAGCGGGGATGGAAATCACAACGGCTAGCATACATTTGGGCGCATTACAACGGATAGAATCCAACATAATGGTCCCCCTCGATTGAAAGGATAGCTGGGCCCAAAGGATATGGGCGGAGGAAGACGAGATAGGGATGTTAGTTTGGACAAGGAAAAGACAGAGGCCAGTTGGTGGTGTTTGAAAGGCAACAAAACAACATGGGCCACACTAACAAAAACTTAATGGGCCGGGACACAACAACAGATGTACTAAGGAGGGGAGGAGGTGGGAGAGCGGATGAGATACAAGAAAAGATCGAGACCAAGTATCAATGTGTACAACCTGGAGCACAATATAGTCAAATCACGCATGATGAAGGTAGCAGGATGCGCCGCCCTCAAAACCCACAACACCTACAAACAACTAGTTCCAAGGAAAAGCTCAGCAAAACCAAGGAGATCCAGTATGAGAAAGAGGAGATATCCAGCGTGCGAGATCATAAAACAGAGTTTATATTCCAAAGCAAAGCGACGCGTGGAAGAGGTTTCAAGACAAAGGTATCTCGAGGCACAAAGCAAAAGAAGAGACTACAAACCAGGTTAAATACAATAACAGAGCTGGAAGAAATTGAAGAGGAGTCTAATGGAGTAAGGAATACAGGACACAAAAGAAAGGGAAGTCTAGCAGTAGAAATTTATCAACCCATGGCTGTTGAGGGCGAGTATAAATGGCTGAGAAGGAGCATTCAAGAGGCTGTGAAGAGATCAAAAAGGGCAAAGATACAAGCAGATGAAATGCAAAACAGAGGAGAAGGACATAGACTTATCCCAGTAGGATCGCAAATTGTTCCAGTATCCAGTGGGTCGAGTGAATCCCAAAGTGAGCAAGGGGGGACTGAGGAGGAGGGCATGAATACCTCCTCAGAACCGTCTACAACAAATGAAGAAGACCTGGAGTCAGACTCGGATGAAGAGGTGGATACAGAAGATTCTGAAGATATGGAGGATGAGTTGAGGTATGAGGCTGGCCTAGCACACCCAGATCAAGAAGTTATCAATTATGAGGCCCAAGATATGGTTGGCCTAGAGGACGACAGTGATGGTTTTGACGTCCAACCCATACCTCTTGCCATGGATGATTCTACAGTGATCAGACAGAACCAAGATAAAGAAAGTAAAGCATCAGAACAAGGTGGGAAGACTCTAGGTATGGAGGGGAGCAGCAATACGCAAGACTACAGCGAGAAAGGATGTGAGGATAACATAAACAGTGAGGGCCTGTTACTTTCTCCCTCGAGGGCTCTGGTGGGTTGTCCCCCACGGCCTCTGTCTCCATGACGATCCAAGCCTGGAACTGCCGGGGGATAGGTACCACCACGGCGGTTCAACAACTAAAGGACCTGTTGGGGAAGTTCGAAGTTGATATTATGTGTTTGTCTGAAACTAAAGCAAGTCAAGAAGGAATAAAGAAGCTAAGTAAACAACTGAAGATGAGTGGGTCTTTTGCTGTTCCTGCGCTAGGAAGGAGTGGAGGTCTGGCAGTCTTGTGGAGGGAAGGAATCGATCTAGAAATTCTTGGAGCATCACGACACCAAGTTACAGGTAAAATTGTCAATTATTTCCATAAGGAGCCTTGGTTTTTCTCTTTTGTGTATGGAGAACCTATTGCTCATAATAGGAATAAAGTCTGGAATGAGCTAAGGGGATTAGCCCCTTTGATCCCTGGACCTTGGATTTTATTTGGGGATTTTAATGCCATTGCTAGTCTAGATGAGAAAATAGGGGGAAGAAGTAGAATTACAAAAAGTATGGAGGAGTTCAATGGCCTTATCACTGACTTGGGGCTGGTGGACTTAGGGTTCAAGGGCCCTAAATACACTTGGAGTAACAATAGGAGGACTCAAGATCACATCTTGGAAAGGCTTGATCGAGCCTTGGCTACACCGAAAGTGGCTTTTGCTTTCCCAAATGCCCAGATCAGGACCTGGGCAAATGCTACCTCTGACCATATTTCACTGTTTATAAATCGGCTAATAAAGGTGAAAAGTCTGCCTAGACCTTTCAAGTTTTTGATATGTGGCTTAAAATGAGGATTGCTTTGTTATTGAAAGCTTGGAATTCGATAAAGGCCGATCTTCCTGATAGAACCTTTATAAATAAGATGAGTAAGACCGGGAAGGATCTCAGCCTGTGGAATAAGCATGTGTTTGGGAACATCTTCACCAATATAAAGGCTACCCAAGCTAAGCTAAATTCTGTTCTGTCAAAGCCTTTCAGTATAGGAAACTATACCAAGGCTAAGAAGCTTAAAGAGGAGCTCCAGGACTGGTATATCAAAGAAGAAGACTTTTGGAAACAAAAGTCATCTAATACCTGGCTTAAAGATGGTGGGAGGAACACAAAATTTTGTCACTTATCTACCATATATAGAAGAAGAAAAAATAACATCGAAAAGATAAGGAATAATGAGGGGGAATGGCAGGAAGGAAGAACAGAGGTGGGAACTTCTCTTAATCAATATTTTAAGGAGATCTTCACCTCTGATCAACCTGAGACAAATGAGGAAATCCTTAATTTGTTTCAACCTTGTGTTACCCCCACAGAAAATGAAAGGCTCACTGCAACTCCTACTTCTGAGGAGATTTGGGCTGTGGTCAAGAAGATGGGGAGCCTTAAGTCCCCTGGACCTGATGGGTTCCAAGGCATTTTTTATCAGAAATGCTGGGCTACCATAGGGCCAACTGTGGTTGATTTTGTTCAGACTTCTTTAACCGGGGTCCTTGAACCCGTGAGGTAAAATGAGACCTTTATAGCTTTGATCCCAAAGGTTGCTAACCCGCACCATGCTTCCAAATTCAGGCCTATTAGCCTATGTAACTTTGGGTACAAGATTATCTCCAAAATTCTAGCCAATGACTGAAAGGTCCGATAAATAAAATCATATCCCCTTTCCAAGGGGCTTTTATTAAGGCGTAAGCATTGGGGATAATGTTGGCATAACTTGTGAGGTTTTTCATAACATGAAAAACATGAAATCTAAAAGAGGGGTTGGATTGCTCTTAAGCTTGACATGGCCAAGGATATGACATGGGTGGAATGGGTCTTTGTAGACAAAATCTTTGAAAAACTTGGTTTCAATGAGAAATGGAGACATATGATATACCAGTGTGTATCTACTGTCTCATTTCAAGTCATGCTCAATGGGTCCCCTCTGGAAAAGTTCACCCCTGAAAGGGGAGTTAGGCAAGGGGATCCCATATCCCCATACTTGTTCATATTGGTCTCAGAAGCATTATCTAGAATGGTTCAATTTGAACAAGAGGAAAGGGTCCATGAGATCAAAATCAAAAGACATTCTCCTGCTCTCACTCATCTGCTATATGCAGATGATTTGATCCTCTTTACTAAAGCAAATGTGGTAGAGAGTGGAAACCTGAAGAAAATTCTGGATGAGTACTGTGCTGCCTCAGGGCAAAAAATTAATTATGAAAAGTCCAGTGTTTTCTTCAGTAGGAATGTCAACTATAGACAAAAGATGAAGCTTAAGAGGTACTGGAAAATCAGAAATTTCTCTCCAAAAGAGAAATATCTGGGGGTGCCTATTATGCTATCAAGGAAAAAGTCTGAGGACTTTGATTACCTGGTAGACAAGATTCATACCAAGATAAAAGGATGGAAAGCAAAGGTGTTATCCCAAGCTGGGAGAACAACTCTTATCCAAGCTAAATGGCTCGGACCATACCCCCTATATGCAATGTCAACTTATTTGCTCCTCGCGGGCTACTTGCAATAAGATTGACAGAGCATGCAGATTTTTCTCGTGGTCCGGGAAGGAACAAACAAAAAGTGTCCATACCAAAGGGTGGGACTCTATCTCATCAACAAAAAACAAGTTGGAGGTTTGGGGTTAAGGAAGGCTAGGGATATGAATATGGCTATCCTTGCAAAGTTACCATTTTCGATGTGTATCTTCCTTATGGACAAGAACCTTGTTCAGCATATATGGGAAGAACTGGATCGGAGATGTGGACAAACCCCCTGACAAAGCCTCCTACTTTTGGAAAGGCATACACAAAGCTTTCAATGCCATTAGTGGGGGCTTAATATGGGGGATTGGGAATGGGGAAACAACTTCTCTTCTAAAAGACCCATGGCTAAAATGTAAGAACAAGCCAGTGACCCTGGAAGAATTGGGGGTGGAAAACCCTAGATTGCAGAACAAGGTTGTCTTGGAGCTGTTTTTGAGTGACAAAAGTGGGTGGGATGAAACTAAGATAAGGAATCATTTTGATTCTTACCTGAGCAACCACATCCTGGCTATCAAAGTTAGACCTGAGCAAGCCTTGGCTGACAAGATGAAGTGGAATGGGGACAAATATGGGCATCTAACTGCTAAATCAACATATAGGTTCCTCAAACCAGAGGATGGTTTGGGACAAAGTTCAAGCTGCAACTCCCACTCCCTCACCCAGGTGTGGAAATCCCCACTACCAGCTTTTATTCAGTTGTTTCTATGGAAGCTATACATGCATATGCTTCCAATGGGAGACATATCTTGGCAAAAAAGAAAGATAAAAGGGATTTATCATGCCCATATTGCTTAAGCGGAGTTGGAAACAATTAACATCCGCTCTTCACTGCGGAATGGACAAGAACCGTGTGGTATAGCTCTATACTATATCGAGGACACCCAAATCATCTTCCTCTAAGACAGAGATTGGATATGCCGATATAGGCCAAAGATCGCTAATCGGCGGGACACATGGCTTTTATTCTATATCACATATGGTCTTCCGAAATGAGCTCAAATTTGAGAACGAAAGCCCAACAGAGAAAGAATTCTGAGATAATTGCTACAAGGCCTTCAGAGAAGAACATCTCACCCCTAACCTTAGCTCGGCTTTACTTAAAAATAGTTTTGAGGAAATTTTTCCCCTTATTCCAAATGATAGTATTATAATAAGCTTTGATGCATCTTTTCACAGGGAATTGGGATGGGAGAGGAGGCAAGAGCATCGGACGATGAAGGATCGCCATCGAGCAAAGAAAAGATTTAGAACCACAGCAGCGGTGATCGCCGAAATTTTGAAGTTGCGGTTTCTTCAAGGAGGATTGGGAAGCCACATTTTGTGTGTATAGGCGATAACAAGGAAGTGATCAGATCACTACAAGGTCACTTATGTAGATGGGAATGGGAAGCCATGACAAACTATATTTCCTCTCTAGTACCTGTTAGTAGCTCTGTAGATTTTAAATGGATAAGTAGGGCTTTTAATGGGGATGCAGACTCCCTAGCTGCTTGGGCTTACCAGCAGCCAGGAAACTCTGATCTTCCGAATTGTATGGTTGATGCAAACTGTGTTCTTCTATGGATGTGAGGGTGGGTTGGTTAATACTAATATAAATATAATAGTATGATTTGCACCAAAAAAAAGATACTCACAGCCAGAATATTTATATACGGATAATTTTATTGTGAAAAAGTTCAAGTGACAAAATACCCCAGCGTTAAGCTTAAAGTGTATGATACTCACTCTTAGGATATGTAAAATACTTTTCATTATTTTTTTATCATCAACAAAATATTGGTGTTTCTAAATTAGGAAAAATCATCACACATGTCCTAACTACCTTTTTAATCTCGTGGCTTCACAATGAGATTAACTACATTTGGGACATTTCACCACGAGATAACGGTCAAAATACGTTGACTGAGACGGTGTGTGAGTTTGGGAGGCAAGTCTAATTTCCCTTAATTTGGGGGCAAGTCTAATTTTGTTTTCAAATAGGAATGCAGATCTATAAAACCCAAATTATATCATCTCCTGGTCATGAAACGGAGTTTGGCACAAATAAACAAGATGCTCTTTATCGTTCACAATATTCTTCATGGCGAAACCGTGAAACTACTCTAGAACTCATGAACCAGTACAAACATTTCACGAATGCTATGGTCTCTCACATGGCTATCATTTCGACCTATAACATTATGAAAGCAATCATTATATTTAACACAAAAATGAAGAACACTTGGATATCATAAAAGACGGGTTTGGAAAAAGATGGTTCTGAGTCTGAAAGACCTTTCAGATTTATGCAGAAAGCAAAAAGGATATAGCTAATTGCAAGTGGCTTTAAGAGCAAAGGTTAGAAAACTCCAATGAAACAATAATAAACATATAAAGAACGTACCAAAGTAGACAGCAAAAACACATTTCATCTAAGGACTGCAAAACCTGTCAAACAGCTAAACTGTCACTTAACTAATAATAACTTAGTATAGAACCTTTAGCCTTTCAACAGGGCAATCAACTCTCCCTTCTTCAGCTTTGAGTACCCTTTCATACCCCTGGATTTAGCAAGTTCTTTGAGCTCAGAAAGCTTCATATCTTCAATTTTATGCGAATCTGGGTCGTTCCTAACACTTGAAGCCAATGAATCTTCATTGGCCACATCAATCGCTTGTCCTTTTAAGGTCGATGGTCTTGGAATTGGAGATTTCTTCACAAAATATGATGGGGGCCTAGTTAGTTTGAAGTCGGATGTTGGAGAAATATCACCCGTTTTTCCTTTTGTCTTGGATGCACCACGCCTCTTTGGAGATGCCTTGTTCTCTACTGGGATGAAAATATATCACAATCACAATAATCTGAGCCATAATTTGCTTAGCATGAGGGGAAGAGCCGAAGAGACAACCAAATAAACATGAAAGAACCAGTAACATAATAAAAGGCTTCTATAATCAGCAGATAATGTTAAGCACAAGGAGAACAGATTAAACCATCTTTCAAGAAAGAAGATAGAGCTAACGGATTACCTCTTATTTGATTCCTTGACTGGCGCAGAACATCTAAAACTGATTCAGCTGATTCCATTTTCTTGTTATTTACGAAGCTCCTCTTCTTGGTACCTCCAGATCCATCTTTTGCAATTGAAGATTGTATTCTTCTGAACAATGCTATTATATCTTCTGAATTAGATGAGATGGACGATACTTCATCAGACGACTGAGAACTCTGTTGGTTTTCCTCTGGCTTATGTGATTGACCAGAAGTACTGCTTCTACGAGGACGCCCTTTCCTGTTGTTTCCTTCACATCTTACGCTCCAAAAGGTTGGATGGACAGGCCAGGAGGCAAAGGATGGAGCACCATCTGTGATCTCTGTCAAGTTCAATAAGCTGCATCAAAAGACTATCCCTCAGTGTCTATTCACCATTACAGCTCACATCCATTACTAACAAATCCAGTACTATGTATATGAAAATTTACTCAGCGAGTAAGCAGAAAGTAGAAAACCAGAGTAAACAGAAAATCATTCATATCTGCAGCCTAATGCCCTATTGTCTATAGAAAGTGCACAATATCGATATTGTGAAGTGTTACTTCATAAATATTTTCCAATTAAGCATGCTGTATTGAGGATGATAACAAGAGTTTGAGATGAGGATGGAGAAAAAACTCGATAGTGAAGCACACTACAGGTTATGCCCACCCCCCTAAAAGCAGTATTTTGTTTATCGTTTCTGTTCACTTGAGAAGCCAGGCGTAAAGCTACATTAGACTACTCTTTCCTTTCAACCTTTCTGTCTTGTAAGCATTCTAATGGAAATAGGGAGTGAACCTAAAAAATGAAAAATAAGCACAAAGACACAAATTACAGCAGTGCATTATATTTCATCTTGGGAATAATCACAAAGTTTACCCCTCCATCTGAGATATGAGAAGTACTTCCACTGACCTCAGCAGGGGCTGTCACGAACATGGTCTACATCCAAATTCTCCAAAACCGACTAATACTCATAAACTAGGCCCCAAATGAGTGAACCATTCATTTTCAATTCCCAAGTAAAAAAAATGCATTTAGTGAGACCGATTGGTTCCTTATCACACTTCAAAGCTTTTCCAGGTGATGCATTTGCCTCAGAGTGAACACTATAGATTCAGGTATGAGGGATTCACCACTTACATGCAAAGTAAGCTAGTAGTCCTAAAGTGTATTTTCATTTACTAAACATGATACAACCTTAATTTAAATCACACAAGTATAACTAGTGGGGCAAACTGCATTCCTTCTCACTCATTATTTCAAAGTGTTACCAGAGGCTACACCTATAAAGGTTCAAGAAGATGATGCAAAGTCTTATCAGTAAATGAATTAAACACAGTGAGGCTAGTATACATATACACAACATCTTAAATATATATACATATACAGATAATGCAAAGTCTTGAGTATACTATAACTCGGGGGAAAAAAGAACAAGGGGTATCTGAGAACAAGAAGTAATTGAGGTTTAACTAAATTACCTTTTCTAGGATTTAATAATAGAAGGTTGGATTTGGAGAAGGTTGAGAACTTTGGAAAGTAAATTCCATGGATTGGGGAAACTAGTCCAGCAGCTGCATTCATTTTTTCTGCTTCTTCAGGAAAGCTCTGTTTTTGTTTTCATAGTCTCATAGATATGGATTTTATCATGTGGTGTATTTTCAGTAATTTTTGAGTCAAAATAAGACTATTTTTTTTTTGGTAAAGAGTCAAAATAAGACTTGACCCAACTCTCTACTTGTATTTCGCTTTACAAGAAATTAGGCTCAAGACCCAATTTCGTTTTAAAACTACTCTAGAGACGTTTTTTTTTTTTTTACAAGGAGTGACTCTAAAGGACAAATCGGCCTAAAGAGGAACTCTAGAGAACACGTTATTTTTGTAATCATTCACAAGGATTGGGTCGATGCAAGTTCAAATTTACCCTTGACGCGAAATAAGAACGGCTTGGGTAAATAAAAGGTCAAGTATACCCCTGGAAAAAAAAATGGCCCGACCCAAATGAAACAATCCAATTATGAACATTGATTGTTCATACCCCCAATTATGAATATTGGCTATGAACAATGAGTGTTCATACCTATTTGAGCTATGAACAAACATTGTTTATACCTATCCATGTATGAACATTGATCCAATTATGAACATTGATTGTTCATACCCACAATATGTATGAACATTCATACCTACCATCATTGAACACGAATATTATTTAAACATTGATTGTGGCTATGAAAACATGAACCCAAAAATGATATGAACAATAACAATGCATTCATACCCCAAATTATGAACATTAGCTATGAACAATAGGTATGAACAAAACAGATATAAACAATAAATGTTCACACCCAAAACAGATATGAACATTGATTGTTTATACCCAAAACCGATATATGAAAAATACGTGTTCATACCAACAAAAAACACATGAATCCAAAGCAGATATGAACAATAAATGTTTATACCCAAAACAGATATGAACAATACGTGTTCATACTTAAAGTAGGTATAAACAATATGTGTTCAACAGTAAAAATGAACAATCATTGTTTGATTAACATTAAAATTTTAGAGGATCTTGGTGGAATCGAACCACCATCACCTTTGGATATCTCCAAAGTGCTCCCCCATTTGAGCTAAAGATCCACTAGGGTTTAATTAAAAAAAAAAAAAAAAAAAAATAAAATAAAATGGTGTGATACTTCATCTTCAATGTCTTTGATTTTTTGGATAATGGTTGCCATCTTTGTTCAACTTCTTTAAAATAATTGAAGCTTCGCACAACTTCGTCTATTTCTCGACTTTGGTTTTAGGTTTTTTCTCTCGTGATTTCGTTTAATTAAAACAAAGAAAGGGTTTTGGGTTTTCTCTCTCGTAATTTCGTTTAATTAAAACAGGGAAGGGATTCGATTTGTAGTTTGATGAGGTGCGTCATGAATAAAAAAGTCAGGTCAGTTGGAGAAGAAGGAAGGGGTTTTGGGTTTTCTCACCGTAATTTTGTTTATTAACATAAAAAGGTAAAAGTACTTAGAGTTACTACTGGGTTGATTCTCAAAATATTACACTACCATGCGATGTTTGGAGTTGTAATATTGTTGTCAAAGTACCCATTCTTCAAGCAATTCTTACTAGATATACATAATTATCACAATCAAATTTGGGGCAACTTTTGGATAATGGTTTTGATGTGGTGTATGTTGTTGCAAACAATTCGGAATGTATCCAGTGTGAGAATTCACGTGGGCAATGTGGACAAAATTCAGCACTCTATTTTGTTTTGCTTTTTTTTTTTTTTATTTTTGAAACTTTGTTGAGCTATGAACAGTGAATAATGAGTGTTCATAGTCAGTCCATACTGTACTATGAATAATCAATGTTCATAGTCATGAGCTATGAATATTCTTTGTTCATACCACAATTAGACTATGAACAATAATTGTTCATAGTCATGAGCTATATGAACATTTTTTGTTCATATCATAATTGGGCGGACTATGAACAGTGATTGTTAATAGTTCGATAACTACGAACACTCATTTTTCATGGCTATGAGCTATGAACAATGAGTGTTCATAATCCATACTGTACGTACTATGAACAATGAGCTATGAACATTCATTATTCATAGCTCCAATAGAGATGAACACTCTTTGTTCATACTCTAGTAGGTATGAACAATGAGTTCGCATGTTTTGTATATGAACAATGATTGTTCATACTATATACACTGGTCAGGGGTATACTTGACCTTTTATCTATCCGACTCATTTTTTATTTCGCGTTAAGGGTATATTTGACATTTCATCTACCCGGTCTTTGAGAGCGATTCTGAAAAAAAACTTGGGTTTGGGAGTGATTATTTCACTCGATTTGTCCTTGAGGCTGGGTGCAATGGCTCCCCATTTGCTCAAAAGTGGAGGGAGTAGCGGTGGGTTTTGCCCCTTATCTCCATAATACTCTCCATATATAGAGAGTAATATTGAGGAATAGATAGCGCATTCCACGCGAGTTGAAATGACGTGGTTTGTAAAAACTCAAACAGCGGCACTTGAAGTGGCATTAAATGTATTTTTCAATTTCACGCCATTTGAAGTGGCGTAGAATGGTCCGAACCATTGGATACCAAAATTGACTCCCCATCCTCAAAACACTGTTTTTTGGTGGAATGGAGATAGAGGGTGATGCACCATTAGACTCAGCCTGAGAGTCATTCTCTGTTCGCTTTATTTACTAGTACTAGTATGGTGCATGTGCATGTGCGTAACACACACCTAATTCATTAAAAATAAATTAAGGCACACTCATGGACCACTCTCCACTCACTAAACAACAAAAGAATTTTTTTATAGTTACAATTATGCTCCAACTATCTCTAAAATACTTTAATTATTTTTGCATGGCAAATATTGAAATTTTAAAATAGAAACAAAAGGCAAAACCGTCTAGAAAAAAAAACCAAGAGTCAAACATTTTAAATTAATCCAAACATTTTAAATTAATATTTTATTATTGTAGGACTGTAAAATGACCCAGAATTACACATTTTTAATTAATATTTTACTATTGTCAGACTGTAGTTCAACCCATAATTTTTAAGATAGCAGAGATTTACGATAAATGGTGTCGAAGAATAATGGTATGGAATTTGGAGTTGATGAAAAAAATCTCGAAAAACTATCAAATTTTAGGTACTTGGTTTGATAGTACAATTGTACAAATCGTCAATCCATCACATTTTGTGTGCGTAGTTGCAATGTTGCATACACCAAGGGGAGGACCGGATGACCTCGCATAGTCTCATTCTTAGAGTCTATGCTTCAAAAGTACAAAGATGTTATAATAAACGGCATCATTTGCTTGTAAAGTATGATGTGGAACTTAAACTATTTACTATTTTTGTTACAATCCATTCTATCCAACTATGTTATCCGCTTCATTACTGCTTGCTTCCAAAACTCTCCAGTGGGAGTACCCCTGCAGTGTCCAGTGTTCAGTTTTGAACTGATGTTTCCATTGATCAAAGAGACTATAATTCTTAACTCAGTCCTTCAACACATTCTACGTTTGCCTTGATACCATCACGGTGCATTCTCAAAGCATATGATGTTGTGCACTTGTGCAGGACAATGTAGTGCGTTCAAAAGAAGAGTAGGGACTAATGATAGAGATATCATGATACAACTGGACTTGCCAGCTTTTTTTATTAGGTTTTAAGTTCAGGATTTTTCTAAAAATGTAGTCATTAACATACCTGGGCGGCTGGACCATAGACAAATAGACAGATACAACTCAGTTCCAACCTGTCCACATGCTTGGGCAATAAACCAAAACCATCAACAACATTGTCAAATTATACCTGGTTTACCAAATTATAAGGTCTACTAGGATTAATGCCATCTCCTCCCCATCCGAATGACTGATATAGACTACCACTAGGGCATATCCTAACAAGAATTGCGGACAAAAGACACAGGATGCACTAACATTGTGCAAGACACAGGTAATTCTAAATCCAATATCATTAATGATATAAATCAAACACCAACAATCACCAGCCTTGATGATGAAGAGTAACAAAAGTGGAAGACTTCTTTTTAAAGATAATACCCAAGTCCAAACACCATTATACAACCCACCAACCATCAACTTTTTTCAGAAAGCGGAACTCATATCTCTCTTTTCCCCAGCTGTACAATAAGCAAAGAACAAAAAAAGTGCACGAATTCTCTAATAATAATTTCCACACTTCCTTTCACATCCTTTGTCTTGAACACCAAAAACACTTGAACTGTATTTCACAGCCCCTATCTGAGACTCCTTAAGAAGTAAGAACACACAAAAAAAAGTGTAGGGCTTCTACAGAGTACAGAGCCCTCCTAAAACAAGCCTTGTCTCCTGGCATCCTAGTTACAAGTGAATAAGTGATGATCTTCTTTAATTATCACAGCATTACAGATTAGCATTTCCACCAATCATGAACACTACAAATATAAAATGAATGACAAATTGAAGTTCACCGAAGTATCATACATGAGAAGTATAGTTACAAATATTGGTATCAAACTCTTCATCCCTGAAAATATGATAGCAGTGTCATCTGACTTGTTTGAGCTCAAAAGTTAACTACTAAAAAAAAACTAGGGATACGCTCCCTGACACTGACAGACTATTGAGCCATAAATAAGATGAACAAATGAAACATTTCAATACGATAACGACTAGCAAAGTCGGTAAAACCTTTGAGTGATGATACCAGAGGTCTGGGGCTCGAACCTTGCTAGCATCAAAGAGTTACTGATCTCATTTAAAACAGGTGATCATTTAAAACAGGCTTGCCAAAGGGGTAGGGCCATAAGGGTTCACTCATTCACCATCATTCACACACAATACTGCATTGGAAATTTGGGGTTCACTCATTCACCATCATTCACACACAATACTGCATTGGAAATTTGGAATGCAAGTGCTTCAAACAGTATCATAAACTTGGTACACTTTCTTAAGCTGGATCCAACTTGACCCAACCCAATTCAAATCCTATTTGCATTAGTGCCTAATTATGCCAATAAACCCTATGCCTCAAAGACATGTGTTCCTAAAGCTCCAATATAAAAATCAGAAAAGTAAGAAATGATAGTGAGAATAAACTAATTTCCAGTCCTACCATAAATATTATCTCATCATCAATTGAAATGGGTTGCACATGCTTGAAGCTTCTCAAGATCAATACTTAAGGCAGTAATGATACATGGACCTCCTAATTTGACCTCCTAATGATAACCATTGATTTACATCGAGACACATGCCCATGTGTATTTCAATGCAAACCAACGTTATCCAAATAGTGAGCCGCAATAGTAGGTCTAAAAAGTAGGTCCGTGCAGCAGTGCTCATACTTAAGGAGTTCAGAAGTTATTGAGGCATTAACTTGCTTTGTAGCATTAAAAGAAACTGTGAAGTAAATGAAATGGCATATGAAAAGGACATGGACACCCATTGCACAAACCATTTAATCCAACAATAGTGACAGATGACACTACAAGTTCACCAACCCAAGAAGCATAACAATGTTAATAATCAGCAGAAGTCATTTTCCCACAACAAAAAAAAGCAGCACAAGTTATATGAAATAATGAAAAGTATAAATATGATTAAAAATTTAAAACCAATAGACAACAATAAGCATCAATAGGGAGAGCAAGAGAAAAGCACAGACTTGCATTTCAATAGGAATACTAATTCAGAACAAATAGTGACAATCCAAATGCAACAAATCT
Source organism: Coptis chinensis (assembly GCF_015680905.1). Taxonomy (NCBI): domain Eukaryota; kingdom Viridiplantae; phylum Streptophyta; class Magnoliopsida; order Ranunculales; family Ranunculaceae; genus Coptis; species Coptis chinensis. Next base: position 76,588,763 of record NC_141464.1, read on the forward strand.
TCCCCTCTTCAGCAACTATAATACACCCTATCAACCACCATATTTCATAACCAATCAAAAACAAAATACAATAGGAGACTAGATCTCATATTTCCAACTGTAGAACGAAAAGAAAAAAGAAAAAAATGTGTAATGCTCCTAAAATGAATGCTCACCATATCTTTCCATCCTTGGATGTAGTCTTCATGATGATTGCTTTCAGAATGAAATCCACAAAACCCCTGTCTGATTATTTATTAAGTTACACTTCATTTACAGCACTTTGAGAGGAGAACTAAGAACACTATCAAGAAGACTATAGATGAAAGCCCAATTGCCACTCCAAGGACAACTTTACTTGGTCCATGCCGACCACCATTCTTGTGAGTAGAATTGTCTGAACCGTCCTCATTTCCAGTATCATCTCCACTACTAACATCACCACTATCCCCTCCAGTATCTGATGGCGGCGACACCGGTAGTCCATGCTTATCGCAAGGAGCAATCCCAAGTTTCAATTTCGACGAAATAGTTGAATGGTTGTAACACAAGTCACTATTCCCACCAACTTTAAAAACTTCCAATCTCTTAATAAAAGAACCATTGAAAGGCATTACACCTTGAAAATTATTGTTCCCAAGATTAAGATACTTCAAACTCTTCATCCTTGTTATGAACTTGGGAATAGTCCCATTGAACTGATTTGAACTCAAATCAAGGTGAACTAAGCCTGGTATATCCGCTATCGAATCAGGTAACCCACCAGACATCGAATTAGACGCAAACGAAACATTTTTAAGCGATAACAAGTCCCCAAACGTATCTGGTATCTCCCCTAATAGTGCATTTGACGAAAGATTCAAGTACTCTAGATTTCCTAGCATTGTAAGTGAACTATGTATTGGTCCTTTAATCTTGTTACCAGATAAATCAATGTGGGAAATGTTCAAATTCCAAATTTTTGGCAACCTACCAGTAAGATTAGTATGAGAAATTGTGACTGACCTTAATTTCTTCAAATTCCCAAGAATGACAAATGGTCCACTAGCAATAACAGGTACGTTTGACACAGTTAGATCCGTAAGATTGTGCAATCTTCCAAGCCAAACACCAGTTAACTTCTTGAGACTTTTAACACAAGTGAAAGTATGAAGATTATCAATAAGCTCAGCAGGTAAGTGAACTGGTGCAATGGGACAGTTTATAAATTGAAGATCTTTCAATGTACTTAAAGATTTCAAAGCAGTACTCGACATTTCTACATCGTTAGAACAGTTTATAAGGCGAAGTGAGACAAGATGTCGAAAGGGTGTACTTGAATCACAGATAGTAGCATTGTGGTAAGAGGGTTGAGTGCAAGGGTCTTTGGAAGTAGGAATGTTGAGTGACTGGAGTGCTAAGAGTTGTTTTGGGTCAAGTGTTGATGAGCCAGATGGAGTTTTTGGTGAAGGTTTTTGAGGTGAAGATGTAGGTGAAGGTGACTTAGTTGGGGAAATAATGTGTAGTGGTGAAGGTGGTGATTTAGTTGGGGAAATGATGTGTAGTGGTGAAGGTGGTGATTTAGTTGGGGAAATAATGTGTAGTGGTGAAGGTGATTTTGTAGGGGAAATGATGTGTGGTGGTGAAGGTGGTGTGAGAGAAGATGAAGAGATGATATGTGTTAAGAAGAGTGAAACTAGGATAAGGAAGAATGGAGGTTTGGATTCCATTGTAGACTTGTAGTGCAGCAGAAGTAGTTTGAGTAGAGAGTGAAGAGTGAAGAGTGAGGAGTGACAAAGGTTTCTGGGATAGTGTCCCAAAGTGAATGAGTGATGAGTAAAGGCATTTTTTTTAGTACAAAATAAGTTAAAGGATGACAGTTGAGAACCTGTTTAAATGCCCATACTTTTGCATATATTTACATGAGAAAAATACTGACCAGACAAACACGCCCATAAAAGCCACTCAAGCCAGGGACCACGTTACTTCTATTTTATAGATTTTGCCAACTAATATACAGGAGAGACCAAGGAGGACATCATATGATACCATGGCATTCCCAGTGACTTGGGGGAATCGAGAATTTTCATCTACAATATGCTAAAAAAATTCTTGCCCAATGCAAGAATGATTATGGAGGTGATTTATTCACTAAGTCAAAAAAATGAAAATAAAATTTGCACTGAGATAATAGTTGAGTTGGGAATTTCAGACGGAATGTTTTATTCCGTCTCGTGTGTTTTTTTAAAAAAAATCGGTTTTTTTTCCGATTTAAATATTTCATTTTGTCTCCCATATTTTTCAACTTTTTTTTTTTTTTTTAAAAATTTCAGACATATGTTTCATTCATCCCGGCGCGTTTTTTCGATTTTTATATTCAGACAGAATCAAACATCCGAAAATAATAGTCACTTTTGCATTGGGCAGTCTCACTTTTTTTTTTATCAAAACGGTGGAAAAAGGAAAAATTGAACCTACGTAGAGGTGAATATGAATGACTTAGATTGGTAGTACTCTAAGGGTCGTCCATTGAATAAGGAACTAATATAGCCATGGTCAAATGACCTTTATGGCAAAGCACACTGGGTGAAGAAGATTTCCAAGACGGGCAATCAGGAAGGGTGGTAAAGTCGTGCCCTCGTTTGATAGTAGTTGATACCATCAAAAAGGTTGCTCCAACCACTGGTCGCATTTTCCAATCGTGTCTTTGCAAGTACTTACGAGGACAAAGTTTAGCAGGTATACTGAAGTAGAGCGACACTTATTTTTGCTAAGGGGTAAATGGGTAATTGTATTAATTAATAATAAAAAATTACAGTGAAAAAAACAAGTTTGGAGTTAGAATTGTCCGAAAAGACTCTTCTAAACCTCCTCAATGCCATGCGTCTAAAGTGAGTAACATCATGGTTTTCTAAACTATTTATAAAATCCCCACCGCTGTTCAATTCATTTTGGCAGTAGCGCAACTTTACAACATAGTGAACATACCACAAAATGTTATCACTTGAATGCTGTAATAGCACTAGAATTACTGCATAACAGTTCAAAATAGATATTGGAAAGAAGATAGATTTAACTTAAAGTTAAAAAAGGAACACAGACTGATCACTTGTCTTGCTTGAGAGCATTCCCAATGCCGGTGGTTTTGTGGGTTTTGTGAAAATAGTCACCACTTTTGGTTCAAAATGGTTATCCAATGTACAGAGGTGAATATAAAGTGACTATTTTCTCAAGTCAAAACCAAGGTGAAACTTGAGACTGAAATAGTGGCTGACTTGTGAATTTTCCGGACGGATGTTGGATTCCGTCTCGTGTGTTTTTTAAAAAATTTAGGTTTTTTTTTGAATGAAGCATTCCGTCTTGTTTGTTTTTTTTTTTTTTTTAACTTCAGACAAAATACCAGACGGGATGTTACATTCCGTCTCAATCAAAATGCCTCCAGACGGAATCCAACATCCCATCCGTGATTTTTTTTTCACCTTTGTATTGGACAGTTTCACCTTGTTTTTCACCAAGAGGGAAAATACTGCCTACGTGGAGGTGATAAGAGGGAAAATATATTGACTTGCATTGGGAATGCTCTGAGAATGTGATAGAAAACTTGCAACTCTTAGCATCCTATGGTGAAGTGAATTAAGCCAGGCTCTTGAGTTTTGACCGTCTACTTACACATTATACTGCGAACATCAGACCTTGGCTCTGCTCCAAAGCTTTTTTCCCTGTATTGCGATCCTTCAAAGTTTTGAAATATGTATAGTAGTCCTTCTCATGGGGAAGGTTTTCAGGATCCTCCATGAATGGCTCGCTGAATGGAACGACACTTTTAACCTGAAAACAAGCGAACGTCTTAACTTGATATGTGTGACCACATTGATAATAAAATTTGGTGCTTCCATTATGACAAGGAAATTTGTTTAAGCTCAAAGTAATGAAAGTATATATTCAGAGTACAATAAAGGGACCGTGCTACAAGTGTAATCTAAAGCGAATTGTAGCTCCCCTCAATAACAGGCCTCCGTCTCATGAGAAGTAAATTAAGATTAATGAACCATTGTGTGTCAAGCACAAGGTAGTCTTCTAGTCGATATTATATTACAATGAAATGATTCCATGCAAAGCATTAGAATAGTAATTCGTACTTGCCCCTACACGACATTGTAAGTGCATGTTTGTTGATGGAAAACAATAGATGAATTCATATCGTAACTGAACATCTCGTTCAATGTTCAAAGACACTAGTTATCTGAAGTTTGTTGTGTCCTATGTGGAGCGACCTCAAATGTCTTGTTGCCTGCATATGGACTTTCTTGAGTAGCAATGCATATGCGAGCAACCTCTTCAGCTCTTCCCTTGAGATTTTCCCTGTACCGGTCATGCAAATTGCAAGTATCAGGAGCCTGAAACTGTATTTACCATGTAACTTGGAATTCATGACAGATATCCTCCCTATAATATACAAGATATACGAAAAATCAACATGTTCCAAGTTCCATCGTACTTCAAAGAATAACCTAATGAGTTACTGGATAGCAAGTAAAGGGTCAAAGAGTTTTTTTTTTTTTTGATTGGCAAGCCTGTTTCAAAAGAGCTTATTGAATGTGAATACCGTAATATTGTCTCCTTGCTCAAAAATGAGATCAGCTCCAGCAGGCTCCTCTGTCAATGCACAAGGCCTTATTATTGTTTAAGGGATTCCACTATCACATATCACATCCTCCCCCTGTTTATGACGTTGATAAGAAACCTGAAGGAACTAGAGCACTAGCACAACGTACAGACAAAGGAAATGATACAGTCTTGGGTGGGAAAAAAAAGTAGAACACCTTAGCATAAGGAAAAAAAGGTGAGAAAATATGTCATTCATCAACTGTGCCTATGCATTTTGTTTCAAAAATTATCTATCCCAAGATTAGTATTCAGAAGTATCATCTCGAAGTTCTTTAACTAATAAATAAAGTGTCACAAACGCTTCTAATTATTTAGGCAAAGTTTCATGAAGGGTGTCATTTGCAAAGTTATATAGAGTAATAGCATACAGTTCTGTTACATTCATGGTGATGTTGGAAAAGTGTTTCCATTTCACAAATTTCATGCTTTTGATTTAACTTCATGCTCTCTACCCTGCTTAAGTGATTTCTAATGGTTATTGTTCTAAATCTAATCTGCCGTGAAAATGAGCCTGTCCTTGTTTATATCTACATGGAAGCCCTCATGCAAAACGGTATAATTATATCCACAGAAATTGAAACAGCAACATATTATTCTGCTAAGCAAAATCAATCATTTTCCATCTCTAGGAAATATCATTAGGGGATCTCAACATATTCAGATACTAACTTGCCAACTTAAAAGTCTAGAGCTCAACTATAGCTTTCTTTCCTCACCTATGTTGCAGAGAAACAGGACGAAATTTTAAAACTGCAGATAAGATTCAACATTATCAAGGAATCTAGTAAAAATAGACACAATTTTACGTATTTTCCAAAATCAGATATGTGGTTATCTTTAGTTTTACTATTTCAGAACTCAGAACCCACAGTTACACAAAGATACACACCTCTGAGAAGAGTGGTGATAACAAGAAGGTTGATTCTAGAGATTTTATCCCAAACCATTTACTCAAGTTGGTAACACTTGGCTTAAGCTACACTGACAAATCTGCTAGTGTAGCTCAAAATAGATTTAGGAAGGTTTTCTAGAAAAAGAATGTGAATGAGAAGCACCTGGTTAGATCAATCTGATATCCATCAATACAATACCAGACCAAGGATTCCCCTTATGAGAGCAGGGTTAATAACAGTTCCAATGTGGACTGACATGGACTCCATATTCTTTCTTTTGAAGCTAATTGGATGGGAAAACAAAATGCAAAGGGCAAACCTTCGACTTGAAAGTGAGAATAAAGTCCAGCTCCTTATTCAAGGGAACAGCTGAAGGCTGTTTAGTCAAATCAAGTCCAGGTTTGTCAGGTGTGGTGACTCCTGCAGAGCTCACAAGTACAAACCTACCATTGAACAAATATATCAACTGCTGAAAAGTGAAAACATTCTAAGAAAACAAAACACTTTTAGGTTCTATAGTTGAAAACCTGGGAGTAATTGGTTCTTTCATATATGCCTTTATGGTTGATACTGGAAGCTGAAATGGCCCTTCCACAAAAGTTGGATTCAGTTTCCCATCGTATTCAAACTTGCTGAACATAAGCTGCTAAAAGATAAGTTGGATTCAGAGCAATCATTTACAATATGGGGAAAATACTAGTAATCATGCAAACATATTTGTAGGATTTTTTCTATCTTTGTTTAGCCTTTTGATCATCAGGAGACAGGGAGAATGAGAAGAACCCTTTGGATAGGAAACCCATCCAAACAAATACAGGGTCTAGCGGAGGACAGATTAATCAGTCACCAGTACAGTTGACTCATCATTATCTTTCTTTAGAACGATTTCCAAGTGATACCAGGTCTAACTTATAAGACTCCAAATATGATGGGCTGGTGGCCTCAAGCCAAATGTTACCCAGTTCTCAACATTTAACTGGGGTATTGGCTTAGGCAAGTAAATATATGCCATCTAAACTTTGGCCTGGAGTAATATGGGTTCCGGTTGTTCAAGTCTGGCTGTGTCTTCGTAGTAAAATTGTGATTCAGTCGAAAATGGTAGAAGTTTCACAGAGAAACCTTGGATACACATCTGCAAGAACATCCTGTGCCAGGAGAAAATAAATTAAAGCAAAGAGACTTGGTTCAGTCGTTTGTAACAACTAAAATGTATCAAGCCGAAAAGTCAAGTGAAAAACATTAATTTGCTTTGAAATGGAAGATCCAAGTTTTAAAAAAGTAAAATAGGAAAAACTTTAAATGTGAGCATCGCTTCTTAATAAAATGACTCCAGAGCACCATGTGCAACTTCAACAGTACCTATTTCATGATTCAACAAAGAAAACATTCAGAAAATTGGACAGCACTGCAACAAAAATTCAATACTTCCAAGGCTTACCTTGGTTCTGATACTAGTAAAACCACCATTGTTTGCAGTGGAGACTGGAGACAACACCTGAAGGATACCAGAAACAAACTTTTTTAAGAAACGAAATTAACCAATATACGACCTAAAGGTCCTCAGAGTGATAATACACATTAATCATATTCTTGGAAGCTTATGAAAGGTATTAACCTTTAAAGAGCCCAGTTGGTCCAGCACTCTCATTGTCTGTTGGATCAACTTGAAAAGTACTTTCACTAACTCCTCCCATGGCAACATCATCTAAAGCACCCCAAGGTGAATCTGCAGATAAATTATCTGCAGTGGAAACTCACTATGTTAATGGCATGAGAGAGAGTAAAAATGTCCTTAGGAACAGAATTTCCATCTGACAAATGTTCAGATCAACTTTAGTACTTTAGTACGAGACACCTTCAATCAACTGTTGGAGGGTAACTCCATTTTCCTGACGCCAATCAAAGCTGTACCTTGAAATCCAAATAGCAACTTCCCATTTTGAAGGCCAACATTTTTCTTCACAGCATTAATTACATTCTGCATCCCGATATACTCCACCATTTCAGGTGAATCACCTTTTATCTACACAACAATCACAGGAATGTTAATATACTAAAAATCGTTTACACACTTCTAAATGTGCATTCAAGCTTAAAGATTAAGAAAATAATAAACAATGAAGTTCAATATGCTGCACTCACTCAGCTGTCCTCAAGATGTCAGGAGTCTCCTTCCTTAGGGCCAACAATGACAGATACTGCTTTAATAACTTTCTTCACTCCTTTGAAGCACTCAGGAATTAGAGTACTCTCGTTGGTAATGTTTCCAACAATCTAAAACAATAGGATACCAAATTATCATCTTTTGCACAATTGTTTTTGTTTAAAAAAAAAGCTAGCTGAAAACCTAAAATCCTTCACATTCATTTGTTGAGAGAAAATAAGTTACCATATCAACATCCGGGCCTAGCATTCTTTTCGCCTTCTCTTCATTTCTAACCTGAGAGTGAGCGTTTGTAAATGAAAAATATGAAAGAATAATAAAAAGGAAAAGAGAGATAACAGGATCAAATCCCATTTACCAGGAAAACAAACACACACACACACACACACAGCAGTACAGACCCTTCAATCTTATCACCAGATAAATTAATGGGGGTAATGTTCAAATTCCATGTTTTCAGCAACTTTCCAGTAAGGTTAGTTTGAGAGATTGTTACCGTCTCTTCAAATTCCCAAGAATGATCAATGGTTCACTAGCATTAAGTCATTCACAAGTACATTTGAGATATAAAAAATGATAAGAAACCCAGTAGCAGAGCTTTAGCTTCTTTTTTTTGACGCAATACTACTTATATTACATATCTTAAATAAAAGTTGGAACATGGTTAATATCTGACATACACTTTGGAATAGCAGAAATCCCTAGTTGATGGTTAGCCCATCTGGCCAGTGAATCTACATCCCCATTAAACTCTCTACTTAACCACCTAAAAGAACATGAGCTGAAACCCAAAATAAGAGAACGTATGGAGTTCTTCAAAGCTTCCAGAGACCATTTGCAGTTAGGACCCTATATAACTTTTATGCCCTCCATATTGTCCCCTTCGAAAGCAAAATGGTTGTAGCTTAATTGTCTGGCCATGAGGACTGCAACTTCGGCTGCTTCCATTTCTGCTTCTTCAGCATTCTGAGCTTTAAACAGTCTAACTGCTGCTCCCACAATGCACCCTTCACTGTTACAAGATATAGACCCAGCTCCAGCCCACCCAGTTACCCTGATGAAAGAAGCATCAAACCTGACTATAATGCATTCATTTGGAACAATAGGAAATATGTATTCAATCTCACCTTCTAAAGCATCCAGAAATCTAGCATGGATTTGCTGAGAACCAAATTGGACGAGGACAAATCCACTTAGTATCAATTGGACAAATTGTCTGGATAGTACCATCTATAGACCCCTTTATCATGGCCAGAACAGGATTCACAGTCTCCTCCATCAACAGAAAAGAATATACAATTTCCTCTGCATCCAGGAAAATCAGATGCAACAACGCAGAACGAGTTGTTGAAGCCAACAAACAAACAATGCAAAGATTTTCAACCTCCACCCACTTAGACTCAACAAAATCTAGCTTTCGAACCTTAAAGCTTGTAGTCATACAAGACTGAACCCTGTCATCTTTATACCTTATGACCATCAATAAGCCAGAAGAAGTTACCACAAGAACAAGGTCAAGGTCATCCAAGTTTACATCACACTGGAGGCCTGATAAAATTGATGAGGTAGTAGGAGAAGAGCTGTCGAGGCCTTTTATTACATCAACCTCTCCATACAATTTCAGGGCATAGAATTCTCCTCTGTAAAGTGTAACATCACGATACATATCATCCCCTTGTATTGGAATCCACGTGTTGTCCCTCCCAGGCCTAGTAAAGAACAACATCTTGCGACCAAATGACCTAACAATGACTACAGAATTATTGTTGTGGCCAGCAGAGGTAACTGCACTATAAAGGTGAAGATCACGCATGTAATCAGAGTCGAATTCTTTGACATAAGAATTCACGTCACACATAAGTATAATTGATTTTACAATCCATTATCTTGATGAGTTTACGTAATTACATATAAACAGAATTTATTTGTTTTTCTAATAAACAAGAAAAAAAAAAGCGCTAAATAATAATAAATACATACCTCCATAAGTCACCCCATAAGTCACCCCAAATACCTCCAATCACCTTTCAATTCCATCATCCCACTTTGCGCGGTGAGCTACTGTACTTGACCATGAACCCAAGACTATCATTTAGGAGCGGAGAATGCAAAACCGATGAATCGGGCTTTTAGCTAGATGGTGCAACAGGACCAGTAACAGAGTATGGTACAATAATGTACAGGAAAAAGAGAAACCCGCATTTGTAAGATCCAAATCAATCAAGGTGCACCAAGAGGGTCTTGCTCCGATTGATGCCTTAAAAGTGTATACCTCTTCTTGCGGTCTGAGATGGCATCCAATACCAGTATATGCCTTTGCTGCCAAACTACATCCTCCCTAGAGACAGTTTTGACTTCAAAACTTGCGCATTCCTGTCTTTTAAACAACCCACTCCACGGTATAGAACAACCACAACCCCACGAGCATGTTCAAATTTGGATTTGGCAAAGTAGAGAACCAATCAGCAATAGGTTTAATAGAACCTGAATCTGGAAAAATCATTTTCTAAGCTCTACTCCATCTCTGCTATCATAAGTAATGTCACCCAAGGTAGTATAATGCCCAGAAGACAACAGTATCAAATGGAGCTCACTTCGATGAAGAAACTCAGACGCTATCGAATGAGGGGTGTTTTATATGCAATGTATTGTTGAGAAACGCAGTACAAAAAGATAGCTTGTTACATGAAAACTGTCAGTATGCGCTTGGTACATAACCAACTTGCTTGAGAATTGAGATGATGCCCCAATCTATCTATCATCTTATATATCCTAGAAGATTGAGGATGCGATCTATATGCCACTGTAAACTCATGAACTCCATCATCTAACTCAATTGAGCTTGCCCCAGTCAGCTTTTGTGTGCTTGTACTCTTCATTTGTAACCTCACCTTAGTGAAGTTGCTCCAATGGCCTGCAGCAGCATATATAGTAGACAAGATAGAATAGTTGTTGGCATTTGAGGGATCTAATTTGACCAGCTGATCAATGATTTTCTCCGCAAGTTCCACATTATTATGCATTCTGCAAGCACCCAAGAGGGTTCCCAATATGATGGCATTTGGCTCCATGGGCAAGTCTTGGACAAGCTACATGAACACCACCCAAGCCACACTTACAATAACTATCAATGAAAGCATTGGGCACAAAGATATCATTAAAAAAACCAAATTTCTCAACATGGGTATGAATCATTTGAACTTGTTTGAATCCAAAACAAGCCTTAAGAAGAAAAGGGTAGGTAAAATTATCAGGAAAAACAGTAGTATTCCTCTGCATGTGAAAGAAAACAGTAAACGCTTTATTATATAATAAGTTTATGAGTATAAGCTCTAATAAGAGTATTGTAAAGAAGAACATTAGGTTGACGTATTAAATAGAATACATTATATGCTAAATTTATTTGACGAGGGTTAGAGAATGATGTGATGAGTTTTGGTGCAATGTAAAGGTCTTGGTGTAACATCAAATAAAAAAGAAGACCATATAATGCCTTCCTTGGGCCTGTCCTTCCAATTGATATTCCATAGCAAAATCACAAGAACCATTCTGCCGAACTCGACAATCAAAAATCGAATTGCCAATATTGCAATATGGAACCAAGGATGCAAATCTATATGTATGCTTCCAAAGGAAAGCAAGTTCAAAAGATATAAGTTTTACAGACCAGAAAGATGTTGCCCAAAGCAAAACCAAAGAGACAAACGTTGGTATCAAACTCAATCAATCAAGTGATATTCAACTAGCTTCACTATGTTCAGGGCCGGCTCTAAGTTTCCAAAGGCCCAATGCAAAATCCATAACATGGGGCCTATTTGTTTACTTTTTCTGGGCTATTGTTTGGGATTTTAATACTATAGTGGGTTTTGTATAGTTTAATGGGGCTTTTAGTTTCGGTTTAATTTGGGAGCCCTATGCAAGGGCTTAGACAGCATAGGCCCAGGGCCGGCCCTGACTATATTACATGCAAGGTGAACCTGCTATACTATGTCCGCTTATATTTCTAGGAAAAAGTGCCTAGGATCAAAGAAGGGCTTTAAACATAAACGGGCCCAAGCCCAAGTAGAAACTCTATCAATTTAGAACCGTGGACTATTACAAGTTCAAGGTTGAATTTTTTCTATATTGAACCTCACAAGATCAAGCTAGGTTGTAACTAAGAGTGAAGCTGGAGATTGTAGTCGGGGGTGGAAGAACATTATTGTACAATAATGGATTGATAAGAAAATGCATAATCAAGTGATGAAGTCATTTTAATTTGTAACACAAGAACAAAAAATTGCTTCTGGACATGCAGATTCCAGTGTTTGACATTTTATGCCATGCACTGATGATGCACTTATACGAATTGGATTGGGATGGGCCAGTAATAAACCCAAGTCCATTCAACACACATCTGGACAAAAGTGTCGTGGAATACTTTTTCTGGATCAAATGATCATTTTCTAGTACAATAATTTCAGCTGATCCAGTTCCATTCTCTTTCCAGAAGATCAAAGGTGTGATTTCCTTCTTCCATTCTTGTTTCTATTTGATCAAATTCTAATGCATGTCTTTATAGAACTTGAATAGTCTAATTATATGATCTTGATTATAAGTGTTTCATACAATCAGACTCTTGTTTAAGACCAATATGGTTTATTTATTAATATAGGTAATTGTCCTTTAAAGGAAAATGGCAATTGAACCAATTAACATGAATGAGTTCCAAGAATTAGCTAAGCAAGCACTTCCTAAGATGTACTACGATTACCATACTGGAGGTGCAGAGGATCAGTATACACTGAAGGAAAATGTGGAAGCATTTAGTAGAATCCTCTTTCAGCCAAGGATTCTTTTGGATGTAAGCAGAATAAATCTTTCAACTACTGTATTGGGTTACAACCTCTCGTCTCCTATCATGCTTGCTCCCACTGGCTGTCATAAGTTAGCACATCCAGAAGGAGAGATTGCAACAGCTAGGGCAGCCGCAGCATGTAAAACGATCATGGTTTTATCCTGTATGTCTACTTGCACGGTCGAGGAGGTTGCTTCGAGTTGCGATGCTATTCGATTCTTTCAGTTGTATGTATATAGGAGAAGAGATGTTTCAGCTCAGCTAGTGCAAAGAGCAGAAAGATGTGGATATAAGGCTATCGTTCTCACTGCAGATACTCCTAGGCTTGGTCGTAGAGAAGCTGACATAAAAAACAAAATGATTACGCCTGAATTGAAGAATTTTGAAGGCCTTATGTCAACTGAAGTTGATTCTGAGAAGGGTTCTCAACTTGAAGCATTTGCCTCTGAAATTCTTGACCCTTCTTTAAGTTGGAAGGACATAGGATGGTTGAAGTCTATCACAAATTTGCCAATATTGATCAAGGGAGTTCTCACTGCAGAAGATGCTGTCAAGGCTGTGGATGTTGGGGTTGCTGGGATAATTGTATCAAACCATGGAGCTCGTCAGCTGGATTATGCCCCACCCACTATTTCCGTTCTGGAGGAGGTAGTTCAAGCTGTTGGAGGGAAAATTCCTGTTCTCTTGGATGGAGGAATCAGGCGAGGAACGGATGTTTTCAAGGCCTTAGCTCTTGGTGCTCAAGCTGTTCTTATTGGGAGGCCTGTCCTTTATGGCTTGGCAGCAATGGGTGAAAATGGAGTAAGACGTGTCATTGAGATGCTCAGGGATGAGCTTGAGCTCACCATGACTCTCTGCGGGTGTTGTTCGTTGAAGGATATTGCAAGAAGTCATGTGCAGACACCGCGTGACCGATTGCGATCCTTGCTCTAGCTTCTGTAAAAGTAGCTCAATGTGCAATGTATGTAATGATGCGCTGGAGACTCTGATTGTTGGCATGTTAATATGTTCAGAATTCAAACAATAAACTAAACTACTTGTCGCGCTAAAAGTAGGAACCAATTTAGTAGGGAACTTCGAACCTGCGGTGATCAGTACAATGGAATAGGGTTGAATAGAGTGGTAGTGGCTACTTTGCAAAGTAGGCCAGCACAACCGTCCACAAAAACTTACCAGATTATCGTATGGATTTTCAAGTGACAGGTCCGGAATATGCTACGTGCAGGTCTTACTACCAATCCAAGTTTAAAATATGATCTAGTTCTTAATTCCCAATACATACACAATCCAAGTTTGTTAGTTGTAACTACCGAAAGTGAACTAGGCTTAAGGGATGATTTGGAAAGAATCAGTGTAATTGTGTTTCATCCTCTTTGTGTGATCAATGAACAACCACCCATCTCCATGTTAAGAGAAACTCGTACAAATTGCGTAGTTAAATAACTTGAATTCTACCAGCAAAGTATCAAGCTATAAAACTTCAGAGAAACAACAACAACATCAACAACAAAATAAAAAAGTGAGATATTGGAGGAAAACCTGGTGATACAACCAAATATGAAATGATACGGTTCAAGGGTGACAAGAAGGAAAAAGTCTCCAGTTCACAAAAGAAGTGTTCTCCATGATTTCTATTTTTGTTCTTATATAAATATAATTCTACAAGTAGAACACCATATTTATTTTGATATCATTGTGAACATATTTCACATTTGGCTGTGTCAGTATTTTTTGGCAGTAATTCATGCAATATATCGTGTATCTAAAAGCCTCATATATATATATATACTAGGTATAGTAGGTAAGTGCACGCAAGTTAAAGTTTAAAGTTATGGGGGCAATTAATTTGTTCAAATTGGTTTCAAGTCAGTGTTGTGGATTATATATGGATTTTTTTTTATATGACCGGGTTGCTGAAGTTAAAGTCTGATATTGTGGGTTTTATTAAGAAGGGTTTGGAGTTTTAAATAGAAATTGGGCTTTTGTACGTGATTGTCCAAGGCTAAGTTGATTAGTTCTAACACGTGATGTGACCTTCAGAATTTCCTTAACATTTGTTTCTCTTCGTGATGAAAGGTAAAACACTTGTAAACATTTGATTGAAAAAAAAATTCGGTGTTAGTTTCATGCAAATGATGTTGTTATATATTAGAGAGAAGGCTGGAAAGTAAAATAGCACTGCATGCTCCTGTGTATTTGTTTACTTACTATATCTGATAAAGTTAAAAATGTCTGATTCAGATCTCTTGATTAGTAGTGATGAGGATTTATTGGGTGGTATAAATGAACCAATTGAGATTAGTAGTGCTGAATATTCAAGCAGTAGTGAATGTTCATTAAATACTCAACTTAATTATGACAATTGGTTTATGATTGTAAGTTTAATAAACAGTTGCAGTGCTTTCATAAAAGTGTATATAGTTGCTGATGATTTTTTTTTTTTTTTTTTTTTTATTTTTAACAGCCGCCTGAGGAAAGCGTGATATCCCTTTAGAAGAAGAAGGAATCTAATACTCATGAAAAGTAAAGTTGACATATTGATGGATTTAATGTTGTTAGTAGCATTTTTTTTTTATTAACTTGTTTTTTTTTTTCGCCTCATTTTTTGCGTTTAGATTATCCAAAGCTAGTTCAAGTAAATCAAAAGTGGGTGAGCTTAAAAAGAAATGTTTAAATAGAGTTGGGGTAGGGCAGAAGAAAAGAAAGAAGAAAAATCAAGGGTATGAATTTCGTTCATCTATAGGTGAATTGAAAATGGTTGTTTTAGCTTTAAGGGCGCCGACTATCGATATCAAAGTACGTTGTTATCTTCATATACATTTTGGGTTTAATTGTATACTGCTTAATTGTTACTTTGATTAAAAAATCTTGTAATAATTGTTTATTTTTGTTTAATCATTTATTGTAGGATTCTTTTGAGAAGCATACTTGCGGCTATGGAAAATTATGTGCTAATAATACTTATGGGTTGAAAAAGTAATTGGTTTTTATTTTATAGTTCATACTTTTTTTATTTTTTTTTTCATTTATAAATAGATATTTTTCTTGTTGTTGTTTTAGATGTGTGGAAGGCTTTGGAAGAAAATAGAAAGTGGGTTAAAGCTCTGAGTTGGAGTTTAAGCTTGTTGAAGAAGGAACGTATTAAAAAGGAGCTATTTAAGTTATGAGTATGCATAATATTTAAGTTGTTCATGTTAAGAATTTGAGTAGTGTGTTTAAAAAGGTTGAAATCTTGATGTTGTATGTATTGTTGTGGGGAGGGGAAGTATTAGATGTAGTAATGGTTTATATGAAAGAGTGTTTGATAGTTGGTAGTCTGATGCAATAATGAATATAATATAAGTGTTAACCACTAATTCACAATATTGATATTGAATTTAATGTGTAAGTATGTATTGACAAAGCAAACATATTATTAAGGAGGTCAAAGGTGGAAGCTTACTTAAGTAAGGTACAAAAAAAAAAAACACAAATTATGATTGGTATATATATATATTCAGAAGGAGTAAGTGGATTATGTTTGGGAAAATGTTGACCATGAAAAGGGATTGATAAAAAAAGAAAAAAGAAATTAAACATAATATTTAATAATTAACATAATTAAGTGAAAAGGTACATATTACAGCTGAGATAGCAGAGAGAAAAGCAACTTAACACACTATATTAACAGCTGGGATAGCAGAGAGAAAAACAACTTAACACACTATATTAACAATACAAAGTGGACTTTGTGTAAGTATCTTGATTGAGAGCCCATTTGCTTGATTAAGTTCTTGTGATTCTATTTGCTTGATGAAGCTCTTGTAATAGGATATATTTTTGTAACAGTGAAGAAACTATTTTTGTGTTGCATGTTGAACTCATCTATTTTTAGCTGAAAGATAGCTTTATATCCAATAAGATTTTGAAAGAGCTCCAGTAGTATTTAAGTACCATTGTCTTGTATACAATCAATTATTGTAGACATCAAGTTACTGTAAATGAAAAAATGTTGAAATTTAGACAAACAATTGTAGCTTTGTACCTGTGATTCAATTATATGTAGCTCATTTTCAGTTTTATGTAGAAGTGTAACAACTTCACGGAATGCGACAACTCGTGCTTTTAAAGTTTCATCGATAATTTCCATTCTCAAACGGTACCTGAGCATTTGAAAATATTTAGTATGTATAAGTGATAAAATGTATGATGTTAACTGTGTATAGTTATATTACTTTTTTTTTGTGTCAGTTACTCCATGCGTTGGGCATTCGTAAACATCGCCAGTCTTAGTAACTGATTTAGGACAACTTACACATCCAACATAAAACCATCCATCATCGTAAAGTATAGTGGAGATGGTTGCTTCACATTTGAATTGAGTAACCTAAATAGAATATCGTTAATAATGTACAGAAACCATAATATAGACAAAAAAAATTCTCTATATATTTTTTGAGTACCTGTAACGGAATATCATTTAGTGACTCAAGAATATCAGATAGGGTAGTGAGTTCCTGCGATGATGTACCTTCAATTGATTGGGATAGTGATTGAGGAGGTTGTACTTGTAATTGTTGAGGTTCTTTTTGAATTGGACTATATAACAAAAGACAATTTCATCATTAAAATGTTAAGTTGCAAATATTTGTTTAACTTAAATCTAATTTTGCTTTAGCAATGATACATGTTTTTAATAATCGCAACTTCTGGAATGTCTAAATTAAGATATAACTTTGTTGCTGATGTAGAGGATAGCACATATTCACCTGTCGTATATAAAAGATGATATTATTTTTAAAAGATGGTACAAAATATATTATGATATGTAAAGTAGATATATAAAATAAAAATAATTTGATTATATATGACAATACCATTATCATATTTAAGAGTTGTAGAAGCAACAGTGAGAATCGATTTATTTGAATTTTTCCAGATTTTGTGGCGATCGAGTTGTTTGGCTGCATTGCCCCAAAGAGTAACTTTTAACAGATAGCCCCTACATGTAAAAATTAAACTTTGTTACTATACGAATTTAGAAAACGCAAGTGAAAATTTGTAAGTAATATTAGTATTATTAGTTAACTTACTCTTCATTTAGAAGTTCAATTTCTTTAATAATGGTATCACGCCCATTATTTTTCTTGATCGATCTTGCTTGGTTCCACGTGTAGATTCGTCCAACTACATCTGTAAAAAAGACATCAAAATTTTTAGATTATATTTTGATGTATAAAAAAATATAAAAGCTTAGCTGAAATCAATTATATATTTGATGACCTATTAAATGTCTGGTATTGAACTGGTTTGGTATATCAGAGAAAGGGATGAATGAGAAAACATATTCTGGAAATGGAAGATTATCTGTATTTTGAGGTTTAATTTTTATAGTCCATTTGAAGTATATAATCCATTCTCCAGCAATTAAATTACGGGAATTAACTGCTCTATAAGGAGTGAACCCTTCGATATAGTAAATGCGATTTTCTTCGATTTGATGTCTGAACTTTGTTTCAACGCTTAACGGGATTTTTGCGTGTATTCTGTGGCCCTGATATTGGTAAGAAAAAGAACAAATGGGTTAGAGTAAGATATTAATGTTAATCATAATTAAGTTATTGTTTAATAGGTTTAATGTGAATAAATAATAAAACGAATTATATATGTACATGTTCATCAAATAGTAGCATGTCGAAACTCTTGAATTGATCTGTTGTATAGTCTGTTGTTTCCCAAATTCGAGCAACTCGTACAACTATTTTCCAATTGCCATTACCAATAATATCATTAACACAGTGACGGTGAGCATAAGACATTCTGGTAATAATGAGAAAGATTGAAAGGTAGGAAGTTTGGGATGAATATGTGATTGTGATCTTATTTAGAGTGAGTTATACTGTTATGTTTGATATTGTATGGTATCCTTGAGACTGCTTTAAACTATACGTAGATATATATAGAGCCACCCAAATATGTTTAGAATGAAAAGGATAAATTGAGCCGCTTCATTGGAATTGTAAAAAGCCTGTGAATGTAAGGCAAATAGGTTAGTAGGTAGGATATATGATCAGGTGGATAAACGTGGGTTTATGGTGATGTGTAGATTTGTGAGGGGAAATGGGTAAGGGTAAAATTATAGATAAGGTGATGTGTCAATATAATGAATATATGGGGGAGTGGGTACGCATGAAATTTGGGGTAGTGTGAAATGGGATAAAGTTATTAGATTGTCAGGTGGGAAGAGGGAGGGAAAGATATATGGTTGCCAACATGATTTCTATAGACAATGACATGTGGAGCAAGAAGTGATGGGTGGACTCATACATGTTATGGTTTATAGAATGCTTTGTTTGTCTCGTAGCTTTCAACTAAGGAAGGTTTCAACTAATGTTTTATATTTGGAGCAAGAAGGAAGTGTGAGCGTGTAACAATATGATGTATTTACTTGACACGTATTCTGGACATTTCTTTTGGTTTGGATGTTATGCTTTATAGAATAATTCGTTTGTCTCGTAGATGTAAATAGTTAGGAGAGTTAACTAAGGCAGGTTCCAACTAATGTTTTATACTTTTGGATACATATATGAATGCCTATTTATAGGCATACGATATTAGATGCAACAAAATAATATCAGTTTATTTATATTGTTAGATTTTTTTTCCCCGAGTTTGATACCATTTATTTTCAATATAAAAGAGTAGTATAAAATATAAAACTACTTAACATGGTTAGATGCTGTTATGGGTTTAATTATATATTTAGAATGAAAGTATTTTGTTATAATGATCTGTTCTCTCATAAAAGTTGATTTTTTATGATGAAATCGACTTGTGGTGAATTTAGTATTGAGTATTACTTTTAAGTGTTTAAACACAGGTCGCTTGTATTTCACTAAAGTCAATTTTATCGAATTGTCAAGTGCTTAAGTTTGGGGCATATTTGTTGTTAATGTCCTAATCTGTTCAAAATATCTGGGTACAAAAAAAAAAAGGTACTGACAATGTTGTTTCGAGCATTGAAATGTTACAATGTAGCAGAGAAAGGCACATGAACAGGAGATGGTTTTATTCAGATAATCAAGATGATTGAAGAGGTATGAAATTATATATAATAATGCAGTTAGTGTTTTTATAATGAGAAAAATATTGAGAAGTAGAAATTTGTTTTTGTTCAAGAGGTGTGTGGTGTTAATTTGCTTGTAAGTATTTAATTATTATAATGACTTAGGTTAAGACATGGTGTATTATGTATTAAGTGTGAAGATGTAAGGGGAAGGCGCATACTTTATCAATGTTTTTTTTTTTGTTTTTGGGGGTGTAACAATTAGTTGTGGAAGCTCTGTAGTAATTATTTTGATTTTTTTAAATAACTGAGGTGAAGTTTGGTATGTAGAGTTTCATTAACTGTTTAGTGATTGTTTTATTTGGTGGCTGTACCGTTATAAATGAAGGTACTATTCGACGTTCACAATCTGTGGCTAACTGACGTAGAAGCAAGAGATGGGAGTTAACGACGATTTCGATTGGAGTTGAAAAACCATAGGTTCTTCATTTGTTTGGTATGAATTTACTCGAGCATTTGTTTGGTATGAATTTGTTTGTTAAATCATGGTTACTAATAGAGAATTTCAAGAGTTTGAAGATTCATTTTTCAGATTAATTTTTTCGGTTAACCTGGTACTTTTGCAGAGGTGAGTACTATGGAAGGAAGAGTAACACAACACTTTTTTTCTGAGCTGAACACTGCTGGCTAAAGTCTATAGAATAGATGCTTGTCTGTCAAATAAAGTATGAAACATTGGTGCGCTAATGTGGCCCAGTTGAAGGTAGCTGTCATCTTAAATGGATAACAAATGAAACCACTTCTAATCTGGGTTACCAGAGTTCACTTTTTGCTGAATATTGCCTATTTGTAAGTGCAAAGCTAACAGGTTGTGCTGAACTACCGATGAGTGGTGAAAATTAATCATATAACCTCTCTCTTTCCATATGATATGCGTGTGGACACTGCCTCTGGAAAAATTCCGGAAACCTATTTTTGACATTCTAATATCGTGGAGGTCGTCTTAAGCATGTGAAGCTAAAATAGGAAAAGTGAATCGAACTGAAGTTATAGTAAAATAACAAAAGTTAAATGAAAATAACACTAGTGCATTACCTGTTAGTTGTCTCCTGGAGTTGACATAATGAAAAGGCAATCCAACTAAAGTGACTAAAGTAATAAAATTTTAGGGAAAACAATAGTGATGCACTACTTAGTAGTTTCCTGGTGAAGTTTACATATTGAAATAGAAGGAACAAAATAACAAAAACTATTAATGTCATAGGCTGCTGGAGTGAGCAGATTATTGTGATTACTTTCATAAGTTGATATTCATCCACTTTCATTATTTGGAGTTGTTTGCGTACAGGGTATTTAATGGCCATCATATCCCAAGAATAAGATGAAGGGCATGAGTTCTCTTTCGCTATCTTTCAACTATACTTTGTTCACTGACGTCTATCAATCAGTCATTTGAATGCTGCAATCCATTACGCGGCCTAAGTAGACAAAAACACAATTAAATAGGAATGAAAGTTTTCAAATAAAAGCAATATCGATATATTACTTACTATTTCAACTTCAAATCTATCTCCAACGGAGACTCGCAAAGTGGTGGTGGCAGACCAGCTGTAGATATAAAATTAAGAAATTTTTGATCATATAAATGCCTTTAGTCATTGGTAACATATTGAAATAAGTAAAATGTTTGGTCTTCTCCTGGGAATAGAGGGATGACTGAGCAATGTAATCGGACTCGTGATCATTATTGGACAAAGCATGATATCTAATACTTTTTAGTAACGTATCAATTTTCTATCCCAGATAACCATTTAAGTTTGATAGAGTAACTTCTGTAAGTCTGTTCCTCAGTTCCTGAGCAATCACACGGCTTTATATTCAAAGTACACTGGGATTTTTTAAAATAGTCCGCAATTAATTTTAGGAAATATGTTGTACTATTTGGTTTAAAGAAGAGGATAACAACAACGATAATGATTGTGAAAAAAAAAAAAATACCAAATAGACGATGATAATAGAGAATGAAAGAAGAGTTCTCTAAACCCTTGTTTGGATTTAATTAAAGAATGCATGCTCTTAAAAACCTAGAATTAAGAAACGAAATTGTTATCTTTAAAACTCCTAAAGTCGACCCTCCTCTTGTTATATTGAAAATGACGAAAAAGAAGGTTGTAACAATATATGTGAGACAATTTGATGAGCAAAGTAACGCTTCTTTAAACAGTTGATGTTTTTGAATTACGCCACCCCCTTGGTTGGTTAGTGTACTCAAGTTTAACGGTAGAAACTCAGTGACTGTCCTTTGTTAGTAGCCGCCTTTCCTACTCGCTTTTGGCTATTATTAGAAGGAAGGGCGACTTGTTCCCGAAAAAATGAAGGAAGCAAGAAAATTAAGTATAATTTGTTACTGAAAGGGATGAAGAGTGTCAAAACATATTATGTAGCCCTGTTTAGTGCCTACTATATTAACCATGCAGTGCCTAGACTGTTAGTGAACAATAAGATAGTGCGGAACTTGGAATAGTTAGGGAAAAAAACAGTTGTAATTTGGACATTATGGATCATTCAAAAAGAACAATCCAGTTACTTAAAGCATATAAAAGCATAACTTCGATTTTGAAAATTCGAGGTAATAACATATATTGCAATCAAATTTTAATCACATTAATTAAACATTTTCTAAACCCATTAATGCAGATTTTTTTTTTACATACCTCATATTTGTGCTTGTTCGATGCCTTTCAGGTTTGTACCCATTCTCCTGCTTATTCCGTTTTACAATAGGTAGTATATAAAACATACCATAAAGTCAACAATCATTTCCCTATTCAACCCATCCTTTAATAAACAAATAATAAAACATTAAGATCATTCCAGCAAAATTCATAAAGAAGGATTGAGTTGTCTATACCTAGTAGCTATTCACCAAGCACAATATAGTTGAAGTCTCAGTCGGCCGATCGCTATATGTGACAGTTGTGCGCATGCTTCCAAAATGACTGAATTGAAAGGGAAGGTCTTATACAAAAAGTTAGAACTAAAGTCTAGTAAAGATGTATAGTCCTACTATTATAGAGAAGATAGGCAAATAAAGCTTAAGTGTTGTATAATAAAATACTCATAACCATTTCATTCTTTTTCAAAGTTATGCAACATAATGTGTACCATCTTAATCTAAGTCGTTAGCTGTCGCATATATGTAACACAATGTAACAAACTATAGATAACATATTTGTGTAGTTATGTGACTTTTCAATGTCGCTAGTTATGCAGCATGAAACGTATTATGCATGTTTCCAGAAACTGTGCATAGAAGTTTCAACTCTTTCCATCTTTACTTGGTTTATGTGATTACAAAGTTCAAAGAGAAAAACTACACAAAAGAATAGACCCCTAAGGTGTGTATCATCACAGGCGAGAGTTTAAACTAAGAGACCCTAGTTGGTAAGGTTCCCAAGTTGTTTAAAACATAAGTAAAGTAACCTCTAATAAAATAATAAGCAATTAGCTTGGAATGTATAGTGCTAAAATTATGAAGCAAAAACTTACATCATTAACATTTAGATCTATATGCATTCAATCTACGTTAAAATTCATTAATTTTTTTGAAATGGAATTGTTATTACCTTGAACTTCTTACTCTATTCCAACAACGGAAAACCAAAGTTTATAGCTAAAATAAAATAGCATACAAATATACTTTGTACAAAGAGCAGGAAAGTCCTCTTCAGTAGTAATATCGTATACACTAAACCTCAACTACCAAACAAACCAACAAAAACACAGGAAGTTCACCGTCGCAAATCTCACGCAGTTATCAGAAAATAGAATTAAAAAACAAAAAATTGGGGGAAAAAAAATAGAAAACATTTTTACATACTACAGTTTGCAAGTAAAACCCGAAAGCTATTTTGACGCTTCTAAAAAAGAAAGTAGTAAATCTTGAGAAGGCTTCTGAAAGGCTCACATTCAAATTATGATCATTCAGGCTTGATAAGGAAACAAAAAAAAGAAAGCCAATTCCTCTAATAGATAAATTGTTGAATGGGTTAAATGAAATATGGTGTGATCGCTGCAAAATTGTAAGAAACTAAAAAAGAAAAAAATATAACGAAATATCTAAAGAGAAATAATCAGCAGTAGAGAGAGAATTAGAGATCTCTATTTTATTTATATATATAAATTTTTTTGGCATGTAGCTTTTAAGAGAAAGTGAATGAGGGAAGAGTTGATAGAGATAAAAGGGTGCATAAGAAGAAAGACGGCTACTTTTGTAGCCTTTTCACTAGGTACAAATGGTAACAAATCTGGTGTTAATGTGAAAAAGTCCCTCGTGAGCAATTGAACAGTGTCCGTAGCTGATTTTCGACTTTAATTTACACAAAAGTATAGGTAAAAGTAAATGTGTTAAGAAGATAATAGGGAAGTAATAACAATAAGGTTTTTAGTTAGTATAGCAACCACAACAATTCCCTCTAAATTGGAGAAGACACTTTCTTGAGAAGGAATTGGGGATACATATGCATATAGTATGACAGAATATGCATTTTAGGTAAAATATTGATAGCATGCACATGTCACCTACACGATCTGATTTCAAGACGAAAAACACAACGAAAACTGTAAACCAAAAGTAAAAACACACTGACCTCAGCTGTGCAGCTTTGACAGCTTGAACTGCAGCAACTACATCTTCAATAACAACACAATCGAAAATAATTATGTAGATTAGTAAATTGATATTGTTAGAAGTGTCAGGCTAAACTATAACAGTCAGAACCGACCATTAGAGCTTCAAATTTCATACTAAAAAATTTGGTTAAAGTTGAGCAATCATTTGGACCTGTTTAGGTACATGGCGTGTGCTGAGTATTATATCCCAACAATACGATCAAGGGCATGAGGTCCCTTTCGCTATCTTTCACCTATATTTTGTTTACTGACATCTATTAAGCAGTCCTTTGAATTCTGAAATCCATTACGTGGACTAATTAGACAACACAAATATTAAATATGAATGAAAGTTTTCAAATAAAAGCAATATCTATATATTACTTACCATTTCAGCTTCAAATCCAAGGGAGACTCGCAAAGTGGTTGTGGCAGACCGGATGTAGATATGAATTAAGAAATTCTTGATGATATAAATGGCTTAAGTCATTAGCAACAGAGTGAAATAAGTGAGCGATGTAATGCGACTCCTGACTATTATTAACTCGTGACCATGCTCAGACAAAGTAGGAAACAACAGAGATATTCAAGTGGACAGTGAATGGTTAGCTTTCTATAGAATTAGAATGTGATATGGTACCTTATTTTGCCGATATGATTTTTGGGAAGAATGAAGTAGTTCATTTTGTGACTCCACCCCCCACACTATCCATCTGTTTTCTCGATGTTTTTTTTTTTTTTTTTAAGCCCAAGTAAAGCCCATTAGATAGAAGCTTTTCCTTAGTTGACCATTTGCTTTAGTCAAATCCAAATAATAGTAGGTATCGACCACGTGTTGTTAATTTAATTAGGTGTTAAAAATTTTATGAATTTTGACTGGCATCTGTATGGGTAATAAGCGTAGAAATTAATATCATTGTTTTGTTGGGAGTCTATATTATTGTCAGTTTATAGGTTTTCCCGATACCATCAGTGTATCCACAGACCATTAGTCTATACTATGACGTTTATGGTATTATGTAATAGCTTCAGTTATCAAGTCTTTGGCGTTGTTTTAGGATGCCGCCACAAACTAAAGTAGTAAATCAGTACTTGGTGAAAACTATGAATAATAGGTATTGAAATAGGGTGAATTGACAATTAATCGAAACAGAGTATTATCGAGAAAAAATCGAATCAGAGTAACCAATGAAGAGTATCTGTGAGGAGTAAAAAAACTAAACCGATACTGGGCCCAACATGATTAGTTAGCAACCTTCTAAATTACTATGCCAGACTGGTTCACCACACGGCATAGGATAAGTTTTCATTATATATGGATATAAGGAGTTAATGTCATAGTAGTTCAAATTGTAACCTAATGGCTTATACGCATCAGAATGACCACCGTAGTAACCACAACGAATGATTCCAGCTTCGTTCTTACTTGGTATATGGATAGGGAAAGTATGTGGATTGTAATACAAAATACGAAATATCATCATTGATAGCGATGACAATGTCAAGCAATTTGTTATATCCACTTTGAATTGAGTCCAATAAATCTCTTGAGCCTGCTGCATAACACCACCTAACAAAAGAATATCTTGGTTCATATAATCCAACAATAAAGATATCTGAGTTTTAAGAGTTGACACTCGCAAGTCGTCATGAGCGATAGTGCCTTTTGAACCTAATTCAGGACATAAAGTCTTAGCCAATGTTGCTAGATTTGATGGATCTGTTGATTGTTTAGCGTTGAAACTTGGAATTGGAAATAATTGTTTTGTTGGTAGTTCGATTATTTATAGATATGCTAAATGTGGATATAGCGCTAATGCTATGGGTTCAATTATTTACAGGTATGCTAAATGTGGAGATAGTGCTGATGCTATGGGTTTGAGAATGTCAGGAAGTCTTATCCTTCAAAATTCTCTGTAAGTCGAACTGATGCAAGTGGTAACCAAATAAATTAAGGAGAAGCAGTCCATATAAAAAACAGTCTGATAACGTCAGGAAGTCTTATCCTTCAAAATTCTCTGTAAGTCGAACTGCCGCAACTGGTAACCAAATAAATTAAAGAGAAGCAGTCCATATAAAAAACAGTCTGAATAAGATTTAAAAAAAGCAAACACAACACAGTCAAAGAAAATAATATCTTGACAAATTTCTTAAGGATCACGCGGAAAAAAACACACAACGAACACACTTCCTGTTGTAGAGTCACAAAGAAACATTATAGAGTTATGTAGTATGCTAGCATAGCGCTCAGTTAGAGTGAAATTGGATTGAAGATAAATCTCTTCCATGGGGAAAGATGATTTTTTATCTATCTTTGGCAACCGTGGTCGTTCTTCATCTTGTATGCTTGTCTCTTCACCAGCAAAGTCCAAAGCATCCTGGAAATCCTTATCTACTGTTAGCCACAACACATTGTAGGGAGCATAACTATTAGCTAGATTATCACTTCCAAGACCACCACGCCTGCCTGTTCCCGATGCCCAAAGCCCATACCTACTGTGAGCAACAATTATAGTGTGGGCAGCTCCACATACAATTTGGAGGGGATTAATAAGCTTAGAGCCATATTCATTACATGGAATGTACATAGCAGAGAGCGCATCTCCAGCATCAGTCAATGTTGATCCTTGACATGTTGCAAAATCTAGCCAAATCCATGCCGACAATGTAACGTTCGTTTTGCATCTTTCCTTTCTACAAAGTGAACTCCTCTTTGTATTCTCTGACAATATTCAGAAGATAGACATATTTTTTGAAAATGAATTTCAAATATTTGATGACAATACGATAGAGGTATGCACGTAAAATAAGAATAAATCTAGGTACAAAAAAACTAACTGATAAAATAATGAGGTTGAATTACATAGGAGACTTCACCAAAGAAATAAAGCACAAAAAGGCAGTGAAGCTTATATAGCTGTAGGCATGTTTGCAAAAGTAAGAGATGCATTTCTTCGAAACCCAAGCACTTTGGGAATGATTGGATCATAGAAGATAATGACATTCATTCCTGTAAATTGCTGGAATATTGCAAGAACCAATGTGATGATCAATCGGGATCTCTATTTTTTATTCAAGATTGTTTTCTATGGCTGGTCGCCTTCCAAAATCAGTCTATATTTACTCCCAACAAATCATTCAACTCTTCGACAATGTTATATGTGGCACGAATATAATGTGAAACAGCAGGGCTAAGAAGAATGGATCTCTCCTGGGTCGCATGTTTTAAGTCAGATGAAACACTATAACAGTATCCCAAAACTATATAAAAAAAATGCATAAAACATAACCTACAGCCCCGTTGCCTCTCTCCATTCAATTCCACAAAAATAACACATTTTTAACACAATCAAAACTATTAAAATAAATTAAGATAAGGAGGGCCCAACAAACCTGAGACATGGAAGCAACAGCCCACATATATTTTGCATATAAATCTGCATATATGTACCTGATAATCCATACATTAATGTTGTTAGTAACAGATACCACTAATTTTGTGACTGTATATTTGAAAGGGAGTATATTAAGAGTACTAAACTCACCTTCCATTCATGCATGGATCAGTCAAGGATCTATAGAAATAATCACCAGTAATTGATGCAGATGGTTTGTTCTTATTTACATTAGAGTGGCTATATACCAATATAGGTGAGATGAAACTCGAGGAGCTAATGGAAGTATTTCCTACAGGAACTTTATATAGGGAATAGCCCTCATAAACAGGCCATCCATACTTACCACCCTTGGTGATCAGATTCACCTCTTCATATTTTTCCTATATGACAATAAGTTAAAAATTAATAATATATGAGGCGTTGTACGATTTGTTCTTGTAATCGGGATCCATGAGAAATGAATAAGTATATACTTTCAAGAAAGTTAAAAAGCTAATACTATATTTAACTTAGAATGAGAGTAAGTAAGAATAAAGTCTAAGAGGAAGCACAACAGGGTTTATTTGGAATAAAGAGTTCACGAATGGTGCAAAGTGATAGTTCAAATTTTCATTAGAAGGGAATGGGGAAAAATAGTGAGCTATTCATCAAATACAATAGTTGAGGTTCTGATGGTGAGAGGTAACCTTTTGATGTGATGAAACAACAACATTGGTATATGTTATCATCACAGACTTAAAGTAAAAGATTTCTAAATTTGGTGTAATGCAGAAGAAGGCGACACTTCTCCTCAGTTAGGCTGCTAACTTTGGTGGCCACTAATTTCTCTCTACTCAAGATTTTAAAGTGGGATACAATTAATGAATAAAATTGAAACAGAAACATCCATTGGGTATCGTACTATATTGTTCGTTAACTAATAATTTGAAGATTATAAAGAACAAATACCTTATCTTAATTCATGAAGCAATATAAGAAGTGACTTTGGACGCAATACTGCCCCTTTCTTGCGCAATTGGGTTATGCTAAGAACGTCAAGGCTTTGTTTTAAAGATGAATATGTATGTACATGTATAGTTGTCGATCTGAGACAGAAACAATCTGATGGTTCCGTTATTTGGTATCTACAGTATGAGTAATATGAGGTTAGCATGCACAATTTACAGGGGAAATCAACTGAGCAACAATGGTGAAAAAGGGTAATGTACCAGTAGTAATAGCAGTCGTCTTTGTTCTTGACGCTACCAGTAGTTTTCATTGGACCTGGCATTTCAATTTGTAGTGGCAAATAAATCCCTCAGAGCAACTGTTATTTTGACCTACATTTGGTTTCTTATAGTTGCGATCATAAATCTGTAACAGGGTTAGTATGATATATGATATGTATTAACTTTCTTTGTAATCATAATAGACTTGAAAGCAACAATGTAAATCAATATTAGTATATATGGGTTGTTTTTAATTATGTTCAGACAGATAATATAACATATTCATTAGTATTAAATGTCATGCAAAATGGACAACACTTTAATAGACAAATAATGAAACCCTCAAAGACCTATTACTCTTGTGGATTAACTTCGTCAATATGCTCCCCCTTCTTCACAACAATAGGTTCAATTGCAATTTGGCAAATGATCTAATAGCTTCACGAACTGATAGGAGCCAAACTCCTTTAGTACCTACTGATGCTGGCAGACCAACGAAATCTCTTTGGATTATATATATATATATATATATATATAAGTTCTATCAGTTGTCTCTGTATAGACAAAAAAAAAAAAATAATAACACTATATACAGAACAGAACAACTGAACAACAGGGAAAAAAAAGTTAAGTCGGTATAGAGTTTAGTCACGGCAATTTATAGTGGGTTACTATAGCAAGAACACTATGTACATATAAGTTGAGTTGGATGAAAGTGTGTGACTGTTAAATGGATCATTTTAAATGTATATACGAAGGACTTACCAGTAAGAGAGCAATGTGATAGAAGATCATGAGAGGGACTTTGTTAGCATGTTACACGGTCCGAGGACGTCTTTGTAGATGACATTCCTTGTGAAGGTTCTAAAGTAGATTATTTGTAAACAACATTCTTTGTGAAGGTTCCCGAGTCGCTTCTTATTCTTCATTTTTTAACAAATTTTTTCATTGTGGTCTTAGGTAGACCTCGGGAGAGAACAACATAGAACAACATTGTGGTCTTGTGAAGTATCCAAAACATCGTTTGGTAAAGAAGTTCCTAGATGAGGAATGGTCTGTCTCTGTGATTTGTGTATTTGTAAACCAACATCTAGAAGATTTGGGAACTGTTTCCGAATGAAATTGCACGCTAGCTTGAGATCGTCTGATGATTTAACAGGAACGCGATGTAAGAAGGTCGATTTATCAGCATAACTTTCAGTTAGAATATCAATATACATGACATTTGGTTGGGAAACACGACAGAGTAGTTTGCTTCTATGAGTGGCTTAATAGAAAAAGATAAAGCATATAAGGATCACTGCTGCAAGTAGGACTTATATTCAAATGTAAATGCAAAAAGGAAAAAGAGTAATCAGCACAACAATTAAGAAAAGCATACACATGATGTCATCTTTACCTCATCTAAAGTGGTATTGTGCTGGTCAGAATTCTCCATGGCAGAAACTTTCCAAGAAAGTGGCAAAGGGTTTTGTCCTGATCAAATCAAGGCTCTAGCGCCCCAAGTCCCCAGCGTTTGCAGTGATGATATCAATGGCCTGTCACATATTGTAAGTGTTAGATGGCCGTGCAAGTGGGAATTCGCCAACTACAAAATGCATGCTAATATTTCTGAAAATATTCATCACTGGACCAGGCTCATCTTCATATTTCATTAAATCAACTTGCCTCCTTTGAAAAAAGGGATTTTAAGTGTTGCAAAGCAAGTCGTTCCCTCCAGTCTACAATCTGAAACCACTCAGCCGAAAATTATCCTTATAATTTTAGAGACAACTTGTGTAATAGTAAACGCACTGTAGATATAGAATTAAGAAATTCTTGATGATTTAAATTCCTTGAGTCATTGGCAACATAGTCAAATGAGTAGTATGCTTGTTCTTCTCCTTGGAATACACGGATGATTGATGGATGTAATTCAACTCATCACCATAAACAGACAAAATAGGGAAGGGCTTAGATGTTAAATTGGATAGTGAATGGTGACCCTATTATGCAATGAGAATGTCATATGGTACTTTAATAATATTATCGACAATGCAAGATTGACTACTATCGCCAATGTGAAACAGCAGGGGTGGTGAGAAGCATGGATCTCTCCTGGGTAACACATTTTTTAGTAAGATGACTCACTCTAATAGTTAACCAGAGCTTATAATATGTTATACATGCATCAATCTTTTGTGCAATAGTAACATGAGCCATGACGGGTAGTCCTTGGGGGAAATCTCGACCTAATACCAGAACATTGTGACCAATGGGTAGATCTGAATCACTTATATGTTTTAGTGTTCTGTTCAGAGGCTAAAAAAACATGGGGATGTGTCATTGTTTCTTCATCCCAGGTAAAGAAACTTGTTTAACATAGTAGGTTACCAAGAGGAGATTCTTTACGCACCTTGTAGGTTTATTATGCAAACGTCGGTAGGGGAAGTGAAAGCTTGAAAGAGTTGTACGACCCCAAAATAAGATAGTGGGTGCAAGACCTTAAGTTGACATTGCAATGACAATGTATCGAGGCTATGATTTCTTAAGCATGCTAAAACTGAACTATATAAAAATATCTTCCCTGTTATGCTAGCACCATGAATGAAGTAGACCGAGATATAATTACGTACACGTGAATTCCCAATGGTCTGGAATGTAGAATAAGACAGGAATAGAATCAGAATTATACAACTATAACTACAAACTAAAGGACGATGGTGAAATAAACTCTTTCAACAATTGTTTAAATCGCGAAGGTAAAATGATCAAAAATAGTATTTTTTTTCAATGAATCAATCCAATTCAATTAAATAGAAATAGAAATATAGTGTACTTACCCGACTGAAGGCAGATTTTGTAAGGGTAACTTTTGTTGAGGCTTGTGTGGGGTACAATCTAGTAAGAGAGAAGTTAAACATTCTTGAAAGAGATTCTTGTAGACACAGCGACGACACCAATAGAAGCTTCCAGATTTTAGCCTGAGCATGTGGTTGATGAGAGTTGACTTTTAAAGATACACGGTCAGATCCCTTGTGCACAGACTTATAGAAATATTTGACTGATTTGATTGTAGTAGACACCTCTAGGTTGATGTCACAGTAATACTTTATAAACAGCAAACGTTATATGGGATAACCCATCTATTGTCACCAGAAACTTTATTATGCAGATAAACAACTCAACTGTCAACACATCTTTGGTATATACCATATGGATTAGTTCTGTGTGTACATTCACTGGTGCAAATCCTTTGGGAAACCTTTTTTTACACAGCCCATTTGGTCATGCAAACACACTGAGCATTTAATGCCCGTAAGGACCATGGCTAATGTTCTTCATTATTATGTTGTATAACTTTGGGCTGGTCACGGGATCACAAATTTCAACATGTCATATTTTGTCATAATCATCAGGCTTTCTAAGCTTGTCGTTGTCATTGAATAGTATGAATATATGACCGTGGGGTAGAGCATATATTTGAAATCAATCACATGGATGTATGCATGGAGCAATCATCCTAAAATACCCTTTTCGAATAAATCTTTTTTTAGTTGGTACTCATATCTGGCCTAATATGTGATATTTACATATATTTAACTGGGCAAATAAGTTGAGATAAAGGTGGTTGGACATTATTAAGTGGCAAATATAAACCATAATCCCTTATCAAAATTCATATTTTCTTATTTATATAGCAAGGGAAAAGCAGTTAGATAGCATGGTATAACTACAAATAATTATATAACTTACAAAAGGTGACTATTTATTAATATTAACCCATGGGGTTGGTACAAAAAGTATTTTAAATATTGACAACAAAATATTATGAAAACTAAACTAACAGTAGAAATGGAAAACTTACAATGGAACAGTTGACAAAATAATACAATGTATATCTCTGGACTTTTGAGTTGTATTGCAGTATAATACCTGGTATCGTGTAAAATTGTTCCATTCCTAAGCTACTTCAAAACTATCTTGGATCTTTTGCCTGTACATAATAAATAAATATAACATTAGAATATAACTAAAACAATAAAAAATAAATAATTGTACAAATAAAAAATAAATAAAATGATATGCTATGTAAACAAAAAGGAATCAAATTGGCCATATTTCCTAACTAAAGTTAATCTCTTAGTATCTCAAATATGAGTATGTAATATTTTAGTTGCAATAGTTGGAGTAAGTAAATTGGAACGCACTCAATTTTTACGGAGTTAAATTTTTTTGATGTACTTTTATAGGTAATAATTGATTATGCATGTGTTGTCCAAATATTTTGTTTGTATTGGTTATTCTTAATGTAGGTATTAAATAGCTTGCGGGTGTTTTTGGTCAAGTGTGTTTAGTAGAGGTATTATGCACTAACAGCAAGTGAGATAAATAAAACAGTAACACTGTAGTCTATAAATGGTTTAAAATGTCCAGTGAAACAGCGTAGCACCAATTAATTGCCTTTTTGATATAATAGGTTAATAGTAAATAGGTAGTTCAACTAATGCATCATAATATTGAAGGTAATGGGTGATATAATGTTAGCATGGAATTACTTTAATGTCAAAAAGCAAGTTGTATATAAAGGGTTGTAGTTGGTTAGTTAAGATTAACCATTAACCAAATACCGGGGCTATAATAGCATTGCATAATAAATGAATTAAAAAGACAAACTATTAAGTTATTAACCATATTTGTATTAAGGTAATCATGTTATTACTTAGAAAACGAAGCTAAATAATGCAATTATTCATAGAGTAGATGAAATTGTATATCGAAGGATTAGAAATAGGTAATAGTAAAAGATTCAAACGGTGATTTCCGTATAATTCTAAACCAATGGACATTAAGTAAACAAATATCCCATAGAAACCCAGTAGACATTAAGTAAACAAATTAGGAAGTACCTGGCTCAAAAGAAAGCTTTGTGTAACAATTAAGTTATAAAGCGGAGTAAGTCGGCATATACAACATTTCTTGTGTAAAACCCGCTTAACCCAGGTAGAACTCCTTTTTTAACCAAAAGTTTGGTTGCATTTCTCGAGACTCCTCTTGACATAGCAACATATAATTGGCCATGATTGAAAACATGATTGGGCAAATATATACCAACATGTGGTATTGTCTGTCCTTGTGACTTGTTAATAGTGAGAGCAAAACTTAAGCGAACGGGAAAC
This sequence comes from Coptis chinensis, assembly GCF_015680905.1. NCBI lineage: Eukaryota > Viridiplantae > Streptophyta > Magnoliopsida > Ranunculales > Ranunculaceae > Coptis > Coptis chinensis. The sequence continues at coordinate 76,622,764 of NC_141464.1, forward strand.
TGCTTTCTTGTCAAAACAAAAGGTCTTCTGATGTCGGCTGAAGATTTTAACGGAATTCGATGGATAAAAGCTGGTCTTCTACAGAAACTACCAGTCATTATTTCTGCATATATCATATTACCATAAAATCCTCGACATAACAATCGTGTTCCATTGCATAATCCATTTTTTGGGTTAAGATTTCGCAATAATATAATAGGACAGCCAAGTTTAAGAATAAGTTTGTGAGGAGGCAACCCACCAAGAGATATAGAATTAAGGAACTCCTCTAGGTATAACTGCTGAACATCACTTTCAACTTAATCGAAAGAAAAACTTGTAAAACTTGACGATGGGAATAGGCTGATAATTTCATCATTAACCTTGTCGACATGCTTATTTGTAGGAGTAATGATTGCTCGTTCCATTATATACGCATCATCCAGTACATGATCATGCAAATTTGGGAAGACAAAATCGATTAATTGAAATAAAGATTGATCATCTTGCCATGGAATGACCATGTCATCAGGGATCTTGATCATGTCATTTGTAGTATATGTTTCAGAACCATCGCCGATCCGCATAAGTAGATCTGAAAATGATGGATCATTTCTTGCTTGCATGTTCTCTATTAGGTGAATAAATTCAATACTTTCCCAGATTGGAGAACTTGGTAAGCAAGCATCTAATATTTGAGATTTGCTTCCATATGGGACAACAGGCGGTGTTTAACGAAAGTCTCCACCTAAAACAAAGACCTTTCCACCAAAGGGCAGTTCAACTTCAGTAAGATCTCTTAAAGTGCGATCAACTGCTTCAAATGTATATCGATGTGTCATTGTTGCTTCATCCCATATGAACAAAGAAGAACGGCATAACAGTTTCGCGAGGGGCAAATGTTTTGCTATAGTACAGGTAGACGTTGGATAAGTTGGTATAGGTATTTTAAATCTCGAGTGAGCTGTGCGACCACCTGGCATCATTATTGCTGCAATTCCTGATGAAGCTGTTGCAATTGCAATGTGTCCAACATTTCTCAGATAAGCAAGTATTGAACGATAAAGATAAGTTTTACCTGTTCCTCCCGGACCATCAATAAAATAAACTTTACTTTCATTTCTCATAACTGAATTTGTTATCTTTTCGAAAGCATATCTCTGTTTTTCATTCAAGCTAATAATAGAAGAGAGATCTTCAAGAGGCACGGGTACTGATTGTTCTTCTGATATTAGATCATCTTCTGTTGACTCTTCATTTGTGTTATTAGAAAAAGAAGGTAAGTTGTAGTCCGACAACTTCTTCCCATATTGAGAAAGATCAGAATTAATGTCTTTAAGTAGACGGTTTACAACTTGATCTGGGGAGGACGACAAAGAATAATCTTCCATCATATATGTATGAAACTCATCCCATAAATCACGGACATGAGGTGGATTGCAGTGCAACAAGATAGCGACAAATAACTTTCGTAATGCATAAGGCATATGTATAACTATTGCTTCCTGAAGAGTTTCACGAATGTCGTTGCCACCTTCGATTAAACCGAGCTTTTCTGCAGCCTCTTTAAATGTGGAGCATACATGAGACCCAACTGTACGCAGGTTTTCATATGATGTTGGTCCACGGACATGATTTAACAGTATCCTCAGGTAATATCTTTCACTATCAGAAGGAGACACAGTATATAATCTACCAATCACTCGATTATGGCCTCTTCTCAATTGCCAGAACTTACCTGCCTTGATCCATGTATAATGTTCAGGAATCTCCCGATATAAGTATTGCCGTGCATTCTCATCGACGACATTAAGTTGTAAAAACTGAGTTAACATGGTATGTGATATGTTATCATCATTTACCAAGCCAGATATGGATTCACCTTCACGAAATGTTACGTGTTGCATATTCTCAAGATGAACTTGCAAAGAATAGACTGAAGGATACATACGGTTCAAAGGAAATTTAAAGATCCTCTACACTGCTTCTTGAGGACAGATCCAGCGCGCATCTACAAACTACTTGATTTCATCTTGAGTAATAGATCCAGAAGACTCAGAAGATGAAAGTTGTAAAGAAACTCGATCAACCCCCTTATATACATATTTATACAAATACTTGACCGACTGTATAATAGAGCAAATTTCTACATTGAGATGATAGTCATACTTCTTGAGAAGCCACGGATTATATGGAACGACCCATTGATTATCCACATGAAAATCACCACGATGAGTATGAATTAGGTATTTGTTTACATTTCTTCTCATGTAAATTGGAAAAGAATCATCACCTTGAAAAGTCGAGAGGGAGAATTGTTTCGGGAAATTTTTCTTACACTTGTTATTTTTCATGCAAACACAATTTGCGTTTAGAATTCCACAGGGGCCATGTATCATATGACGTAAGACAATGGCATGCAGTTCAGGTTCTATGAGGGGATCTGGAATTTCAGCTCGAACAACTTGATCATAATCTTCTGGACCTCTCAACTTATCAGCTTGATCAAGAATAAGAAGAAAATGAGCATGTGGTAAACCCCGTTTCTGGAACTCAATCACATGAACATGAGCAATGACTTTTCCCAAAACACCTCTTTTAAATAAATCTTTTTTTAACTCCTCGCACTTTGAATGAAAAATTCTCGTAGTAAGATCTGGTCTATCACTTGCAACTTGTCCACTGAGAAGCTCTCTTCTAATTTCGGGCCAGTTTGGGTTACATGTCATTGTTATATATAAATCTGGTTTACCAAATTTTTGGACAATAGCCATCGCATCATGATATCTCTCATGCATATCACGGGGACTACCAATGTATGAAGCAGGTAGAACAACTTTTCTTCCAACTGTATCTATATTAATAAATAAGTAATAAATGTAACAATAAAAGTATAAATGATATAAAAGAAAAAACGTTGATAATGGAGTTGTAAAGAAGTAATAAAAGTATTTAATTGTAGTTATACCTGAACATAATTGTCCTATAGCGAAAGCATCCTTTAAACCTTGATACAAATCAGCTCTCAACTCTTCTTGGTGATCTCTTATGTATCTTAATTGTTGCATAGAGATTTTCACATAGTTGTCAACCACATATTGTTGCAATAAACGCCCAGCCCGAAGCAACAATGATTCACATGTGTCTCGAATCTATAAAAACTTAGAAATTACAATGAATAAAAAAAAACAACCTATTATTTATTATTTGGTAAGGCAAGATAAAATAATTTTAAAATAAAACTGATAATACAATTCTGCCAATAATTAATGCAAATATAATAGCATTCTAGATACATAAGTACAAAAATTGCACATATTATTCTTCCAAAGGTATATATATATATATATATATATATAGAACAGAATACCAAAATTTATAGCAAGTGAAATACTCGTGCCTACCAGTAAGATATTATCCTAGTAAAAAAGTAAATTTTGTACGGTGTGATTTTGTCGTTTTCTATGTATGAAAGCCGACCCCATAAATATTACTTCACTTCAATACATGATTAATCAATTTAGATAAGCGTAGGTATAAAGAGATAATTTAAAGACAGTTGGCCTCATCGATGAAAATGAGACAAAAAAACATAGAAATTTTTTAAGACTGAGAAAATCGTGTTTCCAAGTAAAGTAAAACTTCGACAGCAGCAAGAACATGGGCTTAGACCAATGAATAAACTTAACACGAAGATAATATAATTTGGATAATCGATAATCTTGAAAATAAGGTTGACAGATATGTATTAGAGATTAAATATATAGGACATAGAACAGTGAATATTATTCATGGGATTAATGCCCATAACAATACCAAAACGCCCAGGAGTAGCATGAGTATAAGGTTAAGTATTATATAAGTTGTACTAAAAATACGATGCAAGATATTAACTATGGCGAATTAATTATAATATTAATTTTCTTATATTTGCTGCTATATTTGTAATTTGCCAACTATCTCATGTTTTTTTTTTTTTTTTTTATAGTTTTATAATAAAAATGACTCTTCTTATTTATTATGCTTAAATATGATTGTATTTTTTATGAAACTAAAAGCTTATGATCAAATCTAGTTATGCCTATATTGGCAATATCCCATAAATAAGCAATAATACCAAGAGAAAGAATTATGTTTTTCCATTGGAATTAAAAAATTCACATGGCATTGATTAATATTTTGTTTTGGACAAAATTCACAAATAACTAAAAACATAATTACAAAGATTATGCAAATAACTATTAAATAATATTACATTTGTAAATGGGTTATCTAAAAACATAAGCCTAATATCAATGTGTATAAATGAGCATGATATAGAAAGTATTCAAGAATATAAACTTGTCATTGAACAAAATAAAATAAGTAATTACCTGAAGCTTGTAAGAGTAGAATGCTCTACAACTAACCCATTTCAAATTCGAAGCGAAAATAGTCAAGTCCCAACCAAATGTTCCGTAAGGAAATAATAAAGGATATTGTAAGGGATCATAAAACCCAGCAGTGTCCGGAAGATGATATAGATGTCCATGTGCCGTCTCAATTATGATATCTCTATCATTCCTATCAAAAGGGTCTTCCCCTCTATCCAGTATTGCTGCAACTTGTGATGTTGTAGGCAAATTATATTGTGGTAAATCATCTGGATGGTCCTTTATATGCAACTTCACATTGTGGTAGTCATCACGTTGAGCTATTTGCCGCAGAATACCAACAAAAGGATTGCACAAATCTAAAGTTCTTTTTAAAATTGCACGAACTGCTCGATCTAATGAGTTATTTTCAACCAAGCGGTTATCAATTTCATGATCAGTATCATAAACATACATTTGAAGATATCTTGGTCTCTGATAAGAGCCCAAAACTGTAGTTTTTAACCCTGTAACAGTCATACTTTTAGACCAATTATGTGAGTAATAATTAAGAGTTAACACTGATTACGTATTTTTATGCATTTCAGGTTTCAAAGTCCATTATGTGCAGAAATGTGCCACTTTAGCGAGATAAAGGAGCAAAGGTCGGTTACTAAGGAGTTCCATGATTAAAGGCCAAGATTCAAGAAGACAAAACTTTTCTAAAGCTCGGTCAAAAGCTGAAAAGTCGACGCGGGCAGAAACAGCACACAAGTCAGTAGAACTTCCGAAGGCCGTATTTTTGGACTCAGACCTCGGAATGAGTCCTACCTTATGTCAAAACGACCGGCTCGGAAAGCGCTTTCCAATGGTCTAAGCCTTGATCCAATCAGAGGAACAAAAGTGGACGAAAAGTCTGTTGAAGCCAACTGCAGCTGAAGAGGCCTTTTTGGACTGAAAGGGAATTGGGTTTTGGGCCTGATTCTCTGGCCCAAAATATGGCTCCAAGCCCATGCACGATTTTTGGATCTGAAAGTATAAAAACCAAAGCTTAACTCTTTGTTAATGGTAGCTAGTTAGACCTAAAAAAATATATATAATTCTAGATCTAGTTTTCGGTAGAGTAATTAAGTTTAAGTTCCAATTTCAATTCTTGTTTTAGATTAAGTCTTGAATCATTGTTCTTGATTGATTAGATAAATAAAATAGTTATTTTTATCAATTTCGATTTTTGTCATTCCAATTTATAGATCTAATTTTAATTCTTGTTGATTATCATTTCGTAGTTTAAGTAGATTGAAACATTGTTAGTTAAATTAGTTAAGTTAGAATTTTAATATGATGTGTAGTTATAATTCAATGGGAAATGATGGGTTGATGACTCAAGGCTAAAACCTACATTAGAGGGGTTGATGAAGCTTTGATGAAAACTTAGTGGTATAGTGTAGAAGCATTGTAGAATCTATTCCACTTTAGAAGGTCGTGATTCGCCATGAGAATGGGTGGACGACCTCACATGCTAGTTAGTATTTGGTGGAAATGCCATGAACACTAGGGATTAGAACTCGAAATTCTTGCCGTAAGAACGTGAGAATCGAGATACAAGAATCTATGCTAGGTTATTAAGTTGGATTCGAGGTGGATTCAATTCCCCTCTAATCCTTTATCTAGATTAAAAAACAATCATATTTCCATAGCATTCGTAGTTTAAATTCAACATAATCAATTTCATATTGTATCGTAGTATAACACCCTTCGTAAAGCTCTCATTAGACTTAAGACCGATTAATTAGATTAGAAAACATTCCATGCTAGAGAACTAGGAGTGGAACGAATTTGTTACTCCACTCTATTTCGATAGAATTGAGAGTAGAAACCTTGATAAATATAGACACGCAAATAGTGCTAGTTTACTTACGTTTTGAGTTCATAGTTCATTTCGTAGGTAAACTAGTCATTTTAGCGTTTATCAAATGGCGCCGCTGCCATCTTAGTTTTAGCATTGTTTTCATAGTATAATTAGTCATTTTTAAGTCCCATTAAACCCACCCACCCTTGTTTGATTCATACTGTGGTTGTCCGTTTCAGCGTTGAAAAGTTCCATAAAAAATATATACGGAGTGACCACGCCCTATCCGAGCGCACCCTCGCCCAAAAGCTGGAACCTTGAAGCGACCGCCCCATCTTGAGCGACCGCCCTAAAACACTGGAACTTCAAGTTACACGGAGTGCGACGGCGCCCTAAGTGGCGCACCAGCGCCTAAGCTAAATTTTCGGTTTCTCTGAGGTTTGTTTTGAACCCGATTTTTTAAGTTTTTTCGTGTGTTCTAACTTGTTATTTACACTGAAAACGCGTAAACAAGATGCTATTCATAAGCGAAGCAAGGACGCTATCAGGTATTCCTTTCTTCCATACCTCGCATCTCCAGTTAGAGGTTTATACTAAAATATCAAGATTGTTTGGAGTGTTGTCGTGTTTAGACTTAGACTTGCATGAGATTAAGGTCTGGTCGGAGAAAAACACCGAACGTAATTAACCATCAGCGTTAACAAACAAATCTATCGAGTATACCAATCACTACACCTCTAGCTCCTATTCCACCAACCACACCTGACATAATGGCTGAAGAAAGAGAGACTCCTCTCTCCGATTTTTACAAAGCCTTGAGCGATAGCCCTAAATCTTGCATCGTTCTAGCAGACCCAGTGGGGGATTTTCAAATCCCCCCAAACATATTTAATTTGTTACCCGTTTTCCATGGTTTAGACCATGAAAAACCTTATCAACACATGCGTAGGATTGAACAAGTCCTTACAACATTCCATCATCCTATGGTTGGTACGGAACAGATTAAACTGAGGGTATTTCCCTTCACCTTAGCCCGATAAGGCGTCTTGGTTAAGCGCCCAAAGCGCTTAACTCAATGGACTCATGGGCTAAACTTGTTCATTTGTTTATGGAACATTTTACCCACCCCCTAAAGACGGATGAGATGCTTTCCAAGATTCATTTTTCCGACAAAATCCTCATGAATCATTTTTCGAGGCTTGGAATCGTTTCACCGATCCGCTTATAGAGTGTCCACACCATAACCTAGCAAAAGACACGTTAGTTAATTGCCTTTTTCAAAGGACTTCAACATCACCATAAAGAAGTCATTGACATAATGAATGGGGTAGTTTCCTAAGTAAAGGAGCCTCGGAGGCTTACAAATTTTTAGAAGATCAAACTAAGCGTAATAACAATTGGGGGTAGTGATGATATCCCCGCTCGTTAGTTCTTCTTCAACGGTTAAGGCGCCCGGTATGTTTGAGATGAAACCCGATCTAGAACTTAAAAATTTAATCGAATCTCTAACTAAAAGGTTGAGGCTATTACGTGCAACAAAGCCTATCCCCGTCATGAATGTAAACTCCAACCCATGTAATGTTTGTTTAAGTCCCGAGCACCCGAATCCTATTGTCCTCTAAGCCTATGAACAACAACAATTAGAGCAAGACAATGTTTGCTCCATTAATAGCTATCATATTCCTAATGCCCCATGGAGACAACATCCCAACTTTAGTTGGCGAAACAATCAACAAGTTTCACCTCCAGGGTTTAATAACCAAAATGTTAGGCAAGCAAACAACTATAATCAACCTCCACCTAGGCAAGGACAGGGACAAAGTCAGGGAAATTATAATAATTATAACAACCAAGCGCAACTATGACAAGGTTTAGCACAAGGTCAGGGTAATTATAATAGTTATAATACCAATAGAGGTATCGTTCAGGTTAACAATAGTAACTATCACAACCCACCCATAAATAATCGGTGAGATAGTTCGGTCGACCCACGTGACTACTACACCATCACATCCGGATCGTATAGGCGCCTTTATACAGGTTACCCAACAACTTTTCCAATCAATGACTCAATCAAACCAACAGATCTTACAATCCATAAATCGGGGCATACAACGGTTAGCCCAAGAAATGACCAAAAGGCGTGTTTCTAGGACAAAGCGATACCAAACCTTAAAACAGCAAACACAGCCTTTGAGGTGAACGGTAATACTAGTACGGAAACTAGAATCGTAGGTGACCTTAATGCCATCACCACTCTCCGCTCTGGAAGAGTGGTTGATAACAAAGTAACTATGCCTATAGTTACCCCATCGATACTCTACACCGGATATCGAACTAGATGCGAAGTAGAAACTGAAGAGCCTACCACGTAGAGGTACCCGGTTAAACAACAAACAAAGAAACGAGAAGCCAAGGTTACACATCAAGTCGAACCATACGCTAAATATAGAAGCGAAACCACCATTCCCTCGAAGTTAGCCATGCTAACCGGGGATACAAACTTTGAGGAGATTAGGAGCGTTTTCAAGAATCTAACGATAAACCTTCCTTTTCTCGAAGCTATTAAAAGCTACCTAACCACGCTAAGTTTCTTAAAGAGTTGTGCACTACTAGGCGTAAGACCAACATACCTAAAGGCGCCTTTCTAAGCTGAGCGGTTCCCAACTTTATCCGAAAATAATGGAATTGTTAAGTACAAGGACCACGGTAGATCCTACTATAAAATGCACCTTAGGAGATTCCCACGACGACCACTTTATTAGACACGGGGGAAAGTGTTAACTTACTCCCGTATTACTTGTATAAACAAATAGGTCTATAGGAAATGCAACCTACAAAAATAACGTTGCAATTAGCGGATGAGGTCAATTAAGTATCCTAAGGGTGTAGTGGAAAACGTGCTTGTTAAGGTTTAGGATTTTTACTATCCTGCTGATTTTGTTATCCTCGATCGATCTGAAGTCGCTAACGACTCTGTACCGATCATCTTAGGGCGCCCCTTCTTGGCAACTGCCAACACATTTATAAATTGGCGCGATGGTAAGATGTCCTTATCTTTTTGGCCATCTTACGGTTGAGGTAAATGTTTTTAAAATGATGAAACAGATTACGGATTCGATCTATAGATGGGGAGGTTAGCATGATCAAGAGCTTAGCTCAAGATTATTTTAACAACACGTTTCCCGAAAACAATATGTACAAATTCCTTTCTTTTGGAATTTCAGATTTTGTAAATGACTCCTACTTAGAGGAAGTCAACACCATCCTTGAGTCCACACCAATTGTAGACCGCCCGGTTGCTCCATATACTGAGTATGAAGACTTGCTACCTAAGCAAGTATTCATTATGCAAAATGAGGACCCCGACGAAACATCTATTGATTTTCCTTCCACCCCAGTGCTTAAACCTCTTCCCCCGGAGTTAAAATATATTCAACTTGATCCGGATGGTAATCATTCGGTAATTATATCTTCTTTGTTATCTAAGAATGAAGAGACACGTTTAATCCGGGTGATTAGGGAACATCGGTCGGCGATTGGTTGGTCCCTAGCCGACATTAAGAGAATTGACCCTAATGTTTGCACTTATAGTATCCATTTGGAGGATAACGCGAAGACTTCTCGCGAACCTCAGCGTCGCTTGAACCCTGCCATGAAAGAGGTGGTTAGGGAAGAAGTCTTACGATTACTCGATGCGGGTATCATATACGCAATCTCTGATAGCGAATGGGTAAGCCCCATTCATGTAGTTCCTAAGAAATCGGGAGTTACCATGGTACGTAACGGGAAGGGTGACTATGTTGTCACACAAGGTCCTATGAAATGGAGGATCTGTATTGATTACAGACGTTTAAATGCTATGACATGAAAGGATCACTTTCCTTTACCTTTTATAGATCAAATGCTCGAACGCCTAGCTGGTCATGCTTTTTATTGTTTTCTGGATGGCTACTCAGGATATTTTCAGATTATTATTGATATTGATGACCAAGAAAAGACTACCTTCACATGTCCCTTTGGAACGTATGCCTATAAACGAATGCCTTTTGGCCTTTGTAATGCTCCTGGTACCTTCCAGCTATGGGTGATAATTTGACCCTCAGGCCCTCAACCCGACCCTAAAAAATGTGCGTCAAAACCCTCAAAAGTTGGCCCTCACAGATTTGAGGGGCGGGCTGGCCCGACCCTCATGTTTGTTAGGAGCGGGCTAGGGTCTAGGTTCTGGAGCATGGGCCCGGCCCGCATTTGGCCCTACCAAGCCCTCACTTGGCCCTCACTATTTTTTTTTCGATAAGATATATTTTATTTTTTTACATTATATATATACGGTACCACAATTATCCCTATTTGAACTAAATATTTTCACTACAAAAGATGTTTAATAATGGTAGTTTACCACATATCATATGGGGTATTTTGTAATTTGAGTAAAAGAGGTCAAATGTAAAAAGAAAAGTGAATTATGATTATTTTGTGTAAACCCAAAATAGGGGTGATAATTTATGTATTATACTATATATTTGTGTAAACCCTAAAAGAAAACCACATTTTATTGTTATTTTATATTATATTTATGTATTATACTATAATTATCTAAATTGTATAAAAAAATCATTAAATTAGTTTTCAATAGGAGATAAATTATAACATAATATAACATATGCGCTTTTATAATTGATTTAATGATATGTATATAAGTCATACATAAAAGCAAATCTAACATAATAACATAATTAAGTATGAAAAATGTAGATGTTTTAAGAATATCATCTCTTCCACCATCTCTATCTATTTTTTTTCTAAAGACATAAGAATTAGTTTTGTATACTTATATACATATCATTAAGTCAATTAAAAAAAAAAAAAAAGTAAACAAGTGAAGTATAATTAGACCGGGCCCGACCCGACCCTCCTTTGGCCCTAAAAAATGAGGGTCGAGGGGCGGGTTAAGGGCTTGAGTTTTCATGCTTGACCCTACTCGACCCGGCCCTCAACATCAAATAGGTGGTGACCCTCCCTCAATCATGAGGGCTTTTATGGTTTGAGGGAGGGCTAGCCCGCCCGCCCTTTATCACCACTACTTCCGGTGATTGTATGCTTCATATATTTAGTGACATGGTAGGCTTTTATGGAAGTTTTCATGGATGATTTTTCTATCTATGGAGACTTCTTCTGATCAATTTGTTTAACTAACCCGTCTAAGGTTTTGACACGGTGTGAAGAAAAGAGCCTCGTTTTAAATTGGGAAAAGTGTCATTTCATGGTGAAAAAGGGCATAGTACTAGGTCACATCGTTATCTAGTGATGGCATCGAAGTAGATAAGGCCAAACTAGATAAGATAGCGACCTTACCTAAAACCACGATTTGTCCGGTGATATTAGAGCCTTTCTAGGCCATGCAGGGTTTTATAGGCGGTTTATTAAAGACTTTCGAAAATAGCTAGGCCTTTAACTAATCTGCTTTTGAAAGATGCAATCTTTGATTTTAATTTTAAGCTGTCGCAGGCTTTTTGAAACTTTAAAAGCTGCCCTAACCTCTGCACCAATTATCTGACCTCCCGATTGGTCTAAACCTTTCGAACTCATGTGTGATGCTAGTGACTATGCACGGTTGGTGCGATCTTTGGGACAAAAACTAGATAATAAGTCCACTGTTATTTATTATGCTAGTAAAACCTTAAACGATGCTCAACGGAATTATTCAACTACGAAAAAGAATTCTTAGTTGTCATTTATACTTTAGATAAGTTTAAGTCCTTATTTGGTTGGTTCTAAAACTTTAGTTTACACGGACCATGCGAGTTTAAGTACCTTCTTGCAAAGAAGGATGCTAAGCAGAGATTAATCCGATGGATCCTTCTCTCCGCAAGAGTTCACATTAGAAATAAAGGACAAAAGAGGGTCGAAAGCGTAGTTGCCGACCACTTATCTAGACTCACAAACGGCGATCGAGTGATTCCGAGTCCATCTGGGACTCTTTTCCCGATGAACATCGTATGCTATTTTTCGGCACCATGGTATCTTGACATTGTAAATTATTTAGCGGCTGATGTTATGCCTTATAATTGGTCAAGAAATGAGCGTAGAAGTTCTTGGCGAGAGTTAAGATATATATTTGGGATGAGCCCTACCTTTTTAAGTATTGTGCGGATCAGATTATTCGTCGTTGTATTCCCCGGTGGGAATATAATGAAGTTCTATCGCTCGCCATGACAAAAAGTGTGGTGGCCATTTTAGTGGGATGAAAACAGCCGCTAAAGTTCTTCAATGTGGATTTTATTGGCCTACCCTTTTTAAGGATGCCCAAGTGCATTGCAAGACGTGTATTCGTTGCCAACAACTTGGGCGAATCACGAAACGTAATATGATGCCATTAAATCCAATCTTGATAGTAGAAATTTTTGACGTTTGGGGCATTGATTTCATGGGTCCCTTCCCGATTTCCCACGGTTTCATTTATATTCTAGTTGCCGTGGACTACGTGTCTAAATGGATAGAGGCCCTAGCTTGCCGTAGCAATGACCATAAGACCGTGGTATTTTTTATTAAAGAATATATTTTCTGTCGGTTTGGCATTCCTAAAGCCATCATTAGTGATGGTGGAACACATTTTTGCAATGAGTTGTTGCATCCCTAGTGAAAAAGTATGGAGTTACACACAAAGTAGCAACTCCTTATCATCCACAAACTAGCGGACAAGTAGAAGTTTCTAATAGGAAATCAAAAAGATTTTAGAAACAACTGTAAACCCCGATAGGAAAGATCGGGTCGTCAAGCGTCTATCGGATGCCTTATGGGCGTATAGAACTGCTTTCAAAACTCCTATAGGTATGTCTCCCTTTAGACTTGTATTTGGGAAACCATGTCATTTGCCGTTGAATTAGAGCACCATGCTCGTGGGCTATAAAAAGCCTTAACTTTAATATTGATGAGAGGGGTGTCAAACGAAATTGCAATTGAATGAGCTTGAAGAAATCCGTAGCAATTCTTACGATCTCGCTGGAAGGATTATAAAGCTAACATGAAGCGTGTTCATGATAAGCAAATCTTGCAAAAAGAGTTTGTGGTCGGTCAAAAGTTTTGCTTTACAACTCCCGTCTACATATTTTCCTAGGGAAACTAAAACCCGTTGGTGCGGTCCTTTTCCTCGTTATGAAGTCACCCCTTACGGGGCAATCACCTTGGTAAATCCCAATGACAACAAGTACCTTTCAAGTTAATGGTCAACGGTTAAAACATTTTCACTTAACTTACGTCCCCCACGATGTAGAGGAAGTCCTTTTTACGGGACCCTGTCTATGAGGATTGACCTTTGTCATTGGTGTACTTCCTTTCACTTCCATATAGTGGTAAGTGCACCATTCAAAAAAAAAAAAAAAAAAAAAAAAAAAAAAAAAAATAAAAAAAAATAATAAAAAAAATAAATGATAATAAAAAAATTCTTAATAATAGAAATAGCAATCCAACAAGTATTGGGGAATCTGACTTTAAACGACCCACGTTAGAACAAATTTTGTGTTTAAAAATTTGTTTGGGGGTGGGCAATCGGTCTTTCCATCTGGATTGCCCGAACTTTCAATTTGTGTTGCTTAGGCCCATTACTTGTAGTTCAATAGGGTTGACGTTATCTTAAACTTAGATTTCCTTCGTTCGCATAACTTACGTCACACACGCACTTCGAGGTGTTTTCCACCTTCTTATATGTCACCCATGGTTGGAATTGAGTGTTTTATAGATCACTGAATTGGAAATTCCATAACTCATTCGCCAAAATCGGACCAGTAACGAAGCGCCAAATTGAATTTGAAATTGCGCGAAAAATCGAAAACTTCGAATTCAAATTGGGCTTGGGCCCAAAAAAGACGACGACTGTCTGTCGTCTCCTTCCTTCCCAAAAACGCACAGTTCTTTCCCTTTCAATCCCGCCGGTTACCAAGTTTAAATCAAACCTTGAACACCAAAATAAAACAAAATAAAAGAGAGAGGGAGAAGAAAACCTAACTACACCCACGCCAAGAAAATCAAATACAACTAAAATATTCTCTAAACCATTACCACCACCACCCCAACTCCGAAAACAGCCACCAATTCAAGTAACCACCGCCACCACCGTTGTTTTAGTTGTTTTTCCTTCAAACTCGCCTCCCCCACAGTCTACAAAACCATTAGTTGTCTCAGAAACTTCAATGGCGCTACGACGAAGAATTTTGCCAGAGCAAGTGTTTGCTTCCGACAGCTTCGCGCCATTTTACGACGCGGAGATGATTAGGAGGGATTGGAACGGACTGTGGTACTCGACTGAGGAGTTCTATCACTATGATTTGGTAGAACAGTTTTATAAGAAGCGAGAATTGGAGGGGGATAGGATTTTCATAAAGGTAGCAGGAACGAGGAGGGAAGTAACGAGACAGTTGTTGGCTGAACTGTTAGAGATTACGCTTGAAAGCAACCTAGTAACAACAATTCAGGAATCCCAGTATACTGGAGTTCCTGCTTTGATAAAGGATACTGTCGTGGAGGGTGAATACAATCCGACATCTCATTGCGTCCGCTAGTCAACCACGAGAACCAATCAACCGGGCCGGTCAGAGCTCGGTGGATTGGTAGGAACGCCCTCGGGGAAAGACAAAGTCGATGATATCGACCCCGCCAATGTATGCGTGACGTTCTCTAGATTTTGCAAACAAATAAGTATAATTTCTGCATCCTCGATTTAATGTTTAATGTGATTAGAGGAGTGGGAAAGAAGCTGGGCGCCTCTACCGTATTGATCACTAAGATCATGCTCTCCTTTAGAGCTGTCGCAAGATCTGCTCCTATTAAGATCAAATTGCATTCTAATGCAAGTATCTATACGGATTGCATCCAAGAGACTTGGCCGTTGTCTGAAGAAAAGGTGGTTGAGTCGGAGGATGAAAGGGAGGATATGACATGTCTGGATGACGATGCATTAGATAATTGTAGTTCTAATTTAGAACGCATGCAAGTGTTGCAAACTGGCTTGCGTTGCGTTTATGGTATTTGTGAAGATATCCGAGATAGACAGATTGTAGTTCGAAATAAGCAAACGAACCTTCAGACGAGACTTGAAATGCTCGAAAGGGTTCAGGACGATATCTTGTCTAACATGGAGACCATCCACCAGCATCAACAAGCCCAGTATGCAGTACTCAGGACTAAGATGGAAGCATAGCGCTTGTTCCGAATAGAGATGCTACGACGCATGCCACCCGTGGAGGATTCTGTTTTAGCCGAGTCTGAGAGGCATGAGCGTCGTCGCCGAAGGACAGATGGTTCAAGCCATTCTCCATCCCAGGGCCAATCTCCATCTCAGGGTCCATCTTCATCACATAACTAGGTGTTCACCATCAGTTTGTGTTCGCTGTTATTTCATGATTTTGTTTTATTAGTTGGATTTTAATTCAGTTGTTAAATTTAAATATTAAGGTGTTTGTTTTATGTTGTGTGGTTTTAAATTTAAGTTTTAATATAATTCGTTATATGATCATCCGTAAATTTGTCTTGGAGGAAAGGTTGAGAATTTGGCCGATATCGGCATATCTGTGAATTGTGTGGTTGTAGCATGAAATGTAGGAGAGTTTAGAAGTTACTATTCTAAATCCAGTATAAAAGATACTAGGATTTTTAGAAAATCAAGAAGATGGTTTGTTTTCGTTTTCGGGTTTGGAATCTTTCTATTTCCGGAAATTGCCTTTAAACAATTTGGCAACTTGCCGATTCGTTTTGGAAGCACAGAACCTATTTAAACCCCCTTCATTCTACACTAACAAACCACACTACACCCCACCATCATCCCTCACCTTTCACTCCAAGTTTTTCCTTCTTTTTCCTCTAAACTCCTGTTCAAAGATTTACGGCTGGCCGCTGCTTATGTACACTTTACAAAGTTTACTCAGAGCGTGACCCGAGCCCTCCTTGAGCGTAACCCGTGCCCAAACTCTGTAATTTAAAACTTCGAGTCGCGACCAGCGCCTCCTCCTTGAGCTCGACCGGTAGCCAAACTCGTAATTTAAAACCCACGAAGCGACTCAAGCAAAGCGAAGCGCACCCGCGCCCTGCCATCTGTGAACACGGAAATTCCAATTTTTTTAGGGTCATTCTAGGATTTTTGGAACTGTTCAAGGAGTCGTTGAGATGACATCTCCTATAGTCATACCTGAACAGTCTTTTGAAGACGTGTTGGGAACCGAGACCTATGGACATTGGTTTCGACACAGGATCCTGCAGTTAGGATGGCGTCATCTACTGATTGGAAAAGGGTTGAAGTCATGAGACCCACCAATTGGGTGGTTCGCTCATTGCGAATAATGACTTGGCGGGATGCAGGAGTGCAACCTCAATTGGTCAGCCCCGCACATCCCATCGGACATAATAAATAACACTTAAGGTTAGCATTAGTAGATGACAAATGGCGGCAAGCTTGGCAAGTTATAATGGTGGCGGGAGATGAAGGAACCTTATCTCTTTCTTGAGGAGGATGATGTTTAAGCGGGGAGATAAGGTAAGTTTTTAGTTTTGTTATTATGCGCTTATGTCCCAAGTAAATTAATTGTTAGCCCCATAATGGGTGGAACTCTTATAGAGTTCGTCAAGATTTTTTATTTTCCTATATTAGTATGTTCTAACCTTGTTTTGCAGATGTCCCAGAATTTCACGCGTTTCCATGGTATTTTTCTACCCTCTTTATTTAAATGCTTTGAGGACAAAGCATGCTTCTTGTTTGGGGGGGCATAGAAACACGTGTAATTAAGGCATCTGTTAGGATATAGAAATGTATAATATGCATTTGTTTTCAAGTTAAAAAATTTCAAAAATATAAATAAATAAGTTTATGTTATACACTTAGGAATATTGGTATTGTTTTTTTTCTCTATGCTCTTAACAATCTAGAAGTCTCACGTAGCTTTTGCATCAGAATAATTGTTAGAAACTTAGGTTAATATGTAGGTAATAATCTTTGCATCTATCTATAAATATATTACATGAGTATCTATGATTGTTAGGAGTAAGTTTCTGAAAGCTAGGCTAGAGTACTTATTCTACAAATCCTATGAGAATATAGCCTAAAGCCTTATATGAGCGAAACATTTGAGAAATGACACAAGGGAGAAGTAAAATCCGGATAGAGAAATCACACGTCCACTTGCTTGATCACTATGCCATATCCTAAGCGAGAATTTAGGCCCTCTTTGGATCGATATAGCCAGAAATTCAAACCTATGAATTATTTTCCGCTAGTCGCCCCTCTGAGCCTTTCTTTAGCCTTTCATAACCCACAAATCCTTTACTTTGTTACAAAAACAAAACAAAATAAAAAAAATAAATAAAAATAAAATCAACCTACCCAGTCTAGAATAAGTCTGAGAATAGAATGAGGAAGAAAGAAGAAGAGAAAAACCGGTGTAAACAAAAGTTAGTTAATTGCTTCAGAAAATAAAGAAAAGAAGTTTCCATCCAAAGAAAAGAAAAATAAAAATAGAAATAAAATAAAAACTCCGAAAAAATAGAATAAAAGGAGTTAAAAGCCAAAGAAAAAGAAAAAAAATAATGGCTAAGGATGGAAACAAAGTGTAGAAGCAAAAGTAAATAACAAGGTTTTCTCTAAGTTACATAATATGAAGACTCTACTATCTCAGACTTGTCCTTTTGAATATCCATTTCCTTCCTTCTTAAACCATCTCCTAATCCCCAACACCTAATAAAGACCTCTAGCTCAATTAGGAATAGGTTAGTGTGATAGTAAGTGGCAGATGTGTTTGATCGACTCGCTTCCTTGTTGTCATTGAGATTGTAAGGTAAAGTGTGCCCACCGCATTAATCGAGTAGCTTAAACTTGAGCGGAAAAATCGAGTGGTTTTCGATCTTGACATTTATGTGAGGACCTACTTGAGGGCGCTTATTCGAAGTTTTTGAAACGAACACGCTAGGCATTTCATAGTATTACTCATAGTATTTATATTTGTATCATATATGATTGATTATTATGCATATATTAGCTTAGGTTTTGACTTGGTTATTCTTATTCATTTGCTAGTGAGATGTATAGATAGTTGGGACATGAATGAGGAAACAATAATTTTATTTCTTAGTCGTTGGAGTATAGTTGAAGTTTGTGAGTACCTTCATGGAAAAACTCTCACGAGGTTATAACTTCGTCCACTAGGGAATTCCTAGTGGTTTAAGGCCTTGTCAGATATGGTCAATGCAATCGCGACTCAGTAAAGCGAGAGTAGTTAAAACTCCATTTTGGTCACTTATTCTAATTTCTCATCTTTGCTTGAGGACAAACAAAATTCTGTTTGGGGTGGTTTGATAAGAGCCCAAAACTGTAGTTTTTTTACCCCATAACGATCATACTTTTAGACCAATTATGTGAGTAATAATTAAGAGTTAACACTGATTACGTGTTTTTATGCATTTCAGGTTTCAAAGTCCATTATGTGCAGAAATGTGCCACTTTAGCGAGATAAAGGAGCAAAGGTCGGTTATTAAGGAGTTCCGTGATTAAAGGCCAAGATTCAAGAAGACAAAGCCTTTCTAAAGCCCGGTCAAAAGCTGAAAAGTCGACGCGGGCAGAAATAGCACACAAGTCAATAGAACTTCCGAAGGCCGTATCTTTGGACTCAGACCTCGGAATGGGTCCTACCTTATGTCAAAACGACCGGCTCGGAAAGAGCTTTCCAATGGTCTAAGCCTTGATCCAATCAGAGGAGCAGAAGTGGACGAAAAGCCTGTTGAAACCAACTATAGTTGAAGAGGCCTTTTTGGACTGAAAAAATTGGGTTTTGGGCCTGATTCTCTAGCCCAAAACATGGCTCCAAGCCCATGCACGATTTTTGGATCTGAAAGTATAAAAACCAAAGCTTAACTCTTTGTTAATGGTAGCTAGTTAGACCTAAAAAATATATATATAATTCTAGATCTAGTTTTCAGTAGAGTAATTAAGTTTAAGTTCCAATTTCAATTCTTGTTTTAGATTAAGTCTTGAATCATTGTTCTTGATTGATTAGATAAATAAAATAGTTATTTTTATCAATTTCGAATTTTGTCATTCCAATTTATAGATCTAATTTTAATTCTTGTTGATTATCATTTCGTAGTTTAAGTAGATTGAAACATTGTTAGTTAAATTAGTTAAGTTAGAATTTTAATATGATGTGTAGTTATAATTCAATGGGAAATGATGGGTTGATGACTCAAGGCTAAAACCTCCATTAGAGGGGTTGATGAAGCTTTGATGAAAACTTAGTGGTATAGTGTAGAAGCATTGTAGAATCTATTCCACTCTAGAAGGTCGTGATTCGCCATGAGAATGGGTGGACGACCTCACATGCTAGTTAGTATTTGGTAGAAATGCCATGAACACTAGGGATTAGAACTCGAAATTCTTGCCGTAAGAACGTGAGAATCGAGATACAAGAATCTATACTAGGTTATTAAGATGGATTCGAGGTGGATTCAATTCCCCTCTAATCCTTTATCTAGATTCAAAAACAATAATATTTCTATAGCATTCGTAGTTTAAATTCAACATAATCAATTTCATATTGTATCGTAGTATAACACCCCCATTAAAGCTCTCATTAGACTTAAGACCGATTAATTAGACTAGAAAACATTCCATGCTAGAGAACTAGGAGTGGAACAAATTTGTTACTCCACTCTATTTCGATAGAATTGAGAGTAGAAACCTTGATAAATATAGACACGCAAATAGTGCTAGTTTACTTACGTTTTGAGTTCATAGTTCATTTCGTAGGTAAACTATCAATTTTAACGTTTATCAGTTTCTGTCCCTCTTGTGGTAATAGATCTCCAATTCTGTGATATATAGATCCTTTAGCACGATATGTGTAGATACCATTTTGACCACTTGCCAAGTTTTCATCTATATTAACACCCATAGAAGTAAAAGCATGCACATGATTATATGATCGAATATTCTGCCTAAAATCAACTGCTTGTTGGCAATTTTTCTTGAACAGATCTAATAACTCATTTGGAATAGGGGTTGAAGGTAAAGATACTTTACCATTTAAGCAACAAAGTTCTGATGTTTCATGAGCAAACAGTTTTGCAGAACAGTGAGGACATATTCTTGAAGGTGGCAATTGAAAAGATTGCATAGCAAAGGAATCGACATAATTCCTGGCACGGTTATGATAACCACGACGGGGATAACTGGATGGAATTGAACAATATGATCTCTGAGCTGCAAATATGAAATTGATAAACAATATTACATAAAAAAAAACACAAAGACAATGTCAATATGTCTATCAAATCTGGATACAAAACTGGTAGAGCAAACATAATCTAAGGAAACCGATCCCTCGATGACTTGATAACTGAAAATGGTCATTTATACTCATATGTAGTAACATAGTGATACCTATAATTATAATAGTAAAAAAAAAAAAAAGTATCAAAATTTTTTATCAGTATATATAAACAAAAAATATAAAACTAAAACAATAGATTCTAAGATGAATAAGAACTTGCAGGGATACACTGCTGCTAATTTAAGTTAACATTTTGTGAACGAACACTATCATCCGAGTTTATGTTTGATGAGCCTAAATAGAAAACATCAAATCATAAATAGAAATATCACAACTCAGTTGAACATTTGAATTAAAATCTAAATTTTGCATAAGAGTATGGACATATTTTTGAAGTTGGCATATCAAGAGCTTGCCTAGTAGAGTAATCTACATAATTTCTTGGGCGGTTATCATAACTATGACGCCGATAGCTTCGTAGGAATGAATAATATAACCCCTGATATCTATATGTATAAATAATATGAAATTGAAAAATTATAAGTATCACTCCGTTACCACGTATGAATGTAGATGAGCATCTTGACATATCCACTGATGAGTCTCATGAGACTATGTCTATTCTAACAGGTTTGTATTTAGATCCCTAAACATAAATAAAAATATACAATTTAACATGCATAAGAACCTGTAGGCATGAGATGGACATATTTTTTAAGTTGGCATATCAAGAGCCTGCCTAGTAGAGGAATCTACATAATTTCTTGGGCGGTTATCATAACTATGACGCCGATAACTTCTTAGGAATGAATAATATAACCCCTGATATGTATATGTATAAATAATATAAAATTGAAAAATTATAGGTATCACTCCGTTACCACATGAATGTAGATGAGCATCTTGACGTATCCACTGATGAGTCTCATGAGACTATGTCTATTCTAATAGGTTTGTATTTAGATCCCTAACCATAAATAAAAATATACAAATTAACATGCATAAGAACCTGTAGGCATGAGATGGACATATTTTTGAAGTTGGCATATCAAGAGCCTGTCTAGTAAAGGAATCTACATAATTTCTTGGGCGGTTATCATAACTATGACGCCGATAACTTCTTAGGAATGAATAATATAACCCCTGATATGTATATGTATAAATAATATGAAATTGAAAAATTATAGGTATCACTCCGTTACCACATATGAATGTAGATGAGTGATAAACACTCTTTTATTCGAACGTTTATTGGTTTTCAGTTACTTATTTTCTTAAGTCCGAGGTCCACAGTCCAAAGTCCGAAGTCAAAAGACCCAAGTCCAAAGTCCAAATTCCAACGTCCGTATAGTCGTACGTTTTAGTCAAGTACCTTACTCACGTGGGTTTGGTAGGATAGGTCGAGCAAGAGATCGTCCAAACCTTAGGGCTCGGATAGGTTCACAACTGGAATTACAACTTTTGGTGAGTAGGATTTTTAGGTTTTTTTTTAGTTGGTTTTAATTAAATTAACGGTAATACAAATAATGTAAATTACTACGGCGATTATATGTAGGTAAACAAAAATAGAGAAACAGGGAGAGAGTTAATCATGCTCATGCAAGAATCATTTTTTTAACAGTTTATATTACCAAGTCACTACATCTCTACTTCGTCTCGTTTTTGGAGACGACGTCGAGTATTGATCCCTAGCACATGCCCACATATCTAGGTCGCATTTCACTAGCATAAGGAGTTTCAATAATACCTTATCTCTGGTATATTATTTCAGCTCCTGGCTCGATTTCACATTAGCTGGATGAATTGGAGAGCTGTCTGACACCAGAGAGTCGCGCGCGAGACTGTCCTGGAGCATCAACAATCCAACTTTGTACAGTCTCAGTCATTTTGGGACCGGATATCAAATCTATGCCTAATTCCTAAGTAGTGATTCTAGAATATTAACGAGTCAATCCGGATTTTCACACAAGCAGCATAACCCTCCCCCTGAGGGGGGGGGGATTAGCTCATGGTCATAGAAGGAATAATAAAACTCTGTATACATTAAGTAAATAAATGCAAGACAGAAATTAAACTAGAAAAGAAATGACTGTTATTAAGGGTAAAATAACTTACAGTATTTAAGCTGCTGGAATGGAAATGGCAGAATGTAAGTACTGAAGGAAAAATCTAACTAAGCGAAAGCTAAAACATTAATATGCTGAAGGGGTAATAATGAAGGCGACCCCCTCATATATATAGGCTGGAGACTGAAGACCGTTTAATTTGATGTTGTTTGTTTGCTAATTGAGTCGTTCAAAACTTTGAGAATCAAAGTTTTGTTTTTTACCTATTTTGTTTTGTCTTTTTGCTGATTTAAGGTTTTGTTTGTTAGCTCATTTCAATTCAAACCACCTGGTTTGAATTGGTACGTGTCTTCTCTCTTGCCAGGTGGTATCAAATTGAAACCATCCTTTGCCACCTGCCTATGCTGACTCATCATGCCTTCTGGGCCCGCAGAGTGGATCCACCTAGTGTGTCCAGTGGCTACGCTGATTTTGGCGTTTTTACGACTTTTTGTTTGTCCTTGAGTTAAGTTCGCCGCCTCGTCGCTATGGCAGCTTCACTAGCCAACGCGGCATCTAGATTTATCCGATTTGAGCCGGAAGTTTTTCGCTTCTTTATATGTGGACCCGCCTCTGACCTTTGGTTTTGTTCTTTTGGAAACTTCGCTCTAGTCGGGCTTTGTTGGGCTTCGCGGGGTTGAGTGGGAAACTCCAAATATTCCCGTATTCCTATACTTGGCGGCTTCACTAGCCAGCGTCGGCATATAGATTTATCCGATTTGAGCTTCGGAAGTTTCTTTGCTTCTTTATATGTGGACCCGATTCAAGACCGGTTTTTTGTTCTTTTGGAAACTTCAACTCTAGTCGGGCTTTGTTGGGCTTCATGGGGTTGAGTGGGAAACTTCAATTATTCCGTATTCCGTGCCGATGCATGTTTTATCACTATATTTATTTTAATTGCGGAAACCTGCAAAAGTACGAAAATATAATTATTACATGATTATTAAACACATAATCGACCAAAATGCTATGTCTCTCGGGGTTTAATATTACAGTTTTGGGTGCTTATCACACCACCCCCAAACAGCACTTTGCTTGTCCTCAAGTAAAGAAGAGACATTAAAATGATAAGTGGTCAAAAATGTGTTTTCCTAAGCTAAATCTCATTTCGCAGAGTGCGGTTGCATTGACCGTATGCAACAAGGCCTTGAACCACTAGGAATTCCCTAGTGGACGAGTTATAGCCTCGTGAGAGTTTTCCAGAGAAGATACTCACAAACTTCATTTATACTACAACGACTCAGTAACAAAGACTTGTTTCCTTAATTAATCTCAGGTATCTAGACATCTCACTAGCAGGGGAAACAAGGATTTTATTCTTTCAAAATTCAAGTTAATATACATACAATAATTGAAACATCTACGTATGAGCATGCATGCAGTAATCTAATAATGAAATGTACGAGCAGGGCCGTTTCTGGATCCTTTGGATAGCGTCCTTAATTAGGTTCTCACAGGTATGTGTCGAAACACAATTTATCTCTTATTTTTCCACTCAAGCTTTGCTATCTCCGATTAATGCAAGTGGGTACACGTTTCCTCACATACTCAATGACGGTTAGAGGAGCCGAGGTTAGAAGTCACAACTACTACTTATTATCACACTATCCTATTCCTAATTAAGCTAGAGGTCTTTATTAGGTGTTATGGGGCTTAGGTGGTAGTGTAGAAGAAAATGGAATGGAAAGTTCAAAAATGATAAGTATGAGAGAATAAGGTCTTGAGATATTTATCTTAGAGAATCCTTATTTTCTTTCCCCGCTTCTAACATGGGTTTCCATACTTGGATTTTTCAAGCTTTTGTATTCCCCTTTTGATTTGATTGATTTTTTTTGGGGAATTCTAACCTTGACATTTCTTTTGATTTTTTGAAACATATTTCTATTTTGTTCTTTTTTCTTTTCTTAAAGCAGTAAACCGATTTTGATTTGTGACAAGGTTTTTTCTCTTCATTTTTCTGCACTTTATCCTATTTCTCATACTCATCATCTAGGTAGGCTTATTTATTTGTGGTTACTAGATGGGTAATGATTTTTTTGGTGAAGTAGAAAGTATTAATGAAAGGTTCAGTGGGGCGACTAGCGGTAATTTTTATTTTTTATTTATTTTTTATTTTTATTTATTTTTTTTTTTACAAGTGTGAATTTTTGGCTATATCGATCCAAAGAAGGCCTAAATTCTCGCCTAGGATTTGGGTAGTGATCAAGTAAGTAGACGTGTGAACTTCTCTATTCGGAAAAACTACTCCTCTGTGTCATTACTCATATATCATACATTTTGAGGCTTTTGGTTAGATTCTTATAGGATATGGAAACTAAGTTGTCTAACCGTGGGTCCCGAAACTTTCGGGCCGTGTGTACATTTAATGATAGTCGGTGCATAAATGCTCATGAAAAGATGTAAAAACTATTGCATAATGTATTAAATTAAGTTTCTAAGAACAAGTCCCGATTCGATGCTAGGGGAGATTTCTAAATATTTTTCATCATAGAAAGAGAAACGAGAATTTGTCACTAAACGTTTATTTAGACATTAAGTAAACTATATACAACTATGCATGCCTAATTTTTGCAAAAGGTTCTCACCACCCAAAAACAGTTGGGACACCTTGGTCCTCAAAGTGTTAAGAGGAAGAAAGAGTATACCTTAGAGGCTTTGAGCAAAAATAAAGCTGACATCTTCCATATAAATTTATTGTAACACACTATATATTATACATCATAAAAGTAGAAGCACACTGTTAGAGTAGCACACTGTTAGGTTATTTATTTATTTCACATCAAAACGTAAAACAAATATGTACATGTATCAACTCACATTGCCCCATCCTTGAACTGGGGGATAGTCCCTCCTTGCCTCGTCCCTGTAGAAATGCCATTCCTTTGCATCCCGCCAATCTATCATAGCTTTCCAGACTTCACTCCACTTCCTCTTCTTTGCATTGTCTAGATGAGCTATCATTTTATCATCATCAGGGAAAGAACGAACTTTCTTAAGATACCTTGCAGGGCGTGTCCATGTCCGAAATTGCAAAGAACGAATTATCTTGTTTGTTGGACACATAGAGTCGACCTTTACCCAGTCCTGAAAGGTGGCCGCAAACTCAGGGAAGTACGTCCTCACTATCCTACATGCTGTAACTGGCAGGGTGATATAGTGTTGCCGAAAAGACCGTGCCTTCTTAAGATTCTCAATTACTAGTTCTGTAATGTCGAAGGTGGTATGTTGCTGGGCCAATGCATGGAATGTCTTACATGTTGATTTTGATGCAATGGAAAAATGCCAATCCCCCATGATGTTGAGAAGAATAAATAACATGGCAGTTCCAACATTCATGGTCATACTGGTTAGTGGAATAGTGAATTCCGGCCATCGGCCGGAAAACTTAAGACGCGTTCTTTGACGTGGGCAAGGCCATCGTCATACCGGGCAAGCAAAATCTTCCCTAGAATAGTCATTAAGGTCATTCTCTATCATGTATTGAATGGGGAGATCCGGGTGAAGAGGCGGAAGGTCTAGAGCCATAGCCTTTGTTGGCTCATAAAAGCGTCGGGTGGTGTTACCAATACGTAGTGTAAAACCATTCAAAGGGAAACCCCGGACACGGTGGTAGATCTTCCATGTTATCATAAAAATAAGTTGCCAAACACGGGGAGTATGTCCGCTCCGGGTGTAGAATGAGAGAGTTCCAACCAACTTGAGTGATGTAGTCTCGAAAAAGATGTCCATATGCCGGAGAATTCAAAGAATGAATGGAAAGATTGTTCGGAATCATCTTTGGAGCTTCCATTGTGTGAAAAACTTGTGACCTGTTTAGACAAGGATAAACAAATATTAGAGTATGATGAGAATAATTAAGTAAAAACAAATTACCATACGAAAATTAAAAACTAAAAAGAAAATGATAAATAATATAGAATTGCAAAATTTAAATGGTTTCATTGGCCCAAATAACGGCGAGGATCCTTTTGTGGGAGGGATCCGTTTATAAGATTTTCTATGCCGTCAATCCGTGCAACAGCCTGTTGCAACATTTTGCTTTCTCGCCCGGTAAATCTCGGCGTGGTTCTCCATTATGAGAGTGTGATTTGCCAAGAACCTGGTTTGGTGGCGTGCAAGAATTGTGCTTGTTCCTCTTCGTTTATTGTCCGCAGTCCCGAAATTCAAGAAATTTTGGTGATAATAATGTTCGACGCGTTTGAATAATGTCATCAGTCCTTGTTGAATTAAGAGAAGCCCTTCCATTGGATTAAATACGTTGCATAATGCATTTTCAGTAAAGATGTTGTCGATTGGAACAATCTTCGCGTTTGGTCTGCACCGACATGGTTCTTTGCAACGTCGGGTTCCGAATCCGTTCCTACATCTTGAGTGAATGGTAAGAATGTTAGTCGTTCAAGAGGTGTATGAGGAGAAGTACTAGAAAACCCCAATGTATCATGATAAGTGTCACAATGGTTGGTAAAGGAGCTGCCGTTTTCCTAGCACGTGCGATCGCATTCCAGAGAAATTTAATAATGCAAAAATCATTGCAGTTACTCTGCAAAACCCAGAGTAAATGGAGGAGGGGTTTGGTTATTTCGGAAGTCTTAGACGTGCCTAGGACATTATGAGCTACCCATTGGATCACATATAATTGGTTCTTTTGTAAAGATCTCTGATAAACAATACGGTTTTTCCGGTTGTATTCGCCGTGAAGGATAGTTGCAAACATAAGATGCCGGATATTATCGAAAGGTGAATCCTGAAGGTGTACTCCTTGGTTTGTAATAGGAATTTGAAGTACCTCAGAGATGATTTCCATAGTTAATTCATGTTCGCATCCGTTAGCACGGACAAAGAATTGTCCGTTTTGGAAATAACCGCTTTTATAAAATAACAAGACCAATTCTCTGGAATAAAATGCTTGCTTATGGTGTAAAAGAGGGTACCATCCTCGACGTAATATTTCAGTGTAAAAAAAAGGATGAAATAGACCATTTTGGAAATTTTCCATAAAATTTTGCTCGGGCACGAAACTTCGAGTGAGGGCCATTAAAGATGGAGTGGTGAAAAAAGATTATTTTGGAAAAAGGGAAATTAAAATTTTGAGGTGTCTATCCTTGTTATAAATAGGCACCCATCCGAAAATGTAAAAGATACGTTTCGAGGTGTCACAGGGTAGTTAGACCACGTGTATCTTCTAAGATATGTGCAAAAGTGGGTGTAGTGTGGATGAGAAGAATGGGGCATGTGACAAGGAGTGCTTTTTTTTTTTTTTAGAAAAACGTAAGTAGAAGGACAAGGAAACTGTAGATATACGATTACAATAAGATGTAAGAACGTACAACGGTATGGAAACACAACATAATGATACGATGACTTAAATACAAACCTAAATGTTAAATAGAACTATATGCCACATGAACAACATGACTATAATAAAACAACCGAGCATGAAGACTTGAGTAGCATATTCAATCTGCTGCTGCTCAAACTTTTCTAGTGCATCCATGAATCTTGAGCTTGGAGTGATCCAAAAACGGTTTTTAGAATAAGAAGTGTAGAGGGAAGAATATGAAATGAGTGAATATGGAGGAAGAGTTGAACTTATTTATAGAAAGAATATTGCTGTTTTCTGACCGTTTTCTAGATGTGGTCATGACCGTTTTCTGACCGTTTTTTAGATGTGGTTCATGACCGTTTTATGACCGTTTTCTGACCGTTTTTTGATGCGATTTCATTATCGGTTTCTGAACGTGTTAGTTACGTTAAAATTTGTTGTTTAAGTATGACATGTAAAATATATATTTATATATATGTACATAATTTATTATTACCAATATATGTTCCTACCTATATACTATAATATTAGATATAGCTAATATATCAAGATAGAAATATTTAGGAACCATCTACTATTAAGCTGGAAAATGCAAACACGTAAATAAAATATCTGATATAAATATTATACAAGACCGGAAAAATAAATCTAGCTACCGATGATCCTCAAAAGTCTTTGAGCGTAATCCTCGGGGCTCGCAGGAAGAAGAACCGGGAGTCTGCGACGTCGCGGCAATCTGAGCTCCCGTGGAGGCCAAGCGCTCCCTGGATATCACCAAGAGTATCCATCACCGAGCACGAATCGATCTTTGGCTCGCCATGAACATTCATTTGGAACTAGTTCGGGCGGTAAAGCATATTGTCCCGAAATGCAGTCATGGAAGCTCTCATTTCTTGTTGGAATTCGTCCATTTATGCATCATCGACTTCGTGGCGAAAGTGGTCATATCGTCCTTAACTTCGCCCAAGGTATGTCTCATCGATACCGGCGAAAGTGTACATGTCTCTCGGACCAATCGGTCACGGCATGTAAAGGCCTCTATGGGTTGGGTGATCTTACTCATGGCAGTCTCATCAAAGTAGGGTGGGTGAGAAGATCCTACGCTAAGCGTGCTTTCGGCAGCCCTAGGTCTTTGTGGGTTCCCAAAGGGTCTGTATGCATTTCTTGAAGACAAGCATATTCTCATATTGTGGTATAGGGAGTAGTGGGGTGGTGGATGAAAACCCAGATTAATCATAACTTGCGTTACTAGAGCGACAAGAGGGTGACTTAAGAGTGGCATGTGTGATAATATCAAAAAGAAAGGTAACAATGCGAAGTTACCCTTTTCGCTCTGGAGGATCGAGAGAAGGTGGAGGAAGGTCTTATTGATGTCCGAAGGCCGAGGTGCCAATGACGTTGATCCCGACCATTGAGTCATTGCTAGCTGGTTTCATCGCGACCGAAGCCGATACGCGCATTTCCGTCGATGTTGTACTCTCCCTCGATTAAGCGTGTCGAGCATTTAGGTCGTAAGTCCATGGGTACACGGATGCTTTGCCGAGTCAATGCGTGGTCGACGAGGAGGAATACCCGTGATCGGGAGGAGAGCAACACAGGTGTGACTTCGCGGGCGCACACCCTCGACGGTGACCCAAAAATGGTCGCCATTAAAGCTCCCATTGTCGTAGAATTTCATCACCAAATCCTTGGAATAAAGCCCTCCATTGGCATATAACAAACTCTCCCATCCTCTAGATTGAATTTCGTGATCAAAGAACGGAGCAAACATCCCATTTTCAAACAAATTTCCAAAATTTCTTTCCACACAAATCCGTCTGTTTCCGGCCATTGCTGGTCTTAGAGAGAGGATGGTTATTGATTACTGATGAGGGGAAGAATTGGGAGGTTCTGACGGAAGGAAAACTTGGTCGGAGCTGTGAGGGTCTCGCGCGAGACCTGGTTTTAGTGTGGGCCTGTCTCGTGCAAGACTAATTCGAGAGGGTGCAAGATCCGGTTTTTTAGGAAGAAGAATGGTGTATTTGTGACGCGTGTTTTCCGGTTTTTTGAGTTTAAATGGACCGAGAAATCGGTATTTTGGTTGGGCCAAAATTTTTCCCGAAGCCCAAATCAAGCCTAAAGCCCGATTTAAACCTAAAAAATCTAAATGCTTACCCACGACTCGTTTGGACTCCGAATTGGACGAATGAGATACCAAAACGATCGGCACGAAAAATGCTATCCAATTGTATGAGTCTTTCTTGAAAGTCACAATTTTTGTTTTGTTTTGTTTTGTTTTGTTTTTTTTTTTTTTTTTTTTTTTTTTTTTTTTTTATACTAAAGGAGAGTGTTTTATTTATAAACAAAGGTTTTATTTACATACAAGGGAGATATACGTGAAAAACACTGGATATCCAGGGGAGTCACCATCTTAAATCATAGACAACTGTCATGTCGGCTCTGGAGCGAACCCAATCCAGCCAGACTGTGGCTTCACCTCTATCACTACAACAAATGCCTTCTTTAGCGACAAAACTATTTGCGACGCCAAGAAAAATGTAGCCAATGAATACAATTAGCGATACTTTTCTTCGTCCCTAAACATTTTTCGTCTTAGGATAATCTTACCACTTTGGCGATGTTCTTTTCGTCAGAAATAGGACTTCAAAATATTATAAAATTATAACCAACTCTTCTACGACGATTTAAGCGTTGTTAATAGGCTGTAAATTTTGGTCATGATAGATATCGTCGTTAGTAAAATGGCATTGCCAACGCTTTGGAATATCGTCATTGTCCGTCTATCTTCAGCTACATTTCGTTTCGCTAGCAATTATTATTTGTGAAATATATTAAAAACAAAAGAAAAGGGACTAACCCTAAAAAAAATTAGACGATCTCATCCTGCCCTCTCCCTCTCTTTCTCACTCTCACTCTTTCATCAATGCCTAGCGCCATCTGAAATGGAATGAAACCCAATTGCGTGCGTACTTGCCTAGGAATGAAGGTAATTTTTATCTATATTGTTCAATTGATTGATTTTTATCTTATCATTTCGGTAAAGTTAAGGTTTTTGTGAAATGTTTTATGTGGATTCCACTTCCATGTACAGGAAATTTATCATTGGAAGAAACTCACTCATCTCCTGGAAATCGAATGGGAACATAACTGAAGCAGAAGAAAATATTACAATTTTCTCTTTTGTCGTTTGTTACTAATGGAGAGTTTGGTAGGTAAGCAAAATTCTTTTAGTTTGTAGAAAATTCAGAGTGAGTTTTGAGTTTTCCGTTCATATAGGAGTCTTAACCCTTAGATACAAGTTGATATATTGTAGATATATTGCTTTAATATATATAATTGTTTTTGTGTTTCTCAATTTGCAAGTGTGTTGTTGCTGTTTAGAAGATTATTTAATGTTGCTTCTAATTCTTGATGTGGTGCACTGAATCGTGTTTGGGACAATTTGGTTATGTTGTGCGTTGAACATTAGTTGGTTCTGCATTTAATTGGTAAATGGTTAATGTGTATAAATCTTATTCAATCTATTTCATTTCGAGTTTTGTAGGCACAACACGAGTAGCAAATTTGAGTCAAAGGCTAAAGGATAGAAATACTTTAATGTGAAAGGGGGTGGGGAGGCACAATAAAAAAAGTGGATTGCTAAAATGCTAAACATGAACAATCTTAGTATAGTTGGATTGGTGGTATCATATTGTCATTGTTATTCTCATTCTTATTGGCATTTGTTATGCATGGATATAATGTACGTATTATTTAATCATCGAATCAGTATGTTTATCCTGCATTTCTTTGTATTCATAGTATTATATTATTCCTAAAATGTATTGTTGTTTATTGCTTTGTGCTTAGGTAAGGTACCTGGTCCTTAACGTGGATGTTTAACAAGCAAGTATCAAGGAACAACAATGCTTATTAGATTTGCTCATGTAGAAGTTTCAAGATGATCCTTGACTGTGGTACAAATCCTAAATTTTCTATAATATATGCTGGTCATTGTTTCTGTATGAATTTTAAGTTTTCTACTATTATATGTTGGTTTACTATCTTTCTCAACATTCACGGGACATGTGTCATGTTGTTTTGTTTGTGGAACACTTCAATTACTTAGTTGAATCTCTTTGTGTTCTACAAACTATTGGAATTGGATCTGTGTGTTTTGAGTTTCAACTTACCCCATTGTCTGAAGCTATGATCATAGAAACTTAAGTGTGAAAAGGGTGGGAGTTTCTTAGAGCAAAATCAGTTTCTATTTTGGGTTATAATTTCTATTAAAAAATTGGAATACTTGGTCTTTTTTGTTTGGTAGCTTTAGGTGTTGAACATTTTGGATTATGTTAGGTTGTCTCTGGCTAGGGATGATGTCCATACTTATACCTTAGGTAATTTTATCTGTTTATATGTTTTGGGTCACCAAACTTAAGGGAAGCCATTAATACTTGATTATTTAGACCATAAGCATCCATTTTAAGTTTACTTGATTTTATTCTATATATATATGTGAGTTGTAAAGTTGTATTATGTCATACGGTAGCTACTACATTCTTACTTCTATTTTGGGCTTCTTAGTAATTGTATTGTCTTATGGGGTTTGTCTTCATCTTTTGTCAAAGTAATCCTTTTGCTTTGAAGGAAGATCAAGTTTAGTTCATAATATATTGGTGATTTTTGGACTTTTTTTTAAAAACTTTTGCCATACTTATTATTTTATTAATACGTATTAGAAAGTGACTTGACATTTTTTTGTGACTTGTGTTCTAAGAGTTGCTTGTGTTCTAAGAGTTGCTTAACCTTGTGCAGAGGGACTTGTGTTCTAAGCATTGAAGCTTGGCCTTGTAAGGACGGCTTGTACCAGATTCAATTTTGTGCTCCTGCAATGTTTTAGCATTTTCTGAGGCATTCAACTAGCAAGAAAGATCAGCGCGAGAAGCTTTAGATGTGGGATCTTGTTTCATTTTGTCATTTTAACTCTCTTGAAAGCTTTATGTATTTATGTAAAGAATGATGCAACTCTTTATTAATTCTTAAATGTATGGAAGTCTTGGTGATTAATATATATTATTATGTAGTTAATCTTTTCTATTGTATTAATTGTATGGAAGTTTCAAATGTTTAGGTTAATCAAGGCATAGAACTATAGGTGATTCTGCTAAAGTCCAAACAAGGCTAAACGACGTAAAAGCCCGAAAACAAAAATTGTGAAATTCATGCAATTACTGTCGCCAAAATTTGTTTGCGACAATTAAAATCATTGGTAAAAAGGGCTTAATTTTCAAAAGAATGAACAATTTGTGACACTTAAAATTGTCAATGATAGCTTTTTACTGACGATATTTGAACTGTCGCATATGGTGCACCTTTTCCGACGTTTAATAGTAGAAAATGAGCAGAAACATTAGCGACGATTTGGTAGTATTTGCCACATTAAAAGCATCGCAAATAGTGTTGGATATGGCTACGCCAAAAAAACGTCAGAAAATATCTTTGTCGACTATATCATTAGCGACGGTCTGGGGACGATTCAAAAAACGTCGCCAAAACTTTTCAGCGACGATTTACTAATTTTTAGCAACACTTTTTTTCGTAGTTAAACATCCCATTTCTTGTAGTGTATGTATTATGGGGTTAGGGGCAGGACGATATCATCCTAGACCGTGCGCGCTACGGTCTACTAAAATTGCCCTTATTACATACGGCTATCCTCAAACCGCCCCAAGAGACTCAAAGTAACCAATTCTAGGGTTGGTCTAGTGGAATCCATTGCCCGTTTGTGTTCCAAGTATGCAACATCTGAGGTTTGACACGAATCCCATGTGCAAAACTTAATGCAAAGGGAAAAGGCAACAATATAAACATATTTACAAGGTGAGTCTTTTAACGTTAGATCCTCAAGATGAGTTGAGTCTTTTAACGTCAGATTCTCAAGACGAATCGAGTCTTTTAACGTCAGATTCTCAAGACGAATCCCAACCTGTGGGAGAAACGGCGCGGCGACGAAGATTATCCTGGGCAGCTGGTGTTAGACAAAAGTATACCTTAAACTGGCTAGTATCGGATAGGAAGTCAGAGCCTAGACAGAAGGGTGTTTGGCAATGCATACACCAACCCATCTTTCGCGCACGTCGTTTACGAGCAAAAGAACTATGACAATTCCCTATTCGTGATGAGTGAGACTTACACCAAATGATTAGCTGAAGTTCGTGAGGTAGAGAGTAGAAAAGGGAAGAGAAGGAAGGAGGTGAAATTTTAGGTACCCATTGTTTACCGAAAAACACGTTTGCTCGTGTTGCATAAGACATTTATACTCAGTTCTATAAAAGAGTTTTCGTGGACTAAGGTTCCGGCGCTTGCAACCACACACTTTAAAGAACTCTGGAGATCATAAGATAGAAGATGGCCCGGCTACCAAAATGGCGTACCCTCTATAGAAACAAGATTGAGTACGCCAAAAATGAAACATCTAATGCGGTATTATCGGATTCGAAGAAGAGTCCGTTCAACATCCGGTGGCGTAATTGTGGTAATGTTTTTAGGCGTTGTCCATTGACTTGAAATTCGCTGTTATCTTTTGGATTAAGCAAAGAGATTGCCCCATAATGTTTCACGTGACCGACCACAATGAAAGGACCGGACCATCATGTTTTCAATTTACCGGGGAAAGATGTGTAACTGGAGTTGACAATAAAACTTTTTGGCCAATTTTGAAATCCTTACATAAAAAAATGTGCTTGTCGTGCACTCTTTTTCATATTAGCTTTGTAGGATTTTGAGAGATCATAAGCATCACTCCGAATCTCCTCCAGCTCATTTAATTGCAGTTTTCGCTTCTCGCCTGCCTCGATGATATTGTAATTGAGGATTTTGATGGCCCAAAAGGCACGATGCTCAAGTTCAACTGGCAGATGACAAGGTTTTCCAAAAACAATGCGGTAAGGAGACATCCCTATAGGTGTCTTAAATGCTGTTCGGTATGCCCACAAGGCATCCGATAAGCGGAGAGACCAGTCCTTTCTTGATGGGTTGACATTTTTCTCTATAATAGACTTTATCTCTCTGTTGGAGACTTCCACTTGGCCACTCATTTGTGGGTGGTATGGAGTAGCAACCTTGTGAGTAACTCCATATTTCTTCATTAAAAACCCAAAAATTTTGTTACAAAAATGTGTACCCCCATCACTGATGATAGCTTTGGGAACACCAAAACGAGAGAAAATGTTTTCTTTTACAAATCTCACGACAGTCTTATGGTCATTTGAGCGACATCACGCGAAAGTGCCTCAATCCATTTGGACACATAGTCTACAACGACTAAAATGTATAGAAAACCTTGAGAAATAGGGAAGGGTCCCATAAAATCAATGCCCCAAACATCAAAAATTTCCACAATTCTGAGTATAAAACTTTATCATGAATGCTTGAACAAGTTTGGCCCATGTGTCAATGGATTGCGGCGCTTGTCCGGCGAGCCAAACTGAAGCTTTATCAGCTAAGGTGAAGGGAAACAACCTAAGCAAGACTTGTTCGATGGTAACGGTCGAATGGCGGAAAGTGGTGACTACTTGTTACATCCGACGAAGATGATTGTACAGTTTTTCATGGTCTAACCCATGGTAAACAGGTAACAAACCGAAAATGTTTGGCGGAATACGAAAATCACCTACAATCGCATCGAGTTTAATGCAGGAAGCAGGACCTTCCTGTAAGGCAGTATAGAAATCCGAAAGGGGTTTCTCGACTGTGAGATTTTCCTCAGCCATAATTAAAGGAGATAATGGCAACGGAGATGTTTGACGAGGTTGATTTACGGAGGAGGGACTATGTCTAGGAGATAACATAAACAGTTGTTTCTTGTATTTTCGACGATGATATGTAAGTTCTAATTCCTTATGTTTACCAGACCGTAGTCTCATACAAATATAAATTTTAATTTAAGGCTCATAAGGAACGAATAATGACTCTGGAGGTTTAGAATTTAGGAAGGAGGGAGTTGAAGCACGTCTTCCTGAGCTTTTGCTAACTCGAGCAGGGAAGCTAGGATAACGTGTGAATATTCCAGCAGCCAGGTCACCTGAGAGAATTGAGGGAGGTTGTTCGTGCTAACACGTTCCTTAATTAGGCAACCTCAATTTTTTTCAGGTTTCCTAGGCACTGATGGAATAGGATGATGATTTATGATGGTGTATTATGCGGGGTGTTATTTAGATGAAATTTTTAATTACTATTATTTTTTATTATTTTATTATTTCATTATTTTTTATTTTTTTTATATTTTAATTTACGTAATTAGTGTATTATGGAGACGTGATTACGAAATATGCAATTAAAAACGATAGATGCCAAAATAGAAACTAACTAACATATACTAGTTTACGCAGAAAGTCTACCCATGCAAATCTATATTACCTATACGTGAGCTAGGGGAATGTTGAGAACGAACTCATGCAATTGAATACCGTGTACGTGAATTGATGTAATATACACATACAAAAATATTCTAAGCAGGTGGTTTGACGCTACGCATATATCAAAATATATTCGAATCATATTAATTGTGTTACGTGAATATGTAATGACGAACCACCTTTACATGCACAGAGTCCTCATGCCAACATACAAATATACGAGGTAAAACAGGTTATAGCAAATAATATCCTCGACAAAGTTTGAGGAGTTTAAGAGTTTGAAACCTGGCATCCCGCGATTCCTCGTATAGCGATCGACTACTCCCGAGCTTATTACTAGAAAAATAGGACCAAAGAGCCCAAAAGAGTACTGAAAAGGAAAGTGGCCTGTACCTGAAAACCGGAGTGTTGATACTCCAGGTTAGTCTCGCGTGCTACTAATTCAGTCTCGTCCGAGACTCTTTTGTCTGTTCAGTACTTCAAATTCCTACGGAGTACTTAGACTGTGCTAATGAAAATAAACAAAACTTGGTTCACAAATATTTGTTAGTAGAAAAAGTTAAGGTAAACTGTTCCGTAACTCGTTAGTATTGTAATAGAAATGAAAATTAAAAAGATGAGGAGGTAGGGGAGGGGGTTTTTATGGATGTATTCCAGTTATTACGTTAAGTCCAGAGTCCTTCGGCGTGCAGCGGCGCCATTTGATAAACGCTCTTTTATTCGAACGTTTATTGGTTTTCAGTTACTTATTTTCTTAAGTCCGAGGTCCACAGTCCAAAGTCCGAAGTCCAAAGACCCAAGTCCAAAGTCCAAATTCCAACGTCCGTATAGTCGTACGTTTTAGTCAAGTACCTTACTCATGTGGGTTTGGTAGGATAGGTCGAGTAAGGGATCGTCCAAACCTTAGGGCTCGGATAGGTTCACAACTGGAATTACAACTTTTGGTGAGTAGGATTTTTAGGTTTCTTTTTAGTTGGTTTTAATTAAATTAACGGTAATGCAAATAATATAAATTACTACGGCGATTATATGTAGGTAAACAAAAATAGAGAAACAGGGAGAGAGTTAATCATGCTCATACAAGAATCATTTTTTTAACAGTTTATATTACCAAGTCACTACATCTCTACTTTGTCTCGTTTTCGGAGACGACGTCGAGTATTGATCCCTAGCGCATGCCCACATCTCTAGGTCGCATTTCACTAGCATAAGGAGTTTCAATAATACCTCATCTCTGGTATATTATTTCAGCTCCTGGCTCGATTTCACATCAGCTGGAAAAATTGGAGAGTTTGTCGACACTGCAGAGTCGTAGCGAGACATTTTAGTCGCTAGCGACTATCTGAGAGCATCAATGATCCAACTTTGTACAGTCTCAGTCATTTTGGGACCGGATATCAAATCTATGCCTAATTCCTAAGTAATGATTTTAGAATATTAACGAGTCAATCCGGATTTTCACACGAGCAGCATAACCCTCCCCCTGAGGGGGGGGGGGGATTAGCTCATGGTCATAGAAGGAATAATAAAACTTGTTGTATACATTAAGTAAATAAATGCAGGACAGAAATTAAACTAGAAAAGAAATGACTGTTATTAAGGGTAAAATAACTTACAGTATTTAAGCTGCTGGAATGGAAATGGCAGAATGTAAGTACTGAAGGAAAAATCTAACTAAGCGGAAACTAAAGCATTAATATGCTGAAGGGGTAATAATGAAGGCGACCCCCTCATATATATAGGCTGGAGACTGAAGACCGTTTAATTTGATATTGTTTGTTTGCTAATTGAGTCGTTCAAAACTTTGAAAATCAAAGTTTTGTTTTTTACCTATTTTGTTTTGTCTTTTTGCTGATTTAAGGTTTTGTTTGTTAGCTCATTTCAATTCAAACCACCTGGTTTGAATTGGTGCGTCTTCTCTCTTGCCGGTGGTATCAAATTGAAACCATCCTTTGCCACCTGCCTATGCTGACTCATCATGCCTTTTGGGCCCGCAGAGTGGATCCACCTAGTGTGTCCAGTGACTACGTTGATTTTGGCGTTTTTACGACTTTTTGTCCTTGTCTTTGAGTTTCGTCAGCCGAGGGTCGCTATGGCAAACTTCACTAGCCAACGTCGGCATCTAGATTTATCCGATTTGAGCTTCGAAGTTTTTTGCTTCTTTATATGTGGACCCATTTCTGACCGGTTTTGTTCTTTTGGAAACTTCGGCTCTAGTCAGGCTTTGTTGGGCTTCACGGGGGTTGAGTGGGAAACTCCAAATATTCCCGTATTCCTGTACTTGGCAGCTTCACTAGCCAACGTCGGCATCTAGATTTATCCGATTTGAGTTTCGGAAGTTTGCTGCTTCTTTATATGTGGACCCGTTCTGCACTGGTTTTGTTCTTTTGGAAACTTCGGCTCTAGTCAGGCTTTGTTGGGTTTCACGGGGGTTGAGTGGGAAACTTCAATTATTCCCGTATTCCCGTACTTCGATGCATATTTTATCACTATATTTATTTTAATTGCGGAAACCTGCAAAAGTACGAAAATATAATTATTACATGATTATTAAACACATAATCGACCAAAATGCTATGTCTCTCGGGGTTTAATATTACAGTTTTGGGTGCTTATCAATGAGCATCTTGACGTATCCACTGATGAGTCTCATGAGACTATGTCTATTCTAACAGGTTTGTATTTAGATCCCTAAACATAAATAAAATATACAAATTAACAAGCATAAGAACCTGTATGCATGGACTCATTATGATAATTGAAGTGAACATTCGGTAAACGAACCGTATCATTTAAGTTTATGTTTGCTGAGGACGATACATCTATTAAACAGAAAACATACAATAATAAATACAAATATTATACATGCATATATAAGCAAATGAAAATAAAGAAGATAATCAAAATTAAAGCAATCTATAGCTGATAAAGCATGGTTAAATATTGACGTATCATCATTAATCATAACATATTTTAACATCTCAATAAATAGCTAAGTTAATGTAAAAAGACTAAACAAAACAGCTGAATGAAGAAAATAACAGATATTTTGTATTCGGTTAGTCAAATTAATGAAAAGTATACTAATAGTAGTAAATAACAGAGTGTTAAATATGTATACCTTCCTCAGTAGGATGCAATATTGATAAGGAATGAAAAATATCATTAGCAAATTCACTATCACCGCCTTCAACACTGTTAATCTCTTCATTAAAACCATCTGTGTTGGGGCAGACGTCAACATCAAAAAAAAAAAAAAAACAAAGACAATGTCAATATGTCTATCAAATCTGGATACAAAACTGGTAGAGCAAACATAATATAAGGAAACCGATCCCTCGATGACTTCATAACTGAAAATGGTCATTTATACTCATATGTGGTAACATAGTGATACCTATAATTATAACAGTAAAAAAAAAAAGTATCAAAAATTTATATCAGTATATATAAACAAAAAATATACAACTAAAACAACAGATTTTAAGATGAATAAGAACTTGCGGGGATACACTGCTGCTAATTTAAGTTAACATTTTGTGAACGAACACTATCATCCAAGTTTATGCTTGATGAGCCTAAATAGAAAACATCAAATCATAAATAGAAATATCACAACTCAGTTGAATATTTGAATTAAAATCTAAGTTTTGCATAAGAGTATGGACATATTTTTGAAGTTGACATATCAAGAGCCTGCCTAGTAGACCTCCGTTACCACGTATGAATGTAGATGAGCATTTTGACATATCCACTGATGAGTCTCATGAGACTATGTCTATTCTAACCCTAAACCCTAAACCATCTAAAAAAAAAACACACAAAGACAATGTCAATATGTCTATCAAATCTGGATACAAAACTGGTAGAGCAAACATAATATAAGGAAACCGATCCCTCGATGACTTGATAACTGAAAATGGTCATTTATACTAATATGTGGTAACATAGTGATACCTATAATTATAATAGTAAAAAAAAAAAAAGTATCAAAAATTTATATCAGTATATATAAACAAAAAATATACAACTAAAACAACAGATTCTAAGATGAATAAGAACTTGTGGGGATACACTGCTGCTAATTTAAGTTAACATTTTGTGAACGAACACTATCATCCAAGTTTATGCTTGATGAGCCTAAATAGAAAACATCAAATCATAAATAGAAATATCACAACTCAGTTAAACATTTGAATTAAAATCTAAATTTTGCATAAGAGTATGGACATATTTTTGAAGTTGGCATATCAAGAGCCTGCCTAGTAGACCTCCATTACCACGTATGAATGTAGATGAGCATCTTGACATATTCACTGATGAGTCTCATGAGACTATGTCTATTATAATAGGTTTGTATTTAGATCCCTAAACATAAATAAAAATATACAATTTAACATGCATAAGAACCTGTAGGCATGGACTCATTCTGATAATTGAAGTGAACATTTGGTAAACGAACCGTATTATCTAAGTTTATGTTTGCTGAGGACGATACATCTATTAAACAGAAAACGTACAATAATAAATACAAATATTATACATGCATATATAAGCAAATGAAAATAAAGAAAATAATCAAAATTAAAGCAATATATAGCTGATAAAGCCATATTGACGTATCCACTGATGAGTCTCATGAGACTATGTCTATTCTAACAGGTTTGTATTTAGATCCCTAAACATAAATAAAAATATACAATTTAACATGCATAAGAACCTGTAGCCATGAACTCATTCTGATAATTGAAGTGAACATTTGGTAAACAAACCGTATCATCTAAGTTTATGTTTGCTGAAGACGATACATATATTAAACAGAAAACGTACAATAATAAATACAAATAGTATACATGCATATATAAGCAAATGAAAATAAAGAAGATAATCAAAATTAAAGCAATATATAGCTGATAAAGCATGGTTAAATATTGACGTATCGTCATTAATCATAACATACTTTACCATCTCAATAAATAGCTAAGTTAATGTAAAAAGACTAAACAAAACAGCTGAATGAAGAAAATAACATATATTTTGTATTCAGTTAGTCAAATTAATGAAAAGTATACTAATAGTAGTAAATAACAGAGAGAGAATCGGATATAAATATGTATACCTTCCTCAGTAGGATGCAATATTGATGAGGAATGAAAAATATCATTAGCAAATTCACTGTCACCGCCTTCAACACTGTTAATCTCTTCATTAAAACCATCTATGTTGGGACAGACGTCAATATCTAAATTCAAATCCGTGAGAAAATCCAAATCCGTGTTTGAAGTGGACGTTCCTAAGAAAAAAATGATATGGAAAGTCAGCTAACAAAAATACAAAATCAAATAGATCATAAATGAAATAAAAATAATACCTGTAGAATGAAGA
This sequence comes from Coptis chinensis, assembly GCF_015680905.1. Taxonomy (NCBI): domain Eukaryota; kingdom Viridiplantae; phylum Streptophyta; class Magnoliopsida; order Ranunculales; family Ranunculaceae; genus Coptis; species Coptis chinensis. The sequence continues at coordinate 76,664,462 of NC_141464.1, forward strand.
GTAATTTGTATAATATTGTTGTCAATATTTAGCAACGGGCCCGTGGAAGTTGCAGTTAAATTTGATATTTGTGATTGCAAATGTTGTTGCATAACTGGAAGAAAGGGGTCTTCACTCGGCGTAGCATAATTATCATTAGTAATGTTAACTGAAGTAACTGGATGAAGGTAAAAACAAAAAACTTAAATGATAATAAATGCTAACCTGGTGATGGAGCAAGGACATATGGCAATTGTGTAGGAGTGGATGTCCCGATTGTGTCCTGCCTCATACGTATTCTTTGTCGATACTCTTGATTTCTCAGACGATTGCGCTCCCTTTCTTGATAACGTTGTTCCTCTGACATACTCTGACGACGCGCTCTCTTCCGAATACGGTCACGTTCTTGCTGAGCGTCTCTCTCTTCAACTGTCATATCTCGAACACGATGAATGTGCTTCCTTTGTTGAGAACGTTGGTCCTGTAAGGGTTCTGGCAGCATGGAAGTCATAGGCTGATTATTGACCGCTTCACATTGGACTATCCAATTAGAGAGAAAAAAAAGTTAATACACATATGTCAACAGACTATTACAAAGAATAAATAGTCATTTAACAAAACAATAAATTTATAAGAACAGTATGTAACCAAGTTGTAAAAGACAGAAGAGCAATAATGCCAATCTAAAGGTGTTGAGAGAGGTTAGCTTATACATTTTATTATGCACATATGTTCCAAACTAAAAAAAAAAAAAATAGCTATATCATAAGCTCTTGCAGACGCAGTTGCTCAGATTCTTTGTTGAATATGAACAAAGCCATATTCTCAGCAAACCATTTTCCCCACAGAAAATTAGAAAACTAAAAAAAAGACAGAGCACCAAAGTTGTCAAGACACAATTTCAAGCCTAAAAAAGTAGCGAAGCAGGAAAACCTCATGAAACCATTTTCCCCACAAAGTAGTGAAGCAGGAAAACCTCATGAAACCATTTTCCCCATAATAAATTAGATAACTAAAAAAAAGAAACAGAGCAGCGAAGTTGTAAAGAGAAAATTTCAAGAATAAAAAAGTCGCGAAGTAGGAAACCTCCAAAGAAGTGTATGAGATGGATATGGGGTAGCCAAATCGTCTGGTTCTGAGGGATTGGCACTTGATTGGAGGAGTGAACCATCAACTAAATCCTTGATTCCAGTAGACTTGCTTCAAGGAGCTTCTGATTGTTGATCTTTTATTTCTTTCAATGGCAAAGTTGGCTAATTTGAAATGGAAGTTCGAGTAACTATTGTTCTAATGGCAAGTTTGGGTTTTGTTAGCAGCGAGAAAAGAAATTTGCATACAGAAGATAAAAACATACGTGAGAAGAAATTTGGGGTTTTATCTAAATGAGTTTAAATATCGGCTTCAAGGCTTGAGTGGCTGAGAAAAAGACGTGTTTCATTCTGGTAGGATCGAACAGACGGAATCACAGCCGGAAGGCTTAGAAGGCTAAAACCAACAGATGTTAAAAAGCAGTAAGAGGTGGAAGGCTAGCTCGTGAAAGCCTCTATGTCCTAGCGGCTAAAGGCAGGCTTAACAGTGCGGGCACGCCCCTTTAAAGGGGTTTAGATTAGATATATGTATCTATTTGTTGACTGCTCAAAATTGAATTCAACTAAACATGGGTGGTAATAATGCTTTACTTCAATAATAAGTCTGTAATAGATTCAATTTGTAATAGATTCAATATATAGTATATTCACAAAAGAAATATGACACACCAAAGAGTAAAAAAAATTATTACCTTATACTCGTATTCGCTTGGGAGAAGGGATGATAAAAGGGCCGAGCCGGGCCCGCCCCTCAAACCATAAAACTCTCATGATTGAGCGGCGGGCTGACCGGTCCCTATTTTGTATGGTATTTGTTACTGAGGGACCCTATATTGTGTTGGGCAGACTCCAAAAAAATAATAATTATTACAAGTGTGTCATTGGTCCCAAAAAGTCCAAAAAAAAAACAATTATTACAAGTGTGTCATTGGTCCCAAAAAGTTGAATTCGAAAACCCCAAGCTTAAACGACCCGGCTAGGTCGTTCGTTGTGCAAACCAACGGTCTGGTCACACTGTCTGGACTAAGTCCAAAACGATGTGGCCATATCGTTTGGGATTTGGACTTAGAAAAAAACTTACCGGTGTGGTCACATCGTTTGGACTAAGTCCCAAACAACTTGGCCACACCGTTTGGGTTTGAAAAAAATATAAAGTTCTATTTTTTGGCCTCTTGATCGGTGTGGGCACATCGTAAAGGCCAAAAAACAGAACTTTATATTTTTTCAAAGTTCAAATCCCAAACGGTGTGGCCATATCATTGGGGACTTAGTTCAAACGGTGTGGCCATATCGTTGGGGATTTTTCTAAGTCCAAATCCCAAACGACATAGCCACATCGTTTTGGATTCAGTCCAGACGGTGTGACCAGACTGTTTGGTGTGCACAACGAATGACCTAGCCGGGTCGTTTAAGTTTGGGGTTTTCAAATTTTCTCATTCAGCCACTGTACACATGCATATTCAACCCTAGTCACGTGCATATTCAGCCCTAGTGTTTAATGTTAGTGTTAGGATATAGTTTTCATGGTTTAAGATTTAGGATGGTGGAAGAGAAGAGAAGAGAATATAAGAGAAGGTCTGAAAAGGGGAAATTCACGTTGGTTTGGGAGGTGCCCAACACAAAACAACTTTTTGGGACCAATGACACACTTGTAATAATTGTTTTTTTTTTAGAGTCTGCCCAACACAATATGGGGTCCGTCAGTAACAAGACCCTTTTGTATTGAGGGCCGATCCGCCCCTCGACCCTCATTTTTGAGAGCCGGGTCGAGCCCGGTCTAATTATACTTTTACTTTTTTTTTTTTTTTTTTTTTTTTTTTTTTATTTATTTTTTATGAATAACAATTTTAACTAAGTATACAAAACTAATTTTTATGTCTTTAGAAAAAAAATTAAAAAAATAGATAGAGATGGTGGAAGAGATGATATTCTTAAGACATCTACATTTTTCATACTTAACTATGTTGTTAGGTTGGATTTGCTTTTTTGTATGACATATATACCTATCATTAAATCAATTACAAAAACACATATGTTATGTTATGTTCTAATTTATTTCCTATTAAAAACTAATTTAAGGATTTTTTTTTATACAATTTAGATAATTATGGTACAATATATAAATATAATGTAAAATAACAAGAAAATGTATGAGGGCTTGGAAGGGCCAAATGAGGGCCGGGCCCATGCCCCAGAACCTCGACCCTTGCCCGCCCCTAACAAGCATGAGGGTCGGGCTAGTCTACCCCTCAAATTTGTGAGGGCCAACTTTTGAGGGTTTTGACACGCATTTTTTAAGGTCGGTCGGTCGGGTTGGGTTGAGGGGTTGAGGGCCAAATTATCACCCATACTTGGGAGTAGGGGTGGGAATTTGGCCCTAACGACCCTAACTGATTCGACCCTAAGCCCTATAAAGCCCTCACAGAGTTTAGGGCAGGGCCGACCCGGCCTTAATGCCTTCTCAGACAGGGTCAGGGCTAAGATTCTGAAACATAGGCCCGACCCTAACCAAGCCCTCACTAAGCCCTAGTTATAATTTCACTATAAAATACACATATTATAACTATCCAACTCCTTGTTACATATTTTCAATTAAAATAACACTGTCATTTGTAATTTATCACTTACTGTATGGGTACTTCTAAGAACTTGTCTTATATCATAAAAACTTGTTAACCTAATTGTTTCTATCTCACAACTCACGTCAATAATGAGCACTAGGCACTGGGCACTAGCTTAATAAAAAATAGGTTGACGTCAATAAAAACTCCTTCCAAACTCTTATTTGTCTTTGTGTTCTTCAATGTTAAATGTAATTTTGGTGAGATTTGAGTACAAGAAATAACGGATTTACACTACTACAGAATGACACTTATACCACTGTTTTTAAGTGTGGCATAAATATATTTACCACTGTTATACAACCGTGACAATAGGTGGTGTGGTATATAATAATAGCAAAACTGTGGTATATATGTTTAACAGATACCACGGTTTTTCAAAGAACCGTGGTTTGTAATGCCCATTATATACCACAGTTGTCAACATAACCGTGGCAAATAAGCTATTGAAACCGTGGTTTATATTAGTGTATGTGTTATAATACCGTGGTATATAGTTATACTAAACACTACGGTTTATGCCAAACCGTGGTATATATATATACCATGTATTGGTGATATATATACCACGGATATATATATATATATATATATATATATATATATATTTTTTTTTTTAATATTGAAACTATTTGTTCAATATTGAAACAAACATCTCATTTCTATATTAAAACAAACATCTCAATTCCATGATAAAGTCCGCATTGACTTTTCATACCATTTGACAAGTAAATAATAGCAAACACAAGCAAAAGACTGAAAAAAAATAGAATATTTGTTAAACCATATATGCAATATAACTTCAAAATATTTTCTAAGAGTTACAAATTCATATTACAAATAAGGGTAACATATTCAATACGACTTTCCAAACAATCTTGAATCATTGCAATACCAAGTATTGGTGGCTTCACTCACTATAAATCCTAGTGCGGCTCCACAAAGTCCATCTAATTCCTAAAAATTCACAAAACAAATAATGAACTTAGAAATACAATATTACTAATTAAACTCATGCAATTAATTAAATATTTGAAAAATCCACCTAAAAGAAGTAAGAAGTTGAATAAATGAGAAAATGGAAGGTGGAATTTTAAGCTTTTACCTTGACGAGGAGCTTGAGGTGAGCATGGTCATTTGATTGGGGAGCAATTATTTTTTGAGTGCTTCTTGTTTTTTCCCTCCATCAAATTGATACCCTACACAACACACTGAACAACACATTGAACGACAACAAAATGATATTCTAAAAGGCTTTGAAACACTTTATATATAAACAAAAGCACCACTTCTATAAACCTAGGACTGTCCAAAAATATTGTCATGCATCAACATGTACTAGCAAGCCGACCCAAAATAACTCTAAAAAGAAGGGGTCGGAACATAATAATGTATAGAGTAGGTCGACCTACTTTGTACCAAGTAAAATTCAAATTTTCAAACTAACACTTGTGTCCAATGATAATATATAGAGCAAACCCAACTAGAAGCATCTAGTCATCAAGACATTAGTTTCAAACACAGAGATAAATGGGGCAGAGAAATTGTAGATAAAAAAAAAGGTAAGAAAGAGTTGTACGAAAGATTTGTTTAACCTGTTTTATATTCCTTAAGCACAATGCAAACTCAGATACCGAGTAGTCCACCAATGGGAAAAACCAAACCTAAAAAGTCAACAAATAATGATAAATTGTGAAGACATTGACACGTGGTCGAGCCACGCATTCTTATAGAGTTAGTATAACAGGTTATAAAAAACAATGAGGGTCATCATGTGCTCCATTGCTCAGTAATATATATAAAGTATTCATTCCATGACTAGCTATGTATGTACTAGTGCAAGTTATGAATGAAACAAAACTTATGTGCCTGTGTACTTAGTCAAATATGCACAATATATTACTTCCCAATAAGTGGAAGCTCAAAAGGAATTAATTGTGTGGAAGTGCCCCACCTGTGTTGCTTGCTCAAAACCTTTTTCTTTCCTTTATGAGTAAAGGGAGGAAATAAAGAGAACGAATGATTTAGTGCGCCACCAAGGTTTGTTTGGCATGTTAGGTTGGGCTAGGGCAGTAGAAATTAGATCTATGTTGGTATCGAGATGTGGCTATTCTAACTCCATCTTAGCAAGAAAATAATGAAGCGGGAGATAGTGAACCGTAAGAATAGAGTTTTCAAAATCTGGAATCGTAGAACGTTCCTCCACTACTCCCCATCCTGAAAAAGATCCTAAACCTGACGGTACGAAATTTAACATTTCACTAAGTAGTAGATTCTGTTGAATAAGCAGTTGAGCTAGTCGATCAAATCTCATTATCGGGAACCACCAGCAGTACTAGATCCTACAGAGCCGGTTTAAGCATTACTATAAGAAGCAGTTGATTCCGTTGATTAATGTGATCTGGGGCACCTAGGTTATTAAAGATCTACACCTAGAGGTATTGGACCGGCATAACCGATTGATTCATTTCAACCAACAGCGTAATACCCAGTAACATACCTAGTTGCCTATCCGATTGGATATCGAGACCGCATCTAAGCCAGGTGTATCATATATTGATCCATACCTTTTGCATATCCAGTACCCGGTGAAGAGCTAGCCACTGATGTGGCATATCCACCAACTGCTAGTGGCATTATAGGCGCATATGTTGATCCATCGGTAGCGGGGCGGATGCATAACCGCATCACTTCCGCATACCTTCGAGGATCGAGATAGAGACCTAGCAGCATCAATAGCGATGGATCCATCCGAGCATTTAGAGCCACCAAAGATAGGCGAGGGAATCGATGCAGGCAAAGACATAGGGGTGGTTGATCCAGCAGATCGTGCGGAGTTGTTTACCCGATCCGGTCGAGAACCCAACAGTAGTATAGTAGCGGAGGAAGCAATGATAGAGCTAGTTTATGAAGTAAAAATGAAGCAGATCCTGCTGCTCATACATCTCGCGATCGATAACGGGTTATGGATCTAAAGGTAACATTTAGTCCTGCTCCGGGTTTCGCCACATCCCCCACAGCTCCAGGAACAGATTCACTCGCCGGGGATTATCCAGACCAAGGTGCAGATACATCTCGAGATTGAGATGGAGACCCATGGCAAATTGTTGGAGATCGAGCGGACCCAGTGGCTGAACCCCCCATTGACCTAGCGCTAATTGATCTTGAATCGATAAATGATCCAGCAGATTAAGAAGCAGGGGTGGTGAGAGTCGGACCAAATGGAATGCCATAGACAGCAACTCGGTGAAAGGCTAATGAGACGTAGGTTTCATAATTAGAATAGCCAAGTTATAAGAAAATGACCTCAGGTTATAGTAGGAATTTTCATACTTGCAAAGAAGCCAATTGTTGTTAGATTAGCAATGGCCATTGTATGGTAGATTAGAAATTCACTCAAGAAGTGGCCCAAGGCATAGATGAATGATAGGAAGGTCACGGCATACAGCAGCTTGTTCTCAAGGTTGAATGCGCAAAGAAAGCAAAGGGTGCAAGTCAGAAGTGTCGACACTCCAAATGTTCCATGAACGTCAGTCACTACAATATAAAAGCATATCCTTTTAAGAGAATCAATGTCATCAATAGAAATATATAAAACAACAACAAAGATGAAATGATGTGGAAACAATCACTTAGGGAAAAATTAAGGAAATGGGACTTGGACAGTGGAATGAAATGTGTAAATGGATTAAAAAAGTGAGCAGATTAGAAATCATTGACAACATATATAAATGTCCTTTAGCCCAATCCCTCAACAGGCCACCTGCACTTATTCCAATATAAGAAAATTTCTATGTATTTGATAGAGCTCCTAATATTCCAGGTATATCAAGACAAATGTTTCTGATATTCTGTCTTTACTTCATTCTTGATACTAAGAACTGCTATTTAACTATAGAGGAGAGTAAAACGCCACACAAAGTAACAAATGAACATATCATACCAGCCCATAGGCTGTATCTATGCTTAGGATTGCTTCAAACTTAAATTTGATTTTCCTAAGGAGTTTATCATAGAGACAAAAAATAATAAGAAACTCAATTCAGTATTTAAAGTTCTTAAAGAAACATATCTGCTTTATTGATCTCACCTTTCTTCTTCTTTATATACAAATCCTAAACGGTAACTTTCTTCATAGAGGTGTTAAACTTTAGATTTCATTTTCAATCTTTCTATTGATCATTACAACTCAAGATAAAGATCACCTAATTCTTCACACCTCTTAAACTCTAGCATCTAATAAGAAACCAATCATAGCTCCAGTAGTTATGTAAATAACATTGCTTATACTTGAAATAATCCAAGACACGTGGTCTCAAAATTAATTCTCTTTCCCTTCACCTTCGGACATATATATATCAGTAGCAAAGAGCCATATCACTCTACTGATATGGTAACAAAGAGCCATATCAGTAGAGTGGTAAATTGTCATCCTATATTCCAAAATCAGATATAAGAAATGGGCATTTAACATGAAAGCAGATCCGATTGAATTTATGGATATAAGAAAAACTTGTATATTTACTTGGCATAACTTCAAGTATGCTGTGTTTTTTGCAGCCTCATCCCAAACCTGTCTGAATCTTGCAGTCTACAGAACAAAAATACAAAAAAAACAGCAAAAAAGAAAGAAAGAACATAAGTAGTCATTTCAGGCATACATTTGCATGTGAGTATTAACAGATATATTGGAAAACATACCTCTAGATAGTGCAACAGAAAAATCAGTACCAAGTAGCCTGAATCAGCATGCAGAAGAATTAGACACATTACCAAGAACAAATCTCGAGTAAAAACGAGAAAGGCACTCAAAAGCGAACCTGAAAATGTGGATGAGCTGTTGCAATTCAAAATCTCTAAGGAAAATTGCTTTACCAGTGATGAGTTCAGCTATTTATTGAGAACATAAAAGTATCACCCATTAATAATTTCATACATACAAACGAGCCACATTAAAACAATTCTTACAAGTAAGAGTGATTTATTACCAAAAATACAGCCAACAGACCAGATGTCTACTGGGGTCGAGTACTGCGTAGCTCCAAGAAGCACTTTAGGTGCTCGATACCACAGAGTAAGGATCTGAAACCATCGTTCAAATTCAACATTACTATCTAACTAACAAATTTTAACATCATAGTCACAGGACTATATGTAGTAAGTACCTCATGAGTATACTTCTTCATTGGCAAAGTGAACGCTCGAGCAAGACCGAGATCAGCTATCTTAAGCATCATTGTCTTTAGGTCCCTATGCAACACTCCATGACCATGGCAAAAAGAAACTCCTTTGCAAAGTTGGTACATGAGATTCTTAATTGTCTGAGGCGGAATAATCTCCCCCTTATTACCAAAACTCCGCATAAACTTCTTCAAATCAGTGTCCATGTATTCAAAAACAAGATACAGAACAATTTTCCCTTCTTTATTCTGTGCTTGTTTAACATCCAACAATCTAATTTGAGCAAAAAAAAACTAATTAAACCCTAATAATAATAAATAAAACAAGCCTAATTAAATAAAGATTGATTATTTATACCTGACAACGGAGGGATCTAGAGAAAGCATTCTGAGAATGGAGATTTCACGGAGGGTAGTGGGTGGGACACCTTCTTCGTCTTCACGAAGTCTTCATTCTTTAGAACAAGTTTTCAAGTCGTGTTCTTGAGAAGAAACAGAAGAATACCCTCCTTCTTCTTCATCATCGTCTTAGCAAAATAAGAAAACCCTAACCTAGCGGCTGTGAGAGAGAAAGACAGAGCGTGATTTCTTTTTTGTTTCCTCTTTTCGAAATTTCGATGATGTTTTGGTTTTTTGGATTTGTAACACTTCTCAAACGATTTTCAAGCGTTAGCAATTAATTCCGGAAATTCACCAAAATTAAGTAACGCTTTACAATATTGCCAACGCTTATATAGCGTTGACAACTTACTAACGGTAAATAACCGTTGCAAAGCAAAAAAGGTGCGTGTTGCAAATATTCTATTATGGTGTAGTGATTGCAAGATAGAAATACCTTCAATGTGCCACGGTACCCTACAACACGCACAGTGGACAAGATTAAAGACCCTGTCAGGATACGGTAATCTCTTAGTCCCCATGACGGCTGATATAGCTAGTAAAAACAATTAAATTTAAAACTCAATCAACAAGAAATTTATAAACCCTAGAAAACGAATTCAAGAATTACAAAACCAAAATAGCGAAAGACAAAATTGAACTTCGTCAAAAGTAGTAATATGGATACCCTAAAAAATCGGAAAGATGGTACCTTTGTCTGAGATGAAGAAATTGAGATGAACAAAAACTGCTTCCTTTAGTTCAATTTCATCGAAATTTGGGGAAGATGAACAAAAATGAGGTGGAATTCGAATAGATCAAGAAACATGGAGAAAACATCATGCGGAGTTAAGAGGGAAGGGTTTCTCTTTGTTGTGTTCTTGAGTTGAGGTCGAGAAGAAATCCAATTCCTTGCACTATTATGGTGTAGTGACGCGTTTTCTCACTGTTGTGGGAATCCTAAGAGTCGTAGAACTGTAGAAGTTGTGGGGAGAGACCGAGAGAATAGCGGGAATCCAATTTGAATGAGTTTTTAGATCTTGTGTATTTTTTTTGCGTATTTGACTATTTGGCATAAAGTCATAAACCACGGTAGAAAGTGGAAAATTTATATACCACTGTTTATGTTTAAGGTAGTGGGGATGTGGAGTACTCTCATGCTGGAAAAAAAACTAACCATGGTATATGGCCCAACTTATCCCACGGTTTTCATGTAACTGTGGCATATACTAGTAAACCAATGACCAAAGAAATTTCTGCCGTGGTATATAAGTATTTCCCACGGTTTTTGAAAGAACCATGGTATAAACGTTCTTATTGACCGTGGTATATGTGTCATTCTGTAGTAGTGTTAATTATATCAGTGAAAGATCCTTCCAAAATGTGTCTTGTGTATTTTAACTGTAATTTTGAAATATAAGTATAAGTCTCTATGTACTTTAGTTTATTAGATTGTGGATATGCATTTTAAATTGTTGGACTTATCAAAAATTATTACTAGATTTGTTGTTATTCAAATTTCAAAGTGGTGGGACTTTGAGTTTGCAAATCTTTGAATTTTTTTTGTAATATAAATGAGTTTTAAAATTGATGCAGTAAAAAGGAGAAAATATATAGGCCCGGCCCAGCCCGACCCTAATTTTTTTAAAAAGGGCTTAGGGTAGGGTCAGGGCTTGAGATTTAGACTTATGACCCGACCCGACTGGGCCCTATGGGGACTTTAGGGTCGGGCTGACCCGACCATAATAACTGAAAGGCTTTAAATATTTAAGGCCGGGCTAGCCCGACCCGGCCCATTTCCCACCCCTACCTGGGAGCCCTTCAACTTGGGGCAACACTGGAGCATGGAAAGCCCGGAAATAAGGAGTCATGGATTTGGGCTTTAAACATAAACTAGCCCAAGCCCAAGTAGAAACTTAATCAATTTAAAAGCGTGACCATATAAGGGTGGAATTCGAGCTAAACAAGTTGAGCTTTAGCATGCTCAAGCTCAGCTCACTAATTACACTAGCTTTAAATTGAGCTCGAGCTCGGCTCATATAGTTAAACGAGCGAGCTCGAGTCGAGCTTAAACGAGCCAAGCCCGAGCCGCTCAGTTATTTAACACTATAAATATGCTATTTGAGCTAAACGAGCCGAGCTTCATCAATCTCATTTGTTAGACGAGCTTTAATTTGAGCTCGAGCTCGGCTCATATAGTTAAACGAGCGAGCTTAGGTCGATCTAAACAAGCCGAGCTCTGAGCCCTCGGCTCAAATTCCACCCTTAGACTGACCATTTTACAATGAAGTTTTGTTTTTTTTTGTTTTTTTGTGAAGTGGAAATTTTTATTAATAATGATAACGAGTTTTACAAATGATTAAGACAAATGTGCAACAAGCTACGCCGCAAGTCTTTTCTGAATGACAAATCTTATTCTTCTAAATGCAAACTCGTTAGAACCAGCTGCCATTACGTTACTATTCACAACTTTCTGCAACCTCTTAAGGAGCTCAACAGACTGTTGTGCCAAGAAATCGAAAGTGTTAAAACTGAACGGAATGAAACAATGCTGGTTAGCCCTACAAACATCCTCGTGTTTCTCAATCTTTCCTGCCGCTGCTTTATTAGCTACTTCTCCCACCTCAAAGACTCCATTCCTAAGCCCTACCAACGGAGATGCTCCAGTTACGTACATCAACACATGCATGTTTCCCCTCAAACCAACTGTAGATCAATACATCCGTAGGCCGAAGCGTCGATCTACCCTCATTCAGATCAGTGAGAAAATTGACAGGAGCCTCCTTTTTTACTTGTATCCTAGCCCTCCAAAATGCATCACATAAAATGTCTCTAACATGATCATGTCAATATTTGTAACCTGGAAAATGTCTACAATGTACTGCATGGTCCCCGAAAGCATCCAGTGAACCCTTTTTGCAAACAAGGCATAGACCACTATTAGAGTACAAAGGAATCATAAAACAGTACTGGAGAATAGAACAATACTTTACTGGTGACATACACTGTCCAAGTCCCTCCATCAGAATAGCAAGAAGAAAATCCTTTGCATGTTCTGACTGCAGGCATCCAATGACTGCTTTTTGATGAGCAGATAACTCAAACTCCCTCTCAAGACCAGCACTAATTTTACCGTAGAACACTTCTGCCAAAACTTTTTGTGGTTTTGAGGGGACGGTAGGATTCATAGCCAGAGAATTGAGGTCAAAATCGGATAGACAGAGACTTTATGCACTGCTAGCAATATCAAGAATCTCATCCAACGATATATATTGGACCACAACTCCTAAGAATGTGGTTCTGAAGCTCAGAAGTCTGGCAACGGGAGGCCACAAAAGAAAAAGTAGAGACATCAATGACACAATAAATACCTAACCCACCAAGATGTAATGAGAGTGTCGATAAACGTCATTGCAAATCACCGAAGCCAGGACCATCAAAAACCACAATACCTTGGAGAACGTACACTGCGGAAATGCTGATCAAAAGTCTTGGCTGCCACTCTGAAAAAGGATGGTGGACAAGTACGAATTGCAAAGACCAACTGAGAGCGCCCAACAAAAGCTTGTAAGAGCGTTAACTCATATTGTGGATCTTCCAATACAGCCAAACGGTCCATCAAAGTCATATCCTTTTCAACACGCTTGCGAGCAAGGCCCATGAAAAATAATGAATCAGTGCTGACCGCACCTCCAAGCAACCTGGCCCCTGCTGAGGTCGTGACAAATCTGAAGGAAAGAGACCGGGAGTGGGGCGATGTGGGTCCAGTGATGGCCAAAATATCTCAGTTTTAGCCTCATTAAGAACCAGCCCGTAGGAAGGTCCTTCATTCTGAATCATACCCAAAGCTATCGCCACCTGCTATGTATCTCCGATCAAAGTCCTATCATCTAGGTACCAAGCCTGTAGCAATAATTGACAATTGGACTGGATTCGTAGAATTAGGGGATGCTTTACAAATGATTAGGACAAGTGTGCAACAAGTTGCGCTGCAAGTCCTTTCTAAATGGAAAATCCTGTCCTCCTAAATACAAACTCGTTAGAACCAGCTGTCATTACGTTACTGTCCATAACTTTCTACAACCTCTTAAGGAGTTCAACCGACTGTTTTTTTGTTTGGAAATAGATATTTCATTAATAGATAGCAAATAATTTATATAGCTCTGTCTGGACTCTATTGAAACTAAGCTGCACTGATCTTGGGACAAGATTATTACAACCCAACGGAAGTCCATACTTTGTTGTTTCAGCCATGAGGTGGGCAGGTTAAATTAGCGACCTTAGGGAGTAGACAATCTTAAAGAAGGCAAAAGACATAGACAGAGAGGTAATCTCTTGCAAAAGACTCGACACGTTCCATGATAAGTCTGAACTATCACCCTTAACTGCTTGAACTAAGCTTTGGCAGGTAGAGCAAACTACTAACTTATTTATACCCAGAAGAGACGCATGTTCAAGCCCAAGCTTTAGAGCTTGCAGTTCAGATTCTTCTACGGAACTGACTGCAATATGCTTGCTTCCTGCATAAGATAAAGGTTTATGCCACTCATTAATGGTAAAACCAGAACCATCATTACTACTAATTGAATTGAATCCACCATCTACAGAAAGCAGGAAAGGGTTTCCACATGTTTTTGTGGAATAGAGTACTTGATGTTAACAGGAGGGTGATTCATTAAAATAGATTGTTGTGCTTGTGTCAAAATTTGTGAAAAGTCAAGCATTTTATAAGCATTGTCAAATATTAGATTATTTCTATCAAACCAAATAAAGTAAGCTACATTAACTAGAGTAGTGACATAAGCTAAAATATCATCCTTATTTACATAGTGACCAACTATCTTGTTGATTACTTCCTGTACAGTAACAGGAGCATTCCAGGATTCAAAACAAATAGCTAGAGGTGAAGCAAACCAAATTTTTGTACAAATCTTAAGACAAGTAAAGATATCATGCTCTATGGTTTCAATGGAAGAATCACATCGTGGGCAAATGTCATAAGTACAACTATGCCGATCAAATAAAATTTTACGAGTAGGTAAAATATGCCGCATCATTTTCCATAAAAAAGTGTTAATTCTAAGAGGTGAGTGAATTTTTCAAATCAAATTCCATTCTTGTTTAAGGAAACCATAATGATTACTATTATTAAGCAAAATAATTCTATCCTTATTAAGAAACCAATGATAAGCAGATTTTACCAAGAAACAACCATTTTTTTTAAGAGACCAAAACATTTTTTGAGAATGAGTAGGGGATGAATCTTAGTCTGAAGAATAACATCTCTAATATAAAGTATAAAAAGAATATCAATAATATCATATTTCCAATAAAAAGTTTCATGATCAATCAGGTCAAACACAAAAACAAAGTTGGTATTACAAGTTTGGGGACCAAAAGGCTTTTTATTTGGGAGAGATGGAATCCAATTATCCTCCCATATTTTGATGTTATCACCGGTAGATATACTCCAACAAGGTATTAAAGTTATCTCTTTTTTTTTTTTTTTTTTTTTTTTTGGAAATTTTATTGATAATCGATAAAGAATTTTACAAATAATTAGGACAAGCGTGCAACAAGTCTGGCCAAGAAGTCCTTTCTGAATAGCAACTCCTATTCTTCTAAAACAAACTCGTTAGAAACAATTTGTCATAACATTATTGTCCATAACTTTTCAAGTCTCTTGAGAAGCTCAATGTGATTTGTTGTTCCAAGAAACCGAAAGTGTCGAAACTAAACGGAATGAAACAATGCTGGTTAGCCGTGCAAGCTTCCTCATGCTTCTCCATCTTCCCTGCCGCTGCTCTCTTAGCTGCTCCCCCCGCCTCAAAGACTCCATTCCCAAGCCCTACCAACGGAGAGGCTCCAGTTACATCAACACATGCATGTCTCCCCTCAGACCAACTGTATATCAATATATCCGCAGGTCGAAGTGTGGATCTTCCCTCATTCGGATCAGTGAGAAAATTCACAGGAGCTTCCTTCTTCACTTGTACCCCAGCCCTCCAAAATGCATCACATACAATATCTCTGACATGATCATGTCGGTATTTGAAACCTGGAAAATATCTACAGTGTGCTGCATGGTCTCCAAAAGCATCTAGTCTACTCTTTTTGCAAACAGGGCATAGACCACCATCAGAGTACAAAGGAATCATGAGACGGTACCGGAGAATATAATGATACTCCACTGACGACATATGCTGTCCAAGTCCCTCCATCGGAATAGCAAGTAGAAAGTCCTTTTGCGTGTTACATTTGCAAGCATCCAACGACCGCTTTCGACGAAAGCAGATAACCACAAACTCCCTCTCAAGACCAAAGGCAATCTTACTATAGAACGCTTCCGCCAAAACTTTTTGTGGTTTTGAGGGGCGGTAGCATTCCGACCATAGAACGAGGTCAAAATCGGGTAGACAAAGACTCATTGACCGCTAGCAACATCAAGAATCTCATCCAAAGGCACTGGCCCACAACTCCTAAGAATGTGGTTCTGAAGCTCAGACGTCTGACAACGGGAGGCCATAAAAGCAAAAGTAGAGACATCAGTGGCACAATAAATACCTAACCCACCCAGATGTAATGGGAGTGTCGATAAACGCCACTGCAAATCACCGAAGTTAGGACCATCAGAAACCACAATGCCCTGGAGAACACTGCGGAGATGCCGATCAAACGTCTTAGCTGCCTCTCTAAAAAGGGATGGTGGACAAGTACGAATCGCAAATACCAACTTAGAGAGCCCAGCACAAGCCCGTAAGAGAGCTAACTCACACTGTGGATCGTCTAATATAGCTAAGCGGTCCATCAAAGTCACAACCTTTTCAACACGCTTGCAAGCAAGGCCCCTAACAAATGATGGATCAGTACTGACTGCACCTCCAAGCAACCTGACTCCCTGCTGAGGGCGGGACAAATCTGAAGGAAAGAGACCAGGAGTGGAGCGACGTGGATCCAATGATGGCCAAAATAGCTCAGTTTTAGCCACATTAAGAACCAGCCCATAAGAAGGTCCTTCTTCCTGAATCATACTCAAAGCTGTCGCCACTTTGCGTATCTCCAATCAGAGTCCCATCATCTAGATACCAAGCATGTAGCAACGATGACAACAGGACTGGATCCGCGAGAATCCGGGGATGCAACACCCGTGCAAATAGAAGGGGACCCAAAGTGGTCGCCTTTTTTGGACCCGAAGAGAGACCATATGTAGCTATCCCCATATATATAACCTCGCAGGTTGACAATACAAGTACTCAACCCAAGGGAAATAGTCAGGCAACGGATACTTAACCTCTCTCAACATAGTAGTCGATCAACCATGTTAAAGGCGTTCTGAAAATCTACAAGCAAAGATCGAAAAGAGAGGTAATCGCGTTAGCATACACTATCGCGGTTGACAAATGCAAAATCGCTTCGCACCACCGTAAACACCAACCCCATAATCGAAAATCCCGCAAGTATCCTACCACATCTTGGGAAACTCCTTTCATTGCAATCTTGGAGACCAAACGGCGCCAAACCATCCCTACGACTATAGGGCCGAATACTATTATCCGGCGAGAAGTGGAGTAAAGCGGAGCACTCATGAATGAATTACGCTCGCTAGCGGTGTGGACATCGCCCTTGTAACCAAAGATTCACCATTGGGTCAATGCATCTAGCAAATCGACGATATATAGGCTGCAGCCCCACTCATGGCATCCAACAAATGCTGAGCTCGAAGACCATCACGACCACAAGAAGTACCCTTTGGAAATGACCGAATACATGACAATAGGGCATCTCTCTCTACCACTAAAGGAGGCTCAAAGAAAAGGCGGTCGGTCTCACGGTGGTTGTCGATCGGGTGTTTCTCCTCTAATGCACATATAGTCTGCAGTATTGGAGGCAACTCCTGGCGATGATAACACTTTGACCGGCCGCAACAAAATGTCCATCGACAACTTTTCAGAGAAACGGCGACTCACATTCTGAGTGGAGGCAGATTTCCTGGTCGGCTGGACTAAAGGAGACTCTGTTACAGACTCTAAGAGACGAAACATACCGCCAGGCTCATTCCATGTCGTCAAAGCATGGAGAATCTATTTTTGCTGAAAGTTTTTCCTAGTGCGTAACGGCGTTCACGACGACGTGGTCGGAAAAACTGCGGAGAGTGCAACGCGGCAAGAGGAGGAGACGAACCCAAGACATAACTGAACTAGGATCAGTTGTAATATCCCAGAGAGCCGATTTCAGTGCACCTGAAAATGCCAATCGACAAGCACGTGGTATACTTTTCACGGTTCGGAAAGGTATACGAAATGCATTATCCAGTAATTTCTCATTAAGAGAAGAAGGGACAACAAGCGGATCAGGGGTATCACCAACACCCCTCTGTGTCGTGGATGCAAGATCTGTAGTGTCGGGCTTAGGAGGCGGCTGTGGTATGCCCACAATGAAACATGGGGATTCCCCATTCTCCAACAAAATAGGTGGTGGTATGATAGCATCTGGATGACGGCACGGTATACCAAATGCGTGGATACCCAGACAACGACCACACATCCATTTGTCTATAGACTTTAAGGAATTCTCCAATAACAAATACAAATCACAATCATCCTTAAGTTCATCCCATACCCTATCAATACTCAACTGACAACCTACATGTTGTTTATCAAAATGCGTGAGAAAGTAGGGAATAGTAAAGCCATTACTGTTAACCCCATTAGTGCATCCATGACGATCACGGAAAGGGCAATGAACACGTTTCTTAAGAGGCAGGACAATAGAACCAGAAGAAACAACTTTCTTCTTTCTCATATCCAAATCCTGTCAACAACTCGACAAAACCCAAATCCAATCAAACAAAACCCAACATAAGCAAATCCCCAATCCTGTCAGCAAAACTACAAATTCCACACCTCATCCCATCAACACACAAAACCTAAACCAAAACCTCTCCGATAGAAAAGTTTATCTCTGACAGCCACAAAAACCCAACGAATGAGTTCACCAAGGCAACCCAAACCTAACAAACCTAATACAAGTCCTTTCCTACCCCAAACCACCCCGAATCAGTTGCGGGAGGTAGTGGTAGAATCCAACAAAATGATAAAGCTCCTCGAGTGTTTGGCGGTGGGGATATAGCGGTGTGGCAATAGTGTGTGGCTTGATGAGGAAGGAGGGTAGTGTGATCTTGGTGGTTGATGGTGTTGCGGTGATGAGGAGGATTGGTTATGGACCGAGAAGCCGGAGTACAAATCAAAATCGGTCTTCTTGGTTTTGGCTCTTTGGAAGGTGGCGGTGGAAGCAACAGTCATTCTTGATGGGAGGAGGTGGTCGGGGGTTGTGGTAGTGATTTGGAAGGTGATTCGGCGGTGGTGTGGTGGAGGGGCGAGGTGATGGGGATGCAGCAGCAGCAAGGTTGGGTTTAGATCGGTGGAAGAAGAGGGTGGAGGATTAATGGTGTTGGGGGCAGCTGGTGCTGGTGGGAGGTGGTTGAGAAGAAGGTTGAGTCGCTGAAGACCAGTTGGGATTAGGGGGGGGACGGTGGTGGTGGCTGTAGGCGGTGGTCGGGTTTCCAGATCTGGGGTTTAAAGGAGGCGGTGGTGGTGGCAGCGATGAGGTGCCATGTCGGGTGGTTTATGGGGGCGGCAGTGGGAGGTGGTGGTGAGGGTGTGGGCAGCACAAGCGGTTTAGGGTTTAGGGTTACATTTTTCAACAGATTTTGGATAAAAGGGATTTATTTTGGGAATAAAAAGTGTTTAAACCCATAGCCCCCATTGATTTTTTTGGTACAACACTAGTTCCAACTGATCATATGTATTTTATCATGATCAGCCTCATTTGTTCCCCACCAGAAATTTGGATTAAGCATGTCCAAATTATGGCAAATAGATTTAGGAAAAAGGTTAGTCTGCATAGAGTAAATAGGAATAGTGGAAGTATCATTTTTAATTAAAGTACCTCTACCAGCAAAAGAAAGAAGTTTCGAATTCCAAGAAGATATTTTAGCAGAGATATTTCTAATAACTTTATTAGTACTAACCATATTTGGTTTATTAGGATTAAAATTAATGCCTAAATAAATATTATTAGAATTAGAAAGGGGGATTTTCATAATTCTAGACAAGAGTTTCTTATGTCGATGGTGTACACTGTGACTAAAAAGAAGGGAAGACTTATTAAAATTAACTTGTTGACCGGACATCAAACAATACTCATTCATGCATTGTAAAAGAGTATGAGCTTCATTAATATTAGCTCTAATAAATATGAAACAATCATCAGCAACCATGAGGTGTGTTATAGGAGGAGCATGCCTGGCTATACATATACCATGCAGATTATTATTAGCTTGAAGATTGGAAATATGCCTAGAAAAATACTCAGAACAAAGAATAAAAATGAAAGGGGAGAAGGGCCAGATCACCCTGCCGTAATCCCCTTGATGCAGAGAACTTACGGAAGGGGGAACCATTCAAGTTAATAGAGAAAGATGAGGTAGTAATACAAATAGCAATCCAATCAATCCATTTTTGACAAAACCCAAAGTGTTGCAAAACTTTGAAAAGAAAAGGCCATTCGATTTGATCAAAAGCTTTATGCATGTCTAACTTGATAGCCATATATCCTTGCACACATATTTTCTGTTTTAGCTTTTGAAGAATCTCTTGTAGAATGATAGT
Source organism: Coptis chinensis (assembly GCF_015680905.1). NCBI lineage: Eukaryota > Viridiplantae > Streptophyta > Magnoliopsida > Ranunculales > Ranunculaceae > Coptis > Coptis chinensis. The sequence goes on from NC_141464.1 coordinate 76,684,378, forward strand.
ATTATCATATATTTGTCTATGTTTTACAAATGCAGATTGATGAGGAGAGATTAAATCAGGAAGGAGATGTTTAAGTTTATTGGCTAAAATCTTAGATAAAAGCCTATATATGATATTACATAAACTAATAGGCCTAAAGTTTTTCACCTGATTTGGGTTTGGAACTTTAGGAATAAGGGTAAGATTTGTATGATTAAAGGATTGGAGCTAAGAGTTATTTGAGAAAAAATCTTGCATAACATGAAACAAATCATCTTTTAAAAGAAGCCAATTATCTTGGTAAAACAGAAGCGTAAACCTATCTGACCTAGGTGCCTTGCAGGGTTCCATAGCAAACAAAGCCTCATGTAACTCATCAATGGTGACATGCATAATAAGATTATTATTATCAACACTACTGACAATATTAGGAATACAAGACATCTAATCAGGAATAATAGGATTACTAGTAGTAAATAAGGTATTAAACAAATCTACAATGTGGTTACCAATGTCTTTGCTATTATCAAACCAATTATCATTATCATCTTTCACAAACAAAATCTTATTAAGACTCCTTCTACGGTTAGCAGAATTATGAAAAAAATTTGTATTGTTGTCACCCAAAGATAGCTTCAAATATCTAGATTTATCTCTCCAGAAAGCCTCTTGTCGAGAGTTGAGATCATGGATCTTATTCTTAATCTCATTTTCCACAGCAATGGTGTTGTAAGTAGGATCAGAAAGTTGAATGTGACTCAAAGTTTGAAGAAGATGTTGAACTTCAAAATCCAATTTTGGAAAGTGATGTTTGTTCCATGAACAAAGATTTTTTGTGACAGTTAGCATATTATCTAGAAAGTTTTGAGAAGAAGAGTAATCAGATACATTCCAGCTATCTTCCACCACATTTTTATAGGAAGGATCCATAGTCCAGGAGGATTGAAACATAAAAGGTTTTTTAGTTTTGTTATTAGAGGGATTTGTATAAAAAATTATCATACTATGGTCGGAGTGAATAATAGGTAAGGTGAAAATAGTAGCATTTGGGAAAGTGGTAAGACCTGAACTGTTAAGGAGAGCTTTATCAATTCTTTCTTTAGTGAGCTCGAACAAAGTTTGATTATTTGTCCAAGTAAAAGATACCCCAACAAACCCAAGATCAGATAGGTTAGCTTTATTGATCAAAGCATTGAGTTCACTAGAATATCTCATAATTTGGAAAGGTTTGCCAAATTTTTCCCAGGGATGTTGCATCTCATTGAAGTCCCCAATGAGCATCCAATCTTCAGTAATGTGTGGACATTGGGTTTTGAGGTGATTCCAGAACAGCCACCTATCCTTAGGTTGTAGTGGTGCATAGATGAAAGAAATGAAAAAGTGTTTCCGACTATGTGGTGAGATTAAAACAACATGTATGATATTTTGAGAGGTGAAAAGGACTTGCATTTTAATATTATTGTTCCATATTAACCAAAGTCCCCCAGTAAAACCATTTGCAGGGACAACTACTTTGTTAATAAAGGGAAGTTTTGAAAGTCTGATGGTACTTGCATGCATGTTAGCTTTTGTCTCCATGAGAAAACAAATGTCAAATTTATGTTTCAGATGTTGTTTAAGAAGATAATTTACAGTAGATGGTTTTTTGCTACCTCGACAATTCCATGATCAAATTTTCAAAGCAAAGGAGGGGGCCACGGATGAAAAAACACAACTAACTTAGGAAAAAGCGTTACAAAACTATGATCTAACACAGTGGTAAAATGAGGGACAAGTAGAAAAGATAATGTACTATTCGTAGGAAGAGGTACCTGGTGATTGGGTGGGATGTGCAGATCAGTAAAACTCGAGGAAGCCACTTCTTGAGTAACAGAGACAACATAGATGCGAGTAGATTCAGCAACATTAATTACTGTTATTGCCTTTTGAAGTTGTAGATTGTAGAAAGTATACTTCAAAGATTTGTAAGAAGTTGAGGTTCATCCTAGATTGTTTAAAGTTGAGAGATTGAGAGTTTAGAGAAGAAGGTAGACTCTTAGTTTAGGACTTGGCTAATTTAGTTGTGAATGAAAACATTGAAAAGTAAGTTGTTGGAGATTGAAATGACTCAAAACATTGAAAGCAAATGATTGAATGAAAGATTGAAACAAGAAGAACAAGGAAATAATGATTTATTGAAATAAACAAGATAAAATAACAAGATTGAAATACAAGAAAATAAAGAATAATAAAGTAAAACTTAAATTGAAAAACAAGACTATGAAAAGGAAAAGAAAACCAAATGGTTTGGATCCTAACATAATGGATGCGTTCGCTCTCCTTTGCTTTTTGATTATATACCCCTCTTTTTGCCAATTACAGATTTGTCCTCATCCATTCTAAACTAGACATCTCACTCATTTCACTTTCACTTTTGCTTTTCCATTTGCTTTATGGGTGCATTCTTGACCAAGATAGGTTTAGGGAAAAATCTTCATAATTTTTGGTATTCTGATTTGAGTCCTTTGACTATTGGCTTTGATCGGTTGACTTGACTTTTTCAGCACTTTTCCATAATAGCTACTGGTCTTCATAATAAGCATGATTAATGCTCCTTTTGGTGCTAAAATGCAGCTTTTATGATAAGTGGTCTGAAATACTCCTTAACCTGAAAAGGGCCGTAAAAGCTATGAGTTGTGTTTTCGTTAAGGGTATGATGGACTGTAATGCATTAATAAAAGGTTAATAAAATATATATTTGGGAGCTGATCACTTTCCATGCATTGCTCAAGGGGGGTGCAATCCACAGCTGTATATGCACAACCTTCAGTTTCAGTATCATAAAATAACCTCCTCTTCTTAAGTGGAGGAGAGAACACAAAGATTGTTTTTTTTTTGTCTTCATCATCTTTGTCGCATGGGTGTTTTTTGCTTGTTGGAGATAGGTTAGGGGGTGTGGAAGGTGGAGTGTTTGGAGAAATAAGACCGTTATTGGCATTGTTCATACATGTTGAGTCAATATTCATCAATTTGTCATCAGCATCTGATGTGGCATTGAGTGTAGCGGTATGCTCAATTTGTTGCTCCACTTGTCTTGGCTGCGTCAGACTAGATGATGCATTACCCTTTTCACTTGTGTCTGGTTTTGTTAGATGAAAGTTTTCTTGCACAATTGCTGCCTTGGGTAGCAAGGGAGCCTTGCCAAGTGTTGAGGCTTTACTTTTTTTTGTTGATTCGGTACGCCAGATTGAGTTGTGGTAGTTCAAGTCCGGTGGCGCTCTCCGGTGTCTAGCTGAGAAGTTTTTTGACACGCCACCCTTTAACCAGCTATTGTATCATCTTTTATTGATCATATTTTTTGCCCAGCTGATGGACTCCTTTGCACTGCATGAAATTTTTTCATGCCTAAGTCGCTCGCATTCAAAGCAAAACAATTCTAACTTCTCAATTTTGGTAGGAAATGAGAGTAAATTAAAGTGTTTAGCTTGTGCTACAGCTTGCATTGGGAGAGGTTTGTTTGCATGCAGAATAACTCGTATTCTCATTTAAGCACCATCTCGATCGAAATGAGGGATCAACCATTTTTACTTCACCTATTGAGGCACCAAGAGATTTGCCAGTCGTTGTTGTAAATCTTTCAAACAGAATGCGAAAGATTTGTATCCAAAGAGGCATTGAGTAAAAATCGATTTTCTCTGGTGGTTTATCTTGTTCCCAGGCTTTAAAGGATTATATGACCTCCAATAATCCATGGTCCAGCGTGCAACACATGGTTAAGATTGTCTTGTGATTCAAAGTCAAACAGGAAAAGGCCAGATTTGATGATACTGAAACTGAAGTTGGATAGCCCCCATTGCATCTGAAGTTGAAGCTGTATGTACTTTTCCGTGAAAGCTCGATGTGTAATGAGTTTCCCATAGGCCTTGAGCTTCCAGATTTGTAAGACGTTCTCATCCTCATCCACTTGTGGAAGTTTTGCTACCTCACAAGCTCAAGGTAACAAGGTTGTAACTAAATTGAAGTTGGAGATTGTAGTTGGGGTGGTAGAACATTATTGTACAACAATGAATTGATATCTCAATTAGTAGAGTACACCATAATTAACATGAGCTTTTAAATTGGACCAACCTTTTTTCTACCACTAAATACCCTTGATAAAATATTCAAACAAATTATTCAATGTCTTTAAAAAAGACTATTTGGTCATTTCAATTTTTACTACCTTTTATACCCTTAACTTAACATAGGAAAAAGAGGGCGTTTTTGTAAATTCAAATAAAAAACCAAATGTACGCAATATATGAATTATACGCCTATATTAATTATTCATAAATTAGACTTTAATTACCATAAATACACTATGCTCCTTTGCCTTCTGTTTCCTCTCTTTTGGTAAACAATAACTTCTTTCATTTCATATTCTTTTTCTGTCTCCTCATCTTTTCTTCTCGACTCAAAAATCTCTAGACACTCTTCTCTTTTTTCTTTCACTGTCAGTGCAAAGTGCAGAGAAGAAGAAAGTATTTGTTATTAATACTAACAGATCTTTTGAGTTATGGTCATGAAGTTACTGTGTTGCGGGAGTGAGGATGACTCTCACACCTCGAATGCAGTGTAAGTAAGATTAGAAAATAAAAGTTATGCATCCTCTCGCCTTCCAAAGTTTCAAAACTCTTCAGTTCTCTAAAGTCCCAACCACCTCTCTGAGTCTTCCTGAAACTTCGTTTCTTCACCAAAGCATCAACCAAGAAGAAATCTGAGAAATTTAAGCTCTATCAAGTTAATTGAATGATTTAATCCATTGTTTTCTCTATCTTCCTCCGTTGGCAAGTGGTGACTACTCTGTTTCCTCTCGCTCAATTTCTTTCCATTCATTCTCTCCTTATTATGTTCATCTTCCTTATTTGACTTCACACTACAAATTGTTAAAAATAGTTTGTGTTAGGACTTGGGAAGGAAGCAACAATTAGTGTTTCAATTTTTATCGATTTATGATAATTTCAAATTATTGCTTAAGTAGTTTATGTTGCTTAGTATTTCCATTTTGTGAGTCTTGAAATGAAATGTTGATTCCGCTTTTACTTTTCTAAGTACCACATTTATGATTTCTCAGTACTTCATTCAAACCTTGTGTAACCTACCAGGTGAGATTGCTTTCGACAAGAGGCAAGATTGAAGATGGAAAAGGACAACCTTGAGAAAGAGAAGAGTGTTCTAATGGGCACCGCATTAACTCAAGATAACCAAGATGGGGCTCTTGAAATCACTGTCAGTGGAGAAAAGTATCGGTGTCTCGGGTTTGCCAAGGCAAAAAGTGAAGTTTTAAGTGTTGAGAAAAGTGATGTGAGGCAATACAATTAAACCTCTTTTGACAGATCAAGACGCGTGTCCAACAAGTGGAGTGACAAATCGGGAAGTTCTTATATGTTCATTACATTGATTTGTACATTTTGTGTAGGTAACCTTTCTTAGTCCTCTTCCAATAGAAACTGGTAATTTTGTTATGCATGTATCCTGAATAATTCGGATAGGAAACGGTGTTGGTATTGTTTCCAATTGAAATGAAATATATTCATGATGGATACTTCTCTTTTTTCTTGTGAGCAAAGACATATAGTACCATCCCAAACTTTGATTTACCAAACAAACGGTCCTGGCACTCAATAGACGACTAAAATGACTAAAAATGCAATATCAAGTTTTCATGTTTTTGGTAGTACTAAAAATGTCCATTTATTAAATCTTTATGTTTGTAATGTTGGTTTGTGACAAACCTTTCTTTCAGAGTGTTAGGTCTCAAGATAAAGTTGTGAGCTTATGTGTCGTATTAATTGTTAACTTGTGGGATTTGTGTGACTGAGATTGGGCTTACTCAGAAATTTAGAGTTCTGATTTAAGTTTTCTGATGCCCTTTTCCTTTGAAAATAAGAAAATAGTTGTGTAGACTGGAAAACATTTTGATTTCATAATATCCATTTTATTTTGTGTAATCTAGAAGACAATTTGATAATCTTCTAGATTAAATTATAGCCAAACACGAGATCAAGTTGTTATCAAGTTAGTAAAGTGTGAGAAGGTTGTGAAGAGGTCGGATGAAACATAAAGTGATGAGAGTACGAGACATTGTGGTGGATAGAGTACTCCAGAATAGTAACCACAACCCTGGAGGATGGCAGACTACTAACCACAATGTATCTTAACTGGGTTCTTGAGTGCCTTTTTCCAAGAGCAGAATAGAAGATCTATTTGGATTCATGTTTGAAACCATACTTCCGAAGTGCAAATTACAAATTTAAGGTTAGTAAAGAAAGTAAGTTACTTAAAACAGTATCATACAAAATTGATGTGTTATAAAAAATCAACTGTGTCCAGTTAGGGAGGGAGATAGGGAGTCATTTAAAGGAGTTAGAATTAAGTTTTGGATGCAACAAGATATGATGTGGTCATTGGCAATAGTTCAACATTTTATTAGTTTTCAGCCAACTTCAGCATTGTGATCTTCACTTTTATCATCGAGAGTAAAATGACATGAGTTCTGTCATTTTTATATTTGTATGGCTGAGTAAATAAGGTTTGTGTTACTTGTGGCCCTATGGGCACTCAATATAAAAACGTGTTTGTCAGTTAAAGAAAAAAAAAATAACGCAGAAGGTTTGTGTGTTAATAAGGATTTGTGCATTGTAGCTTAAAGTTGTCTTTCCTGTAATAACTGATGTTTATGTATTGTGCAGTATGTGCAGCCTGTTTACCAGTGCATGTTGGGGTGTCTAAGGTCTAGAGCTTTTGAGCATTTTAAGAAAGGACTAGAAAATTCATTTAACGAAGGAGAACCATTTTCTCGCATCGGCCTTCGTGTCTACCCAAATCTTGCATGTTTGAATTTGATAAAGGAGTCAGGAGGTGGGCTTAACTCAAATCTACAGTTATCCAATTTGGTAACTTATAATGCTCATTCTTAGGCTATAGATAGTTGGCAAACTTCTTTACAACCATGAGTTGTGATGTCTAACTGAAAAAGTTTCCTTAGAAGTATTAAATTATGTTTGTTGTGTTGCCAATATACATGCTTAATACCCAGCTCATGTGTGTTTTGATTTTCAGATGCTGCCATACAACATGCCAAATGGGATCCTACAAAAGTCAGAGAAAAACTTCGACGTGATATGGAAGCACATGCAGCATCTGTCCGTAGTGAGAAATTAATTGTCAGAGTTGAAAGCCAAATATTAGGTGTTGTACCTAAGATTTCATTTTTGTAATCGCTCCAATTAAAGCATGTTGAACCCATAGAAATATCGTCCTTGAGTACACCTGCTACTTTGAACTGAAAATTCATTAATGATGCTTTTATGATTTGTAGAAACAACTCAGTGAAGCACTCATTGAACCCGTGGATTCCCTATTAGATGTTTCTGGTCGAGACACTTGGGCATCAATTAGAAGATTACTTTGATGTGAAATTGAATCTGCTGTTGCAAAGTTCTCAACTTCCCTCTCTGGTTTTGAGTTGGACCAAGCGACTTATAATGGAATGGCTCTGGATCTTCGACAATTCACGAGAAGTCTTGTGGAGAAAAAAGCAAAAGAAGAAGCTGGGAAGGTGCTGATTCGAATGTAGGATATGTACCTATTTTCAGATTATAAACTTTGTATCTGCTTCATTTTTCCTTTATTTTGTTTTTAACCATATTTTTTTACGTTTAGGTTTTCAACAGTGTTCAGTCTTGACAATGATTAAATGCCAAGGGTTTGGACTGGGAAGGAAGACATTAGGAAAATAACAAAAGATGCACGTGTTGCGGTATTACTATTCTTAATACTATTTTATACCTTTAGGCACAGGATTTTGAGTTTCATAATCATATGCATGTGGTTTTGTTGTAACGGTCACCAAATTATTATTAATGTGTTGCAGTCCTTGAAGATTTTATTTGTAATGGCTGCATTACGCTTGGAAGACAAATCAGATAAGATTGAGAATGTACTATTTTCTTCTCTAATGGATGGAACTGTTTCTGTTCTTGGGTCTCAACAGAGCAGTGTAGGAATCTCTGCAGATCCGCTTGCCTCAAACACATGGGCAGAGGTATGATATTCTTTCCTTCTATGTTTTTGTCTTTAGGTCATAGTTCCTGGGTATTGTGTTAAAGAAAAGTTTTCTTAGGTCTCCCCAAATGATGTGCTGATTACACCAGTTCAATGCAAGTCTTTGTGGAGGCAGTTCAAGACTGAAACTGAATATACAGTGACTCAAGCTATTTCCTCACAAGTATGTTACTTCTTTCATACAATAGTTTTGTTGTTTGGTTGTATTGAAGCCATATCATATCATCAGAGGTGTAATAACGTTAAGGAGAGGGGACATCGCATGTGCTGTTAATATTTCTCGAGTTCTATTGCTATTTGTTTTCGACGGGTTACTTCGCTTGATCTATTTTGCCTGTAGCACATGGAGTCTTGATTGTTTTATGGCAATAGTCAAATTGGATATCAGACAAACCAATGATTAGAGCAAATCAATATTTCTCTCTATTTTGTTTTCTATCAGGTTCAATTCCTAACTCACTAGTGAACTTTCAAAGATCAAATAGGTATGATAAGTAGCCATACCTATTTGTTGATGACTTGCTAGATTCGATTTATTACATTGTCTGTGTAGATCACATAAGAAGAGGTCTATGAATCAACCTTTCCTATACCCAAATGCCAGAAAGCACAAAGTAAGTTAAAAATCTCAGGTCAACTTTTATACTTAGATTTAGAGTTGTCAAGTTTTTCTTCTGAAGTTGTTTTCTATATCAGGTCCTGATATTCTCTTAGTGGACCAAGATTTTGGATTTAATTGAGTGCTATTTTGGTGAGAAAGGGCTAGAGGTCTGTAGAATTGACGGTAGCGTGAAGCTGAATGAAAGAAAAAGACAAGTATGTATTACTAATTAAATTACTCTTAGTGGTAAATTAGTTAATGAGGGTATAATAATGCAAATCATGGTTAAGTTGTGTTACTGGTAAAAGATTATGACATTGTGCACCCCATTGTATCAGTATGTCTCGACAGTTGTTTCAAAATCCAAGTAAAGTCTGCAGTGGCTACTTGAAAGTGATCTGTGCAAGTTACATGTTGGGTTCCTAACTTCCTACCAGTAAATTATTTTTGGAGCTTCTAATAGTCAGAAAGTATATTCCCTCAGATGGAAATCAGTTGCCTTTTGTGCTTCAAAACTTAATTGGTGGTTATCTTGGTAGTGAGGTGAGACTTTTGACTTTAAGCTTCTCAATACAGCTTATATTTTAAACTATTTATACGAGTTTTTGGTTGTTTAATTATTGTTTGGCATATAAAAAGGAATTATTGTTGTAGCTCGCCATGTCATTCATTTTTTAAGTTTGTGTCATCCGTGCAATCAAAGCTTTCATTAATGGCGTTGGAAATAACCAAATGGAAAGCAAAGGTGCAAAGATGCAAAGTTTCTCTTTGAATTGAGTTCTCATCTACTCATAAATCTATTGGGGGTCATGGAAGCATTCAAGAAACGCACACATGCTACAATGAGTGTGCATCGTTTATGATTGAAAAGGTCTTCACAGGCACTGGGGCAGTAGTACTTGCCACACATAACCTTAAGTCTAGTAAAATTCAAAGACCTTCATGGATTTTGTATCCTTTTGTATTTCGTTAGATTTTTGTGTATGCTGATATATATGGATTATGTAGGGAAAGTTGCAGCAGCCAAGGCACAAGGTTTGGGTATAAGAAAGGGGAGCCCGAAGCTCCAATTTGATGAGCTTAAGGGAATGACAAATGAGTTATTGTTTGGTTTGAGAAATGCAGAGTTCCAAGTGAGCAAGTACTTCCCTTATGACCCAGTAGAGATGGTAATGCCCATACTTTCTTTGAAGGGTGAAGAAAACGTAAGACCATTATCTGCCTCAACCTTGGATATGTAGCTCATGAGGTATGTTCTATGTAGGCAATACCATTGATGATATCGTCAGTTCACATGTACTGAGGATGTACTATGTTTTGGAAATTTCAAATAAATAAATAAGTGTAATATGTCGAAAAGTTACCTAGCCCCACCATGTTTGCTACATAACATTTAAAAACATCATGTCTAATATTTTCTAATATTTTTTATAATGAATCTAGACATAGTAGTAAACATAATGATGTTATTTGTGCATTTGATTCCTAATTGAACTAATTTGAGGATATTTATGTGGTTTGCATGAAGAAATTATTGAGGAGACTCAAAGTTGCAGTTTGGTGAGGTGATCTCGACACGATCATGGGTCAGGTCCTCAGGTTGCCAATGCAACAAGTCAGCGGTTAGCCATGGCCAGATTTTTATTTTATTTATTTATTTATTTTTATGTTCATAGGACTTTAGGTTGTATGTAAATATGCAAAAATATTCCTTAATTCACAGCTAAATATTTTAGCCTCATAGTGCACCTTAAGAGCATCAATTTTATTTGCTTTTTTAAGGCCCTAACTCCTAACCTGTTTATTATTTTCATGTTGTTAAGAACAATTCAAAATTAATATTTTTTCTTCGCTCTTTTTTTGTATTGTTAAAAAAGCTCATTTGTAGTAAGAGGCGGCAATTGGGAGGTTTCTTTGCTGAACTGTTCCTCAATAATTTCATTCAATCTTAGCTCGGTAATCTTCAATTTTGATGGATGTTGCATCTACACATTTGTTAACCTCTAGCTAACCAATAAACAAATAATGTTCAGGACTATTTTGAGGCCTTTTGTTGGTGTTTCAGTTAAGGTTTTCTCTACCCTATTAAGCACTGGGATTATGGATGTGAGATCAACAGGCCCCCACCCCACCCCTAAGATTTAGGCACTCATACTAAGGTATTCTTTGCCATATGGCTTATGGTCAAGTTCTCAATTGCCTTCAAAATGTCTAAGTCAACAATGCCTAACCAGTCACGTAATTATCAGGCAGAGTGAGCAGTGGAGTTCAGTCATATAGTTTATGGTTTGCTTCGAGGTCGTATATGAAAAGGCAAGTAAGTCATTTATAATATAAAGTAGGGTTGCAGAGATGGTCCTCGCAGAATAAACTCTGTTACAAGTGCTGCCAAAGAAGATACACGTTATGTTGATCTAGAAGACATACGTTGCTTCTATTCCAGTTTGCACATTTTGCATGTGAGCTTCTAAGTTGTCCTGTATTATGTATCGCTGTGAAGGAAACAATGAATCGATAAATAACTTAATCAATATATGATTTATGGAATTCTTGGAAAAAGAGTTATTTGGAAACAAAAGGTCCATGTGTTTTCAAGTCAGATTTTTTTCATCTCCCAAGTTGTCACATGATGAACGAAAATAGTAAAGGTGGTCAAAAACTATAAAAGCACACGAGTTGCAAGATCAATTTGTTTTCTTCGTTTTCTATCGGCCATTATAGTGAGGATGATGTGAAGCTTTTATTTTCATTTTCTTATGGTTGGGTTGTACCTTGTCTTTGCCGAAAGTCTTTGACTTATTGGTGTCAATAAACTTGAATATATCTTGGTAGACAACCATTCAAAAGGATTAGATCGAGTGTATCCGACACCTTCACAGTTCACGGTTTGGTTAAGTGTGATAATTTTGCACTAATCAAACTTTTACGTTCGATCAATCGTTAACAGTTTGCTTAGCTAAATATTATGTCTCCTTTTATTTATAATTGAATGTGTTTTAAGCTTTTCGAGACAAAGCTTCGGGAATACATAAAATAAAGAGGAGTCTTGAAATTATATTGTGTTCGCCACTATTCTACAATCCCATTTATTCAATTTTCTCTTCACTAATTTTCAAATGGATATTAGTTTCTATTATTTATATATGAGGTCTCTTTACATATTGGCGTTGTTTTGTTATCTAAGATCATTTGCACACAATCTTTGCTACTTTCTGATTATCATGAATAACAACACCAAACAGCGCTAAAGAGTTGGTTTCAAATCAATGGCATATTGTAAGTAAAAGATGTTGATGCCTATGAGAATAGGCGGGTGTTGTAGAATGGATGGTCTATTATTTGTGATGAATAGACAACTGGTTCCTTAGTATCCTATACGTCTCAATTTTTCATACATTTAGTATTCAATTGAGTTGTTCATCAATGTAAAGAAGTGTTTCGGTCCTCTAACGCCTATCAAGTTTATGCATGTGTTTGTACAAAAAAATTGAGCACTTCATTTCAAATTTCCTGTTTGCTATGATATTTCCTTTAGCCTTGCAACTGATAACGACAGTTTACATACGTTCACCCTTTTTCTATGTTCATGGTGATGAGCGTTGGCTATAAATTCAAGCCATTATACGTGTTATGTTTTTTTTCCCCTATTCTTCCTGTTATCTATCTACTCTATAGGGATTTGATAGTCTTAATTCATGTGATGACCGTGCTGGTAGGTATTGCCTCTTCTTCTTATTGTTTTCTAATTGTCTTGAACTGTCTGTTACGGACAACTTATTTATTCACCATTTTTCAATCCTTTTCGAATTGTGTTTGATTGTGTTTAGTTTTTGATTTCAGTCACCAATTAGTTTGTATATAGACAATCCAGTGTTAGATTGCACATCCTCATTTTAGAGGATGGATAAAAACAGTCTAGCTTAGAAGCATATGTTAGTATAGAATTATGGAGAAGGGACCTATTTCCATACTCAAATATGTTAGTATAGAATTCTTTTTTTTTTTTTTTTTATTTACTTTCGATGCCGAGAATAGTACTTATAACTGGAGGTTCTTCCTGGTTTATATATTATAGCAATTATTTTAATTGTATTGCCCTCACCCGCCCCCTCAAAGTGTGGTGATGGAAGCAACAAAGAAGGATTATTGCTACATGAACAATTGAAGTTTTTGGCGATTTTTGTCACTCTACGCTTCAAACCAATAAGTTCAGTCTCCCTTTGCCATTTCAATTCCTTATAAGGCCTCAGAAACTCACATGTCAATATCAAAAGGTAGGTCAAAGTTTATGATACAATTCCTTTTCTTCAAAAAAGCCTACCCCCCAATCAAAATTCCATGATGCACTGTGTTTTTGAATGTGTTTTATATGTAATGGTCGTCAAACAAACTTTAAAGAAGTCCCTATGCATGCGTATTATACTAACCAATGCTTACGTCACCCAAAAATCACATATTTTACTAACCTTTATATATATATATATATATTTCGTAATAATTTTTTTTTGTCAACCACGTGCTATCATCTTGCTAGTTGATATAAAAAAGAGCATGTCTTCAGTGCACAGGTCGTATGGTGCACAGGTAATATAGGCCTTTGGATCAGTACTTTTGCCATTAAATACACACGCACCCTTTGGTATGAGTGGCCGAGATGTAATGGCGCACCATACATCTCGCGCACCATAGATTTAGCCTATAAAAAATGCATAATGAAGTGATGTAGTGTCATTGTAACAGAAGACTAACAGCCAGACGAGGACAGAAATTGCGATTCCAAATCTTATTTATTGGGTCTGAGTGTTTGGGTTGGGCCAGGGATAAACCCAAGCCCATTCACACACATCACATTCCGAACAAAAGTGTCGCGGAATACTTTTTCTCGATCAAATTATTGTTCCATTCTCTTTCCAGAATATCAAAGGTGTGATTTCCTTGTTCCATTCTTGTTTCGATTTTATCAAAGTCCAATATATCTTTATAGTACTTAATTTCATATCATTATTGTTCTATTTGTTTTATTCTCATTTTTTAGTTAATTCAGATTCTTTCAGGAAGATGGCAATTGAACCGGTTAACATAAATGAGTTCCAAGAATTAGCTAAGCAAGCACTTCCAAAGATGTACTACGATTACTATACTGGAGGTGCAGAGGATCAGTATACACTGAAGGAAAATGTGGAAGCATTTAGTAGAATCCTCTTTCAGCCAACGACTCTTTTGGATGTAAGCAGAATAAATCTTTCAACTACTGTATTGGGTTACAACCTCTCGTCTCCTATCATGCTTGCTCCCACTGGCTGTCATAAGTTAGCACATCCAGAAGGAGAGATTGCAACAGCTAGGGCAGCTGCAGCGTGTAAAACGATCATGGTTTTATCCTGTGTGTCTACTTGCACGGTCGAGGAGGTTGCTTCGAGTTGCGATGCTATTCGATTCTTTCAGTTGTATGTATATAGGAGAAGAGATGTTTCATCTCAGCTAGTGCAAAGAGCAGAAAGATGTGGATATAAGGCTATCGTTCTCACTGTTGATACTCCTAGGGTTGGTCGAAGAGAAGCTGACATTAAAAACAAAATGATTATGCCTGAAATCCCTGAATTGAAGAATTTTGAAGGCCTTATGTCAACTGAAGTTGATTCTGAGAAGGGTTCTAAACTTGAAGCATTTGCTTCTGAAATTCTTGACCCTTCTTTAAGTTGGAAGGACATAGGATGGTTGAAGTCTATCACAAACTTGCCAATATTGATCAAGGGAGTTCTCACTGCAGAAGATGCTGTCAAGGCTGTGGATGTTGGGGTTGCTGGGATAATTGTATCCAACCATGGAGCTCGTCAGCTGGATTATACCCCACCCACTATTTCCGTTCTGGAGGAGGTAGTTCAAGCTGTTGGAGGGAAAATTCCTGTTCTCTTGGATGGAGGAGTCAGGCGAGGAACGGATGTTTTCAAGGCCTTAGCTCTTGGTGCTCAAGCTGTTCTTATTGGGAGGCCTGTCCTTTATGGCTTGGCAGCAATGGGTGAAAATGGAGTAAAGGCGTGTCATCGAGATGCTCAGGGATGAACTTGAGCTCACTATGACTCTCTGCGGGTGTTGTTCCTTGAAGGATATCGCAAGAAGTCATGTGCAGACACCGCGTGACCGATTGCGATCCTTGCTCTAGCTCTGTAAAAGTAGCTCAATGTGAAATGTATGTAATGATGCATTGGAGACTCTGATTGTTGGCATGTTAATATGTTAACAATTCAAACAATAAACTAAACTACTTATCATCAAAAGTAGGAACCAAATTTAGTTGGAAACTTTGAACCTGCAGTGATCAATACAGTGGAATAGGGTTGAATAGAGTGGTAGCGGTTACTTTGCAAAGTAGGCCAACACCACCGTCCACGAAAACTTACTGGATTATAGGATTAATTATCGTATGAATTTCAAGTGACAGGTCCGGATGGAATAGTGATGGAATAGTGATGTTGGCTACGTACTACCGAAATTTAGTTCCTTGGTTGTAGTAGCTACCGAAAGTAAACTAGGCCATAGCTTAAAGCCTTAAAGGTAAAGGGACTCTGTAATTGTGCTGCATTCTGTTTTCGTGTGATCAATGAACAGTTCCCATCTCATGTTAGAAGCAACTAGTACAAATAGTTCCCATCTCCATGTTAAAAGCAACTAGTACAAATTGCATATTTAAGTAGTTTGAATCCTATCATCAAAGTATCCAACTATGGGTTTGAAAATTTCAAACTGGAGGGAAAAAAAAAAAAAAAAAAAATCAGACTGAGATATTGAGAAAAACCTGGTCATACAATCCAGAAGAAACCAAAGGAGATCAAAAGGGTTTATTGAATAAGGGTTTTAATTTCCATGATTTCTATTTTGTCCTGAAATCAATAACAATAGTCAATGTCCAAAATCAAATTTATTTTGATCTCACTGTGTTGATATTTGCAAAATTAAGAATTTTTCAAGAAAAACCAAATCTCTAAGCTCTATCCAAAACTAAGATTTGGATATGTACCAATATTAAGTTTTGGAGAGTCCCGTGATCCAAAACTAAGTTTAAGTAAAGCATGTGTTCAAAGTTGTACAGATTTTGTAGTACCATTACCTTGACGTTGTTATTTTGATCATTTTTCTGGTTCAAAAATGCACAAACAAAAACGAACGAACAAATGAATTCGCAACAAATAGAATATCATTTTAATCGTACTTCGCCATTTTGCAGTAGGTTCTTAGGATTTGCATTCATTTCTTAGAATCCACGACCCGCATCCAAAATACATAATCCGACTACACTGATGTGTTGCCTATCAATTTATCATGAATCAATTGTGATAATTTCGGTTAATTTAATTTTCGGAACTTATATTTCTTGATCTAGTGGGTCAAACACTCAAACCAAGTCTTTTGGATATCATCTTGCGATAATTGCAAGGCTTGAAGTGTTTTGACGGACACTGCGAAAGAAGATGTGAATCGAAATACTGTACTCAAATAGTGGAAATTGCGAAGAAAGACACATAAACATCTTGTTAACGCGGACTTTGCCATCAAAAATTCACTATCCTGTTTTTCTATTCTAAGAAATTCACTCTTTTGACTTTGCCGCTTGTATCCATGCTGCATGGTCCGATGGTCGTACCAACTACCAAATGTATGTGGGAACGTGGAAGTTTTGGATCATATTATCTTCAGAAGATTTAATTATCTTGCCCGCTTATATAAACGGCACTTATATTAAATAAGGTTTTGGAGTTTATTTAGAATTCATATAGGGTGGAATTCATATAACGGGCTCGTTTAATTATTCACAATCTATTATAAAAAATGTTAAATTTTTAAGGAACAGACGAGAATATATGATCCTTGAAACAAAACTCTAGAATTTTGTTGGTTCTTCTTTAAGAATAATCGTCACAGGGCAAAGTAATTGCGACTCCTCTAAGAATAATATTACGGTAACAGTGATGTCACACCCTCCCCAAATATAACATGGGCAGTGTGCAGTAAATTGTCAAACACTCGAACCCCATACTCATGGAAGCAATTGATAAGAGGCATTAAGAACCATTAATGACAGGTGGTCATGTGATCAACTTGTGGTTATCAACTTATCACTTAATAATAACTCATTAATAGGCCTTGGCTCGGTTGATGAACCAACACATCCATGGCCCATTCATCACTGTGCTGTTTAGTTTAACCTTGTTCAGAATCTTTAATTAAGGTAAAAGAGATGACGAATATTCATGGCAAAACATCTATGTTGGCATGTTGCATCAAAGTAGTTTCTTCTCGGATTATCAGCGCCCGAATAATATTGCATACTACATAAATACAAAATCTATTTTTCACGACCGTCCATAATATTAACGGATTTCAACATCCTTTTTGCATTGAATGTAAATAGTTGTTTCCATAGTGGGAGCTGGGAAATCATGGTGTGCGGTCATGGTAAGAGTAGAGACGGAGAGTATACTGCATCAATATTGAGTACATTCTTACCTCTTGGGAGTAAAAAAAGTAAGAATGATCGAGGAGACAAAGACGTCTAAATTCTACACTGCTGGTTACGAGAAAATTCTCCTCAAGACCAGTTGACTAAACGAAATAATAATTAGATGTATTGTTCGTTGTCTTCTCCACCAACAGCTTTTTAGATTGAATTCACTGAGAAGACCATGACCATTAGACTTACTCTATTGCAATCAAAATAAATGGCCTTCGAATCGCTACTACCACACAAAAAGCTAGTGGCGGTTTATTTCTTCCACACAGACTGACCTACAAGAGTGCAAGTCTTACGATCAGCAATAAAGTACTTTGATGTACCGATCACCAGCACTATATATAGAGCATAAACTTCACATCTATCACGTAGCCAAGCCAGTGATACTCAACTCCATCATCACAAGTTCATGGCTTCGTATCACATGAAACTGCTGGTCTCTTTTTTCTTGTCTTATTAGTTTTACTGTTGTTTTCTTATGTGAATGTTAACTCTACTTCTACTAGTCCCAGTAAAGATGCCCATGCACTTCTCAATTGGAAAGATAGCCTTCATGGTGAGGCCACTTCTGCACTATCTTCATGGGTACTCCCTCCTAGTCATGCCAATTCTTCTCATCACTGCCGCGACTGGTTTGGCATTTCTTGCAAGGCAGGAAAGGTTGTGGACATTAACCTATCAAACATAAGTTTGGCAGGTACGCTTCAAAGCTTCCCCTTCTCAAACCTTCCAAATCTTAATCGTTTGGACCTCAGTTCCAATTCACTGTATGGAGCCATTCCAGTCCAAATTACTGAACTTTCCGAACTCCATTATATCGACTTTGGCGCCAATAATTTATCTGGCGAAATACCTTCGGAAATGGGCCAATTAACAAGTCTCCAAAGGCTTGATTTTGCCCAAAACCATCTTTCTGGCTCCATTCCTTCTAGTTTGTGTGATTTGAGAAACTTAAACTATCTATCCCTCTTTTCAAATCAATTTTCAGGTCCAATTCCTTCAGAAATTGGAAACTTGAAATCTCTTGCGAAACTAAGTCTTAGTAAAAATCATCTCAGCGGTTCAATCCCTTCTTCATTCGGTAGTTTACAAAACTTAACCATATTGTACCTCTATGAGAATGAACTTTCTGGTTCCATTCCTTCAGAAATTGGAAACTTGGAATTTCTTGCGGAACTAATTCTTCATACAAATCATCTCAGCGGTTCAATCCCTTCTTCATTCGGTAGTTTACAAAACTTAACCGCATTACACCTCGGGGAGAATAAACTTTATGGTTCCATTCCTTCAGAAATTGGAAACTTGAAATCTCTTGCAAAACTAAGTCTTAGTAAAAATCATCTCAGCGGTTCAATCCCTTTTTCATTCGGTAGTTTACAAAACATAACTATATTGTACCTCTATGAGAATGAACTTTCTGGTTCCATTCCTTCAGAAATTGGAAACTTGAAATCTCTTACAGAACTAATTCTTTATACAAATCATCTCAGCGGTTCAATCCCTTCTTCATTCGGTAGTTTACAAAACTTAACCATATTGCACCTCGGGGAGAATGAACTTTCTGGTTCCATTCCTTCAGAAATTGGAAACTTGAAATCTCTTGCGAAACTAAGTCTTAGTAAAAATCATCTCAGTGGTTCAATCCCTTCTTCATTCGGTAGTTTACAAAACTTAACCATATTGTACCTCAATGAGAATGAACTTTTTGGTTCCATTCCTTCAGAAATTGGAAACTTGAAATCTCTTGCGGAACTAAGTCTTGGTTCAAATCATCTCAGCGGTTCAATCCCTTCTTCATTCGGTAGTTTACAAAACTTAACCATATTGTACCTCTATGATAATGAACTTTCTGGTTCCATTCCTTCAGAAATTGGAAACTTGGAATCTCTTGGAACTAGTACTTAATACAAATCATCTTAGCGGTTCAATCCCTTCTTCATTCGGTAGTTTACAAAACTTAACCGTATTGCAGCTCATGTCTAATAACCTTTCTGGTTATTTGCCACAACAACTATGTGAAGGTGGACAACTTCAAAATTTCACTGCTTTTTCCAATAATCTCACTGGTCCCATCCCCAACTTGAAAAATTGTCCGAGATTGTTTAGAGCTTGACTAGATGGAAACCAACTCTCGGGAGACATATCAAATTCATTTGGCATACATCCAAATCTTGATTTCATTGATTTGAGTAACAACAACTTGTACGGCAATCTTTCAAGTAATTGGAGTGAATGCAAAAATTTAACAAGTTTTAAAATAACTAACAACAAACTCACTGGTACCATACCTCGTGAGTTTGGAAGGTTGACTCATCTAGGAATGTTTGATCTCTCATCAAACCATCTCACAGGAGAGATTCCAAAAGAAATAGGGAACTTGGCTTCGTTAGTGATTCTCAACTTGAGTGATAACCATCTTTATGGCAATTTGCCTACCGAGATTGGAAGATTAGGTCGTCTAGAGAAACTAGATTTGTCCACCAACAATTTGAGTGGGCAAATACCAAAAAAGATTGGCGATTGCTCCAGCTTGTATCATATGAACTTGCGTAAAAATAAATTCAATGGAAGCATACCATCTGAATTGGGCAATCTGGCTCACATTCAAGAGTTGCTCGACCTGAGCCAGAATGTGTTTTCTGGTTCGATTCCACCTTCTTTTGCTCAAATGCGTTACTTGGAGAACTTGAATTTGTCACACAATATGTTCTCTAGTTCAATTCCAAACTCATTGGCAGAAATGATAAGCTTGACTTCTATTGATATATCTTACAATGCATTAGAAGGTTCGGTTCCTGATTGCAAAGCTTTCCGCGAGGCTTCAGCTGAAGCATTTGTTAACAACAAAGGTTTGTGCGGTCAGGCAAAAGCTTTGCCACCTTGTAGAACTTCTGAAATAAGCAAAGGTGTAAAGGGAAGAGTTAAACTAATCAAGATCATCATTCTTTGTCTTGTGGGATTGTTCTCTCTTTTGATTGTAATCGTTGGAACTTGTTCCATGTTTTATAAGAAAAAAAGAGTTGAAGAGGAAGTGACAAGAGCAACATGTAACAATTTATTTTGTATTTGGAATTACAATGGGAGAATTGTATATGAAGACATTATTGAAGCAACGGAGGGGTTTAATGAGAAGTACTGCATTGGGGTGGGAGGATATGGAAGCGTCTACAAAGCGGTTTTGTCAACTGGACAAGTAGTGGCTATAAAGAAAATTCACCTGGCACAAGATGATGAAGTGGTCAATTTAAGATCATTTCAAACTGAGGTACATGCATTAACAAAGCTGAGACATCGAAGCATTGTGAAACTTTATGGATATTGTTCACATGTTCAACACTCTTTTTTGGTATATGAGTATCTGGAAAGGGGGAGTTTAGCCCAACTTTTGAGCAACGTAAAGGAAGCAACTAGTTTGGATTGGAAGAAGAGGATAAACATCATCAAAAGTGTAGCTAATGCCTTGTCTTACATGCATGGTTGCACACCGCCACTGATTCATCGAGACATTTCGAGCAATAATGTTTTGTTGAATTCAAAATATAATGCTTGTGTTGCTGATTTTGGTATTGCTCGAGATTTAATACCCGATTCTTCTAATTGGACTGCACCAGCCGGAACGTATGGTTATTTGGCCCCAGGTAAATTTTTTTTTCTCTCTTGTTCACTATTTACATTCGATTCGTAGGTGAATTTATGGTTTTCTAACATGCGATTTAGTTTCTTTTAAAATATCTGACCACGTTTAAATAATATTTTTTTCATGTAGAGTTGGCTTTCACAATGAGGTTGACTACAAAATGTGATGTGTATAGCTTTGGAGTGTTAGCACTTGAAGTGGTAATGGGAAATCATCCTGGTGAATTTTTATCATCTCTTGCTACATCATCTTCTACAAGTGGATCAAATGCTTTGTTGATGGATATATTGGACAAACGTCTTCAACTTCCCACTACGGAGCTCATAAAGGAAATATTGGTAAGTGCAAAACTGGCGTTTTCATGCGTAAATGTTAGTCCTGAATCTCGTCCCACAATGGACTGTGTTTCTCGTAAACTAGAAAGTTTGAAGATATCTCTTGTGGAGCCGTTCCACATGATAATTGTTGGACAATTGCTTGGTGAAAAAGTCTGAAACTATTTGAAGTACTTGCTACAATTATATTTCTTGTTACTGCTCAAAGTGGGGATTGTCTTTGGTTTAATAGTCATGTTTGTTTAGTTTTGAATTGTCTAATATTACACTAATACTATCCATCTGTGATGAAATAATAAAATCCTACGTGCTCTCCGTTCAAGGGAAGATTTTTAGAACCAGGATATTCATATTGCTGCATTCTTCGTATTTTTTGGCGACAAGGCCGGTTTGTTGTGCTCTAGTTCCAGTATTCTAGATTTCAATCTTCAAATGCAAAACTTGCCACAACAGCACAAAGATAGATGATTATAGTAAAAGATATTGGAGTCTCTTGCTTTCTCATGTTTGAAGAACATTTTAGTAATTACAGCATGGTGGTTTCCTATATATGGGAATTATTTATTATCATGTGAATCAAAGCACCATGTGTAAATGCGTAAAATTTGTTTATCATTTACCTTACCAATTCAAAATGGTTTGATTGATAGTATTGACTGTACTTTTTATATGCAGCTGCCTACATATCTAGCTAGTTCTATCATCGAACGAACTAGAATCAAGTCAAATGTAGTTTTATAGAGATTGAACTTGTAAAAGTTTCCATGGTAGTAGAGAATGTAGAAGATGCCTCTTCCTCTTGCCCTTGTTACACCACTTGTCCTTTGTAGCCCCTCCCTTGTATGACCTTTGGTTCCCCATTGGTAGCCTATTAAATGACGTTAAGTGCTCCGTTGATGAGGTGATCGACCTTTGGTCCTCCATGTATAACTTATGGCTTTTGGGTTGCCTCATTGCTACGATCTAATAGGTTTGCATACGTTAATTAATCATCGACAATGACACATGTCAATAATATATTGGTGATAAATATATGCGTCTTATACCATGTACATTGTTTCTTTCTTTTTCACTTTAACATTTGCCATCTGTAGTACGTGCTACACTGCTACCACAAAAGTTGACCACTATACGACTTTTTTCAACTCCATTGATTGCATAAAATAGGATCACTTGATTGTCTATCTGATCTTCTTCTAAAGTATTTAATGTCCAATTGTTAACTTTAAATAAAATGCAAAGTTAATGCAGTAGTTTACTAAAATGGATCTTAATTGGGCAGCTAGGCAAAGACATGTTCGTATCTTGGCATAAATTAATAACTTAGTCTAACATACATAGAAACCCATTGCACCTATTATGTGAAGCTTAGCAGCGGTGGCGGAAGCGGACCATGATATAAAAAGTGTGAATTGAACCTACTCCATATATTTCATGTTGTAGGTACTTAACATCCCCATAATAAAATAAAATATTGATTTTTCGAATATCTCAACTATAATAGCAATCACTCCATTTGAGATCAAATGGTTGAAACAGTTTGGAAAACAAAACAATAGCGCTACCTATATACCTTTTGGGTATCGTACATTGGTACTACGATATTTTTTAGTGTAGGGAGGATCCCTTTATAACATTAGAACTTTCAGGTGAACCTAAAGTGAGTTCTATGAGGATATTCTATAACTCTTACAAACTCAGGCCTACTACTACTCCATAGCGACACATCTTTGGGCAAGGGTGATCCTTTTTTTGCTGTTGCATATGTAGCAAAATTCGCTTCTCGGAATACATGTGTAATCCGAACCTCTTGAATTGAAGCTTGTTCGATGCCCTGACCCATCTCTGCCTCAGTTGCCAAGGTACCTTATCCTCTTTAAAGTAACAAATAGTTGTGGAAGAGTTAGCTGATTTGGTGTTTGCTTTAGTGTTTTTATCAAAAGGTGTCTCTCCTGAAGATGAAAAAACACCAAGGCCCCTTCTACCGTTTGCCTCCTCCCAAGGAAAGGTTGCTCAAAGCTTCCAAAACCTAAGAGGAGGGTTATACCAAGAAGATTTCTCACTCCCAAGCTGCTGCTAAAAGGGCGGTGGTCGCGAAACCACCTCCCACCACTGCTGAGATTTCTCCAAGCACCACCCCCAGTGCCCCTGCCCCTTACTCTTCCCTCGCTGATTGGGAGGACGATTTTGAAGCTGCAGGTTCTCCTTCACACCCCCCAGATATGGATGCCACCAAGTTGAAACCTTGGGACAGCGATGAGGAAGAGGGAAACATTGATGCTGCAGCAAAGAGCCCTCCCGCTAAGAGGTGCAAAACAACGGGAACTTCCGCAGCCCCTTCAGCCCCAGCCCCAATATTACCGCGACTCGTGTCATCTACACGTCACCCAGGCAAGGAACTCGTCCCCGTTGGACTTAAAGTCTGGCATCCTGACGTTCAGGCTAGGGATCGTGTGGTCACCACTCGAGACTCTGCTTTGGACAACGCTGAGGTGGCTGCCACCCTATTCTTAAGTTCCCATCTTCCCCGCGACCAAGCCTACGACGATTCTGGGACGTTTGCTGCCCACCGCACTGCCATCTACACCGGCTGGGAGAAGGTATGCTTCTGTCCCTTTTTCACTTAGTGTTTTATGTAGATAACCTGCTAAATAGCTCATTTGTGTCCAACTAAGCTTGGATGTAGGCTACGTCATTCGCAGTCTGACCAACACCCTAGAGGTGGTAAAGCAGGAGATTAATGGACCTGAAGGCTGGAAAGCGCGATACGCTCGTCTCGAGAAAGACCGCGATGACTCATGTCTTGCGGCTCTCAAATCCCATAAACTGCACTAGGTCGCGGAAGAAACTTTCCACCAACAAATGTTGGAGCTACGGGCCAAGATGGAGGGCGAGAGAGTAGCCCATGAGGCGTGGCCCAAAACCTTTTGAACAATCATGAAGGTTGCATCGACCGTTTCAGCGTCTTTGAAAAAGAAGATAGATAGAGAATTACAGCGTCAGCTTGAAGATCTTGCCGTCGCTGGGAGACTTCTTCCTTTGCCCTCCTCAGCCACTATTCCCATTGTTGGTCCTTCCGCAGTCTCATCGCCGCCAACTGAAGATGATCCCCATGCCAACTCAGAGGTCGAAGACGCAGTAGTGGTTATATCTGAGGGCTCTCCTCAAAAGGAAGTAGCTGAAGATCCTAGCTCACAAGACGCGGCTGATGAGCAGTAAAGTGCAGGATGCTTTCTGTGTATTTTGTTGGGCCATAGGTTGCTCTTAAATACTTTGTTTGTATACTATATGTCCGGTATTTCTGGGTGTTCCCAGCGGGATATCACTTGTGCTTTTGAATTTTAATCCACCGATTCGCGGTAGTTTATTTTATATTGCATAACTATTTTCACCCTTCCACTGTAATTGCCCCATCTTAACCTCTTGATCAAGAGGATGCTTGTGGGTTACTCAGTTTGCCCCCCTCTTTGGTTTCTACTTGGGGCCGCTCAGTTTGGCCCCAAGTTGGATTCAGACCTCTTTGTCCGCGAAGGGCTCACCCCCTTCTCTATCTCTGATGTGCTCTTGATTGAGGGCAACTCAGTTTGCCCCCAAGTTAGATTTGGACCTCGTTGTCCGCGAAGGGCTCACCCCCCCCCTGCTATCTCTGATGTGCTCTCAATTGAAGGTAACTCAGTTTTCCCCCAAGTTAGCTTTGGACCTCATTATCCGCGAATGGCTCACCCCCCCTGCGATTGGGGCTGTCCATCTTTGGAGCTATCTGGGGGCATCTCATTTTGCCCCCAAGTTTGATTTGGATTTCCTGTGCCTTGGTCAATTTCCCTGCACCCTTGCAATTAACAAAGCCATTCCTGGTGGACAAAGTAGTACTCTATTCATTGTTAAATTACATAACACAAACATCATTTTAAACTGTCACTATATCACAAGAAGCTGCGGCTTCTGTCATTGATTCAAACATTGTCTATATTATTACTCATAGAAGATTTTCAACATTCTAATGTTCCAAGGCCTCGCGATGTTTTCTCCCAGTGGTGTCTGCAGTCGATAACTTCATGTACTCCCTTTTTCTACCACGGTATAGGGCCCCTCCCAGTTAGGCCCTAACTTTCCATCTACCTCCTTTCTAGTTGCCGGTGTCACTCGCCTCAGAACGCGATACCCCACCTGAAACTATCTCGGCTTCACCCTCCTGTCGTACTACCTTTGTAATCTCCTATGATATTCCTCCAGTCGTATGCGGGCTGTGTCTCTCCTCTCCTCCGTGAGATTCAAATATGTGGCCAATATAATCTCATTGACCCCCTCTTCCACCGCTTTGGTTTGGATTGTGGCCGCCACCATCTCTAATGGAATCACCGCCTCTACCCCCATATGCCATGGCAAACGGTGACTCATGAGTGGAGGTTCGCGGCGTGGTTCGATATGCCCATAACACATGATTTAACTCGTCCGCCCACGCCCCCTTTTTATCCTCCAGTTTCTTCTTCAGATTGTCCATAATTGTCTTGTTGGAGGATTATGCCTGCCCATTCCCTTCTGGGTTATAAGGAGCCGCAAATCCCTGTTTTACTTTGAAAGCCTGGAGGAAATCTCGCACCTTCCCACCTGTAAACTGAGTCCCATTATCGGCAATTATGGTGTGTGGCAACCCGAACCGGCATATGATATTTTCCCATAGGAACTTCTTCACTTGTTCCTCCTTGATTTGTTGGAGCGCCACGCCTTCTACCCACTTGGTAAAATAATCCGCCGCTAGCATATACTTCGTTCGCTTGCCACCGCCATTGGTAGCGGTCCTACAATATCCGGTGCCCACATTGCGAACGACCAAGGACTACACACCTTATGCAGGGGCTCGGCTGGGGCATGTATCAGTGGCACAAATCTTTGGCATTTTTCGCATCTCTTGGCATACTTGGTTGCCTCTCTCTTCATGTGTGGCCAGAAGTAGCCCTGCGACAACACCAATCGCGATCGTTCTTCCTGCTGAATGGCTCCCACAACCCCCCTCATGAACCTCTCCCAAGATCTCTTGCGCCTACCGCGACCCTAAACATCTCAACAGAGGTCCGCTGACGTTCCGTCTGTACAAGTCTCCATCCATTAAAATATATCTTTGGGATACCTATTCCATTCTCTTTATTTCTCGTTTATCCTCGATCTCTATCCCCAACAAGAAATTTCTTATGGGCTCTATCCATCCTGGCTCTTCCTCCGCATGGGTCACCCTCACCCGTGATTCGGAAGTACTTGGCTTGTTCAACACCCTGACCTCGATTGATCTGCCCTCGGACCCTGGAAGTACTGCGGCCACATACGCCAATGCATCCGCATGTCTGTTTTCGCCGCGACCTAGATGAGCGAATCGGATATTACCAAACTTACTGGCTTTTCTCTGTAATACTTCCAGGTACTTTGCCATCCTGGGGCATCGAGCAGCGAATTCTCCATTCATCTGACAAATCACCAAGTTGGAATCGGAATATATTGTCAGCTCTCTCACCCCAAGGTCCACGACTAATTCTAGCCCCGCTATCACCACTTCATACTCTGACTCATTGTTAGAAGCCGCAAAACCCAACTTCATCGATAATTCAAGGCGATTATTCTCTGGGGTAACTAACACCACTCCAATTCCGTTTCCCGTGTCAGTCGCGGACCCATCTGCGAATACCCTCTATCCATTCCTCATGTCCCAAGGGTCAAACAAATCCCGGCTGACCTCCCCCTCCCGTTCCATAATCATCTCTTCCCCCCAAGTTGGGTCTTCGGCGGGGAACTCAGCCAAAAACTCTGCCATAGCTTATGCTTTTTCCGCTGTCCGGATTTGATACTCAATGTCATACGCGCTCAACACCACGTCCCATTTCTGCATTCTTCCTAATTTGTCCGCCTTTAACGCTTGTTTGAGAGGCAAGTTGGTGACCACGACTACAGAGTGAGCCTCGAAGTAAGACTTCAATTTCAATGCTGGAAACACCAATGCAAGTGCAAACTTCTCGATCTTGCTGTATCTGGTTTCTGCATCTAACATTGTTTTACTTTGGAAGTACACTGGCCTCTCTACCTTGTCCACCACCCTTATCAACACAGAACTAATTGCATATTCAGACACCCCCAAATATAAATACCACCTAATTATACCCCATCGAGGCATCCATGAAGGAAAAAAACTTAAACTCGACCGTTCGATCTACCAGTTCATCTATCCGCGACATAGGATAACAATCCTTCGGGCACTGCCGGTTGACATCGGTGAAATCGACGCACATCCTCACCTTCCCGTTTTTCTTGGGTACGGCGACGATGTTTGAAAGCCATTCGGTAAACTGACACTCGCGGATTATTCCTGCAGCTTTCAACCTCTGCACCTCTACTCTTATCCCTTCTGCATACTGCGGTCTTACTCCTCTCATTTTTTGCCTGACAGGTTTGGCCCCTTCTCGCATGTGCAACCTGTGACAGGCAACTCTGGATCTAGCCCCATCAAATCCTCAATCGACTATGCAAAAACATCGCTGTTCTTTGTTAACAAAGCAACTAACTCCACCTTCCAACCCTCTGGCAATTCAGTCCCAACAGACACCAATTTCTCTTCTTCCCCCTCCCCCAGATTCACGGTCTCAGTCTCATCTAGCGTCTTTCCCCCCTCCGACCCGTCTTCTTTAGAAGCCGTGGACTGTAGTTGCTACGTCGGGGACTTGTCCTCCTCTTGCACTCCCTCCTCTGGTGCGCGGACCAAATCTCTAACCACCACCTGGTGAATGTTTTGGGCGGCGACTTGGTCCCCTCTTATCTCATAGGTTTCGCCATTGGTCGGAAAGTGGACCACCTGATAGTATGTGGATGGAACTGCTTTCATTTCGTGGATCCATCTTCTTCCCAAGATCGCATTATACTGTGAGGCGGCATCCACTACCATGAAACGAGTGAACACCGTCACCGGTCCCGCAGTTACGGGTAACTGTAACTCCCCAATGGGTTCTGTCATGCTGCAATTGAACCCAAACAGATTAGTATTTGGGGGCTACATCTGCCTCTGTTTAATGCACATTTCCTCCATCGCGCCCCTAAACAACAAGTCCACTGAACTCCCGCAGTCTATCAAAACCCTCTTCACCATATAATTACCCACCGCTACTGTAATTACCAAAGCATCTTCATGAGGCGCGGTTACTGCTTCCAGATCCTTCGGGGTGAACTCTATCCTTCCGTCCCCCATGGCAGACCCGGGTACCGGTCGTGG
Organism: Coptis chinensis; assembly: GCF_015680905.1. Lineage (NCBI taxonomy): Eukaryota > Viridiplantae > Streptophyta > Magnoliopsida > Ranunculales > Ranunculaceae > Coptis > Coptis chinensis. The sequence goes on from NC_141464.1 coordinate 76,712,773, forward strand.
AATGCATGAAACCTCATTTATCTGCTGTAAATTGGCAGTCCTTCTTACTTTATCCCAGTGAGCATTCCTTCGCATCGTCTCCCCACTGAATATGACATTGATTGTACCTAATATCCTGGCCACAGCCGGTGCTCTTTCAACTGGATGCCTCTCCTTAATAAACTCCCTTAACAACCCTTTCTCTATCATTCTCTTGATCAATCATCACAACGCGAAACACTCATTGGTAGTGTGATTTCTGATCTGGTGATAAGCGCAGAACGGCTTATCTTCTAATTCCCTAGGTATGTTTTGCGGACCTTCGTAATACTGCATCCCTTTAATCAGTGGCAGGATTTCATCCAGTGGTTTATTCAGCGGTGTTGATTCTACGTTGCGATATGGTTTTCTTTCGCGGATCTCCCTCCTAACTTGGTCTCGCCTCTCTCGATTTCAGCGTGGATCGCCCCTATAAGATCCCCTCTCTTGTCACAGCTTTACCTTTGTCTTTCCGGTCTTCCTGTTCTACATTCTGTATTGACTTATTTGCCTTTCTCGGCTCCTTGGCATTCCTCTGTAACATATCTTCATAACGGATGTACTTCTCAACCTTCGGATACAACGCGTGCAGAGTGGTGACCTCGATTTTGGATACAGATTCATGGACTCTGGTTCCCGGCTTCAATCCATGTTGGAAAGCAATGACTGCAGTGTGCTCATCCAGACTTTCCACCCTCAAAGTCTCCTCCTTGAATCTGCATAGGAATTCCCTGAGCGTCTCATTGGACTTCTATTTGACATTAAACAGATCCGCAATATCCACTACCCTCCTTTTCTGGTGAATGAAGTGGTCTTCGAATGCCTGCCCCAATTCCTCGAACTTAGTCACACTCCGCAACGCCAACCGATAGTACCAGTCTGACGCTCCACCCTTCAAGCTGGCGGGAAACATCATGCATCGGAGTCCATCATATCTGCTCTCTTGCCACAGCAGCATCTGCTGCCTAAAATGGTGTAGGTGGTCCGCCGGATCGCTCTTCCCGTCGTACCTCTCGAATCTTGGTTGCGTGAACCTCTTGGGCACCTCGGCGTTCCAGACTGCATCGGCCAATGGATTCTGATTGGGCCCAGCCACCACCTTATTCACCACCCCTTGACTTTCCCTTTCTGCCACTCGATTCCTTTCTCGGTCCTTTTCAATCATCGCTTGGACCATCTCCAGTGTAATGCCTTCCCCCGGATCACCTCTTGGCCGATGAAGCGCTTCCTCATGCCTGCCTTCCACTTCGCTATTCTCTGGCTCTCTTATATCTTCCTCTCCCTGTGTGGATCCTCTTTCTTTTCTCAGACTGTCATTCTCGGTTCTCAACCTCCCTATCTCCTCCTGTAACAGCCTGGTGGCTTCCCCCGCTACCTCTTGAACTTCCTCTTCCACCTCTTCCGTTTCTTCCATCTCCACGCTCATAGTCTCGTCTCCCACTCCCTCAGTCCTCACTTTTTTGGGTCTCCCTCTTGTTTTCTTCGCTACGGTTGCCATCCTATTCCCTTTTCTTAACAATCGCTTGAACGTAAACCTTCCTCGTTCGTTATCCCCACAGACGACGCCAAATGTGTTGTTTAGAATTACAACCTCAAAGCTCGTATTTTTTTTTTTTTTTTTTTTTTTTCTTCTTCTTTCTTTTTCCTTCTTCTTTTTCTCTTTCTTCTTTATATACCTCATAACTAGGGCAGGAAATGGAGCGGGTTCGGGTCGGGTTCTCACTCAAAACTCTTTACCATATCCGGATCCATCCGGATTCGGGTCGGATTTCGGATATCCATATCCACTAAAAACACACAAAAAATACACTATTTTAATGATTTTCATATATAAATGTAAGATATAAATTATTTTTAGGCATCAAATTATGAATCTTGTTAAAATAATTCGGATATTCGGGTCGGATAATTTATATTCGGATATGGTCTATTCGGATAAAAATGAATTCGGATATGGGTCGGATTCGGGTTGATCCCGTAGCATTCCCAGCCCTACTCATAACTGCCTCTACTTCTCTAACCACTCTCCTATCACCATGATCTTCTTTCGTGTCCCACGTTCACAAATCATCCACCTATCTCCCAAGTCATCAGGTATTGACTATGGTGCTCCAACTCTTTCTTTCCCTATCCAGCAGCTCTCTTAGTGCTTAGACCTTCCGTTGACCCTCATGCCTTTTAGGATTCCGCGATCGTTATATGTTTCGCGGATTATCTCCTGTGCTTGTTCTTCTTCTATTATGTTGCCTCGGTTCATAACACCTGCCGCCTTAGTAGTCATAAATTAGGCTGATATAGTATTGACTATACTTCTTATGTGCAGCTGCCTACATATCTAGCTAGTTCTATCATTGAACGAACTAGAATCAAGTCAAATGTAGTTTTATAGATTAAGTGGACCAAACCACCATTTGGGTTCGTCAAGATTAATGCTGATGGATCGGTGACTGAAGACTGTGCCGGATATGGTGGTATTTTGAGGAACCATGAGGGGTCTTCTATACTCTTATACATGGGTAATGTGAACTTATGTTCGGTGATTATCCAAGAGATAAAAGGAATAGAGGCGGGTCTGGCAGCTCTAAGTGTGAACTGTAATATGATTCTGGTTGAATCCAATTCTCTAAGAGCTGTCCAAGTGATAAACAAACAGGAGGTAAGTCCTTGGTACTGCCAAGCCATCTGGAGGCTCATGAACCAGTTTGGTTCGGTTAGTGTGTCCCACGTGTATATGGAAAAGAATAGAGCGGCAGATTTGTTGGCCAAGTCTAGTACTACTCGGTATAGAATTTTTATCGCGTATTTTACTTCTAACATTACGTAGTACTTTTGTTAGCAACACAGAAGGGATTGTAGTGTCATTCCCCGCTTTAAAGACTTTTACGGTAGAACTAAAATGGACATTCAGGGCACGATTTTTCTCTACTTCATAATATTCGGCAAAGTGGGGAAACATGCCATTTAGAGTCGTGGAGATGAAAGACAGTCCACAATATTGAAAATTGGTCTATCACGTTTGGACCTAAAAGTCCAAATTATCTACCTGGAATATTCCACTTTCGACCACTCCAAGTAGAAGTTTTAAATCCTAATTGTCATCTAGGGAGAATTGAGGACAACGCTAATTTTAATGAGTGTATAATCTGTTAAAACTAGGACACCCCCTTATGTCTATATAAATACAAGCTTCACCTCTACCGTACCAATATTAAATCTTAGTTCAATTATGGCTAAGACAAGTTTAGTTCTCTTTTTGGTTCTCATCAAGTTTTTTATTGCCCTTCTTCAATGTGATGTCAAGACCGGATAGATTTAGCACGCACTACGATCAAGACCAGACCACGCCCCTTTAGACCACAAACTTAATCACAAAGATGCAAGTACGATGGGATTTTTCAGTTTGGCGACTCAATTTCAGATATCGGAAATCAGATCCGTGAGCCTGCCGGGTCCACGCCTCCTTTGCCCACAACCCTTATGGTCGAAACTTATTGGTGAACCCACCGGTCGATGCTCCAATGGTCGATCTTATGATTGATTTTATTGGTAAGTGTATGTTTATTTAAAATTTCCTTTTTAACATGTTGCATGCATGGTATACTCTTGGGTTTGTGATCGCCATGCGTGGTGAGTATGTTGATTTGTTGTCGTAACCTTTTCATAATCATAATCATAAGAAAGTGGGTCTGTTTTTAATTACGAGCCTAGCAAAAGAATTCAAAACCGGACGTAGGACAAAAATGATACCCGATTGAGGGGAGTCATAAGATAAAGCTAATGGGAGAATTTGTATATGTGTCTTTGTTTTAAATAAATTTGGGTTTAATAGTATTTGGATGGATTGGATTAAAGGAGCTCTCACAAACATCAACGTCTCTATTCTTTGGAGGCTTTTGGTACACGAACCTCCCAAGAATCTCGGGCACCCATAACCGAACTACCACAAGATGGATTTCCCTAAGACACTTATTAATCGTTTGTTGATATATCATTGGGTACCTTATATTGTAGATACAGTTTAGTCATTATCGTGTGTATTAATTTGATGATTTTGCAGCACAAGCACTTGGTTTACCTACTCGAAGCCGTGCACGGAACTTGGTTTTACCTACTCGAATCCGCAGACGGAACCCGGTGAACCGGCCGTTTCATTCAATCATGGAGTGAATTTTGCCGTAGCAGGGATCAACAAAGACTTAACACTTGATCTTGCTTGAGCGAATTCTTTCACCGGTCACCAATAGCTCTCTTCTTGTTCAATTTGGATTGGTTCTTGGCCCATTACGAGAACCTCGCGGAGACCGCCAAAAGTAATGAGATTTATCATACTATTGAATTTTATATGAACTTTGAATACTTATGCAGTCTCATAACTAATTTATTTCTTTTATTGATTATTTGTAGATTGCGAGACATATAACATACTCAAAGGGTCTCTCTTCATGGTGGGCTTAAACCGGAGGTAATGATTACAACTATGCCTTTTACAAGGTAAAAGCATCGAGGATGCCAACGCTTTAGTGCCTCTTGTGGTTAACAACATCGAGACGTTGCCAAGGTAAGATTTAGTTATATATATCAATAATATTGTTTGGAGATATATGTATTGCTGATTTACTACATTATAATTAATTTAAGCTAGCATGCAAAAGACTAACCGAAATTGCTTTGATATTGGGTCTTTGGATGTAGAAACCGATTGACCTTGGAGCTACTCGATTAGTTGTTCCGGGAATTTTCCAATTGGATGCTCACCTATGTACCTTACGCTTTTTAAAAAACAGTGATTCAACTTCTTACGATGACAAAGGTTGTTTGAAGGGTCTTAACACTTTTGCCGTATCACAATCAAGATCTACAAAATGCCTTGCAACAGCAGTTAAGGTTAGAGTACCCTAATGTGGCAATAGTGTATGCTGATTACTATCAAGTTTCTTTGAATGGGTTCTTACCAATGCTCCACAACTTGGTAAGTTTATACACTGAATATGTCTGAAGCAATGTCAAGTACTAATGAATTAATTCTAATATTAACTTCGTTTTTTCTGAATTTTAGGATTTGAAACAAAGTCTATTCTAAAAGTATGTTCATGAGCTGGAGGTGACTACAACTTTAGTTTGATGAGTATGTGTGCGGGATGGAAGGAGTTTTTGCATGTTTCGATCCGGATCAATATATAAATTGGGATGGAGTTCACTTTGACGAAAAAGCATATCGAGTATGGTGATTGGCTTATTAAAAGTCAAGTATTCGAAAGTGCATTGTTTAGGACTTCAAGTTACAAAGATTTAGTCCTTTGTTTATGGTTTTAGACAATATTTAATTTCATGTCGTGGTTAGGTTTTAAGTAGGAGCTCATAGTAGTTTGCCGATTTAGGCAATGATGTTTCAACCCACGCTTCTACTTGATTTGTTAAGGATATTTAAGACCTTCAAATTGTTTGATCTATTTTAAGAACGTATGGTTTTACATTATTATTAGTGATTTATATGATTTACATGAATGCATTAGTAACTCTTTATGATCTTAGAGGGGTACCTTAATTGAATTAAGGAGATGAACTTTATGTTCGCAAGATTTCACAGTCGTAAACACATTTCTTGACCATTCTACACAAAGACGCACTGCTGATGCTTGGTATGAAGTCGCCAAAAAGAGGTTCTTGGGTCCAAGTAGATATAATTATGATGACATGCGATGTTGTGAAGTTGTCATGCAAGGAGCCAAACTAGTTAGGATGTTGCTGCCTACACATGCAATTGATATTAGTACTTTTGTCCATCCAAAACAAATTTTCAACAATAAAGACTACATAGCAAAAGGAAATTTGTACGAGTATGTTGTTCACTAGGCTTTCTTTCAGTCATTAGTATAATGTCCAACTGGAAGAACAGGTCCTTATCTTATGCGGGCAGATTACAGCTCATACAGTCTATCCTATCCTCTTTTCATATATATTGGGCGAAGACTTTTATCCTTTCAGTAGGTGTTTTGGACAAGGTTGCTAAACTCAGAATGCAGTTTCGTGGTCTGGAGATTCTGTGCAAGTGAAGATGCATAAAGCTAGTCATGCAACTTTGAGGTTGCATAAAGAGGAAGGTGGGCTGAGTATTATTGATCCTAGGGTATGGAACAAAGTAGCATACTATGGGTTGGTGTTCAAGGTTGCTACTAACGATGAAACTCTGTGGACGAAGTGGAATTGGGAGTACCACATTCGATAGAAACATTTCTGGACTATGAAGATTCCTTCGGATTGTTCGTGGGTTTGGAGGAGTATCCTGAAACATAGGAAGATTGCTCGAAAGTATATTAGATGCTTGATTGCTAACGGGGAAGGTACAAGTTTATGGCACGATCCTTGGATATCCTCTATGTTGCTTATTCACAATGCACAAGCTAGAAATTTCATCCATGAACCAGATGATGCTAAAGTGAGTGATCTGATCACGAACGGTACTTGGAACGATAAGGTCCTCAACTTGCCAGACGGTGAGTTAAAATAAAAAATCTTGCAGACTTCCATCAACGTCAATATGGCTCAGGACTTGGTAGTGTGGACTGCTACAAGCTCAGGTAGGTTCTCCACAAAGTCAGCTTATATGTCCATCAAGAAGATGAGAGAAAAGGTTGGTTGGTATAAATTGGTGTGGGGAAAATACAATGTTCCGAAGCATTCTTTCATCACCTGGCAACTGTTTGCAGGATGCCTGGCAACCCAAGATCGGCTGATTCATAGGAAACTTCTCTCTCATTCAGAGTGTTGTTTGTGTAACGAGCACCTTCCATAAAGTTTGAAGCATCTTTTCTTCAATTGTGCTTTCACAAAAAAGATTTGGGCTGTGGTCAAAGACAAACTGGGGTTGGGAGTGGTTGGTGAATCCTCTGCTGAGTGGCAGTTTCTATTGCGCATAACTAGAACGAACTGGATCTCGAGTGAGATAATCAGAGTTATGATTTGTGCAACTGTGTATGGGATTTGGAACGAGAGGAATAGCAGGTGGTTCAGGAACAAAGCTCACACTGCTGATTCGATTAGCAGATACATCATTGAGAAGATGAAAACTTACTTGCAGCGAGTTATCAAGTCCACTGAGGACTCCTCGTCAGCGACAAGGAATTTGATTGCGAGACTTGGAATTGAGATCAGCATAAGGCAGCGAGCGTATGAGCTAGTTAAGTGGACCTTCTCGGTAAAATCTGCTTATCATTGGGTTCTTAATAAGGATAGAATTATTTTGCTTAATAATAGTATTCATTATGGTTTCCTTAAACAAGCATGGAATTTGATTTGGAAAATTCACTCACCTCTTAGAATTAAAACATTTTTTATGGAAAATGATGCGGCATATTTTACCTACTCGTAAAGTTTTATTTGATCAACATAGTTGTACTTCTGACATTTTTAAGTATGGTCGTTGTGTATGTAGATGGTGTATGGTCGTTGAACAAACATTGAAACTTGAAACTTGACAAGCCCTCTTTTAAAGTGTACATTTTTAAGTATGTACTTCTGACATTGAAACTTGACAAGCCCTCTTTTTGTGTATGTAGATGGTGTATGGTCGTTGAACAAAACAGAAGCGTATCAAAACCTATTTATCTCTCAATAAGTAAAGGATGAGTAGGATATCGTTCCACTTTTAAGTGTATGTTATGTGAAGGACATGACTAGAAAAGGGGTTTAAGGGATTAAAAACTATGATTGTAGAGATTTTAGATTCTAATGCTAAACTAAACTAAATTAACTAAACTATTGAGAATTTATAAGAGAGGGAATTCAAGAGATTAGAATCCACCAATACTTTTAATCTATGACCTTCTGCTTCATGTTTGTTCTTATAAATAGACTACAATTAGGCAATCGAGCAAGTGCCGATGCCCTCTTGGACGAAACATCGTTAACAATTAACTCTACTTAAGGTTGTTCCTATGTTTATGCTATTAATATCTTCTTTCCTTTTATGTAAGCTCGGGATGCCATTCAATGTATTACTGAGAGCAACATCAAGGAGTACTTCTTAATAGGGCGGCCATTCAATGAATCACTACTTAAGGCAAACACAAAGAATACTTCCCCTAGGCAGCCACTCCCTGAGCTACCCCTTCTAAGGCAACACAAAGAATACTTCCCTAACTCTAAAGAATTATACTACTAGAAGAAAAGTAAAGAACACTAGCATGATATTAATATTGCAAAACATAAACCCTATTCTATACTTCCATCCCCTGGTGTGGGCAATGAAACTAATAACTAAAAATATAAAGAACTAACCTGATTGAAGAATACCATGAACCAAAAGAATCTTTAAACCTTAAGCACTGGCTTCATCTCCTCCCTCGAAAGAGAAGATTAGCCTTCCATAAAGAAGGAAGAACACGAAGAACGAGAAGAAGAAGAGTTGAAGAACATAAGACTAGAAAGATTAATTTATTAAGACTCAGCTAGTTAAAACTGATATTTTATTATTAATCTCTCTCTACCTCAAGTTCTGGAGACAAGAGTATAAGTGAATTGGTAAATTACATGGGGCACTTAGGTCCTCTAATTATAGAGGTTACAATGAGCTCTAGAAGCATTCCAAACCGTCATTTGTTTCCTAATACAAATAGACTTCTTTCAGAGTCCAACTTCGTCTCCAAAACTAAGAAGAAATTGGCTACAATGTCGATCCATGCGTCTGGACGCACTATTCATGCGTCTCAGACACGATCAATGCGTCTGGACGCTCGATCCATGCGTCCCAGACGCGTAAGCCTATTTTGTCTCTTCAGCTCTATTCTTCTATCCTCTTTTGCGGGCTTTGGTCCAAGCAACGAATCCTTTGGCCTTGGGCTTCCAAATAGACTTTAAAATAGGTCCAAGTCGCATCTTTAATAGCTCCAATTCCTTGGCCTTCTCCATGATTGTCCACGGGCTTCCCATGTGATTCTTAATGCTCCGAATTGCTCTGTTTTACCCCATTTTCTCTAATATTCCACAAAACTCTCTCTTTCACTTGTAGAATCATAAAACATAACTTACAAATACTATTAGTCCACTAATATGGCTAAACAAGAGGCATAATCGAGGGTTAAATAGCACTCACAACTCCCAACTAGCCTTTTGCTAGTCTCTTAGCAAATAAGATAAAAAAATAGATGAGTGATCAAAATCACATCCTAATAACAAAAATAAAATCCTAACTCATTTTCGCAGGCATCGCGATTGCATTTACCATATGCAACAAGGCTTTAAACCTTTAAATTCCCCAAAAAGGACGAGTTATAGTCTCGTGAGGGTTTTAAGGTGATATACCCACAAAATCAATCAATAGCATGTTCAAGAATGATAGTATTTTTCAGAGAGAGAAATTCCTTACCCACTTAGTGCTTACTCCAATAGACAGTCTCCATTGCTAACTACATTGTTGCAAAAACTCATAAATTATGATGGGAGATAGTAAAAATTGACAAAATTCTTAATCAAGGCTTATGTGTGTACTTAGTCAATCTCCTACACTCTCCTATCCAAGAAACGGAATCCCTAGTTTACCATAGGTAGATAATCTTGACTTTCAATCCTTACCGGTCATACTCTCAGAAAAGAATCTCTCAGAAGATGGTCTACTATTTTACCTCATGTATGTGGGGAAAAGAATAATGCATACGAACATCCCACATACTACCTTGAAAAAACAGGACTTGAATAAAAGTAGTCTCATGGAAAGAATGTCAATCACATATGAAGTGTCGGGTTCTTCACTTTAGCATCCTCTCACCCATTCTAGACTTTGTACCATACTGTAGTGATAAGTCATGGGTTGTAACTTGGCTTGGGTATTGGTTTATAAAGGAAAGGTAAAAAGGATTCTAAGGTTGTTTCTGAAAACACTAAGAGTTTTTCTTCATTCTTTAGAAGATTTCTTCAAATTCTGTATTGCAGAGAAAGTTCTTTCTTTGTCTTAGCTTTTCCATCCATTCTGTTCAACTTTTATTTATTTATTTTATTTATTTTAAAGCTCAGTGGTATATCCTTGATTAGTACTGGATATGTTTGTTTTCCACTAGCTTCTTTCACTTAGAACAGAATGATGGTCTTCATTGTATCTCTCTAGAATTTCCTTGTAATCTTTCTTTTGTGCTATTTCTTCTGCTTTGTGCCCCTCGTATTCTCAGAAAACATATGGGTATGGCTAATAAAGATTTTGGCTATACTCCTTGTCTGGAGTTAGGTAAAGGGTAAAGGGTTTTATGAAAGAAAATGGCTTATTATAAGGCTCAAAAGGGTTTAACATGATGGTCCTACTAGGTGGGATAAAGGCTGAATGGGCTTACTACTTGACTTATCAGTATGATACTCTGTTTCGAATAGACTACAAGACCTAATGGCTATCTCCCCAGTTGATGTCACTTCGTGATTAACCAAATCAACAAAATAATGAGACTATATTACAACAACATAAAGAACTGAAAGATGTTGAGTCACTAAAACTCGGATTTTTCGTAAGAACTCTCCAAAGAATGGGTATAAAGCTCAAGTCTCACGGGCTAAGTCAAAAAATTCTATTTCCAGTTTACTAGGGGTTTAAATCTCTCTTCTAGCAAAAGTACACAAAACTGACCAAGTATTATGGTGGTGCCTTGATAAAGAATTCTATCAACAAGAACTATGTCTGAGCATAATAAATAGTCTAACCGGTAATGAAATCAATAATATTAACTATCTATCAAACTCAACACTAAGCAGTATAGAATATATATCCCAGACTCATCATTAAAATTCATTTTTCTCATGCTACTGATATAGAAACAAAAATATTTTTGTTTTTGAAAACTAATTTTTGAAATTTATTTCTCAAGTACACCCTTCCCTTACATATGCATGCATTGACCTCAATGTATAAAGAAGTAAATGAAATGGATAAGAAAAATGTAGGATATTACCATTGATGCCGAATATCAGAATTAGTTCAAGAAACAAATTTTTAGGTCTTTTTACGTCAGATCCCCAAGACGTAATGTGAGTCTTTTAAAGTCAGATCCTCAAGACTTTTGAGTCTTTTATAGTCAGATTCTCAAGACTAGTATTCCCACCTCAAAAATGATCTCCCAACAACATGCTTACTTCCTGTAGACATTTTATACTCAGTCTACTAGAGTTATGAGACTTTGACTCGGGGCTTTGCAACTCCTTTCGAAGAAAGGATAAAGTTATGAAAATCGAGGGCAGGCTATCGGTGACACTTATACTAATGAGATCCTAAGGAGTCAAGCTTACGACACTTGGCTTCCTCAATCAAAAAACTTAAACTAGACAGAGTAACAGGTTCAGCAAGACATAGAATGTAATCTTTAAGGTGTGTAGGTAACCTACCCCAATTTTCCGCTTCAACAGTGGTCTGATAAACAGGATCCTTAAGAAAAATGGCCTTCACGTCCCCAATAGGCAACTCCAGAAAAGACTTCAGTTGATGAGCGTTGACTTTGAAACGAGTCCTTCTCTTTATGTCTTCTACTTCAATAGCTCCAAAAGGTGTGACATGTCTTACTATAAACGGTCCCATCCATCTAGATCTCAACTTTCCAGGGAAAATTTATAGACGAGAGTTGTAGACCAGAACCTTCTGTCTAGGTTCAAATTTTCTCTCCAAAATTCTCCGTCATGTAATGCTTTAGTCTTATCCTTGTAAATCCTTGACTTATCATAAGCATCACTTCTCAATTCCTCTAATTCACTGATTTGAAGCTTCCTCCTTTCTCCTGCTTGATCTAGGCTAAAATTCATCTCTTTCACTGCCCAGTAGGCTTTATGTTCTAACTCAATAGGTAGATGACACGCCTTTCCATATACCAAGCGATAGGGCGACATCCCTATGGGTGTTTTGAATGTTGTTCTGTATGCCCATAGTGCATCTTGGAGTCTAAGAGACCAGTCTTTCCTAGAAGGATTAACTGTCTTCTCTAGAATACTCTTGATTTCCCAATTCGAAACTTCTACTTGACCATTAGTCTGAGGATGATATGGTAAAGCTAGCTTGTGAATTACTCCATACTTTGCCATAAGATTCCCAAATACACGGTTACAGAAGTGAGAACCGTTATCACTGATGATGGCTCTCGGTGTTCCAAATCTTGGTAGAATGTTCTTCTTCAGAAATTCCACGACGACTTTATGATCGGCGGTCTTTGTAGGAACTGCTTCAATCCACTTTGAAACATAGTCCACAGCCAGTAGAATGTAGGTGTGACCAAAAGAAGGCGGAAATGGTCCCATGAAATCTATACCCCATACATCAAAGATTTCTGAGATAAGGATCGGTTGTTGAGGCCACTCGAACCTTTTCGAGGTCTTACCCAAAAATTGGCAACTCGGACATGCTTTTTAATAAACATTTGCATCTTTAAAAGAGTAGGCCAATAGAATCCAGCTTGTAATACCTTTGTCTGCGATGCGTTGCGGGCCAAAGTGTCCTTCGCAATCTTGATCATTGAGAATGATAAAATGGATTCTGTTCGATTAAGGATGCATCTTGAATAATCGATCCGAACACTTCTTGAATAAGTATGGATCATCCCAAAAATAATATCTGGCCTTTGAGTAGAATAAATCTTTTTCCTACTTGCTCTAATGCGATGGTACCTTGTTGGTCACAAGATAATTTGCGATGTGGCCATACCATGGTACTTCTGATATACTGAACAATTGTTCATCAGGAAAAGTCTCACAAATTTGTAAGCTGTCTTCCGCATTCTCCACTAGCAATCTAGAAAGGTGATCAGCAACGACATTCTCTGTTCCTTTCTTATCACGTATCTCCAAATCAAATTCTTGTAAAAGTAGTATCCATCGGATCAACCTAGGCTTAGCATCCTGCTTAGCGAGTAAATGACACAAAGGCTGACATGGTCGATTATAGACAATCACCTTTGAACCTATCGGATATTGTTGGAATTTGTCAAGAGAATAGGCGGCTGGCTAAGAGTTCCTTCTCGATTGGTAGAATAATTAATCGAGCTCCATTTAGAGTCTTGCTAGCATAATAGTTTCATGCGTCACGACACTTTCTTGCCTCTTTGTCCTAGAATAGCTCCTATAACATAATCAGATGCATCACACATTATCTCAAATGGCTGGCTCCAGTCGGGAGCACGAATGATTGGTGCTGAAGTGAGTGCTTCCTTTAACTTCATAAAAGCTTCAACACATGACGTATCAAAATCAAAGACAATATCTTTCTCTAACAGATGTGACAGCGGTCTCGCAATTCTGCTGAAATCCTTGATAAGTCGACGGTAGAATCCCGCGTGACCTAGGAAGGCACGGATATCTTTGACAATTCTTGTTTTGGGTAGATCCTTTATAATATCAATATTCGATCGATCTACCAGAATTCCTTCCTTTGAAACTTGGTGACCCAGCACTATCCCTTCCTTTACCATGAAGTGACACTTTTTCCAGTTCAGAACTAAGTTGGTATTGCAACAACGTTTAAGGACTAAGGAGAGATGATGTAGACAATCCTCAAAAGGACATGTGAATGTGGTCTTATCTTGGTCCTTAGGGTGAATATGGATCTGAAAGTATCCTGAGTAACCATCAAGAAAGCAATAGTAAGCTTGTCCAACTAATCTTTCTAACATCTGATCGATGAAAGGCAATGGAAAATGATCTTTCCTCGATGCGCTATTCAACTTCATGTCGATGCAAACTCTCCATCGGTCGAAATCACGGTTGGAATCAACTCATTGTTCTCATTCTCGATCACTGTGGTTCCGGACTTCTTCGGCACAACTTGAACTGGACTAACTCATTGACTATCAGAAATAGGGTAGATAATGTCGGCGACAAGGAGTTTAACGACCTCTTGCTTAGAAGTCTTGGAATCCTCTTCCAAATGAATCCTATGTTGAACTATCATAGGGCTGATCCCCTTGATATCATCAATTGTCCAACCTATAGCTGACTTGTGTTCCTTTAAAAGTGCTACTAACACGGATTCCACGCTCCTCGGTCAAATCGATGCAATGACTACTGGGTAGGTTCCCAAATCTCCCAAGAAAACATACTTGAGTGTAGACGGCAAAGGCTTTAATTCTAGTTTAGGCGGCTCCTTCTTAAGCTCTTTAGATGGTCCATCAGGCATAGGCAATTCAAACTTTTCTTTGAACTTGCTGTCATCTATGATAGGTGATGAATCCAAAATTGCATTGATTTCCTCAACACTAAGTTCCTCATAGTCTGAGTCTATCTGAGCTTTCAACAACTCGTCAGCAGGATATGAATGAGTCAGATAATCCTTTGCTAACGCTTGAATCATGCATACCTCGTTCACAGCACACACCTCCTGTGGTTACTGTAACGTATGGAAAATATTGGTTTCGACTATCATATTACCAAAGGATAATGTCATATTACCGTTTCGACAGTTGATGAGTGCATTTGCAATGGCCAAGAATGGTCTGCCTAGAATGATTGGTATCTGCCTACCAGATGTATGTGTTGTGTCGAGTACTATAAAATCAACTGGATAATTGAAATATTCTATCTTGACTATGACGTTTTTAATGATTCCTTTAGGTATCTTTACTGATCTATTTGCCAACTATAAAGTAACATCAGTCGGTTTAAGATCCTTCAAGCCTAACTTCTTGTAGACAAAATATGGTAGAAGATTCACACTGGCACCCAAATCTAATAAAGCTTGCTCCTCCAAAAAATCGCCGATTCTGCATGTAACAGTTGAACTCCCAGGATCTTTCAGTTTCACAACCGATAGATTTTGTAGGTACAATGAACATCTTTGAGCGAGAAAAGCTTCTTTCAGAATGTTGGTCTTCTTCTTTACTAGATCTTTCAGGAACTTGGCATACGAGGGAACTTGCTTGATGGCGGTCAGAAATGGGATATTAATATGCAAATTCTGAAATACATTGCAAATCTTCTTGTACTAGTCATCCTTCACGGTATTCACTAGTTTGAAGGAAGCGGTCTTTGGCGGATTCTTCAATATCGGTTCTCTTCTTTTCGGCGGTTGGCTTGATAACAAATAGTGGAGTGACAGGTGGAGTCACTCGTGATGGCTTCTTCTTACTTACTTCCACAATAGTTCCTTCAGCTTTTCTCTCAACAGTTACTTCAGTAGGTGGCACAACACTAGATATATCTGGAATGTTAGAACTGGGTAGGATGGTGGGAACATAAGTTACCTCAGGCTCCGCAGAATCTTTTCCTGGTTCATAGACAATCTTGTTATCAACTTTCTTGCCTGACCTCAGAGTGGTGACAGAATTAACTTGGGCATTCGACTGAGTAATTCTCCAGCTGGCTTGGTAATGCTCCTTTCGATCTTTTCGTCAAGGCGGCAGCAATTTGCCCTATCTGGCCTTGAATGACACTAAAGTTACTCTCCAACTTTTGGGTTCTTTGATTTGTCTGTTTCAGCTCATTGATAATGGTGGTGATAGCTTCTTCCAGATGTGGGATAACTGCTTTGCTTGACTGAGGCGTAGGGGCAATATATTCACTCATAAGATCTGGTACTAACTCTCTATTTGTGTTGGCTTGTATTATTGGTTTCGTATGGTTGTTGATTTTACGTATGGTTCTTTGGCGTTTTAGAACCGTCATCGGGTTATTCGTAATGCTTGATTTGGTGATTTTGGAATCCTAGAGGAAAATTCCTCTGATTTGTATTTTGTGGCTTCCAATAATTCTGTCCCTAATTGAACTGGTTATTTCTTCCTAAAAAGTTGATACTACATGCCTCTACATTAGTATCCAGATAGTACGAACACTCTTCAGTGGTGTGACCTTCATCAGAACATAGCTCACAAATGGCATAACAAGGCTTGGTTGGCTGAGGTTTAGCTTGGAAATTGTTTGCTTTTGGAGGATTCATAGAGAACTTATCAAACTTCTTGTTCAGAGTTTCAAGTCCCGTTGATAGGCTTTCCATAATTGATAGCATTGCTTGATTTGGGTATTCTTGAATTTGGTTGCCAAATTGCTTTGGCACCCCCTCCACTCTAGCTACGTCCTCGTTGCTAGTACTCCATTGTTGAGTGTCTTCAGCTAAATTCTCGAGAAAGTTGTAGGCTTCCTCTCCATCCAATGATGTAAACTTACCTTGATGCATTGACTGTATCATTTGCTTGTTCATAGTAGAAAGTACTCGAAAGAAAAAATGAGCCAGTGTGCTCTTATTATAACCATGATGTGGACATGAGACTAGCAGATTATTGAATTTCTCCCGGCTTTGATGATATTCTTGATCACCTTCCCTTTGAAATTGCGATAACTGCTGCATGGCATCATCTTCCTTTAGGGGTAGGTAGAACTTGTTCATAAACTTTGTTCTCAACTTCTCCAAGTTATTGATTGAATTGATCGGCTGTGCAGTTAACCATTCGGATGCTTTACCTTTGAGTGAGAGTGGAAAAAGAATTAACTTGATACTCTAATCCCTGATATTCTGGTTCTTGAAAGTTCTGAGGACTGATAGAAATTTGTTCATGTGAACATAAGGCTGAACATTGTCTGAACCATTGAACTTTGGAAGCATAAAGATTACTGATGCTCTAAGTTCAAACTGGTTAGCTTCTGTCTCTGGAAAAACAGTACTGCTTGGTGGGTTTCTAATGATTGGTGAATAGAAATCACTCAGCTTCTTCCTCTGTTGTGCTTGCATGGGTGGGATAGCTTTAGGATTATTGGTGTCCAAAACACCTCCATCATTACGTGCGACCATTGTATCAATCTCGTCTAGTATTCTTGTGAGTCAGTTGTTAAACCTTGTCCAATGTTGTGTTCTTACTGGACGATGATATGGACGACGGGGCATACACTAGAAAATGCTATGCGAAAATAACGAAAAACTATCCTACTATGTTTGAATAGTATGCAATTATTCTAAGTTATACTAAAATATAAAACTACTTTCCTTCAACTGGGTTGGGTTTTGCAGCTAGTATTAAAAGCCCGTTGTTTAAAATTTGTTTCTTCTAGGGTTATGGTGAATCACTTGGATTGCTTAGAAATCACGATAGTCCGTTTGTCAAGATTCAGACAAGAAACACTAGAGTTTGATGTTTATTTGTGTTGGCTTACAACTTCAATTGTTGAAAAGGTCCTAAATGCAATTATACTAGAAAGCAATAAAACAAAACTATGATCTTGACTATACTAAGAAAATAAAAAGAATGAAGATTTGACTAACCTGGATGGTAGATCTTGTCTTTGAGATGTCCTTCAAGCTTCTTTCTTTCTCAAAAAGGATGGATGATACGGCTAAAATTACCTCAAGATCCAAAATTCTAATCTTGAAAGAAAACGTTAAATATAAACAACTTAAAACTGAAGCGACGCCATTTGACAAGCCCTCTTTTTGTGTATGTAGATGGTGTATGGTTGTTGAACAAAATAGAAGCGATATCAAAACCTAATTATCCCTCAATAAGTAAAAGAAGTAGGATATATCGTTCCAATTTTAAGTGTATGTTATGTGAAGGATAGAATTTGGAAAGGGGTTTAAGGGATTAAAACTATGATTATAGAGATTTTAGATTCTAATGCTAAACTAAACTAAATTAACTAAACTATTGAGAATTTATAAAGAGGGAATTCAAGAGATTAGAATCCACCAATACTTTTAATCTATGACCTTACGTTTCATGGTTGTTCTTACAAATAGACTACAATTATTAATCGAATCGGCGAAAAGTCGATGCCCTCTTGGATGAAACATCGTTAACAATTAACTCTACTTAAGGTTATTCCTATGTTTATGTTATTAATATCTTCTTTCCTTTTATGTAAGCTTTCGGGCAGCCATTCATGTATTACCGAGAGCATCATCAAGGAGTACTTCTTAATAGGCTGACCCATTCAATGAATCACTACTTAAGGCAAACACAAAGAATACTTCCCATAGGCACCACTCCCGAGCTATCTCTTCTAAGGCAACACAAAGAATACTTCCCTAACTCTAAATAATTATACTACTAGAAGAAAAGTAAATAACACTAGCATGATATTAATATTGCAAAACATAAACCCTATTCTATACTTCCATCCCACGGTGTGGACAATGGAACTAATAACTACATAAAGAACTAACTTTGATTGAAGAACACCATGAACCGGAAGAATCATTAAACCTTAAGCAGGGCTTCATCTCCTCCCTTGAAGGAGAAGATTAGCCTTCCATAAAGAAGGAAGAACACGAAGAAGCGAGAAGAAGAAGAGTCGAAGAACATAAGACTAGAAAGACTAATTTATTAATACTTCGACTAGTTAAAACCGATCTTTTATTATTAATCTCTCTCGCCTCAAGTTAAGGAGACAAGAGTATAAGTGAATTGGCAAATTACATGAGGCACTTAGGTCCTCTATTTATAGAGGTTACAATGAGCTCTAGAAGCATTCCAAATCGTTATTTGTTTCCTAATACAAATAGACTTCTTTCGAGTCCAACTTCGTCTCCAAAACTGAGAAGAAATTGGCTACGATTGTCGATCCATGCGTGCGGGCGCATTATTCATCGTCTCGACGCGATCAATCGTCTGGGCGCTTTCGATCCATCGTCCCGCCAGCGTAAGCCTATTTTGTCTCTTCAACTCTATCCTTCTATCTTCTTTTGCAAGCTTTGGTCCAAGCAGCGAATCCTTTGGCCTTGGACTTCCAAATAGGCTTTTAAAATAGGTCAAAGTCGCATCTTTAATAGCTCAATTCCTTGGCCTTCTCCATGATTGTCCGCGGGCTTCCCATGTGATCCTTAATGCCCCAAATTGCTCTATTTTACCCCATTTTCTCTAATATTCCACAAAACTCTCTTTCACTGTAGAATCATAAAACATAACTTACAAATACTATTAGTCCACTAAGATGGCTAAACAAGAGGCATAATCGAGGGTTAAATAACACTTTTGAGCACTTATCAAAACTATAGAGCATGCTATCTTTACTTGTCTTAAGATTACAAAAATTTGGTTTGCTTCACCTCTAGCTATTTGTTTTGAATCCTGGAATGCTCCTGTTAATGTACAAGAAGTAATTAACAAGATAGTTGGTCATTGTGTAAATAAGGATGATATTTTAGCTTATGTCACTACTCTAGTTAATGTAGCTTACTTTATTTGGTTTGATAGAAATAATCTAATATTTGACAATGCTTATAAAATGCTTGACTTTTCACAGATTTTGACACAAAGCACAACAATCTATTTTAATGAATCACCCTCCGTTAACATCAAGTACTCTATTCTAGAAAAACATGTACCCTTTCTCTTTTCTGGATGGTGGATTCAATTCAATTAGTAGTAATCTTTGGTCTTTGGTTTTACCATTAATGAGTGGCATAAACCTTTATCTTATGCGAGGAAGCAAGCATATCGATCGGTTCAGTAGAATAATCTGAACGCAAGCTCTAAAGCTTGGGCTTGAACATCGTCTCTTCTAGGTATAAATCGTTAGTAGTTTGCTCGACCGCCAAAGCTTAGTTCAAGAAGTTAAAGGCAATAGTTCGGACTTATCATGGAATGTGTCGAGTCTTTTGCAAGAGATTACCTCTCTGTCTATGTCTTTTTGTCTTCTTTAAGATTGTCTACTCCTAAGATCGCTAATTCAACATGCCCCACCTCATGGCTAAAACAACAAAGTATGGACTTAGTTGGGTTGTAATAATCTTGTCCCAAGCTCGGTCTGACTTAGTTTCAATAGAGTCTAATTGAGGCTGTATAAATTATTTGCTATCTATTAATGAAATATCTATTTCAAAAAAAAAAAAAAAAACGGTCGGTTGAACTCAAGAGGTTGTAGAAAGTTATGGACAGTAACGTAATGACAGCTGGTTCTAACGAGTTTGTATTTAGGAGGACATGATTTGCCATTCAGAAAGGACTTGCAGTGCAACTTGTTGCACGCTTGTCCTAATCATTTTAAAGCATCCCACGATTATGAATCCATCCGGTTATCGAGTTGTCGGCTATTCTGGGCTTGGTACCTAGATGATTGGACTTTGATCGGAGATACATAACAGGTGGCGACAGCTTTGGGTATGATTCAAAATGAATGACCTTCCTACGGGCTGGTTCTTAATGTGGCTAAAACTGAGATATTTTGGCCATCACTGGACGCACATCACCCAACTCCGGTCTCTTTCCTTGATTTGTCGATTTGTCCCCGAGGGGGCGGGGTTGCTTGGAGGTGTGGTCAGTACTGATTCATTATTTTTCATGGGCTTTGCTCGCAAGCGTGTTGAAAAGGATATGACTTTGATGGACCGTTTGGCTGTATTGGAAGATTCACAATATGAGTTAACGCTCTTACAAGCTTTTTGGGCTCTCTCGGTTGGTCTTTCACGATTCGTACTTGTCCACCATCCTTTTTGAGTGGCGACCAAGACTTTTGATCCGCATTTTGCGGTGTTCTCCAAGGTATTGTGGTTTCGATGGTCCCGCCCGGTGATTTGCAATGGCGTTTATCGAAACTCCCATTACGTCTTGGTGGGTTAGGTATTTATTGTGCCATTGATGTCTACTTTTGCTTTTCTTTGGCCTCGTTGTTGTCGGACTTGAGCTTGAACCACATTCTTAGGAGTTGTGGTCCAATGTCGTTGGATGAGATTCTTGATGTTGCCAATAGTGCATGGAGTCTCTGTCGACCCGATTTTGACCTCAATTCTCTAGCTATGAATGCCACCATCCCTCAAAACCACAAAAAGTTTTGGGCAGATCGTTATATGGTAAGATTGGTTCTTTGGTCTTGAGAGGGAGTTTGAGTTATCTCCGCTTTCGTCAAAAAAGTAGTCATTGGATGCTTGTGGTGAGAACATGCAAAGGATTTTCTACTTGCTATTCTCGATGGAGGGACTTGGATGGCGTATGTCATCGGTAGAGTATCGTTCTATTCTCCAGTACCGTCTTATGATTCCTTTTGTACTCGATAGTGGTCTATGCCTTGTTTGCAAAAAGAGTTATTTGGATGCTTTTCGGGGACCATGTAGTACATTGTAGACATTTTCCGGGTTTCAAATATTTACATGATCATGTTAGAGACATTTTATGTGATGCATTTTGGAGGCTGGGGTACAAGTAAAGAAGGAGGCTCTAACAATTTTCTCAATCGATGTCTGAAATGTAGATTGACGCCCGCCTGCGGATGAATTGATCTATTGGTTTGAGGAGAAACATACATGTGTTCATATGCGTGAATGGAGCATCTCCGTTAGTAGGGCTTGGGAATGGAGTCTTTGAGGTGGGACAAGTAGCTAATAAAGCGGCGAGAAAAATATTGAGAAACACGAGGATGCTTGTAGAGTTAACCAGCATTGTTTTATTCCGTTCAGTTTCGACACTTTCGATTTCTTGGCACAACAGTTTGTTGAGCTCCTTAAGAGGTTGTAGAAAGTTATGAACAGTAACGTAATGACAGCTGGTTCTAACGAGTTTGCATTTAGAAGAATAAGATTTGTCATTCATAAAAGACTTGCGGCGCAGCTTGTTGCATGTTTGTCTTAATCATTTGTAAAACTCGTTATCATTATTAATAAAAATTTCCACTTCACAAAAAAACAAAACTTTATTGTAAAATGGTCAATCTAAGGGTGGAATTTGAGTCGAGGGCTCGTAGCTCGGCTTGTTTAGATCGGCTCGAGCTCGCTCGTTTAACTATATGAGCCGAGCTCGAGCTCAAATTAAAGCTCGTGTAACAAATGAGATTGATGAAGCTCGGCTCGTTTAGCTCAAATAGCATATTTATAGTGTAAAATAACTAAGCTCGGGCTTTCCCATTTAAGCTTCTACCGAGCTCGGATCATATCGGCTCGAGCTCAATTTAAAGCTTCGTGTAATTAGCGAGCGAGCTTGAGCATGCTAAAGCTTGGCTTGTTTAGCTTCGAATTCCACCCTTATATGGTCAGCTTCCAAATTGATTGAGTTTCTACTTGGGCTTGGGCTAGTTTATGTTTAAAGCCCAAATCCATGACTCTCCTTGTTTCGGGCTTTCCACGCTCCGGCGTTGCCCAAGTTGAAGGGCTCCCGAGTCCCGCTATCTGAGTATAAGGTAATAATTTTTTTTTCCTCTTTGGTGTGTCATTACCTTTTTTTTTTTTTTGTATATATATATATTTATATATATATATATATATTTAATACATGGACCTTCAATACCATGACCTTGTACATCAAATTTAATACATGACCAGGAAAGGTGGAGGTATCTTCCACCAATCTGAGACCCAGGAGGTAAAACATTGGCAAATTCAGTAGGTTGAGTGATGAGATGATCCTGTGCAGCACTCCAATTCAAATGAGTCACCAAATTGGAAGCATAATTCGCCAAACAATCAGCAATCTTGTTTGCTTCACGATAATTCCATTCAATTCTTTTATTGCGAATCTTACTCAAGCCATCACAAATGTCATAATAGATAATCTTAATTGAATGGGGGACTTCCTGATCACATCTTTTGGTGAGCAATTCATGTAAATATTTTGAATCGACTTCAATAACAATATTCTCCATTTGTAACTCAATAAGAGCAAGAACACCCAACCTTAAAGCATAAAACTTCGGAAAGATGGAAGTAGCATAACGGAATAGGAGCAAGCAATACCAAAGATAAACCCACCTAGGCAATCTCGAAGAATGCAACCCGGCACCAGCTCTGGGTTGCCTAACGAAGATCCATCGTATTCAATTTAAACTAAGAGTCCGGAGGGAAAGACCAGTGAACGGTGATAATGGAGCGCTTCACTTCTTTACCTTCATGTTTATAATGAGTCATGGCACTTGCAGTGTGAATCGCCTTATATAAATGACTAACGGGTTGAGGAGTGACGTCCATGAATCTTGCGTCATTTCTTGCGAGCCAAATTTGCCATAATACAGCTCCAAAGAGAGTTAAAAAATATTCATCATCCAACTTGGACATGCCATCAATAATTTCTATCAGCCGCTCCTTGAAATTTTCACTCTCATACTTATAAATTTCTTGTGAAATGTGTGCACCAAACCATAGAGCACGAGCAAAAGGGCATGAAATGAACAAATGCATCTGTGACTCCATTTCATAGTCACAAAGAGAGCAAGTGTTATTAACATGATAACCGCGAGAAAGCAATAGATCGGCAGTAGGAATAACCATATGAATCCCTTGCCAAATAAAAAACCGCATCTTATATGGGAGGTTCAGCTTCCAAACCCTCTTGAAAGGAACTTGTGGCATAGTTAGTGCTGGATCAATCCAAGTGAGACATGCATTATAAGCACTCTTCACAGTATATTTACCATATTTGCTTGGAGCCCAAAAAATAGAATCATTTCGGTTGCCCTTTGGAAGAGGGAGAGACAGAATACGTGCAGCATAGTCTAGTGGCCACCATTGTGTTATCAACTGTTGGTTCCATTGTCTTGTTACAGGGTCCACAAAATCAGAAACCCTGTCCAAAACACAACCGCTAGGTTGGTCTATAAGATGTAAATATAGTGGAGTATCTGGAATCCAAGCATCTCGCCAAGCTCTGATAGAAAAACCATATCCCACTTTCCATCTAATACCAAACAATAGAAAGGACTTCAAGTAGTGCATATTCTTCCAAGTTTTTGATGAGGACCGAGAACAAACAAAACTCATAAAACGGTCACGCCGAAAATACTTTTGCTTCATTTGTATGGCCCATAAAGAAGATGGGTTTATCAGGTTCCACACTTTCTTCGCCAAAAGAGCAAAATTTTGGATTTGAAGATCTTTAACACCCAACCCTCCAGATAACATAGGTGAGCATGCTAAATCCCAAGAGAAATAATGCATTTTTGTTCCCTACTTCATGGCCCCACAAAAGCTCTTCGATGGGCATCTATTTGATCAATCACTAACTTTGGAAGCTTGATACAAGACATAATATGTGTGGGCAAAGCGGACACAAAACAGAATTTATTAAAGTTAATCGCCCACCTTTAGATAGAAGAGGCGATTTCCATGATGCTAGCTTGGTTTGAAATTTATTTAACAAGTCTCCAAACTTTCCTTTTTCAACAATTGAAGGAACACCCAAATAAGTTGGAAAACTTGTTTTGTAGGGAGTTTTGAAAATATGAAATAGTACTTTCTTTGAAACTCGAGGTAGAGTCGATTATGAATAATCTGATTTGAGAGATTTATACTCTGCCCTGACGCTGAACAATACCTAGTGAGCAGACTCTGAATAGCATGGGCCTCATCATGATCACAACGACCAAATATAAGAGTATCATCCACATACATGATCAGATGTGTAACTGGGTCAGAGTTCCTTGAGAGTTTAATACCTTTAATCACGCCTGCATGTTGTAAACGTTGGAGATTCAGTGACAAAACTTCAGCACAGATAATGAATAAATATGGTGACATAGGATCACCCTGACGGAGGCCACGAGATGGCGTGAAAAACCCAAAGGGGCTGCCATTGAGAAGGATTGAGAAACTGACATTCTTCACACAAAACATGATTTTTTGAATACATAAATTGTGAAAACCAAAACGCCGAAGTACATCTTCCAGAAAATGCCACTCAATCTTATCATAGGCTTTCTGCATGTCAAGCTTCAAGGCTAAAGAGTTGTGCTTCCGATTAGATTTCCTGCGAATCACATGATATACCTCATTGGCAAGTAACACATTGTCATGTATAGAGCGGCCAGACAAAAAAGCACTTTGATGTGGACCAATTATTCTCTATAAAATAGGTCTCATTCTATTCACAATGATCTTTGCGATGAGCTTATACGTGACATTGGTAAGACTAATAGGGCGAAAATGTTCAGGCAAGTAATGATTGTGGTTCTTTGGTATAAGCACAATATTAGTATGGTTCGAGGCAAGTAATGATTGTGGTTCTTTTGTGAAACATCCATGCTGAAAAAAGAATCAATCAAAGACATGACTTTTGGTCCAACATCCTTCCAAAAGGATTTGTAAAACAAGGCTTGAAACCCATCGGGTCTAGGGGAGCCTTAAGAGAGCCCATATGGTTCAACGACGAAAACTTCTTCATCGGTTACCGCTTCAACAAGCTGCGATTTTCTTCCTCTGTAACCATAGGCTGAATAACACTCATCGGATCCTCGATAATTCGGACTCTGAAGTGGTGAGTAGGTCGCGAAAGTAAGAGACAAGATGATTACCAATCTCATCGCGTGATGTGATCTCTCTTTTCTCGGGCATTTAAGTGTATCAATGGAGCATCGATGTCTTTGACGATTGACAAGAGTATGAAAGTATCTAGTGTTCATTTCTCCCATGGTGAATGAATCTTGCCTTGCTTTTTGAGCCCAGTGAATCTCCTTCAGTCTCAAATAGTACTTATAATATCTCAAAAGATCATCCTCCCTTCTAAAATCATCCTCAGAAGGTGTTCTATTTGTCATACACCGTTGGTGTTCCTTGAGCAACTCATATGCCCATCGAATCTTGACTTCAAGATGACCAAAATGTTCGTGGTTCCATTTGATAAGAGCTTTTCTACAATGACCCAAAGTTACAAAAAATGAAAACGAGGGAGACCCTAAACAAGGACTTTCTATAGTAGTCTTAACAACATTCTGGCATGAAGGATCTGACAACCACATTGCCTCAAATCTAAAAGGTCGTTTGAGCTTGATCATATTCGGATTTGATTTCAGAACCAAAATTTTATGGTCAGAACACAATGTCGATTGATGAATCAATTTAGCATCAGGGTGTAAATTACGCCATGCCACATTACACATACCTCTATCTAATCTTTTAAGAACACAATACGGAATCTGCTGTTTGTTCGACCAAGTGAAGATTGATCCCACAAAATCCAAATCCATAAGTTCAGTGGCATTTATCATGTTTAAGAAATGTGTAATTTGAGAACGATTTGCAGGGCGTCTTCCACATTTTTCTTCAGGACAACTAATATCATTAAAGTCTCCAAGACATAGCCACGGATCGAAAGCATCTGGTTTAAAACTTGGAAAAATTTCCCATTGAGCGCGACGAATATAAGGATCTGGGCTTCCGTAAACACCAGTAAAAAACCATGGAGGACCATCTTCATTATCAATTTTGGCATGTACAACCCAAGAATCAGTGAATACAATTTCCACCCTTAGTGCCACATCCCAAATGAACCATAAACCGCGACAAACCAATTGATGGAACAACAAAGGAGGAGAAACCATGTCCAAGGCTTAATCGATCAACCTTCGAGACTTGTTTATATGAGCTTTAGGGGTGTTTGTTTTCCGACTTATAAGTGCTACTTATAAGTAGGTCCTAAAACTTGTTTGTTTTTGCTACTTATAAGTACTTATAAGTGGTAGGGTGTTTGTTTTTCAAGCACTTATAAGTGGCGACATTACAATTTTACCCATATTTTAATAACACATGTACTCTCTTGTCGAAGTTAATGACGATCATATAAGAAATTAATTTAATGAAAGTAGAAATAAATTCATATAGACCATGCATTAAACAATCCACAATAGACATACTGTTTATTATAATAATCATGAAATGCTATTGGAAAGACATTAACTTCTTTTCATTTGCATCAACTCATTTGCTATTTGGTTAGTTATGTAATTTTATATGCATCCATGGGTAGTTATGTAATTTTATGTCTAATCTCAACTTATAAATTGGTGTAAGTAGGATTTTATCGCTTACAACTTTCGGCCTTACTTATAAGTTTTTTTGACCATTGGCTACTTATAAGTGAGAAAAAACAAATGGGTAAAAACTAGTGGTCCACCACTTACAAGTGCTTATAAGTGGTCTAGCACTTATAAGTAGGAAAAACAAACACCCCCTTAGTTTCAAAAAGAAATACCAATTTTGGTCGTTCTCTGTAGATACAATCTTTAAGGGCCCTAATTGTCGAAGGAAGACAGGCTCCATGACAATTCCACGCAATGATACTCATGTCTTGCGTGGAATCAAAAAAGATGCTGGGGCTTCTTAATTTGGATCTGATCCTTCAAACATCGGATTGTGGAGTCAAGGCCAACTCCTTGACAATTCCAAGCCAAGAGCTTCATGGTTCCATTTACGCTCCCTCGATTAATTCCCCCGACTACTTGAGGATAACCTGAAGTTCACCTCGACCAGTAAAAATGGATGATATAAGAATAGCGAAAACTCAACTTGTAATATAGTGATTGAAAATCTGCACACCGGAGATCTTCTTCCACTTTACCAAGACCAAATTCGGAATCAAACACAAGAAATTTGCACCTGAGTGGACTATGAAGAAGTGTAGTAGATGAAATATGGCAAAGGTAGGAGCTTTACCAAATTTCACCCAAAACTACCCTGCTTAAAATCCGACTCCAGGAACACAACTGAAATGTGTTATGATAGCCACAGTTTGGGTTGAAGGTAACCAGGAAAGGAGTCACCCAGGGTATGTCGACAATTCGAATCTACACAAAAATCACAAGCAAGGTATCACTACTCAGAAAGACCCAAATCGATTGATCGAAATCAACATGCAAACAGTTAGATCAACTCAGTAGAGTAAGGGGAATGTGGGTAGTTTAGTTCAGAGATCTCTTCTTGTTCTCTTTTAGTTTCTATGTCTCTCTCTCTGTATTTTAGTTGCTACAGAGTATAGTACTTCTACAGAGTATCAGTTGTTGAAATTTTATTTACCCTATTCTTTTGTGAATATACTATATATTGAAGACTTATTATTGAAGTAAAGCATTATTACCACCCAAGTGCAGTCAACAAACATATCTCTGAGTTTTTAGATACACAATATATTGCCCGAATTAGAGCGCTTTGGTTTATACTGTTCTGCCAAAAAATACTGACACATCCTCACAATGACATCAAAATAAATATAGTGTTCTACTTGTAGAATTGGTATTTATATCAGAACAAAAATAGAAATCATGGTGAACACTTCTTTTGTCAACTGGAGACTTTTTCATTCTTGTCACCCTTGAACCATATCATTTCATATTTGGTTGTATCACCAGGTTTTCCTCCAATATCTCACTTTTTTTATTTTGTTGTTGATGTTGTTGTTGTTTTTGTTTCTCTGAAGTTTTCATACAGATAGCTTGATACTTTCTTTGGTAGAATTCAAGTTATTTAACTCACGCAATTTGTAATGAAGTTTCTTTTAACATGGAGATGGGTGGTTGTTCATTGATCACACAAAGAGGATGCAACACAATTACATTGATTCTTTCCAAATCATCCCTTAAGCCTAGTTCACTTTTCGGTAGTTACAACTAACAAACTTGGATTGTGTATGTATTGGGAATTAGGAACTAGATCATATTGTGAACTTGGATTGGTAGTAAGACCTCTGCATTAGCATATTCGGACCTGTCACTTGAAAATCCATACGATAATCTGGTAAGTTTTTGTGGAGGGTTGTGTTGGCCTACTTTGCAAAGTAGCCACTACCACTCTATTCAACCCTATTCCATTAGACCGATCACCGCGCAGTTCGAAGTTTCCTACTAAATTGGTTTCTACTTTTAGCGACAAGTAGTTTAGTTTATTGTTTGAATTCTGAACATATTAACATTAACCATCGAGTCTCCGCATTGCATTATTACATACATTGCACATTGAGCTACTTTTACGAGCTAGAGCAAGGATCGCAATTGGTCGGCGGTAATGCGCATACATGACTTCTTGCGATATCCTTCAAGGAACACCACCAGCAGAGAGTCATGGTGAGCTCAAGCTCGCCCGTCCGAAAGCATCTCGATGACACGTCTTACTCCATTTTCACCCATTGCTGCCAAGCCATAAAGGATGAGGCCTCCCAATAAGAACGGCTTGAGCACCAAGAGCTAAGGCCTTGAAAACATCCGTTCCT
The DNA here is from genome assembly GCF_015680905.1 of Coptis chinensis. Classification (NCBI taxonomy): domain Eukaryota; kingdom Viridiplantae; phylum Streptophyta; class Magnoliopsida; order Ranunculales; family Ranunculaceae; genus Coptis; species Coptis chinensis. The sequence continues at coordinate 76,741,623 of NC_141464.1, forward strand.
CACCTGATTCCTCCATCAAAGAGAACAGAATTCTCCTCCAACAGCTTGAACTACCTCCCTCCCGAATGGAAATAGTGGGCGAGCATAATCCACCGAGCTCCATTGTTGGATACAATTATCCCAAAGCAACCCAAACATCTACAGCCTTGACAGCATCTTCTGCAGTGAGAACTCCCTTGATTAATATTGGCAAATTTGTGATAGACTTCAACCAATTTAGTATAACTCCAACACCATATTTATTTTGATCTCATTGTGACCATATTTCACATTTGGCTTATTGTGTCAGTATTTTTTGGCAGAACTTCCACGTACAAGTGTATATAAAAAATACAGTCCCAATCTTAGCACATCGTCCAACCAAACTTTGCAATGTACGATAGCAGCACATGTCCCAGTCAACACGTGGCTCACTACATTCAGAGCCTCGCACTTCTACATTCAGAGCCTCGCACTTTATAGTGCCCAGGAGTTCGACCATCTCCACTGCCGTCTGTTTCCTGCTAGCCTGCAAGATGGCGCTCTCGATTGGTTATTTTTACTCGAGCTAGACTCGATAAAGAACTTCTAGAATCTTACCGATCTATTCGATATACAGTACGTCCACAACAGGTGTAAAAAAGTAGACCTAGATTCACTTTTTTAGCTTTCACTAGGCGAAGAGATGAAACCATCCGCGCCTTCTTAGGTCGGTTCAAAACCGAAGTACTTTGCATGGAGAGCGGCCTCAAAGAGTCATTTGCCACATTGGCATTCACCAACGCCTGCCGTGTACACAACACAGCGCTCTCCAGATCGCTCTTGAAAGAACATCCAGAAACTTTATCTAAGCTGTATGCTCGAGTAGACAAGTACATCAAGTTGCAAGAAGGCCTGAAACGTCAAGGCTTAACAGAAGAACAACAAGTGGTAGCAATCTCTGAGGACGCCCCACCTTCAAAAAAGCGACCCAGATAACAATGACAGAAGTCTGGAAACAGAACAAACAACAGCCGCGAGTTCATTGTACTCAACCGATCTCCTAGTTACATACTAGAAAAGATCAAGAAAGTTGCCTATTACCGACCTGAAGTGCGGCAGTCAGAGGATCGACCAGGCAAGCCCTACTGTGCCTTCCATCGAGCAAATTGTCATGATACCAATGAGTGTTGGGGGCTCAAGCACTACCTCCAAGACCTCATCGAGTCGGGTCATATCAAGCATTATACCAATATCGCTGATGGCGACCTGCACCATAAGCTCATGGCTCACAGAGAGCGTAGCAGATCTCCAGCCCGCCACAGTAGTCAAGCTCGCTCCCGTAGTAGGGGTCACCCCAGTGACCGTTCTCGTCATGACCGTCGTCAACACTCACCTGAGAGAGATAATAACAGGATGATCAACATGATCACATTCCAGGATGATTCTGTTACATCCACTAGAGAAAAAAGGAGACGCGTAAGCGCTCTCCATGAAGTCTACCAGTTCTCCTCCCAGGTAGCACTTGCCCCACGCAGCTCAGGTCGTAGTGCAGGTGACATAACTTTCACGGAGGCCGACCTTAACAAGGTTTGCCTCCCCCATAATGATGTCCTAGTTGTCCATGTCAAAATTAATTCGGACCGGTAAAATAAAGCGTAATCTTGGTAGACCGGGTAGCTCATGTGACATCTTGTTCTATCAGATCATCAAAGAAATGAACCTACCCAGGTCGGTCTTCATAGATCCAATCGCCCCTCTTTATGGATTCAATAGGTCTCGAGCTTATCCAATGGGAGACATCATACTTCCCGTCTCCGTTGGATCCAGAGATGACAAAGTCAGCATCAATACGTATTTCAGCGTTCTGGATGTCAGCTCGTCATATAATGTCATCCTAGGACGTCCCTGGATCCATCAAATGCAAGTTATATCATCAACACTCCATCAGGTACTCCGTTTTCCCAGCCCTAGAGGTATGATGGAGCTTTGCAGCAACCAGCTAGAGGCTTACCACTGCAATCAGATCCTCTCAGCAAACAAATCCACTAGGCCTTCTATCCGAACCAAGAGCGAGCCCACCAGCTATATGATGGCCAAAGATTTAATTGCTGGGGTCAAATCCAAAACGCCAAAGGAGAACGCTGGGGGGTTTATCAAAAAAGTCATTCCACCAGTCAGGACCCCAAAGGTCACCCCAGCTCCTATTAATCCACCAGTCAGGACCCTAGAGGTTGCCCCAGCCCCTGTTAATCCACTAGTCAAGACCCCAGAGGTCGCCTCAGCCCCTGTTAATCCACCAGTCAGAACCCTAGAGGTCACCCCAGCTCCTGTTAATCCACTAGTTAGGATCCCAGAGGTCGCACCAGCCCCTGTTGTCATGACCATAGAGGTCGCATCAGCCCCTATTGTCGTAACCACAGAAGTCGCCCCAACTCCTGCTGCCAAGACCTCCACTCCTCAGATCAATAAAGCATCACCTGTGACCAGCTCCACTGAGGTCGCTTCCGCTTCAAAAGCAGCAGTTCAAACTGAAGAAAAGGAGCGAGTGAGCCTAGGAACTGAAGACGATCCCAAATTTGTCTATGTGGGGGCTAATGTTGACCCTACTCTCAAGGCACAGCTTGTAAACTTTTTATCATTGAATAAAGACGTCTTCGCTTGGTCGTACATCGATGTACCTGGTATAGATCCTAGTATTGCACGCCATAATTTAAATGTCAACCCCAATGCTAGGCCAGTCCGTTAACGACCTAGGGAACTATCCCTGAGATTTCAAAAAGCAATTAATGATGTGGTCGATAAACTCAAAAAAGTAGGTTTCATCAGAAAGGTAGACTACCCAGAATAGATCGCTAACATAGTAGCAGTCCCAAAAAAGAACGGTACAGTTCGCCTTTGCGTAGACTTCACCAATCTCAACCAAGAAACACCTAAGGATAGTTTCCCCTTGCCAAGAATCGACCGACTCGTAGACCAGACCTGCGGCCACGAACTCCTGTCATTTATGGATGCATACAGCAGCTACAACCAAATCCCACTTGCAGAAGAAGACCAAGAGAAAACCTCATTCATCATAGAGCAAGGGATCTACTGCTACAACGTCCTCCCGTTCGGCCTCAAGAACGCTGGAGCGACCTACCAAAGGCTCGTTACTGACATGTTCCAGGACATGTTAGGGGACACCATGGAAGTCTACATAGACGACATGGTGGTCAAGAGCAAGAAAGCGGTTGATCACCTCACTCACCTCGAAAGCAAAGCGTTCTCAGATTACACCAAACGCAGATAAAGTCAATCGAAAAATGCCTTTTGGAGCATCCTCGAAAAAATTCGTGGGTATCGTATCACAACGAGGAATTGAGGCCAATCCGCACCAAATCCGCGTTCTTGGAAATGCCCAATCCAAAGACAAAGAAGCAAATACATAAACTATCGGGGAATGGTGCCCATTCTCAACCGATTCATATCAAGGGTGTCAAACAAATGCCGATCTTTTCTGCAGCTTCTCAAAAAAGGGGAACAATTCTCATGGAGCGACCAATGCCAGCAAGCATTCTCTACTCTAAAAGAGTACGACAACACCACCTGTCCTGGCAAAACCAACAGATGGTGAAACATTAGGGCTCTACCTTGCATTCTCTGACTTTGCTATCAGTTTAGTTCTCTTCAAAGAGGACCAAGGATCAGAAAATCCGATCTACTTCACAAGCAAGACGCTCACACCAGCTGAAAAAAACTACTCCTACATTGAAAAAAGTTTCGTGATTGTCAGTATTCAAAGACGGAAGTTCAGGCCTTACTTTCAAGCACATCTAGTCAAAGTACTCACCGATCTCCCACTGAAGAAGATCCTTCTTAAAGAAAACAAGACAACTTCGATGGCGGTATGGGATGAAGAGCTCGGGAACATCATATCGAAGTTCATCCCGCAAGACTTCGTAAAAGGATCATTTCATTGCGGACTTTCTAGCGGGACTTTTTCATCAACGACCTGAATTGGGAACCATAAACAAACATCCCATCCATTAAAACAAGACAAGTCCATCCGGTCACTCTTTGTGGATGGTTCTAGCAACCCCGGAAGAAGCGAGAATCGAGTCGTCTTAGTATCCCCGGATGGAACTATGGTTGAGAAATCGGTTGCATCGACTTCGCGACCTCTAACAACCAGGCGGTCACGAGGCTCTAATTATGGGACTCAAAATGGTGCTATAGCTTCGGTGTACAAGAGCTTCAAGTCTTTAGTGACTTCGAATCGGGTTGTTTTCCACTACCCATGAAGGTAACCTTTCTAAATACTTTCATGTTGTTTATCAGTTACTTCCCTATTTCAAGAAAGCCACCATACACCACTTCTTGCATGATGAGAATCGCCATGCAGACAGTTTAGCTTATCTTGCTACTCAAGCACCGAACTGCTCCCCTAGACAATTACTCATCGAAGTGATATTCTCATTCAGGAATATCAAGAACGTGTCCAGCATAACGGAAATACCAGATTGACCTCATGCCCTCGCCCTCCGAGCTGGCTTCAGAGCGACTCACATCATTAGCTCGTGCATCCGATCTGCTAGATCGCTCTAGAGTGGCGCAGCTCACACATCCTCACGCAGAACGTTTCATCTGATGACACCATTCTTCTTCTAGATGCAATCATTACCAAAGCCATACTTACACAATCCATTACCGCAAAAATATGAACCATTGCAACCACTCCCCATCATTACATGATTCCTACCAACACCATTCATACACTCCTTCTCAATCTCAACCCTACATTTGTGTTTGTCAGCACATGTGTTGTGATAAGAGCCCAAAACTGTAGTTTTAACCCCTTAATAATCATATTTTTAGACCAATTATGTGAGTAATAATTAAGAGTTAACACTGATTACGTGTTTTTATGCATTTCAGGCTTCAAAGTCCATTATGTGCAGAAATGTGCCACTTTAGCGAGATAAAGGAGCAAAGGTCGGTTACTAAGGAGTTCGTGATTAAAGGCCAAGATTCAAGAAGATAAAGCCTTTCTAAAGCCCGGTCAAAAGTTGAAAAGTCGCCTTGGCGAAAACTTGACACACAAGTCGTGAGAACTTCCGAAGGCCGTATCTTTGGACTCAGACCTCGGAATAGGGCCTACCTTATGTCAACACGACCGGCTCGGAAAGAGCTTTCCAATGGTCCAAGCCTTGACCCAATCAGAGAAGCAGAAGTGGACGAAAAGTCTGTTGAAGCCAACTGCAGCTGAAGAGGCCTTTTTGGACTGAAAGAATTGGGTTTTGGGCCTGTTTCTCTGGCCCAAAATATGGCTCCAAGCCCATGCACGATTTTTGGATCTGAATGCATAAAAACCAAAGCTTCACTCTTTGTTACCGGTAGATAGTTAGACCTAGATTAGTTAGCCTCCATTAATTAGTTTTAGAACTTAGTTTAATTAGTTTCAATTCATTGTATTAGATTAAACCTTTGAATCTTGTTCTTCATTTGATTAGATCAATAAAGTAGTATTTTTATCAATTTCGATTTTTGTCATTTCTATTTCTAGATCTAATTTCAATTCTTGTTCTTATTTCATTTTAGTCATTAAATTAGATGTCATTATTGTTTGATTAAGTAAATTTCAATTCTTTACATTATGTTTAGTTTAGATTCAATGGGAAATGTTAGTTTGATGAATCAAGGCTAAAACCTCCATTAGAGGGGTTGATGAAGCCTTGATGAAAACTTAGTTGTTAGTGTAGAATTGTTTGTAGATTCTATTCCACTCTAGAAGGTCGTGTTTAAGCCATGAGAATGGGTGGGCGACCTCACATGCTAGTTAGTATTTGGTAGAAATGCCACGAACACTAGGGATTAGAACTCGAAATTCTTGCCATAAGAACGTAAGAATCGAGATACAACAATCTATGCTAGGTTATTAAGTTGGATTCGAGGTGGATTCAATTCCCCTCTAATCCTTTATCTAGATTCAAAAACAATCATATTTCCATAGCATTCGTAGTTTAAATTAAAATAATCAATTTCATATTGCATCGTAGTATAATTCCCCCTCGTAAAACTCTCATTAGACTTAAGACCGACTAATTAGATTAGAAAACAATTCCATGCTAGAGCACTAGGAGTGGAACGAACTTCCTACTCCACTCTATTTCGATAGAATTGAGAGTAGAAACTTTGATAAATAGAGACACGTAAACAGTTTAGTTTACTTACGTTTTGAGTTCATCGTTCATTTTAAGTAGGTAGACTATTCATTTTATGTTTATCATGTTGCATGGATCCTTACGATCAGCAACTATAAATACCCCTTATATGAACTACGTCAGACCTGATTCAACTCTCCTCCCAGAAGTGAGAGATAGATACGTAGACAGTTCACTCAAAACGAACTCGGTCTTTCCCATCAAATATCCCTATCTCCTCCACTTAATCACAAGTTGTAAAGCCTAGACTAAATAACACCTTTACAGTGATCAATGAAAAATAAAAAAGTGGGATATTGGAAGAAAACCTGGTGGTACAACCAAAGCCAAATCTCAAATGATACGGTTCAAGGGTGACCAAAAAGAAAAAGTTTCCAAAGTAAGGGCTCACCAAATAAGTGTTCTCCATGATTTCAGTTTTATTATGATATCAATACCAATTCTATAACTCCAACACCATATTTATTTTGATTTCATTCTATAACTCCAACACCATATTTATTTTGATCTCATTGTGACCATATTTCACATTTGGCTTATTGTGTCAGTATTTTTTGGCAGAACTTCCACGTACAAGTGTATATAAAAAATATAGTCCCGATCTTAGACGGACCGTCTGCATAAGGATAGGAGAGAGATTTTATTTTTAGTGAATAGGTCCACAGCTCCACTTTAATAAATAAATAAAAAATATAACAAAAAAAAATCGGAAAAAGAAGGGTAGGAATAAGGAAAAGAAAATCCACGCATTTCACAACCCATTCTCAGCTCCTTATTCAACACTTCGTCTCCCACCCTTTATTCTCCAAATGTGATTCCTCTCATTTTTTTTTCCCTCTCTTATTTTAACAACTAATTATCTCTCTTTTGGTGCAATCTCTATAAAACTCAATCTTTTGTTCGCTCTGTATTCTCGAAAAAAAAAATTTTCTTTCTCGTGAACTTATTCCAATTATCAGTAGTCCAATGGAAAATGAAGAATTAGAAGTACATAGTGGAAATGTTGGTGAGGAAAATGTTGAAGTTTATATCCCCCAAGTTTTAGATGAAGTCAAGCCAAAATTAGGCCAAGTTTTTGAATCACTATCTGATTTTATAAATTTTTACAATGCTTATGCGAAAATAGCTGGGTTCAGTATTTGAAGTTGGTCGAAGAAGAAGAAAGATGAAGAAATCATAAGAAAGGAGTATGTTTGTTACAAACAAGGGAAATGTTCATTGATAGCGGATATTGACACAAAAAGGCGTTGAGGTAATTTGAAAGAAGATTGTAAAGCAAAACTTGCGGTGATTGAAGTCGGCCTCTGGTGCTTTTTGTTGTCGAGTATTTGTTGAGGGCACCTGACCACTCTTTGGCAACCCCACCGAAGAGTTCACCTTCTAAGATCTCACCATGGACTTTTTAGTGCACAAAACTCCTTAACTCAACAATTTAGTGTGGTAAATATACCGCAATATCAACAATTCATCCTTCTTGGTGTGCAATCTGGAAGAATAGAGCATATTGGTTTTACGGAAAGAGATTTAAATAACCTTAAGAGAGATGAGCGTAATGAGATGAAGGGGCATGATGGAGGTATGTTGCATGAGTATTTAAAATTGGAACAAGAAAAAAATCCTTCATTCACTTTTACAATTGAGGTAGATGATGAATTACAATTGAGGTAGATGATGAACAAAGAATTACACATTGTTTTTGGGCTGACGCAACTTCTAGGAGAGGTTACAATTTTTTTGGTGATGTGGTCTGATAAAACATAAAATTGAATAGTCTTACCTACGAAATAAAGCGATGAAACTTACAAACGCAAGTAAAAATAAACTATCTTATGATGCCTATATTATCAAAGATTCTACTTTCAATCCTATGAGATATAGTGGAGTAGAGTGATTCGTTCCACTCCTAGTCCTTCCGCATGTTAATATTCTCTACGTGTAAGTAATCTTAACTCTAAGTCTCATGACAGATTTACGAAAAGGCAACTAGACTACGATGCAACTACCCACAAGATGCAACTAGTCGGTTATCAAAATAACTAAGGGAATGCTACGTTGATTCTATGATAAGGAGTTAGAGGGGATTGATTCCACCTTAACTTTCGACTTAATCTATTAACGGCCAGATTATTAATCGTAATCCGAATTGAAGCTGCCCATGAGAACAACCGGTTCTTCCTAATCCCCTAATTACACATGGCATTTCTACCAATTTATAACTAGCATGTGAATGATTAAACCCATTCTCATGGTGAACTAATCGTTCTAGAGTGGAAAGGAAATTATGGCGACTCTACGATAATCGAATCAAGCTTTCATCAAGGCTTCTCAACCCCTCTAATGGAGGTTTAGCGAGAATCATTCTGTAATCATTTCCGATTAAATTAAAACTAAACATAATATAAAGAATTGAAATTTACTAATCTAATTTAAACAATAATTAAAATCTAATTAATAACTAAGAATTGAATGACAAGTAATAAATGAAATCAGATCTAACACAAATGTAAATGACAAGAATCGAAATTGACAAATAGCTATTTTATTTATTAATACTAATGAAGAACAATGATTCTAAGAGTTTTATCTAAAACAAGAGTGGGATTTGAAACTAACTTAATTAAAACAACTAAATAAAAACTAGATCTAGAAGTTATTTTAATGGCTACTTTTTACTCTAACCTATCTACCATTAACAAAGAGCTAAGCTTTTGTTTTTATACTTTCAGATCCAAAAATCATGCATGGGCTTAGAGCCATGTTTTGGGCCAGAGAATCAGGCCCAAAACCCAATTTTTTCAGTCCAAAAAGGTCTCTTCAACTGCAGTTGGCTTCAACAGACTTTTCGTCCACTTCTGCTCCTCTCATTGGATCACGTCTTAGACCATTGGAAAGCTCTTTCCGGCGGTCGTTTTGACATAAGGTAGGCCCCATTCAAGGTGCGAGTCCAAAGATATGGCTTTCGGAAGTTAGCGACTTTGTGTCTTTGTTTTACGCGTCGACTTTTTCAGCTTTTGGCCAGGGCTTTAGAAAGGCTTTGTCTTCTTGAATCTTGGCCTTTAATCACGGAACTCCTTAATAACCGACCTTTGCTCCTCTATCTCACTAAAGTGGCACATTTCTGCACATAATGGACTTTGAAGCACGAAATGCATAAAAACACGTGTCGGTGTTAACTCTTAATTATTACTCACATAATTGGTCTAAAAGTATGATCTGTTAAAGGGTTAAAACTACAGTTTTGGACTCTTATCAAACCACCCCAAACAGCATTTTGCTTGTCCTCAAGCAAAGATGAGAAATTAGAATAAGTGACCAAAATGGAGTTCTAACTACTCTGCGTTTATTTGAGTCGCGATTGCATTGACCATATATGCAACAAGGCCTTAAACCACTAGGAATTCTCTAGTGGACGAGTTATAGCCTCGTGAGAGTTTTTCGATGAAGGTACTCACAAACTTCATCTATACTACAACGACTAAGAAATAAAACTATTGTTTCCTTATTCATGCTCCAAATTATCTATACATCTCACTAGCTATGAACAAGAATAACCAAGTCAAAACCTAAGCTAATATATGCATAATAATCAATCATCTATAATAAACATATATACAATGAGTAATACTATGAAATGTCTAGCAGGTCCGTTTCTTCGGAATAAGCGTCCTTAAGTAGGTTCTCACAATAATAGTCAAGATACAACACTCTGATTTTTCCACTCAAGTTTAGCTACTCTAGTCTTGTGATGGGCACACTTTACCTTACAATCTCAATGACAACAAAGGAAGTCAAGTCGATCAAACACATCTGCCACTTACTATCACACTAGCCTATTCCTAATTGAGCTAGAGGTCTTTATTAGGTGTTGCGGGGATTAGGAGATGGTTTAAGAAGGAAGGAAATGGATATTCAAAAAGGACAAGTCTGAGATAATAAAGTCTTCATATTATGTACTAGAGAAAACCTTGTTATTTACTTTTGCTTTTACACTTTGTTTCCATCCTTAGCCATATTTTTCTTTTCTTTTCTTTTTTTCTTTGGCTTTTGACTCCTTTTATTCTATATATATATATTTTTTTTGGAGTTTTTATTTATTTCTATTTTTATTTTCCTTTTCTTTGGATGGAAACTTCTTTTCTTTATTTCCTGAAGCAACTAACTAATTTTTGTTTACACAGGTTTTTCTCTTCTTCTTTCTTCCTCATTCTATTCTCAGACTTATTCTAAATTGGGTAGGTTGATTTATTTTTTTTTATTTTATTTTTATTTTTGTAACAGGGTAAAGGATTTGTGGTTTATGGAAGGCTAAAGAAAGGCTCGAGGGGCTTACTAGCGGAAAATAATTCATAGGTTTGAATTTCGGCTATATCGATCCAAAGAGGGCCTAAATTCTCGCTTAGGATATGGTTTAGTGATCAAGCAAGTGGGCGTGTGATATCTCTATCCGGATTTTACTTCTCCCCTTGTGTCATTTCTCAAATGTTTCGGCTCATATAAGGCTTTAGGCTATATTCTCCACAAAGGATTTGTAGAATAAGTACTCTAGCCTAGATTTTGAAACTTCATTGCTAACAATCATCGATACTCATGTAATATATTTATAAATAGATGCAAAGATTATTACCTACATATTAACCTATGTTTCTAAAAATTATTCTGATGCAAAAGCTACGAGAGATTTCTAGATTATTAAGAGCATAGAGAAAGAAAACAATACCACTATTCCTAAGTGTATAGCATGAACTTATTTATTTATATTTTTGAATTTTTAAAATTTTAACTAGAAAACAAATGCATATTAACTCTATCTATATCCTAACAGATGCCTTAATTACACGTGTTTCTATCCCCCCCAAACAAGAAGCATGCGTTGTCCTCAAAGCATTTAAATAAAGAGGGTAGGAAAAATACCATTGAAACGCGTGAAATTCAGGGATATCTGCAAAACAAAGTTAGAACATACTAATATAGGAAATAAAAACTGACACAACTCTATACGAGTTCTACCCATTATGGGGTTAACAAGAATGAAATTGCTTGGGACATAAGCAGACACTAACTAGAATGAAAACTTACCTTACCCCGCATTTTCGTCCTCTTCTTCTATAAAGAAGTGAGGTTCCTTTAGATCTGCCATGCCATGATAATTTGCCGGGCTTCCCGCCATTTATCATCTATTATTGCTAACCTATTAAGAGCCAGCCACTTTACGGCCGGGGTGTAGGGTGCAACCGATGAGGTTGTATCCTCCACCGCTGCCAAGTCATTACGACGGAAAGATCGAATGATACTATTGGTGGGTCGGACAGTGTCGACCGTAATCCAATCCGTGAAGCGTGTACAAAAAACAGGAAAGAAACATAGCATAATACGGGAAACTAGAACGGGCATAAGAAGGTACTTATGCCTCATGCTATGGGATCAAGCTAAACTAGACATCAAGGTTCGGGGAAGGTCATGACACATACGTCCCGTGGCTAAAGCAAGGAAAACGCTGCAAGTGGCATCATTCACAGAAGAAAAACGCCATTCCCCTAAAATATTAAGCATGATCCAAAACATAACAGTTCCTATGTTCATGGACAAGCTACCAAAAGCGACGTTATAGTCCCCTTGGTCTTCGATACGGAAAATGTCCGCCCCATACGACTCATGCAAAAACTCATAAGTGTAGACATACATATTATCTACCCAATAACACCATGGGTCTTGTATTTCAGCGGGCATAGCAAGTCCAAGAACAAATGCTAGCAAGAACCTGGTAATTTCCATTGGTTCATTATCAATGTTGATGGAGAACACTTGTTCTCCATCCGGTCTTTCAAAGAAAATGCAGTTATCGTTAAAATAAGATGCTAGTCTTTGGAGAATAAAGTGCATCGAGGTCTTACCATAAAGCGGCTCCGACTAGCGTATGTGATCGCCTCGCGAAACCAAGCACCATAAGTAGTGCTTTGGAACAAATCTTCGAAAGACTGTTCCGGTATCAATGTTGGAGATGTCATCTTAAAATTACGCTCTGGAATAGCTGCGAATGATCCGGATACTACCCGCAGAAAACTGGAAATTTTCTGGTCCACGGAAGTCAGGGCGCGAGTGCGCTTGGAGTTGCTAAAACTCGGAAAATGAGCCGAAACGTGGGAATCGTGGGAGTGAAAGGTGAGTGATGGAGTTTAGGTGTAGTGTGAGTTGTGAGTGTAGAATGTATGAAGTTTATATAGGTTTTAAGTTGCTAAAATGGATCGGGAAGTTGCCAAAAGTATTTCTGGCGGTTTAGGAAATTCTAAAATTCCCAAACCAGCGGAAACAACTCATTTTCTTTATTCTAATTCAAACCTAGTATCTTTTAGGTTGAATTTATGATAGAATCTACCTATTTAATCTAGATTTCATCCTACCCTTATACTTATTCCGGATATGCCTAAACGGCCATATTTTCACCTTGACTCATAATAAATTCTAACACGAGGGTTATAAAAATAATCTTTGGAATTGATAAAACCACCCCCAACAATTTGGGAAGGTGGGATCAATATGAGACAACCACGCATAATAAAAATAACCGCATTATATTAAAATTTTCATTCGGAGTACATTTCACTACAAAATTCAAATTACGGAAATAAAACTTACATTAAAATAAATAACAATAATGAAACTACAAATAAACATAAAAACATCAACCGATGCTATCCCTAACTACTCCGGAACTGGTAGCGGAGGGCACATGGTCCGGAGATCGCTCCGGGCTCACGATGGGCGGCACCATTAGATCGCCCGGCGACAACGCTCGTGCCTCGATGGTGTGTCCTCAGAAGGAGAGTCCCCGTGAGGTGGGAATCGTGTAAGCATCTCTTCCCGGAACTGGCGCTGAGCTTCTAGCTCGGCCCTCATCTGTTCCCACCTCTCGTCCTCTCTCTGGGTACGGACCTCGAAGTTATGATGCATCGTTGCTGGCCGAGTCCGGAGGTCTTCGCGAGATAGTGTTGAGCTTAACGATACCACGATGAATCACAGCCCATCGTTACGCATCGACCGGCACCTCTCCAAGGCATCCGCGATCAAAACACGTCAAATCCTCCTCATCCTCCGAGGCATTCTGATTTCCCCCAGCCTCCTCGGCATTCTCCTCTCCACCATCCTCTTCTTCTTCTTCTCTATTGTCACACCCCGAATTTCGACAGAATTCGGAAAAACATTATTTGTCCCCGACTCTTCGATCTCCGAGGTGTGACGCACTCTCAACTCCCAAAAACCCATAAACAGTTTTAAATATGCGGATAATTAAAACCAATAAAAATTTTAACTTAAATAACAGTCATCTTCATTACCAAAAACAATTTACAAATGAAAATGCAAATAATCTTTATCTCAACTGAAAATCTATATCACCTCAAGGGAAAACAAAACTTATCCTGAGATGCAATGCTAACGCAAACCACAAGCAGCAACCAATCTTCTTCATCACTAAACCTGTCAAGACTTATCAACTATGTTCATTTAATGAACACACCCGATAAGCAAACATGCAAATCGGGTCAGCATTATAAACAATGCTGGTGTGAGTAGCCCTAAAAACAACATATACTTATACAAATATAAACACCATCCATAAGGCAGTTAGTTCCTCCACCGAGGCGCCTTAACTTCCAACCACTAGTACAACATCCTTAAGCACAATAATTTAGGCAGGTAGTTCCTCCACTGAGGCGCCTTAACTTTCAACGACTAATATAACATACTCAAGTACAATAATTTAAGGCAGGTAGTTCCTCCACTGAGGCGCCTTAACTTCCCACTAACCACACAACAAACTATACGCATCATAAATAAGGCATGTAGTTCCTCCATCGAGGCTTTAGGTTTAACTAAACAAATAACCAACCAAAGCGTATTACCTTAATTAGATTATTTCAAGCTTTCTTTTGCGTGTCCCTAAAATCGCGTCGTATCTATGTCTTACCTAGTTTCCTGGCTACCACAATCGCAACCCAACGAACATGTACATCCACATGCCTCCTTACATAATGAGCCACTCCGGCGTAACCACCACTGGCGGGATGCCGCGACACGGTAAATCCTCACACGGAAGCCAAATCTATGTAAGCACCGCCACTATTCGGCATAAAATATTGCGCATCATCGTTTCTATTTCGCGAGCGGAATAATCAAGCCACTATTCGGGCTACGCCCGAGGGGAGGCCGCCCGAAGGCCATTAAATTTAAGCGAAATGCCGAAGGGGCGCCCAAGGCCAACCGATTAATGGCGAAGCGCCGGAAGGGCCAATCACATGAGTTGTGGTAGTCGGGTTCTAGGATTTTTCGTTATGTAATTTATTCGGGTGTCATCGTTAATGACTCATAAACATTCCACTATATCCGCGGTGAGGTCAATTACCTTATTGCACTAAGCCATAATATATAGAAATATCTCAATATATCTCATAACCATTTTCATACTTTCGTGCCAATATATTATTTGCACTACACCACACAGGGCAAATATTCACCGATACTATATTAGCATCTCACATATAAAATAATGGAGTGTATATACATTTCTCCAAGATATTGCATTAATATAACTATCCAAAGATATTATATCATGTCACAATGCTTCAACGTATCGCATACATTTTTACTATAGCATTATTAGGAATATAATATCTCCTAACATCTCAATATCGTCACATGTCAAAATACACAACATCAAGGTCAAATCTTTCTTAGATAATGACCACCAAAGTATACCGGCTTTCCTGACATTTTATTACTATATGTGTCCATATAATATACACATAAAACGTAGTACAATTAAGCGATCCACGATCCACAATCAAAGCCCAATATGCTTTACACACTACTCGCGTCAAATCTAAATTAGATAACTTACCAACCAAGTTATACAATATCCGACATGATATTTTATTACTATATATATCCATATAAACAAACATATGAAAAGCTGGAAAAGTCAACATTCACGGTCGCCGATCAAAGTCAACGGTCAAAGTCAATCACAAGCGGTCAAAGGTCAACACCTCATGGTCAAGGTCAAACTCAACATGTCATGGTCAAAGCCAAACTGTCATCATCAAAGTCAAAGGTGAAAGTCAACCGTCCATGGTCAAAGGTCAAAGTCAACCGATCAAAGTCGGCGGTCGATGGTCAAAGTCAAACCGTCTAGTCAAAGTCAAACTGGTTTTAGGTGTTCGACGGGGTTCATGGTCATAGCCATGGTTCATGGCTAAGGTCAAAAGGTGCATGGCTCGTGGGCTCATGGCTAAGGTCACGGTCCGGACCTAACCGGCCAAACCCCAAACTTAGAACCAGGAAGTCTAAAAGCGGTGAAAGACCCATGTAGATCTATTTTAAGTCCAATGGGTCTGGTCCATGCAATATTAGAAAAAGGCCCAAAAAACGGTTAAGAGGTTCGGTCCAAAAATACAAATGAAGGGGTCATAGACTAATATTAGAACTGGTCCCAAAACTTAAGTTAAACTGGTCCAAAAATTACAAAACAAATAGAAAAGGCCCAACCACTTAAATTAGATTTCGGCCCACAAAAATTAAAAACTGAAATTTCGGAGTTCCTCCATCGAAATTTCGGCCAAACAATTTAAACTCAATCGGGCCCAACCAAAACAAAACATTTCGGCCCAAAACAAAAACCAACAAACAAAGCCCATGAGAAACCGACCCAGGCCCAAGCCCAGCCGGTCATCTCCTTCCTCCAGCAGCCACCAAATCCGGCCACCACACCTTCTACACAACCACCCATTTTGACAAACCGATTTTACTCCTTAAGAAAACCCTACCACTTTAATGAACACAAAACCAAATCGTCCAATCCCAACATCACCTAAACTAGATCTATAAGCTGCCGGCCTCCATTAAAGCTTGCTTTCAAGCTTCGGTAAACTGACCCCCTCACTCTACTACACTACCTCCTTCAACAAACCAACCAACAATCAAAAAGCAAAACCCAATCATCCACAAAAAACACAAAGCCCAGCCAACAAGCCCGATTCTTGGCGGTTTAAGGCTGCCATTAACGATTTTCTTAGGAGCTCCCAATGGCTCCCATCCACCCCCACACCTTACTAACCCCCATCACCAACAACTTAATCCAACCCCAATCCATCTGCCTCCAGCCAACAACCAATCCACCCAACAAAAACAGCCCACGCACAACGAAAAAAAACGTTTAAAGAAACAATAAGGCAGACCGCAGGACCATTTCCCTTATCTTGGGCATCGACGCCTCCTCGAGTTTGGAACCGTTCCCACAGTTCACTAAAACCAATATCCACACCACTTCATTATCCCATTTCGACAGTCTAACAGCTCAACAGTTCAACATTTTAACAGTTCAACAGTTCAATAGTTTAACAGATCAATACTAACCAAAACAATACACTAATAATTAACCCATTTAATAAATGACGCGACATGACGAAGAATGATGAGCGAAAAAAGCAAGCATTCGTATCTGGGTGAAGTAGAAAACTAACTACTCACCTTAATCCCAAAGCTCCACGAATCCCTCGTAGTCCGAGCCATCGCGCTCCACCTCTCCAGCAATCCAGCTTTCATCTCTGCCTCCATTTTCATTATTTTATTATTCTCTTAACCCTATTTTCTAGAAAAAGTGTTTATATACTTGGGTCCGAAACCCAAGCCCAACACAGACTCGGGCCCAAAAACCAGGCCCACGTATCCCGAGTCCAATCCGACGAATTTTGAAAATAAATAATTTAATTAATTAATTAAAATAGAAAAATACGTATTTAAAAATACGGGCGTTACAGCTATACACATCTCAAAAGAATCTCGTCCCGAGATTCGGAAGTAAAGCTATACGAGCAAAAACGTTGGTTATTAACTTAGAACCTATACAAGAATGCACGTTGATTAAACTTAAGCAAGATAACATTGGTATTAATTATTTTAATAATTCCAGAATATATATCCTCATGCCATTACAAAACCTATTATAGTTTAACTGTCTATATTAAAACAAATTATTAATGTCACTTATACGCAAGATAAACATATCCTATCTTTTTAGCATGTATTTTCTTGACACGTAGCAAACTCTACGAAAATTAATATTCTACTTAACTAATAAATAATATGGGGTATGTTCATCCCAGCATAAAACATTATGGAGTTTTTCATTATCATGCATAAAAGAAAATTAGTGTCCTAACACACTCAAAACAAAATGTCACTCATGTCATTGATACTACAATAAACTTTATATTACTTTAGTCATGCTCTCAGAAATTTAAATTTTAAAACAACCCTTGAATCCTAATTCATGCTTGCAACTGGATCAAATATAGCACGTATCAAAAAAAAAAATAATTTTTCATATTCATGTATAAAAATCATATAGACTGAAACCAAACAAGTAAGAATAAATACTTGAATATGCAAAAATTATGTGAAACTAATTTAACGATATTAATCAATCATATACGCACGGTAATAGTTCACCTATATATAATAATATATAAACGGGTATACGCAGGTATACACATCTCAAAAAAGAATACCGCGTGTGTATAAGTATACACACCTCAAGAATACTGCGTGTATCTGAAAAGTATACACATCTCAAAAAGAATACACATTATATTTTATTTATTATTGGTCTATTTCTAACTAATCACCTCTAACAGATTAATCTCTTATACTTCAAAGTACTATTCATCCATTAAAAGTTAATGAGTGAGGTGAGATAGTTCCTCCAACACGAGGCAATTAGTTCCTTACTCAGTACATCACAAAGCCATCAGATAATACAACTCATTCAATATAGATTAAATATCTTATTATTTCTTGAATAATAACCTAACACGCAAGTACAAAGTTCACAGACATGTTATCACACTTAATCCATAATCCATGGGAAAACGAACACCAACAATAAAACAATATTGTAACAGCACACATCATCTTGATCAAATCCATTAATTATTAACATATTACACATATAACCACTCCTCATATGCTAAGGAAAAATAAAAGCATTTCATATGCACTCCACAAGGGTAACTAATATAAATATACACATTACACGTACAATCAAATCAAGAAAAATATTGACTCTCTTTATTTCTATATCTCTTTCATTTTCTTTGTAAAAACAAAACACTAGCGGAAATAGTTTTGAAAATAAAACTCCTTAAACACTACCCATAAACCACGATCCGAGAATCACCTAGACTCACCCTAGTCTAAGCTAACCAAATGCTCTGATACCAAACTGTCACACCCCGAATTTCGACAGAATTCGGAAAAACATTATTTGTCCCCGACTCTTCGATCTCCAGGGTGTGACGACTCTCAACTCCCAAAACCCATAAACGGGTTTTAAATATGCGGATAATTAAAACCAATAAAAATTTTAACTTAAATAACAGTCATCTTCATTACCAAAAACAATTTACAAATGAAAATGCAAATAATCTTTATCTCAACTGAAAATCTATATCACCTCAAGGGAAAACAAAACTTATCCTGAGATGCAATGCTAACGCAAAACCACAAGCAAAGAACCAATCTTCTTCATCACTAAACTGTCAAGACTTATCAACTATGTTCATTTAATGAACACACCCCGATAAACAAACATGCAAATCGGTCAAGATTATAAACAATGGTGTGAGTAGCCCTAAAACAACATATACTTATACAAATATAAACACCATCCATAAGGCGCGGTTAGTTCCTCCACCGAAGCCTTTAACTTCCAACCACTAGTACAACATCCTTAAGAACAATAATTTAGGCGGGGTAGTTCCTCCGAGGCTTTTAACTTTCAACGACTAATATAACATACTCAAGTACAATAATTTAAGGCAGGTAGTTCCTCCACTGAGGCGCCTTAACTTCCCACTAACCACACAACAAACTATACCGCATCATAAATAAGGCATGTAGTTCCTCCATCGAGGCCCTTAGGTTCTAACTAAACAAATAACCAACCAAACGTATTACCATAATTAGATTATTTCAAGCTTTCTTTGCGTGTCCCTAAAAAATCGCCGTATCTATGTCTTACCTAGTTTCCTGGCTACCACAATCGCAGAACCCAACGCCCGAACATGTACATCCACATGCCTCCTTACATAATGAGCCACTCCGTGCGTAACCACCACTGGCGGGATGGATGCCGCGACACCGTAAATCCTCACACGGAAGCCAAATCTATGTAAGCACCGCCACTATTCGGCATAAAATATTGCGCATCATCGTTCTATTTTGCTTAACGGAATAATCAAGCCACTATTCGGGTTCGCCGGAGAGGGCCGCCGAAGGCCATTCAAATTTTAAGCGAACGCCCGGAAGGGAAGGCCAAGGCCATTCAGATTAATCTTAAGCGCCCGGAAGGCCAATCACGCGTGAGTTGTGGTAGTCAGGTTCTAGGATTTTCGTTATGTAATTTATTCAGGTGTCATACGTTAATGACTCATAAACATTCCACTATATCACGTGCAGGTCAATTACCTTATTGCACTAAGCCATAATATATAGAAATATCTCAATATATCTCATAACCATTTTCATACTTTCACGTGCCAATATATTATTGCACTACACCACACTCCCGTGGGCAAATATTCACCGATACTATATTAGCATCTCACATATAAAATAATGGAGTGTATATACATTCCTCCAAGATATTGCATTAATATAACTATCCCAGCATATTATATCATGTCACAATGCTTCAACGTATCGCATACATTTTTACTATAACGTATTAGGAATATAATATCTCCTAACATCTCAATATCGTCACATGTCAAAAATACACAACATCAAGGTCAAATCTTTCTTAGATAATGACCACCAAAGTATACCAAACTTTCCACAACATTTTATTACTATATGTGTCCATATAATATACACATAAAGCGAGTACAATTAAACGATCCACAGTCCACAATCAAAGCCCAATATGCTTTTTTACACTACTCACGTCAAATCTAAATTAGATAACTTACCAAACCAAGTTATACAATATCCGACAAGATATTTTATTACTATATATATCCATATAAACAAACATATGAAAACTGGAAAAGTCAACATTCCACCGATCAAAATCAAAGTCAACGGTCAAAGTCGGTCAATCAACGGTCAAAGGTCAACACCTCATGGTCAAGGTCAAACTCAACATGTCATGGTCATGGTCAAAGCCAAACTGGCCATCGTCAAAGTCAAAGGTGAAAGTCAACCGTCCCATGGTCAAAGGTCAAAGTCAACCGTCAAAGTCAACGGCGATTCGATGGTCAAAGTCAAACCTGTGTCTAGTCAAAGTCAAACTGCCGTTTTAGGTGTAAACGGGTTCATGGTCATAGCCATGGTTCATGGCTAAGGTCAAAGGTGCATGGCTGGCATGGGCTCATGGCAAGGTCACGGTCCGGACCTAACCGCCAAGCCCAAACCTTAGAACAGGAAGTCTAAACACGATTGAAAGACCCATGTAGATCTATTTTAAGTCAATGGGTGGTCCATGCAATATTAGAAAAAGGCCCAAAAACAGTTAAGAGGTTCGGTCCAAAAATACAAATGAAACGGGCCATAGACTAATATTAGAACGGGTCCTAAAACTTAAGTTAAACTGGTCCAAAAATTACAAAACAAATAGAAAAGGCCCAACCACTTAAATTAGATTTCGGCCCACAAAAATTAAAACTGAAATTTCGGAGTTCCTCCATCGAAATTTCGGCCAAACAATTTAAACTCAATCGGGCCCAACCAAAACAAAACATTTCGGCCCAAAACAAAAACCAACAAACAAAGCCCATGAGAAACCGACCCAGGCCCAAGCCCAGCCGGTCATCTCCTTCCTCCAGCAGCCACCAAATCCGGCCACCACACCTTCTACACAACCACCCATTTTGACAAACCGATTTTACTCCTTAAGAAAACCCCTACCACTTTAATGAACACAAAAAAACCAAATCGTCCAATCCCAACATCACCTAAACTAGATCTATAAACTGCCGACCTCCATTAAAGCTTGCTTTCAAGCTTCCAGCCGACAGCCCCCTCACTCTACTACACTACCTCACTTCAACAAACCAACCAACAATCAAAAAGCAAAACCCAATCATCCACAATAAAAAACACAAAACAACAACAACGATTCATCGGCGGTTTAAGCGTCGCCATTAACGATTTTCTTAGGAGCTCCCAACAGCTCCCCATCAACGCCCCCACACCCTTACACGACCCCCATCACCAACAACTTAATCCAACCCCAATCCATCTGCCTCCAGCCAACAACCAATCCACCCAACAAAACAGCCCACGACAAATTAAAAAAGCGTTTAAAGAAACAATAAACCGCATCGCGGGACCATTCCCTTATCTTGGGCTCAAGGACGACGCCTCCCCGAGTTTGGAACCGTTCCCCGCAGTTCACTAAAACCAATATCCACACCACTTCATTATCCCATTTGGTTCACGCATTTCAGCAGTTCAACATTTTAAGCGGTTCAGCCGGTCAATAGTTTAACGGATCAATACTAACCAAAACAATACACTAATAATTAACCCATTTAATAAATGGCCGACATGAAACGAAGAATGATGAACAAGAAAAAGCGATTCAGTATATCACGGTGAAGTAGAAAACTAACTACTCACCTTAATCCCAAAGCTCCACTAATCCCTAGTAGTCCAGAGCCATGGCTCCACCTCTCAAAGAATCCAAACTTTCATCTCGCCTCCATTTTCATTATTTTATTATTCTCTTAACCCTATTTTCTAGAAAAAGTGTTTATATACTTGGGTCCCAAACCCAAGCCAAACCTGAACTTCGGGCCCAAAACCAGGCCCACGTATCCCGAGTCCAATCCGAATTTAATTTTGAAAATAAATAATTTAATTAATTAATTAAAATAGAAAAATACGTATTAAAAAAATACTGTTATATATATATACATCTCAAAAGAATCTCGTCCCGAGATTTGGAAGTAAAGCTATCTGAAAGCAAAAAAGCGTTGGTTATTAACTTAGAACCTATACAAGAATGCACGTTGATTAAACTTAAGCAAGATAACATTGGTATTAATTATTTTAATAATTCAGAATATATATCCTCATGCCATTACAAAACCTATTATAGTTTAACCTGTCTATATTAAAACAAATTATTAATGTCACTTATAACGCATAAGATAAACATATCCTATCTTTTTAGCATGTATTTTCTTGACACGTAGCAAACTCTACGAAAATTAATATTCTACTTAACTAATAAATAATATGGGGTATGTTCATCCCAGCATAAAACATTATGGAGTTTTTCATTATCATGCATAAAAGAAAATTAGTGTCCTAACACACTCAAAACAAAATGTCACTCATGTCATTGATACTACAATAAACTTTATATTACTTTAGTCATGCTCTCAGAAATTTAAATTTTAAAACAACCCTTGAATCCTAATTCATGCTTGCAACTGGATCAAATATAGCACGTATCAAAAAAAAAAATAATTTTTCATATTCATGTATAAAAATCATATAGACTGAAACCAAACAAGTAAGAATAAATACTTGAATATGCAAAAATTATGTGAAACTAATTTAACGATATTAATCAATCATATACGCACGGTAATAGTTCACCTATATATAATAATATATAAACGGGTATACGCTGGTATACACATCTCAAAAAGAATACACGTGTATACATGCTAAGTATACACACCTCAAAAAGAATACACGTGTATACGAAAGTATACACATCTCAAAAAGAATACACGTATATTTTATTTATTATTCAGTCTATTTCTAACTAATCACCTCTAACAGATTAATCTCTTATACTTCAAAGTACTATTCATCCATTAAAGTGTACGAGTGAGGCGAGATAGTTCCTCCAACACAGAGGCAATTAGTTCCTTACTCAGTACATCACAAAGCCATCAGATAATACAACTCATTCAATATAGATTAAATATCTTATTATTTCTTGAATAATAACCTAACACGCAAGTACAAAGTTCACAGACATGTTATCACACTTAATCCATAATCCATGGGAAAACGAACACCAACAATAAAACAATATTGTAACAGCACACATCATCTTGATCAAATCCATTAATTATTAACATATTACACATATAACCACTCCTCATATGCTAAGGAAAAATAAAAGCATTTCATATGCACTCCACAAGGGTAACTAATATAAATATACACATTACACGTACAATCAAATCAAGAAAAATATTGACTCTCTTTATTTCTATATCTCTTTCATTTTCTTTGTAAAACAAAACACTAGCGGAAATAGTTTTGAAAATAAAACTCCTTAAACACTACCCATAAACCACGATCCGAGAATCACCTAGACTCACCCTAGTCTAAGCTAACCAAATGCTCGATACCAAATCATTACACCCCAATTATTGAGAATTAATTGAAAAACATTATTTGTCCCCCGACTCTTCGATCTCAGGGTGTGACGACTCTCAACTCCCAAAACCCATAAACAGGTTTTAAATATGCGGATAATTAAAACCAATAAAAATTTTAACTTAAATAACAGGTCATCTTCATTACCAAAAACAATTTACAAATGAAAATGCAAATAATCTTTATCTCAACTGAAAATCTATATCACCTCGAGGAAAACAAAACTTATCCCGAGATGAATGCTAACGCAAACCACAAGCAAAGAACCAATCTTCTTCATCACTAAACCTGTCAAGACTTATCAACTATGTTCATTTAATCGAACACACCGATAAGCAAACATGCAAATCGTCAAGATTATAAACAATCTTTGGTGTGAGTAGCCCTAAAACAACATATACTTATACAAATATAAACACCATCCATAAGGCGCTTAGTTCCTCCACCGAGGTTTTAACTTCCAACCACTAGTACAACATCCTTAAGCACAATAATTTAGGCAGGTAGTTCCTCCACTGAGGCGCCTTAACTTTCAACGACTAATATAACATACTCAAGTACAATAATTTAAGGCAGGTAGTTCCTCCACTGAGGCGCCTTAACTTCCCACTAACCACACAACAAACTATAACGATCATAAATAAGGCATGTAGTTCCTCCATCGAGGCTTTTAGGTTCTAACTAAACAAATAACCAACCAAACGTATTACCTTAATTAGATTATTTCAAGCTTTCTTTGCGTGTCCCCTAAAATCACGTCGTATCTATGTCTTACCTAGTTTCCCTGGCTACCACAATCGCAACCAACGCCGAACATGTACATCCACATGCCTCCCTTACATAATGAGCCACTCCGTGCGTAACCACCCCGAAGCGGGATGCCGCACACCGGGTAAATCCTCACCACGGAAGCCAAATCTATGTAAGCACCGCCACTATTCGCATAAAATATTGCGCATCATCGTTCTATTTTCGCGAACGGAATAATCAAGCCACTATTCATTTCGCCGAGGAGGGCCGCCAAGGCCATTAATTTTAAGCGAAACGCCGGAAAGGGCAGCCAAGGCCATTCAGATTAACTGAAACGCCAGAAGGGCCAATCACATGAGTTGTGGTAGTCAGGTTCTAGGATTTTCGTTATGTAATTTATTCAGGTGTCATACGTTAATGACTCATAAACATTCCACTATATCACGTGCAGGTCAATTACCTTATTGCACTAAGCCATAATATATAGAAATATCTCAATATATCTCATAACCATTTTCATACTTTCACGTACAATATATTATTGCACTACACCACTCAGGTGAATAAATATTCACCGATACTATATTAGCATCTCACATATAAAATAATGGAGTGTATATACATTTCTCCAAGATATTGCATTAATATAACTATCCCAGCATATTATATCATGTCACAATGCTTCAACGTATCGCATACATTTTTACTATAACGTATTAGGAATATAATATCTCCTAACATCTCAATATCGTCACATGTCAAAAATACACAACATCAAGGTCAAATCTTTCTTAGATAATGACCACCAAAGTATACCAGCTTCCACAACATTTTATTACTATATGTGTCCATATAATATACACATAAAACGTAGTACAATTAAACAGTCCACAGTCCACAATCAAAGCCCAATATGCTTTACACACTACTCACGTCAAATCTAAATTAGATAACTTACCAACCAAGTTATACAATATCCGACAGTATTTTATTACTATATATATCCATATAAACAAACATATGAAAAACTGGAAAAGTCAACATTCACAGTCAACAGTCAAAGTCAACGGTCAAAGTCAACTGTCAACGGTCAAAGGTCAACACCTCATGGTCAAGGTCAAACTCAACATGTCATGGTCAAAGCCAAACTGTCATCGTCAAAGTCAAAGGTGAAAGTCAACCGTCCATGGTCAAAGGTCAAAGTCAACCGTCAAAGTCAACGGTCGATGGTCAAAGTCAAACTGTCCTAGTCAAAGTCAAACTGTCGTTTTCGTGTTCGACAGGTTCATGGTCATAGCCATGGTTCATGGCTAAGGTCAAAGGTGCATGGCTCATGGGCTCATGGCCAAGGTCACGGTCCGGACCCAACTGGCCAAGCCCAAACCTTAGAACCCGGAAGTCTAAACAGTGAAAGACCCATGTAGATCTATTTTAAGTCCAATGGACTGGTCCATGCAATATTAGAAAAAGGCCCAAAAACAGTTAAGAGGTTCGGTCCAAAAATACAAATGAAACGGGTCATAGACTAATATTAGAACTGGTCCCAAAACTTAAGTTAAACTGGTCCAAAAATTACAAAACAAATAGAAAAGGCCCAACCACTTAAATTAGATTTCGGCCCACAAAAATTAAAAACTGAAATTTCGGAGTTCCTCCATCGAAATTTCGGCCAAACAATTTAAACTCAATCGGGCCCAACCAAAACAAAACATTTCGGCCCAAAACAAAAACCAACAAACAAAGCCCATGAGAAACCGGCCAGTGCCCAAGCCCAAATTGGTCATCTCCTTCCTCCGGTGACCACCAAATCCGCCACCACACCTTCTACACAACCACCCATTTTGACAAACCGATTTTACTCCTTAAGAAAACCCCTACCACTTTAATGAACACAAAAAAACCAAATCGTCCAATCCCAACATCACCTAAACTAGATCTATAAACTGCCGACCTCCATTAAAGCTTGCTTTCAAGCTTCCAGCCGACAGCCCCCTCACTCTACTACACTACCTCACTTCAACAAACCAACCAACAATCAAAAAGCAAAACCCAATCATCCACAATAAAAAAACACAAAAGCCCACAACAACAGTTACTGGCGGTTTCTGGCTGCCATTAACGATTTTCTTAGGAGCTCCCAACAGCTCCCATCTACCGCCCCCACACCCTTACACGACCCCCATCACCAACAACTTAATCCAACCCCAATCCATCCGCCTCCACCAACAACCAATCCACCCAACAAAAACAGCCCACGACAAAAAAAACGTTTAAAAAGAAACAATAAAGGCGGACCACCGCAGACCATTCCCTTATCTTGGGCTGGGACGACGCATCCCTCCCCGAGTTTGGAACCGTTCCCACAGTTCACTAAAACCAATATCCACACCACTTCATTATCCCATTTCGACAAATTTAACATTTCAGCAGTTCAACATTTTAGTTCAACGGTTCAATAGTTTAATGTGATCAATACTAACCAAAACAATACACTAATAATTAACCCATTTAATAAATGACGCCGACATGACGAAGAATGATGAACAAGAAAACAGTTATCAGATACTAGGTGAAGTAGAAAACTAACTACTCACCTTAATCCCAAAGCTCCACCTAATCCCGTGAGTCCGAGCCATCGGCTCCACCTCTCCAAAGAATCCAGCTTTCATCTGCCTCCATTTTCATTATTTTATTATTTCTCTTAACCCTATTTTCTAGAAAAGTGTTTATATACTTGGGTCCCAAACCCAAGCCCAACACGACTTCGGGCCCAAAACCGGGCCCACGTGATCCCGAGTCCAATCCCAATTTAATTTTGAAAATAAATAATTTAATTAATTAATTAAAATAGAAAAATACGTATTTAAAAAACGGGCGTTACATCTATCCTCACCAACCTCCACACTCGTTGGACACACTCCCTATAGATGCGGCGGGTTACGGTGTAGGGTGATGTAAGTCCTATCGGTCGCTTTAAGCTCCTCAACTTCAACATGATCTTGGTTATCAACACGGGGAGAGGGCAACGGACTTTCCTACTCCCCTAATCATGCTAAGTAAAACTCCATATACGTAACTCATACTTCCGCTCCTGGAGTATCCATAAGATGTGGAGGTGATTCAGGCCGATGTCGCCGACCTTCTCCTTCCCCTCAGATCGACCAATCCACCGAAGCTGCGGCCGGTGGTTGGTCCTAAGGAAAGCTCACGTCGAACAATCGCGATCTCGCATTGTAGTCCCTCCAATAACCGCCTCGTTCATCAATGGCTCTACCCCATTATGTTGGGACTCCCCGCAAGGTGACATCCGGATGGATTCTAGGCGGGATGCCTAGAATCTCGGCCAACAACCGATCGTCACTTCCTTCCTCCTCTTCGCCACCACAACAAAATCCTAGTCCCTTCCAACTCCCTCGTGATTGTAGAACCATCCGACTAAATCCTCGTAGTAATAGGCTTCGTCCGAAAAGTACCACAAGCTATTCAGTCTCGATCGATCATTTTCACACCGAAAAAAGCGGC
This sequence comes from Coptis chinensis, assembly GCF_015680905.1. NCBI lineage: Eukaryota > Viridiplantae > Streptophyta > Magnoliopsida > Ranunculales > Ranunculaceae > Coptis > Coptis chinensis. Next base: position 76,769,513 of record NC_141464.1, read on the forward strand.
CGAAGTGGTTGCCGGTAAAAGCTTGCTCTGGTAAAATTCGGTGTTGTTGAGCCATTGGAAGTTTGGAATGTAGTGGGGGTTTAAATGGGATGTGGTGGTGGGATTTAAATCGACCGACTGCAGCAACAGTGGTGGTGGTGGAGTGGGTGGCTTGAAAGCCACACCAAAATTTGGAGTTATCGGTGGTTTTGGTGATGTAAATCGGTGGGGGTTGTGGTGGGAAGCTTTTAGATTAGATTTGAAATCGATTTGAATTGGAAGTGGGTTAATTAGGTTTCCTTTTTTTATTTTTTTTTTTAGGTTTGTTTTGAAGCTTTTTGGTCGTTAATGGCGATTTGGGGAAGATGATCACACATTGTTGGTGAAGGTGAAGGCTTGGCCGCCGCTTCGGTGGGTTGGTCAGCCCAAGCCCAAATCGAATTTTTATTTTTTTCGATTTTTCGCGAAACTTCAAATCAAAATTGCCGCTTCGTTACCGGTCCGATTTTTGCGAATGAGATATGGAAATGATCAGGAGAGAATTTCCAATCCAATGATCTATAAAACACTCTATTCCGACCGTGGATGACATATAAGATAGTGGAAAATGCCTCAAAGTGCGTGCATGACGTACGTTATGCGAACAATTGGACTCTAAAATCATGGATTATGTCAACCCGAATCATAATACAATTAAACGGCCTAAGAAACTGTAATGGGACATAAACATTAGGGGCCGAAATATTTAAACACCCACCCCAAACAAATTTTTTACAACGAAGCTTAGAAAATTTGTTTTTAGCAGTGGGTCTTTTAAAGTCAGATTCCCGAGACTTCCAATATTACTATGTTTATTCTTTAATATATATATATTTATTTATTTATTTTTAATTTTAAAAATAAAAAAAAATAAAAAAATAAACAAGAAGGACATAATTCACCCCATAGAGAAACATGACTCAAAAATTCGAGAAAACATGCAAGAGTGGAAAACGTGAATTATGTTTAAACGTACGTGGACTTAGGATCCGATACTTACAGCCACACACTCCATAGGGAGGGCCCGGTTACCTTAATGGTGCACTCACCAATATATGGAAATCAAAGGAAATGCACCAAACACAAAAGTTGAGTCGTTTATAGTCAGATACTCGAGACTTATCTAAACATATGTATGATCATGCAGTTTATCATATATCAACAACCGAAATAGTTGTGGATCATTCCATAAATAAACATCACAGAAAATATATCCAAACACAATCAAGCACCAAGATTTCCTATGACGCACCCTAGTGAAATGAAAGCGAAGTCGGATAACCCTATTACGTAACCTAGCATGCACCTTCTTTTTCATTTTTGAATGAGTGGGTGTTCTAGTAAATAAGTGTGGAAAAGTGAATGGTTGTGGAGAATATGGTGGATATGGATAAGTTGTAGAAAGACAGCCTGTAAACAATGAGGATGTGGTTTTAGCACAAAACTCATTCATTGTGTGTGTAGGGACTGTCTCAAGTCTGAAAATGAAGGTGTCAAATGGTTTGTCCTTCTGAAGTATTTGTTTACTAGGTGGATTTAAAAAATTATGGAGCACGGGAGAAACAAAAGGATCGAGTGCAAAATCGAGATTCCTTTGAAAGGGTGGAAGGAGGGGAGTCGAGGTGGATGTTGTGCAAAGTAGTTCTTGATAGGGTGAATCATCACCTACTCTAAGAAACTCATCGAATTGCTCATCTAGATTGGTCATATCCTCGTTACTATGATAGTCCTCTACATCTTTGAGAAAGTCATCTATCTCATCCTCATCCGTAATATGTGTATCGACTAGTGTAGGGATGGAAATGTTGGAGTCTGAACTTCCAAAGGAAAGAAATTTGGGCATATGATTATCCGGGAACGTGTTATTGAAATAATCTCGAGAAAAGCTCTCGATCATGCTAACCTCTCCATCCATAGACGAATCGGGTAACTGTGTCTTTGTTTTAAAACATTGACTTCAATGACAAGATGGCCAAAAGACATGGACATTAAACCATCGCGCAATTAATGAGTGCATTGGCAGTTGCCAAAAAGGACGCCTAAGATGATGGGGACAGAGTCGTTAATCGACTTAACGCGGTCGAGGATGACAAAATCGACCCGGATAGTAAAAATCCTGAATTTTTACCAGAACATTTTCGACGACACCCTTAGGATACTTAATAGACCGATCAGCTAATTGCAACGTCATTTTAGTGGGTTACATCTCGTCTAGACCTATTTGTCTATACAAATAAAACGGGAGTAAGTTGACACTAGCCCCCAAGTCTAATAACGCGGTCGTCGTATAGGAATCTCCTAAGGTGCATTGTATAGTAGGACGACCAGGGTCCTTGTACTTAACAATTCCATTATGTTAAGATAGAGTTGGGAATTGTTCTGTTAAAAAGGCGTCTTTTGGTATATTGGTCTTACGCCTAGTAGTACACAATTCCTTAAGAAACTTAGCATGGTGTGGTAGCTTTTTTATAGCTTCGAGGAAGGGAAGGTTTATAGTTAGATTCTTGAAAACATTCCTAATCTCCTCATAATTTGTATCCCTAGTTAACACGGCTAATTTTTGTGGAAACGGCGGTTTCTGTTTATATTTAGCAATGGTATCACATGGATGTTTAACCGTGGCTTTTTACGTTTCTTAGGTTGTGTTATGGCGGTACCTCTACGGTGGTAGGCTCTTCAGTTTCTATTTCGCATCTAGTAAAATAGCGGTGTAGGGCTCTTGGTGGGGTAACTATAGGCGTAGTTACTTTGTTATCAACCGCTCTGCCATAACGGAGAGTGGTGATGGCCTTTAGCTCACCTACATTTTCATATTCATTAGTAGTATTATCGGTTACCTCAAAGGCTGTATTTGTTGTTTTAGGATTAGGTATTTCGTGACCTGGCAACACACCTTTGGGTTGGGCTTTATCTTGAGCCAACTGTTTGGTTAAATTATTAACGGATTGTAGAAGCTGTTGGTTAGATTGAGTCATGGTTTGGAAAAGTTTTTGGCTCACTTGTATGAAGGTGTCAAGACGATCCGGTTTGTGGGTGTAGTAGTCACTTGGTGGTGGACTGGAACTATTTCACGTGAATTATTTATGGGTGGATTTTGATAGTTATTATTTACCGTAACGATACCTCTATTAGTGTTATAATTATTATAACTACCTTGACTTTGTGCTTGACCTTGACGAGGTTGCACTTGGTTGTTATAATTATTAAAATTCTCGACCACATCCCTTATCGTAGTGGGGCTTGGTTAAAAGGCGTGCGTAGGCCTAACATATTGATTATTGTACCTTGAGGTGTGACGCGTTTTGGTTATTTCTCCAACCAAAGTTGGGATTTTGTCTCCAAGGGCGTTAGGTTCACTATTAATGGAACAAGCCTGTTCATAGGCTATAAGACAGTGGGAGTCGGGATGCTCGGGCTCAGCCAGAAACTACATGGATTTGAATTTACATTCATGACGGGGATAGGATTTTGTTGAACCGAAATGGCCTCTACCTTTTAGAAAGTGATTCGATTAGAGTTTTTAGCTCGGGATCGTGTTTAATTTCAAACATACCGGTGGCCCTTAATGTATTAGACGAACTAGCGGAGTGGTGGATATCGTCACTACCCCCCAGTTGTTATTTCGCTTAGTTTGGTCCTCTAAAAATTTATAAGCCTCCGAGGCTCCTTTGCTTAAGAAACTACCCACATTCATTATGTCAAGGACTTCTTTATGGTGGTGTAGAAGTCCTTTGAAAAGACACTAACTAAGCGTGTCTTTCGCTAAGTTATGATGTAGACACTCTATAAGGAGATCGGTGAAACGATTCCAAGCCTCTGAAAATGATTCATGAGGATTTTGTCGAAAGAAATGAATCTTGGAAAGCATCTCATCCGTCTTTAGGGGTGGGTAAAAATGTTTCATAAACAGTGAACAAGTTTAGCCCACGAGTCCACGTAATTAGGTGCTTGGGCGAGTTAACCAAGACGCCGCCTTATCGGCTAAGGTGAAAGGGAATACCCTTAATTTAATTTGTTTCGTACCAACCGTAGGATGGTGGAATGTTGTTAGGACTTGTTCAATCCTACGCATGTGCTGATAAGGTTTTCATGGTCTAATCCATGAAAAACTGGTAACAAATTAAAAATATTTGGGGGGATTCGGAAATCCCCCACTGGGTCTGCTAGAACGATGCAAGATTTGTGGCTATCGCTCAAGGCTTTGTAGAAGTCAGAGAGAGGAGTTTCTCTTTCTTCGGCCATTATATCAGGTGGTGTGTGTGAAATAGTAGCTAAAGGTGTAGTGGGTGGTATACTAGATAGACTTGATTGTTGATGTTGTTGTGTATTTACGTTCGGTGTTTTTGTTCGGCCAGACCTTAACCTCATACAAGACTAAGACCAAACTTAGCTAAACACGTCAACACTCCAAACAATTCTAATATACTAGTATAAACCTCTAACAGGAGATGCGAGGTGTGGAAGAAAGGAATACCTGATTGCGTCCTTGCTTCGCTTATGAATAGCATCTTGTTTACGCTTGTTCAGTGTATATAATAAGTTAGAACACTGAAAAAATTGAAAAAACAAAGTTCGAATCAAAACTGTCGAAATCCGAAAAAATTTGCTAAGGGCGCGGGTCACGCCAGATAGCGCCGCCGCTCTGGGTAACTTGGAATTCCGAGTTTAAAAGCGGCATGGTCGCTCTTGTTCAGCTATAGTGGCAGTGCGCTCGCTAGAAGCTGGTCGCTTCCGTGTAATTTTTCCGAATTTTCCAACGTTGAATCGGATAACCACAAAGTATGAATCAAACACGGGTGGGTGGGTGAAATGGGACTTTAAGAAAAGTACTAACACTACGAAAACAATGCTTAAAGTGAAACTAAGATGGCGGCACCATTTGATAAAACATAAAATTGAATAGTCTTACCTACTGAAATAAAGCGATTTAAACTTACAAACGCAAGTAAAACTAAACTATCTTATGATGCCTATATTATCAAAGATTCTACTCTCAATCCTATGAGATATAGTGGAGTAGAGTGATTCGTTCCACTCCTAGTCCTTCCGCATGTTAATGTTCTCTACGTGTAAGTAATCTTAACTCTAAGTCTCATGAGAGATTTACGAAAAGGCAACTAGACTACGATGCAACTACCCACAAGATGCAACTAGTCGGTTATCAAAATAACTAAGGGAATACTACGTTGATTCTATGATAAGGAGTTAGAGGGGGATTGATTCCACCTTAACTTCGACTTAATCCTATTAACGGCCATTTAATCATCGTAATCCAATTGAGCGCGCCAGCGAAACAACCGTTCTTCCTAATCCCTAATTACACATGGCATTTCTACCAATTTATAACTAGCATGTGAACGATTAAACCCATTCTCATGGTGAACTAATCGTTTTCTAGAGTGGAAAGGAAATTATGGCGACTTCTACGATAATCGAATCAAGCTTTCATCAAGGCTTCTCAACCCTCTCTAATGGAGGTTTAGCCGAGAATCATTACGCAATCATTTCCGATTAAATTAAAACTAAACATAATATAAAGAATTGAAATTTACTAATCTAATTTAAACAATAATTAAAATCTAATTAATAACTAAGAATTGAATGACAAGTAATAAATGAAATCAGATCTAACACAAATGTAAATGACAATAATCGAAATTGACAAATAGCTATTTTATTTATTAATACTAATGAAAAACAATGATTCTAAGAGTTTTATCTAAAACAAGAGTGGGATTTGAAACTAACTTAATTAAAACAACTAAATAAAAACTAGATCTAGAAGCTATTTTAATGGCTACTTTTTACTCTAACCTATCTACCATTAACAATCTACCATTAACAAAGAGCTAAGCTTTTGTTTTTATACTTTCAGATCCAAAAATCGTGCATGGGCTTGGAGTTATGTTTTGGGCCAGAGAATCAGGCCTAAAACCCAATTCTTTCAGTCCAAAAAGGCCTCTTCAACTGCAGTTGGCTTCAACAGACTTTTCGTCCACTTCTGCTCCTCTGATTGGGTCACAGCTTAGACCATTGGAAAGCTCTTTCCGAGCCGGTCGTTTTGACATAAGGTAGGCCCCATTCCGAAGTCTGAGTCCAAAGATATGGCCTTCGGAAGTTTTGCTGACTTTGTGTGTCTTTGTTTACGCCGTCGACTTTTCAGCTTTTGACCGGGCTTTAGAAAGGCTTTGTCTTCTTGAATCTTGGCCTTTAATCACGGAACTCCTTAGTAACCGACCTTTGCTCCTCTATCTCGCTAAAGTGGCACATTTCTGCACATAATGGACTTTGAAGCCCGAAATGCATAAAACACGAATCGGTGTTAACTCTTAATTATTACTCACATAATTGGTCTAAAAGTATGACTGTTAAAGGGTTAAAACTACAGTTTTGGGCTCTTATCATGGTCATCTTTGACACTACTTACAACACCAATCGGTATGAACTAATCTTTGCGCCATTATTTGGGGTTAACAATCATGGTCAAACTGTTGTTTTTGCATGTGCATTCTTATGTAATGAGACCACAGAGTCTTTTGTTTGGTTATTTAACCAATTCTTAAAAGCTATGCTAGGTGAGGCTCCAAAAATGATTATAACTTATCAAGATCTAGCAATGACAAGAGCCATAGCTGAAACTCTTCGAACTACTTACCACAGATATTGTAGTTGGCATATATTGAATAAGTACGTTTTCTGAAAAATTAGATAAAGTGAAGTATAGTGAACATTATATGGAGTTTTCAAGCTGCATATGGGGCTCGGAGACGAAGGAAGAGTTTGATTCGAGGTGGACAGAGCTTGTTGAGAGAAGTGGTTTAGATGATAATAAATGGTTACAGACATTGTACAAAATTTGGTCAAATTGGGTGCATTACGTGAACCATGTTTTCTCACCGGTATGTCGAAAGTAGCCAACGGGCAGAAAGCGCACATGCATTCTTTAAAAGGTATGTTAACAAAATAAATTCTTCAGTAGATTTTATGATTCAATATGGTAGGGGGCTTGTGCACCAACGTCATGAAGAATTGATGGCTGATCACAAAGAATTGATGGAAAAGTCTCGAGTGCGAGAAATTCTATATCGAAAAGATTTGGATCTTCCTTCATGCACTTGTAAAAGGTTTGATAGCTCGGGAATCCCTTGTAGACACATTTTGGCTTATTTGAACAAAATGCATGACTATAATAAATTGTCGGAACAGTACATTTTGAAAATATGGTGTAAGATTGCGAAGTCAGGGATAGTTATAGATGATTGTGGAACAGAGATCACAGATGACACTTCATATTTAATGAAGCGAAGTGAATTGATTCAATTGTCTACTCTTGTAGTTAATAAGGCCCCCGGAAGTAAAGAAGCAACAAAGGTCTATACCGATACTTTAGAGAGTGCACTTGTAGAAATTAATTAGTTGGCTGGTTGTGGTCCAAGTGTAGGTAGTCAAATGTTTGGTTGTTGTAAAACTGTAGGAGGTCTTAAAAAAAAGGGTTATAATGTGGAAGATACTTTTTTTTAACCTAACTGTGTGAGGCCAAAAGGGTGCGGTAAAAGGCTGAAAGGAGGAAAGGAGTAGGCACTTAGGAAGCTGAAAAATATATAAAGGCAAAAAGTGTAGTAGATGTGGTGAGGTTGGACAACATGATAAAAGAACTTGTCCAAAGCATTTAGATCAGTAAGAAATTCTCTTTTATCATTCCATTTTCATATTCCTTATAAAACAGTCAAACATTTATTGTTATGTTATTTGAGTTGCAGGGAACAACCTGTCCTGTGCGAAAAGGATGAAACTTTGGCTTCCAGCCCAGATGATGAAAGTTCATCCTTAGGTAGAAATTGGGTTTTTGCGTTTTTCCCCCAATTAATGTGTCTGTGTGGTTTCCATCTCTCTTTATAGTTTTATATTTTTCAATGGTTGAGCTGCAGGTAATGGTGTTGAGTGTGGAGGATACACTATTAAAGGCTATGGTAGTGCCCCATTTGATGGTTATGCTAGTGGTCCACCTAGTTATCACTCTGCAACATATACATCTAATACGGGATATCGCGATCAGCAGCTCCATTGAGCACTCCAGGTGTTAGTGGTTTGGCTGCTGGTAATGTTGGAACTCAATCTGCTAGTAGTGTTGTTGACTATGGGAACCAAGGTTGGGGTGGCCATAATGGTTATAGTGGAATTGATGGCTTTTATGCCTACCCTGGGAGCTATGGTGCTATAGTAGGGCGGGGTGGTTGTACTTCGAAAAATAAAAGTGTTGGTGTTGGTGGGGAGCAACGAGGATCAGGTGTTGGTTACATGGGGAGTGGCTATTATGATGCTAACTCTGGTTATGTGAATACAACTTGGAGGTCCAATCCATTGCAAGGTGGGGGTTCTCCATGATCCATTGTCTAGCAGCTGCTATGATATATATACTTCTCCTAGTTTTTTAGCGGGCGCCTTTCCCTGATTGTCTATCAAATTGCAGTTCATTTTCCTTGTAGTGCAGAAGGATTTTATTTTGAGTTTCTCAACTCCTGACTTTGTATTATGGTTTTAGTCTGGACAAGTTTAGCACTTGAGACAGTAATGAATTTGGGCTATTTGGTGCAGTTAGTAAAATTATGTTCTTAAATATTTTCTACTTACCATTGAAAGAGCTAAATAGATGGAACATGGTAGGTGTACTCTTTACAGGGCACTTCTACGTACTAGAATTATTCGACATACGAGACCTGCTTTCTGGGATGTATTCATGTTGCTTGATTGGATCACATTTCACAACAATAGAACTTACCGAACACATTGAATCAAAGAGACCCAAATTATCTGCATAACCACTAATCCTAAAACACGAACTTGAAACCAAAACTTAGTATCAATTATTGAACCATATAGCAAAACTTATTTGTAAGTCACATAATCACAACAACAAAAAAATAAAATTGAATATCAACTATTAACCTTGCCACAACAAACATATGGAAAACACTTGTTGACAGTGTAATATTTTATACTTAGAAGTTCGAAACAACTTATGAAAAAATAATAATATTAGAAAACAAAGAGACTAGAATATTTGTCGTAAAGGGGATCAATGATCAAAATCTTAGTCATGCAATTCTACTACCATCCCACAATAAACATGCAATATGACACAAAACTTGACGCTTATCATAGGATCATAATCAACACATTGCATCCGCAGCAACCCACTAGCACTAATGGATATTGGTTGACTCGAACCATCATCTCTTAAGATGTAGTGGAGATCCACTAGTGTTCTCAAGCGCTCTACCATTTGAGGTAAATTCCATAATGAAAAATAACACACAGTACCAAAAATTATGTGTCTATACGCATAATGTCTTAGATTCTAGTTATTTTGTCATAGGATGCACATGTCGTGTTCCTGAAACTCTTACTTGAAATTTGAATCTAACCACTTAATGAACACAAAAACCGTTTTCTATACTGACCTGAGGGGCCAGGACTACTTATAATGTCTTAGATTCTAGTTATCTTGTCTTACGATGCACGGGTCAATTTCACTTAGGGTTCTAAATCCTCAAAATCACAACTAGCTTAAAAACTCTAGCTAGTTCTAAATCCAATTAAACCACATCTAACATATATTCATAGTATAAATCAACAAAAAGTTCTGTAAACTAAAACACAATTTTTCAGAAATTCAATTCTCATTTCAAAAGAGGCTAAAAACTCACCAACACTAGCCAAGAAGCAAAAAAAATTATGTGTCGATTATACGCGGTGAAGTTGTCATCGCCTTGCCTGCCACAATGTTCTATCCTCGCACAAATTCCTCATACAACAATTACACTATTAACTTCTCAAATATTATGATTCAAAGAAGAAAGAAGTAACTTCAATTTGGTTTGTGGGGTTTTATGAAAATTGGAGTACAAAAGAGATGAGAGCGAATTACAGTTGGAAAATAAAGGGTGGGAGACAAAGTGTTGAATGAGAATGGACTGAAATACGTGGGTTTTTTTTTCCAGTATTCTTTTTCTGATTATTTTTTTGTTCTATTTTTTCCAGTATTCTGTAAACCCTACTAACTTAAAAACTATATATCTCTCTCCTATGCGTATGCGGACGTCCGTCTAAGATCGGGACTCTGATAAAAAATAATCATTTTTAAAGAAGAGCCAAATCTCTTAGCTCTATCCTCGGAAGAAGACAGGAAAAAATGGAGAGTTGTGTTAACCCTACACCATGACTCTCTGACGGTGTTGTTCTTGAAGGATATCGCAAGGAGTGCAGACACCGCGTGACCTATTGCGATCATTGCTCTAGCTTCTGTAAAAGTAACTCAATGTGCAATGCATGTAATGATGGGCTGGAGCCTGGAGAGACTGATTGTTGGCGTGTTAATTTGTTAAGAATTCAAAAATTAAACTTAACTACTTGTCATTAAAATTTAAAAGTAGGAACCAAATTTAGTTGGAAACTTCGAACCTGCAGTGATCAATAGAGTTGAATAGAGAGTGGTAGCGGTTACTTTGCAAAGTAGGCCAACACCGCCATCCACGAAAACTTACCGGGTACGGGTGCCCGTCCAAGTCCAAAGTTAAAAATATGACCTCGTCTGCCAAAGGGTGAAAGGGATAATGATCCGGTTCAAGCGTATCCAGAAGGGAATTTTTTGTTCCATAATAAGAAACCAAAGGAGATGATTGACTCCTTCCATACTAGAAAGTAGAAATGTTCGCCTCAAAAGGGTTTATTGAATAAGTGTTTTAATTTTCATGATTTCTATTTTGTCCTGAAATCAATAACATATGGCTCAAATTGCCAGTGTTTTTTTTGGCAAAATTAAGAATTTTTCAAGAAAAACCAAATCTCTAAGCTCTATCCAAAGAAGAAGAAAGGAAAGAGATGGGGAGTCCGGTGATCCAAAACTAACTTTGCGTAAAGCATCTGTTCAAAGTTGTACAGATTTTATAGTACCATTACCTTGACGTTGTTATTTTGATCATTTTTCTGCTTCAAAAATGCACAAACAAAAACGAACGACAACTAGATTGTGTTGGGGATTGTACCAATACCAATCAGTTCCCCCACTACACAGATAACTTGTATGAACACACTTCAACTCCAGATAAATCTCAAATATCACAAACTACCTATACTAACATGCCCAACTCGCTAAACAACTATTAACAACAGATAATAATGTAAAGCAAGTAAAAGCAAACCACAACACAAAGATTTACCGTGGTTCGCCAATGATGCCTACTTCCACAAGAGCAGTTCTTAATAAAGTAGGAAGGAAGATTACAATCTCTCCTTACGGTCTCTCACCTTACTAGATCACTTTTATCTCTTTCTGTGGGTTGATCTCTCAGTAAAGGTTCTCTCTTTGTTTTAGTCCGGATTCCAATCCTTCCGACTTGTGCGGGTTACGTTTTTTCAAAACCTTGATTTTTGGTTTTATCTCCAAAACCAAATTTCTCATGGGCGGAATCTTGTAGCAAGGCCCACAAAAATTAAATTGATGGCTGGCGCTCACTCTGGAAGTCGCTGGCGGAAGACTGGAAAGTCGAGCTGGCGCGCCACTTTGGAGCGCGTCGCCTATGTTCTTGGAACTCGGCTGGCGCCGCCTCATCTGAGCGCTGGCGCGCGCCTTCGACTTCAGGCGATGCCGACGCTTGTTTCTTTCGACTCCGGTTTCTCTCCTCATGTGAGGGATAACTCAACAATCTCCCCCCCTCAAAGTGAGGGGGATACCTCCATGCAATTGCCAAATCAGCGGGAGGAGTGTGGGCCGCCATTCCAAGAATAGCACAACAAACATCAAACTTACCTTTCGGTAAGACTTTGGTCATCATATCCGACCCGTTCTTGTCGGTATGGATCTTCTCGATACACAAATGCTTGTCCTCGAAAGTACTTCTCTAATCCAATGATAACGCATGCGTGTATGTGTTTTTGGATCTAGAATGAAAACTTCGGATTCTTGCTCGAGTGGATGGCGCCTCGACCGTCACATAGAAATACAAACTGTTTTTGCTTTAGCCTTAGTTCGTCGAAGAACCTCTTCATCCATAGCAACTCTTTGCAACACTCGGTGGCTGCAATATACTCAGCTTCTGTAGTGGAGAGGGCAACACACTTTTGCAACTTTGATTGTCAAGAAACTGCTCCCCCTGCAAAAGTAACCAGATAACCGGAGGTGGACTTCATCGAGTCAACATCACCGCCATGTCCGTGATCGATGTAGCCTTCAAGTAAGGGCTTACTTCCACCAAAGCACAAACATGATTTGGAAGTGCCTTTGAGATATCTCAATATCCACTTAACACCTTCCCAATGTTCTTTACCCGATTTGAAATCGCTTACCACCCCAACGGCGAAAAGCAATATCCGGTCTAGTACACACCATGGCATACATCAACCGCCCAGCTGCGGATGCATAAGGAATCTTTTCCATCGACTGCTCATGCTCACCCTTAGGACACATCTCTTTGGTCATGCGGGCGCCACCAAGCGGACAAACCGACTAGCTTCGCTTTGATCCATGTTGAATCTCTTCAACACCTTCTCAATGTAGCTTTCTTGAGAAAGCCACAACTTCCCACTCTTTTTCGTCACGAGTGATCCGCGATCCCAAGTATCTGCTTTGCTTGGCCCAAATCCTTCATCTCAAAGGACTTACTCAAGTCTTTCTTCACTTGGATATCTTGTTGATGTTTGGGCCAACTATCAACATATCATCCACATACTGTGAATAAAGACAATGAAATCTCCATCCGGAAATCTCTCGAACAAGCGCGACAATGATCGAAGCGGACTTCTTGTATCCTTGCTTCACCATAAAGGAGTCAAACTTTATGTACCAATCGTCTCGGTGCTTGCTTTCAACCCATACAAGCTCTTTATCACCTTGCATACTAGGTGCTCCTTGCCTTTGACCTCAAACCCCCTCGTCGGTCCATGTAGACATCTTCTTCAAGGTCTCCATGAAGAAAAGCTCGTCTTGACATCTAGCTGCTCAACCTCTAGGTTCATACTTGCGGCCATACCCAATACCACCGGATAGAAGTCATCTTCACTACAGAGAGAAAATCTCATCAAAGTCAATCCCTTTCCTTTGACCGAATCCCTTCCACAACAAAGGCGAGCTTTGTGCCTTGGGTGAGGATTGTTCTCCTCATGCTTGACTTTGTATATCCACTTATTCTTGAGAACTTTTCTCCCTGTGGGTTTCTCAACTAACTTTCATAAGTGTGATTCTTATGCAAAGAATCCATCTCGTCATGCATGGCCTTCAACCATTTTTCTTTGTCGTACCTTCAAGTGCCTCTTGATAGTACATAGGTTCTCCACCATCCGATAGTAGCGCGCACATTATGTGGTGGATACTGGTTGAAGCTAGTCTCTCTCTGTCGGACCTCCTTGCCCCATCTGGCTGGTGCCTCGGGGAGGATGCTTCTCGCTTGCTCGGTGGTGGTTCATGCATCTCATCTCGCATCTTCTATACCATAGGTTCTATCCCATCATGAAGCAATAGGATTCTCATCATGAGCTTCAAACTCATGGTTCTCTGCATTCTCAATGCCTTCTCGTGACGCGTTCCACGGTAGGAACTTCCGGTTACGAATCAACAAGATCATTGGTGAAAGCCTGTAGCTTCTCACCCTCCTCAAAGTCTGCTATGGTTTGGTCTCTAAGAACACAACATCTCGACGGATTACTTTCTTGTTAATCGGATCATAGAGTTTGTAACCAAACTTTTCATCTCCATAACCGAGAAAATGCACCTTTGCTTGGCTTTGTTATCAAGCTTGGATCTCTCATCCTTCGGAATATGCACAAATGCCCCGCACCCAAATACCACCAAGTATCCATAATCAACATCTCTGCACCGACCATACTCTCTGCGGATAATCACTATTCGGAGGCTTCACGGGCGACGACAGGTTGATCACATGCACGGCCATGCGCATTGCTTCTACCCAAGTAGCTTCTAGGTAGCTTAGAGTGAGATAGCATGCATCTCATCCTCTCTACAATGATAGTGCGGTTCATTTCTCTCGCTATTCCATTACATTTGCGGTGTCTTGGGGCGGTGCGCTCATGGCCGAATCCCATGACTCGGCAATACTCTTCAAATGGCCCAATGTACTTTCACCCCCATTATCCGGCCGAATACACTTCAACAACTTCCCGGTCTCTCTTTCCACCATCTTTGTGGAATTTCTCAAACACGCCAAGTACTTCATCCTTGGTCTTCCCGGACTATAGGCCCATATCTTTCTTGATGCATCATCAATGAATGTCAAAAATCTGGCTCCCTGGTGGGACTTCACTCATAGGACCACATAAAGTGCGTGTGCACTAGCTTCGAGGACAATGTCCTTTCGTGAGGCGGGAATCTTTGGAAAAGACACCGTGTTGCTTTCTACCAAAGCGATGAGTACATGTATCTAAATGTGTACCTTTAATGTCCGGCACGCGGCCTTTTGCTTAGCAAGAACTTCCATCCCTTTTATGCCCGTGTGACCACGGTCTCTTGTACCCGCAGTTCGGGATGAAGCTTCTTCGCGCGTTAAATACGCTTTACACAAACTAGCGTGTTTTGTAAAGAGAGCAAGTTTTCTTTCCTCCGTCGCTACAATGGAACCTCTGCTTTCGGTTCCATACCCCGTTACCAAACGAGTTTACAAAGCCATCGTCATCTAATTTCCGGCCGAAATTAAAGGCTTAGCCGTATGTGTCGGGGACATGTCTTACATCCTTGAGTGTCAAGGTGTAGCCGACATTGGTTTCTACATGAACATCTCCAATGCCTATAATCTTGAGACTCCACTTTGTTACCTATCCCACTTCACCATATTCACCACAACCGTAGGTAGTGAAGAATCCCCGGCGGTGTGTGACGTGATAGGATGCTCCTGTATCTATCACCCGCTCGTATCGACATGAGGTACTAAGGCAAAGCACACACCACAATCGACCAATTCCCACTAGGTCGCCGACTAGTGCGGTAGTATCTCTGCACGTGTTTCCGTTCCTCGCACCATGTCTTCATGTACCGCGGTTATTCTTCTCATCCCTCTTGATTTCGCGACTCATATCCGAAGTGGCCTTTGGTGGCACAATAGTAACATTGCCTCTGCGCCTTAGGAGTTCTAGCTTCACCCCTAGATTTACTTACGCCATCACCTCTAGAGCGAGATGGTTTTACGCCGACCTCTCCCCGTTTCTCGTGAAAAGGACCTGCGAGTGAGAAGAGCTGCTTCTTGCACTCCTTCTAGTCTCCTCATTCAACAAAGGCGTGGTAGCCATCTCCATGGTAACAATTCCATCCTTGGCTACTCCATGTAGAGAAACCGCGCTAATGTCTCCCAACTTCGGTAGAGCCTAATAGAAACAAAGCCTCAACCGTCTCCCAAATTGATCTTCATCAAATGCATCGATTGATGATATTCGTACTTCATTAAGATGCTCGGACATTGAAGAACCTTCTTGGTGCCGGTAATCCGCAAACTTCTTAACGACTAGCACTTTGTTTCCACGGGACTTCCTCTCATAAAGGTCTTCGAAGTTTCTTCCATAGACCGAAGGTTTGTAGTCTCTTAGGCCATGGTGAAAGACGTCGTCAATCCACCGTCGAATGTACCCAATCGGCTTTTACGTCAAGCTTTTTCCACTTTCGGCCTCGTGATTTTCTCGGTTTTACTCCCTCATTCTCAATGGGAAGTGTCAAGTCCTTGTAGTATAGCAAGTCTTCCATCTTGGCTTTCGGATGGTGTAGTTCTTCCTATTCGGACTCATCATACGAAAGTGTTCACGGAATGGTCCATCTCTACAAGTTATTTAACCTCAAATCTTTCTCGGGGAATTTAGTCAAACACCTTTTGACCAAGATTCGGATAACACCCTAGGCTATTCTAACCAAGGCTCGATACCACTTGTTGGGGATTGTACTCAATACCAATCGGTTCCCCACTACACGGATAACTTGTATGAACACACTTCAACTCGGATAAATCTCAAATATCACAAACTACCTATACTAACATGCCCAACTTCGCTAAACAACTATTAACAATGGATAATAATGTAAAGCGGTAAAAGCAAACCACAACACAAAGATTTACCGTGGTTCGCCAATGATGCCTACTTCCACAAGAGCCGGTTCTTAATAAAGTAGGAAGGAAGATTACAATCTCTCCTTACGGTCTCTCACCTTACTAGATCACTCTTATCTCTTTCTGAGGGTTGTATATCTCGTAAAGGTTCTCTCTTTGTTTTAGTCCGGATTCCAATCCTTCCGACTTGTGCGGGTTCTGTTTTTCAAAACCTTGATTTTGGTTTTATCTCCAAAACCAAATTTCGCTGGTCTTGTAGCAAAGGCCCAAACAAAATTATGCCGGGCGCTGGCTCACTCTGAAGCGCGAAGTCGCTGAAGACTGGAAGCCGAGCGGGTGCGCCACTTTGAATCTTGGGTCGCCTCTATGTTATTGGAACTCGAAGGCTGGCGCTGCTTTCATCATCCTTGGCTGGGCCTCGACTTCAGGCGATGCGAATTCGCTTGTTTCTCTCCTCTCGGTTTTCTCTCCTCATGTGAGGGATAACTCCACCAGATTGAGCATAAGGGCCCGCGAGCGAACAAAAAACGAATGAATGCACAAGCAATCAACACAAATTGAACGAATGAATGCTCAATACTAGATCAAGCGAAAACCGCACATCTACAACCAAATGTGTGAATGGACAAGAATACAATGAATGGATAAATGCACAAACAAAATGCAAAGACTTAGTTGCGTTGGGGTCTCTCACCATGAAATTGTGCTTGATCTGGTTGAGTTTATAACGAGGGGCCGACACCCTTGGATTTGCTTGGTTAAGGGGTGCTCATGAGGTGAAGATGGGCGACCCTCAGGATCGGTTCTAAGGAGTTTGAACGATCCGCTCATATCGTTTGAAACCGATGCTTACGGTTAAGTTTCTGAGTTAAGTTTACACAAGGGGTGCACACCCCTAATATGCCTAGTCAAGAGGCCCCCATGCAGGTGTGCAGGTTAGGAGCCGGTTTTTAACAGACAAACCGAGATGATTTGGAATTTCGTTTTACACCAAAATTTCAAAATCCTATATATACGAAATTAGAATTGTTACCCAAAAGTCATACAAAATATACAAAATTGAGATAAAAGCCTTACAAACAGGGCCGGCTCTGAGGGCAGGCCAATTAGGTGGCCGCCTAGGGCCCCCAGCTTGTTGGTTAAATTTTGGGCCCCCAAATATAATTTTATACCCACTAGACCACATGTAAATGACTCAAGGTTGTTTAGTCCAATCAAATTATGTGCAGTCCAGTCCACTCAAACATTGGCCTATGTCCCCTTGTGTAAAAGAGTTATTTTTTTCTCAATAATATAGACTTATTTTAAGAAACTCGCCTTGGGCCCCTCAAAGTTCAGAGTCGGCCCTGCTTACAAAGAGATAAAATTTGTAAGAAAATATTAGTGAAAAGAGATTTAATAAGTTTGGAGAAACTTGAAAGGAGTTATTGTAATATACATTTCCACACTTATAAATGAATCGGCTCTTGTAGAAGGAGACATCATTGGCCGAACCACATTTTATCTTGTGTCTCATTGTGGTAAGTTTTACTTTACATTGTTATTGTTTGTTTGTGATAGTTAATTCTATAGCTTAGATTTGTAGTTGTTGATTGTAGTGAAAACTTAAAATTTTCAATTAGAGTTTAGAATGTTCATGTTCAAACTATTTTAGTGAGATCAATTGGTATCGTTTTCCCCCAACAAATTGGTCATTTTTCAAATCATAACGAAGTTGGATACTATCACCAAATGATGAAGTCTAATTTTTCACTTTTAATTACAAATTAAAAACGCCCCCAAACTTAACACTCAAACTGTTCTTAGTTTGTGATCACATACCAAAATATCCATATTGTCTAGGACGTTTAGTCGAGAAAAATAACAGATGGTAAATCGATCCCGTCATGCCAACAAATGAGACAACGTCAAATAAGACAAGTAGACAAATTTGAAGAGATGGAGAGAAGTAAGAAATGCTTGCCTGCTAACATTGAAGCATTGAAATGGTAAGCAGAAAGACATGAAAATGACCTCTACATGCAACTGTATACCTTTGTACCTTTCCTTACCATACCTGGGGAGGCACATTACATAAGAAGGTACACGATGTAGCTTGAGAGCTATATCTATGAGCCTGTGTGACATACTTCTTAGAATAAAACAGGGGGTTTCTTAAGTATAAAGCTTGGCAAAATGCTAAAACGCAAGTGTACGGTTGTTACATCGATTGATTGTGTCTATGCATTAGAGAATGAGAGCACAACAGGCTGGTCTTGTCATCACTCGTGACTTAGGCTTAGAACGCGTACATTGTGTCTCTTGTTTGGCTTTTTCCATCCAATTTGGATTTTACTACCAAGCTTTTGCTTTACAACTTTATGACAGGACTGCTAGCAGGCTACTCATTTGTGAGTTTCCTACTTTGTGAATGAAATTAACTTTTCTGATTAAAAGATTGGTAAAACTCTTTTTTCGCTAAAAAAATGTGGCAGCAGTATTAAAAAATGTAAGAACTACAAGTATTGCTTACACTGTGTAGTAACCATCCTACATACAGGACCTCTATAATGGAATACAAGGAAATTGAATATAGACTGCAATAGGGTCCTCCCACTATTAAATTAAATTTGCGGGAATTTCCCATTACACATGAACAAAACTCCTTTGTAACTTAATTAGCTCCTTACTTGGCTGCCAAGTCTGCAGCAAAATTGGGCTTATGACCTCATGGGAGATTAATAGTTCAATACAATCTTGTAACTTTGTCCGTCAGAGAATGACAATACTACCTTGTGCATTCGCGTGATTACGGATTACCCATGTGTCTTACTTGCTAAGTTGCTAAAGCTGTAAGGTTGAAATAATGTGTTTATTTGGAAAATCCCATTGCATAATTGTTGCACGTTTGTTGTTGCTCTTGTTGGTATGCCAAATATCGTGCACCAAAACACCATTAAATATCAAACAAATTTAGGGTGTGTTTGTTAAATTTTAGCTCATAAAAAAGAAAGGAAATAAAATAGGTGGTCCACTATGGAATGAAATGGAAATGGAATAGTTCTAAGTAGTATGTGTTTGGTAAACTGGGAAAAGAAAAATAAAAACTACAGAAAGGAATAATCATGTTTGTTTGCAAAAATTATGGAAATGAATAATTGTATTGTTCCCTAGTTATCTATTTCATTTTCTTTCCACAAAATTTTCATGGGTTAGCTAAGGACACAAAATCTTTTCCATTTCCATGATTTTGTTTCCTTGTGGAAAAATCAATTTATTTTCAATAGATAAACAAACACTTTAAAAACTATGAAAAAACTGAACCACTCTTATTTTCCTTTCTGAGTGTTTCTTTCATAACAAACGCCCTTCTATAGTCAAATTGCTTCTTTGCAAGATTATCTTTTTTTAAAATATCAATTTCGTAGAGTGGATCATATGATGTCATTTTATTTTATTTTATTTTATTTATGGATCATAATTGATTATGGGACTCATAATTGATTATCTATCATAAAATGGCTAAAGTTCTCAATTACCTAATTAGCTACTTGGCATAATGTGGAGTGTAACATTAATCGAAAGTATGGCTGCTAATTTTGAAACAGTGTAAATTTTGTTTTGGAACACACCGGGGGTTCCAAGATTGAACACAAGACATTCCGATCCACTGGCACGTTTAGAAACTAACCAGCTAAACCAATGTAGTGCACAATTGTCGCAATATATGTTGTTTGTAACAAAATTGTTTAAATTAGAGGAACTTAACGGTTGCAAGATAGTGGAAATAAACCCCTATATGGTTTAACTACGGTTATATTCGTTGAAGCATCAAAAAGTTTTCATCAGATCCAAATAATTTGTTTTGTATTTGCTACGCCTAATAAGAAAAAGATAATTTAAAAACATAAATGTGTCTAAAAAAATTTATTTATTTATTTTAAAATTGGAATATGAAAGTGTTTTTATAAGTGTGTCTAAGATCACCAATATATAATAGTTTTATTTGGATTTCTTTTCATTTAGGTGATTTAATCAGGCACTCATCAAATTGCATTGGGCAGCCTTTGGCCCAAACCTGACAACTAAGTCCAATAACAATAGGCCAATACACCACCCACCTCAACTTATACCTTTTGTAGCCGGTATTATCTCTCTCGTGAGATTACACCCCAAAAAAAAAACAAAAAAACAAAAAAACAAAAAAAAACAAACTTCGAGTTTTCTATCATGTTCATACTTCGAGTGTTGAGTTGTGAATCAACAATAAAAATTGAAGTTGGCGACTTCACCCAATTCGAGTCGTGTCCTGTTTGAGTATATACTCAAACTTGGTTGGGTTGATTAAACTTGATTAGGTTGATTAAATTTGATTGGGTGGAAGATTGGATTGATTAAACTTGATTGGGGTGGAAGATTGGGTTGATTAAACTTGATGATTTCAAACTTGATATTTTTTTGGAGTTTGGGTAGAAGATTGGGTTGATTAAACTTGAGTTCGAGTTTGCCCAAGCTTGATGAAGTCATTTTTGAGTTTGAGTTTGAGTTTGGGTTGATTAAGTGGAAGTTGATTTTTAAAATGAACATCGTGACAAACAATCCAAATTTTTTACGTTCAAAAGACCCAGCCATGTCGCCCAAGAGAGTCCCCAAACGACCCCGCCATGTCGCCCAAAAGAGTCCCCAAACGAACCCGCTATGTCGTCCAAGTGAGTGCCCAAACGACCCCGCCATGTCGTCTAAGAGAGTCCCCAAACGACCTCGACATGTCGCCCAAGAAAGTCCCCAAACGATCCCGCCATGTAGTTTAGCAAAAAACCAAAAATTTTGTCTCAAACGACACGCGCAGACCACTTGAGTGTACACTCAAACTACGTGGTGAGGTCTCCCCGAGAAGTACGTTATGGGGAGACCGGTTGGATTGGTGGTTGGGCTTGGGCTTTGATGGCAAACTTGTAATATAACAAATTTGTAAAATTTCTTTTTTTTTGGGGGTTGCCCAATCCAATTTGATGAGTACCCAAATTCCCAATACAGGACCCTTCACTTAATAACAGAAGTGTAGAATGTGTTTTATTTCCTATAATTTCTCACATAAACTTACATATGTTTTTACTCCCAAGTTTGTGCATAACTAACACATGTTTGATGTCAATATGCAGCCTAAGGGATCGTGCACCAAAACCATTAGTAGTCAATAATTTGTTGACCACCTTTTCTAATAATTTTATTGAATTCCAATCGAAGGATGTGATCTTCATTTAGTAGAGGTATGTGTGGCGCATAGTTCTCGTGTTCTTCATTGTCGATTTCTTAAAATTTGTCATTGTTAATTCCCATGTTCTTAATTGTCGACTTCTTATTTGGTATCATATATATTTTAGAACATAAGATACCAAATTTGGTTAATTTTCGGTTAAAATTATTATTTATTTGATACCACATACAAATAACATGTCAATTTTTGTGTCAACCGAAAAAAAAAAATCAGTATCTCATTTAAGGTTATTTGTTGTAAATTGTAAGATAAGTATATAATTAATTAACTATATAAGAGAAAAATGAAATGTAATGAAAAATAAAGAGTTTAGTTACATAAAAATAAAAATCATAAAAATAAAAATCAGCCAAATTTGGGGAGAACAGGTGGGTCCTAAAAAGGTACCACCAGGCACTTTATTGTAGGAGAAAAACAGGAAAGAGTTTTTATTAGTGTGTTTTTTGGATAGAAACGTTTTGATTTCGTGTCAGAGGGAACATCAAATGAGACGCTTGGAAGGAAGTATAGAGAGGGATTTCGGTGGGTCTAAAACTAGGAAAAAACAGAGAATAAAACCAGAATTCACACTGGTTAGGCTTAGTTGTTACAACATGTGACACCACTACGATTGTGACAAAAAGAAACGAAGCAAGTCTCTCGTGAATACATTCTGACAAACTCAACACTCACTGACTCCTCCTCACTCACCACCTTCTCTCTCCCTATCTGCATGCAACCAAATCCAAGTCATCTTTCATTACTTTCTCTCTCTTCATGCTTGGTTAGCTAGCTAGTTTTAGCTCTTGTTCTCCACAAGCACGCCTAGATTCCGTATTTTGATTAAAGCTATATTTTGCTATCCCCAAATTACCCTTTTATTGCCGTATACTAGTACTCGATTTGGTTTAAAATTTGAAGTTGTTTTTTCACTTTCCATTGGTGGTTGATCTGCTTCAATTTTCACAAACTTTGATTGTAGTTATTGAGAATTGACGCAAGTGTGTGTGTTGCCTTTTGTGTTCAAAATGTACATGCAACTTAAAAATCTGTAGAAATTTGAAAAATGATTATCAATTTGTAAATTCTACGTGCATTATTTTTTAATTGTTAAAATGGTCGTCTAAATCATTATAGATTTTTTCTACCCAGCGGTTTTAGCTCAAGTTGTTAAGTACTCGAAAGATTCGTAAAATGCCATTTAGGTTCCTATAATTATACATTATCTAAATCATTGAAACTTATGAATGGCGGTCCAACTTAATCATCGAATCCAGTTATTTGATCGAGAGCATGACCGGTCTTATATATTTACGAAGACGACAAATTTTAATCACGAATATTGACCTATACAATTCTAATTTGATCTTGCTTTTATCCATATTGATTTTCTTTAAATGACGGATGGTCCAATTATCCACGCAAAATTGGTGGAAAAACCATAAACCAAAATGAAAATGAAGAGCACATTATAATATCATATTTATCCCAAGTAAACTTTTTGGAAGACACTGATTAACAAATAACAAATAAAGACCAAATGGAAAATTAGTTTATGGATGTACTTATAAACTAAATTATCCAATGACATTTATGTAATTTTAAGGTAACATATAGGGTTAAGTGGGCAGGATTTATAAGGATCCAACACAGACCTTCTTTTTTGTGAACTATAAATACAAAGCCCATGTTGGTCATCATGTGAAAGTTCATTCAAAGATTCAACAAAGAAAAAAAAAAAAAAAAAAAAGGAGAGAGAAGAGAAAGAGATGGTTTCCAGGGTCCAAAGGGAGAAAGTGTTACGCAGAAAGCTTCATATCTTAAAAGCAATCACAAGATCCAAATCTGTAAATAACTTCTTCTTTCATATTCAATTCGTTGTTCATTAGTTTTGCTTCGACACAAATTATTTGGCAGGTTTAAGTGGTGCGTGCTAAAAACTGAATGAAAGAGATCATAAAGTGGTTTTTGTTCGTTGCAAATGTTTTGTTGCAGGAGAAAAAGAGTGGTATACTCATCGATGCTCTCAATTACATTAATCAGTTGAAACTCAAAGTTGAGGAAATGACCAAAGAATATGGAGAGTTGGTGAAACAAGGTCATCATCAGCCAACAATGGTCTCTCCATCTCTCTCTCTCTCACTCTCACTCTCACTCTCACTCTCACACACACATGACACACCACATAACACAACAACGATTTTACTTCAAATTCTATTGTTAACATTATCAAGGAATATTGACTTATGAATCATCACTTAGGAGGATATATAGGGCAGGACAACTGAGGTGTTTCGATTCTTCCATTGGTTATTAATTTGTGTAAGACATCTCCCTTGAAGGGATTTTCAGTCTGGTTATGCCCATTCTGATGATCCTCATCAGTACATTTGTACATGGACAATAACTCCATGAGCTACCATTTCCTACCCTAACGTGGAAAGCTCATAGCTATGCTCCATTTTGAGGTCTAGATCATTTTTTTTATTTTACTTTTATTTTTTTCAAATAATTTTTTTGTGTACATAGGGAAGAAATGGTTACTTCTTTTATTACTATGATCGAGTAAAATGTGGTTACCAAGCATATATAACACGAAGTGAATTCCTTTATTTGGCTAGAAAGTTGGACCCGAGCTGATAGCCACCGCGTTTTCGTTTTTAAACGTTCATGAGATTGAGGAATTCATTTATTTGGCAGTCCTCATGCCAAGTTGAAAGTGTTCATCATGCTTTTCTATGCTGCAAGGGCCTAGGGACCCTTTCATAGTTTCATTTATGCCCGATGGACATGTTTTGCGTCCTCCTTGACCTTGAAACTGACCCTGTTTATTACCTGAAGTCCTGAACTAAAATTGACCTTCTATATGCGAAGAAGTTTTTGGGCAAAATGACCCAACAGAAGATTTGAATGGGCTACTGAAAAGGACATGTTCGGATGGCAGCTTTTGTTTTTTTGTTACGCATTTTGACTTCAGAAAATTTACTCTTCTATTTTAAATGATTAAACAGGATGTGAAAGTTGAGAAGCTTGAGAACAGTTGTTTTATGGTAAGATTGACGTGTGAAAAAGTCCAGGATTTGCTTATTTCACTGGTAGAGGCTTTTGAGAAAATGGGACTAGAAGTGCTCCATGCCGACATCAACTCCAACCAAAATTTTCAGATGGAAGCCATTATAGAAGCTGAAGATGAGACACTTGATGTTGATTCTATAACTCAATCTGTTTATAAGGTATTGGAAAACATGGGGGTGGAGAAAACTGGCTCTAACAATTAGGAATTTGTTATTTAAAGAAGGAAACAAAGTGGTAGAAAATCTAATCCAGCTAATCTTCCTTTTGCTTTCCTTTTGGTGGAAATAAAAATTACTCTTTATTTATGTGTCATGTTTTAGTACAACTTTGGGCATTTCTCAAGTGAAATACTGAAATGTGGATCATGAGCCAAGAATGTATTTGAAAACATTAATCAACGCCACAAAAGGATCGAACAGCATTTATTCACCACAAATTTGTAATGTTCTTGTTATTGGCTGAGGAAAAATGTGCAGATTACACGTTTAAATTTTGTGACTGGTTGAATTTTTTGGCTGAGAAATCTATCTTGTGATGCCATTTCGAATCTGTACGGGCTTTGGGTAGATGGATTATCGCTCCAAGTTAGATAGTTTGATGGGATGGATTTTACAGCAATACCGACTGGATAGCGTCTCAATTCATTTTCTATGACAAGGCCCAGAACTTTGGAAGTGACAGCAACTTTGTTCTTTTATATAGCTAGATTCTCTGTTGAGCTGAGTGGGATCAGAATCTATATGAACTTGGAAAATTATAATTTAATGTTAATGTCCTTTATTCCTTCGGGTTCACAAGCACGAGTTGAAACTTGAAACTTAGAATTTGTGTTGTTTTTGGTAAAGGGTAATTTTGATTATAACTGAAAAAATGCATAATAATATTTATTTTATTTTATTTTATTTTTTTGCTACAAAACATGCAATTATATATATTATAGAATTAAATGGATATACTAAAAGTCTGAGCAACATTTTGATAGAGTATTCATGTCAGAGGAGCTATAAACTCATTTAGCTAGATCATAAGCCTCACCATTAAAACATCTTTTTAACCATTTAAAACATGGAAAATTAAATTTATTAGCATTTCTGATAATTGCTTTCGTAATGCTTTGTAAAGACCAAACAATGCTAGACTCCTGGGTGCTCAAATTTTTGATAACGTTGATGTTGTCACCCTAAAAAAAAAATATTCTCCTCCTAAGTGCTGTGCTAGCTTCACTGTTACCTCGGCTGCAAGAAGTTCACTCTCCTCTACTAACTTTGATGTGAATCTCCTCACTACAACAACGAGTAAAATTCCTTCTTCATTCAAAGCCATAGCAGCAGCAGCTCCTGATAGAGATCTTTTATTGAAAATAGTGTCAAAACTAACATTTATATAATCAAGCATATGAGCGATATTATTTATATGATAATGCAAAATAGATATATTATTATTGTTACTAGTAGATGTTGAAACATGTGGGATATGATTTGAATTTATATTCCTAATTGTAGTGTTAACAGAAGAAGTAGGGTTTAGATTCTCCTTGTCAAAAATTTTAAGCCTTCCTTCCCATTGAATCGTTGCAACTATTAATATAGACCCCCTATCCGTTGCTCCTCTATCAAACTTCTCCAAATTCCTGTTATCCCATATAATTTGCAGTAGGGTGCATGCATGCACACCCAAAATTTCTATGTTAGGGACCTTATTTTCACACTATTCCATGATCTCGTCCACCCATCTTCTAATGGACCATCCTCTGTTGACCTCTGTTCGTAAACCCAGTGGTGAAGCAAACCACAAAGCTTTTGCTCAATCACATTCAAAAAAGATGCGTTCCACAGTTTCTTTTTTCCTAAAGCAAAAGCCACATATAGTGTCATTATTCCTAATCCTTTTATGTATCTTCTCTCCAGTTGGCAATATGTCCATATATAATTTCCACATGAAAACTTGTTCCCTAGCTGCCAGACGAGCTCTCCAAATTCTTTAAATAGTTTTTGCTTGAAAAGTAGAGTCACATCCCTCCCAATCTTTTGCTTTGAGCATATGAAAAGCAGATTTGACAGAGAATTTTCCTTTAGTAGCATGCCACCAAGTTAACGCATCCGCCCTTCCATCCTGTGGTCTGATGTGTATTCCCTTGATAAACCCTGCTACTATAGGATCAAACACTTCGTTAATAAGTTGATCATTCCTTGTTGATCCTTCTTTATTCATTAAATTTTTCACTTTCCAGTATTTCTGGATCCCCATTGGTGGGTGCAAATCCTTTATCAGTATAGGATGATAATGGAACATAAGCCAGGGATCATTGAACACAGAGGTGCAAGCACCATCTTCGATGTTCCAGATAGATCATTTATGCACCAGGTCAAAACTTTTATTGACCCCTCTCCAAAAGTAAGAGGCATTAGGTGGTAACTTTTGTTCTATCCCCATATCTTTTTTTCCATAAGCCGCATGAAAAGTTTTAAACCAGATGGAATTCTCATCTTTTAAAACTCTCCTACTCTGTTTGGCCAACAGAGCTTTGTTCATATCAGAAAATTTTCTGAAACCTAGTCCTCCAAGGGACTTAGGCTTGCAAAGTTTATCCCACTCAATAGTGTGGATACTCTTAGATTCATCATGCCCATTCCACCAAAATTTCCTACACACTTTATCCATATTGTCACAAACAAATATAGGGAGGGAATACAAAGTCATGACATAAAGGGGTGTAGCTTGAGCTACAACTTGGATCAAAACCGTTCTACCAGCTTGGGATAAAAGTCTGACTCTCCAACCTTTTATTTTATTATGTACAATATCCACCAAGTAGTCAAAATCAGCTTTCTTACTGCCAGTGAGTAAAATAGGTACCCCTAGGTACTTATCTTTATTTGAAAATTCTCTCATGCTCCAGTATTTTCTCAAAATTTTCCTATGTTTAGCATGCACATTCCTACTAAAATAGATACTAGATTTATCAAAATTGATCTTTTGGCCAGAGGCCAGACAATACTCATGTAGAATATCTTTAAGAACACCTGCTTCACTTAAAGAAGCTTTAGTGAACATTGATTAATAAAAGTTCTCAATTTTTCACAGAAACCAAGCTTTTCAAAAATATTATTTAGAAAAGACCACTCTACTCTATCATAAGCCTTAATCATATCAAGTTTGAAAGTTACCCAGCCTTCCTTCTTCTTATACATGTTCTTCGTGTTGTGAATATGTTATCCCCTATATTTCCACCCTTAACAAAAGCTCTTTGAAAAGGGGATACTATTTTATGAATATGACACTTAGCTTTAATCTATTAGTTAAAAGTTTTGAAATAATTTTATAATCAAATTTGCAAAGACTAATAGGTCTAAAATTTGAAATATGTTTAGGAGAGGAAATTTTAAGAATTAAAAAAATAAAAATTTCATTGAACTTGGGATTTAAGACACTATTACAGAAAAAAAATTTGGACGCAGTCAATAATTGCTGGTCCAACCACATCCCAAGCGGTTTGGAAGAAACTTAGAAACGGTCAATAAAAAAGAGTAGAGTTATAGTTTGTATTTTAGGTCTTTCGAATGGATTTCCAAGAACTACTACACTTATTGAAACTTAGAAACTACTATCAAGTCGCAACACAATAAATAATATGATTTCATCATTCTCATTGTCAAATTTTGTAAACTCAATATTGCTAAAGCATAGGATTTTGTTTTTATGGAACCATGGCTGATTAACTGATTAAGTATGCATTATTCAAAGATCGATGAATTTTTTAGCTGCTTTTCTTGCATCAGATTGCTACATGTAAATTGCGTCTCAGAAGTGATGGATCGACAAAGTGTAAAGTTTTAATTAAGCTTCGCTTAATCACTTCTTTGGATTATAATTTACAAATGCAAGATCGAGTCTAGTAATCAAAGAGTTTTCTAAATAGATCCGACCATGTAGATTTTACACGGACTTTAGTACACAAACTTTGTTGTTGATTCCTACCTGACACTAATAGATCAAACTAAGGAAAAAGTTCACTTGTGGTCTTGTGGATGTATCGTCAGCCTTCAAAATTTGTTGAGTGATCGTTCTTTTGCTTGGACGGTGCAGGAATATCAATGGCATTCATGGCCTCATTTGATGGCCCTTCATTTGAAGGAGAAGTCGCATCTTTCCTTGGAATCTCCGAGTTTGACTGGACATGATTTTCTTCCCACATCTTGCTAAGTTCAGCAATCAGTTGAGTGGTCACGCATTGGGATCCAGTGGCAATAGAGCTCTGCTTATCTTCAACACCTTTGTCCTTAATTTCAGCTGCCACATAATGTATTCAGCATCTAAATGGCTGCCGTTGAGGTCAACAGGTTGGCCATTCAATGTTCCATCTATTCTCTGTTCTAGCCCTGCAACTTTGGGGTGGAGCCTCGAGATCAGTAGCAATGGTCCCATTGTCCGGAAAAATCTCAATGGATGTCCCAGGCGTGAGTTCTAGCTTCAAATCTTTAGTTTCATCTCCATTGGCTGCTCCTTTTAAACATGATATTCCGCTACCCTGCAGCAATTCAGCTTGGTTGAGGTTATCATGTCCTCCTTTGAGGGGTGTATGCGTCTTGTCTTTGGCAATGCATCTAATGACTGAGAAGGAAGTTGAATCACCTGACTGACCTCATTTGCTTGTTCTCCAGGGTGTATGTGAGGAGAGCAACAATTCTACTCACTGCTTGTCGCAAAGCCTGAGGTGAAGGCTGAGGAATTTGGTTCAAGTCAAATGGAGCCCCCTTTGACGACATAGTGGGACTAGACTGAACTGGAGAGGAAGATAATTATGCAACTTTAGATACCTTATCTAAAGATGCCACTGCCTTCAATGGAAGAGACTCAGGAACCTTCACTACTTGTTCTGTCTTTTGATCATGTTGTCTTGTTTAGCTAGCTAGGAATACAACAAATAACAAACTCCCTTTTCTTTCATTTTACTTCTTGTGCCTATCATCTTCTATACAGAGTGATATGGGTGGAACTGGGTGGAGAAGAGCTTTCTGCACATCTATTCCAAGAGATTCATCTTTAGATCATCAAACTTCATTTTTAGATAAACAAAGCCCAAATCCAAGTACACCTAGTACTCCTAGAAGTAGTAGTAGACTCAAGTTTGGGTTTCTTTATGGTGGTAGCAGCAATCCATCAACCCGAATATTTCAATCTTCTCAAGATATTTCCAACCCAAATTTACGATGTCGAACAACAGCCCCATAAGTACCAACTCCAGCACAAGTTCAAAACAGTCCCAAACTTCAATGCTACACCAAAACCTCCAGATTGTTTCAAAACTTAAATCCTTCTTCCCCCAAATGCCCTTCAAGATTCTCTCTCTTCAAAACTAGTCTCCGTTTATCCAGAGTAAAAACAGATTTTTGTGGCATACACTAAATCTAGCTCAACCACTAAATTGAAATGAATAACAGCTAAAAAAAACAAACAAAAAGCTTACCTTATGCATCAGAAAGCCAGCGACAGCAGGCTTCAAA
Source organism: Coptis chinensis (assembly GCF_015680905.1). Classification (NCBI taxonomy): domain Eukaryota; kingdom Viridiplantae; phylum Streptophyta; class Magnoliopsida; order Ranunculales; family Ranunculaceae; genus Coptis; species Coptis chinensis. The sequence goes on from NC_141464.1 coordinate 76,799,446, forward strand.
TATTTGGTAACACCCTCTGGAAGCATGTGCTCAGTGAGGTTTAATTTTGGAGATTGATCTAATTTTGGAGAAGAAGGTTTAAGAGAGAAAAGAGAAATAGATCGATCTTTTGTTTTTTTGTTTTGGAGATTTTTCATTTTTTTGTTTCAAAAATTTTGTTTTCCCAAAATTTCGTATTTCATATTTCGTATTTGGCTAATTGATTGAGACTACCCATATCCGTAGGATTGAAACAGATCGGTGGATAGGAGTCATTGTGCCTAGAATGTGGCCACAGTCACTGTGCCTCTATCCCACCCTATATATATATATATATATATATATATATATATATTTTTTTTTTTTTTTTTCTCTCTCTCTTCTTGGTATCTCTTTGAGTTAACAACTCTTCTCAACTCTCAAGTCAATTTTTTTTTTTTTTTTTTTCTCTTCATTAACAACTCTACAAATTAAGGGAATTGATGAAGATAACTTGTTTGAAGAAAGATGAAAGGTGAGTGTTGGTGATGAAGATGGAAGATCTAAAGTACCTTCTTAATTTCTCTCTATTTTTTTGGATCTACATATGAAATTTTGAAATTTAATGCACGTGAAATGGTTCAATTATTCTTCCCTTTCATTTTTCTTCTAAAATTTCGAATAAATCAATTCACTCTCAAACCCATCTTTCTACTTTGACTCAATCAAATAAAAACTTAATATTCTTCTTTTCATTTTCCTTTTATGAATCAAAATCAAACCTTTAAGTGGTAGCTTTTGTAGGATTTGTTTTGGAAACTTTTGGATTCTCTTAATTTTCCTTTTATGTACCAATTAAATCACTCTAGTTTTCCTTTCCTTTTGTTTTTCGATTTAGATTTCCACTAATTATCCTTTTATATTTGGCAATATATGGGTATGATATTTTCATAATTCTCGATATGTTATGATATATCGTCAATATATGCTTATGCTCTAATGTAAAACTAGTGTTACCACCCCTAATAATTCTCGATATGCTATGATATATCGTCAATATATGCTTATGCTCTAATGTAAAACTAGTGTTACCTAACCCCCCCTCCCAAATACACACACAAAAAAAATTCGGTCAACCCAATTTGATTTTTTTTTTTTTGTATTTAGGGGGGAGACCCTAATTTCCCATCTAGTGGGTGGTGGGGATCCTAATTGGATCATCTAGTGGGGGGTAATATTGGTTAACCCAACATCGACTTCAAAGCATTGCAGCCCCATCTTAGCCTTGCCAATGATTATTCCTTAACAAACTTAAGTCTTTAGTCTCTGCTTAGCCTTCCTTAGAGACAGTATAGGTATATAGCCCAAGGTCAAGCACGTCACACCCAAACTATAGAATTAAACAATCAATCAAATAGACAAAACACAAGATTTATAGTGGTTCAGTGCTAATGCGACAATCTACGTCCACGGGAGAAGAAAGGGGTTTATTGCTTGATTAATTTCTTAGGGTTCCATTACAGAGATATATATAGGCACAACACAAGTGCACAAAATCGTCTATATTCTAAGAATAGAGTCTTCCCTTTATAGAAACACCAATATCGGTCGAACGTGTCATGAACCGACTGAGCGCACACGCGCCTTCATCATGTGCACCTGAAGCACGCACGCGTTGTCTTTTTCTTCTCCCACACTCCCCCTCTAGTTGGTACGAAGATATCCAACGAGCCCAACTTGGAGAATATATCATGAAACTTGGAAGCTGGAAGTCCCTTGGTAAAAATGTCTGCAAGCAGTTGGTCACTTCGAACAAAGGAGGTAATGACAGTGTTAGACTGCACTTTTTCATGCATAAAATGACAGTCAACTTCAATATACTTAGTTCTCTCATGGAACACCGGATTTGCAGCAATGTGCATATCATCTTGATTATCACAGTAAAGTGTAGTTGGCATATGCAAACTAAAACACAAATCCTTCAGAAGAGCGCGAAGCCATATGATTTCACTGGTGGTGGAAGCCATAGCCATGTACTCAGCTTCAGCACTAAAACGAGCCACTACATTATGTTTCTTGCTCTTCCAAGTGACCAAATTACCTCCCACAAAGGTACAATAACCGGAAGTAGACCGCCGATCAACTGGACATCCTGCCCAATCAGCATTTATATAAGCAGTAATAGATGTATGCCATTTTTCCGCATCCAAATACCTCTGCCTGGCGACCTTTTCAGATACTGCATTATTCTAGAAATTGCATTCATATGTAGAGTCCTTAGAGCATGCATAAAATGACTAACCAAGCTTACTGCATAAGAAATATATGGTCGGGTAATAGTTAAATATATTAGTTTACCAACTAATCGCTGATACTGACCAATGTCAGTAAGAAGATCTCCGGTGTGGTCCAACTTGGCTCCACTGTTAGTTGGAGAATCAGATGGTTTGACCCCCAGCTTTCCTGCTTCACTAAAAAAATCCAACACATACTTTATTTGATTAAGAAATATGCCTCTTTTTGGGCCCCACTTCACACTAACATAGGTGATTTCTATAAAGAGTATCCTGCAATACTCCATTTGGATAACATAACTTTCCAAGATATAGTAAATCATTAAAAGCTTTACTTATCCTGGTTCTCGCGACAGATATGCACTGTCTTATATAGGAATGGGTTAGAGTATAATATTACTCTCTAGTGCTAACTGAGTCACAAACATAATTCAGTTGGCCTATTGAACCTAGATCTTGGGATCTCCAGTCAACTAGGTTGGTTTTTCCATTATCATGACTCTTGGTTGATTATCTGAAAGGCTTTAAGCCCATTCCCCTTGATAATATTTCTACTTGCTCTCTTGTTAAACATTTTGTAAGCGGATCTTCAATATTATCTTTTGACCTTACATAGTCGATTGAGATAACTCCATTTGAGAGCAATTGTCTAACGGTGTTATGTCTACGACGTATGTGTCGAGACTTCCCGTTATACATGCTACTCTGTGCTTTACCAATAGCAGATTGGCTGTCACAGTGTATGCACACTGCTGGCACAGGTTTAGCCCAATTTAGAATATCCTCTAAGAAATTTCAAAGCCACTCAACTTCTTCTCCAGCCTTGTCCAACGCTATGAATTCTGATTCCATAGTGGACCTTGCTATACACGTTTGCTTTGAGGATTTCCAAGAAATTTATGCATCTCTCCTAGAGTAAAACACCACATTTGATGTCTTTTGAGTAATGCTTCAACAAATTTCCAATTTTGAATTAATTAATTCAAGGAGATTCATAATCCCCCATATTTTCCAATTTCTCATGACAAAGTCAATAAATTGGAACCCCATTTAGATATATGTTTAGCAAGTGAGGCGTCTTGTTAAAGAATGCCACATATCATTCATATAGTGTCGAAACACTTCTAAGACCTCAATTTTGCTTACAAGTATGCCTACAGAACAATATCTTAAACAATCTTCTTTATTGGCACTCTTTGGCGCAATAGTAAAACAAATACGTCTTACAAATAATAAAATATTTTTTAGAGCCATTTTAGCACCAACCATCTAGAATGAAACAAGAATTCTCGAAATCTTGGATCATAATTCCCCCCAAGTGTGGCATTACTACCACCTTGTTCTCTTTCAAAAAGTCAATTCCAAGAATGACTTGAAAATGGTCTAAGCAAGCTACCATCAGGTCCACCTTTCCTCGCCAGTTGTGCATCTTAATGTCAACTTCCAAAGCGAATCCTTTCACCGGTTCAGCTTCTTGGTTCAAGCCTCTCATAGAGCCTGTACATTATGCAAGTTTCAATCCAATAGCCTCGGATACATACTCAGAGATTAACGTATGAGTTGAACCAGTATCCACCATTGCTAGTAGACACCTGTAGTTGTTGAGTTCCACCTCTACGAACATAAGGTCGTCATCGGGGACCAAAATGTTCATACCATTCAACGGACGAGTAGGTCTAGCAAATGCAATAGAAACAGCATGAATAGGAGAACCTGGTGGTGTTGTCATTTCTATTCTGATTTTTTGGGACCAATACATTTCCGTGTGTTACTTAATCATGCATCAAATCCAGTATCTACGGTGAGACAATTTTCTGCCGCCATAACACTCTTTTTACTACCGCTTATCAACCCGACGTGAACAAAATCCGCTTTAAAGTTGTCAGTGCATTCAAAGTTAACAATAAGTATAGCCTAAATTAATTCAACCAAATTAATTCAAGGCAATAAAAAGATCTGTCTTAAGTTGTTAGGAATATACAACTTAATTGTACTTACTCTTTACCAATTACCAAACTATATAAACCTTTTGTCTTGTACGTGTCTTGTACTTCTTAGTTAAATCCGAGCCTAGTGTAGATACACTATGTCCTTAAGACAAATTTTTCCCCTCACGGTGCTTGAAGGTTGATGGGAAACTGTCTCCCAAGATAGAACGAATTTCCTTTTATAGAAAGCTAGCACTTCAATTATATAGAATCAGCGAACACAACATAGTATTTGACTAAGAACAGGGGAAGAAGAGAAAAATCAAAATTCTATGTGATATGGTGTGTCTTTCTTTCTAAATTCATCCACTATTTATAGATGAGTGGAGCCACTTCGAAACAACACAGTGGCTCTTGGGAAAAAGTAAAGAACTCTTTGAAAAGTCACATGTTTCGAAAGGACATACTATTTCGACATATAGCACTGTTTCGAACCAGTGACTATTTTGAAAGGTTACACATTTTCGGCATGATGCACTGTTTCGAACCAGTACACATTTCGAAAGGTCGCACCTTTTCGGCATAATGCACTGTTTCGAAACAGTGCACCATTTCGAAAAGGTTTTTTCTCACTTTTTTAAGAGAAACCCATTTCATCTCAAGTGGAGTAACTTGGGAGACAAATAACTCATTCATATCTCAATGGATTTTTCTAACAGGTTTCTTGTCCGACGCTTTCTACTTATGTCATTCACTGGAACGAGTCTGCCCCTGTATATAGTTTATAATAACTGCATTGTGTGGAAGGAACTATTTTGATTGGTTTTCCTTTACGTGATATTTAACTTGATGTGGAAGTAATCATAATCATAGTCATAGCTAGTAAATTCGTGGACGGCAAAAGTTCGATACGTCAATTATTCGCCTAAGATTCGAAATTTTCAACAATAATACTTTTAAATATTCGGTCCAATAAAACGCTAACGGTAAAAATACGATATACGTGTTTTAAACGGGTATAATACGAATATATTTCTTTAAAATTCGGCTATATATTTTACATTTAAAATTTTGATATATAAGTATATAACGTTTTTATTTTTATTTTTACAATTTTATTCATGAAAAAATAATACAAATGTCATTTTATTCGCCAAACCTTATAATTCGTGAATAATTCGGCAATTATAAGCCCGACCCAACCAATTCGCGAATTAAACCGTATCATTCAAAAATTCGCCGAATTATTCGTTTTATTCGCCAAACCTTATAATTCGTGAATAATTCGGCGAATTACTAGCTATGATCATAGTTGGTAGAGAAATCAGATTTAGCTTGTTCTAGCATCTTTTTTAGGCCCAACTACGAAAACGTTGTTAAGGTTTTAGTTTCATTCATATAGGCGTGGCACCATAATTAAGGCCCAAAACTACTTTTTGTTCAATTTCCTCATATCAATACGGTGAGCTCATTAGTCACCTAGATTGCATTGACCTTCCTTGTTCTCATATCTGCAGAGAAGTGGAGGTGTCGTTAGTCAGATGTAGGTATCCAAAATGATACCCTTTTGCTTTTCCTCATGAGATTGGATATATGATTAGAGAAGTGGAGGTACCGTACCCACCGCGGGTGATTGTTATTAGTTTGAATCACTTCTTCCGTTTCACTATAGGTAGCTCAATCAACATCCAAATAGGAACCGAACTTCCATCAACATCAAGTTTGAGGGAAGTAAAAATAAAAGTTACTCTATTCCGAAGAAGTGCTAAGCAAAATTTTATTCTAGAAGCTTAGCAAAATTTTGTCTAGGAGATAATAAACACCACTAAACAATCAAGGAAAACCGCTCTGTAATAACTATCTTAGTTTCAGACTAAAGCATGCAGAGCGTTCTTTTGAATGCTACTTGTCTACAATTAGCTTGGCACTGGCATGGCCAGCCTCAATGCAGAACTGTTCACCCAAACCAAGATGAACCATCAAGAACCAAACAAACATGAGAAGTTCTCCTCCTTTACTTAGACGAGCAGCATGAGCATTACCTCTGCAGTGGCTTGCAGAGTATGAGAGCAATTCCACCCACACCTCACCAATAATCATCCATTTATTCGGCAGTTCATCAAGCTGTTTGGCAAGTTTAACTGCGTCAAACAATACAGATTTGCTTCTGTCTCCTTTAACATATTTAGGGTCAACACCAATATCCACCTCTCGTAACATCCTACGAGCTTTTATCAGTTTGTCCTTTGACTTTTGTCTTGGAAAGAAAATTTTGGCCTCTGCACAAGTGTCTCGGTATCTAATTAATCCTATTCCTGCCATAGATGACATCATGGAAGGCTGCACGACTAAAAGGTATAGCATGTAGTCTGATATATGCCTACTCATTTTCCGGTAATCTGGTTGTGCAGTGTTGGCATGATTAGCCCCTTCCCCGTTTACTTCAGACTTATAATTATAACATATATCTGTAGCAATGTGCCACAGCAGAAGGCTTTCATCGAATTCTGAATCAACACTCCATCCTAGCTGGTTTTGATAGCCTCTGTCCTCAAGAACCCAACTTCCTCTACATGAGCACAGCATTTTGATGGACTTGGAATCGTTAGCACTCTTGGACTTCCTCTTCAACTCAGTAAAAATGAAATGTTTTAGGCTTGTATCAACGAGTTCGTAAGATGTGCATAGGAAGTGATCAAGCACGTCTGGAACGCCTAATATCCGAACAGTCAAATTCACATATGCTGGACGTTTGTTGAGACAGAAATCAATCAGATTATATTGCGACATTGATTCCGACCACTTGGGATTTTTGCTAGATTGAATTTTTTCGAGAAATCTAGAGACAATTGAATTTTCATCTTTTTTCCCAAGCTGGATAAGTCTGGTAGTGATGGAGATAACCGCCAAGTCAGAGACAAGAAGCATGGTAAGAGCCACAATGTCTAGGCCAGCAGCACCACTGAGAAGTGCATAGGTAATACATATATCAACTCTATCATAGTTATGTTTGTTAGTGAAAACAAACAGAAGAAGAGATGCCAGAATTAAACTTGTGCAAACACCACGCAGGACATATCCGGGAACAGTATGCATCACCGCCCCCTTGGTAAAGAGCACCTCAAATAAAGTTTAGCTCGGCCTCTACCACCCTGAAGGCATCTATGGCCGATAAAGTCTTAAAGTAGTTGGAAATAAGAGCCTTTTCATGGGGAATGCCCGTGAAAAAACATAACCCGCCATAGCGACCTCAAACATTAGCCCAAGTAAGTGCCTCAACCACAGCTCATTGTCCTCAAGAGAGAAGGCTGTAATGGTGTCGGGGCCACCAAGGTGCAGCAAGAGAAAAGGAGCCCAAAATGCCTGCAGTTCCCTGTTAGTCTCGGTGGAGAAGCGATTAGGATTGAACGTTGAACGCTTGATCTTGTTAGCGATACTCTCACAAATGGAGTTGGCATTTTGGCTATCAGAGAGGAGACCAAGGGAAAAAGCAGCAACCCAATCAGCTAACAAGTAAAAAGCCCACACAAGTGGACTTAACCATCTGGCAAATTTCCGCTTCCGGATGGGTGCCAAAAAGATCAGTAGGACTTCCAAGAAGAGGCTACTGACGACGAATAATCGAATGTCCCATTCATTCCAAACCTTTTTTACTGTTTCAGAAATTTTCTCGCCCATTGTGATTAGTACGCTGTATTCAACAATGAGCCACGTTTTTAGAACATAAGCACACATTTTTCAGTTTCTATTCAAGAAAAAAAGAACAAATTTCTTATTTCAGTCTCAGGTAAAGCAACTTGGGGGAGCTTCAGGGATTGGAAAATTCGTGTTGGGTTGTGGAACCGTCGAGCGAATGAAGCTCCAGTATCTCACCAACAAGCTTTAGAGTTCTGAAACTTTTTGGAATTTCGATGATTTGTCGATATTTAGGCCCCAAGCCCATATTTCTCACATTTTTTCTATGTGTACCTATATAAAGGAAATAGATTAGGGTTTTGAGATAACTTTTGAGAGATTCATTTCTTGGGTATTGTGGGAGCTCTATTGAGCTAGGGTTTGAGTGAGGCCTCTTGTTCTTGATTCTTGATATCTCTTGTAAACTCTCCAATCTTTGCTATAAAGGAAACTTGGCTCTTGTGTGGATGTAGGTAACATTTACCGAACCACCTAAATCTTTGTGTCTCTTTGCATATTTACTTCCTTATTTATTGTTTGCTTGCTATGGGTGATGATAAATTAGTGGCTTTGCTTGTTTGAGTTTGTTGTGATAACTACCAAGTCTTGGGTGGGTGATTTCCTTGGTGTGAGCTCCAAGTTGAAATCATTTGGGATAGAAAGTAACTAGATTGAGGTGTGACTTTCTAGTGAAATCTCCCAACAAGTGATATCGGAGCTACAGTTGAATCATTGGAACAAGGTGTGTGAGGAAAGTTTTCATCTTTAGCAGAGAAGGCTAGGTGTTTGAAGAAATTCTTCTGAGAGAGTCTCCACCGTTGTGTTGGTTCAAGTGGAAGTCATGACAACCGAAAAGGAAAGCTACAAGATAGAGAAGTTTGATGGAACAAATTTCGGCTATTGGAAGATACAAATCGATGGCGTACTCTATCATCAAAAAGGATTTGATGGAAACATTGATATGAGAAGCCCGATGAGATTCCCAAGACAAATGGGATTTGCAAGATAGAAAGGCATTGGACACAATCCGATTGAGTCTCGAAGTCGGTAGCCTTCAATATTAAAACCGAAGAAGACGGCGAAGTCTCTCATGGAGGCACTTACTACGATGTATGAACAACCCTCGGCCGCGAACAAAGTCTATTTGATCACCAAGCTATTTAGTATGAGAATGTCGGAGGGGACCTTCTTCAAGGATCACCTAAATGAATTTAACCAAACTAAGGACCAATTGGAGTCGGTTGAGATTATATTTAGTGATGAGGTGCTAGCTTTGGCGATACTTGGACAATTGCCTCCAAGTTGGAAGGCGACTATGGCGGCTATTAGTGGCTCTGCGGGAATGACCAAGTTGAAGTTTGAGCACGTTGTTAGTATGGTACTAACCGAGGAAATTCAGAGACAGGATTGTCCTGGTCGGCATTGAGCACTGAAAGTAGGGGAAGAAATTCAAACAGGAGTCGTAGTAAGAAAAAGTGGAGGGGGAAATCGAAATCTCAATCCCCCCGATTGCAAAGCGTTGAACACAATCCTCGAGACATAAGTGAAGTTGTATGTTACAATTGTGGTAAGCATGGCCACTATAGTAACAATTGCCCGGCACCAAGAAACAACAACAACATTAATAAGAACAAGAAAAAGAATCAAGAAGTTAATGTTGTTGAGATGGTAGATGATGCTTTGATATGTTCGATAGAGCACAAGAAGAAGTCTTGGGTACTTGATTCCGGCGCATCTTTCCATGCTACCTCACATCGAGAGTTCTTTGAGAACTACACCGAAGGTGACCTTGGAATGGTCTTTCTCGGTGATGACCAACCTTGTGACATTGTCGGCAAAGGGTGGCGTGCATGTCAAGATGAATGGCTCGTCATGGTTATTGAGGACGTCGGACACATTCGGATTTGAGGAAGAATTTGATTTACGTGGGGCAATTGGCAAGTGAAGGATTTGTTCTGATCTTCACCGGTGCTACTTGGAAGGTCTCGAAGGGTTCAATGGTTGGTGCAAATGGTAAGAAAGATGGTACTCTCTACATGACTGCACATGGTTGTGAGTCGATTGTCGTGGCACATGGCAAAGAGGATCCGAATGTTTGGCACCGCAGACTTGGTCACATGAGTGAGAAAGGAATGAAAATCCTTCACTCTTCTGGTAAACTCCCAAAGTTCAAATCGGTGAAATTGACTTCGCGGAGAAGGCGTGTATTTGGAAAGCGAAGCGGGTGAGTTTTCGAGGAGAATGGGTCGACCAAAGCTAGAAGGCTTGAGTTGATTCATACAGATGTCTGGGGGCCAGCTAATGTCTCTTCACTTGGCGGAAAGTCATATTTTGTGACTTTCATTGATGACCATACTAGGAAGGTGTGGGTCTATTTCTTGAGACACAAGTCAAAAGTATTTGAAGTGTTCAAGACTTGGAAGGCCATGGTTGAGAATAAGACAAGCTTGAAAGTAAAGAAGTTGAGATCCGACAACGGTGGAGAGTATGAGGATTCAGGTTTTAAGAAGTATTGTGCTGACAATGGCATCAAGATAGAAAAGACTTTGCCAGGGACACCTCAGCAGAATGGGGTTGTAGAGCGGATGAATAGAACACTGACAGAGAGAGCTAGGTGTATGCGTACACTAGCAGGCTTGCCTAAGCAGTTCTGGGCAGAAAGTGTTAGCATAGCAGCTTACCTGATCAATAGAGAACCATCAATACCTTTGGATTTTAAGATTCCAGAGGAAGTGTGGAGCAGGAAGGATGTGAACCTTTCCCATTTGAAGGTGTTTGGTTGTGTGTCCTATGTTCACATTAGTGACCAAGCTAGAAGCAAGTTTGATGCTAAGTCACTAAAGTGCACCTTCATCGGCTATGGCGGTGATGATTTTGGGTATCGCTTTTGGGATGATCAAAATCGGAAAATCATTCGTAGTAGAGATGTTGTGTTTAATGAGAAGGTGATGTACAAGGACAGAGATGAAACACAAACCAAGGAATCGGGTACAGAGAGCGGCACAGAGTATGTTGAGTTGGAAGACTTCGATGTAAGTCGTGGTATAGTGGGAGCCCCACAGTCAGAGGATGACATTAGTAGTGACTCAGAGAATAATGAGGATACTACACCACCGAAGTCCATCTCCACCTCGCGGCCCCAAGGAAGACATCCGGGCCACATGTACCGAAAGTACGAGATATCCACCCTCCACCTATGTGAATTACTTGCTACTTTATCGATGGTGGCGAGCATCAATGCTATGATGAAGCATTGAGGCGAAAGTGATGCAAGCAAGTGGGAGCTTGCTATGCAAGATGAGATGAAGTCCCTCATCTCTAATGGCACGTGGGAGTTAGCCATACTACCCATGGGTAAGAAGGCTCTACAGAACAAATGGGTGTTTAGAGTCAAAAAGGAACATGATGGTTCCCAGAGATACAAAGCGAGACTAGTAGTCAAGGGTTTTCAAAGATAAAGCAAAAGCGTTGACTTCACGAGATATTCTCCCGATGGTGAAACCGAATACCATTCGGTCGGTGTTAAGTATTGTTTGTGGAAGATTTGTATCTTGAGCAGTTGGATGTTAAAACTGCCTTCCTCCATAGTGACCTAGTTGAGAAAATTTACATGCAGCAACCAGAGGGTTTCATCAAGAAGGGTAAAGATAATATGGTATGCAGGCTCAGAAAGAACTTGTATGGTTTGAAACAAGCCCCTAGGCAGTGGTATAGGATGTTTGATAACTTCATGTAAGGAAATGGCTACTATATGTGCAACGCTGACCATTGTTGCTACTTCAAGAGGTTCGACTCCAGCTACGTCATCCTGTTGCTATATGTTGATGATATGTTAGTAGCGAGTTCTGATATGTCAGAAATTGGGAGATTGAAAGAGAAGTTAGCAAGTGAGTTCTCTATGAAGGACTTGGGTGCAACGAAACAGATTCTAGGGATGAGGATCAGAAGGGATAGGCAGAAAGGTATTCTGGAGTTGTCTCAGGCTGAGTATATTGAGAAGGTATTGAAGAGGTTCAATATGGGTAGTGCGAAACCAGTTTGCACACCTTTGGTAGTCCACTTCAAGTTGTCCAAGGAACACTCTCCCAAGACTGTTGAGGAAAGAAACTTCATGGCTAAGGTACCATACGCCTCTGCCATTGGAAGTCTTATGTATGCCATGGTTTGCACGCGTCCGGATATAGCCCAAGCAGTGGGAGCTGTCAGTAGATTTATGTCTAATCCTGGCAAGCAACATTGGGAAGAAGCCGTGAAGTGGATATTGAGATATCTGAGAGGTACTACAGAGAAATGCCTATGTTATGGAAGGGTGTTGTGAACCCCGCAAGGGTATGTGGATGCCGATTTTGCAGGGAGAAATAGATCTGAAGAAGCACTACCGGTTATGTCTTTACGATGGGTGTTACCGCGATGAGTTGGATTTCGATTCTGAAGATTGTTGCTTTGTCTACCACAGAAGCAGAGTATGTGGCCGTTACAGAGGCAAGCAAAGAGATGATCTGGTTACAGGGATTGATGGAAGAGCTTGGGATGAAGCAAGAAAGAAGTGTGTTACACAGTGACAGTCAGAGTGCTATACATCTTGCTAAGAATTCCACATTTCATTCTAGGACCAAGCACATTGGTCTCCGGTATCATTTTATCCGATCTCTGTTGGAGGATGAGGTTTTGGCACTTGAGAAGATCTAAGGGAGTGAGAATCCGGCGGATATGTTGACCAAGACCGTGCCTACTGAGAAGTTGAAGTTGTGTTCAACTTCGGTGGGTCTTCTTGCTTGAAGACCATGATGGATGAGCCGAGTGTTTCATTAGTAAATTGGATTTGGATTGAGTTGTTACAATTGAGATGTGATGTGCATGTAGAATCTCGAAGGTTCCAAGTGGGAGATTGTTGGGCTGTGGAACCGTCGAGTTTAATGAAGCTCCAAAGATCTCACCGGCCAGTTTTTAGAGTTCTGAAACTTTTTGGAATTTCGATGATTTGTCGATATTTAGGCCCCAAGCCCATATTTCTCACCTTTTTTCTATGTGTACCTATATAAAGGAAATAGATTAGGGTTTTGAGACAAATTTTTGAGAGATTCATTTCTTGGGTATTGTGGGAGCCCTATTGAGCTAGGGTTTGAGTGAGGCCTCTTGTTCTTGATTCTTGATATCTCTTGTAAACTCTCAAATCTTTGCTATAAAGGAAGCTTGGCTCTTGTGTGGATGTAGGTAACATTTACCGAACCACCTAAATCTTTGTGTCTCTTTGCATATTTACTTCCTTATTTATTGTTTGCTTGCTATGGGTGATGATAAATTAGTGGTTTTGCTTGTTTGAGTTTGTTGTGATAACTACCAAAGTCTTGGGTGGGTGATTTCCTTGGTGTGAGATCCAAGTTGAAATCATTTGGGATAGAAAGTAACTAGATTGAGGTGTGACTTTCTAGTGAAATCTCCCAACAATTCACTCCAACAGTCTAGATATGGTATAATGCACAATACAATGATGGCTTGATATGATTGGTTTCAAAAAATGCTTGAGTACCGTTCCGCCAGAAGTATTCTTTGAACTAGGGGTGTAATACGGGGCGGGGTGGGTCAACCGCGGGTCAAATAGTGATGGGGGCGGGCGGTCTAGGGATACAAATCCAGTGGTCCCCACGATGGGCGCGGGCGGGTTGGTTGAAGTGCCATGTCTTAGTACCATCACCCGACCTGTTGAATCAGCTTACGAGGCGGGTTTTGGGCGGGTCATCCGGGTCGGGTGGAAATTATCATTTTAACCCAATTTCACCCAAAAACAACTTTCTAATTCTACAAGTAATATATTTCTAATTCGCAACATAGAGAAAAAAATAGAATCAATCAACTAAAAATAAAAAAAAAAAAAAAAATGAACTTGAACCCAAAACCATATCTGTAAATTTGAAACTTATTTATCGTGATTTACCATTTGTAAATTGATTATTTTCCATAACATAATAAAATGAAGATGGGAGCGAGGATCTATGGTACAAAACAATAAAGTATAAAATAAAAGAATTCGAAATTAATATAAGGATGAATGATTCATCTTCTCCAAAATTTGAAAGTTGAATTTGAACTTTTGATATATATCCAATGTTCAAATTTGAATATTTGAAATTGATGTTGAACTCATAAGTTTTTGTTCATATCGATCTCCCAAATTCCTAGAAAAGTTAAAAAAAAAATATAAACATAATATATAAGTATTAGAGTTAGAGTCTTGAAATTGTGCAGGTCAACGGGGTTGGGTCAACGGCTTTTGACACGGTGCAGGTCGGGCGGCTTGATGGGTCGGGTTTGAACATAGAACCTACACCCATAGCCCCGACCGCGTAAAACGTATGGGCGGGCGTGGTCTGCTTGGTCGGTCTTGGGTTTGGGTGGCGGGTGAAGACCGAGTACCCTACCGGATGATGGGTCAACGGTTTTTTTTTACACTCCTACTTTTGAACGCAGTACCTGTTGTTAAGAGCAAAGGCTTTTTTTAACTATATTTATTTTCTTAACAAGTTCCATCAAAATATAGGAGTTTTTACTCTTGATTTCTGAAAACAGGATTTAGTGCAGGATCCCCATTTTTTAATTCTTGGATTTAATGCAGGATTTAGATCGAAACTCCAAGGCATACTGTATACGCTAGAATACCTGGAAACCAGATCACATACACTGCGACAATATGTACAACTCCCAGCAGGCTGCGTGTGTTGAGCACTTGAGCTACACCAAGATATATGTCCTATGTCCACGGTTATGAGAAAGATCCAACATCACATACTAGATACAACCAGCTATTTATTTGGGGATTATGTTAACCACCTGGGCTATGCTTCTTTTAGTAGGCAAGTTTTTAACCATTTAGTACCACCAACTTTCATTTTTTTTCATAAATGATATCCGAATTTTTTTTTCTCGTCTGTCTATTAGTACTATGAAAGTATGAAGTTCCAATTTCTTAGGAATTGGTACTAAATGTCTAACTTATATTTTCTAATGACCAAAATATCTTTACACCTTTAATTTGCAAATTGTCACTCTATCACTTAAATTACTATGGTCATCTAACCCGTCCTAATAGAGTAAATCTGTAAATCCGATGGTGATTATATATATTTTTCATCCACCACTCTACTTTCTTTTAGATAAAAAAAAAAAAAAAAAAAAAAAAAAAAAAAAAAAAAATTGGTTGGTGGTGGTAGAGTGGAGGTGGTGATAGACTGATAGGGAATGGATGAAGAAGATACACACTTAGGTTACAAATTATATAAAAAAAATAGGTAGGGATATTTTGGTTAGATGAACTTTTAAATGTATCAAATCGTAAAAATTGAAAGTTCAAAATACTAATAGGGGGACAAAAAACTTTTGGATACCATTTAGGACAAAAAAAAATTAAATTTCCTAATACTAAATTGTCAAAAACTCTTGACTTGATTTAATTTGAAAAATGAAAGTATTATACTTAAGAGCTCGGCTCGTTTCTCTCTTTCATGAAAGTAGCTTTACAGTTTACACTACATTTAGCAAATTTCACTCTTGAGGTCAAACATGTGTAACCGCAAATTCTAGAGAGGTTAGAAGTTAGAACTGACGAATGAAAATCCAACTTTTACTAATTAAGTCCCGAGTGTCAGAACAATGCAGTTCATTTCAACTGTTATGAAATCCTCAATGAAAATGCTTCTTAAAATAATGTGAACTTTCTTAAAATAATAATATAAGCAAGAAACCATATGACATCAAAAAGTACCTTACTTGAAGAGGGCAGGAGTGTGTACCTCGAACTCCAATTGAGAAAAGATGATTGAACTCCCAAGAGAGAGGTACTCATAGGCTGGTTTACCAGGCTATTTAATGCGTTTAAAAGTGAAAAAAAGAAAAAGTGAAAGCTGTAAAAGGAAAAATGAACTAATTAAAGAAAATGTGTAACTAACGTTAAGAATTTGAAGATTGGCTTTGGTGAAAGAAGTAGTAGAGCACCCACATGGATATTACAAAATATCCCGATATATCGTGATATTTGGAGATATCTATTCATATTTCAAAAAAAGATATATAAATATCACAATATGTTTAGAGATATATATGACTGCAAATATCAGTGATATTTCGATAATATTTGTGATATTTGTAATATTTGGAGATATTTTGCGATATTTGGAGATATTTGGTGATATTTTGTATATATAACAATTTTATTTAATATTTACCATTATATTTCAAATAAATATAAATAATGTATCATGATATATCAAAAAATATCCACAATATCCACGATATTTTGGATATATCCACGATATTTGCATGGAATAATGTCAAATATCCCCAAAGAGGGGGATATATCCACGATACATATCCAGAAATTTAATATCGATAAATACCCATATCCTGATATTTTGTACTATGGATACAACTATAGAACTACCTGAGTCTGAATGAAGCTTTAGATCTGACGTGGTCTAAACGCTCCAGATATTTACCTTTTTGGTTTTCATTTTAAATCGTCAGTGATAAGATCCGGCATTTTCACTCTCGGCGACCTCGAGTCATTGAAGAGTATTGTGTTGAGTTCCCTCACCATTTAGCTCGAACGACCTAATGGGATCGGCTTTGAGGAGCTTGACCGATCGGTCGGTTTCGGTTGATGAAATGCTGCTGGAATTTTAGTTCTCCCACGATTTGCTTACATCGTTTGAACTAATGCTCCAGAAATTTTGGCTCCAGAATGATCTAACCACATCGAACCGAAAGGAAATAGCTCGATACCATCACGTTGAGTAGAACTAAAATTTCACAACTCATCCAAATTTCATAATACTATAAATATAAAGTTAGGTTTTTTACCTAAATAAGTTTTTGAGAGCATTCCCAATGCAAACAACAACTTGTTACCTCCACATAGACGTCATATATGACTATTTCTCCTCATAGTTACTTTTTTGGTGAGAAGCTACTAGGAGTTGCCCAATGTAAATGTGACTTTAAAATTCGGATGAAATGTTTTATTCCGTCTGAATGTAAAAAATAAAAAAATATCGAAAAAAAAACGCATGACGAAATGAAACATCTCGTCCGAAAAAAAAAAAAAAAAAAAAAAAAACACGCAAGATGGAATAAAAGGTTTCGTCTGAATATCACAAGTTGGCAACTATCTCAGTAGCAAGTGCTACCCTCATTGTAACTTAGTGAAAAATTACCCTCATTGTCACCCTTGCATTGAGCCATATTATTTTTGGCTCATAAAGGTGACAAGTTGTTATTTCCCCTCAAAGCTACTTGCATTGGGAATGCTCTGAGAGAAACCAATTTTAAGTGCAACCAAAATTGCGAAGAAAATCTTGCAAAGAGAAAATGCTTGTAAGGAGAAAGATAAGTGAAGAGAGATTTAGTAAGTTGGATTGTGAGGAGTGATTGAAATCTTCCTTTCCAAACTTATAAAATGATTGACTCTTGTGGACGTAGGCATAATTGGCCGAATCACGGTAAATCTTGTCTCATTGTGTTATGCTTTTACTTTACATTGTTATTGCTTATTTATGATAGTTAATTTCATTACTTAGTAGTGTGGTTGTTTGGTTGTAGTAAAAGTTTAGATTTTGATTGGAGTTTAGAGTGTCCATATACAAGCTATCTTAGTGGAGATCAATTAGTATCGTTCTTCCCAACAAATGGTATCAAAGCCATGGTTAGATCAATCACAAAGGTTGTTGTTCTGAGCTTTGCTTGAAAGGTGTTTGATTAAATTCCTAAGAGAAGGTTTGAGTTGAAATAGTTTGTTGAAGATGGATTATTCCATAAACACTCGCATGACTAGTCTCAATAGAAATAACTACACTATTTGGAAAGCTAATATGAAATACTTGCTTTATTGCAAGGACTTGGCACAACCCATTGAGAATGAAAAACCAAATGCAGTATTCTTAACCGATTGGAGCAAGCTTGATAGAAAAGCTATTGGGTACATTCGACAATGGATTAACGATAATGTATTCCACCATGTATCCCAAGAGACTACCGCTTTTAGCTTGTGGAATAAATTGTAAGACCTCAATGAGAAGACAAGAAAGGACGCATAGAGTAGCTCCAATCACTCAGAGATCCTTGTCACAAAAAGGCATGCAAGAGAGAGGTGGATGTAGAGAGCCGTCTCATTCTAGATGTGATGACAAAAGAAAAACTAGGATTATGAGTAGACCTTCTAAGAAAGACTTGTCTTGTTACTATTGCGGTATCCATGGCCACTTCAAGTATGAATGTATAGAATTGAAGAGGGATGAGAATACTAGTACCGTACATGAAGACAAGTTAGAGATGAAAGAAAGCACCACCGGCCGAGACTCTATTGTCATAGCTTCAGAGTGTGAAATAGGGATTGTGTCAGATTGTGGTAAGTTATATATACTTGAGCACTTCATGCTAGGGTACATAGTGGATGGGTGGTAGATACAAGAGATTCCTATCATGTCATACCTCACATGAGTTTCTTCACTACCTACAAATCAAGTAATTTTGGTGAGGTGAAAATGGGCAATAATGGAGTCTTGAAGATTATAGGCATTGGTGATATTCATGTGGAAACTAGTGTCGGTTATACCTTGACACTCAAGGATGTAAGACATGTCCCTGACATTCAACTAAGCTTAATTTCCAATGGAAAGTTAGATGATTATGGTTTTCATAGCTTGTTTGGTAATGAAGTATGGAAATTAAGCAAAGATTCCTTTGTGGTAGCCAAAGGAAAGAATTGTTGTTCAGTTTACAAGACACAAACTAGTTTGTGTAAAGCAGAGTTAAATGCGGCACAAGAAGAAACTTCCACCGAACTATAACGACATACGAGATTGTGTCATATGGGAGAGAAATGCATGGAAGTTCTTGCCAAGCAAAACACTTTGCCAAACATAAAAAATGCGTATTTAAATAGATGTATTCATTGTTTGGTTGGAAAACAACAGAGGATGCCTTTCTAAAGATTTCTCTCTCACCGAAAGAAGAATGTCCTTGAGTTAGTACACTCGGATTTATGTGGTCCCATGAAAGCCCATAGGAGAGCTTTATACTTCTTGACTTTCATTGATAATGTGTCAAGAAAGATATGGGCATATATATAGTTTGAAGACCAAGGATGAGGTTCTTGGTGTGTTCAAGACTTTCCATAGCATGGTGAAAAGAGAGACCGAGAAGCCTTTAAAGTGTATTCGTTCAGATAATGGGAGAGAGTACATTGGGCCGTTTGAAGAGTATTGCAAGAGTTATTGGATTCGTCATGAGTAGACAGTGCCCAAGACACCGCAGCACAATGGTATAGCCGAGAGGATGAACTATACTATTATAGAAAAGATGAGATGCATGTTGTCTCATTATAAGTTATCAAGAAGTTACTATGTAGAAGTAGTGCGCACAGCCGTACATGTGATCAACCTATCGCCTTTGAAGCCTCTGAATAATGATTATCCAGAGAGAGTATGGTCAGGCAGAGATGTTGATTATGGATACTTGAGGGTTTTTGGGTGTAGAGCATTTGTTCATATTCCTAAAGATGAGAGATCCAAGCTTGATGACAAAGCTAAGCAATGCATTTTTCTGGGTTATAGGGATGAGAAGTTTGGTTACAAACTTTATGATCCGATCAACAAGAAGGTAATCCGAAGTCGAGATGTGGTTTTCTTGGATGACCAAATAATAGAATACTTTGAGAATTGTGAGAAGCTAGAAGCTTTTATTGATGATCGTGTTGATTTAGAACCAGAAGTTCCTACTGTGGAACGAGTTGCAGAAGACATTGAGAATGCAAAGAACCATGGGTTTAAGGCTCATGATGGAATTGAACCTATTGAGATAGAAGATGTAGAAGATGTGCATGAACCACCACCTGAGCAAGAAGAAATGCATCCTTCTGAGTAACAAGAAAATGAGGTGAGGAGATATGAGAGAGAAAGACAAGCTTCAATCAGGCATCTACCACATACGTACATTTTATTATCTGATGGTGGAGGACCTATGTACTATCAAGAGGCTCTTGAAGGTAAAAATAAATAGAAACGGTTGAAGGCCATGCAAGATGAGATGGGTTTTTTGCATAAAAATCACACTTATGACTTAGTTGAGAAATCGAAAGGAATAAAAAGTTCTCAAGAACAAGTGGGTTTTCAAAGTCAAGCATGAAGATAGCAATCCACATCCCAAGCACAAAGCTCGCCTTGTTGTGAAGGGATTCTGTCAAAAGAAAGGTATTGACTTTGATTAAATTTTCTCTCATGTTGTTAAGATGAGTTCTATCAGGGTGGTATTGGGTTTGGCCGTAAGTATATATGAATATAGAGGTTGAGCAACTAAATGTTAAGACAACTTTTTTTCATGGTGATCTTGAGGAAGATGTATACACGGATCAACCAGATGGTTTTGAGGTCAGAGGCAAGGAGCATTTGGTATGCAAACTAAGAAAGAGTTTGTATGGTTTAAAGCAGGCACCGAGACAGTGGTACATAAAGTTTGAGTTTTTTATGGTGAAACATGGCTACAAAAAGTCTACTTTCGATCATTGTGTGTTTGCTCAGAAGTTTCCAGATGAGGATTTCATAGTGCTATTGTTATATGTAGATGATATGTTGATTTTTGGCCAAAACATCAACATGATATCCAAGTTGAAGAAAGACTTAAGTAAATCCTTTGAGATGAATGATTTGGGTTAAGCAAAATAAATACTTGGTATGCGTATCACTCGTGATAGAAAGAGTGGAAAGTTGTGGCTTTCTCATGAAAACTATATCGAGAATATGTTGAAGAGATTCAACATGGATCAAGTGAAGCTAGTGAGTTGTCCAATTGGTGGTCAATTCTGCATGACTAAAGCTAAGTGTCTGAAATGTGAGCATGAGAAGAAAGAAATGCAAAAGATTCCTTATGCATCCGTAGTGGGCAACTTGATGTATGCAATGGTGTGTACAAGACCGGATATTACTTTCACCATGGGTGTTGTAAGCTGAGTTCTGTCAAATCCTAGTAAAGAACATTAGGAAGGTGTTAAGTGGATATTGAGATATCTCAAGGGCACTTCCAAGGCGTGTTTATGTGGGAGTAAGACCTTACTTAAAGGCTACACAAATACAGACATGGCGGGTGATGTTGACTCGATGAAGTCCCCTTCTAGTTATCTGTTTACATTTGCAGGGGGGGTAGTTTCTTGGCAATCTAAGTTACCAAAATGTGTTGCCCTCTACACTACAAAAGTCGAGTATATTGTAACCACTGAGTGTTGCAAAGAGATGTTATGGATGAAGAGGTTCTTGAATGAACTAGGGCTAAAGCAGAAATAGTTTATGGTTCTTTATGATAGTCAAAGCACCATCCATTTGAGCAAGAATCTGAGTTTTCATTTTAGATTCAAACATATACATGTGCGTTATCATTGGATTAGAGAATTTCTCAAAGAGAAGCAATTATGTATTGAGAAGATCCATACCGATAAGAATGGGTCGGATATAATGACCAAAGTTTTGCCGAAAGACAAATTTGATGTTTGTTATGCTACTGCCGGATTGGTAACACACTCCTCCTATTAATTCGAGAATGCATGGAGTATCCCCCCTCATGGTTCAGGAAGGGGAGATTGCTGAGGTCCCTCACCATTTAGCTGGAACAACCTTATGGGATCGGCTTTGAGGAGCTTGACCAGTCTGCAGGCATCGGTTGATGAAATGCTCTTGGAATTTTAGTACTTCCATGATCTGCTCACGTCGGTTGAACTAATGCTCCTAGAATTTTGGCTCCCAAATGATATGACCACATCGAACCGAAAGAAAGTAGCTCGACGCCACCGCGTCAAATGGAACCAAAATTTCGCAGCTCATCAAAATTTCATAATACTATAAATACAAAGTTAGGTTTTTGACTTAAATAATTTTTTAAGATAAACCAATTTTGAGTGCAACCAAAATTGAGAGGAAACCCTTACATAGAAAAAAAAAAAAAAAAAAAAAAAAAAACTTATAAGGATAGAGATAAGTGAAGAGAGATCTAGTGAGCTGGAGATACTTGTGAAGAGTGATTGTAATCTTCCTTCTCATACTTATAAAAAGATTGGTTCTTATGGATGTAGGCATAATTGACTGAACCACGGTAAATCTTGAATCTTGTATCATTGTGTTATACTTTTAATTTATATTGTTATTGCTTATTTGTAATAGTTAATTTTATTGCTTAGTAGTGTGGTTGTTTGGTTGTAGTGAAAGTTTAGATTTTGATTGGAGTTTAGAGTGTCCATATACAAACTACTAGCTTTCGAACCCGTCCTACGAATGGGTGCCGTTATATTAAATTATTCTAACAAATATTTGAACTATGTAGATAGCTAGATCCATTTATGAGATATGAATATTATATTAGCCACTCATCCAAATTTCTTGCAACATGAAAATCATACTCTAGAAAATAATAATAATAATAATAATAATAATAATAATAACGCACTTTTATAAAAACCCTTTGAGTTCTTTTTGTTGTTTAATAATAGAAGTTTGATAAAAAAAATTGTGAGAATGCCCAATGAGACGAAATTCATATTGAATATACTTGAATAGCAAGTCATTCCCAATCATATACTTGTTGAGACATTTCCACTATACATAAAACAACAATGTTTTGAGGTTAGTTCAATGCATTAACATTTAATTTTTGATTTTCCATTAAATATTTTTTTGAGATCAGTTCATTGCATTTGTATCAAGTTTTTGATTTTCTGTTAATTCATCTTTGAAGTTAGTTCAGTGCAATTACATCCAGTTTCTGATTTCCCATTTTTCAATTTTTGTTAATTATTCTTTGAGGTTAGTTCCATGAATTTGCATTTAGTTTTGGATGCGCGTTAATAACTCTATGAGGTTAGATCAATGCATTTGCATCCAGTTTCCTATTTCAAGTTAATTATCATTTGAGTTTAATTAGTTCAATGCATTTGCATCCAGTTTCCGATTTCCCGTTAATTATGTTTTAGGTTAGTTTAATGCATTTGCATCTAGTTTTCGATTTTCAGTTAATTATTCTTTGACGTTAGTTTGATGCATTCACATCCAGTTTTCGATTACACCTGAATGATTCTTTGAGATTAGTTACATGCATTGGCATCCTGTTTTCGATTTGTCGTTAATTATTCCTTGAGGTTAGTTCCATTCATTTGCATCCAGGTTCTGATTTCCTGTTAATTATTCTTTAAAGTTAGTTCCTTGCAGTTGCATCCAGTTTCTAATTTTCCGTTAATTATTCTTTGAGGTTAGTTTGATGCAGTTGTATCCACTTTTCTGATTTTCTGTTAATTTTTCTTTGGGGTTAGTTTGATGCAGTTTCATACTGTTTCCGATTACCCGTTAATTATTCTTTGAGGTTAGTTTGATGCATTTGTATCCAATTTTTGAGTTCCTGTTAATTATTCTTTGAGGTTTGTTGAATGCATTTGCATCTAGTTTCCGATTGTCTTTCTATTATTCTTTAAGGTTAATTAGTTCAATGCACTTCTATCCAGTTCCTGGTTTCCCGTTAATTATTCTTTGAAATTAGTTCATTGCAGTGTTACATCCAATTTTCGATTTCCCGTTAATTATTCTGTGAGGTTAGTTCATTGCAGTGTTACATCCAGTTTCCGATTTACCATTAATTATTATTTGAGGTTAGTTCATTACATTTGCATCCAGTTTTCAATTTTCATCTATTAATTATTTTTTTAGATTAGCTCAATGCATTTGTATCAAGTTTCTGATTTCCCGTTAATTATTCTTTGAGGTTAGTCGATGCATTTGTATCCGGTTTCCGATTTTCCATTAATTATTCTTTGATGTTAGTTAGCTGGATTTGCATCCGGCCAGTTTTCGATGTCATATTAATTATTCTTTGGTTCAGTGCAGTTGCATCCAGCTTCTAATTTCCTGTTAATTATTATTTAAGGTTAGTTAAATTCATTTGGATCCAATTTCCAATTTCACGTCAATTATTCTTTGAGGATAGTTTGATGCATTTGCATCCAATTTTTTTATTTCCCGTTAATTATTTCTTTGAGGTTAGTTTATGCAGTTGCATCTAGTTTTTTATTTCCCGTTAATTATTCTTTGAGGTTAGTTCAATGTATTTTTATCCAGTTTTTTATTTCTCGTTATCTTTTCTTTAGCGTTAGTTCAATACAGTTGTATCCAGTTTCCAATTTTCCACTAATTATTCTTTGAGGTTAGTTCGTTGCATTTACATCAAATTTTCGATTTCCTGGTAATTATTCTTTTAGGTAAGTTCAATGTAATGTTGCATCCAATTTTCGATTTCCCGTTAACTATTCTTTGAGGTTTTTTCAATGCATTTGCCTCAAGTTTCCGATTTTCCATTAATATTCTTTGACGTTGGCTGGTTCAATGCATTTGCATCCAATTTTCCGATTTTGCATTAATAACTCTTTGAGATTAGTTCGATGCATTTACATCCAGTCTCTTATTTCCAGTTACCCTTTAATTATTCTTTGAGGTTAGTTCATTGCAGTGTTGCATACAGTCTCCGATTTTCCGTTAATTATTCTTTGAAGTTAGTTCGATGCACTCACATCCATTTTCCGGTTACCCATTAATTTTTCTTTGAGGTTTGTTCAATGCAGTGTTGCATCCATTTTCCTATTTCCCGTTAATTATTCTGAGTTAGTTCAATGCAATGTTGCATCCATTTTTCGATTTCTTTTTAATTATTCTTTGAGGTTAGTTCAATGTTATTGCATCCAACTTGCGATTTCTCATTATTATCCTATTTCCCGTTAATTATTCTTTGGGGTTGGTTCAATGCATTTGTGTCCAGTTTCTGATTTCCTAATAATTATCAAAGTTGGTGTGTAATACCAACTTCTATTTATCGTTATATATAGTCCTCAAAGCAGATAATAAGAATATTCATCGTTTGCTAATTCATGTTAGCACGTAAAGAGCATGAGCACTGATATGTTTATTGATTCAATGACCCTTTTTCCAAAAAAACTCAAGTACTCCTCTTCATGCTTTAATATTTGAAAACCATCAGAGACAAAATGTAGAATGCATGTGGTCCGTGATAGAAGGCAAATAAATACTTAATTTACTAATAGTGCAATTACAAAAAAAAAAAAAAAAAAAAAAAAACACTCTTAAAAATATGAAAATTTCAAAACAAACCTGTGATAAAAATTTCAATTTTGTTCTACGAAATAAATCTATTAATTAGAACCCCATCACAAATTAAAGTGAAGTAAAGCATAAGAAAGAGTCGAATTAACACTGAATCACAGCATCACTCTATATTATAAATGAATTCAGACTGCAACACTAACAAAAACAAAAAATTGGATAAATTGCCTTTAAATATATATCAGCTGCTCTGTAGAGTCCATCATCAATAACTCGGGCATAGTCAAGCAAGATTTCAATGATAGCAATGAATTTCCGTAGATCTAGATATGGATCAGGCGCAATTTACGCTAGATAAACATCAATTAGTCTTCCAACCTTCAAGACTGAGCCATGACTTAGAGAACCAAGACCTTCAAATTCATACCCACAATGTGATGTTTTTTAGATTCTTCGTCTTCGATTTGTTGGAAAAGAAACCAAGTGCTAAGAAATTTTTCCTTTTGTAATTGTAAGTGGGACGAAAATACCAATAAAGTAGCTTAAGGCTAACAAAAATATAGTAAAGCAACGCATGTGAAAGAAAATCAACATTATATTAGATTAATAGCACACCTGAATCTAAGAACATACAAAACAATCAAGTTAGAAAATCAATCAAACGTACCCAACTAGGTTGAAAAATGCAGTACCGACTGCTTTAACTTTAAGATACATTAAATATTAACTTGTGAACCGAAAAATCGGGGTAATCGACTCCCACAAAATTTAATAAATATCAAATATGAATTATGTTGTGTGCCTGAACTTCAATTTTAAGAAAATAATTTCATATGAGCATATTACTCAACTATTATGGTATATGATCATGGAACCTTTTGGTTTCCCTCAAGTATCTATATTATCATGTAGGTTTACATCATTTTACTTTAAGTATGCATTTGAAGAATGGTAGTCTGAATGGCACAAATGTTCCAATATAGACATATGTACACAATAAAATTAGTGCGACTAAAAAATTTCGAAGTACAGTTTCAAATTTTGAATATATAGTCCAACAACTTCACAAAACACAACCTAACTCGATCAATTATATTGTATTAGATTTGCAAGGTTTACTTATGATTATTATTACTATTAATAATATATATATTCCAGCAAAACATACCCTAAAAAATAAGAAAACCTCATTTAGTCTACTAACTCACCTTCTGTTAAAGAATCTCCTATTTCTGGCAGCGCCACTGACACTCCCTGAGAAATTTATCTACTCCAAAATACCATCGGCATGCAAACTACTAACACACAAACCTTAAACATGTACAAAATAATTCATTCTCACTTCATGAGTACACTACTAACACTAAGAACCGCATTCAAAATTTAAACAACGACCATGAACTTATCAGATTATGCAAATATAACCAAATAACAACTATGAAAGTAAGTTTGGATTACTTCAACTTCTAAAGATATTATGGATAGAATCATTGATGTCTACCCATGCACGAATTGGTCTAAAAATGCTCTTAGGAAATTAAGAGTGAAGAATAAAAAATAACAACCACATATTGAAACAAATAAAAACAATATAGAATATGGAAAAAAAAAAACACTTGGTTATCAAATCCATCAATAAGTAACTACATTTACATCTTTAGGATGCACTGAAATATTATTATTATGTCAAAAGAAGTTTATCCGTTAGCATGGATGGGGCATGCTTATAACTACAGAAAAAGAAAATGTAAATCTTAAACACATTATATAAAATACAGCTAGTGTATGAGGATTAGGTGAGTGAAAATAGTTACTTGAAAATTTTTATTGATCAAGAATTGCTCATATGAAAGAGAAGTTCAAAGTTCCGATATATATACAACCCGGCTCTTAAAAGGATCTTAAATAAGTACCAAATCTAAAACACCCACAACTTCACTTACAAAATGATTTATAACCTAATCTTTTGTGCATATGATCTACTAACTATAAAGAACATCTCTACAAAAATTCAACTCGATTGACAATTTTTAACATTGGCAAAAGATGATTGCAAAAACTAGACATTTCTGAACCTTTATATATATTTTCAAAAGTGGAAAACAATTTTATCTAAGTTAGAAGATATCAAACGAGTTGAATTTTTGTAGAAATGTTATTTATGGTTAGTAGATCATATTCACAAAAGAATATATTTTAAATTATTTTGTAGGTGAAGTTGTGGGTGTTTTAGATTTGGTACTTATTTAAAGTCTTTTTAGGAGCCGAGCTATATATATATATCGGGCCAGATAGGCTGACAGCCAAAATATAAACGGCCATCAGACAGTCAAAATCTAATCGTTGGATTTTATCAAATCAAAATCAGGTACTTAAGCACGAAATTTCGAAATCAACCCATTTTATCTCTCCTATTTCTCTCTCTAATTTTCTCCAAATCCAAACCCAACACTTTCAATTCAACACCGAAACACTTCCAAATTCAAACCGAATAGCTAGATTTGCCCTTCTACTTTCTATCCCCCACACCCTCTTACTTTCCAAATAAAACACTATTTACTAATTCAATTACTAATATTACATTTTTTTTTTTATATTTGCAGACATTCAAGCGTAGGAATGTTGGCCGTAACAAGCACGGTCAAGTTCATCCGTAATAATAATAATAGGACAAGGCTATTAAGAGGTTTTTGGTGAGGAACATAGTTGAACAAGCTGCTGTTAGAGATGTTCAAGAAGCTTGTGTCAATGAAGGTAGCCCAATGTTTTCGATTTTTTTTTAAGTATCATTTTAGATGATGGGTATACTCTACCTAAGCTGTATGCTAAGATGCAGTATTGTGTTTCTTGTGCAATTCACTCACATGTCGTGAGGGTTCATTCCAGGACTAACAAGAGGAACCGTGAGCCACCACAGAGATTCAGGCGTAGGAACCTTTTTCTTGAAATTTCATTTTGGAATTGGAAAATTGATTGGCGGTTTTTTTGTTTGTTGGAGGCTGCGGAAACTATAAAGAAGGGTTGGAAACTGCTTTCGAGGAGGGGCTGATGTTATTCTTGCAAACTATTCACTGCCCCTTCCAAACGCATACTTAGCAAGGCAGTACCTGTGTTTCAAGTTGGAGTTATGGGGATAGTTTTGGGTGGTGAACACATCTTTCCAAGGCTGGGATACATGACCCCTCCTGCTTGGTATTTTTCAATGCACCAAAATAGATATGGAACCATTGCAACTGCTTGGCTTCTTGGAAATGTCATGCAATCCTTCCTACAAAGTTTCGGGGCTTTTGAAGTTTACTGCAATGGCGAATTGGTAAGTGGCTTTTGCTTCTTCTAGATTTGGAATGAAGCTAATTATTCACTGTCAACACATGTTTTTGTTCCTACACGATAGAAACATTTAATTTTTTTAATTTGGATGTTAATTGTTTTTACATGTACCAAAGCCATATTCCATATATACCAAGTTTGACAAGGTAAATCTCAAGACAGGTATTCGCAACAATTTCGTTTTCCCTATTCGACAGATTCCATAGGTAGATGGTGTTCGTTCTCATTGACAACTTGTCGAGATTGTACTAGTAGTAGTAGTCTGTTACAAGCTGCAGTTCAACATGAAAGTGTTTGGACGCTCGAAGTGGTCTACTGGCTTGTGCTCTTCCTATCAAGTTGCAAACGATGTCATGGGTAGTATTCGAACTGTTGCTTCCTTCTTTACCAGAACGATGGGACGTTATGCAAGTTGTGGAGGAGTGCTCGCCTTCAGTTGCTTTGGATGTAGCTTCTAGTTTGAATGTTGTTGCACTGGCTTGGCTTCATTGTATGGCAGTCATTCTGAGTTCATCTTATATTACCGGATAATATTAGGAAAGAGATTTTAGAACTTGAGTTTCCAGATGATGGGTATAATTATTTACTTCATTTACGCGAAATCAAGAATTCAGGTGGTGGTTCTGCTTACTACGAGAATGCTAAAGCTAAACTTGATCACCAGCTTTCCCCCGACGTAAAGGTTGGTCAAGTTTTAACATATTTAAGTTTTATTTTTATATATTGATTGATTGAGTTATGTTTTTTTTTTCAGGCATACGATGCGGCCAGAGTCTGTCTGGAATTGGTGAGGATTTTAATGATAATTCGATTTATGGATTTTAATGATAATTCAATTAATGAACATATAATAGTTTCTTAACTGATTTGGGACTAAACCATGGTGCTGCAATCATTTCTCATGAGCTAGGAGACTTTCTGATACACCTCCTTGGGATATTAAATATGCTCATACACATAATTATTGCAATCTATCTTGGTATCTGTCTTCTTTCACCTAACTTGGAAGTATTGTTGTAATATAAACTATACTTGCTATGACTTTAGCATTGCAAGAAAAGTGTTTTAATGTGATACTGTAATAGTACAAATAGCTTGTGGATTATGAGATTTTGATCTCACTTGGCCTATCTTTTGCAGTTTATTGGGAATTTTCAAGAAGCATTGATCAAACTGGGAGTTTGTCCGCTGAGAATGTAAGGGAAGTGTTGTTGCAGCTGAGAATGTAAGGGAAGTGCTATTGCAGCTGAGAATTTACGTAAGGGAGTCTAGAAGCGATCTACACGGTTAAGGGAGAGCCGAATAAGCTGAACTTGCGGCCAGCTTATCAAAATGCTATTGCTTGTAAAACTAGTAGAGCAAAAGCTGTAATAGATTTTGCATGTAATGACACTTTTATCATTTTTGTTAGACCTCAGTTTTGAATATGTTAAAAACCAAGATGTAGAGATTCTGAACTAAAATTCAGATATATCTTGTACCTTAGTGGTAGCTCTTGAGCATTTTCCTCTTATTAAAATTAGCTCATCTTATCCATGCCCGAATTTGAATAACCAAGTCCAATCCAGTCCCAAACTAACAACTGTTAGATATATAGACATTTGGTTTTGCTGTTAATGCCTACTTGTAATATGACGAAGAAGTAATCGTAAACTACCAAACTTCATTTTTCATCGTAAATGACTAGACCTTCAATCATTAACAAGGGCTAAAATTCCCTCAGAATCATCATGTAAATTGGCAACTACTAAAACAACAACTATATATTTGTATCCAGATATTTCATTATTGTCCACAACCCAATCAACCTAAGAAGAACTAATTTCTGACAAGTCTACAACCCAATCAACTTTAAGTTTATAAATAGTCGAGAAAAGCTAGTCTCATTTCTGACAAGTCTAAACTACGAAATATAAACCAAATTTCACTATCCTTCTCCCTAGATGAGGAAGTAGACTGAGTTGATAAACAGTTAGGGTTGGTATATATACGTTAAATGTATGGTTTATCAATCTCGAAAGTCACAGTCAAACTTACTAATGTTAGACAAACGTACTAATATTAGACCTGCATTACCTTCTCCCTTAACAGTCTAAACTTTATAGTAAACACAAATCAAAAGAAAAATAAAGAAGACTTTTGAAATCAACACATACTGGGGAGGTAGAGAAAGAAGACATGTAAAAAGAAGACTTTTGAAATCAACACAATAGTTGTAAATTGAAGAATTCGGGAATATGGGATACTTAAAAGTTCAAGAGTTGGGACTTTTAGTTCCTATTTAGTTTTTTTCTCGCCGCTTGTTTCTCTAGCTTTTTTATCAGCAATTTTTTTCTCCTAATTTGAATAGAGTCTCTCCTGTAATCTTTATTATTCTTTGTTTGGATATGTATAGATTAGGAATAGGAAACATAATTAATTAGGACTTTTGAAGAAGAGAGTCTCTCCTGTAATTCTTATTATTCTTTGTTTGGATGTGTATAGATTAGGAAACATGAAACATAATTAATTAGGAATCTTGAAAAGAGATTTAGTATATAAAGGAAACATAAATAATTGGGACTCTACTTATTATTATTTTTCTCATATTTTTTCTTAATCCCCCTGCTTACGTAGACAGCCCCAATGACCCCGAAAAGGGAGTGCTATTATATATACTAGCTTTCGAACCCGTCTTACAAACGAGTGTTGTTATATTATATTATATTATATTCGAAAGACATTTTCAGCTCTGGTTGAGTTATTAGATATGAAAATTATATTAATCACTCATCCAAATTTCTTGTAAAACTTGTTTATTGTTTAATAATATTAGTTTTGTGAGAATGTACAATGAGGCAAAGATCATATTAAAGCTACTTGAAAAACAAGACATTCTCAATTATACGAAAAACAGTTGTATCCAGTTTTCGATTTTTGGTTAATTATTTTTTGAGTTTAGTTCCTTGCATTTGCATCCAGTTTTCAATTTTCCGTTGATTATTCTTTGAGGTTAGTTCAATGCATTTGCATCTAAGTTTTCGATTTCCTATTAATTTTTCATTGGGGTTAGGTCGATGCATTTGCATCCAGTTTTCGATTTTCTATTAATTAATTATTGTTTGATGTTAGTTCGATGCAGTTGCATCCGACCAGTTTCTGTTTTCTCGTTAATTATTCTTTGAAGGTAACTCATCCAGTTTCTGATTTCTCAGTTAATTAGTCTATGAGGTTAGTTCAATGTAGTTGCACTTAGTTTCTGTTTTCCTGTTATTATTTTTTTTTTTTTAGGTTAGTTCAATGCATTTGCATCCAGTTTCCAATTTCCAGTTAATTATTTTTTGAAGTTAGTTTAAAGCATTTGCATCCAGTTTCTAATTTCCCGTTAAATATTTTTTGAGGTAAGTTTGATGCATTTGCATCCAGTTTCTGATTTTCTATTAATTATTATTTGATGTTCGTTACATGCAGTTACGCCCAGTTTTCGATTTATCATTAATTATTTTTTGAGGTTAGTTCAATGCATTTGCATCTAGTTTCTGATTTTTCGTTAATTATTATTTGTTGTTAGTTCAGTGCAGTGTTGCATCCTATTTCCGATTTCTCATTAATTATTTTTAGAGATTAGTTCTACGCATTTGCATCCAGTTTTCGATTCCCCGTTAATTATTCTTTGAGTTTAGTTCAATACAGTTGCATCCAGTTTTGGATTTCCTGTTAATTATTTTTTGAGGTTAGTTAATGCATTTGCATCCAATTTTTTTTATTTCCTGTTAATTATTTTTTGAGGTTAGTTCGTTGCATTTTCTTCCAGTTTCGATTTCACATTAGTTATTTGTTTAAGTTAGTTCAATGTAGTTGTATCCAGTTTCTTATTTCCCGTTAATTATTCTTTGAGATTAGTTAGTTCAATGCATTTGCATATAGTTTTCGATTTCCCATTTCTTATTCTTTAAGGTTAGTTCAATACATTTGCATCTAGTTTTTGACTTTCCGTTAATTATCTATGGTGGTGTGTAATACCAAATTATATTGATCCATATGTAGTGTCTTTGCAAACTTGGCATAAAAAAAAATTAAATATGATTCACTATATGAGATCATCAAAGATTACCCAGTTTCTGATTTCCCATTAATTACTCTTTGAGGTTAGTTCAATGCATTTGTATCTAGTTTTTTATTTCAAGTTAATTATTCTTTGAGGTTAGTTCACTACATTTGTATCCAATTTCTGATTTCCGTTAATTATACTTTGAGGTTAGTTCAATGTAGTTGCATTACGATTTCTAATATCTCGTTAATTATATATTCTTTGAGGTTAGTTTAATGCAGCTGCATCAAGTTTCATATTTACCGTTAATTATTTTTTGAGATTTGTTCAATACATTTGCATCCAGTTTCAGATTTCCCATTAATTGTTATTTGAGGTTAGTTCGATACATTTGCATCTAGTTTCTGATTTCCGTTAATTATTCTTTGAGGTTAGTTTCATGCAGTTGCATCTAGTTTTCAATTTCTCATTAATTATTTTTTGAGGTTAGTTTATTGCATTTGCATCCAGTTTCTGATTTTCCGTTAATTAATTATTATTTGATGTTAGTTCGATGCAGTTGCAACCAGCCGATTCGATTTCTCGTTAATTATTCTTTGAGATTAGTTCAATACAGTTGCATTCAATTTTTTTATTTCCAGTCAAACATTTTTTAGGTTTGTTCAATGCATTTGCATACAGTTTTCAATTTCCCGTTAATTATTATTTGAGGTTAGTTCGATACATTTGCATCCAATTTCTAATATTTCATTAATTATTATTTGAGGTTAGTTCCTTGCATTTGCATTTAGTTTACATAAGATATTTACACTGCACATAATTTGCTGATTTCAACCTATAAAAACTTACAATGGCAGCTTTTGAATGACAATTTGGGACTTTAAGGTCTGCTTTTATGTATTAGAGGTGACATTTCACCAACATCATGTTGTGGAAACCCTTCGGAACTATAAATCTCAAACATGTTTGCCGAAAAGTTCCAGACAAAAGAAGACCATTAATTATTTTTTTGTAAAAACTTATTAATTTGTTATAAAGGATTTCGCATATAGTATCATCGATGGACTGTTATATTTGAATGCTAGAACTACAGCAAGATTGATCATTTGTAGTTTTTAAAGTCACTTATTAATATACTACTCAAATTATGGATGGGACCTTGGTGGATTTGAACCACTATCTCTTGGATGTATTTCCACGCTCAAATGCTCTTCCATTGAGCTACAAATCCATTTTGAGATGCTTAAAAGCATATTGTGCAACATAACTTTTTTTTTTTAAACGGTAATACACACTTAATTCACAGCAATTGTCACATACAAAGTACCACAACAAACCAAAACAATATAAAAGACGTAGTTTTCTTTACGAAAGAAGGGAAAAACCCTATTTGTCAAATTACGAAATGCATAAAGAGAGAGAGTGTGGAGGTATCAGCTACCACAGAAAGTTTACCATATGTAGCTTTAAAGCCATTAATTATCATATTAAGGTGTTATGTACCAATGTATTGTTGTCAATCACTTAGCAAATGGCAATGTTAGTTCCTAGAATTAAAGAAATAAATGAACTGACTTCCGTGGAACTTGATGTTGTGGAAGTTAGTTAACATTTGCTAAGTGTTAACAATACATGATTGCATTATGCAATCATCTCGCGATAGAGAAGATCTGACGACAGTTTGTATAGTGTTTTCAGCAATTTCAGAATCAACTAATGGCTTGGGGATAGGTAGAGGCTTGCAT
Source organism: Coptis chinensis (assembly GCF_015680905.1). Classification (NCBI taxonomy): domain Eukaryota; kingdom Viridiplantae; phylum Streptophyta; class Magnoliopsida; order Ranunculales; family Ranunculaceae; genus Coptis; species Coptis chinensis. Next base: position 76,833,538 of record NC_141464.1, read on the forward strand.
GCTCATGTGATAAAGAGAGGGATGGACATAAATGTAACACTTGGGAATGCACTGCTAAGCATGTATGCCAACCTAAATTGTGTGGAATCTGCAAAAAGAATTTTTAATGAGATAAATAGTACAGATGTAATATCGTGGAACACTTTGATTTTGGTAATTGGTAATTGCAAATTGATTGGTCAGCTAAAAGACGTCTTTCAGTGGATGGAAAGGTCAAGTATCAAACCGAACTCTTTTACAATGGTAGCACTTCTTGCTGCATGCAAAGATGAAACTTGTCTGAATATTGGCAAATCTATTCATGGTTATGTGTTTAGACATGGTCTTGAATTTAATTTAGCATTATGTACTGCACTCACAGATATGTATATGAAATGTGGTAATGAAGCAACTGCAAGACATCTTTTTGAAAGCTTGCCAGATAGAGATTTGATATCATGGAATGCATTGATCACATGTTACATTGAAAACAACAGACACAATGAAGCTCTGTTAATATTCCAAAGGATGCTCGCAGAAGTGGATCCCAACTCGGTGACAGTTATTAATATTATCTCGTCTTGTGCCCATCTTGCAAATCTACCTCTGAGTCGATCCGTACATGCATATGCTGTTAGGAGGGAGTTTGCAGTGGATTCCCACATCTACATGGGGAATGCTCTTGTGACAATGTATGCAAGATGTGGGAGCATTCACAGTGCTGAAAAGGTCTTTCGGTGCTTGCTAAAAAGAGATGTTATCTCGTGGAATGTGATTATTGCTGCCTATGGAATGCATGGATATGGGAAGGAGGCACTTACTGCGTTCTCCGAAATGAAAAGAGATGGGTTCATTCCAACCAGTGTTACTTTTGTCTCTGTGTTATCTGCTTGCAGTCATGCTGGTCTAATAGAAGAGGGCTGGAAGCATTTCGATTCTATGACGCACAATTTGTTGGAAATGTGAATGAATTTGTGTCCTCATGGGTTTGAACCCATGACCTTATGTATCTACTACACTCTAATGTGGGGGGCTTTAGTCCCACATTGGTTACTAAACTTAAGACTCTTAAGTTTATATTGGTTGTCCTTATGGAGGGATTGTCACACCCCAAATTTCCAGACAATATTTAAAACAATTATATTCAATTATCTGGAAACAAAACTGAAATCAAAAGAAACTTAAAAGGAACAATCTTTAAATCACATTATTAAACTACAAAGAAACTAACCAACTATTACATCTGCCTCAAAACAAACCGTACCCTTGAATTTGCTGGTACAAAACTGAAATCAAAAGAAACTTAAAAGGAACAATCTTTAAATCACATTATTAAACTACAAAAAAACTAACCAACTATTACTTAAAAGGAACAATCTTTAAATCACATTATTAAACTACAAAGAAACTAACCAACTATTACATCTGTCTCAAAACAAACCGTACCCTTGAATTTGCTGGTATGAGTAGACTAACAACAAAATATATATAATAATCTTTCAAATGAATAAATATAACATTACAAACAATTTCAACTTGGAAGACAATATGGTTTCGTTTTCTAAAAACGGCGTGTAGTTTTTTCCCAAGTAAGATTTCACCCCCAACATACAAATTCCAAGAATCTCATATAACAGTACTCGTCATTCCCACTTTCCAAAATAACTCACAATACAATACCACTTACATTCCATTTATTAACTGCACATATGATAACCTAATTAAAAATGAGTTTGGTATACCTTACCTTTAAGCCAACACGTCGTCTTAGGGTAGGATATTTACGTCCCTGCAGAAAAGATTAATAGATCCTACCCTCCTGCAAAACAGAGTTAGACATCACAATAAAATGATTTATCTCAGCAAGTCAAAATTCCATTCATAACCGAACCTCATTTAAGACATTTAAGTCTAATTGATATGACCTGGTTCGTCCCGCACATTCGGGGAATACCACTTATCATAATACCTATATCACGGGTAGTCATTCATATGACATCATTACGTCATAAAGTTTCTGCGTGTATAATCATAGATCTCAGACTATCACAAGTCATTAATAGTTTAAGTAATAACATATCAAGTTATAGTCAATTCACAAATCACATAGAACTCACAATCATTTACTAGTATTATTCACCGTCACACTTCATATCCATAACATCACACAATTCATATACTTTTACTTTAGTATCACTCGTCTACTTATGAGAACGAGGAAAAGTCACAACCAAGGAGTACATTCATCCCTTGTGAGTATCAACTCATACAAACCACGTAAACATTTCTCATAAGAAATCATAGACATCATATGCCATAACTCCATCACACGTAAAATCAATATTTTTACTTTGCTTATTAATTATCTTGTTGACTCCTTTATTCAAAGACACAGCCCAACCTTTAGTTCCTACTCCACGATTTGCACTACACACATTTGCCAAATCACACATATCCGTGTGCCTCACTCACACCGAGTACCACTACAAGACATATGTCCCAAGCGGATATATAAGCCTCCGGAAACATACTTTCATCTTGTAAAACTTCGAACTGTGAGTCACAACCATCTCTCGGGCTTTCCATACACATAATCACAAAGCCTCTTTTGGGCATAACAAAATATCAGGTCATTCATGGCACATTCAATGAATACCTTGGGTCATTCCCGCCACATTCAAGGAATACCCATCATAACACTAACGGGTCATTCATGGCACATTCAATGAATACCTCGAGTCATTCCCATTACATTCAAGGAATACCCAAACCTACATTCCATACATTCAAGGAATACGACCAACCTGCAAGGCTTAATACCTTAGTTCCTCTCTAGGGCGGTCAAACGATTGGGTCATTCATGGCACATTCAATGAATACCCGGGTCATTCATGACACATTCAATGAATACCCATCTATCACATGACATCACAAGTCATAAACATTTCTTTTCATTACCAAATCGGGTGGAGAGTTCTAAAGATGTGGGCTTACACATTAAAACATTATTATCACTTATACTTATACTAGCATTACTCATGTCAAAATAGACTACACATGCAGAGAGTCATTTTCGCGCGTCAAAGCAAATCAAGCACTTAAATATCATTAAATATAAATAGACTTATAATCAAACAAATACAATTTACATAACCACACTCATATATACAATATCGTAAACAAATAGTTCATTAGCCCAAATTCAAGTCCACACACACTAATGTCCAAAACATATCCACATATACTAAAGTTTATATTCATATACAACTTCTATCTCACACATATATATTTATGTAGTCTCAAAACAACAGTAATTTCTAACACAATCACATAGTTATCACACAAACTAATATATATATTATAGATATAGTGACAGACTTTTACATACATAAGGGCTTTAACGATCCAATCTTTTAAGATTAGAATCAAGCCTTACGTAGCTCTTAACCAATTCTCCAAATATTTTAATAATCACGATAAAATAAAACATATAGATATATTTTCATTTCACACCAATATTTTCACAATAGTAAGAATATATCGAAAGTATAATAACCACTGACCATCTAATGCCATCATGTAACCACCCAACTATATCTATTTTAAACTTTAGCTAATTCTAACAACCTTGTTAATCCGTGCCTTGACAGACAACCCACCATTGGATCTGCCTAAAATTTGTATATGTCATTTAACTGGATATCAAGAATCTATGGATTAAATTTGAGGTCAATCCGATAATAGGTTGACCTCCATCTAAACAGAAACAAAGGACTGCACCCATCAGTTTTCTGGTGTAGTTTCTACTACGACTAGTCCCACTAATGGAAGCTTCGATAGATATCAAGCCATTGGATAAATCTAAAAATCTAATATGGCAGACTAAAATGTGTCAGGAAACTATAGATGAAATTTCATACAAATCCGAGTACGGAAAGGTCACCATCTAAGAAGAAACAAAAGACCGCACACTGCAGTTTTTCTGGTGTAGAAACACTACGACCTGTCACGCTTATGCACACCTCGACAGAAATCCAACCGTTGGATCTTTCTAAAATTTTAATATGTCATACTACAATGTGTCAAGAAACTATGGATTAAATTTCATACAAATCCGAGTATGAAAATGACACCATCTAAGCAGAAACAAAAGACTGCACACTGCAGTTTTTCTGGTGTAGAAACACTACGACCTGTCACGCTTATGCGCGCCTCGACAGAAATCCAACCGTTGGATCTGTCAACAATTTTAATATGTCAGACTACAATGTGTCAGGAAACTATGTATTAAATTTGAGAGACATCCGTGAACGGAAAGATCTCCATCTGAACAGAATTAAAAGACTGCGCAGACAACTTTTCTAGAATGGTGTTTACTGTTAACTGTTCATCTTCTTCACAAAACTCTATACAATTTATTAATGGCTTTATCATCCCAATATACAATCCATATGATCATACATAACAAACAACATATCCTATTTCTATGGAAACAATAAAAGAAAAAAATATATAACTCACATTATTAAGTCTACAAGATGTAAACAACTTGAATATCAATAGTGCGGTGAGCCCAATACTTTGCATTCCCTTTTTTCTCTTTTCTTCCTCTTCTCCTTCTTTTTATTGGAGGCTAGGGTTTTGTTTTTGAATAATCACTTTTTTTTTTTACAGAGAAAATTCGCAGGTCCCCTTTATTCCATGTTTTAAGTCTGTTTAAGTTAACCTATGGGCCTCCAATGGGTCTAAAAACACCCAAGGTCCATACCTATATGAATGGGTACATTTTAACAATGTTTTCAAGCCCAAAATGATTATAAAATACCCACATAAGTTCTAACAAACAATTCAAGTAAAAATGTGAACTTTTTTTAAAAATCAACAATAGCTAAACAAATTCTAGAATAAGCTAGACTTCATAATATAATAGTTATTTTCAATCAAATAATGTAATTTATGTTGTTTAAAAATTGGGGTTGTTATAGGGATAGTGTAGAGAGATATAAGGAGGTGCTTCGTAGCACACAACAAAGTGACTTGGTTTGGGGCTCTTGGGGGAGGTGGAGCTCGAGGAAAACCTTAGTGTGCTCTGGGAGACTCATGGGTAACTCATCCGCTTCTAGAGTTGAAGGAAAAGGACTCATTAATTTGAAGTTCACTGGAAATGTTCTTAATTTGAAGGATGTTCTTTATGTTTCGATATTAGGAAAAATCTGGTTTCGGTTCCCTTTTTTAAGTAAGAAGGGGTTCAAACTTGTCTTTGAGTCAGGACAAATTTGTTCGACTAAGGGGAACCTTTGTGGGTAAAGGTTATTTAGATGAAGGCTTGTTTAAGCTCAATGTAACTGATTTTGATTTAAATAAAGCATCTACTTCTTCTTATATGGTTGAGTCATTTGATCGTGGCATAGTAGACTTGGACACGTTAATAATGTTTCAATTAAAAAACTGATGTATCTAGGTAACATATCCAAGAATACTATTTCTGAAAACAAGAGATGTGAAGTATGTGTAGAATCTAAATATGCTAGGAAACCTTTCAAAAAGGTAGAAAGAAACACTGAGTTGTTGGCATTGATTCACACTGACTTATGTGATCTTAAAGGTTACATGACTAGAGGAGGTAATAAATATTTTGTTACATTCATTGATGATGCTTCACGTTTCTGTCTTGTTTATCTTCTTAAGAGTAAGGATGATAGCTTAGCTAAATTTATTTCCTTTAAAACTGAAGTTGAGAACCAGTTAGACAAGAAAATAAAAATAGTTAGGTCTGATAGAGGAGGTGAATATTCTGGTCCTTTCAATAAATTTTGTGAAAATAATGGTATTGTACATGAAACCATCGCCTCTTATGCTCCCCGATCCAATGGGATAGCGAGAGAGGAAAAATAGGACTCTCAAAGATATGATCAACTCAATGATCAATAGCTCTGGGGCTTCTATGAACCTATGGGGGAGGCTTTGCTAACGGCCCTGTTATATTCTGAATAAGATACCTTTTAAAGACACAGATAAAACTCCATATGAGATGTGGAAAAATAGGACACCGTCTTATAGATTCTTTAAAGTGTGGGGGTGTTTGGCTAAGGTGTCTATACCAACACCCAAGAGGACTAAACTTGGCCCCTAAACTGTAGATTGTGTCTTTATTGGGTATGCATGGAATAGCGATTGCCTACTGGTTTTAGTTTTCAAATCTAAAAATAAATTTGTTGATGATAATACCATTATTGAGTCTAGGGATGCTGTCTTTTTTGAGGATAAATTCCCATTTATTGAGAGATCTGGAGGGACTCCGAGTTCTTCTAGACTTGCTCCTAGAGTTCGAGAAGATTCTTCTGCTAAAGATGAAATTGAACTCAAGAGGAGCAAGAGACCTAGGACTAACACCTCTTTTGGACCTGATTTCCTTACTTTCTTGTTAGAGGATGATCCTCAGACCTATTCAGAGGCCATGTCATCTTCTGATGCGATTTTTTGGAGAGAGGCCATTCTAAGTGAATATGAGTCCATTATAACCAATAACACTTGGGAGTTGGTTGAGTTGCCCCCTGGTTGTAAAACTATTGGAACTAAATGGTTATTTAGAAAGAAACTTAAGGCAGATGGATCCATTGATAAATATAAAGCGAGCAAAAGGCTATAAACAGAGAGAAGGGTTTGATTTCTTTGATACCTACTCTCCTGTGACGAGGATTACATCTATCAGAATGTTAATAGCTTTTGCTTCTACTCGTAATCTCGTAATTCACCAAATGGACGTTAAAACGGCATTTCTAAATGGGGAATTACAAGAGGAGATATATATGGATCAGCCAGAAGGCCTTGAGAGAAAAGTTTGTAGGCTAAAGAAATCTCTTTACGGTCTCAAACAAGCTCCTAAATAGTGGCATGAGAAATTTGATAGTGTGCTAATCTCTAATGGTTTTAACATTAATGAGGCAGATAAATGCATTTATTGTAAATTTGAGAAACAATCTGGTGTAATTATCTGTTTATATGTGGATGACATGTTGATCATTGGAACCAGTTTAGAGACCGTCAATAAGACTAAATCTTTTTGAGTAAGCATTTTGACATGAAAGATTTGGGTATTCATTGATGTCATTCTTGGCATTAAGATTGTGTATAATTCTGATGGAATTACTTTGTCTCAATCTCATTATGTAGAGAAAATGCTTAAAAGATTTAATCAATTTGATTTGTGTACTGTCGAAACACCATATGATCCTAGTATACATTTGACAAAAATCTTTGGATTAGGTGTATCTCCTTTAGAGTTTTCTAGGGTTATAGGCGGTCTCATGTATCTTATGAACTGCACTAGACCCGACATAGCTTACGCCGTAGTAAGCAAACTTAGTAGATACACCATAAATCCCAAAGAATGAGCATTGGGATGCTCTTATCGAGTATTGAGATATTTGAAATATACTTCAAATTATGGTGTTCATTATGGAGGATATCCAAATTGCTTGAGGGGGGTACAGATGATGCCAATTGGATTGCCGATTCTCGAGGAATCTAAATCCACTAGTGGCTATGTGTTCACTATGGCGGGGGTGCAAAGTGTCTTGGAAATCATCTAAGCAAACTTGCATTGCCCGTTCCACTATGGAATCTGAGTTTATAGCTTTAGACAAAGCTAGTGAGGAAGCAGAGTGGATCAGGGAATCTTTTGATGGATATCCCGCTTTGGCCTAAAACATTTTTTGTCTCTATTCACTGTGATAGCCAAGCTGCTATCTTGAGGGCCAAAAATACTTCCTATAATGGGAAATCTCAACATATTAAATCAACGACATAACACCGTGGTGACAGTTGTTAAGAGATGGGATCATAGCTATTGACTTTTGTGAGGTCAAAAGAAAATTTATCGACCGCTTTAACTAAAAGGCCCGCTAGAGAGCGGGTTTTAGTACATCGAGGGGATGGGGCTAAAGTCTATTAAAGACTAATTGCCTATTTAATTAAATCACCGATAAGCGACACCCAACCTTCGCGGAATGGAGATCCCGGGATCAAGGTTCAATGGGGAAACAAGTTATCTGCGTGATTTGTGGGGGGTACTACACCTAGAGTGAAAACTCTGTACCCATCCCTATGATGTAGTAGTACCTTCGTATCATTTAAAGGATGAGTGAATACTCTTAATGCTTTCTATAGCTGGTTTTTTGGGGTGTAAAGATACTGAAGACACTCGATATAGGCACCTATATGAGGTGAGGAAGTAAAGCCGCTTCCTATGAGAACTTATAGGCTTGTTCTCTAGAGCACTCATGAAACCTGGGTAGCTCATGACTATATGAGCACAACTGAGGGAACTCTATGATGATTTTTGAAGTTATGTGTGTTACCTGTTGACTTGGCTTACATATATGTTAAGCAGTTCAAGACTAAGGTCATTTGGTCAACTAGTAATCCCGACTGGACAAACACTGCGAAGGTTTGAAGTATGACACCTTGACCCATTAAGTAACTTCTTCATACATACTCCAGACATTCTTGTTTTTGGTTTTTCTTTTCTTCTATTTCTTAATAATTCCATTCATGTGGGGGATTGTTGGAAATGTGAATGAATTTGTGTCCTCATGGGTTTGAACCCATGACCTTATGTATCTACTACACTCTAATGTGGGGGGCTTTAGTCCCACATTGGTTACTAAACTTAAGACTCTTAAGTTTATATTGGTTGTGTCCTTATGGAGGGATAGTGTAGAGAGATATAAGGAGGTGCTCGCACGCACACAAGGCTGACTTGGTTTGGGGGCTCTCGGGAGGTGGGAGCTCCAGAAAACCTTAGTGCGCGTGTGCCCACACACGCCGCGCGCAGGGGGGGCGGTGCAAATCCACCCATTTGGGCTTCGCGTGGGTGCGAGTACTGGGCTTGTTTTTGCGGAAAATATCTTTTGGTCTTCTTTCCAAAACTGTTGTTTTTCCTTACTGAGAGTCAAACCAAACCACGTTATTTTCTCGCACATTAAAGCCTTGCGTGACTCTCGCCTTGAGGTGCGAGTGTCAGATCTATATATCAAAGGTCTCTCTTGTTTAAAAAACACGCTTAACCGCAACTACTTTTCCTCGATAAAAACCATGTCCGAGTATGCGTGAGAGTTCCTCTGAGTGGTCATTCTTTGGTGACTTCGCTCTTCCCGTTGTTATATCGGGAGGCGACGCTTGAGGTGGTGGCAAACAACCGTGGCGTTTTTAGATCTTAAGGAAATTGTGCGAGCACAATCCTCGGTGATAAGTTTTACTTGCATTCTTATTACTGTTTTTCGATACTAGTTACATACACAATTATAATATAACACGGTCACTATGCTTGTATGGTTTATCTACTTGGGCGTGGGGGAATTTTAGACAAAGTACGCAAAGTTTATTGATTCAATGCCAATTGAACCGGATGCATCTGTTTGGAGAGCTCGTTTGGTGCTTGTCGCGTTTATTCGAATCTAAGCTAGCAACAAAGGTCTTGAGAAAGCTTGTTGAATTAGAACCCAAGAACGTCGGAAATTATATAATCTTATCTAATATATATTCTACGGCCAGTCTTTGGGAAGAAGTCGAAATTTGAGAACCGAGCTAATGAATAAGAATTTAACAAAGCCTCGGCATTAGGCTGGATTGTTAATGAAGCCAAGTGCACACATTTACTCTTTGGGGATACATCACATCCTCATTCAAATAAGATATACAGAAAATTAAGCTTATTGATTCCTTCGATCATGGCAAAGGTCCTAGATCATCGTTGGGTATTGCAAGATGTCAAAGATGAAGAGAAAAATCAGAGATTGTTCAGTCATAGCTACAAACTCTTGAACCGAATGTATAGTTGTTAGATTAGGAAATCGTTAGTTGTTTCGAAGTGTATAGATTAGAAAACAGAAAACACAATTAATTAGGACTCTTGAAAAGAGATTTAGTATATAAAGGAAGCATAATGTATCTTCTCTTTTACAACCTATGAAATTATTTGTCTTAATCACTTACTCTTCTATCTTTTTCTTTTCTCTCTCTGGTTTTTCTCTTTCTCTTCTTTTCTCCCTTTTTTCCCCCACCCCCTTTTTTTATATCTTTTCCTTTTCTCTAACCTCCTCTTGTGGTCCGTTGATCCCTTTCCATCTAGCGTCTCACTACCAAAAGTACCCAAAACCGCCACCAAATATTTTTTGCCATGGCAAAACTTCTTGCCACGCCCGAGGCACTATTTGGTGTCACAAAATATCTTTTGCCACGGCTAAGGTGCACCCGCGGCTAAAAGTAATCTCTTGCCACGGGAGTTACCGCGGCAAAATGTTGTTTGAATTATAAAAAAATAAAAAAGACAAGGAAATCAAAATATATGTTGCCACGGCTTGGCCGCGACAAAAATGTTTGAAAATTTTGAATTTGCCACAACTTTTCAAATATCTTTAGCTGCGGAGGTGGCTGCCACAAAAAGTTTGAAAATTTTGAATTTGCCAAAACTTTTCAAATATCTTTAGCTGCGGGGGTGGCTACCACAAAAAGTGGAGTTTTTAAGGGCACATATTTTCAATTTTGCACCTGTTCAAATCACTTCAATTTGAACCTATATCTCAACAAGCTTCATAAATAAATAATAAGAAACATACTTAATTAACCAAATATCGACCAAAACAAACAAATAACATTCAACATCAAATTCATTACATCACGTTAAACTTGGCGAATACCATAATCCAAAAACCTTCACAAGTTTCCAATCTACAAAAGAATTTACAAGTTTCCAATCTACAAAAGAATTTATAACTAGTCTTATATAATGCCTGCTTCCAATCCACAAAAACAAAAAACTTTAACATTGCTCCAATGATGCATATCCAACCAAATTCAAGTCCAATACTAGTATTCATCTTGTTCATCTCTACAAAAAAGAAAAAAAGAATGTTAAACCCTAAAAATAGAGTTTATATAAAAGCAGCCATGTGAATGTGGACAACACCAAAAGTAGATGAAAATCTAAAGGAATGTAAATAAAGTGCATATATATGTAGCCTTGATACAAGGCCACAAGGCCAGTCACACATTGTCAAAACTATAGTATGAACTTAATTGACATATAACATATGGACTGATAACTGCAAATAGCAAAAAATTACAAGGCAAAATTAAGTAGTGTTATTATATTGTTAACAACGAACGGAACTTTCCAACATCAGTTCTACTAGTGTTTCAAGTCCTAGGCATTAACACACAATTAATTACTTCCATATCCCAATGAAGAAATTGAAGATCAAAGAGTTTGGATGGTAGCAACATTAACATGGCTTGTCTCTATCTATTGAAATAGGAACAAAAAAACAAATAACTTTTGGTACTATTGTATCCAAGTCAAAAGAACAATTTGACCTAAACTATCTAAAGGCCACATTGATGCATGAGTTATCTATATTACATGGGCTAAGACTGCAAGGGAAGCACATAAGATCTCCAAAAATACTAGAGTGTTGCTCCCCCCTAGTATAATTATAGTTTCTACTAATGGATCTTCATAAGGGAACCCAGGGCCAATTGGTTAGGGTTGTGACTCCCCAAATCTCATGTAATAACATACCTAAGATACATGACTTTTATAGTAAAAATTTCGACAGAGTCTCCTCTGTATTATCGACATTTCATAAATATAAAACCTGTCATAACTTGAAAATTTAATAAAAATACATCCAAACAAAATATAAAACATCATACATCAGTCGATACTAAAAGATATACCGATTCATAGAACTAGCTACTTAACCATCTCGACCAATGTCAGTTAAGTCAAGTAACCAATCCTCGAATAAGAAGAAAACTATAAATATACAAATACTATTCCAGAAACTCTAATACACAACTTATACAATGCAACTAACATACATCTCCACGTTATCAGAACAATCTCAACAAAACCATCAACCCTGATATGTCGGTTTTATCATCTAGTGAGGTTGTTTTGGTAATCCAAATCTGACACAACAAAGTCACTTGATGTGTCTGTTTTTGTTAAACTTGTTGTGTCGGTGCGGTACTTGTGTGGGTTTCAAATTCATTCCAAAATCGACACAATTGACTTGTGTCACTTTTAAAATGACACAACAAGCCTTTTTTTTTAGTAGTGGACACAAAGAATTAGAGGTAGCAAGACATAAGAAGTTTAACTTACAACATTCTAGAGAGGGAAGTTCTCTGCATTAGTGTTTCCATAAATCGAGCTTCCATCGCTTCATATCGTGCATCGAACCCTCTCTTTATCTCATCAAGCTCACGTTGCCTTTCCTCCTCTTTTTCTTGTGCTATCTCCTCGGTTCGCATTTCAGCCATCTCATTTTCCAATTCAGCTACACGATCAGAAGTTGTACCATGGGATGATGCTTGAGAACCAAAATAACTAGTCGGTGTCACACCGACCCATCAGACCTCCACGCCCATGTAAGCTCCATGCGGCATAACTTACTGTAGATTTTATCGGAAAGGGGTTGTTGATTTCCATTTTCATCTCTTCCAGCTAACTCTTTTCATTTTTTTCCTATATTGCAAACCAAATTAATATATATAAGAAGAAAACCATTTATTATATTCACTTAACATCATTATTAGATTTGAATTTTCACTTACTATATACTCTCTTGATTGTCCATCAAGTGCATCATTTGTCTTCCGACTTGTATGGGATAGCACAAAGAAGTCTCCTTGAGATGGGGGTGCACCTTCCTCCCGAATCTGTCCAGACACAAACAAATTGTTATTTGACTTATTTCTTATAAGCCAATCTGAAAATGTAAGTTCACAACAAAGACAACAATAAATATCATACAATTTGTGCTCTCATTTCTGGAAAACCTTTTCGACCACTAGTATGTTTTGCTATTTGCTTAGAACGATTACGCTTGTTCCTCTCAGAAATTACCTAGATACACAAAAAACAAAAATAATATATAAGTTGTGAAAACTATTTCAAATGGAACAATAAAGTTCTTCATACTTGATGCTCGGGACTATCCCAGAATTGCACAAGATTGACCCATTCTTGTTGTGATAGCTACTCTGGTTTGTGCGCTATACACTCCTCATATGTCGTGTAGCGTGAATAGAAATTCTTTTTCCATTTAGTCTTCTTATTCCTGAATTCATCTGAGGCAATTCGACCCAAAGTAGTTTCTTTCTTGCTCTCATCAAGCTCCCACAAATCCTAAAACACGATGCAAATATGTACAATATATCATGGTGTATATAAACAACCAAACCTAGAACCTTGATACCCTATAACAAAATCACAATGGTGGCATACATGGATACTGACTACAAGTTGCAATCAAACTTTAAATAAAACCAAGTCAGGTGGTGGCACTTTAGTGTAAGGTAAATTCAGGGTCATTACATTTATTGTCATTCCAAATTAGTCTCAGGTAAATTCAGGGTCATTACATTTACCTTAAGCGTGTTCTATAGTCATAATTTATCATCTCCACCTTGCTGCTCCTAATATTTAGTCCAATCAAATCGATGTGATGATGTCATCAATACTCCCATAGATTTTGCAAACAAGCTTGGATGTGTATCTGGTCCATCAAGTTGATTATTGCCATTCCAAGTCAGTTTCAACTTCGAACTAGATGGGTTATTAAAAACCTTAGGAAGGGTAGAAGTGCCTCTAACCCATTTCCCACCTATTTAGAATGTTAAATATAGATATCAGCACAACAAATAATATGAGTTAGATATTATTCAATAGTTAAAAACCTAAGAATTCAAAAATCAGTTGCAAATCTTACCATTCTCATCGCCATTTGGATCCTCTCGTCGTCTTTTTACCATTGCATGCACTTATCTATGTTATACAAGAAAATTAAAGGAATGCCCAACATGACTAATAAACGCACTCATAAGAAAAGAAACATCAATCAAATTAATAAACTATCAAGAGAGAGCATTCATAACAAATTGAATATGCCGGTCTTAATAAAGATGCATACACCCAATGTCATACTTAGCAACACTAAAACTAAATTAAACCACACTCCACACATCAATAATCTGGATCACTATCATTAATGAAGTCCTCATCACAATCACTATCCTCACTTAAGTCTTCGTCACATTCATTATCATCAATGAAGTCTTGCTCTCTTTCAACAGTATTGGCAACAACTTCAATTCCTTCAACCTCATTCCTAGTCCAGCTTTCAATGGTATCTGTGTTCTCAATTGGATTACTTGCATCTTGGTGTGTGCACGATGAGTTATATTGGATTGGCTCAACCTCTGACCCCATATCATATAAGTCCCTTGGTTGTGTCTTCAACACAACTCGCCAATTTTCATCCAAAGTATCTCTAAGATAAAAAAAAAAACTTGTTGTGCTTGCGATGCAAGAATAAAAGGTTCATTGGTAGCTAAGGTTCGTGTGAAATTCACGCGATTGGTGAAACCATATTCATCTTGTTTCACTCCGGACGGCTCAAGCCATCAAACCAATCACATTTAAACATAAACACTTTCGATTCCCACTGCCATAACGAAGCTCCACTATATCATTTAGGATACCATAATAACCGACACTCCCCTATAACAGATTCATATCTCTAGCACTTGCAAAGCTTTGAGGTTTCTGCAGATACAAAAACTCCATGATTTTCGTTTTTTCTTAGCATCTCGAGATCTTTTGTGTGAAACCTATATCCATTTGCAATGCACCTCTAAAACAGGTGGCAAATCGGGTAGGACCAAAGGATAACATATCGAGTTGCTCACTGACCAACTCACCATCTCTTTTCATTTGTTGAACCTACTTAGATAAGAAGAACATATTAACACGTCTAAATGAAACCAATAAATATGATTATACTTAATAAAACATACTATGAGTAGTCGACTACCACATACATGGTTTTCAAACCAGCTACCAAATCTCTCATTATGAATACGGTCCAAGTTCCTAGCACTTATCCGGCGCCCATGGTCATCCTTAATCATTTGTTTGTGTTTCCTGTACAATAGACCATTTTTATTATAATGAACATATATGTGATTCAAACATAGAAAATTTCTTTTAAATAGAAAAGAGAAGTTTGTCGTACTCAACAAACAGCCTCACTTCTTCGCAGTTCATTAGCACATACAAACGAGCTTGTTCCCATTATTCGTTAGTTAGATTCCTCAAGGTTCTTTTCCCTAAAGGACGAGTGCTTCCATCAAATATTGAAAACTTTCCATCTGATTCTACATCTTCACAATCATCATTCCTCCCTTGTCGATTAAACCTTATCTCTACCCCCACCATTTAAGTACATCGAGCAAAATATCAAACACTCATCAGCAAGATACCCTTCCGCAATTGAACCCTCCGGGCGAATTTTGTTGCGCACATACTTTTTAAGCTTATACAAATACCTATATATATACATATAAAAAGAAACATAAATATAAGTATATATGTTACCTAGGAAGAAAACAAATTGATCTTGCATATTGTCTTCACTTACCTTTCAATTGCATACATCCATCGATAAAACACTGGTCCAGCAAGCTTGCCTTCACCAGCTAAATGCATTGGTAAGTGAACCATAACATCAAAAAATGCTGGAGGAAAAATCATTTCCATTTTGCAAAGAGTCCAAAGCAATACTATACTCTAGGCGGCTCCAACTCTTCAACCCATAACACTTTAGAACACAATTGCTTGTAGAAATTGGACAACTCAACCAAAACCATTGTTAGTTCCTTGGGTAGAATTCCACATGCTACAACTGGAAGTAGTTGTTGCATTAGAACATGCCAATCATGACTTTTCAGGCCATGTATCTTGGCTTCTTTAACATGAACACGGCATGAAATATTGGATGAATAATTATCGGGAACCTTTACATCTTTCAAAAATTGACAAAGCTTCCTCTTCTCTTGCAAAGACAATGTGTACTGGGCAGGGGGTAGGTAGTATTTGTTGCCAGCTCTTGGTATAGGGTGAAGTGATTTTCGTATTCCCATCAACACCAAATCTTGTCGGGCATTCAAGCTGTCCTTTGTTTTCTTCTCTAAATTTAACAATGTCCCAAGCCAACTCTCGCTATTGTTCTTTTTAATGTGCCTAACATCAAGATTGTGGGGAAACCAAGGTCTTTCCAATAAGGGAGTTCAAAAAATATACTGATTTTCTTCCAGTTATGCGGCAAATTATCTTCTCGTTTTCTCTTTTGACCGTACTTATCGAGCACTGGCTTGCCAAATGTGACTTGCTCAAGAACCTCAGCTCCACTTTGTGGTTTTAGGGTAGTCCTCAGTTCAATAGTGTTATCAAAGGAACTTTTGTTCCTTCGATATGGATGATTAAGTGGTAGGAACTGGCGACTTCCCATATATCAAAACTTCATACCGTGCTGCAATCTTTTTGAACAAGTCTTCTCGTGGCAAGAAGGACACGCAAGTTGGCCTTTGGTGCTCCATCTTGACAAGTTGGCAAAGGCTGGAAAGTCATTAATTGTCCATAAAACAGCTGCATGCATCTGAAAATTCTGCTTGGAATATGCATCATATGTCTCGACTCCTTTCGTCCACAACTCTTTCAACTCATCGACCAAAGGTCGCAAGTACACATCAATGTTATTCCCAAGACTGCTAGGGCCGGGGAATAAGTAGTGACAAGCTAAAAATAAGCTCGCTTCATGCACATCCATGGTGGTAGATTATATGGAACAAGAACCACAGGCCATGTGCTATGCATAGTGCTAAGATTACCAAAGGGACTAAAACCATCACTAGCCAAACCAAGCCTGACATTGCAAGGTTCCAAACCAAAAGAAGGATATCTTTCGTCCAAGTGTTTCCATGCCTCAGAATCAGCTGGTTGCCTTAATGCTCCATCCTTGCTACGACAATCTGCATGCCACCTCATGTCCTTTGATGTTTTTGAGCACATAAATAATCTCTGAAGCCTCGGCTTTAATGGAAAATATCGTCTCAAGACTTTTGCAGCTTTTTTCTTATGTTTCATAGTAGAATTACTTCCTTCCTCCTCATCGATCCACGGATGGAGTAAGTTCCCACCTTGACTGACCACATATATCGCATTCATCCTTGTCCTCGATTGGCTTATTATCCTTCCAATACAGCATACAATCATTTGGACAAGCGTCTATCTTAATGCACTCCAAACCAAGGTCCCGAAGTTGCTTTTTTGATTCATAATGATTCTTTGGCATATTGATTTCATCAGGAAGTGACTCGTTTAACACTTGAAGTAACATGTCAAATGAATGGTTTCTCCAGCCATTTAGACACTTTACATGAAGCAAGCGAACAAGGAAAGACAATTTTGAAGCTTTAGTAGAACCAGGATATAGTGGTGTCTCAACCTCCTTCAATAATTTATAAAACTTTTGTGCCTCCTCATTTGGCTCATCCATACAAGGCTCACTCGAACTAGCCTCATTAGAAACAGGAATAGTTGGTGTGTCACTACCTGTTCCAACTAGGTCTGGAAACCCTAATACATCTTGCAACATTTGGTGCATATCATCACCATCATTGGAGTCATGGCGAGCATCCACTTCATCTCCTTCCCCGTGTTTGGTCCAATGGATATATGACCGTACTATACCCTTATTTAATACGTGATCCCGAACTACATCTTTGGGCCTCAACACTTTATTAATGCATCGAACACATAGACAATCAATCTCATCACCAAACTCTTCAGGTCGATTATCCCATGCCCAGTGCACAAACTCCTCACAACCTGGAATATACTTGCGATTGGACCTTTCAACAGTCAGGTGCATCCAACTTTTATCCATCAAGTGCTAACTAATACACAACAAATACATAACCAAACATATAAGAGAATCTTCCTTAATACATAAGAAGCCTAATTAACATTGAAATCTATCAAGGTTGAAAAGTCACTAAAATAAAATAAAATAGGAAAAAAGCATCCGTTCCTGGAAGACCTACCTATGCTAATCGTACTTAATGGGGAGTATGCTTACAACAACATAACACAAGCATTTAATATATTTTACTATCTCAGCCCAAGCATGTTAAACTTAATAACAAGTAAAAAGAATGAGGAAATACAACATGATTTGGAAACAAATTAAATATTAAGAGTTCAAACCAAGTACATACAAATCTAGCATTGCAACTTCTTAGTAAATATAAGGAACTAATCACCCTAAAATGGTTTAGTAGTAGTTAGCAAATAAAATGAGATGACACATATGTTGAATATCACATTAGAGCAAGCTAGACATCCCTACCAAAGGAAGCAAGCATGCTGATATCTAGTTTAGAAAATGACATGTTGAGTTTTAATACAGTACATGTCCACGCATTATACAACTAATCTAATGAAACAAGCAATATAATAAAATAAAAAAAATAAGGCCAAAAAGATATTGAAAAACTAAAAGTGCGGTTCGAAAAATAGATAGCGCGGTTTTAGAAATTTCAAAGCGCGGATTTTAGGAGCTTTCAGTCGAAATTCGCCAAACCGTGGTTTTAGATCGGGAGTGATATACCTTGTACATGGTTTGTGTGACTAAGGTTACATACCCTCACTGAGAAACTTTTCTCAAGGCAACTGTGTTTGCACTTTGCAACGAAAGGACTTGAGATATTAGCAAAACTGGGAATTTTACCCGAGAACTAAATGGGAATTTTTCTTTATCGTTATCCGTGCTTCCTAGCCGACATCGCGACGGACCGCGACACGACACGGATACGCAGACACGATATTTTTCAAAAATATAGGATATGGATACGTCATAGACACGTTTGAATAATATATATATATTTCGCCATCACAGAAGGGGCGCGGAGCCAGCGAAAGCTGGCGGAGGGGGAGAAACCTAACTAAGTCGTTCTCTTTTCTCTCTAAAAAATCGGATACTCCGAATCGCGTATCCGACACGTATCGGGGCGTATCCGTGTTGGACACGTATTGGACACCAATACTTCACCCTTAGAGACGTATCAGTGGTTCATAGCGTGTCGGTATCCATGCTTCCTAGGATAATATACATGACCGAGTACTATTTCTTGGTCATAGTTCTTCTCTATCTCTATCAACTTCAGACTTTCCCGAATGCAAGCAAAATTCTATATATTTTACTGATGACCACTATGAAGGATACTTTGGGCAAGAAGAGTATGGAATTAGACCTCATGATATGGGAATTTTCAACCTTAAAGATTGTACGGTTGAGCCACATTACCGAACTGGCGAACTGACTCCAAAAATATCAACCCGGCATCTGGGTGGAACCTATCTTTAGTGCAAAGGTGCTCTACATGGGGTTCTGCTTTGTTTCTGAGTATAATATACTTCGTTGGAGTTTAACTTATTTGTTATCTGAGTATGTTTTGCTCTTTTCTTTTTTAGTTGGTAAGTTGCTCTCGTATTTTGTCAAAACTTTCATGTAACCATAATTATTAATCTTATGTTTACACTTTACATTATTCAGTTTGGAGTAAATTAATTCTTTAGTTTTTATTTTCTGAATAAGTTATGCATTAAGGCAGGCCCTACCAAGTACTATTAAAATCAAGCATGAAGCTTAACTAAGGTTGTCACAGCCATACCCTCTTGATCCATGATCCACAAACCCTAAACAAATGATATAAGCTATACACTGGGAAGTTTCTAGAACCGAGTAACCGACACCAACTGGTATGGCATAGAAAATCCTCCAGCAAACCCAGTTCTAATAACAACATTTCAAGGTCGGTTCTTTTCCAAGGCATTATATTGCAAGGATTAGATTTCGCTTTCATATCCACTACATGAAAACTACATCTCCATCTAGCAAATTCATGAGAAACTTCCTTTTTCCTATCTAGTATCCACTACATAAAAAACTATATCTCCGTCCAGCAAATTCATGACAAGCTACCACCTGATGCTTTGTCATTAGTACTTTACAACATTGAGCGCCAGATGCATTTGATAGGGTTAAAAGGTCTGTGTCTACATCACCACATGCTGAAGCATATGATTGAACATTCAAGGAACTTAATGGCTCTATATCCCAACCTTCAATGTTCTTTGGAAGACAAAACATATAAAAGAGAATTTGGACTGTCATACCATGAACTAGAAAAAATCAACACAATGAATAAATCCAATTACCTTCTCTATTTCTTCCTAGTCCTTTCTGGTAAATCCAAGCTCCTTGTCTAAGAAACTCAATTACGATTTTTCTCTTGAACACACAAAGAAACAAAAAATAATTGATGAAGGCTTACGAAATTAAATGAATTTGGTGAAGGGAAAAGAATTGAACTGAAGCTTACCTAGTTCACTTTCGATAAAAACGGATGAATGGGAGAAGATATGAAAA
Organism: Coptis chinensis; assembly: GCF_015680905.1. Lineage (NCBI taxonomy): Eukaryota > Viridiplantae > Streptophyta > Magnoliopsida > Ranunculales > Ranunculaceae > Coptis > Coptis chinensis. Next base: position 76,853,856 of record NC_141464.1, read on the forward strand.
TGAGTTTTGTATCTAATGGAAATTTCAGTAATAGATTAGCCACCCATGGTTTAGTTCATATTTGGGAGAGAGATAAAACCCTAAACATGCTCTTTCTTAATTGTTTTTTTTTTTTTTCGATTTTTTAAGTGAGATAATGAAAACATTGGCGGGATAGATGGAAATAAAAAGCTGGTCGAATTTTTCAGTTCTTTCTATATTAAAATTTACGAGTTTAATTGTTTAACCAATTTAAAAGACCATTTGGCAACGGCCAACCACACCACGCCACAAAATGTGCAACCTTTAGCTGCGACCTAACTCCATCCGAGGCTAGAAGTATCTTTTAGCCTTGAGATGTCTACAGTTGTGGCGAGAACATATGATATAGCCGCGGGATGGTGACAAGCCGAGGCTAAAAACTATGTGTTGCCTCAAGTAAAAATGACCGCTACAAAAGGGGGTTTTTAGCCTCAAAATCAATGGCCGTGACAAAAACCTTGCCGCAAAAAGCCCTTTTTTTGGTAGTGTCTCCTGTCTTCCCACATGTTCGGCGGTTTCCATGCAGTTAGGTTACCGTGGATCCGATCCCCTGTTGCAGGTCTTGTCTCTCCTATATCGCATCGGCCCACTTGCCCCACTAAACTCTCACGTCATGGATATGCCCTATACACATAATTAATTGGGACTCTTGGTTCGGCAGTTTTTTTCTCCTATTTTTTCTTAATTCCCCTACCGACGTGGACACCCTCACAGCACTCCAAAAGGGACTGCTATTATATATATATATAAAGATATAACTAGCTTTCGAACCCGTCATACAAACGGGTGCCGTTATAAAAGTATTAGCAACTATGCATAACTATGAGATATGAATGTTATATATATTGATTACTCATCCAAATTTCTTGCAATGTGAAAATCTCACTTTCAATAAAAAGAAAGAACCCACTCTTGATAAAACTCTTCGACTTTTTTGTTATTGTTTAATTAATAATATAAGTTTGATTAAAGTTTTGGGAGAATGCCCAAAGAGGCGAAGATCACATTGACGCTAATTGAATAGCAAAACATTACGATAAACACCATTTTAAATGCAAAACTATACTAGTCAAGACATTCCCATTATATATGATACAACTATGTTTTGAGATTAGTTCAATGCATTTGCATCCAGTTTCTGAATTTCCGTTAATTATTCCTTGAGGTAAGTTCGATGCATTTATATCATGTTGCCAATTTTCGGTTAATTATTCTTTGGGGATAGTTCGATCAATTTGCATTTAGTTTATGATTTTCTTCTAAATATTGTTTAAGGTTAGTTCGTTGTATTTGTATCAAGTTTCCGATTTCCCGTTAATTATATTCTTTGAGGTTAGAATAAACCTTCAATCATTAAGAACAATTTTTTTAGAATAAATATTTAATAACAACCTTCTAACGATGAAGGCCTAGCTGCCTTTATATAATAACCAATGTTTCTAATTCTATTTAGAAACCAAAATAGAAACCTTACTAATTAACCTAGATCTATACCAAATAAGAAACTCTACTAATTCAATATATAAGACTATTAATAATATAATTAGAAGTTTCTATGCCCATGCATCATACTCCCCGGCTTGAAAGAAACTCGTCCTCGAAACTCTTGTACTTTACCATCATAGTTCCATGCAGTTGCACCTAGTTTCCAATTTTCCATTAATTATGCTTTGAGGTTAGTTCGATGCACTTGCATCAAGTTTCCAATTTTCTGTTAATTATTCTTTGAGGTTAGTCCGATGCATTTGCATCCAGTTTCTGATTTTCTGTTAATTATTTTTTGAGGTTAATACGACGCATTTACACCCAGTTTATGATTTTCTGTAATTATTCTTTGAGGTTAGTTCTATGCAGTTGAGTCCATTTTTCGATTTCTCGTTAATTATGCTTTGAGGTTAGTTTGATGCATTTGTTATCAGTTTCTAATTTTCCGTTAATCATTTTTTTAAGTTAGATCGATGCATTCACATCCAGTTTTCGATTCCCATTAGTTTTTTTAATGCATTTGCATCCAATTTTCGATTTCCTACTAATTATCTTTTGAAGTTAGTTAAATGCAATTACAATCAGTTTTCAATTTATCGTTAATCATTCTTTTAGGTTACTTTCATGCATTTACATTCATTTTATGATTTCCAGTTAATTATTCTTAACTTTGAGGTTAAATTGATGCATTCACATCCTGTTTACGATTTTTCGTTAGTTATTCTTTGATCGGATGTTAGTTCAATGCATTTACATCCAATTTCTGATTTCCCGTTAATTATCTTTTAAAGTTAGATAAATGCAATTTCATCCAGTTTTTAATTTGTCGTTAATCATATTTTTAGGTTAGTTCCATGCATTTGCATTCAGTTTTTTATTTCCCGTTAATTATTCTTTGAGGTTAGTTCAATGCAATTGCATCTATTTTTTGATTTCCCGTTAATTACTTTTAGAAGTTAGTTGGATGCATTAGCAAGGTATGAAACTGGGATGGAAGCATATATGGGTGGAGTCGGATTCCACTGCTGCAATGAAGTCATTTAATAACAACCAAATGCATTGGTGAGGGCGAGCGGCATGGAAAAAAGTCAAGCATCTAGCCGATTGGATTCTAACCACCTGCACATGTCGAGAGGTAAACTTTGGAGCAGACATTTGCTCTAAAAATGTTGTCACCTTGGCAAAGGGGGAAACAAATGGTTGGTCAATACTCCTAATTTTCTATACAGGATAGAAGACATTAATATGACCTACATACTCTAGATTTGTAAATTAGCTATTTGTAGAAATGAAGACATGCTACCTATATTAACTTTAACTCTTTTTTGAAACTTGTAACCTTTTCTTAATCAATACAATTATCTTTAGCAAAAAAAAAAGATTTTCCGTTAATTACTCTTTGAGGTTTGTTAAATGCATTTGCATCTAGTTGTCGATTTTCTGTTAATTACTTTTAGAGGTTAGTTAGATGCAATTGCATCCAGTTTTCGATTTTCCAATTAGTAATATAATTCCATTAGTAATCCATTAGTTTTTTATTTTCCATTAGTAATACCAAATTCTATTAATCCCTATGTTGTTTCCTTGCAAACATGGCTTTAAAAAAAATATCATATAAGTACATGATTCACAATGTTGGATCATAAAAAAATTTCCAATTAATTATTCTTTAAGGTTAGTTTATTACATTTCCATCATGTTTCGGATTTTCCGTTAATTATTCTTTGAGGTTAATCCAATGCATTTGCATCATGTTGTCAATTCCCCGTTAGTTATTCATTATGATAGTTCGATTCATTTGCATCTAGTTTCTAATTCTCCGTTAAATATTCTTTGAAATTAGTTCGATGCATCTAGTTTCGATTTCTTATTAATTATTCATTAAGGTTAGTTCCATGCAATTGCAGTATAGTTTGTGATTTTCTGTTAATTATGCTTTGAAGTTAGTTTGATGCATTTGCATACAATTTTTATTTTTCTTTAATAACTCTTTGAGGTTAAATTGATGCATTCACATCAAGTTCCTAATTTCCCGTTAATTATTCTTTGAAGTTAGTTCAATGCAGTTACACCTACTTTTTTATTTCTCGTTAATCATTATTTTAGATTTGTTCAATGCAGTTGTATCCATTTAATTTTTTGATTTTCCGTTAATTATTTTTTGAGGTTAGATCGATGCATTTGTATACAGTTTGTGATTTCTCATTAGTTATTCTTTGAAGTTAGTTCAATACAGTTGCATCACCTACTTAGCTTGCTCATGTCACTGATAGAGTGATCTTCCAAGAAACCCTTCCCTTTCTCACTGATCCAAAATAAAACCCCATCTTACACACAAATCTAAACATTATTGGAGTATTATGTGATTGTTCTCTTTTTGGTCTAATATTTTAATAGGTTATGGACTATCACTACATGGTAACATAGTAACTTAATGATTAGTATTATGGATAGTCTATACGATAGTCTATACAGTACAAAGAGATTTGGGCCTTCTATAGGTTTGAGAATAATGATGTTTCGTATTTTACCTAATATATGTTTTGCAAGGTCTACATGTCTTAGAAGTTATCATTTTCTCATAACAATCATTAGTTATTTTCATTATTATCGTGTCTGGTTGTCATCATATAAAAACACGTGATTGACATTTTCCCTTGACATTGAGATATTAAAACATGATATTGTTGCTGGAAATATAAGTATCAAGACAGTGAAATCACCATGTCACAAACATGATCATCTACCTAATTGAACTCGGACTTAATATTTAAATAGTTAACATTGTTCGGGTTGAATGTCTCTCCAGCATACTGTTTGACTTCTGTAACGGTATTACCTATTACTATTAGAACTTAAAAGTTGGGTACTCGAAACTCGTTTATAATTGATCCAACTTTGTTAACAACAATTTTTAGCGTAAAAAAAATGAAATCTTGTAACTCTATGATATAGGGGTTTTGTTTCTTTAGAGTTATTTTCTACGTGAGGTTTCTAGGGTTTATCTAGCTAAAATTTTTAATTTAAAAGAAAAATTGAGAAAGAGTGTTTTTGTGGGACTCCTTGTTGAACCCCCATTACATGAATAATGGAAACTCCTAATTTGAAATTCTTTTTTTTTTTTTTTATAATTAGTATTAGAGTTTACAAAAAATTGGAGACTCTGTGAAGCCTTGAAAAATAGAGCCAAAAGAATATTATAATATATATCTAAGGAAGATAAAGATATCCCCACATAAGGGGATATATCGATTATATATCGAGATTTTGGATGTCAATATATTGCCCTATCCCGACATTGAATACTATGAATACAACTAGGGCTTTCAATGGATCGGTTTGGGTCGGATTCTGGAAAATCCGAACCGGAACCAATTAGAAAATTAGGAACCCGAAACCAAACCAAACCGATAATATTATATTTCATCCAAAACGAACGGAACCGATAAAATATATTGCAAACCGAAATTGAACCAACCCGAGAAAACCTGAAAACTATAAAATCAATTAAATCGATTTCAGCCACACAATTGATAAACATATAAAAAATTTATCATAAATATTAATAAAATGTTATCTTATTGTTCAAGTTCATATCAACTTCGGTGGAGGACCAAATCCGAAACCAAACCAATATCTCATCGGCTCGGTTCAGTTTCAAATTGGTAGAGAACAAACCAAATTACTAAAACCTAAACCATTTTTTATCGGTTTGATTCGGATCGGGTTATTGGAACCATTGACAGCCCTACATACAACTACAAGTTCAGAACAGCCCAATTCACACGCCACCAGGCTTAATTTAACAGTCTTAGAAATCATAAACTTACTTTGCTTCCTCGTATATACATACTGTTTTCTTGCATACATGGTCTAGTACACGACCTTTTGAATTGGAATTCAAACAAGTTTGGCAAAGAGAAACAGATAATATTGTTTTACATCGTCCTAAAAAGAAAATATATAAATCCAAGAAAAGTCTCCTAAGATGTCACCTTCATCCCCATCGTCCATTATTTCTAAAAGTTATGGATGACGAAATGCTTCATTATTATTTAAGAAAATGAAGTTTGCGTTCTCTAAGTACTTCAAGCAAAGGGATATTTTGATTTTTGAAAGTCAAACTCGAAACATAAATTAATCTCACCAACATTCAGTAATAATAAGTACTTTATTTGAAGTTTTAATCAGTCGTATAGTAAAAAAAGATATAAATAATTAAACATATGAAACTAGCTATACATATACTATATACAATAATAATGGGAATAAGTTTCACATTTTTAGGATAGGCTTCAGGTCGGCCAGACCCCGATGAAGGGTTTTAACCCGGCCTTCTTCCTGGTGAATTAACAAATGGGAAGAACAGGCATACAAGACCTGTATCTAATTAAGAAAGAGGTCGGTTTATTTCGAAACCCTCAACTTGGTGTAGGTCAGATGAACTCCTATAGGCTATAGCTATTGTGTTTCATCATTTACGTAACAAGTTTACATATCGAAGTATAATCTTGCTGATCTATCAGGATTAATTTTCACCATTTCACCTTATGAGCAGACATATTAATAGTTTAATACTCGCACATATATGAATTGTTTAATACTGCGCGACTGGAAAGAACTCTGGGCTGTATGCCTGTATGGGCAATACGTACGACTTGGAAATTAACCTCCAGAATATATATTGTCAAACATTAACACAGATCACATTGATCATTTAGTCTACAACCCCGCGTACTAGTCATACAGCAAAAACAGTAAAGAAATTAAAGATTAATAATCAGTGAGGTTCTTCATTATATATATTAGGCTATCAATATAGCTGATATCAATGATTGATTTCACAAATTTTCATGGTACAACTTTTTTTGATGAGTCAAAATGGATCTCTATAAAAACTAGTAAAGTGGAATGGTAGTTGTTTTTTAGCAGTTTAGTGCAATTTGAACAAGCTTAAAGTACTCTTACCAAACTGCGCCTAACAGTGACTAAAATATAAAACTCAACGACTAAGTAATCAACTTCGGGCATATTTTGTTGTAATTGCTCTCTTTTTTTTTAATTATATATTTAGAGCATTTCTAAGTGGTAGTATCTATCACCTATCAAAATCTTCAAATTTGAAGAAACAATTTGGAATTTTTGGAATTCCAATTCTAGGTGGTAGTAAATTCGGTCGTATAACATGTTTATTCGCATTCTTGTTCCCAAATTTAGCAATTTGGATGCGGATACAGAGCGTCATTAGCAAATATTTCCCCAATTTTTTTTTTTACTTTGACCAACACCACGCGCCAGTGGTACTGTCGCACGCCTCTTCTAATGTCGGGGTTTTTTTTTCTTTACTTTTAGAATGGTTGCGCGCCACTCCTACTGTCGCATGGGTTGTTTTGGAATTGTACATGCACACTCCTCCAACTGTCGCGCGACAGTGGTAATGTGGCATGGATTGTTTTTTGCTAATGGAATTTGCTGCCATCTAGAATTGGTCAAAATTTGCTTCCAAATTCTTCCAATTTGAAAAATATACTACCACCACCTAGAGATGTTCTTATATCCATGCTTGATTTGAAACTAGAAAGAGTGACTCACTGACCTCAGTTTGGTTAGTTAAGCGCACACTTAAGATTTCTAAGACAAATTGCAAAACTAATTTGTGCTTAACTGAGCAGTATGTCCTTTATCTAAATCGTTACCAACATAGTTATTATCGTGAGTTCATTATCGATCATTTCAATCTTGTCTTCCGCATGCAGCTTGTAGAGTTCCACCTCGCATATGGTAACTATGTACTTCATATGATTTGCAAGTACACATTTTTTAAAGTTTCATAGTGAGCTTCTTGCAGCATGTTTAATTTTAAAAAGTAAGCAAAAGACGGGACGACCTTTGGCTTTTGAGTGAAGAGATAAGTCATAAGTGTTAAGAGAAAGGCATACGAAGTTTCCATTCCTTAAAATAGAAGTTAAAAGATGTTTGACAAAAGCTAAACAAAGACTATACTTGCATTTAAAAAAGCTTTTTTGGGAGCTGAAGTCAAGGAATCATACTGATAGCTTATTAAAGGGTAAAATATAACACGTTTCCTTGCAGATGAAAATGAGTTTTGTCTTTCTAAAATTTGATGTAGCATATGATATTATGAGGGGGTGCCCGCATCCAAAGGGAGCGGGGACCGGTTAAGCCGGAATCCCCTGCGATATTTAATTCATCATGATTGATGATAATGATAAGGATAATGAGAAAGATGGGGTAATCACGTACATGTAAATTCACACTAACTTAGTGGCACGTGAATCATGCATAGGAGCATATATATCAGATTACGGTCTAGTATAAAGCTCAATATATATAATTATGAAGAGTTCTAAATTGGGCTTGTAAAAATGAAATCCCTTCTTATAAAGAGATTGGATCACCCATAGTCCCATACTATTGAACTAAGGGAAGGGCTTCGGTCCCCGGAGGCATGTGTTACTGAAGGAAGTAAACAATGGCAATTTTAGAAATTTTCAACCACTCAGAAAATTTTTGTGAAAATTTTGAAGTAATTTTTTTTATCTTTTTGTTGTATTTTTTTGGTAATTTATCTTTTTGTTGATTTCATGAAAATGTGTATTTTTTTTTTTTTTTTTTATGTGAAAATTTTATTGATAATGATAACGAATTTGACAAATAATTAGAACAAATGTGTAACAAGCTGCGCCACAAATCATTTATAAATAGCAAATTCTATCTTCCTAAAGACAAACTCGTTAGAACTAGCTGTCATTACGTTGCAGTCCATAACTTTCTGCAATCTCTTAAGGAGCTCAACAGATTGTTGTGTCAAGAAACCAAAAGTGTCAAAACTGAATGGAATGAAATAATGATGGTTAGCTCTACAAGCTTCTTCGTGTTTCTCAATTTTTCCTACCGCTGCTCTATTAGCTGTTTCTCCTATCTTAAAGACTTCATTCCCAAGCCCTACCAACGGAGAAGCTCCAATTACATCAACACATGCATGTCTCCCCTCATACCAACTGTAAATCAATACATCCGCAAGCCGAAGTGTCGATCTTCCTTCATTCGGATTAGTAAGAAAATTCACGGGAGCCTCCTTCTTCACTTGTACCCCAGCCCTCCAAAATGCATCACATAAAATATCTCTTACATAATCATGTCGGTATTTGAAACCTGAAAAATGTCTACAATGTGCTGCATGGTCCCCGAAAACATCTAGCCTACTCTTTTTGCAAACAGGGCATAGACCACCATCAGAGTACAAAGGAATCATGAGATGGTAATGGATAATAGAACGATACTCCACCGGTGACATACACTGTCCAAGTCCCTCCATCGGAATAGCAAGTAGAAAATTATTTGTGTGTTTTGACTGCAAGCATCTAATAACTGCTTTCTGATGAGTAGATAACACAAACTCCCTCTCAAGACCAGCAACAATCTTATCATAGAACGCTTCCGCCAAAACTTTTTATGGTTTTGAGGGGACAGTAGCATTCACAGCCATAGAACTAAGGTCAAAATCAGGTAGACAAATACTCAAAGCACTGCTAGCAACATCAAGAATCTCATCTAAAAGCACAGGCACTGGGCCACAACTCCTAAGAATGTGGTTCTGAAGTTCAGAAGTCTGACAACGGGAGACCAAAAAAGCAAAAGTAGAGACATCAGTGGCACAATAAATGCCTAACCCACCAAGACATAATGGGAGTGTCGATAAGCGCCACTGCAAATCACCAAAGTTAGGACCATCAAAAACCACAATGCCCTGGAGAACACTGTGGAGAAACCAATCAAAAGTCTTAGCTGCCTCTCTAAAAAGGGATGGTGGACAAGTATGAATCGCAAAGACCAACTTAGAGAGCTAAGTCACACTGTGAATCTTCCAATATAGCTAAATTGTCTATCAAAGTCACAACTTTTTCAACACGCTTGCGAGCAAGGCCCATGACAAAGGATGAATCAGTGCTGACCGCATCTCCAAGCAACCTGACTCCCTACTGAGGACGGGACAAATCTGAAGGAAAGAGACCAGGAGTGGAGCGACGTGGATCTAGTGACGGCCAAAATATCTCAATTTTAGCCACATTAAGAACTAGCTCATAAGAAGGTCCTTCTTCCTAAATCATACTCAAAGTGGTCGCCACCTGTTCTGTATCTCCAATCAGAGTCCCATCATCTAGATACTAAGCATATAGCAATAACTGACAACTGGACTGGATCTGCAGAATCAGGAGATGCAACATCAATGCAAATAGAAGGGGCCTAAAGAGTCGCCTTGTTGGACCCCAATAGCATACCATATGTAGCCATCCCCCAAATATAACCTCGCAGGTTGACAATACAAGTACTCGACCCAAGGGGCAATAGCTGGGCAACGGATACGAACCTCTCTCAACATGGTAGTCCGATCAACTATGTTAAAAGCATTCTGAAAATCTATAAGCAGCATCGAAAGAGAGGTACTGTTGCTGTTAGCATGCACTATGCGGTTGACAGCGTGCAAAATCACTTCTGCTCCACTAGAAACACTAACCCCATATTAAAAATCCTGTAAGTATCCTATCACATCTTTGGAAACTCCTTTTATTGCAATCTTGGAGACTAGACGACGCCAAACCATCCCCACAGCTATAGGACGAATATTATTATCCGGGTTGAGAAGTGGAGCACTCGCAATGAATTTCGCTAATGGCTGTGGGCATCGTCCCTGTAACCAAATATTCACCACAAGGGTCAATGCATCTAGCAAATCAAACGATATAGCTGTGGACTCATTTTTTTTTTTTTTTTTAAATAAGTGAAAATTTTATTCATTTTTTTTACAAATATATATATATATTTTTTTTTTTTTTTTTTCCATGAAAACGTGTAAGTCGTGTGTTTTGGGAACCAATTTTAAGGAAAATTAACCTGATGACCACCAATTCTTCTATAATACCATATCATTATCATTGTTTTCCACTTTTCCTGCTGCCTGCTGCCTATTCCCGCAGATGGAATCATGGAAAGATATCTCAGTTGCGGGATTTGAGAATTAAATATGTTTTTAGCTATATATGTGAGTTTCATTTTCTTAGCTTTTGGTATGTTAACATGAATAATAGGCCTAAATGAAGACAAGAAGCTGGCCACATTCGAAGTTTATTAAGTAGATAAATAAGCTTGTATCATATCACTATATTTACATGTTTAGGAAAATAAGAAATAAACAAATACAAGTAATAGTAAAATAAGTTAATTAAATAAAAGAAAAATGAAATAATACAAAAGAACTTAATTTTAAGGAATATTATTCTATTGTTTTGGCCAAAAGAGTTATAATATAGAACAAGTCTGCTAATTTCACAATGGGGATACTCTCTTAATATTATTAAGAATATGCTATACATATAGAGACAAAACATCAAGTGCCCTATTTGTATGCCTGTGACTGATTGAAAAATAATTTGCACTTTGACCTGAGCAGCATAAATTGATCATCAACACAACGCCACATCTTCACCAAAAAAAACACAACGCCACAATGATGCAACTATTATAGAAGACATGACTATGTGAGTGAGTGAGTGAGTGAGTCTATGTTTCCATTTTTTTTTTTTTTTGGTAAAGTCTATGTTTCCATTTTTGACTTCTAGGTTCCTTTATCAGCAAAAATAATTTTGTCATCTCTAATAAATTCTACTCCTGTACAAGAACAGCACTACAATTGCAACAAGCTAGTGCCCATGCGAATTTTGAAGTATGGCTTTCATGCATTGGAATTAAATTGAAGAGATCGATTAAGCAATTTGAATACCTTCCCTCACTATATATGAGGATCGCTTCCTAGCTAGTAACAATCAAGACGAGCTTGCCTAAACATTCTAAGCTCAACTCTTCGGCATACGTATACACCTCTCAACAACCTACATTTTGATGCTCGCAAACATACTCCCTAGTCCCTATATATGACAAATTATTAGGAATACCGACACCCAAATATTCTTCGGAGTACTTATTTAAAACAACACGTTTAGTAAAGTAAACCGTACCTTATTACAACTAAGTAAAAAAAAATAAAATAAAACAAACATAATGCAAAATAATCTCACGAGTTCTCACCAACTTCTAGCTGCTCTTTCATCCCTTCAAAGAAGCAAGATATCCATGTGAACCCAATCCCAATTCACTTCCATAGGGCTCATTTAATCAAACCATATAGGGTCACTTTCACATATGATACATAATAAATAGTTGAAATTTGGCAGCACGCCCCATATAAACTATACAACTCCTCATCTGTCAACTTGTCACCCCATATATAATTAAACCACTCCTTAACCCCTTCATCTCTCTCTGTCTTATTTCATTGCATTTATTTTCTTCTTCTCCATTTTTTTTCTCTCTCTTGCCGGCACTATCTTTCACATCTCTTATTATTCAAGATCCATTTCATATATATATATATGCTTGAAAAGCCGAAGATCAATCTCTAAATATTTGTTTACTGTACTAGGAATAATCAAAGTTGATACTAGTACTTGTAAGCTTGCTTGGAGTCATTATATTTTAGATCAGCTCATGGATGGTAGATTCAACAAACCATTTTACAACAATCAAGAAGACTCCGAAAATACATCGGATAATAGTGGTGAGTTGCCGTTTTCCTGCATGTATTCCGAAGGAAAGATGGCTTCTACTTCTTCAATCAAAAGAAGGTTGGTTAATAAGCCATGAGATAATTGTGTACTCTTTTTTCTTTTCATTTTTTTTGGATCATTTATGTGTACGTATAGTAGTTGGTCCATGATTGATTGATTGAATTGAAGCTGAAACGTTGTCGGGCTATTTGTTCCAGTAGACGCGCTGTACAGAAAAGAGTAGTGTCGGTACCAATAGGCGACGTGGATGGGTCTAGAAACAAAGGGGACGGAGCTCCACCGTACGATTCTTGGGCCTGGAGAAAGTATGGACAAAAGCCTATAAAAGGATCTCCGTATCCAAGGTAATCAATCTATCTTTTACCCATTAAAACCCAATTCAAGGCGCCCCAGTACTACCTAGCTTGCTCTGGAAATATGTTGGTGATTTTCATTTTTTTTGGCACCAACGATTTCTTGCTACATGTGACACATAGTGAGCATTAGCTGCAGTGTTATTCAAATCCTCAATTTTTCAAAATGCTTAGACTCGTGTCAGTGTTCGAAAAGTTGTAATGAAATTTGTTCGTGAAACGAAATTTTGCAACCAAACCCAGTTGATAAATTGCATTGTGTGTCTAACCTATCTCAACTGCACACGGTTGATATTACATTATTTGTTGATTGACGTTAATCAACATGCCATTTTCATACAATTTCCAATCAACATCAATTTTTTTGTTAATTGTCTATTTAAATGCATGATTAATAGTATGCAGTTGGCCGCCACCTATGTGTAGTAGTTATCTAACGTGAGCCATTTTTTGTCCACAGAGGTTATTATCGATGTAGTAGCTCAAAGGGATGTCCAGCAAGAAAACAAGTAGAGAGAAGTAGAATGGACCCCACAATGCTAGTGATAACATATGCATGTGATCACAATCACTCCGGTCCACCACCTTCTAGAAACTCCAGCTCCTCCACTTCCACAACCACAACCACGACCACGACCACCACAGCCTCGACAACTCCAAAATCCGAGCCCGAAGACTCATCCATATTTACAACTCGGTCCGAGTCGGAAGACAAATTCACCGATTTAGCGGATGACTCACTTATAACGTCCACAACGGACGATTTCACTTGGTTTTCTGATGTGGCATCCACGTCAGAAACATTATTTGAAAGTCCAATTTATACACGTGGAATAAGTAGCCGAGATGCTGATGTGGCAGCAGTGATATTCCCAATGGGTGAAGAGGACGAGTCATTATTTGCCGATTTAGGTGAGTTACCGGAATGTGCGGTTGTTTTTCAAAGAACCGGGTTTTTCTTAGACCAAGAAAGACGCCGGCGGTTCAGTTTACGAGCCGGATAAGATTATTATCAACCACCTCTTTTGTCTTTTTAGCGGGAATTATTATAATCCATGGGGTGCGTAATTGCGTATCGTGCGCCACAAGATTCCAAAAAGAAAAAAAATAATAATAATAAATATATCAAATTAGTTTTATTTTAATTTTTTAATCTTGTCTGGTTGTTTTTGTTGTTAGTATTATCATCACCGTCCGTTTAATTTGGCAGGCACCAAGGCTTTTTAATGACTTGTTTTCGGATTACGTTTAGTTGTGGATCTGAAAACAATTAATGTCTTATGAGATTGTCTCTTCAATCAACATTGTTCATATAAAAGATTATCCTAGAGATCAATTTAGGTATGTAGGTAGGTCCAATTTGTTCTAGGTCCTAGGGTCCTACTAGGCTTCTATACATACATCATACATGGGTTATGTTGCTCTTACATATACTAAGCATTGAGCACGTGTGTAACACGTGAGCCAGAGAGACAAAACCAATATAAAACTGAAAAAGACAAGAAAATAAGCAAAACAAAAAGAGACAAAAAGTGCGGACACAATGACAGCTTATCCGGCTGGCTCAGTAAAACCTATGCACGAGGCCTTTCCTATTTGATGACAACAATGTGCTCCAAATATAGTCCCATTCAAGGTTAATATAAAAATGCAAATATGGTATTGGTCTGAACGATAATCAGTACAAATTGTTAGAATGACAAAGTGAGTCTCTTCAGTTCCTTAGTGACTTGGGTGATTTGCCATCACTAAGTAATTAGTCGAAGAGGTCAGTTTTGTTCAAGAACTGAATGCAATAGAAGTAGGTCTCTTTTTATGTTTGGAGACTAAACTTATTCTAATTCAGGTCTGCTCAGACTCACAAAGGGCAATTCAAATTTTGAAAGGGAAAGAGACAGCGCCTTGGTACTATATGAACATTGTAAGAGCTATAACTAAACTAGTTGCTCTCTTACTTGATGTTAAATTTTGTCATGTTTATAGGGAGGCAAATAGGAGTGCGGATTATTTAGCTAGTCTGTCTTCTTCCAGTAATGATCAATATGTAACTACCCACCTCTTGATGCTATACTAGATGAGCTTGTAGCTACTGATATGGGAGGAAAGGTTTTCATTAGATTTTAATGCAGGTCCAAGGGTATGCTTAACCCTATTATCTGTTTAAAAAAAAAAAAAAAAAAAAGTAATTAGTTGAATCAGAAAATAAACTAAACTGTTAAAAATGACAGAACATTGAGTTAGATAGATGATACAGAAAATACGGGGAAAAAGCACTTACTTTTGTTGAAAGATTACAGAAAGAATTGGGAGGGTATTTGTCTGTTGCGGACACTACAATTGTCTACGGAACTATACAAGAAAAAGCTAGAACTCATCTGAATGAGTAATATATAGCACATTCATTACATATAAGACCAGACAGCTGAACTTAATATGATAAGAGAACTGGTCTGAGATCAATACAATGTACTAACAAGTTCAAGAATCTGTATGGTATACAGTATTAAAGAAGATGGAATGTAGAAGTAGGTCGAGTACACAAGAAAGAGAAAAGAAAAAAAAAAATGAATATAAAAGAAGAGAAAATATATTTAGAAGTAACCAAAAGAACTGACTTCATTTCGCTTGAATTCCACCATAGTTGTTGGTCATCATCCTATCTGCTCCTAGTGGCACAGCAAACTTCAAGAAAAGTTAATCCTCATCGACCTTGTGGATTAACGAGTTGTGAGAAAACTGCACTTGTGGTCAGACCATCAGACATGTCATCTATTGAGCTCTCGCCTCCATGGCTTCCATTAGTCCCACTGTTAATGGCTCCAGTTGTTCTACTTGACCTTTCATCTGCAATGAGGCTTGCACCATTTGGATTTTCGTGCAACTGGAGAGCAAACTCAAGGTTCCACAACACGTCACCCATAGATGGGCGATCCTTTCCTTGATCGGACAAGCATTTCTCAGCTGTCTCGGCAAATTTCTTTAAGCACTCGGGGTTCACCTTTCCCTTTAGCTGAGGATCGATGATGTCCTGGAGAATTCCCTTCCTTTGGCAGTGCAGAGCCCAGTCAGCTAGACTTACTTGCTCCTTTGGAAGGGTAGGGTTTAGTGCAGGCCTTGCACATAAGACCTCAAAGAGGACAACACCAAAAGAGTATACATCAGATTTGTCCGTCAACTGCTGTCGTCGGAAATACTCAGGATCCAAGTAACCAAAACTCCCTTTCACCACAGTACTAACATGGGTCTGGTTGAGATTTGGACCTGTTTTTGAGAGACCAAAATCTGATACCTTGGCGACCCAATTGTCGTCCACCAGAATATTGGTGGTCTTTACATCCCGGTGAATGATGGTGTACTTGGCACCTGTATGAAGGTAGTAAAGTCCTCTAGCGGCTCCAATGCAAATCTCCAACCTTTGCTTCCATGAGAGTTGAGGGTTGTTGCTCTTATATAGATGCTCCCTTAGAGTGCCATTGCCCATGTAATCATACACCAAGATCATCTCATCATTCTCTTCACAGAACCCAATCAAAGAGACCAAATGCCTGTGTCTCAACTTCGACAGCATCTCAATTTCAGTTCGGAACTCATGAAGACCTTGTTCTGATGATGGATTTGCTCTCTTGACTGCTACTTTGGTCCCTCCATCAACAATTCCTTTATAGACTTTCCCAAAGCCTCCAACTCCAATAACCTGAGACTCTTCGAAGTTCCTAGTACCGGACTTCATCTCTGCTAAAGAGAAATGCCTGCAAAGACCTTGAGCCAGAGACGAGAGTGTACTACTGGAACAACTCTTGCCTGAGGTCGTTGATTTGCCATTGCTATTTGACCAACTTCCGTAGAGTGGCAACCATCCTGATGTAGCACCACATTCAGATCCAAGAACTCTCTTTTTCCTCGTATACACCACAATGCATACAGCCAGTAAACCAACAGCACCAGCTCCACCAGCAGCACCAGCAATTAATTTCTCTTTCTTTTTTTTTTCTTCTCTTTCAGCTGCGTCTGCCACAATCCTGAGCCAATTGCGATCGTACTCCTCCATTTCTTTTGATATTTCCGGGTTAGGCCCTGCCAAGTTGCCCAATGTATCATTCAACTTGAAGATTTCTAATCCATTGAGGAGTGTATCATAGAATTCAGGTGTCATCGACTTGTCGGGGTTCATTGTGATCGTCACGTTATCATTCCCTAGGACATATATTGCATAATCCCTGTACACAGGAACATTTATCGCTCCAGTCCATATTAGAATATCGGCACCTTGTTCTGCCAGCTGGTTGTTGATGAAAATGTTGAAGACTCTCTGGTTTACCTTGGTATAGCTCAATTCACAGAAGTGGAGCCTTACCATATAAGTGAAATTGGAATCAACCTGAAACGTCCATGAGATATTAGAGTTCGCATTAACAGCCGAATCCATCCCCAATGCTCTTGCTGTGCGGTACACATCAACTGGGGCGACATATCCTGTCAGGTCCTTTGGATAAAGGATTTTTCTATTTGCTTCAATGTCAGGGATCATTCCAAGATTGCCGTATATATAAGAGCTGTCGTCATACCATTGTCGAGTAAGCCCAGAGTCCTTAGTTGCCGAAATGAATTGTCCACCAACATTCAACCTATACATTGTTTGCAGAACTGAACTCTTTGTATTAACAGATTCCTCACCAAACCCGACCATGATTGCTCGTTTGAACAAATCCGGCATTGAAATGACCTCAATTCCATTTACAAAGGCATAAGAGTCCTTGTGATCAGGAGAAGGTGTGAAGGTGATATTCAAAACTTCACCAGAAGGATAGAGAGAGTATTCTCTCAAAATGTGGGACTGTGTAAGAGCAAGAGCTGTAATGGAACTATTAAAATTCTTAAGTAAAGTAACTCCATCTGCGACTACTGAAAAGTAGGCGTTATTGGAAAGATAGGTTTCATAATTAGTTGGATAAAAATGGAGTCTGATCCAATGCCTCGTCTTGCCGGGAACTTTGAAAGAATACGTCAACTCCGATTTTATAATCCTTGCAGACATATAAGGAATAGTGGAAGGAAGAGAAGGGTCTTGGTATTGCGCTCCTTTTGTTTCCGAGTTGGCTTGAGAAACAAGATACTGAGTATCTGGTCCCCATTTCCTCCCATCTGGATCCGCTTCATTACTTGCAGAACCACAACTTAGAATATATGAAACCGCATTGGATTTCGATGCACTCAAGACATGCAGGGCATTCAAAACGAAATAGAACGAAACGAGACAAAACAATGTACAGGTTTTGGTTTTGGTTTTCATCATCGTAGAGAAAGACAAACTAATAACATTCAACGTAACAACAACGCCGTTTCCTGTTCTTCGCTTAAAGAACAGGAAAACGACATCTGGGAATGCGATACTACTACTTCCTATTGGTTGAATGAATCTAAACCATAGGTTGTTTTTAACGAATGAACACTAAGAAACTTACCTGGCATTGAAGGAATACGAAACAGGTGGGAAAAGAGAAGGAGAAGTCGAAAAAGAACCAATGGTTAGTTTATGATCTCTCTTTTGTCTATGTTTTTTTTTTTCCCTTTTGGGGAATTCAGAAGTGCAACATGGAGATGCATGAGTTAGTTTGTTAGAGATGAACGAAGGAGAAATGTGAGTAGAGATTTTGTTGCATTCATTGGTTCTGAAACCACTAAATTTCCGTTAAAAGTGGAACCTGAAATGCGTTTTACCATTTAAGGCGCGTCCAAAATCAATTCTTATTGGCTTAATAAGAATGACTTGGCAGAACCTAAAATAAAGTAAAAGTCTGAGAAAACTAAAGAAAAATAACGTGTTGACAAAAGAATAAAAAAAATTACTAACAAAAATAATGGTCCTTTTTTTCATGGAACAGGAAACAAACCAAACAACTTTAAAAATTCTACTAGAACAAATCTACAGTGGGAGGTACTAGTAAACAATGGTTTTAGAAGCTTCCACATTAGTTAAGGTATGGGAAGAAATCTTTAACCAATGACACGAAAATTTAATATCCAACCAATGTAGAAAACTGCTATTACTCAAACAAGTCTTAAATTGACTCCTTAATGCTCTTTTTCTTGTTTTCTCCTGGTTGGCATCCCTTTGAGAAAATCTTGTGTAAGAACAGATGTAGCAGACACCAAGCTGCATACGGTCTACAGAACGACCACGAGCCTAGCTCGAGCAGCATCCAACCGTCTTCACAGCTGATACGTCATCCACATTTATTTTCTCTCCTTTGGTGGGAACAGCCGAAGCAGCTCCATCATCGCCTGCTTCCACTGCTTTCTTGCTCACAATATGATAGATCTGAGTCAGGACCTCAGCGAATGCATTGTCCACGTTGGTAGATTCCAATGCAGACGTCTCCATAAAGTAGAGTGACTCCCTCTCTGCAAACGATTTCCCATCTTCAGTTGAAACAGCCACAAGGTGGCGAAGATCAGACTTATTCCCTATGAGCATAACAACAATGTTGGGGTCTGTATGGTCCCTCAACTCCTTCAACCACCTCTCTACATTCTCAAAGGTGGAATGCCGGGTCACATCATACACAAGCAGTGCACCAACAGCTCCACGATAGTAAGCACTAGTAATAGCACGGTATCTGAAATTCAAACGGGGATTATAAGTATCATATTGGGTTCTTTCAGAACTTGGGTACAAGCCATACAATCAGAGGATTACTTCACAGTACGAGTATAATCATTTTGGCAACAGCAACAGTAGAGTTGAATCCAGCATAGAGAGGAATTCACATGGATCATCATGCAAAGTTTACAGTTGTTAGGCATGGAACAGGAATTGCTACACCTAATTCATATAAGTCGTCTAGCTATACTGAAATCATCCCCATGGTCACATCATATTGTTTGCTCATCTTGAGTGAAGAGTCTAAAACAATTTATTTCTCCTAGAGGGAAGTACATAGCAGCGCAGTAGCAATAAACTGAGCCAAAGAGCATCTGAGGAAATCTCACCCCCTCCCCTCCCCCTCCCCCTTTTTTTCCCTCCCCCACACACACAAACAACCACCACCACCCAGGTGTACAGCTTCAGAATTGGAAGGCTCTGTTTTGTGTCCGAATATTTTCCTACTTAATTGAGTTGCCTCCACTTCCCAAAGATTTTTAACTGGAAACTAATGTTTAATTTATGACGGGGCCGGATAGCTAGATATCCCAATAACCATCCCAAGTAGCCACCCCAACCCAAAAGTGAACTCACACAAGTAAGGGCTCGTTTTGAGTGAAGGATTTCTTCTGATGATGGAAATCATATCTACCAGAAATCAGCTAATTTGAATATGTGTAACTGTGTCAAAAAATGTGTTCCAGTTTAAGATTTTATCTAACGGTTCACATGTTTTTAGTTTTTGCAACACTTTTTCATATGGTTGAAGGATATGATCTCCATCATGGGGCCACAAAAAAATGAGCCCTTACTTCCCTGTAAAAATCCATTTTTGGGGTCAGGGTGGCTATTTGGGATGGGTAGCTATCCTGCCCCAATTATGATTGTGATCTCCACTGTGAATTTTACATTCTAGACAGAACCCTCTGGTATGCACAGAATCACCTGTTCTGCGCAACTTTAAAATCCCATATACTCATAACGTTAAACTAGATGAAACAAGTATAAATGCCACTTTAAGGAAATTTTATACCAACTACAGATAGCTAAAGAAACAAATCTACCTGAATATAATGAGATCGAAGTCTCTACTACAGATCCATACCCAACAGTATATATATAACACATGGAACCCACTATCTGTGAGTCAAATTAAAACTTCTACAAACACTTTCAACTCTAACTCACATAAAGCTACTCATTTCAACCTCTTCAGATCTTTATCAACAAAACCGATATCAAAATTCCACTACAACATCACATTTCCTAAGCAAATAGGTACCATAAACTAGTATTTAAAATCTCTTTGATACAAATATAAAAGCTATAAAGAGTGGTCTTGGAGGAGAGTTTACTAGTAAGTAGCAAAAGAGTTGAAAGTTTTCTGACAGAACATGGAATAACCCGTTACTTTTCTTGCCCTCATACTCCAAAACAATATGGAGAAGTTGAGAGGAAGTATAGACATATAGTTAAATCCTCTAGAGCCTAAATGGCACATTCAAGAGTTCCAACGCAATACCGGGTTGAAGTATTTCAAACAGCTGCATACCTGATTAACAGACTTCCCCAAAAAATGTTACAAAAACACTCCTTTCCAAAAACAATTCAAACAACAACCTAACTACTAACAGCTTTTGGATGCACCAGTTATCCCTGGATCAAACCTTACACCAAAAACAAGTTAGAATATGGATCAAAACCCTGTGTTTTCATTGGTTATAGCAACACTTCCAAGGGGTATAGATGTTTAGATATATCTACAGGGTGGGATTTCTAGACATGTACTCTTAAATGAGGAGGAGTTTCTTTTCAAATCTCACTCCAAAATAACTCTCTCTCTTCCCACAGAAACTCCTATCGACATCAACTTACATCTCCATTTTTCATGCATAATAGATTTTCTGACAGATCAACTACTTCTGACTAGCTCTACTCATCCAAACATTCCAACACATATTATTCCTATCAATACTACACACACTCATCACTCAAATAATTCTTCAAATTTAATTCTACAAATCACAACATTTCAAATTCTTCAAGGCATCACTCATCAGACAAGTGTACGAAATTCTCAATGCCCAAATTATGTTCCATACACAACCAAGTCATCATGCTACAATTCAAACTCAATCTCCAACCAATCTCAATAAACTTCACATTCAATGACAACCAGGTCAAATAATGACATCTTTAAACCAAAAGCTTTCGTTTCCACACACTATCCTATTCCAACTGCCCTTCTGGCATGTCCTAAAAACACTATCAAGCTTTAAAAGATGAAAAGTGGAGACAAGCTATGACACGAGTATAATGCATTGATAAAAATGACATGATCCAGTTGGACGCACATGGGTCTTCAAAGTCAAACACAAAGCAGATGGGACCATAAAATAGTATAAGGCAGGGTCGGTAGACAAGGGGTATCACCACCACTATTGATTTTCTGAGACCATTAGTCCTGCGGCAAAGCTAGCAATCATCAAGATGCTTCTCTCTATTGCTCGGTAGAATGACTGGACAGAATAGCAACTAGATCTAAGTAATAATTCTTTCATGGCAACCTTAAAGAACAAGTCTTCATGATACAACCCCCTGGTTTTGTTGATACTTCAAAACCTCATCATGTGTGTCAACTCCATAAATCCTTATATCCACTCAAGCAGGCACATAGGACCTTATGATATTCTAATCACTGGAAACTCCTTTTCTTGTAATAAAGTAAATGAAAAATTACACACTCCTTTTCTATGAAAGACCTTGGACCACTGAACTACTTCCTAGGTCCAGAAATACACAGAAACTCCAACTCTAAATTCTTATTACAAACCACTAGTACACTGGCACGTGGCAGTCGCCACGTGATTCTTGTAAGGTGAACAAAAAGAGAGAAACCACGTACACCTAAAGCCTAGTGGCAATCTCGCAATTGTATGTAAAATCGAGGGCAAATGTGGTTAGTGGTTTGGACAGGGCAGCACAAAAAGCCAAATTTCGGGCAGTGGCAATATCGTAATTGCTTACAAAATTGAAGGCAATGTGCTAAATCGAGGGAGAAACGCCTGAATTTCACTGTGAAAATTGACAGTTTTACCCCTCCCTCACCTATGTTATTACATAATACCCTTTTGACCGTAATCGTAATAATTGAATCCATATAGGGGTATAACTGAAAAAGGCCACTGTTCACCGAAGCATTCTCTTTATAGTGATCTTCTTAAAAAGGCAGATTTGGTGAATGCAAAGCCTTGAAATTCACTCCGTCCATGCAAAACTTGATCCATTTTCTATTCTACTTCTCTCTAATGCAACAGAATAAAGGTCCAATAGTACATGCACTTCAATACCTTACTTGGACCAGGCTTGACTTCTCCTTTGCAGTTAACCAAGTGTGCCAACACATGCACTCTCCAAGAGTTCAACATAAAACAGCAGCAAAAAGGATATTAAGGTATTTGAGGGTTCACACAATGAAGGACTTGTTTACAAGAAAGGATCACAAGAAATCACTGGATTTTCAGTTGCAGATTGGGCTGGACATTGCATAGATAGGAGATCTACTACAGGTTTTTGTATCTACGGTACTAATCTTGTCAGTTGGTATGCTAAGAAGTAAGTCAAGTAACAAACAGCTGCAAGGTCATCTACAGAAGTAGAATACAGGTCACTTGCTCATACTGCAGCAGAGATCACATGGATGTGTATACTATTAAGAGACCTAAACTATAAATCACACAAGCCTCCTCTAGAGTTATGTGACAACATCAGTGCAATGGTTTTCTCCTCAAACCCAGTGTATTTCATGCTAGGACAAAGCACGTAGAGGTAGATTACCATTATATTAGAGAACTGGTCAAAAGAAACTACTTGATGTCAGATACTTGTGTACAAAGGACCAGCTACCAGACCTCTTTACAAAGGGATTGTCAGCTCCAAGGTTCAAAATACTTGAAAACAATATTTCAGTACGCATTCTTCCCTTCAGATGAACAGGTTTGTTAGACAGAATAACAAGACATCAAGCCAGCTCAGTCAACAAACAGCAAATCAGTTATTCAGTTAGTTATTTAAGAGTTTTTTACAAAACACTATTCATTTATGACAGCTGTGAGACAGCAAAGAATCTTAGTCTATTTATAGCTAATCATTCATGTATAGTTACAACATTCAATACAAAAATCGATTTTCTCATTCCTCGTTTCTCATTTATTGAGAAAGTAAGCAGTTCAAGCATATCAAAAAGTTGGTCAACTTCTTATACTTGACTTATAGTAATTTATGTTGCTTTGTTGCGAAGTGTATGCGTATTTTACTTCGAGAAAATAAAATTCATTGTTCACTGAAACATGAAAAAAAAATGTCCAAAAGCATCGACTAATCCTAAATGGCACCCCCACACAACTCAGATAACCAGGCCCCATTGAACTAGTCCAACCATGTAGCTAGGCCTTTGAAAGCAGTTTTAGCTAATTTTCACCATGGCAATGGGAATGTGTATCAAGCAACAATTTTGACTTCTTGGAGAAAGCCTGTCTTTTGTGCTCGTGCATTATTTGATTCCTAGAATACTAGACTATGAGCATACACTGTTTTGG
The DNA here is from genome assembly GCF_015680905.1 of Coptis chinensis. NCBI lineage: Eukaryota > Viridiplantae > Streptophyta > Magnoliopsida > Ranunculales > Ranunculaceae > Coptis > Coptis chinensis. The sequence continues at coordinate 76,877,602 of NC_141464.1, forward strand.
TAAAAACCACATATACTATACCCTGTGCTTCTTTATAATTTTCAGTTTTCATTTCACCAATGCGCTAAAAGTTTCATTGATTCCTTCCACAAACAGTTGGTAAAGCAGAAAAACAAAGTCCAGTTGAGCTTGTCATATAAAGCAAGGTATAACATGAAACATGGGAAGAGTCATGAGACTCCAGAGGTAAAGTAAAAAGCATTGCAAGGTTGCCTGCTCTCTAATATTAAATGGCATACAAGAAATTACAATAAGTTCCGAACAATCCTGTCTGTTAATTCTTAATATGTTCACAATAAGTTGCCTTCCTACCCTTCCATGAACTAGCCTTCAAATTTTCTTTTGTTCCTATCTAATTTCCCGTGTTTTTCTCTGATACTGTTACCTGAACTTCAGCTAGCACAAAAAAAAAATTAGTGAATTAGCAACAGTGTGGTAGGCCGTTATCTTCACTGTGCATATTAAAGGAACCCTATGGTCTGGACACAGCACATAGTTTTTATGCTCAACTTTCCCACCCAACAGACAGCATTAAGCAAAAATTCCGTGATGTATGTATAAAACCTCTGAATTGATACTCTCTTTCATATTAGCATTTTCCCCTACTTAATCAAGTTACCTCCACTTTCCCATAGATATCAAACTAACAACCAATAGTGAATTAGCGATAGACTTATAAATAGTGAATTAGCGATAGAGTTTATAACAACCAATAGTGAATTAGCTGAATTAGCCCCTAACCTAGAAGTAAATAAATAAAACCTTTAGTTACCAGAGTTCAGCATGTAGCGAATCAAGAGCCAGAATTTCTAAGAGGATATATTTGATAAATTAAACACCTGAAACAGGGGTTAAGCTCCAATTACAGAAAATGATAAAATTGATCATCTCAAAACAAATACTTAATAACAGACACCAAATTTTCAATAATTTGGTGTTTTTTCATCGAAGAGACACCTTTTGATAAAAACACCAAAGCAAACACCAAATCGGCCAAAATTTGGTGTTTGCTTGTTTTGGTGCTGTATTAAATCTCTCTCGCGGTTTTGGCTAAACCGTGCGGTGTTTCGAACACCGCATGGGTTTGGGCTAGACTGTGGGCTTCTATGACGCAGTTTATCCAAAACCGCGTGCGTGATATGAATAAAAATGATACCAAAATTAGAAACTTAACTTGAATGATACCGGAATTAGGAACTGGACTTGAATTATAATGTCGAAATATCTGATTATGTATCTAATAAGAATGAACTATGCAATTGTTTGAGAATGAAAACTATACTAGGAATGAATTATACTCCGCTCGTGTATTAGGATCCAACAAAGTCTCTTTTGTATTTTTGTCAGAGTCTCTTTTGTGTTTTTGAAATTCTCATATACCCAAATCTTGTCATACATTTTGAAAATCAACAATATTACCATATCACAACCTAAACTGAACTCATGTTACATATTCTTATACATCTCATATTACATAAAATTTATTTAGCTATCTTCTTACGCCCTTTACCACTCGATGACTCTCCTCTTTCCATTTGGATGTTCTGAAACTGTTCCTCTAAGTTCCTAATCTAATAACCAAGACCTTCTCTGTCTGCACGAAAGTTAACTACTTCAGCCTGAAGTTCTTCATATGCCTGATGTTGTTGCGTGTACACCTACTGATTATCCTCATACTCTTTTCGAATCTCCTCATACGCATGTTGGGATTGCTGATATGTTTGAAAATATGTTTCCTCTCTTTCTTGGTTGTAATGATACAAAGAAGTTCTCATCCCATCAAACATACGAACATTGTTCTCATATCTTTCCTGATAAACATCTTGAAAATCCAAGAAAATACAATGTGAGTACATATTATATATATACTGAAGAAGTCAAAAAAAACAACTAAAACTCACCTGAGTATACTGATCAATTTGTAGCTCTAACTCATGAAAACGAGCATCAGGCATCTCAAGAATGGAAAGGTAAGTAGCCTCCCCATCAAGTCCACACACGGCAAACATCATCAGATTAGTGGTAGACACAGGAGCTGGATGATATATATTCACAGATTGTGGGCTGTAAACAAACTGTAGCGGATGAAGATTACATAGCTCACGTCTCATCCCTTGTAGGCCCACAAACTCGAAATTGCTACCCCGACCAACAAGGAACAACAACAGACCCATAGAAACACGGTTCCACCATCTATACTACTGATTAGCAGTCTGCTCAACAACAAAATAAGACGCATCTGGCCAAAAACCACCACTGGTATGAACTTGAGTTCTATTCCACTAGCATCACTAACATCTGGTATGGGGTATATGGAACTCCATAACGTCCAGTCAACTGTCTCCAACATCTGTCGTCATAGTATAAAACCTTACAATTACGTGCAGCAAAAACAATTCTGTGACGTGACAAAACACAAACATGCCGCACAACTGGATCGTTAAAGACAGTAGACAAACACCAAAATCTCTACTCAATAGATGACAATAATCTAATATCAATCTGAGCACGAGTCATACACACATTATTTCTAATATGTCCTCTGTTACGAGTAAAGTGAGGCCCTGACCAACTTGCAAATCTAAGACAAGTATCAGCAATCATGTCTATGTTAGGACAAAGACAACGAAAGTACTTGTAAAACCAAATCTCCAAAAGTCCTGTAAATCCTGCAATTTGAAGACTAATACTTCCAAATGTTTGTGAAAATTTATTTAACGCCACTATCAGTATGGCATATACTGAGCTACCAATGTCATAATCTTTCATATTTATGCAAATCAAAAACATAAACATAATATCCAAGTCGTACAGTAGAATGACCATTTGGAAACAAAACATGCCCAATAAAAAACATAAAAAAAACTCTAACATACACATCGGCACCCTCACTACCAGGTAGAACAATCAAAACTTATTCCGCTCGTGTATTAAGATCCAAGAGAGGTTCTATGTATACAATATTAATATGAGATAGCTTAATACCAGAAAAATTATAAACATCCAAGAGAAAAAAAATCATAAACATACTAACAATGTTCTCATAATTTGTATTAAAAGGTATCGGTTGGCCTATATCGATACTCAACCCAGAAATCATGGTGAAGTCTAGTGGTGTGAACCCCAATTTCGCACAAAGAAATTGAAATACAACTCATACATTTCATTTTCCTTGTGCGGAGTTGGGATTCACACCACTAGACTTCATTATGATTTATGGGTTAAGTATCGATATAGGCTAACCGATACCTTTTAATACAAATTATGAAAACATTGTTAGTATGCTTATGATTTTTCCTCTCTTAGATGCGAATGCTTATGATTCTTCTGGTATTAAGCTATCTCATATTAAGACTGCATACATGGAACATCTTTGATCTTAATACACGAACAGAATTAGTTTTAACTGTTCTACCTGGTAGTGAGGGTGCTGATGTTTATGTTAGGATTTTTTTTATGTTTTTTATTGGGCATATTTTGTTTCCAAATAGTCATTCTACTGTACAATTTGGATATTATGCTTATATTTCTAATTTGCATAATATGAGATTATGACATTGGTAGCTCAATATATGTCACACTAATAGCGGCAGTAGACAAATCTTCACAGATATTTGGAAATAAAAGTCCTCAGATCGCAAAATTCACAGGACTTTTGAAGATTTGGTTTTACGAATACTTCCGTTGTCTTTGTCCTAACATAGACATGATTGTTGATACATTCTATAGATTTGCAAGTTGGTCAGGGCCTCACTTGACTCGTAACAGGAGGCAAATTATAAATAATATGTGTATGGCTCGTGCTCAAATTGATATTAGATCATTGTCATCTATTGAGTGGAGACTTTGACATTTGTTTACTACCTTTGACGATCTATTTGTGCAGCATGCTTGTGTTTTATCACGACACAAAGTTTTTTGCCGCATTACGACCTGTAAGGTTTGAATCAGAAACGACGGATGTTAGAAAACGATTGACCGGCGCTATGGAGTTTCATGTGCTCGTGCGGATGTTAGTGATGCTAAGTCTTGGATTATAACTCAAGTTCATGAAGTTCATGCCAATGGTGGTCCTTGGCCAGTTACGACTTCTTTTGTTGTTGAACAGACTGCTGATCAATATTATAGATGGTGGAACCGTGTCTCTATGGGTCCATTGTTGCCCTCTGTTAGTCGGGGTAGCAACTTCGAGTTTGTGGGCCTACAAGGGATGAGACGTGAGCTACATATTCCTCATCCGCCACAGTCTGTTTACAACCCACAACTTGTGAATACATATCATCCAGCTCTTGTATCTACCACTAATCCGATGATTTTTACCGTGTGTGGACCTGATGGGGAGGCTACTTACCTTTCCATTCCTGAAGTGCCTGATGCTCGTTTCCATGAGTTAAAGCTGCAGATTTATCAGTATACCCTCTGGTGAGTTCAGTTGTTTTATTTATCTTCTTCATTATATATATAATATGTACTCACACTGTATTTTCTTGGATTTTCAGGATGTTTATTAGGAAAAATATGAAAACAATATTCATATGTTTGATGGGATGAGGACTGCCTTGTATCATTACAGCCAAGAAAAAGATGACGCATATTCTCAAACATATCAACAATCCCAACGTGCGTATGAGGAGACACGAAAAACGTGTGAGGATAATCAGCAGGTGTACACGCAACATCAGGCATATGAGGAACTTCAGGCTGAGGTAGTTAACTTTTGTACAGGCGTAAAAGATCTTGGTTCTCAAGTTATGAACTTATAGGAACAGCTTCGGAACATCCAAATGGAAATAAGAGAGTTATTGAGTGAAAAGGGGTATAAGAAGAGAGCTAAATAAATTTTATGTAATATGAGTTGTATAAGAATATGTAATATGAGCTCATTTTAGGTTGTGATATGGTATTATTGTTGATTTTCAAAATGTATAACAGGATTTGGGTTGTAAGACAGGATTTGAGTATATGAGAATTTTAAAAATACAAAAGAGACTCCGTTGGATCCTAATACATGAGCGGAGTATAATTCATTCCTAGTCTCATTTTCATTCTCAAACAATTGCACAATTCATTCTTATTAGATACATAATCAGATATTTCGACATTATAATTCAAGTCCAGTTCCTAATTCCGGTATCATTCAAGTTCTGTTCCTAATTCTGGTATCATTTTTATTTATATCATGCACGCGGTTTTAAATAAACCGCGCCATAGAAGCCCACAGTCTAGCCCAAACCCATACAGTGTTCGAAACACCGCGCAATTTAGCCAAAACCACAAGAGAGATTTAATACAGCACCAAAACAAACACCAAATTTTGGCCGATTTGGTGTTTGCTTTGGTATTTTTATCAAAAGGTCTCTCCGATGAAAAAACGCCAAATTTTCAAAAAACACCAAATTTTCAAATAGTCTCTCCTAAAAATGCTCTTAGTAAGCTTTTAAATAACAAAATAATTTTTAATTCTCACTCAAATCCAAATAGAAATCCGCTTAGAAAAGGAACATTTAGCACGTCTTTCCTTTATGCTCCTTGTTCTCCTAAGACTTTGTTATACACTCAGAGTTTATGACTATTTAGTACCATGAACTTTCGTTTTTTTTCCTAAATGGTATCCGAACTTTGTTTCTCGCCTATTCGTACCACGAAGTTTCAATTTGTTTTAATTTAGTACCTCAGTTAATTTTCCGTCCAATTTCACTAACAACATTAGTGCTATTCGCGTTAGAACTATTTACACAGTATTATTCACGTAAACATTGCTTTTTCACTATTCACGTGAACATTGTTTTTTCAAAAATCAAATTTTGAAAACAGAAAACACTATTCACGTTAGCAGTGTTTTCACTATTCACGCGAACAGTTTTTTTGTAAAAATCTTTAAAATAAATTCTTTAATAAAAAATAATGAAAAATACTATTAACATAAACAGTGTTTTTGCTATTCAAGTGAACAGTTTTTTTAAAGATTATTATACCAAAAAAATTGTTCACATGAATAGTAAAAACATTGTTTATGTTAATAGTGTTTTTTATTATTTTTCATTAAAGAATTTATTTTTAAGATTCTTACAAAAAAAATTGTTCACGTGAATAATGTTTTTTTGTTTTTCAAAATTTGATTTTTGAAAAAACATTGTTCACGTGAATAGTGAAAAACATTGTTCATATGAATAGTGTTGTGTGAATAGTGCTAATGCTGTTAGTGAAATTGGACGGAATTGGATGGAAAAATAACTGAAGTATTAAATTGAAACAAATTGAAACTTCGTTGTACGAATAGACGAAAAACAAAATTCGGGTACCATTTAGAAAAAAAAACGAAAGTTTGTGGTACTAAATAGTCATAAACTCTACACTGAAACACCAACATCCTTCAAATACCCCCACAAACAGTAATATAGAATATAATAATTAATAAGAGTAAGAAAAAATAATTAAAGCAATACAAAGCATCTATTGCAACAAAATTTAGACACCAGGAAAGAATAAAAGTGTTTGATTTCTAAAATGGGTTAAGCTCAATGTTGAACACGAGCATAGTAAAAACATTCTAGAAGAAAAATAAATCTCTTCGCCTCAAAAAAATAATGACAATAGTTGAAGTACTCAATAGAGAAAAATAAAACATTTTTATTTTGGTTCTATCTCAACATACAAGAAACTATATATAAAGGTAAAAACTTACCAAATGAGGAGACTAAAAAAATCAGAGAAAGAAAATAAGTCTTCTAGATTAGGACTTCATTACTTTAGAAAATAAGTGATGGTTTTGTTTTGCAATAGAGAACTTCAGTAAAGTGATAATATCAACTTTGTTTTTACCAATAAATACATGAAGGATTATTGAACAAAGTCTATGAGTTCAAGATATTTGTGCGAAAGTATTGAGGAAACCATCAAATCATAGACATTAGTCCTCCATATATTTATTAATAGCAACAAATTTGATTTTATCATTTTACTGAAGTTTCTCCATTGCAAAACAAACAAAACAAAACATTTTCTTTTATATTCTAAAGTAGTGAAATCCCAATCTAGGAGACTCTTATTATTTTCCTGATATTTCTAGTATATATATATTGTTTTGTTTGTTGAGATGGAACAAAAAATAAATAAATAAAAATAAAATATCTATTGAGTGTTTCAACTATCGCCGTTATTTTTTTGAGGTGAAGCGATTTACTGCTTCTAGAACGCTTTCACTATGATTTATGTTTAACATTGAACTTAACCTATTTCAGAAATCAAATACTTTTCTTTTTTCCATTTGTCTGTATTGTTTTATTCTGTTACAGTAAAAGCCTTGTGAGAATGTCTTGTATTGCTTCTTTTTTTTCTTACTATTTTGATACAATACACTACTGTTTGTGGGGGTATTTGAAGGATGTTGGTGTTTGTGTATAACAAAGTCTTAGGAGAACAAGGAGCACAAAGAAAAGACGATGCTAAATGTTTTTTTTTATTGCATAGTTCAAAAACTTAGTTACAAAAACCTATTACTAATTTAATAAAAATAATTAGGCTCTTGCGCCAACCGGGAACAGGTAAAAGGAGATAAAAACCCTTGTTGATATTGTCCTATGACGGTTCCCCAAGTATAACATCTCATAATATGGTTAATAACATCCTTAGAGAGGTCAAGAAGACAATAACACACTTCTACAACTAAAGTAATTGTCTTATCATGACTCATATGAGCAATAGATCTCCACCTTGAATCACAATAAATTCTCCAAAAGAACCATGAGTGATGTAACAATTTTATCTCGAGGAAACATTAAACTACCCAGTTTCTAACATGTTTCCTTCTCTCTTATTAGACAGAACATAAATTCTGAAACAAATTTGTTGTACTTGTTTAGGACTTTAGGATATAAACCAAAAAATAAAATCAAATCAAATAGTGAATTGGCAACAGAGTGGTATGCTGTTATCTTCACTGTGCATATGAAAGGAACTCTATGGTCTAGACACAGCATATAGTTTTTCTGCTCAACTTTCCCACCCAACATACATCATTAAGCAAATATGTGGTGATCTCACATTATAAAGCCTCCGAATTGATAGGGTCTCTTCCACATCAGTATTTTCCCCTACTTAATTGAGTTAGCTCCACTTTCCCATAGATATCAAACTAAAAACCAATAGTGAATTAGCGATAGAGTGTTGATCTCCACTATCCGTTCACTAAAAAGTCCCTAATTGTCTCCACTATCGTTCACATCACGATGGTAACAGAATCCATGACTTCTCAGCCCCTATGCAAAACTACAATTATCCAAGTGTAAATCCACTGAGTTTTGTGTTTCCACTTTAACAAAACTACATAGTATATACTAACTAGACACAGGCACACAGCTACAGCTACTAATAGAGCTGAATATAAAGAGATCTAAAAATCTCCACAACAGATCTAAGCTTAACTTAAAAACAGACAAACACATTGAACCAACTCATCTATGAACTGAACTAAAACTTCTATGAACACTTCAATCCTAACTCGCTTAAAACTACTCAGATCTTTATCACTACAACAATATAACAAATACCATACACAAGACAACAAAAACATCAAAAAGCTTAAATATTTTAATAAAACAAAACATGAACTACCCAAGTTGAAAAAAGTACCTCTCTTGGCCTGCAGTGTCCCAAATCTGAGCTTTAATAACTTTTCCATCAACAGTTAAGCTCCTTGTAGCAAATTCCACACCAATAGTAGACTTTGATTCAAGACTAAACTCATTTCTAGTGAACCTTGAAAGCAAATTAGACTTGCCCACACCTGAATCTCCAATTAAAACCACTTTAAAAAGGTAGTCATAGTCATCTTCAGTTCTATAAGCAGCCATCACTGTACTTGTTTTTGTTGCAGTTGGGAATGATTTGAAGTGATGAGAAGATGAGGTTTTGATTTAGTTTGAGTTTTTGTGTAAAGATTTGATTTTTATTTTGTTTTGGTGGAGTTTTTTGGGAGGGAAAAGTGTTGAAAAGAGTGCTTGTCTGTCTGTCTGACAAGAAATGAGGATGGTCTTCTAATTTTCTTTTTCAAAAGTAGTTAATGATGAGAGTAAATTACTCAAATGACCTTACTCAAAGGAGTTGATTTGTCTCATTTTAAGGCTAATTAAGTCATATGAGGTCCTATGCCAACTTTTTTGGTTGTTGTGTTTTGCTGTCTTTGAATAATTTTAAGTTGCTCAGTTTAGCATCAATCTTAGTTTCACACTTGTGTGTTGAATCCTGTACATGATTGTCTCTGGTAGATTGGTGAAGAACATCTTAAATTGTAATTTTGGAGAGTGATTTTGATGTCGTTGAGATGATCAGTCTATAATAGTACCAAAGACCATGGTATTATAAATGGAACTTATCATCATGTCTGAGGCCCTGTCTAGGATGATCGCAAAAGCCGAGGTAGAGGAAAAAGTCCATGGGATTAAGATCCGGAGGGCTTCTCCGCCCATCTCTCACCTCCTATATGCGGATGACTTGATTTTGTTCACCAGAGGAAATCTTGAGGATGGGGGGCATCTTAAAGATATCCTTCAAGACTACTGTCATGCTTCTGGCCAGCTGATTAACTTTGACAAATCCAGCATCTTTTTCAGTCGAAACATCAAGTTTCGTAATAAAATAAAGTTAAAAAGATTCTGAAAAATGAGGCTTTTTTATCCAAAGGACAAATATTTGGGTATTCCAATCATGTTATCCAAAAAGAAGGCTGAGGATTTTGACTTTTTAGTCGACAAAATCCATAAAAAAAATAAAAGGGTGGAAGGCAAAGGTACTTTCACAGGCTGGAAGGGCTACCCTGATCCAGTCTGTGGTCCAAGCCACTCCACTTTATGCTATGTCTACCTATATGCTTCCCATGTCTACTTGCAACAAAATAGACAAAGCATGTCGAGATTTCTTTTGGCATGGGGCTGAAAATTCAAGAAGTGTCCACACCATTGGGTGGGACAAGTTATGCAAAACTAAATCAGAAGGGGGATTGGGGTTTAGAAAGATGAGAGATATCAATGTAGCCATGCTAACTAAGCTCCCTTGGAAAGCTGCTACAGATACTGAATCTGTTTGGACAAGAACTCTTGCCAGCATATATAGCAAGAACTGGATAGGGGATGTTTGGAAGCCACTTGAGCATGTCTCCTTCTTTTGGAAAGGTATACACAGCACTTTCAATCTTATCAGTGGAGGGCTTGTCTGGGGGATACATAGTGGTAACACCACTTCTGTTCTGGATGATCCCTGGGTGATATGTAATGGGAAACCTCAGACTCTGAGAGAGTTAGGGGTAGAGGATCCCATACTTGAAGGCCTCCATGTGGCTGACCTCTTTCTTGAGGATAGGACTGGATGGGATGAAGCCAAGCTACAAGGCTTATTCCCCCCCTTCCTAGAGACAAGAATTAAAGAGATTATGATAAGGCCTATGGGCCTTGGTAAGGATAGGCTGATCTGGAGTGGAGAGAAAACTGGGAGATTTACAGTAAAATCTGCCTACAGGTTTCTAACAAAGAAAGGTGATGAAGGACAGAGCTCCAGCTTCAGTGCAAAAACAGTCAAGATCATTTGGAAGGCTAAAATACCAGCCAATATCCAAATGTTCATATGGAAAGCATATATGAATGCTTTACCTATGGGAGATAGGCTGACTTCCTGGAAGGTGGGGGGGGAATATTCCTACCCTTGGTGTTATAAGAATCTGGAAACAGAGATAGTCATCCATTTTTGAATGTATTTGGACCGTAAATTTGTGGTTCACCTCAAGCTTGGGGTTAAGAATGGAGACTCAGGGAAGGAACAATACTAAAGAATGGATTTCCAAATTCATTAGCTGGAGCAGTAACAAGAGCCAACAGATAGCTCAGGCAGGAGTTCAGGCGTGTTATATTCTATACAACATCTGGAAAGCGAGGAATGAGGCCAAGTTTGAACAAAGGCTTCCTAACAGAGAAAGAATTCTCAGAAGAAGTGAGATGGAGGCAAACAATTGTTACAATGGCCTTGCTACAGCCAACAACCAGACTGAGCACTCTATCCCCTCTGAAATTAATTCTGATCATAATAGCTATGATTTTGATTCTCTGTTCCCTGTGATCCCAAATGAGTGTATTAATATGAGATATGATGCTGCATTTCAGGTTATAACAGGGGAGGCAGCAGCTGGAACAATAGCCTGGGACTCGGAAGGCAAAGTGGTAGGGGCAGGTACCAAAAGGTTTCAGGCCAGATCTGCAGAGGAAGCAGAGATGGTTGCTGCAGAGGTGGCACTAGAGCTGGCAAAGCATCATGGATGGAAAGCTGTGAATATAGAAGGGGATTGTTTAGAGGTTATTAAGGCACTTAATGGCCTAACTTGTTCTTGGCAGTCTGAGAGTTTGCGAGACTATGTAATTAAGTTAAGCTCCGAATTTGATTTCTGTAAGTTTAAATGGGTAAACAGAAGAGCTAATGGAGAGGCACATGGGCTAGCACAATGGGCCATCCATCGTTACAAATGGAGAGCGACTACCCTTTGTATTCAAAGTGCACAAGATTATCCCTGTTCTGGTTTAATGGTTATTAATAATATATTTGGTATTATCAAAAAAAAAATAATAATAAATAAATGGAACTTATTAAAGGTGTGATACATGTTGTCATCCTAAAGGATCAAACCCAAAATAGTTATCCATCCTAAATCATCTTGCTGTTCAATGATTGTCAAAAAATAATGGATTGTCTACTCTTTTCCTCTTTGTTTATTCAATGACTACCTAAAGCATTGCAGTCAGAGACTTAGAGAAACGAAATGACACTCAACCTTAGCAATGTTTTGAACTTTGATCGGTACAAAACATAATCAAGCCGAAACGAAGTAATAGACAAGAAGGGGGACAAGGCACGCGATCTTGACTTAAAAAGAACTTTGATCCAAATAAATTCTACGGAAGCAAGGAGCAATCTACCATTCATTTTCATATGAAAAAAGTCTTCATGATCCAAATAAATTCGACTGAAGCAAAATGAAGTACGGAAACAAATGGATACTGTCAAAACTGTGCTTATATTTAGGGTAATCTTAAGGGGACGACCACAGCACATGGTCCAGCACACAAAAAACCATCCGAAGTTAGCTGGGATTGGCGGGTGGAGAGAGAGAAAAGAGGAGATAGAGAGAGAATTTGAGTTGTTATTTTATTTTCACCAACCAATCACAATTGACTTTGGACGTTTTTTTTGTGTTGGGCATGTGTATTAGTTCTATCATAATCTTAAATACACTCTCCATTTCTAAGAGGGCACTCTCCGACCGAAAATTTGTTCTTACATTTGTGTCCCAACTTAAAACCTATGTTTTCTAAGAGGGCACTCTCCATAAAAAATAGTGGTAACCTTCTATTGCCCTTAACTAACTAATTTGCACTGGGTCCTGTATTGGGCACTCATCAAATTGGATTCAGCAACCCCCAAAAATTAAAAAAAAAAAATTACAAATTTGCCATATTACAAGTTTGTCATGAAAGCCCAATCCCAACAACCAGTCTCTCCATAACGAACCCTTCGGGTCGTTACGACCTCACCACGTAGTTTGAGTCACCGCGTAGTTTGAGTGTAGACTCAAACGACCTCACCACGTAGTTTGAGTATACACTGAAACGACGTCACCACGTAGTTTGAGTGTATACTAAAGTGGTCTGCGCGTGTCGTTTGAGACAAAACTTTTGGTTTTTTGCTAAACTACATGGCGGGGTCGTTTGGGGACTCTCTTGGGCGACACGGCGGGTTTGAACTTAAAAAATTCAGTTTGTTTATCACGATGTTCATTTTAAAAATCAACTTTCACTTAATCAACCCAAACTCGAACTCAAACTCGAAAATGGCTTCATCAAACTTGGGCAAACTTGAACTCAAGTTTAATCAACCCAATCTTCCACTCAAACTCCAAAAAAACATTAAGTTTGAAATCATCAACTTTAATCAACCCAATCTTCCACCCCAATCAAGTTTAATCAACCCAATTTTTCACCCAATCAAATTTAATCAACATAATTAAGTTTAATCAACCCAACCAAGTTTGAGTATATACTTAAATAGGACACGACTCGAATTGGGTGAAGTCGCCAACTTCAATTCCCATTGTTGATTCACAACTCAACACCCAAAATATGAACACGATAGAAAACTCAAAGTTTTTTTTTTTTTTTTTTTTTTTTTTTTTGGTTTGGGGTGCAATCTCGCGAGAGAGATGATACCGGCTACAAAAGGTTTGAAAAAAAAGGGTAGCCGGTATGAGTTGAGGTGGGCTATTGTTGTTGGACTTAGTTATCGGGCTTGGGCCGGAGGCTGCCCAATGTAATTTGATAAGTGCCCGATTAAATCACCATTTGCACTATGCAACTCTATACACTATCAAAATGCACTATCCTTCTCCAATTATCTACGTCCAACTCAATTTTCCTTGACTCAACTCAACTTAATTTTCCTCTACTTCTCAACTCTCAATACCTCTATATTTTAACTCTCAAATGGAGTATGTATCATTACCCAACTCTCAAATGAACGATTTATCGCAATACAACAACCCACATCTCAATGTCAAATAAATTGAAGATTATATGATATTAGAAGAACCAATTGAACCTGAAAAAGAATAAATTGGAGATTAATGTAATTGAAATTGCCTAATAGAATTGAAACTAAATGGATTACGATAGTTTGAATCTTAGATTTCAAAATAAATTTTGTGTAATCTTGATGTATGTGCTATTTTGAGGAACGGTAATACATTGTCGTAAAATACCATAAACCATGGTAACGGGTTGCTGGAACATAACCATAAATTACAGTGTCGGGGACCATTCGGTATCTTATTGTTGTGTTGTTAAATTCCAATATTTAAATATTTCATCATCTATTTGATAATAAATTTGATAATAATTTGATTAATAATGAGCATATTTTAACTTATTTGTAGTTGTTTTAAGTAATAACTTTGTTCCAACAAGTAGAAAATATTTAGGTTATAATTTTTTATTTTCGAATTTGTAGCAATTGTACATGTCTCTAGGGTTTAGGGTTTGAAGAAATATAGTTTTAACTAGACTTTGAATCTAATATCTAAATTTTTACCAACAAATTAAAATTGGATTATATAATATAACTTAAACCCATTCTCCAATCTATAATAAAATGTTTAGGTTATAAATTTTTATTTCGAAATTGGTAGCAACTATACTTATGTTTCGGGTTTAGGGTTTGAATTAGTACAGCTCTAACCACACTTTGAATCTAATATCTAAATTTTTACCAACATATTAAAATTGGATTAGACAATATAATTATTTAAATTAACCCGTTCTCCAATCTACAATAAAACGTTTGGGTTGTAATTTTTTATTTCATAATTAGTAGCAACTTTACTTATGTTTATGATTTAGGGTTTGAAACAGTACAGTTCTAACTAGACTTTATTTAAATCGATTTAACATCTAAATTTTTACCAACAAATTAAAGTTTGATTAAATGATATAATTTAAACCCATTTTCCATTCCATAATAAAACATTTTGGTTATTATTTATGATTTCAGAATTGATATGTAGCAATTGTACATATGTTTACGGTTTAGCCAATTCCGTTCTAACAATAATAGAACTATATTTCGAAAAAAAAAAAAAATCAATACAATTTTAACTATATTTTGAATCTAGTATCTAACATCTAGTACATTTGGAAGTTAATATTCATTATCTAATCTAACACCTATTTTATTATATATTTTATTATTATTTTTTTTAATTTGTAATGGTACCAAAATTTGAGATTCCTCGATATTCCCAATTTAGAGTTTAGGGTTTAGGATTAGACATCTCGATATTTCAATATTTTAATTATTTCGATATCTCGACATTTGAAATTGAGTTTTCATTTCGACAATTATTTCAATATTTCAAAACAATTTTGATATTTTGACCAATTATTTAATAATTCAATACTATTTCAATATTTTACCCAATTGTTTTTATGAAATTTCGAAATCAATTTATTCTCTTTTTAGGTTGATTTGAATTCCCCTCCCAAAATCAAACTCAAAACTCATTTTCAACTTTTTGGCTTCCCCCTCAAATTCAAATTGAAATTCAAACCCAAATTGTAGCCCTTTTTCTACTCTATTTCTTTCCCCACCCTCAAATCTACTTCTCTTTAAACACTTCTTCTCCATTCCTAATATAGAAACTTACAAAAACTCAAAACTATGGAAGGTGGTGAGCATGAAAACTCACCCAATCCACACACTTGCAAGGTAATTTGTTTGACTTATCTTATCCACTTTAATTGTTTTCTTTAAGTTGGGTATATGTCTAACTATTTTATTTTTGCTGAATTTAAGTCTAATTTAAGCACATTGAAAGCTTACATTGGAATTGGAAGTGGAAGTTGACAACATATGTCATGGGTTTGGGACAAAAGTTATTGTGAAAGGAAAGGGGGAAAAAGAGGAATCATAGAATGTTGTAATCTTCTCAATCTTATGTTAATTTCGATAACTAGTTACTACTTTACAAATACAATTTTCAGCAACTGAACACCAAAAGTTTGAGCACTTTTCAGCAACTAGATATCATTTATCAAATTAGTAACTAGATACCGAAATTGAGTTTTTATTTCGGAAACTGGTTAACGTTTTACAAGTACAATTCTCAGCAACTGAACACTAACATTTTGAACAATTTTCAGCAACTAGATACCATTTATCAAATTAGGGATACCGAAATTAAGTTTTACAAATACAATTTTCAGCTACTAAACACCAAAATTTTGAGCAATTTTCAGCAACTAGATACCATTTATCAATATTTCAATTTAGGGTTTAGGGTTAGACATCTCGATATTTCAATATTTCACCCAATTATTTCAAATTAGGGATACCGAAATTGAGTTTTAATAACTGGTTACCGCTTTACAAATACAATTTTCAGCAACTGAACACCAAAAGTTTGAGCAATTTTCAGCAACTAAATACCATTTATCAAATTAGCAACTTGATACCGAAATTGAGTTGTAATTTCGATAACTGGTTACCGCTTTACTATTATAATTTTCAGCAATTGAACACCAAAATTTTGAGCAATTTTCTCAAATTAGGGATACCGAAATTTAGTTTTAGTAACTATTTACCGCTTTACAAATACAATTTTCAGCAACTGAACACCAAAATTTTGAGCAATTTTCAGCAACTAGATACAATTTATCAAATTAGCAACTAGATACCGAAATTGAGTTTTAATTTCGGTAACTGGTTACCGTTTTACTATTACAATTTTCAGCAACTAGATACCAACATTTTGAGCAATTGTCAGCAACTAGATACCACTTTACTATGCTTTGAACAATAAATGCAATGTCTTCAATTTAGAATCCCACTACCAAAATCCAATTTCTCCAAAAAAACAAAGCGAAAACTCCAAACAAAGCGAGACTCGGGTGTTTTGTTTTTTTTTTTTTTAATGTCGGTAGTAGTTTAAACTTAAAGAAAGAAGAGGAGGAGGTGGTAGGGGTGACCGGGAGGAGTCTCGAAGGTATTTTACACTGTTAGTAACCTATGAAAATAGTACTAAAAACTTGTATACAAAGTCACCCGGTTTCAGGAGCGTGCCCCTCTAATTTTTTAATGAACTGGCTGGGTTACTCTTAACCAAAACTGGTTCCTGGGTCAGAGAGTGCCCTCTTAGGAACCAGAGCGTGTATTTAACAGGACCCATTAAGGATATTGTGGAGGTGTATATAGATGATATGGTCATCAAATCAAATAAGGCGTGTAATCATGTTCAAGATTTGGATATGGTGTTCCGAATATTCCGACAGTTTAATATGAAGCTTACCCCTGAGAAATGTACTTTCGGGGTAAGTTCAGGGAAATTCCTCGGATATATCGTCATAAAGCGAGGAATTGATGTTAACCCAGATCAGATTCGAGCTATGCAACAGATGTCGTCACCCAGTACAAGGAAGCAAATTCAAAAGCTTACAGGCAGAATTGCAGCATTTAATATGTTTATATCTCGAACTTCCGATAGATGTAAACCTTTATTCAAGCTATTGAAGAAAAATACAAAGTTTGTATGGGGTGAGGAATGTGAACTCGCGTTCATGGAATTAAAAAAGTATCTCCAAGAAGTACCAACTCTGATAAAACCAGAAGAAGGCGATACGTTGTTCTTATACCTCGCTGTCTCGAATTTCTCCATCAGTTCAGTACTCGTCAAAGTGGAAGATGGAGTTGAGCGACATGTGTATTTTCAATCTAAAACAATGCTCGAAGCTGAGACTCGATACTCAATGTTAGAAAAATATGCATTAGCTCTCCTATATTCTACTCAACGGTTAAAGCCTTATTTTCAATCCCATTCAGTAGTAGTAATGACAAATCTTCGTTTGAAGCAAACTTTAGCTAAGACAGCTAAATCGGGGAGAATGGCGAAGTGGTCAGTTCTTATTGATGAGTTTAGGATTGAGTATAAGAATAGAGTATCGGAGAAAAGCCAAGTTCTAGCTGATTTCTTAGCAGATTTTCCTGCTGAAGATGAAGATTGGAAAGCTGAAGAAGATAATCTTCTATTGGTACAAGAAACTGATAATGCAATGGATGAGGATGATCCGTGGGTACGAATGGATGGAGGCTCTTTGTAGATGGATCATCAGGGCAAAAGGGATGTGGTATCGGCGCTGTGCTAATAACTCCAGAGAACCAAAGACTCGAGACAGCAGTTACTTTAGGTTTTCACATTTCTAACAATGAAGCTGAATATGAGGCTCTAATAACAGGCTTGGAGATGGCTAAATCATTAAATGTCAAAGATTTATCGGTCTTCAGTGATTCGTTGTTGGTGATAAGCCAGATCAATGGAGGATATGCGGCAAAGTGCGATAATATGATAGATTATCTAAATTTGGTAAGAGTAAAGCTCAAGGATTTCAAGAAGATTATTTTTCAGCATCTCGATAGAGGAGAAAACCGACATGCTGATGCATTGGCATATGTCACAGCCCGAATTTCTAAACAATTACAAAGTGAATATTTGAAATATAAATATCTCAAACATCACTATGTTCAATTGTCTAAAAACCCAGACTATGACGGGGTGGATACAACACATGCTAAAACCGAAAACCCACATCATAAAGAATCAACTTAACAACAAAAATCTCCAAAATCATCACTTTATTAAAAGACTATCTTCCATCCCAATGAAAATGTCAAACAAACTCTAAGAATAACAGTCTTCAACATCGTATTCTCATGTCATGATGGATATGAAACTACGTTAATACATGCTTCCAAAAAGATTAGACCTAATAAAAGAACTAATGGACTGCTCCAAGCAAGAATCCAAATCAAACGTTGTGGTTCCACTGTCTTCCACCTATGTTCCCAAGAACACACCCACGTTGCCAAAACAAAGCAAACATGGGTCAGCAAAATGGAATTTGTTGGTATGAGTAGACTAACCACATAAAAACAATGTCATACTTTAATTATCCAAACAATCACTTTATATTTCCCATAACTTAATCATTCTCAACTTAGAAGACAGGTAGTTCCGTCATTTCAACCGGCATAGTTTCTTCCAAAGAAAAACTTCCATTTTATTACCTCGTTATAATAACTTGTTTTAATAACTAAGTAATTGAATTACAACTTGCCGATATCCACTTCTGTATAAGGGTAGGACCGCGTCCCTGCACAAAATATTATTAAGTCTTACCCTCCTGCAAACGAAAGTTAGAAATTTTATATAACATATGTAGATATCCTATAGGTATTCAAATGTAAGCCCAAACACACTTGCACAATCAAATTAATTTATCTTATTAATAAATCAATTACTTGTCTTATACACCCACCATTTAGTACCTATGTACCTTAGGTCATTCCCGCCACATTTAATGAATACCCGGGTCATTCATGGCACAGTCAATGAATACCTAGTTATAACGCTAACGGGCCATTTATGGCATATTCAATAAATGTCAACCTAACATATGACATCATCAGTCATAAAATCTCATTTCCAAATATCATGCATAATTATTCGAGTCCAAATCACAAGTCAAGTCAAACTGATCAACCATCAAAAGCCCAATACTAAAGTCCATGAATCTAAGTCCGTATGTAGTTTAATTCTCATAAAAACGTATATATCTAAGTCTTATAAGAATTCCCCTCTTGTTACGTGCCAATATTTATATGATTTACACACTACTCATGTCAATCTTAATTAGATAATGACAACCAAGGTTATACAATTTTCAACAACATTTTATTATTACCTTTTTCCATAAAATTAAATATGTGAAAATATAGAAAAAGTCAACATTCCATCGTCAATGGTCAACGGTCAAAGTCAAAGTCAACACATCATTTCCATGTTCAACAGGTTCATGGTCATAGCCATGGTTCATGGCTAAGGTCATAGTTCATGTCATGGCTAAGGTAAAGGTGCATGGCTCATGGGCTCATGGCTAAGGTCATGGTTCGGACCCAACTAGCCAAGCCTGTGACTCAACCAAAGATTCAAATAATGTTAGCCGGATCCAACATAAAAGCCAAACCAGAAACCGGCCCAACAATAGATTTAGCCCAACTAGCAATATCTAAAAGAAGCAGATCCACTTAAAACAACAATGGCCCAACCCACAAAAATAAAAGAAAACCGGCCCATGTAAACAAAATTAGAACCGGCCCCAACAAAAATAGAACCGACCCAACTCAAAACTAAAGACTTTGGCCCAAAGCCCAAAAATTGAAACCGGCCCAAACCAAACAGATTTCGGCCCAAGGCCCAACCGAAATAGAGTTGCACTGGTGAGATGGGGAGCACTGGATCCAAATCGCAGTCATCCCCTCCACCACACCAGCTCGGTTTCCGACCACCACCATCCTCTAAACCTAATCGAAAAAATCCCCATCAAAACCAACATTTTTTTTTTTTTTTTTTTTTTTGGTAAGCTTTGTTTTTAAATGAGATCAAGAACTCTTTGATCTTTGGGGGGTTCGAGCTGAACCACTCCGGGTATCGTCACCCAAAGGTTTTACCGACTTTGCTAGTCGACACCCTACAAAACCAACAACATTTAATAAACACAAAATCCACAAATCATTCAATATATATTCTTCATCAAAACTAGATCTCGAATTCGCGCCGCCATTAATGCCGGATTCAAAGCTTCAAACGACACTACTGTCAAGCACCCAATCCTCCCCACTACCACCAAACATCATCCAACCAACACGCAACATATTAAATGTAATTAAAAGCTCAAGCAATATACATTGACGATTTCTAAGGGGTTGGTGCCTCCATTGACGACCCCTCCAAGCTTCGACAGAACCAACCAAACCTCAATTCACATACCCAACACTTTTACAATCACAACCAAACATTATTCAATCACACCACAACAATAAAAGTTCAACTACAGCAAAATAGTTCAACCAAACAAAAGCAGGACGATTCTTGGGCTCACGCCGCCATTAACGGGCCCAATAAGCTTTGACAGTTAAATTCCAATTTTCGAGTTTCAACAGAGTTTAACCAGTTTTAATAATGACAGTTTAACCAGTTTTAACAACAACATGACGAATAATAATGACAGAAGAAAGAGCCGAAAACATGAGCGAAAACCTTGAACAGTAAAGTTAGATGTGAAATAGAAAACTAACCTACTCACCCGTGATACGCTCCTGCTACCCGCTGATATCAGCTATCAGAAAAAATCTTCCTTTTCCTCTCTCAGTATAACTCTCATTTTTCCTCTGTGTTCAAACTCTCCCCATAAACTCTTACGTGTTTCCCATTTCTTTTTATTTGAAAAACCCCCCAAAAATAGGCAATGGGGTTTATCCTCTTTACCCTATCTCTTTATAATCTTTATCTATTTTTATTATTATTATTATTTATTGTACTAGGAAAATATAAGAAAAAGACGGGGTGTTATAGCATATGTAGCCGCAATGCTCGAGAACGAAAAAGGTCGGTTGTTGCATATCGGTATTCAGCAAACTCCAAGTATTAGTATAAATCATACAGAGGTGATAGAGATAGACACACTGGGGGCATCATGGTTGAACGATTATGTGTTGTTTTTGTTAGAAGGAAAATTGCCGTCAGATAAGAATGAGGCTAGAAGGATAAAAGGAGGAGCTGAAAGATATCTACTAATAGACGATCAACTGTATCGAAAAAATCCATGAGGACCACATTTAAATTTATATCGGCAGAAGATTCTCAGAAAATTATTACAGAAATGCATGAAGGAGAATGTGGAAATAATTCGGCGGGAAGATCGTTGGCAAGTAAGATTGCAAGGCAGGGATACTTCTGGCCACAAATGTGGAGAGATTGTCTGCGATATGCAAAAAAGTGTATTCAGTGTCAGAAGCATGGACATGCCATTCATGTGCCAACAGAGGAGTTACACTGTGTCTCGAACCCATAGCCGTTCGCTTTGTGGGGGATGGACATTGTGGGTCCTCTAGTACCTGGGAAAGGAAAGAAAAGATTCATGTTAGCAATAACTAATTACTTCACTAAGTGGGTGGAAGCGATACCCTTGCAACATGTCAAAGAGTAGGACATTATCGGTTTTCTATTTGAAAGAGTTGTTTGCCGATATGGATTGCCATATGCTATCATTTCGGATAATGGTCCTCAATTCATTGGTAGTAAAATGAAAGAGTTTTTAGAATCATATAAGATTAAGCACTTTACATCGGGACCTTACTACGCTCAAGGGAATGGGCAAGCTGAAGCAACAAATAAGACCATTATGGATAACATCAAAAAGAAGCTGGAGGATAAGAAAAGTTTATGGGTTAATGAGTTAAATAGTGTGTTGTGGGCATACAGAACAACTCCAAGAGTAGCAACGGGAAAATCACCATTTACTTTAGCTTATGGTATGGAAGTAGTGACTCCAGCTGAGATGGTAGTATCGACATCAAGGACAATGCTTGTAGAAAAGGGGTTGAATGATCAGGGGATGCAGGCAGAAGTCTTGAATTTGGAAGAGAAAAGGAAGCAAGCAAGAATGAGGCTTGATTCTTATCACAGGCAGCTCAGAAAAACATTCAATAAGAAAGTTAAAGAAAGAAATTTCCAAGAAGGTGACCTAGTGCTAAAAGAGGTTACACAGGCGACAAAAGAAAAGGGGGCTGGGAAGTTATCGGCAAATTGGGAAGGTCCATATATTGTCTACAAGGTGGGGATAAATGGAGCATATTATCTAAAGAAAGCTGATGGTGAATTGCTATCAAAACCTCAGAATATCAATAATCTGAAGGTATGCTATCAATAGTGTATTTTTTGAAATTTTATGGGAAATTAACATGTGTAGCATGAATTTTCAATTCAATACAAATGGATTCAAGTTTCAAATTTCAATTTTCGTATAAAAATATATGGTGTTATCATATGATAAGAAGTCCTGGTATCGATAGAAATGTTGATACCAGGCATATTGTCAAAAAGTCCTGATATCAGAAATAGTGACAGATATCAAGCATAAAAAGTCCTGATATCGATAGAAATATTGATATCAGGCATATCGTCAAAAAGTCCTGATATCAGAAACAGTGGCAGATATTAGGCATAAGAAGCCCTGGTATCAACAGACGTGTTGGTATTAGGCATATTGTCAAAAGTCCTAGTATTGACAGAAATATTGATATTAGGCGTAAGAAGTCTTGGTATCGACAGACATGTTGATATCGGGCATATTGTCAAAAAGTCCTGATATAAAAAACAGTGGCAGATATCAGGCGTAAAAAGTCCTTAGATTGACAGAAATATTGATCTCTGGCATATTGTCAAAAGGACCTGATATCAAAAACAATGGCAGATATCAGGCATAAAAAAGTCCTGAGATTGACAGAAATGTTGATCTTAGGCAGATTGTCAAAAGTCCTGATATCAAAAACAGGGGCAGATATCAGGCATGAACGGTTCTGAGAAGTACATAAATGATAATATCGGACAAGATATCAGCAAAGAATGAGGCATTAGAGATCATTCGATAATAAAGGTATGTGTAGTGATTTATGTTAATCTAAGTATCGCCGATACTCTCTTTTTGGTTGAGGATATTGAAAATTATATTTTCTTTTTTGAACAAGTCTAAGTATCGCCGATACTCTCTTTTTGGTTGAGGATATCGAAAATTATATTTTCTTTTTTGTACAAGGTTAAGTATCGCCGATACTCTCTTTTTGGTTGAAGATATCAAAAATTATTTTCTTTTTTGTACAAGGTTAAGTATTGCCGATATTCACTTTTTGGTTGAGGAATATCGAAAATTATATTTTCTTTTTTTTTTGTACAAGTCTAAGTATCGTCGATATTCTCCCCTTGTTAAGGGTATCCAAAAATTAGATTTTCAATGATGGTAAATGTAAATGAGGGAAAAATATAAATGATGGCAAATAGTCATGGCAAAAAACCAATGGAAGTTAGAATTTATAGCAATCAAAAAGTATAACTTGTTCGAAAATTACAACTTTGGAGTAAAAAGATGATAGTTTAAAGATATCTCTCAGCTCCTCCTTTTATTCTTCTAGCCTCATTCATATCTGCTGGCAATTTTCCTTCTGACAAAAACAGCATATAATCGCTCAACCCTGACGCCCCCAACGTGTCTATTTCCATCACTTCTTTATGTTTTATATTAATACTTGGAGTTTGCTGAACATCGATATGCAACAGACGACCTTTCTCATTTTCAAGCATTGCAGCTACATATGCCAATGCATCGGCATGTCGGTTTTCTCGCCTGTTGAGATGCTGAAAAATAATCTTCCTGAAATCTTTGAGCTTTACTCTTAC
Source organism: Coptis chinensis (assembly GCF_015680905.1). Taxonomy (NCBI): domain Eukaryota; kingdom Viridiplantae; phylum Streptophyta; class Magnoliopsida; order Ranunculales; family Ranunculaceae; genus Coptis; species Coptis chinensis. The sequence goes on from NC_141464.1 coordinate 76,901,474, forward strand.
CAAATTCAAATAATCTATCATGTTATCGCATTTTGCCGAATATCCTCCATTGATTTGGCTTATCACCAACTGAGAATCGCTGAAAATTGATAAGTCTTTGATGTTTAATGATTTAGCCATCTCCAAAAATGTTATTAGAGCCTCATATTCGGCTTCATTGTTAGAAGCGTGAAAACCTAAAGTAACTGCTGACTCGAGTTTTTGATTTTTTGGAATTATCAACACAGCGCCGATACCACATCTTTTTTGGCCTAATGATCCATCTACAAAGAGCCTCCATCCATTTGTGCCCACCCAAGGATCATCCTCATCCATTGCATTATCAGGCTCTTGTAACAGTAGAAAATTATCCTCTTCAGTCTCCCAAACTTCATCTTCTGCAGGAAAATCTACTAAGAAATCCGCGAGAACTTGGCTTTTCTCCGATACTCTATTTTTATATTCAATCCCAAACTCATCAATAAGAACTGACCACTTTGCCATTCTCCCTGACTTAGCTGTCTTAACTAAAGTTTGCTTCAAAGGAAGATTTGTCATTACTACTAATAAATGGGATTGAAAATAAGGCTTTAACCGTTGAGTAGAATATAGGAGAGCTAATGCATATTTTTCTAACATTGAGTATCGTGTTTCAGATTGGAGCATTGTTTTAGATTGAAAATACATAGGTCGCTCAACTCCATCTTCCACTTTGACGAGTAATAAACTGATAGCGAAATCCGAGATGGCGAGGTATAAGAATAAGATATCGCCTTCTTCTGGTTTTATCGGAGTTGGTACTTCTTGCAGATACTTTTTTAACTAGGGGAACGCGAGTTCGCATTCCTCACCCCATACAAATTTTGTATTCTTCTTCAACAGTTTGAATAAATGTTTACATCTATAAGAAGTTCGAGATATAAACCTATTCAACATTGCAATTCTGCCTGTAAGCTTTTGAATTTGCTTCCTTGTACTGGGTGAAGGCATCTGTTGGATAGCTCGAATCTGATCTGGGTTAACATCAATTCCTCGCTTTGTGACAATATATCCGAGGAATTTCTCTGAACTTACCCTGAAAGTACATTTTTCAGGGTTAAGTTTCATATTGAACTGTCGGAATATTTGAAACACCGTATCTAAATCTTGAACATGTCTACTAGCCTTTTTTGATTTGATAACCATCATCTATGTATACTTCCACAATATGCTTAATCAGATGTTTAAACATCTTTTCTACCAATCGCTGATATATTGCTCCTGCATTCTTCAAACCGAATGGCATTCTAATGAAACAATAAAGACCCCCTTCAACAACAAATGCTGTCTTCAATTGATATAATATTGACATAACAATCTGGAAATACCCGGAATGACCATCACAGAAACTCAACAATTCGAATCCAACTGTTCTATCCACCAGTTCATCAATTCTAGACATCATATAGTAGTCCTTCGGGCATTGTTTGTTAACATCTGTGAAATCAACACATATCCAAACCTTGCCATTCTTTTTCGAGACAACCACAATGTTTGCAACCCATTCTGAATTATCAATCTCTTTGATGATTCCACATTCTAGCATTTTATGAATTTCATTTTGTACTGCTTGCGCGAATATCGGCCTGACCCTTCTATGACGCTGATGAATTGGTGTTGCTCCTTCTCGCATATTCAACTTTTGGGAACATACCTGAGGGTCGATACCAGGAAGATCAGCCATCGACCAAGCAAATACATCTTTATTCTTCTTTAGAAACTCGATTAAATCACTCTTGATTTCTGAACTCATCTCTGTTCCAATGAAAGTGAAGCAACTTTCATTGTCTTGTCCGATATTGATCTTTTGCATTTCTTCCATTGTCTTACTTAGGATTATCTCGGGCTCTATCTTCATCTCCGATGTGAATCTAAAATCCTCCTGATGGTTTTTGCTATCAGATTTTGGAGATGAACTTTCCATTAATTGCTATCTGGCGACTTCCGAGACGCCCCCAGTGTCCACTTTCTCCCCTTTCATCATACCCTTTACCGTAACAAAATTGTATTTCTCAGATTCTGACTTGTCACCTCTTATCTCATGTGGCCCATATGCTGTCGGAAATCTGATTACTTGATAAAAAGTGCTCGGAACTGCTCTCATAGCATGTATCCATTTTCTTCCCAAAATAGCATTATGATCTGAATGATGCTTTATGACTATAAATTTAGTCATAATAGTCTGTGGGCCAGCCCTTACTGGCAACTTGATTTCCCCAGCTGGTCTTGTTGAAGTTCCATTGAAACCAAACAGATTAAACTGTGGTTCTTTTAAATGGGATTCATCAAATCCAATGCCTGTATATGCTTTCCAAAACAAAATATTGACGGAACTACCACAATCCACCAAAATCTTCTACACATCATATCCTGATATTCTTAATGTAATCAATAGAGCATTATCGTGAGGTAACATTACCTTTGACAAATCGTCAGGTACAAACATAATAGCTCCAGGTATACTTGCCGATATGAGAGCAGGGTCCACTGGTATCGGCTCCATATTTACTTCCAGCACCTCCTTGACTGTCGATATCTTTCGAATTTTATCCCTTATGATTTTCTTCTATGGGATAACCCCCTTATATATCATATTGATCACCCCTAAAAGTTTATCATTCATCACCGCCGCTACCTCTGGTCTGGCATCAGCTCTAAACTCCCTGAGTTTTCTATCTCTCATTAATTGATCTACTTCCCTGAGCAATTGAAGATAGTTGATCGTCTCATGATTCTTTACCTTATGAAAATTACAGAATGGTTTATCTTCTATCTCCCGAGGCTTGTAAGTCGGATGTTGGAAATAAGGCTCTTTCCCCAACCTTCTCAAGAGATGGTCCATTGGATCCGATGAGCCATCATATTGAGTGAATTTAGGCAGTTTAAACTTCGGCAGAACAGGCATCATTTCGATACTGATGTATCGGATTCCTACTAACATCATCCGCCAATTTCCTTATTGACGCTGAAGTCTTCTCGAGCATTTGGTTTCCCAATTGTTTTAACATCATTTCTTGTATCATCTCCTTAGTGATGGGTTGTGGTATCGGCATTTCAGCTATTGGCGATATTTTTGCCCCTTTCTCATTTCTTATTGATGACTTTCCCATATCACGACTACGGCTTCACACAATTCATGATGAAGATATGAATGAAAGATGAAGAAAAGCGATGTGTTTATTGATTGATGATAAAGTTTATTACAATTTCTCTCTGGCACACTCTTTCTCTCTCCTATTTATACTGTTTTTTGTAATCTGGATTGAATGAATCCTTTCTTCCTCATCCAACCTTTTTATAGTCTTCCCAAATGCCTTTGACCCAACCTGCTTTCGCCACGTGTCCCTCCTCTTGCTATGCCTGCAAAACATTTCAAATATCCCTGATATCTATCGAGATATTGGCTGGATACTGAAATATCCCTAATTTCAAATACCCCTTTATACCAATATCTCAAGTTTTAAAATACTGAAAGAAACATATCTATGAGTACGATATTTGCCCACTACAGATGCAGTATCAAATTAATTGAAACAATAAAACAACAACTTCAAACAATAGAAATAGTTACTTCAAACACCAATAACTTGAATAGTAAAAAAAAAACAATAAATCGATTTCACTATCATCAAATAAATGAAAAACAAGTACAACTTGAAATTAAATAAAAAAAAAATAAAAAAACATCACATAATTAAACAGTAGTAAGGCGTACCGCTGATGAATGGGGGAAATTGAAGATTCCTGCAAACGAAACTGAAATCTCATTTTGGCTGTTGGAAATGGCGGGAAATGAAAAAGAAAAGGCGTAGAAATGGTGGTGTGAGTGGTGTGAGCGTGATGTTACTATGTTAGAACAGCATATGCATATACAGACGTGGCAAAAAATTTGAATGTTTGAAAAAATGAAGTGGCCGGTGAACCACATGGGTTGGTTTAGCAAGGGTATGGCTAGCTAAACTGAACCAAAGACTCCTCAAAAAATTCATGGCTTCTAGAAGCTTAACTTCAAACAAACTTCTTTTCTTAGGCCCATATAGTTTTTTTTTTTTTTTTTTTTTTTTTTTTTGAAATAACTAGGGGTTTTTGGAGTCCCCCAACCTTTATATATGGATCTATGAAACTCGCAGATACATTTTCCCTACCTTATCCGCCAAGATCAAATCATTAAGTTTGTGATCCAGCGATGGTATAAAATACACACACTCATTACAAAAGTTCCTACTTAGCTTAGATAGATAATCTGCGACTCGGTTACCTCATGAAAAACATGCTTACAAGTGACCATCTCAAACTTCAAAATCTCGGCTTGTATATGAGCGGCTATGTTCGGAAGTGCCATGGCACCTCTTCCTCCTTCGCCAAAATCCGCGATCGCCCTCAGGAGAATCGATTTGCACTTGAATTCGCTAATCCTCATATGTGCGCGCGACCTTCTAGCCCTTTCTGAACTCCCAATAACTCCTCGGTACAAAACCCGACATTCTCGTTGAAAGTTTGCCATTATCGCCATTAGAGCATCTCCATTCCAGTCCCTTACCGCTCCACCATAGCTGGCCCTTTCCTTTTGTACCCGATCCATCCGAGTTCAAGACTACTAACCCATCGGTGGTTTACTCCATTTTACCCATACCTCATCTCTTTGCTTTAGAGTTACTCCTATTCCCAATTTCGCTTAGCAAAGACTTTTGCAGCCTTCTCCTCTTTTACCGCTCCGGTGTTTTACCCATATAGATCTTCATGCTTTTGCTTCAAGACTTTTCGGCTCACAACATCGGTGACCGAAATCTGTCTTTCTTGACCTCGGTTTAGCTCATTCCAAATGGTTTGGATCGCCGCAGCGGGTAAGGCTCTTATCACTTCAGAGCTAATGTATTAAAGCTCGCAAAGTCTCATCAAGTAATACCATTCAATATCGCGATGCTCGCACCATCTCTGGCGATCCCATGGCTATCTTGAAATTCTGCGGACCGAGAAACGGACAATCAAAGAAGAGGTGTCTTGAACTTTCTTCGTGACACCCACACAAGCAAAGCACTTTGATTGTGCTATCACCCTCTTGGCCTTCAACCTATTCGAGTTGGGGAGTACCCGAAAAACAGCGCCAAGTGGTAAAGGAGTGCTTCGCATCTGAATATTTCCCCACACAATCTTAAACCATTTTACCTTACTTCTCACTTTTTTGGTCACAGTAGGTTGAGGATGTAGAGAAATTTCTGTCTTGCTTGGGGTCCATGTCACCCGATCCTCATCGATGTAGGAGTTTATCTCGGTTCGAATCCACTTTACCTCACCATCCGGCATATCACTGATACAGCTTGACCATCTCCCCTCTCTTAAAACTGCAGAAACCTTCGCATCCTCTGGGACGATGTTGCCTAACAAGCTTCTAGCTTGGTTGTTCAGGTATAGAGGCCCCGAGCACCATGGATCATGCCAGAAACTAGTACCATTGCCATTTGCTATACAATATTTGACAAACTTCCATGCGACTTCTCGATGTTTCAAAATCCCTCTCCACACCCAGGAGCAATCCCTCGGCACCTTCATCGTCCAAAACTGCTTGTGCTTTATGTGTTGCTGCCATGCCCATCTAACCCACAAACAATCTGATTTCTGCGCAAGTTTAAACACCAAACCATAGTACGCAGCTTGATTCCAAACTTTTGGATCCACAAGACCAAGCCCTCCCTGATCCTTGTCAAATCTGAGCGTAGCATGGCTAGCATGATGCATTCTGCTCTCCATATTTGGCCCTGCCCATATGAATCTATTGCACAGCTTCCCCACCTTCTCAATCACTGTTCTTGGCAACATAAATGTCTTAGCCCGGCCAATAGGTTTGGAACGATGCTAGGACCGACTTCACCAATTGTACTCTTCCAGCTCTGTTTAGGTCCTTATTCTTCCAATTTGAGATACGCTCCGTGATCTTCTCGATAAGAGGCAAACATTCTCTTATACCCAGTCTAGTGGCCGTAAGAGGCAGCCCTAGATAAGTAACAGGGGGAGCTTCAAGAGAAATATCCATAACTGCCGCTAATTCTCGTCCTTCTGCTTCTGACATGCTACTCGTTAGGAGAGTAGTCTTTTCATTGCTAAACTGAAGCCCTGTAGCCTGAGAGAAGTCCTGCAAAATGTCTTTTATAGCCTTCATAGATTCCATATTACCTTTGCAGAATATTAGAACATCATCGGCAAAGCATAGATGTGATATGTCAAGTTTCCTACATTTGGAGTGCGCACTGATTTTTTTTCTGCTTAAGCCCTTTGTAGAGAAGAGCACTCAAGATCTCCATGACTAGTACAAACAAGTAAGGGGAGACTGGATCACCTTGTCGGAGCCCTCTTTTCCCTTCAAAATACCCTTCCGGGGTCCCATTTACCAATACTGAGTACGAAGGAGAAGCATAACACATTTGTAGCCATTCAATGAACAAGAGGGGGAACTTAAAAGTATGCAAAATAGCTTCTACTGCTTGCCAAGACACCGAATCATATGCTTTCTTTATATCGAGCTTGATAGCACATCTCTTCTGACCATGTTTCCTAGAATACCCCCTTAGTAGCTCATGAGCTAATAGCAGGTTATCTTGAATCGACCTCCCCGGTATAAAAGCTGATTGTGTACTTGAGATTAAGGAGGATATACATGTCTTCATTCTGTTGGTTAGAACCTTTGATACACACTTGTAGACAATATTACAGCATGCTATGGGCCTGAAAGAGCCCACGGTCGTAGCATTCTTCTCTTTTGGTACAAGACAGAGTAGCGTGGAATTTATCCCTCCTGTCATTTTCTTCTGAAGAAATGTGTATTTGATTGCACTGGTGAAATCAGCCCCAATAGTAGCCCAGCTGTGTTTGAAAAAACATGCATTGAAGCCATCTGGTCCAGGCGACTTATTATCCTCCATGGCAAAGAGAGCTTCCTTTATCTCCATATCAGTGATCGGAGACTCTAGAAAACGGCTTGTACTCTGATTAATCTCCTTCACTTGCAAATTACAGAACAACCCGAGTCGCGGGGAGGCGCAGAGGGGACTCGAAGAAATTTGAGTAGATGCTGCAGAGAAAAGCATTAGCTACTGGCTCTCTTCCCTCTCTTCGAATACCCTGCGCATCGATGACATCCCATACATGGCTTCGAGACTTCTTTTCCTTTAGTGCATTAAAGAAATAGGCACTACATTTATCCCCGAACGACAACCAGTCAATATCAGTTATATGGAAAAGATCTGCTTCCTCCAGTTTTATCAAATAACAAAGCTTTTCTCTCAACTCAAACTCCTTTGTACTGAGGGAGCAATCCAGAGGGTTCTGGTGAAGTGTTTCTTGGACTTGCTTCAATTGAACTCTCGTTTCAGTCACTATTTTCTGAGTATCATAGCAATAACTCCTTGCCCAACCTTTCAATACTAGCTTCAAATTTTTCAGCTTTCTAGTTAACATATACGGGGGGCTGCCATGGTTTGTTATGTCCCAGCACACTTTAAGAGTTTCTTCAAAATCTTGATGCTTCAACCAGAAGTTGCAAAATCGAAACGGGGGGTGGCTTCTGAAGGAGGTTTGGAACGTCATCAATAGCGGACAATGATCTGAAAACCCTTGCGTTAATACTTCCACTTTTGTAGCCAACACAATAGCTGACCAAGCTACATTGACAAGGCATCTGTCAATTTTCGACCATTTCCTAGTATTTCCCCTCCATCGTTTCCGCGTGAAAAACACCACGATGCGAATGGTCAAATAACCCTGCTACATTCAAGCAACTTGCAAAAGGTCGCGTCTCTAGGTGAACTGCCGTGTCGCCAATTCTTTCATGTGAGTACAAGACGTTATTAAAGTCTCCCATTACACACCATGGTCCACGGATCCCTGCACTTAAGGCTTTTAACTCGTCCCATAGAATCAGTCTTTCATAGCTGCTATTCTTCGCATAAACTGCCGTTAACAGGAAGGAAAACCCATACTGCCTACTAGTAACCTTACAATGTATGAATTGATCCCCTTCCACCTCCTTTTGAACTTCCAAAACATTTCTATCCCATATGATCCAGATTCTACCATATTCATTAGAAGAGTAATTATGCTCTGTAGCCCAAAAAGGACAAACCAAACCTACAACGGTTCTAAACTTCTCCATGCGTACTTTAGTTTCCAAAATACCCATACAACTAATCTTATTCTCAACAAGAAATTTATTCAATTGTTTTGCCTTTGTCAAGTCATTTAACCCCCTAACATTCCAACTGCTTATTTTAATCATTGGAATTGGTTACCGATCTCCTCTTCTTTCCACTCCCTTTGGTCGGCCCTACCTTTCTTTTTTCGACCGCTTTTCTTCGTTCGGCCTCATTTCTCTTCGAGCTCTTGTTTGTACCGAGTCGGTGACACCGTGATACTAGTAGTGGTTGTGGAGTGGAGTCCTTGTCCCCGAACAGATTCGGGGCTCGCATCCGAGAGAGATCATCATCTTCCAAATCAGCAAGCTCCTCGAAAATGTTCCTTTCGGGCAGAAATTACCTTCATCGTGGTGCCCGGTCTTATTTGTTGAATCGGTGTTTGCACAACCGCTAGAGCTCCTTCAAGATTAAGATTCTCAAAATTACACTCAATTCGCCCGGGGAGACCCGGAGATATACTTGATGACGAGTGTCTCACTTGGAAGTTGATTATGTAGCCTAGCCTCTGCGACTATTATAAGCTTCTAGCTCATTTCGATTTCAGTTCGATAGTCAATTTGCTTGCTCATCACTTAACATTTATCTCTAGAGCGATTTGCTCCTTCAAGATACCGCTTCTGCTCGAAATGTCCCCTTGTGCATGCCCTGACCCTCTATCTTCATTCCCTTGATTTGGAGGTGCTTCAGCACCACTATTTGGCTCTCTCCTCCTCTGTTGCCATATCCTCGTTGTTCTGCCAGAGCACTTATCGATGGCATGTCCAAACTTTTTGCACTTTGAACAAGACAAAGGCTTCCATGGATACTCAAGAGGGATTTCGACCTCTCGATTTCCAGCCTTAACCTTTAAAGAGTCTTTATACTCAAAGTTCACTGGGAATTCGATACAGAACCTTGCGAAGGATAATCTTTTCCTCTTCGCTGTTGCATCGTCCATAAACATTGGCGTCCCTCCAACCAAGCTTGCAAGGTAAGAAAGCCCATCAAATGTCCACATTTCTTTCGGCACATCCATTAGCTTCACCCAGAGAGGGATTGAAGCAACCTTGTTTTTGTAATTCCCTACCTCAACTGTCCATGGTTTAACCACAAACACTCGGTTCGCGATAAAGATTGGTCCTTCATCTAGAACCATCTGTCGGTCCTCGGCACTCGTAAAATTCATATAAAAGAGCTCCTTATCAGTGGTGATGTCAAAGGAGCCTTTTAATTTCCACTTATTCTCCAGAACTTCCTTTACTGTAAGAAAGGATAGCCTTTTGTCTAGGAAGTATCCAACAAGATACTCATCCCAATGTTTAATACCTTGCTCAATGAGATCAGGGGGGAACTGAGCTACACCATCTATGTAGATAGGTGTAAAAGATTTGAACGCCACTGAGGTTTCTGACGAACCAGCTCGACCAAACAAAGAACTCCAGGAGTTGTTTATTGTCCCCCCATTACTAGTACGACTATCAGAGGGCACCGGATTGCTTGAGGAAGCCATAAGTTCTTAACCCAGGAAGGAAGGTTAGAACTTCCAATCTACACTTGATTTACCTTGCGAACTCACACTTTCATAAGTGGAGGATTTTACCGTGAAGGAAATCAAAGAGAGTGGTAGCTGTCTTGGCCGAACTGACACTGTGAAACAGAGAGGATTTTACCAGCCAGAGAAAGTTTAACAGAAGGTTTTCCCGAACGCGCACTCTGAGGGAGTGTGGGATTTCACCGGGAAAGAGGCCCATATAGCTACTTAGGCCAATATTTATTATATATTAGTTAAACTATATTTTTGGACCCGTTCAATGAATGGAGACCGTTTTTATATAATTTTTTTTATTATTTTATTATTATGTATCAAAAATCTTACTTCCAGACTACTATATTGAAACTCAGAAAGTAAATTAATTGATCAAAGTTCCCAGCACCAATCATTTGTTAGACTAAAAAGTTTTTTTTTTTTGGATCAATGGACCTTATAGTGTATTGAGATATCCAAATTTTAGGTTGTCTTTTAATTTTCATTTTTTTAATGGGTTTTATATTAAATGTTGGCTTAATTCTTAGCCCATTAGTAAACTTAACACGTGGTCTCACTTTCACCACTTATATCTCTAATTTCCACACGTGTATTCTCAAATGGGTTAACCTATCTCTCGAGTATCTATCTTCAGTTAACTTTAGTGAAGAAGTAAATTTAGTCGCTCTTAAATATACTTTTATTTTCTCCCAATATCCCTTGAACTCGCTCTCGTTTTTTTTTAGTTTTCTAATTTTCTATCGTTAGTTCGTTGCCAAGTTCATGATAAGTTTACTGATGTACATTTAATGTGTAAAGTAAGGTTTTTCATCTGTCACGGAAAAGAAATTCAATGCTGAAATTTATAGGTTGTTGGTGAGTAAATTTATAGGTTTTTCATCTCTTGATTGATTTCTAAAGCATTTGCACTGGGAATGGCTACGAGAAGAGTTAAATCTGTCAAATTAAGTATTGACTACGATTGGTTTATCTGCTGGTGTCCTTGAGTGGTTGTTTATTTTTCTACTATTCATTAATGCTATGTTCTCATACTTGGTAACAAAATTTGCTCATTTATGTCAATTGAAAATTCCATGTCTTTTGTGCTCAAGGCTTGATCATGTTTTTGGAAATGAAAAACCTAGATTTTATAGACATTTAATTTGTGGTGCTCATAAAACGGAGATCTCATCATTAGTTCGTTGCCAAGTTCATGATAAAAGCTTGCTGATGTACATGGAATGTATGAAACTTGCCTTTTTTCATCTGTCATGGAAAAGAAATCCAGCGCTGAAACTTATAGGTTGCATGTTGGTGGGTAGATTGGGAGATCATGAAGGTTTTGTAGATAAGAAACGGCTACTTAAACATCCTATGCTTTCTTCATTGAGTGAAAGTTTGTATACCATATAGCTGTAGTGTACTTGTATATTTAAATCATATCATATTCTTAGTGTTTTTGATATACTGATTGTTTCTAGTTATTAGAGATATCTTTACATTTGAAAATGTTTTGTTTGAAGGTCTTATTGTCAAATTTTAGTAAAGTTTTTTCCCATGTCTTATATATATTTTTTTTATTTATTTATTGTTTTATAGGTTCTCTTGGAATTTATTGACGGGTGCCATTAAATGAAATAATTTTTTTTGTTAAAAGACTTGCAAGTATTTGTAGTTAAGCTATAAACATGACACATTAGCCATTAATCAGTAGATTATGTACTTTTCCTTCAATAAATTTTTTATTTATTCACGAAATCATGAACAATTTACAGTCTATAAACGACTTGGAACTCCAAAAATCTTAAGTCAATATCTAATTACTCAACATAAGTTTCATTATGAAGTCAGTGCACGAAGCTTAGGCCACGCTGAATGAAATGATCCGAGAGAGTTAAAAAATTGATATATCTTCGCATATTCGTGAAAAGTAAGAGATGATTTTACAGGTACAAACTTCTCTAGCTACAACAGAATGCCACTAACTACAACAGAATGTCATACACTTTCAATAAAAGTAGGAAATGAAAATTTAAACCATCGATTAAAATTAATAACACTAAAGCAATTTTTTGCAAGTACATTGAAGTCCAATGACTTCAAATATAGTCATCTACCTTGATCAAGTTGTCATCTATGTTGATTATTATATAGCCCTTTCGGCTTTCTCCAACTGGATATGTGCTAATCAATTATATATATACATCTCATTTCTCATCTTGTATTCTCTAATTTGACACCAACTAAAACAGGAAGAAAAAAAAACAAAGATAATAGGGTTAGGCAAACCCTCGCCTGCATTAAAACCTGATGTAAATCATTCGATTGACTTTGTTTATTACAATATCAATTAGACTTTATCCAGTGCAGGAATAGTACATACATGAGAACTTTTATGGAATGAGATAATCTAGCCATTAGATCTGGTGCACCATTTACTTCTCGGTACACGTAGTTGTAGTTGAGAGTTTGATCTCTGTAGATATTTTATGGCTGCAAGCAAGTTTCTGCAATGCCATGGTGCGTCCTCTAGCCCTTTGAGATTTTGAATTTTCTTAAGAGTGTTTGAACATACAGAGACTTTATTGATGCTTTGTTGCCCACGTAGATATTAAGTCCTATCTCCATTGCTTTGAGTTCCTGGTACAATACTATCTCTTTGACCCTCTTGTGTGTAAAAAATATCTTCCGTTCATAATTTATTGGCATGTTGACTGTGTAGTGTCATTAGCGAAAAATCTCAAGTTCAACTGTAGATTGAAAAGTTAAGATCAAATCACTTAAAACATAAGCAATTAACTACAAAAGGAAAATATTTCCTCCAATCAATAGATCTACAAAAAGGAATACCATACCTATGGAATCATAAAATAAAAATAATGAAAAAGTCATATATAATCACTAATTATCGAGAAAAAAATGTATATATAATCACTTAAATTGGTATAAAAGACGTATAGTTCTCTAATCTCATTGACCTACGGACATGCAAATTAATATTTAAAGAAAGTCACATTTAGCCTATTAAAAATGAATTACTCGCCTGAAGGCCTCAAGTATATGTAAAGACCAACTATTTTTTTATGTTAGAACTTTGCAGACAACCAAAGAACTTGCCTGATGGCATGGGTACTTGTCGAACGTTACACTGCGTTGCTTCAACTGAAAGGTGCACGTAGTTTTGTGCAATGAGCTATGTTGTGATATTTGTTATTGTAGTTCAGAAAGAAAAACAAAATACTAAACGCCAACATAGTATAAAACAAATATCTAAAGGCGACAACCCTATATATCACTCTTATGCTATGGTTGTTGAATTCATTGCTCTAAACATCAATATGCAACCTTGCTCCACACTTCTCAATGTTCCCCCTGAAGTGAATTGAATCTTCTCACATCACCAAAGAATTTAATCAATGAATGGTATGCATTGACACACAATAGGTCCAAAAAGGACTTGGCACGCCGTGAGAACATTGAGAAAAGGGTAGACAGTGTAGAGCTTTTAACAGTTAACAATGATGATGCAAGTGATACTAAAGCATGATTAGTTCATATAAGAAATTTAAAGATCATAATGACATTAGATATGAATAGTACCTTAATAAATCAAGATTGTTCAAGATCCATTTTCCCAAAGAATTCAGGAACTCCACTAATGGACTTATATTTGAAGTCCGTCAAAAGCAAATATGCGGAATGTGGCCTGAACCAAAAAGAAAAAGTGAAGGAAAGAATACTAATGCCATTTTTATGTACCTTAACCAAACAATGTTTGGATGGCCATTTTACTAAGATGATATAGTGATCTATATAGGATAACCTTTACAATGTTATGCATGTGTTAATTTTCCACAAAGCCTGACATACCACACGACATTCCTCTAAACATTTCAATAATAAATATGTTCACATTAGTAAGCAATTTACCAACGCATAACCATATCTAGCTTATCAATAAGCTTCAATTAAAAGTTTGGTTTAAACCCCACATGTATTCCTTAACTACGTCAGGTACTCCTTCACAACTTAAATAGTTTATTCCAATGATATTTGCCAATATCTGGTATGTATATAGTATTCTTTATCGCAGGAACTTTATAATTTAGAACACAAACACCTATCAATTCTGAAGTAAGCCATAAAATTATGAAACCCCCGAACACTTACATGTGTCTATGAATATGAGAAAATTGCGAAAAAGAAAACAACCGTCAAGAAAGTAACTATAATTAAGCAACAGATATGGGGTAGTGATTACTTTAAGAAAATACTTCTTGTACACCCTCATTGACTTGATATATCATTTTAAAAGGATTTTTTTTTTTTTTTTGAAATATTAGCAAATTAATTTAAGCAAATACTTGTATTCCTTTACCAACTTAATTTATCATTTTAAGAGAATTTCTATAATGATCATTTATGGGAATCTCAACAAATTAAATATATTGAGGCGTTGTTGCACAGAAAATCAGAGTATCAAGGAGTAGAAGGCCGAGTCTGAGTTATTATATAGCTCTGCATGATGTTTAACTAAAACCGTCTTTTAGTTCTGACAATCAGTTGATATACTTTTGTTTGATCTAACTTTTTCAAAATGCAACTGAATGCAACATGAAAACAAATGCATTGAAATAACAGATTTAAGGTGGAAAAAAAGGAAAAATAACATATATACCTTTGACAATGCCTATGATTGGTTAGATAGATAAGCATTCCTACTATTGAAGATTATCATTGACAGATTTATGCATTTTCATTCAAGTCTATGAAGGTAAAAAGTGTAGAAGATATAGTGATTTTTGTTTTTTCCTTTCCTTATTATTTTTTTTACATACAACAGTAGGTATACATCTTCACGTGTGTGGTTTGAACTGATAAGGAACAACTATAACACTAAATATTGAACTTCCATAAACGAAGCAATGTGTGTTATCAAATTTCACAATTATTAAGAGGATGCAATCTGCATATTATAAGATTGTAGAAGATGCACAAAATACATATGAAGTAAACGATTGTGCAAATTAATACTCAATAACACAGGTCTTATGTCATATGCTCATATTTGATTTCATGAAGATGGACAAACCAACCTATGTAGCATTTCAGAAGACGTAATATTACTGGAATTTTTTACCTTTGGCCTTCAGCCTTCTATATGTAGTTAAGATTCCCTCCAAGGCAGAATACACCTAGCTAGAAATAATTTGTTTGGGTTTAATGGGAGCATGACTGAACCCATAGGAGAAATAGAATTGCTGGTATCTACAGGTCCGGTCACAGTTATGACCACGTTCATGATAGTGGAGTCCACGTCCCAATATAATATGATTTGGGGATGCAAATGGATTCATGCGATGAAAGTCGTCCCATCTACTTATTATCAAGTCGTGAGGTTTCCCATGATAAGTGGGACGTATGAGATCAGGGGAGACCAGTTTGCGGCACAGTCAAGTCATTTCGCCATAGTAAAGGATATGTTGAAAGGGAGCGGGGACCGGAAGGTCCGAAACACCCAGAAAAAGCATTGCAATTACAGATAGGGTTGTCCGCAGACACACCTATACCGCGGAAAGAGTCCAAGACAACGGAGGAGGTAGAAATGGTTAACTTGGATGAAACAGAGGAAGAAAAGCTTACGACTGTAGGATCGTTGTTTCCAGAGGCATAGAAAAAAGAGATAATAGAATTTTTGAGTAAGAACAAGAATGGCAAGGTGCGCATGTGCGTAGACTTCACAGATGTCAACAGAGAATGCCCAAAAGACAGGAATGGAGTAGAATATCCGGTGTACTTCCAAAGTAAAACATTGTTGGATGCGGAGACAAGATACAGCGGGATAGAGAGATTTGCTATTGCGCTAGTATTCTCCGCACTGAAATTAAACCCTTTTTATTGAATCTCATTCGGTTATTGTCATGACTAATTTGTGTTTGAAGCAGGTTCTAAAAGCAAAAAAAATAGGGAGAATGCTCAAGTGGGCTGTGTTGTTGGGTCCATATGAGATAGAATACCAAGCCAGGACCGCAGAGAGGGCTTAAACAGTGGCCGAATTTTTAGTAGAATTCCTCGCAGAGGACCTAACATGGGGTGCGGACATGGAAATCGAAGCTGAAGCCAGAGAGACCGCGGACAAAAACGACCCTTGGAACAAAAATAATGGCTGTAGAGTGTTCATAGACGGATTATCTGCCGGGAGTGGATTTGGCATTGTGCTGGTTACTCCAGAGAACATCAGGTTAGAGCTTTCTACGAAACTTAGATTCAATGCATCTAACAATGAAACAGAGTACGAAGAAGTATTAGTAGGATTGGAGTTGGCGGAGAAGGCAGGAGTCACAGAGTTAACAGTTTACACAGATTTGAATTTGGTAGCTTGCCAAGTCAATGGAGGGTTCACAACTAGATGCCCGCGGATGGTGAATAAGGTTGTTGAAAAAGTTTATATGTAATGAATTTTTGATTATGTAAATGCAGCGAAATATTGGTATAATGTTTATTTTGGGTCACAGCTGAGTAGGTAGCAATTGTAAATCTGTTATAACTGGGGCAGATATTAGTTATCCCGGACCCGGTATGGCGAACCGGTCCAAAACGGAACTGGGGCAGATATTAGTTGTCCCGGACACGGTATGGCAAACCGGTCCAAAACAAAATGGGGGCAGATATTAGTTGTCCCGGACTCGGTGTGGCAAACCAGTCCAAAATAAGACTGGGGCAGATATTAGTTGTCCCGGACACGGTATGGCAAACCGGTCTAAAACAAAATGGGGGTAGATATTAGTTGTCCCAGACTCGGTGTGGCAAACCAGTTCAAAACAAAACAAGATTGGGGCAGATATTAGTTGTCCCGGACATGGTATGGCAAACCAGTCCAAAACAAAACAGGGGCAGATATTAGTTGTACCAGACTCGATGTGGCAAACCAGTCCAAAACAAAATTGGGGCAGATATTAGTTGTCCCAGACATGGTATGGCAAACCAGTCCAAAACAAAACTGGGGGCATATATTAGTTGTAACGCCCGTATTTTTAAATACGTATTTTTCTATTTAATTAATTAATTTAATTATTTATTTTCAAAATCGGCTGGATTTGGACTCGGGACATGTGGGCCTGGTTTTTGGGCCAGAGTCTGTGTTGGACTTGGGTTTCGGACCCAAGTATATAAACACATTTTTCTAGAAAATAGGGTTCAGAGAATAATAAAATAATGAAAATGGAGGCGGAGATGAAAGCTGGATTTATGGAGGGTGGAGCGCGACGGCTCGGACTCGGAGAAATTCGTAGGATCTGTTCATACAGGTGAGTAGCTATTTTGCTATTTCACCGGAATACAGAAACCGTTTTATCGTTCATTCTTTTTCGTAATGTCTCGTTACTATTAAACTAGTTATATATATGTATTTGTTTTGAGTTATTAGAGTAATCGTCGGAACCGTTGGAACTTCGGAAGTCGCCAATGGCGGCGTCGCGAAATCCAATGGCGTATTTGTTTGAACCGTTATTATTATGTTATACTGTTAGACTGTCGGGTTGGATATTTGGGTAAACTGTCGAAGCTTCGACAGAGCGTCAATGGTGGCACCGAAAACCCCTGTATTCGTTTTTGTTTTTTTTGTTGTTTTGATTTAGTTGGATTTTGATGTTGTATTATTGTTGTTTGTTGGGGGTTGGAGTACGGTGGTTGGGCTGTTGGAAGCTCCCAAGAGGCGTTAATGGCGCCGAACGCCATTACTGGGCTACTGAAGGTTTTGGATATTTGTGGTTGCTGCTTGTGGTTTGCGTTAGCGTTGCATCTCTGGATGTGTTTTGTTTTCCCTTAAGGTGATATAGGTTTTTCAGTGGAGGCAATATTATTTGTATTTTCATTTGTAATTTTAATTAAAGAGTTATTGAAAAGAGATTTGTAACCTAATCGTATTTGAGAATTTTTGTAATGAAGATGACTTTTGTTTAAGTTAAAATTATTATTGATTTTTAATTATCCGCATATTTAAACTGTTTATGGGTTTTTGGAAGTGGAGAGTGCGTCACACCTCGGAGATCGAAGGGTCGGGGACAAATAATGTTTTTCCGAATTCTGTCGAAATTCGGGGTGTGACATTAGTTGTCCCCAAACTCGACATTGGAAACAGGTCCAAAAAAAAACTGGGGGCAGATATTAGTTGTCCCGAGACTCATCATTGTGAGCTGGCCCATAACGATACTAGGGGCATATATTATTGCCTAAATCCAAACAAAAAATATAAACAAATAGTACGAAGCCATTGAGAGTTGGAATGGAGGTAAGGAGTCAACAGAATGGGGAGTCAACAGAATGGGGAGCCATTGAGAGTTGGAATGGAGGTAAGGAGTCAACAGAATGGGGAGTCAACATCACTCTCATTAAAGGTAAAGTTGTAAAATGAATAGGAATCACGAAATTAACAAAGCAGGTTCACGGTATGGAGTCCATTGTATTTTCTTTAGCTCCAATCTCTGATAACAACTTCCTAATCAAATTATACGTGGTGTACAAATAGTTATCTAACTACCAAATGTTGAAATCGAGCAGCACTCTCATTTCTCACTACCAAGGATAAGTCATAGATCACACTTCTATTTTCTTTGCAAGGGTGTACTTAATGCACTTCCAACTTTTGTGATAGCTGTGATGATAATTCTCTGCAGCAAATTCTGCTTTCACTTGGACCAGCTAAAAGCACCATTAACAAACAGTACTTTAGGCCAATTTTACTTAGTTTTAGTTGCAGCGGTGATAACAACATTAGTAGTCTCTATAGAGTCTGTCCAAATGGATCCAGGAACATCCAATGTGTTAGGTGCATGGAAATGGCTTCATGGTGAACCTAATATTAAGCAAAGCAAGGAAGAACAAAATGTTGGTGAAATAGTTTTCATCGGTTTCATACATATCGAAACCGCACAAAAAACTAGGGGGCATAACGGGGAAACAAGTATAGACAAACAAGAGACTTAGACATCTAAAGACATTCAAGAGTGGAAACTTAACAGGCAAAAGAGACTGACGTGCCTGGACTACTAGGAAATACACGATGGCCAAAATTAAACAATCTAAGTTGAACTCAAAATTCAAAATGAGCATCGTTAGTAGAGCCCCATAATAGAAATTAAACTGGGGCTGGGTCATCTTCACCTGTCCCCATCACAGACAAGGGTTCCTGGATAGTGTCGACTGCGGTCAGGGGTTCTGGAACAATATCTATCGCGGTGGACAATTCCTCGATTACGTTATCAGACGTCTCTTGTGGGAGCACGAAGGGGTTTAGGAAAGGTTCGATAGCAACAAGGGAAGGCGGAGTGGAATCCATAAGAGAGGGTCGTGGTGCTAGGACTGACTTTTTCGGACCTGTTATTTCTTGGCGGACCCGGTTAATTGCTAAAGCAGTATGCTCCTCAGCTTCTTTCTGATACTCTTCGTAGACACGAGTAATTTCCTTAGAATACAGCTTCTGAAGCTCAGCCTCTCTATCTTTTAGGCACTTCTTCAATGCTTTATCTTGAGACTTCAAAAGATTTTTCTTTTCAGTGCGCAAGGTCTCGATCTCGAGTCGAGTTGCGTCCCTTTCAACAAGGAGCTGGTCACATTTGGTGCGAAGGCCAGACTTACCATCAACACCGTAGAGCTCCGCCTTTATCCTTCAACCCTGGCTAGCGTAGAGATTGAAAGCACGAACAAGGTGTAGAGAATCCAAAGATGCCTGCAGACAAAATAAACATAAGTAGCAGACAAAGCAATGCGAATGTGTAATGAAACGGAGGATGTTAGGACCGAGTGCAGCGGATATACACATTGGGTTATTCTATAAATTATAATCTTACTAAGGAATGCATTAGAGGGTCTTTGAACAATAAGGGATCGTGATGAAATGAGTAATAGTACACTAGATGATTCCTTAAAACAACCTAAGAAAGAGCGACACATGGCTTCAACATTGAAAGAAAGTCATTTAGTTTAGTGGGAGCAGTCGGGTGTTCTTGGCACCGCAGCCCAACAGTGGTCACGCTCCCAAGAAGGGGCAACTGTTATGGACTAATTTGGGATTAATGAACCTAAGGGTCGAAGGAGTCCATGGGCTGGAGGGTCATCGTGGACGGGGAGTAGGCAGTGAGCATGGAGCCGAATAGTCCTGGGTTGATGGGCCATCGTGGACTGGGAGTAGGCAGCGAGCACGGAGCAGAATAGTCCTGGGCTGATGGGCCATCGCGGACTGGGAGTAGGCAGCAAGCATGGAGCCGAATAGTCCTGGGCTGATGGGCCATCGCAGATGGGGAGTAGGCAGCGAGTATGGAGCCGAATAGTCCTGGGCTGATGGGCCATCGCAGATTGGGAGTAGGCAGCAAGCATGGAGCAGAAATAGATAGGGTAACCCAAAAGGTGGTGGAACAGGTGTGCGAAGTCAGAGGGGACACGTGGGTTCATTAGAACGGATGGATGGAAGGAAGATCAAGGGGAGGGCGCATACTACGGAGGAACCAAGTATAATAAGGGGGAAACCCTAGAGGAAGGAGGAAAAAAAAGGGAAAAAACACTAGAGAAAGAATCAGGTCACAACAGGTACTTTTCCAACTATTCGTAAGTCATCGTCATCATGTCAGTAGAAATGCAAATTGCTTCTTACGAGAACGATTCATTTGTGTTGAAACTCAAACTTCCATGAACGCTTCCCATTTCATTAAGAACCATATCATATGTAGGTAATTTTTGTTTGGGAACATCTCTACAAATTCAAATTTCCAAAATGTATATGGAATGCACTATTGTATAAATGTATTGACTTGTTAGGAATTGACGATATCACAAAGAGGTACCTGATTATTGCCTGCTTAGTTATTTGAAGAAATGTTCAAAGCTACCCGTTCTCGAAAGATCAAACATACTTGTCTAATAAATGATACTTCAATTTCATTTTCTCAGGTCAATAAAGACCAGCAGGGAGAGCCCCAAAATTTCTCCTAAAATGTTTTATTTTCTTCTGTATTTAAACCTGCTGGGGTCTCTAGTCTTGACCATCCCTGTTTTCTTCATTTTGCTTCCTCTATAATGTTTTAGTTTATTCCATTTCCTAAGGAGCTGAGGAGGACGTTATTGATCCTTGCAAGCAATTTTCCAAATGGAAATAAAGCATTTTTGTTTCAGTTTTGTTTGGTCGTTCTATCTAGTGTCCTGCAATGCACAAATGAACACTTTGACATGGAACCAAACTATCAAAGATGGGCAAACCATAGTTTCCTCAGGCGGGTTATTCGAATTAGGATTCTTCACTCCCAAGAATTCAACTAACCGATACGTAGGGATATGGTATCACAAGATTCGGCCACAAGGAGTTGTTTGGGTTGCTAACAGAGAATACCCGGTAAAAGATTCCAGAGGACTTCTTAAGATAGGAGAGGATGGTAATCTCGTTGTTTTAGATGGAAGTGAGAAAGCTATCTGGTCCACAGATAGTTCCTTTATATCAACTAGAACCACTGCTGTACTTATGGATTCAGGGAATTTAGTTCTACGTGAAGAAAATTCGAAAAATAACTCAGAGATTATTCTGTGGCAGAGTTTCGATCATCCAACAGATGCATTTCTTCCAGGTATGAAGCTAAGGATATCAACTAAGTCAAAAAATAGATTTCTTACTTCATGGAAAAATTCGAGCGACCCAGCAGTTGGAACCATTTCATTTGGAACTACTGGTTCTAACTCTGACCAACTATGGCTGTGGAGATCATCAGTTTCATACTGGAATGGAACCTTGAACGATAGTCAATTTGAGAAGATTTCAGAAAACGATACAAATAATTTTTTCTTCAGTAAAATTGGAAATGGTGATGAAGCTTACATCACATATTTTTCTACTCAAAACTTAACAAGGCTAGTGTTGGATGTCAATGGACTATTGTCATTACTCGTTTGGCGTACTGGATTCTGGTGGCGTGTGTGGTATTTACCAAAGCCTCTGTGCACCTTTGAGTCTTGTGGGCCTTATAGTAGCTGTTCTTTTAACGGCGCCTACTATTTAGTGGGCGTAAACAGCGGCAATGATTACCGCACAGATGGGCCTTGTGCGTGCATAACGAATTTTGAGCCTGTTTCTCAAGAGGCCTGGGAGCTGGGAGATTTTTCTGGTGGTTGCAAGAGAAAGACACCTCTACAGTGTGGAAAGGAAGAGGATGGGTTCTATCCTTTAAAAAATGTGAAGGCGGTAGTCCCCACTTCTGCATTTGAAGCTGCAACAGCAGAAAGTTGTCGAACAGAATGCCTCAGTAGATGTAGTTGTAATGCTTATGCTTACACGAATGGGAGCAGCGCTGGCATAATCTCATGCCTAATCTGGGATGGGAGTTTAAGAGTTTTTACTGGTGAAACAAAAATTGACCCTAGTGACATTTTCGTACGTATAGATGCTTCGGAAATTGGTAAGTTGGCTTCACTAATTTTTCCTTCATGGTAACGGGCCTTTGAATTGCATGCTTTAAGTGTCATTATAGCAACAAAGAAAATGCTTTGCCAGAGACAGAGTGCGTTTCATTTTTTTTTTCCTCCGTTGAGTTTGTCTAGGCTGTGCCCTTCCAGAACCATAAACCTGCACAATCCCAAGTAGAGCCATTAACACCTTAATTAATTGGTTTCCTCTTCTACTTTGTATATAGCAAGCCATCTTAATTAATCACCCATTAGATTACTCTCTACCCATTCCTCAGCTCGATGGTCATAGCTATTTACCAACCTTCCATTATCTCATCCACATCTTGACACAATAAATTTGCGAACAAGTTTCTCGACTGCTCAACAATCTGATATATAGACGTCGTTGGATGGTTCCTAGTCTAACTTATATTTGGCGACTCCTAGTAATACTTACGAAGGACATTTTGTTTCGTTTAATGGTTATTTGCCAATACCCTCCACTGCGTAGAGGCTCTTTGAGTTGGGATGCTATACTGTGGTGGTACATATCAACTGCCCCATATATAAGCAGCTATAAGCTAATTAAGTCGCTATTGTTAGTGGTGAGGTGCATTTTGTGTAAGGCATAATTGGTTAGTTCAGTGCCTTAACATTCATGGGGGATCTGATAACTTGTTATTATATAGTTCGTTGGTATCTACTACCAACTTCAAGTTTTGGTTGAATCCCCTAAACACCATACTCATTTCCAAAACTCTGCAGTGACTAATCGAAGACTTTGTCAGAATTGTGGCATACACGCCATTCCATATCCTTTAAGTACTGGACCGAACTGCGGAGATCCAGCTTATCGCAATTTCAAATGCGACGATTCCACAGGTTACCTTACTTTCAACGCATTGGACTCCAGCTATGCAGTTAATAAGATTATCCCAGAGATGCGCACAATTGTTATCAAATGGGACAGCTGGAATTTTGATTCCTGCTATGCAAAAAATAACAATAGCGATATACAGTTAAATCCTTCGCTGCCTTTCCACATGACTTCTAATAATACTATCTTCATGTTCAACTGTCCTAGTCCTCTTCGGTCATCTGGTACAGATTGCAATTCGTCAAGCTTATGCCCCATGATAATGCTGGACAAAATGCAATGTTTTTCCTCTATGAGGACCTGCTGTAGTTATATTGCTGGCAAATCGTCCTCAACATTACATAGGATTGGTGTGTTGAACACTGGGTGCGAGTTTTATGCAAGTGTGCATAATGATCTTATAAGGCTGCCAGCAAGTGACTGGTCATATGGAGTGGAGATAGGGTGGGAATCACCATTGGAGCCCTTCTGCAATTTACCAAAAGATTGTGAGGACTGGCCACATTCAGCATGCATGCCAGAGAGGTCAGGGACGGGAAATAGAAAGTGCATTTGCATTTCAAGCTTCCGTTGGGATCCATTAGTTGGTTACTGTACAAAAGGTGAGAAATAGTTCAGTTATTAAAGGACTCCTTAGTCAACAAGTTGTTTTAACTTGACATATTTTTTTTTTCTTTTGTTCAGAACGTTCTTGGACTAGAAGATCACTGTCAGTGATTATTCCTGTTACCACTATCGTCGGGCTTCTGTTTCTCGGCACCATCAGTCGGTGGTGGAGGGGCAAAATGTTTAAGGAAAATGGTAAATTTTCTGAACTTACATTATCTTTTTGGAAAGTAGTAAACTATTTGCCTGTGTTTTGGATGTTGCGCTAAAGACATCCAGGTCGGATTGCAGATAAATTTAGAGGAAATGGTAAGGAAGAGCTAGATGTTCCATTCTTTGATTTTCGTAGTATCGCCGCAGCTACTGAGAATTTCTCAGATTCCAATAAGCTTGGACAAGGTGGTTTTGGGCCAGTTTACAAGGTGACAAAATATCAACCAAACCATTATAATTTAAGGTGTTTTCACTCTATCACCTTTTGTCAAAAAATGAAAAATTGGTGGTTCCAGGGCAAGCTATCAGGAGGACAAGAAATAGCTGTGAAAAGGCTTTCTCGAACTTCTGGACAAGGACTAGAAGAGTTCAAGACTGAAATCATATTAATTGCAAAACTTCAACACCGGAACCTTGTTAGACTTTTAGGCTGTTGTATTCAAGGAGATGAGATGTTGCTACTCTACGAATACATGCCGAAGAAAAGCTTGGACTACTTCCTCTTTGGTTTGTTTTACAAAACTTAAATAGCTACAAGATCATATCTATTTAGTTTTAATTTCCCCATAACTACTCCTGACTTTTGTTACTATTCACACGTTAATACATGTAAACTTTGAATTTCGACAGATCAAAATCATCGCAAATTCTTGGACTGGGAAAAGCGTTTCACCATCATAGTGGGCATTGCTCGAGGGCTTTTATATCTTCATCAAGACTCAAGGCTGAGAATCATCCATAGAGATCTAAAGACTAGTAATATTCTTTTAGATGACGAGTTCAATCCAAAAATCTCAGACTTTGGAATGGCAAGGATTTTTGGAGGAAATCAAACTCAAGCAAATACTAACAGAGTAGTTGGCACATAGTAAGTATAAGACTTTCTGACCATCAAGAATATGATATATGACTCAGTATGATACTTTTTGAAACTCCAAAGCTTCGCCGGCGCACCTCCGAAAGTTTTTCGAATCATGGCTCTGTCCCTGCTCAGATATGAACGTATTATATGACTTAGAGCGGAGTTATAGTGAAGAAGTTTAAAACCAAGAGTTGACTAGCTAAATTATATAAGCGGAATGAATTATTTCAGAAAACAAAATGTGTTTATGTTTTTTGCATACATACAGTGAATTTCTAAGTTTCATTTAGGAGTAAATGAAAATGGTACCGTAGAGTCTCTGCTATGTGTAGAAGGATGTACATTTTCCAATCCAGTATTGGTTCTAGTTTTTTATGTTGTACCTTGGTTTAGCGCAGCGGGTATATGTCTCCTGAGTATGCCTTAGATGGCCTTTTCTCAACAAAATCTGATGTCTTCAGCTTCGGGGTTGTACTACTTGAAATCGTCACTGGGAAGAAAACTACTAGCTTTTATCACTCTGAGAATTCATTCAGTCTTCTAGGATATGTGAGTAGTAGACCTTTTCAATAACTCTTCTTTCATGTTGTAGTCTACCTTCTCTTCTAACGTAAGTGTTTATTATGTCCCAGGCATGGAGACTTTGGAGTGAAAGCAAGGGGTCAGAGTTAATTGATCCGTTGTTAGTTAATGAAGCAAGAAGTGATGTTAAAGATGTTATCAAGTGCATTCATCTGGGGCTTTTGTGTGTCCAAGAAGATGCCACAGATCGACCATCAATGGCCTCTATTGTGACCATGCTCACAAGTGAAACAATGGATCTAGTAACACCCAAAAAACCAGCTTTCTTCATCAGAGAAAGTCTTCTCACTCAATCTTCATCAAGTGGTCCAGATAACTGTTCGAAGAATGAGCTAACAGCTTCAATGTTGGAAGGAAGATAGCTATTTGAATTCCTATGACTATTTGTAATTCAAAAAACTTGCATTTTTCACAAATATAGATCACAAAAGTGTTTGCTAAAGGATCATTGTGTAAGAAATAACAATACGATGTGCATCTATTTTTCCATCAAAAAAATTCACTCGGAAAATTTCTTGTAGAAAGATCGGCACAATGCCTTAAAAAAAATAATGAAGCTGTCAAAAAAATTTAAATTTCGGAAAATTTTCAGAGAAAGATCGCATAATGCCTTAGAAAAAATAATGAATTTGTCAAAAATTTAAATTTCGGAAAATTTCTCGTAGAAAGATCGGCATAATGTCGTAGAAAAAATAATGAACCTGTCGGAAAGTTTCAATTCGTTCGGAAAGATTCGCTCAGAAAAATCAGCTCAATGCCTAGAAAATAATGAATTCGGAAGATATTTAACCGAAAGCGCTAAGCGAAGCAAATACAGATTGCGAAGAAAAAAACGAAGATTTAATCGAGCGACCGTAAAACAATTGACAGAGATTTTAATAGAAATGGGAGATGATCAACTAGAACGTGAAAAGATGAATTACAAAGATTTGTACGAGTTGTCTATGCAAAAAACTGTTAAGGAACCATTTGATGTTCCCAAACCAATGATTATGTGATTGTGTGAATGTAATACCATAGAACTAAAAATTCTTTTGATGAAAAATACAAATAAAGTATGGGTTTGCTATTGAATATTGTTGTTGTGTCAGAGAACATACCTACGGAAAATTGACAGTGTTGTTGATTTACGTAGTTGAAATAGAATAGAACGAAACGCCCTCATGTAGAGAAAAATGCCCCCAATTCTAACTAATCTTGCTAAAGATTTTGTCATAGCAATAGTAACGTACTAAGTGAGCGTAAAAACGTTCAAACTTAGACTAATTAAGCTAAACATGGTAACTTAGTCAAAACACTAAGTTATGACGACGCATACTCGAACTTTTAAGCTCAAGTCAAAACAAATTGTGTCGTAGTGATAGTAACGTACTAAGCGAGCATAAAAGCGTTCAAACTTAGACTGACGAAGTTAAACGTGGTAACTTCATCAAATTTTGTCGTAGTGATAGTAACGTACTAAGCGAGCGTAAAAGCGTTCAAACTTAGACTGACAAAGTTAAAAGTGGTAACTTCGTCAGATTTTGTCGTAGCGATAGTAATGTACTAAGCGAGCGTAAAAACGTTCAAACTTAGACTGACGAAGCTAAATATGGTAATTTCGTCAGATTTTGTCATAGCGATAGTAACGTACTAAATGAGCGTAAAAGCGTTCAAACTTAGACTGACGAAACTAAACGTGGTAACTTCGTCAGATTTTGTTGATAGTAACGTACTAAGCGAGCGTAAAAGCATTCAAACTTAAACTAATGAAGCTAAACGTGGTAACTTCGTCAGATTTTGTCTTAGCGATAGTAACGAACTAAGCGAGCGTAAAAGCGTTCAAACTTAGACTGACGAAGCTAAACGTTGTAATTTCGTCAGATTTTGTCGTAGCGATAATAAGGTTGCGATGAAAACATAATTATACCATTGGAACTGAAGTGAAATAAATACTGCTTTATTGATTACCAAATCTTGAAAAGTGCAAAGATAATAACGAAAAATAAACTACTGAACTAGAAACAAACGAACGAAGTTTTGTTTGTTTTTTCTTTCAGCTTGTCTACTTAATAAAGGATAGTATGGTAACGAAAAATTGCGACAAATCCTAAAGTCAAAACAAAATTGTCAAATTTCTTTGATGACGTATTATTTGTCCTTGGCAGAAGTCAACGATGCTGGAAAACCAAAATGGTAAATAATATCACGCCAGAAGAAATTTTTAACTTCTAAAATATAGATTTGGGCTTCCACTCACTTAGTAAAATAATTTGTTGCGACGAGCAAGAAACGAACACTACCAGGGGCTGTCGAAAATAAACCAATAATGTCAAGGCCCCATTTCGCACATGACCAATGGTTATGGATTAGATGACGCTTCATCGCGGGAAATTTGACCCATATCATCATGTTTTTGATAACGCATACACTTCTCGGAAAGACGCTTAACATCCTGTTGCATGTATGGCCACCAATACCATTGGGTCATTGCTATGTGAGCGAGACTTCGCCCCGGGGAGTGGTGCTCACATAGTCCTGAATGAATATCTTTGAGGCTTAGTAAATCGTCCGTTTTGCTCAAACAATGAATGAGATGATTGAGACTTGTGCCTTTGTGAGAGAGCTGTGAAAAATTGTCCGTAGTAGAGATAAGACAATATTTCCAAGCATCACGATTGACAAAATCACAAACTTTTTGGTCATCAGGAATTCCAGAGCATTGTCAGCTGCATGATCGTCGGTGGTAGCTATGGTAGATACCGAGACATTATCAGTGCCAAGCTCGTTGGGATCATCTGACATCATAAGTTGTTGATCCGGAGTTGTCTTGACAGCGACAACTTGATTTTCCACGAATAAGTATGTGATAGAATCAGGATGCCTTACATCATACGCGGATACTGTACAATACTAATAAATGCAAAATTTCATGCAATTCGTTGAATTAAGTCAAGATAAATGACCATTCTATCATCGCGAGCCGCATATTATCATTCAAAGTGGCTAGTGACTAACTTAAAATAATTAATCGTAACTTAGTCGCCCCCAGCTGAAGAGCTGTGCACATACCGCAAATGACAGTGTCGTACCCGGTCATACTATTTGAAACGTCAAAACCCAAACATAGAGACCTTTCAATTATGTTTTCATTCGATCAGCTTCAAGATGACAAAACCAAGACCGGAGCCAGACTGATTATGCGAACCATTGGTGTAAATTTAGCAATCAGCTGATATATCCAATAAGTATTTCAAGTCATCGCCCCCAGGAGATAATGGAAATTAGGTATCGACGTTTTCCACATCGAGTAGTGCGTTCGACATAGGAATATCATCAATAAGAAAAAACTTACACAGCGGATATTCAGTATAAACTTCGATTATTCCTTCTTGGAAATAAGCTTAAGACGTCTAGCAGAATGAAACAAGGCCAATGCAATTTCCTCAATGCAAGAATGTCTAGATTCAGCTGATATAAGAGTTTTGCTAATAAAGAATATGAGACGACCATCGGCGTTATCAAACCGCAATGGACAAATATGAACTGGATATGTTTTGCTTATATTCGTGAAACCATTGCAAAGTTCGTATTTATTGTCTTGAACGCGTGGATAACCATTGCGAACAACGAGAATCTAATCATCACTACGTAAACGATCCCACACACAACTATGTTGTGGGCGTGTGTTACGTTGTGGTGTGATAGATATAAAACCATTTTCAAGAACTCGTGGATGACGTACGTTGTGAACAACGGGAATCTCATCCTCACCATGTAAACGTGCTACGATGTCGTTGGCGTGTGTTATGTTGTGGTGCGATATATTTCACATCGTCTTCGAGAGGAATGGTTCGTTTCAGACGACACTTCTAGTAATTGTTTTGTTTTCGTACACACTTGAACTTTTTAAGAAGTGCTTCACGAGACATTTGATTGACATTATCCGCATCAGATGATGGAGAATCGTCAGAGGCAATAACTTTGCGCTGAATAATTTGGCGCATCGGTGGAACGATAGTAGGGTCGCATGCAACCTGTTGTTGAAAAGGAGGAGGGATTAGTCCGTTATCATATCGCCAAGTTGACCGTGAAAATCATGTTTGCGATGATCATTAGTAATTGCATCGGGATCTTAGGCTCGTCTAGTTTTCGTCATAACTTTTGTAGAACGTGAGCGTCGGTTTTGAATAAGAACCACAGACGGCGCCAATTATGTTTCGACCAAATATGACAAGAACACTAAGTGGTGATGAAAGAGATGAATTCTGTAGAACAGTAGTGTGAAAAGTGATGGTGATCGAGAGAGTGATGAGACTGTACTTTTCGGTTGCATACGTACCCAAATTATCGATGGGATCAAGTCTCAAGAACGTAGTTTTGTATGAAAAATAGTTTGGTATTTATATAGGTAAAGTAAAGACTCCTTGTAGCTCAAGTATTTTTGTAGCTTAAATAATTGTAATTGAATATAACTCTCAACTTATAATTATCTCTTTGATAAGAAACGAATCTGGGCATAAACCAATGTACGTTAGTGGCAAGCCATGTGGCTAAGGTTCAGCCTTAGACACATGAGTTAATGGGCTTGTACATTGATCCATGGTATTGCAAATTGGGCTTTATCCCCGTCGATTAAACGAATAAAAATGGAGACCCCTACTAATGGACGTTTGCCACATAGGTGGGGGTCGAAACAATTCCTTTTATTTCCAATACACCGACCCTATCCACACGTGACCCTCTTGGTCATATAATATGCCACTACACAATTCTAGTGGAAATAAAAACATGAAATTTGTAATAATAAATACCCTAAAAATAGCAACAACCTAAAACACTCTAAAACGGTAATTAGATTCAATCACAAAAATCCCTAAAAATACTAACTAATTTAGTGATAATAACTCTAGGATGCACCAACTACCTTATTAGCCAAAAATATCCTTCAATACTTTTAACATGGCTAGGTACAATGGAACTTCCCATTGTCACCCTAAACTTTAACTCCAAGTTGTTACTATGAAGTCCAATGTCATCCATGTATCTTTTACAAAGAAATCAAGCACTAGCACCACACTTTCAAACCACATGCACTCAAGGATGCATAGATGCACTCCTTGATCTAAAGAATACAAAGGACACACAAATGTATGCATGGAAAATAATTTTAAACCATATAAAAGCCTAAGCTTTAGGCTATATACTTGGAATGCTCAACAAAAGGGTTCACAATCTGGAACAATTAAGAAATCTCAGCATTAAAAACTCGACGATTAGTAGAAATAACTCATGTAACATCAACAATCATATCACCACCTCAAACTAACCACAAAATGTTTCCTCATAACAGGTTAATGATTGTAGATGATGTTATTGTTCAATTATGAGAAATTAGAGTTTCAGTGTAAAAGTATGGGTTTTGACGAAAATGATGAGATGAAAACTAGTTTGATTGAGAGAGCGAATGAAGTGTTAGGGTTTGAGAGAGAGAGAGAATTTTCCATCATTCACTTAACTCTTCAAGATAAGTGCAAAAATAAATGGATGGTTAGATCTTTTAGTTCGCAGTGACCAAAGGATATATTGACATGTGGCGAACCAAATATGTCAACATGAAAACATGTGACAAGTAAGATGAGGGGTATTCTAGCCATATTGATCAAACAAGCAGAATTGCCAAGGTCAATTTTGTTGACTCACGGTCAAGAAAAAAATATGACTATTTCCTAATTATTTTGGAAAGTGAGACCAAAGCCTAATATTGATATTAAATTATTAATAGTAGGACTAAGACCTAAATACCTCAAATTACTAGTAGAGTCTTTTTTAGAACTCCTAATGTATCGTTAAGTGTCGAGTCTCTATTTGCTACCTAGACTACTATTTGAGGTAGGTTTGTTTTGTGCCATATTCAATTCCTACTAAGTATGGGTTCTTTGAATTGGAGGGAGTGAATTGAAGATACCTGAGTTCCAAAGTTCCACCTTGGGAAAAAATCATTTGCCCATCGATAATGGCTGGTATTAGAAAAATGTGGGGGTAGGGTTGATGAACAGGAAAATTCATGTCACGTTTCATTTCCGTCACAGAGGCATTTCCGTCATATCTCAGTTTTTTTGTTTATAATTTTAGGTCCCTATGCTTTATATAAACTATAGAACAATCCCTAATCTTTACGGTAATTACAGGATCGTTCCTATACTGTATGACAATTACATAACATCATAATAAAACTTACGCTGGAAAAGAGTTTCTTCAGCCACAAAAGTTTGGTAAAACTTACGTACGGGTTGATTAAATCAAGCATAATAAATCATGAACATCTACTTCGTAACATATCATTAAACCCAAAAAAAAAAAAAAAAAAAAAAAAAAATCTCTTAATGGTTAAACTTCATACTGATTTTCTGAACGTCTTTTTTATATCCTACCACAGTATGCCCATTTTATCATGAACAAAATTTTTTATAGCATGAGTACAACAAAGAAACCACATGATAGCCTTAGATTCAAATTAATTTTGATGGAAAATAAACGTAATTCAAAACCGTGCGCTCCGATACCAAATGTAAAACATTATTTAGATCTTGAATCACAAATATTTTCACTAATAATATAAATTAAAATACATACCTCAATCCATATATTTATACTTGTGAATGGAAGAAAGATGTTTCTCTCTAAACCTTCTCTATTCTTAAAGTGTTGTAACTTAAAACTCTTCATACACACTTATGGGATAGTGTATTTATAGAGTAGGGAGAGAGAGAGGACAATTTCCCATTTTAACCATGATTTTTAATTACCCATAATAATTTAATTATTTATTAAATAGAAACACTTCTAATTGCCAATATACTCTAGATGGACTGGATGCATATATTAATAATAAGCCCATATTTTAGTAAAACGTAAAGCCTAAGTATTGTTAATTACTTGACCTGTGTCACATGCCATAATGTGGGTCATAAATTTCTCAGTCCATGCCTTGAATATTATATATACTATTGTGAAATTTTGGCGTTCATAATGTAGGACTATTGTGAAAAAATTTCCCCGACACATCAGAAAAAACATTAAATGTTACTTACTATGTTCGGACTACTCACCAAGTATTAGCTAGCTTCATCTGTTTCTCACTGCCAAAGAATCCATTCCAAAATCTGGGATTTTGGCGTTCATCTCCCCATCTAGTAGAATATTGCTTGGCTTTATAATTATAAACCTTGAATCTGAGTGAAGATAAAGAAGTCCCTACGCTATTACACCAACCATGTTAACGCCATTCTGCCAAGTCAATGACAAGCTACTTTCTTGATCTAAAACAAGTTGCATCTACTCAGTAGACAAACATCTTTTCTTCTCTTTCAACGCAAAGGTTTATAAGATTTCTATGTTGAAACCTAGCAATCAAGAGAACTTCAGTCTTGAATAAGGATCGCGGTATTGACACCCCACTTTATGGGATTGGCACCCCTTTAACCAATTCCAAGATATTGACACCCCTCCATTAATCACATAAAAAATACTCACGGCAAGAAGTTGCCGTGAGATCGCATAATCCACGACATCGGGTTGGCGCGAGATCCCATATCCCACGGAAGGTTGTTGTCGTGGGTCCTTTTTTGTTTTAAAATTTTGTTAATAGCCACCGTAAAAAAAGTTGCCGCGAGATGGTTGTGTTCACTAAAATGGAGTTTTTGCTTGTGTTAATTATCAAAACTCTTCTTCATTAATTTGATCACAAGTTTTTCTTATAACATATGAAAATATTTGCCGCGAGATAGCAAAATTATGCCTCGATTGTACCTTTTTTTTTTTTTTTTTTTTGTTGTTCTTGGAGTGTATAAAAAAAAAGGGCTCGGTATTGGCACCCCCATAAATGGGACTAGCACCCCTTTGGCAAAAAGTAAAACAATAATAGTTATTATTTATATGTCATTTTACACCCCACATGCCCATAGTTCTATAGCAGGTAGTTGCCGCGAGATCCCATATCCCATGGTAGGCAGTTGCCGCGAGATCGCACAATCCACGACATCGGGTTGCCGCAAGATCCCATATCCCACGGCAGGCAGTTGCCGCAGAACATTTTTTTTGTGTTTTTTGTTTTTTTTCACTTCAAATTTTGCGTATTGAACACACACGACATATGGATACCTCATTTTCTTCTTTAAAGTTTCTTTATACACTCTAAGAACAACACCAAAACCATGACAAAAAAAAAACAATTGAGGCATAATTTTGCTATCTCACCGCAAATATTTTCATATGCTATAAGAAAATTTTGTGATCAAATTAATGAAAAAGAGTTTTGATAATTAACACAAGCAAAGACTCTATTTTAGTGAATACAATCATCTCGCGACAACTAACTTTTTTTACGGTGGCTATTAAAAAAAATAATTAAAAGGACCCATGGCAACCACCTTCCATGAATTGTGTGATCTCGCGGCAACTGCCTGCCATGAGTGTTTTTTACGTGATTAATAGAGGGGTGCTAGTACCTTTGAATTGGTCAAAGGGGTGCTAGTCCCATAAAGTAGGGTGCCAATACCGCGCCCAAAAAAAAATGAGGTATCCATATGTCGTGTGTTTAATACGCAAAATTTGAATTGAAAAAAAAAAAACTAAAAACACAAAAAAGTCCTCTGCGGCAACCCAATGCCGTGGATTTTGCGATCTCGCGGCAACTGCCTACTGTGGGATATGAGATCTCGCGGCAATCCAATGTTGTAAAACTATCGGGCATGTGGGGGTGTAAAAGGACATATAATAAATAACTATTATTGTTCTACTTTTTGCCAAAGGGGTGCCAATCATAGCTAGTAATTAGCTGAATTATTCGCGAATTATAAGGTTTGGCGAATAAAATGAATAAGTCGGTGAATTTTTGAATGATACGGTTTAATTCGCGAATTGGTTGGGTCGGACTTATAATTGCCGAATTATAATGTCTGGATCTTTGAAATTCAAAAAAACGGGCCGGGCCTTACTTGGAACCAAAAATAAATGTGTTAGTAATAGTAAGTAGAACAAAAAATTTGACATTTATATTATTTTTTCGTGAATAAAATTGTAAAAATAAAAATAAAAACGTTATGTACTTATATATCAAAGTTTTAAATGTAAAATATATAGCCGGATTTTAAAGGAATGCATTCGTATTATACCCGTTTAAAACACGTATATCGTATTTTTACCGTTAGCGTTTTATTGGACCGAATATTTAAAAATATATATTATTGTTGAAAATTTCGAATCTTAGGCGAATAATTGCCGTATCGAATCGAACTTTTGCGGTCCACGAATTTACTAGCTATGGTGCCAATCCCATAAAATGGGGTGTCAATACCGAGCCCTTGAATAATTCCTATACTACTCGCCTTGAATTCTTTGATAGTCTCTTCTTAACAGCTATTTTTTATGCGTTGTCCAATGTTCCCTACGGATTAAATTCAAAACAAAATGTAAAATCAGTTGAAATGCATCTGTAAGCTAGTAAGTTTATTTGGAAAATATGAACCAAGAGGTATTTAAATAATATATATAACGGTAACTCAAACTCCCCGGCCTGAGTAGTCTCTTCTCTCTTGTAGTCTTGTACTAGTCACATCAAACAATGGAAAATCTTGGCTAATCTCCTTTTAAACAGATTTCTAGGAAGCATACTTGTTAGATTAAGATGGATAAATATATATATTTTTTTCGCTAACAAGATGGATAAATAATAGCTCATCGGTCATCACATGGGATATTTGTTAAAATAAAGGCCTTGCACGTGTGCGTGGAACCAAAAAAAATGAATTATCCAATGGCGAGACCTATTTCACATAATTAGTCCAAAGTATACCTCCATCGTCCCCTCTTCTATATATTGTTATGTTGTTGCGATCGTATATCTAGTCTGGCTCAAACCCTTGTTTTTTTGGTAAAGATAATTTTTAGTCTGGCTCGAACCTAAAAGTATTGTACATTTTGATATTCATAATTCAGATGCATGGTAAGTCAAAATGTAAGAGTTTATGTTTCGGACAGGCCGTGGGATTGCTCTCGAGGTTTTATATAAGATTTTATGTCTCGGATTAAGAAACCTACGTACAGAATGAGACCAAGAATGCATGTTTAGTTCCGAAAACTAAAAACTTAATTGTGTTGTTTTGTTTGGACTTTGGAGTCGGGAGCAAGCCAAATTGCATTGAAGGGATGATTTCTTGTTGGGCGCGCCAAGGCAATAGTGCCGCTGATGAACACAAAACTTTGGGAAAATAATAAGCATAATAATAGAGGATAATGAATAACCA
This sequence comes from Coptis chinensis, assembly GCF_015680905.1. Taxonomy (NCBI): domain Eukaryota; kingdom Viridiplantae; phylum Streptophyta; class Magnoliopsida; order Ranunculales; family Ranunculaceae; genus Coptis; species Coptis chinensis. Next base: position 76,937,034 of record NC_141464.1, read on the forward strand.
AAACACATCCAGGCTCACCGTACATCTTGGTGCTTGTTGGCAAGCCAAATGAGGGCCTGATTCGCCAAACGCATTGTCTTTGTGACGAGTTATAGGCCAGACCGCCAGAGCATGAGGGTATATTCTGCTAAGATATGGCCTTCGTAGGCGCACCTTCGAGGAACCAGTGTTGAGAAACATCAGACACGGGTCAGTTCTTATTGCCCACAAATATATTAACCATAAAAAGGGATCCAAACATGGCTTCCAGCCATCCATGACAAGTAGTTGTTCCCTTTTATAATACTTTATTAAGAGAGTATTAAAGACGTGACAAATAGTATGGAACCAACGCAACATGAAGTAAGTTCTCATTCAACTTCCAAGAAGGAGAACTTCCCCAAGTCCTAGGCAATACCTTGAAATTTGGAAGAAAGAATTCGGCACCAAATCATAGAATGTGATCATCTGTTTCTTGTTGGCATCGATGTGACTCCTTCCACGAACGTCTTTTTCACTTTCTGTCACCCTATATATGACCATTTCTCTATACTACTTGGTATATATATCTCATTGACATTACAGGTTCCTATTCACCTAGCAAATGGAGACACAAAATGTTGCTATGTTTCAAGATTTCTTTCCTTCAATGATAGAGAGACTGGGTGCTGAAGGATTTATGAGGGAGCTTTGTAACGGGTTTCAGTTGTTAGTAGACAACGATAAGGGGCTGATCACATTCGAAAGCTTAAAAAGAAATTCTAGTCGTCTTGGTTTGGAAGATTTGAGAGATGATGAGCTTATGTGCATGTTGAGGGAAGGCGATATGGATGGTGATGGAGCTTTAAATCAAAAGGAGTTTTGTATTCTCATGCTTAAATTGAGTCCAGGTTTGCGTAATGGATCTAGAAAGTCATTGGATGATGATTTCTGTAAATGATCAGCACTAAGGAATCTCTTGCTTTTTATATCTATGTAAATGTAAATTTTAGCAGATGCTATTACTATGTTAATTATTTTTGAGTTATGCTGATTGCTGAATGATAATTTGCTATAATTGGTAACAGTATTTAAAATGTAGCAGTAATATTGGTGTTCGAATAAATAACTATCATTTTCCAAAGTAGGTTGATTGAGATGCAACATATTGGTTTAGAATTTGCCCGACTCCAAGCAGAATTCCGTGCCTAATACGATGCGATTTTCGGATTAGGCGAGCTATAGCCATGTGATGCAACAGCGCGCAACGTTGTCCAATTGTCCATCAAATTGGAAACTGGTGCTAAAACCAAATTAGTTCGGAAATTTTGTGATAATGATTTCAGTGAAATGCGTTCTGTTTGTTTTATCAATTTCCGTTACGTTGTTGAATTTGAAGACTTCATGTTATAAAACTTGGCTATTTCCACCACAAACTCGGTCATTTTTTTCTTCTAAGTTAGCAAAATTGTATTAATATGGGAAAAGGAGGTACAAATTACATAGTAGAAGTTGGTTTGGGTTTGTACATCCCCTAACCACCTTTAATCGAATCTATAATAGGTCGTCAAGGGAGATTCCCATCTAGTAAGCCAGTAGGGTCTTCCCTCATACAAAATTTGATCCCTGCAATTGAGTGAAAGCACATGATTTGCAGCCAAGTTAGCTGCAAAGTTTGTTTCCCGCCAAATGCTTGTAATCTGACAGTGAAACAAGCTTCTTTGGACTCTCTTCTACCTTTGTTTTAAGAACCAGAGAAGTTGATCCTCTCCAAAGGCCATGACTGCTGCTGTAGAATCTGATTCTACCCATATTTTATACCACCCCTTGCTTACTGCCTCCTCAATACTCTCAAGAATACCCAAGACTTCAGCTATATAGCAAGTGTTAACACCAATTTTCCTGGACAAAACTTGTAGGATTTCGCAGTTCGAATTCCTAAAGACTGTACTATAACTAGCTTCATCGGGGTTTCCTTTGGACGCACCACGAACTTGGTCAAGTTTTTTGTTACTGTTGGAAAATCTAAGTGTGAATAGAAAGTAGTCTCATATATGAAAGATGGAGTGTTTGAACAATTTTACGAAGTTGGCCTAATGGTATACATTTTGGAATCCAAGTTGGATGTGGAGGGTTCAAATCCACTCCCCAACAAAACAGACATGAATATATTTAATATTTTATGGTCTATGATTGGGCCTTGCGGGGTTTTGGACTTGTATGGTTAGGACTTAGTTTTTATTTTCGAATGTCATCGAACTATATAACCTCAAAAAATAATTAACGGGATATTAGAAATTGGACACAACTGCATGTAACTAACCTCAAAAAATAATTAACGGGAGATCGAAAATTGGATGCAAATACATTATACTAACCTAAAAGAATAATTAACGGAAAATCAGAAATTGGATAATCTTTGATGATAACACTTAGTGAATCATGTATAATATTTTTTTTAACGTCAACTTTGCAAAGAAACTATAGAAAAATCAATAGAAGTTGATATTACACACCATCATGAAATCTTGAATAACTAATGGGAAATAAAAAAAACTGAATGCAAATGCATCTAAGTAACCTCAAAAAATAAATTAACGGGAAATCGACAAATAGATGTAACTGCATTGAACAAACCAAAAAGAATGATTAACGAGAAATAAAAAACTGGGTGTAACTATATTGATCTAGCTTCAAAGAATAATTAATGAGAAATTAGAAACTGGATGCGAATGCATCAATTTAACCTCAAAGAATAATTAAATAAAAATCGGAAATTGTATGCAAATGCATCTAACTAACTTCAAAGCATAATTAACAAAAAATCAGAAACTATATGCAACTGCATAAAACTAACTTCAATGAATAATTAATAGGAAATCAGAAACTAGATACAAATGCATCGAACTAACCTCAAATAATATTTAACGGGGAATTAGAAACTAGATGGAAATGAATTGAACTATCCTAAAAAATAACTTAACTAATGGAGAATTTGCAACATGATGCAAATGCATTGAACTAATCTCAAAGAATAATTAACTAGAAATTTTTTTATGATCCAACATAGTGAATCATGTACTTGTATGATATTTTTTTAGGCCATGTTTGCAAGGAAACAACATAACGATTAATAGAATTTGGTATTACACACCACCTTGAATTTCTAATAAGAAATCGAAAATTGGATGCGATTGTATCCAACTAAGCTCTAAAAGTAATTAACGAAAAATTGGCAACAGGATGCAAATGCATTAAACAAACCTTAAAGAGTAATTAATGGGGAATCTTTTTTTTTTTTTGCTAACGAAAATTGTATTGATTAAGAAAAGGTTACAAGTTTAAAAAACGAGTTAAAGTTAATACAGGTATCATATCTTCATTTCGACAGATAGCTAATTTACAAATCTATAGTAGGTCATGTTACTATTGTCTATCCTATGTAGAAAATTAGGAGTACCGACCCACCATTTTTCCCCCTTTGCCAAGGTGACAGTAGTTTTAGAGCAAATGTCTACTCCAAAGTTTAGCTCTTGCAATGTGCTGGTGATTAGAATCCAATCGGCTAGATGCTTGACTTTTTCCCATGCCACTCGCACTCGCCAATGCACTTGATTGTTATTAAATGACTTCACTGCAGCAGTGGAATCCGACTCCACCCGTATATGCTTCCATCCCAGTTCCACTGCCTTGCTAATGCATCCAACTAACCTCTAAAAGTAATTAACAGAAAATCAGAAAATGGATGCAACTGCATTGAATTAACCTCAAAGAATAAATAACGGGAAATCAAAAACTGAATGCAAATGCATGGAACTAACCTAAAAATATGATTAATGAGAAAATGAAAACTAGATGAAATTGCATTTATCTAACTTTAAAAGATAATTAACAAGAAATCGGAAATTAGATGCAAATGCATTGAACTAACATCAAAGAATAACTAACGGGAAATCGGAAACAGGATGTGAATGCATCAATGTAACCTCAAAGAATAATTAACTGGAAATCATAAACTAAATGCAAATGCATAAAAGTAAGCTAAAAGAATGATTAACTATAAATTGAAAACTGATTGTAACTGCATTTAACTAACGTCAAAAGATAATAAACGGGAAATCGGAAAATTGGATGCAAATGCATTGAACTAGTGGGAAATCGGAAATTGGATATGAATGCATCGATCTAACCTCAAAAACTAATTAACGTGAAATCAGAAACTAGTAGCAAATGCATCAACCTAACCTCGAAACATAATTAACGAGAAATCGGAAATTGGTCGGATACAACTGCATGGAACTAATCTCAAAGAATAATTGATGAAAAATCGAAAAATGGATGCAAATGCATTGAATGAACCTCAAAGAATATTTAACGAGAAATCATAAATTAGATGCAAATATATTGAACTATCCTCAAAGAATAATTAACGGGATATCAACAACAGGATGCAAATGTGTCGAACTAACTTCAAAAAATAATTAACAGGAAATCAGAAACAGGACACAAATGCATTGAACTAACTTCAAAAAATAATTAACAAAAAATCATAAACTAGATGCAAATGCATGGAACAAATTGATAAGTGCTTAAAAAGTGCATTTTAACCCTCAATTATACCTCTTGTTTGGCCCTCTTAGTGGACTAATCATACTTGTAAGTTATGTTTTGTGACTTTACAGATGAAAAAAAAAGTTTTACAAAATATTAGAGTTAAAGAGGTAAAAAGAAGTATTTTGGAGTATTAAAGATCACATAGGAGCTTATGAGGAGGCCCAATGTTTTGAAGCTATGAAAAGTTAGGACTTGGAGCTATTTTAAAGCTTATTTGAAAGCCTAAGGCAAAAGGACCCGTTACTTGGGTCAAAGTCTACAAAAAAAGGAGCAAAAGATGAAACAGAAAAGGAAAACAGACTTAAGCGTCTGGGACACATGGATTTGTACTGTCCCATGTGTCCAGACGCATGGAACCAACCATATAGCTCCACCTCTTAATGTTTTTAGAAATGAAGTTGGAATCGGAAGGAGGTCAATATGTAATAGGAAATTAGGTCCAAAAGCCCGTGATTTGAGATGTTAATTTCTAGAGCTCATTGTAACCCCTATATAAGGAGCACCTCAGTGCCAGATGTAACTCGCCAATTCACATTATTCTTGTCTCCAGAACTTGAGGCAAAGAGAGATTAACAGTTATCAAGAAGTTACTGACGGTTACTTTTTGGATAACTGCCATTATCTTTTCTGTCTGTTATAAAACTCTGTAAACATTGTCTTGGAGAGACATGCTTGAAGAGACAATGTGACTCTTGGAACAGACATGGTTGCTGTTTGAAGAGACACTTTTGTTTTATTTAAACCCTTGTCTTGTTATTTCAAAATATGCTAAAAAAAAAAATCTCTAAAGAAGAGAAAAGAACTTTTGAGAGTGACAAAAACGTCCATATTCTTTCGATCTCCTTGTTGATTTCTGAAGTTTTATTGAGAGTATAAAAATCCATTACAAGGTTCGCTAGGGCGTCGAAGTTGTGGTGCTATGATTTCAACGTAACTGATTGTTGTATCTTAGGAAGACGACACTTGAAGAAATGTAGTGTGTACTCGGACAGGGATGAAATTCGTCTTTAGAACATTGCATTTGCAATTCTCAATCATCAAGAGTAATTTCTTTTATTGTTATTTGTTTTATCCTGTAAAATATCTTCTTCTTTATTCATATTGTTATCTACAAAGTTTTGTTTTGTTCAGTTTTTCTATATTGTTGAAGTGTGGTTCCAACAGTTACATTTTGTTTTTTCTGACTGAGCAAGCTTGGTAAATCCTAATAACAATGTTTTTTTTTTGTTACCAAGGAAATGAGGAAATCCATTGCTTTCATAAACACATTTACTAAAACACATATGATTTACAGAGAGAATAAAGGTCAGTGTTTTAGGCCAATTTAGCTTAACGGCGCGAAACAAATTTCCCAAACACATATTTCAGATATTGATCACCTCTATTGTAATCACCATTGAAGATCACGTCACCCAAACCATTATACAGTTAAGTCAGCTGCCCTGTGTAAGATTTCTGTTTAAGTAATTAGTTTTTGGCTACTTGACGGGCAGTGAGGAAGGTTGATTACTTACATTGTGGTATCGGAACTTCTAGGACCCATTTGTTTTGTTGTTTAGTGTGTTGTGCATGGGTGCCCTTGGTAAAATCAGTGGTGTCTATATGACGATCCTTAAGTAATTACTTCTCCACTGCTTGACAAATTGGGCGTTTGAGGAGTGTATTGGCAAGTTATTTATCACCATGACCTCTGCTTCATATATGCATAAGTAGGCTTTCGATGTCTTTTAGTCAAGACCGTCTCTGAGATTTAGAAGGCATTGGGTTATGTTTTTTTTTTCCTATTTCTTCTTAAAATGTTGTCACGTACTTATTTATTAGCTTGTTTATTGCAAAATTTAATACAAAAATAATTTTCATGGTTAGTGGAATTAAAATTTGAAGGGTACCCAAATTTGAATATGTTAGAAAAGAAAGGAAATAACAATGATCTACTATATTTTTCCAGTTTTTTTCACACTTTTCATTCTATATTTAAATAATGGTGGCCACAATAATTCAGGGACCTTTACAACGCGGGGTTTGTGTGGTCGCCCTCCTTGCACTTGCCTCAAAATCGGCCCTGCTTTTACTAAAGCATCGAGCATGTGTTCAAGGAAGGAGGCATTTGAAGAGAGGGAGAACTTTTGCCCATCTAGGCGAAACTTTTATTCCATAGGAATCTCCAGCATTTTTGAAGTGTTTATCCCAGTCTTATTGATATTTCACGATATGCCAAAATATATCAAATTTTTTTGGGAAAACTCATTTTCTTTTGTTTTTCTCTTCCTTGTTTTTTTGTACCCACTATATAAGGGATCAAAGTGAAATGAAACCTCAAGCTAAGAGAGTGAGAAAACCCATTTTGAGAAGAAACCAAAATTGAGAGAAAATCTTTGCAAAGAGTAAAAACTTATAATGAGAGAGATTAGTGAAGTGTGGAAATATTTGAGAGTGATTGTAATCTTCCTTCATTCCTACTTTTATAAAGGGATTGGCTCTTATGGACGCAGGTATTATTGGCTAAACCACAGTAAATCTTGTGCCTCATTGTATTATGTTTTTACTTTACATTACTATTGCTTGTTTGTGATAGTTAATTTCATTGCTTAGAAGTGTAGTTATTGGTTATAATGAAAGGTTAGATTTTGATTGGAGTTTAGATTATCTTAGTGCAAACTATCTTAGTGGGGATCAATTGGTATTGTTTCCTCAACAAGTGGTATCAGAGCCGTGGTTAGATCAATCATAAAAGTTGTTGCTCCTCATCACTGACAAAGTGATGTTAAATCTATATCACGTCACTTTTGAAAGTGATATTAGTAGTGGTGACGTTAAAAGTTGGTGCTATTAACATCACTTTTAAATTTATGTATGGAAGTGATGTCATAGCATTTTAGATAACTTTTTATAGTTTTTCTATAAGGGTAAATATACGACGTCACTTCTTGAAGTGATGCACAAAAATAATGTTATAAGAACAGAAATCACTTTTTACGTGATGTAATATTTTGCATTTTGACATCACTTTTGATAAGTGGAGTTAGAAAATCCCATTGACATCACTTAAAAAGTGATGTTTGATTCAGAAAAGCACAAATTTAAATTGAAAAACAAAAATATTATTGTCAAATTTAAATTAAAAAACTAAAATGTAATTGGATCAAGATGGATTCGAACCATTAACCTCTCAAATATTTGAGTGCTCTTGCTATTTTGAGCTTATGGATCCATTGTATCACAAACGAACATTGACTAGCTACTAGAGACAACACAAGAATAGCCTAAGAAACAATATACACATAAGGGTAGCAGAACTTTTTTTTTGCAACTTAAAAGTTCTATGTTACTAACTACGACAATACCAACCATGCTATTGAACCATATATTCATGACAATGTTTAACTACTAACCTCATCACAACCAAACGCTAACTCTTGCATGAGGAGTTTATATAGGCATATTTCTTTAAAAAAAACACACTAGCTAGTCTTCCTATAGCATAAAGATACATCAAAACACTAACTAGTCTAGATAAAATTCCAGATATAAGAAACATAACAACAAAAATATTTATATATACTACAAAAACACCAAAACTAAACAACAAGCTGAAATAATTGAATGAGGACAAGTCCAAAACACATTACGACATTCCACATTCCAGTATTCCTTCCATATGACAAACTAACAGTTCATACTTATGGAATTCCAGTTACTTATGATGTCAAATATTTTGCTGGTGGTCTAGACAACCTTTTTTCAGTTTCAATTTTCTAAGTAGACTTAGGGATGTCCAAACAGGTACCCGACCCGGCCCGAACCCGATTTTTCGGGTTTTGAACGGGTATCGGGTTACCGAACCTAAAACCTATTCTTTTTGGTCGGGTTCGGTTCGGTATTTGTTGGATACATGTGACCAAATCCTACCCTAACCCTATATTTGCATTTGCCGTCGGGTTCGGGTTCGGGTTTTAAGGTATGGTAAAACCGAAATATATGAAATAAAAAGAATATTAAATCTCTTCATCGTGAACGCCATTTTCGGTTATTAGATCTCAAGAAAAACCTCTTTTTCATCTAATTAATCAAAAAGCCATATTCTTTTATTGGATTTGATCCATTTTAACTTTAACATCGTAAAAGCCACCGGTGATCATCAAAGATTCAAAACAATAATGGGATCGTGATTTTGAAAAGCAAAAAAGAGAAAAAGTAGACCAAGCAAAAAAGCAATTCCAAGACAATAACTTCAATAAGATTGATGGTTTTTTTCGACTTCTTGTGGTGGTGTGAATCAGGGACCGTTGATTTTGACAATAAGATTGATGGCTTTTGGGAGTTTCGGTTTTTGTGGTGGTGTGAATCCGCTGTTGATTTCTTTCGCTTGGTGACCACATTTAGAAAGAGATATTTGAGGAGGTCTTTATGCAAATTTTCCGAGGTGAATGCAAACTTAAGAAGACATCAAACCCACCAATCTCTTCATCGTTAAGCGTGTGATTGGGTTGTCTTTGTTTCTTGGAGAGTTGTTGGAAGGAAAGAGAGAGAAAGTAGTAAAGAACGGCCAAAGGTAATTTGTCTTGAAGACCAAAAAGTAAATAGTAATGAAGCAAAAGCAAAAGTTTGTTGAAGATAAATAGATAATAAATGAAAAATATAGTTGTTGGGAATTATGGTCCGGTTTGGGTTGGGTTCGGGTTTGGTCGAGGCATTTTACTCTATATAAGCTGGGTTTTGGGTTCGGGTTGGTGCGGATATGGTTTGGGCTTTTAACCCTTTTAACGGGTTTAGGGCCAAATTATCGAATTCGGGTTCGGTCGGTCCGGGTTTAGATAGTGTGACCAAACCCGACCCTATGTATTTCGGTCCGGGTTCGGGTTCGGGTTTTGTCGGCTCGAGGCGGGGCAGCGGTTTTTTTCGGTTTTAGGCGGGTTTGGGTTTGGCGCCAGAATGGACATCCCTAAGTAGACTTCTCTATATGGTGGTTTTACATTGCTCTAACAATCCCTTTCCATATAGTGGATGATACCAATAGCTAGAAAAACAGAGATAATCATGACTACTAAACTACATATACCTCCTTTGCAGAAGGATTGGCTAGGGCAAGGTATCCATTTCCTTGGTTGTTGATGGTTGGAGATGCCCTTCCACCAACGGTGTACATCTCCCAGTGTGTGTACTTCATTGTTCACCACAGGGAAAAATCCATGTCCACACCTTCAATAGTTTGTTTAACTGCAACTATTCATTTGGAAGTGAAACAGGATTTGGTCATTTATAACATAACATAGCATATAAGGCGATAGAATGTTGTTCATCTAATCTGTTTACATTGGCATCTTTCGGATGGGGACCAGCTCCATAATGGTTATAACTTAAGTCAGGGTTACTTTGGAATCCCTCATAAAAATCATGCCAAAAGTAAAAACTAAAAACAGATAAGAAAGCAATGAAACTAAAGTACCATTACCATGCAAATGAACACCATAATTGTTTCGACCCCCACCTACGTGGCAAACGTCCATTAGTAGGAGTCTCTATTTTATTCATTTAATCGATAGGCTAAAGCCCAATTTGTAATCTGTGGATCGTGATGCGGGCTATTAACTCGTGTGTCCGCGTGAACTTAGCGTGGCGTGGCTCACATTAATGTACGTTGATTTACGCCCGTGATTCATTTCTTATCAAAGAGATAATTATCGGTTGAAAGTTATAGTCATCACAATTACTCAATTTACAAGATTACTTAAAATTTCAAGGACTCTCTACTCTACCTATATAAATACCAAACTATTTTTATTGAACCACGTTCGGGACTTGATCCCATCGATAATTTGGGCGTGAAGCAACCGAAAAGGTACAGCCTCATCATTCTCTCAATCACCATCACTTTCCTCACTACTCTTCTGCGTTATTCACCTCTTTTAAAATTAAATCGGCAGTGTTTTGATCATATTTGGTCAAAACAATAATCATTAAAAGCAAGATCATATAAAATACAAGAAAATCAATTTGGATTATCAAGAAAACATACTGAGTACTGACTAATAATTTTCAGCAACACAAATTCAAATTGGTTCACTGGCAAAAATCCGAGTATGTAACGTGATCTCGAATCTGCACCTAACAAGTTGAAACTAAAGTTAAGAAAACATAAAAATAGATAACAATTAGAAACTGAAAAAAAAAAAAAAAAAAAAAAAAAAAAACACTAACAGATCAATTAGAAACTAAGGTACCATCACCATTCAAAAGTTACTTTTACCATTCCTCTAATCATTCATTTATCCTCATGCAAGAATTCAACTACAACCACAATTCCTACATGCATCTTCTATTTCATCTATTCCACATAAAACATCTTCACAACCTACTTCAATTATATTTTACATTCACACTCATCAATTCCAATACCTTTGCATTCAAACGTACCTACTTCTCTATCAAACTCACAGTCACCTATCCAGCACAAAACATTCAATCTCTGCCTCTCATTCCATCTGTAGAAGTTTCAAGTTCAAAACCATTTAAAGCAATCTCCTATACAATTAGAAATTGAAACTACACATGAATGTCAACATATTTATTGCAAGAAAAATATGTGGAACTCATTTTAGAAAACTTTGCTGCAATTAGAAGAGATGAGAGAAGTTTCACATCGTCGGGTCTAAAGTAATGCGCCAATGACTTTATATTTATTGAGGTCCTCCCATTTTAGTTCACTCGAATACAATTAAAGTTGGGCTCATACTATCAAAGAAAATATCGGCATGCATGTAAAGTAATATTGATATTTTTATGGAACATACATGTGCATATTCGTTTAGCTAGAGGAGGCCAGGAGGGTACAAAATATCGGTATGCATGTGGATTGCAATAGAATTGATGTTAATTGGCTGATTCAACTATAAAGCCTGATATTCAAAGTTTTTGTTCATCATCTATTCATCTGTTTCTTAGCCGTTGACATTTGTATCTTCTCTTTTTACCCTTTTCTTTTAGCACTTAGTCCCGAACCACAAGAAAGAAAAGAAGCTCTCCTGCGGCTTAAAGCAGCTCTCCTTTCCTCGTTCTTTTTTCTTTTTTCTTCTCTGTTTATCTTTTCTATGGTTTTCTTGATGTTCCCCAACTCTCCCCACCTCTCTTCTGTCTGTCTTCTATCCTTCTTGGATTTTCTCCTTTAGGGTTCATCTGTTTACGGGTTGGGTCTGAGTTGAGGGGGTTTTGTGAATCCCAGTTAGGTTTGTCCTGTTTGTTTTTTCTCTTGCTGTGTCGGTTATCATGGGGTCTCCACAGGTAGGAAGGGAGAGTCCCTCGAAACAAGATAGTTCTTTTAGAACAAGTGTAGAAAAATTACAAGCTGAAATGCAACATTTGTTCTGCACCAAAGAGAAAAGGGTGGTCACTATTGAAGGTAAGAACATGGAAGAAAGTACCCATGGAGAAACTACTCTGATGGGTAAGCTGTATGGGAGCAAAAACATAGCATTACAAGATCTTGCGGACGAACTACACCGTTGCTGGCAAACGAGGGGCAACACAAAGGTAGAGCTGATTTCAAGGGGCTATTACAGACTGGAATTTGAAGTAAAGGAGGAATACGAGCATGTCAGGAAAAATGGCCCATGGATAATATCTGGGGGTTTCTCTTCTCTCGTGAAGAGAAAGGGATCCAAACCATCGGTGAACACAACGCAGAAGTTCGACTTGGTAGATTTCTGGGTTCAAATGTATGGAATCCCTCGAGAACGCATAAATGAGGAAAACATTCGAAAAGTGGGGACTAGCTTGGGCAAAGTCACTATGGTCGATCTATGTTGCAGAGCGGAGTTTAGAGTTCCAGTAGCCAGGGCAAGAGTGAGAATGGATATCAAAGAAAGGTTAATGAAAGGAATCGAGCTCCGAACTGAGGTAGGGGAATTGATCCCAGTTACGTTCAAATACGAAAAATTGGACATTTTCTGCTACTTTTGCGGGTGTATAGGCCACGACATCCACTACTGCAACCAGAGAGAAGCCTACAGCTTAGAGATGCGCAAGTGTGGAGGATCCCCCAATACCATAAAAAACAATTTTTCCTTTTCTCTAAGAGCCACGGTGTTCTTCAATGGAGTTGCCAGCTCCGGACCAGACATAGTAACTTTTTCGGGTACCCCAAGGAAACCTAGGCCTGACCAAATTCCAGCCAGAAACAGGGGATCACCGCTAAAAAGGGTATGGAAAGGGGCGGGCTTGGTGGCTACACCGATAAACGAGGCTGGGGAGAGTGGAGCTGACGACGGCCCTAGTAGTACGGAGGAAAGAGAGGGCTGTGTGTCAGGATTCAGAACGGCTAGCACAGAGGAGGGGGCGAGTGGCTCAGTGACCGTTGGAAATTCAAATTTGATGCTAGAGAATTTTGGGCTATCTAGATGGATTGTAGGAAGGAAGGCCTAAAGCCCAGCCAGAGAATCCAAAGGAAACAACCGGATGAAGGGCGAGGGGCCCGAGGCCCATGTGGGGGCTATGGTGGTTTGGACCTCAGTAACAGAGCCTGTGGGCATGGTGCTGGATGAAAGACCAAGGGCCCTGGATGAAAGACAACACCCAACACAAACTAAATTGTCGGGAATAGAACCGGATAAGACCAAGGAATGGGTAGGTTGTTGTGCTGGCAAGCTAGAGGGGATAGCTGGGGTGGGTGGATGCTTGGGGACTAGGGGAGATCTGAAGGAGGATCACGCCTCGCCGTTTCTTGAAATCCAAACCACCAACGCTATCATTACCAGTCTTGAAAACATCAAGAGTGATGGGAGCGCGCAGAAGCACCCAACAGGAGAGAGTGTATCAGCTGCGTTTCGTTTTAAGGGACGATCGACGCGTGGAAGAGGCTACAAAACTATTATGTTCAGAGGGTCGAGAAAAGGGCAAGCAAGGAGAAACCAGCAAGGGAACCAAGGGCTACAGGTGGGCAACAAAAGAAAAAGTTCAAATTTGGAGGTTGACAAAGGCACAAACATGGACGATGATGGAGAGAGTAGCCGGAGTTGGAAAAAGGCGGCAAGACAGTCAAAAAGAGTAAAGAGAGAGGCTGATGAGCTAAGGGAAAAGGGATTGGGACACTTGCTAATCCCAGAGGACGCACCGATCATATCGATCTCCAGTGAGACGCTGGAATCAGAAGAACCAACTTTCTCAAACCACTCCATGGACTCAAGTGTGTATTCAGAGGGGAGGTGGGGGCCAGAAATACCAGAGGAGGAGATCCCTTCGGATGCATTCACTGAGGAGGAAGAGGAATATCAGCCTGAAGAGGAAGATATGGACATGGTAGTGTTTAACATGGAGTCCCAAGAAGAGGTCTCAGTGGATACTGCACCCTTGGAACTGAAACAAGGAAGCCAGGAGGAAGATGGTTATGAGTCTGAAAAAAGTAATGCTTGGATATATCATGATCAGCCACGACCTCTGGCCATCGATGATTCAACAGTAGCACGAACACCAGCGGGGGAAGGTAAGCAATCCAGGAAGGGGGAAAGGTATAAGAACAAAGGAAGTGTGTCTAGTGGATACAGTGGGGATGCCAGTTCTAATGGAGAAAGTGGCGCCAAGGAAGCCGAAAGAAGGGAAAACAAGGGAAAGAGTCTCCAAAGAAAAGGAATGAAAGAAGTAGCAAGCAATCGAAGAAGCAAGCGGTGGGGGTCCAGACTGCCTCCTCCGGGGTTCGCGGCAGCTGTCCCTTTGTCCCCATGACGATTCAATTCGGAATTGGGGGATAGGTACCACCACGGCGATTCAAAGCAACTAAAGGACGATGGGGAAGTTTGATGTAGATATATAGTGTCCATGCGAAACCAAGACAAGTAAGGAAGGTATAGAGAAGCTTGGCAAGAGTTTGAAGCTAAGTGGTAGGTTTGCAGTTCAAAGAATAGGTATGTGTGGGGGTTTGGGTTGTCTGTGGAAAGAAGCGTGGACACTGGAGATTCTTGGAGCATCGCGAAACCAAGTGATGTGTAAATTTCAAATTATTTTAGTAAAGATCCTTGGTATTTTTCGTTCATATATGGGGAACCCATGCCCACAATAGAAACAAAGTATGGAATGAGCTAAGGGGAGTAGCCCTCTAGTTCTGGACCTTGGTGCTTGTTTGGTGATTTTAATGCGATATCCGGCCTAGATGAAAAGATAGGGGCGAAGTATTATCACAAAAGTATGAATGAGTTCAATAGCATGATCACCGATCCGGGCTTGGTGGATTTGGGTTTTAAATGCCCTAAATACACTTGGAGCAATGGCGAGGAGAGTTAGTGATCACATTCGAAAGGCTTGACAGAGCCTTGGCCACACCTGATTGGTTGGCGACTTTCCCCAATGCCCAGATCAGGACATGGGCAAATGCTACCTCTGATCATATATCTCTGATTATCAATCTGAACAAGCATGAGGAAAAATTACCTAGACCTTTTAAATTCTTTGATATGTGGCTTAAAAATGAGTCTTGTTTGGATGTTATTGATAGGGCTTGGAACTCGATTACCCATGACCTCCCTGACATTAACTTTGTGCATAAAATAAAAAAAACTAGGAAGGACTTGATGGTTTGGAACAAATATGTTTTTGGGAATATCTTTACCAATATCAAGGCCACTCAGACCAAGCTTAATGAGGTGCTGGCCAGGCCTTTTAGTGTGGATAACTATAACAAGGTGAAAGTTTTAAAAAATGATCTTCAAGATTGGTATAGCAAAGAAGAGGATTTTTGGAAACAAAAGTCCTCTAATGATTGGCTGAGGGATGGGGGAAGGAATACCAAATTCTTCCATCTCTCCACCATCTACCGTAGAAGAAGGAACAATATTGAAAAGATTAGAGACAATGAGGGGGACTGGAAGGAAGGCAGACATGAGGTGGGGGTCTCTTTAAACCAATATTTTAAGGAGATCTTCACCTCAGACAGCCCAGAGAGAAATGAACATATCCTTGAGCTGTTTCAACCTTGCGTCTCCCAAAGAGAAAATGAGATCCTCACTGCCATCCCCACAACAGAAGATATCTGGAAAGTGGTGAGGAAGATGGGGGGTCTAAAGGCACTGGGCCCGATGGATTCGGGGCATTTTTACCGTAAATTTGGGGTATCATTGGCCCAGTGGTGATAGCTTTTGTTCAAGATTTCTTTCACCAAGGGATCCTGCACCCTGAGCTTAATGAGACTCACTTAGCTCTGATCCCTAAGGTGGATAACCCTGACCATGCCTCTAAGTTCAGGCCCATCAGCTTATGCAACTTTGGATATAAGATTATATCCAAGCTCCTAGCCAATAGGCTTAAAGGCCTTATAAACAAGATTGTTTCCCCTTTCCAAGGGGCCTTTATAAAGGGCAGGAGCATTGGAGACAATGTGGGCTTGGCCTGTGAAGTCTTCCATAATATGAAGAACATGAAAAACAAGAAGGAAGGATGGATAGCCCTTAAGCTGGACATGGCAAAAGCTTATGACAGGGTGGAATGGCCTTTTCTGGATAGTATCTTTGAGAAGCTTGGTTTCAATACCAAGTGGAGACAGATGATACACCAATGTGTCTCTACTGTCTCCTTTCAAGTTATGTTGAATGGATCTCCTCTGGACAAGTTTGTCCCCGAAAAGAGGGATCAGACAAGGGGATCCCATCTCCCCCTACCTGTTCATCTTGGTATCTGAGGCTCTGTCTAGGATGGTGGCTAGAAACTTGAGCAAGAGGGTCGATGCATGGTATCAAGATTAAAAGGAATCCCCGCTTCTAACCCACTTGCTTTATGCTGATGATCTCATTCTCTTTACCAAAGCACATATGGGGGAAAGTGGGAAAAAAAGATACTGGATGATTACTGTGAGGCTTCTGGTCAAAAGATCAACTATGAAAAATCCAGTATCTTCTTCAGTAGGAATGTCACTTACAGACAAAAGCTTAAGCTTAAGAGGTTCTGGAGGATGAGGAACTTTGCTCCTAAGGAAAGGTATCTTGGTGTCCCTATCATGCTATCTAGGAAGAAGTCTGAGGACTTTGACTACTTAGTGGATAAGATACATCAAAAGATCAAGAGCTGGAAAGCTAAGGTGCTATCCCAGGCTGGGAGAACCACTATGATCCAAGCTGTGATCCAGGCCAGCCCCCTATATGCTATGTCAACCTATTTGCTCCCTATTTCTACTTGCAATAAGATTGCCGCAGAGTTCAAAGGGATTCTCGGTGGTCCGGATCGGATTACAAAGACAGGGATCCATACCAAAGGGTGGGATCACATCTGTCAACCCAAACAAGTTGGAGGACTGGGGCTGAGAAAGACTAGAGATATGAATTTGGCCATGTTAGCTAAAGCTACCATGGAAAGTCTGACTGATGTCCGTCACTTTGGACTAGAACTATGTACAAAGATATATGGAAAACAATGGATTGGTGATGTGAAGAAACCACCGTGATAAGGCCTCTTTCTTCCGAAAGGTATTCATAAAACCTTTAATGCCATTAGTAAGGGCCTGATCTGGGGCATTGGGACTGGGGATACTACCTCTGTTCTTCAGGATCCTTGGATCAAATGCAATGAACAACCAATGACCTTGACAGAGCTGGGGGTGTTTGATCCACTCCTACAGAACCTGATGGTGTCAGATCTGTTCTTACCTGATAAGAGTGGGTGGGATGAGGCTAAGATCAAAGCTCTTTTTAACCCTCTCATATGTCAGTCCATCTTAGAGATCAAGGTGAGACCTGAGAATGCTCCAGCTGATAAGATGAGATGGAACAAGGACAAACATGGAGTCCATACTGTCAAATCCACTTATAGCTTTCTTAAGTCCGATGAGGAACGGGCCAAAGTTCAACCAAAGAACCCCTCACTCTGAAGCACATTTGGAAGTCTCCTATTCCTGCATACATCCAAATGTTTCTCTCGAAGATGTATATGCAGAGATCGCCAATGGGGATGTGTTGAGAGAGGAAGTCGCAAGGAGAGTTTCTCCGCCCTTTTCGCTACAAGGAAGTTGAAGTCCGAGAACACTTGTTTTAGTTTGTGGCCCGGACTAGAAGTCTGTGGTTCAGTTCACATATGGGACTGAGGATGCAAAAGCTACCAGAACAAACTTTGAGAGAAAGAGTGGATACCTTTGTAATTGGAGTTGTGACTCCAACCACGGACCCAGTATGGTAGGCACACACTCTGCTTTCTTGCTAAACCAGATCTGGAAGGCGAGGAACGAATGCAAGTTTGAAAATAGGAAACCTAACAGAGAAAGGATGCTCAGAGACAGTAGAAAACTGGCGGACAACTGCATTCAGGCGCACAGAGAAGAACATCTCACTTCTAACCCACCTTTAAATTTATTAGACAAATGTTTTGAAGAAGTTTTTCCAAATATACCAAATGAGAGTATAATCATTAGATTTGATGTGTCATATCACAGGAAGACAGGGTGGGCTGGAGCAGGAGCCATAGCAGTAGATAGTGAGGGACGCATAGTGGGAGCAATTTGCCGAAAGGTTCAGGGCCTTGGATGCCAGGTTCGAGCTTGAAGCAGCTGAAGTTGGGGCTTTGCTGGCACAACATCTTGGAGAGAAACATTTTGTTTTTGAAGGAGACAATGCTGAAGTGATCCAAGCCTTACAAGGCACTTCATCCAGATGGGGATGGACAGCGCTAATAGCTAATATTACCTCCTTGTTATCTAGTTGTAATTCTTCTGCTTTTAGATGGATTAGTAGGTTGTTGAACGGAGATGCAGACTCACTGGCAGCTTGGGCTTACCACCAGCTAAGGAGGTCTGAGCTGCCAAGTTGTATGATACAGTCAAACTGTGTGCCTCTAGTAGTTTGATGATATATATATATAAGAGTATGATTTGCACCAAAAAAAAAAAAAAAAAAAAAAAAAAAAAAAAAAAAAAAAAAAACTATAAAGCCTCTCCCAGTATCTTGATGTACTTCCAATCTCCTTTTGAGTAAGGCTGGCAGCAATAGATTCCTGATATAAGAAGATGACACGGAATAACAAATGTTAAAAATTAACTACATACAATATGGGACAATGAATTCACAACCAGAATATTGGCAACAATAATTCCCTATTGAACTTCATGCCCCTACCTACCCCACACCACCAATCTGAACTTAAATTACATTTGGTATGCTAATGTAATGCGTCGATGTAGTTTACATGCTACTAGGGCAAGATAATTGTGTGAACTTTTAGATAAATCATAAGAATATTTACTCATATTCAATAACAAAGAAAGGGAGAATTGAGACTAATATCTGAACTAAAAATCTGTTTTTATCTCTGAACTAACAATTACATATTTCATAATCAAGAAAAAACATGTAAGAGACTTACATTTTTTGTCACATACTCCCATAAAATAGATGAATGATTGATTATTTAGAAGACGTGTCTATCCGCATAATCCGTATAGAAAAACAAACTTCAAGCAAACAGTGACAAACACGAGCACTATATATGGAACACAACAACAAACAAATTAAGAAATAACTAACAAAATTAATAAAAACAATACCAACACCAAAATATTAACCACAACAACTCATGATTCATGACTAAACAAGAAATCAAATTGATATAACAAATATATCATGAATAAACCTTTAATTTCAACAAACAAACAAACATTTTAGTTCAACGAATGAACTTAATTTACCAATTATTAAATCCGAGCTTAGTGATGACCACTATGTCCTTAAGACAGATTTTCCCCCTCACGGTTGATCTGTTTGTAAAACAGCAGTCGGGTTTGTCATTTCATTCGCATTTTAATGAAATTGCAAAATGTCATTTATAAACAAAACTAATCTGATCACGTGATGTTTGTGAAAATGGATTTAGGTGAGAAAATGATGGAAATACAATAAAATAGACTTTGATTTTGGAGATAGAAAATCTGTTTGAGCGAATCATATCTCCGTTAAAAGAGTTAGTCTCGATTTTTGATCCCTAATAACGACTGTTCATCTCTGAACGAGCGTTATTAGCGCGTGGAATCGATTCAGCACCCATCTCTGGGTGAACTTACTCGATTTCTAATCGTTATAATTATCGAAACACCCTCTCTAACGGATATAATCCTCACTCGAGCAGAGTTTCTGATCTGAGATCACAGAACTAAAGTGTTATTCTAATTAACATAAAATAAAATTGAATTAAAAACATTTTAATTAAAAACTGAAAATTAAATTCTTCATTATACTAGAAAAGCAGTAAACTACTCTACTCCTATGATGGAATGCTGACCATTCTATGAGAAAAACTAAAACTAGACCATTCTATTTATAGTTTTTCTGACGGTCTAGATTCAATCCATCTAATCTAAATCTAATGGTTACAAATAAAATATAATATCCCAGGGAATATTCTAGGAAATATGCTAGGGAATATTCTAGGAAATATTCTCTAGAATAGTAATGGGCTTGGACTAAATAGTAACAGGCTTTGGCTTTATCTTCATATTCTAAACCGTACGACCATTTTTTGGAAGCTAGATACCGTTGCGTAGAGTTTTCTGCGCTGATCATTTTAGCTAGTTGAATGCTTGAATCAAGGTTAGGATACGGAAGATATCACCATTTGAAGTTTCTCCTGACTTTCGGGCTGATTTAGGTCAGTTTGACCAAAATCTCTTCTTTAATTAGTTGGCTTAGGGACTCAAGTTTGGATTCTTCAACTTGTTTCATGATTCTCCGAGTCCATGAGCTTTAATGGCAGTTTGGAGTTTTAAATGAGCTGATACTGAAGATTTCAAGTCCAAGCTTTTTTCGGATGTATTTCATGCTAAAACGCAGGTTCTGTGTGTATTTTATCGTTGTCTGTTGAAACTTGTGAAAACATGAAAATATAATTAATTTATATTTATTAAACACATAATTGACCCGAATGTAATGTCTTTACGGGGTTTAAAACACAGTTTTGGGTACTTATCAATGGTGCTTGAAGGTTGATGGAAAACTGTCTCCCAAGATAGAACGGATTTCCTTCTATAGAAAGTTAGCACTTCAATTCTATAGAATCAGCGAACACAACATAGTATTTGACTAAGAACAGGGGGAGAAGAGAAAGATCAGAACTCTATGTGATCTTGTGTGTCTTTCTCTCTAAATTCATCAACTATTTATAGGTGAGTGGTGCCTCTTCAAAACAACACAGTGACTCTTGGAAAAAAGTAAGCAACTATTTGAAAAGTCACATGTTTGAAAAAGGACACACCATTTCAAGCATAAAGCATTTGTTTGAACCGGTGCCTATTTCAAAAGGTCACACCTTTTCAGGATGATCTGCTTGTTTGAACCAGTGCACATTTCGAAAGGTCGCACCTTTTCGGCATGATGCACTGTTTCGAACCAGTGCACCTTTTCGAAAATGTTTTTCTCACTTTACGTACTGTTTCAAGAGAAACCCATTTCATCTCAATGTGGGATAAATTGGGGGACAAATTACTCATTCATATCTCAATGAATTTGTGCAAATCCATTTTTCTAACAATCCCCCACATGAATGAAAATTTGGCTTCTTCTATCATAAATATTAGATTTATGTTCTTTTACAAATGAAAAGATACCATACCAGGTCAAGTAGCATGGGAGGCCTTGAACTTGCCTTAGTGAAAGACGATCGGACATAATTGGACGATCAGTAGACTTCAATTAATGTCCTTGAACTGTTAGCCGTTTGTATAAACCTAGACAATCATTTTCACGCAGTACCTTCTCGAATACTGTTGGTTCTTACGTTTGTGTTCATTTTGGCCTTAAACAATTCTTGGTTTAAGATAGTGCTTTTGAGACATTTGCCTTTAAAATTCTCATAGAAGCGGCCCCACTTCGCACTAACATAGGTGATTTCTATAAAGAGTATCCTGCAATACTCCATTTGGATAACATAACTTTCCAAGATATAGTAAATCATTAAAAGCTTGACCTATCCTGGTTATCGCGGCAGATATGCACTGTCTTATATAGGAATGGGTTAGAGTATAATATTACTCTCTAGTGCTAACTGAGTCACAGACATAATTCAGTTGGCCCATTTAACCTAGATCTTGGGATCTCCAGTCAACTAGGTTGGTTTTTCAAAGTCACCAAAAAAACAAGAGTCTAAAACTATTTGTGTAATGAGGGATTTCAAAGTCACCAAAAAAAATAAACTTCTCACTAAATTTAGTCCAAACGGCCCAGTCATGTAGTTCCATAGAGGGTCCAAACAACCCAACCATGTAGTTCCTTAGAGGGTCCAAACGACCCAACCATGTAGTTCCATAAAGGGTCCAAACGACCTAGCCATGTAGTTCCATAGAGTCCCCAAACGACCCAGAGGTGTCGTTTGGGCTTGGGTTCTAAATGTTGTTTATTTATTCATTCAATCAATCAAGTGTTTTGCATTCATTCTAATCAATGCTCTTGTCACACCCCAAATTTCCAGAAAAATTAAAACTGATATTCAATCATCTGGAAACCCAGGGTGAAACAAAACCCACTAACATATTATCAACTACACTATTTAAAAACTGAGATCAAATTAAAACTGAAAGAACAACGCTTCATTTACAAATAAATTTTTTACTAACCAACTCTATTACCTTTGTTTCAATTCAAAACCATACACTTTCAAAAAACTTAAACCGTAAGACTCCAAGAGCAAATCCAAGTCACGTGTCTTCATCCATCGCAGACTCCACCATCTATGTTCCTAAGAACACACCCACGAAAAAAAACAAAGCAAACATGGGTCAAACAAATTGAATTTCTTTGGTATGAGTAGACTAACAACAAAATATATATATAATAATCTTTCAAATGAATAATATAACATTACAAACAATTTCAACTTGAAGACAATATAGTTCCGCTTTTCCAAAAATCCGTGTAGTTTCTTCCCAAGTAAGATTTCACCCCCAACATACAAATTCCAAGAATCTCATATAATATTACTTTCGTCATTCCCACTTTCCAAAATAACTCACAATACAATACCACTTACATTTCATTTATTAACCGCACATATGATAACCTAATTAAATATGAGTTTGGTATACCTTACCTTTAAGCCCGGACACGCCGCTTAGGGGTAGGATATTTACGCCCCCGCAGAAAAGATTAATAGATCCTACCCTCCCCTCAGAAAAGCGAGTTAGTCATCACAATAAATTGATTTATCTCGGTACCAAAATTCTATTCATGACCCAACCTCATTTAAGACATTGAAGTCTAATTGATATAACTTTGGTTAGCCCCAGTATCTTTGAGGAATACCACTTATCATAATACCTATATCAATGATAGTCATTCATATGACATCATTACGCCATAAAGTTTCTAATGCATAACCATAGATCTCGGACTATCACAAGTCATTAATATTTTTCGTAATAACATATCAAGTTATAGTCATTTCACAGCGGTCACATAGAAATTACAATCATTTACTAATATTATTCACCGTCACACTTCATATCCATAACATCACACAATTCATATACTTTTACTTTAGTATCACTCGCCTACTTATGAGAGCGAGGAAAAGTCACAACCAAGGATACATTCATCCCTTGTGAGTATCAACTCATACAAACCACGTAAACATTTATCATAAGAAATCATATACATCATATCGCGATAACTCCATCACACGTAAAATCAATATTTTACTTTGCTTATTACTTATCTCGTTGACTCATTTATTCAAAGACCACCTAACCTTTAGTTCTACTCCACGATTTGCAGACTACACACATTTGCCAAATCACACATATCCGTCTATTTCACTCACACCGAAGTACCACTACAAGACATACGTCCCAAGGGATATCGCCTCCAGAAACATACTTTCATCTTGTAAACTTCGAACTCATGAGAAGTCACAAACCCATCTCGGGCTTTCCATACACATAATCACAAAGCCTCTTTGGGCATAACAAATATCGGTCATTCATGGCACATTCATGAATACCTCGGTCATTCCCGCCACATTCAAGGAATACCCATCATAACACTAACGGGCCATTCATGGCACATTCAATGAATGCCCCGAGTCATTCCATACCACATTCAAGGAATACCCAAACCTACATTCCCGTACATTCAAGGAATACGACCAACCAAGGCTTAATACCTTAGTTCCTCTCTAGGGGCGGATCCAAACGATTGGGTCATTCATGGCACATTCAATGAATACCCGGTCATTCATGGCACATTCAATGAATACCCATCTATCACATGACATCACAAGTCATAAACATTTTTTTCATTACAAAAATCCCGAGGTGGAGAGTTCTAAAGATGTGGGCGACACATTAAAACATTATTATCACTTATAATTATCTCAAGATTACTCATGTCAAAATAGACCACACATGCAAAGAGTCACTTTTCGTGGCGTCAAGGCAAATCAAAGACTTAAATATCATTAAATGTAAAGCGGACTTATAATCAAACAAATACAATTTATATAACCATACTCATATATACAATATAAAAACAAATAGTTCATTAGCCCAAATTCAAGTCCACACACACTAATGTCTAAAACATATCCACATATACTAAAGTCTATATTCATATACAACTTCTATCTCCCACATATATATTTATGTAGTCTCAAAACAACAAGAATTTCTAACATAATCACATAGTTATCACACAAACTAATATATATATTATAGATATAGTGTAGTAATGACTTTTGCTCAAAGTTTTTCACGTGATCCAAATCTTTCAAGATTGGAATCAAGCCCGTCAGTAGTTCTTTATCACCCACATAATCAATGCTAAGGTTTTTCCTACATTCATCCAAATGACATGTAACTTAATTATTTAAACTAAGGTATTTAGATATACTTTTCATGTTTAAAAAAAAAATACCTAATCATCAAGGTCAAATCTTTCTTAGATAATGACAACCAAAGTTATACAAAGCTTCCACAAAGATTTTATTTACTATATGTGTCCATATAATATACACATAAAACGTAGTATAATTAAACAATCCACGTCCACAATCAAAGTTCCCAATACGCTTTTACACACTACTCACGTCAAATCTAAATTAGATAATTTACCAAACCAAGTTATACAATATCCGAAAAGATTTTTATTACTATATATATATCCATATAAGCAAAAACATATGAAAACTGGACTGGAAATAACATTCATCAACCAAACGGTCAACAAATCAAAAGTCAATCGGTCAATCCACAAAAGGTCAACACCCTTGCGTGGTGAGTCAAACTCAACATGTCATAGTCAAAGTCAAACCGTCTCTAGTCAAAGTCAAACCTGTCCTAGTCCAAAGTCAAACCGGCCCAAGTCAAAGTCAAATGTGAAAGTCAACCGGCCCATGGTCAAAGGTCAAAGTCAATGATCGATGGTCAAAGGTCAAAGTCAATCGGTCGATGGTCAAAGTCAAACCCGTCCTAGTCAAAGTCAAACCGACCAAGTCAAAGTCAAATGTGAAAGTCAACCGTCCATGGTCAAAGGTCAAAGTCAACAAATGATGGTCAAAGGTCAAAGTCGGCGGTCGATGGTCAAAGTCAAACCGTTCCAAAGTTCAAACCAAAGCTGGCGTTTAGGTGTTTAGTCAGGAGTCATGCCTATGGTTCATGGCTAAGGTCGTCAGTGCGATGGGTTGGCTCTGCTCGTGATTACGAAATGGTTCGGACCTAACTCGCTGGCCAAACCTTAGAACCCTAAGTCTAAAAGCCCACTTATTTATTCTACCCCGACCTAATTGGATCTATATTAAATTATATGGACCGCCTAAAGTTAATATTAAACGGGCCCAAAAACAGTTAAGTGGTTCGGTCCAAAAATACAAATGAAACGGGCCCATAGACTAATATTAGAACTGGTCCCAAAACTTACTTAAACTGGGCCCAAACTAAACTTAATAGAACTGGTCCAAACTTAAAACAAAACTGGCCCAACACACTAATGTGGTCCGAAAATTTAACTGAAATTTCGGCCCAACTACCACTGAAATTTCGGCCTAGCCACTAAAACAAAACAAGGTCGGCCCAACTAAAACAAAACCGGCCCAAAACAAAACTTAAGGTTTCGGCCCAAGGCCCAAACCGAAATTCAGTTACTGTTCATCTTCCCCTCCACCAACAGCCACCAAAAATCCGGCCACCACAATTCCAATCGACCACCCAAACAAACCAATCGGTTTTAACCCTTGCACAAACCCCTATAACATTAACAAAGCCAAAAACTCTAATTCTTAACTTCCACATATCGACCAAACCTAGATCTGAGACCGTCCGCCATTAACAGAGCTTCCACCAAGCTCTAATCGACAGCCCCACACACCCTACACTACTCCACTTCACCCAAACATCAACCCATCATCACTCAACCAAAAGAAACCAACCTAAAATCAGCCCAACCCTGGTTCGGCCACCGCCATTAACGCCTCCAAGCTTTGGCAGCACCTTACCATCACCCAAACATCAGTCACTCCCATAACCACATACAACAGTTTAACATAAAAAAAAACATAGTTTATACAATATGAACAGGACGATTCCGTTCCCTTGGCCTGGGCGACGCCATTGACGCCCATTCCGAGCTTGAACAGCTTAAGCTCAGAGTTTCCAAAAACCGAGTTTACACGAAACACAAACCGACATCTTGCTGTGG
Source organism: Coptis chinensis (assembly GCF_015680905.1). NCBI lineage: Eukaryota > Viridiplantae > Streptophyta > Magnoliopsida > Ranunculales > Ranunculaceae > Coptis > Coptis chinensis. The sequence goes on from NC_141464.1 coordinate 76,963,241, forward strand.
GGCTTGCGCCGCCATTAACAGCTCTGTCGAGCTTTCGACAGTTTTAAGTTCAGAGTTCAACAGAGAAACAGAGAAGCAAACAAAAAAACGATCTATAGCTTGGGCTTTAACTGCCGGCCATAAAGCTTGGACAGTTCAAATAAGATTTCTCGAGTTTCAAGAAAAACAGATTTACCAATTTATAAAAACAGAAACCTATACACCGATATATGAAAATTATAACTTTCGGTGAGATAGCAAAATAGCTACTCACCTGTATGAACAGCTCGACGAATCCTCCTAAAAATTCGGGATTCGTCAAGGCCCCGATCTTCCAAAGAAACCAAATTTTCTTCCATTTTTAATATATTATATTATCTTACGAACCCTATTTTTAAAGAAAAAATGTTTATATCTTGGGTCCAAAACCAAGCCTCTCAACACGCACTCGGCCCAAAACCGCCCATGTGATCCCGAAATTCCAATCCAAATTAATTTTTAAAATAAACAATTAAATTAATTAATTAAATAAAAAACATGATAAAAACACGGGTGTTATAGCTCTCTTGTAGATTCATTCATTCATTAATTCAATCAATCAAGTGTTTTGATTCATTCTAATCATGTGTTACCCTCATTATTTAGGTTTGATTGCTTTGTTGTTGACGATTTTCTAAGATCTCATTTGTTCGACCAAAGATCTTCTATTTCTTCAACTTCTTCACCTTCACCTTCAACATTTTGTGCGACTTCTTCACTTTCAACATTTCTTCTATTTTCTCCTTCTCTAATTTGTTGTCAGACTCAAGCATTACCTCAAATGCTTCTTCTTCATTTTCGGTGTTCCATTTAGGATTTTGATTGGGTATTCTATGTAGAGAAACTTGAGTATTATATGTAAGGAGTAAGGATTTTGATGAAAAAAGGAGTAAGGAGTAAATGAGAAACTTGAGTATTTTATGTAGAGATATTTGAAATTTTGATATATTTCGAATAATTGAATGAAATATATTTGTAAACCCTAAACCCCAAACTAGTTTATTATTCACAATTGAAAAAAAATGGAAAATAACAAGTTTAGATATAAAACAAATTATTATTTTATATTTGGATAATTGAGTGAAATATGTTTGAAATTAAAATTTTTTTATGTTGGTACGAAATTTGTAAACCCTGAATCCTAAACCCTAAATCCTAAACCCCAAACCCCAAACTAGTTTATGATTCACAATTTGAAAAAGAAAATGGAAAATAACAAGTTTAGATATAAAACAAATTATTATTTCGAATAATTAAGTGAAATATGTTGGTACAAAATTTGTAACCCCTAAACCCCTAAACTAATTTATGATTCACAATTTGAAAAAGAAAATAAAAAAATAACAAGTTTAGATATAAAATAAATTATTATTTCGAATAATTAAGTGAAATATGTTGGTACGAAATTTGTAAACCCTAAACCCCAAACCCCAAACCCCAAACTAGTTTATGATTCACAATTGAAAAAAAAATATGAAAAATAACAAGTTTAGATATAAAATAAATTATTACTTTAGATTTTGGCATGTTTGATTACATTATTTCAGATTTTGGCATGTTTGATTACATTATTTCAGATTTTGGCATATTTGATTACATGTTTTAACTTGGTTATATATATACTATATCATAAGAGATAAAAAGTGCAGAATGCATGTAATTGTGTTGGTGCAACTAATTGTGTTGTTCCTAACCCAATTTTTTAAATCGGATTTCAATTTTGCTAATTCAATTGGGATGTGTTGATAATTGATTATTACTAATTCAATTTTATATATTATTTTTTAAATAAATTATTGTACAATTATGATCGATTAATGATTTTATTTTATAAGAAAAGTGTTCGGTGTTTATGTATAAGAAAAGTATAATTGGTGTTTATGTAATCAATTTTTATTGGTTAATCGGGCTAATCATTGGTTAATCAGGGATTTAATTAGTTAATCGGGCTAATCAATTATTTTAGTCCAAACGACTCACACAAGTTCCCCCATAGTAGCCCCAAACAACTCAGCCATACCGCTTGCATGTGATACCAAATGATATTTTCAAGTCGTTTGAGTGTACACTCAAAATATCGTTTAAGTGTATACGCAAACGACATGGTGGTATCGTTTGAGTGTATACTCAAACGACATGGCGAGACCGCTTGAGTGTACACTCAAATGACCCGGAGGTTTTGTTATGACGAGACCAGTTGAATTATTTGTTGGGCCTGGGCTTTGATGGCAAACTTGTAATTTTTTTGGGTTGCCCAATCCAATTTAATGAGTGCCCAATTAAACTACCCAAAAAATAAATAAATAAATCTTTATATATATATAATAGCGGTCCCTTTTCAGGTTCATTGGGGCTGTCCACGTAAGCAGGGGATTAAGAAAAAATATGAGAAAAAAAATAGTAAGAGTCCCAATTAATTATGTTTCCTTTATATATTAAATCTCTTTTCAAGAGTCCTAATTAATTATGTTTCCTATTTTCTAATCTATACACATCCAAACAAAGAATAATAAGGATTACAAGAGAAACTCTCTTCGTCAAGAGTCCTAATTGATTCTCTTTCCTGTTCCTAATCTATACACATTCAAACAAAGAATAATAAAGATTATATGAGAGACCCTATTCAAATCAGGAGAAAAAAATGGCTGATAAAAAAACCTAGAGAAACAGGCTGCGAGAAAAAAAAAACTAAATAGGAACTAAAAGTCCCAATTCTTGAACTTATAAGTATCTCATATTCTCGAGTTCTTCAATTTACAATTATTGTGCTGATTTCAAAAGTCTTCTTTCTACAAGTCTTCTTTCTCTACCTCCCCAGTATGCGTTGATTTCAAAAGTTTTTATCTTTTGATTTGTGTTTACCATAAAGTTTGGAGTGTTAAAGGAGAATGTAATGCAAGTCTAACATTAGTACGTTTGACTGTGACTTCCGAGATTGACAAATCAGTCTACTTCCTCATCTAGGGAGAATGTTAAGTTATTTATTTTAGTCGTCACTATCTATATACTATCCACATATTTTAGTATGTTCCATAAGAACGTTAGTAAATGGATCTAAAGCTTTAAACCACACATGTATAGTTTCGGAGCTTTGAACTTCTCTTTCATATGAGCAATTCTTTATCAATAAAAATTTTCAAGTAACTATTTTCACTCACCTAATCCTCATCTACTAGCTGTATTTTATATAATGTGTTTAAGACTTATATTTTCTTTTTCTGTAGTTATTAGCAAGCCCCATCCATGCTAACGGATAAATTTCTTTTGACATAATAATAAGATTTCAGTGCATCCTAAATATGTAAATGTAATTACTTATTGATGGATCTGTTAACCAAGTGTTTTTTCCCCATATTCTATATTGTTTTTATTTGTTTCAATATGTGGTTGTTATTTTTTATTCTTCACTCTTAATTTCCTAAGAGCATTTCTAGACCAATTCGTGCATGAGTAGGACATCAATGATTCAATCCATAATTTAGAAGTTGAAGTAATCCAAACTTACTTTCATGGTTGTTATTTGGTTATATTTGCATAATCTGATAAGTTCATGGTCGTTGTTTAAATTTTGAAGGTGGTTCTTGGTGTTAGTAGTGTACTCAAGTGGGAATGAATTACTTTGTACATGTTTAAGGTTTGTGTGTTAGTAGTTTGCATGTCGACGGTATTTTGGAGTAGATAAATTTCTCAGGGAGTGTCAGTGGCGCTATCAGAAATAGGAGATTCTTACATGGAAACACAAATAGGAGATTCTACAATAGAAGGTGAGTTAGTAAACTAAATGAGGTCTTCTTATTTTTTAGGGTATGTTTTGCTGAATATATATATATATATATATATCATAAGTAAACCTTGCAAATCTAATACGATATAATTGAGTTAGGTTGTGTTTTGTGAAGTTGCATACTTAAAGTAAAATGATGTAAACCTACATGATAATATAGATACTTGAGGGAAACCAAAAGGTTCCATGATCATGTACCATAATAGTTGAGTAATATGCTCCTGTAAGTTGTAACATTCATTATGGTATTTGAGTGTATATATTTAATAAATAAATATGTGACATGTGGCAACATCTTCTTAAGGCTTGGATATGGTCTTGGTGTAGGTAGGAAGTATCATAACACCTTTTAAGTCCAAATCCTAACTAACTCACTTCCTAGGTTCGAAAGTAAAATAAGAAAAGGAGGTTCGGAATTAGTTGGAGTAGTAGGCTCGGAGAACTAGAGGTTCATAACTAGTTGGAGTAGTAGGCTCTTAGAACTGGAGTTTCGGAACTGGTTGGGAGTAGTAGGCTCAGAGAACCAACTCCTGACTATGAACACCAAATTCGGAACTACTAAATTTGAAACTCCAACTCCCAATCCGAACCTGAATATGTTTTTTTGTTGTTCAAGTCAATAAATGAGACTTATTGATTTGGGAAACATGAGCTTCAAGAAGAGTCTAGAGTAAATAAGACTTATTAACTTGGGAAACATGAGCTTCTAGAGGAGTCTAGATAAGACTTAACAAGAGATTGTTTCCTAGTTAAATACTAATTATTTAATTTACAAATAATTATGGGAAACCTAATCTATTCTTATAAATAGAATAGTTGAACTATGTTTTGAGTTTGATTTATCTTTACAAAATACGTAGGTAGCTATTAAAGAATATGGTTCAACTCATCATCTTTTAGATCTTTTTTTTTTTTATTCAATACTTCTCAATGCTCTTTGATCATCAACAAAATACTTGTGCTTCTAGATTAGGAAAAATCATCACACAGTATTGATCATGAAAAGTGAAGGAAACATTTAGTATCAAATTGTGCAAACCGTGACGTAATGTTGTTTCAAAAGACGCATCATCCTGTATCCCGAGGGCCACTATATTCAAAACATAAAACTTGGACTAATTCAGTGGTAGCTATGGGCTGCCACCCCACCATAAATTTCTAAATATCTGAACCCTAACTAATAATTATAACAGCTTAACAATGTCCGTTTACACACTCCAACTCATGGCGTTTGAAATTTGTTAAAAAACCACCCCGAGTATCAGGTTACAAAAATTTAGGCCCAATCACTCAAATTGGAAATTATTTATGACTCCAGGACCGGGTAAGATATATTAACGGTTTTAGGACAAATCAACTGGGTTTGTAAGTAATTACAGTTCCAGGACAACTTTTTCTATTTTTGTTTTATTTAATTCCAATAATAAACTTCTCCTCTTATACATAATGCCTATGGAGATTCCTAAAGATTGTGATATAATGTCACCTGATGTTAGGAGAGGTCCCGGAAGGCCGAAGAGAAAGAGGATTGAAAGCACAGGAGCAATAAGCGGGAGACGTATTCGTTAGAAGCTATTGCAATTGATTGAACTTCTTGTTTTTTGTTAGAGATATTATTCGTTCGAAATTCTTTTTTTCATGGATGGATAATCTCAATTAGTAGAGTATACCATAATTAACATGGACATTTAAATTGGACCAGCCTTTTTTTTACTACTAAATACCCTTGATAAAATATTCTAACAAATTTTTCAATGACTTTAAGAAAGACTATTTCGTCATTTCAAAATTTACTACCATCTATACCCTTAAGATTACATAGCATCTTAAGGACGTATGTGTAAATTCAAGTCGGAAATCAACTACACGCCACTATTCAATTGTTTGCTATTTAGCCTTCGTATTAATTGCCAAATTATTATCATTTATACCGAAATTAAATGCAAGGAAACCAGCCGTCTCTTTCTCCTTCTCTTCTTCTTATGGTACCATCTCTCCCTCATCTTCCCAGTTCCCACGCCAGTTCATCTTCCCATTTCCTTTTGCTCTCTCTCAGAAACAATAGAATTTTGTTGATCTTTGGGTTTATTATTTATTATTTTTGATTCTATATTAGTAGTTAAGACATACATATAACAAATAGTATTAAATATTAGACTGGAGTTGTTTAATTCATTACCACTCTCGTACCAATATATATGCAGTCTTTATTTTCATGGCTAGAAGTTTGTTTTTACATGTATATGGTTAATATCAAATTTATGTACTAAAGCTACACATGCATACTACCAATATGCATGTGTATAGTGCACCTGCATACACCAGTTTGCATGTGTTTTTCTTTCTACCGTGCATACGCATAATATTATTAGTTCTCCCACTCTACTTATTCCTAGTATGTAATTATTTGTTTTTTAATTTTTACATACTTTAAGACTCCAAAATTCTTTGAACACCAAAATTTTGAGCAATTTTCTCAAATTATGGATACCGAAATTGAGCTTTAGTAACTGGTTACCGCTTTACAAATACAATTTTCAGCAACTGAACACCAAAATTTTGAGCAATTTTCAACACCTAGATACCATTTATCAAATTAGCAACTGGATACCGAAATTGAGTTTTAATTTCGATAACTGGTTACCGCTTTACTATTACAATTTTCATCAATTGAACACCAAAATTTTGAGCAATTTTCTCAAATTAGGGATACTGAAATTGAGTTTCAGTAACTAGTTACCGCTTTACAAATACAATTTTCAAGAATGAACACCAAAATTTTGAGCAATTTTCAGCAACTAGATACCATTTATCAAATTAGCAACTAGATACCGAAATTGAGTTTTAATTTCGGTAACTGGTTACCGCTTTACTATTACAATTTTCAACAACTAGATACCAATATTTTTCAGCAACTAAACACCAACATTTTGAGCAATTGTCAGCAACTAGATACCACTTTACTATGCTTTGAACAGTAAATGCAATGTCTTCAATTTAGAATCCCACTACCAAAATCTAATTTCTCTAAAAAACAAAGCAAAAACTCCAAACAAAACGAGACTCGGGTGTTTTTATGTCGGTAGTAGTTTTAACGTAAAGAAAGAAGAGGAGGAGGCGGCAGGGGTGGCCGGGAGCAGGAGAGAAGAGAAAGTCTCGAAGGTATTTTGCACTGTTAGTAACCTATGAAAATAGTACTAAAAACCTGTATACAAAGTCACCCGGTTTCAGGAGCGTGCCCCTCTAATTTTTTAATGAACCGGCTGGGTTACTCTTAACCAAAACCAGTTCCTGGGTCGGAGAGTGCCCTCTTAGGAACCGGAGCGTGTATTTAACAGGACCCTTCTATATTTACATTCCAAATGTACAAAGTATTGAACATGATAAGTTCCATAACCATTTTGCATTACAACATACCCATCAACTCCAACTTAATATTGCATAATAGGTCCAAATTATATTGTCTCTATTTATTGATTGTTTACTTTCTTCCTAAAGACCTAAACTTCTAGCTTCCCCTGTCCAAAAACTTCCTGCAAAAGTTCAAAATATAAATTGGAAAGAAGAAACTTGGAAGTAGAATTTAAAGTTAAAAAAAAAGGAACATAGAACTGCGAGCACCATCCGACCAGTAGACTGCACACGTCTCTTATTTAAGAATGTGATAGAAAACCTGCAACACTCTTAGCACCCTATGGTACAGTGAATTAAACCAGGCTCTTGAGTTTTGACCGTCTACTTACACATTATGCTGCAAACATCAAACCAACACAGGGCTCTGCTCCAAAGCTTCTTTCCCTGTAATGCCATCCTTCAAAGTTTTGAAATATGTATCGTAGTCCTTCTCAGGGGGAAGGTTTTCCGGATCCACTGTGAATGGCTCGCTGTATGGAATGACACTTTTAACCTGAAAACAAGTGAAAGTCTTAATTTGATATGTGCCCACATTGTTAATAGGTTTTGGTGCTTCCATTATGACAAGGAAATTTGTTTAAGCTCAAAGTGATGAAAGTATATATTCAGATTACAGTAAAGAGACCGTGCTTCAAGTGTAATCTAAAGCGAACTGTAGCTCCCCTCAATAATAGACCTCCATGTTGTGAGGAGAAGGAATTAATTTAAGATTAACGAACCATTGTGTGTCAAGCACAAGATAATTGTACTAGTCTCAAGTTGATATTACAATGAAATGATTCCATGCAAAGCATTAGAACAGTAGTTCATATTTGCCCCTACAAGACATTGGAAGTGCATGACTATCTTGTTGATGGAAAACAGTAGATGAATTCATACCATAACTGAACATCTTGCTCAACGTTCAATGACACTAGTTAAATATCTGAAATTTGTTGCGTCATATGTGGAGTAGAAGGATAATAAAAAAGTCTGAAAAGTTTTAGGAGTGACCTCAAATGTCTTGTTACTTGCATATGGACTTTCTAGAGCAGCAACGCATATGCGAGCAACCTCTTCCCTTGAGATTTTACCCTGTACCGATCATGCAAATTGGAAGTATCCTATCAGGAGCCTGAGATTGTTTTTACCTTGTAACTTGGAATTCACGAAAGATATCCTCCTTATAAAATACATGATACACCAAAAATCAAGATGTTCCAACGTACTTCAAAGAATAACCTAATGAGTTACAGGATACCAAGTAAAGGGTCAAAAAAGCTTATTGAATGGGAATACCATAATATTGTCTCCTTGCTCAAAAATGAGATCAGCTCCAGCAGGCTCTTCTGTCAATGCACAAGGCCTTATTATTGTGTAAGGGATTCCACTATCACGGATCACATCCTCCCCCTGTTTATGAAATGATAAGAAACCTGAGGGAGCTAGAGCACTAGCACAATGTACAGACAAAAGAAATGATACAGTCATGGGTGGAAAAAAAAATATAACACCCTAGCAGAAGGGGAAGAAAAAGTGAGAGAATATGTCATTTATCAACTGTGCCTCAGTAATTTGCTTAAAAAGTTACCTATCCCGAGATCCGTATTCAGAAGGATCATCTCGAGGTTATTTAACTTACAAATAAAGTGTCTCATTTGTGTTTTATAGATTATTAGTACACTGTTTTTTTCCCATTTTGTTTTCTCTATCTTTGTTACATTCATGGTGATGTTGGAAAAGTGTCTCCGTTTTACAAATGTCATGCTTTTGATTTAACTGCAAGCTCCCTACCCTGCTTAAGTGATTTCTGATGGTTATTGTTCTAAATCTAATCTGCCGTGAAAATGAGCCTGTCCTCGTTTATAAATACATGGAAGCCACAGAAAAAACAGTAACATATTATTCCATTAGGCAAAAGGAATCATTTTCCATCTCTAGAACATATCATTGAGGATCTCAACATATTCAGATACTAACTTGCCAACTTAAAAATCTTGCACTCAACTATAGATTTCTTTCCTCACCTATGTTGCAGAGAAACAAGACGAATTTAAAAACTGCAGATAAGATTCAGCATCATCTATAATCTAGTAAAAATATAGACACAAGATTTACGTATTTTCCAAAATCAGACACGAGGTTATCTCTAGTTTTAATATTTCAGAACTCAGCAGCCACAGTGACACAAAGATGCACACCTCTGAGAGGAGTAGTGATAAGGTTGATTCTTGGGATTTTATCACAAACCTTTCACTCAAGTTGGTAACACACTTGGCTTCAGCTACACTGACAAATATGATAGTGTCGCTCAAAATAGATTTTGGAAGGTTTTCTAGAAAAATAATGTGAATAAGAAGCACCTGGTTAGACATTCAATTTGAAATCCATCAATAAAATACCAGACCAAGGATTTCCCTAATGAGAGCAGGGCTAATAACAGTTCCAATGTGGAGTGACATGAACTCCACATTCTTTCTTTTGAAGCTAATTGGATGGGAAAACAAAATGCAAAGTGCAAACCTTCAACTTGAATGTGAGAATAAAGTCCAGCTCCTTATTCAAGCGAACAGCAGGAGGCTGTTTAGTCAAATCAAGTCCAGGTCTGTCAGGTCTGGTGACTCCTGCAGAACTCACATGTACAAACCTACCATTGGACAAATATATCAACGGCCAAAAAGTGAAAATATTCTTAGAAACCAAAACACTTTCAGGTGCTATAGTTGAAAACCTGGGAGTAATTGGTTCTTTCATATATGCATTTATGGTTGATACTGGAAGCTGAAATGGCCCTTCCACAAAAGTTGGATTCAGTTTCCCATCGTATTCAAACTTGCTGAACATAAGCTGGTAAAAGATAAGTTAGAGTAACAACAAATGAGTTTGAGAATACATGTAGAAGATGGATTAGATTGGGTGTGAAAGGAAAAAGTGGTTATAAATCTACCTGCAAAGAGACAATTTTGCTTGGATCAAAGGGTGGAGCATCAAAAACAGTCTTTGCTCGAAATATAGGTCTCAAAGAAGAAAAAGAAAGGCTTATCTGAAGAAAAATATCAAGACCAAGAATATGTTAAACCGGAGATTTTATTAAGAGAACGCACTGCAATGCATCAATAATGTGACTTAGTGACTATCACAGGAAAAAGAGAAAGGCTCACTGTCTGCCATTGATCTTTAACAGTGTCAAATCCTGTTGTATAGCCTACAGTATCCCACTCAGCGCTAGTTCGAACAATAAATTTATAACGCCGGCCATCACCTTTAACTCGCAATTCTAGTCCTTCGTAAGCAGAAAGATCCTCAGGTACAGAAAAATTCTGAAAAGAGAGAAATCATTTACAATATGTAGGACTTTTTCTATCTTTGTCTAGCCTTTTTGATCATCAGGAGACAGTGAGAATGAGAAAAACCCTTTGGATAGGAAACCCATCCAAACAAATACAGGATGTAGCAGAGGACAGATTAATCAGGTAATGGAGGTTGTGTGTTGCACCAGCACACGGTTGACTCATCATTATCTTTCTTTAGAACGTTTTCCAAGTGATACCAGGTCTAACTTATAAGACTCAAAATATGATGGACTGGTGGCCTCAACTCCCTCAAGCCAAAGGTTACCTAGTTCTCAACATTTAACTGGGGTTTTGGCTTAGGCAAGTAAATATACGCCATCTAAACTTTGGCCAGGAGTAATATGGGTTCCAGTTGTTGAAGTATGGCTATGTCTGGATTGTAAAATTGTAATTCAGTCGAAGATGGTAGTAGTTTCCCAGAGAAACCTTGGATACACATCTGCAAGGACATCCTGGGCTTTATACGTAACAGGAGCAAATAAATTTAAGCACAGACACTTGGTTCAGTCGTTTTTAACAACTAAATTGTATCAAGCTGAAAAGTCATACAAGTGAAAAACATTAATTTGCTTTGAAATGGAAGATTCAAGTTTTAAGAAAGTAGGATAGGAAACACTTTATATGTGAACATCGCTTCTCATTAAAATGACTCCAGAGCACCATGTGCAATTTCAACAGTACCAATTTCATGACCCAACTAAGAAAACATTCAGAAAATTGAACAGCAACAAAAATCCAAACACTTCCCAGGCATACCTTGGTTCTGATGCTAGTAAAACCACCATTGTTTGCAGTGGAGACAACACCTGAAGGATATCAGAACAAACTTCTTAAGAAACGAAATTAACCAATATACGACCTAAAGGTCCTCAGAGCGATAATACACATTAATCATATATTCTTGGAAGTAATTGAAAGGTATTAACCTTTAAAGAGTCCAGTGGGTCCACCACTCTCACTGCCTGTTGGATCAACTTGAAAAGTACTTTCACTAACTCCTCCCATGACAACATCATCTAAAGCACCCCAAGGTAAATCTGCGGATAAATTATCTGCAGTGGAAACTCACTATGTTATTGACATATGGGTGAATAAAAATGTCCTTAGGAACAGAATTTCCATCTGACAAATGTCCTGATCAACATAAGTATGAGACACCTTCAATCAACTGTTGGAAGTTAACTACGTTTTCCCAACGCCAACCAAAGCTATACCTTGAAATCCAAATAGCAACTTCCCATTTTGAAGGCCAACACTTTTCTTCACAGCAGTAATTACATTCTGCATCCCGATATACTCCACCATTTCAGGTGAATCACCTTTTATCTACACAACAATCACAGGAATGTTAAAGGTTAGTCGATAATCACATGTATAGACATATCACAATATAAAAAAATAAGATCCGGAATTCAAAATTTTATAAGATAATGAATCTGACTCCTGACACAATAGAGACAGTCATATACACACCTCTGGTTCGAAAAACTTGATTCCCTGTAAACACAAGGAAATCCAAATGTTAATATACTAAAAAACGTTTACACACTTCTAAATGTGCATTCAAGCTTTAAGATTAAGAAAATAATAAACAATGAAGTTCAATATGCTACACTCACTCAGCTGTCATCAAGAAGTAATAAATTTAATCAACTGATTAGGGATCAAGATCCTACTTGGCTGTATTTTTGCCTATCAGGAGTGTCTCCTTCCTTAGGGCCAACAATGACAGATACTACACTGATAACTTTCTTCACTCCTTTGAAGTACTCAGGAGTTAGAGTACTCTCCTTGGTAATGTCTCCAACAATCTAAAAGAATAGGATACCAAATTATCATTTTATGCACAAAATTATTTTCTTTCACATTCATTGGTTGAGAGAAAATAAGTTACCATGTCAACATCCGGGCCTAGCATTCTTTTCGCCTTCTCTTCATTTCTAACCTGAGAGAATGAACATTTGTAAATGAAAATTTTGAAAGAATAACAAAAAGGAAAAGCAAGATAATAGGATCAAATCACATTTACCCGGAAAACACAAGCACACACACACACTCTAATGGGCAGCAATGTAATGACTGCTGGTTCCAATGATTGTGCATGTAGACATCTTGATCTTGCAAACAGCAAGGTGATAACGTGATACATATCATGTATACTTCTAGCTCTGTCTTACATTTAAAAATAATACTTGTTACATTCACCTCAAATATTTCATCAACGTTCTCTCATTTCATCTGAAAGGGCATAAACGCTGCTTGACAATAACAAATGTTTCTCTCTCGTTTTTATCTCAATCTCACATTTCTCCTCCCCTCCTCCCACCTCTTCTCTTTAGTCTTCAATCATCTTGTCACCATTGCGACATTGCACAACATACTAGTTTATTTTTCTATGTAGCCTTCCATAAATGTGACACCGTCCATGACAAGGAGATGGGTATAGTATACCAACAATTAAAACATCGAGAGGTGATAGTGTTAGTCAGAAATTGGTATCCTTCCCATTTTAAACATATTATAGAACTTCAAGCAGCTAAATTATCGAAAACACAACAAAAACAAAAGAATTACTGTTGAAATTCTAAAATAAAAATGCATGAATCGGAATATGAGCATAGTAGTAATACCAGTACTCTAACAGGCAATCCTTTTTTGCGCAAAACCTCAACAACCCTTCGCCCAACACCCCCAGTAGCTCCAGTTACTAAAATCACATCAGAAGTTCCCATTTTCTTCACTGGTTCACTTGTTGTCGAATTCGATAATTTATCAATCAAAGATGCAAAGAACTTCACAAACACAAAACAAAGTTCACCTCATTTCAATAACCAAAAACGTCTAAAGACAGCGTAAATTTTACTAAAAAATGAAACATAATGATCATACATACCTTGGCAGGAGAAGGAGGGCCATTAAAGTAATACAAAGTTTTCAAGAATCTACCAATATCCCAGCCTTGTTTCCCACTTTCTGCAACTATAGAACCTCTTCTATATGTTCTCAAAGAAGTGAAGGTGGTGGTAGTTTCTAATACTTTTGAATGTAAAGAAGAAGTGAACAGCTTGTTATGTGAAGTGTTGTTGTTATAGAATCCCTGTAACATTAAATGAATCAGTATATAGTTATAGTTATAGTTATATTTAAAATGCAAAGTGTGGATATGGTGTTTATTAGTGTTACCTGGGGTTGAAGGTTAGTTGACAGTTTAGTTGAACAAAGACACTCCATGTTCTTTAAGAAGCAAAGAGGTTCAAGTATGATGAGCTATTAATATAAGATGGAATGTTGTGGAAAGTTCTGAGGGTGGTAACGTTTGAATGTAGAACCAAATATAGGCCACATAAAATTTACTGTGTAAAGGGATGATCATGAGAAAAGTTGGTTGCATGGGTGTCTGTTGAAATGAAATTGATGTGAATGTTTCAACGGTTACATAAGAACCACGTAAACTTGTTGAACCGTGCTATATATATTCTAGAGACAGGAGTCATCTGGACTATGAGTTTGAGCATGGCACTTTGCAAGGACCAATAGAGCCAATTTAGTTTTGGGATAAATAGGAAATCAAATATATATTTATTATTAGTTGGGACTCTGGTTTTGATTAGAACTGAGAAAATTATTCTATTTATTGGTTGATTTAATTATCTTGTAACAAACTTCATAATAATTTTGCTCATAGACTTTAAAGATTTGAAGCTCGTTTCTTAATACATAGCAACAAACTGCACAAATTATGGAGTCTGTACACAACTTAATGCACATACAAACAATTTTTGTCGTTTGTTCATCTATGTTTAAACCTGCTAAAAAAATCTCATTATAACAGTTTGACACGCCAAATGTGACTCAAAATTAGACTTAGGGGTCGTTTGTTTTTCTGAACCTCGAAATTCTGAATGCTAAATGACCTTTGGAATGCTAAATTATGAATGCTGAACTCATAAAAACATGTTTGTTTTCTGTTAGAATAATCTGACTCTGAATGCTGAATATAAATCATTTAGGCATTTTTACCCTTGCAATCTATTTTGAGCATTAACTTGATTATTTGTAAAACAAAAGAGTTAAAAATAAAAAATGCGTAGAAGCATAGACGAATGCAGTTTTGAATAAAAACAAATATTTGCACAGTCTACTCACTAAGAAGAAACTCATGGTGAAAAATTCCATGCAGTTTCATATCCTAAATGGAAACTGAGTAAGTGCACTTATTGTGGGTACAGAGATAAATAACTATGTAAATGAGGACAAAATTAAATTATCTCCAGCTGCTAATGGTGAGTTCTCTGCAAAGTCTGCAGACGATGCTTTAGGAACACCAAGAGCACAAGTAAAATGGTACAACATGGTTTGGGTCAATTGGATGTACCAAAGCACTTTGTTGCCTCATGGTAGCTCTTCTCAGTTAGTCTACCAAACTGTCAGAGATGTCTACTAGGTGAACCGAAGAAATATATGTAGCAGAAACTAGTTATAGTCAAAAGTTTTCATAGACAAAAGTCATTAATTAGGCAAAAGTCGTTAAGACAAAATATACAATATGCTCGTAGCGTGTTTGTAATTTACACAAGCTATAGACTAAATGTTTCTTGCAAAAGTTGATCGAGAGTAAAACAAATCATCACCTGAACCATGAAGCTTGAACTACATCATTGCATCAGAATGCACGCAGGGCAACAATAGTGAACTACAAGATACATGTTTAGTGATAACTTAGAAGGCACACCAGCCATTCCACTAAACCACAACTCGCACACAAGACGACTGGCATGTATCTTCCTCTCCAACCAACAGCTGAAGAGGACCCCTTAATCAACATTTCTTAATTCTTAATATTTTCGTGAGTTGATCTAGACACTCAACTCCAACATGTCTATGCGTGAAAACAGATAAACAAATCTGAGCAAAATTTGACTAGAACTGGGTTGCCATTGATAGTAATTTATTCGAAAAAAGCTACTCGCACCATTCCCATGACCCATCACAATGCTATTTCGAGAGATATTAACACACTAATTAGACATAAGTGGTGTCACGAAAAAACAAACAAACATGATGCCTTGAATTTGTGCTTTACCAGAGACTCAATGCTTCTTACAAAAGATGAGTTACATTGTGGAAGGGTTATCAAGTTATGGAATGGTAGAGGTGGAAACCTAATATGAGTGACTTTTTCTTCAGCATTCAGTGAGAAAAGAAACGCGGAATGCTGAAGTTGGTTTGGTACCTTTGAATGCTGAAGACCCCAACAAAAACAAACAACTTACCTTTGTTGTTTCTTCAGCATTCAGTGAGAAAAGAAACGCGGAATGCTGAAGTTGGTTTGGTACCTTTGAATGCTGAAGACCCCAACAAAAACAAACAACTTACCTTTGTTGAATGCTGAAAACTTAGTTTTCAGCGGTGCTGAATGCTTAAAAATAAAAAAAACAAACAACCCCTTACTCTAATTTTTCCAATCAAACCCAAAGTAACATAAAAAGAGGGATAACCCCTCCAACTAAATGAGCCAATTAGGATTTCTCACCACTGGAAATTAGGGTCCTATTTTTTTATATATACTTGGGAGGAGATCCTAATTACCCCATCTAGCAGGAGAAATCTTAATTGGTCACCTAATGGGAGTAATACTAGTTAACCCTAAAAAGAGTCCTGACATGGAGAAAATGATCTCTCATTGAAATAGAGCACAATTTTGTAGTGACCGTCTAAATAAAGTTGCCCTTATCTTCAGACTGACAGGTGGGTTTTACTTGCACTTTCCATTTTGTGTTGGGAAGACTCAAAAAAAAAATATATATATTACAAGTTTGTCAATGCCTTAAAAATACGTGTTTTGTGTTAGGCACCCCCAACTACATCAAAGATAACCTATTAGATCTCCGGTTGCCCTTACCCCCAAAGGTTCGAAATTTTCACAATTTTTGAAATTATTTATTGTTTATCTTTTTTTTTTTAATTGGTTAACAAAGCAATGAAATCTTATGTAACAGACGGCCCATAAATATCGTTGTGTAGTTACTGACCCAATGAAGTCGTCCAAAGAGAGCTAGGACGACAGTGGCTAAGTCATTTCAAAGTAGGTGATTTGGCTTGAGGGAGTCGCTCAAAATGTTATAGTGTCAAGTCATTAGTGTAGTCTCCATTCAACATCACCAAGTCGTTTAGGAGAACTATAAAGCGGCACCACCACGTTAGTAATGGTGTTCATATGGTGTTCAAAGAGATCATTTCTACCAAAAAATATGTTTGGTTTCAAAGAGGTTGTTTACAAGCTTCGGGTTACAAGCTTTAATGAGCTAACATTGCAACTTCAAATGAGAAGTCTAATTCGACTTTTACAAGCTTCAAACGGAGAAGTCCGTGTTGAAATTTGGTTAGTAAAAAGGAGTATTGATACTCAATTCTTGTGGCAGTTAAATCAGCAGATTGAGTACTCGTACAAGCTGGGTAATCGCTAGTCATCACTCAGCCCATCTGTATTACCAACTACTCCCCAAAACAAATTAGGCTCCTAAAGTCGCAAATTAATCTACCGATTAGCCAGTTAATCGTTTCTCGACAAATTTGTTTTTTGTTGTAATTATAATATTCTATAATTTATAATTTTATAATATGCTGCCCAATCGTTTTTTTTTTATATATATTTTATTTTGTTTTGTAACATTTGTATTTGTTTATCCCCCTTTTTTTTCCATATGAAAAACATACCACCCGCTGTTGATTGGATGAGTATGATTCCAACAATACATGACCTCTGTTTTTATTTTCATATTCATTACGTTTTATATATATAAAAAAAAAGTAATAATAATAATAATTTTAAAAATATATATAAAGAAAGAGGAAAACATGGCCATTGAACCTCTTAGTTTATTTTTGGGCTTCAAAATTAAAAAAAATATGAATAAAAGACACATAAAACAAACATTAGAGAGAGAGAGAGAGTGGATAGTGTGTGTACGTGTGCACGCGCACACACGCCTAATAAAAGAGAGAGAGAGAGGTAAGAAATCTATAACAAAATAGACAGAGAAAGAAAGAAAAAAAAAACACGAGCATCGGCGCAACTTCGTTTCCATGCTGTATCAGGTTTCCAATTTCACATAGTTAAGCTTATATTTAAGCTTTCTAAAATGTACAATTTTGATTTGAGACAAAGGGGTTTGGCTAGTTATTTTCTAATTCAATAATAAGATGAATGACGTATTGTCTGCACCCATAGTCCCTGTGTTGCGTGCATGTTATAATAACTATGTCGGTTTTTATTTCAGATAATTGTTATGCCCACTGCACTGCTGTATCTGTGGAGAGCTTGCTACGGATTAAAAAAATAATTACGAGTCCGTTATCAGTATCAAAACTCACCAACTATAACTGTGAAATAAATAACTTCAATCCCAGAAAATGTAGTTCTTGCACTTCCTCAATGTATTACATCGCGAAGTACGGTATCAGACACTTCGTTAGGTGAAAATGTAATTTACGCTTTATGGAATATAAAATAAAATTAATTTGCCGATTACCTAGTTAATCATTTCCAACTCAACAATTTTTCTTTTATTTTGACTTACAATAAGTAACACCCTATTAGGCTACCCCTATTAGACTTACTTTAATCTTTCCAATCAAACCCAAATAACATAAAAAGAGTCTTGATATAGAGAGAACGATCTCTCGTTGAAATAGATCGCATTTTTGTAGTGACCGTCTAAATGAAGTTGTCCTTATTTTGAGATTGCCACGTGGATTTTACTCATAACTAAAGGAGTTAGAGAAAAAAAGATAAATCATTTTATTTATTGAACCACCATTTTATTCAATTCTCTGAGTCATCTTATTTTTTTGGCTTTTCTCATATGTTTTAGATTTCATTATATTATTCTCTCATCAGATTAAAGACCAACCCATTTTCATCACATAATATAAAAAAAATAAGCAGACTTATAATTTATTATAATTCATCCAAACTTGATGAAAATAATACTATTTTTATCATCAAGACCGATATTTAAGAATATACTTGCAAGTCGCAACGAGAGAATTATAATACCTCCATTATATATATTTTATTTTTTAATTGTTTTTTTTCTTCACTAGAATTGCATATTATTTTTATTTTTGCTTAACAGAGAAAATAGGAAATAGTTGAAAAGGATAGAGAACCTTAGAGAGAGAAAAGAAAACACCAAAGTAATTAAGTAAGAAACTAATAATAGCAACCTACACGAGAAAACCAGTAGCAACTGATTGGTATGAATTTGTGACTATTTATATAATATTAATAAAAACTAACACATCATTCATACCGATTAGTTGCTCAAATTTAAAGACTATAACAAGGCGGTCCCATCCTGACAACTTAGAAAGAGAATAAAAAAAAAATGCCAAAAAAACAAAAACAAGAGCAAATAAAAATGGTAGTGAGCTACCCTATTCATTTTTTCATTTCTACTGGTTTTCTAGTGTCGGTTGTTATTACTCAGGTGTTTTTTTTTCTCTCTTATAATGTTCTATATCTCTTTTCAATTCATCCATGCTTTATTTGTTAAGCAAAAATAATATATAATTCTAGTAGAAATAAAAAAACGATCAAAGAATAAAAGAATTATCTTATGATCTAAAGGAGGTGCTACTCGAATTCTCCCATTGCCACTTGCAAGTATATTTTTAAACATCGGTCTCAACAAAAAAACAATATTATTTTCATTAAGTTTGGATGAATTATAATAAATTATAAATTTGTTTATCTTTTTATAGTATGTTGATGAAAATGGATTGCTCTATAATATAATCCGATGAGAGAAGAATAGAATAAAATTTTGAAACATATGAGAAAAGGCAGAGGGAAAAATACGACTGGTTCAATAAATAAAATGGTTTATCCTTTTTTCTCCGACTATGTAAGTAAAACCCACGTGGCAATCTCGAGATAAGGATGGAGAGATCTAATCAGGACTCCGTAAATAAGAGGACACGTGCAAAACAATGTCTTTTGCTGGCCTAAAAGTAAATCTGCACTTGTTCGACAGGCAGACAGACATACAAACAGACAACCAACGACTTTAACATGGAAGTACCAACTAACTAACGTTAACGTCCCTCCCTTCCTCAAATACAACTAGTATAAAAATTTATCTGTCCTATAAAATCCCACTTATTAGATTTCCAAATCTACTCCTCCTCTGCCCCTTTCTGTCTTTTTCCAGAAATAAAGATCTGTTTTTTAAGGTTTTTTTCTCTCCCAATTGTTAAATTTACATTAAAGGATCTATCTTTTATAATGTTTATTGATCTACTTGATCAGTTTCTGTTACAGTCAATCTATTTTTGTTACTATTGTTGAATTAAGAATTAAACTTGACTTGTTATTAATATAACTAGTTGTAATTTGAGTGGCCAACTTGTTAGTAATGAGACATTGATCCATTGTGTGGTTTTGTAACAGGGTATAAGGAAACTGGGGTGGATATTATTAGTATAATAAATGGCTTTTTCCTAGCAGGGTAGTAGGAGATGTTAGAGAGTAATTTGGATGAACATATTGAGATTGAAAAAGGAAGTGATGCACCAGTTCTTAGGAGGGAGCCTTCTTTCTCACGTTGGTGTGACAAGGATGGGATTGCCCATGCAGAACATGATTCAGATAATACAAATGAAAGT
Source organism: Coptis chinensis (assembly GCF_015680905.1). Lineage (NCBI taxonomy): Eukaryota > Viridiplantae > Streptophyta > Magnoliopsida > Ranunculales > Ranunculaceae > Coptis > Coptis chinensis. Next base: position 76,983,458 of record NC_141464.1, read on the forward strand.
GTAGAGGACTCTGATTTTGAATTACCTTTGCTTCAGAGTTCCGGGATAGAAAACAACAAGTTTTTGAACGGGGCGAGACTGCAGTTCACTAGGTTTAATCAGAGAAGCATGGATTTGAATGGGGACACACAATGGATAATGTATCTAATTATGTTGATGAGAATGGGAGTCATTTGAAGTATGTGCCTTTTGATATTGAAAATGAACCTTCCAGGCAACGACACGATGATGGTTCTAGCTCAAGAGGAAATGATGATACAGAAACAGATACTGAAAGCCCGGTTTCTTTGGCTACTGTGCTCAAGACGTTATTTTTCATTCTAGTATGGTACACTTTCAGCACGAAGTTTAACACTGTGAGTGCTTTGCCTGTGCAAATACTTTACCGAAGTTAATTACTAATTTTGTCTCATTTCATCTTTTATTTTTATCAGTCTGATTACTTTATCTTTGTTTTGAGTAGGTATAACAAAACACTGTTAGGAGATAAACTGGGAAAGTTTCCAGCTCCCTTGTTAATGAATACCGTCCATTTTGCAATGCAAGCTGTTCTATCAAAAGGCATTATGCTCTTTTGGTCTCAAAGGTTTCAACCTAAAGTAACAATGTCATGGAGGGATTACTATATGAGAGGTAACCACTTCACTTCCGTTTCCCCTCTTCTTTTAAATGTTAGATTAATTCCATTATAGCAGACTCTTGTGCATGTCTGCTGGCTTATGGATTTGTTTGCCTTAAGGTTTCCTGTTGTTCAACTGAAACAGCACAAACGTTTGCAACTCCTGAGGAGAATTATAACTTGAAATTAATCACATAGGGAGTCTTAATTCCTGTCTTATTAATGTGGCCTGGAACTTGTCTAGTCCATTACATACTTATGGAGTGCATGCTATATACAGTAGTTGGTTATGGCTGATACATCACTGCTTCGGTAGTTCCTCGTCATCTTAGGCATCATCCCTGACCTTTTTTTGCTGTATCATCACCCTTTAGTCCAATTGTTTCACTCATGACTTGTTTTCCTCCCTCTAACTATTTGTGTTTCCGGTGTCTCATCATTTTTTATCTTCAAAATAAAGTGTTTTGGTTTGATCACATCTATATTATTGTTATACATTTTCTCATCTGTTGTTGTGATTCAAGAGTTCTTCTTTGATTGTTTCAGCTGTCAAATTTGTATGCTGCTTAGTTTATTAACTTCTCTAACAACTAATGCTACAGATGGACTTTGCCTTGAACAGTTGTACCAACAGCACTTGGGACTGCACTGGATATAAACCTGAGCAATGCCTCCCTTGTTTTCATCTCTGTAACATTTGCCACCATGGTTTGTATTTGCCCCTCTTCATACTATATCGTGATTTATCATCATCATGTGAAAACAACATTATTTTTCTTTTGTTGTTTATTTCAGTTACCAATTAGCCTATTTTGCTCATTGTAATATTATTTACTTATACTTTTCATGTTTTTTTCTCTCTCTTTACAGTGTAAATCTGCGGCTCCTATATTTCTTCTTCTATTTGCTTTTGCATTTAAGTAAGTTTCTTCAGTTAAATTTTGGGGGATTTAGAAATTAGTCCTACTTGATAATGTGTATTTAGACATTGAGGACAAAATAATGTGTAATTAGGGATTGGTCCTATTCCAGTCAGTTGACCAGTTTGTCCGTAAGTTGAAAGTTATATATTTATGAATTCCCATAATACCCTTTAGTGTGAGAGGCATGTGCTTCAAGATCCAACCATAGTGCAGAATGTTGAAATTAATGAAATTTCCATTACTTTATAAATCGAAATTTTATACAAATGAATTAAGACCTTTTGCTCTTTCAGAACAAGTTTAATATCAATCTGATCCCTTCGTCCCTTCATCCCCACCAATGTCATCTTAACCTACTAATTTGAGTAATTTCATATGGGACCCATCTCTTCCATAACACCCCATTCTTCCAAACTTTCATTTTAATCCACTAATTCATTATAAAGCTTGATAGCATGTGATAACTATTAGTCATGTAAAGGATTTCAACTCAATTGATCTTACCTTTAGTCATGTTAAGGATTTAAAATATCTAGAATTAGTTGAAAACATCAAGCCAGTAACTAGGATTAGCTCTTGAAGTTTATGAGAAATGAATTGGGTGGTTGTTTGGTGGGGTTTAACATTTGGGATTGGAATCTAGAAATGAACTGGGTTGTTGCATGTTGGGGTTTAATATTTGGGTTGAGAAATTTGTTAGAGTTAGTAAATCCCCCTTCAAAGAGTCATACTGTCTCAAGGTTATGAGGCACAATTTGGAGAATAAGAAATGGGGTGTTTCTATCTTATGCTTTAGAAGTTTAGATTGAATTTTTCAGAGTTGAATGAAAAAGAGAATCTATTAGCCGTTGGATTATATGTAAGATTATTACACGTGACATCTTTTTTATTGGGGAAATATTAAAAAACATGTGTTTTCCATGTAATGGGTATTCGTATTTCAGACATTACACCAACTTTTAACAGATGATTTTAGTCAAGTGACAGTCAACCTATGGTCATATTGGTCCAGTGACGGGAGTAGGACCAATCCCTAATTACACATTATTTTGTCCTCAATGTCTAATTTCCTATTATCAACTAGGACCAATACCTAAAATTTTTGTAGCCCCTATATAACCTTCTTTATTATACTATTTTCTTACTGCATCAAATGAATGCTTCATGTTTATTATCTGGAGGATATGTGAAAGTATACTTGAGCATCCCTACGCTAGTGTGCAGCTCAGAAATCCACATAGAATGGATTAAGACAATTACATGTCAAATTCCATGGCTAGCATTGTGGTTTAAGATGTCAATTGCAAATGCTGAGGTTTTATTTTATTTTATTCTCTTTAGAAGTTTTTTTCACGGAAACGGACTTTCAACCTGGAAAGGATAAAAAGAAAAAGACCACTCCTTCTCCCAATTCATATGTTGGTTATATCTATTTGACCAATTAATCGAGCATTGGTTATGTTTCTTTAATCTCTCATAGGAAAAATACTGAACTACATGCGGCATCCAAAGAAAGACTATTCCTTTTTCCGATTTTTATATTGGTAATATCTACTTGACCAATTGATCGAGCATTTGTTATTTTATTTTATCTGTTATAGGAAGAAGGAAAATCAATCTCATTTTAGATGTTAGTATGATTCTTGTACAAGGTAGTGCACTATTGAGACCAATCTGTTGAGTTTATCCAGTTTCTTTGTAACACTTTTACATTGTGTTTTATTTCCAGGCTGGAGAATCCAAGCTTTAAACTTCTAGGAATTATGCTCGTCATCTCCGCTGGAATATTGTTAACAGGTATATAGCTTTGTCAGATGCTTTTTTGCTAATAGAGTATTGATAATTTAAATTATAAGAATGTGGTATAAGTCCTTTTAAATAGAAAGTGTTCCCACCTGGATTACCTTTATGTAAAAGATGTTGTAATTTAATAACTTAAAGGAGTTGCTGTGGTGGTACTTGGGGATGGGTTTGAACCCAACACCTTTGACTTGGATTGCAAATTCTATACCACCACAATAACTCCTTTAAGTTGTCAAAATACAACGTCTTTTATAAAGGTAATACAGGTGGGAGTTGGCACCACTTTCTGTTCACAGAGATTTATCCAACAAAGTTCTCGTACTCCATGTATACCTTGTTTCTTTGTGTATATATGCACACATACACAAATGTGGATGTCACTTTCTTATCTCTTTTATTGCACTATGCCGTTGACATTCTTCATAATTACCACAACGCTATACATGTAAAGTAAGCTGGAGATGGTTCCACATCTTAGAAATTGCTTAAGGAGAACCCCAATCCTTTTCCTAATGTCGTGTTCCCTTTGGAACTGTCATTTCAATTAAATATATCAATGTTATACGTCTGGAATCAACATTCTCAGTAATGAAATTATGGTTTGTCATTAGACAAATGTTATACATCTGGCACTGTGTAATTTGATGGGTTGGTCGACTGTTATAGCCCGATGGGAATATTGATTGAATTATACACAAGTGTAAGCTTCTATATAGGTAGATCAATAAGATGGTTTTTGATTGAAGGACCTATATGTTATGTTACTAGTATTTAATTTAACACCCTTTCACTGAAAAGTTTGATTATGGTAGCCATACCTTAAGTAGAACAGTTTTGAACAGCATCTTTTGCTTGGATAATAATTACTCTCCTGCAAGTAGACATGTTATTATTCCATGTTACAAGTACGTCAACTGTCATTCTATTGTATGATATGGCATGAATGGTTTAAGTCTGCCTTGGCAGTTGCAAAGGAAACAGAATTTGAATTCTGGGGTTTCATTTTTGTGATGCTTGCTGCTGTTATGTCTGGGTTTCGTTGGTCCATGACTCAGATTCTTTTGCAGGTTTGTCATCCGTGCTTCTGTTTTCCCGTTGAATCTGCTATTCATATGCGTTTTAGCGTTTAAATTGTTTGTCTGAATTTAGGGTTTTAATTTTTTTTCCATTAACTATGCCATTCTAATGTGTCTAATGCAATTTTCCATTTCGATTTTTTCCCCGCTTCTCTTTGTTATTCTGAATCTGACATTTTCTTCTGTTTGTGTTCCATGATTCCAAAACCGGCATAAAGAAAGAATGTTATGGTACGTAGTCAACTTATTTGTTTATGCCATTATGATAATTCAAAAGAGAAACTGTGTACAGTGCAAAGCAATGCTTAGAAGTGTGGTAATTTGCTTTTTTCGCTCGCTTTGAAATCTGTTTGTTTTTGTTACTTATTTCTTTTAACATGTTTTTATTTGAAATTTTCAGGTTTAAAGGACCCCATTACTTTAATGAGCTATGTAACTCCAGTGATGGCAGTGGCAACTGCCCTGCTCTCTCTCTTTTTGGACCCATGGGATGAATTCCGAAGGAATATTTACTTCAATAGTTCATGGCATGTCCTGCGAAGTTGTCTATTAATGTTTATCGGTGGAACCCTAGCCTTTTTTATGGTAAGAAATGTGAAGCTTATTGTGTATAAAGTATAATATGGAATAAATCTGTATTGGGATTGTTCACGAATTAGTAGAGGGATGTAATAATTTCTGGAGATTTTTTTCGAAAAGAAAAAGTAAATATTTCTGAAGAATCAATACTGATTTTCAATTTACATACTTCAAGGATACTGTTTTTTCATCAACTAAGTTATGAATTACATAATTAGTGACCTTTGTTTATTATTCAACGTTCATTGATATTTATATTAGATGATAAAAAAAGTTGTATGCTTTTGTGCTCTTCCTTTTGTAGGTTTTAACAGAATACATTCTTGTCTCGGCAACTAGTGCAGTAACAGTAACTATAGCAGGAGTTGTGAAGGAGGCTGTTACTATTCTGGTATACCGATTTTCTTAATCTCATTTTCACGAGTTTTGACACGCTATCTGGCAATCTTTGTGATAACTCCTTTTCTTCTTGCTTCCAGCCTTCACGTATGTTTGTTAGCCTCAGTACATTTTGAAGGCTTATAAATTTTCTCTGTTTTTTTATGTATCCTAGGGTTTACAACCCTTGATCATCCCCAAATTAGTTGCTATCATTGTTGTTATTTATTGTTTTTAGGGATTTAGACATGAGTTCTGATTAGTGTTTTGGCTATTTCTATTTCAGGCTATTTATATTTCTGAATTTCATATTTCTAATTCCATTAGAATTGTTTTTAGAATAAGTTTATCTTGAGATGTCTAGTTTAGTTCTACATGGGGCATTGAGTGCCTTGTATAACAGTATATAGGTTCCTAGGGCCTCTCCACTTATTTGGTTTTGAGTTGGATGCCCATAAAAGTTTAAGATGGTATTAGAGCAGGCTATTTTGTTTAGCCCAAAGGGCTTGTTGTTTACTCCACGTTGCCCAAGTATGTTTGTCCACTTATCCTTACACGTGAGGGGGTGGGTGTGTTGAGTTGTTTAGTCTCACATGGGGCATTGAAAGCCTTGCATAACAGTGTATAAGTTCCTGGGCCCTTTTCACTTATCACCAATTGGTTTTGACTTTTGAGTTGGATGCCCATAAAAGTTTAAGAGTTTCTATTTTCAAAAATGTAGAAAGTTATAATTGAATTGTAGGCTTCTAGCCATAGTTAGAGTTGCTGATTAATAAAGTTTGAGTTTAGAGAAAGGTTTTCGCTTTTGGAATTTTTTTGTGTGAGAGTTTGTGTTCTTCGTGAGGAACTAGGTTGTCAAATCCTTACATCAACAGAGACTTTGGAATTAGGTTCCAAAGACATATCTTTGGACAAACGTGTCCAACAATTTTTCTTCCACGTAGACAAACACACTTTACATGTTCCTAGAGATAATGAAACGATTCTGCTGATTACATAAATATGAATGTGTCTTTAACTTGTAGCTTGGTAATCTGCTAATTAAGGATGTTTGCAAATTGAACATATGTGCCAGACTATAGATCCCTTGAGTCCCTCTTCCTACAATGATGAGAAATGTAGCCCTTGTAGCACCTAAGACAACAGATGGGAGCTATTGCACAATAATGAGGAAGGCTCAGAAGATGTTAACATCTCATCAAATTCTGGAAATCTGAGGATTCCTTTTTCATTTTGCAGCAATTTTGTAGTTTTGATCTCATTGAAGTCCCTTAATATGTTTTAGTACCTCAACTTAATTTTAAGATTTAACACCGACTCGTGCAGGTTTTTTGACAAATTTAGCTTACTATTTGCTAATGCTTTGTCAGAGGGGTTCCTTTCTTTCTTTTTTGTTGAATTATAATTATTTATTTAGTGAAACATTCTGTCAAGTGAAAACTGATTTTGTATTGTATTGTATTGCATGTCAGGTTGCTGTATTTTACTTCCATGATCAGTTCACCTGGTTGAAAGGGATTGGACTTTCCATAATCATGGTTGGTGTCAGTTTATTCAACTGGTACAAGTAAGTTGTTTGTCCTTGTACATTTCAATTCCTCTAATTTGGTAAAGTATAAACTGTTTGTAGTTGCTAAACGTGTAAAGCAAGCGCTTCTATTTTCTCTCAAGCCCCTTTTTGTAATTAACACACTTGTATTTAGTATAGAAAATTTAATCTATAACTTATGGAGGTCTATTATTTGAATTGTATATAACTAGAGGCCAGGAATACATTATCCGTGACTTAATTAGGGAGAGCAAAAAACATGATATGTGCGTAAAGATTAAGTGATCAAATTCCCAGATTGTCATCATATTTTCTGTTTGCTACAGTTTCTTATCAACATAAGGGTTCTCTCTGATCTGACTCTGTTATCTAACACCTTATGCTATTCATTTTGTTAGATACGAAAAGCTAAAAAAGAAGGGTCAAATGAGTGAAAATGATGAATCAGGACCATCCACAACAAATGCACCTGCAAAATATGTTATCCTTGAGGAGATGGATGATCAAGATGATGAAGCATGACAGTTCTTGTGGGTGAATTGACTAAAATCTGTGATCTATTGGTGAGTTTCTTACTAGTTAGATTCTTAATGTACATTCTAGTGTTACACTGAGACAATGCTGCACACATAGACGTATAAATGCACATACGATTCACTTGTGAGGATGAGCTCCGCTAGGCCATGGTTAGAAGTTCAAAAGGTCAATGGAGTGTTGGAAAATTCGCATAATTCGGTAGAGGGACTTTGAGCCAAACTAATATGTGTAGAGTGTCCCGATCTTTGATGAGTTAGTAGTCTTGTGTGGACATTTTTCTCACCAAGAAAAGCAGCTCCAGCCACAACAACACCAACTCACCCCAAACATTTGAATTTGGCTAAAGAAATCATACTTGATGAGTTAAATATGATAATTTCTTATTATAGAGATCACTCCAAAGATATGGAGGCCAATCCAATCAAAATTTTGTAGTTAAGTTGTGGTAGCTATCTAATGATCATTGAGTTTGAATCATGTTTGATTGTGAATTGGTAATGGGCTGTGGGGCCACCTACCAACTTGACTAATTCCCTCAAAGCACTAACTTTTGATTTGACAAGCAAACTTCTGCTACTGCAGCCGTATTTGTCTTTTAGCATGGAAAGCAATTAGCATACACTGACATATGTTACCCGGTTTTGTTTATTTACGGGTTTTAAGCTTGGACTCGAGATCTCTACAACCGGGTACAGAGATCATCTCTGTAACCGTGTTATCTCGCCGTTGATTCAAATCCGAGATGTGTGTGTGTGCCTCGATATCTGTGTGTGTGCTCCGAGATGTGTGTGTGTGGTACAGAGATTGATCTCTGTACCCGGTTATAGAGGAACCGGACTCTTTAAGCTTTGTACAGCATTTTAGCTCATGCAGTTGGTATAAAATATGGATGCAGATCATCACCGTCATTGCCACGTGCCAAAATATAAATAGATTTTCCAGGCATTCTCTTGACAAAGTGATGATGAGTGCAAGTTCACAAGATAATCCTAGCAATGCAGCCTTCACTGAACGCTGACAAGGCAATTTTTCTCCGGAGTGCTTTGTCTATGCACTTATGTAGTTTCTCTCGAGTGGTATTCCGAAGATTATAAGGTCAGATGGAGCCAATATCAAGGATTGCATGGCACCAGAGAATCCTTAATCAGCAAATTTTCATTTCTTACCAAACATCTTTGGTTTCATTTGTAAACGTGTATATATGTTGATTGATTAGAACTTCCGAATGCCATAAGATTTGTTTTTTGGTTTTTCATCAATAATGTTAAAAAATCAAGGATGAATTGGTGTAAGTTTGTAACACCAACTGCAACAGAACATTAATTATCTTGAGTTTTTCCCTTTCCCCATCCAGGGATATTAGCAGCAGTCGGTTTTAGATACCATGGGAGATGCATTCCATTTTCTATTAGCAATATACTTACTGATTACTGACATAGAAAGTAGAGATAGCAATTTGAAAAACAAGTTATTACACCACTTGATGCAACTAGAGACTAGAGGCTTGTAATAATTTTGCTTCATATGAAATCCCCAAGTAATTTTTTACAAATCCAAAACTGTACAATTCTTTTTCCAATTTTGCAAAGTTTTCGATTTAGCAATTAAATTCCCCATAAATATTTCCACAAGAAAAAAAAAATAAATAAAAAAACTAAAACATTCATCTGCAAAATCTCTTTTAAAGTCTTGGTCTCAACTCTCAAACAATCTTCCACACTCCCATCAAAGGCACTCTTTTTCTCTCTCTCTCATTCATATTTGATTAAGAAACTGCTAATTGAGGTTGGGTCTTTCTCACAATAACAGAAAAAACATATATTCTATAGTTTATTTAAAGCCTTTGACATTATTTGTACCCATCATTGCAAGGGCACACCCATTCTTCTACATCTTTGACAAGTATCTCACTTTTCAATATTCAGCTCTCAAACTCAACCTCAGGTACTATCTTCTTCCCCTCTCATTCTCTTATGGAATTAGCATATTTTTTTGCTAATCTGTCCATCTCTGTACATACCACAACCGGAATGTTCTTGTTTAAAGCTTGTTACTGAAAAATATGATTAAGGAAATTTCATTATGAACAGTATGGCGTAATGGCTAAGGCTAAGTGTCTAACTATGGCAGACTTTAAATTTGATGAGGAATTTTTTTAGGCAGACGCAATTAATTTGGATCACTAATTGGATGAAATGGATTATGGTGTGAATGCCATTTCTTTAGTAGATTGGTTGTGTAACGAAGTGGGACAATGCATGGCTACTTCTTTTTGTGGTTTTGATCGATCAGAAAAAAGTTACTAGCTTTTGGTTAGTAAGAATTGATTTCATTTGAGTTTTGAATATTCAAAATTTAACTCGTAGTAAGAATTCTTTCCTAGTTTTTGTTTAATGAAATTTTGAAATACCCATTCTTAATCATAAAACATTTTTTTATCTCATTCTATTAATCATGGTACAACTTCTTGGTAGTATCATATGCTTATCTATTAATTGTAACTCTGTTGATCAATAATGGATGTCTTAGGAATATGGATGACTACGAAATAGCTGCAGTCTTTTGTGTAATTGCTGCAGTGTTGTTCTAAAACGTTTAAAGCGGCCGTTTCAGGCGGTGCCTAGCCCATCTTGATTTTCACCCTAAACGGTTGATAAAACGGTGGACCGATTAATCGGGACTAGGCGGTGGATTAATCGGCCTAGGCGGGCTGGACGGTTTACAAGCCCAATTAAAAAAACAATCGGTCTCTCTGGGGCTCTGGGCTTAAGTTAAAAAAAACTAAAAAAGCCCGATAGGGCTTAGAAACAATCGGTCTTCTCTCTTCTTCAGTTCTTCAACAAACAAACAATCATCAACAAACAACAAACAAACAATCATCAACAAACAAACAATCGGTCACTCTTCAACAAACATCAGCTGCAATTCTCGGTATGTATTTTCTTCTCTGCTCTCTTTTTTTCTTCTCTGCTCTCTTTTTTTCTTCTCTTTTTTTTTTCTTCTCTCCAGCAAGGCAGCAACCAAAATAAATTAAGACTCTTCTTGGCTGTCAATTCACTAATTCGTTTTGACTGAGTCAATTCACTAAGTTTGGTAGAAAAAAAACTGAGTAAAAATATGATGGCATGAAATTAATATGAAACTGAGTCAACAATATGAAAAACTGAGTTCGGCTAATATGAAAAAAAACTTAGTAAAAATCTTCTTTAGTTTACGATATAGAACTCAGTTATAGCTGCTCAACTGCTATAGCCGCTCAGTAAAAAACTTGTTATAGCCGTACTGCTATAGCTGCTCAGTAAAAAACTTGTAAATCAGAAACTGTTGCATAAGCTATGTATCTGCTTAAATTATATATTGGAAGTCTTGAAGTCTGGTGAACCAGGGGACTGAATTTTTGTAGACACAACTTCCTTTTGTTTTGCATTTAGAATTTTAGATATCTTATTAGGTTCCTAAAGGCACCAATTCTTGATTGAATTTTGGTAAAGGTCTTGTAGATGTGTAAGTATCCATTCACGGGTTGAACATCGTGCACTCATGTAATACTTTGTATGAAACAATAAACAAATAGGTTATAGTCGTATTGGAGATCATTGAGTCTTTAGTGGCGCTGTCAGATTTATCTTCACCTGAAAATTGATTTGTATTGAGCATGCTTTGAGTAGCCATTGTTCTGTTCTGTCGGTGTGTAGTGATCACTGATCAGTGAAGATAGGTTTTGAACTATGTCTTCAGCATCACAGGCTCTATTTTCTTAGTGGAGCAGTTATGAAGAAGTATTCAATTCATGTCGAATTCAACCGGCAAAAGGAAAATATTGATTTCATTAAAAGTCGTTCATCCCATTGCAATAAATTCATACAGTTTACCATACAATACAATTACATAAAAAACAATCACTTCAACCAAGAGAAACAGATGAAAGAAAGAAGAAAAACGATGACCCATTTTTCCATTTCGTTTTGCCTTTTCAATTCCAACAACTTTGATATCAAGCTAAGTCTTGAGGTCTTGCCACATATCAAATAAGTGAAATAACCTGTTCTATCCAGAGAAAAAAAAATTAATTATACAATATACATATATATTTAAAAAATTAATTAATTAAATAATTAAATAAAACCGCTTTAGCCTAGCTAGATCTAGGCCTAAGAAAGGCCTAGGCTTAGGCGCCCCCTACCGTCCGACTACCGCCTAGCGTTTTTTAGAACATTGAATTGCTGCATATTTTGTAATGTCTCGCATGCTTGAGAACATGCCTATTGATAGGGCACCACATAGAAATCGGGACTACGAGAGGCACCTAGCTCTAGAGGGGTTGTATTCAGAAAATGATAATAATGGCCATAAAATGCTCCAGTTGAATAGAGCATGTTTTAATAGCTTATGTGAGCGACTTCAAGAAAGAGGTTTGACTAGAGGTTTGAAGTACTCAGAGACAATGTTAGCTTGCGGTAACATACAGAAAACTGGTCTTACGGTGGATGAGGACGCTACAGCGGCAAGTGAGATGGACATGTCATCACAGGTTCAGTATTCAGATACTTTGCTTAGCGAAGGCATGCATATCCATGTGGATTGCTTCCCAACAACTAGTAACGAGGGTGGAGGCTCACACACTGCTACTTCTCAACCATCAAGTCAGTCTGCCCGTTTAAGCAAATTGCCTCAGAAGAAGCGTAAAAACATGGAAGGTGGAGATAATGATGTTATGGAAGGCATGAGGCTTGTTATGCAGAATGTGGCAGATTCTTTGCGTGAGAGGAGTGAAATTAAGCGTGAGAGGACTGAAATTGAGTGTGAGAGAATTGCAGTTGAGGCTAGTAAGAACAATGCTCTAGCCCTCACTTGGGACCAAATTTGTTTAGCCATTGATGAAATTGACGTGTTGGATGAGGAGCAAAAGATTGCAGCCATGGAGTTGTTTTCACAAGATGGTGCTGAAAACCTGAAAATGTTTTTTCTCAAGATGAGTACCAACAAGCGTGCTAGTTGGTTATTGAAGAAGCTTGGTGATAATTGAGTGGATGGGTTTTCAAGTCTTTTGTGGGTGTTTTAGATACACTTTGGATATGTTTTAATGTGTTATTTTTCTTTTTATGATAGAGTGTTAAAGTCTTTTGTAGTGTTTCAGATCAATTAAGTGCTTTGGATGTTTTCAAGATTAATGTAGTTTTTTATTATTGTTTTAGTGAATGCAACAATGGTTATGTATTTGAGGGAGTTCTCTATTATTATTGTTAGACAATATTATATATGAGTTTGCAGGTGTCATACAAGTGTTTATACTTTTAAAACAGGGTAGTTTTTGTCTTTTTTTTTTGGGGTTCTATATGCTAAATTCATTTTAATTTACAAGTGTCATCTATATATCCGCAAAATGAAAAAGGTCGTGCCATTTGTTTTTAAATTTTTTCCCCCCAAGAGCAATGAGTTTTGGAGAAAAATGATAAGTAGTTTGGAGAAAAATGATAAGTAATATGGATGAATTATTCATGTTTCCAGTTTTTTTTCCCTTTCCATAGCTTTTGTATAACAAACAGGATTATTCCTTTCCTCAGTTTTACTTTCTTTTCCACAGTTTACCAAACATACACTATTTTAAAACTCTTTCTATTCCATTCCATTTCATTCCTTTCCATAGTGGACCATTTTTTTTATTTCCTTTCCTTTTCATTAGTAAAATTTTAACAAACACACCTTAAGTGTTACATAATTTACTTTTATGTAGTAGGCATAGTTACAATAGTATATTGTATAGAAGACTCTGGAAATGTGTAGCTTAACCGCGTTTTCCTTCCGACCAAAATACAATGGAAAATGACACCTAACATGGGAAAATCATTTAGAGTGAAAAATGAGGGCATGTATATGTGTAAATGATCGTTGACCTCTGAAACTTTATTCTGCTTTGAGATGGAATTCTCTAGCTGATAAATATATATGAAATGGTAGGTAAATGAGAATATGGATTTACACAATGCGGTCAGTGTTTTGTTTGATTTTGTGATCACCACAAGTAATATTAATTAGTGCATTTTGTTTATTTTATAGGTTATTAGCCAAATTTATAGATAGATTTTTAGCATGGTTGTGTTTTCTAATCTTTCGTCTATACCAGTTACTTACTTTGTATATCTTACAGGTGTTTGCAGCCTAAGGTCAGAGCTTGCATTGTTGAGGAGTAGGAAAGCTTAAAGCAATATTTGAGTGTGAGAGGTTGTGTACGTGAGCAAAGCACAATGTTTCAGAGCAAATTGGCTTCTTTTCTCCGAAGAAAGAAGACCCTTAGTTTCTACTCCCAGATCAGGGATTCTTCTTCAAGGTTCTCAAATGAATCCTCCCTCATCTCCTCGAGATTGTTCTCCTCAAAATCCTCTACAAGTTCTTACACCTGGAGAAGCACCTTATATGGATATAGATCTCTTAATAAGGGATTTCCTTCTCGATCATCAAGGAATATCTCCACTACTGCAACCATATCTTCATCACCTAAGGAGGGGTCGAAGATGCTTATAACTGCAGGTTCTCATGCTCAGAAATTGGTGGGGATTTGGATTTTTGGTTCTGCTGCATGGGTGTTTAGTATGGTAGTTCTTGGTGGTATTACTCGACTTACTCGATCTGGTCTTTCTATGACTGACTGGAAATTTACTGGTAGCCTCCCCCCTCTGTCAGAGGAACAGTGGTTGGTTGAATTTGACAAATATAAGCAGTCTCCTGAGTACAAGCGAGTAAATAAGGGGATGACAATAGAAGATTTTAAGTTCATTTATTGGATGGAATATGCCCATAGAATGTGGGGAAGGGGATTAGGTATAATGTTTGCTTTGCGTTTTAAATTATTTTCTTAAGTAAAGGGATACATTACCGTCCGACTTGGGGTTAGACTCTCTGCTCTCTTTGCACTTGGTGCTGGTCAGGGTTTAATTGGATGGTGGATGGTAAAGAGTGGCTTAGAGGAACCAGAATCTGAATATGTTCAGCCTAGAGTAAGCCCTTACCGACTTGCAGCTCACCTTACATCAGCATTTGCAATATACTGTGGCCTTCTTTGGATTGGTCTTTCAGTTGTCATGCCAGAACCACCTGCAGGCTCTATGGCTTGGGTTCGTGGGGCAGCTAAACTTCAGAGACTTGTCCTTCCTATAAGTGTCCTTGTTGGCATTACTGCAGTATCTGGAGCTTTTGTTGCTGGAAATGATGCAGGCCATGCTTTTAATACTTTCCCAAAGATGGGTGATACATGGATTCCCGACGATATCTTTAGTATGAAGCCACTTATTCGCAACTTCTTTGAGAATACCCCAACCGTGCAGCTTGATCACCGAATACTAGCTAGTGCAACACTACTCTCCATGGGTGGTTTGTGGTGGGCATCTAGAAAGTTAGACTTACATCCTGCTATAAGATCTTTGATTGGTAGCACAGTGGGAATGGCGGCCCTTCAGGTCACTCTGGGAATATCAACACTTCTCTCATATGTTCCAGTTTCCCTTGGTTCTGCCCATCAAGCTGGAGCATTAACTTTATTGACGCTTATGATACTCCTCAATCATACTATTAGGAGGCCATCATCAACCCTGCTCAAATCCTTGGGTTCAGTTGTGAGAACTCCTGCTGCATCTGGGTCATAATTTAAATTTATCTTATCACTGATGGTGGACAATGATTTTGCTATGGCATTTTGAGCTTAATTGCTGGTCTTGAACTTGGAGAAAAGAAAAGTGGACGTGTTTCATTGAACTTATAGAAAAGTAAGTTCTGAGTATCTTTACAAGTAATTAATTGTTGATGAATTTGACACATTGAATATGTGAATCAATAAAATGGTCCTGTTCGATCAGTTTGTAATGTGTTTGGTGCTTTTTGGATTACTGAGCAAGATAAAATGCTGAAACTGTGCTCCTTTTTCTTTGTGCTCCTCCCAAAGTGATATTTGGAAGGAAGAAGAAATAATTTGTCGCACCATGATCTCTTCTATATATGCACAAATCAAGGCTAATGCCGTTGCAGTCTAAGTTGTGACTGATATGGAAATAGCAAAAGTTAAATTGCTGCACAATTAAACAAAAAGGCCGAATGGAGTTATGTGGAATAGCCGCCGGCCTACATATGAGAATGTAGCTGACCAGGTATGTCACTTGAACAGTGCAGTGTAACTTGTAGTTATCCATGGCCACATCTGTATGTTTCTTTTTATTGGTGAACCATGAACAAGATTATGAAGTATATTAGCAAGATGTGGTAAGAATATTTCCCCTTGCAAGCTTCCAGGGAATTTTATGCTTTCACGGAAGAAATCAGCATTCTTGCTTTGATAATAAAGAAAAGAAAGGTTGCAGTTCACATCACTCCAATATTTTTTTTTGGTAACACACTTCACTCCAACACTTATTCCCGTGAGAGATAGTTGAAAAGGACCTCAGAAAAAGTTTAATAATTTCAGTCAATTTTTTTTGGCAATATAATATATCTTAACGTTTAGAGTTCGGATAATTGTAGCTCGATCGTAGATTCTCCATTAATCAGAAAGTAGTGTACAGAACTGCATAGGTTCATCTGTTCATGTTGCATATTATTATTGGTGATAATGACTTTGTATCACTGACTCACTGTATGATTTGAATAGGTACGCTGTACGCTTACGTTGCAGTCTTGCCCACTACAAATTTATATACTGGCTTCAAATTTAAACAGGCGTAATTAGGCCCACATATTGGTCGTATGATCGTATCACATGATACATTGATACCAAATTACCAATTGCAATTTTCAGCTTCATGGATATAAAATTAAGAGTAAATTCAATAGTGCAACTTATACCATGATTAGATACGTTTTTCAACCATTATTCTCAGGAAGAATGGACCGGTTGTAACAACTAATTTGACGACTGACGACTTTAAATTGGTAAAATGAAGCTGTCAAACTTAGTAAAATGGTTGATTTTTACCTAGTTTTCTAATTTATCCACTTTTGACTTTAAGGCAGGAGCAGTTTAAGCCCTGCCAATAATAGTCATTTAATCAGATTTTAGTGTACGAACTTTCTAGCCAATATTTTATCAACAAGTTTATCTATCATATGCGGACCATTGTCCAAGCAGATTAAGCAGCATGGCATTTTGTTTTGTGACAAGTTTTGCATGCACTTGAAAATTTGTTTGGATGTTATCGCCAAAATAAGTTTTGAAAAGTTGCTTTCATCTTACTATATCATCAAACTCAACTTTTCAAGCAAACTGTTGCATATAATAAAGTTTTTCAAAGTTAAAGCTGGTCTAACTGATTGCAAATGAGAAATACGAGAAGCCTATCTTGTTCATCTCTTCTTCTTCTCCACTTGATTCTTGGGTTGGTTTCGGATTCTGTTGGAAATGCTTACATATCTGCGGTAGCTGGCGATCCAGGAAATGATTATATATCGGCCATAGGTGATCCAGGAATGCAAAGAGACGATCTTCGTGTAGCAATTGAGTCTTGGAATCAATGCAATGAGGTTGGTGATGAAACTCCTGGCATGGGTAGCCCAAGGGCTGCTGATTGCTTCGACGTTTACAAAAGTTCAACACAAGGTGAGTTTTATTAATACAATCTATATATTGTCTATCTTTCGGTTCATGAAATTTAGTTTTATTTGATTTGACAAAGATTTACTACGGTCTGCATTTCTAGCTTAGATGCCACTGTTTGTAGAAGATGGAACATAACTCAATGGTTCAGCTGGTTTGGAGTTGAATAAGGGTTGTTTTAAATTGTGTGGAAATAGCTCAACAACCAAGTCAAGCTAAAAAATCTATTGACCTCATCAATAATCTAAGTTCTTTTCTTAAGATGATACATTATTTTTGATCCTCAACTTAATGTATTGATGGTATGTAATTTACATTCTCTATATTCCTGTAGCTAGTATCATGATATGTAATTCCTGTAATTTACTACTTGGTCTCCTGTAGCTAGTTCATGAATTTCGTTATTATTTAGGTGGGAAGGATTGCAGCATCTGCAAAAGATTCCCTCACATGGTAGTTCACAGGGTGACCGAGCATGATAACAAGCTAGGTGTAGGAGACCCTTTTCTGGGAGGAGAAAATATAACCGACGTAGACCTATACGCTGCCGAGAAAGAATTGTATCTGGGTTCTAAATGTGAAGTGAACGACACTCCAAATCCATGGCAGTTTTGGATGATCATGCTCAAGAGTGGTAACATGGACACATATGCTGCTAAATGTCCAAAAGATGGTCACAAGGTTGGCCCATATGGCCCAGATTCTAGGTTCCCATGCTTCGGTAAAGGGTGCATGAACCAACCATTGATTTATCACGACTATACTACTCTACAAGGACCAAACAGGACCACATTAAGGGGGAGCTTTTATGGGTCTTGGGACTTGGATGCTAATGTCAGCATGGGAATGGAAGCAAATAAATCATACTACTCAGTCACTTGGGAGAAGGAATTTGGAGAAGGAAGTTGGGTGTTTCACCATGTGCTGAAGACATCAAAGAAGTACCCATGGTTAATGCTCTACCTCAGGTCAGATGCTACAAAAGGGTTTTCAGGTGGTTACCATTACCAAACAAGGGGGATGTCAAAGATAGTAAGTACTTATCAAAGATTTTTTATAATTTTACCCCATATTCTTCCTCTTGAGTTGCTTCCAAATTAATATTTCAGTGCTGAAAGTGATTTTTTGAACAAATGATGGTCAACATTATGTGGTTTGGACTCGGGGATTCAAAACAGCCCTCAGACCGGTCCATGGGCTAAAATATCATCAAAATCGAACCCCTCACAGATTTGTGTGGGTTGGGTCTCAACTTATGAGGGGGCCGGTGAGGGCTTGATAGTGTCAACTGTCTAATGCACGGTGTTAAGGTGCAGTTGACACCTTACTTTGGATTGCGTAGTACAGTAATAAGCCTTTCATATAGATTGAGAATGAGGACTCAATAGAAAATTTGGCCGTGATAATGTTATAGTACTGACTGATTTGAAAATTTTGCAGATTCCAGAGTCACCATATTTTAAAGTGAAATTCACCTTGAATGTGATCAAAGGAGGAGGTCGTAATAGCCAATTCTATCTAATGGATATGGGGAGTTGTTGGAAGAACAATGGGAAACCTTGTGACGGGGAGGTAACAAGTGATGTCACTCGATATAGTGAGATGATCATTAATCCAGAGACGACTGCTTGGTGTACGCCTGAAGTCCTTAAATTCTGTCCTCCTTACCACACATTTCCTAATGGAACACGAGTACATCGCACTGATACTACTAGGTACCCTTACAAAGCATATCACCTGCATTGCTCTCCTGGGAATGCACAACACCTTGAGAAACCATACGACCTATGTGATCCATTCAGCAATCCTCAACCTCAGGAAATACTTCAGATACTACCTCATCCAGTATGGGGAGCTTATGGTTATCCTACAAAACAAGGTGACGGATGGATTGGAGATTCAAGGACTTGGGAGCTAGATGTTGGGGGTTTGTCCGCTTCACTCTATTTCTATCAGGTACGCACTCTTACTTACAGAAGCTAGAACTTTATGATTTATGTTGGAACCAAAATGAGGGGTTCGTTCTGGTGGTGTGTTGATAATGGATAACTACTCCTGATCACATGATGGCTACAATTATTAAAAGTAATGGATGGCCAAGCTGATCGAATAATGTCAAATGATTTTCTGTAAGCAAGTAGTGTTCATATGTGGTAGAACATCAACCATAGCTATTTCAGTTGATGAAGTTTCAATTGTAAGGTATTGTACTAATAATTGACTCTCAATATCAAAATGCAGGATCCTGGAACACCACCAGCAAGAAGACAATGGATGTCCATTGATTTAGGAACAGAGGTGTATAGGGATGATAATTCTTTGGCCGAGTGGAGTGTTAGCGAATTGGACATTGTTGTACCTAATAAACAATCAAGTTAGAAGGAAGTGTCTTCCCAATGCAAATACCATTTAGGATAGGTTAGCTGAATTCTAACCAAGTTGTAACCTTAAATGTGAATATTGCTTTTGCATGAGAATTGCATGGTTAATTGACATTTTAAGCTCCGATATTTAATTTGACTCGGTACATGCCAGTACGTCCCCTATGCCAAAGCAATGGCACTTGCTATTTTTCAATATTGGACGTACAGATTTTACCACCTCATTTACTTATTTTTCCTTGAACATTCTCCCTCTGTGTAAGATACATCATTAAGAATGAGATGAACCAAAATTTAGCTGGTGATTCTTCTCTTCTTGAATACATCTTTCAACTGTTTATCAAGGACAAACAAACAACAATGCAGAATTCATTTAATTTTAGAGACATTTTACATCTCAGAGTTCAAAGATAGCTATCGAATTGTACGTTCACATCTCAGACACAACATTTGATGTTAACTTCTCAGACATTGGCCACTCTAATTTATGTGGTTTAGAAATAAATCGTTCTCATTGCAAGAAAGTAATAACAATGGGTCCCAATAGCAATACTATGCTTATCAAACATTTGATGTCAACAAAGTTATAATTCAAATATAGATTAGTATGCAGTGTGCATTGATTATGCATCATGTCATTGTTACTTTCAGCGTATATCAAATTCAAAATTTGCAACTCTATATCTATATCTTAATATTAAAGCTCCCGCAAGGGGTATTTTTCGAGCTCTATTAAAATTCCACGTCATCTCCTATTAAAACGAGAATTTCTCTCCTATTCAAAAAGCGGGGGAAATTTCTCTTCTATTATAACGAGTAATTTTTACCGTATTAAAACAAATTCTAACACTTTTAAATAAAAGCGGGAATCCTTTCTCCTATTAAAATGAGAATTCCTCCCTATCAAAAAATTAAGCGAAAATCAGTATCTAATTAAACGGGAATCATTCTCCTATTAAAACATAATCTCTCTCCCAATTGAAAAAAGCGGGTTTTAAAACTTAATTTAAAACAATTTGTTATAAAATTAAAATAGTTAGCGACTAAAAGCGGTAGTCCCAATTTTTTTTAAAAATATAAATGTTTTCAAAAGATTCCAAAGGGATATTTTTTGTTCTCTATTAAAATTCCACGCCATCTCTATTAAAACGAGAATTTCTCTCCTATTTGAAAAACGAGAATCTTTTTTATAACGGAAATTATTCTTCTATTATAACGAGAATTCATTTCCTATTAAAACAAATTCTAAAGACTTCTAATTAAACAGGAATCATTCTCCTATTAAAATGGGAATTCCTCCACCATTTAAAAGGGAAAATCTAGCATATCTAATTAAAATGTGAATTATTTTTTATTAAAACAAAGATCTCTTCCAATTGAAAAAAAGCGGGTTTTAAAACTTAATTAAAACAATTTGTTGGAAAATTAAAAGCGGGTTAGCGACTAAAACCGTAGTCCCAATTTTCTAAAAAAATCTAAATGTTTTCAAAAAAGAAAGTCATATCACGGGCATACAAGCTAGTCTTAATATTAAAGCTCCCACAAGGGTATTTTTCGAGCTCTATTAAAATTCCACATCATCATCTCCTATTAAAATGGGAATTCTTCTCCTATTGAAAAAATAAATTTTAGACAATTCTAATTAAAACGGGAATCATTTTCCTATTAAAACGGAAATTCCTCCTCTATTAGAAAAGATAATTTTTAGCACTTCTGATTAAAATAAGAATCTTTCTCCTATTAAAACGGAATCACACTTTTAAATTAAATCAACTATTAAAACGGGATCCCTCTCCCAATTAAAAAATAGGTTTTTAAAACTTAATTAAAATAATTTGTTGAGAGATTAAAATGGATTTTTAAAACTTGATTAAAACAATTTGTTAGGAAATTAAAGCTCCCACAAGGAGTATTTTTTTTTAGCTCTATTAAAATTCTACGTCATAAATTTCTATTAAAATGGGAATTCCTCTTCTATTAGAAAAGAGAAATTCTAGCCCTTCTGATTAAAACAATAATCCTTCTCCTATTAAAACGAAATCACACTTTTAAATTAAATCAACTATTAAAATGGGATCCCTCTCCCAATTAAAAAATGAGTTTTTAAAACTTAATTAAAATAATTTGTTGAGAGATTAAAATGGATTTTTAAGACTTGATAAAAACAATTTGTTAGGAAATTAAAGCTCCCACAAGGAGTATTTTTTTAGCTCTCTTAAAATTCAACGTTATCAATTCCTATTAAAATGGAAAATTCTCTCCTATTGAAAAGAGAAATTCTAGCATGTACTTCTAATTAAAACGGCAATCACACTTCTAAATTAAAATCGGATCCCTCTTCCAATTAAAAAATGGGTTTTTAAAACTTAATTAAAACAATTTGTTGCGAAATTAAAACGAGTTTTTAAAATTTGATTAAAACAATTTGTTATGAAATTAAAACGGGTTAGCAATGAAAACAGGAATCACGAATTAGTTAATTAGAAAATTTATATATGTATAGTTATGATTGTTGAGCAAGTTTTTAAAAATGCCGGTGTGTATGCACGAGTCTACTTTTTAGTCTTAATATTAAAGCTCCTACAAGGGGTATTTTTCTAGCTCTCTTAAAATTCCACGTCATCAATTCCTATTAAAACGGGAATTCCTCCTATTGAAAAGAAATTTTTTAGCACTTCTAATTAAAATATGAATCTTTCTCCTATTATAATGGAAATTCCTCCTCTATAGAAAAAGAAAAATCTAATACTTCTAATTAAAACGGGAATCATTCTCCTATTAGAAACGAGAATCACACTTTTAAATTAAAACCGGATCTCTCTCCCAATTAAAAAACGGGTTTTTAAAACTTAATTAAACCAATTTGTTAGGAAATTAAAACGAGTTAGCGATAAAAATAGGAATCACAATTTGTTAGAATATGTATATATATATATATATATATATATATAGTTATGATTGTTAAACAAATTTTTAAAATAGCTGGTGCGGGTATACTTTCTAATCTTGATATTAAAGCTCCCACAAGGAGTATTTTTCGAGCTCTATTAAAATTCCATGGCAGCTCCTATTAAAACATAAATTTCTCTCCTATTTGAAAAACAGAAATCTTTTTTTACAACGAGAATTCCTATTCTATTATAACGGGAATTATTCTCCTATTAAAACAAATTCTAGCACTTCTAATTAAAGCGTGAATCCTTATCCTATTAAAACATAATCTCTTTTCCAATTGAAAAAAATGGGTTTTTAAAACTTAATTAAAACTTAATTAAAAATAATTTGTTAGAAAATTAAAATGGGTTAGCGACTAAAATGGTAGTCCCAATTTTCTAAAAAAAATATAAATGTTTTCAAAAGAGTCGGTGCGTATGCCGTGCCTACAAGCTAGTATATTGGTAAAGTCCTATTATTCTTTACAATATATCCTACAAATATTTGTAATTTAGAAAATAAAATAAATATATTGAAAAGCTATTAATCATCATAAAAATCGAAAAGAATCGCTAAAAATTCGGCAAACATCAAGAATTATAAGACTTTTACCGTTTTTATTGTTTATTCGTTTAAAAATTCAGTAACCAGTCAATTCGAAGACTTTTTATGTTATTTTTAGAAAATCAGAAATTTTTGTGACTATGAACTCTAATTTATATGGTTTAGAATAAAATAGTTCACATTGCAAGAAATGAATTATACTTTGCTTATCAAGAATGTAAGACTAAAAACAACTCTAGCGGATAGTATCACTTGTCAAAATTTTAAAATTTGAAGAAAAATTCTGAATTTTCCGGAATTCCAACTCTAGGTGGTAGTATATTTGGTCGCATCACCTGTCCGTTCGCATTTTTGTTCGCAAATTTGGTAATTTGGATGCGGATGCGGATGTAGAACGACATTGGTAATATCGCGTGACAAACCAACATCACGCGCCATTACTAATGTCGTCGCGCGAGTTATTTTTTTTTGCTTTTTCAATTTGGTGCGACAGTGGAAATGTCGCGTGAATTTTTTTTTTCAACTTGAGGGGCGACAGTGGTAATGTCGCGCGACAATAGTACTGGCGCACGTGGTAGAGTCTACAATCGCATTTACGGTCGATATTTGCGACCAGTTAGAATTGGTCAAAATTTGCGACTAGTTTCTCCAAATTTCTTCTTTAAATTTGAAGAGTATACTACCACCTAATAATTAATTTATATACAGTCAAACATTAATAGAAAGTGAAAGCGACCATAATTGCAAAATAAAAATTTTGTTATTAAATTTGCTGACAAAAAAAAAATCCATATATACATAAAATCTACGGTCCACGTAGCTGTCCGATGCAATGTTTTGAAAACCGAACCGGTGATCAAACCGATTTTTTGTTAAAATGGTTCAACCAGGTTCAACCGTGGTTCGACTCGGTCGGACCAATTGATGTTTATTTAGTAAATTTTTTAATAATTACAATAATAAAATGAATAAATACATGTTTTAATTCAATATTAATTGGTATTATATATCAAAATAAATTTATTATACAAGAAATACATAGTAGTATGTTGGTTTGGAGTTTGGATTATCTTGTTTAGGTGTTAGGTTCAACTCTCCATATTATAAATTTTTCAAAAAAAAAAAATAAATATATATATATATATATATATATATATATATATATATAAGGGTGATCCGGTTTAGAGCTGAACCGGTTCAACCGGTTCGCCGGTTCAACCACGGTTTAAGCTTAGACCGAGGGTCCAACCATAAACTCAAGTTTTAACTGAACCGAACCGAAAATTTACCGGTTCCGGTCGGACCCCGGTTCAACCACCGGTCCGGTCCGGTTTTCTAAACACTGCTCCGATGTCCTTTTTAAAAATTCTTCTTCTTCTTTTCTCTCCGACTCACTCTCATGCCTCGTATGTTCTCCATTTTGTCTCTCCGTTTCTTTTGGAATGTAACCGTCAGTGAAAGTGTAAGAACGTAGATTGGTATTGTTAGTTGTCGTTTTATTTGCCTATGCCATGCCTTGCACAAGATAGAGATAGTTGGAGATATTCAAATCTAAACACGGTCGGACTCGGACAATATTCGGAAGTCAGAAGATCGAATTCCATATATTCAGCCCTATGCCCCTATGATATATAACTACGACAAAAGTGAGGAACTGATCGAAGCAATTAATAATTGAAACGTGACAATTATTCCAATCTCACACACACATACTATACTTCTTGTTCATCTTTTGATCGATCACCAAAGCATCATCTGTTTACCGTACGTACAACTCTTGTGGACAACAGTGAGCTCATGATCTATCATCATATCAAAGATGGCCAAGCGCACATATAGACGACTTCATGAAATCTTCTGCTGCCATTCAAATCCATATAATGTACGTGTGGTCAGAATTATTTTAGGTCCACATGATATGGTTTGCACTTTGCACCTTGTGCTCTCGTACGTGGTCAAACCCAGCGTCGGCTGAGACCAATTAAGTGATATTAGTATATGTTTGTAGATTCTTAAGTCTACAATTCTAAGCAATTAAGCAGTGAGACAACAGTAGCAAAAGCCAACGAAAAACTTCGGCTAGCTTCTAATTTTGTTGAGATGGAATAGAATTGAATATTCTTGTAATGGAACCACCAAGAACATGATCGAGATCCTCTCACAACATTTGAAACACAATATTCTTAGCTTGGATGCGAGTTTCTTGCTTTTTGCTTCCGGTAGTGTTGAATCAACCATGCACCTCAGCAGTCTCTTCATTTAGAGGCAGCCAGTTTCCGCAGATCGAAGTAGAATGAGCGCATTTCTAACTCGTGGTATTTTTAAGAGATTGAAGTCCCTTGCGGCCATTGGTTTGATTGCTGGACTGATCCTAGGGCTTTTGGTGGGTGGTATTTTCTTCTGTTACAAGACAGGTATTTTAAGTGACAAGTTTTTCATGCTGTTGAAAATTTGTTAGAGCCTAGAGGATTATATTCTTCCTCTTCGTAAGGAATCCCAAGCTAGCTTTCGAAGGCTAACAACATTCACTATAATCATATCGTTCTTGGATGATATAAAAAATCGACAAAACAAGTTTTGAAAAGTTGATTTTTGGAAAGTTTTGAAAAATCTGTACTACATACTGTTGCATATAATAGAGTTACGCAAAGTCAACGCTGGTCTAACTGATTCCAAATGAGAAGTATGAGAAGCCTATATATCTTGTTCATATCTTCTTCTACTCCACTTGATTTTTGGGTTGGTTTTGGATTCTGCCGGAAATATATATAGCTTATATACCGGCAGTAGGTGATCCAGGAAATGATTATCTGTCGGCTATAGGTGATCCAGGAATGCAAAGAGACGATCTTCGTGTAGCAATTGAATCTTGGAATCAATGCAATGAGGTTGGAGAAGAAACTCCTGGCATGGGTAGCCCAAGGGCTGCTGACTGCTTCGACCTTTACAAAAGTTCAACACAAGGTGAGTTTTGATACATTTTAAGATCGATTTCTCAGTTTATGAAATTTAATTTTATTTGATAAATATATATTTGCTATAAGTCATGTAGTTTTCTGCATTTCTAATAAGCTTAGATGACAATGTTTGTAGAAGATGGAACATAACTTAATGGTTCAGCTGCTTTGGATATGATATGGCTAAACAATATATATCGACCTGCTCAACCATCTAAGTTCATGTCCTAAGATGATACGTAATTTTTTATCCTCACAATAATGTATTGATGGTACGTAATTTACATTCTCTATATTCCTATAGCACAATATATATCTTCATTTCATAATATCATAATATGTAATTTACTACTTGGTGAAAGATTGCTCATGAATTGAAATTCGTTATATTTATTTAGGTGAGAAGGATTGCAGCCTCTGCAAAAGGTTCCCTCACATGGTAGTAGTTCACAGGGTGACCGAGCATGATAACAAGCTAGGTGTAGGACACCCTTTTCTGGGACAAGGGAACATAACCGACGTAGACCTTTACGCTGTCGAGAAAGAACTGTATTTGGGATCTAAATGTGAAGTGGACGACACTCCAAATCCATGGCAATTTTGGATGATCATGCTAAAGAGTGGTAACATGGATACATATGCTGCTAAATGTCCAAAAGATGGTCACAAGGTTGAACCATATGGCCCAGATTCTGGGTTCCCATGCTTCGGTAAAGGGTGCATGAACCAACCATTTATTTATCACAACTATACTACTCTACAAGGACCAAACAGGACTACATTAAGGGGGAGCTTTTATGGGTCTTGGGACTTAGATGCTAATTTCAACATGGGAATGGATGCAAACAGATCATACTACTCTGTCACTTGGGAGAAGGAATTAGGGAAGGGGAGTTGGGTGTTTCACCATGTACTAAAGACATCAAAGAAGTACCCATGGTTAATGCTCTATCTCAGATCAGATGCTACAAAAGGGTTTTCAGGTGGTTACCATTACCAATCAAGGGGGATGTCAAAGATAGTAAGTAATTGTAAAAGATTTTTTATATTTTTACACTTGTATATATTCTTCCTCTTGTCTCTTGAGTCGTTGCTTCCAAATTTCAGCCTGTGTAAATAACTAAATATGCTGAAAGTGATTTATGACAAATGACGTTCAACAAGCAACAACATGTGGTTTGAACTGGGGGCTTCAAACCAGCCCATGGGCTAAACTATCCGTCAAAATCAAACACTCACAGATTTGGGGGGAATGCACCTTGGGGGCTGGCCTGGCAAGGTGCTGGGGTGCATTTGACACGCTACTTTGGATTAAGTAATACACAGTAATATGCCTTTTATATGGACTTGATAATTGAGCATGATGATGTTATAGAACTAATTAATTTGAAAAAATTGCAGATTCCAGAGTCACCATATTTTAAAGTGAAATTCACCTTGAATGTGATCAAAGGAGGAGGTCGTAATAGCCAATTCTATCTAATGGATATGGGGAGTTGTTGGAAGAACAATGGGAAACCTTGTGACGGGGAGGTAACAAGTGATGTCACTCGATATAGTGAGATGATCATTAATCCAGAGACGACTGCTTGGTGTACACCTGAAGGCCTTAAACTCTGTCCTCCTTACCACACATTTCCTAATGGAACACGAGTACATCGGAGTGATACTACTAGGTACCCCTACAAAGCATATCACCTATATTGCTCTCCTGGGAATGCACAACACCTTGAGAAACCATACGGCCTCTGTGATCCATTCAGCAATCCTCAACCTCAGGAAATACTTCAGATACTACCTCATCCGGTATGGGGAGCTTATGGTTATCCTACAAAACAAGGTGAAGGATGGATTGGGGATTCAAGGACTTGGGAGTTAGATGTTGGGGGTTTGTCTGCTTCACTCTATTTCTATCAGGTACGCACTCTTACTTAAAGAAGCTAGAACTTTATGATTTATGTTGGAATCAAAATGAGGGGTTCGTTCTGGTGGTGTGTTGATAGTGGATAACTACTCCTGATCACATGATGACAACAATTATTAAAAGTAATGGATGGCCAAGCTGATCTAATAATGTCAAATGATTTTCTGTAAGCAAGTAGTGTTTGTTAGAATAGTTGTATGAACACAGCAACTAAAGTAGAACAGAAGGAACAGTAGCAATGAAGAAACAAGGACAAAGATGGCGGGAATAACCAAGGTAGCGGATTAGAAGTCTGTCCTTAAGGAAAGATTTCGCCCCTTCCAAATGGTGCAGAAAGGCAACAATGATGGCGTCTTCCTCACAGGATTCAATGGTTATGGTTAACAACACCTGACTTTAGCACTAGAACAGACTACCCTCTGAAGCAATGAATATAACTCTCTCTGGTGAATGGGAAGAAGAGAAG
This sequence comes from Coptis chinensis, assembly GCF_015680905.1. NCBI lineage: Eukaryota > Viridiplantae > Streptophyta > Magnoliopsida > Ranunculales > Ranunculaceae > Coptis > Coptis chinensis. The sequence continues at coordinate 77,011,725 of NC_141464.1, forward strand.
AAGAAAAGGACTGGTTTTTGTTTCTGTTTCTCTGAGTTGAGTTTTTGATCAAGTCAATACCTCTATGGACTCATAGTCCTATTTATAGAGGTTAGGTTGGTCTCCTAAACAGAGACCAACTCCTAATAGAACACCGAAACTTGCTGCTGAAGAAAAAAGCAAAACAAGTTTAGGCAATTGGTCAAACCACTACCCACAACAGTAAGCCCAAGCCCAAGCCCGAACCCAACCCGATGTGGTGGATAACCAATGTGGGACTATCTACTATGCACTAAAGTGGAGAGAACACATATGGTTCATCTCCTCCACTTTGCACACACTCACAAGTATTTCGAAATACACTTAGAGATTCCAACAGTGTTCATATGTTGTAGAATATGAACCATAGCTATTTCAGTTGATGAAGTTTCAATCTTATGCTATTGTACTGATAATTGACTCTCAATTTCAAAATGCAGGATCCTAGAACACCACCAGCAAGAAGACAATGGATGTCCATTGATTTAGGAACAGAAGTGTATAAGGATGATAATTCTTTGACCGAGTGGACTGTTAGCGAATTGGACATTGTTGTACCTAAACAATAAAGTTAGAAGGAAGTGTCTTCCCAATGCAAATACCATTTAGAATATGCTAGCTGAATTCGGAAATTGTCCATAACCAAGGTGTAACCTTAAATGTGAATATTGCTATTGCATGAAAAATGCACGGTTAGTTGATCATAAGATTTTCCTTTCTGAACTCTTCATTCTGTACCATACCTTGCTCATCACAGCACAATGCAAGTAGTCTGTAAACAGAGGCCTCTGAGTCTTTTGAGTATTACCTACGTACTGGTACATGGTGAAATGAACTTCTATCACACTCATCTTTCAGTTCCTTCTAGCACATAAAACGGGTCTGATCTGTTCTATATACTTATGTGCTTAGCCATTTAGACGTCGATTTTGTTCTTAAGGAAGGTATAATAATGTGTTTTGTTTTTCTTTAAAGGCAGGGTTGTGAAGAGCAACACCAGCATCCTAACAAGTTAATGTGACTCCGTACAATGCTAGTCCCCTATGCCGAAGCAGTAACACATTTTTTTTTTTCAATATTGGAAGTGTTTATACATCATTAAAAATAAGATTAACCAAAAATGAGATTTACCCAAAGTCAAGTCCAAACTTTTTTCTTGTGACTGTCAAGATCAAGACAATGCACAAGCTACAAATTAAACAACAATATATAATGCGTTTTACAATATATATGTCGAAGATTTCAAAGATTCTTATCTAATTGTTCACATTTACAATATCTAATTGTTCACATTTCAATATTTGATGTCAACTTCAATATGGCCACTCTAATTTATGTGGTTTAGAATAAAAAAAGTTCACACTACAAGAAATGAATAATACTTTGCTTATCAAATTTTATTCAAGATTTTAAGACTAACCATATGCACAAATCATGATAAATCTAATGGTCCACACGTTTTTTTTCCACTCGTGTTACACGGCCTTTATGTCTTCAAACTATAACTAAATTTGGTTGGAAGTTGAGGTAAAGTCAGAATGTAGTCAGAAAACTCTCTGACAATAATTGATAATGAAAAGTAGAAAGTGAAAGCACAAGAATATCTATCTGTAAATTTATTATTATTAAATTTTGCTGACACACAACACAAAATTATTCCATACATCAAATCTACTGGTCCATGTAATCATCACACTCATTTCTCTATTGTCTGATCTCCTTTTCACTCTTATGCCTTCTATTTTCTCCTTCATTAAAGAAGGTAAGTGATTCATTTTCTTGGTTTATGAGTTTGTGTTATTTGATTATGGATGTCAGTTTGTTTCTGTTGATCAGAACATGAACCTTTTTTAAGTATATTGTATGGATCAATTTGCCTTGTTTTTTTTTTAAATTTTGCTTATTTGTTTTAGTTTGTGGGGTTTTATGGTTATGTTTGGAATTTAATTCATGTCGAAATGAACTTGGAATGTTGACTTTTATGATGTTTCTAGTAGTTAGATTTGTATTTAGAGGAACAAGTGGAGCATATTGCATTCTCTGATAGCTCTGTTGTACACAAAATAAGTTCTTTGGCTGGTTTTAGAGTCCGGCTTCATGGTGTCAAGGTTATTCTCATATTTGTGGAGTGGTTCCTCTTATAATTTTCAAGTTAAAGGGTGCTTTTTATTGATGAAAATTGATACATGAAAATATTGATTTCAATGTACCTGTGTATAATAGTTTGACTGATTCTCTGGAAAACAATTCCATTTATTAGACATTCCTTCGTTCATCCCAAATTCTCTATGCTGAAAATTTTAGTCATGATTTCTTGGTCAATTTGAAATGCATTGGTTTCCTTTGTTATGCATTGTTTATTTGAGGCTCAACTTTTATGCACTCGAGTAACAGTTTGAAAGAATATGAATAAGTTTGATTCATGTGCTCTAGACCTGGAAAATAAATTTGATAGACTTAATAACCACTTTTGGGATGGCAAAGCATCGGTTATAATGCTGCCGGCTGCCCCCAAACAGTCTGCATCATTCTGAACTGTGATTATGTTGTTTCTCATCCAAACCTGCTGGTAACCTTTTTTACCTTACTATTCTTTTCATTAAGCTAGTTCTTTTTTGCTTATTGATATTCTTTCTAGGAATATTTGATCCTCAATTCAGGGTTTTGAGTAGCTAGTTGATAATTTATATTTAGTTTTGGTGATGTGCTAGAAATTGTATATGTCAATTATCTTCTTTGTAATTGCTATGTATTTTGTGTATAGCATTTTGATGTTTAAATTTTCTACATCTTGATCTGTTTTTTAGGTCTGCAACCTACTGTTAAATGGTGATGGAGCTAGTTCCTTATAACGAACCCGATGCTAGCAGCACCAATCTTCCATGGCACGAAATGTTTCGTTCTGCTTCAGTTCGAAAACCAGACTCAGACCCGGCTCCTCAAACCTCCACTTCTTCTTCTCCTCCTCCTCGTCCTTCATCGGAGAACCAACCATCGGATCACAAATCACTGACAGGAGATCCTCAAGTACGTCTCGCTCTTTACATTGCCATGGCTCATGCTGGTGTTGCTTTTACCATTTTTACTCTCTTTGGCTTTTTTAAACTACTCGAAGAATACCTTCGACCCATTCAATGGGCTGTCCTCTGTTCGATTCCATTGAGAGGAATTCAAGATGCCCTGGTTGACTTTTGGTCTGAGCCCTTGCAATTGGGCCTTACTGAGACCCTTTTAGCCATACCGATTGCCATTATCAGAGTTTCCATCGGTAGCCTTGTTGATATTCGTAATGCCTGCTCTCGGGTAATTCTCCGCCGAAAGAAACCTGGTGTTTCAGGGAAGAGAATAAATGGGTTCTCCAAGTTGGTCCGATGGCTTGTTTCCTTTGGGGCTTTTGTTATTGCATACGAGGAAATGGGTGCTTTTGGATCTCTTGTGCTTCTTGGATTCGGGTTTATTTTTGCTTCCGGTAATGTTGAATCAACCATGTCAGCAGTCTCTTCATTTAGAAGCAGCAGTTTCCGCAGGAGTAGAATGAGCGCATTTCTAACTCGTGGGATTTTTAAAAGATTGAAGACCCTTGTGGCTATTGGTTTGATTGTCGGACTGATTGTAGGGCTTTTGGCGGGTGGTATTTTCTTCTCATACAAGATAGGAGTGGAGGGGAAGGACGCTGTAATCTCGCTGAAATGCCATGTTGAAAAGAGTAATTATGCTGAGAGGATCGGTGTTAAGCAATGGATGGATGAGAATGATATTCCTGGATTGATGGATAGATACACTACTATGTTCTACGAAACTGTGTCTCAACAGTTGGATAATTTAGCAATGCAATACAATATGACAGACTTTGCTACTGGAATCAAGCAGTTTGTGATAACACAGCCTGCTAATTCTTCAAAGCCTTCAACAGCACTAGTAAACCAGTCTCCTTATACAGAGAAGCTTGTGAGTATTAGAAACCGGGTAAGAAACCGAGAATGGGGGCAGATCTATACGGAAGTAGATGCCATATTCAAGGAGTTACTTATCAGCAGAGAGGATTTGATTGTGAAGGCAAAAGGTTTTGCTGTTCAAGGGATGGATGTATCTAAGCGTGTTTTTGATAGTAGTAAGTCCCTTTTGGGTGGAAGTGCGAGTCTCATGTTCTCTATTACTAATTCCATTATATCTGGAGCTGCAGGTGTTCTAAACTTTGTATCCCAGACCATGGTTTTCTTCTGGGTTTTGTATTATCTAATCACATCGGAGTCTGGTGGGGTGACAGAACAAGTCATGGGTATGCTACCAATCTCACAGTCCGCGAGGTTCCGTTGTGTTGAAGTTCTCGATCATGCTATTGGGAGCGTGCTTTTGGCTACAGCTGAAATGGCTATATTTCAAGGATGCTTAACGTGGCTCTTATTTAGACTCTACGACGTACATTTCTTGTACATGTCAACTGTTCTTGCATTCTTCAGTCCTCTATTTCCAATCTTTCCGCCTTGGCTTTCAACAATCCCAGCAGCTGTGCAACTGATAATGGAAGGGAGATATCTAGTGGCTGCCGTTTTGTCTGCAGTTCACCTTGTGCTCATGGATTATGGAGCAACAGAAATTCAAGAGGATATACCAGGTCATAGTTCATATCTTACTGCGCTCAGCATTATTGGTGGGATGGCTCTGTTCCCATCTGCATTAGAGGTAATCGTCTATCTATATCTTTTGTTTTCATGTTTTATCTGAGCTTTTGCAGAGGTATATAGGGTGCCAGCTTGTTTGGTTGGCAATATTTGCTGGGATTACTACCACAGACCTGGGTTTAAAACTCGCTAGCACCATACCATATCTTTCTTGAACTGGAGTTTTTAGCACACACTATTTCCTTTTGTGTGCTTAATTCTTGTTTTATCTGCTCATGTTCATAAGAACATACGACTGCTATGTTTAAGACTTTCAGAGTTTCAGTCAATTAGGTACTTCCTTTCAACTAGAGTCTGGCACGTAACAAATTGGAGATTGTAGTTTACTAGATGCTAATAGATTTCGAATGGAGAACCTGTGCAGAGTCAATTAGGATTTTCTCCCTCATGTTTTTCCTTAAAAAAATCAGTCCATCTGCTCCTTATGTAAGAAGTTGGATTTTAGAAACTGATGATTCTTATGTTGAGATCTTGGACCTAAAAAGGAAAATTTGAGACAGTTTTGGCTCGTGTGGAAAAATTGACCAAATTATTTATTTCTATGACATTACTCTTTTCCTTTGGGTGAGTAATGATTTACTCTTTCTAAAAAACGAAAATCTGAGAGTCTGAGACAGCTTACCACTGTATTACTGTTGTTTCATTGTTTTATCTGTTACAGATAATTGTAGTTAGTAAATGATAGGGTAACTGATATCCGTTGTCTGGTTTCCATCTTCTGTTCTGCAGGGTGCTATAATGGGGCCTCTCATAACAACAGTCGTGATTGCTCTGAAGAATCTGTATGCAGAGTTTGTTCTAGCAGAACCAAAGAAAAGTGACTGATTAATCATCGAATGTGAGATTGTAAGCATGTGTGTACTTTACCCCCTGAAGTGCCATGAGATCCAAAGTAAAGCAATGGCATTGGGCTGTTGGCAGCAGTGAAGTTCTACAAAACATTGTCGATACCTCTCAGTCTCATGCATCGTTGTTGTATACTGCAGTACTACTGCTTTTCTTTCTTATCGATCTACATACATAGAGTGTTTTTTCACTTTTTTGTTAGATTACTCATTTTTTGTACAATGTTATGGCCTATTTATACTTTTAGCTCATCGATATTTATTGAAGATTGAATTGTATATTTTTCTTGTACAATCTCTATAATCATTTGTCTTGTATGGATGTAGAGGTACATTTTAGTCACGACTTTACAATTTCAGAGAATAGAGTTTGTATAAGATGTTTGACTGAACTTCGTGTCGGTGTTACAGTTTTGCCCTCGTAAGAGTTCTCGATGATGGCTGGAATCAAGTCAGACGTAGTTCATTTTGAGCGATTGAGTTGGAGATGGAGAAAATGTGAGCCTCTCCCTTTGAGAATGGAGAAGACGCCTTCTTTTATAGGCGTAGATCCTTTTTTTGCGCTGTCTTGATGATTGTTTTTACTCTTTCCGTTATGAAGTAATGATCTGTTATTAATGATGTTGTTGACTGGCTTGCAGTGGCTACGTTTTCTGGGTCGTTTGGACGACCTGACTTTATATGCACGACCTGTTTGTAGTTTGGACATGTGGTCTGCCACGAGTGATTGAGAGTGTAGGGTACTGACAATGGATATTGGAATTTTGATTGAATAGACTTCTAAAATAGAAAGGCCCTGAGAAAGATGAAATGTCAAGATCATATAATGACTCAGCTCAAACTCTCAACGTGATTCATATACGGCTCAACTTGGGCCAGTTATGGGGGCAAGAAATATAAGCGATGTATTTCAGAAAATCAGAAGTCCAATTCCGATATATGCCGATATATATCGCTGGTATTTTGGAGTGTGCACGTGACTCAAAATTTTAAACACGTGATAAACCACGATAAAAAGGGCGGGAAAAAAAACAGAACCCAATAAGTAAAAACGAGCGCAATCCAATTTTTCGCGGGAAATTTTCATCTCTCAATTTCGAGCGTTAATCTCATGGCAGAAATCGGAACCCTAAATATTCTTGGTGAAATTCAATACCTCGTATCAGACCAACTCCAAGTTGTAAGTATAATTTTTTTTTTTTTTGTTTTTTAGTTGTGAAAAAAACAAATTAGGGTTTTAAATGATTAAAAGTTATTCAATTCGTCGAGATTTGTAATAATTGGAGTTAAAGATTGAATCTTTACATTCAACTTGTCTACAGGTTTCATATAAGTGGCTAAGTAGGAATTTTTCAGTGTCTTCAAATGAAGCAAAGAGGTAAAAATATATATATATATATATTGAAGTTATGGTTTTGTACTACTGATGTTGGAATATTGGTGTTTTTTGTGATTTATGATTATTAGGATACTTATGGAGTTTGTTGAACAAAATGGAAGCGGGTTGGAAATAGTATATACTGTGTCGGGTTGGTTAAAGGATAGCGATCCAGTTTATCATGTTCGGCTTGTTTCTGGAGTTAAGCTTGCAGGTTAGATTATCTGGTAAACGAGATGTGGTTATACTTTGTCTTTTGATTATGTGGAATATTTTTTGTCCAGATAAAAAGTGATATTAACGAAATAGGGGGAAGAACAGGTAGTTCCCCACTTAGTTTAGATGGGATAGGTTGTCGCAAGCTATTCTTTTGATGTATCTTAAAGGTTATTGTAAAGAATAGGAAAAAAGTGAAAAGCATGAACCGGTAGTTTGCATTTCGCTAGAAACCTCTGCGCTTAACTATGCTTTATGAGGCACAAACGAAGTGAAGATCTAACTGTTGTAGAAATGTTATTATCACTGCTTAGATGAAGAAACTTGCATGCTTTCTTTTATCTTAAGCAGTAGTTTTCAATTATTAATGTGGAACTTTGTAAATAGTGCACTGACAACTTGAACAAAGACTGAGATGTTAATATCTGTTGTTTGCAGAAGTCAAAAAGAAGTTTGAGGGAAACTGCTCACTTCAGGTTTATAGTGTGCAACCATGTATCCCTAAGGATCCTGCAGCTCTTTGGAACTCTGAATTTGTCCAGGCGGAAGAGCTCTTTAATCAACCATCTACTATTGATAATTGCTTGAGAGACAACAGGTTAGATGTGTATATGTTACTGTATTTCATAGTAGCTTTCCTAGTCTAGGACACTGTTTTTCACTTTTGCATTCGAGATAGATCCAAGTGTCATGGTGTTACCATGAGGTTTTCTCAAGAAGGAAAATGTAGTTTCATAGTAGAAAAGTTTGGTCTGTCTGAATGTTGTAGCTCTAGTATATCTATAGGATCAGGGCAATGTTCTGGTTCGGTTTCTTGTAATACTTGCATGAAAAAAAATGATAGAAAATATTAAAACCTCCTTCGGAACTTTGGTAGATGGACTTTCTGAATAGAAGCTGATGTGAATTAGGGTTTCACATTGATAATTGAGTCCTATATTAGTGTCTATGTTATTAGGGAGTACTAGAATTGGGTCTAATTAGTGTTTTGAGGTTATTTTGTATAAGGGTATTTTGGGGTTATTATTAATTCCGAATTTAGGGTGTTTTATTTGTTTTAGAAGTTGTATTCCTATATAAGGAGTTGTAGGCCTTTGGCCATAGTTAGTTTTGGAAATTGAATTGAATTGATTTTATTGGAAATTCGTAGAATTCGTTTCTTTGCAATTGCAATTGCAATTGCATCAGAAACATTTTAGCTTTGTGGGTTGTTTGCACCATAGTACAAAATATCAGGATATGGGTATTTTCGATATTATTACGGATATGTCCGTGGATATATTTGAGGATATTTGACATTGTTTCACATACAAAGTTGGATATATCAAAATATAAACAAATATCGTAGATATTGTAAATATTTCTTGATATATCATGATACATTATTTATATTTATTTGAAATATAATGGTAAATATTAAATAAAATTGTTTATACACAAAAATGCCAAATATCTCCAAATATTGCAAAATATCGCAAATATCGTTTAAATATCGTCGATATTTGCAATCGTATATATCTCTGAACATATCGTGATATTTATGTATCTTTTTTTGAAATTTGGATAGATATCCCCAAATATCGCGATATATCGGGATATTTTGTACTATGGTTTGCACTACCTAACTTATGCAATGGATATAAACATGGTGATTTCCTGCATTTAACTGAATAAGAGGACTATGTTTTCTAAGCATTGGATCAATCAGATTTTTTTCCAGTGCTCAAAATTTAGGTTTGTTGATCCATTTTCGTGTGGATTTTATTTTCAGGTTCTGTGGTGTTTCAAATTCGTTTGTCATACGCAATGTCAGTGGAACATCTGCAGGTGTTCCTCCTGCACAGTCCAAAATTGGAGGGATCACAGCATCATGTAGAAGTAGTAGTGCAGTTCAAACTCCAACTGTTCCACAAAAAAAGGCTTAAGGTACAGCAGTCAAGTCCCAAAATTGGTCACTCTCCAGTTGTGGCAACACCAGTCATCAAAAGTGAGAGTACGGCTTCAGGCAGTAATGCTCAGGCTCACACAAATACTGGAAAAGTTGCTGCATTGCCTGCTACTAAGAAGAAGCCACAGAGTGAGAGAAGCTCTTCAGGAGCTGGAGGGTCGCTGGCCAATATGTGGGGCCGGGCATCTGTAAAGTCAAAGCCCACTTGTCTTCCAGAAACAAGCAAAACGGTTACAGATTCTACTGGTGGGAGCTTTAATCTGGAATTCGTTTTTAGGTTTGATTGTATGAATTTTTTCCACTCAAATGAATGGGGAAGACTAACTATCCCTGTTGTCACCTGAGTAAAATCATACTTGTTTATTCTTAGCAATTACTATCTACTCTTCAGCCATTATGTGTTTATTTTTCCAGATATTTCAATGATTCTCTTTCGTCTGTTGTAAACAGGAAATTTACCTACAGCAGAGGCTCAAATATGTGCTAGTGAAGCAATAGATACTGTTAGCAGTGATGATGATGATGTGCAATGTGTGAACCATAAGAGAGTCACCAATGGTAAAAGCAATAGAAATAGGCGGGTTGTTTTTGATTTTTCAGATGAAGATGATTTTGAAGATGCAGTCTGTCTGGCCTCAGCAGATCCTCCAAAAGAACAGTCAAATCAAAATTCTGAATCGAATACTAAAACATTGTTGGTTGGGAAGAATAATTCGAATGTTGAAATGCAAAGTGTTGACCAGTCAAATATCAAGCAGGAGACAACAGCCGAAAGAGAAATTACACGGCCATCTAAGGAAGATGAAGTAATTGCTGTTAAGAACAAGACTACTGAAAAGCCTGTGAAGATCCCTGATCCCAAAGTAGTTGCGTGCCCAAAGGATCAACCAACAGAAGATGTCTGCCATTCAACCAAACGGAGAAGAGTGCTCAAGACACGAATTGATGAGCGTGGAAGGGAAGGTATAGGACCATACTATTACTGTCTTTTTGCTTGGTACTTATTCCTTGTTGAGTCTGTTTTTGTATTGTGCACTTGTATCCATATATAGTTGTTGAGTTGTCTCTACGCATGAAAAGAACACTTAGTGAAGAAATTTTTAACAAAGAAGTCTTAATTTTCCTCAAAAGTGGATGAAGTTAAAAATAATTTTGTTTGGTTGCTATTGAATACTTTAAAACGGATGATATTTAGAAAACGTTTAGATACATACTTCATTTGTCTTTTATACTGCATGTAACTGTGGATATTCTAGTGTTTAAGAAGTAACAAAATTTCTATAGTCACGTTGTGGATTTGGTCTAGGAATTGGTTACATCTGTTTATAGTAGTAAAAGTTTGTGGATTTGATTGTACTTTAATTAAATCAGAAATGTTACCAGCTTCAGATTCATTGGCTGTAACCTCGAAAAGTCATATCGGTCTGGTGTCTTGATCATTTCCTGAAACCTTTACTATAAATTATAACAAATTAATTTACTTATTTACAGTAACTGAAGTTGGATGGGAAGCAGAGGAGCTACAGGACAAAAACTCTGACAAGAAGGATGCAGTGACTGAAACTACTAACAACAGGTAACGTTATTACTTACTAATTGTCTTGATTTACATTAAATATTTGGATGATTCTTCTGCCAAATGTAGTTAGAACTTGTGGTACTTGCGTCAATTTGCGAATATGATATTGGTGTGTATTCTCACATAATTTTAATGGGCATCTAGAGCATGTGAATCTGAAGTTTTGTTGCCTACTTTTGCTACTTGATTTTCTATTACTTCTCTATGGCTCTATATGCTTCGGCTGTAATCTACAGGAAATTAATAGACCTCTAGAAGTTAATATAAATAAGTTGATAACAATTTCATGAACCCAAATGCACTAAATTAAGAAAATTAGGATTATCATCCCAGAGACAGAGGGAAAGAGGTCAAGATTATAGAAAACACTCAAACAGTCGAGAATAAGAGGAATTTCAGGATTTAGAAAACAGTCAAGAATGGAAGTCTTTTGTTTCACTGGGGAATGGAGATTAAAACAAGGGAATATGGCTAGTACACTAGTCTGTGGAATGATCTTCTGGACTTAACGTCTGAGTGGTTGTCACTTAAAGTCTATCTGGGACATCGCTTGGGGGAGAGTTCTTTACCTTGTGGATCGAAAAGTAGATCTGGTACTTGGTAAAAGCACCCTACTTCCTCCAGTGTACTTTATGCCTCTCTTCTCAACTCATGTTATGGAGACCTTTTTCCTTTTTGATCAGTAAAAGAAACATACATTGTGGGATTTATTGATACAGATTGATACCAGTACTCGAGTCTTTCCTCATTGAATGATGGTTATTTCCTTTTGTGTTATTGAAATCAATTCTTATCTTGTGTTTATGATTTCAGACCTTCAGAAGCTAAGAAGTCTCCTGCGTTGGCAAGCAATGCTCCATCTATTCCAGTAGGCAAAGCCGGAGCCAAGAAATCAGGAAAAGGTCGTGGTGTGAAGGATGCTAAGCAAGGAAATATTATGTCATTCTTTAAAAAAGTTTGAAGATTGTCTTCTCCTAGAGAAATTTACTTACATTGCTATTTTTCAAATTACACCAGGAGCATGTAAGATCCAGCGTTAATGTGTTGTATATGTTGTAAGCAAGACAGAATGGTTGAGTTATTAACTTACTCTCCGATTAGGTTGTTGGGAATGCGCAAACTCCTCAAATGGCCAAATGTTTTTGCAAAGATTCCTGCGCGTGTGCTCCTGTCGTGGAAGAATCATATGGGTTGGACCAACCATCAAGGGAATAATCAGTATGGACCGAGAAACCTATATTCTTCACAAGTATGGAAAATCTGATTATTCTCTGATAAGATTTTCCATTTGTTTTCTTCAACGGGAGGAATAAGGCCAATGTTCACGCGCTTGATGTGTGGATGTCAATTCAATTGCGTTTGTGCTCATTTGATGTGTTGCAAATATGTAATTCCTTTTTTCTACTATTAACAGGCTTTCTGTTTCACTGTAAAAATTATAGAAAAGAATTACTGGTTAAATGTTTAATTGAGTTCTAGAGTCCGTTTAGCCTAGCACGAAGTGCATTCATCAAAATTAAAGTTCGACAATTAAAACATGTAGCGAAGGGAGTTCTTTTTAAATTTACAGTGTGATAGAGCCTCCCAAGAATTGGTCTTCAGCTTTCTCGCCTTTCGGCACAACCTGGAAAAGCTAAAACGTAAAAGACAGAAATTTGAATTGTTTTCGTAATTTTCTAACAAATCATGCATGGACACCGCACATTCAGATCCAGGAAGAAGTTGCATAGCAGATGTAATATTAATACGGGTACTTATGGAAAACCATGTTCGTAGAGTGAGATAGCTAGACAGATAATGAATCTAAAACAAAAGGCTAGAAAGAGAAATAGTAGAACATATGTGATTCGTTGCTTGGGCGATCTGGTAAGCTTCCTTCTGGGCATCTTCTATCATTTTCAGGGCCAACAAAGGCATCTCTAAGACACCTTTTATGAGCAAAAGCATAAACAATACACAAACGCTAAGTATGGCTTTATCACTTGACTCCAAAAGGAATAACAGGAGAGCACAAAACAAAATGCAGGTTGAACCTCCATAATCATTATAGCGAGAAATATGAGCGGTACTGCCAACGACCTCCCATTTGTACCCGGAAACTGGAGATCAGGGAGCGAAAGTAATATTTATGCTCCTAGAAATAATGCTTGAACTGGCCATCTGCGGGAAGAACTCTTTCCTACAGTACAGGGATTGCCCGAGAGGGAGGCATGAGTGATTCTACTGACACACGTTCACCAGTCACAGAGAACTGGAGAGCAGGAAGCAACTCAGATGTCCGAGAACCTAATAGTCACTGGAACAGGCCTGCTCATGTACCTCGACCCCTTCCCTACAGACCACCCGTAAGTATTCACTGTTGTCTCCCAGTGTGTTTTTTTTTTTTAAGAGGTGTCCAGACTTATATTTTGTGTCTCTCCCATGAAAATTTGTTCTCGTTCCATGGTTTCTTTCAGGAAACGAGTAGAGGCACCCAGGATCCCTGGAGGTTATTTGAAGACAGAGTAAGAACTGGACCTTATGCTATAAACAGGTAGACACTAAGTTTATTAATTTCTATGGCCTAAGTAGTTTACGACCCTGAATAAACCAACTTGTATTAATCATTAACCAATCTTATCATTCTCTAAGAAATTGCGCTGTCACACACTCACACATCAGATTCTTACAAATTAACTTTATCATCTCGATAAGCTGTTTTATAAATGCATGTTTCAGATTCCCATTGCATCCTTTTTCTCCTATGAGAATTGTTGTCCTAGAAGAGGAAGTGGTACCAGAAGTAAACCCAAGGCTTAGGCAGTTTATTCAAGAATCACCTCCAAGGATTAGGGGTCAATGGAACACGCAGCTGACTTCAGATGAAGACGAATCCAGGTTGACCCAAGAGGAACAAAAGAAGGCCTTAAAAAAATTAAAGAAGCAAATATACAACCCATACCCAAAGAATAAAACCAAAAAATTGGCCCTATACTATAGAGATAACGCTAGTTTGAACAAAAGGGAGAAAGAGCAAGATGATGATGGCAAAACATGCGCAATTTGCTTGGAAGACTTTGTTCCCAAACAGGAAGTACTTGTCACTCCTTGCAACCACATGTTCCACAACGAATGCATTGTCCCGTGGGTGAAGAGCAACGGTCAGTGCCCTGTCTGTAGATTTGCACTTGGAAAACAGAATAGGGAGAATACGTTGCTCCTGACCAACAACAACAATGCTCATTTGGCTGCTAATGATCGTATGACAATCCTGACCAACAACAACAATGCTCATTTGGCTGCTAATGATCGTATGACAGTTGAACTTATATCACTTATAAGAGCCATGGAAGAAGCGTTTGAGTGGGTGCATATCCCGGAGTAATACCATAAAAGAAGAGCAAGACTAGCATTTAGCATGTACAATTGCCAATATATGTTTATATGTTTTACTTTTACATGCAAGACATTAATCTTGCCTGATACTATTTTCCTCTCTAAGTTTTGCAGTTACAAAATTCTCATAACCCTCGACTAATGCTATATTATTTGTAAAACAATGGCACCAAGACAAATTCTTTGACGTTCATTATACACGGGCGGATACCGAGCAAAAAATAATAATACCAGGTTAGATAGGCTTAATCTAATCATTCTATTGTAGTAGAGGCATATTTACTCCAGCTTCAGTTATTTACACACTATTTCAGGAAAGGAAGATGCTTCATTAATCAAAACCTGGGTAAGATTTTACAGAAAAGAAATTACAGATGTTTGCTTGTTCATTTTAGCCAAACATTTGAACAACAAAAGCTTGAGAAGTTGAAGTTGATCCAATGGAAGGGTACAAACAAGAATCTGCAGACGGACTCACAGTAACAATATCTAAACAGAGTGAGAGTAATTTACACGATTTTACATGAATTCCTGTTGAAGCATAATACTCCCCTTTCTGGCAGTAGTCAACTTTCTCGAATCAAGTTGATTGGCTCACTCAACACATATCTGGGTAGTTCATACTTAGCACCTGCAGTAGACGTTCTGTTTAGATAAAAGAAAATTTACTGAACTACATTCTGAAAGAATGAAAAATGAGCAAGAAGGTACCTCTTTCATCATAGCAGGTTGTCAAGTCAGCACTTGAAACGATGACACCTGCACTGTCGACAATTGCTTGGGCGAAGGCTATGTCAGCTTCAGCCGCAGCTCGGAGTGCATCCCAAATCTCTGAAAACAACGAACTCTTATGAGATATGCTTTATCCATTATAATTGGAAAAAAAAATGTGAATTTAAAGGAGAACTGCAGAACAAATCCAAGAAGAGTCAGTAGATACCCATCCAATCTTATATGCAAAATAACACGGTGGAGTATCAAGAACTGCATGAAAGCAACTAGTAACCCGGAATTAAAATAACAGGACACTTAACTATATATGCCTTTTATTGTCAGCGGTTCACATTATCACATAACAGTACACCACAGGTCACTGCAGACTTTCATTTTGAATTCAGAAATAGAAAGCACTAAGCTAGGTGTTACTGTGCGTGCTGGGAAGATTATGAGGGGGTCAATCTTTTGCCAGTTAACAGGTCCACAAAGTCTAGTCAGCTAGATTTACATCACAGTAGCAGCAAAAACTGAAATCCTGAACCTCGCTTTATACATATCCACAGAAAACGGTAGAGTTCTTGGCATTCAGTGATTCAGTTCGGTATTCCCAAAGCAAGTTTCCCAGGCAATGCAAATGTCACAAGGAACGAATATATCAAAAATACCTACCATGGAAACGCTTACTAAACTTGGAAGACTGCAATAATTTCTCCATTTAAGATTAAGCCCATAGAGTATGGGCGACTGTATTTAGTTCTTTTTTATATTAATAACCAAATATTGGGCCCTAACATACCTACAACAGACCCTCCCCAATAATGTCCAGCATACAAAATATCCCTAAATACACCAGGAGGGTTGCATTACTAAAATAGCAAACATGTCACTACTAGCACATCTTGCCAGATAGTCAGCATACTTTGCTTCTCTATAACTATTAATTAACAGCTTTTATGAACCTATTACAGACTCCCAAAATCCTCATCAACGGGTTCTTTGAGCACCAAGGCACTACATTAAGATACCGGTTGGCGACTGTATTTAGTTATTACTTTTGAAATTTATTCTTCTAAAATAAGTTTTCAACTATTATTATGCATTCAGTTTCATAGGGTGATATAAAGTTATTTTACCAGGAAAAGAAAGCAGGACAGACAATATCATGTGATAATGTAGCTTGTGGGTAATTATGTTGTATATAATCTATACCCTAAACGACTACACTTAGCCAAATAAAAGCAAAGTAGCCCAAGAAGAATTCTTTCGACAAATCAGACTCTATTGGTTAAATTACTGTGGGATTTTGGGATGATGAGCTGCCTGTTATGAAATATTATCTCTAGTTGGGAATGGGTCTTTGGGAGGAAGAGTATAGCAATATTCTTAACTTCTTATAATTAACCAACACAACATCGGGTAGGCCAAAGTTTCCCAGAAGGTTCCGTTTCTTGCATATGTACACAAAGTTAATAACTTACTAGCAGACTGAAATTGCTAACGTGGTTGAAAGGTTGTTAGGTATAGGCATATAACAAGTAGGTCATTTGAAAACTTATATAAATTCGGCCTTTCAATACCAAATCGGGACAAAACTCGTTGCCACTACCAAGCTTGAAAATGAAGTTTCCCCCGCTCCCCCAGCAATGAATCGTTTAGCAAGATCTAAACAATTCTCAAACCCATATTACACACTAAATCAAATTTGTTGTGCTTACACCAAGCAGAGGCTAATAACATGAGAAGAGCTGGGGAGCAATAATATATGAATATTGCTGGAAGTAAAAGTTTACTTTATTGAAATACAACTCATACATTTCATTTTCCTCAGCGGAGTTGGGATCTACACCACTAGACTTCATTATGATTTACGGGTTAAGCATCGATATTAAAGCAACCGATATACCTTTTAATACAAATTATGAAAAACATTGCTAGTATGCTTATGATTTTTCCTCTAGATGCTAATGCTTATGATTCTTCCGGTATTAAGCCATCTCATATTAAGACTGCATACATGGAACATCTTTTTGATCTTAATACACCCAAATGTAATTAGTTTTAACCGCTCTACCCGTCGTAATGGTGGTGTCGGATGCAGTATGTTAGATTTTTATGTTTTTTATTGGGCATATTTTGTTTCCAAATAGTCATTCTACTGTACAATTTGGATATTATGCTTATATTTCTAATTTGCATAATATGAGATTATGACATTGGTAGCTCAATATATGTCACACTAATAGCGGCAGTAGACAAATCTTCACAGATATTTGGAAATAAAAGTCCTCAGATCGCAAAATTCACAGGACTTTTGAAGATTTGGTTTTACTTAATACCTCCGCTGTCTTTGTCCTAACATGTATATGATTGTGATACATTCCATAGATTTGCAAGTTGGTCAGGGCCTCACTTGACTCGTAACAGGAGGCAAATTATAAATAATATGTGTATGGCTCGTGCTCAAATTGATATTAGATCATTGTCATCTATTGAGTGGAGACTTTGACATTTGTTTACTACCTTTGACGATCTATTTGTGCAGCATGCTTGTGTTTTATCACGACACAAAGTTTTTGCCGCATTACGACCGTAAGGTTTGGTAATCGTGAACGACGCATGTTGTTAGAGAACTGACCGGATCGCTATGGAGTTTCATGTGCTCTCGTACTAGATGTTAGTGATGCTAAGTCTTGGATTATAACTCAAGTTCATGAAGTTCATGCCAATGGTGGTCCTCGCCGCCATTTACTTCTTTGTTGTCATGAACGCATCACCGATCAATATTATAGATGGTGGAACCGCGTTCTATGGGTCCATTGTTGCCCTCTCTCTAGTCGGGGTAAAGAACTTCGAAGCTCATGGCCTACAAGGGATTTAGACGCGGAGCTACATATTCCTCATCCGCCACAATTGCTTACAACCCACAACTTGTGAATACATATCATCCAAATTTCAGATTCCGCCAATAATCCGATGATGTTTACCGTGGTGTGGACCTCGATGGGAGGTGCTACTTTACCTTTCCATTCCCTCGGCGCCCGATGCTCAAGCTTCCATGAAAGTTAAAGCCGCAGATTTATCAAGATACCCTCCGTGAAGTTCGGGCTTGTTTTATTTATCTTCTTCATTATATATATAATATGTACTCACAATCAGATTTTCTTGATTTTCGTGATGTTTATTAGGAAAAATATGAAAACAATATTCAGATGTTTGATGGATTTAGGACTCACCAGATCAGTATCATTACGTACCAAGAAAAAGATGACGATATTCTCAAACATATCAACAATCCCAACGCATGATGATGAGAGACACCTAAAACGTATGAGGATAATCGCAAGTGTGTACACGCAACATCGCATATGAGAAACTTCAGCCGAGGTAGTTAACTTTTTGTACAAAAGAAAAAGATCTTGGTTCTCAAGTTATGAACTTATAGAATGACCTTAACATCCAAAATGGAAATAAGAGAGTTATCGAAAGTGAAAAGGGGTATAAGAAGAGCTAAATAAATTTTATGTAATACGAAGTTGTATAAGAATATGTAATATGAGCTCATTTTTAGGTCAGGATATGGTATTATTGTTGATTTTCAAAATGTATAACAGATTTGGGTCAGATGACAGATTTGAGTATATGAGAATTTTAAAAATACAAAAAGAGACTCATTGATCCTAATACATGAGCGGAGTATAATTCATTCCTAGTCTCATTTTCATTCTCAAACAATTGCACAATTCATTCTTATTAGATACATAATCAAATATTTCGACATTATAATTCAAGTCCAGTTCCTAATTCCGGTATCATTCAAGTTCTGTTCCTAATTCTGGTATCATTTTTATTTATATCATGCACGCGGTTTTAAATAAACCGCGCCATAGAAGCCCACAGTCTAGCCCAAACCCATACAGTGTTCGAAACACCGCGCAATTTAGCCAAAACCACAAGAGAGATTTAATACAGCACCAAAACAAACACCAAATTTTGGCCAATTTGGTGTTTGCTTTGGTATTTTTATCAAAAGGTCTCTCCGATGAAAAAACGCCAAATTTTCAAAAAACACCAAATTTTCAAATAGTCTCTCCTAAAAATGCTCTTAGTAAGCTTTTAAATAACAAAATAATTTTTAATTCTCACTCAAATCCAAATAGAAATCCGCTTAGAAAAAGGAACATTTAGCACGCCTTTTCCTTTATGCTCCTTGTTCTCCCAAGACTTTGTTATACACTTTCGAGTTTATGACTATTTAGTATTTAGGCACTTTCGTTTTTTTCCTAATGGTACTTAATTTTGTTTCAGCTCATTATTTATTCACTACCTAAATTTCAATTTGTTTTAATTTAGTACTCGCCAATTTTCCTCATCCAATTTCACTAACAACATTAGTGCTATTCAAGTGAACTATTTACACAAGATATTCACGTAAACATTGCTTTTCACTATTCACGTGAACATTGTTTTTCAAAAATCAAATTTTGAAAACAAAAACACTATTCACGTTAGTTTTTTTTCACTATTCAAATTTTGAAAAATCAAATTTTAAAATAAATTCATTAATAAAAAAATAAAATAAAAATTAATAAATTAAAAAAAATAAAAATTTTGCTATTTCAGTGAACAGCTTTTTAAAAGATTATTATACCAAAAAAAATTGTTCACATGAATAGTAAAAACATTGTTTATGTTAATAGTGTTTTTTATTATTTTTCATTAAAGAATTTATTTTTAAGATTCTTACAAAAAAAATTGTTCACGTGAATAATGTTTTTTTGTTTTTCAAAATTTGATTTTTGAAAAAACATTGTTCACGTGAATAGTGAAAAACATTGTTCATATGAATAGTGTTGTGTGAATAGTGCTAATGCCAAGTAATGAAATTGACTAATTGGATGGAAAAATAACTGAAGTATTAAATTGAAACAAATTGAAACTTCGTTGTACGAATAGACGAAAAACAAAATTCGGGTACCATTTAGAAAAAAAAACGAAAGTTTGTGGTACTAAATAGTCATAAACTCTACACTCAAACACCAACATCCTTCAAATACCCCCACAAACAGTAATATAGAATATAATAATTAATAAGAGTAAGAAAAAATAATTAAAGCAATACAAAGCATCTATTGCAACAAAATTTAGACACCAGGAAAGAATAAAAGTGTTTGATTTCTAAAATGGGTTAAGCTCAATGTTGAACACGAGCATAGTAAAAACATTCTAGAAGAAAAATAAATCTCTTCGCCTCAAAAAAATAATGACAATAGTTGAAGTACTCAATAGAGAAAAATAAAACATTTTTATTTTGGTTCTATCTCAACATACAAGAAACTATATATAAAGGTAAAAACTTACCAAATGAGGAGACTAAAAAAATCAGAGAAAGAAAATAAGTCTTCTAGATTAGACTTCATTACTTTAGAAAATAAGTGATGAGTTTTGTTTTTGCAATAGAGAACTTCAGTAAAGTGATAATATCAACTTTGTTTTTACCAATAAATACATGAAGGATTATTGAACAAAGTCTATGAGTTCAAGATATTTGTGCGAAAGTATTGAGGAAACCATCAAATCATAGACATTAGTCCTCCATATATTTATTAATAGCAACAAATTTGATTTTATCATTTTACTGAAGTTTCTCCATTGCAAAACAAACAAAACAAAACATTTTCTTTTATATTCTAAAGTAGTGAAATCCCAATCTAGGAGACTCTTATTATTTTCCTGATATTTCTAGTATATATATATTGTTTTGTTTGTTGAGATGGAACAAAAATAAATAAATAAAAATAAAATATCTATCGAAAGTGTTTCAACTATCGCCAAGTATTTTTTGAGGTGAAGCGATTTTATCGCTTCTAAACGCTTTCACTATGATTTATGTTTAACATTGAACTTAACCTATTTCTAAATCAAATACTTTTCTTTTTTCCATTTGTCCAGATTGTTTTATTCTCGTTCAAAAAAAGCCTTGTGAGAATGTCTTGTATTGCTTTTTTTTTTTCTTACTATTTTTATACAATA
Organism: Coptis chinensis; assembly: GCF_015680905.1. Lineage (NCBI taxonomy): Eukaryota > Viridiplantae > Streptophyta > Magnoliopsida > Ranunculales > Ranunculaceae > Coptis > Coptis chinensis. Next base: position 77,032,513 of record NC_141464.1, read on the forward strand.
CACTACTGTTTGTGGGGGTATTTGAAGGATGTTGGTGTTTGTGTATAACAAAGTCTTAGGAGAACAAGGAGCACAAAGAAAAGACGATGCTAAATGTTTTTTTTTATTGCATAGTTCAAAAACTTAGTTACAAAACCTATTACTAATTTAATAAAATAATTAGGCTCTTTAAGCCAACCGAACAGGTAAAAGAGATAAAAACCCTTGTTGATATTGTCCTATGACGGTTCCCCAAGTATAACATCTCATAATATGGTTGATAACATCCTTAGAGAGGTCAAGAAGACAATAACACACTTCTACAACTAAAGTAATTGTCTTATCATGACTCATATGAGCAATAGATCTCCACCTTGAATCACAATAAATTCTCCAAAAGAACCATGAGTGATGTAACAATTTTATCTCGAGGAAACATTAAACTACCCAGTTTCTAACATGTTTCCTTCTCTCTTATTAGACAGAACATAAATTCTGAAACAAATTTGTTGTACTTGTTTAGGACTTTAGGATATAAACCAAAAATAAAATCAAATCAAATAGTGAATTGGCAACAGAGTGGTATGCTGTTATCTTCACTGTGCATATGAAAGGAACTCTATGGTCTAGACACAGCATATAGTTTTTCTGCTCAACTTTCCCACCCAACATACATCATTAAGCAAATATGTGGTGATCTACGTATAAAGCCTCCGAATTGATAGGGTCTCTTCCACATCAGTATTTTCCCCTACTTAATTGAGTTAGCTCCACTTTCCCATAGATATCAAACTAAAAACCAATAGTGAATTAGCGATAGAGTGTTGATCTCCACTATCCGTTCACTAAAAAAGTCCCTAATTGTCTCCACTATGCGTTCACATACGATGGTAACAGAATCCGCAGCTTCTCAGCCCTATGCAAAACTACAATTATCCAAGTGTAAATCCACTGAGTTTTGTGTTTCCACTTTAACAAAACTACATAGTATATACTAACTAGACACAGGCACACAGCTAGAGCTACTAATAGAGCTGAATATAAAGAGATCTAAAAATCTCCACAACAGATCTAAGCTTAACTTAAAAACAGACAAACACATTGAACCAACTCATCTATGAACTGAACTAAAACTTCTATGAACACTTCAATCCTAACTCGCTTAAAACTACTCAGATCTTTATCACTACAACAATATAACAAATACCATACACAAGACAACAAAAACATCAAAAAGCTTAAATATTTTAACAAAACAAAACATGAACTACCCAAGTTGAAAAAAGTACCTCTCTTGGCCTGCAGTGTCCCAAATCTGAGCTTTAATAACTTTTCCATCAACAGTTAAGCTCCTTGTAGCAAATTCCACACCAATAGTAGACTTTGATTCAAGACTAAACTCATTTCTAGTGAACCTTGAAAGCAAATTAGACTTGCCCACACCTGAATCTCCAATTAAAACCACTTTAAAAAGGTAGTCATAGTCATCTTCAGTTCTATAAGCAGCCATCACTGTACTTGTTTTTGTTGCAGTTGGGAATGATTTGAAGTGATGAGAAGATGAGGTTTTGATTTAGTCTGAGTTTTTGTGTAAAGATTTGATTTTTATTTTGTTTTGGTGGAGTTTTTTGGGAGGGAAAAGTGTTGAAAAGAGTGCTTGTCTGGCTGTCTGACAAGAAATGAGGATGGTCTTCTAATTTTCTTTTACAAAAGTAGTTAATGATGAGAGGAAATTACTCAAATGACCTTACTCAAAGAAGTTGAATTGTCTCATTTTAAGGCTAATTAAGTCATATGAGGTCTTATGGCAACTGTTTTTGGTTTTAGTTGCACAATTTAGCATCAATCTTAGTTTCACACTTGTGTGTTGAATCCTGTACACGGTTGTCTGGTAGAGTGGTGAAGAACATCTTAAATTGTAATTCTATAATAGTACCAAAGACCATGGTATGATAAATGGAACTTATTAAAGGTGTGATACATGTTGTCATCTAAAGGATCAAACTCAAAATAGTTATCCATCCTAAATCATCTTGCTGATCAATGATTGTCAAAAAATAATGGATTGTCTACTCTTTCCCTCTTTGTTTATTCAATGACTACCTAAAGCATTGCAGTCAGAGAAACGAAATGACCCTCAACCTTAGCAATGTTTTGAACTTTGATCAGTACAAAACATAATCAAGCCGAAACGCAGTAATAGACAAGAAGGGGGACAAGGCACAGTACTGACTTAAAAAAGAACTTTGATCCAAATAAATTCGACGGAAGCAAGGAGCAATCTACCATTCATTTTCATATGAAAAAAGTCTTCATGATCCAAATAAATTCGACTGAAGCAAAATGAAGTACGGAAACAAATGGATACTGTCAAAACTGTGCTTATATTTATTTACATTCCAAATGTACAAAGTATTGAACATGATAAGTTCCATAACCATTTTGCATTACAACATACCCATCAACTCCAACTTAATATATTGCATAATAGGTCCAAATTATATTGTCTCTATTTATTGATTGTTTACTTTCTTCCCAAAGACCTAAACTTCTAGCTTCCCTTGTCCAAAAACTTCCTGCAAAAGTTCAAAATATAAATTGGAAAGAAGAAACTTGGAAGTAGAATTTAAAGTTAAAAAAAAAGAACATAGAACTGCGAGCACCATCCGACCAGTAGACTGCACATGTCTCTTATTTAAGAATGTGATAGAAAACCTGCAACACTCTTAGCACCCTATGGTACAGTGAATTAAACCAGGCTCTTGAGTTTTGACCGTCTACTTACACATTATGCTGCAAACATCAAACCAACACAGGGCTCTGCTCCAAAGCTTCTTTCCCTGTAATGCCATCCTTCAAAGTTTTGAAATATGTATCGTAGTCCTTCTCAGGGGGAAGGTTTTCCGGATCCACTGTGAATGGCTCGCTGTATGGAATGACACTTTTAACCTGAAACAAGTGAAAGTCTTAACTTGATATGTGCCCACATTGTTAATAGGTTTTGGTGCTTCCATTATGACAAGGAAATTTGTTTAAGCTCAAAGTGATGAAAGTATATATTCAGATTACAGTAAAGAGACCGTGCTTCAAGTGTAATCTAAAGCGAACTGTAGCTCCCCTCAATAATAGACCTCCATGTTGTGAGGAGAAGGAATTAATTTAAGATTAACGAACCATTGTGTGTCAAGCATAAGATAATTGTGCTAGTCTTCAAGTTGATATTACAATGAAATGATTCCATGCAAAGCATTAGAACAGTAGTTCATACTTGCCCCTACAAGACATTGGAAGTGCATGACTATCTTGTTGATGGAAAACAGTAGATGAATTCATATCATAACTGAACATCTCGCTCAACGTTCAATGACACTAGTTGAATATCTGAAATTTGTTGCATCATATGTGGAGTAGAAGGATAATAAAAAAGTCTGCGAAAAGTTTTAGGAGTGACCTCAAATGTCTTGTTAAGTGCATATGGACTTTCTAGAGCAGCAACGCATATGCGAGCAACCTCTTCCCTTGAGATTTTACCCTGTACCGATCATGCAAATTGGAAGTATCCTATCAGGAGCCTGAGATTGTTTTTACCTTGTAACTTGGAATTCACAAAATATATCCTCCTTATAAAATACATGATACACCAAAAATCAAGACGTTCCAACGTACTTCAAAGAATAACCTAACGAGTTACAGGATAGCAAGTAAAGGGTCAAAAAAGCTTATTGAATGGGAATACCGTAATATTGTCTCCTTGCTCAAAAATGAGATCAGCTCCAGCAGGCTCTTCTGTCAATGCACAAGGCCTTATTATTGTGTAAGGGATTCCACTATCACGGATCACATCCTCCCCCTGTTTATGAAATGATAAGAAACCTGAGGGAGCTAGAGCACTAGCACAATGTACAGACAAAAGAAATGATACAGTCATGGGTGGAAAAAAAAAGAATAACACCCTAGCAGAAGGGGAACAAAAAGTGAGAGAATATGTCATTTATCAACTGTGCCTCAGTAATTTGCTTAAAAAGTTACCTATCCCGAGATCAGTATTCAGAAGGATCATCTCGAGGTTATTTAACTTACAAATAAAGTGTCTCATTTGTGTTTTATAGATTATTAGTACACTGTTTTTTTCCCATTTTGTTTTCTCTATCTTTGTTACATTCATGGTGATGTTGGAAAAGTGTCTCCGTTTTACAAATGTCATGCTTTTGATTTAACTGCAAGCTCTCTACCCTGCTTAAGTGATTTCTAATCGTTATTGTTCTAAATCTAATCTGCCGTGAAAATGAGCCTGTCCTCATTTATAAATACAGGAAGCCACAGAAAAAACAGTAACATATTATTCCACTAGGCAAAAGGAATCATTTTCCATCTCTAGAACATATCATTGAGGATCTCAACATATTCAGATACTAACTTGCCTACTTAAAAATCTTGCACTCAACTATAGATTTCTTTCCTCACCTATGTTGCAGAGAAACAAGACGAATTTAAAAACTGCAAATAAGATTCAGCATTATCTATAATCTAGTAAAAATATAGACACAAGATTTACGTATTTTCCAAAATAAAAAACGAGGTTATCTCTAGTTTTAATATTTCAGAACTCAGCAGCCACAGTGACACAAAGATGCACACCTCTGAGAGGAGTAGTGATAAGGTTGATTCTTGGGATTTTATCACAAACCTTTCACTCAAGTTGGTAACACACTTGGCTTCAGCTACACTGACAAATATGATAGTATCGCTCAAAATAGATTTTGGAAGGTTTTCTAGAAAAATAATGTGAATAAGAAGCACCTGGTAAGACGTTCAATTTGAAATCCATCAATAAAATACCAGACCAAGGATTTCCCTAATGAGAGCAGGGCTAATAACAGTTCCAATATGGAGTGACATGAACTCCACATTCTTTCTTCTGAAGCTAATTGGATGGGAAAACAAAATGCAAAGTGCAAACCTTCAACTTGAATGTGAGAATAAAGTCCAGCTCCTTATTCAAGCGAACAGCAGGAGGCTGTTTAGTCAAATCAAGTCCAGGTCTGTCAGGTCTGGTGACTCCTGCAGAGCTCACATGTACAAACCTACCATTGGACAAATATATCAACGGCCAAAAAGTGAAAATATTCTTAGAAACCAAAACACTTTCAGGTGCTATAGTTGAAAACCTGGGAGTAATTGGTTCTTTCATATATGCATTTATGGTTGATACTGGAAGCTGAAATGGTCCTTCCACAAAAGTTGGATTCAGTTTCCCATCGTATTCAAACTTGCTGAACATAAGCTGGTAAAAGATAAGTTAGAGTAACAACAAATGAGTTTGAGAATACATGTAGAAGATGGATTAGATTGGGTGTGAAAGGAAAAAGTGGTTATAAATCTACCTGCAAAGAGACAATTTTGCTTGGATCAAAGGGTGGAGCATCAAAAACAGTCTTTGCTCGAAATATAGGTCTCAAAGAAGAAAAAGAAAGACTTATCTGAAGAAAAATATCAAGACCAAGAATATGTTAAACCGGAGATTTTATTAAGAGAACGCACTGCAATGCATCAACAATGTGACTTAGTGACTATCACAGGAAAAAGAGAAAGGCTCACTGTCTGCCATTGATCTTTAACAGTGTCAAATCCTGTTGTATAGCCTACAGTATCCCACTCAGCGCTAGTTCGAACAATAAGTTTATAACGCCGGCCATCACCTTTAACTCGCAATTCTATTCCTTCGTAAGCAGAAAGATCCTCAGGTACAGAAAAATTCTGAAAAGAGAGAAATCATTTACAATATGGGGAAAAAACTAGTAATCGTGCAAACATATTTGTAGGACTTTTTCTATCTTTGTCTAGCCTTTTGATCATCAGGAGACAGTGAGAATGAGAAAAAGCCTTTGGATAGGAAACCCATCCACACAAATACAGGATGTAGCAGAGGACAGATTAATCAGGTAATGGAGGTTGTGTGTTGCACCAGTACACAGTTGACTCATCATTATCTTTCTTTAGAACGTTTTCCAAGTGATACCAGGTCTAACTTATAAGACTCAAAATATGATGGGCTGGTGGCCTCAAGCCAAAGGTTACCTAGTTCTCAACATTTAACTGGGGTTTTGGCTTAGGCAAGTAAATATACACCATCTAAACTTTGGCCAGGAGTAATATGGGTTCCAGTTGTTGAAGTCTGGCTATGTCTGGGTTGTAAAATTGTAATTCAGTCGAAGATGGTAGTAGTTTCCCAGAGAAACCTTGGATACACATCTGCAAGGACATCCAGGGCTTTATACGTAACAGGAGCAAATAAATTTAAGCACAGACACTTGGTTCAGTCGTTTTTAACAACTAAATTGTATCAAGCTGAAAAGTCATACAAGTGAAAAACATTAATTTGCTTTGAAATGGAAGATTCAAGTTTTAAGAAAGTAGGATAGGAAACACTTTATATGTGAACATCGCTTCTCATTAAAATGACTCCAGAGCACCAAGTGCAATTTCAACAGTACCAATTTCATGACCCAACTAAGAAAACATTCAGAAAATTGGACAGCACTGCAACAAAAATCCAAACACTTCCTAGGCATACCTTGGTTCTGATGCTAGTAAAACCACCATTGTTTGCAGTGGAGACAACACCTGAAGGATATCAGAAACAAACTTTTTAAGAAACACAATTAACTAATATACGACCTAAAGGTCCTCAGAGCGATAATACACATTAATCATATATATATATATATATATATTCTTGGAAGTAATTGAAAGGTATTAACCTTTAAAGAGCCCAGTGGGTCCACCACTCTCACTGCCTGTTGGATCAACTTGAAAAGTACTTTCACTAACTCCTCCCATGACAACATCATCTAAAGCACCCCAAGGTAAATCTGTGGATAAATTATCTGCAGTGGAAACTCACTATGTTATTGACATAAGGGTGAATAAAAATGTCCTTAGGAACAGAATTTCCATCTGACAAATGTTCTGATCAACATAAGTATGAGACACCTTCAATCAACTGTTGGAAGTTAACTATGTTTTCCCAACGCCAACCAAAGCTGTACCTTGAAATCCAAATAGCAACTTCCCATTTTGAAGGCCAACACTTTTCTTCACAGCATTAATTACATTCTGCATCCCGATATACTCCACCATTTCAGGTGAATCACCTTTTATCTACACAACAATCACAGGAATGTTAAAGGTTAGTCGATAATCACATGTATAGACATACCACAATATAAAAAAATAAGATCCAAAATTCAAAATTTTATAAGAGAATGAATCTGACTCCTGACACAATAGAGACAGTCATATACACACCTCTGGTTCGAAAAACTTGATTCCCTGTAAACACAAGGAAATCCAAATGTTAATATACTAAAAAACGTTTACACACTTCTAAATGTGCATTCAAGCTTTAAGATTAAGAAAATAATAAACAATGAAGTTCAATATGCTACACTCACTCAGCTGTCATCAAGAAGTAATAAATTTAATCAACTGCTTAGGGATCAAGATCCTACTTGGCTGTATTTTTGCCTATCAGGAGTGTCTCCTTCCTTAGGGCCAACAATGACAGATACTACATTGATAACTTTCTTCACTCCTTTGAAGTACTCAGGAGTTAGAGTACTCTCCTTGGTAATGTCTCCAACAATCTAAAAGAATAGGATACCAAATTATCATTTTTTGCACAAAATTATTTTCCTTCACATTCATTGGTTGAGAGAAAATAAGTTACCATGTCAACATCCGGGCCTAGCATTCTTTTCGCCTTCTCTTCATTTCTAACCTGAGAGAATGAACATTTGTAAATGAAAATTTTGAAAGAATAACAAAAAGGAAAAGCAAGATAATAGGATCAAATCACATTTACCCGGAAAACACAAGCACACATGCACACACACACACTCTAATGGACAGCAATGTAATGACTGCTGGTTCCAATGATTATGTATTTAGACATCTTGATCTTGCAAACAGCAAGGTGATAACGTGATACATATCATGTATACTTCTATCTCTGTCTTACATTTAAAAATAATACTTGTTACATTCACCTCAAATATTTCATCAACGTTCTCTCATTTCATCAAAGGGCATAAACGCTGCTTGACAATAACAAATGTTTCTCTCTTGTTTGTATCTCAATCTCACATTTCTCCTCCCCTTCTCCCACCTCTTCTCTTTAGTCTTCAATCATCTTGTCACCATTGCGACATTGCACAACATACTAGTTTATTTTTCTATGTAGCCTTCCATAAATGTGACACCGTCCATGACAAGGAGATGGGTATAGTATACCAACAATTAGGTATGTGACCGTAAGCCGTAGCAACAAAAACATCAAGAGGTGATAGTGTTAGTCAGAATTTGGATCTTAAGCAAATTTCAGCAATTGGTATCCTTCCCATTTTAAACATATTATAGAACTTCAAGCAGCTAAATTATCGAAAACACAACAAAAACAAAAGAATTACTGTTGAAATTCTGAAATAAAAATGCATGAATCGGATATGAGCATAGTAGTAATACCAGTACTCTAAAAGGCAATCCTTTTTTGCGCAAAACCTCAACTACCCTTCGCCCAACACCCCCAGTAGCTCCAGTTACTAAAATCACATCAGAAGTTCCAATTTTCTTCACTGGTTCACTTGTTGTCGAATTCGATAATTTATCAATCAAAGATGCAAAGAACTTCACAAACACAAAACAAAGTTCACCTCATTTCAGTAACCAAAAACGTCTAAAGACAGCGTAAATTTTACTAAAAAATGAAACATAATGATCATACATACCTTGGCAGGAGAAGGAGGGCCATTAAAGTAATACAAAGTTTTCAAGAATCTACCAATATCCCAGCCTTGCTTCCCACTTTCTGCAACTATAGAACCTCTCCTATATGTTCTCAAAGAAGTGAAGGTGGTGGTAGTTTCTAATACTTTTGAATGTAAAGAAGAAGCGAACAGCTTGTTATGTGAAGTGTTGTTGTTATAGAATCCCTGTAACATTAAATGAATCAGTATATAGTTATAGTTATAGTTATATATAGTAACTTAAATGCAAAGTGTGGATATGGTGTTTATTAGTGTTACCTGGGGTTGAAGGTTAGTTGACAGTTTAGTTGAAGAAAGACACTCCATGTTCTTTGAGAAGCAAAGAGGTTCAAGAATGATGAGCTATTAATATAAGCTGGAATGTTGTGGAAAGTTCTGAGGATGGTAACGTTTGAATGTAGAACCAAATATAGGCCACATATAATTTACTCAGTGTAAAGGGATGATCATGAGAAAAGTTGGTTGCATGGGTGTCTGTTGAAAACTTGAAATGAGGTTGATGTGAATGTTTCAACGGTTACATAAGAACCACGTAACCTTGTTAAAGTGTGCTATATATATATATATATATATATATATATATATATATATATATATATATATATATATATATATATATTATTCTAGAGACAGGAGTCATCTGGACTACGAGTTTGAGCATGGCGCGCACTTTGCAAGGACCAATAGAGCCAATTTAGTTTTGGGATAAATAGGAAATCAAATATATATTTATTAGTTGGGACTCTGGTTTTGATTAGAACTGAGAAAAATATTCTTTTTATTGGTTGATTTAATTGTCTTGTAACAAACTTCATAATAATTTTGCTCATCTTTAATATATAGAAAAATGTGGGAGTTGAGTAACAGTGTTTTGGTGTGTCCCAAGGGCAATTTTGGTAATTCCCATTTTATTTTATTTTTTATTTTTTTAAAGGTAAAATAGTAATTTAACGTTTATAATTTTTTTTTTAAACTCAATGGAGCCCACGTGGTATCACGTGGCTAATAGACTTAAATATTTTAATAGGGCAAGAGAATCGGGTTGGGTAGACCCGAATCCGACCCGACTCGATTACCGAATACATCAGGTTCGTGTGTTAGTGTGTATTTTCATATCCATTTATTTATTCGGTTCGGGTTCGGATATAATTTTTGAGTTTTTTTTAATTTTTAGTGTTATCCGATCGGGTCGGTCGGGTTTGGATATTAAATTTCAATTTTATTTAGATTCGGGTTCGTGATCATATATTACCAAACTATTCGAGTCCGAATTCTAATATAGCCATATCCGACCCGAACCCAACCCATTTTCTGCCCTAAATTTGAAGCTCATTTCTTAATACATAGCAACAAACTGCACAAATTATGGAGTTTGTACACAACTTAATGCACATACAAACAATTTTTGTCGTTTGTTCATCTATGTTTAAACTTGCTAAAAAAAATCTCGTTATAACAGTTTGACATGCCAAATATGACTTACAAGAAGTAGGGCACCCTATTAGGTTTCCTCATTAGACTTACTCTAATCTTTCCAATCCAACCCAAAGTAACATAAAAAGAGGAGTTAACGAGTATTACTCCCCTCCAACTAGATAAGCCAATTAGGATTTTCCTCCACTAGAAATTAGGGTCCCCTCCCCTACCCAAGTTGACTTTTTTTTTATGTGTATTTGGGAGAGACCCTAATTTCCCAAGAGAAATCTTAATTGGCTTATCTAATGGAGGTAATACTAGTTAACCCTAAAAAGAGTCCTGACATGGAGGAAATTATCCCTTGTTGAAATAAAGTACACTAAATAAAATTGTCCTTATCTTGAGATTGCCAGGTGGGTTTTACTTACACTTTCCATTTTGTGTTGGGCAGACCCAAAAAAAAATTATTACAAGTTTGTCATTGCCTTAAATATACGTGTTTTGTATTAGGCACCCCCCAACTACATCAAAGACAACCTATTTAATCTCCCGTTGCCCTTTTCCAAAGGTTTTAAATTTCCACAATTTTTTAAATGATTTTTTTTTTTTAAATTGATTAACAAAGCAATGAAATCTTATGTAACAGATGACCCATAAATATCGTTGTGTAGTTACTGACCCAATGAAGTCGTCCAAGGAGAGCTAGGACGACGCTGTTGAGTCATTTCGAAGTAGTTGATCAGCATATGGGAGTTGCTTGAAAATTTTGCTGAAATGTGGGCTAGGGCGACAGTGGCTGAGTCGTTTCAAAGTAGGTGATTCGGCTTGAAGGAATCGCTCAAAATATTATAGTGTCAATCATTGGTGTAGTCTCCATTCGACATCACCAGGTTGTTTGGGAGGACTATAAAGTGGCACCACCAAGTCGTTAGAAATGGTGTTCATATGGTGTTCAAAGAGATCATTTCTACCAAAAAAACGTTTGGTTTCAAAGAGGTTGTTTACAAGCTACGGGTTACAAGCTTCACTGAGCTAACATTGCAACTTCAAATGAGAAGTCTAATTTGACTTTTATTTACAAGCTTCAAACGGAGAAGTCTATGTTAAAATTTGGTTACAAAAAAGGAGTATCAATACTCAATTCTTTTGGCAGTTAAATCAGTGGATCGAGTACTCGTACTCGCCGGGTAATCGCTAGTCGTCACTCAGCCAATCTGTATTACCAATACTCCCCAAAACAAATTAGGCTCCTAAAGTTGCAAATTAATCTGCCGATTACCCAGTTAATCGTTTCCAACTCAACAACTTTTTTTTTTATTATGTAATTATAATATTCTATAATTTATAATTTTATAATATGCTGTCCAATTGTTTTTTTTTATATAGACTTTATTTTGTTTTGTAACATTTGTATTTGTTTATCCTCCTTTTTTTTCCATATGAAAAACATGCCACCCACGTTGATTGGATGAGTATGATTCCAACAATACATGACCAAGGATATGATATGAATGTGTACTAGCTTGGGCTCCTTGTTTTATGTAATTTTCACCTCTGTTTTTATTTTCATATTCATTACGTTTTATATATATAAAAATAATAATAATAATAATTTAAAATATGTATATATATATATATATATATATATATATATATATATATATAGAAAGAGGAAAACGTGGCCATTGAACCTCTTCGTTTGGTTTTGGGCTTCAAAATTAAAAAAATAACAAATAAAAGACACAAAAAAGAAAAGTGAGAGAGATAGTGAATAGTCACATACACGCACACACACGCCTAATAAAAGAGAGAGAGAGGTGAGAAATCTATAACAAAAAAGATAGAGAAAGGAAGAAAAAAAAATAACGAGTATCGGCGCGACTTCATTTCCACGTTGTATCGGGTTTCCAATTTCACATAGTTAAGCTTAGATTTAAGCTATCTAAAATGCACAGTTTTGATTTGAGACAAATGTGTTTGGTTAGTTATTTTCTAATTCAATAATAAGATGAATGACGTATTGTCTGCACCCGTAGTCCCTATGTTGCGTGTGTTATAATAACTATGTCGGTTTTTATTTCATTGAATTGTTATGCGACTGGATTGCTGTATTTGTGGAGAGCTTGCTAAGGATTAAGAACAAAAATACGAGTTTGTTATCAGTATCGGAACTCACCAACTACAACTGTGAAATAAGTAACTTCAATCCCCAAAAAGGTGGTTCTTGCACTTTATCAATGTATTACATCGCAAAGTACGGTATCGGATTCGAAGTTCGTTAGGTGAAAAAGGCGAAAAGGTAAGGTGAAAATGTAATTTACGTTTTCTTTATGGAATATAGAATAAAATTAATCTGCCGATTACCTAGTTAATCATTTCCAACTCAACAACTTTTCTTTTATTTTGACTTACAATAAGTAGCACCTATTGGGCTACCCCCATTAGACTTACTATAATCTTTCTAATCAAACCCAAATAACATAAAAAAATTATTGATATGGAGAAAATGATCTCTCGTTGAAATAGAGCGCACTTTTGTAGGGACCGTCTCTTGAGATTGCCACGTGGGTTTGACTCACAACTAAAGGAATTAGAGAAAAAAGATAAATCATTTTATTTATTGAACCACAATTTTATTCTTTCGAGTCATCTTATTCTCTTGGCTTTTCACAGCTGTTTTAGATTTCATTATATTATTCTCTCATCAGATTAAAGACCAACCCATTTTCATCACATAATATAAAAAAATAAACAAACTTATAATTTATTATAATTCATCCAAACTTGATGAAAATAATAATATTTTTATCGTCGAGACCAATATTTAAGAATATACTTGCAAGTGGCAATGAGAGAATTCTAGTACCACCTCTCTCTCTCTATATATGTATATATTTATTTTTATTTCGCTGTAATATATTAGATATATTTTATTCCTTGATCATTTTTTTTTACTGGAATTGCATATTATTTTTGCTTAACAGAGAAAATAGTAAATAGTTGAAAAAGGATAAAGAACACAAGAGAGAGAAAAAAAACACCAAAGTAAGTAAGAAACTAATAATAGCAACCTACACTAGAAACCAGTAGCAACTGATAGTTATGAATTGGTGACTATTTATACAATATTAATAAAAACTAAAACATCAGTCATCCAGACAACATAGAAAGAGAATAAAAATAAAAATAAAAAATGCGACAAAAACAAAAACAAAAACAAATAAAAATAGTAGTGAGCTATCCTATCCTATCCTTTTTTTTTTTTTTTTTTTTTACTGGTTTTCTAGCGTCGATTGTTATTAATTTGGTGTTTTTTTCTCACTCTTATACTGTTCTATATCTCTTTTCAATAAAAATAATATACTATTATAGTAGAAATACCAAAATGATCAAAGAATAAAAGAATTATCTTCTGATATAATTTTTAAACATTGGTCTCGACAATAAAAACAATATTATTTTCATTAAGTTTGGATGAATTATAATAAATTATAAATTTGTTTATCTTTTTATATTATGTTGATGAAAATGGATTGCTCTATAATATAATCTGATGAGAGAAGAATAGAATAAAATTTCGAAACACATGTGAAAAGGCATAGGGAAAAATATGAGTGGCTCAATAAATAAAATGGTTTATCCATTTTTCTCCCACGTGGCAATCTCGCGATAAGGATGGAGAGATCTAATCAGGACTCCGTAAATAAGAGGACACGTGCAAAAAAAAGTCTCTTGCTGGCCTAAAAGTAAATTTGCACTTGTTCGACAGGCAGACATACATACAAACAGACAACCAACGACTTCAACATGGAAGTACCAACTAACTAACGTTAACGTCCCTCCCTTCCTCAAATATAACTACTTATAAAAATTTATCTGTCCTATAAACTCCCACTTATTAGATTTCCAAATCTACTCCTCCTCTGGCCCTTTCTGTCTTTTTCCAGAAATAAAGATCTGTTTTTTAAGGTTTTTTCTCTCTCCCAATTGTTAATTTACATTAAAGGATCTATCTTTTATAATGTTTATTGATCTACTTGATCAGTTTCTGTTGCAGTCAATCTATTTTTGTTACTATTGTTGAATTAAGAATTAAACTTTACTTGTTATTAATACAACTAGTTGTAATTTGAGTGGCCAACTTGTTAGTAATGAGACATTGATCCATTGTGTGGTTTTGTAACAGGGTATAAGGAAACTGGGGTGGATATTATTAGTATAATAAATGGCTTTTTCCTAGCAGGGTAGTAGGAGATGTTAGAGAGTAATTTGGATGAACATATTGAGATTGAAAAAGGAAGTGATGCACCAGTTCTTAGGAGGGAGCCTTCTTTCTCACGTTGGTGTGACAAGGATGGGATTGCCCATGCAGAACATGATTCAGATAATACAAATGAAAGTGTAGAGGACTCTGATTTTGAATTACCTTTGCTTCAGAGTTCCGGGATAGAAAACAACAAGTTTTTGAACGGGGCGAGACTGCAGTTCACTAGGTTTAATCAGAGAAGCATGGATTTGAATGGGGGACACACAATGGATAATGTATCTAATTATGTTGATGAGAATGGGAGTCATTTGAAGTATGTGCCTTTTGATATTGAAAATGAACCTTCCAGGCAACGACACGATGATGGTTCTAGCTCAAGAGGAAATGATGATACAGAAACAGATACTGAAAGCCCGGTTTCTTTGGCTACTGTGCTCAAGACGTTATTTTTCATTCTAGTATGGTACACTTTCAGCACGAGTTTAACACTGTGAGTGCTTGCCTGTGCGCAAATACTTTACCGAGTTAATTACTAATTTTGTCTCATTTCATCTTTTATTTTTATCAGTCTGATTACTTTATCTTTGTTTTGAGTAGGTATAACAAAACACTGTTAGGAGATAAACTGGGAAAGTTTCCAGCTCCCTTGTTAATGAATACTGTCCATTTTGCAATGCAAGCTGTTCTATCAAAAGGCATTATGTTCTTTTGGTCTCAAAGGTTTCAACCTAAAGTAACAATGTCATGGAGGGATTACTATATGAGAGGTAACCACTTCACTTCCGTTTGCCCTCTTCTTTTAAATGTTAGATTAATTCCATTATAGCAGACTCTTGTGCATGTCTGCTGGCTTACGGATTCGTTTGCTTTAAGGTTTCCTGTTGTTCAACAGAAACAGCACAAACTTTTGCAACTCCTGAGGAGAATTATAACTTGAAATTAATCACATAGAAAGTCTTAATTCCTCTGTCCTATTAATGTGGCCTGGAACTTGTCTAGTCCGTTACATACTTATGGAGTGCATGTTACATACAGTAGTTGGTTATGGCTTATACAATCACTGCTTTGGTAGTCCCTCGTCATCTTAGGCATCATCCCTGACCTTTTTTTGCTGTATCATCACCCTTTTGTCCAATTGTTTCACTCATGACTTGTTTTCCTCCCTCTAACTATTTGTGTTTCCGGTGTGTCATCATTTTTTATCTTCAAAATAAAGTGTTTTGGTTTGATCACATCTATATTATTGTTATACATTTTCTCAGCTGTTGTTGTGATCCAAGAGTCTTCTTTGATTGTTTCAGCTGTCAAATTTGTATGCTGCTTAGTTTATTAACTTCTCTAACAACTAATGCTACAGATGGACTTTGCCTTGAACAGTTGTACCAACAGCACTTGGGACTGCACTGGATATAAACCTGAGCAATGCCTCCCTTGTTTTCATCTCTGTAACATTTGCCACCATGGTTGGTATTTGCCCCTCTTCATACTATATCATGATTTATCATCATCATGTGAAAACAGCATTGTTTTTCTTTTGTTGTTTACATTTCAGTTACCAATTAGCCTATTTTGCTCATTGTAATATTATTTACTTATACTTTTCATGTTTTCTCTCTCTCTTTACAGTGTAAATCTGCGGCTCCTATATTTCTTCTTCTATTTGCTTTTGCATTTAAGTAAGTTTCTTCAGTTAAGTTTTGGGGGATTTAGGGATTAGTCCTACTTGATAATGTGTATTTAGACATTGAGGACAAAATAATGTGTAATTAGGGATTGGTCCTATTCCAGTCAGTTGACCAGTTTGACTGTAAGTTGAAAGTTATATATTTCTGAATTCCCATAATACCCCTTAGTGTGAGAGGCATGTGCTTCAAGATCCAACCATAGTGCAGAATGTTGAAATTAATGAAATTTCAATTTCTTTATAAACCGAAATTTCATAGAAATGAATTAAGACCTTTTGCTCTTTCAGAACAAGTTTAATATCAATCTGACCCCTTCGTCCCTTCATCCCCACCAATGTCATCTTAACCTACTAATTTGAGTAATTTCATATGGGACCCATCTCTTCCATAACACCCCATTCTTCCAAAATTTCATTTTAATCCACTAATTCATTATAAAGCTTGATAGCATGTGATAACTATTAGTCATTTAAAGGATTTCAACTGAATTGATCTTACCTTTAGTCATGTGAAGGATTTTAAATATCTAGAATTAGTTGAAAACATCAAGCCAGATAACTAGGATTAGCTCTTGAAGTTTATGAGAAATGAATTGGGTGGTTGCTTGGCGGGGTTTAACATTCGGGATTGGAATCTAGAAATGGACTGAGTTGTTGCATGTTGGGGTTTAATATTTGGGTTGAGAAATTTGTTATAGTTAGTAAATTCCCCTTCAAAGAATCATACTGTCTCAAGGTTATGAGACACAATTTGGAGAATAAGAAATGAGGTGTTTCTATCTTATGCTTTAGAAGTTTAGATTGACTTTTTGAGAGTTGAATGAAAAAGAGAATCTATTAGCCGTTGGATTATATGTAAGATTATTACACGTGGCATCTTTTTAATTGAGAAAATATTAAAAAACATGTGTTTGCCATGTAATGGGTATTCGTATTTTAGACATTACACCAACTTTTAACAGATGATTTGAGTCAAATGACAGTCAACCTATGGTCAAATTGGTCCAGTGATGGGAGTAGGACCAATCCCTAATTACACATTATTTTGTCCTCAATGTCTAATTTCCTATTATCAACTAGGACCAATATCTAAGAACCCCTTAAATTTTTGTATCCCCTATATAACCTTCTTTATTATACTATTTTCTTACTGCATCAAATGAATGCTTCATGTTTATTATCTGGAGGATATGTGAAAGTATACTTGAGCATCCCTACACTAGTGTTCAGCTCAGAAATCCACATAGAATGGATTAAGGCAATTACATGTCAAATTCCATGGCTAGGATTACGGTTTAAGATGTCAATTGCAAACGCTGAGGTTTTATTTTATTTTATTCTCTTTAGAAGTTTTTCACGGAAACGGACTTCCAACCTGAAAGGATAAAAAGAAAAAGACTACTCCTTCTCCCAATTCATATGTTGGTTATATCTATTTGACCAATTAATCGAGCATTGGTTATGTTTCTTTAATCTCTCATAGGAAAAATACTGAACTACATGCGGCATCCAAAGAAAGACTATTCCTTTTTCCGATTTTTATATTGGTAATATCTACTTGATCAATTGATCGAGCATTTGTTATTTTATTTTATCTGTTATAGGAAGAAGGAAAATCAATCTCGTTTTAGATGTTAGTGTGATTCTTGTACAAGGTAGCGCACTATTGAGACCAATCTGTTGAGTTTATCCAGTTTCTTTGTAACACTTCTACATTGTGTTTTATTTCCAGGTTGGAGAATCCAAGCTTTAAACTTCTAGGAATTATGCTCGTCATCTCCGTTGGAATATTGTTAACAGGTATATAGCTTTGTCAGATACCTTTTTGCTAATAGAGTATTGATAATTTAAATTTTAAGAATGTGGTATAAGTCCTTTTAAATAGAAAGTGTTCCCACCTGGATCACCTTTATGTAAAAGATGTTGTAATTTAATAACTTAAAGGAGTTGCTGTGGTGGTGCTTGGGGATGGGTTTGAACCCAACACCTTTGACTTGGATTGCAAATTCTATACCACCACACCAACTCCTTTAAGTTGTCAAAATACAACACCTTTTATAAAGGTAATACAGGTGGGAGTTGAGACCACTTTCTATTCACAGAGATTTATCCAACAAAGTTCTCATACTCCATATATACCTTGTTTCTTTGTGTATATATGCACAGATACACAAATGTGGATGTCACTTTCTTATCTCTTTTATTGCACTATGCCATTGACATTCTTCATAATTATTACAACGCTATATGGTTCCACATCTTGGAAATTGCTTACGGAGAACCCAATCCTTTTCCTAATGTCATGTTCCCTTTGGAACTGTCATTTCAATTAAATATATCAATGTTATACGTCTGGAATCAATATTCTCAGTAATGAAATTATGGTTTGTCATTAGACAAATGTTATACATCTGGCACTGTGTAATTCGATGGGTTGGTCGACTGTTATAGCCCGATGGGCATATTGATTGAATTATACACAAGTGTAAGCTTCTATATAGGTAGATCAATAAGATGGTTTTTGATTGAAGGACCTATATGTTTTGTTACTAGTATTTAATTTAACACCCTTTCACTGAAAAGTTTGATTATGGTAGCCATACCTTAAGTAGAACAGTTTTGAACAGCATCTTTTGCTTGGATAATAATTACTCTCCTGCAAGTAGACATGTTATTATTCCATGTTACAAGTACGTCAACTGTCATTCTATTGTATGATATGGCATGAATGGTTTAAGTCTGCCTTGGCAGTTGCAAAGGAAACAGAATTTGAATTCTGGGGTTTCATTTTTGTGATGCTTGCTGCTGTTATGTCCGGGTTTCGTTGGTCCATGACTCAGATTCTTTTGCAGGTATGTCATCCGTGCTTCTGTTTTTCCGTCGAATCTGCTATCCATATGTGTTTTAGCGTTTAAATTGTTTGTCTGAATTTAGGGTTTTAATTTTTTTTCCATTAACTATGCCATTCTAATGTGTCTAATGCAATTTTCCATTTCGATTTTTTTCCCGCTTCTCTTTGTTATTCTGAATCTGACATTTTCTTCTGTTTGTGTTCCATGATTCCAAAACCGGCATAAAGAAAGAATGTTATGGTACGTAGTCAACTTATTTGTTTATGCCATTATGATAATTCAAAAAGAGCAACTGTGTACAGTGTGAAGCAATGCTTAGAAGTGTGGTAATTTGCTTTTTTCGCACGCTTTGGAATCTGTTTGTTTTTGTTACTTATTTCTTTTAACATGTTTTTATTTGAAATTTTCAGGTTTAAAGGACCCCATTACTTTAATGAGCTATGTAACTCCAGTGATGGCAGTGGCAACTGCCCTGCTCTCTCTCTTTTTGGACCCATGGGGTGAATTCCGAAGGAATATTTACTTCAATAGTTCATGGCATGTCCTGCGAAGTTGTCTATTAATGTTTATCGGTGGAACCCTAGCCTTTTTTATGGTAAGAAATGTGAAGCTTATTGTGTATAAATTATAATATGGAATAAATCTGTATTGGGATTGTTCACGAATTATTAGAGGTCTGTAATAATTTCTGGATATTTTTTTCGAAAAGAAAAAGTAAATATTTCTGAAGAATCAATACTGCTTTTCAATTTACATACTTCAAGGATACTGTTTTTTCATCAACTAAGTTATGAATTACAGAATTAGTGACCTTTGTTTATTATTCAACGTTCATTGATATTTATATTAGATGATAAAAAAAGTTGTATGCTTTTGTGCTCTTCCTTTTGTAGGTTTTAACAGAATACATTCTTGTCTCGGCAACTAGCGCAGTAACAGTAACTATAGCAGGAGTAGTGAAGGAGGCTGTTACTATTCTGGTATACCGATTTTCTTAATCTCATTTTCACGAGTTTTGACATGCAATCTGGCAATCTTTGTGATAACTCCTTTTCTTCTTGCTTCCAGCCTTCACGTATGTTTGTTAGCGTCAGTACATTTTGAAGGCTTATAAATTTTCTCACTGTTTTTTAATGTATCCTAGGGTTTACAACCCTTGATCATCCCCAAATTAGTTGCTATCATTGTTATTATTTATTGTTTTTAGGGATTTTAGACATGAGTTCTGATTAGTGTTTTTGGCTATTTCTATTTCTGAATTTCATATCTCTAATTCCATTAGAATTGTTTTTAGAATAAGTTTATCTTGAGATGTCTAGTTTAGTTCTACATGGGGCATTGAGTGCTTTGTATAACAGTATATAGGTTCCTAGGGCCTCTCCACTTATTTTGGTTTTGAGTTGGATGCCCATAAAAGTTTAAGATGGTATTAGAGCAGGCTATTGTGTTTAGCCCAAAGGGCTTGTTGTTTACTCCATGTTGCCCAAGTATGTTTGTCCACGTATCCTCACTCGTGAGGGGGTGTGTTGAGTTGTTTAGTTTAGTCTCACATGGGGCATTGAAAGCCTTGCGTAACAGTGTATAAGTTCCTGAGCCCTTTTCACTTATCACCAATTGGTTTTGACTTTTGAGTTGGATGCCCATAAAAGTTTAAGAGTTTCTATTTTCAAAATTGTAGAAAGTTGTAATTGAATTGTAGGGCTCTGGCCATAGTTAGAGTTGCTGATTAATAAAGTTTGCGTTTAGAGAAAGGTTTTCGCTATGGGAATTTTTGTGTGTGAGAGTTTGTGTTCTTCGTGAGGAACTAGGTTGTTGAATCCTTACATCAACAGAGACTTTGGAATTAGGTTCCAAAGACATATCTTTGGACAAACGTGTCCAACAATTTTTCTTCCACGTAGACAAACACACTTTACATGTTCTTAGAGATAATGAAACGATTCTGCTGATTACAGAAATATGAATGCGTCTTTAACTTGTAGCTTGGTAATCTGCTAATTAAGGATGTTTGCAAATTGAACATATGTGTCAGACTATAGATCCCTTGAGTCCCTCTTCCTATAATGACGAGAAATGTAGCCCTTGTAGCACCTAAGACAACAGATGGGAGTTATTGCACAATAATGAGGAAGGCTCAGAAGATGTTAACATCTCATAAAATTCTGGAAATCTGAGGATTCCTTTTTCATTTTGCAGCAATTTTGTAGTTTCGATCTCATTGAAATCCCTTAATATGTTTTAGTACCTCAACTTAATTTTAAGATTTAACACCGACTCGTGCAGGTTTTTTGACAAATTTAGCTTACTATTTGCTAATGCTTTGTAAGAGGGGTTCCTTTCTTTTTTGTTGAATTATAATTATTTATTTAGTGAAACATTCTGTCAAGTGAAAACTGATTTTGTATTGTATTGCATGTCAGGTTGCTGTATTTTACTTCCATGATCAGTTCACCTGGTTGAAAGGGATTGGACTTTCCATAATCATGGTCGGTGTCAGTTTATTCAACTGGTACAAGTAAGTTGTTTGTCCTTGTACATTTCAATTCCTCTAATTTGGTAAAGTATAAACTGTTTGTAGTTGCTAAACGTGTAAAGCAAGTGCTTCTATTTTCCCTCAAGCCCCCTTTTGTAATTAACACACTGGTATTTAGTATAGAAAATTTAATCTATAACTTATGGAGGTCTATTATTTGAATTGTATATAACTAGAGGCCAGAAATACATTATCCGTGACTTTATTAGGGAGAGCAAAAAACAAGATATGTGCGTAAAGATTAAGTGATCAAATTCCCAGATTGTCATCATATTTTCTGTTTGCTACAGTTTCTTATCAACATAAGGGTTCTCTCTGATCTGAACTCCGTTATCTAACACCTTACGCTATTCATTTTGTTAGATACGAAAAGCTAAAAAAGAAGGGTCAAATGAGTGAAAATGATGAATCAGGATCATCCACAACAAATGTACCTGCAAAATATGTTATCCTTGAGGAGATGGATGATCAAGATGATGAAGCATGACAGTTCTTGTGGGTGAATTGACTAAAATCTGTGATCTATTGGTGAGTTTCTTGCTAGTTAGATTCTTAATGTACATTCTAGTGTTACACTGAGACAATGCTGCACACACAGACGTATAAATGCATATACGATTCACTTGTGAGGATGAGCTCCACTAGGCCATGGTTAGAAGTTCATAGTCACAAAACAACCTGCTATTTACTAATCTCATTGTGCCCCCTCTCCCCCCCCCCTCCATATATATGGCAAAGGTCAATGGAGTGTTGGAAAATTCTCATAATTCGGTAGAGGGACTTTGAGCCAAACTAATATGTGTAGAGTGTCCTGATCTTTGATGAGTGAGTAGTCTTGTGTGGACATTTTTCTCACCAAGAAAAGCAGCTCCAGCCACAACAACACTAACTCACCCCAAACATTTGAAATTGGCTAAAGAAATCATACTTGATGAGTTAAATATGATAATTTCTTATTATAGAGATCACTCCAAAGATATGGAGGCCAATCCAATCAAAATTTTGTAGTTAGGTTGTGATAGCTATCTAATGATCATTGAGATTGTGAATTGGTAATGGGCTGTGGGGAAGCAAACTTCTGCTACTGCAGCCGTATTTGTCTTTTAGCATGGAAAGCAATTAGCGTACACTGACATATGTTACCCAGTTTTGTTTATTTACGGGTTTTAAGCTTTGTAGTTTGTACAGCATTTTAGCTCATGCAGTTGGTATAAAATATGGATGCAGATCATCACTGTCATTGCCACGTGCCAAAATATAAATAGATTTTCCAGGGACTGCATTCTCTTGACAAAGTGATGATGAGTGCAAGTACAAGATAATCCTAGCAATGCAGCCTTCACTGAATGCTGACAAGGCAATTTTTCACCGGAGTGCTTTGTCTATGCACTTCTGTAGTTTCTCTCAAGTGGTATTCTGAAGATTATACGGTCAGATGGAGCCAATATCAAGGATTGCATGGCACCAGAGAATCCTTAATTAGCAAATTTTCATTTCTTACCAAACATCTTTGGTTTCATTTGTAAACGTGTATATATGTTGATTGATTAGAACGTCTTAATGCCATGAGATTTGTTTTTGTTTTTTTTTTGCTTTTCATCAATAATGTTAAAAAATCAAGGATGAATTGGTGTAAGTTTGTAACACCAACTGCAACAGAACATTAATTATCTCGAGTTTTGCCCTTTACCCTCCGGGGATATTAGCAGCAGTCGGTTTGAGATACTATGGGAGATACATTCCATTTTCTATTAGCAATATACTGAATTACTGTTTACTGACATAGAAAGTAGAGATAGCAAGAAATGATACAAGGTTTAAGGGGAAGAAACCAGATCCATGATACAAGGTTTAAGGGGAAGAAAACAGATCCAGTTAAGTACATCAATAGAGCTCTAAAGAATATACAGATAGTGTAGTCAAGGCGTAAAGCACACCTAATGTGCAACACCCTCTTGTGCTTTAGGTGTGGCGCGTGCCTGATTGAAGTGAGGCGCGTAGTAAAAAAAAATAAAATAAAGATATATCAAATACAAAATAAAATAAATATTAAATATGACATGAATTATCACTAATTTGTTTAGCCAAACTTTAAAATTAATTTTATGTGATTGTAAACATGAAGCTATTGTAGTTATTTAAAAGAAAAATCTTAAGGAATAAGTAAAGAGCAAAATAAAACTCGTATCTCTCAATACAATCTAGCTTAACTTTAATAAACTAAAATAATAAACCAATCGAATTGAGCCAAATGAATTCTTCATGAAATAAAACACGTGATTCAAATTTCAAAATCTCGTAAAACTTCATTTAATCTATCTTTGTGTCTTCTCTCAATTCATACAACTTAACAAAAACTAATCAAAATTAAATTTAAAGTGTACTCCACAATAAAACTTACTAAATTTGTACAATTTCTTGTACCATACAACAATTGGATCGAGTATAAATGTGTCACGTATATCAAAAATTGTAAAAAAACGAAATAACTGTAAAAGTTGATAAGGCGCGTGCTTTGTGCGCCTCAACAAAAGGCTCAAAAAGGCACAAAAAACTCGCGCCTTATGTTATCTCTCGTGCCTTGGTCAAGGAGAGACACTAAAGTGCGCCTCGCACCTTAGACGCGCGGCTCTTTGCACCTTCACTACACTGATACAGATTGTCCAGTTGGTCATGACGCAGAAAGTTACAAAAGAAAAATGCTTAGTATATAGGGTTAACTAGTATTACCCCCCCCCTAGATGAGCCAATTAAGATTTCCCCCTTACTAGATGGGAGATTAGGGTCTTCCCCCTAAGTACACACACAAAAAAATCAACTTGGGTTGATCGTATTTTTTGTGTGTATATTTGGGGGGGAGGGGGGAGGAGACCCTAATTTCCCATCTAGCGGGGGGGGTAATGTTTGTTAACCCTAGTATATATTAAATGGTTCTCACCAAATTCAGGATGGGTAAAAATGAATAGTGATGGTTCTTCACTTGGGAATTCAGGATATGCTGGTGCTGGATGTATCCTAAGGGATTCGGAAGGGAAGTTTTTAATGGGTGCAACAGTACCTATTTTCTATGCAACAAATAACGAAGCAGATTTTCTTGCTCTGTTACATGGTGTTCAACTTTTGTCAAGAACAAATTACAGGAAAATAATATTTGAAACTGATTCTCAACTGCTCTTTAAAGTCATGACTGATAGGACAGCTAGTTGTAATTGGATTTTGTCAAGAATAGCAAACCAAATCAAGATATTACTGTGACATTTTGATGAGGTCAAGTTCTATTGGTGCTATAGGGAAGGGAACACTTGTGCGGATGTTTTTGCTTCATATGCTGCGTCTTGGGTAAAGAACTTTAGAAGGCAAGCTCAAAATGTTGAGCAATCAACCTTGCCTTTTGGTGATTTGTCTTTCCTTCCTGTTTGGTGGGATAAAATATTTTGTAAGTATGGATGTCTTCTATGATGTTGCTGGAATATGTAAAGCTTGGTTTATATAAATAAAATTAAGCTTCACAAAAAAAAAAAAAAGACTATTATTTACCAAATTTTTTTTTTTTAGAAAAACAAGTTACACCACTTGATGCAACTAGAGACTGGAGGCTTGTAATTTTACTTCCAAAAGCATAATATAGGACTTTTGACAGTGAAATTCCCAAGCAATTTTTTGCAAAGTTTTCAATTTAACAATTAAATTCCTCAGAAATATTTCCAAAAAAAAAAAAAAAAAAAAAAAAAAAAAAAAAAAAAAAAAAAAAAAAAAAAATTCTAACCCAAAAAAAAATCATAAAAAAAAAGGGAGAGCGAAGTCAGCGAACCATACTCCAACAACCATTCTTCTTCATCTTTGACAACTATCCTACTTTTCAATCTTTAGCTCTCAAACTCTACCTCAGGTACTGTCTTCTTCCCCTCTCATTCTCTTATGGAATAAGCATCTTTTTTTAGATATATTTGAAATGATTTTTTTTTTTTTTTTGGCTAATCTGTTGTTGTACATACTACAACCGGAATGTTATTGTTTAAAGTTTGTTACTGAAAAATAGGATTAAGGGAATTTCATTATGAACAGTATGGCATCATGGCTAAGGCTAAGTGGCTAACTATGGCAAACTTTAAATTTGATGAGGAATTAGAAGACTATTTTTTTAGGCAGACCCAATTAATTTGGATCACTAATTGGATGAAATGGATTATGGTGTGAATGTCATTTCTTTAGTATATTGGTTATGTAGCAAAGTGGGACAATGCATGGCTACTTCTTTTTGTGGTTTTGATCGGTCATAAAAAGTTACTAGCTTTTGTTTTTTGTATACTATATGGGTAGATGCAATTAAGTTAAGTATATTTGTTCGAAAAACTTTTGTTAGTTATTGTAGTGTAGTGAGTATTTAGTTATTAGAGGTTTATATTTTAGTGTGTGAGATGCAAATGCAAGTGATACAAAGGTTAAGGAAGCATTAGAACACAAGCTCTTGTTTATGTCTGTGCAATCTAGCTTGTGTTCGTCCTACCACATCGATACTGTCCCCACTTAGTTACTACGGACCTTCGACAGTGTGGGGTTTTCGGATTCCGAATAGCAGCTTCCCAGGAGGTCACCCATCTTTGGACTACTCCAGCTTGTGTTCGTCCTACCACATCGATACTGTTTCCACTTAGTCACTGCGGACCTCCGACAGTGTGGGGTTTTCGGATTCCGGATAGCAGTTTTCTAGGAGGTCACCCATCCTTGGACTACTCCTGCCCGAGCACGCTTAACTGTGAAGTTCTCACCAACCCCACAGCCAAACGATCCAAAAAAAGGCTTGATGTTATGATTTTGTGGATCAATTACTCATAGCCAGGATCTTTGGACAACTGCTTAAGCGAAGTGGACAAATACACATGCGCCAGATTGTATAATTATAATATATAGTTATAAGTAAAATTATAAGTAGAACATTATAATATATAGTTAGAGTAAAATTATAATAAGTTGAGTAAAATTAGTGGAACATTTAAATTATATTGACAAATATATATTATAATTTTCCCTTTAAGTGTACCGAATTTTTGAAATCCGAATTTTTATTTCAAAACGTTTAATATTCTTATAAAACATACTACATATTATTAACGTATTGCGAATTTTTTATCGAATTGTTGACCGGATGTTTCTAACATGTCAACGAATAAAAATCGAATTATTCCCGTCCGAATAATTCCCGTATTCCGAATTGCTAACAAGGCTCATGATATAAACATAATTTTTCTATTTACATCAATCTTAGTCCACGGGTTTGGAATATATATACAGTAGATCGAGTAGGAAAGTAAAAACATCTATGGAACTCCATTACTAATTAATTTTTAATTTTACTAAAATCTACCATCTTGGTTCATGTTCCTAGAGAGTATCAAAGAAAAGAGGATCGTTCCACCCTTCCCAATTTCGAGGTTCCTCTCGAGATTCAGCCTTAATACCAGTCTCTTTATCTTTATCCTCCTTTCCATCCCCTTCCCCTTCCTTTTCATTTTTTCTTTCTCTGCCTTTTCTTCTTCCTACCATTTTTATTCCAAAACCAGCTTTCACCACATTAACTAAATATCTTACTGATACGACTATACCAATTAGAACACCCAAGCTCCCACTCAACCACTTCAAAAATGACTCACTTTTTTTTTTAAAAAAAAAGTGATGATTTGATTGAATAAACCTTTTGAGTAGTCGTATAATATGTTATACATTATAAGTCTATTATATATAACATTATAGGTTATATAGGCCTATAATGTTATAAGTCTATATAGGAAGTTAACATTGTAACATTATATAGTTATAACATTGTAAGTCTTATAACATTATATAGATAGGTCTATCTATCTAATAAAACACAATGGTGTGGGGCCCTTGTGGCCTCCATCCAAATTACCATTGTCTTTTCTAAGTTGTGACATGACACTTTTTCAATTCATCTAGGTGGTGTCTTTGCATTTAAGTTAATTGTGGTTCTACCATATATCTCTTCTTTTCTCTCATTTAGAGTAAAAAACATAAAGAATTGTTTCCTTCCAACATCCGCCTCTAAACGCCATCATCATCGTTTCCTTCCATCATCTCGCCCTAACATTCCCTCCCGTTGGTTCGGGGTGATGTTAGCTACTTCTCAACGTTGTTTGCTAATGCAAGTCAGCACTTCTCGATGCTAAAACTGGTTTGCCGAAGTAGATAAATGATATAGCTACTTTCCATGTGATCTATGTGAATCTAACTCCTCTTGGATGCAGTTGTGATTGGTAACATTGATTTCTGAGCCTTATTCAAAATTTCTAGAACTGTAATCTCTCATATGTAATATGTAGTTTTGTTTGACTAATAGATTCAATCTCTCAATCTCTAATGTAGCTGAAATGCATAATTACCTACTTAATTTTATTTGTCATATGCATCAAAATGTTTCTCTATATATATATTTTTTTTCACGATTACAGCGGCTTATACAAAGGAAAAGATAAAATTTAGTTGTGATAGAAAGGGGGTGTGTGCTTGGTGATAGCCTAGGCTCTAGGCTCTCCCTGGAACCTAGCCATCCCCCGCACACGTGACTGCATACCTTCCAAATTCTTATTTGTAGTTTGATTAGCGCAATCTGTTGAGATTTTACTTATCTCAATCTTTACATATAGTAGTAACAGGGTTGTTGGTCTTGAATATATTCCACCTCTGTTTATCCTCCTTGCGACCATACCAGATTATTAGAGCCATAAGCTGCTTCCAGTTTGATTCTTTGTGCAATTTCAGCTATCCTTTTGCTAAACCCCATTCCACCATTCAATGGAACTATAAATATGGCTTGGCTCCAATCCTTTTCAAAGGACTGGTAGAAAATTTGAGAAAGTTGGACCAGAAGTGTAAATGCTTTTGTAGAGTCTAATGTTTGTGGAGATTCCAATATTTTTGGAGCTTTAAGTAACTAAGCTTGTAGATTTAAAGGACTGCAAGAAAAGATGCAACGTATATAGCTAAGTAGCTTCATAAATCTTTCTTGTTAACAAAATGGCACAATATGAAGTATATGGATAATTATGTTAACATAAGGCGTAATCCTAGGTCAAAATGTGAGGGAAGTGATTTTTCCCTTGTGTATATGGTTTTGTAGTGTCCATTTGAGTTAGCTGCAAGTCTTGATAAAAGTCCGTCATTGTGCTTCGGGGATCTCCTCCAAACACACCCCCAAACACACACACACACAGAGAACTTTCGAACACAATTATGTGCACCTTTGTTTTTGTTCAAGAATGATTACCCACTCTGGAAGTTCTAGATGTCTATAAATATTTGTATTGATATTTTTTTTTTTTTCTTTTCCGTGAGGTGGACCGAATTTTACTATGTCAAAAATCATGCACACACAAATCCTATCTTTTACTTTGCTTGAAAAGATTGCGAGGCTTTTGCTTTCGGGTATGATATTTACTTTATTAGTTCGAACCCGACTCTCTTGCATCTATTGTGGAAAATTTTAGGTGCGGATGTCAATTATTGACATGATTCATTGAAGTTGCCTTCTTGGTCAAGCCTTGGGAGGTTGGAGGTTGGGCCCCAAGGTCTTGGGATTGATCCCCACCTTAACAGATTCACTATTTCTCGAAATTTTATGTAGTGCACTTACGGTAATTAACTAATAAAATAGGCCAAATCTGTTGTAGGTTTTGGTTGAGCCAGAACACCACAAGGATATAAAATCATAGCTCAAATGCGATCTCATATTTTGTGGATGGAGAAAAGGGTAAGTCGTATTCTTTCCACAAACCGGTTTAGCACAATGCCTAATTTGTACATGCGTTGGTTGTGCATACTGCAGTTCTGCTTAGCCTATAATTATCGCTGCATATTACTAAATTGATATTTATGATTCTCCATAAATGCCGTAAATCTAAAGCTCCTATTAACGAGGTTTCAAAAGACATGGTGTCTTACAAGAAGATTGGTGCATTTGTAGTTGCTCCCGTAAGTAGCTTACTACATACATTTTTAAGAACTTTGCTACTTCCATAGATTCGTTTCTCCATATTTTCCATGTGTTCTTTGCGTCCTTGTCATTGCCTCAATTTTAAGGAATGTCAGATGTTACTTTAATTATAACTTAATTTTGATAAGTCAAATTTTATATCATTATCATACTTCGAAGTATATTTTCTTGTGATAACTTCGTGAATTGGATATTTACGACAATATTCTTGTGAAGCGAGTTATGGAAAGTCTTCAAAGATCGTCTACTTTGTGCAAAATTGGAATTGCAACTTCTTTATCAAATTCGACAGCAATGGTTAGTAACTTTTCCATTATTTTTCAAGTTTTACAAAGACTCCAGAAGTTATTTAGGTTCATGATAACTCATATATCGGCCGTTTTCCTTTGGTTCATATCCCCGACTTGAGAAAATGGAACTGAATAGGGACTTTCAAATGGTTGGGCTCCACTTTGCAACACATGATTATTGAAGGTCTTGCCGTCTCACAGTTCGAGACGCAAGATCCATGGCGAGGATATTGCTGTGAAATGGCTTAAAACAAACTATGCGACTTTTACAAGAAAACAGGCACAATGCATGAAAAATAATGATGTGGAATCGTGTGGCGTTGGAGGGGTGGTGAATACATCCCTCAAGTAAGTTACATAGTCTATTTGCAAATATTTGAAATTGTGATTAATTATCATAAAAACAAAATAACCGTTAATCCTCGTTTACGTAATAGATAATTTCCCTTGAATCAAGAGCAATCACGCACAATGATGTGTGGGGTGATCTCAATTCTTATGTGTTTCTGGTGTACCTATATGCATACTGGTTTTGGATGGACAAACGGAGTAGTTTTAGCATTTTTGGAAGAGTTTGGGTGGCCGCAAGACCCGGGAAATATAGATTCTTTGACATCTTTGGGTACAACCGATAAAAGGAAAAGTAGCATAAATAAACTGAAGCATAAGTAGAATTACAACCAGCTCAGTTACTTTCTAGGTTAACATTGTTTGATTCTGCTCTAACTACAGAGAACTTTCCGGCCATACTTATTACAATGTATCAGGACTTAGATGATAAACCTGAGTTCATTTCAAATATTTTGTTACCCTCATTTATGTACAACCGTTTGTGTTCTTGAAACAAAATGCACTATTATTGAAACTGTTTGGTTACCTACTTTGTTGTTGCCTGCTTAGGTGGATAGTGATCCATATGGTGTTTTTTCAGTTAATTGTAGTTCACTACTTTCGATTAGGAAAATTTATACTTTTAGATAATATAGTTCGGTATAAGGATTTCTATTGAACGATATATGTGTTTAGTGTTATGTGTGTGTGTGTTCAAGTTCAGTCTTCTATAGAGTTAGCGTCGCAGACGACTCTTCGATCTTAGTCTGACGGGCATACCCTAGTATAACAATGTTATAGGTCTATATAACATTATATAGACTTATAACATTATAACATTCTTCTTCCTCCTACCATTTTTATTCCAAAACCAGCTTTCACCACATTAACTAAATATCTTACTGATACGACTATACCAATTAGAACAGCCAAACTCCACCTCAACCACTTCAGAAATGACTCACTTTTTTTTAAAAAAAGGGATGATTTGATTGAATAAACCTTTTGAGTGCGGTGGAGGTAGAGATAGTGGTAGGTGGGTGGAAGAGGTAAAAGTGGAGTAAATAGTGGTGGTGCTGGGGCGTATGGTGGTGGTGGTGGTGGAGAGAGTGCTGGGGCGCATGGTGGTGGTGGTGGTTTGGATCTTCATTGATGTCCAGAGATACTCTGATTGCCAGTGTTCAAAGTTCAACTCCAATTAAGTACCCATGCTAAATCAACTCTCCCATGCAAATATAAATCCCTATCATGCATGAATTTATAAGTGATAACCTATTTATAAATAGGTGCAAATATAAATCCCCCCCCCCCCCCTGCACTTATAAAAGAGTGTGTCACAACACAACTCACAACTCACAAGCCCAGGAAAAAAAACTCATCAGAATGCTGAACCTCCTCCTCACCCTGGTTGTGATTTGTAGCTTTCCACCACTACCAACAACACTCTCTCCACCACCACCACCACTACCAACAACACTCTCTCCACCTCCACTGCAATAAAAAACCGATCAAATCATCTCATTGCTAGAATGGTTGAGTGGGAGTTTGGTTTTGATAATAGGTATAATCGTATCACTAAAGTATTTAGTGAATTTTGTGAAAAGTGTGTTCGGAATAAGAAAGGGAAGAGGAAGAAGAGGCAGAGGAAGAGGACTATATAACATTATAGGTCTATATAATGTTATAATTTATATAACGGTTTGGCTATAGTGACACTCTTAGGGTGACACTCTAATCTTACACCTCTCCTGAATCGTCCGATCTAATCTAAGTCTCAAAAGATCTAACACTCTAAATTTCAAACAACAAAATGGGGGTAAAAACATATTTTATGTCTCATCTTCTCAAAAACAAAAGAAAAAAACCAGATCTACAAATATAAATCAGTTCCTTAAGTGGGTGTTTGGTTCTCATTTTTTCAAAAAATCATTTTTTCTTAAAAAACATTTTTATGAAAATGTATTTATTTTAAAAACAGTTTTTCAATAAACATATTTGGTTGTGATTTTTCTTAAAAGGTATTTTATCAAATCAGATTTCGCATTATGTTTCTCGATATATTTTGGCATATCGTGGCATAAATCACTAAAGTCTAAAACATCCTGGGAGTTCATTTGCCTTTAGGGCATCTCCAATGGGGGGTGTAAACCGTATAGAGTGGAAATTTTACACCCCAAATATAAAAAAAACTCTCTCCAATGGGGGTGCTAAACCGTAGGTAATAGTGTATTAGCTAATAAAGAGGGGGGAATTCCCCTCGCCATTAGTTAATAAAAGCCCGGCGTCACTTAAAATAACGTTTGTTTAACTTAAAAACTTCGAGGCGCGCCACTTCAACACACGTTTGAAGCTTTATTTTTTAACTCGGACGTCACTCCAAGTGACGTCCCAGTTTAAATTAAAGAGGGACGTCACTTGGAGTGACGTCCGAAGTTTAAAATCTATTTTTTTACACTCTTCCATTGGAGAGTATAGAGTGTGGATATTTCTGAGCTATACAATACTATACAATTAGAGGTGTAAAATCCTAATGGCACCTACGTGGAGCCTAGGTGGAGGTGTAATTTTACACCCCCCATTGGAGATGCCCTTAGCACCCAAAGTGTTTCCTTCAAAGAAAAATAGTTTTTTAACTTGAAAAACAAGTTTTACCTAATTATCATAAAACAAGTTTTTGGTATATATTGTTATATAAACAAGTCTAAAACAAGTTTTTGAACACGAGTATAATGTTATATAGACTTATAACATTATAGGTCTATATTCAGTCCTTGTCTAAGATAGCAAAAATTAAATGTTCTGCATTGTTTCACTTGTCATGACTTTGAAGTATGAAACCACCTTGTTGGAGCTTGGAAGTTTGACCATTGTTTGACAAGGTCTTATGTTTTTCTCTTTTATGGTAGAGTTAATCAGATACATATAATGTATCAAAAGACGTTTTACAAAAGGAAAATAACCAAACAAAGGTGTAGATGTTTGTTAATTTGGGTCTATGACCTGATGATTTGTTGGATTGGGAATGGCCACACTCTTCTTGGGATTAGAGTTGCCTACGTATCAAGTTTTTTGGAGTAAACTTGAATCAAGCCTTACGTAGTTTATCTCTCTCTATTTATAGATGTTTGAGCTGACCTTCCATATTTGTTCTAAACCGTTATGAAGTGTAGATCCACCTTGTGTTTTATCTTGATAATTCGTCATTACTCTATTGTTACAAAATTAATGTCTCCTTGGTTGTGGCGTTAATTGAGCTCTAAGATTGCACTAGTTGATTTGCTTCTATAAATGACTGTAACTGATGTTGTGGATGACTTAGGTGTCAGGTCGTGGGTACGCTCTGATGGTGTGGGACAAGTTGAAGGAGGAGGACCTGGTATGAGGCCACGTGTACTGTAGTGTGGAACGGAAGGTACTTATACAACCCCTTTATTTTTTTATTCGTTATTTGGACAACTGTTGGGTGGAAAAAGGACGGTTTAAAAAAATAAAGTTTTGAAAACACGTGTCTGACAGCTGTTTGTTTTGAATTTAGGTTTCGGAGAATGTGCAGGAACAGTTGGGCTGGATTCGTGTGCCCGAAATTACGGCGATTTGTAGGCGAATAATGATTTAGGTATTTGGGAACACGAAACATTTTTGTATTCTCGAGGTTTTGGCAGTTGAGGGGTTTTGACTTGTTAAGGGTTTCCCTTTCTCATTTCTCAATCTAGAAAAAAAAAAAAAAAAAAAAAAAAAAAAAAAAAAAGAGCGAAAGAAAAAGAAAAGAAAAGAAAAACTTTTCCCATCTTTGGTATCAGGTGCGTCTTTTGATCTTGCAAATTTTAAACTTTTGTTTATTTTAGAACTCGTAATGTCTGCTACCAGTGATAGCGTGAGTGGTGAAGTTGAAATTGATGAATGGAGAGAGAGAGAATAGTAAGTGATGAAGAGGTTGATGATAGGGTTTGTAATGGTGAGGAGGTTTCGTCTTCTTCATCGTTGGACATGATGGCTGAGGATGCGAGGGGGCCTAGGTCGAAGGATTGTTATGCTGCTTTGAGGGAGGAGTTTGGCTGGGTGGAGGCCGACCTGGCCATGTATGGCCTGCGTGGGGAGAGGAATTTGTATAGTAATGACTACATTCCTTGGGTGGAGGAGTAGTTATTTGTTATGGACAGTTGAAGGCTGGGATGAGGTTGCCTTTTTCCCGTCTTACTGTGGAGGTGTTGAATTTTTTGGGAAAAACCCCTTGTCAGTTCGTAGGGAATAGTTGGAGGATTTTCCATGTGTTGGACTTGTTGAATGACAGGGGATATAACATTTGTTTATTAGATGTGTTGGAGCATTTTGTTGTGAGGAGGTTGGGTGCTTTGAATTTCAGTTTTCAGGTGGTAAGGGGAAATCTCCTCTTATCGTGGGGGTGAGTAAGGAGGATTGGGGGCATAGGCCGTTGTTAGTTGTGGGTTGATATTGTCCTCCTCGTTGGGAGTTGGAAAATTGTGTTATACAGTTGGCTGGTAGGTCGTTGGTTTTAGGTCGTAATATGTGTATGATATATTATAATTTGAACGCTCTGATTTATTTGTGTTGTTTTGTAGAGGTTTCTATTCGTGGTCGTACTAAAGCCAGTGTTATTGAAAGGTTTGCTTGTTTGAGCTGGGATGAGAAACGAGCTTTGTTGGGGGAGGTTGCACATTATTTTAAGAGGCGTGGAGGAGAGAAAATCAACCGTAAGAAATTAGAGCAAAAGGCGAGGGCTCGCAAGGCTGTGGTTGTTATCTCTGATTCTAGTTCGGATCCTGTCATAGAGAGGGAGAGCCAAAAGAAGGCACCTGTTGCTGTGTTGAGAAAGGCTGGAGGGGCTGGTGATAGCCGTTTTGGGGCAGCTAGGACGGCTGGCGGAGCTGCTGAAAGCCGTTCTGCAATCAGGCGCTTTGAGGTGGGTGATGCGGATCGCTTGGCATCCCAACGTCCTAAGTTGGGGGATGGAGGACGTTCTGCATCCAACCGCTTCTCCTCTGGCGATGTGGATTGTTCTGCATCCAACCGTTTCTCCTCTGGTGATGCGGAGCGTTCTGTATCCAACCGTGCTGAATCGGGTGCTGGAAGTGCTGGTGGTCTTGTAGTTGATAATGTTGGTGGAAGTGCTGGTGGAGATGGTGATGCTCCCACTTCGTTCCGGAGGCCTAATCTGAAAAGGCGCTCCGAAGCGGTTGAGACGGAGGGGATGAAGAGGTCCCTGAGTCTGAGGAACGACCTGTTGCTGGTGAGGGTCGTCCTTCTTCAGGTCAGGTTTCTTTGAAGAAGATGAACTTGAGTGAGTTGGCTGTTGATGCTGGGGTAGCTGATGCCTGTGGTAAGAAGAAGGTTGTTGAAAGTGAGCCTGCTGCTCAGCAGTGCAAGTGGTCAGGGAGTGTGGCCCCAAGCGACAAGAGTGGAAGTGACAAATTCAAAGAAAACAAATTAAAACACATAATAAAAAGAAGAGTATTACGAGCATCTTTAGCAGAGCAACCAAAAAAACACCAAAATTTTGAACCAAACTAAACACCAAACCAAAAAAACACCAAGCAACTTTAGGAGCAACACCAAAAAAACACCAAGCAACTACACGGTTTTGCCAAAACCGTGCCATATAGCCCACGCGGTTTTTCGCCACTAAAGTCCAACTGACAGGCCCAAGCCCATGTGGTTTTGCCAAAACCGCGCGGTGTTCTCAAAGCCGCGTGCTACTTCTATATATATACTCCAAAGCTACGGTTTCACCATTCATACTTTCACCTCTTCTCACAATTATAAAATCCTCTCTTTAGTTAAAAAAAAAACAAAACCTACCTAAACTCTTAAAATTTGATATGGATCCTTTTGAACCTTTTCGGCGGTGATGATTGGCGATTACCGCATCGACATTGGTGATGAGGAAGTAGAATACGATGGGGAAAGACGGTGGGGAAGAAGAACCGAGGATGTCGCTACCGGGCCGATAGACATCCCTATGTAATTGGAGTATCGATGAACGACTTTGATTGACAATTTGCACCGGAGAAGCACTTGATATGGAAGTTGCGTCTTCTACACGATACAAAACACATGTCGAAAGTGCGAAGGCTAATACTCGCTTAATTAATTAGTTTTGATTAAATATTTTGAATATTAATTAGTTGAGTTGGACCAATTAATTATTTATCTTATAATTATTATTATTTTATAATATCAGATGTTGTTGACTATCGAAGTTAGATCGGGCTTTACTTGGTGTTAGAGAGTGGTGAAAGGTTATTAGGAGTTTGGATGAGTTTGTACATATTAGAGATAGTATTTTGTATACACCTTTGGGTATTTTGATTGATAATGGATTATGAGAAGGCTGATTTGGCAGCGGGTCATAGCTTTAGTAGAAAGATGGTGGAGTAGAACTCATACATTTTATTTTCCTTGTGCGGAGTTAGGGTTCACACCACTAGACTTCACTATGATTTCTGGGTTGAGTATCGGTATAGGCCAACCGATACCTTTTCATACAAATTATGAGAATATGGATAGTATGCTTGTGAGTTTTCCTCGTTTGGTTGCGGATGCTTATGATTCTTCTGGGATTAAGCTATCTCATATTAAGATTGCATATATGGAACCCCTCTTGCATCTTGATACACGAGCGGAGTTAGCTTTGACTGTTCTACCGGGTAGTGAGGGTGCTGATAAGTATGTTAGGGCTTTTTTGATGTTTTTTATTTGGCATGTTTTGTTTCCTAATGGTTATTCTACGGTACGACTGGGATATTATGCTTATGTATTTGATTTGCATACTATGAGAGATTATGACCTGGGTAGCTCAGTATATGCCACATTGATATCGGCGTTAGATAAAGCTTCAAAGACATTCGGAAGTAGAAGTCCTCGATTGCGGATTCACGCGGGACTTTTAGAGATTTGGTTTTATGAGTACTTTCGATGTCTTTGTCCTAACATAGACATGATTGCCGATATTTCGCCCCTAGATTTGCTAGTTGGTCGTAATCCTCACTTTGACTCGTGAATGTAGGGCGATTAGGAATAATATCCTGTATGGCTCGTGCTTTCGATTGATATTAGATCATTGTCATCTATTGAGTGGATACCTTGGCGTTTGTCTACTGCCTTTGACGATCCAGCAGTACAACATGCTTGTGTGTTGTCACGTCACAGAGTTGTTTTTGCCGCGACGTGGTATCGGGTTTGGTACTGGCGGCCGGATGTTGGAAGAGGATGACCGACGTTATGGAGTTCCATGTGCTCCCATGCGAGATGTTAGTGATGCAAAGTCGTGGGGTAGAATTCAAGTTCATGCCAGTGGTGGTCCTTGGCGAGATGCGTCTTCTTTTGTTGTAGAAGCGGTGATCACGGCCGATCGCGATTATAGATGGTGGAACCGTGTCTCCATGGGTCCGTTGTTTGCCTCTTGTTGGTCGGCTAGCAACTTTGAGTTTGTGGACCTGGAAGGGATGAGACGTGAGCTACGTATTCCTCATCCGCCATACCAGCTGTTTAACCGACAACCTCTGAATGCATATCATCCGCTCCACGTAATGCGCGCCAATCCTCCTCGATGTTTGTCGGTGTGGACTTGATGGGGAGCCTACTTATATTTCTATTCCCCGAGGTGCCTCATGCTCGTTTCTTTGAGTTAAAGTCGCGATATTGATCAAGATACCATGGTGAGTTTAATTGTTTTATTTATCTTCTTCATTATATATATATAATATGTACTCACCTTTGTATTTTCTTGGATTTTCAGTGAGGTTCGAAAAGATATGAGAACCGTGTTCTTATGTTTGATGGGATGATGACCGCCTGTATCATTATAGCCAAGAAAGAGAGGAGGCATATTCTCGGACATATCGGCAATCCCAGCCATGTCGTATGATGGCCGAGACTTCGGAAAACGATATGAGGATATCGCGCAAGTGTATCTATACGCAAAGCAACATCGAGGATATGAGAAACTTCAGTTTGAAGTAGTTAACCTCCGTCGCATGGCGAGAAGATCATCGGCCTCAGATTAGGAACTTAGAGGAGCGGCTTTCAAAACGTCCAAATAGAGAGGAGAGGGATCGAGTGGTAAAGGGCGAAAGAAGAGAGCTAAATAAATTTGATGTAATATGATAGGTTTTAGATTATTTTGGATATTATATGATTATATCATAATCATAGATTTTGGACTGCATAATCATAATCATAGGTTTTTAATTTCTTTAATTTTTTCGATTTTGAATTACAATTCTTAATTTCTTCAATTGCACAAATGTTAATTTCTTAACTTCTATGCACAACTCATAATTTTTCAAGTTCTATGAACCACAATTTTAATTTTCAGAAAAAACGCACGCGGTTTTGGCAAAACCGCGCCATAGAAGCCCATTTAGCAGCCCAAGCCCACGCGGTGTTGCCAAAACCGCGCTGTTTTGCTAAAACTGCATGAGTGATTTGATACAACACCAAACCTGGAACCAAATATTAGTCGATTTGGTGTTTGGTTTGGTGTTTTTTTGGTGTTTTCATCAACATGTAGTTCTCCTGAAGTTGAAAAAACACCAAATTCTTGATATCACTGCTAAAGATGCTCTAAATTATTATTATAAACTATAAATAGTCAATAATCTTACACTTTCCACCACCCAACACCTTGTGAACTGGCTTCTGACGTCCAAAGAGGCTATTTATCTGATTAGAAACTGAAGCTGATTTATCTTCCTAAAAAAAAGACATGTTCTTTGGCTTCGGGGCATTTTCCGTAAAAGTGTCCATTATGTTGCTCAGTAGATTCTCGACTGTAATCTTTTCAGGCATTTTTTTTTCTTCACAATGTGGGGTATTACATGTTAGTGCCCAAGCTAATATTTTATGTTCCTTTTGTGACAAATAATATAGTGTGTAAGCGGTTTTTCTTGGTTTAGTTTTTGTTGTCGGTTCAAAAGATTCTTGAAAAATCGTGCTTGAGAATTTGGTCACAGGGCTTGAATCGGATTTTTAGATCTGTGAGTCTGCGTTCCAATACAGTTGGATTCATCTTGTTTCGATATTTGCACAATAAGTTATGACTGTTTTAGTACATAATCCATAATAATGGTTAGCCTGGATTTTTCTGATGAAGTTGTGTTTGGTGGCGTTCTATGTATTTTCTATTGGGAACTTGCTTTCATGGCCTGAAAGTTAGTTATAGAAAATTTAGTGTAGTTTCATACCCAATTTACTTGTACTAATCCAAGTTAAACAAATAAAATTATGACAATTTTAACGCAGATAGGTCAAACAGGATTTTTCCTGATGACCTTTTGTTTGCTGTTAGGCTAAGTGAATTTGTGAGTCGGAATCGGTTTTTCGGGTGTGAACAAACGTTGTAGAGGTTGGAGTGTAGTTTCTGACCCATTTGGATTTGTGTCAATCTAACTTATATAGAGAAATCTAAGATTGTTTCAGTGGAGTGTGGTTAATTATGATTTTATTCTTCACTACTAAAAGAAGGGCTTTTTGTGTCACTTTTTTTTTATGTCTCGTGTCACTTACTAGAAAAAAGTGACACACAGAGTTTTGATGTGTCACTTTTTTATGGATCGAGGGCTGATGTGTTGCTTCTAGGAAAAGTGACACAAGTAATTTTATTTTTTATGTCATATTATTTGAAAGTGACACTATTGGTTTGCCTTGTTGTGTCACTTCTGGGTGTAACAGAAAACAAAAACAAAATTAACATACTATCGAAATACAAATAATTTTATGGGCTACTGAAACTCAAATTGCCTGATTTGAGGCGTGGGGCTATATTTTTAGGTTCCCTCAGAAAGAAAAAGAATCAACAAAATAAACCTAAAAGTAAAAGAAAAAGAAATAAAAAGAGAATAAATTGAAGTCTCCCAAAAACACTGAAGTCTAACAGACCTCACTGCGTTCCCCCGAAAAAAACCATCACAGCCTCACTAAACAAAACAGCCATCCCACCATCTCGAAACCGCCGTCTGTGCAACTTCTAACGCTCTAGGGCTTAGAACGAAGCTAGTATCGTCTCTCCAAATCCCAAGCTTAAGTTTCATCTCGCCAAATCCCAACTTTCTCTAACTTTAAACCCCCTTAAGATCGTGCTTCATCAATTAATTCGTCCTTTGTTTATTTGGTAAGGATTTATCTTTTTCTTAGTTGACAATTGATTGTGCTTAATCTATGTTTGTTGTCCCTTTGTTGCTCTTTGCTCCATTTAATCCATGTTTGTCGTCAAATGTAGTTTTAAAATGTTTGACAAAATGTCATAGTAATGTGGAATAAATTATTTGTTTTAACAGCTGTTGCTTTTCTGCCACTCTTTGTAGTTGCAATTTAATTTGTCTTTTGATATATGGAACAATAAGTAGAAGAAAGATATATGTCTCGATTGAGTTTGATTTGCACTAAGCACCTCTAAGCAAACTTGTTTAATTCTGTGCGTATCAAAGTGATTAAAGAAGGTGTTTCGGTGCAAATTTAAGGTTTCTTAACAATTAGAAGTGCATTGTGTTTATTGTACAATCTAAGATAGAGAATATGAGGAGATATCCACAAATTTTGAACCTGTAACTTTTAAATATATATTTCGTTCTAAGGACATATTATTGGTACAATCTGGACTTGGCATTTTGATCGAGCATCCTTATTTCGTTAATTTCTACTTTGAAATCTCAAATCTCCACCTTATTATTGATTTAAAGTTTGGGAGTTTCGATGAACAACAAAAGGATAGGTGTATTGGGTTTCTAATTTCTTGTTTTGGGTTACTTTTGTAGTGATTGGAAATCTTGTGCTGTTGTAAAAAAAAATCCCACCTTTCTCTAGCGCTACTTAACGATATAATACACTTGGAAACCGTCAAATATTGCAATCACGAACTTGTAAGTTCCTTGTATATTTGATTGGGGTTTATCTAAATAAAATTTCTGAATTTTCTTGTAGTTAAAGTGTTGATTTATTTCCTTTTATCTTGTTTGTTAAACTTCTGGACATGTTGTTGGGGTTGGGGTTTTCATCAGGCGTGGAAGCCTTGCATATAAGTTTGGGTCTGCACTCTTCGTGTTTGCTTGCGAAATCCCCTTGCCATTCCCTAATTTCGATCTATGGATATATATGATGTGGAGTTCTCTCTCAAATTCTTGCTGCTGTAATTCTTAAATTTGCTCATCATCTTGTTGGTTTTGGAGTGGGTTTTTGGTTGCTCAAGGCTGAGGTAGGTGCTCTGCTCTTCTTTTATTTCCATCATATTAGGAGCATGCTAAGGATTTAACTTAAGACTTGATTCATGTGTTTCTTGTGTTAGACTTCACCTCATTTATTGAGTTCTAGCTAGTGTATGTATAGTGCTGAATTTCATGACCATGTTCTAACTAGTATGGTTTTTTTACGCATATTGAGGTATGGCTCACAAAGCTTGTTTAGATTGATGTAAATCCATTTTCATTGCTTGTAGTAGTTTAGTTATGACTTGTAAATATGTATTCAACCATAAAACTTGGACTGCAACAGGTCTTAAGATCTGAAAATTGCATTAAGAGGTTCGGATTTGGTGATTTTTTGGGTTAAAAGGGCAATATACCCTTTTTGTCTTAACTTTCTTGTTATGACTCCGTTTGGGGAACCGTTTTCACCGTTGTCTTTGTGATTTCAATGAGCATCTTTTAGAACTACTTAAATGCTTAGAGTTGGTACTTTAGTTCTATCAAATTGTTCGTCCTTTGTTGTTGGTCGATGTACGTCGAGACTTAGTATGTTGGTTCTGAAAATGCCGAGTTTAAGGTAATAGAGAACAGAAGTTGAACTATGTGATGTAGTTTCATTGTTTGACTGTCACTTAACCAAGTTTTAATAGTAACTAGTGCAGCTATATAGCGGTTTCCTTTCCTATTTCTCATATTGTCACAATTTTTTTGTGTATTCAGGTCATGAGACCTTAATTACAGATCTGATAGATTTTATATATGCTGCTCGAATGGCAAAGGTGATTTATTAGATGTTAATATGGTAGGCAATGCAATGCCTGCATTATTCATTTTCATAATATTTATAATATATTTTTTGTCGAACAGGTATTGGAGTTCTCTAGCAAGAAGAGTTACACCACTAAAATAGATGAACTTCATCTTGAATTCATCGATTTTATCCAGCAATTTATCTGAGTAGTTAATTTGGGTAAGTGGGCTTCCATATTTTCCCTTTTTTTATGTATATATACTTTTCTTATTGAATTTTTTTTTTTCTTACTTGTGCAATATACCCTTATTGATTCACTTGCTTTTTAATTTTATATACTAGTTATAGTGGAATGACGACTTCATGATATGATGCGGTGCATGGATCGATTAACAGATGAATAGATGACAGCTAGGTTTTTTGGTGTTGGAAGTGCGTACAATAAGCTAAGATATTGCTAGGATAGCGTTAACGTCATGTAGTTTTTTTTTTTTTTTTTTTTTTTTTTTTACTTTAATTTATTGTGATTCTTTTGGTATTGGAATGACTTATTTTGTTGGGAGTCAAACTGGATAATAGATACTAGGTTTGATCCATGGAATCAATAGAAGTTAATTGTTTTGAATGTTGTTTATTTTTTCCCGAGTGGATGTTGTTTCTATATCATAAAAGCGAAGTTAAAGTGATTTTGGTTGTGATGTTTTGATAAATGTATGTGGATGTTGTTTTACATAAAAGCAAAAGTTAATGAGATTTTGGTTATGACGTATAGGATGCAGGTTGAGAAATGAATACGATCGAATACAAAAATGAGAAAATATTTTCATTTGTCTCACTTTTGGAAAAAGTGACATAATATCTATTAAAAGTGACAACTGACCACTCTTATGTGTGGCTTTTGACGTATGTGTGTCATGCTCTGGTCTAAAAGTGACACGACTAGTATACTTAATGTGTCATTTTCAAAAGTGACACAACTAATATATTTAATGTGTCACTTTTGACGTATTTATATCTCGCTCTGGTTCAAAAGTGACACAACTAGTATATTTAATGTGTTATTTTTGACGTATTTACGTATCGCTCTGATCCCAAAGTGACACCACTAGTGTACTTAATGTGTCACTTTTGATGTACTTATGTCTCGCTCTGGTCCAAAAGTGACACAACTAGTGTATTTAATGTGGCACTTTTGAAGTACTTATGTCTCGCTCTGGTCTAAAAGTGATACAACTAGTGTACTTAATGTGTCACTTTTGAGGTATTTATGTCTGGCTCTGGTTCAAAAGTGACCACAACTAGTGTACTTAATGTGTCACTTTTGACGTACTTATGTCTCGCTCTGGTTCAAAAGTGACACAACTAGTATACTTAATGTGTCACTTTTCACGAGATTATGTCCCACTCTGGTCCAAAAGAGATACAACTAGTGTCACTTTTGACAAACATTGTGACACTCTTTCTTAAAAGTGACACAAGAGGCTATTCTTAAGTGTCACTTTTATTAACAAAAAATGACACATTTAATAAGGCTTTTGTGTCACTTTTGGTAGAACTTTATGTGTCGGGGGCTGATAGGTAACTTCAGAATTAGTTTCAAAAGTGACACAAGTGACTTCTTGTGTCACTTAAAAAGTGACACAAAAAGCCCTTCTTTTAGTAGTGCTTGATTATATATATATTGAACCAATTGGTTCAATATTTTTTTTATTGAAATTCAATTAATATTTTTTTATGTTGTAGCCAAACCCGAAAAAGAAGACCTATAAA
Organism: Coptis chinensis; assembly: GCF_015680905.1. Lineage (NCBI taxonomy): Eukaryota > Viridiplantae > Streptophyta > Magnoliopsida > Ranunculales > Ranunculaceae > Coptis > Coptis chinensis. The sequence goes on from NC_141464.1 coordinate 77,076,416, forward strand.
GGTAAGCAAATATCTAGGTTGTTGGAGTTATCTATTATTATTGTTAGACTATTATATATGAGTTTGCAGGTGTCATGCAAATGTTTATACTCTTAAAACAGGGTAGTTTTTTTTTTTTTTTGGTTATATATGCTAAATTTATTTTAATTTATAAGTGTCATGTATATATCTGCAAAATGAAAAAAGTCATGCCATTTGTTTTAAAATTTTTTTTTTCCCAAGAGCAATGAGTTTTGGAGAAAAATGAGAAATAGTTTGGAGAAAAATAATAAGTAATATGGATGAATTATTTATATTTCTAGTTTTCATTTCCTTTCCACAGCTTTTGCATAAAAAATAGGATTATGCTTTTTCCCAGTTTTATTTTACCAAACAGACATTCCATTCCATACCTTTACTTAGTGGACCACTTTTTTTTAATTTATCTGCAAAATCTCTTTTCAAGTCTTGGGCTCAAACAATCTTCCACACTCCCATCAAAGGTACTCTCTTTTTCTCTCTCTCATTCATACTTGATTCAGAAACTGGTAATTGAGGTTGGGTCTTTCTCACAATAACAGAAAAACATATTCTATAGTTTATTTAAAAAATGATTCTTTATTTGTGCCCATCATTGGTTATATGTTGTCTTTGACATTGCAAGGGCGTAGTACAGGATTGTAATCAAACTAAACATTTTTCGCTAATCGTTGTAAGTGTTACATAATTTACTTTTAAGTAGGCATAGTTGTATAGAAGACTCTGGAAGATGACACCTAACGTGGGAAAATCATTTAGAGAGTGAAAAATGAGGGAATGTATATGTGCAGATGATACTTGACCTCTGAAACTTTATTCTTCTTTGAGATGGAATTTTCTAGCTGATAAATATATATGGAATGGTAGGTAAATGAGAATTTCGTATTGGTTTTACACGATGAGATCAGTGTTTTGTTTGATTTTGTGATCACCACAAGTAATATAAATTATTTATTTTATAGGTTGTTAGCCAAATTTATACATAGATTTTTAGCATGGTTGCGTTTTCTAATCTTTCGTCTATACCAGTTACTAACTTACTTTGTATATCTTACAGGTGTTTGCAGCCTAAGGTCAGAGCTCTCATTGTTGAGTAGTAGGAAAGGTTAAAGCAATATTTGAGTGTGAAGGGTTGTGTACGCGAGCAAAGCGCAATGTTTCAGAGCAAATTGGCTTCATTTCTAAGAAGAAATAAGACCCTTGGTTTATACTCCCAGATCAGGGATTCTTCTTCAAGGTTTTCAAATGAATCCTCCTTCATCTCCTCGAGATTGTTCTCAAAATCCTCTACAAGTTTTTACACCTGGAGAAGCACCTTATATGCATATAGATCTCTTAATAAGGGATTTCCTTCTCGATCATCAAGGAATATCTCCACTACTGCAACCATATCTTCATCATCTAAGGAGGGGTCGAAGATGCTTATAACTGCAGGTTCTCATGCTCAGAAATTGGTGGGGATTTGGATTTTTGGTTCTGCTGCATGGGTGTTTAGTATGGTAGTTCTTGGTGGTATTACTCGACTTACTCGATCTGGTCTTTCTATGACTGACTGGAAATTTACTGGTAGCCTCCCTCCTCTGTCAGAGGAACAGTGGTTGGTTGAATTTGACAAATATAAGCAGTCTCCTGAGTACAAGCGAGTAAATAAGGGGATGACAATAGAAGATTTTAAGTTCATTTATTGGATGGAATATGCCCATAGAATGTGGGGAAGGGGATTAGGTATAATGTTTGCTTTGCCGTTTTCGTATTTTCTTCGTAAGGGATACATTACCGTCCGACTTGGGGTTAGACTCTCCGCTCTCTTTGCACTTGGTGCTGGTCAGGGTTTAATTGGATGGTGGATGGTAAAGAGTGGCTTAGAGGAACCAGAATCTGAATATGTTCAGCCTAGAGTAAGCCCTTACCGACTTTCAGCTCACCTTACATCAGCATTTGCAATATACTGTGGCCTTCTTTGGACTGGTCTTTCAGTTGTCATGCCAGAACCACCTGCAGGTTCTATGGCTTGGGTTCGTGGGGCAGCTAAACTTCAGAGGCTTGTCCTTCCTATAAGCGTCCTTGTTGGCATTACTGCAGTATCTGGAGCATTTGTTGCCGGAAATGATGCAGGCCATGCTTTTAATACTTTCCCAAAGATGGGTGATACATGGATTCCCGATGATATCTTTAGTATGAAGCCACTTATTCGCAACTTCTTTGAGAATACCCCAACCGTGCAGCTTGATCACCGAATACTAGCTAGTGCAACACTACTCTCCATGGGTGGTTTGTGGTGGGCGTCTAGAAAGTTAGACTTACATCCTGCCATAAGATCTTTGATTGGTAGCACAATGGGAATGGCGGCCCTTCAGGTCACTCTGGGAATATCAACACTTCTCTCATATGTTCCAGTTTCCCTTGGTTCTGCCCATCAAGCTGGAGCATTAACTTTATTGACGCTTATGATACTCCTCAATCATACTATTAGGAGGCCTTCATCAACCCTGCTCAAATCCTTGGGTTCAGTTGTGAGAACTCCTGCTGCATCCGGGTCATAATTTAAATTTATCTTATCACTGATGGTGGACAATGATTTTGCTATGGCATTTTGAGCTTAATTGCTGGTCTTGAACTTGGAGAAAAGAAAAGTGGATGTGTTTCAGTGTTAAAGAAATAAAGCTGTGTCTTCAACGCTGCTGTAATTTTGTAAGCTGGTTTCGAGCTTTTGTTTTCATACAGCAAAAAAAATTCTATATTTTTTACGAGGTTTTTTACTTGCATAAATTAGTACTTGCCATGATCTATGCAATGACCTTATTCTTGTAAATCTTAAACATTCTTTTTTCTTCCAACTCCTGCTGTAATCGTGGCACAGGGAAGTGCAACTTGAAGCATACGAGAAGCATGGCTAACCTTCAAAGTATGTTGCAGGTGCCAGGTAACTTAATTTGAATAGCTAAATATCGGAGATGAATGCTGTGAGCATGTGATTACTAGTTTGTATAACATAATGCGGGAGATGAATGTTTTGAGCATGCAATTACTAGTTTGTATGTCTGTGCCCATCCCACATGGAGTAAAAGTGTAAAACTATTTTCTAAAATCATTGAACTTATAGAAAAGTAAGTTCTGAGTATCTTTACAAGTAATTGTTGATGAATTTGACACATTGAATATGTGAATCAATAAAATGGTCATGTACGATCAGTTTTTAATGTGTTTGGTGCTCTTTGGATTACTGAGCAAGATAAAATGCTGAAACTGTGCTCCTTTTTCTTTGTGCCCCCTCCCAAAGTGATATTTGGAATGAAAAATAAATAATTTGTCGCACCATGATCTCTTCGATATATGCAAATCAAGGCTAATGCCGTTGCAGTCTAAGTTGTGACTGATATGGAAATAGCAAAAGTTAAATTGCTGCACAATTAAACAAAAAGGCCGAATGGAGTTATGTGGAATAGCCGCCGGCCTACATATCAGATTATTGTAGTTGACCAGGTATGTCACAGTGCAGTGTAACTTGTAGTTATCCATGAGCACATCTGTATGTTTCTTTTTAGGGTAAATCTAGAGTGCGCAGGAGAGAGAAAGTGAGGATGAATCTGGGCCATTCACACAGAGGTGAGGGTGTATTTCAACAAAGAAGTACTGATCCAAAGGCCCTCATTCCTGCGTACCCATACATCATGCGCACTGAAGACATGCTCTTCTTTTTATTGGTGAACCATGAACAAGATTATGAAGTATATTACTACAGCAAGATGTGGTAAGAATATTTCCCCTTGCAAGCTTCCAGGGAATTTTATGCTTTCACGGAAGAAATCAGCATTCTTGCTTTGATAATAAAGAAAAGAAAAGTTGCAGTTCACTTCACTCCAATACTTTTTTTTTTGGTTACACACTTCACTCCAACACTTATTCCCGTGAGAGATAGTTGAAAAGGACCTCAGAAAAAGTTTAATAATTTCAGTCAATTTTTTTTGGCAATATAATATATGTCTTAACGTTTAGAGTTCGGATAATTGTAGCTCGATCGTGGATTCTCCATTAATCAGAAAGTAGTGTACAGAAACTGCATAGGTTCATCCGTTCATGTTGCATATTATTATTGGTGATAATGACTTTGTATCACTGACTCACTGTATGATTTGAATAGGTACGCTGTACGCCTACGTTGCTGCAGTGTTGCCCACTACAAATTTATATAGGGTAGCTTCAAATTTAAAAAGGCGTAATGCGTTGCACATTACAAATTTATAATGGCTTTTTGAATTTTGACTAGGTCCACATATTAGTCGTATGATCGTATCACATGATGCATTGATACCAAATTACCAACTGCAATTTTCAGCTTCATGGATATATAATTAAGAGTAAATTCAATAGTGCAACTTATGCCATGATTAGATACGTTTTTCAACCATTATTCTCAGGAAGAATGGACCAGTTGTAACAACTAATTTGACGTCTGAAGACTTTAAATTAGTAAAACTTAATAAAATGGTTGTTTATTTACGTAGTTTTCTAATTTATCCAGTTTTGACTTTAAGGCAGAAGCAGTTTAAGCCCTGCCAATAATAGTCATTTAATCAGATTTTAGTGTACGAACTTTCTAGCCAATATTTTATCAACAAGTTTATCTATCATATGCGGACCATTGTCCAAGCAGATTAAGCAGCATGGCATTATCTTTGTGACAAGTTTTGCATGCACTTGAACATTTGTGTTAGAGAATTCATCCTCTTCTTAAGTCTTTTCAAAGCTAACAACATTCACTATAATCGTTCTTGGATGTTATCGCCAAAATAAGTTTTGAAAAGTTGCTTTCATCTTACTATATCATCAAACTCAACTTTTCAAGCAAACTGTTGCATATAATAAAGTTTTTCAAAGTTAAAGCTGGTCTAACTGATTGCAAATGAGAAATACGAGAAGCCTATCTTGTTCATCTCTTCTTCTTCTCCACTTGATTCTTGGGTTGGTTTCGGATTCTGTTGGAAATGCTTACATATCTGCAGTAGCTGGCGATCCAGGAAATGATTATTTATCGGCCATAGGTGATCCAGGAATGCAAAGAGACGATCTTCGTGTAGCAATTGAGTCTTGGAATCAATGCAATGAGGTTGGTGATGAAACTCCTGGCATGGGTAGCCCAAGGGCTGCTGATTGCTTCGACGTTTACAAAAGTTCAACACAAGGTGAGTTTTATTAATACAATCTATTGTCTATCTTTCGGTTCATGAAATTTAGTTTTATTTGATTTGACAAAGATTTACTACGGTCTGCATTTCTAGCTTAGATGCCACTGTTTGTAGAAGATGGAACATAACTCAATAGTTCAGCTGGTTTGGAGTTGAATAAGGGTTGTTTTAAATTGTGTGTAAATAGCTCAACAACCAAGCCAAGCTAAAAAATCTATTGACCTCAATCATCTAAGTTCTTTTCTTAAGATGATACATTATTTTTGATCCTCAACTTAATGTATTGATGGTATGTAATTTACATTCTCTATATTCCTGTAGCACAATATCTTCATTCGATAATATCATGATATGTAATTTACTACTTGGTGAAAGATTGTTCGTGAATTTTGTTATTATTTAGGTGGGAAGGATTGCAGCATCTGCAAAAAATTCCCTCACATGGTAGTTCACAGGGTGACCGAGCATGATAACAAGCTAGGTGTAGGAGACCCTTTTCTGGGAGGAGAAAATATAACCGACGTAGACCTATACGCTGCCGAGAAAGAATTGTATCTGGGTTCTAAATGTGAAGTGGACGACACTCCAAATCCATGGCAGTTTTGGATGATCATGATCAAGAGTGGTAACATGGACACATATGCTGCTAAATGTCCAAAAGATGGTCACAAGGTTGGCCCATATGGCCCAGATTCTAGGTTCCCATGCTTCGGTAAAGGGTGCATGAACCAACCATTGATTTATCACGACTATACTACTCTACAAGGACCAAACAGGACCACATTAAGGGGGAGCTTTTATGGGTCTTGGGACTTGGATGCTAATGTCAGCATGGGAATGGAAGCAAAGAAATCATACTACTCAGTCACTTGGGAGAAGGAATTTGGAGAGGGAAGTTGGGTGTTTCACCATGTGCTGAAGACATCAAAGAAGTACCCATGGTTAATGCTCTACCTCAGGTCAGATGCTACAAAAGGGTTTTCAGGTGGTTACCATTACCAAACAAGGGGGATGTCAAAGATAGTAAGTACTTGTCAAAGAATTTTTATAATTTTACCCCATATTCTTCCTCTTGAGTTGCTTCCAAATTAATATTTCAGTGCTGAAAGTGATTTTTGAACAAATGATGGTCAACATTATGTGGTTTGGACTCGGGGATTCAAAACAACCCTCAGACCGGTCCATGGGCTAAAATATCCATCAAAATCGAACCCCTCAGGCCCTCACAGATTTGTGGACTGGGTTGGGTCTCAACTTATGAGGTGGCCGGTGAGGGCTTGATAGTGACAACTGTCTAATGCACGGTGTTAAGGTGCAGTTGACGCCTTACTTTGGATTGCGTAGTACAGTAATAAGCCTTTCATATAGATTGAGAATGAGGACTCGATAGAAAATTTGGCCGTGATAATGTTATAGTACTGACTGATTTGAAAATTTTGCAGATTCCAGAGTCACCATATTTTAAAGTGAAATTCACCTTGAATGTGCTCAAAGGAGGAGGTCGTAATAGCCAATTCTATCTAATGGATATGGGGAGTTGTTGGAAGAACAATGGGAAACCTTGTGACGGGGAGGTAACAAGTGATGTCACTCGATATAGTGAGATGATCATTAATCCAGAGACAACTGCTTGGTGTACGCCAGAAGTCCTTAAATTCTGTCCTCCTTACCACACATTTCCTAATGGAACACGAGTACATCGCACTGATACTACTAGGTACCCTTACAAAGCATATCACCTGCATTGCTCTCCTGGGAATGCACAACACCTTGAGAAACCATACGACCTATGTGATCCATTCAGCAATCCTCAACCTCAGGAAATACTTCAGATACTACCTCATCCAGTATGGGGAGCTTATGGTTATCCTACAAAACAAGGTGAAGGATGGATTGGAGATTCAAGGACTTGGGAGCTAGATGTTGGGGGTTTGTCCGCTTCACTCTATTTCTATCAGGTACGCACTCTTACTTACAGAAGCTAGAACTTTATGATTTATGCTGGAGCCAAAATGAGGGGTTCGTTCTGGTGGGTTGTTGATAGTGGATAACTACTCCTGATCACATGATGCCTACAATTATTAAAAGTAATGGATGGCCAAGCTGATCGAATAATGTCAAATGATTTTCTGTAAGCAAGTAGTGTTCTGTAAGCAAGTAGTGTTCATATGTCGTAGAATATCAACCATAGGCCATAGCTACTTCAGTTGATGAAGTTTCAATTGTAAGGTATTGTACTAATAATTGACTCTCAATATCAAAATGCAGGATCCTGGAACACCACCAGCAAGAAGACAATGGATGTCCATTGATTTAGGAACAGAGGTGTATAGGGATGATAATTCTTTGGCCGAGTGGACTGTTAGCGAATTGGACATTGTTGTACCTAATAAACAATCAAGTTAGAAGAAAGTGTCTTCCCAATGCAAATACCATTTAGGATAGGTTAGCTGAATTCTAACCAAGTTGTAACCTTAAATGTGAATATTGCTTTTGCATGAGAATTGCATGGTTAATTGATCATATGATTTTCTTTTCTGAAACTCTTCATTCTGTACCATCTTCACAGCACAATGCAAGTAGTCTGTAAACAGAGGTCTCTGAGTCTTTTGAGTATTACCTACGTACTGGTACATGGTGAAATGAGCTTCTACCGCACTCATCATTCAGTTCCTCCAGTCATGATCCAACAGAGTTATAGCTGAAGCGCATAAAACGGGACTGATATGTTCTATATACTTATGTACTTGGCCATTTAGACTTAGATTTCGTTCTAAGAAAGTATAATGTGTTCCGGTTTTCTCTAAAAGCAGGGTTGTATGAGTATCGGAACAAGATAAAGAGTTTGAGAATTTTCACCAAGGAAATAAAAGGAATTCTTGAGAGATGCTAATGGTCACTCCGACATTTTAAGCTTCGATATTTAATTTGACTCGGTACATGCCAGTACGTCCCCTATGCCAAAGCAATGGCACTTGCTATTTTTCAATATTGGACGTACAGATTTTACCACCTCATTTACTTATTTTTCCTTGAACATTCTCCGTGTGTAAGATACATCATTAAGAATGAGATGAACCAAAATTTAGCTGGTGATTCTGCTCTTCTTGAATACATCTTTCAACTGTTTATCAAGGAGGCCGGGGTTTCAACGTATATTAATCTTTCTCTAGATTTACCCTAACATTTATCTTGTGTGATGACGTCGACTGTCAAGATCAAGGACATACAAACAACAATACAGAATTCATTTTAGAGACAATTTACATCTCAGAGTTCAAAGATAGATATTGAATTGTACGTTCACATCTCACTATCTCAGACACAACATTTGATGTTAACTTCTCAGACACTGGCCATTCTAATTTATGTGGTTTAGAAATAAATCGTTCTCATTGCAACAAGAAAGTAATAATAATGGGTCCCAATAACAATACTATGCTTATCAAACATTTGATGTCAACAAAGTTATAATTCAAATATAGATTAGTATGCAGTGTGACAATGATTATGCATAATGTAATTGTTATTTTGAGCATATATCAAATTCAAAATTTGTAAATATATTGGTAAAGTCCTGTTATTCTTTATAATATATCTTACAAATATTTGCAATTTAGAAAATAAAATAATAAAATAAATATATTGAAAGCTATTAATCATCATAAAAATCGGAAAGAATCGCTAAAAATTCAGTAAATATCGAGAATTATAAGGCTTTTACCGTTTTTATTATTTATTCATTTAAAAATTCAATAACCAGTCAATTCGAAGACTTTTTCTGTTATTTTTAGAAAATCAGATATTTTTGTGACTATAAACTCTAATTTATATGGTTTAGAATAAAATAGTTCACATTGCAAGAAATGAATTATACCTTGCTTATCAAGAATGTAAGACTAACCTAATAAATTATTTCTCCCACTGTTTCTTAGTATCTTGGCCTGTGTAAGTACCCTCCGTTCTCAAACCAATCACTACAACATACATGTCCACACACCAGGTCGTATATTCACAGCTCGTACATCACCAAGTCGTACCACGCCACCAAGACGTAACCACGACCCAAACTCAGGTCGTCCCAAATATCAAATACAGCCATATATGGAAACAAATGATCTACCGCGATCCTGAAGCTCAGTCAACGCACCAATGAAGGAGACATTTACTTTGTAATAGCAGGAGTAATGACGAATCATCAAGAGAGCACAAAATATGGATCTACACTTGACAACAGCCTGAAACAAATAAGGAAAGTCAAACCAAACATCTATAAGTAGAGAGAGATGAACTACGTAAGACTTGATTCAAGTTTACCCAAAAAACTTGATACGTAAGTAACTTTTATCCCAAACAAGAGTGCAGCCACTCCCCCTCAACCTCAACATCAGGTCGTAAGTAGAAACCCACACATCTACATTGGCGTCGTCTGCCAGTTCGTTTTCTTGAGAAAAACACCCACACTATTTTCTCAAGCCTACGAAACTGGTTAAAAAACCACCATGGAAGAACAACTAAAAGCTCTAGTAGATCAAGTAAAATTTCTCCAGGAATCATTTACTACGCTCCAGCAAGAGAACCAAACTATTCGCAAATAAACTACTTCCAACACCAACAACCTGGCCCCAGATGCAATTGAAAACAATGCAATCATAGCCTTCACTACAACCACCAATCAACGTCTTGAGGACTTCGCCCAGCGATTGGAGAAGTCAAGCGAAAAGGCAAGCACAGCCCAGATCGTTTAGAAGATGCTCCAGTCATACAAAGCGTAACCATTCACAACAGAAGTCAGGGACAAACAACCTCCCTATGATTTTATCCAGCCAAAGTTCTTGTTGTACGATGGTAGCTTGTGTCCAGGCCAGCACATAGCTCGTTTTAGCCAAATCCTGGCGCTCTACAGTGCTCCAGACTTTGACTACCTAAAATGCAAACTCTTTCCAGCCAGCTTGAAGGACAGAGCATTAGATTGGTTCTACACGCTAACTCCAAATTCAATCTACAACTTCGACAAGCTAGCCGAGACATTCGCAACAAAGTTCGTCCACAACAGGAAGAAGCAAGTCAACCTAGACTCGTTGTTCTAGCTGAAGCAAGCACACGGCGAGACTATTCATGCTTTCTTAGGACGTTTCAAAAAGAAACTGCTATCAATGGAGTCAGGCCTCAAGGACAGCTTTGCAACCTCAGTATTCACCAACCCTCCTAGATGACTCCGAACTAGCAAGGTCTCTCATGCGTAATAAGCCAGAACGCCTAGACGACCTGTACCATAGAGTCGACAAGTACATGAAATACGAAGAATGGATGGCCCAGCGCAAAGGCAAAGAAGTCATCGCAGTAAGTGACAAACGGGGACCCAAAGAAAGTAATCAGTACTCAGGCAACAACAAGAGACCAACTCCCATAAGCCATCGTACACCAAAAGAGAATTCTCTAACTTCTCCAGGACGCCAAACCATATCCTGAAGAAGATATACACAACACCTCACTTCAAACCAAACATCAACAAGATGATAGCAATACCAGGACGTCTATATTGCCACTTCCACAAACTCCACCACTATGACACCGATAAATGTTGGAGCCTCAAGCACTACCTCCAAGACTTAGTCGAAGAGGGAAAACTGAAAGAGTTCCTGTCAGAAAGCGACCTCAGGCATAAATTGAATGCCAACCGCAATAGAAGCAGGAGCCGTATTCATTAACGACCTACTCGCAGAAGAACCAGAAGCAGAACATCACGACGATCTAAATCTCCAGGTCGGTCGAGACACAACAGAAGACAACACTCCTCTGAGCACGACGAGAAAAAGGTAATCCACATGATTACAGACACCTCCAGCAACGAGACCTCCGATCGTGAAAAGCGCAAGCGCGTAAGAGCATTGCAAGAAATCTACCACCTATCCCACAAAGCTGAAGTGATCACTCCTGCCAACTCTCAAACTATGAACGCAATATCGTTCACTGAGGAAGATCTCGACAAGGTGTGCCTACCCCATAATGATGCTCTGGTAGTGCACGTCAAGATCAACGGATGGACAGTCAAGCGGGTCCTAATCGACCCTGGCAACTCCTACAACATCTTCTTCTACCAAGCATACAAGGATATGCACCTGCCAGACTCGGTGATGATAGAGTCAAATGCGCCACTCTACAAGTTCAATAGAGATCGCACAGATGCCATTGGAGACGTCATCCTACCAGTCTCCATTGGGGAAAAAGAGGACATGGTTAAGACCTCAACACGCTTCAGTGTGATAAATGTCAAGTCATCATACACTACCATCTTAGGATGCAGGTGGATTCACAAGATCCAAGCAGTTCCATCAACCTTACACCAAGTACTGCGGTTCCCCAGACCCCGAGGCATCATGGAGTTTAGAAGTAACCAACTAGAAGCTCATCAATGCAATCAAGTAAGCACAACAACCAAGGCCAAAACTCAAGTCGTCCAGACAAACGACATCCCAAAGCTGCAAGATCCTCAAGCTTCCAGCCTTCCAGCATCAGCAACAGACAAGCTCAAGGAAAAACAAGCACAAGTCGAACCTGAACAGAAAGTCAATTTGGGCACAAATGATGACCCAAAATTTGTCTATGTAGGGGCTGATTTAGACCCAAGCTCAAAGAGCAACTTGTCAATTTTCTATATCTCAATAAAGATGTTTTTGCTTGGTCGTATATCGATATGTCAGGAATCGACCTTCAGGTCGCTTGCTACAAATTAAATGTAGATCCAACTATAAAGCCTATCAAACAATGACCTCGGAAACTAGCACTCAAATTTCAAAAAGTCATCAAAGAAGAGATAGAAAAGCTCAAAAAGGTTGGATTCATTAGAGAGGTCGAATACCCGACCTGGTTAGCTAACATTGTAGCCGTTCCTAAGAAAAATGGTCAGGTATGACTCTGCATCGATTTCACTAATGTCAACAAACATTGCCCAGAAGACAGCTTCCCCCTACCCCGGATTGACATACTGGTAGATCAAACTTGCGGACATAAACTTCTATCATTTATGGACGCATATAGTGGATACAATCAGATACCACTTGCAGAAAAAGACCAGGAAAAGATGTCCTTCATAACCGAACAAGGAACGTTCTGCAACAATGTCCTACCATTCGGCTTGAAGAACGCCGGCACGACCTACCAGAGACTTGTCACAAAAATGTTCAAAGACTTGCTGGGCGACACTATGGAAATCTACAGAGATGACATGGTAGTCAAAAGTGCAAAGGCTGGCAACCACATTTCTCACCTGCAAGAAGCCTTTGAAAGATTGCGTCAAAACAAGATGAAGCTCAACCCAGCAAAGTGCGTATTTGGGGTAGCCTCAGGGAAATTATTAGGATACCTCGTTTCACAAAGATGCATTGAAATTCGACTTGAAGAACGCCGACGCAACCTACCAAAGACTTGTCACAAAAATGTTTAAAGACTTGTTGGGCGACACTATGGAAATCTACATAGACGACATGGTAGTCAAAAGCGCAAAGGCTGGCAACCACATTTCTCACCTGCAAGAAGCCTTTGAAAGATTGCGCTAAAACAAGATGAAGCTTAACCTAGCAAAGTACGTATTTGGGGTAGCCTCAGGGAAATTATTAGGATACCTTGTTTCACAAAGACGCATTGAAGTAAACCTAGAACAAATACGAGCTTTTCTTAAAATGCCAGAACCAACTTCCAAACAACAAATACACAAGCTATATGGCATGGTTTCAGCTCTCAACAGATTCATCTCACGTGCATCTAACAAATGCAGACGGTTCCTGAAAATACTAAAGAAGGGCACAACATTCACATGGACAAACGAATGCCACAAAGCTTTTAACGACCTGAAGGCTTACCTATCAAATCCGCCCATCCTGTCTAAACCAAATGAAGGAGAAACACTAGGGCTTTATGATACCCGTAAAAATAGTAGAATCCTAAATATTAATGTTAACAACACTAATACGTAATCCTACCGTTCTTACGTTTAAATCAATTCTTCTTACTCTCAAAACATAATCATGCAATATAATGAGTAAGAATTCGTTCCACTCTTAACTGTCTAGACTTAAATTGAATTTAACTAATCAAACCCAAAAGGAACAATGGTGAGAGTAATGATTTGATGTGAAATTTCTATACTACCATTCCCAACACAAGAACAATAATAAGAACATGTCATTATGGAATAAGTAATTAACTTTATAAATCTAATAGAACAATAAGAACAAGATATGATTGAATGAATAACAACTACTTATTAATCTAATGAACAATAAAAACAATGATTCAATACTCAAGAAATAAACTAATTAATTAATCTAAAATTAGATCTATAACTAAGGTTTAATGGCTACTTTCCTTATCCTAACCTAACTATCTACCATTAACAAAGAGTCAAACTTTTGTTTTTATACTTTCAGATCCAAAAATCGTGCATGGGCTTGGAGCCATGTTTTGGGCCGGAAAATCGGGCCCAAAACCCAATTTCTTTAGTCCAAAATGGGCTCTTCAGCTGCAGTTGTCTTCGACAGATATTTCGTCCACTTTTGCTCCTCTGATTGGGTCAAGGATTGGACCATTGGAAATCTCTTTCCGAGCCGGTCGTTTTGACATAAGATACTCCCAATTACGAGGTCTGAGTCCAAAGATACGGCCTTCGGAAGTTCTGCTGACTTGTGTACTGTTTCTGCCTGTGTTGACTTTTCAGCTTTTGATTGGGCTTTACAAAGGCTTTGTCTCCTTGAATCTTGGCCTTTATTCACAGAACTCCTTAGCAACCGACCTTTGCTCCTTTATCTCGCTAAAGTGGCATATTTCTGCACATAATGGACTTTAAAGCCTGAAATGCATAAAAACACGTAATCAGTATTAACTCTTAATTATTACTCATATAATTGGTCTAAAAGTATGATGGCTAAGGGGTTAAAACTACAGTTTTGGGCTCTTATCACTTTACCTTGCGACTACCGATTTTGCCATCAGCTCGGTCCTTTTTTGTGAAAGTGAGGGAATCGAAAAACCAGTCTATTTCACTAGCAAGACATTAGCAGATTCAGAAAAGCATTACTCTCCAATTGAGAAAACAATGTTATCTTTGTTATACTCTGCTCGCAAGTTTTGACCATACTTCCAGGCTCACAAAATCAAGGTCTTAATAGATGTACCCATCAAGCAAGTCTTGAGTTCCACCAACAAAATAGCCCGCATGGCCAAATGGGCTGAAGAACTCGGAGAACATCATATCAATTTTTTTTCTCATAACGTCTCACAAAGGTCAAGTCGTTGCCGACTTCCTTGCTGACTTTCCCGTTGAAGATATCAACTGGGAACCTGAGCCTATTACTTCACTCCATCAACCAACCACCCCATACACATGGCACCTTTACGTTGATGGAGCTTGCAACAATAGCGGTAGTAGACTGGGGGTAGTGTTAACTTCACCAGAAGGAACCTAGCAACAAAAGTCAATAAAGATCGATTTCGCAACATCCAACAACGAAGCAGAATATGAAGCGTTAATCACAGGTGATCTTAGCACTTTTCAGTGTTTTTAGAAATTTACTTACTACGTGCTAAAACTCAATATTTCCTTACTCACTGTTTTTTTTTTCTATTTTTTCTAGTTCGAGTAGAGATTTCGTTCCACTCCTAAGACAAGAATCTAAATGATCACAACTAAAATCTACACCTTGGAGAATTAAGTGAGAAGGATTTGATAGATAGATTTTTGCTACATAAGTTATCTAAAAATTATAAGTTCGTTTTATAGTTAAATAAAAGAGAGAGAAAGATAAGGAAGAATTAATCCTACTCATGCAAAGCCTAGCTACAAGTCTTTTAGAAACAGGTCACTACCATCTCAAATCCCTAACACAATATACCTATCTCTAAACATATCATGTTAGCATGTGGAATTGAAATGATATTTCATCTCTGAAATATCATTCCAACTCCTAGTTCTATTTTACAACAGTTGATCAGATATTAGTCAATCTTTGTCATTTTGGGACAGGATGAAAAATAGAACCTAAGTCTTTAAGTAGTGATTTCTAGAATCTTAAATTTGTAGCCTGATCCTCATATGAGCATCATTAACCCTCCTCTTGGGAGAGTTTTAGCTCATGATCCTAGGATTGAATTAAACTACAAGAAGATATGTGAAATGAAAGAGAAAGAGAATGAAACAAGAAACTACAACCTGTTTACCTAAATGAAAAAGAGTTTATTAAAAACTAAAGAGAGTTCCCCATTAACCAGTTACAAGTTTTTTTTTTCTTCACACTAAAAACTAAAACTAAAAGTAAAGACATGGAAGTAAATGAAAAGTAAAAGTCAAGGAAGTAAAAGCTAGCCAACTCCCAAAATCAGCCCCCCTTTACATAAGAGAGTCTTTTTCTCCTCTCCCACATGAAACACTCTCCTCTCATTTATTTTTCTCTTATCCACAACTCACCCCCATTTGACACCTTTCATTTTTTTAAATAATCATCACCTAAATCCAACAAACTCATTAACTTCATGCAAGGTGTCAAATTTGCACCAATTATTTGCACCTTTGTCTTGACTTGCATGATGACTCATCAAATCTTGTGGTCCCGCCTAGTGGGTCCATGTACAGTGTCCAGTGGCAGTCCGGTCTTTTGGCATTTTTACAACTTCCTGCCTATGCGTAGAGTTCGTCACATTGATCGTCGGGGCAGCTCACTCGTCACATTCGGAGTCCTGGTTCAAGAGATATGAGCTTCGGAAGTTTGACGCTTCGTATCGTAATCCGTCCCGCTTGGATTTATGTAATTGTTTGAAGTCTTTGGGCTTTAGTCCGGATTTTGTTGGGCTTCACGTAGGCTTAATCGGAAAGCTTCTGTATACTCCCTATTTCGTGCTTAAATGTTGGCTTTATCATCATTTTAACGTTAGTTGCTCTAACCTGCAAAAGCACAAAAATGCGATTATTTCCTGATTATTAAACATATAATTAACCAAATTGCTATGTCTCTATAGGGTATAATATCACAGTTTTGGGTGCTTATCAACAGGCCTCCGCATGGTACAACAATTACAAGTCCCAAAGCTCAAAGCTTACAGTGACTCACAACTAATCGTCAAACAGATCACCAAAGAGTATGTGACAAATGGAGCAAACTTAGCCAAGTACGCTCAGGTCGTCAGTGATATCATCAGCTCGTTCACAACATTCTCCTTGGAACACATTCCCTGAGAGGATAACAGACATGCAGACAGCCTGACTTTCTTAGCCTAAAAACCCCAAGATGCATGTCCTAGAACAGTTTACATTGACATCCTAGAGAGGCTCGCCTACCAACATGAAAGTGCTAACAACCTCACGGGACTTCTAGCCTTCATCTGAAAAAGAGATCACTCAATCTTGGATAGGCCCATTTTTGAAATTTATCTTACATGGCGAGCTCCCAGCAGAGGCAAGGAATGCTTGTGCCATACAATTTTGAGCTCCCAAAGACACCGTGATCAACGGGCAATTGTTTCGTAAATCTGTAGGAGGACCCCACCTAAGGTGCATAACTCCATGCGAAGGCCAACTCATCTTCGACGAAATTCACAAAGACGAATGTGGTAACTATGCAGGAGCAAGATCTTTGGCTCATAAAGCAATTACCCAAGGGTATTATTGGTCAGGCATGCACATTGAGGCAAATAAGTATGTTCTTAAATGCCACCAATGTCAAATATTTGGTCACAACCACCTAAGTCTAGCACAGGAGTTGATCAACATAGCCAGCTCATAGCCTTTTCATATGTGGGGGCTAGACATCATGAGACCATTTATCCCACAAAAGAAAACAAGACTCAAATACGTCCTTGCAACCACATATTACTTCACCAAATAGGTTGAGGCAATCCCACTTGTTCAAGTCAAGGAAGTCCACATCATCAACTTCATATGGACCAATATTATCACAAGGTTTGGTCTACCCCACACCCTCATCAACGGAATCCAATTTGCCGGCACACAAGTCAAGGCATTCCTACAAAAGTGGCACATCACTCAAGCATTTTATACACCTAGATACGCACAAAGCAATGGCCAAACAGAGGCCACAAACAAATCCATCAAAGAGAATATCCAAAAAAAGTTGGAGAGCAAGAAAAGCCAATGTCCAGAACAACTCGAGAACATTTTATGGGAATACAAAACCACAGCCCGAGCCAGTACCAACGAGTTTCCTTTCACACTTTACTTCGGAACATAAGCAGTAATACCATCAGAACTTACAATCACAACTACACGTTCTGACATCATCGAATTAGGAGAAAACGACAACATCTTATCCAAAGAAGTCGACCTCCTAGAAGAGTGAAGGGAAACTGTTACAATATCCCTAGCTCGGTACCACCAAACCATCCAACGAACTTACAACAAGAAGATCGTCCCAAGATCTTTTCAAGCTGGCAACCTAGTCCTTAAAGGGATCTTAGCACCAGCCAAGCTTGACCCAACTTGGGAAGGCCCATACATAGTTCATAGAGTCGTTGGAAATGGAGCTTACTAGATCAAAACTCAGCTTGGTGATGTGCTTCCCCGACCTTGGAATACAGCTCTATTCAAGCGTTTTTACCAACAATTTTTTTCCAGATGTATCAATCAATATGAATAAAATTTCATCAGCATTTCGCGTATAAGTGTTCTCTTTACATTACATGAGTACCACCATAGCTAGTAAATTCGCGGACGGCAAAAATTCGATATGAAACTTATTCGTCAAAAATTCAAAATTTTGAATAATAATACGTTTAAAAATTTGGCCAAAAAAAGGAAAAAAACGCCAAACATACAATTTGTCTTTTATACGCATATAATACAAAAAAAACCGGATGTACTTTACTGCATTACAACTTTACAAGTTTAGAATGTAATAATTTGTCAGAATTACTCATTAACTACACATACATAACTCAATTTTTTATTTATATTTACTTGCTAACACTTTAGTTCTTCGATATTCTTTAGGTATGGAATGTTCTAACTTAAGTGGATTTTCAAAACTTTCCATTTTGAAGTTGCATCATACCTTTTATAGTATGTTTTTTTTCATTTAAAAAATACGGACTTTATTATTCGGCAATTATAAGCTTGGATCATAGAATTCGTGTATTAATCCCTATATTTGAAACATTCGCCTTATTATTCATATTATATGTAAAAATGTATAAAATGTGTATAAAACGGGTATTAAACGCGAATTTACTAGCTATGAGTACCACACATCATGCACTCGCTGCCCGATCTGGGATATCAAAGTAACCAACCTAACACCAACGCCAGGGTTAAGCAGAACTCAACTATAATTACTATACAAAGGTTAATTATCAATCAAATCTAATCCACGGTCCCCAAAAAGGAGCACAAATCAACTTAACACCAATGCTAGGGTTAAGTACGATTCAACTATAATTGCAATGCAAAGGCTAATTATTAGTCAAATCCAATCCAAAGTACCCCCAAAAGGACCACAAGTCAACTTAAGGCCTTTGAAAGGGTTAAGTTTGACTCAACTATAATTATCACTCAAAGGCTAATTATCAGTCAAAAATCAATAAGAAGTTCCCCTAAAAAAACCACTAAATCAATCCACACACACCTAAGGACACGAAGAAACCTAGGTGCCAACTACGCGCATCTATCAGGTCATGCATAAAAAAACTTATGACCTAAAAGCATCAGGCGATCCACCAAAATACGACAGGTCATCGAGTCTACTACTATGCAGCACAGGTCATCAAATAACAAAACAAAAAGCAAGAAAAACAATCATATTCATACAAAATTCACATACATTCTCATTTCAAAACAAGTAAGTAATGTAAATACTTTACTTACTACAAAATCGATTAGATACTAGAGGCTTCCAAGTTATCCTGGGAAAACGACCTCAGTATTCCCATAAAAAATAGAAGTTATCAGTATCAACAACAAAAGAAAATATTGTTCAAAAACTTCATCCATAATCAAACATATCACAAGAAGAACAAAATTAGTTGACACGAGACAGATGTTTCTTTTAACTCAAATAAGCAAACTCTTCTATAGCTCCGGTGTTCGTATGCCCATGAATAGCAACCTCTACAAAACAAAATAAAGTTGTCAGAACGTTCAAAGTATCAACTACCCTACATACACTACGACCTATAATATAATGACCTACCATCCCATTTTATAGTACGATTCGCCAACTCCCAGTGAGAAAGACAGTAATTACCCACAACTAGTAAGGGTCTACACCCCCAATCCTCCTTGCTCACACCCACAATCACATCAGATTAACCTTTCACCAACTGCAATCAAACTAAAATTCATAGCAGACGACCTCTTCACAGAAAATGCTCAAGCACATTCGATAATCAGATGTTATAATCCCTCTCATTCAACAAATGCAACACATGAAAAACTCTCCAACTATTCCCCACGAACTGACAAGGGGCTTTCCCACAAAAGTTCAAAACCTCCATAGTAAGACGTGAGAACGATAACCTCATCCCAGCCTTCAATTGACCATAACAAACCACAACATCCTGAAAAGAGCCCAAAACTGTAGTTTTAACCCCTTAACAATCGTACTTTTAGACCAATTATGTGAATAATAAGTAAGAGTTAATACTGATTACGTGTTTTTATGCATTTCAGGCTTCAAAGTCCATTATGTGCAGAAATGTGCCACTTTAGCGAGATAAATGAGCAAAGGTCGGTTGCTAAGGAGTTCTGTGATTAAAGGCCAAAATTCAAGAAGACAAAGCCTCTGTAAAGCACGGTCAAAAGATGAAAAGTCAAAGTCCACGCGGGCGTAAAACAAGGCACAAAGTCAATGTAACTTCCGAAGACCATATCTTTGGACTCAGACCTCAGAATTGGGTCTACCTTACGTCAAAACGACCTGCTCGGAAAGAGCTTTCCAATTATCCAAGCCTTGGCCCAATCATAGGAGCAGAAGTGGACGAAAAGTCTGTCGAAGTCAACTGCAGCTGAAGAGGCCTTTTGGAGTGAAAGTATTAGGTTTTGGGCCTGATTCTCTGGCCCGAAACATGGATCCAAGCCCATGCACGATTTTTGGATCTGAACATATAAAAACCAAAGCTTAGCTCTTTGTTAATGGTAGGTAGTTAGGTTAGGAAGCTAATGTTAATGGAGTTTAGGGTTAGAAAAAGATAGATCTAGATCTAGTTTTGAGTTTTATCCCATTAATTAATTAGTTTTCATACCTTATTTTAATATAGATTATTGAATCATTGTTACTTTTCATTAGATTAATAAAGTTAGTTGTTTTTGATAATCTAGCTTCATTTTCCATTAAACATCTATTGCAATTCATTAATTTAGTATTTGTCACTATTAGTTTAAATCAATTCTTACATGAGTAGTTTCTTTTTAAATTCGAACAAGCAAAGTTCAACCCTTTATACCATGTCTTGTTTGATTTGCTTCGGGAAATGATAGTATAATGATATTAGAAATTTCACATCACACATTACTCTCACATTGTTCTTTTCAGGTTTAAGTAGTTGAATTCTAATTAAGTCTTGAGGGTTTAAGAGTGGAGCGATCCTCGACTCTCTTATATTACTTCGTTATTGAGAGTAGGAATATTGATATAAACACGTATTTACGTAAATTGATTATTTGTGTTTACGCATAGATAGTTAGAATACGTAAAATCACTTTTATCAAATGGCGCCGCTGCCATCTTAATCTCGTTCAAGAAAAGAATTCAATTGCTTGAATCCAAGGGGCAATCCCCTATTCTCTACCCACCCACCCTTTTAATTTTTCATTCTTATTTCTTGAATTTTCGGAACTGTTCACTATTTTAGGCATAGGGGCTGCGGATTCACAGAGAAAAACACTGCGGTGAAGGTATTTCTAAATTTTCAAAAATTCTGAAAATTTTCAGACATAATATTTAATGTGTTGTTGATTTACTGGAATATTTTTAGATTTTTCAAAGTTGTTTTACCTTGTGAAACAATACGATCCTTACAGTGCTGCATTTCAGTTTTCACACCGTATGTTCTTGAAAAACAGACGAGTAAGGTTACTTAGGGAGTTTTAAAAATTCTATAATTTTTACAGGAGTATCTATACTAAGTCAGAAGTTTGTAGTTAAAATTTGACGAGTTTTTGATTTGTTTTGACCACCTAAATAGTAGAGTGTTTCCAGTGTGTTTCTGCAGTGTTGCAAACACTTAATATCTGGAACACCAGCCGATAAGGAGAGGTTGTAGAACTCCAATTGCTCTAAAGTTTTTACAAGAACAAGTAGGATCTGTCAGGAGTCTCCAGTAAAAATTTGGAAATTTTTGGCTTTGTTTTGATGGATTAACCATTCGGTTGTTTGTATTATGTCCGAAAACTGTTTTGCAAACTTTGCAGGGCAGTAGAGGGACTTTCATAGCTCTGATTGATCTGAAATTTTACAGGCTACTTGATAGACGTCTTAGCATATTACTGTAAAAATTTCAAATTTTTTGGAGTACGATAAAAGGCCTAAAATTTGAAAACCCTGAGGCGCTACCACCCAAAGGAGAGCGCAACCCGCCCAAACACCGGACATTCGAAACCCCGAAAGACTCGGCGCTTCAAACAGAGGGCACCTGCGCCCTCGAAGGAAAATTCAGCGTGAACAGCCCAATTTTCACAGGTTAGTTCAAATTTCTATTTCTTCAAGTTACTCAGTGTTTCTAACTTATTAAATACACCGAGATCACGTGATACAAGACGCTATTCAAACGCTGCGAGCAAGGAGGCATTCAGTACTTTCTTCTTCCACTCCTCGCCTCTTCCGTCGAGAGGAGTTTTAATTCTAGTATAATCGCTTGTTTTTCAGAGAAATAAATACAATACTTATCTAGAATTTCATACACTACACTTGCATCAATGGCTAAAGAACAAGAGACTCCTCTCTTTGATTTTTATAAAGCCCTAAACGACGGGCCCTAAGTCGCATCATTCTTGCAGACCTAGTGGGGATTTTCGAATCCCCTAATATATTTAACTTGTTACCGGTTTTCATGGTTTAGACCACGAGAAGCCTTACCAAAGACACGCGTAGGATAAACCAAGTTCTCACTACATTCCATCATCCTAGCGTAAGTCCGGATCAAGTTAAACTTAGGGTGTTTCCTTTCACCTTAGTTGCGACAAGGTGGCGTCTTGGTTAACTGCCCAAACGCCAAACTCGTGGACTCATGGGCTCAACTTGTTCAATTGTTCATGGAACAGTTTTTACCCACCATCAAGACGGATGAAATGCTTCACAGATTCATTTCTTCCACTATAATCCTCATGAATCTTTTTCGTGAGGCCCGAATCGCTTTCAATCGATCTTCTCATTGAATGCCCAAGATCATAATCTTCGCGAAAAGACACACTTGTTAATGCTTTCTTCAAGGGGGCTTTCACATTATCATAAGGAGGTTCTAGATATCATGACTTGGGGTAGTTTTCTTAGTAAAGGAGCCTGGAGCTTATAAATTCTTAGAAGATCAATCTAAAAAGACAACAATTGGGGAGGAAACGATTCCTCCCCGCTCCTCTCCTTCTTCTCTTGAGGTTAAACATGATCCCTAACTTAAAACTCTTATCGATGCCCTCACTAAAAGGTAGATGTCATCTCTCGTTCAACAACAACCTACTCCAGTCATGAACATTAACTCTACTTTCGTTGTAATGTGCATTTGTAGTCTTGAGCATTCCGACTTCTATTGTCCTCTTGTCTATGCACAAACACCACCACAACCATCACACTTCAACCAGCTTAACTCAACATCAAGGACAAGGGAACTTAGGTGACCGTAATAGAGGTTTAGTACCCATAACCCGAACTATCAACATCAAGACATGAACGCCAACAAGCTTTAATTCCAATACAACCATCTACGATAAGTAGTAGTGACCTTGTTGGAGAAACAAAATCAAATTATGCAACAAAACTCCAACTTGATGAAAGATCGGCATGATCAAAACTCTAATATGATGAAACAAACGATGCAAATGATGCGCCTTTTGTGCCAAAAGGTTATTGACATGTCTTCTAACCAAAATAATAACCAAACCGGCGTGTTTCCAAGTCAAGCGATTGCCTAATCCTAAGTTAACAAACACCGCCGCCCGAAATAAAAAGTATTCAAGATAATGGTAATATAAACCAAGGGGACCTACAGTAGTCACTACCCTTCGCTCAGGGAGAGTAGTTGATAACCAAGTGACTATGCCTAAAGATCACCCATGAACTATAAATGATACCATACCAAATATCCGTCATAGAAATTGAAGACCCTACACTGTAGAGGTTCCAATATGGAAACCTAGTTGGAAAGTGATAAAAGATAAAGCAACGGTTAACAAATATGTTCCCCTCATATTAGGTATAGGGATAAAACACCGCATTGAACAACTAGATTTTCCTCGTAAGGTGAAGTTAAGTCTATTGAGAGTTTTGTATATCACATTAGTGCTTCCGACGGCGATGTCGCCCCTACACTAGTACATATCCCTCTTATGGAAGAAGACAAAGATCACAATTTTGACTCTTTGAACATAACCTGAACTAGAGAAAGAATTTTCAACCCCTTTTCCTTGACCATAGAAGAGATGGACTAAACCTCACAATAGATGAATTCCTCAAAGATGGAGATGATCGAATACCATAATTATATGGATGCGAACAACCTAGATGAGAATTCGACGAAGTTTCTAAGAACCTCGATGATCTACCTTCTCAAGCGCACTACCTAGAGCACCACCCTACCACCATCCACCTGAGTTAATCCCTCATAAAATCCAATCATTCTTCCCACCCTTTCTTCTAACACTTATCCACATTCCAAGTATTTTCTAAAACCATTCATTTACTCACGATCATTCACTTGACACCTTCTTATTCAACTAAGTTAAGTCCGTAGATAGTTTTGGAGCTTGATTCTGTTTGGTGGTGCATTCCATGTTAACTATTTATGGAAAGATCCACAATTGTTTAGATTATTGATATATGGGAAACTGCATGTAAATACATATATATCACTTTAAGTCTAGGGAATCGACTTTAAAAAGACCTGACGTTTTAAAACAAATTTTTACAAACCCGTTTTCAAAAATTTGTTTGGGGAATAAGGTGTTTGGTTTTTCCATGCTTGATCACTAAACTTCCTATTCTTATCCCCACCTCGCTCCCTTTAAGAGTAGCTAGATTTCTCCTTGTTTGTTGTTTTGATGTTGTTTTTATTATTTTTAGTAGATAGGATGTTACATTGTTAAATTCTCGTAGTTAACTTTGAATTTGGTAGTTAAATGTTGTTTGAATTTCAATTTTAATATAATGTTGTTCTTTTCAAATTGTGCATGGATTTTATTGTTAATCCCACCTTCCCGAATTGTTTGGGGGTGGTATTATTTATTCTATCATGATTTGTAGAAGATCCTCCATTTTAGAGTTTGTTTTGGAGTGAAGGTTGAGAATATTGTCGTAATTGGCATACCTATGATTAGATGTCGTGGTAGGATGAAATCTAAGAGAGTTTAGAAGTTACTAGTCTAAATCCAGTATAAAAGATATTAGGGTAGTTGTTATAGAATCAAGAATATGAGTTGTTTCCGTTTTCGGGTTCGGAAATTTTATTATTTTCGGAAATTGCCTTAAAGCTTTTTGGCAACCTACCGATTCGTTTTAACAATTCAAAACCTATAAAAACTTCATTCATTCTACACTCACAACCCACACTACACCTAACTTCCATCTTTCACCTTTCACTCCCAAGTTTCCCGTTGTTCTTCACCATTTTCACAAATCAAGACCTCGAGGGGCAAGGCACTTGCGCTGATGGAGGCGCCTAGCGCCTCTAGCCATTTTCTGAAATTTTACACTCGAAAGCACCTCGCTTAAGTTGGCGACTTCAAAACCAAAACACTGTAAGTCAAAACACGAAAGCGCTGTGGAGTGGAGCGCGAGCCGCGACTTCACTGAACCGGA
Source organism: Coptis chinensis (assembly GCF_015680905.1). Classification (NCBI taxonomy): domain Eukaryota; kingdom Viridiplantae; phylum Streptophyta; class Magnoliopsida; order Ranunculales; family Ranunculaceae; genus Coptis; species Coptis chinensis. The sequence continues at coordinate 77,101,626 of NC_141464.1, forward strand.
GGAAATTTCTAGTTTTCGTGGGTTGTTCGGGTGATTTGCAGCTGTTCCAGGCGTAGTTTTGAGATGACATCTCCTACAATAATATCGAACAGTCTTTGAAGATTTGTTTCAAAGCACTACTTATGGTGCTTGGTTTCATGAGGTGATCACACACACGAGGCGGGAATCGCTTATGGTTCTTGCTAGCATTTGTTCTTGGACTTGCCATGCCCACTGAAATACAAGACACATGATGCTATTGGATAGATAATATGCATGTCTACACTTATGACTTTTTGCATGAGGCTTATAGGTCCGACATTTTCCGTGTAGAGGACCAAGGGACATATAGCGTAGCCCTTGGTAGCTTGTCCCTTAATGTGATATGGTAATGTTCTTTATCATGCTAAACATATTAGGGGAGTGGCATTTTTCTTCTGTGAATGATGCCACTTGCGATGTTTTCCTTGCTTTAGCCACGGGACGTATGTGCCATGACCTTCCCAGAACCTTGATGTCTAGTTTAGCACGAGCCCATAGCATGAGGCATAAGTATCTTCTTATGCCTGTTTTAGTTTGCCGTATTATGCTATGTTTCTTCCCTATTTTTTGTGCCCGTTTCACGGATTGGGTTGAGGTCGAAATTGTGAGACCCACCAATTCTATTATTCGATCTTTCCGTGTAATGACTTGGCAAGGGTGGAGGATACAACCTCATCAGGTTGCACCTTACACCCCATCCGACCAAGTGGCGCTTAACAGGTTAGCATCTGTAGATGATAAATGGAGGCAAGCTTGGCAAATTATAATGGCATGGCAGGATGTGAAGGAACCTCACTTCTTTATAGAAGAGGAGGATGACGAGTAAACGCTGGAGTGGAGGTAAGTTTTTAGTTTCAGTTAGTGTTTGCTTATGTCCCAAGCAATTTAATTCTGTTAACCCCATAATGGGTGGAACTCTTATAGAGTTGCGTTAGTTTTTTTATTTCCTATATTAGTATGTTCTAACCTTGTTTTGCAGATGTTCCAGAATTTCACGCATTTCCATGGTATTTTTCTACCCTATTTATTTAAATGCTTTGAGGACAAAGCATGCTTCTTGTTTGGGGGCATAGAAACACGTATAATTAAGACATCTGTTAAGATATAGATATGTATAATATGTATTTGTTTTCAAGTTAAAAATTTCAAAAATATAAATAAATAAGTTTATGCTATACACTTAGGAATATTGGTATTGTTTTCTTTCTATGCTCTTAACAATCTAGAAGTCTCAATGTAACTTTTGCATCGAATAATTGTTAGAAACTTAGGTTAATATGTAGGTAATAATCTTTGCATCTATCTATAAATATATTACATGAGTATCTATGATTGTTAGCGATGAAAGTTTCTAAAATCTAGGCTAGAGTACTTATTCCACAAATCCTGTGAGAATATAGCCTAAAAAGCCTTATATGAAAATAAACATTTGAGAAATGACACAAGGGAGAAGTAAAAATCCGGATAGAGAAATCACACGCCCACTTGCTTGATCACTATGCCATATCCTAAGCGAGAATTTAGGCCCTCTTTGGATCGATATAGCCAGAAATTCAAACCTATTAATTATTTTCCGCTAATTAAGCCCCTCGAGCCTTTCTTTAGCCTTCCATAAACCACAATTCCTTTACCCTGTTACAAAAACAAAACAAAATAAAAAATTCAACTTACCCAATCTAGAATAAGTCTGAGAATAGAATGAGTGAAGAAAGAAGAAGAGAAAAACCTGTGTAAACAAAAATTAGTTAGTTGCTTCAGAAAAAGAAAAGAAGTTTCCATCCAAGGAAAAGAAAAAAAAATAGAAATAAATAAAAACTCCAAAAATAGAATAAAAGGGAGTCAAAAGCCAAAGAAAAGAAAAAAAAAATATGGCTAAGGATGGAAACAAAGTATAGAAGCAAAAAGAAAATAACAAGGTTTTCTCTAAGTTACATAATATGAAGACTCTATTATCTCGGACTTGTCATTTTAATATCCATTTCCTTCATTCTTAAACCATCTCTAAATCCCCATGACACCTAATAAAGACCTCTAGCTCAATTAGGAATAGGTTAGTGTGATAGTAAGTGGCAGATGTGTTTGATCGACTCGGCTTCCTTGTTTGTCATTGAGATTGTAAGGTAAAGTGTGTGCCACTACACACCGGAGTAGTGAAACTTGAGCGGAAAAATCAGTGGTTTTGTCTTGACATTTATGTGAGGACCTACTTAAGGACGCTTATTCCGAAGTTTTCAAAACTAACTTGCTAGGCATTTCATAGTATTACTCATAGTATATATATTTGTATCATAGATGATTGATTATTATGCATATATTAGTTTAGGTTTTGACTTGGTTATTCTTATTCAATTGCTAGTGAGATGTATAGATAGTTGAGACATGAATGAGGAAACAATAGTTTTATTTCTTAGTCGTTTGTAGTATAGATGAAGTTTGTGAGTACCTTCACTGAAAAACTCTCACGCGAGGCTATAACTCGGTCCACTAGGGAATTCCTAGTGGTTTAAGGCCTTGTTGCGTATGGTCAATGCAATCGCGACTCAAAACGAACGAGTAGTTAGAACTCCATTTTTTGTCACTTATTCTAATTTCTCATATTTGCTTGAGGAGAAGCAAAATGCTGTTTGGGGGTGGTTTGATAAGATCCCAAAACTGTACTTTTAACCCCTTAACAATCGTACTTTTAGACCAATTATGTGAATAATAAGTAAGAGTTAATACTGATTACGTGTTTTTATGCATTTAAGGCTTCAAAGTCCATTATGTGCAGAAATGTGCCACTTTAGCGAGATAAAGGAGCAAAGGTCGGTTGCTAAGGAGTTCTGTGATTAAAGGCCAAGATTCAAGAAGACAAAGCCTTTGTAAAGCCCGGTCAAAAGATGAAAAGTCAAAGTCCACGCGGCGTAAAACAATTGCACAAAGTCTACGTAACTTCCGGGCACCATATCTTTGGACTCAGACCTCGGAATTGGGCCTACCTTATGTCAAAACGACCAGCTCGGAAAGAGATTTCCAATTGTCCAAGCCTTGGCCCAATCAGAGAAGCAAAAGTGGACGAAAAGTCTGTCGAAGTCAACTGCAGTTGAAGAGACCTTTTTGGAGTGAAAGTATTAGGTTTTGGGCCTGATTCTCTGGCCCGAAACATGGATCCAAGCCCATGCACGATTTTTGGATCTAAACATATAAAAACCAAAGCTTAGCTCTTTGTTAATGGTAGGTAGTTAGGTTAGGAAGCTAATGTTAATGGAGTCTAGGGTTAGAAAAAGATAGATCTAGATCTAGTTTTGAGTTTTATCCCATTAATTAATTAGTTTTCATACCTTGTTTTAATATAGATTATTGAATCATTGTTACTTTTCATTAGATTAATAAAGTTAGTTGTTTTTGATAATCTAGCTTCATTTTCCATTAAACATCTATTGCAATTCATTAATTTAGTATTTGTCACTATTAGTTTAAATCAATTCTTACATGAGTAGTTTCCTTTTAAATTCGAACAAGCAAAGTTCAACCCTTTATACCATGTCTTGTTTGATTTGCTTTCGGAAATGATAGTATAATGATATTAGAAATTTCACATCACACATTACTCTCACATTGTTCTTTGTGTCGAGTAGTTGAATTCTAATTAAGTCTTGAGGGTTTAAGAGTGGAACAAATCCTGACTCTCTTATATTACTTCGTTATTGAGAGTATGAATATTGATATAAACACGTATTTACGTAAATTGATTATTTGTGTTTACGCATAGATAGTTAGAATACGTAAAATCACTTTTATCACATCCCCATCCCGAAGAACGTAATCCAAGCCAAATACATTCCTCTCTCCACTCAGGTTGTATACAGTGAGATCGGAGTCCACCCAACCAAACTCCTCCCTCAAATCAATAGTACAATCTACCGACCTAGGTACCGCCTCCTCAGCCATCGTCCCCAATGAGGAAGACGATGACGCCTCATCTCCACTACGCGCCCTAACACCACCATCTCCATCACTCACAGTTGTCTCCCTCCACTGATTCAATGCAACTTTCTCACTCAAACTACCACTCGTAATCAACATGACAAAAGCAAAAAGAAAACAAAAAAAAAATCTAACTTTGTGTATCAAAGAGAAACACACCTAGAGACAAAAAGTTGGAAAGTTTTTGCTTTTCTTTTTCTTCTTCCTTTGTTTTGATAAAATGAGGAGATGAAAGATCTTCAGACACAAAACCCTTTAGCTGCACAAATCTCGAAAAGAACCAAAACGTTTCGCATTCCCCACAAAACACAATCATAACCAACTTACCTCGCCCACAAATCCGCCGTGAGTTGGGCCCATGGATCAGATCCAAATAGTTCCCGCACATTTTCCAAAACCACCGTTCAAACATACTAGCTGTATGGCACGTGTAAAAAGCTTTCTTTTATTTTTTCTTTTCACACCACAGCTATCCAAAAAAATAAATAAAATAAAGGGGGCTGTGTAAGTACCCTCCGTTCTCAAACCAATTACTACAGCACACGTGTCTACACACCAGGTCGTATCTTCACAGCTCGTACATCACCAGGACGTAACCACGACCCAAACTCAGGTCGTCCCAAATATCAAATACAACTATACATGGAAACAAATGATCTACCACGATCCTGAAGCTCAGTCAACGCACCGTTGAAGGAGACATTTACTTTGTAACAGCAGGAGTAATGACGAATCATCAAGAGAGCACAAAATATGGATCTACACTTGACAACGGACTGAAACAAATAAGGAAAATCATACCAAACATCTATAAGTAAGAGAGATAAACTACATAAGACTTGATTCAAGTTTACCCAAGAAATTTGATACGTAAGCAACTCTTATCCCAAACAAGAGTGCAGCCATTCCCCCTCAACCTCAACATCAAGTCGATGGTAGAAACCCACACATCTACAACCTTTAATTTATATTTAATTTATATATCGTCAAACATTAATAGAAAGTGAAAGCGAGCATAATTGCAAAATAAAAATTTTGTTATTAAATTTGCTGACAAAAAAAAAATCCATACATAAAATCTACGGTTCACGTAGTTGTCCAATGTCCTTTTTAGAACTTCTGCTTCTTCTTTTCTCTCTGACTCACTGTCATGCCTCGTATGTGTAAAGGAGTGTTTTGGATTTCTTGTTGGGACCGAAGTTAAACGAAATTAACCGCCACGATCCTCCTCTTAGTTTTTCATTTTTTCTTTCTTTTTTTGGGAGAGAGGAATCAGGCCCGGCGTAGTTCAATCAGTGGTATTTATAGGCTTAGGGAAGGATCAATCTAGAAGACACGTGTGTTTATGCTACACGCAAGGTCGAGATCGTGAATGAGTGTCGAGTGGGTTATATTATAAGTCATGCACTCATTGGGTGCCGATGAGGTTATCCCTATTTTCCGGGATGGGTAATGATTACCCTTGATGGTTATCATTACACGGTATGCTCGCCATGTGCTCGCATCTTGAAATATCTTCGCCCTCCTTTCTCGTGAGGTCGCTCTTGGAGGTCATTGCATCGGGTGTTCCCCGAGGGAGCTGCTCACGTTTGGTCTCGAGGGTCGGCCCCGAAGTTCGCTTTACGCTGCATTACACGCAGCATAATAAGATATCGCTCCCCTACCACGGCTCCTCGGTAGAAGTGTTTATGTCATAGGAAACATTATGCTTTGAGAAAGAATGTGTGGAACGCGGAGCGGTAATGTGGTGGACGACTTCGACTAGGGACGACATGACTTTCGAATCCACGATCTTTGATGCTTTGGCGGGAAAGGGAGTTATGTCGAGCATGCACGCGACAGAATCGTAGTAGTTGAGAGAGAAAACGTGTCGCCGCGATATTCGAACTCATTGAAAAGACAAGACCTTTGAACACGCGTGTGGGCTATAGCCTGGGCTGTAATCATAACTTTTGGTAACCGAACAGCGCGGTTTATACAAAATCGAATTTGGGACATTGGAAAGGCATTGCGTGTTTTCTTCTTCCACAAAACGCAAGCTGTGGTTCCTCGTGAGTGCTTCGCCATCGTTATCTTTCCATTTTCAATTTGCTTTCCTCCGCTGTCGGCGTTTTGCTAAATAGGTAGGTCATCATAAGGGTATAGGGTTTCAGTTTGAATTTGGTAGAAAAAAGAAAACTTGCCATAATGTCTAACTCGATGACACTTTCGATCGGAGGAGGTCCGAGAGATATCCTTGAGTTGTGGAGAGTACGAGGATGAAGAAGCAAATGAGTGTTGGCGTGGAGGTTGATTTGGAAGAAGAGGATAGGATAGGTGAGGGTAATGCCCGATCTAGGTCGAGGTGACGAGCCAATAGACGCCGTCGGTCGAGGGGATATGTCGTCATCGCGATGTGCCCCTTAGAAGTGTAAACCGTCCGTCGTCTTTGCTAACTCGTTCCCGAACCGAGGGCAGCATATGGGATTAATGTCCCCCCCGACTGGAAATATACGAACCACGCATTGAGTGAAAATGTTCAGTAGTGAGGAGTACAACCCGAATGGTGGAATAATAATGGAGGGCCGGTGCCGAGAGCGCATATGCACATACCGCTCTCGAACCGGTATGCGACTTCTTGGCGCTTTGTTGGAAGTCTCCCGTCGGTTTCGAGGTAACACCCGGGCGATTATTTAAGGTGTTCGACCCGCTGAATGCGAGTGGGGAATATGACATAAGGTATCCGACATAGTGGAACACTATGTGGTACGCGGCGATCGGGGAACATGAACTTTAGCTTGCGCACCATGACGACGCCGCTTCGGCTGTGATCGATGGAGTAAGCAATGAGGCCCGGACTAAGAGGGCGTTGTTGCTAGTTGGCAACTACCGTGGTGAACGGGTGTATACCGCAAACTAGGATTTGTAACATATCCGTGGGTAGGACATTTATCTGTCGCTTTTTCTTGTCGAACGTTTGATAGTTACTCTAACAGTCCTTGTTTTACTTTGATCGCAGAGTTTTACGTGAAGAAGTTTAACCGATCGTGGGGAAAATAGAGGTTCGCGCTGTTGACTCGTGGAAGAAAAGCAAGCGAAGGCCGCCTGAAGTTGCACACTTTTTGTGAAAAGGGTGGACCCGCGATCCGGGGAAAAAGGAAGGCGCAAAAAGACCGAGCTCGAGGTCAAATAAGGGAAGAAGTTGATGGAGGCGCCGAACGAGTGACTTAGTAACGCGGTGAAGAAGAGAGGCAACGGGCGATGGCGGTCGCGAGGGCGACCTCGCTAGAGGTGGTACCTCCGAGCGGGAGGATCGAAGCCCGCGAAGGAGGTTCGATCGATACACCCGCGGGAGTTGGAAACGGTGGCTTTCAATCCTCGAGCGAGGAGCAGGTCGGAGAAGAGGCCGCGCGACGCCTCGGAGCAAGACGCTGCCCGAACTACGAAAGTAGCGCGGCACGCTCTTGGAGAGAGCTCTAGCGCCGTGGGCGGTTCTGATGGTGGCCCAACTGGGGCTATGGTTTCTCGCCGGAGTGGAGCACGACCTGAGCAGGTCATGGACTTGGCCACTTTCGGGGCCGGGTCTAGTGCGCCCCGACGGAGGCGTGAATCCAGTCCACTAGCGAAAGCGAAAGCTCCACGTAAGGCAAGTGGAAAAGCTGTTATGGTGAGTGACGACTTAGAGGGGCAGTTCGTGTTCCTGGATGAGAATGGGGCGAACGAACCGCGGAAGCCGGCGATCAGAACCGGATCGAAAGTAAGATATCGGGTTGCCTTCTAGAACGATAGCTCGATGGCAATCGCAGGGAGCCGATGATAAAGGGTCGGCCGATAATCCGAGGCGAATGGAAATTGCCCAATGTTTGGTATCGTGTCTATCTTTGTTTGATGTAACCGCCTCCGTGATAGACGCTATTGTGTTGTGGCTATTAACCATACGCGTATTTGCAGCGTGTGGGTTTCAAAAATTGAAGGAGATTGGCGCAGCTCATGGAGGCAGATAGAGAGACGGTGGTGAAGCCGTTCGATGAGTGAAGAACGCCCGTGAGGCCTCAAGATGGAACGCGAGGAACCGGAAGGTTCAAGAAAACTCATCAAGAGTCGAAGTCGCTAAGATGTTGAAAGACACGGAAGTCAAGAGCCGAGGCAAAACCTCGGAGTCAAGAGAACGTCCTGGCAGCGACTGTGGAGATTGGTAGGTTGAACGATTATGCCTTACACTGCAAGAAGGTTGCTCAGGACGTTACCAAAGCCTATGATGTTCTGGATGCAGATTTCATGGAACTGGAGGCCGACTACAACGCTTTGAAGATAGATCATGCACACTGCACGTCTTACCTCGGGGTAGAACGGGTGCCAGGAGGAATTAATAGTGCTCCTGTTACTTCAGAGGTTTGCCCCGATCGCGATATCGCGAACCGATGCTACCGCGGTTCCGATGCAATGAAGTTTAGAGCTGGATGGAGTATCTTTGATAGTGACTGGTACGGATGCTGAGATTGATGAATCGCTTCAGCCACCGGAGAGAACTAATTATGGAGCCCGAGGTGGCGATTTGTAATTTTGCTTTCTTTTAGTAATCGCCGCTTATAAGCCGTGGATACAATAGAGCCGGGTTTCCCCTCGGTAACCCGGCGCCGCCTTGTTACCTATATGCTTAAGCACGAAGAACGACACGGTGCTCCGCGCGTCTTTGTCTTTGCGCGCATACTTCATGTGATAACGAAGGTTATTTAGCCGGGTTGGATTTCTGAGTAATCTCGAACCCGTTAACGATTATTTTGCTATCTTGCTAATATAGATCGGTGCTTTGTCGTATGCCATGATTGTTGCTTACTTTTTATTACTGCTTGCTCAACTATAATTGTATGTGGTGACGGTGCATGTGGCGAAGAATGGTAGGTATGTTGTAATGACAACTTGTCGACGTCTGGCTGAGATGTTTGCATGAGCGTCGTGTTGTTAAATTATCTGCAGCTCTGATGTGGTGCTCGTGAATGGGATCGGGATCGGATCGGCTTCAAATTTCTGGATGTAAGTCAAACGCTTTCGTGTTCGCCGCCGCTAACGCAAGCGATGTTCCCTCGCCGTGCGACACGCGTGGAGGATAATGAGCGTTCAAGGAACGTAATGATGGCAGGCAGGTGGCGTTTGGCGTCTCAAGGTAATTAAGAGGCGCTTAGGAAAAGACGTTTCCTTTTGAATAAAAACGGCTTATCACAGACCAAGACAAGTATTTGCTTGCCTTCTTCCCAAAGCTTCAGTCTGCCTACTTGCTCTGCTCATTTCATTTGTCGCGCCTCTCCTCCATTGCCGCTTATCCGTGCACGCTTTATTCTCTTCGTGGAGGATTCTCTTGTTGATAAAAGGTTGGGGTAAAAACTATAGCTCGTGGTGACAAGATGCGTTTGTGCTCTAGGTTGTTATCATGGCGAGATGTCGTCCGTATGCGAGGGGAAGGAACAACATGAGGGAAACTTCTCCGCTGATAATGGAAGAGATGGAGTTTCAACCGCATCGCATGGTGATCGCGGAAGAGGAAAGCCGATGCTTGTAGAGACGAAGAGTCATAAAGCGTTCTAGGAGGGTCAAGGCCCCATCGGGCGCATTGTTTTTAGGTCGCCAGCCGGGTAGGCTGATTAATCGGTCGCCACGCTGCGGGGAGTAGCGACTGGGGCAAGGCCGCCTGGTCGGTGGTGAGAGCTCGTCCCCCGCGACCGTGATGTGGGGAGCGAAGTTCTATTACGCGACGGGGAGGATCGGGAAGAAGCGTATGGTGAAACGCCGATCAGAAGCTTCCACTCGGCACCCATAGCGACGAAGTGTCCCGGGCGGGATCGTCTTGATGGTGACAAGGCAGAGGTGAAGGATGAGGACATGGACACGCCATCGGGGACGATGGATATGGCCGCTTGTTTGGTAAACCTGCACATACCGAAGTTGTTATGTCGGTTTCTAAGGCTTAACCGATTCTTTAACTTGCTTCATGCAGTTTTTGCGTGATATGACAAGCTGAAAAGATGTTGTACAAAACGCGCCGAGATGAATGGCAACCCTCACGCCGAAGCTAGGATGTATCGCGAAGCCGCGGGGGGCGCATAAGAGAAAGCCGGAGTTGATGACGACCAAGTATCGAATGCCATTGCGGAGAATGCCGCTTAGTGGTGACGACGCGGACAGAAGTTAGAAAGGGAACTAGCCGTGGTGGACCGCTTATGCTAAGAAATGTCGGGAAGGTGGCGCCGAAAAGCGAAGAAGAAGGCGATCTTCAAGCCTCAGACGCCTATGCCGCTACCGGACGAAAAAGTATGACACCGGAAAAACGATTGCGAGCTATGAAGGAGGGAATGAGATGCGCGTGGATGCCGAGGTCACCGCATACCGCTTCGACTAGCGCAGCCTCCTAAGATAAGCATGTCATCACCGAAATCGATAAGGTGATCTTCATTTGACTCTCGTTAGTCTTGAGTTGTAAGTTTCGCTCACATTTTTCTATCTTATACGAGGGTCAACAATAGAGCTGTGTTTTCGGGCTTGCCCGAAGCGGCCGCCATTTTTATTCAAGGAACCGGTTTCCACGAAAAGTGGCGCCCTCACTTGGTTAATTTTTGTAATGATCATCGATCCGATTTCTGTAATCCCAAAGAGATCGGTGGATGTAGCCGTTATGATGCATGGTTATATAACCCGATTGGAGATGTTCCGTATGTATATTGCCGTGGACTGGTGTGTAATTAGCACTCGCTTAGGATTCTAGTAATATCGCCCCCGCCTTGAGGTCACCCTAGAAATATAGGTCGCCGACGTGACAGAATTGAGGGTCAATGGATCATCGCGGGCTCCGAGCGATCCGCTCATGGAGCCGCGCTCGTGTAGTCAATCGTATATAAGTCATCAAAGATAACAAGACACCTGTAAAAGGCTGTAGAGCCCGTAAGCTCCGAAGAGTCAGATATGCTTTGGAGAGCGTTCTCGTGGTGGTCGATCCTAGAAATATAGGTCCTCGACATAACAAGACTTAGAAAGGTCAGAGTCCGAGCCCGTAAGCTCCGAGAGTCGATGCTTTCGCGGAGAGAGCGTTCTCGTGGTGGTCGATCCTAGAAATATAGGTCCTCGACGTAACAAGACTTGGAAAGGCTGTAGAGCACTGTAAGCTCCGCAGAGTCAGATTTCGGAGGAGAGCGTTCTCGTGGGTCGATCCTAGAAATATAGGTCCTCGACGAACAAGACTTGGAAAGGTCAGAGCCCGTATAAGCTCCTCGTCAGATTTCATGAGAGAGCGTTCTCGTGTGGTCGATCCTAGAAATATAGGTCCTCGACGTAACAAGACTTGGAAAGGTCAGAGCCCTCGTGAAGCTCGGCAGAGTCAGATGCTCGCGGGAGAGCGTTCTCGTGGGTCGATCCTAGAAATATAGGTCCTCGACGCAACAAGACTTGGAAAGGTCAGAGCCCGTAAGCTCCGTGAGTCGTATGCTATTTCGAGAGAGCCGTTTCTTGTGTCGCGACGGCCGACCGAGAATGGTGGGCCCAGCAACCGTGTTGTTTATCTATGCTGTGTAAACTGGTTGACTTGTCACTACAAGTAAGTAGATTAGACCGTACTAGCTAAACCAAGAAACGTAGTTTTCATTAATGTGAAGATAAAGATATACAACGTGAATATCGCTACTGGTAAAATTTTTTCAATAGATAAGTATTCCAAGGGCGAGACAATATCTTCCCCTCTTGGGTTCTTAGCCAGTATGCTCCATTGCCGACGACGCGTTCCACGATGTAGGGGCCTTCCCATGTGGGTGCTAACTTGGAATCGTCTTTGCGTCTTTTTTGAGCACTAGGTCTCCGTGTTGAAAAGACCTAGGATGAACTCGCTTGTTGTAGGAGTTCTTCGTGAGTTTGTCGATAAGATCGCGACTCGATGGCAAAATAAGTCCCGCTTTTCTTCCAACAGTCGACTTCTCGTGCTAACACGGAGTCGTTATGTCCCGATTCGACAAGTTCGATCGAAGTCGTAGTATTGAATACCGGTGGGAATTACGGCCGTGCCATAACATAAGGAGAATGGAGACTCGCCGGTACTGGATCGAGCTGTGGTGCGGTGGGCCCATAAAATATTCTCCAATTGATTTGGCCATTGGCTTTTATTCTTTTCAATCTTTTTCTTTAAGTTTTCCAAAATTGCTTTGTTACTGGCTTCTACCTGACCATTACTCTGAGCGTACTGTGGAGTAGAAAAGGCGTGAACGATCTTCCACTTGGCTAGAAACTCTTTAACCGTTCTGCCTTTGAACTGAGGTCCATTATCCATTACTAATGTGTGTGGCAAACCAAATCTGGTGATGATGTGGGTCCAAATGAAGTTTCTGACATGTAACTCCTTGACGTGTGCTAAAGGAATAGCCTCGACTCACTTGGTGAAGTAGTCGGTTGCAGCTAGGACAAAGCGGAAGCCGCGATTCTTCGTGGGATGAATGGGCCCATAATGTCCATGCCCCACATGTGGAATGGCCCGCGCTCGCTATCTTGTCGACGGCGGCGAGGTTGGATGATATTGTGGGCCAAACATTTGGCATTTAAGACATTTGAGGGCGATGCTTTGGCATCGACCGCATCGTGGCCAAAATATCCTTGAGATGGCCTTGTGGGCTAACGAAGACGCCCACGCGTGATTTCCACATTCTCCTTCGTGGATTTCTGCAAAAATCAACTGACCTTGTTCTGGGGTAATGCACCTTAAGTGTGGGCCACCAGCGGATTTTCTGAACAATTTGTTATGAACCAAACAATAACGTCGTGCTTGGTAGGGGATCCGCTTTTTTTGGTACGCCTCGTGGAGCCGCGCCATCTTTGATATATAATCAATGATGGGTTGCATCCATGTTTGACTCAACTGAGTGGCGGAGAGAGGAAATAGGTCGCTTATCATCAAGGTGTGGTCGACTTGGTATGCAGGTCGATCGACGACTTCTATGAGAATTTGTCGGGGAACGCAGCTCGGGGTCTGGGTAGCCAAGTAAGTTAAAACCGTCTCAAGGCGGTTCTCCTCACGCAAGAAATGATGTATGTGTACCGCTTAAAAGAAGCAATAACCGATGAACGACCTTAAGATACTTGGAAAGGTTACCTTCATGGGTAGTGTACTTTTTGCAACCCGGGCGAACGACTTCCGCGAAGTCACTAAAGACTTGATCTCTTCGACGCCGAAATGCGCGCGCCATACGAAGTCCCTCGATCGCCAGACCACTCATTGTTCGAAGTGGCAAAATCGATGCGAACGGACTTTTCCATCACCGCTCCATCGGTGAAAACTAAGACAACCCCGATGCCGCTGCCGCCGGGATTGCTAGAACCATCTACAAAGAGAGACCAGGTGGATTTGATGTGCTCCTTCAAATCTGGGAGGTCGGTCTCTTGTTCCCAATTGGGGTCATCAATAGGGAAATCCGCTAGAAAATCGGCAACGACCTGTCCCTTCTGGGAAATTCGTGGTACGAATTCCAGGTGGTGTTCGCCGAGCTCTTCAGCCCAAACTGCCATTCGAGTAGTTTTGTTTTCTTTGTGGAGAATTTTATTCAATGGGAGGTCGGTAAGAACTTTGATTTGATGCGCCTGAAAGTAAGGCCTGAACTTCCGTGCCGAATATAACAAAGCAAGTAATCGCTTCTTTCTAGGAAGGAGTAATTTTTTCCACGTCGTGGAGCGCCTTGCTTGTGAAGTAGATCGGTTTTTCTGAATTGTTTTCCTTTGAAGAGAACTCCAGCTGATTCGAAATCGGATACTGCCAGATAGAGCCCCATAGTCTCTCCATCTATAGGTTTAGCTAAGACGGGCGGGTGAGGTACTCTTTGAGAGTGGCGAATGCTTGATGGCAATCGATAAACTCCATGAGAACCGCCGCCTTTTTAAGGAGTTGCAAGAACGGTCTACACCTATCGGATGCCCTTGATATGAATCGGTTGAGTGCAAATACCATGCCCGACAATTTCTGTATTTGTTTCTTCGCGGCGCCGATCGGGCATGTCTAAGAAGGCTCGGATCTGGTCTGATTCGGCTTCGATCCCTCGCCGAGACACTTGATACCCTAAAACTTGCCGAGGACGCCCAAAAAGCATTTCTCTGATTGAGTTTCATGCCCGCATGACGGCGTAATCGAGAAACGCTTTGCTCGCGCGGGCGAGGTGATCATCGGCTTTCTTTACTTTTGACGACCATATCATCGATGTAGACCTCCATGGTGTTGCCTAACATGTCTTGGAACATGTCGACCGACCAGCGTTGATACGCTGTTCGGCGCTTTTCAAGCGAATGGGGAGAACGCCAGAGCAATAGATCCCTTTGCTCTGTTATGAAAGAGGTCTTCTCTTGATCCTCTTCTGCGAGTGGGATTTGGTTGTACCCACCGCACGCCGCCCATGAAGGAGAGGAGCTCATGACCACAGGTCTGGTCGACAAGTCGGTCGATGCGAGGTAGGGGAAAACTATCTTTTGGAGTGGCCTGATTTACATTCGTAAAATCAACGATAATGAACCGTTCGCTCTTTTGGGTACGGCCCGCGATGTTAGCGATCCACCGGATAGTCTACTTTTCGGATAAAACCGACTTGCTTGAGTTTGTCGACCTCGCCATTGATGGCTTTTTGAAAACGCAGGATAGTCGGCGGGTCGCTGTTTCTGACCGGTCTAGCATGGGGATTAACATTTAATTTATGGCATCGATCGCGGGATCTATCCTGACACACATCGATATACGACCAAAGCAAAAATATCTTTATTCATAGATAAGAAATTTACAAGGTGGGTTTTGATGGTGGGGTCGAGGTTAGCCCCTACATATACAAACTTGGGGTCGCCTTCGGTGCCAAGATTCACTTTTTTCTTTTTCGCGCCACGAGGTTTTACAACCGATGGCGAAACCGCTGGCGACTTCGCTATCGGAGGAGGTCCAACACCGGTGGGACGACTTGACCGGTCACGGTGGTGGAGCGACACTGTTCGGCAACGCCGCCGGGTATCCACGACCACGGGGAGTGGGACCCGGCAGAACACATTGATGGTGCGCGGTCCTGCCAACGCCAACCGGGCGACATGACACGAGCCGGAGACGATCTCGAACTTTAATCGACGGCTACCGTCGTTGGGTCAATGCTAGAGGTCTTCGCCGGCGATAAAGGACTCGGGGAGCGAAAAGCGGTATCGGCATGGAGAGAACTTCGCTTGTAAGAGCCCCCCGCGTCGCTTGGCGCGTCGGGTTGGACTTCGCGAAAAGTCACGCGTGCCATTGTGGTAGGCGGAGGGTTCCCGTATGGCGGGAAGCAATTCACGAGCCGTCCCATCCGTTGATTTGACCGGTTACAATGGTACGCCTCAAGTTGATTGCTTCTAAGTTCCATCATGCCTCGAGGTCCCGGGAAACGGAGAACTTGATGTAAAGTGGACGGTATCCGCCGCATCCGATGAATCCAAATCTTCGAGGATGGCATTGTATGGCGACTTTGTCGCCTAGAACGCGAACCGTGTATGGCGGTGATCTTGTCCTCTCTAGATCCCACCGACACCGGAGTATAATATCACCAATGGGATCGCCCCGATCCATTGAACCCATAAAGGGGGGCGATCGGGTCGACGAGGACGGACTTGGGAAGGCTCATCTCTTGCATGGTGTGGTAGAACAAGATGTCACAGGAACTGCCGATCGATCAGAACGCGCTTGACTGTCCAGTCGCTAATTTTGACATGGACAACCAATGCATCATTATGAGGAAGGCAGACTTTGCTTAAATCGGCCTCCGTAAAAGTGATATCGCCTGCGCTTTGCGACCTGAACCACGCGGGGCGTGAGCTGCCTGGGAGGTGAAATGATAGACTTCCTGAAGAGCGCCAACACGACGTCTTTTCTCTCTAGATGAGGTTACGGAATCATCCGGAAAAGTAATCACGTGAATAGTTCGATCATTGTCACGATCGGATGAGTGTTGCCGGGCTTCGGGCGCCGAACGATCTCGCGGACGCCCTTCCGCGTGGACGACCTTGAAACTCTTGGGGGTAACGGCAAGATGGAGATCGACTATGGACTCGGCGAGCCATCACAGGTCGTGAAATCGCCGAATGCTAGTGTAATCGCTTTGATGTGGCCGGCTTCCACTAGGTCCCGGAGATAGTGTTTAAGCCCCCAAAGACGCGATCGGTTTTCATGGCATTTGGCGTTATGAAATGCGCGAAAATGGCTTGTCGCCGATCTACCGGGTCTGCCTCACCGGGCCTAAGAATGGGGCTCGCTTTAATTTTACCCGCATGTAGCCGGGAGCGTCGGGATAGCTTAACTCTCTATTTTTCCGAGCTGGTGTCGGCCTTTGGTGCAAGCTAGCGCCAGCTTTTGCCCGTGGGTGTACGATCCGAGACCGCTAACTGCCTCCTCGGTTCTCTTCTAAGTCGTGGAGTTTTAAAGTTTCGCAACTTGATGTACTTTGTCCACGCCGAAATAGAGCTCGGACAAAGGTCTCGGCGCGCTCCTTCATCAACGACCTAGAGAGGTCGGTGTTTCGCACTCTAAAGCATTGGAAAAGGCGGCATTAATGGCGAAAGATTCTTTCAAGCCACTTTTCATGCACAACGCCGCCTTGAACCGCCCTAGGAATTCACGAATAGATTCGCCCTCCTTGAATGATAATCAAACAAAGAATCAAGATCCGCCTCTTCTTCGCCTATTGTGGACGCATCTTGGGGCGAACAAATCGAAGTCGCTCGAAGGTTTTTATAGAATCGATTCCAATGAAAAGAACTAATCGAGAGCCATCCTTGAGGCCGGCCGGAATAATCTGCAGCGGGAGATGATCAAACTCGGTGAGTCAGAAAGTGCCAAACTCGAATATAGCGAGCCACATGTCGACCGGAGCACGTCTTTCTTTGCCGCATACGGGAAAGTGTGGGCTGGATAAAGTCTTGTGGAGAGGGTTTATTGAGGACATCTGCTATAACGCTTGAATCGCTGATACGCCTTAAGCATCTTGTGCACAATCTGTGTCGAATCCTTCTTTGCGCATTTGCTCGCCAATCCTTTGGGATAACTCATTAATCTGGCTGATTAACGCCATTGATCTTTGTTCTCCGCCCGTTGCCGACTTTGTTGTTGCCGGGTAACTATCCACCGAAAGACGTAAAGTAGCATTTTCCTCCCCGAGCAAGGAAATGCTCTCATTTGTTATTCCCAATCAGGTGGGCAAGGTCTTTGGACTTGATCTTCTAGGCTAACCATGCTTCGTGGGCTTGAGAGTTAGAGATGGATGAACCGATTTAAAGTGGCTCTCAAGTAATCGAAACCACGATCGGCCAATGTAAAGGAGTGTTTTGGATTTCTTGTTGGGACCGAGTTCGCTTCTGAGCGAACTGCCTACGTATCCTCCTCTTAGTTTTTCTCCTTTTCTTTCTTTTTGGGAGAGAGGAATCGGGCCCGACGTGGATTCAATCAGTGGTATTTATAGGCTTAGGGGAAGGATCAATCTAGAAGACACGCGTGTTTATGCTACACGCGTGTAAGGTCGAGATCGTGAATGAGTGTCGAAATGGTTATATTATAAGTCATGCACTCATTGGGTCGATGAGGTTATCCCTATTTTCCGGGATGGGTAATGATTACCCCCGATGGTTATCATTACACGAGGCGCTCGCCATGTGCTCGAATCAAATATCTTCGCCCTCCTTTCGTGGGGTCGCTCTTGGAGGTCGCCGCATCGGGTTTCCCGAGGAGCTGCTCACAGTTCGGTCTCGAGGGTCGGCGTCCTGAGTTCGCTTACGTTGCACACGTGCATAATAAGATATCGCTCCCCTACAGTATGTTCTCCATTTTGTCTCTCCGTTTCTTTTGGAATATAATGTAACCGTCGGTGAAAGTGTAAGAACGTAGATTGGTATTGTTAGTTGTCGTTTTATTTGTCTATGCATGCCTTGCACAAGATAGAGATAGTTGGAGATATTCAAATCTAAACACGGTCGGACTCGGACAATAATCGGAAGTCACTATAGAAGAATTCCATATATTCAGCCCTATGATATATAACTACGACAAAAGTGAGGAACTGATCGAAGCAATTAATAATTGAAACGTGACAATTATTCCAATCTCACACACACATACTATACTTCTTGTTCATCTTTTGATCGATCACCAAAGCACCATCTGTTTAATTACCGTACAACTCTTGTGAGCAGCTCAGTGGACAACAGTGAGCTCATGATCTATCATCATATCAAAGATGGCCAAGCGCACATATAGACGACTTCATGAAATCTTCTGCTGCCATTCAAATCCATATAATGTACGTGTGGTCAGAATGATTTTAGGTCCACATGATATGGTTTGCACTTTGCACCTTGTGCTCTCGTGGTCAAACCCAGCGGCGGCTGAGACCAAGTGATATTAGTATCTGTTTGTAGATTCTTAAGTCTACAATTCTAAGCAATTAAGCAGTGAGACAACAGTGGCAAAAGCCAACGAAAAACTTCGGCTAGCTTCTGATTTTGTTGAGATGGAATATAATTGAATATTCTTGTAATGGAACCACCAAGAACATGATCGAGATCCTCTCACAACATTTGAAACACAATATTCTTAGCTTGGATTCGAGTTTCTTGCTTTTCGCTTCCGGTAATGTTGAATCAACCATGCACGTCAGCAGTCGATCTCTTCATTTAGAAGTAGCCAGTTTCCGCAGATCGAAGTAGAATGAGCGCATTTCTACCTCGTGGGATTTTTAAGAGATTGAAGACCCTTGCGGCCATTGGTTTGATTGTTGGACTGATCCTAGGGATTTTGGCGGGTGGTATTTTCTTCTGTTACAAGACAGGTATTTTAAGTGACAAGTTTTTCATGCTGTTGAAAATTTGTTAGAGCCTAGAGGATTATATTCTTGATTCTTCCTCTTCGTAAGGAATCCCAAGCTAGCTTTCGAAGGCTAACAACATTCACTATAATCATATCGTTCTTGGATGATATAAAAAATCGACAAAACAAGTTTTGAAAAGTTGGTTTTTGGAAAGTTTTGAAAAATCTGTACTACATACTGTTGCATATGATAGAGTTACGAAAAGTCAACGCTGGTCTAACTGATTCCTAATGAGAAGTATGAGAAGCCTATATATCTTGTTCATATCTTCTTCTTCTCCACTTGATTTTTGGGTTGGTTTTGGATTCTGCCGGAAATATATATTGCTTATATATCGGCAGTAGGTGATCCAGCAGGAAATGATTATCTGTCGGCTATAGGTGATCCAGGAATGCAAAGAGACGATCTCCGTGTAGCAATTGAATCTTGGAATCAATGCAATGAGGTTGGAGAAGAAACTCCTGGCATGGGTAGCCCAAGGGCTGCTGACTGCTTCGACCTTTACAAAAGTTCAACACAAGGTGAGTTTTGATACATTTTAAGATCGATTTCTCAGTTTTTGAAATTTAATTTTATTTGATAAATATATATTTGCTATAAGTCATGTAGTTTTCTGCATTTCTAATAAGCTTAGATGACAATGTTTGTAGAAGATGGAACATAACTTAATGGTTCAGCTGCTTTGGATATGATATAGCTCAACAATATATATCGACCTGCTCAACCATCTAAGTTCATGTCCTAAGATGATACGTAATTTTTTATCCTCACATTAATGTATTGATGGTATGTAATTTACATTCTCTATATTCCTATAGCACAATAGATATCTTCATTTCATAATATCATAATATGTAATTTACTACTTGGTGAAAGATTGTTCATGAATTGAAATTCGTTATATTTATTTAGGTGAGAAGGATGGCAGCCTCTGCAAAAGGTTCCCTCACATGGTAGTTCACAGGGTGACCGAGCATGATAACAAGCTAGGTGTAGGAGACCCTTTTCTGGGACAAGGAAACATAACCGACGTAGACCTTTACGCCGACGAGAAAGAACTGTATTTGGGATCTAAATGTGAAGTGGACGACACTCCAAATCCATGGCAATTTTGGATGATCATGCTAAAGAGTGGTAACATGGATACATATGCTGCTAAATGTCCAAAAGATGGTCACAAGGTTGAATCATATGGCCCAGATTCTGGGTTCCCATGCTTCGGTAAAGGGTGCATGAACCAACCATTTATTTATCACAACTATACTACTCTACAAGGACCAAACAGGACTACATTAAAGGGGAGCTTTTATGGGTCTTGGGACTTAGATGCTAATGACAACATGGGAATGGATGCAAACAGATCATACTACTCTGTCACTTGGGAGAAGGAATTAGGAAAGGGGAGTTGGGTGTTTCACCATGTACTAAAGACATCAAAGAAGTACCCATGGTTAATGCTCTATCTCAGATCAGATGCTACAAAAGGGTTTTCAGGTGGTTACCATTACCAATCAAGGGGGATGTCAAAGATAGTAAGTAATTGTAAAAGATTTTTTATATTTTTACACTTGTATATATTCTTCCTCTTGAGTCGTTGCTTCCAAATTTCTGACTGTAAATAACTAAATATGCTGAAAGTGATTTATGACAAATGATGTTCAACAAGCAACAACATGTGGTTTGGACTGGGGGCTTCAAACCAGCCCTCAAACCAGCCCATGGGCTAAACTATCCGTCAAAATCAAACACTCACAGATTTGGGGGGAATGCACCTTGGGGGCTGGCCTGTCAAGGTGCTGGGGTGCATTTGACACACTACTTTGGATTAAGTAATACACAGTAATATGCCTTTTATATGGACTTGATAATTGAGGATGATGTTATAGAACTAATTAATTTGAAAATTTTGCAGATTCCAGAGTCACCATATTTTAAAGTGAAATTCACCTTGAATGTGATCAAAGGAGGAGGTCGTAATAGCCAATTCTATCTAATGGATATGGGGAGTTGTTGGAAGAACAATGGGAAACCTTGTGACGGGGAGGTAACAAGTGATGTCACTCGATATAGTGAGATGATCATTAATCCAGAGACGAGTGCTTGGTGTACGCCTGAAGGCCTTAAACTCTGTCCTCCTTACCACACATTTCCTAATGGAACACGAGTACATCGAAGTGATACTACTAGGTACCCCTACAAAGCATATCACCTATATTGCTCTCCTGGGAATGCACAGTACCTTGAGAAGCCATACGGCCTTTGCGATCCATTTAGCAATCCTCAACCTCAGGAAATACTTCAGATACTACCTCATCCAGTATGGGGAGCTTATGGTTATCCTACAAAACAAGGTGAAGGATGGATTGGGGATTCAAGGACTTGGGAGTTAGATGTTGGGGGCTTGTCCGCCTCACTCTATTTCTATCAGGTACGCACTCTTACTTACAGAAGCTAAAACTTCGTGCATGATTTACGTTGGAATCAAAATGAGGTGGTTCGATCTGGTGGTGTGTTGATACTGGGTACAACTACTACTATACTGATCACAAGATGGCAACAATTATGAAAAGTAATGGTTGACCAAGCTGATTGATTTATATCAAATGATTTTCTGCAAGCAAGTAGTGTTCATATGTCGTAGAATATCAACTATAGTTATTTTGGTTGATCAAGTTTCAACCTTAAGCTATTGTGCTGATAATTGACTCTCAATTTCAAAATGCAGGATCCTGGAACACCACCAGCAAGAAGACAATGGATGTCCATTGATTTAGGAACAGAAGTGTATAAGGATGATAATTCTTTGACCGAGTGGACTGTTAGCGAATTGGACATCGTTGTACCTAAACAATAAAGTTAGAAGGAAGTGTCTTCCCAATGCAAATACCATTTAGAATATGCTAGCTGAATTCGGAATTTGTCCATAACCAAGGTGTAACCTTAAATGTGAATATTGCTATTGCATGAAAAATGCACGGTTAGTTGATCATAAGATTTTCCTTTCTGAACTCTTCATTCTGTACCATACCTTGCTCATCACAGCACAATGCAAGTAGTCTGTAAACAGAGGCCTCTGAGTCTTTTGAGTATTACCTACGTACTGGTACATGGTGAAATGAACTTCTATCACACTCATCTTTCAGTTCCTTCTAGCACATAAAACGGGTCTGATCTGTTCTATATACTTATGTGCTTAGCCATTTAGACGTAGATTTTGTTCTTAAGGAAGGTATAATAATGTGTTTTGTTTTTCTTTAAAGGCAGGGTTGTGAAGAGCAACACCAGCATCCTAACAAGTTAATGTGACTCCGTACAATGCTAGTCCCCTATGCCGAAGCAGTAACACATTTTTTTTTTTTTCAATATTGGAAGTGTTTATACATCATTAAAAATAAGATTAACCAAAAATGAGATTTACCCAAAGTCAAGTCCAAACTTTTTTCTTGTGACTGTCAAGATCAAGACAATGCACAAGCTACAAATTAAACAACAATATATAATGCGTTTTACAATATATATGTCGAAGATTTCAAAGATTCTTATCTAATTGTTCACATTTACAATATCTAATTGTTCACATTTCAATATTTGATGTCAACTTCAATATGGCCACTCTAATTTATGTGGTTTAGAATAAAAAAAAGTTCACACTACAAGAAATGAATAATACTTTGCTTATCAAATTTTATTCAAGATTTTAAGACTAACCATATGCACAAATCATGATAAATCTAATGGTCCACACGTTTTTTCCACTCGTGTTACACGGCCTTTATGTCTTCAAACTATAACTAAATTTGGTTGGAAGTTGAGGTAAAGTCAGAATGTAGTCAGAAAACTCTCTGACAATAATTGATAATGAAAAGTAGAAAGTGAAAGCACAAGAATATCTATCTGTAAATTTATTATTATTAAATTTTGCTGACACACAACACAAAATTATTCCATACATCAAATCTACTGGTCCATGTAATCATCACACTCATTTCTCTATTGTCTGATCTCCTTTTCACTCTTATGCCTTCTATTTTCTCCTTCATTAAAGAAGGTAAGTGATTCATTTTCTTGGTTTATGAGTTTGTGTTATTTGATTATGGATGTCAGTTTGTTTCTGTTGATCAGAACATGAACCTTTTTTAAGTATATTGTATGGATCAATTTGCCTTGTTTTTTTTTTAAATTTTGCTTATTTGTTTTAGTTTGTGGGGTTTTATGGTTATGTTTGGAATTTAATTCATGTCGAAATGAACTTGGAATGTTGACTTTTATGATGTTTCTAGTAGTTAGATTTGTATTTAGAGGAACAAGTGGAGCATATTGCATTCTCTGATAGCTCTGTTGTACACAAAATAAGTTCTTTGGCTGGTTTTAGAGTCCGGCTTCATGGTGTCAAGGTTATTCTCATATTTGTGGAGTGGTTCCTCTTATAATTTTCAAGTTAAAGGGTGCTTTTTTATTGATGAAAATTGATACATGAAAATATTGATTTCCAATGTACCTGTGTATAATAGTTTGACTGATTCTCTGGAAAACAATTCCATTTATTAGACATTCCTTCGTTCATCCCAAATTCTCTATGCTGAAAATTTTAGTCATGATTTCTTGGTCAATTTGAAATGCATTGGTTTCCTTTGTTATGCATTGTTTATTTGAGGCTCAACTTTTATGCACTCGAGTAACAGTTTGAAAGAATATGAATAAGTTTGATTCATGTGCTCTAGACCTGGAAAATAAATTTGATAGACCTAATAACCACTTTTGGGATGGCAAAGCATCAGTTATAATGCTGCCGGCTGCCCCCAAACAGTCTGCATCATTCTGAACTGTGATTATGTTGTTTCTCATCCAAACCTGCCGGTAACCTTTTTTACCTTACTATTCTTTTCATTAAGCTAGTTCTTTTTTGCTTATTGATATTCTTTCTAGGAATATTTGATCCTCAATTCAGGGTTTTGAGTAGCTAGTTGATAATTTATATTTAGTTTTGGTGATGTGCTAGAAATTGTATATGTCAATTATCTTCTTTGTAATTGCTATGTATTTTGTGTATAGCATTTTGATGTTTAAATTTTCTACATCTTGATCTGTTTTTTAGGCCTGCAACCTACTGTTAAATGGTGATGGAGCTAGTTCCTTATAACGAACCCGATGCTAGCAACACCAATCTTCCATGGCACGAAATGTTTCGTTCTGCTTCAGTTCGAAAACCAGACTCAGACCCAGCTCCTCAAACCTCCACTTCTTCTTCTCCTCCTCCTCGTCCTTCATCGGAGAACCAACCATCGGATCACAAATCACTGACAGGAGATCCTCAAGTACGTCTCGCTCTTTACATTGCCATGGCTCATGCTGGTGTTGCTTTTACCATTTTTACTCTTTTTGGCTTTTTTAAACTACTCGAAGAATACCTTCGACCCATTCAATGGGCTGTCCTCTGTTCGATTCCATTGAGAGGAATTCAAGATGCCCTGGTTGACTTTTGGTCTGAGCCCTTGCAATTGGGCCTTACTGAGACCCTTTTAGCCATACCGATTGCCATTATCAGAGTTTCCATCGGTAGCCTTGTTGATATTCGTAATGCCTGCTCTCGGGTAATTCTCCGCCGAAAGAAGCCTGGTGTTTCAGGGAAGAGAATAAATGGGTTCTCCAAGTTGGTCCGATGGCTTGTTTCCTTTGGGGCTTTTGTTATTGCATACGAGGAAATGGGTGCTTTTGGATCTCTTGTGCTTCTTGGATTCGGGTTTATTTTCGCTTCCGGTAATGTTGAATCAACCATGTCAGCAGTCTCTTCATTTAGAAGCAGCAGTTTCCGCAGGAGTAGAATGAGCGCATTTCTAACTCGTGGGATTTTTAAAAGATTGAAGACCCTTGTGGCTATTGGTTTGATTGTCGGACTGATTGTAGGGCTTTTGGCGGGTGGTATTTTCTTCTCATACAAGATAGGAGTGGAGGGAAGGGCGCTGTAATCTCGCTGAAATGCCATGTTGAAAAGAGTAATTATGCTGAGAGGATCGGTGTTAAGCAATGGATGGATGAGAATGATATTCCTGGATTGATGGATAGATACACTACTATGTTCTACGAAACTGTGTCTCAACAGTTGGATAATTTAGCAATGCAATACAATATGACAGACTTTGCTACTGGAATCAAGCAGTTTGTGATAACACAGCCTGCTAATTCTTCAAAGCCTTCAACAGCACTAGTAAACCAGTCTCCTTATACAGAGAAGCTTGTGAGTATTAGAAACCGGGTAAGAAACCGAGAATGGGGCAGATCTATACGAAGTAGATGCCATATTCAAGGAGTTACTTATCAGCAGAGAGGATTTGATTGTGAAGGCAAAAGGTTTTGCTGTTCAAGGGATGGATGTATCTAAGCGTGTCTTTGATAGTAGTAAGTCCCTTTTGGGTGGAAGTCTGAGTCTCATGTTCTCTATTACTAATTCCATTATATCTGGAGCTGCAGGTGTTCTAAACTTTGTATCCCAGACCATGGTTTTCTTCTGGGTTTTGTATTATCTAATCACATCGGAGTCTGGTGGGGTGACAGAACAAGTCATGGGTATGCTACCAATCTCACAGTCCATGAGGTTCCGTTGTGTTGAAGTTCTCGATCATGCTATTGGGAGCGTGCTTTTGGCTACAGCTGAAATGGCTATATTTCAAGGATGCTTAACGTGGCTCTTATTTAGACTCTCTGACGTACATTTCTTGTACATGTCAACTGTTCTTGCATTCTTCAGTCCTCTATTTCCAATCTTTCCGCCTTGGCTTTCAACAATCCCAGCAGCTGTGCAACTGATAATGGAAGGGAGATATCTAGTGGCTGCCGTTTGTCTGCAGTTCACCTTGTGCTCATGGATTATGGAGCAACAGAAATTCAAGAGGATATACCAGGTCATAGTTCATATCTTACTGCGCTCAGCATTATTGGTGGGATGGCTCTGTTCCCATCTGCATTAGAGGTAATCGTCTATCTATATCTTTTGTTTTCATGTTTTATCTGAGCTTTTGCAGAGGTATATAGGGTGCCAGCTTGTTTGGTTGGCAATATTTGCTGGGATTACTACCACAGACCTGGGTTTAAAACTCGCTAGCACCATACCATATCTTTCTTGAACTGGAGTTTTTGGCACACACTATTTCCTTTTGTATGCTTAATTCTTGTTTTATCTGCTCATGTTCATAAGAACATACGACTGCTATGTTTAAGACTTTCAGAGTTTCAGTCAATTAGGTACTTCCTTTCAACTAGAGTCTGGCACGTAACAAATTGGAGATTGTAGTTTACTAGATGCTAATAGATTTCGAATGGAGAACCTGTGCAGAGTCAATTAGGATTTTCTCCCTCATGGTTTTCCTTAAAAAAATCAGTCCATCTGCTCCTTATGTAAGAAGTTGGATTTTAGAAACTGATGATTCTTATGTTGAGATCTTGGACCTAAAAAAGGAAAATTTGAGACAGTTTTGGCTCTTGTGGAAAAATTGACCAAATTATTTATTTCTATGACATTACTCTTTTCCTTTGGGTGAGTAATGATTTACTCTTTCTAAAAAACGAAAATCTGAGAGTCTGAGACAGCTTACCACTGTATTACTGTTATTTCATTCTTTTATCTGTTACAGATAATTGTAGTTAGTTAATGATAGGGTAACTGATATCCGTTGTCTGGTTTCCATCTTCTGTTCTGCAGGGTGCTATAATGGGGCCTCTCATAACAACAGTCGTGATTGCTTTGAAGAATCTGTATGCAGAGTTTGTTCTAGCAGAACCAAAGAAAAGTGACTGATAAATCATCGAATGTGAGATTGTAAGCATGTGTGTACTTTACCCCCTGAAGTGCCATGAGATCCAAAGTAAAGCAATGGCATTGGGCTGTTGGCAGCAGTGAAGTTCTACAAAACATTGTCGATACCTCTCAGTCTCATGCATCGTTGTTGTATACTGCAGTACTACTGCTTTTCTTTCTTATCGATCTACATACATAGTGTTTTTTCACTTTTTTGTTAGATTACTCATTTTTTGTACAATGTTATGGCCTATTTATACTTTTAGCTCATCGATATTTATTGAAGATTGAATTGTATATTTTTCTTGTACAATCTCTATAAGCATTTGTCTTGTATGGATGTAGAGGTACATTTTAGTCATGACTTTAAAATTTCGGAGAATAGAATTTGTATAAGATGTTTGACTGAACTCAGGTCGGTGTTCTGAGCTGCCTACGTAGCCAGTTCTCTGATGAACTGGAATCAAGTCAGACGTAGTTCATCTTGAGCGATTGAGTTGAAGATGGAGAAAATGTGAGCCTCTCCCTTTGAGAATGGAGAAGACGCCTCCTTTTATAGGCATAGATCCCTTTTTTGTGCTGTCTTGATGATTGCTTTTACTTCTTCCGTTACAAAGTAATGATCTGTTATTAATGACTAGCTTGCAGTGGTTACGTTTTGCGTTGTTGACTAGCTTGCAGTGGTTACGTTTCCTAGGTCGTTTGGACAACCTGACCTTATATGCATGACCTGTTTGTAGTCTGGACATGTGGTCTGCCACGAGTGATTTAGAGTATAGAGTACTGACAATGGATATTGGAATTTTGATTGAATAGACTTCTAAAATAGAAAGGCCCCTGAGAAAGATGAAATGTCAAGATCATATAATGACTCAGCTCAAACTCTCAACGTGATTCATATACGGCTCAACTTGGGCCAGTTATGGGGGCAAGAAAACAAAATATAAGCGATGTATTTCAGAAAATCAGAAGTCCAATTCCGATATATATCGCTGGTATTTTGGAGTGTGCACGTGACTCAAAATTTTAAACACGTGATAAACCACGATAAAAAGGGCGGGAAAAAAACAGAATCCAATAAGTAAAAACGAGCGCAATCCAATTTTTCGCGGGAAATTTTCATCTCTCAATTTCGAGCGTTAATCTCATGGCAGAAATCGGAACCCTAAATATTCTTGGTGAAATTCAATACCTCGTATCAGACCAACTCCAAGTTGTAAGTATAATTTTTTTTTTTTTTTTTTTTGTTGTGAAAAAAACAAATTAGGGTTTTAAATGATTAAAAGTTATTCAATTCGTCGAGATTTGTAATAATTGGAGTTAAAGATTGAATCTTTACATTCAACTTGTCTACAGGTTTCATATAAGTGGCTAAGTAGGAATTTTTCAGTGTCTTCAAATGAAGCAAAGAGGTAAAAATATATATATATATATTGAAGTTATGGTTTTGTACTACTGATGTTGGAATATTGGTGTTTTTTGTGATTTATGATTATTAGGATACTTATGGAGTTTGTTGAACAAAATGGAAGCGGGTTGGAAATAGTATATACTGTGTCGGGTTGGTTAAAGGATAGCGATCCAGTTTATCATGTTCGGCTTGTTTCTGGAGTTAAGCTTGCAGGTTAGATTATCTGGTAAACGAGATGTGGTTATACTTTGTCTTTTGATTATGTGGAATATTTTTTGTCCAGATAAAAAGTGATATTAACAAAATAAGAGGAGGGGAGGGGGGGAAGAACAGGTAGTTCCCCACTTAGTTTAGATGGGATAGGTTGTCGCAAGCTATTATTTTGATGTATCTTAAAGGTTATTGTAAAGAATAGGAAAAAAGTGAAAAGCATGAACCGGTATTTAGTTTGCATTTCGCTAGAAACCTCTGCACTTAACTATGCTTTATGAGGCACAAACGAAGTGAAGATCTAACTGTTGTAGAAATGTTATTATCACTGCTTAGATGAAGAAACTTGCATGCTTTCTTTTATCTTAAGCAGTAGTTTTCAATTATTAATGTGGAACTTTGTAAATAGTGCACTGACAACTTGAACAAAGACTGAGATGTTAATATCTGTTGTTTGCAGAAGTCAAAAAGAAATTCGAGGGAAACTGCTCAATTCAGGTTTATAGTGTGCAACCATGTATCCCTAAGGATCCTGCAGCTCTTTGGAACTCTGAATTTGTCCAGGCGGAAGAGCTCTTTAATCAACCATCTACTATTGATAATTGCTTGAGAGACAACAGGTTAGATGTGTATATGTTACTGTATTTCATAGTAGCTTTCCTAGTCTAGGACACTGTTTTTGACTTTTGCATTCGAGATAGATCCAAGTGTCATGGTGTTACCATGAGGTTTTCTCAAGAAGGAAAATGTAGTTTCATAGTAGAAAAGTTTGGTCTGTCTGAATGTTGTAGCTCTAGTATATCTATAGGATCAGGGCAATGTTCTGGTTCGGTTTCTTGTAATACTTGCATGAAAAAAAAATGATAGAAAACTTTTTTAATATTTTAGTGTCATTTTATAAGAAAATATTTTCTGAAGGAGGTTTCACATTGATAATATTAAAACCCTACTAAAAATGATAGAAAATGAATAGAAGCTGATGTGAATTAGGGTTTCACATTGATAATTGAGTCCTATATTAGTGTCTATGTTATTAGGGAGTACTAGAATTGGGTCTAATTAGTGTTTTGAGGTTATTTAGTATAAGGGTATTTTGGGGTTATTATTAATTCCGAATTTAGGGTGTTTTATTTGTTTTATAAGTTGTATTCCTATATAAGGAGTTGTAGGCCTTTGGCCATAGTTAGTTTTGGAGATTTAATTGAATTGATTTTATTGGAAATTCGTAGAATTCGTTTCTTTGCAATTGTTGCATCAGAAACATTTTAGCTTTGTGGGTTGTTTGCACTACCTTACTTATGCAATGGATATAAACATGGCGATTTCCTGCATTTAACTGAATAAGAGGACTATGTTTTCTAAGCATTGGATCAATCAGATTTTTTTCCAGTGCTCAAAATTTAGGTTTGTTGATCCATTTTCGTGTGGATTTTATTTTCAGGTTCTGTGGTGTTTCAAATTCGTTTGTCATACGCAATGTCAGTGGAACATCTGCAGGTGTTCCTCCTGTACAGTCCAAAATTGGAGGGATCACAGCATCATGTAGAAGTAGTAGTGCAGTTCAAACTCCAACTGTTCCACAACAAAAGGCGAAGGTACAGCAGTCAAGTCCCAAAATTGGTCACTCTCCAGTTGTGGCAACACCAGTCATCAAAAGTGAGAGTACGGCTTCAGGCAGTAATGCTCAGGCTCACACAAATAATGGAAAAGTTGCTGCATTGCCTGCTACTAAGAAGAAGCCACAGAGTGAGAAAAGCTCTTCAGGAGCTGGAGGGTCGCTGGCCAATATGTGGGGCCGGGCATCTGTAAAGTCAAAGCCCACTTGTCTTCCAGAAACAAGCAAAACGGTTACAGATTCTACTGGTGGGAGCTTTAATCTGGAATTCGTTTTTAGGTTTGATTGTATGAATTTTTTCCACTCAAATGAATGGGGAAGACTAACTATCCCTGTTGTCACCTGAGTAAAATCATACTTGTTTATTCTTAGCAATTACTATCTACTCTTCAGCCATTATGTGTTTATTTTTCCAGATATTTCAATGATTCTCTTTCTTCTGTTGTAAACAGGAAATTTACCTACAGCAGAGGCTCAAATATGTGCTAGTGAAGCAATAGATACTGTTAGCAGTGATGATGATGATGTGCAATGTGTGAACCATAAGAGAGTCTCCAATGGTAAAAGCAATAGAAATAGGCGGGTTGTTTTTGATTTTTCAGATGAAGATGATTTTGAAGATGCAGTCTGTCTGGCCTCAGCAGATCCTCCAAAAGAACAGTCAAATCAAAATTCTGAATCGAATACTAAAACATTGTTGGTTGGGAAGAATAATTCGAATGTTGAAATGCAAAGTGTTGACCAGTCAAATATCAAGCAGGAGACAACAGCTGAAAGAGAAATTACACTGCCATCTAAGGAAGATGAAGTAATTGCTGTTAAGAACAAGACTACTGAAAAGCCTGTGAAGACCCCTGATCCCAAAGTAGTTGCGTGCCCAAAGGATCAACCAACAGAAGATGTCTGCCATTCAACCAAACGGAGAAGAGTGCTCAAGACACGAATTGATGAGCGTGGAAGGGAAGGTATAGGACCATACTATTACTGTCTTTTTGCTTGGTACTTATTCCTTGTTGAGTCTGTTTTGTATTGTGCACTTGTATCCATATATAGTTGTTGAGTTGTCTCTACGCATGAAAAGAACACTTAGTGAAGAAATTTTTAACAAAGAAGTCTTAATTTTCCTCAAAAGTGGATGAAGTTAAAAATAATTTTGTTTGGTTGCTATTGAATACTTTAAAATGGATGATATTTAGAAAACGTTTAGATACATACTTCATTTGTCTTTTATACTGCATGTAACTGTGGATATTCTAGTGTTTAAGAAGTAACAAAATTTCTAGTCACGTTGTGGATTTGGTCTAGGAATTGGTTACATCTGTTTATAGTACTAAAAGTTTGTGGATTTGATTGTACTTGAATTAAATCAGAAATGTTACCAGCTTCAGATTCATTGGCTGTAACCTCGAAAAGTCATATCGGTCTGGTGTCTTGATCATTTCCTGAAACCTTTACTATAAATTATAACAAATTAATTTACTTATTTACAGTAACTGAAGTTGGATGGGAAGCAGAGGAGCTACAGGACAAAAACTCTGACAAGAAGGATGCAGTGACTGAAACTACTAACAACAGGTAACGTTATTACTTACTAATTGTCTTGATTTACATTAAATATTTGGATGATTCTTCTGCCAAATGTAGTTAGAACTTGTGGTACTTGCGTCAATTTGCGAATATGATATTGGCGTGTATTCTCACATAATTTTAATGGGCATCTAGAGCATGTGAATCTGAAGTTTTGTTGCCTACTTTTGCTACTTGATTTTCTAGTACTTCTCTGTGGCTCTATATGCTTCGGCTGTAATCTACAGGAAATTAATAGACCTCTAGAACTTAATATAAATAAGTTGATAACAATTTCATGAACCCAAATGCACTAAATTAAGAAAATTAGGATTATCATCCCAGAGACAGAGGGAAAGAGGTCAAGATTATAGAAAACACTCAAACAGTCGAGAATAAGAGGAATTTCAGGATTTAGAAAACAGTCAAGAATGGAAGTCTTTTGTTTCACTGGGGAATGGAGAACGTAAAACAAGGGAATATGGCTAGTACACTAGTCTGTGGAATGATCTTCTGGACTTAACGTCTGAGTGGTTGTCACTTAAAGTCTATCTGGGACATCGCTTGGGGGAGAGTTCTTTACCTTGTGGATCGAAAAGTAGATCTGGTACTTGGTAAAAGCACCCTACTTCCTCCAGTGTACTTTATGCCTCTCTTCTCAACTCATGTTATGGAGACCTTTTCCCTCTTTGATCAGTAAAAGAAACATACATTGTGGGATTTATTGATACAGATTGATACCAGTACCCGAGTCTTTCCTCATTGAATGATGGTTATTTCCTATTGTGTTATTGAAATCAATTCTTATCTTGTGTTTATGATTTCAGACCTTCAGAAGCTAAGAAGTCTCCTGCGTTGGCAAGCAATGCTCCATCTATTCCAGTAGGCAAAGCCGGAGCCAAGAAATCAGGAAAAGGTCGTGGTGTGAAGGATGCTAAGCAAGGAAATATTATGTCATTCTTTAAAAAAGTTTGAAGATTGTCTTCTCCGAGAGAAATTTACTTACATTGCTATTTTTCAAATTACACCAGGAGCATGTAAGATCCAGCGTTAATGTGTTGTATATGCTGTCAGCAAGACAGAATGGTTGAGTTATTAACTTATTCTCCGATTAGGTTGTTGGGAATGCGCAAATTCCTCAAATGGCCAAATGTTTTTGCAAAGATTCCTGCGCGTGTGCTCCTGTCGTGGAAGAATCATAATGGGTTGGACCAACCATCAAGGGAATAATCAGTATGGACCGAGAAACCTATATTCTTGACAAGTATGGAAAATCTGATTATTCTCTGATAAGATTTTCCATTTGTTTTCTTCAACGGGAGGAATAAGGCCAATGTTCACGCGCTTGATGTGTGGATGTCAATTCAATTGCGTTTGTGCTCATTTGATGTGTTGCAAATATGTAAATCCCTTTTTCTACTATTAACAGGCTTTCTGTTTCACTGTAAATAATATGGAAAAGAATTACTGGTTAAATGTTTAATTGAGTTCTAGAGTCCGTTTAGCCTAGCACGAAGTGCATTCATCAAAATTAAAGTTCGACAATTAAAACATGTAGCGAAGGGAGTTCTTTTTAAATTTACAGTGTGATAGAGCCTCCCAAGAATTGGTCTTCAGCTTTCTCGCCTTTCGGCACAACCTGGAAAAGCTAAAACGTAAAAGACAGAAATTTGAATTGTTTTCGTAATTTTCTAACAAATCATGCATGGACACCGCACATTCAGCTCCAGGAAGAAGTTGCATAGCAGATGTAATATTAATACGGGTACTTATGGAAAACCATGTTCGTAGAGTGAGATAGCTAGACAGATAATGAATCTAAAACAAAAGGCTAGAAAGAGAAATAGTAGAACATATGTGATTCGTTGCTTGGGCGATCTGGTAAGCTTCCTTCTGGGCATCTTCTATCATTTTCAGGGCCAACAAAGGCATCTCTAAGACACCTTTTATGGGCAAAAAGCATAAACAATACACAAAAGCTAAGTATGGCTTTATCACTTGACTCCAAAAGGAATAACAGGAGAGCACAAAACAAAATGCAGGTTGAACCTCCATAATCATTATAGCGAGAAATATGAGCGGTACTGCCAACGACCTCCCATTTGTACCTGGAAACTGGAGATCAGGGAGCGAAAGTAATATTTATGCTCCTAGAAATAATGCTTGGAACTGGCCATCTGCGGGAAGAACTCTTTCCTACAGTACAGGGATTGCCCGAGAGGGAGGCATGAGTGATTCTACCGACACACGTTCACCAGTCACAGAGAACTGGAGAGCAGGAAGCAACTCAGATGTCCGAGAACCTAATAGTCACTGGAACAGGCCTGCTCATGTACCTCGACCCCTTCCCTACAGACCACCCGTAAGTATTCACTGTTGTCTCCCAGTGTAGTTTTTTTTTTTTTTTTTTAAGAGGTGTCCAGACTTATATTTTGTGTCTCTCCCATGAAAATTTGTTCTCGTTCCATGGTTTCTTTCAGGAACCGAGTAGAGGCACCCAGGATCCCTGGAGGTTATTTGAAGACAGAGTAAGAACTGGACCTTATGCTTTAAACAGGTAGACACTAAGTTTATTAATTTCTATGGCCTAAGTAGTTTACGACCCTGAATAAACCAACTTGTATTAATCATTAACCAATCTTATCATTCTCTAAGAAATTGCGCTGTCACATACCAGATTCTTACAAATTAACTTTATCATCTCGATATGCTGTTTTATAAATGCATGTTTCAGATTCCCATTGCATCCTTTTTCTCCTATGAGAATTGTTGTCCTAGAAGAGGAAGTGGTACCAGAAGTAAACCCAAGGCTTAGGCAGTTTATTCAAGAATCACCTCCAAGGATTAGGGGTCAATGGAACACGCAGCTGACTTCAGATGAAGACGAATCCAGGTTGACCCAAGAGGAACAAAAGAAGGCCTTAAAAAAATTAAAGAAGCAAATATACAACCCATACCCAAAGAATAAAACCAAAAAATTGGCCCTATACTATAGAGATAACGCTAGTTTGAACAAAAGGGAGAAAGAGCAAGATGATGATGGCAAAACATGCGCAATTTGCTTGGAAGACTTTGTTTACAAACAGGAAGTACTTGTCACTCCTTGCAACCACATGTTCCACAACGAATGCATTGTCCCGTGGGTGAAGAGCAACGGTCAGTGCCCTGTCTGTAGATTTGCACTTGGAAAACAGAATAGGGAGAATACGTTGCTCCTGACCAATAACAACAATGCTCATTTGGCTGCTAATGATCGTATGACAATCCTGACCAACAACAACAATGCTCATTTGGCTGCTAATGAACTTATATCACTTATAAGAGCCATGGAAGAAGCGTTTGAGTGGGTGCATATCCCGGAGTAATACCATAAAAAGAAGAGCAAGACTAGCATTTAGCATGTACAATTGCCAATATATGTTTATATGTTTTACTTTTACATGCAAGACATTAATCTTGCCTGATACTATTTTCCTCTCTAAGTTTTGCAGTTACAAAATTCTCATAACCCTCGACTAATGCTATATTATTTGTAAAACAATGGCACCAAGACAAATTCTTTGACGTTCATTATACACGGGCGGATACCGAGCAAAAAATAATAATACCAGGTTAGATAGGCTTAATCTAATCATTCTATTGTAGTAGAGGCATATTTACTCCAGCTTCAGTTATTTACACACTATTTCAGGAAAGGAAGATGCTTCATTAATCAAAACCTGGGTAAGATTTTACAGAAAAGAAATTACAGATGTTTGCTTGTTCATTTTAGCCAAACATTTGAACAACAAAAGCTTGAGAAGTTGAAGTTGATCCAATGGAAGGGTACAAACAAGAATCTGCAGACGGACTCACAGTAACAATATCTAAACAGAGTGAGAGTAATTTACACGATTTACATGAATTCCTGTTGAAGCATAATACTCCCTTTCTGGCAGTAGTCAACTTTCTCGAATCAAGTTGATTGGCTCACTCAACACATATCTGGGTAGTTCATACTTAGCACCTGCAGTAGACGTTCTGTTTAGATAAAAGAAAATTTACTGAACTACATTCTGAAAGAATGAAAAATGAGCAAGAAGGTACCTCTTTCATCATAGCAGGTTGTCAAGTCAGCACTTGAAACGATGACACCTGCACTGTCGACAATTGCTTGGGCGAAGGCTATGTCAGCTTCAGCCGCAGCTCGGAGTGCATCCCAAATCTCTGAAAACAACGAACTCTTATGAGATATGCTTTATCCATTATAATTGGAAAAAAAAATATGAATTTAAAGGAGAACTGCAGAACAAATCCAAGAAGAGTCAGTAGACACCCATCCAATCTTATATGCAAAATAACACGGTGGAGTATCAAGAACTGCATGAAAGCAACTAGTAACCCGGAATTAAAATAACAGGACACTTAACTATATATGCCTTTTATTGTCAGCGGTTCACATTATCACATAACAGTACACCACAGGTCACTGCAGACTTTCATTTTGAATTCAGAAATAGAAAGCACTAAGCTAGGTGTTACTGTGCGTGCTGGGGGAAGATTATGAGGGGGGTCAATCTTTTGCCAGTTAACAGGTCCACAAAGTCTAGTCAGCTAGATTTACATCACAGTAGCAGCAAAAAACTGAAATCCTGAACCTCGCTTTATACATATCCACAGAAAATGGTAGAGTTCTTGGCATTCAGTGATTCAGTTCGGTATTCCCAAGCAAGTTTCCCAGGCAATGCAAATGTCACAAGGAATCCGAATATATCAAAAATACCTACCATGGAAACGCTACTAAACTTGGAAGACTGCAATAATTTCTCCATTTAAGATTCGCCCATAGAGTATGGGACGACTGTATTTAGTTCTTTTATATTAATAACCAAATATTGGGCCCTAACATACCTACAACAGACCTTCCCAATAATGTCAGCATACAAAATATCCCTAAATACACCAGGAGGGTTGCCGTACTAAAAAATAGCAAACATGTCACTACTAGCACATCTTGCCAGATAGTCAGCAGCATACTTTGCTTCTCTATAACTATTAATTAACAGCTTTTATGAACCTATTACAGACTCCCAAAATCTCATCAACCGGGTTCTTTGAGCACCAAGGCACTACATTAAGATACCCGGTTGACGACTGTATTTAGTTATTACTTTGAAATTTATTCTTCTAAAATAAGTTTTCACACTATTATTATGCATTCAGTTTCATAGGGTGATATAAAGTTATTTTACCAGGAAAAGAAATCAGGACAGACAATATCATGTGATAATGTAGCTTGTGGGTAATTATGTTGTATATAATCTATACCCTAAACGACTACACTTAGCCAAATAAAAGCAAAGTAGCCCAAGAAGAATTCTTTCGACAAATCAGACTCTATTGGTTAAATTACTGTGGGATTTTGGGACGATGAGCTGCCTGTTATGAAATATTATCTCTAGTTGGGAATGGGTCTTTGGGAGGAAGAGTATAACAGTATTCTTAACTTCTTATAACTAACCAACACAGCATCGGGTAGGCCAAAGTTTCCCAGAAGGTTCCGTTTCTTGCATATGTACACAAAGTTAATAACTTACTAACAGACTGAAATTGCTAACGTGGTTGAAAGGTTGTTGGGTATGGGCATATAACAAGTAGGTCATTTGAAAACTTATATAAGTCGGCATTCCAATACCAAATTCGGACAAAACTTCGGTGCCACTACCAAGCTTGAAAATGAAGTTTCCCCCCACTCCCCCAGCAATGAATCGTTTAGTAAGATCTAAACAATTCTCAAACCCGATATTGCACGCACTAAATCAAATTTGTTGTGCTTACACCAAGCAGAGGCTAATAACATGAGAAGAGCTGGGGAGCAATAATATATGAATATTGCACAGAGTAAAAGTTTACTTAAAGTGCTTTGGTAATATCTTATTGGTTAATGCAATCATGAGGAGCAAGAGATATATTTTCGTTTGACTAGAAGAAAAAACTCGAAACTAGCTGTCTTCCCATTTGCCTACCATCAGATAATGATGGTCTGATCTGAGCATAAACAAATTTTTAGGCTAAACAGTCTTGTTCACTTAATGGACAACCTTAAGGACATTTTTCCATTGAATTTCTTTTAATAGTAAATACCATGTGTGCCCATCACAGAGAATGGATAACTTGCATTGCCAGGGAAGTACCTTTTCGGCCACCATAGTGAGGTGCAGTGTCCCAGAACTCATCACGCATCCGATTCAGCTGTGTGTTTGTGATTGGCTGAGAATGATTCCAAGGCTTTGGCTTCCGAATCTTCTTTTTCTCTGAGATAACCACAAGAAGCAATTATTTTATTAGCGGAAGGCGTACAACATAAAATGAGAAGAATCTTCTGTTCTAGTTTTGAATGTAGACCACACATTTGAGGTCCAAAGCATCAGGATATGGCAAAACCATCAATTTTGCAGTGAAGTTTCTTGAGGCCTGTGAGTGCTAACTGTGCAGGAAAGCAAATAACAGCTCTCAAGATAACCATAATGCAGTAAAGTAAAGTTACACCAATGAGCTTCTAATTTTTATATTACCAAAAATCAAAACATAGAAAAAAAATATTCAAAAGTTGCAGCTCATGAAAAGAGAACCAAAGATCTTGAGACATCAAAAATCAAAATATAGAAACAAAATATTCAAAAGTTGCAGCTCATGAAAAAAGAACCAAAGATCCTGAGATAAAATTTCTACTATATTCTGTGTTGCCACTCTATTCCAGTTCAATAAAGTTCAGGAAATACTCGAACATACTACCTCTTTCTCAACAACTAATGCACAAACTTTCTCCCGTGTCAAGTGTTTATATATTTTCTTGCTGTCATGTGTCTTTTTTGGCGAAGGGCTTGGATGTTTAATGGGACAAATCAACATTATCACATTGTTATCTACACATTAATGGGTCAAAACTGAAATATGGCTTTAGATATAGCAGTCAAAATGACTTTAGTACAGGTTCATAATAGATCCAATACCTAACCGAGAATTACCCGTGAAATAAGCACCATAAACACCATTACCAAGTTACTATAGATACGCAGTCAAAACGGCCCCAAGACCCTCAGCAATCCTAACATCAAACTGCGTGTACTGTATGAATGACTGTGATTATGCAAGATGTAATATCCTGACATGAAACATGACAACAGTTTAAACTTTTGCAAATGATTATTTAATTCAACCACCACTCCCAATGTGAGGGCCCCATGATATGAGGCTAAGAGTCTTCTTTTTTGATGATATATTGTTAAGGAACACAATGACTACTCGGTAAGAATAGGCATTAAGGTAAGAGTTATCACATTATTAACACATTTAAGTCAGTTTCTGGACTAAATATCCACCATCTCTTATCATTTCAAGTGGACTATGTTAAACTACTACGATGTCACCAATTCAAAGTTTATAAATAATATAGCCATGCAAAGCAAATCTTCAAAGTCTAACCTTCTCCTTTGATCTGAGACGATCCAACACAACCCATCTCTCTCTCTCTCTCTTTAATCTTCTTCAACGAAGAATAATGGCGTCGAGATTCCGCCGATATTTCGACGAAATCAAATTAAAAATTGGTTTTTCGAGTGAGTGAGTTTTGAGACCTGTCCTCTCTCTCCTCTCTTTTTGTGCTATAAATACTCACTCACTCGGTCCACTGTGGATCCGGGTCTTAAGGCCCACTAGTTTATGTTCTTTATAAATTATAACATGTTCGAGTGGGTTAATATATCGGTTATATCCCCATCACTTAGAGGCTACAGCATCATGAACGCAATCCTATAATTCATTTCTAATGGGACAGTTGACAATTTATTTGACAATTATCATCACCAACGCGCTGTCAAAACATCGTTTTGATTTTAAGAATTGTTACAATTGGAGCCAAATTGGTGAAGAATATAGAAATGGTGTGCATGGGACAACTTGACCCGTCCAAGAGGTGGACGAGACTACTTTTGCCGTCCAGCATTTTTTTTATTTTTTTTTAATAAAAAATTAAACCTTCTCAATTTTGTACCGTTGGGCCTGAACGATTTTAGAGAATTTGTAAAATTGTACCGTTGGGCTTTTGTACCGTTGGGCCTGAACGATTTTAGAGGATTTGTAAAAATTGTACCGTTGGGCGTTTTTGAATGTGAGTGTATTAAGTGGTATTAGATTATGTTTTAAAACGCGTCTTAAATTTTTATTTAAATTTTATGTTGTAATCTGTTTTTATTGTTTATGTGTATGCTTTTCTTTAAATAAAATTGTATTTTGTTTTAATGAAAGTATATTTTCTTGAAAAAATGTGTTTGTTTATAAGTTGAAATTAAAAACAAATCAACTCAACTAGAAATGAAAAACATTACAACTTAATTTGAAATAAAAACACAAAACATCTTATAAAATTCAACGGAATTAAAAACACATGCAAAACAATTAAAGACAATACACTAGGGAATTAAACAAAATACAAATATTACATATCCTACACTTAAATTCTAAGAGGTACGACTTGTTTCTCAACCACATATTGAATGATTGCATTGATCGCACAAGCCACACCTAGGGCAGAAATCTACTGCTTCCTTGCAAAAATGACATACAGGTAAACACGGTCCACGCACTCTCAACACAATACCGTTCAATCAAATTCTCTAAAACATCCATGGCATGCATATCTGTGGGTGGGGGAGCAAAATATATGTATATCCAATGGTTTGCATAGTCACCCTATCTCCAAAGAACCAAACACGTATATCAAGGGCTTGCAATATGAATTTTTTTAACGACATTAGAGTATTATGCTGACAGATATGCATATTCTCAAATTGAGAACCTTGCCACGGACTCCAAACAATAGATCTCATACTTTTCGTCTCTATTTAGATCCTAGCAGCTTGAAGATCATTATGGACCTCATCCCTTAATCTAGTATCAAAATATCCCTGGGCCAATATATATAAATTTGCCATAAGTCCTTATCCCAATCCAAAGATAGGATTTAAGCAAGCCAAATACTCATAAAATAATCAAATAATCAAATGAAAGTGTATCTAATTAATTTAAATTATATAATATTTAACTAACAAAATAAAAGCTTATATCTTAAAAGTTAAATCCTATTGAATTACCTGTAGTATCCAAGTAATTTCGTTGCATTGATTCCCTATTTGATTTGTTTGTACAAACAAATCAAGCCCTGTATATAAATGTGCCATGAAAGCACCTCCCCAGTCAAAATCTTCCAAGTTATCAAAGTCTACCAAAGACGCTTAACCAACCAAAATTTTAGGAAACCCCCAGATTTTTCTGTTGTAAAACCGACTTGGCCCAAAAAATATAACAAAAAAATTCTGATAAACTCATCCTCCTCCGCAGAGTTTGGGTCCAACTATAGGGCGTCAACTTCATGTTCTAAACAATATTCATAATCTAATCGGTGCATGAATTTTTCTCTGATGTGCAGGTTCAAAATGTATCTGCCATCCATATTCCCTGGAACAAGTCTACTTTCAAAATCAAACAATGAAGGCAGTAGAGTCTTTAACCTTTCAAAATCATCTTCGATACTTGAATCAAACAAAACTGGCTTCTTCTTGCCCACACTTAAACCTGTTAGCATTATAAAGTCAAGTGGTGTGATACCAATCTCACCACATGAAAGGTGAAAAATGTGTGTGGTGTGCCACCATCGTTCTGCCAATGCAAATATCAGTGGACGATCAATCCGAATGCTCGTACACGATATCAATAGACCAAAAGGTGTTCCCAAAATTCGAGCTCTTACGTGCTCCATTTCCTCCCCTCTTTCCACTAGATGATTCCAGAAGTCTTTAATACTCGGCATTGCGCATCTCCATTTCGTTGAACTCATTTTCTACACGTTGAGGCATTTAATCAAATAGTTAGTATACGTTAAATTCTAAACATGATTTTAAATCAAAATCAATTGAACAACGTTCATAAACTCATACTTACTCCGT
Organism: Coptis chinensis; assembly: GCF_015680905.1. Taxonomy (NCBI): domain Eukaryota; kingdom Viridiplantae; phylum Streptophyta; class Magnoliopsida; order Ranunculales; family Ranunculaceae; genus Coptis; species Coptis chinensis. The sequence goes on from NC_141464.1 coordinate 77,143,045, forward strand.
CAGTGTTATATAAACACGAAACATGCTTGTCTGGATCGGGAGTCAACGTCGAATGATCAACAATACTCAATCTCCATGAAAAATTGAAATCATTTTCCGGTACGAGTTCACTCTCATTTTCCGAGGATTTGAACTCCCCGAGCCACGCATAATAGTCTTCTTATGTCCAGCTCGACGACGTTGATCCATTGCAAAAAATAGAAACAAATTTGGTTGAAAAACGAATTTTTATTTGGTGATTGAACGTTTGGGTTTTGAGTTAATGTTACTGGAAGCTTGTGCGCGCGTTTTAAATAAAATGTGTTTCAATAGGGGACGGGACAACTATTCCCGTTTTAAAAACTTTAGATTGGCACGGGACAACTATTCCTGTCCAAATTTTTTTTTACCCAAATTTGCACAAACCGCGCTGGTTCTTCCATTCAGTTTTAGAATTTTTGAGGTACCAAAACTGCTGAGGTGTCACAACGCAAAATGGAAATGTTGATGATGCTCTTACATAGTTCCATCAAAGTTGTATTATGGGTTTCAATCAGTTACGATTTAATCATAACTCACATTTTTAATGGTCAAAATATGAGATACCCAACCATAGAGTACATATTTGTAATTACATATTAGATAAAATGGTTGTGTGGTAAGATTGAGGGTCTGTTTAATTTGGAGGAAATGCAAGGGAAAAGAAAGGAAAATAGGTGTGGTCCATATTTTCCGTAATTTTTTAGTTGTTTGTTTGCCCATGGAAAGGAAATATTGATTTCCATACGGAAACAAAACTAGGAAAATTGAAATAGTTTTGAGTCCATGCTCCTGACCTAAAAATTTTAGGGAAAGGAAAAGAGCAAAAAAAAAAAAAAAAAAAAAAAAAAAAAAATTTACTTTCCTTTCCACAGTTTACCAAACAGACACAATTTTAAAACTGTTTCCATTCCATTCCTTTCCATAGTGGACCACTCCTTTCCTTTCCTTTCTTTTTTCCATTAGTTAACATTTAACAAACAGGCCTTGAGTATCAACAAGTTTGTCATATATGGGATCAAGCAGATGAAAAAAAAAATATTAATAAAATAAAAGTTTCGTTATTTCATTAAGGTACTCGCTATGGGCACCTTCCATTTTGTGTTGGGCACACTCCAAAAAAAGATACATATTTTGTATTGGGCACCCCCCAATTGCATAAAAAATAACTTGTTGCAACCTCCTATTGCCCTTACATTCAAAGACTCCACACCTTCTTCTTTGACTTCTCATATAAATGTGTTTGTTTTAATTTAGTTTGGGATTTTCTAGTGGTGGGTGCTATCGGCCTGTGGGTTGTGCCCAACACAATTGCAGACTTCGTTTTTTTTTTGGGTATGCCCAACACAATAAACATGACCCTTGGTTAATGTGGAGAATACAAAACGTTCCATATCTTTGTAAGGTTTCAAGTTAAGAGGGTGAAATCTCTTTACAGGAGCCTTATACCAACAGTCACACCCTAATAAACTATTGTTTTATCCTAAGCTATATTTTACTTCTCCATAAATATAACAACACCCCGATAAACTATTGTAATGTCTTAATCTAAACCAATTAAGAAAAAACTAAATTATAATTGAAAATTGTATTTGTGAATCAAAATAACAAATATAAAGTAAATAATACTTACAATCATATTTTCATTATAGCCACTTGGAGGAGATGCTTGAATCTTAGAAACAATAGCATGGAACTTGTTGATATTAGCTTGAATGAGAGTCCAACGGTGTTTCATGCCCGTGAAGTTGCGTTCGGTCACTCTTCCTAGATTTGCATGAAATGCATTTAGAATCCTATTCCAAAATTCGTTTGATTTAATTTGCTCATTTCCTACTACACCATCTTGACTAACTTGTAGCCAACTATTGGTAGGAGCAACATCTTCTTCTTGTATCCATGAAGCCATTCTAGATTTTGTTTTTGGTTATTCACTAGTCATTGTGGTTTAGAGTAGAGAGTAGAGAGTGGAGAATAGAAGTGAGTGTAAAATCTATTGTGTGAGTGCTTCAACTTATAGTGAAAGAAAAAAATAACCTTTTTTGCCCGTTTTTTCATTTAGAGCACGTAGTGTTGTAAACACCGCGTGGTTTTTGCAAAACTGCGTCATTGAAGCCCACACTCTAGCCCAAGCCCATGCGGCGTTCGAAACACCGCTCGGTTTTTCCAAAACCGCGAGAGAGATTTGATACAGCACCAAAGCAAACACCAAATTTTGGCTGATTTGGTGTTTTGGTGTTTTTATCAAAAGGTGTCTCTCCTGAAGATAAAAAAACACCAAATTATTGAAAATTTGGTGTTTGATGCTAGGATAGTGTTTCTCTTAAAGATGCTCTTATAATGATAATGAGTGTGAAAAATTTATAATGTGATCTTTGATCATTATTATTATAGCATCTCTAGGTGGAAGTATCACCTACACATTTGCTTCCACAATTTGGAATTTCAAAAAAATCATCTTTAGGTGGAGGTAAATGTGGAGGTATCACCTGTCTAGCCGCATCCGTAGATGGAAATTTGCGGTTTTGGATGGGGATGTGGCACGATTTAACTTTTTCAATTTGGTGCAATAGTGGAATGTCGTGTGGGTTGTTTTTGTTTTTGTTTTTTTGACTTTTTTCAACTTGGGACGACATTGGGAGTGTCTCGCGACAATAGTAATGTCACGAGTGGTAGGTCCTACTCCAAATTTGCGGCTATTATTTGCCTCCACCTAGAGATGGTTAAAATTTGCGGATACTTGCCTCAAATTTCAGGCTCAAACATGCAGGTGATACTACCACCACCTAGAGATGCTCTTATGGACTTGTTATAAGTCCTTCTTATGCAACTTATAATTAAGACACAATATTACATGAGTTTTGTGTTAGAAAAATGGATTTGTATAAATCCATTGAGATATGTATGAGTAATTTGTCTCCCAAGTTACCCCAATTTAGATGAAATGGGTTTCACTTGAAACAATACGTAAATAGAGAAAAACCTTTTCGAAAGGGTGCACTGGTTTGAAATAGTGCATTATGCCGAAAAGGTGCGACCTTTCGAAATAGGCACTGGTTTGAAATAGTGTTTTATGCCGAAAAGGTGCGACCTTTCGAAATAGGCACTGGTTCGAAACAATGTTTTATGTCGAAATGGTGCGTCTTTTTTGAAACATGTGACTTTTCGAAAAGGTGCCTAACTTTTTCAAATAGTCACTGTGATGTTTTGAAAAAACACTTCTCACCTATAAATAATGGATGAATTTGGAGAGAAAGACACACCAAATCACACATTTATGATATTTCTCTTCTCCCTCTGTTCTTAGTTAAATACTATGTTGTGTTCGCTGAGTCTATAAAATTGAAGTGCTAGCTTTCTATAAAAGGAAATCCGTTCTATCTTAGGAGATAGTTTCCCATCAACCTTCAAGCATCGTGAGGGGGAAAATATGTCTTAAAGACATAGTGAATCTTCACTAGGCTCGGATTTAATAATTGGTAAATTAAGTTCATTAGTTGAACTAAAAGACTTGTTTGTTTATTGAACTAAAGGTTTGTTCATGATATATTTGTTATATCAATTTGATTTTCTTGTTTACTTAACAATAAGTATATTTTTGGAATAAGTTTCAAAATTATATGCATATATGAGAACGGTAAGTTTTAGTAACATATATGCATATTGAGAACGATAAATTGGTTTGAATATTGACTTTTATAAGTTGGTAATAACCATTTGGAAGAGAGAGACGAAGCAACTTTATAATGTGGTTACTTGGATCAGAGTTGATCTTGAAATGAAACGATAGTTGGTATGAAGGAAACTACAACAAGGTAGTTTCGACGCCCACTCATTTTATTGAAGGTGTTCCATTCTTTCTCTCTCAAATAGAAACAATTCATAGATTAGTTTGTGATTGTATCTTCTTTGGCATTGTCAACTAAATGTTAGTTTTTGAACTAGAAGAACCAATAGCTTTCAATGAGGAAACGAGAAGACAATAATGTGTCGGACGAGACAAAGAAATTTGTTGAGGATATTTCTCTTGCTAGACCCACTAGTTCATTGAATACTATGATCATTTTAGTACCCGATAAAGACCTTATGTTCGTAGAAGTGAAACTCAACAACTACAGGTGTATATTAGCAATGGTAGATACTGGTTTTACTCATTCGTTAATCTTAGAGTATGTATCCGAGCATATTAGATTGAAACTCTTAGAATGTAATCATTATATGTGAGGCTTGAACCAAGAAGCCGAACCGGTGAAAGGACTTGTTTTGGAAGTTGACATTGAGATGAACAACTGGCGAGGAAAAGTGAACCTTTCAGTAGCTCGCTTAGACAAGTTTCAAATCATTCTTGGAATGGACTTCTTGACTACAAACAAGGTGGTGGTAATGCCACACTTGTGGGGGGTTCTAATTCAAGATTCCCATAATCCTTGCTTCATTCCAGCAGTGAGGAATGGCAAGTGCTAAAGGATTCTAAAAGTATTTTATTATTTGTAAAATGTATGTGTTTTACTATTGCGCCAAAGAGTGCCAATAAAGAAGATTGCTAAAGATAGTGTTTTGTAAGCATACTTGTAAGCAAAATTGAGGTCTTAGAAGTGTTTAAACACTATATGAATGATATGTTACATTCTTTAATAAGACACCTCACTTGGAAAACATATATCTAAATGGTTTTCAAATTTATTGACTTCATTATGAGAAATTGGAAAATGTGGGAGATTATGTATCTCATTGAATTAATCAATTCAAAATTGAAAATTTGTTGAAGCATTACTCAAAAGACATCAAATGTTGTGTTTTACTCTAGGAGAGATGCATAAATTTGAAGGAAATCCTCAAAGCAAATATGCATAGCAAGGTCCACTATATATAGAATCAGAATTCATAGCATTGGACAAGGCTGGAGAAAAAGTAGAGTGGCTTCGAAATTTCTTAGAGGATATTCCAAACTGGGTTAAATCTGTGCTAGTAGTGTGTATACACTATGACAACTAATCTGCTATTGGTAGAGCACAAAGTAGCATGTATAACAGAAAGTCTTGACACATACGTCGTAGACATAATACCGTTAGACAATTGTTCTCAAATGGAGTTATCTCAATCTACTATGTAAGGTCTAAAGATAATATTGTGGATCCACTTACAAAAGGTTTAACAAGAGAGCAAGTGGAAAGATTATCCAGGATTGGGCTTGAAGCCTTCAAGATAATCAATCAAGAGTCTTCATAATAGAAAAACCAACCTAGCTGACTGGAGATCCCAATATCTAGGTTCAAAGGGTTAACTGAATTATGTATGTGACTTAGTGAGCACTGGAGAGTAATACTATACTCTAACCCATTCATATAATAAGACAGTGCATATCTGCCACGAGACCCAGGATAAGTTAAGCTTTTAATGATTTAATATATCTTGGAAAGTTATGTTATCCAAGTGGAGTATTGCAAGATACTCGATCTTTATAGAAATCACCAATATTAGTGCGAAGTAGGGCCGCTTACATGAGAATTTTAAAGGAAAATGTCTCAGAAGCACTATTTGAAACCAAGAAGTGTTCAAGACCAAAATGAACGCAAACGTGAGAACCAACAATATTCGAGAAGGTACTGCGTGAAGATGATTGTCTAGGTTTATACAAATGGCTGACAGTTCAAGGACATTAATTGAAGCCTACTGATCGTCCAATTAAATCCGATCGTCTTTCACTACAACAAGTTTAAGGCCTCCCATGCTACTTGACCTGATGTGGTATCTTTTCATTTGTAAAATAATAGAAATCCATTGTTTATGAGTGTAAAAGCCAAATTTTCATTCATGTGGGGGATTGTTAGAAAAATGGATTTGCATAAATCCATTGAGATATGAATGAGTAATTTGTCTCCCAAGTTACCCCAATTGAGATGAAATGGGTTTCACTTGAAATAGTACGTAAAGAGAGAAAAACCTTTTCGAAATGGTGCACTGGTTCTCGAAATAGTGCATTATGATGAAAAGGTGTACGACCTTTTGAAATAGGCACTGGTTCGAAACAGTGTTTTATGCCGAAAAGGTGCGACCTTTCGAAATTAGCACTGGTTCGAAACAGTGCTTTATGCCTAAAAGGTGCGACCTTTCGAAATAGGCACTGGTTCGAAACAGTGTTTTATGCCGAAATGGTGCGTCTTTTCGAAACATGTGACTTTTCAAAGAATGGCCTAACTTTTTCAAAGAGTCACTGTGATATTTTGAAAATGCACTTTTTTTTTTGCAATCATTTGCAATATTATTAATATGAACAAGAGGTTATATTAGCATTTCCTTGCTCCAGGATTTGTTGCATCCATATTGGAGCTATATTAGTTGGTAGTACATACTGATAATCCCCCTCCAGTGCCTTTATAAGCCCAGTTGGAGAGTCATTCGGACTGCGGGTTACATGAAGCATAAGCTGCTAGCTTATGTGCCACCGTATTACCACTTCTTTGAACATAGGTTATATTTACCGAGTTAAAAAGTACAAAAAGACTACCTGCATCCGAGAGCATTAGTTGTGCTGGCCATGCTATATTGCAGGGCTTGTTTCCCAAGTAATCTATTGCAGCCTTTGCATCCATTTATACTAGTAGATTGTTGGAGTGATAGTTTGAGCACCATCTGAGGGCTCTGAGTAGTCCGCGATATTCTGATTCCTCTGCACTTGTTGACCAGCTAGTGGTTGTACCTGCAGCCACAATTTTCCCTTGGTGATCTCCCAATATATAACCATAGCTAGCTGAATTTTGTTTATCATTAAAATTGGCATCCACATTTTATTTAATGAACTCAGGTGGGGGCGGTTTCCATTGGGCAGGAAAAGTTAAGTTATGACAAGTCATTTCCTGACCTTGGTTGTTCTGATTGTCAAAGAACAAGGAGATGAGCTTACATATTCTAGTAAGAGATGGTTTATTTTTATGATGCAGGATGTTGCACCTCTCCAACCATATATTGGAATAAAGCAATAAACAGAACTTAGTCCACATTTCAATCTCTATAGGCCAATGCAATCTTTTGGAGTTTTAAATCAAAGATCAATCCAACTCTTGGTGGTGTAGTGCTGATAGGCTTCCAATTTAAATAACCATGGTGTATGAACCATAAAGCTCTTGTGAAAGGGCATACAAGAAGAAGATGATGAACACTTTCTTTTGCATTTCCACACACTAAACATGAATTATCCTTTATATACATGATGCATGCCAAATGGTCCCTAGTTGGTGTAATGTCATTATAAAACTTCCATGCTAGAAGAGCTTGTCTTGACCGGTAAATGCACTTATCACCTATAAATAGTAGATGAATTTGGAGAGAAAGACACACCAGATCACACATTTTTGATCTTTCTCTTCTCTCTTTGTTCTTAGTCAAATACTATGTTGTGTTCGCTGAGTCTATAGAATTGAAGTGCTAGCTTTCTATAGAAGGAAATCCGTTCTATCTTGAGAGACATTTTCCCATTAACCTTCAAACACCGTGAGGGGGAAATATGTCTTAAGAACATAGTGAATCTTCACTAGGCTCGGATTTAATCATTAGTAAATTAAGTTCATTAGTTGAACTAAAAAGTTTGTTTGTTTGTTGAACTAAAGATTTGTTCATGATATATTTATTATATATTAATTTGATTTTTTTGTTTACTTAACAATAAGTATATTTTTGAAATAAGTTTCATACATTTTGTACTCACAAGTTGCTATTGCTATAATATAAGTAGAGGTTCAAATGTTCAATGCAAGATGGTCTTTGATCCATGGTTTGCAAACTTTCAATACAACATCCATTCTTTACTTAAGGTTTAAAACAACCATTTTCCAAAACTTTATAATCTTACATACATTTTGTAATTTTGATAAATAAATAAATAGGGAAACAAAAATGAAAATGAAAAGAAACACAATGGGAGAAGGAAACGAGAATTAGTGGAATTTTATATCTTATCACAATCATAATTATAATCACATGTGTTTATATACACTGTAAAAATTGTCACTTGTTTATGCATGATTAGGGTTTTTAAATGAATGATCAAATAACTTTAGTTCTGATTAACGGTTTAACTTGAATTCGTGTTACAATTAAACATAGAATGATTGAATGTAGATTGAAGCTTTTGGTTATTGCTATAGTGATTATTAGGTTATGAGATGGAAGAATTACTGATTGGTAATGAACTGCGGTCAAAAATTGAAACTGCAATTAGAATGTGGTTGTTTTCTTCTTATAGCTAATAATTATGTTCTCTGGATTCTCTCTCTCTTTTTTTGGCTTCAGTTTGTCAAAATTTCGAGAAGAACTATATTTTTATTAGAAAATCGAAAAGTGATCAAATTGATCGGAGTTTTGATTATGTTTTCATATGGTTACTTAGGTTAGATTGAAACAATTTGACCCATAATCGATAGACACAGACTCAGACTTGTCTATCGGTGTCTAACACGGGTACTAAGTGTCTGACTCATCTACCCACATGAACTGATTTGCAATTGCTATGGAAGTCTGTCCACTTTTGCCTGAAAGACGGGATACAAGTACAACTTGTGGGTTCCGACGCATAAAATTCCTGGGGCATGGGGTGCCCTGCTTACCCATTCTCATATCTACATTTTAGTTTCACAGGGTAATGGATGTTGGGAAAGTGAGCTGGTCTGATTTTGAGTACAAAAATTCTGTGTACTATTTAATATTTATTTATTGCCTCTTGACAAAGTTTGTTTGCTATTTAGCATTTAGTATTTTTCAAAGTCTAGCTTTATTTATTAAGTTTTTGGAATTATTTCCTGTATTCATGTTGTTTTATACCATATATTTTCTGTGCTAGCTTGTGTTGTAGTGCTTAGCAAAGGCTGCCTATTTGTGGAAATGGCCAGTAATTCGCAGCCGCCTGGAGCACAGGTAGCATTATACCCTCTCTTATGTTTGGATTTCGCATTCGTTTAGTTGCTTATGTAATGACTGGATGAATTGCATTTCTGTTTCTGTGCAAAGCCATTTTGGCCTCCAATTGGTGGATCAACAGGTCCTCCTCAAAATTTTGGTCCTCCCATGTCTATGCAGGTAAAGATACCTCGAGTTTGACTCTCATGTACATTGTCTCCTAGCATTTTCTGGAAGTGTATAAGTTTTCAATTCTGATGTTTGTCACAGTTTCAAGTTCCTCTTCCACAACAACAAGCGAATCCATTTAACATGGCAGCTTCCCAACATTTTCGGACTGTTGGACCAGGTATTTCTGCATCAAATATGGGATTACATGCTGGTCAAAATCAGCAGCAACACTATCCTCAAATGATGCAGCAGTTACCTCCAAGATCTGGCCAGCAGAGTCTTGGTCCACCTTCATCACAAGCAGTTCCACCACCATTTGTTCACCCAAATAGGCCTCTTACGTCTATACCGTCACAGCTGCTGCAAAATACCCAGCATTTAAACAATCATGTCTAGTGTTGGTAGTATGGGAACGCCGCTGTCTTCATTATTAGTGATTCTCTATGAAAAGTCAAAGAAGGAAGTCAAGACAAACATAAGAAGCTTCCATTGTAACCAACTGACAGCTGTATGTAAGAGAATCAGTTACAATACCTACAATATAATCATGTATATAAATATTTCTTTGTAATAATAAAACAAACTAACTAATCATAATACAATTTCATTCATAAATCTAGGGTTTCTATTTTTCATCATATTCTGTAAGACAATCAGCTATTTATTATTGATTCAACAATCCTTATTATTTGATCATCTCTAGTCTAATTCCTGATTGTATTGTAGTTTGTTTGGTGATCGGCCACAGTGAAAGTTGGTTGACTTTGCAGCCCGTTCGATATGATATATTTTGTATTAACTTGATTTGCTATTACTCATATTTGGTTCGTGTTCTGCCTATGTACTCTCTTTTCATTATCTACTTCACATCTTACTGCAAAAATAGTTACGTAAACCGCAATGCCATCAGATGCTTTGTTCAAAAGCTACAGGTTGCCACCCAGAGAATATTTGAGCATGCAGACACAAATGTTGCCTCAGTAAGTTTTTTCCTGGTTTACAATGCAGCATGCTGTGATTGCAAACCCTTAAATGACAATCACTAGGCAGAAAGAACCAAGAAAACAGGACGAAACACATCGGGACAAGGTCTAAAGCTTTTGTATTCTGTATTACTGTATTTAACCTAGAATTGACTACTGTCGCTTTATAAAGTAAAATTAGTGGTAGGATTATGATTGAAGTGTTTTTTGTATTTTGAGCAGGCAACAACCAGGTATTCAGGACTGAAGTCAGTTTCACTCTGTACTCAGAGGAAAAGCTTCCCATCGCTTTCGCTGCGACAAGGCCCCTATGTTTCCGGGTCTCTTGTGCTGTATGTATCTCTAATTACAATGCTATTGCCAGCACTTGTTTAAAATCCCAGTTTAGTGATTTTTGTTGAGTAATAATTAGTCACCTATTACTTTTGTGTATTCTGTGCAGTGTAATGAACACGAGTACAACTATTTTGATGTGAATAGTACAGTGCGGAAACAACGTTACCCACAACAAATAGATCAATCATATACAAAGATCAATCCTACGCACTAGACAAAATTTCAACACTCTCCAAAGTAATCCCAACACTTCTCAATGTCAAACAAACAAGCATATAAAGTAAAACAATTAATGCTAAAGAAGAACAAACAACAAAACGAGATATATCGTTGTTCAGCAATTTGCCTACGTCCACACTGCGAGTTCCAAGCTTTACTAGATGTCCGGAGTAACAGATTACAAGATCTCTCAATTCACTCATAAAGAATGAATACTCAACTCACAAAGAATTGCTCTCTTATAATCTCTCTTTCTTGGTTTTGGTTAAGTTAGGTTTTTACAGAAAAAACCTATATTTATATTGTTTCCAAAAACTTCCGAAAACAGTCGAAGTCTGCTAAAATACGGAGGAGCGCGGGTCGCCTTTGTCCAGGCAAAGTCGAGGGCGGGGCGCGCTCAATCGGTTGGAAGTCGACCAAGACATGAGCGCGGTGCGTGCCCTTTGTCAGGCAAAGTTGAGGGCGGGGCACGCTCGATACCAAAGAGAGAAAACGTCTTTTTCTTTACATTCTCCACCTCGGTGAGGTTTTAACATATAAAACCGAGCTGAACACATCCAGCAAGAACAAATCCATCCGGAACTCACAGTCAACCGCCCCGAAGGGCCATGCCCACAAAGGGCTCATTCAAGCATGTAGGATTTGGAGCAAGTCCAAATAGTGTTGGAACTTAACTCCAGTGACAACCTTTGTCAACATATTAGCAGGGTTGTCACGGGTGTCCACTTTCTCAAGTGCTACATCACCATCCTCAACGACATCCCGTATAAAGTGATAACGGACATCAATATGCTTGGTTTGAGCATGATGAACCTGGTTCTTCGCCAAATGAATAGCATTCTGACTATCATAATACAAAGCAACATTATTGTTCTGCTTAAGTGCTTAATACCCATATCATCTAGAAGACCTCAAAACCATAGTGTCTCTTTTATTGCCTCTGCCACTACCATATACACTGCCTTAATAGTAGATAGAGCAACTGTAGCCTGTAGCATAGACCTCCAACTAACCGGTGTACCATGCATCATAAACACATAACCAGTAGTCAATCGTCGTCTATATAGATCATCTGCATAATCTGAATCCACATACCCACTGACATAACAAGTACCTCCACCATAAACTAATCCCACATCCAAGGTACCCTTCAAGTACCTTAGTACCCATTTCACTGCCTCCCAATGCTGCTTCCCAGGATTTGCCATATACCTGCTTACAACACTAATTGCCTGTGAAATATCTGGGCGTGTGCACATCATAGCATACATCAAACTGCCTACGACACTTGCATAAGGAACATTAGCCATATGTTTTTGTTCCTCCACCGAACTAAGAGAGAACTTAGCTAAAAGCCTAAAATGCCCAGCTAAAGGTGTAGAAACCGACTTTGCATTCTCCATACCAAATCGAGAAATTACTTTCTGAAGGTATTTTTTATGAGATACAACTATCCGTCGCTTTTTCCTATCTCTATCAATCTCCATGCCCAGTATTTCTTGGCTCCACCTAAGTATTTCATCCCAAATTCAGAGCTAAGTTGAGATTTCAACTTGTCTATCTCCACCATGCTTTTGGAAGCAATAAGCTTGTCATCCACATAAAGCAAGAGATAGATGAAGTCATTACCACGAAGCCTACAAAAGAAAACACAACAATCATACTTACTTTGGGTGTATTCATGTTGCATTATGAATGTGTCAAAGCGTTTGTACCATTGCCTGGGCGATTGCTTTAACCCATACAATGACCGATTCAATTTGCATACATGATCTTCTTTCTCAGCAAACAACACAGGTTGTTTCATATAGATCTCTTCCTCCAAGTCCCCATGCAAGAAAGCAGTTTTCACATCAAGTTGCTCTAACTCCAAGTCGAAGTGAGCAACTAAACTCAATAACACACGAATGGAAGTATGTTTGACCACCAGGGAAAATACCTCATTGTAGTCGACTCCTTCCTTCTGTGAGAAACCCTTTGCTACTACTCTTGCCTTGTACCCAGTACTGTCGGACTTAGGAAGGACCTCTTTCTTTATGAACACCCATTTACTGCCGATAGTCTTTTTGCCCTTTGGCAATAAAACTAGGTCCCATGTGTGATTTTTACCAAGAGACTCCATCTCTTCTTGCATAGCAACCAACCAATCTCTATAATGAACATCTCTAACAACTTTCTTGAAGCTATCTGGCTCATCATCTTTGATATTCAGTGCATATGCCACTAAATCCACCTAACCATAGTGTTTCATCGGCTTCTCGTGCCCATACTTGTGCATTTCTTTAACTTGTCTCTTTGGCCTAGGGTTAGCCAATACAAGTTGCGGATGCTCTTGCTCTTCTTCCTGTTGCTGTGTGGTTCCATGATTTGGTACATCATCATGAACCAACCAGTCATCTGCTGCATTAGACAACTCAAGCTCAGTGGCTTGAACTTGTATAGACTCACCATTCTGCCCAGCTCTTTCCGGCTTAATGAAAGATAATACGGAAGTCTCATCAAAGGTAACATCTCTGCTGACCAGGAACTTGTGGTCTTCTAGACACCACAATCTGTATCCCTTTACCCCATTTGCGAAGCCTAAGAATATGGCATTCATAGCTCTAGAATCTAGCTTGTTTTTCCTCACATGGTAGTAAGCAGTCGATCCAAACACTCGCAAAATATTATAATCAGTTGGGTTATCTGACCACACCTCATAAGGTGTCTTGCAATCTATAGCTAGAACTGGTGACCTATTATATAGGTAACACGCCATGGACACTGCATCTGCCCAATACTCTTTGCCTAGACTGGCATTAGACAACAAACATCTCGCTCTTTCAAGTAAGGTTCTATACATCCTCTCTGCTATTCCATTCTGCTGAGGCGTGCCCCTGACTGTCCAGTGTTTGGCAATTTCCTGTTGTGCACAAAACTCTTGGAAAGGCCCATAGGTATACTCAGTACCATTGTCAGACCGTAGTGTCTTTACCTTCCTATCTGTGTAATTCTCAACCTTTGCCTTATACTTCTTAAATGTCTTAAACACTTCATCTTTCATTTTCATCATATACACCTACACATAGTGGGTATGATAATCAATGAATGAGACATAATAACGGTTACCTCCTTTAGAAGCCACTCTGGAGGGTCCCCAAACATCCGTATGCATATAGTCAAGGATGCCTGTTGTCGTGTGCTTGCTTGACTTGAACTTGACTCTGTACTGCTTCCCATAGACGCAATGCTCACAGAACCTCATACTTGGCTTCTTCAAGTCCTTCAAGAACCCTCGCTTGCACAACTCAGACAAACCCTTTTCATTCATATGCCCTAGTCGCATATGCCACATCTTAGTGCATTCAGAATCATCACTACATGCAACCACTGCCACATTGCCTATCACCGTACTACTTGTCAAAGTATACAAGGTTCCATGTCTTTGACCCTTCATTACAACTAAAGAGCCACTGACAATCTTTAGGACTCCACCTTCGCCCACAAACTTGTGGCCTTTGGAATCCAAGGTACCAAGAGAAATAAGGTTTTTCTTTAGCTCAGGAACATGCCTCACATTAGTTAAAGTCCTCACTACACCATCATGCATCTTGGCCCGTATAGTTCCAATCCCTACCGTCTTCCAAGCAATGTCATTACCCATTAAAACGGAACCACCATCAATGCTCTCATAAAAAGTAAACCACTTTCTATTTGGGCACATATGGTAGGAACATCCGGAATCAAGAATCCACCTTTCGGCCATATAGTCTTGTGTGGACTCACAAAGACTCAACTCGTCCCCTTCAGAGCCTGAAGCATAACTTGCCTCAATTTTTGCCTTACCTTTCTTCTTACCATCTCTCTTGTTCTCTTTCTTCGAGTGAGGACAATTACTTGTGTAATGTCCCTTTTCATCACAATTGTAGCACTTCACATGTGTCAAAGGCTTCTTTGACTTGGACCTAGACTTCTCATTGTTTGTAGAAGCTCTTTCATGCGACCTTTCTCTTGCCACTAGCCCCTGACATGCATCAATGTTATTCTCTACACGTGCCTTCTTCATCAACTCATTAGAAAGAAGTGCACTCTGAACTTCATCAAGATCAATGTCTTCTCTGTTCATAAATATAGTCATTAGATGCTCATAGCTTTCTGGCAAAGAGAATATTAAACATGCTGCTTAATCCTCATCATCCATCTTCATGCCAACATTCAAATAATTCGCTAGACGTCGACGGAACTCCCTAACGTGCTCTTGCATCGTTGAACCATCGACAATCATGTATCGATAAAGACACTTCTTAAGGTATATCTTGTTCGTCATGCTCTTGGTCATATACATACACTCTAGCTTGAGCCAAATACTGGCAGCGGTATTTTCTCCCATCATCAATTGGGAAAGGTCATCATTCTTTGAACCTTACTCTTAGGAAAGAACTTGGTCTTTATGCCAATGTCAGACCTTGCTACAGTCTCTCTGGTTTCAAGACTCGTTATGATGATGTCAATCTTGTCACAATTTGAGAAAATACAAAAGGAGAGTACAGTGGTCTTGGACACCAAGTAACTACACTTCCACTCTTTTCCATGTAACCTTATCCAAGTTGATTCTTTCATTTTCAGTTTAATACAATTCATTTAAGAGGATTTTAATAATGTGTCAATATAGGTGGTGAGAGGTGTGGTTGAAAGTCTGAAGATCATTACCGCGAGTCTTAGAGTAGCAGAATATGCTTTTCACTATGCCAGGACAGAAGGATGGGAAAAGGTATCTGCCATACACAAAGCTAACATCATGGGAACACTTATGCAAACCTAAAAGCTCTGGTGGGCTGGGGTTTAGAAGGGCAAGGGATATGAACATAGCTATGCTATCAAAATTACCATGGAAGGCTGCTACTGATCTAGAATCCCTATAGACAAAAACTTTTTGTAGCATTTATGGCAAAAAGTGGATTGGAGATGTTGCTAAACCTCCAGTGACTGCCTCTTATTTCTTGAAGGGAATTCACAAAACCTTTTCTAAGATAAGTAGTGGACTCATTTGGAGTCTTGGCAGTGGTTCCACCACATCTGTCCTCAATGATCCTTGGCTCTGCAAGAATGGTCTACCCATAACTCTCAAGGAAATGGGAATTGAAGACCCATTACTTGAAGCTATGAAGGTGGAGGATCTGTTCTTAGCTAATGGTAATGGATTGGATATTGGGAGGCTGGATAGCCTTTCTCACCCCTTCATTAGCCAAAGGATCCAAGAGGTGGTGGTTAGAACAAAAGGAGCCCAGAGAGATAAGATGAAGTGGTATGGAACAAAAAAAAGTGATCTGACTGTCAGGTCTGTATACATTCATCTGAATAAAGCAAGTTGGGCTGGACAATCATCCAGCTATAACCAGAATATTGTGTCTCACATATGGAAAGCACAACTCCCTGCTAGTACAAAGTTGTTTCTTTGGAAACTCTATATGAAAGTTCTACCTCTGGGATGTCTCCTGAGCCAAAGGAAGATGGTAGGGGACTTCTCTTGCCCTTTCTGTGAAAGGACGAGTCAGACCAGCATGTCTTCTTTGAATGCAATTGGACTAGAGCAACTTAGTATAAGTCTGAATCAAGTGTGAGAATCTAAAGCTTCCAAGGGGATGGACTAAGGGACTGGGTGCAGCAGATAATGGAGTGGTGTTCTAGTAGTAATGAAGAACCTACAAGGAGAGCAGGGACTTACAACTGTCTCTTCCTGCATGGTATATGGGAGGCTAGAAATTCGACCAAGTTTGAACACAAAACTGCGCACAGGGGAAGCTTGCTCAGGAAGAGTAACATGGCCACTGACAAATGCGTCCTTGCCTTCAGTGAACCTGCTCAATAGACTACTCCTCTTAACCCTTCTAATAATAATTCTATAGATTACTTGTTCCCTAGTATACCACCCAATTGCATTTTAATAAGATTTGATGCTTCATTTCACAGGGACACAGGGTGGGCAAGAGCTAGATGTCTGGTATGGGATGATGAAGGTCAGCTTGTGGGAGCAGCAGTCAGGAGGTTCAAGGCACAAGGACTTGAGGAGGCTGAGATGGTGGCAGCTGAGGTGGCAATGATGCTGGCTAGTAGAATAAGGAAGGTCAAATACTTGTTTGAAGGTGACTGTGCAAGTGTGATTCATGCCTTTAGTGATATGGGAAGTTCTTGGGCATTAGAAGCCTTGTACAAGTTTGTAGTGAATCAGCTTAAGTGTTTTGAATTTAGCAAAATTCATTGGATTAGTAGATTTTTAAATGGGGATGCGCATCAGCTAGCTGGCTAGGCATACCACCAATTGGATATGCAGCATCTTCCGAAGTGTATGTTGGATGCAGACTCTATTCCTTTTTTGCTATAAGTTAATATATTGCAATGCTTATCGGAAAAAGAAAAAGAAAAAGAATACAGTTGAGATAAACATGTGCGATGCACGTGCATTTATTCTAGTTATAATTTAGAAATAAAGGAAGGCTAAATCTATGGTGCGCGAGATGTACCGAAAGTTTTGGTGCACACAATTTCTAGCCACACAATGGGAGGGGTAGAACCGGAAGAATAGGAGGGTAGAATCGAAGAAAAAGATTTAAAAGATAGCATCGTAATTTTGTCGACAATGTAAACGAAAAATGGGTTTCACCTCCTCTAAAACTGAACCTGAACAAATCAAAGAAACTACTCCAACTCCACAATATTGTAAAACCAACTGCTTCTTCTTCTTCTTCTTCACCTTCAACTGGTTCTTCAATATCTAATGAGCTTTTTGGACCAAAGGGTGGTTCTTCTTCTTCTTCTTCAAAGAATAACTCTTTAACTAGGATTTTCGACTCTGTTTTCGCACACCCATCAATGGTACTCTTGAACAAATGATTCTTTTTTCTAGGGAGTTTTTGCTAGTTTTTTTCTTTGATCATACATTCTGGGTTGTTGATTGATTATGTTATTTGATGAGAAAATGGTAACTTGGACTATATTTTACTTTTTTGCTTAGTTCTGTTATTATTTGAGTTGGAACTTTACACCATGGAAACTAAAAAGAACTAGAGTTGAATCCATTTTTTTTTTCTATATGTGTCTTTGGGTTTCAGTATTCACACTCTGATGTGATTGGGTCATGGAGAAAGCAGGATTCAGGGAACCAGTGGTGGAACAAACAAGATTTTACAGGTTTGTGAATCTTAGGCAGCTAATTGGCCTAGTAATGGCTAGTGGTTAAAAATGGTACTTAATTATATACATTCATATTTATGAAATATGATTCTTTGACAACATTTAAACAGAAGATCATGTATATTGATTTTAATTGATGTTAATGTAGCATGAGATTGTATTTATGTTTGTCAGAATCTCGTTCTTCAAATTTCTATGTCTAGAATCTATGAAAACTAAAGCCAAGTACAGACAATAATAATAATCGTAAGAGGAATTAAAAGAACTATTAGAGTGAGTTCTTGTAATGCTAGAAGAAACTCTTGCTCAAGCTCCCCCAATGATTTCTTCTGTTTCTCAATGCTACAATATGGCATGATGTTACTGTCAAAACCCTCATCTTCTTTTACCTGACCTGAAAATAATATCCACAGTCTAAGTAAATATATCGAATTACCGAGATGATATTTTATATATACTAGACAACATAAGAAACTAACCTTGTTGTTGCTCAGTGGCTTTATGGGAAATAATGAAAACCAGATGCTGAGGTGATAGTTTGTGATTAATAAGTTGGACAAATGGATTGAAGTGAATTTTTGAACAAGTTGGTGAAGAATAAGATGATGATGAAAGGGAGAAGAAGGGTTTGGGGAGAGGAGAAAAGAGTAAACGAGGAGAAGTGAGTGCAACCCCTAACTGGGTCACCATGTTTGAGTGAAGTAATTAGACAAGGGGTGAAGGATAATTAATTGGTGCAAACATTATAGAAGTGAGAGAAAGTGAGAGACAAAAACAGAGGAAAGGTAAGGCAATGAGAATGTGTGGAGGGAAGGAATTTAATAACTTGGATTGGATTGTTTTGCTTGACAAGATATATCTAAGAATTTGCCAAGTTGACTTGCTCTCCTATAAAAGAAATTAGGACACTGGAGTAGTCTTTATGAATTCTTCAAAGTGATGTTTCGTTGCATTTCTCAATCATCTTTTTTTTTTTTTTTTTGCTATTTTATTGATATGCACACCTTATTGAAACTTTAGTTGAAGAATAATGTGTTCTTAAGTCGGACAATATTTTTTTGCCCATATATAATGCTATATCTATGGTGTGCGAGATGTACAGAAAGTTTTGGTGCGCACAATTTCTAACCACACAATGGGAGGGGTAGAACCGGAAGAATAGGAGGGTAGAACCGGATGAAAAAGATTTTAAAAGATAACATCATAATTTTGTCGACAATGTAAACGAAAAATGGGTTTCCACCTCCTCTAAAATTGAACCTCTGAACGAATCAAAGAAACTACTCCAACTCCACAATATTGTAAAACAAGAAGAAGAAGAATCGATCACTCTTTGAATAACACAACAATATAATGGTAGAATTATGTCAATCTCTGAGAAACTCACTGAAAATCACATTTTTTTGCCTATTCCAAACATCAGGTAATTCATTCTGATGAACTTTAAGAAGTAACTGTCTATAGAGTTGCATAGAGACCACCTTACTGAAAATAAAGATCTTTGCCTATCATTACAATTTAGTTCTTGGTATTTGAATACATAGTTGTCTTCCACTGGAGCGGTCCTTATGAATTCTTCGAAGTGATATGCACACCTTATTGAAACTTTAGTTGAAGAATAATGTGTTCTTAAGTCTGACAATATTTTTTTTTGCCCATATATAATAGTGTGGTTTGTCTTAAGTTCCTCTTTACAAATTAGTATAACTAATTTTGCCATGTGCAACAACTCTGCCTTGCCACCAATAATTGACCTTAGTTCGTTCAAATTATTAGTAGGAGGCATGGTGTCCTGTTGATGGGTGCTATTGAATGAGAGATTGCAACACATCCATTCGTGTAGTAACTTTACAAACTCAAACCATCAAAACTATAGTGAATGTTGAAAAGATTGCACAATAGAGAATATGTTTTTTGATTGAGTGCCTACATCAATGAAGTGAAAGTTGGCTCCTAAGCTTTGAACAATTTACTCCTAAACACCTACTAGCACATTAAAGTTTTAACTTGGTTCTTTAGAATATTTGAATTTTTCATTGTCCCAGAGAAACTAACCAATACTAGTATATAAGAAAGCTATGTGAGGACACCACCTATATTATTATTGAAGTCAGTTGACATCAACTCTTATAAGCACTTTCTCTTATGGCATTTGGGAATTTAACGTGCACAAAATCAGTTCATTTTGACATGAATATTATCAAAAACCATTAAGAGCATTCCTAATGCAAGCAACTTTTTTTTCACCTCCATGTAGAACTATTTCCCCTCTTTGCTACCTTTGTGGTGAAAAACAAGAAAAGGTTGCCCAATGCAGAGGTGACTTTAAACCTCAGAGGGAGTGTTTGATTCCGTCTGAATGTAAAAATCGAAAAAACACGCCAGATGGAATGAAACATCCCGTCCGAAGTTTAAAAAAAAAACCCGAAAAAGTCAAAAAAACACGCGGGTTCTATCTGAAAAAAAAAACCCGAAAAAATTTAAATAAAAACACACGAGAAGGAATAAAACATTCCGTTCGAAGCTCACAACTCAGTGAAAATCTCGGTAGCAAGTGCTACCCTCGTTGTGACTTAATTACAAGTCACCGACTTTGTCACCCTTGCATTGGGCAAGGGTTTTTTGGTATTCAAAGGTGAAAACTCTCAATTTCCCCTCATAGTGACTTGCATTGGAAATGCTCTAAAGAATGGATTGTTGACTACTTCCTTCATCAACCTTTCACATGGTTGATTGGCCCTTCAGAATCACTCTTACATTAGTCTCATGGTATTTTTTGTGATGCCAGTGGTACACAGCAACCAGATGGCACTGAAGGAGAAGAAAGCGTTGCAGTTTGCTATCAACCCATTATTGCGACAATCCTCACAAACCTGGCCATATCTATGCCGCCACCACCCGACTATCTTCTCCTTTCACAACTACTACCACCACCTTCCACGGTCACCTCTATGATTTTGGCAACAAAACTGATAGTGACCAAATCAAGTCCTTTCCGTACCTGACGAATATCGTAAGCTTGGATATTTTGTCATCAATATAATAGTCTTCCTTTTATTTGACAAACTTGCTTCATTGAATCGGGTGAAGTAAAATATAAAATACTTTATAGTCATAAATTTTGGTTGTGAGTTAGAGAATGCAATGATATTCTTTAGGAATTTAATCAAGATTGAGGAGTGAAGTTTAGCCGAAAAGGAGTTGTGATTAGTATTAAGGTATTTACTTTCGGATTTTTATACTTATGTTGTTAATTATTTCTATTGCTCTTTGGTTGTCAATTTTAATGTTAATATCAGTAATGAGATAATATAATTGAACCTGTACCAGTTGACCAGTTACTTGGGGAACATTATGATTGTTTCAAACTTATTTTCGAACGCATTTAAGGATTGAAGTTCTTTTTAGGATTTTATTTACATAATCTTGTTTGGTGTTTGTTTGTTTACATTTCCCTACCATGTTTGTTTGTTTAGTCTTGATGGATTGTAGTTGGGTTGAGAAAGAAGTCTTGATGGATTGTATTTGGATTCAAGTTAAGTGTTCGGGATGCTAAACTTGAGGGGATGAAAGATTGTGGCAGTTGGCAATCATGCTAGTATTGGGTAGTAGAAAGTGTGTTTACTCTTTTTCGTTAGCTATAGCATTTGCTCGTTAGAGTGTCATTTGTTTTATGCCTTAAATGGATCTCGGCTCAACGATAAAATACTCTGTCTATTCCTTAAATGGTTTTAGTTCATCTTCTTTGTTGAAAAGTTAGGCAAGCAAGTTTTTGTTGGGGAAAGAAGACAACCTGTCCTATTCTAGAAAGTTTTCCAAAATCTGATATTAAGTCTTATTTACAAATCTGAACCAATTAAGGTATGCCCTTATAGGCATGGACAATGTTGAGCATTAAAGCAACGACACATCTTATATACTTGTACAACCTAAAATATGCACTGGCCGTGGGTTTTGAATTATAGTTCTTAAGTTTTTCTTTGTTACCATCCCCGACCATTTGTGGTGTTTCATCATTTTAAGCGGCTGCAAGATTACACACTGAGATCATAATTACATGTTAGTACTTGGTATGGTTTAGTTTGTTGCTAGTGAAATAATTAGTTTGATCTTTTATTTCTCTTCTAGTGTTTGCATGAACTTGAATTTTATTAGTGTTAGTTTTAAGAATGTGCTTCCATATATTTGCTACACAACACTTTTACATTTAAATTAGCATTTGCATATATTCGTATAATATTAGTATGAATGTCTTTAAAATTCTTTTAATGACTTGGATTTTCTTGAGCATGGACCTTTCTATATATTTGGTCATTGTATAGTGAGAAAGATGCTTCACTGCACACTTTCTATATCTAAATTTATCAGGAGCAATATAAACTAACTAGACCGACCTGGTAGTTTAATTCCAGAAACATCTAGCGAAGGAGACAACAAATGGCCACGTGTCGAGTCAAAATGGTGAATTCTTTGCTTTCTAATTAAGCTCGAGCCAAGCCAAGTGCACTTGAGTTTCTACAACTTCTAAGTCCTCGCTGTCTTTTGCTCCGTGAAGCCTAGTGTTTTCGAAGCTCACTTATTGTTTGGGGTTCAATTGGTCGGAAATGCGTTTGTTTATTAGTTACAATATATCATGGCCTGACATGGTATATATCCACATATACTTGTCTTGCACTTGAGCTTATTGCTTCCTTGGTTGCTAAATAATTCAATTAGAAATTCATATGTAGGGGCAAACTTAGCAGGGGTCCATTCTATGTAGGCGTTGCACGATTGAAACTTGTTAAAGTTTCTTATATTCTAGATCTATTTAATCCGTGAGTGTAGCGAACTCTTGAAGTCGCTTTTCAAAACCCACACAAAAAACCACTTGTGACGTGTCGCCCTCCCCTTTGTCTGTCCGTACCCCCAAAAAACACTGTTTTTTTGTCTGACCGTACTCCCCCCCCCTTCTCTTTTCTCATTTTCCTTTATCTTCTCATCCAATATCTCCCGATCGTCTCTCGGATTTGCTCTCGGATTTCTCGACGGATTTCTCTCCATAGTCAAGACTTTTCTCATTTTCCCTTATCTTCGCATCCAATCTCTCCCGATCGTAAAACTATTCTCGCTCTCGGATTCACTCTCGGATTTCTCGACGGATTTCTCTCCATAGTCAAGACAAGAGATTGTAGTTCTCGCTCTCGGATTTCTCGACGGATTTCTCCCCATAGTCAAGACAAGAGATTGCAGTTTCATCACAGCCAATTCAGGTATGAAGAATTTCTCTGGAAAATATGAATTTTTTTATCTGAAGGCGTTAGGGGTAAACTGAAAGTATTTGGGTAGGGTAACTTTTAAGTTATTTCATAGTTTAAAGATAATAAAAGAATAGAAGAAATGATAGATGAATGTCGAAATGCATTTTCTGAATAGCTATGCGTGAGCACTTGGAGTGTTAGCCAAGAACTTGGTTATGGTGTTCCCATTGGCGAGACTTTCTACCCAGACACACTTTCTTAAAATGTTGCCAAGTGTGAAACTTTAGTGTTTTCTGAGAATACCGAAAGTACTAAATTTTATTTTGCTTTATTTTGTTTTATGCCCTCAGTATTTCAATGTTAATGTCTCGAACTCGATTGCTCAGATCACATGTCTTTCTCTTCCTATTCATGGAATCAAAATCAATATTCAAATTTGGCATTTTTATTTTTAGGTCTTGGGGCTGTATGGAACACAAAGAAAGGTTGAAGCAGTTCCATTGTGGTCAGTATTTGGTCTTGGCACCGTTGGTCTTGCAAGAAGTCAAAACACCTGTTTCATATTACCTTCTAATACTACATGGGCTATAGTTAGTGTTATTTATTCTTTATTTCTTTGTTTGTTTTAATCCAATAGGTTGCGTAAGTGCAAAAGCGGTGGTGCTTCACGTATCATTGGTGTTGACATTGACAGCAAGAAGTCTGATATTGGTACATCACTACATATATGACTCTATTTTATCACATTTATCACTGCTTGAAATAATATTCATCTGGAGCTTGATCTGAATAAAAAATCCCGACTATGATCAGTGCTACAATGAATTTGACCACCCTTAGAATGCTCATATAACATAATTGAATACATGCTTTTCAATTTTCAGCTACCTCAACCTGAACATATTTCATTCACAAGACCGTAAACTAGGAGGGAATGCCGTATTGCAGATACCTTCCTTGTTCACAATCCACAAATATCTTACTTCTTGAACTGTTAAATATCTCCTAACCTCGTTCACTCGCTACTTTTAGGGTAATTTTAGACACATTATAGAAAGTGAACTGGAGCTGATAATTGAGTACAATGGCTGAGTTGTTCAACATGGTCTATTTGGTACGGAGATCATTGCATACTTTTATGTTTTTGGAAGGGATTGACGCCTTTCCCTTAAAAAAAAACTTATTGCTCCTTTTTGGAAACAAATAAGTTTCCATAAGATGGTTATGGTGGATGACTTGCCCTAGGTTGAACCTTTTGTTTGTTTGTTTGTTTTGTTTTGTTTTTTTCAATCCGTAAAGTGAATAATTCCAATAAAAAAAAACCTTATATGATTTAAAATGAATAGGATAGGTGGTTGTTACAACAAAAGTAGGTCGAGATTCGAGAAAACCTACGAGTACAACAAAAGTAGGAAAATTGAATATCAGGTGCCTACCTCTGTAACAGCTATAATGAATAGGATAGGTGTTTGTTACTTAACGACTCCTGTCTCAAAAAACAAGCCCAGACTAAGTGGCGCATTGTGTTGGGGTTGTTGAGTTATGTTGAGCTTTCAATTTTCATTGGTTTCATCGTTGGATTTGTACTAGGTGGTTTATACAAATACAACTTCCATATAATTGAGTGTGTTGCTCATGTGTTAACTTCCATGTAATTGAGGGTGTTGCTCATGTGTTTGCACTTTTGGAATGAGTTTGATGAACTCGTTTTTTCACTTTTTGTTTTGGAACTTGCTTGATTTTTTAAGTTAAAAATGTAGGTAAATAGATTATTCATGGGAGGGAATACAAACGAACTTGGATAATGTTTTCTCTATATTACAGTGTCCGCATTGTATGCTTTATTGAGTGCTGATAAGAATTCGATAGGATCTGGTCTTAAGTAATGATACCAATTTGTTGCAACTATTTCCATGTGCGGGAGCCTTTTGTTATCTGTCCCCAAGGACACTATCTTGGAGGCTCAGTAAGTCTTACTTGGTAATCGACTTGTTAAAACATTAAGCCCGAAAGCAAAATTTTATCTCAGTTTTTCATTATTTCCATTTATCTAACTCCCTTTACTATCTTTTGGTATCTTCGATGTCGAAATCACCCTGTTTTGATCCATTGCAAACGCGGCAAGGTATGTCCTATTATCATTGTTGGTAGTTATTCTTATTTTTAAGGGCATCACCAATGGGGCCTGGATCCGGGCCTGGATCTTTAAATTTGAAGGACTAACCAAAAAACTAGCCTCCAACGTTGCCCCTAAATGGGCCCCCAAATTTATAATCCTAGATACCTCTCTCTATTTCTGTCGTGATTTTAGAGGAGCTGAAACCCAATTCCATTCGCACGTGATCAGAAAACGTGGATCGCCCTTCACTTCCACCCGGTTCATTTTTTTGGTTTTGCAAAACCCTAACGGATATATTCCAGCCTCGCAAAAACCAGCCTTCACCACTTGCTTCACAAGCACTCCGTTCACCACCGCTACGCCATTAATGGCAGCTTCACGATCAATTAATGTTGGAAGGAGGGGTCCGAATTTTTCATTGGAAGAAGATGAGGCATTGTGCAAAGCATGGGTGGCTATTGGTGAGGATTCGGTTGTTGGAATATGCCAAACTGGAAAAAGGTTTTGGGAGCGAGCATTGATGCGCTTCATGAGATTTTGAATTACCAAACCGGTCGGTTCGAAGGGGATAAGTGATCGATGGGGTGTAATTCAACTCGCCCGATCAACAAGTTTTATGGATTTCTCGGTCAATTAGAAGCGAAGACATCAAAGTGGGATGACCATGCAAAATCGGGTAAGGCATTTGTTTGCTTGAATTTATATAGTATGTGTAAAAATGTCTTTGATGAAATGTCCAACAAGAGATATTCACTCAAGGGGAGCAATCCTATATTTGTTTGTTCGATCAACAATAATCCCGGGCGTGAAATGTTTGGTACGTTAGCTTTGTTAATGTGTTGAGAGAATTGAGATTTTAGAATGAGATATAAATGTGATAATGTCGAAAATCTTGATGGAAGGGAATGGTCAAAATCTCGATGTCAGTCCCTAAAATGACAGGTTTTACGTTTAAAAAGAGCAGTAAGAAAACGAGATAGGGAAGACATCTTAACCTTATATAGTCAACAACTATACCCTGCTGAGTTGCTTCAGTTTGGTTTTGTGAAGGTTCATGTTACAAATTTACAATGCCATCTTTTATTACTTCTAGATCATAATTGTATAATTGACTTATGTATAGGATTGCATCATGTCTGTTTGTCTGGGATGCGAAACAACCTGTTGTGGCTGTCAGCGGTTCCATGCTTAACACTTGATAACCACAATGGTGCACTTGTTGGTTTCGCATCGCCGAATTACTGAATTATAAAAAGACAAGCTGGTAGAATCACTGAATTAATGAGTAAATTAAACAACAGATAAAAAGACTAAAAGAGTGAAGAGAGAGAGTGGGGCATTAAGCTTAATGCGAGAGATAGCAAGCTAAGTATTTGGTTCAAGAGACAAAATTTCAGTCCAAATTCGGCACCTCCATTACTATTTCAAGATTTCATTTTAAGTTAGATTTTTTTGTTTCTTGTTATAGCCGTCTAGTTATTTAGTGGGGCAGTTTCAGTTTCTCTACTTATTGTTAGATAGAATCTTGGTAATATTTTTGTAAAGTTAAAAGGAGGGGTGTGTATTTGTTTTGGAGTTATTGAATAATACTCACATGGTTTTGAGCTTTTCACATATGAGATTGAATCTGGGACGTTGGATACTGTTGGGAGGTTTGATGTGATTGATGGTTATGATTGCTTGAGAGACAGTGGGGTTAATGGTAGTGTGGGTAAAGGTGGTTTGAATCATGCTAGTATTTGGGATGTTGTTGCTTTCTTTTGAAGCCCATTTTTTTCATGGTCAGTAGTGTATAACTAAAAACTATATATTAACTTTGAACTCTTTAAAGAACATACATATTTTATGTGTTTTTCATTTTTGAGTGTAAATTAGTAATGTTAGTAATACACACACACACTGACAAAACACTGACACACTACATCAGTTTAAATTTGGTACAAGTTTTCTTTGAAATTATTGTGCAGGGTGTCCATATAAAAATTTGACTAAGACTAGTTACTTCATTTAATTTTTGTTTCTACTATTAAATTTTTTTGAGAACATAGAAGGAGTGAAGGACTAGCAATGCTAAAAAGCTTGCTCCTAAGGGAATTGCAGAGTGACAGTATTTGGTTGTGCGCGAAAGAATTGTCCTGTGTTTATATATATATCTCTTAAAACTCAAAATTATTATGCAACTAGTAACAACCATTTGAGTGTGAATAATTATTGTGCTATTTGGTTAATCATTATACAATTCTTTTGTGTTTTTTTTTCATACTATCTAGATCATGGAGGCAAAACGTGTTTACGCTAATGTTCAAGGAACACAATTCAAGTTCGATACTTGTTGGGAGATTTTGAAAACTACTCCAAAATGGAATCAGTTGATGACGAAGAATGAAAGTACCAACAAATCAAAGAAGTTGAGAGTTACCATTGAACCAAATGGTGGAGATTCTTCATCATCCAATCCCACTACTCCGGGATCCACAGACTCTTGCTTTGATCCAATGCTAGTAGAAACTTCGACGACAAAAGAGAGACCAATTGGATGTAAAGCAGAGAAAGATCGAAGGAAGAAACATGCCGACACAAATCGAAACCAACATATAACTGAAACTGACACCATTTTCTACTAGTATGTATTCAATATAATTACTTGAAATGCATATTACCAAATACCAACACAAAAGCGATTTACAAGATGCAAGTAGCACTAGTAAAACCTTGGAAAGGTTTGTTTAGCAAAAGTTTCCAAATCAATTTTTTCCAGATTAAAAATATACAAATCGGCTCTATTTTAAACTCCAGTTTAACTTCACAACACAACAAGTGCTTAAGTTGCTACAAGATCAAAAGTATGCAATGTTTTCTTTTACAATTGGTGTCTCTGACATACTAGTCTCTGACATATACTAGTCTCTGACATATATGAAAAACGATATACTAGTCTCTGACATATACTAGTCTCTGACATAGAAGTTGATCATCACTTGTACTAGTCTCTGACATTGGAAAAACTTGGACTCGACTTGCCCGTAATCGTTGGATTTCCTCTGCTCAAAACTTTAAAGCTTGATCATGTTCCCATTCCCTGTAGCTCAAAATAAAGCAAGTATTACTACCACAGTCCACCAGAAAAAATAAAAACACAACAAAATGAAATTTACATACAATGGTAGCATCATCCAACTCCATCCCTTTGCAATCAAATATCGTCCTCATCATCATCGTCAGAAATGTCACCCCTCCTCTGCCATAGATGTTCAATAAGGTCGCTCTCTTAATTGTTCATGTGTTGCCTTTGTCGTGAATTTGTTGCGCACGGATAAGAATCGACCAAAACAAGCTCTCGGTTTTGCCCAAAGCCCTCAAGTTGATTGAGATTAGTGTACTTTTGCGTGGGTCCATAGCAAACCCTCATATTTGATTCACGTTGATCTTCTATGATCATATTATGCAAGATAATGCAAGTTTTCATGATCAAATCCAGGTCTTCTTTTACTCCATAAAAGCGACTTTGGATTTCTGAAAATTGCCCAACGAGATTGAAGCACACCCGGCTCGCCGACATCCTTCGAATAGCCTCTTGCTTTCTTGCAAAATATTTTCGCTTTATTCCCAACCGGTTTGAGATATGCTTTGGATCAAGGTTGCATATTCAGGATATATACCGCCGATAGGTAATATCCCATGTGATACGCATGACCATTCAACACAAAGTTGCAAGCAGTGAGCTCTCCCATTGATAACATCATTGAAAAGTGGAGAACGGTCCAAGACATTAATGTCATTATGAGATCCGGCATGCCAAAAAGGCGCCATATCCATAAATCTTTGGAAGCACTTTCCTATCACAAGAGCTTCTTGCTTGTGACCGACGTGGGTACCATGCCATGCGGTTGGACAAGCACGCCATGTCCAATGCATACAAATTCAAACCGCCGAAAGCATTCCGGGAAATCCCTCTCCTCCCCTTCTTTTAGTAGGCGTTGAACATCGGCTTCTTCGTTGGTGCTCTCATATATTCTTAAGCATAGAGCTTAATTACGGTTGAGCAAAATCGCTTAAGGCTCTCCAAGGTAGTACTCTTTCCAATTTTGAATTGTTCATCTATATGATTTCTTTGGACTTCCAAAAGCAAGCATTCGATAGCTAGCGGGTCACCCTAATTTAACACGAGAAAAAAAAAAATTAAATACCGTAGATAAAGAGATATATATTAAACAAATCACTTGAGTCGGTGCACCGAGAGTGGAAAAACATACAAAGAAACACAACCAACTAATTGATAATACACGATTACTCACCTTTGATCTTCGATGTTAGGTCCGGTCGTCTATAACATCATTTTTCTGAACAAAATATTGGTCTCGCTTTTCAACATCGCCAAGTATGCGAAGAAAAAGCTTTTTGCTCATTCGATAACAACTACTAAAATCAGCATCCAAATATGTTGAATTCTCAACAAAGTAGTCCCGCTCCCAATTGATAAGCAAGAGAAACCCTTGCACGACGCTTATAAATCCTCCCAAAAGTAGACCCACCATGTTTACCCTTCGGTTTTGCATCTCCATGAAGCACGATTGGTTCTTATATGATGATGTAGGAGCTGCACCAATTGAAACTGCAACTTGGTTGAGAATATTTTGATATTCATCAAACTTATCATCCGAGGAAGAGTCAAGAAATGAGAGAGAGAAGAGGAACCATGGTAAAGTGCCATGGGAATGTGTCCGACTCAATCACTTGCTATGCAAAACACACCACGACATAAAATGCAAATGGATAAGAAAGAAATAAGTATAGAAATCATAATAGCACATAATAGTTCATAACCAACAAAAGCAAGATATTGAATTTTGCTAGTAAATTACGACATTCCACACAACAACATTTTTTAAGCCTAGTGATTCCAGTTCACAACTAGAGTTCACAAGATATTCTCATTGCAATAACGTAACTTTAAACACAAATACCACAAACTAAATAAACAAACAAAATCGCAAACACCAACAATAATCTTGAATCAAAACAACATATGCATTAACTTGATATGGAACTACTCAAATTAAAAGATGACCGCACTAACAACAACAACAGAACAAATTTCACATTCAATATGATACAATAACTAAACCGTCCATATTGATTCTAGTACCCAAATCGAAACCATTTCATCCCAAAGTAAACACAAATATAAATGAATATATGTGAAGAGGGAGAGAAGAAGAAGTGCTTACAGAAGTTTGAGCTGCTTTAGTGAAAGAGAGAGACCAACAATGGAACTTCTAGATGAGAGTTCCCACCACAATCGAATTGTTTCAGTTTTTCTGAGATATGTTTTAGAAAAAGAGATGAGTTTTTGCTAACGAGAATGAATTTCGCGTGGGTTTTGGAGGGTGTTTAGTTTTAGCATTGGAACCATCTTTTTTTAGAGTTTTAAGCTCCTTCAAATGGACCTGATTAATCCAACGTGGCCCTTTAAAAAAATGACGTGGGCCTGAATTATAGGGACCTGCATTGGTGATGCCCTAAGAAGAATATGGTTTCCTTTTTGACCGAATATAGAAACAAGTTCATAACCGACTATGTCTTTTACTTTCCTAGGATGAGCACAAGTGTTAATTGCTATAGGAGTGGCTTTTGGTAATTTCCTTGAGGAGCTAAAGCAAGCAAGGAAGGCTTTTGAATTAGATGAAGAGAAGCTAACTACTACAGCAGATTGAGATTGGAAATTTAGATTCGATTCCTACTCTTGGAGATCTGTTATGTGCTGACTCATATGTTGATACTTCTTATTTTCAGCATTGTAATTAAGAATATCTAGACAGATGTACAAGTGTAATTGCTTCTACGTTTTTTACCCGGACTTGTTTTTTAACATTGAACAAGTTTCTCTCCAAATTGAGCCTCAAAATTTTTATGCTTGCTTTGGAACAAATTGTTGAATATAAGCACACCATCTATGATTCTCACTGAAAACTTATCGTAGGGAATTCTTTTTACCGATCCTTGAAAAGATATCCGGAGAAAAAGAATTGTGAACACTCATGCAGAATTCTTATGAAGTTCTAGTAGCAAGATCTCTCTTTCAATTACGGTTCGCTCGCCTACACTTCTTTGTTCAAGTACCATACTAAAATGAAACACTCCAACTTTAAGAGCTCCATTGTAGCACTACTCATTGGATTGTGCTCTGTCCGCACTTTTAAGATACATTTTTCCCTCATTATCACTCTTGCCTTTTCCACTTGATCCCATTTACCTTGTTCAAATAAATATTGGATAGTAATACATAGTTGCCGAAATTCCATGGCTCGAGATGTATTAGTTTCTTACTTGCGTGTTCTCGCAAGTTCTAGATGTCCATGTACTCGGCGGCAATCGAACCAAAAAGGCACCCCATATAGCAGCATTTGGCATCATTGGCATTCCTTTAATTAACTCTAGAGCCTCCTTTACACACCCAAGGGCGACCAAGAAGATCAACCATGCATCCATAGTGCTCGAAGTCCTGGTTTGATTTTGTACTTCTCTCGCCATAAAAATAACAATTCTAGGCCCTTTGGCACCATTCCTGTGTGGGCACAACACGCAAGAGCACCTACAAATGTTGCATCATTAGGATCCACACTCATCCTCTCAAACATTTCTAACCCAAGCTTGCCCCTGGCCCATTATAAGCCCGGACACGAGATCATGGTATTCCATGATACCACACTTTTCTTAGGCATCTTGGCGAAAGTTCTCCAAGCCATCTCCAAATCACCACACCTGTGATAAAAATCAAGAAGTGAGTTCGTCCAAAAATTGTTCGATTAATCCCGATTAACCCCGACCGATTATACCTACTCGCTTATTTCATTGTTGGGATAAAGGTCTACTTCTTCACATTTACCACACATGTAAGCATTGATATATAATTCTGTATACGTGCTAAAGCGTTACACATGTTAATACACGACTGTTGGTTCAAGTACGCAATAAAATAACCTTAGCAAAAATATTCATTCAATATTGTTACACTTGCAATAAACTAGACAATGATATACTCTATTTTTCTTAATTTATCTGTCTAATTATCAAATAATTAATCAAGTTGTGGAAATAAATAAATAAATAAAATATATTATATTATATATAAAAAAAGAGAGCCAAATAAATGAAATACTACGCTCACGCCCCCATTGCAATGCAGTGTACTAGTAATAATCTGGAGTGATATACCTTTTTTACCCCTTCAATGGACACCTAAACAACCGGTTGGTCGTTGGAAGTGGTAAAAACGTGCGCCCTCATAAAGGAATACCCAGCCGCCGTAGCCCGTAGGCATTTTTGTTTCCAAAAACAAATAATCGCTGAATTGTGGTTGAATTGGGCATTATTATAATGGCGTCTCAGATCCTGAGACGTGTTCTTGGTAACCAATCCACCGGAAATTCTTCTTCTTCTTCCCTAATCCTCCGAAACTACTTATGCTCCATGTCCCCGATTCAAGCAACTATGTTTCCTGGCGATGGCATCGGTCCCGAGATCGCTGAATCCGTCAAGAAGGTAAGCTTTCCTAACTAGGGGTTCACAGTTTTTAAAAAATAGAATATCCAATTGAATAAATCTATTTATGTTTAAGGTACTCAACACGGCTCAAGTGCCCATACAATGGGAGGAACACTTTGTTGGGGACAAAGTCGATCCAAGGACACAGAGTTTTCTGACGTGGGAAAGCCTGGAGTCCGTTCGTACAAATCGGGTTGGTCTTAAAGGACCTATGGCAACACCAATTGGGAAAGGTCATCGTTCTTTGAACCTTACTCTTAGGAAAGAACTTGGTCTTTATGCCAATGTCAGACCTTGCTACAGTCTCTCTGGTTTCAAGACTCGTTATGATGATGTCAATCTTGTCACAATTCGAGAAAATACAGAAGGAGAGTACAGTGGTCTTGAACACCAAGTAACTACACTTCCACTCTTTCATTTTCAGTTTAATACAATTCATTTAAGAGGATTTTAATAATGTGTCAATATAGGTGGTGAGAGGTGTGGTTGAAAGTCTGAAGATCATTACCCGCACTGCGAGTCTTAGAGTAGCAGAATATGCTTTTCACTATGCCAGGACAGAAGGACGGGAAAAGGTATCTGCCATACACAAAGCTAACATCATGAGGAAAACAGATGGTCTATTTC
This sequence comes from Coptis chinensis, assembly GCF_015680905.1. Taxonomy (NCBI): domain Eukaryota; kingdom Viridiplantae; phylum Streptophyta; class Magnoliopsida; order Ranunculales; family Ranunculaceae; genus Coptis; species Coptis chinensis. Next base: position 77,176,365 of record NC_141464.1, read on the forward strand.
TAACGGTATGTCAATATTACTAATAACACTTCATGCCTCCATGTGATGGAATTCCACTGTTGTTCATTCAGATATTTTACTCATTAGTTGTCATTTTTTCTCTTTATGTAGTGTTGTCGTGAAGTTGCAGAGAAGTACCCTGACATTAAGTACGAGGAAGTTATCATAGACAATTGCTGCATGATGGTAATATTTGCATTTTGTACTTTCAATTGGCCCGGGGATAAGGCATAGTAACCAGTGGTATGGACTGTACTCCATCCCACATGTTGTTGGTCCAAGTTTCAATCTGCAACATGAACATAGTTATGTGTGTGAACTAGTGCTGCTTCTTCTTTTTTCCCAGTGGTGTTGCTAACTCCGTGATTTATATTTTTATAGCTTGTAAAAAACCCTGCACTATTTGATGTATTAGTGATGCCAAACCTCTATGGAGACATCATCAGTGACCTATGTGCTGGTTTGGTTGGGGGCTTGGGCTTAACTCCCAGGTAAAAGTCTTTTCCTCATTGGTTTCTCGGTTGCATGATTACACAATTTTTTAATCTATCATACCTATTTATTCAGTTGCAACATCGGTGAGGGTGGCATTGCTTTAGCTGAAGCTGTGCATGGTTCCGCGCCTGATATTGCTGGAAAGGTGAGCAACTATTGGCATTTCCCTTTGTGCATCATATATCTTATAGGAATGGTGGTGCTTTCTGTATTGATCTATGGAATTAATGTAAAATCCATTACAAGCATTGTGCGGCTAGAGGGTCAAAATGGTAGGCTGGGTAGTTTTCTATAAAAAGCAATTGGGTGTTTGAACTCCTATAGATAGGACATCACGAACCAGGAGTGCGATATATTCTCTTCACATATAAATTTTTATACCAGAATAGGCTGGAAGTTAGCTCGTCAATTAATTAGAAAATGATCCTTCCACATGGTATATACTGTATTCAACTTTGTGTAGTTCAACTCCTTTGTTCAAGGCATGTAGAGTGAGGTGAGTTCCTCCAACCATATAAAGCAACGCTCCTAAAATTGGGGTTTGCTTCTTATTTTGGATGTGTGGTCCCAGCTAATTCTCGTCTCCTCAAGTTGTCAGCATTTGAATCTTCTGCATGTTGACACTTGTTTGCATTTGATACATTGTGTGTGTGTGTTTTATTTATTTATTTGCAACCTCATGTTTTTTGTAAATTTGGTCAACTTCAATTGATATTGAAAACAGACACACAGGATGTGTATACACATGTACATATAAATGATTAACGCACTAAATTTTTGTTTTCATTTTATCTGTTGGGTGGCTTTGTTGGTTCTTTGACTAGATACAATTTTTAACCTCTCACTAATGATTTCAGAACCTTGCAAACCCGACGGCACTACTGTTGAGTGCAGTTATGATGTTAAGGCATCTAAAACTCCATGACAAAGCAGAACAGATCCATAATGCCATCACTAAGACCATCGCAGAAGGAAAGTATCGAACAGCTGACCTTGGAGGCACTTCTACAACAACAGATTTTACAAAAGCAATTTGCGACAATCTTTGAGACCCGTTATTTTGCATTTGGTAGTATGACTGGTGCATCTCAACTGTTCTTCGACACTTAAGTAAATTTACTCCGTGTTCTTTTTCTTTCAACTCCATCTAATGATATAGGTGGGATTGAAAGAAATGAGCGTGCAATCTTTTCAAGCTGTAGCCACTGTTTGGTTTGCTCTTAAGTCTCTTAAGTCATAACCAACACATCTGTTGGGAGTGTATAGTACTTAAAATTCTTCACATGGTTGCTACTGTTTCATTTATTTAATGCTACTTCTATAGAATAAACTTTCAAGTTCATCTATGAAATCAAATTGAATGCATTGTGGGAGTGATTCTAGCTTGAAACTTCCGTTCTTTTCTTTCTGTTTCGTTTTTCCTTTTGCCCTGAGATTTCTATCAATTGCTTATAGTGGACCTGTAATGGAAGAACCACTATTCATATCCAGTGTAATTTGATCTTCTATCAATGTGGCATTGGTAGTTTTATACAAATAGCAATTTATCTTTCTAAAGGAATATGAAGATTGCACGTTTGTCAGAAAAAGAAGAAAATGAAAAAGGAATAAAAATAAAATTAAAAATGAATGCATCATCTTGTTAATTGTAAACTTGTAATTCATCTTTCGAAAGGAATATGAAGATTGCACTCTTGCATGTTATTTGTTTAAGATAGCATTCTATAAGAAAAGTAGCATTCTCAGCCTCCATTCTGGACTGGATTTTACATGTTTAAACTTTAAACTTGTCTTGCCCGAGTGCCTGACTGTATTTGAGGCATCATGCCAATAAGGATTCTGTCATAAACATGTTGACCAACAAATCCAAATTTGAGAAAATCAGTTCAGTCGTACTTGCTGTATTTCAGTCAATGACAACACGTTAAAAAGTATAAACAGTGTCCTCACAGAACGGGCAAGATGAAGTTGGATTCAGAGATATTGCCAAAACTGGATCACATTGCTTTGCCTGTGCCTTTCCCTTTTCCATGCACACTGCATGACCTTTGTTTTAAACTCTATAAGTTTATCAACTGCATGAATCTTGTTGGTAATGTAAAGAAAAGAACGGAAAAAAACAAAGGGGAAGGGAAGAAGAGCAAGAAGACAGCTTGTAAGGGAGTAATATTCTCTTTAAAGAATATTAAGCACGCGTTAAGCATAAGTAGAGATTGCAATGTACTCAGGACATCGTCCTCCAAGATCGACTCGCAAGCAGCTCACTTCATGTAGGTGGTACACTTCAGCTCGCTCAAGAACGTTCCAAGAAGATTGAATGACCTAGCGCAGAACGCTTCGAATAAAAACACTTTCCCTAATCCAAGGGTAATAATTACCAAAGCCTTACCTGTACTTCCAATTACCAGAAATTATGAACTACTGCACCCACTCCCAATGATCACCGCATTCCTACCAGAACCAACCTAACACACATTCATAATCTCCACCCTACATATGTACAAGAGAGTACACGTGTCTCGAAGATCAATACTCTCTTATGCCTATAAATACCACCTACATGAACTACGTGAGACCAGATTCTTCTCTTCCCCCAGAATCAAGAGAAGATATGTAGGCAGCTCGCTCTTTAGCGAACTTGGTCTTCCCAAATCCAAACCCCTTCTTCTTCCTCCTCTATATCTAAAGGAAAAACACGCCTTTACGTTGGCGTCGTCTGTGGTCTCGATTACTTGAGAAACCACTTTCACACAAATCAAAAACCAAAAACCAAAAATCTCAAGCCCACGAAGCATGGCAAGCCTCGAAGCTTAAGTTCAAAGCCTCGCAAACCAGCTCGGTTTAACAAATGAGAGCATTTCCTTGCTCTGGCAGGAAAATGCTGCTCTTCGCGCACAAGTAGACGCACAACAACAACCAGCTGGGAACGTCGCTGAACGGCATCAATGAAGTTAATCAGCAGATTAACGAACTATCGCAAAGAATCGACCAAAGTGCAGTGAGAAAAGACGCAACCCAGATCGTCCAGAAAATGCTCAAGACGTACCGCGCATCGTCATTCACTACAGAGGTACTAAATAAACCCTCTTCTCAGGATTTCGTTCAGCCACGTTTTCCGATGTAAGATGGCAGCACATGCCCTGGTCAACACGTGGCTCGTTATATCCAAAGCTTGGCACTATATAGTGCACCAGAGTTCGATCACCTCCATTGTCGTTTGTTCCCTGCTAGTCTCAAAGATGGTGCACTCGATTGGTTTTTCTCACTCGAGCCAGACTCAATAAAGACCTTCGAGCAACTTACCGATTCATTTGCTAGCCAGTATGTGCACAATAGACGTAAGAAAGCTGATCTGGATTCGCTGTTCCAACTCTCACTTGGCGAAGACGAAACAATTCGTGAATTTCTAGGTCGGTTCAAAGCCGAATTACTGTGCATGGAAGCAGGGCTGAAAGAGTCTTTCACCACCTTGGCATTCTACAACACTTGCCGTGTACGCAACACGGCACTCGCCAGATCACTGATGAAAGAATGCCCTGAGACTTTATCCGAGCTGTACGCTCGAGTCGACAAGTATATAAAGTTGCAAGAAGGCCTGAAGCGTCAAGGCCTACCAGAAGAAGAAGAGGTCGCCGCAATATCAGATGACCCACCCCCCAGTCTCCAAAAAGCGCCCTCGACAGCAAGAGCGGAAGTCGGGAAATAGAATGAACAATGACCAAGAGTTTGCCATCCTGACACGCTCTCCCAATTACATCTTAGAAAAAATCAAGCGAGCTTCATATTTCTGACCTGATGTGCGGCAACCAGTGGACCGACCTGACAAACCGTACTGCGCATTTCACCGAGCCAAGTGTCACGAGACCGATGCATGCTGGGGGCTAAAGCACTACCTCCAAGATCTCATCGAAGCAGGGCATATCAAATAGTATACTAACATTGCCGACGGCGACTTACGCCATAAGCTCATGGCTCGCCGAGTGCGCAGTAGATTCCCACCTCACCATGACCACCACAAGGTTCAAGCTCGCTCCCGCAACAGAGGACGTCCCCGAGACCGTGACCGTTTTCGCCATGAACGCTGACAACACTCATCAGATCGCGACAACGCCAGAACTATTCATATGATCACTTTCCCAAATGATTTCGTGACATCTTCCAGAAAGAAACGAAGGCGTGTCGGCGCCCTTCAAGAAGTTTATCATTTTTCTTCACAAGTGGCACATGCTCCGCGAAGTTCAGGTCGCAACGCAGGGGCTATTACTTTCACAAAGGCTGACCTCAACAAGGTTTGCCTCCCTCACAACGATGCACTTGTCATCCATGTCAAGATCAGCGACTGGACAGTCAAACGTGTCCTGATAGACCCTGGCAGTTTGTGCGACATTCTGTTATATCATACAATTCAAGAAATGAACTTGCCTAAGTAAGTCTTTATAGATCCGATTGCTCCTCTTTACGGGTTTAATGGCTCCAGGGCCGACCCAATCGACGATATCATACTCCCAGTTTCAGTGGGATCTAGAGAAAACAAAGTCAGCTTCAATACACGTTTCAGCGTCCTAGACATCAAGTCGTCCTATAATGCTATTCTAGGGCGGCGTTGGATTCATCAAATGCAAGCTATACCATCCACGTTGCATCAAGTTCTCCGCTTCCCAGGCCCAAGAGGCATGATGGAGCTTCGAAGCAATCAGCTCGAGGCTTATCATTGTAATCAAATCCTCTCAGCGAACAAGACCGATGACCTACATACCCACACACGGAACGAGCCCACCAGTTACACAATGGCCAAAGACCTGGTTGCCGAGGTCAGAGCCAAGGAACCAAAATAGCACACTGGGGGCTCCAGCAAGAAGGTCCAGTCGTCTGTTCCAACCCCAAAAATCAATCAAACCATTGTTGCTCCACCAAGCAGGACCCCAGAGATCGCATCAGTTGTTGTCGATCCATCAGTCAAGACCCCAGAAGTTGCTTCCGTTGTAGTTGTTCCACCAGTCAGCACCCCAGAAGTCGCACCATCATGTTTTGTGCAACCAATACCAATTCCAAAGATCACTCCAGACTCTGTTGTCATCACCACAGAGGCCACCCCAGCCCCTGTTGTCGTCGCCACAGGGATCGCTCCAGCTCATGAAGCCAGTTCCACTCTCCCTCAGATCAACAAAGTATCGCCAGAGATTAATCCAACTGAGGAAGCATTAGCGTCAAAGACAACATCTCAACATGCAGACAGAGAGCGAGTGAACTTAGGAACTAAAGATGATCCTAAGTTCGTATATGTAGGGGCTAACCTTGACACCACACTCAAGGCCCAGCTTGTAAACTTTTTGGCCATGAATAAAGATGTTTTCGCTTGGTCGTATATCGATATGCCTGGAATATATCCTAATGTTGCGTGTCATAGACTCAATGTGAACCCTAATGCTAGACCAGTTCGTCAACAACCTCGCCGACTATCCCTGCTATTCCAGAAAGCCATCAATGATGAAGTCGACAAACTTAAGTAAGTCGGTTTCATTAGAAAAGTAGACTATCCAGACTGGATCCCCAACATCGTCGCAGTTCCAAAAAAGAACGGCACAGTTCGTCTTTGCATCAACTTCACGAACGTTAATTAGGAAACGCCAAAGGATAGCTTCCCTCTACCTCGTATCAACCGACTCGTAGATCAAACATGTGGCCATGAGCTCCTCTCTTTCATGGATGCGTACAGTGGATACAACCAAATCCCACTCGCTGAAGAAGATCAAAAGAAAACATCATTCATCACAGAACAAAGAATCTATTGTTACAACGTTCTCCCCTTCGACCTTAAGAACGCTGGCGCAACGTATCAGCGTCTTGTCACTAACATGTTCCAAGACATGTTAGGTGACACCATGGAAGTCTACATCGACGACATGGTCGTCAAAAGCAAGAATGCAGAAGAGCACCTCACTCATCTCGAGAAAGCATTCTCCCGGTTGTGTCGAACTTGAATGAAGCTGAATCCTAAGAAGTGCCTCTTTGGAGCGTCCTCCAAGAAGTTCCTTGGGTACCAAATATCACAAAGAGGGATCGAAGCTAATCCAGACCAAATCCGAGCATTCTTGGACATGCCCAATCCCCAGACAAAGAAGCAAATTCAGAAATTGTTAGGAATGGTCGCGACACTCAACCGATTTATCTCAAGGGCATCAGACAAGTGCCAACCTTTCTTGCAACTTCTTAAAAAGGGTGAGCAATTCTCGTGGAACGATCAATGCCACCAAGCGTTCTCCACCCTCAAAGAGTACTTGACTACACCCCCCGTCCTGGCCAAGCCTAAGGATGGCGAAACGCTGGGGCTATATTTAGCGATATCAGACTTTGCCATCAGCTTGGTGCTTTTCAAAGAGGAAAACAACTCAGAGAAACCGATCTATTTTACAAGTAAGATGCTCACTCCAGCTGAAAAGAATTATTCGTACATTGAAAGAGCAGTACTCGTATTGTTATACTCGGCAAGAAAATTCAAGCCCTACTTTCAAGCGCATCCAATCAAGATACTCACCGACCTTCCTTTGAAGAAAATTCTTCACAAAGAAAATAAGACAACTTGCATGGCAGTATGGGCCGAAGAGCTCGGAGAACACCACATGGAGTTCGTCCCTCGCACTTCACAGAAAGGGCAGGTCGTGGCAGATTTCCTAGCAGATTTCCCTGTCGATGACCCAAATTAGGAATCAGAAGCAGAGGTCGCACCCACAAAGGAAACTACCAAGTCAGTATGGTCTCTCTTTGTCGACGGTTCTAGTAACCCTGGAAGAAGTGGAGTCGGAGTCGTCTTAGCATCCCCAGATGAAGCCATGGTCGAGAAATCAGTTCGTATCGACTTCGCGACCTCTAACAACGAAGCGGAGTACGAAGCGTTAATTATGAGGCTTCGCATGGCGCTACAACTCGGTGTAAAAGAGCTTCAAGTCCTTAGTGACTCGCAACTGGTTGTTCGCCAGATTGCAAAAGAGTACACTACCCACGAATGTAACCTTTCTAAATACCTTCGAGTCGTTAATCAATTACTTCATTCTTTCAAAAAAGCCACGATACACCACTTCTTGCATGATGAGAACCATCACGCATACAGTTTAGCTTATTTGGCCACTCAAACACCGAACTGTGCCCCTAGACAATTACTCATTGAAGTAGTTGACCGACCTGCTTATCAAGTAGACCATGTATTAGAAATTAGCGACCTGTGCCCGCTCTCTGCCAATTAGATGAGCCAAACATGGATGCAACCCATCATTGAATACATCCAGCACGGCACGCTCCTAGAAGAGCGTACCAAGGCCAGGCAAATCCCATATCAGGCGCGCCGTTACTGCATGCTTAATAACAAGTTGTTCAGAAAGTCTGTTGGCATCCCTCACTTGAGGTGCATAAGCCCAGAATAAGGCCAACTGATTTTTGCTGAGATTCATGAAAGAGAGTGTGGAAACCATGCGGGACGTCGTTCTTTGGCTCACAAAGCGATCTCCCAGGGATACTTTTAGCCTCGCATGCAGATCGACGCCAAAACATATGTACTCAAGTGCGCCAAATGCTATACTTTTGGGCACAACATCATACAACCAGCTCGCGAGTTGATTAACATCGCGAGCCCTTAGCCATTTCATATGTGGGGCATGGACTTCATGGGACCATTCATCCCACAGAAAAGCACCGGCTTCCGCTTCGTCTTAGCTGCAACCGATTATTTTACTAGCACATGTCAAAGAGTCGCATGTCAGAAACTTCATCTGGACTCATATCATCGCCAGATTTGGTTTACCACACACACTGGTGATGGACAATGGCTCCCAGTTCAAAGGCAAAACAGTCAAAGAATTTCTGACCAAGTGGAAGATCGTTCATGCATTTTTCACTCCCCAGTACGCCCAGAGTAATGGTCAAGCTGAAGCCAGCAACAAAGCAATCTTAGAAAATTTGAAGAAAAAGATTGAAAAGAACAAAAGCCAATGGCCAAGTCAGTTAGAAAATATTTTGTGGGCTCATCGCACCACAGCTCGCTCAAGTACAGGCGAATCGCCATTCTCCTTGTGTTATGGCACAGAAGCCGTTATTCCTACCGAACTGACAATCACTACTACTCGGTCAGAACTTGTCGAGTCTGGAGGCAACGACTCTGTCTTAGCACGAGAGGTCGATCTGCTGGAAGAACGGCGCGACCTAGCCGCCATCAGAGTAGCATCCTATCAGCAAATTCTGAAGAAATCCTACAACAAGCGAGTGCATCCTCGATCTTTTCAACACGGCGATCTATTTTTGAAAAAGACTCAAGATGACTCCAAACTAGCACCAACATGGGAAGGCCCATATATAGTGGAACGCGTTGTAGGCAATGGAACGTACTGGATCAAAACCCAAGAGGGGAAATTATTGCCATGACCTTGGAACACTTACTTGTTGAAAAAGTTTTATTAATAAAATTACATCGTTGTATATTCCATATTTTCTTTTGCTGTAAATTCAGGGTTAATTTACTTATGTTACAATGTACTCCATCTACTTGCAATGGCAAGTCACGCAATTCGCACCGCGAGCACGATCAGTACACTTGCACTGTCGACACTTTCCAAAGTTTCCACGCTCTCAGTGAGCAATACGCTTTCATAAGCCAACACGCTCTTCGTGAGCAGAATGCTCTCTGGAGCTTACAGGCTCCACAGCCTCCCCGAGTCTCGCTAGTCGAGGCCTATACTTCTAGGATCGACTCAGCGAGAACGCTCTCAGTGAGCAATACGCTTTCATAAAAGCCAACACGCCTCCGCGGAGCGTAACGCCTCGAGCTTACAGTTCCACACCTCTCCGAGTCTCGCTAGTCGAGGACCTATACTTCTAGGATCGACTTAGCGAGAACGCTCTCAGTGAGCAATGCGCTTCCACAAGCCAACACGCTTTCTTGAGCTTACAGGCTCAACAGCCTCTCCGAGTTTTGCTAGTCGAGGACCTATACTTCTAGGATCGACTTACCGAGAATGCTCTTAGTGAGCAATACGCTTTCTTAAGACCTAATCTCCTAGGTCGCTTATTGCCTTTGGCATCTACAGCAACAACTTTTCTTTTTCCACGGTCACCATGCACATGGGGATGGAATTCCATTTTTTCCATTATCAGAGGAGAGGTCTCCCTCAAGCTTCCTTCTCCCCTAGTATATTTGCGGCACCTGGCCATAGTGCAATCTACGAGTGAGAATGACATTACGCTAGTTAACAACCAAACCACAAGTTTCTATTCAAAAGCTGTAGCTAAAAAAGGGAAGACAGACGTACCTGAATGAGCAGCGAAGAAAATGGAGCACCACAGTGTGAAGAAGAGGAAATGCAGCAACAGGAAGCGTAAATGGGAACAAATGCCTTTGCTCTTCTACGAACAGTCTTACTTATTATGCAATAACATATCTTCCCTAGGTACATTATAATTACATCGAGACGCCAAACGTCAGGCCACCTGGCAGCCATCATTGCTCATTTCTAACTGCTCACTTGCCTACACGTGTCACGCACGTGCAGAAATGTTTCAATTCTCCAGAACGAAGAGCTCAACCTACATCCTACTATCTCAGCAGTTCCTCACGAGTCGCCAACCCTCGTTACATGCAACCTACAGCGCTAAAGGACCTATTAAGGACAGGACGCTCATTCAAAGCTCACAAGTTACTTAAAGTCAACTACTTTCACAAGGAATTGTCTACGCAACCACACAGATATAGCAATATCTCTATGCATACATTCAACCATACACAAGTCATATAAAGCAGAGAAGCAAATAATAAGCATAGCATATAAGCAAAAAGCGAGCTGCTAGGGCAGGCCCAAACCACAGTTCACATCTTAGCCGAGCTGCTGAGTCTACTTAGGAAATCCAACTCGGCTAACCAACATTCATCATCATATGGTCACCCCAGACCGATGCAGCATACCAGGTCGTCCAATATTAACAAACAGAAATGAGAAAAGCGAATTGCCCAGGTTACCCCGGGACACCAGTTCTATTGTATCACCACTTACAACCGTTCAAATCAACAACCCTATATCACAACTCGCTAGTCCCAGGTATGACAACCAAACCTCCGGCCACCAGCGAGTCTTCAACTTCAGCTTCTTTCCCCTCGACCACTATTGACACACCATCCAAATCTAAACTCATAAGTACATCAGACACAGCAGCTTCAGTGCGAGCCACAACTACCTCCGGAGTAACGATGGAAGAAGTAAGCGCACCACTGGTATCTCCCTGAACCTGTACCACTGAGGTACGAGGAGTCCCGCGTTCATGTTCCTCCTTCAAAGCTTTATAATTAGCCTCTAGCTTAACAAAATCAGCATCCAACTCGTCATAAGCTTTCGTAGCGTCTTGAGCAACTCCCTTGCAGTGCAGGGCGTACTCATTCAACCTACCAATTTCCATAGTCGCTGCATTAACGTTCTCTTTAGCACCCTGTAGTTTCAGCTTCAGATCTTCCGCCTTAGTATCCTTCAGCATCTTCGCCAAACTAAGAGCTTGGTGCGCTTTCTTCAGGTCCTCAAGCTCCTCGCGTTCCATCTTAGCAGCGTCCTGAACATTCTTTAACTCATTGGTCAGCTTCACCACAGTTTCCCTATCTGTCTCAGCGAACTGGGCAATCTCCTTCAACTTCTGAAATCCACTCACAAGCTGCAGTCGCACACATATACTAATAATCAGTTTGCAACAAGTTTCATAAGCGAACAAATAAGTTAAAGCGGGACAATTCCATGTACCAGACATTGAGCGACTTCCATCCGCTTTAGGTTATCCTCCAACCCCCTCTCATCCAGCTCCTTACGGTTGCCATCCAAAGCTATATGTTCAAGTCGACACCTTACTCGACCTGAAGCTGCAATCAATTTGCTTCACAGTTCGCTGCACCCCATTGTCGTCCAAGTACACAAGTTAGGCCTCCAAGTCATCAGTAGTCATAGTTGACTTCCTACTAGCCTTACGGGAACCCTTCGCCTTCGCCAGCGGACTAGGCTCTCGCACCATAGGAGACGAGCTCGGCCTAGCTCCAAACGTAGCCAGATCCAGAACCTGCTCCGGTCTCGCCCGAGTCTTGCGAGTGGCGGTACCACCAATTCGACCACTACCAAAACCGCCCCCCGTGCTGGAACTCTCCCCCAGAGCATGCCTCGCAGCTTTGGCAACCCTTACAGCGTCTTGCTCCGAGGCGACGACTTTCCTCTTCGACGACCTACTTCTTACACGAGGGTTGAAGACCACCGTCTCCAACTCTACAGGAGCATCAATCGACCCACCCTCAGGTCGCTAGCTTGACCCACCTGCCCCTGAGGCACCAGCACCTCCTGAGGGTCGTTTAGAACTACCACGACCCCGGTTTCTATCCTCCCTGGTTACCAAGTCACTTGTGCGCTTCTCCATTACTCCCCTCCTAGCTTGACCTCGAGCTCGGTCCTTCTGAACCCTTCTTTTCTCCCGGATCACTGGACCCCCCTTTTCTACAAAGAAATGAGCTACTTCAGGCAGCTTCGCTTGTTTATGCCCACGAGTCAACTGCATGAACCTCTCTATCTCCCCCCGATCAGTTCATGTTTTTACAGAAAAATCTACAAACAAAACAAAGACACTGGTCAGTTAAAATAACAGTAACTCACCCATTAAAACGACATGTACAAGACACTCCCACCCACTGGAGATATTGCAAATCCTAGTTTGCAACCTACATCCGCTAGCACAGTAGTTGCCAACTAGCAACAACGGCCTCTTTGTCCAAGCCTCGTTGCTTACACCGTCAATCACACCAGAACGCGTCGTCATAGTTTGCAAGCTAAAGTTGAAATTACCAGATCGCCTTACAACGAAGTGCTCAGTAATATCAGACACCCCTATGTGGTATTCGCTACTTGCATTCAGCAGGTTGAACACCTTGAACAGCCGCCAGGTGTTACCAACAAACTGACAAGGGGATTTCCAACAATGAGCTAGAAAGTCACAAACCAGCTTCAAGAACGGTATTTGCATATGCACTCTCAGTTGGCCCTCACAGATTATTACCCCATCGTTCGGCAAGTTGTATTCTTCACTCCACACATTTTCACTTGACCTTGGTTCATATATCTCCAGGTCTGGTATATTTATCCCATAAACTGCCCTCAGTTCGGGGAACGCACTCGCTGCAAGACGATCCACCGTCCTAGGGGGGAACCCACTTGAAGACAACCCCTCACTACGACCTAACGTGTTAGCCACAGCACCAACAGAGCCAGATCGTACACTACCCTCATCTCCCCTAACTTCCTCACCATGCTCAGGTTGATTGCCAAGACTCACTGACTTTTCCTTATCGTCCTCATACTTACCACAACTTAAAGAAACCTCCAGAACCTCTTCAGATCGAGTATCGTCAGAGTTAGACATTTTTACGTTTTCTCCTTACCAAATACCCAAGCTTAAACAATAGAACCTAACACCGACCTACCTACTAAACACACAGCACTTGACTAAGACGAAAGAAAATGGAAAACGGAAAGGCAGCAGCAACAGAAACACTCACCTGAGAAACCCTAGCTTGAGATTTTGCTGAAGAAGAAAACAGAAAATAACTTTTCAGTTGTCCCAAATTTGATTTTGTGCAACCGCCCATTCAGTTACCAAGGAGTTATGATTACAACCTACGCCCTAGCCCACACACGTGTCTCGAGGACCTGTCTTTTCACAAATCCGGAAAATGCGGCGACACATTTCTCTACCAACTGCTATGATTCTGTCACGTGCTAACCACATGACAACTTTTGTTTTTCACTGAATCGTCATACAACACAACTCAAACTTTACAGCGTGCCAATCGCTCCACTTACACCAGCCGCTCTTCCACTCATGCTCAACACGTATTACCGTTTTCTCTCAACAGATCGCTTCAATGTACAGCACAATCTACTAAGAGGGGACTGTGTAAGGGAGTAATATTCTCATTAAAGAATATTAAGCACGCGTTAAGCATAAGTAGAGATTGCAATGTACTCAGGACATCGTCCTCCAAGATCGACTCGCGAGCAGCTCGCTTCATGTAGGTGGTACACTTCAGCTCGCTCAAGAACGTTCCAAGAAGACTGAACGACCTAGCGCAGAACGCTTCGAATAAAGACACTTTCCCTAATCCAAGGGTAATCATTACCAAAGCCTTACCTGTACTTCCAATTACTGGAAATTATGAACTACTGCACCCACTCCCAATGATCACCGCATTCCTACCAGAACCAACCTAACACACATTCATAATCTCCACCCTACATATGTACAAGAGAGTACACGTGTCTCGAAGATCAATACTCTCTTATGCCTATTAATACCACCTACATGAACTACGTGAGACCTAATTCTTCTCTTCCCCCAGAATCAAGAGAAGATACGTAGGCAGCTCACTCCTTAGCGAACTCGGTCTTCCCAAATCCAAACCCCTTCTTCTTCCTCCTCTATATGTAAAGGAAAAACACGCCTTTACACAGCTCAAAACCAGGACGAATACGAAGAAAACAACATTGAGAAAAGCAAGACTCTGCTTACATTTCTTACGTGCAAACTGTTACTGCCATTTCAAATGGGATTGGTTCAGCATCTTCTCTTTTACTCCGTTGTAGGGCCGGCTCTGAGATTGTGGGGCCTAGGTGAGTTTTTAAAATTGGACTTTTGTAAAACTCAAAATATCTAGTGAAAAATCATATGTATATTGTTTATAGGGTTGTTTATAAGTAATAACTAATTTTAAGGTTCTCTTAACATCAAAATGTGAGTGATCTACTGGTTAGAACCCTACACTTTGTTCATTTCAGCCCAAGTTCAACTCAAAACTTGATCTACTGGGTAGAGACATTTTACACAAAATGGGGGCCTTTTTAGTGGCTATGCTGCCTACCCCTCACAGTCAGCCATGCTCCGTCCCAACCTACATTTGATATTTAGATGTCGTGCCCAAGCCTAAGGTCATCTTTTATATAGTACTGAAGAGATAAAGTTCAAGGTTGAATACTCTAGTTAATCAAAGCTTATGCTTTCTTTCCATTTCTTTGATCGTCTTTCAATGCTTCTCAGGTAAAGTCGTTGGCTCGTCACCACTTGTCCTAGCAATGTTTGTGTTTGGAAACTCGTTGGTTGATAATGGAAACAATAACTATTTGAGATCGTATGTAAAATCGAACTACGTGCCTTATGGAATTGATTTTTATCAAGTGCCCACTGGGAGATTTTGTTAAACATAGTTTTGCATATACAATAATTCTCTCGTATATTCTTCTCCAAGTTAGGAGGCAATATTTAGGTACACTTACATCCTCAAGGAAAGGAAACAACCTATCTAAGGTAAAGTAAATATTTCTATACTTAAAATACAATCTACCATAATCAATCTAATATATTACACCTCACATACAGCTCATGCCAACACTCCCCCTCAAGTTGGAGCATAGATATCCATCATGCTCAACTTGTTGATTATACCATGAAACACCCTTCCCGAAACTGCTTTTGTGAGCAAATCGGCTAACTGACTTTCAAAAGGACAAATGAAAACTGTATGATCTTGTGATCGAGTTTCTCCTTGATAAAATGACGATCAACTTCAACATGTTTAGTGTGATCATGTTGTACAGGATTCTGTGTAATCTCAATTGCTGCCTTATTATCACAATAAAGAGTCATAGGTTGTTTATATTTAATTCCCAAGTCTTCTAATACACATTTGATCCACAACAACTCACATATACCATGAGCCATACCACGAAATTCAGCTTCTGCACTTGATCTGGCCACGACTTTATGCTTTTTGCTCCTCCAGGTTACAAGGTTACCTTCAACAAAAGTAAAATACCCAAATGTGGATATTCTATCTGTTTGATCCCCTACCCAATCAGAGTTAGTGTACGTATCCTTCAATGTTGGAAACATCATTCTTTGAGAATAGGAGTCATTTTCCTGGAGCAATCTTCAGGTATCTTAAGATCCGATATACTACATTCATATGTTTCTCACTTGGTGCATGCATGAACTGACTTACCATGCTTACGGCATAAGCTATATCCGGCCTCGTGTATGACAAATAGATTAATCTTCCAACTAACCTCTGATAATGACCTTTGTTTGCTGGAGCTTGATCTGGAAAACACCAAGCTTGTGATTCATCTCTATAGGAGTTTCTACTGGTTTGCAAGCAAGCATTCCAGTTTCAGTCAGAAGATCTAGCACGTATTTCCGTTGTGAAAGGAAAATTCTGCATTTCAATCTAGCAACCTCAATTCCCAAAAAAAATCTGAGTTGTTCGAGATTCTTCATTTCTAATTTAGTAGCAAAATACTCTTGTAATGCTGTCATTTCGCATGATATTAAATTCTATGTTAGTGGTGATGCTAGGAGAGTTGTGATATTGATATATATATTGAGAGAAACCAAAAAGAATAACAATGGAGAAGACTAGAGATTGATTAGGGTTAGAGAGTTCTTAGGTTTTAGAGAGAGTTGTTCTCTTCCCAGAGTTACATACTTATACTAACCTCAAACATGATAATAGAAACTATTAGATATGGATGTCCACACTTATAGAAACGTGGGACTTTTCATATTGGACATATTCTAATATTGACATATTCTAACACTCCCCCTCAAGCTGTAACTACGCAAACTATGCAAATTACAGTTTGGATTACAAAAAACAAAAGATAAGAATACTGCTCCCCCTTTCACATAGAACTGTCTTTAGTTGAAGAACTCGAACAACTGTTGAGACGTTCTGGAGGTGAAACTGTCGGTGTAGGCAATGGCCTAACCTGAATATTGAAGGTGTACCATAGTCACAAACTGAAATCATAACACTGGTTTAGTGGCGCGCTGCTTGGCTACTACTCACTCTATTCGCTGTTATGGCTGTCATAATATAAATTGAAAACAATAACACTGATTTGATGTGTGCTTCTTGGCTGCTACTATCAATATCACTGTTAATGTCAACAAAATATTATTATGGGTACTCTCGAATCATCAATACCGGTGCAGTTTTAGGCGGATCGCTACTTGAAATATATACGCGCTTTAGGGCGGATCGCTACCTAAAACATACTTGCAGTTTAGGTTTGATCGCACCGAAATATAATGTCGCAGTTTTAGGCGCGGATCGCTACCGAAACATACTTTTGCAGTTTAGGCTTGATCACTACGAAACATAATGCGCAGTTTAGGCTTGATCACTACAAACAAACATACGCGGCAATTTAGGCGTGACTACTACTTGAAACATACTTGCAGTTTAGGCTTGATCAACACGAATCTCGAGACCGCAGCGGTTTAGGCTTGATCAAGCACCAATATCAAGATCGAATAGCGGATATGCCTTGTCATGAAGAGGTTCGTCAAGGCATGCTGGAATATGGAGACATGAGTACTCTTTCTCATACGTCTCCATATTCTCCTTCCCTCATACACTACTGAATGTCTTCATATCTCCCTATTCCCCCTTTCAAGTTGGAATATACAAGGTTGAGTAGGAACATATAAAGACTTGTCTATTCCGACTTGAACTTGAAACAGAGAAAACCAAATACCAACTTATACAACCAACCAATGCCCACTTCAAAAAATAATACTTCATACTCCAATACACAAAAAAAAAATTCTAACAGAACATGCATCAAAAAATACTCACTATAGAGGGTGGGTCGCGCCTTTTTATGACTTCGGACTTCTGGAACAATGGAAGATGGAAAGAATAATTCCTCGTGAGAAAGAGGGCATGTGCCCCTATAATACTTCAAACAAACAACTTGATCATGTTCTAGAAACTGAGACAGAAGACAGCATCAATATCAATTGCGCGGAAGCTAGAAACCCAAACATCCATAACGGCATACAAATAATACGACCCCTCCAATCCTGGGCGAGAGTGTAAACTACCTTCCAAAGGCTTGATACTTCAAAAATCTCATAAACTGATGAGTGGATGCTAGAGTGCGTGCGCGCCTTAGGCAAGGCATATTGGAGCGCGTGCGCGCCCTCACTATTGTTGGTTCGCAAAAACTTTTTTTCCTTTTTCTTACGGCATGGGTGCGTGCGCGCCTTGGGCAAGGCTGTACTTGAGCGCGTGCGCGCCCTCTTCACTGGAAAAATGAACAATACTGAAAACAATATTTGGCATGCGCGCCTAGCAGAAGGCTTAGACTGAGCTAGTGCACGCCTCGTCCAATACTAACTTCAGAGACTCCGGGATGGATGTCCACACTTATAGAAACGTGGGACTTTCCATATTGGACATATGCTAATACTGACATATTCTAACACATGGTTCATCTCCTGTTAGAACCATATCATCAACATATACAATCAAAATTGTTACCTTCCCGTCTTTGTGCTTTATAAACAAAGTATGGTATGAATTACTTTGTTTATAACCGAATGCGTTCATTGTAGAAGAGAACCTCCCAAACCAAGCTCTTGGTGACTATTTCAGCCTGTACAATGACTTCTTCAATTTACAAACTTTAGTTCTACATGAGGAACTATGTTTAACTCCAGGTGGCAAATCCATATAGACCCCTTCCTCTAAATCTCCATTGAGAAACACATTTTTGACATCAAATCGGTGCAAAGGCCAATCCCGATTAGCTACTATGGATATAAGAATGCGAATTGTGTTGATCTTGACCACTGGTGCAAAAGTCTCTTGATAATCCGAACTGAACCTTTGTGTATACCCTTTTGCAACTAACCTTGCTTTATATCTATCAATACTACCATCTGCATTAAGTTTCACCGTGAACACCCATCTACATCCAATTGTTTTCTTTCCTTTTGGCAAAGGGGCAAGTTCCCAAGTTGCATTCTTCTAAAGCGCCTCCATTTCCTCATTCATTACCTTTGTCCATTTTAGATCAGCTAATGCATCCTGCACACTACTAGGAATAGATACAGTGGATAATTGATTAACAGTAAATGCATACGATTGAGATAATATATGGGAAGACGTATGGTTGCTAATTGGGTGTTTGGTCGTGGCTTTCGGATCAGGTTCATATTGTTTCTTGGGAACTCCCTTATTTGATCTTTGTGAAACTTGGGAGCAATACATTTTGTAGAATCATGTATTTCATTAGATTCATCAATATTGGGTTTCAAAGTTACCTGAGGAAGGACATTCTGGGTTGATTCTTCAATTGACAGTGTAGACATTGGCAACTCTGCAGGCATTGATGACGCTGCCATATTGGGTGCACCTACATTTATTTCAATTCTGGTGTGGTTGCACTAACACATCACTCTCAATTCCAGGAATACTCTCATAGCCTTGTTGACCACTATTTCCAAACCATTCATTCACTTCTTCTATAAATTCATCGCCTCCTCCATCTCCTTGTGAAACATTCTCTTTAGTATAGTTCTCCCCCTGAAGAGTATAGTTCTCCCCCTGAAAAGAAGGTCCGTAAACTCCCCCCGAGTAAGAAGAATCTGTTTCACAAAACAAGGCATCCAAAGTTACATGTAGTTTTCGGGTTTGAGGATCATAGCACCTATAACCTTTTTGAAACTCAGAATAGCCAACAAACACACATTGTTTTGCACATGGGTCAAGTTTATTTCGTAGGCTTTTTGGAATGTGAGCATATACAGTACAACCAAAGATTCGTGGTTCAAGATTTGGAAAGTGAGGAATCGAAAGTAAGGAGTGCATTTTTTCTTGGGGGGTCTGAAAGTCGATAACTTTAGAGGGTGTTCGATTAATGAGATAAGCCGCGGATTTCACAGCCTCTCCCCAATAAAACCAAGGCATATTCATGCCAAAAAGAGATGCACGAACCACTTCCAGCAATTGTCTATCTTTCCTCTCCACCAATCCATTTTGTTACGGAGTATATGTGCAAGAGGTCTGATGATGGATTCCAAGATGACTCAGAAATATGCCAAAAGATGTATCTACATATTCAGTACCATTGTCGGATTATAGAACACGAATCTGTTTTGGTACTGAGTGCTAACCATATTATGAAATTCCTGAAAAGCTGTGTATACATCACCCTTTCTGTTATGCAAAGACACCCAAGTCATTCTAGTGCATTCATCAATAAATGTAACAAAGTAACGGGCATTAGAAATAGAAGGGATCTTTGCATGCAGGACCCCAAACATCATAGTGAATAACCACAAAAGGTACTAAACTTTTATTCAAACTTGGTAAATATGGAATACGGTGGCTCTTAGCCAATTCACAAGTGTCACACTTGAATTCTAAAATAATTCAAAACTGAAAAAAGGTGTGGTTTTAACTTCCTCAGATAACCAAAAGAAAGGTGTCCTAGTCTCCGATGCCACAGCCATATGGTTGTTCGAGCTGTCTCTTTGCTACTAGTTTGATTTGCCTGACTGAATTTCGGCCCCCTATTTTCTGTCAACTCCAAGTAGTAGAGTTTGCCTCATCTAACACCATAACCAAGAATCTTCCGAGTTAGAATGTCCTGAAAAACACAAAAAGCGGGCCAAAATGTTACAGTACAAAGGGTGGAGGTAATTTGGCCAACAGATGACAGATTATATTCAAGGGATGGAACAACAAGAACCATATCTAAAGTGAGAGTAGTGGATAAGATGATAGAACCCTCTCCAGTAATGGGAGAGATACTACCATTGGCTATGGAGAAAACAGATTGAGGAGAAAGGAAACAAAATTGTAATTGACTGGAATCCCTAGTCATATAATCGGATGCACCTGTATCAATAATCCAAGTATTATTCTTAGAAGTTGTAGAGAATGCAGAAGCCTTACTAACAATGCCTGGGTGAGCAACATTTGCGGTGGGTGGTGATTGATTGTCATCGGTAGATACCACCATAGCTTGTTTTGCAATCTTCTTTCGAGGTTTCTTTGTGAAGTCCCACCACTCAGGCTGGATAGCCAATTAGTTCATAACATCGCTGTTTAGAATGACCTATTTCACCACAATGAGAACATACCAGGCCGCTGGATTTACCAGGTGTTTGATTGTTACGATTCTTTGAAGAGCCCCATAATGGTCCTTGTCGAGTATGATTAGCCAACATAGCTGAGCTTTTATAGATTAGACGAGAACCTCCTATTGTTTGTTTCTGTTGGTGTTCTCTCCTGACATAAGCATATGTACTCTCTAAATCGAGTTTTGGGTCTTTTCGTAAGATTTCTCCACGGACCTGACCAAATTCGGAGTCAAGTCCACTGAGAAAAATATGAACTCGAAGCCTAGCCATGGAAAAATGCAGCTGGACCACCCCTTCAACAGTTCCTTCTTGAGAGATAGTCCTGTGATTAATTTCCTGGAAAACAGCAACAAGTTCATTATAGTAGGTTGACAATGGTCGACCACTTTGCATGGTATTAAAGGACCTCTGATTCAATTCAAAAATACAGGTTTCATCCGATCCATAATAGAAGGTTTTTGATACCGCCTCCCATATTTCCATGGTTGTGGGAAGACGAATAAATCGCTGCATCAACGACGGACTAGATGTAGGGTTAATGAACATTACCCCCCCCCCTAGATGAGCCAATTAGGACCCCTAGATGGGAAATTAGGGTCTCCCCCCAAATACATACAAAAAAAACACGGTCAATCCAAGTTGACTTTTTTTTTTTGTACTTAGGGAGACCCTAATTTCCCCATCTAGTAAGGGGGGAAATCCTAATTGGCTCATCTAGTGGGGGGATAATACTAGTTAACCCTATTTTATAACGAATTTTTTTGGACAGACGACACAGTTTTTGCCGTCTATCAAAATTTAACACACGGACGGCAAAAACTATGTCGTCCGTCTCCCATAACTTATTATGACAGCTGCTAGATAAGGCGACAAATTTGGCTAGGTTTATCACACTAGCTAAATTTATGACCCTTTTATCAGCCCCATTAGAATGACATTTTAGTGTTTGGATGCTATATGACCCTTTAGCAGCCAATATAGCACCCCATTGGACTTGCTCTTAACTTGATAAAACCACCTATTGACCAATGCACATATTTAAACCAATCAATCAATCAATCAATGGGTCTTGAATCGATAACGGTGGATCGATTGATTGTTAAATTTCACATGCAAAGTGGATGCCCTTGTAAACTACTTCCATAGAACTTTGTATTTCTTTCCATTAACTAAAATTTAACAAACAGATGTGGTGGTGCACTGGTGCCTAACTTCCGGACTATGGGCCGATTCTAGCACCATACCCTTCTAAAGTGATTTAGCCCGAGCCCGAGCCCAAGCCCAAGCCCAAGCCCAAGTCAACTTATAGTTGAGCTTCACGCACTCCAGCTCCAGAGTCCAGAGTACCAAATCCGTTTTTTTGGTATTGTGATCGGGTTAAGCCCAAGCCAAGTTGCAGGCTGAGAGAGAGAGAGTGAGTGAGCTAGTAATCTCCAGCTGAGCTGGGCTGCTTGGGGCAAAACACTTAGTTGGAAAATGGAAATCTTTCTCCACCTTCTGACATCTTTTTCTTATTTTTTATTTTTTATGTTACGCCTTAATTAAGAAAATAAACTTGTTCATGTTACTAGCCATTTGGCCCGGCCTATGGCCGGACTTGCTACATAGATAGCTAATGACTCAAAAGCTTAAAGTCCACTTGAATAAATAATATATGTATATTGATAGCTAATGATTCATTGCATACTTTGTTTGAAGGGTTTATATTTTTCTATTTTTTTTAAGAGATTGCAAGCTCTCAAACCTTGATCTAGTAAGTGTAATGCGTACATTTTTTCTGGCTGATGCATCAGCAGTAGCGAAAGACAAATCGATGTCAATTTCAAATCTAGATGAATATCATGATATAGGTGACAATGAATGTTTGTTTGTACACCATATTGCACCATTTGCAATATTGAAGTATTGAGACAAATAATAGTTATTACAACAAAAATGTAATTTCTTTAGATTCCCAAGTCAATTTGATCATTCAGGTTACCTGCTTTGGAGATTGACATTTGCTCCATCAATTCCTTGTACTTAGGACTACTTCAGGAAACTGTTATACATGACAGCTGAATTCTATAGTCTTTCGAAGTAGATGCAACTTTAAGAGGTTGTCCTTGAGGTAGTTATTTTCGAGACCGGGTGTTGGGCTAAGATAAGTCACATTTGCACCACACAAATGTTTGCCATCTGAATGTAATTGTAGTTGTGATATTATTCTCTATCACTTGGAAGGGTATGTTGTTGTGAATACCGTCTCATTTATCTATGGGCGTGTCAGAAAATTAGAGTTAGAGACCATTTGGTTTTTTAGCCTCTGAATGCAATGTGCTTCTCATTTATCTGTGGGCATGTGTGAAATTTAGAGTTAGGGACCAGTTTGGTTTTTTTAGCTTCTGAATGCTAAAATCTGAATGTGCCCTCTCCTACCTCCGAAAGCCTTTAAATGCAAAGCTCTGAATGTTGTAAACATGTTTGTTTTGTTTATGTCAACTGAACCTCTTAGTAAATGCCTGGTACAATGTATGATAACTAAAGAAGTTACTCAATCAAATGTAACTAAATGAAAGAAACAAAAACATATAATAAACCTACAATGTAAAACTATTACAGTCTAAAAACAGAGATGAAGAAACAAAGTGCAAGGTTAAGATAAACAAAGTGCAAAGTTAAAAGAAAGGCACTGGAGCGTTAATAGAGTGAAAAGGATACTACCTTGGCGCAATTGACCCAAATGAAAGAGATGTGACTTCAAAGTTCTGCAATTGGCAATGAAATCATATTCACCTAAGTGGCCTAAAATGAGGGTACAATCCGTTAAGCGCATATAAATTTTAAAGGGATTACAGAAAGGTATAATACCTCAAGTGTAATCAGTGTCTACCTTAATGACATAACTGAAAGCCAAACAAAAATATTGACCAAATTGGTATAAATCTTAACACACACGATTATGCAATAAGAAATTAAGTTTATTACAGAGTCCAGGGAACAACATGGATTTACGAATTTCTTTTTTAGGAGAGGAAGGTATCAAAAGCTAAAAGAGAACAAAGTGATCGACATAGGTAGTTGGAGAATATTTCAATTCAACAGGAATGTATATGCAATATTAGTATAATGATACCAATTTGTAACGCCCCAAATCTCATGCAATTATATACCTAAGATACGTGACTTTTCTAGTAAAATTTCGACATAGTCTCCTTTGTATATTCGACATTTCATAAATATAAACCTGTCATAACTTGAAATTTTAATAAGAATACATCCAAACCAAATATAAAACCTCATATCTCAGTCATAAATTCAACTACTAAAAGATATACTTATTCGTATAATCAGCTACTTAACCATATTCTCGACCAATGCCAGTTAAGTCAAGTAACCAATCCTCGAATAAGAAGAAAACTATAAATATACAAACATCCCAGAAACCCTAATACACGACTTATATAGCGCAACTAACATACATACATCTCCCACATTACAGATACATTCAAATCTCACTGAAGCAAAAAAAAAAAATCACATATTATAAATTGCGTTGAGATCAAATTACACTTGATCTCACTCACTAACTCACAATTTTACTATTAAGATTGTGCTAGCAGTATCTGTATAGATTACTCTATAAATCAATTTCAAAGAGGAAGCAGATTTTCAGGTAGCAACGGCAGTACCAGCCCCAACACCAACACTACTTCCAATGCCAATTCCAATACCTTCATCGTCAACGACAATGTGAGAGGTGTAACAGTCCAGTGAATATATTTGATAATTGTAGAGAAAAAGGGATTTTTTCTGCTTTTCACGCTTCAAAAGGCCAGCTCGGAAAACTCCAAATTTAGCCAACCGACCATGGCTTTAACCCATGGCGCCAGCTCAGAGTAGGTGGCGCCAGCCTCGGGCTTTTTCTCGGGGGCTTTACTTACAAGAATCACATTCCAAAATTAGTCTTTTGGAAAACCTAACTTTTCCAAAAAGAAAGAAAGAGAGAGATTGTAAGAGAAAATCTTAGTGAGTTGTGTGTTCATTCTTTGAAGTGAATTGAGAGCTCTTGTAACTGTTACTCGACTTCTAGTAAAGCTTGGATCTCGCCAAATGTGGATGTAGGCAAATTGTCAACCACGATATATCCTTGTCTTGTGGTTGGTTCTCTTTTGCATTATTATATTTACTTTATATGCTTGTTAAATTGTTAATGAGAAGCGTTGGGATATTACTTGGAGGGTGTTGAAGTCTTGTTTATCGAGAAAGATCAATCTTTGTGTAGGATTGATCCGCTTTGATGTGGGTAACGCTTGTTTCCGCAGCTTAATTATTCACAACAATTGGTATCGGAATGGTATACCGACCTAGGATTTTGAGTTTTGGTAAAGAACCATAGTGCCTCGAAATTTATGTAGACAAGGTGTTCGATAAAATTCCCCGAGTGAGATAATTTTTTGGGTTATTGTGTGTGACTTGAAAAAGGGCTCCCAAGATGTCAAATGCTAGATTTAAAGTAGAGAAGTTTGATAAAGAAGCAAAAAGAAAAGATGGCGAGGGTGATGTCGACGAGATGACTTCCACAAGCAAGTGGAAGGGTAGTTCAAGAAGCCTTTAAAACATGTACGGTGCTACAATTGCAAAAGAAAAGGGCATTATCTATGTGATTGCTCTAGCCCAAAAAAGAGTAACAAGATGAGTGGTAAGTTTGAGAATGAGGATGTTAGTGAAGCAAGTCTTGCTTCCCGCTTCGATATGATGTAAGTCTTTCGGTGTCACACAAGACGCCACCACATGACCGATACGGGATTCTTGATTCCGGTGTTCCTACCACATGTGTCCAAATAGGAAGTGGTTTGCTACCTATGAGAACTTGAGTGGAGGTTCCGCTTTTGATGGGCAATGACGCTGCTTGTAAGACGGTTGGGATTTGGAACTATACGGATCAAGATGCATGATGGTGTAGTGAGGACTTTAACCGATGTGAGGCATGTTCCCGAAGTTAAAGAAGAACCTTATTTCTCTTGGTACCTTGATTTCAAAGGCCACAATTTTGTGGGAAATGGTGGAGTCCTAAAGATCCTTAGTGGCTCTTTAGTCATTATGAAGGGTCAAAGACATGGAAACTTGTATACTTTGTTGGGTAGTACAGTGATAGGTGATGTAGCAGTGGGTACATGTAGTGATGATTCTGAGTGCACAAAATTGTGGCATATGCGCCTTGGGCATATGAGCCAAAAGGGATTGTCCGAAGTTGTGCAAGCCGGGCTAATTATTGGAGAAACCAAGTATGGAATTCTGTGAGTATTGTGTCTATGGCAAGCAGTGCAGAGTAAAGTTCGGTACAAGCAAGCACAAGACGAGAGGCATCCTGGATTATGTGCATACGGATGTTTGGGGACCCTCCAGGGTGGCTTCCAAGGGAGGTAACCGCTATTATGTCTCATTCATTGATGATCATACTCACTATGTGTGGGTGTATATGATGAAATCAAAAGATGAAGTGTTTGAGACATTTAAGAAGTGGAAGGCAAGGGTTGAGAATCGCACAGATAGGAAGGTAAAGACATTACGGTCCGACAATGGTACTGAGTATACCTATGGACCTTTCCAAGAGTTTTCGGTGCAAATGTGGAATTGCCGGATTAATCGACAAAGGCACGCCACGCCAGAATGGGTTAGCAGAGAGAATGAATCGCGACGCTGTTTGAGAAAGCTAGGTGTTTGCTTTCCATGCCAATCTTGGCAAAGAGTTCGGGCGATGCAAAGGGCCATGGCGCGTGTTACTTGTATAATAGATCACCGGTTCCAATAGATCGCAAAAAACACCTTATGAGGTGTGGACAGGGGAAACCAAATTGATTATGGTACTTTTATGAAGTGTTTGATCTAGTGCTTACTACCACATGAATGATAGTAAACTTGATTCTAAAGCTAAGAAAGCAATATTCTTGGGCTATGCAAAGGGAGGAAAGGGATACGGATTGTGGTGTCTAGAGAACCACAAGTTCCTGGTCAGCAGTGAGGTTACCTTTGATGAGACTTCGGTGCTATTTTTTAGCAGGCCGGAGAAGGCTGGAAATAGGGGTGATTCTATACAATCTCAAGTGATTGAGATAGAAGCGTCTGAGGATGCTAAAGAGAGTGAGGTTCTTAGTGAAAGAACTATTCAACAAGAAGTAGAGTTACAACAACCTCGAAGTAAAGAAACTTTGGCTAGATCAAAGCCAAAGAGAAGTGTGAAACAAGTTATGAAGTACGGGCATGATAAGCCAGTGAAGCATTATGGTCAACCGGACTCGGTTGCCTACGCACTGAATATTGCAGATGATGAACCAGATAGCTTCAAGGAAGCTGTTAGAGATGCTCATTACAGAGATTGGTCGGTGGATATGCAGAAAATGGTGGAGGCTCGTGACAAGTTTTGTACTTGGCAATTTGTTTCATTGCCTAAGGGCAACAGGGTTTTGGGTTGTAGAAGGTTCTCTATGGAGTTGAGTTCCAACATTGGTTGGAGGTACTCCACAAATGGTGGAGGCTCATGCATTGTTGATTGATGCCTTTCGTAGGCATGGCCCTTTGTGGGCGTGATTGCTCTTTGTGAGCATGACTCTCTATAAATGAAGATAGCTCTTTGTGAGCAAGACACTCTTTGTGGGTGGCTCTTTGTGAGCATGACACTCTTTTGTGGGTGGCTCTTTGTGAGCATGACACTCTTTGTGGGTGGCTCTTTGCGAGCATGACACTTTTGTGGGTGGCTCTTTGTGAGCAAGACACTCTTTGTGGGTGGCTCTTTGTGAGCATGACACTCTTTGTGGGTGGCTCTTGGTGAGCATGACACTCTTTGTGGGTGGCTCTTTGTGAGCAAGACACTCTTTGTGGGTGGCTCTTTGTGAGCATGACACTCTTTGTGGGTGGCTCTTTGTGAGCAAGACACTCTTTGTGGGTGGCTCTTTGTGAGCATGACACCCTTTGTGGGTGGCTCTTTGTGAGCATGACACTCTTTGTGGGTGGCTCTTTGTGAGCATGACACTCTTTGTGGGTGGCCCTTTGTGGGCATGACGTGCTCTTCGTGGGCATGACTCTTTGTGGGTAGCTCTTTGTGAGCATGGCTCCTTCGAGGCGGTTGACTGCGAGTTCTGGATGGATGTGTTCTTGCTGGATGTGTTCGGCTCGGTTTTATGTGTTAAAACCTCACCGAGGTGGAGAATGTAGAGAAAAAAGGGATTTTTCGCTTTTCACGCGCCAGGCGCCAACCGTATTTTCGCCATGACTCCAAATTTTAGCGCCAAAAGAAAAAAGGCGACCAGCCATGGCTTTAACCCATGGCGCCATAATAAAGAGCCAGAGTAGCGCCAGCCCGCCATTTTTCAACACCAAGAATCACAAATTTTGGTTTTTGGTATAAAAACAAAATTAGTCTTTTGGAAAACCTAACTTTTCCAAAAAGAAAGAAAGAGAGAGATTGTAAGAGAGAAATTCTTAGTGAGTTGTGTGTTCATTCTTTGTGAGTGAATTGAGAGCTCTTGTAATCTGTTACTCTGGACTTCTAGTAAAGCTTGGATCTCGCCAGTGTGGATGTAGGCAAATTGCCGAACCACGATATATCCTTGTCTTGTGGTTGGTTCTCTTTTGCATTATTATATTTACTTTATATGCTTGTTAAATTGTTAATGAGAAGCGTTGGGATATTACTTGGAGGGTGTTGAAGTCTTGTCTATTGAGAAAGATCAATCTTTGTGTAGGATTGATCCGTTTGATGTGGGTAACGTTGTTTCCGCAGTTAATTATTCACAACAATAATAGTATGCCAAAGTACCGAAATCAGAACCAGCGACGACCAAAATTAAAACAAACGACTCCTAAACATACGCAATAAATGCATAATTTTAGACTGTTAGATGAAAACAATATATGCACTAAGTAGAAGTCAAAGGTGTAACATATATCAATTTATTAACTGTGCCTATATTGCTAGCAACATAGTTATCGAGGATCGGGAACAAATGCAACAAAATATAAGTTACTTGGTCAAGTGGTTTGATCTACAAATCGTGTAAAGCATAATAACTGTTTATATGTATTTCTGGATCATAGAAAGAGTTTTTAGTTTTATCAAATTGTGTGCAAATTTTAAGAATATAAATGGAATCTTAAGTCAGTTTGGCCTTCTCAAAATACATACACAGTTCAAATGAACAACTAAGGCGGCATCACAACAAAGAAAAGATGGAGTTTAAGGAAACTACATTCTTAGAAAGTCAGAATATATACTATATGGAGCTTGGATTTTTAAGTAGCTAGGCTTACAGATGGATGCCATTAAGCTTAAGAGAAGGTGGGGGAAGGAGAAACCAAACTAACAGAATTTTCTATGAATGACTTTATTTACCACCTATTCAACCAAATCCCTCCACTCAAACTCAGCGACTCTATATATATAAGCATAAAGCCAGCATAACTCAATTTGAATATCACTACAAAAAAAGAATTAAGAAAGATTGGGAAACATATATTTTTTTATATAATTCCATACAAAAGATCAAAGTTAAAATTTTCAACACAACATCTTAAAGATAACGTCGTCTTATTCTAATAAACATGGTTACAAATTGCAAACCTATTTCAAAAAATGTAAATAAACCCCAAAGTAAATCTTCAATGAAAAAAACCACAAATTATGTATGAAAAAAAAAGAGGAAATAGAATGAAAAAGCTTACCAGCTTCGAGTACAATGGGCTGTGCTGTAACAAAAAAATAAAAATGGTCAACCTGATACAACATATTAGAAGAGATAGGGCAATGGTATTCCAAACCATCATAAGCTTTGTAGACATCTAATATTCCCCAATGAATTATAGGGGTATTGTTTTGTGGGTTTTGATTGAGCAAAAGGGTTTTTAACCCCTTACATCAAGCTGAATAAGTTGTTTTAAATCGATCTACAATCTAAACAAAACAAAACTAATAAGAAAGCAATCACAAACATTAACAAAATTGAGAGATGGTTACCAGACAGGCATGAAATGGGAGAGAGAGAGAGAGAGAGAGAGAGAGAGAAAAACAACATGTGTACAGGAACGCAAGTGCGAGGATGTTAAAAGTACGAAAAAGCATCGAGTGTCTTACAACAAAGAAAAAAGATTACAATAATGGAACATGCATATTATACACTATTCGTTTACTTACAAATGATATTCATCAAACTACATGTGCAAACATTGATCTAGAGAATTACCAATAAGACAATCTGATATTCAAGAGAAATTCATTTAGCTATGAGAAACACACAATTGAAAAGAATTAGAAGATTAAAGAGAAATACTAACCTGTTATGTGAAACCTGATTACAGACGCAACAAGAAGCACTATATTAGAAAAAATGAAAACTATGAAGCCAATAGCCAATCCAATGAAAGCCGATCAACCGTAAGAATCTCAAAAGTTGATTTACAAAATCCAAACAAATCAAAAACATGCACAATTTCAACTCAACAGTTTCGCAGTTTTAGCCAAATAAAAAAGGCAATAATTTGGGGAAAAATAACAATTGAACAAAAGAAGTAAGGAAGATGTTTTGTGTTAAGAGCTTATTATCCCTTCACTACTTAACATGCAACCCACAAATTCGCTGCCAATTGGCTAACACAACGTCGTAATTAACAATGATATTAACTTAAAAGAATTCATACTCTGAGTTAATCACAATCTACATACTAATAGAAATTCCCCGAATACAATTAGTTGTGTCAAAGAATGAACATGTTGTTAAAGTAGAATATTCCATACATATAAATATATGCAATCAAATAAAATGATAATATGGCGAGGGGAAAGGAACCAAATCAAAATTTATATCCTTATTTCATCCAAGGGCTTATTCCACTCTCTTACTTACAGAATGATATATCTCACTTATAGTCGATCTTATATTGTAAATAGGTTCATTTAAATGCATTTGGCTTGAAATTCAGATTGAATCCCTTTCTGACATTCCAAGCAAAATTTTATCATCAAGATAGAGGGTACACACTCATTACTAACAATTCATTTATGCAGACATTGTCAAAGATAGATGGGTCAGTGAATGAATGCATTAAGATCCATTAAAAAGCTCACATATATAAATCATACTTAACCATACTGCCTTACACTTGCAGCATACCATTTCCCATACATTATTTCTAACTATATTTTGTCCATAATAATCTAGGACTTACCATACAAAGAAGAAAGAAGAAAGAAAAGCAATACCTTTGAGGGAATATAAGAGTTGCACAGTCCTTTGCTCACCGTACAAAATCCACCTTTCATTTTTCTTCATAGCAACTACGAAGCCACAAAAATGAATAAAGTATAAGAATACTAAGAATTATAAAATCAATATTTGCTAACAATTGTAAATCGTGCAACTATGCCTAACTGTAACAAAAGAGTTTGAATGCTAGAAAACAAAAAGTAGATGACTCATTCATAAGTAACTAACTAATCGTGATTAAAACCTCAATCTATTCAGAATACATTAAACTAATAATAATAGATTATGGAACTCAGGGATCTATAATCTTTGAACAACAAACGAAAAAAAATTCTTTAGACTATGGTATAATAATAAGTTAATGTAAAATGTTGAACAAAATAGTAACTTACATAGGCCAAATTGTGGAAGCAAATTTGCAAGAAGCAAGAGTGTTAAACATCATGGCAATATAAAAGAAAGGGAATAATGTGTGAATCAGAGACGATCATACATCAGATCATGTAATAGCATTCTAAAAAAGAGGGGAGGTTGAGTTAGAAAGAAGCCAATTGAACTAATATATATAGGGTGCAAATGAACAACACGACTAAGAAAGGGTTCACCATCATTCCAACGAACTGGAATTTCAATGTAATCAGCCGCCTTAGTGAATACACCTATAGCCTTGCTGTATCATGAAGGAATCAGTAGGAGAGGGAGACTGTTTCTCATTCCAAAGCAAAAAAAAAATACTAATGGATATTATACTATATATTGTCTATTTTGTGTGTGCAAAAAGAAAACAAAACTGGCCATCGAAGCCCGAATGTCCATTCAATTTCAGCCTAGTTTTAAATGATAATACATCTTGCAAAATAGCCACACTTGGGAGCCAAAGACGGTTTCATGAAGAAGAGGTATCATAGTATGTAGACAATGTTTGATGCATGGCACAGTTTCCCATATACTTTGATGACCTTGAGAGATATATGACAGGCACTATCAAGGGCACAAACTCCAACTATCCCAAGCAAATGCCTCATCAATGTTTAGCAGGAACTAAGGAAGATTTATTCCAATTTCCCCTGTCGACAACCACTCCCATGTTTTAAAAGTCTACTTCTTAGCTAATATCAACTATGCTAAAAAAAGTTAGTACCAGTAGCAAATCATCTAAAAGCTACAGTGTATCTAACCCGTGCTTTTACGATGGTGATGGGGTCCAATGCGTGTTGTGTATCGAATGTGAGTGTGTACCGATTAGTTGTAAAACTATGAGCGAGCTCAAGAATAGTAGGACACATTGAGAGTTTTACCCTTTGCCATTCCTGGATACTCAGGAAACCTACTAAATCAGCACTCAACAAATAAAAATCAATATAATTACACTTCGCAGTCAGAGTAGCAATTAAGACGCATTCGAAAAGGTCAAGCCAACATTGCACTTGGTGAGGTCTCGACTGACAGTATCAAAGGAGACATCAATACCAAGCGCAAAAACAGTAAAAGTGTAAAACCCATGCCTTCATTCCAAGGCCAAAACTAAGTTACGACAAATTATGGTGGAAAACATGTTTTTTGATGTACCACAACTAATTTAAGCCGATTAATCATAATCTCTCAGATAGTTCAATCGATGAGAACTTAACTAAGTACTGGACAATACTATACTAAAAACAAACAATGTATATTTTATCATTAGAGCAAATAATTCATAACCTAACAATGCAAAGATCTAAGTTTTATAACAATACTATTACTTGATTGAGTATTCAAGAAGAATACATGCCTTAAAATCATATGTTTATCTTTTTAATGATCCCACAAAAGATAATTTTGTTTTTAAGTTTTCACCAATGGCGTTGAAAACATGATGTAGGTTCTTGCCAATGGTTCTCATGCAACCAAATGGATAATGGTATAAAAACTACATAATCCTAAAATGACAAAATATATAAATTCTAACCAAAGTCAAGTTTGTGAAAACGTTGAAATTAACAACCAAAACATTAAGGAACAAAACCAAAAAGAAATCGCCAAAGTCCACGCCACATGAAATTGGGAAGAACAGAGGTAATGCATGGTAAAGTTTAATGCCAACATTGCCCACTACTATTAACGTATATTATATGTGAATTCATACTTCACTATATACATTGTAGCCTTATAGGCCTTCGACTTCATATACTAAAAAGAGATGAACAAATCCAAAACTTGTTCAAATAGTAAAAAGTCTATTTCTTTATGTTCAAATAGTACAAATTGAGAGCACACACACACCCATAAAAAGAAGAAGAAGATCGAAGTAGTAAAAGAGCCATAGTTTAGTCAAAACATTTCAAGAAATGGCTTTTATAATGGGTAAAACGTTATGTTTCAATAACCGTGAAGCAAAAAGAAAGAAAGAAAAAAAAAAAGATTAGAACACAATGTACATATGCCTCACCTTCGCCGTCACGTTTGAATTTCCATCTTTGTTGCCTCCCATCCTAGACCCAACCTGATGGTGTGCAAGTGAATGGAAGTGAACTTCCAATATGCTATAAAACCAAACACAATCAGATCCAAGAGTATAGGAGGACACATTGGCTTTAAAGAATAAGAGGACATCTTGTCATATATACAAAGGAAAATAGACTTACAAACGTCTACTGCCCGATCGTGAAACCCTGTTGAACCACAATTCTGTAACTTATGTAATATGTGTAGCAACAAATCAAGCAAAATTGTGAAATAAATTTTTTGGAGAAAAAAGATTGTAGAGAAAGCATTTTGCCTCTACATTTGAATGCATGCAAGTACTTTGTTAATGCAAATTTTGAGATGTCCTCATGTCTTTACCAAGACCAAAGAAGAATGGGAACAATTGGAATGGCTCGTTCCACCATGCATGTGTGAGAAGCGCAATTAGCACTTGAACGTGTAACTACAACTCCTTTTTGGGTTGGATGGAATGAAGTAATGAACCTATGGCTATGCGAGCAATTTAAGAAATCAGTTCGGAGGAATCTCCCCAACGATATTTAGGTTACATAAAAGCGCCTTGGCGCAGGTTAGAAACCAAAAAGTACCAAAATCAAATTTGTTACAATTTTATAAATAAAAAAAAAATTAAAAATAAATAAATAAAAAAAAATTAGTCCCCGACTCAACCTCTGACCACTTGTACTTAGACTTCCACCTTCAGCATGACAATATCTAAGGGTCCAAACCCTTCAAATTTCATTTAGTGAAAATATAGTACCCTTCAAATTTCATTTAGCGAAATGTAATAGATAGATCTGTTCGTAGACTGACTCGTTATCATGGAAGGATAGAGGAGAGGTTTAGACTGAAAAAGAAGAAGATAACACCGGAAAGCTTAATATAAATAAAAAGAAAGAAAGAAAGAAAGTCAAGAAACCCTATCTAGTCCCTAACTTCAGTTTGCATAACAAAATGTACACTTCTTGATTTGCATAATACTATTTACTATTAGGGCGTGGGATTTATAAACATGGCCACCATGTGGCACAATTGCAACAAACATGTGTTTTTGTCAAATGAACTAATTTTGAGTACTTTTCATAGGTTATATAACTCGATTGTTAAACTAAAACTTAGAACCAAATAACCATATGACTCAAAATGAAAAAACTGTGAATTTATTACTTGAAAGGCTGAAATAGGGGATATGATATTGGTTCACCATGATAAATCATTTCAATGCATGATCAGGGAAATACAAACTTTTGTTCTTACCATACTAAACGTTTGTTAGAAGACATTCCATTAGAGATAACCCATTGACTACAACTCCTCCTCATCGAGCTTTGTATTGTGACTATGCTTTCTACAAAATGTGAGTAGACACTGAAACATGATAAAGTCAAGTAATGCTGAGATATGTAGAAAGAGGAAAATTCCTTTTTGCCTTTACAAATTTCTAATTTTCATGAATAAAGTTTGTATATGTCAAAACCCTGCATTTCTAGACATTACATCCAGTCATCCACCCTCTGAAAGGAATTTTTCCTTTGTAGATCACTTAGGTATTCAATAATCACAGAGTCATCCCTGATGCAAAAGTTCATTAATGAATCCTAAAAACCCGACAAAGTTCAGAGATGTGTGAACTAATACATTGCATAAATATTTACTGGATACCAATAATATAAAGATATCTCCAATTATAACCAAATTATTTGCTTAAAACATGAACATCTTTCCAAACTAAACCCAACGTATATAGAATATTGTCTCCCCAAAAGCTTAATTATTAACTAGTACACCTTAGGGGATTGAATACTGAGATTTCAAATGACACCTAACTGTAATTCCTCAACACAAACTCCATGGTAGTTATCTAAATCCAACTATTTCCAATAGCAGCACATTTATTCTAGCGCGCATAACTAAGTTATTTGTCTTATATCCAATTTGGAATTAAACAAATGTACTATCAAAGAAATGCACTTTGCCTAAGGACGCTTCACCGAACTGCATTGCAGGTACATTTTAACAGGTCATCCCTATTAGAAGTAAAACCATTTTCTTGCATATATGTATATATACTAAAGCAATCGACATAAATTCAAAGTGAAAAAGCATTGTACTCTCCATCTTGCTTGAATTTAGTAAATTTTATCAAGTATGCAAATTCATTCCAAAATTTAGTGCTAAATCAAGAAAAGTACCTTATATGAAATATTCTTCTGGAAAGGATCAAAAGACAGTTTATGCATACATATTATTTGTAAAATCAAAAACAAAAACCAAAGAACATATAAGCAAATTCAATCAATTTTTTTCTTTTTTTCTTTCTTTCTTTATGATGTACAACACAACTGTGTGTAGCAAAACGAACACTGCTCATATCATTTAAAGCAAGTTAGATTATACACTTATCAACTAAACAAATGAAATAAAAATGAGATGTGCCTCCAGCTAATTCAAATTAGAGAACAGTACCAACCAACTACACCATGGTGTAGCGCCAACAACTTTAATAGTAACAGAAACTATTTTCCGAGTTGGGAAGGAATGCCAAGAAGGAACCATAATTAAAGACTTGAAGTCACGGTCGTCAGGTGCCATTACTTTCTCTGCAGCGAGAACAGTTTCGGTTAAAAGAAAATTGAGTAGGAGCAATTTCTAAATTGTGCACTAAGCTATCATTATACCTTGCTCATATCCAAATGGACAAACTCTAAACACAATTAGAATTACAAAATCAGGCCGCCACCAATGTAAAACTACCACCAACCCATTGTGTAAGTCTTAAACAGGGTCCTGCAGGTCCAAAAATACTTGTATAGCCTAGGATGTATTTTGTTCAGTCCCCTATAGAATTTAGAGTGGAAGATATACTATGTTTCGACACTCAAACAGATTTTGCAACCTAAGCTGTGCTTTTGTTTATGATAGCGGTAGTAAAAGTTTTTTTTATGTAATCATCTTCAGATGGATCCCTCTATGTAAGCTGATTATTAACACTCCAGATGTCCATTCCTCTCACACCATGGGCAAAACCAAGGTAACCTAAGGAAGCTCATTAGGTGGCATTCCCATATCAGCATCATAAACGAATTGGAGGACAGGGTCAGAAGTAATATGTAGAAAATATATTAATTGTTTAAAACCGAAATCTACTACAGACGATTGGCTCGATTCCCCATAAAATGGGAGCGAAGGACGTATGATAGCGGTAGTAAAAAAAAATTGTGTAAGCACCTTCAGATGAATCCCTTTGTGTAAGCTGATTATTAACACTCGATGTCCATTCCTCTCGCACCATGAGCAAAACCACCTAAGTAAGCTCATTAGGTGGCATTCCCATATCAGCACCATAAACGAATTGGAGGACAGGGCCAGAAGTAATATGTAGCAAATATATTAATTGTTTTCAACCGAAATTTACTACAGAGCATTGTCTCGAATCCCAATCAAATGGGAGCCAAGGACTTACATGCGAATCACCATTGTTGCAAATGCTTGGGCAATCATATCAAAGACAACTACCAATCAAAATACTATACACATAACATATATAACATGCACATAAATCTAACAGGAATGATATAAAACATGCTGAGTAGCAGAAACCGCAATAAAACTCGACCTTTCTCTTAAAATATGAGTGAGAATATATTAATGACCTGGCTCGCTGTACCAGCCCTTTTAGAGCACGGTCAGAGTGCTCTAACCAAAGTTAATGCTTCCATGCTCCATAGACACAGTTGCTCTGTGGGGGAAAATGATAGAAAATAAAACAATCATAGCCTGAAATCAAAATCAGCAAGACAAACCAATAAATAAAGTCAAGGGGAAAAAGTACATAACATAATGACAAACACAAAAGTGGATAGATACGATATCATCGTTGTACTGGACGCAATAAAAAAGGACGCTAGGAAATTCAACATGCAACACATTAGTGCTTCAAGTTTTGATGAATTTGAATTAGTGGTTAGTATTCGTATTTATTTTTCTTTGGATGCCGAGAGTAATAGTTATTACTTTAGGTACGTGCTGGTTTCGTCATTGTAGTAGTGTAACTGTGTAAGCATTTACTTTCATAAGGTGTATGTCAAAGGGAAATTTTTTAAATAGCACTTGCAACTAAAAATATAAGGGTTGTTGTTCGCGAGTACACATATTTTTTGGATTATTTGAATGCTTAAAGCTAAAGTAATTAGAAATTTCATACACAAAACTTGTATAAATATTTACTCACACTGATTATGCTACTAACATTTAATACCACTAAAGACGATCATAGATGCCCAACTCGTTGAGAACATGATAAAGTTAAGAAGAAAAGGATATAAAAGTTCAATGCCAGATAAATTAACACAATCTCCGAGTAAGCCTAACGATATAAAATAGTATCGACATCAACATGCATACCTTACATAGATTGGGTGCACTTATTTGCAAGACATTTTAAAAAAAAAGAGAATAGAGTAACGAAGAAAAGGCCTATTGGGAGACTGGGTGGAGAGATGGTTTGGAACAACAGCCTTAACCGATTAAAAATTGAAGTGTCAAAGCTTAGGGATTAAGGGAAGCAAGCACTGAAGCGGAAAGGCATTGGATGCACTTATTCGCAAGACATTTTAAAAAAAAAAGAGAGAGAGAGAGAATAGAGTACGTAACGAAGAAAAGGCCTATTGGGAGACTGGGTGGAGAGATGGCTTGGAACAACAACCGATTAAAAATTGAAGTGTCAAAGCTTAGGGATTAAGGGAAGCAAGCACTAAAGTGGAAAGGCAAACTTTGCTAATTTGATATATTGATATCAATATAATAATATTGTAGAGACACCATGTTAGGCACCAAACAGTTCCAAAGTTAATGGCATTACATAGTTCGCAAATAACAATGACATATACTAAATGAAAACATATCAAGACACTATGTAACGGATGCGCCCTATTAAGGTTAACATAGTGCATACATAATCGGGTGAATAGCAAGATAAGACAAAAACCTAGCAGTCTCTCCACCCAGCTAAGAATATACCATTCTATTTGTTTCTTTGGCAAACCTAGCAGTCTCATTAGGCACAAACAAGCAGCACTGTGCGAGGGTGAACGATGGGAAGTCCCTCACTTTACATAGAGTTGTGAATTTTTTTAATTTGGTGTTCTGTTAATGAAATATTCACAAAACTTTTTTTTTTAATACACACATATCAAAAACAAACCCTTAGCATCGCCAATAAAATTCATACGAAAAATGCATCAACCAATATACTAATTAAATGAAAGAAGCATCTTTTTTTGACAGAAAATACCAAACCTGTGAAATTGAAGCTTGTTCCAGCCAATAACAACCTCTAGCTATTGAAGAAAATAGAAGCATGAAATTGAAGATTGTTTCGGTCATTGATAACATTAGAGAGAGAAAGAGAGGTGATTAAAAATTTGAACACCTAAAACTGTTAACAGAGAATTTGAGGGAGATAATTTGATTTGAAGAGAGGAGAGTACCTGATTTAAGAACAGACAACAACGTTCGCTTTGTATAATTTCTTCAAAGTTCGTTCTTTTTCTCCAGATCTTCAGAGTTCATCTTCTGATTCGATTAGAGAATGAAATGAGGCTAGTGGGAGTGAGAGAGAGAGATACTTGGAAGGAATGAATCGCCTGTTGGGTTGACTGACTCATCTTTATCAAGCTAGGTTTTTTTTTTAGTTTTTTTGGTAAAGGTCGGAGGTGGGGTTTTGAGTTTTGACGAAAGGTTTTTTTCTCTTTTTCTTTTACTTCGGATTGTTACGCGAACATTTTCCAAAACTGGGCGTAAGTTTGTTTGTTTTTCTGCCGAAGCTGAGGTGTCCACCTCAGAGAAAAAAGGGGGTTGAGGTGGCTTTTTGGGAGCATTCTCAACTACTCGGTATTAATGGTCTTTGATGTCCTCTTTTGAATTAAATAGTTCAACTAGAATTTTTTCCTATAATAAATTCCAGAAAAATGTGATGGGTAAAACTAAATCAAAATGCGAAAGAGGTAGTGCAGTTCCTTAAAACAAACCAGCAGAGAAGTTATTGCTCGGGCAAATAAATTACTGATGCTAGGATCTGATTCTTTTCTTCTTTACTCTTGGATTTTTGTTAGGTGGACCATGTGGCTAAATGAACAGCTAGAGCCTAGAGCTGCTTTCAGAATTTGGTTATGCTCGACTTTCCTTGAAAGCAAGAGGTGAATTTCTTAGTCATAGGAACCATTCTTTTCTTTGAGTTTAATTTTTGTTTCTCGGTTTCTCCCTATGTTTTATATACCTAAATAGTTATAGGCCATATATTCATCGTAAGGCAAAATGTGCGTGACATTCTACCAACGACATATAGTCAGAGACTCAAAGCCATATATCAAGCTTCTACTAACTAGGCCACATTCAAATCCAAACTCATATAGGCATAATGTTAAATACGTGGAAATTGACATAAAAAGTGAGAGTTCCAAGGGCACAGATAAAAGTTCACTAATAATGTTTAGAAAAATAAATGAAAGAACGACAATCAGTTAGCATGGGGTGTTTCTCATGCTATGCTCATCGAGCC
This sequence comes from Coptis chinensis, assembly GCF_015680905.1. Lineage (NCBI taxonomy): Eukaryota > Viridiplantae > Streptophyta > Magnoliopsida > Ranunculales > Ranunculaceae > Coptis > Coptis chinensis. Next base: position 77,216,109 of record NC_141464.1, read on the forward strand.
AAGATATGACATCAACGAAAACTTGAGATATCGTCTCGTCAGTGTCACCTTCACAAAGAGCATGACAACCATCTTTATAAAATAGGATCTTCTTGTCCCGACTGCTAGCTTTCTCATACAACGCCTTACTCACTGACGGATCAGTCACAACATCACCCTCTCCTTGTAGTATTAACAATGGCAGAGTTACCTGTATCATATTATTATTAACATTATTAAATCACCCAACATCATGCAAAATTGGAACTGATATTTGAAAAACTAAGAGAGTTCATCTTTTAAGAAAACCAAACTCCAATAAACCTTCATACTTAGCCAAATGCAATGTGAAATTACGCAAATGAAAATTGAAGTAGGATTTTCGTACTTCTCTTGATCGTTGGTCTATTTCTTGAGTTGTGTTGAGTAACTCTATGGCAGTCTGCAAACGTACCTTACCATAATAAGAAATAACATTATAGATAGCCTGCAATTCATGAAAAATAAAATAGGTCACATGTGCATCAATTGTTTTTTAAAATCTAGAAGACTCGGCCACATTTTCGTAGAATTAGAGAGCAAAGCTCACAGACATTCATCTTATGTTATGACTTAGGATTGCTCTATGCAATTTTAGTAAATAGCACCACCAGCAGGTGAATCCTTGATGGCACTCATACTGGCTAAGAAAGAAACTAAAATGCTGAGTTGTCTGAAACATGTGTTCTAAAACCTTGATATCTGAAATAGTCTATAACAGGAGAGACATGTTACATTTTGCTCTCTCTTTTTCAAGTCTCCGAATGCCAAGTCACCAAAATTGTTATGCGGAACTAACTTCGCTCTGGGAAAAAACTTAGCAATACCAATCAGAAGCTTTGTCACTAACCAATGTGGAACCATATTATCTGCAATCTATTAACAAACACTAAAGTAGATTAGATTCACATATCAGTATATCACCAATCAATAAGGCCTTGGTATAAACTTAGGTTCAGGGGAATACTTTGCACATAGGTGCAGAAAGAATTGCACCATCCCAGGCGTTAGGTTGTTTGAAGTGGACCTTCAGAGCAACTGCTCCACCCATAGACTGCCCAAACAAAAAGCTTGGGATGCTTTTGTACTCCTGGTTTTCTGTCATCCCACAGAGGTTATAAGTAGAAAGTACTATAGTATATTTCTGCGACTATGCGATCTCCGATTTTTTTAGCACGAGCAGTATCTAAATTCATGTTTAGCTGAAACACCTCAGGACAAACATGCTTACTTCAATTCCTATCCAACTTTTTTTTTTTTTTTTTTTTTTTTTGGATAAGGTTTCCTTCCTAACTAAACAAAAGTGATTAATTGTCGTATACCAGAATTAGAAGTAATCAGTACATAAATTAAATATGAGCCTATATAAAAATTCCACCATAAAGGAGGTGGTAAAACACCTTTGACTTTGGAGAAATGCTCGACAACATCATCTACGAGCAAGTCAAGTTTGGGGATATAGCCATGAAGACCATCTGAAAGACCAAATCCAGGGTAATCCATCGCAAAAACTCCATATCCAGACGACGCTAGCTTCCTAGCAGTTCCTGTGGACATTAAATCGAAGCTAAATTTATTTCACTTTTATAGAGTAATATGAACAAATACTAACTTTTTATTAGCTACAAGTGTCTGTTACATGCCTTCAAAGAAGAATGTGCAACTGTCTCCATAAGGATGACAATAACAGACCAGTGCTTTTGGAGGAGAAGTTTTTGGCAGCCAGCTTTTTGAGTAAATTTGCAATCCTCTGGAGTTCTTCTTATATGACTGTATAAAAGCATCTAAACTCGGTTAATAAATTTCGACTCGAGCATGATCACATTACTCTTGATAGGATGTGATGACATCAATCAATTACCAGCCAAGCACAATGAACTGAAAGTCTTTGTAATAACATTTGTCATGCTAATAGTACGTAGAGACGCAAAGTGAAACTTTAGATGAAATTTTTGTTTTGGTTGCTAGTGCTTGCGAAACTAATAAAATCGAGTCAAACTGGAACACGCAAATTTAGAAAAAAAAAATAAACATGTTCCTACCATTAAAATAGAGGCTTTTAAACTATACTGATTGAACTATATAGGTACCTCCTTCATTTTCAACCCATCGTATGACTTCTGCAACACCACCAGCGAAAAAGAGAAATTAGCTATCTCACTTTGTAGTCTGTGAACGAATAACTCATAGCACTTTGTTAAAGTATATAAAATGTTTGTATCCAAGTAGTCCTTCACTTCAGAATTAGATATCCAGATACATGCGAAAGATACATATTTTTAGCAGATAGAACGCGAGGGTATGGGTGCGTATGTTAGGAAACATAAACGATATTTTCCATCATCAGCTAGGGTTATTGTTTGCACATTTTAGGACTAATCTTTACATAATTACATCAATTACCTAGTTTGTATCATTTGTGTTTTTTTTAGGAAAGAACTAAAGGAGAAGAAATCAGTTTAGAAGCACAGAAAAAGACATTGATCGGGAAAGCTGAGAGAAGAGATCGAAGCATATTAAATTGTCCCAAACTCCCAATTATATCAGTACAGAAAAGGCATATTACCCGTCTAAAACCGTGATAAATCTTGTTAATGTTACAAAACTGAACATGATACTGATAGATAAAGAATTCTCATGCGTTGTTAGAAATAATTTATTAAGAAACTCATGTTATCCCCTACAGTTTGATTTGATCTTTCATGTGCAATTTCTGCATCATTTTCATTTTTATTTAGTTAAAACGTTCTAATTAGTAGTACAAAACCTTTTATTCTATGCGCGATGTAGCTAACAAGTAGAGAGTGGCCGGCAGACAAGCTGGTAAGGCCCTTGGAAAAACAAGAGAAAATGACTAAAAAATACATCAAACTTTACAGTTGGTTTCAAAACAGACAACATACTTTTTTTTATTCAAATAAACATTGTACTATCAAAACATTTCAATTTAGTCAAATCCTCATATTAATTGGATGGCATGCTGACGTGGGTCGTTAAAAATTTCCCCAAATCTAAATTTGCTTATGTGGCATTAGTTTCAACATTGAGAAATCCACCTACCATTTCGACACACCAACTCTTGAAATGTCAACTGAAAATCTGAAATTATAGTGAAATCGAAATTTAAGATGTTTGAAATTTAAGAGGCTAACGTTTTTTCAGAAGGTTTTGGGGGTTGGGGTGTTGGTTATTGCTTGAATCCTCAATCGGGCAATTAGGATTGTAACTGAGACGCGTAACACAGGCTAATCGATGAAATGATAGAGTTAAGAGAGGGGGCGGGCATATCTTTCTAAAGGACGGGGTAGCTGCAACCTTACTCATTCCACTACCAATAGGCATAGGGAATAAGTCATCAAGGGAAGAAGAATAAGTTGTTGTACCATTGAGCTTAGAATAGGCAGGAGAAATAACTTGTTCTAGCTAGTATTCATAAGGCAAACCACCAGAAACTGATACATTCCTGCAAAAATCCATAACCCCCTTTGCAAGAAAAAGGTAAGAAACAGAATGGATAAGTTTTGAAATCCACAGAAATTAGCGTTACAAAAAAGTGGAGAGAGGCGTTGAGTGTGCAGAGTGGTGCCCTTTTTATTATGACCTCGTATTTATGTGTCGGCAGACAAAACAATCTTCGACACCATAGGACATTTCTTCACTAATGACGCATTTTCCTTTTTCAATTCATTGTTGAGCATTTTTTGTTCTTCAATTCTCCTCAAAAGTTCAAATTCCATTCTATATAAACGACCAAATTCAAGCCCGTATTGCTCATTACTTGTCTGCAATGTCCTAATCCGATTATGTAAATCAGCCAATTGGTTGGGCTGAACAGTTCTTGGAGGATCAAGATCAACCCACCCAAAAATACTACAAACCCTAATGGCACACCCATAAAATCTTCTTCCTGGGTTTTGTGGGGTGTTGGAAACTTTTACAACAACTTGATACCCACATTCACAAATCGTACGAGAATTAACGCGAGTATTAACTGAGCTGGAAGACATAATAAGAGAGAGGGCAAAGAGAAATGAGAAGAGAAAATTTAACCAGTGCTGGAGTGTTTGGGGTGTTTGCAACTAACCCTAGCTGTCATAATAAAGAAAAAAAAAGTTGCACTGGCGGGAAAAGTGATAGACAATGTGCAACTAATGCCACCTCAAATCTCAATTTCAAACATCTTAAATTTCGATTTCACTATAATTTCGGATTTTCAGTTGATATTTCAAGAGTTGGTGTGTCGAAATGTTATGTGGATTCCTCAAGGTTGAAACTAATGCCACATAAGTAAATTTAGATTTGGAGAAATTTTTAACGACCCACGTCAGCACGCCATCCAATTAATTTGACGGTTTGACTAAATTGAATTGTTTTGAAAGTACAATGTTTATTTGAATAAAAAAAAAGTGCGTATTGTCTGTTTTGAAACCAACAGCAAAATTAGTTTGATGTATTTTTTGGTCATTTTCTCGAAAAACAATGCCAGTTCAACTTAGTAATAACTCTAGCAGAAATTTCACCTTTGGCATGCAATGGTCAATACCAAGCTGAATTTCCTTGAAAGCTTCACGAACTCGACGCCTAGCAGGTGCTTCATCTAGGTTTGTATCTAAAATTTCCTGTAATTCATCTGTAATGCCTTCAAACTTCACTGCAGTAGCCATTCTTCCTCCCCTATGTTCTAACAAAGGTTCATAATAAAGAAATGCCTCTAGAAGTGATTGAAGAACAATTATTGAAGATACAATAATAATGTATGAGGTGATGACAAAATGATGCGTGTGGTGTGGAATGTATCGTGCAGTGAGATGATAAGAATTTTAGTAGAGTTTTGGTGTTAGATACCAATGCCTTGTGAGTTCTGGTGTTAGATACCAATAGATTATGCGTGTTCATACTTTTGTGGACCCAGGATTGAGATTTCTGTTGCGAAAGAAGACGAAATCTCATATAGTGAACGAAGAGAAAACGTACAACAAAGTGTAAGCATAACAAATGCATTTTATTTATTGGCGGAAAATATTATACAAAAGTGATAGATTATATTAGAACTAGGATATGCCGGTGCCTACGGCCCACGAGACCTCGATGCGCCTGCGGCGCTACCACAATAACTCGTCACGCCTTTGGTGCAAGGCTTACGCGCGCACTCGGCGCGAAACAACTTATCACGCCTTTGGTGCAAGGCCAGCCGCGCCTTCGACGCGAAATAACTCGGCACAAGGCGTACACGCGCCTTCGGAGCGTGTACAATATACTTATGGACTTGGGGTTAAAGATAATTATTAGAAGGCAAGTGGCTTAGTATTCTCAATTCTCAAACATCTTGGACCAACAGGCGGAACATAAAGTGGAAACCAAAGTTAATTTTCAGCCATTCCAAAATCCAAAGGGGATCCGTATAGACCAGATGTGTCTCTTAAAACAACAGCCTTATTTGTACGAGTGTCCGCATGGACCCGGTCATTAAAAGCATTTGTACGAAAACTTGAAATGATATTATCCATATGGTTTTCTCGAAGGACTTAAACCAGTACACGCACCGGTGGGTAGGAAAACCTGGCAGCAATGTCTTCAATCTTCTCTGAGTAGCCACTATCTAAGATCTTTGAATTTCTGAAAAACCCTACGACATGATTGCATGTTTTCTCAGAAAATGAAAATAAAGAAAATATTACAGATTAGACAGTATATACAAGACTATCAAAACAAAGAAAGTGATAAGGCCCTCATGTACATACAAATATAGCAGTCTCCTCCTACACTTCCAAGTTTTCAACAGTAGCCATATTTCTTCCAAAATTGGCTATACGCGTAACAATGCCACAGCTTCAAGGGTTTTCACATAATTAAATATCGCAACTAATTTGAGCCCTAATTGTTTTCACATAATTATTGCACACATAAAAAGCTATTGCATGCACATAGTAACAAAGGATGACAAACAGGAGAGAAAAATAGGCTAAGGGGGTGTTTGGATCTTATTTATTTATTGCCAAAAAGTGTTTATTAGTGAAAAAATAAATGTGTTTGGTTTCTATTTAAAAAAATAGTTTTTCATCTAAAAAACATTTTTTGGTCCCAAAAACTTGTTTTATGATAATTAGGTAAAACTTGTTTTTCAAGTTAAAAAATTTTTTTTTAAAGGAAACACTTTGGGTGCTAAAGTCAAATGAATTCTCCGGATGTTTTAGACTTTAATGATTTATGCCACGATATGCCAAAATATATCGAGAAACATAGTGCTAAATCTGATTTTATAAAATAGCTTTTAAGAAAAATCACAACCAAATATGTTTATTGAAAAACTGTTTTTAGAATAAATACTTTTTCATAAAAATATTTTTTAAGAAAAAATGATTTTTTAAAAAAGTGATAACCAAACACCCACTAAACTTGGCAAGCCATCCGGTGTAGTATCTGCCTTCAGTTGTTCCAATAACTCCCGTAGAGCAACAACATACTACAAGAGTCAATGGCATCAGCCATCAATGATAATGGAGTAAGATATTGAGCTCCAATTATTATAGAATTAATAAAGATTCACATGCATGATTGTACTGAACAACTTTGTATTACTTACATGCATGAGCTTTGCCTCATTCTGTTGATTAGGTGCCGCGCTAAGCAACCTTATCAAGTTTATCTCAGTCTTGCTGACTCCCATGACAAAATTTGGAACAATTAACAACTTTTTTTCAGATATCATCTATAGTCTAAAAATTTCCATTTTTTTTTAAAATTCCTTAGACAATACATGGTCTCTTTTGAGGCATATCTTCAAACAGATAAATAAGAATTTCTACGAGTTGAATAAGTATGAGAAATAAATAAGAGCATGAACACACGCACCGCACACAAATACTGAAATTTTCGTACCTTTCTCATATAAAGTTCCACAAAATTTGGAGTTAGCTCGATTCAATGACGAGATTGGGCAGTTATCAATTATCAGTTATGCCCATGCCTACCGCCCACGAGACCTCGACGCATCTGCGCGCTACCCCGATAACTTGTCGCACCTTCGGTGCAAGGCTTACGTGCGCCTTTGACACTACCAATAACAGTCGAAGAAGAAAACCATGATCTGCAAGAAGTTTGGATAGAACCTCATTGGTTATTTTTGACTCTCCACTGTTTTGAATCCTGTAAGAAGGATGGGCATACAATTAACTGTGATTGAATCCAGCAAGTGTATCAACAGAAATGCATTAAATGGATATATGAAGATGTGAAATTTCGTCCATCTTCTAAATGTACTTAAACATAAAACAACACCAATACAAGCATATATCAATAAAATATGAGAAGCATAATAGATTAATTGATAAAACAGTGTTCCACCAAAGTGAGGGTACATTGAGGAGAAATCCAGCAAAAGATTACGAAGAAGGGGCCGTAAGACCACCCCACAAAAGTATGCCCTGAGGAGTAATATCATTATTTACGATCACAACTTGTTCATAAACCCCATGAGGACCTTAATTTGAATTGCCAAGGTCAGCACCTCTGTTGTAAATCTCATGCCTGAAACTGACCACGTTGCAAAACAGGTTGTGAAAGACTCTTGGCTAGTGTGAACATCTATTCAACTGCAGGAAGTAAAGTTTTTAAATAAAGTGAGTGCAAATAGATGGACTTGTTGAATAAGTAAATGTAAACAACCATGAAAGGAAAATAAAACTAATAATAAGGAAAAGAAACTACTTATGCACTGAACTGACAAATGCTTAAAGCAAGACTTCAGGGTATACGACATTTGTAGTAAGTTTTTCAGCGTTTGGAGGTAGAAGAATACTTATGCGGGCTGCGGAAGTGCACCTGGATAATGCCACATATAACTGGCCATGGCTGAAAACTTCAGTTCGAAGATCGATTCCCACAAACTTCACAGATTGTCCTTGTGATTTATTTATAGTCATGGAATAAGCCAAACAGATAGGAAATTGTCTTCTTGTCATATTTAAAAGAAAATCTGAAGAAGATGGTGACAAAGAGATCCTTGGAATAAATACACGGTTACCCGATTTTTCACCTGTAAGAATTCTGGCCCAGATAACGTGTGGTTGACATTGCAACACCATCAAGCGAGTCCCATTGCATAACCCATCTCTGGGGGCAATATTGCGTAGCAACATTATTGGACAACCCTCTTTTAGCTTGAGTCGAAATGGTGGCAGACCCGTGGGATCAAGTGAGTTTAGGTACTCATTTGGATACTAATTAATATTTATTGGATTATTTGCATCTGCCTCATCTAACTTGCAGCAGCCAGAAAAGTCATAGTTTCTCTTGGGAACATACATAAAGCTGCTACATTAATGGCATTGACATCATCATTCCTCGCAGAAAGAATTGTCCGCTCAGTTAAATAGTCAGGGGTGACAGTGGAAGTTTCATCCAAATGAGGGTAAGTAGCAGAAATCTGGTCCTGAAGATGTGTGCAATGATGGATCGTTGAGGGTAGCTCAATAACCGCTTCAGGATCGTTTCCAACCTGATGACATAAAATGTGAAATAGAATATTATGAGAATTCTAATATAGAGGAATATTATAAATTAGGACAGAAATGTGCGCACCTTTGTTAAGAACTCTGCAAATAGTAAATTCTCATAAGTGCCATGCTCTAATCTCATGTTCTGTACCAGGGTGAGAACATTGACGTGATTCCAAAGAAAAGAGCATCGCAAGGAAGCACGAACAATTTGCTCTCGGGACCCTCTGGGTATAACTGGTAGGCATTGACGGAAGTCACCACCAAGAACCACAGTAATCCCCCCGAATGGGTTGTCATTGTCTCGAATATCACGAAGTGTGCGATCAACAACTTCCAAACAGAACTTGTTTTGCATCGGGACCTCATCCCATATGATTAGGTTAGCTTGTGCGAATAATTCAGCTTGTGGTGAACGCCATGAACCCATATCTGAGTTATCCATAATATCTAATGGGATGCAAAAGGTTGAGTGAGCAGTCCGACCACCTGCCAATAGCAAAGAAGCTATTCCGGATGAAGCCACCATAATAGTAATGTGTCCTTGAGTACAACACATAGCAGCAATGGTGTTGTAAACAAAAGTTTTTCCTATGCTGGCTGCTCCATTCAAGAAAAATAGTCGTCCGCTGTTATGAGCTACTGAATCTGTCACTTCACTATATGCAAAGTGTTGCTCAGCATTTAAGTGGATGGCATTGGCATGTGCCTCTTCATTGCGTGGGTCAAATTGAAATTGCCTTTGCTCCCATATAAGTCTGTTCCCAACAACCAAGCTCCAATTTCTAATTGAGAGTGGAATTGTAGGAAAATGAGCAAGAGTTCTACCACCTGACTCGTAGAGAATATCATTTAGGAGAAATAAGCCATAATCTTGTACCTGGGCATCTATAGGATGAGGAATGAAGAACATGGTTTGAAGCTTGTGTGGGAGGTCATCACAAATGCTTTCGCAAAATTCATTCCATAAGGCTTCGGGTTGCACCGGATTGCACTCTATGAGAATAATACATAATAGTCGACGAAGTTGATACCCAGTTTGCATGATTGCAGCCTCTTGTAAACATTGCACCCATTCTCTGTCGTCTTCAAGAAGTCCACGCATAACACACGCTTCTTTGAAAGTAGGAAGCGGAGGACCATTTCCAATTCTCTTTAGATTATCAAAGGATTGCGGACCTTTTACAACAGTTAGAAGTAACCGCAAATAAAACCGCTCACCAGAGTTAGGACTTGCAAAGTACATTCTGCCAATAGCAGGTGCTTGAGTCCTTTTTGTCCATCTATGCCACCTTTTACTCCAAACATAATGTTCTGGAAATTCTTGATATGTATGCCCTCGTGCATCAGGGTCTGAAGCACATCGCTCAAAAAATGTAGTTAGAGTTGACTTTTGTTGCTGAGCCCTTAAGAGAATAGCATCTGTTGATTCATTAGGATTGTAAACTACTCGGTGCATTCCAGGGAGATGAAGTGTTAATCTCATAACAGACGACTTCTCTTGGTGAAGAGAAAACCCGAACAACCTCCAAACCGCTTCAGGTGGCCCGATATATCGTGCATCTAAATATTGTTGTATCTCATCCAAGTCATTGAACACCACTGTTGTCTTGTCGTGTCCTTTGAATATGTACTTGTGAATGTATTTGACACAACATATCCCGGCACAAACTTCGACATTAATATGGCAATCGAACATCTTAGAAAGATAAGGATTGTATGGAACAACATCCCTATTATCAACTTCATGCCCTCTAACATTATATTTCTTGTCGATTAATCACGGCGGCGATGAATAGGATATCGGTCTTATCCATGGTCGTAACATTTTCGAAAGCACGGGGATACTGACTTTTGCAACGCCTATTTACCATACATGGACAACTTGGATTTTTTAAGCCACATGGTCCATGAACCATATATTTGATAACAGTGCGGAACAATTCAGGTTCTGTATCTAGATCAGAAAATTCAGCACAAACAATGCGGTCAACCTGAGCAGGCACACGAATTTTGTCTTGATGTCGAAGATATATAAGGGCGTGCATATGTGGTAGACCACGTTTCTGAAATTCAATTGTGTAAACATGTGCAACAGCAATACCAAGCACACCCTTGTCTCTGATCTCTCTCATCAAGGCTTTTCGTTTGAGTTCAAACACACGGGCTACCACTTTCGGTCGATCAGTAGCAGTTTCGTTCTTCTGCAAGGCCTTAATAACTTCCACCCAATACGGGTTTGCAATCATGGTGAGGAATATATCTGGATGGTTGTTGAACCGAGTTATAGCCATTGAGTCCTGGAATATCTCAAACATATTCCTTGGACTGCCGACGTATGATGCTGGTAGAACTACGCGCCTTCCAACTTGATCTGGATTTAAGGTTTCTGCTGGGACATTAGTGAGATTTTGATATAATTTAGCACGAAGTACATCTTGCCTAAATATGTAGTATCGTAATCTCTTTTGTTCAGTAGCAGCCCATGCATCAACTAAGAATTCCTGAAATAGTTTTTTCCCTTGCAGAATAGAAGAATATTCGTTGGGGCGCTGAAACAGCAGGTAAGAATAGAAGTCCATCTTTGTGAGGCGGTCAGCAGTGGGGGATGAAGTTGAGGGGTCTGAACGCCTCAGATCTGGTCACCACCCAAGCTCTCCATGAGGAAACATTAACACATAGTGTAAAGGTAAGTAAGCTGGATGACATTCACTGATATTAACAAATTCATTTCCCCCTTTACGATAAATCACAATGTCTCGCATACTGTCCCGCTCACTGCCATCTCTGGGTAAAATAATAGCAATCTCATCAGCTGATGGCACGTTGTAGCGGCGTCGGTCAGTGGCCGCACTATAATGTAAATAAGCATGGATGTTGAGATTTTCATCATTCCTAACAGAAGCCTATCTAAGAACCTCGTATGCATGGAGGAAAGTGTCAAAGAAACGGTTATATTGGAGCATAGTTTCATGCAGGATCCTAAGAACATCTACATCCAGATTAGGATTTCGAAGCTGTTGAATATCCACTGTTACACTTGGATCATAAATATAGAGTTGAGAGTACGTTGCCTGTCTGCCTGGATCGTAAATAAGAGCCCCTGTTTGGTGTCGTAGTTCTCCATGTATAGTGAAAGGTTGTAGACCTCGACCAACAAAGACACGTTCATCAGCACCTAGACTTGTAAATGCAAATGCCTGATTGTATTGTCTTCTGTACTTTCGAAAAGACTTTGACTTGCGATCATCTCCCTCATACAAAGCTTTAAGGGCAGCAGGCAACATCTGCAATGGAGGCATTTTTATTTTCCCTTGCAAACAGCAAGTCCCAAACCGAGGATTTGCTAGCGACGGTCTACTCAACTATTCGTCTTTCCAATGAAGTGCATGGCAGAAAGGACATTGAACATTCATTTCCCCTAAAAAGTGACGTCCTTGTTCAATTGGACGGTTAAGAACATTAGAAGGAAGTACATCATCTTCATCGTCTGTCATGTCATCATTTCCATCATATTGTTGTTGTCTACATAATAGCGAACGTGTTAGCAAAGTAGATGAAGGTGCAAATAATGATCAATGTTTCGATAAGAACGGGCGTATACCTTGCATTTTGGTGATGCGATGTTGAAGCACCATTTGATGTTGTTGGCTGTGGTATCGCATGAAGTAATGCTGAGGTTGAAGACTCGGGGGGGAGGGGGTCATACGCTGTAGAGAATACATGTAAGAGTTTACTGTAAAAGTCAAGATCATACAGGTAACAAATAATTGCCTATTTAAATACCTTGCATTTTGATGACCCATTGCAGAATTAGTCTGAGCACGTGATGGGAGGAAATCTATAAATAGCCTTACAGGATTAAGATGTCCCACGACTCGTTGAAGAGATTCAGAGGAAGTGAGTAGCTCGAATCCAGGAATAGGTGTAATAGGGCTATGGTGAGTTGGGCGTCTCACAGCTTGAGGCGGAGTAAATCACGTAGATTTGGAGGAAGGATATTTTGTGAGGACCCGGGCAACCGCTGGAAACCAGATAAGACTGGTGTGGTAGATTGTGCTAACAAACAATGCGAGTTATTGTTTTGTTTATGGTGTTTTTCTCATTCCCTTCTAACACGTTGTGCCACCATTCTTTTTGTTAATATCTATAGCAAAGGAAACAATATGAAAATCTATATAACAATAGCTATAAATGTGTTGGAGTAGTGACACCCCATGAAATTTCAAAAATAAAATCAATAAAAAAACGAGACAGAAAGTAAAAGCTCTATAGTAACATGATAGACACTATAATACATTTGGGTGGAGAAATAATCGTAAACGATGGTAGAATAAAACACATTGACAATATTAATATGGGAAGTTCAATTCGAAGCTGACCTGAGCACCAGACGATGGTTGAAGAGAGGGAGGAATGTCATCCGTTGGGTGCTGAACAATTAATAAATATAAAATAAGAGGAATGCATCAAAGCAATGATGTATAGATAGTAAGTCATGAGGTGACTGAAGTAAGACCTGGAAGGCACGAGGTGGTTGAAGATTCAGCCTATCTTGGGGAGGAATGTAAATACGTCTTTTTTGGTTTTAAGGTTCCTCAGACGGGTGCATTGGGCGCTTGCCCTTATCCACATTTGGTCGGGTGGGTTGCTTAATAAAGAGAAATCAAAAAAGATAAGATAAATCAGAAAAGATTAAGTCAATACTAAGCAATACATAAGAAGGAAAAAAAAGTTAATAATTAGGAGCAACGGACATCGCACAAGTACAAAGGGTTGTAAAATTCATAACAAAATAAAAGAAAAGTGTGAGAAGTTGAAGTAGTACCCGAAAGACAAGTGGTGGTTGAAGGGTCAACCTATCTTGGACTGGAGCAGAATTATGCTTCTCATGGTTTGAAGGATCCTCGTAAGGATTCATGGGGCGCTTGCCCCTGTCCACCATTTGGGAGGTTGTGAAGAAGAAGGCATGAACGCAAAATGCATGAATATGTCCAGCTTACATCACATAATTCAAATTAAGGTACACAATCAGAGCATCATTCTTACAAGTACTTGAATGTAAGAGTGAAGTCCCAGTATACTCGGGGAACTATGGAAGCGAGTTCCAAATATCTATCTACACACTCAATCCACTCCTGAATGGCATCTGTTATGTGAGGAACTACCTAGAAGCATATGACAATGGCACGAAATTCAGTCAGCAGAAGAAAATCAGAAAAGTTTTTCAGACATCCATAGAGCATAATGAGTTGGTGACAATTAAGCGTTTGAACTAACCTGTACTGTTTTTCCAAGATAATCTCCCTTTCTTTCTTTGTCAATTACAGACTGTTCCATATGAAGAAAGTGTAAATCAATATAGTAAGAATTAAGTTACAAAGTTGCACAAAACTGTCAAGTTACCGTGAATAATAAAAAGTTCATATTAAAGCTTTAAGGATTTGCATATGGCAGGTTTTAATACCAAAAAAAATAAGTTTGTTGTATCAAAGTAGGCCCTGTTTGCTTCCACTATTGCGACACAATAGTAGACGCCACATTAGCTAAATTAATAATAATATAAAGCCAAATTAATAGAACAGAGAAAAAAGACAATCCCAAAAAGCTATTAATCCAAGCTTTTAAATTCAAATTAATAATAAGATAATTTAAATTCAAACTTGTGGGGATAAACTGAAAATGTCTTACCTGATGAGCAGAGATGTGTGAGAGAGCGGCATCAACTAAAAGCTAAAGGGAGCGACGATCGGGAGAGTTGTGTGAGAGAGCGGCATCAACTAAAAACTAAAAAGAGCGAGAAGAGAGAGGCGGTCGGGAGAGTTAGATTAAATTGAATCCAATGAGGGCGGATGTTGATATGTGATTTTTTTTCCGAAAAAAAAAAACACACCACAAATTCCACTTCATTTCTCACAAATCTAAGCACAAGAAGTAAAACCTATAAACCCCATAAACATAAACATCTGGAAAGCATGATACTACACAAACAAGCATTAAACGCATCGAATAAGTAGACACCATGAACACAAACAAAAGAAAATAGAAAATCACAGCCCATCACGCACAATGTAATCTATAAAAAATCAATCCCCTAAAAACCCCTCTTTGTTTGTCATAATAAATTTAAGCAACTCAAAAAGTAACAAATAACCAAATCCCAGAGTCATAAACAAAGAAAACCCAAACCACATTCCCAAACATTAACACAAATACTTCTTCTTTTTTCTTTTACTTCAACAGAACCCTTCAACAAATGCAACAGATATAATAGCAAAACCCAACTCTAAAAAAAACATGTTTTCTACAAAATAAAAGATGTCCTCGAAGAACCCCAAAGTGAGTGCAAGTTCTTACCTTTGCAATGTTGCGTGTTTTTTTTTGCACCACGAGAGCAAGAAGAGAAAAGAGAGCAAGAAGATAAACCGAAAAGGTCGTACCAGCTAAAGAGAGCGAGAAGAGAGAGACAGTCGGGAGAGTTAGAGTAAATTGAATCCAATGAGGGCGGATGTTGATGTGTAATGCAGCACACAGTCCAGTATGAGTTAGATTGTCCACGTCACAAGCTGAGAAAACATAGTTAGAGCTGTAGGATGGGGCTCTATGGGCCCCACACTGCTCTGTATTGTTAATATAGAATAGCATCATGCACATGCGTTGCACGTACGGTCACTGGAACAATTAACCAGAAATATTTCATGCTTTGATTTGGATATATGGCATAGCCAAGCGAATACATAAACGCAACAAAAGGACCCAAATAAACCATGACATTGTCAAGTGAGGTTAAAAAAAAACCCCCAAAGAACTATAAATACACTACTACCCCGTACAAATGTACAATAGAGACCCAGTCTCTTACATGAGCTTCTTAGATTTGAACTGAAATAGTTTACATGAACTGAAATAATAGTTTACATAAACCATACACGAACTGAAATTCAACTCCTTGCAAACTGAAATACAATTATATAACACACTTTTGATTTTGTAGAGTGTAGGAGAACATGCATGGCATCCTTGCAGGTGAGAACAACATCATCAGGCGTGTAAGATTAGACAGAGTAATATTATCTTCTGGCCAAGTTCTACATCCTTAACATTAAAACCAATTGATTGCTCTTCTGTCCCCTCAGCTTCTCCGTACTTCAAAACCTTTTTCTATTAGCTCAAACCTTGTTGGATTCCATATTAGCTTCTGCAATGCCAAATTCAACTTGATTGACCATCATATTCATGAAGTAAATAAGTAAATATAGCACTAACCATGCTATATTTGATGCATAAAGTAAACTAAAAATCCTGGAAGGAATCTTTCGTCATTAAGGTTTAAAGTACTCTACAATTAGTACTTATCATGCATGTTGCATAAGGTGTACGATCGGTTTAGAAATGAGTGGGAATTGATGGCTCTATGCATAGGGAATCATAATAGAAATCAAGCACATTATATGCATGCAATTGTCATTTTAATTGTCAGCACACGATCACAATGGCCATATTCAAGCATCTCTGTTAATAGTACCAAGAAATATAAAAAATAGTAGCTTAAGATTTCACACCTAGACCATAAAAAAACACATATTTATTGGAACCAGATGTCATCACATTAGAATACTAAATGGGCCTTAACCACGATGGATGAAAACATTATTCTCAAAATGCATAAGTTGGATTAAAATCACTAATACAATATTCAATAAGTTCATTATTGTTCATTGTTCATTATTTTAAATTCTTCATTCAATATTCAAAGAAAAATGGTCAATTTTTTTTTTTTATCCATAAGGAATATGTAAGTGTGTCACACAAATAATTTATTCTTGACGATTGTGTTAACCAACTCCCTTTTCAATAGTGATGCAGACACATTTCTCATTGTTTCACAGCTAACATCAAGTTGTTGCGTACGCAGTGGAAGACAATTGACATTTTCCAGCTTAGAGATAGCCAAGGCAAGTTGGGACAGCCATGACGACCTTGATCAATACTCATTAACATGTGAGTTTTTTCAATTGCTCCGCCCATGACTCTTAACACAATTCACATGATGCAAATTATAAAATGTGGACACTGTAATATTAAAGTCTACTATACTCAATTCAAATCACCTTTTTTGAAAAGTTTTATCAGTAGCAAAAAATGGGTTTTGACAAATAGCAACACACACAACTTTGAAGGATCTAATCATAGGGTACACGTGAACCTCCCACATCAACAATCACCACCAAATACTGGAGCGTGACATGCCTAACATACCATCAAACCCATTTATCTAAATATGATATCCTTGGAAAATTGAAATCTGAACGTCTTTTAATGACCATCCTCAGCCAAAACATCATCTAATGGTATTGTATATCTAATAGTACTCATCAAAGCATGTAAAATAAATAAATAAAGAATCTGGGAGAATGTGATGCATACAGAGAAAAGAGTTGAGGAAGTAAACATATACATATAATATAAGTAATTGAGAAAAGAATTTTGAGCAACAAAGATGGGGGGTGGGGGATTAAGTTTTACAATAATAGCTCTGTTTAAATGTTAACAGCTAGAAAACTCACCAAAATTCAGAGAGTGGACGTCCTCCACAAAATTGAAATTGGGTAATGATTTTTCACCAATTTTATGCAAACAATAATGAGAAGAGATTAAGAGCCACGGCATTAAGATTAGAATAATCTATAAATGGACAACAACCAAAATACTTGTTCAGTTATTTTGTGCTTGAGAACGTTCTCTTTGTCAAGTATGTATAGGGCCACTGGTTCCCTATCTCAAAATTCCTAGCGAACCTCACCTTGGCAAATGTTTCCTCACGGCCTCACCTATTGTTCTCCCCACCTCATGCGTACTATACCCATCTGGCGCTCATTTTGTATCAAAGGAACTGCAGGAAACTTCTTGGGTTCAGATACCAAACCATTCTATAGTTTTCCACTTTGAATCAAAACAAATCTCATAAACCTAAACCAAGACTCAAATAAAGCATGGTAGTACCACATTTTGAACGTTTATCAATTCGATCTCATATTTTATAGATGAACGAAAAATGGAAACAACATAAAATAGCTTACAATGGTTGAAACACAAATATCCATCATCAATATAGACATTTATGGGGTGTGGGGAATTGAAATGTGATCAAATACAACTCAACTCAAGCTCGACAAATTGTTTTAGCTATGAAGATATGAACTTTGAATGCTAAGCTCATAAATTCGCCAACAGTATGATGATCTACTAAAACAAAATTAAGTAAATCTATTAATGTTTGCTTAAATTATCACATATATCAAAGATTTTAACGATTGTTGCACATAAAGAGAAACTTTCAACCATAAGGGTGAATAGTGCATATAAAGATTAAGAATTAGATCTTTTAGATACAGAAGATTCTCCTTTTTTTAGTATGTATGCCAATGAAAAAGAGAGAGGAATCATACAGCCTCCAAAACCACTATGTTGAAATCAGAACAAAGTGGCCGAATATATCAAATACTGACTGCAAACAAAACAACCCAACTAAAAAAAAACAAAACGAACCACACAGTTTTACCAAAGCCCACTAACATGAATAATGAGGCTAACATATAGGCACTTCGGGGGCTAAAGGCAAGTTCACTACATTTGACATTCAAAACTGAAAATCCCATTAAGGATATAGATTAAAAAATAACACAACATTGTCCCATATGCTTAAACCTAAACTTCCAGTTCACATACAACTAAGATGAGCTAAAGATGTAGCGCGCAAACTTTACAATCAGAAGCTCAAAATACATCATCGAAGAAATATAATTGAAGCACATACTCATAATAAGCAATTATATTGAAAAGCAACAAATACCAATAACCTTCAAAATGAATCTCTACAGCAAAATCCCACTTTAAAAGATTTCCCATCTCAATAAAAAAGTGACAACTAACAAACCAAACCTCAAATTTCAAAACCCACCTCCAAAACCACTCTTAATAAAAATTTGAAGTACACAAGATCACGTATAGTCGAAAACTTGGAAGGTATGAATCTTAAAAGAGATAACATAAATAAAGAAAATCACCCTGCAGGCCATAATGTCAAAATGTATGGCCAAGCATAAAAATGACTGCCATTACAACGACCACAATAGAGACCATATGAAATTAAAACCATGCCTTTCAGTATTCATATTTTTCCTTCAAAATGGTCAAAGGAAATAAGAACTAATATGCAATGTGTTGTTATCTGCTAATGCTATCACAGGCATCCAAAACACATATGGTCTGCTTCTAAAGCTCGTGTCATGAAACTTTTATGAAAGGGAATGTTGGGCAAAAATAAACACTGTTAAAGTTCATGCACCCCTTAAGCGGTTGCTAAATGAAAGTTTCCAATGCACATCTATGAATGAAGGATTAAGATAGTAATTCCGAAAAACTTTGTGCTACCATATAATTAGGCATCGGAGCCAAAGCCAAAACAAAACATGAAGAACTTGAGTGGACTATTGGAAGAAAATCTAACTGAGCTATAAGGCAAGCAACAGAAAAAATGATCCAGTTAACAAAGAAATGAAATATCTGAGTACTGAAGAGGTATGCCTCACATAAGATGCCTCTTATTGGAACTATATTAATGTATAGCTTATTATGATGAAACACAAGTAAGCTATGATGGTGGTAAGAAATATTCACTCCCAACGAAATAGTTGTTGTAATAGTTACAACAGCTGAATTAAGAACGCACTTGTCGAAATTCAGTAAGTCTGCCTATAGTATTGAGAGATACAATTGTTGTTATCACGGTTAAAAATACAGCAAATGCCAGTTAAAATACCTCAACATCATCAGCAATAGTAGCTAGCATGTCATGTAATTTCTTCAAAAGTCTCATCCAAGAAAAACACTATTGTTGTAAGCTAAAACAGACTGAAATAAAGTGAGAAAAAAATATATCAAAACCTCTCCAAATACAAAAACCGACAATATAAAAAGAAGAAAAGAATAGAACTTGAATGAAACCTGTAAGAGATCGAGTAGAGATAGAGAGAGAAAAACAATATTGTAGAGAGAGAGAGAGATAGGGCGGAGAAAGGCCGGCGAGATTGAGAAGAGAGAGAATGAGGGAGACGAAGTGAGAGAGAGAAAGGAAAAATTGCGAAATGTATAGAAATTTTGTTAAGCGACTCAATTTACGATTTTGCCCCTGTGACGGACACCAAATCACACCAAATCACTATTCCTTGTAGCTCATATTTTTCTAATATAGTAAGATATTGTTAGTATTAAAATATGATATATGTAAAGTTCTATATTTCCTAGACATCTATATTTAATAGTTTCCTTTCTAATGTTTTGGTTACTTCACACCCAAAATAGATTAGTATAAATATGTGGGTAGAGCTATCCGAAAATCCATAAATATAGTTTGTTTTTTGTTTATCTATTTCCATTTTTATAAATTTTTGTCTCGATAACAAGGACAAAATGATATGGACTGTAAGTGTTAATTTTCATCAACATCATGGAGATCTTCGTCCACCAAAAACAATTTATTTTCAAATTTGTATTCTTGCCAACGATAAGTTTTTTAGACTTTTAGAAGTTTATAGATGAACACTTGCCAGGCGTGAGTTGCATGAAAACCCAGGAGTTCATATAGTTTATGAATCAGCATTTCAGCCCAAACAAAGTTAGAATTGGGCTTGTAAATATGAGGAACCGGGAACGCAAAGCCTAGAGTAAAGAGCCCGGGTTCAAAATTGCAGGCTTGAGTCCTAAGATGAGAAGAAGAAGAAGAAGAAGAAGCAGCATGATTCATGGTTTAAAAGCAGTAAAAGCTTGTAATCAGAATGTCACTCCTCAATCAACTATTCAATCGAGGTCTTCTTGGTGCAAAATGGTTAGTTACAATTCTGTCTCTTACCCATTCCGAATATAAAAATATATTAATTGACACGTGGTTGTTGCAGCAAAACCTGTTTGACCTTGGTCATTTCGAGGATCAAACTTCTGCAAAACAAAAGACAGATACAATTAAATCAAATGCGCAAGGAGATATCACAATTCCTTCAAACTGGCCAAGACCATATTGCTCGAATCCGGGTACGTTTCTCTGGATAGGTAGATTACTGATGATGTTTGTTTATATATGGGTTAATTATCCACGTTTTGTTAGGTGGAGCATGTTATTCGCGAAATGAACATGCAAGCTGCCTATGACATCTTGGAGCTGTTTTGTGAATTTGTTTATGCTCGACTTCCTATCCTTGAAAGTCAAAGGTGAGTTTATTTTTCGCAGGTTACAACATTGTTCAACTTTTGTCCTTTTCCATCAACACCTTTGTTTCTTCTTACTTAGTTACATAATATATCTTTTTTGTAGTGGTAAGCTAGGGATGATTTGGGTGTTTTAATGGCTCAAAGCCAAGGGGTGCTTGGGTTAGAGGGTGTTTGTAGCAATAAAAGTGGAGATGCCATAGTTAAAAGAAAAAGAAGTACTTTGAACCACTTAAACTTGGCAACGATAGGTTATGCTTCATGAGATGTATGGGACTATGGGGAGTAACAAAATCGAAGGATGAGAGAAATAAGACACAAAATCCAGAGCAAGATTTGGCAATCCACATTTTGCACCTGGCAGGCCGATAGAACCCCTAGACTCACATGCGCTCAAACCAACATGTCTCTACCTGGTTGAGACATGCACACTGCATCTTAGATACTCCCCTAACGCTTTTGGTTTTTTTAGAAAGGGATCATGGAAGTACTTTCTAGCAGTCATTCTGCGTTCCTATCCTTTCTCATGATAATATCATCCACATTACCACATACACCATCACAAAGACATGATCGAAGAAAGATTTCTCAAACCATTAGTTTGACAACCGCTTGTAGTTCCCCTTCCCAATGTTTTGAAAACCGAACCGGTAATTGAACCGATTTTTTGTTAAAATGGTTCAATCAGGTTCAACCATGGTTTGATTCGGTCGGACCGATTGATGTTTATTTAACAATTTTTTTAATAATTACAATAATAAAATGAATAAATATATGTTTTAATTCAATATTAATTGGTATTATATATCAAAACGAATTTTTTATACAAGAAACACATAGTAGCATGTTGGTTTGGAGTTTGGACTATCTAGTTTAGGTGTTAGGTTCAACTCCCCACATTCTCAATTTTTCAAAAAAAAAAAAAAAAAAAAAAAAAATTAATAAAGGTGATCCGGTTTAGAGCTGAACCGGTTCAACCGGTTCGCCGGTTCAACTACGGTTTAAACTTAAACCGATGGTCCAACCAAAAACTCAAGTTATATCTGACCCGATCCGAAAATTTTCCAGTTCCGGTCGGACCCCGGTTCAACCACCGGTCCGGTCCGGTTTTCTAAACACTGCCCCTTCCACCCCACCTTTTAATGTAAAGATAGAATAAGCTCAGGTTAGCAAGTGTCTATATGGCCTTCAGACATACCGTGATACCAATTAGTTTGGCACCCTTAGGCTGCTTATCTGTGCCACCACCCAAGAGGGAAAACATTAAGGAACAGAGTGGCTTCACCACCTGTGCATCCAGAATCTCACTATAATTCCATTTCCCACCTAATACCAAATTGGTAAATTCTTGTGAAAAAAATACCACCATTTTAAGTTTGTCAAACCTGACTCCTGGTCACTCTGTAACAGATACATCAACCCAGACAACTCGTCAGGTTGTCCCACTAAAACAAACGAGTAGGTAATACTTGTTTCAAATATAGTTCTTCTTGCAAGTTAGCATGCAAGAATGTGCCTCTTTATCCAACTACGATGGACATAAACAGCTAGATATTTGATATTGGAG
Organism: Coptis chinensis; assembly: GCF_015680905.1. Classification (NCBI taxonomy): domain Eukaryota; kingdom Viridiplantae; phylum Streptophyta; class Magnoliopsida; order Ranunculales; family Ranunculaceae; genus Coptis; species Coptis chinensis. The sequence goes on from NC_141464.1 coordinate 77,238,453, forward strand.
AAACAATCAATTGTTTCTACCTTCTACACAATGCAATGGGTTGGTCAAAAGAAGAAACCTCATAGACATCAGATGCAGAAAGCCACAAGAGACAGAATGTCTAGATCTTCAGCAACTGTCACTAGTTTGTGCCTTTTGTAGGTGGGGGCATGCATATATTTCAAAGGGACTTGCATATAAGTATCTTGGATATAATAATTAGTCTATATAATAGGAGATAACTTTGTTTTTTGCAAAATCTGGCTCACAGACCAAGGAGGCCACTACTACATCATTGTGTATTTATATATAGGAAAGGATTTCCCTAACTTCATAAAAGTATCTGGAATAATTAAAAGACAAACAATGATTGATTAGCAATGTCTAAGATGCGTGGGAAGTTCACATGTGTTATATTTTTAATATAATGATTGCTGCTGATTAGTGATTAGCTCATCTTTTGAACTGTTTCTTCTCCCACATCAGGGACTGCCCTCAAGAATTGCAGGAAGCTATTGCAAGTATTATATTTGCTGCTCCCAGATGTTCAGATTTACCAGAATTGTTGCAGATTAGGAACTTGTTTACCACAAAGTATGGAAAGGAGTTCATTTCAGCTGCTTCTGAACTTCGGCCTGACACTAGTGTCAATCGTGATGTAAACTGGATCTCACGTGTGCTGTGTTATTATTCATGATAATCTATTGTGCTCAATTCTCTCGAATGATACGTGATTTTCGATTACGATGTCCTTTTTTACTCTGCAGATTATCGAGAAGCTTTCAGTTAAAACCCCATCAGTAGATGCAAAACTTAGGCTTTTGAAGGAAATTGCTAAAGAGTACAATCTAGATTGGGATGCTTCTAGCACTGAAGCAGAGTTCCGTAAAAAACATGAAGATCTTCTGGTATTTCATCTGAATTGCTACTTGTAGTCGAGCTTAGCAATTGGTAAGCCTGTTTTGAATGAGATCAGTAACTCTTTGATGCTGGCGGGGTTCGAGCTTAGCATTGTTCGCATAAATTCATCTTTGATGTTTCTTTTTCCAGGAATAAATTGTGTTCCGCATTCATAATCCAAAATAGCTTTCTCAATTGTGTTCGGCATTAATAATCCAAAATACTGAAAATAGCTTTCTAAGAGTTTAGACTTATACCATTTATTAATATTGTGCTATATAAATTGTAGGATGGATCGATTAAAATATGCAATGGAGCTACAGATTCTCGGTCACCCATCGAAAGGGGTTCTCTGAACATGTCAGTGCCTAGTAATGGACAGCCTATAATTCCTGCTGACCAGAATAGAAGTCGGAATGTTGAATCTGCTAATGAGGCGATCAGAAACTTGTCCTTGGTCAGTCCTGGTAAAGCTGAATTATCTGTTAGTAATCACAATGTCGGGTCAGTAATTGATGCTAAAAGGAGCAGTTCAGATTCTTGTGATGCAATGGAAAGAGCTCGAGCTGCCATTGCTTCAGCTGATCGTGCCTCAGCTGCTGCACGAAGAGCCGCCGAGCTTGTGAATGTTAATAGTGGGTTTCCGAGAATTCAAGAGAGCTCCTAGCATTGCTCATATGCGTGAGTTGATATCTTACAAGAGACTAAAAGGAGTATATATAATAGTTTACTCGACCGTTGAGAACCAAATAACGTGTGCATCAGTGTCTTGATGTCGAGAACCATGTGCACCAAATCAAATTACCGTGGTTCTGGTGATTCGACTGTTATGAACTGCTGCCCCGAAAGTGTATGTAAAGTTTCTCATTTGATTGCAGTAAAGTTTGTTATTTCATATCACCTACAAGAAGCATATACTCTGGTTAACACGTACTTGTCCTTTATACAGATGTGTTATCCCCTTATCTTTAACCACGATTCCAACTTGAATCACTATTTCGTGTAGTTTTGGAATAATATGCTGTCTAATACTGATCATAGTCTCGGTAAGGGGATGTTTCTTTCATGTTATGAAATTGGTTATCAAGTTAGACTGTTAGAGGCAACTGTTTCCGTATGTGTACACATAATTGCCTCAAAAGCATTGCATTCATCTCTCATGACTTTGTGCTGATAACGAGAACTACATGAACAGATAAAGTTTCCGTATGTGAATTATGAAGCATCATAAAAATATTTTATTTTCTAACACATTTTTTTCTGATAATCTACAAGACTTAAAATACTGGGATAAAAACATACACACACACACACACAGGTCAGAGACACACTAGGTGCACAACTGCATTATTTTGCAACAACTAAACCCCGAAAACCCCTCATTTTCCAGCAAAACCCTCTTCAAGTCTCTTACAATCAACCAAATAAGCAAACCCATAAGCCATATTCTTCAAAGTAGCTTCATGCAATTCCATTGAAGAAATAGCAGTAGCATCAGTAGAGAAAAACACTCTAAACCCTCTAATCAAAGCTTCTCTAGCACTAGTTTCACAACACAAATTCGTCATAACACCCGTAACAATAACTTCTTCAACTCCTTTCTCTTTCAAATACTCTTCTAACCCCGTTCCTCGAAACGCGCTATATGTATTCTTCTCCACCACCTTGTCATCTTTCAACCGTCCCATGCTGTTAATTAATTCGGCATCGATTGTTCCATCGATGACCAAATCATTGTTCCACCATTCATCTAACATGCCATAATCTGATGGGGACTTGTGTGAATGGCGTGTGAAGATAACGGGTATGTTAGCTTTTCGACATAGTGTGATGGTAGTATTGAGGTTGGGTATGATTGGATTTGCCATGGAGGAAAAGTAGTTTTGCATGTCTATTACTAGAAGTACTGATGTTTTTGGGTTTGGGGTTTTGTTTCTTATTTCGAACTACTTGTATGATGATGGTGATGAATCAGCCATTGTTGGATTCTGAGCTGTTCTCTGTTGAAAGAGGAAGGGAAGTGACGAAGTGTTGAAATGCTGAATTCCAGAGAGGGTCTTGGGAGTTGGGATTAGAGAACGAATTTGTGGACAGTTTTGTCCACAGGACCCATCACCTAATTGGACTACGTCTCCTGTTTCACCAACTGGACTAAACAAACTTGGCGCGTCAGTTTTCTTTTTTCATTTTTTCATTTTCTCTTTTTTATAGCAAAACAAAATAAAAAGAAAACTAAATAGCTAAAAATAAAGCACGACTTCTTTGGTCTTTATTCTCTCCTCTTCGCCCCTCTCTACGTTCTATGTCTTCCATCTTATCCTCTAGTTTTTCGAGGTTTAACGCAAGACTATTCTCTGGCTTCAATTTCAGATGGGTTTAAATAGTGAACAATGATATAATGATATACAGGAAGATGGACTATTCTCTGGCTTCAATTTCAGATGGGTTTAAATAGTGAACAATGATATAATGATATACAGGAAGATGGTGTGGATGGTGGAAGAGAATAGACAAGTTCAAATCAATGGTGCAAATTGCTTTAATTTCATACGGTTGGATGGGCTACAATTCAGATTCGTTTTGAAAGCAATTAGGGGAAAGAAATCTATGAATTTGTGTATCCGACACAATTCCTCACAACTGTTTGACAAAATGTTTCACTAGCCTTTTCTTGCATGTCTTTTAAACCTCTACTATCTCAAAGTTCTCTGGTCAGCATGAACAACAATTTGATTGCTTTCAAGAAGAATGTAGTAGTAATGATATGGAAATGCGCGTGTATGTAAGCGAGTGTCATTTTATTTTTATGAGATGAATCTTTGTGTTCAGTGTCCCTGTATTGTGTTTCAGTTACAAGGCTTTCATTTGTGTTCAGTGTCCCTGTATTGTTTTTCAGTTACAAGGCTTCCATTTGTGTTCAGTGTCCCTGTATTGTGTTTCAGTTACAAGGCTTTCATTTGTATTGTAACTCTTGTAACATAACAACAATATTTTGGATTCAATCGCGTTGCGTTGTAAATCTACCGATTCGTGAATTTTGAATTTCCAAACTATCTTCCAAATTTACTTATGATGAGCCATGTCAACTGGTCTCCCAGTGCAAGAAAGGCTTTCTTAAGAATAGCTTGGAGTTCTCCAACAATAAACGTACTAGCAAGACATACTATCTGAGTAGCAGAAACACAAACGTGAGCATGCACATATATATATATATATATATATATATATATATATATATATATATATATATATATATATATATATATATAATAAGAATTCAAAAATTCTAAGAAGCTATATATAGCTGAGCAAATATATTGGCTCAATATATTGATATGAAAATAGTTTTTTACAATAAGAATTCTAAAAGGTCTTCCCACTTAAAACACTTAAATATTTGCTCATAGTTTTCCAAGTTTGTAGCATGCCGCAACTTGATCTGCACATCCAAGCATTCAACAATTGCGTCATGTGTAGTCAAATGTGCACTTGAGCTTCTCTAAACATGGATGCAGGTGCAATAGGCAATTTACAAAAAGAAATGGATCCACTTCAATTCACAAAAGGGCATCCAGTTAAATCTACCAAAAACATATCACTAAACAAAAATACTAACAAAAATTTACAAAATATTTGTCCATCATCCCAAACCGTATTATTTTGATCAATACGGAAAATCTAATCTTCGCACGGTGCTCGATACTCTTGGATATTTGTAATAGATGCCTACAAAAAGTTCAAGCTTAGTAAGTGCCAATACATGCAATAAGATTATACTTCTAATTAATTAGAACATCAGAAACATTTAGAGATTGCATATGGGAAGTACTTAAAAAATAACCTGACTAGGTTGGTTTGAGGCTAAGGTTTCTCCCTGTATATGTGATGTGGTTCTATTATATTCTCTAGTACCACCAACAAAATTAGACATGTTCCCCTGTATGATAAAATAACATGCAACTTAGATTGTTAGATGTCGAAGCACATGTAAGTGTAAAAAAATAGAATTTCTATGAAATGAAGTATGACCTCCATGGGCTGATACAAGGTTAACGACCCTCCTTGTGCAATCTGCATGGCCTCATTTTTTTCTCCTTTGCCATCTGTGAAAACAAATTGCATTGTAAATTTATTTGTGAACAAACTCAACTAAGATGCACATAAATTCGTGAAAACTAAGAACATGCATTTACCCATTTCTTTTGAACTGCCTTTCTTCTTTCGTGGTCTTTTCTCCAAACAACCCTTTATTCGACCTCCTCCTTTAGGTCGGCCTGGACGTCTTCTTGTTGGTGGGTTTTTAACTTGTCCATCTTCCATAGCATTTGGCATTGAACTGTTATGATGTCCTTCCTGACTAGATTTGTTCGAGGCTAATGTATTTCCCTGTATGTGTGATGTGGTTGTATTTTCTTTTCTAGTACCATCAATAAAATTAGACATGTCCCCCTATATAATAAAATAACATACACTTAGATATTAGAGTACATGGAAACATAAGAACATCGAACTTGGGTGAAGTGAACTATGACCTCGGTGGGATGACCCTCCTTGAAGATTCTGCATAGCCACATTTTCTTCTCCTTTGTCATCAGCAACAACAAACCACGTTATAAATTTATTTCCGAACAAAATAAACTAAGATGCAAATAAGTTAAACAAAACTCAGAGTATACATTTACCCATTTCTTTTGATTCGCTTTTTTTTTTTCCGACCTCCTTGAGAGACACCTTTTATTTGAGAGTATACATTTGTAACATCTTTGATTTCATAATCATACGCAAAGTTTCAGATTTCGCACCTTTAACAACAAGTCTTTGTGAAATATGTGAAAGCTCACTGTAACGAGCAGTGGATTCTGGATCAATGTCACATGGAATTGCTTCTCCATAGGAGTCATAAACAACCTCATCTATTATATTCTTAATCCATCTCTTCAAATAGTATTGAGATGGTAAACTTGAAAAATTTAAGTCACGAAAAAGTTTTAAAGCATGACAGCAAAGAACCCCATGAAACTCAAACTTTCTACAAATACATTGCACTGACTTATTGGTTACATTAAAAGTAACTGTACGACTCCTTTTCCTTCCCATTTCTGCAACTACATAAATATGAATGGTATCCTCTTCCTTCTCCAATGTCAAACAAAGATCAAGAGTTTTTTTGTACTCATCTTGAAAAAAATGAAACATAGTTCTTGTATAAACCTTTGATGCTTCAGATTCTACCAACCACTTGGACCACAAGTTCGGTATGGTTTGTTGTGTCTTATTATCAGCCTCCTTTCCTCTTTGACGTCGACTGGCCATTGCTTTGTTGTATTGGTCCACAAACTCTCGAAGAATGGTACTACTTGTAAAATAATTCTTCAAAAACCTATTAATGCTTTCACTCATTTGCGTTGTAGTTATATCCGCACAAAAAAAATCACGGGCATGCACTTGTGCCCACTTGCGGCGCAATTTATACAATGCAATCAACCAGTCATTCCTTTCCAAACCATAATCCTTAAGCAACAGTTTCCAACTCTTTTCAAATTCTTCCTCTATCTCTGGATTGTATATGCAGTCCTTGAACCGCTGTGGAAAACATGGAAATTCACCAATTAGTTTCCCCAAATGCTTTGTTCCATTATTTAAGATATGCCACAAGCATAATCCATGGTGTGCTTCTGGAAATACTACATTGATGGCTTTTACAATAGCCTGGGACTGATCAGTAAATATAGTCTTTGGTTGCTTTCCTCCCATAACTTCTAAAAACGTTCTAAACATCCAAATAACAGCATCACTTGTTTCACCTTCTAACAAGCCACACATAAATATTACAGTTTGTCCATGGTTGTTAATGCCAACTATCGGTGCACAAACCAAATTATAGTTATTTGTTCGAAAAGTTGTATCAAAGCAAATCACGTCACCAAACAACCCATAATCTCGCCTAGATAATGCATCACAAAAGAAGACACAACGAAGCTCACATTCTTTGTTAGTCAAAAAAGAGTAAAAGAAATGTTTGTTTTCTTGTTTCTTTTGCTTGAAAAAATCAAGAAGACAAACTGCATCACCCTTTTTTCGTATCTCTTCACACACCCTTTGCAGTAAATTGTTACAATCAGATTTGATGAAGTTCAAGTTCTCAGCTCCTCCAACTTCTGAACAAAAGTAATAATAGATATCTGATGGTTTGAGTCCAGAATCTCGCATTTTTTTCATAATTCCAGCTTGAGAATCTTTGACACCTCTGTGAGACCTAAGCAAATAGGAATTTGATGGCGGGACAAGGCTATGAGTGTGTTCCACTATGAGCTTGGACAACACATATTTTCCTTCTTTGTTAAGCGTAGTCTGAAATTTGGCCATACAACCGAATCGTCTCTCTTCTCTCTTTTTTGTAGGAGTCTTGACCTTTGTGTACGCGCCTTCACAAGAACAACAAAGAGTCTGAAGCACTATTTTAGTATGATCTCCACGATGTTTGTTTGTCCTTTTTATCTTAATGCTAAACCCAACCAATCTTGCATATTCATTATAGCAGTCATAATACCTCTTTCACAATTGTCAAAGAGCATTCCCAGTTTTGGAATCAACTCCTCGTGGACAACTTCTTCTGAACCAACTGAATTATGTTCAATAGCAAATTCTCTTTCATCCATCTAATACGAACATTAAATATAAATTGAAAAAACAAGAAATAATTTTCTTAAAATGAACCAGTGAGACATAAGTACGAAAAAAAACAAGGCTAGTGAGACATTTTGTCAAACAAATTTGGCTGTGGAACAACTCTACAAATCCAAATATTTCAACCCCGTAAATCAATGCTTCAAAATAAATTTGAAACTGGAAAATATTACAAAGATAAGGGATATGAGGATTTGCTGAAAAATATTCTTGTTACCAAAGAGAGAGGTGGTCATTTGTTCTTCGCCTCTGCTCATCTTTTGGAGGAGCAGCTAGTAAGCTATAGAGAAAATGAAAGACAAATACTATTTACTTCTTGTGAGTCGTGCTTTATTTTTACTTATCTAGTCTTATTTTATTTTATTTAGTTTTTGTTTTGTTATAAGAACAAAAGAAAAAAGAGAAGAAAAAATGAAAAAACGAGAAAACTAACGTGATAAGTTTGTTTAGTCCAGTTGGTGAAATAGGAGACGTGGTCCAATTAGGTGATAAATGGTGTCCTGTGGACAAAAATTTGATGTCTGTCCACAAATTCATTCTCATGGGATTAAGACAGCAACTTCGGCTGGGTTGGGTTAGGTTGATGTTTAAGTGCTTAACCCAAGCCCATTCTAGGATTTCATAATGGACCTAAATCCATAAAAGTTTACATGGTTCATAAAGTTGGGTACCCCACTTAATGGAATTGGCACCCCTTTGACCAATTCAAAGGTACTAGCACCCCTTCATTAATCATATAAAAAACACTCACGGCAAGAAGTTGCCGTGAGATTGCACCATCCACGGCATCGGGTTGCCGCGAGATCCCATATCCCATGGAAGGTGATTGTCGTGGGACTTTTTTTCTTTATTTTTTTTTTAATAGCCACCGTAAAAAAAATTAGTTGCCACGAGATAGTTGTATTCACTAAAATAGAGTTTTTGCTTATATTAATTATCAAAACTCTTCTTCATTAATTTGATCACAAGTTTTTCTTATAGCATATGAAAATATTTGCCGCGAGATAGTAAAATCATGTCTCGATTGTATATTTTTTTTGTCATGGTTTTGGTGTTGTTCTTGGAGTGTATAAAGAAGCTTTAAAGAAGAAAATGAGGTATCTATATGTCATGTGTATTCAATACGCAAAATTTAAAGTTAAAAAAAACAAAAAAAAATGTTCCGCGGCAACTGCCTGCCGTGGGATATGCGATCTCGCGGCAATCCGATGCCATGGATTGGGCGATCTTGCGACAACTGCTTGCCGTGGAATATGGGATCTCGCGGCAATCCGATACCGTAGAACTATGGGCATGTGGGGTGTAAAAGAACATATACGAAATAACCATTATTGTTTTACTTTTTGCCAAATGGGTGCCAATCTCATAAAATGGGGTGCCAATACCGCGCCGCAAATTGTTAAGCAGAACAACTCTGAGGATCATATTTGTTGTGGATCTTGATGCCCAATCAACAATGTGAATTTGTGAACATCTATAGTTCATGGACTTCAGGCCCTCAAAATTGAGGGTTGCGTCAAACTTTTGAACGTTAGTTTCAAGGGAAGTCGGAAAATGTAATGGACACTTAGTGCCCGTGCCGATTCATAAAGTGACATTTTATTATAATTTGCATTAACATATGCGAAAAAATGCAGTAAAAAATATTTTTGAAAAATTCTCCGCCACCGGTAGCTCTTATCAAATGTCTTCCTTCAACGACAAACGTTTGTTGTGCATATAAGCTCTTATCAAATGTCTTCCTAACAGATTTACTATGTATAATTATTTTGTGTGAATAATGTGACAATGTCAATATAATTCCAAAAATCCAATCATATTTAAGACCTCCAAGAAACTACAATTATCTTATGTCAATAATATTTCTGTTTTGAATATATGAAAAAACATCAACACTTAAAAGAGAAAAATATGAGGTGCATGATTGGCACAATCTTTTTTCCTTGACTAATTGTATACAAAAGTAGAGATCCCATGGTCAGATTATCTAGGTTTCTTGTCATTAATTAAGTTGTTTGAATCCTAAGTCACTCTTGACCTGAAAATAACAAAGCAAGGGTGCATGTTTAAATACCCTGAACAAAATATGGAAATTGGGACAGGAGAAGGTCTGCAAATCTAATAATAACTTTCAACTTATATGACTCGTGCATGTGTTTACATGAAAGTAATTGTCCATCTACACGTTTTATTTCATTCCTTGGAAAAATACCAAAATATATTTCCATATAAAAAAATAATAAATAAATAAAATCGTGAGCCATATAGACATATAGTCATTTTCATTTTCTAAGAAATCTTTTGAAGTAAACCCAACAAGTATATTAGGCACTAATGTCATACCATATGAATAAGACAGAACATCAACTATAACCCAGGTGCTTGTTTCATGTACCGATGGTGTCGCAGGGGCATACTGACTAAGTTTTTTTTTTATGGTGTCCTCATAGTCAGGTCCTCACTAATCTATTGTACTTTCTAGGCTTCTAGCTAGCCTAAACGCATTACAATCAAATATGCTTCATGTGAAGCTCTCACCTAAATCTAATACTGGGATAATGAGCCATATAGTCATTTTCTCTCATGAGAAATCTTTTGAAGTAAACCCACCAATTATATTGTAGTCCTCTTAAAACCATTGGTCGCAAAACTACAATAATTAGGCAAAGGAAGAAAACTTTTACTTTACTTTTACACTTACTTACCTATGAATACACTTCAACTTTCCAACAACATCCAAGAGCTTCAACAATTAATGACTCCACTGGCCACCTAGCTCATCCTCCAAATACAATAGTAATTAACTATTGGAAGTAATAAAAGAAAATATGGAATTAGAAATAGTTGAACAGTACCTAGAACTCTTTTAATGTAGATCGAGTACACTAAAAAGTGTCCTAACAACATAGCTATCGAGGATCGGAAACAAATGCAACAAAATATAAGTTACTTATTGGTCAAGCGGTTTGAGCTACAAATCGTGTAAAGTATGACGCAGTGCCAAAACAAATTGTAAGCAATACACTTTACCCCAAAGAACAACATATAATGTACCTTATTCCCATGAATAATATATAAAAAAAATGGCTATGCAATACAACATTAAACACATGCTTAAACCTTAGCAAGAATAACCAAAACCAATAATATGCTAAAAAAAATTAATGCTTAATCTGAATCCTTAGGTTCGTGTTATCAAATAGAAGAAATCCTATTAAAGGCCATGATTCTTACTATGAAAAAATGGAATAAACATTTATATTAACCCACACAACTTTCTTCCAATCGTTGTGCATGTAATGCGTGGAGCTAAGATAGGCTTCACAAAAATAGCAATAAAATGCTTATAAATAGTCATGCCAAGTATACATAGATTGGTGTCTTGGCATCAATCATGTTAATTTGATGAACATAAAATCAGTACACAATTGCAATTTGGTAAAGAGTGGTTTTGCCATACTCCTATCAGTGCACTTTTTTCCTAGGCACGCATTACAATTTTTTTCTATATTTGTGCCTCCTAAAAACACAACCTGAAAATAAAATAAAACAAAATAAAAGACTCGAATAAGGTGTACCTTATTGCTTATAGAGCCAGCAATACAAACTCTACTCGCTTGTGAAAGAATTATAAAGTACCATACAAATACAAATGGAAAGAAATAGTAATAGAAACAACAAACACAACAAGTACAAAACTTAAAACAAAAACAATATAGTAGTGAAAACAAACCGTTTCCACAGTTGTGAGGACAAAGAACTAAAATTAAGTACATAGAATTTAGATTACTTTTAACATTTAACATTGAATGAATTTTGGGTTCACTTTGAATTGGCTTAAGAATTTACACAATTTGCTGTAACTAAGTGAAGGAAACAAAAACTAACGAAAAATCAACAATGTAAAACTGTTACAGTCTAAAAACAAAGATGAGAAATATAGAAGAAATACCAATGAAAAACAAAAATAAAGAAACAAAGAAAGGCACTGGAATGAGAATAATGTGAAAAGGCCTACCTTGGCGCAATTAATCCAAATGAAAGAGATGTGATTTCAAAGTTCTGCAATTGGCAATGAAATTATATCGACCTAAATGGGTTAAAATGAGGCCAGGTGCAATCCGTTAAGCGTATAAATTTTAAAGCGATTACAGAAAGGGATAGTACCTCAAGTGTAGTCAAAATTCAATGACATAACTGAAAGCCGTTAATTACAATGCACATCCAATATACTACACAAAAATTCATATCCATGCATTCCAAACCTGAAAAATACATATTGATCAAAAGCACTAAGCTAGCTAGAGTATAGGGGAAAGCATAACACATTAATTAGATTGTAATATAGGAAAGAACAACATCGTGTCAGAGATAGTAGCAACCCATCACAGTCACATGCAAATTAATTTAAAGTTCAGAGGTGTAGTTGCTTCAACTGCAACAAATTGTCAAAATATGTTTAGCAGTTAAAAACAGGGTCACCACCTTTATGGTAAAATAAATTACAAATATATTTACCGTTGGCATTGATATGAAGTCATACCCTAGTAGGAACCATCGCCTAGTAGCAACCCATGATCGATGCATGTGGCTAACAAAAATTGGGTATCGCATTAAAAACGCCGTCACCACCTTTATGTTATGGCAAATAGAGATATATTTACCGCGGCATGAGCTTCCAAAACCCGCTTTCATAATCTAATCTAGTGTCGAGAACCGCAGTGCTGGCAATTGGAAACTTTGTCACAAGGTTGCTGCCACTGAAACTTCAGCTCAGGTGTTAAACTTGCATCCATGTGTCCCCTGCTGCCGAAACAATGTTGAAGAAATCATTCATCTCTTATGGGAATGCTCACATGCCAAGAAACTATGGTACTGGGTCTCTAACAGGTTTCATGTTCAACATAACTTCAACTCTTTACCGCAAGCTAAAGCCAAAATGAAAAATAAAAGCACCCTTCTTTCTCACATTTGGAATGCAGCCATCATTGGAGGCTTAGTTGGTTTGTGGAAGCACATAAATAGAATGATATTTGAAGACAAGAAGGAAATTTTGGATTTCTGTAAGAACGAAGTCTGGAAAAGCATTCGACAGAGTGGCCATCTCTCCAAAGGCACAATAAAGAGCGCAATTGATCAGGCAATATTGAGGGGTTGAGGAGTTACGATCAAGCTTCCCAAAGCACCTCAAAATCAAAACTTGCTTCTGGAAAGCCCCTAATCATTACACCATCAAAATTAATTGTGATGGTGCTGCAAGGGGAAACCCAGGTAGGTCCAACAATTATTGGAGCAACCTTTAGAAACTCTAATGGAGATTTTCATCTGGTTCTATGGAGGAAAATTGGTGTCAATACCAATTATTTCGTGGAATGTATGGCTATATTGGAGAGTGTAGAAACGGCAGTGGCAAGGGGATGGAGGAAACTCTGGGTATAATCTGATTCTGGTGTAGTTGTACAAGCATTTAACTCAGATATTGTAGGGGAGCGATATCCTCATAGGGCATCGCACTCGCGAGGAGCATAAGCGAACTGAAGATATCGACCTCCAAGACGGACACGAGAGCGAACAAATACCGGACCTGCGTGTCGCGCAGCATAGATGAATCCAAGGCGACCTCAAGACCGACTGCGGCGGCTCGAGTAGGTGGTGCGAACGGAGATATCTCGATCACGAACACTTCGCCAAATCTGAGCGCTTCGAATAGAAACCGTCCCACTTTGGGGTAATGATTGCCAAAATCTTAGTGGTAATCTCAAGACGGGGAAATAGGGACTACCGCGCATCTACCCCCAATCATAACGGATCCAATTCAACACTCATCCGCGATCTCCACCCTACATTTGTACAAAAGAATACCGTGTCGGAAGGATCTCCTCTCTCAAAACTCTATAAATACCACCTCTTTGGAACTACGTCGGACTGATTCTTCTCTCCCGGAAAAAGGAAAAAGAGAGAATCGTGGGCGGTTAAGCTCCACGGCGACCTCGGTCACATCAAAATCCTAACCCTTCCCATTCTTCCTAGTTGTAATTAGGAAAGACCAAAAGCGGCTCCTTTACATTGGCCGTCTGTGGTTTTCGATTCTTGGAGAACCACTTGAGATCATCTCTAATTCTCCGATTACGAGCATGGTTAGCATAGAAGCACAAGTTCAACCTTGCTCACGGTTAGGGAGTAGCGAATGAGAGCATTTCCTTGCTTTCGGGGAGGAAAATGCTACCTTACGTGCTCGGTGGATAGTTACCCGGCAACAACAAATTCGGCAATGGAGCCGAACCACGGCATCAATGGCGTTAATCGGACTTAACGAGTTGTCCCAAAGGATTAGCGGACCTGCGAAGAAGGACTGGACTCGACCTGTTGTACACAAGATGCTTAAGGCGTATCGGCGCATCTCCGTTCACCGCTGAGAGGTCCTCGGCAAATCCTCTCCACCGCGACTTTATCGATACGCTTTCCCATGTATGCGGCACACCTTGCCTGGTCGGCATGTGGCTCGCTATATTCAAAGTCGGCACTTTCACGCTCACCGAGTTTGATTATCTCCATTGCCAGATTATTTCCGGCCCGACCTCCGAGGATGGCTCTCTCGATTGGTTCTTTTCAGCGAGTCGATTCTATCAACACCTTGAGCGACTTCTTGACTTGTTAAGCCCGGCCCGATGCGTCCCGCAACGGTGGGAAGAAGGCGGATCTTGATTCTCTGTTTCAATTATCTTTCAAGGAGGGCGAAACTATTAGTGAATTCCTAGGGCGGTTCAAGGCCGAGCTGGCGTGCATGGAAAGTGGCTTGAAAGAATCTTTACGCCACAAATCGGCTTTTCTAATGCTTGCCGAGTCGCGAAAGCGGTGACCTCGCTAGATGTCGATGAAGGCATGAGACACCTTTGTCCAGAGCTCTACGGCTCGTGTCAAAATACACATCAAGTTCGCGAAACCTTAAAACTCCATGGTTTAGCGAGGCCATGAGGTCGCCGAAGTCTCGGATCGTTCCCCGCGGGGCAAGAAGCGCGCCCGTCGCTTGCACCGGCGGCTTCGTGCCGATCGGATAACAGCCGAGAGAGTTTCTTGTCCTCGCTCGCTCCCCGATCCACATCTTGGATAAGATCAAAGCGCCTCATTTTTCGGCCAACCATCGGGCGACCAGCGGTCGACTGGCAAAACTTTTTGTGCATTTCATAAAGCAAAGTGCCATGAAACCGCCCGATGCATCTTTGGGGGCTCAAGCATTATCTCAAGACACGGTGGAAATTTGGTTATATCAAACACTTACATTAGCATTCGATGGCGACTGCGTCACAAGTTGATGGCTTCGTCGTAATCTGCGATCGATCTCCACCCCACCGTCACGCCAAAGGGATACGGGCTCGTCCTCCCGCGGTCGAGGGCGTTCCGTGGCGTTCTGCGCCCGCGAGAAAGGCGCATTCGTCCGATCGTGACAATGCTGCGCCTATTCATGTGATTACCTTTCGGACGATTCAGTGACTTCTTCGAGAAAAAGGCGTCGGGTTAGCTCTCTTCGGAAGTCTATCATTTTACTTCCGCGAGGCAGCTCTCCGCGTGTTCGGTCGCGGCCTTGGCGATATCACTTTCCGCGGAGGCCGACTTAAGCAAAGTTTGCCTTCCTCATAATGGCGCATTGGTCGTTCATGTCAAAATCAGCGGCCCCGGACGATCAAAGCGTCTGATCGACCACTGGCGGTTCTGTGACATCTTATTTTACCACACCATGCAAAGAGATGAACCTCCCCAAATCCGTTCTCGTCGACCCGATCGGCTCCCCTTTATGGGTTCAATGGCTCGAGCCGACCCGTTAGTGACATTATCTTACCGATGTCGGTGGGATCTCGAGAAGATAAGATTACGGAATACTTTCGGTTCTGCGTTCTCCGACAACAATTAAGCCATACAATGCCATCCTCGGGCGTATTTGGATTCATCGGGTCACGAGGCCGTTACCATCTACTTTACATCAAGTTCTCCGTTTCCGGGACCTCGAGGCATGATGGAACTTGAAGCAATCAACTTGAAGGCGTACCATTGCAACCAGGTCAATCAGCGGATGCACTGCTTTCGTGAATTGCTTCCCACCATCGGGGAGCCCTCCGGCTACACAATGTACGGGGACTTAGTCGCGAAGTCCAACCCGAACTGCCAGCGAGCGGCGGGGCTCTTCGGGCGAAGTTCTCTCCATGCCGATACCGCCTTTCGCACCCGAGTCCTCGATGCCATTATTAGACCTCCTCAGATCGAACCAGCGTCGATTACCTTTGTCGATTACCTTTGTCGGTTAAAGTTTGAGAGATCGTCCAGCTCATATCAAGCCGCCACATTTGTCGTCAGCGCGGCCGCTCCATCAATGTGCTTGCGGCGGGGCCCCTCCCCGGTCGTGGATACCCACAGCGGCGTTAGAAGGTCGCTCCACATTCGGCGACCGGTCAATTCGTCCACCGGTGTGCTTTCGGATCTCCTCCGATGGCGAGTAAGCTAAGCGATGCTTATCATCAGGTATGTAAAACCTCCGGTGAGAAAAAAAAAGAGTGAATCTTGGTACGAAGAAGGCGACCCCAAGTTTGTGTATGTAGGGGCTAACCTCGACCCCACTCTCGGATCCATGACTTGTAAATTTCTTATCTATGAATAAAGATGTTTTTGCTTTGGTCGTATATCGATGTGCCGAATCGATCCTAACCCGCATGCCACAAATTAAATGTGAACCCCATGCGGACCGGTTCGACAAGCGACCTCGTCGACTATCCTGCGTTTTCAAAAGCCATCAATGGCGAGGTCGAAAAACTTCGAAACAAGTCGGTTTCATCGGAAAGTCGACTACCCGAGTGGATTGCCAATATTGTTGCCGTCCCCAAAAAGAATGGCCGCGCGGTTAAACTTATGTGTCGATTTCACAAATGTCAATCGGGCCAGCGCTAAAGATAGCTTTCCGCCTCGCGCGTTGACCAACCGGTCGACCACCAACTGTGGGTCACGAACTCCTCTCCTTTATGGATCGTCACGATTAGGTACAACCAAATCCCACTCGCCGAAGAAGATCAAGAGAAGACTTAGTTCATTCACGGAACAAAGGGATATATTGTTACAACGTCCTCCGTTCGGTCACGAAGCGGAATAGCCGCGCACAACGCTTAGTCCGCGGACATGTTCAAAGACATGTTAAGCGACACCATGGAGGTCTACATTGGCGACATGGTGGTCAAAAAGCAAAAAGCTGGCGATCACCTCACCCACTTAGAACAAAGCGTTCTCGGACTCGCCCGTCACGGGCATGAAGTTGAACCCGAAAAATGCCTCTTTGGGGGTCCTCGGAAAAGTTTTTAGGGTATCGGTTGTCGCGGCGGGGATCGAAGCCAATCGACCCGGATCCGAGC
This sequence comes from Coptis chinensis, assembly GCF_015680905.1. NCBI lineage: Eukaryota > Viridiplantae > Streptophyta > Magnoliopsida > Ranunculales > Ranunculaceae > Coptis > Coptis chinensis. The sequence continues at coordinate 77,255,411 of NC_141464.1, forward strand.
ATTCTTGGATATGCCGATCCACGCACAAAAAACAGTCTGAAGTTGTCGGGGAATGGTGGCGGTAACAACGGTTCATATCAAGGGCCTCGGATAAGTGTAGACCGTTCCTACGGCTCCTCAAAAAGAGCGTTCTCATGGAAGCGATCAATGTCATCATGCATTAAGCTACTTCTCAAAAAGTATCTCACCACGCCTCCGTCTTAGCCAAAGCCGATTACATGGAGGAGACAGGGGCTTTATCGGCGTATCGATTTAGCCATCATTTCGGTTCTCTTTAAAGAGGAGAACAATTCAGAGAAGCCGATCTACTTCCGCGAGTAAGACACTCCGCCCGGCCGAAAAGAACTACTCCTTCACGGAGCGAGCGTTTTTTCGCTTTGTTGTATTCATACGGAAATTCAGACCGTACTTCAAGCACATCAATCAAAGTTCTCACCGACCTTCCATTGAAGAAAGTCCTTCATAAAAAGAAAACAAGACTACTCGAATGGCGGTTTGGGCGAAGAACTTCGGAGAACACCACATAGAGTTAGTCCCCGCGCTTCTCGAAAAGGTCGGTCGTCGTTGATTTCCTCGCCAGATTTCGGTCGAGGACCCCAACCGGAACAAGAAGCGGAGCTCCCAAACATGCAAGCGAGTCAAATCATCACAGTCTCTCTTTTGTGGATGGTTCGAGTAACCTCGGTGGAAGCGGCATCGAGTCGTATTAGTTTCCCCGGCGGAATATGATTGAAAAGTCGGTTAAGCATTGACTTTGCCACTTCCAACAATGAAGCGGAGTCTGAAGCACTAATTAGGGGACTAAGGATGGCTTGCGGCTTCGGTGTCGAAGAGCTCCAAGTCTTTAGTGACTTCATGGCCCGGTGGTTCGCCGGGTTGCAAAAGTACACTACCCACGAAGGTAACCTTTCAAAGTATCTTCGGTCGTTCATCGGTTATTGCCTTCTTTTAAGCGGTACACATACATCATTTCTTGCGTGAGGAGAACGCCCGCTGACGGTTTAACTTATTTGGCTACCCGGACCCGAGTTGCGTTCCCGACAAGTTCTCATTGAGGGTAGTCGATCGACACGCATACCAAGTCGACCATACCTTGATGATAAGCGACCTATTTCCTCTCTCCGCCCGGTCGGTTGAGCCAAACATGGATGCAACCCATCATCGATTATATCGGCCGCGGCGCCCCTCCACGAGGGCGTGCCCAAGGCCCGGCAGGTCTCTTATCAAGCTTCGGCGTTATTGTTTAGTCAAAACAAGCTATTCGGAAATCGGCGGTGGTCCGCGCCTTACGATGCATTACCCGAGCGAGGTCAATTGATTTTTGCGAAATTCCGGCGAATGTGGAAATCAGCCGTGACGCTCGTTTTTAGCCCACAAGGCCATCTCTCCGAGGATATTTACGGCCGGGATGCGGTCGATGCTAAAGCATCGTCCTCAAATGTCTCAAATGCCAAGCGTTAACCACAATATCATCCGGCCCTTTCATGGCCCCGGTAGCATAAGCGAGCCAGCGTAGCCATTTCACATGTGGGGCATGGACATTATGGGACCATTCATCCCACGAAAAAAGTCTTGGCTTCCGCTTTGTCCTAAACTGCCACCGACTACTTCACCAAGTGGGTCGAGGCCATTCCCTCGCTGCGTCAAAGAGTCCCATGTCCGCAACTTCATCTGGACTCACATTATCACCAGATTTGGGTTACCATATACTGCGGTAATGGACAATGGGCCTCGATTCAAAGGCGAAAGCGATCAAAGAGTTCCTAGCCAAGTGGAAGATCATTCATCGTTCTCTACTCCAGCGATGCGCTCGAGTAATGGTCAAGCGAAGCCCGATAACAAAGCTATCTTGGAAAATTTGAAGAAAAAGATTGAGAAGAATAAGAGCCATGGCCCAAATCGGTTGGAAAACATTCTATGGGCTCACGCCTGCAATGACTTCGCTCTCGATGCCGGTGATCGCCATTCTCCTTATGTTATGGCGCGAAGCCGTAATTCCCACCGACCCGTCCGTCACTACTTCGCTCGGAACTTGTCGAGTCGGGGGCATAACGACTCCGTGTTATCCGCGAGGCGTCGACTTCTTTGGAAGAAAAGGGGACTTAGGCTGCCGTCGAGTAAAAAGCCTCTTATCGACAAACTCTGAAAAACTCCTACTGACAAAGCGAGTTCATCCTAGGTCTTTTCAACTGGTGACCTAGTGCTCAAAAAGGCGGGGCGACTCCAAGTTAGCACCCACATGGGAAGGCCCTACATCGTGGAGCAGCGTCGTTGGCAATGGAGCATCTTGGATAAGAACCCAAGAGGGGAAGATGTTGCCTCGACCTTGGAATACTTATCTCTTGAAAAAATTTTATCGATGGCGCCATTCATGTTGTAAAATCTTTTGTTTTCATTAATGTAAGACAAGTTTTTGTCTTGTGATACTATCTATCTCCGTTAGTTGTATTGGTGCGGCTCGCGGGCTACATAGCCTCTCGATTCTTGTTACGTCGAGGACCTATATTTCTAGGATCGACTACGAGAGCACGCTCTCGGCGAGCGAGGGGCTCTCGGGGAGCTCACGGGGCTACATAGCCTCTCCGATTCTTCTTATTCGTCGAGGACCTATATTTCTAGGATCGACTACGAGAACGCTCTCCGAAAGGACGACTCGGGGAGCTCACGGGCTACATAGCCTCTCCAATTCTTGTTACGTCGAGGACCTATATTTCTAGGATCGACTACGAGCACGCTCTCCGGCGGACTCTCGGGGAGCTCACGGGCTACTTTAGCCTCTCCAATTCTTGTTCGTCGAGGACCTATATTTCTAGGATCGACTACTACGAGCGCTCTCTCGCGAGCGATTCTCGGAGCTCACAGGCTACATAGCCTCTCCAATTCTTGTTACGTCGAGGACCTATATTTCTAGGATCGACTACACGAGAACGCTCTCAGCGAGCAGACAGCTCTCAGGAGCTCACAGGCTACTTAGCCTCTCCAATTCTTGTTACGTCGAGGACCTATATTTCTAGGATCGACTACACGAGAACGCTCTCCGCGAGCACCTCTCGATTCTTATGGAGCTCATTTAGGATCGGAAGCTACATAGCCTTTGCAAGTCTTGTTACGTCAGCGGCCCTACATTTTAGGATCGACCACCGCGAGAGCGGCTCTCATCGGCGCAAACACTCTCCGGCTCCACGGGCACGTAACCCATCCGGTTCTGTCACATCAGCGACCTATATTTCTAGGGTTGACTACTTAGCGGGGCGCGTATTCATAAGATCAAGTTGCTAGTTATACACAAATACGGTAGCATGCATACACATCCCAAAACAACGTTCCATGACAATGCGTCATCACAACTTCGTCCACCGATCTGGGGATTACCGGAAATCCGGATCGATGATCATTACAAAATAAACAAAGTATAGAACGCCACTTTCGTGGAAACCGGTCCTCGAACAAAAAGCGAACTTCGGGGCAAAGCTGAAAACCACGACTCTATTGTTTGCTCCCGTATAAGAGAGAGAATGTAGACTATATTCACAACTTCACGGTGAAGTCGATGATGATCACCTTCTCAATTTTCGGTAATGACATGCTTGTCTTCGGGGGCTGCGCTAGTCGAAGCGGTATGTCGGTGACCTCGGTGTCATACTTTTCGTCGAGGCGGCATAAAGCGTCTGAGCTTCGATTATCGCCTTCTTAAGCCTTCAGCGCCACCTTCCGACATTTCTTAGCATAAGCCGTCCACAACCGCCCGGTTCCTTTCCGGCTCGGTCAAATCCGACACCGCGTGGCGTTCTCCGGCGATTCACGTTACGGTACTTGGTGGACATATCATCCGATTTCTTCTTGTCCACCCCACGCGGCTCGCATCAACCCCTCTCCGTCGCGGGTTACCACTAGTCTCGAGCGGCTGCCGCGGCATCTTTCGACTTATCATACCTGCGAGAAACTGCATGAACATAGTTAGAACACCGACTCCCACGGAAGTCGATCAACGACAAGCTATCAAGAACTCACCAAACAAAGCGGCCATATCCATGCGTCCCCGGTGGTGTCCCCATGTCCTCGTCCTCGACTTACGCTTTATCTCCATCTAGCACAATCCGCCCGAGCGGTGGTTATTTATGGGGCCGAGTGAAAGCTTCTGATCCGGCGTTTCACCATCCGCTTCTTCCCGTCTTTCCCGGTAGTAGAATTAAACCCCACATCCTTACATGGTGGGGCGAACTCTCACACATGCTGGCGACCTCCCCAACTTCGTTAATGCTTTCGACCAAGCGACCCGATGGTTTCACCCACCAGCTCGGCGGCGGCGAATACAATGCCACCCGGGCGACTATCTCTCCTCGATGGTTTATGACCGCCCGGCTTCTCCCCGGCAACCTTTCTCTTCCCGATCGATCGCCATGAACATGAGGCTCAAACTCCATTTCCTCCATTGTTAGGGGGCGTTTCTCTCCACAAACGCCGCGACATCTAGCCATACTAGCCTACCGGCAAAGTTCACGGCCGGCAAAGTTAACACTTACTTTAGGTATTTCTCAAAGCTGAATAACAGCGTAGAAGAAGCGACATACGATGAACAAAGCGGCGACGAAAAAGCCGCAGGGCAAAGCGAGCAAAGATGAGGAAGGAAAGCTTAGGCAAAACAATGACGAACCTCTTGATGATATGTGAGAAGCGGTTTATATTCCTTAGGAAGCGTCTTTTCCTAAATGCCTCATTATCACCTTGAGGCGCTTAAAGCGCCATCGCCGCCATCATTATGTCCCATGAACCCCTCGTCTCCCCCGCGTGTCATGCGCAAAGGAACACTACGCGGTTAAGCGGCCGAATCTGAAGCAATTCGACTGCATCTCGAGCGGACTCGGCGATCGATGCTCCGCGTCGGCGTCGTCACCATCCCGATCTAAAGCACTCCAACGACGGGGCGGCTCCCTTCATTTTACCAATCGTAAGTAAGGAGGTCGCCATCACAATGGGCCTACCACGTTCCATTCTAAGCCGTGTCATCCTACATAACTATGAGTGAGCAACCGACTTCGGACATACACACCTGACCTGAACCTGACTATCTATCATCCATGTAAAACAAAGGAAGATCTGGGGTGTAATAAGCGTTATCATCACACTCGATGTTGGCCGAGTTCTTTGAGATTACTTTCGGGAAATCCAACCCGGCCCCCCACGCGAGTTAAGTCACATTCGGCTACCCGAATCAGCGGGAGACACCCACTTGTTCGGGATTACGATTACCTGAACATAAAAAAGCGAACTGCCGGGTTACCCGAAACCGGTTCTATTGTATCCGCGGCATATAAGGCGATAAAAGGCAAAGAACAAATTTTACAACTCGTCATCTCCGGCCACATTAACTTCTCCTCCCGCGCTCAAAGCGCTTCATCGACCTCGGCATCTCTCCGTCCACAATGATCGATATGCCATCCAACTCTAAGCTCATCACGCGTCGGGTCAACAGCGGCTTCATTTCGAGCCACCGCGACCGGCGCGCTCACGAGAAGAGGCAATCGCCCAGCGGCACCCCTTGAACCTCCTCCACCGAGGGGCCGGGGCCTTACCGGGCGGCGTGTTCCTCGCCTTCCATTGTTGTAGTCGACCTCGGTTCAGCGAAGTCTGCGTCCGGCGTGTCATAGGCGATTAAGCGTCACGAGCAACCTTCTTGCGGTCTGCAAGGCATAATCGTTCGACCTCCCATTTCCACGGTAGCTGCTTTCGCGCACATTATCTTGACTCCTTCTAGCTTTTGCCTCAGCTCTTCCGCTTCCGTATCTTTCAACATCTTGGCGAGATTCAACGCTTCATGAGCTCTCTTCAAATCTTCCAGTTCCTCGTGCTCCATCTGCGAGGCGTCCTGGACATTTTTCAGCTCCTCACCCAGCTTGAGCACCATTTCCCTATCTGATTCTGCGGACTGGGCGATCTCTTTCAACTTCTGGAATCCACTCACCAATGCTTGCGCGAACATACACATGGTTAGCACACCAACAATTTGCATAAGCAAGCAAATTACCTCGGATGAAGTTATAAGACATACCAAGCATTGCGCGATTTCCATTAAATCTCCGAGTTGTCGGCTAACCCGCTTCTCATCTAGTTCTCTGCGGTTGCCATCGAGCTATTTGTTCTAGCAAACAACCAGCTATCTTCTTTGGATCTGAAGCGGATTAAACTTACGTTTTCGCGATCTTGGCTTGCGCCCCCACTCGTCGGATAGACAAAATGTCCTTCGGATCGTCCGCGGACGCCACCACGCTTTTCGATTAAGCCTTCACGTGGAGCCTTGGCCTTCTTCACGGTTGGGATCGGCGTCCCGGTCGGCGGCGCTGGACCCCACTCAAAAGTGGCCAAGTCCATGACACCTTTCGGTCGGGCCCCATTCTGGCCGAATCCGTGGCCCCGGCCGCACCACCATCGAATCCGCCCCGTGCTAGCACCATCTTCCGCGAGCATGTCGAGCTACTTTTCGCGGCTTCGTCCGGCGTCTGCTTTCGAGACATCAGCGTGGCCTCCTCTCCGACCTGCCCCTAGCACGGCGATCAAAACCAGCGGCTCCAACTCTCTACGGGGAGCCTCGATCGAACCCATTCGGGCCGACGCCCGATCCTCCGGCTCTGCGGTTCCCCTAACGGGGCGCCTTGCGCTCCCCACCCAGCTGCCTCTCCTCGTGTTATCGGATCACTTATGCGGCTTCTCCATCACCCTCGCCGTTCGACTTAGAGCCAGCTCCTTTTGCACCTTCCTCTTCTCGGATCGCGGCCCTCCCTTTTCCTCAAAGAAATGAGCAACCTCGGGCAACCCGCTTGTTTTTCAGCCGCGAGTCGGCCGGCGAATCTTTCTATCTCCCCGCGATCGGTTCGCGCTTCCGCGAAAACTCTGCGGCCAAAGCAAAACAAAGACACACATTAGAAGCGGCTATCAAAGCGTTAGAAAAATAACAACGAGAAAAGTGTTCCTACCCACGGATATGTTACAAATCCTAGTTAGCGGTATACACCCGCTCACCGCGGTAATTGCCAACTAGCAACAACGGTCTCTTAGTCCAGGCCTCATTGCTTACTCCATCGATCCGCGGCCGAAGCGCGTCGTCATGGTTTGCAAGCTAAAGTTCATGTTCCCGATCGGCGTATCACATAGTGCTCCACTATATCCGATACCCTATGTCATATTCCCCACTCGCGTTCAGGTGGTCGAACACCTTAAATAATCGCCGGTGTTTACCCACCAAACCGAGCGAGGGGAGACTTCCAACAAAGCGCCAAAAGTCGCGATACCGGTTTGAACGGTATGTGCATCTGCGCTCTCGGTAACCCTCACAGATTATAACTCCACCGTTCGGCGGGTTATACTCCTCACTCTGAACATTTTCACTTTCGATCGTTGGCTCATATATCTCGGTCGGGGACATTAATCCCATCTGCGGCTGCCCTCATTTCGGGGAAAGAGTTAGCGACCGCGACGGTTCACACTTCTAGGGGCACATCGGCGATGCCGACCTCTCCCCTCGACGGCGTCTTGCGGCCCGCGTCATCTCGACCGAGATCGGGCATTACCCCTCCTCTATCCTATCTTCTTCTTCTAACTCAACCCCCACGCCGACACTTCGCGATTCTTCATCCTCGTATTACTCTCCCAACTCAAAGATATCTCGGACCTCCTCCGACCGAGTATCATCGAATCGGACATTCTAACAACCCTTTTCTATCAAATATTCAGTTCTAAACCCTATAGCCTTACAATAACCTACTTACTTAAAATAACGAGCGGACGAGAGAGGAAAAAGCAAATGGAAATGGGAAAGATAACGCAGAATAGGGAGCACTCACGGGAAACCCTAGGCGCGTTTTTGCGGAAGAAGAAAAACACGAAGTAACTTTTTTCATTATTCCAAATCTGATTTTGTATAAACCGCCCGTTCGGTTACCAAGGAGTAATCATTACAGCCCTACGCTATAGCCCGCGTTCCGTGTTCCAAGGCAATCGTCGCTTTCGGCCGATTCCGCATATAAGCGGCGACCGTTTTCTTCTTCAAACTCTTCTCACGATTACATCGCGTGCGTAAGTTAAAACTACCTTTTCCGCCAATTCACGAGGCCACAACATTCAAAGTGGCTCTCTACCGGTCGGTTCATCCACTTTCTTGTTAAGCTCCGCTCCACCACACTCGTCCGACTCTTTCTCCGGTCGGCGTTTCCCCACCAACGCCCTCTACCGAGGGGGTGTAGGGGGAGGCGATATCCTCATAGGGCATCGCTTTTCGCGAGGAGCATAAAGCGGCCCGAAGATATCGACCTCCAAGACGGACGAGAACGGCGCCCTCGCGGACCTGCGTGTCGCGCGGCATAGATGAATCAAGGCGACCTCCAAGACCGACTGCGGCGCAGCTTCGAGTAGGTGGTGCGAACGGAGATATCTCGATCTGAACACCATGAAATCTGAGCGCAGCGAATAGAAACCGCCCCACCTTGGGTAATGATTGCCAAAATCTTAGTGGTAATCTCAACACGGGAAATAGGGACTACCGCATCTACCCCCAATCATAACGGATCCAATTCAACACTCATCCGCGATCTCCACCCTACATTTGTACAAAAGAATACCGCGTGTCGGAAGGATCTCCTCTCTCAAAACTCTATAAATACCACCCTCTTTGGAACTTCGTCGGACCTGATTCTTCTCTCCCGGAAAAAGGAAAAAGCGAGAGAAGATCGTGGCGGTTAAGCTCCACAAATGACCTCGGTCACATCAAAATCCTAACCCTTCCTTGCAAATGTAAGCCCCAATTTTTTTTTTTTTGACTTTGACCATCACACCGTGCCAGTGGTACTGTCGCGCGCCATTGCTAATGTCGCGTGAGTTATTTGTTTTTACTTTTTCAATTTGGTGCGACAGTGAGAATGTCACATGAGTTTTTTTTTTTCAACTTGGGGCGACAGTATCAATGTCGCGCAAGGTAGCCATATTCCAAATTTGCGAATGATATTTGTGACCACTTAAAGTTGGTCAAAATTTGCAACCAATTTCTCTAAATTTCTCCTTCAAATTTGAAGGAAATACTACCACCACCTAGAGATGCTCTAAGGATCTCCAATACTTGGAGAGAAGCTAATGCATCAACTGACACAACAGTAAATTATTTTTTTTTGCTAAAGGGTAATTGATTAACTTAAAAGAATAAATGTTACAAGGAGAAAGAATAAGAGCATTATGAAATGACTAAGAAGGATAAATTATATGTGTACCCTTCTCAATACATTAGATCTTAGTGAATAAATCTAAAGTACGTAGTGTAATGGTTCTCAAGATGTCTCATGAATGGAGGTCGAGTCTGCCACCATACATTTTGTCCTTTAGTTAATCTTGCTCCATGTTGCTTGCGATTGTAGTGTTTGCCATCGTGCCCTTACTCTCCAGTGCAGGTTACCTTTCTGAAAAGCTTGGACTACTTCAGAAGAATCAGATAGCAACAAATTATGCATTTACAGTGACTAGTAATATGGCTTTCTTGTTTGAAGGGAGACCCAACTGGGTCACCAAATGGGAAATGGCTTTTATGCCAATCTATAGATTTGTAAACTAACCCAGGGGTGTTGTGCATATGATTGGTAAATGTATATAAGACCTACCTAGTAGAGAAGATATGTTATTTACAATGATGCAGTCCTCCCCTTCAACCAACTTGATGTAATGTACTTACGTATATTTCAACATATTAATATAATCTGCCCACTTAGCAAAAAAAAGTGTTAGTGGGTGTTTGGTTCTCATTTTTTTCAAAAAAGTATTTTTTCTTAAAAAACACTTTTATGAAAAAGTATTTATTCTAAAAACAGTTTTTCAATAAACATGTTTGGTTGTGACTTTTCTTAAAAGCTATTTTATCAAATCAGATTTCACACTATGTTTCTATATATTTTGGCATATCCAAGATAAATCATTAAAGTCTAAAACATCCGGGAGTTCATTTGCCTTTAGCTCCAAAAGTGTTTCCTTCAAAAAAAATAGTTTTTTAACTTAAAAACAAGTTTTACCTAATTATCATAAAACAAGTTTTGGGACCAAAAAGTGTTTTTTGGATGAAAAACTATTTTCTTTTTAAATAGAAACCAAACACATTTATTTTTTCAAAAAATGTTTTTTCACTAATAAACACTTTTTAGCAATAAATAAATAGGATCCAAACACCCCCTTATGTTCCCCAATTTAAGTAAGTTTTCTTTTATTTAGTTTGCAGTTTGCTAAGCTATTCTAATATTGTGTTCCATATATAATCTATTCCCGTATGTAGTATGTAGTATGCTTAGTTTACTCTTCGCCAATTAAAATACACACTTTTCTTTTAGAGTCCTATTATTGACGGAATCCATATTGTGTTGGGCAGACCCCAAAAAAAACAATTATTATAAGTGTGTCATTGGTCCCAAAAAGTCCAAAAAAAAGTAAATATTACAAGTGTGTCATTGGTCTCAAAAAGTTGAATTCAAAACCCCAAGTTTAAACGACCCGGCTAGGTCGTTCATTGTGCAAACCCAACGATATGGCCACATCGTTTGGGACCGTTTGGACTAAGTCCAAACGATGTGGCCACACCGTTAGGATTTGAACTTTGAAAAAATATAAAGTTCTGTTTCTTGGCCTCTTGACCGGTGTGGCCACACCGTTTGGACTAAATCCCAAACGACTTGGCCACATCGTTTGAGACTTAGTCCAAACGATGTGGCCACACCGGCCAAGAGGCAAAAAACGAAACTTTTATATTTTTTTCAAAGTTCAAATCCCAAACAATCTCAAATGGTGTCGCCACACCGTTTGGACTAAGTTCTCAACGATATGGCCACACCGTTTGGGATTTGAACTTTGAAAAAATATAAAGTTCTGTTTCTTGGCCTCTTGACCGGTGTGGCCACACCATTTGGACTAAGTCTCAAACGGTGTGGCCACATCGTTTGGACTAAGTCCCCAACAATGTGGCCACACCGTTGGGTTTGCACAATGAACGACCTAGCCGAGTTGTTTAAGCTCAGGGTTTTCGAATTCAACTTTTTGAGACCAATGGCACATTTGTAATATTTGTGTTTTTTTTACTTTTTGGGACTAATGGTACACTTGTAATATTTGTTTTTTTTTTTTACTTTTTAGGACCAATGACACACTTGTAATAATTGTTTTTTTATTTTGTCTGCCCAACACTCTGTCAATAACAAATACCTTCTTTTATGGCTAACAAAGTTTAAGTATGAAGTAAGCCAGGATGAGATCAAATGGATTTGAAGACTTACAAGGCTTCACCCCAAAATTTCGCACGATATTATTGCAATGGCATGGCCAGGTAGATACATACACTTGGGTAACTGAAGAATGTTACCGAAAAAAACGAAAAGCCTAACTGAAGAATGCAGGGTTAGGGGATAAAGAACCCTTGCCATTTTCTTAACATTAAGAAGCTAGTGGAAGAGTTACACAAGCCAAACATACAGATCGAGTTCATGGGCATAACACGTGCCGAAAACACAGTTGGTTGCACCCATAACCACATAAACCAATTTTGCAAAAAAAGAAAGTAGGGTAGCTAGGATAACTAGGATAGCCAGTGATAATACATGACAAAGAATAGAACATAAAATTATTGATCAACTTCTTAATATTTGCCACGAACTCTTGGAGATGTGCGGAGGTTGAGAGGACCATCAATGTGAAGAGTGATCATGGTTTTGTAGTTGACCGGTTTCTTCTTATCCCATAGCTCGAAAGCAAAGAAGTGTAACAAGACGGAAGTGAACACCTTCATTTGCGAGAAAGCAAATTCTTTCCCAGCACAAATTCGCGGCCCAGCCTAAGAAGCAAGAAATAACGTGAATTTAGTTGTATTCGGCTATTTGCTCCCACAAATTAAAAAAGAAAAAGAAAATGAAGAGATTGTTTGTAATTGGTCTAAAAAATCACAATTGCATGGGTAAGAGTAAGAGTTTTTCGTTTAAGAGGTGTGAGAGGTCCAAATTAGTACCAATGGCAAAGTTTGTTTAATAAAATTTATTACCTGGAAGGCTGGGAACTTGAAAGGGCTCTCCATGCGGCACCTGCCATCTTCGTCGATCCACCTCTCTGGACGATATTCTTCTGCATCCTCACCCCAAATATATTTCATTCGTCCCATGGCATAAGGCTGATATGATACCAAATCACCTTTCTTCACGCTAAATCCATCTGGCAAGGTATCATCTCCAAAGCAATATTTGGCATTCTGCATACAACCAAGAGCAGGGCCAATATTTTAATAATCAGCACATGTAAACACAAATAGCTTGGGAGTAATAAAAGTGTCTCTGTGCATGCAAGGTTAGATAAATGAATAGATCTATCAGTAAATTTACCACAGGAACTGGAGGGTGGAGTCTAAGAGCCTCAGATAGAGCAGCATGAAGATATTGCATCTTGTCAAGAACACGAGTGTCAGTCACCTTTTCTAAGAACTCGGTAACGGTTGCAGTTTCCTTTAGCTGGACTGCCTCCTTAATATCTTGTACAACCTTTTCTTGCAAGTGGGGAAGTGTGCACATTCTGTACATGAACCATGACATAGTGGAAGCATTTGTATCCCTTCCAGCATGTAAGAAATTGGAACATATGTCCTTCAAGTACCTCGGATCTTTATCACTTAAATCTAGAAACCTTGACAGCAGGTCTCCCTTCTTCTTCTGTAATACCAAAGTGATTATATATACGAAAGTGTTTGATTAGCTCACGGATGGTTTTAGACTTTTAGTACTGTAAGATGAAAATAATTTAGAGAGACTCACAGAAGAATCATAATCTGGATTTGCGGCTCTTTCAACCTTTGCCCGAATTAGCTTGTACATGAAATCGTCAACAACTTTGAGATGTTTCCTTAGTTTTGCTTCAAACCCAACGTTAAAGAACCTCTTGATCTTCCAGAATATGTCAAGGTAGCGCAACAGGATCAAGGAGCTTACTTCATCGAATGAAACACAAAATCGTGATCCTTCTTTTGCTCCATAAATGCTATCGAGTTCTACGCCAAACCCAACTTCAAACATGGTGGCTAAGGTCCTTTTTCCAAGCAAGTCCTACATAAGCAGAAATTTGAAAAAAAAAACGAGCTTATTAGTTTGGTAAGGACGAAGTCTAGTGGGAAATAGAATCCCATCTATATGCATTATTAATAATGACGTATATACAAATTACATTCAAATGTCGCAGAAATTTGTGGGCGAATTGAATGCGACTGACTGAACTTCAATACTTACTTGCATATCAACGGGTATGTTTTTAGTTATGGAGTCCGAAACAAATGCAGCGAGTTTTGCAGCATCTCGTCGGAAGACTGCCATGCTAAAATCCCTTAAATTTTTCGAGGAGAATTCATGAGTAAATGCCGTTCTTTGATATTTCCACTTTTCACCATCTATATTGACAATCCCATCGCCCATCATATCTTCCATAACGTTGTGGAAATACCCTCCCTGAGAAAAAAGCTCTTCAGAATAAGTCCATACTAAACACAGTAAAAGTTTGTGAAGATATATCATAACTACATGCACATTGTCTTTGATGGATAATATACTTAAATTCATACCGACTCCGTTTTAAATACAGTTGGTTATATTGGAAGAGTTATAGGCACAAAAAGGAAAGGGAGAGAGACAGGGTCGTCGTTTTACTCTGTATGCCTAAAAATGAAACTCACTAACACGTACTACTGGCCTACTAGCTACTAGGTAGTTTACGAACTATAATATACTAAGATTCGAGCATTGCATTGGTATGTTCAGTCTCAGCTCATATTGCAATTCAAATTAGCTTGAGTTAGCTAAGAAGCCCAATTAGCTCAATGGTTACGTAACTAAGAAAATGTTCATACTTCATACAGTCATACAGAAGATATCTAGAGCTACTTGAATGCATGATATCTTGATGACTTGATGAGTAGTGACTGGTGCATTAGTATCTGCATACATTAGATGCTTACCTTGCCATAGTTTGGGAAATTTGATTTGAGGATGTGTTCAACAACCGCAGGATCAGAACTGAATACTTCACTGCGGAAAGGGCCGAGCATCCTGTAAGTCTTGTACTTGCGAGAAAGGTCGGTCATGTAATCGTGAGCATTGTTGAAGTTGTAAAGTAGACTTAACACGGTACCAGCAACAGGGTAGTACTTCTTCCTATCAAACAGTTTCCTAATGACAAATGTGACGGTTATCAGAACAAGCAATGCAGCTATGGCAGTGGGCAGGGTGGGTAAGGTGCTAAGTGATTCCATTATTGCCATGTTGCGTGAATTGTGAAGGTCTGCTCAGCGCTTCAAGTGCATCTATGAGGGCGTATTATATAGAGTGCATGGCGAAGGTACCCACACCATTCTAGCTAATGATATCTTAGTTTAAGAGAGAAACCAAGAAAACACAAAATTTTTGAACCAAACCAAACACCAAACCAAAAAAAACACCAACCAACTTCAGGAGAAACATTAAATATTCGACATCAAATGACGCAGTTTTGGATAAACCGCGTCATATAGTCCACGCAGCTTTCTCAAAACCACGCCACTAAAGCCCATCTTAAAAGCCCAAGCCCACACGGTTTTCCAGAAAACGCGCGATGTGTCTCACATCAACTTTCTTTTTTCTTCTCTTTCCAAATCTCTCGTGCGGTTTTCGCAAAACCGCGCCATAGAAACCCACTGTCTAGCCCAAGTCTATACGGTGTTCGAAAAACCGCGCGGTTTGAGATTTGATACAGCACCAAACCAAACACCAAATTTTTGCCAATTTGGTGTTTCGGTTTAATGTTTTTTTAGTGTTTTCATCAACATGTGTTTCTTCTTAAAATGAAAAAACACTAAATTTCATATTATAGATAGATTCACAAGTATAAGAGCATCTTTAGTTGAAATACTATTCTAGTATCAAACACTAAATTTCATGGGACGATGGGAAAACTTAACCACTAGCGGCGATCTCTACTGGCATGGGGGCAATTCAAAACCCAGTAAAAGTGACGGGTGTTGTCACGAAATTCCGACCCTGCATTATTGATTCTACCTCAATAATGCGTAGCAATAATATTTTAAAGATGCCGAATTAGGCATAGTTTTAAATTAATGATTGACCCCAGTTTAAGGTAATGACAAAGTAAGATGGGGAAGGAAGGAGCCATGATTTTGATTTCCGAGCCTCCGAGGCCACAACATCTCTTTCCATCTATCTCACAAGTGAGAGGTAGGAATAAAAAAATATAATACAAACAAATGTGTTAGATAGAAAAGGGAATCACTCACACTCACTAGTATTCGAAAAACGACTAAAAAGATATTAAACTTTATCCCTTTTGATAGTTTGGGGACCAAATTTTTTTTTTCTGACAATTTGGAGACCAAACTGTTTGATTTTTGCAATGTAGGAACTTCCGTCAAATTTCTCTAACACCGTTTATAATTTGTATTAATTTTCATTTTATAAATTAATACAAATGAAAATTAATTTGTAATATTGCAAAAAAAATTAATACAAATTAATATGTAATGTTGAAAAAAATTAATATAAAATTTCTAATTTGCAATGTTGAAAATAATAATAATAATAATAAAAATTAGAAATGGTGTTAGAGAAATTTGACAGAAATTCTTACATTGCAAAAATCAAACAGTTTGGTCCCCAAACTGTCAGGAAAAAATGTTTGGTTCCCATATTGTCAAAAGGGGTAAAATTTGATACCCTTTTTAGCCGTTTTTTCTATAGTAAATGTAGTCAGCTAACAATGACTGGTCACATTCCAAAGCATGGCGCATGAGTTGCAAAATTATTAAGGGTGTGTTTGTTTAGTGGCAAATCTAATTAGTGGGAAAATTTGAGATTTCTTAGGTGTTTTCAAAGATTTGCCGGAGAGCAAATTTATAGTGGGAAAATTTCATTTCTTAGGTGTTTGTCTTAAAATTTGTAGTGGGAAAATATGAAATTTGCCAATTTTACCAGTGTTTGTTTACATAGGTTTTTTCTATGACAATTGATATTTCAAATTTTTGGAAATTTGTTTTTTTTTTGTTTTCAACCTCATTGAAATATATAATTAAACAACAAAAAGTATGAGGACAACAATTCATTAAAACCGAACGACTACATTGGCATATCATGTTGCTAGGATAAGTAATAGACATGTAAAAACTTCCACGAAAATGATTCACAAGGATAGAAGAAGCTTCACATAAACCAAAAACTACTTGCAAGTGTCTGAATTCTTCTCTAAAACCTCTTGATATATTGTCAGCCCGTCACTCATGTGTATACAAAGAAACCGATGTCGTAAGAACAATATTCTCATAGAAAGATAAGTACAACAACTCTTACAACAAAAATATTTTTAACAGAATGCTATTAAGGGTCGTATCATATGTGCCACAATAAAATTTATAAGAAAACTCAGTCCTAATCTTCTTACCTCTAGCTCCTTACATAACAAAAGGTATTTTCTTATACTTATATCTTTATGTAGTTTTTAATTAAAAACCCAGGCAGCAGCACCACCACCTAGAACCCAAAGAAGAGCGAGATCACCTTAACCCAAAAGAACACCACCACCTAGAACCCAGGCAGCAACACCACCACCTAGAACCCAGGCAAAGATGCAAAGACCACCTAGCATCGGCCCTAGCACCACCACCACCATCCAAAGAAAGTAGCACTAGTCACCACACGTACGACACCACTCCACCAATCCACATACACACCACCACCCAAAAAAGACCACCCAATAGCAACACCACCCAAGAGGCAAAGACCACCATCTAGCGGCGACAACCACCACACACGTGTCCACCAATCCACATACACACCACCACCCGATAGGCGGCTACCACCACACGCGGAATCCACATACACACCACCACCACACCACACACTCCATCACGCATTACACTCCACCATGCTTTTCCACAACACATACCAATCCACAATTCCACACACACCGCCACACACACAATGCACAATCACCACCACCAACTAGAAGTCAAAATCGAATTAGTTCATATTCAATTCACTCATAAATGGGGACACACTACCACCACCACCACACCCCCACACACACACACACACACTCACCACACTACCACCACCTGCCACAAGCACCACCTACCCTAGCACTTACCAGCACACACCAACCATCACATTTACCCATATCGATTACAACCTTCAAACAATCGCCAACACATGTTTCTGAAGACAGTGACTATTTTTTCACCAAATAAAATGGTCTTGGAGTCCTTGACCTTAATGTCACGATACTTCCATTGATCATGAACAACTGTTAAAACAAGTCCGCACAACACAATAATCATCAATTAAATTACTAATTATTGTATACTCCACTATACATTACAATACACTGATATAAATAATTAAATTTAATTAAGTGAAAATTACAATGTATGTCGAGAAAGAAGACCCTGAGAATGGACAAACAATATTCATCAAAATGTGAAAACTTGACTGAATCTGTCCATGGTCTTTTCGAAAAATAAAATTAATTGTTATGCAATTGCAATTTCTCAAGAAATGTACCATTCACCATAACCCAAACAACAACGATAAACCAATATATATTCATCTACAACACACAAACATATATGATTTGAATTGTACTAAACATTGAAGTGAAATTAATTTACACCAAAAAACAAACAAAAAGAACCCTAGTTTTGATAAGGAGTAGAGCTTACCAAAGAAAGAGACGAATCCTTCAAATCAACAGTTATGCAAACGTTAGAGCTGTAAATTTAAACAATGATGATATTCGAATCACCATCAAGCTTTACAAAGCTTCACTGGTGGATAAGTTCAAATTCGAGAAGAGAGTTTGATGATTGATTTGAGCAAGTAAATGAGAGAGAGAGAAGAGAGGAGAGCAAGAGAGAAAATGAGAGAGAAGAGCTCGAGCTCGAGGGAGTCGAATGAGAAAAGTGAGCGAGAGAAATGGGTGGCAAATTTTTGTTGCCCTAGTGGGAAAATAACGACTGGCAAAAGAGTTTAGGGGGAGAGGTAGATTCTATTTTCCCACTTCTAGTGGGAAAATTTCATTTGCCGGCAAATTGAGAATAGTGTTTGCCAGTGTCCTTAAATGCACCCAAACACTAGCAAATGGTGCATCTAGTGGGAAAATAAAATTTGCCACCCCTATTTGCCACTAAACAAACACAACCTAAGGTCTTTCCGTAAGCAATTGTTCTTCAACCTAGCAATGGCCACGGGAATTTTTAAGTGGAGATAGTGGCGTAGCCACAGATCAAATTCTAGTTACATATATTTCAACATTTTGGTTGTTATATGTTTAATTGTTTAACTATCTATCTGCTCAATTTCATTAACTCAATTTGTTAATTAAACGCTTCTCGGAGATGCTAATGAATTATTACAACCAGTTCATAAAATCACTTTATGAGGCCCTACTTTCCCATCTATTTTTTTTGTGATGCCTAACTATTGAGGCCTACCCTTCAAGAATGCCTCAACGCTAGCTTCAGAAACGCCACACACACTAAAGCGTACGCTTCCGGTGGAAACGCCTTACTCAATGCCTCATCTAGTTATATATCCCTTTTTCTTCCGTTTTTCGCACTAGCTTTATTATCCCATGGCGCTCCTCAATTCATGCTGATTTGAGTGGAATTAGGCTCTCAGCATACCATGAGAGTATTCCCAGTGCTGGGAAATTTCGTTTTCTAAAGATTACTGGAAGTCCATTAACCTTTAGTGTGGTATGCTTTCTACGTTCAATGTTGTATGAAACCAATCTACGTGCATCACAATGCAGTAGAATATCTCCGTTCTTCAAAAATGATATTGGATAACCCATTCTAAACTTGAACTTACCCATATAATTGATTTTCATAACAACAAATTTGGTCCATGATTCCTTCACATTGTAATCCTTCATGATCCATATCTCCGTAGCATAGGAATCATTGTTAGGCCAATCTTCAACTATTGCACAAAGACACCCCCCTAATTCCGAAATATGAAAGTATAAGTCTCCCAAGGGAGAGGCGGTAAATTCAGGACTTGGGATATAGCCAAATTCTTCACGCGCCAAATCAAACGACACAATGACTACTGAAGCCACTCCATTCTTCGGTTCATCTACAGCCAACCAATGACACGATCCATTGACAAAAGCTGACGTCCTTATCCATGAAGGGTCAAATGTCACATCTGGAGCATACCCAATCTTTCTCCACGAATTTGAGCCAAATGTATATACTTGGACTTCTTGTTTCACATACTTACGTCGGTCAACCGGACAGAACACTTGCACAACCTTGTATTTCTTTGTAACACAATCTAACCCGAATCCTGCCACCAGTTTTGCGTACTCGCATTCAGGGGGTTTGAATTCGGGCAATGTTACACTGTCTCTTGTAGAAGGATTATATATGTGGACGATAGAATCATGGTCCCTCCACGCAGGAAAACGAGTATAAGAGATACAAACAAGTCCATGCAAGGAGCCAACAAAAGCAAACTCATTAAATTTACATAGAAGATCGATCTTATTTCTGGCATTGATGATGCATTGTGACGACTCCTTGTAACCTTCCAATATATAAAAGTCGGAGTTACGATGTCTGAGGAAAATAAGATTGGATGTAGTCTTACCTAGAACTGTTCTAGCAAGATGGATGTCAGCGAAGTGAGATCTATCAATGACAGATCGCCATGTTTTGCATACACAGCGGGATTGAAGGATGGATTTGACAGGTAAAGATGAGAGTATTCCTGTGGTGATGTCTATTGGTATGGTATCCATCGACCAATGAATTATGTTCTTTGAATCCAAATATAAACTTTGAGTAAGCGGGAAGTTTAAAAAAAAAAATAGTAGAAACTTAGAAAAATCACGCAAGTAAATTTAATGGAAGAGTCGAGTTGTGTAGGACACTCTGCTAAATTAGGAAAAATTGCGCTCCTCACGGTGCAAAAGGTTTCACGGCGATTTCACACACAGCATTCAAAGTATCTTATTCTCTGGAAGCACTTAATAAATCTGTGGGTGAAACTCCATATATATATGGATTGCAATTCTACCTTTATTAGGATATTAAATCAGAGAAACAGTTTCCTAAACAGAATAGGAAACCCTACTCTTATTTGGAAAGATAGTTTAGGTTTGGCACACCCTTAGATATCTTGATATACACATGGGTTGAAATTTGGAAAGAAATAAGTAGTGAAATAGCGACAAAAACAAAGAAAAAAACATGAAGTAACAGAGAAACTTGACGGCTCAGTTTACAGTTTTATTTGCCTTAAACCCATTGACTTTGGGGTAATTACGGCTAAAGCTCATCCCTACGCAACAAAAGGTGAACAAGCTTTAAACGAATGTTTCCTCATTCCAATAACATATTTAGTAATGAAACTATATTTTGAACCCAGACATACACCCGGGATCTTTCTTGATATAAAAGAAATATTTTATAATAATAGTTTTTTTATTTAAAAAATTTATGGTCTAATTCAAACACAAAATGTGTATGGCTCTTTCGTGTAAGACTCGTAGGAGTATAAGCAACTAACCTGACCAATGAGTCAGTAACCCAATACTAATTTTACTATCATCACTTCAAGTTTCAAAGTTGAAATAGAGTTTACAAAAAAAAACTTTCAATACCATTATGCTTATTCTTGTGACTTGCTTTGCTTGGAAAGATAGTCTACCGCTAGATGTGTCATCCCTCTTTTTACGCCAAACCCCAAAAACATTGCACGTATATATTGTTCCAATTGCAGTTTTGTTAGTACCACCAACTTGTTTCATATGTTTGAAATTGAGACTATTGAGAATCATATTGGATTAGATTTACATATAAACCAACTTTAATAGCTGGTACTTTAATGGGCTTTGGGCTTGGCTATTGTAATTGGTCCAAACTTAGTTGTTATTAGAGTGAAGAGTACGTGTCTCTTGAGTTAGAATATGTGTCCTGGTGTCTCCTATTTCGACCTTTTTTTGTGAAACCCGTGTCCAATTTTTTAGTTGAAACTTGAAACTGAGAATGAAATTATTACTTCATTTCTCTTTGGATTAATTTGGATTATATTCTTTTTGGATTTTTAAATTCCTTTAATTTATGTTCTTCATCAGTTGCAACAGTTCTTCTTCGTTCTTGACAGTGTTATTATAGGTATTTATTTGTAATATTTGTTTTTAAATACATTTTTTAGTGCAATGAATAAATCCGTTCTAGAGAATTTGTAATTGATTAAATTTGTAGTAATGTATAGTATGTATATTGTTGCATTGTTTATTGTTTCCTTGGAAATATACTACTTCGTGTTGACCATCCTACCTCAGCACCTCTTTAACCTTGATATAGGTAACGGTTCGATTGTTGAATTGGTTAAGTAACACTGATGTTATAGGATGTTCTAAGAATCCCATTCTTTTTTTGTTGAGATTTTTAAACTAATAGGCCAGATAAGTTGTTTATGTTCCTGTATGGACCTATTATATTAGAGAAATAAAATTTTGTTCTCCAATCTTTATTGTACTTGGTCATGTGTTATTGTGTATCACTATATTAGTGTATTAGTGTATATCATTGTATATTTGCATGTATGCTGCTTTGAGTAATCAGTATACATGCTCCAGTTTCTACATCCAAAATAAGGTCAAATCATTACCAACGTCTTAAAACCGCCACATACAATTGCCCATGTGTGAAAAACTGTAATAGATTCACATAAATTTCCAACATGAATTTCCTAGTTCCTTGGAAAGTAGTGGAGGGTTTTTATGATTTTGGCAAGTCTCGTGCTATTGGTGTTAGAATTTTTTTGTTAAAGAAGTTGGGAGAGCTTTCGAAAGCTTCAAGTGTCCTTGTTGCTTTCAATCAGGTGGAATGCCACCTAGCTTGGCAACAGTCTCAGTTGCGTGCCTTTTACCAATTGAACGGAGTACACCTATCCGCGAGTTATAAGTTTTAAGGAACTTAAGTTTTTAACTTTAATATTATGAGCACTACTTCAGTGCGCGAGATGTATCGTGCGCAGGAAGTGAGGGTCGTGGATCACTACTTCTTGATACAATACACACGCACCCCCCTTGTGATGAGTGGCCGAGATGTGAGGGCGTACCCTACATCTCGCGTAGATTTAGCCTAATATTATACCCCTCTTTGCAACGCTTTTTTCCATATCTCATGGCCTTCACTTTGCAGGGGTATTCACCGTTAGGTTCCCCTGGCTCAGCAAGGTTGAAGATCGAGTATTGTACGTAAGCATCTAAGATTAAGTATGGTGTTAGAGAATTTGTTGAAGACTCCTGCACATTTTGCTCTTAGTTGGGGACTCCAAATGGGTAACAGTGTGTTGCCTAAGAGGCATGGATGAGGGAGAATCTTTATTATGATCATATTAGATAGTAGATAGTAGCTTTGGATACAACCTTACATACTTTTCCAGGAATAGTGGATCAAAACCTACCTGCTCAATAACAGGCCACAAACCATCTACCTTGTTAGGAAGTATGATATGCATGAGAAAAGTTGCTTTGTTATCCTTACTCCTCTCATATGGTAGTCCAAGAACTTTAAAATATTTGAAAGTATCAATCCGCTAGGAGCCTAGCGGGGCTAGTCATTAAAGGAATTTCCACATAATTGCCATCAAGAAGGCTAAATTTTGAGTCTTTTGTCGCGGACTTATCAAAAGGTTCCCTCCATTTTCCTTTGAAATAGAGTGCACTTGCGAGCACAAATACCATCGCCGGAGTCAAAGGATTGGGTATAACAGACTTAATGAATCCATTTGTCGACTCTTCCACCCATTTGTTCACTTCCTCAGTTATTTCGATTGCCTTCATCCACAACATCAAATTAATTAATCCAACTAATTACTGCATATCTTTTCGATTAAAATTAAATTTTTATATATAATTACATATTCATGCTACTGTTTTCTTCTAATACTTCAACATGTTTTAGGATAAACATAAATTTCCATAATTTTTCGTTCAACTTAATGCATTTTGCTGAAGAAAGCTGGTTAGTATTAACTATTGAGTACTATAATATTTCAAAACCTTTTTTGAGCTATTAAAAAAAAATAGCATTATAGACCAATTTAAAAAATTGTTCTAAGAAAAATTTAGATCAAATTAAAAGAAAAATGGCTCGCCTTGTTTTGGAAATCTAATAGCGATGTCGACGGGCCCTCAACAATAGGGAAGTTGAGGGGCCGGACTTAAACAAAGCACACCTAAAGTCGACAAAATAAAAGGTTCCGTCCGAAGATCACAAGTCGACAACTATCTCAGTAGCAAGTACTACCTTCATTGTAACTTAGTGAAAAACTACCCTCATTGTCACTCCTGCATTGGGCCATTGTTTTTGGCTCATAAGAGTATTCCCAATGCAAGTCACTATGGGGGAAATTGAGAGTTTTCACCTTTGTGGACCAGAAAACACTTGTCCAATGCAAATGTGACAATGACGGTGACTTGTAACTAAGTCACAACGAGAGTAGCAGTTGCTACCGAGATTATCACTGAGTTGTGAGCTTCGGACGGAACATTTCATTCCGTCCTGCATGTTTTTTTTTTTTTTTTTTTTTCCTTTCGGACTGGATGTTTCATTTCGTTCGGTCGTTTTTTCGATTTTTACATTCAAACGGAATCAAACATTCCATCCAAAGTTTAAAGTCACCTCTGCATTGGGCAATCTTTTATTGTTTTTTACCACAAAAGTAGCAAAGAAAGGAAATAGTCCTACATGATGGTGAAAAAAAATGACTTGCATTGGGAATGCTCTAAAGTGACAAGTTGCTATTTCCCTCAAAACTACTTGGGAATGCTCTAATAGCGATGTCGACCGGCCCTCAACAATAGGGAAGTCGACGGGCCGGACTTAAACAAAGTACACCTAAAGTCCAGGTCCAACCGAGATAAACTATAATATCTCGCGCAATATCACGAAATTTCACGATACTATAAATACCACACACAGTTAAATTCCAGTTCTCTCCATTTTCTTCAATTTTTAGGGTTTAAGGGTTTAACCAGCAGCAATTTTGCACTAGTAGTGATGGTGATGTTAACAGGTGATATAGACCAATCTCATAAAACACACAGAACATCAAAATCCGGTGCTTCAGCTAAAAAAAAGGATAAAAATCCAGATGGAAAGAAGCAAAATCCAAAGGTAAAACCTTAAAAATCAAATCTTTACTATTAGTTTTATTAATTTGAATGATTTGAGTTGTTGGGCTTTTGAGTAATGATGTTTTATGATGTTGGGTTGTTAGGCATTTACTTATAGTTCGAAAAATAAAGCAAAGAGGTTGCAGTCTAGAGCTACAGAGAAAGAGCAAAAGAGATTACATGTTCCTACTATTGATAGGAATTTGGGAGAACCTGCTCCTTATGTTGTTGTTGTTCAAGGACCACCTAAGGTAATTTTTAACTTGTTTTTTTTTTAGCTTGGAATTTTGAAATTTCAGTGTAGGCCATTCATTGTTTTGATGATAGGTTTTGAGTTCGGGGTCTTTGAATGTAGCTTTTGTTGAGTTACATATTTGACTATCATTTGAAATTTTGTGGAAGTTGAGAAATGGGTTTAGTTATTGTGATTTTGATGATTGGTTGCAGGTTGGGAAATCACTTTTGATAAAATCTCTTGTAAAGCATTACACGAAACAAAACCTTCCTGAAGTTCGAGGTCCAATTACAATCGTGTCAGGTTCGATACTTAACCATACTCTAAATACCTTAATTGAGTGTTGTTTAGTTGTATTATTTAGAATTCAATATTTTCTTTTTAGGTTTTTGCTTGGTTGTACTTTGCTTACACATACTCTAAATAACTTGACCAACTGCTGGAATTACTATTTCAGGGAAGCAGAGGCGGTTGCAGTTTGTGGAGTGTCCAAATGATATTAATGGCATGATTGATGCAGCAAAGTTCGCTGATATCGCATTGCTACTTATTGATGGAAGTTATGGATTTGAAATGGTTAGTCACAGTTTGTGTATCATTTTGTGCCTTCATATGTCATCATCTATCTTTACTGATCCAAGGGAAGACCATTTTTTCCACCCTGACACTGTTTCATATATAGTAGTTTTCATTATCTGATTGATTGCTGGTGTATGTTATGAAGAATGCGTTTTATTAACCTTTTGGATGAATATTTTCTGTTCAAGATTTTTGATGTAAACCACTTTGATGGTTGAAATGTCTTGTTGTGGGTCCTTGATCGTATGGCCTGGTTGTTGTTTGTGCAGGAAACTTTTGAGTTCCTTAACATTTTGCAAGTTCACGGCTTTCCTAAGGTTATGGGTGTCCTCACACATCTTGATGAATTCAAGGATGTGAAGAAATTGAGAAAAACTAAGCAGCGTCTCAAGCATCGGTTTTGGACTGAGATATATGATGGAGCTAAACTATTCTATTTATCTGGTCTTATTCATGGCAGGTATGTGCCTAATTATTTGCCCTCCATCTTTTGGACTCATTTTAAGAAATTGGTTAGTAAGTTGTTGGATCATTATCAAGGATATACATCTCTAATGGTCTGCTGTCCCTCCATCCATGTGCTTAGGTACGCAAAACGTGAAGTTCACAATCTAGCAAGATTTATCTCAGTTATGAAGTTCCATCCTCTATCTTGGCGGGCTTCACATCCCTATGTATTGGTAGATCGTATGGAAGACGTTACTCCTCCAGAAAAGGTGCACAACAACAAAAAATGCGACAGAAACATCACACTCTATGGGTACTTGCGAGGTTGTAATATGAAGAAGGGGACAAAGGTAAACCATGTTGAAGCGTCTGCTATTTACTTCTGCCTTTAGACTCTTTAGAACTGATGTATTCTCTGATTGCACGGAACATCTGTTTGTATCGCTGTAGGTATTTGGGGATAGTAATCTATAATTTAAAACATCCACTTTCTTTGGTTAGGAATGGGCACCGAGTGAATCCATTTGTATTGTGGAATAGTGTCTCTATTAGTAGGGAAACATAACTAGTACAGAGTACATACCAGTAGTATGCGGGCAATAACGATCTGTTGCTTTACTAAACTTTTATATTCTGCAAATCATTCGTCAAAATATGTGGTTTTATATTTTATATTCTTAGGAAAATTGTTAGCTCTGTTTATAGACATGGAGGCTTATAGTATCCATTTTCTTTGTTAGTTGAGTTAGAAGTCCTTTAAGTGACGAGTCGTTTCCAAGTTTATTTAGATGTTTCCAAGTTTTAAGAGTTTAGAGTGATGTCCAACTTATGTAGAAACTCAACAACTAAATTGTTAAGTGCATGGAATTTTATCGAAGGAACTGCCTATGTGAATCGCCAAGGAAGTAGTGGCTCCTAGTTTCAGATCCGTCCTTGCACAAGGAAGTAGTGGCTCTACAGAGACCTAGTTTGTGATTTCTTCAAGTTTTCACCTAATGTTCTGCATCAGATAGTTTGTTTGGCAGTTTCATCAGATGAGGTTTTTTATTGGGCTGTTTTAGGTTTGATTGACGATAGTTCTTATTTATTCTATGTTGTTTATTATTCTTTCGTGTTGGTTCTCTCATGTATTATAGGATGTCTCATACTAAAGTTATATTTTTCCTTGACAGGGTAATATATCTCTACTTCTGTCGATAAAAAAATAATAATCTGCTTTAGCTTTATGCTTTTCCTTAGTTTAGTCCAGATTTTCTCTTTTGATATGACTCGTATAACCTTCTTTGAATCAGGTGCATATTGCTGGTATTGGTGACTATAGTTTAGCTAGTATGACTGGCTTAACTGATCCTTGCCCTTTACCATCACTTGCCAAAAAGAAGGGGCTGCGAGAAAAAGAAAAACTTTTTTATGGACCCATGTCTGGAATTGGGGATCTCATTTACGATAAAGACGCAGTATACATAAACATAAATGACAACTTTATTCAGTATTCTAAAGTTGATGATGAAAATGGGGCTGGAGATGAAAAAGGTACACTTTTGTTGTTCAGATGATTGCTTGAGCTGCAGAATCCTTCCCGTGTAGAATTTATTGGTCTTCCCCCTCCCTTTTTCTAAACGTTTGTTTTCTTGTATTGTCAGCAAAGGGGCGCGATGTAGGAGAGTTTATGGTAAAATCCCTACAGAATATAAAGTTCTCAATTAATGAAAAGTTGGAGAAGAATTTTATATCATTGTTTGGAAAGAGGCCTCCTAGTGCATTACAAGATAATGGTGATGAAGAAGTTCCTCTTGCTGAAACTGAAGAGGATGGTATGGATGACATTGAACATTCCATACAAGAAGAGTTTGGAAAAAAAGGTGATATTGATAGATTTGATCAAGAGGATACACCTGACAAGAAGGATCCAAATGTAGAAGATTTAGTTGATGATTCTGGTGGTGAAAGTGATTTGAAAGAACAAATTGAGTTCCACAATGGGAGGTCACGTAGAAAAGCTTTATTTGGAAATGAGGATGACATCGACGACATGGAGGTATTTACGTCAGATATAACTTGTCTTTGATTATATCCATTTTATTTCTTACAGTCACCCTGTTTCAAATGCTTTTATTTGCATAAATGTTTCTCTCTGATTACAATACAGTAGTACAGTACAGATAGTGATGGCATTTATTTTTCTGAGTTAAAATTGTATTGTATAGCTATTTAGTTACTCTTAGGCCTTAGCAGCATTTTGGTATCCCCGTAGGAAGTATTTTAATAATTTCTTTTCTTAGATATTTTGTGGAATCATACAATGCTGTATGTGTATGCATGTTTTGTTTGTTTGTTTGTTTGTTTTTGTTTTATTTCTTTTTGTTTTTGTGGTGGTGTGGTAAAAATTTAGCATATTGGTTAAATTATGAACAGAAAAATACTACTGGATTTAAAACTAGTTTCCTATTTATTTGTGACTTTAGAACAAGAGTTAAATCATGATCTAAGATTTGAAGCGAGGAGAATTTTATCTGTATATCTAAATCACAAATGAGGAGTCATTCTTCTTCATCCTTTTGGTGGCCCTTTATCCTGGTGACAGAATATAATGTTTTAATGGGAAATTATGAAGTGAAGGTTCTATTTAAGATGGTTTATCTAATCAGATTGGAAAGCATGGGCTTTGATTGTAGCAATTATATGTGAAATTATGTAGTATAATGTTAAGTTACGCATGAAGTATGCATTGTACTTATTCATTTTTTTGCCTTGTGATTTTTTTTTCTTTGGTGAGTTTTTACATTTTAGGTGTACTATACCATTAGTAGTTCATAAAATAATAGTAATGGTTAACTCTTATTTACCAAATAAATACATAATACAGTATTGGTAATTTCTAACTTGCATATTGGTGAATGAGGAATGTGGATCACCCTGCTTGGCATTTGAAAACCTATTATGTGCCTTAAAAAGTTTATTTTCCCCTAAACCCCTCCCTCCCTCCCTTCTCTTGTATGACCTTGAACTCAAAACCTCTTGGAATTATGTGCTTCCAAAGTGCAAGTCATTGCATGTCTTGCCAGACGTACAACTGAACTTAGTCTGGTTGGGTGGTAGTGGTACAATTGTTTTTTGAACTCTATTTTAAGATGAGCTAAAATTGTAATGATATGTTTATTCACACTGTTTTTCACTGAGTCTATTTTCACTTATATTCAATTATAAATATTAGAAGTACAGATAATTAAAATATATGGATCTTTGAATCTTTCCAATGTGAAGCATCACTTTGAGAGCCTTATTGATGATAGTTATTTTGATAGGGCTCTGATGAAAATAGTGGAGCTGAAGACGATAGCGATTCAGATGCTGGTTCCGACTTTTCTAGTGAAGGCGAAGAAGACCTTAAAGGAGGTAGATTCTTCACTATCACTTAATAAGTTAATATGTGTTAGTGAATAAACTGTTCCATTTCAATTTATTTATTAGTGTTTGACATGAATATTTATGTTTGATGTAAACACCTTGGCAAGTTGGCAAGCCAGCTGCAACAATTTGAGAAAGAACAAACAGCTCCTCTTAAAAATACTTTTAATCATCATTGATTTGTTTTCAGAAAGGTAGACTGATCTTTTATCTTTTCGATATAACATAGCTCCCTCAGAAGATGAGACAGCAAGGTGGAAAGAGCCCTTGATAGAAAAAATGATGTCTAGACAGAAGACTAATCTCATGCAAATTGTGTACGGGA
This sequence comes from Coptis chinensis, assembly GCF_015680905.1. Taxonomy (NCBI): domain Eukaryota; kingdom Viridiplantae; phylum Streptophyta; class Magnoliopsida; order Ranunculales; family Ranunculaceae; genus Coptis; species Coptis chinensis. The sequence goes on from NC_141464.1 coordinate 77,284,624, forward strand.
AACCTGGGTCGAAGGCGTCAACCTTGATTAAGGAAGCACAGGGTAGTAGTGAGGATGAGGAAAGTGATGACGATGATTTTTTCAAGCCTAAAGGAGAGATCAACAAGGTATGTCTCGAATCTATATGTATGTGTATCACACATATATTTCTTTTTTGCTTTTTCTTTTTCTCCTGGAGAGCTGGTGGTCCACTTTTTGAAGAAACCTTTGAATTTTAATGTAATATGAAACTAATATTCACTTACCACGAAAAATGCTGTCATATTTACTATGAGTCAGTTTTAAGTTATCTGATTCTGTACACTGGTCTTCTTCTCTTGTGCAATACAGAAAGTGAGTGAAGGAACAGACAGTCAAAATTTTGATGGCGAGGACTGTTCTAAATTCACAAACCATGTAACACTCAAAAACTGGAATGATGAAGAGCTTATTGCAAGCGTTCGTGATCGTTTTGTCACTGGAGATTGGGCAAAAGCTGCTCGTAGAGGTCAAACCTTAGATGATAATGATGAAGATGACAATGAGGTCTATGGTGATTTTGAAGATGTAGAAACAGGACAGAAGTATGAGAGCCATCAAGAGGATGATGTTGGTACAGATGAAATCCATGATGAGGATGACCCAGCAGAAGAGGAGCGGAGGCTTAAGAAGATTGCACTTCGTGCAAAATTTGATGCCCAATATCCTTTTCTCATGATTTTTTATTTATTAAACTTTGCTGGTGTCTTTTGGGGAACTATTATTTCTAAAGTAGGATTAGTCTCATCTAAAGGAAAAGTGCTGTTTGTTTTACAGATGTTCTATTATTGTTTTTCTTTTCTCTAAATCACATCTTTCCAGTTACTTTAGGATATGCCTTTGAATTCTGTGCATATATATACATATATTTCGTGTGAACATTCATGTTGACCTTGACCCCAATGAACATATGATGGCTCTGAAGCACCAGATGAAGAAACTGATGAAAAGAATGCAACCAAGTTCCACCAAAGTCAGGCTACTGATGGCGGGCATTATGACAAAGTAAACTTGAGTTAACTTCATTTTGATTCTTCTCTAAACTATGAGTTCAAGACTTTCAATTGGAAGGAGTTGGTTTTTGCAGTTGAAAGAAGAGAATGAACTCCGGAGACAGATGAATATTGCGGAACTCAATGATCTTGACGAGGCAACTAGGTTAGAGATTGAAGGATTCAGAACGGGGACGTACCTGAGGTTGGAGGTTCACGATGTTCCTTATGAGATGGTTGAATTTTTTGATCCTTTCCATCCTATTTTGGTAGGAGGTATTGGTCTTGGGGAAGAAAACGTTGGGTACATGCAGGTCAGTATACTTTTGTGATTAAGTTGTTGATTTCTATTAAGAACGTACATTTTCGATTTTCATATCAATGTTGGACTAAATTTTGTGAGTATTGGTTAGTTGGATAAGAAAGAGGCATTAATGTGTCACTGTGAAGTAATTTTTATAGAAAGAAAGTTAGAAATCGATGATGTTCCTAATTGTTTAGTCACGTCAATGGTAGAGTCTAAAATGCCAATCTACATAGCCATGCTATTTGATAGTTAAGTTTTTAATTGAAAGGTTTACTCCCTCAACAACCTCAAGCAATTTTTGATTGGGGTTTACCGCTCACTCTTTTACAATTCACATCATTTGCATTTTCATTGCTGTTGTCATTAGCATTTTGCAGTAGTGTCGGTCACGGTGCGTCATCAACATTAAGTACACCCTTTATAGTACAAATGTAAAAGGTATCAATTTATACATATTTTTACGAGGCTTTTTGAATTCCGGGACGCAGTCAAGGCCAAATGAGACAGATTAACCCGTATTAGATGTCGGTTTCAATACATTGTTCCCAACTTCAATTTCAGACTCTGTTGCATGGGTACGCCCTAATTTCCTTTGTATCGATACCCGTGTCCTGCGGACACAGGTACGGACACGGACACACAGACACAAGCAAAACAGACCCTAATTCTCAGATCTCGCTGTGTCCAAACTAGACACTCCATCCCGTACCCATGCAACACAGATTTCAGACAAGTCAGAAAAGTGATTTCCACTTCAAGAGTGAACTACATTTCTTTGGAGTCTGTTTGTGACGTTTTGGAGTCTTGAAGGTGTCTGATGGTTCACTGGGCAAAGTGTGTGGGGATGGGTCGATTCCCATTTCCATCTAGGAAAGAGGGATTAAGTGGTTTAAGATTAAAAACTAAGAAGTTCTACTTGTCGAAAACAGAATTACATAAAAATAAAGATTAGAACAATAAAGCAAAAGAAAATATCAAAGAACACCAGAAATATCTCAGTACTAGATGTATACTGAAGGCATAATACATTATGTTTTCTCATTTATTACATGTTTGACTTCACTATCACACTTTAACATCTGGTGAAATTTACTGCATTTTTCCAGGCAAGATTAAAGCGACATAGGTGGCACAGGAAAGTATTAAAGACCAGAGATCCAATCGTTGTTTCAATCGGTTGGAGGCGTTACCAGACTACACCTATTTATGCCATCGAGGACTCCAATGGACGGCACCGTATGCTGAAGTACACTCCTGAACACATGCATTGCCTTGCTACATTTTGGGGTCCTCTTGCACCTCCCAACACTGGAATGGTCGCTGTTCAGAATGTGTCTAACAATCAGGTTAGTTCTCAATAGATTCTGATTTTGTAATTTTTTTCCCAAATGGATTAGTAAAGGGCCTGTTTGAAGAGTCGGTGAAACCAAAAAAGTTGGAACTTGACATTAAATCATTAAATGTTATTTGGTATTCAAATGCAAGGAAGTCTAGGGCCTATGGAATCATTGGAGACTTGAAGAGATAGGTCACTCGTCAACTTTGTATTTTCTAGGAGTTCAACTTCTCATCCAAGATATGATAAATTTGGACTCTTAAATCATGCAGTTCAGTGGCATCTTTTACCAGGCATTTAAGTTAAAATTTAATATAGGCTATGGCCCTTTGCTCAATTTTCAAATTAAGAGCTTGAGTCTTAAATTTAAGATTTTAAGGGTTAAGAGGTGTTAGGTAAGCTCTGCATCCTATGATGGAGAAATTTAGTGAATTTTGGATGACCTGTTTGGTGAATTACCATAGAATGATTGGTTGAGTTCTTATAAGTTAGAAAGTTAAGTTTACACTTCAGAACAATTTCAGATCGTTTACCATATATTCTAATCAGAATTCCAGTTCAATTTAGTTCAGCATCCAAATCTCCAGTTTAGTTCATTAAAATATAGTTCACCAGGCGCCCACCTAAAACTCCCTAGAAAGTTTCAACTTTCAACTATTGGAAACTGTGGAAACTGTTGAGTAGTTGGCATTTGTGGTTATTAACTGTTTACTTCAAAGGGCTTAGGGACCCGTCTTATTCAAGAGATATTTAATGTATTAAGAAAGTACATTCATTAGTAAGTTGTATACTTGTATAGGTATCGTTTTTGAGTTTCTTCTTAGCTGATTGTCATTTGTTATATATGAATGAATAAGTCCCAAGGAGTGCTTAAAATTTTTGTAGTGTGCTCGTCCCTAATTCTGAATTGCATACAAAGGCTATTCCTTTTCAAGCCTGGTAGTCATAGGTATGGGCTCTACGGAGTCACATGGGATAAAGGCCATTCTTCTACAGTCTCTTTAATATATTTATATGTTAATATTAGTACCTACAAACACAATCATCACTAAGAAGATAATGACGACTTTGTAACATATTGAATTTGTAATATGGTTCTTCAGGCATCTTTTAGGATTACAGCTACTGCTGTTGTATTAGAGTTCAATCATGCAGCAAAGATAGTGAAGAAGATCAAACTAGTAGGTTACCCTTGCAAGATCTTTAAAAAGACAGCACTTATCAGAGATATGTTTACATCAGATCTTGAGATTGCAAGGTTCGAAGGTGCAGCAGTTCGTACAGTTAGTGGAATCAGAGGGCAAGTTAAGAAGGTCCGTGCATGGCTTAATATTCATTTTTCATTTGCTTGAGTTTGTCCGTTATTTGTTTTTTTCTCTTCGTCTTTTTGCTGACACACATGTACACACAAGGGACCAAAGTAACCTTCTGGATGTCCGCCACTGTAACCCAAAAATAACCGCGTGTTACAATGAAATTATTGAGCTGTTCAGTTTCTTTTGTGGCTTATTGCAAATTTCTCAAAAATAACATGGTCGTAGTTTTTTTAACCTTTTCTTTTCAAGCTAGTAGGCAATATTTGCTCTCTTCTACACGTTCATTTCTTTTTTTGGTTTTTTGTCATTACCGTGCAGGCTTCAAAAGAAGAGATTGGTAACAAACCAAAAAGGAAGGGTGGGCAACCTAAAGAAGGCATTGCTAGATGCACGTTTGAGGACAGGATTCTCATGAGTGACATTGTATTCTTGCGAGCATGGACTCAAGTTGAAGTCCCGAGCTTCTTCAACCCAATGACAACCGCTCTCCAACCTCGTCACCAGACCTGGCAAGGCATGAAAACAGTTGCTGAACTGAGAAGAGAGCACAATCTTCCTGTTCCTGTCAACAAGGATTCACTATACAAGGTGATCTCTAGTCTCATATCTGAATTTAGTTCACACCCTCCAGATTTAAGTTACTGACATCTCGTATACTTGCTGTTTCTCGTACACAGCCAATCGTAAGGAAAGAAAGAAAGTTCAACGCTTTACAGATACCAAAGAAGGTACAGGCAGAGCTCCCGTTTGCGTCAAAGCCCAAGGATAAGCCTAGTCGAAAACAGCAGCCCTACGATATTCGACGGGCTGTTATAATGGAACCTCACGAGCGAAGAGTTCATACGCTTCAGCAACAACTTCAAATGATAAGAAATGAGAAGGTAATTCACCTTCCAAACCTCATCCAGTCAATTCTTGAATAAGTCTATCGTGATTATTGTTTGATTCATAATTTGACTAGTTACAGCGTTCCAGCCTTGCAAGTTCAATTTTCTGAAAGTGATTGTTATGATTCTCTGCTGGGTGCTAAACATTTGCGGTTTCATAACTTGGTTTAAGATGAAACTTTGTCACAAAAAGTCGCTTTTAGATCCCTTTTGACTGCAGAAAACTTGAAAAGAGGGATTGTACAGACCTATAGGATCAGGGAATCCTACCAGGAACTATAGGGATTGAAAAGAACAATGACAGACTCATGCCCATATGAAGCTTAGGATTATCATCAAAATTGGTACGAGTAGTGGGCCTCTCCAGGGGGTTGCCTGGCCATATGCACAACTCTGATTGGAGGAGATTAATGTGATTTTAGGGTTGATTGGCATTAGAACTTCAGTCTGACTTGTGGGCTGTCTAATGGGGGGATAATGTAGTCCCTTCTTGTTTTTCTCTTCATTGAGAATTGGGTTTCTCTAGCTGTCTGTTGTTACTTGTTAAGTTTGTTGACCGCTTAATCTGAATGCCCTAAACTAGTACTGTACTCTGATGGGTATTATAAGATATTGTCCTCTTTGTTGATGTGTGTTTTCAACAGGTGAGGAAGCGGAAGCTGAAAGACCAGGAGAAACGTAAAGCACATGAAGCTGAGAAGGCCAAAAATGAGCAGATATCAAAGAAGAGACACAGAGAGGATCGACGGGTAAAATACCGAGAGGAAGATAAACTTAAAAAGAGGAAAACTCGGAGAAGTAGGGATGACTAGTGATTTTTCAGTTTTCTTTTTGTTGTATTTATGTGATTTGAGGGGCACAAGCTCTTTGTTAAACAATTCTCTCCCCCCCCCCCGTGGAAGTGTAATGTTTGTCAGAGAGGTCTGGTATGGATCACCCAGCGCCAGCATAAGTTAAATAGACAGGTGGTTGAGAGGCCATGTAATCTATTCTGGCTGTGTTGTCTTCATTTTGTATGTACGAGTTTACGAGATTGATTTTAGGTGGTTGAGAACTTGAGAGTTGAGATACCATGTACTTGTTTCATACTTGATCAGAAATTGGAGATCACAATTTTTGGAAAATTTCCTGCTTAATGCATATTATTTCTTAATACATTGACACTGAATTTATTTTGTTGTACCCTACAAAGTGTCCTGGTCAATCCCAACTTTGCACAACATTATGAAATAAAATCCTGAACGCTGTTCTAAAATGCTAATGTTGTAGTCGGGCCTGAACTGCCTAACTACTGTTCTTAAAAATGCTGGGCGGAAGGCTTAGGCGCTCTCCCACCGCCCGAACGGGCTAGACACTAGGTGGTTTTTTTTCTAATCTATATCTATATCTTAATATTAAAGCTCCTACAAGGGGTATTTTTCGAACTCTATTAAAATTTCACGTCATCTCCTATTAAAACATAAATTTCTCTTCTATTTGAAAATGGAAATCTTTTTTTACAATGGGAATTCCTCTCCTATTATAACGGGAATTATTCTCCTATTAAAACAAATTATAACATTTTTAATTAAAGCTGGAATCCTTCTCCTATTAAAACAAAATGTCTCTCCCAATTGAAAAAATGGGTTTTTAAAACTTAATTAAAATTTCATTAAAAATAATTTGTTAGAAAATTAAAATAGGTTAGCGACTAAAACGGTAGTCCCAATTTTCTAAAAAAAATCTAAATATTTTTAAAAAAGCCGGTGCGTATGCACATGCCTACAAGCTAGTCTTAATATTAAAGCTCCCACAAGGGGTATTTTTCGAGCTCTATTAAAATTTCACGTCATCTCCTATTAAAACAGAAATTTCTCTCCTATTTGAAAAACAGAAATATTTTTTTACAACGGAAATTCCTCTCATATTATAACGGGAATTATTCTCCTATTAAAACAAATTCTAGCAATTCTAATTAAAATGGAATCCTTCTCCTATTAAAACATAATCTCTCTCCCAACTGAAAAAGTGAATTTTTAAAACTTAATTAAAATTTCATTAAAAACAATTTGTTAGAAAATTAAAATGGGTTAGCGATTAAAATAGTAGTCCCAATTTTCTAAAAAAAATCTAAATATTTTCAAGAAGAGTCGGTGCATATGTACAGGCATACAAGCTAGTATATATAGTAATACACACATATACTACAAAAATAAAGAAAATCATTTTCCATAATTCAAAAAATAAACACAAACAAATATATTTATTACAAAAATGTGTAATAGTTGAGGAATATTGACTTCATTTAAAAATATATTATTTGTTATAGTGGCATATAATTTACATTAGACTTAAATCTTTTAAACTCATTCAAATTTTAAGTCTACATGGGCCTTTATTTTTTGACATTTAATCATTCAAAAAAAAAAAAAAAACCTTGACGTCGCCTAGACCCGCCTAGTCGGTCCACTGATTTTTTAAACGACTAGGGCCTAGGAGTTGGTTTGGGCAACGCCTAGCCGCCTAAAGACCGCCTAGACCGATTTTTAGAACAGTGATTACAAGTCGTTAAATCCCTACGCGTTGCTCATCAGTGTGAAGTGTGAACTCTTAAGAGTTAAAATGAGAAACCTGGTAATCAACTTTTGAGTAATTGGGCTTCATAATTCTCAGCCCACGACATGATGTTGGCCCATGGTCTCACTCAATCCGTTTATTATGGCCCATCACCGCACCACTCTTCTTCTCTCCAAACCCATAAACCCTAGTACACCCCTCAAAACCCTCAAAACAAATTTACCCAGAAACACATTTACACTCATAATACAGCAAACCCAAATGCTCATTAGGATTGGAGGTAAACTACTTTTCACACTGCTCATAATTGTCTTTTATACTAAACTTGTTTGATTGTAACACATTAACATGTTTTTAAAGAATTTAGAACTACACCCAATCTTCCTTATTGTCCATTTCGATGAAAAGATAGTTTTTTTAAGTTACATATAGCTCAGAAATGTGAAATTTGTTATTGGGAGGTGGGGTTTATATGCATTGAATGTTATATTAATTTGTGTTAATTTGAATGATTTGTAGTAGAGAGATGGGAAGATTAGATGCGGTACTACGTCTCCGAATTGAGTCAAGCAAGATAAATCAGTACAAAGTTGATGAAATTGTCACTTATCTTCAGTCTAATTTTCCTGATTACAGAAGACTAAAAAACTTTACAAAACGAGTCGAAGAAACATTGGAATCAATGCGGAGAGGGAAAAATATCACTGCTTCAACTTCTAAGACAATGAATGTCTTTAGAGACTATGATGATGATCCACCTTCTAGAAGCCCAGCTCGAAAGAAGCATAAGAATAATATTGATGGGAGGGAAGAGAAATTGCGTCTTAGAGAAATTGAACACATTCGTAAAAGGCAGAAAGATCGGAAGCTTCCTTCTTCTTCGTCATCGAAAGTGGATGATGAAGACGATGGTGGAACGGTTTCGACCTCGGATGATGCAATTTATGGAGAGAAATTTGAGCCTGAATTTGATTTGATGAAATCAATGCTTCGGTCGACTTACGGTGGTAAGAAAAATGTGGATTCAAAGGTTGAAGAGGAGAAAAATATGGAGGTAGAGGTCGAGAGTAAAGGAAAGAAGACTAATTTGATGAAAGGTAGTGAAGGTGATACGGCAAGAAAGGAAAACGCTGCTGAAGTCAAGGGCTATGGAGAAATCGGGGGGCATGGAAAGGATGGACCAAGGTTTAAGGATCTTGGAGGGATTGAAGAGGTTTTGGATGAATTGATGATGGAGGTGATTGTTCCCCTTTGTCATCCACAGCTGCCTCGATGGTTAGGAGTGAGACCAATTGCTGGGATTCTATTGCATGGACCTCCTGGATGTGGAAAGACGAAACTTGCTCATGCCATAGCTAATGAAACTGGAGTCCCATTCTATAAAATTTCGGCTACTGAAGTTGTCTCGGGCGTCTCAGGTATTGTTCTTTATTTTTACTGTAAGGATTGGAATCACATATTGAGTTTTACATTTCAACCTTCATGGTTGAATTATTCAGTTTGCAATTGAACTTTATGACAATTGTGAGTGCTTGATGTTGCATAATGTAAGAAACAAATCAGCTTATATATGCTCTCTTGTTTAGTTGGTCACTTTTGGTTATATATGATGAAAGTAGTTGTGCAGATACATGGATACAATTTAGATAGCTAAAGAATTTCATCATACCTCATTGGCATGAGTTTAGGGTCAGGGCTTAAATCATATTGCAATATAAGAGAGATCTACAGATATGCATAACATTGCAGTTACCCATATTTTTTGTTTATAATATTTCAATCAAGATTCCAAAGTATGCTTGTGTACCGTGTTTTACTTTTCTCATGGATAGATTAGTGTGTTCTGAGTATTTGTAATCTTCTGTTCTTGACTCTCTGTATATTGCACATCATCTTGACCATTTTTTAATTGTGTTAATATAAGTTTTAGTGACCAAAAGAACAAAAAGTAAGAAAGTACATAAGCATACTGTAAAATCACTAATAAGATAAAAAAATCCGCTAAACTGTGGTATTTGTTTTTACAGTTATAGTATTGTTTGTGAAGCCTACTTTATAGAGTTCACTTTTTCATTATCAGTGTGCAAGTGTGACAGAATTTATTGACCATCAATATCAATGCTGTGGTTTAGTCACTTGCAGAAACAAGTATGGTAGTCAATAGACGATTAACTTGCCAGTGCAAAAACAAGTACCTGGGTTTGAGTATAATTTTTCTGCCTTTAGCTAGTTGCTTTGGGCATACAACTTGTAGTTTTATGTTCATCCCCACATAACCAATTTTTACATCTTATTCTTTTTACTTGGGTGATTGATCATTTATGACCATCTAAAACTGAGTTGTGTCTGGGAATGTTGATCAACTTTGCTGAATCTGTTGACACATATATTGGTCTCCTAGTAAGTTGGATTTCTTGACAAGTGTGAATCTATATTGTTTGTTTCAGTTTCTGCTATAGTTCATATGGTCTCTAATCTCTAGAATCATGTCATCTCTATGTTAACTTTTTTTCCTGGATTATAACTTCAGGTGCATCGGAAGAGAACATTCGTGACCTTTTCTCGAAAGCATACAGAACTGCTCCCTCAATTGTATTTATCGATGAAATTGATGCTATTGCTTCAAAAAGAGAAAGTCTACAAAGAGAGATGGAACGGAGAATTGTGACTCAATTAATGACTTGCATGGATGAGTCACACCAGACTAGTGGTTCAGCCGATTCAGAGCCAGAATCAGGAACATCTAATCGGAAACCTGGTTACGTTCTTGTCATTGGAGCTACTAATAGACCTGATGCTGTAGATCCTGCACTAAGGAGGCCTGGAAGATTTGATCGAGAGATTGTTTTGGGTGTGCCAGATGAAAAAGCAAGAACTCAGATCCTATCAGTTTTGACATCTAATCTTAGACTTGATGGAGCTTTTGATCTTGATAAAATAGCAAGATCTACACCAGGATTTGTTGGTGCTGATTTGGCAGCAATGGCTGATAAGGCTGGCAATCTTGCAATGAAGAGAATTGTAGATAGAAGGAAATATGAACTGTCTGGAGAACCCAAGGCTGAAAATAACAATGAAGAATGGTGGAGGCGGCCCTGGATACCTGAAGAAATGGAAAGGCTTAGCATCACGATGGCTGATTTTGAGGTAACATTGGACAAGATCATACTATGGTTTTGCAGTACAGCTTATCTGGGAACTATTTTTACTTGGCATGATTAATCCATAGTTGCCTTTGTGCTCCTTACAAAACTGTATGTCAGACCTACATGGACATAAACATAATTACTTACTATTTTAATGCTGTTAATTACTTTGTAGTTGAATTTTCCTGTCTGTCCCTTTATCAGAAGCACGATAGGCACGAAAGTTTAATTTTCCAGTAGGAAAGTACAAAATATTCTGATGTTGTAAATTTGAATTGATCCCGTGATATTATTAATTATGTATACAGGAAGCAGCTAAGCTTGTGCAGCCTTCCTCAAGAAGAGAAGGGTTTTCAGCAATTCCTAATGTCAAATGGGAAGATGTTGGAGGGCTTGATTTGCTGAGGAAGGAATTTGACCGTTATATAGTCAGGCGCATAACACACCGAGAGGATTATGCGGTAATTTCTTGCTTTCATCAAATAAATATAATCACTGCTTAAGTGTATTAGTTCTATTAAGCATCAGTAAGAATAAAATGTACTTGATTGTAGCCTTGTAGCTCATAAATTCTCCTTTGTTATAATTCCTGCCTAGAACAACCAAAGTCTTTATTTACACCGTTATTTACCTCACTTTTGACATGTGAACTGTGTTTGATTTTCCTTATTGTCCTCCCTAGACCACCAAAAAAAAAAAAAAAAACAGAACTCAACACACCAAAAAAAGAAAATATAGAAAGAAAAAGTCCTTTGGTTATTATTTTTACTTTGGTAGCAAATCCTTCGGATTTTCACCATTTTTTTACTCCTTCATGTTTTAAATCCTCATTAAACACTGAATATTTCGATACAGGAATTTGGAGTGGATTTGGAGACAGGATTCTTGCTTTATGGACCTCCTGGTTGTGGTAAAACACTTATTGCCAAGGCGATAGCAAATGAGGCTGGGGCCAATTTCATACATATTAAGGTCTGTCTCTTTGGTTTATTTTCCTTTTACCGGATATGGTACCATCCTGCGTCCTCTTTACTCATAGTGGTGGTTATTGTTTTCTTTTTACATTCAGGGCCCTGAAGTTTTGAACAAGTATGTTGGAGAAAGCGAATTAGCAGTTCGGACAATCTTTAGTCGTGCCAGGACATGTGCTCCATGCATTCTTTTCTTTGATGAGGTATATATCATTTTGCTAATAAGGCGTTGGCATCCCACTTAGTAATGTCTGTGAGAGTCTTTAGCACAGACCTTGATTTGAATTTACCAGTTCATTACATATCACCTTCAAAATTATAAACATTCAAAAAATCATATAAATAACTAGATCTAATATCAAGCGTATCCATCAAAAATTGAAAAATCAACTTTGTCCATCTGTTTCGTCCTAATTTGTAGGGATAGCACTAACAATATGAATGGTGATAGCTGCTAAAGCAGAGCGGCACTAGAATTTGCCAATTTTGACTCCATTGAGCCATCTTCCCTTATTCTTTGATAATTCCATCACCAGACATACCTTCGGAGAGCAATTGCATGTGTGAAGTCTCTTACCATAATTCCGATGTTCATGTGCATCATCTCATGCTGGTACACATTTTAGTTAACATTTCATACATCTTATTTACATGCCTATGGCATTGAGGTAAACTGTTTATTTCACTCTAGAAAGATGGAATGTGTTTTATCTATAGTTGATATTAACAACCACATCACTTCAAAAGCCGGAGTTATTAGAGACTCGCAGCTATGTATATTCAAGGGATATAACATGAGCAAGCACATGCCTAAAGGCACTGCGTAGGCAAGCACACACATCAGAACAATTTCTATCTTCTTCTCTTGGTTTTTCTCGTGGGTACTGCCGTTCACCTTGTGGCACTTGTGACTTCATCCACCCCTCTCTTTCCAGGTGGATGCGTTGGCAACAAAACGTGGAACGGAAGGCGGATGGGTTGTTGGGCGGCTTTTAAACCAGGTTAGACAATAGTAAGCATGCGTGCTCTTGTTTGTATTCACCTCCCTATTCAGGATTTAGATGTGGAGTCATTTTTTAACCTAAACATGGGCTTTCTGTTTGTAACCACAGCTACTCATTGAGCTCGACGGAGCAGGTCAGCGGAAGGGTGTTTTTGTTATTGGTGCTACAAACAGGTGAAATCATGATTTGTCTAGTTTGGTCCAATAGAATTTAGTTGTTTATTCCATACGGTTTCACTTATCTCTTTAATACTCATATTGGCAGACCAAAAGATATGGACCCCGCTCTCTTGCGGCCCGGAAGGTTTGGGAAACTACTCTATGTCCCTCTTCCAGGTCCAGAGGAGAGAGGCTTGATTCTAAAAGCTCTTGCTCGAAATAAACCTATCGATGAAGATGTAGATCTGATGGATATCGGAAGGAGGGAGGCTTGTGAAAATTTGAGTGGTGCTGATCTTGCTGCAGTGGTATGCTTGTTTACTGCTGTAAAGCTTTGTAACTGCTTTATCTCTGTAACGTTGCCTTGAGCTTCAGGTCATGGTTTTGGTAAACTTTCGTTGTTGCCTTTACATTCTGCCAGATAAATGAAGCTGCTATGGCTGCTATGGAAGAGAAACATGTGTCAGGTCTCGGCAGTTACAGTATGAAAACATGGACAATTAAAGCAGCACACTTTGAGCAAGCATTGAAAAAGATATCTCCGTCTGTCTCAGATAAGGTATAAGAAGTTCCCAAGCTTTGCTTTGTTTTCATATTCTGTACGTTTGAATTGAAGTATGGCTTAGTTTGAAATAATTTGTACCTCCTCCACTTTGGTGAACAGCAAAAAGACTACTACGAGGTCTTATCGCGAAGCTTTAAAGCAGCATAAGAAGAAGACTACTGCAAGTGAAATCTGGTATTCTTAGAGTTGGCTTGGGCTGCTCAGGTAGATGATCGGGCACCATTTTACTGCAAGGCCACACTATTTAAAAAATGAAGTCTTTTCCGAGTTCACATGTATATATCTCAAGAAAAGGCTACATGCTTCCATGTTCATTGTGAGATTTTTTTGTACACCGTTTCTGAGAAATTAGGTGAAGAACAGACATCATGTACAGGATGCTTTTGATAAATTTTGAACTGTCTTTGTAGCATTCCAAAAGATCAGTACACTGAATACAAAATCATAATTTACAAGTTTTGCAAGTGAATCATGATTGTGACTAATGTCTGGTGTTTTTGTCACTCTTCTTTGTATTGCTTCAGTATTATAAATGAAAAAGCATTCCTCTTGTTTATTGTGTATTTTCTGAGTTAATTTAGTTTTATTTACTAACGTCAGCATCTCTTAATATACTTTAATAACAAAATTATCTTGGGATAAAGCAAGCTGAGTGCTACGATATTTCGTCTGTACTTGGTCTTACTTGCCTAATCCTCCTCCGTGAGCATGGACACCAGATTCTTTTTTGGGTGCATCTTAAGGGCGTGTATTCTTACAATTACTTGACTATAGATTGGAAGCACCTCAAAACTGAAATGTATGGATGTCTTTTGGGATGATATGCCCTTATGATCTCGTTCATGGACATACAGCTCCGCTGTACTACAGTTGATCCTTGGAAGTTTAGGGACCCGTCATTTCTATACGTTTCTAAATAATGCATGCACTATCATTCTGCATTCACAAAATTACTTCTTAGTTCTATATCTCTCTTGCCGTGTTGAAAATTTCATGATGTTCTCACTTGCATAATTCCCAATGTCCTTGTTATGCCTTCTAATCTTTACAACACAAGCTCTTGACTTCTCAATGGGATGGACGCGAGGCGGTTTCTTCGTCAGTACCTTAATTGACTTCTTAAGAAATTTAGTCCATACGAAGAAAGGGGATGGACAGACATCTCCAACATTCACTTTCTTCTTCTCTGAACTGATACTAGTATTAATTCATCTTTCTGTGCAAGATCAACTGCTTGTAAAAAGTTAGCAATTTAATCTAGACATCTATAGATACACAAATACTATAACGTCAGTTCAGGAAGAGGTGAGCTTCCCACAATCAAAGTCAGATTTATCGAGTAACAAGCCAGCTAGGTACGACGACAAAACCTATCTCTAAACAAGTCCATGATCTTCCCATTGCTCTGTTGTAATATACCAACAATATAAGATGTAGGCTGCAACGAGCTCAAAATTTCTCCATTTTCTTTCCTCGACAAACTTCTTAATTCCTTTCCTGATCCTCTCATATTCTTCTCTTCATCGGCTTTTCTTCGGTTTGCTTTCTCGAAATGACTTCAGAAAGACATCTTGCTAAACCAAGTTAAACAACACCATCTTCTAAGCTATGGCTGCACAACCCCCTTGGCCAATATCAGGAGTCATAGGATGCGGAGCATCCCCTGCTACACATACATTTTCTTTCTAGATAGCACCTGGCCATAGTACATTCAATGGTTGCCCATCTTCATTAACAACCCAACCCAGGACGACGACAAATCTTTATCTCTGAACAGGTTGATCACCTTCCAACTACTATTCTTATTCATTGGTTATTTCTCCAAATTGTTTTCTCGAAAGACTTCTCCAAGACGTCTAGCTAGAACAATACCGTCTTCTAGTGCCGCACACCCACCTTCCAATCTATATATAACGATCCTTTGAACTTTGTTACGTTTAAAGTGGAAATCTCAAGCCGGCTTTGGGCCATTGTCTAAGTTGGATCCCCCGGGTACTAGTTATGCCGTTATGAGCAATTGCATTCCTTTTCTTTTAGCACAAGTAAAAGATAATGTTCTTTTCTCTTGAAATCGAGATGCTTTGGGGTTGAATAGTACGTGATCAAAATCTTATCGCAAATGAGTGAGATTTCAAAATTTGGAAACTTTGATAGCTTATAAAACGCAGTCAGCTTCGTCATGAATCAGGCACACCAACTCATGACAAAGGCTCTCTTGACTCAGAGGACATCCACAAGCCAACATAGTATGTCTCACTTCACGCTCATGATCCATGGACCAAAAAAATTCCTCAATAGAATAATTGGCGTGCATTAATGGTCTCATTGAGGCTTTTCAAGATACACAATACATTGGGCATTTATAGAATGCCATTATCTGTAGCAAATCTCAACAGAATTTGGTTCGATTCACAATAGATACATTGGGCATTTATAGATACAAACGATTCACAATAGATGATTATTCACACACTATCAGGACTAATAAGTTGGGGGCAAAATCAATATAACTAAAAAAGAGATAACAAATTAAAAGAGCAACAGAAGATAAACCCAGTCAAAGAAACAGTACAGCCTTCAAAGGGATCTTTCTTTGAGCGATCTCATAGAAGCTCGTGTGTTAAAGACTTGCAATGAGCCAGTGGTACAGGAGTAACATTGTTAAATCAATTCAAGATAGTAGTATCCTGAAACTGCTGCACATCTATCTAGAACAAACTAATAGCACTAATAAAAAAATTTACATCAAAGGTGCAGACACTCACTGACTTTTTTCCTTTTCAAAAGTTTCAATATATTGATAAATTATTGTGACTGCAAGTAAAATTCCAGTTCCAGAACCAATTGCGCCCATGAAATCCGCCAGAACTGTCAAAGCTCCAATGCAGATGCCTCCAAAGGCTGCTGCAGTAGGGATGTATCGGTTCAGTTCCATTTGTAAATTTGACTCTCTATGCCCAGACATCACCATTTGTTGCTCCTGCAGAATAAACAAAGAAATATTAGGAGGTATCCAGATATCAGGTAATAACTTCCAGAAGACTATTATATATTAAGTCGCTCACGCAGTCACGTAAAACCTCATAATACATATAATTTACTGACTAGATAACCTAAGATGTAAATAGGAAATTAAGAAAAAGAAAAAGATGAGAAAAAAGGATAGAAAATTAGCTATAATTCCTCGAGTACACTTGCTTTGCTTATTTGATGAAGAACAAAAGAGGAGGTAAAAAGACATTTGATTTCCAATGCTATCATATATCATCTAAGAATTTGTTGTGAAAAGGTATTTGAGAAGACAAATAAGAAAGAAAACTTGATTTCTAATGCTATCCTATATTACATGAATGAAAATCACGTAAGGATACCTTGAGCTGCTCAGCCACATCTCTGGCAGAGGAACCAGAAACTTTAATCCAAGTCATTGAAAGCAGAGCACAAGCGGACAGCACAAACACAAGATATAATAATGCATGGAAAGGATTGGCTGCCATGTCGGCCAAGCTGAAAAGATGAACCAATTTTTTTAGGAATTCAAAAAGATGAAGCAAAATCACAAGAACTACTGCTCTTGCAAACAAAATGATGTGAAACAAAACATGGGTCTCACCTTGAGGGTCCAGTGATGTAATATGCAATCCCACCGACAGGGATAAATTGGCCGCCTGAGTATTCAGATTCCTTCCACTTACCCAGCAGATTTACAAGGAAATTTCCACTGAACTTCCTGTACAGTAACTGTAGAAATAGTAATATTATTAGATATATGTCCTATTGTAGATTAAGGGAAATCAGCTTTCACACAAATTATGAAATTACAAATTAAGGAGTTCGAAAGATTGGATTGAGATTGCCATTCATTTTTTGCTGACCATTGCACTTGAATGGATGGTTCTCAATCTTAATTCCGGAGGAGCAAACACTGGAAGCATATAAGGTTTCCTATGGAATTGATTGTAGGGGGAAAAGCGAACATTTAGGTCCTACAATTAAAGAGGAGATTGGTACCTGGGATAAGAAGTAAAGATAGGACACAAGTGCAGACTGTAGAACAATTGGCATGTTGGATGTGTAAAATAGTTTAATTGGATATGATCCTTGTTGACCACGAGTATTCTTCGACTTCATGGGCAAATCAACACGGAACCCTTGGAAGTAGTTAACAATGCCGAAGATCAAGAATGTAGCTAGCAAGTTTGTTACATTAGGGAGATTTTGCCGATAAAATGCCTCACGGAGGGCATGGACCTTGTCTGTCCGTGTTATTAACAGATGGAATAAAGCAACAATTGCTCCTTCAAACTCAGTTCCCCGTCCAGTGTTGATAGTTGCGGGGCTAAATGCTTTCCAGATCACACTTTCACTATAGAAACAAAAGATGTCCACAAAAGAAATAATATAAGAGAGTTGAAAATAAAACAGGCACGAAGAGAGACGACAAACAAAAACATTTAAGCATCTTACCAGATATTAGTTGCAATGAACAGGGAGATACCAGATCCAAGACCATATCCTTTCTGTAGAAGTTCGTCCAAGCATATTACAATGACACCAGCAAAGCAAAGTTGGACTATGATAAGAATTGCGTTTCCAACGCCAAGTTGGTCAACACTACCATACATTCCAGATAAAACATAAACCACCGCTTGACCGGCAGCAATCAGTATACCTAACAGCTTCTGTGCACCATTTCTGTGAAGAATTTTACAATGTGACAAGGACAGTTAATCAACCAGTGAAGATAATTGTAATTTGTGAACGACTAAAGATGGATACAACCTTACTTCCTAAAATTTCATAGACCAAGTCTATATAGAGTAAACTATTTTACATATCTATCAGTATAGTTTTCAACTATTGAGGAGAAATCAGAAACACAACTAATTTGCAAGCCCACTTGGACAATGATTTTTATATAATTACTATCTAGCTTTTGTTTCAAAATATGCAACAAGAAAACTAAAGAACAACTTACAAAAGCGCACGATCTTCGCGAACACTGTTGTCCACTTCAATTATTTTCAGCCCAGCGAGCATTTGCATCACCAGTCCAGATGTCACAATAGGGGTAATACCAAGCTCCATGACAGTCCCACGGCTAGAGGCGAGAATAACCCGAATCCAGTAGAAAGGATCTGCACCTGTTGTTGAGTGTATCCCATACAGAGGGAGCTGACTGCAGACTAGAAAGATGAAAAGAGCTACCACTGTGTACATAACCCTCACTCTGAAAGGAGTTTTCCTATCTGCACTTTGAACTTCTGGCAGAAACGGCATAAACGGTCGGACAAGATGCAACACTCTAAATCCACCTGCCATTTTTACTTATCTTAACTAAACAAGTTCAACCTGATGAAAATACATAAAAAAAAAAATGTTCAGCACAAAACATTAAACAAACCAATAAATAAAAACAGTCAAAATATCACATAATTTAAAAGAAACATGGACGGGCGCCGTATACAAACCGGCCTAAGTCACATTCACACACCCTCATGAACAACTTAGAAAAATCACTTTAGGGTTTTCTACTAAAATCACGTCAAACCATCACTGTGCATGTAAAAAAAATATAACGATCATGAATATAAACACAACAAACACAACCAGCTACAAACTCTGAACCAAAAAAAAACATGCAATACAAAAACAACCGAATAAATCTCATCTAAACAATGCCATACTCACTAATTCAACAGTAATAGTGAGAAACTTACTAATTATTACCAGTGCGTTGAAATTTTAGATTGTGTTCTTTGAGAAGAAAGAGATCAGCTAGTTCTATAGTGGTGTGTGACGTGCGTAAGAAGTAAGAACACGTGTTGTATATTACCCCATTATTCTATTGACCGGCCAACATAAAGTCCACAATGGTGGTCCAGTACTCCAGTTACCATTATTTTATTGACCGGGCCAACATAAAAGTCCGCAATGGTGGTGCAGATTTAAAAGTGGTAACATACATGCCATGATGTTGCATCATTGATATTTTTATTTAAATTCTGATAATTCCATGTAAGATGACAAAAATGAGAAATTAAAGATTGCAACGATTTTAGAAGATACAATAAAATTGAATGGTTGAAAACTTCTAATGATACTTGGATTTCTAATCCTAATGATATAGGTCAAACTCTTGTAAATCATTTTTCTAACCTTCTAGATGTAAATAAATCTGTTAATACTAGTCTTATTACCTCTTTCTTTCCTATATATATTGACTTCTTTTGACCTGTCACACCTGAAGAAGTATCACACCTAAAGAAGTAAAAGAGGTTATGTTCAGCATTGGTGGTCTGAAATCCCCTTGACCTAATGGGTTTCCTGCCATTTTTTTCCAGTCATCCTGGGACTTGCTTGGACAAAAGTAACAAAGATGGTTGTTTTATTCTTCTCTCAAGGTCATTCTCTAAAACATCTTAATCAAACAAACATTGTTCTCATCCCTAAATGTCCTAATCCATCTTCTTGTAGTGATTTTAGACCAATCAGTTTGTGTAACATCTCTTCCAAGGTAATATTCAAACTCCTGGCTAATAGACTAAAGACAATTATTGGCCCTTGTATATCTCCTTATCAGTGTGCCTTTGTGCCTAATAGACAAATCATAGATAACATCATCCTTGCTCATGAGATTATGCACACTATCAAGCATAAAAAAGGGAAGTCTGGCCTTATGGCTATAAAGCTTAACATGTCTAAAGCCTTTGACAAGGTTAATTTGAACACCCTCCTATCCTCACATCTCTTGGGCTTAATCAGAAGTCAGTCAATCTTGTCACCCAATGCTTTTCATCACCTCAGTTCTCGGTTATAATCAATGGTACACCTCATGGCTTCTTTAACTCTTGCAGAGGGCTGAGACAGGGTGACCCACTGTCACCCCCTTCTTTTTATTTTATGTATGGAAGTGTTAACCAGAATTCCTAATGTAAAAACCCAAAATAACAAGCTTCATGGAATAAAAATCTCAAGAAATAGTAGTCATATTTCTCACTTGTTGTTTGCAAATGATGCTTTCATTTTTTGTCAAGCAAATCTTAATGAGGCAACAGAACTTCTGGATGCTCTAAACCTCTTTTGTGAGATCACAGGTCAATTCAAGAAATTAATTTTGAAAAATCAGGTATCCACTTCAGTCCAAACATGCCTTCTTCTGATACAACTAACATCATGCATTTGCTTCACATGCGGAAAATAACTATTGGTGAAAAGTATCTTGGATCAACACTCTTTCTTAGCCAACCAAAAACTAGGATTTTTAATCATCTTATTGATAAGGTAAACATTAGAATTGCTGGGTGGAAAAGCAAGTTGCTTTCACAAGTAGCTAGAACTGTTCGTATTAAATCTATATCATCTGCTATCCCTGTTTTTCATATGAGTACTTTTCTGCTACCTAACACTGTGACCTCTACTTTGAATGCTATTCAGAGAGATTTTTGGTGGGGGGAAAAATAATGGTAAAAAACATCCTTTGTATTTGAAGAGTTGGAGCTTTATTTGCCAATCAAAAATAGGTGGTGGCCTAGGTATTAGAGATATGGAAACTAATAACCTTGCTCATCTTAGTAAAATTCTTTGGAATATCATCACTAAACCAGACTCACTTCTTTCCACACAACTAAAAGGTAAATATCATCCTAGTGTGAATATTTTAACTACTGTACACAAATCTGGTTCATTTTGGTTTTGGCAGGGAATGCAAACAGTTTACAATACTATTGTAAAAAAAAATGCTATGTGGTAGGTAGGCTCAGGTAAGGATATAAATATCTGGACAGACTCATGGATTCCAGAACTTTTGAATGGTACAATACTAATTACCACAGTTCATAATCCTTTGTACAGTAAAGTTGCTGATCTTATAGATGTAAATACTTGAACTTGGAAAATAGATATCTTAAATTCTCTTTTTGATATTAATACTTCTCTCAGTATTCAGAATATATACATTCCTAGGAATAATCCTGTTGATAAACTACATTGGACCTTAACCAAAAATGGACAACACTCTGTAAAATCTGCCTACCATCAGTTAAGTTTAAGATATGTCACCAATGTGAATCACAATACTAGTCTAACTTTCTAGAGAAATGACCTCAGACCTAGAGAAACTTTGTTTGCTTGGAAATGTTACCACTCTATTGTCCCAACACGAGACCATCTTAGTACTCTTTTCTATGTAGCTGATAAAACTTGTTTGCTATGTAACTCTTCTATAGAATATGTACATCACTTATTCTTGGTTTGTCCTTTCACAAGAACTCTTTGGTTTAATTTCAACACCTTGGAATTTCAGACTAATAGATTTTGAGAATTTGCAGGTGACAGAATGGATAGACATGTGGTACAAACCCCCAGTGGATTGGCTGATTGACAAAAAGAATTGGACAAGTTTTTGTATATATATATAAACTGGATTATATGGCTAGAGCGATGTAGAGTGTTGCATGATAAGTCTAAACCTAACTGGACACATGTATATAGACTAGTACAGGG
Organism: Coptis chinensis; assembly: GCF_015680905.1. Classification (NCBI taxonomy): domain Eukaryota; kingdom Viridiplantae; phylum Streptophyta; class Magnoliopsida; order Ranunculales; family Ranunculaceae; genus Coptis; species Coptis chinensis. The sequence continues at coordinate 77,306,385 of NC_141464.1, forward strand.
TTTTGTAAATGCCATGGAAGTTGGATTAGACCTTAATATTGTAAATTTTCAACCTGTTCCTTTAGAAAGATGGAAACCACCATGTATAAGGTGGGTAAAATTGAACATTGATGCCAGTTTTAAGAAAAATATACCCCATCCCATTGGAATTGGTTATGTACTTAGAGATTCTAATGGATGTTTCATTGCAGCAGGAATAGATAGAGGGAGGGGCAGAACTGTAGAAGAAGCAGAATGTAAATGGGCATTTACAGGAATTCAATGGTGTCGGAAATTCAGCTCATTAGTGGAAGTAGAGTTGGATGCGAAAGATGTATACAACTTTTTGGACAAACAAGCATCAAGCATTTCCTGGTCTTCAAAGATTATACTTGAAGATGTACTAGAAGATGTACTAGAAGCTCTTGTAAATTTTTATGGGTAAAATCTACCTCTTATTAAGTGTATCAATAGATGAACTATTTGGAGGATGATAGACTATCGTAATCTCTTCAATTTCATCTTCATATATATATATATAATATATATATATATATATATATATATATATATATATATATATATATATATATATTAAGAAGTGGCTTCCCTACCTCTTAGTTCACGAAAGTGGCTTACCACCACCTAGTTGGTTGATGAACTATTTGGAGGATGATAGACTATCGGTAATCTCTTCAATTTCATCTTTTTAATATATATATATATATATATATATATATATATATATATATATATATATATATATATATATATATATGTTGATTATCAAAAAAAAAACAAATGAAAGTTTTAGAAGATGGTTTGCGACCTCGAAACATGAGTCAGACAATTGACCAACAGTTGGTATCAAGGTGGCATCTTTGAGTTTTGAGTTAGTAGTTGGGGACGATCAAATCTAAAAATGAATCTTGTGCTATTAATCAAGGCCTTATATTTTGAAATTAGGCGATATTTCGAACCATTCAAAAAACAAAATATATCGAAAATATCAATATATTGGACGATATATCTCTTTTTGTTAACCGGTCAAAAAAAAAAATTGTGTCAATATATTGGAAAATATCATCGATATATAGTGATATATATTGGAAATATCGGAAAAAATAATAAAAAATTAGTCAAATATCGGTCAAAGTCAATAGTCAAAATCAGATTTATTAGATATATCGGTCAATATATATCAATATATTGGAAAACCCAATATATATCGATTTGAAATTATATCAATATATCCATCCGAAATATTGGAGGGGCCAAAAACCAAAATATATCGCCGATATATCAATAAAAACCATCAAGAGAGATGTGCAATGTGGTGAAGTGCTTAGCTATAATTGAAACTTTACACAAAATGTCATTAATAACCAGGCCGAAAATTAATGACATTTTGTGTCCTCAATATTAAGATAATTGAAACTATCAATATTAAGATTATTAAGATATTAATTTTCGGCCTTGCTATTAATGACATTTTGTGTAAAGTTTCTAACCACTTCACCACGTCACATGGCACATCTCTTGATAGTTTTTATTTTTAATAAATTTTTTGGGTAATACTTTGACTAGTCTTTGAACAGTCGTTGACTGATGATGGTAACCTGATTAAGTGAAGCAAACAGTACTAGTAAACACTCCGCTTTGCAAAGTACAAAAGTACTTGTAAAAAGAAGACTGCCACAAAACGCACTACAGAAAAAGTGAAATATTTATCACACCTCAAAACTCAAAAGCCATTTTTCCTCCAAAGCAAAAAACTTTCCTTTCACTCATGGCTACACACCTCTAACTAGTTACTCATTACCAACTATCATGAGAAATTCAATACTACTTCTCACACTTTTCATCTCCCCTTTACTTGAATTTCCAGTTCAAGCTGCTGCTCCAGCAGGTAAACTTGTTACCAAACAAATTTTAAGCTGTTGGGTAATGTTACTTATAACTTCATTCATTTTTCTTTGTTTCAGCACCTTTGGTTAAACACTTGTCTTCCATTCTCAAATGGACTAGATCTTCACCAAAACCATCACAACCAGGTTAGAATACTCATTAATTTTGTCACTTTATTGAGGATATGATCATGTTTAGATTGATGGGTTATAATGTGGTTATATTATATATATGTACAGATGGTAATGTGCTTCAGTTCGAGAGTGGTTACTTGGTTGAGACTATAGTAGAAGGAAATGCGCTTGGGGTGCTGCCGCATTCTATTCGTGTATCTCAGGATGGGGAACTCTTTGCCGTTGATGAGGTGAACAGCAACATTGTGCGAATAACTCCGCCTCTATCCCAATGTATGTCTGCTACTTTGTATACTACTTAATTTGGTTTATATCTCACATGTTAGTGTTTTGTTTTAGTACCGAGTGATGAGCTTATATCTGTGTTAACGAAATGCTTCATCTTTGTAACTTGGGTTTTGCAGATAGTAGAGCTAGATTAGTTGCTGGGTCGTTTCAGGGTTACACTGGACATGTTGATGGAAAACCAAGTGATGCTCGGTTTAATCATCCAAAGGGTGTTACCATGGATGATAAAGGGAATGTATATGTCGCAGACACAACGAATCTAGCTATCAGAAAGATAGGAGAAGCTGGTATGTGACATCTTAACCTTATCTGAGCTGATTTTCAGGATTGTGTATCTAGAATTTTGGAATTTGATCCTCCGCCTGTAAAGAAATCAAATTAATGTTTAGTAATTGCTTTGTTTGCTTGCAGGTGTGACAACAATTGCTGGAGGGAAATCCAATGTTGCGGGTTACAGGGATGGACCTAGTGAGGATGCAAAGTTCTCTAGTGATTTTGATGTAGTCTATGTTGGGCGCACCTGTTCATTGTTAGTTATTGATAGAGGAAATGCTGCTCTGAGGCAAATTTCTCTCAACCAAGAGGATTGTGATAATCAGCATAGCTCAATTACCACCACAGGTTTGACTCCAAATATATTTTACGTAGTAATCATGCTTATGTATACTTTAAAGATAGCATCTGTGTTCAACACAAAACGTAGAAGTTTCTATTAACACATAACTGGTGTCTTACTCTTAACTGATTAATCCTGGGTTTTCTTTATGGTTGTAGTTGCATTATTAAGTCTAACTGTTGTAGCTTGGATGTATATTTTTGTTGATAACAACATATAAGCCAAAAAAAAAGTTATAGGCCAATGTGAAGGATAATAACTATGCTTTAGGAATCAGGATATCTCTCATATGCCAGCTAGAGTATAGTCCTGAAGACTTCTAGCGGAGCAGGTTGCTTTGTGTTCTGGGTTTCAGCTGATTCATGATCAGTGCCGATACATGATACACGCATATATTTTGGAAAATAAGAATGATAGATTAAACAAATATTAAGTACACACACCTTAGTTATGGTTCTTCATAGGTTGACACACATTACTGCAGTTAGGATTCTTCATGTAAACCCTCGTTATTTGAGTTCTCCCATTATCGCTCATCTACATAATGATAGTTGTTGAGCATTTAAATCACAATCCTGTTTCTCAATGGGATCATCCTTGCAGAACACTTGTAGGTATTCACGTCAGATATGCATGCAAGGAAAGTTCTTAAAACAATTTTTCTCATGAACTTATCCTCGCAAAGTAACTGAAGAAAAGACCGGTTGACCATATTGACAAATGTAGCTAAGTAATGTAATCAACACAAAAGGAGGAAATGAAAAGCACATATTGATTATGGGATTCAGTTTCCTCCCTTCCATTCCTGAGATATGTTGTTCTTGCTAGCTATTTGTTCATCTGCTGTACTGATTGTCTCTTTACAAACACAATTTATAAATCAAATGCAAGCAAAAATAGCGCACCACCACAAAATCATGTATTTTTTTCCTGGTCACTAAAATGGGTGCAAATATTAAACAGTAACCAATCTCTCAGAAACTGAACCAGCGTGAGCAGAATTTACATTTCAATTGTGGATCACCTTTTCAAATTCTATATGCTAATGGATATGCTACGTGGCTTTTCAAAGCAGACATTGTTATGGTTATTGGCGCGGTATTGATTGGATATGCATCCTGCATCATTCAGCAGGGAATTGGACCTACCTTATTTGCAAGGACGGTAATTCTCATACCATTAATTTGTGCATGCCATCTATTACATTCTTTTCACTTGGTTTGTCTAATCTGGCGTCTTTGCTGTTCCCAATATGGTGTCTTACAGCAGCAGGCTTTGCAGACAGAACCCCAAGCTCGATCGACCAGAGAAAAACCCACTCCGCTCAAGGAGAACCTTAAAGAGGACCAAGAGGTGGGATGGCCATCTGCTGGAAGGCTTATCATGGATTTTGGTAAACTTGCAGTTGAAGCGCTCGGTACTGTCGGATTATATCTCATCCCTTTGAGTTTCCAACCTGGAAAGAAAGGTCTGACACCAATCAGAGACCCTCTTGTGATGCCTGAAGATAAAGCTGAACCCCCACTAGTGCAGAAGCAGAGAGCTCCCACTCCCATATCCGAAGCACGCCGCACCAATGCTCCAAATTCAGCTGATAATTATACACAACATAAACTCCAGAAGAGTAAATCAGCCTCTATGAAAGATCCCTCATTGTCAAGCAAGCATCGGTCTTCAAAGCGACAAGACTATACAGAGTTCTATGCATCAGGTGAGACACCACCTCCATATGCCCAGTATGGTTCCAAGAGCCAGAAAGAAAGAACCAGGCACCGCCATCGTGATAGAAGCGGGGAAATAAGAAGTGGGGACGGTGCTTATGGAGGGGCAGGGACAGAGCCAAAGCCTGTAGAAGTCAAACCAGTTGATTATAGTGACACAAAGTTTGATCATTATAACATCAGGAACAAGTATGGTTCCGATGATCTCTTCAATTTTTGATTGGGGGTTTGAACTCTCAATGTTCCCCCACTCGTTTTGCTTGTAATGGATAGTCTAGCTTGCTGGGAAATTTCATATGTAATATGTTAATTTCCTTCAAATGATTTAGGATAGGCTTGCAGCAGATGGCCTAGCGTGTAATTCGATATTTTCCTGAAAAGATTTAGTATAGGCTTGTCTTGTTTCGTGTTGTTACTGGTAACATCCATTTTATGACTTGAAAGATCCATGGATCGACAAGCTCGACTGGAGTTAGGAGGCCTATTTTCCAAATTCTCAGTCTCCAACTCTCCAACTCTCCAACTCTCAGAATTCTAAAAAAGAGATTAGATTAGGATTCTAAAATTATTTGGTCACTAAATTTGGTTCAAAAGGCAATTTTAGATTAGGATTCTAAAATTATACACCCCAACTTTGTGAACTTTTAAATTTAGAAACCAAATCTAATACTAATTAGAAAGTACAATTTTGTGAAACACCAAATCTAATACTAATTAGAATCCTTCTAAAACTTGGTATTACATAGGTTATAAATAAGGAGGTTTCAGAAGACAACTACATTCACTTCTTTTTGCAATCTCTTCCTTGCACTTGTCTCTTGCTCTTCTTCTATTAACTTTTACATTTCAATCATGGATTGTGTTAAGAATATTATGGTGTTGTTCTTGGTTATGGCATCGTTGCATGTGTCCATGGCTACTGTTTACAAGGTTGGAGATGCTAATGGTTGGACTATTCCTGTTGTTGATTATTATAAGAAGTGGGCTGCTGACAAGACGTTTAAAGTTGGGGATGTTATTGTTTTCGAGTACAACAATCAACATAACGTGTTGGAGGTGAACCAAAACGACTACGATACATGCAACGTGACTGCGGCACTTCAGACATACGAATCGGGCAATGACTCAATCACCCTCAGCAGGTCTGGCTACTTCTACTACCTCTGTGGTATTCCAGGCCACTGTCTTGCTGGCCAGAAGGTTGATATTAGAGTTGTTGACGACTCTTCCAATGCACCATCGCCACCACCTCGTCCTGCACCTGTACCTTCTTCTCCTACTAAGAGCAATGGTGCTTCTGCTTCTTCCAAGGGTGTTCTTGGGGCAGTTTTTGGTTTGGCCGTCTTGGCTGTAGCTCATTAAGGCTAGTTAGGAATTTCTACTTTATTCAGTGTCTGGTATCTTGTCTAATAGTTTGGATTTTGAGTTTCTAGTGAGTAATGTAGAGATTGTAGACTACTAAGTCTTTTATGAATAGTGAGTATTATGCCCAATAATTACTTTTAAATAAAGTTTTGGTTGTGTTCTCAACTTCTCAATTCTCATGTTCTAATAATAGTACGTTCTCATGTTTCCAATTTTAGATTTATACTTATTAAATAAATAAATCAATCTAGCTACTTTAAAGAGAATTGATAGTTTAACAGTGGATCTTTCCGGTTATATCCCTGTACAGATTCGACTATTAGATTCATTGTTCAAAAGATAATTGTGTAATAATATATGTGAGGGAGGGGTAAAACCGTCCATTTGTACAGTGAAAATTCAGACGTTTCTTTCCTGATTTATCACAATGCCCTCTATTTTACAAACAATTGTAAGATTGCCACTGACTGAGAGTTGGATTTTTGTGTTGTCCGGACCAAACTAGCTGACCGTACTCATCTTCAAAGGGTAGAAAAACTTTAAACCGATATATAATCGCCGAAATTAACAATCTAAGGTTGACAAAAACTAAAGTTGGTTGGTTTTTGTCCCTCTCCCTCTCAACCAAACCCTAACTCACTCTTTCCCCACCCACAAACCCATCTCTCCCTCTCTCTTTTCCACCCTCCGATCACGCCCCACTGCTTAGCAATTATCTAGTTATCAAGTGAGTAGTGGCGTTCTAGCCCGAGTGGGGGGTATGTGGACAAAAAATCATTTGGTTGGTTTATGTGTGTATGCCCTCATTGCTCGTCTTTTCTCTTCTCTCTCTCTCCACGCCCTCTCAATCAATTCCTCTCCCTTCTCCTCCGTCTCCCTCTCCGCTCCCGTCCCCACTTGCATAGCAGTGTACTAGTATAAATATGAGTGGTCCGCAATATATTCTAGTCCCCGGTCCATATTCATATAGTTTTAGAAACTGGTTGTGTACATTAGTAAGGGAGGTAGTTGTAAATAGGGAGGGAGGTAGTTGTAAATTATTTGAAAACAGAAAACAAACTAGTAGTTGTAGGAGAGAAGATGATGAAAAGCGTAAAAGATGAATTGATTAATCTTTGTTCAAAAGTATATTTAAAACAAGCATTTAAACAATATTATAATGAAATTTGGTTAGACCCAAATTTGTTTTCTCACCTTATTAAAGGATGTATACCAAAACAATCACTTTCACTAGGGAAACAGTTACATTCCATGGTTATAACATCTGGGTGTTGTTTAGAAAAGTTTGTTATGAATCATTTAATTAATATGTATTGCAAATGTGGGGATTTAGAGAGTGGTATAACTTTGTTTAGTGTATTGCCTAGGAAGAATGTTATGTCTTGTAATATTTTGATAGGTGGGTTTGTTCAAAATGGGGATTTGGATAGTGCTAGGATTTTGTTTGATGAAATGCCGGAAAGAAACCTTGCGACGTGGAATGCTATGGTTGGTGGGTTGATACAGTTTGAGTTTAATGAGGAGGGGTTGTGTTTGTTTGGGAAAATGCATGGGATGGGATTGTTTCCTGATAAGTTTACTTTAGGGAGTGTTTTAAGGGGTTGTGCGGGGTCGAAGGAGGTTAAACTTGGGCAGCAGATACATGGGTATGTTATGAAGTCTGGGATTGATTTTGATTTAGTTGTTGGAAGTTCACTTGCTCATATGTATATGAAATGTGGAAATATGAGTGATGGGGAGAAAGTTTTTGAGGGGATGCCTGTTCATAATGTCATTGCGTGCAATACGATTATAGCGGGTAGGGCTCAAAACGGATACTCTGAGGGAGCTTTGGATCAGTTTAATCTGATGAAGTTGGCTGGATTAAGGCCAGATAAAATAACTTTTGTCAGTGTTATTAGTACATGTTCAGAGTTGGCAACTCTTGGACAAGGCCAACAGGTTCATGCACAAGCGATAAAGTCTGGGGCTGATGCCTCTGTGTCGGTTAGAAGTTCACTTGTTAGTATGTACTCAAAGTGTGGATGTTTGGAAGACTCTTTGAAAGTTTTTTTGGAACCTGAAGATGATGATGATGATGTGTTGTGGAGCTCAATGATTGCTGCGTATGGCTTCCATGGGCATGGCCAGGAAGCAATCAAGTTGTTTGAGCAGATGGAGAAGAAGGGGATTGAGCCAAATGATGTTACGTTTCTCAGCTTGCTCTATGCTTGTAGTCATAGGGGGTTGAAAGAAAGGGGAACTGAGTTATTCAGATTGATGGTAGATGAGTACAAACTAAAGCCTAGATTGGAGCATTATAACTGCATGGTTGATCTCCTAGGGCGTGCTGGTTGTTTAGAGGAAGCAGAAGCTTTGATCAAATCAATGCCTATAAAACCAGATTCGATTATTTGGAAAACTTTGTTATCTGCTTGTAAAATCCACAAGAACACGGAGATGGCAAGAAGAGTAGCTGAGAATGTGCTTAGGCTTGATCCTCAGGACGCTGTACCTTATGTATTGCTTTCAAACATTCATGCTTCTACAAAGGGTTGGGGAGATGTCTCAGAAATGAGAAAAACTATGAGAGATAAAAACGTGAAGAAGGAGCCTGGAATAAGTTGGTTGGAGGTGAAGAATCAGGTTCACCAGTTCCGCGTTGGTGATAAATCCCATCCAAAATGGTTGGAGATTGATGAGTACCTCAAAGAACTGACTTCAGAGATGAGGAAAAGGGGTTATGTGCCTGACACAAACTCCGTTTTGCACGACATGGATATTGAGGAGAAAGAATACCACCTAGCTCACCACAGTGAGAAGTTAGCAATTGCATTTGCCCTTCTGAGTACAACATCAGGAGCTCCAATTAGAGTCATGAAGAACATGCGAGTCTGCAATGATTGCCACTTAGCAATCAAGTTCATATCTGAGATTACTAATCGAGAAATTGTAGTTAGAGATGCTAGTCGTTTTCATCATTTCAAACATGGCAAATGTTCTTGTGGTGATTATTGGTAAGTTGAGGTTGCATTAATCTTGCCTTTTCTTTTGCTTTTCAACTTTTACATATATGATGGGGTTAGAAACGTATATGGATTAGTGAGATCACCATTCAGTTATTATCTATAGATTCATCATTCATGAAACACTGGACTCTTCGTGCCCAGATGTGTTTTTCTTTCTTTAATATTATTATCTAATATCTACTTATCTTTTTCAGAATTCATTTCACTTTTTTTCTCCGATTTGGAGTTGCTCGTTCGGATATTCAAACAGAGCAAGTTTAGTTTCTGTATGTACACATGCACTCGACTCATTTTTTAAACGAACTCAAAACTCTGTCCAGGCTCTACTCTCATAATGCACATGGATGGTGTCATTGTTTATCACACTAGGCTAGTTTTTCCAAAAGAAATTAGTCGAGTCTGATAAAATTTAATTCCTCGCACATCTCTGAGCGGGCTACAGGACGACGCAAACATCTTAATTTCTCATACATTTTGAATCGCAACAGAACATGGAAGAAAAAGCTGCTGAGAAAAGCTGCATGACACTGATTAAGACAAACATATTTATTGCAAATAAGAAGTAAACGAACTATAATTCCTTCAGGTCATGTTGAAGTAAACTTACCATGTTGAAGGACGTATTCCAGCACAAAACCCAACCCAACCCAACCCAACCAAGCTCACCTTCAGGTCAATCTGTGTTCCATTGAACCACTCAATTTTCACACAATCATCAGAAGCCATAATTAACGCGAAAAAGATAATAAGAAAAAAACAAGTCATTTCTACTCGATGATATAACTTTCAGGCCCATTACAAACTGACCAGCATAAGACATACCATACAAGAAGTTCATATCAGAGGTGCATGCATAATCAAATTATTGATAATATATCCATCCAGAATATGAATAACAAACCCTCCTGGGGACGCAAGCACCCAGGGGGGTAAAAGTTGAGACTACAAATAAGAAAATAGGACAAGGAGTATCCAGGAATGGCAAAAAGTCCTCCAAAATATAGAAGACAACAATGACAACAAATGCCGGAAATGGCTTCTGCAATGTTGGATTCTTCCACAATCAGCTTCTACAAGACGCTAAAATGCCCACAATCATGATGTCACGCATCCAAGTCAGGCAAGGCCATTCATATCTGATCATCACTAAAATTCACTGCTAGATCCCAATAATGAGCTACCCCAGCATCAGAAAACGTTTTCCTTGCAGCAGCATCAGTTCTATGGTTTTGAACAAAAAACCTATTGAAACTTGGTTTAGCAACACTTCCTTGCCATACTAGCACACACCTGTTCACTGGTTTGTCCTCGTTTTCATCCTCATCATCTTTATCTGCTGCCACAGCAGCAGCCCAGTTTATCCTCCCAAGCATCAGCTTGCCATACCTCTTGATAGGCTTGCTACCACCTTCAACAACCACCACAGCCATGTCGTCAGCCATCACTGCACACCCAGTTAATCGGTTCTCCTGGGCATTAACATCGACCTTAAAGCGGGTCTGAGGATGTGAAAGATCATTGATCTTATAAACAGAAACAATTGTTTCTAGTGTGTTTGGATCCTCAAAAAGCTTCCTCTCTTTTTTCTCACGCCGCTCTGCCGGTGTAAGCTTTCGTGCAATATTCCTATCAACATGAGCTTGTTCACGCTCAGCAGCAGCAGTACGAATTTCCATTTCAAGCTTTGTGGGGTCTTGTGTAGCTTCAGAGCCAAGAACTTTCATGAGATTGCTCATCTTGACCTTGGGCTTTGGTGGTTCAATCAGGCCTTGCCTTATCATCTCTTGCCTGTCTTTTTCTTTATTCAGGCGACGCTGGGTCCGCATTTTTTTCTGCTCCTTCTTAGTTAGCTTCATGGGTTGTGGTGGAGGAGGAGTAGGCTCGGCTGGTGGCTCAATTGGAAGTGGGTGTTCTACATAGATGGTGATCTTATCAATTTTCAGTTTATCTTCGCCAATCATGTTCCCTTCAGTAATGTCACCATATTCTCCAGAAAGCAACAATGACCGATCCCTGAGTTAGTCAGTAAAAACAAAGTAAGACATGTATTATAGAAACTTCATGCAAGACAGAGAAGTGGTCCCTGTCTCACATCTTAAAATTTTGACAAAATTTAAAACGTAAGAGACATTCAACCTGCATATAATATTAAGTAGAATGTAAACAACTTACCACCACTCAACATCTGGAACCAAGTCCTTTGGCTTTTCTCTGGTAATAACCCTCTCCGACACCTCAATCAAATTTGGATTGATATCAGGCTCAGATTTTGCCTTTGCTAGCTGGGCTTGTTTTGTTTTCAACTCCTTAGCTTGGGCTTCTCCAAATTGACTCTGAAAAACAATGTAAACTATCATCAAGGAAGAAAATTAGCAAAAGAAACGATTTTTCAAAAACACAATCATAGACTTGAAGTCTGTCCATTACCTTAAATCTGATGATCTCAGCATCTTTAGACCATTTCCCTTCCTCTACAAACTGGAAAGCCATCCTCTTGGGCCTCAAAAGCTTTGTCTTGTTTATACCCATTCTCTCATCAAAATGAGGATTTGATTCTGGATCAACATCCAACTCGGGTTTAAGTATCTGAAATGCGTCTTTCTTCTGCTTGTTAATGTTGACCTATAATACATTCAAAGAACAAGATAGTAACATGAGTATCACATAGAAGCAGAACAAAGAGAAAACAGCTGACCAGATCATAGAAAAAAACAAACCTTTAAGGTGCTCAGATTTGCTGGCTTAGACAAATTGACCACATTACCATGTTCATCAATTTCTCTGCCTAGTGGATCTAAACGGAGAACGGGAGCTTTGGATGGTTTCTGATGGACAGCCGCATCTGTTGTTATCTGCCCTGGGAACATGTTTATGACAGGAGCAAACTCCGGATCATGGTGAAATCCCATTCTGGCTGCAAGCTCTTGCGCTCGTTTTACGGCTTCAATATTGGGTATAGCTGTAATCCCACCAACAGCAGGCACACCACTCGCAGATGGCTTGGCAGACGCTGAAGGCATGACAGGTAGAGTAGATGTGCTTAATGGTGTCTGTACGCTTGAGGCGTTTAAACCCTCCTTGTTTAACCCTACCAGTGTACGAGCATCTGAATTTGAGCTTGGAACCTTGTTTAACTACATAAACCAGCAAAATATCATTATATTAACTCTCTAAATACATTAAGAAAGAAAGATATAGAAAATAAAGGAGTACACAAAATAAAAAAAAGACCAAAATAAAATAAAATAAAGGCACGTGAAACACACACAATATTTGGTTTTTTTTTTTTTTTTTTGGGAGAGAGATTACATCTGAGTACAATATAAGCCATGAGCACAAACTTACCAATGGATTCCTTTTAAGCTTTTCTGATAACTCCTTCTGCTTTCGTAAGGTTTCTGATAACACCTTCTGCTTTCGTATGGTTTCCTTGGCTTTTGTTAAAGCATCGAGAGATACAGAAACAGTTTGTAGGCTTCCACTCTTGCCAGCAGCTGAAGCTGTAGTCCCATCTGTACTGGATTTTCCAGGAACCTCATGAGATCTGGTAACACTAACTCCCTTATTTTCATTGGTGGTAGAAATTGAAGATACCTTGGTAGGAAGGGAATGTCCAGGTTCCAAAGAAGGCTCAGACACAGCATTAGACGGCATGCTCACCGGTTCCAAACCAGCACCCTACAGTAAGATAGCATCCAAGAATGAGAAAAACAAAACTTGAAGTCTATCAAGATGGAGATCAGTGTTGTCTTAGAAAGACAACTGAAATGATAAATCAATATACAATAACAATGTTAATATACACGAAATGTGATCTTGAAACTCTCAACCAAATTCAATCAAGTAACTAAATCACACAAAAATGTGTGGTACCGGTCTTACGATGAATATTAAAGCCCAGTACAGGTCCAAGAGGACCATAAAAACTCCAGAAAAGACTAGTACTCCAACTAAATCTAGTGCATTATTAAAAGCATGGGACATTGTATGCTTCACAATGTGTTGTTACTTTTTTAGAAATATGCAAACTTTAGTCCATGTATGAGATTGCAATGAAAGTAACATTATTGGCAAAATCTGGTATACATCTCTCTAACAACTCCGATGTTAGATACTTGTAATAAAAGACTAAACTGTCAATGGGTGCCAAAAACCCAATACTGGAAAAACCCAATACAGGGGCTATAAAAATAAAGATATCAATGTTTCAAAACAGTAATGAAAACGCCCGCTACTCAAACGAAAATCAAATTAACAGTTACATTTTTTTAATCCATTTTGGGAAGAACAGCTTGCTGCAATAGAGTTAAAGTTTCGATTAACATCTTCAGTTCTCCCATATAACCAATGTATTTTCTCATGTCATTGTGACTTTTGAATTGTCTAATTGATTATGTTGAAGGGGCCTTGCCAAAACTACAAGTCAAGTAAGAAGTGTACACCACATATAACATGACTAGTTAACTTTACCTAGTGTTTATTCTAAACTGGGATAATTCTTTTTTAAATTAATGATTATGTAATGCAGCCCTCTCCAAGGACATGTATTGCGTACCTACTATGCCTCAGCTTCATTTTCATTATGCACTTGGTTTATAAGCTTCAACTCATTTATCTACGTCAACAAATATAATGATAGGACTTAATATTATGTGTATTCTGCTCGCTTACTTTAGCCATACCTATGCCTATATAATTGTTCGCGTAAAACATTCACAAAGGAGAAAAGAAAATGTTCATTTTACTATGTTAGACGACAGGAAATAAGATGGAAACTCACATCATATCTGGAGCCGCTCCTATTAGAAATGCCTGTCTTTTGGGAAATATTATCGACAACTTCATCTCTAAATTCTTTCTTTTCGGATTTTACAGTACCCGCTTGTTTCTCTTCTTCAGCATCTCTCGTATCTTCTTCCATAGCTCGGTCACCAAACCTCCGTCTTTTTCTCCCACTGCGACTACTTCCACCATTAACATCTTTAATCTTATCTTCCTTAACTCCATCCTTGAATTCCCACTCTTCCCTCTTCTCTTCCTTAACAGTTCCATTCAGATCCGTAGAATCCTTTGACACCATATCTTCAAATCGACGTTTATCTCTATTTTGTTCTTTCCTCCTTTTCTCACTCTTATCCACTCTTTCCTCACTCTCTGCCCGTTCTCTCCTTTTGTGAGACGACAATCTTCTATCAACCGATTCATCACGGGAAAGCTTTTCATCCCTAGTACCCTCCCTCTTAGATTCCTCATAATCATTTGGAAAATCCCTAGGTCGATGCTGATCACCATTTTTGTGTTTCTCTTCCTTGGCCAAACGTCTGTCAACTGATTCATCTGTGCTACCTTTTGGCTCTTCATCCTTGGATCGATGACGACGTTTTTCCTCCTTGGACGAGCGCTTCTCTTCTCTATACCTATCAGGCCCATCTCTTTTACTTCGATGCCTGTGATCACGATCTCTATCTGTATCACGGTGATCTATTACTGAATCGTTTCTTGAATTTCTGTCCATCCCTCTCGAAAAACAATTGTAAGTGTAAATAGAGTGATAGACTACTAGATTGCAAAGCCTGTATCAAAGAAAAGCACAATAAACACAAATTGAGAAATTCAGGGGCAATAAATAAAATGAAATGTCAAGCTAATAATAATACAAGTAATCTAATTTGTAGACGACTTTATCCAACAAAATCATAAACCCCCCAACAAATAGGAAAGAAAGCCATAAAACCCTAGCTTTTTATTTAATAAAAAACTCGGCTTATTTATTACCTGCAAATCCTGCAATTGTAGAATAGAGTGTGTTTGAGAGAGAGAGAGGGGGGTTGTAAGTTTTGGGGATGATGGAATAATCTAAATCTAAACTCGACCCTGATCTACAGTCCCGCAATAGTATCGTGTTATAAAAGGGTATAAATGAAAAATATAGGTAGGCTACTTTTTACCGCTGTCGTCTTGGACATTTTTTTGCTACACATGTTACTCTAACACGTGCATTATATTATGCTAGTACTAGTATTATAGAATATAGGGTTTTATTTTAGATACAAAGAAATTGGGAAATTGGGCTAGAGAGTCATTTAAAAAAAAAAAAACAACTCAAAAGCTCGACCAATAATTTTTTTGGGTTTTATTTTTTTATAGAAATTTTTTAGAATCTAAGCTTTTGACTCGAGACCAGTCTGCCACCTGTTATTTTTTAGAAAATCTTTAGAATCTAAGCTTTTGACTCGAGACTAGTCTGCCACCTGTTATTTTTTAGAAAATCTTTAGAATCTAAACTTTTGACTCGAGACCAGTCCGCCACCTGTTATTTTTTAGAAGTTTTCTTCAATGTGCAGGCTCTCTAATAAATTCCAATGTGCGCTAATCTCAACCCCACATATAATTTTTGCTTTAAAATCCAAAATCTAAAACAAACTTGTTAACGGGAGAAACTGGTTTGGAAAAGGAACAAGTACATGAAATACCAAATTTACCCAAAAACTAATCCAACCTAATAACCATCGAAAATGAAAAGTGGAAAGTGAAATAAAACTTCGTTAGTTCGAGAAAAAAAAATGGAAACAGTTAGCACCAATCTCTCACACTCTTTTCGGGCCAGTTATGATATCTCTACTAAACTATCGAGTTCAACTCCATTGTTTCCCTTTCTCACTATCTTCCAAGAGAAATCCTCTACATTTCAAACTCTGGATTGGGCATCTCTCAAATACTCCTTCAGGTTTGGATATTGGTTTCTATAGAGTAAGTGCTGAAATTTATTAGCTTCTTGTTAAATTTCTATAATAATTTATCTCAATAATTTATGATTTTAATATGGGCATAATCTTGTTGTTATTCATTTGATCGAAATTTTGGGTTTTTTTCATTATCATATTATACCAATTTCACATTGTAACTAATCAATGGCTTCTTCACTTTGTAAAAAAAAATGTTGTTGGGCCTTTATTTTAGGTTGAGATAATGAGGGGACATGGGTGAGGTAGTCGCCTCAGCTTCTTTTTCTTCATGGGTGTCATATTGGTGAAGATTATTGTTTACATGCACTGATGCTTCCCCTTTTTTTATTTTGATATTGCCAGTAAAATTCAAGATTTCTTTGCAGCCATATTGTTTGTGTTTATAACACGTGTTATATGGAAATGGTTGAAACGGGTGTGGGAACCATGTGTTGTTCAAATGTACATTATTCCATGTATTGAAGTTGATCCAAGTGTTGATAATTTCAGTCACTTGATTGAGGGGAAAGGAAAAATATATGCATTGAGTATAAAAACTGGTTTGGCTTATTTCATTTTTGTCCGGAACAAAGATACAATCACAACATTGTCAGTAGTCCCTAGTGACACATACGAGGAAGATAAATAATGCAAGATAAAATTAGGTATCTCAAACCTTTCATGCCTAAATAAAATATGAGTAGAATTAGTGCATTATCGAAATACTATGATTTCATTTAGTTTCAATTATACTAAAGAGCTCAAGTTGCTAGTAGTAATTTTTTCTTTTTATGAATGATTAGATTCGATTGGTTTCAATTATTCTCAAAGAAGCAATGAATTATATCAAAATATAACTAAAGTGAAACCAACTCCAATATCAATACAAGCTCTAACACGGTATACCGTTTAATACCCAATATTGAATATCAAATAATACAAGCTTCATCAAGCTTAATCATGGTATACCGTTCAATACCAACTTTTCCATTAACTTTCAGTTACCTTACACAAAAACAACAATTAAAGGTAAAACTAGCCCCCAAGGCACCTAGTCATGCTCGTGTCTCAACCAAGGACACAATATAAATAAAATCATTTACAAAATAAACCATTATTCAAACAAAATATAACCTTCACCAATTTCATTCTCCATGTCCACTTTGGAAACCCGTAGTTTTACTAGGCATCACAACCACTAGCAATTATGATATCATAAAATATATAAGTAAACTTAAGTCGAAAATGGCAAAAATCCTAATTTTCTGCAAACTAAATTTTTGACGGGCTTTATTCAGGATAGCACAACTTTTTCCACATATATCCAAAAGCAACGATGTTTTTTGAGTTGTAAAGATAACACACATACCTTACTTCTATATTGAGGCTCGAAATTTATTTCTAATCCAAACTTAAACTTTGGTTCCAAAAAAGGTTCCTCAAAGCCAACAAAAAAACCCTACCTTGAACTATAATCACAAATATTAACGATATGGCGATATGCCATGCTAATACAAAGAGCCTAGATGGAACAAAACAGTCCAACCAAACAACTATTCTTCCCATTGCAAGGGTATTCATTTTCTTACGTGTAAGTTGTAATTAACACTGGGAAATTTTCATAGGATGACCAGGCATTATCAAAGGGATCCATCTGCTGAAAAAACAAATGCTATTGAAAGTGCCAACTCACCTACAATGTACAATTAAAACCATATTTGACTCAGACTTTGTATAATCATAGAATGACATTTAGTACTAACTACTAAGTTGTGCGCATTGAGTTGCATACAAAGTTGTGCGCATTGTAGATTTGGTATCATAATAATGAGGAAGACAACGACTCCAATAGACATATAACCCTGGGATTAAATTAAAGCAAACTAGAAAGTCATTGACAAGTATTCCAACCTAATCACTCGTGTCTATACTTGAATGTATTGACATGCCTAACCAACTACTAATGAGATTGATTTCATAAACAATGATAGGGTAGGGAGTTGTTCTAGCAAAAATAGAATCACAGTCTAAATATAATCATAGAGAAATTATTATATCAAATCACAATATTCCAAGACTTTTTACTTATTTGTTTTTAAAAAATTCCCCTTTGAATTCCCGCTAGCACTATAGAACAATAAAGTGTATTAATTCCAAAAAGACCATTATTCAAAATTTTATTTTACAACAGTAAAGGAGCAGTGATAGTATGTACTAATGTGGGAAAGACAAAAACAACAATTACCATTTCACGGCGGATTGAATTGGCTTAGTTGAAACTCTTCGCACGAAAATCGACAAATCCTTGCAAGCCTTTGTTGTTTTCCAAACCTCCCTGTATTGATTTTGAAAACCAATTTAATGGTGAGCTTCAAGTGTGATAATTCATCAATTCAAAATCCTTAAACAGTGTCGGTTTTGATGCAAAATCATCAAACAAGAATGTGAGGTTGAAGATAAAGGCGATTTATCGAAAAGAAAGAGAGAAGAGTCCCGCACGAGTTTTTTTTTTCTTGTTACAAAATTATAGAGCCTAAACAAAATTTCTACCAATTTCATACCGGTTTTACCCTTTATACATTTTCTTATCTTTAGGGTGTAAGATGACAGATGTGTGGTCTAGATATGTGCGCATTGGGATGCATTTGAGGTCATGTGCATTGTAGATTTGGTATATTTTTTAATATAATTTATTCTCTTTTTCACCCTTCCAAGATAACTACCAAAACAAGAACAGTGAATTTTGCGTTTGAATAGAATTTAGATGTATAAGGAGTAAAGCTAGTATGCGCAGGAGAGAGAGTGGTGTATTGAATCTAGGCCACTCATAACAACAAAAGGTACTGGTGTATTGCTCTACAAAGTATATTGTGTATTTTAAAGTTTTTACAGCATATGCATTTTAAAATGTAAAATATGTTATTATAAGTAAATTCTCTTGACAATTTATTTAAAAATGTTGAGTTCAAATAATTTAATTATCGAGTTAAAATGTATTAAATCAAGTGCATTTTAATATTTATAAAATTCGAAGAGATTATGGAGGAGGAAATCTCGTTATTTCTAGTAGTTGCAAACAAATAAAGAGAGTATTCTTGTCCATAACTTCCAAAAGTGAGTTGACATGTGTCGAATTCTGGTTTTGGTCAAACTTGGATGTAAAACTAAAAATATTATGCTTCTGGTTTTGGAGTCCAAACAATTCTCAACAGACTCCCTTAAACCAATGTTTTGATTTTAGATATACCCCCCACCACACACACATTTATAATTAGGAATTAGACATAATCCCCCATTCTAATTTTCTTTAGACATGTCCTCCCATTTTAACGTTTGAATGTTTGATGCCGGTCAATTAGATTTGACTCTTATTAACTGTTAGTACAGGTTTTATATTTTTTTCCAATAAAAAAAATAAATAATAATCTAAAACTCCCATGATGAAATGCCGAATATGCCCTCAATAATTTCTATTTCGTATGCAATTTGCTATTTAAAATCAAGTCTTTCTATTATACTATTTAACAAGCACTAGCTTTCGAACCCGTCCTACGAACGGGTGTCGTTATATTAAATTATTCTAAAATTTATTAGCAACTATTCATAGCTATGAGATATGGAAATTATATTAATCATTTGTTCAAATTTCTTGCACCGCTCTCTATCAAAAGAAAGTACCAAACCTTGGTAAAACTCATCGATTTATTTTTGTTGTTATGTTTCATAATAGAAGTTTGGTTGAAATTTTGTGAGAAAGCCTAATGTGGCGAAGATGATATTGAAGTTACTTAAATAGCAAGACATTCCCAATCATAATAAAATAATTATAATAAACACTACTTAAAATGCAAAACTATAATTGTCGAGATATTATATTCTCCCTATATATAATACAACTATGTTTCGAGGTTTGTTCAATGCATTTGCATAAAGTTTTCAATTTTACATTAATTATTCTTTGAGGCTAGTTCAATGTAGTTGGATCTAGTTTTCGATTTCCCATTAATTATTTTTGAGGTTAATTCAATGTAGTTGTATCAAGTTTCTGATTTTCCGTTAATTATTCTTTGAAGTTAGTTCCGTGCAGTTGCACCAAGTTTACGATTTTCCGTTATCTATTTATTAAGGTTAATTCAGTGCAGTTCCATCTAGTTTTCAATATTTCGTTAATTATTCTTTGAGATTAGTTAATTGCATTTGCATCAATATTCCAATTTCTCGTTAATTACTTTTTGAGGTTAGTTTAATACATTTACATCCAGTTTCTGATTTTTCGTTAATTATTTTTCGAAGTTAGTTCGCATCTAGCTTCCAATTTCCGGTTATTTATGCTTTGAGAGTAGTTCGATATAGTTACATCCGAGTTCCGATTTCCAGTTAACTATTCTTTGAGGTTATTTCAATGCATTTGCATCCAGTTTCTGATTTTTCGTTAAATATTTATCAAGGATATTGCATCCAATTTCCCGCCCTGTTAGTTAATATATGATTTTCGTTTAATGCAGTTGCATCCAGTTTTCGATTTTCTGTTAATTATTCGTTGAGGTTAGTTCACTACAATTGCATCCAATTTCTGATTTCCCGTTAATTATTTTTTGAGGTTTGTTCAATACAGTTGCATCAAATTTATGATTTCCCGTTAATTATTCATTGAGATTAGTTCAGTGCATTTGCATCCATTTTTTGATGTTTCTATATTTGTTAATTAGTCTTTAGATTAGTTCATTGCATTTGCATCCAGTTTCCTATTTCTCATTAATCTTTGAGGTTAGTTCAATACATCTGCATCTAGTTTATAATTTCTGATTATTTATGCTTTGAGGTTAGTTTGATGCAATTTCATCCGGTTTCTGATTTCCCCTTAATTATTCGTTGAGGTTATTTCAATGTATTTGCATCTAGTTTCTGATTTCCCGTCAATTATTTTATAAGGTTAGTTCAATGCAATTACATTTGGTTTTTGATTTCATGTTAATTATATTTTGAGGTTAGTACGTTCAATGCATTTGCATCCAGTTTCTGATTCACCGTTAATTATTTGTTGAGGTTTGTTTGTAGCATTTTTGCATACCGTTTCCGATTTCCTGTTAAATAATTTTTAAGAATTTGCATCCAATTTCTAATTTCCCATTAATTATTCTCTGACGTTAATTTAATGCAGTTGCATCCAATTTCCGATTTCTAGTTAATTACTTTTTGAGTTTAGTTTATTGCATTTGTATAAAGTTTATGATTTCCCGTTTATTACTCTTTGAGCTCAATTCAATGTATTTGAATCCAATTTTCGATTTCCTTTTAATTATCCAATGTGGTGTGTAATACCAACTTTATACTTATCCATCTGTAGTGTCCTTGCAAACATGACATAAAAATAAATTATATTTGATTTACTATATGGGATCATCAAAGATTATCCAGTTCCTGATTTTTTTTTTTTAATTATTCTTTAAGTTATATACCTGACTCACTATGTGGGATCTTCAAAGATTATCTACGAACGGGTCCTGTCATATTAATTATTCTGAAAACTATATGTAACTATATATGCATAACTATTATACAAACATTATATTGCTCACTCATCCAAAATTCTTATAACATGAAAACCCCACGTACTCTCTATTAAAAAAAAATAACTCACCATTGATAAAACTCTTCAACTTCATTTGTTGTTTAATAATAGAAGTTTGATTGAAGTTTTGTCAGATTGTCTAATAAGACGAAGTTCATATTGAGGCTACTTGAATAGCAAGGTGTTCTCAATTATACGAAAAAAGATAAAATAAACACCGTTTTAAATGTAAAACTATACTTATTGAGACATTCCCACAACATATAATACAACTATATTTTGAGGTTAGTTCAATGCATTTGCATCCAGTTTCTGATTTTCTGTTATTTATTTTTTGAGGTTAGTTCAATGCAGTTGTATCCAGTTTCTGATTTATTGTTAATTATTATTTGCAGTTAGTTTAATGCATTTGCATCCAATTTCCAATTTTCTGCTAATTATTCTTCGAGCTCAGTTTAATGCATTTGCATCCAGTTTTCGATTTCTCGTTTATTATTCGATGAGGTTGCATTTGCATCTAGTTTCTGATTTCCCGTTAATTATTGTTTGAGGTTAGTTCAATGAATTTGCATCCAGTTTTCGATTTTATGTTAATTATTTCTTGAGGTTAGTTCAATGCATTTGCATCCAATTTATTTTTTGAAATTAGTTCAGTGTAGTTGCATCCGGTTTCCGATTTCCCGTTAATTATTTTTAAAGATTAGTTTCATGCATTTGCATCATGTTTCCAATTTATAGTTATTTTATTTTAGGTTAGTTCAATACAGTTGCATCAAATTTCCGATTTCCTGTTAATTTGATGCATTTGCATCCAGTTTTCGATTTCCCAACAATTAATTTTTAGTGTTAGTTCGATATATTTGCATCTAAGTTTTGATTTTCCGTTAATTATTCTTAGAGGTTAGTTTAATGCAGTTGTATCAATATTCTGATTGTCCATTAATTAATTTCTAAGATTAGTTTAATGCTTGTATGTGCATCCAATTTCCAATTTCTCGTTAAATATTATTTGAGGTTAGTTCGATGCATTTGCATCTAGTTTTCTGTTTCTCGTTAATTGTTCTTTGACGTTAGTTTCATGCAATATTATATATATTTTAAAATAATTGTTATTATTCATTTTTTTTTTTTTTTTTTTTTCCATTTGCTATTATATATTTTGTAGTGCTATTTTTTGTATAATTTAATTTTCCACATGTAATTTGTTTTGGTTTGGTTTGGTATATAATTTATTAAAGCCCAACGTCCACTTTAACTAAATCAATAGTTATATAATTTATTTAAGCCAACGTCTGTTTTAACTGAATCTTGTTATTTCTCTAAAATTGGAAATTATAAAATTCATAAATTTAATTAGAATATGTCGTAATTATTGTGGTCTGTGGTTTTTGAAATCCTTAACTATGACTAAATGTTTAAATCCCACAGTGAATGACACCTCAAATTGATCCAACTTTATTTGTTAGGCCCATATATATAGTGCATATAATACAATTTTATTTGTTTTTGGTGTACACTATTACTTATTTTACGATTAGTTTATTTTTTTTTTTTTTTTTCCCAATCACATATGTGGTTAACAAATGCATAAAGTAAATGTTCAAACAACTCAATTCATTTTTTCCTATGTTCTTTCATAGTTTCATTATCATTTTCTAAAAAGAAACTTAAACTTCACTTGAGATTAGTGAAGAAACTATTCTTTGTAGCGTAAGGGTTTTAAGAAAATCGTTTTTGGTTGAATATATATATATATATATATATATTTCGTAATTAGCTATATTGTTTAGAAAAAGTTTGAGACTCTGTGAAACTCTAGATGAGATTGTTTATTTATTTATATCCTACTTTTTCATAATTAGTAATAGAATTCCGAAAAAACTGAAGTCTCTGTAAGTGCTCCAAAAAATAGATTGATGAGGGTATAACTATAATATATATATAAGGATTTGGATTTTTTTTTCGTAATTAGTATTAGTGTTTACAAAAAGTTGGAGACTCTATAAAGCCTTGAAAAATAGAGCCAAGAGGGTAGAGCTATAATTCTTAGATATATATTATAGCTATATCCTCTTGGCTCTATTTTTTTAGCCTTCATAGAGTCTCCAATAGATATATATTATAGCTATACCCTCTTGGCTCTATTTTTTGAGTCTTCACAGAGTCTCCAATATTTGCTAAACACTTGGGCTAATTCAAAAAAAAAAAGACTTTTAAAGAAAAATCTGACAAATAAGGAATTGACACTAAAGAAAATCAGACAAATAAGGGATTGACAGGTTCTTTGTTGGACATTTATTATCTTTTTCTTGGATCAATTTAGCTTCTAGGTTTATGACTCATTGTTTGGTCTTAGTGTGGAACGGAATGACCAAGACATTTATAGAGCAACCAAATTTAGTACATGTCCATGAACGCTACAATATGGGTTGTATAAGAAATTTGTATTTTGTGTTAGCTTTACCTTACAGTTTTTATAGGCTCATCTTGGACCCAAGCTAGATGTATAGATGGGTTGCTATTGAGTTGACTCCAAATCTAACCCATCACACGGAAGTTTTAACCATCCACCTGAGTTTCATCTCAGCTTTGGATGTAATTTGAGCTAAAAGCCAAAATAAAGCTCGATTTCATCCAACATAGTATGAAACACATGAATATAATACTTAAACACAGGTTGGTAACTTGATATAGATCGAGAGAAATCAATAACAAAATCCGTCAGCCCAAAACAACTAAGTGATAAAACCTATGTACGTAAATTATGCAAGCTTTGAGGGGCTTCAACCACTTGGTGGATGGTTATACTTAATACTTAATAGATATATATTATAGCTATACCTTCTTGGCTCTATTTTTTAGAGCCTTCACAGAGACTCTAATATTTTTACAACACTTAAACTAATTACAAAATTTAGGAAAAACCTTGTGTTGTCTCAAACTAGAAAGGAAAGCTTCTCCCTATTACCAAGTTCTCTTTAACCTCACCAAGAGAAGTCAATATACTTCCATCATTATTCTTTGTATTATCAAGTTCTCTTAAACCTCACCAAGAGGAGTCAATATACTTCCATCATTATTCAATACCGAAAAAGTAAAACAATTAAATAAATAAATAAACAAAATTTAGCAAGTTTGGTTAAGATATCAGATCAGATCATATACAGCTCGAGCTTCTTCATGTGTTTGTGTCTTCGGAGAAGTTGATAGATGGTGAAGCTTTCCATTATCAAATTGTCTATGGGACTATGATTATTGTTTGTAATTGCAAATTTTGGATGGTTATCTTCTTCTCCGACGTTGCGACACTTCAAATCAAACTACGCTTATGGGAGCAGTAGAGTGACTTCCGCTTCTTACGTGCTTTAAAGTTACAAGTTATTAAAAGAGGTAGTGGAACCTGAAATTGTAAATGTGGTGCTAACTCTTAACATATTTTGATGATTCTGGCTAATAGTGTATACATCAATCTCAATTTTTATCCAATGTCATTTTTTGCCAACAACTTTCAATCAACTTGCTTAGAGAGTTGACGCTTAATCACAATATTGATCGTTAGATATTCTTGAACTCTTTTATTAAATGGATAGTTGGATGCATTATAGACCAGTTAGGTAATTATGTAGAATATGTAAAGTATTTAGCAGTAAATAATCACTAGAGAAAAAAACATTGTGGTAGTAAACACTCTCAAAACATATATGTAGGTTTATGTTTTAGAAAATTGGTCTACAAGGGACACGCATACCACAAATGAGATGTAGGACCAAAAGAAATATAGGCTATTGATAAGTGTATAGGTAGGGTTTGTTAGACGCTAACAAGTGACTAATTCTCAATTTCTATTTTCATATGCACTACTATATCTAGAGTGTAGACTCCATATAGTTCAGTTTAATAGGAAATGGAAGGAGGCAAAAAGAAAAAGAAAATCAATTGACTTGAGGCGAGTTTTAAGTATGGGGTAAGATGTATATTGTATACTTATATTAAACTTTTAAACATGATGTAGGTGAATGAAAAATCCAGCAAAATTAGGATAACACAAAGAAGAAGTTATTACTACTTATTTCGTTCACAGGGGATTCATTAAGAAAGATGTCACGGTTACTAAGACTGGCAACAGAGTAAATCTCAATGCAAAGTTGCTTGAGAGGGAGGGACACGAAGCAATTTTTATCTACGTGCAATGTGTTACTATATATTGCACATTCAAAAACCCAAAATGAAATTGGGATTTCCCTTGCTTTAGAGTTGACTCCACTATTTTACCGTACCAAAATTTGAGTTGCATTCTAACGTAAAGTCATGATCCATATACTCTGTCTCAATTGGTCTAGATTTTACCAAGAGCATTCAAAATTCACAATTGTTATTTGATGGATTTATTATCTACTTTGAGGAAAATATTCAACTATGTATATTGTAAGAATTATCCCTTTTAACCATTAAATAAAAAAATATCTAATGCAGTCAATTCTTAGTTATATTCACAGCAATCAATTACAATTGTTTTTTTAAAACAAATGTAGTTAGAATTCTCTGATGATCCCACACAATGAATCATGTATATATAGCAAACCTCAAAGAATAATTAACGTAAAATCGGAAACTGAATGCAAATGCATCGAACTAACCTCAAAGAATAATTAGCGGAAATCAGAAATTGGATGCAAATGCATCGAACTAACCATAATGAATAATTAACTGGAAATTGGAAATTGAAAACTGGATGCAAATGAATTGAACTAACCTCAAAGAATAATTAATAGGAAATCGAAAACTGGATGCAATTGCATTGAACTAACCACAAATAATAATTAATAGAAAATTAGAAACTGGATGCAAATGAATCAAACTAACCTCAAAGAATAATTAACGGAAAATCAGAAACTTGATACAACAGCATTGAACTAACCTCAAAGAATAATTAACGGGAAATTAGAAACTGGATGCGAATGTATTAAACTAGCCTAAAAGAATAATAAACGGGAAATCGGAAACTGGATGCAATTGCATGCAAATGCATTGAACTAGCCTTAATTCCCTTAAAGAATAATTAACATGAAATCGAAAACAGTTTGCAACTACATTATTAAACTATTCCGAAATAATAATTAACAAGAAATCGAAAGTTGTATGTAACTGCATTAAATTAACCTCAAATTATAATTAACGGGAAATCAGAAACTGGATGCAACATCAAACTAACCTACAAAATAATTAACAAAAAATCGTAAACTTGAATAAACTACAATGAACTAACCTCAAAGAATAATTAACGGGAAATCGAAAACTAGACTGATGCAACTGTATCGAACTAACCTCAAAGAATAATTAACTAGAAACCGAAAACATGATGCAAATGTAATGAACTAACCTCAAAGAATAATTAATGGAAAACCAAAAACATGATGCAAATGCATTGAACCAACCTCAAAGAATAATTAATGGGAAATCAGAAACTGCATAGAACTAATCTTAAAGAATAATTAACAGGAAATCAGAATTTGGACGCAAATGCATTGAACTAACCTCAAAGAATAATTAATGGGAAATCGGAAACTAGATGTTAATGCATTGAACTAACCTAAAAAAATATTTAATCGGAAACTGAATGCAAATGCTTTGAACTAACCTAAAAAAATAATTAACATAAAATAAAAAACTTGGACGCAACTGCATGGAAGTAACCTCAAAGAATAATTAACAAGAAATCAGAAACTAGATGCAAATGCATCGAACTAACTTCAAAAAATGATTAACGGGAAATCGAAAACTTAACATCGGAGAATAATTAACGATAAATAAAAAACTAAATACAAATGCATCGAACTAACCTCAAAGAATTATTAATTGGAAAATTAGAAACTGGAGGCAAATGCATTGAACTAATCTTAATAAATAAATAAATAAATAAAATAATAAAAAATTAACGAGAAATCAAAAATCGGACGCAACTATATTGAAGTAACCTCATAGAATAATTAATGAAAAATTAGAAATTGGATGCAAATGCGTTGAACTAACCTAAAAGAATCGAAAACTTGATGCAAATGCATCGAGCTAACCTCAAAGAATAATTAATGGGAAATTAGCAATTTGAGGCAAATGCATTTAACTAATCTCAAATAATAATTAACAGTAAATCAGAAACGGGATATAAATGCAAATGCATTGAACTAACCTCAAAGAATAATGAATGGAAAATCGAAAACTTGATACAAATGCATTAAACTAACCTCAAAGGATAATTAACGAGAAGTTTGAAATTGGATGCAAATGCATGCATTGATCTAATCTCAAAAAATAATTAATGGGAAATCGAAAACTAAATGTAATTACATTGAACTGACCTCAAAGAAGAACTAACGGGAAATCGAAAATTGGATGCAAATATATTGAATTAATGTAAAGAATAATTAAAAGGAAATCGGCACCGGGATGTAAAAACATTGAACTAGCCTCAAAGAATAATTATCGGAAAATCGAAAACTAGATGCAACTACATTGAACTAAGCTCAAAAAAATAATTAACGGAAAATAGGACACTAGATGCAAATGCATGAAACTAACCTCAAAGAATAATTAACGAGAAATCGGAAACTAGATGCAACAACATTAAACTATCCTCAAAGACTAATTAACGGGAAATAAAAAACTGGATGCAAATGCATTGAACTAAACTCAAAGAGTAATTAATGCGAAATCGGAAACTGGATGCAAATGCATTGAAGTAACCTTAAAAAATAGTTAATGGAAAATCGGTAACTAGACGCAACTGTATAAAAATAACCTCAACGAATAGTTAATAGGAAATTGAAAACTGAATGCAACTGTATCGAACTAACCTTAAAAAATAATTAACGAGAAATCATAAACCTCAAAGAATAATTAACGAGAAATGGTAAACTAGATGCAATTGCATTGAACTAGCCTAAAAAAATAATTAACGGGAGAAATCGGAAACCGGATGCAACTGCATTGAATTAACCTCATAAAATAATTAATGAAAAATCAGAAACTTGATGCAAATGCATTAAACTAACCTTAAAGAATAATTAAAAGGAAATCGGAAACTAGAACTAATCTCAAAGAATAATTAACTGGGAAATCAAAAACTAAATGCAAATGCATCAAACTAACTTCAAAGAAAAATTAACGGAAAATCGGAAACTGGATATAAATGCATTGAATAACTATCCTTAAAGAATAATCAACTAACAGGAAATCAAAAACTTGATAATCTTTGATGACCCTATATAATGTATCATATATAATTACTTTTATGTTATGTTTGCAAGGACATTACATAATGATCAATAAAAGTTGGTATTACACGCCACTTTTGGATAATTAATATGAAATCAGAAACTAACTCTATGCAAATACATTGAATTAACCTCAAAGAATAATTCACAGGAATTCAAAAACTGTATGCAATTGCATTGAAATAACCTAAAGAATATTTAATGGCAAATCGGAAACTAGATGCAAATGCATTGAACTAACCTCAAAGAATAATTAACGGAGAATTGAAAACTAGATGCAACTGCATTGAAATAAACTCAAATAATAATTAATGGTAAATTTGAAACTATATGCAAATGCGTCGAACTAGCCTCAAAACATAATTGTATTATATGTAGTGAGAATGTCTCGACAAATATAGTATTGCAATTAAAGTGGTGTTTATCATCTCTCTTTTTGTATAATGGGAATGTCTTTCTATTCAATATCTTTTTGGCTTTATGTGGGCATTCTCAAACTGTGGGGTTTTTATTCAAGTTGCAAGAAATTAGATGATTCATATCTCATTGCTTTGCACAATATTAATATTTTTTAGAATAATTTAAAATAACGGCACC
This sequence comes from Coptis chinensis, assembly GCF_015680905.1. NCBI lineage: Eukaryota > Viridiplantae > Streptophyta > Magnoliopsida > Ranunculales > Ranunculaceae > Coptis > Coptis chinensis. The sequence goes on from NC_141464.1 coordinate 77,335,569, forward strand.
CGTTCGTAGATTTAACCCGTCATACGAACGGTTGTCGTTATATTAACTCTTCAAATCACTCTCAACATCTTCATAACATTTGATTGATGCTCAAATTGCTATCTTCAACAAATCACTCTCTTTATCAAATCTATAATCTCTTCAGGTAATTTCAATTATTTGATTTCAACTGTCCTAGTTAAGCGATTTGGTTTAATTTTTGATATTTTTTAATCTGTCAATGATTAATTCATATAATCTTCAAACATGTAATCAGATTCGAAATTATTTAAACAGAGTAGTATTGTAATTAGATTAGAAATTAGTGATTCATTGATTTGTCAGTTCGTTTTAATGAAACCTAGATGCATAGTTAAAAGTTTAGAAATTAAAAATTACCAAATTCAACATTGTGATGCTATTGTTGAGTATTATTTGTTAGGTAATCATGTTGTGTAATGATGTAATGCTATTGATGATGTTTAGTGGTGGATTTTTTTTTTGTTTGGTGTCTTGACATAGGAGCTTTGGGGAATATCTATTTTAAATAATAAAAAAATTAAGTAAAAGTTTTGTGTTTGGTAATTTGTAATCTGTTGATTTTAATAGCGAGAATTATCTTTATCATACTCCATCAATAGATGCATTTGTATTTCTTTGTAAAGTTGGAGTATTTTTTTGATAAATTGCCTTAGTAATGTGGGAGTTGATAAGGATCACTCCCCCTGTATTTGGTAGCTTTAGAAAGGCAGTAGATGACTTGTGATACAAATCGTTTCTTTTAGTATGAAGGTGTGGCTCCTAATTCATGTAGGCTTTCAGGGTTTTTGAATGTCTAGCACAGTTACCTTGATGTTTTATTTGTTGATATAATCATGAGTTCTTTGTCCTTCAACACAGACGCTTAGCTATTACAATTCTATACTTATATTTGGTTTACAATGTTGCAGCACAATACAGAGCCTGGGTTGTTGATCTTCTTGTGGAGGTTTGTTTCATGTCCTTACTAACCCATAATTATCATTTTTGCGACTATTGTGACTGATTAATTATCTAATGGAGTACAGGTTGGCAAAGTGTTCTATCTCACTTTTTCTTTAGTCCCATATCATTGTGTGGTATCTAAGTGATTTTTTTTTGTTTTCTTTAGGATATGGCAGACCTTCAGATGATAGAGGTATACTTTAATCATTTATTCTATGTAAGTTTCATTGAATATGCTAGTTTCATTGAATTTGTGTGCTTGATGGAAGAATTAAAAAAAGTTAGATACAGGTATTGTGTTTACCTGTGCTCATTGATATTGTGCTTGATACTGTTATCCCTTTATATTAGTTCCTTTATCTAAATTTACTTCTGTTTGTAAATGCTATAAACGTTGGTGGCATGGTGTTGAAATCATGAATTATATACATTTAGATATCGTTTAAAATTACATATCGTTTAAAAATTGCATGTCTCTTGGATGCACAGGAAAATGATGTATGTGGGACTTTGTTACAAGCAACGAAGTGACCTATATTAGAAACATGATTGAACCATTTTTAATAAGATGAGGTAGATAAGACGAAGTATCTGACAATACTCTCACTACTTGACCATAAACGACTGTGTTACTGGTTGGTCAAGGGAGAATATGCAATAGGGGTGGTGGAGGTCAAGGTGTTGCAGCAGTTGGGTTTGACATGTAGTAAATGGCTAATCAGTAATTGGTGGCTGATTTTAAGGTGCATCATATGATACATGTCACTTGGTGATCTAGGATAATTTGTGGATGTCACTTGACATGTAGAGTATACTGTATAGGATAGAATCTTTGTGGATCTACCAGTTGAGGTATGGTCATTGGCGAGGCCTTCAAGCAGGAAGTGATTCAAAGCCAACATAGTTACCTATGGAGGTTCTTTCTGTTTACTCAAGTCCTTTATGTTTGGGATTCTTGCACTTTTATCAAGGTTCATGTATTATTTTATTTCAAATCTAGGTTTGCAAGATTGTCAAGGGGCAGAGATATTTTAAAATGTTGAATGAGAAGCAGGTGACTGCCATGTTAAGAGCATCTTGTCAGCGTCTTAAGCTAAGGGAGGACAATATCGAAACGGTACGTACACATTGTGTTTGCTCCTCACTGGAGTCTGCGGCTTGGTCCTATTGTTCACTTGCTTCGACGATGGTGTGGTGATCCCAATTCATTACTTGTTCTGGAGGTATGATATATCAGTCACCAATTCTCAATGTCGTGGCCCTGGTCTAATGAAGTTTTGTAGAAGCTTTTCCTTTTTCATTTTAGATGTAGCTATTTTCTTTATACACTATAAAATCCTATGACTTCAATTGTCAACACTGTTAAATTTTGATATGCAACTTGCAGCAAGAAGTCGATACTGATCTAGCTTTACTGGCTTTCATACTAGTGTTGCTAAAGGTTCTTCAATGTTCATTTCTTTCTGGAATTAAGTAAGATCTCATACTATCAATCAATCTAATTAAAATGGATGCATTCAGAGTTTTTGAGATACTTTGAAGTTGATACATTTGCTGATGTTGATCGGTTTAAAGTTTAAACTTAAATTTATTGCCTGAGTTGGGTGAACAATAATCATTAGAAGCACCAATAGTCCGCGGCAATAGAAATCGATGTCCTGTCCCGGGTGTCCTTTACAATACAAATACATTGGAGAGCTTTCGTGCCCTTGATAAATAGAGTTTGTTGAATTCATAAGCAAATAAGGTATTTTTCAAGTTTCCTTGTAATCAAAATAACGGTGATTGTTTGGCGAGCCACATGTTTAGAAATTCTTACGTCTATAGTCTTCTTAAGTCTTACCAACATTCACCGATTTTCAGATTTGGGAGGACATCCGCTCGGTAGAGCCGTGGAGGATAGTTCTTTACTTTCAAGGTTCCTTCTAATTTCTTTTGCTGATTTGAAAAAGTGGAGCTTTAACTACCGGTTTATGCTCCCTCGCTCTCGAAGGTTGATCCTCCAAAGAACCTTGATTGATTTGAGGCCGCCTTGATCCTCTACTTCAATCTAGAAGAGGTACCGAGAATTAAATTTTATATATTTGAGTACCGGTAAATATAAATGTTTAGATATGTTCTTTTGTTAATTGGTATTGGTTCCGATGAGAAATGGTTTATTTTGAGTAATAGACCGAGTCCCTCATCGGTTGCTTGTAACGAATGACGAACTTCAAAGCTTAACAAAGAGTCAATGGAGAGTGTGCAACTTATGAGTTGTTTTTAAACGCATTCTTTTTTAATCAATTTTTCTGTCTTAGTAATACAGAGAGCTGACTTCTTTTTGTGCTTTGTTTTCCTTCTACTTTCTTTATCGCTTAAACCTTTCCAGATGTGCCATTCTTTCTGGTTAGTCTAACAGAATCACTTGCTACCATTAGCCCACTAAGAGACTGGGAGGCCTGCCAAGGTGACCATACAAAGGTTTGTTCATGCATCTATCAGTATGCCTGAAATGTTTTTTGTAGTAATGAAGCAATCTAGCAAAATTATTTTGAATACATTACCTGAATTCTACAAATCCATTTATTGTATTTGTAATGCGTGTTTGGGGTTAATATCAAACTAACAAGGCGTTCGTTTTACTAAAACATATTGTACTTTGTATGTCAGATTTTGTTTGGGTTTTATGATCCTTGCCATCTTCCTAACTATCCGGGTTGGCCTCTATGCAACTTGCTCGCACTTATTTGTTCAAGATGGAAACTGGAGAAGGTTCACTTTCTATGCTATCGAGAAAGATATGGTTGGGTAGATATGAAGTTATCCCTTGTTGGTGAAGCGTTGGTTTCAGTTTCTTAAGGTAGAGCGACAAAAGATGGGTAAAGGCTCTATTTTTCATAATTTCTTTGTTTAGGGTGGAGTGATGCTCAATCTATACCAAATGCTGTGGGATGGGAGCAAAACTCCAGGTGCATCACACTTGCCAGCCCTATGGACCCAACAAGGTATATGGTTGGTGTAATTGCTTTATCAATGTCTTTTGCTTTTGATTTCCTGTTATATGCTTCTAACTGAGGTTGTTCACAGGTTGGCTATATCTACAGCTGATTTGAATCTAAAACTCATGAGGTGGCGTGCTTTGCCATCTCTCAACCTAAATGTTGTCCTCCATCAAGTGTCTTCTTTTAGTTGCTGGTATACTTGGCTGCCAGGTTACTTGTATGCTCATGGTGAGTGTTTATAATTACCTATTGAGTTGTTCTCAAGTGTGTTTTGTTTTGTTGGTTGATGAAAGTAATGTTAATCTGCAGGCTTGGGGTGTGCGGAAAATCACACTATACACTTATACCGTGTATCATATATTCAGCGGACACACATTCCAATAGATTCTCTGAACGACGATGTGGGTTTATTTTGTTTTTGTCCAAGTATAAGTATCACCAGTTCAACACACTTTGCCGACCAAAACCAAAAAACACGCTTGCAACTGTGCAAGAACAGACTTTCGATTAGGAATTAAAATTGTTTACAAGTAGGGTTTCTGATCATATTCTTCTCTGTAATAACCTATTCAGGGTACCTTATACCAAAATGATGGAAAGTGTTACCCCTCTTTAGGAACATTCACCACATCCCAGACATCTTTCCAGATCCCAAGAAGTTTGATCCTTCAAGATTTGAGGTAAAAACAATTTATTTAAGCCAATTAAACAAGATGAACAGATGCGTCGAGTGTCGAAGTAGCGCCGTAGGCGCATCAACGCCTTGCAGGCTGTAGGCACGGGCATACCCTAGTTGCTAATACTTCACAGTTAATACTTATGATCGGCTAGGTGCTGACCTCAATATGCTGAAATACTAATAATTATTCTGTTGTTATTGCTGCTTATTATTTGTAATGCTAACTGCCTAAATGTTCAAGTGCCATATATGTTTATATCGTTGTTTTAGCGGAAGAATCCAGATATTGAAAGTAGTTTTCTCATTTGGTTTCCATGATTGGTGGTGAATTTTAAGTTTGTGTTTAAAATGCCTTTTCTCCTACTGTTTATTTTTGTTTCAATGTGGTGACGTTCTTTGAGTATCTTGCTGATGCGCGATTTTGTTCTCATACGAGGTCGTTGGTTAATTATGGACAATTTTTTGAATTGGAGAAGTAGCTGGTTGAATTTGAATTATGGTGTTTGGTTATGTAGTTTCGGCTTCTGGTTATTTTAAGAATGATTATAAAGAGACATGCTGAAAAGGTTTATCTGGTTTTCTTCAATGCATTGTGATAAATATGTTCCTAAAAACAGTAATATTTTGTCTTTTGGGCTTGTTAAGTGGTTGTGGGAGCATGGACCCATTATTCAATTTGTATAGTTTATTTCTTTTTTTATGGAAGGTATATTTGGGTATGGCTGTGTTTCTAAAGAGAGTTTGGGCTAGGGAAGAATGGATCCAATTACTCTTTACTGGGTTGGCTTTTTTTGGCCATGATTCATTAGATTTTGGGCTAGGGACTTTTTTGGTTCCGATTCGGCCTTTTTTTTAAAAAAAAATGAAAAAATGAAAAACGACACATGTCCAGTGTCGTAGAAAAAAAACGACTGCAAAAAAAAAAGTCACCATACGACACCCAAAAGTGTCTTTTGTTGAAAAACAACGCATCTATCACGTCTTTTTTCAACAGATCTGGTGTAGTGAGGGTGATGAGTGGAAGAAAAAACCTGATATATCAAATTTATCAAGTGTAGTTCAGGTCACATCTATTAGCTTATATTAGCTTTTTTGGAAAATATGTGAATAACTTTTTAGCTTAGCTACTTTATGACTTGATGTAACAATTAGTTATGTTAGTGTTTGACATTGTTCGTTCAATTATTACCTTAATGAAATCAGATTCTTCACAGAAATTTATTTGTGTTGGCTTGCTTTTGTTGATTGGTGTTAATGTTTATGAACATGAAAGGGAATGTGGTTGCTTGGGGAGTGGTTTGTATTTGCAGGTTGCCAACTTCTCATAATAAAGTGAACAATGCAAGCACAATTGAAAATAAAAAATAAAAAATGACAAACTATGTCAGTTAAATAAAGAGATGAGATAAAAGGTTGTGCATATTATATCGGTTTTAATGAAAACATCTCATATTCCTTCTATACTAATTGGTTTCAACCACAATTCATCTCGATTTTCTTCTATATAATCTCGGGTTCATTTAGAAAACAGAGATAATAGATTTAGCTAAGATGTCAGACTTATGAGATAATTTAGTAGTTTATTATCTCGATTTTAGATGACTCTATTATCTTGGTGGATGTTATCTCGGTTTTTTGTGTATTAGAAAACCGAGGTAAAAACTCTAATATCTCACCTTTTAGCTGTGCTTATAAACCGTTTTTTTAGTAGTGCTAATGCCCAATTTGCAATATCATTGATCAATGTACATGCCCACTAACTCATATGTCTAGGGCTGAACCCTAGCCACATGGCTTGCCACTTACGTACATTAATTTATGTCCAGATTCGTTTCTTATCAAAGAGATAATCATAAATTAAGAGTCATGTTCAATTACAATTACTTGTGCTACAAGAAATCTCTATTCTACACATATAAATACCAAACTATTTTTCACAAAGAACTACGTTCTTGAGACTTGATCCCATCGATAATTTGGGCAACCAAAAGATACAATCTCATCATTCACTCGATCACCATCAGTTTTCTCAATACTTTTCTATATTATATATTTATATATTTCGTCACCACTTAGTGTTTTGATCATATTTGGTCGAAACAGCTATGTTATCTAAGCTAGCTTAGAAAGCAATGAATGAGCCATAGTCAATTTGGACTAGAGTTTTGTCTAGTACATATGGCAAAAGCTGGATTGATAAAAAAGAAGAACCATTGGTAATGGGATGGATACTAATGTGATGAATGAACCTTGGCTAGTTTGTAATGGGCAATCTTGCTCCATTGAGGACCTGGGTTATGGCAGTAATGCACTTAAGGGATGGAAGGTCAAGAATCTATTTACTGGTAATGGTGAGAGGTGGGATGATGATCTTATCAATAGCCACCTCCCACCTACCATAAGTAAATTGGTTCTAGAAATCCAGATTAGGCCATTGAATGCAAAGGCTGATAAAATCATGTGGATGTGCATATAGCAAAGGTGGGAGTTTGTCTGTTAAATCAACATACAACTTTCTTGTCAAGATAATTGGGCTATTCAGTCATCCAGCTTCAATACAAGGACTATTAAGAAGCTTTGGAAGACTAAACTACCTGCTAACAGCCTAACACATGTGTTCTTATATGGAAAACATACATGATGTTTAATTTGGGTTTTGCTGCTGGAGATAGCCTAGACAGAAGAAATATGATGGGGGATTTCTCATGCCCATGTTGTCACAAAGGTATATAATAGCCTATGCACCTTTTCTTTGAATGTGAATGGGCAAGGAGTAGAGGTGTGCATAAAACTGGCCAAACCGACTGAACTGAACCGAACCAAACCGGTTGGTTTTGGGTCGGTTATGTTTATTAGTCGGTTCGATTCAGGTCAATATATGTGAAAACCGATAAGGTCGGTTCGATCATCAGTTTAGTCCCAAACCCGACCCGAACCGACATGCCATATATAATATATACTAAAATATACATATTTAATTTAAAAATATGTGAAAATCGGTCAGTTTGGGTCAGTTAATATCAGTTAAACTGTAACTGTCACACCCCAAATTTCCAGAATATTGAATATCATTGTTTTAAATATTGTCTGAAAATTTGGGGTGTGACAATTTGGTATCAGAGCTTAGGTTAGCCTAGAATTAGAATGTCTAGGTGATCCTCGGATTGTGGTAATGAGTAGTATGAGTGCTTATTTGTGGTGTTGAACTTCCTTGTTGGTTTCATGTTTGTTTTGTTTTGGACTTTGGTCTCATCCTTTTTGTAAATGGTGGTGTTTCTCATCATGTGAGTTGTGTTTATATATTTCTACATGTAAGAATACATTATATTGTATACGTGTATTCCTTTTAAGGTGTGTATACTTGAGTATACACATATATCTCATTTATGATATTTGTTTATCATGACATTTTGGTGCAAGTTGTAAATGAAGTGTAATTAATCTTGCTGGCATGTTTTAGATTATCACATAAAGTTCAGTCGTTGAGATATGATCAGTTAACTTAGAAAAATTATTGTTGGGCATATGTTTGTTTGGTTAATCTATTTTTTTCCTAGAATCTCGGGACGAGATTCCTTTAAGGTGTGTATATTATAACAACCCCAATTTTTAAACAACATAGATTACATTAATTGAATTGAAAATAATTATTATATTATGAAGTCTAGCTTGTTCTAGAATTTGTTTTGTTGTTGTTGATTTTTCAAAATTGTTTTTACTTGAATTGTTTGTTAGAACTTGTGTGGGTATTTTAGAATCATTGTTGGGTTTGAAAACATTGTTAAAATGTACCCATTCATATAGGTATGGACCTTGGGTGTTTTTAGACCCATTTGAGGCCCATAGGTTAACTTAAACAGACTTAAAACATTGAGTAAATAAGACCTGCGAATTTCCTCTGTAAAAAATCTCATTATTCAAAAACAAAACCCTAACCTCCATTAAAAAGAATGTTTTTGATTGAAAGAAATAAAAAGAAGGGGAAGAAAAAGAAAAGGGATTGGAGAAAAGGAAGCATATATAGATATTCTTTTACAAATTCAATTTCGGGTAAGTAGTCTAAACCTTATTTTCATATAATTGATTTATTACTATGGTTTAAATTAGTTGCGTATTTAATTCTCTATAATGATATAGAACTTTGAGATCGAAATTATTTGTTTAATCAGAGACTTTCAGTATATTGAGTTACTGGCACCAAAAGTTTAGCTTTGATATATAGGTATTGTTGTGTTCAGGAGTATTTGTATACAGTAGTGAGTAAACCATGTGTTTATTGATTGATTGGTAGTATTATATAGGTTTGCAACTATTTTGAATGATGTGAAGTCATTGGATTCATGTTATCGGGTTTTGATTTTCAGAATTTCAGAACTGTTCTTAGTAATTTAAGCATAGAAAATTTGTTTTTGATTTTTTTGATGCGAATCTAATGGCTGTCTACTGTAGACATGCATATCTATAACTTTGGTGTTTTGTAAAATTTCATATCTAGTCGTTTTGCATACTGAAATTTAAGTTGAAGTCTGACGCAGAAACTGGAACTGAAACTGAGCAGTCTGCAGTAATAAAATCATAGAAAATAAGATATTTACTCTTTTGTGTTGATTCAAAAACCATTAGAATCTAGACTTACAGAGGTACAACCTCATACTTTGACCAGAGTTCATACTCGTGTTTAAGATTATGAAAACTGACTTCAATATATGATAACTGTTTGTGCACATATTCTAGATATGTTGCATTGTAGGAAGTGTATATGACACTATACTTTGTAGATTTGTGGAAACCAAAACCTAATAAAATCTTAGAGAGTCGTTTATCGAACGCAGTGAGCCTCACTTAATTTGGATGAGTTACAGAAAAGATATGACCTCGACAATTCTAGTGCGTCAGAAATTCTATTCGTCAGAAAACAATTTTCTGCATAAGGTTTAATCACAAATTGCATAAAGCTAGAGGGAGAGTTAAAGTTTTTGTAAAACATGAAAAGGTGAGTTTTATAAGTCTTCTTTCTAACTCAATTGGCCTCGTCATATTCCAAGGTCAATGGACGTAGATATGATGTCTGGCAGGAGATAGAGAGGTTCACATGGTTAACTCGAGCGTAGAAACAAGCGATACTGCCTGAAGTAGCTCATTTCTTTGTAGAAAAAGGAGGTCCAGCGATCAGGGAGAAAAGAAGAGCCCAAAAGAAAAGGGCTCGGGGTCAAGCTAGTGAAGTGGTGATGGAGAAACGAACAAGCGATCTGGTAACCAGGGAAGATAGGAATCGAGGTCGAGCTGGTTCTAGACGACCCTCTGGAGGTGCTGGTGCCTCGGGGGCTGGTGGGTCGGGCTGGCGACCTGAAAGGGGGTCGATTGATGCGCCGGTGGAGCTGGAGAGGGTGGTCTTCAACCCTCGCGCGCGGAGCAGCTTGATGAAAAGGAAAGCAGACGCTGTTCGAAAGGGTGATCGCCGCCGGTCGCTAAAGGCGCGAAGATGTACCGGGGATAGTTCCAAAGATGGGGCGGTTCTGGTGATGCTCGAGTTCGCGATAAAACCACTCATAGCGCTCGATCGAGGCCGGCACCAGTTATGGACTTGGCAACTTTTGGGGCTAGACAGAGCTCGTCCCCCATAGCCGAGAGCCTACCCGGGCGGCGCGGGCGGTCTAAAATAAGGCTAGTGGGAAGTCGACTATGACTGCTGAGGACTTGGAGTCACAACTAGTGTACTTGGATGATCAGGGGGTACAACAGATCGCGGAAGTCGAATCGATGTCGTTCAGTAAAGTAAAGTATCGATGCTGCTTGCTTGAACATATAGCTCGATGGTAACCGTAGCGAGCCGGATACCAAGGGGTCGGCCGATAACCCGGCGAAATGGAGATAATAGCGCAATGTCTGGTAAGTGAAATTATCTCGATTTAGTTTGCTTGTTCGCTTATGAGACTTGCTGCGTACTGATTTCTATTGTATGTGTGCGATTGTAGCTTGTGAGTGGATTCCGTGGTCGAAGGAGATTGCCCAGTTCATCGAATCGGACATATAGAAGACCGTGGGTGAAGCGAAAGACGAAATGGTCGCGGGGATCGTGATGGCATGGCATCGATCGCCGTGAGCTTGAAGTGGTGAAGAAGGAGTACTAGGATTTTAAGTTGGCGAAGCTACTGAAGGATAGTGAGGTGGAAGAACTGAAGTTGAAACTACAAGCTCCTGAAGAGAACGTTGACGCTGCTACTGTAGAAATTGGTAGGTTGAATGACTACGCCATACACTGCAAGGGAGTTGCTTAGGACGCTACTAAAGCTTATGACATTCTGGATGCTGATTTTGTTGAGCTGGAAGCCGATTATAAATCTTTGAAAGAGGAGCATGAACGCGGGGCTCTCCGTACCTTAGTGGTTCAGGTACAGGGAGATGCAAGTGATGTTCTTACTTCTTCGGTCGTTGCTCAAGAGGTTGCTGAACCTCAAACTGATGCTGTTATGTCAGATGTATTTGTGAACTTAGATGTGGATGGTGTGTCAGTTGTGATTGAGGGGAAGGATGCCAAAGTTGAGGACTCGCTGGTGGCTGCAAATTTGGATGTTCTACCTGGGGCTGTCGAGTCGTGAAAGTATATTGATGATGTTGATGTTTTAATTTGTGATACAATAGAGCTGGTTTCCCAGGGTAACCTGGGCAATTCGCTTATCTTGTTTCTGTTTGTTAACATATTGAATGACCTGGCTCATCGTACTGGTTTGGGGGTGCCAAGTGTGATGATGCCTAATGGTTAGCCGAGCTGGATTTCTTGAGTAGACTCAGCAGCTCAGCTAAGATGCGAGCTATGGTCTGGGTTTGTTCGACCAGCTCGTCTTTTGCTAATATGCTCTGTTTGTTGTTTGCTTCTCTATTTTGTGTACTTATTGCATGGTTAAATGTATGAGTCGCTATATTGCTATATCTGTTTGGTGGTGTATGCGAGTCCTTATAAGAATGAGTGTGGTTAAGTAACTTGTGGTCTTGATTGAGCGCCCTATCCTTTATTTGTTCTTAGCGTTGCAGGTCACGTTTGGCGAGCATTAGTGACTCTTCATTGTGGAGAATTAGCGTACGACCTGCATAAAGAGTAGGACGTATGGCGTGCTCTTCGTTATGGAGAGCGGAAGTATTTCTACATGTGCGTGACACGTGTAGGAATATGGATGGTTAGAAATATGAAATGATGGCTGCTAGGTGGCCTGACGTTTGGCGTCTCGATGTAATTATGGCGTGCCTAGGGAAGATACGTTATTACAGAATAAGTAGAACTGTTCCTAGAATACCAAAGGCATTTGCTCTTCTTCTCGTTGCATTTCCTCTTCTCCAAACCGTTGTGCACCATTTTTGTTGCTGCTTACTCAGGTATGTTTATTTCCATATTTGGATATACCTTTTGAATAGAAACCTGTGTCTAGGTTGCTAACTCGCTTAATGTTAGTCTTGCTTGTAGATTTCATTATGGCCAGGTGCCAAAAATATACCAAGGGTGAAGGGAGCTTGAGGGAAACCTCCCCCCTTATAATGGAAGAAATGGAGTTCCACCCTCATCAGCATGGCGATCGTGGCAAGAGAAAGGTCGTTGCTTCCGGGTTGCCGCAAATAAGTTTACCCAGAGATCGTCGCCGACCGGGTGGCATTGTATTCAGGTCTCCTCGGTAGATGGATGAGGCCGATCTGGCTGCTGAGGATCGTAGTGACCAGGGTCAAGGCCACCACGTCGCTAGTGAGAGTTCACCCCAGCGTCTCGAGGATGTGGGGAGCGAATTCTTCTATGTGGGGAAGACGGGGAAGAAGCGTGTTGTGAAATGTTCTGACTGCAGCTTCCACTCAGCACCCATAGCGACCACTCTTCTGAAAGGGATCGTGTTGGATGGTGATAAGGCTGAGGTTGAGGATAAAGATATGGAGACACTGCTGGGGACCATGGACATGGCTACTTGTTTGGTGAGCTTTTCACCTGTTATGTTTTTCTTTTCGTTTCCCGGGCGACTTTAATTCTGGTATTGTACCTGCAGTTTCTTGCAGGTACCGATTGATCAAGAATGTCGCGGCAACGCTCGCAATCGATGTCAACGCCGGGGGCGAAGTTAGGAATAATGCGAGCTGCATGGGGTGTTGACAAGAAGAAACTGGAAGTCATGACCAAAAAGTACCAGGATGCTGCTGATGAGAATGTTGTGTTAGTTAATGCGATGAAAGATCTGCAGGGGAAGTTGGCTGAAGTTACGGAGTATGCCAAGCAGTGTCAAGGGGTTGCGTGCAAAGCGCAAAATGCATACGATGTGGCCTGTATCCAATATGCCAAACTGGATGAGAAGTATTGCCAGTTGAAAAAGGTGTGTGATGGTGGGGATCGGTACGTGTATGCTGCGTGGTCTTTGAGAGCCGCCAGCACCCTCCCCCGACCCGATCTTTGCCCGAAAGATAAACATGTTGTTGCTGCTCCTTGATGGTGATTTCTGATCTTATCTTTGTCAATGGTGGAAATTTTGTGAATATGTTGTCTGTTCTCCTCTCTGTATGAGAGTTAAACAATAGAGCTGAGTTCTCGCTTGCCGACCGGGTTTCTTTTCGCGGAACCGTTTCCACGAAAGTGGCAATTCGACACTTTGCTACAATTGTACGAAATACCGATCTGGATTTCCTGGGTAAACGCAACAGATCGGTGGATTCATGAACTGGTTTCCTGGCATTGGTCGGGCAGTTCCATTGATGAATGTGTATGGAATGCATGTTTTTGCTTATGTTCAATTGTTTGTAGCTAAAGTTTTTATATGCAATTTGCCCACGCGTAAGGACCATAGAGGCTATGAACCTAGGTAGCGTAGGTGGGCGTGAGTTTAGTATGGCGTCAGGCTCGCTGAAAGTGTTCTTTTAAAATTAATCCCACAGTTAAAGGTATTCAACTAAGGAGAATTTGAGAGGCTGTAAAACCTGTGATCTCAAGAGAGCGATAGGCTCGCTGAGATCGTAGTGTTTATGTAAGCGTAATTAGAATTGGAGAGACTTTGGAGTTTGTAAGCTCAAGAGAGCGTGCGGCTCACGGAGAGCGTGTAAGCTTATGAAAGCGTACTGCTCACTGAGAGTGTTCTCACCGAGTTGATCCTAGAAGTATATGTCCTAAACTAATGAGAATTAGAGAGGCTCGGGAGCCTGTTAGCTCAATAGAGCGTGCTGCTCACGGAGAGCGTGTTAGCTTATGTAAGCGTACTGCTCACTGAGAGCGTTCTCACCGAGTTGATCCTAGAAGTATAGGTCCTCAACTAGTGAGAATTGGAGAAACTCGGGAGCCTGTTAGCTCAAGAGAGTGTGCTGCTCACGGAGAGCGTGTTGGCTTATGAAAGCGTACTGCTCACTGAGAGCGTTCTCACCGAGTTGATCCTAGAAGTATAGGTCCTCAACTAGTGAGAATTGGAGATGCTTGGGAGCCTATTAGCTTAAGAGAGTGCTGCTCATGAAGAGCGTGTTAGCCTATGAAAGCGTACTACTCACTGAGAGCGTTGAAATTCAAGACAGTGCTGGAAGTGCGTGTATACTGGTAATACTCTTATTACGAGTTTGGTACTTCATCGACGAGGTTATTGGGTATAATAGGTTCTAATACATAAGTACACGAAACTTGACTTTACAGTAAATGAAAACATGAAATATACAACAATGTGGTTTTATTGATAAAACTTCTTTAACAAGTAAGTGTTCCAAGGGCGTGGTAATAATTTTCCGTCTTGGGTCTTGATCCAGTACGCTCCATTGTCGACGACTCGTTCCACTATGTATGGTCATTCCCATGTTGGTGCTAGTTTGGGGTCATTTTGAGTCTTTTTCAGAACTAGATCACCGGGTTGAAAAGATCGAGGGTGTACTCGCTTGTTGTAGGACTTCTTCAAAGTTTGTTGATAAGATGCCACTCTAATGGCGGTTAGGTCGCGCCGTTCTTCTAGCAAATCGACCTCTCGTGCTAGGACAAAATCATTGTGTCCCGACTCGATGAGTTTTGATCGAAGTCGTAGGAAAACCAACCACTTATTTGTCACCGGTGGAGATAATGTACTCGTGCCATATCATAAGGAAAATGGTGATTCGCCCAAACAAAATCTTTGAGGAAGCCGTGGTGCGATGAGCCCACAATATGTTTTCTAATTGATTTGCCCATTGGCTCTTGTTCTTTTCAATCTTTTTCTTCATATTTTCTAAGATATCTTTGTTGCTGGCCTCTGCTTGGCCATTACTTTGGGCGTACTGAGGAGTGGAGAATGCATGAACGATCTTCCACCTGGCCAAAAACTCCTTGACTATTTTTCTCTTGAATTGGGAACCATTGTCTATCACCAACGTGTGTGGCAAGCCAAATCTGATAATGATATGAGTCCAGATGAAGTTTTTGACGTGTGATTCCTTGACATGAGCTAAAAGAATTGCTTCGATCCACTTAGTGAAGTAATCAGTTGCGACTAAGACGAAGCGAAAACCGATACTCTTTTATGGTGTTCCCCGAGCTCTTCGGCCCATACTGCCATGCGAGTTGTTTTGTTCTCCTTGTGAAGAGTTTTCTTCAACAGGAGGTCTGTGAGTACTTTGATTGGATGTGCTTGAAAGTAAGGTTTGAACTTTCATGCAGAATATAACAATGCTAGTACTGCTCTTTCGATGTAAGAGTAATTCTTTTCAGCTGGACTGAGCGTCTTACTTGTAAAATAGATCGGCTTCTCTGAGTTGTTTTCCTCTTTGAAGAGAACCAAACTGATGACAAAGTCTGATATTGCTAGATACAGCCCCAGCGTTTTGCCATCTGTTGGTTTTGCCAGGACGGGAGAAGTAGTTAGGTACTCTTTGAGGGTGGAGAACGCTTGGTGGCACTGGTCGTTCCACGAGAACTGCTCACCTTTTTTAAGAAGTTACAAGAACGGTCGGCATTTGTCGGATGCCCTGGATATGAATCGGTTTAGTGCTGCAACCATTCCTGATAGCTTCTGTATTTGCTTCTTCGTCTGTGGATCGGGCATGTCCAAGAACGCTCTGATTTGGTCTGGGTTAGCTTCAATACCTCTTTGTGATACTTGGTACCCTAGAAACTTCCTTGAGGACGCTCCAAAAAGGCACTTTTCGGGATTCAGCTTCATTCGAGTCTGGCGTAACCTGGAGAACGCTTTCTCAAGATGAGAGAGGTGGTCACCTGCTTTCTTGCTTTTGACAACCATGTCATCGATATAGACTTCCATGGTATCCCCTAACATGTCTTGGAACATGTCAGTGACCAGCCGTTGATAAGTCGCTCCAGCATTCTTGAGGCCGAACGGGAGGACGTTGTAGCAGTAAATTCCTTGTTCAGTGATGAATGATGTTTTCTCCTGGTCTCCTTCAGCGAGTGGGATTTGATTGTATCCACTGTATGCATCCATAAAGGACAGGAGCTCGTGGCCATAGGTTTGATCTACAAGTCGGTCAATTCTAGGCAAAGGGAAGTTATCTTTAGGTGTTTCTTGGTTAACATTAGTGAAGTCAATGCAAAGGCGAACTGTGTCATTCTTTTTTGGAACGGCTACTATGTTAGCGATCCAGTCTGGATAATCGACTTTTCTGATGAAACCAACTTGCTTGAGTTTGTTGACCTCATTTTTTGATTGCTTTTTGAAACCTCAAAGATAACCTTCTAGGTCGCTGACGAACTGGCCTAGCATTAGGATTTACATTTAGTCTATGACATGCAACATTGGGATCTATACCCGGTACATCGATATACGACCAAGCGAAAACATCTTTATTCATTGCTAAAAAGTTTACAAGTTGAGCCTTGAGTGTAGGGTCTAAGTTAGCCCCTACGTATACGAACTTAAGGTCATCTTCTGTTCCTAGGTTCACTAGCTTTCTGTCTGCAGGTTGAGATGCTGCCTTTGACGCGGATGCATCCTCAGGTGAATTAATCTCTGGAGATGCTTTGTCGACTTGAGGGAGAGTGGAACTTGCAGCAGGGGCTGGAGCGACCTCTGTGGCGATGACAACAAAGGCTGATGTGGTCTCTGTGGTCATTACAATAGGGGCTGGAGTGAGCTCTAGAATCAGTGTTGGTTGTGTGACCCATGATGGTGTGACCTCTGGAGTTTTGATGAGCGAAGCAACAGATGATGGAGTGACTTCTGGGGTCGTGGCTGGTGGAGCAACAACTGCTGGAGTAATTTCTGGGATCTGGACTGGTGAAGCAACAACGGCTTGAGTGGCTTCTAGGGCTTGAACAGGCGAATAGACCTTCTTGCGGAGCCCCCAACATTCTGTGTTGGTGCTTTGGCTCTAACCTCAGCGACCAGGTCTTTGGCCATTGTGTAGCTGGTGGGCTCGTTTCTTGTGTGGGTAGGTAGGTTGGCGGTAGGTAGGTCGGCGGTTTTGTTCGCTGAGTGTATTTGATTACAATGATAAGCCTTGAGTGGATTGCTTCGAAACTCTATCATGCCTTTGGGCCTGGGAAACAGAGAACTTGATGCAACGTGGATGGTATAGCTTGCATCTGATGAATCCAACGCTGTCCTAGAATAATATTATAGGACGACTTGATGTCTAGCACGCTGAAGCGCGTATTGAAGCTAACTTTGTCCTCTCTAGATCCCACTAAAACTGGGAGTATGATGTCACCGATTGGGTCGGCTCTGGAGCCGTTGAATCCGTAAAGAGGAGCGATGGGGTCTATGAAGATCGACTTGGGCAAATTCATCTCTTGAATAGTATGGTAGAACAGAATGTCGCATGAACTACCATGATCTATCAAGACGCGCTTCACCGTCCAGTCGCTGATTTTGGCATGGATTACTAGTGCATCATTGTGTGGGAGGCAAACCTTGTTGAGGTCGGCCTCCGTAAAAGTGATATCACCTAAACTGAGACCGGAACTGCTTGGGGCAGGTGTGGCCTGGGAAGAAAAATGGTAAACTTCTTGAAGGGCGCCAACACGCCATCTTTTCTCTCTGGACGATGTTACTGAATCATCTGGAAACGTTATCATGTGAATGGTTCTGTCATTGTCTCGATCTGACAAATGCTAACGACGCTTGTGGCGGGAGCGATCACTTTGTCGCCCTCTGCTTTAGGAGCGAGCTTGGACATTGTGACGTTCATGGCGAGGTACAGATCGACTGCACACTCTGCGAGCTATGAGCTTATGGCGCAGATCGCCATCAGCAATGTTGGTGTACTGCTTGATATGTCCTGCTTCGATGAGGTCCTGAAGGTAATGCTTTATCCCCCAGCACGCATCGGTCTCGTGACATTTGTCTCTGTGAAAGGCACAATAAGGCCTGCCCGATCGATCTTCTGGTTGTCGTATAGTAGGTCGGTAATAGGTAGCTTTCTTGATCTTCTCCAATATATAACTGGGAGACCGTATGAGAACAGGGAACTCACGGTCATTGTTCATTCTGTTTCCCGACTTCTGTTCTTGTTGTCGGGGTCGCTTTTTGGAAGCTGGGGGGTCATCAGATATTGCTGCGACCTCTTCTTCTTCTGGTAGGCCTTGGCGCTTCAGGCCTTCCTGCAACTTAATGTACTTGTCGACTCGAGCATATAACTCTGATAAAGTCTCAGAGAGTTCTTTCATCAGCGATTTGGCGAGTGCCGTGTTGCGCACGCGGCAGGCGTTGGAGAATGTCAGGGTGGCGAAGGACTCTTTCAGACCTGTTTCCATGCATAATAGTTCGGCTTTGAACCGACCTAGGAACTCATGAATTGTTTCATCTTCGCCGAGTGAGAGTTGGAACAGCGAATCAAGATCAGCTTTCTTACGCCTGTTGTGGATGTACTAACTAGCAAATGAACCGGTGAACTGCTCGAAGGTCTTACGCCATCTTTGAGACTGGCGGGAAACAAACGACAGTGGAGGTGATCGAACTCTGGTGAACTGTAGAGTGCAAGGCTTTGAATGTAGCGAGTCACGTGCTGACCAGGGCACGTGCTGCCATTGAACATCGAAAAACGTGGTTGAACGAAATCTTGAGGAGAGGGTTTACTGAGTACCTCAGTGGTGAACGGGGATGCGCGGTACGTCTTGAGCATTTTCTGAACGATCTGAGTTGCGTCTTTTCTTACTACACTATGGCCGATCCTTTGCGACAGTTCGTTAATCTGTTGATTAACTTCGTTGATGTCATTCTCAGCGATGTTCCCAACTGGTTGTTGTTGTGCGTCTACTTTGCGCATTAGAGCAAGATTTTCCCCCGCCTCGAGCAAAGGAAATGCTCTCATTCGTTAGACCCAACTGGTTTGCGAGGATTTGAACTTGAGCTTCGAGGCTTGCCATGCTTCGTGAGCTTGAGGTTTTTGGTTTTTGATTTGTGTGAAAGTGGTTTCTCAAGTAATCGAGACCACAGACGGCCCCAATGTAAAGGAGCGTTTTAGTTTCCCTCACGTTCGAGGGAGGAAGGAGAATGGAATTGGAATTGGACGTGGGAAAAGGTTTAGACCAAGTTCGTTGTTGAGCGAACTACCTACGTATCTTCTCTTGATTCTGGGGGGAGAGAAGAATCAGGTCTCATGTAGTTCATGTAGGTGGTATTTATAGGCAGAAGGGGGTGTTGATCCATAAGACACGGGCACTGACATGTACATATGTAGGGTGGAGATCATGAATGTATGTTAGGTTGGTTTTGGTAGGAATTCTGTGATGATTGGGAGTGGGTGCAGTACTTCATATATCACGGTGATTGGAAGTACATATAAGGCTCTGGCGATGATTACATTTGGACAAGGGATGGTGTCCTTATTCGAAGCGTTCTGCTTTAAGTCGTTCATTCGCCTTGAGGTATTCTTGAGCGAGCTGAAGTGTATCACCTACATGAAGCGAGCTGCTCACGAATCGATCTTGGAGGTCGATGACATGGGTTCGTTACGATCTCTGCTTATGCTTAACGTGTGCTTAATATTCCTAAATGAGAATATTACTCCCTTACAAACATAAATCAGAAAAGCTGCTACTGAAGCTTGTATCAGGGTCAATGTACCTGACCCTACCACTGTTGAGAACTGTCCATGAACCACAAAATATCATCAGAACGTTGGCCATCATTTTTTTATTATTCAAATTTAGAGTGCTATTATCCTTTGATTAAAAAAAAACAAGTTCATAATCAATAAGCAGGTGTACTAACTGGAACAGAGATATTGTTGGCACCAGCACAAAATACCATTGCAAATGCAATGAAACCACCAAAGATCGGAATCCATTGATAAGTCTCTCTCCATTTCCCCACGACCCCAACGATCACATGGACTGGAATTTTTCCTTCCTTCGAAGACATGCCTCTGGTGAGTCTATTTTGACTGAAAATGTAAAGAGGGCGATACCATGATGACTATAGTGTTTGTTATTATGAACATTGGATACATCTCCAGAGACTAACCGGCTGTGTTGTTTTTTCTGTTTTTCTTGTTTGAATACTTAAGACTTGCAAAAATATCTCATTTCCATAGTGACTCCAGTCTTCTTGCCTTGGGCATAACATGAGTTGGATTAGGGTGTGTACAAAAAAGCTTATTTGTCCATCTTGCACAAGTATCAGTTCCTACAACCTAAGTGACTTCATTATGGTTGATTATCGATCCAAGATCTTGTCGTTTAACAAACTCAGTATGGGCTGGTTCTTGATCAAGTTTGTCTATCTCCAAGGCATTGTTATATATATATTACTTTGATGTCCAACATTAGGTAACCTCAGTTGATTTAAACATACTACTTTCTTATCCCGTCATTAAAATCTTCCATTCATGAGATGCGCTGCACGACTTTGCATCTTATATGCTCTTTCATTCCCTTGGTAGCTTTCTTATGAATTTGACCATCAGTCTGAAGCATGATCCTTCTGAAAATGTGTCAGTGAATAAATGCTTTTTGCTCTTTTGACTTGATGTCTTGATTAGCTCAGCGACTAGGTTCCTATGACTTTGTGAGTAGATGGTATGAGGTTTCTGTTTGGGTAGAAACTCGCCCAAACACACCAATGGTTTCGTAAGGGAGGTTGTTGCAATGAATTGTTGAGACTGTACCTTCAATGGCTGCCTACATATCCAAATCGTTCTCTGGAATCAAGTCTCTCAAATGAACGTAGTTCTTTGTTTCAGAGGAATGGGGTATTTATAGGATAATAATGAGAAGCATTATTTCCTTCATTGCTACAAAATCTTATGTAATTATGTAAAGTTTTAATATGGAAGCGTATCTTGCCAAATATATTTTCTAAATCTAAAACTGCTATATCTAGCTTATGATGCCATAAAATTGGGCAGGCAGGCACGCCATAAAATTGGGCAGGTAGGCATGCCATAATATTGGGCAGGGCAAGCATGCCATAATTTTGGGCGGCGCTGACACGCCATGATTTTGGGCGGCACTGGCACGCCATGATTTTGGGCAGCGCACATAGTCGTGGGTGACGCTATAATGGTACCCAACCCAACGATGATTGTTTATGGGGGTGCAGATATGGTGGCACATACACCGCCCCCTCTTTGCCGGATGGAACTAGTTCCTTGTGGTGAAGAATCATAATAAAAAAAACTACCTCAAAGGGGATGTGACGGTGGACGTTAGCTAAAGTACTTGACCACATCCAAACCTGACCAAATCCAAACGCTACGACTCTCGAGTGGATTGTGCGATTATTAGCAGGAGAGGACGTCAAATTTAACTTACCATATGTAGCTATTAAGGCCCATGCAAAATCTCACGGCTCTTAAAATGGGTTTAATAAGGTTGGCATGTGCGAATAGAAAGTTTTGGATACTAAGCAACCTTTGGTTATAGAAGTTTGACTCAATATTTAAGAAATAAGAAACAATAAAGGGTAAATTTGTGGGGTATAGAAACATTGATCTAAGGGTTGCTTATTAGTGAGGTCCTTGAATGTCAAAATAGAAGGATAGGAACGTGAAGATAGAAAGTTGCTCCCCATGCCTAAGTTGTGAGAATCATAAGAAGCTTATATAACGAGTGTTGTTTCATGTGTATTTCATATCATAGTGATACTAAGTAAATTGAGGGCATGGTAAGGTTGTAAGAAACATAGGCCACAAAGTTTGTTCAGTCGAAAGATATTATACGGCCATATGGTGATTGTGACAGAGGATTCTGGGGAGTTGAAGGCTAAGGCAGGCGTCAATGGGGCGAGATGGATGATGACTAGCTTGTCGGGTGAGACGTTGCAATGCAGATGGGCAGAGCGCTCTGCCTTACCAACAAATAAATTTGCTCGAAGTACTACCGCTAGTGATCTGAAGAGAATGTTCCACGTGAGGAACCTTTCTATTGAAGAACTTCCAGAATTTGACAGGGGACACGTGGTGAAAGAAAACGAGTTGGTGGTGACGTTCGCACAGATGGAGTATGGGTTGGTGCTTCCCCTTGACAAGGAGATATCTTGGGTATTATCTGTATGGCGCATTGCTCCGATTCAGGTGTCTATGTTGATGTGGTTAGTATTTTCGTGGGTACACACTTTGGCTGAAGTATATCGTTGTCCTTTTGGGGCTGACGAACTGATGTTGTTAATTCGTCCAAAACGTATAGAAGAAAAAGACGGGTCGATAACGTATCACGTAGAATGGGCGTATCAAGATATGAGATTTAGAGGGCTCCCAAAAGGGTACTTTAACTAGGACAAGTATTGTTTCTTAGTACGAGGAGATTGAAATCCTCATGGGTATCGCGTTCCTAATAGAATCCTAAGTATGAAAAGATTCAGAATTGCGTGCTTTATTATAGATATATATTAATTATTGTTATTTTTTATTTTTTGTGATTTGTCTGTTTGTGTTGTACTTGTAGATGAGCGACCAAACATCCTGAGAGCTGATGTGAGTTAAGAAGCTATGGATCATCTTCAATTTTACTTCAGCAAGGATCAAGACGAAAATATTTTAGATTTGTCATGGCCTAATGAATAGTCCCTGGCTGTCATTATGGTGGAGACAAAAAGTATGGGCCCCCGCTTTATGTGCCGAAGAGCCCTTATAGAACTAAGCTATTAACTGCCAAGCAGCCAGAACTTGAAGCTCAAGGTCAAGGTCCCGAACAACATCAGAAAGGGAGAGATTCCCAAAGGAATATGTCTCCGAATTCGGACGCTCTTGCGAAACCGAAAAGGAAAAGATTAAGTAATGAAGAGGAATTGAATGCACTAGAAGTACTTCATAAAACCTCCGCTGCTGTAGAACGAAGGAGCAAGCGAAAAGCCGACAAAGGATTTAGCATGAACCTGCAACCCGAAGTGGTCGCTGTCGATGAAGGCGGGAAGGTTGACACAAATGGAGTTAGTTGTGGTCAAGTTGCCGAAGATGTAGGGTGTCGAGTGGACCCTGTTGCTATGAGCAATGAGGCTATAAGGAATGGTGTTGCTGTAAGTGAAAAAGGGTCTGGAACCATGGAGAGACATTCTCAGTATACATGACCAAAACATATCCATGCCGCCCCCAATCATGCTAGTGAAGCTAGAGTTATGCAAGACATGTCTGGTGTCTCCTTACGTGTTGGAAATATTACACTGGACCCGCCCCTAAATAGCGTCTCGATGGTCTTTCTTGATGATGCCGTGATGGATGCGTTGAAGCCAGCAGATGACATAGTTTTCTCTAGCGAGATGATCGAAGAGTATATGAATAACCAATTTGCCTCGGAAATTTGCTCAAGCAACGTGAAAAGCATAGGGGAGACGTCAGAATTGTGTATCATGGGAATACAGAAATTGCAAGAGGTAAAATGGATATATAAATACCAATGTACTCCCTGTGTCTTTCTTTTTGTAGAAATTTGAATCTTTGGACTTTATTTACAGGCTAGAGAGAGTTTAGCTAAGCTGATGGCAGTGTTGGGCCGAGAAAAGCAACTGACTCCAACGCCCTTGATGATGGATGTGTTACAGAAAGAAAACGAACAAACAAAGGCCGAGGCTGTTAGGGCGGACGAGGAGGCGCTGGTCCTGAAGGAAAAATTGGACATGTTGACCTTTGAAAAGGATGGTTTGGTGCATCAAAATTCCGAGATGGCGCAAGCGATCATAGGGAAAGACAAAGAGTGTAAGAGAGTTATTCAAGAACTGCGCGAGGAGAGAAGTACACAATCTGAATTGAATAAAAAACTCTCATCGGCCTTGCTTGAGAAAGCTCAACTTGAGGCTTTGACGAAAAAATATGTTAACGATTTGAGTGGCGCTAGCGATTGTCTTGAATGATGCCTTGCAACATTATACTTCAATATACAATTCTTTGTCCAAAAAAGGAGATTTGTGGGTAATCGATGCCAAAGCGCCTTGGATGATGCAATTGAAGATCTTGGACTTGAAGATGGAACAGGAGAGGCTCCCGGGTTAACGGGGGATTACTATGGCTCTCCTGCTTAACGTGGCATTCTACCATATTCTAGGAGCAGCATTAGTAGGAATTTATTATCTATAGCTGGATAGGTTTTTGAAATGGCGTTTTCATGTTTAGTTATTGTTGTGTTATATAGTTTGGAAAAGGAGATTAATAAAATAACCTTGTTGCTCCGCGTATCTCTTATACTGCAAGTGCTTGCATATACTGCCGATTGATTGATCATTATTATTTATTTATTTATTTTTTGGGATATGGAACATGGAACTCTTGTTTCAATGCCACTGCTTGTCTCATCGATATGGTTCCTTTGCTTTATTGCTGAGCATTGATGCTTAGAGAAACTACTATAATCAAATATACACTGATAACTTGTGATAAGTGATAAGAGAGGGACTTCACTAGGGGAGTTTAGGAATGCCTCCACAGAGGTTGTAGTTTCCTACAACTGAAACAGCCCTTCCATTTTGAAAGATCCCTTTGTTTGGTACCTCATCCTCAAGGTTATTGAAAGATAGGTTCAAACTTCGTAAGACTGAGAGCTTCTCTAATATAACTTCTGTAATATTATTACTGGTACTTTGTGTGTGTAACGGGATAGAAGAGCTACAGGTCATCCATCCATCATTAGCAAGGTTACCAGGCATTTTATGGTGCTTGTTTATGTCATTTATGTGTCCCAGGATGATGTAATTTGAAATGACCATGAAATGGCTCCCAGCTCGCAAGATTAGCCTGTAAAAGTCCAAATTTTACTATGGAGTATTTGTGAAGCCATAAATTGTACATTAACGCCTGAAGATTGAAACACTTAACGAGTATACCATGTTAAGAGCTTGGACTTTGGTAATCCATTTTCTCACATATTAGTGGATTTAGAACTTTTGCACGACTACTAGGCAAAATTCCTAAGTACAAGGCAATGCATATGGGCATTTGGCAACCTTCTCGATTTTTATCCTAATGAGTTATACTCGAGGACTACGTTATATGATTAGCGTTCAGGTCATGGAATTGGAAGGCATGTAATTAAGTGCCAGTGCGTGAGCAGTATCTTTTATAGTGATGAATACCTTAGGTGATAATTCAATATTGTTGATAGACACTATAAACCATTTTGCATTTATACAGTCATTCCCACTTGATCAATTTGTGCAAGTGTAATTTGTAATTGTAACTTGTAGTGGTTGGAATCATCAACGTTCACTATATATATATGAGTTTTGATGAGTGGAGTAAGGTATTGGAAATGCGAACTCCGTGATTTTTTTTTTACGTAGAGTAAGATGTTGTAAGTGCAAACTCCACGATTTTGGATGCGTGGAGTAAGGTGTTGCAAACGCCAATTCCACGACTTTCTGGTGCGTGGGGCAAGGTGTTGCACATGCAACCCCCATGACTTCTTGATGCGTGGAGTAAGGTGTTGCAAACGCAAACCCCACGATTTTTTGACGCGTGGAGTAAGGTGTTGCAAACACAAACTCCACGACTTTTTGATGCGTTTGAGTAAGGTGTCGCAAACGCAAACTCTACGACTTTTTGATGCGTGGAGTAAGGTGTCGCAAACGCAAACTCCATGACTTTTTGATGCGTGGAGTAAAGTGTCGCAAACACAAACTCCACGACTTTGAATTCGTATAGATTAAATACTAGCCTCACCTAAACTAC
The DNA here is from genome assembly GCF_015680905.1 of Coptis chinensis. NCBI lineage: Eukaryota > Viridiplantae > Streptophyta > Magnoliopsida > Ranunculales > Ranunculaceae > Coptis > Coptis chinensis. Next base: position 77,361,216 of record NC_141464.1, read on the forward strand.
TATAGTGGTGACTAAACTAGAGTAATCGACATACACTATTTTTTAGTAATTGACATACACTATGTTTGCCTTGCTGAATGAAAGTAAAGAAATAAAATGTGGAAGAATGGACTTTATTGATGATTTGAAATCTAAAACAACATAGCTAGTTTGTCTCATGGACAAGCACTAAGGAGCTGTCAATTAAGCTACCAATATGAACTAATGGGAAACAAATTTAACGATAAAAACGCCTAAGATGGAGCGCATTCCATGGTTTCGGGAGAGGGGTTCTCGAAATTGTGCGAAGGAAATATGCTCCCTTGGAAGCAGTACGGTCAATGATAAGAGGTCCTTCCCAGTTTTCACCTAGCTTCCCTACATCAATGATCTTTGATTCTCTACACAAAACCCAGTCGCCCGGATAAAAAACTTTCAAGCGAAGCTTCTTGTCATATTGCTTCTTCATTGCAGCTTGGTAATGGAGGAGACGAGCAATACTGTCCTCGCGCACTTCATCTAGATTGGCTTTTGAATGAGCTAGTAATTCATTATTATTGCCATCATTTAAGGCAGCGGTGCGGGTCGTCCCAACAAAAATTTACGTGGGTAATACCGCTTCTGCTCCATAAGCCAGGTTAAATGGTGACATTCCCGGCGAAAAGAGTTGTTCTATACGCCCATAGAACGGCTGGTAACTCCCTTGTCCACTTGCCTTTAGCCTGTTCGAGTCGACGTTTGAGGATTGCTAAGATAGATTTATTTGTTGCTTCGGCTTGCCCATTTGCTTGGGGGTGATAGGGTGCAGAAAAATTGTGTTGAATATGGAGACTAGCACAAAGCCTGTGTATTTCTTCTGCATCAAATTACTTTCCATTGTCTGATATTAACTCAGCGGGGATACCAAATCGGCAAATTATATCCTTCCATAGGAACAGTTTGATGTCCGAAGCTTGTATGTTCACCAAAGGTTGTACTTCTGCCCACTTGGTAAAGTAATTTGTAGCTATGAGCAGAAAACAAACATTCCCTGGAGCTCTAGGTAGGGGCCCAATGATGTCTAAACCCCATTTTGCAAATGGCCATGGTGAGAAAATCGGGTGCAGCTCAGTGGCTGGAAGAGTACCAAAATGATAATGTTTCTGACAAGGAATACATGTCTGGGAAATGTTTTTCGCATCCAATTGCATATGAGACCACCAATATCCTTGCGTCATTACCTTATGAGCCAAACTTCGACCACCCGAGTGATTTATGCATATCCCTGCATGGATTTCTTGTAGCACGGCTGCTCCTTCATGTGTTGTGAAAAACCTCAGCATAGGAGACAATGAATTACCTTTCCTGTACAATTGCAGAGTTCCTATGGATGAAGATATGAGTATAAACTTCCATGCGTCTCTTTTAACGCTATCCACGATCTTGGGATCTTAAGGGACTATGCCATTGCGTAGAAATGCAATGACCGGTGTGCGCCAATCGCCGATGTCTGCCACGACGTTTGGGTAAGTGAGGTTGTTGGGCTCTTCTGCAATTTCGTCGTCACCTTGATCGTTACTTTTAGGTATAGGGCAAGAGTCTGCATCATTTTTTTGAAGAATCATGTTTCTATCTTTCTGGGAAGCGTCGTCACTGGGATTGTCTTGTAGGGGAATATCATACTTCCTTTTCCGCGTATTGACAATATTAATGTTTGATGGTAGATGTTCCCTATCAATACTGAAAAAACAACACCCATTGATGTAGATGTCTGTGAGTTGTTCGAAGGACAAGTCAATGCTCGGGTCTTGCTAGAAATCAACGTTAACTTGTCTTGGTCCATCAATGTCTACTGCTGCGGATAGATATGCTAAGGCGTTTGCATGTCGAACATCATTCCGAGGCCTTTGTATAATCTGGATGGTTTCAAACTGGTGAGCAAGTCGGTGAATTAGATCTAGGTATGCTGCCATTTTATCGTCTCGGGCTTCAAAAGAACCGGAGAATTGCCCTGCCACCAACCGTGAGTCAGTGAAAATTTGTAATTTTTGAACTCCTAAGTCCAAAGCTGTGCGCATTGCGTACATGACAGCTTCGTATTCTGCTACATTATTGGAGGCCTTGAACCCAAAACGAACTGAGAGCTCAATGGTTGATTTATCTGGCTTGATAAAAACACATCCTAATCCAGAGCCGGATTTTTTGTGTGAGCCATCTGTGTAAACAATCCATGAATCGGATGAAGGGTCAGTATGCTTTGGTGAGGCTTCCTCGCCCCCAACTATAGCCGTTTCGCTATAGATACTGTCGTCTTGGTTGACTTCGGGTACAAAATCATCGATAGGGAAATCTGCCATTAGGGATGCAAGTGCATGACCCTTTTCTGAAATGCGAGGTTCAAAATTGATGCTATAAGCACTTAAGTAGATGTCCCATTCCACGAGTCTACTTGATTCCTGGGCACTTCAGAAAACTTTGCGTAGAGGATATTCCGTATATACCTTTGACCAGTCTTCCTTGGAAATAAGGCTTGAGGCGTCTTGCAGCATGAACCAACGCTAGAGCAATTTTTACAATTCTCGCATATCTGCTTTCCGCCCCTGTTAGTGTTTTACTAATGAAGAAGATTGGACGACCGTCTTCTCCATCGATGAACAGGACTGCACTTACTACAGTATCTGTAGCAGCCAAGTAAGCTCCAATAGGTTGCCCTGTAGCTGGGCTGACCAAGATTGGTGGCGAGACCAGGTAGTTCTTGATGGATTGAAAGGCATTTTCACAGTCGTCATTCCACCTTGCTGAGTCTTTTAATGTCTGAAAGAAAGGACGACACCGGTCCGAGTATTTAGAGATGAAACGATTTAGTGCTGCTAAGCGCCCTGTGAGCTGTTGAATCTCTTTTTTGGTTTTTGGAGAGGGCATGGCTTGAATGGATCGGATCTGTTCTAGGTTAGCTTTGATGCCTCGACGAGTCATCAAATACCCTAGAAATTTCCCTAATACTAGTCCAAAAGCACATTTCAAAGGATTTAGCCGCATGTTGAATTCATCAATTCTGTCAAAGACTGATTGTAAGTCAGAGTTATGATCTCCACTGTGTTTCTATTTTACAACCATGTCATCAATATAAGCTTCCATTGTCTTGCCCAACATATCTCCGAATATGGTGTCGATCATCCTCTGGTACGTAGCCCCTGCGTTTTTTAAACCGAAAGGCATAACTTGGTAACAAAAAATCCCTTGGTCAGTTATGAATGCAGTTTCTTCTTGGTCCTTCACAGCTAGCGGGATCTGGTGGTATCCCGAATACGCATCCATAAATGATAATCGTGGGTAGCCAGACGTGGCATCCACCAATTCCAATATTCGTGGGAGGGGGTAGGGATGAATCGGGCAAGCTTTGTTAAGATTGGTGAAATCAATGCACACTCTCATTTTACCATCTTTCTTGGGTACTGCAACCACATTAGACAACCACTGCGGATATGAAATTAGCCGTATAAACTTAGTTGAGAGTAACCGATCAATTTCCTCTCTGACTTTGAGTTTTCTTTCTGGGGCCATGCGCCTAGGCTTCTGCCGAACTGGCTTGATGGTAGGATCAATGTCAAGTCTGTGACATGCAACTTCTGAGCTAATTCCTGGCATCTACTCGACTGACCAAGCAAAAAAAATTTTGTTCTTTCTGAGGAGTGCTACCATTTCCTTTTGTTCATTTTCCGTCAGTTCTGCCGATATAAAAGTTGTTTCTCTGCCTAAATTCCCAATCTGAACTTCTAAGAGGCGGTCTATGGTCGGCGGTCCTTCATTTCTTGAACTAGCAGTGTAAATACTGTGTGGGATTGATTCTGATTTAGATACTTGCTGCGAATTACTGAGAATTGTATTTCCCCGCACATCCGACTGACGATATTCCTCCAAGACCTTTTCGTGACAGCTGTGGGAAGCCATCTGGTTGCCGCATACCTTACAAATTTTGTCAAGAGATGGGAACTTTACTGCCTGGTGAAATGTAGAGACTACTATGCCCATGCTATAGAGCCAGTCCCTTCCTAGGATTGCATTGTAAGGGGATTTATAATTCATTAGAAGGAATTCAATGTCGATTGACTTGTCCATTAGCGTGACTGGTAAAGAGACTCTTCCTACTAGGGTTGTTGCTGTTCCGTCAAACCCAATGATTGGATTATTTTCTGCAGTAATTAAATTTTCTGATAGCTGCATGTTCTTGTAGTAACCTCGCAAAACGCGCCGGATGAAACTTCCAAGTATCTATCATGATGCGCTGAACTCGCCATAATCCAACGAAAGCTGAGATGACGACAACATCATAATGAGGATGATGGACGCCAATTAGATCTATATTACTAAAACATAGGGGACCAGGCTCTGTAGTTTCTGAACGAATTCCTTCAACAAAATCAATGTTATTCACGTGATAAAATTCACGCAAGAAACCGAACTTAGCTTGTTGTTCACACTTTTGCCTTGCTCGTGAAATTTCATTGATTTTGGCATGACCAGCTAGTATGACATTGTGGCTAGTCATTGCTAAATTTTGCTTCACAGTTTTTGAAAGCAAAAACTCGTCTAATTGTCCCTTGTTGACTAGTCTCTGTATTTTTCCCTTGAGGGATCTGCACTCTTCTGTTTCATGGCCGAAATCATTGTGAAAGTGACACCAAAGATTTTTTTCACGTTTAGACTTAGTGTGTTCAGGTAAGGGTAGCGGAGGAAAAAGTAAGTTGCGTCCCTTGATCTTCTCATATATCGCATCATACTTGGCATTTAATTGAGTGAGCTTCATTTCCTCACGAACTGTGTTAACCTTTTTGTATTCTGATTTCTGTTGTTGCCCTTTCGATATGTTTTGCTTCTGTTTGCCTTTACCTTCGTTTGCGTCTTTACTCCGAAAGTCTTTATCTCTGGAGGCTTTTGATCTAACATCTTCCTCCACGTTAATGAACTGTTGCGTTCGTGCAAATAAATCGGACTTTGATTGTGGGGGGTCCCGTACAAGAGAGTTGTAGATTCCATTTTTATCGAAATTGACTCCCTCTTTAACTGCATGAATGATCATTACGTCAGGGACATCGGTGACCTCTGCTTGCACTTGGCGAAAATGAATTACGAACTTTGCCAATGCTTCATCCTTTTGCTGCTTCGTGTTTAGCAAGATGTTAACATCCTTAGGACGTGTCCAATTATGCTTAAACCGATCTGTGAACTGGTTTGCTAATTCCTGGAATGACGCGATAGATCGAGCTGGCAAGCTGGAAAGCCAACGTAGAGCTTCTCCTTTTAACGTAGATGGAAAAAGTTTGCATAAGAGGGGGTCATCTCTGCGCCAGAGTATTAGCCTACTTTTAAATTCCATAACATGATCGGGGACATAGGAAGGTCTGGTTGTTTGAATCCTTCCTGATGCTCTGCATTTTGTATCTTAAAAGAAAATCTCCCAACGAGATCTTCGTTCACTGCAAGGTCTTTCCATCGTGTGTCAGCGACACCCACATTGGTTATTGTTTTCTTGACAATGTCTTTGATTTGTTGTTCCGTGAATGGTGCTCCTATGACTTCTAAATTTCCGATTTGAGGAGTACTTTCACTACGTTGCATCTCATGGTGTTGTCGCCCCCAACTATTGCTTGCTTCTATATTTGGTTGGTTCCTTGGGCTACGAGACCTATGCCGATAAAAAGGGCTAGGTTGTCGAACTGGGGAGCCGCTTCTTTGGTGTCGTCGTACTCTGTGATGACCTTCGTTAACCTGTCTGTATCGGTTTGCTGCATTCAAGCCATGTCTAAGGTCATGTTGCAATTCGTCTCTGAGGTACTGATCTTGGCGTCCAGCATTGCGTCTTATGGTGGATGTTGTCCACCTTTCTGATGCGCTATGATCAACCTTTAATGATCTTGTCATGTTATGACCACTGCTACACCTAGTGTTGTTGGTATTTCGATATCTAGATCGCCTTCTTGAATGGGATGAATGTCTGCTTGACCTTGAGTGATTCTGATGATGCTCAGGGACAGGCTCCAATGGATGGGATGTACCATACTTAAATTGTAGTTGGTTGAATACACTCCGTTGTTCACCAGATCTGGGGGCTCTTGCCGGTGTGGAAGATGTAGCATCGGCGTCATCCCTTTGTACTTGCTTCCCTTTGTCCAGTTGCTTCTGCAAGTAGTTGCTATGTTCTTTCTCTCTTCTGAACCTCTGACGCAACACTTCTAAAGGCACATCTTCATCTCCTATCTCCATATTCTCTGAATCCACTTTGCTTGCCTCTAGATCTTGAGAATGAGTTATTGGAGCCTGAAGTCGTGTACGTCTAGATCTGCGTTGTCGTGGCACCTGGAGGTTTGAAGGCTGAGCTTGCAGATCTGGAGCGACTGGTTGATTCATCAAGGTCTGATTAGTCAGAACTTTGGGATTGGGTAAGTTGTTTTCTTCTTCTTCTTGTAATCTTGAGTTCTTGCTCACTTGAGATCTTGTTGTTTTTGCCATTACCGGATGTTGGAAGAAAGAACGTGGACGAAGGTTCGTTGGTAAGAACCACAGACGGCGCCAATTATGTTTGGGTAGAAACTTGCCCAAACACACCAATGGTTTCGTAAGGGAGGTTATTGCAATGAATTGTTGAGATTGTACCTTCAATGGCTGCCTACGTATCCAAATCGTTCTCTGGAATCAAGTCTCTCAAATGAACGTAGTTCTTTGTTTAAGAGGAATGGGGTATTTATAGGATAATAATGAGAAGCATTATTTCCTTCATTGTTACAAAATCTTCTGTAATTATGTAAAGTTTTAATATGGAAGCGTATCTTGCCAAATATATTTTCTAAATCTGAAACTGTTATATCTAGCTTATGATGACATAAAATTGGGCAGGCAGGCACGCCATAAAATTGGGCAGGCAGGCATGCCATAATATTAGGCAGGGCAAGCATGCTATAATTTTAGGCGGCGCTGGCACGCCATGCCATGATTTTGGGCGGCACTGGCATGCCATAATTTTGGGCAGCGCACATAGTCGTGGGTGGCGCTATAACAGTACCCAACCCAACGATGATTGTTTATGGGGGTGCAAATATGGTGGCACATACAGTTTCTTATGAAAAACTATAGATTTCAAAGTATAGCCTCTTTGTTGATATAACAGTGAATATAAATCCCAACATTGTATAGTGAATACTTCCATTGAAAAGCTGAAAAAGTTCTCTTTGGTTTGGCAGAGGTAGGAGTATATTATCCCCTCCGGCTGTAAATACTAAACTTAGTTTTAAGTAAAGAAAAAATCCGAAATGATTTTTACTCTGTGCTCTTGCATTGAAATATTTTTGATATGCTTTGTTGGTTACAGGAGAGTGGCATAGGTTGCAAAAGATCAAGAAAGAAAACTACATCCAAGCAGACATCGAAAGGATGAAGGTTTTACTATATGCGTCTGTCTGTTGCCAATTCTTATAGCTATATGCCCATATTGTAGTAAGTATGCATGAATAGCTTGTACAAGTTGTTTCTCACCCTTTGGCCCAGTAGGCGTCACTGTTGTCCGTTGGAGGCATCCAACTGAATCTCCTTGTTTGCATATTTCATAGCATCAGTTCAGATTTAGAAATGGAATATGTATGAGCAAGGGAGGAATCTCCAATTCCACAGAATCTGCTCATACCATTGAACATTGAACAGTAGATTTTGGCATAACTATAAGCACGATCTGCCGTGTTTGAAGCCAATTTTCGAGAGAGTTTGTATGTCAGTGGGCTTTTTGGCTATTATCTTGATGGGCTCAAACAAAGACCGTTTCTTCTCCTATTAGAAGTCGAACTCGTAAACGCGGTTACTTGCGTATGAATCAAGCTGAGTGTGCCTATAAATTAACAAGTGACATCCTCGTTTTTTTGTTTGAAACATCATAAACTCATCTCAGAAAACTTAAGGTACGTAGAGAAAAAATATTTCAAGGTAGAAGAGAAAGATCATTAGTTTGCAGTAGGAAGATGACGGTAGTTGAAGCTGGGTGTGCCGACCTTTTTTCTCATCTATTTGACGGCTTTGTTGATGCATCTCGTGGAAGTCCTGGGGGTGGTCTCAAGAGAAAGATAGAGTGCGTTGATGATGGCCCTAAGATAGGAGTACAGAAGAAGATTGAAGAAGATTTTGTTCTGGGACGTGAAATCGGGAGGGGAGGGTATGGTTCAGTGAGGTTGTGCACAAGTAAGGTAAACGGAGTAGAGTTTGCCTGCAAAACCCTACGTAATGTGGATAAGAGAGTTCGTAGGGAGATAGAAATAATGCAGTACCTGTCTGGCCATCCTGGTATAGTCACTCTCAACGCAGTTTATGAGGACGCCGACTGTCTTCATCTTGTGATGGAGTTATGCTCTGGTGGAGATTTGTTTGAGAAGGTTGTCAAGAAGGGGTGGTGTTCAGAAAGCAAATCAGCTCTTATATTAAAAGAGTTGATATCAGTAATTAAGCATTGCCACGAAAATGGCGTGGTTCACCGAGACATTAAGCCGGAGAACATCCTGCTCACTGCATCAGGAAAGTTGAAGCTTGCAGATTTTGGACTAGCGACGTGGTGGATTCCAACTGGTAATCACTTGTCTGGTCTTGTTGGTAGCCGATCTTATGTTGCCCCAGAAGTTCTTTTGGGAGAATATTCTGAGAAGGTGGATATCTGGAGTGCTGGCGTCCTCCTGCATTATCTCCTAGTTGGGGCCTTACCGTTTGAGGCGAGTTCAATGGAAGAACTTCGTGAGGCACATAAGAAAAAGAAATTGAACTTAAACTCTGGTATGTGGGTCACCATATCGCGACCTGCTTTCGGGATCTCGTTAGGAGAATGCTCACTTGGGATGTCTCATCAAGGCTAACTGCGGATGAAGTACTAAGTCATCCATGGTTTATGTTTCATAAAGAGCAATCGTTGAAGCCAACATGGAACATGACTAAAAAGAGAAAAGTTTTGGAAGATCTCTCCAACCAACTTGCATCGCCGAAATTCCAAGTGATGATAAGATGATCACCAACAAGAACCTGGTACATGACAAAGAGACATAGGAGTCCTGTTGTTGCTCCATAGCAAATAGGAAGAAAAAGGAGGGCTCGTTTCTCAGCATTTTCATGGCGAAGCACAATGAGATTTAACAGCTTAAAGAAACAGAATGCCCCTACACAAGCAATCAATGGAGCCATCGTCCATTCGAGGAAAATCCAAAGGAGACCTCCACCATTGTAATTGTGATTTGCATTCTGCATAAGACCAGTTTTTCACTGTAACTGTGCATTTCATTCTCTAGTGAGCTTAATGTAACACATGAATTCGTTGTATAATGTTAAAAAAAGTGTTCATAAACATTGATTAAAACTACACCTAGCTTTTCACCATATCATACTGATTACCAATCAAATATTCTATTTATTTTGAATATTAATAATTATGAAGCAAGGCAACTCTGCTTTAAGAAACATTGTCAAAGTGTTGAGCTAGAACCTAACCAACTAATTCCAGTGTTATTAATTCCTTGCACAATTGATGCTTAATTACAACTTAGAAACTTGAGAAATGTGTAAATAATTATTACCTTGTTCCATGTAGGTAAGTATCTAATGCCTTCAGTAACAAGCATGGTTCCTAACAATGCACCCTGGGTTGATTGTTGAGCTGATACTGGTAATTCCAAGTATGTTGCAATTGCAAGCCAAATTGCTGATACGAACAAACAAAAGAGTCACTAAAATAAAAAATGGGAGAAGAATGAAGTAGATTATTTAACACTAGCCTTTAGGTAATAAGCATGGTGTCACTACTCATTAGCATGTAATCCATGTATGTCAAACAAACGGGCACCCTAAGCCAAATCTAGATAATGGAGCTTGTATATGCCATTTCAAATTAAAAACGGCATGACGGCAGTGTCGACACCCTTCAACTGCATTTCCAAAATAAAATTTAGAATACTGAATCATTCTAAATAGTTATTGCGTTGCAGGCTTGCAGCAATCTTCGACACAGTTTCTGGAATCTAGTACAAGTTAAGGGGTGAAGCCTTGTGAGGCACCACAATTCATGCCAATGCCCAACGATGTTTTGGGCAAAGCGACACAGCCCTTTATCTGTTTGTATATTGGCAGGCCTAACTGTGTTGTGTACTCGCACATATCATGAGAACCGATCAAACACCTAGTTTGGATGTCAAAGGGATATAAACCAACCACCTGGTCTAGCGAATGGATTTTGTGTTCTGACTAGACAGTAGGATCCAGACGAAGTAGCAAGCTGGTGGCCTCAGCTTAATCAGGTTTAATCACATTTTTCAAATATAATTGAGATAAAAACAAAATATAAAGTTAAAACTTGATTAAATGATGGAGTACTTGCTGTGATGAGGACAGCTACCAAACTCCACATTAAGAATCCCTCATTAGGCTGTTTTTCTTTAAGAAACTGCAAGACAACATGAAGGTATATAATATATTAGCTTCTATACCGAAACTCAGCCTAACTCTCTCATTTATAAATATCATTATGATACAAAGCAACAAAAACTAAGTACATGAAAACTATATTAGTTTCAGCCTCGAGAATTAATCTCAGAATTTTCATACATCAGACATGTTTGGGTAAGAATTCACCCAGACACACTATTGAATCTGCAAGGGGAGATATTGTGTAAAGAATGAGATTGTGCCTTTAATGGCTGCCTACGTATGGAGAATATGTTTCGAGAATCAAGTCTCTAAAAACGTAGTTTTTTGTTAAGTGAAGAGTCCTATTTATAGAAATAGAGATATGACTAGTTAATTGAACATGTGACCGGCTCAAGTGACTGACTGGACTTGTAGGCCGTCCAGATGTCTAACTTAAGATGTGAGCCGTCAAAGTAGCTAACTATAATTGTGAGCCGTCCAGGTGGCTAAGTGGACATGTGAGCCGTCCAAGTGGCTAACTATAATTGTGAGCCGTCTAGGTGGCTAAGTGGACATGTGAGCCGTCCAAGTGGCTAACTATAATTGTGAGCCGTCTAGGTGGCTAAGGATCGGTCACTTAGACTTAATGTAAAGACTAAGTCCCTAATGAAGTCGTTAGTCAGGGTACGAATGTGGAGGTACGTACATTGCCCCCTCTTTGCCATATGGAATTTATTGGATGTGGCAAAGAAAAAATAGGAAAAATAAATAGAACCATATTAACCGTTAAAGTAATTAGACCATGTATTTTAAATAAACATAATTGGCACTAAACATATTTGTGTGATGAAATGTCAAGGTTTATTAGTTTGGGTCGGCTAAACTAATTTGTTGGTCTTGGTATATGCTTATTATTAAATAGATAAGGATTAATCAACATCCAAGTGGAATTGGTGTTTTGATTAATTGGGACTGTTGAAAGAATGGATTACTTTAAGGCTTGAAGTAAGACTACGTATCCCGAGAATGAGAGATATCTAATATCTTGTTATATTCTTATAAAAGGTGACGTATCATTTTCTTTAAGTTATATAAAAAAATAAAATAAAATAAGGAACAATACGTCAAAGAAGTGTGAAATACCCGATCGTGCCATATGGTAATTATGAGCAGGAATAAATATGACGCGAAAGTCCGCAGTAGCCATGAAGATGCGAGAATGATGATAGTAACATGTGCCGGTGAAATTATTCGACGACGATGGTTAGAGCGTTCGTCTGTGCCAAGATCTATTATTCGCGTGACTAGTACGGAAGGAATGAATGGTCTTTATCAGCAGAAGAACTTCGATGTTGAGCAACTTGAAAATTTCAGCACAAAACATCCAGTGGAAGAGGGAGAAATGGTCGTAACGTCTGCGCAAATGGACCAAGGTTTAACAATCCCACTGGATTATGACGCTGCACGATTATTGTCTTTATGGCAGATTGCACCAATACAAATCGGGATGCCGCTATGGTTGGTATTTGCACGAGCTAAAGCCTTGGCAAAAAGCTACAAGCGTCCTTTTGGTTTTGAAGAATTGTTCCTTTTGCTACGACCACAACGTCGCATTGAGGAAGATGGGTCGTCATATTTCACCGTGGACTGGAAGACTGAGAAAAAGTTTAAAGGCTTACCGAAAGGTTACAAAGACTGGGATAAATATTGTCTTCTCCTCCGAGGACCATGGAATCCCCATGGAATACGTGTTCCAAATAAAATTCGAGATACGAAAAACATTAAATTCTCAGATTGAGTTTTACTGATTTTCCATTGCTGTATATTTGTATGTTTAAATGACGTTATTTATTTGTGATGCTCTATAGATGAACGTCCTATTATTCCGAATATCGAGATTGGGAAACGAGTTTCAGAGAACTTACAATTTTATTTTAGCAATGACCGTGAGAAACACATTCTTGATTTATCTTGGCCTAATGAGGTTGCTTATTGGGGTTGGTGTAGCGAGAGACAACATGATCGTGAGAAACATTCTGGACCAAAAACGCATCAAGAGCAATACGTTGCAACCAAAGATCAATTGACAGATAGGCGTCGAAGTAATGGAACGAATCTTAGAAGTGATTGCTTGCCAAGGAAATTATCGCTCAATTCTGGAGAGGACTCAAATTAGAAAAAACGAAAAGTAACCAATGAGTTGCAAGATAATGAGGAGTATAGAACACCTGAAGTGTCAACTAAGGCATCCCCAGAGGAAGAAAGAAGGGACAAACCAAAAGTTGACGAAAATTTAATTAGCGATAGCGTTGAGTCGACAATCTCACAAAGCCGCTCTATTGATGTTGTGGAGGCCAAAATATGTGAAGATAATGCTCCTCAAAGTGCTGCTAAAGCATACCTCATTGCAACCGGCAAAGATGCAGCAATGACTATTTCGCCTGTTATAGAAATTAGCTCAGAAGCTGAAGATAACCAACTTCAGCCTTCAATGAGTGGACTTTCCCAGGCCAATGAGGTTCAAGCTGTTGCTGATAGCTCTACGCAAGATGTTGTTGCCCCTTTACAAGCAGTAAACACCACAATAATGCAAACTACTGCACCCACTTCAATTGGTTTTGTGGAAGAAGACATGATAGATGCGTTAAAAACTACAGAAATTCTTGATTTTGATTTGCTTGATGATTATGTTAACAAACATTTGATGCCACCCACTTTTGAAGAGAAACTTCAATCTGGTAACTTGATTTGTATAGGTGATAGTTCAGATTTTTGCAATATGGGGTTGCAAAAGTTGCAAGAGGTTAGTACTGCTCATAACATTTAAATTAAATGATCCATCATAGTTAATTGTAGTAATAAACTTATTTTTGTAGGCTAAGGAGAGTTTTGCTAAAGCAATGATAATGCTTGGTAAAGAAAAAGAACGGGTTCTATCACCCTTGATGATAAAAAAGCTTCAGAACGAGAAAGACGAGGCCACGGCTGAGGTTGCCAAAGTCAGTAATGAGTCATCGGTTTTAAAAGAACGAGTGTCTATCCTAGAGCATGAAAAGGATTGTTTGGTGCAGCAAAAATTGGCTATGGAGAAAGCAATAAAAGTGAAAGAGACAGATTATAAGAAAATTTCACGAGAATTGCGCATTGAAAAAGGTACCCTAGCGGCATTGAATCCAAAACTCTCTGCAGCTTTGCTTGAAAATGCTCAGCTGGAGGCTTCAAATAAGAAGAATGTCGACTTGATGACTGGAGCGCGTGATGTGCTAAAAAACGCTCTGGAATATTATACTTTGCTATATGATTCTCGTCCATTAAAAGAGAATTGTGGTATACTTCTTCCTAGTGCTATAGAAGACGCCATTGAAGATCTCGGCTTAGAAGATGATTTAGGAGGAGATTCTTTCCCTTCTAAAGAAGAAGACGAACAGTCATCTTAAATTATCATCTATTTGTCGTAGAATTGGTAGTGTGTTTTGAAGCTAGTACGAGATTAATAAGACAACAACTTACTCCTTTTTATTTCGACTTTTTATGCGTTGAAGTATGTATTAGTTTCAATAATGCAAGCACCTTAAGAGCTTAACTGTGATGCAGGCATACAGTAATAAGGCTCCTGAGAAATTGGATGTGTACAGCTTTGGTATTGTGTTGTACTCTGCCCGAAATTGATTTACAATTGTGTGGTATCTACTGTAAGAACAGGAAGGTGCCCGTACCTATTTGGGGTTATTCACTGGTTATTCACTGGTTCTCTTTCTTCTTTCTTTTTTTGACTTGTATCTTTTAGTGGGTTGTGGAGTGAGGAAACAAATTCGAAACTGAACATATGGATGCCCAGTTTTACGCTTTTACGTTCCATCGTATACTGTGTTTGTGAGAAGGAAGAGTTTCTCCTTTTGTGAGTGTAGATTATTAACTGTGTGATTACCAGTAGCATAGAAGACCTTGTCATCCTTTTCTACAAGATTGTGAATATCAAGTCTGATTGTTGCTCACAACAATTATAGTGCAGTGTTGATAAAACCATACATTTCCCTAGTTAAAGCGTATCTTGTCTTCCAGTTTAGTTTTTCAATGGTCAATTGTCACATTCAGCCAATCTCACAGCATGCAACTTTGATTTCATAACCTTCTTAAGAACCTGATTTGCATGTGTCTGTCCCCACTAGGGTAATTAAATTGGGACTAAGCCAACTTGCTGTTAGAGATATGTGGAGTGCCTGGGAACCACTGTGTCCAGCAATAGTACACATGAAGAACACTAGAGTTTTTGTAATGCTCTAGACAATCAAGAAGCAAGTGAATATTGTAATGAATAATGATAAGGAGAAAAGGAAATAATTCTTTAAATTAAGTAAACCAGCTAGAAGCTGCTATGAGTCTTCTCCTTCTCTTTTAGTTTTGAAAGTTAGCCATTATGGTCCATGACGCCATATTCTTTCATGAACCATAAATGGGCATGAGTGTGATAGTTATTCACAGTACAAAGCTTCCCATCCAACGCTGCAAGGTGTGCTGACCAAGCCATCAAGATCATAGTCTTCCCGTCCCACCTCTCTAAATTTTTCACTCGTGAAGTCAAAAGCAATGAGTGTGTTACAAGATGCGGTTCTTGCTGTGCTACATTGAGTGCTCACCATCCAATGAAGTGAACCGTTAACAAGTACACCTTTCTGTCCATTAGGAACTTCATAGTTGAGGTTCTTGATCCTTCTCCACCGGTCATATCTAAGGGAGTATATACAACTCCTTGTACAATAATAGGCACCATTAGTTTTTTAAACCGCCGCGATTCTTACAATCTTGTAATCCTTTGTTGCTACATTGTAACCAAGACCGACCATACATGAAAGTATTGCAGTCTGGATCTGCTAAAACAGGACCGTTATTTGGTAAGATCTTGTATTCTCTAGTAGATGGATTCCATAAACTCTGACGGTTCTGTTTGTGGCCTATGCAAAGTAGTCCATTACAAGAACCCCAATAATCACATGCATCTAATAAATAGGTCTTATTAGTCGTGATCATGAAAGTATTAGCCTTTTTTTTTTTTTTTTTTTTTTTGTAAAGTGGAGAAATGAATACTCATGGGGAGTTTGAACGAAGTTATAACCATTTGTATAATTTAATCAAGCATAAACATTGAGATGTTAACTTGCTTTATGGCGTTTATTATATATATTTTGGTATTACAGACCAAATTTCATGGCTTGAGTGTATACAATCTGTTATTGCAACTACAGAAGCCATGATATGATTGCGTAGAGTTTGGTATTACAAATGCAAACTCCATGACTTTGAATGCATAGAGTTTGGTATTGCAAATGCAAACTTCATGTCTTTGAATACAGAGAGTTTGGTATAGCAAACGCAAACTCCATGACTTTGAATGCACAGATTTCGGTATCGCAAACTGCAAACTTCATGACTTTGAATGCACAGAGTTTGGTATCGTAAACGCAAACTCCATGACTTTAAATGCACAGAGTTTGGCATCGGAAATCCAAACTCCATGGTTTTGAATGCACAGAGTTTGGTATCGCAAACGCAAACTCCATGACTTTGAATGCACAGAGTTTGGTATTGCAAACCCAAACTCCATGACTTTGAATACACAGAGTTTGGTATCGCAAACGCAAACTCTAATAATATAAGAATAGTAATAATGTATACTCCGAAGTGTAAGCGATGATCGAAATAAATGCTAACAAATGAACTTTTATTAAACATTGATATGTTGAACAAACATGAAAAGATGTACGATGACATTTTCCAATGAACCATGAAAACTAGAAAACGAAACAATTAATTTATTGATATGGTAAGTACCAAACAGAACCTAACGATAAAAACGCCTAAGATGGAGTGTATTCCATGGTTTTGGGAAAGGTGTTCCCGAAATGGTGCGAAGGAAATATGATCCTTTCGAGGTAGGATGATCAACCACAAACGGTCCTTCCCAATTTTCACATAGCTTCACCATGTCGATGATTTTAGGTTTTCTGCATAACACCCAATCTCCTTCTTGGAACACTTTTAGGCAAAGTTTCTTGTCATACTATCTTTTCATTGAAGCCTGGTAGTGGAGTAGACGAGCTTTACTTTCTTCGCGAATTTCATCTAAATTGGCTTTAGAGCGAGCCACCATTTCGTCATTACAGCCAGCTTTAATTGCAGCGGTCGCGAAAGTGGTCTCAAAGAAATATTTCAAGAGGGTAAGATCTGCGTCCATCCGTACCATAAGCCAAGTTAAATGGGGACAAACCGGTTGAGCGTTTTGGAGTGGTTCTGTATGCCCAAAGCACGGCTGGTAGTTCTTTTGTCTATTTCCCCTTAGCTTGTTCTAGACGATGTTTAAGGATAGCTAGGATAGACTTGTTTGTTGCTTTAGCTTGTCCGTTAGCTTGAGGATGATATGGAGCAGAAAAATTATGCTGGATATGGAGACTGGCGCAGAAATTGTGTATTTCGGTTGCATCGAACTGCTTGCCATTATCAGATATTAACTCAGCAGGGATGCCAAAACAACAAACTATATCTTTCTACAAAAAGCGTTTGACATCGGAAGCTTGAATATGCACTTAGGGTTGTACTTCCTCCCATTTAGTAAAGTAATCTGTAGCAACCAGCAAGAAACACACATTTCCTGGAGCTCTAGGGAAAGGGCCGATGATGTCTAAACCCCACTTTGCAAATGGCCATGGAGAAAAAATTGGATGTAATTCTGTGGCAAGTAGAATGCCTATGTTGTAGTGCTTCTGACAAGGAACTCATGTCTGAGAAATATGTTTGGCATCTAGTTGCATACGAGGCCACCAATATCCCTGTGTCATTGCTTTATGAGCTAAATTTCGACCAGCGGCGTGATTGCCACAAATGCCTGCATGAATTTCTTGCAACACAAGTAGACCTTCTGTTTTGGTGAGGCATCTAAGGATAGGAGACAAGGGATGTCCTTTTCTGTACAATTGTAGAACACCATTTGACGAAGATACTATTACAAATTTCCAAGCGTCTTGCTTGACCATTTCAGCGAGTTTGGGGTTTGAAGGGATGATGTCATTGCTCAGAAAGGTAATTAATGGGGTTCGCCGATCTTGATTGGTGCTTCTAACATAGGTAGATTAAAAACATGTGGCTCCTTTGTTGATTTGTCGACATTCTGGTCACCTTGAACAATTTCGGTGTCATTTCCTTCAGTACACATTCCTCCATCTGGCAGGGAGTCAATGTTTAATTTGTTAGGCAACAAAACGTCATCATTGTCATACTTTTTTTTTCTAGTGCTCACAAATGAATACTTGAAGGTGATGGCTTTGAAGAAGCAGTGAAAAAAAGACGATTAATGTATATGTCAGTGAGTTGCTCAACTGACAAGTCAATACTTGGGTCTTGCTGGAAGTCAATGCTGACGTTTCTTGGTCCATTAATAGCGACTGCTGCAGAGAGGTATGCTAAGGCGTCTGCATGTCTTATGTCGTTTCGAGGTCTTTGAATAATTGAAATGTCATCAAATTGACGAGCAAGCCTATGGATTAAGTTTAGATATGCTGCCATCTTATCATCCCGTGCTTCAAAAGAGCTTTCAAATTGACTTGCCACTAATCGAGAGTCCAGAAAACCTCGAAGCTTTCGAACTTTAAATTCTAAAGCGGTACGCATGGCATAAAGGACTGCTTCATATTCTGCTGCATTGTTAGATGCTTTGAAACCGAAACGAATTGAGCGCTCAATTACTGAATCACCAGGCTTAATAAAAACACACCTGAGCCCGGATCCAAACTTGTTATGTGAACCGTCTGTGTAGACTATCACAGACGTCTGATGACGGGGTAATAGATGTGGATGATACTTGCTAGCCCCCAATTGTTGCCTCATCAATGGATGGGCTTTCGTCTTGATTATTTTTAGGGACCATATCATCGATTGGAAAATCCGACATCAAAGATGCAAGAACATGACCTTTTTCAGAAGTGCGCGGTTCGAAAGTAATGCTATATGCACTCAAATAACTTTCCCATTCAGCCAGTCTACTCGACTCTTGTTCATTATGGAGCACTTTGCGAAGAGGGTACTCAGTGTATACCTTGACCAATCGTCCTTGAAAGTACGGCTTAAGGCGTCTTGCAGAGTGAACCAAAGCGAGAGCAATTTTCTCAATTCTTGAATATCTCGTTTCCGCCCCCGTTAGAGTTTTGCTAATGAAAAAAATTGGACGCCCATCTTCGCCATCAACAAACAAAACGACACTTATCGCTGTGTCTGTGGCAGCCAAGTAAATTCCTACTGTGTTCCCCACAGAGTGGACTAGCCAGAATGGGAGGTGAAACCAGATATTTTTTAATTGACTGAAAGGCATTTTCACACTCATCATTCCATATTGCTGAGTCTTTTAACGTCCGAAAGAAAGGACGACATTTATCAGAATATTTGGAGATGAAACGATTTATTGCTGCTAGGCGCCCCGTGAGTTGTTGTATCTCCTTCTTTTTCTTTGGTGATGGCATATTGAGGATTGCTCTGATTTGTTCAGGGTTTTCTTCAATTCCTCTACGAGTCATCAAGTAACCCAAGAACTTCCCTGAGATCAAGCCAAAAGAGCATTTTGAAGGATTGAGCCGCATATTAAGCTTTTCCACTCTTGTGAATACTTCTTGTAAATCTACCAGATGATCACTACTGATTTTGGATTTAACAACCATGTCGTCAATGTATGCTTCCATAATCTTGCCTAGCATGTCTCCAAATATAGTA
Organism: Coptis chinensis; assembly: GCF_015680905.1. Lineage (NCBI taxonomy): Eukaryota > Viridiplantae > Streptophyta > Magnoliopsida > Ranunculales > Ranunculaceae > Coptis > Coptis chinensis. The sequence continues at coordinate 77,380,350 of NC_141464.1, forward strand.
TTGATCATTTGCTGGTAAGTGGCGCCAGCATTCTTCAACCCGAAAGGCATCACTTGATAGCAAAAAATACCTTGATCAGTTATGAATGATGTTAATTCCTCGATCTCTCCGCATAAACGATCCGATGATAGTATCCTGAAGAAGCGTCCATAAATGATAAGCGTGGAAATCTGGATGTGGCATCAACAAGTTCTGATATCCGCGGAAAAGGGAATGGATGTATAGGGCATGCTTTGTTAAGATTGGCGAAGTTGATGCATACTCTCATCTTGCCATTCTTCTTCGGCACTGCTACCACGTTGGACAACCATCTAGGGTATGAAACTGGGCGAATAAAATTGACAGAGAGTAAACGATCAATTTCTTCTTTAACCTTTAGCTTTCTATCATGAGCCATACGTCTGGGCTTCTGTCGTATAGGCTTAACACTTGTATCAATGTCAAGCTTGTGACAGGCAACATTTGGGTGTATACCTGGCATTTGCTCCAAAGACCAAGCAAAAATGTTCTTGTTTTTTCTGAGTAGAGTAACCATTTCCCTTTGTTCGTTTTCTGATAGCTCGGCTGATATGAAGGTTGCTTCTTTGCAAGATTTTCTAATTTGAACTTCTAAGAGGTGGTCTATAGTCGGTGGTCCTTCACTTGATGATATGGTGGAACAGATTATTTGTGGTGCGGATTGTGCTTGAATGACTTCTTGTGAATTGCTTAAAATTATGTTTCCATGCATATCAGATTGACGGTAATCATCTAATATTTTTTTCGTGACAACGGCTAGAAGCCATCTGATCTCCTCGTATTTTGCAAATTTTGTCTAGAGATAGAAATTTCACTGCTTGGTGGAGGGTAGAGACAACAAAGACCCATACAAATGGAGCCAATCCCTACCTAAAATTGCATTTTAGGAAGATTTGCAGTTCATTAAAAGAAAATCAATGTTGACCGCCTTATCCATGAGTTTGACTGGTAAAGAAACTCTTCAGACCGGAGTTGCTGCTGTTCCATCAAAACCGATTATTGGATTGTTATCTGTGACAATCAAATTTTCTAAAAGTTTCATGTCATTATAACAACCTGCAAAAATTACACTAGCAGAACTTCCAGTGTCTATCATGACACGCTACACTCGTCATAGACCAATGTAAGCTGTGATAACGACAACATCATAATGAGGGTGATGGATGCCAATTAGGTCTCACAAGAAAAACACACGATGGGCTTGGTTCGATGGTTTCTATGCGAGTTTCTTCAATAAAATCGAAGCTATTTACGTGATATAACTCACTTAAAAATCCCAACTTTTCTCTTTGCTCACATTTTTGTTTTGTGCGTGACACGTCATTGATTCTGGTGTGACCAGCTTTGATGACGTTGTAACCTGAGATTGACAAATTCTGTTGAGCACTTTTAGTGCTTAAGAATTCCTCTAGTTGTCCCTTCTCTACTAGCTTTTGTATCTTTCCTCGTAAGGATCTGCATTGTTCAGTTTCGTGACCAAAGTCATTGTGGAAAAGACACCATAGATTTTTATCACGCGTAGACTTTGTACCTTTGGGTAAAGGCATTGGAGAGAAAAGCAGATTGCGACTTTTAATCTTCTCATAGATTGAGGCATATTTGGTATTCAGTGGAGTGAGCTTCATTTCTGCACGAAAATTGTTGGTCTTTTTAAGATCCTGCTTCGGTTGTTGAGTTTCTATTGTGCTTTGTTTCTGCTTGCTTTTGGTATATGTAGATTTTTTTCCTCTAAAATCTTTGTCCCTTGAAGTTCGCACTGCCGCATCTATTTCAACATTGATGAACTGTAGCGTTCGTATGAACAAGTCAGATTTCGTCTGGGGAGGATCTCTTACCAGTGAGTTATATATTCCGTTAGTATCAAAACGGAGAGCTTCTTTGAATGCATGAATGATCATCATAGCTAGCACATCTGTGACACCTGCTTGGATTTAGCGAAATCGGACAATGAATTTTGCAAGTGTTTCATCCTTATGTTATTTTGTGTTTAGCAAGATATTGATATCTTTAGGACGAGTCCAATTATGTTGAAATTGATCTGTGAACTGATCTGCTAACTCCTGGAAATATTCGATAGATCTAGCTGGAATTTCTGATAGCCATCGCAAAGCTTCCCCTTTTAGGGTTGCCGGAAAAAGTTTGCACAAGAGAGCGTCATCCTTACGCCAAAGAACTAGCCTGCTTTTGAACTCCATAACATGGTTGTTTGGATCACCTTCTGCTTCATCGTACTTAGGCAACTCGCGGCTGTTTGAAACCTTCCCCGATGTTCTCGCATTTTGTATATGCCGGGAAAAACGCCCAACGATGTCTTCATTTACTGCTAAGTCTTTCCAATGTTTTTCTTTTAGATCAGTATTATTCATTGCCTTTTTAACGATGTCTTTACTCTGCTGCTCAAGATATATTATTCCCCGCATTTGTTTGGCGACGGACGATTTGTGGTTGAACTTCTTGACCTTGTGTCACATGCTTTGCCCCAGTTGTTGCCCATATCTGGAAACCTTGGGTGCTCTGGACTGCGAGACCTATGACGGAAGTTTGAAATGTCTCGGTGCACTGGAGGGTAATCTATATGATGAGTGTTATCTCTATGTCGATCTTCCAGTTATCTTCTGCACTGATTCCTTTCATTCAAGTTAAGTCTTAGGTCGCGGATTCAGATCTTGCCTGAGGACACATCTCGATTGTCCCAAGTGAGTTCTAATGTTGGGTGGTATCATCCGATCTGACCGCCGTAATGTGCTGCTATCCTGGCTTACGAGGTTTGTATTACCTCGGTAATATGGTTGGTAGCTTGTTGGGTGTGAATCAGACTCCCTTGGGGAGATACGATGACTGGTATGTGACCTGTGATGTTGGTCACATATCATGAATGACCTGATATTTAGTTATGCCCAAAGGAGGCTTTGTGATTATATGTATGGAAGCCCAGAGATGGCTGTGACTCACAAGTTACGAGTTTACAAGATGAAAGTATGTTTCCTGGAGGCACACATAATCACAAATCCTCCTTTGGGCATAACAAAAGATCAGGTCATTCATGGCACATTCAATGAATACCTTGGGTCATTCCCGCCACATTCAAGGAATACCCATCATACTACTAACAGTCATTCATGGCACATTCAATGAATACCTTAGGTCATTCCCCACATTCAAGGAATACCTATCATAATACTAGCAGGTCATTCATGGCACATTCAATGAATACCTTAGGTCATTCCCGCCACATTCAAGGAATACCTATAATAACACTAACAGTCATTCATAGCACATTCAATGAATACCTTGGGTCATTCCCGCCACATTCAATGAATACCTTGGGTCATTCCCGCCACATTCAAAGAATACCCACCATAACACTAACAGGTCATTCATGGCACATTCAATGAATACCTTGGGTCATTCCCACCACATTCAAGGAATACCCACCTGTATTCCCGTACATTCAAGGAATACAGCCAACCCGCAAGGCGAATGCCTTAGTTCCTCTTTAAGGCGGCTTTTCACATGACATCCTTAGTCATAAATATTTCTTTTCATCAAAGAGGCGTGGAGAGATCTAAAGATGTGGGCGACACATTTAAATTTCACTGGACACTTTTACCTTGGATTTTAACACTCAAAAGTTCTCATTTATTATAATATTTTCATTACAAAACAAACACCGTCTCAAACAATAGGATCATTACTAAAGATTCCAAACACAATAACTAATCAACTCACCTCATTATCAATTATATAAATCATAGATATCAAAAGGTTCAATCAGGAATAATGCATTAGTTAAATGTCTTATGAATACATTTTAAACCACCACAATCACGTACATAATTAAGTACTAACTTTATACACATATAGTTATCACAATAACTAATAACTAATATTAATATATAATATAGTGTAGTGGCTATACTTTTGCTCAAAAGTCACCCTCATATCAAAAATCTTTCAAGATTGGAATCAAGCCTTCGTGAGTTCTTATCAACCACATAGTCAATGCTATAGTTTTTCCTACATTTATCCAAATGACATGTAACTTAATTATTTAGAAACTAAGGTATGTATATATACTTTTTCATGTAAAACTCGAAGTCCCAACCTCAGCCCATCTAGAATAAAACTTAGGTCGAAAACGGTAAAAATCCTAATTTTCAGCAAACTAGATTTCTGACGGATTATCTTCCGAATGTCACAACTCTTTCCACAGATATCCAAATACATCAAGGCTTTTTGTGTTGAAAATCTAACACACAGAACTTATTTTTTTATGTTTTACAAAAATACTCAATCTCATTCTAAGTACAAGAAAACTAGGTTAGAACACAGTGCACAAAAACTGATTTCTGACGCACTGGTTTCTGCCAATCAAACTTCCAGACATCATATCTACCTCCACAGACCTCGGAATATGACGATGCCAATTGAGTTAGAAAGAAGACTTATAAAAATCACATTTTCATGTTTTATAAAAACTCTAAATCTCCCCCTAGCTTTATGCAATTTGTGATCAAACCCTATGCAGAAAACTGTTTTTGACGAATAGAATTTCTGACGCACTAGAATTGTCGAGGTCATATCTTTTCCGTAACTCATCCAAATTAAGTGAGGCTCACTGCGTCTGATAAACGACTCTCTAAGATTTTATTATGTTTTGGTTTCCCACAAATCTACAAAGTATAGTGTCCTATACACTTCCTATAATGCAACATATCCAGAATATGTGCACAAACAGTTATCATATATTGAAGTCAGTTTTCATAATCTTAAACACAAGTATGAACTTGGGTCAAAGTATGAGGTTATAACTCTATAAATCTAGATTCTAATTGAATCAACACAAAATAGTAAATATTTTATTTTATATAATTTTATTACTGCAGACTGCTCAGTTTCAGTCCCAGTTTCTGCGTCAGACTTCAACTTAAATTTCAGTATGCAAAACTACTAGATATGAAATTTTACAAAACACGAAAGTTGTAGATATGTGTGTCTACAGTAGACAGGCATTGGATTTATATCAAAAAGATCAAAAACGAATTTTCTATGCTTAATTTACTAAGAATAGTTATGAAATTCTGAAAATCAAAACCCTATAACATGAATCCAATGACTTCACATCATTCAAAACAGTTGCAAACCTATATAATACTACCAATCAATCAATAAACACATGGTTTACTCACTACCATATACAAGTACTCCTGAACACAACAACACCTATATATCAAAGCTAAACTTTTGGTGCCAGTAACTCAATATACTGAAAGTCTCTGATTAAACAAATAATTTCGATCTCAAAGTTCTATATCATTATAGAGAATTAAATACGCAACTAATTTAAACCATAGTAATAAATTAATTATATGAAAATAAGGTTTAGACTACTCACCCGAAATTGAATTTGCAAAAGAATATCCATATATGCTTTTTTTCTCCAATCCCTTTTATTTTTCTTCCCCTTCTTTTTATTTCTTTCAATCAAAAACATTCTTTTTAATGGAGGCTAGGGTTTTGTTTTTGAATAATGAGATTTTTTACAGAGGAAATTCGCAGGTCTTGTTTATTCAATGTTTTAAGTTTGTTTAAGTTAACCTATGGGCCTCAAATGGATCTAAAAACACCCAAGGTCCATACCTATATGAATGGGTACATTTTAACAATGTTTTCAAGCCCAACAATGATTCTAAAATACCCACACAAGTTCTAACAAACAATTCAAGTAAAAATAATTTTGAAAAATCAACAACAACCAGACAAATTCTAGAACAAGCTAGACTTCATAATATAATAATTATTTTCAATTCAAATAATGTAATCTATGTTGTTTAAAAATTGGGGTTGTTATAGTAACCCAATTGGTTCGGTTCGGATATTGGTTCAGCTGAAAATTAGTTCGGTTCGGATATCGGTTCAGCTAAAAATTAGTTCGGTTAGGTTCCAGAAAAGCATAAACCGATAGAGTTGGTTCGGTGGTCGGTTTAGTTCCAAACTCAATCCAAATCGACCCGTGCACACCCCTAGCAAGGAGTATATGGTTTGCAGGGTTAGGCATCAAGGTAGCGCTTATGCCTTGTAGAAATATAAGGTAGTGGCTGGAAATTTTTATAAGTTGGACCACTAACAAAGATGAAGTTGTTGCTGAAAGGGGATTTTAGCTCTAACTTTGTTACTTGTTTTTTGGGAAGATAGGAATAGTATCAAGTTTGAAAGGATGCATATAATCATAAAGAGAGTGCTGAGAAGGAGCCAAATTCAAGCTCTTAAGTATTTAAATTCTTTTAAAGAGGAAGAAATTATTGCCTCCTCTTCAACAAGCACTTCTGCTTCCACGAATTACTCAAACTTTGATAACTTATTTCCTGTAATTACAAATTCCACTGCCTGTATTAAATTTGATGCTGCTTTTATTAGGGATTCTAGATGGGCTGGAGCTGGAGCAATTGCTTGGGACTAGGATGGAGTACCTGTAGGAGCAACAAAGAAGAGGTTTTGAGCTAGGAATCTTGAAAAAGCAGAACTGTTGGTAGCTGAGGTGGCAGTGAATTTGGCAACTAGATCAGGGAGAATACCTTTTAGGGAGATTGTTAAGATGTGACTAAGGCTCTTGCCGATGAAGGAAGCTAAATGTAATTGGAACCTCACCTCTATGGATCAATAGGATGTTCAATGGGGAGGCCCATGACCTGGTTTGTTGGTTTACCACATTAACCTTAGCCTTAGCAGATGACATGACAACTTCCTCATTATGGTCTTGCTTTTGTGATTCCTCTTCTATACTGAGTCTCCATCGAAAACTCCTTAGACTTATGCCTTAGTATGTTCCCCGAAATTCTTCCAAGAGGGAGGAAGCTTATTAATGATGACAACAACCGGAAATTACCCACACAATTTTCATCCCTTCGAAAGTATCTCATGAACAATAATCAGAGGGTCATGGCATTGAGACACAACAAATTTGTCATCTACCATCCTAAACATAAGATAACGATTTGCAACATGTTTTTGGAGCCAGCTTCCTCATTATCATACTTCTTTTTTAGGGCTTCCCAAACATCGAGCATATAGAAGTTCGTGAGTATAAGTCGATATAGATCATCAACAAGCGAGTTTAGGATGTAATTCTTACACTTGAAATCTGCAACAATCCACTTATCAACATCAACAGATAGTGCAGGTTCCAACAGGACATCTTCATCAAGAATCGGTTCACTTAGAATGGTTTCCACTTTCACCAGGGTCAAATAGAACATCATCTTCGCCTTCCACCGCTTGAAGTGCTCACCAACAAACTTGAACGGTCGATTCTGGCTATTGTCGTTATGGGACCTGGATGGGTTACCTTCTTCATGTTCCATTGTCAAACAACCTTAAAATTATTAGAATATAATTTCTGCAATAAGAACAAACAAAGGAATATAAAGAAGGTCGGGCCGAGGCACGATTGCACGCTCTCTTTAAGGTTGTTTCACGTCTGTTCCTCTTTATGCAGACAGACCACGTCAACCCCCAGGATACAATAACTAGTTATTAGTCTCCTTTGTTTACTAGATAAACCAAAGAAGAAAAAGAAGAACCACGATACTGATCTTATGATTGCCCAAAACGTAGTTTAGAAATTAGTTTTTTAGATATTATAGGCTGCTGGTATAGGAGTATTTATAGAGGTAAAAACGTGGAGCACTTAGTAGCTAGATCCGAATTGTAGGGAACTGCTTCAGTTTCCCAATAAGGATTGGATTCTACAAGTTTATCACGTTACTGTTTCCCTAATCCATATCTAATTTTGTTTCCAAACTTATCCGGAAACAGTTTACCAAAAAGAAGATAATGGATCAAAGAGAACCCGAGCTCGAGCCCGGTTCGGTTCAGCGTGTGTGTGTGGCTTTGTGTGAGTCCTCCTTCCTAACCCAAAAACCTTTGTACCCTAAGGGCATGCCCTTAGTATGGGACTTTCACTTATAAACAATACTCACTAGTGTTTCCTCTCCAACGTGGGACTAAAGTTCTCTACTTAAACAACTATCCACAAAGAGGTCGAGGGATCAAACCACCACAAAGTCACTCCAAACATCACCACTTGTTTTATTGAAAATAACTCAACAAGTTTACTATAGTATATTGATACAAGTTTACATGATCCCTGGTGTTTTGGGGGTGCTCTGCTTCATAACCACACAATACTTCAAGCTTGGAATTTTCCTATTGATGCAATTGTTGAGGTTCTCATTACTCAAGGGAGATGGAATCAGTTTGTTGAAAACATTCAAGATGCAGTACTAAGAAATTATATTTGTTGGATTTTATCGATATCTCATGCATGATTCCTATGATATATACAATTACGTTATACCACATGCATAAAATAACGCAGCGGAAACAGAAGATCGTACCTTGGTCACAGCTTTCAATTTGAAGTTCCAAGCTTTGATCTACAGGAGAAGATGTTCTTGACACACTCAAGATCTTCTTCTTCTTAACTTTGCTTGAGTCAAGTTCCAACCACGAACGGGAAGCAACCTTTTTTTTCACGAACCAAGAACCAAGAACTGACAATGGCTAGGGAGGATACCACCTATGGAATCTCCACAAATTACTGGCTTCTACTTTAGAAAATATTGGAGGCTGCCATTAAAGGAGAGAGAGCTTTTCTTGTTGTTCAGATGATTAATATGTGAGAGGTGGGGGGTCTATTTATAGAGGTTCCCACCTCCTCAATATTGGATAGGATAGAGTCCTATACTCATCTAATATCAGATAGGATAGAGTCATATACTCATCTAATATCTGATAGGATAGAGTCCTATACTCATCTAATATCAGATAGGATAGAGTAATATCTTAACTAATATTCGATAGGATAGAGTCCTATACTCATCTAATATCCGATAGGATAGAGTCCTATACTCATCTAATATCCAGATAGGATAGAGTCATATACTCATCTAATATCTGATAGGATAGAGTCCTATACTCATCTAATATCAGATAGGATAGAGTCCTATACTCAGTGGTTTATCCTTATCTTGGTGGGCGTCTATCCAACCTTTATTTCCAACATCTCCCACTTCCACAACGGCGGCGAAGAAGGTTTCTAAGAGAAGCATTTAAGTAGAATGCTTAGCCATTTGTGTGTCTCACACGGCAAATGGTTCGTGTGACCCCTAGCACACGATCATGATATCGTGGAAGTAGCAAGTCGCAATGAAAAGCACGACACAATGATCTACCATGAAAGTGATCTTAAAGAAGATGAATCCAAAACCTAATATCCGGAGAGTGTGTGTATACCCCAAGATCTGTTTGTTTCATCACTTTGACAAATAGCACTCATCCCTATGAGTCCACACCATAAAGTCAAAACGTATCACATGATTCACAATTATCATCAATTGTCCGGCCGGTAGAATCCGATGATTGTGTGATAAACCTTCAGTTCTTTTACCCTTTTCAGACGAAGTCATTGTCGTCCGAGTTCTACCAACTTCCCAAAGATGCATCCAAATTTCTTTTAGTAAGAGCTTGTGGGGAGCAAACCAAAGTTACGAGTAGTCCTCTTATTTTCTTGACAAGGTCAAAAGTTCAAGGAGGGTACCATTCGATATGTTTTAAACAAAAATATATCAATAGAGCTCACATAGCAAAATTTTAGGGATATTTCTTTTCTTGCTCTCGGGTGGTCAACTATACACATGTTGTGTGAAAACATGTCATGGCAAGAGTATCTAATTTGTTTACTCAACAATAGATATCTGTATGTCCACTCATACCATGCAAGTGTTGTCATCCCTAATGACAATTCCAAGGATACTATGCTCCCACTTGGCAACAACCGTTTGTAGGTTTAGACAGAATCTTCCCTATGAAGCCTGTTTCTTCTTATCCAATTATAAGAAGGGGCATGACTCGACACTAGGTCCACCCTTCCTATAAGGTTTAGTGACTTGTCAAGCTAAACTCCCATCGCTTTAAAATGGAAGTGACTGTTCATGTGAGTGAACCAGTCAACCCTACTGACATACATATGAGATGATAAACAGTATAATGAGAATGCAATCGATCTGGAAAGAATGCACTTTTATTCATTAAACCATCAAAGTGTTCTTAACATAATCACATCCTCTTTAACCCAAGCATTTTTACATGTGCAAGGAAGAGTTCCTTTGGAATAGGTTTGGTCAGTGGATCCGCTGACCATCCGATCGAGGGATATATGTTGTAGAACCACTTTCTTTTTCAGTATCATTTGTCGTACGTAGTGGTATTTTAACTCTATATGCTTGGTTCTTCCATGGTACTTTGGATCTTTAGCATATGCAAGAGCAGCCATCTTTGTCGACCCGGATGTGAACTGGTTCAAGCAGACTCTTGAGAACAACGACAAGTGTTTGATGAATCGTCTCGAGCCACCACGACCTCTCACGGGCGGAGCAACATGCAATATACTCGGCTTCCATAGTTGAAAGTGCTATGGAAGTTTGCTTCTTGTGCTCGGGATATAGCACCTCCATTCATTATGTAGGTATATCCCGAAGTTGACTTCCTCTTATCAAGGTCTCCAGCCGGTCGGCATCGGAGTACCCAATCGCCTTAAGATCTTTCCCTTGGTAGACAAGTGAGTAGTCCACGGTGCCTTTTAGATACCTCATTATCTTCTTGACATGACCTTCCATTAATGCGACCCGGGATTTGTTTGGAACCTTGATACTAACCCAACTGCATAGCGGATGTCCGGCCTTGTACACAACATTGCATACATAAGGCTTCCGGATTTGCGCTTGAGTATGGTACATTTTTCATAGCCCGAGTTTCAAAGAGGGATTCTTGGGAGACATTTTAGAACTCAAAAGACTCTCCTAGACTTCTTTGGGAGATCCACTTGCTTACAATCAGTCATGTTGAATCTTTCCAAAACCTTCTTGATATATGTCTCCCCCGAGACAAAGATAACAAAGCGTTTGGGCGATCACGAAGTTATTTTAACTCCTAAGACATAACTTGCTTCACCCATGTCCTTCATTTGAAGTTTAATGACAACCACTCCTTAGTGGAATTTATCAATGCCTTATTGTTACCTCTTAACAAAATGTCATCCACATATAGAGATAGAATCACAAAACCATTTTTAGATGTCTTGACATATACGCTGATAGTCCTCATTTACCATTTCGAATTTGTCTTGAAGCATTGCTTCATGGAATCTCAGATTCCACTGCCTAGAGGCCTGTTTTAAACCATATATGGATCTGTTCTCAGGTTTACACCTTTGTGTTCCTCGACCTTGATTGAAAAACCATTGGGTTGATCCATATAGATTTCCTCTTGTAATTCTCCATTGAGAAAAAGCAGTTTTGACATCCATCTGGTAAAGCTCTAAATCTAAGTGGGCAACCATTGACAAGAGGAGACGTATGGAGGCAAATCTCACTACTGGTGAGAAGGTGTCCTCATAGTCTATTCCTTCTTTTTTGGGTGTAACCTTTTGCAACAAGCCTAGCTTTGAATTTGTCTATGTTCCCTTCCGCATTTTTCTTGATCTTGAGAACCCACTTGTTCCCAATAGATCTCCCGCTTGGAGGTAGATCAACTAAGTCCCATACTTTGTTTTTTTCTTCATCGACTCCAATTCTTCCTTCATAGCTTCCATCCACTTACTTGTATTGGACCCGCAATAGCCTCCTTGAACGCGTTTTAGGTTCATCGATATTTCTGTAAGTGCGTGGTCATATTTATCTCCCCTTCAATCTCAAACCGGCGTTTGGGGATATGGCCTCTAACACTCTTATTTAGGTTGGGATTGATCAATCATTTGACCAATGCCATTGTTACTAGAATCGGGGTTGATGAAAGTTTCATCTTCGCCTTGTTCATCGCCAGCTATAAGGTTATCAACTTCAGAAGTTGTATATCCTTATCAACCTCACCCCTCATTGGGTATTGATCCTCTAAGAATCGGCGTTACGTGCTTCTATTTCGTGACATGCCCTTGAGTATCCTCCCCTAGGAAGACATACCCCTTAGAAGTCTCAATCGTATCTTATAAAGATACACTTCTTTCGTGAGCACTCAACTTTCCAAATTCTCGATTTTGAGAAGTGACAAAGGCCGACACCCCCATGGTCTAAGGTAGTTCAAAACGGGTTGTCTACCGGTCCATAGTTCATAAGGTGTTTTGTCAACAGTTTTGAAGGAACTAGGTTAAGTATGCTGCGCAAATTGTTAACAATGCATCACCCCAAAATGAGATAGGCAAGTTAGCCCTTTGAGCCATCATAGATCTAACCATGTCCAAAGGGGTTCTATTCCTTCTCTCGAGACACCATTCTGGCGAGGGGTATAAGGAATAGTTAGTCGTCTAGCTATACCCTTATTTTCACGAGTTCCTTAAACTCATCGAAAAGATATTCACGTCCTCGGTCAGTTCTTAGGCCTTTATTGTCCTATCAAGTTGATTCTCAACTAAGTTCTTGTACTTTTAAAATAGTCCAAGGCGCCCCTGATTTGTGAGACATCAAGTACACGGTCCCATAACGTATATAGTCATCTGTGAAGGTAATGAAATACAAAGCCCCATGCCTTGCTGTTACATTCATTGGTCCACAGATGTCTGAGTGAATAAGTTGTAAAGGATAAGTTGCCCTTTGGGCTTTCCCAAAAGGTTTCTTGGTGGCTTTTCCAGCAAGACAACTTTCACAGGTTTCCATTTTAACAGAGGTTAAGTTACCTAATAACCCTCCCCTTGCTAAGCGGTCTATCCTATTGTGTCCAATATGTCCTAGTCTAGCATGCCACAATTGGCAACCAACCATTTTAGACATAAAAACTTCAGTTTGTGCTAAGTGTAATGTCATAAAAGAATTCATTAAATAAGCATGACCTATCAAACTGTTATTTAAAGATATCTCAAGCGAGTTCTGGGAAAAATTAAACACATAGGATTCTTGAAGTAATTTCAAAACTGATAAAAGATTTCTCCTAATTGAGGGTACAAAGAGTACTTCTTCAATAAGGATGGATCTCCCACTCAAAATCCAACCTACAAGTGCCCCCTCAGCCCAAAACATCGCAACACTTTGGTTTCCCATGTGGACTCTCCGAAGTTCCTTGTGGAAGTTTCCGGAAATCTTCAAATAGGGACCTATCCCGGCTTATGTGGTCCATCGTTTCTTGAATCTACAATCCAATATTGTGATGAATCAGACAAAGATGACATGGCGATTTATCACATTGACAAGATTTAAAGTAAAACTCACCTCGGAGAGAAGACATGCCCTAGCATAGTGTCCCATCCGATGACAACGGAAGCATTCAACACTAGTCATGTCTATCGACTTCCTAGGTTTCTTTTTGTCGTGGGTTAGGCTTGGCCTTTTCCTTGCCTTTCCTTTTCCACTTTTCTTGTTCCAAGGAGCCTTCCTCTTTTTGGAGTTGACAACATTTGCTTCAGTTTGAACAACAGGCTTTTCATTGAGAAGCCTTTGTTCCTCAAGCTCACATTTCCTTTGCACCTGTGCAAAGTTTATGATATCTTGTCGTCATGCGTCAAGATAAGACGAAATTGTTCCCAAGTTTTAGGTAAAGACCTAATGACAGCTTGAATTTGTTGTTCATTTGACAGGACCTGTCCTGCTTGGGCTAACTCAGCAACCATGTTTCTCATCACCGTGCAATGTTGTGTCATAGAGGTATGGGGCAGCTTTGATAAATTTGTCAAAGCTCATTTGTAGCCTCCTCACCGTGGCGAGAGTCGTACCCCCAAGGTCCGCTTTTACTGCTTCCCATAGCTCTTTTGCCGATCCAAGGCCATCATACCGCATCATGAAGTCATTCCTCATGGTGCCAAGTATGGCAATTCGGGCAACATTATCTTTGCTTGTATACTCATTGTACTTTTTAAGTACAACAGTATAAGCAGCTTGTGTTAATCCTTCAAATGTAGGTTCTCGCTCTTGTCTCGCTTATTACATCAATGACCTTCCTATCTGCGAGAATTAGCCTAACTTTCCTAGACCAAAGTTCGTAATTCTTATCGTTTAACAAGTCCTTTTCGTAGCATCATAAACGGGGATTTTCCATCGGGTGCCATTCTATCAAGTTTGAATTCCAAAAATAAGATACTACTTAATAAGAATCATCTCTTAAATTTAAATCTAAGTAATCCACATTTTCACATATGAGATGATCATGATAATCTACTAGCATGATTCTAGCCATTAAATAAAATCAATGCATTTGACTATCAATAACATAGAATATGCAAAAAATCTACTACTTAAATTTCCATTTCATAAAATTGTTTCTACAAAAAAAGAGTTTCCTATCTTTCAAAAAAACAACGTAGAACTAAACAGAGCTAGTCAACCATGAACATAGAAGCTTCCCGGGTGCCCGGGAGTCATCCTCATCCTCCACAAATCACTATCACCATTCGAAAATTACTAGCCACTTCCTCTGTTTCCCGTGAGGTGGGAAAATAAACCCCGATGACACATCATATGGATTTGGTTCCTTAGCATCGTCCCCATAATCGATGTAGGAGAGATTTAAGTGGTCGAGCCCTCATTCCTATCTTGAATAGGGACCGGGGCTCTTTGGTGTATATTCTGGTGATGGTGGCTCTGTCTCTATCTTATCGATTTCAAGACAAGTAGGCTTCAAAGTTCTCCTATATTGCTTTGCGGTCATGCGTTTCTTGGAAGCCCGCCTCCCAAGATCCGGTTTCGGTTTTCCTACAAGTTTGGTCTATGTGACTTAGGCATTGTGCCTTAGTTTTCATCTGACCGTTGATAGAAAACAAACAATTTTATATTCATGCAATAGTAAAATCCAGATTCAAATAATTACTCCATGGTAAAAAATAAACATCCTAATGTCAATTTTTAATTGTGGAAAAATACATGTGAAAAAAAAAACTAAAATTTATAGAGAAATAATCTCGGAAATAAATTTCCATGTAAAAATTTCTAAGAAAAATTTCCTAGAAAAAAAAAAAATTTCCACTAATTATTTCCCATAAATAATTTATTTTACAAAAAAAATTAAGCAATATCTAATTAATTTTAAACAACCTAATTATTTAAAAATTAATTAAAATATTTTGAAAAAAAACGCATTTTTTTCAAAATTTGTAGATCACAAGATCAAAACCCAAAACAAAAAAGCATGCAAACCATGGAAAACCGGCTCGATGCCAATGTTTAATTTTATCGATATCTCATGCATGATTCCTATGATATATACAATTACGTTATACCACATGCATAAAATAGCCTTGTGAAATGGAAATAAAGATCGTACCTTGGTCACAGCTTTCAATTTGAAGTTCCAAGCTTTGATCTACAGGAGAAGATGTTCTTGACACACTCAAGATCTTCTTCTTCTTAACTTTGCTTGAGTCAAGTTCCAACCACGAACGGGAAGCAACCTTTTTTTTCACGAACCAAGAACCAAGAACTGACAATGGCTAGGGAGGATACCACCTATGGAATCTCCACAAATTCTTGGCTTCTACTTTAGAAAATGTTGGAGGTCGCCATTAAAGGAGAGAGAGCTTTTCTTGTTGTTCAGATGATTAATATGTGAGAGGTGGGGGGTCTATTTATAGAGGTTCCCACCTCCTCAATATTGGATAGGATAGAGTCCTATACTCATCTAATATCGATAGGATAGAGTTATATACTCATCTAATATCCGATAGGATAGAGTCCTATACTCATCTAATATCGATGATAGATAGAGTCCTATACTCATTTAATATCCGATAGGATAGAGTCATATACTCATCTAATATCCGATAGGATAGAATCCTATACTCATCTAATATCTCGATAGGATAGAGTCCTATACTCATCTAATATCGAGATAGGATAGAGTCCTATACTTTCGATGGTTTATCCTTATCTTGGTGAAGCCTATCCAACCTTTATTTCCAACAATATTCTTAGTACTCTTATAAATGATCATATCATTCATGACATCATTATCCGGACACCTTCACGGTTTGGTAAGTTCACTTCCCTAGTTCAACTTACTAGGTTATGAAAAAAGGACGACGCTTAAAGTATATTGGGTAAGCTTGCTTGGGATAAATGGGTGATACCAAAACATTCCTTCTCATGTTGGCAATTGTTTTCAAAAAGTCTCCTACTTAGGATCGATTGATTAAGAAGAAGGTTTTGAGGCAATCTTTATGTTGTCAATGTGTCACCAAGAGAGGGAGAACTCTAAGCACTTATACTTTGAATGTCCATATTCTCGGGAAGTGTGGAAGGGGTCAAATAAGCTATTGATATTGTTCTTGATGATTGAAGCTTGAACCAAGAATGGACAAGTATTCTTAAGTTGTGTGGCAAGAGAAATAATACAGACTAAGATACCGTACTCAAATAAAGTCTATGTCCGTGCAAAGGATAAACTACATTTGGTGAGAGAAATAATCGATGGTTTCAAAACTCAAGATGCCAAGCCAAAGTAGTGAAGGACAAGCATATTAGATAATTAAAACTCTAGCTATTTGCAAGCACAACTTACTATAGTTGCCGACTGTAATCATACTCGCAAATTGCTTACTCGAGAGATTGGGTTTGAACATTTCTTTCAGCAACAAGGTGGATGCTAATTGGCATGGATTAAACCTAATTCTGATACAGTTAAATTGAATGCAGATGGTTTGTTCCTTGATTGCCTCCTCAACTAGAATAGGTGGAGTAATACACAACCATGAGGGCAATGTTCTACTGACTTTTAACGGTAGCAACTCAACTAAATGTATCACTACATTAGAACTTATGGCAATCAAAAAGGGCATGGAAGGCTGTTTACAGGCCAACTTCAAGAAGGTGATAGTGGCGTCATACTCCGTGCATGTTGCACAGAGTATTAACAAGATTGCACCCCCTCCTTGGTATTGCCTAAATCTGGTTCTAAACATCTAGAAGCTATGTACTGAATTTGAGAGCATCTCTTTTATTCATGTATTTAGGGAAACTAATCGTCTAGCCGATCACCTAGCTTCTTTAGGTGGATGCTTGGATGAGAACATTGTGTATTTTGTGCCTCCTCTCGACCTTGAAAGTGATACCATTGTTAAAGAGGAGGTAGCTAATAGGCTGTACATAAGATTATCTTAATAAAATCAGGTGAGGGCCTTATCAACCCCCTAGCTTAATTTATAAAAAATAAATAATAATAAATAAAAAATAAATAAATCTGCATGCTGATACTACTCTCAAAGTCAAGTAAATATTCTCTCAAACATAACCGAACCGTAAAAAACACAAGAACACGGAGAAGAAGTGAAGGTAAAAAATATTTCATTAATGGCAGTGGATTCACTTAAAATTGGAATCCATTCCTCAGAAACAATTTACAAAGTTCCAAAATTACATCCTTTCTATATACTTTTCTTCAACCAGAATAAAAGTTACTGTTATTGCCATTGGCTACAAGACGTGAAGAAACCCTCATAGCGTTTCCTGGATACTGATGATAACACGCCTTGGTTGTCTCTCTCTTCGAAACCGGATATCCAATTGCAGTAGTAGTAGCAGTAGCAGCAACTGGAGCTGGAGTAGCAAACCTGGGCATAGGCATGGCCCTGGGGTGTGGGGTAGTAGCAGCAGCAGCAGCAACTGGAGCCGGAGTAGCAAACCTGGGCATAGGCATGGCCCTGGGGTGTGGGGTAGTAGCAGCAGCAGCAGCTGGAGCTGGAGTAGCAAACCTGGGCATAGGCATGGCCCTGGGGTGTGGGGTAGTAGCAGCAGCAGCAACTGGAGCCGGAGTAGCAAACCTGGGCATAGGCATGGCCCTGGGGTGTGGGGTAGTAGCAGCAGCAGCAACTGGAGCCGGAGTAGCAAACCTGGGCATAGGCATGGCCCTGGGGTGTGGGGTAGTAGCAGCAGCAGCAGCTGGAGCTGGAGTAGCAAACCTGGGCATAGGCATGGCCCTGTGGTGTGGGGCGTAAATATGTGGGTAGTAGAAATAAGTTTTAGCAGCGGAATTGGCTTTTGAGGAAGTAGCTGATGGAGGTGAAGAGATTTTATTGACGATTTTTGGTGGATATAAAAAACCTCTAATCTTCGGTGATCCATTAGCTTGACTGGCTATATCGTATTCCTCAATAACACATGATAGGTCTTCGTCGCTAACAACCGATATCAATGTATCTATGTCTTCACCGGGTAATTGACAACGCAAGCTTACAGACGAACCATTCACTTCTCCTAATTTGATCAATAAATCCGTAACCGTGATTGAACGATTGATTGTAATGACACGAGTTTCACCACCATGATATCGGAGTTTACCATCAGTGTGACGGGGAAGTATTTTGCCACCATAGCTGATTATAAACTTGATGGTATTAACAGGGTTTTTAGAGCTTGAATCTGTAACCATGACGACTATTTGGTTTTCTTTTTTCTATTTCTAGGGTTGTGATTTTGAAAAAAGGTAGAAGTGGGAGCTAGTTTTTGAACCTTCAAAGACGAAGGTTGGAGGATTATTTATAGCGTTTGTAAAGAGTTTGATCCCACTTATGATTCCTTGTTAGAAACGGAGTAGGAAACCGAGTGAAATTCTGAAATGAGCACATGATACGGTAGTCACGATTTGTTAAAAAGTCCATTTTATTTTGTTTGCTATGGGCCATCCCCATAAAGCCCTAACTATAGGAAATGTCCTGTGAAATGGAAATATTTTAGGCACAAATTCTTGTCTTGAAATATATATCTCAGGTCTAGCTGTCTCATTCTTGATCCTGTTGGCATTTAATTTCTTGATCTTGCAAGTTCCGATGCTCCTCAATAAATTTGAAACTGTTTGCAGGAGGATCTTAGGATTGAAAACTACTAGGCCCCCCTTCCGGCTGAATATCTCTATAGACTATTAAAACCTTCGTAATATTTGATTATCATGCGACCAGAAATTAATCAAATTGTACATAGGGTATGTAGTCTATTAAAGTGTCTTTCGTCTTTTTGGTACTAAAAATTACTCATAATACTATTCCCCACCACCGTAGATCGCTATCAGTACTAAAATCAAATCATTTTAAGAGACCTGGCTCAAAACAACTGTAGAGATTTATCAGTCTCTACCACACCATTTACCACCATGTACTTCTAGATTAACAGTACATAGAATAGAACTATAGAAGGTGATGTCAAGGTAGCCAATATTATCTCCGTGAACATAGAATAGAATGGAAAGTTACGGTAGCTACTATTATCTCCATGAAAAAGACAGAGTAGAAGGGAACGTTAAGGTAGCTAACATTATCTTGATGAAGAAGTGTTGCAACGTCCATAAATTTTATTGTAGGATCGGCCATTGACAAAGATAATAAGTTTCTCAGTTAAGCTGGTAAGTTTTTCTCTCGGCTATCAATCTGAATAGCCAGAGTGGAACTTTCAATGTGGATCCACTCTGGGCTAATTTGAATTAGCCAGAGTTCCATTTGATCAGGGTGAAGAAATGTAAGTGTCCAGTCCCTTGGCTTCTAGGCTCTAGATTCCGGCTCGTCTTTATGGAACATACGTTTTCTAGCTTCTTCATATGTTCCATTCACTCCTCAAAGTGACTGGGGGAGGAGGATGACCTACATTTTCCCTTGTGTCCCTCAGAATTTTATCAGTGGGAGTGACCGGTGTCTGCTTCAAGTTTTGTGACCATTTAACCGATTAGCTGGCTACTAGCTTTGACATATAAGCTTAACGATATTATACTTAGCAATAAGTTCATTCAGACGTTATACTAGTCTCAACTCACAAACAAACTTAATAATGTAATAGACCAAATGACTAATATATTTAATAAGCTCCGGCAGGGAATTTATATTTTCTGAAAACTAGTTTTGTTGGGAAGATGAAGGGAAGGAACAAATGAAAAAGCCAATGATAAGATAAATCAAACCATAAAGTCAAGCTTTCAAATAATGAAGGCTCTCATGTTTTATTCTCTAAGATGTTCTGCTTCAAATCGTTCCACCCACATTCTCATTCGTTTGACCCTTGATTGCTTTGACAACCTTCATTTTGCACCTGTACAGTTCAAATTCAAATATAGTTGAGTCTCAATCACAATGTCAGCAATACAACTTCAAATTATAACAACCAACAAAGAGAAATAGAAGGAGACGAAATTTGTCTACTTCTTGTTACTTCACCTTAAAAAAAAAAAAAAGGGAGTATATTCTGCTTTGACATAAATTAAACAGAAGACAAGTGACTTGTACTTGATTGTACTATCGAGGGGAAATTATATAGTGTCAAATGATTGCTTATATGATTATATCTGACCAAGGACACACAATTCAGACAGCTGTACGTATTATTAATACTGTGTATCGGTGATGGCATTTGCAAAAGCGTATAGCATATCTGTCTAATATTGAGCAACTCCATGGAAAAATTATTTCCTAACACTGACATATACCTAAGGAAGTGAAATTTTCAAATATCTAGTCCTCAAAGATACAGAAGGACTTGACTGCAGTTGTCCTTAATTTATTACCCCTATGTCCTATGTTCTTTACTGCTGCTTTAGTTCATGGAGAAAGGCCGATTTTCTTGTAGTGAGTACACTTTAACCATTATACCAATCTTTTCACGCAGTTGGATTCTATAAATGTGAAAGTTACCTGCTTACCACGAACTGATGTGTCTTTATCAGGCACCGGAGCCTGTTATAGTATAAACAGGGGAAATGTTAGCTAGAAATACAATAAAAACAACCTAATAGCCAATAGGAAATAAAGTAACTACAATATACGCATGTAAATTGAGTTAGTACCTGTTCTTCATTCTTCTCAACCTCTCCAAATAAAGCTAAAATCATTTTATTGTATCTTATGTCCTCCCTCAATGAGCTCCTGCTTTCTATGCGCACATGGCACACAGGACACTCATTGTTTCTGAGAAAAATATGTCGTTTGTTAGGATAAGGAATATTTCGTCAAACAGCTAAACAAATTCCTACCCAGATACTTTTCCAAAGGAAAAACAAAGGTGCCAGACATGACAGAATGTTGGCATTTGAGATGGACACCGTTCCAATATAAGATGAATCTAGGCGGTGGCCTGCTTCAGGGTGTTAGGTTTCAAACCAACGGTCAAGTGTATTCTAATGCTTCCCCGAACTTCAGAGATTAGTGCTAAAATTCATTTTGAAATCTACAGTAGTTCTGTAGTTCATGTAAAAGAGTCCTTGGGTATAAATTCGTGCTATATTCAAGTTACTGAGACATACTCAGGCATCCCATCCTTGGGGGCCACTATTACACCTACACTATCACTTAGGGAATAAATATTGTCAATATGATTTGTATATCAAGAGATCATCTCAAGAAAGGTCGACATATTCGGATAACAACAATTTGTCAAGATTTCTACTCTTAAAGTGACTGATCCACGACTACTCGCTTATTTGCAAAGACTAGAAATGTACGACTGAGTAGCTTTTTTCTGAAGATTATTTTCATGGTGGGAAGATAATCTTCACAAAATTAGCACTTAATTCCCTGTAGGTTCAGTGGTGAATTATCTGTCAGTGACATGTCTACGTATCGCTTCCGTTATATGAAAAATCGTAACTCCAAGAACTCTGATAAAATTTAGGAGTGGGAATTGTGTTGTAAATACCCTAGTCCCATTTCTTTCTTGATGCAATCCCTACAGAAGCGATGCATGCAATCCTGTAAAGTCCTCGTTTCCTTCATTATACCTTGAAACATCCAAGAACAGGTTATATGTTAGTCTGTACACAATGACATCAATGGCAAGAATAGTACACTCAAAGAAATGAGTCTCATTCCATTTAAAAATCTAACAAACCACCAACGTGCAATTGAAATATAAAACTAAAGATTGCTGCTGAATTCGGTCATATTACTAAGTGAAAGAGAAAATTGAACTCATACACCAAAACATTTAAAAAATTATGAGATATACATTTCAGGGTTTGGTTTGTATCTTACTAATAGCATTGGGATAGTTTTACAAATTATATATATATAAGATAAAATAAAAAGCAGTTAAAACGACAGAATTAGTAGTTATGACATTGACTGGGGGTAGATCGAAACAGATTACACAGAATAACTTATAAAGGTACATTACAGAACTAGAGTAGCTTATTGGGACAGAGTCGAAGGAGGAACTGTACTATTTAGATTAACTTCTCTGTTTCCTGTGTGTACCATGTAGTAATGGCCGTGTGCGAGATGTACAAGTGGATATTCCATTCCATCGCCCTCACCCGGCAGGTTGGAGAGGAAGGGGAAGGGGAAGGGGAAGAAATTCCATTACTTCTTGCTAAAGGCAAGTACAACACCCGGCTAACTAAAGTAATCTTTAGTGCTCTAGTTAATAAAAGTGTCAACTATCTCAATCTTTGGTTCCAAGTTTGGACAGGAAAGTAATGGTGGAGGTCTAAACTATAGTACAAAATATCAGGATATGGGTATTTATCGATATTCAATTTCTGGATATGTATCGTGGATATATCTCTCTTTTTGGGGATATTTGACATTGTTTCACATGCAAATATAGTGGATATATCCAAAATATCGACAAATATCGTTGATATTTCTTGATATATCATGATACATTATTTATATTTATTTGAAATATAATGGTAAATATTAAATAAAATTGTTATATATACAAAATATCGCCAAATATCTCTAAATATCACAAATATCGCAAATATTATCGAAATATAACCCGATATTTGCAAATGATATATATCTAAAAATATAGCGGATATTTAAATATCTTTTTCTGAAATATGAATAGATATCCCCAAATATCACGATATATCGGGATATTTTGTACTATGGTCTAAACCACCATTACCACTTTCGTAAGAGAATTTTTACAAAAGTCTTTCAAGATGGCCCTTGGGTCCCTTAGTCGTTCAGAATTCAAAAGTATATACACAAACTTTTTTAATCCACTATCTTGAGCATGTAATTAGCTGGAGGTGGCGTATTGGTGTCCACTATACATACACCTAGAATAGCATACATGTAATTTAGGTTTTCTTTGCAATGCTTGTGGGCTATTTGTGTGTATGGTGCTTATGTGTAAACCTAGCTCCATAGGTAGAAACAAGCAAGCAATCTCTGTACACTACTTCTGTATATATTTTATTTTATTTTGCCAAGTGAGCTTAAAATTATACTAATAAAAAAGGAAGGGTTTTTAGACCTGCCCCCTCATTTCAAAGATGAATTAGACTTGCCCCAAATTGGAAATTAGACTTGCCCCCAAACTCGGACTCCGCCTAAGTCAATGCAGTTTTTTGACTCATCTCCTTGTGAAATGTCCTAACTACCCTTTGACCGGAGTCCGAGGTTTGGGGGCAAGTCTAAGTTCCCCAATTTGGGGGCAAGTCTAATTCATCTTTGAAATGGGGGGGCAAGTCTAAAAACCCTAATTTTTTTTTACTTGATGTCTGTCTTTTGCTAATGAGTTCAGAGTTCAGAGTTCAGAGTGAAACATAAGGAGAGTAACAGAGTGAAACATAAGGAGAGTAACACTTATAATATACTTAATTATCAATCTGGGAGACTAATTGTTAGTATCATCTAAAAAGAGCCAGTAATTGGTAACACAACAATTTACTTGAAGGGATCCCTTATTTGAAAGAATGAATTTATAATTTTGATAAAATGTCATCAAGGAACTATGTTTTGAAAAGACTCCTTACAGCCAACGACATCCTTACTCCTTGCTGCATAATCTAGTTGCAAAAATTCCAGTTATGTTAGAACCACAAAAAGATGGAAAAAAAATAGAGGTGCATTTATCAATTGTTTTAAGATTGGAGGCCAATGGCATCGCGACTTTGGGTCTGTTTTTTGGTCTTTAACTGGCGCAATCAGAGTAACATGAAAGATAGGTCACTTGACACGGCGCGGCTAACATATTTTCAGATGGGTAAAACCATCGCTTGTTTGCCCTCCTCGAAAGTGACCTGTTAAAATCTTAATCCAAAACTCTAGACCCGAAGTATGACATTTGGCTACTTACTCTAGTAACGTTGTTGAAAAGCTTGGAGTAGAGCAACCTAAGCGGAGGCTTCTCACTTCCTGGTTTTGCTTGTATTAGTGTGTAAATGTCTTGTTTAAGGTAGGATGAGCTCCTGCGAAGCTCCTTTTGTGCGTCACGCCATTGCTCTAATTCGATTAAATCTTTCACTTCTAAGAGTTCTCATGCATGGTCTTCGATTGTACCCTCTGCTTCTTCGTGTCCGATCCTGAACCGCCATTCTAAAGTCGAATCTAGATGCTACATCCATGTTGAACATGGTTTCTCTTGCTAGCAAAATTGTGTTCACAACTGCTATTGTTGCTATTCTTCTAGTGATGATATTGGAATGGGTAAGGTTCTTAGGAATATACTTCAATATTTTTGAGGGGTTGAGAAAGCAAGAGAAAGTTGGATGGCACGGTTGCGAGGCTATTGTTGTTAGTACCATCTTTTCCTAGGTGTGTTTCAAGTAAAGGATCCCTTCAAGTAAACTGTTGTGTTACCAATTACTGGCACTTTTCAGATGATACTAACAATTAGTTTCCCAGATTGATAATTAAGTATATTATAAGTGTTACTCTCCTTATGTTTCACTCTGTTACTCTCCTTATGTTTCACTCTGAACTCTGAACTCATTAGCAAAAGACAAACATTAAGTAAAAAAAAATTAGGGTTTTAGAGACTGCCCCCATTTTTCAAGATGAATTAGACTTGCCCCCAAACTTCGGGCTTAGTCAAAGGGTAGTTAGGACATTTCACAAGGAGATGACGGTCAAACTGCATTGACTTAGACGGAGTCTGAGTTTGGAGGGGCAAGTCTAATTTCCCTGAATTTGGGGGGGGGGCAAGTCTAATTCATCTTTGAAATGGGGGGGGGGGGCAGGTCTAAAAAACCCAAAAAGGAAAAAGGAGAAATACAAGGTACAGGGGGTAATAAGTATGAGAATTAAAAAAGGGAGAAAAATGTATACAGAGGGAATTGCATCACTGTAATAAGTATGACTTCCATACTAAGTAGATCCTTCATACTATTACCAATCATGTGCACATTCTCTACTTCATGATCCTAAAATATTCAAGATTAGGTGATCGTTGCATATATAGTTTCTCAAGAGTATCAGAGCAGTGGAACAACACTAATAAATGACCTCAAAACCAATAACTACTAGTTCTAATAGTTAACCATCATCATCATTAACCGAAGTACGCACCTAAGCATATTGGACATTCAAAAGGCTTGCGAACAGCTACTAGATTCACTTCAACATATCTGCAAACAGATAGAAAACGAAAAAAACACAATTTTGAAGACATATTAGTATGACATACACAGTTTCAAGGTGATGTTTTTTCATTGCATTCATAGAAATTTAACCGGAAAAAGAATGACTCTACTTTGTGAGAAGATGTCCAACATTTTTTCAAATAAGGTCTTTCTAAAGAAAGAAAGGAAATGCCATTAAAAAGTTTCCCATCTAAGCATGGATCAAGATTAGGCAGCATGCACATTTTTAAATAGGACAACCATAACATTAGTATACATTTAGCTCAAAAACCGATGAACGCAATCAATGGGTGTTTAAAGTTTTAATTGATGTATTTGATGCCTATTGAGGACATATTGGGCATTTCATCATAGAAGTTTTAGATTATTATTATTATTTTATTAGAAGAAAATAGAAACCGGCTATCGAGATTTTGCTATATGGTAAGACGAGGACGGACTAGTATTATTATTATTCCCATGGTCTGAGAATAGAATGGGGAGCAGTGAGAAGAAATCGAGGAAAAGACGTTCTTCAGAATCACCACCTACAGAAGAAGGTAATAATAATACCCACTTCCTAAATTATCATCATCATCATCATCATCATCTATATTCTGTTTTCTTAAATTTGTTTATTTCCAGGTGAGAGCAGAAGCAAGAAGCATCATAGAACAAGAGACGACGACAAGGAAAGAAGAAGTAGTAGTAGTAGTAAGAGAGATGATAAAACAAAGGATAACAAATCAAATAAGCATTCTAAACACACCCATCACAAAGGTATAGTTAAATAATTATAACAAGATCGATCATTTCTTCAAATCAATAGAACTTTCATATATATACTCTATTTGCATCTTCTATTCAGTTCAGTTAATATTAGCTTCTTGTTTTTGGTTGCCCTGATTCGATAGGACGTTATTCTAAACGTACTGAATTTGCATTTCAGGGAAAAACTCAAAGGAAAAGCATGATGACAAGCTTCGCGAACAAAATAGTCGCCTTGTGAGTCTTAAGTTTATTTTATTTTTTTGTTTAATGATTGAAGTAGCAATGAGAGTATTAACTAAATTAGTTCATTGTTACCAAAAATATCACCTTCATAGGTATAGAGTAGCAGTGTACATGTAGGGATCATAAAAAAACTAGATTAACTGCTGCTTGTATTCGCCAAGTCTAAATTACAATGAAGACAGAAGCGTCTACTTATGCAACTTGTTTGTCAGAGATAAGTCAAATAACTGTGAAATAGCATTTCCTCGGAAAAGGATCTGCACCAAGATACGGACAAATTTCATCAAAGGTTGAGATGAAGACATTAGGAAAATGGTCTTCACCTGATCCATATCATCAAATATGCGGTCCTGTGTACTTTTCGTGCATCAACTTACTAGTATTGATGGGTTTCCGATTGAGTTTTACAAAAAGTGTTGGGAGACTGTTCGTGTGGATTTTATGAGCATGGTGAAAGACTTATTTGATACGGGGTTCCTTGCACATCATTTGAATAACACGTTCATTGCTCTTATTCCTAAAATTTGTGACGCGGATGATATTAGTGACTTGAGACCGATTAGTTTGATCGGGAGTGCTTACAAGATTTTATCTAAGGTTTTGTCTTTGAAGATGAAAAAAGTTTTGTGTAAAATTATTTCTCAAGAGCAAGGGGCTTTCATTAGCGATAGACAGGTTCTTGATAGAATCCTCATAGCTAATGAGACTATTGGTGATAAGCAGAGGAGTGGTGAGCTGGGTATTGTTTGTAAAGTTGATTTAACGAAGGCTTATGATCATGTTAGTTGGAGGTTCCTCGACTATGTCTTAGGGAAGATGGGGTTTGGGGTGAAATGGAGAAGATGGATGTGGAAGTGTATATCATCGATATCCTTTTCCGTTATAGTAAATGGATCTCCAGCAGGTTTCTTTAAGAGTTCGAGAGGTATTAGGCAAGTGATCCACTCTTCCCTCTCCTATTTATTTTGGTAGTGGAAGTTTTCGGTAGAATGATTTCGCGAGCCAACTCGAGCGGTATCTTAGAAGGTTTTAGAGTGGGTAGTGACATGGTCCGCATTTCTCACCTCCAATTTGTCGATGATACTTTAATTTTTCTTGGCCGGGAGGTGGGTCGTTAGGTGGTGGAGGGGCATTCTTTGTTGTTTTGAGGCAGTTTCTGGGCTTCGTGTTAATCTTGCCAAGAGTAAGATGTATGTGGGGAGTGTTCCCTTTTTGAGCCGTCTTGCATCGGTGTTAGATTGTCAAGCGGATTCGTTTCCTTGTACGTATTTGGGTCTTCCTTTTGGGGCCGACGTGCGTTCTTTTAGAGTCTGCTTTTCTTTTAGAGTCTGGAATGTCTTGGGTATGCCCGGGCTGGGTATTGGATTTGCTTAAAGGTTGGAGTCACGGTCCTTTCTCTTCTTCTGGAAATCGCATGTGGAGCTTATTACCTTTTGCGATCATGTGGGGCATTTGGCTAGAGCGAAACCGTCGTCACTTTGATGGCATTTTTATTTTGTGTAAGAAGACAATTCTCTCGATAAAAGCTTTGTTATTTCAGTGGTCTAAAGTCTTCTTAGAGGATGCTTCTTTGAGTCTTTTGTTGCTAGATGGGAGTCTAAGGGTGGAATTCGAGCTAAACAAACCGAGCTTTACCATGCTCAAGCTCGGCTCGCTAATTACACGAGCTTTAAATTGAGCTCGAGCTCGGCTCATATAGTTAAACGAGTGAGGTCGAGCCGAGCTTAAACGAGCCAAGCTCAAGCCGAGCTCCGAGCCCTCGGTTATTTTACACTATAAATATGCTATTTGAACTAAACAAGCCAAGCTTCATCAAGCTTATTTGTTACACGAGCTTTTATTTGAGCTCGAGCTCGGCTCATATAGTAAACGAGCGAGCTTGAGCCGAGCTTAAACGAGCCAAGCCCAAGCCGAGCTCCTAGCCCTCGGCTCAAATTCCACCCTTAGATGGGACCGTCTTATGTTTTTAGACATGGGGTGACAATGCATGTATGGGGTTTTTTGTTTTTTTTCTTCTTAGGTTTTGTTTTATCGCTTGTAAATATTTATTTTTCGGTTGTTCTCTTGTAATGTAGGCCTACTATCGGTATTTTGGTACACCGACATTGATATTTCTGATATATATCCACCGAATATAGAATTTTTTTTCCGATATATATCGGAATTTCCGATATAAAATTTTATATCGCCGATATAATCAATATATCCGATATATATCGGTTGACTTTTTGACTATTTTTTAATATAAATTCGATATTTCCAATATATTTCCGATATTTCCGATATTATATTTCCAATATATCTGATATTTCCGATATTTTAAATAGTTTGGACTGGTTACCAAAAAAATAGATATATCCGATATATATCAGTTTTGAGTACACCAATATATTTATCGATATCGATGTTTTGAGCCTTGGCGAAGAACGTAGTCGTTAAAATACCTTAAAAACTTGTAGTTACTACCAACACGCAAATCACTCCTCTCCACTCTTCTATCTTTGTTAAGAATGTGGTCACTACCATAGTTTGATAATTTTATTTGCCCACATGCTCTCCTCGAGTCCGGGACTTTTGTGTGTACAATCCCTTACCCCAACCCACCCCGACCCCACACTAATTTATTGTTTATCTGATAATCTGGACATATCGTGTATCCCTCCTTTTTATGTACATTAAGCACAAAGAAACTAATAATCTAATACATGTGATTTTGAATCTGTTGAGCTTAACTTTGTATCCTCACATTGAGATTTCTTTGTTCTTTTTTTTAGTGTTCATTAGTCTTCTTGATAGTCAGAATGAAAGTCATACATTTAGTTCATGCTTGGTTTTCTCCTTGAACAGGGCTTCCCAGAGTTATCAAGTGACGATTACTTCTCTAAAAACAATGAGTTTGCAACCTGGTTGAAGGAAAAGAAAAGAATATTTTTCTCAGATCTTTCATCTGAAGATGCACGCAGCTACTTCTCTAGCTTTATCAAGAAATGGAACAATGGAAGACTTGAACCACGATATTATGAAGGCATCACAACTGGACCTCGGACTGCCCACAACTGGAAAATCAAAGCGAAGTAGTATGATGTAGTACTTTTAGTTTCTATCAATCAAAAAACAATATATCCTGTAGTTTCTAAAGAATTTGATATCATTTTGCGTCTTCTTTTCTTCTTCTCCATGATATGCAGTTTTTGCAAACAAGTTCTTCGCCCTTGAGATGTCCTTTGTCCATTCTGATTCATTCACTGGATTTTTGGTGGTTACCTACGGTAGATATAGGTGAACTGGTGGCATCAGTGAACTGATTTTAATTGTAGGAATATGTATGTTGTTGATCAATGTAGTCTACTATGCTTATTGGAATATGGTATAACAGTCCTTATAGGCTAGCCATGCCTGTCTTCCTGATAAAATTTATCAATTTGAAGATTCCAAGCTGTTCTCTACGCTAGCTAAACTGATTTGTTATTGTTCTCTTTTATTATCACATTTTTCTCATTTTGAAGAATTAGCACTACAAATATTTTCTACCGTCAGCAAGTCTTGAGGTTACAGACCCCTCCTCCATTTTTCCTTCACAATGTTTTGCAAGTGAGCATTGCGAGAGAACAAATTAGGTACAACCATCATTAACCTCTAGAACTGCAAAGTTGATAAGCATCTTTATGGTGTTAAACTGTTAGGAAAAAAGCTTCCTCTTTGAAAATGGCGGACAGCTCTCCTGCGGCTTAAAGCAGCTACCCTTCCTGCGGGGAATAGCAGATCTCTCTACTTCCCTTTTCCCCTTTCCCCTTCTTCTCCTTTAAACTCTCTTCTCCACCTAGAGCTACCCAATTTAATTAGGTTACCACAATCTAAACCCTACCATTCACAGCCTCCACAACCCAAAACTCTTTGATTCCAGTAGATCTACTAATTGGAAGTGATGAAGAAGAAAAAGAAGAAGAAAAGCTTCCTCCTTTCTGTTGGTATGTAGGAGAGTTTATATCAACCAACATTGGTCTCTATCTTCAGTGGATCTGGAGGTGGGTTTTGTGGTTGTCTCCTTTGGTGCAGCCACCTTCCCACATTTTGCAGATCTTACACTATCTCAAGACCTTAAATAAGTTGGGTTTAGTTGGTTTTTGGTATGCAGCTGGTAGTGGTAGTTTCACTTTGGATTTACTTGGTCCAACATCTCTCTATCGGCGTCAAGGCCATGGGTTCAGACCCGTTATGTCCGGGATTTGGTTTGGCATTATGATTTGTTTGTTCAAAGCCATGGCTCTCTCCCATTTTCTACCCCCTCTCCGATTCTTTGGTTTGGGTTTCTTCGTCAGTCAGCTCACTAGTTGGGCCTTTGGTGGGGCATTCCAGGTTTGGAATTGCTAATCGACTTTGTTGTTGTGGAGTTTTATCTTTGTGCGACGATGACTCGTCATTGAGTCGTCACCATGGGAGATCCAACACGGTGGAAGAAGGAGCAACTATAAAACCACCAAGAGAAAAGGATGGGGTTTCCAATGTGGTCGAGGTGTCTTCTGGTGGTTTGCTTGGAGTCGGTGGAGTCTATGTCGAGACTACCATATATTTACTGACTTCTGTTGGTTTCAACTGTTTTAATTTCGAGTTTTCTTTTCTTGTTTTCAGGTTAATGTTAATTGTTTTGATTGTAAGAAGTTATGTACAAATTAATACAATCAGGGCAGTTTATCAAAAAAAAGATAAGCATCTTTATTATATTTACTATGTACATGGCCAAATTCCATAAAATATATCATACTAACAAATTCAGTAATAACTACTTTTAAGTTCCAACAATCCATGGTGATTTTTTTTGTTTTGCATAGGCCCGAAAACCAAAATGAATGATATTCATTCTGATATGAATGAACTTCATTTCTTGGTAGAGGATCGTGCTCACTCTAGAACATGGCCCAAAATATCGCCGAGAAATCCGATATCTCGCCGATATATCTCGGTAAATTGGTACACCGAGATCGATATTTCCGAGATATATCCACCGAATATTAAACCCCTTTTTTTCCGAGATATATCGGAATTTCCGATATGAAAGTTTATATCGCCGATATAATCGATATTTCCGATATAATCGATATATATCGGTTGACTTTTTGACCAATTTTTAATAATTTAATATTGAAATTTCCGACATATCCGATATATCCGAGATATATCGGCGAGATATCCGAGATATCCGAGATATATCGGTGAGATATCCGATATTTTAGAAACTTTGGACTGGTCACCAAAAAAACCGAGATATCCGATATATCCGATATATCTCGGTTTTTGGGTACACCGATATATTAAACGATATCGAAATTTTGGGCCTTGCTCTAGAATACACAAGCAGCCACTCTGTCATTGTTGTCTATTATAAGTTCTTAATAGTTAATACTGGGCATTGAATATGTATGATATCAATGTGTGTTGAGCTTTACCTGATCCAACATTTGGCTAAAGGATGTAACTAAATCCATTTGAAGATTTAGCAATTTATTTTCTTTGGGAATTCTTAGTCCTAACATTTCGTCCAAAACTCCCAATTGAAATACCCAAGTTAACATAATAAGAAGTGAGGATAAATCACTATAACCATAATTATAGTAAAATTTAAACTTTGAAATAAGGATGTGTGTACTATTAGAGTTACGAGTCCATGGTCATATATAGGAGAGAAGAAAATTTGAGAAAGAACATATGTTTATTTTGTTGGGTCTTAAACTATTAGTAAACTGGTGGTTGGACTTAGTTGGACCGTTGGAAAAACGCATTGGATTTATTTTTAAGTGGGCCAATTCCGAAATTACGAAAAGTCAAAAACAAGGTTCTGATGTAATTTCCTTTCCGTTTCCTACTTTTCTTCCTCACTGGAGAATTTGGAAAGTATACATTGATTCTCTCATTCTCAGCTAAATCTTTACCAAACAAAATTGTGTTCACAACTATAAACTTTCCCAAACAAATCTCAATTATTTCCACTGAAAAAAACACTTAAAAAAAAAGGTGTTTTAAAGAGGTTTTTGAAGCTAAAGAAGACATTGGTCTTCTGTTTCTCGTCTAGTTTGATTAAAAAAGTGCTAAAGGAGAGATTTTGGGGAAGATGGCTTCATTAAATCTTCGTCTAAACAGTTCCATTTCGTCAAAAATCGACACTTCAACCATTTTTAAGCTAAAAAATGGAAGGTTTAATGCATGCAATGTGTTTGCAAGTCTTAATTTAGATACCAAGACTTACCCAAGTACTAAAGTGAAACTGGGTGTGTCAAAAAGTGAGGAGATAATGGCAGCGGAAGCTAAATATTTAGTTGGAACATATGCTAGAGCACCAGTTGTTATTGAGAGGGGTAAAGGTTGTAAATTGTTTGATGTTGAAGGGAAAGAGTATCTTGATATGACTTCTGGTATTGCTGTGAATGCACTTGGTCATTGTGACCCTGAGTATGTTAATGCTATTAAAGAGCAAGCTGATACTGTTATTCATACTAGCAATGTGTATTATACACAGCCACAGGTATATTTCGCAACTCGAATTGGTTTTGCATGTAGTTGTTGTTTTCATTTGTGGTTTTTGAATTTGTGGAATGTTCTTGTATTGTGTTCATTTGCGAAAAATTGTTGTGTTTGAATTTGTAGACAAGTTGCTTGTAAATGGATTTCTCCTGCTATTAGGATACTAGGACAGGGGCGTTGTTAGTTAGTATGTGATGTATTCGTAATATAAAACATGCTTTAAAAGTTACTTGTATATTGATTTTTCTGTAACTCAACATGTAAAAGTATCATCGAATGTGCATTCGGTTTTTTTCCTCCCTTTCAATTCATAATGTCTACATATCTTTTGTGCACTGGTGTGTTCATATTTAGATTTTCTATTATTTGTTTTAAGCTTTTAAAGTGTGGACCTACTAGCAGAAATCTTTTTTGGGCAATTTAGATTAAACATGATTGGCGCATGTTCTAGACACCAAAGAACGGCTCCTCCTGTAACAGAATGATGGATTTATCCTGATTTTTTTGCTCTCCTGGTTATTACTTATAACTTTATAAGTTACAGAAAACATTCTATTATCTCATCAGGGTTATAAAACATTTGCTATGATATTTCAGGTGGATCTTGCAAAACGTCTTGTGGAGTGTTCCTTTGGTGATCGTGTCTTCTTCTCGAATTCTGGAACTGAAGCAAATGAAGCGGCTATAAAATTTTCAAGGAAATTCCAAAGACATTTACATCCCAATGAGGAAGATCCACCTGCAGAGTTTGTTACTTTTACCAACAGCTTTCATGGGAGGACAATGGGTGCTCTTGCCTTGACAAGTAAGGAGAATTACAGGTCACCATTTCAACCTGTTATGCCTGGAGCCACTTTCTTGGAATATGGCAATATTGAAGCAGCAACAGAAGTTATTAAACGTGGAAAAACGGCCGCAGTTTTTGTGGAACCAATCCAAGGTGAAGGGGGCATATATAGTGCTACACAAGAATTTTTGCAGTCCTTGCGTAGTGCTTGTGATGATGCTGGAGCACTTCTGGTCTTCGACGAGGTAGGCAGGCGTTTAGTTTTCATATTATACTTGTTATATTTACGTAAAACAGCCTATGTTACACTGACACGGTTAATGATCTCATGGGACCAAGGCCAAGCTGATCTTAGTATCCTTAGCTTGTGATCTATTTCATTTTTTGGATTGTTACCAAAATGGCAATATAGTCAACTGATTGTAGATATTGTCACTGAGCCCATCCACCTTAGACTATCTTTCTATATTGTTTTCCCTTAACGATTTCTTAATCACACAGTCATCTACTTAGCACAACGAATCTCAACCATATATTCAGTGTCACAGAACATTTTAACTGGTCGCACGAATGTGACTGTTATTTGTGAAGGCACTTAAAATGTGAGTCTAGGTATGTGAATTGGAAAAACTAGTCTCGTTACGTAATTGTTTCTTGCCAACATCTGACGTAATTTCCGTGTTCTAATACTAAGCTGCACTGATCGGTTTTGACATCCTTTATATCAATGAATTATCTCAAATCTTAACAGCCATCTACTGTCAGATATTGAGCATGTGTCTTGTAAACTTATTTTTTTTGTTTTGAAAGTTCACCAAGTTCCTAAGGAAATTGTACATTTCCACTTCCAGAGATTTGCGAGTCCAGTCAAAAATTGTATGTGATGACATGTGGGTTATGTAAGAAAGACGTAGACACGTGTCTATTTGAGCTCAGCTCAAAGCTTTCACATATGCTGATCACCTGCTTAACTGACATAGTGACAAGTAAACACCATTAAAATGTTTCAGTGAGTGCCCATGATGTATGACAATGTGTGTAGGAACTATTCTGAAAATTTTGTTGTTATTGTTAGATAGCATGTTGGTATGCCTATTTTAGCAAAGAGGTGTAATGAATGTCTGTTCTGCGACTTTGACTAGCATGCTTGGAGGGAATAACAAGGCAGGCTGTGTGTTTGGAATCTTACTGCTAAGTTTACCGCGGTTTGAAGCTATTTAATTTACCATGAGATTTAAAATTCAGCATACCATTCCAGCTGTGACTCTGTTTCTTTGTTTAATGCCGAGTCAAAATATTCAAAATTTTAATCCTTCTTTCCTATGTGTCAACTCTTTGGATGTGTCAATATCTTTAAACAGAAGTTTTTACAAGTTTGTTAATCTTTATTAGAGTTTGACTTGGAGCATCTCCATGTTATTATACTGTATGTAGAGCTGAACATCTTATGGCTGCACGCGACATAGTTCTTGCAATTTAGTGGCTGAAGGTCAACACTGCTTTAACAGATTCTTAACTTGATGCGTAATTCTAATCCGTGTTTACTATGGATGAATAATTCAATACCTATCTCATAGATTTGTATATATTTCTTTCTGGTATAGGTTATCTGCCATAAAGTTCTGTGATATTTTTTCGTACTTTACCTAACCTTCAAATATAATTGTTACCTTATCTCTTAGGTTCAATGCGGGTTAGGGCGTACTGGATACCTCTGGGCCCATGAGTCGTATGGAGTTTTTCCAGATATAATGACACTAGCCAAACCACTTGCTGGAGGTCTACCAATTGGTGCGGTGTTGGTGACTGAGAGAGTTGCTTCTGCCATAGCCCCCGGTGATCACGGAAGCACATTTGCAGGTTCACCTGGCATCTGTAAACCAGCTCTTGTAGTTTTGGAGAAAATCATGAAACCTGAGTTCTTGGCCAGCGTTTCCAAGAAAGGCAAGTACCTGAAGGAATTATTATTACAGAAACTAGAAGGTAACAAGCATGTGAAAGAAGTACGTGGGCTTGGGCTAATTGTGGGAATTGAGCTGGATGTACCAGCATCACCACTTGTGGATGCTTGTCGTAAGTCTGGCCTTCTTGTACTGACTGCCGGGAAAGGAAATGTTGTTAGGCTTGTACCTCCGCTGGTCATCTCGGAGCAAGAACTAAAGTTTGCGGTGGACATATTATCAGAGTGCATGCCTGTACTTGACATCGAGGAACCAAAGTAGGAAGAGTGGTGTTTTAAGTATAACTTATAAGGTTTGTAACCTTGACATCACTTCAAGTATAATAAAATTGTTTAATTTAAGGTGCTTCTCTCAACCTTAGATTACTCCATATTGATCATAATTCTTTGCAGGCGTGGCTTGTGGCATAGCTGTATTTTAGCGTAGAACCAGAGCTATCTTGATTCGTCATGGATGTTTCAGTTTGTCAACAACAAGAAATATTGTGTAGACCTGACAGTTATTTGCAACAGGAAGTAAACTTCCTTGGGGTTTGTTCTTGACTCTTCTGATTTTCTGAAGTAATATGGCAAATAGAGATGCTTGAATTTCAGTTTTATTTCAGCCATTTCTAATCACCTTTTCTACAAGTGCAAATTGCATGCATGAACTCAGTATGTCTATCTGACTATCGATGGTGTAATGTTAGTTACATTATTACGTCTTAATATAAATATATAACTAAGGGAGATTGAGCATTTGAGCTTGCATAACTGGCTGGGGTACAAGTTATGTGATCAATTTACATATGCCATTATGAGTAGGGGTGGGAATTTGGCCCTAACGACCCTAACCCGGCCCTGACCGACCCGACCCTAAGCCCTATAAAGCCCTTACAACTAAAGCCCTCCACAGAGTTTAGGGCCACTAAGGCGGGTGGTAAAGGTTCAAAACATAGGCCCGACCCCAACTAAGCCCCAAACCAAGCCCTAGTTATAATTTTCACTATAAAATACACAACTAAAACTATCCAACTCCTTGCATTATATATTTTTATTAAAATAACACCGTTTTTTGTAATTTATCACTTCACCGTATGGATTTCTAATAACTTGTCTTATATCATAAAAACTTGTAAACCTAATTGTTTTTATCTCACAACTCACGATACCTCTCACAACTCCCCGCCTAACCTAGTCGCCAAGAACAATAATGAGCACCGGGCATTAGCCTAATGAAAAATAGGTTGACGTCGGAAAACTCATTCCATACTCTTATTTGTCTTTGTGTTCTTCAATGTTAAATGTAATTTTGGTGAGATTTGAGTACAAGAAATAACAGATTTATGTCGAAAAAGCTCATTCCAAAATGTGTCTTGTGTATTTTAACGTAATTTTGAAATATAAATATGAGTCTCTATGTATTTCCGTTTATTAGATTGTGGATATTTTTAAATTGTTGGACTTATCGAAAATTATTACTAGATTGGTTGTTATTCAAATTTCAAAGTGGTGGGACTTTGAGTTTTGAAATTTTTGAATTTTTTTTTGTTTTTTTTGTAATATAAATGAGTTTTAAAACTGATGTAGTAAAAGAAGAAAATATATAGGCCCCGGCCCTAAACCTGTTAAAAGAGGGCTTAGGGTAGGGTCGTATAAATTTAGACTTATGACCCTACCCGACCCTAATAACTAAAAGGCTTTAAATGTTAAGGGCCGGGCTAGCCCGACCCGACCTATTGCCCACCCCTAATTATGAGTCACGAATCTTTTGTCATCCACTAACATCCACACTACATGTATTTTCCATATGTTAGAGCAAGGCCCAAAATATCGAATTCGGTAAATATTTCAATTTACTTAAAAACCGATATATATCAAAAATATCAGAAATATCAGAGATATATTTTTTTTATTCACTAGTCAAAATTTTGTTTTGTATGTTGATATATTAGAAATATTATCGATTATATCAGAAATATCATCAATATATCGGTCAAAATCAACAATATTTAGTCAAAATTAACAATATCAGTCGATATATATTGTTATATCGGAAATTACAATATATATAAAAAAAAATATTTAATATTCGGTTGAGATATATCGAATATATCTATATCAGTGTACCAAAAAACAATATATATCGGTAATATATCGGATATATAGGCGATATTTTGGGCTTGTGTTAGAGACCCTTGATGTTCAACCACCGTAGATATTTTCATTTCAAAGTAAAATATTGGAAACATAGGTGGTAAAAACTGGATATACTTTCGGTCATTGTTTCCACTTTCCCCGCCAGGTCTATCACTCTCGATCTATGTATCAAAGTAGAACGGTCCTTTTTTTGAGTCTTTGATGAAAGTCTAGTCAGCTTTCCCGCGTAAAAAAATAAAATAAAGCATTCCTTGAGCCAATGTTCCAATAGAAAAGCAACACGTAGCAACATGATGAGAAACGCGTGATTATAGTCCTTCTCTGTTTATCTACTTTGATTTCCCGCGTTAAAAAGAAAAAAATTATTTCTCACACCTAAAATTATTCTTTTCCATGCTTAAAAATATGCAAAAAAACAAGAACAAAGGTAAAAAAATAAGGAAACTGTTGAGCATTGGAAACTCTGGTGTACTTACTGGCTTTGACAAGCCAAAACCCACTACCATCCATTCAAACCTCGATCAAAGTGTTAAAGCAAACAAAACACTTTATATTTTTTTCTTTCCCTCTTTCAACCATTTCTTTGTTGCTTTTCTAGTTTCACTAATCCCATAACACATTCCCACTTTTCTTCTACTTCTTGCTCTTCTTCTACTTGAGAAATGGAACAAATAAACAAATCTTCAACCCCAAGTCTCAACAAACTACTCCTTAGAACATTATCTGCTGTTTTTCGTTTTCGAAAAGCACCCAAAGAAAGACTTCACAAGCTAAAGTACCAAGACAGAATAAAAAACCATTCTTTAAAGTCAAATTCAAGCTTTGGCTATTTACCGAATCGTTCTTTTAACGAAGAGAATGAGAAAAAAATGGTCATGGAAGCTGTTTTCGCCAAGTTGTTTGCGAGTATTTCAACTATTAAAGCTGCTTATGCTCAGTTACAAATAGCTCAATCTCCTTATGATCCAGAAGAGATACAAGTAGCTGATGAGTTAGTAGTTACTGAGTTGAAACTTCTGTCTGAGTTGAAACAGAGTTATTTGAAGAAACAGAATGATAGTTCTCCTCATATTACGGTTTTGTTAGCTGAGCTTAAGGAACAAAAGAGTGTTTTAAAGAGTTATGAAATAATGAGGAAGAAGCTTGATTCTCAGTTCAAGTTAAAAGATTCAGAAATTTTGTTTCTGAAAGAAAAGTTGGAAGAATGTGGTAAGCAGAATGAGTTACTTGAACAACAACTAGACCATTTTGATTCTTTTTCAGTTCTTGATAATGTGGAGTTATCAGAATTGAGTTATAAGCATTTTGCTGTCGTTCATCAACGTGTTGTTGAGTCGATTTGTAGTTTTGTTAAGTTGGTTATAGAGAAAATGTGCTCTTCTGGGTGGGATATTGGTGCTGCAGCAAATGCAATTGAACCAGGTATGAGGTATGGGAAATTAAATGAAAGACGTTTTGCGTTTGAATCGTTTGTTTGTCGAGAAATGTTTGATGGTTTTCATTATTCAAATTTTTCTAGTTTGAATGAGCAAGAATGTAGAAGCCAACGACGTTTTTTTGACAAGTTCATGGAGTTGAAATCAATAAATGCAATGGAAATGTTGAAGGTGAAACCTGGTTCTAGTTTTGGGAAGTTTTGCCGGGTCAAATATTTGGGTCTAGTTCACCCCAAGATGGAGGTATCATTTTTGGTAATCTGAACCAAAGAAATGTAGTGAATCTGGGTGGGCACCCGGAAACCGGTTTCTTCAGTTCGTTTATTGAAATGGCAAAAATGTATGGCTCTTGCATTACTTAGCCTTTTCATTTGATCCCCAAGTGTCTATTTTTCAAGTTACAAAGGGCTGTCGATTTTCCGAGGTTTTAATGGAAAATGTTGTAGAACACGATACCGATGAGTTACCGGGTTCTGAACCCCGGGTTGGGTTTACGGTTATACCCGGATTCAATATTGGTAAAATTGTCGTACAGTGTAAAGTGTATCTGTCTTCTTGAAGCGTGAAATGTGGAGAATAATTTTGATGTCCATCATCAAAGTTCTGATGTGATGTCTTTTACCCTTTTCTTGGTAGAAAATCTGACCAAGCATCAGAATCCATGTCATCTAGGCCCATTATGTAGGCCTACATAAAAAGGAATCTAGTACTCGTGATGATCTGGGCTTTGGATTTTATAGAGTGAAATGGTGGGGACCAAACAAGTTGATGGGTGGCATACTTGTTTGGTGGTGCCAGAATCACAGAAAATGGGAAGAATTAAGAAATAGTGTATGACTTGTTGTTTTCTCATACTTATGAGAATTTTGTTCTTTAGTAACCTTTAGGTGTCAGCAGAATCTGGTAAGAATCAGTAGCAGAGTACCTTATGTATCTTTGGTTCATGTGAGGAACATGCTTTTGTACATAAAATTATGTAATATTGTAGATTATATGAAGCAAAAAAGTTTTTGTAGTATTTCTATTAGCATTTTAGGCTTATCTGGTTGCTACTTGCTAATTTGTTTCCGGCAAATAGAATAAGGTGTTACTTGTTAGGTACCACGTAGAGCTGATTAAAGGAGAAGAATCAGGTCAGGCTATGTATAATTATCTCAATAAAGCAGATATATGATGAAGACAATGACAAAATATAAGTTTAAGACTTAAATTGTCTACTAGCCAGAAGGGAAAAGTTGTTCCTTTGGCTGTGTGATATCATTGGTGAAGAATATAAAAAAAAATGTGTTACTCTAATTTATAAAGCATACCAAAGCAACTGTCTAAACTTAGAAACAGTAATAAGATTTTTTATGTACTTCAAGTGCTAATCATGTCTGATTGTCTCCTGCCAACTAGAAAGAGTGAAGGACCAATATAGAACAGCAGTTACAGAGACAGACAGAATCTTGTGCTTCATAGGCTCCCCTTTTATGTCTTGTATGTTGTCATAAGAAACCTAGAAGATGGTTGAGACTTGAGAGAGTTTATTGTATTAATAATTAATTGGACTTGTTACCTCCCCAATGCAACAACTATAAGCTATGGATGCGGTATTAGTCAGTGGTTTTCTCACTGATTTGGCGTGGAGAATGCAGAGCAAACCATGTAGTAATAGTAAGTCATGACACATGCATTCACAGGCTTTCTCTTAATGGACATGTTCGTGGGGCAACTTGTATGGTGTCTTGAACAATTTTTTAATTTACCCTTATTAACTTGTTCGTTTGCAACTTTTATATCTTCTTCGACAGTTACTCAGTTAGGGTATTTGTTGATAAAAAAAAGCACAGTTACGCAAGGCCTGATCACCATAAAATACCTGAAGTTATCATTATCTTAATGTGAAGCCTTACCTGACAGTTGGGGCAGAAAGAAAATATTGCTATAACTTAATAATTTTCTAAGCATAGAATATTTTTTTGAAAGCAATTTCAATGGTGAAGTCCTAAAAAGTTTGTTACAAGTTACTCTACTGGCCTACTCTTATCTCCCGCAATGCGCTTAGCCGGTTACAGGACGCGAAAAAGTCAATATGAAATGCTCCATGCCTCCATCATCCTATAAAACCCCATATTCCTGTAAAATTCCAGAGTGATTATGTTCTTTAAACGTTTTTCCCTGTCATCCCGATTAGCCCATCAGAGTTAGGTGGTTCAAATATGCCTTGGAGATAGACAAACTTGATCAAGAACCAGCCCCATACAACCATACTGAGTTTGTTAAACGTACAGTACTGGATCAGATAATTAACCATACGAGTCACATAGGTTGTAGGAACTGATACTTTTGCAAGATGGACAAATAAGCTTTTGTGTACACACCCTAATCCAACTCATGTTATGCCCAAGGCAAGAAGACTGGAGTCACTATGGAAATGAGATATTTTGCAAGTCTTAACTATTCAAACACGAGAAACAGAAAGAACAAGAAAAAACAGCACAGCCGGTTAGTCTCTGGAGATGTATCCAATGTTCATAGTAACAAACACTATAGCCATCATGGCATCGCCCTCTTTACATTTTCAGTCAAAATAGACTCACCAGAGGCATGCCTTCGAAGGAAGGAAAAATTCCAGTCCATGTGATCGCTGGGGTCGTGGGGAAATGGAGAGAGACTTATCGATGGATTCCGATCTTTGGTGGTTTCATTGCATTTGCAATGGCATTTTGTGCTGGTGCCAACAATATCTCTGTTCCAGTTAGCACACCTGCTTATTGATTATGAACTTGTTTTTTTTTTTAATCAAAGGATACTAGCACTCTAAATTAGAATCATAAAAAAATGATGGCCTACGTTCTGATGATATTTTGTGGTTCATGGACAGTTCTCAACAGTGGTAGGGTCAGGTACATTGACCCTGATACAAGCTTCAGTAGCGGCTTTTCTGATTTATGTTCCAGGGACAGCCTTTGCGAGCAATAGCAGCCTCGATGTGTTACTGTCTGATGTATGAAAATTCTGAGATTAATTCTGGAGGCTGAAACTAATATAGTTTTCATGTAACTAGTTTTTGTTGCTTTGTATCATAATGATATTTATAAATGAGAGAGTTAGGCTGAGTTTCGGTATAGAAGCTAATATATTATATACCTTCATGTTGTCTTGCAGTTTCTTAAAGAAAAACAGCCTAATGAGGGATTCTTAATGTGGAGTTTGGTAGCTGTCCTCATCACAGCAAGTACTCCATCATTTAATCAAGTTTTAACTTTATATTTTGTTTTTAATTATCTCAATTATATTTGAAAATGTGATTAAACCTGATTAAGCTGAGGCCACCAGCTTGCTACTTCGTCTGGATCCTACTATCTAGTCAGAACACCAAATCCATTCGCTAGACCAGGTGGTTGGTTTATATCCCTTTGACATCCAAACTAGGTGTTTGATCGGTTCTCATGATATGTGCGAGTACACAACACAGTTAGGACTGCCAATATACAAACAGATAAAGGGCTGTGTCGCTTTGCTCAAAACATCGTTGGGCATTGGCATGAATTGTGGTGCCTCACAAGGCTTCACCCCTTAACTTGTACTAGATTCCAGAAACTGTGTCGAAGATTGCTGCAAGCCTGCAACGCAATAACTACTTAGAATGATTCAGTATTCTAAATTTTATTTTGGAAATGCAGTTAAAGGGTGTTGACACTGCCATTATGCCGTTTTTAATTTGAAATGGCATATACAAGCTCCACCACATTATCTAGATTTGGCTTAGGGTGCCCGTTTTTTTGACATACATGCTAATGAGTAGTGACACCATGTTTATTACGTATTATCTAAAGGCTAGTGTTAAATAATCTACTTCATTCTTCTCCCATTTTTTATTTTAGTGACTCATTTGTTTGTTCGTATCAGCAATTTGGCTTGCAATTGCAACATACTTGGAATTACCAGTATCAGCTCAACAATCAACCCAGGGTGCATTGTTAGGAACCATGCTTGTTACTGAAGGCATTAGATACTTACCTACATGGAACAAGGTAATAATTATTTACACATTTCTCAAGTTTCGAAGTTGTAATTAAGCATCAATTGTGCAAGGAATTAATAACACTGGAATTAGTTGGTTAGGTTCTAGCTCAACACTTTGACAATGTTTCTTAAAGCAGAGTTGCCTTGCTTCATAATTATTAATATTCAAAATAAATAGAATATTTGATTGGTAATCAGTATGATATGGTGAAATG
The DNA here is from genome assembly GCF_015680905.1 of Coptis chinensis. Taxonomy (NCBI): domain Eukaryota; kingdom Viridiplantae; phylum Streptophyta; class Magnoliopsida; order Ranunculales; family Ranunculaceae; genus Coptis; species Coptis chinensis. The sequence continues at coordinate 77,423,745 of NC_141464.1, forward strand.
TTAGGTGTAGTTTTAATCAATGTTTATGAACACTTTTTTTAACATTATACAACGAATTCATGTGTTATATGTGTTAAGCTCACTAGAGAATGAAATGCACAGTTATAGTGAAAAACTGGTCTTATGCAGAATGCAAATCACAATTTCAATGGTGGAGGTCTCCTTTGGATTTTCCTCGAATGGACGATGGCTCCATTGATTGCTTGTGTAGGGGCATTCTGTTTCTTTAAGCTGTTAAAGCTCATTGTGCTTCGCCATGAAAATGCTGAGAAACGAGCCTTCCTTTTTCTTCCTTTTTTTTTGCTTGGTAAGTTTGTATTCATTAAAACTGTAACAGAAGTACAAAAGGGGATGGTGTATAGGGTGGGCAACATGCTGCCCCCCTATTTCATTCTCTACAAGTCATGTCTATATCATAACCTATTACAAACTCATACAAATCGGAAAAACATTTGGAATGGAGCTTCCCACTTGTGCAGCCAGGTTGGCCTACCAACAGTGATACACTCCTCATTCTCAGTCAAAGATACTCCCTGTTTGGCCAGCAAGTCCGCCGTGAAGTTGCCTTCCCTCCAAATGGTTGTAATCCTCCACCTTTGAAGTCCCTCTGTGCATGTTATCCATCTAGGTTGTAGCATCCAAGGAACATCCCCAGTTGCAAAAGCTCGCGTTGCTGCCTCAGAGTCAGTTTCTTTTTCTTCCTATTTGCTATGGAGCAACAACAGGACTCCTATGTCTCTTTGTCATGTACCAGGTTCTTGTTGGTGATCATCTTATCATCACTTGGAATTTCGGCGATGCAAGTTGGTTGGAGAGATCTTCCAAAACTTTTCTCTTTTTAGTCATGTTCCATGTTGGCTTCAACGATTGCTCTTTATGAAACATAAACCATGGATGACTTAGTACTTCATCCGCAGTTAGCCTTGATGAGACATCCCAAGTAAGCATTCTCCTAACGAGATCCCGAGCAGGTCGCGATATGGTGACCCACATACCAGAGTTTAAGTTCAATTTCTTTTTCTTATGTGCCTCACGAAGTTCTTCCATTGAACTCGCCTCAAATGGTAAGGCCCCAACGAGGAGATAATGCAGGAGGACACCAGCACTCCAGATATCCACCTTCTCAGAATAATCTCCCAAAAGAACTTCTGGGGCAACATAAGATCGACTACCAACAAGACCAGACAAGTGATTGCCAGTTGGAATCCACCACGTCGCAAGTCCAAAATCTGCAAGCTTCAACTTTCCTGATGCAGTGAGCAGGATGTTCTCCGGCTTAATGTCTCGGTGAACCACGCCATTTTCGTGGCAATGCTTAATTACTGATATCAACTCTTTTTAATATAAGAGCTGATTTGCTTTCTGAACACCACCCCTTCTTGACAACCTTCTCAAACAAATCTCCACCAGAGCATAACTCCATCACAAGATGAAGACAGTCGGCGTCCTCATAAACTGCGTTGAGAGTGACTATACCAGGATGGCCAGACAGGTACTGCATTATTTCTATCTCCCTACGAACTCTCTTATCCACATTACGTAGGGTTTTGCAGGCAAACTCTACTCCGTTTACCTTACTTGTGCACAACCTCACTGAACCATACCCTCCCCTCCCGATTTCACGTCCCAAAACAAAATCTTCTTCAATCTTCTTCTGTACTCCTATCTTAGGGCCATCATCAACGCACTCTATCTTTCTCTTGAGACCACCCCCAGGACTTCCACGAGATGCATCAACAAAGCCGGCAAATAGATGAGAAAAAAGGTCGGCACACCCAGCTTCAACTACCGTCATCTTCCTACTGCAAACTAATGATCTTTCTCCTCTACCTTGAAATATTTTTTCTCTACGTACCTTAAGTTTTCTGAGATGAGTTTATGATGTTTCAAACAAAAAAACGAGGATGTCACTTGTTAATTTATAGGCACACTCAGCTTGATTCATACGCAAGTAACCGCGTTTACGAGTTCGACTTCTAATAGGAGAAGAAACGGTCTTTATTTGAGCCCATCAAGATAATAGCCAGAAAGCCCACTGACATACAAACTCTCTCGAAAATTGGCTTCAAACACGGCAGATCGTGCTTATAGTTATGCCAAAATCTACTGTTCAATGTTCAATGGTATGAGCAGATTCTGTGGAATTGGAGATTCCTCCCTTGCTCATACATATTCCATTTCTAAATCTGAACTGATGCTATGAAATATGCAAACAAGGAGATTCAGTTGGATGCCTCCAACGGACAACAGTGACGCCTACTGGGCCAAAGGGTGAGAAACAACTTGTACAGGCTATTCATGCATACTTATTACAATATGGGCATATAGCTATAAGAATTGGCAACAGACAGACGCATATAGTAAAACCTTCATCCTTTCGATGTCTGCTTGGATGTAGTTTTCTTTCTTGATCTTTTGAAACCTATGCCACTCTCCTGTAACCAACAAACCATATCAAAAATATTTCAATGCAAGAGCGCAGAGTAAAAATCATTTTGGATTTTTTCTTTACTTAAAACTAAGTTTAGTATTTACAGCCGGAGGGGATAATATACTCCTACCTCTGCCAAACCAAAGAGAACTTTTTCAGCTTTTCAATGGAAGTATTCACTATACAATGTTGGGATTTATATTCACTGTTATATCAACAAAGAGGCTATACTTTGAAATCTATAGTTTTCATAAGAAACCTCATACCATCTACTCACAAAGTCACAGGAACCTAGTCGCTGAGCTAATCAAGACATCAAGTCAAAAGAGCAAAAAGCAAATTCAGCATTTTTCACTGACAAACAATAACAAAGTTATTTGAAATATAATTATCTCAAACATCACTAGGTTCATTGTTTAAAACCATATGACGGAGAATTCACACATACAAACCCTAATAGCCATGTCATAAAAGAAACAAAAAATAAAATAATCCCAATAATTATCCGAAATCTCTTTATTAAGATTCCAAATAAAGTTCATCACTACCATGTCATCATGCCAAAAATGAACACATTTTCGAAGGATCATGCTTGCTTGGATCGACGGTCAAATTCATAAGAAAAGTCGCCAAAGAATGAAAAAGCCGTGCAAAGCGCATCTCTCATGAATGGAAAATTTTAATGACGGGAGAAGAAAGTAGTATGTTTAAATCAACTGAGGGGTTACCTAATGTTGGACATCAAAGTAATATATAACAATGCCTTGGAGATAGACAAACTTGATCAAGAACCGCCCATATCTCTTGTAAAGGAGGCGTTTTGGTTTTCCTTAATGTTTTGCGATAGGAGAGGGAAAAGGGTTGAGATTTTCGGAAGGACCGAAGTTAAAAACATGAGCGAGCTGCCTACGTATCCTCTTTTTGGTTTCTCTTTTCTAGGGGAGAGAGGAATCAGGTCCGACGTAGTTCAAATAGGTGGTATTTATAGGCTTCAGGGAATGTCAAACCGGGGGGCACATGTATCTCTTGCACACGTGTAAGGTGGAGATTGTGAATGAGTGTTGGGCTGGTTATATTATAAGTCATGTGCTGATTGGGAGTTGGCGCGGTCGCCCCTATTTTCCGGTGGTGGGAAGTACAAATAAGATTTTGGTAATAATTACCCCTGGTGGTGATCTTGTTCGATCGTTGCCTCTCGGCCATGCGTTAAATGCAAGACATCTTTATTCGTACTACCCACCTACGAAAGGAACCGCCACGATCGGTCTTGGAGGTCGATATCCCGAAGTTAAACTTCGCTGCGTACATGTGTATTCACAAGAGAGCTCGCTCCTGAGATCGGTCTTGGAGGTCGATGTCTGAGTTCGCTTATGCTCCACGCGTGCATGATAACTTTATGAGGATATCACTCCCCTACCACGGCCCCTCTCGGTAGAGTGTTTATGTCACGGAAACGGGAAGCGTTCTGGCGAAAAAGAGAACGTGTGGAACATGAGCGACCTGTAGTGGACGATCCGACTGGGATGGCGCAACTTTTAAATCATGTGGCCTGACAATTTGGCGGGAAAGGGAAGTTGTGGTGTGATGTGCACGTGACAGAATCGTAGCAGTTGAGGAAGAAACGTGTCAGCGCGTTATACGGAACTGCTGAAAAGACAGTATCTTGGAACACGTGTGCGGGCTAGAGCGTAGGCTGTAATCATAACTTCTTGGTAACTGAAGAGGCGGTTTATACAAAATCAAATTTGGGAGAATCAAAAAAGGTATGTTGTGTTTGCTTCTTCCACAAAAACGCAAGCTAGGGTTCCTCAGGTGATTGCTTCTACTGCTGTTATCTTTCCATTTTCACTTTGCATTCCTCTCTTTGAAGTGCGATTTGTTAAATACGTAGGTCATTGTAAGGTTGTAGAGTTTAAGTTTGAGTAATTGATAAAAAAGACTCGTTAGAATGTCTGATTCTGATGATACTCGATCAGAGGAAGTTCGGGAGATATCATTAAGTTGCGGAGAGTATGAGGACGAAAAGCGCGATAAGAATCGGGCGTTGAGGCTGAGTTGGATGAGGAAACTAGGGTAGATGAGGGTAATACCCGATCTAGGTCAGAAGGTGGCGTGGTCAGTACGTCAGGTCGAGGGGAGATGTCGTCATCAAGTGATGTGCCCCTTAGAAGTGTAAACCGTCGTGCTGCAAACTCGTTTCCCGAACTGAGGGCAGCGTATGGGATCAACGTCCCCGACCTAGAGATATACGAACCACGGTTGAGCAAAAATGTACGGAGTGAGGAGTACAACCCGCCGAATGGTGGAATAATCATCTTTGAGGGCCAGCTGAGAGCGCATATGCAAATACCGTTCTCGAAACTGGTATGTGACTTCTTGGCCCATTGTTGGAAGTCTCCTTGTCAGTTCGTTGGTAACACCTGGCGATTGTTTAAGGTGTTTGACCTGTTGAATGCGAGTGGGGAATACGACATAGGGGTGTCCGATATAGTTGAACATTATGTTATAAGGCGATCTGGTAATTTGAACTTTAGCTTGCAAACGATGACGACGCATTCTGCTGTGATCGACGGTGTGAGCAACGAGGCCTGGACGAAGAGGCCGTTGCTGCTAGTTGGCAACTACTGTGCTAACGGGTGTAGGTTGCAAACTAGGATTTGTAACATATCTGGTGGGTAGGAATATTTTTCTGTTGTTGCTTTTCTGAACGATTGACAGGTGTTCTAACAGGTCTTTGTTTTGTGTTTGCTGTAGATTTTTCTGTGAAGAAGCGAATTGATCGTGGGGAGATAGAGAGGTTCGCACGGCTGACTCGTGAAGAAAAACAAGCGAAGTTGCCTAAGGTTGCACACTTCTTTGTGGAAAAGGGTGGGCCTGCGATCCGGGAAAAAAGGAAGGCGCAAAAAGATCGAGCTCGAGGTCTGACAAGGGAAAAAATGATGGAGGTGCGAACAAGTGACTTGGTAACGCGAGAAGAGAGGCAACGAGCGCAGGGTGGCGCGAGGCGACCTGTTAGAGGGGGTGCCTCAGGTGCTGGAGGATCGAGCTTTCGCCCAGAAGGGGGTTCGATCGATGCTCCTGTGGAGTTGGAAACAGTGGTTTTCAACCCTCGTGCAAGGAGCAGGTCGGAGTGACGAAAGTAGCGCGGCACGCTCTTGGGGAAAGTTCCAGCGGAGGGGGCGGTTCTAATGGTGGCCCGGCTGGGGCTATGGTTTCTCGCCGGAGTGGGGCGCGACCTGATTAGGTCATGGACTTGGCCACTTTTGGGGCGGGATCTAGTGCGCCTCGACGGGGGCGTGAACCCAGTCCACTGGCGAAAGCGAAGGCTCCGCGTAAGGCGAGTGGAAAGGTTGTTGTGGTCGCTGACGACCTAGAGGGACAATTTGTGTATCTAGACGAGCATGGGGCGCAACGAACTGTGAAGCGAAGTGATTGTAGCTTCAGATCGAGTAAGGTATCGGGCTGCATATTAGAACAGATAGCTCTGGATGGCAATCACAAGGAGCTGGATGAGAAAGGACTGGCTGATAACCTGAAACAAATGGAAATTGTGCAATGCTTGGTACATGTGTTTATCGTCGTTCGATGTAACTGTTCACGTATACACGCTGGTATCTTGTGGCTATTAACAAACACTGCGTGTGTTTTTTTGCAGTTGGTAAGTGGGTTTCAGAAATTGAAAGAGATTGCCCAGTTCGCGGAGGTAGATAGAGAAGCGGTGGTGAAGCTGTCTGATGAGCTGAAAAATGTCCAGGAAGTCTCGAAGATGGAACGCGAGGAACTGGAAGGTCTGAAGAAAGCTCATCAAGCGAATCCGCCAATGGCTTTGAAAGACACCGGGCGAAGATCTGAGGCAAAAACTACAGGGAGCTGAAGAGAACGTCATGGCAGCGACCGTGGAAATTGGTAGGCTGAACGAGTATGCGTTACACTGCAAGAAGGTTGCGCAGGACGCTACTAAAGCCTATGACGTTCTGGATGCAGACTTTGTTGAACTGGAGGCAGACTACAATGCTCTGAAGGCGGATCATGCACGATGTACATCTCACATCGGGGTAGAACAGGTGCCGGGAGAAATTAGTGGCGTTCCTGCTGCTGCAGAGGTCATGCCGGAGATTGCGATTCCGCGAACTGAAGCTGCTGTGTCTGATGTGCTTATGAGTTTAGACTTGGATGGAGTATCGGTGATGGTGACTGGGAGGGATGCTGAGATTGATGAATCACTCGTGCCTGGAGAACTAATTGTTGAGCCCAGAGATGGCGATTTGTAAGTTTGTTGTGTTATGCTATCAGCTTATAAGCTGTGATACAATAGAGCTGGTTTCCTGGGGTAACCTGGGCAGTTCGCCTTCTTATTTGTATGTGCCAGTACTGTGAGTGATCTGGTACCCCGTTCTGTTTTGGGGTACTCATGTGGGGACGAATATTGTTTAGTCGGGTTGGATTTCCTGAGTAGTCTCAGCAACTCGGCTAACTTACTATTTGTCAAGCTTGGTAGGACAGGTCGTTGTTTGTTGGTATGCGACGCTTGTTGTTTGTTCCATTATAATGTGTGAGCCGCTTGCTTGATCATAGTTGTTTGTGATTATACTGCGTGTAACAAAGCATGGCGGGTGCATTGCAGTGACAACTTCCTTGCACATGACTGGTAAGCTTGTATGAGCTGCTTGTTATTAAATTGCTTTCAGCTGCGAGGTGTTGCTCGTAATGAGGCCACCAGTTCGTTGGACTCTGGTTCGTGAAGTAGGTCGAACCGTGTTGTGTTCAGTGCCGCTAGCGGCAGTGTGCCCTCACGTGCGTGACACATGTAGGGAGACGAGCGGTTCAAGGAACATAATGATGGCGGGCAGATGGCGTTTGGCGTCTCAAGGTAATTATGAGGCGCTTAGGAAAAGACGTTTCCTATCGAATAAAACTGCTCACCGAATACCAAAAAAGTATTCGCTCGTCTTCTTGCCTAAGCTTAAGTCTGTCTTCTCGCTTTGCTCTTTTGTTGTGCATCAGCGTCGTTGCTGCTCGTTTAGGTACGTTCATTCTCCTCTGAGAGTGTTATTTCGTCGAGAAGAGTTTAGAATACAACTGTAGCTTATGTGACAGTACCTTTGTTTGTTAGGTTTTATCATGGCAAGGTGTCGCGATTCATGAGGGGAGAAGAGAGCATGAGAGAAACGTCTCCTCTGATAATGGAGAGGATGGAGTTTGAACCGCACGTACATGCTGATCGCGGGAAGAGGAAAGCTACTGCTGTAGAGGCGAAGGGTCATAAACGTCCTAGGAGGGCTGGACGTCCAGCTGGTGGCATTGTGTTTAGGTCGCCGCAGCGGGGAGGCGACACTGATCGTCACGCTGCGGAGTGTAGCGACCTGAGGCAAGGTCGCCCAGGCGCTGGTGAGAGTTCATCCCCGCGTAGTGGTGATGTGGGGAGCGAATTCTACTACATGGGGAAGACGGGGAAGAAGCGTATGGTGAAACGCTCAGACTGTAGCTTCCACTCGGCGCCCATAGCGACCAATTGTTCTGAAGGGATCGATCTTGGATGGTGATAAAGGCGGGTGAAAGATGAGGACATGGAGACGTTGCTGGGGACGATGGATATGACCGCTTGTTTGGTAAGTTCAAGACACACTAGGTTGTTATGTCGGTTACCCAGGCAAACTGATTCTTTGACTTCGTTCGTGCAGTTTCTTGCAGGATATGATAAGTTGAAAGAAGTTGTCCAAAACACCGAGACTGACGGTAACCCTCACGTCGAGCTAGGGTGTATGCGAGCTGCATGGGGGGCTGACAAGAGAAAGCTAGAAGGGATGACTACCAAGTACCAGAACGCTACAGCGGAAAATGCTGTGTTAGTGACGGACGTGACGGAGCTAGAGAGGGAATTAGCTGTGGTGACTGCTTATGCTAAGAAATGTCAGAAGGTGGCGCGCAAAGCGAAGAAAGGCGCATAATCGAATCCCCCTCGCTTGCTCCGGACGAAAGTATGACGCCTTGAAGAAAGCTACTGTAGGCGATGAACAAGGGCAGGGAATGCGTGTGATGCTGAGATCTGCCCGGCATACTGCTTCGACTAGCTCGGCACTAGAAGATAAGCATGTCGTCACTGAGATTTGATGATGCGATCTACTTTTGTCTTTGTCAGCCAGAAATTGTAAGTGCTGTTTACATTTTCCTCTCTTATATGAGAGTTAACAATATAGCTGTGTCTTCAGGCTTGCCTGAGCAGTTCGCCTTTTTCATTCAGAGAACTGGTTTCCACGAAAGTGGCAGTTTGATACTGTGTTAATTCTTGTAATGAACACCGATCTGGATTTTCTGGGTAATCCCAGCAGATCGGTGGATGTAGTTGTTGGGACGAGTGGTCATATAATGTTATTGGTTATGTTCCGCATGCATGTTGTTGTGTACTTATATGTAACTAACGTTCTGCTTATGATTCTAGAAATATGCATCCTGCCGTTTAGTCGACCCTAGAAATATAGGTCCTCGACGTGACAGGAATGGAGAGGCTATGTAGCCTGTGAGCTCCAGAGAGCGTTCTCGTTTAGGCAATCCTAGAAATATAAGTCCTCGACGTGACAAGAATTGGAGAGGCTATGTAGCCTGTAAGCTCCAGAGAGCTGTCTGCTCGCGGAGAGCGTTCTCGTGTAGTCGATCCTAGAAATATAGGTCTTCGACGTGACAAGATTTGGAAAGGCTATGTAGCCTGTAAGCTCCAGAGAGCTGTCTGCTCGCGGAGAGCGTTCTCGTGTAGTCGATCCTAGAAATATAGGTCTTCGACGTGACAAGATTTGGAAAGGCTATGTAGCCTGTAAGCTCCAGAGAGCTGTCTGCTAGCGGAGAGCTCTCGCAGTAGTCGATCCTAGAAATATAGGTCCCTCGACGCGACAAGAATTGGAGAGGCTATGTAGCCCGTTCTCGTCGCAGTAGAGCGTTCGTGTAGTCCCTAGAAATATAGGTCCTCGGCGTGACAAGAATTGGAGAGGCTATGTAGCTTGTAAGCTCCGTGAGAAATCATCGCTTTCGCTGGAGAGGCGTTAAGTTGATGAGAGCGTATGGCGCGTTAAGCGTGTGAGAGCGGGGAAGTATACTGGTCGTGCATCGGATGCGAGCTGTAGGACGTTTGGGTGCCAATAAATGGAATAACTTATACTAGGTAACATAAAAATTTAACCTTACACTGACAATGCTTAAAAAATCTACAACAACAAAGGTTTTATTGATAAAATCTTTTCAGCAGATAAGTATTCCATGGGCGAGGTAACAATTTCCCTTCTTGAGTTTTTATCCAGTACGCTCCGTTGCCCACAACACGTTCTACGATGTACGGACCTTCCCAATTAGGGGCTAGCTTGGAGTCGTCTTGCGTCTTTTTTAGCACTAGATCGCCAGGCTGGAAAGATCGAGGATGCACTCGTTTATTGTAGGAGTTCTTCAGGGTTTGTTGATAAGATGCGACTCGGATGGTGGCTAAGTCACGCCGTTCTTCGAGCAAATCGACCTCTCGTGCTAAGACAGAATCATTGTGTCCTGTTTCAACGAGCTCGGACCGAGTCGTAGTGACTGTCAACTCGGTGAGAATGACAGCTTCGATGCCATAGCACAAGGAGAATGGAGATTCGCCGGTACTGGACCGAGCTGTGGTGCGATGAGCCCACAAGATGTTCTCCAACTGGTTCGGCCATTGACTCTTGTTCTTTTCAATCTTTTTCTTCAAATTTTCTAAGATGGCCTTGTTGCTGGCTTCCACTTGACCATTACTCTGAGCGTACTGTGGAGTAGAAAAGGCATGAACTATCTTCCACTTTGCTAGAAATTCTTTAATGGTTCGGCCTTTAAATTGGGGTCCATTGTCCATGACGAGTGTATGTGGCAACCCAAATCTGGTAATGATATGAGTCCAGTTGAAATTGCGGACATGCGATTCTTTGACATGTGCTAAAGGAATGGCCTCGACCCACTTGGTGAAATAGTCAGTTGCCGCTAAGACGAACCGAAAACCAGTGCTTTTCTGGGGGACGAATGGTCCCATAATGTCCATGCCCCACATGTGAAATGGCCATGGGCTTGCTATATTGATCAGCTCGCGTGCGGGCTGAATGATGTTGTGGCCGAATGTTTGACATTTTAAGCACTTGAGAACGTACACTTTGGCATCAGTTTGCATACGGGTCCAGAAGTAGCCTTGGGAAATTGCCTTGTGGGCTAAAGAGCGACCTCGGCATGGTTGCCACATTCTCCTTCATGGATTTCGGCAAATATCAATTGTCCCTGCTCTGGAGTAATACATCGCAAGTGCGGGACACCAGCAGATTTTCTAAACAATTTATCATGTAATACGCAATAACGACGCGCTTGATATTGGATTTTTCTGGCTTTGGCACGCTCTACAGGGAGCGTGCCCTGTTGGATGTAGTCCATGATGGGCTGCATCCAGGTCTGGCTCAACTGATCTTCGGAGAGAGGTATCAGATCGACTATAACTAGGGCATGCTCGACCTGAAATGCAGGTCGGTCGACCACCTCAATAAGGAGTTGTCGTGGAACGCAACTCGGTGTTTGAGTGGCTAAATAAGCTAGGCTGTCTGCGTGATGGTTCTCATCACGCAAAAAATGGTGTATGGTTGATTTCTTAAAAGAAGGCAACAAATGATGAACGACCTGAAGATACTTCGAAAGGTTACCTTCTTGAGTAGTGTACTCCTTAGCAATCTGGCGAACGACCAGTTACGAGTCACTAAAGACTTGAAGCTCTTGCACACCGAGCTGTAGCGCCATACGAAGGCCCATGATCAGCGCTTCATATTCTGTCTCGTTATTGGAAGATGCAAAGTCGAGTCGAACTGATTTTTCAACCATAAGTCCGTCGGGAGACACTAAGACGATGCCGATGCCACTCCCTCTGGGATTGCTAGAGCCATCTACAAAGAGAGACCAGAGTGATTTGACGCGCTAGTTGTCAATAGCAATCTCCAGCTCTGGTTCCCAGTGTGGGTCCTTAACAGGGAAATCGGCGAGAAAATCGGCGACGACTTGACCTTTCTGAGAGGTGCGAGGTACAAACTCCATGTGGTGTTCACCGAGTTCCTCGGCCCAGACGGCCATGCGAGTAGTCTTATTTTCTTTGTGGAGAAGTTTCTTCAATGGGAGGTTAGTCAGTACGCTGATCGGATGTGCTTGAAAGTATGGCCTGAATTTTCTTGCCGAATACACCAAAGCAAGTACGGCTCGCTCAAGAAAAGAGTAATTCTTCTCAGCTGGCGTGAGCGTCTTACTTGTGAAGTAGATTGGCTTTTCGGAATTGTTCTCCTCTCTGAAGAGAACTGAGCTGAGTGCGAAATCTGATATTGCCAGGTATAGCCCCAGTGTCTCTCCATCGACTGGGGTGGCTAAGACGGGAGGTGTGGTGAGGTATTCTTTGAGAGTGGCGAATGCTTGGTGGCACTGATCGGTCCATGAGAACAGCTCGCCTTTCTTGAGGAGTTGTAGGAACGGACGACATTTGTCTAACGCCTTGGATATGAATCGATTGAGTGCCGCGACCATGCTTGACAACTTCTGTATCTGCTTCTTTGTCTGTGGATCAGGCATGTCTAAGAACGCTCGGATTTGGTCCGGATTAGCTTCGATCCCGCGCTGTGACACCTGATAGCCGAAAAATTTACCAGAGGACGCTCCAAAGAGGCATTTCTCTGGGTTCAACTTCATCTGAGCGCGGCGCAATCTGGAGAACGCTTGCTCAAGGTGAGCAATATGGTCGACTGCTTTTCTGCTCTTGACGACCATGTCGTCGATGTAAACCTCCATAGTCTCTCCTAACATGTCCTGGAACATGTCAGTGACCAACCGCTGATACGTTGCTCCGACGTTCTTAAGGCCGAACGGGAGGACGTTATAACAATAAATACCTTGTTCGGTAATGAACGAGGTCTTCTCTTGATCTTCCTCAGTGAGTGGGATTTGATTGTATCCGCTGTACGCATCCATAAAGGAAAGAAGTTCATGTCCGCAAGTTTGGTCGACAAGTCGGCCAATTCGCGGTAGGGGAAAACTATCTTTCGGTGTTTTTTTATTGACATTCGTGAAATCAACGCATAGGCGAACTGTTCCATTCTTTTTGGGGACCGCCACAATGTTAGCGACCCAATCGGGGTAGTCCACCTTTCGGATGAAACCGACTTGCTTGAGTTTGTCGACTTCGTCATTAATGGCTTTCTGAAAACGCAGAGATAACCGGCGAGGCCGCTGGCGAACTGGTTTAGCATTAGGATTTACATTTAATCGATGACATGCTACACTAGGGTCTATACCGGGCACATCGATATACGACCAGGCGAAAACATCTTTATTCATAGCCAGAAAGGTTACAAGTTGGGCCTTGAGTGTAGGGTCAAGGTTAGCCCCGACATATACAAACTTAGGGTCATTATCAGTTCCTAAGTTCACCCGCTCTCTGTCGACCTGTTGGGGCGCTGGCCTGGGTGGCGACGCTTCTTCGTGTGGTGGCATTGCAGCGACTTGAGGGAGAATGCCTTGATGCACCCGAACTGGATCGGTATTTGTGGTGACGAGGACGGGAGCAAGGGATGGCGTGATTGTCGGCATGGAAACTTGTTGTGCGACACGTGACGGTGAATCCATTGGGATGCCAACTGGTAGGATAACAATAGTAGAGAGGTCTTCCGGGGGCGTGACTGCGGTATGAACACCGACTGACGCGTCTTTGGGAATCCGTTCTGATGGGGCGGGAACCACTGGATTGACTGCTGGAGTGTAAGTGGACGACTTCCTCTTCTTATTGGAGCCCCCAGCGTCCTGCTTTGATGCGTTGACTCAGACCTCTGCAACCAGGTCTTTGGCCATGGTGTAACTGGTGGGTTCGCTACTTGTGTGGAGTGGTCTACTGTCGATCTTTCCTGCTGACAAGATTTGGTTACAATGATATGCTTCCAGTTGATTGCTTCTCAGCTCCATCAGTCCTCTGGGGCCCGGGAAATGGAGAACTTGATGCAATGTCGAAGGTACAGCTTGCATTCGGTGAATCTATCATCGTCCTAATATGGCATTATAGGACGACTGGATGTCCAGGAGGCTGAAGCGCGTATTGCAGCTGACTTTGTCCTCTTTAGATCCCACTGATACTGGAAGGATGATATCACCGACTGGGTCGGTTCTGGAACCATTGAAACCATAAAGAGGGGCAATTGGATCTATCAGAACTGACTTGGGTAAACTCATTTCTTGGAGAGTGTGGTAAAATAAAATGTCGCAGGAACTTCCCGGGTCGATCAAGACACGCTTCACTGTCCAGTCGCTGATCTTGACGTGGACAACTAGTGCATCATTGTGAGGAAGGCAGACCTTGCTGAGGTCGGCCTCTGTGAAAATGATATCTCCGGAATGGCGGCCTGAGCGACGTGGAGCATGTTCTGCTTGGGAAGTAAAGTGATACACTTCGTGAAGAGCGCCAACACGATGTCGTTTCTCTCTGGATGAGGTAACTGAATCATCGGGGAAAGTAATCATGTGAATTGTGCGAGCATTGTCCCGATCTGAGGAGTGTTATGCCGTGGCGAAACGCTCTTGGGGGGCGCCCTCTACGGTGGGGGCGAGCGTGAAAGTCTGGATGATGACGGCGAGGTGGAGATCGACTGCGCACTCGGCGAGGTGGAGATCGACTGCGCACTCGGCGAGGTGGAGATCGGTTGTGCACGCGGCGAGCCATGGGCTTATGACGCAAATCACCGTCAGGAATGTTGGTGTACTGTTTAATGTGACCAGCTTCGACAAGATCTTGAAGATAGTGCTTAAGCCCCCAGCACGCATCCATTTCATGACATTTGGCCTTGCGGAATGCGCAATATGGCTTGTCAGGTCGATCTACTGGCTGCTTGACATCGGGGCGGAAGTACGAGGCTCGCCGGATCTTGTCGAGGATGTAACTAGGAGAGCGTGTCAAGACAGGGAAGTCTGTTGTTATTCTGTCGGGTTCCTGTCTTTGGTGCCAGCGACCTGGATCGCTGTTTGGCACGTGGGGTAAAATCAGAGATCGCTGCGACCTCTTGGGTCTCGGCTAAACCACTGGACTGCAAACTTTCTTGCAACTTGATATACTTGTCAACCCGGGCGTACAACTCGGAAAGCGTTTCTGGGCGTTCCTTCATCAGCGATCTGGAGAGGTCGGTATTACGCACTCGACAGGTGTTAGAAAATGCCAGTGTGGCAAAAGATTCTTTCAGTCCGCTTTCCATACACAACAGTTCAGCCTTGAACCGCCCTAAGAATTAGCGAATGGTCTCGTCTTCTCTGAATGATAACTGGAACAGCGAATCAAGATCTGCCTTCTTACGCCCTCGTTATGCACGATTGGTCGGCAAACAGTCGATAAAAAGTGCTCAAAAGTTTTAATAGAATCAGGTTCGAGAGAGAAGAACCAATCAAGTGCGCCATCCTTGAGACTGGTCGGAAATAATCTACAATGAAGATGATCATACTCAGAAGAACTGTAGAGGGCCAAACTCTGAATGTATCGAGCCACATGTTGACCGGGACAGGTGCTGCCATCATACATGGGGAAACGTGGCTGGATAAAATCTTGAGGAGAGGATTTACTGAGAACGTCAGCACAGAACGGGGACGCGCGGTATGTCTTGAGCATCTTTTGAACAATTTGGGTTGCGTCCTTTCTGACTGCACTTTGGCCTATCCGATGTGACAATTCGTTAAGCTGCTGATTAACCTCGTTGATGCCGTTTTCAGCAACATTGCCGACTGGTTGCTGTTGATAAGCGTCGACTTGGGCCCGTAAAGTAGCATTTTCTTGCCGGAGCAAGGAAATGCTTTCGTTTGTGACACCCAGTTGTTCTGCAAGGTCTTGAACCTGAGCTTCGAGGTTGACCATGCTTCGTGGGCTTGAGAATTGCAGATTTTGGAGTGAGGGAAACGTGATTTCTCAAGGAATCGAAACCATAGACGGCGCCAATGTAAAGGAGCGTTTTGGTTTTCCTTAATGTTTGCGATAGGAGAGGGAAAAGGGTTGAGATTTTCTGGAAGTACCGAGTTCGCTTATGAGCGAGCTGCCTACGTATCCTCTTTTTGGTTTCTCTTTTCTAGGGGAGAGAGGAATCAGGTCCGACGTAGTTCAAATAGGTGGTATTTATAGGCTTCAGGGAATGTTAAACCGGGGGGCACGTGTATCTCTTGCACACGTGTAAGGTGGAGATCGTGAATGAGTGTTGGGCTGGTTATATTATAAGTCATGTGCTGATTGGGAGTTGGCGCGGTCGCCCCTATTTCCCGGTGGTGGGAAGTACAAATAAGATTTTGGTAATGATTACCCCTGGTGGTGATCTTGTTCGATGCGTTCTGTCTCTGGCCATGCGTTCGTACCGAGACATCTTTGTTCGTACCACCTACCTGAAAGGAGCTGCTCACAGATTGGTCTTGGAGGTCGATATCCCGAGTTCGCTTGCTGCGTACATGTGTGTTCACAAGAGAGCTGCTCACAGATCGGTCTTGGAGGTCGATGTCCTGAGTTCGCTTATGCTCCACGCGTGCATGATAACTTTATGAGGATATCACTCCCCTACACATACTGAGTTTGTTAAACGTACAGTACTGGATCAGATAATCAACCATACGAGTCACATAGGTTGTAGGAACTGATACTTGTGCAAGATGGACAAATAAGCTTTTTTGTACACACCCTAATCCAACTCATGTTATGCCCAAGGCAAGAAGACTGGAGTCACTATGGAAATGAGATATTTTTGCAAGTCTTAAGTATTCAAACAAGGAAAACAGAAAAAACAAGAAAAAACAGCACAGCCGGTGAGTCTCTGGAGATGTATCCAATGTTCATAGTAACAAACACTATAGCCATCATGGCATCGCCCTCTTTACATTTTCAGTCAAAATAGACTCACCAGAGGCATGTCTTCGAAGGAAGGAAAAATTCCAGTCCATGTGATCGCTGGGGTCGTGGGGAAATGGAGAGAGACTTATCGATGGATTCCGATCTTTGGTGGTTTCATTACATTTGCAATGGCATTTTGTGCTGGTGCCAACAATATCTCTGTTCCAGTTAGTACACCTGCTTATTGATTATGAACTTGTTTTTTAATCAAAGGATACTAGCACTCTAAATTAGAATAATAAAAAAATGATGGCCTATGTTCTGATGATATTTTGTGGTTCATGGACAGTTCTCAACAGTGGTAGGGTCAGGTACATTGACCCTGATACAAGCTTCAGTAGCGGCTTTTCTGATTTATGTTCCAGGGACAGCCTTTGCGAGCAATAGCAGCCTCGATGCGTTACTGTCTGATGTATGAAAATTCTGAGATTAATTCTCGAGGCTGAAACTAATATAGTTTTCATGTACTTAGTTTTTGTTGCTTTGTATCATAATGATATTTATAAATGAGATAGTTAGGCTGAGTTTCGGTATAGAAGCTAATATATTATATACCTTCATGTTGTCTTGCAGTTTCTTAAAGAAAAACAGCCTAATGAGGGATTCTTAATGTGGAGTTCGGTAGCTGTCCTCATCACAGCAAGTACTCCATCATTTAATCAAGTTTTAACTTTATATTTTGTTTTTATCTCAATTATATTTGAAAAATGTGATTAAACCTGATTAAGCTGAGGCCACCAGCTTGCTACTTCGTCTGGATCCTACTATCTAGTCAGAACACCAAATCCATTCGCTAGACCAGGTGGTTGGTTTATATCCCTTTGACATCCAAACTAGGTGTTTGATCAGTTCTCATGATATGTGCAAGTACACAACACAGTTAGGCCTGCCAATATACAAACAGATAAAGGGCTGTGCCGCTTTGCTCAAAACATTGTTGGGCATTGGCATGAATTGTAGTGCCTCACAAGGCTAACTTGTACTAGATTCCAGAAACTGTGTCGAAGATTGCTGCAAGCCTGCAACGAAATAACTATTTAGAATGATTCAGTATTCTAAATTTTATTTTGGAAATGCAGTTAAAGGGTGTTGACACTGCCATTATGCCGTTTTCAATTTGAAATGGCATATACAAGCTCCACCACATTATCTAGATTTGGATTAGGGTGCCCGTTCGTTTGACATACATGCTAATGAGTAGTGACACCATGTTTATTACCTAAAGGCTAGTGTTAAATAATCTACTTCATTCTTCTCCCATTTTTTATTTTAGTGACTCTTTTGTTTGTTCGTATCAGCAATTTGGCTTGCAATTGCAACATACTTGGAATTACCAGTATCAGCTCAACAATCAACCCAGGGTGCATTGTTAGGAACCATGCTTGTTACTGAAGGCATTAGATACTTACCTACATGGAACAAGGTAATAATTATTTACACATTTCTCAAGTTTCTAAGTTGTAATTAAGCATCAATTGTGCAAGGAATTAATAACACTGGAATTAGTTGGTTAGGTTCTAGCTCAACACTTTGACAATGTTTCTTAAACCAGAGTTGCCTTGCTTCATAATTATTAATATTCAAAATAAATAGAATATTTGATTGGTAATCAGTATGATATGGTGAAATGTTAGGTGTAGTTTTAATCAATGTTTATGAACACTTTTTTTAACATTATACAACGAATTCATGTGTTATATGTGTTAAGCTCACTAGAGAATGAAATGCACAGTTATAGTGAAACACTGGTCTTATGCAGAATGCAAATCACAATTTCAATGGTGGAGGTCTCCTTTGGATTTTCCTCGAATGGACGATGGCTCCATTGATTGCTTGTGTAGGGGCATTCTGTTTCTTTAAGCTGTTAAAGCTCATTGTGCTTCGCCATGAAAATGCTGAGAAACGAGCCCTCCTTTTTCTTCCTATTTGCTATGGAGCAACAACAGGACTCCTATGTCTCTTTGTCGTGTACCAGGTTCTTGTTGGTGAAGTTGTTTTTGTGTCATGTTTTTTTGTTAAATAGGCCGGATTTAGGACTAGATAAAAAAAAAAGGAAAAGAAATCTTCATTAGCAGTTACTCCATCCCATTACCTCTGCCACACAACCATGGTTTTAACATACTGGAACTGCAGGTCATTCCACTTGTTGTAACTACTGAGAGGTGGAAAACAGGACTTGCTGTGGCATTAGCTACCTTGAGCGGAGTTCTACTCTCTTTGGTAATCCCTCCAATAATTACTAAATCTTTTGCAGTCGATCATTACTGTCGACCAGTTTAGGTGTTACGTTCGTAAATTACTTGAAATACATTTTTTCTTAAGTTCACAACGACCCTTCACTTGTTATACAAAAGAAGGCTGAATTGCTCGTTAAGAGTGTTAAAAGATTTCATGAGGGAAGACGTAGTTACTAATAATTAAAGTAGACATTCAATACTCATGTTGATTATTTTTTTCATCCAAATAAATTTATAACTTTTGTTGATTTTTTTTTTGTCATAGTTAGTGATGCTTCTCTTGGCTAGAAGAAGAATTAAAAGTCATGGAAATTCCAATGCAAGTGGAGAAAACAGTTCTTCTTCCAAGCTAGGTTTGATAGAGAGTATTGATGAAGAGAATAATGTGAAATCCAACAGCGATGAGGAGAAGTTCGAAGCTGCTTTGAAAAACTTCATGGAGATGAGAGTACTTGAGACTGTTTATGAAGAAGATGAGAGAAGCTGGGCATCTCCTCCAATCACAAACGAAGTTCCTGATCCCATTTTATCAGCTTCTCCAGTTGGTTCAGGGAAAGCTACTCCATTCAAACATCTTCTTGAATCTACACCAAATAGGCTTGTTCGTAAAAGGACTTTCAAGAAGATGCAGAAAACAACATCAAGGGAGAAACTCTCTCACTTCTTCAATGAGCTTAAAAAGTCTGCTTTCTATCCTGTAAGTTCTTAATTTGTACTATTTAGATACTCCACATATATGGTTGCCTGAACGTAGCATTATGATCTCCATGGTTTAACAAGATATTCTTGCTAAGGTTATTTTGACGTATAATACATTGATGTTACAAGTAATTGCATTTTGTATATTTAAACAGGTAATTGAGTACGACAGACATACACTAGTTCGACATGCTCTAGCTGAGAAATTTGACGAGATTGAAAACTTCTTTGGTTTTCCACAACTCCTAGCGTCATGCCTTCTTGCGTAGGCTTTACCTATATAGATAAATTGGTCATTACTTCTTTATTATCCTTTTTGTTTTTGCTGAAACCTTCATTTAAATCGAGTTACAGGTTTATTCAATCCTCTATTGAGATTGCAGCTATTGCGAGCCCCTATGGAGCCATTTTCGAAATATTTTATCATAGGGCTAAATTTTCAGGAGGCGGACAAGATGCGGTGAGTCTGATTTATTCTTTCAGGGCTCATGATCACTTAGATATACAACATTTCAGCTTCCATTACAATGCTGCCACAGAAATAGCAAAAACTCTGATCCAAATTCATTGTACTTGCATGTAATTGGGTTTTGCATTCACTAACTATGCCAACGTTTAAGATATTCTTAGGGTCCTATCAAAGTCACTTGGTTGATTAGAGGCATTGGCGGATTTGCAGCTTCGATAGGATTTTATGTATGGGGATGGAAACTGACTCAGTGCCTAGGCGGGAAGCTTACTTATATGAGCAATTCTAGAGGATTGGCCTCACAATTGTGTACTGTGGCAACTATGATCATGATGACTAGGTTGAAACTTCCAGTGTCAAGTTGCCATGTTTTCGTTGGGTCCTTGATAGGCATAGGCATTGCGGACGATCCTTGGGTGAGTTTTACAAATATAATTACAAGGAACAGGACTGCTCTTAAAGACCTCTAATACATTATTTTCTTAAGTATTCTCTGGTTTTATTTTGGCAGAACGTGAACTGGAAGCTCTTCATCAAATTCTTATTTGGATGGGTGTTTACCATAGTATTTTGCAGTGTGGTTGCTTGTGGAATCTACTCCTTCACAATATTCTCCCCTGCCTACGTAGTCCCCTGATTTTTCCTTTTCCACATCGATATGGATATAACATTCAATTTACTTTACATTAATTTGTTTGTGTTTCTCAGAATGCAGCTTATACGTAGGACGTTATACTACTTTGGTTGTTGAATTGGTCTTAGAATCAAACTGTTGTGAGAATCTCATTGATTGATTGGTTAGCTTTAATAGAAATGCCAGATTAGTAGATTACTGATGCGCAATGTACTTGCAGATCTTAATTACATACCAGGCTCACATTGTATCCAATGCCTCAAATCACTTCTCTATCTTAAGACACTTTTTTCTTTCAACACATCTATCATAAGACACTTGCGTCTATTTTCTCGTGTTTGTTGGCTACTTATCTCAAGTACTACACTATTTCCCTAATGTTATTTACACAACTAAAACTTTGGAGACTCAAACTTTGTATCTAAGTAAATGTTTACTTTTGTCAGCAACTTGCCTAAAGCCCATAGCATACGGAGTTTGGTGGGCGCTTATGCGGAATGATACCGAAAGTGTACAGCAACTTCCTTATGATTCATTACATTGTTGACTCTTCAGTCTTCACTCTTTATTTGCAGCATTCCTAAATCCCCACCATATATATGTATCACAGACCGGCTACTAATTATACATGCATGCGCCACAACGTGTTTATAGTTTCACTCCATTCCTCACTTTGTCAAGATTTACACAAAAAAGGTCATATTAAGATCTGGACTTATTGTATTTTTGTAAAATTCAGTCATTATCAAGTGGGTCATGCTAATAACTATATAAGCATTTGTTTGAGAAAAGTTAAGATTTAAGAATAAGAACTATATCTGCATATGAGGTTTTCATGAATAACTTAATAATAATGCCAAGAACAACACCAACTAGCTAGCTTTGGCTACTCTAAATGGTATATATTAAACTTGGTAAAATAAGAAGGGTTTATAACTGATAATTGGTGAACTAAGAATAACAGCTGAAGCTAAATTTATAAAATTGACTACAGATTCTGATAATAAGTTTATATTAAACTTGAACAAATCAAATTGAAGCAAGATTAAAACATGCTGAACATCGAAGATGTAGTGCGTGGTACTTAACAATTGGTTTAATGTACTAGTTGGATCGAGAATATTGCCTTTTCAATTCTAGATACTATGGAACTGGATTCGAACGCCGCCGCCTATATATATATAGACAAAACTAAACAAATTTGAAATATATGTGAAATGTGTTCTTCAAAAATATTTATTACGACAAGTAATTAAAATTATATAATTGAACAGGTAACTTTAAGGTGTGTGTGTATAAAGCTTTTGATCTTGATCAAATCATCTAAACGATGTGTATTAGCTGCAAAATGTATGCAAACCAGGAGTAGCTAAATTGCTCTCTTATCCTACAGGTTTTGACTTTTTTTTGTGTGTGTGACATCATGAAGTCATGAACTAGTGGAAGATCTAGCTAACTTGGCATAATACATTCAAAATATCAATTGCAACACGTTTTGTACACACATGAGATCATATTATTGTTACAAATAAAGTATCGATTATTATAACAGAGGTAAAGGATTAAAAATTCTAAACAATGTTCCATGTGTTGACGCCTCTTTTTATTTAGTGGGTAATCATATGATTCCATCATTCTCTAGTTTATCAGAAAAGGTAAAAGGTGGGAAAAAAAGGTTCTTTGTATTTAGGCCATTTAGATAGATTTGCACGGTTCATTTTTAATCCTAGACGTTAGGGATAAGGAGTTAATGACGACGATGACGTCCTATGACACTTTATTACAAAAAAGTCCCATGTAATGTAACTCAAATGGAGATTTGTGAAGGAATTACGACAAAATTATAGTGAGTTTTGTCATGCGTGTGGAAGAAAAAGTGTGTTAGAAGTTATAAATTAATAAAAAAAATAATGTTCTTGGCAAGATCCAAGAAGATAGATATAAGGAATGTGTCATGGACTTACAATTATTATCTTAATACCCACATCTGCTTTTCAATATCTTCGATTGGTATATAATCCCATCTTGGTACACTAGCAAGTACCAACTACCTTATAATAACTTCACAGCAATGGCTGCTCTGTCATTATTTTCATCAACATTCCTCTTCAACCTAATAATTCTACTTGTGCTCATGACAGCGGGGATTCAGGCAACTCAAACAGGCCCGATGACGAAACTAGTAGCGGCTAGTCAAGAAAATACATTAACGGCAGAGCAAAGTCGCCGTGTAGTCATAAATTTGCTTGCAAAAGGCCATTTCCCACCATCAGGTCCAAGCCGGAAGGGCCACAATGCACCTATGTTAAAGCATGTAACAAGTTCAAGCCCTGATGTTGGTCAGAAATTTAGACAATCAACTCTTATGAAGCCCTTACCGAGTCCTGAGGCAGGGCATTAATGTCAGATACTAGCGTTATATTTGTATTACATAGATTGTTACTGATTCTTTTGGACTTAAGGCCACTTACAAACATAATAAATTGAGGCTTGATGAGATTGTTTGAAGCTTATTCAAATAAATAGTATTCTCAGTGCATACAAAACCCAAACCTTGTACATATACGAGCTGAGAATGGCCGATTTTGGCTTACATTTTGCACCTTATATAAGTTTGATGCTTTGGGCCTAAAGCAAGACTCAGGATCTAGAAAAAATTGGTTTCAGTGATACGTTTGCGGAAAGGATCGTAAGTACGAAAACCCCATAAAGATGGATTAGATTCTTTCAAAGTACCAACTAGTTTGTAGCATAGTTCAAGTTCTTGATGAAGGCCCTTCAAATCTCAGCATAACATAGGTATGCCTACACTACAAAGCTATCTATCGGATACCAGGCCAATTATACCTACATGGTAAAATACTGTGCCAATTCCACAAATGGTCGGTTTGTACTGCACAATTTTGCAGCATTTTCATCACATTTTTACCCTAATGATGCCCACATCCCTGTTTCATGATAACAATCTTGGACGACATAGATTTATTCAGGAATTTGAAAATGTTACAAATTAAGGGACAGTACAATGAAATTCTTTTCTTGGAAAAAATCAATTGGATCAAATGGACTACCAATTAACCATTATTTCAAATTATTATGATATTAATTCCTTTGAAGTTTAACGGGAAAGTATAACATTCTTACCCTAAGAGCTCTCTGAAATCTAAAGAAATCTTATACAGTAATACTCTTACCACAAAAATCCAAATAAATCTTCTACAAAATGAAAGGTATAATTAATCATTTTGCTCAATGAGGCTATAAATAGGAATGCTCACCATATTTTCTATTCAACACTTGAAATAGTTTATAATCAGTCGGGAAAGGAAAGATATAATGGAGAAAGCTTCTGTTAAGCTGATTTTATTTGTTGCACTTCTTCTTGTTGCTTCAGGTTTCTCTTCTTTTCTCTTGTCTTTTTAAATGTAGGAATGATACTTGGGTTACTGATCACCATGTTCACCATTTTGATGATGTATGTGATAGATATCATAGAGATTAAACATCAAACAAAGCTTGTAATAAGCATATCATGTTATATATCTACCCAAGTTCACAACTTATGTCACATGATTAATTTTGCATGTGCTAGAATCTCTATACTCTAATAGTCAAAATTGCAACACACTAATTGAATTGTAAGTTTAATGACCTTGTTAAGGTTTCTTCAAGTTGATTGTAATTATTTAAGGTTATAAACGTAAGGCTAAACTACTCCAACTCTGTACAAATTTTTTGTATTATTATTTTTTATATATATTCCTACAAATAATGGCAAAGTCTTGATTATGGTGCAAGTATTGACAGTTTAAATTATTTGTAGGTATTCCGTCCGTGAAAGTCGAGGCCGAATGCGTTCCTGACAAACCTTGCAAAAACGACCATGGATGTGAAACCGGCCACTGCAAATGGTGTACTCCAAACTGTCTTCAGGGACGCTGCAGTTGTTCCTGATTCCGTATTGCAATACTGACGATGTAGGTTATATAAACAGTTATTGTATTTGTTTGTAAGACCTGAAATTGAAAAGTGACGACGATACCTTCAAAATTTTATTGTTGTTAAGGTTGTTGTATGGGCGTTTGGATAAATTAATAAAAGTTTAGTTTTAATTGTCAATGTTGTGTCATTGTTTTTCCCGCTAGCTGCATTAGAAAGCCACCAATAATTACCTCATACGTCCTAACATCAAGGGGTAAACTCTGTTGGGCTGTGGAACCGTCGAGCGAATGAAGTTCGGGTATCTCACCAGCATATCTCACCAGCAAGCTTTAGAGTTCTGAAACTTTTTAGAATTTCGATGATTTGTCGATATTTCATCCCCAAGCCCATATTTCTCACCTTTTTTCTATGTGTACCTATATAAAGGAAATAGATTAGGGTTTTGAGACAACTTTTTAAGAGATTTATTTCTTGGGTATTGTGGGAGCTCTATTGAGCTAGGGTGAATGAGGCATCTTATTCTTAATTCTTGATATCTCTTGTAAACTCTCCAATCTTTGCTATAAAGGAAACTTGGCTCTTGTGTGGATGTAGGTAACATTTACCGAACCACCTAAATCTTTGTGTCTCTTTGCATATTTACTTCCTTATTTATTGTTTGCTTGCTATGGGTGATGATAAATTAGTGGTTTTGGTTGTTTGAGTTTGTTGTGATAACTACCAAAGTCTTGGGTGGGTGATTTCCTTGGTGTGAGCTCTAAGTTGAAATCATTTGGGATAGAAAGTAACTAGATTGAGGTGTGACTTTCTAGTGAAATCTCCCAACAAGTGGTATCAGAGCTACAGTTGAATCATTGGAACAAGGTGTGTAAGGAAAGTTTCCATCTTTAGCAGAGAAGGCTAGGTGTTTGAAGAAATTCCTCTGAGAGAGTCTCCACCGTTGTGTTGGTTCAAGTGGAAGTCATGACAACCGAAAAGGAAAGCTACAAGATAGAGAAGTTTGACGGAACAAATTTCGGCTATTGGAAGATGCAAATCGAGGACGTACTCTATCAAAAGGATTTGATGGAAACATTGATATGTGAGAAGCCCGATGAGATTCCGCAAAACAAATGGGATTTGCAAGATAGAAAGGCATTGGCCACAATCCGATTGAGTCTCTCGAAGTCGGTAGCCTTCAATATTAAAACCGAGAAGACGGCGAAGTCTCTCATGGAGGCACTTACTATGATGTATGAACAACCCTCGACCGCGAACAAAGTCTATTTGATCACCAAGCTATTTAGTATGAAAATGTCGGAGGGGACCTCCTTCAAGGATCACCTAAATGAATTCAACCAAACTAAGGACCAATTGGAGTCGGTTGAGATTACATTTAGTGATGAGGTGCTAGCTTTGGCGATACTTGGACAATTGCCTCCAAGTTGGAAGGCGACTATGGCGGCTATTAGTGGCTCTGCGGGAATGACCAAGTTGAAGTTTGAGCACGTTGTTAGTATGGTACTAACCGAGGAAATCCGGAGACATGATTGTCCTTCATCTTTGGGGTCAACTTCAGGGTCGGCATTGAGCACTGAAAGTAGGGGAAGAAATTCAAACAGGAGTCGTAGTAAGAAAAAGTGGAGGGGGAGATCGAAATCTCAACCTCCCCGATTGCAAAGCGTTGAACACAATCCTCGAGACATAAGTGAAGTTGTATGTTACAATTGTGGTAAGCATGGCCACTATAGTAACAATTGCCCGGCACCAAGAAACAACAACAACATTAATAAGAACAAGAAAAAGAATCAAGAAGCTAATGTTGTTGAGATGGTAGATGATGCTTTGATATGTTCGATGGAGCACAAGAAAGAGTCTTGGGTACTTGATTCCGACGCATCTTTCCATGCTACCTCACATCGAGAGTTCCTTGAGAACGACACTGAAGGTGACCTTGGAACGGTCTTTCTCGGTGATGACCAACCTTGTGATATTGTCGACAAGGGTGACGTGCATGTCAAGATGAATGGCTCGTCCTGGTTATTAAGGGACGTCAAACACGTTCCGGATTTGAGGAAGAATTTGATTTCTGTGGGGCAATTGGCAAGTGAAGGATTTGTTCGATCTTCACCCGTGATACTTGGAAGGTCTCGGGGTTCAATGGTTGTTGCAAATGGTAAGAAAGATGGTACTCTCTACATGACTGCACATGGTTGTGAGTCGATTCTTTGGGCACATGGCAAAGAGGATCCAAATGTTTGGCACCGCAGACTTGGTCACATGAGTGAAAAGGAATGAAAATCCTTCACTCTTACGGTAAACTCCCAAAGTTACAAATGACCGAAATTGACTTACTCGTGAGAACTGTGTATTTGGAAAGCAGAAGCGGGTGAGTTTTCAGAGAATGAGTCAGACTCCAAAAGCTAGAAGGCTTGAGTTGATTCATACAGATGTCTGGGGGCCAGCTAATGTCTCTTCACTTGGCGGAAAGTTATATTTTATGACTTTCATTGATAACCATACTAGGAAGGTGTGGGTCTATTTCTTGAGACACAAGTTAGAAGTATTTGAAGTGTTCAAGACTTGGAAGGCCATGGTTGAGAATAAGACAAGCTTGAAAGTAAAGAAGCTGAGATCCGACAACGGTGGAGAGTATGAGGGATTCAGGTTTTAAAAGTCTTGTGTTGACAATGGCATCAAGATGGAAAAGACTTTGCGAGGGGACACCTCGCCAGAATGGGGTTCGCAGAGCCGAATGAATAGAACAACGACAGAGAGAGCTGGTGTATCGCGCAGACACTAGCAGGCTTGCCCAAGCAGCCTTAAAGTAGAAAGTGTTAGCACGGCCAGACTTACGATCAATAGAGGACCATCAGTACCTTTGGACTTTAAGATTCCAGAGGAAGTGTGGAGCTGGAAGGATGTGAACCTTTCCCATTTGAAGGTGTTTGGTTGTGTGTCCTATGTCCACATTAGTGACCAAGCTAGAAGCAAGCTTGATGCTAAGTCACTAAAGTGCACCTTTATCGGCTATGGCGGTGATGATTTTGGGTATCGCTTTTGGGATGATCAAAATCGGAAAATCATTCATAGTAGAGATGTTGTGTTTAATGAGAAGGTGATGTACAAGGACAGAGATGAAGCACAAACCAAGGAATCGGGTACAGAGAGCGGCACAGAGTATGTTGAGTTGGAAGACTTCGATGTAAGTCGTGGTATAGTGGGAGCCCCACAGTGAGAGGATGACAGTAGTAGTGACTTAGAGAATAATGAGGATACTACACCACCGAGTCCATCTCCACCTCGTGCCCCAAGGAAGACATCCAGGCCACATGTACCGAGTACGAGATATCCGCCCTCTACCTATGTGAATTACTTGCTACTTACTGATAGTGGCGAGCCTCAATGCTATGATGAAGCATTGGAGGCGAGTGATGCAAACAAGTGGGAGCTTGCTATGCAAGATGAGATAAAGTCCCTCATCTCTAATGGCACGTGGGAGTTAGCCATATTATCCATGGGTAAGAAGGCTCTACAGAACAAATGGGTGTTTAGAGTCAAAGAGGAACATGATGGTTCCCAGAGATACAAAGCGAGGCTAGTAGTCAAGGGTTTTCGCAAGCGGTAAAGTTGACTTCATAGAGATATTCTCCCCAGTGGTGAAACTGAATACCATTTGGTCAGTGTTGAGTATTGTTGCAGTGGAATATTTATATCTTGAGCAGTTGGATGTTAAAACTGCCTTCCTCCATAGTGACCTAGTTGAGAAAATTTACATGCAGCAACCAGAGGGTTTCATCAAGAAGAGTAAAGAGAATATGGTATGCAGGCTCAGAAAGAGCTTGTATGGTTTGAAACAATCCCCTAGGCAGTGGTACAGGAAGTTTGATAACTTCATGCAAGGAAATGGCTACTATAAGTGCAACGCTGACCATTGTTGCTACTTCAAGAGGTTCGACTCCAGCTACGTCATCCTGTTGCTATATGTTGATGATATGTTAGTAGCGAGTTCTGATATGTCAGAAATTGGGAGATTGAAAGAGAAGCTAGCAAGTGAGTTCTCTATGAAGGACTTGGGTGCAGCGAAACAGATTTTAGGGATGAGGATCAGAAGAGATAGGCAGAAAGGTATTCTGGAATTGTCTCAGGTTGAGTATATTGAGAAGGTATTGAAGAGGTTCAACATGGGTAGTGTGAAACCAGTTTGCACACCTTTGGCAGTCCACTTCAAGTTGTCCAAGGAACACTCTTGATAAGAGCCCAAAACTGTAGTTTTAACCCTATAGAGCATTTGCAATGCAAGTCATAACTATCACCCCCTCTATCACCGCCACCTCCTCACTTTTCACCCCCTCTATCACCAACCCGGTGATAAACAAGGTGAAGCTGTGCAATGCAAAGGTGATAAAAAACATCTCGGACGGGATGTTAGATTCCGTCTGGAGTTTTTATAACGAGACGGAATGTAACATCCCGTCTGATATTTTATAACGAGACGGGATGTAACATCCCGTCTGATGGCTCAATACCAACAGACGCCGCGAAGAGCTCCATTTTCACTTCATTTCCAGCCAAAATTCGATTTTGTAGCCTCCATTCACAACCTTTGAACACAAATTTCCATTCATAATGACTTCTCCATCCCCCAACCCATCCCCACCAAGCTCACCACATCAAGAGCATTCCCGATGGTTTGGAAATGTCAAAATTTCCAAAAAAAAAAGGGGCAAAAGGGATCGTCGTCGAGAACGCGTAATGTGGGCGCAGGAGGACTAAATTGAACTTGGGTTTAATTTTCCACCGCGTTAGGAAATCGAGGACCACCCACCATTAAGCGTCAACATCGGTCCGACAATGTAGCAAATCGAAAGTGGCGGAATCTCAAGTAAGTTTTTTTTTTTTTAAGTTAATTATTATTATTTATGTTAGTTTATATCAAGTTTGTTGTTGTTTGAATTTGTCGTATTATTTTAGTTTGAATTTGTATTAGTTTATATTAGTTTATTTTAGTTTGAATTTGTCGATTATTTTAGTTTGAATTTGTATTAGTTTATATTAGTTTATTTTTAGTTTGAATTTGTCGTATTATTTTAGTTTGAATTTGTATTAGTTTATATTAGTTTATTTTAGTTTGAATTTGTCGATTATTTTAGTTTGAATTTGTATTAGTTTATATTAGTTTATTTTAGTTTGAATTTGTCGTTATTATTTTAGTTTGAATTTGTATTAGTTTATATTAGTTTATTTTAGTTTGAATTTTATCGTATTAAGGTTTGTTGAATGTAGGAAGTACACTTATGGAAAGTCGTTGTGCACTTTCAAATGTTGTGTCGCGGTGGCGCTTGTATGAAATCAAAAAACGGATCCTAATTTTGTCACGCATCGATATTATATCCGCCACACCATTTGGGAGTTTTTTAATTGTAATTTGGGACAAAATGATCAGCGTTGTTGTTTTTGGGATAGTTGAGCGGTGGTGGCCAACTACCCACACATTTCATTTCCCATGGGGTGAGCTTGGGATTACCCCTCTTGATTTCACAATGCTCACGGGTATCCCAATTGGTTATGGAGATGCCGCCCTTTGATGAAACTTTAGAGGTTTTACTACGGCGATGAGTTTCTTTGAATGTTTTGATTTGGTTGAAGATGATGAGCAAGACGAAGTTTTGAGATTATCGGCCGAAAGCAGCTTTTAAGGGAGGAGCTATAAATATGAGTTGGTTTACGGCGAGAGATATTTGAATAGACTCAAGGAGAAGCCGAAAGACTATCATATTGGTGAGGAGTCGATCCACGAAGTATGTACGCGTGCCTTCCTCTTCTACTTTGTTGGTGCGGTATTATTTGGATATGCCGATAGTTATTTACGATCGGGTGGATGGTCATGCCGCCCTCGTGACGAGAGGATGTGGGATTATGACCGGGTCAATCCATCTTAGCATACCTTTACCGGGCTAGACCTCGCAGAGTTGAGACGAAAAGCCGCTAAAGGCAATTTGTATGCGGCTTTGTTTGGATTATACCGTAAGTCTTATTTATTAAGTTATTGTTTCATTTCATTTATTTATCTAATTATTAATGTTGACATGTTTATATATATATTGATATTGTATTTTATCTATTGATGACAAATTTATCTATTGGTGGTACGAGCATTTTCGCGGTGTGATGCATCCCGTGGTTGAAGGTTGGAAGAGGATGAGACTCATGACCTGATTCCACGATTCAAGCATGGGGGCTTCATCGTAGAGGCAGAGGGGTATGGGGACCTATCACATAATATTCATAACACTCGCCGCCAGATTGAGCTTTTAGGAGCTAGTCGAATTGAGTGGCAACCCCGGGCCGAAGTCCTTCATCTTTCGCACCCTTTATGCGGATATTCCGTGATGTTCCAGAGAACACCGAAAATCGTAGACTATCATATATGTGTCATAGAGCAAGGTTTCTTTCTCACGCTAATGATACTTATAGGGTCACCAACGATGGTACCTTTTGGGACGATGTTGGCGGCAAGTATCCGAGAGATTGTTATACCTTACCCACCACCTATGGATATGACAACCTCGATATTCTTCCCCGCCGTTCTTTCACACTATAGAGCAAACCCAAATGAGTGGCCGACGATCGCCTTCAGTTTTACGGGCTTACTATGACTTATATTGGAAGAGGGTTGGTCGAGGTCTCTTTGCTAGGTGCGTATACCGGGGCACCAATTTTGAAGCGGGTTACTTCGAGCATTGAGGCCCGACATTCATTTCCCGTGAGGAGTGGAGTTGCCACAAATCCACAGCCCCGTGGTGTTTCATGATATTCGATGCCGCAAAGAACTCCACGATATTTGATGATGATGACCTTTGGCATCGAGCATGATTACTTCTCGTGGGCAAGATATGAGAATACCTATTCCACCGAGATGCCGCAGCCGCAGGTAGCAGATTTGTCGATGATACCGAAAGCAGCTTAGCCGAGGTTAGTATGATTTGAATTTATTTATGATTTGTTATTATTAGTATTCACTATAACCCCTAACTTGCATTTGTTTTGTTAAACAGGATGAAGTAAGGTCAGAGCTCCTTAACTACAGCTCTCTCACTTATGCTATGCGTGAGTCCTTCATGGAGTCCTCTCGCCGCAGTTTTGAGTACTTACAAGAAGAACGTGAATCAACTTTGGAGCTTCGAGACGGTGCAAGAGTTGAGAATGCCGGAAGTGGAGTACCCTCAAGCTCAAGCTCAACCAGAGGCGCACAAACGACGTAGGGGAGAGCTCTTCAATCGGCCTTCTCGTAGGGGAGGAGGTCTCGAGATATTTTTTGTAGTTTGTAATAACCGTATGCCATTACTTGTCTTATGGCGCTTGGGATTGTTGTTTGTAATGAATTTTGATTAGCGTGTTTTTCTTTGATGAGTTTTGATATGAATATGTCATTAAACAAAGGAGGTTATGTCCAATTTTTTTAAGAAATTATAAGTTAGTTTTTTTACCGAGTTTCTGTGTTAGACTTGGGTGTTGTTCATGATTGTTGTTTGTCTTCTTTATTATTTTCAAAGTATATTAGCAGGTTTTTTATATGAATATGTCAATAAAACAAATGAGGTTATGGCCAAAAAAAATTAAAAACTTATAAGTTCGTATGTTTCCAAAATGGAACATTCGCTTCGCCGCTTCACATTTGTTTCACTAATTTTCGCCATTGTTGAAACAAAGAAATTTTTAGTTTGGAATATCACTCATTTTGCGTGGTTTGGTTCCGACAGTTTCGACAGAATAGTGTATGGGATACCGAGACGGAATGTAACATCCCGCCTCGTTTTAGGACCGAGACGGAATGTAACATCCCGCCCGGTTTTTAAGCCCTCCTTCCTCATTGCATTTTTTACTATTCCAAACAATGCAATTATGGATGGTGGCCCATTTGGAATTATTGAGGGTACATGGATAGACATTTGATACAATGTGTTGTCACTTGGAGAGTGAACAAAAATCTAATAAAATGTGTTGTCAATTGGTAAGTGGACCAAAATCAAAGTATCACATGTGACCTTTATCATATGTGACCTTACCTTTCATATTTCGCTTTTACTCTTCTATCTTTTATATCAAACAAACAACATAGCCATCTTCTTCCCCACAACCAAGCTAAAAATAGGAAAAATGTCTAGAGAAGAAAGAATTACATATAACCAAAGGTTATGGGGAGGATCTAGTAGTAATAGTTCGCCTTCCGGTTTCACCGGTCGCCTTCCGTACTTCTCATAAGATGACTACATGGAAAGAGTAAGAGATGAGCATAATGATATGATGAGGCTAAGGAGGAGGAGGAGGTTGCAGCTTATTATCCATCGCTGGGGCATTAATGACTCAAGCAGCCATTGAAATTGAAGATGTGGATACGCACAAACGCTGGATCCGCGGCAGGCGTAGAGTACACGCTTAGAGATGGTGGTGATTTCAAGAAACAAAAGATAATGAGGATTACTTCACAACACCTTGTAGTGGCCTCCCCATAAGTTTAGACGGGTACACAGATGACAAGAGAGCTTTTATGTATATGTTGCATACCGCTGCATCATTCGACGACATTACTTTAAAGACAAGGTGGATGGATTGGGTCGGCAAGCAATTTCGGGTTACAAAAGGGACTAGCCGCAGCTTGCACAATTAGCAACCGGTTGTTCTTCCGATTCAACGGATGAGTATTTACAAATTGGAGATTCCACAAAGAAATGTATCTATGAAGCGCTGGTGCAAGGCAATTATCACGGCGCTTTGAGGAAGAGTACTTGAGACGACTCAAGCCGAGGCGGCATTAATCGCTAGGATATTAGCTGAAAATGCAGCAAGGGGTTTTCCAGAATGCTTGGATCAATCGATCGTATGCATCGGGTGTGGAAGAATTGCCCAAGTGGATGGGCTGGAACACATGTAGGGTACAAGAAGGAACCAACTTTGATACTTGAAGCCGCTGCGCATAAACATTGTTGATCCGCATTGCTTCTTCGCCTACCAGTTTCGTGATAATGACATTAACGCGCTTCATCGCTCTCATGTTTTTGAATCATTGTGAGAGCAAGGTGAGGCTCCCCGCTGTTGCATTTAATGTGAATGGTAATGACTATGATATGGGATATTATCTTGTTGATGGTATTTACCCAAAATGGGGCACATTTGTTCGCCATTCGCTATCCAAGAAATAAGCATGAAAAGATCTTTACTCAACGCCAAGAAGCCGCAAGAAAGGATGTTGAAAGGACGCTTGAGTTTTGCGTGCACGATGGCATATTGTTAAGGCTTCGCGTTGTCATAGTGTTGTTGTTCTTGGAGATATAATGAAGGCATGCATTATAATGCATAATATGATTGTTGAGAATGAACGGAAAGTGGAGTTTGGAATTGAAAGGTCGAGGAAAGAAACAATACCCGCTTCTTCGTGAAGATGATGGTTTTCATTTTGTCTATCGATGATTGAAGCAAGAAATAAGATCGTAAATGAAGTTACACATACTAATCTTCAAAAGGACTTAGTTGAACATGTTTTTAATTGGACCGCATTGAAGAAAACAAAGAGATCCGGTACCAATTTATGATCCAAATTGGTCGGATCCGTGATGAGGGAGAAGGAGGCTTAAAATTAAAATGGAAATGAAAATGTATTTCCTATGTATTTCCTAACGGAACTATTAAGTTCCAACGTGATTTCCTATGTATTTCCTATGTATTTCCTAACGGAACTATTAAGTTCCAACGATTTCCTATGTATTTCCTATGTATTTCCTAACGTGAACTATTAAGTTCCAACGATTTCCTATGTATTTCCTATGTATTTCCTAATGAACTATTAAGTTCCAACGTATTTCCTAATGTATTTCCTAATGTATTTCCTATGTAGTTCCAACGTATTTAATCAGTTGTATTTTAATGAACTATATTACAATGTATTTTAATTTGATTGGTAATTGTATTTCTATGAAAATAATTATATTGGATAAAAACATACATAGTGCATTAATTAAAAAAACAATTAGATAAAAATACATAGTTCATTAATTAAAAATACAATGAAATTAAAATACATAGTGCATTAATTAAAAAGACAGTGAAATTAAAATACATAGTGCTTTAATTAAAATAAAATACTAGATAATTAAAATACATAAGCTTAGTT
Organism: Coptis chinensis; assembly: GCF_015680905.1. Classification (NCBI taxonomy): domain Eukaryota; kingdom Viridiplantae; phylum Streptophyta; class Magnoliopsida; order Ranunculales; family Ranunculaceae; genus Coptis; species Coptis chinensis. Next base: position 77,458,219 of record NC_141464.1, read on the forward strand.
AGAGCTAGAACCACCTCTAGCCCTTCCCCATTCAAAGACGATTTCAGCTTGTTGTTGCTCGATTATAAAAGCTGCATCGGGATGGAGGACACTTGTATCGGTCGCTAAAATCTTAGCTTCATATTGCATCTTTTGAAGCCGATTTTTTTCCAATTGAACCTGATTTTTTTCTGCTTGAACCGATTTTTTCTTCTCTTGCCATCACAGCTTCTTTTGACCATATGCAAGTTCCCTTTCCTAAGTTCTAAGCATTTTTGTGTTTCATTTGCATCCTGTGCAAATGTATCCTCTAAACGTAAAGTAACCCTCCAACATACCAAATGATTTTTCTTGGTTCCTTTTGACTTGGCTTTCTTCGATCCAAGAGGACGCCCATTTCTTTGGACGCTTCTATTTCTTGAGAACCCTCCAATTCAACTCCACCAACACTTGGTGAATTAGAAGTTGAATCTTCACCATCATTTTATGACCTTTTTCCTTTGTGGGGCGGCTTGACCTTGCCTCAAAAACGCTATCTCCACTTTGGATTATCCTTGAGTATAACGTAACAATGATCAAGTGAAAAAGCCGATTTTTCTTGTAGTTGGTACGCCATCCTTGCCTCGACAACTAAAAAAAAAAAAAAAAAAAAAAAAATGGTGGTAATTAGACTAAAATAATCACTAGGACTAAGATAATTAAACTGCAATAATAATTAGACTAAGATAATAATTAGACTAAGACTAAAATGGAAATAATAAATACACTAAGATAATTAGACGAAGACGGAAATAATTAGACTAAGACTAAGATAATCAATAAATTCCAAATTGACAACGCTTGTAATTACCCGGCTTTGTATTGTTGTACCACTTGCATGTCGAGCCTCCACCGCGATTCACAATTGCAACAAATTTGTTCATCATTTTTTTGAAATATATTTCCACCTTCCGCTAATTGAATCGAGACCTATCCCACCCATCGCTTGATTGAACTCGCTTGTTACACGATTCCAAAATCCTTTTGCATTTTGGAAAGCACCAACAATAGAGTCTTCACTAATTTTTATCCAAGCAAGACATAGAGCTTGATCATCGGACATGCTAAAGTGAGCTCTCGCTTTGCTTGAGTGCTACCACTTGCTTGAGATGCTTGAGTTGATGCCATTTGATATTTGGTTTTTTAAGAACTGATTTTAAAGAAGAAGAAATATGATATATGATTGTTGGAAGTGTGAGTTGAAATGAAACAAATGTTGTATATATACCAAAGTTTTTATTTTGACCGCTTTTTGACCGCTCGACTTTTTGACCGCTGGTAGCCGTAGGACTCTGGACGGGATGTTGATTCCGCCTCGTGAGTTTTATAATCCGCACGGAATCCAACATCCCGTCCGGTTAACAAGTCAGTTGATAAACTCGGTGGTTGGTTTCACCTCGCTTTGAACCGGGATAATTATCACCTTCATTATCACCCCTGCATTGCACGCCAGCTTTTGGACCCAAGTAGGTGATAATTATCACTACCCCCTCTCTATCACCTGCATTGCAAATGCTCTAACAATCATACTTTTAGACCAATTATGTGAGTAATAATTAAGAGTTAACACCGACACGTGTTTTTATGCATTTGCTTTAAAGTCCATTATGTGCATAAATGTGCCACTTTAGTGAGATAAAGGAGCAAAGGTCGGTTACTAAGGAGTTCCGTGATTAAAGGCCAAGATTCAAGAAGACAAAGCCTCTCTAAAGCCCGGTCAAAGCTAAAAAAGTCAAAGTCCACGCGTGCAGAAACAAAGGCACAAAAGTCAACAGAACTTCCAAGACCACCATATCTTTGGACTCGACTCGAATGAGGCCTACCTTATGTCAAAACGACCGGCTCGGAAAGAGCTTTCCAATGGTCTAAGCCTTGATCCAATCAGAGGAGCAGAAGTGGACGAAAAGTCTGTTGAAGCCAACTGCAGCTGAAGATGCCTTTTTGGACTGAAAGAATTGGGTTTTGGGCCTGATACTCTGGCCCAAAACATGGCTCCAAGCCCATGCACGATTTTTGGATCTGAGAGTATAAAAACCAAAGCTTCACTATTTATTAATGGTAGCTAGTTAGACCTAAAATAATATAGATAATTCTAGATCTGTTTTCATTAATTAAATTAAGTTTTAGTTCCATTTTCAATTCTTGTTTTAGATTAAGTCTTTGAATCATTGTTCTTGATTGATTAGATAAATAAAATAGTTATTTTATCAATTTCGAATTGTGTTATTTCAATCTATTAGATCTAGTTTTAATTGTTGATTGGTTACCATCTCTTAGTTGTTAATCAGAATTTAATCATTGTTTTGTTTAGATTAGTAAATTTCGAATCTTGATAATATGTGTAGTTTAGATTCATATGGGAATGATTCAAGGCTAAAACCTCCATTAGAGGGGTTGATGAAGCCTTGATGAAAACTTGGTGGTATAGTGTAGAAGCATTGTAGAATCTATTCCAATCTAGAAGGTCGTGATTCGCCATGAGAATGGGTGGACGACCTCACATGCTAGTTAGTACTTTCAGAGAAATGCCATGAACACTAGGGATTAGGACTCGAATTTCTTGCCGTAAGAACGTAAGAATCGAGATACAAGAATCTTTGCTAGGCTATTGAGTTGGATTCAAGGTGGATTCAATTCCCATCTAATCCTTTATCTAGATTCAAAACAATCATATTTCCATAGCATTCGTAGTTTAAATTCAAGTAATCAAATTCAAGAAGTATCGTGAGTATTCACCTTCGTAAAGCTCTCATTGACTTAAGACTGATTAATTAGATTATAAAACAATTACATGCTAGAGCACTAGGAGTGGAACGAATTCGTTACTCCACTCTATTTCGATAGACTTGAGAGTAGGAAACTTTGATAAACAAATAGCATCATAAATAGTTTAGTTTACTTACGTTTTGAGTTTATCGTTCATTTCGTAGGTAAGCTATTCATTTTATGTTTTATCAAATGGAGCCGCTGCCATCTTAGTTGCACTTTAGCATTATTTTCATAGTAGAATTAGTCATTTTTAAGTCCCATTAAACCCACCCACCCTTGTTTGATTCATACCGCGGTTATTCATTTCAGCTGAAAAAAATTCCGAAAAATTACACGGAAATACGATCGCTTTATAAGGAGCCCAACTCTCTATAGCTCGACAATCGAAATATTTAACCGCCTTCTTCCCGAAATACACTACCACGTCATCGGACTTCGAAAGCACGACCCGCCTCTTCCCAAAGCTGACCTCAAGGCCACTTGTTGAACTAAGAGAGCGATCCCGCTCTCCGAGCGCCGCCCTCTAAGCAAAAATTTTGGCGGATTTCTACAGTTTGTTTCAACTTCAATTTTTAAAGTTTTTCAGTGTTCTAACTTGTTAATTACAATCAACACGATAAACAAGACGCTTATTCATAAGCCGGGCAAGGACGCTTTCGTATTCCTTTCTTCTATACCTCGTGATCTCCGCCAGAGGTTCATACTAGTCTATCAAGATTGTTTGGGTTGTTTTCGTTTTAGACTTAGACTTGCATGAGATTAAGGTCCGGCTCGAGAAAAACATCGAACGTAATTAACCGGGCAACAAACAAACATATCGAAAGTATACCAATCACAACACCTCTAACTACTATTCCACCAACCATACCCCCGACATAATGGGTGAAGAAAGAGAGACTCCTCTCTCCTACTTCTACAAAGCCTTGAGCGATAGCCCTAAATCTTGCATCGCTCTAGCATAGAACCCAAAGGGATTTTCAATCCCCCAAACATATTTAATTTGTTACCCATTTTCCATGGTTTAAGCCATGAAAACCTTTACCAACACATGTGTAGGATTGAACAAGTCCTTAAACATTCCATCATCCTACGGTTGGATCAGCGAACAAATTAAACCGGTGGTATTTCCCTTCACCTTAGCCGATAAGGCGCTTGGTTAACCCTCCGCCTGCCCCCCTATAACTCTCAGGGACTCATGGGCTAAACTTGTTCAGCTATTTATGGAACATTTTACCCACCCCTAAAGACGGATGAGATGCTTTCCAAGATTCATTTCTTCCCACGTAACCCTCACGAATAATTTTTTTGAGGCTTGGAATCGCTTTCACCGATCCGCTTATAGAGTGTCCACACCATAACCTAGCAAAAGACACGTTAGTTCGTGGCTTTTTCAAAGGACTTCAACATCACCATAAAGAAGTCATCGACATAATGAATGGGGTAGTTTCCTAAGCAAAGGAGCCCCGTGAGGCTTACAAATTTTTTAGAAGAACAAACTAAACGCAATAACAATTGGGAGGATGATATCCCCCCCGGCCTCGCTAGTTCCTTTTCAACAGCTTAAGGTCACTTAATGTTTGAGATGAAACCCGATCCGTAACTTAAAAATTTAATCAATCTCTAACTAAAAAGGTAGAGGCTATTTCTATTCAACAAAAGCCTATTCCCGGCCATGAATGTCAACTCCAACCCATGTAATTTCTGTTTGAGTCCCGAAAGCACCTCGAATTCTATATTGTCCTCTCGCCATGAACAACAACAATTAGAGCAAGATAATGTTTGCTCCATTAATAACTATCCTATTCCTAATGCCCCATGGAGACAACATCCCAACTTTAGTTGGCTAAACAATCAACAAGTTACAACCCCAGCTTTAATAACCAAAATGTTAGGCAAACAAACAATTATAATCAAGCTCAACCTAGGCAAGGACAGGACAAGGTCGTGGAAATTATAATAATTATAACAACCAAGCAAACCACCACAAGGTGTAGCATAAGGTCAGAATAATTATAATAATTATAATACCAATAGAGGTATCGTCCTCTAAACAATAGTAACTATCAAAACCCACCCATACATAATCAACGGAGATAGTTCCAAATGCACCACCCGCGACTACTACACCTACACAACCGACCGTGATCGACGCTTTTTATACAAAGTTACCCAACAACTTTTCCAATCAATGACTCAATCAAACCAACAGATATTACAATCCATAAATCAGGCATACAACAAAGCTTAGCCCAAGAGAAAGCCCAACCAAAAGGCGTGTTTCCGTGACAAAGTTTATACCAAACCCTAAAACAACAAACACAAAATTTGAGGTAAACGGTAATACTAGTACGGACACCCATAATAGTAGGTGACTGAATGCCATCACCACTCTCCGCCTCGAAAGGTGGTTGATAACAAAGTAACTATGCCTATAGTTACTCCATCAAGATTCCCTACACCGATATCAAACTAGATAATCGAAATAGAAACTGAAGAACCTACCACCGTAGAGGTACCCGCTAAACCACAACCTAAGAAACATAAAGCCAAGGTTACACATCAAGTCGAGCCATACACTAAATATAGAGCGAAACCACCGTTCCCTCAAAAATTAGTCATGCTAACCAGGGATACCAACTTCGAGGAGATCAGGAACATTTTCAAGAATCTAACTATAAACCTTCCCTTCCTCGAAGCTATAAAAAAGCTACCACACCATGCTAAGTTTCTTAAGGAATTGTGTACTACTAGGCGAAGACCAATATACCAAAAGACGCTTTTTAACCAACAATTCCCAACTTTATCCTAAAATAATGGAATTGTTAAGTACAAGGACCCTAGTCGCCCCATCAAAATGCACCCTAGAGATTCCTACACGATTTAATCGCTTTATTAGGACTGGGCGAAGTGTTAACTTACTCCCCGTGATACTTGTATAAACAAATAGGTCTACAGAAATGCAACCTACAAAAATAACGCTGCAATTAGTGGACGTCTATTAAGTATCCTAAGGGTGTAGTGGAAAACGGTTTGTTAAAGTTCGTGAATTCTACTATCCCGCTGATTTTGTTATCCTCGATACGTAAATCGCTAATGACTCAGACCGATCATCTTAGGGCTTCTTTCTTAGCAACCGCCAACGACTTATAAATTGCCGCTGATGGTAAGATGTCCTTATCTTTTGGCCATCTCATCTCAGTTGAGGTAAATGTTTTAAAATGATGAAACAATTACCGATTCGCCTCATAGATGGGGAGGTTAGCATGATCGAGAGCTTAGCTCAAGATTATTTTAACAACACGCTTCCCCGAAAACAATATGTACAAATTCCTTTCTTTGAAAGTCGATTTTGTAAATGACTCCTACTTAGAGGAAGTCAACACCATCCTTGAGTCCACACAAGTTGTAGACCCTTCGATTGCTCCTTATATCGAGTATGAAGACTTGCTACCTAAGCAAGTATTCATTATGCAAAATGAGGACCCCGAATTTAAACATCTATTGATTTTCCTTCCACCCCAAAGGCTTAAACCCTCCCCCCGTGAGTTAAAATATATACAACTTGATCCGATGGTAATCATCCGTATTTATATCTTCTCTCATATCTAAGGATGAAGAGACACGCTTAATCCGGTGATTAGGGGAACATCGGTCTCATGATTGGTTGGTCCCTAGTCGACATTAAGGGAATTTACCCTAATGTTTGCACTCATCGTATCCATTTGAGGATAACGCCAAGACTTCTCGCTAACCTCGGCCTTTGAACCCCGCCATGAAAGAGGTGGTTAGGGAAGAAGTCTTACGACACTCGACGCGGGGTATAATATACCCAATCTCGATAGCGAATGGGTTAGCCCCATTCATGTAGTTCCTAAGAAATCGAGTTACCATGGTTCGTGAACGGAAAAGGTGACTATGTTGTTACACAAGGTCCTATGAAATGGAGGATCTCAGATTGATTACAGACGCTTAAATGCTATGACACGAAAAGGATCACTTTCCTTTACCCTTTATAGATCAAATGCTCGAACGCCTAGCCGGTCATGCTTTTATTGTTTTTGATGACTACTCGTGCTATTTTCAAATTATTATCGATATTCATGACCAAGAAAAGACTACCTTCACATGTCCCTTTGGAACGTGATGCCTATAAACGAATGCCTTTTGCCTTTGTAATGCTCCCCGAACCTTCCAAATGGTATGCTTCATATATATTTAGTGACATGGTAGAGAGCTTTGGAAGTTTTCATGGATGATTTTTCTATCTATGGAGACTTCTTCACAGATCGCTTGTCTAACCTGCCTAAGGTTTTGACAAGGTGTGAAGAAAAGAGCCTCGCTTTTAAACCGAAAAGTGTCATTTCATGGTGAAAAAGGACATAGTACTAGGTCACATTGTATCTAGTGATGGCATCGGCGCAGATAAGGCCAAACTAGATAAGATAGCTTACTTTACCTAAAACCACGGACCGTCCGCGATATTAGAGCCTTTCTAGGCCATGCAGTTTTTATAGGCGATTTATTAAAGACTTCTCAAAATAGCTAGGCCTTTAACTAATCTGCTTTTGAAAGATGCAATCTTTGATTTTAATTTTAACCGTAGCAGGCTTTTGAAACTTTAAAAGTCGCCTCTAACCTCTCGCACCAATTATACAAAATTCTCCCGATTGGTCTAAACCTTTCAACTCATGTGTGATGCTAGTGATTATGCAGCTTGGTGCAGTCTTTGGGACAAAAACCGGATAATAAGTCCACCGGCCATTTATTATGCTAGTAAAACATTAAACGATGCTCAACGAAATTATTCAACTACCGAAAAAGAATTCTTAGCCGCCATTTATGCTTTAGATAAATTTCGCCCTTATTTGGTTGGTTCTAAAACTTTAGTTTACACGGACCATACAAATTTTTAAGTACCTTCTTGCAAAGAAGGATGCTAAGCGAGATTAATCCACGGATCCTTCTCCCCGCAAGAGTTCACATTAGAAATAAAGGACAAAAGAGGGTCGAAAACGAGTTGCCGCAATTAACTTATCTAGACTCACAAACGACGATCGATCGATTCCGAAAGTCCATACTGTACTTTTTCCCCGATGAGCATCTCAGATGCCATTTTTCAGCACCATGGTATACCGACATTGTCAATTATTTAGCCGCAGATGTTATGCCTTATAATTGGTCAAGAAATGAACGTAAGAAGTTTTTGGCCGAGTTAAGTTATACTACCGATGAGCCCTATCTTTTAAGTATTGCGCGGATCGATTATTCGTCGTTGTATTCCCCAAAGGGGAATACAATGAAGTTCTATCGCTCTCGCCATGACAAAAAGAGTGTGGTGGCCATTTTAGTGGGATGAAAACAGCCGCCAAAGTTCTTCAATGTGGATTTTATTGGCCTACCCTTTTAAGGATGCCCAAGTGCATTTGAAGACGGTATTCGCTGCCAACAACTCGGGCTAATCACTTAAACGTAATATGATGCCATTAAATCCAATCTTGATAGTAGAAATTTTCGACGCCCGGGGCATTGATTTCATGGGTCCTTTCCCCGGTTTCCCACGGTTTCATTTATATTCTAGTTGCCGGGACTACGGTCAAAATGGATAGAGGCCCTAGCTTGCCGTGAGCAATGACCATAAGACCGTTGTATTTTTATTAAAGAATATATTTTCTCGCTCGGTTTGGCATTCGAAAAGCCATCATTAGTGATGGTGGAACATTTTTGCAAATGAGTTGTTGCATCCCTAGTGAAAAAGTATGGAGTTACACACAAAGTAGCAACTCCTTATCATCCACAAACTAGCGGACAAGTAGAAGTTTCTAATAGGGAAATAAAAAAAGATTTTAGAAACAACTCAGAACCCCGATAGGAAAGATCGGGTCAAAACGCTTCATCGGATGCCTTATGGGCGATAAAACTGCTTTCAAAACTCCTATAGGTATGTCTCCCTTTTTAGACTTGTTTTTGGGAAACCATGTCATTTGCCGGCCAATTAGAGCACCGCGGCTCGCGGGCTATAAAAAGCCTTAACTTCAATATTGATGAGGCAGGTGTCAAACGCAAGTTGCAATTGAATGAGCTTGAAGAAATCCGTGAAGCGATTCGTACGATCTCGCTGGGATTATAAAGCTAACATGAAACGGTTCATGATAAGCATATCTTGGCGCAAAGAGTTCGTGAGTCGGTCAAAAGGTTTTTCTTTACAACTCCCGCCTACATATTTTCCCGTGCAAAACTAAAACCCGCTGGTCCGCCCTTTTCTCGTTATCAAGTCACCCCTTTACGGGCAATCACCTTGGTAAACCCCAAATGACAACAGCATCTTTCAAGTTAATGGTCAACGGTTAAAACATTTTCACCTAACTTTTGTCCCCCTCGATGTAGAGGAAGTCCTTTTACAGACCCCGCGCCTATGAGGATCGACATTTTCAATTGGTGTACTTACTTTCATTTCCATATACTAGTAAGTACACCATTCAGGTAACCGGGCCCTCCCTATGGAGTGTATGGCTGTAAGTACCGGATCCTAAGTCCACAGTTCACATAATTCACGTTTTCCACTTTTGCATGTTTTCTCGGTTTTTTAGTCATGTTCCTCTATGGAGTGAATTATGTATTTATTGTTTTTCGTGTTTCTTATACTAAACAAATAAAAATAAAATTAAAATTTTAAAATCATAGAAATAGCAATCCAACAAGTCTTGGGAATCGACTTTAAATCGATCTGACGCTTGTAAACAAATTTTGTGTTTAAAAATTTGTTTGGGGGTGGGCAATCGATCTTTCCATCGGATTGCTCGAATGTTCCATTGGTTTTGTTTAGGCCCATTAGTTCAATTGGGGTTGACGAATCTACACTTAGATTTCCTTCGCTCGCGATAACTTACATCACACACGCAATTCGAGGCGTCCTTCCACCCTCTTATACGTCACCCATGGTTGGAATTGAGTATTTTATGGATCATTGATTGGAAATTCTCTACCGATCATTTCCATAACTCATTCGCCAAAAATCGGGCCAAGAATCTAAGCGGGAAAATTGAGTTTGAAATTGCGCCAAAAATCGGACAATTTCGAAATTCAAAATGGGCTTGGCCCAACTCAAGGCCAGACTCTACAGCCACGACCACATCCTCCTTTCCACAATCGCGACTTCATCTTCTCAAACCGTTTTTCACAAATTTAAACTAAACCCTAGCAACCAAAATAAATAGAATATATCAAAATAGAAACACCACCCACGCCCATCAGGTAACACCAACACCAATCTCCCACACAATCTCCAACCGCTTCCATCAAGCAAACCCCCAACAATTCAAGTCTCCAACCTCCACCATACCCACCACCATCGCTTTTTAGGAAGTTTTCATCAAACTCGCCTCCTCCACCTTATACAAACCTAAAAACAGAAACTTCATGGCGCCACGACGAGAATTTTGCCGAAAAAGCGCTTTGTCCTCGATAGCGATTCGCCATTTTTATGACGCTGAGATGTTCAAGAGACATTGAACGGCCTGGGTACTCAACCGAGGAATTCTATCACTATGATTTGGTAGAACAGTTTTATAAAAAGCGAATTGAAGGGATAGGATTTTCATAAAGTTAGGAGGAACGCTGAGAGAAGTAACGACAGCTTGTTAGTCAACTGTTAGGAATTACGCTTGAAAGCAACCTAGTACCGACAATTCAGGAATCCTAGTATACTGGAGTTCTTGCTTTGATGAAGGATACTGTCGTGGAGGGTGAATACAATCCGATATCCCATTGCGGCCCACCGCATCATTCCCGAAACCAATCAACTAGTTGTAGCTCGGTGGATTGGTAGGAATGTCCTCGAAAAGACAAAGTCGCTGATATCGGCCCGCAATGTCCGCGACGCTCTCCGGATATTGCAAACAAAGAAGTATAATTTCTGCATCCTTGATTTAATGTTTAATGTGATTCGAGGAGTAGGGAAGAGTTTACGCCTTCTTCCCCGTGATTGATCACTAAGATCATGCTCTCCTTTAGAGCCGTCGCAGATCCGCTCCTATTAAGATCAAATTGCATTCTAATGCAAGTATCTATATGGATTGCATCCAAGAGACTTGGCCGTTGTCCGAAGAACAAATGGATGAGTCGGAGGATGAAAGGGAAGATATGACATGGATGGATGAAGATGCATTAGAGAAGTGTAATTTAATGTAGAACGATGCAAGTGTTGCAAACCGCCTTGGGTGCGCTTATGGTATTTGTGGAGATATCCCACATAGACATATAGTAGTTCAAAAGAAGCAAGGGAACCTTTAGAGGAGATTTGAAATGCTCGGCGGGGTTCTCGACGATATCTTGTCTAACATGGAGACTATCCACCAAAGAACAACAAATCCAAAGATGCGATTTTCGGTGATCGATGGAAGCCCAAATAAATGTTCCGAATAGAGATGCTACGACGATGCCACCCGTGGAGGACTCTCGTTTCACCGAGTCCGACAGCATGAGCGCCGACGCCGGCGACGATGGTTCAAGTCATTCTCCATCCCATAGCCAATCTCCATCTCGTGGTCCATCCTCATCACAAAACTAGGTGCTCACCCCAAACTGAGTTAGCTTTTATTTCATAATTTCGCTTTTATTAGAAGGATTTTAATTCAAGAGTTAACTTTAAATACTAATGTGTTTATTTAATGTTGTTTGGATTTATATTTTATTTTATTTTTAATATAATTGGTTATTTTCGAAAGCATCGCTTGTTTTATCATTTATCCCACCTTCCCCTAATTTGTTTGGGGGTGGAAATATTTAGACCAAGCATAAGTCGTTATATGATCATATATATGTTAAGTCATCTTGGAGGAAGGGTTGATAATTTGGCCGATATCGCATATCTATGACTTGTGTGGTGGTAGCATGAAATCTAGGAGAGTTTAGAAGTTACTATTCTAAATCCAAAGATGAAAGATACCGTGATTTTAGGAAATCATGAAAATGGCTTGTTTCCGCTTTTCTTTCTTTGGGAATTTTCCTATTTCGAAATTGCCTTCAAACAAATAGGGAACTTCCCGATTCGTTTTGGAAGCTCATAACCTATTTAAACTCCCTTCTTTCTACACTAACAAACCACAATACATTCCACCATAATCCCCGCACCATCCACTCCAAGTTTTACATTCTTTTTCATCTAAACTCCGGTTTCAAATTTCTTCGAGAGCGCCATGCGCTTCCGTCGAGAGCGACTCAAGCGCTCTTCACATTTTCGAAATTTTGTTAGTCGCGCCGACCAGCCTCAGCTATCGACATAGAGAGCCGACCCGCCCATACCAAAGCGCCGACCCGCGCTTTAACACCAGTAATCGTGATTTACATAAGAGCCGACCGCCGCCTATAATGAAGCCGGCGCCACCGCCTTCGCTTCGCGGAACGCTGAAATTTCCAATTTTCGAGGGGTCATTCCAGGATTTTTGTGGAACTGTTCAAAGAGTAGTTGAGATGACATCTCCTATAGTCATACCTCGAACAGTCTTTTCGAAGATGTGTTGGGAACCCGCACCTATGGACATTGGTTCGCATTACGTGATCCTCGTAGTTAGGATGGCGCCATCTATCGGTAAGATGATGACGAGTCATATTCACCACAACTTACCGCTTATTTCTATGACCACGCTAAATTCTATTGTAATCGATGGAGATCAAGAATTCTCCGTCAGAGTCGTCGATGACACGACACATGAATTCAATAAAAATTTGGTCGCCTTTAGTTTTAGGAATACCAATACCCGATCCTGCTTCACACATGGGCATATATGACCGATAATGCATATCTTTATGATTATACATATTTCCATGAATATTATGGAGGAGGGTATTTCGAAAGTAATGGACCGTGGGCTTATATAGCATTGCCCTTGGTAGCCTTTCCTTAAACGTAGGGCACCACCATGTTATTCATAATCGATGAATATTTTGGGGAATGGCGCTCACTTTTGCAAACAAGATCGGCTGGTGACATTTTCCTCGCTTTAGCCGAGGGGACGCCGCCGCTATGACATTCCCCGAAGTTTTGGTCACTAGTCTTAAGAGAGCCCAAACCATGAGGCGTAAGTATCTTCTTATGCCTGTGTTGGTAAGCGCATCACGCGTAAGTTGTTTACCTCAGATTCTCGTGCACAATTCACGATTGGAAAAGGTTGAAGTCATGAGACCCACCAATAGGGTGGTTCACTATCAAGCATAATAACTTGGCTGGGATGGCATGGCGTGCAAATTTCTCATTTGGTCGCCTGCACATCCCATCGTATATAATAACACTTAACAGGTTAGCATTAGTAGATGATAAATGGCGCAAGCTTGGCAAGTTATAATGGACTGGGCAGATGCTGAAGGAACCTCATATCTTTAATAAGGAGGAGGATGCTTAAAAGCCGAGATAAGGTAAGTTTTTAGTTTTTAGTGTCCGCTATGTCCCAAGCAATTTCATTTTTTTGTCAACCCCATAATGGGTGGAACTCGTGATAGAGTTGCGTCAGTTTATTTCCTATAGTAGTACGTTCTAACGTTGTTTTGCAGATGTTCCTGAATTTCACACGTTTCAATGGTATTTCAAGTTGAAAATTTCAAAAATATAAATAAATAAGTTATGCTATACACTTAGGAATATTGGTATTGTTTTCTTTCTCCATGCTCTTAACAATCTAGAAGTCTCAATGAGCTTTTGCATCGAATAATTGTTAGAAACTTAGGTTAATATATAGGTAATAATCTTTGCATCTATCTATAAATATATTACATGAGCATCTATGATTGTTAGCAGTAAGTTTCTGAAATCTAGGCTAGAGTACTTATTCTACAAATCCTGTGGAGAATATAGCCTAAAGCCTTATATGAGCTAAACAATTGAGAAATGACACAAGGGAGAAGTAAAACCGGATAGAGATATCACACGCCCACTTGCTTGATCACTATGCCATATCCTAAGCGAGAATTTAGGCCCTCTTTGATCGATATAGCCAGAAATTCAAACCTATGAATTATTTTCCGCTAGTCCCTCTCGAGCCCTTTTTTAGCCTTTCATAAACCACAAATCCTTTACCCTGCAAAAACAAAACAAAATAAAAAAAAAAAAAAAAAAAAAATCAACCTACCCAATTTAGAATAAGTCTAAGAATAGAATGAGGAAGAAAGAAGAAGAGAAAAACCCGTGGTAAACAAAAATTAGTTAGTTGCTTCCGTAAAATAAGAAAAGAAGTTTCCATCCAAAGAAAAGAAAAATAAAAATAGAAATAAAATAAAACTCCAAAAAATAGAATAAAAGGAGTCAAAAGCCAAAGAAAAAAGAAAAAAAAAAAAATATGGCTAAGGATGGAAACAAAGTGTAGAAGCAAAAGTAAATAACAAGGTTTTCTAGTTACATAATATGAAGACTTTTTTATCTCGTGACTTGTCCTTTTGAATATCCATTTCCTTCCTTCTTAAACCATCTCCTAATCCCCCAAACACCTAATAAAGACCTCTAGCTCAATTAGGAATAGGTTAGTGTGATAGTAAGTGGCAGATGTGTTTGATCGACCGCTTCCTTGTGTGTCATTGAGATTGTAAGGTAAAGTGTGCCCATCACAAGACTAGAGTAAATAAAAACTTGAGTGGAAAAATCGAGTGTCAGATCTTGACTATTATTGTGAGAACCTACTTAAGGACACTATTCGAAGTTTCCAGAAACGGACCTGCCATTGCATTTCATAGTATTACTCATTGTATATATGTTTATTGTAGATGATTGATTATTATGCATATATTAGCTTAGGTTTCGACTTTTGATTACTCTATATATGCATTGCTAAAGAGAGGTATAGTTAATTTAGAGCATGAATAAGGAAATAATAGTTTTATTTCTTAGTCGCTGTAGTATAGATGAAGTTTGTGAGTACCTTCATGGAAAAATCTCACTGGAGGATATAACTCGGCCCACTAGGGAATTCCTAGTGGTTTAAGGCCTTGTTGCGATATGGTCAATGCAATCGACTCAAAGAAAAAACGGTAGTAGATAGAACTCCATTTTGGTCACTTATTCTAATTTTCATCTTTGCTTGAGGACAAGCAAAATGCTGTTTGGGGGTGGTTTGATAAGAGCCCAAAACTGTAGTTTTAACCCCTCAAATAGTCATACTTTTAGACCAATTATGTGAGTAATAATTAAGAGTTAACACCGACATTTGTTTTTATGCATTTCGTGCTTCAAGTCCATTATGTGTAAAATGTGCCACTTTTAGTGAGATAAAGGAGCAAAGGTCGGTTACTAAGGAGTTCCTTGATTAAAGGCCAAGATTCAAGAAGACAAAGCCTCTAAAAGCCCGGTCAAAGCTGAAAAGTCAAAGTCCACGCAAAAGTAAACAAAGGCAAGCACAAAGTCAACAGAACTTCCAAGACCATATCTTTGGACTCGGACCTCTAATGAGGCCTACCTTATGTCAAAAACGACCGCTCGGAAAGAGCTTTCCAATGGTCTAAGCTTTGATCCAATCAGAGGAGCAAAAGTGGACGAAAAGTCTGTTGAAGCCAACTGCAGCTGAAGAGGCCTTTTTGATCGAAGAATTAGGTTTTGGGCCCGATTCTCGCCCAAAACATGGCTCCAAGCCCATGCACGATTTTTGGATCTGAGAGTATAAAAACCAAAGCTTCACTCTTTGTTAATGGTAGCTAGTTAGACCTAAAATAATATAGATAATTCTAGATCTGTTTTCATTAATTAAATTAAGTTTTAGTTCCATTTTCAATTCTTGTTTTAGATTAAGTCTTTGAATCATTGTTCTTGATTGATTAGATAAATAAAATAGTTATTTTATCAATTTCGAATTGTGTTATTTCAATCTATTAGATCTAGTTTTAATTGTTGATTGGTTACCATCTCTTAGTTGTTAATCAGAATTTAATCATTGTTTAGTTTAGATTAGTAAATTTCGAATCTTTATAATATGTGTAGTTTAGATTCATATGGGAATGATTCAAGGCTAAAACCTCCATTAGAGGGGTTGATGAAGCCTTGATGAAAACTTGGTGGTATAGTGTAGAAGCATTGTTCTATTCCAATCTAGAAGGTCGGATTCGCCATGAGAATGGGTGGACGACCTCACATGCTAGTTAATACTTTTGCCATGAACACTAGGGATTAGGACTCGAATTTCTTGCCGTAAGAACGTAAGAATCGAGATACAAGAATCGTTAAGGCTATTTGAGTTGATTCAAGGTGGATTCAATTCCCCTCTAATCCTTTTATCTAGATTCAAAACAATTATATTTCCATAGCATTCGTAGTTTAAATTCAAGTAATCAAATTCAGTAAGTATCAGAGTATTCATGTCACACCCGAATTCGCATTGCAATTGAAAAAACATTATTTGTTCCCCGACTCTTCGATCTCCGAGGTGTGACGACGACTCAACTTCCAAAACCCATAAACAGTTTTCAATATGTCGATAATTAAAACCAATAAAAATTTTAACTTAAACAAATCATCTTCATTACCAAAACAATTTACAAATGAAAATGCAAATAACCTTATCTCAACTGAAAATCTATATCACCTCAAGGGAAAACAAAACTTATCCTGAGATGCAACGCTAACGCAAACCACAAGCAGCAGCCAACCTTCTACAACACTAAACCTTGAAAACTTATCAACTATGTTCATTGAATGAACACACCCGATAAGCAAACATGCATATCGGGTCAAAAGATTATAAACAATGCTGGTGTGAGTAGCCCTAAAATACAACATATAATTATACAAATATATACACAGTCCATAAGGCAGTTAGTTCCTCCACCGAGGCTTTAACTTTCAACCACTAATATAACATCCTTAAGTTCAATAATCTAGGGCATTCCTCCAATCGAGGCCTTTAACTTCCCACTAACCACACAACAAACTATAATGCATCATCAACAAGGCATTTAGTTCCTCCACGAGGTTTTAGGATATAACTAAACTACTAACCAGCCAAACATATACAATCATCTATCTAGAGATATATTATTTACCAACATATTACCATAATTATATTAGTTTAGACTTTCTTTGTGTGTCCCCTAAAATCACGCCGTATCTATGTCTTACCTAGTTTCCTTTTGAACGCCAACATGTACATCCACATGCCTCCCTTACATAATGAGCCACTCCGCGTAACCACCCGAAGCGGGATGCCGCGACACCGTAAATCCTCACACGGAAGCCAAATCTATGTAAGCACCGCCACTATTCGCATAAAAATATTATGATCATCGCTCTATTTTGCTTAACGGAATAATCAAGCCATTATTCGGCTATTTCAGAGGGGGTTACCGAAGGCCATTCAAACTTAACCAACGCCGGAATACATGGCCCAAGCCATTCAAATTAATAACGCCGTTTCACATTGTTATTGTGGTAGTCGTTCTAGGATTTTCGTTATGTAATTTATTCATACATTAATGACTCATAAACATTCCACTATATCAAATGTTAATGGTAAGCCATAATATCTAGAAACATCTCAATTATATCTCATAGTCACTTTCATTCTTTCACGTACAATATATTATTAGACTACACCACACTCCCGTATTATTCACCGATACTATATTAGCATCTCACATATAAAATAATGGAGTGTATATACATTTCTCCAAGATATTGCATTAATATAACTATCCCAAAGATATTATATCATGTCACAATGCTTCAACGTATCGCATACATTTTTATTATAACGTTATTAGGAATATAATATCTCCTAAGATCTCAATATCGCCACGGTCAAAAATACAAATATCAAGGTCAAATCTTTCTTAGATAATGACCACCAAATTATACAAGCTTCCACAAAGATTTTATTACTATATGTGTCCATATAATATACACAAAACGTAAGACAAATAAACAAATTCATCCCACAATCAAAGCCCAATATATATATATGCTTTACACACTACTCACGTCAAATCTAAATTAGATAATGACCATCCAAGTTATATAATATCGACAATATTTTATTACTATATTTGTCCATATAAACAAACATATGAAAAACTGGAAAAGTCAACATTCACACAAACAATGAAAAGTAAACGGTCAA
Organism: Coptis chinensis; assembly: GCF_015680905.1. NCBI lineage: Eukaryota > Viridiplantae > Streptophyta > Magnoliopsida > Ranunculales > Ranunculaceae > Coptis > Coptis chinensis. The sequence goes on from NC_141464.1 coordinate 77,476,092, forward strand.
CAGTCAAAGTCAATGGTCAAAGGTCAACACCTCATGGTCAAGGTCAAACTCAACATGTCATGGTCAAAGTCAAACTGTCATCGTCAAAGTCAAAGGTGAAAGTCAACCGTCCATGGTCAAAGGTCAAAGTCAAACTGTCCTGGTCAAAGTCAACGGGTCATGGTCAAAGTCAAAGTCAACATGTCATGGTCAAAGTCAAACTGTCGTTATCGGATTCGACCGATTCGAGCCATGGTTCATGGCTAAGGTCAAGTCGTGGCTCGTGGGCTCATGACCAAGGTCATGGTTCGGATTAACCGACAAGCCCAAACCTTAAAACCCGAAAAGTCTAAAAGTCCAAGACCCCATGTAGATCTATTTTAAGTCCAATGGATCCCCCAAGAATATTAGAAACGGGCCCAAAAACTTTAGGGATCGAATCGCCCAAAAACACCACCGAAGTTCAAATTTCACAAAAAAAAGAAAACTGGCCCCAAAACTTAACTTAAACTAGTCCACAACTTAATATGAAACCGGGTCCAAACAAATGATTAATCCGGCCCAATAACTAACTAGTGTTTAAGCCCAAAACTGAAACCGAATCGCCCACAACAACTAATTAGTTTGGCCCAAATCCGGAATAGAACCGGCCCACATAAAACCAAAAGGGTTAGGCCCAAAGCCCAAGCCCAAATCGAAATGGTCATCTTCCTCACCCATTTCTCCTCCTCCAAATGACCAACCGAATTTTCCTAGTACCACTCCCATTCCCTCAAGTCGGTTCGACTCCAAATGAAAACCCAACAACATTAATGAAAACTAAAACCTCAAATCCTTACATCCCAACATCACCAAACTAGATCTCGAAAATCGTTTGGGCCACCATTAAAGCTTGTTACAAGCTTAAATCGACCCCACACAAACCCAACATTCAATCCGACCTCACAACCTAACCTCAACCCAACAAAGCAAAACAAAGACAACCCAATTACACCAAAACAGCCCAACCCCAAAGAGGCTCAAGATAAGGCGTTGGCGCCATTGACTCTTGAGAGCTTCCAACAGCATCTCCAAACTTCAATCCGCGCCCATCAACCAATTTCAACCAACAAAATACCCCAAAACCCAACAACATAATATGATGGCGTAGATTCATGGTGGCGCCTCCATGAACAAAGCTCCAAAGAGTTTTGAACCGTTTTAACAGTTTCAAACTCATATACCCATAACATCGATCCACAAATCACCGGGTTTTGATCCCCATTAACAAACAAAGCCACAAGAAATCAAAAAGAGTGTAAACAGAAAAATAAGGAAAACCGCCGATTTACGTAATGGGGCTTTTTTGCCCAACGGCCATAAAGCTTCGTCAGCCACAGCCAAATTCCGAGTTTCAACAGATTTTAATTCAATTTTAATACCGACAGTTTTATCAATATATAAAAACAGAAATCTATACACCGATATACGAAAACTGTAAATCCGGTGATATAGCAAAATAGCTACTCACCTGTCTGAACAGCTCCTACGAATCCCTCGTCGTCCGAACCGTCGCGCTCCACCCTCCAGAAATCCAGCTTTCATCTCTGCCTCCATTTTTAATATATTTTATTATTTTATGAACCCTATTTTCTAGAAAAAGTGTTTATATACTTGGGTCCGAAACCCAAGCCCAACACCGACTCGGGCCCAAAACCAGGCCCACGTATCCCGAGTCCGGTCCGACGAATTTTGGAAATAAATAATTTAATTAAATAATAAATAGAAAAAATACGTATTTTAAAATACGGGCGTTACAATTCACCTTCGTAAAGCTCTCATTAACTTAAGACTGATTAATTAGATTATAAAACAATTACATGCTAGAGCACTAGGAGTGGAACGAATTCGTTACTCCACTCTATTTCGATAGACTTGAGAGTAGGAAACTTTGATAAACATATAGCATCATAAATAGTTTAGTTTACTTACGTTTTGAGTTTATCGTTCATTTCGTAGGTAAGCTATTCATTTTATGTTTTATCAACTCTCCCAAGACTGTTGAGGAAAGAAACTTCATGACTAAGGTACCATACGACTCTGCCATTAGAAGTCTTATGTATGCCATGGTTTGCACGCATCCGGATATAGCCCAAGCAGTGGGAGCTATCAGTAGATTTATGTCTAATCATGGCAAGCAACATTGGGAAGCCGTGAAGTGGATATTGAGATATCTGAGAGGTACTACAGAGAAATGCCTATGTTATGGAAGGGGTGTTGTGAACCTGCAAGGGTATGTGGATGCCGATTTTGCAGGAGAAGTAGATCGCAGAAGAAGCACTACTGGTTATGTCTTTACAGTAGGTGCTACTGCAGTGAGTTGGATTTCTCAGTTACAGAAGATTGTTGCTTTGTCTACCACAGAAGCAGAGTATGTGGCCGTTACAGAGGCAAGCAAAGAGATGATCTGGTTACAGGGATTGATGGAAGAGCTTGGGATGAAGCAAGAGAGAAGTGTGTTACACAGTGATAGTCAGAGTGCTATACATCTTGCTAAGAATTCCGCCTTTCATTCTAAGACCAAGCACATTGGTCTCCGGTATCATTTTATCCGATCTCTGTTGGAGGATGAGGTTTTGGCACTTGAGAAGATCCAAGGGAGTGAGAATCCGGCGGATATGTTGACCAAGACCGTGCCTACTGAGAAGTTGAAGTTGTGTTCAACTTCGGTGGGTCTTCTTGCTTGAAGACCGTGATGGATGAGCCGAGTGTTTCATTAGTAAATTGGATTTTGATTGAGTTGTTACAATTGAGATGTGATGTGCATGTAGAATCTCGAAGGTTCCAAGTGGGAGATTGTTGGGCTATGGAACCGTCGAGCGAATGAAGCTCCGGTATCTCACCAGCAAGCTTTAGAGTTCTGAAACTTTTCGGAATTTCGATGATTTGTCGATATTTCAGCCCCAAGCCCATATTTCTCACCTTTTTTTCTATGTGTACCTATATAAAGGAAATAGATTAGGGTTTTGAGACAACTTTTTGAGAGATTTATTTCTTGGGTATTGTGGGAGCTCTATTGAGCTAGGGTTTGAGTGAGGCCTCTTGTTCTTGATTCTTGATATCTCTTAGCTTGTAAACTCTCCAATCTTTGCTATAAAGGAAACTTGGCTCTTGTGTGGATGTAGGTAATATTTACCGAACCACCTAAATCTTTGTGTCTCTTTGCATATTTACTTCCTTATTTATTGTTTGCTTGCTATGGGTGATGATAAATTAGTGGCTTTGCTTGTTTGAGTTTGTTATGATAACTACCAAAGTCTTGGGTGGGTGATTTCATTGGTGTGAGCTCCAAGTTGAAATCATTTGGGATAGAAAATAACTAGATTGAGGTGTGACTTTCTAGTGAAATCTCCCAACAAACTTTTCTCTTCCATTTTCTTAACAAATTCCAATCCTTTTCTTCATTTTTTTAAACAAATTGCTGACAGGATCCTAAATCACAAAAACCGAAAGATAGAGTGGATTCTTAGAAGTACCAACTAGTCTGTAGCTGTGGGTATTGTTGATGGAATTTCATCTTAAATTCTCAATGATCACTCCAAATGAAGCAGACTTGTTTCAAACTTCACCCCCATGTTACAACTAGGCCTCGCTGTTAAGGTTATAGGAGCGCGCAGAAAAGAAAAGGTCGTGAGCAATAAGTATAGATTAAAATGTTGATGGCAACCCTTGAAATCTAGCATACATACACCGGTGTGCTGACACTACAAAGCTATTGACATACCAATTATACATTTATGCCTACATGGTAAAATGCCTTGTTTTATTTACTTGTCACTACAAAACTATGGACATACCACATCCTTCTTCTATCTTTTTTTTTTTGCACTCAAGTAAGAAAATTTTATTAGTGAAAAAGAGAGAATGATACAGAGAAAGGGAAAACCTTTTACATCATTCAGTCACACTTAGGTAAACCTAAAATAAGTTCTATACTGACATTCAAGAGATTTCACAAAGTCAGGCCTAGTACAACTCCAGAGGATTGCATCCTTAGCCAATTGTGAACCTTTTTTTGCTGCTGCGTCAGCTGCAAAGTTCACTTCTCTGTAAGTGTGCGTGATACGCACCTCTTGGAGTTGTTTGTATGCCCTTCTCCATCTTTGTCTCCATTTCCAGGGACCTTGATTCCCATTGAAAGCAAGAACAACAGCACTAGAATCTGATTCAATCCATATCTTCAGCCATCCTTGACGCACTGCAGTTTCCACAGCAAGTACTATCGCAAAACACTCAACCTCATAGCTTGTTACCACCCCCAGCCCCATAGCTAAGACTCCAACAACCATGTTTTCACTATTACGACAAACCAGACCACTACCCCCATTCCCAGGATTTCCCAAGGAAGAGCCATCAGTGTTAATCAGATACCTAACTTCTTCTAACACCCAGCCAAACAAAAACGGCCAATGATTATGCTGTACGTACATCCCCCGTGTTGTCAGTGTGCTTATTGTTGAGACCTCTAATATAATTTCCCAGCTAACCACATGCCTTTCAAAACGACAGCGTACATTTCAACATCGGCCTCAAATCCATTAGTTTCCATCAAAATGATCAAATGCAGTAATTCAGTAATTCTTTGGCTGCTCCATCCAAACGGTTTGAAGTGCACAAGTCAACTAGTAGCGTGCAATAGTGCTTGAACAAACTAAGGCGTTATTCTACTAACTAAAGTGCTTCATTGGTCCTGCCCGCTTCGTCACGAATAAAATCAATAAATTATTGTTTGTCATTGAGAGGGTAGTTGAACCCATAGTCCTTCTCCTCCTTCGCCCAACTTACTGGATCACCCTCCATAATTAAAAGCCCTCTAAGAGGGGTGCTAAAAGTAGAGATTCTAAGATCAATCCCGTGTTTTATAGAGATTCCTAAACCAGAAAATCCAATATCCACACAAAGAAGAATCAATCAATTTAGCGCATCAAAGACTAGGCTACTGGATATATATTATAAAGTAATGCACTACTCTCCACAAGGAGAAGACAGTATGATAGTGTTTCATCCTAGAGACGGCTCCTAAGAATTCATCAAATAGGCGAGTGGAATACAGTTTTCTTAAATTCGGCTTTCTATCCTTAATCAAAACATAGAAAAATCCCAAAACTTCGATCATCAAATGTAAGAGATGATGATTTGAATCGGTCACTTATGTACCACTTTAAATGGGAATGATTCCACTTATTATTTGATGTACAACTACTTTTTGAACGAGATGGTATCACCGAAGAAGCACTAGTTTCCACTAGGTTTCTTCTTCTTTGACCAAAACCACTGCAAATCCGCAACATCATCATCACCATTTGTTGAAGAAGGTAAAATGGTGAAGGCATGCAGTTGCGGCTTGCATGGGGTTCAGTATTTTTATAGGGTAATCTTAAATACGCTCTCCATTTCTAAGAGGGCACTCTCCAACCCGGAATTTGTTATTACATTTGTGTCCCAACTTAAAACCCATGTTTTCTAAGAGGGCACTCCCCATAAAAAATAGTGGTAACCTTCTATTGTCCTTAACTAACTAATTTGCACTATGCAACTCTATACACTATCAAAATTCACTCCTTCTCCAATTATCTACATCCAATTCAATTTTCCTTGACTCAACTCAACTCAATTTTCCTCTACTTCTCAACTCTCAATACCTCTATATTTTAACTCTCAAAACCTCTATATTTTAACTCTCAAATGGAGTATGTATCATTATCCAACTCTCAAATGAACGATTTATCGCAATACAAATACCCACATCTCAATGTCGAATAAATTGAAGATTATATGATGTTAGAAGAATCAATTGAACATGAAAAAAAATAAATTGGAGATTAATGTAATTGAAATTGCCTAATGGAATTGAAACTAAATGAATTACGATAGTTTGAATCTTAGATTTCAAAATAAATTTTGTGTAATCTTGATGTATGTGCTATTTTGATGAACGGTAACACATTGTCGTAAAATACCATAAACCATGGTAACGGGTTGTTGAAACATAACCATAAATTACAGTGTCGGGTTACCATTTACCAAGTAAAGATACAACAAATAGACACCGAAAATTCTTAAATCATTTGGTATCTTGTTGCTGTATTGTTAAATTCCAATATTTAAATATTTCATAATCTATTTGATAATAATTTGATTAATAATTAGCATATTTTAACTTATTTGTAGTTGTTTTAGGTAATAATTTAGTTCCAACAAGTAGAAAATATTTAGGTTATAATTTTTTATTTTCGAATTGGTAGCAATTGTACATGTCTCTAGGGTTTGAATAAATATAGTTCTAACTAGACTTTGAATCTAACATCTAAATATTTACCAACAAATTAAAATTGAATTATATAATATAATTTAAACTCATTCTCCAATCTATAATAAAACGTTTAGGTTATAATTTTTTTATTTCGGAAAGGGTTTGAATTAGTACAGTTCTAACTACACTTTAAATCTAATATCTAAATTTTTACCTACATATTAAAAATTGGATTAGACGATATAATTATTTAAATTAACCCGTTATCCAATCTATAATAAAACGTTTGGGTTGTAATTTTTTATTTCAGAATTAGTAGCAACTTTACTTATGTTTAGGATTTAAAGTTTGAAACAGTACAGTTCTAACTAGGGGTGGCAATGGGTCGTACGTGTTGGGTCGGGTTCGTGTTGTGTCATATTTGGGTCACATGTTAGGAGAGCAAACCCAAATCCGACCCAATTATTAATCGTGTCGAGTTTGTCAAACCCAAACCCAACCCGCCTATATAACGGGTTACCCAACAGGTGACCCGCTAAGCCAACGGGTCAATTTCAAATCAGTTTCGGATCGGAATCACAGACAACCTATATGCAAAATATTTAGTATTTCACGATTTTATTTATCAAATATATATATATATTAATTCTCAAAAACCATTCATAATTCAATTACATATCAATGAAAATTGAATAACGAAACATGTATTTACTGAATGAATCAATATGACGGCTAATCTTTCTCCTTTTACTATTTTATTTTAAGTTGTTTGGGATAGTGAGATTTTAAAAAATAATTCACTTATCTTAAAAACATGTTATATATATCACAGGTTGATGACCTGACCCATTAGACCCGAGAACTAATCGGGTCTACCAACGGGTTAACATATGTGACCCTAATCCAACCCATTTATTTGACGGGTTCGGCGGGTCAACCCTTAAATGACCCAAAAGCCTTTTTTCCTAACCCAAACCCGCTAATTTCGAATCGGGTTAGCAGGTCGTGTACAAAACTGCCACCCCTAGTTCTAACTAGACTTTATTTGAATCGATTTAACATTTTAATTTTTACCAACAAATTAAAGTTTGACTAAATGATATAATTTAAACCCATTTTCCATTCCATAATAAAACATTTTGGTTATTATTTATGATTTCAGAATTGAAATGTAGCAACTGTACATATGTTTATGGTTTAGCCAATACAGTTCATAACAATAATAGAACTATATTTCGGAGAAAAAAAAAACAAACAGTACAGTTCTAACTATATTTTGAATATAGTATTTAACATCTAGTACATTTGGAAGTTAATATTCATTATATAATCTAACACCTATTTTATTATTATTTTTTTAATTTGTAATGGTATCAAAATTTGAGATTCCTCGATATTCCCAATTTAGAGTTTAGGGTTTAGGGTTAGACATCTTGATATTTCAATATTTCAATTATTTTGATATCTCGACATCCGAAATTGAGTTTTCATTTCGACCAATTATTTCAATATTTCAAAACAATTTTGATATTTCGACCAATTATTCAATTATTCAATAATTCAATACTATTTTAATATTTTGTCCAATTGTTTTTATGAAATTTCGAAATCAATTTATTCCCTTTTTAGGTTGATTTGAATTTCCCTCTCAAAATCAAACTCAAAACTCATTTTCAACTTTTTGGCTTCCCACTCAAATTCAAACTGAAATTCAAACCCAAATTTTAGCCATTTTTCTATTCTCTTTCTTTCCCCACCCTCAAATCTACTTCTCTTTAAACACTTCTTCTCCATTCCTAATATAGAAACTTACAAAAACTCAAAACTATGGGAGATGGTGAGCATAAAAACTCACCCAATCCACACACTTGCAAGATAATTTGTTTGTTTGACTTATCTTCTCCACTTCAATTGTTTTCTTTAAGTTGGGTATATGTGTAACTATTTTTTTTTTTGTTGAATTTAAGTATAATTTAAGCACATTGAAAGCTTACATTGGAATTGGAAGTGGAAGTTGACAACATATGTCATGGGTTTGGGACAAAAGCTATTGTGAAAGGGAAGGGGAAAAAAGAGGAATCATAGAATGTTGTAATCTTCTCAATCTTATGTTAATTTCGGTAACTGGCTACTACTTTATAAATACAATTTTCATCAACTAAACACCAAAAGTTTGAGCAATTTTCAGCAACTAAATACCATTTATCAAATTCGTAATTGGATACTAAAATTGAGTTTTAATTTTGGTAATTGGTTACTGCTTTACAAATACAATTTTCAGCAACTGAACACCAAAATTTTGAGCCATTTTTAGCAACTAGATACCATTTATCAAATTAGGATATGGAAATTAGGTTTTAGTAACTGGTTACCACTTTCTAACTACAATTTTCAGCAATTGAACACCAAAATGTTAAGCAATTTTCAACAACTAGATACTATTTATCAAATTAGCAACTGGATACCGAAATTGAGTTTTAATTTTGGTAACTGGTTACAGCTTTACTATTACAATTTTTAGCAATTGAACACCAAAATTTTGAGTAATTTTCTCAAATTAGGAATATCAAAATTGAGTTTTAGTAACTGGTTACTGCTTTCTAAATACAATTTTCAAAGAATTTTTCAGAACTAGATACCATTTATCAAATTAGCAATTGGATACCGAAATTGAGTTTTAATTTCGGTAATTAGTTATTGCTTTACTATTACAATTTTCAGCAATTGAATACCATAATTTTAAGCAATTTTCTCAAATTAGGGATACTGAAATTGAGTTTTAGTAACTGGTTACCGCTTTCTAAATACAATGTTCAGCAACTGAACACCAAAATTTTGAGCAATTTTCAGCAACTAGATACCATTTATTAAATTAGCAACTGGATACTGAAATTGAGTTTTAATTTTGGTAACTGGTTACCGCTTTACTATTACAATTTTCAGCAATTGAACACCAAAATTTTGAGCAATTTTCTCAAATTAGGGATACCGAAATTGAGTTCTAGTAACTGGTTACCGCTTTACAAATATAATTTTCAGCAACTGAACACCAAAATGTGGAGCAATTTTCAGCAACTAGATATCATTTATCAAATTAGCAACTGGATATCGAAATTGAGTTTTAATTTCGGTAACTGATTACCGCTTTACTATTACAATTTTCAACAACTAGATACCAACATTTTTCATCAAATAAATATCAACATTTTTCATCAAATAAATATCAACATTTTTCATTTTTCATGTCAAATTTTCTGGAAGGCTTATTGACCAATACTGAATTACTGATAGATATTGATTGGTAATTTCAAGAGCAAAGATAAGTTTTAATCAACATCAACGAACTATTTTGATTTGTGGGATCATCTAAGTTCAATGATGTTACTACTGTTTTAAGAGCACATACCACCTACGCCACTAGCTTTAGACGAAATACTCATCTCACATAGACTAAATAAAAGTCAAAAGAATGGTCTAATCATAAAATGTATTGTGTCTACACTCTACACATTAAGCAAACAAAGAGTTCAGAAACAAAGCAGACTTCTGCAGTTCTGCCAAAGCATATTTAAAACAAAACTAGCAACATATGTTTTAATGAAATAACTTTTTTGGGATGTAAAATGACTTCTAGACTCGAGCACAGTCACACCTGCTTCAGCAAAAAGTCTATCTTTTTCCTTCTCCACAAGATCTGCTAACAACTTCTGAAAATCTTCTCTCTGCACACATATATTCTCATATTTGAGTTCTAACCATTAAAACTATTAAAAACATAATAGAAATAGATACAGTGGTAAAAACTTCATCTGAGCTGCTATAAGAGATTCTCACCTGAAAAAAAAAAAAAAAATATAGGTACAAGTAAGTTGCCATATAAAAAAACAACACAGGGTAGTTTGTTGCGTCATTGTCAGTCTAAAACACAAGTAAAAATACAAAAAGTTCCTTTGGCTAATGGGATTTAGAAATGAGGCATGGCTTTAAATTGACTTGAATAAACATTCTCTAATATAATATTTAAAAATAAATCATATAACTGAATCTGATCACAGATAAATGAACCAATAGTTGCAAATAGACTTGCTTACTCTTCCATTACCGATCACAAAATCCCATATCTCTTCACCCTCAATTCGTCATTTCGCACCAAACAACTTAATATATCATATGAACTATTTTATCCAACCAAATCGAATCGAAAAGCGTAAACTAAAAAAGAGATAAAAAAAAACAATTGATACCTGAGCAGCAACAAGGCCACTAATATGAGCCATATCACAAAGCAAAAAGAGCACCACATTTATCAGCAACAGATCTAAACTTAGCATAATCCCATGTCTAGGATAAGCACTACCACCACAAATAATCTTTAGTAATTTTCCTTCCTTCAAGAACCAAGTGTTATTCTAGGCTTACCAGCAAAAGCAAGTAGTGCTAAAACAGTAATCCAAGTTACAATAGTAGCAGGTATAGCAATAGCGTCAAATTCTGATTCATTACCTCTAATTATTACACCATTGTTCAAATCAACTTCTACTCCTCCACCTGTCAGAAACCCTATTGCCAGAGTTCCTACTATGTCAAATTCAAGTATTGATCCTCATGCAAGTCCAGCACTTTCTCATTCAATTTCCAACTCGGTCTCTTCAAACACACAATCCTCATCAAAACACTCAAAAACAACAAACTCTTCATTCACGATAATCGTCATCGATTACGCGATTTCATCCATGAAAAAAAAATTGTACAGATTATGTCCTGTCCGAAAAAATAGCACCGAGCTACCCATCTTAAATCCAAAGACATTGTATGTCTTTTTGGAACTTAGAATATAGAGGAATATTATTTCTAGCCATAATTAAATCTAGTAATTTTAGCATTTTATTAATTAATTTGGATTTAATGTAAGCCGAGCGACTGCATAAACAATACAAAATTAGGCACTGTATAATAGGCAATTATTCAGAAAATTAAAACTGATGGTTAGATACAACATACAAGTGCAACTTCATACCCGTAAATGACTTTAAACTTCATCATTAGTAAGACCATCCACCTTCATTAATTCTCTGATTTGTTTTGGTGCAGAAGCTATAAAAAAAATATCAATGTTAATATTTTCTTAAAATAATAATAATTACACATCTGTTTTTACATGCCATGAGATCCACCAAGTTGTTGCAAAGCTTGTAAAAATCTCCTGTGTAGTTCCAGTGACCAACACCGTCTTGTTTTTCGATTCAACCCTTCTTTATCTTCTTCTTATGACTATTATCCACTGTCGAACTCATCGACGCAGTTGGAACTGAATTTTGTATAGTCATTGTAAAGAAAGAAGAGGAGGCGGCGAAGGTGGCTGGGAGGAGGAGAGAAGATAAAGTCTTTGAAGGTATTTTACACTGTTACTGTTAGTAACCTATGAAAATAGTACTAAAAACCTATATACAAAGTCACCCGGTTTCGGAGCGTGCCCCTCTAATTTTTTTGTGAACCGGCTGGGTTACTCTTAATTAAAACCGGTTCCCGGGTTGGAGAGTGCCCTCTTAAGAACCGGAACGTGTATTTAACAGGACCCTTTTTATATTACTAGCTATAAATGGGCTGGGCTAGGCCCATATTGGATCTGGTCCAATAATTTAAGTATTATATCCAGAGTCCGAATATGATCTCGGCCCATATATAGGATTTCTCTTTGCTTCTTGGTTGTTGATTGGCCGCCATGTTTTCGGAATCGGTTTTTTGAACCAAATCAGGTCAGGCCGGTTCCAATTCAAACCACTGGTTCAACTAAAACCCGGGCAGTTCTTTGTTAAGTAAATTATTAAATTAACATTATAAATTTAAGTTAATTAATAAAAATATTTAATGTTTAGGTTGAGTAAATTAGGCCAGGTTGAGTAAAAACACCGAGTTGAACCGATTTTTGAACAATTTTTTAACCAAGTTATGTTTGAACCGTCGAGTTTACCGGTTTCTAGCTTGAATCAGATGGTTCAAATCGGTGTTAAAACCTGTTATATGTTGAACCAGGTCAATATACAAAACTCGACTCGAGGAGCTCCCACTTTGGTTCAACTTGAACCAGCCGAGTCCTAAAACCATAACCATGGTGGCCAGTACTACTAATTGAGCTTAAATTATGTATTAGAAGTTTAGCACCTCAATACAATTTTGAAGGGCTAGTATCATTCTTTATAGTTTGTACTATACATTTTTAAATTAGTTTAGTAGTGGACATAATAGTGTATAGTAGCTTATAGCTAGTGTTACCGATTTCTTGATTGCTTGCAATGTTGAGCAAGCATGAGTTGTAGAATGTGTGATTGAGTTGTTTAAGTGATTTTTACAGTGGATATGAAACTAATTAAGTACAGGTATGAATGTAGATGAACTGGTAAGTGGTTCCTTAGAACATTCCCAATGCAAGTCATTATGGTGGGTTTGTGATTTTATTCACCTTCAAATGGTTCAAAATCTTTGCCCAATGCAAAGGTGACACTACACCATAATAGGATATTTGCAACACGCACCTTTTTTGATTTGCAACGGTTATTTACCGTTAGTAAGTTTCCAACACTAAATAAGCGTTGGCAATGTTGCAAAGCGTTACTTTATTTGGTTGAATTTCCGGAATTAATTGCTAACGCTTAGAAAGCGTTGGAGAAGTGTTACAAATCCAAAAAACCAAAATAACATCGAAATTTCGAAAAGAATGAAACAAAAAAGAAATCGCGCTCGGTATGTAAAAATAGAAAACCTCTCTTTCTCTCTCACAGCAGCCGCTAGGTTATGGGGTTTCTCTCCTTCAAACCCTCCTCCTCTTCCCCAGAACAATCACTTCCTACCTTCTTCTTCCTTTCCTAATTCCCAACAAATGGATTGTGTTGAAACCAGTCCATCCCGTCTTCTTAAAAAAAAAATCTTGACTGAGCTCGAAGCTAATAATAATAAATCAATCAATGGCTAGAAAATCATCAATCTCTTCCTCATCATCCAATAATCGTTGGAGATATATTCACCCATCTTATTATATGCAACGTCCTAAACGATTAGCTTTCCTTTTCATTTCTTTCGTTTTCCTCACTTTCTTCGTTTGGGATCGACAGTCTCTCATCAGAGAACACGAGGTAACACTTTATTCTTCTTCCTTTTTCCTTATTATTATTATATTTTTAACTAATTAACATGATTATTGATTGGCACTTGGCAGGCAGAGCTGACCAAATTATCTCAAGACTTGCTTCGATTGCAGAATCAGCTGCAAGAATTTAAATCTGGTTTAGCTGAAACTATGATTACGACGAATGTTGGTAAAATCTATATAAATCCAAAAGCATCGTCCTTTTTATTTTCTTCTCCTATTTGTTTCTAGGCACTTGCAGGGCGCTTTGCGTAAAACAAATCCAGCGGTGATTACGTGCTAAGGCCCTCCTCGTCTGGACTCTCCAAAGCCACCATTGAGTGCCTTCGTCTATTCTTCTCTGACCTTGAAGGCGACCATATCTCCACTAAATCTGGGGATTTTCTGAATTCTCGTTGTACTACCCTTATCATCCACTCATTATACTTTCAATCTCTATTGTACTCTTGCTAGTATGTGTCAGTGGTCTCCATTTTTGTTTTGTTTTCTTCAGTCTCTCGTCTTCATGTGGAACTTTTTTTTTCTTTGTTGTCTGTTTGTTGATTATCGTAAATTGGTGCATGTATATGTAATATTGTTTTTCTTGTACTTGCCTGCGTGTCCGGACATTTCTTATGCTTCTACTTTGTGATACATATTGACTATTGTCTTTTAAAACGTTCTACATATTTTTCTTTTAAAATTATTACTTCAAACACGGCGTGATTCTGAGGTGATTGATAGAGAATTTGGTTGTTATTCTCATCACATGCTCTATCTTTTGTATAAAAGGTTCCTATGTATTAAGATGTATTAGATTTAAATGGAAGCCATAGGAGTCTTTGGATCAGTCAAGGCAATGCATATAACTCTCAATTTTAACCAGATTTTTGCTTCAAGTGGTGTGGGGTTACATCTTGCGTTTTGGATTTGAAGTTGTTCGCATTAAATTATTACAATGCCCCCCTTTGAAATTAGGTGAAATTTTTGGTGTTTTCTTCCTGCTAGTCCTACTTAAGGAAAGGTTACATGATTTTCTTCTTTCATTTGGGATAATTTCCTTACACGAGAAGAGTTTACAGAGTTGGCTTGAGATTATGAACCAAAAGTATGTATCAAACATATCGAAATTATTTTTTGCACTTAATTAATCGTAGACCATGAATGTACTTGGCGTTGCTGAAACTAGAAGGTGTATCTTTATGGTACTATTGGCTTGTTTAATCCTTAAGAAATCATTGGGATGAATAGTTATGTAGGTAAAGTAGGTACTTAACACTAGCAATCCATGGTGATGTTTTCTTTTGATGCTAATATTTATTTGCTTTAATTTTAGGCTGTTTACATGAACTTCGTAGTATTCGGCGCATCTTAGTAGTTGAACCAGCTATTCAGTTTTGTGTGCGTGCTCTTGAACTAATTAAACTTTAGGTTGTGTTTGTTATTTTCTGTCTTTGAAATATATTTTGGTGCTAAGACTTACTGTACTTTATGCTTTGCTAAAACATGTTTGAAATAATGCAATAGTTATATGAAGATTTGATTTTGGATGCACTATCACTAAAACAGGTTTGAAATAATGCGATATAGTTATATGAAAATTTGATTTGGATGCACTATCACTAAAACAGATTTGAAATAATGTGACATAGTCATATGAAGGTTGGATGCACTATCACTTTTTGCAGGGTGCTTGGTTAATTATGTTCTTGTAGTTTTGCGTCAGATTGATGATTCCAGGAAGTCACGTAGGTAACGACTTTGTGCTAATACTGGTCCTTCCAATTAAAATGTTTTATGAGTAAGAGGTTCTTTGTAATGAACTTTGGTGAATTTTTTGCTGTTTTCTTCCAATTAGTACTACTTCGGCCAAATTATATTGCTTAATTTCATCATTTGAAATTATAGAGTTGGCATTACTTAATCTTTAAGTGATTTTTTTTAAGAAAAACAATTCTGAACTAATTTGCTTAGCCACCATCACCATTTTCTATTTCTGAAGTGTAGGACAAATTATGATAGGTTGTTTCATGGGTTAGTTACCAGTATCACTTAAAGTACCTAGCCTGTTCATTTTTTGATGAGGGATTGAAGTCTTTGACACAGTTTAATTAGTTTAGTTAAGCTAACACTCATACACTCATACACTCATTCACTCATTCTTATAGATCTCATATATGATACGATCACACAGTCTAGTCCACTTGCTAAAAATATATGTCTGAGTTGCAAAAGCTTAGATGACTATTTGTTCTGCTTTGGTTTTAAACTAACACAAGCTAACTCCTACCAAGATCTGGGATGCAGGCCTTGTCGTTGCTGTCAAAATTAATAAATTAGATTCACCATTCAAGGGCCACCGAGAATGGTTGGTAAGTCCCCTTTAATAAATTACTTTCAAGCGTAGATAGCTTCTCTTGTTGATATTTTCGCATGTGTATCACATTTAGTAGTGTGTATCGAGTCTGAATGCATTGCGTATGTTATCATTGTGTAGTTTTAGCGTGGGAGGGTGCCAAAGGCCTTCTAAAGGCATGTTGTTCCAAGCCAACTTTGCAAGCAAGTTTGAATGCAATATGTTATTTATGGCTGCCAAATAAGTGTAGACTACACAAACACTATTGCCTGTTATATCATTTAATCCAAATAAGGTAAAAGAAAAGGTGGACGACACGAGAACTGTCGATTTCTACTTATAGCAGTACTGCTATCCCACATGCCAACCTGTGAATATAAATAGCACAAGGCAAAAAGCATGGGAGATAGCACATGTATTGCATGGCGATTTTGGCGCGCAATTGGTGCCAAAATGCAGACCATACTGTTTTAGATGTTGTATTAGTAATTCTTCCTTTGAATTGTTTCTGAAACTTGTACATTTTGAAAATCTCGTCTTGATTGACATCTTGTGCTTTGAAGTCCGTGTAATTGCAAGGAATTTTGATGGTTTCTTCTAATGCGATGAAGTGCGTCTTCGGGTTCCTGATATTTTGCATGTTAGGCTTGAGTTGGATCCTTCTTTGTTCAGTTTTCCCTAATAATGAAGTTTTTTAAAGTTTTTAATCAGTAAATATTACAGGTTTTGGTTTCTACCTTTCCATGAATCCTGTACCACATACCATATAATTGCAATTAAAGATGAGAACTGTAGCTTTGCTTTTATTTATTTATTTATTATGACATTTGTATTTTTGTTTTCTGTGAAGGTGTGAGAAATGATGTGATTGTCACATGTTCAATGGTTGCGTACTAACTCTAAGAAAACAGATTTTAATTCTTGCAGATGAGTCTGTGGAGGACTCAATTGTGCATTCTGACTCACGTTCTCTTGCAACCCTTCTTCTCGTCCGGGATATCCAGGTATAGTTTTGGTATGTATGTTTCTACACACAAGGCCAATTTGTAGAGAACTTATCATCCATTTATCCTTAACATTCACATTTGACATTGTTATCAAAATAATTTCGTTCAATAAGAACAATTTAGATAATCAGGACGTCATACCTGTGGACACTTTGGCAGTGTGAGATATAGGGCATCACATGATCGAGTAACACCTATCGATGAAAAGCCGGAAGGGCAATCGTTGTACCCATACATGCTACTTTTTAATTTTAAACCCTAAACTTAACCCCCACGCCACCCGTTTTCCTTTCCGTGGTGAAGTTGGGAATTGATCCCAACACCTTGGGGGAACAACTCCCTGAGACTTGACCAGTCACCAAGCCACCGCCTTTTATTCGTTGGATCAGAGGTAGTTGAACGAGTTTGAAGGCTCAGCTCTCCCATATCCATTACATGTAGTAATGTTGTACGTTGTTGTTGTTGTTGTATAAGCAGTATTTTAGTGTCAATTAAGTTTCATGCTTCAGGTGCATCTTTTTATGTGTTTGCTTTGAGTTTTGGTGACAACTAATCTTTCTGAAATTTGTGTCAACTCACAGTCCAAGCGCGTCGCCCATCTAAAGAGACCAATACTTGTGTGCGTCATCTTTGTGTTCTCTCACAGTTCTTGGATCCGCGAAATGCAACAAGCTTCTGACAAATCCATAATCATTAGTGAGATATTGGATTCTAGGACTAGGAATTTGGTATCGATTATCGAGAATCGGTGATTATGTGCTATCAAATGAGCTTGGGTGAGTATGGCATTAGCAATGGTGGCTGAAGACAAGCAAATCAATCGGGTTCTTGAGGAACTTTTTGCCGAAGAGGTATGTCGGATGCTCTTTTCTGAAGGTCTATACAACTGAAGAGTTCATTCAAGTAGACAAACATGTCCGGTCCTTGTGGCCATTCTTGAATGAATCTAAGCATTATTGTTAATTTCTTTTCTGGGGGAACGAGATGTGTATTAGACCAGCAGAGTTCTATTTATATGATCAAGAAGAGTTGTGCTTTTACGAGATCATGATCAGAGGTCGACAGAGACAGGAGATTGTGATTGTGATTGTGATTGTGATTGTGATTAGTAATTAGTAATTCCAAGTGACATCCCTCTTTAATCATGACTAGGAATTCACTCCAAGTGACACCTGTGTTTTAAAGTTCTAAATTTGTTAAAATTATTTAATTGCCCTTTTGTTTCATCTTTTATTACAGTTTTTTGACATTTTTTATTATTCAGTTGAGCAATGAGGTTGAGATTGAAAAGGGGAATGGGAATCGAGTGTTTCGTGTTCTGGTTAGTTTTTTTTTTCCTACTGTTGAGTTGATTTGTGAATATTTGTTTTATTATATTATATTTAATTGTTTGTATGTTGGAAAAATAGATCCATGGAGGGAGTGCATCAGGAAAGGATCTATGGAAGTCGACGTTATCGAAATTGTATCATGGATGTAGTAATGCCAGCAATAAGTTTGCTAGTGATTATCATCAACTTTTTAATTATGTGCATGGACTAATTAGTATATTTTCTATATGAGAAGGTTGAAGTTAAAATGGTAGGGTTTTGAATTAGTTATGTAGTGCTTTTGAAATTGGATTTCGTTGTGTAGAGGCTGAAGTTGTTACTAATTCCAACCGTTACTTGATGATTGCAACTAGTGGAGGTTTGAATCAGCAAAGAACAGGGGTAATTTTCTTTAATTTTATATCCAAATCTTCACTTTATTCGTATGATGATGATGCTATTCTTAATGCTAACTAGTTAGGAAGCCTTAGAATCTCTTACATAGCAAATGTAGGTATGCACTTGAGCCTGATACTATTTGATTGATACCTTGTATTGGCATGACAACATACCTCGTATAGGGTTAGGGGCAGGGTTGATCATTGTCGAGATTTTTGTCTACAACTAAAGTGATATAAGTACTAAGTATTCCTCGGATTGCAATCCCTTAAATATTAACATTTGAACGTCATTTTACTTGGAGTCTGTTAGTATCGAGTAATGAAGACATGTTTTTTTTCAGTATCGCTAAAGGGTGGAGTCAGCATGCTGTGCTGGTGGAGATTGTTGTGATGAAGACATGTTTTTTTTGTGGTGAATTAGGACCTTAATAGACGATAAAAAGTTTGATTTGATTCAGTATGTTTAAATTTGTTGGAGCAAGATTTTTATGACAATCAGTTGTACTGAAGATTCTCAGTAATTTTAGTTTATCATGATTACTGTTCTCATCTTTATTTGCTATTACTTGAGTGATATAGGTGTAGTAGATTCGTCTTAAGCTGTGGCCAGCTCCATGAACCGATAGTCCCTCAAATTTCTTGCCTCTTTGGCTCCAGCAGATATTTATAATTGTGCTGACACAATGTTAGCGTTCTCTCACCTTGGTTGGGGCAGGTTTAGCTGGTTGCTACAAAATATGAGATTTTTTTTTTTTATTATTTGCAACCTATCAACAACGGTTCATAACCGTTACAAATTTAAAAACGTTGCTAAAATTTTGTACCAAACAGGCATAAACAAGCGTTGCAAATATTTGCAACGCTTAAAAACGGTTGGAAATTTCTGTTTGCAACGGCTAATAAGCGTTGGAAATTTCAGTTTGCAACGGTTAATAACCGTTGGAAATTTCTGTTTGTAACGGCTAATAAACGTTGGAAATTTCAGTTTGCAACGGTTAATAACCGTTGGAAATTTCTGTTTGCAACGCTTATTAACCGTTGCAAAAATTTCCAACACTTTACCCCACGCCATATTTGCAACGCTTAAAAAGCGTTGCGAAAATTATTAGCAACGCTTTTTTGCCGTTGCAAATAGCCTGTTATGGTGTAGTGTGAATACTAAGGTGACTATTTTTCCAAGTCAAAACGAAGGTGAAATCTTCAACTGAGATAGTGGTTGAGTTGTGAACTACGGATGGGATGTTGGATTCCATCTCGTGTGTTTTTTTTAAAAAAAAAATGGGGTTTTTTTTTAGACGGAATGTTCCATTCTGTCTCGCATGATTTTTTGACTTTTTTTTAAATTTCAGACGGGATGTTTCATTCCGTCTGGAGTGTTTTTTCAATTTTTACGTCCAGACAGAATCTAACATCCCGTCCAGATTAATATTCACCTTTGCATTGGACAATTCACCTTTGCATTGGACAACTTCACCTTGGTTTTCACCAAAATGGTGGAAAAGAGGGGAAATACTGCCTACGTGGAGGTGAAAAGAGGGGGAAAATAATGACTTGCATTTAGAATGCTCTTAGTGTCCATTTCACTTGACGCTTAAAAATCCGTTGTGGAGAAAGCAAGAAAATTAGATATTTTTTTTAGGGAAATTAATAAAAGAGGTAGTTTGGGTGTGTTTTTGAGTTTCTTTTGACCACTAGCGAATATTATATGGGGTACTTGTTTGATTTTATTTTCCTGTAACTTTTTACTTTTAATACAAAATTATCATTTACCAAAAAAAAAACGTCAAGAGACATAAATTCATCTTGAATTCGTAATCACTCCAAATTGGTTCTCGCCAGCCAGTTAGAGGGCGACATGAACATTAGTTCAATTACAAAGCTATCGACATACCAATTATACTTAATTACATGGTAAAATATCGTGTCAATTCCTCAAAAGTCGTTACGTACTGCACAATTTTGCAGCATTTCCATCACATTTATACCTTAATTCGACTCTCAATATGGAGCCTATATGATGCCCACATCCCTGTTTCATGATATAACAATCTTCCACGATATATATTTATTCATGAATTTGAAAATGTTACAAATTAAGGAACAATACAATGAAATTTTTTCTTGGAAAAAAACTCAATATGATCAAATGGACTGCTAACTAAACATTATTTCAAATTATTATGAAATTAATTCCTTTGAAATTTAATGGGAAAGTATAACATTCTTACCCTAAGAGCTCTCTGAAATCTAAAGAAATCTTATACAGTAATACTCTTACCACAAAAATCCAAATAAATCCTCTACAAAATTAAAGGTATAATTAATCATTTTGCTCAATGAGGCTATAAATATGAATGCTCACCATATTTTCTATTCAACACTTGAAATAGTTCATAATCAGTCGGGAAAGGAAAGATATAATGGAGAAAGCTTCTGTTAAGCTGATTTTATTTGTTGCACTTCTTCTTGTTGCTTCAGGTTTCTCTTCTTTTCTCTTGTCTTTTTAAATGTAGGAATGATACTTGGGTTACTGATCACCATGTTCACCATTTTGATGATGTATGTGATAGATATCATAGAGATTAAACATCAAACAAAGCTTGTAATAAGCATATCATGTTATATATCTACCCAAGTTCACAACTTATGTCACATGATTAATTTTGCATGTGCTAGAATCTTTATACTCTAATAGTCAAAATTGCAAAACACTAATTGAATTGTAAGTTTAATGACCTTGTTAAGGTTTCTTCAAGTTGATTGTAATTATTTAAGGTTATAAAGGTAAAGCTAAACTGCACCAACTCTATACAAATTTTTTTTATATATTCCTACAAATAATGGCAAAGTCTTGATTATGGTGCAAGTATTGACAGCTTAAATTATTTGTAGGTATTCCGTCCGTGAAAGTCGAGGCTGTGACGGTATGCTTTCCTGACCAACCTTGCGAAAACGACCATGGATGTGAAACCCATTGCAAATGGTGTACTCCAAACTGTCTTCAGGGACGCTGCGGTTGTTCATGATTCCGTATTGCAATACTGACGATGTAGGTTATATAAACAGTTATTGTGTTTGTTTGTAAGACCTGAAATTAAAAAGTGACGACGATACCTTCAAAATTTTATTGCTGTTAAGGTTGTTGTATGGGCGTTTGGATAAATTAATAAAAGTTTAGTTTTAATTGTCAATGTTGTGTCATTGTTTTTCCCGCTAGCTGCATTAGAAAGCCACCAATAATTATCTCATACGTCGTAAGTTCGTAACATAAAGGGGTAAACTCTTCTCTTCCATTTTCTTAACAAATTCCAATCCTTTTCTTCATTTTTTTAAACAAAGATCCTAAATCACCCCGAAAGATAGAGTGGATTCTTAGAAGTACCAACTAGTCTGTAGCTGTGGGTACTGTTGATGGAATTTCATCTTAAATTCTTCCAAATGAAGAAAACTTGTTTCAAACTTCACCCCCAGGTTACAACTAGGCCTCGCTGTTAAGGTTATAGGAGCGCGCAGAAAAGAAAAGGTCGTGAGCAATGATCATAGATTAAAATGTTGATGGCAACCCTTGAAATCTAGATACATACACCGGTGTGCTGACACTACAAAGCTATTGACATACCAATTATACATTTATGCCTACATGGTAAAATGCCTTGTTTTATTTAATTGTCACTACAAAACTATGGACATACCACATCCTTATTCCATCTTGTTAAGCAGATACCTAGCTTCTTCTAACACCCAACCAAACAAAAACGGCCAACGATTATGTTGTACGTACATCCCCGTGTTGTCAGTGTGCTTATTGTTGAGACCTCTAATATAATTTCCCAGCTAACCACATGCCTTTGAAAACGACAGCGTACATTTCAGCATCAGCCTCCAATCCATTAGTTTCCATCAAAATGATCAAATATGGTAATTCAATAATTCTTTGGCTGCTCCATCCAAATGGTTTGAAGTGCACAAGTCAACTAGTAGCGTGAAATAGTGCTTGAACAAACTAAGGCGTTATTCTACTAACTGAAGTGCTTCCTTGGTCTAGCCCCCTTTTTTTTTGAAAAGGATTAATAGGGTTATGCAGACCCTTACCTGCATTAGAAGATTATAATCTTACATAAATTTCTCCTCTTACATCATTTGCGTTTATCTCAGTTAACACACTAGTGAGAGGAGGACCATTACAGATAAAACTCTCATCAACATGTAAAGAAAGCCTTGCTAAATGATCAGCACTCTTGTTCAGTTCTCGATACACATGTGTGTATGTTACCTCCTGCAACTGATTTGTTGTGTGCTCTATGGCTGCCCGCAGGTTGCTGCAGTACCATGGGGCATTCTCCTGACCTGTTAAGATACGGATAGACCCTTGTGAATCTGAACACACTGAAATCTTGTTAAAGCCGTGTTGTTGACATAGTTGTAGACCGACTGCGATTGCCATGAGCTCTTGGTATAATACCGATCTTTTGTTTCCACCTCCAATGAATGTGAATATCACAATTCCATTATGGTCTACTGCTATACCACCATAGCCAACATACTGATCAGTCATGGAACTGTCGGTATTTAACTTGATGAATCCAGTGGGGGGTAGCTTCCATTTGCAATAGAGGGGAGTCTTGTTCTTGTATTGAACATCTATGCCAAGTCTGATCAAAAGGGCTTTTATATCTCCAACATCAGGCATCGAGACTATTTTAATGCCCAAATAGATCTTCATCATGTCCTTAATAATAGAGTAAGCTAGTTGATCCCAAGATTTTGATTTGTTATGAAATCTTCTACCATTTCTCTCCATCCATATATAACCAACAGTTGCACATGCATAGACCTTATAAACTTCTGCCTTGGGAGTCTTTTTTCTGCACAAGTTAATGAGGTCACACCATTCTCCATTTGAGGGCTTGACAAAATTCCCCAAACCAACCATTTGTTTGACTTTTGCCCAAACCTTACTTGTATACAAACAGTCAAAGTACAAGTGTTTCGAGTTCTTCCTTTCAAGATTACAAAAGCAACACTTTGAGCTGGTAAGGACTTTTTTATGCATGAGTCTATCTTGTGTAGGAAGACTACTTGAGAACAATTGCCAACTATTGAAAGAGTGCTTGGGTAGCACCAATTTGCCCCACACCATCTTGCACCAGTTAGGCTGACCTATTTTCATTCTAAGTGCTTGATAAGCAGTTTTAGATGAAAATGTTCCTGAAGGAGTTTGAGCCAAATGACCCTATCCTCGGGCAAATGAGTGTTTATATCTGTGGCTAAAATTGTTTTCTTCATATCACTATCGGGTAAATCATGTACCACGTACCTGATTCCAATATCCATTGGAGATTAGAGAACTAACCTTTGCATCTAAGGGTAAATCTATAAGATTTACCATGGATCATGCCACAATAAAGTTTGGTCTCCGGTTGAAATGCTATATTTGATTAACTTGATGGCATATTTTCTATTCTTGAGAATGCATCTCCAAGTCCAAGAGCAGTCTCTGGAGAATAGTCATAGTCCAGAAGCATTTGTCTTTGATATGTTCTGCCCATGTCCAAGTGATCCAAAGACCCGAGTCTTTACAAGAAATCTTGTATATGAGACCACAATATGCTGCCCTGTTCCAATAATAGGATCTTGAATCCCAAGCCCACCCTCAAGTTTAGGATAGAGAAGGTTCTCTCTACTGGACTGATGCATTTTGTTTTCCATCTGAGGGCCACTCCACAAGAATTTGATGCAAATCTTTGATACCATAAGAAGCACTCCTTTTGGAAGTATAAAAGTCTTGGCCCAATAAATGTGAAAGGTTGCTAAGACTGAGATTATAAGTTGTAACCTCCCAGCATGACTCAGAGCTTTGTTCTTCCATTTTTCAATTCTTGCAGTTGTTCATTCGTTCCACCAAAGGTAGGTAGTCCTTGATACTTATCCTAGCTGAGACAAGATGCAATCCCAAGTATTTTATGGGTGGAGCTACAAGCTGCATCCTCATGAGCTGAGTGAAGTGATTGCTTTCATCATGTGAGAGTCCTCCTGTTATAAGAGTTGATTTGCTTAGGTTAAGTTTCATCCCTGTTGCCATTGAGAACTCTTCGAGAATAGCTTTCAGTGCAAGAATAGACTTCTCCTTTCCTTTAATGAAGATTAAGATATCATCAGCAAAGCATAGATGTGAGACTTGAGTTCTCTTGCATGAGGGATGCGGTTGAATAGCTTTGTTTCTAAGTCCTTTTTGGAGTAAGGAACTTAGAATCTCCATTACCAATACAAAAAGATATGGTGACAAGGGGTCACCCTGCCTTAACCCCTTTTTACCTTGGAAGAAGCCCAAGGGCTCTCCATTGAATATAAGTGAGTAGTAAGGGGTAGTGCAGCACATGAGAATTCAGTTCTTTAGCTCTCTTGGGAATCCCAATCTATCCAGCATGTAAGTGATAGCTTCCCAGTTGACAGAATCGAAAGCCTTCTGAAGATCCACTTTTATAGTACATCTAGGAGTTCCATGTTGTCGTGAGTAACTTCTTAATAGCTTGTGAGCAAGTAAGAGATTGTCTTGAATGGTCTCAATGACTTGGTGGCTCCTAGCCAATCTGCTTTGGTCCAGCCCCCTTCGTCACAAATAAAATCAATAAATTATTGTTTGTCATTGAGAGGGTAGTTGAACCCATAGTCCGGCCTTCTCCTCCTTCACCCAACTTACTGGATTGCCCTCCATAATTAAAAGCCCTCTAAGAAGGGTGCTAAAAGTAGAGATTCTAAGATCAATCCCGTGTTTTATAGAGATTCCTAAAACAGAAAATCCAAGATCCACACAGCAAGAATTAGTCAATTTTAGTGTACCAGCACTAGGCGCGTTGGATATATATTCTAAAGTAATGCATTACTCTCCACAAGGAGAAGACAGTATGATAGTGTTTCATCCTAGAGACGGCTCCTAAGAGTTCATCAAATAGGCGAGTGGAATACAGTTTTTTTGAATTCGGCTTTCTATCCTTAATCAAAACATAGAAAAAACCCAAAACTTCGATCATCAAACTTAAGAGATGATGATTTGCATCGGTCACTTATGTACCACTGGGAATGATTCCACTTATTATTTGACGTACAACTACTTTTTGAACGAGATGGTATCACCGAAGAAGCACTAGTTTCCACTAGGTTTCTTCTTCTTTGACCAAAACCACTGCAAATCCGCAACATCATCATCACCATTTGTTGAAGAAGGCAAAATGGTGAAGGCATGCAGTTGCGGCTTGCATGGGGTTCAGTATTTTTATATTACTAGCTGTAAATGGGCTGGGCTAGGCCCATATTGGATCCGGCCCAATAATTTAAGTATTATATCCAGAGTCGGAACATGATCTCGGCCTATATATACTTGGACCGATTAGCTTCTTGGTTGTTGATTGGCCGCCATGTTTTCGGAATCGGTTTTTTGAACCGAATCGGGTCAGACCAGTTCCAGTTCAAACCACTGGTTCAACTAAAAGCCGGCCAGTTCTTTGTTAAGTAAATTATTAAATCAACATTATAAATTTAAGTTAATTAATAAAAATATTTAATGTTTAGGTTGAGTCAATTAGGCCAAGTTGAGTAAAAACACCGAGTTGAACCGATTCTTGAACAATTTTTGAACCAAGTTATGTTTGAACCGTCGAGTTTACCGGTTTTTAGCTTGAATCAGACGGTTCAAATCGGTGTTAAAACCTGTTATATGTTGAACCAGTTCAATATACAAAACTCGACCCGAGGAGCTCCCACTTTGGTTCAACTTGAACCAGCCGAGTCCTAAAACCATAACCACGTTGGCCAGCTTAAATTATGTATTAGCAGTTTAGCACCTCAATACAATTTTGAAGGGCTGGTATCATTCTTTATAGTTTGTACTATACATTTTTAAACTAGTTTAGGAGTGGACATAATAGTGTATAGTAGTAGCTTATGGCTAGCGTTACCGATTTCTTGATTGCTTGCAATGTTGAGCAAGTATGAGTTGTAGAATGTGTGATTGAGTTGTTTAAGTGAGTTTTACAGTGGATATGAAACTAATTAAGTACAGGTATGAATGTAGATGAACTGGTAAGTGGTTCCTTAGAGCATTCCCAATGCAAGTCATTATGGTGGGTAATTTATTCACCTCCAAATGGTTCAAAACCTTTGCCCAATGCAAAGGTGAATACTAAGGTGAATATTTTCCCAAGTCAAAGAGAATGTGAAACCTTCAACTGAGATAGTGGCTGAGTTGTGAACTTCGGACAGGATGTTGGATTCTATCTCGTGTGTTTTTTTTTTAAAAAATGGGTTTTTTTTTTTTTTTTCGGACGGAATGTTCAATTCTGTCTCGCATGATTTTTCGACTTTTTTTAAATTTCAGACGAGATGTTTCATTCCGTCCGGATCGTTTTTTCAATTTTTAGGTTCAGACGGAATCTAACATCCTGTCCAGATTAATATTCACCATTACATTGGGCAGCTTCACCTTGCTTTTCACCAAAACGGTGGAAAAGGGGGGAAATACTGCCTATGTGGAGGTGAAAAGAGGGGAAAAATAATGACTTGCATTGGGAATGCTTTTAGTGTCCATTTCACTTGACGCTTAAAAATCCGTTGTGGAGAAAGCAAGAAAATTAGATTTTTTTTTAGGGAAATAAAAGAGGTAGTTTGGATGTGTTTTTGAGTTTCTTTAGACCACTAGCGAATATTATATGGGGTACTTGTTTGATTTTATTTTCCTGTAGCTTTTTACTTTTAATACAAAATTATCATTTACCAAAAAAACGTCAAGAGATAGAAATTCATCTTGAATTCGTAATCACTCCAAATTGGTTCTCGCCAGCCAGTTAGAGGGCGTCATGAACATTAGTTCAATTACAAAGCTATCGACATACCAATTATACTTAATTATATGGTAAAATATCGTGTCAATTCCTCAAAATTCGTTACGTAATGCACAATTTTGCAGCATTTCCATCACATTTCTACCTTAATTCGACTCTCAATATGGAGCCTACATGATGCCCACATCCCTGTTTCATGATATAACAATCTTCCACGATATAGATTTATTCATGAATTTGAAAATGTTACAAATTAAGGAACAATACAGTGAAATTCTTTTCTTGGAAAAAAACTCAATATGATCAAATGGACTGCTAACTAAACATTATTTCAAATTATTATGAAATTAATTCCTTTGAAATTTAATGGGAAAGTATAACATTCTTACCCTAAGAGCTCTCTGAAATCTAAAGAAATCTTATACAGTAATACTCTTTACCACAAAAATCCAAATAAATCTTCTACAAAATGAAAGGTATAATTAATCATTTTGCTCAATGAGGCTATAAATATGAATGCTCACCATATTTTCTATTCAACACTTGAAATAGTTCATAATCAGTAAGGAAAGGAAAGATATAATGGAGAAAGCTTCTGTTAAGCTAATTTTATTTGTTGCACTTCTTCTTGTTGCTTCAGGTTTCTCTTCTTTTCTCTTATCTTTTTAAATGTAGGAATGGCACCTGGGTTACTGATCACCATGTTCACCATTTTGATGATGTATGTGATAGATATCATAGAGATTAAACATCAAACAAAGCTTGTAATAAGCATATCATGTTATATATCTACCCAAGTTCACAACTTATGTCACATGATTAATTTTGCATGTGCTAGAATCTCTATACTCTAATAGTCAAAATTGCAAAACACTAATTGAATAGTAAGTTTAATGACCTTGTTAAGGTTTCTTCAAGTTGATTGTAATTATTTAAGGTTACAAAGGTAAAGCTAAACTACTCCAACTATATAAATTTTTTGTAATTTTTTTTTATATATTCCTACAAATAATGGCAAAGTCTTGACTATGGTGCAAGTATTGACAGTTTAAATTATTTGTAGGTATTCCGTCCGTGAAAGTCGAGGCTGTGACGGTATGCGTTCCTGACAAACCTTGCGAAAACGACCATGGATGTGAAACCCATTGCAAATGGTGTACTCCAAACTGTCTTCAGGGACGCTGCGGTTGTTCCTGATTGCGTATTGCAATACTGACGATGTAGGTTATATAAACAGTTATTGTGTTTGTTTGTAAGACCTGAAATTGAAAAGTGACGACCATATCTTCAAAATTTTATTGCTATTAAGGTTGTTGTATGGGCGTTTGGATAAATTAATAAAAGTTTAGTTTTAATTCTCAATGTTGTGTCATTGTTTTTCCCGCTAGCTGCATTAGAAAGCCACCAATAATTATCTCATACGTCCTAAGTTCGTAACATAAGGGGTAAACTCTTCTCTTACATTTTCTTAACAAATTCCAATCCTTTTCTTCATTTTTTTAAACAAATTGCCGACAGGATCCTAAATCACCCCCAAAGATAGAGTGGATTCTTAGAAGTACCAACTAGTCTGTAGCTGTGGGTACTGTTGATGGAATTTCATCTTAAATTCTCAATGATCACTCCAAATGAAGCAGACTTGTTTCAAACTTAACCCCCATGTTACAACTAGGCCTCGCTGTTAAGGTTATAGAAGCGCGCAGAAAAGAAAAGGTCGTGAGCAATGAGCATAGATTAAAATGTTGATGGCAACCCTTGAAATCTAGCATACATACACCGGTGTGCTGACACTACAAAGCTATTGACATACCAATTATACATTTATGCCTACATGGTAAAATGCCTTGTTTTGTTTTATTTACTTGTCACTACAAAACTATGGACATACCACATCCTTCTTCCATCTTGTTAAGCAGATACCTAGCTAGCTTCTTCTAACACCCAGCCAAACAAAAACTGCCAATGATTATGTTGTACGTACATCCCCGTGTTGTCAGTGTGCTTATTGTTGAGACCTCTAATATAATTTCCCAGCTAACCACATGCCTTTCAAAACGACATAGTACATTTCAGCATCGGCCTCCAATCCATTAGTTTCCATCAAAATGATCAAATGCAGTCATTCAGTAATTCTTTGGCTGCTCCATCCAAACGGTTTGAAGTGCACAAGTCAACTAGCAGCGGGCAATAGTGCTTGAACAAACTAAGGCGTTATTGTACTAATAGTTGAAGTGCTTCCTTGGTCCAGCCCCTTTCGTCACAAATAAAGTCAATAAATTATTGTTTGCCATTGAGAGGGTAGTTAAACCCATAGGCCTTCTCCTCCTTCGCCCAACTTACTGGATCGCCCTCCATAATTAAAAGCCCTCTAAGAAGGGTGCTAAAAGTAGAGATTCTAAGATCAATCCCGTGTTTTATAGAGATTCCTAAAACAGAAAATCCAAGATCCACACAGCAAGAATCAGTCAATTTTAGCGTACCAGCAGTAGGCTGGATATATATTCTAAAGTAATGCATTACTCTCCACAAGGAGAGAAGACAGTATGATAGTGTTTCATCCTAGAGACGGATCCTAAGAGTTCATCAAATAGGGGAGTGGAATACAGTTTTCTTGAATTCGGCTTTCTATCCTTAATCAAAACATAGAAAAAACCCAAAACTTCGATCATCAAACTTAAGAGATGATGATTTGCATCGGTCACTTATGTACCACTTTAAATGGGAATGATTCCACTTATTATTTGACGTACAACTACTTTTTGAACGAGATGGTATCACCGAAGAAGAATTAGTTTCCACTAGGTTTCTTCTTCTTTGACCATAACCATTGCAGATCCACAACATCATCATCACCATTTGTTGAAGAAGGCAAAATGGTGAAGACATGCAGTTGCGGCTTGCATGGGGTTCAGTATTTTTATATTACTAGCTGTAAATGGGCTGGGCTAGGCCCATATTGGATCCGGTCCAATAATTTAAGTATTATATCCAGAGTCCGAATATGATCTCGGCCCATATATAGGATTTGTCTTGGACCGATTAGCTTCTTGGTTGTTGATTGGCCACCATGTTTTTGGAATCGGTTTTTTTAACCGAATCGGGTCAGACCGGTCCCAGTTCAAACCACTGGTTCAACTAAAACCCGGCCAGTTCTTTGTTAAGTAAATTCTTAAATTAACATTATAAATTTATGTTAATTAATAAAAATATTTAATGTTTAGGTTGAGTCAATTAGGTCAGGTTGAGTAAAAACACTGAATTGAACCGAGTTTTGAACAATTTTTTAACCAAATTATGTTTGAACCGTTGAGTTTACCGGTTTCTAAAATCTCCTTAATGCATAGCAATTAGTATAGTAGAACTAATCAAATTGAACTTCAGAATTTGGAAAATGTGAGAGTATGAGGAAAACTAACATATCCACTTCTTTTTATATGGATAAAATCTAAAGGAAGTGACCAACCTGACGCAGAAGCAAGAAACAAAGGCTTAGTGTTATGTCTATTTTTCCCAGAAGGATTAGCACCATTCTCAAGAAGACAAACTGCAGTTTTCAAGTGCCTTCCCAGAATTGTCATCAACAGAGGAGTAAAGTCTGAGAAAAATGCAATAACAATATCAATCGTTCTTGAGTAGTATCAACAGCATAATTCTATGTAAGGTTAACAGAAAGATCAATAGCTAATTGCCCGCATAAGTATTGAATAAACTCAGTTGGAACCGGTAACTTTTAAAACACCAAAGCAGAGAGAACTGAATCAGAATATTCATTTCAATACCATTTTTTTTAAAGAAAATTTGTAAAAAGGTGAGAGTGCAAGACCAAGGAAGGTTGAGTATGTTTTAGCTGATAAACACACGTCATTTTCGATTCTTTTTCTTTCTTCACTTTGAAGATTGAGAGAGAGGAAAAGAATTGATCATCTATTTTACTCCTTCACTTTTTTTTGTTTTCAAAAAAAGTAAAAAAGAAAAAACACAATTGAATACTAACTGATCAACAAAGTTTCAAACTTTATAATTTTAAGAAACCAAAAAAAAAAAAAAAAAAAAAGCTTGCAAGCTTGTATTATCAGTTTTTTTCGGATATCTAAAAAAAGTATCTTTAACATTCAAACTTGAGTATGTTGCTGATAAACACACGCCCTTATCATTTTCGATTCTTTCTTTCTTCACTTTGAAGATTGAGAGAGAGGAAAAGAATTGATCAATGGTGTACCGGCTGGGTGAGGCGTTGTTTTTTTTTTTCGTTAGGTTTGAGGAAGAGTTTTTCATATCATTCTATTTTTGTAGTTGTTAATTACTTATTTACCCCTTGCATACATTCAAATAAAGGGGTATGTTTGGTTTTTGCTTTTTATAAGAATTGAAAAGACCGAATAAACTTCTATAAAATTACAAAGTAGACCAATTTCAGGGGTATTTAAATAAAAAAGAAAATAAATATTTTCAAAACATGGGTTCTTTTAAAAATATTGTTGACGTGGCTCCCTATGAGCATACAGGGAGAAAGGGATATTAATATAGGTAAGATTATTAGTTGGTAACCTTTTTGTTCTCTCAACTCTGAAGAGGGAAGACTAAAGCATCATCAACGAGTTGTTATATCCCATTTCTAATGTCACATATGGAAATGATTTTGGCAATTTCGACTCCCAATGTGCTGCCAAAACACGATTTGTATTCTAACAATTGTCAAATTCCAAACCAAATTCGTGAGAAAAATAGAAATGAGCTGCACGGGACAAGTTTTGCCGTCTAGAATTTTTTTCTTTTTCTTTTAATAAAAAATAAAAACTGCTCGATTTTGTACCGTTGGCCTTTTCTACCGTTGGGCCTGAACGGATATATTTAGGTTCGTTGGCCTTGTGGTCTATATTTCACTATCTCACTTATTTTTCACCAATTCACTCATCTTTCGCTTATCTTTCTTATTTCATTAAATGGATCACCAATTCACTAATCTTTCTCTCGCCAATTCACAAAATATGGAGCGTCATCCTTGTTCAAGACGTAATTTGGAATTCATCCCTGCTGAAGATGAATTATTGTGTCGAGCACATATGGTTGCACTTGAAGCATAATATTAGGTTGTCAAATTATGAACCTAGGCAAGTTATTAGGGATAGAACTTGTTAAATATTCAGACAGAATGACAATCGTGGAGGTAGAACCAATAAAGTCTTATTGGAATGATTTTAGAGGATTTGCAAAAATTGTAAGAAATATCTTACCTTGCAGCGTGCACTTAGGATTGTTGGTGCTTTCAATAGCGATGAAGAGCGAAAAACTGCAGTGAAACGTATGTTTCTAGAAATTAAAGGAGTTGAATTTGTTCATGAATGTTGTTTGGATATTCTTAGACATGTACTTGAGTGCAAGGCCCAAAATATCGATATCGATGAATATATCGGTGTACCCAAAAACCGATATATATCGGATATATCCATTTTTTTTTTGACTAGTCCAAACTATTTAAAATATCGGATTTATATTAAAAAATGGTCAAAAAGTCAAACGATATATATCGTAAATATCGGATATATCGATTATATCGGCGATATAAAGTTTTATATTGGAAATTCCGATATATATCTGGAAAAAAAAGGGTTCTATATTCGGTGGATATATGTCGGAAATATCGATGTCGGTGTACCAAAATACCGATATATATCGGCGATATAACGGATATATCGGCGATATTTTGGTCCATGCTGGAGTGGTATTAGATTATGTTTTAGCGTACTAATTTATTTAAGTTTTATGTTGTAATCTGTTTTTATCGTTTACATGTATGTTTTTCTTTAAATAAAATTGTATTTGGTTTTAATGAAAGTATATTTTCTTGAAAAAATGTATTTGTTTATAAGTTGAAATTAAAAACAAATCAACTCAACTAGAAATGAAAAACATTACAAAACATTACAACTTAATTTGAAATAAAAACACAAAACATCTTATAAAATTCTACAGAATTAAAAAAACAAAGCAATTAAAGACAATATACTACGGAATTAAACAATGTACAAATATTACATATCCTACACTTAAATTCTAATAGGTACGACTTGTTTCTTCACCACACATTGAAGGAGTCCATTGATCGCACAAGCCACACCTAGGGCAGAAATCTATTGCTTCCTTGGAAAAATGACATACATGTATGTCAAATGATAGATGTTGATATTTGAGGGACAATCATCAACATCACACTTTAGAAGTTTGTCTTCCAATGTTCCATCATCATTGCTAGCTATGACCACTATCATCATGCTGTTGCATTCAGGTTTTGGGCATTTGATGGTAATGTATGGACATGAAGTAGCGTAATAACCAACTTCCTTATACCACTAACAAATCTTAGGTGTAGAAATATGGACAATATTTGATCTGCCCATATTGGTAGTTGAAGGTGAGATAGAAATTGAAGTCGAAAAAGATTAGAGAATGAAAATGAGAAGCTGAAGTGAGGAATGAAAATGACTTTGAATATATAGGCAAAGGCCCAACGGATAGAAATATATCTGTTGGGAATAAATGCCAATGGATATAAATTGATCCCTTTTGGGAATAATGCCAACAAATATAAATTGATCCTCTAAGAATAATGCCAACGGATATAAATTGATCCATTGGGAATAATGCCAACGTATAAATTGATCCCTTTGTCTTGGTGTATTTTTTCTTTATTATGCAATACAATTTTGGCTTGAGGCCCATGGACTTATTAGTCACGTTCACATGGGTTTGATTGTTCACATGAGAATTTCTTTGTCTACATAACAAAAAACATGTATAGATTCTAAACTTGTTGTAATAGTTAAAACAATATAATAATTAACGCAATGTATAGATTCATTAGCCCCCAAATGTCTTGACTTTAAATGAACGCAATATAATAATTAATTTAATGCATAAAAAAATTGGACATAGTCTCCATTGTTTAATAAACATAATTCATATGCCTAAACCTATTAAGATTCTCAAAAATCTATTCAAACCCTAAAAAACAACAACAACCAACAACAACAACAATGACATCACTAAATTATTACAAAATAGTGCAATATAGCACTATGGAGCTTTATCCGCCTGATCGCCCCACTCCTCTCGATTTCACCCTCTCTTAGGAGCACTGTTTTGCTGCATGATATCGGTAGTTATTCTCTGAAACATCAACACAATGCAACTAAAATCTAAAATTTGATATATAAAAAAAATATTTGAAAATGTAAAGCATATAATAAAATTACCAAGGTTGCCAATTCGTTTGTCATCTCAGCCATCCTATGCTTAGTGTTTGCTCTTTGAGTTCGTTCTTCGTCTATATAGCCATAATACTGTTTAGTGTGCTCAATTAAACTAGCTCGAAGCCTTTAGTTGACTTGCATTTCATCTGATAAGCGAGCACACACTGTTTCCTGCATTGTGTCAATATTGTATCTAAGTTAAATATACATAGTGTGTTTAAATTAATATAATGAAATATAAATATACCTCATTAAATTGTTGTAAGTCAGGTACAAGCTCTGAACGCTCTAAGTGAAATGTGCTCTCCATTCCTTGAGAACTAACAACGCGATATGACTATGGGTCGTATGGATCACTAGGTGGGGGTGTATGATAACCATGATAGACTCCAGATGTTCTTCTAGAACTTGCAAGTTCTGGGAATTGGACGTCTAGTCTAAAACTCTGACTAGTTGCGACATCCATGTTTTCACCTCTATAAAGTGGACCCGCAGATAGGCTTCCTCTAGAAACTTTCTGCCAGTGTCATAATCAAAAGTGGAGTTAACATCAACATAATCAGTAAAACTAGGCCACACACTCTCAACGCAATACCGTTCAATCAAATTCCCTGGTACATCCATAGCACACATATTTGTGGGTGGGGGAGCAAGAATATATCTATATCCAATGGTCTGCATAGTCACCCTATCTCCAAGGAACCAGGCACGTATATCAGGGGCTTGCAATATAAATCTTTTTAACAACATTAGAGTACTATGTTGATAGATATGCATATTCTCAAATTGAGAACCTTGCCACGGACTCCAAACAATATATCTCACACTTTTCGTCTCTATTTGGATCCTAGCAGCTTGAAGATCATTATGGACCTCATCTCTTAATCTAGCATAATCGAATGCAGCCCATCCCTGTGGGCGAGGCCATAAGTCCTTATCCCAATCACTTTTCAGTATAGGGTTTAAGCAAGACAAATACTCATACCACCAGTACTGAAATAATCAAATAAAAGTGTATCTAATTTAAATTATATAATATTTAACTAACAAAATAAAATCTTATATCTTAAAAGTTAAATCCTGTTGAATTACCTGTAGTATCCAAGTAATTCCGTTGCATTGCTTCCCCATTTCATTTGTTTGTACAAACAAATCAAGCCCTGTATATAGATGTGCCATGAAACCACCTCCCCAGTCAAAATCATCCAAGTTATCAAGGTCTACCAAAGACGCTAACCAACCAGCCCGAACCCCAGAGTTTCCTGTTGTAAAACCACTTGGTCCAAAAAATATAACAAAAATATCCTGAGAAACTCATCCTCCTCCGTAGAGTTTGGGTCCAAGTATAGGGCATCAACTTCATGTTCTATACAATATTCATAATCTAATCGGCGCATGAATATTTCTCTGATGAGCAGGTTCAAAATGTATCTGCCATTCATATTCCCTAGAACAAGTCTACCTTCAAAATCAAACAACGAAGGCAGTAGAGTCCTCAACCTTTCAAAATCATCTTTGATACTTGAATCAAACAAAACTGGCTTCTTCTCACCCACACTTAAACCCGTCAGCATTGTAAAGTCAAGTGGTGTGATACCAATCTCACCACATGGAAGCTGAAAAGTGTGCGTGGTGTACCACCATCATTCCACCAATGCAAATATCAGTGACCGATCAATCCGAATGCTCGAACACGATATCAGTGGACCAAAAGGTGTTCCCATAATTCGAGCTCTGACATGCGCCATATCGTCCCCTCTTTCCACTAGATGACTCCAGAAGTCTTTAATGATCGGCATTGCGCATCTCCATTTCGTCGAACTCATTTTCTACACGTTGAGGCATTTAATCAAACAGTTAGTATACGATAAATTCTAAACACAATTTTAAATAAAAATCAATTGAACAACGTTCATAAACTCATACTTACTCTGTCAGTGTTATATAAACACGAAACATGCTTGTTTGGATCAGGAGACAACGTTGGATGATCAACAATACTCAATCTCCGTGGAAAATTGAAATCATTTTCTGATACGAGTTCATCCTCATTTTCCCGAGGATTTGAACTCCCCGACCCACGCAGAATACTCTTCTTACGTCCAGCTCAACGACGTTGATCCATTGAAAAAAACATAAAGAAATTTGGTTGAAAATGTGAAATGGGATGATGAATCGAGTACTAGGAAGTCTGGAAGTGGAGAAGGAATTGGGTTGAAATGAATTCGACTGGCACAGGACAAGTTTACCCGTCCAAGTAAAAACCGTTTCGCACGGGACAAGTTTTGCCGTCCAGAAAACAAAATCAAATTTAACAATTTTTGTTCTGGTACTTAACTTAACTTTGATTTGCCAATTTGTATCGCTGAAAAACGCTGACGTGTCATAACCAATTATAACAACGCATTGATGATGCTCTGATGTTTCAAAACTTGGGCTATGTTTGATAAGAGATGTGGCAAAGGCAAATTTTGTCACCATTTGCCACTGCCAAATTTGCCATGTGACAATTGCAAATAACATGTCCAAATTTGTCATGGCAAATATTTTATTTTTTCATTTTTTGTATTTTTAAAATATTTAAGATTTAAAAATTATAGTTACTCTTATTTTTTAATTTATTTTATTTGTATATGGTTTCACCTATATCACACTATAAAATAGTATAAAAGACTTCCCACAAAATCATAAAATGTACCAAAATTTGGTTCAATTTGGTTGAAGGTTACATTTGATGATTCGGTCCCTCCAGTGTGTGTGGCATGTTCAAGACATGAATCTGGCTATGCATGTTGGAAGACATATAGCTAAAGCACTTGAGCATGATTATCAATAAATATATTTTCTGTTGACATTTTTCACCCATTAGTGTTTCATGTTAGTTTTAGGAGAAGTTTTGAGATCCATATGACAAGGATGAGATCTCGATAAAAATGAGTCCTCAAGAAATGGATTGATGCTCCTGGAGCATAATTGTTCTTGAGTAGATGTCAGAAAACCCAAGTGATTGTGCTCATTGGATCTTGTGAAACCTATAACAAAAAAGAAAGGGAAAAATCATGGAGGTAGTTGATTTTCATGAGATGAAAAGTCTGTAAACAATGTTGCTTAGTGATGCCAATGGAACTTGCATCAATCATGGTAATCGTCACATTCTCTCTCCTTTTTTTTTTTTTTTTTTTTTTTTTTTTTTAAGTGGAAATTTTATTGATACTGATGAGAAATTTTACAAATAATAGGACAAGCGTGCAACAAGCTGCGCCGCAAGTCCTTTCTGAATAGCAAATCATATTCTTCTAAAAACAAACTCGTTAGAACCAGCTGTCATAACCTTACTGTCCATAACTTTCTGAAGTCTCTTGAGAAGCTCAACAGACTGTTGCTCCAAGAAACCGAAAGTGTCGAAACTAAACGAAATGAAACAATGCTGGTTAGTCGTGCAAGCTTCCTCATGCTTCTCCATCTTCTCTGTCGTTGCTCTCTTAGCTGTTTCTCCCACCTCAAAGACTCCATTCCCAAGCCCTACCAACGGAGAGGCGCTAGATACATCAACACATGCATGTCTCCCCTCAGACCAACTATATATTAATACATCCGCAGGCCGAAGTGTAGATCTTCCCTCATTCGAATCAGCGAGAAAATTCACAGGAGCCTCCTTCTTCACTTGTACCCCAGCCCTCCAAAATGCATCACATAAAATATCTCTGACATGATCATGTCGGTATTTGAAACCTGGAAAATGTCTACAATGTGTTGCATGGTCCCCGAAAGCATCTAGTCTACTATTTTTGCAAACAGGGCATATACCACCATCAGAGTACAAAGAAATCATGAGATGGTATCGAAGAATAGAACAATACTCCACCGGCGACATACACTGTCCAAGTCCCTCCATCGGAATAGCAAGTAGAAAATCCTTAGCGTGTTCTTACTGCAAGCATCCAATGACTGCTTTCTGACGAGCAGATAACACTAACTCCCTCTCAAGACCAGCAACAATCTTACCATAGAACGCTTCCACCAAAACTTTTTGTGGTTTTGAGGGGACGGTAGCATTCACAGCCATAGAACTGAGGTCAAAATCGGGTAGACAAAGACTCAATGCACTGCTAGCAACATAAAGAATCTCATCCAAAGGTACTGGCCCACAACTTCTCAGAATGTGGTTCTGAAGCTCAGAAGTCTGACAACGAGAGGCCACAAATGCAAAAGTAGAGACATCAGTGGCACAATAAATACCTAACCCACCCAGACATAATGGGAGTGTTGATAAACGCCACTGCAAATTACCGAAGTTAGGACCATCATAAACCACAATACCCTGGAGAACACTGCAGAGATGCTGATCAAAAGTTTTAGTTGCCTCTCTAAAAAGGGATGGTGGACAAGTATGAATCACAAAGACCAACTTAAAGAGCCCAGCACAAGCACGTAAG
Source organism: Coptis chinensis (assembly GCF_015680905.1). Classification (NCBI taxonomy): domain Eukaryota; kingdom Viridiplantae; phylum Streptophyta; class Magnoliopsida; order Ranunculales; family Ranunculaceae; genus Coptis; species Coptis chinensis. The sequence goes on from NC_141464.1 coordinate 77,515,083, forward strand.
AGGCTAACTCACACTGTGGATCTTCCAATACAGCTAAACGGTCCATCAAAGTCACAACCTTTTCAACACGCTTACGAGCAAGGCCCATGACAAAGGATGAATCAGTGCTAACCGCACCTCCAAGCAACTTGACTTCCTGTTGAGGACGGAACAAACCTGAAGGAAAGAGACCAAGAGTAAAGCGACGTGGATCCAGTGATGGCCAAAATATCTCAGTTTTAGCCATATTAAGAACCAGCCCGTAAGTAGGTCTTTCTTCCTGAATCATACCCAAAGCTGTCGTCACCTGTTCTGTATCTCTGATCAGAGTCCCATCATCTAGATACCAAACCTGTAGCAACAACTGACAACTGGACTGGATTCGCAGAATCAGGAGATGCAACACCAATGCAAATAGAAGGGGACCCAAAGGGCCGCCTTGCTGGACCCCAGTAGTAGACCATATGATGTAGCCATCCCTCATATATAACCTCGCAGGTTGACAATACAAGTACTCAACCAAAGGGGCAATAGCTGGGCAATGGATACGAACCTCTCTCAACATGGTGGTCCGATTAACCATGTTAAAAACATTATGAAAATCTACAAGTAACATCGAAAGAGAGATATTGTCACTGTTAGCATACACTATGCGGTTGACAGCGTGCAAAATCGCTTTTGCTCCACCAGAAACACCAACCCCATACTGAAAATCCTGTAAGTATCCTACCACATCTTGGGAAACTCTTTTCATTACAATCTTGGAGACCAGACGACGCCAAACCATCCCCACAGCTATAGGACGAATACTATTATCCGGCTTGAGAAGTGGAGTAAGCGGAGCACTCGTAATGAATTCCGCTAACGGCTGTGGACATCGTCCCTGTAACCAAAGATTCACCACAGGGGTCAATACATCTAGCAAATCAGACGATATAGCTGTTGTAGCACCACTCATGGCATCCAACAAATGTTGAGCTCGAAGACCATCATGACCACAAGAAGTACCTTTCGGTGACCTAATACATGACAATAGGGCGTCTCTCTCTACCACTAAAGGGGGCTTAGCACAAGGAATAATCGGTCTCACAGATGGTTGTTGCATCAAGTGCTTCTCCTCTAATGCACATATAGTTTCCGCAGCATTAGAGGCAACTCTTGATGATGATAACACTTTAACCACTGCAGCAAAATGTCCATCAGCAACTTTCTGTAAGCAGCGATGCACATTCTGAGTGGAGGCAGATTTCCTAGTTGGCTGGATTGAAGGAGGCTCTATTACAGACTCTAAGAGACGAAACATCCCGCCAGGCTCATTCCATGTCGTCAAAGCATGGAGAATCTATTTTTGTTGAAAGTTTTTCCTAGTGCCAGAATGACGTTCCTAACAATTTTGTGGTCGAAAAACTTGTAGAGTGCAATGCGGCAACAGGAGGAGATGAACCCAAGACATAACTGAACTAGGATCAGTTGTAATATCCCAGAGAGCCGATTTCAGTGCACTAGAAAATGCCAATCGACAAGCACATGGTATACTCTTCACGGTTCGGAAAGAGGCATCGAAATGCATTATCTAGTAATTTCTCATTAAGAGAAGAAGGAACAACAAGCGGATCCGGGGTATCACCACCACCCCTCTGTGTCGTGGATGCAAGATCTATAGTGTCGGGCTTAGGAGGCGACTATGGTATGCCCACAATGAAACATGGGGATTCCCTATTCTCCATCAAAACAGGTGGCAGTATGATAGCATCTGGATGACGACACGGTATACCAAGTGCGTGGATACCAAGACAACGACCACACATCCATTTGTTTATAGACTTTAAGGAATTCTCCAATAACAAATACAAATCACAATTATCCTTAAGTTCATCTCGTACCCTATCAATACCCAACTGACAACCTACGTGTTGTTTATCAAAGTGCGTGAGAAAGTAGGGAATAGTAAAACCATTACCGTTTAGTGCATCCATGACGATCTCGGAAAGGGCAATGAACACGTTTCTTAAGAGGCAGGGCAATAGAACCAGAAGAAACAACTTTTTTCTTTCACATATCCAAATCATGTCAGTGACTCAACAAAATCCCAATCCAATCAAACAAAACCCAAAATAAGCAAATCTCAAATCCTGTCGGCAAAACTACAAATCCCAAACCTCATCCAACCAACAAACAAAACCTAAACCAAAACCTCTCCGGCAAAACAAACCATCCCAAAAAAATTTATCTCCGACAGCCACAAAAACCAAACAAATGAGTTCACCAAACCTAACGAACCTAATACAAGTCATTTCCTACCCCAAACCACCCCAAATCAGTTGCTACTACTGGTGTGAGCAGAAACAGAGAATGACTTGGGTTTTTTTTTTAAGAGATGTTGTTGGGTGCTACAAGGGTGGAGGGGCTCGGGTGGTGGGTGAATTGGGCAGTGTTGTTGCTGTTAAATGGTGGTGAAGAAAAAGCGGGATGCAGTAATTTAAATCTCGTTGTGGGTTATGTTGTGGGGTGTCTATAGTGTAAGTGGGATGGTAACCGAAGGTGTGTTGGTGGCAATGGAATTACTTCCTGTTCAAAAAAGAAAGGGTGGTGGTGGTGTTGCACGAGTGGTGCGGCAAAGGTGGCGTTAGTGGTCGATGGGAGATGATGGATGGGGATGGTATTTTGGACTGACGTGGTGGAGATTATGAAGGGCGGTGGTGGTAATGGGGGTACAAGATGATGGTGTATGGTGGTGCTGGCAACCGATGGTAGTTGTGGTGGTAAAGGGGTTTTGAAAAGTGGGGTATAAAGAGAACGAAATTGATAAGGGGGGAGTGGGTTAATGGAAATTGGGTGATGGCGAAGAAGGTTGTTGACTGGAGATGACGGGACAAGGTGGTGCTAGTGGCGGCTGCCGGTGCTGCACGAGAAGTGCACCATGGATGATAACTAAAAGGGTGTTTATTTATTTATTATTTATTTTTATTTTTTTAGGATAAGGATGACCTATCTCGTAACACAGGTATCAAATTCATTCATTCATAAGAAATTCCAAAAAGTCATTATAGTACATAAATAATTCAGTAGGACCTCTCCTAGCTGCCCAAGCAGCAATTTGTGTGCTTGACTATTACAGACCCTTGGAGTATACCAAAATGAAAAAGAGTTCATGGAACTGAGATTACAAAAAAATATTTGAAATTATTGGTCTCCATGTCCAAGGTGCATTGTCAAGTCACTATGTCATAATAGCTTATTTAAGACGGTTGATATCTGTCGGGATTGCCCAATATCGACGCTACTGACTGTCTCATAGGCTATCGTAAAAAATGGCATCGATCTTGTTCGTAGCTGTCAAATATTTAAATTTGGGTTAACTAATATTAACACCCCACACACACACACACACACCACTAGATGGGAAATTAGGGTCTCCCCCCACCCCAAATACACACACAAAAAAAGCAAATAAAAAAAAAATGATACATGCTATCAATTCCTTCCTTGCATATGACCTACTAATCAGGTGGGTATAGTTGGGCAACAAGCTTTGCTACCTGTCAACATAGTTTATGAGTGCAGTGACCCACTAAATGTTGTCAAGCCATGGTAGTAATTTAGAACCCCCCAACTGAAAGCCAATTATGTTCAACTTATTATCTTCTTATTGTTGTTATGTTTAGGGTTTTGGATGATCTAGCATGTGTAGTTTAGATTCATATTGATTTGTGTTATGAGCCAAAGGTTTGATGCTAATCAAACCAGTTTCAAATGGCCATTATACGAGCCTAACTATCAATTTATTGCATATGTTTATAATAACCTCCTGTTTTTTCCTGTATTTTCTTTTTTTTTTCAGATGAAATTGGGAAATTTCACTTGCAGTAACTGATAAGCACCCAAAACTGTAATATTAAACCCCATAGAGACATATCATTTTGGTTAATTATGTGTTTAACAATCATGAAATAATTATATTTTCGTACTTTTGCAGGTTTTCGTAGTTAACGTGAATATGATGATAAAACATGCATCGAAGTATGGGAATATTGGAATACTTGAAGTCTTCCCACTCAGCCCCAGTGAAGCACAACAAAGCCTGACTAGAGCCGAAGATTCCAAAGGGACAAAACCAGTGCAGAACGGGTCCACATGTAAAGAAGCAACAAACTTCCGAAGCTCACATTTTTCAAACCTAGACGCCGACTTCGGCTAATAAATTGTCAGAGCAACCAGGGCGACGAACTCTACGCAAAGACAGAAAGTTGTAAAAATGCCAAAATCGGCACTGCCACTGGACACACCACGTGGACCCAATCTACGAGCCCAAAAGACATGACGAGTCAGCATAGGCAGGTGGCAAGTGATATTCACAATTTTGTGCCACCTTACAAAAGGAAAAGACGGATCAATTCAATGTTTGAATTGATTTGGCAAAAGGACAAAACAAAATTAAAACATATAAAGACAAACTTTTACAAAGTTTGGAAGTTATTAAGTAAGTAAAAAACAAAACAATTAAAGGAGTTCAAGGTTTCACGTGAAGGGGTTGGAGGCTATATATATGAGAAGGGGTCTTCAGCCGATTAGTTTTAGTTTTAGCATATAGTTTTAGCTTTTCATTTTGCTGTTTCATTCCAGTACGTAGCTTTCCTTCCCAGTAGCTTTTATACCAGCTTCAGTACTATAAGTCCTTTTACTTAATAAAAGTTATTTCTTTTCAAGTTTAATTCCTGTTATGCATTTACTTATTTATTGTATACAACAAGTTCAATTAATTATCCAATGACCATGAGCTAACCCCCGGGGGAGGGTTAATGATGCTCGTGTGAGGATCCAGATTGACACTTTAATGTTCCATAATCACTATTGAGGAATTAGGTGTAGATTATGCATCCGGTCCCAAAATGATTGAGACTATCCAAGTTTGGAGTGATGATGCTCCAGAATAGTCTCGCGAGAGACCCAAAATGTCTCGCGCGCGACTCTATGGTGTCAGATAACTCTCTGATTTGTCCAGCTGATGTAGAATCGAACCAGGAACTGAAATGATATTCTAGAGATAAAATATTAGTTCAACTCCTTATGCTAGTGAGATGAGCTCAGAGATGCGTGCATCTTGTTAGGGATCGATACTCGACGCCGTCTCGGGTTTGTCTATGAACTCGAGATAGATTAGAGCTGTAGTGATGTGGTATTATAACTGTTGAAACTGATTCCTGCATGAGTATGGTTAATCCTTTCCCTGTTTCTCTATCTCTATTTATTTACGTAGAAATCAATCATTATTATTTTATGTTACTTGTATTACCGTTAATTTACTTAAACCAACTAAATAACCTAAAATCCTACTCACTAAAAGTTGTAAATCCAGTTGTAAACATTGCCGAGCCCTAAGGTATGGACGATCCCTTACTCGACCTATCCTACAAACCCACGTGAGTAAGGTAAATTGACTAAACGGACATTTACGGACTTTGGACTTTGGACTTTGGACTGTGGACCTCGGACTTAAGTAAATCAAACCTGAAATTAACATTTATCAGTAACGCTCTTACGAGCAAGTAGAAAAACGTTTACAAGTTCAATAACCAACTTACTATTTTGAAGTTGTTGTGTGATGAGAAGCTCGCTAAGGTGGCTACGTATTTTTAAAGGGCATAACGAAGGTGATGCCTTTTCTAAATTGATTGCAAATTCATAGATTGATCTTCAACTCTTGACAAGCAGATCGAAGGACGCAATAGTTCAGTTACCATAACTTCCATTAATCTTCTAAAGCCTTTTCGAGATATTGATTTGCATGCATCAATATTGCTTCCCCACAAGTCAAGAGCTACTTGGTAAGTTCTTTTGATTCGTCCCTCTAAATTTATCTTTGTTTTCATGTTGAGGATTCCAATTGGTAACCTTGCTCAAATCTCTTAACTGATCCATAAAATTGGTTTAATATTTGGATATATAGATTCATTTTCAACATTTTTAGATTTAAGCCACTAGGTCGGGTTTCATTGTTGTTTCTTTATACAATTATATTGTTTAATCATCTATTTTTTATTCTGACGACGTTGAGTATTTTGAGGTTGAGTATGACTTCAAAAGGTAGTTTCAATATAAAGGAGCTTCCTCACACCTTATCGAGATTGCTACCTTCTTGAAGTTGATATACCCTTTGATGCTTTTTGCTCTTTTTGGTTTTTTCACAAATGTTTAATCTCCAGTCATTATTGTTTAAGATAATTTCTTTATACCACATCACTACTACTATCCAATTCTTTTGGACATCACATTGCTTTTGTCTCGAATATTTGGCTGTCATGTGAAATGAACTGGACTTAAATCCAACTCTTCTCTCCGTCAACAACTCAACATTCTACATGTAACCCTTTACTTATACAACTATGTTGGGGCATTGGTGACGGTTTGTCTATTAATGTGCATGCTTATGCCTTCATGTGTCATCTTGAATCCTCGATCATGCTTATGCCTTCATCATAACTTTTAATTCATTGAGTGTTAAAAATAATTAGAATTTCACATGTTTTGGGTATCTCAGTTATCAGGATCAAACAATTTTCTGAGAAACCAGAACGGTTGTCATATGTGTCGGCTTTGTCCATCTTAAATAGTGAAGAATCAATCACTTATTTAAGGAGTTTCTTGATCTAGAGGCTGTGTGAAATAATATACCATAGACATTGAGTGTAGGCTATGGGGATTCCTTCCTTTAATAATCACTGGTCTAACTATTGTGCTACCTAGAAATTGTTATGAGTTTTACGAGAGTGTTATTTTAGTTCTGTGTATCTATACCTATTCTGCTACTCTCTAGCATGCCCTTTGTTTTTTTTTTTTTTCTTTTCAGTTCATTTGCTCCAATAATTTGTTATTTATAATGTTCAGTTTAATAGCGTGACCAATATTGTTGCGTATAATGAGTGGGTTGAATATAACTTAATTAAAACTTCAAATCACTTAAATGAGGGGTTTAAAGGTGGGTTTTAACGAGGGGCTTTAGGTGTCTAATAATGGGTGTTTCTTTTGCTTCTTTGTGGGGCCGGGTTAGATGCTTTGTTTGCCAAGAACACAATTTTGAAACTCAAAGACAATCTCTAGTGTTAGGGCTTGCTGCCGATCAACTCTATTCATTTCAAACCAATTGAGGGTAATCGCCTTGGCTCGAGCAGCATGATTTACAGGTTCGCTAGCTAATATATTTACAATTTACAGCACAATTGTTTTTGTAAAATATTTTAATGTGTTTAACCAATTTTTTGGTTTTGATAATTATATTGCATTACATATTTTTTTGTAGGACTTCGATAATGTATGTTGTTGATCAACAATTCACAGTTGAGATTCTGCGACTATCGGTCCTGTACTTTTGTAGGACTTCTTCATGCCCAGGTGTTCAAGTATGCATCTTCGCTTTTACATTCTTCAAAGATACATTGAAGTGTTCACATACAATAGGTATAACTATTACATTAGATGGATGATTCTACTGTATGGATTTATATTGTTCGTGTACAAGAGGTATAACTCTATTAACAATGATTGTCAACACCGATGCCATTAAACTTATTTGAGAGACAGTTGACACTCTATCATGCATGCAGGATAAAATCGAGCTGAAAAAGTATTTTCCATTCAAACCAAGTGATTTCGCAGTCTATGTCTGTAGAGAGTGTTGGCACTCCATGCAGGTGATACCAAGCTTAAATCCTGCTAAAAAACAAGCTCCTCAGTTTGATTAGGGAAGCTCACTTAGTTTAATTGACCAGGGGCAAATCAAATGGTTGAAATAAATTCCAAGAGGTTTTAATATTTTGTTCTCTATCAGTTTCCTATTATAAATTTGAGTACTTAGTAGGTGGCATTTGAATAATCAAGTCTCATTGTTTATATAAAAGGGCTTTTGTTGGTCTTTGTTAGAAAATTGTAGATTGCTAATCTTAGTTTGTATTCCATGTAGATATTGAAAGGGAGCTAAGTATGCTATGTACATAGTACATCATATCAACTTCATTGAAAGGAGAGCCAAAAAATCTTCCGATAGTTGCTACAGGGGTGAGTACGAACCAACAAGGGTTATGGCAACAAATGGAAGAAAGTGAAGAGCCTGAGATCAGGCAAGTTAACATGGTATCACCTGGTATAGTTGAATGTATCTATGGAGTAGATGGCCAAGGAACTGCGGAAACATCGGTGGAGAATCCCTTAGCGACTCCTCTCAAACAAATAAGGCCGAACCATCCAGATGCAGAATTGTTTCAGGTAGAGAGGAACTTATTTGAGGCATTAGCTGACATGGAGGATGATTTATCTAATGCTGAACCGGAGCTATTTGGAGATAACAACATTAGTCATGTTCCTGAGAGTGATACCCCAGTGAGTACCTCTGTACAAACTAGGGCCCAAAGGAAGGAAAGTGAAAAACAATTAACTACTACTGGGAAAAGAAACAGGGGCAGACCAAAAGGGAGTGGAAAGAGGAGGAACCATTAACTCAAACAAAATGATTAAGTTATGCAGTTGGAATGTTAGGGGACTGAACGAGGTTATGAAGTGAAATAGATGAATAAGTTTATTACAGAGCATAAGATAACATGTGTGGGTTTTCTGGAAACAAAGGTTAGAATGGATAGATTCAGAAGTATAATAGCAATGGTTTGCCTAGCGTGGGAAGTGGAACATAATTACTTGAGTCATGAGTATGGTAGAATATGGCTTGCTTAGGATTGTAATTGATAAGGTTATATACTAAAAGCATTACTTTTGTATTAACTCTAATTCTTCATATTTTGAATGAGAATCATATGGGCAAATGTTATGCATATTATATATGTTATTAATTATATGCATGCGTCTAATACTTTATGTTGTAGATAATATGGTGTGTGGTGACACACAGAAGATCATATCATCAGTACCTTATAAAGTATAAGTAAACGTTCATAACCTAGATGGATTTGGACAAACCATTGGTACGGTTGTAGTATAATCTGGTATTAGTCTATCTTGACTACATGATTACACTAGTACACTTTTTGTGTATTGAACAGGACCAAGTGAGGTTGTTTCTCTTTATACTGACTATATAAGAGAACAAACACCTATGTTATTATAGATGTTTGTCCTCTTAATCCATATATAATAACGGGCACTTACGTGCATTGCACATTACTTTAAATCATCAATGAGTGAGATTCATTTGTGAATCAACAAACTCGATGGATTGGGTAATGACATTGTATGTAAGGTGTGCTGTTGATTATAGAAGGAATCCGTAACCCGCAGGAAGTCGGGTTGATGATGTCCCATTGAGGAGCTCATAAGGATTGTCATGTAAACCCTGCAGGTGGATTTAATCTGACATGACAATGAGGTTGAGTGGTACTACTCAAAGACATAAGAAGTTGATTAATATAGTTGTCAGTAACTTGACTTAATCAACGGGCATTCGATATCTTAACACGGGGAGATCAACAAGCATATAATATGGAGCCCATAAACGTGATACACGTAATTTGGGATTAGGGCGGTAGTGCAACAATGGCCTTTAATGGAATAAGCTATTTGTTGACGAACTTGGGCCATGTGTTCTGGGCGAACGTGGGAAGCCTAAGCCCGTCAGGAGACCTAACCCTAATTTCTCCTCATGGTCCCTGTTGTAGCCTATATAAAGAAACCTTTCTTCTTGGCCAAAATTAATCAATTCAGTGATTGAGAAAGAGAGGCAAAGAGAGAAAGAAAGGGGTGGTAGATCGTTGCCCACACAACATCCATTCTAAGGATATGAATACAACAGAAGATCAAGAGGTTGCTGATTCGTAGAGCTTGGATTCTCAAAGTTATCACAGCTGATCAAAGGTATAATTCTAAACAAAATCGTGAGAACCCTTATTCCGTTGCGCATGGGTTTTCACGGTTTGTAAATCATTCGATGCAACCATAACGGTTCCTACAGTAATTTTTTGGATGTGCACAAGGAGGTTGTAACGCCCGTATTTAAAATACGTATTTTTCTATTTATTAATTAATTTAATTATTTATTTAAAAATCGGCTAGATTGGATTTGGGATACGCGGGCCTGATTTTTGGGCCCGAGTCTGTGTTGGGCTTGGGTTTCAAACCCAAGTATATAAACACATTGTTCTAGAGAATAGGGTTTTTAGAGAATAAAAAAATAATAAAAATGGAGGCAGAGCTAGAAACCCGTTTGCTAGAGCGTGGAGCGCGACGACTTGGACTCGGAGGAATTTTGTCGAGTTGTTCATTATTGTGAGTAGATAATTTTTATACACCGTATGATTTTCGCAAGTTTAAATATAATACGTAAATTGTCGATTGAATATATATATATTTATATTTATATAGTGGGATTTAAATTTTTGGTGACTGTTTCTTCATTGTTGGCCGGTTCTTGATCCTGTGAATCTTAAGTGGACATTGCTAATTGTTGGCATATTGAGTATATCAATAGAATTTTTATTGATCCCTTAGAGTGATAATTCAATACCGTACTTATATTATTGGGCTTCATACGGATATGGAGTTTGTTTGATTAAATCTGTGTATGATAAGGTCCTTAAATCCACTGTGTAAGATCCTTAGCGACCAGAACATAAAGTGGGTGCAAGAAAGCTCTCAATATTCAGTTTGCCTTTGATCCTTATCTATTTATGTTTACTTACTTGGTGAGAAACCTAAATATATTTATTTAATCACCTTCAGTTCTCAAAAAGACTTTAGGAGTACCATGTGACTATAACTTTAGAAACATTTCAACAGCTTTAGCGTACCTGTTAAAGTGGATTGGCCAATAAGTATAGAAGGTGGCTGTTAAGAAATCAGAGCACGACTTCTTATTGAATTAATGTGATATTCATTACCTATCCATTGCGAGGGTTGTCGTTTGGTGCTGGAATACTCCTTCCAGAATCGACAATGAACAACATTGATTGTTGTGGCCGCGCGATTTGGTGGCTGATGGTGGAGGATCTGTTGGAGGAAGAAGAAGGTGAGTGCGATCCGGTGCTCCCGGACGTATTCTAGTTTCACTAGATCTGTTGGGTTGGGCTTGAGGCTTGGGCCTAAGCTTGATTAGTTGCTGGGCCAAAATTTCTATTTTTGGTTGGGCAGGTTGTGTTTAGTTTGGGCCAGTTTAATTTAAAGTTTTGGGCCGGTTTCCGTTCAATTTTTGGGCCGAACCACTTAACTGTTTTAGGCCAGTTTCTAATATTGTTTGGGGGTTCTAAGGTTTGGGCTTGGCGAGTTGGTTCCGAACCATTACCTTAGTCATGAGCCCATGAGCCATGCACATTGACCTTAGCCATGAACCATGGCTACGACCCTGAACCTGTTGAACATGGAAACGACAGTTTGACTTTGACCATGACAGTTTGACTTTGACTGTTGACCTTTGACTTTGGCTGTTGACCTTTGACTTTGACCGTTGACTGTGGAATGTTGACTTTTTTCCGTTTTTCACATATTTAAAAATATGGACAATGTAGTAATAAAATATTGTCGGAAATTATATAATGTTGTTTGTCATTATTTAATTATGATTTGACGTGAGTAGTGTGTAAAACATATATATATATATTGGGCTTTGATTGTGGACTGTGGACTGTTTAATTGTGCTACATTTTTATGTTGTAAATTGTATGGACAAATCAAATGCTAAAATGTTGTGGAAGCTTGTATAAATTTAGTTGTCATTATCTAATTAAGATTTGACGTTGATATTGTGACATTATATAATATGTTGGGATATATATATTAAATGCAATAGTTTTGGAGAAATAAATGTATAAACACTCCATTATTATATATGTGAGATGCTACTATGAGGTAGTATAGTATTGGTGAATATTTGCCCACGGGATTGTGGCTTAGTGTAATAATATATTGGCACGTGAAAGAATGAAAATGGTTATGATATATATTGAGATATTTCTAAATATTGTGGTTTAGTGCAATAAGGTAATTGACTTGCACGTGATATAGTGGAATGATTATGAGTCATAAATGTATGACACCGGAATAAATTACGTAACGAAAATCCTAGAACCTGACTACCACAACTCATGTGATTTGCCCTGTGTGGGCGTATGTGATATGATTGGCCCTTGTGTAAGGTGTATATATAAGATGTTGATTGACCGATGTGTTGGGCAATCGTAGCCGAATAGTGGCTTGATTATTCCGTTCGCAAAATAGAACGAGACGCGATATTTTATGCGAATAGTGGCGATTTGCATAATGGCTTCGTGTGAGGGTTACCCGGTGTGCGGCATCCCGCCGGGGTAGTTACGCATACGGAGTGGTTCGTTATGTAAGGGAGGCATGTGGATGTACATGTTCGGGGAAGCGATTGTGGTAGCCAGGGAAACTAGGTAAGACATAGATACGACGTGATTTTAGGGACACACAAAGAAAGCCTTAATTAATATAATTATGGTAATGTGTTGGTTAATAATATATCTTGAAATATATGATTGTAGATGGTTTTGCATAAGTGTAGGTCAAACTAATTACTTGGGCAAAGACGACCCACTCTGTATTTGACCATGAAATGCGGTACGGATATAATATGTTTGGTTGGTTATTTGTTTAGTTAGAACCTAAGGCACCTCGATGGAGGAACTACATGCCTTATTTATTATGAGTATAGTTTGTTGTGTGGTTAGTGGGAAGTTAAGGCGCCTCAATGGAGGAACTACCTGCCTTAATTATTGTACTTAAGGATGTTGTATTAGTTGTTGGAAGTTAAGGCGCATCGGGGAAGGAACTAATTGCCTTATGGATTGTGTATATATATGTATAAATATATGTTGTATTTTAGAGCTACTCACACCAGCATTTTTATAATGCTGACCCGATTTGCATGTTTGCTTATCGGGTGTGTTCATTAAATGAACATAGTTGATAAGTCTTGACAGGTTTAGTGTTGAAGAAGGTTGGTTGTTGCTTGAGATTTGCGTTAGCGTTGCATTTCAGGATATGTTTTGTTTTTCCTTGAGGTGATATAGAGTTTCCGTTGAGACAAAGTTATTTGTATTTTCATTTGTAAATTGTTTTGTAATGAAGATGACTTTTGTTTAAGTTTAAAATTTTTATTGGTTTTTATTTATCCGCATATTTAAACTGTTTATGGGTTTTTGGGAGTTGAGAGTGCGTCACACTTCGGAGATCGAAGAGTCGGGAACAAATAATGTTTTTTCGAATTCTGTCGAGATTCGGGGTGTGACAGAGGTGGAGTGTAGTCAGTTTATCCATTGTAGGGTTACCCTCCTACAATATGGATCCTCTTATTTTGTTACTATTATATTGATAAATGTAAAAAGACAGTTCCTTACCCTATATGAATAATGATTTATGCTAGGAATAAGGAAGCTATGCTATTTTACGTTTAAATCAATTTTCTACTTTCAATTATCTTATAATAACGGGAGTCAGAATTCGTTCCACTCCTAGTTGTTTAAACATAAGTTTCAATAGTTTAGTCGATACTAACAAAATGAATGAGAGTAATGGATTTAATTATACTGATTCGGTGATTGTAATTATGATAACTAGGTTATACTATGGCAAATTGATACTAAGATGTGAATATGGAGAAGGGATAAGGGGAATTTGAATCCATTTAGATAAATTCCTAATATGCTAGCGTCGATTATTGCAATCCTAACCAATAAAGATTAAGTAATTGATCCCTAATTATTCATGACAATCTCTACCAACTAATAATTAGCATGTGAGGAAGTTCAACCCATTCTCATGGCGAATCAACTAACCTACTAGAGTGAAACTCTTAAATGCAATAATTAACTAACACATCAAGTCTTCATTAAAACTTCATCAAACCCCTCTAATGGAGGTTTAGCTAGAAGTCATTAGACTATCATTAATATATAAATAAGAAAAAGACATAATAAAGAACAATAACTTGGATTTTATTAATCTAATGGAATAATGAAAAACAAACTACTAACTTAAAACTAATAGAAGAGCTAATGAATTAAAACCTAGGTATAAACTGAATACATGAATTAATAACTAAGTTCATAGGTGAGAGTAAAAGTTTGGCCTTAGTCCTCATTATATAGGAGAGGGCTAGGTTTACAATTTCGTGCATGGGCTTTGGAGCCATATTTTAGGCCATTAAATTAAGCCCAAAACCTAATTACTTAAGTCCAAAAAGGGTTTCTCTATTGAAATTACTGAAACAGACTTTTAGTCCACTTTTGCTTCTCTGATTGGGTCAAGGCCTAGACCATTTGAAAGCTCTTTCCGAGCCGGTCGTTTTGACATATAATAGGCCCAATTCCGAGGTATGAGTCCAAAGAAACTGCCTGCGGAAGTTTGGTTGACTTTTCTACTCTATTTCTGCCCGCGTTGACTATGACTTTTCAGCTTTGACCAGGCTTTAAAAAGGCCTTTTCTCCTTGAATCTTGGCCTTTAATCATAGTGTTTCTTAGTAACCAACATTTGCTTCTTTCTCTTGCAAAAGTGACATGTTTCTTCACATATTTGACTCAAATACCTGAAATACACAAAAATACGTAAACAGTACTAACTCTTATTTATTATAAACATAATTGGTCTAAATATAATGATATTAAGGGGTTAAAACTACATTTTTGGGCTCTTATCAAACCACCCCCAAACAGCATTTTGCTTGTCCTCAAGAAAATATGAGAAATTAATATAAGTGACCAAAAAGCCTTAAACCACTAGGAATTCCCTAGTTAACGAGTTATAGCCTCGTGAGAGAGTTTTCTAGCGAAGGTACTCACAAACTTCATCTATACTACAACGACTAAGAAATACAATTACTGTTTCCTACTTTATTCTCAGATATCTATACATCTCACTAGCAATGAATACAGAATAATCAAGTCGAAATTCTAAGCTAATACGTGCATAATAATCAATCATCTACGGATATATATATATATAATGAACTATGCTATGAAATGCAATAACAGGTCCGTTTCTGAAACTTTGGAATAGCGTCCTTAAGTAGGTCCTCACATATATGTCATGACAAAAACACTCTGATTTTTCCACTCAAGTTTCGCTCACTCCAGCGCACAGTGGGCACACTTTACCTTACAATCTCAATGACACACAAGGAAGTCGAATTCGATCAAACACATCTGCCACTTACTATCACACTAACATATTCCTAATTGAGCTAGAGGTCTTTATTAGGTGTTGTGGGGATTAGGTGATGGTTTAAGAAGGAAAGAAATGGATATTCAAAAGGACAAGTCTGAGATAATAGAGTCTTCATATTATGTAACTAGAGAAAACATTGTTCTTAATTTGCTTCTACACTTGTTTCCATCCTTAGCCATTTCTTTTTTCTTTTTTCTTTTGGCTTTTGACCCCTTTGATTCTGTTTTTGGAGTTCTAACTTTTTCTTTTCTTTTATTTTTCTTTTCTTTGGATGGAATTTTCATTTTCTTATTTGAAGCAACTAACAAATTCTTGGTTTCACATGTCTTTCTCTTTTCTATTTTTCATTTCATCTCTATTCTCAGACTCATTCAAAAATAGGTAGACTTATTTTTATTTTTATTTTGTTTTGTAAAAGGGTAAAGGATTTGCGGTTTATAAAAGGCTAAAGAAAGGCTCAGAGGGGCGCCTAGCGGATATAATTTCATATAGGTTTGAATTTCTGGCTATATTGATCCAAAAATGGCCTAAATTCTCGCTTAGGATATATTATAGTGATCAAGCAAGTGGACATGTGATTTCTCTATTCGGAATTTACTTCTCCCTTGTGTCATTTCTCAAATATTTCACTCATATAAAGCTTTAGGCTATATTCTCACAGGATTTGTAGAACAAGTACTCTAGCCTAGATTTCAGAAACTTACTGCTAAATAATCATAGATACTCATGCAATATATTTATAAAAAGATGCAATGATTATTACCTACATATTAACCTAAATTTCTAAAAACTATTCTAATATAAGAGCTAAGTTGAAATATCTAGACTATTATCATCATAGAGAAAGAAACAATACCAGTATTCTTAAGTGTATAACATAAACTTTTTATTTATATTTTTGAATTTTTTTACTAGAAAACAAGTGCATATTATACATGTATTATATCCTAGTAGGTGTCTTAAATTACGCGTGTTTCTATGCCACCTCCAAACAAAAACATGCTTTGTCTTCAAAGTATAGAAATAAGAAGGGTAGGAAATACCATGGAAATGCGTGAAAAGTTAAGAACACCTGCAAAACAGATTTAGAACATACTAATATAGATAAACAAAACAGACGCAACTCTATAGGAGTTCCACCCGTTATGGGGTTAACAAGAATTAAATTGCTTGGGACATAAGCAGACACGAACAAAAAGTAAAACTTACCTCATATCCAGCATTTACACGTTGTTCTCCTTGGCTATGAAGAATTGAGATTCCTTGGCATCCTGCCACGCCATGATAATTTGTCAGGCCTTACGCCATTTATCATCTACAATCGCTAACCTATTAAGCGCCACTTGGTCGGATGGGGGGGAAACCCAATTAGGTTGTAGCCTCCACCCCGGCCAAGTCATTACACGGAAAGAGCGTATAATACAGTTGGTGGGTCTCACAATGTCAACCCCAACCTAATCCGTGAAACGGGCACAAAACTTCGGGAAGAAACATAGCATGATATGATTCGACAAACCAAGACAGGCATAAAAGATATTTATGCCTCATACTATGGGCTCGGGCTAAACTAGACACTAAGGTATGGGGAAGGTCATAGAGCATGCGTCCCTCACCTAGAGCAAGGAAAACATCACAAGTGGCGTCATTCGCAGAAGAAAAACGTCATTCCCTAGTATGTTTAGCATGATAAAAAAACATCACCGTGCCCACGTTAAGGGACAAGCTACCAAGGGCTACGTTATATTGCCCTTGGTCCTCGACACGGAAAATTCCTGCCCCATAGATCTCATGTAAAAACTCATAGTTGTAGGCATAGAAATTATCAACCAAATAGCCCCATGGGTCTTAGATTTCAGCAGGCATAGAAAGTTCAATAGCAAATGCCAATAAGAACTTGGTTATATCCATTGTTTCATCCTCAATGGTGACGGAGAACACTTGTTCTCCATCCATGCGATAAAAAAACTTACAATGGTCATAAAAATACGAAGTAAGCACAGGAGAATAAAGTTCATTAGAGCTCACCATTAGAGGCTGCCATCCCGCCTTTATAATCAAGTCGCAGAACCAAGATCCATACGTGTCACTTGTGAACAAATCTTCGAAAGACTGCTCTGGTAAGATCCGAGGAGACTTCATATCAAGCAAATACACTCAAGAACTCTTGGAAACAACCTCAGAAGAACCTACAAAAAATCAGAACTGGAAGTGGCTGTGGAGGTTAAGGGCGCAGGCGCGCTTAAGATTGCATGTGTGAGGGCGCGGGCGCGCTCTTGCTTGACTCGACTTCCAGTATTTTAAGGGTGGGCGAGCTCAAACTTGCCTGTGGAAGGGCGCGGTCGCGCTCTTGCTTGGCGAGAGTTCCAGTGTTTTGAGGGCGGGCGCACTCAAACTTTAGGCACAATAAAGGCGTGTGCGCTCCGTGTATGTGAAGTGCTATGAAGTGAAAATCAAAGGTAAAGTGAGAGGTGCAAAGTGAGAGGTGTGATGTTAAGTTGAGAGTGAACCCTGTATTTATAGAGGACTAGTTTCTAAGTTCCACAAGTTTCTCAACTAGTTAAGGCAACATGATGGAAAAAGACATTTCTAAATCCAAAATAGAAACAGACAAGAGGCATACTCCAAAACCAAACCAATAGCTTTTTGGCTGGAATTAAAATAGCAATCATCTAATTACGACTCCTTGAGGTTGCACCAAACAACACTAGCTAATTCTAGCGACACCAATTTAGAAGCATACTCACATAAACGCATCATTATCAATCAGGCAATAATATTTCGACAAAAATACGTGGATATGATTAGAGGCATTGCTAAAATAAATAAGTCCACCCTCAAACAAGTTGGAAGGGTGGGATTCACGATACAAAACATAGCATATGCCGGAATTTAAAACAACTTCAAATTTAAAATAACAAATACAAAATTCAAAATGAACTACTTAACTAAACAATTCGGAATCAAAATCTACTAAAAACAGGAAAAATAGTTTTAACACAACAATAATACAATAAAGCTAGCCATGAGACGAGGATGGGCCAGAGTCATCCGTCCTGCGTCGACGATGCTGATGACTCTGAGGTGGCAAACGTCGTAGAATTTCTACTTGGAATCGGCGTTGTTGCTCTATAAATGCATTCATGGTTTCCCAACGCTCATCCTCACGTTGGACGAGAGTCTTCATGTTAGCCTGGAGATCCCGGTGACTATCACTGATCTTCTCAAAATTCTCATGAATGGTAACTTGCCTAGTCCGAAGATCCTCACAAATGGTATTAAGAGAATGCATGCCATGATGTAGTAAGGAGGCATGGGCTTCATCCGTAGTAGCCTTTTCCCAAACTCCGACATCAAAACACGACGTCTCGTCCTCATCCGATTCCGTCTCAACACCCCTATCCTCAGGCAACTTCCACTTACTCTGAATACATTCCTTATAAATCTGTGGATTTGCATGCAACTTCAACATAACTCTATCGGTTTTCGAAACACAGCCCCAATGTATCATAATCTTTGTAATCAAAGTAGGGAAGAGTGCATTATTTATACCAACGCATCTAATCTCAACTATCAAAAAGTCAAGGATGCAAAAATCATACCTCTCCTCCTGCAAAACCCAAAGAACGTGCAGACAGTTCGAATTGATGTCACTGACTTTCGTAGTGCAAATGACATTCCGACCAATCCACTAAGCTACAGCCAGCTGGTTGGTTCTCAGAAACGATTTTCGAACACAATGCGATTTCATATTATACTGCCCTTCCAATACAATCTCCCTCATCAAAGCCTCGATTCCTCCAAACTAAGATTCTTGCAATGTAAGTGTGAGGCGTTTTGCGTCAATGCCAAGAATCCTAGACAACACATTTGTACACAATTCCCTCGTCCTACCATTCACTTTCACAAAAATCTTCCAAACCTCAATCTCCCTCTTCTTATAAAAACTCAACACCAAATCGGTGTGATAAAAATCATTCGCCGAATACCACAACTTTTGCCACCTCCTACTAATCATCTCGGTATCATAAAAAGGTGAAAATTGGTTGGAAGTAAAAGCTTGTTCCGGAAGAATTTTTCGGTTTTGCGTAGCCATTGATGGATTTCGAAAAAATGGGGTTAAAGCAAAGAGGGGTTTTGTGAAAGGAACACTCGATCGAGATTTGAGTGTGGGTTGTGTGGAGGTTAGGGCGCGACACGAGAGCCGGTGCGTTTTAGCTTTTCTTGGTTTTGGTTTGTTTGTTCGTGAGTTTTGAATTGGAGGCGTGGAGAAGAAAGAAGAAAACACGTTGGGGTTTAAAAAACGTAAGGTTAAACTGTTGGGTCAAGCCCAAAACAAATTTTGAAATACCCATTCCGTCCTATGACGCGTAAAATTAAAACTAAAATACTCGATTCATTAACGGTCCAATTTTTGTGATTGAGCTATGAAAACGATCATCAAAGAGAGTACAATCCAATAATCTATAAAAAAAAACTCAAATCTAACCGTGATTGACACATAAGAAAATGGAAAATGCCTCCAAGTGCGTGCATAACATAAATTATGTGAGCAAAAGGAATCTAATTTTAACTTATAACCCTCCAATGGGACTTTTAGGAGCGTGTAAACTGCATACATTTGCAATGCCAAGTTTCTTTAGTTATTTTCCTTTTTTTTTTTTTTTTTTTTTTTTTTTTTTGCAGGGGGTGGTGGGGTTTCAGCTATAAGTACGTTCCAAGATAATTGTTTAGTTACATTGTATAGGTTCGAGAGTATACATTTGAAGTTCTTCGTAGGCGATGATCTTGTCCTTAGTTTTTAGGTAAAAATAATGTGGTTTTAAGAACTTTTGGAAAGCGAAGACTTCGTTCAACCATTCAACTAATGTCAGTGAGGTACGGGCTTTGAAAGCTTTTTCAGCGCAATTTTATGGTGGGGATCTCCAGCCACACTACCTGTACTTGAGACCCAATTGTATATAATTTGCATACATGTCACGGTATAAAAATCCTAGTAGCTAAAATTTATAAAAGTTGAAAGAAAAACTATTCTCCCGGCCCCGGCTACTGAACTGTTGGCTATATGATTTTCTTGCCAAACCCTTGGCAATTGATTCTCCACACTGGTAGGTAAAGGTAAATACATGTGTCTGCTAATTGAATTTCTCCTTAGTGAGCAAATAAGCAAAATCTGAAATCTTTTGATAAATCAATTTGCCAGCTCATTTGCTTCAGAAACAAACACACCCTAAAAAAGAAAATTTTGGGTCAAACTTTCCATAGCCACTACAAAAAACTTTCAAGAATTTTTCCGGTCCAGACCCATTTTCCACGCAAATACTTCCCCTGTTCGCACAGTGCACAAGAGAAATGGTATAGGGTTGAACAGATTAATACAAATATATTCATGACCGAAAAAACACTAAAACAAAAAGATCTAACTTTACTGTGTCTTATACCTACTGGTTTACAAAGTCCCATGCTTCACTAAACCATAACATAAACAAACTAAGAAAGTTGATGCAACTGTCACGCATTTTATGTACCAGCTCTGGAAGTGCCAGGTGTTTCAGAATAGAGTGCAAACACAGCTCTTGCAGTGCTTCAAGTCATTAGTATGGACGAGTTGTTTGGCAGCAGAAATTTCTTCTATAATTTTTTCACCTTTAAGAACGCTTAACACTTGGGACATGGTTGGCCTGAGAGTCGCAGACAAGTTCGTGCACAACATTGCCAGTTTCAGTACTGTGCTTGCTTCTTTCACAGAATAATCTGCTTTGTGTTTAACACTTTCATCTATCAGATCCAAGATATTCCCTTCACTCTGTAAAACATAGGCCTATGGTTTGACAAGATAAAACAATTTCATTAGTGGTTCCTAACAATCATGGAATACGTGTTCAAACACCACATTTGTGGAACCAAATCTGATAATTGACCAAAGAAATTTGGACTTGAAGGTTTATATCCACAAAGCTTTCTGAGAGCTTCTTATGGGGCATCACTGGTATGATTTTGGGTCAATTCTTGAAGGACAATAGAAAAGTGATAACTCTTCCAGAACCAGGGAGGATGGTTTCAAACCCTCCTCAAGCAATTTGTTTTATAGGTTTCCTAAAGATCAACAAACACTAAAGCATTTAGAAGGCACCAACTATCCCATGCTTATGTTGGGTGTTCATTGGAGGGGTGTTCACAACCCTCCTTCGGGGGCTGCAAATGATCTGGTTTTGTATTAAATTAGTTTGATATTGAAGGTTTAGGTTGAGAATATAGTACCTCATCCAGAAGGAATTCACTCTCTTGACTTGAATTGTAAAGTGCATTGCTCTTCCCAGTGACAATTTCCAAGATGACAACTCCATAGCTGTAAACATCCGTTTTTACAGACAGCACACCTCGTGTAGCATATTCGGGTGCCATATACCCACTGCAAAGAAACAAGTTTATCAGGTAAATTAGCTTTGGGGACTACATAAGACACACAGTTTGAAAACGTCAAATTAAACGAATTGGCATTATAAAATCAAAGCTGCATTTCGATAATTTCATTGTAATGTTGGTTCACTTTGCACATGTTTCATACATATATTTTGCCATACTTTGCTCGCAATATTTTACATATACCAGTAGGAAGAATAAAATTATCCATTTCTCTAGATTTTACATGAGAGCACTAGGTTTTAGCCCTACTGTTTGATTTAATTTTTTATTTGTTTTTTATGCTGTCGCCGCTAATATTTCTTCTCAAACGGTTACTGCCTCCTTGCCAACGCAGCTTCGATTTCTCTCTCCATTGATGTATTCACTCTCTTGTCACCCCTTCGCACATTCTCGACCACATGAATCTAGGTAGCATCTTGATATGGAGGCTACTCACATTATGACTAGCAAAGCTGACTCCATCCTAGCTTTGACCAAGTCTTATTGGGTATCTACGTCCCTTATGCAAACTTGTAACCTATATATCCTTCCCAGTTTGTACAATCAACACCAAGAATGTGTTTTGTATGCCATCTATGCACAAAATCGTTTTTTAGTGGCCAAGTTTACCAAGCTAGGATAATGGTGCTTGTATTTCTTTTGCCCCGTGCCTATTGTCTGCGTTTGAAATTAGAACTGGTGACCTACTAATCTGTGGTCTTATCCATAATGGTCTATGTCCAATTCCTCAGCTCCTTGTGCCTAGGTTGTACCTTAAGCAAATCTACTCAGTTGACATTCTCCTCCACTCATCATTATCCCTGATGTGAATTGAAGGCGGAAGCAACTTTAATCAACACACCATTGATAAATTAAGGCTAATTCTAACCATAATTTGATGGAAAAAGGGGATTTCAGTAAAACCTAAAATCAACACACTTTTATCCTGAAAATCATTACTATATTCTTAACAAATCAACCAACTAATTTTCGAGACCAAAGGTCCTATTTATACAGTTCAATCCTTGAGCTCCAAGGAATCCTAATTAGAAACCAACAACTAAAATAAATCCTACTAGAATACCAGTTACTAATTAGACTAAGTTACCAAATAATTAATATTACTAATTCCATCAATCCTTCTGCTCCCTGTCATGTTATTCCTTCTGATTTTTATGTCTCCTGTTCTCTCCTGCTCTGACTTCTGGTACTATGTTCTCTTTATTGTTGACTACACGCATTACACGAGATATCCTATATCGTTTATGTCTATCCTTGCTTACTTCCAAACATTTCTGATTTCTCAGTAGCAGGTTTGCTTCTTCAATCCAATTCTTTCAAAGTGGTGGTGGCAGAGTACGTTCACACTCCAGTCTCCTATCCTTGAATGCAATTGGGTATTCATCACAGTATTCGTCTTGCTGAACTCAACCATCTCCATATTACTGTTATGCAGTTATGGCACTCTCCTCATTTGTTACTGCTAGCCCCCGTCTCTGTCTTTTGCTTGAAGCCATCTCAACAATGATTTATCTCATATACACCATCCTACAACTCTTTTGTAGTCATCTCCATTTTCTCTTCTCTTCGTGCAATACTCCAGCTTACACTGTTTTGGACATATTTTTTACACATGTATTCACACCTTGGAAACTATGTTGCTTAAACGACAACTTGATCAGTTGAGGGCGCATTTTCACCTTGCAGTTCGTAACAAAGACGATACAAGTGCCTTGAACCAATTTCTATTAAGGTCTACATCACTAGAAAAATTAGATTTGATGAGTCGACATTTCCCCTTTCTTTTTTCCTAACACCCGCAGTGTTCATCAGTTTATACTTCTTGTGGTTTCAACACCTGTTGTGGGCCTATTAAATGCACTACCCCCTCCATATTACAAGCTAGAGGCATACTGACACATTTCTGGTCATACCTATCAATGGTCCCATTCATTCCCGCCATCTGCTCCTTTAATGGCTCAAGATGATCATCATTCTGTTAAAGAAAATTCACAAATTGCTTTGCCTCTTACAACTCCTAGTGCTTTGGCTACAGCTGTTTTGTCTGTTCGAGAATCCTCTCTATTCCTATAATGGCTACAAATGATCCTTTCCATTTTATTAGAATATTAACAAACTGGTTGTATGGCTCCCTCTGCTTTTCCAAATACTTATCCCGCTGGTCCGCATCATTCTGGTACTCGCCTTCAGGTTGCTACTTTGTGTACTTTCCAGCACAGAGACGCGACAGTGCATTTTCTCATCCCTAAGGCATACTAGATAGATATCATAATCATGGAATGCGATTCACTTTCTAGATGCCTCGATGGTGAAATGTTAGACACGCGAGACTCAAAATCTAGTGCTAAACTGCCACAGATCTCCAGAGTTCTCATTGAGCCCGCCCACTTGTTACTCTCAGAGATGTAAACATCCTGAGTGGCGAGCAACTGTGACAGAAGAGTTCAGTGACTTACTAAACAATCATATATGTTCACTTGTGCCAGCAACCTTTTCTAAAACAACGTTGGCTGCAAATTGGAATTCAAGTTTAAGCGCAAGGCTGATGGTTCTCAGCACCATGTATATCTCTATATGGCACCAAATCCAGTTTTTCACGTTCGTAAAAAAGCAAATTGAGCTGGACTATTCATTTTGTTCGTGAGTGGGTTGCCTCCGGCACTCATTTGGTTCGTTTTATAGCTTCTCTTAGATCATACTGCCAACTTCACTAGCGAGCTCCACAAGAATCACTTACAGCTTTTGGCTCCAATCTTGTTTATCACAGATCACCACGTCTGCAGGGCAGTGTAAAATCATAGATGTATTTCCATAATGAATTGCAATGTCTTCACATTTTGCACACGTTTATTACCTATATATTTCCATGTACAGCTTGCAATATTTTATGTATACCCCACAAGAATATTAGTATTCATAAACAGGCATAATCATCATTAGTCAGACTTGCATCAGGGATTGGAACAAATGTTTTTTTTTTTATAAAAACAATCATTCTTTACTGGGCTATAATTGAGAGAAAACTGAAGTCTCAATAGAGAATGATGACTTACTGTGTTCCGCGTAATTTGGTTGAGACATTGTTTTGTTCTTCATTAAAAAACTTGGCCAATCCAAAATCAGATATCTTTGCATTGAAATCTTTATCAAGTAAGATATTGCTGGTCTTGATATCCCTATGGATAATCTGTGCTTGTGAATGGAGGTAAACCAAACCATCTGCTATTTGCTCGCAGATTTTATATCTGGTTGCCCAACCAAGTTCCAGTGTCAATTCTGCATTATTGCACCATCCATTCTTAGCTAGAATTCATGGAAAGAAGAGAAGAGAAAGAATAATATAACACAATGTCACAAAACTACAATGGTTGCTTACCAAATAAAGCATGGTAAAGGGAATTGTTTTCCATGTATTGGTATATTAGCAAAAGTTGTTCATCTCCCGTATACCATCCCAAAAGTTGGACAAGATTTTCACCTTTCAAGGCCTCAAGTGTACGTACTTCAGTAACGAATTCGTGGTGACCTTTAATTGAGCGCGCTGGAAGCTTCTTAACTGCTAATACACTCCCATCTTGCATATCAGCCTACATACATGTGACTGTTTCTCAGAAAAAAGTTAAAAGAAAGGAAAATTACTTGTGTACTGTAAAATATATAGACCTTGTAAACTGTTGCTGAACCCCCACATCCAATCTCCTTTTTGGAACTAAAGTTTTGAGTAGCATCAACAATATTCTGAAAGGTATATTTCTTCTTAAGGGCTTCACCTTCAAGTCCTGTTTCAAGAGAGAAGTTTGAAGATAGATATCAAGCAATGAAAAATTCTTTGAAAGTGCATTTTGGGAAAATCTATAGCAAAACATTTTGGATAAATGCTCTGGTTGGCTAAAAGTCAAAAGAACACTCATTCTATTGGGAAGTTGAACAACTCTTACCACGTAAATCTTTGTGTCCAAGCAAACCCAGTTTCCAAATGATAGCCAAACTCACGAGGATAATGGCTAATGAAGAAGCTACTGTGATGATAGCTATGGTAAAAGAAGATAATTTTCTGCCCGGTTTTTGCTCTTGTTTAAAGGGAAAAAACAATAGCAAGTAAATCCTATTGGGGAGCATCAATGAGAGTTGGTAAAATGAGAAATAATAAAGTTAGAGAAATTTTGTATGCCCAGACCTGAGGTGACAGAAATAGCCGATATCAGAGGTCCATAAAGTCCCAATGTAATACCTTTTCCGGCCCAGTAGAACTGAATATGTAGAAGATTGTTCGTCACATTTGCCGTGAAGTTTCTAGTCACTGGTTTTTTCGGGCCATTTGCCTCAGCTTTTACATTGAAGTCTTTCTTTACTCTCTCCCCTGTAATGAAAATTTATATGATGAAGAACTCGTGGAAGGATTACTGTATTTATTTATCGATCTCAAATTACCTGGACATAAATGTCGAATATACGTTTACCCAGACTGCTATAATCATCATCATCTGCATATACTATTTCAGCGAAGTGAAGTGTCACATTGTAAATGCCATTTCGGAAACAAAGACCATAGTAATCAAGCGAAAGAGCAGATATGCGAGCTGTGGAGTATAAAGGTGCAGCCGGCACAGAAATTCCACATGTACTGTGCACTGTGTTATTCCGAGGATTGGCAATAGATGTAATGAAGTCTCCTGAGCTGGTATAGGCCCAATTTCCTTTTTGACTTACTTTGAATGGTAATGTACTGCTGTCTTCATCGTAGTCGTCCCCGTTGATATGTGTACCTTCTCCTCCGCAGTTTAGATACAAGGAAGAGTCTACAAGAAACAATTTTTTTTTTATAAGAGTCTACAAGAAACATTCTCGGCGTTAACTCATGTCAAGTAAATAAATACTAAATCTTATCTATTAGTACAAGCACAATGCGAGACTTCTATCTTCAAAGATGACGCACAACTTGTACTACTCAAAATGTACTTAACAGTTTCCCACAAGGAAGACGCAACTATGAATTTATTTTCAAACAGAAGGACATATATCTGGAACTGTTGTGGTCACTGCTATGAGAGAAGAAGAAATGAAAAGGAGAGTCTCGTCCTTTCTTTTTAAACTTTAGTCTTGGGTATTTAAGCCACATCTGTAACCAGTATTCTAGAAGTACAACAGTAGTTTCTAATATTCTTCTTTAGAAAAAACTTGCTAACAAAGTGGATCTGATCCGTCTCTCATCATTTCGCTTTTGTAAAATCACTACGTTCACGACTTCTCATGAAAAGTAAGTAACATTCACACAGGACTAGCATGAACCAAAAAAAGAGCTCACATAAATACTGACAAATTTTGTTTTCATTTTCGTTTTTGTTTTTCAAAGGAAACATGTCTGTAACTATTGACCAGCATGCCAGTACTGCCGCCCGTCTGTTTTCTGTGTAAAAAAAGGAAGAGCACAAAAGGCTTGAAACTTGGACACATGAAGGCGTCTGTTTGGGTCACTCGCTTACTCAAAATGGACGTCGATGTTACTGATAGAACTCAAAACAACTAGAAACTCACACGGGCACAGGTCCAGACCAGCCTCAAGCAAGTAAGAACAATCTTGAGTTCTTTGACACATCCTAGATGATAATGATGATATGCTTACTTTTAGCACAAATTTAGCCTGTCTGGGAGAAATCTACAAAGTCTTTGTCCTCTTAGTTTGATGTAGAACACCATGCTATGCATTATCCAAAGGAAAATAGTTTCTTTTATATAATTTTCAACTTTCTGCGAGGTTTTTGAAATATTTATACTTCGAGAGGTATTTGGGAAAGTAAATTCTGTTTTGATTACAGGAAAGTTAGTTTCTAAGCTTTGAGCTTTCTATTCTTTTTAGCACGCGTTGTAACACTAATAGTTTTTCTTTGCCTGAGGAAAGTTTGTATTTTAGACAGTGTATTTCAAAGGAGACAAGTCTTGATGTTTTAGTTTTTTGTTAGTGTTGCTCACATGTATAAAGGCATGGACCAAATTGTATCAAGTCATCACTAAAGTTTCAACTATCTTGTGATTTACTTGTTCTAGTTTATCTTAGTTTCTTGTTCCTGTTCTCAAGACTCAAATTTCTCTTAGCTTAGTCCAGGTAATTTTCATTCTCTTCTGCTCACCAAAGTTTGACATGAAAGATTTGGGGGAAAGTTGGTGTTCCTTTGGTTCAAAAATCCAAAAGAGGGCAATGACATTCTACTTAACCCCAAATCCTCATGTAGAGAAAATACTTAAAACAAGAAAAGGGTGGGATCTTACTTCAGTTTTAATTACCGGAAAGTCCCGGTCCGTTTTCATATTTTAATAAGGACAACCGAGCTCGTATTAATTACTCAAAAATACCTAGTTCTGAAATTTTATTATTAATAAGGACAAGTATGCACTAATTTGCTTACTATAAACATCTATATGGAAGTACGCACAAAATATTTTTCTTACCACCTTTACTTATTACAATGTTTTTTAATTTGTAGTTAAACCTGTTAGTGCTCTCTTGTTTGGCAATTTTAGGGATTTGAATTTGACTTTGTTAAGTTAAACGGCTTGTTAAGTTAAACGGCCAGCCAACCCATGTTGTTTTCAACAATATTGAAATCAATATGGCGTTTCCTATTTACTAAATAGGAACTTTGTAATAACCAATTTCTCTTTGTTTTTAAAGATATGACTACTTGGATTGTAGCCCAGATTCCATCCCCACAAACCCAAAAGGCCAAACAGTAAGTGGGCAAATGAAGCAATATTCAATCTGATATTGTTAATCAATCGAAGGAAGTGCAAGTATATATATAGGGCAGGCTACATCAACATACATAAATGACATACGCAATCGAAAAGCAAACTTGCACATTGCACTAAGAGTTAATTTTTGGTAGAGATGACCTCCCTACCATGGATAGCATCTCCACCAAAAATCAGCTCAATTGGATGTGTCTAGTCTTGTCAAAAGTGTGTTAAAATTCTGGACTGTTAGATAAATTTCAAACTTGAACTCAACTTTTGGTAGGGTTAGAAATGTTCAGCAGAGCTGATTTTCTGGGGATTATGTAGGTAGGCAGGATTGCGCATGTCATTTCCGTATACATAAAATCCCCAGAAAATCAGCAGAGGCTAGCTACGTCAATATACAGAAATGGCATACGCATTCAAGCAGGATTACTAGGTTTTATGAATATGCAAGCAACTCATGTCGAGGTAGAATAAGATTCTACGAGAGCAATTATGGCCATCAAAGATGTGGAGAAGCGTCCATGGTACTGTGTCATTTTAGTAGCTGGCATTAGGCATATGGCTTCAAGTTTCAAGAGCAAAAGCTTCAAACATGTGTATTGAGAAGCTAATAAGTGTCTGATCGCTTAGAGTCTTTACCCTCTTGTTTAGTCTTGCAAGTACTTTATACCTCCTCTAGACTGTCAATTGAACTTTTAGGAATTAATACAGGCTAAGGGTCTGCTTAACCCTTAACCTTCGGAAAAGGAAAACAATCATTGTTAACCTTTTGTTTGTTGTGTCATTTGTGCGGAGAATCTATTGCTCACACATAGATTCGTTGTCCCTGCACCTATGCCATATGGGGTTATTTTCTTCATTCCGTCTCTTCTTCTTGTGTGTTTTCTAAGTCTGTGTTTGATCACTTGTTGATGTGGTCCAATCGGTTGCAATACTCGGGGCATTTGGTTGGAAAGGAATCAGAGACACTTTAAGATTAGGGACCATCTCGTAACACAGTAGATTTTCCATATATTTGATAGTTCACATCATCAAAAGAAGAGAGAAACAATTATAATTATAATAAGGGTTCTACTTTAACTTTGTCAGACTCACAACTATCGAATGACTGGATTCATCCAAATAAATGTAATGCTCAACATAAAACAATGTCAAAGGCCTAGAAAAAAACTTACAATTTGATTTTCCATGGGGGCATTGGTCATTCATGAGTTGCATTATAGAAGTCCTACAAAAGTAGACCATGTTTAATTGAAAATTAGTTATGATATATCCTTAACACTGAAGATGAAATTGTAAACAAGTAAAGCTTACGTATTTGATTTGGAACTGCAACAATCGAAAGAGTTCCTACAATAATATTTGACATTTACGCATATCAAGTAAATACTATAACACAAAATATAAATCCAATAGTAGAAAATGATGTTTGATGCTCTCACACTAAAGTCTTGTTTTGCTGCAGAACTGTGGCATTTGTGAAATTATTGTATGAAAAGTCCCTGAAAAACAAAAATTTGAAGACGTGTCATGCGTGAACAAGAGCACCTATTCATTTAGAACTATTTGACAAAATCTTCAAAGAACTATTCCGTGTAAGATGCATATACGTGTTTGCCGGTTTGCCCATTCTAGCAAGATACATACATTGGGAACCCACCCTCTAGGCAAACCCATGATCATGAAAACCATGATGAAAAAAAAGAAAAAACATGAAGATAAAGAAAAAGAAAAGTAAGTCATATGCATTAAGATCTTAAGCCATTCCATATTCCAAAAGTTTTTTGAGATGTGTAAAAAGCCAAATAATGTGGAGTTATATTAACTACAATCACTTTTGGGCAAAGAAAGACCATAGCATCAATCTTGAGGAAACAACACAAGCTCTCGAAGGAAAAAAGTGTAAACATAATTTAATTGATTCTTATTCATAGTTACAACACAAATTTAACATCGATTGCAGATTTGTAGACTCACATTTCCACCGAATTTTGGATCCAATTAGGAATCGATCCATTGAATCTATTTCTTGTAAGACACCTGAAAGGAAAGGTCTAGTTTTATCACCTTTAACTTACAATACATCAATTTTACCTTAAATGTATATCAATTGTCCAAAAATGAAACAGAGTAAAATATAGAAAAAATGGTAAGGTAAGATTTTATAAAAGAAGAGTACTTACAATGATTTTAGGTTTCGAAAGGTTGGGATTTCACCATTCAATTTGTTAAAACTCAAGTCACTGCAAGATAATACAAGAATGATCAACATGGATAATCAATGTCCAAAGAGTTGAAATTTTATAAATCAAAGAAATGCCAAATCATGAAAAAAAAAACTACTACTACTACTACTACTACTACTACTACTACTAATAATAATAATAATAATAATAATAGTAATAGTAATATAATAACAATAATCAGCAAGTTAAAAAAAAACAAAAAAGAGTGAAAGATTATAACATTGCATTGACAGTTATACTTGATCGAAATTCCAGCTACATAAAGAAGCAATATGCAAGAAGTTCTTCTCGAAATTAGACATTCTAACAACTTGGAAACTAGAAATTCAGTGCCTCTACAGAGCTTGTAGTAAGGGCCGTGTTACAACCTTCATGTCATGATTAGTAGGATCAGAGAGCTAAAGGTCATGTTCGAAACGTTTCTGAATAGTCATTATGCTGATTTATCAGGTTTTGACAATCATGTTCGTTTGCACCGTATTATTATTTGTTTTAAGGATAGGTAGAAAAATATTTCTCAGGTAACGAGCCTCTGGGAAATTGAATACTAGACAGAAATCTATCTTCTCTTCAGGTTTTGACAATCATGTTCGTTTGCACCGTATTATTATTTGTTTGAAGGATAGGTAGAAAAATATTTCTCAGGTAACGAGCCTCTGGGAAATTGAATACTAGACAGAAATCTATCTTCTCTTCTGAAAACTGTGTGACGTAGGAGTCTTACGTGACTAGACAAAATAAATGGCAAAGGTGCCTATAAATGCACCATGTCATAATCAGTACAAAAGATAACTGATAACTGAACATTTATCACCTTTATCTAGAGTGCTCCCAAATGAAGATCAACTAATAAGGTACTTTAATGATGATATGAAATAATAGAGAAACATTATTTCAATATTTAAGAAGTTCAAAAGTTCTGAACTGGAACCCAACATCTTACGGAAAGGCAAAATGAAACAGCAGGAACCGTTGATCATAACTTACAGGTCAATTAGGGACAAGTTACTGATAGATTCTGGGATTTTATCATCAATAGAGCAGTTCCTCAATATTCTGCATGAACAGGAGATACAACTCAAAAGTATTAGCGAAAACATTTACGGAAATCAGGTCATGTTTAATAGGGTGTCTCTATTTTTTGGTGTAAATCTTACTCCAGAGTTATAACATGAGGCTAGATTCAATTTTGATGAACAGAGTGGGTTTTTCTCCTTTAGATCATAATGGGATTTAGTCTTTCCCTTTTATACAAATCTTAAGCCCTCTTGGGCCTTTTCTTTTGGATAAGTTAACATTTTCCAAAAACTAAATTTGAGGACGACTAGACTGCCTAGAGGTCAATTAGTATGTCTATTGCCTAGCC
Source organism: Coptis chinensis (assembly GCF_015680905.1). Classification (NCBI taxonomy): domain Eukaryota; kingdom Viridiplantae; phylum Streptophyta; class Magnoliopsida; order Ranunculales; family Ranunculaceae; genus Coptis; species Coptis chinensis. Next base: position 77,547,010 of record NC_141464.1, read on the forward strand.
CGACTAATCGGCCCGCCTAGACTCGACAAATTGACCCACAGTTTTTCTAACCGATTTTAGGCCTAGGCGAGTCGGCTAGGCACCACCAAGCTGCTAGGCCGTGTTTTAGAACACTGATTTGGCATATGTTCTGTTTCTTTTTTGAGATTATGTCCTCGCCATGGAGATCATACTCACAAAGAACAGTATATTTGGAAATTTCTAGATTTGTCAAAAGATGAGCAAAAGCTGAGATATGGTGGACCATTCATTTTTTTTTTTTTCCCTACACCTTGTAACAGAGAGTAAGTTATAAGTTTTCAAATGAGCTGAATTTTCCTTTCTTCTTGTGATGATGATCTACCGGACAAAGAAATAGCACTTAACTCATTGTGCAAGTTCATTGCTTAAGTATGAGATGTACAGATGTACTCACATATTTACAACAAGTTGTCCTTATATCTATTGATTCTATTCCCATTGTAAAATAAATAAAATTGGGCCTAATCGCAAACTGAACAGGTGTAAGCAAGTATGTTGAACACTAACAATGAAGTCATAGCAGTTAATTGTGACATTGATGGGAAAGAGAAATTCGTAGTGATAACTAGATCACTAACCCACCTGGAGAAAACAACAACAATCAGAAATGATTAATAGCCATTATAAAGAAGATAACAGTACTCTAAGCTTGAAGTTGACAGGTACTTACAACTCTTTTAGACCACTAAGAGCAAGAATACCAGATGGCAAAGGCCCTTCAAAATTACTTCCCATGAGACGTCTATCACCAAAATATCGAATGGTAACACTTTAAGATGTCTAATGACTAATTGTAACAGGGTGAGCACGTAAATATATAAGGCAAAATGGATGCTCACAATATTTTAAGATTTGACCAATCAGCGATGAAGTCAGGTATCTTGCCAGATAAAAGGGTCCCCCTTACCCTACTGCAAGCAAAAGAACATGTTTCTCCTTTTAGTTTCAGACTATCTAAAGTATCCCAGCCAATTAACTAAACGGTCAAACAATTACAAGTCCTCCAATATCGTCAGGTTTTTAAAACTCCGTGGCAATTCCCCAGTGATACTGTTCCCCGATAGCCGCCTGCCATTGTGATTAAAACAAACGTATAAAAGTTACAAATAAAAGTAAAGCAATTTGGAAATGGTATCGAAATATATATATAGAGAGAGAGAGAACGTACAAAGCCATATCTCTCCTACCAGTTGAATTAAGGACTGATATTTTCTAGATATGATCTCCTCACCATGAATAACATGCCCACAAAATTTCGGTTCATTCAAATATGTCTAACCTAATCAAATGTTATTATGAAATCGGAAAATTTTGAACCGTTTGATAACGTTCAAAATTGAACACTAGTTTTCGCAAGGTTAAACATATTCAAATATAATTAAATTTTGTGGGCATGCTATCCATTGTGAGAAGATCATATCCACAAAAAATTAGGTCTTAATTTAATTTGTAAGTTGATGGGGTGGCTCTATCCCTCCTATATATTTATGGGCCAGGATTAATATACAACACTTTTTATACAATAGTTTATAAAATGGCCTCCATCTCACTCTACAAATTTACTTACAATTTGATTTTTTGTGGATGTCATCTTCCTACCATGGAGAACATCCTTGCAAAAATTGAGCTCATTTGGAAATTTCTAAAGATGCCAAAATAGGATTGAAATATTTTAAATCCTGACCGTTAAAATAAATCACATTTTCAAATCAAGTTTTGAAGGAGTAAGAGATTTTGGAATGACATGAAATTTTGTGGATATGATCTCTATATTGATAAGATCATACCCACAAAGTATTAGACCTTAGTTCAACTTATAAAAAGGTGTTGTATAAACTGTTGTATAAAAAGTGTTATATATGAATCCCTCCCCTAATTCTTGAGGAAGGTTAGCAGAGAGTAAAATATATATATACATAAAAACTCACATTGTAATAAGATTTTTTGCCTCTCCTAATTCTGTAGGAAGGTCACCAGAGAGTTGATTTCCTTCCAAGACCCTAGCATTGGAATCAAAGCAACAAATTCAATAAAGGGGAATAAAGAAGGTGAAGTGCAAGGAATTCATGGATTGGACTCACAGCCATTTAAGTTGGGAGAGGTCGCCTAATTCCTTAGGGATGCTTCCATTTAACTTGTTATATGATAAATCCCTGGAAAGAATCACGTCCAAATTATTCAAACTCACAACCAAGGGCGGAGCCAAGGGTGTGCAAGGGTCAATAGCTGCACACCCTGAACTCTCGGCAAAAATGAAACTAGTATTACAAGAACTTAGTTGGTAGTTAATGTTTGCTACTATAGATAACACTTTGTAATGTTTTTTTTTAGTCTATTTAATCTAGGATTTAAGTAAAAGAAATCCCAAGGCTTTACTACCTTTAGATTCTTTTTAGTTTTAGTTTTACATGATAAGCATGCGAAGCAGTAGATATCTACTATTTTGCTTTTAGTCATTCACTGGTTATATAAAACAATGGGTTGTTGGTGCACTATATCAAAATATATGTAAAAGAAGTGTAAACATTACACTTGGACTCTTGAGGAAACAAGATGTTTTCTAGTTTGCATCTTATCAGTTATCACTCATTGATCATCTTCTCTCCGTCCCTTTAGACCATAAGATCATAAATTTCTTCAGTTTGACTGTGTAGTTGTGCATTTTTTCCACTAGAACTCATAAATGATGTACCAAATTTAGACACTATTTTTTCCCATTAGAACTCATCTTGGTCACCCTCACATTATTTTCTGGCTCCACCACTGCTCACAACCAAGTTTTCTCATAAAATAAAAAATCAAATCAAGGAACTAAGATGGATGCTACTTACAGCAGGGTAAGATTGTACAAAGTACCCAAGGTTGATGGCATTTCATCTTCAAGGAAGTTGTATTCCAGATGGCTGTGGCAGCAAAAGGACAGGTTAATGTACTGTATTTGCTGAGAGAAGATTTTTTCAGTTGTCAAATTACTATCCCTACTCCTTGGGGCATTTTCTCCTAAGATTTTATGAGTAAGTTCTCCAATTACATGTATTCTTTGCAGTGGCACAAGTTAACAGAAGACTTACATATGTGTCAAGGATTTCAAATTACCCAAACTCCATGGCACAACTCCATTCAATTGATTCTTAGAGAGATCCCTGTAAAATAAAGCAAATTCGTTAATTTCAAGTTTCATTTAAAAAATAATATAAATAAATAAATAAAAACAAAAGAAAAAAAAAAAAACAAATAACAACAAACAACAAAGGGCTAGTAGAAGTTTGGAAGCAAGAATTACAAATGACGAAGTTTCAACAAGTTTCCCAAAGTGCTTGGTATCGAGCCATGAAGCAGATTAATTGACAAGTCACTGTTTAAACAAAAAAAACAACATTGTTATCCATTAGTTACTTCATGCTAAGTCCCAAGAAAAAAGAAGAATGTTAACGTATGGGGTGCATGGTTGCAGTTATAAGTGTTTGATCTTCCTAACAATTTTCTTAATAACTTTATAAATTTTGAGTCAATAATACTGGAGAAATTAACTGTGACTTTCGTACTAGGAGCTCTTATATTGATAATTCCTTCATACATCAATCAAAAACTATGAAAAACAATTTCCTAATCTTATGATTGTCTTCATACTTTCGTTCTAGGAGCTCTTATGATTGTCTTCTATCTTTTTCTCATTGTAGTCGACTATTATGTTCTTCAGCAATAAGTTGTGCAACCCTTGCGTCAACATGATGATGAAATTCTTACTCTTGAAGTGTTTGAAAGTACTTCTGATGAGTGGGCATGTAAAAGAGACAACTTGTAACAACAATCACAATAAGCTCTTTCATAGCGGAAAAGAATATTGTAATCAATAAGCTCTTTCATAGCGGAAAATACAAAGAACTGATATTTTCAAGCTGTTCTTGTAGTTCACAAATTCTTTTCTTAGTGTCAACAATTCGAGCATGAAGTTGTTGTGGGTTTGAGTAAGAAGTACAATCTGCCATACTTTCTTATATTATTGTTTTATAAGCAGTGGTTGAAAGGTCATGTAATGAAAACAATGGTGGTGGGCAAGGATCATTGGTAATACGGTGACGAGGATAGAAGATGAAAAACGTGGACAAAAAAAAAACAAAAACAAAAACAAAATCAAACCTCAAAAGAGGTTGCCCTAAGGTTGGTGCCTTGGAGTCGAGCAAATTATTTGCACAACTCTTATCTTTGTCGTCTTGTTGCTTTCTTTACTGCAGAAAGATAGTATACTAGTATTGTGGGACACAAATGTTTCAAAACAGCTTAGATTCAGAGCAACTCTGAAAGCATAGAAACCTGTATTTACGTCCTAAGAACGTTCTTCAACTCGGAATTGGATATTAACCCCTGAACCCATCAGAAACTGACTGGTACCAATTGAAGTTGTGGAAGTAATAGAAAAAGTTCATTAGAATAGGAATTGAGGAGATACATTTGAGAGCAACTAATATAAAGTTTAATAAATAATGAAAATGCCAATTGTAACTTTCGTTATAGGAGTCCTTTGTATAGATAACTCCTTCACAATATCAGATTCTCCTATAACAATGAAAAACAGTTTGCTAATTTGTCTATAAAACAATGGCAACATTCTAAAACTATTTGAACTCATAAACTGGTATTCTAGACACTTCTAGGCTTAATAAGTAAGTCGCCAAAAAAAATATACATTAATTGGTCGATGAGGGGTTGGATTTGTCATCCAATCTGCATTTGTTGCTTGTTGGACTTTGTGATTTGCAAATGCATCAGCAGATTCATTCGCGCCATAATAATTCCATGATAGCATAATGCCTTCAAATTGTCTCCAAAGTGATGTGCTCAAGCAGTGTTGTTTTATAACTTGCCAACACCTGCTTTTTGGTGCATTGTAGTATTGCATTGAAGACAACTTGGGAATCTACTTCAACCCAAATTTAAATAACACAAGTGTGAGCATGTTCTAAGCCAAGCCTTAGCTCAGTAAACTATGCAAAACTTGTTGTAAATTCTTGGGTAGGTTCAGAATTTCCAAAAACAAATTCTGCCATGTCATTCTTTAGGATACTACCAGCAGCTGCAGGACCAGGATTTCAAGGCTGTTATTAGGTTCTTACTGTTATATTAGACTTTTTTTTTTTTGCTAAAGAGGGTTTGTACTTGAATATGTCCTTACTTTTTCTTTGTTGGAAACAAGAAAGACATTAAAATTACCGCACATCCAATTAAAACTAAACATAGACACTTCTACCATTATCTTCTGTCGCTTCTCAAACACAGACACTTAAGCCATGAAAATCTCAATCAACAACGTACAAATGTGGGATGCATCAATTTAGATAAACAACAACTGCACTATGTTATCCCTAAGCATTCTATGGTCATGATCAATTAACTAAACCAACAAAAATTTAAGGTATCCTTTTGAAACATGCACAAACACTTGTAATAGTTAAGGAGAAACTCTTACAGTTCTTCAAGGTACGTAAGATTTCCCACTGTCGGAGAGATTATACCAGATAAATCCTTGGCATATATCAATCTACAAAAGAAAGTTGAAGTGTTAAACAACACAACAATTCTCTCCCCAGAAGATTAGGACGAGGTCATGAGGACAATGGATTTTACTAGATTCATCCCTGTTTAAGTTGAAAGAATGTAAGCCTGTGTTTTAAATAAAGACAAAATAAGTAGATTGTGGGATAAAGATCATACAGCTTTGTCACGTGACAAACGGTTCCACCATCGAAGCTACAGTTACATCTCACTTCCTTTTGGTCACGATCACCACATAACTGGTTAGTGTACAATCTCTCCAGCCTAAATGCCGATTTGGAGACAATTTCATTCAGAGCGTCGACTGCAGTAATTGATCACAAAGAACAGTTTAAACTTTGTCAAAAACTCAGTAATATGGGTTGTACGTAAAATAAAAAAAAATAAAAAATTAACATAAAATACATCTCGACCCGACCAGGCCAAAATGAACCGGCTTATTTGGTATTCACATTTAGTACATATTCTAGTACATGTCTCAATTTCTCCCATCTTCCTATTGAATTAATACATTAACATGAAGAAAAAACTCACTAAATGAACGTGTTAAAAGGTTTAAGTTGTTTACTGAATTAATACATTTTCAAATGATTGCTAAATGAATGTATTAACTAGAAAAAAAAAAATGGTTATCCTAAAAGAGAATTCGATTATATAATTTAAATTTCTGATTTACTACCGTGTTTTGCGGATTCTGAAATTTTCGAAAATTTTCCGATTTTCCAAACTTTTCGAATTCGGAAAAAAAAATTGTTATCCAAAAAAAATTTGAAAATTTTCCAAAAGCCCTATATCTTATCCGATCCGATCTGAAGTCACCCCTAGGTATGCACAACAATCAGTTTGAATGCCTGAAATAGGTATGCACAATCTTTGTGCTTAGTGTATTGACCCCCACCTACGTGGCAAATGTCCATTGGTAAGGTCTCTCCTACCAATTCGTTTCTTAGCAAAGAGATAATCATCAATTAATAGTCATGTTCATTTATAAATACTTGAGCTACAAGAAATCTCTACTCTACACGTATAAATATCAAACTATTTTTCATAAAAAACTACAATCTTGAGACTTGATCATATCTATAATTTTGGTACGTAGGCAACCAAAAGGTACAATCTCATCATTTTTTCGATCACTATCATTTTTCTCACCACATTTCTACATTATTCATATCTTCCGTAACCATTTAGTGATTGGATCATATTTGGTCGAAACATAATTTGCACCATCTGCGGTTCTTATTCAATACCCACGATCGTATTCCACGAAAGTTATGGCAAATAATAGCTCACGTTTAAGATGCACTTACTGACGATCATCAAGAACATGATGTTCATGGTCAACCTAGCGACAACAGACTACCCCCTCTTGCTCCTCTTCAGCATCAAGTTGCACGCAACATTACTAACATACCACCTTTGCACCAAAGTGTTGGAGGACACTCGACCGTCGATCTACTTTAAGAATTTCGAATTGGCATACTCCCTGAAAAGAGATAACTTTTATTTCGGCCTAACTTCTAGAAACAGAAAAACAAAAGCTTATTTTGTTATTAAAGAAAAATAGTCATGCTTTTGCTTGGCGATCACGAGTAGAACAAATGCCCAGTATAGATCCTTCTATGTGGCTTGTCACAAACTCGGTGTTGATCCCAATGCAAAGCCGATTAGATAGAAACCACAAAGGATGGCCCCAGATAGAAAGTTGAAGGTGAAAGAAGAACTCAACCTTTTGTTGTCCGTTAATTTTCATAAGGCTTGTGACTTATCCAAAATGGCTATCGAATGTATTCACAATGCCTAAATATAAAAAATGACAAGTTACGAGTTTGTATCGATTATACGAATCTCAACAAAGCATGTCCTATTATGGAATATGCACAACAATTTGTGTGCCTACCTAAAATAGGTATGCACAATCTGTGCGCATACCTAGTGAAGTGTGCGCATTCAGTGTGCACATTCAATATGCACAACAATTAATGGGCATTACCTAATGGGCTATGCATGCACATTCAATGTATGTACATGCTTATTGGGGTCTGGTTGAGACCCAATTCTATCTCCATAGATTTATATAAATACTTTTTTACGAAGTTTTGTTATAGGTAGTATCTATAGCCTGTAGTTTGGGCGGGCAACCCGGGAAAAAACATCGCTAGGAATTAGCTTATCGACTCCTCGAATAATACTATAAGAGTAATAGTACAGGCTCTCACAACAATGACATATTTTGGAACTTTGTGGCTAAGTTTTGTAGCCTATAAGGATTTATTGTAATGAAAAAGACAATTTTGAGTCAATAAACTTATTTAAAATAGTGATTCTCTGTTTCATTGGTTTGAGTATTAAGTGTTATATTATATTTGGTCTATTGCTCTACATAAACCCATTTGATACGATATTATTAAATTCAAGTTTACATACAATATTTGATGGTGGTACGATGGTGGCGAGGTTAGGATTTGCGACTATTGAAATTTGGGAGCTCTGTTAGCAAATAGCAACAAAGAGAATTGGATTGATGGTTGTTTTTTTCATACAGACTGCCGGTCAACTGAGTTGACTAACGGTCAAGTACCGGAAGTAGGACTAAAGACTAATATTTAAGTTTTTCAGGACCAAAGCCTAATAAACCAACTAATAGTATGATCAAATCCTAAAACACCCGTTATTTTTTCCTAATAATTAACATTTACTCTTACTGGTATCGTAACGCACTAATAATGGCTTCTAACGTTAGTTTTACAATTGATTGGACACAAATTAAACAGGTTACACTACGGGATTGTAAACAATTGAAAAATCATTGTAACGACCCAACCCATCCTACCACGACGAGAGTGAGACAATAGAGTCCCTACTTAACCACTGCAAACATCCGACAGTGTAGGGTTTTCGAACTCCAGTCAACAACTTCCCGCGGCCAGGTGGTCACCCATCCTATAACACCTATATTTTTCCTTCCTATTTATTAGTGCATAGAAATAAAATATTAACAAAAAAAGAAAATTTAAAGCAAAGATAATGATAGTGATAAATATAGAAAGAGAAAAACTTGGAAGTGGGGTTTTGGTTTTACCAACCCCTCTTTCCTATTTTTAGGGGCGTTTTTTTTTAAAAGAAAAAATGATAACCAAAAGAAAAAGAAAAGAGATGTGTGTGAGAGAAAATAGAGAGAGTACATAGAGAGAGAGAGAGAGAGCAAACCTTTTTGTAGCGAGGAGGAAAGAGAGAAAGGAGCCGAAGGAAGAAGACAACCTTCTCAACGCGTAATCGATTTTCGAGTTCGCCAGATTTCGAGTTTTGTTACGTAAGCAAACGTTTTCGCTTTTCGATTAATTCCGGTGAGTAGTCTAAATTTTATTCTTTTTAAAACTTAATGGATTACCAACTGATTTTATTAGTTAATGGTTTAAGTTAGTTTATTTGGAACTATAAGATGAATATATATTAAGTTGTTTAAAGCGATGCATGATATATTGACACCAAGATTTAGTTTTGAATGATGGGTTTCTTGAGTATGCGTAGATGTTTGATGGTAATAGTGTGAAAGTCTTGAATAGCTTGAAGTAACATATAGATAGCTATATAAATGTACGAGAAGTTTGGGTTTTGTGTTACTGATGTTTGATGTTCAAGAGTCTTTTTGCTATATATATGGTTGCATGCGGTATGTGAGTTATCAGTTGTTTTAATGAACTTCCCAAATTCTTAAATATGGTAGTAGGCGGTTAAGTTATTGATTTTGGAATTTGTCTAATGTAAGGGTAGCTACAAACGCTATGCTTCTTTTTATTTTATGATGATTTCATGTTGTGATGAGTATATTTACTTAGTGCCAAACCATTTGTTTTAAATTGACTTAGGCTAAGTCCAATGGTGCGGCAAAACACCAAATTTCACGTAAAATGTGATGCAATGGTACGTTAAAACGTTATACCGCCAATGCTATCTTTATAAATTTCTCTATTTATGCAGTCAATTTTAACGTTATAGCGTATGCTCTGTACGCCATAGCCAGTGGCGGCCTAGCAAAAAAAATCCAAATAACTCTGCACGCCATAGCTAGTGGCGGTTAGAAATTTGATTTAATTCAATTAATAACCTACATGCCACTCTCAATGGCGGTTAGAATTCAATTATTATTTTCCACTCGCCACTCCCAATAGCGGTTAGAATTGATTCCTATTTTTTTGCTTTTTTAATAACTTAATTTATGTAATTGCCATTCTATCCTACCCTTTTAAATAACAAAAGTGGATATTATTGCTGCACGCCAAGATATCATCAAGGGTGAAAACCAAACCATTGGGTTTGATTTCGCTATCCCAGTAACGGTATCCACTGTGCTATTGTGGTTTGGTGTTTTGCTGCACCAAACCATTGGACTTAGCCTTAAAGTACTTTGGTTGTCAGAAGATGAGATTTTCAATTGTAGTGGTCTGGATATAACTACTGATGGTCTACAGGACTTTGATTGGTTTGAAGTTTATATATATATATATATATATATATATATATATATATATATATATATATATATAAGTTTTGTGTTTGTGCTACTGACGACATTTACTCTATAGTTTAATTTTCTGCATGACTAAATTGCTAAGAAATGTTAATTTGATTATAGCTACTGGCGCCAAGGTTATCTAGTGATATGTGTCTTCATGGAAATATAACTATGGAAGTGGGTAAATAGTTAGTCACTGATTGAATTGAAGTATATGTCAGAGTTTGATTTATTTTCATTAAGGCCCGGTTATAACTATTGGTGATATGCATAACCATTGCTTATGTTCAAGCCTAGTTTTTCCCTGACTTTAATTTTAAGCTAATCTTGTGTGTTAGCTTTTCAACGCAAAAAGCCTCGATGCATTTGGATACCTATGGAAAGAGTTGTGTCATTTGGAAGATAGTCCATCAGAAATCTAGTTTGCCGAAAATTAGGATTTTTATTGTTTTCAACCTAAGTTTTCTTATAGATTGGCTGAGGTTGGGACTTCGAGTTCTACATGAAAAAGTAGGTCTACATACCCTAGTTTCTAAATAATTAAGTTACATGTCATTTGGATGATTGTAGGAAAAACTATAGCATTGACAAGTTAGCTAGAAAACCTACCGTATTATCCTTTATGTGCATGAACCTATTTTGGGAAATATGTCTAGTAATGAACTAAGAGTCTCTTAAACTCTTCTTGGGTGTTTTATATAGTGTTTGTAGCCTACTTTTAGGTTGTGGTTTTATTTGGAACCGACATGGTTTATAAGATCGTTTTTTTTTAATCAAAAGTAGAGAAATATCTATTTGTGAGTTTTTAGATTTAAAGGTTCATAGTGTATCTCTGGGTATGAAACTTTACGTATATGATTGTGGGAGTATTTGAAACTTACTGTATGTGATTTTATATAGTATAAATTGTTGTTTTCCTTAAATGTACATACAAGGATGTTGATATTTATTGGTTAAGAGCTACGTAAGGCTTGATTCTAATATTGAAAGATTGGATACGTAGGCAACCTTATGTACAGGTGAAGTCACTATATTATATATTATATATTAGTTTTTGTGATAACTATATGTGTATAATGTTAGTATTTAATTGTGTACGTGATTGTGGCTGTTTGAATTGTATTTGATTGATGATCATTCGTGTTGCATTCAATGATATTTAAATATGTGATTGATTTGCATTTATGCGTGAAAATAACTTTCTGCACGTGTGATCAATTGTGGTGCATGATTAATGCTAGTACAATGATAAGTGAGCTGGGAATAAGATTTTCAACGAGCCGACCACACCTTTAGATCTCTCCACACCTCAGGATTTAGTAATGATATATTATGACTTGAGATGTCATGTGATAGGAAGGTATTCATTGAATGTGCTGTGAATGACCGTTAGTGTTATGATGGGTATTCCTTGAATGTGGTGGGAATGACCCAAGAATTCATTGAATGTGCAATAAATGACCTGTTAGTGTATGATGGGTATTCCTTGAATGTGGCAGGAATGACCCAAGGTATTCATTGAATGTGCCGTGAATGACTTGAGATATTGAATGCCCATAAGAAGATGTGATTATGCGCATGGAAAGCCTAGAGATGGTTGTGACTCACAAGTTACGAGTTTACAAGATGTAAATATGTTCCTGGAGGCAATATCCGATCACCGCTTAGGACATATGTCTTGTAGTTGTACTCGGTGTGAGAAAGGCACACATGTATGTGTGATTTGGCAAATGTGTGAAGTGCAAATCGTGGAGTAGAAACTAAAGGTGAGGTCAGTAAATAAGTGATTAATAAACAAGATACATTGTGGAATTGAATCAACTAAAAATATAAGAATTTGTGTGATATTATGGATGTGAAGTGTGACTGTGAATAATATTAGTGAATGCTTGTGATATTTTATGTGATTGCGAAATGACTATAATTTGATATGTTATTACAAAAATATTAATGACTTGTGATAGTCTAAGATATATGGTTAAGCATGCAGAAACTTTATGACGTAATGATGTCATGTGAATGACTACCCTTGAATCTTGATATATGTATTATGATAAGTGGTATTCCCTGAATATGCGGGACGAACCAGGTTGTATCAATTAGACTTAAAAGTCTTAAATGATGTTTGATTATGAATGAAAATTTGACTGGCTGAGATAAATCATTTTATTATGATGTCTAACTCTATTTTGTAGGAGGATAGGATCTATTAATCTTTTATGCAGGGATGTAAATATCCTACCTTAAGACGATGTGTTGGCTTAAAGGTAAGGTGTATGTATCAAACTCATATTTAATTAGGTTATCATATGTGCATTTAATAAGTGGAATATAAGTGGTATTTATGTTGTGAGTTATTTTGGAAAGTGGGAATGATGAGTACTGTTATATGAGATTCTTGGAATTGTATATTGGGGGTGAAATCTTACTTGGGAAGAAACTACATGCCGTTTTAAGAAAATGGGACTAACTTGTCTTCCAAGTTGAAATGATTGTAATAGTATATTCCTTTATTTGAACTATTGAACATATTGTTTTTATATTTAGTCTTACTCATACCAACAAATTCAATTTGCTAACCCATGTTTGCTTTTTTTTGCAACGTGGGTGTGTTCTTGGAAACATTGATGATTGAATGCAGTGGATGACGACGTTTGATTTGGATTTGCTTTTGGAGCCTTACTGGTTTAAGTTTTCTAAAGTAGAAAGTTTGGATTTGAAACAGATGTAATAGAGTTGGTTAGTAATTTTTTTTATTTGTGAATGAAGAGTTGATCTTTCGGTTTTAATTTGATCTCATTTTTCTATATTGTGTTTGGTAATGGGTTATTAGGGTTTTGTTTCATCCTGGGTTTTCAAAAGATGGAATAGGGTGCCGACTGAGATAATTATATTTTGGGTAATTCTCTATTTTAATTTTCTGAAAATTTGGGGTGTGACACATCCTTGGACTACTCCCGCCTGAGTACGCTTAACTATGGAGTTCCTACGGAATCCCAGACAAACGTTTTAGAAAACGCCTCGACATTAGGATTTGGAAGATCGATTACTCATACCTATAATTTTTGGATAGTCGCTTAAGTGAAGTTTGATCACACCATGGCGCAATCGTCACCCATACTATTTGTATGGCTCAATACATATTTTATTGGTCAATATTATTTAATGAGAGAGTATTCTTTTTGCACTTCGAGTTTGTAGATTAAGAATTTAGAACTATATATGTAAGGTGTTAGAATTATACAAACAGAGACTTGAAGCTTTTGTCATGCAAATGTCCATTGGAAGAGCTAAAATGAATTAAAAGCCAAGGACAACATGGAGATGGAATTATCAAGATTGTGTATGCATATTTTAGCAAATATATATGTAACACGTGGCAGCATCTTCTTAAGGCTCGGATATGGTCTTTGTGTGGGTACAAAGTACCAGAACACACTTCAAGTCCAAATCCTCTTACTTCCTAGGTTCGGAAGTGAGACAAGAAGAGGAGGTTCGTGGGCTTTGGAACTAGTTGGAGTAGTTGGTTCATATAACCAACTCTTAACTATGAACTCCAAATCCGGAACTCAACTACTAGGTTTGAAACAGGTTCGTGGGCTTTGGAACTAGTTGGAGTAGTAGGTTCGTATAACCAACTCCTAACTATGAACTCCAACTCCGGTAGGTTCGAAGGAGGTTCGTGGGCTTTGGAACTAGTTGGAGTAGTAGGTTTGTATAACCAACTCCTAACTATGAACTCCAAATCCGGAGCTCAACTACTAGGCTCGGAGCTCTAACTACTACTCCGAACGTAAACATGTTTTTCTGTTGTTTAAGTCAATAAAAGAGACCTATTTGACTTGGGAAACATGAGGCTTCTAGAAGAGTCAAGATGAGACTTAACAAGAGACGGTCTCCTAATTAAACACTAATTGGGAACCCTCATCTATTCTTATAAAAAGAATAATTGAACTACGCTTTGAGTTTGATTCCTATTCACAGGATACGTAGGCAGCCATTAAAGAACGTGGTTCAACTCATCATCTACCACATCTCTTCTTCTTGATCCAATACTTTTCATTGTTCTTTGATCATCAACAAAATATTTGTGTTTCTAGATTAGGAAAAATTATCACACAAAGATGTACTCAATATTTAGAGAAGATATATATGTCTACTTGATCTCACTATATCTTCTTCTCTATTAGTTGGTAACTCAACTATTTTAATTATATATCCAGCTTTAAAACAGTAACCATTTTAATGTGGGTCAAAAGGGAGAATCTTTAATCTTGGTTTGTCCCTTTTGGGTTAACTAAAAATGAGCTTTTGCTATATTAGGGATTCCAAAAATAACCCTAAAACAAGAAGTGCAACAGCACACTCGACAAGTGGTGTAATTTGGCAATACATGTTTTTCTCTCTAAAAGCATTTGTGTTTGCCCAAAAAAAATGATGTCTTCAGATGTCCTATTCTTTCCCCAAGCAATTATAAAGACCAACATTTAACTAAAAAGCCCAAACTAATTTTAAAGTCCAATACACTTGAATTATAGACTTGAACTTTTTCTCTTAAAACATTGAGTACTTAATCAGTTCATCATCAAAATAATAGCACAATATACACTTATAATAGTCTGGACTCTGGAGCAAATCAACTATTAATGTAGTAAGCCGGCCTGGCCGGCATATTGGCTAGTATAACAAATACAACTAGGCAAAACTACAAAAGATACACGCATCGCGTGTGCATATATACTAGTTTCACAAGTAATATATCCAAATTTAAGTGAATCGATCTATATCCAAAAATTTATAATGAATTAAATTGAAATGTTTGAACCCAAAATTTATAACTAAGGTTAATATGTCCAAATTTAGGTGAACGTCTAAAAATATATTAATGAATTAAATTGGATTATTTGAAATTGTGAATACAAAATTTATAACTGGATTATCTGCAAATTTATCACTCATTTTTAATCGACATCACTCACAGTAAGTGATATCATTAAAAATGATCAGTTTCTGAAAATGAACTCAATTCATTTTTTTTTTTTTTTTTGAAACTTAACTCGATTTCTTAATTATTTATTTTAAACCATAACATTAAATATGAATAATACAATATAGTTGGATACGTTTGTGATTACGAAACATAAATACCAACCCTTATTTTTTTTTTAAAAACGTACAAAATGTTTTCTATTTCTAAGGAATTTCCAAAGGGTTTGATATGAAAATAACCTCTTCGAGCGTGCATATAGGCTAATAATGATACGGTGATTGGACATAACAAACATATATACGCGGTACACTTTACTAGAAACACACACACACACACACACACACACACACACACATATATATATATATATATATATATATTTATTTTTATTTTTATTTTTATTTTTATTTTTGTTTTTTGAAAAGACCAAGGGTTTAGGGGACCTCAACCTTTATTAATGGCAAATTCTCAAATATAATTTTCCTTCTTTATCACCTTTGATCAGTTCACTAAATTTTTGATCTATGGAGACAAACATATATATATAAAAACGAGGGGTCGAGTGAACAGTGAATGTGTGTGGACGTAGGAGTATTTTGGTCATTTCACTTTTTTATTATTTTTTTAACTTTCAAGAGGTAAAATAATAATTTAATGTTTATAAATTTAAAAAAAAAATTATGTGGATCCTACGTGGATACCACGTGCACAGTAGCTAGTATATATAACACAGGACACATGATTGTACAAAACTAATTTAGGTACCTTCTATTTCTGGCAAGACAGGTTGAATCTTTTGAGTTGGGGCACTGGCATTCAAAGGAGGTTGAGTAACTGGACTTCCAGCATTGGAACTCCAAGGAGCAGGTTGAGCCATAGGACTCTGGGCACTACTAATGGAACTCGATGGAGGTTGAGAAGTATAAATTTGGGCATCTGAACACAGTGACATTTGTAGTAAGTGAATAAGTAGAAACCAGAGAAGTGAACTTTCCATTACTCTAGCTAGCTCTAAGGATATCTTCTGATCTTGCAAGCTAAAGGAACAAGTAGCCTTATAGTAAGAGCGAGGCAACACGACAACATTCCATTCTAAATTATTAAAAATAGCTGGGCCCCCAGTTTGAGTGTGAAAATGTGGATTTATAAGTTGCATACAACTTTACATATTAATCAAACTTAAAGAAGAATAAATTTTATGTAGTGCAACTTTTAGTGATGGGAGGCATGGGACGGGATGCAACTCCTATCATCTCTCACCTCACTCTGGCCCTCTGGGTAATATCAAGAGATAACTAAATGTCTAAATGATGCCGAGATACCGAGATGCACTCGTGTTGATGATAACGTGTTAAAATACCATTTTCGTTTTCACGAAATTGCACTCTTAGGGCCATTTGTTTTTGCCTCTTACTCTTATAATACCTTGAGGTCTTATAACCTCTTATAAGATGTGTCCCAATGATTTTGGACATTTTTTTGGTTTGTTTTTTGCCTTTTATAATAGGCATTCTACTAGAAATGTCTTATAAGAGGCTCCAATTCTATAAGTACCAAAATTGGATCTATTTCAATTCTATAAATCTTATAACTTGAAAAATGACTCAAACACCCCCGTCCATATACCCCTAACCTCATTTCTCTCTTATTTCTTTTTTATTATCTTCTTCTCTAAATAACTCCATTGCCCTAGCCACCACCGGCTACCACCACCACCACCACTACCACCACCACCATCACTTCCACCACTACTACAACCGTACTATTAAGACTATCACTAAGGGTGAAATTCGAGCTAAACAAGCCGAGTTTTACCTTGCTCAAGCTCGGCTCGCTAATTACACGAGCTTTAAATTGAGCTCGAGCTCAGCTCATATATTAAACGAGTGAGCTCGAGCCGAGCTTAAATGAGCCAAGCCCAAGTCGAGCTCCGAGCCCTCGGTTATTTTACACTATAAATATGCTATTTGAGCTAAACGGCCGAGCTTCATCAAACTCATTTGTTACATGAGCTTTAATTTGAGCTCGAGCTCGGCTCATATAGTAAACGAGCGAGCTCGAGCCAAGCCCAAGTCGAGCTCCGAGTCCTCGGCTCAAATTCCACCCTTAACTATCACCACCACTATCACCGTGCTATTAAAACCACTACCACTTTCACTACCACCATCACTACTACCGTGCTATTAAGACCAATATCATCACCTCCACTACCACCACCACCACCACCACTACCAATGTACTATTAAGACTATCACCACCACCACCACCACCACCGTGATATTAAGACATTCACCACTTTTACTACCACCACTATCACTGTGCTATTAAGACTAATATCATCATCTCCACTACCACCACCACCGTGCTATTAAGACCACTACCACCACCACCACTACCGCCAGTTAAAGTAGTTTCTTAAAATTGATATTTTAATTATCAAAATTGATTTGAAATCGAAAATCAAACTATACGCTTGTTTTAAATTAATCTATTTAAATTAAATGTGATGTAAAGCAGGATTATATTTGTCAAATAACCATCTATAGGATATCATGTATTTGTTTTTTCTATTTTTACAAGTGCTTATAAGAGGAGCTTAAAATGAAAAACAAACCACTTTATAAGACCATCTTATAACACATGGTCTTATAAGACCCTCTTAGGGCATCTCTAATAGGGGGTGTAAACCGTATAGAGTGAAAATTTTACACCCCAAATATAAAAAAACTCTTTCCAATGGGGGTGTTATACCGTAGGTAATAGTGTATTAGCTAATAGAGAGGGTGAAGAATTTCCCCTCTCGCTATTAGTTAATAAAAAGCCTGGGCGACACTTGAACTGACGTCTGAGTGAAATAATTTTTGGACGTCACTTGGAGTAACGTCCCTTTCTAATTCTAAAGTAATTTTTTAACTCGGACGTCACTTAAAGTGACTTCCCAGTTTAAATTAAAGAGGGACGTCACTTTAAAGTGACGTCCGAGTTTAAAATCTATTTGTTTTTTACACTTATCCATTGGAGAGTATAGAGTATGGATATTTATAAGCTATATAATAGTATACAATTAGAGGTGTAAAATCTTAATGGCACCTACGTGGAGCCTAGGTGGAGGTGTAATTTTACATTCCCCATTCGAGATGCTCTTATAACTTAACCCAAAAAAACAAATAGCCCATTAGTTCTCCTTTTTGTACGTTAAGTTAAAAAAGATTGACACTCGGGAAAGATTTTGTTAAGCATTACATATTCTTACAGAGAATTTTGGTTGAGGAAGGTGACATCCTTAAGTGGAAAATTTGTTTGAAATGACTCCTTCGACCCGGCGGTTCCTCAATGGCACTCCAAAACTCACGCTGCACTGGACTTTATGTATGCTGATTTGCACTTTACCAGAGCTATCTACCTGAATGTTGGACTGGAAAAACGAGTTTGTCTACTCCGAGGATATCCTCATAGTGACGACATCCGATATCGTTGGATCTCATCCGATATCGTTGGATCTCGGTCCGAAAATCAAAAACAAATTCACATTCTCTCTCTTCAGACTGTTGGATCTCGGATCCAACGGCATCGGCACACTCATCCCTATGAAGATATCCTCGTGGTAGCCCAGGCCCTGGAAAAACAGCTAGACCCTAGACTTAATGTGCTGAATGGCTGAACGACGTGGAGGCGTACTCATTTTGCTTATAGGGACAATAATGCAACTTCGTGGTACCCATGCTCTTTTTGCCAAGCAGTCAACCAGCGTTACTGGAACTTTAGAAAAACTTATTAGTTCCTTCCAACAAGGATGCACGGCTTTTTAGTTGTTTGGTTTCTTCCCCTCGATGTGACTTTGCTGAAGTGGTAGGGTGAACCAGTCATATTTGCTTTGTGAAAAAGTGTGTATAGCTATTTTGTAACACGTTTCTGGCGACTAAAGGAGTCTTTGTGCAATGGAGGACCACGCAGATAACAAAGCAATTCCGTAAAAGCAGAGTTTGCATAGGTTTGTCTAGATTCCGGAAAACGACTTCAGAATTTATACCATTTTAAAGGGGCATAAAGATCAATTGTCTTTTTTCATTCCTTCACACTTTCTGGGTTCCCTATGGTATAATACTACAATACATTCTGCCTTTCTAATATATCATATATATACCCTGCTTTCGCGTACCTCCACACAAAATAAATTTGATTAGCACTTGGATAGTTTAAATGTTCATATGCTTCTAATAGTTTTTTTTTGGATCCTCTACAAAATTTGCTTAAAACACTTTGAATTAATGACAAGAAAAATGGTCATATCATAGCACTTGCTCTGACACGTGCATTCCAAGCAGAGTGTAAAAACCTTCATCTCCCGCTGTTCATTCTCTAATACACCTCGTTTCTTTCCCTCCCAAGAAACAATAACTTGAAAATTTTACTTCTCCTCTCATTCTGCTTCTTCCTCTTGTTCCCAAGAACCAACAACAATGGCGTCATCATGTTCACACTGGTGGCATGCACCAATCTACATAACAGTTTCAATCGTACTTGCCATTGTAGCAATCACAACAACAACTCACTCGAACACCAAACCTCAAACACCTTTCCCTTCAAACCAAGATTCTTTAATAACCCATCAACTCTCGACAAACACTTCTCGATCACTCCGTAACTCTGGTTTTCATTTCATGTCTACACTTCTACAAATCTCACCAGAACTTTTCCTTCCAGCTTCTTCATCGACCATTTTCGCTATTCAAGATACAGCTATTTCTAACATCTCTCTTCCTCCATTGTTAATGAGAGATCTTCTTTGGTATCATACCTCTTCTATTACGCTTTCTTTAGATGATCTTTTGAAACAACCCCAAGGTAGTTGTGTTCCTACATTGCCTAATGGAAAGAATCTTTCTATCACAAAGATTGTCAATCAAGAAAGATTGGTTGAAATCAATGGAGTTCTGATTTCTCATCCTGATATATTCAGTCATGGGCTATATTCGATTCATGGGGTTGTCGCGCCGTTCTTTTCAATTAATCATACATTGGAGCAAAAACAAGATTGGGGTTTCATTAAATCGCATGTTTGTGGACAGAATATGAGTGTAAATGCCAATGAAACACAAGCAAGAAACATGTGGAATCGAGTTATAAGGCAGTTGAGCTCGAATGGGTATGTTTCGTGTGCGATTGGGTTGCGGTCGGTTCTTGATAGGATTCTTATTGATTACACCGATTTGAGTTCTGTTACAATTTTCGCCCCTTTGGAT
Organism: Coptis chinensis; assembly: GCF_015680905.1. Taxonomy (NCBI): domain Eukaryota; kingdom Viridiplantae; phylum Streptophyta; class Magnoliopsida; order Ranunculales; family Ranunculaceae; genus Coptis; species Coptis chinensis. The sequence continues at coordinate 77,567,333 of NC_141464.1, forward strand.
TTCGCTTACATTGCTTCGCCTTCGCCGATGTTGGAGAGACTAGTGAGGTTGCATATATTGCCTGAAAGATATGAGTACAGAGAACTTGTTTCTGTGCCTGCGAAAGCTTCTTTAAGGACATTATTTAATGGGGATGACCTGGAAGTAACAGAGGATTATAATGCCAAGGGGGTACTTGGTATCAATGGATTACTGCACCGGATATCCTGTTGTCCAAGGAGTTTGTGATTCATGGGATTTCTCGACCCTTTAAAATGGTGAAGCTTTCTAGCACAATGAGTTAGGAGCATTTTCAGATCAATGGAGTTGTGTTGCTGCTATTTTTTGTATAGCTCTTGTGACTTTTATGTTCAGTGATTGTATACTTTGTGTTTTCTGATTCAAAGAAACCTTTCTGCAACTGTGTAAGATTCTATGAAGACGTTTAATATTTGTTCTTAGATGATGCTCATTATCTCATATATAAGTGTACACCACATTGAAATCAACGCCTCTTTTATGAGTTTTGAGGATTTGGAAATGTTTTCTGTCAAAATTGATAATCTTCTGGTTAAAGTCTAATGTGAACCGCTTTTCCCTTGTCCTTGTTATTTACGCAAAATAGCACGCACGCCCTTTGGGGCAAAATAGAATCAGTCTTTAAGAAACTTGATTGTTTGTAAACCAACAGGGAGTTATTGAGAAAGAAAAGCATAAACACTGTATGCATATGTGCTTTTGCCAATTTTATAACCAAACATGGTAAAAGAGAACAAAAACAATCACCATTTTAAAGCAAAATATTTGTTCGTCCAGGCTTTCTTCAATCATTTTGATTATCGAACAAAAAACAAAAAAGCAAAATATTTGTTTTCCCTAACATATCACCATTTCAACAATCAATACACAACTTACAACAACGAATACAAAACACAGAGCATATATGCTCAAAAAACAAACAGATGAAGTCCTTCCTTTGTCATGTGATGAAGTTGTAGGAACACTTGGTGGTCTAATAACAGTAGCACTTGTGCTAAGTCCATTAGATGAACCATTAGTCCCAAATGGAACAATAATGTACACACTCAGAGATGTATTGCTTGACTTCCACCTTCCTCTTTCTTGACTGGGGAGCTTCACACTATAAAGACGTAAGTATGTGTCGCCAGTCCCACGTCACTCCATAACCTATTGGTGCATTTTCTCTTCTCTTTGTTGGTCCCTTTGTTTGTTTGTTTGTTCTTATTCACCACCTGCAAGTATATAAGCCAATTAGACTACCATGTAAATAATGTGAACATGCAACTAAATGTGCAAATGACTTGCAGGTTTCTTCAGAAGGCTATTGCATCCGTCATTCCCCCCGATGTGATTCCAGACTCATAAAGCTTGTTAGGGCATCTCCAATGGGGGGTGTAAAATTACACCTCCACCTAGGCTCCACGTAGGTGCCATTAGGATTTTACACCTCTAATTGTATATTATTGTATAACTTATAAATATCCACACTCTATACTCTCCAATAGAAGAGTGTAAAAAAAAAATAGATTTTAAACTCGGACATCACTTGGAGTGACGTCCCTCTTTAATTTAAATTGGGACGTCACTTGGAGTGACGTCCGAGTTAAAAAATTACTTTAGAATTAGAAAGGGACGTTACTCCAAGTGACGTCCGAAAATTATTTCACTCAGACGTCAGTTCGAGTGTCGCCTGAGCTTTTTATTAACTAATAGCAAGAGGGGAAATTCCCCACCTTCTCTATTAGCTAATACACTATTACCTACGGTATAGCACCCCCATTGGAGAGAGTTTTTTTTTATATTTGGGGTGTAAAATTTCCACTCTATATGGTTTACACCCCCCATTGGAGATGCCCTTATAAGCTATTTTCTTTTTATTTTGCTTGAGAGTTTAAAAACGTACTGTTGCGTGTAGTACTATGACCTAAAATTCAAAGCTAGCTACACCAACCAGGCTCTGTCATAAGGCTGGTTGTGATACAAATATTTAATTCAATAGAAGCACATTATTACAATATGAACTTTGGGCCATAGGCACCTGCTGTCATAAGTAGATATTTATAATTCAAATAATACCTAAATCAAATATGAAGAAGTTCAATGACATGCATGTTTTCATGTTAATAGCGGCATGTGAGTACATAGACAAAGAAGTAAATCAGTAAATAACAAATTGAGGATTTTAAAAAAGGTAATACAAACAGAAGGATACATTCATTTTCGAGCCTTTAAATATAATGCAGCAACATTCTCGTTGACTAAAACAGTAGTCCAAATGGAATGGACGTGAGGGTCAAGGGTTTTAAGTTTTTAACTGATTAAATCATACAACAATCATAGTCAACAATTAAGCATACTTTTCACGAAAGCAAGAACTAATCCTACATGCAGAATACTATCGTAAGAAAAGAAGAAAAAATACCAACGTACAAACCTATGCAATAGTGATAGAAATCTTTAAATTCCATTACAACTTCGATCCTATAAATCGGAAACACTCATTTTAGGAAAATAAAAATAATATATAATTCCTAACCGATCAAAGATGTATGCTGCTGATTATGTTGTGAGCATTTTTCTTGAATGCAACCAAAGATGAGATATGCCAAATAGGGCATGTACGACACTCAAATAATGGTATTGGACCTAAATAAGAAACCATCAAATCTCTTATAAATATTGTAATTACAGCTAATAAAATAATTTTGGTCTTAACTATGATGCACCGAGTTTCAATCTCAATAGTGAAATAATCTACATTATAAAATAGTGCAATTTCTACACAATATTAGCAAATCAAGAAGATCACGACCTTAGCTCCTGAGGAGAAACAACACATAATTATCAATATGTACTTATCTCAGTGCAAAGTGTGTGAAGCTAGTCATAATGCCATCAAAGTACAATATATATTTTGCTTCACACTAATTTGTACGAATTGAAAAACCTCATCATTGTTCCATTCTATTGTTGTTAACACGTATGGTATAAGCAATAGTGTTTTAACACATTCATTGCATCCCTTGAGCCAATCATGCAAAATATACATTTGAGACGGTACATTTGCTAGTTGAAAATTTATGACTTGTCATAGTTTCTGCTACCTACATTTTTTCTTTTCCTTTCTCCTTGCACTTTTTGCATTTTCCTTCATTAATAGAATAGGCACTTACGTAGCCAAAAAAAAAAAACCCCCACTCCCAATCCCCATCCATGACCTTATCCATTTCAATTTGATATATTTATAAAACCTACACAGGAAAAACACCATTGAAATTTGTTGGACCAAGCATTGTTAAGACTTACATGCCCTGAGGAAGTGTTGAATCATCGACGCTTGCATACAAAAACAATGACCCTCCACGCTCAATGCTAAGAAACTTGAGAGATGCGAAGTCGGTATATTCATTTGTAACAGCAAATATATCCACACAAACACCTGCTTGGATAGTCACGGTAGCCTGAAAAAAGTTAAATATTGTTTAAACTTCTAAAATGCAAAAATGTGTTTGTGCAAAAAGTAGGTCAGTTTCTCTGGACAAAAATTACCAGATCTTCGTAGAAAGGTGTCTTCTCAGGAAGCAAAGTGCGATATGCATCGTCCCCCTTGATAGCATATTGTTCACATACCTTTTCGTCTAGTTGCCCAGCTCCAAACTCAGGAGGACCAGACAAAAAGGCAAAGATCCTGGCTGCTCTTGTCAGATCAAGATAACTAATATCATTCTCCTGAATACACACTAAATAAAAAGAACATAAAAGTACTTCTTTCTACAAATAGTCTGTTTCTGTGAACCTTAACCAAACATACTTTGCACCGAGTCCCATAAGAGCGAATTAATTGTGTTGCACGTACACTCAGATTCAAAAGAACTTTAGTCTTACACATTCAACTATTTCCGCATTTTCATACACGGGACAGAGAAATAGTTTTGTACTTTTACGTTCATACACGGGGCATGAGAGAAACTGTTGTACATTGTTACTTTCTTAATTTCAAGATGCCATAACTTTTTTACTATTCAACTCAAAATTTATGTAGTCGAGTATCTTTTTGAGGGTTTGGCAATTCCAAGTTCTTGAAACTATGCATAATTTAAAACCAACATCCAGATATTGCTAGGGCACAAGTTGCATGCGGCGTGTTAGAACATAATAACATGACCCTACTATGAATGAAAGAATAAGAGTACCTCATATTAGATTGCAATTTCATTTGGTCAACAAACACATACAACTGGGAAAAAATGAAACCAAGACATTGCTAGCACTTGTTTAGTGTATTTTTAGAATCCACATCGCCCATGTTAGTAACTAACTGGGCAAGCGTAAATGAAATTATCTTAAGCTTTTAATACCAAACTGAATTTCAAATAACACCAATAGCATTCGATATATAATCATCAAAGTTTTTACAACACAAGCAAGAGAAGTAAACAATTAAGAAAACAAATCAACCTACTAAAACCACAACTGAAGCAAGGATCCCATAGCTTTTGGTGGATGGGGACTACCTGATCATAAATATGGTAATGTACAATACTTTTAATGTTTTACTACCTGCTCATGTGTAGTAGCTTATAGAATGTTGCACATACTTTAAGATCCATGTTACAAAATAGGAAAAAAATAAAATAAAAACGGTCATGTATCATGTAACTACATAGAGAACGTATACACTATAGTTCATTTTTGTTCCATTGTTCATCAAGTACTTAACCATTTGAAATCTGCAACTTCGTTCAAGATCAGGCTTTCAAAGGATGTTTAAGTTTTGAGAATATTTAATCAAGCATCAAAGTCAAAATATTCTATCAACACTTAGTAAACAAGCAAAGATGAAACAAAAAAATTTGGGAAGAGCTAATTATACTACGTACCCCAGCCATTCCTATCTCCACAACCTTTTACTCAAGAGAGAGCACACTCTCAACATTGAACTTGTTAATGGTAGAGACTGTAGATATAGGGATCATGACTAAATCATCCATTACCATGTACAAAATCTGTTAGAAAAATAGATTTGCACAAATCTATTGAGATATGAATGAGTAATTTGTCTCCCAAGTTACCCCATTTGAGATGAAATGGGTTTCTCTTGAAATAGTACGTAAAGCGAGAAAAACCTTTTCGAAAGGGTGCACTGGTTCGAAATAGTGAATTATGTCGAAAAGGTGCGACCTTTTGAAATGTGCATTGGTTTGAAACAGTGCATAATGCCGAAAAGTTGTGACCTTTTGAAATATGCACTGGTTCAAAACAGTGCTTTATACCAAATGGTGTGTCCTTTCGAAACATGTGACTTTTCAAAGAGTTGCTTAATTTTTTCCAAGAGTCACTTTGTTATTTCGAAGAGGCACCACTCACCTATAAATAGTGGATAATTTGGAGAGAAAGGCGCACCAGATCATACAGAGTTATGATATTTCTCTTCTCCCTCTGTTCTTAGTCAAATTCTATGTTGTGTTCGCTGATTCTATAGAATTAAAGTGCTAGCTTTCTATAGAAGGAAATCCGTTCTATCTTGGGAGACAATTTCCCATCAACCTTCAAGCACCGTGAGGGGGAAAATCTGTCTTAATGACATAGTGTATCTACACTAGGCTCGGATTTAACTAAGAAGTACAAGATACGTACAAGACAAAAGGTTTGTATAGTTTGGTAATTGGTAAAGAGTAAGTACAATTAAGTTGTATATTCCTAACAACTTAAGACAGATTTCTTTTCCTTCTTCTTCTTTACCGAACAGAATTTGTTTCTATTTTCTTTTCATTTTTGGTTTAAAGGAATAACAAAGTATGGTTGTATTTCAGAATATGGCAACACCACCAGTTACACTTGCTGTTACTGTTCCGACTGCTGTTCCCCATTCTGTTCCTCATGGGGAGAAGCCTGAAAAGTTCAATGGAACTGATTTCAAGCACTGGTAACAGAAGATGCCTTTCTATTTGACCACCCTTAACTTGGCAAGGTTTCTGTGGGATAAGGCTCCTGATGAAACCGACAAAGATAAGGTTTTGGCCAAGGATGCTTGGTTTCATGCTGATTTCTTGTGTAAAAATTATGTCCTTAGCGGGTTGGCTGACTTATTATATAATGTGTATAGTGTGTTCAAGACTGCTAAGGAACTTTGGGATTCATTGGACAAGAAATACAAGAGTGAAGACGTTGGCATGAAGAAATTCATAGTTGGCAGATTTCTTGATTTTAAAATGACGGATAGTAAGACCGTCATAAGCAAGATCCAAGAACTTCAAGTAATGCTCCATGATGTCATTGCTAAAGGAATGACCCTAGGAGAATATTTCCAAGTGGCTGCTATGAATCTATGATTGAGAAATTGCCACCATCTTGGAAGGATTTTAAAAACTATCTTAAGCATAAATGCAAAGATATGAATCTTGAAGAACTGATTGTCCGTCTAAGGACAGAGGAAGATAACCGTCTATTTGAGAAGAAGGGCAAGGATCCCATGGTGGCAAAGGCCAATGTTGTGGAAGGATCAAGTGCTAAGGGAAAGAGGAAGCGCCAAGACAAAGCTCAAGGCGAAGAGAGTAGTACGCCTACTAAGTTCAAGGGCAAGTGCTACAACTGTGGGAAGGCTGGACATAAGGTAAGTGAATGTCGCAAGCTAAAGAAGTACAAGAAGCAAAAGACTTAAGCAAATGTGACAATGGACCGCTTTCTGACAATGTTAATAACATGAACCTATCTGCTGTGGTTTTTGAATGTCTCATGATTGGAAATGAAAGGGAATGGTGGGTGGATACTGGTGCTACTCGCCACATATGCTCCAACAAGTCGATGTTCACCACTTATCATGTTGTGGAAAAGGAAGAACAACTCTTTATGGGAAACTCTTCTACGTCCAAGGTTGAAGGCAAAGGAAAGGTGGTGATGAGGTTGACTTATGGGAAGGAACTAACTCTGAATGAGGTGCTCTATGTGCCTGACATTCGTAAGAACTTGGTTTCTGGGTCGCTGCTGAGCAAGAATGGCTTTATGTTAGTCTTTGTTTCTGATAAATTTGTACTAACTAAGAATGATGTATTCGTGGGTAAGGGTTATCTTCAGGATGGGCTCTTTAGGATGTCTTGTTTTACTATTGCGCCAAAGAGCGCCAATAAAGTTGAATTTTCTGTTTACTTGATTAAGTCTTCACATGTATGGCATGGTAGATTAGGACATGTTAATTATGACACTTTACGTAGATTAATTAATTTGGACTATATACCAAAGATAAAAATAGACCCACACTATAAATGTAAAACTTGTGTAGAATCCAAGTTGACCAAATCATCCTTTCATTCCATTGAAAGAAGTACTGAACCTCTAGACTTAATACACACAGATATATGTGATCTTAAGTACGTGCAAACTAGAGGTGGTAAAAAATATTTCATTACTTTTATTGACGATAACACTAGATATAGTTATGTTTACTTGTTGAGAAGTAAAGATGAGGTAATTGAAGTGTTCAAACACTATAAAAGTGAAGTTGAAAAATCAACTAACCAAAAAGATTAAGGCTATAAGAAGCGATAGAGGGGGTGAATATGAATCACCTTTTGAAGATTTCTGTTCTAAACATGGAATCATTCATCAAACTACGACTTCGATCCTTATTCACCTCAATCAAATGGTATTAATTGCAGAGCACAAAAACCAAACTCTAAAAGAGATGATGAATGCTATGTTGTTAAGTTCTGGTTTACCCCCTGAATTTGTGTGTGTGTGTGTGTGTGTGTGGGGGGAGCTTTGCTTTCCGCCAATTACATTCTCAACAAGATTCCTAACAAGAAGTCGCTTAAAACACCATACAAATTGTGGAAAGGTCATCAGACTTCCTACGAATTCTTAAAAGTATGGGGGTGTCATGCTAAAGTGGAAGTCCCTAAACCTAAGAAGGTGAAGATAGGACCCAAGACTATTGATTGTGTATTCATTGGATATGCAAACAATAATAGTGCATATCATTTTCTGGTTCATAAATCAGAGATTCAAGATATACATGTTAATATGATTATTGAGTCAAGGAATGCTTCATTCTTTGAAAATACGTTTCCGTATAACATGTGTATAGAGCCAAGTTCAACAAAGAGAACTTTAGATGCTACAACTAGTAACCATCCTACACAAAGCGAAATTGAGGAGGAACCTAGACGTAGCAAAAGGTCAAGGACGTCAACGTTTTTTGGACCTGATTTTCTAACATACTTGTTGGAAAATAATCCTCAAACGTTCAAGGAGGCAATGTTATCTCCAGAAGCTACTTATTGGAGAGAAGCAATAAATAGCGAGATTGAATCCATAATTCAAACTCATACATGGGAATTGGTGGATTTACTATCAGGTTCCAAGACTTTGGGATATAAGTGGATATTCACAAAGAAATTTAAGACTGATGGATCAATCGACAAGTATAAAGCTAGACTTGTGGTCAAAGGCTTTAGACAAAAGGAAGGATTTGATTATTTTGACACTTACTCTCCAGTTACAAGAATAACTTCCATAAGGATGCTAATAACAATAACATCAATACATGGATTTGAGATACATCAAATGGATGTAAAGACGACATTCTTGAATGGTGAGTTAGATGAAGAAATATACATGGAACAACCTGAAGGGTTTATTGCTCCTGGACAAGAAAGGAAAGTTTGCAAGCTTGTTAAATCTTTATATGGATTAAAGCAAGCACCTAAGCAATGACATGAAAAATTTGACAATGCAATGTTGTCAAACGGTTTCAAAATAAACGAGTGTGACAAGTGTGTCTATGTCAAAAGCACTCAAAAGGGATGTGTCATTGTTTGTCTTTATGTAGACGATATGCTAATTTTGGATAGTAATATGGATGTCATAAAATCTACCAAACAAATGTTGTCTAGTAAGTTTGACATGAAAGATTTAGGTGTCGCTGATATTATCCTAGGAATTAAGATTTCTAGGACAGAGAAAGGATTTGTTCTATCACAATCTCATTACATTGAGAAGATTCTTGAAAAGTTCTAGAAATATAACATCACACCAAAAAGATCACCATTTGACGTAAATCTTCATTTAGCCAAAAATACTAGAGATAGCATATCTCAACTAGAGTACTCTCGTATACTTGGTAGTTCAATATATGTCATGAACTGTACAAGGCCTGACATAGCATACTCTAGGAGCAAACTAAGTTGATATACGAGTAATCCTAGCAGAGATCATTGGACTGCCATACTGAGAGTTTTGGGATACTTAAAGTATACTCAGAATTTTGGTCTGAACTACACAAGATATCCAGCCATTCCAGAAGGGTACTGCGTTACTAATTGGATATCTAACACTAAAGAATCAAAGTTCACAAGTGGATATGTCTTTACACTTGGAGGTGCAGCTGTTTCTTGGAAATCCTCAAAACAAACGTGCATAGCGAGGTCCACTATGGAATCAGAATTCATAGCATTGGACAAGGCTGGAGAAGAAGCAGAGTGGCTTCGAAATTTCTTAGAGGATATTCTAAATTTGGCTAAATCTGTGCCAGTAGTGTGTATACACTGTGACAACAAATCTGCTATTGGTAGAGCACATAGTAGCATGTATAACGAGAAGTCTCGACACATACGTCGTAGACATAAACCCGTTAGACAATTGCTCTCAAATGGAGTTATCTCAATCGACTATATATGTAAGGTCAAAAGATAACATTGCAGATCCGCTTACAAAAGGTTTAACAAGAGAGTAAGTGGAAATATTATCAAGGGGAATGGGCTTAAAGCCTTTGAGATAATCAACCAAGAGTTCCTCATAATGGAAAAACCAGCCTAGTTGACTGGAGATCCCAAGATCTAGGTTTAAAGGACCAGCTGAATTATGTCTGTGACTCAATTAGCACTGGAAAGTAATAATATACTCTAACCCATTCCTATATAAGACAATGCATATCTGCCGTGAGACCCAGGATAAGTCAAGCTTTTAATGATTTATTATATCTTGGAAAGTTATGTTATCCAAGTGGAGTATTGCAGGATACTCTTTATAGAAATCACCTATGTGAGTGTGAAGTGGGGCCGCTTCTATGAGAATTTTAAGAAAAATGTCTCAAAAGCACTCTCTGAAACCAAGAAGTGTTCAAGGCAAAAATGAACACAAACGTGATAACCAACAATATTCGAGAAGGTACTGCGTGAAGATGATTGTCTAGGTTTATACAAATGGCTGACAGTTCAAGGACATTAATTGAAGTCTACTGATCGTCCAATTAAATCCGATCGTCTTTCACTAAGGCAAGTTCAAGGCCTCCCATGCTACTTGACCTGATGTGGTATCTTTTCATTTGTAAAAGAACAGAAATCCGATGTTTATGATAGAAGAAGCCAAATTTTCATTCATGTGGGGGATTGTTAGAAAAATGGATTTGCAGAAATCCATTGAGATATGAATGAGTAATTTGTCTCCCAAGTTACCCCACTGAGATGAAATGGGTTTCTCTTGAAACAGCACGTAAAGTGAGAAAAACCTTTTTGAAAGGGTGCACTGGTTCGAAACAATGCATTATGTCGAAAAGGTGCGACCTTTCGAAATGTGCATTGGTTCATAACAGTGCATAATGCCAAAATGTGTGACCTTTCGAAATAGGCACTGGTTCGAACAGTGCTTTATGCCGAAATGGTGTGTCCTTTCGAAACATGTGACTTTTCAAAGAGTTGCTTACTTTTTTCTAAGAGTCACTTTGTTGTTTCGAAGAGGCACCACTCACCTATAAATAGTAGATGAATTTGGAGAGAAAGACACACTAGATCACACAGAGTTCTGATCTTTCTCTTCTCCCTCTGTTCTTAGTCAAATACTATGTTGTGTTCGCCGATTCTGTAGAATTGAAGTGCTTGCTTTCTATAGAAGAAAATCTGTCTTAAGGACATAGTGTATCTACACTAGGCTCGGATTTAACTAAGAAGTACAAGATACGTACAAGACAAAAAGTTTGTATAGTTTGGTAATTGGTAAAGAGTAAGTACAATTAAGTTGTATATTCCTAACAAAATCAACCCTTTAACAAAACCTGTTGAACCTATAATAGATGCAATTTGAGAAGGCGTTGACGGTGCAATGAATGATATTGGATTTCAAATTTGATGCTCACAAATAGGATACATTCTTATGGTTGCTCACGTAACATTTGCGACCGTTGCTGCTTCAGTGGGCGTTAGAGGAAATTCATTTGTCAAATGGTAAAATGTACAATGTAAAACTAAAAAAGTTTCGGTACACTGAAGAGAATACATTTGATAACATTAGTATACAATCAATTCCGAGGCCCCATTCCAACCGGCCCATGTTCTAAACTCACTTGAATACACATGTAAATCACCCCTTCACTAAAATAACCAAACATAACAAAAAACTCTCAAAAAATAAAAATTCTCAAAAAATAGAGATAGATTGGTGTCTTACAATTACATAAGGGGAAACAAAATTGAAACTCAAAAACAAAAAAGAAATCAAAATTTACCTGTGAATTAGAAGCACAAAAACATGATGTAATCTTCGAAAATTAGATGAAAAGTATTAAAATCAGTTTTCAATTGAAGCTTTCTACTATTCTCAAGGATCGAATTGAGCATCAAACCAACCATTTCTCATAAGAATAATCGTTGATGTTGCTTTAGAAGCCCCTGGACAAATTAAACTTCAATCTAATGCATGGCAGTGCTTCGTCGTATATTTTGCTCTAAAAAAAATTAAAAAAGGATCAAACATTGACGTGAATGTATGGTACACTTTTTTTTTTTTTAAAAAAACTATATGCTACACTTGTTGCTTTCATTTCAAATAGTAATCTAAAGTTATTTTGTTTGTTAGGGTTTAGGGTACAAATAGTAATCTAAACCTTATTTTTACTAGAATGGTGCACGTGTTACGCACAAATTTATACATGCGTGGGGACCTTAGCTACGAAAAGAAAAGAAAACAAATTTCTAGTTTCAGTTTTTAATTCTTGAAACAGACACGCTTTTATGGTTTGTTGCCCGAATAAAAACAAAATTTTAGAACGGACAAAAAAACAAAGTGTTACAACAGATACCTAGCATAGCAAATATACAAAGTGTTAGAACCGATACCGGTTCATCAGCTAATGAGAACACGTGTAGGCCGGTAAAAGAAGGGGTTGTTAAAACCGATAGATAACTCAATATGGCTAGCTAGGTCACGCCACTTATAAGTAGCAGAGATAGAGATTTCAGAAACCATGGCACAATTTCCATTCAATTAGTGCTGACGTGCTCACATGTGTCAAGTTCTATGCTAAAGTGGCATATATTCATTGGTTGTATAGCCATACAAGCTCAAAACCAAGGTAGGATATCGGGGTATATATCGGAAATATCAGAAATATATATCTTTTTTTGGCAAACATTCAAAATATCATTATATATATTGGTGATATTGGTCAAATAGTTAAACAATATATATTGGAAAAGGCGATATATATATCAACAAAAAAGGACTTCAATATTTGGTGGAGATATATTGAATTTTTCCATGTCGGGTACCCAAAAACCAAAATATATTGATGATATTTCCAATATTTCGGCGATATTTCTTGCCTTGCTCAAAACACATCATCACCTAACAAGATTAAATCTACACAGTCCCATTTAATTTGCCCCATTTAATGGTTAAATGGTTAAGATCCTATCTCATCACAGACCAAAATCTAATCTAAACCATATAATAATAATAATAATACTGTAAAGGTCATTGTTTAATCATAGCTTCATCTTCTCCATCTTCTTCCTATCTACCACCACCGACTTTAGCCACCAACATATCCAAAACGTGATCTTGATAAACTAAAAGAAATAAATGCATGATTGACTAACGAAATAATTAACGTGATCACTTTCGTAGTTAAGGAGTTGAAATGGGTTTGAGAGAATTTGATCAAGCTCTTTAATTAGAGAAATTAGTTACCATTTTTTTTTTTAAAGATGCTGGGATTTTGCAGATCCCCATCTGTACTATAGAATTCAACTTAATATATAAAGGAGGGATAAAAAAACATGTTCCATATTTTCACCTAACGAGAGTTTTGCAAGGTGATCTGCAGCTCTATTTTCTTCTCTGAATACATGGATCAAAAGGACATCAACCAAGGAAAGCATAAGTCTTCTAATGGTAGCCACCAGATTCCAGCACTGCTATGGTGAATTCTCGATATCTTTAAGAATTTGGATAGCTCTTAGTGAGTCAGATGCCACTATAATCCTCCTATAGCCAAGATCAATACATAGACTAATCCCAGTCTGAAATTAGTTACCAATTATCTCTTCATCATTTTGGTTTTCTTAGATGGGTGTAGTTAATGGAGGTGTTGTAGAAGATCGACAAGAGAAAAGGGATGGAGGAAGTTAAAGTCAAACGTTTCAAACGTTTCTGCGTGCATTGATTTAAGCTTGTGTAGCAAATTACCAATGTCTTCGTACCACCTAATCAAATGAGCGAGCACGTGTTTGGCTTCGATTGCCATGTGATCGGTTAACTGACTGGAAATGAGTCATAGTCCTAAAGTGCACAAATACGTACTAGTAGTATATGTAAGGTACTGCAGTGCAAAATAGGTGATAGTACATTGCATTCTATGCCTATTAATTCATCTGGTTAGTTTTCTTGCATCTTGGCAAGCATGAAAGAGTAGGTCATTGTCACACCCCAAAATTTCCAGACAATCAAATAGAGATTATTTAATATATAAATATCTCAAATGTTTCCCTATTCAATCATCTGAAAACCTAGGGTGAAGTGACAAATGCTAATAATCTATCATCAAACACGATATTAAATCTGAGATCAATTTAAAACCAAAAGAACAACCCTTCAATCACATTATTAAATTAAATGAGTAGCTAACGAACTCTATTACATGTCTCAATTCAAAACCATACATTTCAGAAAAATAGAAAGACTTTAGGAGAGAATCCAAATTAAGGGTCCTCAATCCATTGCACTCCACCAGCTATAATCCTAAGAACACCCACGTTGCAAAACAAAGCAAACATGGGCCAATTTGCTGGTATGAGTAAGACTAAATATAAAATAGTACTACCTTCAACTTTCAAATAAATAAATAATAATATTATCGGCCAACCATTTAACTTGGAAGTCAAGATAGTTTTGTTTCCCAAAACGGCGTGCAATTTCTTCCAAGTAAGCTCACCAATAAAATTCCTAACTAGTAAATAAAGATTGTATACATTACCTTTAATCAAGCACGTCAAATCAGGATAGGACAACGTCTCTGCATAAAAGATTAATAAGTCCTACCCTCCTGCAAAACAAAGTTAGTTTTCCCAAACATAAACAGTTAAATCATACATCTACGACTTCATTCTCACAGCAATATACATAATTTGACTTAAGATATCACAAATATATCAACATTCATGTCACACCACCATATCCATCATATCACACAAACCACATACACATTCCTTTGTAGGAAATCATATAATGCATAAACATTCATAAACAACAACCCGCTCATACATAAAATTGATAAGAGCCCAAAATTGTAGTTTTAACCCCTTAATAATATTATATTTAGACCAATTATGTTTATAATAAATAAGAGTTAGTACTGTTTACGTGCTTTTGTGTATTTCAGGTCTTGGAGTCAAATATGTAAAGAAATATGTCACTTTTGCAAGAGAAAGGAGCAAAGGTTGGTTGCTAAGAAGTTCTATGGTTAAAACCCAAGCTTCAAGGAGAAAAAACTTTTTTAAAGCCCAATCAAAGCTGAAAAGTCAAAGTCAATGTGGGCAAAAATAGAGCATAAAAGTCAACAGAACTTCCGCAGGCCGTATCTTTGGACTCAGACCTCAGAATTGGGTCTACTATATGTCAAAACGACCAGCTCGGAAAGAGCTTTCTAATGGTCCAGGCTTTGATCAAATAAGAGGAGTAAAAGTGGACGAAAAAGTTGTTGCAGTAATTTTCAGCAGAGAAACTCTTTTTAGACTTGAGTAATTAGGTTTTGGGCTTGATTTAATGGCCCAAAACATAGCTCCAAAGCCCATGCACAAAATTGTAAACCTAGCCCTCTCATATATAAAGAGGACTAAGGCACAACTCTAAGAATATAAGCCCTTAGTTAATTAAGCTTTCTTTCATTAGTTTTCTTTAGTCTAAACCTAGTTTATGTTATTTAGCCTAGCCACCATTAATAAAAGTCAAGTTATTGTTATTGTTTTTATGATGTCTTATTCTTATTCTTATAATTATGATAGTCTAATGAATCATAGCTAAACCTCAATTAGAGAGGTTTGATTAAAGCTTTGATGAAGACTTGATGAGTTAGTATAGAATAGTTATAGTAAGATATTCCACTCTTGACTGAAGTTGTGATTTATAATACAACTCGAGATCAAAATGAGCTAGCAAGTAATGATGATAACATCTTGACTGAAGAGGAGTTATTCCACTTCAATTTAGAGAATAACACATATGCAGCCCTTGTACTAGAAGAAGAAGGCATAGTAGATGATGATATCTCTGAGTAGCAGGAGGATCCATTTGATGATCAGAATATGGTATCAAACCTAGCTACACCTCTGCGTATGCCATCATAGGTTACTACTAGAGCGCAACTTCAAAAGCTACAACAATCTGGCAAAAGAAACAGTGGAAGGCCAAAGGGCTCAGGTAACAAAAACAAACAAAAATGATAGTTTTTTTTTTTTTTTTTTTTATGAAGATATGTATATACAATGTTAGAGGAATAAATGATCTGAAAAAAGCAAGAGATTTAAATATTTTCAGAACTCGAAATAATCTATCCTGTTTTTGCATCCTTGAAACAAAAGTTAAAATAGAAAAATTTCAAGGTATTAGCAATGTCTGCTGCCCTGCTTGGTCTTTTGAGAAAAATTACTCTAGTGATCGTTCTGGTCGTATTTGGATATCTTGGGATCCTTCTCAGCTATATGTTTCCAAAATTCTGGAAAGTGCTCAATTTATTCATGCTCAAGTCATGGTACTAGCTTCTTCACAAGTGTTTCATCTTACAAGTATCTATGCAAGCAATAAAAGAGTAGAGAGGCAGATTCTTTGGCAAGTGATAAGAGCCCAAAACTGTAGTTTTAACCCCTTAACAATCATACTTTTAGACCAATTATGCGAGTAATAAATTAGAGTTAATACTGATTACGTGCTTTTATGTATTTCAATCATTGAAGTCAATTATGTGCAGAAATATGCCACTTTGGCGAGATAAAGGAGCAAGGGTTGGTTGCTAATAAGTTCTGTGATTAAAGGCTAAGATTCAAGGAGACAAAGCCTTTGTAAAGCCCGGTCAAAAGCTGAAAAGTCAACGCGGGCAGAAATAGTGCACAAGTCAGCAGAACTTCCGAAGACCATATCTTTGGACTCAAGCCTCAGAATTAGGCCTACCTTATGTCAAAACGACCGGCTCGGAAAGAGATTTCCAATGGTCCAAGCCTTGACCCAATCAGAGGAGCAAAAGTGGATGAAAAGTCTACTGAAATCAAAGCTAGCTGAAACGGGCTCTGTGGACTGAAGAAATTAGGCTTTGGGCTCGATTTTCCGGCCCAAAAACATGACTCCTCAGCCCATGCACGAAAATGTGGATATGGTCTCCTCCATTTACACACACAAGACTTAACTCTTAAGCATTAGATAGATTAGGTAGAAAAGTAGCTATTAAACCTTAGTTCTAGATCTAGTTTTAAATTAATAAAGTAGTTTTGATTCTTGTTTTAATTTTAGTATTGAATGATTGTTATTCATTTTTAGATCAATAAAATATTTAGTTCTTGATAAATTAGTTTCATTTTCCATTAATTATTAGCTTAAATTCTTAGATTCAATTATTTGTCATTATTAGTTTAAATAAATTCTTGCATGATTAATGTCCATTTGAGTTTAAATAAGCAAAGTTCAAATCTTTATTCCATGACGTGTTTAATTTCATATGGAAATGATAGTATGATGATTCTAGGCTAAACCTCCATTAGAGGGGGTTGAAAAAGCCTTGATGAAGCTTGATTTGTGTTAGCGTAGAGTAGTCGTAATTTCCATTCCATTCTAGAAACTATTAGTTCACCATGAGAATGGGTTTGATCGTTCACATGCTAGATGTTAGTTGGTAGAGATTACCATGAACAACTAGGGATTAGGAAGAACCAATTGTTCTGCAAAAGCAGTTCAATTCAGATTACGACGATTCGTCGTTAGTAAATTAAGTCGAGTTAAGGTGGACTCAATCCCCCCTAATTCTTTATCATAAATTCAACCCGTAGCATTTCGTAGTTGAATCCCAGTATCGACTTAGTATAATTTGTTGCATCGTAGTATAATTCGTAAATCTCTCATTGACTTTGGTAAGATTAGTAAAACACGAAAACAACGAGTGCTAAAGAACTAGGAGTGGAACGAATCTTCTATTCCAACTCTATTTCAATAGTATCGAGAGTAGAAATCTTTGATAATCACGAGTATAGTTCAGTCTTAGTTTTACTAGCGTTTAGAGTTCTCGTAGCTTTATTCATTAGTAAAACTATTCATTTTACGACCTGCAAATGGCGCCGCTTCCATCTTAGTTCCCTTTAGCATTGTTTTCGTAGTATAATTAGTCTTCCTAAAGTCTCATTACACCCACCCACCCTTGTTTGATTCTAACTGTGGTTGTCCACTTCAGAACGGAAATTTTCCGAGCAAAATTCACACGGAGCACGACCCACTCCCTGGGCTAGCAAACTTAGAGCGCACCCCGCCCTTAAAACACTGGAGCAGAGCGCGCCTCCCCCTCTCTAGAGCGCGCCCATCCCCCAAAGGCCTGGAGCTATGATTATCCCGAAATAACCGCCCACCACCATAGCTCTATCCCCGAAGGCGACTGCCCACCATAGGCATACACGGAGCGCGACCTGCGCCCACCATAGCCCTATCCTGAGCGCTACCCGTGCCTACTCTCACTTGGATTTGCCCTATTTCCACATGTTTGTTTCAAACTTCCATTTCTTCAAGATTTTCAGTGTTCTAACTTGTTATATACACTGAACACGCGTAAACAAGACGCTATTTATAAGTGAAGCAAGGAGGCATTCAGGTACTCTTTTTTTCCATTCTTCGCATTTTCTGTTAGAGGTTTATACTAGTATATCAGGATTGCTTGGAGTGTTGTCGTGTTAGTTAAGATTGGTCTTAGCCTTGCATGAGACTAAGGTCAGGTCTAAGAAAAACACCTAACGTAATCAACCGGCAACGTCAACAAACACGCCTTTCTAGTATACCACCCACTACACATCTACCTAATATACCACACACACCACCTGAAGTAATGGCTGAAGAAAGAGAGTCTCATCTCTCTGACTTTTACAAAGCCTTGAACGATAGCCCAAAATCTTGCATCGTTTTAGCAGACCCAGTGGGGGATTTCCGAATCCCCCCAAATATATTTAATTTGTTACCCGTTTTTCATGGTTTAGACCATGAAAAACCTTATTAGCACATGCGTAGGATTGAACAAGTCCTTACAACATTCCACCATCCTACGATGGGTGCTGAACAAATTAAATTGAGGGTATTTTCCTTCACTTTAGCCGATAAAGCGCCTTGGTTAACTGCCTGCTTTAAATTCGTGGACTCGTGGGCCAAGCTTGTTCAATTATTTATGGAACATTTTTACCCACCCCTGAAGACAGATGAAATGCTTTCCAAGATTCATTTCTTTCGACAGAATCTTCATGAATCATTTTCAGAGGCTTGGAATCATTTCACCGATCTTCTTATAGAGTGTCCACACCATAACCTAGCGAAAGACACATTAGTTCGTGCCTTTTTCAAAGGACTTCTACACCACCATAAAGAAGTCCTTGACATAATGAATGGGGGTAGTTTCCTAAGTAAAGGAGCCTCAGAGGCGTATAAATTTTTAGAAGATCAAACTAAGCGTAATAACAACTGGGGGAAGGGGTAGTGACGATATCTCCTGTTCCGCTAGTTCTTCTACAACAGTTAATGTCACACCCCGAATTTCGACAGAATTCGAAAAAAACAATATTTGTTCCCGACTCTTCGATTTTCGAGGTGTGACGCACTCTCAACTTCCAAAAAACCCATAAACAGTTTAAATATGCGGATAATTAAAAACCAATAAGAATTTAACATTAAACAAAAGTCCTCTTAATTACAAAAATTCCCAAATAAGATTAGGTTACAAATCTCTTTTCAATAACTCTTTATTTAAAATTACAAATGAAATACAAATAACATTGTCTCAACTGAAAATCTATTTCACCTCAAGGGAAAACAAAACATTATCCTGAAATGCGACGCTAACGCAAACTACAAGCAGTAACCAATCTTCTTCAACACTAAACCTGTCAAGACTTATCAACTATGTTCATTTAATGAACACACCCGATAAGCAAACATGCAAATCGGGTCAACATTATAAAAATACTGGTGTGAGTAGCTCTAAAATACAACATATACTTATACATATATATACACAACCCATAAGGCAGTTAGTTCCTCCACCGAGGCGCCTTAACTTCCAACAACTAATACGACATCCTTAAGTACAATAATTAAGGTAGGTAGTTCCTCCACTGAGGCGCCTTAGCTTCCCAACAATAATACAAAGGCATTTAGTTCCTCCACCGAGGCGCCTTAGGTTCTAACTAAACTAATAACCAGCCAAACATATTCTATACTTACCGCATTTCATGCTCAATTACAGAGTGGGTCGTCTCTGCACAAGTAATTAGTTTGACCTACCCTTCTGCAAAACCATATATAATCATCTATCTAAAGATATTTCATTAACCAACATATTACCATAATTATATTAATTAAGGCTTTCTTTGTGTGTCCCTAAAATCACGTCGTATCTATGTCTTACCTAGTTTCCCTGGCTACCACAATCGCTACCCAACGCCGAACATGTACATCCACATGCCTCCCCTCACATAATGAACCACTCCGCGGAGTAACTACTACCTCGAAATGGATGCGCGACACCGTAACCCTCACACGAAAAGCCATTATGTGAGTAATTGCCATTATAATGACATAAAAAATATCGCTGCCTCGCTCTAATTTTGCGGACGGAATAATCAAGCCACCATTCGACTACGCCAGAAGGGCCATTCAGATTTACTAAAACGCCAGAAGGGCCAATCAAATTACTTTCGCCCAAAGGGCTATTCAGATTCACTGAAATGCCAAAAGGGCCAATCATATCACATACGCCCATCACTAGGGCCAAATCACATGAGTTGTGGTAGCTAGGTTCTAGGATTTTCGTTACGTAATTTATTCAGGTGTCATACCTTTATATCTCAGAATAATTCTTATTCTATCCCATGCCAGTATACTTAATTGTACTGAAGCTCAACGTTTCTCGTTATAATACAATCCACATTATCATGTGCCAATACTATTCATTGCACGATATCCAAGTATCTCTATATCAAATCTCGAAACTTATTATTTCACATGCCAATAATATATTGCACTACACCTTATGAAATATCTCAAGCCTTCATACATACTACAATTCATTTAAGTAGCAACTCATAATAATAATTAATCATGAAATATATTCGTTCAATATATTTATGTGAACTTAAGTCACCATCAAAGGCACGCATTATTTCCATTTGTGCACAATATAAATAGTATATAAAAAACCAAAATATATGTCCATTCTACCAATGTCAGAATGAAACGACTTTAAAAAAAGAAGAATAACTCAAGTCCAAATATCACGCATAATTATTCGAGTCCAAATCACAAGTTAAGACAAACTGATCAACCGTCAAAAGCCTAAAACTAAAGTCCATGAATCTAAGTCCGTATGTAGTTTAATTCTCATAAAAAAGTATATATCTAAGTCTTATAAGAATTTTCCTCTTGTTACGTGCCAATCTTATATTCTTTACACACTACTCACGTCAAATCTTAATTAGATAATGACAAACAAAGTTATACAATTTTCGACAACATTTTTATTACTACATTTGTCCATATTCTTAAATATGTGAAAAACTAGAAAAAAAAAAGTCAACATTCCACAGTCAACGGTCAAAGTCAACGGTCAAAATTAAAGTCAAAGTCAACACGTCATTGTCAAAGTCCACACATCATTTTCAAAGTCAAACTGTCGTTTCCATGTTCAACAGGTTCAGGGTCATAGCCATGGTTCATGGCTAAGGTCAAAAGTGCATGGCTCATGGGCTCATGACTAAGGTAATGGTTCAGACCCAACTAGCCAAGCCTGTGACTCAACCAAAGAATTCAAATAATGCTAGTTGGAACCAACATAAAAGCCAACCCAGAAACCGGCCCAACAACTTTAAACTAAACTGGCCCAAACAAACAACTAAAACCGGGCCCAAGGAAACAAATGAAACTGGCCCCAACACTAAATAATAGAATTTGGCCTAACCACTAATATAGAAACCGGCCCAAAACTTTAATTGGTTTGGCCCAAAGAAAACAAATCAAACTGGCCCATAGAACCAAACCAAACTGGTCCGACCCAAACAAAACAAAATAACCTGGCCCAACAACTAAAATCTAAAGGCTTTGGCCCAAAGCCCAAATCCCAGCCCAACCACCAACAAAATCTTCTCCATCGCTTCTTCCTCCTCCACCACACCACCAGCTACCGCCACCACCAACTTCGCCTTCTTCATCATATCGGTTTTGACCCAAATAAAAAACCAACCAACTTTAACAAAAGCAAAAACCCCAAATCATTCAATCCCTATACTTCATCAAACTAGATCTATAATTTTCGACCTCCATTAATGGTTCTTCAAGCTTTAACAGCTGCCCCGCCCTCACACACACTACCCGAGCTACCCCATCACCAACAACCCATTAAAGCTGACCAATTTAACAATCAAACGACAAGATATCAAACAACATCAGACAAGGGCGAAGCCATTAATGGTTTCTCCGAGCTTTGACAGCCCTTTCCAGTTTCAACATTCCAACCTCCTACTACAACCCAACATCATTTCATCAAAACAAACAACATAATAAAGGGCAGTACAATTCATGGGGATCGCGCCTCCATTAATAAAGCTCCAAAGCTTGAACCGTTCCAACAGTTTTAATGAAGGGCTTCAATAGCCCAATAATCTAACCGGTTTTAACAATAACAAGCGGAATGATCACAGACGATGAAGAGTAGGAAATTTTTTACAGAAACATTGTACTCTAGTAAAATTGTTATCTCTGTATAGACACTATAGACTATAGATGAGAAAAAGAAGAAAACTAAACTACTCACTTGTATCGCGAAAAAGAAATATAGGATAAAACTGCACGAGAATCAATCCTAAGCTAGCTCGCACAATCCCTCATAGTCCGAATCGTCGCGCTCCAATGCTCTAGCAAACAAGCCGCCTCCATTTTTATTTTATTTTTTTTATCAAAAAACCCTATTCTCTAGAACAATATGAATATATACTTGGGTTTGAAACCTAAGCCCAATACAGACTCGGGCCCAGAAAATAGGCCCACATATCCCAAATCCAATCCAATCAAATTTTAAATAAATAAATAAATAAATAAATTAATAGATAAATACGTATTTTAAATACGGGCGTTACAGTTAAGGCCACCGGTATGTTTGAGATGAAACCCGATCCTGAACTAAAAAAATTAATAGAAACTCTCACTAAAAAGGTAGAGGCTATTTCTGTTCAACAAAAGTCTATCCTCATCATGAATGTCAACTCCAATCCATGTAATTTCTGTTTGAGTCCTGAACATCCAGACTCTTATTGTCCTCTAGCTTACGAGCAACAAACATCACAACAAGATAGCGTTTGCTCAATTAATAGTTATCCTATTCCTAACGCCCTTGGAGACAACATCCCAACTTCAGTTGGAGAAATAATCAACAAGTAACACCTCCGGGGTTTAATAATCAAAATGTTAGGCAAGCAAACAATTATAACCAAGCTCCACCACGACAAGGACAAGGTCAGGATAATTATAATAATTATAACAATAATAATTATAATGCAAATTGAGGTATCGTTCCGGTTAATAATAATAACTATCACAACCCACCCATAAATAATCAATGTGACATAGTTTCTGTCACACAACCTGTAATAAATACCACTCCACAACCGGATCGTTTTGATACCTTTATGCAATCCCAACAACAGATTTTACAAGCCATCCAACTTTCCTTACAACAATTAGCACAAGAGAAAGTACAACCCAAAGGTGTGTTTCCGGAGTCAAGCAATAACTAACCCTAAAACAACAAACACAGCCTTTGAGGTGAACGGTAACACTAGTACGGAAAATGCAAATGTAGGTGAGCTAAATGCTATCACCACTCTCCATTCTGGGAGAGTGGTTGATAACAACGTAACTATGCCTATAGTTACCTCACCAGTTGTCCCTACACCGGAGATTGTACTAGATACCGAGATGGAAACTGAAGAGCCTACCCCTGTAAAGGTACCAGTTAAACCACAACATAAGAAATAGAAAGCCAAGGTTAGATATCAAGTTGATCCATACGCTAAATATAGAGAGAAACCACCATTTCCCCAGAAATTAGCTATGTTAAACAAGGATACAAACTATGACGAGATTAGGAAAGTTTTCAAAAATCTAACAATAAACCTACCTTTTCTCGAAGCAATTAAAAAATTACCTCACCACGCTAAGTTTCTTAAAGAGTTGTGCACTACTAGGTGTAAGACTAATATGCCTAAAGACGCCTTTCTAACTGAACAGTTCCCAACCTTATCAGAAAATAATGGAATCGTGAAGTACAAGGACCCTGGTCGTCCTACTGTACAATGCACCTTAGGAAATTTCCACACGACGACCGCTTTATTAGACCTGGGAGCAAGTGTTAACTTACTCCCATATTATTTATACAAACAAATAGGTCTACAAGAGATGCAACCTACTCAAATGACGTTGCAATTAGCGGATCGGTCTATTAACTATCCTAAGGGTGTGGTTGAAAACGTGCTTGTTAAGGTCCAGGATTTCTACTATCATGTTGATTTTGTTATCCTCGATACGGAAGTCGTTAACGACTCTGTTATGATCATCTTAGGGCGTCCCTTCTTGGCAACTGCCAACGCGCTTATAAATTGCCGCGATGGTTCGATGTCCTTATCTTTTGGCCATCTTTCTATTGAGATAAATGTTTTTAAAATGACAAGACAGTTACCTGATACGACTATAGATGGGGAGGTTAGCATGATCAAGAGCTTAGCTCAAGATTATTTTAATAACACGTTTCCAGAAAACCAAATGCATCAATTCATTTCTTTTGGAAGTTCAGATTTTGTCGATGACTCCTACTTAGAGGAAGTCAACACCATCTTTGAGTCTACACCTATCGTAGACCTTTCTATTGCTCCATCTACTGAGTTTGAAGACTTGCTGCCTAAGCAAATATTCATTACTCAAGATGAGGACCCTCCAGAAGCATTTATTGACATTCCAACCATCTCGGTGCTTAAACCTCTTCCTCCTGAGTTAAAATATATTCAACTTGATCCGGATGGTAGTCATTCAGTTATTATATCTTCTCTGTTATCTAAGGATGAAGAGACACGTTTGATAAGGGTGATTAGGGAACATCGTTCTGCGATTGGTTGGTCCCTAGCAGACATTAAGGGAATTGACCCTAATGTGTGCACTCATCGTATCCATTTTGAGGATAACACAAAGACTTCTCGCAAACCTTAGCGTCGCTTGAACCCTGCCATGAAAGAAGTGGTCAGGGAAGAAGTCTTACGGTTACTCAATGCGGGTATCATATACCCAATCTCTGATAGCAAATGGGTAAGTCCCATTCATGTAGTTCCTAAGAAATCAGGGATTACCATGGTACGTAATGCCAAGGGTGAATATATTGTCACGCATGGTCCTATGAAATGGAGGATCTGTATTGATTACAGACATTTAAATGCCATGACACGAAAATATCATTTTCCTTTACCCTTTATAGATAAGATGCTAGAACGTCTAGCTAGTCATGCTTTTTACTGTTTTATGGATGGCTACTCTAGCTATTTCCAAATTATTATTGATATTGAAGACCAACACAAGACTATCTTTACATGTCTTTTTGGAACATACGCCTATAAACGAATACCTTTTGGCATTTGTAATGCTCCTGGTACCTTCCAGCGGTGTATGCTTCATATATTTAGTGACATGGTAGAGCGTTTCATGGAAGTATTCATGAATGATTTTTCTATCTATGGAGACTCTTTCACTGACTGCTTGTCTAACCTATCTAAGGTTTTGACACGGTGTGAAGAGAAGAGTCTGGTTTTAAATTGGGAAAAATTTCATTTCATGGTGAAAAAGGGCATAGTACTAGGTCATATTGTATCTAGTGATGGCATAGAAGTTGATAAGGCCAAACTAGATAAGATAGCGACTCTACCTATACCACGGACTGTCCGTGATATTAGAGCCTTTTTAGGCCATGCAGGTTTTTATAGGCGCTTTATCAAAGATTTTTCTAAAATAGCTAGGCCTCTAACTAATCTGCTTTTAAAGGAGGCCATCTTTGATTTTAATTTTAATTGTAAACAAGCTTTTGAAACTTTAAAAGCTGCCTTAACTTCTGCACCCATTATACAGCCTCCCGATTGGTCTAAACCTTTCGAACTCATGTGTGATGCTAGTGACTATGCAGTTGGTGCTGTCTTGGGACAGAAACTAGATAATAAGTCCACTGTTATTTATTATGCTAGTAAAACTTTAAACGATGCTCAAAGGAATTATACAACTATTGAAAAAGAATTCTTAGCTGTCATTTATGCTTTAGATAAGTTTCGTCCTTATTTGGTTGGTTCTAAGACTCTAGTTTACACGAACCATGCAGCCCTTATGTACCTTCTCGCAAAGAAGGATGCTAAGCAGAGATTAATCCGATGGATTCTTCTCCTGCAAGAGTTCACATTAGAAATAAAGGACAAAAGAGGGGTCGAAAACGTAGTTGCCGACCACTTATCTAGACTTACAAACGAAGATGATAGTGATTCTGAGTCCATATCGGACTATTTTCCTGATGAGCATTTGTATGCTATTTTTTCTACACCATGGTATGCTGACATTGTGAATTATTTAGCGTCTGATGTTATTCCTTATGATTGGTCAAGAAATGAACGTAAGAAGTTCTTGGCCAGAGTTAAGCTATACTACTGGGATGAGCCCTACTTTTTAAGTATTGTGCGGATCAGATTATTCGTCGTTGTATTCCCCAGTGGGAATATAATGAGGTTCTCTCATTCTGCCATGACAAAGAGTGTGGTGGCCATTTTAGTGGTATGAAAACAACTGCTAAAATTCTACAATGTTGGTTTTATTGGCCTACTCTCTTTAAAGATGCCCAAGTGCATTGCAGACGTGTATTTGTTGCCAACAACTTGGGTGAATCATGAAGCGTAATATGATGTCATTAAATCCAATCATGGTGGTAGAAATTTTTGACGTATGGGGCATTGATTTCATGGGTCCTTCTCCAGTTTCCCATGGTTTTATATATATTCTAGTTGCCGTGGACTACGTGTCTAAATGGATAGAGGCCATGGCTTGCCGTAGCAATGACCATAAGACAGTTGTGTTTTTTGTTAAAGAGTATATTTTCTGTCGATTTGGCATTCCCAAAGCCATCATTAGTGATGGTGGAACACATTTTTGCAACAGAGTTGTTGCATCTCTCGTGAAAAAGTATGGAGTTACACATAAGGTAGCAACTCCGTATCATCCACAACAAACTAGCAGACAAGTAGAAGTTTCTAATAGGGAAATCAAAAAGATCTTAGAAACAACTGTAAATCCTTATAGGAAAGACTGGTCAAAGCGTCTATCTGATGCCTTATGGGCATATAGGACTGCTTTCAAAACTCCTATAGGTATGTCTCCCTTTAGACTTGTATTTGGGAAACCTTGTCATTTGCCCGTTGAATTGGAGCACCATGCTATGTGGGCTATAAAAAGCCTTAACTACAATTTTGACGAGGCGGGTGTCAAGCGCAAGTTGCAATTGAATGAGCTTGAAGAAATCCATAGCGATTCTTATGATCTTGTGAAGGATTATAAAGATAACATGAAACGTGTTCATGATAAGCAAATCTTGAGCAAAGATTTTGTGGTAGGTCAAAAAGTCTTGCTTTACAACTCCCGTTTACATATTTTCCCAGGGAAATTAAAAACCCGTTGGTCTGGTCCTTTTCTAGTTACTGAAGTCACCCTTTACGGGGCAATCACCTTGGTAAATCCCAAGGACAACAGTACCTTTCAAGTCAATGGCCAACGGTTAAAATATTTTCACGAGCTATTGTCCCCTGTCTATGAGGACTGACCTTTTTCATTGGTGTGCTTCCTTTTATTTCCATATATTGATAAGTGCACCATTTAGGTAACTGGGCCCTCCCTATGGAGTGTGTGGCTGTAAGTACCGGATCCTAAGTCCACATTTAACATAATTCACGATTTTCACTCTTGCATGTTTTCTCGGTTTTTGAGTCATATTCGTTCCTCTATGGTGTGAATTATGCATTTATTGCTTTCTTATTTTTCTTATATTAAATATTATTTATAAAAAAATAAAAATTATTAAAATCACAAACATAGTAATTTAAGAAGTCTCGGGAATCTGACTTTAAAAGACCCACTTTTAAAAACAAATTTTCTAAACTCTGTTGTCAAAAATTTGTTTGGGGGTGGGGTGTCCATTTTTCCGTCCTGGATTGTTCAACTTTCCATTGGTGTTGTATAGGCCGTTTAATCGTATTCCGATTCGGGTTGACATTATCTATAAAATTAGATTTCATTCGTTCGCATAACTTACGTTATGCACGCACTTCGAGGCATTTTCCATCTTTTTATATGTCACCAACTGTCGGAATAGAGTGTTTTATGGATCATTGGATTGGAAATTCTCTCCTGGTCATTTCCATATCTCATTCGCAAAAATCGGGCCGGTAACGAAGCGACAAATTTAGTTTGAAGTTGCTCAAAATATAAAAAAAAAAATTGGAAAATCAAAGTGGGCTTGGGCCCAATCTCGCGCGCACGTGCAACTCACGTGCGTCTCCTTCTTCAACCAACAGTCGCGTTTCATTCTCCAAAACTGCCATTAACAAAGTTTTAAGCTTCAAAACCTAACCTAAAATAAAAATAAAAAAAAAAAGAAAAAGAAAAAGAAACCTAATTACACCCACGCCAATCAATTAAATCCACCCCAAATCTTCTCCAAACTACACCCACCACCATCCCCACCAATTTAAACCGCCAAAAACCACCGAAAATTCAAAGAAAATCAAACTGTGGGTTGACTCAAACTCCATCCCCCCATTCCATTTAAACCCCCAAAGCATTCCAAACTCTCAATGGCTCAAAGACGAAGGATTTTGCCGGAACAAGCATTTACGGCCGACCTCTTCGCGCCGTTTTACGGTGACAAGATGATGAGGAGGGACTGGAGTAGGTTGTGGTACTCGATTGAGGATTTTTATCACTCAGATTTGGTTGAGGATTTCTATAGGAAGAGAGAGTTGGATGGGAATTGAGTTTTTCTGAAGTTGGCCGGGAAGAGGAGTGAAGTGACGAGGAGGTTGTTGGCTGAGATATTGGGGATTCCGCCTAGACGCCATCTCGATGCCACATTGCAGGAATCCCAATTTACTGGGATCGAGCCCTTGATGAATGCGACTGTTATGGAAGGGAACTACAATGCGAGCTCGCATTGTGTTCGCCAGTCGTCGCTGAGAACCAACCAGCTGGCTGTAGCTCAGTGGATTGGTAGGAATGTCACGGGAAATGAGAAGGTAAGTGACATCAGTTTAAACTGTCTTCACGTTCTTTGGATACTCCAGCAGCAGAAAAGGATGAATTATGTATTCTGGAGTTTTTGATCGATATGATTAGGGGAGTTGGGAAGAGTATTGCACCTCTCCCCATTTTGATAACGAAGATCATGATGCAATTAAGAGCAACTCCGAAGACTGAGCGTACTATGGTTAAGATGCATACAAATGTCGTAGCATATACAGACTGTGTATAGAATGTTTGGACGTTTCCTGAAGACATGGTGCAAGAAGAGGCCGACTCGGAGGATGAGAACGACACGGCATGTTTTGATGTCGATGCCTTGGAGAGGTGTAGGTCGGATGCAGAACGCATGACTGTGATTCATAGTGGCATGCGTTCCCTCAATACTATTTGCGAAGACCTACGAACTCGACAAGCAACCATCCATAGGAACTTCAAGACTCATGCCCAACGCGAGGATGACCGTTGGAAGGAGATAAAGGGTGAGATGGAAGCACAGCGCAAGTTCCGAGAAGATATGTTTGGATGCAACCCACCCCACGGGGGTTCTTCTACTGAAGAGCAGTCTATGAGGCATGAGCGTCGTCGCCACAGGACGGATGGCTCTGGCCCATCGAGAGCTCAGGAGTCATCTCCTGAGCATGTCCCTTCCACTACCAGCAGTGAGTGGTTTAAGGATCTTATGAGTTGAGTTGTTTTATTGTATTTGCTTTTTATTTTAGTTCGGTTGTTTAATTTTTAATTCCGTAGTTAAATTTAAATTTGGTCGTTTTATGTTGTTTGAATTCAATTTTAATATAATTTGGTTATTTTCAAATTGTGCGTTGTTATTTATCATTAATCCCACCTTCCCGAATTGTTTGGGGGTGCTATTATTTAATCTAGCATGATTTGTTATATGATCATCTATTATAGAAGTTGTTTTGGAGTGAGGGTTGAGAATATTGCCGTAATTGGAATACCTATGATTAGATGTGGTGGTAGGATGAAATCTACGAGAATTTAGAAGTTACTATTCTAAATCCAGTATAAAAGATATTAGGGTTGTTATAGAATTAAGAATATGGTTTGTTTCCGTTTCCGGTTTTGGAAATTTCTGTTTCCGGCAATTGCCTTAAAACGTTTTGGAAATTTCCCGATTCGTTTTGGAAACCCAACCCTATATAAACTTCATTCATTCTCCACACAACACACACACATCTCTCACATTCATCTCTCACTTTTCACTCCCAAATTTCCCTTATTTTTCCTTCGCACTTCCGCGATACAACACCCCCGAGCGCACCTGCGCCCCAGTGGAGCGCTACATGCACCCTAGACATTCCCTGTCAAGCCACACCTGAGCGGGACCTGTGCCCTGTCAAGCCACATCTGAGCGACGACTGCCCATACCTCTGGAATTCCAGTTTTCCAACAGAGCGCGCCCCGCCCCCTACCCAGGCATAGGTTGAGCCCCTCCCCCAAACACTGTAAGTCCAATATTATCAGAGCGTACCCCATGCCTCCACAGGCTCAGGCTGAGTGCACCCCCTCCACGTGTCGCCGAAGCACTCACTGGCTACCGACCGGTGAGCACCAAAAATTTCCAATTTTTTTAGGGTTGTTCCAGGATCGTTGCAGCTGTTCCAGAGAGTAGTTTTGAGGTGACAACTCCTACAGTCATACCCGAGCAATCTTTCAAAGGCTTGATGGGGAGTGACTCTTACGGGCATTGGTTCCGTGATAGGATCTTGCAGTTAGGATGACACCATCTACTGGTAAGTGATGACGACTTATATTCACCTCAGCTAACTGCTTATTTCTATGACCATGTAAATTTCTATTATAGCCAAGATGAAGAACAAAAATTCTCCATCGTAATTGATGGCACGCCACTAGATTTCTGTAAGTCGGTGGTAGCATTAGTTTCGGGATTGCCCTTGCCTGACCCCATGCAAACGTGGGGATATATTACCGATAATGCCTACCTCTATGACTATGCATACTTTCATGCGTACTATGGGGGAGGAGTATTTCAAGTAATGGACCAAGGGCGATATAGCATAGCCCTTGGTAGCCTATCCCTGAATGTAGGCACAACCATGTTATTCATTATGATGAATATTTTAGGGGAGTGGCAGTTTACCTCTGCAAATACTACCGCGGGTGATATTTTCCCTGCTTTAGCTGAGGGACGTCGCCGCTATGACATTCCCCGAGTATTAGTGTCTAGTCTTAAGAGAGCCCACAGCATGAGGCATAAGTATCTTCTTATGCCTGTTTTGGTTAGCCGCATCATATGTGGCTGTTTACCTGAATTATGTACCCAGTTCATGGATTGAAAAGGGTAGAAGTCATGAGACCCACCAATTGGGTGGTTCGCTCATTTTGAGTTATGATTTGGCCGGGATGGCAAGTGCAACCTCATTTGGTTGCTCCTTACACCCCATCTGACATAGTAACACTCGACAGGTTATCACGTGTTGATGACACCCGACGTCTGGCTTGGCAAGTTCTCATGGCATGGTAGGGCGTGAAGGAACCTCAACTCTTCAAAGATGATAATGAGGAAGAGTAAGTGGGAGTGCAGGTAAGTTTTTAGTTTCAGTTAGTGTCTGCTTATGTCCCAAG
Organism: Coptis chinensis; assembly: GCF_015680905.1. Classification (NCBI taxonomy): domain Eukaryota; kingdom Viridiplantae; phylum Streptophyta; class Magnoliopsida; order Ranunculales; family Ranunculaceae; genus Coptis; species Coptis chinensis. Next base: position 77,598,800 of record NC_141464.1, read on the forward strand.
CAAGTTATTTTGTACTAACCCCATAACGGGTGGAACTCCTATAGAGTTGCGTCAGTTTTATTTTCTATATTAGTATGTTATAACCTTGTTTTGCAGATTTCCAGAATTTCACGCGTTTCAATGGTATTTTCCTACCCTCTTTATTTAAAATACTTTGAGGACAAAGCATGCTTATTGTTTGGGGGGGGGGGGGCATAGAAACACATGTAATTAAGGCATCTGTAGGATATATATATATGTATAATATGCACTTATTTTCTAGTTAAAATTTCAAAAATTTCAAAAAAAAATTAAAAATACAAATAAAAGTTATGCTATACACTTAGGAATATTGGTATTGTTTTCTTTCTCTATGCTCTTAATAATCTAGAAGTCTCACGTAGCTTTTGCATTAGAATAGTCTTTAGAAACTTAGGTTAATATGTAGGTAATAATCTTTGCATCTATCTATAAATATATTACATGAGTATCTATGATTGTTGGTAGTAAGTTTTTGAAACCTAGGCTAGAGTACTTATTCTACAAATCCTGTGAGAATATAGCTTAAAGCATTATATGAGCGAAACATTTGAGAAATGACACAAAGGAGAAGTAAAATCCGGATAGAGAAATCACACGTCCACTTGCTTGATCACTATACCATATCCTAAGCGAGAATTTAGTCCCTTTTTGGATCGATATAGCCATAAATTCAAATCATATGAAATTATTTTCCGCTAGTTGCCCCTCTGAGCCTTTCTTTAGCCTTTCATAAACCGCAAATCCTTTAACCTGTTACAAAATAAAAATAAAAATAAAAATCAGCCTACCCATTCTTTGAATGAGTATGAGAATAGAGATGAAGAATAGAAAAGAGAAAGACCTTTGAAATCAAGAATTGTTAGTCGCTTCAAATAAGAAAAGGAAGTTTCCATCCAAATAAAATAATAATAATAAAGAGTTAGAACTCCAAAAATAGAATCAAATGAGTCAAAAGCCAAGGAAAAAGAAAAATATGGCTAAGGATGGAAACAAAGTGTAGAAGCAAAAGTAAAGAAAAAGGTTTTCTCTAGTTACATAATATGAAGACTCTATTATCTCAGACTTATCCTTTTTGAATATCCATTTCCTTCCTTCTTAAACCATCTCCTAATCCCTGCAACACCTAATAAAGACCTCTAGCTCAATTAGGAATAGGTTATTGTGATAGTAAGTGGCAGATGTGTTTGATCGACTCCGGCTTCCTTGTGTGTCATTAAGTTGTAAGGTAAAATGTGCCCACTGCACACTGGAGTAGTAAAACTTGAGCAGAAAAATCAGAGTGGTTTTTGTCTTGACATTTATGTGAGGACCTACTTAAGGACGCTATTCCGAGTTTTCAGAAACGGACCTACTAGGCATTTCATAGTATTACTCATTGTATATATGTTTATTCGTAGATGATTGATTATTATGTATATATTAGCTTAGGTTTCAACTTGATTATTCTGTATTCATTGCTAGTGAGATGTATAGATAAGTTGGAGCATGAATAAGGAAACAATAGTTTTATTTCTTAGTCGTCGTAATATAGATGAAGTTTGTGAGTACCTTCACTGGAAAACTCTCACGAGGCTATAACTTGTCCACTAGGGAATTCCTAGTGGTTTAAGGCCTTATTGCATATGGTCAATATAATCGCACTCAGCGAAACGAGAGTAGTTAGAACTCCATTTTTTGTCACTTATTCTAATTTATCATATTTGCTTGAGGACAAGCAAAATGCTGTTTGGGGTTGGTTTGATAAGAGTCAAAAACTGTAGTTTTAACCCCTTAACAATCATACTTTTAGACCAATTATGCGAGTAATAAATAAGAGTTAATGCTGATTACGTGTTTTTATGTATTTCAGGCATTGAAGTCAATTATGTGCAGAAATATGCCACTTTGGCGAGATAAAGGAGCAAAGGTTGGTTTCTAGAAAGTTCTGTGATTAAAGGCCAAGATTCAAGGAGACAAAGCCTTTGTAAAGCCCGATCAAAAGCTGAAAAGTTAACGCGGGCAGAAACAGTACACAAGTCAGCAGAACTTCCAAAGACCATATCTTTGGACTCAAGCCTCGGAATTGGGCCTACCTTATGTCAAAACGACAGGCTCAGAAAGAGCTTTCCAATAGTCTAAGCCTTGACCTAATCAGAGATGCATAAGTGGACGAAAAGTCTACTGAAGTCAAAGCCAGCTAAAACGGGCCCTGTGGACTGAAGAAATTAGGCTTTGGGATCGATTTTCCGGCCCAAAACATGGCTCCTCAGCCCATGCACGAAAATTTGGATCTGGTCTCCTCCATTTACACACACAAGACTTAACTCTTAAGCATTAGATAGATTAGGTAGAAAAGTAGCCATTAAACCTTAGTTTTAGATCTAGTTTTAAATTAATAATGTAGTTTTGATTCTTGTTTTAATTTCAGTATTGAATGATTGTTATTCATTTGTTAGATCAATAAAATATTTAGTTATTGATAAATTAGTTTCATTTTCTATTAATTATTAGCTTAAATTCTTAGATTCAATTATTTGTCATTATTAGTTTAAATAAATTCTTGCATGATTAATGTCCATTTGAGTTTAAATAAGCAAAGTTCAAATCTTTATTCCATGACTTGTTTAATTTCATATGGAAATGATAGTATGATGATTCTAGGCTAAACCTCCATTATAGGGGGTTGAAAAAGCCTTGATGAAGCTTGATTTGTGTTAGCGTAGAGTAGTCGTAATTTCCATTCCATTCTAGAACCGATTAGTTCACCATGAGAATGGGTTTGATCGTTCACATGCTAGATGTTAGTTGGTAGAGATTACCATGAACAACTAGGGATTAGGAAGAACCAATTGTTCTACGAAAGTAGTTCAATTCGGATTACGACGATTCATCGTTAGTAAATTAAGTCGAGTTAAGGTGGACTCAATCCCCCCTAATTCCTTATCATAGATTCAACCCATAGCATTTCGTAGTTGAATCCCAGTATCGACTTAGTATAATTTGTTGCATCGTAGTATAATTCGTAAATCTCTCATTGACTTTGGTAAGATTAGTAAAACACGAAAACAACGAGTGCTAAAGAACTAGGAGTGGAACGAATCTTCTATTCCAACTCTATTTCAATATTATCGAGAGTAGAAATCTTTGATAATCACGAGTATAGTTCAGCCTTAGTTTTACTAGCATTTAGAGTTCTCGTAGCTTTATTCATTAGTAAAACTATTCAATTTTACGTTTATCAGCAAGACCTCATCAATCTGCATGGAACAGTCACTGTCCCTTGGTGTGTGATGGGCGACTTTAACAATGTCCTTTACTCTCATGGAAGGATCAGCTCAGAATTGGTGCATCCTAGGGAAACTACTCCCTTTGCTCACTGTCTCAACACTGTAAGTCTTTATGATCATAGCTCGAGTGGATGTTTTTTTACTTGGACTAACAATGGAGATGGTTTATTTCGAAACTGGTCTAAGATAGACAGGTGCTTGATTAACCCAATGTGGGTAGCTATGTTCCCTTCCTCTGGAGTTGAGTTCTTACCACAGGGACTCTCTGATCACACTCCGATTGTGTTAACCCTCTCTAACAAGATTATCTGCAGACATTCGTTTCATTTTTGCAACTACTGGCTGGTTAATCCTTTATTCAAGGAAACCCTTAGCAAATGTTGGGCTATACCACAACAAGGAAATCCCTCTTACATGCTGTCTAAGAAGCTCAAAATTCTAAAGGTTGCTCTCAAAGGATGGCCGAGACTTACCTCCACAGATCTTCAGAATTTGGTGAACACTGCAAAAACAAATCTTGAAGATATACAAAAAAGGCTGCATTCGAAACCTCTAGACATTCATCTTTTTAATCTTGAAAGAGTAAAGAGGTCGGAGCTCTGTTCTCTCATGCTCATGGAAGAATATGATCTTTTACAAAGAAGCCACACTGATTGACTATCTTTTGGGGACAAATGCAATGCATTCTTTCACAACTCTATCAAAGAAAGGAAGACCAAAAATAACATTTGGTCTATTATTGATGCACAAGGAGATATGCAGGAAGGTCAAGATAATGTAGCCCAAGCATTTATATCTTATTATTCTAATCTCTTGGGTGAAACCTCTCTATCTACATGCTCTCTTCAGTTCTTAGAGCAGCTCGATCTCCCTGGGTTAACCTCAGATATGGCCAACAAACTGGTGAAGGATATCACAGACTTGGAAATCAAGGAAGCTCTTTTCTTTATGGAGGACAACCCCTGGTCCAGATGGGTTTAATGCCTTATTCTTCAAGAAATCCTGGGACATAGTGGGTAATGATTTCATTCTTGCAATTAAGCATATTTTTTCACATAAAGCCATCCAGAGAGGTACAAACTCTACTTTACTATGCTTAATACCCAAATCTCTTAACCCTTCTAAGGTTGATGAATTCAGACCTATTGCTTGTTGTAATACTATTTATAAATGTGTTACTAAGATTCTTACAAGAAGGATGAAGGACTGCATCACTTTCTTAATCTCTGGAGCTCAGTCTGCCTTTGTACTAGGCAGAAACATCCAAGATAATCTCATTCTGGCCCATGAATTGATTCGAGGTTACTCAAGGAAACATGGATCTAGAAACTGTGCTATCAAGATTGATATCAGGAAAGCTTTTGATTCTGTTAATTGGAAGGCCATGGAAATGATTCTGCACAGCTTTGGTTCCCCCCCCCCCCTCTCTTCGTAGAATGGCTTACAATGTGCTACTGCTCTCCAACATATTCCATTATGTTAAATGGCACCTCTGAAGGCTTCTTTGAAGGTGAAAAAGGTTTGAGACAAGGTGATCCTGTCTAGCCATACTTGTTTGTTCTTGTAATGGAAATCCTCTCTGGACTACTAAGGCAAGCTCTCATCTCAGGGCAGATTCATCCCCACTCTAAGTGCAAAAAACTAAGTATCTCTCATCTGTTTTTTGCGGACGATGCCCTACTTTTTCTGCAAAGGAGACATGGACTCCATTTTAGCTGTGAAGGAGATACTCCAGAAATTCTCTCAAGTTACAGGACTGAATATAAACTCGGCCAAATCCACTTTACTTGTTGGTTGTATGTCCTCAGCTGCTGGTGAAGACTTAGCAAATGCATTGGGTATCTCTCTCATATCTCCCCCAATCTCCTATCTTGGGCTTCCCCTGACGTCATCAAGACTTGGAATAAGAGATTGTCTCCCATTGGTGGAAAGTTTAACTTCCAGAATTTCAAACTGGAAGAATAAAACTTTGTCAAAAGTAGGTAGACTTGAACTCATTCAATCAGTTCTTTCCTCATTTCAAGTTTATTGGTCCAAAACTTTTGTCCTCCCAAAGAAAGTGCTTGACAAGGTTTCCAACATTTGCAATCGATTCCTTTGGTTTGGGCCTAGCATGACAAACAAAATGCATCATGCAAGCCATGAAGTTCTTAGATTCTCAAAGGAACAGGGTAGTTTGGGCATGACGGATGCACGAACATGGAATAAGGCTGCATACTGTGGCCTGGTTTTTAGAATTGCAGTGAAAGATGACTTTTTGTGGGAAAATTGGACATGGAGCCAACAGATTAAAAAGCACTATTTCTGGACTATGAGAATTCCTTCCAGCTGCTCTTGGGTTTGGCGAGGAATCCTACAGCACAGAGATATAGCCAGGAATCATATTAAGTATATTATTGCAGATGGCACTAATACATGGTTCTGGCATGACCTATGGTGCTCAAGCAAACCTCTATGGAAGATATCGGAAGCAAGAAATCTTTTTAATCTTAACAAGGTAGCAAAGGTTAGTGATGTTTTGGAGCAAGGCGAATGGTCCTCAGCTATTACCTCTCTCCCAGATGGACACATTAAGAATATTATCCTGGGGACTGAAGTTAACAGATATCTGGAGAAGGATGAAGTGGTATGGGCCCCTAGTACCACTAGGGATTTCACAGTGAAGTCGATACCTCTTTAAGAAAAGTGAGAACAAAGGTAAAATGGTATAGAGTGGTGTGGGGGAAGCTCTCTGTACCAAAACATTCATTCACTTTATGGCAGTTACTCTCAAACTGCCTTCCTACGCAAGATAGGCTAATCCAAAAGAAAGTGCTGCAACACTCTGAATGCAGTCTCTGTAATGCTTCGACAGAGCACTCCAAGCACTTATTCTTTGATTGTCAATACTCAAAGAATATATGGGAATCTGTTAAGAGGAGACTTGGGATTGGAGGGGATGTAAAGGGATCTACTGAAGAATGGTACAAGATCTTTCGTCTATGTAGAATCAACTCCCCTAGTGTTGATATCTATAAGGTATGTATTTGTGCTACAGTACATGAAATCTGGTGTGAGCAAAATCAAAGAAAGAAAAAAAATCTAAAGGTTTCGGCGCTGCAGTTAAGTATCAAGATTATGTCCAATATGCAGCTATATCTTTAGCGGAATCTAACTGACATGAAGGAATCTGCATCTCTTAGAATATTGGCAGCAAGATTGGGGCTGAAACTAAGTTTCAAGGATCCAATCTCCAACTAGATCGCTTGGACACCACCAGAGGAAGACGCATACATGCTCAATACGGACGGCTCTATCCAAGACAATGGCAATGGCTTTGGAGGGATCATCAGAGATACTCTTGGGAATGTTAAATTGGCGTATGCTGGCAGCTCACCTAAAACGTCAGTTGTATATCAGGAACTTCTCGCAATAGCAAATGGTCTTCAACTTGCGATAGTGCAAGGTATCTCCAAGTTAGAAGTGAACTCAGACTCTTCAGGAGCTATCCATAGCATTCAAGATTCAGGCTAAATCCCATGGTACTGTGCAAACATTGTGGCCTAAATAGCTTTTCTTAGAAGGCTTTTTGTTAAATGCACTTTTAAGCATGTATATAGAGAGGGTAATCAGGCAGCTGACTATCTTTCAAAGTTGTACAAATCTCGGGATGAGCTTGTCATTTCTTTTACTCCACCTCTTGATCTAAAGTTACATAATATTGTGGAGGAGGATAGAAAAGGAACTATGTACTTGAGATGTTCTTCTAATGCAGGTTGAGGTCTGCCATAACCTCTAAACTTTCGGAAAAAAAAAAGATATTCCACTATAGAAGGTAGTTAATTCACCATGAGAATGGGTTTCAATTGCCTCACATGCTAATTATTAGTTGGTAGAGATACCATGAATAATTAGGGATAAAAAGACCTAACATTTATGTGAAAACATAAAGATTAGGGTTACAACAACTCTAAAGCTAGCATATTAAAAATTAATCAAAGTGGAATCAAATCCCCCTAATCTCTTCTTCTCATTCACATTTTCTCATTAAATTGCCATAGTATAATTTAGAACATCTTAATTAGTTATTTTCACCATATTATTTTTATTAGAATTATTGCTCTCATTGATATTGTAGAATTGTTTAAGTTAAAGAAATTGTTACGTCTAAGTAACTAGGTGTGGAACAAAATCTTTACTCTAAGTTTATTACACGATAATTGAGAGTAGAAACTTTGATACAATAAACAAAAATATAGTTTTTACTTCTGCCTAAGTTTAATTAGTTAAGTAGGAGTATAAAGCATTTATTTTCCTATTATCAAATGGCGCCACTGCCATCTTAGTTGTTTTAGAATTAAATTCCCTTAGTTTTTCACGTCTACACTATCCCAATTCACTCACCCACCCTTTGGTTCGAATCTGACCGTGTGTGATTGTTTCTAAAAAATCAAGATTTTTGCTCCTAGAAGTCGACTGAATTTTTTTTTCCGAAACAGTACTCGGAGCGCGCCCGTGCCCTTTTAACTCTATTTTCTGAGCTCGCCCGCCCTCTTGTTACTGGGATTTTTTTTTCAAAACAGTACTCTGAGCGCGCCCGCGCCCTTGCTTACTCTATTACAGAGCGCGCCGCACCCCTCTGAAGAAAGTTCAATTTTATCTAGGTTAGCTATCGGTCTTTGTTTTCGTTGGAATTTATTGTTTCTTCAGTATTCCAAGCATCCACAAGACAAGTAGGTTCGTATCAAAGACGCTATTCATAAGTGTAGCAAGGAGGTACTAAGGTTCTCCTTCTTTCACTCCTTGTCTCTTCTGTCAGAGGAGTTTAAATTCTAGTATATTAGGTTGTTGTTTGACTGTTGTTAATATTTCTTTCATATTGGACTTAGCCTTGCATGAGATTAAGGTCTGGTATGAGAAAACCGTCTAAGGTGATCTATCGTAAACGTCAATGCACATGCCTATCTAGAATACCACACACTACACCTGCATTAATGGCTGAAGAAACATATACTCCTCTTTCTAATTTTTACAAAACCCTCAACGATAGCCCTAAGTCATGCATCGTTCTTGCAGACCTAGTGGGAGATTTTCAAATTCCCCCGAATATATTTAATTTGTTACCCGTTTTTTATGGTTTAGACCATGAGAAGCCTTATCAGCATATGCGTAGGATAGAACAAGTTCTTACCACATTCCATCATCCTACCGTAGGTTCTGAGCAAATTAAACTGAGGGTGTTTTCTTTCACCCTAGCCGATAAGGCGGCATCTTGGTTAACTGCCCAAATGCCTAATTCTGTGGACTCATAGGCCAAACTTGTTTAATTTTTTATGGAACAATTTTATCCACCTTTGAAGATAGATGAAATGCTTCAATGGATTCATTTTTTCCGCCAGAACCCTCATGAATCCTTTTCAGAAGTCTGAAATCATTTCACTGATCTTCTCATTGAATGTCCACATCATAACCTTGCGAAAGACACGCTTGTTCGTGCCTTTTTCAAAGGGCTTTTACATCATCATAAAGAGGTTCTTGATATAATGACTGGGGGTAGTTTCCTTAGTAAAGGAGTCTCCGAGGCTTATAGGTTTTTAGAAGATCAATCTAAGCGTAATAATAATTGGGGGGATAACGATATCCCCCGCTCCGCTAATTCTTCTTCAACAGTTAAGGCTGCCAGTATGTTTGAGGTTAAATCTGATCCCGAGCTTAGAACTCTAATCAAATCTCTCACAAAAAAGGGTCGACGCCATTTCTATTCAAAATAAGCCTACTCCTGTAATGAACATCAATTCTCTTCCTTGTAATTTCTATTTCAGTGTTGAGCATACCGACTCCTATTGTCCTCTTGTCTATGAACAACTATCACAACCACCATCACAGTCGGATAATGTTTGCTCCGTTAATAACATTTCTATTCCTAATGCACCTTGGAGACAAAACCCCAACTTCGGTTGGCGAAATAATCAACAAGTTACACCTCCAGAGTTTAATAATCAAAATGTTAGGCCAGCAAACAACTACAACCCAGCTCCACAAAGACAAGTACAAGGACAAGGTAATATAATAATAATAATAATAATAATAATAATAATAATAATAATAATAATAATAATAATGATAATAATGATAATAATAATAATAATAATAATAATAATAATAATAGAGGTATCGTCCCAGTTAATAATAACTATCACAACCCACCTGTTAATAATCAACGTGAGATAGTTCCTGTCACACCACCTGTGACCACTACACATCCATAACCGGATCGTTTCGATGCCTACATGCAAGCTCAACAACAGATTTTACAATCCATTCAACAATCTATACAACAGTTAACCCAAGAGAAAGTCCAACCAAAAGGTTTGTTTCCTGGTCAAGCTATACCAAATCCTAAAACGCCAAACATAGCATTTGAAGTAACCGGGAATACTAGTAATCAAAATTTAAACGTAGGTGAGTTAAATGCCGTCACCACTCTCGGTTCTGGCAGAGTGGTTGATAACACCGTAACTATGCCCATTGATACACCACCAGTGGTCAATGAAAATGAAAATTTACAAGATACCGAAATAGAAACTGAAAATCCTACCCCTGTAGAGGTACCCGTTAAACCACAACCCAAGAGGAAAACGGTCAAGGTTAAAACTCCTATTAATCCATATGCTAAATATAGAGAGAAACCACCGTTTTCCCAGAGACTAGCCATGTTAAACAAAGATACAAATTTTAACGAGATTAAGAAAGTTTTTAAAAATTTAATGATAAACCTACCTATTCTTGAAGCTATTAAAAAATTACCACAACATGCTAAGTTTCTAAAAGAGTTGTGCACTACTAGGTGGAAAACAAATATTCCAAAAGACTCATTTTTAACGTACTGAACAGTTTCCCACTCTATCTGAACATAATGGAATCGTTAAGTACAAAGACCTTGGTCGTCCTACTGTACAATCCACCTTAGGGGATACCCACACGACAACTACTCTATTAGACCTGGGGGCGAGTGTTAACTTATTCCCTTATTATCTATATAAACAAATAGTCCTAAAAGAGTTGCAACCAACTAAAATGACGTTGTAATTAGCTGATTGTTCTATTAAGTATCCTAATTAAGGGTGTGGTTGAAAATGTGTTGGTTAAAGTTTAAGATTTTTACTACCTAGCCAACTTCGTTATCCTCGACACAGAAGTCGCTAACGACTCTGTTCCTATCATCTTAGGGCGTCCCTTTTTGGCAATTGCCAATACGCTCGTAAACTGCTGCGATGGTTCGATGTCCATGTCTTTTGGCCATTTTTTTGTTGAGGTAAATGTTTTCAAAATGATACAACAGTTACCTGATACGACTATCAATGGAGAAGTTAGCATGATCGAGAGCTTAGCTCAAGCTTATTTCAACAACACGTTTCTTGAGAAGCAGATGCACCAATTTATTTCCTTCGGAAGTTCCGACTTCGACGATAACTCCATGGACGTAGATGAAATCGAGGAAGATTTCCTTTGACTTTTTTGTAATTCTTCTTTGCCACCTCGCGAGTCCCCCCTATCAACATCCATTCACCCACCTCACATCCTAATGTCACTCATTTCACCTTCCATCACCAATATTCCCCACCTTCCATATTTTCAAAGGAACCTTGAGTTTGCACTTAACCCTCTTGCTTCTCCTGTGCTTCATGATTATTTAAACACTCCGGATATGGAAATACTATCCAAGGACAAGCCACTTGACCCTTTCATTTTTAGATGTGTGATTATACCAACCCACGCCACCAATGAGTTTTGTGCTAAACTCACATTCTCATTTTTCCCATTCCTTCCTTCTAAAACTTTTCCATATCCTACATATCTTCCACAACCATCAATTTTTTTACGATCATTCACTTGGCCACCTTTTCGTTGGAGAAAAAAGAAGAAATTACATGCTAGGCTAGGTTCTAGATCTATCAGTATTCACTCTCATTCCGCTAGGCCACGTTATAAGAAATCTTGGTGCCTAATTCTGTTTTGGTTTGTAGTATGTGTTAATTATTTATGGACAGACCCGCAAATCTTTAGATTGTTGATATATGGAAAACTGCATGTGAATACATGTTTTAGTCTAGTAAGTCTTGGGAATCTGACTTTAAAATACCCACGTTTTAAAAATAAATTTTCTAAACCATGTTTTCAAAAATTTGTTTGGGGGTGGGGTGGGGGTGGGGTGTTTGGTCTTTCCATTCTTGATCACTTAACTTCCTATTCTTAGCCCATCTTCATCTCGTGGCTAGTTGTTGTATTGTTTTTAGGAAATTTCCCTGTTTTTAGTAGAATTTGATTCCCAGTTGTTTAGTTAGGTAGTTAATATTGGATTATGTATTTGGTTGTTATTTGAATTTCAAGTTAATTTAATTTTTGTCCGAGCATGCTATCTATTTTTCATGAATCCCACCTTCCCGACTTGTTTGGGGGTGACATTATTTGTTTAGCATTGTATTTTACCCTATCCACCGGTATTTGGAATTTAATATTGCAAGGTTTTGAGAATATGATTTGTGTGGGCATGTTGCTAATATGGTGTAGCTAGAATTAGCTACTCTTGGTTTGTACAACCTCAAGGATTAGAAATTTGGATGATTGCTATTTTTAATTCCAACCTAAAAGCTATAGGTTTGATTTTGGAGCCTGTTTCTATTTTGGTTTTAGAAGCCTTTTCTTATTCCATCTCTTTCCGTATCAAGTAGGGAACCTTGAGGACCTTAGATTAAGAAACTTGGGTTATATAAATGCATGGGATACTCTAAACTTCACACCGTACCTCTCACTTTCACCTCTCACTTCATACCACACACAGCACTCGGAGCGCGCCCGCCCTCTATTTAACCTTATAATAGAGTGCGCCCGTGCCCAAGGACCTGGAACGCAGAGTCAGAGTTGGGCGCACCCGCCTTACCTCAACAAGACCTCCAGTTTTTAATTTTTTTTGGGTTTTCTGTGGCCACTTCCAGGGGTTCAATAGTGTGTTTGTTTGCTATGAAATCTCTTCAGATCATACCAGAGTAGTCCTTTGAAGAATTGCTCGAGAGTGACACCTATGGGTATTAGTTCCGCGCCTTGATTATACAGTCAGGATGGCAGCCTCTAAGGGTAAACGCTGATGAATCTTATTCTTCTAAACTTACTGCTTATTTCTATGATCATTGTAAGTTCTTTTATCGACTAGATGGGGAACAAGTGTTCTCTATCGACATTGATGGTAAAACAATGGATTTAAGTAAGTTCTTGTTAGCCTTTGCTCTTGGAATTTCTATACCTGCTGCCCAAAACTCATGGGGCTATATGGCTGATAATATATACATCTACAACTATGAGTATTTGCATGAGACCTATGGGGCGGGGATTTTTCATGTAGAGGACCAAGGGCAATATAACGTAGCCCTTGGTAGCTTGTCCCTTAACATAGGCACTATTATGTTCTTTATCATGCTGAGTATCTTAGGGGAATGACATTTTTCTTCTGCGAATAATGCCACTTGTGACGTCTTCCTTGCTCTAGTTGAGGGACGTATGTTGTATGACCTTCCCCAGACCTTAGTGTCTAGTTTAGCACGAGCCTATAGTATGAAGCATAAGTACCTTCTTATGCCTGTCTTGGTTTGCCGCATATTGCTATGTTTCTTTCCTGAGTTCTGTATCCGTTTCACGGATTGGATTAGGGTTGACATTATGGGACCCACCAATTGCATTATACGCTCTTTTCGTGCAATGATTTGGCCGAGGTAGAGGCTACAACCTAATTGGTTTGCACCTTACACCCCATCCGACCAAGTGGCGCTTAACAGGATAGGAAAGGTAGATGACAAATGGCATGAGGCCTGACAAATTATCATGGCTTGGCAGGATATACAAAGGAACCTCACTTCTTTATAGAAGAGGAGGACAACGGTTAAATGCTGGATATGAGGTAAGTTTTACTTTCTGTTAGTGTCTGCTTATGTCCTAAGCAATTTAATTTTTGTTATTCCCATAGCGGGTGAAACTCATATAGAGTTGCGTCTGTTTTTCTTTACCTATATTAGTATGTTCTAAATTTATTTTGCACATGCTCTAAAATTTTCACGCGTTTCCATGGTATTTCCTATCCTTCTTATTTATATACTTTGAGGACAAATCATGTTTCCATGGTCAATGCAATCGCACTCGGCAAAACGAGATTAGTTAGAACTCCATTTTTGGCCACTTATTTTAATTTTTTATATTTGTTTGAGGACAAGCAAAATGTTGTTTGGGGTGGTTTGATAAGAGCCCAAAATTGCAGTTTTAACCCCTTAATAATATTATATTTAGACCAATTATGTTTATAATAAATAAGAGTTAATACTGTTTACATGTTTTTGTGTATTTTAGGTCTTAGAGTCAAATATGTGAAGAAATATATCTTTTACAAGAGAAAGGAGCAAAGGTTGGTTGTTGAAGTTCTATGGTTAAAGGCCAAGTTTCAAGGAGAAAAAACATTTTTAAAGCCCAGTTAAAGCTGAAAAGGCAAAGTCAACGCGGGCAGAAATAGATCATAAAAGTCAATAGAACTTCCAGAGGCCGTATCTATGGAATCAGACCTCAGAATTGGGCCTACTATATGTCAAAATGACCGGCTCGGAAAGAGATTTCTAATGGTTTAGGCCTTGAGCCAATCAGAGGAGTAAAAGTGGACAAAAAGGCTATTGCAGTAATTTCTAGTAGAGAAACCCTTTTTGGACTTAAGTAATTAGGTTTTGGGCTTAATTTAATGGCCCAAAAGATAGCTCCAAAGCCCATACACAAAATTGTAAACCTAGCCCTCTCCTATATAAAGAGGACTAAAGCACAACTCTAAAAATATAACCCCTTAGTTAATTAAGTTTTCTCTCATTAGTTTTCTTTAGTCTAAACCTAGTTTATGTTATTTAGCCTGGCCACCATTAATAAAAGCCAAGTTATTGTTATTGTTTCTATGATGTCTTATTCTTATTCTTATAATTATGACAGTCTAATGAATCATAGCTAAACCTCCATTAGAGGGGTTTGATTAAAGCTTTGATGAAGACTTGATGTGTTAGTATAGAATAGTTGTAGTAAGATATTCTACTCTAGAAGGTAGTTAATGCAACATGAGAATGAGTTTCAATTGTCTCACATGCTAATTATTAGTTAGTAGAGATGCCATGAATAATTAGGGATAAAAAGACCTAACATTTATGTGAAAACATAAAGAGTAGGGTTACAACAACTCTAAACTAGCATATTAAGAATTAATCAAGGTGGAATCAAATCCCCCTAATCTCTTCTTCTCATTCACATCTTCTCATTAAATTGCCATAGTATAATTTAGAACATCTTAATTAGTTATTTTCACCATATTAGTTTTATTAGAATTATTGCTCTCATTGATATTGTAGAATTGTTTAAGTTAGAGAAATTGTTACGTCTAAGCAACTAAGAGTGGAACGAAATCTTTGCTCTAAGTTTATTACACGATAATTGAGAGTAGAAACTTTGATACAATAAACAAAAATATAATTTTTACTTCTGCCTAAGTTTAATTAGTTAAGTAGGAGTAGAAAGCTTTTATTTTCCAATTATCTAAAATCAATATTTTACATTTGCTTATCAATTATCCCATTGACTTATTTATAAACGGACCCAACCTATAGTTCCTACTCCACGTTTGCCAAATCAGAAATACACATGTGCCTCTCTCACACTCGAGTACTGATAATCAGACTTTTTATAGGTTTGTTATTTTTTAGTCCAAAGTTCGTAAAACGTCCGACTAGTCAAGTTACCTTACTCATGTGGGTCGATAGCATAGATCGAGTAAGGGATAGTCCAAACCTTAGGACTAGGCAAAGTTCACAACTGAAATTTACAGCTTCAAGGGAATTAGTAAGTAGGATTTTAGGTTATTTCTTATGTTGCTAAAGAACTTCTCAATTAAAACTTGGAATGCAAGTTAACGTAGAACTACAAAGATTAATTTCTTAGTAAACTAGATAGAGGGAAAGATATAGGAAGAGGGTCAATCATAATCATGCAAGATCAGTTACAAAATTTTATAGCACCTTATCACTACATCTCTAATCCGTCTCGAGTTTATAGCCAAACCCGAAATGACATTGAGTATCGATCCCTAGCAAGATGTACTCGTCTCTGAGTTCATCTTACTAGCATTAGGAGTTGAATTGACATTCCATCTCTGGAATATCACTTCAATTCCTGGTTTAATTATACACTAGCTGGGCAAACTAGAGGGCTAACGGCTACTATAGAAGCTTGCACGAGACTTGACCTAGTGTTAACTGCGTCTCATACGAGATTGATCTGGAGTAACAGCACTCCAAACTTGATCAGACTCAGTCATTTTTGGACCGGATGTATAACAAAACCTATTTTCCTAAGTAGTGATTCTGGACTACTAAAACACAGCCTGATCCTCATATGAGCATCATTAACCCTCCCCTTAGGAGGATTTTAGCTCATGGTCCTTGGATGGATTTGATGTCTTTGATGTATGAAATGAAAAATTGAGAAGAAGCAAAGCAAGAACTGCAAATTTTCTTTGAAGAAAACAGATCTTATTAGAAGTTAAAGACCTCCTGTAACAACATGACCAGCCTCTTTTTGTATGTGTAGATGATGTGGTATGGTCGTTGAACAAAAGAGAAGCGTATCAAAACCTAATTATCCCTCAATAAGTAAAGGATGAGTAGGGTATCGTTCCACTTTTAAGTGTATGTTATGTGAAGGACAGGACTGGAAAGGGGGTTTGAGGGATTAAAAACTATAATTGTAGAGATTTTATATTCTAATGCTAAACTAAACTAAACTAACTAAACTTATACTAAAGCTAAGAATTGGAAATAAGGAGAAAGAATATGAGAGAGATAGATTCAAGAGATTCAAATCCACCAATGCTTTTGATTCAATGACCTTTTGCTTCATGTTGTTCTCCAAGTAGACTACAATCGGGCAATCGAGCGAGTGCCGATGCCCTCTTGGATGAAACATCGTTAACAATTAATTCTACTCAAGGTTGTTCCTATGTTCATGTTACTAGTATCTTCTTTCTTTTTATGTGAGCTTGGGCAGCTATTCAATAAATCACCATCTAAGGCAAACACAAGGAATACTTCCCTTACTCTAAAACACTATACAACTAGAAGAAAAGTAGAGAATAATAGTATAATATTCAATTACAATAAATAAAACTCTATTCTAGCATTATATTCAATTGCAATAAATAAAAGCATGTTATTAGCAAATATTCAATTGCAATAAATAAAACCCTAAACTAGCATGATATTCAATTGTAATAAATAAAAACATTAATCTATACTTCCATCCCCTGGTGTGGGCAATGGAACTAATAACTAAAAACATAAAGAACTAACCTGATTGAAGAATACCATGAACCGTAAGAATCATTAAACCTTAAGCATCGGCTTCATCTCCTCCCCCTGAAGGAGAAGATTAGCCTTCCATAAAGAAGGAAGAACACGAAGAACAAGAAGAAGAAGAGTTGAAGAACATAAGACTAGAAAGAATAATTTATTAAAACTCAGCTAGTTAAAACCGATCTTTTATTATTAATCTCTCTCTGCCTCAAGTTCTGGAGACAAGAATATAAGTGAATTGGCAAATTACATGAGGCACTTAGGTCCTCTATTTATAGGGGTTACAATGAGTTCTAGAAGCATTCCAAACCGTCATTTGTTTCCTAATACAAATAGGTTTCTTTCAGAGTCCGACTTCGTCTTCAAAACTGAGAAGGAATTGACCACAGTGTCGATTCATGCGTCTGGACGCATTATCCATGCGTCCCAGACTTAATCAATGCGTCTGGACGCTCGATCTATGCGTCCCAGATGCAATCAATGCGTCTGGACGCTCGATCCATGCGTCCCAGACGCATAAGCCGATTTTCTCTCTTCTGCTCCATCCTTTTATCCTCTTTTGCGGGCTTTGGTCCAAGCAACGAATCCTTTGGCCTTGGGCTTCCAAATAGGCTTTAAAATAGGTCCAAGTTGCATCTTTAATAGCTCCAATTCCTTGGCCTTCTCCATGATTGTCCACGGACCTCCCATGTGATCATTAATGCTCCGAAATGCTTCGTTTTACCCCATTTTCTCTAATATTCTACAAAACTCTCTTTTTTACCTGTAGAATCTTAAAACACAACTTATAAACACTATTAGTCCACTAAGATGGCTAAACAAGAGGCATAATCGAGGGTTAAATAGCACTTTTTGAGCACTTATCACAACTCCCAACTAGACTTTTGCTAGTCTCTTAGCAAATAAGATAAAAAATAGATAAGTGATCAAAATCATATCCTAATAACAAAAATAAAATCCTAACTCACTTTCGCAGGCATCGCGATTGCATTTACCATATGCAATAAGGCTTTAAACCTTTAAGTTCCCCAAAAAAGGACGAGTTATAGTCTCGTGAGGGTTTTCAGGTGATATACCCACAAAATCAATCAATAGCATGTTCAAAAATGATAGTTTTTTTTTTCAGAGAGAGAAATTCCTTACCCACTTAGTGCTTACTCCAATAGACAGTCTCCATTGCTAACTACATTGCTGCAAAGACTCATAGATTTTGATGGGAGATAGTAAAAATTGACAAAATTCTCAATCAAGGCTTATGTTTGTACTTAGTCAATCTCCTATACTCTCCTATCTAAGAAACGGAATCCCTTGTTTACCATAGGTAGATAATCTCGACTTTCAATCCTCACCGGTCATACTCTCAGAAAAGAATCTCTCAGAAGATGGTATACTATTTTACCTCATGTATGTGGGGAAAAGAATAATGCATACGAACATCTCACATACTACCTTGAAAAACAGACTTCTGAATAAAAGTAGTCTCATGGAAAGAATGTCAATCACATATGAAGTGTCGGGTCCTTCACTTTAGCATCCTTTCACCTATTCTAGACTTTGTACCATACTGTAGTGATAAGTCATGGGTTGTAACTTGGTTTGGGTATTGGTTTATGAAGGAAATGTAAAAAGGATTCTAAGGTTGTTTCTGAAAACACTAAGGGTTTTTTTTTTTTTTTTTTTTTTTTTTCTTTGGAAGATTTCTTCAAATTCTGTATTGCAGAGAAAATTCTTCCTTTGTCTTAGCTTTTCCATCCATTCTGTTCAACTTTTTTTTTTTTTTTTTTTAAAGCTCAGTGGTATATCCTTGATTAGTACTTGGATATGCTTGTTTTCCACTAGCTTCTTTCACTTTGAAATGTAATGATGGTCTTCATTGTATCTCTCTCGATATTTCCTTGTAATCTTCCTTTTGTGCTCTTTCTTCCTCCTTGTGCCCCTCGTATTCTCGAAACATATGGGTATGCCTCGAAAAGATTTTGGCTATACTCCTTGTCCGGAGTTGGGTGAAGGGTAGGGTTTTATGAAAGAAAATGGCTTATTGTAAAGCATGCGGTTTTAACATGATGGTCCTACTAGGTGGGATAAAGGCTGAATGGGTTCACTACTTGACTTATCGGTATGATACTACTGTTTTGAATAGACTACAAGACCTAATGGCTATCTCCCGAGTTGATGTCACTTCGTGATTAACCAAATCAACGACTAATGAGACTATATTACAACGACATAAAGAACTCGAAAGATGTTGAGTCACTAAGACTTCGGATTTTTCGTAAGAACTCCAAAGAATGGGTATAACGCTCAAGTCTCACGGGCTAAGTCTAAAAATTCTACTTCTAGTTTACTAGGGGTTTAAATCTCTCTTCTAGCAAAAGTACATAAAACTGACCAAGTACTATGGTGGTGCCTTGATAAAGGATTCTATCAACAAGAACTATGTCCAAGCATAATAAATAGTCTAAGCAGTAATGAAATCAATAATATCAACTATCTATCGAACTCAACACTAAGCAGTATAGAATCTATATCCCAGACTCATCATTAAAATTCATTTTTCTCATGCTACTGATATAGAAACAAAAATATTTTTGTTTGTGAAAACTAATTTTCGAAATTCATTTCTCAAGTACACCCATATTTTTGTTTGTGAAAACTAATTTTCGAAATTCATTTCTCAAGTACACCCTCCCCCAACTTAACATATGCATTGTCCTCAATGTATAGAAATTAAGTAAATGAAATGAATGAGAAAAAGGGAAGATGTTACCATTGATGCCGAATTTTTAGGTCTTTTTACGTCAGATCCCCAAGACGTAATGTATTATCAATTTGGAGTGAGGAGATCATATTTTCTTACCCAAATCTGACGAATGTTTGGAGGACGAGGAGATCTCACCTTGTGGGTTATTAAAAATACTCCTTGATATGCTGGAAAGATTACTGGTGAAGTTGCTTCTCTACCTTGAACTATTTCAGGTCTGATGATTGTGTGATATGCCTTGTGGTTCCTCTATGTAGAAGATTGATGAAAATCTTTCTTTCTAACAGGACAATAGTATTTGATGTGCCCTTTACCATCACAATAATTATAATGGATGTCTGGCTGACTACGCTCAAGGTGGGCGGTAGACTGGTTTACATACTTCTCTCGTTCAGACAATGATGGTGTAGAAGAAGCTTCAGTAGTGCAATTCTTCTTATCAATATGGTCCATTTTCTGCTTCGAAGACTCATTTCAGGTTCTAGATTCTCGTTGTTTTTCCAAAACTTCTTTAAAAGTGATTCTCTAGCAACCGATTTTTCCGCGTAAGTCTGTTGTTCATCCTGAAATGTAGAGTTCATTTTCTCAAGGTATGATACTCTCTCTGCCAATTTTCCATTCTGCTCACTTAAATTCTGAATTTTCTGCAGAGATTCCAAGAACATGGCTAGCAACGCCTCTGTGGTGGGGTTCTCAGGTTCATCACAGTTTTCTGTAGATTGAGCACTCTCAATTGTATCTTCGAATGGGACGAATTCTTGTATCATACTATCAAGGAAGTACACCTCTCCACCTTCTGCTTCATCACAATCTTTATGCAACAGGTGAAAGATATTTATGTCCATGGACATCTTACCAAAGTTGATCTTCATTTCACCGTTATGACAATTTATCAAAGCTTTTGCGGTAGCGAGGAAAGGTCGGCCTAGAATAATTGGAATTTTATCAAAGGCCTCCTTGGTGTCTATTACAATGAAATCCACTGGATAGTAGAAATCAGCTACTTGAACAAGAACATCCTCAACTATGCCTCTGGGAATCTTGGTAGAATGGTCAGCTAACTTCAATTTGACTTTTGTAGGCTTTAGGTTCTCCAGGCCCAACGCTTGGTACACATGATAGGGCAAGAGATTAACACTAGCACCAAGGTCTAAAAGAGCATTACCGTGAATTTTTCTCCTATCTTGCATGATATTGTAGGACTTCCGGATCTTTGAGCTTGACCGAGCTTCTTGCGATGGATAATAGATGTTGTTTGTCCAAATTAGAAACGCCGCGTTTTGGAACATGAGTACTTCTCTTTATGTTGCATGCATCCTTCAAGAATTTGGCATATGATGGCAACTGCTTGATTGCTTTGAGAAAGGGGATATTGATGTTATCTTTCTCAAATGCCTCCTTCATCTCTAAAAATTGCTTTTCCTTTTTTCTTTGAGCAAAAAACATAGGAAAAGGTGCCTTCGGTACAAACACATCAGCATGTGTTTGCTCTTCTTTCTCTTTGGCATTCTTGCATATTTTGTCTTGGTCATCTTGACAAATGGGAGTGGAAAGGATTTCTCCCACTTCCTTTCTAACTTCATTTGAAATCTTGACTGATTGCTCTGTAGCAATGTCATCATGAGAAGGTAAGTCAACCTTGTTGTCTATCTTCAATCCTGATCTAAGAGTAGTAACTGAGCTAACATGATCATGGAGGTGATCAATACTAGAAGTTGTCCCAATGTGGCATACATCTTCACTCTTCAATATTGGTTCCAATAAGCTAGGTTGAGTGGCTTGTGTCTTCTACGCATAGACAAAGCGTGGTGAGTTAATCGACCTTAGCCTCTAGAGACTCCATTCTAGAACATTGACTTGCACGAGATTGCCGGAGATTGAGTGAGACGTGCAAGAAGCTCTAGAACACTTTCAAACTTCTGATTTTTCTGTGATAGCAAAGTAATTGCATTCTCCAAGTTGGCGGTCGCGGCATAATTTCTCCTAGGATCGGGCACTAACTCTCCACTTGTATTGGAATTTTGTTGGGAGTATAATTGTTGTTGAGGGACCAACCGTGAAACTTGACTTGTCCGTGGAATATAACTTTGATCTTGAGAACCCGGGGTCCAAAGATTCTGCCTCCAATAATTACCTTGAAAGTTATTACCACCTTGGTTGGGCCTCTAAAATGAGTTTATATTGTACTCTCCAACCGATGCATGTTGATAGTAACCGTGACATTCTAGAGTTGCATGGGAAGTGTCCCAACGGACTTCTTCAGATTGGCTAGCTTGCATGACCGGGAGAGATTTATCTTGAGACTTGTTAAACTTGGAGGATTCATAGAGAACTGATTAAATTTCTTACTCGAGTTTCAATCTTTGGTGGCCAGTGGCCAATGTAGATTTCAGTTCTTGATCCGATTGTTCATGTGCTTGGTAACCAAATTGCTTTGGCTCCCCTCCATGCTAGCGACATCCTCGTTGCTAGTAGTCCATTGTTGTGTTTCTTCAAATAAATTCTCGAAAAGTTGTAAGCTTCCTCTCCATCCATTGATGTAAACTTGCCTTTGTGCATTGATCGTATCATCCGCTTGTTCATAGTAGAAAGTCCTCGAAAGAAAAAATGAGCGATTGTGCTCTTTATCGTAACCATGATGTGGACATGAGACTAGCAGATTATTGAATTTCTCCCAAATTGATGATATTCTTCAATCCACCTTCCCTTTGAAATTGTTGATGGCTTGCGCATGGCATCCGGTACGGGGTGGGTAGAACTTGTTCATAAACTTTGTTCTCAACTTCTCCCGGTTGTCTATTGAATTGATCGGTACTGTGCGGTTAACCATTCGGATGCTTTACCTTCTAGTGAGGCGGAAAAAGAATCAACTTGATACTTTCATCTTTGATATTCTCGTTCTTGAAAGTTCTCGAGGATCGATAGAAATTTGTTCATGTGAACATAAAAATTTGAACATTATGCGAACCATTGAACTTTGGAAGCATAGAGATTACCGATGCTCTAAGTTCAAACCGGTTAGCTTCTCGTATCCGGAAAAACAATCTATCTTTGGGTGGGTCTCCAATGATTGGCGAATAGAAATCGCATTTCAACTTCTTCCTCTCTGTTGTGCTTGCATGGGTGGGATAGCCAGATTATTGGTGTCCAAAACACCTCCATCATTCGTCGCGCCATTATATCAATCCTCGTCTAGTATTCTTGCTATGCAAAGATGATGAAAACTATCCTATTATGCTTGAATGCAATTAAACTAATATGCAACTATTCTAAATTATACTAATATGAAAAACTACTTTCCTTCAACTTGGTTGGGCTTTGCAGCTAGTATCTCGCCCGTTGTCTAAAGCTGTCTCTTCTAGGGTTATAGTGAATCACTTGGATTGCTTAAGTACCACGTCCCACAGACGATAGTCCGTTTGTCAAGATTCAGACAAGAAACACTAGAGTTTGATATTTCGCTGTGTTGGCTTACAACTTCAATTGTTGAAAAGATCCTAAATGCAATTATACTAGAAAGCAATAAAACTAAACTATGATGCAACTAAACTAAGAAAGCAATAAAAAGAATGAAGATTCGACTAACATGGATGGTAGATCTTGTCTTCGAGATGTCCTTCAAGCTTCTCTCTTTCTCAAAAGGTTGGATGATGCGGCTAAAATTACCTCAATATCCAAAGTTCTAATCTTGAAAGAAAACTTTAAACATAAACAACTTAAACCGGCAGCGGCGCCATTTGACCAGCCTCTTTTTGTATGTGTAGATGATGTGGTATGGTCGTTGAACAAAAGAGAAGCGTATCAAAACCTAAT
The DNA here is from genome assembly GCF_015680905.1 of Coptis chinensis. Classification (NCBI taxonomy): domain Eukaryota; kingdom Viridiplantae; phylum Streptophyta; class Magnoliopsida; order Ranunculales; family Ranunculaceae; genus Coptis; species Coptis chinensis. Next base: position 77,622,058 of record NC_141464.1, read on the forward strand.
TATCCCTCAATAAGTAAAGGATGAGTAGGGTATCGTTCCACTTTTAAGTATATGTTATGTGAAGGACAGGACTGGAAAGGGGGTTTGAGGGATTAAAAACTATAATTGTAGAGATTTTATATTCTAATGCTAAACTAAACTAAACTAACTAAACTTATACTAAAGCTAAGAATTGGAAATAAGGAGAAAGAATATGAGAGAGATAGATTCAAGAGATTCAAATCCACCAATGCTTTTGATTCAATGACCTTTTGCTTCATGTTGTTCTCCAAGTAGACTACAATCGGGCAATCGAGCGAGTGCCGATGCCCTCTTGGATGAAACATCGTTAACAATTAATTCTACTCAAGGTTGTTCCTATGTTCATGTTACTAGTATCTTCTTTCTTTTTATGTGAGCTTGGGCAGCTATTCAATAAATCACCATCTAAGGCAAACACAAGGAATACTTTCCTTACTCTAAAACACTATACAACTAGAAGAAAAATAGAGAATAATAGTATAATATTCAATTACAATAAATAAAACTCTATTCTAGCATTATATTCAATTGCAATAAATAAAAGCATGTTATTAGCAAATATTCAATTGCAATAAATAAAACCCTAAACTAGCACGATATTCAATTGTAATAAATAAAAACCTTAATCTATACTTCCATCCCCTGGTGTGGGCAATGGAACTAATAACTAAAAACATAAAGAACTAACCTGATTGAAGAATACCATGAACCAGAAGAATCATTAAACCTTAAGCACTGGCTTCATCTCCTCCCTTAAAGGAGAAGATTAGCCTTCCATAAAGAAGGAAGAACACGAAGAACGAGAAGAAGAAGAGTTGAAGAACATAAGACTAGAAAGAATAATTTATTAAGACTCAGCTAGTTAAAACCGATCTTTTATTATTAATATCTCTCTGCCTCAAGTTCTGGAGACAAGAATATAAGTGAATTGGCAAATTACATGAGGCACTTAGGTCCTCTATTTATAGGGGGTTACAATGAGTTCTAGAAGCATTCCAAACCGGCCATTTGTTTCCTAATACAAATAGGTTTCTTTTCGTGAGTCCGACTTAGCCTTCAAAACCGAGAAGGAATTGACCACAAGAAATGATTCATGCGTCCCGACGCATTATCCATGCGTCCCAGACTTAATCAATCGTCGACGGACTCGATCTATCGTCCCGCAACGCAATCAATGCGTCTGGACGCTCGATCCATGCGTCCCAGACGCATAAGCCGATTTTCTCTCTTCTGCTCCATCCTTTTATCCTCTTTTGCGGGCTTTGGTCCAAGCAACGAATCCTTTGGCCTTGGGCTTCCAAATAGGCTTTAAAATAGGTCCAAGTTGCATCTTTAATAGCTCCAATTCCTTGGCCTTCTCCATGATTGTCCACGGACCTCCCATGTGATCATTAATGCTCCGAATTGCTTCGTTTTACCCCATTTTCTCTAATATTCTACAAAACTCTCTTTTTTACCTGTAGAATCTTAAAACACAACTTATAAACACTATTAGTCCACTAAGATGGCTAAACAAGAGGCATAATCGAGGGTTAAATAGCACTTTTTGAGCACTTATCACAACACTAGTACGAAAGCTTAAAAGAGAAAAATACAACGCATGAAATACAAGTTAGCAAAAATGGAATGCCCCTTTCTCCCAAAAATCCCAAAAGATATATCAAGTCCTCTCATGTGAAGCCTTCCCACCTTTTCTCCAAGCTTGTCTTTTTCCACCAAACCATGCCAAACGTTAGCACACCTTTCCTACCCACAAGTCTAGTCAAGCATTTATTGTTTTGTCTTGTCTTGCCTTGCAAGGTGTCACAAAAGTGTCCATAACTTGCTACTTTTCCATGTGTGATGACTCATTGATAAGAGCCCAAAACTGTAGTTTTAACCCCTTAACAATCGTACTTTTAGACCAATTATGTGAATAATAAGTAAGAGTTAATACTGATTACGTGTTTTTATGCATTTCAGGCTTCAAAGCCCATTATGTGCAGAAATGTGCCACTTTAGAGAGATAAAGGAGCAAAGGTCGGTTGCTAAGGAGTTCTGTGATTAAAGGCCAAGATTCAAGAAGACAAAGCCTCTGTAAAGCCCGGTCAAAAGATGAAAAGTCAAAGTCCACGCAGGCAGAAACAGTGCACAAAGTCAATAGAACTTCCAAAGACCATATCTTTGGACTCAGACCTCAGAATGGGGCCTACCTTATGTCAAAACGACCGACTCGGAAAGAGCTTTCCAATGGTCCAAGCCTTGACCCAATCAGAGGAGCAGAAGTAGACGAAAAGTCTGTGGAAGCCAACTGCAGCTGAAGAGGCCTTTTGAATTTGAAGAGAATTGGGTTTTGGGCCTGATTCTCTGGCCCAAAACATGGCTCCAAGCCCATGCACGAATTTTGGATCTGAATGTATAAAAACAAAAGCTTAGCTCTTGATTAATGGTAGATAGTTAGGTTAGAAAATAAATTAGGTTAGAATAAGAAAAGTAGCCATTAAACCTTAGTTCTAGATCTAGTTTTAGATTAATTAATTAGTTTTTATTCTTACCTTAAATTCAGTATTAAATTATTGTTATTGATTTCATTAGATAAATAAAGTTAATTAATTCTCCATAATCTAGTTTCATTTTCATTTATTTATTAGCTTAAATCCTTAGATTTACTTATTTGTCATTATTAGTTTAATTCAATTATTGCATGAGTAGTTTCGAATTGAGTTTAAACAAGTAAAGTTCAAATCTTTATATTATGTCTTGTTTAGATTTCATGAGAAATGATAGTTTAATGACTCTAGGCTAACCCTCCATTAGAGGGGTTGAGGAAGCCTTGATGAAAACTTGATTTTGTTAGCTTAGAATTCGTCTTGATAATCTATTCAATTCTAGAAGTAATTAGTTCACCATGAGAATGGGTTTAATGCTTCACATGCTAGTTATTACTTGGTAGAGATTGCCATGATTAGTTAGGGATTAGATTTACCAATTGTTATGCGATAGTATTTCAATTTGGAGTGCGACAGTTCTTTGTTAGTAGATTAAGTAGAGTTAAGGCGGAATCAATCCCCCTAATTCCTTATCATAGAGTCCAGTTAGTATTTCTGTAGTTGAATTATTATATCTTGTTAGTATAAATTGAATCCGTAGTATAATCATAGAATAGATATTTCACATAACACATCACTCTCACCATTGTTCTTTGGGTTTGTTCAATTGAATTTGTTTAAGTCTTGAGAGTTAAGAGTGGAACGATTCCGTACTCTATATATTGCATGAATATACATGTGAGAGTAGGAAATAAATTATTGATACCGTAAGAATAAGGTTAGAGTAATCTAATTGAGTTTTTACGGGTTATCACTCATCACTTCTTGTGGGCCGGTAGAGTGGGTCCACGTGCTGTGTCCAGTGGTGGCCCGGGATGTTGGCATTTTTGCAACTTCGTGTCATTGCGTAGAACTCGTCGCCCTGGTCGTTCTGGCAGTTCATGCCATTTGCCAAAATCAGAGTCTAGGTTTGAAAGTTATGAGCTTCGGAAGTTTGCTGCTTCTTTGCACGTGATCCCGTTCTGCACTGGTTTTGTCCTGTTGGAATCTTCGACTTTAGTCAGGCTTTGTTGGGCTTCACTGGGGCAGAGTGGGAAGACTTCAAGTATGCACAGTATTCCCGTGCTTTGATATAGGTTTTATCATCATATTCACGTTAACTGCGAAAACCTGCAAAAGTACAAAAATATAATTATTTCCTGATTATTAAACACATAATTAACCAAAATGCTATGTCTCTACGGGGTTTAGTATTACAATTTTGGGTGCTTATCACACCACCCCCAAACAACACTTTGCTTGTCCTAAAGCAAAGAAGAGACATTAAAATGACAAGTGGCTAAAAATGTGTTGTCCTAAACTAAGTCTCATTTCGTAGAGTGCGGTTGCATTGACCATATGCAACAGTGCCTTAAACCACTAGGAATTCCCTACTGGACGAGTTATAGCCTCGTGAGAGTTTTCCATAGAAGATACTCACAAACTTCATCTATACTACAATGACTCAGTAACAAAGGCTTGTTCCCTTAATTAATCTCAGATATCTATACATTTCACTAGCGGAAATGAGAATTAATTCCTTTGAAATTCAAGTTAATATACATACAATAATCAAAACATCTACATATGAGCATGCATGCAGTGATCTTTACAATGAAATGCATGTACGAGCAGGGCCATTTCTAGATCCTTTGATAGCGTCCCTTAAGTAGGTTCTCACAGGTATGTGTCGAAACACAAATTCTCTCATATTCTTCTACACAAGTTTTGCTAACTCCAGTGTGCAGTGGGCACACATTTCCTCACATGCTCAATGACAGTCAGAGGAGCCGAGGTTGATAAATCACGTATGCTACTTAGTTTCACACTATCATATTCCTAATTGAGCTAGAGGTCTTTTGTTAGGTAGTACAGGGCTTAGGTGGTGGTGTAGAAGAAAATAGGAATGGAATAAAAAAATGGCGAGTATAAGAAAATAAGGTCTTCGAGATATCGACACTAGATACTTTGTTTGGTTTGATGCAAGCAAGTGCAAATAGCAAATGCAATTACATCGTAATGCACGACAAGAAATTGCAATGACAATTCACTTTACCTGTTTGGTTAGAGTAGTGCAAAAGCACCCTGTATTTTTTTCATCTTCTTCACAAATACATAACTAAATAACCAGATGATTTTCTCCTCTCCATAATTCCCAAAATCTAAATACACACTTTAAGATTAAAACAAATCTTTAAATATTGAACAATTTATTTTCAAATCTCATTCATAAAAACTACCTAAATATTTTTTTTCCTCAATTTTTTATCTAATTTCGACAGAGATTCAACAAAATTAGTTGATTTGAGTTGGTTTAAATCTTCATAGAGAGGAGAGAGGAGAAATTGAGATGAAAAAACTAAATTTTTATTTTTCTTACTGGTGGCAGCTACAAAAGAGGAGGAAGTTACCAAAAAAAGCTAAGAGAGAGAGAGAGAGAGAGAGAGAGAAGAGAGAGAGAGAGAGAAATTGCAAATAGTTACGCTGTTTTTTTGGCTGCAACAAGTTGTCTCCTGACCTATTTATATGGTGCACATGAGTGCAACTTATTTGCATAACTGCCACTTTGCATTAGTGGGCCAAACACCAATAAATGGGTAGTTAGTGGGAAATGGGTGCAAATGCATCCCATTAATTCTTTCCACACTTAATTCTTTTTAGGATTTTTGACTCCTTTTGATTTGACTTTGGGGAGTTCTAACTTTGATTCTTTTTCTTTTGATTTTTGGAAATATATTTCTATTTTTTTTCTTTTTCTTTCTGTAGCAGGTAACAGATGATTTTTTTTTTATTTATTTGTGACAAGTCTTTCTCTTCCTTTTCCCACTTTTCATCTTAATTTTCGTACTCATCATTTATGTGGGTTTATTTTATTGGGGTTAATAGATGGGTAAAGAATTTTTGGTGAAATAGAAAGGGTTAATGAAAGGTTCAGTGGGGCGACTAGCGGTAAAATTTGTACAGGTATGAATTTTTGGCTATATCGATCCAAAGAAGGCCTAAATTCTCGCCTAGGATTCGGGTAGTGATCAAGTAAGTAGACGCATAATTTTCTCTATTCGGAAAAGCTACTCCTCTGTGTCATTACTCATATATCACACATTTTGAAGCTTTTTGGTTAGATTCTCACAGGATATGAAAATTAAGTTGTCTATCCTTGGGTCCCAGAAACTTACTACAATATACAGTCAATGACAGTCAGTGCATGAATGCTCATGAAAAGATGTAAACACTATTGCATACGTATTAACTTAAGTTTCTAAGAACAAATCTTAATTCTAATGCTAGGGTGAGATTTCTAAATATTTTTCATCACAGAAAAGGAAATGAAACTTTGTCACTAAATACACTTATTTATACAGAAAATAAAGCTATATACAACCTAAGAATGCTTAATTTTTGCGAAATGTTCTAATCACCCCCAAACAGTAGAAAGTTGTGTCCTCAAAGTGTCAAGAGGAAGAAAGAATATACATGAGAGGCTTGAGCAAAAATAGAGCTGATATCTGCAACAAAAAATTATGCTAACAAAACATATAATATACAAAAACAAAAGGGAAAGGGCACATTAAGAACTAAAACAACAAATATGTACATAAAGTTACACTGCCCTGATTAAGAATTAGGGGTACGTCCATTCTAGCTTCATCTCGATTGAAGTGCCATTCTTTAGCATCATGCCAGTTTGTCATGGCCTGTCAAACTTCACTCAACTTTCTCTTTTTAGAAGCGTCCAAATGAGCTATCATGTCTTTGTCTTTGAGGAAGCAACGAACGTACTTTATGTACCTTGAAGAGCACCGACGCCAGACCTAAAATCTCAAAGAACGAATTACCCTGTTCGTCGGACACATAGAATCTACTCATACCCAGTCATGAAAAGTGGCCGAAAACTGTGGGAAGAATGCCCTCATTATCCGGCATGCGGTAACGGGAAAGGTGATATAATGGTGTCGAAAATCACGAGCCATTTTCAGGTTCTCAATTAAGAGGTTCGTGATGTCGAAGAGGGTGTGTTGCTTAGCGAGAGCATGGAAAGCCTTGCAAGTTAATTCAATGGTAGTAGAAAAATGCCAATCCCCCATGATGTTCAGAAGGATAAACAACACGGCAGTCCCGACATTCATTGTCATACTTGCCAGGGGAATTGTTTTGTCCGGCCATCAGCCAGCTTCCTCATGTTCAACGGCTCCGGTGAGGCCATCGCCGTAGAAGCAGGCGAAATCTTCCCAAAAGTAGTGATTAAAGGAGTTCTATATGATGTATGGAATGGTCCAAGGTCATAGCAACTGTTGGCTCATGAAAGATATGTCTGGTGTCACCCATACGGATTGCAAATCCATTTAAAAGGAAACCATGTGCACCATTAAATGTTGTTGTATCCTCCAAATGATCATAAAAATATGTCGCTAAACGTGGAGAGTATGTCTGCTCAGGTTGCAGAACGAGAGAGGACCAACCGGCTTGGGTGATAAGGTCTCTGAAATGAAGTCCATACGAAGGAGAATCTAACATATCCTGGAAAGATTGTTCAGGGAAGATCTTTGAAGGTTCCATTATTGGAGATGCAGATAGGAAGGCAGGAAATGGATGAAAAAAGACGTGTGATGAAAGACACCACCTGGAGACAAAGGTAAACCAATTTTTAGAATTTGATGGAAATGACTGAGTAAAAACAAATGACATTGATTACAACAGGAAAATTACACTACACGAAATTAGGGTTACTAAAGAAAAAATAGAAAATGACAAAGAACGGAAATTCTAATGGAAATTTGCAAAATTTAATTTAGGCCATGGCCCGGGTAACGGTGAGGATCCTTAGGTGGGAGAAATCCATTTATAAGATTCTCGAGGAAGTCAATCTGCACAATAGCCCGTTGCAACAGGGTGCTTTGTGTCTTGTAAATCTTGGATTTGTTCTCCATAATGAGATTGTGATTTGCCAAGAACTAGTTGTGGCTATGCAAGAATTGTGTTTGTTCCTCGCCGTGCATTGTCTGAAGCTCGTGACACTCAAGAAGACTAGCGATGATAATGTTCTGACGTGTGTATAATGTCATTAGTCCTTGGTGAATTAAACGAAGGCCTTCCATAGGATTAAATACGTTATGTATTGCATTGTCAACAAAGATGTTGACAGAGGAAGAAGCTTCGCCGGTTTCTGCACCGGCATGGTTCTTTGCAACGTCAGGAGTCCAAACACCGTTCATACAAACGGACTGAATGGTGAGAATGTTGGCTGTTTTGAGATAGGTTGTAGGAGCAGTAATAGGAAAACCCCAACGCACCATGATAAGTGTCACAATGGTTGGCAAAGGAGCTGACTTTTTCCTGGCACGTGCGATCGCGTTCCAGAGAAATGGAATTATGCAAAAATCATTGCTTTTAGTCTGCAGGACCCAGAGTAGGTGGAGGAGGGGTTTGGTTATTTCGAAAGTTTTAGATGTGCCGATCACAGCTAATTGGTTCTTTTGCAAGGATCGTTGATAAACAATGCGGTTTTTCCGGTTGTATTCGCCGTAAAGGATAGTTGTAAACATTAGATGCCTTATATTGTCGAATGATGAATCCTGAAGGTATACCCCAGGGTTCGTTATGGTAATTTGAAGGACCTCGGAGATGATTTCTGGAGTAAATTCGCGCTCACATCCGTTTGCACGGACAAAGGCTTGCCCATTTTGGAAATAACCGTGTGTATAGAAATGCAGAACCAACTCTCTGGAATAAACTGCCTCCTTATGATGTAATAGAGGGAACCATCCACGACATAAAATTTCAGTGTCAAAATATGGTTGAAATAGATCGCTCTGAAAATTTTCCATAAAGTTTTGCTCGGGCACGAAAATTCGAGTGAGTGTCATTGAAGATGGAAGGAATGGAGCGGTGAAGATGATTGAGTGAAAAAGGGAAGACTGGATTTGAGATGTGTCTAGCCTAGCTATAAATAGGCACCAATTCGGAAGGAACGAGTGGGTGGAGCCACATTTAATAGGTGGAAAAAAAAAAACGGATGCAACCACGATACTATGAAGCACAATGCGGACGGTGGCATTTAAGAATGTCTAGAGTGGGTGTTAGATTCCCAAAACGAGGCATGCACTACAAGTTTAGAAAATACGGATGAAGGTGACACAGTGTAGTTAGACCAACTTGTAGCCTCTAAAATAATTTTATCAATTTGCTTGCCCAAGAGATCATTTAAACTCAGATCCCTGAGACTATGAGTCAGACATGGGAAGAGATAGAATATACGAGAGAAGGTTTCACAGGGTAATTTGACCAACTTGTATATTCATAAATCAATTAAACAAGGCACAAAAGTGGATGTAGTGTGGAGGGTAAAGAATAGGGCATGCGACTACAAGGAGTGGCGCACTCTACCTAATCTGTTCTTTTTTTTTTAGCAAGATCTCTAGACGTAGCGTAAGTAGAAGAACAAAGAATACGAATACGTAGATAGGATCTTACATTAAGTTGGAACAACGTACATGGATGTTAAAACACACCATAATTACAATGGAAAAAAAAAACAGATCTAGATATTAGATATGACTATATGCCACATAAATAACATTACGATAATAAAACTAACGAGAATGAAGACGTGAGTAGCATATTCAATTTGCTGCTGCTCAAACTTTTCTAGTGCATCCATAAAGCTGAAGATTGGTAAGAACTTAAAAAGCGTAATTAGAATTAAAGAAAAAGAGTAGAGGAGAAGAATGTGGAGGATGTGGTGAACTTTCTATTTATAGAAAGGAAATGGAGCTGTTTCCTGACCGTTGTGGTGGCGGTTTTATGACCATTTTATAACCGTTGCAGATCATTAGTTGTCGGTAAAACTTGCCGTTATGTGTGACGTCAACATATATATATATATATATATACACACAATACAAGTGAGATTAATGTGAACAACACTGGATGGCCAGAAGACTCTTCATCTAAACTCTCAGGCAACTGTCATGTCGGCTCTGGAGCGAACCCAATCCAGCCAGACTGTGGCTTCACCTTTATGTTTTTGGGACCTGTGCAGGACGGTACCATCCTTGACCGTGTGCGCTATGGTCTAATAATATTACCCTTATTACATATGGTTAGCCTCAAACTGTCCCAAAGGGAAATCAAAGTAACCAACATCTAGGGGTCGGCCTGGTGGAATCAATTGCCCGTGTCCTAAGTAGGAAACATCCGAGGTTGAACATGAATCTCTTTGTGCTCAGCGTTAATGCAAGGGGATTTTAAAAGACATCAATATATACATATATACAAGGTAAGTCTTTTAACGTCAGATCCTCAAGACGAATCCCAACCTATGGGAGGAATGACCTTGCAAAGTTGATATCGAGTTGCTGGTGTCAAACAAGTGTATACGTTATAATAAGCACCTTCACCAAGCGGCTGAAGACCAGGGCAGTTAGGGGTTTGACAATGCATACACCACCCCATTCTGCGTGCACGTCCTCGATGAGCAAAAGTACTGCGACCTTTTCCAATTTGAGAGGGGTGAGACTTTGTCCAAATGACGATTTGAATGTGGGCAGGAAGAGAGTAGAAAAGAGTGGAGAAAGAAGGGGGAGAAATTTTTGGAACCCATCATTTACCAGCAGGAACGTTTGCTCGCGTTTCAGAAGACATTTATACTCAGTTATGAAATAGAGTTTTTGTAGACTACGGGTCCGGCGCTTGCAACCACACACTTCAAAGTAATTTTTAGATCATAAAATAGAAGATGGCCCGACTACCAAAATGGTGTACCCTCTACAAAAAAACAAGAATGAGTACGCCAAACGAAATATCTAGTCTATGTAGACCGGATCCTGAAGAAGAGTTTGTTCAATAGTTGGGGAGCGTAACTCGTGGTAATGTTTTAGGCGTTGGCCATTTACTTGAAATTCGCTGTTATCTTGTGGATTAAACAAAAAGATGGCCCCATAATGGGTCACAGCTGACACAATGAAAGGACCAAACCATTGTGTTTTCAATTTACCAGGAAAAATGTGTAATATGGAGTTGTAAAGTAAGACTTTTTGACCAATTTTGAAATCTTTACGGAAAATGTGCTTGTCGTGTACTCTTTTCATATTAGCTTAGTAGGATTTCGAGAGATCATATACATCACTCCGGATCTCCTCAAGCTCATTTAATTGTAGTTTTCGCTTCTTGCCTGCCGCATTGATGTTATAATTGAGGTTTTTGATGGCCCATAGAGCACGATGCTCAAGTTTAACCGGCAGATGACAAGGTTTTCCAAAAATGATGCGGTAAGGAGACATCCCTATAGGTGTCTTAAAGGCCGTTCGGTAAGCCCACAAGGCATCCGATAAGCGGAGAGACTAGTCTTTCCTTGTGGGATTGACAACTTTCTCTAGAATGAACTTTATCTCTCTGTTGGAGACTTCCACTTGGCCACTCTTCTGTGGGTGATACAGAGTAGAAATTTTGTGAGTAACTCCATATTTCTTCATTAAAAACCCAAAAAAATTATTACAAAAATGTCTATCCCCATCACTGATGATAGCTTTGGGGACACCAAAATGAGAGAAAATGCATGTTTTCTTTTACAAATTTCATAACAGTCTTATGGTCATTTGAGCGACATACGAGTGCTTCAATCCATTTGGACACATAGTCCACAGTGAATAGAATGTAGAGAAAACCTTGAGAAATAGGAAAGGGTCCCATAAAATCAATGCCCCAAACATAAAAAAAATTTCACAATTAGAATGGGATTTAGGGGCATTATATTTCGTTGAGGAATGCGACCCAGGTGTTGACAACGAATGGAAGCTCTGCAATGTTCGTGCGGATCGCGAAAAAGGGTAAGCCAATAAAAACCACATTGTAAAACTTTGGCCGCAATTTTCTTCCTACTGAAATGACCACCGCAAGATTATTCATGGCAAAAAGATAACACGACGGTGTGTTTCCAGTCGGGAATGCAGCGACGAATGAGTTGGTCGGAACAATACTTAAAGAGGTAAGGGTCATCCCAGAAATAATATTTTATAGTGGATAAGAACTTTTTACGATCAGGGCATAACCAAGAGGAAGGAACTTCCTCAGTAACTAGGTAGTTAACGATATCCACGTACTATAGAGAGGAGAAAATGGAGTACAAATGCTCATCTGGGAAGGAATCACAGATGGGGTTAGAATCACTATCAACGTCACCAATCAGCCTTGATAAATGGTCGGTCACCACATTTTTGGTTTCTTTCTTGTCTTTGGTTTCTAGGGTGAATTCTTGCAAGAAAAGGATCCAGCAGATCAATCTCTGTTTTGCATCCTTTTTCCCGAGTAGGTACCGAAGTGCGGCATGGTCAGTATATACGATGGTCGAAGATCTGACCAGGTAAGGGCGAAACTTATCCAAAGCATAGACAACAGCTAGGAACTCTTTCTCAGTTGTTGTGTAGTTATGTTGAGCGTCATTAAGAGTTTTACTGTCATTACATTGTTGGCCTAGTACGGCGCCAATAGCAAAATCGCTTGCGTCGTACATCAGTTCGAATGGTTGAGACCAATTAGGTGGTTAAATGATATGAGCGGTAGTCAGGGCGATTTTTAGAGTTTCAAAAGCTTGTTTGCAATTGAAAGTGAAGTCGAAGACTGCATCATTAAGCAGGAGATTGGTTAAGGGTCGAGTAACTTTAGAATAACAGGGAGTGACTTTCAAAGACAAAACTGCCGAAAAAGTAACTCTCAAGGACACCTTTTTTTTTCGTAACTCACAAGGACTGGGTAGATGAAAGTTCAAGTATACCCTTGATGCAAAATAAAAAATGGATTAGGGAGATGAAATGTCAAGTATACCCCTGAGGCGAAATAATTAACGGCCCAGCCCAGACGAAACGACCTGGTGCATTTAGTATGAGCATTGAATGTTCATAGTCTTTGGGTATGAACATTCAATGTTCATAGTCTTTTGGGTATGAGCATTTGATGTTCATAGTCCTTAGGTATGAACATTCAATGTTCATAGTCCTTTGGGTATGAACATTCAATGTTCACAGTCCTTGGGTATGAATATTGATTGGGTATGAACATTCAATGTTCATAGTCCTTTGGGTATGAACATTCAATGTTCACAGTCCTTGGGTATGAATATTGATTGGGTATGAACATTCAATGTTCATAGTCTTTTAGGTGTATGAACATTCGATGTTCAGAGTCCTTGGATATGAACATTGATTGGGTATGAACATTCAATATTCATAATCCTTTGGGTATGAACATTCGATGTTCATAGTCCTTGGTCATTTGGGTATGAACATTCGATGTTCATAGTCCTTGGTCATTTGGGTATGAACATTCAATGTTCATAGTCTTTGGGTATGAACATTGATTGGGTATGAACATTGAATGTTCATAGTCTTTTTGGTATGAACATTCAATGTTCACAATCCTTTGTGTATGAACATTCAATGTTCATACATCAATATATTGTATAAGGTACATTCACCTATTTGGATATGAACAATCATTGTTCATACACCAGCAGAAGGTATGAACACTCATTGTTCATAGTAAAATGACAGAAAGGGTAAAATTAGAAAATATTTATTTTAAATCCGGCTATTTGTCCTTGATGGTTATTTCCACGAAAGGGTATAACTGGCATTTAAAAAAAGTAAAATGGCCGGGCCAACTTATTTTGTCCTTGAGGGTTACTAAATTTGAAATCGTGGGTTCGTGAGTTACTAATTGCTAGAATTTGTCCTTGTGAGTTACTCACCAAAAACTGTGTCCTCTAGACTTCATTTTCTCCAAAATTGGGTGTTAGGCCCAATTTCTTGTTAGAATAATCCTGAATGAATCGCCTGTAAAACCCGGCGAGGCCTAAAAAGGGACGGATATCGCGAACTGTTCGGGGGATAGGTAGAGAAGCAATTTTAATAATTTTAGCCTTATCAACCTCTATCCCGTCTTTCGAAACAACATAACCTAGAACAATGCCTTTGGTAACCATGAAATGACACTTCTCCCAATTAAGTACCAGATGTTTCTTTTCACAACGCGTGAACAACTTAGAAAGGTTGGATAGGCAGTCGTCAAAAGAGTTTCCATAAATGGAAAAGTCGTCCATGAAGACTTTCATATAACGTTCCACCATATCACTGAAAATGTGAAGCATGCAGCGTTGGAAAGTACCAGGGGCATTACAAAGACCGAAAGGCATTCGTTTGTATGCAAAGGTGCCAAAGGGACATGTGAAAGTTGTCTTTTCTTGATCAGCTGGATCAATGACATTTTGGAAGTAGTCGGAATAGCCATCAAGAAAACAGTAGTAAGCATGACCGGCTAAACGTTCCAGCATCTGGTCAACGAATGGAAGAGCGAAGTGATCTTTACGTGTTACGACATTAAGTTTGTGATAGTCAATGCAAATTCTCTATTTCACTGGAATTCGAGTTTAGATGCATTCATCATTTTCATTTTGCACAACTGTAATGTCGAACTTCTTCGAAACAACGTGGACAGGACTAACCTAAACACTATCAAAGATAGGGCATATGATACCCGCATCAAGTAAGCGTAAAACTTCCTCCCTCACCACCTCTTTCATGGCATAAGGCAACGTTGCGGTTCCCGCGATGTTTTTGTGCCGTCATCTAGATGTTGAAAGCACAAGCCTCTTCAGATGGTTGGGGAGGGTACTCGTATGCCAAATGGCAATATGAATCGGAGTGCTCAGGACTTAAGCAAAGAAGATATAGGGAAGCGTTAGCGGCCATGACATGTTTGGGTTTTTTATCATTCACTTGAACAGAAAGAGCATCGACCTTTTTGGTTAGGGACTCGATCAAAGTTTTTAATTCCGGATCGGGTTTGACCTCGAACATAGACATAACTTTGGTAGGAGTGTCTTTAGAAGATCTGGAAGAATCAGTGTTACCCGAGTGGGTGTTTCGTGAAGCCTGTTTCTTGAGAAAAGTGTATGCTTCAATAACGCCTTTGTCCATGAAACAGTCGTCGTTCATGATATCTAGTGTTTCCTTTTGATGGTCAGAGAGACCATTAAAAAATTACCTGACTAAGACAGCGGTGTCGAGTTGATGATGGGGACATTCAAAAAGTAGATCAGTAAAGCTGCTACATACTTCCGTAAAGGATTCATGGGGATGCTGGCGAAAAAAATGAATCTTCTGAAGCATCTCTGTAGTTTTCTTCTGAGTATAGAACTTTATCATGAATGCTTGTACGAGCTTGGCCCATGTGTCAAGGGATTGCGGTGCTTCGCCCGTGAGCCAAACTGAAGCTTTATCAGCTAAGGTGAAAGGAAACAACCTACGCAAGACTTGTTCATTAGTAAGGGTTGGATGGTGGAAAATGGTGGCCACTTGCTGAATCCGACGAAGGTGATTGTACGATTTTTCATGAAACAGGTAACAATCTGAAAACATTTGGCGGAATACGAAAATCACATGCAATCTCATCGAGTTTAATGCAGGAAGCAGGTCCTTCCTAGTAAGGCATTATAGAAGTCTGAAAGGGGTTTCTCCACTGTGGGATTTTCCTGGGCCATAACTATTGGAGGTAATGGCAACTGAGATACTTGACGAGATTGGTTTACGGAGGAAGAACTATGTCTAGGGCATAAGTTATGCAGTTGTTTATCGTATTTACGACGACGATATGTATGTTCTAATTCCTTATTAGTACCAAACCGTAGTCTCATGCAAACACAAATTTTAATTCTAGGCTCATAAGGAACAAATTATGACATGAGGATTAGTAATTACGGAAGGAGGGAGGTGAACCACGTCCTCTTGAGCTGTTGCTAATGTGAGTAGGTAAGCTAGGATAACGTGTGAATATTCCAGTAGCCAGGTCACATGAGAGAATTGAGGGAGGTTATGCGTGCTAGCACGTTCTTTAATTAGAGAACCTCAATCTTTCAAGTTTCCTAGACATTGATGGAATAGGATGATGATTGATTATGGTATATTATGCGATTATTATTAATATGATTATGATGAAATTTTCTTATTAGGTTTTTTTTTTACTTGAAGTTTTTCGTAATTAATGTATTATGGAGAAGGGGGAAAAACACAGGTAATATATTCACGCAACCGTATATGTAGCCTAAAGATGTGATTAGATTACGAAACATGCAAATAAAGATGTGAAATGCCAAAATAGATGCAATTAATATTCTAATCATGTAATAAGCACATGTTAGTTATACACAGGAAGGCTACACATGCAACCCTATATTACTCATACGTGATTAGAAACACGTCCTACGCATGCAATAATATATAGCTACACATACATAAAATACAACCTACACGTGCAACTAGATACGAGGTAGAGGAATATCGAGAATGAACTCATGCACAGTAATGCCGCGTATGTGAATGGTTGTAACATACACATAAAAAAAATGTACATTGCCCGATTTCACTTGTATCAGAAATACAGAAATATGCAACGTACTTAGGTCCTATTAACACTTGTATCAACATAGAATTTTTTTTCACAAGCGTATCAATGTACTATGCCCGATTTCACAAAAACAGCAATCTGTTAACATCCGTCAGTTAAGTGATGATGTGTCCATTTATTTTCAAAAAAAAAATTTGTATTTTCCAGCCGGCATAACACTAGGACATGATGTGGAGAAAATAATACACCTAATGTAATGGGTAAGATTGATAACTCTTAAGGCCCAAAAAGAATAAGGACCCAGCCCCAAAAATGACATAACCCGACCCATGAAACAAAAGATTATAACCCGGCCCAACAATCTAACCCAAATTCACTACAACAGAAAGGCTCAATTGCAACGCCATCTGGTGTCGCTACAAGTACGAAAAAGCGCTGCCAATGATCAATGGCAACGCCAATGTGGGCGTCACAAAGGCCGCAAAAATTGGGTCACAAAGCTAAATGAAGACGCTAACAATTGGCGCCGCAAAAGCTTGAAGGTTATTGCAACGCCTTTGTCCCATTGCTATTACTTTATTAAGCGTTGCTAAAGTATTTTGCCAAACTAAAATGATTTTTAAAATATTTAAACTATTTGCAGCGATTGGCGTTGCAAAATGTTCTTTTAGTCTGCACTCGCTAAGCGTTGCAAAAGGGTTACTTTTAGTTGCACCCTCAAGGCCACAAAAGAAGCAAAGCATTAGCTCTGGTCTTTGTCACAAAAGGTTTAAACCATTAGTTGCGCCAAGGGCGTTGCCAAAAGTATGTTTTTAGCTGCCCCTAGGTCTTTGTCGCAAAAGGTTTAAACCATTAGCTGCACTAAGGGCGTTGCCAAAAGTGTGTTTTTAGCTACCCCGCTAGTGGTTTTAGCGCGCAAAATGTATGTGTTGGTAATTGTTTAAACACATTTGCAGCACCCTAATTCTTTTACAACGAGCTCGGCATTGCAAATGGGTTTACTCATATATATAATAGGTATTACGCATTATTTTGAATCATTTCAATTTATATAAACCTGCCCAATACAATTTATGATTAAACTAAAAACACCAATCAGATGTATTCATTCACAATAAATTATAGCAAAATATATTTTATTAATTAAGATCATCCAAAATCATTATTTGAGCATCCATACAATTAGTCTCTTCCAATATACTGAATTACAAAATCTTCAAAGCCATCAACTAAATAATATTAGTTCTTCAAAAAATAAGATTTTGGCCAAATTCCCATAATCTGCCGATTCGAACAACATCCACCCAAGTTTTCTTTATCAATATACATGCCAACCAATCTGCCAATCTGATACAAACAACAAATTGGAAAAGAAAAGAGACATTAGTAAGTATAATTATCCAAATTAAAAGAAGATTGAAGCAAAAATGCAAGTAATCAATGCATGGGAAATATTTTTATGTGGTCAAACTGGGGTCCCATTAGTACAAGCCTAACAAGAAAAAGAGACTGAGAAAGCATATACTACTCTTCATCCCTCTACTCAATAATCGAGACCAAAGAAAAAAACAAACATGGAGTTTAGGCGATGGATTTCTCTTTGCCACCATCCTTTGGATAATCTATTCATCTTCTTCCTTCTCGGTCAAAATGGGTAGTTTCATCCATCTTGATCTCCAAGAGGCCAAAACAGTCAGTCCATACATAGATTTTTCTTTTAAACCAGGTACTTCTTTCCATAAAACAATCCAAGCATTGTCATGACAATCCACTCCCCAAAAAAAAAAAAGTCCAACACACACACCCCACCCTCCCCTCACAATTCCTCCATCTGGAGAAACGATAAATCTATCAATACGACTCAGCAATGGATTATTTGATCCTGCAAACCAAATAAAAGGGCCATGTCCCATCAACATATCCACAGTGTTATTACAATTTAGACATTAACAGAGCCTCCCATATCTCTATCAACTTCCAAATTGCCACTTCTTTCCCATTTGTACTGCTGTAAATTATCATATTCACCAATGCACTAGATCCTCATACCACAGTCTAACATCTTCCACCTCCTCCTGAAATTGATCCTCACATACGTAATCAGCCTGCCCGTAGATGTTGAAGGTTAAACATCAGTGTTGCCCCTCATTAACGACATTTAACTGTACGAGAAAAAGTTGATTGTACTTCATTCACCTACACAAATCCTTTATGCCAAATTTTGACTTAAATAGGAAAGAGGAAAAATCACAAATAGAACCTTATGCGTTGATGCTATTAAATGTGACTTGAAATGCAACCTTTAATTACCAATCTAAAATTCTACATTAAAAATACAAAACAAATGTCTTCAGGTGAGTAAAGAATATTTCTGCTTTGTAATGAATATATCTGCTTTCTAATGAGATGCCTTTCCTCGCTACAAAAGACCTTGGAAATATATCCCAAATAGCTATTATACAGTGAAGTAAAAACACACTGAAACTCTGTAGATATTACATGCTACATACCTATACAATAGGTCCTACCCTACCCCGATTCTCCAACAATAAAACATGACAACCTGAACACTTGACTTAGATTTAAATAAATATTCCAAATTGGGCTAAGCTAGTCGAGAAGGAAGAAGGGAGTTGAACCGTAACCCCGTGTCATAGGGCTGCAAAGGCACTATCGGGGAGGCTTTTGAGAGAGAAGAGATATGGGTGAAGCGGATCCTTTAATTGACTATGCTAGGTGTCATAAAGAGTCTCTTTTTCAGTTGATTTACCTAAACGCCCTATTGTTTGTTTCTCAATGCGTTGGTAGTGGTTTCTTTTCATTTTAGGCGGGATGGTGATAATCTAAGTAAACAATAAAATGATTAATCTAAGTTATTTACGGTGAATAGAAGACAGATTATGAGGTAATCTGAGAAAAAGTTCGAGGAAAAAGGATACACATATAGTTCTCGAGACAAGTATAAATCACACTCAAGATATGTCCAACTTCCCCTCTTCCCCATAAATCTATAAAGGACATTATTTGGGTCTGGAAATACTCATAGAAACAAAGCAATCATGTAACCAGCAAATCCAACAATATAACCCAGGCACTTGAAACTGTAATAACTTACCAAAGTTGTGACAACTAACACAAAACATCTCAAAAAGGAGTTACTCTCTGTCGGGCATGCAACCAATCAATTTAATACAAAGCGGTTCATAATGCATTACCATGAAGAACCAGCATTGACTTGCAACATCCAAGCCTCAAACCTAGCTTGACGAACCGCCATCTCCTCTATTTTACTTCTTTGAGATATCATTTCAGCAGTGAGCTCCTCGTTAAGCTTTTCAGCTTCCTCAGCCCTCCTCCTTTGCACTTCCTCCTCGTCCCTCCTCCTTTGCACTTCCTCCTCTAAATGAAGGGATGCCAGCCTTCTAGATGACTTTGGCAGGACCCCATGCCCAAGGCCATGGGAGTATCCAGACCTTACACCCAATACTATAATAAATATTTCATCCTCAGTCTTTGGCTCAGCGCCTTCTACTTCAGACTCGGCTTTAAGTTGTCGCATTCGGTCCTATAAGTTTAAATTGGCCATAAATATATCGAACTATAAGTACACCATGGTAAAGCTAGGTACAAATAAATTTACTTACATAGTTTTGTTCAGCAATGAGACTAGTCCATCCCTTACTACTGCTAAAGTGGGTTCGACGATAGAATTCGATCTTTCCAATAGGTTCCTGAGTCTCAGAGTCATGCTGTAAAGATTTGAAAACATATCCCTTTATAATTTACTTCAAATAATATCAAACTGCAAAAAAAGCAACCCAATGTATGTAAATAAAGAAAGTTCTGAGATTCCTCCAAGTATCCTAGGAATGACTTTGAACCACCACAATGGTTTGTTTCGAGCTTTTTGCCGATTATTTGAATTTTGCTCGCTAATTTTCTGCAATAAAATGAATACAATATCAAAAACAATGCCAACAAAAACATTAAATTGAACTCATTCAAAATCCAATAAATTAAGTACTCCCTACATCATCCAAATAGAAAGACATACCAAGCTAAAACATAAAATTACAACGAGTATGTAGTTTTTCTTTAAGAAGTCAACACAACCCTTAAGTATAATTCAATACATAGCAGTTTTCTATAATTAGCACAATAAAGTATATTACCTTGAAATCTTCTCTTCTAAACCAATCACAACATGCATTCCATTTTTCTTGTGCCAAGCCACTATAAGGGTGTGATCGTGCGACTCCATCATTTACGAAACTCCTATAATGCTTGTGAAGATTACACCTAAATCCTCTTAAACGCGTGCCCCTAATATTGCGTCCCACAACTTTCACATGTGGAAGGTGCATATCCACATCCAATTTTTCCTAACAAGAAATGTAGTTTAAAGTTACATAAAATAATTATGGTATATCATATAGCTAAAACATAAAACTCCATTACCGAATCACGGTCCGCGTAATGGTTTTCTCACTTCCTCTCCCACTTTACTCCAATCATGGCGATGAGAGGACCGTGTCGACGCAAACTAGGCCAATCTCCCCGACAAATTGAGCACTCCACTTCCCCACGGTCTAGTATTACCGGTTGAATTTCTATCCTCGGTTTTAGACCCGATGCGTCTTTGTAGTCTATGACTTTCTCGATTCCATGACTTACCTCTTTTCTTCTTAAATGGAGTCATTAAATAAAAAAGTATGAGCTTCCATGACATTTTATTTTATTTGAACCAACCAATTACACAAAACCATTAATTATAATCTTACCGACACCAACCATTCACCTCGTTAACCACGGTGAGGTTGTGAAATAGATTGTGCCCTCGAGGGTCGATTTAGACCAGTACCATAACTATAGAAACAGATATAGCATGAATATGAAAGAAAGAATTCATGAATGATAAAAATCAGGTTTAATATAGTATGCAACATATCCAAAATGAAACACATGCTAGAAAAATCAGGTTTGATATAGTAATTCTACTCAATGGAAAAACAAGATAAAATCTAAGATAAAGCTCTCCATTCAATAACAAAATGGATAATGAAGTTACTAAAAAATATTCAATCTACGTCCGGGTGTCATCATCACTTTCGATATGACAGACTTCTTCCTCCTCAACAATAATCCATTAATGTATCATCATCCTCTTCATCGGTTTCCTCATCAACAATGGTATTGTCATGAAGGCAACTTTCCATAGCGATCCACGACCTCACCGGCATCAACTTCATTTGGGTCCATATCATCTCTATTTAGTTGTATGGGTGTTATAGGTTCATTTTGGATTCCGCTGCTACTAGCTTCATGTGTTTCATCATATTGGACATTATCCAAATCCATCCCTGTATGCTCCTCCTGTTGATATGCCTCATCGATTGCCTCCTCGCTTCAATCTCTTCTTCCCTCTCTGGAACATCAAACACATTTCTAGGCTTTGTCTTTTGCACAACTTGCCAACTACTACCCAATTTGGCATCATCGACGTAAAAAACTTGACATGCTTGTGTGGCTAAGACAAACTGGTCATCTTTATACCACGTCTTAGAGGTATTAATACTAGTGAAAAAACCATCCGTTTGTATCCCCTCCCTTCTATTACCAACATCATACCAATCACATCTGAAAAGATAAACTCTCTTCCCGAATAGATAACCGACTTCAAAAACATCGGGTCAAAATACCGTAAAAGTCGGTCTCTTTTCCTTGGTGTTCTCCTTTTACAAAATACCACTATTTTGGGTTCAAGATTTTTCTCTCGATCTTTGGTGTGAAACCTAATCCCATTAACAATGCAACCACTATAACGCGTTTCACACGTGTATCAGTCCACATGCCAATGAATACAATTCATCGGTAGCTTCGGAGAGTTCTCATTGCGTAATATTTGCATCTATTCATAAAAATGTACACCAAATCAAGAAAAGCATAATTAGCATATTATTCCGTTCATAACAATAACATTAAAATAAACAATACAAACACTTACACGTTTTCAAACCAACTAGGAAACAACATTTCTTGTCTCTCGGGCAAGTTAAAGAGCTTTCCATTTGAAGCTCTCATTATGTGTTGACTACATGCATATCAAACACATAAACTTAACAACTTAAAGTGGCTTAAAATGTATAAAACATAATTGATAAGTTAAATGCAGTAGAACTTACTCTAAATAAGTTGATAACTCCTCGTATTATTCAACACATAGTAATGAGCCTTGTCTCGATCCTTTGGTTCGAGAATGATATTTGTATAAGCTCCAAATGGTCGAACATTACGTGTGAAAACATCAAATCCTGTCTTTTGATTCTCATTACCACCATCATAATTTCTTTCTTCACGATTGAACCGAGTTTCAATTCCTTGAAGATACATGGAGCAAAACGTGAGACATTCATTGTCAACATATGCTTCAGCAATTGAACCTTCGGGGCGAGCCTTATTTCGAACGTATTGTTTTAGCGTGTGTAGATACCTGTTTACAAATCACACATGTATGATTAATGTATAATAAAACTTTTAACTTTAAAATGTTAATTTCACATTAAATGAATTGTAAGTCATATGCCTTACCTTTCAATAGGATACATCCACCTATACTGCACCGGTCCTCCAAGTATCGCCTCACGCGGCAAGTGGACGACCAAATGAACCATTACATCGAAAAATGCAGGAGGAGGAAATATTTGCTCGAGCTTACAAAGTATAACTGCAATGTCTTTTTTCCATCTTCTCAAGCACTTCCAATTTTAGCGTCTTGCAACATAACTCTTTGAAGAACAGGCCCAACTCAACCAATGCAATGGCTACATCCTTCGACAAGAAACCACGTTATTGCAATCGGAGAAGTTGTTGCAAGAGCACATGACAGTCATGACTTTTCATTCCTGTTATCTTACCATCTTTAGCATTTGCACATCGAGAAATGTTAGGCGATAGCCATCGAGGAAACTTCACCGACTTGACCACACTCAAAAAGATTTTTTTTCTGAAGATGACAATGTGTAACATGCCGGGGTATTACAAACTTATCACCTCTTGGGATTAAATGCAACTCTTTTCTTATACCCAATGCGGCCAAATCTAATCGAGCTTTTACTGAATCTTTTGTTTTGCTATCTAGGTCAAGCAATGTCCCCACAACATTGTCACAAATGTTCTTCTCAACATGCATAACATCAAGGTTGTGTCGCAGACTTAAGAGTGTCCCAATCACGGTAACTCAAAAAAATATGCTCTTCTTTGTCGGTTCAACTCCATCTCGGTACGCTTTCTTTTTTTTTTAGGCTTTCCAAATTTCTGAAAGGGTTCTACATAGTTCACTTGTGATAACAATTCATCCCTAGACAACTCTTTAGGTGGCAACCTGCTCTCCCTATTTCCATCAAATAATTGTTTGCCACGAGTTCTCCAAGCATGCCTTAACGGTAGAAAGCGACGATTTGCCATATAACATAACTTTCGTCCATTCTTCAAATACATGGAAACTGTATCCTTGTTACAATTAGGGCAAGCTAGTTTGCCCTTGGTACTCCAACCAGATAAATTACCGTATGCGGGAAAATCATTTATAGTCCATAACAACTGCGGCATGCAACGAAATGTTTTCTTTGCCAATTGCATCATAAGTCTCTACCCCATCTTTCCACAACTCTTTAAGTTCATCAATCAAAGGTCGCAAATAAACATCGATATCATTCCCGGTGATGAAGGTCACGGAATAAATAACGTCATGAAGGTGAGCGGTTCTTTCATACACTTCCACGGTGGTAAATTATATGGTATCACCATTACAGGGCCATATCTTTGTATTGGCTACTCATATTGCCAAATGGGTTAAATCCATCAATTGCAAGACCTGCGAACATTGCGAGGATCATTGGCAAACCACTCATGTTCCTTATCAAAATCGCCCCAAGCTTGAGGAATCTGGCTGGGTGCCTCGAAAGTACATTCTCCTCCCGATCATGTTTTTCTTTGTGCCATCTCATATCTGCAGCAAAGTAACCCTCGACATAAACAACCTCTTGAGCCTTGGTTTAAGTGGAAAGTAACGCAAACACTTTTGTGGTATTTTTTAGTCTTGCCTTCACAAACTTTATACCTTGGCTCCCCACATTCGAGACAATTTTGAAGATCGTCATTTTCTTTCCAAAACAACATGCAATCATTCTTGCATGCATGTATTGAGATATAACCAAGTCCCAAGTTACGCATTAATGTCTTAGCCTCGTAATGAGACTTTGGCGATTAATCTCACCTTCAGGCAATCAATTTTTAATCAACTGGAGAATCATAGTAAACGATTTGTTACTCCAAATGATTGATTATCTTTAAGTGAAGTAATTTCACAAGATAATCTAACTTAGAAATCTTACAACCTGGATACAAAGGTTGGCGTGCTTCCCTCAAAAGGTCATCATATGGATCTACATTTCCTCCATTGTTGTTAAAGCCACCTTCACCTTCTCTTTGCATTCAATGCATCATCATCTCCTCGATTCCCCATGTTCCACGTGAGGCTCCAAATTATCAACATGTGTTGAAGCTTGTAAATCTTCAATCATGTCATCTAACCCATCAAAATTTACCATTTGAACACCATTGCCATCATCATCGTCGTCATCATCATCATCACTTAATTCCTCATATTCTTCTCCATGAAACACCCAACGAAAGTGTACTTCTTGTCCATGCCTAACCTCTCTAGATCATCATTTACCTCATTGATGTGCTTGTAATTCCTATTTTTGCACTCTTTGCATGGACACCTAGTCCCGCCCTTTGCCTACATGA
The DNA here is from genome assembly GCF_015680905.1 of Coptis chinensis. Classification (NCBI taxonomy): domain Eukaryota; kingdom Viridiplantae; phylum Streptophyta; class Magnoliopsida; order Ranunculales; family Ranunculaceae; genus Coptis; species Coptis chinensis. The sequence goes on from NC_141464.1 coordinate 77,646,852, forward strand.
CCACGAGCAATATCAATAAAATCGAATTCCTTTTTTTATGGCCAAAACCTATTTGGCAATTGTATCCAACTCTTATCCATTTCCGTGTTTCCTACTACAAGATAATAATTGTACAATCAGTTTTGACATCACAAACTAAAATAGTACACATGCCACACCAACTTATCGATTTGTTTTACGAGAACTTAAACTTTCACTTATATAACAACTAATAAACTTTCAAACCCTTAAACTTAAAGTGAAAGTCACTTAATGAAAGGTACTTTTGAGATTCACTTCAAGAAAAGACAAACCGCAATATAAGACATCTCACTTTTAACTTTTCAACTTTACCCTAATCTTACGCATAGTTTAGGTACTTTATCTCCGAGAAAGAGCATAGTTGTTACTTTTTTTCAAATTAAATTGGTTACAAAAAGTTTACTTGATTTATTCTTTTTATCACTATAATTGTCTAATGTAGTCATTGTATGTTAATAACTTAATATATTAATATTTTTCGATAAAATCGAATTATCTATGCTAAATATTTTAAAGGATCTCATTGTTAAAATTTTGTTATTGGTATAATTAAGTATGATGTTGCATTAGTAAATGAGATATTTTGTGGTTAGAAATAACAACACTTTTGTCAATGTTGTGCGAGGGAGAAAGTGGCGTCCACAGAAAAACCTATAGGCATTTGTTACCTTTAATTAGCTACCAACAACTAATAAACTTTCAAGGTTGTATTACATTGTCTTTACTAGTTGTACTCCCCGTTCTACTAGACAAGTTACGACTTATGACCCTAAGATTTGGTACGTTAATTAGTAGGTTTATGTTTTTTGGTCTTATTGAATGTCTTTTATTTACTAAATTTGGTTTATTGAACTGTTCAACTAATGCTCAATGGACAAAGATGCTCAGAATGACATTGATATTGAATACTTTTTACATAGTCCTGGCTGTTTTTTACACCCTATAATCATTGTGTGATCAGCTAGTGTGCATTTTTCGCAAAAAGAAAAATAATAGCAATGCAAAATCATGAGGAGCGAGTCTGTTATTATGAATAAGCAAGACCTATATATTCTTGTAGTGAGACAAAAACTATACGGTCCAAGCACTAGTTCATTTTTAACCCCGATACAATGAAACTCTGAAACAACATACTAATCCAAGTATAAAACCATATCTAGGCAAGGTAAAACAAACTCCTCTAAACAAAAGAAACAAACATTCAATCCATGTATGCGTTATATAAATATCATAAAGGCTTGTATATAGTGCTCATTAAGCCTGCAAAACAAATAAAAAAACCAAATTCTACCAATCCAAATAAGTCTCAAGAGACAAAACATCATGCAACTAATTATAAGTTTTCTCTTAAGTTTAGAAACTTAGTTTTGTAATATCGCTAAAGAAAGGCTACCACAAGCCTCCACCAGCCTCGAATGTTCAAAAAGCTTTAATGGCCATGAAAATTTTCATTGTTTGAACCTTGAGTAGAATTCTTCAATTTGGATTCGGTGGCTTTCCCTTGTAAAGACCAACAATTTCACCGTGAATATTATACTTTTTGTGCTTCAAAATTTGCTAAAGTTTCAATGCATTTACAGTCCACTTTATGAAATTAAGTTCTTAGGATGTGATAGTTATTTCTTAAATTTATTTATTAGGGTTAAACTTGGTTAGAAAAGATTAATAATAATAATGAGGAGAGAAATAATGATACGGTGGTACGACAGCCACCACCGGTACAGATGCAACAGATGAAGACGACACAATAGCATTAGCAGCAAGAATTAGTGAGTCAATCAATCTCAATGCAATTTACAAGACTCGACAGTACTACTAAATTAGGAACAAGCGGTGTTCTAAGATACATTCGAATGCGTTGCAACAGTCTAAACTATGGCTAATTCGCAAATTATGTTTTATTTTTGAGAATGTGATTCAATGGTGTTATGTGATGTCTTTTTTTGTTTTTAGACGGTGATTGCTGCATCATGTGATTATTAAGCCTTTTTCCAATCATAGCTAACTTCCAATGAAGTTTATGTAACAACTCAACTGCTAGTGCTCTTAAGAGTTAATAGGCTGTAAGAGATGGAATAGATATTGTCTTGAGAAAACTTTGTAAGCTTGCCAAATTCTCGTTCTTGTGCATTACGGACTTACGCATTATCACCAAGTACATGGAATACTGAGTTGAATGACCGATATAGTATGTATACATTTTCATAAGTTTAGATTGGCTCGTTTGATTCATTCCTTTTAATTTTTGTTGGGGTTATCAGAGTTATATTCTTCATGACGTATGTTGATTATAAGTGGTTTGCTGACTATTTTCTAACAAGTATGTGCTACTGATTCCTTAGGATGTTGAGTTTCTTTCTTTCGTTTACGTTACTCGGATGTTGTGGCAGGTATTTAGAACGATCATTTTTTTTTTCTTGATTATTCAATTTGAGTTTATAAGACTTGATTCTAGTGATCAATATAGACAGTGTTTTGTACTCCCCTAGAATTTGATTTGCGATTGACGAGTCTCTTTGGCCTTTCTCATTGCTAAGAAAGTCACTTCCTATCTAATTTCACCCTTTACACCAATAAAATATACCCAACCATTTTTTCTTTATAGGTCTATGGTATTAGTTTGATTTAAATTGTTTTATTGTTAACTTGTAAGTGGCATGTAAATTGACATCTTGTGTTGTAGACCAATTAGAGATGAATTCCATTGCATTAGAAATTAGAAAGGAGCTGACATGAAACCCTCTTAACTGTGTGGAATAAATAGGAATATTGATTTTGATGATGGAAGCCTCTAATATGTAATTCACTTAATGAATGTTTGGGCTCAAGGGTAAACCTTTCATCAATATCAACATTTCATTTTGAAGATATAAGAGGTTTAAGCACCGCTTTAACTTAACTTATGGGATTAGGGTCTTCGATGTGTAGATGAGTATCATATAAACCATTTTTTAGAGACCAAAGATAAGCTTCCTTAAAAGGTCTATGTGATGTAATGTTTTCTTCTTCCGTTAATTTTAGAAGCTAAAGCCGGAATGTTTAAAGTAGATGGTGTATCTAACATAGCGGTAAAAGTCCGCCCATCTCATCTTACTTGGTTAAGAAAAATGAAAAGAACCATGAAGTTTCATAATACGAACGAAGTGAGCTTACGCTTGCATTTGCAATTAAGTGAGGCTCAACCCATCCATGATCGGTGCTAGTCATATAATATCACCTGCAAGATCCGTTTTTATTTGTTGTGGTTTCATTTATATAGGTGTGCATTAAGTTGAACAATTCATATCGAAATTACATTTATTTGGCTTGCACAAAGACACCTATCTTTGAAGACACATTTTTGGAATATAACTTGGGTTTTGTTTTCCTTAGGCTTGCTTTCAATATTTTGACCCCCTTCAATTTTTATCAAACATATTATTGAAGCCTCACTTGTTTTATTGGCTTGTGAATTAGATGATGGGGCAAGTTAATCGAGAGAGGCTAGCAGAATACCTTGGCGAGCTCGCAGAGGAAAGAGGACACAAATGATAAATATGTAGCTGCTCAAAAGGGAAACACTGACTAGAAAGCCTTATGATAGAATTCAACCAATCCTAAAGAGGATGTCAAAGAAAAACCAATTCCTAAAAGAGGATGTCAAAGAAGCTAATTCCTAAAGAGGATGTCAAAGAAGCAGAAAGGAACATAAAAACCAATTCTTTCTATGGATGCAATATCCTCAACTTTTTAGGAACTTAGTACCATTTAATGACTAAATGTTTTTGTTGATTTTATAGCGTTTTATTCACAAATGCTATTATACAAAGGATAGCATGTTGATTCATAGCGTTTGCATAAATGCTATTGAATTGATTTCATAGCGTTTTTGAGTGCTATCTATTGACTTTTCTAGTAGTGTACTAGGAGAAATATATCAGACCTTGCCTTTAGTTAATCTACTTACTACTACAAAAAACTCGAGACCTTTCTTAAATATAGCTATCAATTGTTCAAAAGCTCAATTCTAAAATATAGCTATCAATTGTTCAAAACTACTAAAGTTGCATTACAAGCAAACAAAAATTCAATTTTAATCTAAAAAATATACAAGCTAGAGAACATGAAAAGGCTACCAAAAGAAGTTTTACAAACTTCAACCTATTTTCCTTGTTGCAAGTGCTTAAGTTGAGGACTGAACCAAGTTTTCAAACACACTCTATTACATTACCGTCACTCTATTACATTAAGATGCAAAGATCGAGGAATCAAGAAAAATTAGCCAAAATAAAAAAGACAAAACTACCATGTTTTAGGAGTATAAACACTTGTATGCACACTGCAAACTCATATTGCATAGTCCCAAAAGTTCATAAGATAAGATTTTAGTTATGTGCTACTATTCCCTTGATCTTTATATACTTGATTTCCTTTTATTTAACCAAGGCATGACTAATTTCAATGGACCAACCCTTGTTATAGGTTAAATGCTTTCCGTGTCATCGTGAATCTCTCAAGATTGATCTTCTATTCTTAATCTGATGGCCATCAAACTCAGATCAAGTAAATTCCTAAGTTTAGAAAATTTTTAAAGATTAAATTGATTTCATACAAAAGGTTTCAATGCTCTGTCCAAAGTTAGTGGCTGTATTCCATTCCTACTTAGGTGGTAATGCAGGAGATATATCACTCTAAACCTTTAAAGAATAAAGACATTCGACCATCTAGAACTTCAAGAGGTGAAAAAGGATACACATATAGTTCTCGCAGCAAGTATAAATCACACTCAAGATATGTCCAACTTCCCTTTCCTCATAAATCCTATAAAGGACATTATTTGGGTCTGGAAATACTCATAGAAACAAAGCAATCTATGTAACCAAAGAAATCCAACAATATAACCTGTGCACTTGAAACTGTAATAACTTACCAAAGTTGTGACAACTAACACAAAACATCTCAAAAAGGAGTTACTCTCATCGGCATGCAACCAATCAATTTAATACAAACAGTTCATACGCATTCATGAAGAACCAAAGATTGACTTGCAACATCCAAGCCTCAAACCTAGCTTGATCGAACCGGCCATCTCCTCTATTTTACTTCTTTGAGATATCATTTCAGCAGCGTAGCTCCTCGTTAAGCTTTTCACCTTCCCGACCCTCCTCTCCTCCTTTGCACTTCCTCCTGGCCCCTCCTCCTTTTGCACTTCCTCCTCTAAATGAAGGGGATGCCACCTTCTAGATGACTTTGGCAGGACCCCATGCCCAAGGCCATGGGAGTATCCGACCTTTACACCCAATACTATAATAAATATTTCATCCTCAAAATGGCTCACCTTCTACTGTTCTTGGCTTTAAGTTGTCGATTCGGTCCTATAAGTTTAAATTGGCCATAAATATATCTAACTATAAGTACACCATGGTAAAGCTTAGGTACAAATAAATTTACCCACATAGTTTTGTTCAGCAATGAGACTAGTCCATCCCTTTTTACTACCAAGCTAAAGTGGGTTCGACGATAGAATTCGATCTTTCCAATAGGTTCCCGAAGTCTCGTAGTCAATACCATAAGATTTGAAAACATATCCCTTTATAATTTACTTCAAATAATATCAAACTGCAAAAAAAGCAACCCAATGTATGTAAATAAAGAAAGTTACAGATTCCTCCAAGTATCCTAGGGAATGACTTTGAACCACCACAATGGTTTGTTTCTGAGCTTTTGCCGATTATTTGAATTTTGCTCGCTAATTTTCTGCAATAAAATGAATACAATATCAAAAAACAATGCCAACAAAAACATTAAATTGAACTCATTCAAAATCCAATAAATTAAGTACTCCCTACATCATCCAAATAGAAAGACATACCAAGCTAAAACATAAAATTACAAACGAGTATGTAGTTTTTCTTTTTAAGAAGTCAACACAACCCTTAAGTATAATTCAATACATAGCGCTTTTCTATAATTAGCACAATAAAGTATATTACCTTGAAATCTTCTCTTCTTCTAAACCAATCACAACATGCATTCCATTTTTCTTGTGCCAAGCCACTATAAGGGTGTGATCGTATGCACTCCATCATTTCTCAAACTCCTATAATGCTTGTGAAGATTACACCTAAATCCTCTTAAACGTTCCCTTATATTTAGGTCCCGTCCACATTTCACATGTGGAAGGTGCATATCCACATCCAATTTTTCCTAAACAAGAAATGTAGTTTAAAGTTACATAAAATAATTATGGTATATCATATAGCTAAAACATAAAACTCCATTACGTATCACGGTCCGCGTAATGGTTTTCTCACTTCCTCTCCCACTTTACTCCAATCATGGCCGTAAAGAGGACCGTGGTCGACGCCAACTAGGCCAATCTCCCCACAAATTGAAGACTCCACTTCCCCACGTCTAGTATTACCTCGTTGAATTTCTATCCCTCGGTTTCACCAAGAACGTCTTTGTAGTCTATGACTTTCCTCGATTCACAAATTTACTTTTTTCTTCTTAAATGGAGCTGTTAAATAAAAAAAGTATGAGCTTCCACCTACATTTTATTTGAACTAACCAAATAATTACACAAAACCATTAATTATAATCTTACCGACACCAACCATTCACCTTTCGTTAACCACGCACCGAGGTTGTGAAATAGATTGTTGCCCTCGAGTGGTCGATTTAGACCAGTACCATAACTATAGAAACAGATATAGCATGAATATGAAAGAAAGAATTCATGAATGATAAAAATCAGGTTTAATATAGTATGCAACATATCCAAAAATGAAACACATGCTAGAAAAAATCAGGTTTGATATAGTAATTCTACTCAATGGAAAAACAAGATAAAATCTAAGATAAAGCTCTCCATTCAATAACAAAATGGATAATGAAGTTACTAAAAAATATTCAATCTACGCCCGTGTCATCATCACTTTCGATGACAAAATTCTTCCTCTGAACAATAATCCATTAATGTATCATCATCCCTCTTCATCGGTTTCCTCATCAACAATGGTATTGTCATGAAGGCAACTTTCCATAGCAATCCACGACCTCACCGCATCAACTTCATTTGGGTCCATATCATCTCTATTTAGTTGTATGGGTGTTATAGGTTCATTTTGGATTCGCTGCTACTAGCTTCATGTGTTTCATCATATTGGACATTATCCAAAATCCATCCCCTCAGATGCTCCTCCCCGTTGATATGCCCCCATCGCTGCTCCCCGCCTCAATCTCTTCTTCCCTCTCGAACATCAAACACATTTCTAGGCTTTGTCTTTTGCACAACTTGCCAACTACTACCCAATTTGGCATCATCGACGTAAAAACTTGACATGCTTGTGTGGCTAAGACAAACCGGTCATCTTTATACCACGCCTTAGAGGTATTAATACTAGTGAAAAACCATCCGCTTGTATCCCCGTCCTTCTATTACCAACATCATACCAATCACATCTGAAAAGATAAACTCTCTTCCCGAATAGATAACCCGACTTCAAAACATCGGTCAAAATACCGTAAAAGTCGGGCTCTTTTCCTTGGTGTTCTCCTTTTACAAGAATAACACCACTATTTTTTGGGTTCAAGATTTTTCTCTCGATCTTTGGTGTGAAACCTAATCCCATTAACAATGCAACCACTATAACGCTTCACACGTGTATCAGTCCACATGCCAATGAATACAATTCATCGGTAGCCAGAGAGAGTTCTCATTAAGTAATATTTGCATCTATTCATAAAATGTACACCAAATCAAGAAAAGCATAATTAGCATATTATTCCTGTTCATAACAATAACATTAAAATAAACAATACAAACACTTACACGCTTTTTCAAACCAACTAGGAAACAACATTTCTTGTCTCGTGCAAGTTCGTGAGCTTTCCATTTGAAGCTCACACATGTTGTTGACTACATGCATATCAAACACATAAACTTAACAACTTAAAGTGGCTTAAAATGTATAAAACATAATTGATAAGTTAAATGCAGTAGAACTTACTCTAAATAAGTTGATAACTCCTCTCAGATTATTCAACACATAGTAATGAGCCTTGTCTCGATCCTTTGGTTCGAGAATGATATTTGTATAAGCTCAAAATGGTCGAACATTCTCAGGTGAAAACATCAAATCTCGCCTTTTGATTCTCATTACCACCATCATAATTTCTTTTCTTCATCGATTGAACCGAAGTTTCAATTCCTTGAAGATACATGGAGCAAAACGTGAGACATTCATTGTCAACATATGCTTCAGCAATTGAACCTTCGGGCGAGCCTTATTTCGAACGTATTGTTTTTAGCGTGTGTAGATACCTTGTTTACAAATCACACATGTATGATTAATGTATAATAAAACTTTTTAACTTTAAAATGTTAATTTCACATTAAATGAATTGTAAGTCATATGCCTTACCTTTCAATAGGATACATCCACCTATAATTGCGACCGGGTCCTCCAAGTATCGCCTCACGCGGCAAGTGGATGACCAAATGAACCATTACATCGAAAAATGCAGGAGGAAATATTTTGCTCGAGCTTACAAAGTATAACTGCAATGTCTTTTTCCATCTTCTCGAAGCACTTCCAATTTTAGCGCCTTGCAACATAACTCTTTGAAGAACAGCCCAACTCAACCAATGCAATGGCTACATCCTTCGACAAGAAACCACGTGATTGCAATCGGAGAAGTTGTTGCAAGAGCACATGACGCTCATGACTTTTCATTCCTGTTATCTTACCATCTTTAGCATTTGCACATCGAAAATGTTAGACGATAGCCATCGAAACTTCACCGACTTCAGCCACTCGCGCCAAAGATTTTTTCTCCTAAGATGACAATGTGTAACATGCCGGGGTATTACAAACTTATCACCTCTTGGGATTAAATGCAACTCTTTTCTTATACCCAATGCGCCAAATCTAATCGAGCTTTTAATCAATCTTTTGTTTTGCTATCTAGGTCAAGCAATGTCCCCACAACATTGTCACAAATGTTCTTCTCAACATGCATAACATCAAGGTTGTGTCGCAGCTTAAGAGTGTCCCAATACGGTAACTCAAAAAATATGCTCTTCTTTGTCGGTTCAACTCCATCTCTGCACGACTTTTTTTTTTTAGGCTTTCCAAATTTCTGAAAAGTGGTTCTACATAGTTCACTTGTGATAACAATTCATCCCTAGACAACTCTTTTAGGTGGCAACCTGCTTCCCTATTTCCATCAAATAATTGTTTGCCACGAGTTCTCCAAGCATGCCTTTAACGTAGAAAGCGGCGATTTGCCATATAACATAACTTTTCGTCCATTCTTCAAATACATGGAAACTGTATCCTTGTTACAATTAGGGCAAGCTTAGTTTGCCCTTGGTACTCCAACCGGATAAATTACCGTGATCGCGGAAAAATCATTTATAGTCCATAACACTGCGAAGATGCAACCAAATGTTTTCTTTGCCAATTGCATCCTTAAGTCTCTACCCCATCTTTCCACAACTCTTTAAGTTCATCAATCAAAGGTCGCAAAATAAACATCGATATCATTCCCAGTGTGATGAAGGTCCCGAATAAGTAACGTCATGAAGGTGAACGGTTCTTTCATACACTTCCACGGTGGTAAATTATATGGTATCACCATTACAGCCATATCTCGTATTGGCTACTCATATTGCCAAATGGGTTAAATCCATCAATTGCAAGACCAGCCCGAACATTGCGAGGATCATTGGCAAACCACTCATGTTCCTTATCAAAATCGCCCCAAGCTTGAGAATCTGCTGGGTGCCTCGAAAGTACATTCTCCTCCCGATCATGTTTTTCTTTGTGCCATCTCATATCTGCGGCAGGTAACCCTCGACATAAACAACCTCTTGAGCCTTGGTTTAAGTGGAAAGTAACGCAACACTTTTTTTGTGGTATTTTTTTTAGTCTTGCCTTCACAAACTTTATACCTTGGCTCCCCACATTCGAGACAATTTTGAAGATCCATTTTTTTTTCCAAAACAACATGCAATCATTCTTGCATGCATGTATTGAGATATAACCAAGTCCCAAGTTACGATTAATGTCTTCGCCTCGTAATGAGACTTTGGCGATTAATCTCACCTTCAGTAATCCAATTTTAATCAACCGAGAATCATAGTAAATGATTTGTTACTCCAAATGATTGATTATCTTTAAGTGAAGCAATTTCACAAGATAATCTAACTTAGAAATCTTACAACCCTGGATACAAAAGGTTGGCGTGCTTCCCTCAAAAGGTCATCATATGGATCTACATTTCCTCCATTGTTGTTAAAGCCACCTTCACCTTCTCTTGCATTCAATGCATCATCATCTCCGGATTCCCCATGTTCCACGTGAGGCTCCAAATTATCAACATGTGTTGAAGCTTGTAAATCTTCAATCATGTCATCTAACCCATCAAAATTTACCATTTGAACACCATTGCCATCATCATCGTCGTCATCATCATCATCATCACTTAATTCCTCATATTCTTCTCCATGAAACACCCAACGAGTGTACTTCTTGTCCATGCCTAACCTCTCTAGATCATCATTTACCTCATTGATGTGCTTGTAATTCCTATTTTTGCACTCTTTGCATGGACACCTAGTCCTGCCCGCACTGTCTACATGACCACGAGCAATATCAATAAAATCCCGAATTCCTTTTTTATACGCTGGCCAAAACCTATTTGGCAATTGTATCCAACTCTTATCCATTTCCGTTTCCTACTACAAGATAATAATTGTACAATCAGTTTTGACATCACAAACGAAAATAGTACACATGCCACACCAACTTATCAGATTTGTTTCTGAGAACTTAAACTTTCACTTATATAACAACTAATAAACTTTCAAACCCTTAAACTTAAAGTGAAAGTCACTTAATGAAAGGTACTTTTGAGATTCACTTCAAGAAAAGACAAACTGCAATATAAGACATCTCACTTTTAACTTTTCAACTTTACCCCTAATCTTCTCGCATAGTTTAGGTACTTTATCTCCGAGAAAAAGCATAGTTGTTACTTTTTTTCAAATTAAATTGGTTACAAAAAGTTTACTTCGATTTATTCTTTTATCACTATAATTGTCTAATGTAGTCATTGTATGTTAATAACTTAATATATTAATATTTTTCGATAAAATCAATTATCTATGCTAAATATTTTAAAGGATCTCATTGTTAAAATTTTGTTATTGGTATAATTAAGTATGATGTTGCATTAGTAAATGAGATATTTTGTGGTTAGAAATAACAACACTTTTGTCAATGTTGTACAGAGAAAGTGACGCCACGAAAAACCTATAGACGCAAGTTACCTTTAATTAGCTACCAACAACTAATAAACTTTCAAGGTTGTATTACATTGTCTTTACTAGTTGTACTCCCCGCTCTACTAGACAAGTTACGAATTTATGACCCTAAGATTTGCACGTTAATTAGTAGGTTTATGTTTTTGGTCTTATTGAATGTCTTTTATTTACTAAATTTGGTTTATTGAACTGTTCAACTAATGCTCAATGGACAGATGCTCGAAATGACATTGATATTGAATACTTTTACATAGTCCTCATTGTTTTACACCCTATAATCAATTGTGTGATCAGCTAGTGTGCATTTTTCAAAAAAAAAAAATAATAGCAATGCAAAATCATGAGGAGCGAAGTCTGTTATGAATAAGCAAGACCTATATATTTCTTGTAGTGAGACAAAACTATACGGTCCAAGCACTAGTTCATTTTTAACCGATACAATGAAACTAAAACAACATACTAATCCAAGTATAAAACCATATCTAGGCAAGGTAAAACAAACTCCTCTAAACAAAAGAAACAAACATTCAATCCATGTACGTATATAATATCATAAAGGCTTGTATATAGTGCTCATTAAGCCTGCAAAACAAATAAAAAAAACCAAATTCTACCAATCCAAATAAGTCTCAAGAGACAAAACATCATGCAACTAATTATAAGTTTTCTTTAAGTTTAGAAACTTAGTTTTGTAATATCGCTAAAGAAAGGCTACCACAAGCCTCCACCAGCCCTCGTTGTTCAAAAGCTTTAATGGCCATGAAAATTTTCATTGTTTGAACCTTGAGTAGAATTCTTCAATTTGATTCGGTGGCTTTCCCTTGTAAAGACCAACAATTTCACCGTGAATATTATACTTTTTGTGCTTCAAAATTTGCTAAAGTTTCAATGCATTTACTACAGTCCACTTTATGAAATTAAGTTCTTAGGATGTGATAGTTATTTCTTAAATTTATTTATTAGGGTTAAACTTGGTTAGAAAAGATTAATAATAATAATGAGGAGAGAAATAATGATACGGTGGTAATGCAACTGACCACCACCGTACAGATATGCAAATGCTAACAAATGAAGACGACACAATAGCATTAGCAAAGAAGAATTAGTGAGTCAATCAATCTCAATGCAATTTACAAGACTCGACAAGATTTAAATTAGGAACAAGCAAGTGTTCCTAAGATACATTCGAATCGTGCAAATAAATTAAACTATGGCTGATTCAAAAATTATGTTTTATTTTTGAGAATGTGATTCAATGGTGTTATGTGATGTCTTTTTTGTTTAGGACGGTGATTGCTGCATCATGTGATTATTAAGCCTTTTTCCAATCATAGCTAACTTCCAATGAAGTTTATGTAACAACTCAACTGCTAGTGCTCTTAAGAGTTAATAGACTGTAAGAGATGGAATAGATATTGTCTTGAGAAAACTTTGTAAGCTTGCCAAATTCTACGTTCTTGTCTGTTCTGGACTTCTGCATTATCACTGAAGTACATGGAATACAGGTTGGACGAACTGATATAGTATGTATACATTTTCATAAGTTTAGATTGGCTCGTTTGATTCATTCCTTTTAATTTTTGTTGGGGTTATCAGAGTTATATTCTTCATGACGTATGTTGATTATAAGTGGTTTGCTGACTATTTTCTAACAAGTATGTGCTACTGATTCCTTAGGATGTTGAGTTTCTTTACTGTTTCTGTTCTGCGGATGTTGTGGCAGGTATTTAGAACGATCATTTTTTTTTCCTGATTATTCAATTTGAGTTTATAAGACTTGATTCTAGTGATCAGTATAGACAGTGTTTTGTACTCCCCTAGAATTTGATTTGCGATTGACGAAGTCTCTTTGGCCTTTTCTGGCGTGCTAAGAAAGTCACTTCCTATCTAATTTCACCCTTTACACCAATAAAATATACCCAACCATTTTTCTTTATAGGTCTATGGTATTAGTTTGATTTAAATTGTTTTATTGTTAACTTGTAAGTGGCATGTAAATTGACATCATATTGTAGACCAATTAGAGATGAATTCCATTGCATTAGAAATTAGAAAGGAGCTAGACATGAAACCCCTCTTAACTGTGGTGAATAAATAGGAATATTGATTTTGATGATGGAAGCCTCTAATATGTAACTGCTTCACTTAATGAATGTTTGGGCTCAAGGGTAAACCTTTCATCAATATCAACATTTCATTTTGAAGATATAAGAGGTTTTCGCTTTTGCTTTAACTTAACTTATGGGATTCTCGGGTCTTCGGATGTGTAGATGAGTATCATATAAACCATTTTTTTAGAGACCAAAGATAAGCTTCCTTAAAAGGTCTATGTGATGTAATGTTTTCTTCTTCCGTTAATTTTAGAAGCTAAAGCTGAATGTTTAAAGTAGATGGTGTATCTAACATAGCGGTAAGGAGTCCGCCTAATCTCATCTTACTTGGTTAAGAAAAATGAAAAGAACCATGAAGTTTCATAATACCAACGAAGTGAGCTTCTACGCTTGCATTGCAATTGTGAGGCTCAACCCATCCATGACCGGGTGCTAGTCATATAATATCACCTACAAAGATCCGTGAGTTTTTATTTGTTGTGGTTTCATTTATATAGGTGTGCATTAAGTTGAACAATTCATATCGAAATTACATTTATTTGGCCTGCATACAAAGACACCTATCTTTGAAGACACATTTTTGGAATATAACTTGGGTTTTGTTTTCCTTAGGCTTGCTTTCAATATTTTGACCCCCTTCAATTTTTATCATCTTTATATTATTGAAGCCTCACTTGTTTTATTGGCTTGTGAATTAGATGATGGGGCAAGTTAATCGAGAGAGGCTAGCGTAATACCTTGGCGAGCTGCAGCAGAGGAAAGAGGACACAAATGATAAATATGTAGTCTGCTCTGAAAAGGGAAACACCGACTAGAAAGCCTTATGATAGAATTCAACCAATCCTAAAGAGGATGTCAAAGAAAACCAATTCCTAAAGAGGATGTCAAAGAAGCTAATTCCTAAAGAGGATGTCAAAGAAGCCAAAGGAACATAAAACCAATTCTTTCTATGGATGCAATATCCTCAACTTTTTAGGAACTTAGTACCATTTAATGACTAAATGTTTTTGTTGATTTTATAGCGTTTTATTCACAAATGCTATTATACAAAGGATAGCATGTTGATTCATAAGCTTTGCATAAATGCTATTGAATTGATTTCATAAGCGTTTTTTGAGTGCTATCTATTGACTTTTTCTAGTAGTGTACTAGAGAAATATATCAGACCTTGCCTTTAGTTAATCTACAACTACAAAAAACTTCGAGACCTTTCTTAAATATAGCTATCAATTGTTCAAAAGCTCAATTCTAAAATATAGCTATCAATTGTTCAAAACTACTAAAGTTGCATTACAAAGAAACAAAAATTCAATTTTAATCTAAAAATATACAAGCTAGAGAACATGAAAAGGCTACCGAAAGAAGTTTACAAACAACCTATTTTCCTTGTTGCAAGTGCTTAAGTTGAGGACCTGAACCAAGTTTTCAAACACACTCTATTACATTACCGTCACTCTATTACATTAAGATGCAAAGATCGAGGAATCAAGAAAATTAGCCAAAATAAAAAAAAAAAAAGACAAAACTACCATGTTTTAGGAGTATAAACACTTGTATGCACACTGCAAACTCATATTGCATAGTCCCAAAAGTTCATAAGATAAGATTTTAGTTATGTGCTACTATTCCCGTGATCTTTATATACTTGATTTCCTTTATTTAACCAAGGCATGACTAATTTCAGAATTCGGACCAACCCTTGTTATAGGTTAAATGCTTTCCGTGTCATCGTGAATCTCTCAAGATTGATCTTCTATTCTTAATCGTTAACCTAAACTCGATCAAGTAAATTCCTAAGTTTAGAAAATTTTTAAAGATTAAATTGATTTCATACAAAAGGTTTCCAATGCTCTGTCAAAGTTAGTGGTCAGATTCCATTCCTACTTAGGTGGTAATGCAGGAGATATATCACTCTAAACCTTTTACAAAGAATGATTCAACCCATCTAGAACTTCAAGAGGTGAAATGCTTTTGTTTAGTTGATAGGAGATAAGGTTGTGTGTATTTTATTGTACATGAAAGGTCATGTCTCAAGATCCCACAAAGAATTGTCTTACATGTTACATTCTTTAGTCTTGCATGTTACATTTTACCTTCATAGATTGGTATTTGGTAATACTATAGTTCTTTGGAAGTTACAGACATCAAGTTTCTTTTATGGATCAGGAAAGGGATCAAAGGTACAAGGAATTGGGGTTCAGGGATCAGTACTTTGAGGGAGAAAACTGAAGTTAAATGAAATGGTCATGATCATCTCATCATGCTGAATTTCAGCAGAATCCCATTCTAATGGTGAAGTCACTTTCCTGATGAAAGAGTGTATAAATTGCTTAACCAAAAAAATCAATTTCATAAGTTGTACCGCATAAGTATTGAGGATTCAAAAAAAATAAAAAGAGATGGTCTTGACTCTTGAGGTTTCATAAGCTAGATACCCTAGTAAAGTTCCCTGATTTCTAGCTCGCTCATCTACTCAATGCACTCCCTGAACCCCGACAAACTAATCGAACATGAAACTTCGGCAAATCATACATACATTGCATTCTCCCCATCACCCCTTCACATGGACTTAAATTTTTTGAAAACCTCGGTATTTCTTGTTCTTTTCGTGTATTTAGTATTTGAATCACGATATTAACTAATGAGTAGGTGAAGAAAAAAAAAACGGAACTCTACTAAGACGGAGATGGAAAGGTGGGCCATAAGCCCCGACTTCCCATCTTAGAGTATCATTTACCGGAATCTGCTGCTCCCCGCCCGGACGAGATATAATGATTTGAAGCAAATACACCTCCAATCGAATCGGGAGAGAGAGAGATCCTATTGATTCGCATCTTTTGTGCCAAAAGGTTGTGAATGAGATCTCGAACGCAGGGCCTCCTACGTCTAAATCTGTTTTTTGGTGGAGAAGAGACTCAAGGAAATCTATTCTAAGCAGTGAAACCCCTACCGATGTCGTGATCCCCCAACTACACACAAACTTCCCTATCTCAAGTGCATCTCCTCAGCGATGCAGCCAAACAAAAAGGCAGCCAACAAAAGAATAAAATCGCAGAGTCCAAGGTCTGAAGGATTCATTTCATCGGTAAGGAGAGGGTGGTCGTAGATCAGGCTCAACCAACAAGAAAGAGAGGATCTCCTAAGCAAGGGCCTTTTTTTCGTGCCAAGCATAAGCTCGTGGTCTTGCGCTGCCTTTGACATTAAAAATAGCAACGAACAAGACGTATCACGCCGTGGGTATAGAAAGTGAAACATTCTTTCTTTTCGCTCGCCAGCGTGAAGAGTGAAAGTCAAGTTTAGAGAAAAGTAGTGAAAGCTCTTTTCCTAAAAAAGTGGAGTAAAGGCTTATGCTTTGAAACTAAAAGATTTTAGCATGGAGGCCTACTGCGCCGGGCATGGGTGGCGAGGATCGGAGCCTTTCTCACTGGGTGAGGGCACCCTTCCCGAAAAGCATTTCCTAAATGCGAGAGACGGATGACCAGAATTTGCATTCATTCATAGGTATCCTATCTCGGGTTATAAAGAAAAATTATGATACATGAAGTATCCACTATCCGAGCCAGTGATTCGATTCGATGGCGGTGCGCGAAGCACGCTTTAGACTGTGATGTGAAATCTTTGGTCCGCCTATCATTGTCCATTAAGTCGTCGACTCCAGCTAAGCAAGAGGATTATTCAACTACTAACCGATGACCGGGGACTACTCGCTTTTATCCACTCTTGAACAGCTCTTTTTCGATAGAAAGCTTGACGACCGCGTTCTTTAACCCGACCGAATGGCATCACTTTGTTATAGAAGTTCCCTCATGTTCAAAATTTGGCCTGACTTTGGGCGGGCGCGAGGTCGCAAACCGAGATAGCCCAAAATAGGGGGAGAGTACTTCGATATCATGGAAGACATTTTGAGTAAAAGTTTATTCTTCCATCTCAAAGATAGTGCCTTTCTTGCCGATTAAATCCCTTTCGAGAAAGGTCGTCCCTCGACGAATCCCATACAAGGGGTAAAAATCTATTCTTACTGGCTGGAATTGAAGACTTCGTTGGAAGAGGAGATTTGAGGTGTGAGTCAAGCAATCAAACGGATGCAAGCGGGAGATGGGCAATTGCCCAAGGTGCTTCAATCAAGTCTCTTTATTCTATGGATGGGAACATCCGCAGAAACCCGACACCGCTCTTTGCGCAGCCGCTATTGTCCCGCTAGCTCTCTTAGTCGCTTCTGGACCACACCACGCTACGGTCCTTCCACGGCAAAGAGCGAGCTTTAGTTGGCCGACCACTACATAAGCCGCTGGCGAGAAAGCTCTTCGAGCTTCCGCTTCATTCGCTTCATGAGCCGCCGCGACAAAGACATAGCCGGGAAGTCGAGGCCCGCATTACCCTACCTAACCCTTCGCCCGAGGGACCGTAGATCGGAAAGCGCCTTCTAAACAGGTCAAGTAGAAAATGTCAACAATGGAAAAGAAGACGAGAGCCAGCGGTGAGGCTCGACTACGCCGAGAAGGCTTTTAACCGCCTCCCTTAGTTCTTGCCATTCCTTTCCCATTTTTAATTCATTTGCCTTGGCATCTCCTCTAATTCGATAGGGATTGAATCACGGAGCTTGGCGGAGATTTCTTGTTTCTTTTCTTAAATTCATAGGCCGTAGCTTGCAAGGGGGCTTCCACGCGTTGTAGCTCCTTTCCATGGCTTTAAGAATTCAACCTCTCTTGCCACGGCTATAAGAACGAAAGAAGAACCGCATCGTCCCAACCCCTTTCGATGGAAAGAAGCAAAATGAAAATGCTATCGCTGGTTCTTCTTTTCCTATCCTATCCATCTATAAAGTTGCTTGATTCGCCCCCACCGTAATCCTTGCTTTTACCAAATACAGCCAGACGATCTATGCTCGCTTTTGTAAGGCTCGCTTCGACTACGCTAAGAATGAATCTTCAAACTACCAAGACTACGAAAACATGGCTCCTTCACTGAACCGCTAATGAACACTCGGGCGAAAAGCACATCTCTCAGAAATTGGCTTTGACACCTATCAAAGAAGTGGATTGCACCAGCTCTTATAGATAAAAGATGTCTTAGTGTATGTCCCACGACAAAAGGGACCGGCGATGGTTGGAATCATCAACTTTATCGATCGAGAACCAATCCGAGGTTTCAACAACCGATTTTCTCAAATCTGACTACCCCTTTTTCAATGGCGCCTTTATTAGGGGAAGGGCTTAAAAAAGCAAAAACAGAGTTGTGTAATAAGCGTTCCTTAGTGGATTTTAAACCCACCGAAAGAAACCTAACAATCTAAAGGAAAGAGATGCATATGCCTCTCCGGTTCCTAAAGGCGAAACCACGCGATCTTTAGGTCATCCGGTGGCGTGATTGGTTTTGGTTTTTTATATATGTCTCAAGTATAAACTAGACAAGAAAAAGTTACTAACTCTGTTGGCTTTCAAATCACTAAACTTCATCAACTTTGCACAAACTAAACTAGAGGTTTACATCGTTACTTACATGCATTATATAAAATCCTAATACAGTTGGAACAATCTACAAAACCAAAAATTTGATAATGAGCATCACAAACGTTAGCCAAATTCTAGTCTCATTCTTTCACCGAAAACAAGATCTCATCAACATAGTAAAAATTATATAATCTAAAATTTTGTTTAAGAGTTAAAGTAACTACATTACAGATTCAACACTTACATAACAATCACATATGAACACAATCGACAAATTTAATCAATGAATCATAAAATTAAACAAGAAAAACATAGAGAGAGATTGAAAGGTATACCATCATAAGAAGAGAAACAAGAGAGTTCCTAACAATTGTCAAGAAGAAGAGTTTCCATGGTAGAATAAACCATCTTGTTGAAAAACAACAACAACAATGGTAGTACAAGTAGTAATGAAGAAGTCGCCTCTCACTCTCCATTGCAAAGAAAAGGTTTCTACTTTCTAGTATACGAAAAGAAAATGAAGGGGCAAAATTGGAAAGAACTGTGTTTTGATAATTTCAAACGCATGTACATATCAAACACAATTGACAATCAAAGGGTCGATGCTAGTTGGGCAAAAAAAATAAAAGTTTTCATTGGCATTATGTTAAAATATAAAGCAAAGCAATATATCTTACCCATCGTAGAAACCCCAATTCGAAAGCGGTTCTACCTGGCTCCACAAATCACTGCAAAAGAATACCAAAAATCCCACTTTAAAGCTAAAACAATCAATCAAGACGAAAAACAAAAAAAAAAAACGATTTCAACTAGGGCGTGGAACAAAAAAACGATTTCAACTTGGGCGGGAACAAAAAAAAACGAAGCTTTTGATTTTGTTGTAGCTTCAATGGCTTTTCAATTCTTTTTGTATAATTAGGTGATGAGCTTTTAAGACCGGGTGAGCCTTCGATTATAAACAGAAAACTGCTACAATAAAATAATCAAAAAATAAAACAAATATTTATTGACAAATTGAAAACAAATTGGGTCTACTAATAATGTCGCATAAGAGCTCCGCGCCAAGTTTCGCTTTGGTGGAAACAGTTGGGTCTACTAAAAATATGACACATAAGAGCCTTCGTGCTAGGTTTCACTTTTGAATGCATCAATGACCAAGTCGAATCTACTAAACTAAGCAGGATGAATGGTTGCTCCTTTTAGTCGCTTAAAATTGCATTTTAAATTCAAATCCTACAATATACCCTTCCTAATTATTCCAACAATACTCCCATGAATCCATGAACTTGGAGGTGGGGCAGAGAGAGATCACCACGCCAAAAGGTTCATTGCCTATGCAAACTTACGGATATTCCAAATTCGAAAAAAGAAGTTTATTATAATCATAAACATAAATTTCAATGGTAATTCCAACTTATAAAAAATACTCTCATCACAGACTTCATACAAATTCATAAAACCAAATCTTACCGATTAATCTTTCAAAACAAGGGAGGAGAGATAAGCTTTGAAGATGTGGAGAGAAAGAGAACGAAGTTCTTACCGATTTAATCTTTCAAAATAGTGGAGGAGAGATAAGCTTTGAAGATGTGGAGAGAAAGAGAACGAAGTTTTGGAGAAGGAGGAAAGAAGTTTCGTGATGGAGAGAGACGGCAATCTAGGGTTTTAATGTGTTTTGTTTGATAGTATTTCTAATTCTGTATGATTTGGAGCGGGGAACATGAAAATTGTAGCCGAAAAAAATATTTGCAGCCAAAAGAATACATCCGCCCAAACCAAAGCCCATTGGCAACACCAAAACGCCGCAACAAGTCATATACATAGTCTATTCGAATTACCAAGGTGGCGGCAAGGGGTTGCAATAGATATTTAATCTATAGCAGCACCACACTCGTTGCCAACAATAAACATTTTCAATTTAATTATTTTTCTTATTTATCGTAAATTTAAGCAAACACTTTTGCAACGCCAAGGCCCGCTTCTAGGTATTTCCCAAAATGAAAATTCTATTAAGACGGATGACCTTTAGCAACGCCACACGGTGTTGTAAAAGATGATTTGTTGCAGCAAATTTTAGGCGTGGCAAAAGAGTGCGTTGCAACAGACCCCTTTTGTTGTAGTGATTCTTATACTAAGTAATGACCGGGTGTACAGGATCACCCTCGCCCTCATCTTCTTCCCCCACCATCGAACCAGCAAACCCTAAAATCAATGCCACCATTTCCATGCCCTAAGAGGCTGACATCATTTAGAAGTTTAAAATGTGATTCACTAAATCAAGGTTCATGGGTGACGATCTGCATTGGAGTAGTCTACGGCTATCCAATAACAACCCAAGAGAAAATTTGCATTCAAAATCATAGTAATTAACACGGAACACAATGGCTTTCTTATGGAATGCAATAGGTTTTGTTATGCTGGAAATGAATTTATGGGAAATGCTCTACTTTGACTCAACTACCAACAAGTGTAAAATAAAAAATAAAAATTTGCTCTTGACTTGAGATGTGTTCAATTACGCCCACCATTTCTTGTGTTCAAAATGAAACCAGGTCAGAGAGATATTTTGCCAAGAAACTTTAAGTCGAGAATGTTGGACAGTAACATCATCAACAAGCAAGGTCCATCAAAATAACTCTATTTCTTCAACTACTAGCTTTTGGTCTCGTGTTTGAAGGTGCTTCTAGGCTTCTAGCTAGAAAGACCTTTAGATTTATACAAAAGGTTTGGATGTGAAACCAATATTGTCAATTTAGGGTTTGCTGGTTCGATGGTTGGGGAAGAAGATGAGGGCGAGCGTGATCCTGTACACCCGGTAGTTGCTTAGTATAAGAATTTGGGTTAGATTGTTGGATTGGATTATAATCTTTTGTTTCATGGGTCGGGTTCTATCATTTTTGGAGCCTGGGTCCTTATTCTTTTTGGGACTTAAGAGTTATCAATCTCACCCATTATATTAGGTGTATTATTTTCGCCACATCGCGTCCTAATATTATGCCGGGTGGAAAATACAAAAAAAAAAATTGAAAATAAATGGACACATCATCACTTAACTGACGGATGCTAACAGATTGCTATTTTTGTGAAATCAGGCATAGTACATTGATACGTTTGTGGAAAAAAAAATCTATATTGATACAAGTGTTAATAAGACCTAAGTACGTTGCATATTTATGTATTTAAGCCAAAAAAAATCTAAGCAGGCAGGTTGAAATCACGCAGACATCCAAATATATTCGAATCATATTAACCGTATTAACGTCAAAATGTAATGACGAACCACATATACTCAGGAAAAATTCTATACATGCAAAGAGTTCTTATTGAGCATGCCAGCATACAAATACGCAATGTAAAACAGGTTATAGCAATCAACCAAACAAACTCTTCGACAAGTTTGACGAGGAGTGGAAGAATGCGAAACCTGGAGCGTCCTGCAACTTCACCTATTAGAATTAAGCGACTGAATTAATTCCTGAAATGAGTTGAACTCGTAAATGTACTAGAAGTTAGCTAAACAGGTCTAGAGAGTCCAAAACAGCACTTAGAAGAGAAGTGATTCGGGCCTGAAAAATGGAGGGCTGATACTCCAGGACAGTCTAGCTCGCAACCCATGAAAGTCTGGCCCGAGACTTGGAGAAACTTACAGTACTTCAATTTAATACATCATGCTTAACAAGTCCTAAAAGTGATGATTCTAATATGGATCATAGGTTCCTATAAGTATAAAAACAAAAATCAGTACAAATAGTACGAAAACGGTAGAATCACAAAAGAAATGAAATTTTTTTGAGTCTAAAGTCCGTAAAACGTCTGAGTAGTCAAGTTACCTTACTCACGTGGGTCGATAGCATAGATCAAGTAAGGGATCATCCAAACCTTAAGAATAGGCAAAGTTCACAACTGAAATTTACAGCTTCAAGGGAATTAGTGAGTAGGATTTTAGGTTATTTCTTATGTTGCTAAAGATATTCTCAATTAAAACTTGGAATGCAAGTTAACGTAGAACTACAAAGATTAATTTCTTAGTAAACTAGATAGAGGGAGAGATACAGGAAGAGGGTCAATCATAATCATGCAAGATCAATTACAAACTTTTAGAGCACCTTATCACTACATCTCTAATCCGTCTCGAGTTCATAACCAAACCCAAAACGGCGTCGAGTATCGATCCCTAGCAAGATGTACTCATCTCTGAGTTCATCTTACTAGCATGAGGAGTTGAATTGACAGTCCATCTCTAGAATATCATTTCAATTCCTGGTTTAATTATACACCAGCTGGGCGTTCTGGCAGTTCACTTGCCGAAATCGGAGTCCAGGTTTGAAAGATATGAGCTTCGAAGTTTGCTGCTTCTTTGCACGTGATCCCGTTCTGCACTGGTTTTGTCCCATTGGAATCTTCGGCTTTAGTCAGGCTTTGTTGAGCTTCACTGGAGCTGAGCGGGAATACTTCAAGTATGCACAATATTCCCGTGCTTTGATGCAGGTTTTATCATCATATTCATGTTAACTGCGAAAACCTTCAAAAGTACGAAAATATAATTATTTCATGATTATTAAACACATAATTAACCAAATTGCTATGTCTCTACGGGGTTTAATATTACAGTTTTGGTTGCTTATCAAGTACCACTACAAGGCATGTGTCCCAAGCGGGGTATCACCTCCGAGAACACAATCTAATATGTAAGCTCGCAACTTGAGAGTCACATCCATCTCCAGGTTTATTTCAATGCGCATAAACAAAACCTGTTAAGGTCGTCAAAACTAACAGGTCATTCCCATGCATTCAAGGAATACCAACCTACATTATAATGCAAGGAAAACACCTTAGTTCCTCTCTAGGGTGGCTTTTCACATGACATCATTAGTCATAAACATTTATTTTATTTTTCTTTTCAACAAAGAAGTGTGGTGGGATCTAAAGATATAGGATACACATGTAATGACACACATTAATTAATAAAATTTCTAACATACAAGGTATAAAGATGTTCAAAGCCGCATAAATATGTATATCAATACATAACATAAATATGATGAATTTTGCTTAAAAAAAATAGACAACAATGTATTCCAATCACACGTTATCACAACTTCACAAAACCATCTTGTATGTCAAGACATATAATATAACATTGGATTAAATTAGGGAACAACACACATTCTACTCAAGCATTACCACTTATATCATAATTTAAACATCATAAAGCTTTGCACCTGGTCTATAACTTTAATCAAACCATTCCTTAGAAATCCCAAACTACTAAAAATATGTAAAACACTTCAAAGCAAGTCATGCAGATTACCATTGACCATATAAACACACTCACGAAACCCATATATATCATACATGAACTTCGAAGTCAGTAACAAACTAACAAAATATATTATAGTAAAGACTAATGCATATACTACTATGCTCAATGAAATATTTTAGTAACTCAAACAAAAAGATATATCAATGGTAAAGTTCAGCTAGATAATCCAAATGCATCAAACAAACCATATTAATTATTGGTATTCGTAGTAAATACAATTTACACGTAACAATATAAAAAAACTAATTTCTTGATCAAACGGTGTAGAAACTAAGAAAAAACTATTTCACAGAAGTTGTTTAGAATAAGATTTCATATGACTCATTCAGATGGTTTTGTGTTTTGAATTGCAGAAGAATTTATAATTGTAGTTTTTTTTAGGAAGGCAGCTAAGACTTTTGACCGACACCTTCATTGTATTCTTTAGGGTATTATAATTTCTAATGGTCCTAGCTTCGGTGATTTGCAGTGATGTTTAGCGACGCTTCCATTATGTCTTGGTGGGTTAGGTATCTATTGTGCCTATAATGTGTCGGCATTTGCCTTTGTGGCCACTCGTTTTCAGACTTTTGAGCTTCAGAACTACATTCTTAAGAGTTGTGATCCAGTGCTTGATAAACAACCAAAACTGTAGTTTAAATCCCTTAATAGTATTCCATTTAAGCCAATTATGTTTATAATAATGAGAGTTTATTACTGTTTACTTGTTTTATGTATTTCAGGTTTTGAAGTTAAATATGTGCATAAAGACATCACTTTTGTAAGGGAAATGAGTCAAAATGATTGTTAGAGAAGTTCTATGGTTAAAGACCAAGTTTCAAGGAGAAAAAACCTTTAAAAGCCTAGTCAAAGTTGGACAATCAAAATGAACTCGGGCAGAAAAATGATAGAAAGTCAACAAAACATCAAAATGGCGTATCTTTGGACTTATACCTCGGAATTGGGCCTATTTTATGTCAAAATGACCGGATCTGAAAACCCTTTCCAATGGTCGTGGTCTCGACCCAATCAAAGTAGAAAAATTAGATGAAAAGGGTATTGCAGTAACTTCCAGCAGTTTAGACCCTTTTTGGATCTAATTCTCTAGGCTTTGTGCTTGATTTAGTGGCCCAAAGGTTAGCTCCCAGGCCTATGCACGAAATTGTAAACCTAATCATCTAATTATAAAGGGGATTAAGGCAAAAACAAGTGAAGTTCAACCCCAATAAGTTTAGTTTCAATTAGGGTTCATATGTTAGCCTCCACTCCATTAAACACCTTCAAGTTTTCAATCAAGTTCAATTTCTTTTCAATTATGTCTTATTATTATTGTTTTGTGTTATTAAATCCAATGAAGCAAGGCTAAATCTCCTAATAGAGGAGGTTCAATGAAGCTTATGTGAGGATTGTTCTATGTTTAGATTAGTTTCTTGTATTACTGTACTTCAAGTTTAGTTATTTAGGTATTATTGAAATATAATTCTTTAGAAATTCTATCAAAGAGATTTATGGAAGTACTAAACTCTCACACTAGTCATTCTTTGATTAAAGATAACCTAGAATGGTTGGGGATGTAAAAAGATCGAACCTTTATTGTGAAGCATCACGTAACATGATAAAGAATAGGTTTATAATACAAAAACTAGTTAGTCATGAATAACTCTTGCATATGTAGATTAGAGCTTTCTTTATATTCTCCTCATATAAATTCCTATCAAAATTCTATTGATTGCTTATTAGGTTAATTTAAATTCAGCAATTTTAATATAATATTAGAATAAAAATCATTACTCTCTTGTTCTTCCCTTAGAATTAATTGGTTTGAATTCTTATTGTTCTTGAATAATTAAGAGTGGAACGAATCCTTACTCCTTGTATTGCATGATTATGTTTTGAGAGTAAGAAAAATTGATTTAAACGTAAGAACGGTAGGATTACGTATTAGTGTTCTTTTAGCATTAATATTTAGTATTCTACTGTTTTTGTGTTTACCAAATGGCACCACTGCCCTCTTAATTGATTCAAGACAGTATTCAGCTGGTGAATAAAAGGGAAAACCCCATTCTCGACCCTCCCATCCTTTCACTTTTCAATATTGCGTTTTTCGTCATTTTTAAACTATCTACTGGATTCGATACCGAGTTATTATTTTTTGTTACAGGTTCCTACATACGAGTTGAAAATTCATTTCATGGAAACACTGTGACCCGTCTGGAAAAGTTTGGAGTACTGCTGATTAATCTCGAGGGCGCACACCCACTATTTACTCTTTCACAGAGGGCACACGCCCACTCTTCTTTCTCAGTACACAGGGCTCAAGCCCCTAAACGTAGTATTTAGATTTCAGACTTGTCATGACTTCTCACTATTACATCACGTGTACAACTCAATACTCGTATGAGTCCAGTCCATCCAAGGAAGCCCAGATCCACTGTATGACCAAAGGCCAAGCCCATTCGAATCATCCGAAGCCTACTGAAGAGAACCGGTTTCTCCAGTCCATAGTTAAGGGGGGCGCATGCCCTCTGCTCAGATCTAATTTCTCTACCTTTTTACAGGTCACTGCTTGGACCTAGAAACGTGCTGGTACAGTGCTCCAGGGTTTTACAAGACAATGTAACTCGTGTTTGAAGGCGCTAGTCAGCGTTACAAGGAGACATACAGGTTCTCCTACTTACACTCCTCGTTTCTTTTGTCAAAGGAGTTCAAATCTAGTCGTAATCAGGCTGTGTTTCATGCTTTAGTTGTGTTTCCTTAAAACTTAGATTTAAATTTGTATGAGATTACGCTCTGGTAAAAGGAAACCGTCTTCTGTGTTTTATCATAAATGACAATGCACACGCCTATCTAGAAGATCACACACTACACCTACATCAGTGGCTGAAGAAGCGGAGACACCACTTTCTGATTTTTACAAAGCCTTGAATGATGGACCTAAGTCGCGCATCGTTCTTGCAGACCCAGTGGGGGATTTTTGAATTCCCCTTAACATATTTAACTTTTTACCGTTTTTCCATGGGTTAGACCACGAGAAACCTTATCAACACATGCATAGGATAGAACATGTTCTCACTACCTTCTATCATCCTAGCGTAAGTCCGGAACAAGCTAAGCTTAGGGTGTTTCCTTTCACCCTGACCGACAAAGCGGCATCGTGCATGGTTAACTACTAAAATGCCAAACTTTATGGACACATGGGCTAAACTTGTTCAATTGTTCATAAAATAGTTCTAGCCACCACTGAAGATAGATGAAATGCTACAAAAGATTCATTTCTTCACTCAGAACCTTCATGAATCCTTTTCAGAGGTCTGGGATCGGTTCACTGATCTTCTCATTGAATGTCCGCATCATAATCTTGCAAAAGACACGTTTGTCCGTGCTTTCTTCAAAGGACTTTCAAATCATCATAAGAAGGTTCTTGATATCATGAATGGGGGTAGTTTCCTTAGCAAAGGAGCATTGGAAGCTTATAAATTCTTAGAAGATCAATCTAAGAGAAACAATAATTGGGTGGATAACGATGCCCCCTGCTCCACTCCTTTTTCATCAACAGTTAAGACTACCAGTATGTTTGAGGTTAAACCTAATCCCGAACTTAGAACTCTGATCGAATCCCTCACTATAAAGGTAGATGCCCTCTCTGTTCAACATAAGCCCACTCCAGTCATGAACATCAACTCTACTCTATGTAATTTCTGTTTTAGTCCCGAGCATACAGATTCCTATTATCCTCTTGTCTATGAACAACCACCACCACAGCCAGAAGATATCTACGCTTTTAATCATATCCCTAATGCACCTTAGAGACAACATCCTAACTTCAGTTGGCAAAATAACCCACAACAAGTCACACCTCTAGGTTTTGGTAATCAAAATGTTAGGCCAACCAAGAACTACAACCAATTTCAACCAAGACAAGGACAAAGGCAAGGTAATAATAATAACAATAGAGGTCTCATCCTGATCAATAACAACTATCACAACCCACCAGTTAATCATCAACGTGAGATAGTTCTTGTTACACAACCTATAGCCGCTCAACCTTCCCAACAGAATCGATTCGATGCCTACATACAAGCTCAATAACATATATTACAATCCATACAACAGTTAGCCCAAGATAAGACCCAACAAAAAAGGCGTGTTTCCAGGTCAAGCTATACCTAATCCTAAGTCATCAAACACATCCTTTGAAGTAACCGGTAATCCTAGTAACGGTAATTTAAACCAGCAGGGTGAGCTAAAGGTAGTCACTACCCTCTGTTCGGGTATAGTGGTTGATAACAAAGTGACTGTGCCTGTTGATCACCCGTAAATGGAAATTGAGAATGAAATCTTACAAGATACCGTAATAGAAACTGAAGATCCTACACCTATAGAGATACCAATTAAACCACAACCTAAAAGGAAAGCGGCAAAAGATAACGACAAAGTTAATACTAATGTTGAGCCTTATGCTAAGTATAGAGGTAAACCACCATTTCCCCAGAGACCAGCCATGTTAAAATAAGATGCAAATTTTGATGAGATTAGGGAAGTTTTTAAAAATCTAACTATCAACCTACCTTTTCTAGATGCTATAAAAAAAGCTACCACAACACACTATGTTTCTAAAAGAGTTGTGTACCACTAAAAGGAAAACAAACATACCAAAAGAAACAATCTTAACTAAACAATTTCCCTCTCTATCTGAACATAATGGAATCGTTAAGTACAAGGACCCTAGTCATCCTACTGTACAATGTACCTTGGACGATACCTTCACAGCAACTGCTCTATTAGACCTGGGGGCGAGTGTTAACTTACTCCCTTTTTACCAATATAAACAAATGGGTCTGCATGAAATGCTACCAACTAAAATGACTTTGTAGTTAGCTGATCGTTCCATTAAGTATCCCAAAGGCGTCGTTGAAAATGTTCTTGTAAAAGTTCAAGATTTTTACTACCCAACCGACTTCGTTATTCTCGACACAGAAGTCGCTCATGACTCTGTTCCTATCATCTTAGGGCATCCTTTCTTGGCAACCGCCAATGCCTTAATTAACTGCCGTGATGGTTCGATGTCCATTTTCTTTGGAAACCTTTATGTTGAGGTGAATGTTTTTAAGATGATGCAACAGCTACCAGACACGACTATAGATGGAGAAGTCAGCATGATCGAGAGCTTCTCTTCGAACTATTTTAACAACACATTTTAAGAAAATTAGATGCATCAATTCCTTTCCTTCGAAAGTTTTGACTTCGTTAATGATTCCTACATAGAGGAAGTCAATGCCTATTAGAGTCTACTCTAATCTTTGATCCATTAGGAGATCCATCTTGTTTGAAGACCTCTGTTTTTGCTGCTCATGAAGAAGAACCTCCTGAGATTTTTTTACCCACTCCTTCCACCCCTGTGCTTAAACCTCTTCCTGCTAAGTTAAAGTATATTCATCTTGATCCGGATGATACTCATCCGGTGATCATCTCATCTCAGTTGACTGCTGATGAATAGGCACGTTTGATTCGGGTGATTCATGAACATCATTACGCGATTGGTTGGTCCCTAGACAACATTAAAGGGATTGACCCTAGGGTATGCACGCATCACATACATTTGGAGGACAATGCAAAGACTTCACGCGAACCACAACGTCGTTTGAACCCTGCCATGAAAGAAGTGGTAAGGGAAGAAGTGTTGAGGTTACTCGATGCATGTATTATATATCCCATCTCCGATAGCGAATGGGTAAGTCTAGTTCATGTAGCTCCTAAGAAATCGGTGTTACCGTTGTACATAATGCAGATGGTGAGTTTGTTCCTACATGAGTTCCTTTGAAGTGGAGGATTTGTATTGATTATAGAAGGCTAAATACCATGACACGTAAGGATAATTTTTCTTTACCCTTTATTAATCAGATGCTTGAACGTCTAGCCGACCATGCTTACTACTATTTTCTAGATGGCTACTCTGGCTATTTTCATATTGTTATTGATCATGATGACCAAGAGAATACTACCTTCACCTGTCCTTTTGGAACGTATGCATATAAACGAATGTCATTCGGCCTTTGTAACGCACTTTGTAACACCTCTATTTTTATAAATGTCAAAAATTAATTATTTCACAAAATTTAATATATTATTGAGTAAGTCTTAAGTTGAGTGGAGTGAATATGTATGTTTGACTTTTTCAAAATGAGGGAAAGTAGTTTGTTTGGTTTGAAAATGGTTTAATAGGAAAGTTTTTAAGTTTTAAAATAATGTGTAGAGATTTTATTAATAAGGAAACATGGAGAGAATAATTTCATAATTTATGGAAGAAAAAATGGAAAGACTTTGATTAGAAAGAAAATGTCTATAATTTGTGGAGAGAGGAAGATTTTTATTTGAAAAGAAAATGTGTAGAGAATTTGTAAATATGGAAACGTCTTGAGTTTGTTTTAGATCTAAAAGAAAGGAGAAGAAAACAAAAGAGAGAGAAAACAAAAGAATATTAAAAAGAATAAGAAAAAAAAAGAATAGGAAAGAATGAAGAAAGGGAGTTTTTCGTTGCTTCGTATTTCTTAGGGTTTGTTAGAAAAATGGATTTACTCAAATCCATTGAGATATGAATGAGTAATTTGTCTCCCAAGTTATCCCACTTGAGATGAAATGGGTTTCTCTTGAAACAGTACGTAAAGTGAGAAAAACCTTTTCGAAAGGGTGCACTGGTTCGAAACAGTGCATTATGCCGAAAAGGTGCGACCTTTCGAAATGTGCACTGGTTCGAAACAGTGCATCATGCCAAAAAGGTGTGACCTTTCAAAATAGGCACTAGTTCGAAACAATGTTTTATGCCGAAATAGTGTGTCCTTTCGAAACATGTGACTTTTCAAAGAGTTGCTTACTTTTTCCCAAGAGTCACTGTGTTGTTTTGAAGAGGCACCACTTACCTATAAATAGTGGATGAATTTGGAGAGAAAGACACACCATATCACACAGAGTACTGATCTTTCTCTTCTCCCTCTGTTCTTAGTCAAATACTATGTTGTGTTCGCTGATTATATAGAATTGAAGTGCTAGCTTTCTATAGAAGGAAATTCGTTCTATCTTGGGAGACAGTTTCCCATCAACCTTCAAGCATCGTGAGGGGGAAAATATGTCTTAAGGACATAATGTATCTACACTAGGCTCGGATTTAACTAAGAAGTACAAGACACGTACAAGACAAAAAGTTTGTATAGTTTGGTAATTGGTAAAAAGTAAGTACAAGTAAGTTGTATATTCCTAACAACTTAAGACAGATCTATTTTTCTTCTTCTTCTTTACCGAACAGAATTTGTTTCTGTTTTGGTTTAAAGGAATAACAAAGTGTAGTTGTATTTCAGAATATGACAACACCACCAGTTACTCCTACTGTTACTGTTCCTACTACTGTTCTCCATTATGTTCCTCATGGGAAGAAGCCTAAAAAGTTCAATGGAACTGATTTCAAATGCTGGCAACAGAACATGCTCTTCTATCTGACCACCCTTAACTTGTCAAGGTTTTTATGGGATAAAGCTCTTGATGTAAGCCCTGATGAAACCGACAAGGAGAAGGTTTTTGGCCAAGGATGCTTGGTTTCATGCTGATTTATTGTGTAGAAATTATGTCCTTAGCGGGTTGGCTGACTCATTATATAATGTGTATAGTATGTTCAAGACTGATAAGGAACTTTGGGATTCGTTGGACAAGAAATACAAGAGTGAAGATGCTAGCATGAAGAAATTCATAGTTGGCAGATTTCTTGATTTCAAAATGACGGATAATAAGACCGTCATAAGCCAAGTCCAAGAACTTCAAGTAATCCTCCATGATATCATTGCTGAAGGAATGACCCTAGGAGAATCTTTCCAAGTGGCTGCTATGATTGAGAAATTACCACCATCTTAGAAGGATTTTAAGAACTATCTTAAGCATAAATGCAAATATATGAATCTTGAAGAACTGATTGTCCATCTAAGGATAGAGGAAGATAACCGTCTATCTGAGAAGAAGGGCAAGGATCCTATGGTGGCAAAGGCCAATGTTGTGGAAATATCAAGTGCTAAGGGAAAGAGGAAGTGCCAAGACAAAGCTCAAGGTGAAGAGAGTAGTACGCCTACTAAGTTCAAGGGCAAGTGCTACAACTGTGGGAAGGCTGGACATAAGGCAAGTGAATGTCGCAAGCCAAAAAAGTACAAGAAGCAAAAGACTGAAGCAAATGTGACAATGGACACGCTTTCTGACAATGTTAATGACATGAACATATCTGTTGTGGTTTCTAAATTTCTCATGATTGGAAATGAAAGGGAATGGTGGGTGGATACTGGTGCTACTCGCCACATATGCTCCAACAAGTCAATGTTCACCACTTATCATGCTGTGGAAAAGGAAGAACAACTTTTTATAGGAAACTCTTCTACGTCCAAGGTTGAAGGCAAAGGAAAGGTGGTGATGAGGTTGACTTCTGGGAAGGAACTAACTCTTAATGAGGTGTTCTATGTGCCTGACATTCGCAAGAACTTGGTTTCTGGGTCGCTGCTGAGCAAGAATGGATTTAGTTAGTCTTTGTTTCTGATAAATTTGTACTAACTAAGAATGATGTATTCGTGGGTAAGGACTATCTCCAGGATAGGCTATTTAAGATGTCTTGTTTTACTATTACGCCAAAAAGCGCCAATAAAGTTGAATCTTCTGTTTACTTGATTGAGTCTTCACATGTATGGCATGGTAGATTATGACATGTTAATTATGATACTTTGCATAGATTAATTAATTTGGACTATATACCAAAGATAAAAATAGTCCCACACCATAAATGTGAAACTTGTGTAAAATCCAAGTTGACCAGATCATCCTTTCATTCCATTGGAAGAAGTACTGAACCTCTAGACTTAATACACACAGATATATGTGATCTTAAGTACATGCAAACTAGAGGTGGTAAAAAGTATTTCATTACTTTTATTGACGATAGCACTAGATATAGTTAATTATGTTTACTTGTTGAGAAGTAAAGATGAGGCAATTGAAGTATTCAAACACTATAAAAATGAAGTTGAAAATCAACTAAGCAAAAAGATTAAGGCTACAAGAAGCGATAGAGGGGGTGAATATGAATCACCTTTTGAAGATTTCTATTTTGAACATGGAATCATTCATCAAACTACGGCTCCTTATTTACCTCAATCAAATGGTATTGCAGAGCACAAAAACCGAACTCTAAAATAGATGATGAATGCTATGTTGTTAAGTTCTGGTTTACCCCAGAATTTATGGGGGGAAGCTTTGCTTTCCGCCAATTACATTCTCAACAAGATTCCTAACAAGAAGACGCTTAAAACACCATACAAATTGTGGAAAGGTCATCAGACTTCCTACGAATTCTTAAAAGCGTGGGGGTGTCTTGCTAAAGTGGAAGTCCTTAAACCTAAGAAGGTGAATATAGGACCCCAAGACTATTGATTGTGTATTCATTGGATATGCAAACAATAGTAGTGCATATCATTTTCTGGTTCATAAATCAGAGATTCAAGATATACATGTTAATACGATTATTGAGTCAAGGAATGCTTCATTCTTTGAAAATACATTTCCGTATAACATGCGTATAGAGCCAAGTTCAACAAAGAAAATTTTAGATGCTACAACTAGTAACCATCCTACACAAATCAAAATTGAGGAGGAACCTAGACATAGCAAAAGGTCAAAGACGTCAACGTCTTTTGGGCCTGATTTTCTAACATACTTGTTGGAAAATAATCTTCAAACGTTTAAAGAGGCAATGTCATCTCCAGAAGCTACTTATTGGAAAGAAGCAATAAATAGCGAGATTGAATCCATAATGTAAAATCATACATGGGAATTGGTGGATTTACCACCAAGTTCCAAGGCTTTGGGATATAAGTGGATATTCACAAAGAAATTTAAAACTGGTGGATCAATCAACAAGTATAAAGCTAGACTTGTGGTCAAAGGCTTTAAACAAAATGAAGGCCGGATTGGATTATTTTGACACTTATTCTCCAGTTACAAGAATAACTTCCATAAGGATGCTAATAGTAATAGCATCAATACATGGATTTGAGATACACCAAATGGATGTAAATGCGGCATTCTTGAATGGTGTGTTAGATGAAGAAATATACATGGAACAACCCGAAGGGTTTATTGCTCCTGGACAAGAAAGGAAAGTTTGCAAGCTTGTTAAATCCTTATATGGATTAAAGCAAGCACCTAAGCAATGGCATGAGAAATTTGACAATGCAATGTTGTCAAACGGTTTCAAAATAAACGAGTGTGACAAGTGTGTCTATGTCAAAATCACTCAAAAAGGATGTGTCATTGTTTGTCTCTATATAGACGATATGCTAATTTTGGGTAGTAATATGGATGTTATAAAATCTTCCAAACAAATGTTGCCTAGTAATTTTGACATGAAAGATTTAGGTGTCGCTGATGTTATCCTAGGAATTAAGATTTCTAGGACAAATGATGGACTTGTTCTATCACAATCTCATTACATTGAGACGATTCTTGAAAAGTTCAAGAAATATAACATCACACCAAAAAGGTCACCAGTTTACGTAAATCTTCATTTAGCCAAAAATACTAGAGATAGGATATCTCAACTAGAGTACTCTCGTATACTTGGCAGTTTAATATATGTCATGAACTGTACAAGGCCTGACATAGCATACTCTGTGAGCAAGCTAAGTCGATATACGAGTAATCCTGACAGAGATCATTATTGGACTGCCATACTGAGAGTTTTGGGATATTTAAAGTATTCTTAGAATTTTGGTCTGCACTATACAAGATATCCAGCCGTTCCATAAGGGTACTGCGATGCTAATTGGATATCTGACACTAAATACTCAAAATCCACAAGTGAATATGTCTTTACACTTGGAGGTGCAGCTATTTCTTGGAAATCCTCAAAAAACAAAAGTGCATATATAGCAAGGTCCATTATGGAATCAAAATCCATAGCATTGGACAAGGCTGGAGAAGAAGCAGAGTGGCTTCAAAATTTCTTAGAGGATATTCCAAACTGGGCTAAACTTGTGACAGCAGTGTGTATACACTGTGAGAAGCAGAGTCTCTCCGTAGAGCTAGGGGTGACTTCGGATCGGATCGGATCGGATTAACCTCCTTCGGAATTTTTCCAAAAAAATTTCGGAACCTAATATGCTAGCCAAATCCGATCCAATTTTTTTTCGGATTCAAAATATATTTCCAATTTCGAAACTTTTAGAAATTTCGGAATAACTCGGAAATTTCGGAATACTTGGTAAATTTTCAAAGATCTCTTTACTTTCAATTATTTTTGGAATATCATACACCAATGTTCATTGTAGGGAGAGAAAACCATGTCCACAACACCAATGTACCAACAACAATACGCACTTGTTTACTGAGAAAACCTATTTTCATTCAAACAAGTGATCCAAGAAAAAACGAGAAAAAGAACCTGCAGCCACCAATAGCAAGCATTGCATTCTGTTGAGGTCTGGGTATTTGTAATATTTCAATCTTTTTTCGTGTGTGGAAATTGAAGCGTGAAATGTCTGCATAAATAATGGATTATGGTCTTAGACTCTAAGTAGCTTTACATAATATTCTATCTATTGGAATTTGGCTTTTGGATTGGTATGGAAGTCATTGTATGACTCAATGACATTTTTTTTCATATCATTGTTGTTATGGCAGACGGTGTAATGACAGTAGAATGGTCCAATTCAAGGCGGGAAGTAGCGGCTAGGTTATGTTTTTGTTTTGTTTTTGGAAGTAAAAACTAGAAAATGAATGAACGGTCGATATCTAATCAAGTGGATAGTGAGAGAAGTATATATTTTCGGAATAAATTGACAATAATATCGGAAATTTCGGAATTTTCGAATCGGACCGGATTTTAGAATTATATCCAAATCCGATCCAATTTTTTTCGAAATTTTCAGAAATCGGAAAATCGGCCCATGAAAACTACACCCAGAGCCGGACCAATTTCGGGTCGGATTTCGAAAAAATCAGAAATTCGGCAAAAGAAACACCCCTAGGTAGAGCACAGAGTAGCATGTATAACGGGAAGTCTCGACACATACGTCGTAGACATAACACTGTTAGACAATTGCTCTCAAATAGAGTTATCTCAATCAACTATGTAAGGTCAAAAGATAACATTGTAGATCCGCTTACAAAAGGTTTAACAAGAGAGCAAGTGAAAAGATTATCAAGGGGAATGGGCTTAAAGCCTTTGAGATAATCAATCAAGAGTCCTCATAATGGAAAAACCAACCTAGTTGACTAGAGATCCCAATATCTAGGTTTAAAGGGCCAACTGAATTATGTCTGTGACTCAGTTAGCACTAGAGAGTAATAATATACTCTAATCCATTCCAATATAAGACAGTGCATATCTGCCGCGAGACCCAGGATAAGTCAAGCTTTTAATGATTTACTATATCTTGGAAAGTTATATTATCCAAGTGGAGTATTGCAGAATACTCTTTATAGAAATTGTCGTTGAACCAGTTCAATATACAAAACTCAACCCGAGGAGCTCCCACTTTGGTTCAACTTGAACCAGCCGAGTCCTAAATCCATGTTGGCCAGTACTACTAATTGAGCTTAAATTATATATTAGCAGTTTAGCACCTCAATACAATTTTGAATGGCTGGTGTCATTCTTTATAGTTTGTACCATACATTTTTAAACTAGTTTAGGAGTGGACATAATAATATATAGTAGGTTATAGCTAGCGTTACCGATTTCTTGATTGCTTGCAATGTTGAGCAAGTATGAGTTGTAGAATGTGTGATTGAGTTGTTTAAGTGATTTTTACAGTGGATATGAAACTAATTAAGTACAGGTATGATTGTAGATGAACTAGTAAGTGGTTCCTTCGTGTCCATTTCACTTTGACGCTTAAAAATCCGTTGTGGAGAAAGCAAGAAAATTGAATATTTTTTTTAGGGAAATAAAAGAGGTAGTTTGGGTGTGTTTTTGAGTTTCTTTAGACCACTAGCGAATATTATATGGGGTACTTGTTTGATTTTATTTTCCTGTAACTTTTTACTTTTAATACAAAATTATTATTTAGCAAAAAAAAACGTCAAGAGACAGAAATTCATCTTGAATTCGTAATCACTCCAAATTGGTTCTCGCCAGCCAGTTAGAGGCCGTCATGAACATTAGTTCAATTACAAAGCTATCGACATACCAATTATACTTAATTACATGGTAAAATATCGTGTCAATTCCTCAAAAGTCGTTACGTACTGCACAATTTTGCAGCATTTCCATCACATTTCTACCTTAATTCGACTCTTAATATGGAGCCTACATGATGCCCACATCCCTGTTTCATGATATAACAATCTTCCACGATATATATTTATTCATGAATTTGAAAATGTTACAAATTAAGAAACAATACAATGAAATTTTTTTCTTGGAAAAAAATTCAATATGATCAAATGGACTGCTAACTAAACATTATTTCAAATTATTATGAAATTAATTCCTTTGAAATTTAATGGGAAAGTTTCTTACCCTAAGAGCTCTTTGAAGTCTCATGAAATATTTTACATTAATAATATTCATACCACAAAAATCCAACAAAATCTTTTATAAACTGGAAAGTATGACTAGTCATTTTGATCAATGAGGCCTATAAATAGGAATGCTCACCATCTTTCCAATTCAACACTTGAAAAAAATCATAATTAGTAAGGAAAGGAAAGATCATGGAGAAAACTTCTATTAAGTTTATTTTCTTTGTTACACTTCTTCTTGTCGCTTCAGGTTTCTCTTTTTTTCTCTTATCTTTTTAAATGTAGAAATGACACCTGGGTTACCACCTTGTTCACCATTTTGATAATGTATGTGATAGATATCTTAGAGATTAAACATCAAACAAAGCTTGTAACTAACTTGTAAGCTTGTTATATATATACCCAGGTTCAAACCCAATGGCTCATGATCAATTTTACATGTGCTAGAATCTCTATACCATGGTTTTTGGAACCGGTTGTTTTAACCGAATCGGGTCAAGATCAGACCGGTCCTGATTCAAACCATTGGTTCTATTAAAACCCGACAAGTTCTTTGTTAAGTAAATTCTTAAATTAACATTATAAATTTAAGTTAATTAATAAAAGTATTTAATGTTTAGGTTGAGTAAAAACACTGAGTTGAACCGATTTTTGAACCATTTTTTAATCGAGTTATGTTAGAACCGCCAAATTTACCGGTTTCTAACTTGAATTGGACGGTTCAAACTGGTTCTATGTTGAACTGTCAACATACAAAACTCGACCCAGAGAGCTTCGACTCAGGTTCAAACTGGCCGGTTCAAACTTGAGCTGGCCGAGTCGTAAAACCATGCTCTATACCCTAATAGTCATTGATGAAGTGTATGTTTAATGACCTTGTTTAGTTTACTTAAAGTTAATTATGATTATACTTACAAACGTGAAAGTTAAGCTACTTCAAATCTGTACGAATTTTTTGAATTTTGAATTTTCTTTTTATATATTCCTAAAATTAATGGTAGTCTTGATTATGGAGCAAGCTAAGTAATGACAGTTTAAATTATTTGCAGGTATTTCGTCCGTGACAGTCGAGGCTCAGGTGGATTGTGTTCCTGAGCATCCTTGCAAAACCACAAAAGATTGTCACAGCAATTGCAAATGGTGTTCTCCATACTGTGTCCAGGCAGGAACCCGAGCTGCACGCTGCGCTTGTACCTGATGCCGTATTACAATATTGATGATGTAGGTTATATAAACGGTCATTGTATGTGATGATACCTTCAAAACATGATTGTTGTTAAGGGCGTTTGGATGAATCAATAAAAGTTTGAGTTGTCAATGTTGTGTCATTGTTTTTCCCTCTAGCCGCATTAAAAAGCCACCAATAATTATCTCACACGTGGTAACATCAAGTCATCAACTAGAGTGGATTTTGACTAGTACCAATTACTAGTCTGCAGCTGTCTTGATGGAATTTCATCTTAAATTCTCAATTGCTCCAAATCAAATAGACTTGTTCCAAACTTTAACCCCACATTATTTCTTGATTTGTGTCAAATTACAATTAGCTTCTAGGCTACCCCGAGGATATCCTCATAACGATGAGGGTCCGCGGACCGTTGGATGTGTGATCTAACGGTCTGAAAATCAAAAAGGATGAGAGAGAAAATGAGATGATTTTGTATTTCTAGACCGTTGGATCACACATCCAACGGTCGCGGACCTCGTCCCTATGAGGATATCCCCATAGATAAATAGGGCTTCTTGGACTCTAATCAATGCAAAATATAATCTACTTCAATTCTAATTGGGGTAAGGGTTAACTAGTATTACCCCCCACTAGATGAGCCCATTAGGATTCCCCCTAAACACATGGTTAATTTGGATTGACTGTTAAATTTCAAGTCAAGCAACTGAAAATTACACAAATGCCCTCATTATTTTTAAAAAACAAATGTTCAATTTTAATTAGGTGGGGGCAAATTGTGTCATTTTCAGCCATTTGACTTAAAAGTTAACAGTCAAACCAAGTTGACCGTGTGGGGGGGGGGGGGAGGGAGACCCTAATTTCCCATTCATGGGAATCCTTCTAATTGTACTTTGACAGAAATAAAGACATAAAGACATAACTTAACTACTAATTAAAACTCTTCTAGAACTATCTAAATGGGAGTCCGAAATCTTCACCATACAAATCTAGCCCTCCTATCCAAAAATGGTTGGGAAGTCATTGCAAGTGACAGGTCTCTATGACTCGATATTGTCAAGGCAAAATACTTGCGGAATCAAGATTTCTTGACTATGTGTCCCAAACCACTTGACTCTAGAGTCTGGAGAGACATCCTACAGGCACGTGCAGTCCTCACTAAAGGATTGGGATGGGAAATAGGAAATAGATCAACAATCAACCTTTTCACCGAGAGATGGATCCCAAGCAATGAAGGTATCACTGCTCCAATATACTCCAATCCCACCGTCAAACCGCTCTTCGTCTTGGACCTCATTGATAGTACCACAAGGAAATGGCGCTCAAA
Organism: Coptis chinensis; assembly: GCF_015680905.1. Classification (NCBI taxonomy): domain Eukaryota; kingdom Viridiplantae; phylum Streptophyta; class Magnoliopsida; order Ranunculales; family Ranunculaceae; genus Coptis; species Coptis chinensis. The sequence continues at coordinate 77,687,105 of NC_141464.1, forward strand.
CATCATCTACCACTGCTGGCCAGAAGAAATTGCAAAACAAATTATCTCCATTCCACTTTCCCATAGTGAAAAACCCGACAGAAGAATTTGGACTCTATCAATCAATTGGAAATACACGGTGAAATCGGGGTATAAAGCAATACGCTTCGACCACAACACCCCTCTCTTTGATTGGAGAATCATTTGGAAACTCCGATGTCCGAGAGTGAAAGTATTCATGTGGAAACTTTCGCCGATGCTCTAAACTCATCTTCTAACCTATTCAATATAGGTTTAAACTTTAACCCAGACTGCATCTTCTGTAAAAGCCACCCAGATACCTCACAACACCTATTCCATGAATGCCCTTTTACTCAGACAATATGGAGAAACAGCCCAATCCCCCAAATTGCACACGCACCCTTCAATGATACACCACAGATATGGATAACAAAGACTCAAAAATTATTGAGAAATCAACAGAGCGATATACCCTTTGTTATGGAACTCTTCACAATCATCTGCTGGAACATCTGGAAGAGTAGAAATGAAATGATTTTTGAACAAAAAAGGGTGACACCTCAAGGCACACTCAGAGCTAGTCTTGTTTTCTTGAGAAGCACAAAGGATGCCCAGACACTACTCTTTAAACCCAAGAGACCGAAACAACTCATCCATCTCTGCTAGAAGCCTCATTTAGCTCCATACATTACTTTAAACACAAATGGCGCATGTCACAAAAATCTAGGTCCTGCGGGTTTGGGATGTGTATTAAGAAATTATGACTGGGGTTTCGTTGCTACATCAGTAGATTATGTCCCTATCGGAACATCCTTCATTGCCGAAGCTTTGGCCATGAGACTAAGTCTCTATTTAGCTATCTCCTATAGCATCACCCATATACATATCCAAAGTGACTCGCAGGCTTTGATCAATTGTATTAAGGGAGAAGACAAGGATAGTCCATGGGAGGCAGATGGGATCATAGAGGATATTTGTCAACTTTTCTTCTTATTCGAAAACATATCCCTCATCCACATATATAGAGAAGAAAACGCTACAGCAGACACACTGGCACAGCATGGCATTTCTTTAGCTCGACACATGAGCTGGCATGGTAGACCTCCAGATATCATCTGTAAAGATCTCTATTTCGATTGTATGGGTGTTTCAACTCCCCATTTAGTTTAAATAATATGCAAAATATTTGAGGAAAAAAAATCTAGATCATAGGTATCCTATCCTACATCACAACTAGGCCTCACCGTTAAGGTTATATGAACCGAAAAGAAAAAGTCGTCCTTGAAATCTAGCATACATGCTTTGGAATGCTGACACTACAAAGGTATTGACATGCCAATTATACGTATATGGTAAAATGCCAAGTTTTATTTTATTATTTTATTATTTATTTAATTTTTTGATTGGCAAGACAACCTATTTTAAATGAGAATAGTAACTCTTTGATGTTGGCAGAGTTCAAGCCCCATACATCATCACCCAAAGACCTGTCTACAAAACTATCACATACCACATCCTTCTCTTCCATCTTATTAAGTAGATACTATACCTAGCTTCGTCTAAAGCCAAACGGAAACGGCCAATGATTATGTTGTATATCCCAGTGTCAGTGTGCTTATTGTACGTTGAGAAAGAGGGAGTAATGGAATTCTGTAACTTCCCAGCTAAGCACATGCCTTTCATAACGACATAGTACATTTCAGCATCGGCCTCCAACCCATTAGTTGTCATCAAATGTAGTAATTGTTTGGCTGCTCCATCCAAGCGGTTTGAAGTGCACGAGTCAATAAGTATTGTACAATTAGTATGTAGTGCTTGAACAAACTAACGCATTCTGCGTTGAGCAAAAAGTCTGCTCTGCCAAACCCACGTATAGGGGTAGCAAAGGTAGCAGGGCCGGGTGTGAATCCCTTATATTGCATTTCCTCAAAGAGTTCAACAGCCTCACCCATTTTCCCAGCCACGCAGCAGGCATCAATCAAAATGTGGTGGTAGGTAAGAGACTAAGAGATCTAGGTTCGAGTTGCCTAGCAAAAACCCTATTATGAAAAAAGGCCTTCGCGCTCCAATTGCACTTGTCTTTTTAAACAAACACCGACCATGAAGGCAATATATGTGCCGGGAGTGTCTTTGACATTTTTTTCCATCAACAAACCGAATACTGAATACGCATCCCCAGCCTATCGACCCTTAACTTCTTTACAAAGAGCAGCAACTAAAGAAGCATATCTTTACTATATATAAAAATGTGGGGGTCGAGGAACAGTAATTTTGGTGTACGTTCCCTTTGGTAATTTCACTACCTATTGTGAGGGCATTTTAGTTTTTCGCATTTGTAGGCATTATCTCTAGATTTCTCGAATATTCCTCACCTGGAATTTCTCATTGTTCACCTCTCTTGCAATTTCTCATTGTTCGTCTCCTGCTTTGGATATTGTTCACCATCTTCGACCGCTACTATTCACATGTACAGGAATAGTAATTGATTTCTTCAATCTCGATACTTTAATATATAGCTATAGTTTTTTGTGGGGCAGTTTCGTATTGATTATCTGTTCAAGCTTTTCCTCATTGGATGTTCTGACTCCCGGGATTTACTGTAAGTTATACTTATGGCATCGTTTTTAATATTCATGGCTTGAGGGAATCAAGCCTTTGGAGGTTAGCTCCAATGTCTTGGATCTGATTTTCAAACTAAGCAGAAGTTAAAAATTGTGGTTGTCGATGTATTATTATGTGTAGTAGCTTCTATATGTCATTGATATTGAAATGAAGCTTTTTAATATTCACACGGCTTGAGGGAATCTAGCCTTTGGATATTAACTCCAATGTCTTGGGTCTATTTTCTAAACTAAGTAGGGGGAGAGGGTAAAAATCCTGATTGTCAGTGCATTACTATGTGTCACGATATTCTGTAGGTCATTGAGAACTTACTACTTCTTGCTAATCCCAAAACACAAGGTTTCATGTTAGAATAATTCTACACTACTAACACAGTTTTAGAGTGATTGTATTGGTACCTATGGCCAATTGTAGGGTGTGCAGGGCGACTTGAAAGCAAACAATGACGGGAACAATCTTCTTGGAACAGAGAAGCAGCAGGAGCTTCAAATTTAGGAAATCAATACGTTACCGGACTCCAACGAAGAGATGGATGCACAGTTGGTCTTAGGCTGTAACGTTTTTTTTTTTTTTTTGGTACTGTCACAACTAGGTCCGGTAACTTTGACTTTTAAGTCTTATTTGTGTAAGAGACATGATATGTATGATCCTGTGTCTGTTATCCTAAAACAAATATCATTGAAATGTTTAGATTATCCTTACAAAAAATATGTTGAGTTCAGGACCACTGTTTCCATCTGGATTCATCATATAGAAAGTCTCAAAGTCTTTGGACCCAACAACACACTCTAAGTAGGTCCTCATGTAGGTCAATTCCCCATCGGGCATGTTTGCAGAGTCGCTAGGTAGCAAGCTAGCACCCATTGACACTGCATGGAGCAATTGCATAGTGTTTAAGTCATTGTCATTTGAATCCCTTAACACCATAACTAGTCTATCTAGACGAAGGATAATAGTATATCTCTGTGAAGCAGCAAGCATGCTTTGATGAGTACTATTAGATATGAAATACCATTAGATGATGTTTTGGCTGAGGATGGTCATTAAAAGACATTCAAATTTAATTTTACCATTGTGGTTATGTTGGATGTGGTATTTAGATAAAGGGGTTTGATGGTGTGTTAGGTATGTCACGCTCCAGAATTTGGTGGTGATTGTCGATGTGGGAGGTTCACATGTACCCTATGATTTTTCAGAGAAGGTGAATTGAGTTGAGTTAAACATTCCAATGTCCACATTTCATAATTTGTAGCACGTGAATTGTATTGAGAGTCATGGGCGGAGCAACCAGAAATGAGTATTGAATAGGGGTTTAATCTTCCATTCATTTTTTCTAAAATTTTCACATAGTTAGCGTCGAATTTTGTTACCGCTTACCTCAATGATTTGACTTTTTCATTTTGATTTCTTTTCTTTGGTTTTTATTTGCTTAGTGAAAACCTTGATGTCCGTTGACCTTCATAAACCATTTCTGAAATGGACATTTGGATTAATTCAATTTGTTTTCTCCTCCATCCACTCTATCTTAGAACGTTGCGCCACTTCAATCATTATCATTACATCTTCTACCACATATTGAATTCCAACTCATCAAGCAAGTGTTTATTACATCTGCAGTATCTTGAATCAAATCTGCAATTTCTTGATGAGTGAATTGGGTAAGTTGCATTAAAAGTAATAGCTGAAACAAATTTAGCGTTGTAACAGTGGAAACCTTATGTATCAATTACTTTTAGATTTGTTCTAAAATGATCATATACTTTATTATTACTTGAAGAAACTAAGCACGAGCATTATGTTGTATCCAAGTGAATGAGTCAATTTATCCATCTAAGGAAAGTTGTCCTTCGTCCGGGGTGAGTCACCACTTGCCTTGGTTGCCTTTAAGTCGGAAAGTCAATTGTCTTCCACTGCATACACAACAACTTGATGTTAGCTGTGAAACAATGAGAAAGGTGTGTGAATCACTATTGAAAACGGAATTAGATAGCACACTGTTAGTATTAAATTATTTGTGTATGACATAATTTCCTGTTCCTTATGAACAAAAGAATTTTGGTTGTAGTTGACCATTTTTTCTTTGAATATTTAATGAAGAACTTAAATTAATGAACAATGTGGCATATTAGTGATATTAATCTAGCTTATGCATTTTGAAGATGATGTTTTCGTCACTGTGGTTGCGTCCATTCACTATTGTACGTTTCTAAAATGCAGATAATACATTTCTCTACTCCTTAATCGACAAATATTTTGAAGATTGAAGGCTGTGTTTTTTTATGATCCAAGTGTGAAATCTTAAGCTATTGTTTTTAAATATTTCAAGTATTTCAATTGATGTGTTATGATTAATGCACTTGAGTGGTTAGTTATGCATTTACGCAACATGTATGGTTAGTACTAATTGTAAAATGTTGTCAACCTTACTGAACAAAAGATTCTTTCCAGGATTTTTAGTTTAGTTTATGCATCAAATAGAGCATGGTTAGTGCGATATTTACTTGTTTACTTCATGACTATGATATGATTGTCAAACAAGCTGAATTTAGCATTGCAGAAGCTAATCTGGAATCTAGCAAGGTTTGAGCCGACAGAAAATAAAAAGTTTTGAAGGACGGAGGAGTTGAGGGACAGAGAGCAATCAATGAGTTTTAATGTTAAGGATGTAGATATTTTCCCCCGTGGAGTGGAGAAAAGAACTTGGCCTAAAGATTACTCTTTGTCTGATCTTGCACGCATGATGGTGGTGTTTTTGCTTGCAAGGATACCATGTTCTCCTACAATCTAGAAAATCATAAGTGTGCTAAATAATTGTATTGCAGTTTGCAAGGAATTGAATTTCAGTTCATGTATAGTTTATGTAAACTATTATTTCAGTTCATATAAACTATTTTAATTCAAATCTAAGAAGGTAATTTAAGAGACTATATCTCTATTGTATGTTGTAGTAGTGTATTAACAGGGTTTATTTTCTTTTCTTTTTTCATGATTTAAGAATAATTTAGTGGTCATATCTTACAAATTTCTATATAAATGTATTTTTTTACCATCTTGGTGTTTAGTAAGATAAGTTCACATAGTTTTTTATTAGCATTTTGTAACGCCCGTATTTAAAATACGTATTTATTAATTTATTAATTTATTTATTTAAAATCTGTTGGATTGGATTTGGGATATGTGGGCCTGGTTTCTAGACCCGAGTCTGTGTTGGGATTAGGTTTCAAACCCAAGTATATATTTATATTTTTTTAGAGAATAGGGTTGTTAGATAAAAAAAATAAAATAAAAATGGAGGCGGAGATAGAAACTCAATTGCTAGAGGGTTGGAGCGCAATGATTCGGACTAGGAGAGATTCGTGGAGCTTGGAATACAGGTGAGTAGTTAGTTTTTCTACCTCCCGTGTATACAAAAATAGCCTTATTGTTCAATGTTTTCACTTATTTTTACTGTTCATTCTTCTTCGTCCTGTGTCATTATTGTTAAACTGATTTCTGTTATATATTGTTCATTGTTCTTAATTATTGAAAAAAAATTATTGTGCTTGGCGAAGCTCGAAGAAGCGTTAATGGCGGCGCAAGACAGAGAGATCGTCTCTATATACTTTTTAAACTTATTGTGTTTAATATGTGGTGTGTTAGTTGGATATATTATTGGTTGTTAAGGTTGGATTGGGTGTTGTCGGGATTGAAATTTGGTGGGGGCTGTTGAAGTTGTGAAACAGGTTTTTCATGGCGTCGCCTGCTTGAATTGATGGGGGTTGAACTCTTATTGTCGTGGTTAAGATTGATTTAGGATTGGTTGTTGTTGGGAAGTGTCGGATATGTGTTTTGACGTTGGGAGGAGGGCTGTTGGGAGCTTGAAGACTCGTTAATGGCGGTCGAGATCTAAGTTTGAGTGATCTCGACAATAGATAAAAGTGTGTTGTGTGTTAATTAATGTTGTTTGGTTTTTGATGAGGAGGGAAACCGCTGGGTTGAAAGGGGAGGACGAGTGGAGGTTGTGGTGGCCGATTTGGTGGCTGGTGGTGGGAGCTGCTGGAGCTAAGGAAGATGACTCTGTTGGGCCTTGGGCCGAAATTTTTGTTTAGTTGGGTTGGGCCAAAATTCTATTATTTTGTGTTGGACCTTAGTTGGTTTTCTTTGGGCCCAAATATAGTTTGTTTGGTTGGGCCAGTTCTATTTTTCTTTCCTTGGGCCGAAATCTATTTGGTTTGGGCCGGTTTCAGTTTTGGGTTTAGATTTTAGTTTTTGGGGCGAACTAAGTTAGTTAGTGGTTTGGGCCATTTTCAATTAGCTTTCTTTGGGCCGAATCACTTAATTGTTTGGGGCCAGTTTCTAATATTTTTTTGGGCAGTCCATAGGACTTAATAGAGATCCAAATGGGTCTTTCAACATTTAGACTTTTGGGTTCTAAGGTTTGGGTTTAGGGCTTGGCTAGTTTGGTCCGAACCATTACCTTAGTCATGAGCCCATGAGCCATGCACCTTGACCTTAGCCATGAACCATGGCTATAACCCTGGACCTGTTGAACATGGAAATGACATGTTGACTTTGACTTTGACCATTCACTGTTGACCGTTGACTGTGGAATGTTGACTTTTTCCAGATTTTCACATATTTAAGAATATGGACAAATATAGTAATAAAATGTTGTCAAAATTGTATAGACAAATCAAATGATAGAATGTTGTGGAAGCCTGTATAAACTTGGTTGTTATTATCTAAGACAGATGTGATGTTGATAGTTTGTATTTTTTGACACGTGACAAGAGTGAAATTTTAGGAGATATAATATTCTTAAAACGCTATAAAAATATTATGTGGTACGTTTGGAGCTATTGTGATGTTATGGGGTATGTTGAAATTGTTGTTCTGTTAAATGATATCATATGTTAGGATATCGATTAAATGCAATATCTTTGAGAAATCTATATAAACGATCCATTATTATATATGTGAGATGTTACTATGAGGTAGTATAGTATTGGTGAATATTTTCCCACGGGATTGTAGCTTAGTACAATAATATATTGGCACGCGAAAGAATGAAAGGTGTTATGAGATGTATTGAGATATTTTTAAATAGTGTGGCTTAGTGCAATAATTAATTGGCATGCACGTGATATAGTGAAATGATTATAAGATATAAAGGTATGACACTTGAATAAATTTCGTAACGAAAATCCTAAAACCTAGCTACCACAACTCATGTGATTTGGCCCTAGTGATGGGCGTATGTGATATGATTGGCCCTTCTGGCGTTTCAGTGCATCTGAATGGCCCTTCGGGCGTAAGTAATTTGATTGGCCCTTCTGGCATTTCAGTGAATCTGAATGGCCCTTCTGGCGTAGCCGAATAGTGGCTTGATTATTCCGTTCGCAAAATTAGAACGAGACGCGCTATATTTTTATGCCGAATAATGGCAGTACTCACATAATGGCTTTCGTGTGAGGGCTACCTGGTATGCGATATCCCGCTTAGGGTAACTACGCACGGAGTGGTTCATTATGTGAGGGGAGGCATGTGGATGTACATGTTCGGCATTGGGTAGCGATTGTGGTAGCCAGGGAAACTAAGTAAGACATAGATACGACATGATTTTTAGGGACACGCAAAGAAAGCCTTAAATAATATAATTATGATAATAGGTTGGTTAATGATATATCTTTAAATATATGATTGTATATAGTTTTGCAGAATGGTGGATCAAACTTATTACTTGTGCAGAGACGACCCACTCTGTAATTGAGCATGAAATGCGGTAAATATAGAATATGTTTTGTTGGTTATTAGTTTAGTTAGAACTTAAGGCGCCTCGGTGGAGGAACTAAATGCCTTTGTATTATGGTTGGGAAGTTAAGGCGCCTCAATGGAGAACTACATGCCTTAAGTATGGTACTTAAGGATGTTGTATTATTTGTTGGAGGTTAAGGCGCCTCGGTGGAGGAACTAACTGCCTTATTTATTGTGTAAATATATGTATAAGTATATATTGTATTTTAAGGCTACTCACACCAGCATTGTTTATAATATTGACCCGATTTGCATGTTTGCTTATCGGGTATGTTCATTAAATGAACATAGTTGATAAGTCTTGACAGGTTTAGTGTTAAAGAAGAAGGTTGGTTGAGTGCTTGTGGTTTGGCGTTAGCGTCGCATTCGATATGTTTTGTTTTCCTTTAATAGGTTTAGTAATAGATTTTAGTTGAGACAAAAGAGTTGTTGTTTTGTATTTTTCCGTTGTAATTATAATTAAAGAGTTGTTGAAAGGAGATTTGTAATTTAATCTTATTTGTGAGTTTTTGGTTATGAAGAGGACTTTTGTTTAGTTAAAAAATTTATTGGTTTTAAATTATCCGTGTAAGTAAATAGATGATGGGTTTTTAGGAGTTGAGAGTGCATCACACCTCAAAAATTGAAGAGTTAGGAACAAATTTTGTTTTTTGAATTCTGTCGAAATTCGGGGTGTGACAATCTTGGTGTCCAGTAAGGTAAGTTCACGTAGTTTTAGCATACCAAATTACCAATATATACTATCTGCTCATTCTATCTTGATGAGAATTATTGTTCCTATCGCATTGTTGTCGAGTTCAAGGTCAATGTTAACATCTTCTAGAGTTTCCCACATGCTTCGGTGATATCACTAAGAGCTATTCATTTGTTGATGCAAGAATTTAAGTTTGGCAGCATCTTGCTTTCTTTATTGCCTTTTTTGTAAATCACTATAGCATTCTCTATCTTCATTTACTAATTTTTGTGTCATTAACTAATTTATTCGTTTATTTGATGGATGATCTTCTACATGATATTCCATTTTGCAGTTCTCATTAATGAACAACTAACACATCAATTCAAGCTCCATTCAGAATTTTTTTTTCTAGATGTATTGTTCGTATTGTTAAGACGTGCAACGCACGTGCATGATGCTAGTACCTTATTAAAATATATTAAGATCCATTCAGGGCCGGGTCAACCCTATAACAAAGTATGCATTTGCTTAGGGCCCCCCAGCCCAATCCTCCCAAATGCTTATGGACCGAACTAAAGAAGCCCATGTATTGCTATTATAAAAACAAAGCCCCTAACTCATTATCCAAATTAATTAATTATAGTTTTGTGAGCAAACTAAAAAAAAGTTAAGAATCACTTAGTTCAATTTGTTGTGGGCCCCTTTGATTACTCCAAGTCTCTAACCAAGTGTGGGTTTAAGTAAGAGTCTAAAAACAAACCATTGACCCATCATCCGGTAGGGCACCCGGTTTTCACATGCCACCCAAACCCGCACCGACCCAAAAATAGACCCACCCCACCACCATTTTACGCGGTCTAGCAATGGGTGTAGGTTCTATGTTCAAACCCGACCCGTCAAGCCGCCAGACCCGCACCATGTCAAAAGTCGTTGACCCAACCCCGTTGACCCTCACAATGTCAAGACTCAAGTCTAATATTTTTGTATTTTGTTTATATTTTATTTTAACTTTTGTAGGAATTTGGGAGATATGAACACAAACTTATGAGTTCAACATCAATTTCAAATATTCAAGTTTGAACATTGGGCAAATATCAAAAGTTCAAATTCAACTTTCGAATTTTGGAGAAGATGAATTGTTCATTCTTATATTAATTTCGAATTCTTTTAGTTTATATTTTATTGTTTTGAACCATAGATCCTTGCTCCCATCTTTATTTTATCATATTATGGAAAATAATCAATTTACAAATGGTAAATCACGATAAAGAAGTTTCAAATTTGCAGATATGGTTTTGGGTTCAAGTTCAAGTTTTTTTTATTTTTGTTTATTTTTCATTGATTGATTCCATTTTTTTCTCTATGTTGTGAATTGAAAATATATTACTTGCAGAATTTGAAAATTTTTTTTGGTGAAATGGGTTAAAATGATAATTTCCACCCGACTCGGATGACCCGCCCAAAACCCGCTTCGTAAGCTGACCCAACAGACGGGCCTGGGTGATGGTACTAAGACATGACACTTCAACCCTCCCCGCCCCATCGGAGACCACTAGATTTGTATCCCCTAGACCCGTTCCGACCCAATACCTATCACTATTTGACCCGCGGTTGACCCACCCCGCCCCGTATTACACCCCTAGGTTTAAGTGTTTAACATCAAAATTTACAGTACGTGAGGTTGTAGAAAGTTATGGATATTAACATAATGACAGTTGGTTTTAACGAGTTTGTATTTAGGAAGATATGATTTGCCATTCAAAAAGACTTGCAGCACAATTTGTTGCACGCTTGTCCTAATCATTTGTAAAACTCGTTATCATTATCAATAAAATTTCCATTAATAAAAAATAATAATAATAATAATAATAATAATAATAATAATAATAAAATCCCCAACGCCCTTAAAAGAAGTTGGGCGCCCAAAAAATTCACCTTCGTCATTCTCAATCCCTTCACTATTTTTCTTGCCACAAAATTTTATTTTTTATCACTTTTGTTTACATTAATTTTGAATGAAGAAAAAAAAAATCTATATAATTATCTATCTATTGACTTAAACAAATGTTTGAATGATTATGTCAATTTTTTTTTTTTTTTTAAGGTTTATTTTTCTTTATTTTCTTTCTTTCTTTGGTTGAATTGTTTGTGGAAATATAGACAAGTTTTTTTATTTATTTGTTATTTTGGCTTTAGTCATTTAATTAGGTATGTTATTTGGTATTAATTTATATCTATGTTTGAATTTTGAATTTTGGAAAAAGATTAATTAGGATTTCGGTGCCACGTAGGAAATGGAGTCCAAGAGAGTTATTGAGGGAGTCTGAGTAGAACTATTCTTAAAAATAACATTGTAATCTTACGAAAAGAGTCTATTAATTTTAAGAAATATTATGTAATAAGATTCTTACCACAAAAGTCCAACAAAATCTTCTGTAAAATGGAAAGTATAACTAATCAAATTTGCTCCATGAGGCTTATAAATAGTAGGACATGCTGGTGTCATTGATTGCCTTCCAACATTTGAAGGAAGTCAGAAACAAGAACGAAAGGGAAAGATAATGGAGAAGGCGTCTGCTAAGTTGATACTCTTTGTGGCACTTCTTCTTGTTGTCTCAGGTTTTTCTCTTTACACCCTGGTTAGATATCTTTGAAATTAACATCAATCCAAGTTTGTAAGCATGTTAATATAATTAGGCTTACCTAAGCTCACACCTTACATTTTGCATGTGCTACATTCTTTTTAATAATCTAAATTCCAAAACACTAAATGAATTTGTACAACGTTTCTCTTAAAAATATAATGATAATATATTCCTGGAAATAACGGCAAAGTCGTATGTTTACGAGGAAAGTAATGACTTTTTGAAAATATATGTAGGTATTCCATCCATGAAGATCCAGGTTGAGGCACGAAAGACTTGTCTTATTGAAGGTCCTCCAGCTTGCAAAGACGACTTTCAATGTCAGAGCAATTGCCTTAATTGTCACCCGAAATGTCTGGAGGGTCGATGCCATTGTACGCATGCCATGGACGTACTTAAGGGGAAAAATTGACACTAGCGCAGCCTCATGCCCTATTGCAATATTGATAATATAGCTTGTATTACTGCTAATTGTGTTTGTTTGTAAGAGCTTGAGGGAAAAGGTATACCCTTGATTTAGGATTTTTGTGGAGGATGTTGTAAGGGCGTTTGGATCAATAAATAAAATTCTTATTTGCCAATATTGTTGTTGTTTCATTCTTCAGTTTTTAGGTTTCCGATGGGTTAGAATTGCTCTCCACATACTATTGTTTTTGTTTGATCACTTAATAGGCATAGTATATAATGTGCTATACATTTTTGGGTTAAGTAGTATTACCCTAGTAGATGAGCCAATTAGGATATCTCCCCACTAAATCTTTACCGTCTGTTTTAATGATTAAGATCTTATCTCACAACAAACTGAAGATCTAATCTTAAGCATAAAAAAGAGACAGATTATAATCTAATGGCCATTTTTTCATTATAGCTTCATTTTCTCTCTATCCACCACTATCACCACCGACCATAACCACAGACACGTCAAAAATGTGATCTTAAATCTAAAATCAATGTATTTCTCATTCAAATATATATAGTTCTCTTTCATTTGAACATCGCACTATAGAAAAAAATTCAAAGATCAATGAATCAAATACCTTGTTATGTGTTTTACTAAATATCCATTTAGTAACACATTTTTCAATGCAATCAGGCTGCATTATCTCATTCTCTCAATTTGGTTTCCACACGTACTTCTCATTTGATTTCCATATGAACATCTCTAGTGTGATTCTTCATATTGCAAATCACCATTTCTAATCTGTAAACCAGGAAAGCAAGATGCTAGGCCGGACCATTCTATTGTGATTGATTTCATAAAGACCTCCATTTCTACGCCTCTACTCTTTGAAGCAACAGACTTTGATTTTATTTCTTTCCTAGTTAGCTGACACTAAAGGAATGATATGATTCGGAAGCAAGGGCGAGAGCAAAATACAGTTAGTAAAAATGACAAGATCATCTATCTACTGAAGGGCTTGTGGCACCCATTGGGCTTGGAATACGGCCTTGTCTTTCAGAATAATAGGTTTGCACAAATGATTGAAGACAATAACCCAAATCTTGTTTTCTGTGTTTCCTTGTTTTCTTTGATGATACCTTTTGTGTGTGTGTGTGTGTATGTTTTTTTTTTTTTTTTCAGTTTTCTCAATCGTTCCTTGCGTAGTTGCTTGTGTTCTCTTTTTTCTTTGGAAAGTATTTTCCGTTTTCTTGATGAATCTGATTTTCCTTTTTTATGATGTACCTCCATTTTTGTTTTCTTGGTTGGGTGTTGTTAACGGAGGTGTTTAGGAAGATAGAGAAGAGAAAAAGGAGAGATCGAATTGTTGTCAAGTGCTTTACGCGTGTATGAATTTTAGCTTATTTGGCAAAATCACTAACTTTTTAGTGCCACATACTCAAATGAACAGACACATGTTTCACTCCGGTGCCACATGAACAGTTTATTGACCGGAAATGAACTATAATCCCAAAGTGCAACAAAACTAAAAGTATAAGGTACTGCAAGTGCATAGAAAATTGTATAGTAGCCAAAGTGCAAAAAAAGTCTAGTACATTGTATACTATGCTTATTAAGTGTTGTTTGATTGTGCAATGCAATCCTCAAATTCCAGGACTACTTAAACTGAGCATGTCATAGGCATAGTTCGTGATTCCGAACGAAACTCCGGAATTCCGCCCGGAATTTCGGTTTTCCAAAAAAACGGAATTCCGAATATAGCGTCGAAATATCGGAAATTCCAAAAGAATTTGAAATTCCGAATATAATAGGGTCGAAATTTAATAGATTTCGGTTTTTAAATTTATCGGAATTTCGAGAATTCCGAAATCCCGAACTATGGTCATAGGTAAGTCTGTTTTGTTCATAAACTTCACACAACTTGCTATATCAAGCTAAAACTGTTGTTTCGATATACAACAATTGTCATACCTCAAATTTCCAGACAATATTTAAAACAATAATATTCAATCATCTGGAACCCGGGGTGAAACAAAACCCAATACCATGTTATCAAACACGATATTAAAAAAAAACTAAAATCAAAAGAAAACTAAAAGGAACAACTCTTCATCACATTATTAAACTACAAATAAACTAAACAACTCTATTACATCTGTCTCAAAACAAAACCGTACACTTCATAAAACTTAAACCAGAAGACTCCAAGAGCAACTCCAAATCACGTGTCCTCATCCACTGCACTCCACCATCTATGTTTCCAAGAACACACCCATGTTGCAAAACAAAGCAAACATAGGTCAGCAAATTGAATTTGCTGGTATGAGTAAGACTAAATATAAAATAGCAATACGTTCATATCCTTCGAATAAAGAAATATACTATTTAATCATTTCAACTTGGAAGACAAGTTAGTTATGTATTCTCAAAACAGCATGCAGTTTCTTCCCAAGTAAAATTTCAGCCCCCAATATACATTTCCAAGAAATCTCATATAACAGTATTCATCATGCTCACTTTCCAAAATAACTCACAATATAATTTCCACTTACATTCAACTTATTACATACACATATGATAACTTATTTAAATATGAGTTTGATACACTTTATCTTTAAGTCAGCACGTCGTCTTAGGGTAAGACAACGTCTCTGCATAAAAAGTTAATAAGTCCTACTCTCCTGCAAAACAAAGTTAGATTTCCCAAACGTAATCATTTATAGTATACATCTATTTCACTCTCATTGCAACCATCATGGGTATATATAAGCTGGCATAATATATCACCAATATTAACTAACATTCATATCACACCACCATATCCATCATATCACGCTAACCATATTCACATTCCTTCCTAAGAATTTATATGTATCATATCATAATATATCACCAATCATATCCAACAACTCGCTCATACTTAAAGCCAATATTTTTCTTAAAAACCACTCGTCTACTGATGAGAACGAGGAACTATATCACAACTGGGGAGTACATTCATCCCTTGTGAGTATCAACTCATACAAACCACGTATACATTTTCTTGTAAGAAATCATGTAAATCATAATACATAAATATTCATATGCAATAACTCAATCACATGTAAAATTAATGTTTTACTTTAATATCACTGGTCTACTTATGAGAACGAGGAAAAAGTCACAACCAGGGAGTACATTCATCCCTCGTGAGTATCAACTCACACAAACCACATAAACATTTCTCATAAGAAATCATATACATCATATGCAATAGCTCCATCACACGTAAAATCAATATTTTACTTTGCTTATTAATTATCTCGTTGACTCATCTATTAAAAGACAAAGCCCAACCTTTAGTTCCTACTCCACGATTTGCACTACACACATTTGCCAAATCACACATATTCGTGTGCCACTACAAGACATATGTCCCAAGCGGGATATCGCCTCCAGGAAACATACTTTCATCTTGTAAACTCGTAACTTGTGAGTCACAGCCATCTCTGGGTTTTCCATACACATAATCACAAAGCTTCTTTGGGCATTCAATATATCAGGTCATTCATGGCACATTCAATTAATACCTTGGGTCATTCCCGCCACATTCAAGGAATACTCATCATAATACTAACAGGTCATTCATGGCACATTCAATGAATACCTTAGGTCATTCCCGCCACATTCAAGGAATACCCATTATAACACTAATAGGTCATTTATAGCACATTCAATGAATACCTTGGGTCATTCCCGCCACATTCAAGGAATACACACCTACATTTCCGTACATTCAAGGAATACAGCCAACCCGCAAAGCGAATGCATTAGTTCCTCTCTAACGCAGCTTTTCACATAACATCATTAGTCATAAACATTTCATTTCTTTTCTTTTCATCAAAGAGGCGTGGAGAGATCTAGAGATGTGGGCGACACATTAAATTTTCATCGGACGCTTTTACACCGGATTTTAACACTCAAGAGTTCTCATTTATTATAATATTTTCATTACAAAACAAATATCGTCTCAAACAATAGAATCATTACTAAATATACCAAACACAATAACTAATCAACTCACCTCATTATCAATTATATAAATCATAGATATCAAAAGGTTCAATCATGAATAATGCATTAGTTAAATGTCTCGTGAATACATTTTAAACAACCGCAATCACGTACACAATTAAGTACTAACATTCTACATATATAGTTATCACAATAACTAATAACTAATAACTAATATATAATATATAATATAGTGGCTGCACTTTTGCTCAAAACTGCCTACGTATCCAAATCTTTCAGGATTGGAATCAAGCCTTCGTAGTTCTTATCAGCCACATAGTCAATGCTATAGTTTTTCCTACATTCATCTAAATGGTATGTAACTTAATTATTTAGAAACTAAGGTATGTAGATATACTTTTTCATGTAGAACTCGAAGTCCCAACCTCAGCCTATCTAGAAGAAAACTTAGGTCGAAAACGGTAAAAATCATAATTTTCAGCAAACTAGATTTCTGACGGACTATCTTCCGAATGACACAACTCTTTTCACATGTATCCAAACGCATCGAGACTTTTTGTGTTGAAAATCTGACACACAGAACTTACTTTCTCATGTTTTACAAAAATACTCAATCTCATTCTAAATGTGCCAAAACTAGGCTCGAACACAATGCACAGAAACTGATTTCTGACGCACTATTTTCTACCAGTCAAACTTCCAAACACCATAATTAATTACACAGGCCTCGGAATGTGATGAGGCCAATTGAAACAGAAAGCAGACTTACAAATCTTACTTTTTAATGTTTTCATAAAAATCTAGTTCAAACTCTAACTAAATTAAAACTGGACTTGAACACAGTGCGTAGAAACTGATTTCTGACACACTGTTTTCTGTCAACCAAACTTCCAAACATCATATCTACCACCACAGACCTCAGAATGCGACGAGACCAATTGGGTTGGAAAGAAGACACAGAAAACTCACTTTTTCATGTTTTGGCGAGAGTTTGAATCTGACCCTAACTATTTGAAAACTCAATTCCAAACCAGACATAGACCGGATTTCTGCAGTCAGAAAATTCTGACATGCTAACTTCCAAACACCGTAACCATATCCACAAACCTTGGAATGCAACGAGGTCAATTGGGTTGGAAAGCAGACTTCCAGACCTTACTTTTTCGTGTTTAGAGGAAAATCTAACTTAAACTCGAAGTATAATAAAATCAGCTCCAAAACAGGACATAAGTATAAGTGTTCTAGTTTTTAGTTTCATGAAATAAATATATGTATGAACCCCAACAATTAAACCCACTAAGCAATATTCATTGATTCGAATACCATCTCCACCTCAGTCCACATTTCAGTATGACAGTAACCATATATAGGTAAAGGCAAATGATATATGTAAACCCAAAATTTCAAATTTCAAAATCCACAAGAAATTGGTAAAATGATTACTCACAACTTCACCAGCGCCATTCTACCATATGGTGTGTCAAAACAAAAGAGACAACATTGAATAAATACATGGAACGGGATAAAATGCATGTGCATCAGTAAATCATTTATACTCATGATCCATATCATTAATTGAAATAGTATTCGGTAAGGTTTGTTAGCAGAATTGATAGCTGGATATGTGCGAGCTAGTTTATTAAGGCAGCATATATTCTATCTTATTTAGTCTAGCTATATATAGAAGAGTATATTGTATATAGACATAATTGATTGGCATTTATTCTTACCTTACATAGTCCGATGTAATGGCTGATTTTCAGCCTTGTAATTAGCTCGACAGTTTCTATATAAAAAGAGCAACTCTCACAAGGAGAAGATATTCATAACAAAACTCAAATTGAAATGGTATCGGAGCCACAAATTATTTTCGTGGTTTTCTCTTGGCTTGGCTGAATTCTTGGTTTCTTAGAGTATTCTGGTTGTGACGAATTCTTGGTTTCTTGGAGTATTTTTGGTTGTGACGAATTCTTGATGGTTATTATGTCTGGAGAAAGGGAAAATTCTATTGTTCGCTTTAATGGCAAGAACTACACCAATTGATGAGAATTCCAGTTTAGGATGTTTGTGAAAGGGAAGGAGTTATGGGGACATTTGGATGGGTCTTCTGAGGCTCCAACTGATCCCAGGGAACTTAGTTCATGGGAAGGCAAGGATACCAAAATTACTTCCTGGCTACTCAGCTCTGTTGAACCTCATATGGTCAACAATCTTCGTGGGTTCACTAATGTTAAGATGATGTGGGATTACCTTCGTGAATTTATTATCAAGATAATTCTGCCCGAAAGTTTCAATTAGAGTTAGACATCGGAAACTATCGCCAAGGGAACCTCTCTATTAAGCAATTTTATTCCGGTTTTATTAATTTATGGAGTGATTATTCTGGGTTGGTGCATTCTCAAGTTCCCAAAGAAGCTTTAGCAGCACTACAAGCGGTTCACTATGAGAGCCAGCGGGATCAATTCTTGATGAAGCTCTGCCTCGAGTTTGAAAGTGCACGAAGGGTTAATCAATCGCACACCGTCCCCATCTTTGGAGATTTGCTTGGGTGAACTCTTGCGTGAAGAACAAATAGCCTTTGCCTCACAGCTTGGCCTTGCTCAAGACGCCGTGGTGGTTCGAGATGGTTAATATGGCCTACGCTGCTCCCAAGGCAAAGGCGATCCGGATCTCCACCACGTGTTATAGTTGCAAGGAAATTGGGCACATTGCAAAACATTGCAGCAAGAAATTCTGCAATTATTGCAAGCAAGAGGGTCATATCATTAAGGAGTGTCGGTATGCGCCCTCATAATCGATCCGCTCCTCGCTTTTCATCTTCTGCTGCTCACCCACTTTTGTGCCTACATCTTCTGCTCTACCTGCCGTTACGGGTTCTACTTCCAACATTACTCCCGAAAGGGTTCAACATATGATTATTTCCGCTCTTTCTACTCTTGATCTCCAGGGTAAGAAACATCTCCTTACTTCTCCTTGGTTAATTGACTCTGCGGCTTCCAATCACATGACTGGCAGTCCGGTAGCTTTACATGATGTTCGTACGTATGGTGGTAAACAACATATTCAGATCGCAAATGGCAGTACTCTTCCTATTATCAGCGGTTGGAAATCAGGTCTTCCTTCACTAATGTTTTCGTGTCTCTCGATTTATCCGCCAATCTCATTTCGTTGGACAATTAGTAGAAGAAAATTGTTATGTTCATTTTGATCGTTTTGGTTGTCGTGTGCAGGATCAAGCGTTGGGACAGGAGATAGCGAAGGGGCCTAAAGAGGGACGTCTTTTTCCTCTTCAGTCGTTTTCTGTTCCTCGTTCAATTTCTGTTAGTTGATCTGCTATTGCTAATAATAATAGCCATTATTGGCATAAGAAATTGGGTCATCCCAACTCTGTAATTTTGACACATCTTATGAAACATGGTTATTTGAGTAATACAAATGAGTTTTCTTCCTTGTCTTTTGATTGTGCTCCTTGTAAACTTGGAAAAAGCAAATCTTTACCTTTTCCCTCGCAGGGTAGTCGTGCTTCTACATGTTTTGAAATTATTCATTCTGATGTTTGGGGTATGAGTCATGTTCTTTCTCATGCTCAATACAGGTATTTTGTGACATTTATTGACGATTACAGCGTTTCACGTGGGTCTATTTTCTTCGTTCTAAATCTGATGTGTTTTCAACCTTCAAAACCTGTGTTGCCTATGTAGAAACCCAGTTTTCTACCTGTATTAAGATCTTACGCTCAGACTCTGGGGGAGAATACATGTCTCATGCCTTTCAATCTTTTCTCCAACAGAAGGGTATTCTCTCTCAGCGTTCGTGTCCTTACACCCCTCAACAGAATGGTGTTGCCGATCGTAAGAATAGACATCTTTTAGATGTTGTTCGTACATTGATGCTTGAATCGTATGTCCCTCCGAGATTTTGGGTAGAAGCATTATCTATGGCTGTATATTTGATTAATCGTTTGCCTTCTCCTACCTTGCATCTTGATTCCCTATATTCTCGTTTGTTTGGTGTTCCTCCTGATTATAATTCTTTTCATGTTTTTGGTTGTGTTTGTTTTGTTCACTTACCTCCCATTGAACGTCACAAGCTTGCTGCTCAATCAGTTCAGTGTGCTTTTCTTGGCTATAGTAACTCTCATAAAGGGTTTGTGTGTTATGATGCGGATGATAACAAGCTTCGTATTTCTCGCAACATGATTTTTTTTTGAACATCAATATTTCTTTCCATCTCGTACTAATCTTGTTTCTTCCTTTATTTCACTTCCTGATTTTGATGATGTGCCTAGTACTCCTTGTTTTAAGCCAGGTATTGTGTATCAGCGACAGACACGACGTCATAATCCTCCTCAAACCTCCACCGATCCTGTGTTGCCTCAACCCCGCCCGGTCTACTCGGGTTCCCAGCTCCGGATTGGTATGGTTTCTCTTCTTCGCTCTTCGCTACTCTTGATACTACTTCAGGTGCCTAAGTCTTATTCTCGGGCTTCCACTCAAGAGTGTTGGCGCCAAGCTATGCAGATCGAACTTCGTGCTCTTCAGACAATCACACTTGGGACATCGCCCCTTGTCCCTTGGAGTTAAGCTTATTGGGTGCAAATGGGTCTACACCATCAAGCTACATGCTGATGGCTCTATCGAAAGATATAAAGCTCGTCCGGTGGCACTTCGAATCGGCAGGAGTATGGGCTGGATTATGACGAAAACATTTGCTCTCGCGGGCCAAAATGACTACCGCTCGCACTATTATGGCCATTGTTGTTTTGAAAGGATGGTCGCTTCCGTCGGATGGATGTGAAGAATGCATTTTACATGGTGATCCGAAGGAAGAAATATTTATGTCACCTCCTCCGGCTTGTTTCCTTACTCTTCGTTGAGGTTTGTCGCTTGAAGCGGTCTCTCGATGGTTTGAAGCAGCACACCGCTGGCTTGGTTTGAGAAGTTTCGGACTACTCTACTTTGGATTTCACATTTACTCAAAGTCAATATGACTCCTCTCTCTTCTTTCGCGCAAAGAGTGCCCTTGGGATTGTTATACTTCTTGTGTATGTCGATGATATTGTGATTACCGGATCTGATCTCCAATTAATTGAACAACTTCAACAAAGACCTCAAATCTTCATTTCATATGAAAGATCTTGGTCCACTACGATATTTTCATGGCCTTGAGGTTCAACATTGTCCTAATGGCACACTCTTACATCGGCATAAGTATACCCAAGAACTTCTTTCTTTAGCAGCGGGCCTTCAAGACAGAATTCGGTTCTTACACCTATAGAGGTCAATTTGAAGTCGCATCGGTGGTGGTGATCCCTTTATCCGATCCTTCGATGTACCGGCCACCGGTGGGCGCTTTGAATTATTTGACCATTACTCGACTGATATCTCGCTTGTCGCTCAAAGAAAGCCACCAATTTATGCGAGCACCGTGTCACACACATTTGTCGGCGTCCGTCGCCTTCTTCGATATCTTAAAGGGACATCCGGTCGCGACTTGCTTTTTCCTTTAGGGAATTCTTTACAATTGGAAGGTTTTAGTGATGCCGACCGGTTGGTTGTCGCAGATACTTTCGCCGCTCACTACGGGTTGGTGTATGTTTCTTGGCAATGCCCTCATTTCTTGGAAGAGTCGGCGAAGCTCGCTCGTCTCAAGTCATCCATCGAGTTTGAATATCGAGCTATGTCGTCACCGCTCTGAAATTGTATGGCTTAGAGGGTTGTTAGGCTTAACTTAGTGTTCCACGCCTTACTCCTACCCCTCTTCATGCCGATAATACCGGTGCTATTCATATTCCCCAATCCCGCTTTTCATGAGCACACCAAACATATTGAAGTGGATTGTCATTCCATTCGTGAAGCATTTACTTGCAAGGAGATTACTCTTCCACACATTTCCACCGAACACCAAATCGCTGATGTCTTCACCAAGGCTCTCTCGCCCTCGCCATCGGTTCATGGTTGACAAATTGCTTCTCGATCTTCCAACATCAATTTGAGGGGGGATGTTAGCAGAATTGATAGCTGGATATGTGCGGGCTAGTTTATTAAGGCAGCATATATTCTATCTTATTTAGTCTAGCTATATATAGAAGAGTATATTGTATATAGACATAATTGATTGGCATTTATTCTTACCTTACATAGTCCGATGTAATGGTTGATTTTCAGCCTTGTAATTAGCTCGACAGTTTCTATATAAAAAGAGCAACTCTCACAAGGAGAAGATATTCAGAACAAAACTCAAATTGACAAGGTTTGCACCTGTCGCCATCTCATGCATAGCATTCATATCAATCATTACCACTTATACAATTCATTAATAGTTTCAACAGTAGCTATAGTCGAAGCCTTACAAAAGAAATCTAAACTTCTCACATATATAATGAAATACTTCAAAGCAACCAATAGCCTACAGAACACCCATGGCTACAACAATATACCCAAGAATATCTAGATTCAGCAGAAGTAAATCGTTTTGGTCTTTTCTCATGTGTAGGAAAACAAAAACCAAATACACGCTCATATTTGAATTATACGTCGGGGTAATTGAGTAATTAACCACCGAAAATAGAAACAAAACCTCATCCTACTCCAAACTCTCTCAAAATATCAACATATCTCTAATCTCTCTCTCTATACAATTTCTCTGAAGAAGAAGATCTGAAAAATGGCTTTGGACATCAGACAGAAACCAATAAGAAAAGAGATAGAGATCTCAAGAGATAAGGACCCCACCCTCACGGCCTCACTACTTGCCTTGCAAAAAGCAAACCTCATCAAAAAAGGTTATGGAGGAGGAGAAGAGTACTGCAAGTAATGTTGCACGTGCGATAGCTGCAATGATGGATTGGAGTTCTTCTTCAGAAACTAGAAACGCTTTTTTTCTTACTTAGAATCAGAACTTTTTTTTTTTTTTTTTGCTTCAAATCCTTCAATAGTGCTTTTTAATAATAGACTGATCAATACATTTGTTTGTTTGTAGATAAAAGCCGGAGATATTCGGACTCTAGCAGGTACATCCTTTATTTTAGTCAAGAAAGATTGGTCTTCTGAGATTCGGTTGCATGTGTTCAAAATGTTGCAGGTTCCTCCTGTTCCACTATTCTTTCCTGTTTTATTATGATTATTATTATACTCCAAAATGCTGCAGGTTCCTCCTGTTCCACTATTCTTTCCTGTTTTATTATGATTATTATTATATTCTTGTTTTAGTATTATACTCTTTGCTTTTGCTGATAGTATCTTTTCTTACTATGTACACTGTATATTGTGGTTCTGAAACACATTCAAATGCTGAACACTTTATGGAACTAAGGAAGTTAGTATTTGCTGAATGACCCAATTGCCTTTTGGTTAGCTGACAGGAAAATTATTTAGTAGCAGTGAAGGATTCTTTTTTCTCCTTAAACCATTCCACAAAGAAATAGCAGAGGAAAGTAATACTAAGGAACATCGCTTAAGGCTTCCAAAACAGTAAGTGTATATGTACACTATCACTTCTAATTGAATCATCAAATTCTAGATAAAATTAGAAAGTATGTACGTAAGAAAATAAGTCATGCAATGAATAATTTGATGTTTTCTCATAAACATTGTATGGGTTTCCAAATCACTTACTTAGTGGCCAATGACTTGGACAGTAGTGGTGATCAAGATGCTCCTGAGCGTATGAATGGCTTGGAATTTACTACTGCAGACACGAACGCTATTAGTGAAGCTCCACATGAACATAGGACTGTTGTGGTAACTATGAATAGTGATGATTATGAATTTGCTGAGTTTCTTAATGGCGCACTTAAAGATAATCCTGGCACAGAGTCTTCTGCTGATGACCTGGACAAGAATAGTAAAGCTTAAAATGAAGATATGAATGCCACGGAATCTCCCACTAAAATGGACATATTACCATCAAATAAAGGCACTAATTTAGGAGCATCTACTTACAGGGCCAGTGGACCACTACGAATCTGACATGAAAGAGGGATTTGTGAAGTAGGATTTACCTGTAAGCTGATAGATGGAAGTTCACATCCTTACAGAAGACGCAATTCTCCAAACCAAAGAAAGGGAAGTGTTGCAGGTAGTCATAGAAGGTATGTTGACAGATGGCAAACAGAACATACTTATAACATCAACAGAAATTGCGAACGTGCTGCTTGGGTAACTCAGAACAGTGTTGTTGTACCTGAGGTAAGAATTCAGATTGCAAGAGCTTTTGGTGCTCGGTATTGGCATAATATTTCTGTATCTGAACTAAGTTCTCTGCTGGTTTGTGCGCAGTGTTGGAACAGTACTGCTGCAGCTGAAGCACACTCACACCAGATTGTTGCTCAACATAGGAATGATATTAATGCTCCATACCAAGAACACTCGCATTGAGTTTCTCAGTATAGGAACGTTGCTTCATCTGTAATGCATCCCCAGCGGGTTGTTGGTCAGGATAGGAACAATGGGGTTGGGGTGTTTGATCAGTAAGAGCTCATTCGTATTGATCATGGCTATATGAAGCCAAAATGGCTTAATGTTTTTGGACACCATATGGCCAGGTTATTCATGCTGATTTATATTTGTATTCTTTTATTTCATTGTAAGAACTTATGACATCTTTCTTCAACACAAACTTATGAGCTTAATAACAAACATACCCAAAATATGTATCTACTAACGTGGTCTAATCTCTATAATAGTAAGCCTGGCCATAGGACAGGCAGATTAGCTAGTAATAAATTAAAATTAAGTTCTCTTCATATTGCATCTATTGTATTCATCCATCTCTGTTTTTAACATTTGATTAGAGGACACTTAGGAAACCAACACATGGTCTCTTATTGGAGAACTCGCTACATTTTGTCAAACACAATCTCGAAGAACATTTGCAGTACAGTTTCTTGTGAAATTCCTCGCAGATTTATGTACAAAAATCAATGATGAATATATACTATAAAGAACTGATAGGTAAACTTCACCTATATGTTTTTTCCTCTGGGACCACGACCGTCGCAGATTACCATCAGAACAAATATAGTTCTATCTATCCTTCCATCAGTTCCATGGGCCATTTTACCTACAGAAGCTTCAGTTAAATTGTCAAAATGACGGAAACAAATTTGGTGCATATTCAATTGAGGTACGGTAGGATGTTATGTTGTTTATACATAGACTATGACATCAAGTTTAGAAATAAAAATCAAATCGGGTCATGGACTTCCCAAGGATTCACAGCACCAGATGCACGAAGAACCTCAAAATGGTTAATGCGATATGCAACATTTTCCACAGTAAGGAAAATGTCCTTCAACTTCAGTTTTAGCGTGAGTGGTATAGTGTACGACATCTCGAAGTGCTATATTGCATATCTCCCCATAACAAAGTACATAAACCACAAAATGAGTGAACGAGCCATAATGATCGATACCAGAGAGCACTTGATGAGAGTGAGGCTTAATTTGCATATATAAGGCAGAAACGGAGTGGACTTAGTATCATGCCGAGACTTGGTAGCAATAACAAAATGTAATGAATACTGGAAAGCTACATTTCACTCTGTTTATCAGTAAGGAACAAAGGGTACAACTTTTGCTAGGGGAGCCTCAGGAAGGCTATTTATTTATTTTTCCTCCATTTTAGGATCATAGTCCACGGCATTACAGGCCTTCAACAGTAATTTACCCAAATTTCCTAGGAATTAGGTTCACTAGGGTGGTGATACTAGCAACGGGTCGCATCGTGTACTCGTGTGATAACTTCGAGTCAAGGATCCAATCAGCAAACGCGACATTCGGCTATGGTTCACTCTCTTTTCTACCGAAAGGTAGTTGGTCATTTAAATCGCTCCATGAAAGAATTTTTTTGAGTTTTGGAAGATTACTAACTGGATTGAGCGGGCGGCCTCAGAGAGAGCATGGAAGAACTTATTGAGCATGCTTAAAAGTATTAGTGAATTGTCAATGAACCAAGGTAAGAGGAGAGAAAATAATAAAGAAGGCACCAGGGGTTTAAGGTGTGTTTATCAGTTTATATTCTATATCATCACATCAATATTCCATGCATTACAGATATACTTAAGGGTTTGTTAGGGAAGTTTCTGTTGGGTTTGTTGGAACCGTCGAGCTTTGCTCCGGTGTCCGTATACCACACTCACCCTGGTTCTGATGAAGAGGGCGCTATCTGCATGATCGATTGAAGAGGGCGCCAAGCGCCATCTACGCTCTATGATTTAATCGAAGAGGGCCAAGACCCATAGAAGACAATTGAGGCCCAAGCCCATTTTACTTCCCCTTTGTCTATGTACACATATATAAAGAAAATAGATTAGGGTTTTGAGGTACAACTTTGAGAGATTCATTTCTAGGGTATTGTGGGAGCTCATTGAGCTAGGGTTTGAGTTCTTCTTATTGATTCTTGATCTCTTGTAAACTCTCCAATCTTTGTTATAAAGGAAACTCGGCTCTTGTGTGTGGATGTAGGTAACATTTACCAACCACCTAAATCTTTGTGTCTCTTTGCATATTTACTTCCATTATTTATTGTTGCTATGAAGGGTGATGATAAGTTAGTGGTTTTGCTTTGTTGAGGTTGTTGTGATAACTACCAAAGTCTTGGGTGGGTGATTTCCTTGGTGTGAACTCCAAGTTGAAATCATTTGGGATAGAAAGTAACTAGATTGAGGTGTGACTTTCTAGTGAAATCTCCCAACAAGTGGTATCGAGCACGGTTTTGAATCATCGAACAAGGTGTGTGAGGAAAGACTCCACCTTTAGCAATGAGAGAGCTAGGTGTTTGAAGAAATTCCTCCTGAGAAGTTCTCCACCGTTGTTTTGGTTCGAATGGGAGTCATGACGACCGGAAAGGAAAGCTAACAGAACAAACTTCGCTATTGGAAGATGCAAATTGAGGATGTTCTCTATCAAAAGGATTTGATGGAAACATTGATATGTGAGAAGCCCGATGAGATTCCGCAAGATAAATGGGATTTGCAAAGATAGAAAGGCCTTGGCCACAATCCGATTGAGTCTTTCAAAGTCGGTAGCCTTCAATATTAAAACCGAGAAGACGGGCGGTCTCTCATGGAGGCACTTACTACGATGTATGAACAACCCTACCGCAAAACAAAGTCTATTTGATCACCAAGCCGCTTAGTATGAAAAAAATTGGAGGGGACCTCCTTCATGATCACCTAAATGAATTCAACCAAACTAAGGACCAATTGAGTCGGTTGAGATTACATTTAGTGATGAGGTGCTAGCTTTGGCGATACTTGGACAATTGCCTCCAAGTTGGAAGGCTTAACTATGGCGGCTATTAGTGGCTCTCGCTGAATGACCAAGTTGAAGTTTGAGCACGTTGTTAGTATGGTACTAACCGAGGAAATCCGAGACAGATTGTCCGTCATCTTCGGATCAACTTCGTGGTCGGCATCGAAACAAAGTCAAACAGAGTCGAAAAGAAGAAGTGGAGGGGAGATCAAATCTCAAGCCTCCCAATTGCAAAAATTTGAACACAAACCTCGAGACATGAGTGAAGTGGTGTGCTATAATTGTGGTAGGCCCGCCACTATAGCCCCAATTGCCCGCACCAAGAAACAACAACAACATTAATAAGAACAAGAAAAAGAATCAAGAAGCTAATGTTGTTGAGATGGTAGATGACGCTTTGATATGTTCATGGAGCACAAGAAGGAGTCTTGGGTACTTGATTCCGGCATCTTTTCCATGCTACCTCACATCGAGAGTTCCTTGAGAACTACACCGGGCGTGACCTTTGAACGGTCTTTCTCGGTGATGACCAACCTTGTGACATTGTCGGCAAGGGTGATGCGCATATCAAGATGAATGGCTCGCCATGGTTATTGAGGGACGCCGACATGTTCCGGATTTGAGGAAGAATTTGATTTCGTGGGGCACCGGCGTGAAGGATTTGTTACGCCTTTACCGGTGATACTTGGAAGGTCTCGGGCGGTTCATTGATTGTTGCAAATGGTAAGAAAGATGGTACTTCTACATGACTGCACATGGTTGGTTGAGTCGATTGCCGCGGGCACATGGCAAAGAGGATCCAATGTTTGGCACCGCAGACTTGGTCACATGAGGAGAAAGGAATGAAAATCCTTCACTCTTCTCCTTAAACTCCCAAAGTTACAAATGACCGAAATTGACTTCGGAGAACTGTGGTATTTGAAAGCGTGACGGGTGAGTTTTCGAGAACGGGTCGACCAAAGCTAGAAGGCTCGAGTTGATACATACAGATGTCCGGGGCCAGACTAATGTCTCTTCACTTGGCGGAAAGTCATATTTTGTGACTTTCATTGATGACCATACTAGGAAGGTGTGGGTCTATTTCTTGAGACACAAGTCGGCTTTTGAAGTGTTCAAGACTTGGAAGGCCATGGTTGAGAATGAGACAAGCTTGAAAGTAAAGAAGTCTCCGACAACGGTGGAGAAAAGTTTCAGGTTTTAAGAAGCATCGCGGTCGACAATGGCATCAAGATGGAAAAGACTTTGCCGGGACACCTCAAGAGAATGGGGTTGCAGAGCGGATGAATAGAACAACGACAGAGAGAGCTAGGTGTATCACACTAGCAGGCTTGCCCAAACAGCTCGGGCGTAAAGTGTTAGCACGAACCCGATCAATAGAGGACCATCATTTTAAGATTCCGGGAAGTGTGGAGCCGGGAAGGATGTGAACCTTTCCCATTTGAAGGTGTTTGGTTGTGTGTCCTATGTTCACATTAGTGACCAAGCTAGAAAGCAAGCTTGATGCTAAGTCACTAAAGTGCACCTTCATTGGCTATGGCGGTGATGATTTTGGGTATCGCTTTTGGGATGATCAAAATCGAAAAATCATTCAGTGCATGTTGTGGTTTAATGAAAAGGTGATGTACAAGGACGAACAAACCAAGGAATCGGGTACGAGAGAGGCATGAGTATGTTGAGTTGAAGACTTCGATGTAAGTCGGTGGTATAGTGGAGCCCCACGACCGAGGATGACAATAGTAGTGACTCGAGAATGACGAGGATACTACACCACCGAGTCCACCTCCACCTCATGCCCCAAGGAAGACATCCAGCCACATGTACCGAAGTTCGAGATATCCGCCTCCACCTATGTGAATTACTTGCTACTTCATCGATGGTGGCAATGCTATGATGAAGCATTGAGGTGAGTGATGCAAGCAAGTGGGAGCTTACTATGCAAGATGAGATGAAGTCCCTCATCTCTTGTGGGGCACGTGGGGAGTTAGCCAAACTACCCATGGGCAAGAAGGCTCTACGAACAAATGGGTGTTTAGAGTCAAAGAGGAACATGATGGTTCCCGAGAGATACAAGGCAAGGCTAGTAGTCAAGGGTTTTCAGCAGAAAGCGTGCATTGACTTCACAGATATTCTCCCCAAAGGTGAAACCGAATACTATTCGGTCAATGTTGAGTATTGTTGCATGCCGAAGATTTGTATCTTGAAAGCAAATGGATGTTAAAACCGCCTTCCTCCATGTGACCTAGTTGAGGAAATTTATATGCAAAGAACCGGAGGGTTTCATCAAGAAGCGGTAAAGAGAATATGGTATGCAGTTGCTTGTATGGTTTGGAACAAGCCCCTAGGCAGTGGTACAGAAGTTTGATAACTTCATGCAAGGAAATGGCTACTATAAGTGCAACGCTGACCATTGTTGCTACTTCAAGAGGTTCGACTCCAGCTACATCATCCTGTTGCTATATGTTGATGATATGTTAGTAGCGAGTTCTGATATGTCAGAAATTGGGAGATTGAAAGAGAAGTTAGCAAGTGAGTTCTCTATGAAGGACTTGGGCAAAACAAAACGATTCTAGGGATGAGGATCAAGAGATAGGCGTAAAGGTATTCGAGTTGTCTCAGTAGTATATTGAGAAGGTATTGAAGAGGTTCAAGATGGGTAGTGCTAAAACCGGTTTGCACACCTTTGGCGATCACTTCAAGTTGTCCAAGCACTCTCCCAAGATCATCGTTGAGGAAAGAAACTTCATGGCTAAGGTACCATAGCCATTGGAAGTCTTATGTATGCCATGGTTTGCACACGTCCGATATAGCCCAAGCAAAGGGGAGCCGCCGAGATTTATGTCTAATCCCTCGCAAGCAACATTGGGAAGCCGTGAAGTGGATATTGAGATATCCGAGAGGTACTACGAGAAATGCCTTTGTTATGGAAGGGGTGTTGTGAACCCCGCAAGGGTATGTGGATGCCGACTTTGCAGGAAGTAGATCGCGAAGAAGCACTATTTATGTCTTTACAAAGGTGCTACCGCAGTGAGTGGATTTCTCCATTCTGTAAGATTGTTGCTTTGTCTACCACGTATGAGTATGTGGCCGCTACGAGGCAAGCAAAGAGATGATCCGGTTACGTGGATTGATGGAAGAGCTTGGGATGAAGCAAGAGAGAAGTGTGTTACACAAAAATCCGAAAATACATCTTGCCAAGAATTCCGCTTTTCATTCTAGGACCAAGCACATTGGTCTCCTGTGATCATTTTATCCGATCTGTTGAGGATGAGGTCTTGGCACTTGAGAAGATCCAAGGGAGTGAGAATCCGGATATATGTCACCAAGGCCGCGCCTATCGAGAAGTTGAAGTTGTGTTCAATCTTCGCGGGTCTTCTTGCTTGAAGACCATGATGAATGAGCCGAAAGTGTTTCTTTAGTTTTTGGATTTGATTGAGTTGTTACAATTGAGATGTGATATGCATGAAGAATCTCGGCGTTCCAAGTGGAGATTGTTGGGTTTGTTGGAACCGGCCGAGCTTTGCTCCGGTCCGTGATACCACACTCACCCCGGTTCGATGAAGAGGGGCGCCATCCATCTATATCCACCACATGATCGATTGAAGAGGGCCATCCATATCACGGAGTTTCCATGATTTTAATCGAAGAGGGCGCCAACCCATAGGCACAAGGCCTTCGTGGTCGTAATTGAGGCCCAAGCCCATTTTACTTCCCTTTGTCTATGTACACATATATAAAAGAAAATAGATTAGGGTTTTGAGGTACAACTTTGAGAGATTCATTTCTAGGGTATTGTGGGAGCTCTGTTGAGCTAGGGTTTGAGTGAGGCCTCTTCTTATTGATTCTTGATCTCTTGTAAACTCTCCAATCTTTGTTATAAAGGAAACTCGGCTCTTGTGTGTGGATGTAGATGTAAACATTTACCAACCACCTAAATCTTTGTGTCTCTTTGCATATTTACTTCCATTATTATTGTTGCTATGAAGGGTGATGATAAGTTAGTGGTTTTGCTTTGTTGAGGTTGTTGTGATAACTACCAAAGTCTTGGGTGGGTGATTTCCTTGGTGTGAACTCCAAGTTGAAATCATTTGGGATAGAAAGTAACTAGATTGAGGTGTGACTTTCTAGTGAAATCTCCCAACAGTTTCATTGGAGTGCAGCACTCCCTCCAGATCAATGAAGAAGACATAGTTTTATTCTTAAATGTTGAAGAGAACGTTCAAGTTTAATTCGTTGTTGTCATTTCATTTTGAACTAAAATTGCAGGCAGCTTTAATAACAGATTGAGTGGAAAATTAAGCAGTTTTGTTATAAAAGAACCAATTTCATCAGATGAAACCAATTAGGATTTACTGATTGTTCTTATCGAGTGGCTCTGTGTTTTCACAACAGATGAAGAGAAGGCAGATTTTATGATGTCTTTTTGGTATAAGATTTCAAGTTGCGCCTACCACAGGGCGTTGGGTTGCAACAGAAAACATCGAAAATACTTAAAACATTAATCCTATAATGAATGAATCGATGAATTTCTTCATGGTTCTACACTTTACAAGTATATATATCTAAACATACTCAACCGTCCTGCCGAAAAATCGTAATTACAACCAATACAGAAAAACTGAACATACAAAATTTTGTAGAATCAAGAGTGGAAAAGAAGGATCGAAATTAATGACTGGCTCCAGGACTTGAAACCGACTCTACTAAAATCCAGTCGATACTGTCTAGACGCATTTTGAAATGCTTGTCATCTAGGACCATGGCCTGCTCTTTTTGACTGGGGGAAGGTGGTAAAGTTTCCCTAGGGAGAGTGGAAAAGAAGGATCGAAATTAATGACCGGCTCCAGGACTTGGAACCGACTCTACTAAAATCCGGTCGATACTGTCTAGACGCATTTTGAAATGCTTGTGATCTAGGACCATGGCCTGCTCTTTTTGACTGGGGGAAGGTGGTAAAGTTTCCTTAGGGAGGGAACTTGGTATCAAATTATCCTTCAACGAAGGAACTTCAACGTGCTTCATTTCCACACTCACAAGCATTCTGGCTTGTAAAGAAGGAATTAATGAAGGCAATGCAACAGAGAATACGAACAACAAAATGAGTAAACGCGCCATATTGGAATTAGAGAAGAGAGAGTACTTCAGTTGAAAGTGAGGCTTAATTTGCATATTTAAGGGAGATATGGAGAGTGGACTTAGTAGTACAACGCGTGCGGAAGAATCTATGTGGGATCACAGGTTGGTTGGTTAAGTGACTAAGTCAGATAGTTTGTTTTTTGAATATGTTTATGTTGTTGGTTTTGAGTGTTGACTGTCCCTAGTTCTTTGAAGCATTGGAAGCTAAGTACATGTATGTGAGTTAAGTTGCCGGCCATTGTTTATTTATTTATTTTGTTCTTTTCGCAAATTTTAGATGCATCAGTAGTGGTAGGTATAGTCGAAATCTCGATGCCCAATCGATCATCAAATTGCCAACCTCTAAGGTTAGAGTTAGCAAGGATATGATGTGCATTTTGCGAAGTAAAATTTTAACCCTGCTTTAGAGTCGGCGAGTTGGTCCATCTTCTTATGGAGATTTATGACTTTTAGTCTTGAATATTTATTATGGAATCTAGAATAATGTAAAAAATAAATTGAAAAAATAAAAAACAAAAAAGAATAATGTAAAACATTTTGTATCAATAAAAATTAAAAAACAGGCTTGCTCACATCACATTTTTTTACAGGTTCTAACAAGCAAAGTTGGTAAAACTTTTGGGTGATGATATCAGAAGTCTAGTTCAAACCCTGCCAATATCAAAGAGTTAGTGATCTCATTTAAAACAGGTTTGTCAATCGAAAAATAATAATAATAATAATAGTAAAGGGGAGGGATACAGCCACTCCATCGACTTACAAATTGAATTACCCCATTTTTTTTTTTGTGTGGATATGATCTTCTCACAATGGATAGTATGCCTTTTAAATTTCATTATATTTATATATGTCTAACCTTACGAAAACTAGTGTTCATTGGATATATTTAACCTTGCGAAAACTAGTGTTCAATTTTGAACGTTTACGTAACGGTTCAAAATTTTCCGATCTCATAATAACATTTGATTAGGTTAAACATATTTGAATCAGCCAAAATTTATTGGGCATGTTATTTATGGTGGGGAGATCATGTCTACAAAATATCAGCCTTTTAATTCAACTTGTAGGATAAGATATGGCGCGGCTTTGTACGTTTTGGGAGTGACTCTATCCCTCCCCAACAATAAATGAAAAACACATGAAAGGAATTCACACTTAATTAGCTTTTAGGGAAAATCGAACACCCTCATTCTTTTGTCAAAGTCAAGTTTCAACGCAAGATGATTCCAAAGTCTTACCGTCTGGGCAGGTTAAGCGCCTATTAATCGCTGCTTAATCGGCGCATAAGTATTATGCGTCCCTCAACCGATCCAATCAAGAAAAAATTTAGAAGTCTGAGCAGGTGCCATAAAACGGGCGATTTTTTTCGCTTAATCGGCGATTAATCGGAAAATAAGTATAAAAAAAACCCGATTAATATGTTTACAGTTTTGTTTGTTTTTTTTAAAAAAAAATTAAGTCCACAAAAAAACCGAAAAAAAAAAAAAAACCCACAAATATATATATTGAAAACGTTTCGCTTCACTGAGGAAAAATAATCAAAACTGTAAAAAGTGAAAAACCACCAAAGAAAACTCTTAGGCCAGCTAGCACTCTACCACTCAGGCTTGTGTTTATTTTGTTTTAGGTTGTTATATTACTTATATGTGACATATGTATTATAGGTTAACTAAGGCGATTAATTCCGATTAATCGCTATAAGCTCTTAGAGCGATTTGCTCCCGATTAGCGCTTAAACTACACAGCTTACCGTATATCACAAAAGTTTCGACTATGTTATAGTGTTTGATTGCAAAACTTACAAATTTGAATGAAATTTCAATCAGATAAAACGTCCACACATATGGAATGCCAATTTATGAAAAGTGGCAGGTATTGCCATTGTATGGTCGTCGTGATCTCAAGTAACAATTTTTACTTGCTCAAAAATACATTGAGTTGTAAACAATTTCACAATTGTCTTATTAGAATTGAGACAAATGCATCCAAATATATTCAAATTATGGATACTCCAGTTTTGGAACTTAAAGCAGCATCATTTAAAACAGTAAAACAGGCTTGCCAATCAAAAAACAAAAAAAATTATTGCTTACAACCAAAACAACTAGATATTATCCCTCCCTCCCATTTTTGTAGCATCCAACGATAAACTTTTTTTCGTCTCTTAAGCAGTCCCATCCCGGTCTATATAGTACGAGTCATCACGGTGAAAATGTGCTTAGGTTTTGTCCACCTACGCATCCACGTAAATGTCTACCTGGCCGAAATAAGCTCTGAGATTGGTCGATATAATTATTATACGAACAATATATAAGTGTTTAGGTTCCACTTAATCATCTCAAAGAGTAAGAAACACTTATCTGCGCGCTTTCGATACTAAGTTGATAAGGACTGAATTTATTTATAGAGCACTCTTTATAGACAAAAGGGTTGGTAGAATAAAAAAAAGTCATACTTGAACTAGAGCTTTTGTTAATAGATAGATAATGTGTAGGAATTTCAACTATGGAGTAACCATCCTATTTTCCTAAGTTCTTTCAATAGTATATAAGGGGAATGACAAAATGGGACAAGAATCCACCCTTCCTTTTTTTTTTTTTTTTTAAAGGTTACGAGTTTGAGGCAGACCCGTACTTGTTGATTAAACTTCAAAGAGTTATATACCTCCCTAAGAGTATGATCAGTGGTGGGGACAGGGGGGTCCCAATGTACACCCTGGCGTACCCTCAACATTCTATAAAAAAAAAAAAACTAGTTATCACTTAAGACTTAATCACTGTACTCATCCAAAAAAAAAACCTCAAACAAATAGTAAGCCCATACGTATTTCTCTCCTCCTCTCTTTTAGTTTTCTACCCGATCTCCTTTGCTATATCCCCCCCGCCCCCCCAACACACACACACACAAAAATAATAATACACACACACACACACACACACACACACACACACACACAACAATTTGTCATTGATCACTTTAGATTTTCCCACTAAACTACTAGCCTACTCGTGTGTTTTTTTCAAACAATTAACATCCTTATACGGTTTTATTTTCAATTTTCTTTCATCTCAGTCAAGATTTTCCTGGCGTGAATTATATTTTTACTAAAGGGGTCATTACAACACGTACTAACTAATAGGGTCACAATCTATTAGCATATATACTATGTTTGTGAAAACGGTTTTAGGGTTTGAAGTTTGTATTAATGAGAATCTATCTTATTTGGATGTGTTGGTCGTGGCATTTCATATGTAAATTTTTTTAATCATATACATATGCAAGATTGTTATTCTCATGTGATCTCAAGTTTGGTGTATACAACTTCAGCTTGTATTAATCCAAGCTTGCTTACTGTTAGTTTATTCTTTCTAGTTGGATACATAGATTCCTCCAAAATACTTACTATATATACAGCTTAAACACTGAAACTGTTTTCATTTAAAGGGAAACATAATTGAATTTCATTACTGTTGCTTGTGCGGGTAGGTGAAACATGTTAGATACTACATGCAATGAGCTGTATCAGAAATTTAACTTTTGAAATTAGGATTGTGTGCATCCGTGTATAGCAAATTGAGCTTTGGTCTTGAGAAATAATAATATCATATTTTTAAAGGGCTGGTAGTATTAATCATATTAGAATTGCCATTTTTTTTTCTTAGTCATATATATGGTTCTCTAGGTGTGATTGTGTTGGACATATAATGTAAATGGGGCAGGTCGGGGTTGGCTCACCCTCACTCGATTTCCTGGCTCTGCCACTGAGTATGATTATTAGAGGGAGAATCTTCACTACAATAATACTAGGCTCTAAGTCTTACAATCATGAGAAACTCATGAACATAACTCATTTGGGTATACCCACAAAGAGTTAACAATATAAAAAAATCTAATGTCTGCCCACCAAACAAAAGTTGATCATTCCTTAGATGTTTCTATGCATGCTTGAAGTTGTAGAAAAAAGTCCCACTTTTATTTAATACTTAAAATTACTTCCTCTGAATTACACAAAAAAGACAAGCGGGCCAATCTGAGAAAGCATTGTCCAATACAAAGAAGAATGTGCAGTACTCAACATTGCGAACGAGTCTATGCATTATAATTTATCGAACCAGTTTAAGACTAAAAGTATGTTAAGTTGGGCTAGCTGACCAGCATAGAAGCTAAGACCCCTGTGGACATACTGTTAAATATTGCGCGTGTAACCCAGGGCCTCGTCATCTGCTCAAGGAGTGAGCCCGGTCTGAGGCAGAGACTAATAAAAGAGATTATTTTATGAATAAATAATGATTATTATCAGAGACTGGGAGTTTTTGAGCTCTCATAGTCTCATGTAGACCTTGCAATTCACAACTCCCTAGATTCACATATGGTAGATTGGCAGCCTACCTTACGTTGTATGAAAACCACGTCCCTCATTTGCTATAGCCATACTTGAATCCATCTCTTTTGTATGGTAAACAAAATAATACATGTAGTTGTTGTTTGCTGGGATTATTCAATATATACATATGAACATATTCCTAATGGTTTGTCATCTTGTTAATACTATGTACCTTTACCTTGTCATCATCTCATAATAGTCTGTTTCATGTACTATGGACTAGTTATATTGACATGTTGTTGGCTCTTTGCTAGCTTTACAACAAACGTAGTCTGAGGCCCTCTCTAGATGATTTAATACATGTGTAGTTGTTGTTTGCTGGGATTATTCAATATATACATATGCACATATTCCTAATGGTTTGTCATCTTGTTTTTTTGGTTTGTCATCTTGTTAATACTATGTACCTTGTCATCATCTCATAATAGTCTGATTCATGTACTATGGACTAGTTATATTGACATGTTGTTGGCTCTTTGCTAGCTTTATCATCATGTCTGAGGCCCTCTCTAAGATGATTGCTAAAACTGGGGCTAAAGAGCAAGTATATGGGATTAAAATCAGGAGAGCCTCCCCTATATCTCATCTTCTCTATGCTGATGATTTAATTCTGTTCACCAGAGGCAATCTTGAGGAGGGGGTCATCTCAAGAGGATCCTTCAAGAATACTGTGATGCCTCTGGTCAGCTTATAAATTTTGATAAATCTAGCATGTTTTGCAGTAGAAATATCAAGTTTAGAAATAAAATCAAGCTGAAAAAGTTTTGGGAAGATGAGATTGTTTGACCCAAAAGATAAATATTTGGGCATTCCTATCATGCTTTCACAAAAGAAGGCAGAGAACTTTGATTACTTAGTTGATAAAATACATAATAAGATTAAAGGGTGGAAAGCTAAGGTTTTATCTCAGGCTGATAGGGCTACTATGATCCAGTCTGTGATACAAGCCACCCCCTTGTATACTATGGCTACATATATGCTTCCTATGTCTACTTGCAACAAAATTGACAAAGCTTGTAGAGATTTCTTTTGGCATGGGACTGAAGATTCAAAAAGTGTCCATACCATTGGGTAGGATAACTTATGTAACCCAAGTCTGAAGGAGGCTTGGGGTTCAGAAAGATGAGGGAAATGAATCTAGCAATGCTAGCTAAACTTCCCTGGAAAGCAGCTATAGATATTAACTCTATATGGACAAAAAACCCTAGCAAGCATTTATGGGAAAAACTGGATTTGGGATGTTTGGAAACCTCCTGGGTATGCCTCTTTCTTTTGGAAAGGTATACACAGAACTTTCAATCTCATTAGTGGTGGTTTGATCTGGGGGATACATAATGGAACCTCCACTTTTATATTGGATGACCCTTGGGTTGTTAGCAATGGAAAATCAAAGACTCTGAGAAAGTTAGGAGTGGAGGATTCCAGACTAAATGATCGCCATGTGGCTGACTTGTTAAAAGAGGACAGGACTGGATGGGATGAGGCTAAGCTTACAGCCTTTTTCCCTCTTTTGCTAGCTGTAAGAATCAAGGAGGTGGTAATCAAACCTTTGGGCCTTGGAAAGGACAAGATGGTCTGGAGTGAAGAGAAGTCTGGGAAGTTCACTGTGAAATCTGCCTACAAGTATCTTACCAAAGATAATAATGTAGGGAAGAGTTCCAGTTTCAACTCTCATTCTGCTAAGCTCCTCTGGAAAACTAGATTACCAGCCAATATCCAAATGTTCCTTTGGAAAGTCTATATGGAGGCTTTACCAATAGGGGATAGGCTGGCATCTAGGAAGATGTTGGGGGACTTCTCCTGTCCTTTTTGTTTAACTCTGTTAGAGAATGATGCTCATTTGTTCTTTGAATGTGAATGGTCAAGAGCCATGTGGTTCTCCTCATGCTTGGGTCTGAGAATGGAGACTCATGGAAAGAACATTGTCAAAGATTGTGTTTCTAAGTTCCTAAGTTGGAGCAACAGCAAGAGGCAACATGTATCCCAAGCTGGGGTACAAGCATGTTATATGTTATACAACATCTGGAAAACCATAAATGAAACCA
Source organism: Coptis chinensis (assembly GCF_015680905.1). Lineage (NCBI taxonomy): Eukaryota > Viridiplantae > Streptophyta > Magnoliopsida > Ranunculales > Ranunculaceae > Coptis > Coptis chinensis. The sequence goes on from NC_141464.1 coordinate 77,726,071, forward strand.
AGTTCGAGCATAGACCACCAAACAGAGAAAGAACTATCAAAAGGAGTGTGATGGAGGCAGACAAGTGCTATGCTAGCTTTGCTACAGGCAACCTTGAGAATAGAACTTCTATTGCTCATGGACCTACTTCTAATCAATTTGATTTTGACTCTGTGTTTCCTATTATACCAAATGAATGTATTAACACTAGGTTTGATGCTTCTTTCCAGGTTGCAACAGGATAGGCAGCAGCTGGCACAATTGCTTGGAACAATGAAGGAAAGATAGTATGAGCTGGCACTAGAAGGTACCAAGCCAGATCAGCAAAGGAAGCTGAGATGGTGGCTGTAAAGGTAGCAATAGGGCTGGCTCTAGCTTCAGGATGGAATGATGTTTTGATAGAAGGGGATTGTTCAGAAAGTATCAAGGCACTTAATAGCCAAACATGTTCATGGCTTTATGAGAGCTTAAGAGACTATGTGATTAACTTAAGTTCTTTTTCTCTTTTTGTAAGTTTAAGTGGATAAGCAGGAGAGACAATGGAGAGGCACATTTTTTGGCGAAATGGGCTTACCATCAGCAGCAAGCCAGCAAGTGTGTCAACTTCCACAGTGTATTCTGACAAACAATGTAGTGCCTGTTATGGTTTAGTTTTGATGATATATATATAGGTATTAATGGGGAAAAAAAACAACAAACGTAGTCACAAAAATATCTGATTTTTAAAAAAAAACGTAAAAAATCTCTGAATTAACAGATTACTAAATTTCAAAACAAATAAACAATAAAAACGGTAAAAGTCTCTTAATTCTCAATGTTTACCGATTTTTAGCGATTTTTTTCAATTTTTTTTTTTTTTGATAATGGATCATTTTCAATTCATTTATTGTAATATTTTATTTTCTAAATTATAATTATCTGTAGGATATCGTAAGATATAACAAGACTTTATATATACATTTGCAAATTTTGAATTTGATATATGCTTGAAGTAATCCTGACATGATACATAATTACACATTGTATACTATTTTATATTTTAATTATTTATGGTTTTTCCGATTTTTTTTTAACGAATTTGTACGACTTAACGATTTCATCATTGTCGAATTGATGCCGAATTCTGAATTTGTGACTATGACAACAAGTGCTTTAATTTGTCTTGGATTGTTTAGTAGATAGTTACATGGCCATTGGCAAAGGAGTCCTTATGCTCGATTTGACTACGGCCCAATGTTTTGGCACAACAAGTAACAATATTTTTAGTTTTTGTTTTTTTGGGTAAAATAATATTTTTAGTTAAAAGTGAGTTTGTCACACTCCGAATTTCGATAAAATTATAAAAACAATATTTGTTTCCGACTCCTCGATTTTCGAGGTGTGATGTATTCTCAACTTCCAAAAACCCATAATCTGTTTAATTATTCCAATAATTTGAAACCAATAAAAAATTTAAATAAACAAAAGTCATCTTCATTACAAAAAATCACAAATATGATTAAGTCGCAAATTTTCTTTCAACAACTCTTTAATTATAATTACAATTGAAAATACAAAAATATTGTCTCAACTGAAAATCTATTGCACCTCAAGCAGCAATCAACCTTCTTCAACATTAATCCTATCAAGACTTATCGACTATGTTCATTTTATGAACACACCCGATAAACAAACATGCAAATCGGGTCAGCATTATAAATAATGCTAATATGAGTAGCCCTAAAATACAAATCATACTTATACATATATATACACAATCAATAAGGTAGTTAGTTCCTCCACCGAGACGCCTTAACATCCAACGAATAATACAACATTCTTAAGTACAGTAACTGTAAAGTCCTGAATTATTATTAAGGGTATTTTTGTAAATTTCATATTAAATCTAGGGTCATTTATGTAAATTGGTCGTCGGGTTTATATTTCAAACGTACGAAACTTAAGGAAACTTAACTCCGACTCCTAAGCCCCGTTAGATAAACAAATCATATGCGAAAATTTGACAAAATGCCGGTTAGCGGTTTTCTGCGTGCGAAGCTGGCACGAGTTAACAGCTTACACGCATGAGTGGGTTATTGTTATAGCTTGCGGTGAGATAGAATATAGAAGATTAAATTTAGCGGGATGGGCCGGAAAAATAATTACGACGCGACGACAAACGAGTTGGCGGTTAGGAGTATTAGGACCTTAAGCCTAATTGGAATATATTGGGCTTGGGCCTAAATATATCGGCCCGAATAGAACAAACGAAATCGCAAAACAGGAAAACCAAAAATCGTGATACCGAAAAATCGCACTTAACTTCTCCTTCTTCCCCAATTTGATAATACCCAAACCCTAGGAGAGAGAAACCTAAATTCTCTCAATTTCCATCGATCCAACCCTCAATTCTTCACACTCAAACCTAGAAACACTAAAATGAAGTGAGAGAATTCGAAATCTCTTGGAAATTCGAGCATACTGAAGCCAAATCGCGGCGACAGGTGAGTGAATTCCTCTCCAATCGATTCAAACCAACAATTCTTCGCACCAATCTTAAGAAACAGTGAATTCAAGTGTGGAGATTCACAAAAATTCGGAATTTTGCCGTAACACAGCGAAAGGTGAGTTTCATTTTCGTTTCAAATAATTATTTAGACTCGATTTAGATAGCTTGGGATTGTAATGCTGAAATTGATTGTATTGGGGGTGTTGAAGGTCGGCAGTGGCAGTTTTGAGGAGCTAAAGTGGAGGGAATAGTGGTGGAGCCGAAAATTCTTGGAGTGCGTCGGGTTTTCGCGAAAGGTCAGTGAATCTCGCCTACAAATCGATAGTGTAAACTCGATTTCGAAGTTAATTAGTGGTATTTGATGAAAGATAATTGAATGGGTGGTTGTTATGTCGACAAATTTGTGGGTGGCGATAGAGTGGAGCAATTTTTGGTGGAGCAAATGAGCTAGGAGCCGATTTTTGTCACTTGACTTGGTAAGAATTTGGTTATTCATTGCAAATTCGAGAGATTCATGACGATTTATAACTGTTAATGTGAAGTTCGAGAGATTCATGTCGATTTATAACTGTTAATGTACATTTCGAGAGATTTAATATGAATCGAAGGGCGTGGGATTGGTTGTAGTTGAATTTGGAATTTGAATTGAGATGTGATAGGATTGGCGTCGATATGAGGGCCTGCCATGGCCCGAAATAGCCGTAGAGACCGTCAGAGTAACATTGCCAGAAATGGCATGTAGCTCTGTTAACGGTAGTTAGATGAAAATTTATCCGAAACCAAATTCTTAACGTCGGGATTTCTTCTCGGCCTACGCTAGATAATAATTCCTCGTTGTTCGATCAATTCTAATAAACGATGTATATATATATGCTGTTATAGGAGTGAATTCGAGTTGACTCGGTTAAGAGGGCTTGATTCGGATAAGTGGGCTTAAGGAGAACGGAGCTTGCTAAGGTAGGAACCTACATACCAATATATGGTCTGCTTATTTTCATGCATGATTTGAATTGTTTAAAATAGGAAATAGATAGTTGTGTATCAACCATGCATGTATATATGATATTCATGTTTTGCACTGTATTTCCTCGATATAAACTGTATATATAGATAGCTTTCATGTGAAATATTTTTTTTGGTAAAATCGGGGTAGCGGAGATTTGTTTTCTTTGTTAAAAGAGAAAAACTGGTTTTGGGAAGGGTTCGCGTCTCTTGTCTCAATAAGGAGACAGAGAGATGGATTTTGTATGCGGGTGAGGATTACCCGGGTGTTTGTAACTAGGTGTGAGGTTCTGGATTGTTCCCGGGATAGGTGTTGTTATTTACGATGATTCGCCGTTTGGGAATCATCGGTTGTTATTTAATATGACTAGCCCGTTTGGGAGTCATAGGTTGTTTTTAATCGATGGTGGGAAATCCAGGAACTCATACCTACAGAATCAATGATTTAAAAGGAAAACTAAATATGTAATTATAGTATTTTAAAAATAACTGGTAATACGAGTATATATATATATATATAATACTACGCTTATCACGAGGGGATTTGGAAAAGAATTGGTGAATTCCTATAAAGAAGGAACTGTTGTCGTATTTCCGGAGACGGCAGTTCGCTCTAGGATTCCAACTGTGGTGTACACCTTTCGAGGTGGTGGACCACCTTTAAAGGGATGCATCACTGGATGTAGTCCGGGAATTCCTTTTCTACTTTTCTAGATAACCATGCTTTATGCGTCACCGTATGGTGATTAGCTTGTGGGTTACATGCTACCTCGATGAGGTTTAGACGCCGGTGAGTGAGAGTTTAGTCCACTCCGGATGTGTGTCGATCCCGAAAGCGATCTGCGGTCGTCGAACGGTTGAACCGTAAGTTAGGTGACAGCCCGTATGGGGGTCGGGTCACAGGCCCACCGAGCCCTAAAAACTTTGGGGATTTTGTGTGTACGAACACAACAACGGTATTTCAGCTCCCCTCACCGGTAAAATCGGAAAACAACGGTGCATGGTTCACACTTTGAAAGTAATCTTGAACCGAGATTGCTCGCGGATCGGGCGACTACCGGTCGTACCCTCACCATTCTAATAGGATGCAAATGACCACAATAGTTGTATGATGATGACCGTGAAAAACTATATTTTGAATATTCAAGAAGCATGCCGATATGATTTATGCTAGCTAGTGATTTATTGTATAGTCAATGATATTTGGATATTATTATAAAACCTGCATGTTTTAAATGTTTTGTTATAAGTAGTCTAGTATTGGTTATGTGCGCTTCTCTCGGGGCATAGTTGTTTGCTCATCCTACTTAACATTTCAATTTGAGCCATTCGTTGGAGAGGGTTTCCCCTAACCCTAGTGATGACCGGTTATGGTGATTTGGGAGGATTTCCTTATGCTTGACGAGGACAGAGTCAAGTTCATACTTTTGGATGTATAGAGATAGTTTAGTCATTTTGGTTGTATATATATAGAGCTCCGCTCATTTTGATGTAATATTTGATGTATTTAAGTAGCAGTTACACTTACATAGTTGGTGGATGGGATGTGATGTTGTTTAGAAGGTTGGTTTGTATATATATGGTTGTTGGAAGGTTGTAGTTTAGGATTTCCGGTTATGACAAGTTTATGACAGGTTTTAGGGTTTACGAACGTCGATTAAACAAAAGAAACTCTGCCGAAATTTCGGTAGAATCAGGGTGGTGTCGGCCTCGAGATTCATTCCACGTCCTCGGGATGTGTGTGTCTCGGGGCGTGACAGTAACTAATGTAGATAGTTCCTCTACTGATGTGCCTTAGCTTCCAATTCAATAATAATAAAGCATTTAGTTCCTCCACCGAGATGCCTTAGCTTCAAACCGTACTAGATCAACTACATCTAATAATAAAATAACAACACTAAAACTTACTCTATACTTACACTGGTGTAGTCCTGATCACAGAGTGGGTCATACCTGCATAAATAATCAATTCAACCCACCCTTCTGCAAAACCATTGTGAATACAACATAAATTACAATAAAACAAACATATCATATACATAATTATAATCATCTCATTGAACCAACAAGAACAATCTCAATGACCAATTTCACAACCACAATTCATAATTTATTATAGATTTAACGTACACTTTGATATATCATCGTAATTATTGTTTAGAGTTTCTTCAAGTGTCTCTAGAATCACGTCGTCTCTATGTTTTACCTAGTTTTCTGTCTACCACAATCGCTCCCCTCAATCGAGCCAAACATGCACATCCGCATGCCTCTCTCATATAATGGAACCACTCCGTGCGAAGTTACCCTAAGCGGATATCGCATACCAGGTAACCCCCACACGACGCCAAAACTATGTGAGTAAGCCTTCATTAGGCATAACATATCGCGCGTCTTGTACTAATAAATTGGCGACGAGATAAAGAAAACCATCATTTAGCTACAATGGCTCCAAGTTCCCTTGAAACAAAATCACATTCCCTTTACAAGGGTAAATTAGCATCATATAATCAAATGAGTTGTGGTAACTAAAAACTAGGATTTTTGTTACGTAACTTATTCAAATATAATTTGCTTGTATCTCATAACCATTTCACTCTATCACGTGCATGCCAATTAAATTATTGCAATAAGCCACAATATTTAGAAATATCTCCATGCATCTTATAACAACTTTCATTCTTTCACGTGCCAAATAAATCGTTGCACTAAGCCACATGATTAGAAACATTATTATATCAATACATCTCATAACAATTTTCATTATTTCACGTGCTAAATAAATAATTACACTAAACCACAAATCCTTTAAAAATATTACAAATCTCCATAACCACTACAATAACTTTTAGTAACATCTCAAAAATATATCTAATCATTTATTTAATTATATCATTATCAAACAACAGTATAACAGAGAATAATATTTAGTACATAAATTCCAACTTACAATGAAATGTCGTAATCACTCCATAAAAATATTGCACAATACTTTTAAAGCATTTTAACAATGTCATAATATTACACCAAAAATATACTTACATTTTGATTCATGGCTAAATAATTTCTAATCCATTCCAAACACCTTTTAAACACCAAATACATGTCTTTACACTTAATACATTTCCCATTACAATGTTTCTACACATATCACGTTGTAACAAAATAAATATCATTTCCCATACGAAAACAACACCTAATGCATATATTATAATAAATCTAAAAATCTATCATTTATTCATTTCATCGTTAAAACAAATCGGCTAACTACTACGTACACATTTTTCTTATCTTATCCTCTATTTTATATTATACAACGGTAGTAAGGACTATGGACTACTAATTAACTTCATGTAATTAAATGTAAAAGGGTTATTTAGGCTTTAGTCCTACTTTTTATGGGGTATTTAGGCTTTAGTCCTAAAATTATCGATTATTAGGTTTTAGTCCTACTTCCATCTTCAATTTTCTGAAATAACCAAAATACCCTTAGAGCATGTTTATCACGTGACTTGAAATTGCATAAAAGTAGGACCAAAACCTAATTTACCCAATTACAAGAGGGGTAAATCCTAAAAATGATATTCGACTACGCAACACAATGTTGTGTTCATTGAGTCCTTTGAATTGGAGTGCTACATTCATGGGATTGAAATCCGTTCTGTCTTGGAAGACAATTGTTCATCAACCTTGAGCACCGAGAGGGAGCAAATTTGTCTTAGTAAGGACACAGTGATTATCACTAGGATCGAATTTAATCATTGGTAAATTAAGTTAGTTTGTTGAACTAAAGGTTTGTTCATGACATATTTGTTATATCAATTTGATATTCTTGTTTACTTAATATTAATAAATATAATTTTATAATAAGTTTCCTACATAAATTACATCTGCCATTCGATCATTGATAGTTTTCATCTTGATGAATTAGGTGAGATAATGAGGGAAAATTCTTCTCACTCCCCTCATTTCGTTCAGATTACCAGTGCGTGAGAGAAGACGAGTGGGCGGAGATTTTGATTTTTTTTCCCCGTTTGTTTAGCCCTACTGGAGCACTAGTTTAATACATTAATGTCCATTTAGTTTTAATCATAAACATTTTAAAAGCGGGGCTATACTTGTAAAACCAACTCTGTGTAGTAGATTCTGGGCTCACTAAAACCATTTATAGGCTTGGGCATTTTTGAGCTGGAAGGTCTCTCTATCTATGTAGCACTCTCTTTAAAGAAGAACCTCAATTCGAGCGGTAAATTATTCACTATATATTTGTATAAACACGCGACTCGTCAATATTTTTATTTTTATCCTATGAATATAGCACTCCAATTCAAACACGCGACTCCAATATTTGTATTTGTATGTGTTGCGTAATTGAATCTCATTTTTAAGATTTACCCCTCCTGTAATTGGGTAAATTAGGTTTTGGTCCTACTTTTATGCAATTTCAAGTCACGTGATAAACATGCTCTAAGGGTATTTTGGTCATTTAAGAAAATCGAAGATAGAAATAGGACTAAAACCTAATAATCGATAATTTTAGGACTAAAGCCTAAATACCCCATAAAAAGTAGGACTAAAGCCTAAATAACCCAATGTAAAACAGGATTGACTCCATCATTTCATGATAACTACAACTATACACAAACTAATATTTAGCATTCCACGTACCAATATAAAATTAAATCGTGCATCTTTGTTTCTCAATTTAATTAAATTGAGAATCAATAACCAAATAAATAATTAATTAGTAAGGTCTACTTACTAATACAATTTAATCATTTCCTTTTATCTTATTAAATTGAGAATCAATAACCAAATAAATAAATAATTAATGAGGTCTACTTACTAATACAATTTAATCATTTTCTTTTATCTATTTTACGTTATTCAACGTTAATAAGTACTTTGTAATATTAAATTTGATTCATGCAAATAAAATGTGAACCCTTATAATTAAAACAACTATTTCAAGACTATTAATCATACACTAATATTTAACATTTCAAGATATGCAACATATATTTCTTTGTTTTCTAATTAATTGAATGTAATATATAGGGATCAACAACCAAATAATTAAAAATAACTAATTAGTGAGGTCTACTCACGTTTTTATTGTTGTCATCGAAAGAACAATTATATAAAAGAATCCACGCCACGTAAAATCTATATCACCAAGTAATAGAAATACTCCCTTTCTTCATTATCTCTTTTTCCTTATTCCTTATTCCTTCTAATCTTCTTTTGATTTCTTTTTCTCTTTTATATATTTTTTTTCTTTTTGTTTTGTTCTAAGTAAACTATGTTCTTATTTAGATACAAAGAAATAAACTAAGACAATTCCATAATTTTAACTTATCTACACATTAGTTTCTTTAACAACTAAAAACTTTTCATTACTTTCCTTTGAATAAAAATTAACTTTCCATAACAATAAAATTCTCTACCATATTATCTCACCTTAATAAAGAAATTTTCCTTTTTACCAAATACCTCTATTCATAAATATAGAATATTATTCTCTATTAAAATTACTCTATTTATTATATACCTTATATTAACATCTCTTTTGAAAACTTTCCAAATATTAAAAATCTCTACAAAAACTTAAAATTCAAAATATTAAATTCCTTTAATACAAATTTCAAAAATATTCTCTTGTTTTTCCTCCTTTATCTTTTTATAATAAAAGTCGAACCAAATTTTCTAGCATATTGACCATGCATTAAATATCTAATCCAAAATACTAAATATTGTAAAATAATAATGTACAAAAAAAAAAAAAAAGGAGCTTTACAGAGTTCTTGAGTCCAGACTCTAAAATGGAGTGAACAGGTAGAACTAATTTTTGAGTTTTTGTTGGGTTTTTTTTTTTTTTTTTTCCTTATTTTTCCCCTTGATTAATGGGAACTTGTTGAATGTAGAATCTAAACTTTGATTCAAACCACAAGTTTTGATGTGATTGGTTCGTCTTGATATTTTCTTTAAACAATCTAATTGAGATTTACGCAGTAATTTGCATATACCAAAGTCCATGCGATCACAATGTCATGTCTTATGTTGCACAAATTTCAAATAAATAATCAAATTGCGTTGCACAAATTTTGAAATTACTATTGGTCCTTACACAAAATATCCACTATTATCGTATGAATCAATTATAAGACCTTCCTTTGAATTCACTATTTTTTGTGAATTCACTATTTTTGAAACTATAAGACCTTCCTTTGAATCCACTATTTTTTTTTTTTGCTGGGTTGTTAAGCAAAATATCACAACACCATAGTCCTACTTCTCCTTTGTTGCTATAGTTCCTAGAAAACAAGTCGTTTATCCGTATGATTAATCACTACACCATTTGGGACAAATAGGAATGGATAGAGTCCGGTTCTGTTAGGCCCGTCTCAAAATTAGGCTACAAATCCAGCAGTTTTCTTCATAATTTAAGAACGGGCTAACATAAACGAGATTTAATCCTTAAATTACCACTATTTTTTTTCCTTTTTATTGCTGGGTAAGTTAAATTGTATTAAAAAGAAAACAAAAAAAGGACAAAAAGTGTTTAGGGAGGCAATAGGCTGCCTCTCTAAGGTCAGACTCAATCAAGCATCTGTTACTTCCATTTATAACTATGGAGTAAAGTACATTTCACTGAAATCTATAAAAAGTTTGGAAAGACCCTTCCTATTTGTGAATCCACTCTGGTTTGCCTTCACAAACAACTCTCTCATTCTTTGTAAGGATTGTAGCTAGGGGCGGAGCCAAAGGGGTGCAAGGGTGGGCAGCTGCACACCCTGAACTTCCAAAAATAAAAAAAAAAAAAAAAAAAGTAGTCTAATGTGTGTTGCCGTGTTGGTGTTGGTTTTAAAATTTGCCACCCCTTACCCCTTAGAGCACCGTATCAAAACTTATTAGAACAAAAACAAAACCCCTCGCTTCTTTCTTCTTCGTCAGTTTCTGTTTCCAAATTAAATCAAAAACAAAACTTGCTGCTGGTTCCCGTGATTGATTCATCAAAATCTTTGGTAAATACTTCTTCTTCCTTTCTCTGCAATTTATATTCTTCCTCAAGTTCACAATTTTCAATTTACACACTTCATCTTTAATTCCCCAAATCTTCAACTTGAATTGGAAAACTAATTCAGATTGTGATTTTGATTATTTTACTAGCTAGTAATGGTGAACACACTGGAGAAATACTTGAACAAACGGAAAGCAACCATTGATGAACAAACTCCTAGCACATCGAGAGATGGAAGCGGTGAAGCTCAACCTATTCCGAAGCAAACTCATAGAGAAATTGACTTGCTGAACCTTGCTATAGATCCTGGGTTGCGATACCCAATGTCTAATTATCATCCCAATGATAGAGAAACTATTGGAAGAGCATACTTGTTAAGAGGTCCTTGTCAACCTCGAAATCACAATTTTTCTGTTACTACTCATGGTCGTGCTAATCGAAAGTTCAAGTGGGAATGGTTTGATGAGTTTGGCGACTGGCTAGAGTATAACATAGATAAGGATGTTGCATTTTGTTTGTATTGTTATCTCTTCAAATGTAGTATTGGATCACAAGGGGGTGGAAATTGCTTTACTCTTAATGGATTTACTAATTGGGGAAAGAAGAACATATTGCGAGAACATGTTGGGAAATTTGGAAGTGCTCACAACCAAGCTTACAAGTCAGCTCAAGTCTTGATGAATCAAACTCAGTATATTGGAACCTTTCTCAATAGGCAATCAAACCAAGCTCGAAGTGACTATCGAGTTCACTTAAATGCAGTTGTTGATTGTTGTAGATTTCTTTTGCAAGAAGGGCTAGCGTTTCGTGGTCACAATGAATCAAAGAAGTCAATTAACCAGGGACATTTTCTTGAACTTTTGAAGTATACAGCTAGACATAATGAAGCTATTGACAGTGTTGTTCTCGATAATGCTCCTGATAATGACCAACTAATTGCTCCTGAAATACAAAAGGATATCGTAAATGCAGCTGCAGTGGAGACTACGAATGTCATTCTAAAAGATTGTGGAGATTCTTTGTTTGCTGTTTTGGTTGACGAAGCTCGTGACGTATCAATCAAAGAACAAATGGCTGTTGTCATCCGTTATGTTGACTCACGAGGTTGTGTGATTGAAAGGTTTTTGGCCATGGTACATGTAAGTGATACAAGTGCTATTTTGCTTAAGAACGAGATCACTCGAGTGTTTACAAAGCATGGGTTGAGTATTGCTAGTTTGCGCGGGAAAGGTTATGACGGTGACCAGCAATATGCGGGGAGGGTTTAATGGCCTCAAATCACTCATCATGAAGGAAAATGGAAGTGCATTCTATGTCCATTATTTTGCTCATCAGCTCCAGTTAGCTCTTGTATCTGTTGCAAAGAGTGAAAAACTAATTACATTACTCTTTAGTATTGTTTCTAATATGACAAATATTGTTGGAGCATCATGTAAGCGTCGTGACACTCTTCGAGAAAAGCAAGCTAAAAATATTCTTGATACACTTTTGAAAGGGGAAATTTCAAGTGGAAAAGGTAAGAATCAAGAGACAAACCTGAAACGTTCAAGAGATACTTGTTGGAGCTCGCATTATGGATCACTTTTGAACTTTATTCTTATGTTCTCTTCAGTTCTTGATGTCCTTGAAAATGTTGCTGAAGATGGCTCAAACACAGAACAAAGAGGTGAAGCATATGGATTGTTAAATTCATTGCAATCTTTTGATTTCATGTTGAGTTTGTACTTAATGAAGAACATCTTAGCAATCAGCCATGATTTGTCGAAAGCTTTGCAGAAAAGGACCAAGACATTGTTAATGCAATGGGACTTGTTGAAGTAACTAAAACACGATTACAAACAATGAGAGATAGTGGGTGGGGTTCTCTCCTAGATGAAGTGTCTTCAGTATGTACTAAGCATAACATTTATGTTCCTCAGATGGATGATAAGTTTGTAGCTCCTGGGAGACCTCGACGTAATACTGAAGAAATTACAAACTTACATTACTACTGCATTGGACTATTTTATGCTTGCATCGACAGACAGAGACAAGAGCTAAATGACCGTTTTAACAAAGCAAATACTGATTTGCTTCTCTGTATGGTTTGTCTCAGTCCACGTGGGTCATTTGCTACTTTTTATAAGCAAAAATTGGTTCGTTTCGCCCAATTTTATCCCTCTGACTTTTCTGAATTGGATCTCATGGTACTTCATGATCAACTTGAGACGTATATTCTTGATGTTAGTAGCTCTAATAATGAGTTTCTAAATTTGAAAGGGATCAGTGACCTTGCGAAGAAGATGGTTGAGACTAAAAAGAACATTGTGTTTCCATTAGTTTATTTGCTCATTACTTTATTACTTATTCTGCCAGTCGCTACCGCCACTGTTGAGAGAGTATTTTCAGCTTTGCATATTGTGAAGAATCGACTCCGGAATCGTATAGGAGATGAGTGGTTGAACGATTGCTTAGTAACATACATTGAGAAAGACATATTTAAAAGCATTGATTCTGAAGCAATCATGCAACGCTTTCAGAAAATGGATACTCGTCGTGGAAACTTGTAATTTTTTGTTTAATTTCAAGTTTTAGGAAAACTTTCTTTTTTGGATATGAATGTACACATGTTTGGAATTTCCAATTTCTAGTGTAATGAATTTTGAGTTGCATATTAATTTGCCCACCCTAAAATATAATCCTGGCTCCGCCACTGGTTGTAGCAGTCTTTGGCAAGGTGTCAGCAGTGAAATTGCCTTCCCTAAAGATAGTGGTTATCTTAAGTTGATGTGTGGCAGCACTGTTTTTTTTCCAATTCCATCCATTCCTAGATTTTTTTTGTTCTTATTCTCCCTTCGTTCTCGATCTAGTGGCCAAAATTTGAGGTGTGTGTAATGATCGCAAAGTCGTATAGCATTAACCCTGTCTGTCCTACACTCTGCACTGATTTCTCTGTCTTCCTAGGTTCCTTGGTAGTTCTTTGCAACATATCCTCATAGTGTATGTACTTCTCGACCTTCGGATACAACGCATGTAACGTAGTGACTTCGATTTTGGATACAGATTCGTGGACTCTAGTTTCCTATTTCAACCCATGCTGGAATGCTATGACCGCGGTGTGCTCATCCAAATTCTCCACCTTCAACGTCTCTTCCTTGAATCTACACAAAAATTCCCTTAGTGTCTCGGCGGATTTCTGTTTGACGTTGAAGAGGTCTGCGATATCCACTACCCTCCGTTTCTGATGAATGAAATGGTCCACAAATGCCTGCTCCAACTCCTCGAACTTATTTATACTCCGTGATGTCAATCAGTAATACCAATCCGAAGCTCCCCCTTTCAAGCTGGCAGGAAACATCATGCAGCGGAGTCCATCATATTTATTCTCTTGCCACAGTGGCATCTGCTGCCTGAAATGGTGTAAGTGGTCCGCAAGATCACCCTTACCGTCATATCGCTCGAACCTCGGCTGCGAGAACCTTTTAGGTACCTCGGAGTTCCAGACAACATTTGCTAGCGGGTTCTGATTGAGTTCTGCCACCACCTTCTTCACCGCCCCTTGGTTCTCCTTTTCCGCCGCTCGATTTACTTCTCTATCCTTTTCGATCATTGCTTAGACCACCTCCAGCATGACCCCTCCTTCTAGATCACCTCTCAACCCCTGAAATGCTTCCTCTTTTTGGCCTCCCACCTCACTATTCTCTGGCTCTCTAGTCCCCTCCTCTCTTTGTGTAGTTTCTCTCTCTCTTCTAAGACCATCATTCTCCTCCCTCAGTCTCACTATCTCTTCCTGCAGAAGTTTGGTTGCCTCCACTACCGCATCTTGAACTTCCTCCTGCGTTTCTTCCATCTCTACACTCAGGGTTTCTTCCTCTCCGATTTCCGCTCTCACTTTTTTTGGTCTCCCTCTTAATTTCTTAGCTATCGTTGCCATTCTGTAAATTTCTCTTCCTATCACTAGATCGCAGGTCACCTCGTTTCCCCACAGACGGCGCCAAATGTATAATCAGATTTTACAACCCTTGAAATCATAATGTAATCTCTGATCTTACAACCTCTCTTTCTCCTTTTCTCTCTATGTTTCTTTTTTCTTTTCCTCCTTTTTTTCTCACTTTCTCTCTCTCCTCTTATAGCCTCTAACCGCTAACTGCTTCTTGGTTCCATGATCTCCACCTCTCTCTCCCCACGATCGCTAACCGCCCACCTACCATCTTAGGTATCGCGGCCTAGATCCCCTACTCATGACGTCTCTTCTACTAACTTGCATCCACTCTAGCTCATGAACCCTCCTTTTTCTTCACGTATCTCTTGAGTCCACGTCCTTCTAATATTTCGTGGACTCGATCCTGTGCTCTCCCTCTCTCCTGCCCTATACTACCTCGATCCATGAGACGTGTCATCCTGTTGGTCCTGAATTTGGCTGATACATTATCCTCTATTTAGGCTTTAGTCCTAAAATTATCAATTATTAGGTTTTAGTCCTACTTCCATCTTCAATTTTCTTAAATAACCAAAATACCCTTAGAGCATGTTTATCACGTGACTTGAAATTGCATAAAAGTAGGACCAAAACCTAATTTACCCAATTACAAGAGGGGTAAATCCTAAAAATGATATTCGACTACGCAACACAATGTTGTGTTCATTGAGTCCTTTGAATTGGAGTGCTACATTCATGGGATTGAAATCCGTTCTGTCTTGGGAGACAATTGTTCATCAACCTTGAGCACCGAGAGGGAGCAAATTTGTCTTAGTAAGGACACAGTGATTATCACTAGGATCGAATTTAATCATTGGTAAATTAAGTTAGTTTGTTGAACTAAAGGTTTGTTCATGACATATTTGTTGTATCAATTTGATATTCTTGTTTACTTAATATTAATAAATATAATTTTATAATAAGTTTCCTACATAAATTACATCTGCCATTCGATCATTGATAGTTTTCATCTTGATGAATTAGGTGAGATAATGAGGGAAAATTCTTCTCACTCCCCTCATTTCGTTCAGATTACCAGTGCGTGAGAAAAGACGAGTGGGCGGAGATTTCGATTTTTTTTCCCCGTTTGTTTAGCCCTACTGGAGCACTAGTTTAATACAATAATGTCCATTTAGTTTTAATCATAAATATTTTAAAAGCGGGGCTATACTTGTAAAACCAACTCTGTGTAGTAGATTCTGGGCTCACTAAAACCATTTATAGGCTTGGGCATTTTTGAGCTGGAAGGTCTCTCTATCTATGTGGCACTCTCTTTAAAGAAGAACATCAATTCGAGCGGTAAATTATTCACTATATATTTGTATAAACACGCGACTCGTCAATATTTTTATTTTTATCCTATGAATATAGCACTCCAATTCAAACACGCGACTCCAATATTTGTATTTGTGTGTGTTGCGTAGTCGAATCTCATTTTTAAGATTTACCCCTCCTGTAATTGGGTAAATTAGGTTTTGGTCCTACTTTTATGCAATTTCAAGTCACGTGATAAACATGCTCTAAGGGTATTTTGGTCATTTAAGAAAATCGAAGATAGAAATAGGACTAAAACCTAATAATCGATAATTTTAGGACTAAAGCCTAAATAACCCATTTTATATTATACAATAGTAAGGACTATGGACTATTAATTAACTTCATGTAATTAAATGTAAAATGGGATTGACCTCCACCATTTCATGACGACTACAACTATACACAAACTAATATTTAGCATTCCACGTTCCAATATAAAATTAAATCGTACATCTTTGTTTCTCAATTTAATTAAATTGAGAATCAACAACCAAATAACTAATTAGTGAGGTCTACTTACTAATACAATTTAATCATTTCCTTTTATCTATTTTACGTTATTCAACGTTAATAAGTATTTTGTAATATTAAATTTGATTCATGCAAATAAAATGTAAACCCTTATAATTAAAACAACCATTTCAAGACTATTAATCATACACTAATATTTAACATTTCAAGATACGCAACATATATTTCTTTGTTTTCTAATTAATTGAATGTAATATATAGGGATCAATAACCAAATAATTGAAAATAACTAATTAGTGAGGCCTACTCACATTTTTGTTGTTGCCCTCAAAAGAACAATTATATAAAAAAATCCACACCACGTAAAATCTATATCACCAAGTAATAGAAATACTCCCTTTTTTCATTATCTCTTTTTCCTTATTCCTTATTCTTTTTATTTCTTTTTATTTCTTTTTCTCTTTTATATATTTTTTTCTTTTTGTTTTGTTCTAAGTGAAACCATGTTCTTATTTAGATACAAAGAAATAAACTAAGACAATTCCATAATTGTAAATTATCTACACATTAGTTTCTTTAACAAATAAAAACTTTCCATTATTTTCCTTTAAATAAAAATTAACTTTCCATAACAATAAAATTCTCTACCATATTATCTCACCTTAATAAAAAAAAAAAAAAACTTTTTTTACCAAATATCTCTATTCATAAATATATAATATTACTTTCAATTAAAAGTACTCTATTTATTATATACCTTATATTAACATCTCTTTTGAAAACTTTCCAAATATTAAAAATCTCTACAAAAACTTAAAATTCAAAACACTAAATTCCTTTAATACAAATTTCAAAAATATTCTCTTGTTTTCCCTCCTTTATCTTTTTATAATAAAAGTCGAACCAAATTTTCTAGCATATTGACCATGCATTAAATATCTAATCCAAAAATACTAAATATTGTAAAATAATAATGTACAAAAAAAAAATAGGGGCTTTACAGAGTTCTTGAGCCCAGACTCTAAAATAGAGCAAACAGGTATAACTAATTTTTGAGTTTTTGTTGGGGTCTTTTTTTTTTTCTTATTTTTCCCCTTGGTTAATGGGAACATGTTGAATGTAGAATCTAAACTTTTATTCAAACCACAAGTTTTGATGTGATTGGTTCGTCTTGATATTTTCTTTAAGCAATCTAATTGAGATTTACACAATAATTTGCATATACCAAAGTCCACGCGATCACAATGTAATGTCTTATGTTGCACAAATTTCAAATAAATAATCAAATTACGTTGCACAAATTTTGAAATTACTATTGGTCCTTACACAAAATATCCGCTATTATTGTATGAATCAATTATAAGACCTTCCTTTGAATTCACAGAGGATAAGAAGAAAAAATTATGAAATTAAATGTTAAGCAAAATATCACAACACCATAGTCCTAGTTCTCCTTAGGGCTGCTATAGTTCCTAGAAAACAAGTCGTTTATCAGTTTGATTAATCACTATACCATTTGGAGCCAAACAGGCCCTTTCTGTTAGGCCCGTCTCAAAATTAGGCTAAAAATCCAGCAGTTTTCTTCACAATTTAAGAACAGGCTACATAAACGTGATTTAATCCATTTTTGTTTGGCTCAAATAGTGTAGTGATTGCCCATTAATGCGGTCTAAAATGAATAGCCTTACCAAAGAATTAATCTCTTAAATTACCACTGTTTTTTTTACCAATTCCATCCCTTCCTAGATTTTTTTTTGTTTTTGTTCTCCCCTCGTTCTACTCTAGTGGCCAAAATTTGAGGTGTGTGTAACGATCCCAAAGCCGTATAGCATTAACCCTGTCTAAAAGCATCAAGAAATTGCGTTCAAAACCTTATGTTGAAAACAAATCAAATATCTAAATCCCTAGTTTAGTGATGGACATGACTTTAAAGTTTAAACTAACAGATCTTAACTCTTATTTTATTATACATTTACATCGAAAAATCACATGACTTACCCACTCTTGAAACACAATCCTTGTGTGAAATGAAATAAAAATGCAATATGAACCATTTGGAAATTAATGACAAGATTAAAGCATTTTTAATTTCACCAAATTATTATTATTAAGTAAGAAGAAAAGAAAAAAGAAAAGAAAAGAGCATAATAAAGAGAAGATAGAGATTCTACATGGAAGTCCAAAGCAGTGGTAAAGTGGGGAAAGTGGTCACATGATTTAAGGCGGGCGTTTCTTTTAAATGCAAAGCCAATATCAAGCCCACGTCTCTAATAACAACTTAATAACTACCTCCCATAACTGCTACCCTCTCTTCCTCTCCCTTCATTTCCAAACCTCTTCCATTCTCCCACTCTATCCTGTATATTTCAGAAGAATGGATTGGAGAAGAAAGAGTCCATCTTCATCTTCATCTACCCTTTCTTCACTTTCTCAAGTTTTCCCTATGTCTTGGTTCTCTAAATTCAAGCACCTTGGCAAAAAGCGCAACCACGGAATGCCATAACCAAGCGAAAAACTAAGTCTCATTCACCTTTAAGTCCATCTCTAAGTCTCAAGTCCAAAAATACTACACAGTTTGTAGGGGAAGACTATAATGATGACGACGAGGCTTACTCAAAAATTTCTTTTGGTAGAGTTGGTCCTAAAGGTAAGAAAACTAGAGGGGTTTCTGATTCTGTTTTGTATGATTTTTCTAATGAGATTGAGTTCCCCACTTCTAGTTGTCAAAGTTGTAGACAAAGTGTTAGAAATGTAGCTGTGGAAGAAGACGCTCGGAATTTTGATGACATGGTTAGCAATGTGAGGAAGTTAAGAGATTTCGGCTGTGTAGATCGAGAAGAGACCGTGGTTGAAACACCGCGAAGAAGAATTCAGAAAGGTCAAAAGTCTATTAAAATGAATAGAAAAATGTTGGAAGAATTCTTCTTGGAGTCGGATAGAGAATCCACTGAAGCAAATAAAAGGACTAGTGAAGACTTGGTAAAAAGAAACTACTTGGATGTCGAGCTAGTAGAAAATTTTCGAAAACTTGAGAATGAGTACCAGTGTTCTAAGGAGCTTTATTCAGAGAAATCTCAATACATCTCACCCCCAAAGTCAAGAAATACCAAGGAAAGAAGAAGAACTAGTAGAGACGATCAAGAAATAAATCGAAGCTTCGAGAAATTAGACATTGTCCAAGAAGAAGTTGTGTTGGAACAAAAGTCAGCAATAGACGCAAAAATCAAGGAACTCATGTTGAAGAGCGAGAAACAGAGGAAATCAGTCTGTGTAAACAGAGAGCCAAAGAAAAGCAGAGCAAAACAGAGTTACAAAGTCAAAGTTCACTCTCCTAGAACACCTCCCAAGGCTGAAATTTGCAAAATTAGAGCATTGGAAGAGATGAAGAAGGCCAAGACCAAGAAGAAAGATTTAAAGGTTGAAAAAGGACAAGTGTTAGACAGTTTCGCTGTGGTGAAATGCTCGTTTGACCCTCGAAAGGATTTTAGAGATTCTATGGTGGAAATGATCATGGATATTGGTATTAGGAAACCAGATGAGCTTGAGAACCTTTTGGCTTGCTATCTTTCTCTAAATTCAGATGAGCATCATGATATCATTGTGAAGGTCTTTCAACAGGTATGGTTAGATATGAATCAGTTTATCTCATCTTCTGAACTACATTAGGATTGATGTTGTAAATGTGAACTGCTGGCCAATGAGTAGTCATTGATCAAATTGTAATTTTCTTCAAGTTGTATATACCATCTATTATAAATTAAGTCACTAAAATCAAATTCGATACTTTTGCTTTTTCCGCCATCAATGCTTGTATTAATTGTAGTCTCACTCCCGGCTAGTTCAATTTATGACAAGTGTTGCTACTATCGTGCAATAATTATATACTTTTGGGTGCCAAGATGTCGAGGTTATATGTCCATTGAGGAGAAGAGTCAGCTTTGAGTAGTTGGAAAAACTCTTGCCATGCATGCTTAATGACGAATATGAAAGACCGATTAACTTGCTTCCTTCAGTAGATCTTTCCAGCTCAACATACCAAAGGCACAAGCACAAAAGCAATCGAAAAGTTGATTCGTGTCAGTCCCAAATTATTAAAGCATCAAAGCCATTCATCAATTTTTCTCACATGGTATCAGAGCGAGTTCTAACAAAGTTCTTGAGTTAGAACTAGTCTAAATCCATGTGAGAAATATCAATATGTTTCTTAGCACACTGGAAACATCTATGTGACAGTATTAAAATGTTAGTATTGTGTCGATGTGGGTATAACTATAATGTAAAAAGTACTGCACGCTATGCAAACCAGTACTGGCTCAATGTTTATTCTTATGCCAAATTCTCGTTAAAGTACCAGTGTTTGGCGATTAAAATCAAAACAAAAGGACAATGCTCAAAACAAGCTTAATATGGTCTCTGGCCGATGACATTGCCATTGATGCACGACAATAAACTAGTATTAGTTTCTATTTTCTTCTTTAGTTCTAGAATTAGTCTTATATATCTAAATAGGTTATGAGTTCTAGTCTTATATGTCTAATAGGACAATGACACTGATTATGCAACCTCATGGTTATTTATAATTCTGGACAATACTTGTAAATGTCAAATGCTTAAAATGTATATGTTAGCCATAGATTGGCTGCAAAATGGTCAAACAGAAAGAAGCTAATGATTGCACGAAGACCTCTTGCATGGTAATACATGCAGTTTTATTTAGCTTTTCGGATAATCTAATAACATTGACAACGGATTAGACTCTATAATTTTGTTTTCAAATTCAAGGTTTAGTCTAGCAAGTGCTAATAAGAATATAAAACAAAACTGATCTGCCTACGACTCGTTTATTCAGAACTGCAATGGAACAACCTGTGCTAAGCTTCCCAAGTACATGAATAAGATGTTTATCTTGAGTTGGAGTGACCACCTCAAATTGGGAGTGTACAGGCTCTAAGCCAAGTTAGAATCAAAACTGGAAATTGTTGGTTCTTCCATACATTGACCCAGTTAGCAACATGTCTCGAACTTTACTTTGACTAGGATCTGATCGACATTGCTTGGTTAGACTTGGAAATTGCTTTACCATTAATACCGATCCCTTTCATCGAAGTACAATATGGTCTAGAGTAGAGCAATGCGAGCCAAGTTCCAGTAATGTACTTTAGTTAGGTTTTTCACATAAACAGATTTAGTAGTCATTGGTGGTTTTGGAGTATAGCATCTTCCTCCGCCATGAGCTTATGCCGCCAAATTTGCCAAGTTCTTTAGAATAGTTGTATGAACACAGCAACTAAAGTAGAACAGAAGGAACAGTAGCAATAAAGAAACAAGGACAAGATGGCGGAATAACCAAGGCGCTGGATTAGGTCACCCTTAAGGAAAGATTTCCCCCTTCCAATGGTGCGTAAAGGCAAAAAAGCGTCTTCCTCACAAACAAAGACTGACTTTGCACTAAAACGTACTACCCTCTAGAACAAAGAATATAACTCTCTCTCAAGAAGAGAAGAAGAAAAGGATTTAATTTTAGTTTTCGTTTTTCCGAGTTGAGTTTCTCATCAAGTCTATTTTCTCTATGGACTCACAAATCCTATTTATAGAGGTTAGGAGAAAGAGAGACCAACTCCTAATAGAACACCAAACTTGTTTGCTCAAGAAAAAGGCAAAACAAGTTTAGGCTATTGGTCAAACCACTACCCACAACAAGAAGCCCAAGCCCGGGCCCAACCTTACCCGATGTGGTGGATAACCAATGTAGGACTATCTACTATGCACTAAAAGTGGAGAGAACACATATGGTTCATCTCCTCCACTTTGCACACACTCACAAGTATTTCAAATACACTTAGAGATTCCAACAATCCCCCACTATTTCAAAATACTAATAGTCCCCCACTATTTTGGAATAGGATATTACAAAAGAAAAAGGGTTAACGAAATGCCGAGAGAAATCGAAAAACAATGCATAAGATCTTCTTTTAGTTGAACCTTCATCATAGGGTAACATGTCTTATAATACATTGAAAGTGGTGGATTAAAAATCTTTGAACCAACATTCCCTTGTAGTAAAATAATGAGGACATGCACCCACATTGCTCTTTCATTATATGCTTACTTAGCGGTGTTTAACGGAATGCCATAACGTGTTATGTGAATGCTCTAGAGTACTTGCACGAATACTCATAAGAACCGACCCAGTTCTACATTCACGTAGGTGGATATCCATCAAGTGTACATAGCGGTTAAAATACACTATCTCATAAAAATAATGGACCATGGATTCCATTAAGAGTAAAATAACTCATCCTTTTCTCATTGCTATTCAAGTTATACAAAGTATACAATAATGCTATCTAGTCATAGGGTGGGGCGTCTCAAAGAAAGACAATAGCATACCGTAGCTGACGGGTGACTTGTTTTTCCCTTTGAACCTACTTCATGGGATCTCCAATCACATAGGTGGGGTTCTTGTCCGGTCAAGTCCCTTTATCTAAGGCAAAAGTCCCATCCCCTCGACGATAACCACTTGCCTCCAAAGAAGTGGTGCGGTTAGACATGTGGCCAAACTAAGTCCAACCTAACATAATCTCGTGGTTGATTAAGTTATATCTCAACTTACATGTATTCTTTTCCATTTGACATAAGTTAACATGTCTTAGCTATTGCAATGAGAAATGTTGCAAAGCATATACACATTAGGAGGTCTTTAGAGCCAATGGGAAGATTTGCCAAGAGGTTGCTAACCCACTCAGCATCATCACATGCCTTTTCTAAGGCGATTAGCTTGGATGATATCCAAGACACTCAATTTCCACCAAAGGTAAACACATAAACATTACTGGATCCAGTTTATAACATATTACCCTTCTAACAATGATGGAAATCTACTAAATATCAGTCCATAATCAATGGCTCTGCTATAGTACTTGGATAATCTGACAATATACATCAAAGTTCCTTATAAGGACACAATGGGTTATCAGCTCAGTATGCCATTAATGTAGGCAATGTCATGTCTCACATACATTATCCATCAAGTACCAATGAGTTTATCATGGCTACCAATGATATTGACTTATTTAGTATGAGAAAACACAATGAGATTATTTTTCATAAGATGGATATTTGCCACAAAAGGTGTTAACACATGCTTACTATCATAATATCCATACTTTTCAATGAAAAATATTTCTACTAAGTGCTATAACAATATAATGAGACCAACATGAGTTTTAATTCCTATATTCACCGGTCATTCAATTACGTAGTGCCCGAAATTCCCTATACCATCCGGGCCGGTCCGGTTTAAAAGGTGGCCTTCAACCATATTCAAACGTCAACATCTTGACAACTGAATATAGCGATTCTGAAAATGAGTTTAACAACATAATAAACTATCATTTTCAATGACGGTTTATGATGTGTTTTAAATAGGAATTTCTCTGTCTCATGCACATTCTCAATGCTAGCACTCATGATATTAAATCATCTAAACAAAGAGAGATTAACACATATGTCTTGCTTTGCTCTAAAGAAAGTACACATTTTTTTTATCAACAACGGTGCTTTGACATCCATATGACACTAATATGTTGTTGAATTGCTCATGCCATTTATAGGCGCTTGAATCAACTCATACAAAGATTTAACTAAATTGTATAACTTCAGCTCATCACCTGGTACTACTTAGTATTGTAGTTCCGCACAACTACTCAACTAGAGTCTTTAGAATTCTGTAGAAGAAATTCTAGTTATATGAGCAAGGTTTCAAAATAGTATAAATCTTGTCTCTGATTGAAACCCCCTCGCTATTATTATTATTAGCATTGTATTTTGCAATACAACTATCACGTTTTAGTTTTCTTTTGAAGATCCAATTCAACCTATAGATCCCCAATAAATCAAGAGTCCAGTTTAGAGGAGTTGTATCCTTCAAAAGGACACTTCTCATGTAGGTAATTTCCTTATAGGTTAATGAATCTTCCTCAAAAACATATAAACATCATCACCGTGAATGGTGGAAATACTCATTGATAGTCTTCCAAATTTCTTGTTAATGGGATTATCTTATGTAGTTCATTATGCCAATTTCTCGGAAAGCACAACCTCAAATAAAATTAGCATATAAGACATTCAATAATAGTGTGGTATCTACAAAATTGTTATCACTTGACAACCTAAAACAAACATCACTATTATGAGTTTCCGGCAATGAATATCTACTAGATAATTCTAGGTCTCAAAAGACTTCTTTTAGATTCATTCACTATAGCCTTGGCAAGACACCCCCACATTTTGAAGCATTTTTTGGATAGGCCCAAGACCTTTCCATACTTTGTAGTTCAGTGTCTTTCCAATTATCTTGTGAGATGAACTATGGTAAAACAGTGTTATGCATATGGGTCACCACCCCCACAGTTCAATAGTTACTCAACCTAATCAAACTTTCATGCAAAACACATTATACCGCTATTAACACTAAAAGAAACAACAACAATAAAATGCACTCTTATGACAAGAATATATTTTACTCAAGTCTATGATTATCATATAAACATAGTCATATTATGTTCATGTTATCTATATGAAAGGAAATCTACAAAAGATTCTAATGAATCTTAAAGAATAGAAGAATCAGATGAAAAGGGTTTTACCCGAGATAATATCATTATCATCCTTCTTTTCATCATTCAACATTCCAACTATCATAGGGGAGACAATCCACACTTGTACATCACCTTAGCTATTTATCCATAGTCATAGGAGGATAATGCCTAATAAGACAATCCACAAACATCTCTTTGTCTAAAATAGTCTTGGAGGATATTGTCTAAGAAGACAATCCATAACCTTACATCTCCTTGACTAAATTAGGTTTAGGAGGATATAATTGTTTCCCATATTGTTTCCTCTCAGTGAAACAAAGTTCATTACTTAATAATATATGACATGGTTAAACTTCATGTCAATGTTAAATAATGCATTCATGCCAAACATGGTAAATATCATATCATAGGTTCAGGAAAAGTAAACTTTAACTGTACCCTCACAACAAAAAAGTATACGATATTTAAGCAAATCTAGCCAAGTAATATGCAAAACAACTGGGACTTCACCTCCTCTTTTTACATGAGCTCAAGCAAGATAGGATACCCTATTAACAAGACCTCAAGTACTACCACAACATCTAATGGCTCAACCCATTAATGTCTTCAACTAGAAAAATTTACCAATAAACTATTATCAAGTTTAAAGTAAATCCATCCACGATGATTAATATCCAAAACTAGCATGCTACACAACTTTTAACATATGCTATATTAGATATAAGCTACAAGTTACTTCATCTAACATGTATTTTCACAACGATGACATTACAATTATACCCATCGTCTAACAACATTTTCTATTTTAAAGGTAAGTTATGCATTGAATACATTATAATTACTATCCAAGATTTGAGTGTGGTTTATATATTAGCTATCTTAAGGTCACTCTTAGACCATCTACATACATCTACATATGTACAAAGAAAATAATATCAAACTACTTCTAGTCAAACCAATTAATATCTTAGTGATAAACACATAATTTGTTGACTAGGTTATTAAAGAAGTTTAAGCTTAGGGATTTTCCTCCTAAGAAAAACTAGCATGCAACTCAATGCAAGAATATCATCATATAATCAAACCAAAAGAATTGCAATGAAGAAAGAATAATACCTAACCGATTGAAAAATCGGATTACCATATTTTCCTCCTTCTAGAAAAAACAGCTCAAAAGAACTGTAATTCGGAACCAGCTCATGAAGAATTGGGTTTTAGCCTTATACCTATGGAAAGCTCTTTGAATCAGCTATCCAACACAAAAAGCGGATTGCAAAACCGAGCTCTAGCTGAAAGTTATAGCAGTTTCCGTAAATTCAAAAAAGACGAACTTTACGTTTTTCTTGATAGAAATCTCATATTTGACTCCCAAAACGTAAGAAAGGTCTACAACCATATAGGGTTTGATAAACCACAAAAGATCAATAAATATTCAATCTTTAATTGGTTTCCCTACAAAAACTTATTAGAAAATTTCTAAAGTCATAACCCAATAACACAAACAATAACTCAAAGTAAAAGACTTTATTTTGATTGTTGGAGTGAGCCTCTCCTTTGTTCTACTACGTAAATCTTTCCTTAAGATTGTTAGAATAGTTGTATGAACAGGCTAAAGTAGAAACGAAGGAACGAAATAAAAAACAAGGACAAAGATGGCAAATAACCAAGGCAAGTTAGGTTCTTCCAAAAACATTTAAGCCCCCAATGGTAGCAACATGCCTTCCTCACTTCAATGGTTAACAGCTTTGACTTTGATCTGAACGACTACCCTTGCAAATGAATATAACTCTCTCGAAGAAATTTTTAGTTTTACCGATTGAGTTTCTCATCAAGTCTATTTTCTCTATGGACTCCACAGTCCAATTTATGGTCTAGGAGAAAGAGAGACCAACTCCTAATAGAACACCAAACTTCCAGAAAAAGGCAAAACAAGTTTAGGCTATTGGTCAAACCATAAACAGATTTACCCGTGTGGTGGATAACCAATGTAGGACTATCTACTATGCACTAAAGTGGAGAGAACACATATGGTTCATCTCCTCCACTTTGCACACACTCACAAGTATTTCGAAATACACTTAGAGATTCCAACAAGTTCTACCTACCAGCTGTCAGTAGTTAGTGAAATCAGCTAAATATGTTTAATGTGTCGTGTCTAATGTAAGAAGCAGGGACGGAGCCAGGAATTTGGGTTAGGGGGCGCAGTAGTACACTATCCTCAAAAAATTTGGAGGGGCAAAGCCTTGTAGAAAGGGATTTTTGCACTGATTGTAGGGTAAGAAGCAGTCGTAGACCTAAAGTGCCTGTTGAACATGGTATGTATCACTGAACTCCCTTGAGAGTAATTTACAATACCCATAATTTACTCAGCTGTCTGAAAAATAACTCCAGGAACATCTGGAGAACCTTTGAGCTTACCCAGGTGTCCTCAACAATTTTGGTGCGTAATCCACAAAATACTCGTCACATTTAATCTAGATTTTCTCCTTTGCTCCTTCACTTCTGACAACAATAGCTTGAGTTTGCATAAGATAATCAATCCTCTGTTCTATAGAAGCAAATTCACCACCAAGTTTCACCATAGCAATAAATCAATATAATGTTTAAGACCAAACCTCACGCTTCATTCAGAAAATCGCATTATTGCCAAACATTGTGAGAGACTAGATTGAGTTGCCAGATTTTTCAAGACCATGATCCTTAAATTTGCATTATAAATTTAGTCATCGAAATCTTCCAAATCTACTGTCATGTTTCTATAGTATTGTTGCATTCTGTGAATGACATATTGAGATCGGTGGACACTTTAATTTGAATCTAAACTATAGTTTTCCAATAGTCAAGTACCTTAGCATTTTCAAATTTTTTAGTAGAATTGTATATCGAATGAAATACATTATCTGCCGTTCTTTTCCCCTGGGAATTTATTTCCATCCAAATGCCTAACTTGTGTAGGTAGTAATGGAGGACCTGTGTTCTATATCTTAAAAATCTTTGACCAACAAAATAGGCACTACATTGTATTTGCTCCCACCACATTCTCATTAACTGTCAAGTATCTGATAAATCAGTATACTGTTATGCTCAAATGCTTAGTAAAATAGATTAAATGTAATGTATTGCGGAGATCAGTCAACTCAATTGAAATGGTATGTTGTTGATTATAGGGAACAGATTTTAATTCGTTGACAGCAAACTAGAAAGTATACCATTGTCTTCATTTCTGTCACGCACGCAATAATGAAAGATCAGATAGACGAAAAATAAACTGTTCATAAATTTGAATGAATAATTCAACATACAATGCTTAGAGAAGGGTGCTACAAAAACAACACGGGTAACTATACAGAATGTCTAGATGTAGTGACCACCACTTCTTCTCTCCTAACAGAAAAAATGAATCCTAACGTACAACTTGTTACTGGATATTGCTATAAAAATTGAAGCCAATATGGTCTCTGGCCAATGATATTTCCGTGAGGATCATAATTGCAAGTAATATAAGTATCACCACTCGTGCATATAATCTTAGCACAACCAACCCTCAATGTAGTCCTCCAGACCAATTGTGTAAAATGCAAACAATCTTTTGAGTTACAATTAATCCTATTGTAGTCATAAGGAGACCTCTCGGCAAACCAAGCAGCAACAGCGTCAGCTGGCTTCCATCGTTTTCCCTTCCCCCAGAAGATATTCTCACCATAGTTTGAGTTTGAATAAATAAGCTGACAATCCCCTCTCCTCTGGTTAGCATACCACCTGGCATAACTGGCGAGCTTTGCATCCCATTGAAGGGGTTTCAAATGGTACTGTGACCTGATAATGTTGTGTGGAGTTAGAAAATCTGATACGGTACGACTAGATTGAGTACTAATGAAAAATGATGAAAGAAAGAAAGTAACCATGAGTAAATATGATACGAGACTGGCGTCTGCCATGAACAGAAGTGGTTATGCCGTTATGAGAAATGAGGTTGTTGTAAAATCAAGTTTCTCTATGGTTTTTATAAGGACTCTGAGATTAAGAAATAGAGTTTTGCAATAAATTAGTTTATAAAATGTTACAAGTGTGATAAGTGCACAAGGCATTCTATGTTGAAACGAGTTGTCTCATGTTGTCATGTGTGTTGCTCCTAAATGAAAGGCTAAACATACAGCCTCTAGCATGCAAGCAATCATTTGAATGATGGAAAAGATAATTCTTCCAAATAGATAAAACCAGAATTGAACTTCCCAAAGATGATATCAAGAGAACTAGGGAAGTCCATAGTCCGTACTATGGAATAAAGAAATGTTCAGGCCCTTCAAGTTTCTGGTGCCGTAAGGAAGAGGTCTCTGAGCCTCTGAGGGTGGGTGTTTGCCGTATGGCGCGACTATTTTGCTCACCTCACAAACCGCTATGTGGTTTCAAACAATCCTAAGCAAAAGAATAAACGGTACAGTAATAACATGGAATGACTAGTCATCTACCATACAACTTGTCTTTGTTAAATAATAAGTACTTTCACAGTTTCACATCTTATGCATTCTGCCTAAGAGTTTCCACATTTTATAAAACTACAGTAAAATACATGAGCATGTCTCGGCACAAATACAGCTTTCAACACCAATTCTATTGAGTGCTTTTCATTTCTTCCATTTGATTGTCAACACAAGATTCCATTGCTGCTAATATTTCTGTTTCTTTAATTATCTTTCAAAAAATGAAAAACATTTGGTATTACGATCATACGATGGGGAATTGGGCTTAAAAGGCCGGGCCAAACGCTATGGGCTGGGCCTGATATTGGACTTTCATTTTCTACCCGACCCAGATCCATAACCCAAAAGTTTTCTCTCTCAAGCTTTCATGGCTTCTTCTCCTTCATCTCACTCCCCATCGCCTTAAACCTGTACTCAAAACTTACTCACTCTCCAACATGGCTTTACTCAAAACTCTTTCTTCTTCTCATCACTTGTACACATTCCTCAAACACCAACACCCTTCACTTTGTTCTAGAAACTCTCTACATAGTCCATCTTCAATTTTCATCTCAAATGTACCAGAAAGTATTACTACTTCAAAATATCCAATACCCTTTTCATTATTTCAAAGAAAGATTACTTCTTGTGCAGAATTAGTTTGTAGAGAAGTCACTGAAGATCTAAAACCTGATGTCAAAATGAAGAATGAGAAGGAAATGAAGAAAGAGAAGTTTCCTATTGATTTGAAGTTGATGGAAATAGATGAGTTGAAGAAGAAAGTGAGGAAATTGGAGATGGAAGTGAGAAGCATGAAAACTAAGAAGAAGGAAATGAAGAGTGAAGAACAACCACGAGTTCAACTTAAAGGTATTAGGTTATCTTCTTTGTTTGAATGTAAAACAAATAACAAGCAATATGTGAATGTGAAGAAGATAAGTGGCAACAAGCCTATTGTTCCTAAGGAAATGCAAGTGTCTAGCAATGTTGAATGTACTAAGCAAGAACAGAAAGTTTCTAGGAATGTGAAATCAAAACGTTTGAAGAAGGATGAGCCAATGTTTAAAGACATTTGGCCAGAAATGCGTTTGTTTGCGAATCGTTTGTATGAAGAATGCTACTTAAATGAATTGAATTTCTTGAGAAAGAAGGAATTCGATCTATGTACTCTCGGGAACAGAAATTACCGCGAGTTCTTGAGGTTCGCTGCAGAAAAGTTTGGCCGGGATCATCAGGAGATTGCAAAGTAAGGACAGTTATTATTTAGCTTGTTATTGTAGAATTTTTTCTGTTCTCTAGTCCACCATGAATTAGTCGTTAATGTGTGTTGGATTATTTGAAGCTTTAATTACACAAATCCACAAGTATAAATAAGGTCAATGATGTTGTTGATTTTCATTGTTCGAAAAGAGGGTGACTGAAATTGGGATAGACTATACATGAACACGTAGGTCCTTGTTACACTTGTGGAGTTCCCTACTTCCCTCAAAGCAATCAAGCTTTCCATGATACTTAGTAACTAGCAGGTTGACTTGCTTTTGACCGATTATTTAGGAGGCTAGGATGACAGTGCTGCTTGTTTCTGTCATACGATGTTTTACTGGGTTGGTCTACTTTAAGTTTTCAGACTCAAACCTCATGGATATAACGTAACTTGATACCTGTTAAGCACTATCTTTGGTAAGTAGAAGTTTGTTGAGTAGTTAACCCTCTGCAGCTTTGTGGGAGGGGGTTATCTCCAACTTGTACAAAATCATGTGCAGAAATTGTATTGAAGTGGGAGTTTTAGCCCAAGTATAGGAATATTGTCCCCGTCCCTATCGTAGTATTGAAGTGCTTACAGAGCCTCTCTTTCAGTTGTCGTATATTAATGTTATGAATTGTATGCATGAAAATTTGAA
Source organism: Coptis chinensis (assembly GCF_015680905.1). Lineage (NCBI taxonomy): Eukaryota > Viridiplantae > Streptophyta > Magnoliopsida > Ranunculales > Ranunculaceae > Coptis > Coptis chinensis. The sequence goes on from NC_141464.1 coordinate 77,757,265, forward strand.
AATTTGGGGAATGATCTTGTAGAATTTAAGTTACATGGGGGGAAGATATGATTGGGTCAACTTTACATAGAGAGACAGATAGTAATGTAGATTGAAGTGGCGGAAGCAACACTTAATCGAAATCTACACTTTATAGAACCCTAAAAGTCTTAACCTTTTATTGAATCTCACTCAATAATTCATAAACACAAACACAACTAAACAACTCCGAGGACCCTTTTTTTTTTTTTTTTTTATCAGCAAGCAAGGTTGTTAACGGGGGCCCCTACCCGGCTACCCCTTTATTCATAATAAAAAGCTTCTGAACTGGATTACAATCTCTCATACTCTCTTCCTATTATATCATCATCTATAATTTTCATTACATCATTAGAAAAAGAGTATATACTAATATCTACATGTGCCTCATCAGGAATAGTACTAGCTAAAGAATCCGCTAGTTTGTTCGCTTCTCTGTAAATGTAGACTATACTGAACTCCTCCAATTTTGTCTCCATTCTTCTAATGTTTCTCATCATCTTGTTCGCTTCCCATGGAAAAACAGATTTATGTATAAAAGCTATTACATTTTGAGAATCTGTTTGTGCCCGGAGTTTCCTAATGTTCTGCACAATTGCTAACTTCATACCTTGTTCCACGCCTTGAAGTTCCACCAAAGCAATAGTGTTATATTCTGACTTTCCTTTTGCTGCTGCCGTGACTCTCCCCCTTTCATCTCTGAGCACAACTGCCCATGCCCCTTGCTGCCCTTGCATAGTCCCTAACTATAAGCCCTTATTTATAATAACCCTAATAAACAACAAACCAATAGAAAACAGACATGTGGCAAATAATAACTAAAGGACTCCTAATTGCACACACAAAACACGACCATGGGCTTGGACTTGAGCTATAGGCGCACGCCAATGTCTTCAAAACAACGAACTCATGTTCTACATCAGATGGACTCAACACAACTGGCACCAAATAGTTAACCTTTGCTAGTGTCTTAAGTAGGATCTGTACATAAACAATTTGGAGCTAACACACAATCTTTTTCAAACTCAGAAACTCAAAGCAATTAGAAACAGTTGATTGGAAGTCTTCTAGTGTTTAAATGATCAGTAAAATACTAAAATAAATTTCACTTACAGAGAACGAAGGAGCCTGAGAAAAACGGGAGAGCTGCAGAACAATACGAATTTAGCAAGAATACAGAGGAGGACCACATGCAGTCCATGCCAACAAAATACACCTTAAATCTAATATGGTTATGTTGAAGGAACTGATAATGGTTCCCATGTGAAAGATGATGGTGACCTCCTGCAAATATTTCATCAAACAACCACCTGCTTAAAATTTATAGTCACCTTGCCCAACTCGTAAGTTCTGTTGTTACTAAACCTTTTATGTGTTTCTTCCCTAGGACCACAACAATTGCATCTGGGATATGCTCTGCTCCCAGACTCATAATATTTAGGGTACAGTAGAACTTTGGCCTTTCAGCCAACAGATAAAGCAGTCCAGGTGGCTAGATTTCAAAAGAATGGAGAAACGCCTTAGATTCCCCATAATATATTAACTTATTTCGGAAGTTGCTTATAAAACTACCAAATCTTTCATTCAAGACCTAAGATGCAGTATAAACACTCATTCTAGATTTGTGAGATACTCTCAATAAGATAATATGCTAGAGAGTGTGTCACTTTTCAATTGTACATAAGTTTTAATAACAACATCGTCTTACATGTTCTATTCTTTTGTTTGTGAATCTAAATATCAACGTTTAATACATACCGGATTTGCAAAAGTGAATATCGTTATATAACCCCCCCCCATATATGGCTATATTTTCGAAATTTTTTCTATTTTGTTAACCATGGTATGTGGCAATCTAAAAGATATGTGAAGATAAGTGATTAACTTTGGTATCAGATATCCCAAAAACATTATATATACTATTGCTTTATCTTCTGCTAATTGTCTTCTCATTCATACTTGCCAAGGAAATCAAAATCGTGCTCAAGCAGTTCACTTGTAGGCAACTAGTGCAATAAGTTTAGATTGAATTAGTTTTGAAGATTTTGTGTATGAACAAAAAAGGAATGAATAGGGACAGCCCGTGAACCCTGTGGTCTATTCTCCCTTTTGTTTGTTGATCCAACTGTGCAATCTGGTTATGCAGGTGGTTGTCAGGCAGGGACTTAAAAAAAGTTGCCCTTTTTGGTTGTCCTTCTGTTGATAAGAAATCGGTTTTTGCAGCTAAAAAGTTACGTCATTTCTTCAACATTCAGGAAGACATTGTAAGCTAAATTTCACATGCATATAATTTCTCATTGCTTTCTTTGTAGTCTGACAAGGATTTTTTAGTATTACCCCCCTACTAGATGAGCCAATTAGGATTTCCCCCAACTAGATGGGGAAATTAGGGTCTCCCCCATGAGTACACACAAAAAAAGTCAACTTGGGGGACCGTGTTTTTTTTTGTGTGTACTCAGGGGGGGACCCTAATTTCCCCATCTAGTTGGGGGAAATCCTAATTGGCTCATCTAGTAGGGGGGTAATACTAGTTAACCTGTCTGACAATTGTTAGCTCAAGAATATTTCAATTGCTTTTGTTTGTGTCCTTTCAGGTATGCCGTGGTTGCAAATTGAATAGTTCGTGCAAATTTGTGAATAAGACAGCATGGGATAAAACAAGTAATTTGAATCTAGCCGATGCATTGAGAACCCTTACTTCATATTCATTGGACTTGACTCTACAGTTGGCTATACCTAACGAAGTAAAGGTTTCCATAAGCAAATTGCTCAAGGAGGTGGTCGATCTGAATCAGTAAGATATGTAGAGGTCCCTGGTCTTAGTGTTCCAATTAGTGAAGCTTTTCTGAGGTTGGTTGATTTCACTTCATGCTGCTCTGCAGTGTTTGCTGTATTTCAAGTAGCAATGGCAGCAGGAACACCTCCTGTGAAGTGTCTTGCTAATGGAATATTGGAATAGCTTGCACATACACAATGGAGCTGGAGTTCAAGGTGACTGAAGAAAATCTGGTTCGTTTTCCATCTCTAAACTAGCTGCACTTTGTTACAAAATCATTTACAGTTGGTGCACTGTGTAGAAAAGCATGGATCGTTTTCACACAAACTTCTAATTTGAAGAATCCACAGTATATTTATTTCTACTTTTTCGTAAAATAAGCATTGATAAGTTAACATGAAGCTCACAAGCGGAAACTTCCTCTCAACCCCAGGAAAAAACGTAACTCAAGGGAGTTCATTCTACCAATTGGCGATTACGAATCTTTGCTCCATCTTTAGCAGCAATCAGCTGCATAAACGATAGACTTTCTCAACTAACTATTAACAATCTCCGGAAAATATATCCCGACAGTCTGACACTCACTATCGTAAGCTGACAGTCACTCTAACAAACTAACAATTGCTGCAACGGTATCCTATACAAACCTTTCAAGGCTGCCATAGTTACTCAGAGTTTTGAGTTACATCTGTACCATATCACACCAAAAATTATGTTACTTCAAGGGGCTTTCTTCAATTCAGTGAAATTTCTAGCTTGGCATGAAAAGTAAAATGTCAATAAAACTTTGTTATCCTTTTGTTATTCATGTTGTTTACTACACCACGAATCCATGCTATATGCAATCACAAGAAGTGTTCCATAGGGTTAATCATGTACGTATGTTGTACCATAACACTGAGATACAAAAATATTCTTGAAAATGCATTATACTTTTTTCCAAACAACTAAAATCATGAAAGTGTTCAGTGACTCAGTGTGGTACTGTTATCTGTTCTGTGGTCCCTGTTTGTTTTCCTTCCCCCTCATACTTTGACAAGGTCATCATGACCAAACCCAAAAAGCCCTTCCAAAACAAACCATCGTTCACGGAGATCAAACCGTAGTGGTTTCACACGAGTTAAAGCAAATCTTATGCTCGTGTGGGGAAAAAAAAGTAGGACCCACTTCCCACGTGAGTAGAAACTAAGAGTAAAGAAAGCATGAGCAGAGGAAGAGAAAGGAGCATGAAGTTTGCACAAAGCATCTTCGTGCACCACGCCCCAAAACGCCGAAACTAACCTAGACCCCACCACCAACTTTTTTTTATCTAACCGTACACGTGACATTACACTGACACGTGTAATATGGACCCCACTTTTCATCATCAAGTGTACTGGAGGCAGAAGTATCAGAAGCAGTTTTAAAGCACAGGAGACACGTGGCAAAAGCTGGTTGAGGTGTATCTCAGGTTGGAAATAGAATCTGGTCAGAGGAGAAAACGTTTTTTTCTTGCCAGAATTTGTCAGTTAATAAGGACTGGAGTGAGAGAAAGAGTTATTATTGAGTAGCCGATTTCTTGTAATAAGAGGATGCGCCGAAAGTAACAAGTCAGTTCTTGGGATTATTGACCCTGCTGCTGTAGTTGTGAACTTACATGGGCATGATGTATTAATTTGGTTTACTAAGTAAAGTGAAAGTGATGATCATTTGGACATGTGGGAAGAACTACTTTTTGCTCCTAACACCAAATGCTTTCCTTTGGTACTTTGGATTTTGAGCCTAATTATGGATTTGGTTATTATAGAAAAAAAATAAGCAAAAACCACTTGGTCAAATGTTAGCCATTGGGGTTGGGGCGTAAAATTACACCTCAACATAAGTGTGTCATTAGGATTTTACAATTCCCATTGTAAATTATTATAGAATCTATAAATATCCATTCTCTATTATTTCTAATGGAGAAGTATAAAAAAATTCAATTTTAAATTCGGATAATACTTACGTTCCTCTTTAAATTAAAGTGGGATGTCGTCCGAGTTTAAAATTTTCAAATTGTGATTTTATAAATAGATAGGGATTTTCCACGTTATCCGATTTTTTCGTTTTTTTTAGAGGAAGAAATTTCTCACTCTATCAACTAATACTATATTATCTATGGTATAATACCCATATTAGAAAGAATTTTTTTACATTTGGAAGGTAAAATTTCCACTCTATAGGGTTTATACTCCTATTGGAGATGCCCTTAGTTTTTTTATGCTTTTTTTTAAAACTAGATGTGTCTCCCGAGTTAACAATTTTAAATTTTTTTTTCATTAATTTATCTGTGATCAACTAAAAAAATAAAACAAAAATATAAGTTGTAATAATTGTGTTTGGCATGGTATAATACCCATATTTTCTTTAAAGAATTTTTTTATATTTGGAAGGTAAAATTTTATTTTATTTTATTTTATTTTTTATTAATTTCTAGATGTGAAATGCCCTTAAAATAAAAAAATAAAACAAAAAAATAGCATAAACTAATGTGTTTCCAAGAGTTAAGAGTTATGCTAGTTTCTTTTATAAGTGGTTAGTTTGACTCACATGAGATAAATTTAACTACAACTTTTTTGAATTATTACAAATTTTAATTCATTAATTAACTAGTTTAATTAGACTGAGAACTACCAACTCAAACTTCATCAATGGATCAGATTTTAAAATAGTGTTTGTTTCATGCTACATTTAGCAAATTCACGTGACGAACAATTAACGTTCTTTCTTTTCTTTTTCTAAATTTTTTGTCAAGAAATTGATCCACCAAATTACAGCTTATATAAACATCTCATACAATTTTAAAATTTTGAGATCTTAACTAACCCTTCAAAGTCCACTAAAACACTCAGTAGATCAAAGAACAAGTAACACAATCAATCTATGTCTCTCCAAAACTATGGCCAATATAATCATAGAACCAAAATTTATATAAACAAATCAAAGGAAGAACATGATTCTGTCTCTTAAATAATTAACCAAGTGCTTTGACTAATCATTTTAAAAAACCATTAATGTTCAACTTGTTAATCTAATCATAACAAAAAGCCAAGCCAGTCTAAGCTGACTAAAACAACACCACTCCCGCCAATTTGCTAAATATTCTCCACTTTTCCACATCACTCCATTTTACTTATCTACCCCTCTGTCTCACTCCTTCCATCCGTTTTTAAACAATGGTACTCTTGTTATTAACTCTCATTACAAAGGCAAATAAAGTCAACTACATATATTTAGCTCACTCCTCATTTCTCACTCATTTCTTCCTTACATTACTCTGCAACATGAACACTGTCCTTCCATGTTTTCCGAGCTGTTTTACTTAAAACCCATCTTTGCCCAGTGGTTTTCAAGTTGAAAAGAGTGGTTTTTTATAAGAATGACGTCAGGTTCAAGACTACCAACATGGAAAGAAAGAGAGAACAACAAGAGAAGAGAAAGAAGAAGAAGAGCAATAGCAGCAAAGATCTATGCAGGCTTAAGAATGTTTGGAAACTATAAACTTCCTAAACATTGTGATAACAATGAAGTCTTGAAAGCTCTTTGTGATGAAGCTGGTTGGACTGTTGAAGAAGATGGTACTACTTATCGTAAGGTACAAAAAATGTTAAAAATCATTTCTTTTTTTTTTTTCCCGTCTATTTTTCTTATGATAGTGTTCTTCAGTTTTGCTAATGTGCGCTGCATATAGGGCGCATATTAGTATTTAAGTTAAATTGTTAAACTACCATGACTAAAATGCACCAAATGTTTATGCGCATGTTAGCACGTCTATTTGTTTATGTATGTTAACATGAGCTGAGATTCGGCGTATTTTAGTGTATATTTGGTATAACATGCTTGAACCGTTTGTTGTTTGTTTTTTGCGTGCCGGCACACGTTAGCCAAAGTCACACACTACATAGTGTATAGTACTGTGTTGTTGTTTCAGTTCTTCTGAGTTCTGAGTGAGTGGTTTACTCTTTTTTCTTGGATGCTTTTGGAAACAAGATTCTTTCTGCTATTAGTTCTGAAACTGCTCAGATAATTTTTCTAGACTATAATGGCCTTAATTATTGTCAAAACGATCTTTATAACTAAATAAGTGGTAAGAATCTAGAAAATTGGGTTTTGGGGTGGGTAGTTATGCCATTTTGAGCTTTCATCTGTGTCATGGATTGAAAGAACTACTTTACTGATGTTTCTGTTTTCAGTCCTGGTGAACTTTCCTTGATTGTGAAGGGTAGTGAGTTCTGGACTTGAAATTACGTAGCTGCCCTTTGAATTGGTAATAGATTTTGTTCCAAAAGTGGGGTTATTTTTGGTATTTATGAGAAAGAGTCACAAGTCACAACAGTACATTAACTGGGTCACTGGTCAGTAGTGGTTTTGGGGATTGAAGTTTGAACTGTTCTTTGGTCTTAAAGTTGAAGAAAGTGAGATCGAATCCTTGGATCCTCACTTTGCATTACTTTTTTTTTTTACTTTACTTATTGGGAAATTGACCCTTTAAATCCAATCCAACTGCCATATGATGGTCCGAAAACGCTTCATTTTGGGAAAGTTGGAGACAACAAAATCTATTGTACTGGGATTTCTAGGGATTTGCTACTGTCTCATTGAAAATTAACAAAGTGGCCTTGATTAATTTGTTGCTTTGGGTGTATTGAGTATTAGAGTTTAGTTGCGTTGAGAACTCGAGGTTAAATTAGCCGTTTCTGCTTGTGGACCACTTGACTACTTGAGTAACTTAGCAAGCAATCTTAAGTTCTTAAACTACAAGCTTATAAATAGCATGCTTTAAAATCCAGATTCTTATTGACAAGTGTTAGGGTAGAATAATTTCATAAATGAAGAATCAGGGCAATGTAAAATGTTGAGTTTGCATCTAGCATAACATAAATACCACAGCATTTGTCTTTCTACCTTTACACTTAATCAGCCAATATTAAATTCTGACTTCTAAAGTTTCTAGTTCATAGTGAGGAGTCAGTGCATATTATAATCCAGAAACAATAACACATTTAACACATGGTATAGATATTACAATTAGTGCAACTGTTTTCAATCACGCTCTCAATCTATTTTCCCATATGTATTCCCATGCTCATAATCTATTTTTCCTAGCTTTTAGCGGAATCTGCATTTCAGCACCATTTACTGAATATGTTAAACCTTTTGACCTCTTGAAATATGTAAGGCAGATGATTATTATTGTTTTGTCTACCAAAATGAGCAATAATCTTGAGTGTGTAATGTCTAAACCCTGAAGGAAGGAGAGTTGTATTGTGTTGAAAACAGGGGTAAAACATTGTGAGATTTGTAACATGATTGCAAAATTGTAGGAAAATGGAAATGTATTAAATAAAACCATTGGACCTGTAATATGAAGTTACTTTGGTACTTCTCCAGCTTAGTTGGTTTATATTTCAAGAAGTCTAATGTCTTCTCTTTCTCTGCAGGGATGCAAACCCTTGGAGCGCATGGATGTAATTGGTGGATCTACTTCAGCAAGCCCTTGCTCATCATACCACCAAAGTCCCTGTGCGTCCTACAATCCGAGCCCAGGCTCATCCTCCTTCCCTAGCCCAGCGTCATCATCTTATATTACCAGTGTCCAAGCTAATACTGATGCCAATTCCCTCATTCCTTGGCTCAAAAACCTTTCATCTGCATCATCCAAGTTACCTAACCATCTCTACGTTCATAGTGGGTCAATCAGTGCCCCTGTTACTCCACCACTGAGCTCCCCAACCGCCCGTAGCCCTAGGATCAGAACCGACTGGGCTGATTCCACTGCTGGACCTGCCTGGGGCGGACACCGTTTCTCCTACTTACCCTCTTCCACCCCACCAAGCCCAGGTCGTCAGATCATTCCCGACTCTGGATGGTTTTCGGGGATGAGAGTTCCAAATGGTGGACCAGCGTCTCCCACATTCAGCCTTGTCTCCTCAAACCCGTTTGGCTTCAAGGACGACGCCTCAGCAGGAGGTGGTTCTCGAATGTGGACACCAGGGCAGAGTGGAACATGTTCTCCTGCTGTTGCTGGTGCATCTGACCAACATGCTGATGTTCCAATGGCCGAAGGATTTGCAGATGAGTTTGCATTTGGCAGTAGCATAACAGGCCTAGTGAAGCCATGGGAGGGAGAGAGGATCCATGAAGAATGTGGATCAGATGACTTGGAGCTCACCCTTGGAAGCTCCAGGACTAGGTAAGTTGTGTGGTCGTGGTAGATTTCAACTAGCAGTTCTTGGCTCGGCTACATAATCAAAAATTAAATGAAATCTATAATTGAAACCATACCAAAAGATATCTCGCTACAAAATGGGGAAAAGGTGGACTAGTACTAGAAAATATTGTTTTTTTGTATGTGTGCATGCTAAAAATCTTTCAAGCGATCGTGTCTAGTAGATCAAGAGGCCCTACATTGGTTGATTTTGTTTTCAGTGTTGCTCACTTTGCCCATGATGAATTGCAGATAAGAAAGTGATCAGCAAATGAGAGTTGAAATTCACCATGCTTGCTTGAAGATCTACATGTAGCCTTCAAATTCTCTAGTTCATGGTGGTGGCATGGTGTGGAGTTATCGAAGTTCTTTGTTTCAGTGTTACATCAATTTTGAGCTTCCCATACTTGCAAGTGCTGGATCTGAAAATTTTTGTTTTTCCACTCCTTTGCAATTCTATAGGAGAGATATCGTTGAATGGGTTTGTTGTTTATCTATTTAATGAAACTGACCAAAGATGGTTTCCTTAACAATTTTATGAACGTGGAAAATTTAACACTCAAGTTATTCTTGTTTAAAAACAACTTTAAGCATCCACAATGGTGTACTTACGAGTTTTGTTTAGACCCAAGGACTACCAATATTGCGAATCCTAAATCAAAACTCCAATCCTCAGTCAAAGTTTAAGGCCAATGGCTTGCTTCTAGATATAAATTTCAGTAAAGCTGATATTTATCCAAGTTAGCCAGGAAGTTTCTGAAGTTGTGTGCAGATAGCAGACTGATTCTCTATTTTCAGTAAAGCTGATATTTATCCAAGTTAGCCAGGAAGTTTCTGAAGTTGTGTGCAGATAGCAGACTGATTCTCTATTGATGCTCTCGCTGTCTGCGAATACTAATTTACAGTGAAACAGTAGTATGCCTTCTTATCATCTTTGTCTAAACTCATGACTAGGAAGACTAGGATGTTATCTTATGTATGAAGCCTGTCGGTATAGTGTCCTTGTGTTCCTCCTGCTTGGAAGGTTTAACCTTTTGCAATAATAACAGGTGGGGGTCTGTTTTAACCCCAGCTTAATTTTTCAAAAAAAATCTTTGTCTAAACTCCTAAATTTTCCTGGAGATATTTTCCATTCCGATTCTCAAACATATTCTTATCACGTCTGCAGCTGCTGGTTGAAGCAACAATCAGGCTCCTAGCTTTTACCTCAAAAATTCTAAGGTGATAAAACATATATAAAAAGTTGTTCAGTTGATTGCAGAAAATATAATTCACAAAGAAAAAATTGGGTATTAAGTACTAAAGCAATGAGCCAAAAAATTTAGATCTACGTTGATCTCTCGATATAGCATAATACATTGACCACTATAGCTGAAGACAAAATGAACATATAAAATGATAAATGGCGCGACATATGATGTCACACCAACTCGCTTAATCTAGCAAAACTCTCCTTGTGATTCTTGATCACGACAGAGCGTAGTCCAAGGCCAGTAATCTGAATCCTCTCGATTTGGCCACTCAGAAAACTAAATAAAAATAAGTATTCGATGTTATGGTCGGAAACTGCTATTAAAATTTCACCATTCCTAGCCAAGAAGCGGAAAGCTGATTGAAATTCAAACAAGTTTGTGCCTTGCAAAGGAAGTGCAATGTCCTTCTTGTTAACTTCCTTCAACATCCACACCCTAATAATATCTGTATCACACCACATTTCCCGTTCATTTTCTCTTACAGGCCAACAATGCCTACATGTTAGTTGTTCTACCAAGCACAAACATCCTTCGAATTCGAACATAGTGTGATGATTTATATAACAGCCCTTCCAGTCTAGAGTGTTGTCTGGGAATTCAATTTTTCTAAATTCCTCAGTAGCGAGATTGAAAGAAATAATTTCCTCGTGTCGTGTTAACCAAAAAATTGTTCCATTTGCAGTAACAGACTCGCTTCTCAGAAAGTCAACGAGAGGTTCGTTACTCATTGGTCTCCACGCACTTCCCTTTTCAAGAGTAAGGACCTGGAAACTCCAATGAGAATCATCATCTCTATCCATGTCCATCCAACCTAAAACTTTATATGTCTTCGATGAGGGATCAAAGCCAAACTCAAACCTGTAACAATAAAATCTACTATCAAAAGTATCCATATCATTGCTATCATATTGTGGTGGTAGATCCTCCCACTCTTTGGTAAGGGTTACGAACGCTTAGGTATGCTGAAATATTATAATGAGAGTAACAGACTAAGCCATTGCAATACTTTAGACGGCAATATTTAAATTCTTCATACGTACGCCGATGTGTTGATATTCCATTCACATCAACTGAATAAAAATATATACCCTTATCGGAAAACTCAGTACTCAATCTACATATGATATCCCATTCAAACGGTGTTTTATCAACAAACACTGGATCCTGGATTAAAGAATACCAAGACTTGGAGACACACTTAAATCGACAGAGAGACTTGATGGGGAGTTTACTCAGTATCTCTATAAGTAGGTCATAGGGAAGGCTGCAATAATTTTTCGTTTCCTCCATCTTTGCTGTAGTTTTTCTTGTTGCCCAAGCCGTTATATTAGCAAGGATTATTTTAGGACTCCTATCGTCTTACGGGAACTGCAAGTCCTATATTTTGTAGAGTTCTGTTACTGACGGACCCATTTTGTGTTCGGCAGACCCGGCCCAATTTGGGGCGGTTTGTAATTATGTTGGGCACGCCATATAGTGTTGGGCAACCCCATCACCAAATCCCGAACAAAAATAACCAGTAAAATTTCATTTCATTTTAATAAAAAAATTCTCATTCGATGTGGTTGGGAGACTCACCCAATTCGATGTGGTCATATCGTTTGGGACTGAAGCTAATCGATGTGAGGGGCTCGTTTAAGAAATATTGCCTCTGGAGCAGTCTGTTCACATTGTTTGAAATTATTGGTATATACGATGTGGTTGGGTCGTTTAAGACTCACCCAATTCATTGTGGCCATATCGTTTGGGAATGAAGAGAAACGATGTGAGTGGGTCGTTTAAGATTTCCATCTGGAATTTTGTCTCTGGGCGGTCTGCTCACATCGTTTGAAATAATTGGTCATACGATGTGGCTGGGTCGTTTAGGACTAAGAGAAGTCGATGTGGCTGTGTCGTTTGAGATGACCAAATGCGATGTCGTCAAGTCGTTTGGGACTGAAACTCTTGGGTAACACAACACATAATCTAGGTTTACCTTATTAATTAGTTGTCTTGGTCGTCGACGATTTCTTGGCATCTCCATTGTCTAACTAATCGTATCATCTTCGTCTTCACTTCCCATTACAACTTATTCACTTTGGTTATTTTTCATTCCTCTCTCTTCTTCATTATCTCTCATTTCATATCTATTTTCCTCTTCCCTCATTTTTCTAATTTGTTTTTGTACATCAAACATTTGTTCATTAAATGGTTCATCTTCATGTTTAGAAAAGTTGGAGTCTTCCATTTTAGTGTTTCGAAGTTTAGGACTTAGGATATAGTTTAGCGATTAGGAATGTGGGAGAAGAGAAGAAAAAGGATAAATAGGTTGGCAACAGGTTATCTTGATGCAGGGATAGGGGGTGCCCAACACAAAATATAATTTTTAGGTCAGTGGTAAATTTGTAATAAAAACAAAATTATGGGATCGACCCAACACAAAATGAAAGGTGCCCATAGCGAGTACCTTTTTTTTGTAATGTATACTTGACTGTAAGGTTACATGGAAAAAAAAAAAGGAAAAAATGAAGGATAAATAATGGGGTTTTTTTACTTAACCCCCCACAGATGTACTCCCTTTTGCGATAACCCTCCATTTTGAAAATCATTAATGATTGCCCCCCACTCCGTCTGTTTTGTGAGTACCATCAGTTGATATTTTTCATATTGGCCATTTTATCCCTATTATAAAGCGGAATATTTTGGGTTAATTTTGAAAGAGAAAGAGAAAAAACCCACAATACAAACTTTAATTTTGAGAGGTAGCCTCAAATTGTAAAATGTCAACAACACCATTACCCAGAGCTTCACTAGCTCCAACAACACCACCATCACCACCAGCCCCCAATGCAACCTCCTCACCACCAGCTACAACACCACCCTCCGCCTCTCCACCGCCACCTACGGCAACACCACCGCCCATACCTCCTGCCACCTCCCCACCACCTCCTACAATGCCTACAAGCTCTCCGCCGCGCCTTCGGTGACACCGACCCCGACCACGCCTTCGCAATCTCTACATACCGCCACCTCCTAGAAATATAAGCAGTCCACCATCACCTCCCATGCCAGTTTCTAGAAGACCACCACCCTCGCCACCATCGCCATTGTCGGGGCTATCACCACCATCTCCATCTTCAAATGGGATGTCGATTGAAACGGTGGTTGGGATTGCTATTGGTGGAGTAGTAGTGCTTGTTGTATTGAGTTTGTTGCTTGTTTGTTGTAAGAAGAAGAAGGTAAGAAGAGATAATAGACCATTGGATTATTATGGTGGTGCTCCTCCTCCTGGACCTAAATGTTGGATTTTTTTTTTTTTATATAGTTTGGGTCTTGATTGCTTTTGATTTTACTTCTTTTGATATGTTAAGTTAATAGTGAATTCATAAACTTTAACATAAATTTGGGTTTCAAGCTTCATTAATTTCTGATTTTTTTCCTAATTTTTTTATTTTTTGAGAAGGTTGGTTAATGGTCAAAGACATATGTTAAAAATGGGAGGTTTTTACAAATTTGAAGTAGGGGCAAAATTGTCAATATAGAAAATATCAACTGACGGTACTCACAAAACAGACGGAGTGGGAGGCAATCAGTAATGATTTTCAAAATGGGGAGTTATCGCAAAAAGGGGATACATCCGTTGGGGGTTAAGTCAAAAAACACCATAAATAATTAAAAAGAAAATCTAGCAAAAAGAGTACTTCTCATAATTAAATAGAGAAAAAGACCAAAAAATACATCGAACTTTGCAGTTGGTTTCAAAACAGACAACGTATTTTTTTTTATTCAAATAAACATTATACTTTCAAAACATTTCAATTTAGTCATACCGTCCAATTAATTGGATGGCGTGCTGACGTGGGATGTTAAAAATTTCCCCAAATCTAATTTGCCCATTTGGCATTAGTTTCAACCTTGAGGTGGCATTAGTTGTATATTTCACCGGCACATTGTCAATCACTTTTCCCGCCTAAGCTCTTGGTAGGATTAAACTGGAAAACTTGGAGCCCACGGGTGATGTAAACTGAGTCTTCCCAAACCCTTGACCTTTTGACTTGCAAGAATTTCCCAGATAATACAGAACGTACTTGAGATCGAAGTCAAGGTGGCGAGATTATTACTAGGGCGAGGATGATTCAGGTCAAAACCATAAGCAGCTCCATGAAAGTCGACGGCATAAAATGCATCTATATTATGCACAACATTGATAATCGATTTGTACTTTCGACAACGACTAATGGAAGTCTAAGCATTGTCACCGGGCTTCCAAAAGGCCAACACTCTTCGACCACCATATATTGCCATAACTTAATAGTTGGGATCCAACATTGGATCTGCTGACAAAACTGCCTTGTACATTAACATACCGTGGATTACGTCGTCTTCATCAAGTTCAAAAGTTGAGAAAGGTGAAAGCTTAATTTCACTGTTCAAAAAAGGATTAAATATACTAACATCAAAAGTAACATCGCGTACTATCACCAGCCACCCATAACTGGAACCTTGGCAGAAGAACTTGTAGTTTGGAACTTGTAATTTTTTTTTTTTTTTTAAAATTGGAACTTGTATAACTTGAAATTGTAAACTCTCTTCTAAGAGGGAAGATGAGTTTCTCTGGTCAAGTGTCGGGTTTTAATTTTATCTCGCCTTTTATTTCAAATCTCAATTTCAAGCATCTTAAATTTTGATTTCACTACAGTATCGGATTTTCAGTTGACATTTCAGGAATTAGTGTGTTGAAATGGTATGTGGATGCCACCTCAAGGTTGAAACTAATGCCAGATGGGCAAATTAGATTTGGGGAAATTTTTAACCGCCCACGTCAGCACGTCGTCCAATTAATTGGACGGTATGACTAAATTGAAATATTTTGAAAGTACAATGTTTATTTGAATAAAAAAAAAATACGTTGACTGTTTTGAAACCAACTGCTAAGTTCGATGTATTTTTTGGTCTTTTTCTCTAATTAAGTATCTTTGCTGCATCCACGGAAGGAAACCAAAAAGAAACGTTGAGCTATAGCAATATTTGCAGGAACGAATTTATTCAATGTTCCCGTAAGAACAAAAACCACTCTACAGATTACAGAACCACCTCCAACATTATTGATTAATGGGCGATAATGTCATCGAACTCGTTGATATAGCAAAAAGCAGAATTTCCTTTTGTTTAAGCATCTACAAAAGTGTTGTTCTCGTATAATAAGGATTTATCAAAAGCGAAAAAATATTGCTACAAAAGCAAGCATACTGTTCAAATTTTACTCTCGTTCCTGACTAAGATGGTTTGGAACTTGGAAGTGATGGAGCCATTAGACATGAGTACATGAATTCGCATTTTTGCAATGATACCCTGTAAGCATAACCACGTAAAAGCCACAGGCAAGATGCTATATATAAGAGGATCCTTCTTGAGTAAGCAGACTTTACTCATGAACACAGACAAACAATGTTAAGTATGAAGTACATCAAGAGGAGTGAATCAAACATTTAAATCTATGTTGGTTACTCATTCTAGTTGAAGGCAGAATAAACAGGAAATTATGTCACACAAACTTGCTTAAACAAACATAATTCTCTACGTGATTCTTAATCGTGACTGAGGGTAGTCCAAGGAATAGTCGTTCAGAGATTTGAATCCTCTTGAATTGTCCATTCAGAAAACTATATAACAACATGTCCTCTTCCTTGCCATTAGAAACTGCTATCAAAATTTCACCATTCCTAGCTAAGAAGTGGAAAACTGATCGAGGTTCAAGCAAGTTGGCGAGTTGCAAAGGTAATGTGATGTTCTTCATCATCATGACCCAGACATTATTGTTAATATCTTTCATCATCCACATACCAATTAGTTTTGAATTTTCATATTTTTCTGGTTGCCAATAAATTAGGTATTCTACCAAGCACAAGCATCCTTCCAACTCAAATATAGTGTGTTTAACGACATGACTGCACTTCCGATGTAGAACGTTGTCAGGGAGCTCAGTTCTTCTAAATTCCTCATTAGAAAGGTTGAATGAAATAATCACATCTCCAGCATCTTCTCTCCCATCATATTCTAACCAAAAAAGGGTTCCATTTGCAGTAACTGCGTCTCTCAGATATTCAATATCGGGTGTGTTCCATACAGATCTCCACACACTACCTTTTTCAAGAGTAAGGACCTGGAAACCCGAAATAGCGTAGTCTTCCAACCAGTCTTTATTTTTAAAAATTCTTGGCCGTTCCAACCAGCCTAAAACTTTAAATCTCTTCGATGAGGGATCAAAACCAAACTCAAACCCGTAAAAACAAGGGGGGTGATCATCATCACCATACTGTAGTGGTAGGTCCTTCCGTTTCTTGGTACTCAAGTTAACAATGCTTAGTTGTGAAAAAGATCTAAAATAATCATAACAGACTAAGCCATTGCAGTACCTTAGTCTACAATAACTAAAATCTTCATATCTCTTCTGATCTGTTGTTATTCCATTCTCGTCAATCAAATAATAATGAAGGCCACCGCAAACTCTACCTATAATCTCCCACTGTAATGGGGTTTTGTTACGAAACATTGGATCTTTGATTGAAGAACAACAAGACTTGGAGACACACTTAAATCTACAAAGAGATTTGGCAGGGAGTCTACTGAGTATTTCAATAAATAGGTCATGGGGAAGGCTGCAAGAAAAAGAACTATCTCCATAGTTTTTCCTTTTCTCCATCTTTGTTTTATCTTTTAGTATGTTAGCGAAGGTAAACATCGATCTTATATAGAGAGAGAGTCCGGTTTTGGTAGTGCAAGGATTATATTGTCAAAGAATTTATTAGTCGAGCCTAATGATGTAATGGATACTTGCCCTAAGAAAGGATAAGTAGCAAGGAAAAAGGATGTTGAGCATATTACAGTCTAGTAGTCCACCAATAGGAATATCAAACACCAATACAGACCTCAAACCTAAATGTTAAAGCCGTTTGTCATAATCATATACCAAAGAGCAAACTTTGTTGAACTGACCAGAAACAGTATGGCTAAATAACGATGTATTCTTGCATGGTGTTGCTACTAGCAAGGGGGTTCATGTCTATATCAAGAAATTTTCACCCAAAAAGAAAAAATGTTACTTCTGCATCAGTGCAATTGTTCAGTTAACTCTATGACCATCAAGGGTTTGACGTAACGGAGCCATTAGCTAAAGAATGAACATGCTACGCAATGATATCCTGTATAAAAACAAATGTTTAAGCCATCAAGAATGTATAAGATCATCATAGCTATTTTTAATTTCACAGTTAAAAGAGTTTTTCCTTCTCTTTTAATTTTTTTCTTCTGAATTTACACCATTCGGATTAAAAGTCGGAAAAGGAACATCATGTTCGATCAACACCAAGTTCTATGTACAACGAAAGAGTTGTGGGCTAATGTAACCCAGGAGAACCTTTCTCCTCAAATCCTGAGTTTCCAACTTCAATTTTCATCTGTACTCTGTACACAATCACTTATTTCCCAATTGCTTTACATGAAACCACCGAATACAGCTGATTCTGTAGAGATGAAAGCCATTGCCCCCAAAATATCTACAAGTCATGGGTCCATGAACAGATGGTCTTCAGTAGTATTGGCTGCACATTTGTGGCACAAATCCAACAGTTAAGAAGCCCTAAGAAGCCTAGAGCTTCTTAAATAAATCAGAAAGGGCATTATAGAGGATTGCAGCTGCAGGGGGCTTAGGTAATGAACCAAGAAGAATATCTGATGCACTAATGGAAGAACTGCCATAGAATCGAGAGTTCTCTAGTGTGCGGGTGGTAACTATACTCCCTTCCAATGAACAACCCACAAATGCACCTGTATAACAAATACCATAATTGTAAGAATCTAACAAGAATACCTAGCAAGAATACCTAGCAAGAATACCCAAATGCATAATTAGGAATATCCTAAAAAGAAAGTAGCCTAATTAATTATTGTGAACCTAGGTTACATGGACACGCCATATTTTGAAAAAAATCCGTGTCGGATACGTATCCACGTGCCCGTGTCGGACACATATTGCATGTAATTTAACTCGAATTTTGATATTTTGCCGTGTCCGACAATTCGTATCTGTGTCCGATACGGTGCGTCAATGTAACCTAGTTGTGAACCCTAAATCACATCACTAAGAGACGAACCTAATAGTCAATAGTTAGCAGTTAACTATTGTATTATAAATAGCCGGAAAAATGACAACAACGTTTTACCATCCATATTCCTTGTCTTGAACCATCAATAGGTCAAGGCTCGTGAATATTGACTGAACCATAAACATGTCATCTGGAGTTGTTTTCTTTACTTTCCTTCTTTTGTCATTTATTAATCAGTTCCCTTTTCAAAATTTAATAGGATATTCTTGATCCTCTCTAAGCGAAGGAAATACAGCTTTATGAAAATTAATCGCTTAATGAAATTTACAACATTTGTGATCTTCAATCTCTCCTGATTTTATTTTCAAAGTCTTTTTATTTTTGCTTGGAATAGACCAGGCTACACAGACTTGAACAAATTGAAACAGCAACAACTACCAGTCTACCAAGCACGATTAAGAGTGGGCATTTCTGGCCTGCCAACCAGTGCTCGAAGGTGAATTAAGATATAAATGTAGCACATTTGTTTACCTTTACTGCAACTGTATGTATAACAAGCAGCATAACCACCATCACCGGCTCGGACATCAGCCCCAACGGCTCTTCCAACAATGCCAGCAGCTGCACTCAATCCTGCTCCAACTGAAAAATGTACGTTCCCACTAAATGTCTTGACTGCATCTTCCGTTCTCAATACAATGATAAAATCAGTCAGCTCCCCACCAGCCTATAATAAAAGCAACAGAGTAAAAAACGGGAGTTTTCATCAAAATGGAATGCAAACACAAGTAGATTGTAGAAGATAGCGCCTAAGGGAACAAAGAAAATGAGAAAATACTCATGATTTTAGATTTGTCCTAATTTCCTAAAATACAATCATTTCGATGGATAAAAGATTTATATAGGTGCAAGACTTGGTATACTCAATTAAGGAGAAGGATGTCTCACAGACATTTATAGACAAATTGAAAAGTTATAACTACTTTACCTGAGCTCCCCATCCAACGCCAAATGAAGAAATTGCAGAGGGTGGGGACCATGACCCATCTTCTCTGCGTGCTATCACAATCCCCGTACCAATATTGTAGGTAACAACCACACCAACCTTTGCAACAGTAAGTATGGCAAGGCCTTTTGCTCGTTTTAGAATCACATCGGGAATCAACCTTTCAGGTTGTAGGGAACCCACCTGAAAAATAAATCCAGCCAATTGAGGGCCTTACACAGTTACGAGCTTCAATCAATTTCAATGACAAAGTCATTGTCAAACATGAGTGAGGAGGGGGGGAAAGACCCTCGAGGTTGTTCCAAGAGATTTTGAGGTCGAGCTCAACCATGATGAGTAGGAAGAGGGCATGGGTAGGAGTTTAGAATATTTCAAAAAATAAATAAATAAATCATTGGCAAACATCAATATTTCAATTTTTGTGAACCATTCCCAATACATCTAATTCTGAAATGCTTCTAACTTGATATTTATTATGGGAACGTGGAGCAACATGGTTAGCCAAGACCACATAACTATGACTATGCCAAAAGCAAGAGAAACTCCATTCCTCTCTTTCCTATATGAGATCAGTACTTTTTTCTCTTATAAGTTTCTAAATACCAATAAGAATCCAAAAAAAAATACTAATAAAAAAAGACAGGATTTTCTAAATTGTCATAATCTCTAACTAATCGGTTTAGTTCTTTTGGGTACGAGAATGACACTATATTCTAATCTAAAAACTTAAAATGTTTCCAAGCTTGGTGAAATGATCAACAAAGTAACAAACAACAAGAGAGAATATTCTCAGATTGTTCTAATTCTATATAATCTTTTGTTATTTCAAGCTTCACAAGTGTCATGAAGAAACATAAGACAAAGGAGTACCTTACTGTAACCACGAATTGTATTTGCAGCCTTGTAGATTTCATATTCCATGGATTGCCCCCACGGGAAATTTACCCAAGATCTCAAAGTACTTAGGTCTGTCAGATCATGTGTTGGCAACTGTGCAGCTCGACTTACTTGGTCCATTAAGTGTGACTGAACCGAATCAAGACGAACACAGCAGACATCACAAACACGTTTTGGGTCCCCTGAGCGGAACTTCACTGGCAACAAGCTTCTGCCTTTGGAGCACTCACCACAAAATATACCACCACAAAACCTGCAGTGATGCCTGGAGCACATGATTGGATGGAAACGCACATTACAGAGCATACATGAAGAGGAAGCACTGTCGGCCAACCATTTTGGAGGCTCAGTTTCAATAATTTCTTTCACCTTATCAAGGTTCGCCTGAGATAAGGTTTGAGAAACGTCTTTCCAAGTCTGCTCAAGCAGATGGCTAGATGCCCAGGATATCATACATCCTTGGACATCACCTGAAGCAATAGCATTCACTTTCCCCCTAGCTGCAAGCAACATCTCAAGTACCACATCCCACATGGTTAGCTCCTTATCTTCTCCAACATACTGACTCCATCCCATGTCTCCATCTGGGAAGTAAGCACCACCATTCGAACAAAAACCTCTATTCCACTCATCATGCTCACTTTCTGACATGGGTGGAAGTGAAACAGGTATCCAAACCCCAGTTTCTTCCCAAAGTGGTGATTCATAATAAAAGTATTTACCATGCTTCTGCTGTCCATCATCTGAACTATTATGCTCTTCATTTGCATTCCCACTGTCTTCAGGTATACCATTATCACAATCTTCGACTTGAGTCCTTTCTCCATTCTGAAAATCACTTCTCACCGTTGTATCACCATCCACAATTTCATCCCCATCATCTGATTCCGAATCGTGAGGCACAGAAACATCGAATTCTTCATGACGAGGATCAATATTCACCGTGGAAACAAAATCGTTAATCAGACTCCCCGTTTCTACCGAAACCTAAACACCAAATACCCAATTAATCCTACTCAATAACACAGTATTACCCAAGCTCTAAAATGTATGAAAACACTCTCAACTCCAACTTTTCATCAATAACACATCAAAACAAAACACAACACTAAACAAATTTTACTACAATGAATAACCAAAGCTCAATAAAACCAATATAATATTCTACTGCATAAATCAAAAAAAAAAACAAATCCCATTAAAATTGCACTAACCAATAACAATAAAGTAATAAACTTTGTCTCAAAAATTACCGTTTTTTCTGAATCAAACTTTTGGTCCACTTGTTTGGACGAAATTAAAGACACCCTTGATTCCAATTCTTCATATTCTGTCTTTGGGTACATCTTGTTTTCTTCTGTTAATTACTACGTAGATTATTATACAGAATCAAAAAATTTGTATCATCACCATAGAAAGAAGGAAAAAAATTGATTGATTGATTGATTGATGTTGTTTTAAGGAAAGTACTCAAATAATAATAATGTTGATAACGTGTTTCATATGGAAACGTAATATAAAACCAATTCATCTCGAAATATCGTTTATATACCGGAAAATAACTCATATCGGTATATATCGTTCTTTGGATTTACAGATTTACTATTTATAAAATTATAAGTAGTAATAACTGATAAGTCTTTTGTTTATGTTCTTCTGAAGATGGATTTAATAAAGCGATGGATAAGCTGGAGAAATCAAGGCTCAAAATATCAATATCGATAAATATATCGGTGTACCTATATCAGATATATCCTTTTTTTTTGGTAACAAATCCAAACTATTTAAAATATCGAGAATATTGAATATATCGGAAATATAATATCGGATATATATCATAAATATATTAGAAATATTGGATTTATATTAAAAAATAGTCAAAAAATCAACTGATATATATCAAATATATCGATTATATCGACAATATAAAATTTTATATCGGAAATTCCAATATATATCGGAAAAAAAAGGATTCTATATTCGGTGGATATATGTCAGAAATATCAATGTTGGTATACCAAAATATATATATATCCAAGAAATTGGGCTAGAGAGTCTCATTTAAAAAAAACAACTTATATCCATAATTTTTGGGTTTTAAAACATTGTTTTTATTCGCCATAAGTTTTTTTTATAGAAAATCTTTAGAATCTAAGCTTTTGACTCGAGACTAGGTGCCATATATTTTTAATATAAATTATTCTCTTTTTCACCCTTCCAAAATAACTACTTGTAGATAAGATACTACCGAATAAAGATTGAATAAGATAACTACTTTTAGATAAGATAACTACTATTTTGGGTTTGAATAGAATTTAGCAAAAAGTAATGCGTGTATTGCTCCAAAAGTTAAATTTGACACTACTACCGTTTTCATCCTAATGTGGGCGTATAAACTTATACATTTTAAAAATGCACCATGTTATAAACTTATATATTTTAAAATCAGTATATTTTAAAATGATAAACCTATATATTTTTTTAAATGCATACACACCATTTTTTAAAATATACAAAATGCATTTGATTATTTATTTTGTGGGTTTGATTAACTACTATTAAATGAAACGGGTTGGTTTAGAGTTTATTGTTTATAAATTTAGAATATAGGGATTAGGGTTTAGTGTCTTAAGGTTTAGGGTTTAGGCTTAAAAGGGGTTAGGGTTTAGTGTCTTAAGGTTTAGGGTTTAGGCTTAGGGTCTATTTATAAAGATTTTGGGTTTAATGTCTAGTGGTTTGGAATTTAGACTTAACGACTAATGTTAAATGCCTCCACAAAATATTGGAGACATAATATTTTTAGTTTTTTCATTACCTAAAAGCTAGTCTCATGAGGGGTGTACTTTCCAGATAGCATCCGGGCCACTCATATAGGCACAAGGCAAAGAAAGAAAGTATTGTCCATATTTTCATTATATGCATTTTTAAATGTGAAGGCGTAGTTATAAGTGAATTTTTGTGTGAAATTTAATTTTTTATTTTGTATCCCACTATATTACTTCGGTAGATAGTCGGTTATGTTTGTTTCCAAGTGAGGATATTTTTAAATCTATTCTTGGTAAAGTTGGATAACAGGGGTTAGTTCCATATTCTGGTCAAATTGGGGTATTAAATTCTAAACAAATTTAAGAAGAGTCTTAGGACTACTAAATATTTATAACTAAGTCCTCTAGACTAATTTTCTGTATATATATCTTGGTGCTGGCATTGAAAGAACCAAAAAACATATTAAGCGTTTAAGTTTTTGGCTTGGTAGATTCATGGTTAGCTTTACGTCCATTAAAATTTTAAGCTATGCTTGTTCAAGTTGTTAGATTACAATGCTTTTTTTCGATGAATACATATTATGTGCTGCAATGACGCATAGCCTTAGTTGCCAAGTACTTTAAAACTGCCTAAAAATTGACATTTCAAAAGACCATGTTTTTTACTGAATTTTTTTTGAAACTTACTGGAAAGGGTTATATAGTAGCAACTATTGTGTCCACACTCCAGAGGTGTTGTGAATCAATGTGGACATCAAAATAAGCCACACACTGGCAGGTTTCCATAATCACTGCAAACTTCACTGACAAAGATCTGAAATGTTACCTCTAACAGATTAACTGATGCACACAATTAGAAAAATCTACAACAATTGCTACGCTTATTGTCATCTCGAGTCAATCATGGAGAAAGTAACAATGAAGCCCAAACACCATTTCATTTTCCCCATTAAAGCAATTAGAATTGTAAGACAATAATTCAGGCAAAACAGTGGCTCATATAACAACAAAAACTGCCAAATGGGAGTCTGCACATATTTAATAGGTCAAAATTAATGACAAATCAACGGATCAAAACACTATAACATATATAGCCTTTACGTGCAACTGTGGTTCAACTTCAGATAAGAACAATCTCTTTAAGTAATGCCTTCAATCAATTGCAATGATGAGAAATCCAACAGAGACATACATGAGGAAGACAGGATAGAGTGCAAGGGCTTTTCTCCCAGGGCTTACAGCTGAACTCATGAATGGATAAGCAGCCCAAGAGCTCCAAGCCAAAGCCACAGACACTACAACCATCTTTACTATCACATTTCCCTTCAGCATGCAGATTATGGCTCCAACATCGAGAGGGAACAAGCAGTAACCAAGAAGGCTAATACTCTGGAAAAAGATTATGTGCCCACCCTGAAAAGATAAACAATGTATAACCTAAGCACTTCGGTATATATAGATAAGCAACTGTGGATTTGATAATTCTACAATTGTGGTTCATAAGAATAATCCTGGGTCAATGGAGGAAATCATTTCTAACCGTGACACCCACATTGAGAGACATGGTCTCACAGAAATAGAACCTGCCCTTTTTGGCGGTTGAGAACAAATGTATTCCCAATCTCTCCTTCTGAGAATTCTTTCACCATATGTCATCTAGATTAGATGAGAAAACCTTGTATTCATAACAAAAGAAATAAAACCGATAAAGTTCTTTTGGATTGTTGCACTCCATTACCAGATACCAATTGGTCTTAAGTTGGTTTAATGGCAAAAAGAAAAAAATCATACAAGAAATTACCATACATAAACACACGAACTAGAAGAGAAAAGATGCATACCAAAAGTAAAACATTCAACGTCAGTATTATGGCACCCGCTGCAAGGAGTGCAAATGCCACAGCGAAAACCTCAGACTGGTAAGAGGTCAACAAAAAACACATTAGTTCAAACTTTTAACACAGATTTGTGACCTTCTTAGAAAAAATTATATAAAAGGAAAATCCAAAAGTCAATATCACCCATTAATTACTTATAGAGAGACCCATTTAATTCCATATACCAGTTGTGTTTACTACCGAGGTTCTTTATGCATAACATAGCATCACAAGCATTTGATCTTTAAAACAAGTGAGAGTTGATTTGCCTTTTTCTAAACTTTCACAGCATTGACAGACAATCATTATATCTAGAAAACATTCGGTAGCCAGGACCAGAGTATCTTCACAACAGAAGTCTAATTGGACAAGTACAGGATCCATAAGCACACTGTAATCTCATGGACACAAGTTAATTCCTAATCGTCTCCCACGACATATATCAAAATTACCATATCCTATATAATCATAGAATTGCCGAGAAATACATCAGTTTCCTACTTTTCATTTGTATATGAAACAAGCCTAATCCACTAAACTAAACAGATTAGCTAAAAAAAATGTTTATACCTTTTTAACAGATGCAGACCAAGACAAAGTAAGTCCAAGAAAAACAATGAAAAAAAAAGGACCCCAAAGATCCCAATCTCTCATAGCTTTACCAGGATCTTCTCGAAACGGATTCGGAAACACAACAAGTTTCAAATTACTAACAATTCTAGCCAAATCTCTTTTCACCGTATCCCATACCGGTTCCGTCAACGTATTAGGAGCTGACCCAAATCCAGTAACCACAATATTACTATTATTATTATTATTATAGTACCATTATTTGTAGGCAATGCTGCAGGTGGGACAGGGATGGGAATTTGAGTTTGAGCTTGGGGTTTTTGGTAATTTGGGGTTGTTGGTTGAATGTTTGAGGAAATGAATGGGGACGATGACGACGAGGAAACTGGAATTGAAGCTCTTTGGGGGGGTTTTGCTGGTAGAACAGATGTTTGTTGATTTGATTGAATTGAAGCGTGGATTAAGTTTTCTATTTCGTCTATGTCGGATTGAGATGATGGATGGAGTGGTACTGTATCATTGTGTGACATTTTTTTTTTTTGGATCTGGTGTGATTTTGAGAGGAACAACCCTATATTTTGATTTATTTGGAGGGACTGTTTGATTTTTCGTTTTTTGTTTTTGTTATTTGGGTTTTGAATTTGTGGGTACCCGTTGACCTTTAGTGGGCATGGGTCTAAATTCTAAAGTATGAATTGGGCTTGGGTCTAAAGTTAAAACGCTGTGTAGAAATGATGGAGATAAAACAAAGTATAATTCATTATATAGCATCTCTATTCTCTAGGTGGAGATAAAATTCATTCCAAATTTCGTAAAAAACCATTTTTAGGTAAAGATAAATGTGGAAGTATCACCTGTCACAGCCACATACGTGGATGCAAATTTACAGTTTTGGATGCGGATGGGGATGCGGCGCGACAGTGACAATGTTGTGTGGGTTTTTTTTTTTACTTTTTCAATTTGGCACGACTTGGGAATGTCGCATTTGGTTGTTGTGTTTTTTTTTTTAATTTTTTTCAACTTGGGGCGACAGTATCAATGTCACGCATAGTAGATCCTACTCCAAATTTGCGACTAATATTTGCCTCCATCTAGAGTTGGTCAAATTTTGCAAATACTTGCTTCAAATTTCAGCCTCAAACATGCAGGTGATACATCCACCACTTAGAGATTCTCTTAGTAGTATTATACAATTATCATTCTCTTCTCTAAACATTATCCATCCAACAATCCTTTTGTACGTGTATTGACAGTTCAATTCTAGGAAGATAAAAAATATTGTATTTGGTGATATAAATAATGTCATATATTTATCGCATAAGCTTTAGATCTCATGAACATTAATAATGGAAATGTTTCAACACAATGCATTTCTCCATGTCGTATGTGTACTCCACCTGCATAATGCGATCACTTATTCATCTTTGATTCATTCATAAGTTATTACTTTAAGTATATTTGGTTTATGTTTTTTTCTCCAATTGATCAAAAGTATTTTCATTTGCGTAATTTCAATGTTTTAGTTTTTTTTTTTTTTTATATAAAGCTACATGCTAGTGAGCTAACCCAGTCCCTACTACAATAAAGCTTTGCAAACTATATCCATGGGGATGGTGCTTTAAGAGATTTCAACAAGCTTTCTTTGCAAAACACGGATATGTTGGAAGAGTCTTGGTTGGACAAAATCATTTGGGACACAAGTGAAGTTGTTTCGAAACCCAAAATGATTCTCAATAATCTTCGAGACGAGGATATGATTTTTGAAATTTCATAATCCAAGGAAGCCCTACATCCAATACCAGCTGCCCCGAAGTTACAGCTCATTTCTGAAGAAAATGAGAAGAAGCTACCAACTACAACTACATAAACAGTGAAACCTATTAATATTGGTATTTGCGATGCTTCGGTTCACATGGAGAAATCTGGGGAATCTATTGCCTCATTTGGGTTGGCTGTGTTTCATAATACTGGAGAATTTGTCAGTCTGTGGTTTGGGGGCCTTGTGGCCATCGACAACAACGCAACTGAGGTGGATGCCATCGGTTGGTCCTCTCTAATCATCAAAACCAATTTCAAAGACTCCCCAAGCCTAATTTTCAATGACAATGATACCATGGTTACAAAAATTAATGGAACCGGGAAAAAACCTAACAAAATATCAAAAGTCGAGAGAGAATAACAAAAAGGTTGAGCAACTTAAGATGATGAAGACTCTCCTACCGTTTCAATTGGAGATGTTACCTGGAGCTTTGATGCCTACAATCGCCCACGACTTGGCAGAGATTGTAACTGCTAAAAAGGAACCTGTGAGATTTTTTCCAGCAAACAAGATTGTTGCATTAAAAAAAAAGTACCCACAGCTGGTTCCCAAGGTAAAGATGTGGCTGAAAGATTTTGAAATTTTTGTGAGGAATCTGGGGATGTAGTTAGGAGCATGTTAACTATTCCATTAGACATTACATAGTTTAGGTACTCTAAGATGTTCATTTCTAACTATAATGCGCATGGCAGTTTATTTTTTTGTTTGCCATGCACATATATCGGTATAATTTACTGTGCGGTAAGATTTAATGTAGAAATGTGATTGATAAATCATTATGAATAAATCTTGTATGTTTTCTTTTGAATTGTCATTGGACTTATTGATTATATTTTTATTTTTAAAAGCTATGCAAAACCATTATAGCTAGAGATCGATGTTCATTCTTACTAAAAATTATATACAGAGCCTTTAGAAATCTAATATATACCTTGATCAAAATTGCATGAGCATATTTTATTCTTGTTGACTGACGTCATTTTGCATGGTCTAGTAAACTACTAGTGTTTTATTATTTGTTCTCGTTTAAACAAAAATAAAATAAAGTAATAAAATGAATTAAACTTGATTGTTCAGTATAAAGAATGGCCTTAGACAAATTTCACCTGATTAATCCATGTTTAGAAGTAAAACAAACAATCTTCTAAAAAAAGAACAAAATTTCCTTAATAGTGACTTACCTCCACACACCTTATATACATCTTGCAAATCAAACCTTATGTCCAAACAAACCCTTCGAATAAATAAATTCCCAATTCTTTCTCCCCTCTCGTAACTCTAAATATTTCAAATTGACTTAAAACCCATATAGCTTTCGCATAAGAGGATGTCTAGTTTACTTAAAATCCATGAAATTTTCATGTAAGGAGATGTTTATTACTCTTGATTTTTCTTTTTGGGGGTAAACATGTAAGAGGATGTCTAGTTTCCCCTCTTGGATATTAGAACCTGGTTCCGGCCGTCCCGCCACTTAGGTAGTTAGACGGTTTTGTGTAGCAAATATAGTACACACCACTATTTTTTTATTCTTCTATTTTTATTTGAAAGGGGTTTACATCTTGAATTGGGTAAATGTATGACTATAAGTACTAGCTACTGCATCGTCTCTACCATTTTCAATTTGTACTGTATTATACAATCATCTTCATCGTGAAACAAACTCTCTCCTTCTACATTTTCTGTATGGTATTTGCAATTGTGGTGGTGACATAAGACTAATTTTTTTGCGTGTTGCATTGACCGTTCAATTATCTTCTTGTCTAGCAAGATGAAAAATACAAGAAGTTGCATTAGTCTAGCTTTGTATCTGGTAACGAATGTCACACATGTTACGAAGCTTTAGACCTAATAAACATTAATAGATTAGTGTTTTAAGAAAATGCATTTTTTTCATGTTGGGCGTGTACTTCACTTGCAGCGATAACTTATTCATACTTAATTCATTCATAAGTTATGACTCTAAGTATATTTTTTCTCCCCGGTTGATCAAAAATATTTTCATTTGTGTACTTTCAATATGTTTTTTTTTGCAAGTGCTAACCCAATCCTTACTACAATGAATCTTTGCATACGTGTGTGTTACACTTTACATTTTGGTATTTATAAGTTATATGCGAAGGTTGAGGAGAACGGGAAACATGTTTGAATGGTGGTTGCAGAGAATATGTGTCATATAATATTCTAGAATGTATAACTATTATAATATCTATTATTTCGCTAAAGATAAAAGCAATCTGAAACACACTTACTTCTCTTAACGTATATATTGTCATTATTCTACATAAATTACAAATTACAGAGGCTGAAAAACATATTTCATTATTTGGTTTGTCTTTAGAAATCTAAACATATTTCACTTATCATTTGACTCAATTATCTTCTTGTCTAGCTAGCAATATGAAAAATACAATAAGTTATATTAGTTTAGTTTTGTATTTGGTAACGAATGTCATACATGTTATATATGAAGCTTTAGACCTAATAAACATTAATAGATCAGTGTTTTAATAAAATGCATTTCTTCATGTTGGGCATGTACTTCACTTGTAGCAATCACTTATTCATACTTAATTCATTCATATGTTATGATTCTAAGTATATTTTTTCTCCCCGGTTAATCAAAATAAAGTATTTTCATTTGTGTACTTTCAATATGGTTTTTTTGCAAGTGCTACATACTAGCGAGCTAACCAATCCCTATTACAATGAAGCTTTGCATGCACGTGTGTTACACTTGACATTTTGGTGTTTATAAGTTATAGGTGAAGGTTGAGGAGAATAGGAAACAAGTTTGAATGGTGGTCGCATAGAATATGTGTTATATACTATTTTAGAATGTGTAATTATTATAATACCTATTTCGCTAAAGATAAAAGCAATCTGAAACACTCTTACTTCTCTTAACGTAGATATTATTACTATTACTATACATAAATTACAAATTACAAAGGCTGAAAAACATATTTCAAAAGTATTTTCATTTGTATACATTCAATGCGTTTTTTTTTTGCTAAAACTACAAACTAGTGAGCTAATCCAATCACCACTTCAACGAAGCTTTGCAAAGCTGTGGAATGTGTTTGACATTTTGGTATTTGTAGATGTTTGTTGTTTACTGGACAACAATTTGGTGATTTGTGTAGTAGGGAATGGTTGCACTCTTATTGGGACAAAAGTTGCCTACGTATCAAATTTTTTGGGATAAACTTGAATCAAGCCTTACGTAGTTCATCTCTCTCTCTCTCTATTTATAGATGTTTGATCTGACCTTCTATATTTGTTCTGGACCGTTATGAAGTGTAGATCTACCTCATATGCTATCTTGATGATTCGTCATTACTCTGCTGTTACAAAGTTAATGTCTCATTGATTGAGGCGATTGATTCTAAGATTAAGCTAGTTGACTTTCTAAAATTGTTATGAGTTGACCTGGACCAACTATAAATGGTAGTATGTGGATACATCGAGTGTAGTGTGGAGCGGAGGATACTTAATTATTTTTAAGCTAAAAAAAAGTGACCTAAGTAAAACTTTGGATACATTGGGGAAATTATGTGTTGTATGTATCTTGTTTATGGAATGGAGGATAAAAAGAAACTTTACATTATTTTTAAGCTATAAGTAAAAGTTGAGTGGAAGGGGTAAAAACTTTGGAGGGCGGTTGGGGAAATTATGTGTTGTATGTATACTGTTTATGGAATGTGTAATTAGATGTACTTTGCTAAAAATAAAAAGAAACACTCTTACTTCGCTTAATGTATATATACAATTATATACGGCGCGAATGCTTATTCTTATCAACTTTCGTACGTATCTCTTCTTCATTATTGTTCGACTGCTAAGTGCTAATCATCTCCCTTGGTGCAACGTCAGGCTGCACGGTCATTTTTTTTATAGTTTTCAACCAAAATAAAATAAACCCAAATGTTCGGAATAAAAAATGGCCTTTCACAACTTTTATCCTGATTGTTACCAAGTAAAACAAGCCGTCTTCTGAAAAACAATGGCCAAAATTTCCTCTCTCTAATTATTAATCTTAAGTCTTAACACTGACTTACCTCCACACCTTATCTACAAATTCTACGCACATCTCGCAAATCAAACCTTTATATCCAAACAAAGCCTTAATAATAATAATAATAAATCCCAATTCTGCCCCCTTTTTCCTCCTTCGCCCCCACAATCACCCCCTTCAATCCCAAATGCAATTTCCATTGCTAAACAAGCCCAACCACTAAATTATTCATTCCTTTCATCTAAAACCATCAAAGAACTGTTTTTTATGATTTTTTATTAGTTTTTTTTTTAATGGAGAGATCAATTGATGCATGGGAAGAAGTACAAAGACAAGGGCATGATTTAGCAGATAGATTTACACAAGGATTGAATGGTTTTAATGGTTTGATACACACTCATATTAATTCCACTTCATTTTCATGGCCAAATAATCAAAAACCAAAACTTTTTGATATTGAATTGCCTAATCAGAATTTTGGAAGAAGGGGTGTTGAATTAAAGTATAATAATTCTGGTGTTTCAGCTATTTTCGATATTGGTAACAGGTTAGGACAAGCTGGGGCAGAATTTGGTGCTAGTTTGAATGCTGTTGTTCAGCAAATATTTCGTAGATTGCCTATGATGCCGTTTCGGCATGATGAGCATGAGATAGGGAAATTAAGGGTGGATTTGGATAGTCAGAGGAAAGATTTGGTAGTGGATAGTAGCCCAACGCAGGAATTTGGAGATATGGCTGAGAAGTTAAGGAATTATGGATTTTCGGAAACATCTACTTCGGTTGGTTCAGAGGATTCGGGGAATGAAGGTGGTCTTGGTTTGGATTTAAAGTCTTTGGGACATTTAGGTAGACCACAGGTAACAATTTTAGTCCATAATTGTATTATTTTTCAAGTAATGTTGTGTTTTAAGTTCTATTTATAGTAGCTTATCTTGACGTATGAAATGTTGTTGTATATCATAACTGGGGACATTGCACTCCACTCCACAAACTTCAATAGTAGGAATTAACTTTCATTCATTATGGAACATGTTATATTTATTGGTTTATATATTGAATTATCTACAGTTTAATGAGGCTGGTTATTGCTTTGCTTTTGTTTTTCGGGTGTCAATTTATTTTCTATAATACAATGTGTAAGTTGATATAACCCGTAAAACCTTGTGTGCATCAATTATAATAGCAACTAAATTTTTTTTTATTTCTTGTTGGTATTAATTAGTCTAATGTTAAGTCGCTTTATCTGGAAAGGAAGTTGTTGGTTAATTTTGAGGTATATATTTTCTTCAATGGACATATGGCATTAAAACCAAAATGTGAGCATGGAATTAGCCATTTAAGAATATGAGGATATGAAATCCCATAACATTATTAATTAGCACTGCCCTTGAATGGTAGAATATATATTTTTTCTTTTTTGGGACAAACCGTTAATCATTTTGTTTGACTATCTATTGCATAGCATTGCACCACTCATGTAATGCAATGGAAGGGTTTAGGCATTAGCTAAAATTTCAACTAAATTAATCAAGGCCTTCATAGAGTGAATTACAAGAAAGATTTCTAATTGAGATGGAGAGGAAATAGATCTCTTCCACACCATCCTTTTGGATAGGTACTCTACAGGAAATCCAAGGAACAAGGACCCTGAGAGGTTAGAGCTAGCCAGTTGCGGTTTATAATTTATTTTAGAGCTTCAGAGGTGGATAATTGGATCTAGTATCTTGCATTTGTGATTCAGCGCTGACATAATTTCTTTCGATGGACATATTGACAATGAGTTTTTTTAGATGGATCAAGATTGACATTTAAAACGAAACAGTCTAATGTATATTGATGCTAAAACATAAGCAACCTTCGCCATCTTGAGTGTGGCTTCGATGGGGGGACTTTGAGGTGTGGTTGGGTCTTCCTATCATTTACTGACCTTTCAAGGAGATGGATATCTTTTAACATCTAAGATGCTATGAGTGTGTCTTATTTCAATTTTGGTTACCCCAGAGCTCACCAAATATTTGGGTTACACTAGAGCTCTCCATAAATAACACTTGCTTTGGTGTTTCAGTTTCTGATTACTGATGGTCTCTTTTTTCTTCACATTTAGTTGTCTCTAGGTGTTTCCCATCTTCTCCTGCATCAGTTTTTTTTTTTATCATGTTGTAGTTATTTAATTGTGAAAGTTAAAGCTTTATTTTTTATTCATATCCAATTGTTTTAGAAGTATTACGGTGTGCTGTCTTAGAAATTCGTGATATTCATTATGTTATGCATATGTCCCCAAGGAAATTGCCAAAGTTATTGATAAAAGAGAAACTGAAACATGGGAGAGTACTGTATGCCTCCACAGCAATTTGATGTGGTTTGCACTGGATGCAGGCTACTGTCAATATGACATCAACGTATGATAGTAGAACACGTGACATTGAGAATTCTTTAGTTGCGAGGGGAGACTTGTGGAGAGTAGAGGCTTCACACGGTGGTTCTACCTCTGGAAATGGAAATTCATCTCTTTTTCTTGTTCAACTTGGGCCCCTTCTGTTTGTTCGTGATTCAACAATTCTTTTGCCAGTTCATTTGTCAAAGCAGCACTTGCTTTGGTATGGGTATGACCGTAAGGTATGGCTACTGGTTCTGTTTTTCCAATATATAGTTCTACAAGTTAGTTGGTTTATACTTGCTTACAGTCCATTATATTTGAAGTTATTATTTTATTTATTTATTCATTTTTTTGCATCTTGCATAGACAGTAAATCTTTGTCTTCATTGTCTTGCATGCACTTGCTTATGATTAATGATTAAGCCTGTATAAGTTGGATTCATGGAATCTAGCACTACACAGAAAAAACATTTCTCATCACTCAAAAAGTGATGTAAAAAATATAAGACATCACTTTCGAGAGTGATGTGAGTGGTGGCGATGTGAAAAGTCTAGGTTTTTCACATCACTTTTTAATCGATGTCCATAAGTGATGTTATTACTTTTAACATCATTTTCTAAGTGAAGTCAGGAATGCCTATTGACATCACTTACAAAGTGACGTTTGATTCACATACTAAATTACTTGTAAAGTGATGTGAAATAACTTCATAAATCATTTTAAAAGTGATGTCTCATTTATCAAAAAAAAAAAACATAATAATAATAATAATAATACTAGCAAAGTTGGTAAAACCTTTGGGTGATGATACCAGAGGTCTGGGACTCGAACCCTACCAGCATCAAAGAGTTACTGATCTCATTTAAAATAGGCTTGCCACAAAAAAAAAACATAATAATAATAAATATTGCTAATATCATTTCATTATAGTACCATTTTCCTGGTCATTTATCATCAAATAAAGATGAAATGTATATTGAAATTATTTTCATCACTAATATAATCTCCATTACAAATATCACAAATATCACGCTAAATACAAAAAAATTGTAATGTCAATTACATATGTACCACCTGATCACCACTTCTGACCCAACAAAATCTAAACTGCAATACCAAAATGAGCCAAGGATAACCAAGAGAACCACAATCACTCAACTAAGAACCTATCAAATTGGTGTGCGATGTTGCCTAGGTTGATGCAATCAAAGTTGAAACTCAAGTGCTTGCATGAACCCTCAAAGATAGACCTGTTGCTATCTTGCCATCTGGGCTTCTTCGTCATACTAATGTGATCTTAGGCGTACAAAGGCATGACCATCCATGCGAGACTAGATTTATAGATCATTCAATCCCATCTTATATGCATTCATCACCTAAACTGCAATCAGATTGATAATCAGGCATGAGCAGGAAGCTAATAGCTAGTTAACCTACTATTTATTTATATTATTGTGGATTACAGAGGATGAGGAGCATACCTGAATTCACAAGCTAGTTGTTATCAGCACCCTTCATTCTTTTATTTTACCGAATGCTGGTGTTATAGTAATACCACTTGTTGATTCATGGTTAAGTTATGTTCGAACATCAATGAGAATCCATGATTTAAATCTCACACCATAAGGCAAAAACAAATAAGCAAGCAATGAGAATATTATCCCATTGTCATTCAAGTGAACAAGAAACAAAGACTACGGAGTTAGAATTTCCCAATTTGATAATATGAGAGATATTTCAGCAATATTATAGATATCCATAGATTTCAATTCTTCAAACCAAGTATTTCAACATTCTAAAATCAGCAACTACCAATGTAAACTTCATCCACAACCAAACCCCATTGATAAAGAAGTAGACATACTTCAATAGCATTAGCAGAAAACTATGCATTATACTCATTCGACTTAAAGCAAGCGGTTCACAATC
Source organism: Coptis chinensis (assembly GCF_015680905.1). Lineage (NCBI taxonomy): Eukaryota > Viridiplantae > Streptophyta > Magnoliopsida > Ranunculales > Ranunculaceae > Coptis > Coptis chinensis. The sequence continues at coordinate 77,792,878 of NC_141464.1, forward strand.
AAATTGATATACCTACATCAAGGATGTACAATAGAAGGTCCCTGTTTGAAGGTACTTACTCCTGTTAAGTAAAATAGAAAAAAGGTCAGTATGTGGCACAATAAAAGCTTACAAAGTGGAGAATCCATGTCATATAAAACAAGTCAAACAAAGACTCCATTTCCAAATTAAAACGCCACTTGTATGCCCTAGGATCAGACTTACCACGTAAAACAGAAAATAGTGATCATAAATGGTGAATTAATTCACTCTTCTTGGATGTGCGCCATATTGTTACAATAATAAAGAACGAAACATACACCTTGATGCTCAACCAATCAGTTGAGTAAAATTTCAATGGAAGCAATGATGTTCTCTACCAAAATAGAATTCGCCCAAGAAACACAAGCCAAGGAATCTGAATTGGAGTCCTCAAGTTTCGCTTCCCATTTACTGAACTGAAAAGTGTTGGGCTTCCTGAAATGAATTCATGCTCACCTGAAGCAACAACAACTTGGTGGCAAAAACTGTATAAGATTTAAGTAATTGTACGTGACCCATTACAAAGAATCTAATAAACCAGGGAGTTGTTGGTGTTCTTAATTAAGTACTGGGGTTAATTAACTATGTGAATAGGTTTGTGCAAGTGAGTTGCGTAGCAACCACTAGTTGGGTATCTTGAAAATAGTACGTTTTAACACACTACAAAACCCAAAACAAAAATATATAGCTGTTAATCGAAAGCTTTAAAATTATTCCATGAACTAGTGACAAAGAAAATTACTTTTGCTTAAAACACAAAAGAGCAAGGATTCATTGAAATCAGTTCAGTCCATATTCAGCGAACTCAATTGATCAAACAACCAAAAAAGTGCGCAAGGCCAGTGTATTCGCACAATTAACAAATACCACTGTTTGTTTCAACTAATTAAAAGGAAATCAAATTCAATCATTAAAAAAATGAACACACCCATACTATGCTTAAACGATGAAAGAGAACTGAAAATGTAAGCGGTATACCAATGTGGAATTTGAAATATACCAATGTTATCGGAAGTTAAACCCTTAAAACCCCAATTGAAAACCCTAACAACCCAATTGAAATTGAAAAACAATTAATGATATGAAAGGGGAGAGACTTGGGAGAGAGAGAGGTCTAAACCTGTTTGCCTTGCTTCTTCGTCAGTGACTCCTTTAAAAAGCCACCAATAACAATTCTTCATCATCTAGCTGAGAAAATAAAATCAATCCAGCGAACTCAGGTTTGGAGAGAAAAGCGTGCTAGAGGGAGTTAGAGAATGGGAAGAAAGCGTATATGCAGACTGCTGAATCCGTTCGCGTAGAAGGGGGTTTGGGTTTACCCATAACTAATGTCTAATTGACCTAGTTAACCCTAAGTTTCCAAGCTCAATCTTTCGCGAAAAGAAAAATAGTAGTGCCAGTTGACCAGAATTTTAAGTTTTACTTTGAACAATGGAGTATATGGTGCACTTCATATAAAAAAAATTCCATTCAAACAGAATATCACATTTAAAGTGATCATATATTTCTAGTCAGAATATCACTTTTAAAGTGATCTTGTACTTCTAGTTTTAACATCACTTTTAAAGTGATCTTATATTTCTAGTTTTAGCGTCACTAAGCAAAGTGATTTAAGAAGTGATGTTGAAGTATAAAACCACATCACTATATTGATGTCACTTTTAGAATTGACGTTAAAAATCCTTACCAAATCACTCCAAGAAAAAACAATCTAAATGGGATTTAACTACCAATTTTTGACATCACTTTTTCTACAAGTGATGTCATATTGTATATACCACATCATTTTTCTGAAAGTGATGTTAAAAAAATGATGTTATAAGTCTAATTTGTTGTAGTATATAGTGTCATTAAGTATCATTATTATTAAGTATGGGCATCCAACTCAAAACCAATTGGTGATGAGTGGAGGGGCCCCAGAATTCATGTACTTATTGGAGACTCCCAATGCGGGATTACTAATCTCAACAATTTCATTCATTGAATCTTGAACACACTACTCTATCATATTCATAGTACCATGCTCTGTAACATACCATCTAAAAGATTTTATAAGTATTTAACTATCAATGAGTTAATATTGATCTCTGCTGGTCACTATTATGTATATTTGTTAATCTAAATTTAGTCCACCAGACTCTACCCCAGTAAGTTTTACCTAGAGTGTTGCCTATAAGAAAGAAAGAAAGAAAGAAAGGACAAAAGATAGATTGAGAAAACCTGCTAAGCATAAAACTCATACTTTTAGATGCATTATGTCTCATCAGAAGTTGGATGTTTGCTCAGATTTTGAAATTTGTATTGTTGTTGATGTAATTTTTTTTTATCGAATCGTTGTTATGCATAATTTATGTGAATTTTCTTTTGTTAATAATTGTCAGAATGGACTGCATTCTCTCTGTCCAGCTGTATGGTCGAAGCATAGAAGGTGGTTGTTGATGTCAATGATCTGTCTTAACCCATTGGCTTGTGTAAGTACGAACACTATTATATATAAATTAGCATCTTTGCAGTATTCTCTTTTCATTGGTAAAATGTTCATTCTCAAATGAATGCAAATATGCAATTCTTGCAATTTCAAATCGAATACTTTCATTGGTACTTCTATATCTAAATTTTAACGGGAAGCATTTGGTTAAGTTATATCTTCCGTTAGTGTCTGATAGATAATAATTGGAAAAGACAAGCTGTTTAGCTGAATTCAGACTTAGAAATAGGAATTATTGCGTGCTTCCTAATGTACAAGTTAATTGTGCCGTTTGAGTTGATTCAACTTCACATTTTTGTTTCAGTCTTTCATGGACATACAGTTTCCAAATGGACAGTTTACCTATGTATCTGGCGAGGGCTTGACTTCCAGTGCTTTCCTTCCTGTTATGGGTGGCCTCCTTCAAGCCCAAGGTCAATTTCCAGGAGATATGCGGCTAAGTTTCTCATGCAAGGTTAGATAGAAATCTGAGGATCAACTTAATGTAGTAGGTAGAATTTCTAATGTATATGATATCCATTATTTTATTGACCCTTCACAATTTTGATTGTTGGAGTTTGTTACATGCTTTGATGATCTTCTTGCAGAATAAGTGGGGAACATGCATTACGCCATCGGTGCAGTGGCCCGATAAATCTTTTTCCTTGGGACTTGCACAAGCTTTAGCTTGGCAAAGATCTGGGCTCATGGTCAGACCGACCATCCAATGCAGGTATATTTTTATCCTTAAACTCTCTTATTTAGCGAGGTAATCTCCAGGGTGAGATGTATGGATCAGCCGTATAACTTTCTCCTGTGGAACCGATGAAATATGTCATTACTTGAGTCATAATACCTGACCCTACACGCACACACATCATACAATAAAAAAAAAGGACGAAAGATCGTGCAACCTTCAGTAGGCGTTACCTAGTTGGTTTGGTGATAACTATTTCCAGAATTTGACAATCAAAGTTGTTTGCTAATCAGTTTATTGTTCTGTCGTATTTCCATATATTTGAAAAGTTCATGCTAGCTGAAACTATGACCTGGATATGACCGTATGTCAGCCCACTACTATGCATCTAGATACATATTCTGTTTTTGATAACTCTGTTTAAAGCACCTACTTGCCTACTTGAACATGTAGAACTGATATTTTTGGTTTTTTTTTATTTGCTAACAAATTGGCCAATTGTTTGCTCATTTTTGGTCATATCCTAAAAGCCAAAACTTTTCTGCTTCTTTAAGCTGCTTTTGTCTGTAATCAAGTTCAAGTATTTTGATGTTTAAGAGTGCACCGTATGTTTATACGTTTGCATTATGTTACTTTTGTTTGTTTTTATTAGGTTAGTGATCGCATGTTTTGCATCTGTTATTTCTTCATGGCTATTTTTCTAGAATTTGCATGTAAGCGTTCATGTTTATTTATATATAATATTGGATAAAATGTGCAGTGTATGTCCTACTTTCGGTGGAAGTGATCCTGGGATGCGAGCTGAGCTTATTCATTCTGTAAAGGAGAAACTCAGTTTAATATGTGGCGTTGCTTGTACCACACAGCCTTCTGCATTTGCTTCAGTTGCTGTAAGTTGTGTTTAACTGTTTATGCTATACGAGAATAGGAAATTTCACTTGTGCTAAACTGCTAATGTTGTCTGTGTTTTTTTTGAAAATATGATGTACATTTTGCAATGTTAAATAGACATGTATGTCCTGAAAATGAGGATTAATACTCTACATTTCGTACATATTTGGGATTTTTATATATGTTTAAAGAGGATTCTTACTACGTTCAACTGGTAAAGAAAATAACATATCATGCTTCAAATCTCCAATGTTATCTGTTCATCTACCAATTTCACTGTCATGAAGTATTAAAATATTCTGCCAATTGATAGTATATAGAAGGTCCTTTTCCATATATAAGGGGTCAATCGCTGCTATGAGTAATTATTGTTCATTTTTGCTGTTATGCGGCTCGGATTTTGGAGCAATGAGTCGGCAATTATGCTCAAAAGATGCTTGAAACTGGTAGTTATTGTTAATTCACAACCTTCAATATCAAGTAGGGTAAGGTCAAATCACTTATTCAAGGTGGTTCCTGGCATACTTTTTAGTTTATTTATATTTTTCCCAAAAACTTGCCCAGAACAACCATGTTTTATAATCTAGCCTAGAATAATAACTACAATTTCAAAAGGCTATAGCGCTTTGTGTGGATTTTAAAAAATCTTATCATGTTGTATTCTTGATTTTGAACAATTTTCCATTTTGAAAATACAGATTGGCAGGTCTAAGTGGAATGGCAATGTTGGGAGCTCTGGGATAACTCTTAAAGTCGAAACTCCTATTGGCAGCTTTGGCAGGCCTTCATTTTCAATTCAACTGAATAATGGCGTCGAGTTTTGATACCTCCTGACATGTATATAAAAAAGTGTATATATATCTGCAATCAGTTAACAATATTTTTTTTATACACGGTAGTTAATCCAAGTGTATTACAGTCTAATATTTTGTTTTAGATCTTTGAAGTTAGTGCATAAAATCTACAAGCCCATTATATGAACTCCAAATGTATTCCACTACCAAAAGTGAATTTATAAGATGAATTGAGGGCTGATTTTTGGTGAAGATAGTCTTCTCATAAAGGAGAATCTCTTTATTAGACGAAAATGTTTAATTTTGTCAAAAATTATTTTGAAAATTTAAAAATCAGGACTGTCGGATAATTTTATAATATTGTAAGTTATTTTGATACGTCTGAGTATTTTCAAATGTGTTTATTTTTCTAAATATGATTTATATTGTGGGGGAGAACGTCTAATTTTTTTCATAGTGGATTGTTTTTTTGAGTTAATATAAGTGGAGTTCATCTATTACAAAAAAAACAAATCCCTGAGTGTGTATATATATATAAGTTGAGTTCAACGGATTTTCACCCGTTCATTCTTGAAAGATTGAAGTGAAAATCCATAGATTATTCCATTTCATATATGGTGGTCTTGCTTATTTGATGCTAGTTAGTTAAAGTTGAAACACTATATATTCATAGAACAAAAGTTAAAAGGTGGTCTTGCTTTGATGCGAGTTAGTTAAAGTTGGTCTTGATAGGTTTTATGTATGTGCGTAGAAACTGATCACATATTGTGTGCTTGATTCACTAATACTTGTACGATTTAGTTACAAAAAAAAAAAAAGTATGATTCAATCAATTAAGTATAATGACGCCCTATTATAACCCATAAATTTACATCGCCAGAGAGATTAAAGAAAGGCACCACTCGCATAACAAAGTAAGTGGTGATCTCTATGAATTGTGGTGAGGACACGAGAGGGACATGTTATCCTAACAAAAAAATTAAATGAATGAGAAACAACAAAATGGAGATGATGTTGCTAATGATCAAAGAAATTTTGTTTGTAAGATTTGTTTGCACGGATTTGAACACTATCGTGGTTTCATGGCCCAATGTTCTAAACAACGTTAAAAAGCAACTAAAAAATAACGTGACAAGAAAGATTATTCTCGTATCTGTAAACAATATTATAAAATCTAAAAACGTTAAAAACTTAACAAACTAAATCTACTAATATTTAAAATTAAAATATCAATAGTAAACATATTAATTAATGTAACATTATAGAAAATGGAGAGGTTCTAGAGACATATTTTATCTTGACATGTAAACAAACTCAAAATTGTCGGGGTATTTATAAGTTTCGGATTAGACTAATATTTTGTAGATATGATCTCTTAATTATTCTAAATATTGTTATAAATAATAAAAAAATAAAAAAATTTAAATTTGAATTTATAAAATTTGGCTAATTGTAAACCGTTCATTTTCACTATTTTTGATACTATATTTGACAAGTTTAGAATTTTTTAATTTTTTTTGATTATTTATGATAATATTTAAAATAGTTAGAAAATTATATCTACAAAATATTAATATAATCAAAAACTTATAAATGCCTAACAATTTTAAAATTCTTTACCTGTCAAGATAAACCCTTCTCATTAGTGCAACTTAAGGGCTTTCGGACAAAACAAAGAAAGAAAAAAAGCCCAAATAATACATATCTGCTTCACCCTTACGCAATTTAATGGTAAAATGATTAAACAAACACAGTGTCTTTTATTTTTTTTTATTTTTTTTAATCTCTGCTTCAATCCCACGCAGAATGTAAAACATTACTATATAAACACCACTTTCCTCTCTCTCATAAAATAAATTCTCATTCCTCATTATTTTCCCGCTACTCAATTTCTCTCTCCACAAAAACTAAAAACCTCTCCTCTCCACTCTCTCTCTTCAAATTCCAGTCAAGGTAATTAAATTCATCTCTTATTTAATCACTCACTTTGTTTATTAATGTTTGATTATGTTTAATTTGTGTTTTGTTGCAGTGATTAAGAAGAGCTTGTTTGATTTGAATACTTGGTTGTTGTTCTGGTAATTGTTCTATAATTTAGTTTACTTATTTGACCTTGGAGTTTTATTAATTTTAACGTTATTATTGTATTAGGGTTTTCTATTGATTGAATTATTACAATGTTGTATTGTCTCAAAGATCAGTTTTGTCAAACATGTTATATGCAATATATTATGGTGGATTTGATTATAAATAAACAAAGTTAACATTGAATGTTTTGTTGTTTTTTCTACTTTATTTTGGAATTACAGTTTTGCAATAGGGTTTTTTGTTGCAGATTGAAAACTGAGTAAAAGATCTTTTAGGGTTGCAAATAGCACGCGATAATATGACAAGTTTTACTTTGTTTTGAGCTTTTAGGTTTCTGTCTACTTATTATATTTGTTTTGGTGATTTCAGAATTAAACAGAAAGATGTTTGGTTCAACTAGTGGTAAGTTTTTGTTATTATTTTTTTGTTTTGCTTTAGAATATGTTTTCAGTGTGTGTTTCTAATGACTAATGTTATCCATTTATTTTTGCGTCTGATAGCTTTTGGGCAGTCATCGACTAGTCCATTTGGATCCCAATCAGTTTTTGGGCAAAACAACAATGCCAACAATCCTTTTGCTCCCAAACCCTTTGGTAGTACATCTCCCTTTGGTTCACAATCAGGGGGTTCCATATTTGGTGGCACATCAACTGGCGTATTCGGTGCTACACAGTCTTCTTCACCGTTGGCATCCACTCCAGCATTTGGCGCTTCATCAACTCCTGCCTTTGGAAGTTCTGGTTTTGGAACTTCCTCAACTCCTGGTTTTGGCAGTGGTAAGGTTTCAAGTCCTGGTTGGACTGTTTTTAATTTGATTTAAGATCTCCTGCATATCATGCTGTAGCATTGGTAAAGGACTGTTTTTAACATATTTCACATGCACCTTCACCTAGTGAGTATTTGCTATTAGTTGCTTTAAGATTGTTCTGTTAATTTCCCTTTTCTTTTTCTGGAGTGTACACTGTAATAACTGAAGGTTCCATCATTCTTCTCTTTTTCAAAACATCAAAATAAGTTTTACCGAGGTTAATACAATGATATATCTAGAGACTTCTGAGCTTTATAACTTGAAAATGTTAATATATGTATGCTGAAGTCGACTAGTTGGTTTGCCATTCTGCAGAATCTTAAAATAAATTCCACTCACTGTCTGTCAGTTTGTGTAGGATCAAGGTTACAAAACCTCTTCTTTATGTTTCGAAACGCAGGAACTATGTACTAATTTGTTTGAGATGGAGATAAATTAAATATATAGTAGAGCTTTGGTCTGGTCCTTAATCCCTCTCACTCATGATCACCTTGTTTGAGATGTGTTTTTATTTTCTATTGTGTTCAACTTTTTATCGGTTGGAGTAAAATATAACCTAATGGCAAGGAAATAAGTTTCCACTAATAGTGAATTTCTGGTTTGCTTTTTTCCTTCTGTTGGACTTTTCAACTTTTAATTTGGGGATTTTTTAAGTGTTTGACTAGCTCAAGTCTATTTTTTTTTCCAACTAGATTGATGCATCCATATTTTGTGTTCCTTGTCTTGTGTTTAAGCTGACACCTCTCTCTTTGTCACTCTGTTAAGGTAATTCTGTTTTTGGTCAAAAGCCTACTACTACGTTTGGAGGGTTTGGGTCAACGCCTAGTCAACCTACTGCATTCGGGAATTCGTTCCAACAAACACAACCAGCGTTTGGAAACAACAGTGCATTTGGCTCCTCCTTTGGTACATCAAGTCAACCTGCATTTGGTAATACAAGCACCTCAGGTTTTGGAATGACAGGAACACCAGCCTTTGGTGCTACAAGCACCCCGGCATTTGGTTCTACGAGCGGGGCCTTCGGTGCTACAAGCACCCCGGCATTTGGTGCTTCAAGCGGGGCCTTCGGTGCCACAAACACCCCGGCATTTGGTTCTACGAGCGGGGCCTTTGGTGGTACAAGCACCCCTGCATTTGGTTCTACAAGCACCCCAGCTTTTGGTTCATCATCAACTCCAGGCTTTGGTAGCACTAACACAGCATTTCCTGCATCAAATGCACCGGCTTTTGGTTCTGGAGGAGCCTTTGGCGCACCAACAACCCCTGGATTCGGATCTTCAACAAGCTCTGCCTTTGGTGCTACCAGTACTGGATTTGGATCTTCTTCTAGTCCATTCGGTTCTACAAATACTGGATTCGGAGCTCCAAGTTCTCCATCGTTTGGTTTTACTTCCACTCCTAACTTTGGCCAAGGGGGCAGTCCTTTTGGAACGACTCCATCTCCCTTTGGAGCTCAGAATTCTCCATTTGGTGAGTCCCTTTCCTGTGCAAGACTTGAATTTTTCAGCTTAAATCTTCCAATAAATTTAGTGACTTTTAGTGTTCACTACGCATTGCCGTCATCATTTTTACTCCAATTTTGTCTCTGCTGGTAATTATTGCAGGAAGCCAGGCTACGACACCTACATTCGGCTCCACTGGCTTTGGGCAGCCTTCTTTTGGTGGTCAACGTGGGGGAAGCAGAGTCACAGGTTACGTGCCGACAACGGAGGTGGATGGTGGCAGTACCGCTGCGAAGCTTGAGTCCATATCCGCAATGCCTGCTTACAAAGACAAGAGTCATGAAGAACTAAGATGGGAGGACTACCAGTTGAACGATAAAGGTATTTGCCTACAAGTAGTATTTGGTTGGTTAATTTCCTTTTCTACTCTTTTTCAATTGAAGGATCCACAAAGTATTATTCTTAAACGTTTTTACATGTTCAAATTCATTTATAGGTGGTCCCAATCCTGCTGTTCAGCCTGCTGGTGGATTTGGTGTACCTGCTACCCAATCGAATCCTTTTGGAGGTTCGTCAACAATTGGGCAAACACCTGCGAATCCTTTTCCCTCCAACACATCTTCAAACATCTTCAATGCAAAACATCCACCTTTGGTATTGGTACCATATCCAATCCTACTCCACTTGGTTCATCTTCAACACCCCCTTATAGTACTACATCAACACCATCTTTTTTTAATACGACATCCACCCCTGCATCTGGAAGTAATCCGTCCCCATTTGGTGGGTTCACTTCACCTTCGCCATTTAATCCGGGTTCGGCTCCATCACCATTTGGTGGCCTGAATTCTAACACACAATCAGCTGGGTTGTTCCAGTCTACTGCACCTTCAATGGGGCAGCCGGGTAGTATTTTTGGGCAGACTGGTTCAGCCTTTGGACAGAATACTTCTTCCAATTCTCAGTCAAACCCTTTTGGTTTACAACAACCTGGAGGAAACTTGTTCAACAACGGATCTTCATCATCACTGCTTACCTCAAGCAATCAGGTGGGTTTATCAAACAGTTGCAAGTTACTCATGGAAATTTTGTCATTATGTATTTACGTGTATGGGCTCCACTATTTCGGTTATAAGGTTTGCTACAGATTTTATGACATAATCTAGGTTTTGATGGCATCATCATCGTTATGTACTGCATGTTCTTCTAATTGAGTTCATAATGATTTCTCTGTGCAGCATTCGACTAATCCTTTTCAGATGACACCACCTGCTCAGACAGCACCATCATTTAATTATAACCCTTTTGGCCAGTCACAAACAAGTAATGTGCTTTGTTTCCCTATATGCGTACTCTACTGCTATGCATGTATTACGTTTTGCTGAAACCTTTTTTCATGTTTTTGCAGCACCGAGTGGTTATGGCACCATGTTAGGTACTCTTGGGCAGGGTACTCTTGGGCAATCGTATGTTTCTTCTCCTTCTCTACTATTTTTTTTTTTTTTTACTAAATCGTAATTTGGTTGGCTAGTTAGGATTATCGACTTATCGTACAAACACATAAAAGAAAATTAAAGGCTACAAATATAATGCAGGCTTCTGAGTTCTTAGTTGTGCTATATAACTATACACTTATATGAAGTCACATGATAAGTGCTGTTAATTGGTTTCATTTTCCAGACAAAGTGCTGTTGTCATGCAGCCAACACCTGTCTCAAACCCGTTTGGGACTCTCCCTGCAATGCCACAGATGTCAATTGGTCGCTCTGGATCCACACCTTCAATTCAGTATGGGATTTCTAGCATGCCTGTAAGTTGTGTTTCCTCTTTGATTCTAGCTGGATAGCTCCTGGATTTCCGGTCTATTACTTTGGTTGTTTTGCTTATCTTGGATTACACTAGCTTAATTATAAATTTTGACAAAAAACGAGTGAGAAGTTTGCCATGAGCAGTGTGGTAGATCAGATTCTGCATTAGGTGCTTCATATCCTAAACTTGTGCAAAAATGTAAGTGTGTGTGTGGTTTTTTCTAAACAGGTTAAGGACAAGCCTGCCCCTGTCAGAGTTTCCTCGTTACTGACTTCTAGACACTTGTCTCAAAGAAGGATTAGCTTTCCTGCAAGGAAATATCATCCGAAAAATGATGGTCCTAAGGTGAGATTCACACTTTTTTTTTGTTAAAAAAATGTTATTATTGAGTATCCTCCAAATTTTTTGATCAGGATTTTCCATTGTTTTCCGAGAATTAGAAAATAGCAAAGGAAACTTTCATATCTTGTTTCTGCGTTACCTATATTTATAGCATCCTTTGTAATGATCTGTAGTTTGGGAGTTCTAAAATGACTTCCTGTCAGTGTAATTATTATTATTTTTTTAACCCCCCCCAAAATTCGAATCTTTTATTTTCTTACATCAGGAAGTCATTGTTCATGTGTTTCCTGCTGCAGGTCCCATATTTTGTTTGTGATGATGAAGAGGCACCTGGCACGCCAAAAGCAGATGCTCATTTTATTCCAAGGGAAAATCCTCGAGCACTTGTGATTCGTCCAAATGAAAAATGGTTTTCAAGGGTCGGTATGGAGAAACCGTCCCTGTTGAAGGATGCCCATGATCCACACAGAAATGGTAAGTTATTTGTATACTTATATGCTCTTCAGCATTATATTGGATAGGAACAATCTTGAAGTTCTAATATTGGACTGAAATCTTATCAATTGAAATAGTGTCAAGAATTTGTGACTTTATGTTGAACTATCCCTTTTTCCGCGGAAATAGTAGAACATTTCAACAATTTCAAATTTTCATCTTTTAATATAATTTGTTTTTCTTGGTCCTTTTTTTTTATGTACTTATTAAAACCTTAGGTTATCATATTCTGCATGATACTGCAGGATATGTCTAGATTGGAATAAAATAAATTGGCCTTAGATTATGACGGATATGGGAGCATTATAAGTCTTAAATGGTGGGTCCCATAGTTGAAAATATGGTCAGTATGGACTGAAAAAACATCAAAAATTTATTTTTACCTTGGACGAAATAGTATGGTATATTTTGGAACTCAATGCCTCGAACCAAGGAGGCCCATGCTATACTTAGTATCACACTTTTTCCTTTTTTATGAATATTTAAACTAAGACATGTGCTTAGGGAAAGTGAAGATGTGTCTTGTGAGCGAGATATTGACATGCGTATGTCCTGGATTCGAACAAAATGCATGTCATATGATTTGACCCTGTGGTGAACTATGTGTGTATTTCTCAAGTAGCAGATATGGTATAGCGGTATTGATTTCTGTCGTATTGTGGTAGGATTTTATACGCCTCATTTAATTTTTGTAGCGTAATATTGAGAAGGGGTTAGCTTGTCTTGGATATTAGCCGCATTCGATTAACCCTGGCTGCACGTGCTGGTGAATGCTGTGCTATAGAATCCCTCGAAACCCCATCTCTTCTTAAACTAAGGATAAATAGAATAAAAATGGCTGTGGTTGAATGAAGCCAAGACCTTGTTTGATGTCCAACCGTTGGCTCTTTCATAAGCCTGGCTCTGTGTATGTTTGTGGTGATCATAACCACCATTATGGTCATTGGTATGCGATTAGCCACAGCCTACATCCCTGTGGATACAAAAAACCTTATCATGACATGAACAATATATGGTGTAAAATCAGTGCGGACCCAATTTAGAGGTACCATCAGAAACTGCAATGTAACAACCCCAGGCTTTGATCTTCGTCATAAATAACAACCTTATTTCATAATTTTTTCCTTGAGATTTCTTGGGGTTCAATTTGTACTTAAAACAGTTAGCTTTTAGTTTCTTTCATTGTGGTTGTCATATCTTGAAACATTATAATTGCTGCAGAGGGTCTAGCTGATGAAAATGGCTCTGACAAAGAGCATACTAATCTCGACAAAGTCAACCAAAGGTCCAATGGAGTTCAGGAGGACAATTCTACTCACAAGGCAGACTCTTATATTACACTATCTGGGCACAGAGCTGGTGAGGCTGCTATTGTATATGAACATGGAGCTGACATTGAGGCCCTCATGCCAAAGCTCAAGCATGACGACTACTACACAGAGCCTCGAATCCAAGAATTGGCAGCCAAGGAGAGAGCTGAGCCTGGATTTTGTCAACATGTGAAGGATTTTGTGGTTGGACGTGCCGGTTATGGTAGTATTAAGTTTACTGGGGAAACAGATGTTAGGCGACTTGATCTGGAGTTCCTTATACAGTTCAACAACAGGGAAGTGATTGTTTACATGGATGACAGCAAAAAGCCCCCTGTGGGGCAAGGCCTCAACAAACCTGCTGAGGTTACACTTCTGAATATCAAGTGCTTTGACAAGAAGACCGGACAACAATACACCGAGGGGCCAAAGGTGGAGAAGTACAAGCAGATGCTAATGAAGAAAGCTCGAGACCAAGGTGCTGAGTTTGTTTCCTATGATCCAATAAAAGGAGAATGGAGGTTCAGAGTGAACCATTTCAGTCGGTACTGTCTCTGGGATGAAGAGGAAGAAGCGGGTGGACATTCTTCGTAAGTTCGTTAACTACAATGTAATGTGATTATGTGTTTTCAAAGAAGTAAATTTGCAATTGAATAGGCTACTTCATTTTGGAGCTGTTGAATTGGGTTTGTATAGCAACTGTAGGAACATATGTTAATGCCTAGTGGTCTGATCAATGTGTTTGTGTTTTGATGGATGCTTTGGGTGTATGACAAATGGTCCGAGTTTTACTTTCTTTGAAAACGCATTAACTGTTTTCTTCTTTTCAGAATTAAATGCTCTCTCCTTGTACTAATTTATGAGACAAAACATGATTCCATACCATTTAGCATGTCAAGAAGTGAGCATGTCAAGAAGTGCGTCATATATCAACACTGATCAGCCTGTCTAAAAGAATCAATGTTGATAAAAGTTGCTTTACCAGCAATTAGGGGTGTTGTGCTTCACATAATTTAAATTCCCGGTGGCTAAAAATTCCAAAAAATCAATTTTGCGTACCGCATTTGCTCCACGGAATTGAAGTTCTGGAAACCAAGTGAAATAGAGAAAATCTAGTTGTAAATTTGCAATATGAACGTTTGTGGAACAGATAAATTTCCGATCACTGCTTTTAGTGGAAACCAGCTTCTCATCCATGAAATTTTATTTAAAAACACGCTAGCTTTTAGAAGCTCTTCTCACAAACATGTTTCTCTCTATTAAAAACACGCTCGCTCATGAAAACATTTGCAACTCTATCAGTTACTTTGTTATGAAACTTTATTCCATTCTGGTTTTCGTGACTTTCTGGCGAACCAAAACAACCATCATCACAGGAGTCTGTACATAAAACAGCCAAACAGGATCGTGCATGGAGACAGATGAAACATATATACTATTTACAAGTTAAGTTAGGCCAGAAACTACTACTTCGTAGGACGTGATTCAAGAATACTTGGGAGGATCGTGCATGTCTTTATTTTTAGTTGAACCAAGGACGTGATTCAAGAATACTTGGGAGGTGGTGTTATTTACTACATTCTTACAACGATACGCAATAGCAGGTTGTAGGCCGGTTAAGTAGGTTGTCCAAGTAGCACTACTGATTTCGGTTATCCATTGTGAGATGTGACAATGACATTTTTGTCATGAAAAGAACTATATTTTAATGAGAATCTTTGCCAATTTCTTCTGAATAGATTCATTCATTTTGGAAGTTCAAGATCTTTTTTTTTTGTATTTTATATTGTGTTGCGAATATATGAATGCGGAAACAACGTTACCCATAACAAACGGATCAATTCTACACAAAGATCGATCCTTCACACTAAACAAGACTTCAATACCCTCCAAGTACTATCCCAACGCTTCTCATTAACAATTTAACAAACATATAAAGTAAATATAATAATGCAAAAGAGAACCAACCACAAGACAAGGATATATCGTGGTTCGGCAATTTGCCTACGTCCACACTGGCGAGATCCAAGCTTTACTAGAAGTCCAGAGTAACAGATTACAAAAGCTCTCAATTCACTCACAAAGAATGAACACTCAACTCACTAAGAATTTCTCTCTTACAATCTCTCTCTTTCTTTCTTTTTGGAAAAGTTAGGTTTTCCAAAAAACTGATTTTGTTTTTATACCAAAAAACCAAAATCGCGATTCTTATGTAAGCCCACAAAAAAAGGACTGAAGCTGGCGCCTTTCTTCCGAAGCGCTGGTCGCACTAAAACATCGGACCATGAGCTGGTCGCTGGTCGCTTCTGGCCTTGGCAGCGCTCCTCATCATGAAAAAAGAGAAAAACTTTTTTCTACATTCTCCACCATAAAACGGTGAGGTTTTAACACAAAAACCGAACTTTAACACATCCAAAGAAGAACACATCCATCCGTAACTTCGTAGTCAACCGCCCACAAAGGGGCCATGCCCAAAGAGTGTCATGCTCACCAAGGCCACCCACAAAGAGTGTCATGCTCACCAAGAGCCACCCACAAAAAGTGTCATGCTCACAAAGAGCCACCCACAAAGAGTGTCATGCTCACCAAAGAGCCACCCACAAAAGTGTCATGAGCCACCCAAAGAGTCATGCTCACAAAGAGCCACCCACAAAGAGTGTCATGCTCACCAAGAGCCACCCACAAAAGTGTCATGCTCACAAAGAGCTTGCACCCAAGAGCCACCCAAAAAGAGTGTCATGCTCACAAAGAGCTATCTTCTCACAAAGAGCTATCATGCTCATGCTCAAAAGAGCAATCACGCCCACAAAGGGCCATGCCTACGAAAAGGCATCAATCAACAATGCATGAGCCTCCACCATTTGTGGAGTACCCCCAACCAATGTTGAAACTCAACTCCATAGAGAACCTTCTACAACCCAAAACCCTTTTGCCCTTAGGCAATGAAACAAATTCCCAAGTACAAAACTTGTCACGAGCCTCCACCATTTTCTGCATATCCACCGACCAATCTCGTAATGAGCATCTCTAATGACTTCCTTGAAGCTATCTGGCTCATCATCTTCAATATTCAGTGCGTAGGCAACCGAGTCCGGTTGACCATAATGCTTCACTATCTTATCATGCCCGTACTTCATAACTTGTTTCACACTTCTCTTTGGCTTTGATCTAGCCAAAGTTTGCTGCTCAGGTTGTTGTAACTCTACTTCTTGTTGAATAGTTCTTTCACTAAGAACCTCACTCTCTTTAGCATCCTCGAGACGCTTCTTCTATCTCAATCACTTGAGATTGTATAGAATCACTAGTATTTCCAAAATTTCTTCTCCGCCTCGCTAAAAGTAGCACCGAAGTTCATCAAAGGTAACCTCATTGCTGACCAGGAACTTGTGGTTCTCTAGACACCACAATCCGTATCCCTTTCCTCCATTTGCATAGCCCAAGAATATTGCTTTCTTAGCTTTAGAATCAAGTTTACTATCATTCATGTGGTAGTAAGCACTAGATCCAAACACTCATAAAAGTACCATAATCACCGGTTTCCCGTCCACACCTCATAAGGTGTTTTGTAGTCTATCGCCGGAACCGGTGATCTATTATACAAGTAACACGCCATGGCCAATCGATTCGCCCGAACTCTTTGCCAAGATTGGCATTGGAAAGCAAACACTTAGCTTTCTCAAGCAACGTGCGATATTCATTCTCTCTGCTAACCCATTCTGCTGTGGCGTGCCCTCATCGTCGATTAATCCGGCAATTCCTCGTTGCAAGACAAAACTCTTGGAAAGGCCTATAGGTATGCTCAGTACCATTGTCAGACCGTAGAGTCTTCACCTTCCTATCTGTGCGATTCTCAACCCTTGCCTTCCACTTCTTAAATGTCTCGAAAACTCCATCCTTGGACTTCAAGATATATACCCACACATAGCGTGTATAATCATCGATGAAAGAGACATAATACCGGTTACCTCCCTTAGAAGCCACTCTAGAAGGTCCCCAAACATCCGTATGCACATAATCTAGGATGCCTCTCGTCTTGTGCTTGCTTGTACCAAACTTGACTTTGCATTGCTTGCCATAGACACAATGCTCGCAGAATTCCATACTTGGTTTCTCCAAGTCTTTCAGTAGCTCTTGCTTACACAACTCAGACAATCCCTTTTGGCTTATATGCCTAAGGCGCATATGCCACAATTTTGTGCACTCAGAATTATCACTACATGTACCCACTGCTACATCACCTATCACTGTACTACCCAACAAAGTATACAAGTTTCCATGTCTTTGACCCTTCATAATGACTAAAGAGCCACTAAGGATCTTTAGGACTCCACCATTTCCCACAAAATTTTGCCATTTGGAATCCAAGGTACAAAGAGAAATAAGGTTCTTCTTTAACTTAGGAACATGCCTCACATTGGTTAAAGTCCTCACTACACCATCATGCATCTTGACCCGTATAGTTCCAATCCCAACCGTCTTACAAGCAACGTCATTGCCCATCAAAATGGAACCTCCACTCAAGTTCTCATAGGTAGCAAACCACTTCCTATTTGGACACATGTGGTAGGAACACCCGGAATCAAGAATCCACGTATCGGTCATGTGGTCATCGTGTGTGTAGACACCGAAAAGACTTTACATCATCCCCATCGGCGGAAGCAAGACTTGCTTCACTAACATCCTCATTCTCAAACTTACCACTCATCTTGTTACTCTTTTTCGGGCTAGAGCAATCACATAGATAATGCCCATTTTCTTTGCAATTGTAGCACCGTACATGTTTTAAAGGCTTCTTCGAACTACCCTTCCACTTGCTTGTGGAAGTCATCTCATTCGACATCACCCTCGCCATCTTTTCTTTTGTTTCTTTATCAAACTTCTCTACTTTAAATCTAGCATTTGACATCTTGGGAGCCCCTTTTTCAAGTCACACACAATAACCAAAAAATTTATCTCACTCAGGAATTTTATCGAACACCTTGTCTACATAAATTTCGAGCACTATGGTTCTTTACCAAAACTCAAAATCTTAGGTCGTATACCTCGCTCCGATACCAATTGTTGCGAATATATGAGTGTGGAAACAACGTTACCCACAACAAACGGATCAATTCTACACAAAGATCGATCCTTCACACTAGACAAGACTTCAATACCCTCCAAGTACTATCCCAACGCTTCTCATTAACAATTTAACAAACATATAAAGTAAATATAATAATGTAAAAGAGAACCAACCACAAGATAAAGATATATCGTGGTTCGACGATTTACGCCCACACCGGGCGAGATCCAAGCTTTACTAGAAGTCCGTAGTAACAGACAAAGAGCTCTCAATTCACTCACAAAGAATGAACACTCAACTCACTAAGAATTTCTCTCTTACAATTTCTCTCTTTCTTTCTTTTTTGAAAAGTTAGGTTTTCCAAAAAATTGATTTTGTTTTTATACCAAAAAACCAAAATCGCGATTCTTATGTGAAGCCCACAAAGAGGACTGAAGCGCCAAGGCCTATCTTTCGAGAGCGGTTGGTAGCGGCTTCTCCTTCGATGGTCGTCGCCAAAACACTGGACCATGAGCTGGCGTCATTGGCGCTTCCACTGAGCGTAGGCGCGCTCTGAATGTGAAAAACATAGAAAAACTCTTTTTTCTCTACATATTGGTTATTTGTCTTCTTGAATTGTCTTTTACTCTGTTTAATTGACATGATAGGCTAGTATTTGACTATTTGGTGCATATATATGTTTTGAAATGCATGTCTTCCTCACATACCAACAATGATATGCAGTATTAGATACTCAATTAATAGCATAGACGTCAATCTAATGAATGCAAATTTCTACTTGTTCATTTTCTCTTTTGGCCAGAAACAAATTAAAAGATCGGATCAGGACTGTCCCAAAGATTAATATGTCAACTTAACAAATTATAGTTTGCCAAACGTTCTTTATGAGATACCCTGCGTTTTATTTCATGTTGGATCATCTACTTGTATATTTTCTTTTGGCCAGAAATCAAATGAGATGAGATCACTTTGTACCACTTGATGATAAAAGAAAGTGAGTTTTGCCACTGATACTCGCTTTAGGCTATACATAGTCATATTAAGTAATCTTAGTTTCTTAATCACACTTATTCACGCACACTCTTATACATTTATACTTCCATTGATCGAGTAGCTATTGTGGTGAAATTGTATTTCTTATTATTCAACTCTTTTGAGTTTTGGCATTATATAGTGTACAGTACTGGAAGAAAAGTTCCAAGATCCCCGTGTTTATTAAGTAGGTAGGTTTGATCTCTTTTGGCTATAAGTAGTATGAAGTCTTTGAGTGATAGAGTTAATACTCATAACAGTTGTAAATATATCTGCTCCTTTAATTGAGTTGTTTTCTATCTTCTCCAAGTTTTGCATAACCTATTTGTGTTCTTTTAAAGTTTTAGGCTTCATGGCTGTTCCCCTAGTCAATGGAACCACAGACAGAGAACTGCTAGATTTGAAGAGGCTTGAAGGAGGTGTTTATGTTCTCACTTTTGTTGGACACCTACAACACAGGTTCATATCTTTATAATCTCCTTTGCGCACAATAATTGCATGGGCAAATGTATTCTACTTCAAAATTAATTAGCGACCATATAATGATGAACAAACTACTGCAATGTATGCTTTTTCACAATCGACTTGACATGTTATTGGAACAGAATTTAGTTTCGGTATGTACTGTTTTCACGTTTTTTCCTCTAACTACATGTCTAGCTATATCTGCTTTTGTGGTTATCATAAGATTCTTAGATTTCCTAGTATTGAAGCTTTTGCACTGCATTAGTCATTTAGATTTACCAACAACCTAATATTAAATCTTATGAACTATTTGATTGATCCGATTCTATTAAGCAAACAAAGTGAATGAATACATTGAATTGAAATGACAGATGGTGTAATCAAGAGGTGATAACCAGTTGGAATTATTTGGCTAGATAATAATACTTTGGATATTTCCAAAGAATGACATGTAAATACTCTCCAAATAATGTCATTATTCTAATTTTTTTAATTTCTTGTTCATGAATTATATCAGGTTTACGTCAGATACCATTCGAGCAATAAACAACTTTCTCAATCAGGTATCACATTTGGTAACTTCTTTTCACTGGTTAAGTAGGTAAATTGAAGACTACAAATTGACAGAAAATAGCAAACGGACAACAGTAACTGTATGCTGACTCCCAACAACCAATCGTAACTGACCAATAGTGTATTTCGTATTGAGACCCATGACTGAATATCAATGCAAAAAAATAGTATCCATTTAGGGTGTTGGAATAGGGACTATTTTTAGGGAGTCGGACTAGAAGTGCACTAAAAAACTTGAACATGCAAAATCCATCATAAACACTGGGTATGTAGCATATTCCACAATGAGAGTAGAACTGCATAAGCTCAAGATGAGATATTCTCCGTCTTGAATTAGCTAATTGTCCATACATTCTGGGATGCAACGAACCACACACACATCCCTGTAAAAATAGCTTGTGGATATTTTTTCGGATGGCTGGACACAGACCGATTAGGACACCAAAAGTGGCCTTGCCTACAAAAATGTACCTTCTTGTTCTTGTAAGTGTATGGCTATAAGGCACATTCTTGCTTAAGCTTAGCTGAAAGTCCCTAGTGTTTGGGGATCTTGTTTCTTACTTTCAGCTGAAAACTTTGTTTAGCACGTCACATTGTGAATTTAATCTGATTCATGGCAACTTAGGTAGCAAGTGACGTTGGAGCATCTGTGTTGATTACAACAAACCAGGTACCCTGCGAATGTTTTTCTTAGTTACATTCCAAGGGGACAAAATGGGTTGGGATTTGACTTAAAATTTTCAGCTCAGCACGTTTTGTCTAAAATTTTCATTGCATGTGCTATTTTGAATGCAAAAGCTAGTTGCAATAGCAGAACACATTACAACCATTTTATCTGCTATCCTTTTTGCCAGAAAAAACACATAATAATCTGTTTAAACTTAAAAGAGACTGAGTGCAAACTTGATAACATCATAAGTTTTAAAAATCTGAGTTGAAAATAATTTGATGTTGACAAAAGTTATAACCTATCTCATTACAACCTCTATATGTGGACAACTCGCTTTGACCTATGGGATGTTTGCCGAGGTATCTGTCCCCTGCAGTCTTGACACACGAATATTGTTACATTGTTGGTGGCATCTAGCTTTACTAAATAGTTGAGAATGCCTGCTTCAACCACCGTCGCTCTAAGCCAAATACCGCTTTTGTAAACATCTACCCTTTGATTCGGAGCATATGGAGCTCACAATTGCAGTGATGAATCCTTTGGAAGCCTCAATTGGTTCCGAGGAACAAGTTCAATCTTTACTCTGCTGTCACCACCTGGGTTCGGGTCAATAACAACGTTGTTCCTATGCATTACCATTATAGTACAAGTGTTGGACCAGCCATGGGTGGGGAAGATATTCATGGAAACTTAGGTCCAGTGTCCAGGAAATGTTGGGAGTGGATCATTGAATTATCTGATTTGCTTGTTTTGTGCATATGAGTTTAATCAATATGTTGTGTATATATATAAATTGACGTGCGGTCTGTCTTATTCAGGGAAGATTCTTCTCAAATGGAATGGATGTGGATTACTTGAGAAACACTGATAGAAAGGGATGCAAGGTATGAATATATTATATATGTCTATCTTATATATAGATGCACATGCATCATGGTTTGTTCTTGAAGATCTAAAAACGCCAAATTGTGTGTCTTCTGAACAGGAATATTTGCTAATGTTTCAAAAGCTTGTAAGCAAGATACTAACATTCTGTATACCAACAATAGCAATAATAAGGTAATTTAGAACTTATTCTTCTCCATTCTTCACAAGAAAAAAGAAAGGGTATCGAGTTAGCAACTTGTTTTACTAGCATCTCCATAAGAATGGATGATGTTTCAAAATCAGTGTTTAATAAGAGATATATACAATTAATTAGGGGACATGCAGTTGGAGCTGGTTGTTTATATGCCATGGCTCATGACTATAGGCTCATGAGCTCAAGTAAAGGTTATATCTTCATGAACGAGGTAATTAGTAGCTTACATAACACTCTGACAATAATCCTGTTGCCAGGGCTTCTACATGTTCTCAACTTACTCATTTGTAAGATTTCTCCTCGTTTGCGCCCAGGGCTTCTATTTGTGTTACGTTGTATCTTATGTATCTACTAAGACCAAGTCCTGTATTTTGTGTATATACTAAGGATAAAGTTACATGAATATTTACTACCTTATTCAAGCAGGTTGATCTGGGACTGTCTTTAACACCTGGAAACGTTGCTGTTCTGCGTGCAAAGTTACCAATGTCAACATTCCAGGAAGCGATACTCACAGGGTATATCATAATAGTAACCCAATGTCTTCTAATAGGTTTTTATTGGGCATCTAATACTTCAATTAACTTTCAGCTTCAGCCTAAACAAGTTTATATATATAGGAGACGGTACGATGGAAAAGCTGCACTTGTAGGAGGCTTGGTTCATGCTACAGAACCTAGAGAGGAAATCCTACAACAAGGAATGAACAAAGGTTCACAAATCACCATAACAACTCTCCTTGCTCATTGCAAATTATGCATTTGTGTCATTAACTTATTTCTTGTATCTGACTTTGAAATTAAGCCATGGAATACAGAGCTAGGAACTGGAATAAAAAGGTGTATCATGCACTCAAGGTAAAAACTATTGCCTCTACATCTATTTAATTTTAGAGGAAATATGTCCAATGCCAACATAATCTCTGAGTCATGCAGATGGAGATCTTCAAAAGCACAGTTACAGAGCTTGAAAGTGGAGGAGTTGGATTTGCAAGAATGTGAAAAGTAATTGAAAGTGGGGCACGTACTGTCGAGACTTTCCAAGTGGAAAATAACATACATTTGGAGGGGAGGAACATTTGGTGCTGATGCTGCAGCTAGAAAATTATCTACTTATTTTGGGGTGATTCTAAGCCAGACTATGCACAACTGCAGAAAGTAGTTCCCCCTCTCTTTCGCCCCTAGTACCTACTACAGGATTAAATGAGGTTTTTCATGTACTGTAACATCAGTTGTACGTCGTAAATATCCAATCTTAATCTGTTTAATGATTGGCCAATGTCTCCTAGTCAATTGATTTATCTATGCAAAATGATGGTGTGGTCTATTGATCTATCTGCAAATGTTTCCCATTAATCTATTGGGGATTAGGTAGTCGTAGTAGTACAAACAATTGCATCTTATTAAAGATCTCCGCGCGTTACTACTTGTAATTTCGACTACTGGCTATTTATTTCGACAGTGCAATATATTAAGCTTCTCAAATCTTATATATTTTTTTTAAAGATTAAGCTGGGGTTAAGGCAGACCCCCACCTGTTATTATTGCAAAAGGTTAAACTTTACAAGCCTCCCTAAAAGTTAGATCATTAAAAGGAGGAACACAAAAACTCTACCGACATGCTTCAAGCCTAACATACATAATAACATACTACTCGTCCTGCAATCGAACCTAAGAAAGTAGAGATAGTAGTCCTACTTCCTAGTCATGATTTCTTTAACAATCTTAGGATGATCCTTCCTAAGATGAGTCTGCGCTTTCTCATAGTTGCAAAAGAAACCTTGGCAAGCACAACACACATAAGTGAGTTCCAAAGAATCATCCAAATTTTTTTTGGTGTAGTCCTCAAGATTTCTCATCTTTTTGATTTTCAGTAACGACTTTACTTTCTTCATCATTGCCAGCGTAGGCTCTACTTCTTCTGAATCACGCTCTTGGATCCGCTTGCTTCTTTGTGGCTTCAGAGTTGTCCATTGATTTTGATCCTTAGAAGGCGCTACATACCTTGATGAACTCTTTTGCAAAACAATTGTTGAGGATACTGCATCAGTAAAGAACTCAGTCTCCTTCTCTGAGAGATCATCATTTTCATTCTCATTTCCAGCAACTAGCCCTTCATACATGTTTCGTTATCTACTATATGACAATCGGTTAATCGGAATACCTCTAGGCTGACTCTGGATTGGTGTAACCATATTACTTTTATCTCTCTGGTTACTTGAAGTTCCTCTTTGCGAAAAAGTGTTCACATGAGGAATATCCATAGTTTCCCCAATCATATTTACTATAGGAGTTGTTATCTCAGCAGGCACATAAAATACTAGCTGAAGTTCAATGGAAGGATCGGTTCCAGTCTCATGTACACCAATATTGAGCTCTTCAATCTCTGTTCCATTCCCCTGAGCACCACTACTCTGGCTATTTGGTTCATGTTGGATAGTTGTACCAGTGGGTTGCTCCCAGATCTCTTTGCCTCTATCATTTCTTTTGCAACTTGTTCCTGCACCATCAGAGAGGGCACTAGAATGACTCCTAACTCTCCATATTCTTCTATTCACATCTTCTCCACTTCCATTGCCAGCATACGTTACAGTATTCCTCATAGCATTCTCATAGCTTACATTGGCATTAGGAGTCATTCTTTCATTCTTCCTTCCTTCCTGTGAACTGGTTACATTGTTAGCATCCAATCCAGTAGATTGTACAGTATTGAGTCTACTCATTCTTCCACTTTTGTTAGTGGTATTCAATCTCCTTGAATTTGCATCACCCAAACATTTTTCAATTTTTTGTCCAAACTTTTGACACTTCTCACATCTTTTTGGGATCCAAGGGTACTCAAACGAGATGATCCGTTCATCTCCTGCTAGTTCAACTGTAAATGAATCTGGAAGCTTGGCAGAAACATTTACCTCAATACATAGTCGAGCATAATCGATTCGCTTCTTTTGCTTTGTAGCTTCATCCTGACTGAAAGGAATTGTGTTGTCCTAAATTACAACCTATAAACTCCTCCCCTCTCTTCTCTCCTCTTTTTCTTTTTTCCCCCTCCTTCTTTCTTCCTCTATATACTTCCTAACTGCCTCTTTCTTTAACCGCTCCCATCTTCTCTAACCGCTCTTCTGTTTCCATGATCTCCTTACATGCCCCCACGCCCCGAACTGTCCAATGCCTCCTCCTCAGAGATCGTGGTCTTGGCTTCAGATTCCAGCTCTTTTTTCCTTTATCCAACATCTCCCTCAACTCATAATACCTCCACCGATCTTCAAGACTTCCAGGTCCGCCCTTTATAATTATTCGCGGACTATACCGTTATGTTGCCCCAGCCCAGGACACACCAGTCGTCTTAGTAGTCATATATTAGGCTGATACAGATGCCCCCTCTCGGTCCTCGGACCTAAGGTTCGGGGTCCGAGATACTTTCTGCCAACTGAAGCCGCGGATCTCTAGTACCTGTCCTAGAGCCCATCACCTAGCCAGATGAAAGGGTCCGGCTGGCCAGTGTTGGGTCCTTTCTCTAGGGCCACGTGTTCTCCTGACTTTGATTTGAGAGCTCTATACCCCTCGCGTGCCTTGCACGCCTCTAGCAATTATGATAGCGTGCGGAACCTGTCGCCTCGTTCTTAGCCCCTCCACGTGTCACCCCCTGCTGGCCCTTTCTTCTGATTCTTCGGTCTTTGTATTCTGGAAATTACTGCTCTACCCCTGCCGCTTCGAAATTCGTTCAAACACTTCCTTTTCTCTCTCAAACCCTTCCTCTTTTCTCTCACTCCCTTTTATTTCTTCTCACTTAAACCTTTCAACTTCATCTCTCTCTGTTTTTCCTTTTGGGATCGCCTGACTTTCTTGTCTTCCCTCTTCCTCCCGGTGAATCTCCACTGTTCTTGCTCCTGATTCGATTTGTACTACTCTCTTTTGCTCATTTCGCCCGCAAAATCAGTTCGCTTTCTTCTTTCCTTTATCTCTCGAACTTTTATTATACCATTGGTTTGGTTGTTCTCTAGTGTTTCGTGGATTCTTCCACGGGCGTAGCTTAGTCCTTTCATCTTTTCCATTCTACGTCTAGTGTAATTTGCATCATGTCGGCTTCTGAGTCGACAAGCACCTCCGCCGCCAAATCCGTTAGATCTAGTTCTCCTTCCTCCAGATCCAGTAGCCCTGTTGTTGTGAGATCAGAGTCCGCGGCCGTGATTCGTGACTCCCAATCGCTATCCCTTCCATGTCCCGAGATCGTTCAAGCTCCCTCCGCCCCCTTCACACTACCGCCGACCTAACTTGGCTGCGGTCAAAGCGGCTTATGGTATCCCAGACGATGTGATTTTGGAGCATGTGCCCGGGGTTACCCACTTCCCACATTTGGTCACACCTCGCCAGCGCTTTGTCGCCATCATGGGACAAATCGTGGGTCGGTCTTCGGTTTTCCTCGTCCCTATTAGATGTAGAAGTTTGCAACCATTTCAATATCCCCCCGTGTCAGGGTATTGGAAACTTCTGGCGTGTTATGTACGCCGCCAATTTCTATAACAAAACCAACTCCCCACCCATCCAACTCCGCGACATGATCTCCCACTATTACCTAAAGAAGAGTACCAAATTCGAAGTATAGGCTACCAATCCTTCTCAGAGTCGTCCGCGAAAGAAGTCCTTTTGTTCTCAACATCACCTCTTCCGACAAAGTGTGGCACCACTATCCATCAGATGTGTCCGGAGCTTCCTCGTCCACGACCTTCCCAATCAAGTATCTCCGAGACATTTACATTTTCTCTCGAAATGGTATAAGTATAGACCGCCGCCTATGTTTTTTTTTATGTATTCCCATCGCCACCCCAATGTTCTTTTTTGCATGGGCACGGTGTGGAGACCGACTCACACTCCCAAATTATATTTCGTGTCAATTCCGCCATCTTCCGTGAGTCTTCGCGACTGGAAGTGATCGGGCAGGAAGTTCTAGGCATCGATCCGGAGAAAGGCACTCCTCTTCTTCTGGACCCGTCTCTCAAAGACTTCGGCAAGTACCAAGGCCCATTCTACCGTCTACCTCCTCCCAAAGAAAGGTTGCCCAAAGCTTCCCCAAATTCAAGAAGAGGGGATATACCAAGAAGATTTCCCATTCCAAGGCTGCTGCAAAACGGGCTGCGGCCGCTCAACAACCTCAACGCCCCTCTGGAACCTTTCCAACCAGAACCCCCAGTGCCCCGGCCCCTTACTCCTCCATCGCTGATTGGGAGGACGATTTCCAAGCTGCTGATCCTACTTCCCCCACCGCCCCAGCTATGGACGCCACCAAGTTGAAATTGTGGGACAGTGACGAAGAAGATGGCGAGTCTGATTCCGCCGCCAAGAGCCCGCCAGCCAAGCCGCGTTAACGGCGGAAACTCTTCTTGCCCCTCGTGGTTCTCAGACCAAGATTGCCGCCGCGGCACTCATCTTCCACTCGTCGTCCAGGCAAGGAAACTGCCCCTGTCGCTCCTGAGGTTTGGCGCCCGGACTTCAAAGCTAGGGATCGGGCAGTCACCACGCCGACTTCGATAACGCCGCAGCCGCCGCCACTGCTCTTCAAATTTCCATCTACCTCGCGGACTGCGCCTATGGCGACTCGACCTTTCGCACGCCCACCACGCTGCCATCTACACAGTCTGGGAGAAGGTATGTCTTAGTCCGCTATTATCTTGATATTTTTTGTGGATAAGACACTTAACGTCTCCTTTGTGTACAGCTGAGCCTGGATGTAGGCTACGCCATCCGCGGGGTCTCACCAAGCACTCGAAACTCCTGAGAGGCCGTGGAAGCAGAAATACATGGGCCCGGCACCGGAAAAATACGATATGAGCGCCCGAGAAAGATCGCGATAATGCTCGCCGCCCGCTCTAAATCCCATAAGCCGCTTCAAAGCAGAACGCTGGAGGAGGCCTTCAATCAGCAATTTGTCCGAAATTACAAAAATGGAGGGCGAGAAGACAGCCCAAGAGGCGGCGGCCCAAGAGAAACTGGAGCAATCGCTGAAGGTTGCGTCAGATCGTTTCCGGGTTTTGGCTGAAAAGAAGATAGCCCGAGAATTGCAGCAAATTACCGACGATCTCACACCGCTGCTGAAACTCCTCCCCCTCGCCTCTTTCGCCCCCAGCCTGTAGGTTGGTCCTTCAATGGCCTCTTCGCCGCCCCCTGGGGGTGATATCAACACTGGATCCGCGGCTGAGGACGCTGTGGTGGTGATCTCTGAAGGTTCTCCTCATAAAGACATAGCTGGGAATCCCACTTTACCGCATTAATCGCCACAAACATTGAACTAGAAACTGTTTCTTTGTGTTTGCTTACTCTATCCATATTTTGTTCTTGCTCATTTTGTATGTACATTATGTCCCGTATTTCTGGGTGATCCCAGCGGGCTCACACTTATGTTTTCCTTTTAACCATCCCGTTCGCGGTAGTTTCTTCTTTTTTTATTTCCCGCCCCGTGGTTTGCTCCATACTATATCACTGTGTTCACCACTTGCTTCAATTGCCCGAACTTAACCTCTTGTTACATGGAGATCCTTGGGGGCAGCTCAGTTTGCCCCCATGTTGGACACAAATCTCGTTGTCCGCGAAGGGCTCCCCCCCTACTATCTCAGATGGGCTCCTGACTGAGGGCAGCTCAATTTGCCCCCCAAGTCGAATTGACCTCATTGTCCGCTGGCGGGCTCCCCTACTATCTCGGGATGGGCTCCCTCGACCGAGGGCAACCTCAATTTGCCCCCAAGTCGGATTTGACCTCATTGTCCGCGGAAGGGCTCCACCCCCACTATCTCAGATGGGCTCCTGATTGAGGGCACCTCAATCTGCCCCTCGCTAGATTCGACCTCTTTGTCCGCTGGGCGGCTCCACCCCCGCTTAAAGTGGGACCTCCTCATTCATGGGCAATTTTTCTACACCCTTGCAATGAACAACGCAGCAAATAAATAGGCAAAATGATACTCTATTCATTGATAACTTTTATACTCTAAACATTATAATAAAATGTCGCTACATTACTAGAGGCCGCTACCTCGGCCATTGATTCCCACCCATTACATGTTGTCACTCAAGGAAACTCTTTAACATTCTGATGTTCCAAGGCCTCGCGATATCCTTTCCCCTCCCCTGTTCCGCAGCGCCGATATGTTCCTCGCCCCCTTTTCTCGCACGGTATAGGGTCCCTCCCGCTAGGCCCTAACTTTCCGGCCCACCTCCTTTCTAGTCGACGGTGTCACTCTCCCTCAAAACGCTGATCCCCTACCTGAAACCGCCGAGGCCGCGACTCTCTTTGGCATATTGTCTTTGTAATCTTCTATGATATTCCTCCAATCGGATGCGGGGCGTGGTTCTCCTCTCCTCCCCGAGATTCAAATCCGCGGTCAGCATTCATATCATTGATCCCTCCTCCACCGCTTTGTCCGGGTGGTTGTCGCCACCATCTCTACCGAATCATCGCTTCTACCCCATATGCCATGGCAAATGGCGACTCCCCGAGTGGACATTCGTGGTGTAGTTCGATATGCCCACAAAGACATGATTTAACTCGTCCACCCATGAACCCTTTTTATCCTCCGTTTTTTCTTCGATTATCCATGATTGTCTTGTTGAGGATTCTCGCTTTGCCCATTCCCTTTCTTCGGGTTATAAGGAGCCGCTAATCCTTGTTTTACCTTTGAACGCCTGAGGAATTCTCTCGACCTTCCCCTCAGAAATTGTGTTCCATTATCGGCAATTATGGTGTGTGGCAACCCGAACCGCATATTATATTTTCCCATAGGAATTTCTTCACTTGTTCCTCCTTGATCCGCTGAGTGCCACACCCTCTACCCACTTGGTAAAATAATCGGGCCGCTAGCATATATACTTCGCTTTACCATCGCCATCGGTAGCGGTCCTACAATATCCAAATTCCTACATCGCTAACGCCAAGGACTATATACCTTGTGCAAAGGTTCAGCGGGTGCATGTATCGCTGGTGCAAATCTGCATTTCGCGACCTCTTAGCATATTCGTCGCTTCTCTTCTTCAGGGTGGGCCAAAATACCCCCGACAACACCCGATGCGCCATTGTTTTTTCCTGCCGAATGGCTACCGCAGCCCCTCATGAACTTCGCTAAGATC
This sequence comes from Coptis chinensis, assembly GCF_015680905.1. Classification (NCBI taxonomy): domain Eukaryota; kingdom Viridiplantae; phylum Streptophyta; class Magnoliopsida; order Ranunculales; family Ranunculaceae; genus Coptis; species Coptis chinensis. The sequence goes on from NC_141464.1 coordinate 77,823,042, forward strand.
TTTTCACCGACGCTGGCTAAACATCTCAACAACGGTCCATTCCGTCTCAGATAGGTCTCCTTCCATTAAAACGTATCTTTGTGATACCCGCCCATTCTCCTTCGCCTTTGTCTATCATCAATTTCTCTCCCCAATAAGAAATTTTTACGGGTTCTATCCACCCCGCTCTTCCTTCATGGTCATTCCTACCTCGCAATCACGGAGGTACTCGGGCTTGCTTAGCACCCGACTTCAATTGATCTCCGCCTCGCATCAGAAGCAATCACCGCTACATATGCCAATGCGCCAAAGATGTCTATTTTCACCGCGCCCTAAATGCGCCGAACCGGATTTTGCCAAACTCACTCGCTTTCCTCAGTAATACCTCCGTGTACTTTGCCATCCCGGGCATCGGGCAAAAAATTCTCCATTCATTTGACAAATTACCAAGTTGGAATCGAATATATCCGCCGCCTCCTTCACTCCCGTGATCCGTACCAAATCTAGCCCAAATTATCACCGCTTCATACTCAGATTCATTGTTTGAAGCCGCTGGCCCAACTTCATCGATAATTCAAGTCGATTATTCTCCCGGTGACTATCACCACCCAATCCCGCTTCCTCGTGGTCCGCCAAGGACCCATCCGTGAATACCTCCATCCATTTCTCATGTCCCACGGGTCTAACACATCCCCGCTTCGCTCTCCCTCCCCGCTCCATGATCATATTGTCCCCCCAAGTTGGGTCTTCGGCGGGGAACTCTGCCAAAAACTCTGCCATAGCTTGTGCTTTTTCCGCTGTCCGGATTTGGAATTCAATGTCATATGCACTCAACAACACGGCCCATTTCAGCATTCTCCCTGACTTGTCCGCCTTTAACGCTTGTTTGAGAGGTAAGTTAGTCACCACAACCACAGAATGAGCATCGGCGCAAGGCTTCAATTTTAACGCAGAAAACACCAAGGCCAATGCAAATTTCTCAACTTTGTCAGATCCGGCCCTCGTGATCTAACATTGTTTTGTTCGAAATACACCGCCTCCTCCTGCCTTTGTTCACCACCCTTTATTAACACGTAACTAATAGCATATTCCTCGACACCCCCAAGTACAAATACAACTTTTCCCCTTGCCCCGCCGCACAAAATAGAGCCTTTCCCAAATAAATCTTTAACTCTTGGAAAGCTTGTTCACATGCCTCGACCACCGAAAGTCGATGTTTTTCGCAAAGAGCCGCATAACGGTCTACACTTGTCCGACGACTTGAAATGAACCGTTGAGGGCCGCAATTCTTCCCCGCAAGCATTTGAACCTCCTTCACATTTTGGGGCGATTGCATTTCCACCAACGCCTCGATCCGTCCGGGTTAGCTTCTATTCCGCAGTATGTGACAATATATCCTGTAAACTTTCCGTGAGTCACCCCAAATGTGCACTTCGTGGTTCAACCTCAAATTTATATTTTCGCAATATCGCTGAAGGTTTCTTTCAAACCCCCCAGATGTTCCTCCTCAGTCATGCTCTTCTCTACCATATCATCTATGTATATTTCCATACTCCTCCGGATTTTGCATTCAAACATCTTCTCCCCTATCCTTTGAAATGTTGCCCCTGCATTCTTTAGTCCGAAAGGCATTCTGGTGTAACAATACATTCCCCTCGACAATGAACGCCGGTTCACCCTGGTCCGGGCCATACATTACCACTTGGTTGTACCCCATGGATGCGTCCATGAATGAGAAAAATTTGAACTCGGCCGTTCTGTCCACCAGTTCGTCTATCCGTGGCATAGGATAACAGTCTTTCGGGCATTGCTGGTTGACATCAGTAAAATCAACACACATTCTTACTTTCCCATTTTTCTTGGGTACCGCGACGATGTTTGAGAGCCATTCGGTAAACTGACACTCTCGGATGATTCCTGCGGCACTCAATCTTCGCACTTCCTCTCTTATCCCTTCTGCATACTGCGGTCTTATTCCTCTCATTTTTTGTCGGACGGGTTTGGCCCCTTCTCTCATGTGCAGCTTGTGACACGCAAACTCGGGGTCCAAGCCAATCAAGTCCTCAATCGACCACGCCAAAACATCGCCGTTTCTCAACATCTCAACTAACTTTGCCTTCCAACTCTCGCCACCACTCGCCCCAACAGACACCCGCCCTCCTCTTCCCCCTCACCTAGATTCACGGTCGCAGTCTCGTCCAAGGTCTTTTGTCCCACCGACCCATCTCCCTTAGCCATCGCAGTCTGTAATTGCTATGCTGGGGACTCGCTTTCCCCCTCCACTTCCTTCTCCGGAGCGCGGGTCAATTCTTTAACCACCACCTGGTGAATATTTTGAGCGGCGACCTGGTCCCCTCTGATTTCATACGTTCCCCCATTAGTCGGAAAGCGGATCACCTGGTAGTATGTGGATGGAATCGCTTTCATTTCGTGGATCCATCTTCTCCCCAAAATTGCATTATACTGCGGAAGCGGCGCCCACTATCATGAAACGAAAGTGAATACCGCCACCGGGTCCCGCCAAGCATCGGTAATAATAATTCCCCATGGGGCTCGGTTCCGCTTCCATTGAATCCAAACAAATTGGTTCTTGGCGGTTTATCCCGCCTCGCTCGATGCACATCTCCTCCATCGCGCTTTTAAATAGCAAATCTAATCAACTCCCACAATCTATCAAAACCCTCTTCACCATATAATTACCCACCGCAAACCGTAATCACCAAAGCATCCGCGGTGAGGCGCGTTATCGCTTCCATCCTTCGGTGAACTTTATCCTTCCATCGCTTAAGCGCGTTCTCGCACCGGTCGCGAGAGCACATGAAACCTCATTTATCCGCTGTAGTCCGGGCAGTCCTCCGCGACCTTATCTCGTGTGCATTTCTCCCCATTGTCTCCCACTATATATGACATTGATTGTTCCTAATATTCGCCACGGCGCGCCTCATCCAATCGGGTGTATCTCCTTGATAAATTCCTTAACAATCTTTTCTAACATTCTTTCTATCAACCATCGCAGCCACAAAACACTCATTTGTAGTATGATTTCTGATCCGTGGTAAGCACAAAATGGTTTATCTTCTATCTCCCCGGGTATGCTTCATGACCTTCATAATGCCGTGCATCCCTTTAATCGCTGGCAAGATTTCGCCCAGGGTTTGTTTCAACGGTGTAGACTCTACGCCGCGATATGGTTTTCGCTCGCGAATCTCCTCCTAACTTGATCTCGCCTCTCCGATTTTGCACGGGTCTAGGCTCCCCTTCTCTCGCCGCAGCCTTTCCTTTGTCTTTTTTCGGTCTTCCCCGCTTCTACACTCAGACCGACTTCTCTTAACTTCCTCGGCTCCTTAGCATTTCTCTGCAAGCATGTCCTCATAGCGGATGTATTTCTCCACTTTCGATACAACGCATGCAACGCTTGTAACCTCAATTTTGATACATATTCGCGGACTCGTTTCCCGCTTCACCCATGCCGAAAGCAATGATCATGGTGTGCTCTCCCCGCACTTTCTACCCTTAAGGTCTCCTCCTTGAATCTACACAAGAATTCCCCGAGTGTCTCTCCGACTTCGCTTTGACGCAAATAGATCCGCAATATATCCACTACCCTTCGCTTCGATGGATAAAATGGTCTACAAATGCTTGCTCCAACTCTTCGAACTTGGTTATACTCCGCGATGCCAACCTATAATACCACCGATGCTCCACCCTTCAAACCGGCGGGGAAACATCATGCAACGGAGCCCATCATATTTAACCTTCTTGCCACAACGCATCTCGTTGTTCGAAATGGTGCAAGTGGTCCGCAGGATCCCCTTCCCCGCCATATCTCTCGAATCTTGGTTGCGCTGAATCGCTTTGGCACCTCGGCGCCTCCATCGACGGCCAAATGGATTCTGATTGAGTCCAAAACCACCTTCTTCACCACCACTTGACTTTCCCTCCCGCCCCCGATTCATTTCTCTCGCCTTTTCTCGACATCGCTTTGACCATCTCCATGGTAATGCCTTCCCCGTATCGCCTGGTGGTTTATGACGCACTTCCTCATGCTGGCCTTCTACTTCACTATTTTCTGGCTCCCTTGTCTCTTCCTCCTGTGTGGATTCCTTTTCTTTCCTCAGACTCTCATTCTCATTTCTCAACCTTCCTATCTCTTCCCTCAGAATAACCTGTTTGCTTCCCCGCGACTCTCGAACTTCCTCTTCCAACTCCTCCATCTCCTCTATTTCCACACTCCTGGTTTCATCATCAGCCCCCTCAGTCCTCACTTTTTTGGGTCTCCCTCTTGTTTTCTTCGCTATGGTTGTCATCTTCACACCTTCTTCTTAGCACTCACTTGATCGTATGCTTTCCTCTCGGTTCCCCACAGACGGCGCCAAATGTGTTGTCCTAAATTACAACCTATAAACTCCTCCCCTCTCTTCTCTCTCCTTTTTTCCTCTCTTTATTCTTCTCTTCTCTTTCTTTTATATACTTCCTAACTGCCTCTTTCTTTAACCGCTCCCATCTTCTAACCGCTCTTCTGTTTCCATGATCTCCTTACATGCCCCCACGCCCCGAACTGCCCACCTGCCTCCTCGAGAGATCGTGGTTCTTGGCTTCAGCATCTCACTCTTTCTTTCCTTATCCAACATCTCCCTCAACTCATAATACCTCCATCGATCTTCTTCAAGACTTCCGAGTCCGCTGCCTTATAATTATTCATGGACTATACCGTTATGTTGCCCAGCCCCAGACACACACCAAAAGCCTTAGTAGTCATATATTAGGCTGATACAGAATACCCACCTTTGCTAGCTAGGAACCCCAAACCATCATCAGTCCACAGCTTCTTAGGGACGTTGACATTTAACCCACACAGGGATTGTTGTTACCATTGCTCGTTGTTTTTCAACACTTCGAGTCCATGGACTTGTGATAAAGCAACGATCACCAATAAATATTGGACCTTCCTCTAAAACTGATTGGACTAGCTTCATTACTCGAGAATTTGAAGTAGAACAGATCTTTATCCGTAATAATCTCAAATGACCCTTTATCTTTCCATTGCTGTTGAAGGACGTTTTTCACATATGGGAATAAGAGGCGCTGTTCTATAAAGAATCCCACCACATAGTCACTCCATTCATTACATCCTTGCATAATCAAATCCATCGGTACCTGAGTAACACCATTCACTTCTTGTAAAGTGAAGTGCTTTAGTGTTTTTTTAAGAGCAGACGCTTTATTTTGAAGGAACAAGCTACTCCATGATGATGCAGTAGGCACTGAAGCAACTGGTGGAAATCCAGCTGAGGAAGGTGCTGCCACGGAGGAGATAAGTGGCTCAGACGGTGTAGCATCAGCTGATGGGATAGGACCAGCACAAGGAGGCTGATGAAGTGGAGTTGGATGGGAAGGAAGAAGAGGAAAAGAAGATATACTACTATCCATCGATAGATCAGTCTAACTCCGAAGTATCCATGTTCTCAGATGAGAAATCTCACATCCCTTGCTGTTTCCGATCAAAACCCCCCATAAAAGAAAGGTTTTGAGTTTGTTCTTATGGCAACCAACGTTTTAAGGATAGAGCTTTTAATTGTTTAACATACGATCAAAAATTCAAAATTATACTATAAGATGACATCCCAGTCAATGTGTTTTCTAAATGTCGCCTAGGCTACTAGCAGCCCTTACGTTAGGTCCCATAGCTAGATTTATGGTTTTTATAGTTAACACAACTAAGTCAAACCTCTTTTCAATGAATATTCTTCTAAATAAACTAAGAAACGCGTAGCTAGTACATTATTTGTGAGGTCAGGTACTCAGGTTTGGTTCAGGAATTTTGTCTATAGAGTGGAAACATTCCAAATATGATACAATACAATTAAAAGTACAATTTCATTTTAACATAGAAAACACAAAGAACCCGTTCCACTTGGGCACTCACCAATTTAAGTGAGCTTAGGTGAAAGGTTGCGACCGAACTCCTTGATCTATGTGGTTGCTGAAACAAAAAAGTATACCAGTGAAGTAACATGTCCCTACCAGAATGGGAGAATACCACAAAAATAAGAGCAACCAAGATTTTAAGCTTGGAATTTTAGTAGTAACTAGTAAGTCTGTAAGAGAACTCTAATTCTCTAAACTCAGAGACCTTTTCCATATTTGCATCAGCTCCAAAAAAATTCATTCCTTTCGTTGAAACTTTGAAGAGAGTCTATTCTAAAGAAGGCCCCGCTCATTAAGTAGAATTTTTGGTCCGTTACTTAACTAAATTCTCAAATCTCAATAGTATTATTGCTCTTTTAATCCATTTTCAAATGTAAATATGTAATTAATTTGTGCACAGTAAGCAACAATCCCACTACATTTTAGACCTCATATTTGGTCGAACGAATCAATTTCCAATGAACAAAATTCATATCCCAATAGCTGGTTCAACGCGCATGCTATGCTGCATTATTTGTGCTAGGATCGGATCAAATGGTCCAACAGTTGCTCCCATTAGCAGCAGAATATACCCACAAAGTTAATAGTTGTTTTAGACCGAATTTTAGACCAAATACAAACTGCTTAATATTCCACTCTTTCCACAATATATTTCAGTCAGCTCTTTATTTATTTCTCTCTCTCACACTGTCACACACACACACTCACACACAGACAGCTAGAGCATGGAATTACAAGGAGATGACGGCCGCATCAGAACTGGTAATAATCTCCTCTTTCTTTCTTTCTTTCTTCGTTTAGTTTATTGAATATAGTAATATAAACATTACATGAATAACACATTTCTCATTGCGCATGCATGCATGGTGTACTGCATGCTAGTGCCTTATTATGAAGTTATGATAAAAGTTTTCACATGACTCCATTAAATAGGATACTCTTTCAAATCCTCTCTGCATGTTGGTTTAATTTATTGATTTTTTGTGTGGTTATTTGATTTCAATGCTTTATGGAGAAAATGATCCCCATGACTTATTCAGTAGTTACTAAGCTGGTTTTAGATGCATGTTTCCTTATTCATCGTCCCCAAATTAACTAAATAATTTCTTTTAGTGTGTGGGGGTGTTGGACCGGCGGGGTGGTGGTGGAGAGTTTGTTTGATTTGAGTTGCAGGCTGGCCCTCATTCATTTGTTGGCAATGTGGCATGGTCTCAGAATTTTTTTGATGTAAATCAGACTGATGGCATTAATGTGGACCCATAAGGAAAAGTGAATGTGAAGTTGACTATTTTCCTAAACACGTTTTTTTTTTTGTAACTATTTAATTAACTTATTGATTACCAAAAAGAGAAATTACATAAATAATTATTGGATCACAAGAGGAGATTGTACTCTAAAAGATATAAATCGTCTTGTTATTCAATTTGGCTGTTAAAATAGAAGGCTTTCATAATTTAATTTTTAATTTAGTCTGTCATGCCAAAATTGATCATTTTTTGTTTTGTTTTGGGAGGATATTTTCCACTGGAAGATAATTGTCTCCTTTTTAAAAAGTCAGCTTTAGATGCATGGTATAGGTTCCACACCATTAGAGGAAATATGCCAAGAAGAATAATTGAACAGTATATTGTACCTTCATTCTACTTCTCGATGGGAATATATAAGATCATGGTATTAATGTGATTCCTGAATTTCAACCTACATGGCTACACCAACACCCCAAGTAATTTTACTTTTGTGCCTCAAAATTTTCCTTGAGCCATTTTAACTTTTTAAGGTGAAGTGTGCCAAGTCATCTTGTTCGGAACATCATTAGCTGTTTCTAAATAAAGTTGCTAACATCATTCATGGTGGATTCTAGGTACTGTTTGGACTGCAACTGCTCATGCTATTACAGCAACTATAGGATCAGGTGTTCTTGCTTTGCCGTGGAGTGTAGCACAACTCGGCTGGATTATTGGACCATTCGTCCTCATTTTTTTCTCATTTGTAACCTATTACACTGCTACTCTCCTCTGTGACTGCTATCGATCTCCAGATCCTGTCAATGGACGAAGAAACTACACATATATTGGTGCTGTGAGAGCATGTCTAGGTAATAATAAAAAAAATACAATTAATAAATGTATTGGTTTGAGTTCCTATTAAATATTCATGGTGACATTCTTTATGCAATTCATAATGCAGGTGCAAGAGAAGTTGTGGTATGTAGTACTCTACAATGCGCTATACTTTGGGGAACAATGGTTGGCTATACAATTACCGCAGCGACAAGCATGGCGTGAGTCACTTAACTCTTCGATTTCTTCCCGAACTACTTCATAAGCCGCTTAACATGGAATTTGCAACCTGACATTTCTTTACCACTTTATATGGTTCTTGCACTGCCTTTTTTTTAAAGGTTCTTGGCCTATATTAGTTTATATATGGTTCAAATAAATAAGTCGTAGGTACAAAGTGTGCATGAACTATTCGTTGAAAAACAACGGAGACAGCAAATTGGGAGAATAAAATGATAGAGCTAGAGAAAACTAATAAGTTTTGGTATAATAATAAGGATGCAAATTGCAATAGATTGATAAAGTTTTGCTTTAATTATGAGGTCGCTATCAAGTTTATTGTTAGAGCATAGTTTGTAAGACGATAAGATTGACACATGACATTCAGTTAAATTTTGATTCTTAAGAATAATAATCTCTTCATCATGATGGTATCTTGCACCAAAAGATTTAACCATGTAATTTAGGGAAAAGGATTGATAAAAATATACCATGGCCTACGCATGATGATGAGATTAGTAATATGCAATGGTTCTATAATATTGCCCTTTTCCCAATAGTTGATCAGAAATTTTAACCTGTACCATGCCTTAAGTGATTAGTGCACATATGTTTGTCATACAACGGTATCGGGCGACTGATTGGCTTGATAAATATGCATCTTATCTACAAGGGAAAGGATTTTACATTTTTTTTTTCTTTGAAGCAGGACAGTGAAGAGGTCCCATTGTTTCCATGATAAAGGACATGATGCAAAGTGCGATGCATCAGGAATCTTATTTCTAGTAATTTTTGGAGTGATTGAAATTATACTTTCCCAGTTTCCAAACATGGAAAAAGTTACACTGCTTTCGGTTATTGCCGCGGCAATGTCATTTGTTTATTCATTCATCTCATCATATCTATGCATAGAGAAATTTGTATCTCACCCCAAACTAAGAGGTGGTTTGTTTAATCTTGAGATGAGTAAGGGTGTAACTGCTTCCACCAAGGCTTTCCATTATTTTCAAGCTCTTGGAAATATTGCTTTTGCCTACACCTACTGCATGCTGCTTTTAGAAATCCAGGTGATTGAGGACACAGTTCTTTGGTGTTTAATGTTGTTCTGTTTTGTTTTTACCCTCTTTTCTTAGTCTCTGTGTTTTACTTGAATGTAGGATACTTTAAAATCACTCCCACCAGAAAATAAAACAATGAAGAGAGCAACAATGTTTTCTGTGAGCATAACAACAATATTTTATGTAACGTTGGGTTGCATGGGATACTTAGCCTTCGGAAATGACGCTCCAGGGAACATACTCACCGGATTCTATGAACCCTTTTGGCTTGTTGACACGGCCAATCTTTCTGTCATAATACATTTAATTGCTGCTTATCAGGTATTGTACATTGTTATTGTAGTGGTTCTTGTGTTTGTTCTTGTCATTTGTCAAGTATGAGTTGAAGCTAATGGCGTTCTTTTTTGTTTTGAATAATATTTCAGGTGTTTGCCCAACCAATCTATTCTATACAAGAGAAATGGCTAGCTTTAAAATGGCCAAACAAAGGGTTCTTTAACAATGTCTATACATGGAGACTGCCGTGCACCAAAGGTCCCAAGTTCCAGTTTACACTTGCTAAGCTTTTTCTGCGTCCTGCTTTTGTTATCTTTACGACATTCGTTGCAATGATGTTCCCGTTCTTCAATGCAATCGTTGGATTGCTTGGTGCGATGTCCTTCTTTCCATTGACAGTGTACTTTCCACTAACCATGTATATTGTGCAAGCAAAGATCAAAAGAGGAAGTTTCAAGTGGAAGGCAATGCAGAGCTTGAGTATGGTGTGTTTGGTTGTGACCCTGATTTCCGGTGTTGGTTCAATTGCAGATATTGTCAATCATCTGAAGCATGCAGGTCTTTTCAAAATTGAGCTCTAGATTGCATGAAGCTTTGAACAGGAGTTTGTTCTTGTAAGTCTAAAATCAAATCTACTTTTGTACTTTATAGTTACTTCTTAGCTACATGATTTTTTCAGTAGAAGAAAGTAACAATACAAAGAATTGTGTACTTTTCTAGTGACTTTCAGCTGGGGAAATCTTGCAAGATAAGTTTCATTCATATGATAATTAGGTTCGCTATGGCCTTTGGCATTATTTTCAATCAGAAACTATAAAACCTATTAAATTGGTAGTCAATGCGCTCATAGCTGCATGTGCTTGGTAAAACTATGATAAAGTTGGTAAAACATTTTGGGTGATTTTGATAAAATACCAGAGGTTATATCAAAAGCCCAACCGGTTAATTTATTGGTAACTTGGGCTTGAAGCCCAATATTCCAATTTAATTTTGGATAAAATACACAGCCTTTTCTAATTATATCAAAATCCCAACCGGTCAATTTATTGGTAATATTATAAAATTGTCTCTCACCCCATCTTTTTCAAACATAAATCTAAATAGTTTGAAAACAAAAAAAACAAACCCTTCCCCAAATTGAATTGAAAGTTTGAAATGTGTAACATAGAAATTCAAAATGAAGAAATTAATGATGATTCCACCGATTTTGTGCAATAAAAATCGAAATCTATTCGAAATAAAAGACAACCAACTATTATAAAGGTGAGAAACTAAATTTAAACTCTCTCTCTCTCTCTCTCTCTCTCTCTTTAATTTTAGTTTTATTTTGTGCTTTGGTTGAATGAATTTGTTTCTTGCTTAGATGAATATGAAACTTAACTGTTGATGCTTATTGTTTGATTTTACATGTTGTTTTCAACTGTTAACTCCCACTACAACATGAGTGTTGCAATGTCAATTATCACTGCAACATGGATGTAGCACAATCAATTACCATTAATTCCAACAACCATTGTCAACTCATACTGTAATATGGATGTTTGCACTGTTAATTACTACTGCGACATGAATGTTGCACGGTCAATTGCTACTGCAACAACCATTGTCAACTCTTATTGTAACATGAATGTTGCACTGTCAATTATCACAATATAGATGTTACACTGTCACCTCTATTGCAAGATGGATGTTGCACTGTTACATTGATATCAAATAATTGAGATTACATACACTCATATACGAATGTTAAAAACTTAATGGCTATACACAATATAAAGTGCACTTATTACTTTTGATTCAAATGTACTCTAAGTATTGTCGTGATGAAGTTAACTTAAAAAGAATGGATCTTTAGTTAAAAAAGGTAGAGCACGTGGGATAAGAATCCTAAAAGCCAAGATTCTTTTATATATGTACATAGCATTATTTTTGTAATATCGTTTATCAGGTGTACTGTGTGTTTACAATTGTGTAACATCCATGTTTTTAAAAGAATCTTCCAATTGTCGACGTTTACAATTATCGACAGTCACAAGCAGCTGGTGGTGGCTTGTTCTTAAATGCTAGTATCCTATGTTTGTTCATGTTGAATACCTCAGCCAGTTGCTTCCTAAATTCCAAATTTCCTACAAATGGGTTTAACTTTGTCTATATTATGAGTACATGATTCCAAAGACAAAAGCACTCCGTTTAAAAGGAGAAGTCTCCTCTAAAAGAGATGGGTTCAAAAAAAGTAAGTCTCACGCATGGTTCTTGTGCAATATCCCACTGCAACATGGATAGATGTTGCACTCTCAACTCCTACAGCAACATGAATGTTGCACTGTCAATTACAACTGCAACATGAATGTTGCACTGTCAATGACGACTGCAATATGGATGATGCACTCTCAACTCCTATAACAACGTGAATGTTACACTGTCAATTACGACTGCAACATGAATAATGTTGCATTATCAATGACGACTGCAACATGGATGTTGCACTCTCAACTCCTACGGCAACATGAATGCATGTTGTTTGTCAATTACGACTGCAACATGTATGTTGCACTCTGCAATATGAATATTGCACTGTCAATTACGACTGCAACATGAATGTTGTATTGTCAATTACGACTGCATGCAACATGGATGTTGTACTCTCAATTACGACTGCAACATGAATGTTGCACTGTCAATGACAACTACAACATGAATCATTTCACATATTATGAAATTCCATTATAACAAATGAAAAATAAAACAAACCGACTAGCGAATAATCTCAAATGAGTATCAACATTTAATAAAAGTATACAATGAGTATTAATTTCTCATTAACAAATGTCAGAAGACCAAACTTAAAAATCTCAATTAAGATAACAAAAAAAATATCATTTGCCAAGAACATCAAAACTGATCACCGACTAACGAATCACACCGGTGCTTTCAATTATTTTCTTCTTGGGTCTACTAGGATCAATCTTTGGACTACACGGATAAATCGCAGGAGAATCAAGCATACTTCTTGGCATATAATCATTCGGAACTGGCTTGATAAAATGTGAGTAACATTGCCTAAACGTGATCACCGTATATCCTTCATCAATGTAGCCATAACATTGCTTAAATGCGATCATCGTATATCCTTCATCACCCTAACTACCAATATAGGCGATAACATGTATGCAAAGGAAATTATCGATATGCCAATAGTTATAAGTACATGTTCTATTCATCAAATCAACTGAATGCATAGATGGAACTAGGGGGTGCATGTGGGGGCTATCGCACCCCCTGAACTTTGAAAAGCTCCACTACCATGTAAGTCATTGCCGAAAAAAATATCCCAAGTTTGAATGAATAACGTCGCTAAGAACTAGAAATTGATTTTCATTGGATCTAACCACCCTCAAAGTCCTTGCAGCTTCAACTTTGCTAGCTAATACCATCTCCATTTTTGGACATAAAATGGAATTATATTTCATAGACTCCTCCAATCTATTCCAACTCATTTCCATCATCTTTTTTATGATTCCAAAAAGCATAGGAGTAATAGGCAAGAAATGCTCCTTAGTGATCCATGCATTGAAACATTCAGCTAGTGTTGAGCACATCTTACTGTCTCTAGCACCGCGGAAGTCTACATTTGCCCAATTTTCCAATCTAATATCTGTGACAAATACAGAAAAATAATACCACAAAATCCAAAACAACAACAACAAATTCAAAATTTCAACAACATTATACCTTATTCAAAAGCGACTCAATCTCAAAAAAGTAAATCTTTGCACCAACACAAGCCGCCAATGTCGAACAATCTTTGGACACAGCTATAATATGAACTCTACCAAATTGTACATCAACAACACTCATCTCCTTAATACAACAACCTTTTTTCTCTTTCGCCTCTTTCGATAATATCCTTAGTTCTCGCCACATAAAACCCTAGAAAATTGCAATTCAATTAATCAGATAAAACCCTAATTCACAATAAATAAAAAGTTTTACCTTGAGAATGAGCGATAAATAGAGCTGGAGGGTTTTCTAATACTGCTAATGGATGTGTTGGTGGGTTTTGAAGATTGAAAGTGAAAGGTTGAGGTTTTAAAGGATTGGAATGACCATTTTTTTTTTGAAAAACAAGTATTCTAATTCTTTGAAGTCTCCTTCTTTTACTTCTTTGTCTAATTGGATGACATTATTTTCTTTTTCTTCTTTCGTTTCTATCATTGGAATTGAAGTTTAATGTGTTCAATTTTGGGATTTTGAAGAAATGAATAAGAAATACTATAAAAAGGTATATACGGTATTTTGAAAAAACAAATAAGATACGGTTGGTTTTTTCTTGTGACTTACTAAAAATGAAACTTTTATTTCGCACTTTTAAAAACCGGGTGGGCTTTAGACGTAATTTATAAAGTCAATGGGTTTTATGCTAATAAAGACTGGAATTAGGGTTTTTAACCTAGTTTTATGCAAATAGAATGGGTGAGCAACCTATGGGCAGGGGACATGCATTTAGTATGCTATCCGCCTCTACTAACAATATTGCAGTCAAACTATTAACCTTGTTTTGATATGTCATTGGCAGTTCTGTTTTTGACATTTTTAGAACTTTGAACTGATTAGAGTTCATGCCATAAATAAATAAAAATGGTTCTCATAATCTCATGACAACAATGAAATCGAGTTTAGGCTGGCCAAAACAAAGGGTTCTTTTAATAAGGTGTATACGTCGAGGTTGTCTTGCACCAAACGTCTCCATGTTCTAGCCAGACTAAGAGCATCTTTAGGTGAGATATTATTTTAGTATCAAACACCAAATTTCTACGCGTTTTTTCATTTTAAGGAGATATACATATTGATGAAAACACTAAAAACCACCAAACCAAACACCAAATCGGCTAAAATTTGGTTCCAGTTTTGGTGTGGTATCAAAATTTTTGAACACCACATGGGCTTGGGTAGAGTGTGAGTGTGGGCTTCAATCACGCGGTTTTTGAAAAACTGTGTGGACTTGGGCTTTTAAGATGGGATTCAAGCTGGTTTTGAAAAGCCGCGATCATTTATATGTCGGTTTATTTGATGTTTCTTTAATGTCGAATATTTGATGTTTCTTTTTTTTTGTTTGGTGTTTTTTAGTTTGGTGTTTGGTTTGGTTTAAAAATTTGGTGTTTTCTTGGTTTCTCTCTAAAAATGCTCTAAGTATATTTAACCCGACTAAGTTTAGTAAAAATAACTATTTGCTGATGTGGGACGAAATATGATTAAGCAAAAATTACATGTTTTTTTAATCTTTTTTCCGATAACTAACCGAAGCTTCTTATCTATGTAACAATTACCTTACGGGCCACATCACAAAATATCTCATGCTAATTAACTTAATTAAATTTTGACGAACTTCATATCGGCAAACCAACTCAAAATCACAAAAAATGGCGTTCACTAGTTTAGACATACTGGTAGTCACACAAGGATCGCAGTGAGCTTAGGCCCATTTGCACAGACGTCATATTATCACTTGTTTGCAGGATATATGTGTCATTATCCTAATCTATCTACCTCTGCTAACAATATATCTATCAAATTATTATCCTTGTTTTAAAATTTTATATTAATGGGCAAATGTTTCTCATGACTCATGAGTCATGACACCAATTGAATCTGGTTTAGCGACATAATATGTTAATCGCTTTTTCATTGATCCAACATTGGTGCAAAATTTGTTGAACAGGATGGCCAGGTTAATTACTGTTCAATAAATTTGTTAAAGTCCCACATTGAAAAAAAGTTAACACTCACACACGTTTTTATTTCATACTACTATCATCCCCTAATTGTGAAAAAAAGTTAACACTCACACACGTTTTAATTTCATACTACTATCATCCCCTAATTGTGTTAATCACCGGCAATTGTTGGAAATTGACACAGTTCTTAATATTTTTTCTATTTATTCTAATGCTAATCGACTTTTTATCTATTTTTGTGCTATTGAAATCGATTTTTTGGCAATCTACAATGGTGAGCAATGGGCGTAGTCCAGGAGAGTTCCTTTGTAGCAATTGTTAATATTAGTTTATTCTTGGCCCTTTTTCGTATACGACTGTGCTTGCTACTCCGATTACAGTTCCCGACAAAAGCAAGAAGGGTACACACAAACCGGTCAGTCTATAACTGGGTGTTTTGCCTCTTGAGGATAATATAATATTAAGAATATGCTCGAGTTCCTGATTGCTGAAAACCTTTCATATTGCATAAAACAGATTGTAGCTTTTTCTCAAATTTCAGCCACTAAAAAACGTTTGAGTTCACCTATAGCTGACAAAAGATCTCTGTATATTGAAGTACATAGTGTCCAAGTATTTGGAGCTTTCCTCAAATATTTGGCTGGGAAAAATTTGAATCATGGGGTTGTTATTTGTTATATGACTGAAAAATCTTATCTTCTCTTATAGAACATACTTGCTTCTGATATTTCTCTGAACTCAAAACCATTTGATATACAAAATAATGTGTTAACTTGACAAGGACTCATGGCTACCACTTCAACCTCCTCAATCACTCTACGATGTAATGCTCATAGAACAAATATGAAGTCATCTCCAGTGACTCTTCAATTTAATTACAGTAATACAAATGTCCAATATTCGTTTCGGTTTCGGTCAAGCCACATTCTGTGTAAACAGTCATGTAATGTAACAAAACTCAATGAAGTTGTGGTGGACGAAGACGTTGAAAAGATTAGGCGACTTCAAAACGGATCAGATGTTCGTGGTGTTGCTGTTGAAGGCGAGAAAGGTCGAACAGTGGATCTTACTCCATCAGCAGTAGAAGCAATTGCTGAGAGTTTTGGTGAATGGGTAACTGATGGTTTGAAAAGGGAACATGGAGGACTAGTCCCAGATGCTGTTAGAGTATCACTTGGAAGGGATCCTAGAATTAGTGGTCCGACGTTGAGTGTAGCCATATTCACAGGGTTGAAACGTGCTGGTTGTGTACCATTTGATATGGGTCTTGCTACTACTCCTGCCTGTTTTATGAGTACTTTGCTACCTCCATTTTCCTATGATGCTTCACTCATGGTACTGTAGTTGTAATTAAACTCATTTTTAATACCTAAAACTTCACTGAAACCCGACTGTGTTATTGATAGATCCTGCATCCACTCAGTAAGATTTTGGGTACACACAGTAAAATCCACTCTTAATTACAGATGCTACCCAAAAACTGAGCTTTTACATAATCCAACTTGACTAGCAAGTCATCAATTTTATTCTATCTAACGAATTTACTAGCATTTATTAACATGGTGTGACCATTTTTGTGATGCAGATGACAGCTTCTCATCTACCATATTCCCGTAACGGGCTCAAATTTTTTACTCCAAAAGGTGGATTGTGCTCAACCGATGTTGAAGTAATATGCAACCGAGCTGCTAATAAGTATGCAAACAGGCTAGCAAAGATTTCGGTTGCTATGGGCACCGCGCTTAAAGTTGATTTCATGAGCACCTATGCAAAGCACCTTCGGGATATTATCAAGGAAAGAGTAAATCATCCATTGCATTTTGATACTCCACTTGAGGGATTTAAGGTTCATGATGATACTCCACACTTCTCTGTTTCTCTCATTTTATGTATAACTGAAGTCTATCCATGCAAATTTCCTTTATTCAAGAATATTTTTTATATGTTTTACTTCATAATGCATGTCAGAAATCTTCTTAGGAACTTGTCATACAATGAAAATATTTTTGAAAACTAGAAAGATCCTAAATGTCTCAAATTTTTATTTGGATTGCAGATTATTGTAAATGCAGGAAATGGTTCAGGAGGGTTTTTTACATGGGATGTATTGGACAAGCTTGGAGCTGACACATTTGGCTCTCTTAACCTCCAACCAGATGGAATGTTCCCTAACCACATTCCTAATCCCGAGGACAAGATTGCAATGTCCCTTACCGGAGCTGCAGTATTGGAACAATCAGCTGACCTTGGAATTGTTTTTGACACTGATGTTGATCGGAGTGGTGTGGTCGATAATGCAGGAAATGCAATCAATGGGGATAGGCTCATTGCACTCATGTCATCCATTGTTTTGGGTGAGCATCCTGGCACTACCATTGTCACTGATGCACGTACTAGTATGGCACTCACACGGTTCATAACTGAACGAGGGGTCAGCATTGTCTTTACCGTGTTGGGTATCGAAATGTCATTGGCAAGGGTGTTCAACTCAACCAGGAGGGTATTGAAACACATCTTATGATGGAAACTTCTGGTCATGGTGCCTTGAAAGAGAATCATTTCCTTGATGATGGTAAACTAACAATGCACCTATTTCTTTCCTTCTGTTCTCATAGTATACCTTAAATGTCGTCGTACATAATCAATATGAACAACATGTTATCATTCTCTGCATTTTTAAGTTATTAACAGATAGATTAAGAAATCATGAAAGACTAGTTGGATTATTCCACACTGCTTAATTTAGTTTTACACCTTTTATTTTTCGGCATCCTTGGGCTCATTTGCCTGTTTTAGGTGCTTACATGGTAGTGAAGATTATAATCAAGATGGTGTGCATGAAGCTTGCTGGATCCAAAGAAGGAATAGGTAGTCTAATTAAAGAGCTCGAAGATCCAGCAGAGTCCGTAGAGCTAAGGATGAACATCTGCTCTGAACCAAGATATGCAAAGGAGAGAGGTGTCGAAACAATTGAAACATTTAGAAACTACATAGAGGTAAATTTATAACTTACATACAACTTCTTGGTTAATGGCAAAGATTTCGGTGTAATAGCATTGCTAATCAGTGCAATGTTCTGAGATGGTGTGTATTTTTGCTCTGTTTGCTGGTAGAAAAAACTCCACAACTAATCGTGCCATAAGTGCGAAATACAATTAGACACTTTGCAAAGCAATGAGAATTGAATGAAGTTTTGCCTCCATCGTCATACCAATATTAGGCCTAGTCTTCTATCAAAACATAACCAGACCCCTTTGACAACATTATTCTCAACATTTATAGCTCAGAACTTTCTTTGATCTAATTTAATCCAATCAAAACAGGGTCTGTGAATTTGAACTTTGTTCACATTAACAACTGTAAACCGTGTTGGATACTAATCCATCCCCTTTCCCAGGAAGGACGGCTTGAAGGTTGGGAGTTGGATTCATGTGGGGACTGTTGGGTGAGTGAGGGATGCCTCGTGGACTCTAATGACTCTCCGACTGCTATCGACGCACGCATGTACAGGTACTGAAAAATCAAACATCATACTTTAACCACTATTTTCAAGAAACTTAAGGCTGGGATTTTACCCACTTTGAAACCGACATTTGTTTAAACTTAACACTCCGAGGATATATTCTGATCATGGATGCTACAACTATTCTCACTGAGAAGTTTATGATGGACTGATGGTGCACAATGTACGTAGGGCTAAAGTTTCAGATGAAGAGCATGGACAACATGGTTGGATACACATCCGTCAAAGTATTCACAATCCAAATATTGCTATAAATATGCAATCATCTGTTCCAGGAGCCTGTCAGTCTATGGCAAGAGTTTTACTAGAAAAGTAAGCCATACCTCTCCCTCTTAAAAGAAAAGTTTCAATTCCAACATTTACAATATTTTTCACACGAAACTTCTTGTTTTTCTTTTCGCAGATTCCTTGTGAAAGGCAAAATGGATCAGTTCCTTGATTTCACACAAGTAGATAAATATGCAAAAACTGGATATTTAGCTTGAATCCTTCATTTGATGGGAATTTATACATCTTTCAGAGTACGAAGTAGAGCCCCAATTGAAGAATATAATTATTAGTGCCCAGGAGAGGGGTTTAGAAAAAAATTGAACGATTGAAGTGTCATGTCTTGTGAATAATGTTACATTGTGACATAGAAAGATTGAAGTGTCATGCTTTGTGAATAGTAAGAAGATATTGTATGCACTAGTATCCACCTCTATAACGCGTATATGAAAGTATAACTGACAGAAACTGTTAAATGAAACTGCTTTGTGAAACTGTTAAATGAAAGTATTCTCATTAACTGATTATGAATTACAATTACACTTTATATAGGATTACATTCACAGTCTAACTCAATCCAGAACAGAAATCTAACTAACTAACAGAATACAATTTCTGCACTAACAAACTTTCTTCTAGAAACTAACTGACGTGGACTGTTGTCTAATATACCCCCTCAAGCAGAAGTAGGTTTAGAAACTACTAATAGCTTGGATTGGAGATAGAGATGACGTTGCTTTGATAAGCCTTTTGTCAGAATGTCTACTAGTTGATCTTGGTTGCAGACATACTTTATTTGAATTGCTTTGCTTGTGGCAAATTCTCTGACAAATTAAAATGGTAATCCACTTCAATATGTTTGGTTCGTGCATGAAAAACTGGATTTGAGGCTAATGAGATGGCACTGATGTTATCACACCACAAGAGTGGTTGAGTGTAAATAGGAATGTGTAGATCTCTGAATAAGTTTTTAAGCCACGAAAGTTCTGCTGCAGTGTGAGCTTATGACCGGTGCTCAGACTCTATACTTGATCTTGAGACAGTAGGTTGCTTCTTTGTTGACCAAGAAATTGGAGTATTTCCATAGAATACTAGGTAACCACTTGTAGATCTTCTGTCTAATATTGATCCAGCCATAATCTAAAGTACCTTTGAGATATCTTAAAATCCTTTTCGCTGCAGCTAAATGAGTAGTTCTTGGAAATTGCAGGTACTGACAAACCTGATTTATTGAGAAAGAAATATCTGGTCGATCTGCTCCATGTAAGATATTGCAAAGCTCCAACTATTTGTCTGTATTTTGTAGTCTTCTAATAAATCTCCAATGATATTATCAAGTCTTGAATTAGTAGCAGCTGGGGTGGAGACATGCTTTGCTTATGACATATCATGCTTTTGAAGAATATCCAAAATATATTTAGTCTGACATAAAAATATATAGTTTTTAGTCCTTGTAATTTGCAAACCTAGAAAGTGACTTATATTCCCCAAGTCTTTCATTTCATTGCAAACTGTATGCTCAACCTTTGAACTATTGATTCACAATGAGACAATGAATTTCCTGTCAGTAAGATGTCATCAACATATGATAACCCATAAAAACTCGACTAGATTTACTCTAATCTTATTCTTACGGTATCAATTATTTATTTTCTACTCTCACATATAGATTCATGCAATATATATAGAGTACGGATTCGTTCCACTCTTAACTCTCAAGATTTAAACAAATTCAATTGAACAAATACAAAGAACAATGGTAAGAGTAATGTGTGATGTGAAATTTCTATACTATCATTCCCAACACAAGAACAATAATAACAAGTCATAATTTAATAACTAATTTAAACTCTATTAATCTATTTGAACAATAACAATAATGATTCAAAATGAATTAAAACTAAAATTTAAAACTAATTTAAAACTAAGATTATGAATAACTACTTATTAAATTAAAACAAACTAGGA
Organism: Coptis chinensis; assembly: GCF_015680905.1. Lineage (NCBI taxonomy): Eukaryota > Viridiplantae > Streptophyta > Magnoliopsida > Ranunculales > Ranunculaceae > Coptis > Coptis chinensis. The sequence continues at coordinate 77,844,055 of NC_141464.1, forward strand.
TTATTTAGAGATTGGTCCTACTTATTTAGGGGTATTTAGGGATAGGTCCTAAAATTATCGATTATGAGGCTTTAGTTCTACTTCTATCGATTGACTTTGAGTCGTCTCAGTTGACCGTGGTCAACCCATTTTTTAATAATATATTTTTCATTTTTTTTATCAAAATGACCAAACTACCCTTCCCAACACCTTCTCCTGAAATGATCTCTACACGTTCTCTCCATGTCCTACATGAAGCTCCGAGACCAGTAAGCCACATCATGGGTACTAACATACCTATAATGCTTCTCATGTCGCGCTTTTCTCTGCTTGACCATTGAGATTGCATCATTCAATGCCTCCGGCTTCAACATTCCAAGGATTAATCCGAATAAGCCACTAAGTGAAGGAGAACAACCAATGAACTCAGATACTACTAACATACTCTTTTTGGGAAGATTTGAATCTAAACTAGATTCAAACTAGATACACCCCGTCGACACACAATGTATTCATAAGGAGTAAGATTCATCCCTTCCCTCTCAACCGTAACAACAACACATTCGGAATGGCGTGAAAGCCATTCTTTCACTTATCGAGACAGCCTATCGGAAAGACTATCGGTTCATAACCGGGTTGTCCAAATTGTTTGTTGATCCTCTCGCAAAACATTGGGCTTGTATCTCACCAGATTGCATGAAGGTCTCGTCCTCTTCCTCTAGCGAGTTTGCAATCTGAACCAATACAATACCCTCCCCGCGGTTTAGTGCTTGCTAAGCATATGCTCCATTGCCAATAACTTCAAATTAATTCCTTTGAAGATATCCATGTCATCCACACCAAGCAACACTATATCCCTTCAAATTCTTTGTTTAAACTCTTCTACGTTCCACTCCTTATCTGCGAGACTCAATCTGATTCAATCGACCCATGTGAACCCTTAACCGCATGATCTTGATCCCAACCATTCTTCTATTACTCTAATCCGATATAACCTCTCTTTGATCGATACTCCAAACCCAACATTCGACCGAAACAAGAAAGGAAATGTCGTATGCGTAATCAAAAGTGTGGAAACCAATCAAATCTAAATTCAAAAGTGCCTTGAGAATCTCTCTCGGACAGAAAGAGTCCGATATATCTCGACGGCGAAGGAAGCGAGGTTTAGAAGAACCCCATTCTCAATCGAAGAAACCGCCTCCTCAAGAATGTGGGCAGTATTATAGGATGATGAAGGGTAGTTTGGCCATTTTGATAAAAAATGAAAAATATATTATTATAAAATGGGTTGACCACGGTCAACTGAGACGACTCAAAATCAATCGATAGAAGTAGAACTAAAGCCTAATAATCGATAATTTTAGGACCTATCCCTAAATACTCCTAAATAAGTAGGACCAATTCCTAAATAACCCTAATTTTAATTACTTGTCGTAATAAATATTTTTGAAGAACACACTTCACATATATTTCAAATTTATTTAGTTTTGTCTATATATATATAGGCGACGGCGTTCGAATCCGTTCAGTGGCGGAGCCAGGGGGGGCCCAGGGTACGTCCTGGCTCACCCTCAACTTTCGCAAACAATTTTTTTTCTACTATTCACATAAACCAAAAAGCTAGCTAGATCCCAAAAAAACTGAAAAGCTAGCTAGATCCAAAAAACTGACCAAAAAGCTAAACTGTGTGTGTGTGTGGAATTATCATTGTGTAAAAAGCTAACTGTTGTCGTGGTGTGTTGTCACCGGGTTGTAAAAGTACTAAAGCTAACTGTGTGTTGTGTGTGTGTGTTGTGTGTCGTGTAAAGTACTAAAGTACTTGGGTTAATACTACTTAACAGTGTTGGCTTCAATTCTAAGTGTCTAACTAAAACCCACGACCCCATAACCGACCAAAAAGACAAAATAAAAAGCAGGCACACAAATCGAAAACCAAACAATTGAAACAAACAACTAAAACAAAAATATCTTACTCAGCTCAATTTGATTTTTATCAAAAATTTAAGCAAAACTCACACTACACGCAGTACCTCTTTTTTCACAGTTTTATCTTTTTCTCTATTATTTTAATTAGTTATCTATAATTTCTAAAATTTTATAGGTAAGTCTAATATTATTAAATTTCTTGTCTTATTTTTTTTTATCTTTTCATATTAAGTTGATTCCTAAACTATGTTTTTTTAATTTTTTTGTATTCTTTTTGTGAATTCATTAAACCACATATTTTTATTTAATTTTATTTTGTGAATATCATAATAACATTGGTAGTTTATTTTAATTAGTGCAATTTCAATTCAGTTGATTAATAGTTTATTTTAATTGTTTAAACAGATATGTTAAAGTATTTGATCAAAGGAAAGTCGTTATCCACTCAACCTACTCAATCACCTAATAAAACAAATAATGTTGCCAATGTTGAAGTAGGATCCTCTTCAAAGCGAAGTCACCAAGAAATTGAGGATGGTGGTGTTGAGCAACCCACGTCAAAGTGGGTTCAACGTGAAAATCGTGAAGAACTTGACTTGTCTAGTCTTCAGGGAGACCCTGCACTGAGGAAAAAGATTTCAGATTATCATCCTAATGATCAAGACTCGGTGAGAAGAGCATATTTGCTTAGGGGTCCTTGCCAGCCTAATCATGCTTTTCCTCCAAGAACAAGAGGCAAGAGAATCCGACGCTTTCAGATTGAGTGGTATGAGGAGTTTAGTTGGTTGGAATATAGTATTCACGAGGATGCCGCATTTTGTCTATATTGTTATCTCTTTAAACCTAATAAGGGGGCACAAGGAGGTGGGGATGTTTTTTCTCACAGGGGGTTTACTAATTGGGAAAGAAAAACCAAATTAAAGGAGCACGTTGGAGGACCAAATAGTGCTCATAATATTGCTTATAGGGCAGCACAGGCTTTATTAAATCAAGAGCAAAGATATCGGTGACATTTCTTCACGCATAATTTGACCAAGTTCGAAGGGATTATCGAATACACCTAACCTGCAATAACCGATTGCATTAGGTTTCTTTTGAGACAAGGTTTAGCTTTCCGTGGTCATGATGAATCGATGAGTCGATCAATAAAGGTAATTTTTTGAACTTATACGGTTTTACGAAAAGATCATAACGAAGTCATTAAGAAAGTTCTTAATAATGCTTCTAAAAATCGGAAATTGACATTGCCCGATATCCAAAAAGATATTGTGAATTCCGGCAGCGTGGAAACTACAAATGCTATTCTAAAAGATTATGGAAATTCATTGTTTGCTATTTTAGTTGATGAAGCACGTGATATATCAATTAAGGAGCAAATGGCGGTTGTTTTATGCGTTATGTCGATAAGAAAGGTTAGCGTGATTGAGAGATTTTTTGGAGTTGTGCATGTTAAGGAAACTAGTGCATTAACACTTAAAAAGGCAATCGATGAGTTATTCTCAAGCATGGGTTGAGCATATTTAGGCTAGCGTGGACAAGGGTATGATGGGGCCAAAGAATATGCAAGGTGATTTGAATGGCCTAAAAACACTTGTAATGAAGGAGAATGAGTCCGCATTTTATGTTTATTGTTTTGCCCATCGGCTTCGCTTTAGCCCTTGTAGCAGTTGCAAAAGAACCATGAATCAATCGCTAACCTTTTTAGTATTCTCTCTAATGTGGTAAATCTTGTTGGAGCATCATGTAAGCGACGGGATATGTTCTTATGCAATGAAGGCTAAAGTTGTTGCAAAATTACAAAGTGGAGAAATTTCAAGTGGCAAAGGGTTGAATCAAGAGACTAGTCTTAAACGATCCGGTGACACTTTCGATGGGGCTCACACTATTATACACTTCTTGGCATGATAACCACTTATGGTTCAAGAGTTGATGTGCTTGATAATGTAGCGGAAAATGGTTCAAGCTCTAACAAAGAGGTGAGGCTTACGGATTATTAGATTCGATCAGCATCTTTTGAATTTATCTTCAATTTGCATTTGATGAAAGCGATACTAGGAATTAGCAATGATTTGTCAAAGGCATTGCAAACGTGAAGACCAAGACATTGTCAATGCCATGACTCTTGTTAAAATAACAAAGGTATGCTTACGGTGCAATGAGAGATGATGGGTGGGATAGTCTTCTCGACTTGAAGTTTCTTCACTATGTGTCAAACATGATGTGGTTGTTCCAAATATGGAAGAAAGGTATATGGCTCGAGGGAGGTCTCGGCCAAGAAAATGAAACACCAATTTACATTATTATCGTGTTGGATTATTCTATCACTGTATTGATTTGCAAATTCAAGAGTTAAACGACCGGTTTAATGAAGCAAACACAGAATTACTTCTTTGTATGGCATGTCTTGACCCTAGTGAATCGTTTGTTGCTTTCGATAAGCAAAAGTTGATCCGTTTTGCTCGACTTTATCCTGATGATTTTTTAGAGATAGATCAGATGGAATTAGCGGATCAACTTGAGAATTATATCATTGATGTGCGTTCCGATACTAAGTTTGGTGAAGTAAATGGAATTAGCGGCCTAGCCAAAAAAATGGTTGAGACGAAGAAAGACATTGTGTACCCACTTGTTTACTTGTTGATTAAGTTGCCGCTGATTTTACCTGTTGCTCTACCGCCAATGGAGAGGGCATTTTCTGCTATGAATATCATAAAGAATCGTTTGCGCAATCGGATGGCGGATGAGTGGTTGAATGATTGTTTAATAACATACATTGAAAAAGAAGTTTTTGATAGCATTGATACCGAATTGATCTTACAACGCTTCCAGAAGATGAAGAAGGATGACGAAAAAGAAGGCCGCCGAGGACAACTATGAACAAGTACTTGTTTGGATTTGATTTTTTTTTTCTAATACATTAATATATATAATATATGTTTTTTTTTTTTTTTTTTTTTTTTGTATGCTTAGTTTTTGTCTGGCTGGCTCACCCTCACTTACTTTCCTAGCTCCGCCACTGATCCAGTTCCATAGTATCTAGAATTGAAAAGGCAATATTCTCGATCCAACTAGTACATTAAACCAATTGTTAAGTACCACGCACTACATCTTCGATCTTCAGCATGTTTTAATCTTGTTTCAATTTGATTTGTTCAAGTTTAATATAAACTTATTATCCGAATCTGTAGTCAATTTTATAAATTTAGCTTCAGCTGTTATTCTTAGTTCACCAATTATCAGTTATAAACCCTTCTTATTTTACCAAGTTTAATATATACCATTTAGAGTAGCCAAAGCTAGCTAGTTGGTGTTGATCTTGACATTATTATTAAGTTATTCATGAAAACCTCATATGCAGATATAGTTCTTATTCTTAAATCTTAACTTTTCTCAAACAAATGCTTATATAGTTATTAGCATGACCCACTTGATAATGACTGAATTTTACAAAAATACAATGAGTCCAGATCTTAATATGGCCTTTTTTGTGTAAATCTTGACAAAGTGAGGAATGGAGTGAAACTATAAACACGTTGTGGCGCATGCATGTATAATTAGTAGCCGGTCTGTGATACATATATATATGGTGGGGATTTAGGAATGCTGCAAATAAGGGTCTGTGATATATACTATGGATTGAAGACTGAAGAGTTAACAATGTAATGAATCATAAGGAAGTTGCTGTATACTTTCGGTATCATTCCGCATAAGCGCCCACCAAACTCCGTATGCTATGGGTTTAGGCAAGTTGCTGACAAAAGTAAACATTTTCTTAGATACAAAGTTTGAGTCTCCAAAATTTTAGTAGTGTAAATAACATTAGGGAAATAGTGTAGTACTTGAGATAAGTAGCCAACAAACACAAGAGAAAATAGACGCAAGTGTCTTATGATAGATGTATTGAAAGAAAAAAGTGTCTTAAGATAGAGAAGTGATTTGAGGCATTGGATAATATGTGAGCCTGGTATGTAATTAAGATCTGCAAGTACATTGCATCAGTAATCTACTAATCTGGCATTTCTATTAAAGCTAACCAATCAATCAATGAGCTTCTCACAACAGTTTGATTCTAAGACCAATTCAACAACCAAAGTAGTATAACGTCCTAAGTATAAGCTGCATTCTGAGAAACAAAAACAAATTAATGTAAAGTAAATTGAATGTTATATCCACATCGATGTGGCAAAGGAAAAATCAGGGGACTACGTAGGCAGGGGAGAATATTGTGAAGGAGTAGATTCCACAAGCAACCACACTGCAAAATACTATGGTGAACACCCATCCAAATAAGAATTTGATGAAGAGCTTCCAGTTCACGTTCTGCCAAAATAAAACCAGAGAATGCTTAAGAAAATAATGTAGGAGAGGTCTTTAAGAGCAGTCCTGTTCCTTGTAATTATATTTGTAAAACTCACCCAAGGATCGTCCGCAATGCCTATGCCTATCAAGGACCCAACGAAAACATGGCAACTTGGCACTGGAAGTTTCAACCTAGTCATCATGATCATAGTTGCCACAGTACACAATTGTGAGGCCAATCCTCTAGAATTGCTCATATAAGTAAGCTTCCCGCCTAGGCACTGAGTCAGTTTCCATTCCCATACATAAAATCCTATCGAAGCTGCAAATCCGCCAATGCCTCTAATCAACCAAGTGACTTTGATAGGGGACCCTAAGAATATCTTAAACGTTGGCATAGTTAGTGAATGCAATACCCAATTACATGCAAGTACAGTGAATTTGGATCAGAGTTTTTGCTATTTCTCTGGCAGCATTATAATGGAAGCTGAAATGTTGTATATCTATGTGATCATGAGCCCTGAAAGAATAAATCAGACTCACCGCATCTTGTCCGTCTCCTGAAAATTTAGCCCTACGATAAAATATTTCGAAAATGGCTCCATAGGGGCTCGCAATAGCTGCAATCTCAATAGAGGATTGAATAAACCTGTAACTCGATTTAAATGAAGGTTTCAGGAAAAACAAAAAGGATAATAAAGAAGTAATAACTGTTGGAATCTCTTGTGTATTTCTAAATACTAGTGTGTGTGTGCAAAGTGGAGGAGATGAACAAATGGTGTTAACCATTGAATCCTGTGAGGAAGACGCCACTGTTGCCTTTCTGCACCATTGGAAGGGGCGAAATCTTTCCTTAAGGAAAATCCGCGCTTTGGTTAAAAAGCTTTGTTTCTTCATTGCTCTTGTTCCTTCCTTACTTTTAGTTGATGTGTTCATACAACTATTCTAACAATAACCAATTTATCTATATAGGTAAAACCTACGCAAGAAGGCATGACGCTAGGAGTTGTGGAAAACCAAAGAAGTTTTCTATCTCGTCAAATTTCTCAGCTAGAGCATGTCGAACTAGTGTATGTCTGTCGTACTCAATTACCTGTTTAAATATACAAAATGAATAACAGAATGTCATGAGCTCCGTTGATTAATCTCAAAATGAAAGAAATGCAATTACTCGTAAAATCAATGTATTGTATGTCAAAATAACCTTGGCAAGAATATCTTGTTAAACCATGGAGATCATAATGCTACGTTCAGGCAACCATATATGTGGAGTATCTAAATAGTGCAAATTAAGAACTTATAGGATAGAAAGCAGACTTTTTAAGCTCATTGAAGAAGTGAGAGAGTTTCTCCCTTGAGGTTGTTTTCTGCATCTTCTTGAAAGTCCTTTTACGAACAAGCCTATTTGGTGTAGATTCAAGAAGATGTTTGAATGGAGTAGCTTTCCCTGAACCAACTGGAGAAGCTGATAAAATGGGATCAGGAACTTCGTTTGTGATTGGAGGAGATGCCCAGCTTCTCTCATCTTCTTCATAAACAGTCTCAAGTACTCTCATCTCCATGAAGTTTTTCAAAGCAGCTTCGAACTTCTCCCCATCGCTGTTGGATTTCACATTATTCTCTTCATCAATACTCTCTATCAAACCTAGCTTGGAAGAAGAACTGTTTTCTCCACTTGCATTGGAATTTCCATGACTTTTAATTCTTCTTCTAGCCAAGAGAAGCATCACCAACTATAACAAAAAAAAAATCAACAAAAGTTATAAATTTATTTGGATGAAAAAAATAATCAACATGAGTATTGAATGTCTACTTTAATTATTAGTAACTACGTCTTCCCTCATGAAATCTTTTAACACTCTTAACGAGCAATTCAGCCTTCATTTGTATAACAAGTGAAGGGTCGTTGTGAACTTAAGAAAAAATGTATTTCAAGTAATTTACGAACAGAACACCTAAACTAATCGACCAGTAATGATCGACTGCAAAAGATTTAGTAATTATTGGAGGGATTACCAAAGAGAGTAGAACTCCGCTCAAGGTAGCTAATGCCACAGCAAGTCCTGTTTTCCACCTCTCAGTAGTTACAACAAGTGGAATGACCTGCAGTTCCAGGCAGTATGTTAAAACCATGGTTGTGTGGCAGAGGTAATGTTACAACAAGTGGAACGATCTGCCGTGTTTGAAGCCAATTTTCGAGAGAGTTTGTATGTCAGTGGGCTTTTTGGCTATTATCTTGATGGGCTCAAATAAAGACCGTTTCTTCTCCTATTAGAAGTCGAACTCGTAAACGCGTGTTACTTGCGTATGAATCAAGCTGAGTGTGCCTATAAATTAACAAGTGACATCCTCGTTTTTTTGTTTGAAACATCATAAACTCATCTCAGAAAACTTTAAGGTATAGAAAAAATATTTCAAGGTAGAGGAGAAAGATCATTTGTTTGCATTAGGAAGATGACGGTAGTTGAAGCTGGGTGTGCCGACCATTTTTCTCATCTATTTGCCGGCTTTGTTGATGCATCTCGTGGAAGTCCTGGGGGTGGTCTCAAGAGAAAGATAGAGTGCGTTGATGATGGCCCTAAGATAGGAGTACAGAAGAAGATTGAAGAAGATTTTGTTTTGGGACGTGAAATCGGGAGGGGAGGGTATGGTTCAGTGAGGTTGTGCACAAGTAAGGTAAACGGAGTAGAGTTTGCCTGCAAAACCCTACGTAATGTGGATAAGAGAGTTCGTAGGGAGATAGAAATAATGCAGTACCTGTCTGGCCATCCTGGTATAGTCACTCTCAACGCAGTTTATGAGGACGCCGACTGTCTTCATCTTGTGATGGAGTTATGCTCTGGTGGAGATTTGTTTGAGAAGGTTGTCAAGAAGGGGTGGTGTTCAGAAAGCAAATCAGCTCTTATATTAAAAGAGTTGATATCAGTAATTAAGCATTGCCACGAAAATGGCGTGGTTCACCGAGACATTAAGCCGGAGAACATCCTGCTCACTGCATCAGGAAAGTTGAAGCTTGCAGATTTTGGACTAGCGACGTGGTGGATTCCAACTGGTAATCACTTGTCTGGTCTTGTTGGTAGTCGATCTTATGTTGCCCCAGAAGTTCTTTTGGGAGATTATTCTGAGAAGGTGGATATCTGGAGTGCTGGTGTCCTCCTGCATTATCTCCTAGTTGGGGCCTTACCGTTTGAGGCGAGTTCAATGGAAGAACTTCGTGAGGCACATAAGAAAAAGAAATTGAACTTAAACTCTGGTATGTGGGTCACCATATCGCGACCTGCTCGGGATCTCGTTAGGAGAATGCTCACTTGGGATGTCTCATCAAGGCTAACTGCGGATGAAGTACTAAGTCATCCATGGTTTATGTTTCATAAAGAGCAATCGTTGAAGCCAACATGGAACATGACTAAAAAGAGAAAAGTTTTGGAAGATCTCTCCAACCAACTTGCATCGCCGAAATTCCAAGTGATGATAAGATGATCACCAACAAGAACCTGGTACATGACAAAGAGACATATGAGTCCTGTTGTTGCTCCATAGCAAATAGGAAGAAAAAGGAGGGCTCGTTTCTCAGCATTTTCATGGCGAAGCACAATGAGATTTAACAGCTTAAAGAAACAGAATGCCCCTACACAAGCAATCAATGGAGCCATCGTCCATTCGAGGAAAATCCAAAGGAGACCTCCACCATTGTAATTGTGATTTGCATTCTGCATAAGACCAGTTTTTCACTGTAACTGTGCATTTCATTCTCTAGTGAGCTTAATGTAACACATGAATTCGTTGTATAATGTTAAAAAAGTGTTCATAAACATTGATTAAAACTACACCTAGCTTTTCACCATATCATACTGATTACCAATCAAATATTCTATTTATTTTGAATATTAATAATTATGAAGCAAGGCAACTCTGCTTTAAGAAACATTGTCAAAGTGTTGAGCTAGAACCTAACCAACTAATTACAGTGTTATTAATTCCTTGCACAATTGATGCTTAATTACAACTTAGAAACTTGAGAAATGTGTAAATAATTATTACCTTGTTCCATGTAGGTAAGTATCTAATGCCTTCAGTAACAAGCATGGTTCCTAACAATGCACCCTGGGTTGATTGTTGAGCTGATACTGGTAATTCCAAGTATGTTGCAATTGCAAGCCAAATTGCTGATACGAACAAACAAAAGAGTCACTAAAATAAAAAATGGGAGAAGAATGAAGTAGATTATTTAACACTAGCCTTTAGGTAATAAGCATGGTGTCACTACTCATTAGCATGTATGTCAAACAAACGGGCACCCTAAGCCAAATCTAGATAATGGAGCTTGTATATGCCATTTCAAATTAAAAACGGCATAACGGCAGTGTCGACACCCTTCAACTGCATTTCCAAAATAAAATTTAGAATACTGAATCATTCTAAATAGTTATTGCGTTGCAGGCTTGCAGCAATCTTCGACACAGTTTCTGGAATCTAGTACAAGTTAAGGGGTGAAGCCTTGTGAGGCACCACAATTCATGCCAATGCCCAACGATGTTTTGGGCAAAGCGACACAGCCCTTTATCTGTTTGTATATTGGCAGGCCTAACTGTGTTGTGTACTCGCACATATCATGAGAACCGATCAAACACCTAGTTTGGATGTCAAAGGAATATAAACCAACCACCTGGTCTAGCGAATGGATTTGGTGTTCTGACTAGACAGTAGGATCCAGACGAAGTAGCAAGCTGGTGGCCTCAGCTTAATCAGGTTTAATCACATTTTTCAAATATAATTGAGATAAAAACAAAATATAAAGTTAAAACTTGATTAAATGATGGAGTACTTGCTGTGATGAGGACAGCTACCAAACTCCACATTAAGAATCCCTCATTAGGCTGTTTTTCTTTAAGAAACTGCAAGACAACATGAAGGTATAACCTAAGTTATAAACTAAGTTATTTGAACTAATTAATTGAATGTAAAAACTAGATCTAAACTAAGTTATTTGAACTAATTAATGGAGTCTAACCTAATTTTCTAATCTAGATCTAAGTATTCTTAAGAGCTAAGGGGTTGTTTGTTTTTTTTGAATTCAGCATTCAGAGCCTCTTAAACTTAAGTTTTAAGCATTCAGAGGCTCAAAACTTGTTTGTTTTTTTTTCGTAAGCATTCATTGGTACTTTTTGATTCAAAGATTCAAAGACCAAAATTTCTTTTCTTTGAATTCTAATACTTGAAACAAGAAAGTCCCTTCTTGCCCTTTCTTAAGAACCCAATCTTAAGAACCCATCTACTTTCCTACCTTGACTTTTATGGCTTCAAAATAAGTTCTTCAAAATTTGATGTTGGCGTCATTTTTTGGGTGAATGATATCCACTTTGTTAAAAATAGAATTACATATATATATTTTGAAAATAAACAAAATATAAAGATAAACCGTTAAAATATATTTGTGAAAACATATTTTAAATAAATTTATTTATCATTTATTTTTTTTCGATAATTCATCTCTTCTCCTCAAATATAATATATATTTTTGTTTAACAAGAAATCAAGTTAATGTTTAAAATAGATAGCATGAGTAAAATTGTCCTGATTTATATTCAAATTTCAGAGCGGGACTATTCTACCATTGGAAAAACAAACATGTTTTTAGAATTCTTTAGCATTTAGCATTCGGAATGAGCCATTCAAAGATTCGTTCAAAGATTCATAGGCTCGAGAAAAACAAAGCGACCCTAAGTCTTCTTCATACAAAATGGAGGAGACCAGAGATCAATTTTCGTGCATGGGCTGAGGAGCCATGTTTTGGGCCGAAAATCGAGCCCAAAACCCAATCTCCAAATGATCCTTTTACGATCTGACTTCAGCAGACTTTTCGTCCACTTTTGCTCTTCTGATTGGGTCAAGACTTGGACCATTGGAAAGCTCTTTCCGAGCCGGTCGTTTTGACATAAGATAGGCCCGATTCCGAGACTTGAGTCCAAAGATACAATCTTCTGAAGTTCTGCTGACTTTGGTGTGCTGTTTCTGTCCGCATTGACTCCGACTTCTCAGCTTCTAACCAGGCTTTACAAGGCTTTTTCCCCTTGAATCTTGACCTTTATTCACAAAACTTCTTAGCAACCAACCATTGCTCCTTTATATCGCCAAAGTGGCACATTTCTACACAAAATAGACTTCAATGCCTGAAATACATAAAAACAAGTAATCAACATTAACTCTTATTTATTACTCACATAATTGGTCTAAAAGTATTATTGTTAAGGGGTTAAAACTACAGTTTTGGGCTCTTATCAAACCACCTCCAAACAGAAGTTTGCTTGTCCTCAAGCAAATATGATAAATTAGCATAAGTGACCAAAAATAGAGTTATAACTAATCTCGTTTCGCCGAGTGCGATTGCATTGACCATATGCAACAAGGCCTTAAACCACTAGGAATTTCCTAGTGGACGAGTTATAGCCTCGTGAGAGTTTTCCAGTGAAATTACTTACAAATTTCATCTATACTACAACGACTAAGAAATAAAACTATTGTTTCCTTATTTATACTCCCAATTATCTATATATCTCACTAGCAATGGATACAGAATAATCAAATTGAAACCTAAGCTAATATATGCATAATAATCAATCATCTACTTAATAAACATATATACAATGAGTAATACTATGAAAAAAAGCACTAGCGGTCCATTTCGAAAACTTCGGAATAACGTCCTTAAGTAGGTCCTCACATAAATGTCAAGACAAAAACCACTCGATTTTTCCACTCAAGTTTATTACTCCGATTAATGCGTGGGCACACTTTACCTTACAATCTCAATGACACACAAGAAAGCCGGAGTCGATCAAACACATCTGCCACTTACTATCACACTAACCTATTTCTAATTGAGCTAGAGGTCTTTATTAGGTGTTGCGGAGATTAGGAGATGGTTTAAGAAGGAAGGAAATGAATATTCTAAAAGGACAAGCCTGAGATAATAGAGTCTTCATATTATGTAACTAGAGAAAACTTGTTAATTACTTTTGCTTCTACACTTTGTTTCTATCCTTAGCCATATTTTCCTTTTTCTTTGGCTTTTGACTCCTTTGATTCTATTTTTGGAGTTCTAACTCTTTATTTTCTTTTATTTTTTTTATTTGGATGAAAACTTTCTTTTCTTATTTGAAGCGACTAACAAATTCCTGATTTCAAAGGGCTTTCTCTTTTCTATTCTTCATCTCTATTCTCAGACTCATTCAAAGAATGGGTAGGTTGATTTTTTTTTTTTTTTTTTGTTTTGTAACAGGATAAAGGATTTGCGGTTTATGAAAGGCTAAAGAAAGGCTCAGAGGGGTGACTAGTGGAAAATAATTTATAGGTTTGAATTATGACTATATCGATCCAAAGAGGGCCTAAATTCTCGCTTAGGATATGGTATAGTGATCAAGCAAGTGGACATGTGATTTCTCTATCCGGATTTTACTTCTCCCTTATGTCATTTCTCAAATGTTTCACTCATATAAGGCTTTAGGCTATATTCTCATAGGATTTAATTTGTAGAATAAGTACTCTAGCCTAGGTTTCAGAAACTTACTGCCAAACAATCAAAGATACTCATATAATATATTTATAGATAGATGCAAAGATTATTACCTACGTATTAACCTAAGTTTCTACAAATTATTCTAATGCAAAAGCTACGTGAGACTTCTAGATTATTCGGAGCATAGAGAAAGAAAACAATACCAATATTCCTAAGTGTATAACATAACTTTTATTTATTTATTTTTTTGAAATTTTTTGAATTTTTAACTAGACAACAAGTGCATATTATACATATCTATATCCTAACAGATGTCTTAATTACACGTGTTTATATGCCCCCTGTGTGTACCCTACGTTATATTTCCGGTCCAAAGTATACTCGGACTATGAACCGGGTGTAATACCAGCGGTGGACCAGTTTGGGGGCAAACACTTTGGATAATCCGGTCCTCTAATCCGTTAGAGTTCACAACGGGTTTAGGGCCCATCCGGGTGGCCCAAGTTCGTGGACCCAATCCGTCCGGATCATTCTGATCCAGTCACCCGATAAGATCTTGCACAAGGATAGAATGGAATCTTAGAGAATGATCCTATTTTAGATAGAGTCATGATAGGATTCATGAAAGAATGCAATCTTCGATAATCACTTTCTTGGCCGCCAAGGCAGAAGATTGCTATATATACGGAGGCTTCTGCATCCTCCAGAACTACGTTTTTAAGAGACTTGATCCCGGATTCCTCACTGGGTACGTAGGGCAAGCGTTAACGTGCGATCTCTCTTCTTCAAAAATCCCAATCCCCCATCTCTTTCGAGCCTTCGGAAGCACCATCACATCGGGAGTGTCGGGTTAACGTTTTGCCCCGACACCCACCCCCCAAACAAGAAGCATGTTTTGTCTTCAAAGTATTTAAATAAATAGGGTAGAGAAATACCATTGAAACGCGTGAAATTCTGGAATATCTGCAAAACAAGGTTATAACATACTAATATAGCAAATAAAACTGACGCAATTCGATATGAGTTCCACCCGTTATGGGGTTAACAAGAATCAAATTGCTTGGGATATAAGCAAACACTAACTAAAATAAAAACTAACCTTAACTCCAGCGTTTAAGCTTTGTCAACCTCTTTTATAAAGAAATGATCGAGGTTCCTTCGTATCTTGCCTCTCCAAAGAGATGAGGTTCCTTCACATCCTAACTGCAAGATCCTTTCGCGGAACCAATGTCCATAAGTCTCGCTTCCTAACAAGTGTTCGGAAGACTGCTCCGGTATCACTATAGGAGAAGTCATCACAAAACTACTCTCTAGAACAGCTGCAACGATCCTGGAACAACCCACAAAAATTTGGAATTTTTTGTGCCCACGGGGGTCAAGGCGCGGGGTGCGCTCAACCTATGCCTGAGTAGGGCGCGGGGTGATCCTGGGTGAATTTCTAGTTCAAGGCACTTGGGCGCAGGGCGTGCTCACTTTTTGTCTTGGAAGGGCGCGGGTCGCACTCAGGAAATTTTTTGAGTTCCAGACGCTTTAGCGCGGTCGCTCACTTTTTTTGGAATGGCGAATTGGTCGCCGGGTTAAATTTTGATAGACAAGGATTGCCTAGAGGTGGTGTGGCCAGGGACAAAAGTGCCTCGAGAAGTGCTTGAAATCTGCGGAAGTGAGAAGGAAAAAGAAAGAAAATTTGGGAGTGAAAGGTGAGAGATGAATGTGAGAGATGTGAGTTTTGTGTGGAGAATGAATGAAGTTTATATAAGTTTGAGTTTCCAAAACGAATTGGGAAGTTTCCAAAACGTTTTAAGGCAATTGCCGAAAACAGAAATTTTCAAAATCGGAAACGGAAACTACCAATATTATTGATTCTAATACAAACCTAATATCTCTTAGACTGAATTTAGAATAATAACTTCTAAACTCTTATAGATTTCATCCTACCACCACATCTAATCCTAGGCATGCCCATATCGGCAATATTTTCAACCATCACTCCAAAACAACTTCTAAAATGGAGGATCATATAACAAATCATGCTAGAGTAAATAATACCATCCCCAAACAATTCGGGAAGGTGGGATTAATAATAAAAACAATGCACAATTTAAAAAGAACCATATTATATTAAAATTGAAATTCAAACAACATTTAACAACCAAATTCAAATTTAACTACGGAATTCAAAATTAACATCCGAACTAATAAAAACAATAATGCAATACATGCATAATTCACACCATAGAGAAACATTACTAAAAACTGAGAAAATATGCAAGAGTGGAAGACGTGAATTATGTTAACCGTGGACTTAGGATCCAGTAATTACAGCCACACACTCCCTAGGGAGGGCCCGATTACCTGAATGGTGCACTTATCAATATATGGAAGTGAAAGGAAGTACACTGAAGAATAAAATGAGTCTTTTATAGTCATATACTTAAGACTTTATCTAACACATATGTATATAATGAACATGTAGTTTACCATATATCAATAACCGAAATAGTTGTGGATCGTTCCATAAATAATTACCGTGGAATGCACCCCCAAACAGAAAACAAGCACCAAGATTTTCGACGACATAACTTAGTGAAAAGAAAGCGAAGTTTGATAGATCTAGAACGTAACCGAGCAACACATTCTTTTTTCCTCCAACGAAGAGGTGGCCAAGTGAATGAGTGTAAAAAAATGGATGGTTGTGGAAGATACTTGGAATGTGGATAAGTGTTAGAAGAAAAGGGTGGGAAGAATGATTGGATTATGTGAGGGATTAGCTTAGGTAGTTGGTGGTAGGGTGGTGCTCTAGGCAGTGGTTGAGAGGGTGGATCATCACAGGCTCTTAGAAACTCATCAAATTCCTCATCTAGGTTGTTCGCATCCATATAATTATGGTATTCATCTGCATCTTTGAGGAATTCATCTATCTCGTCTATTGTGAGGTTTACTCCATCTCTTGTAGTGTCGGAAGCGGGGTGGAAAATTCTTTCTCTAGTTCAGTTATGTTCAAGGAGTCAAAATTGTGATATTTTGTCTTCTTCCATAAGAGGGGTATCTACTAGTGTAGGGACGAGTTCGTCGGAAGCACCAATGTGATATACCAAACTCTCAATAGACTTAACCTCACCTTCTACAGGAAAACCTAGTTGTCTCTGTTTTTATCTAAACATGTTAACTTCCACAGAAAGATTTCCAAAAGAAAGAGTCATTGAGCCATCCCGGTAATTGATTTGGGCATTGGTAGTTGCCAAGAAAAGACGCCCTAAGATGATGGGAATAGAATCATGAGCAACTTCTGTGTCAAGAATAACAAAGTTGGCTGGATAGTAAAAATCCTGCACTTTAACGAGAATGTTTTCAACTACACCCTTGGGATACTTAATAGAACGATCGGCTAACTGCAAAGTCATTTTTGTTGGTTAAAGTTTTGTTAGACCTAGTTGTTTATATAAATAAAAATGGAGTAAGTTAATACTCGCCCCGAGGTATAATAAAGCAGTTGTTATGAAGGTATCACCTAAGGTGCATTATCTGATGGGGCGACCGGGGTCCTTGTACTTAACAATTCCGTTATGTTCAGATAAAGAGGGATATTGTTCAGTTAAGAATGCTTCGTGGGGTATGTTGGTTTTCCTCTTCTTGGTATATTGTTCAGATAAAGAGGGATATTGTTCAGTTAAGACGCCGCCTTGTCGGCTAGGGTGAATGGAAAACACCCTAAGTTTAATTTGATCCGGACTTACGCTAGGATGATGGAATGTAGTGAGAACTTGGTCTATCCTACGCATATGCTAGTAAGGCTTCTCATGGTCTAAACCATGAAAAACTGGTAACAAGTTAAATATATTAGGGGGAATTCAAAAATCCCCCACTAGGTCTGCAAGAACGATGCACTACTTAAGGCCATCGTTTAAGGCTTTATAAAAATCAGAGAGAGGAGTCTCTTATTCTTTAGCCATTGATGCAGGTGTAGTGTGTGAAATTCTAGATAAGCGTGTGGTATTTATGTCTATGAAAAACAAGCCTAATTATACTAGAATTAAAACTCCTCTGACAGAAGAGGCGAGGAGTGGAAGAAGGAGTACCTGAATGCCTCCTTGCTACGTGTTTGAATAGCGTCTTGTATATGCGATCTCAGTGTTTGTATGATGTTAGAAACACTGAATAACTTGAAGAAATAAAAATTTGGATTGACCTGTGAAAATCGGGCTGCTCCAGAAGAGGGCACGGGTGGCGCTCGGAAATGGCCTTGGTAGGGCGCGGGTTGCGCTCCTGTCTAACTCAAGTTCCAGGTGGTTGAGCGCGGGGTGCCCTTGGAAATAGGCTACCTAGGGCACGGGTCGTGCTCGTGCTTGACACAATGTCTAGGCGGTTGAGTGCGCGGTAGCTTGGAAACAAAGCTATCTAGGGCGCGTCGTTCGGTGGAATTTGGAATTCCAAGTTTTTTGGGGATCGATTGCTCAGGTTTGGCCTTGTATGGGCGCGGGTCGCGCTCTCCAAAAAATTTGAAATTTTTACAGTAGATTTCTAAGACATCTATCAAGTAGCTTGTAAAATTTCAGATCAATCGAAGCTATGAAAGTCCTTCTATTGCCCTTCAAAGTTTGTGAAACAGTTTTCGGACACAATACAAACAAGCGAATGGTTAACCAATCAAAACAGAGACAAAAATTGCCAAAATTTTATTGGAGACTCCTGACAGATCATGGGTATTCTTGTAAACTTTTTAGAGTAATTGAAGTTCTAAAAACCCTCCTTATCACCTGTTGTTCCAGAAATTAAGTGTTTACAAAACTGTAGAAACACACTGGAAACACTCCACTAGTTAGGAGGTCAAAACAAATCAAAAACTCGTCAAATTTTTACTGAAAACTCCTGACTTAGGATAGATACTCCTGTAAAAAGTTTAGAATTTTTTAAACTGCCTAAGTAACCTTACTTGTCTGTTTTTTAAAAACTTACGATTTGAAAACTGAAATGCAACACTGTAAAGATCGTATTAGTTCACTAGGTAAAACAACTAGGAAAAATCTGACAAAATTACAGTAAATCAATAACACCTTAAGGATTATTCCTGTAAATTTTTAGAATTTTTCGAAATTTACAAATACCTTTACTGCAGTGTTTTCTGCAGCCCCTATGCCTAAAACAGTGAACAGTTCGAAAATTCAAGAAATAAAAATTAAAAATTAAAAGGGTGGGTGGGTAGAGAATGGGGGATTGCCCTTTGAATTCAAGCAATTGAATTCTTGTCTTGAACGAGATTAAGATGGCAGCGAAGCCATTTAATAACCCATAAAAACTCGACTAGATTTACTCTAACCTTATTCTTACGGTATCAATTATTTATTTCCTACTCTCACATATAGATTCATGCAATATATATAGAGTATGGATTCGTTCCACTCTTAACTCTCAAGACTAACTCTCAAGACTTAAACAAATTCAATTGAACAAACACAAAGAACAATGGTGAGAGTAATGTGTGATGTGAAATTTCTATACTATCATTCCCAACACAAGAACAATAATAACAAGTCATAATTTAATAACTAATTTAAACTCTATTAATCTATTTGAACAATAACAATAATGATTCAAAATGAAATAAAACTAAAATTTAAAACTAATTTAGAACTAAGATTATGAATAACTACTTATCAAATTAAAATAAACTAATTAATTGAATGTAAAAACTAGATCTAAACTAAGTTATTTGAACTAATTAATGGAGTCTAACCTAATTTTCTAATCTAGATCTAAGTTTTCTTAAGAGCTAAGTCTTCTTCATACAAATGGAGGAGACCAGATCCACTTTTTCATGCATGGGCTGAGGAACCATGTTTTGGGCCGGAAAATCGAGCCCAAAACCCAATCTCTTCAGTCCACAGGGCCCTTTTCAGCTAGATCTGAATTCATCAGGCTTTTCGTCCACTTTTGCTCTTTTGATTAGGTCAAGACTTGGACCATTGGAAAGCTCTTTCCGAGCCGGTCGTTTTGACATAAGGTAGGCCCAATTCCAAGGCTTGAGTCCAAAGATACAGTCTTCGGAATTCTGCTGACTTTTATGTGCTGTTTTTGCCCGCATTGACTCTAACTTCTCAGCTTCTAACCGGGCTTTACAAAGGATTTTTCTCCTTGAATCTTGGCCTTTTTCACAAAAATTCTTAGCAATCAACCCTTGCTCCTTTATATCGCCAAAGTAGCACATTTCTGCACAAAATAGACTTCAATACCTGAAATACATAAAAGCACATAATCAGCATTAACTCTTATTTATTACTCGCATAATTGGTCTAAAAGTATTATTGTTAAGGGGTTAAAACTACAGTTTTGGGCTCTTATCAACATACACCAAAATGCAAGTAACTAGGCCTTGATGAATTTGTACAAAGAGTGAGTGATCTGCTTCAGAAGTCTGAAAACCCAATGCAAGTAAAGCTCCCATAAGTTCAGAGTACCAGGCACGAGGAGCCTGTTTTAGGCCATATAAAGATTTGTTTAACTTACAAACAAATGATGGCTTATCCTTGTTGATTAAACCAGCAAGCTGTGCCATGTAAACCTTTTCTCTTAAGTGACCATGAAGGAAGGCATTGCTAACATCCAATCGTTTGATGACCCAGTCATTTTGAACCACAATGGTAAGAATCAATCTTATTGTAGCAGGTTGATAACTGTAAAAATAATAGTTTACCTACGAAATGAACGATAAAACTCAAAACGTAAGTAAAACTAAACGAGATTACGTGCCTAGTTTATCAAAGATTGTTCTACTCTCTATCTATTGAACAGATATAGTGGAGTAGGAAGTTCGTTCCACTCCTAGTTCTTTCACATGTAATGTTCTCTAAGTATAAATAATCTTAACTAAAGTCTAATGAGAGATTTACGAATTATAAACTACGATGCAACTACCCACAAGATACGACTAATTAACTACGGAATGCTGCGTTGATTCTATGATAAGGAATTAGGGGGGGTTGATTCCACCTTAACTCAACTTAACTTACTAACGACGAATCGTCGTAATCCGAATTGAACTGCTACGCAGAACAATTGGTTTTTTCTAATCCCTAATTACACATGGCACTTCTACCAATTCATAACTAGCATGTGAACGATTAAACCCATTCTCATGGTGAATTAATCGTTTCTAGAGTGGAATAGGAATTACGACGACTCTACGATAATCGGAATCAAGCTTTCATCAAGGCTTCTCAACCCCCTCTAATGGAGGTTTAGCCGAGAATCATTCCGCAATCATTTCCATATGAATCTAAACTAAACATAATATCAAGATTCCAACTTTACTAATTTAACAAACAATAATTGAAATCTAATTAATAATTAAGAAGTGATATCAACAAGAATTTAAACTAGATCTATAAATGAAATGACAAAATAAAAACGAATTGAATAATAATAAACTATTTTATTAATCTAATCAAATGAATAACAATATTTTAAAGGTTTAATCTAAAACAAGGAATGAAATGAAACTAAACTTAATTAAAAACCATTAAAACTAGATCTAGAAGCTATTCTAATGGCTACCCTAGCTACCATTACAAGGAACTAGTTTTCTAAATATAACTAGATAATTTAAGAACTAAGCTTTTCTTTGCTTTTATATGTTTCAGATCCAAAATCGTGCATGGGCTTAGAGCCATGTTTTGGGCCAGAGAATTAGGCCCAAAACCAAATTCTTTCAGTCCAAAAAGGCCTCTTCAGCTGGAGTTGGCTTTGACAAACTTTTCGTCAACTTCTACTCCTCTGATTGGGTCAAGGCTTAGACCATTGGAAAGCTCTTTCTGAGCCGGTCGTTTTGAAGTAAGGTAGGCCCAATTCCGAGGTCTGAGTCAAAAGATATGGTCTTGAAGTTCTCACTGACTTTGTGATCAACGCCCGCGTGGACTTTGACTTTTCATCTTTTGACCGGGCTTTACAAAGGCTTTGTCTTCTTGAATCTTGACCTTTAATCATAGAACTCCTTAGAAACCAACCATTGCTCCTTTATATCATCAAAGTGGCACATTTCTGCACATAATTGACTTTGAAGCCCTAACGATAAAACACGAATCGATATTAACTCTTAATTATTACTCACATAATTAGTCTAAAAGTATGATTATTAAGGGGTTAAAACTACAGTTTTGGGCTCTTATCAAACCACCCCCCCAAACAGCATTTTGCTTGTCCTCAAACAAATATGAGAAATTAGAATAAGTGACCAAAATGGAGTTCTAACTACTCGTTTACTGAGTCGCGATTGATTGACCATATCTGACAAGGCCTTAAACCACTAAGAATTCCCTAGTGGACGAGTTATAGCCTCGTGGGAGTTTTCCAAAAGGTACTCACAAACTTCATCTATAATTTAGAACGACTAAGAAATAAAACTATTGTTTCCTTATTCATGCTTTAAATTAACTATACATCTCACTAGCAATGCATATAGAATAATCAAGTCGAAACCTAAGCTACTATATGCATAATAATCAATCATCTACAATAAACATATATACAATGAGTAATACTATGAAATGCAGTAACAGGTTCGTTTATGAAAACTCGGAATATCGACCTTAAGTAGGTTCTCACATATAAGTCAAGATACAAACACTCTGATTTTCCCGGCCAAGTTTACATTTACTCCGGTTGTCGCACACACTTTACCTTATAATCTCAATGACACACAAGGAAGCCGGAGTCGATCAACACATCTGCCACTTACTATCACACTAACATATTCCCAATTGAGCTAGAGGTCTTTATTATGTGTTGTGGGGATTAGGAGATGGTTTAAGGAGGAAGGGAATGGATATTCAAAAAGGACAAGTCTGAGATAATAGAGTCTTCATATTATGTAACTAGAGAAAACCTTGTTATTTACTTTTGCTTCTACACTTTGTTTCCATCCTTAGCCATATTTTTCTTTTTCTTTTCTTTGGCTTTTGCCTCCTTTTATTCTATTTTTTTTTTGAGTTTTTCTTTTATTTCTATTTTTATTTTTCTTTTCTTTGGATGAAACTTCTTTTCTTTATTTGAAGCAACTAACTAATTTTTGTTTACACAGGTTTTTCTCTTCTTCTTTCTTCACTCATTCTATTCTCAGACTTATTCTAGATTGGGTAAGTTGAATTTTTTATTTTGTTTTGTTTTTGTAACAGGGTAAAGGAATTGTGGTTTATGGAAGGCTAAAGAAAGGCTCGGGGCTTACTAGCGGAAAATAATTCATAGGTTTGAATTTCTGGCTATATCGATCCAAAGAGGGCCTAAATTCTCGCTTAGGATATGACATAGTGATCAAGCAAGTGGGCGTGTGATTTCTCTATCCGGATTTTACTTCTCCCTTGTGTCATTTCTCAAATGTTTTAGCTCATATAAGGCTTTTAGGCTATATTCTCACAGGATTTGTAGAATAAGTACTCTAGCCTAGATTTGAAAACTTATCGCTAACAATCATAGATACTCATGTAATATATTTATAGATAGATGCAAAGATTATTACCTACATATTAACCTAAGTTTCTAACAATTATTCTAATGCAACACTACATGAGACTTCTAGATTATTAAGAGCATAGAGAAAGAACAATATCGATATTCCTAAGTGTATAGCATAAACTTTTTTTATTTATATTTTTGATTTTTTTTTTGAAATTTTACTAGAAAACAAGTGCATATTATACATATCTATATCCTAACAGATGCCTTAATTACACGTGTTTCTATGCCCACCCCCAAATAAGAAATATGCTTTGTCTTCAAAACATTTAAATAAATAGGGTAGGAAAAATACCATGGAAACGCGTGAAATTCTGGAACATCTGCAAAACAAGGTTAGAACATACTAATATAGGAAATAAAATAAACTGACGCAACTCTATAAGAGTTCCACCCATTATGGGGTTAATAGAATAAAATTGCTTGGGACATAAGCAGACACTAACTGGAATTAAAAACTCACCTTATCTCCCACTTTTATTCTTCATCCTCCTCATCCTTTTCTTCTATAAAGAAGTAAGGTTCCTTCGCGTCCTGCCATGCCATGATAATTTGCCAGGCTTCCCGCCATTTATCATCTATTATTGCTAACCTATTAAACGCCACTTGGTATGACGGGTGTAGGGTGCAACCCGGATGAGGTTGTATCCTTCACCCTTGCCAAGTCATTGCACGTAAAGATCGAATAATACTATTGGTGGGTCGCATATTAATCGAATCGTAATCCAATCCGTGAAACAAAAAGCGGGGAAAGAAACATAGCATAATACGGGAAATTAGAACAGGCATAAGAAGGTACTTATGTCTCATGCTATGGGCTCGAGCTAAACTAGACATCAAGGTTCTGGGAAGGTTATGGCACATACGTCCCGTGGCTAAAGCAAGGAAGACGCTGCAAGTGGCATCATTCACAGAAGAAAAATGCCATTCCCCTAAAATGTTTAGCATGATCTAAAACATAACAGTTCCTATGTTCATGGACAGGCTACCAAAGGCGACGTTATATTCCCCTTGGTCCTCGATACAGAAAATGCCTGCCCTATACGACTCATGCAAAAACTCATAAGTGTAAACATGCATATTATCTACCCAATAGCACCATGGGTCTTGTATTTCAGCGGGAATAGCAAGTCCTAGAACAAATGCTAGCAAGAACCTGGTAATTTCCATGGGACTTGTTCTCCATCCGGTCTCTCAAAGAAAATGCAATTATCATAAAAATAAGATGCAAGTGCTAGAGAATAAAGTTCATCAGGTCTTACCATAAGCGGTTCTCGACCTTATGATGTGATCACCTCACAAACCAAGCACCATAAGTAGTGCTTTGGAACAAATCTTCGAAAGATCGTTCGGTATTATTGTAGGAGATGTCATCTCAAAAACGACCCTCTGGAACAACCGCGAATCGATCCAGAACAACCCGCAGAAAACCGGAAATTTATGGTCTATGTAGGTCGTAGCGGAGTCGCTCGGGTGCTTTTTTTTTGATGTTGTTTTTGGTAAGAGTTTTCATTTGGTAAGGCTTCCATCAAGCAGCCGAGGTGCTGATTTGTGAAAATGGTGAAGAACAACGGGAAACATGGGAGTGAAAGGTGAGAGATGGAAGTTAGGTGTAGTGTGGGTTGTGAGTGTAGAATGAATGAAGTTTTTATAGGTTTTAAGTTGCTAAAACGAATCGGGAAGTTGCCAAAAAGCTTTTACGGCAATTTCCGGAAATACTAAAATTTTCAAACCCGAAATGGAAACAACTCATATTCTTGATTCTAAAACAACCCTAGTATCTTTTAGGTTGAATTTAGGATAAAACTACCTAACTTATCGAGATTTCTTCCTAACCAATATTTATTCATAGATATGCCCAGATCAGTAATATTCTCACCCTAACTCCGAAATAACTTCTAAAAATGAGGGTCATATAAAAATCATGCTGGAATAGATAATACTACCCCCAAATAATTTGGGAAGGTGGGATCAATATTAAATAACCACGCACAATGAAAATAACCGCATTATATTAAATTTTTCATTCAAAGTACATTTCACTACAAAATTCAAATTACCGAATTAAAACTTACATTAAAATAACTAACAATAATAAAACTACAAATAAAAATCATCAAGCTATACTATCCCTAAACACGCCGGTCTCGGGTAGCGGAGGGCACACGCCAAGAGATGGCTCCCCGAGCTCCCATGGGCCAGCACCATTCGCCTCTTTACGACGACGCGTCGTGTGCCTCGATGATGTATCCTCGGAAGGAGAATCCCCGTGAGGTGGAAAGCATGCAAGCATATCGGGCTCGAACTCGCTATTCGATTCCAGCCTTAGCCCTCATCCGTTCCCACCGCCATCCTCTCCATTTTACCGGGTAATCAATCTCGGTTATGGTGCATAGTAGCCTGTCGAGTCCGTAGGTCTTCGCAGATAGTATTGAGTGAATGCATGCCACGCGATGAATCCGCGACCATGCGTTACGCATCGACCAACACCTCTCCAAGGTATCAACATCAAAACATGTCAAGTCCTCCTCATCCTCCGAGAAATCATTCTAATTTCCGGCGTCCTCCTCGTTACGACTACCCTATCCTCGGGCAACCTCCAAACTTGTTAGATACACTCCTTATAAATCCAAGGATTTCGTAGGGTGAGGCAAATCCTCGAGGCGTCGGAGTCGCTCTCAACTTCAAAGATGATCTTGGTTATCAAAATAGGGAGAGGTGCAATAGACTTCCCCACTCCCCTAATCATGTTAAGCAAAAACTCCAAGATCTGAGAACTCATACTTCGCTCCCGGAGTATCCATAGAATGTGAAGGCGGTTCAAACCGATGTCACTAACCTTCTCCTTCCTATGACATTCCTACCAATCCATCGAGCTGCGGCCGGTGGTTGGTTTCGAGGGATGCACGCGAACACAATCGAAGCTCACATTGTAGTTCCGCCCGTAATGATTCGTGTGCATCAAAGCCTCCTACCCCAATATATTGGGACTCCCCGTAACATGAAAAACGGGTAACAAATTAAAATTATTTGGGGGGATTCGAAATCCCCAATCGGTCCTACAAGAACGATGCAAGATTTGGGGCTATCGCCGAGGCTTTATAAAAGTCCGAGAGAGGAGTCTCTCCTTCGTCGGGCATTGTGTCAGGTAGAGTATGTGGAATAGTAGCTAGAGGTGCAATGAGTGGTATACTAGATAGGCGTGCTTGTTGACGTTGCCGTGTAATTACGTTAGGTGTTTTTGTTCGACCGGACCTTAATCTCATACAAGGTTAAGACCAAACTTAACTAAACAAGACAACCTCCAAACAATCGATATTCTAGTATAATTAAACCTCTAAAACGAGAAGATGTGAGGTATGGAAGAAAGGAATACCTGATTAGTCCCTTGCTTCGCTTATGAATAGCGTCTTGTTTCTGGCGTGTTTCGATGTATATAACAAGTTAGAACACTGAAAAACTTGAAAAATCGAAGTTCAAACAAACCCGTGGAAATCCGGCAAAAATCGGTTGAAGCGAGTGCGCCACTTTGGGCCAGTGCTTCGCCAGTAAACTTCGAGTTATAGTGTTTTGAGGGTGGTGCTCTGTTTGAAGCGCGTGGTCGCTCAACTTCGATAACTTTAGCGCAGTCGCGCTCCTTTGAATTGCGCGGTGCGCACCTCCGCTGCAATTTTTATGAGGAAGTTTAATCTTGAAAAAAGACAAAACCGCGGTTAGAATCGAACAAGGGTGGGTGGGTGGAATGAGACTTTAAGAAGAGTACTTATACTACGAAAACAATGTGAAAGTGAAACTAAGACGGAAGCGGCGCCATTTGATAAACGTAAAAATAATAGTTTACCTACGAAATGAACGATAAAACTCAAAATGTAAGTAAAACTAAACGAGATTATGTGCCTAGTTTATCAAAGATTGTTCTACTCTCTATCTATTGAACAAATATAGTGGAGTAGGAAGTTCGTTCCACTCCTAGTTCTTTCACATGTAATGTTCTCTAAGTATAAATAATCTTAACTAAAGTCTAATGAGAGATTTACGAATTATAAACTACGATGCAACTACCCACAAGATACGACTAATTAACTATGGAATGCTGCGTTGATTCTATGATAATGAATTAGGGGGGGTTGATTCCACCTTAACTCAACTTAACTTACTAACGACGAATCGTCGTAATCCGAATTGAACTGCTACGCAGAACAATTGGTTTTTCCTAATCCCTAATTACACATGGCACTTCTACCAATTCATAACTAGCATGTGAACGATTAAACCCATTCTCATGGTGAATTAATCGTTTCTAGAGTGGAATAGGAATTACGACGACTCTACGATAATCGGAATCAAGCTTTCATCAAGGCTTCTCAACCCCCTCTAATGGAGGTTTAGCCGAGAATCATTCCACAATCATTTCCATATGAATCTAAACTAAACATAATATCAAGATTCCAACTTTACTAATTTAACAAACAATAATTGAAATCTAATTAATAATTAAGAAGTGATATCAACAAGAATTTAAACTAGATCTATAAATGAAATGACAAAACAAAAACGAATTGAATAATAATAAACTATTTTATTAATCTAATCAAATGAATAACAATATTTTAAAGGTTTAATCTAAAACAAGGAATGAAATGAAACTAAACTTAATTAAAAACCATTAAAACTAGATCTAGGAGTTATTCTAATGGCTACCCTAGCTACCATTACAAGGAACTAGTTTTCTAAATATAACTAGATAATTTAAGAACTAAACTTTTCTTTGTTTTTATATGTTTCATATCCAAAATCGTGCATGGGCTTGGAGCCATGTTTTGGGCCAGAGAATCAGGCCCAAAACCAAATTCTTTCAGTCCAAAAAGGCCTCCTCAGCTAGAGTTGGCTTTGACAAACTTTTCGTCCATTTTACTCCTCTGATTGGGTTAAGGCTTAGACCATTGGAAAGCTCTTTCCGAGGCGGTCGTTTTGACGTAAGGTAGGCCCAATTCCGAGGTCTGAGTCCAAAGATATGGTCTTCTGAAGTTCTGCTGACTTTGTGCACTATTTCTGCCCGCGTGGACTTTGACTTTTCATCTTTTGACCGGGCTTTACAAAGGCTTTTGTTTCGACCCCCACCTACGTGGCAAACGTTCATCAGTAGGGGTCTCTATTTTATTCATTTAATCAACAGGGCTAAAGCCCAATTCGCAATATCATGGATTAATGTACAGGCCCATTAACTCATGTGTCTAAGGTTGAACCTTAACCACATGGCTTGCCACTAATGTACATTGATTTATGTCCATATTCATTTCTTATCAAAGAGATAATTATCAGATGAGAGTTATAGTCTATCATAATTACTCAAGCTACAAGATTACTTGAGCTACAAGGACTCTCTACTCTACCTCTATAAATACCAAACTATTTTTCATAAGGAACTACGTGGAAACTTAATCCCTAGAGAATAGATCTTGGGTACGTAGGCAGCCATTATTTGGTTCAGTTTCATCTTCCCCAACATCAAATTCCTCTGTTTCTTAGTGTGTTTTTTTACCATTGCTCTCGTTGTGTTGAAGCGGTTCTTGCGAGAAACATAATTAATTGCCGTCTGTCTGAGGAACTTAGAATTCATTATCACGTGAAACAATCAAGATGGTAAGCACAAGAAGCAGACCAAATAGTCAACATATTCCTCCTGCTAATAATAATCATAACCCTCGAAATTCAAATCGGCCAATGCAAGAACCGTTGAACAATCAAGTTGCTCCTAGTGGTAGGATCAATTCAACATCCAATGCGTATGCGGAACCGCCACCGCCACCCCATCGCGAAAAGGCGATACAACCACGGCACCAACCCTAACAGTCTTGCAACAAGAAAACCGACAAGTTAGTAATCCTCCATGCGGTCCGCTGTCTGTCTATGTCGATCCTTCATTGACATGGATATGGGCGTGGACATTACTCTCACACAACTAACGGAAAAGGTGATAGTAACGGCCAATCCACCCCTAATACGGTTGAGCATGAGTTCACGACGAGTCAAAAATTTAAATAAGAACTTGAGAAGGAAGGCGGCAAAGAGGCAAAGGCGGTGGATGATGCTTTGCAAATTAAACAACATCAAAGGGCGACTCTGAAGGGGCCTTGAGGCCATTCCAGGTGTATGGGACCGTCTTGAAGAACCACTTCATCGTCCTCGAAGAACGTGTTATTTCTCAAACACAATCAACCAATTACGCGCTCAAGAGTAATGACCCTATTACCCGTACTTATGGGGAGAATCGGATTGGCGGGGATAACTACTACCCTAGACATGTCCGATCTCAAAGGGAAGATTTAGCTCACGAGAAGCAATTTCGGGGAAGACCGCCATCCGAGATATGTCCGACATGACGGGAAGGTGGGCATCCCGCACAAAAGCAACAAAACATGGAGAAGTGGTATAATTATTCCGACCACCCCCGGCCAAGAGTGACTACCCGCCTAGACGGTACGGGTTATAGGGATAGACAAAGACAATCACCGGTCGGAGTTGATCGTCGCGTCCGCCAAAGATCTCTAACTCCAATAAGAGATAATGGAAGGTATCCTTCTCCACATGGGCACGACCGGCGTCCAGTTATTCGAGCCAATACTTTAACTCTAACGAACAACGGTGAAAGAGTTTATTGCAAAAGAACTTAACGATAGAGAGTCAAGGGATGTAAGAATGAAAAACTTGGCGATCCAATGATGATAAAGTGCTTGCTAAGTTTTAAGCTCGACATTCAAGAAGCTTACCACCATCCCGACTTCAAACAACCCGATTTTGAACTTTATGATGAGTCGGAAGGAGATCCTGGCTTGCATGTTCTATCGTTCAAAAATAAGTTGGTGTTATGGGGTGGAGATGACCCGCTCATATGTAAGCTCTTTCCATCAACTCTAAAGGGAGAAGCATTACGCTGGCTTAGTGACTTGCCTTCAAGATCAATTCACCAATTCAATGAACTAGAAAATTAGTTTGTTAATCGTTTCCGCCACAATTGCAAGACGCCAAAGGATGTCGACTCACTTTTGAACATCAAGCAACAATGTGACGAAAAGTTACGTACTTTTGTTACTAGGTTCCGAAAGGCAGCAGTAGATGTTCCAGAAGTTTCTGATGGGATGCTTCTTTTCACCTTTAAAGAAGCATTATATTATGAAAGAGGCAGAAGTTCGAACTTCATTGTAAGAGATTTTTACCACTCTCTAATTAAAGATGTCCCTAAAACTCGGTACGATCTGTATGTTAGGGCTGAACAACACATCTGTATCGAGGAGAACCTATCGGCGAAAAGACAAAGAGACAAAGATATTCTGAGATAAAGATTTTTCCTCGATGACAAAAATTCTAAGCCGAAGCAAGGACAATCAGATCAACAGCATAACGATGGAAAGAATGACAATCAGAAGCAAGTTAGTTTCAATCGTGATGGAAAGACTCTACCTGAGCTAAAACTGACCCCGCTCAATGCCAAGTACTCTGTTATATATGAGAAGTTGAAAAGTGGGAATCTTCTTTCCCCGCCTTATCCACTTTCAGAAGATACCAAAGGGACAAGGGACAAAGCCTTGCGGTGTAAATTCCATAATGACTATGGCCATGAGAATGACGAACTTTGTCGCTCTCTCTCCTGGTCGGATTCAGAAATTAGTGGAGAAAGGACTTTTAAACGAATATCTTACTAAAGACTCTCAACAGGCAGTTGCTGCAACTTATGAGCATGTCATTAATGTTTCTCATTCTCATGTTGAGTCTCTTTCCAAAAGTCAGAGTAAGAATCAAAAGCGTTTGAAAGTTAGTTATGTTGGTGAGTTTAACCGTATCAACAAAGTCGATTTTGTCAAAGGAATCCAGACTGAGACTTCTGAAGAAGAGCCCCTCCGATTCACTGATGATGATCTCCTTGGTGTATATCACCCTCACTATGACGCAATTATAATTTCTGTGTCTATAGGTGCTTCTCGTGTTCAACGGGTAATGATCGACACAGGGGCCACCTCCAGCGTCATTTTCAATGGATGTTATTCTCAGATGCAACTTTGTGAGGGTATGATCATCGCAGAAGACAATCATATCATCGGTTTTGATGGGACAACATCTTCAGCGTGGTTGGAAGAATTACCTTACCAATCAAATTAATGAACAAAGAAGTTGAGCTTGATTTCTTATTAATGGACTATCGATCCCACTATAACGCAATTTTGGGCAGAGATTGGATACATTCCATGGGGGCTGTAGTTTCCACATTTCATCAGTGTGTCAAGTTCCCATTCTCTGGGCATATTTGCAAGGTTCATAGTGACCAGGTATCTGCCCATGCCTGTCATGACAAAGCAATGGATGACTATAAAAAATCTGAAGTTCGAGGTAATACGATCTTTGCAAGTGCCACTGCCAAGATTCATTACTTGCGGCGTGCCCTCCATCTATAATATTGAGGCTCATGTGCAAGGGCCGCCTATAGTGGATCGACTTTTGGAAGTGCAAGTAGGAGATTCAGTAGAAGAAACCACTTTTATTTCCACTGAACTTTCGAGCGTAGAAAAAAAAGAGTTGGTTTCCTTTTCACAATGAAATAAGTGTATCTTAAGCAGCAAATTGAGAAATGCGGGGAATAGACCCTACATTTGCTGTCATAAACTTGACATTGATCCAATTTTCAGGCTAGTTCGCCAAAAACCAAGAAGAATGGCACCTGATCGGAAGCTCAAAGTTAAAGAGGAGATTGATAAGCTACTTGCGGTTAACTTTATCCGATGAGTTACTTACCCAAAATGGCTTGCTAATGTCGTCGCAGTGCCAAAAAAGAACGGACAAATCAGAATTTGTATTGACTTTACAAACCTTAACGAAGCTTGTCCGATTCATCCGTATCCATTGCCACGAATTTCCGAACTAGTGGATGCCACTTCGGGATTCCAACACCTATCTTTCATGGATGCTTCTTCAGGGTACTACCAGATCTCTTTGAATGTGGATAACCAAGAGTTTACTGCCTTCATTACCGACCAAGGCATTTTTGCTACTTTGTTATGCCTTTTGGTCTGAAAAATGCGGTCTGACCTACCAAAAGCTTGTCAATGCAATTTTTTCCGATCTGCTGGGGATAATAATGGAGGCTTATATCGATGATATAGTCGTTAAATCGAAGCTTACTGGTGATCATCTTTCCGATCTTCAACGTGTTTTTGATAGGCTTAACAAGTATAACATGAGACTCAATCCCGCCAAATGTTCTTTTGGCCTCTCTTATGGAAAATTTCTGGGATACCTCATGACTCGTAGAGGTATTGAGGCTAATCTTGATCAGATACGTGCCGTTATTGATATGCCATCACCAAAAAATAAGAAGAAAATTCAACGGCTTACTGGTCGTCTTGCCGCTCTTCATAGGTTTATTTCTAAATATTCCGATCGTTGTCATCCCTTCTTCCAGACTTTAAAGGGGGTGGCAACTTGGAACGTTGATTGTGAGATGGCATTGCAACAACTGAAGAAATACTTGGTCAGTCCTCCTATATTGACAAGTCCTTCAACGGGTCAACCTATTGGCATATACCTAGCAGCTACAACTCAAGCTGTTAGTGCTGTTCTTTTCGTCAATGATGGTAGACCCGTCTTTTTTATCAGTAAGATGTTAACCGGAGTTGAGTCTCGTTATTCAAAGATGGAAAAAATTGCACTTGCATTGGTTCATGCCGCTCGTCGGTTAAAATAATACTTCCAGGGGAGGTTGGTCGAGTTTATCTCGAGTATCCCTTTACGCCAAGGTTTTTCATAATGCACAAGAATCAAAGCGATTAGCGAATGGGAAAGTTATCTTAGTGCATATAGCATTATTTTTGAAAGTCGTCTTCTGGCTGAAAAAGGACATGCTCTAGCTTCTTTGATAGCTGATTTTCCGATTGATGATTCTCCTATTGGCGATTTCTTGTGCCAAGAAGAATCTATGGAAGACGATTCGCCACCCAATAACCGGGGCGGCGAAGACAACTTGCAAACGCACTTCCTAATCCCATTGACCTATGGATTGTTTACTTTCGGATGGCTCCCATAATAAATCGGGTCCGGAATTGGATCGTTTTCATTAAACCCGGGCGGAGAAAGATTGAGAAATCTGTGCGACTTGACTTGGCCGCTTCAAAATAACGGCCAAGTATGAGGCTGTCGTTTGTGCCTTGAGAACGCGAAATCTTTGAAACTGAAAAGCTCGGTTATACCGCAGTTCGCCTTGTGGCCAATCGGTTTGGCGGGTCTTTTAAAGCAAGATGATGACCGTATGGCGGCTTATCTTGGTTTGATACATAGCCTTGCTCGACAATTTGATAACATCTCTATCACTCAAAGACCCCGAAATGACATACGTCATGCTGATTCATTGGCTTATCTCTCCACCGCCGTTAGAAGCGAAGAGTCAAGACACATTACTGTGGAGTTCCAGAAAGAGCCAAGCATTGACTTTACCGAAAAAGAATTGCATGACTTGTATGTACATGAAAGCAATTACTTGTTTTGCTTGTACGCAACAGCGAAATACGACCCACGTATAATCGCACCAATCATGACTCGAAAGCGAAAAAGGGAGATGGAAAATTCACAACATGACCATACTTTGGATCTTCCATTATAATCTATAGATCCATTTGTTCCTCCTGAATTCCCTCCCGAAACAGATAGTGAGTT
Organism: Coptis chinensis; assembly: GCF_015680905.1. NCBI lineage: Eukaryota > Viridiplantae > Streptophyta > Magnoliopsida > Ranunculales > Ranunculaceae > Coptis > Coptis chinensis. Next base: position 77,877,977 of record NC_141464.1, read on the forward strand.
GGTACATGAAGCAGATGATAGTCATGAAGTTCCCGATATGATACTATTAGAGCCAGTGATGATCTCCGATGCGCAAGATTGGCGTCTTCCTTATATCCACTACTTGCAAGTTTCTTCACTTCCGCCAGAACCAAAACTCGCTGAAAGAATCAAACGCGATGCATGAAAGTTTTTGGTGATATCAGTTACTGACGGAAGTTTGCACTTATATCGCAAAGGCTCGGACTTAAACCCTATGTTGCGATGCCTCTCAAAACAGGAAGGACTTCAAGTTTTGGAAGAGATTCACTCCGTCTTATGTGGAAGCTACTCTAAGGGGCGAAATTTAGCTCATAAGGCTATGACACAGGGCTATTGGTGGCCAGAGATGCAAAAGGATGCAAAACACCTATCTGAGAGGTGTGAGCCATGTCAAAAGCACGATAATATGAGTAAACTACTTGTTACTGAGTTGCATCCCATGCTTAGCCCATGGCCATTTGCCAAATGGGGCTTAGACATTATTGGCCGTTTACCTAAAGCTCCAGGTAGTATACGATTCCTTCTTGTGGCAACCGATTACTTTACCAAATGGGTAGAAGCAAAGCCTTTGGTCCAAATCCATGCTTCCAACGTCAAAATATTTTTATGGAGAAATATTGTTTGTCGTTTTGGCATCCCTGTGGCAGTTGTATCAGATAATGGTAAACAATTTGATCTTTGAAGAAATTAAATCGATTAAATTGCTAATTTGAAAATACGACATAACTTCTCCGCACCTTATCATCTGCAAGCCAATGGGCAAGCCGAAGCCACCAATAAGGTGATTTTGGCTAACCTAAAGAGGTGTTTGACTGGCGTCAAAGGAAATTGGGTCAAGGAGTTACCAGCTGTCTTGTGGGCTTATAGGACAACGCCAAAATATTCAACTGCATTATCACCTTTTAACCTTGCATATGGTGTTGAAGCAGTCTTACCTACAGAACTGATTTCCAGTACATCTCGGTCGATTCTTTGTTGAAGCGAGTTCCAATGACACTACTTTGGCTCAATCAAAACTCTTATTGATGAGGTTAAGCTCACGAGGGACTACAACGGCTTATTAAGTATCAAAGTGACATGAAACGGAACTTCGACAAGAAGATCCGTCCTAAGTCTTTTGTTCTCAAGACTGGTTCTCTGTAGAAATCCAAAGCTTATAGAATCGGGGAAAGTTTGGAGAAAATTGGCAAGGACCCTACATCATAGATCGTTCAAAGATCTAAGGGGTCATATTTCCTCCGTTACTATTTCGGAAGAATGATAGAGAAGCCATGGAATGCTTACCACCTTCGCCAAGTTTTACCGTTAGGAAATTTTTTGCATTTTTACATTACTCCATCAATAACGAATCTATCCATCTATGTAGTTCGTTCTATTTTATCCATCAATAAAGGCATTCAACTTCCATTCTCTTAGTTTGGTTGTCATTTTACATTACTCTATTCTTCTGTAAATTTACTTTCAACTATGTCATTCATTAACGTTCATTCTAGGGAGGTCATTCATATTATGCCTTTTTTTCAGGTCCAAGTAAGTCGCATTCATGCCTACTTGGCCGAAATCCGAGTCAATAAGATGGTTATTCTTGCTTTCGGAACAATTATTGCAATACTCCCACACAGAAAATATCCGTGCTAATTCCAATACTAAGGCAATGGCGTTGTGTTTTAGTTTGGTCGATTACGCGGGTGGCGACTTTGAACTGTGACAACTCCAACGGTTAATCGGGCCTTGCTTCCACGTTCGGTACAAATATTTTAACACCTGAATAGCTAGGTTCATTGAGGGGCGATCATGTCCCATTTGCCTTTCAATAACTTTCTCCAATGGTTCTATATTGGAAGATTTTTTCTCTCTACATGGGGCGTCTCGTTCTTTTACATTCATAAATCAACAACACTAAGTTTTATGCATGTATGTTATCTGACATCACAATGATATTCAATAGCCAACACATACTTTATTTTTATTTTCATAAAAAGAATTTTTAGCTCTATGGTATTACATACTTCAATCACATGATCATTGGTTTGGGAAAATCCAATGGTTCCTTCCCACTTTTCGTGCATATACAACTTCGTTACAAATCTTTGTAATTCATCTTCTCCGCGTTCTAGTTCATCTCCGTTTCTATTAAAGTCTCGTCAATTGTCTTACGGACGATTCACGATTAATGCCATTTACCGCGTGATCTTGGCCGAGCAGCTTTCGTTTAAATCATCATTCACTTGTTATTTTTCTTTACCTCTTTTTTGCATGTTTAAGTTCGATCTTTGGTCGCCACGGTGACTTCAATTCTATCACATCTGCTTTTAAGTGTTTGTGTTCCTCCATTATCTCCACAGGACTTTCCCAAATTCTTCATGCGATCTCTCCTCTGCTTCTTCCGTCCGGCTTTCGGTTAAGTTTTGTTTTCGTCTTTTAACTCTCTCGATGGTTCCGCTTTAACGCTTTGTTTGTCTCTTCCAATTTTGGTTGAGTATCTTCACTTTCTCTATTTCTTCTAAGGCATTGAATTCATTCGGAACGATATTTTTCTTCGCGACTTTTTCATGAATTTCTTTGTCCCGTACTACCGCCGTTTTAACCTGCGACGAAAAATATATGATTTCATCAATCTTTCAGACTTAAACACAATTTTGCAATAACTGATAAAAAAATACTATCATACCTGGTTCATACTATCGAAAATCATTGACACTGCTCTGTCATATTCTCCGATGTTCTCCGTATTCTGGTCACATTTTTGATATTTTTTGAGCCCTTCCATTGGCGTGGTCCCGGGTAATCCCTTCACTTCGTCTTCCAAACTTGAACATCTCTGCTTCATCTACCATTTTCATCAGTTTAGTGTTGGACACAAATTTCTTTACTGTCCTAACGCAATAGTAAAATTCAACGGCCAACTTACTTTTACATGATTACGTGGTTTTCCTCCATGAAGCGGTATTACCCACGGCGATTACTTGCCGGTGGTTGTTGGGTTCTTTGCTCCTGCATTTTGCTTTGCCGTTTGTTTTCTTTCACGACTTTTGTGTTCTTATTTTACACTATCTTTTGTATGTATCACTGTTTCGTTCTTTTCCCAGCCATTCTTTTCCTGTATATACCAAACCAGAGTGAGATATTACATCTCACCACACTTTTACATATCTATGTTTTCTACGGTACATACCTTTTCCTCTTTATGTTGAGAATGTATTATATTTCGTCTGGGGTGTTTTGTGCATTGTAGTTTCGTCCCTCGAGGCATCATACATTGTAACATTGGTTGTCTCTCTTGGTCTGCGCTCGCCCGTTTTCTTGTGGAACATCTTCTTTTGTACAATTCGCTTTTTGTGGTTGGCAAGCTCAGCACTAATTCTCGCTCTATTAATTCCGTTCCATCTTCTTTTTCACTATCACTATCGCTGCCAAATATTGCATTTCTGAGACTCTTACTCTTCTTCGTCATTTCACTATGTGTCTCCCTGGACCTATCGGTCGTTGTTCGATTGTTCGATACCCCATAGTGTCGGAAATCAACAATATCATCAAAGTAGCTCAAATCTACCAATCTTTTCGTCCGAATATTCATGAAAGAAGAAACGAAGGTTGTTCTCCACTTCCTTGTCAATTCAATATCACGGTAGTGTACTTTCGCATTTTACGTTAGACACAAAATAACTTCGTGTTAGTCAACGGTTTACTTTCGTGAGTACAATTTTCAATACTTATGTTTTGGCTTACCTCGAAATTTGTTCGGCACTTTAAACTCTGTCCAGATTCCACTTCCCTTGCAAGCGGTACGCAATCTATCCCATCCGATTAATATACTTTTGGGAACCCTTTAAAACTTCGTTTGAATCCTTGAATTCAATTTCAAATTTTATGTACCCTTTTGTCGTCGATTATGGCTTTCGGTCGTTATCAATCGCGAAGATTTCTTGAGCCCCAAACCTTCGTTAAATTCATTTTGTAAGCGGTCGCTCGTAAAGATTAACCGTAAGCGATATTGGCCGGTTGTCCCGATGCAATTTGCCACCACTCCAATAATTTAAGCTATTTCTTTTGCTTCAACGGAATTGCACTCCTGCAATTTAATTGTGTGTAAGCCATTACTACTTCATCTTCTTCGACTTTCGTTTCAAATTTGTATACTTCATCCATCTCAAATTTCTCGAGTCCTAGTATTTTCTGTATTTCCTTAAAAGCGACCATCGGCCGGTTCGAATTAATCATTTGTATCTCGTCACCTTTTTTCCACCTCACCAAGTCTGTGATCGTCATCGAGTTTTCTTCTCGAGTGTTTTTTGCCCGTATAGTACGGTAGTTTCTACCTGCAAAAAAGAAAAGAAAAACGGGTCAGATAGGTCAAAAACCGGGTCAACTAGCTCAAAAATCGGGTTCACTGGGCCATGTTAAAGAAGTGCAGGTATGGTGCCCCTCCTTTATTGGCGCTGCACCATATCATGTTGGTTATGTCAGTTTTTTAAATAGAGGCACCATCAGTATCGCCTTCACCACTTTTCTTCTCATCAGCTCATGTAAGAATTCGTTCCATACACCAACACTTTTATGTCATCTCCACATGAACGTGTAGAGGAATTCCTAAGAAAGAGTTCAACAGTTCAACGGCCATGCACAAAAAAAAAATAGCATAACGCGCAAAGGTTACTTACCACGATATCATCGGCCTCCAAGATGCGCTGAAAGGTGAGTATTTCGTAGCCATGTCCCTTCTTGATGAGTTCAACTCAAGCCCAAGAAAGCTGTTTAAATCTCGAGTTGATGGACTGGGTTTAAATCTCATCGGTATTGGCATCCTGCTGGCGCCTTACAAGCCCAGGATACATCGTTTTAGCTATGGGCAAAGACGACATGTTGGGGTTTTTTCGCCTGCTCGCTGCGGTTCCCTTGAGGGACTTGTGTATACACGCCAGTTTATATAGCAGCTCTCAAATCTTGCTGTATCAGGCAAGATGCAACAAAATATTTTGAAGGCGCCAGTAACAGGGTGCGCTTTGTGAATAAGCCGTTTATTTCGTGATCTTTCCGATCAGTTTTACTGGTGCGATAGTTAAGATGGGATGTAGAAGATGAGAAGAAGGTTTGCCTGAAACCAGAGGACCGTATAAATAAGCAAACCGCGAAGACTAACCTTTTTTCGTCTTGAAACCAAATGGCGACACCGTCACGGAAACTTCGAGGATCCCCTGTCCGCAATGGTGTAGTAGTAGAACGGTGGTGTTACTGGTTTTGGTTAAGGTTTTTCTCACGCGTTCCTTCTGTTTATATTATTTCTCTTTTCCTGATCTTGCGCTGGTCTAGTATTTCAGTCCATGTATAATTCTATTAGCCAAACCGACTTAAGGTGAGAGACTTGATGATAAGCATTCTCCAATCGATTTAATTTTGGAGTCCTAGTTTTTACGTGGTATATTCACGCGCACATCTTCTAGTTATTTCGAACAAATTTTTGACTCTTGAACATTTTTGAATTCCAATTATTTCGTTCACAATAATTTGGGATTTTTTCAACAGTTTTCAACGGTCTAATCCTCGTATCGCTATTCGGTAGCACGCATCGATCGTCGACATCACTTTCGCATTGTTACGTAATGGGTTGATGCGATGTTCGACACTCAATTTCTTTTGAAATTTTATTTATGTGCATCTTTTATTTTATCCATTTGCATTTTCGCCATTTTTATTTAACTACGCCATTATTGTCCATTATCACGTTAATTTGACATTTTTTCATTTCCGCTAATTCACGAATTTTTTTCCGATTGTCCATTTTCTTATCGTTTACATTCACACGACACTTTGTTATACATTCCGCTTACTATTTTATTATTTCAAGTTTTCCTTGATTTTTCTTCTCTTCTTTGCCATGTGAACTTTGTTCGCATGACAAAGAGGGGGCAGTGTTTCGACCCCCACCTACGTGGCAAACGTCCATTAGTAGGGGTCTCTATTTTATTCATTTAATCAACAGGGCTAAAGCCCAATTTGCAATATCATTGATCAATGTACAGGCCCTATTAACTCATGTGTCTAAGGCTGAACCTTAGCCACATGGCTTGCCACTAATGTACATTGATTTATGTCCAGATTCATTTCTTATCAAAGAGATAATTATCAGATGAGAGTTATCGTCTATCATAATTACTCAAGCTACAAGATTACTTGAGCTACAATGACTCTCTACTCTACCTCTATAAATACCAAACTATTTTTCATAAGGAACGACGTGAAAACTTGATCCCTAGATAATAGATCTTGGGTACGTAGGCAGCCATTATTTGGTTCAGTTTCATCTCCCCCAACATCACATTCCTCTGTTTCTTAGTGTGTTCTTTACCATTGCTCTCGTTGTGTTGAAGCAGTTTACTGCCGAAACAGCTTTGTCTTCTTGAATCTTGGCCTTTAATCACAGAACTCCTTAACAACCAACCATTGCTCCTTTATATCATCAAAGTGGCACATTTCTGCACATAATTGACTTTGAAGCCCTGAAACGATAAAACACGTGTCGGTATTAACTCTTAATTATTACTCACATAATTGGTCTAAAAGTATGATTATTAAGGGGTTAAAACTACAGTTTTGGGTTCTTATCACAGGTTTTGCTACAGGACTGTATATTTCACTGAAATCAACACCAGCCTTTTGTTGAAACCCTTTAGCCACCAATCTAGCTTTCAACTTGTCTAGTTTACCTTCAGCAGTTTGCTTGATTCGAAAAACCCACTTGTTCTGCACTACATTTTGATTCCTATAAGGAACCAAGGTCCAAGTATTTGTCTTGAGTAATGCATTGTATTCTTCAACCATGGCTTCTCTCCACTCTTTTTGCTTGAAAGCTTGGCTAAAGCATGTTGGAAGTGAAGGTAAAATAGTTGTAGCACTATAACAGCGTGGTAAAGGATGCTTAGTAGAGTGAAGTGCCTTTTTCCTTACAATACCATCCTTTAACCTGTTGTTCATTGTATGAGTATTCACAACAGAGGGGACTGGTCTTCTTTGAATTGTTTTTTATTTTACTGGTTGTGTAGGTTGTGAGGTAGAAGGTTGAGATGATTGAGGTTGAACAGAGGTAGAAGGTTGAGATATGATAGGTGTTGAAGTTGAATTTGTAGGAAAATATGAAACTGGAGGACTGTAAGTGAAATTTGGTGTTTGAGGTGTGACTGAGTAGCTTGAAGATGAAAGAAGTATATTGTTGGAAGAAGGTAAAAATTGAGAAAAGGGAATGATCAAAGGTATTGTGAAAGTTTCAGATGCATTTTGGTTGGAATGAAGACTTTTGAATGGAAAATGATTTTCATTGAAGACTACATTTCTTGAAGTAAAAACTTTTCCAGTTGAAATGTCAAGACACTTGTAACCTTGATGATTTAAACTATAACCAAGAAAAACACACTCTTTACTTCTTTCTTGAAACTTATTTGATGTATATGGGCATAGCCAAGGATAACATGCACACCCATAACTTTTGAAGAAAAGATATTTTGGTGTTTTATGAAAAAGTTTTTCATAAGGTGAGATGAAGTTAAACCTCTTTACTGGAAGTCTGTTTATAAGAAAAATGGATGTTTCAAATACTTCTATCCAGTAATGAAAAGGAACAATACTTTGAGCAAATAAGGTTCTTCCTAACTTAGAGATGTGCCTATGTTTCCTCTCCACAACACCATTTTGTTGTGGAGTGTGAGGACAGCTGAATTGATGTTTGATTCCTAAATTTGATAGAAAATCTTCAAAGACATTGCTTGTAAACTCACCACCATTGTCTGATCTAAATTTTTTGATTTTGGTGTTTAAGAGATTTTCAACTTGAAGTTTGAAAATTTGAAATACTTTACAGAAATCAGATTTGGCACATAGTGGAAAAATCCAACAGTAATTTGAGAAATCATCTATTATTGATGCATAGTACTTGAATCCTTTTACAGAGATTACAGGTGAAAGACCACATAGGTCTACATGTAAAAGCTGTAAAAGTTTATTACACTTGGAAGTAGACAAAAAAAAAAGAAGCTGAGAACTTTTGCAAATTGACATGAAGTGCAGAAAGTATGCTTGCTAGCTGTGTTCAAGGGCAAGTCATAATGATGAAGAACTCTATGCATAATTGAACTAGCTGGATGTCCTAATCTTTGGTGCTAAGTACTGGAACTTGATCTTTCACCAATGAATGTTGTATGCAAATGTGAGTCTTGACCAATGGACGATAATGAAATGGGATAGAGACCATGCTTAGTTTGTCCCTGAAAATGGATCTTCTGTGTTTTGTTGTCCTTGACAAAGAAATGAGATGATGTAAATATAATAGTGCAATCATTGTCACTAGTAAATTTGTGTACAGAGACAAGGTTTTGTGAAATCTTAGGAATATGTAAGATATTGTTTAACTGGAAAGTAGATTGAGTAGGAGTTTTTAGAAGTGCTTTACCAGTGTTTGCAATGTTAAGATTGAGACCATCTCCAACCTGAACTTGATCTCCTCCATGATAAGATTGATGATAATTCAGATTTCTAACATCAGAAGTCATGTGGTTGGTTGCACCACTATCCATATACCAGCTTGAACTTGCAGTAGGATCATATGTTGAGAACCGTATTGAGTATTTCCATAACCTAATGTTGATTTTTCATTGCTCCTGTGGGCTACCATAGCCTTTAAAGTCTTTGGTGGAATCTTACCTTGGAAGGCAAAATTCATACGGTCATAACAATCAATAGCATAATGACCTAGCTTTCCACAAATTTGGCATACTGGTCTTGTACCAACAGGTCCAGTTGAAAACACTTGTTTGCAGTGTTGATTTGGTTGTTAGACTGATGTGGAAAACCACCACCACTATGACCACCAGTATAACCATTTCCACCATTATAACCAATATTATTATGTCATCCTCTATTAATTCTTCCTCTGCCTCCATAATTTCCATTGGTACCTCCTTTGTAACCACCAGTATTTCCGCTATAATCACCTCTGTTATTGTTATAACCCCCTCTTGAATATTGATTCTGATTAACAAATAGAAAAAAGCTTGATTCACGAAGATATTTTGCATTAAATTGATATGCCTCAATTCAATATTCAATTTTTCTGTAAGCAACAACCCATGTAATTCATCCAAACTTACTTGTTCAGTTCTCATTCTCTAAGATGTGCCCAACATATCATAATTAGAAGGTAATCCATTCAACACATACATTATCAAGTCTTCTTCCTCAACAACACTTTCAACAGCATCAAGATTATCAGAAATTTCTTTTACTTTCTGTAAAAATTCGAAGATAGTTGAGTTACCTTTCTTTAGGTTTTGAAGCTTTGATTTGAGTTGAAGCTTATGTGAACGAGAAATTGAAGAGAAACGTTTTTCCAGAGTGCTCCATAGAATTTATTCTTGTTGTTGGAGCTCCAACAACATAAGGAAGTAGTGATTCGGAGATAGTAGCATTTAACCAGATAAGTAAGTTTTGATCCTTCTTATTCTATTCAGTAAACTCTAGATTCACAGTATCAACTCTTGATTCTCCAGAACCAGTGACTAAAATTTCTCATGGACACACTCTTGTTCCATCGATGAAGCTTGTTAAACTATTGCTTCTTAAAATTGGAAGAAATAAAGACTTCCATATCAGATAATTGTCTTTGCTTAGCTTGATTGGAACAAAATTAGCAATATTGGTTGAGGTATTCATGATGTTTACTGAAATCAATGATTGATATGGAAGAAACCTGAAAAATGAAATCAATAACTTGATTTCGTGGTTGATTCGAGGATAGATCTTAAATTTGAAATGGAAATCAAAAGCTTGATTCCTTGTTTCAATTGATATGAGTAAAGATTGATTGAATCAAAGGTTTGATTCGATCAGAAAACTTGATTAGAGAAATTGGTTTTTGAGGATGAGGAAATTTATTGAAAGGGATCGAGATCACCATTTGGTGTTTCTCTACTCTGATACCATGTTAAATGAAAGTATTCTCATTAACTGATTATGAGTTACAATTACACTTTATATAGGATTACATTCATAGCTAGTCTAACTGAATCCCGAACATAAATCTAACTAACTAACAGAATACAATTTCTACACTAACAAACTTTCTTCTAGAAACTAACTGACGCGGACTGTTGTCTAATACAAACATGCCAAAGCCAGGATTTGGTGCTAAGCAAAATGTGTGATACAATGCCGCCCATTACTAGATTAGGTACGACCTAAGTATATTCAAGTCAATGAATCATCTAATACTGCTGTTTGCCGAAGCATTTATTATCAAAAGTTTCCTGGTGAGTTTTGGTAAACATGCATAGCGGCTGCTCCCTGAGACCATGTTAACCAACATAGGACTCACGCAGGATTGCACATAGTTCCATATCGTTGTCTGGTTCCAACTTTGTGTCCATCAAATTGCGCTTGAATTGGTAGTGAGGTATATTGCTCGCCGCAAATTCACCAGATATATTGCATCATTTCATTTTCATCTTGTTCATCATCGGAAACTGTATCCGAGCCTTCTTCATCCTTTGACAACTCATCATAATGCTTCACATATCCTAACAATTCTGGAGCCGGCTTAACACATAAACATTTACCTGCAGACCTATAATACATGATATATCGTGACATTTTTAACTATTTAGCGCAATTGTTTTTACTTTTTTCTTTCTTGCCAACATCATGATACCATTAACCACCCTCGCTCTGAGCAACTCGGAAATGTAGGAAAAGTGCCAGAGGATAGAGAAAGGTAAGAAGATGGTAAGAAATCGAGAAATCCTAGTTTCTTATAGGGACAAATTCTTATTACGCCCGTTTGGTACAGAAGTAAGACCAGATAACAATGTAGCAGTTTTTTTTATCAGACAATGTAGCATTTTGTCGACTGCATGCATTGATATGTATTGAAGGGGTGACGCATTACTCATAACGTCCCCGTTCCACCCACAGCCAGGAAGGTGTACCATTTCTTTGAGTACGTACACAAGTATCAATTTACCTGATCCAAAATTGACTCATTCCTGTATGAAGTTAATTATTACACGCAGCACTTTGCCAAAGGCATCCTTATCACACTCCCACTCAATCATCATGGACCAGGAAAATCTCAACTTTGATAAATTTCTTTTTACCAGAAGAGGACGTGAGATTTTATGAGAATACAGACACGCACCAATATGTGTCTCCAAAAGATCCACACTCACAAAATAAAAAGCCACAAAAAAAATCTCTCTACATAACATGCCCATCCACATACCCACATGTTTCTAAGTCACCACAGCTCCACACTTGCACTTCATTACTCTAAAAGCTCTTGCAAATTTTATCTGAATAATATACTCTGCTAAATATAGTAGGATTTTTTTAGTTTTGGACATGGAGAACCAATTAGTGAGAAGAAGAGTGAACATGATTATTGGCCACTTTGCTGGAAATGAAGATGTATCAGCCACTCACCTCCTCCCTTTGGTAATCCAAGTTTCCCCTTTCTCAGACTGTTACTTTCAAAAGAGAAAATTTCATGCTTATGTATAGTTTTCTTAACATCTTTTCCGGTGGTTTAGTGTTTTAACAATTTAGCAAAAGCGTGTTCTGCTTTGCACCATCATGCATTATCTCACTTTATAGGTGGAAAAACTTTGTCAATAATTTGTAATTTTCTCTTTGATTCACTTATCCAGTCTTTCATTAATGAATTTGATTCCTGGACTCAGAATTGCAGCAGCAGTATAAACTCTGTGATCCAAAGGTGTGATAATAGGACGCTTTTTGCACGACAAGGGTCTATCTCACAAGCTTCTTTCATGAGGCAAGTTTCAATAAAAGAGGTGAGAAAAATATTGATATGTACAATGGGATTCTATTGTTGATGGCCGTTCAAAACACTCATCGTTTGCTGCTTTTTGTGTTATTAGAATTTTGGACAATGTAACTCTGTGCAGCATGGTGTGCCTCCCTGTTCTTCTGGTTATATAAATAAAGATTCATCTGTTCCTGGAGCTCCCCTGTTCTCTAAACCAGCTCACATGAAACCTGAGCCAGGAATTGTTGAATACAGACCTGTCAACCAAGAATGTCAATTATCCATGGAAGAACCTCCTAAGTTTGCTAGGCCATATAGGAGATTGTTAGACAGACCAAAAGAGGTTATCTCCAAGAAAGTAAAACCTGATGGTATGTTGTTAGACTCATTAGTTGCGATTCCTTTGATTGAAATTTCACCTTTCTTTCTTGTTTTCTTGTTCTTATGCTTCTTCCTCTGCCATAAATGAAATTTGAGATGAACTGTGTCACACTGGTCTATCTAGTTTTTAGTCTTGAAATAAGTATTCTTCAAAGGAAAATGGTGTGATTTGTATATGATGTATATACATATTTTTGCACGTATGTTCTAATATCTATTAACCAAGTTGACTGCAGGCATAGAGTTATCGCCCAGTTGGGATGTTTCAGAGTCTGGTCGCTGTTATGTCATGAGTATAGAGTTCCCTGGTGTCAGTATCGAGAATATTAGAGTTGAAGTTGATGAAGAAAAGTAAGTAATTCTTTTTTGAGCTAAGGGTCTTGAACAAATAACATTAACGACATACTACCCCAGAAAATGTTGTTATTATGTTTTCAAGTATCAGATGGGGGCATTCAACCCTTTACAAACATATAACGTGTTAACTATGTAATTTCCTTTTTCTGGCAGCTTGGTTGTAACTGGAAAGCGCTCTACAGAGTGGTGGCGAGCACCAAATGCCTCGAAAGATTCGATCCTAACTTATCACAAGAGTGGTATTGTACAAAGGGCCATACAAGATTGTTTGGCGGCTTCAAAATAACGTGAACAAGGATCTGGTCTCAGCTGAGTTCGTGTAAGCCCTCATTGTATACTGTTAGTATGATCTGCATTGTATGACTTCTTCCTTTCCATTTGTGAGATAGCACATAAAAAATCCATTTGGTCGCGCCTTTCTTTCCTATAGTCTGTCCTATTTTGAAACGACTATATTCTGGCATATTTGTAGAGGTGGCCCCAACAAAAGAGGAAATGAAAACAAACGCATAACAAAGAGAACTTGAATTCAAATGAAGCACAAAAACTCTTACTAGAGTACCGCCTATAGACTAAATGCTTTCGAGGATAATATCCTTTGCTTTGCCCACAATTTGACTTAAAAGAGACCAAAGGCGCTGTATGAATATGATTAACTGGCCAAAACCATGATATCTATCAACTTAAAAATCAGATGTAGGTTACCTTTGATATGAGTGTTCCAACAGGTATACTTCCAAATCCCTAAACTCGTTAATACTTCATTATTTGACTATTTGGACACCACTAGATCTTGATAAACATTACAGTGTACACATTAAAAGCAGAGTGAGCTTTGGTTGCAGAAAATCTTGAATACTGATTTATAGTGTAAGTTCTTAAATTTTTTAAGTTCGATACAAAGCTACTGATAGTCTCAGGCTATTATGAATTTATTGAACTTAGTCTCTTGTTGCAGGAGTGGAGTCTTACGAATCACCCTGCCTAAAATCTGAAATAATAAGGACCGGTGGAGGATACATGGATATTATCTAGTATGAATTTCTTTGTAGTTCTTGATATATATGCAAGAAGGATACAGAAAGATATGAATACAAAAAGATGTAGGACTGAGTCTTCTTATTTTACAGTAAATGGAACTTTATTATGTATAAATTGCTTGTACATAGGCTCTTTGCTATATTCCCATCTAGTCTTTGTTTGATTGCTCAGGTAACCAAGTCTTGTTACAACTACTTCTATCAGTCTTTCGGAACCTACATCAAAATGCATGTGAGAAATTCTAGCTGTTTAAGATTCCATCAAAATGCACCAAAAACACGTACTAGTGATACATGATGTACCATCAACATGACCAGCCACTTTTCATCAACAAATTGAGGAATACCACACCGTCCTTGGAGTACTACGTGAAGTAAAGCTAGTCTGTTGAGATGGTGTCATCTGTGACTATCTGAGCTATTAGTTAACTCAAGAGTCGAGTCTCTGGGTTATTATCACTTTGTATCATGTCAGAGTTCACAATTTCAAGTCCAACAGGCAACAGTACACTTAGGAAGGACGCACTTACATGGCTATTTCCAATTCACATGTTGTCTCGGAAAAACTTTTCTACAATCTAGACTCAGTTTCTGAACATAATACCAAAAAAAAAATAAGACCTGGTCTGTCCCGACTTTGCATCCCTAGCTAGCTACTTCCGTGTTCTAGGTCTTGCACACCATACAATCATCTATTGTTCGCAATCAGTTCTGAGTGGTAGCAATGATGCCACTCTCTTAAGTTGAACTGAAATAGACACCTTCGAATATTGAGCTGCCCACATTCATTTACACCTATTGGCTACTAATATCACAAAATGATGTATAAACTTCAGAGCCAATTACATTGAAACACATCCAATGCCCAACTTGAACAAACATTTGCACAACAGAAATACAAAGGAGAACTTAAAAACTCTATAAAAATATTGCACATACACTGAAATGGAGAATAGATTAAACATCAATCAATGTTTTCATTTCTTCTATCTCACTGATTACACAAACACAGCTCATCACAAATAATCACCACAAAACATAACTAAATAAATAAATCTCTCTCAACTTTCTTCTCTTCCACAGAAACATAATTCTTCACAGCATCTCTCATATCTTCAACCCCCTCAGCATTTTCAAAAAACTTAATAACCTTTTCGAGCTCACGATCATTGAAATCATCAATAAATGGAAGCACAGGAAGTGCATTCTCAGGTTGGAAGACATAAGCATTTGGATTATCATCAACTAAAACCACATTCTTCAAATCTCTTCCAACTTCAGACAAATCTTTCACAAACTTCCCTTCTAACTCTTTACAAGAATCTCGATAAAGGCGATAAGAAATCAACCCTTTCGTATCTAACTTATCAAGAATCAAAGAAGCATATTCTTTCAAACCAGCAGTAAAAAACAACTATCTCAAACTTCTTCGAAACCGTTTCCAATAACTCATCCACAAAGGGTCGTTTTACAACATAGAAGTTCAATATTTCGCATTCGATTCTTGGCTGAACAATGAAATCGAAGTTTTCGGGAGGCGGGTCGGTTTTAGAATGAATCAAAGTTTCATCTAAATCAAGAAAGATAGTTTTCTTGTGGGGAAAGATAGGTGGTGGTAAGATAGTTTTGAAAACAAGTGATCTACATACTTCTTTAACTTGAACTTCTTCCTTGGGTATTTTTTTAAGAAGATGGAAACCTTGTTTACGACGATTCGGGGTTCGAATGTTTGTGAACTTGGTAAAGATTTTGATAAGTCGACGTTGACATGATGAGAATGAGTTGTTGATTGATGTGATAACAAATGAAGAAGCATTTGTGAAGTTTTTTCAAAGGTGTTTTCTTTTTCTTCTGTTTCTTCTTTCTTTGGTTGGTTTTGTTGGAGTTTTTTATGAGCTTGGAAACCATTTTCTTCTTTCTTTGGTGAAAGAGAAAGAGAGATTTGAGGAGGTGAACAGTGAGAGAGAGAGAGAGGGTTTTGAGGGTTGTAAGAAATGAAATGAAGGGTGGAGATTGAGTGAATGGGGAGTTTTAACGGTTGAAGATGGTTTGGAAGTTTGAATATTTGGTTTGGTGTAACGGTCATGAAAGTTGTTGGTTCGGAACCGAAGCTAGCTAAGCAGATATCGAAATTTCGGCTATGAACCATAAACGAAATTTTCCGGTTTTATCTTTTATGTGAACCCAAAGCCTCAAATTTCAAATTTATAAAACTTCGGAAGAAGTTCATAACTTCATATAGTCTCATTACGCATTGGGAGGGGTTCTAGACTACTAGGGATATATATTAGAAAAACAAGTAAATAGTTAGGACATTTATAAATTTTAGATTAGGCTAATTTTTTTTATAGATATGATTTCCAAACTATTCTAAACATTGTCACAAATTATCAAAAAAAATTAAAAAGTTTTAAACTTGCCAAATATAATATCAAAAATGGTCAAAATGAACTATTCACAATTAGCTATTTTTTAAAAAAAAATTTGTTGACAATATTGGATGGGATTACAAGTTTCGGATTTGAATAATTTTTTGTGATAATGTTTTAAGTAGTTGGAAGATCATATGTACTAAAAATTAGCCAAATCTAAAACTTAGAAATGTCTTAAAAATCATGAGTACGTGTTTTTCTAATAATATATGTCCCAAAACCCCTCCCGCATGCATTTAGCATATATGAACATCTCTAAGTAGTACCATCAACCGTCCGTCGGATGCTACCACCAATTTCAAAATTTCATGAAAACCATCTCTAGGTGGACTCAAAATCTCAAACGTGGTCACCATATTTGTCAATTCGCATCTGTATTTACAAATTTGTGATTTCATTTGCGAATACCGCGCGCCAATGGGAGTGTCGCATGTTTTTTTTTTCACTTGGGGCGACAGTTGGGAGTTTGCGTGGGTGTTTTTTTGGGGCAAAACTTTCCCCACCTTTTTAATAGGGGGGTAGCAGTTTTGTACACAACCTGCAAACCCAACACAAATCCGACAAGAAATAAAGAGGTTCGGGTTGGGGAAAAAGACTTTTGGGTCATTGAAGGGTTGACTCTCCAAACCCGTCAAATAAATGGGTTGAGTTAGGGTCACATATGTTAACTCAGATAACTCTTGAGTAGACCCGATTAATTCTCGGGTCTAATAGGTCGGGTCATCAACCCGTATTACATGTTTTAAGATGCGTGTTTCCTAATTTTTTAAATATCATCTTCCCTACTACCTAAAAGAAAATAGAAGATTCAGTAGTTTTATGTTGTGTAACAATTAAGCATGTATTTTTAATAAATTCAGACTTAATCTATTGTACGTTGTTTATTAGTTTATGTTTGCAAAAGTTAAAATACTACTGGGTTATCTGTTAACCCGATCCAAGTTTGACTTGCTAGCTTGAGGGGTCATGGGTCGGGTAACCCGTTAATTTGGTGGGTTGGGTTCAGGTTGTTTGGTCCTTCAAATCGTGATCCGATTTCGACCCAACACAACCCATTGCCACTCGTACTTTTTAGCAAAATCAAATTCAAAATATTTAAAAACTAAACTGAGCTCCATTTAAAGTGGTGTTGGTAGCAGTTTATGGATAATTGTTTACATACTTATTCACAAAATTGACAGTTGATGCTACCACCACCTAGTGATGCTACTACAAAATTGATAGTTGATGCTACCATAGTACACAGAGGTGGAGAGGTAGTTTCTTATTAGCATTTAGCAATTTTCTATATGCTCTTAAAATTTTGCACCTTATGAGGTGCTTAAAGAAAGATTCTAGCTAATTATGTGTAGTTTTGCATTGAAATAAAAATTGGATCATATATTTCAATACAAATTGTTGGTGTTTAGTTAGGGAGTTCCCTAATGAGAACTCCCTAAAACATTAAAAACACCCCAGAGTGACACTGTTGTTGGGGATTTTGGTTTATCTCTTTGTTTTTTTTTCAAGTAATTGGGTTGAGTTTTCTAATTATTTTTGTCTCTAGTCCATTCCAATTTTAATTTCGTCATAAGTCTAAAACTGGGATGATGTCATTATATGAAAATTTAAATTTACATATGATGATGTCAGCCCAATTTGTTATTGAGCCGAAATTATAAGTTAAAAATGATAACTTCAACCCAATTTTAAATTTACGGCAAAATTAAAAATTAAAATAGACTTATAGTAAAGTTATTATTGGGCTTTGTCCTTGGGCCATAATCACTGTTTCTTTTTGGACAAGGTATTTTGGAGTCCTACTCAAATGTTACTTTCAGCACCATAAATAAAAGTAGGAACTTGCATATAATTTGCGTGGAAGTGTAAGCTTGAAATTGTCATATAATTAAACGTAGAAACTTGTCACATTTAATAGTTTTCGTTGGATAAGACTGTCCAATTGTTGTAGTTAGATGTTGTAGTTAGATGGTCAATGGAAGTATTGTTCATCCACGTTCTCGTGAAGTGAAAGCAGCATATGATTCCTATTCCACCATATATATCGGGGCACAAAGGCACCCTTTGTACACTTTATTTAAACGGGATATCCATTTCAAAAGTCCAAAATCGACATATCAGACTTGTGACTGCTCATAGCATTTCATGTGAGTTGTTGAAAACTTGAAATTTTAATCAATGCTTCTCCATATTTCAATCCTTTGATCCTTTCACAGTTCACGCTTTCCAACCATCTTATTCAGGCTATTCAAGGAATTCTCAGTATTTATGCATTTTAATAATTATTTTTCGAAATAAAAGTTCAGATGGATAAACATATATAAAATTTAAGGAAGAGAATTGGGATCCTCTAAAGTGAGTTCAGTCATCAGTGTGGATTAACATACTATCCATTTGATCCATTTGGTATAAATATAGACTTGGAGTCCTACACAACCATAACTCCATTTTCTTTAATTTTGTTTTCTCTCCAAGTCACAGCCATGTCTGAGGTATCTGGAACAAACAATTCCCATCATGCAATTTCAATAGAAGAAGGAAATGCATTGAAGCTTCCAAGTAATGAAAGCTCGGAAAATCTTCTTTCTCTTCTTTTCTTGCAAAAGGTAAGTACTATACTTTCTTTTTCTTCATCATTTTCTTTGTAGAAAAAAAATATCAGCTAAGCAATATATATATATATATATATATATAGTATAATTGATGAGTACAAGACGTACGAGTGAAAATCTTGCAAATGTTTGTAGTTGGTTGCAGAGCTACTGGGGACGTACTTTATGATATTTGCCGGGTGTACTGCAGTTGTGATCAACATAAAGAAAGACAGTGTTATAACACATCCTGGGGTGTCCATTACATGGGGTCTAGTTGTGATGGTCATGGTGTACTCGCTCGGGCATATCTCTGGCGCGCATTTCAATCCTGCCGTAACCATCGCCCATACGGCCTGCAAGCGTTTTCCATTGAAACAAGTAAGTTAGAAAATTTGAATAATGATTTTACTTTGGTTCGGTGGAAAAAAGGTAAGCACTATATATGAAACTGGGTACACTACTAAGGCAACATCTTCCATAACATAGTTTTTTTTTTTTTTTTTTTTTCGATAAAAAAAAAAATTCACACCTAAGCTTCCATAACATAGTTTATTTAGATTCTAATATAATAAATATCCTTGTGGGTCATGTAGAATTCTTTTGAATTGTGAATGGAAAATTATTTCATTGTGGACGTCAACAATCAACATTAATTATTGGAGCTCAGTTGATCTTTAATTTCTTTTGTCATTAACGTTCTCTTGGTCTAAACGTTACTACGTTGTCTATTTCGTACTGCCTATAGCATTACAAACAATACACACTTCCATTCCTCCACTCCAAAACGCAAAATTAGCATAAATCCAAATTGTAATGTATCTTGAAGTTATAAAAGACAGATTTTATTAATAGAAATTTGATCCCTTTGTGTGGTCTAGAACATCATGTTAATTGAAGCATTCACAACGAACAACGTAGCTAATCATGACAAATATAAATATCTCAAAAACAAAAATCATCATACAGTGATGATAGTTGCATACAATGCACCTCCTTGTTAGATATGGGATACTGAATGCATTTAACAGGCAAAATTTTGATATGCACATAGATACAACTTGAGTCCCTTGGATGGCAATGTCATATTACAAATTCGACCTTACATTGTCTCAAACCAAATGCTGACGGCTATTAATTGATTTAGGATCAATGTAGTTGGAATAAGGCGTTAGACTGCCCTGCATTTGATTTACACACACGTTTTTGAACAAAACTCTGAATACAATTCTAAAACGGTATATACCTATTACCTACATTGATGACCTTCAAATGTGAATTTATATTAGCTCGCAACTTTTTGTTAAATTTTACTAGTCATCCCAAGAGTTGTAAATTATGTTTTCTGATGTATACTAGGTGCCAGCCTATATCTTCGTTCAGGTTATTGGATCGACGCTTGCCAGTGGTACAGTAAGACTGTTATTTGGTGCAAAGCAATTCCCAGGAACAATACCAGCAGGATCAGACATGCAATCTCTTGTTTTAGAATTCATCATTACATTCTTCCTCATGTTTGTAATCTCTGGTGTTTCCACCGATGATCGCGCGGTATGATCTTCTACACCCAATTGTGCCACAATTAGAACACTAAAGTGTGTATTAACAACTGAACAATACCACTGAATGCGGCTAAGTTCTTTAAGTTGGCGGTTTAATTGGAAATGCTTTACACAATGCCCCTCAACATCGAATATATCCACTTAAGCCTTAAAAGGCCGTAGCTATGATGGACTGGGCCAGAGGCCTAGGGATCCAGTAATAACTGCCATGGGATTCCTAAACAGCGCATTTCACAGACATAAGTTCCCAGTTACTTTTTTGTTTTTCAATAATAAAGTTTCCAATTACTCATAAACTCATAATTCATTTGTTTGGTGGTTAAAGGTAGGAGAACTTGCAGGGATTGCAGTGGGAGCAGTCATAGTAGCTAACATAATTTTTTCAGGGTATAATTTTTGGTGTAACTCAAGTTATTCAACTATCAAATATGTATCATTTAATCATACTTGTTCACTAACTCGATTAACCGAGAGCTATGACTTATCTGTGTTCCTCCCCAGACAAACGTCAGGGGCATCGATGAATCCAGCCAGGAGCTTGGGACCAGCATTCATATATGGTCGTTACGATTCGTTATGGGTGTATTTGGTTGGTCCAACTTTGGGGGCTCTAGCTGGTGCTGGGGCTTATAGTGCCATCCGGACCACAAACAAGCCCGTTCGAGAGATCACCAAGAGTGGCTCTTTCCTCAAAAGTTCAGCTGCAAATGGGTCCATTTGATTTAGAATGGGTTCCTAAATAGAATTGAAACCTTCTGCGCGTGAAAACTTTGGTTCGCTCAATATGTTATGCCTTAATGTCTCTTGGTGCAACTGTATTAGTTTTTTGAATTTGTTTATAGAAGAAGGTACTATTCTCTGGAAATTATTTGTTGGAGTGGAGGCAAATATCCCAATTTAGGTGAGAATATCGGCACGAAATAAACAGAGGATTTCTCGAAAATATGTAGGTGAGAATTTCGGGTTTTTACTATGTTGGGAATTTGGAAATTTTAGAGATTTGTGTCTGGGATCCAAGCCCAGTCTCATAGTACAGAAAGAAGTTTACATACTTTGAACTACTGAACGAGATGCCAAACCCAAACAAATAAGAACAATGGATAGGAACATATCTTATAAAAACACCTAAACAAACTCAAAATTGTTAGGGTGTTTAGAAGTTTTAGATTAGGCTAATTTTATGTAGATATGTTCTCATAACTATTCTAAACATTGTCATAGATAATCAAAAAATTCAAAAATTTCTAAACTTGTTAAATGCCGTTAACAAATTACAAAATTTGGCTAATTGTGGACCGTTCATTTTCACCATTTTTTATACCATATTTGGCAAGTTTAGAAAATTTTAATTTTTTTTATTATTATTTGTGACAATGTTTAGAATAGTTATGAGATCATATCTACAAAAAATTAGCCTCATCTAAAACTTATAAATGTTTTAACGAATTTGAGTTTGTTTACGCATACTCAAAAAAAAAACCAAATATTATTACTTGAAATATATATATATATATATATATATATATATATATATATATATATATATATATATATATATATATATATATATATATTATAGATATACCCTCTTGGCTCTATTTTTTGTAGCCTTCATAGAGACTCCAACTTTTATAAAATACTTTGTCTAATTACGGAGAAATGGGAGAAAAAATTAGAAGTTTACATATACTCCCAAAAAAACCAAACATTATTACCGAAAAAAAAATAGATATATCTATATCTTAATATTAAAGCTCCCACAAGGGATATTTTTCGAGCTCTATTAAAATTCCACGTCATCTCCTATTAAAACGAGAATTTCTCTCCTATTTGAAAAAAAAAAAATTCTCTTCTATTATAACAAGAATTCTTCTCCTATTAAAACAAATTCTAACACTTTTAATTAAAGCGGGAATCGTTCTCCTATTAAAATGAGAATTCCTCCCCTATTGAAAATTAAGCAAAAATCTATCGTATTTAATTAAAATGGTAATCATTATCCTATTAAAACAGAATCTCTCTCCCAATTGAAAAAACGGGTTTTTAAAACTTAATTTAAAACAATTTGTTAGAAAATTAAAACGGGTATTTTTCTAGCGCTCTTAAAATTCCACATTATCAACTGTTATTAAAACGGGAATTCCTCTCCTATTATAATGGAATTCCTCCCCTGTTGAAAAAGAAAAATCTAACACTTCTAATTAAAACGAGAATCCTTCTCCTATTAAAAACGGGAATTACACTTTTAAATTAAAACGGGCCGGGATCTCTCCCCCAATTAAAAAATAGGTTTTTAAAACTTAATTAAAACAATTTGTTGAGAAATTAAAACGGGGTTTTTAAGACTTAATTAAAACAATTTGTTATGAAATTAGAATGAGTTAGCGATGAAAACATGAATCACAATTTGTTAATATATATATATATATATATATATATATATATATATATATATATATATATATATATATATATATATATATATATATATATAGTTCTGATTGTTGAGCAACTTTTTAAAAGGGTCGGGTGTATGCACGGGTCTACTTTCTAGTATTATAGATATACCCTCTTAAAACTTTTATTTTTTTGGAGCCTTTATAGAGACTCCAACTTTTGTAAAATACTTTGTCTAGGAAAATGGGAGAGAAAATTGGAAGTTTACGCATACTCTAAAAAAAACCAAACATTATTACCAAAAAAAAATGAGATATATATTATAGCTATACCCTTTGGCTCTATTTTTTAGAGCCTTCATAGAGACTCCAACTTTTGTAAAACACTTTTCATAGAGACTCCAACTTTTGTAAAACACTTTGCCTAATTACGGGAAAATATGAGAGAAAATTAGAAGTTTACGTATACTCTATAAAAAACCAAACATTATTACTGGAAAAAAAAAAGGAGATATATTGGCTCTATTTTTTGGAGCTTTCATAAAGACTCTAACTTTTGTAAAGCACTTTGCCTAATTATGGGAAAATGGGAGAGAAAATTAGAAGTTTACGTATACTCCAAAAAAAACCAAACATTATCATCCAAAAAAATGAGATATATATTATAGCTATACCCTCTTGGTTCTATTTTTTGGAGCCTTCATAAAGACTCAAACTTTTGTAAAACACTTTGCCTAATTACGGGAAAATAGGAGAGAAAATTAGAAATTTACGTATACTCGAAAAAAAACCAAACATTATTACCAAAAATATATATATATATTGGCACTATTTTTTGGAGCCTTCATAGAGACTCTAACTTTCGTAAAGCACTTTGCCTAATTATGGGAAAATGGGAGAGAAAATTGGAAGTTAACGTATATTCCAAAAAAAACCAAACATTATTATCGAAAAAAAATGAGATATATATTATAGCTATACCCTCTTGGCTCTATTTTTTGGAGCTTTCATAAAAACTCCAATTTTTGTAAAACACTTTGCCTAATTACGGGAAAATATGAGAGAAAATTAGAAGTTTACGTATACTCTAAAAAAACCCAAACATTATTACCGAAAAAAAAGGAGATATATTGGCTATATTTTTTGGAGCCTTCATAGAGACTCCAACTTTTGTAAAACACTTTGCCTAATTACGGGAAAATGGGAGAGAAAATTGAAAGTTTACGTATACTCCAAAAAAAACCAAACATTATTATCGAAAAAAATGAGATATATATTATAGCTATACCCTCTTGGCACTATTTTTTTGAGCTTTCATACAGATTCGAACTTTTGTAAAACACTTTGCCTAATTACGGAAAAAATATGAGAGAAAATTATAAGTTTACATTATACTCTAAAAAACCAAACATTATTACCAAAAAAAAAAAAAAAAAAGATATATTGGCACTATTTTTTGGAGCCTTCATAGAGACTCCAACTTTTGTTGCCTAATTACGGGAAAATAAGTGAGAAAATTGGAAGTTTACATATGCTCCCAAAAAAACCAAACATTATTACCATAAAAAAAATGAGACAAATATTGGAAAAAAGCTATCACATGCTTTTTCTCACATTTTTTCTTTTCCTTCATTCTAAACACTCAAATGTAATTAAGAAAATAAAATTATACTTGCATATTCTATAAAATATATTTGCTCAACAACTTAATTCTCCAACTGTTCATGAGATGTAATTCTTACCAACTGTTCAATGTTGCTACCAAGATATGGCCAAAGCACATTAATGGAAACACAATATTTTTTTAAATCCCACGGTGTAGCAGTTTAGATCTCTCATCTCTCTAAAAGCCTAAGCCTAAATAGCATTTGAGATATGTCTAAAAGCCTAAAGACTAATGTGTTTCCATTTTCAATGTGATTAAATATTGTAAACCATAAAAAAGCCTAACGGAAAACCTTTTAATTTGGATTTATGTTTTTATCGTAACATAGATAATTTTGTCTTTTTGATGATATATACCATATAGCGAATCATGTTTAATTTAATTTAATTTTTTTATTATTTTTTTTTAATGTCATGTTTGCAATGACACTACATAAGAATCAATAGAAGTTGGTATTACACACAACCATAGATAATTAAGGGAAAATCAAAAACTTGATACAAATGTTGAATTAACCTCAAATAATTATTAATGCTCAATCAGAAACTGGCTTGGATGCAAATGCATTTACCAAACCACAAAGAATAATTAACGAAAATCGAAACCCCGGATGCAAGTGCATTGAACTAACCTCAACGAATAATTAACGAGAAATCAAAAACTCAATGCAAATACATCGAAACAAATTAACTTTAAAGAATAATTAATACGAAATCAGCAACTGGATACAAATGCATTGAACTAACCTCAAAGAATAATTAATGGGAAATCGGAAACATGATGCAAATGCACTGAACTAACCTCATAAAATAATAAATTGCGGGAAATCGGCAACAAGATTTAAATGCATTGAACGGGCCTAAAAAAATAATTAATTGGAAATCGGAAACTCGATGCAAATACATTTAACTAACCTAAAAAAGAGTTAACTGGAAATCGAAAACTGGATGCAACTGCATTCAACTAACCTTAGAATAATTAACAGAAAATTTAAAATTGGATGCAATTGCATTTAACTAACATCATAAATTAATTAAGTGAAAATCAGAAACTAAGAGCAAATACATTGAACTAACCTTAAAGAATAATTAACGGAAAATCGGAAACTGAATGCAACTAAATCGAGCTAACCTCAAAGAATAATTAACTGAAAATCGGAATCTAGATGCAACTACATGAAACTAACATAAGAGATTGAATAATTTACATGAAATCGAAAACGGATGCAACTCCGTGAAACTAATTAACTTAAAAGGAAAATTAACGGGAAATAAAAAAAATTAGATGCAAATGCATTAAACTTACCTCAAAAAATAATTAACAGGAAATTACAAAACGAAACAATTGAATCTAGAAGCAAATGTATTGAACCAACCTCAAAGAATAAGAATGGAAAATCGAAAAATGAATACAATTGCATTGAACTAACTTCAAAGAATAATTAACGGAAAATCGAAAACTGGATGCAAATGCATAGAATTAGCCTCAAAGAATAATTAACCCGAAATCAACAACTGGATGCAACTGTATCGAACTAACCTCATAGTATAATTAACAAGATATCGGAAACTGGACGCAACGACATTGAACTAACCTCAAAGAATAATAAATCGAAAATCGAAAACTGGATGCAATTACATGAAAGTAACCTCAAAAAATTATTAACGAGAAATTAGGAACTGGATGCAAATGCATTGGGAAAAAAAAAAAAAAAAAATGAATGCAGCTACATGTAACTAACCTCAAAGAATAATTAACAGAAGATCGGAAACAGGATGCAAATGCATATAACTAGCCTAAAAAAATAATTAAAGTGAAATCATAAACTTGACGCAAATGCATTGATCGAACTAACCTCAAAGAATAATTAACGGAAAATCAGAAACATAATGCAAATGCACCTCAAAGAATAATTAACGGGAAATCATAAATTAGATACAAATGCATTGAACTAACCTCATAGAATAATTAACGGGAAATCGGAAACAGGATGCAAATGCATAGAACTAGCCTCAAAGAATAATTAAAGTGAAATCATAAATTGGACGCAAATGCATTGATCGAACTAACCTCAAAGAATAATTAACGAAAAATCAAAAACAGAATGCAAATGCATGAAACTATCCTCATAGAATATTTAACGGGAAATAAACAATTGGATGCAACTGTGTTGAGCTAACCTCATAGAATAAACAAGAACTCAAAAACTATTTAACTAATCGTACCTCAAAGAATAAATAACGGGAAATCCGAAACTACATGCAAATGCATGGAACTAGCCTCAAAGAATAATTAATGCGAAATTGATAATTGTATGCAACTACATCAAATCAAACTAACCTCATAATATAATTAACGAGAAATCGGAAACTGAATATAACAACATTGAACTAACCTCAAAGAATTATTAACAGAAATCATAAATTGGATGCAACCGTAAAGGAACTAACCCTAAATAATAATTAACATAAAATCGGAAACTGGATGCAAGTACATAAAACTAATCTCAAAGAATAATTAATGGAAAATTGGAAATGGATGCAAATGCATCGAAATAACCTCAAAGAATAATTAACGTGAAATTAAAAATTGGATGCAACTACATAGATTTAACCTCAAAGAATAATTAACGGGAAATCGGAAACTGAATGCAAATGCATTGAACTGATCTTAAATAATAAATAATAACGGGAAATCAAAAACTATATGCAAGTGCATTGAGAACTAACCTCAAAGAATAATTAACGGGAAGTCGGAAACTGGGTGCAACTGCATTGAACTAACATCAAAGAAAAATTAACCGAGAATAGGGAAGTGGTTGCGAATGCATCGAAATAACCTCAAAGAATATTTAATGGGAAATCGAAAATTGGATGGAACTGATAGGGTTATATACTAAAATCATTACTTTTGTATTAACTCTAATTCTTTATATTTTGAATGAGAATCATATGGGCAAACGTTATGCATATTATATATGTTATTAGTTATATGCATGTGTCTAATACTTTATGTTATAGATGATATGGTGTGTGGTGACACACAAAAGATCATATTATCAGTACCTTATAAAGTATAAGTAAACGTTCACAACCTAGATGGATTTGGACAAACTATTGGTAAGGTTATAGTATAATCTGGTATTAGTCTATCTTGACTATAAGATTACACTAGTACATTTTGTGTGTATTGAACAGGACCAAGTGAGGTTATTTCTCTTTATACTGATTATATAAGAGAACAAACACCTCTGTTATTATGGATGATTGTCCTTTTAATCCGGATATAATAACGGGCACTTACATGCATTGTACATTGCTTTAAATCATCAATGAGTGAGATTCATTTGTGAATCAACAAACTTGATGGATTGGGTAATGACATTGTATGTAAGGTGTGATGTTGATTATAGAAGAAATCTGTGACCTGCAGAAAGTCGGGTTGATGATGTCCCCCTTGAGGAGCTCATAAGGATTGTCATGTAAACCCTGCAAGTGGATTTATTCTGACATGACAATGAGGTTGAGTGGTACTACTCAAGGACATAAGAAGTTGATTGATGTAGTTGTCAGTAACTTGACTTAATCAATAGGTATTCGATATCTTAAACACAGGGAGATCAACGAGCATATAATATGGAGCCCATAAACATAACACGTAATTTGGGATTAGGGCGGTAGTGCAACAATGGCCTTTAGTGGAATAAGTCATTTGTTGACAGACTTGGGCTGTGTGTTCTGGGCGAACATGGGAAGCCCAAGCCCGTCAGGAAGCCCAATGCAACCCTAATTTCTCCTCATGGTCCCTGTTGTAGCCTATAAATAGAAACCTCTTTCTCTGGCCGTTTTTCTCAAGGTTTTGCTCAAGAAAATTAGATCTAAAAATTGGTTCCAAATTTTGTGAGTGAGAGAGGCCAAGAGAGAAAGAAGAGGTTGGAAGATCGTTGCCCACACATCGTCCACTCTATGTATAGGAATACAACAGAAGATCAAGAGGTTGTTGATTCTGGATTCTCAGAGTTATCACAGCTGATCTACAGGTATGTTTTCCAATCAAAATCGTGAACCCCATTAATTCCGCTGCGCATGGTTTTCACGGTTTGTAGAAATTTACATTATGAAATAACGGTTCCTACAGGAACTGCATTGAATTAACCTCAGAATAATTAATGGAAAATTGGAAAGTGGATGCAAATGTACTGAACTAACCTCAAAACATAGTTATATATTATAGGAGTGAGAATGTCTCGACAGGTACTGTTTTGTAGTTAAAATGGTGTTTATCATATCATTTTTCATATGATCTAGAATGCCTTGCTATTCAAGTAGTTTCAATATAATCCTCGCCTCATTGGGCATTCTCACAAAAGTTTTATCAAACTTCTCCATTAATTGACAAAAAAAAATCGAAGTGGGTTCGTTCTTTTTACAGAGTGTAGAATTTGCATGCTGTAAGAAATTTGGATGGGTGATCAATATAATATTCATATCTCATAGCTCAGTATAGTTGTTAATATTTATGAGAATAATTTAATATATCGGCACCCGTTCGTAGGACGGGTTCAAAAACTAGTTTTAACATATGTCCCTAGAACCCCTCCCAAGTAATAAAGCCATACACTTCTGAAACCGGTGAACTTCCATACGTGCTCAAGGCTTTTTATTATTAGAGACCCTTTTCTACTGCGATAGCGGCACTCTTCAAATAATGGATGATCTCCTCAACTTTCCAAGCGATATCCTCTTTGATATCCTATCAAGAATTCAAATAAAGTCTATTGTGATTTTAAGGTGCGTTTCTAAACCATGGCTAGACAAACTCACAGATTCTTTTGTTATGAATTGCACAAAGAAGTCACTAAACTTCTAAGTAGATACACCCCGGATGTTAGTTACCGGCTAGATCATCAAAGCATATTACGCAGGGCTTCATGGTTTCCTCTGTAGACTATGGTGAATCTCGCAAAGCCGTGGAAATTAATTCTACGATGCCTGATATACATAGTTATACTGGTGATTTCGAAGCTTGGAATTCTTGTGATGGACTACTATGTCTAACTTATTGCAAAGAGTTTCAACGCAAGGTTCTTTGCCTATGGAATCCTACTACTGGAGATTACATGGAGTTTCCCACAAGAGATCACTGTCCATTTAGTTCTTTGTGTTTTGGTCATAAGACTATTAGAAGAAGAGAGCGCCGCATCGCCTCGACATCAACAATTGGCGTGCACGCCTTCCATTCCAGTATCACAGCTTGTACCGTTTGTTTCCTATTTGTTTTAGGATTTCTATTAACGTAGATAGAAACAATATGTACGTATTAGGAACTTGTAATCTCTATATAAACAATTGTGTAAACAATAGAAATCAATCAAGTAAATATTCTCTCAAATCAATCTCTCTCTCTCTCTCTCTCTCTCTCTCTCTCTCTCTCTCTCTCTCTCTCTCTCTCTAATTTATCATGGTATCAGCCTAATTTCGATCCAAACCCTAACCCTAACCACTCTAAGCTTCCACCTCCTCTCAATTCTCAATGGCCGACGCCTCAAACACCAATAATGACTCTCCTCCAGGTTCCGATAATCTTTTCTTTGTACACCACTCAGATAGTCCCACGGCTATTCTCGTCTCTCCTCTGTTATTCGGTCACAATTATTCGACTTGGTTACGGTCTATCTCTAGAGCCCTTTGAGCAAAAAATAAGTTTGGTTTTGTCGATGGCTTTGTCACACCTCCCACTACTCCCAAATAAAAATCCAAGTGGTCGCGATGTGATGACCTAGTTGCTTCATGGATTCTCAATTATGTTACTCCAGATATCCGTGGAAGCATCCTCTATGCCGACTCTGCATCCGAAATCTGGAAAGATCTAGGTGACCGTTTTTCACAAACTAATGCACCCAAGGTTTTTCAACTGAAGGATTCCGTCACTCTTCTCAAACAAGACAATCGTCCGGTATCTGTTTACTTCACTTTGCTTAAATCTTTATGGGATGAATTAAGTTTTTTGTCTACTATGCCTACTTGTACTTGTAGTCATGCATCTATTTTTGCCAAAGAGATTGAAGACAATCGTTATATGAAATTCATGTAAGGCTTAGATGCTCGTTTTTAATCTATTTGCAGTCAAATTCACTTAATGGATTCTTTTCCTCGTATGTCCAAGATTTATTCTTTAATCCAACAGGAAGAAAGGCAACAAGAGATTCATACACTCTCTCTTCTTTCTGCTCCAGACGCTACTGCCCTGAGTACCCACTTTCAAAAGACCAACTGGGCTTCTTCTACGAAATCAGGCCCGTCTAAACCTCCGCAGTAAAACACTGGTTCGCAACAACCCCGAAAGCGCCCTCCAGTCTGAGGGCAGTAACTGAAGAAGCGCCGCGACGCCGTCCCTTTTGCAATCCATCAGAATCGAAGTTGGACATCATATTGATACATGTTACAAACTGCACGGTTATCCCCCCCAAGCCTGCTCAAGCCAATTCAATTGTTACGGACTCCAATTCTCATGTTTTTTTCACAGAACAATACAACTAACTTCTCAGTTTGCTTGATTCAAGTAGCACCACTTCACAAGCAAACCTGGCAGGTATTTCTCTCTCGTGTTTTTCTAAATCCATATGGATCATTGACTTTGGTGCTACCAATCATGTTTGTTCCTCATTACATCTGTTTTCTCATTATCATATTTGTTTAACACATTCTACTCTTAAACTTTCGGATGGAACAAACCATTTAATTACTCATGTTGGTAGTGTTATTCTCTCTTCTCCATTGCGTCTTGGCAACGTTCCAGTTTGTTCCCACTTTTCATTTTAACTTGCTTTCCAGTAGTGAACTAGTCAAGTCTCACCCTATCTCTGTCACGTTCACTAATGATTCTTGTCTTTTTCAGGACCAATTATCGAAGAAGAAGATTGGATTGGGACGGCTTAATGGGGGACTCTACTATCTCCAACTAGCTTCTGTTTGCTCATCCCACAACTCCACCACCAATAATATATAACATTATCGCTTAGGACATCTCTCTTCCACGCCTTTGCAGATTTTAGTTATGCAGTTTCCTTTTATTTCTAGTTCCAATAATGTTACTTGCAATGTGTGTCCGCAAGCTAAACAAACACGTTTATCTTTTTCTCATAGTTCAATAAAAACTATTAGACCTTTTCAAATGATTCATTGTGACATTTGGGGTCCTTTTTCATTTACCATCCTATTCCAATGTTTGTTTTTTCTTAACTATTGTCGATGATTTTAGTTGTGCTACATGAATTTATCTTATGACTGTCAAATCTAAAACTGCCATACATTTACAATCTTTTTTTTGCCATGGTTCATACTCAATTTCATTCTATAATACATTCGCTCATATCTGGCCATAACAACATTGATGACCATTTTCATAAAATCCAAGTCCTTCGATCCGACAATGAATCCGAATTTGTATCCCATAACATATATGCAACAATTTTTTTCCAAACATGGGGTTATCTACCAATATAGTTGCGTTGCTACTCCCCAACAAACGTTATTGTCGAAAGAAAATATCGTCACTTACTCAACGTTGCACGAGCATTACATTTTCAAGCTCATCTCCTGTTATCCTTCTAGGGTGAATGCATTCTCACCGCAAGCTATCTCATTAACAAAATTTCTATCCCCTTGTTAAATGACAAATCACCTTATGAGCTTTTGTTTACAACACCTCCCACTCTTGCCCATCTTCATGTTTTTTGTTGTTTATGTTTTGCTAACAACACTTCCATTAAAAATAAGTTTGATCACCGCGGGAAACCTGACATCTTCATTGGTTATCCTTATACTCATAAAGGCTATCACATTTATGATTTATCTTCCAAGAAAATTTATACTTTCCGTGACGTGATTTTCCATGATAATGTATTCCCATATCAATATTTATCTTCCCCACTATCACATCTGCCAATTTATCCCTTACCCATCCCAAACAATGAAACTTTTGACATTCAATCCTCTCTTGTCACTCCAGTATATAGAGTGCGCACGCGCTTTGATCTAGCACAAATCGAGCGCACACGCGCCCTCCTTCCTGTAACTCTAGTAGACAGAGCGCGCGCGCCCTCTAATCTAGTACAAACAGAGCACGCACGCGCCCTCCCTCCTGACAATCTTCCAACTTAGTCAGCTCCGTCACCTGCAATTTTGGAACTCCCTCAGCCACCACAACCCAACCCTCCTATCTCACCTTGATCTACTAGAGTGCGAAACCCCCCACCACTTCTCATCAAAGATTATCACTGCCCTACTCTCACCAAGGCACCTACAGTCCCTCGTTCGGCCAACCTTATCCAATCGGACTCTAAGATAACACAGTCTTCCACTCCATATCCTATGGTTTTCTATATTTCTGACACTAATTTTTCTACTTGTCATAAATTTTTTTGTCTAAAGTGTCTTCTTCAGTTGTTCCTACATTTTTTTCTCAAGCTGTAAAAATCCTAGAATGGAGAGCTGTTATGGCTGCTGAAATTGCAGCTTTGGAACATAATACACACATGGACTCTTGTTCAGTTATCCCCTCATCTTAAGCCTATTGGTTGTAAATGGGTTTTCAATATTAAATATCATGCAGATGGCTCTATTGAAGCTTACAAAGCTTGTCTTGTTGCCAAAGGTTACAATCGATTGAAGGACAAGACTATCATGACACTTTTGCACTGTTGCTAAATTAGTCACTGCTCGATTACTTCTCCCATTGCTACTATTAGACATTGGTCCCTTCATCACCGGATGTCCATAATGCCTTTCTCCAAGGTGATTTGGATGAAACCGCCTACATGACCTTACCACCGGCTTCACCAAGCGGGGGAGCACAAGATCTGTCGCCTCATTAAGTTCTTATATGGACTCGCAGTGCTTCTTCGGCAATGATTTGCCAAACTATCTACCACTCTTGTCAATGCCGGCTTCACTCAATCTAAGTCTGATTATTCTCTGTTCACTCATATTCGTGGTTCTAATTCTACATTTGTTCTTGTTTATGTGGACAACATTCTAATCATAGGCAACAATCCATCTCTCATTCGAACTTGAAGCAATTTTTAGAAACAAAGTTCTATATCAAGGACTTGGGACGTCTTAAATATTTCTTGGGTATTGAGGTAGCTCGATCCAAAGAAGGATTATTTCTTACACAGCGCAAATGTCTTTTGGACATTCTGTTTGATTGTGGTACCACTGGTAGTCGTATTTCTGAGTTTCCTATGGAACAAAACATCAACCTCAATACCAATGATGGCACGTTACTTCAGGATCCTACTGTCTATCGTCGCTTGAATTGATTGGGCATCTTCTATATCTCACAGTTACACGACCAGATATCACTTATTATGTTAATTATCTCAGCCGTTTCATACAGTCACCACAGACTCCACATCTCGATGCTGCTCATCGTATACTCCACTATCTTAAAGGTTCGATCAACAAAAAGATTCTCTTATCCGCTACTAGTTCTTTACACATCTCCGACTTCTGTGACTCTAATTGGGATGGTTGTCCTGTCATTCGTCGCTCTACTAGTGGCTATTGCACTTTTCTTGGTTCTAGTCCTATCTCCTGGAGAACAAAGAAACAGAGAACTGTATCCCGTTCTTCTGCTGAAGCCGAATATCGATCCATGGATACCCTTGTGTGTGAACTTCAATGGTTGAAGTATCTTCTGCATGACATAGGCATCTCTCACCCCTCTCCGATGACCATATTCAGCGACAATTAGGCCACACTCCACATCTCTCATAATCCAATTTTCCATGAACGAACGAAGCATATCGAATTGGATTGTCATTTCTTACGCGACAAGATACATGCCAAGTTATCATCTCCTACGTTCGTTCCATCCTTAGATCAGGTGGCTGACACCTTCACTAAACCTCTCGACAAAGACACCTTTCTAAGATTAATTAATTCGCAAGTTGGGAGTTCTTGATATTCACTCTCCAACTTGAGGGGGATTATTAGAAAACAAAGCGCGCACGCGCTCTGACATCGAACAACTGGAGCGCGCACGCGCCTTCCATTCCAGTATCGTAGCCTGTACCGTTTGTTTTCTATTTGTTTTAGGATTTCTATTAACGTAGATAGAAACAATGTGTACTATTAGGAACTTATAATCTCTATATAAACAATTGTGTAAACAGTAGAAATCAATCAAGTAAATATTCTCTCAAATCAATCTCTCTCTAATTTATCAGTATTCAGTGTTGGTTTCAATCCAAATGTGAACAGTTACTTTGTTATAAGAATTGAGACTCACAGTTTAACATATGATGGTCCTTGTTCACACGTTTATATTTTCTACTTAGGCTATAGATCATGGTGGCATGTCCAAGAAATTTGTTATAAAATTCCACCAAAGCAAGGAGCACCAGTTAATGGTGCTCTTCATTGGCTGGGGGCTTCTTGCACTGGTACTCCATCGTACAATTACGATTTAGTTATTGCATTCGTCATCAAGGGCAGAAAATTTCAAGAGGTACCATTGCCTTACTTTGGGGATATGCGCACATTCTCTATGGACATCACAGAGTTAGGAGGGGAACTTTGTTTATTTTGTGATTTTAAAAGATCGGTTACTCTATGGTTGATGAAGGATTACAGTGTGAAGGAGTCTTGGACCAAGATGTTCAGCATCAAAAAACCTATTGGTGAATTTCATACCAGAAATTTATTGATTCCACTATGTTTCACAATCAGTGGCGCTTATACTAATTAAAGTTCGTACTTTAGTTTTGTATGACCAGAAAGATGGAAAGTTAGTATCTCTCAAAATTGAAGGCATTCCAGAACGTTTTCAAGCATTTACAACATACATTGAAAGCCCAGTGAGAATCAAATCAAGTAGCCAGATATTTGATTACTATACCTAGATTTACTTGTAAGATTCATTTGATTTAGTCACTGTGGATTATTGAGATTGGCTCTATGGTGGAGGATAACTTGAATGAAGGTTTTCTGATTGCGGTTTCTTGATCATGATTACAAGCACTACTTTACTACTAGCATCTTAAGACTGGAGTAAGATCTCGCTAATCGCTGGTTTTGTCTTTTTACTTTGTTTTTTATTGAGTCTGATTGAGTTAGTTTGAACCAAGTTTGGATGTTTAAACTGGAAGGTTTTAACCATAGTTTTGTGCAAGATCTTTGTGGTGATACATCTGCAGGAATCAGAATGGTAATTGGGCAGTGTTAACAGCAGCATTTGTTGAAATGATTAAGGTGATACATGCGGAAGATTATGGAGGAACTGAACTCTATATATTCTCATCAAGGTGGCTTCTTCAGAGTCAGCTCTATAGTGGTCTTTCCTCTTTCCGATCTTATATTTCCTATATCTTCAAGATGGTGTCTGATGTTAAAGGCAAATCCCAAATTACCAATTCAAATTCGGATCAGATCAACAATCTCTCAACAGCTTTTGCTAGCAAAATGAGGTTACCTATCCAGGCAATTCCAACAGTCACTTTCAATGATCGTATGAAAAACAAGGTCAGGGAGTACAATCGCTTTAGCGTGGTGGGGCGAGTCCTTGATGGAAAATTGAATTATAAGACTATCAAAACAGCACTAGAAATGTTATGGAATGCAAATGCAATTCTGCATATGGAGACAATCAAGCCAGATGTATACCAAATATGGTTATCCTCCCATGATCATATGGAATCTCTTCTAAAGGAGCAACCTTGGATAGTGTCAAATCATATTTTCCAAATCGTCTCCTGGGAGGAATTCAATGAGTCTGGAGATGAAGCTTTTCTAAAATTTCATGTGTGGATTAACCTGCTGAACTATCCATCTATATTTCTGGACTCCCATATTGTGATGGATAATATTTTTGATTCTGGTCTCTTAACTCCAACTCAGATTAAGTTGATTGAACTGTATAAACAGCAAGGGAATGAACCTGCTTTTGTGCGCATCAAGGCGGTGTTAGACTCCAGGGATCCTATACCACCTGGTTTTCTTATGCCAGTCCCATTCAAAGGCAATCAAACTCAGTGGATACAGTTTGCTTATGAATACCTCCCAATGTTTTGCTTCAGGTGTGGTTTTTTGGGACATATCATCGCAAACTGCGAAGTTGGAATGGCAGCAATGCCGACTTTAGCATCATCTAGCAAGACAGAGGATAATGTTGAGCTATACAATCCTCGTAGTCGAGTTATACCTCGATCACCGGGTACATAGGAAGGTCGACCGCTTCAATGTGGATGATGAGGAGTTTGTCAGACATCCGAAACGTTCGATGGATCAGTCACCAAACTAACATGCAATGGACTAATGCGAATTAAGTGGTGCACATCCAAACATTGCTCCACGCCCATGGTTGAAACGCACTTTTTTGCACTACCAAATGTTCAACAGGTTTATAGACCTGAGAACTTCAGACAGCCTACAATAGTGGACCTCTCCTCACCTGATCCTAGTGATGCTCATCTCAATTATGCACTCACGGAGTATGAAGCAAATGTATCAACACCGCAGCACTCACCACCGAATCGACTCTGTTGGATCTATTTCCACAACAAATTCTGCAGAGTAATCGGGTCAATATTCAAACTCTTATTTGGACTTAATCATGGGAAACAATAGAGAGCAGTTCTCATCTATTGATTTTCTGATCCCACCTCCGAGGGCGTGGAAGAAATAGGTCCGTTTCAAGTTCCTTTTCTCACACAAAGCAGAAAATCGAGTACACAAGACCGCCGATTCACAAACGCCCGAAATTGGAAAGGGAATAGCAACCGAGGACTACCGTGGCAAGTGAATATGAAACAAGATGCTGAAGATGTGGAAGATTTCATGGCTCGTGAGGAGAACAGAAGACACCAATCCAGTTTAGACAAAAGTCACAGAGAGAGTCACTGCCGGTTCTTCAAGGGGTTTCAAACCGGAGCTCGCTCGTAATATGTACAAGAAGGCAAGGGGAGTCGGCCGTAAACAGCCCCTGATTGATCAATGAGGATATTAGCTTGGAATTGTCGAGGAGTAGGCCTCGACTCGACAATTCGGTGCTTAAAAGATCATATCGAGTAGAGAGGCCAAGTATAATCTTCCTATGTGAAACTAAAGCCGATGTAAATAAGTCGTCGCGATTTTATGCGTTCTTTTGCTAGTGACTATAAGTCTTTTGTAATAGGGTCGCGAGGGTTGTCCGGGGATTATGGTGTTTATGGCAACATGAACTTGATGTACAAATTGTATGGTCGATAGTTGGATCATACATGCTTTAATGATATGAATAACGACTTTTGGTATTTGTCTTGTATATATGGTAGCCCCCATCCCCAACCCCGAGAAAGTCGGTGGCACTCCATGCAAAATCTTATTCCTGCAAATACATTACCTTGGCTATGCATTGGAGATTTCAATGATGTATCCACCAAGAGGAAAAGCGAGGAGGACCTCCAGCCCCATCGTTCTCATATAAAACATTTCAATGAAATGATTCAACAATGTGCGCTAATGGATCTGGGCTACAGGGGAGCACCTTTCACTTGGTGTAACAACCAAAAAGGAAGCAAAAGAATACTCAAACGACTTGATCGAGGAATGTGTAATGCACAATGGCGAAGTTTGTTTCCAAATGCCCATGTTAATCACTTCCCTACTCTGGATTCAGATCATAAAGTACTATTGTTAGATTGTGCTCCACAACCTCGAAAATTTCAAAAACCTTTTAGATTTGAAATCATGTGGCTTTCAGATCCGACTTGCAAAGAGGTGGTAACGGGAGCATTGCAGTCAAAATTTCATGGCTCCCCTTCTTATATTCTGTGCAGAACGCTGGATACATGTAGGAAAAAGCTACAGTCATGGAACTCCAAGCATTTTGGTAACATCCATCATCAAATGGCACAACTCAGAGTACAGATTCAGAAGTTACAGGAGCAACAACATTTGGCTATTAATAATGGCCAGATGGCTGAATATTTTCTTCAACAAGAGGACATCCTACTCACGAGATATAAGGTATTGTCAAGGAGAATTCATGTCCACTGGGCTCAAAAAGCCAGAGTAGATAGCTTACTCTATAATGAGCTGAATACTAAGTATTTTCATGCAACTGTCGTGAGAAGGAGGCATAGAACATATATTAGTAGACTCTTCAATTCTGAGGGAACATTGTTACAATCTCAAGATGCTATCAGAGAGCACATGGTATTCTATTTCCAGAATTTGTTGTCTACTTCGACACCGACAATGGAGGATGATATTCTACAATTAATTCCTCCTAAGGTCACTGCTACTGACAATGCAAGTCTCTTAGCCCCAATGGATCGAGGGCTTAAAATATGGGATCAAAGTGAAGAATATTGGCTCCTTCAAATCACCCGGTCCGGATGGGTTCCAATCTATTTTCTATAAAAAATTCTGGAAAGAAGCAGGCCCCAATTTAATTTCTATGGTGAAAGAATTCTTTCTATATGGATCATTTACAAAGGAGATTAATCAGACATATATTATATTGATCCCAAGATTGGCAACCCAACCAAGCGGGACATTTTCGTCCAATCACCTTATAAATGTCACCTACAAGGTCATCTCTAAAATAATGGTGAACAGATCATGACCTATACTTGCAAGCTCGATTAGCCCAAATCAAAGTGCCTTTCTACCGGAAGATTAATACATGACAATGTTCTTCTTGCCCATGAGGCTTTTCATCGATTAGAGCCAAGTCAAATAGAAAGCATCACCACTATGCTCTAAAATTTGACATGCAAAAGCCTATGATCGACCGAATGGAATTTCATCAAAGAAGTGTTAGCAAGGTTTGGATTTCATGACCAATGGGTACAACGGATGATGTTCGATTACCACTCCTTCTTGTGCGGTCCCGATTAATGGTACACCTTCGGGTTTTTCACACCCACTTGTGGCATCCGCCCGAGAGACCCTTTATCGCCTTTATATTTTTATCCTTTGTCTTGGAAGTATTATCGTTAAAGTTACACCAGCTGCTGACTTTAAAAAAGGTGAGAGGACTCAAAATCGCCGCAAATTGTGAGCCATTAAGCCATTTGATGTATGCAGATGATCTCTTAATTTTTGCAAAAGCTGACCTTAAAGAGTCTCATGAGATTGATACAGCCATTCAGTCATATTGTAACATATCTGGACAGAAGATTAATAGATCAAAATCTCAACTAATACATCACAAAGCCATGCCACGAGAACTTATACATCAGCTACATAGTCTGCATCATGTACCTTGTACCACAAGGTTCCCGAATTATCTGGGAGTGCCATCCATTCTGGGAAGAGCGTCTATAGATCATTTTGCTCCTTTAACTCAAAGATTTCAATCTCGACTTGCTGGATGGAAATCAGCACTACTATCAAAGGGGAGACTGACATTAATCAATTACGTTTCTAACAGCTTTTACCAACTCATGTGATGTCGTGTATATCGTCTTCCGGTGTATATTATAGAAGAATTGGATAGGTACGTAAAGTGTTTCTTCTGAATCATGAGAGGAATCACCGCAAAATGCATTACTTCTCATGGCAATTGGCATGCGGGCCGGTCTCCCAAGGAGGTTTGGGTATTAAGGATCTCGAAGTTCAAAATGTTGCAACCATTAGGAAAACAAGCTTGGTCTCTTCTACAACCAAGCACTATGTGGGCAACTTACATGCAAGCAAAATATTTTCCAAATAAAAACTTTCTCGAGCCCGGTCCTCCCTAAAAAGTGCATCTATTGCGTGGAAGTCCATATATAAACTGAGGCATTTGTTGGCTCACGGCATTCGCTGGCAGATTGGGGATGGAATGAAGGTACGAGCATGGGTTGATTCATGGGTCCCTGATACCCCAATCCCACTAACTCTTTTACCTCAACCACCGGAATGTAATCTTGACCGAGTGGCTGATTTTATTGACCCTGTTCAACGTTGTTGGAAACATGAGCTTGTTATTAACAATTGGCCTGAAAATTATGCTCGCAGAATCCTGTCTCTCGCCCTAAGATTCCAACCACAAGAAGATACCCGTTTCTGGGCACCGGATAAACATGGAGTTTACACTGTCAAGAGCGCATATACCATTGTCACGAAGTCGATTCAAAATGATGATGTTCATTACGCTCCTTTTTATAAGAGATTATGGTCCATGAAGGTACCATATAAGCTACGTTTCTTCATTTGGCAAGGTACCCAAGCTGTTATCCCAACTGCTGATTTTTTGGCCTCTAGAAATTTTCTGGTTGATCCTATCTGCTATCTTTGTGCTCAACAAGATGAGTCACTTTTCCATTTATTTGCCGAATGTCCATTTACTCGGGCAATTTGGTATGGCGCCAATTTATCTCAAGTCATTAATTCAGCTCAAAGACTCCACTTTAAGTCTTGGTTGTTACATATATACCAGTATGTAAACCATAATAAGGAGGCGGAGTATTTGCAAACGCTTTTCACTTCGATTATGTGGTTCATATGGCTAGAGAGAAACAAATATCGTTTCCATCCAACAACCGGACCACCCAACCCTTCGGAGCTTATCCAAAAAGCACGAAAGTTTACAACTGAGATTATCAGAGTGCATTCATCTGCCACCACAAATGATCAGGAGGTATCACCTATTGCTATCTCTTGGCAATCACCACCTTCTACACACCTAAAATTCAATGTGGATGGATCGTCTTATGGTAATCCAGGCCCCTCAGGAGCAGGAGGTGTATTAAGGAATACTGATGGTGCCTTCCTTCTAGGATTCGCTACACCAATCTCTAGAGGATCAACTCTACTAGCTGAATCGACTGCCTTGAGAACTAGTTTATATTTAGCTCATAAGCTAAACATGGAAAATGTGATATTTGAGACGGACTCACAATATCTGTATAACTGCATTGTGAAGACTTCTCACCAAATCCCTTGGGAGATTCAAGCAGTTATCACAGACATCAAGGAGCTACTTGCAGCAAACACAAGTTTTCAACTTTGCTGGAGCTACAGAGAGAGCAATTTTGTGGCTGACAAGTTTGCTAAATTTGGATCAGATCAGGCGGCTAATCATAATTGGTGGTTAAACCCCACTCCCACTCGGCAGCATCTACCTGTAGAGTTATCTCAGCTTTCTCTTGGAGATACATCGGTATGGTGCAATATAGCACCTACTTTTGTGTCTGTTTTACTGTTTAACGACAAAACTGCTGTATGTACATATAGAAACATAAGATAAATAAACCGCAGTTACCAAAAAAAAAACTTGAATGAAATAACGAGACTTGTGATTCAGAATTTTGATCGTTTCTCAAATGCAATACTTACTATCTAGTCCCCCCTCCCCCCCCCCCCGCCTTCTTTCCTTGTGTGTGTGTGTGTGTGGCAATATGTTTTTGTTGTGAGAATAAAAGAGTCTACCCTGCTGAACTCTTCACATATATACATTGCTTCTAGAGAGTTGAACTTAACTTTACTATTTGGACAAAGTTTAACGTACCAATTCTTTCTATTAGGTATACCAAAGCGTTAGGGGCATGCTGTTACTAGTTATTTTCAATGTGGTATAGTAGCAGCTTCTCTTAAGTAGTTGAATTTCACATTGAAAATGTAATACAAATTCATGAAACGTACAGCTAATGATTGAGCTATTCTGTATACCACTTACTCTGATTTTTAGTAATATCCTCTTGAAGTTTGATGATTTAGAGATTCATATAATTACTAACTCGAATTGTAAACTGAAGTAAAATAGATTCATCCGTTCATCAGCAGGAAATTCAACAATTACTCATTCCCATTTGCTCTTTAAACTTTCTCATATAGTAGTAAGTTCAACCTCTACATTGAATTCTTGTAGACGTCCTAGCTGCAATGTTATATTTTCCACCGGCATCAGATTCTAGACTGATTGATATCCCTTCAACAAATTCGTACGATTGAATATCGTTATTGTCTGCTAGCTCCAATAAATTGTAATAGAGTTTTTGCTGAGAAAGTGGAATGTCCAAGGTTTGTTCTATGGTCTGTTTCAGTTGCAAAATGGTCGTTGATACCGATACTTCCATTGAGTACTGTGACATTCCTGTATTAAGGAAGAGCTTCATAATTTCCAAAATCAGTTTATGCTTGGCAATGAGAATGAAAGTTAGATAAATGTAATTTGATCTTGAAATTCATAGTTTCTCTCTAACATGATTAGGATGTGGGATTACTTATAATCTGCATATATAAAGTACATACAACATACCATATTTGTGTCATGCTCTCACATTTCTTATGATACTAGTACATTCATGGACATAGCACCTTGCCTCTAGTCCTGACACCCGAGTGTTCCTTTTTGTGAAATCAAATGCCAACAGCCATATTGTACTACTCGTATCATATCCCTTGAGTGAAATAGAGTCTCTTTTAAGAGTTTCAGGATCACCAAATCCAGAATATAGCACGTTCGTCGCAAGGAAATTTCTCAAACTATATTTTTTTATTAAAACCATTGGGCCTAGAGCGCTCCCACAATATGACTCAAAGATGATAAACCCAGTCCATTAACAAACCTACTAATTTAAGAAAACCAAGGGAATTAGTAGAAACTTACCAAACTAGATGCTAAAAAGATTCATAAGATACGTACTTAAATATAAATTCTCATATTGTGTCCAGAGTCCCTTTTCTTCCTATTCTCCAATGTCACGTCTTCCCCACATTCCAAGCGAACTATTCTTTGATATCATCCCAAGTTTACCAATCAAGACTCTTGCGCGTTTCAGGTGCCTATCTAAATTCTGGAATAACTTCATTTCAGAATCTTATGTTTTCAGTAAGCATGTCAGTTACTCTGAGAATCTTAAAATCATGCTTAGAATCTCCAATCTCTTTCACATCTTAGGTTTCGAATCATCGGGCAAGGTCGGTATTACAATTGCGATGTCTCGTGAAGATCAGTCTTCTTTAGTTGTTTTGGGTTCTTGCAATGGCCTATTGTGTATAACATATGAACTAGGGAATCTTAAGAAGGTGTGTTACTTATGGAATCCATGGACTGGAGAATTCTTCGAGTTGCCTAATTATAAATTTTCGATGGCACTTGGAGTAGGTTACAAGCCTAGTGTAAATGATTACATTGTTTTAAGCATCGAGAGGCATACTACAATCAATTGCCGTGGCTTTTCAAGAGTTAGTGGATTCTCTCTAGCTACTAATTTATGGAGATGGATCATAGACATTCCTTATAGAGTTCAACCAAAACCCGGGGTACTTGTCAGTGGTGCACTTCATTGGTTAGCGGTGAGTAGCTGGACTAGCTCCGACACTTTTAACTTAGTGATTGCATTCAACATTGCGAGGGAAACAGTTCACGAGGTACCACTGCCTAATTTTAAGTATTATAACGAATTCAACATGGATGTCGCGGAGTTAGCTGGGGAACTTTGTTTTGTTTGCTATTATAAAACCAGTGTTGAGGCATGGCTGATGAAGGACTACGGTGTGAAAGAGTCTTGGACTAGATTGTTTAACATCAAAGAATTTATAGGTGGAGTATATATCAAAGAATTAATACCCTTATGTTTTACCAAGGATGGTGCGCTTCTACTACGTTTGGATTACAGATATTTGGTTGTGTATGACCCAAACATCGTAGGATTATGGTTTTCCCATATTCCAGGCATTTGGCTGTCTGATAACTTTGATACCATAACCTGCTACACTCAAAGTGCAGTTCGACTCAAGCCGTGAGCTCAATAAAATTACTTTTGATTTGATATTCTTATCTTTATGTGCAGTATAGTTAGGCAAGCGAAAGTAGTTCGACGTTTTCTTGTCCACTGTATAGTATATTTTCAAGTCGATATTTAATCTTTTGAGTAGCATTTGTTAATTTTGAGTGCTATTATCCTTCACTTTAACAACTGCTGAATAATATGCTAATATAAACTGCTGCATATCACCATCGAGCATTAGTACTACAACAGCAACAAACTCACAAGATTGAAAATCCACTGATATAATCCAAGCCCAATCCAAGTATCCAACAACATGCTTACTCATACTAAAAATTTCAGAAACAAAAACTTATCAAGCCGGCTAGAAATCGCAGTTGTATAAAAATCTAAAAGTACATACAGTATAAATCTAAACTGCACCACCCCTAACTTTCATATTGTGTTGATGGGTA
The DNA here is from genome assembly GCF_015680905.1 of Coptis chinensis. Lineage (NCBI taxonomy): Eukaryota > Viridiplantae > Streptophyta > Magnoliopsida > Ranunculales > Ranunculaceae > Coptis > Coptis chinensis. Next base: position 77,922,392 of record NC_141464.1, read on the forward strand.
TATAATCCGTTTTGACACAGTAACAGTTTTATCTTGGTGATTGAAAACTGCGAGTATGTACAAAGTCAGTCTCACATGTACAAGTTAACGTGTTAGAGAATGTCAATTACTTCTCGGGAACAAGTCTCATCCACCTCTGGTTTCAGCAGCGACCATGCTCTGAAAACTCTAGTTTCAGCTGCTTACCACTGGGGAAACAGAGGTTTGAGGAGCATTGCTAGTAGAAGAACGGCCTGGTCTTAGTGTTGGAATAAGAATTGGTCTACAACAAAGTAGTACTAGCATCAACTCCATCGTAAATGACACCATACTGATCCAGATAAATATTGTTCTCTTCCAGTACCAAAGAATCCTTTTCAACAGAGGGAGTTCAGATTCAAGAAGAAGGGATGTACCATATATTTCAGGTAAACCAGCACCAGACCTGTATTCAGCTCGTTGTTCAAGGATCACCCTTATGCAAGAAGTTGGCTTATATCCTTCACTAAAGCCTCTCATCCTAATTTTCAGAACTTGAGCTTCAGATGAGTAGCCACCCAGGAGAGGTACACTCTTGAGGAAGATCTCCAGGTAACGTATAAGATGACTTTTAAACTGCAGCATGCAGGGATGCCTTGAACTTGCAGTGACTTGACCATTTTCAGACAGGAAGTCTACCCTTACCTTCAGGCAAAAAATATTAGAGTCAAAAGTGATTCCCATCACAAAAATACAAGAAAAAACAACAAAACTGAAAAGACATACAATTAAGAAAGTATTTGTACATGAACACCAATAAGATATATAGATCCCTGATCTGCAATTCTAAACCTAAGTGAGCGAAATCTAAATTATATAAGCATAAACAATTGTTTCCCGTCTTTTAGTTCATTAAGTGACTATTAAGCAACAAACATATGTGGAACTATTAACAACTCACTATGATCCATGGAAATATATGACACTCACCACGAAAGACATTATGACAGTAAGGTTTACATTGTAGAAGATATATTAACGATCTTTGCTGACTATGCCTCACGAGCGAAACGTTCCGCCTCACCCCAGACACACTTTCTAACCCAATGAACCTCAAATTAGTGACTTTCAAATTCAATTCTTCCTTAATATGTAAGATTTCTGAAAAATTCTATCGGTTTCATTATGTTGTTGTCATTGGTCACCATAACTGATTTCACTATTGTCAAGAGGAAAAAAGTCTCAAGAAGATTCCAAAGAAGTGTTGAAATTCCTAATTGTTGAACATGATGCAGATACAAATGAGGAAAAAAGTCTCTAGAAGAACTGTTGAAATTCCCAATTGTTGAACATGATGCAGATACAAAATAATTTCTGTGAACAGCAAGCTTATTGATGTGTAGAGTATGACATTCTTATGCTTTCCTAATTGCAGTCTCTAGTTCAATAACATCAAAATGTAATCCAAAGATATATTGCGTCATACAAATATTAACAACAAGTAAATGTACACCAGCACAAATCGCAACTTAACCATGACCCAAAGTGACGCAAAGAATTACCTGGAAAATACCAAGTTTCCGGTTATAATCAGATTCAGGCATCGTTAACAACACCGTAAGCTGCAACTTGTGATTAGGTGGCAAAACACGAAACCCCGCTACATTCTTCGCAATGCCATCTTGATACTTCACACCAGTATAAACACTTGGACAAGATATAATCGGAACCAACGCCACCGGACTAGTTCTAGTATAATCAAAATTCAAACTCTCTACCAACTGCATTGGCTCCTCGACTAAACACCGCATAACAAACCCCCCTACCAAAAACCCACTCACAAGTAACCCAAACAACACAACACATATATAAATCGACCAAACGAATCCCCAACCAAATTTCATCACTAGTTTGGCAATCGAGTTCTGCCCCTTAACTTTTTCAAACAAAAAAGGAGCAACTGTCTCACTAAACAAACCCCATACTCTATATGACTTCTTCAACATTTTTCTTTTAACTTGTTTTAATGTCTTACATGGGTCAATTATTAACATAACAAAACAATATGAAATCCAAATAGGTAAACTAATAAAACTAATCAATAAACTAACTTGAAAACCAATAGCTTTAAGCACTAAACCTGCTAAATACACCAGAAAACTCGATGACGCCAGCGAATTCTCCGTAAAAATCTCTTCTTTTGATGTCTCAGTTGATTCTACATCACTTTTAAGCATACCATTTTTCTCATTTGAGGAAATTTCATCAGATTGAGTGGTGATTTGACGTTTGATTAATATATCAGCTCGTTCTTGCATTGAGGAACTGAGCTGAGAAATGTTTGATATTTCGGTGGAATTTTCTTCTTCTGGGGATTCGGGATTTGAGGTGCAGTCAAGGAATGGGAAGTCTTCGAATGAGTCGAAATACTGATCATCTTCTTCATTGAGGGTAGTTGTGGAATTTGGTTGTTTTTCTTCCATTGAGGAGAATTGAAGGAGTGGGGGTTTTGGTAAATTAACATTCGAGGAAGAAAGAAAGGAGGGAAGTTAGTTGACGAGGCAAAGCTGTTAAAAGCTAAAAAGAGGGAATATATGAAGATGTGGCTTTATTGGGCTTCTGCCCCATTCTGGTTTAAGGATAAGAAAACAAATTCTGAAATGGGCTGGACAAGTCGGCGCAATTTAGCTAATTGGTTGTCTTCGGAAGTTCGGAACAATGTGCTGGTACTGGTGGCAAATGGGCCGGGCCGGGCCCTCAATGAAGCCTTCATTCTTTGAGGGCCGGGTTGGGTCGGGCCAGCCCTACTCTCATTTATCTCGAGGGCCGGGTCAGGTCGGGCCAATGCTTAAATCTCGAAGCCTTTACCCGTCTCTCAACCCTTTTGAAAGGGCTTGAGGGCCAAACGTGAGGGCCGAATACTATGTTATACATTTGATTTACAAAATAAATTTAGAAACATTAGTTAAAAATGATAAAATCGAATGCACTTAACAATTAAACTTTCAAACTACTAAATTTTTTTTGTTAAAGTTGTATTAGTCAATTAAGATTAATTAAATTTATTTCATAAAATATTATAATGGAATTATAAGATTGGCAAACTTAATAGATAAACGTTCTTTTAAGTGATTTTTAGCATATTAATGCTAAAATAAAATATATTGTAAAAAATTTTATTAAAGTATGTGTAATAAATGTTGAGGGCCTAATGAAGGTCGGGCTTAAGTTTCAAAGTCAATGCCCTTACCCTCCCCTCAAAGGCTTGAGGGGTAGGGTAGCCCAAAATTTAATGTGTGAGGGCCTTATTTTGAGGGCTTTTTCGGCCTTGGGCCCGGGCGGAGCGGGCAGGCTAAGGGTTTGAAGGCCATTTTGACACCCCTATGTATTGGTGAGTTGTCACTCCACGAAAATTGTTCATTTGAGGCAATCAAACTCGCCTATGCATCATCAAAAAACACTAGCCATTGTTCATGCGGTATCCACGTGGACTCTACCGTTTTTTTTTGTGTTTTTTTTTTTTTTTTTATTAAAATTTATAAACGTTACATTACTATTTTGCCCCTCAAAAAGTAAAAATAAAAAATAAAAAAACTATGAAATGTCTAAAATCAAGGCCAGCTCAAGTCAAGATGTGGCCTTAGGCAATGCCTTTATTTGCGAGACCTTTATTTCCTAGGCCATCTATAATCACCAAAAAAAAATCACTATATATTCACAATTTTATTATAAATTAATAGCCAAAATCTAATATCAACGAAAATGACAATAATGTAACCAAATAAACATCAAAACTATAAATAAATAAAATAATAGATTCATATTGAAATTTAAAAAAAAAAAAAATTTCACAAGAACTGTGAGTATTAGATGATGAATAAATGATTAATCGTTTAGAACTGAAAGAGTGAAATTGACAAATGGTTAACTTGAAATTGGTGAAATAGAACAAGTGAGAGAAAAAGATTTAATAAGAGAAGTGTAATGGCAATTTCTTTAATTAAGAGAGAAGAAGAAAATGCATAGAACGTGGGATTTCCCCATTTATTTTTATTCTTCTAATGAAACAATTTGAAATGAGCACACTCCTACAAAAACTGAAATTACTATGGGCTTGTAGCCATTGGATTTATATTAATATTTCAAGATGTCATTTGTGCGGTGGACTATTCATTATCGAAAAATAAATAAAAAAATAAAAAAACTATTGGATTGTATACACTCCAAATTAATTCATTCCCAAATTTAATGCGTGGATAGAAAACTCATTTGTGAAGAAATTGACTATCATATCTTTTTTGGTATTTTTTTCTTTATAAAATTTGGTAATAATAAACAAATATGTCTTTTTTGGAGTTTTTTTCTTTATAAAATTAGATAATAATAAACAAATATGTGGATAAATTAGAAAATATGAGGCCTTCCAAATTTGAGGCCTTAGGAGCCGCCTAAGGGTTGAGCCGACACTGTCTAAAATGTCTTTAGAACGTACATCAAAACACTATTCATCATACCCCATATTTTTCTAATATGGTAAGATAAAATGTGTCTTCATGTAAAGTTAAAAATAAAAAATAAACATAATTGTTGTGTTTCACTATATAAGTGTTTTAAAACATCTAAATCCCAGTGACCCAGTCCAACCTTATTTACACCCCTGCCTCGTGGCTCCTAACCTAATCCATGCTTTTCTGAGTTTCTAAGAAAAAAAAGGAAATGCCCATTTTCATTTGAATTTGTCATAAATCACTCAAATCAAATTTTAACATTTAATTGGGGTTATCTTGGACACACCCATCAAAACACTCTCGGACTCCAACTTTAAAATAAATAAATAAAATTATTTAAGACATATTTAGGTTCCTAAATTATCTTTTTTTTTATTAGGCCTACGCAAGAGACCAAGACAAAACAAGTCATTTACTTATTCTTCTTTCTTTAAAAAAAAAATAAAGAATGTTTTTGAGTTCTTCTCCAATAATTTAGCTCGCTCTTCTCTCATCAATAAGCATGATTACAAATCAATAACTAATTATTTTGAATTCTAAAGTGCAAGATTACAAGGCCATGTGTTGTTGCTCCTGTTTGTTCCGAATGAATTTGGGAGATATTATTGGATTGAAGCGGTTATTGGTTATTGGAGTATGACAAAACCTTTAGTTAGTTATGGGGGGTTATTGGGGTATGGCAAAAACTTTAGTTAGTTATGGGGTATGGGAGTGGTTTTATGGGTGTGTCTTTAATTGTCCATGTTATTAATGTGTTTTGAGGAAATATCGAAAAAAGCTATCCGGTTAATAAAATATATGGATAAAATTTGCGAACTTTAAGGAGCAAAATTTGGATATATCTATCTATCTAGGAAAGTTTTTTTTCCCGATAATGTAGGAAAGTTGAGTATAATAGGATTCTTTTATGTATAAAAATGAGGGGTACTAAACACTCAGTAACTTCGTTTCCACATTTAGCGAGAAAGAAAGACTGTTTTACTGTTTCGTTATTTTTTTTTGTGAAGACTAGCTATGGCAGCTAGTTGTGCAATTTCGATTGAAGAAAGCCGTGGATTGAAATCTTCATGTGAACAAATAGCACAAAATTGTGTCAGTAAACTCTTCTTGCAAAAGGTTGTCATTTATTTTTGGTCTTGCTACTTTTCCTTTTAGATTTTGAAATCAATGAATACTAAGTACAAAATTCGAGTCACTAGCATGAGCTGATATATTGTAAGTTTTCCCAGTTGCTTGCTGAGGTACTGGGAACTTTTTTTGTGATATTTGCTGGGTGTGGTGCGGTGGTGATCGATTTAAGCAAAGACAAGGTCATAACACATGCTGGTGTGTCCATAACATGGGGACTAGTAGTGATGGTCATGGTGTACTCACTTGGACATATCTCAGAAGCGCATTTTAATCCAGCTGTTACTATCGCCCATGCGACGTGTAAGCGATTTCCATGGAAACAAGTGAGTTGTAACTTGATCAATAATTCTACTTTATTTATCATTTATGCGATCATTGCATCTCTAGTCCATAGTAAAAGAAATTATACTCAATCTAAAAATTTGAATTTCATGAACCGAAAGTACTAAAAAAAAAGCAGAGTTGTTACGGTGTCTAGCTTAGTGTCCTTAACAAATATCTCAATTCTACTTAAAGAAAAGTATCCGGATTTCTTTTTTTTTTTTTTTTATGGCCCTTTTAATTCATGGACAAATTGTTGGTAGCAAACACACATAGTAGCAATTCAGTAGTCATACATGCCCACAGCAGTATTACTTTATACTTCCTGAAGTTCTTGTTTGCTTTCAGTAATCATCCTATTATTTGTATGATCTCTCTTAGGTGCCACCATATATCATTGCTCAGATTCTTGGATCGACACTTGCTAGTGGAACATTAAGGTTGTTGTTTGGTGCGAAACATGCGGAATACCCAGGAACAATCCCAGTAGGATCAAACTTGCAATCTCTGATCTTAGAGATCATCATCACATTCTTCCTTTTGTTTGTAATATCTGGTGTTTGCACTGATGATCGTGCGGTATGATCTTCTACACCTAAACGTTTCACATTTTACTATCTAATGCATTAGGGTTATACAACTTTTACTGTGATCATAATTTATGTTTTCGGATGGTGCAGATTAAAGAACTTGGAGGAATTGCAGTGGGAGCGGTCATATTGCTCAATGTGATTGTCGCAGGGTATTTAACTACACAATAATTAGTTCAACTATTTCTAGTTTCGAATACTAACTGCTTATGCGAATCCGATACTACTTAAATGAAATCATGACCAATGTATATCCTCCTGACAGACCAATTTCGGGTGCGTCGATGAATCCGGCGAGAAGCTTGGGGCCGGCATTGGTGTATGGACGTTATGAAGGGTTATGGGTGTATTTCCTGGGCCCAATTTGTGGGGCTGTTCTAGGTGCTTGGGCCTATATTGTCATCCGTAATAAGGATCCCGTGCTTGAGGTCACTAGCAGTGCCTCTTTCCTCAAAAGCTCGACATGAAATGTCTCAACTTCAGAGAAATGCTCCTTGCCTTGGTTACTTGTTGTTGGAAATTGGGTTGAGGAGCTTTCTTTTAAAGAAAAAAAAACTACTTATTGTTTTTACATTTTGATACGTACACTTTACAATTTTTTAAGTAGTTAATTCATAATTCATAGACAACTACTCTGTGAATATTGAGAACTTTCCAAATTTGTTTTAATTCGTGAATATTGAGAACTTTCCACAAAGTTGTTTTTTTTTTCGGCCGATACTATTGGTTTTTGAAACTATTGACAGTGAAACTTTAGTCGAGGTAATGGTGGTCTACATGTGACATTCAAAGGCATTTCGTAAATTTGGAATGGTGGTCTATATGTGACAGAATTAAATGCCTTTCGTAGAATGCTCTTGAACCTCAAGATAGATTTTGTATTAGAATGTTCTCTTGAACTTCAAGAACTTGATATTCCTTTTGGATATGATGAACATGCTAAACCCTTATGCAGATTTTGTTGGGGGTACCCTGGTGATCTCGCAAACATTGAAACTCTTAGCAATACCCTGGTGATCTCGCACCCTTCGGGCAATGGTGTGTGCTTTAGAAATTATAAATGTGTGTTCCTAGAGTTTCTTTGCAGGTATATTGGACATCAGACGAATTTCATAGCTGAATATTTAGCAATTTTAGAGGCGGTGGAGTATAAAGAGAAATTGGAGGAAGGTTTGGGTGGAGCCAAACTCTGACATTTGCGGTTAATGCTTTTGGAACTTCAAGTGTATCCTGATGTATGAAGCAGAAATGGCAGAAATTGACTCCAGTTTGGAGAGAAGCCAATTTCATAGCAAATCAATTGGCAAAGTACAATTAAGTTATTTTTAGTGTAAAACCCCCAGGGATAACCAAATGGGAGGTTCCATAACATGTTTATTATAGGTTTTGTTAAGTTCTTATAGTACCACTGAATGTGTTTATTATAGGTTATAGGTTTTGTTAAGTTCTTATAGAGCTACTGTGTGCGTAGACTGTAAGTAACTCTTCATGTACTCCCCCCTCCCAAATTTTTGCTTACGGGAAAAAAAAATTAACCAGGGGTATGTTCGTCAGGTCCCTTATATACATATCCACAAAGCAAAGATAAGGAGAATGTCAGAAGGGTTACCAATGAAAATTTTCTGATTCCACCCATTCTTAGAGTTTTCCACACTAGCTTCTAGTCTTTCTTTCTACTTCCTCTTCAACTTTAATTTCTTTATTTTGTTTCCTATTCTTTTCTTTGTGCTTTTGAAAATGGAACGATTCAAACAGTATAGGCAACAGGGCAAACAGCCTAGGGGCTCTGGGGCTCTTCCTGATTCCGAAAGACTTGCCAACTACTACAACACAGTTCCCACGTTCTTCACCAATAGCCAATCTTGGATTGAAGTGCAAACAACCCAACCTACTCTCATTATAGAGTACATGCGTATTGAGTGCAACAAATACACATTAGTGTTGTTAAATAGGCCAATTAACATAAATATGTATCCTAACCCCAACCACTATTAGTAGCACTAAGCCACTAATATTATTCCTAGCAAATTAAATCAGTGTTCTTGTTTCCAGTTCTAGAAAAACTAACTTTCCTCATACTCACTATGTAATTTAAATTAAAATATTCGTTATTCACTAATAAAAATGAGAAACATTATCACCTATTATGCAAGATTCCCTAGCTAATATGGACTATGATATGATTGTAGGTTACCAGAAAAAAAAGTCCTCCGACTGTACGTGAATCTTTTTGTTGTTCATTATTCATTTTTGTGTTATTGAACTGTAGAACATTGGATCATGATGACATGATCAATAAGCAATCTACTCGATGTATTACCGTTAACACTTGGTTAATATGAATACTATCCAAAAGTCGGTGATTAAAATGTGTCATGGAACAATATTTCTCACTCTGAAGCCTAAGGATCATATCAGTGGATCACTACAACTTAAAATACAATTTAGGCAGTCCCGGCCACTAGTGGCGTTGACACAAACGTAACAAAGTATCAATGATCGAAGTATCTTCCCCGGGGGACTTCTTGAGTTTGAAGTCTGGGTGGTAATGTGGTTAGAATTGGTGTCCTGCTTCAGGAAAATTGAAAAGAAGCACTATGAGTTATGCAACATATTGCATGCCGACTTCAAAAGCTCGAATCTTATGCGCGTATGTGTAAGGCTGTATTACAACTCTGTCAGCTAGGCTGTGCTGAGAGTGTATTGAATGGATGTAAACGTTTTGGCTCTGGTGATCATTCACAAAAGCAGGCACGTGTGTTGTTTTATTTGCCTTCGGCTATCCTATGAGCAGTACTTCAGTTCTATGCTATATGGTTGCAAGATTGCTAAATTAGAACTGCGATCCACCATTATTGATAATTGAAATTTGTCGACAATATGGATTGATTTAAATTGAAGAGTTTGAGTTGCTTAGTGTTGTGAGTTTAAGACACTATAACTTCGACAGGGAATGTACCTTCAAAGAATAATTATAGCGAAAATACTAATAATAATAATTATAATTATAATTATAGTATTGTATTGATGAGAATCTAAATGACATATCTCAACTCCCATGCATATTCTATTTAGCTTGATTATTGACTTCATCCATGGTGATGAAAATTTCTTTTCTATGTGTGGAGATGTCCCAAAATCTGTAATAGTATGTTCGTCAGGAATAACAAGCTATTAATTAGAATCAACCATTATATACCATGATATTTTACATTTGAACAGATAATTTACATGCCTTCTCTACTTTTTGAATTGGTACGTTTTGGCTGGAACAAGGTCTCTGCCTTGGCCCTAGGGACTAGGCACCCCTGCCCGAATAGGCTACAAAGACCGCACACATTAATTAGCAACAGGGGCCCCTAATAGATCCCTAACTCCAATAGTGCAATTTAAACCCTCAGTGCAGGGGCGGAGCTGCAAGTGGGCGGCACTGCTGCCCGAGAGACTACAATGACCGCAAGTGGGGCTTTTGCAGTAACTCCAAAGAGCAATTTAAATCCTCAATGCAGGGGCCGGTATACAGGTGGGCTGCGACCGAACCACCCCAACCCCCCACAACACACACAAATTTTGGTAAAAAGTCCATTACTACAGGCTATAATTTTCTTACCATCCAGGCAGTTTTTCTTGCTGGTTACTGATATAGGCTATTCTTCTTGGCTTCTAGCCGTATGGTAGTCTTCTCTCTTCAATATTTTGACACTTAGTATATAGTATGGTCAAATCAGGAAAAATTGTGGTCCCATGCGAATCGTCTAAAATCTTATATAGCATGGTAGTTTTAGGTGCAGCAGTTGTAGGCGTGGAGCGTAAGCACATTTTTACACAAGCAGGAGGGAGCACCTAATTATGGACTATCGACATACTAAAGCACATGAGTTGAGGTGAACTTTGAAGACTCAGCCGTAATTTAGTTTAAACTATACACAATTAGGTAAAAGAATGTAAGTTGGAAACATAAAAATCTCAGAATTGGGTTCAAAATTCACAGAAATTTATCAAAATCACCCTCAGATATAGATGATTGGATGAAACATATACAAATTGTTACAGTTTTCGACAAAATTCGAGGAACATGGCTATATGTCACAACTCACAAGATACTGCATACAATGCAGTACTTTATTGATTGTGAGCAACAGACAAAGTGGACCTATATATTGAGTTGTATGGTATCACTCTTTACGGCCACACTTTATGAGAAGTACAAGTTTCCACCTAGGAGTCCTACACTCCTACAGTCCTGCTCAAACTCGTTTTACCCACTTAGTATCATTCTATGGCTTGTAATCGAACAGAGTGAGTTTTAGTATGCTAAAGCTCGATCAGCTCATAGCCTCATATACTTTGTGAGTGGATCCCATTTGTATTTCAAGCTTTACGTTGTGCTCATTATCGTGTAGCTCAAACTCAACTTGATCCGGCTCATTGTGCGAGACGAGCTCATTTTAGAGCTCTGGCTCCAGAACTTGTTTTGCCTGCAAACTCAAATTAAGCTGTGCAAATAATGTAGAGTACTCAATAATGTACTCAATGTAACATGCAAAAACTATTAGTAGATCGAATCCAATCTAGCTAGAAGCGTGTAATTACAATCCAAAAATCACAATTAACCAATATATAAAAACTTATAATTCAATATCTGTTAAGCTATTACATTATTCCAATATTATAGATGTAGCTAAATGATAACGTAACTCTGTAAAAGAAAAACAGCTGATCGAGTAGCTCACGAGCGACTTGAGCCCGAAGTGTAACGTATGCTCATAATTGATTTGTTACACAAGCGAGCTTTGGCCGAGCCGAGAGAGCGAGTTGCTTACTTTCTACTCAGCTTGGATACAATCCTCTCATGACCTACTATAGGTTTGAGTAAAAAACACTTGGTTGTAATTGTCAGGTCCGATCCATTGTAACTGTAACATTTTTCCTCTAGATCGATTAATAAAACAAATCCTTGGATGCCAAAAAAAGAGCTTGGATACCAGCCCTGCATAATTGAATCATCAATAATTATTATTGCTGACCTCCCCAAATCCTCCCAAAGAAGTGAATGGTCACTAAAGGTTATCAATCTCAATCACTCTTAACAGAAGTTAGATCCTTAAAAAAGACAGAATAATGAATAATGACTAGAAATATGTCCTCAAAAAGAATCTAAAAGCAAGTCATACAATTGTATTAAGGTCACCTATGTCTTTGCAATATATACATCAAGGACTCGAATTCACTTCACTGATTGGATGGAAAATGTATGTTTTGAAGTGTTGTTAATCGATTAAGAACTGAGAATTATTGGATCACAGAAGGATGGTGAAACTTGAAAGACCCCAAGTCCTAATCAATTCCAAGCTTTTCTGGGTTTACCGAAAAAAGGACAAGATTCCTGTTGACCTGCTCCATACTACCATGCAAGAAGAGTACGTTGAGTTTATTTTTTATTTTTACTATCATATGTGCACTGCTATAAATATCAAAGTTAGGCAGCCATAAATCCATAAGGCAACCTGGTTTCCAAACGTTTGTTCCCACTGCACATTTCTTGTGTCTTCAAGAAGTTTAAAGTAAAGCAATATACGGCTACCATATCTAGCACTAACAAATCCAGTATTGCAATTGCAATGGAAGGAGAAGGTAGAGTACTATCTCCTAAGGAAAGGAGCTCAGATTCGTGTACCTCTAAAGTGTTCTTACAGAAGGTATAGTCTTCCTTAATTTGGCCCATTATCGTACTATCTCCTTTTACCAATCGTGTTTTGATATGGAAAAGATTTCCTGATGCACAACCATTTTTGAAGTCGAGAAGATTTATGATTAATATGCTAACATACACCATTTTCAAAAATATTAATTCTAGCCAGAACCACTGCATTTGGTCTTTTGATTTTTATGGTACTCCATTGCGAAACAATATATATACAACCGTCAACCAGACGTAGTTGGTGCCGGTCATTCTCTCAGAACCTCGGTCAGGAAGAGAGTTAAACTGTGTATGAGAGAGTTTGCCGCCGCACCTGCAAAACAATGGTCATTGTGGAAATTAACAACTTCTTTCAGACAGTAGTTCCTTGTCAAATTCATAAGTTGTTGATGACTGCTTTAATTAATTAAGGAAAATGGAAAAATGAACTCCAAGTACAGTGCGTGGTTAATTAGCCTGAGATTGTGCTTGCAAACAAGCGGACTCTATGTAATCTCATACTCTTCTGACTCTAAAGGGAATGTTTAAAAAAGTGTTTATCAGCACACTTCTCCACTTAAAAGCCTAATCAACATTTTAATGTTGAGTACAAACTTGAATAACTATGAACCAAACTGAATTTTTTTGCAGTTGTTGGCTGAGCTACTGGGGACATATATTCTGGTATATGCTGGGTGTAGTGCAGTTGTTACCAATATCAGCAAAGACAATGTGATAACACTTCCTGGGGTCGCCGCAACATTTGGACTAGTCGTGATGGTGATGGTGTATACCCTTGCACATATATCTGGGGCCCATTTTAATCCCGCTGTTACAATCGCCCAAGCTACTTGCATGAGATTTCCGCTGAAGCAAGTGAGTTCCAATCTGATGATCAATGATTTTACTGCAGTTATCACATTGCACTCTTAGGTCGATTTCCACTGAAACAGGTTAAATTAAAATTTTGATTAGTAAGGTATATTCTTGGATCAAATTATGGTCTCTTGTAAATATCACATATATATACTTCAGTTATATTCTCTTAAGTAATAATCTTATTTAAGCTCAAAGTGTGAGCTTACATTCTCTTAAATATCTATTCTACGTTCAGTAATCATCATTATCTTAATTTGTATGACCTTTCCTAGGTGCCAGCATATATCATTGCTCAGATTCTTGGATCGACGCTTGCTAGTGGAACAGTAAGAATACTCTTTGGATCGAAACATTCAGAATTCCCGGGAACAATACCATCAGGATCACACTTCCAGTCTCTGATTGTTGAGATGATCATCACTTTCGTTCTCTTGTTTGTAATCTCTGGTGTTTTCACTGATGATCGTGCGGTATGATTCTCCATAGCTAAATGTGTCACTCTTTTTTATGTTAAGTACGTAAGTACCAATAACAATATATATGAACCTCTATTCGAAAAGACAACTAAATTGAGTTTTTTTTTTTTTGTTTTTAAAAAATGTTGAGGTTGATTGTCTGAAATCCCATGTTTTTCTATGAAATGTAATTGGAATGAACTTTAGAGAATATCAGTAAATCCAGATTTATCATTTATCCAATGCAAAACCTGACTGATTAGCAAATAATAAACATTATTGTGAAATGTGGTACAGATAAAAGAACTTGGAGGGCTTGCAGTGGGGGCAACCATATTATTTGGCGTGCTCATCGCAGGGTATAGTCTCATTGATCATCTATATTATTTAGTCTACTTGCTTTGGTTCAAATCTCTCATATTTAAAATTATAATAATTTTTTCGTATTCTGAGTTTAAGGAAAATAATGCAATACGTAACCATTATTTGATCGACCTTGTCTAATAATGAATACTATACCGACATGTACGTTGAGCTCTTGAACACATACCATTATTTGATCATGCATTTCTACGAATATATTTACTGTTTTCATTACTCTTTCCAAAATCAAATTAATGAAATGATGGCAAGTGATCCTGACAGACCTATTTCGGGTGGATCGTTAAATCCAGCAAGGAGCTTGGGGCCGGCACTCCTATACGGTCGTTATGAGGGGTTGTGGGTGTATATTGTGGGCCCAACTCTTGGGGCTGTTTGTGGTGCCTGGGCCTATAATGCCACTCGGACCAGGAACTCGACGCAATCCAAATGATTCAAGCTGATGAAGCTTTGGCATTGGAACTTCCATCGAAAGTGGCTCACAAGTTTTTCTATCTTAGATGTTATTTTTGAAGGAGATCGTCTTCATATTTTATCAAGAGTATGCACGTAATAATTTAAGAAAACATATCCTGGATATGGCTGATAAGGCCAATAGTACGTGTCTGTAGTTCTGTACTCTTCCTTGCGCCTATGTCAATTATGTAATACTAAATGTTGGTTTTTTTTTTCGCTGAACCATCCCACAAATTGGTATGTTAACAGAATAACAAATATGTATAGTAAAAGTAAGGTTGTCACGGGGAAATGCATCAAATAACGTCACATTCTTCCAGCAAGCAGGTGTACTACCTTTCATTTGCTGGGGTTATCCCTCACCATGATTTGGTATGGTGGCATCATTAGAGCATGTGTTCATCACACAAAATATCAGTGAAAAATTAAACTTGCCAAGAGCGCCCCGTTACGGCCCTTTGTTTCATATTTATCAAGGCACACAAATGTCACTGCCGTCATTACTGGTGAAATACTGGGATGCGCTCTCTAAGGAAATCAAAGTTAATCTAGATTTACAAAGAAAAGGTTGAAAGAAAGAAAATGGGAATTGAAATAAAAGGTTGGTGAAACTTGAAAGACTCTTGAGTCCTATTCCCTTCCCCCAAAAAAGACGACTCCTATTCCATGCCAGACGAGTTGAGCTAATTTTTTGGATTGAGTTATTATTATCATATATATACATTCTTATCACTATCACACTTATTAGACACCCATAAAGCATAATTACTTGAGCTACAAGAAGTTCAAGGTCTAGCTATATATGGCTACCACATCTAGCACTAACCTCTCCAGTATTGCAATTGCAATTGACGGAGAAGGTAGAGTAATATCTCCAAATGAAAGAAGCTCAGATTCGCTTACCTCTAAAATATTCTTACAGAAGGTAGAGTCATTTGGCCCATTGTTTAATTTTTTTCTTCATATATTTTATTTGTAGTTCCTTGTCCGATACCCTCAAATGGTCATTGGGGAAACAACTTCCTTTAAACAGTAGTTCCTTGTCCAATACTTTTTTTTATTATAGGAAACTATCATTCATACTTCAACTTTAAACAGAGGAGTTACAGGATCATGTAGCCAACTAGGTGGAGAGCTAATCCCTGCAAACCTTGTCCAACACTTGGTTAGGTGGTTTATATATCATAATACTGTGGAAACTTTTTATGGTGATCACTGCCACATGGGCGACTTGCTGCTTAATTATTGTGAGCTCCAATGACCAAGGACATTGGTGGTCCTCAAGTCCTCCAAGCGGACTCTTTGTAATTTCATATGCTTCTGACTACAATGGGACTGTGAAAAATGTCAGTAATTAACTTGATGAAAATTCTCCCAAAGGAGTCTTCAAAGAGGTCTCCACTTTGAAAAATGTGTTTATCAGCGCTAGCTTCAATTCTCCACTTACTGATTAACTGATTGGTTTTCAAACAAATCAATATTTTTATTTTTATTTTTATTTTGAGTGCAAACTTAGAATAAATTGATTGCAGTTGTTTGCGGAGTTACTCGGGACATATATTGTGGTATTTGCTGGGACTACTGCAATTGTAACCAACCTACGCAAAGACAACTTGATAACACATCCTGGGGTGGCCATGACATGGGGGCTAGCTGTGACTGTCATGGTGTACACCCTCGGACACATTTCCCAGGCCCATTTTAATCCCGCAGTTACAATCGCCCAGGCTACTTGCAAGAGATTTCCACTGAAGCAAGTGAGTTGAAATTTGATCAGTATATAATTTTAATTTAATTGTAACTTAGTTATCACACCGCCGTTCTTTTCTTTGCTCCGTTTTTTATCGTAGGATTTGTAGGCGGGTAAGATCATAATTTTGATCGATAATCTTAAAACAGTTCAAAGTGTTTTTTAAAAAAGTTTTGTAAATAAAAAATTTTGAGCTCAAAATGCGAGTTTATACGTCAATATCATTTTTTTTACCTTCAGTAGTCATCACTATTTTTATTTGCATGATCTTCCTTAGGTGCCAGCCTATATTATTGTTCAGATTTTTGGATCGACGCTTGCAAGTGGAACCGTAAGATTACTATTTGGTGCGAAACATTCAGAATTCCCAGGATCAATGCCAGCAGGATCAGACTTCCAATCTCTAATTCTTGAGTTCATAATCACCTTCATCCTCCTGTTTGTAATCTCTGGTGTTTCCACAGATAATCGTGCGGTATAATCTTCTACACCTAAATTTTTACATTTTTTATTTTATAATATATGCATAGCAATAATACATGAAAGTGTATTCTAAAGGACAATTGAATTCAGCGAAAATGTTTTGTGAAAAAAAAACATATAGTAATTACAACGAGGTTATTGTCGTTTATGTTGTTCTTACACTTTTACGTTTGGATGGTAAAGGTAAAAGAACTTGGAGGGATTGCAGCGGGAGCAACCATATTATTGAACGTGCTTATCGCAGGGTATTCATCTCTATAACTTATTCTGTATTCATTCAACTTTATTATATTAGGTAAAATATATGCATTATACATTAATCCCAAATGTCAGGCATGCTGAACACATATCAATTGATGATGCTTGTCCACTAATTATTTTTCACTGTGATTTCCAAAATCTTGACAGACTGATTTCTGGCTCATCCATGAATCCGGCAAGGAGCTTGGGGGCAGCACTAGTATATGGTCGTTATGAGGGGCTATGGGTATATTTCGTCGGCCCAATTCTTGGGGCTATTTTTGGTGCTTGGGCCTATAATGCCACTCGTACCAAGTACTCCATCCATCAGGACAAATAAATGAATAATGGCTCTTTTCTCAGAAATTCAACAAGTAGTGGCTCCAACTGAAAGAGAATCGAACTTCATACCTTAGGAAAATTCGCCCCACATATCTAACAAAAATACCTCACTCAAAGCTGTACTTGGATCCCAATGTGCCAAGGAAGCTGAAACTTGGCGTTGGAAAGTGGCCCAGCTAGATGTAATTTTTGACGGAATCGTCTGAATATTCTTAATGTGTTCTAAGACAACAGATCCTGGATGGCTGATATATAAGGCCAATATTACAATATATATAGTGTGTTCTATTCTTAGTTTCTTACTTACGCAACACAATTAAGAGCCATTGAGTTAGCTTCCAGAGGAGCATGACAAATACCTAAAAGAGCAAACCTGAAAAAGAAGAATAAGGAGATACATAGTGCTTGATATCAACTTCGTTTTCCATTTTTTTTCTTTTGCAGGACACCAAACTCATGATGACAATTGCTAAATGCACTTTTTGAAAGGTCACTGACCTAATATGTGAAACTCATATATTTCATAGATCTGTATAAAGGTACGCAACCAGCCGACCACAAGTATTTGCTTACTCATGATTGTAGGGGCTTTAGGGAGTCGAAATAGGGTGTCAGATTTAACGTTAGGATGGCACCTAGGAGTTTTTGCCTTCTACTTTTAATCCTGAATTAATAACAAATCCTTAAAATAAAACCTAACCCTGCCAGGGGTATGCGAGTATATATCATCTATTCATTTGTACATCGGCTCTCTCTTGCATTTTAAGCCAGTACAATTCTTGGACTTTATCCTCTTCTAAGTATCAACTATCAACTAGTTCAGTTTTACATCAAGTGGTGGAAAAAAGATTATTTTCAACTTTGTTGATAACGATGCAATTTCGACAAGATTTGCCAAAACACACCGGTTGGGTTGGAAGTGATCTTTTCGAAAGAGATTGTGAAGGGGATGGTTGTTGGTGAGAATTGAGACTGGACTTTCGTTTGAAGTTACCTACGTACCTAAATATTGTATTGTCTTGGGATCAAGTCTCAATGCGTAGTTCTGGAAAAATTACGAAGGTTGGATTGGTGATAGTTACTTCCTCGTTCTCCAATATTCCAATCATGGGATGAAGTTGGAACCGGGCGGAGAACCGGCCCAATTGTGGGATGAAGTTAAGAGAACTGGCGAGAACTGTCCAATCGTGGGATGAAGTTGGAGAACTGGCGAGAGAACTGTCTAATCGTGGGATGAAGTGGGAGAACTGACGGGAGAACTGTCTAATCGTGGGATGAAGTTGGTGAACTGGCGGGAGAACTGTCAAATCGTGGGATGAAATTGGTGGAAGTGAATCTTGAATGTGGACAAAGTTGTGGACAATGTGGAAGTTGTTTGACTTGCAAAATATGTGCGCAATTGATATTGATTTTACGTGTAGATATGTAGGCTTTGAGCGTGGGCTTTTTTGTAGATAAGTTCTGAGCGTGGGCTTTTTTATAGATAAGCTCGGCGTGAAGTTTTTGTAGATAAACTCGGAAAGCGTAAAGCCGAAATTTTTGTAAATAAGCTCCGAAATGACTTATATATTGAATTGGGCTTTTATTGGGCCACATTTGTCGTAGCCGGAGCATCGCCCTCTCTTTGTTACATGGGCAAAGTCTGTGTGGCAAAGATTTTTTTAGGTTTGTAAACTATTATATTGATTGGTAAAATAAAAGTAGTAGGAGTAGACAAATATCATGAACAGAAAATATTAAATTGGCATGTAAAAAATCAAAGTTATTTGATAAAATATAATAGCAATTTGATAAATTGTGGGTAAGAATAAAAGATTAAAGGTTTGACAGTTTCAATATTGGTGAGTGAGGATAGTTTGGTAAATAAAACTTTAGGAAAGAAACAGAACAAAATAAATATATGGCCGGCAGTTAAGAATTGAAATTATAGTTAAAAGACCGTAAAAAGGAGTTCATGGGCTTTTTAGATGAAACTATTTAGTCTTAAATATAAAGGGATGGGCTAAGAATCAGAATTGGGTATTGGCTTGGCTTTTTAGTTGGGCGTATTTGATGCGGGCTTGTCAATATATTGAAAGATCGGCAAATCATATGTGAACAACAATTGGATCGGCAAATCATATTTGTACGACAATTGGATCGGCAAATCATGTTTGAATGACAATTGGATTGACAATTCATTTGGATCGGCAATGTGAGCGGCATTTATAGGATCGACAATGCGAGCAATGTGATCGGCATTTATGGGATCGGCATTGGCCACATTGCGAGCGATGCGAGCGACATTTATGGCTCAGCAATGCGAGCGGCACTTGCCGAAGTACAAATCAGCAAAAAGACGATAGAAGTACAGATGGGCTCGGCAATGCATGTTGATGTAGGTTCCAAAAGACTGACACCAGGGAACTCTATACTCATGACATAACAGTGACCAGACTCTGAAACATCACAACTGGGCGATAACTCTATGCCTCTTTTATTGAAACTTGTATCATGAAAGAAGCTTGTGAGATAGACCCTTGTCGTGCAAAAAGCGTCCTATTATCACACCTTTGGATCACAGAGTTTATGCTGCTGCAATTCAAAGGGAGGAGGTGAGTGGCTGATACATCTTCATTTCTAGCAAAGTGGCCAACAATCATGTTCACTCTTCTTCTCACTCAGAGACCAAAAACACTGAAAGGAATCCTTTTCCATTGACACAGACATCGGTAACAGTGCATATGCCAACACCCAGGAGAACCAGTGCTATACTAAGTTTTGTGTCTCTTGAGTACCATACCTTATCCAAGACAACCTTCAGAGAGCAACACACCGGGATCACACTTAGCTTTGCTATCTGATAAAATCCAACAGAATTCCATATCAAACTCACATTCATTCCAACAACAGAAAAGTTTGCAAAAAGCACAAATTTCAGAAGCTCAGCCAATGTAAGCATGAGGGGTGGATGTAGCCCAGCCACTGCCAAGAGTCATCATGGTTTCCAAAGCATATCTTTGGCGCACAAGTTCTGAGTAGATTGTTTTGAAACCAGCGGCAATTCAATCCCATAATTTAAAACCGGGGTTCGAAAAAATAGCGGATTGTTTGAAAAAATAGCAAATTCAAAACCAGCGGCAATTCTGAGAAGATTGGCTGAAGACGCATTCGAAAAAATAGCAGATCGTTAGAACTTTTTCAGCGGCAATTCTGAGAAGATTGACTCGTCGGTCATCTCAAAGGATCGGCAAAAACCAAAAGGTTTCTACCTATCAACTTGATCGGCACTTCTTCGAGCGCCAATTCCTTCCAGTGGTAATTCAAAGGCTAGAATAGATTTTCTTGTTTTTTATTGTTGAATAGGGTCGGCAATACCAGCCGCAATTCAATTCAAAGGGATTGGCAAACCGCAAATCGATCGGGAATAAAAATTAATTGCTAATAAAAATAAAAGAACTAGTATGATATTGGAGTGTATTGTTGGGTTACTAAGCACATAGTACAAAATATCCCGATATATCCCGATATTTGTCGATATCTATCCAGATTTTAGAGAAAGATATATAAATATCCCGATATGTTCAGAGATATATACGACTATAAATATCGGCAATATTTCAACGATATTTTCGATATTTGCGATATTTGGGGATATTTGGAGATATTTGGCGATATTTTGTATATGTAACAATTTTATTTAATATTTACCATTATATTTCAAATAAATATAAATAATGTATCATGATATATTAAGAAATATCCACAATATCCACGATATTTGTCGATATTTTGAATATATCCACGATATTTGCATGTGAAACAATGTCAAATATCCCCAAAGAGAGAGATATATCCACGATACATATCCATAAATCAGAGATCGATAAATACTCATATCCTGATATTTTGTACTATGACTGAGCATCCTTCAAAAAGATAAATTTTGAATTGGTAATTGGTCGACAACTTGATTGCAAAGATTCATTTTCGAAAAAAAATTCGAAAAACTGATCGCTTAATTGGTTGATTTGTTGATCTGCAAGTTCTTCTGTTTGAGTAATTGAAATGGACTGACAAGCTGATCGGTTTAACAAATAGTTATAAAACTAATCGGCAAGATCAATCACAAGTTCAATCACCAACCTCAAACAAATTGGTAATTTGATAGGCAATGAAATTAGTGTGATAGGTAATTAAAAACAAAGAAATTGGTAGGCAAATAATAGATTGGCTAGATATATTATTTGAGGAATTTGTATAAGTTTGGTGAAACTTATTTTGTAAGAAGACCAAAGGTGATCGGCTTAAATTGCACCATTCGAAATAGATTGAATAGATTGAAATATAAGAGGCCGGCCGAAAGATATAAGAGTCAGTTTTTAAAATACAATGACAGTTTGGTATAATGAAATATTAGATGAAATGATCGGCAATTTAGAAGTTGGGACTTGTGTAGGCAAAAATCAAAATTGGGTTATATAAATTCTAATTGGCAGTTAGAAGAATCGGGAGGGCTAAATGGCTAATGACTATGTAGATGGGATAGGTCGGCATTTTAAGTGGGCTTTTGCTAAGTTTTAAATAAATAAATAATCGGGTTACCCAAAATAGATTGAAAGATTGGTTTTTGCTGGATACAGAGGATCAGCAAACTGGACAAATCGGATCGGCAAAAAGAGAGGTTGGTCTACTAGACTGTTCACATTATGTGGAGATTGGTTATCAAAAAGGGATAACTCATGTTGCAAAGTCTGGAGTTGTGTTATATACTCAATTTTGATTGTATAGTTATTGAAAATTTTGATTGTTTGACCGGCAATTATTTAAAAAAGAATTGATCGGTTTTGGGTGCAATGATTGGCAACTTGATAGAATTTTTAGTTTGATCAGTATGGCTGATCGGTTTGGGTGAGCAACAGTTATTTGAATTGATCGGCAAGTTCAATTGTAAGTTCGAACTTTGCACAAATCGGTAACTTGATAAGTAATTTAATTCAACATGCAATTGAATTGGTTTGATAGGTAATTAAAATGAAATAAATTGGTAGTTCGTTGGGTATTCAAATCAATATGGATTAATAAATAAAACTTCCAACAGATTAAAAAAGGGTCGGGTGCTCAATTTTGAATATTGAAAAATATTTCAAAAATTGTAATCAATCAAGGATCTGTTATCAAAAGAAGTGATTTTTTTGTGACCGAACCAATAATGATCGATCAAAAAATATTTCAGAATCAAAAGAAGAAGTTTTCGAAACGATTAATTTTTCCAACGAAGAGATCTTCCTAGGCTAATAGGAAGATCTAATTGTTAAAGAGACCCAAACTCAAAATTAATTTGAATTATAAGTTTGTATACGGTAGGTAGTGTTAATGAATTTCAAGTAGGGTGTCACTCTCCCATGTAGTGTGTAAAGATAGTGCAATGAAACTTGGTTGTCGCTGCCCCCATAATGTACTGATAACGTAATTAAATTTGTGGTGTTGCAGCCCCAATAATAAAAAAAAATAACGTATTAAAATTTGGGATGTCGCCGCCCCCATAGTGCATTGATAACGAAATTAAATACAGGGTGTCACCGCCCCCACTGTGTAGTAATAATGTAATGAAATTTGGAGTATCGCCTCCCCCAGTATTATGATAATAATATGATATTTGGGGTGTCGCCACCCCCAAAGTGTAATGATAACGTAATGAAATTTGGGGTGTCGCCGCCGCCAAAGTATAATGATAACGTAATAAAGTTTAGGGTCGCCCCCATAGTACAATAGCCGCCCCTGTAGTGTAATGATAATGTAATAAAGTTTGGAGTGTCGCCGCACCCATAGTGTAATGATAACGTAATGAAATTTGGAGTATTGTCGCCCCCAAAGTGTAATGATAATATAATGATTTAATTTAATGATTAAAATGTATGAATATAATGAAATGTTATGAATGCTAATTTAAATGTATGCATGTATGTACGAATGACAAATGAATTATAAATGTAAAAAATATTTAAGAATCCCCATGTATGAATGGAAGGTCTTTTATTTGATGACAAAGTGATAGTCGTTATTGCAAGGATTTATTTATTATTATTATTATTATTTATTTATTATTATTATTATTTTTTTATAGTGAATCAATATGACTTTGAGGCAGAATGATTGTAAGTATCAGTAGTTGGTAAAGCGCTTCTTATCGTATGGCTAATCCATTCTTCAGTGAGGCAACAAATATACAGTTATCGATATTATCATATGGACATATCAGCATGTCGATGAGCCCTAAGGTTTGGGCTACTATCGACTTTGTGAGTTCCATTATGAGGTCAAACACTCCTTGTTATATGTCGATCCCTTCTTTAGTGAGGCAACAAATAGAAAGTTATCGACATCATCATATAGACATATCAGCATGTCGATGAGCCCTAAGGTTTGGGCTACCATCAACTGTGCGAGTTCTATTATGAGGTAAAACACTCTTTGTTATATGTTGATCCTTTCTTTAGTGAGGCAACAAATAGAAAGTTATCGACATTATCATATGGACATATCATCATGTCGATGAGTCTTAAGGTTTGGGCTACTATCAACTGTGCGAGTTCCATTATGAGGTCAAACACTCCTTGTTATATGTCAATTTCTCGTAGTTACTGAAGTTTCATCTCTATCATCAAGCTACTCAAAATGATTGATATGCTCAATATTAGATTCTGATCTACTCAATATAAGATGATCAGAATAAAAATGAGATCTAATCAATATTTTTTTTGCTTGCCGACCAATTAAGTTGAATAAACTTTTTCGAAGTAAAATTGGTTGGAGTGTCAAAATTGAAAAATCAATTAAGACAAAAATCTTCTTGCCGACCATTTGGATCGGGCAAAGTGAAAACCAATTTTAGATTGCCATTTTTATTTTCTTTTGTGTTAAGGTAGGCAAAATCAGTATCTGCAAATTGTCAATGAAGAGGAGAGCCAACTATGGAGATCGGTTCTTCCGTATATAGGGCGAACATCTAAAGAATATAGACGGAAGGTTAAAATCCAATCACTCTTTTCGTGGTCCTATGTAAGTGATTCATCTTATACAAAGCTACTACCGTCAATTGACATGTTATGTAGAGCATGCCTTAGTCAACTAGAGAGCTCAAAGGTTGGAACTACTATTTGCAAAGAGACCCTCCAGAGACATTGAACTACTAAATACTAATGCGTGGTAACTGAAATCGGCATCCTGGCAATAAACTACATGTCGACCCTCCATTTGTGGTCTGTCATGCCTACATGATATAGTGGTCCAGAAGTCCAGATAATTTCTTCTAGGAGAGAGCCGACCTTTTATAGCTTTTCGGCTATGATCGGCTACACCAACATTATTGTTTTTCATATCTTCGATGAGTCCAGATAATTTTTTCTAGAAGAGAGCCGACCTTTTATAGCCTTTCAGCTATGATCGGCTACACCAACATTATTTTTCTTCATATCTTCGATGAGTCCAGATAATTTTTTCTAGGAGAAAGCCGACCTCTTATAACCTTTCGGTTATGATCAGTTACACTAACATTATTTTTCTTCATATCTTCGATGAGTCCAGAATTTTTTTCCTAAGAGAGAGCCAACCTCTTATAGCCTTTCGGCTATGATCGGCTACACCAACATTATTTTTCTTCATATCTTCAATGAGTTGTCAACCACTCCGTTGAGTGATTGGCTGCAAAGTTAACGTGCAAAGTTAGCAGAAGATTTACTTCACGTTTAGACTCGTTATCTTTCGTGAGTTGGTGATGCCTCACAGGGTGGTCGACATCAAGGTCGGTAGAGAAGTTTGTGGATTAAACTACGATTACCTACCGAAAGTGTTGGCTTTCAGCGTTGCACATTCGGTTTGCACAAAGCCTTTCGTAAGCGACTCGCACAGTTTCTCTTGGTGCGGGAGTTTGTGCTTGGAGTCTTTGACAGAAATGCTTCAGAGTTCAAACGATCCCAAACACTTTTTGTCGTAGACCCTGAATCATCTTCTTGAAGTTGACGCAGCTGTTTCTTCAAATTTGTATTCTTACCCTCCAATTGTCGAAGACAACGGTCAACTTGAGTTGTTGGACCGGCTACATGAATACCCACTCTTTCAATCGCAGATGGCCGAGGACCACCGGACTTGGAAAATGAATTCCCAGCATAAGGTGAGTGCAGAACTTGTGCGACAAGAGAAAAACTTTCACCGTATCTTCTTTTTCGAGAAGCCATTGATGTAACTTTTGTTTTGTGGTTGAGGGTAGGAGCACAGATGGCGCCAAATATGTTTTGACAAGATTTGCCAAAACACACCGGTTGGGTTGGAAGTGATCTTTTCGAAAGAGATTGTGAAGGAGATAGTTGTTGGTGAGAGTTGAGACTGGACTTCGGTTTGAAGTTGCCTATGTACCCAAATATCGCATTGTCTTGGGATCAAGTCTCGATGCGTAGTTATGGAAAAATGATGAAGGTTGGATTGGTGATAGTTACTTCCTCGTTCTCCAATATTCCAATCGTGGGATGAAGTTGGAGAACTGGCAGGAGAACTGTCCAATTGTGGGATGAAGTTGGAGAACCGGCGGAGAACCGCTAATCGTGGGATGAAGTTGGGAACCGGGCGAGAACTGTCTAATCGTGGGATGAAGTGTGATAACTGTCTAATCGTGGGATGAAGTTGGTGAACTGGCGGGAGAACTGTCAAATTGTGGGATGAAGTTGAAGAACTGGCGGGAGAACTGTCCAATCGTGGGATGAAGTGGGAGAACTGTCTAATCGTGGGATGAAGTTGGTGGAAGTGAATCTTGAATGTGGACAAAGTTGTGGACGATGTGGAAGTTGTTTGACTTGCAAAACATGTGCGCAATTGATATTGATTTTACGTGTAGGTATGTAGGCTTTGAGCGTGGGCTTTTTTTGTAGATAAGCTCTGAGCGTGGGCTTTTTTGTAGATAAGCTCTGAGCATGGACTCGAAATGGGTTTTTAGATAAGCTCTGAGCATGGGCTCTGAGCGTGGGTTTTTTTTATAGATAACCTCTGAGCGTGGGCTTGTATTGAATTGGGCTTTTATTGGGCCACATTTGTGGTGGCCGGAACAAACAGGTGTGTTGGATTCTCTAGATGTACGCGTGGTCGTGCTTAAAATTCGATAACCATTTTATACAAGATTTGTGCAATTAACAGTTTTTTTGACTTTTCATGTCGCACCCCGAATTTCGACAGAATTCGGAAAAAACATTATTTGTCCCCGACTCTTCGATCTCCGAGGTGTGACGCACTCTCCACTCCCAAAAGCCCATAAACAGTTTAAAATATGCGGATAATTAAAACCAATAAAAATTTTAACTTAAACAAAGTCCTCTTCATTATAAAACAATTTACAAATGAAAATGCAAATAATATTATCTCAACTGAAAATCTATATCACCTCGAGGAAAACAAAACACAACACGAGATGAAATGCTAACGCAAAACCCCAAGCAAAGAACCAATCTTCTTCATCACTAAACCTGTCAAGACTTATCAACTATGTTCATTTAATGAACACACCGATAAGCAAACATGCAAATCGGTCGACAGATTATAAACAATCTTTGGTGTGAGTAGCCTTAAAAACAACATATATATATTACACATATATACACAATCCATAAGGCGTTAGTTCCTCCACCGAAGCCTTAACTTTCAACGACTAATACAACATTCTTAAGTACAATAATCTAGGCAGGTAGTTCCTCCAATCGAAGCCTTTTAACATTCTTAAGTACACTAATCTAGGCGTGTAGTAGTTCCTCGGTTTGAGAAGCCCCCCACTAACCACACAACAACTATACTCATAATAAATAAGGCATGTAGTTCCTCCATCGAGGCACCTTAGGTTCTAACTAAACTATAACCAGCCAACCATATACAAATAATCTATCTAGAGATATATCCTTTACCAACATATTACCATAATTAGATTATTTCAGGCTTTCTTTGTGTGTCCCTAAAATCACGTCGTATCTATGTCTTACCTAGTTTCCCTGGCTACCACAATCGCAACCCAACGCCGAACATGTACATCCACATGCCTCCCTTTACATAATGAGCCACTCCGCGGCGTAACCACCACCTCGAAATGATGCCGCACACCGTAAATCCTCACACGGAAGCCAAATCTATGTAAGCACCGCCACTATTCTAAGATAAAATATTATGCATCATCGTTCTATTTGGCGAACGGAATAATCAAAGCCAATTATTCGGTCGCCGGAGGTCACCGGCGGCCATTCAAATTTTAATCGAACGCCGGGAAGGGCCCGAAGGCCATTCAGATTAATCAAGCGCCCGGAAGGGCCAATCACATGAGTTGTGGTAGTCGTTTCTAGGATTTTCGTTATGTAATTTATTCAAATTCATACATTAATGACTCATAAACATTTCTACTATATCACGCAGGTCAATTACCTTATTGCACTAAGCCATAATATCTAGAAACATCTCAATTATATCTCATAGTCACTTTCGTTCTTTCACGTGCCAATATATTATTGACTACACCACACTCCCCAAAGCAATATTCACCAATGCTATATTAGCATCTCACATATAAAATAATGGAGTGTATATACATTTCTCCAAGATATTGCATTAATATAAATATCCCAACATATGATATCATGTCATAATGCTTCAACGTATCACATACATTTTTATTATAACGTATTAGGAATATAATGTCTCCTAACATCTCAATATCATCACGTGTCAAAAATACACAACATCAAGGTCAAATCTTTCTTAGATAATGACCACCAAATATATACTAGCTTCCACAGCATTTTATTACTATATGTGTCCATATAATATACACATAAAACGTAGTACAATTAAACAGTCCACAGTCCACAATCAAAGCCCAATATGCTTTACACACTACTCACGTCAAATCTAAATTAGATAATTTACCAACCAAGTTATACAATATCCGACAAATTATTTTATTACTATATATATCCATATAAACAAACATATGAAAAACTGGAAAAGTCAACATTCACAGTCAACGGTCAAAGTCAACGGTCAACCGTCAAAGTCAACGGTCAAAGGTCAACACCTCATGGTCAAGGTCAAACTCAACATGTCATGGTCAAAGTCAAACTGCCCTGGTCAAAGTCAAATGTGAAAGTCAACCGTCCATGGTCAAAGGTCAAAGTCAACCGTCAAAGTCAACGGTCGGTGGTCAAAGTCAAACTGTCCTAGTCAAAAGTCAAACTGTCCAAGTCAAAGTCAAACTCAAACTGCGTTTTAGGTGTTCGACAGGTTCATGGTCATAGCCATGGGTCATGGCTAAGGGCAAAGGTGCATGGCTCATGGGCTCATGGCTAAGGTCATGATTCGGACCCAACTGGCCAAGCCCAAACCTTAGAACCCGAAAGTCTAAAACCAATTATTTATTCTACCTGACCCAATTGGAATTATTTATTCTACCTGACCTAATTGGATCTATTTTAAGTCCAATGGATCGGTCCATGCAATATTAAAAGCGGGCCCAAAACTCTGGACCGAATCCAGCCCCAAAACATAATGGATTCGCCCAAAAAACTTTAAATTTAAACTGGTCCCCAAATCAAATATTAGAACCGCCCAACAATTTAATTAAAATCGGCCCAAACAAAACTATAAAATTTCGCCCAAGCTAACAAATGAAATTAGTCCGCCCAAAACCGACCGCCAGCCCAAGCCAAGCCGTCAATCAACAAGCTTCTCCTTCCCCAATTCTCTCCTCCACCACCACCAAAATCCGGCCACCACAAATCCCCTCTCTCACATATCGGTTTTACCCTAAATCCAAAACCCAACAACATTTGTTAACACAAAAACCTCAAATCATCAAATCCAAACCTCACCAAACTAGATCTGGAATTCAATCCCGCCGCCATTAATGGCGGGTTCAAGCTTCCAACCCCCTCATCGACAGCCCACTACCACCATTCATCATCCCCTCAACCCACCATACAAAACACAGTTTAAACAAATGTTAAAAACGCCTAAACCCCAAGTTCCAAGAATATAACCGCGATGGGCGTTAACGCCATTAACGCCTCTTCCCCCGAGCTCCCAATCCATACCCGACCACCGTATTCCATCCTACAACCACACACAAGAAAAACCCAAAAGCCATGAGTACTCAAGTGCGCAGCTAACAAAGCTGTAGTTGTCGCTCGTCGGTTCTTGCTTGCCAAAATACTACCAAATAAAAACGTGTGGTTGTATCACTAGCAACCTGTGGATTGATAACTCGAAAAATCTACGGGTTGATAACAATTAGGCATTTAGGATGCCTACGATGCCGTCCTTTGCCGACCTCACTCTAGCTAGATCATATTGTCAAATAGCAAAACAACACAACCGACATTGGCGGCACTTTCGTTAAAGAATACCACACCACAATCGTCATCTAAATATATAAAACACCAAAATCATAAAAAACAACACAACAACCAAATAACTACTCACGACGTATGTATTTCGGCCGAATCCTCCTAGCCGATTAAATCATTCCTCAACTCGAAAACCGGCCAAAACCTCCTCCCATTTTAATATATTATTATTTTTATGAACCCTATTTTCTAGAAAAAGTGTTTATATACTTGGGTCCTAAACCCAAGCCCAACACCGACTTTCGGCCCAAAACCGGGGCCCACATATCCCGAACCGATCCGACGAATTTTGAAAATAAAATAATTTAATTAATTAATAAATAGAAAAAATACGTATTTTAAAATACGGGCGTTACATTTCATGTTCTTCCTTTTTGATAGAAGTAATTGCATCTAATTTAGTTTTTCATTTCAATATAGACACGCAACAATGGAAATCAAAATTGTCAATAAATATCATTAAATATTTAGGGCATCTCCAATGGGGGGTGTAAACCGTATAGAGTGGAAAATTTACACCCCAAGTGTCAAAAAACTTTATCCAATGGGGGTGCTAAACCGTAGGGGGTGGGGAATTTTTCATCCCGCTATTAGTTGATAAAATAGCTCGGGCGACACTCCAACACACGTCCCAAAGAAAAAACAATTCGGACGTCACTTGAAATCACGTCTCGAGATTATTTAATGGCTTTGCCACGGATCCGGTCCGTCGCTATGGATTTAAGTGAAAATGGAACTCACGGACGTCACTTCAACACACGTTTCAACATTTATTAAATATCATTTCGACGGGCCAAGTTTGTTATTCTTCTTTACTTTTAAATGAACGATAATTTAAGTCTGTTGCTATCTGTTTTTACACATTTTCTTCCACCTACCATTGGAAGAGCCACAAGGTGTAAATATAGACCTTATTTACTTGGGAGGTAGATAGAGTATATAATCCTAATGACACCTATGTGGAGTTTATGTGGAGGTGGGTTTTTACACTCTCCATTGGAGATGATAGCAAAAAAAAAAAAAAAAATCTCTACACTATATGATAGCCGGGTCTTTAGGAGGTCACACTTCTCAACCGAACAGTGTATTTCAAATCTCTCTATTTTAAGATTTTAGAACCACCTCCCTTAATTATTCTAATCAGGTCCCTCCTTTTTAAACAATTTACAAAAAACTCTCTCACTTTACTGAAATTAGAATTAACTTCATATTACACTGAAATTATATTTAACCCCTCCTAATGTTTTTATATTGTTTTTTAGATTATAACTAGAATTCATAAAATCATACTACCTGAGAGATGTTAGAGCGACATGTTTAAAGACTTAAAACAACACCAATGCGTAGCACGGTTCGCATACTGGTTTATAAATACAAGGCAACTCGCAGACTCGCTTTTGCAAAACAATAGCAAAAATCTAATAAATGGTTTATGAATACAAGGTTTGCAAAACAATAGGAGTGAGGGTTGAACAAAAATATGGGTTCAACGGGGCTGGGGAAATTTGAAGTTTGACCCTCTTTGGTACAATAACGTAAGAAATAGTTACTCTGTAAAATTTGTTCAGTCCAAATTAAGGAGTAAACTGTTGAAGTTAATTTACCACTAAAATGTTCCGATTCCACCCCTTCTTAGATTTTTTTTTCCCCTTTTTCGAGCCAATATCTCATGGATGATTTGATGCAAACTTACACAATTACACATCCCTTCAAACTAAATCACATATCTAAATCCAAAAGCCGCTAAGGGTTTGTTTGGCAGCATGATTTGGGTAGTCTGTATAATGTATAAGACCCTTTATAAAGTGTTTAGTTGTTTGGTCCAGTCCATTTTCAGAATATGGGCCACAACTTATGAATAAGGAGAACATAAATGACCCGATAAAAAAGATTATGTTATCTCTTGGGAAATGTAAGATAACGATATTCATTCAACTTAATCACGCGAGGAAAAAAAAATCGAGAACTTGCAGAAGAAAACCTTCTTCTTCACCCACTCTATGGCTTCTTCTTCTCCACCGTCTCTATTCCGATCTTGAACGACCACCGCAAATATTTGTCTCTTTTTCCGTTTTAAGTTCTAACTCCCACTATATTTTCTTTTGTGTATTTGAAAAAACTAAAAATCAAAGCATCCATTACCCACAAATAGAATTTGGGTATTCAAAGAAGAACCATCTTCACAATTTTCTCCTTTTTATACTTTCAATCTTCTCTCTATCTTCACAATCTAGTGTAGTGTTTTTGAATTATCAATTTTTTTTTTGTTGGACTTCAAGTAATAGGGAGATTATGTTGAAATTATGTTGAATTGAAGTTTGGTTGTCATTTTAAAATTACTAATCCAGGTTATCTTTCGGTTGATTTGTGGTTATTTTTTCTGGAAAATTTGATGTTATTTTCATTCAATTTGGAGAATTGATAAAAAAAAAAAAAAAAAAAAAAAATGAAGAACAATACCGGACAAATCTGAGAGACCAAACTGATTACTTTTGGGATATCCACCACAAATTATACATAGCCTAAACATGGTTAGGTACTACAGGATTTCACGATGCCAAACAGAGCCTAAGTAAATTATAAGTCTCTAACCTTAAATAAGTAGTCCATATCCATATCAACTTCTCTACTATATTAAGACACCAAACATCAATGTATCAAACTAACTCATGGAAAAATCACATGACTGATCACCCACTCTGTTTACATAATCCTTGTATGAGCAACTAAATGGGCTTGAGCAGGAAGGAGAAAAAAAACAAGGACTTATAGGCCTTCTTTCATGAACTCTTGACCACAAGCCCACTATCTTGTGTGTTAATTAATTTTTAGTGTGGGTTTTAGATAAAAGAAATAACTCACAAAGTTTAGTTTGGTTCCGTTTGCTATACAGGTGGCAGTGGATTGGAACCTCTTCAATCAGGTATTGCTACTTTGTTTTGTTTATACATGTTCATAATTTGATAATTTTTTGTCACATAAATTATATGTGTCATTTTATTTTTTTTGCCCATTCGTGCCTTTGGTGATTTGGATTTTGTAGGTTTTATGTTAAGTATTCTCATTTGTTGCCTGTGATGACATCATGACTAAACTTTTTAGTTATGTCATCATGATGACACAATTTGGAGGCATAGGTTGAAGTGAATAACTACTACCGTCTACTAGGCGAAAAATTTAGTACGCGGGGCATGTGGTCCAATAGTAGATTGCTATGTGTCCACACATATTAATCTTAGTTAATCCATAGTTAGTGAGAGACTTAGTTATAATGGGAAAGTAAATATGGTGAGTTTTAATTCCAAAATTTTAAGAATATCTCAACAAAACAAAAAAAAAACAAAAAATAAATAGGAGGCAAAAAAATGAGTACGTGAGATTTTAGTATTAGCGCCTTTATTTCCCCTCTTTCTCCTTCGTCTTTTTTTCATCAATATTCTTGACTCAAGGAAAAAAAAATCTCACTCTTTCGTATTAGTGTTAAGATAGATAGAGAAGTCGAAGAAAACTACAGTAATGTACCAATCAATCTAACTTTTATGGACTTTCTAATAGTTATGGTCACAGTGATCCTTCAAACACTTCATTGCTCCCTTTACTGACTCATATCTTTTTCCCCAGGTTAGTCTTGAACAATAATTGAGTATTATACATCCCATTTTTTTTTCCCTTTCAAAGTGATAATAATATTGTGTATGCAGGGATTTGTTGAACTTCTATAGCAGCACCCATCAAACATAGTGGCACAACCAAATCCATTGAGGGGTCCTGCAAGGCACTTGTACTTTTCAAAACCATACTCTAGCGACCAATGTGATACAATAAATTGGAAAGAACAATGGGATATCGGGAAGAACAACGTGATGTACTCCACATTTAGACAAACGTGATTTTGATCAAGCGACAAGAACTACATCTCACGATTTTTGGGCATGCATGATAGTTATCATGTTTAGCATTCAATCTTTAATAATAGATCAATTATTTAGTTTGTTTGTCATTACATTATTTTTTTGCCAATAAATAAACCTTATCATAGAAGTTCAAGTGACTAGATTTTGTTAAGATAAAAGGAGGGAAAATAGGGACGGGAAAAGATCGAGAGAACAAAAAAGAGGGAAAAAAATCTCAATGCACTAATTTTTTGCCTCCCATTTATCTTTGTTTCCTTTTTTGTCGGGATATCCCTAAAATTTTGGAATTAAAACTCACCATATTTACTTTTCCATTATAGCTAAATCTCTCACTACCTATGGGTTAACTAAGGTTATTATGTATAGACGCATGACAATCTACTATTGGACCCACATGCCCCACATACTAAATTTTTCGGTCTACCGGATATATCCCCTATGGACGCGGTGCTTTCTTTACGTTAATTTTGTATTAAAGTTCTTAATATTCCTTATTCTGATGTTGCTTACATATAGGTTAATCAAGAAAAACTGAAAAGGTATTGAATCACTTTTGGAGAGAACTCAATGCAAGAAATGAGCATTATTCTTAGAATATGCAAGGTAGAAACATTAAAGTTTGAACTAATAAAAGTAAATGTGCTTTCTATGTACCTGCCTTTAATCATGATCAAAGACGTACCATCTAGATATATAGACAGGAATGCAAGAAGGTTCAAAGGGAAATTAGAAACCGAGATCTGCTAAAAAAGCTGTTTGAAGTTTGAACAAGTATTGCTTTCGGCATAAAAGCAACATATTATTCAAGGCAGCTTTGCTTATGTTTTAGAACACAGGGGTTGGTTGATTACTAAATGAAACCTGTCTTGACTTGTCAATGGGGGGCGATGAGTAGGATCTGTTATACTCGATCACGATACATCTATAATTAGTTCGAGATCATTATCTATAATTAGTTCGAGAAGGAGATTTTAGTGATTGTTGGGGTGCAATAAGGGCAAAGTGGCATTGGCATTCGATTGGAAGTAAATAATAGGCAATCTGTCTGTTTTTGAATTAATACAATAGATGCATTCTAGGTTGCATTGAAATGAATTAGGTAATATCCTAAACAAGGCAAGAAATGTACTATTTCTTCTCAATTCAGAATTTAGGCAAAAATGTCAATTTTGACCAATTTAACTAAAAAATTACTTTTATACCATTCTCACTAGAAGACAAATTCTCTCTCTCTTCAAAATTATAATATGACGTGACTTTGTTTCTTATTTGTGTTACAAGATTATGTGTAGATATGTGTGATGATTTTTTGGCGAGGAGTGTGGGATTTCCACAACCGGTTTGATTAGTTTCCACTTATTTTTGGCAAGGGGAATCTAATCGCCAACAATAGAATTGGGTGAAAAGATAGGACAAACATGACAAACATTTGCCCCTCTGCATATTAAAGTTGGCTACCACATATTTGTTTACTACTAAATGACATGGTTATCAACTTCTTAGTTCACTAGTACATCGGTATGGCACATAAAAATTCTTGAATAGTGGATTTTCAGCATATTCAATGAAATGCTCCTTTGATCATTTGATGACTGTAAAATGCTTCTTCCATCCCTAAGTTTTAGGGAAAATTTATGATAGTTGTAATCAAGTTCTTTATGCATGCTAAAGTGAAAGATTATCTTGTAAAATATGTTTGTTGTGCACGCTCATTTGTATTCATTTATCTACTTTGCTCATTCTAGTATAGTAGTTGTATGTACAATTATATAAAAAAAAAAGGTATAGTAGCTTTACAAGATCATTCCGTTATCGTGCATGCCTTCAGAGTTATGCTCAATGTAATATTAGGGTAGGCGTAATAGAGTACAATACAGAGGGCGCTAGATCGTCATAGTCGGGATGGACTCATCCCAAACAAGTCCCAAGGCATAGTGTCACAGCCCGAATTTCTAAACAATAACAAAGTGAATATTTGAAATATAAATATCTCAAACATCATTAGGTTCACTTGTTTAAAAACCCAGACTATGACGGAGGATACTACACATACAAACCCTAATAGCCATGTCCTAAAAAGAAACAACTTAAAATAACATAATCCCAATAATTATCCATGAACTTCTTTATTAAGATAACATCCTTCCAAATAAAATATCAAACAAACTCTCAGAATAAAATTCCTCACTACCATGTTCTCATGCCATGAAAAAGATAAACTACGTTATTATATTCTTCCAATAAAGAATCAGACCTAAAAGAAAACTAACGAACTGCTCCAGGCACGGATCCCAATCACACTTGCGGTTCCATCAGCCCCACCTATGTTCCCAAGAACACACCCACGTTGCCAAAAAAAAGCAAACATGGGTCAACAAATTGAATTCTTTGGTATGAGTAGACTAAATACATATAAACATTTCAAACTTTACTTATCCAACTAACACTTTAAATCTATCATAACCTAATCATTCTCGGCTTGGAAGGCGAATTGGAGTTCCGTCATCTCAACCGGCATAGTTTCTTCCCAAACAAAACTTCCATTTTATTAACTTCCATTTTATTAACTCATTCTAATAACTCCTTTTAATATCTAAATAATTGAATTACACTTACCGATATCCGCCGCGGTATAAGGGTAGGACCGGCCCCTGCACAAAATATTATTAAGTCCCACCCTCCCCGCAAAGAAAGTTAGAACTTGTATATATAACGGATGTAGATATTCTATATGTATTCAAAGGTAAAACCCAAGCACACTCATTATAAACAAATCCATTTCTCTTATCAATTAATCAATTACTTTATCTTATACACCTACCCTTTTAGTACCTACTCCACGATTTGTACTCCACACATTTGCCAAATCACACATTCCCTGTG
Source organism: Coptis chinensis (assembly GCF_015680905.1). Classification (NCBI taxonomy): domain Eukaryota; kingdom Viridiplantae; phylum Streptophyta; class Magnoliopsida; order Ranunculales; family Ranunculaceae; genus Coptis; species Coptis chinensis. Next base: position 77,958,770 of record NC_141464.1, read on the forward strand.
CCTCTCTCCCACCGAATACCACAATATCATAGCCATCTCGGGCTTTCATACACATATTTCACGACCTCTTTGGGCACAAAACTCGGTCATTCATGGCACATTCAATGAATACCTTAGATCATTCCCGCCATATTCAAGGAATACCTATCATATCACTAACGGGCCATTCATGGCACATTCAATGAATGCCCCGGGTCATTCCTCGCCACATTCAAGGAATACCCGATCCTACATTCCCGTGCATTCAAGGAATACAACTAACCAAGCAATGGCTTAATACCTTAGTTCCTCTTTAGGGCAGTCCACTACAATCTGGTCATTCATGGCACATTCAATGAATACCCGGGTCATTCATGGCACATTCAATGAATACCCTTATATAACACTAACGGGCCATTTATGGCACATTCAATAAATGCCCACCTACATATGACATCATCAGTCATAAAACTCAATTCCAAAACTTGAGGCGTGGAGAGTTCTAAAAGGGTGCGGTAAGTTTTGTTTACTCATTATTGTACTTTATTGTATAATTATTTCAGAGAACGTAGGAATATCTTGATTCAATTAATTTTGGTTTACGCGTTATTAATTTCATGAATGTATAAGTGTCATAACGTTGTGTATCGCAAAAGACTGAAAAATCACAAAGCAAGAAATACACGCATTACAAGTATATTTATAAAGGTCCTAGCCTAAGTCAAACATGCTAATAGTCCTAGACTTATCCTAATAGACCGAATCATAATTTTAGGAAAAAGTCAAATTTTCGGGTCAACTAGTCAAAGTCAACCCTGGTCAAAGTCAAAGTCAAAGTCAACTCTGGTCAACAGTCAAAGTTAGAGTCCACTCTGGTCAACAGTCAAAGTCAGAGTCCACAAACTCTTCTAACCCAAAGGCCCAAAGTCTAAAGCCCATAGTCTAACTTAAGCCCAAAAACTAAAAGTCCAAAAGTTAAAATATAAGCCCATCACGATTTGGCCCAAGCCCAAATCGATTTTGTTACTGTTCATCTCCTTCCTCTCCAATTTCAACCAACGCCTCCACCACCGAGGCACCACAACCACCACTCGCCACCACTAGAAAACCACTCGGTTTTAACCCTCACAGAAAACCCCATATGCCGATACCCTCCAATCTCGATTCTCTAACACTTAAAAAAAACGCATCCCCCGCCATTAATGCTCCTACGACAGCTTCACCATCACTCAAACACTAGCCAACCACGCCGAAACCACTCGGTTTCAATGCCCAACTAAAACCCCAACAATAGTATGTAATCAAACTTGCTTTTTCCCCCACTCCTCACCATCGCATTTTTTGATGGCCAGTAATGCTCTGTCAGAGCTTCACAACACTCAAACAACAATCATTCACTAACCATCCTTCCCCGGCAACCCACGAATCCTAATCCAACCCAAAACCGCCACCATATAAATTCAATACCACAATAAAAGAGTTCAAACAAAATCCTAGACGATTTCTCTGTTGGGCATACAGCCATTAACAAAGACACAAAACTTTACCAATACCATTTCATAGTCTCAAGAAATCAATATGATTAACATGTTTATCAATTCGACAGAAAAACAACAACGGAAGAATATCTGAAACAAAAATACTAAGTGGAAAACTAAGTTTTTCTTCGCACCCATAAAACCTGTGAAAACTCAATGTGAGGTGAAATAGAAAAAAAATATGACTACTCACCGTTTAAAACCGAACAGCTTCCCGAGAGCTAAACCCCGAAAACCCAACGTCTACTGTCGCGTGAAACTGGACGATCTTTCTTGTTCAAACCCTTTTTTTCTTCCTTTCTGTAAAACTGTCATTTTTTTTGTTTTTTTTTTTCTAAAAATTCTACGTGAGAAACCCCTATTTTCTAGTTTTTAAAACCTCCCCGTAAAACAAGGGTTTTAAACCTATCTACTTACTTACGGGCTTTTATCCGAACTACTGGATATCCTATTTCTGTTTTATCTGTTTACATTATTATTATTATTACTATTAATATTATTATAGAAAAAGCAAAATAAAAGACGGGGTGTTATACATAGATTTTATTATTGTAATAGTAAAGAGTGTGGGAGGGAAAAGCAGGGGTGTTAGAACAGGCTCGGGTAGGTATCAAAGATGGACAATTGAGCAAAGTGAGTATGGGCACCTTACTTGATGCAACCTCCAACAAAGTTAATATTTGATTCCGATGCAAGAACGTCGTAATTAAAGCATGAGTTGAGATAAATCGTCCAGAAAGGCGTTTAACTGGCTTCTGGAGTCATTATCCTTGTTGATAAATCATCTGGAAAGGCGGACATACGCTTCCAGTGCATAAGCGCCTTTTAAAACAATGGGTTGAAGTGAAAAACTTAAAGGGTCATACTAATACTACTGGATAAACTACTACCGGGGATAACCGACCACTATATGTCTACATAAGGTAGCTTTCTCTACCTATGGACTCAAGCTTTCTCTATCTCAATCTTGTATTAAAGTTATTAACGTTCCTTTATTCAGTGGTAGAAACTGTTTCTATGTTGGTTTACAAGAAGGTTAATCAAGAAAAAAGTATTGAATCACTTTTGGCGAGAACTTATTGGAAGAAAGGAACACTCTTAGAATATGCAAAGTAATATTAAATCTGAACTAATAATAAAAGTAACCACCTGTTTGAAATGTTTTTTTGTAGATATCCCCCTGTTTCAAAAATCAAGAGCGATACCTTCTAAAAGCATTCTCAATGCAAGCAACAACTTGTTATCTCTACATAGGCGCCACATAAGACTATTTCCCCTTATAGCTATCTTGTTGGTGAAAAGCTATCAGGCGTTAATGCAAATGTAATTTTAAACTTCGGACGGGATGTTTTATTTGGTCTGACTATATTTTACACTGAGACGGAATGAAACATCCCGACGGTAAGGAAAAAAAACGAAAAAATATTGAAAAAAATACGCGAGACGGAATGAAACATCCAGTTTGGAAAAAAAAATGGAAACAGTTCGCATGGTTTTTTAGGAATGCAGCTAAGACTTTTGATCAACACCTTCGTATGGCTCTGCAGGGCATTATAGTTTCTGATGGTTCTGGCTTCGGGGATTTGCAGTGACGTTTAGCGACACTTCCATTACGCCTTGGCGGGTTAGGTATCTATTGTGCATTTAATGTTTATGCTTTTGCTTTTGTGGCCTCCTGTTTTCAGACTTTAGAGCTTCAGAACCACATTCTTAGGAGTTGTGGTTCAGTGCCTATGGGTGAGATCTTTGATGATGCTACCAGTGCATTGCGTCTATGTCTTCCCAATTTTGACCTTGATTATCTGGCTGTGAATGCTACCATCCCTTCAAAACTACAAAAAAAATTGGCGAAAATTTTATACGGTAAGATTGTTGTTAGTCTTGAGAGGAAATTTGAGTTATCTGCTCGTTAGAAAGCAGACATGGGATGCTTGCAGTCGGAACATGCAAAAAAATTTATACTTGCTATTTCGAGTGTCATGATTGTAGGGGCATTAGGGAGTCGAAATAGGGTGTCAAATTTAACGTTAGGATGGCACCAGGAGTTTTTGCTTTCTACTGTTAATCCTGAATTAATAACCAACAAATCCTTAAAATAAAACTTAACCCTGCCAGGGTATGCAAGAATATATCATCTATTCATTTGTACATTGGCTGTCTCTTGCATTTTAAGCTAGTACAATTCTGGGCTTTATCCTCTTCTAAGTATAACTATCAACTAGTTCAGTTTTACATGTGGTGGAAAAAAAATTATTTTCAACTTTGTTGAGCAGTAAATAACAGGTCTGTTGGATTCTCTGGATGTACGGATTGTACGCCCATATGAATAAAATGTGGTCGTGCTTGAAATTCAATAACCATTTTATTCAAGATTTGTGGCAGTTAACATCTTTTTTTTACTATTCATGTTCTTTCCCAAGTAATTGCACATATATTTTAGTTTTTCACTTCAATATATAGGCACGCAACAATGGAAATCAAAATTATCAATAAATATCATTAAGTCTTTTGGTATGTAGTGAGGGTTGTTATTATTGTTTTTGATAGTACCTATAGTGTAATAAAAAAAATTAGATACTTTACCAAAAAAAAAAAAAAAAAAAAAATAGATAGAAAATTGATAGAGGATTATTGAGGAGTCTTGACCTCCAATTAACACAGTGTGCTAAAAGATATGAGTCCTATTACTGACTGACTCCATATTGTGTTGGGCAGACCAAAAAAAAAAAAAAAAATTATTACAAGTGTGCTATTGGTTTCAAAAAGTCCAAAAAATAAATAAATATTACAAGTGTGTCATTGGTCCCAAAAAGTTGAATTCGAAAACCCCAAGCTTAAATGACCCGGCTAGGTCATTCATTGTGCAAACCCAACGATATGGCCACACCGTTTGGACTAAGTCCCAAATGACTTGGCCATATCGTTTGAGACTTAGTCCAAACGGTGTGGCCACACCGGTCAAGATGCCAAAAAACAGAATTTTATATTTTTTCAAAGTTTAAATTCCAAACGGTGTGGCCATATCATTGGGAACTTAGTCCAAACGGTGTGACCATATCGTTAGGGACTTCTCAAACGGTGTGGCCACACTGTTGGGGATTTAGTCTAAACGGTGTGGACACACTGTTTGGGACTTAGTCTAAACGGTGTGGCCACACCAGTCAAGAGGCCAAGAAACAGAACTTTATATTTTTTCAAAGTTCAAATCCCAAATGGTATGGCCACACCGTTTGGACTAAGTCTCCAACGATATGGCCGTTAGGGACTTAGTCCAAACGATGTGGCCACACCGGTCAAGAGGCCAAAAAACAGAACTTTATATTTTTTTAAAGTTCAAATCGCAAACGGTGTGGCCATATCGTTAGGGACTTAGTCCAAATGGTGTGACCATATCGTTGGAGACTTAGTCCAAACAGTGTGGCCATACCGTTTGAGATTTGAACTTTGAAAAAATATAAAGCTCTGTTTCTTGGCCTCTTGACCGGTGTGGCCATATCGTTGGGGACTTAGTCCAAACGATGTGGCCATATCGTTGAATTTGCACAATAAACGACCTAGCTGGGTCGTTTAAATTTGGGGTTTTCGAATTCAACTTTTTGAGACCAATGACACACTTTTAATATTTGTTTTTTTTTGACTTTTTGGAACCAATGACACAATTGTAATAATTGTTTTTTTTTGGGTCTGCCTAACACAATATAGGGTCTCAATAACAAATACTAAATATATTAGATGATAACTTGTTAGCTTTATTCATGAGTTCTTATATAGAGGCACTTGATTACAATATCTAACATACTCAAAAGAAGTTACAACGTTCACTTCTAGAAGACTAAATATCCCACTACTAAGTTTACTTCAATTTGGACTCAACAACTTCAAATACTCCCAAAACCTTAAGAGTTACTTAACTGCTGTCAGATTACTTATTGTAGATAATAATAATAATTAGGAAGTGGATAATAATAATAATTAGGAAGTGATATCTATAGCCTCGTATATCTTTCCTCCCCATAAGTCCTGCAAAATTTGTTCCCTACCCAAATTAAGGAGTAAACACTTGAAGTCATTTTACCACTAAAATGTTCCGATTCCACCCATTCATAGACTCTCTTTCTTTTTAGCAAGATCTCATGGATGATTTGATGCAAACTTACACAATTACACATCCCTTCAAACTAAATCACATATCTAAATCCTAAGTAAATTATAAGTCTCTAACCTTAAATAAGTAGTCCTATCCATATCAACTTCTCCACTATATTAAGACACCAAGCATCAATGTATCAAACTAACTCATGGAAAAATCACATGACTGATCACCCACTCTGTTTACACTTTACACAATCTTTGCATGGGCAACTAAATAGGCTTGAGCAGGAAGGAGAAAAAAAACAAGGACTTATGGGCCTTCTTTTATGGACTCTTTAGTGTGCGTTTTAGGGCCTGTTTGTTTTGATGGAAAATATATCCAAATTTTTTTACGGAAAGGAAAGGAGAAGAACGAGAAAAAAGAAGAAGCCCCCTCTCCATCTTCCTCTCAAGTCTCATCTCTTGTTTTTCTTCACCAAGCTATAGTTTTTCCACACCATAAGGTTTTTTTTTTTTTTTTTTTCGTTTTTGGATTTGTATATATTTTTTCTTTTACTGCCTCTTCGAGTTTTGAATGGTTTGGGGGCTGGTATATATTTTGTGTCCGTGGTGGTGTGGTGTAACATTTTCAAGTGTATCTGTTGGACTGCTTGTTGTATAAGCAATACAAATCTGGTTTTAAATATTTTCTATTTCCAATTTTCGTTAATACTTGTTTGTTGCCTTCAAAAGGGACAAGGATCAAACAATTTCATGCCTTTTGGTGGAGGAATGAGATTATGCGCTGGCTAAGAAGAGTACACAAAGCTGCAAATGTCTGTAAAATTGGTCGTTCAATGTGTAGTTTCACATAGCACTACTTTGAACTTGCAAAATTCTTAGGTGGACCAATATCAAGAGAGGAGAAATAGTTTGACGGCGAATATAATTGTATCTGTTCGTTACCGTTTTGAGTATGAAAATATTGTCGGAAACAAATGTGTTATTGGAAAAAGGAATTTGGTTGGTTTCTTTATGACTGAATCTATGTTGAAACTTATGTAATTTGTTGTGTAATCTGTTAGTGTAGATTGTCTAGATTTGAACTAGAAAAACAGAAGTAACTCACAAGGAGTTTAGTTTTGTTCCTTTTTCTATACAGGTGGCAGTGGATTGGAACCTCTTCAAGCAGGTATTGCTACTTCAATCATGTACTCTTTTGTTTTGTTTATACATGTTCATAATTTGATAATTTTTTGTCACATAATTTTTTTTTTTTTTTTTTTAGCGGGGAAGTAAAATTGGAAAATAAAAATGTGGAGCAAGAAACTGTTGATCTCAATTCTACGTACCCGGGGTAGTTTTTCATCTATTTTGGTTCCAAAGCAAAAGTTTTGCAGAGTTTTGTATTACTCTTCTTATAACTTGAGAGAATCCAAGGGCTGTGGAAATAACTTTTTGGAAAACTGTAGCTATTCCAGAAAGAATTTCTCTTCCAATGTAAGTAGCAGTAGATGTTGGAACTGTAATGCTGTTGCGACGTTGAAGCCTTTTCTTGCTTGTCAGTCTTGTAGAAGCATTCAGCCGGTTGATCCTTCTGTTGATTACTTCCAGATATTTCACCTGTGAGTGTTCAGTTTTTTTTTTTTTTTTTTTTTCCAATTGTGTTTTCTTTAATGTTTTGATAACTGGATAAGCTTACTTTGATTGAAACAGGGAGAAAATTTATGGCATAGACGATAGTCATCTTGAAAGCAAGTACAAAAACTGGCAAAAGAAACTGCATCCTGATTTGGTTCATACAAAATCTGAGGTTTGTTTTATTTTGGTGTGTTTCTCTCATTTTTTTTGTTTTTCTTAGTTCAACTGACTTTTTTTTTTTTTATTATTGTTATTGTATTTCCCTTAGAAAGAAAGAGAATATGCTGCTAAACAATCGTCTCTTGTCATTGACGCCTACCAAACACTGCGGAAGCCGTTGTTAAGGGCAATATACCTTGTAAGAATATACATATACTTTTTAATTTACGGTTTCTCTTTTCTAGGAATTGTTATCTCCAGGTGTTAGTTGTTGTACCTTAGCTTTTTAGGTCTTCTTGTTGAACATGAATGCTAGGCTTTTGTAGTTTCTTTTCTCTGTTATTGTCTATACTGTCTACATTTGGGTGAAGAAAGGATACTAGTTCAAATATTGGTTGCATATTGTATGACTATATATGTATACAATACCCTTTGCTGAACTAAGATGTTTTAGGGGAGCCTCCGGTTGGTATATACTGCGAATATCCTGGGATTATCACTGCAAAAATGATTTTTGTGTTTCCCTTGTTTTCCTATTATATTCATCCATTTAATGAAGAAGAGCACAAGAACTTATTGGCTAATGGATTCTACTAGTTAGGCCTTTATTGAAGAGTGATTTTAGGTTTACCTTTTTTGGCATATAAAGGGCAAAGATTGATTGGATCCATGCCAGTACACGCACTTCTTTCCTACATTTTTCCTTTTTTTCCTTTATTGCCTCCTTTCTTTTGATAGATGATTGTGATAGTGGTGCTACTGACTTCATGGCTACACCTCCTCTCTGTTGTCCCTTGTTTACGTGTTTTCATTTTCTTTCTTCTAGTTGTTATTGTCATTTAAGGCTTTAATAGTGTCCAGAATGCTAGTTCTGATGATTTGGTCATTGACAGTTGCAACTGGAAGGTGTTCACGTGGATGAAGAAAAAACAGTGTCAGAACCGGAATTGTTGGCTGAGGTGAGTTCTATAGCTTCTTTCCTGTTCAGTAATGCATCCGTATCTGAATGCTTCTTGTTGATCTTAGGATTAGTAATGATTCTCTGGGCCCCTCTGTAGTAGCTCTGTCTTCTGAATCCGTTGGCTAGAGATGCTACTTCTCTTTAGAAGCCCATTTCTCCCTAGACTAATCTGTAGTTTGAAGACTCTAACGATACTCAATGCTGCCCATGAAACGAGCTAGAAGCCCATTTCTCCTTAGTTCAATCTATCATTTTCAGACTCTGCCGATAGATTATCGCGGAGGGATGCGAAACTGCTGTTAAAATGCGCTCTACCGGCCGTGTAGCGGTTTTTGCTCGTCTCATGGATCGAGATCGAGATCCTAGATCTCACACTCACAAGCAAGAAAGAAGAAAACCAACATCCTCTCTGTTCCCATCATCTTTCCCCAAAAACAAGATCCGAAAACCCAGATCGATAATCTTTGTATCAGAATCAGGTTCAGATAAATTAATTTCATATCTAGATCCTACGAGAGATCCCTAAATAGAGCTTACAATGGAAGAAAGCAGCCAGCCCTATCACTGAACACAAACTATAGACTGAAGTTCCGTATCTTTTAGGCCTACTGGGATTAAAGCGAGGAAGAGAAAGAGAAATTATCCCTTCCCTCCCTCAGAGCGAATTCAATAGCATTGGACTAACTCGCCACGGGAAAGCACACAAGCAGGAATAGTCAAGCAATCGAAAAGGCACTGGTAACTATCTCCTCTGGTTAGCAATCTCCTCTTCTCCTCGCTCTACTAGTTTTCCTTATGGTATTGAACAGGCACACAAGCAATAGTCAAGCAGGCAGGAAAGCAAGAAATCGTCATAGTAGTTCTAAAACCCTCCTGCTCCTCGTATTAGCAAAAGCCTGCCAGTAGGAAAGCAAGCAAAGGTTCTGTAAGACCTTTACCGTCACCTTACCTTCTCGACTCTCCAACCCTCCGCCCTGTTACCTCTGTCATTCTCCTCTACTTACTTTTTCTATTTATCTAATCTTACTGGAGTTGGAGTAGCAAGCAACCGTCCCCTTCAACTGGCACAACACAAACAATAGGAAAGAAAGCAGGCACAAAAGGCAAGAGAAGCAACAAGAAAAGAAAGTAGTTCAAGAGAACGTAGCGTAGTGAAGGAGGACTTCTTCCTAAAAGGAGTCCGACTGAGCGTAGCGAAGTGAGAGGGAAGGCTAAGAAGAAGAAAAAGGGTAAAGATCCTCCCGATTGATATATACGAGAAATTACTGAAGCTTCTCCACTAAAAAACTAAAAAGGAACTGCAGAGGGTCCTCTGCCGGTACTTGTGGATTCAAGGGTACAAGAAGGCTCGGTGGTGTGTGTGGTGCTTAAATTGATAGAAGAAAGCCAGCGAAGGTAAGCTGGTGCTCAAACTTACGATGCTAAAGCCCTTACTTTAATGGATGGATCTGTCTATGCCTATGTACCAGAAGTTGGAAGAGCATCCCTTGATGAGGGGTATGCTTCTAGGTCTCGATCACGAAGGTCCTAATTCGTCGATAACGATCTATAAAGGCGACCACGATCACGAGAAGCATAAGCTCGATAGGGATCTATATATGCGACTTAGTCAACAGCTTCAACTGATGCTCGGCCGCTCACTATGCTCCCAAAGAGAAAGGAGATAGGGGGAATAAACTTGAGCTATTAATCCCAGTAGGCCTAAAAGATACGGAACTTCAGTCTATAGTTTGTGTTCAGTGATAGGGCTGGCTGCTTTCTTCCATTATAAGTTCTATTTAGGGATCTCTCGTAGGATCTATATATGAAATTAATTTATCTGAACCTGATTCTGATTATGAAGTGGTTGACGAAGATTATCGACCTAGGTTTTCGGATCTAGGTTTAACTTAAAGGCTGCTGCACATGCTGTTTCAGTTCTTAGAAGAACTATTTCTTCTTCTTCCATTTTATAATTGGTTTCTTCATCTTCTTTGTAAAATAATATTAAACTTCTTGCTATATCACGCTCGTGAAAATGTAATATACCTGCGCGGTAGATTCTACCACGGAAGTCCATGAACGCTGGCAGATAAAATGGATGGTTTTGGTATGCTGTAGCAAGATTGATTACGAATGATTCATAGCTAGCTCGCTGCACCCACTTTACTAATTCGTCTAACAAAACTGATAATTTATACTCCTTCACTTCTGAGTCATTGACGTAACACAACCGACATACGTCCAATGCTTCTTGTATAGGTACATCTACCAGTCTTCCATCTATAAGAATACCAGCTGCTTCTAAATCAATACAATGATTTTTAAGTATATTCAAGACTTCTTTATCAATCCAAAAGACTTGAGACTGAAGTTTATTCAAAACTTCACAAACATTCTTTTTGTTATTCAACTTGACATAGAAATTGTCATAATCCTTAGAAGTAAATAGATTAAATCGATTATACATTTCTCCTGTTAGTCCGCATAAGTAACCACCTGTTATATCATTTAATGTTTTTGCAATTCCAGTCTTTTTAGATACCCAATCCATTGGCTTACAAACCATGGGAAGATTCAGTTTCATCGGCAACGCTTTTAAGTCAAAGTAGCGACACATTTCCTGTAAATAGAAACATTTTTCTTTGACTTTTTCTCAGAAATTGTAATTATATTGATCAATTTTCTGTCACACAAGAACTCTACCAAGTAGATACCGATATTATAATCTTTTGTTTTTGTTTTTTTCTTTGGTTTTCTCATCTTTATTTATTTCCTTATTGGAATTGTCTTTTTTCTCATCTTTATTTATATCCTTATTGGAATTGTCTTTTTTCTCATCTTTATTTTTCGAAGAAACTTGAAATCGTACTAAAGATACAAGCTGGTCAATTAAAGTAGATACCATAACCATGGGTGAGAAAGCAATATTGTGGAACACAGTCCCAAGTACATAAATCATTACGGCTTCCATTGTATATGAATCTAAGACATTAATACAATGGCGATCCTCATCAGTTAATTTTTGCTGCTTTAGATACTCTTTAGCTGTAATCTTATTATCATTTATTACATAATCCATTATATTTTTATGATTCTTATAAATACTTTCCTCTTCAAATATCATAGTTAGTCTTTCTGTTTTCAACTGTAAGTCTATTTTTTCTTGCTCAGTGTATTTGGAACCATCCTTTTGTAAAATTTGATCATTTTCGGACATTCTTTGAAATAATATATTGTGATATTGACTCACATTAGTTTCTTTTTTCTTTTTTTCAGAAACTTTTCTTTTTTCATCAATTTTGTGAATTACGTTCTTCCAAAATCGATCAAGAATTTGTTGATTATTTAAATTCATAATTGGTGAAATCTCATCTTTACGTTCATTATAAGAACTATCACTATGAGAAGAACTACTATAGCACCTAATACTATTCAAATAAATACGACTATAACACCTAATACTACTAAAAGAAATACGACTATTTAACCTAATACTACTAAAAGAAATACTACTATAACACCTAATACAATGAATATTCAACCCACACAAATTGAGACTCCTTCCATTAGTGACGTTCGATCCTAAATTCAACTTCTTAGAAATACCAGTACAAATCAAATTTCCATAAATACCAGTACAAGTAACATTAGTTGAATAAGATCTAGCATTTTTAAATGCTACGGTAGGAGTCGTCGGGGTCATTGGCAATTTCTCTATTTATTATTTCACCTTACTTAAGAGACTTCGGCACGCTCCTAGTCCGAAGCCCCAGGCATCTGGTATCCTTTTGCGCTATTGTTACTTATGACTGTTATGTTTAGGCTTTTTTTGGAATCAATATAAGACTAAAGATTCAACATCCTCCCGTTGCCATACCCTGGATAAAAAAATATCCCTCTTTCTAAAACAAGGAATGATTGATTGATTATATTGGTTTCTAGAAAGAACCGGCTTTGAGGTTCATATTTCCGGGGAGGAATGCACCTATTAGGGTCAACATATTTCCCTAATCCTCTTTATTTAGAATTTCTAAATCAGAGAAAATCTTGAAATGAAATCCTTTTTATCAGAGTTAATATCTCTTTTTGTGGGATAGGTTTATTCTTTCTATTTTCTTTGGTTTACCCATCTGCAAGAGCGAAGACAGAAACATACGGCATAAGCACTGGAAGCAAAGGTAGAGGCTAAGGCAGCAGAAGTGAAGGCAGCGGCTACATCGAAAGGACTTTGCAACTAGAGAATCAGAAACTCTCAATGAAAGTTCGGAATTAGGAAACTTAAAACAAACTGTAAGATAATCTTAAAAGCACTAATGCATACTTTTTGAAGTCAACACTCATTGTTTCTTTCGGTCACTGCCTCTCAATGTATACCTCCCTTCGCCTTTTTGGGGCTATGGGAGGTATACATTGAGAGTAAGTGAGCGAGTGAAATAATGTATGTAGCTCCGGATTGTTCTTGTTCTCTTCGGACTGTCTGTCCTGTCGGACAAATAGGCATATGTTTTGAGTAAGAGTTCCACACAAGCCTAGGTTAGGGCAAGAAAAGGATAAGTCAACCCCTAAGGGAAATTCTATCTTAACTTGCCAGTCTAGGGGTATGGGTTTAGCGTCACAGTACACAGCAGTGATATCTTGGCTTCGATGCTTGTCGAGGAGTGCTGCCGTTTCCGCAGGCTATAGCCAAGAGTTCACGGAGCCAGGTTACTGCATGTCTACGGGCCACGCTCCAATCAATGCCTTCTTGTCCTAGAGTCCAGTAGTTCGATTCATGCTCTTGGGAATACCAGTCCTCCTAGGCAAGCTACTGTTTTAGGTCAGGAGCTCATCATGCAGCTATCTTTGAGACAGACATGCTTTTCTCAGTGAATACATTGCTTAGCCTGAAATGAACACTTGGTTTCATTGATCACTCTACGCAATAAGAATTTGTGTTTCCTTCCTGAAGTATTCTGGGTTTAAGATGAGCTTACCAGTCTGTTTTAAGTTTCCTAATGCCTTTTCCTATCTTCATAGATAGTGTAGAGGAGCAATATCCCCACTAAGGAACATTGCAGACGAAGCACAAGCGACCTCAACGCATCGACCTCCAAGACCGATCTGCGAGCGACTCCTTAGAAGTAGGTGTGTAGGGGAGCAATATCCCCACTAAGGAACATTGCAGACGAAGCACAAGCGACCTCAACGCATCGACCTCCAAGACCGATCTGCGAGCGACTCCTTACAAGTAGGTGGTACGAACAAAGATACCTCAGTACGAACACTTTGCCAGAGACAGAACGCGCCCCACCAGATGTAATCATTGCCAAAATCTTATTTGTATTTCCCACCACCGGGAAATAGGGACTACCGCGCCAACTCCCAATCAGAGCATGACTTACACCAAAACCACTCCAGCACTCATTCACGATCTCTACTCTACATTTGTACAAAAAGGGTACACGTGTCTGAAGGATCTCCACTCCCAGAATCCTATAAATACCACCTACTGGAACTACGTCGGACCTGATTCTTCTCTCCCCAAGAAAAGGAAAAACGAGAGAAGATACGTAGGCAGTTCGCTCACAGCGACCTCGGTCCCATTCAAAGTCCAAACCCATCTCGTCCTCCTCTACTGTAATCAGGAGAAAACTAAAACGCTCCTTTACAGATAGTATGCACTGACATTCGTTTTCCTATTCCGGAACTATGCATTAGCTCGTAAAGCTTCTCCTTTGGCTTTCTCTTTAGTTTGACTAGTGGGACTAACACATTGGAAAAGTCCTAGAAAACGAATTTCAAGGACACTCCTAGGGTTAAGGGACCTTGAAGGTATAAAACCGTGTTCTAGGCCATAAACTACCATAAACTAATAGGCATTGAGTTCAATAATGTGTGTAGCTTATTAAGTGAGCAAAGCACAGGGGACAGAACGCTAAAGAGAGAAAGCAAAGTAAGAAGGTGCCATCCTCAATCACATAAGCCAAGGGTGTTAGCGAAATTCTATTCATTTGTCTCTGGTAATGCAAGGTTCGGAAGAATGGGACCTGAGACAGGCATTTGGACAGCTCTAAAAGGCTGGCAAGAAAGCCTCTTTTCAAGGAAGTGGAAGCTCTGATTTGTGGATTTCATTTCCTTCTGGGGGCTATACTCAACTATGCTAGCCTGCGAGCTTAGTTTATGAATCAAATCCTGCCCTTTTTTCTTAGGTAAGTAAGCAGCGGGTCGACCGGTGGGCTTTGAGCTACCAGAGCAAGGAGATACAGCTTTTCCTTCCGGTTAAGAATTCCTTGTTCAACTACAAGTTAGGGAATGAAGGCAAGATAGAAGAAAATCTTACAGAACACCTTCTTAGGTAAGAGCATACGAGTAGAAGATAGTGCATACCTACCCGGTTATAATTAATGGCAGCTGGCAGAGCTCATTTCAAGGACTCAAGCAGTCTTAGTTATTCCCACTACAGAAGATGCACTTAATAACTACCCATTCGTACGAAATCATGAATCTAATGATTCTCTGGGGAGCCTAGTGACAGATCGAAGTCAAGAATGCAAAAGCCTGTAACTGGAAAGCTCTTGCTAACACTATTGTCAAAGATTCAAGACTGAACTGAACGGAGCGCATGCTCGTGACTTAGACCGCCTAAATCAGTCTGGCTTATAAAGAGCCTTCGCTATCAAAAGCAGGAGATGAATAGATGAATCCATGCGGCGTCCAAACTACTAGTTTGGCTGAAACCAGAGACGTAGTTGAGTGGGCCAGACCGGACCCTAATAAGTGCTTCTTAATAGCGCTTCCAATCTCGTGTGAGTTGGCCCCTCCATTGATCAATCTTAAGAAATCCCATAAAGAAGATTCAAAACGGTCACTATTGCTTGAGCGCGCTAATTTCATTGGTAGTGGTAATGGATAGTGGGGCTATAAGAGGAATGCCACACTTACTTGAATCTAGCGGCTATTGCCGGATTCAATAGATAGATGAGCGACTAGAGCCAGAGGCTCCTCTTACTGAATAGTTGGCGTGATCCATATTCAGATTCTATTGCAAACTAATCTTGTGATAGTTGGCATGGTTCCAGACTGAGGAAACCTGGTGCTATCTATCGACGATTATTGCCCGCTGGAGGACTTATTAAGCCGGCAAGAATCTATATATAGAGCTGGGCTTTACTATGAAGTGGGTGAGTCCAGTCTTATTAGGCCCCACTGTGGAGCTTACTAATCCGGTGACTGATAGTAGGTTATTCTTCTTCTTATATTTTGCTTATTAAAGAAACTTACTGGCCGGCATATTCATTCGAGCGCTATTCATCTGCAACTATAGTAAGTAGTCTGGCACAAGATTCAAGCCTCCAGACTATAAGCCGGGTCTGGCGACCACATGAATCAACTACACGCACGACTCATAATAGTGGTGCTAACTACTAACTAATAGTCTGCCTTACTAATACTAATTAGGGGCCACTACTAATCAACCGGCACGCAGTTAAGGAACCTTAGGACCAGTAGGCTATTAAATCTTCCTTCCCCAACTCCGTTAAAGTTTGTGTAACTTATTACCTACGGAGAGAAAGGCACTCCCGAGCAGAGGGAGGGCCGCCCATCCTGTTACTCTTCTTCAAGATGTGAGCTGTTCAGGACTCGACTCGGTACAGCCAAGCCAGCTGCTTCTTTCAAAGATAGCTTTCTTCCTAGGGGATGGCACTACTGAGCTCCCTCCGAGGTAGTGGACTCGAGGAGTGCCTTCCTCTCCTTATGGGTACTAGTGACTTTAAGTTGTTATCAGAAGGTTAAAAACAATTATGAGATGAAAGCCCTCTCTAGCCCTAAGATAGAACTCCAAGATGTAACACAGGTGCATGATCTGTCTCCCGCACTTTTTTATTCCAGCTCTGGCTTCACCACCTTCTTCGGATTCTTTCTAGTTGGAAGAGTCGTGGTTGCTCCTTTCGAGTGGCTCTCGGGTGAACCTATTGCTTCAAGATAGGATTTGCTTAGCTTTCTTTCTTCCTGCCCTTTCCGGACTCTGTCGATGGTATGCTTTGGATGGCTTCTTGGGATGCTGTGTATGGTAGGCTTTCTCCTCTGCCGGGAATGGTATGCTTTCTTATAGTAAATAGGTTTGTTCAAGGAAAGGACCCGAACGAATCTTTTTCTTGAGAAATAGCCGGAAAGACAATAAAAAAGATTAAAAGGGCGAAGCACTAAACACTCCTTTCTTTAGTAGCCAAGGCAGTAGCCTTTCCTTCCAGCGATATTAGCTTGGGTGGCTGGGGTAGATTGGTTTGGTTGACCTTGCTTTCTGCTATGCCTGAGATGGTATCCTTTGTTTGGGTGGTATGCTTTTGGGTAGTATGGTTTCTGTTCTGATGGTCAATTCTTTAGTGAAGCTAGCCTATTTGATAAAATAACTTTCTCTCTCCTTCACACTTCACTCCTTAGAGGAAGGGATATGATTAAGGCCAAGGAAAGCTGTCCAATCGCTTCAATCACTCCTATGTCAATTTTGTTTGCTGAGATCTTGCTACCTTTCCCTCTCCTGCACCTGGGACTCATACAGTCGTACTCTACTGCCGAAGCTCATGCTGCACCAACTCCAACTGCCTTCTCCAACGGGCTGTCATCATCTACGTCGACTTATGAGAGCGTAGCAATCTCCGAAAGTGAATAAATCAAGTAGAAGTGCAGTAGATGCAGAGCTGGGCTCCTTCTGGCACTGCTGTCAGCTTAGTCCTCTCTGTCATTGGTTTTCTCTAATTCAGCATTTTACAAGAGCAGAGGGAAAGAGTTCGTTTTTGAAGCCCTTCGAACGCTAAAGAGAGAAAGCAAAAGAAAGGGAACGAGGGGGTAGGGCGGACGGGGGTCTGTTTCCAATCTGACCTTGCTAAAGAAAAGAGAAAGATAAGGCTTTCTTCAAGTGTTTGACTTTCATGTAAGGCGAGTGGAAGGGTATCATTAGCATAGCCAGTTAAGGTAGCCTTCTTTTCCTTATAACTTCATACTTGCTTTGCCTGTTCCGGCTAGAAGGGATAAGACCAGGTAAGGACGAACAAAGGAGAACACCTTGCTTTTGACTTTCCGACTTCCCTTTCTGCTGGACAGCTCTATCTTGATTCCACTTCAAGTATGGATCCCATTGACTGCTTTTTCTCTAAGATCTGTTTTGACAAATCGATGCTCTGGTGTACGGGCGGAATTGGGCATTGAGACATCAGATCACTGAGATTTGTTTCATGCCAGCTGCGCTAATAAGTCAAATTGCTTTCTACCCACAAAAAGATGGGGGTTTGATAAACATAGGTGCTTTCGAAACAGCGGTCCATTCAGCAAAGAAAGTTGATGTCCCGGGTTGAATAAACTTCTTGCTTCTTTGATCCTACGATCTCGCAAGAAGGCAATGCAGCAGCCCGTATTCGCTTATTTCCCTCCTGTGAAGAAGAGCGGGCTTGACAATCAGTCAGCGGCTTCGATCCGAAGGTCTCACTCTTCCTTTTCTATTGGTGAAATATATCCTGGCTGACCTCTTCAATGAGGGCTCGCTCATACATCGTTGAGATTCAGAATTTGATACATAAGGATCGAGGAAGCAGCCGTCCTACATGAAACAAGCTACTATACTAAAGAAACCTATCGATCGAGTAAGGCCATCAGACTGGTTACCTACCCTTTAGGGCTACTTATTGTTCTTGAAAGGAGACATACCTCTAGAAGCTCTGATTGTGCTGAATCCGAAGCCAAAGAATGAATAAAGTGAAAGTAATAGATAAGAAATGGAACCTTAAGTGAGTGCGCAGTCCCAATACGAAGAAGAAAGGAGCGAGCTTACGGCATCTCCTATAAATTGGGTCATCTCATCAATTCCTTTCTCTTTGATTGATGTTCAAATCGTTTCTCATGCAACCAAGCAGGCCGAACCAGCCCAGCTCTTATCAAAAGCTTTTAGTGTTAGCTTTGGAAGTGTGCAATAAATGTGGATTGTTACAGGATGGAATCAACCAAAATACATGTTGTGTCAAAACTTTTATTCAAAGTGCTTCATCATGTTACAATAGTCCCGCTGGAAATCCCTTATCTTGTATGACCGAAAACCGAAATATTTGTGCAAGTTCGCAATTTCGTGTGAACTTCTGTACCGTGGACAAATGCAATTATGACTTTACGAGAATGCTTTTTGCAATCTCTTGCTAGTTAATATGATCAAATTTAGCCATCAGAAAATTGTAGTCGGATCCATTATACATCTAGACAAGTGAGAATTTTATAAAGTGCACTTTTGTATATGGAGGAGTTCTAAGGAGATAACACTTCGAGAGAAGCACCAAGCCATCCCTCTTATAGATTTTTTTTTTGTGTCCCAGAGATAAACAAGACATTTGATGGGGGCGTGGGGTGTGCATACATCATACATGTGCCGCAACTGGTATGGACGGCTGAATTAAATCAAAGAGAGCCGTAGATATTGTCACTGCGTAGTGCTGTACATTTTGAGTGACATCTGCATTTATCTACTATATAGAAATAATAGAATACATACAGCCATATTGGTGGTAGCCTGGGTAGACTAGACCAATATTCTACAAAGTTACTATCTTGGATGATTGTCAGAGTCTTCCAAACCAAAATTTACCTCTTCTATTACAGTACTCATTTACCTTGTACTATACCCTGATGTTCAAATAAGGTTAAAACTACACGAAGGAAAGAGAGGTGGTGAAATCCACTATAGTATGCTGGTCTGCCATGTTCTCAACATGACCCTAGCATCAGTTTGGAAGAATCCCTGCAACAACGTGTACAACTGTTAGGATCAACTCTTGTGGAAAATCTCAATGAGTTCTCATTGACGAGGTCAAGAGATGAATTTCCACACTGTTCCGTATGACTAACCTTTTTTTCTTGTAGGCCTGGGGTTCTGGTAAGCCCTAGCAATCCATGATCGAATAGGTCTATTGTTGTTATGTTACCACTGTGCAGCAAACCTGGTTGTGTATTACAAAGTATCTGAATTTTTTATTTTCTTTGGGTAAAAAGATTTTTTTACTAATGTGACATTTTACTTCTTGTAATTTCTGATACAGATGATGGAATTCAGGGAAGCTGTTGAAGAGGCTACTAGTCCTCAAGCACTTAAGGAAATTGAGTATCAGGTAAGACAACCTGGACGCTTGCAGATTTGAACCTTTGGTTGTCTCTGTATAACAAATGCATATACACACTGACCTCATAAACCTGATGTGCATCGATTTGAGTTTGGATGAGTCTGCTATTGGCAGAAGCTAGTAGAAAATAGGTGTCCTTGCTGTGTTGTCATATGACCAACTATGTACACATGATTATATTGTATTTTCTTTTTTCAAGGTACAAGAGAAGATGAAAACTTGGTCTAAATTGTTTGACAATGCTTTTAAGGATAGGAAATACGAAGATGCCATCTCTTCGATCCAGCGAATGACATACTACCACCGCATAAATGAAGAAATTACAAAGAAGCTGTGATAGATTTAATTGCTATTAAATCTTTTATTCACCAAGTTACTGAGTCAATGAGAAGATCAAGCTCACCAATTACCCCACTGTCATAGAGAAGCTGGGATACTTCTGAAAGATGTGAATACGTGCTTGTACTCCTCACCTGGTCTTCCCAAGGATTCTCATGAGGTGTAAAATCAGTCTTTCCAAGGATTCTTGTATGGTCACCAAGAGGTATTTTGGGGGCTCACTTGTCATTACTTCAATGATACAATTGATTTTAGATGCAATGAATCTGATCTGGTAGATTTTGATACAAGAGGTCTGCAACTTATGCTAGGTATGGCTAGAAAATAAGTGACTATTTAGTATTTACAGGATATTTTTTATATTTTGTAACTTTCACATCACAGTGATCGTATAAAATGAAATTAATAAGAAATATTCCATTGTATTCGTGAAGTATAATTAAACCGGTGATTGCAGTCTGATTATTGAGATGTATCCCATCTATAAGATGTCATATTGGTGGTATTTAGTAGAACCAGAAAAAAGAAAAGAAATTCAACTAAGCAGTTGGTGATTGGTCAGGGTTCGTTTATTTATTTATTTTTTTTTTTTAGTTTTATTTTTTGCAGCAGCATTTAGCTCTATGCCAGCAAAATGCATTTTTGCTGAGTATATCGTCTAAATTTTATGTTCAGTATGTCGAGATGTATGTCTGGTTGTCCAGTTAAGGTGTTGGAAAAACAATATAGAGCTCTAAATCCTTAAAGAAATGATTGTTTTTCATACACTAGTTTCTATATAATGGAGGAGCATTTGTAGGTCTGCATTGATCAGGCTCCCGATCCAAATAAATATTTAGTCACCGTAAGGGCGGGTGGGAGTTGGGACCGATACCACCATTTGGTTGCTATAATCCAAATCCTCATATGCCTGCCTTTTCTCTACCTTTCCACTATGAATATTCTATATTTTAGTTTCAGTGTTCTATCAATTAGGAATTTTAGTTATTCCATTTTGATAACTTGATAAGGTTCCCCAGTTCCTCTAGCTTTTCTCATTTCCCACTAACATAAAACCACCACACACATCCCATTCTTCTTTTCTCCAGTAGGAACCTTTAGATGTTTCTTGGAGCGCATAAACGTAACACACATTCACTTTGCCCACTTCTAGTTCCTCCTATAAATAGTCATGCAAGTATGCAACTCTCTTCAACTCATCCACAGGAGAAAGAAGTTCGTAGTTACTAGCAGACTGTTTCTTTGGCAAAATGTCCATCATTCCCTCATTCTCTGGTCCTAGGATCAATATCCATGACCCATTCGGTTTTGGACTCCTGGGATCCTTTTCATAACTTCCCCTTGGAAGGAATTATTCCTAAAGAGAGATCGAAGTTCACTGACAGTCACACTGATTGGAAGGAAACACCGAATGCGCATATTTTCAAGGTCGATCTTCCAGGTTTCAACAAGAATGAGGTGAAAGTTGAAATCGACCATCAGAAAGTCCTTCAAATAAGTGGACAACGAAACAAGGAGGAGGAGGTCGGAGAAAAGAATGACAAGTGGCACCGTGTTGAGAGAAGCAGTGGGAAGTTCATACGAAAATATAGGCTGCCAGAGAATGCTAGTGTTGATCAAGTGACAGCCGGGTTGGAGAATGGTGTACTCACAGTTACTGTACCAAAGGAGGAAGAAAATAAGGTCCATGGGAGACTGGTTGAGATATCGAATTAATTTGAAACTCCTGATTACTAGTGATTATATGTGTCGGTTATTGTAATATGCACTATGCAGATTGGTCACAGGTGCATGAACATATATTCAGTGTCATGGGTCGTATAATGGTAACTGGAATAAACTACATGAATCATCTTTCACATCCAAAATATTCCAAGTTTCGGACTCCTTAATTATGATCACCGCTCTTTTAAACGATACTTACCAGTATCTGCAGTTCGAACTCCTTGTCAAGCTCATTAATAGGTCACCACAAGAGAAAACTTCATCCTAATTTCCCAGAGGTGCGAGTCGACTCGGTCTAGCTGGGACTAGAATGACACCTATGACTTATGAGTTATGACTTATTATAACTGGAACTTCTATTAATGAAATCTGTCACAGTTAGTGTTGTTCCTTTCAGATTTCACATCCTATATATACTTAGATATAGGATATGCATTTATTCATGAAATCAAGTCCTGAATGCAAAATTTTCTTTTAACTTCCACCGTACCCCATCGTTTTCCTTCTTCTATCTAAACAGATCAAAAGATGGAATTCTCATCATCTTACCATTGTTTCTCAGCTATTGCTGTCCTTATAATATTTATCCAACAAGCAAATGCCAATCTGATGCACCTCAACAAACCAGGAAGGTTACAAACAAGTAGTTGTAATGTTTTCGATGGTAGTTGGATCTTTGATAGAGCATACCCTCTTTACGATTCAACAAAGTGTCCATTCGTTGAGCGGGAATTCAATTGCCAGAAGAACGGTCGACCAGATAATTTGTACCTCAAGTACAAATGGAAGCCTAATGGTTGTGACTTGGCCAGGTACTTCTCATCTTCTTTGAAGGTTCTGCTCATCTTATACATGATGCAGTACCTGCTATAGTAGTGTCGTAGTGATGTATAGTAAGTATTTTGCTTATGAGCCAGTGTGAACCATGTGCATGTCTCTGTGTAATTGATAAGGTCTTGTAATAAACTGTATGAACCAGTAGTGATGTATGTGTTTCCAGACCAAACATCTTGAGAAACTGCCGACATTTGTTATGCAATTAATTATCGTTGCAACTTGCAATGATGTGGGCGCAGACCTTATCACAAGACCTGCTGGAAATGGTTGTGGGATGTAGAAGTGATAAAAAAGCACTGGCAACTATACTTGGCTAACTTAACAAATCATCCTTGTTAGGTATGTAGGGCGTGCACCCGGTTCATCGGATCTATTTAGAGCTGGACTCATCCCCAACACCCACCCTCTGAATCTTGATCGTTATGTGGACAATCCCAACCTCTGTCGCATTATTTCACACGAGAATTTTAATATGAAAACGCAGTACAGTAAACACATGATCAGTGATGACTAGTTATGGTGATCAACCAAACAGACATGCCAGCTGACAAAGTGTGGAGCCTATTTGGTGCAGGAAAGTAACCAATAATCAAATAATGTATGATTACAAATCAACCAAAAGTTTGTATGCTACTTTTGGTTCTCACGTGACAAAGATTCTTTATGTTCTTGTTAAGAAATCTAAGCAAAAGTTGCACTGAAGAATTTAAAAATGTGAAGTTCTGATTTGTGAACACAGTCAACACTAGCTGCTATTGGATTCGGGTCCGGCCATCTTTTTACACTCTTTCGTTAAAGGAAACCCTGTGTAGCTTTTAGCATATTTTGATGTGTTTTCTTGTCTCTTTTTATTTTTCTTTTGGCTAATTGCATCCATCAATGTAGGTTCGATGGTGTAGATTTTTTGAGGAGATTCAAGGGGAAAAGCATCATGTTCGTGGGGGACTCACTTAGCTTAAACCAATGGCTATCCTTGATATGTTTGCTTCACAATGCCGTGCCCCAAGCGAACTACACCATGAAGAGAGGAGACCCTCTTTCCACATTCACAATCACGGTAGGTGTTAAATATTGTCTCATGACAACAATTTTTTGTCATGACTCGAATAAGACAAAAAAATGTCTCCATTAGTATTATTGTTGATGGTACTGTTTGACCCGAATTCGAAACCAATAAAAAAAAATCATAGTTCCGATTCTTATTTTTAGGAACTGTTTAAAAACAGGTACTTAAAAAACCGAACCATATAGAATTGGAATCAAATGGGTTTTTAAACAAAAAAATCATATCAAAATTGGAACCGGAAGTTCATACTTTTAACATAAAAAATATCGAAATAAAAAATATAAAAACTGAAAACATTCATTTATATATTATTAAAATTTATTTATTAGTATAATATGTAGTTTTCATAGCATTTATATTTAATGTTATAAATAATACAAAAATATAGTTTATAACCTTAAATATATGATTTTATTTAACTTATTATCGAATGGCATAATTACTTATATGATCAATATTTAAAAAGTGACTCGTTCATGCAGTATTTTGTTATTATCGAAAAAAAAAAAAAAATGCAGTATTTTTGTGTTTATAGTACACATTTTTTAATAAAATTAATAAAAAATGTATAAATAGTGAATCTCTTAAGAACCGGAACTGAGAATATCCACTAGGAACCGATGGTTATGGGTATAGTCCCACACTCCCACAATTTTAAGAACCGTAAAAAACCAAAACCAAATTCTTACAACACTAAGAATCGGACGTATTACGACACTTAGCAGTGCCGACCCTGGGCCTATGCTATCTAAGCCCATAGGGCCCCCAAAAATAAGCAAAAAAACAAGGTCCCGTTCTATTTACAAAAGCCTACTATAATGTTAAAAATCCAATAGAAATTCATTACAAAAGCCCAATCTACTAAAAAAATTGGGAACAAAAAGGCGCGAGAACTTCCAGGCATCATGAATCCTCTTTCTTCAGTTTCTACTTTCTAATTAGTATGTGTTTGAAACACTGTATTTCTACCGCCAATATCGTCTTCAACTAAATTAAAGGATGCATATACATTGTTAAATTTAACTAGATGAACTAATATTCAGGTTGGTTTCTCTAACATACCTTCATATAAGCTTATTTTGGAATTAAGAATTAGAATTGTCTGAATTAACGGAAGTTGTGTGAGTTTTGATGCATGCTTTAAACACATAGAGGTGGCAACTGTTATGAACAAATTAGGTGCCAGCCCTAACCGCCTTAAAAGAAACTGTTGTGAACAAAATTCACTAGCCACTTTTGTGCATAGCAAAGTGCACGAATAGTCCTCTGCACCATGTCCAGTCTGCGAAATTGAGTTGCATCTTCAATTCATTGAAACTTTTGGAGAAATGCTGCCTAACAATTGAGTTATATGCATATAAGATGTGCTCCTGATATTAGTAAAGTTAGCACTATTTCAGTTGTGTAAAATTATTTGTTACTCGGGACTAATCATAACAAAGCTTGAAAATGGTTTCTAGGATTACGCCATATCAGTGATCCTCCTGCGCAACGTGTATTTAGTGGATGTGGTGAGTGAAAAAATTGGCCGCGTTCTTAAACTTAACTCAATAGAGGGCGGCAATGCATGGAGAGGCATTGACACACTGGTCTTCAACACATGGCATTGGTGGAACCGCAGAGGCACTACACAACCGTACGAATTCCTAACACGTGATCGATGATTTTGAACGATATTAATTTCCTTTTTATGGACATCGTAGAAGTTACAAGTATATGTTGCTCAACTTACAACCGAACAATTTATATATTTTGCTGCAGATGGGACTACATTGAAGAAGGAACAAAGATTTACAAAGACATGAATCGTGTGGTTGCCTTCGAGAAAGCTTTGATAACTTGGGCCAAATGGGTAGATACAAATGTTGATCCCACAAAAACCAAAGTATTCTTTCAAGGGATTTCTCCATCTCATTACAAGTAAGCTTCGCCACACACTGTTTGTTTTTAAGACTAACTTTAGTCCTAATTTCCTATTCAGTTATCCAATAAAATGTGAAAATCTACCATAGCAATATGAAATTGAATAGCACATAGCTTATATTATTAATGTTAAAAGTGGAAATGTAGGTACCATGTACATAGGCCGTAAGGACTTGACGTGTTGTTTCTTGTATATGTGTAGATAAAAAAAATTTGAATAAACATGTTTTAACAGATTGGAGATGTCCCTAGGAAAAAAAATGGCAAAAATTCCTTTGGGGCCATGTAATTACGGTTTTATTCTCGTTCGTGTGTTCATGCTTAATTTCGATTACTATTCCAGTGGAAGTGAATGGGACGAGCCGAATATCAAGAATTGTTTGATAGAGAAGCAGCCAGTGAAGGGCTCGACGTATCCTGGAGGTTCACCACCAGCATTAGCAGTGCTTAAGAATGTATTGAGAACAGTATCTAAACCAGTCTACCTACTGGACGTAACGACATTGTCGCAGTTGAGGAAAGATGGACATCCATCGATATATGGTCTTGGTGGACAAAGGGGAATGGATTGTAGCCACTGGTGTCTAGCTGGGGTTCCTGATACTTGGAACCAAATTTTGTACAATGCTCTTCTCCCTTAAAAAGGGAATGCTGGAATTGGATCAGGAAATGATATATTGCTTAGATCATAATAATTTCAAGGTTGGGTAAATTTTATTTGATACCAATTTTTAACTATACTGAGAGAGTCTCCTGTATTCATTATCGAAAAAAAAAACAGAGTCTCTCCTGTATTATATTATGAAATTTCGAATTAATATTATTCTCAAGATGGTCATTCCAAAGTAACCAATTTTTAACTATACTGAGAGAGTCTCCTGTATTCATTACCGAAAGAAAAAACAGAGTCTCTTCGGTATTATATTATGAAATTTCGAATTAATATTATTCCCAAGATGGTCATTCCAAAGTAAAAGGGTAATTGCCTAATTTGGCCATGATAAAAGCACATTGTGCTCCAACTAGGGCTGTTAATGGATCGGTTTGGGTCGGGTTTTGGAAAATCCGAATCCGAACCGATAAGAAAATTGGGAACCTGAAACCGAACCGAACCAATAAGATATATTGCAAACCGAACCCAAACCGACCCAAATTGAAAACTATAAAATCAATTAAATCTTAAATTAAATTTATTAATTTTAACCACACAATTGATAAACACATACAAAATTAATCATAAATATTACTAAAATGCTATCTTATCGGTTCGGGTTCATATCGGTTCGGTGGAAGGCAAACCCAAAACCAAACCAATATCTTATCGGTTTGGTTCGGTTTCGAGTCAGTAGAGGGCAAACTAAATTATCAAAACCCAAACCATTTTTTATCGGTTTGGTTCGGATTGGTTATCGGGTTATCGAAACCCATTGACAGCCCTAGCTCCAACCAGCGATGCCTTTTAATTTTGACATTTTCAATGGGTTTTTGACCCTTTTGCCCTTCCTTACAACACTCTCTTTCCTCCGGCCACACTCTCTCTCCTCTGCAACACATTCTCTCTCCTCTTGTACTTCTGATGTTGACAAACACATTGATAGTTGCCCGTTAGATTCTCTTCGCGATACGTACTGACAATTTTTTACCGTTAGATTCAACCCAACAAAAATGAAAACCTAGTAGTCATTTAAACCAATAGAATTACTTATTGTGGGAATGAGGGAGTAGCAATTTCTTGCTATATTATCAACAACTATTTCGTAGTTTTGTTGTACAGACATGAAACAACATTGACCTCGATTTTTGTGCCAAACTATAATTTTTTTTACAAACCTTCAAAGCTTCCAGGTTTTTTACTTAATCTTCTTGATTATCCTCTCCTTCGTGATTTTGGTAAGATTTTTCATGGAGGACAAGAACACAAATCTTGATAATGGATTTTTCTAATGTTCATCTTCTTGATTATCCTCTCCTTCTACGGTTCTCATTGTTTATTGATATGTTTTGAACTTTGATTTGTTGTCTTTAGTATTGGTTTGTTTCTAGGTCGTCTTGGGTTTGTTTCTACGTAGTAGTGTATAAAGTTTTTTAAGGTTTCCATAGTTGTGTTTACTATTTCCATGTTGATTTTGTTCTTGTTGCATGGAGTGAAGAAGTATGTAATAGGTGAGATGAAATTGAGAGTGATTGATGTGTATATTTCCTTAGAGGGATTTATGTGTCTTGTGGAAGGTTTGTCCAAGCGCATGAAATTGAGTTTTTGTGTGATGTACTTGATGAATAAGTCCCTTTGTAGATTGATGAAAAAATTGACTACTTGAATATGATTCAAAAGTAGAATAAGACAACTGTGCAGTCATTGTGGTGAGCTTGGATTGCCTTTTTAGCTGCGGTTCCACCAGGTTTTAACAATAAAGCTAGACTGTGTGGATGCCACCATCAGCTACACTTACATGTACCGTCAGTGATAAGCACCCAAAACTGTAATATAAACCTTGTAGAGACATTACATATTGGTTAATTATGTGTGTAATAAATGCAAATTAATTGTATTTTCATACTTTTGCAGGTTTTGACATGTAAACGATGAAATTTCAACAAAATCGGCATTTAGTATGGAAACAAGGTGAATATGTTAATTGGAAACAAAGCTTTTTTTTATCAAGTCCAAAAGAAGTCCATTGGAAGCTTAAATCAAGCCCATGAAGCCTGGTCAAAATAGTCAATTCCAGGTCAACCCTGGTCAAGTTTTGCAGAAAAATCAACGAAACTTTAGAAAATCATATCTTTTGACTCCGAACTCCGTTTTGGACGTGTGACGTGTCAAAATGATCAGCGCGACAAGCTTTACACAATGGTATATAGCTTCTATCAATTTACTAGGTTGGAAATTAAAACAAATCCGAACTAAGATAAAGTAAAAATCCAATTACTATTCATCATGATGTCATTAAGTTGAAGCTTATGTAATCACCCACTTTTTCCACTTAATACTTGCACAAATCATTCTTAATTATCTATCTTGTAATGTGAATTACTATTCACTCATTTTCTCCACTTAGATTAAATAAATTCCATTATAAAAATAGATTAATTTGTAACCTTTGGATTGAAAATGTAAGATGTAATCTTGGCCCCCCCATTTCACTCCTTTAAAACTATAAATAGGAGGGGTGGTGCTCTAAATAAACTTGTCAATTTACTTGTGATTTGTGGCCTTGTAGCCCTTCACTCTCTTCTTCTTCTTCTTTTTTATTTTCATTAGTTGTAGTTATCTCACCATGAGCTAACTCATCCCTTGTGGAGGGTTAAATAAACCCATGTGAGGATAACTCTACTAATGAATAAATGTCAATTCGTTACTAATTAGGCGCTAAAAGGAGCTAAAATGATTGCTAGAGAAGTTCAATGAAGAAAGCCCAAGTTTAATGGAGAAAAAACCCTTAAAAAGTCCAAGTCAACACTATTAAGTGAAAGTCAAACCGGATTAGAGAGCTGAAGAAAAGTCAATAGAACTTCAAAAGGCCATATCTTTGGATTCAAGCCTCGGAATTAGGCCCATTTTATATCAAAATGACGGGCTCAGAAAGCTCTTTCTAATAGTTTAGGCCTTGACTCGATCAGAGTAGTATAAATTGGTGAAAACGTGTGCTACAGTAATACAACCAGAATTAAAAGTCTTGAATTTACCCAATTAGATTATGGACTTGATTTATGGGTCCATAACCTAGCCTAAAAGCCCATGCACGAAATTATAACCTAACCCTCTCCTATATAAAGAGGGTTAAGGCTAAAACAAAGATTGGCTACTCCCCTATTTAGTTTAGAATAAATTAGGGTTCTCTCTCTCTCTCTCTCTCCTTTTTAGTTTTAGTTTATAAATTTAGTTTGTTGCCTCCATTAGAATTATTAATACAAGCTTTATTTAGTTTACTTTTAATTCAAATATCTTTAAATTATGTCTTCTATTCAATCTTTAGTTAATATGATTCCTATAATATAAGGCTAAACCTCTATTAAAGGAGGTTTATGAAGCCATGTGAGGATGATTGGTAATTAGTATGGTTGTGGATTTGTATTAACGTTTTAAGTTTGATTCTTATGATTGTTTAGAGATAAAGATCATAAGAGTTGAACTAGAGTTTAGAGCCACCACCAAAGAGATTTGTGGTGGAGCTAAACTCTCATGCTAGTGAAGCTTTGATCCGAGAGGACTTGGTTTCACTAGGGATCAATAGGTAGTTCGATAATCAACATAATGGTCAATTGAATTGCGTGGTGGATTGAATCTTCTCTATATCCTTTTATCATCATTATATCTACTGTTTTTACATCTTATTTACTGTTTTCACATCACATATTACTCTCATAATTGTTCCTTTTGTTTGATTAGTTGAATTCATTTAAGTCTAGAGAGTTAAGAGTGGAACGAATCCTAACTCTTTATACTACTTCATTATTATTTGAGAGTAGGAATATTGATATAAACACTTGTTTATGTGATTGATTATTTGTGTTTACGCATAGATAGTTAGTCTACATAAATTTGCTATTATCAGAAATTCTGCTTTGGGAGGCCCAAGTCTTCATGCTTCAAAACAAAGGCTAGTATGTTTGAACCAATCCCAAGGGGACCAAGCCCTTTCATCAGGTTTAGTAAATGGACCTGAGGCACAAGGGGTGGCCCTAGTTGTTTGGGACCCAGAGAATAGTTTTTTGGGCATGGACCTGGACCAGGTCAAGGCCTCTAGTGTGGATGAGCCCGACCCGATCCAAAGTGATGCTTCTGGAACTGGTCGAAAAAAAAGATTTGGAACTTTTGGGCTGTGCAGCAGTAGAGCTAGGGGATCTAGCTGTGGAGGGTGGTTTCTTGGGAATACGAAAAAATCTTGTGGTGGATCACACCTCGCCGAATATTTTCTCTCCCCTTTCCCAGGTAATCATTCCCTTTCTTGAGAATAACGAGTTAGATGGGCTTAACCATGCCGCTCTACCTTCTGATGCTGGGAAACCCAATTTTCGTTTCATTGGGCTACCTACACGTGGACGGGGGTTTAAAACTCTGGCTTCTCGAGGATAAAAAAAGGTGGGTTTTAAGCGAAGCATTTGAACAGCTTAAGGGTCTAGCGTGGGAACCAAACAAAAATTGCTCATAAGTGTGGAAGAAAATTTTGTTACCATGGATGATGGTGGATGGGAGAGACACAGCTTAAGGCTGGATGAAAAGCAATCAAAGAAGGCTAGAAGAGATGTTGATGATTTGAGGGATAAAGGTTTGGGGCACTTGCTGATTCCGGAAGAAGCCCCTATTATCTCTATTTCCAGTGATACTGTGGAATCTGTTGAACCATCTCCTTCAGATCACTCTTTGAATTTAAGTGTCCTGTCAGAAGTATCGAGACAAGATATACCGGAGGAGGAGATCCCATCTAATGCCTTCACTGACGAGGAAGAAGAAGATCCTTTAGAAGAGTTAGACTTAAACATGGTGGTGTATAATGTTGACCTACATGAGGAGGTCTCGGTAGGCAATGCTCCTTTGGATTTGATTCAAGGAAGTCAAGAAGGGTGTGGGTATGATTCTGAAGATAGCATATCTCAGTTTCAGCTTGCTCAGCCTCAGCCTCTTGCAATTGATGACTCGACAGTGGTGAAACGGCAAGGTAATAAGGGAAAGTAGCAGTGTAATGATCAATGCTCTAATAAGACAAGAGGCTCTACTAGTGGTTACTGTGGTGATGA
This sequence comes from Coptis chinensis, assembly GCF_015680905.1. Lineage (NCBI taxonomy): Eukaryota > Viridiplantae > Streptophyta > Magnoliopsida > Ranunculales > Ranunculaceae > Coptis > Coptis chinensis. Next base: position 77,989,868 of record NC_141464.1, read on the forward strand.
AAGCTCCAGTGGTGTAAGTGGTGAGTTTACAAGTAGTGGAGGTCTATGTGGTCCTCCTCCAGGATTCGCGGTAGCTCCCCAAACAGCTGCCTCTTCAGAAATGATACACGCTTAGAATTGTCGGGGAAAATATTCCTCCACAGTAGTTCAAAATCTAAAGGATCTTGTTAGGCAATACCAACCAGATATTTTTTGCTTGCCTAAAACAAAAGTGGGGGAGAATAAGATTAATATGTTAAGTAAAGTGTTAAAGTTTGATAACTACTTCTGTGTTCCTGCTTCTGGGCTTCGAGGTGGTCTTGCTTTTTTCTGGAGAACGGGAGTCAATCTTGAAGTGTTGGGAGCTACGACAAACCAAACAACTGGTAAGCTCTCTGACTATCATAGTATTAATCCATGGTTTTTTAGTTTTGTGTATGGTGAACCTAATGCTAATCTTAGGCATAGGTTTTGGTGTGAGATTATAGATAGTGCCCCTTTTATACCTGGTCCCTGGATTCTTTTTGGGGATTTTAATGCAATAAGATCTCTGGATGAAAAAATAAGGGGTAGGTCAGTTTTCACTAATTGCATGCTTGATTTCAATAATCTTATAAATGACCCGGGCCTGATTGTTCTGGGGTATAAGGTCCCTAAGTTTACCTGGAATAATGATAGGAAGGTTAAAGATAACATTCTTGAGAGGCTAGACCGTGCTCTAGCCACTGCTGACTGGTTGGATCTTTTTCCCACTATGATTGTTAAAAATGTGGTCAATGCTACCTCGGACTACCTGTCCTTGCTGGTTAGTCTAAAACCTAAGATGGATATTGCTGATAGGCCTTTCAGATTCTATGATATATGGATGAAAGATCCATCCTGTAAGCCTGTTATTAATCAGGCTTGGAAGGTTGCTACACATGATCTCCCTGATTGGAGAGTGGTTCATAGGTTAAAATCTACTGAGCATAGTCTTAAAATTTGGAATAAAGAGATGTTTGATAATATTTTCCATAATATCAAAAAGACCCAAAAAGATCTTGATAGAGTTCTTCAGAAACCTTTCTCTTCTCAGAACCATGAAAAAGCTAAGCTGCTTAAAGCCAGGCTGTTTGAATGGTATGACAAAGAGGAAGTTTTCTGGAAAAAGAAGTCAAGCCAACATTGGATAAAAGAGGGGGGTAGGAATACTAAGTTCTTTCATTTGTCCACTGTGTATAGGAGAAGGAAAAACAACATAGATAAGATAAGAGATAATGAGGGTTTTTGGAAGGAAGGTAGACAGGAGGTGGGTTTAGTTGTTAAAGAGTATTTTGATGATATCAATGCTTATGATAATCCTGCTAGTAATGACAATATCTTTAATTTGTTCTCTCCTTGCATAAATGATAGAGAAAATGAGATTCTTATAGCTTGTCCATCTGAGGAGGATATCTGGCATGTGGTGAAAAAGATGGGGGATCTGAAAGCCCCTGGACCTGATGGTTTTCAGGGTACTTTCTATCAATAGTGCTGGGATGTTGTAAGCCCTTCTATTATTGACTATGTTAGGAATTTCTTTGATAAAGGTTGTATGAATCCTAGTTTTAATGAAACTTTTATTGCTTTAATTCCTAAAGTCTCTAATCCTGACCACATGTCTAAGTTTAGACCTATTAGTTTATGTAACTTCTGCTATAAGATTATTGCCAAGATCCTTGCTAATAGACTTAAGACACATATAAATAAGATAGTCTCTTTTTTTCAAGGAGCCTTCATAAAAGGTAGAAGTATAGGAGATAATATTGGGCTTGCAAGTGAAATCTTCCATAATATGAGACATATGAAAACTAAACAAGGGTTTGTAGCCTTAAAAATGGATATGGCCAAAGCCTATAATAGAGTTGAATGATCCTTCATAGATAATCTTTTCCAAAAGCTAGGGTTCAATGCTAAGTGGAGACTCCTCATCTCCCAATGCCTCTCTACTATTTCTTACAGAGTGCTGTTGAATGGCTCTCCTCTTGAGAGTTTCAATCCTGATAGAGGTCTTAGATAGGGAGACCCTCTCTCCCCTTACATGTTTATTCTTGTATCTGAAGCTTTATCTAGGATGATTGATAAGGCTAAAAGTAATGAGGATATTCATGGCATTAAGATCATAAGGAATGCCCCACTTATCACTCATCTTTTATATGTTGATGATCTCATCTTGTTCACTAAAGCCAATCTGGTTGAAAGTGGGAAGCTTAAGAGCATCCTTGAGGAATACTGTGAAGCTTCTGGACAAAAGATAAACTATGATAAGTCTAGTATCTAGTGCAACAAAAATGTTCATAGAATGCATAAAAAAAATTTGAAAAGATTCTGGAAAATGAGATTTTTTGATAAAAAGGACAAGTATTTGGGGGTCCGTATTATCCTATCTCATAAAAAGAAAGAGGACTTTGATTATTTAGTAGATAAAGTACACAATAAGATTAAAGGCTGGAGAGCTAAAGTCCTTGCCCAAGCTGGTAGAAACACTCTCATTCAAGTTGTAGCCCTGGCTACTCCTTTATATGCTATGACAACTTACAAGCTACCTAAATCCACATGTAAAAAGATGGATAAAGCCTGCAGACAATTCTGGTGGCATGGTACTGCTGACAGCAAAAGCATCCACACCATTGGGTGGGATGGTATTTGTAAACCTAAGGCCTTGGGAGGCCTAGGGCTGAGAAAATATGGGGACATAAACAAGGCAATGCTTGCTAAACTGGCTTGGAAAGCTATAAAAGATATTGCCTCTATATGGGCTAAGACTTTCTTAGCTGTCTATGGGAAGCACTGGTTTGATAGTAAAGAGGAACCTCCTCCTAGGGCATCTTGGTTCTGGAAAGGTGTGCATATAATTGCCAGAGATATACTTTCAGGGTTAATATGGAGCATTGGAAATGGGAAAAAAGTGAAAGTCATGAAACAATCTTGGATCTTCCTAAAGCACCCCTATTACTCTGGAAGAGTTGATACCTGACAGACCAGACCTTGAGAACCTTAGAGTGAAGGACTTGATGCTAGGGGATGGCTCTGACTGGGACTATCACAAGGTGGATTTTCTTTTCCCACCTGAGATAGTAGCCCTGATAAAACAAGTGGTGATAAGACCCACTAGTATGGCAAGTGACACTGTCAGATGGGTGGGAACAAAAAATGGCTTGTTAACTGTTAAGTCTGCCTACCAGTTTTAATAAGAGAGGAATGACAAGGAGGAACCTCCTCTTTGAATCCCAAAAGTATCAAAACTCTTTGGAGAACACAGCTTACTACTAGCAATCAGATGTTCTTATGGAAATTGTATATGAACATTCTCTCTACAGGAGATTTGTTGGATGGTAAAAACATTAAGGGGGAATATACTTGCCCTTTTTGTTGGTCTGCTCCTGAAGATCCCATGCACCTCTTCTTCCAATGTGAATGGATAAAGATGGTCTGGTTTGCCTCAGAGTTGGGGGCTAGAGTTGAAGAGAATGCTGACAAGTCCATAAGGGATTGGCTGGATGTCTTCCTTGACTGGACTCAGACATCAGACCCTGGACTTGCTGAAAAAGGTCTGCTAGCAGCTCTCATCTTGCAAGAGATATGGGAGATGAGAAATAAAGCTAAGTTTGAGGGCAAAGCTCCTAACAGAGATAGTCTCTTGAGGAGAGCGTATGCTAAGTGGAATATGAGTCTCAAAGCTTTCAGTGAGAATCAGGGAGTGGTTTCTTCTAACTTAACCATCTCTAAATCATGGCTTGATACAAATAACAATTATATTTTCCCCTTAGTGGAAGCAAACACTATTTTAATTCGTTTTGGTGCTGCTTATTGTAGGACTATAAGGGCTGCTGCAGCAGGAGCCTTGGCATGGGATGGGGAAGGAATGCTGTTGGGAGCAGCTACTCGACGGTTTGAAGTTGGAAGTGCAGAGGAGGCAGAGATGGTGGCGTTAGAAGTGGCTGCCAAACTAGCTAGGACCATAGGAGGTTTGTCTTGTTTGTTTGAGGGAGACTGCTGTCAAGTCATTTTGGGTTTACAGAACTTGAGCGATAAGAACTCTATGAACTGGAAGTTAGAACCTATTAGATGTATGATTCAGAGTTTATGTCAGCCTTTAGTTTTTTGTCGTTTTAGCTGGATTAATAGACAATTTAATGGTGAAGCTCACAAACTTGCTAAGTGGGCTTTCCATAACCAGGATGTGAGCTCTCTGCCCACATTTCTTTTGGATTGTAGTACTGTACCTTTAATGCTTTGATGAAATATAAGACATGTTTCTATTGGAAAAAAAATGTCTCTATGATATTATATCCCAGTCCATAAACTGTCATACTCTGTTTCGTATTAGAACTTCACAACATTAAAAATACCAAACAAGCTGCGCTGCTGCTCGTGGCCACCCTTTGTTTAAAGAAGTCTGAATTATTCTGTTCAATTCCATCATTCTTTCCAACCATGGATGATCTATTGTATTTTCTCCTCAACTACTACTATCCAAGCGATATTTACTTTGACATCTTGTTAAGAATACCAATAAAGTCTCTTGTGCTATTACGGTGCGTTTCCAAACCATGGCCAAACTTGCTTACAGATTCTTTTTTATTGAATCACTTAAAGAAACACCCTATACTCATGCTTAGTGAAGACCAAAAGTTTTACTCATTAGACTATAAATCGTCGAAAGCCGTAGAAGTTGATACTGCTATTCTGATGATACGTGGTGGTATCGAAATTTGGGGTTCTTGTGATGGACTACTATGTCTAACTTATGACAAACGGGTTCAATGTAAGGTGGTTTGCTTATGGAACCCTACTAATGGACAACACATGGAGTTGCCCTTGAGACATTATAGTCCATCTAGTTCTTGGTGTTGTGCTCATAACACAGCTTTCGGTATTGGTTTCTACCCAGACCCAAGTGTGAATAATTATTTTGTAGTAAGAATTGAGTCTCATAGAGGTAATTGTCGTGTTCCTAGTTCATACGCTGATATCTTCTCTTTAGCTAATAAAACATGGAGATTTGCAGGTTTCGTTAGTCATAGAATTTGACCGAAGCAAGGAGTTTTCGTTAACGGTGCTCTTCATTGGATGGCAACTCATGAATGGAAACCTCACACAATAATTCAATCATACAATTACAACTTAGTGATTGCATTCCACATTGGGGGTAAAAAGTTTCAAGAGGTTCCGCTGCCTTTCTTGATCAGGGATACAAGATACTCTACGGATATCACAGAGTTAGGAGGGGAACTTTGTTTAGTTCATAATTATGAAACCTCTGTTGCGGTATGGCTAATGAAGGCTTACGGTGTGAAGGAGTCTTGGGCCAATGTGTTAAACATCAGAGTGCCTAGTGGTGAACTTTATACCAGAAACTTGATTCTGGTATGTTTTACAATGCACGGTGGGCTTCTACTATATATGGATTTTGCAAAGAATGAGGATAAAAACTGATAACATATAACTTATTACAATATGAACAAGTGAACCTACGAAGGAGAAAGCTGAGGCTTCTCTCAGAATCCAAAATAAAAAAACAGGGAACAGTTTGGGTGTGGCTTATATAGCCTTACAGATGAAATACCTAGAATACCCTTAGATGGTATTAGCTAAACATGCTACATACTCTAATACCCCCACCCACCCACCCCACCGCCCTCAAACTCATAATGCAGCACCAAGAAGCATTGAGAGTTTGCCAAGCAGAAAACGGAAGCGCAAAATGGTGTGGGACTTCGTAAAGAAGTCTGCGAGCTACAAGGAAGACGCGAGGAAAGGCAAGGTAAGTGTGCCACTTTGGAGGTGATGGCACGTGATATGGTAGTCTATCTCAATGTGTTTAGTTCGCTCATGAAAGAAGGAGTTGTGAGCAATTTGAATGGCACTTTTATTGTCACAATACATTAAAGTGGGAGCAATAGGAGGTACACCTATATCTTCAAGTAACCAACGTATCCAGACTATCTCAGTGGTCGTAGAAGCCATAGCACGATATTCAACTTTTGTCGAAGACCTAGATACAACATCTTGCTTTTTACTCTTCCACGAGATAAGAGAGTCGCCCAAAAAGACATAGAAACTAGTGGTGGACTTCCGATCAGTGAGATCACCCGCCCAATCAGCATTAGAGTAGGCACGAAGCTCCAAAGATGAGGTGGAAGGATACAAAAGACTTTGATGGAGAGTGCCTCGAAGGTATCGAAGGATGCACAAAATTGCTGCCCAATGTACAGTGGTGGGGGAGGCCACAAACTGACTAACAATATGAACAACATATGCAATTTCGGGGTGGGTGATGGTAAGGTAGACTAAGCTACCGACAGTAGTGCGATACAAGGTTTGGTTAGGCAAGGAATCACCATCTGAAGGAGTGTACCGAGCATTAAGCTCAAGGGGAGTGTCATTGTGTCAATAGTCCGAGTATCCATAAGGCGAGCTCTCTCAAGGATGTCAGCAATATACTTAGACTGTGAGAATAGCCTTTAGGAGAAAAGGCTACCTCTATGCCAAGAAAATAGCGCAACGGGCCCAAATCCTTCATCTCAAATCGATGAGCGAGTTGCGACTTCAATTCTGCAATCCCAGGCAAATCATCACGGGTGATGATCATGTCATCAACATATAGAAGCAAAAGGATACGACCAGCAGATGTGGAGCGGACAAACAATGCTGAGTCATGATCACTGGAGGTAAACCCAAAAGATCCAACCACGTTAGAGGATTTCTCAAACCAGGCCCGAGGAGCCTGTTTGAAACCATATAATGCCTTCTTGAGCCTGCAAACCTCACTAGGGTTATGGGAAACACCGGGACGGGGTGCCATGTAAATTACTTCTATAACACCCCATTTATTTTCTTTATTTTTTCCCCTATTTATTAGGGTTTAAAAGTAATAATAATATTTAAAAAAAATAAGAAAAAGAAAAGAAAAGTTAAAGATAAAGATAAAATATGATAAGATAAGATAAAAACGTGGGAGAGTTAGAGGGGTTTGGTTACAACTGAACCCTCTCTCTTTTGTTAGTACTTTTCTGGTTTTTGAAATACAAGAGAAAAATAGAGAGAGATGTACAAGAGAAAAAGAGAGTTTTACTCAAAGAGGAAAAATAAGGTTTCTTGCTGGGGATTTGCTGGCAACAGGAGCGTATCACGAGTGAGTAGATCTAGCTAGTTCCAAAATTTAATTTTTTATTTCGTATTTGACACCTATTTATCTATAATGGGTCTTTCTCTATGCTGCTGTAAAAATTTTCTGTATATTATTTGTAACGATATGTGAATATAGACTATAAAAGATAGAACATAAATTGTATGGGTACCTAATGGCTTTATACACTAGCCTGACTTGTGTTCCTATGTAATGTAATGTTACTAGTCTTTTGGTGTGGTATTCTTGAGTTCTTGATACATGTTCAGGAGCATGATTAGTATTGTTATTATCATACTTTTGTCTTCCTTAATTATATTATAGATCGTGCATGTCTTTCTGACCTACTCACATTATACTTTCCAAGTTTATGTCAGACACCACCACTTAAACACATAAACACTTGCTTAAAATAGTGAGGACATGCTACACATCATTAATTTCTATTTTTAGATGCTTAAATAGTACTAGGACGTATTGATTGGCTCATGAAGTTTTGTCTATACAAAGGGCCTACATTAAATTGTTGTTCGGTTATGAAACTATGACCTGATCACGATGGTTTGTGAAAGAAACATTGCTTATGATATGGATAGTATATATATGACAATATTAATGGTCATGAATTTAGTATGTAGAAATATATCTAGCACAAAAAATATGTGAAACTCTTGTCTATGTACTGTTGGTGTTGCTTTGTTCCTATTTAAGTCAGGAATTTGGTCTGATTTTGGAAACGATTTTCAGTGTGTTTAGAAATTGATATAGGTTTTGATTAAAGTATGTTAAGTAAGTTTTGGCTGCCCTCTTTCAAACTCAAAAAGCCCCATAACATTTCGGTTTACGTTGAAGGAGTTACATCCTTCTGAAGTTGGCACGTCAGAATTTTCTGACTGTAGAAATCCGGTCTGTGCCTAGTTTGGAATCGGGTTTTCACATAGTTAGAGGTAGATTCAAACTCTCGCCAAAACATAAAAAAAATAAGTTTTCTGAGTCTTCTTTCCAACCCAATTGGCCTCATCACATTCTGAGGTATGTGGAGATAGATATAATGTATGAAAGTTTGGTTGACAGAAAACAGTGCGTCAGAAATCAGTTTCTGTGCACTGTGTTCAAGTCCAGTTTTAAAATAGTTAGGGTGAGAGTTAGAATTTTTATAAAACATAAAAGAGTAAAATCTTGAAGTCTGCTTTCTATTCCAATTGGCCTCATTGCATTCGAAGGCCTGTGGAATTAATTATGACGTCTGGAAGTTTGACTGGTAGAAAACAGTGCGTTAGAAATCAGTTTCTGTGCACTGTGTTCTAACCTAGTTTTCGTATACTTAGAATGAGATTGAGTATTTTTGTAAAACATAAAAAAGTAAGTTCTGTGTGTTATCTTTTCAACACAAAATGCCTTGATGTATTTGGATACATATGGAAAGAGTTGTGTCATTCGAAATATAGTCCGACAGATATCCAATTTGCTGAAATTAGGATTTTTACTGTTTTCAACCTAAGTTTTCTTTTAGATGGGCTGAGGTTGGGACTTCGAGTTCTACATGAAAAAGTATGTCTACATACCCTAGTTTCTAAATAATTAAGTTACATGTCATTTGGATAAATGTAGAAAAAACTATAGCATTGACAAGTTAGTTAGAAAACCTACCGTGTTATCCTTTATGTGTATGAACCTATTTTGGGAAATATGTCTAGTAATTAACTAAGAGTCTCTTAAACTCTTCTTGGGTGTTTTATATAGTGTTTGTAGTCTACTTTTAGACTGTGGTTTTTTTTGGAACCGACATGGTTCATAAAATTGTTTTTTTTAGAATCAAAAGTAGAGAAATATTTATTTGTGAGTTTTTAGATTTAAAGGTTCATAGTGTATCTCTAGGTATGAAACTTTACGTATATGATAGTGGGAGTATTTGAAAATTATTGTATGTAATTCTATTTAGTATAAATTGCTATTTTTCTTAAAGGTACATACACGGATGTTGATATTTATTGGTTAAGAGCTACGTAAGGCTTGATTCTAATATTGAAAGATTAGATACGTAGGCAACCTTATGTACAGGTATAGCCACTATATTATATATTAGTTTTTGTGATAAGTATATGTGTATAATGTTATCATTTAATGGTGTACGTGAATGTGGCTGTTTGAATTGTATTTGATTGATGACCATTCGTGTTGCGTTCCATGATATTTAAATGTGTGATTGATTTGCATTGATGCGTGAAAACAATTATGCGTGTGTGATCAATTGTTGTGTATGATTAATTCTAGTACAATGATAAATGAGCTGAGAATAATATTTTCAACGAGTCGACCACACCTTTAGAACTCTCCACGCCTCAGGATTTGGTAATGATATATTATAACTTGAGATGTCATGTGATAGGAAGGTATTCATTGAATGTGCCATGAATGACCTGTTAGTGTTATGATGGGTATTCTTTGAATGTGGCAGGAATAACCCAAGGTATTCATTAAATGTGCCATGAATGACCTGTTAGTATTATGATGGATATTCCTTGAATGTGGCGGGAATGACCTAAGGTATTCATTGAATGTACAATGAATGACCTGTTAGTGTATGATGGGTATTCCTTGAATGTGGCAAGAATGACCCAAGGTATTCATTGAATGTGTCATGAATGACCTGAGATATTGAATGCCCATAAGAGGTTGTGATTATGTGAATGGAAAGCCCAAAAATGGCTGTGACTCACAAGTTACGAGTTTGCAAGATGTAAATATGTTACTAGATGTGATATCCCCACTTGGGACATATGTCTTGTAGTGGTACTCGGTGTGAGAGAGGCACACGGGTATGTATGATTTGGCAAATGTATGAAGTGCAAATCATGGAGTAGGAACTAAAGGTGAGGTCAGTAAATAAGTGCTTAATAAATAAGATACATACATTGTGGAATTGAATGAACTAAAAGTATGTGAATTTGGTGATGTTATGAATGTGAAGTGTGACTGTGAATAATATTAGTGAATGCTGGTGATCTTTTATGTGATTGCAAAATGACTATAACTTGATACGTTATTACAAAAATATTAATGACTTGTGATAGTCTGAGATCTATGGTTATGCACGCAGAAACTTTATGACGTAATGTTATCATGTGAATGACTACCCTTGATATAGGTATTATGATAAGTGGTATTCCCCGAATATGCGTGATGAACCAGGTTGTATCAATTAGACTTAAATGTCTTAAATGAGGTTTGGTTATGAATGGAAATTTGACTGACTGAGATAAATCATTTTATTGTGATGTCTAACTCTGTTTTGCAGGAGGGTAGGATCTATTAATCTTTTATTCAGGGACGTAAATATCCTATCCTAAGATAACATGTTGGCTAGTAAGGTGTATCAAACTCATATTTAATTAGGTTATTATATGTGCATTTAATAATTAGAATGTAAATGGTATTTATGTTATGAGTTATTTTGAAAAGTGGGAATGATAAGTACTGTTATATGAGATTCTTAGAATTTTATATTGGGGGTAAAATCTTACTTGGGAAGACACTACATGCCGTTTTGAGAAAACGGAACTAACTTGTCTTCCAAGTTGAAATGATTGTAATAGTATACTCTTTTATTTGAAATATTGAACATATTGTTTTTATATTTTTAGTCTTACTCAAACCAGCAAATTCAATCAGCAAATTCAATTTAGTCTTAGAAACATAGATGGTGGAGTGCAGTGGATGAGGACACGTGATTTGGATTTGCTTTTGGAGTCTTCTGGTTTAAGTTTTTCTGAAGTGTACAGTTTTGTTTTGAGACAGATGTAATAAAGTTGGTTAGTTTCTTTGTAGTTTAGTAATGTGATTGAAGGATTGTTCCTTTTGGTTTTAAATTTGATCTCATATTTTAATATCGTGGTTGGTAATATGTTATTAAGGTTTCGTTTCATCCTGGGTTTTCAGATGATTGAATAGGATGACGATTGAGATAATTATATTTTGGATAATTCCCTATTTTAAATTTTCTAGAAATTTGGGGTGCGACAACTTCTTTGAGTTCCCCATTCAAAAATACATTCTTGGCATCCATCTGAGAGAGATACCACTGATGAACTGAAGCAACTGCAATTAGAGTGCGAACTGTAGTCATCTTAGCAACGGGAACAAAAGTCTCATCGTAATCCATACCATATTGCTGAGCAAACCCTTTTGCAACCAATCGAGCCTTGTATCTCTCGATGGAACCATCAAACTTAGTCTTGATTTTGTAAACCCAATGATAGCCAAATGTGCTTTTACCAGGAGGAAGTAGTACCGATTCCCAAGTACCGGTGTGCTGCAATGCCGAGAGTTCTTCAGCCATGGCTTGCTACCAAAGAGGGTCAAGACTTGCTTCCTTATATAAAGTGGGCTCGAAACAACTATGGATAGATGCTACGAAAGAAGCAAATGAATCAGAGTAACAAGAATAAATAAAATCAGGTAGTTGTGTAGACTTACGAGGACGATTTGAATTGCGAAGAGCAGGAGGATCCACATCTTCAGGAGGTGCTTGGTAGGCCGCAGGAGGGGGTATGGCATCAATATCCACTGGGGGTGGTACCTCAACAACATCAACTAGAGGCAAATAATTAGGAATATGCAAAGGAGAATGACTCACATGGGGGGAAGATGACATAATAGATGGCAAACTATTACCATTATCCTCCGAAAAAGGGTTGATATGAATGAGGTCTGACTTAGCCATACTGTGAGAGCTAGCAGGAATGGAGAAATAGGGAATGTGCTCATTGAAGAAAACATGACGCGAAACATACAATTTTTGTGCAACGGGATCAAAGCAACGATAGCCTTTTTGGCCCTCACCATACCCAAGAAACACACAAATAGCAGAGCATGCAGATAATTTACTACGCTCAGCATGAGGTCGAAGCACAAAACAAGTGCAACCAAAAACTCTTAAGGTAAAGTACTTTGGCGCATGTTCGTACAACTTCTGAAAGGGAGAAATTCCAGAATTTTGAGCTGTAGGGATCCTATTAATAAAGTGAACAACAGTGAGAACTGCTTCTCCCCAAAAAACACTAGGGAAATAAGCAGATAAGAGAAGAGAACGAGCAGTCTCAATGATATGTCAATGTTTCCTTTCAACAACACCATTTTGTTGAGGGGCGTCAGTACAAGAGGACTGATGAATAGTTCCATCGGAAGCAAGTAAAGTAGAAAAGTCACTAGATGTATATTCACCACCCAAATCACCTCTAAAACATTTAATTGTAGTCGAATATCGTGTTTTAACTAATGCACGAAATGCTATGAAAATAGAAAGAAAATCAGAACGACGCTTCATAAGATAAACCGAACAATAACGAGTATAATCATCAATAAAGAAAACATAAAATCTAGACCCCCCCTGGTGGCAATAGGAGCGGGTCCCCAAACATTGAAATGTACCAAATCAAAAGGCGCATTAGAAACAGAAATACTACTATTAAAAGGTAATGCAGAAAATTTTGCAAGTTTACAACCACTGCAATCGGAAATGTCATGAGCATGCAAATTACCTAATGCTCTAGTGGAAGCCAAAAATCTCAAACGAGGAAAAGAAACATGCCCAAGTCGAGAATGCCAGATATAAAAGTTAGAGGATTTGGGACCTATAAACACTAGGAGCTGCCACATCTGGGACTCGCAGCTCATCCAAAACATATAATCCCCCCTCTCTACGGCCTGTCCCAATCGGCTTCTGCGAGTGAGGATCCTGCACGTACAAGACAAGAATTGGGATAGAAATGAACAGAGTACCCAGAGTCACACAATTGACCAACAGAAATTAAATTAAATTTAAGTTGCAAAATACAATAAACATCAGAAATAGACAAGTGAGGTGACACAATGGAACCAACACCTGCTAATGGCATAGGGGTACCATCAGCAGTTACAACAGGAATAGAGGATGTTGATGGGCATAAAGATGCAAATGAAGGAGTATCATATGACATGTGATGTGAGGCACCAGAGTCAAAAATTCAAGTGGACGGAGATATTATACTTGTGGAGCCAAAAGATGACAAACCTAGGGAAGTAGATGTGGGCATGGCATGTGCATGTGGTTGCATGGTGAAATACCTCTCAAGCTGCTCAAGCAGGATATCTATGGATGAACTGGAAAAATAGGACTCTCCATATCCAAGAGAGCTATGTGGTGGCACAACTGCTGTAGTACGAGACTGTGGAGGCCTTCGAGGTCGCTATTGTGGCTGTCCAACTCTCGACATAGATAACGGTTGTGGCACAAATGATTGTCGCGACACAAATGATTATTGCAGCACAACGGAATGGGAAGGCACATATGACTGTGACTTTACTCTATTCAATAGTATTGGACAGTCAACCTTCCAATGACCTGGCTGTTTGCAAAAACTGCACTCATCAGTACCAACCCTCCAATTTTGCCTATTTTGTGAATGAGGTGGCCGAAAGGGAACTGCCATAACTGATGGTGTAGGTACTGGTAGACTACAATTTCCAGCTTGTGACTTAAGACGCACCTCCTCGGCCAAAAGTTCACTAACTATACAATCAACACTAGGGTGTGGGTTAAAATAAAGTATAGATCCACGAAGCCCCTCAAAGTTAGGATGAAGTGCCAGCAAGAACTGAACTAGGCATTGCGACTCTCAACGAGCAATGTATGGGGGAAATGAAGCTCAGCTGACTCTGTGAGAGCTAGCTGGTCCCAAATGCCACTCATAACGGAGTAAAACTCCTAAATACTCATAGTACCCTACACAACCTCTCGGACTTGTGATTCCAATTGATATTCCATAGCAAAATTAGCTTGTGTGAATAATTTTGTTAAGTCGTCCCAAACCTCTTTGGCGTTTTCATACTTAGCTAATTGAATACCAATAGAGTGCTCAACGGAATTGTTGATCCAAGTTATAATTTTAGAATTATCAACTTCCCAAGTCTCCAAGTTTTCTATATACTTTGCATCGGTCAGGTCGGAGGGCTTAACAGAATTGCCACTAATGTAGCTCCACATCCTCTTGCCCTTCAAAAAATTTCTCATAACATAGCTCCAATATGAGTAGTTGTTGCTATCCAACTTCACACTGATAGATTGAAGTGAATCTTCTCTTGCCATTCTTAACATATACCAAATGTAAGCAAAGAACTATACTATTCTGTCGAACTCAACAATCAACAATTGAAATGCCAATATTGCAATATGGAACCAAGGATGCAAAGCTATTGTATGTATGCTTCCAAAGAAAAAAAATATGAAAAACAACCTAACTCAACAAAGTACAAAGGTATAAGCTTTACTGAAGATGTTGCCCAAAGCAAACTCAAAGAGACAAACTTTGATATCAAACTCAACCAATTACGAGATATTCGACGGGTTTCACTATCAATGAACGAGAAATAAGAAACTCCCACAAACTCATTTTTGTCTATTTTTTTATGGGGATAGGGATCCATTATTGGACTCAGCTTTACAAGGATATCACTAACTCACTACAAATGTATGTTGAGTGTATGTTGAAGATGTGATTAACTACTCCCACAAACAAAAGGATTAATGTTTAAGATCAATTTCCTTGATCGTTTCCTTGATCAATTTCCTTGATCGTTTATCGAACTGAGTTTAGATGGCGCGATGACTAAGACAGTTCGCTAGAGTGGATAAGAAGTCGTTCGAGTTTAAGAAGGTGGGTGCAAATGATAGAGAAGCTACTTTTTGGATCACTAAAAGAAGTAGAAATAGGGTATTCAAATCCTCAATCTCTGAAGCAGGTGGACTATGGTTTGGGAAGTTGTTATGCCAATGGAGTGTAAACCCCATTTCCCATGGAGATTCGAGATGGTATAATGATTCGTATTTTATGCTTAAAGCTACAAGGAAGAAGAACATTTGGGGTGATTACATCCAACTGATGGTCTCCCCTAAGAGAAGAGTTTCAAATCATAAAGTTCTAATCTTTTCGGCCGGCGAAGATAGTCAAGGCTGGGCTGAATGTGGTCTCTCACTGCTTGATTTTTTCTTCCCAGGGGTGAAGTTTGGCGGAAGAGTTCAAGATATTGAAAAGTTCTCTCGATCCCATAATCCTAACCTTGCTATAAACAATCCCTTGGAGTTCCCCAACCTACTAGAAGATGTTGTCTCACATAAGGTGAAGGTGTCAATTAGATCAACAGGGTATGGTTACCAATGCCAGTTGGTGGATCAATGCAGCTACATGTCATGCGTCTTCCGGAGACGTGGATTGGGGGTGGGTTGGCAACAAGATCAAAGACCACCTTAGTTCTTCTGAGCTTAGAATCGTGGACAAGAAAAGAGCAATTGTTTTTTTGTCCAGTCGGAAGAGAAAGTTCATAAACTTATTAAGTTGGGCACTTTGTGGTATAGCCAGACCTTAGTGAAGTTTAAAGCATGGAGGCTAGATTGGCTATCTTTGGATGCGTCATTACTAGAGAAGAAGAATTGGATGGTTTCTTTAATTGGAATTCCCCTTTATCTGATGGCGAAGCACACTGCAGAGAGAGTTGTTAAGCAATTTGGACAAGATTTTCAAATTGACGAGCATACTCTTGTCTTTGGGTCTTCAATCAAGTTTAAACAATGTGAAACTCTCTCATATCCCTAGGTTGATCATATTGGAAGAGAAGGGGTACAATTTTCCGATCAGAATTGAAGTCGTCGAGAGGGACAACTCCGGCTGGAATTCGGCCACATCTCAGTGTGACTCGGCATGTCCGGATACAGGTGGGTCACCAGATCACGTTTCTCCTGCCTCTGTTGCTCAAATGGCGGATAATGTGACATCACCCTCATCTACTTCACAGCCACTTGGTTTTGATAACAGACAAGAAATGACTACGTTGCAGGTTCAAAATTCAAATCTACCTCGTACAGATTGGAGGACATATATGTCACAGGAGGCACAACAGTCAGATGGTCAAAATGACAATAACATTTCTGTGGAAAATCCAGCTGTATTTCTTTATAATTCTTTTCAAGTGCTGGAACCAATAGAAGAGTGCACTGAAGCGGGTATGTCATCAAGTCCGATCCCAGGATCCTCAAACCCAGCACCCCATTTACATACGGAGAATGAGCGGTATACAGAGCCCAATAGCCCACGATAGACGCACATGACAAATGGGAGGCCCAATAGTAAAAAGAGGAATGAGGCAGGACCTATGTGCCTATTTCCTTGGTCGAATATTGCTTTAAAGTGGGCTCACATGGCAAGACAAGCACATAGGCCTAAACCGAAAAGAAGGCACCATCGTAAGCCCATGTCAAATCCAAATTCTGGAGAGGAACATATTCATCTCAGGTATATGGGAATGCTCAAACCCAAGTCCAGACCGACTCAGGTATATGGGAATGTTCTTCTTTCTCAACAGGCAAACATGTTAGAGTTCTCCAGTACTTCAACCCCTGCTCTAGCTTTCAATTCAAGTGATGACAACAATCATGAGGTCTCTTCTGCTCCTGATTCTTCTAGTCGAGGTAGATACGTGTCTTCTCCATTATGCTCACATGAGGTGTCTATATCACATATTGCCAGTAGTATTCATAGAAATGAGAATGAAGAGGACATTAGTAATTGGATTCAGTGGTTGGCAATTCCTTTAGCTGAGCAGCTTGGTTTAACTGAGGAATAAGGGAGACAGGCTCTTTTTAATTCTTTCATGGCCCTTGATAAAACAAATAGAGCAAATCATGTTACAGATCCTACACTCTCTTTTATTCAGAAAATCTCAGATTCGAAGAGGCTTAGCAATAGTGATGTTGGGGTTGACGACGTTCTTAATGACGATTAAAATTGCTTCGCGGAATGCAAGGGGAATGGGAAACATGGCAGCTTGTAACATCATTCGGAGGTTGAGATCAAAACACAAGCCGGATATTATTGTTATTAAAGTAACTAGGTTACAAGATGGAAACATCATTGAGTTTCATGCCCTTTGGAGACACCCTTGGCGGCTTGTTTAGGTTCCTTCTTTGGGTTTTTTTGGTGGGATTGCTCTTGCGTGGAACTCAAGCAAAATTACAGTAGAGGACACGCTATGCGGAGCATATTCAGTTTCGGTAGTGTGTACAAACTCAAATGATAGTTTTAAATGGTTGTTTACTGGGGTTTATGGTCCTCCAAAAGCTAGGTAGAGGGATCATTTTTGGGAGGAGCTGGAGAATGTTAGAGCATGGTCCCAACTTCCTTGGTGTCTTTGGTGGCGATTTTAACGTTATTCGGTTCCCTCACGAAAGAAAAATGGGTGGAAGGTTCGATGCAGGCATGCGTGAATTCGGTGAGTTTATTAATAGCCATGCTCTTATAGACTATCCTTTGAATGGCACCCTTTTCACATGGTCAAATGGACGAGAAGAACCCCGAATGTCAGGGTTGACCAATTCTTAACTTCAACTACTTGGGATGAACACTACCGCCATGCTTCCTCGGATCATCGGGCAATTATGTTACTGTGCAAAGATCGATTAAGTGGTCCTATTCCCTTTTGGTTCGAATTAATGTGGTTTGAAGACCAAACTCTTGTGACTAAGATTGAGGAATGGTGGAATTCTTTTCACTTTGAAGGAAGGCCTAGTACTATTTGGTGGCGTAAAATGAAGGCACTTAAATAAAGGCTTAAGACATGGAATAAAGAGGTCTTTGGCTGGGTGGATGTGCAAATTGATGAGTTGCGATGTCGCATCGAGGTCCTTGAAACTAAGGAAGAAACCATGCCACTCTCACAAGAGGAATTCTGTAACAAAATTATTTTGAAGCAATCACTTAAAAGTTTACTCAAGAAGGAAGAAATTAATTGGAGAGTCAAGTCCAAAAGCAAGTGGCGCTTTGAAGGGGATGAATGCACTAAGTTCTTTCATGGCGTAGCAAATGCAAGAAATAAAGTCAAAAGCCTCAAGAGGATGGTCATAGAAGGGGTGGAGGTTAGTGATCCGCAAGCTATCAAAGATCATGTGATTCAATTCTATGAATACTTGTTCACAGAAACGATGGAGGGTAGACCAAAGTTAGATGCACTAGAATTGGGCTGCATTTCGGAGGACACAAGGACACATCTTGAAAGAAGTTTCACTGAGGAGGAGGTCAAGCTTGCTCTCGACAACCTGGGAGGTGAAAAGTCCCCGGGTCCAGATGGGTTTCATATGGCGGTGTTCAAGAAATGTTGGCACATTTTAAAGGACGACATTATGGCGGTCATCAAAGATTTTCAGGATACAGGATTTTTGGACAGTAGAAATAATTCCACCTTCTTAACCCTGATACCAAAAAAAGATGGGTGTCTAACATTATCAGATTACAGGCCTATTAGCCTTATTGGTGGAATCTATAAGATCATCACAAAAGTACTTTCTAGAAGATTGAAATTGGCGCTCCCAGAGATCATCTCCATTTCTCAAGGCGCCTCGGTGGATGGAAGACAAATACTAGATGGCTCACTCATTGCAAATAAACTTATTGATTCAAGATTGACATCTAAGGCATCGGGTGTCATATGCAAGCTGGATATCACCAAAGCTTTCGACCACGTCAATTGGACTTTTTTGGACTACTTGTTGGAAAGAATGGGTTTCGGTATTGTGTGGAGAATGTGGATTCATACCTGCATATCAACAGCCTCTTTTTCAATCATATTGAATGGTACACCAGCTGGTTTCTTTAGAAGCAAGAGGGGACTTCAACAAGGTGACCCTCTTTCACCTCTTTTATTCACTATTGTCATGGAAGCTCTCACTAGGTTGTTCCATAGAGCCATGTCCTTGGGGTATATCAAAGGCTTTCAAGTGGCACAGAACTCTCCTGAAGTTGGTATTCTACAATATGCCGATGATACTCTATTCCTTCTTGAACCATCTAGTTCTCAACTCTTCGTGCTCAAAGCTATTTTGTTAATGTTTGAAGCAGTTTCTGGTCTAAGAACTAATTTGGCAAAATTGTTCTTGCTGGAAGTGGGACAGGTGGATAATATGGAATACTTGGCTTCTATTTTGGACTATAAAACTGGTTCGCTACCTTGCAAATACCTGGGCCTTCCTCTTGGCTCTTCTTATAAGAAGAAGGAATCATGGGACTCATTGATAGAGCACTTTCATAAAAGGCTAGATGGGTGGCAATGTAATTACTTGTCTAAGGGCGGAAGACTTACACTTGTAAAGAGTACTTTATCCAACCTTCCGGTGTACCAACTTTCACTTCTCACTATCCCGGTGAGTGTTGCCAAATTGTTAGAAAGACTAGTCCGAAATTTTCTTTGGGGGACGACGGAAAATAGGCGCAAAATTCATCTGGTCTCTTGGGAACAACTATGTTTTCCTAAACCGTATGGGGGTCTTGGCATTCGCTCTTTGACGATCTTTAATAAAGCTCTCCTGGGTAAATGAATATGGAGATATGGCATGGAAACTGGTGGTCTTTGGAGAACAATTATTGAAGCAAAATATGGGGCAGATGAGTCGGGATGGTGGCCTAAACCAATTTCTCAACCACATGGATGTAGCCTATGGAAAGGTATTTTGGCCTCTTTGCCGCAATTCAGAGGCAGTATGAGGTACAAGACTAGTACCGGAAACAAAAATCGGTTCTAGCATGATGCCTGGTGCAGTGACTCCCCTATTTGCATAAGATTTCCTACTATTTTCAGATTTGCTTCTAAGAAAACAGGTGTGATTTCAGACCACTACAATCCAGCAAACTTACAAGTAGTTTGGAACCTCCACCTACGAAGGGCTCCTCATGACTGAGAGTTGCCTGTCATTGCCGAACTACTTAGTATGATCCATGGGGTAACATTTTCAAACGAGGAAGACGAGTGGGCATGGAGATGGTCGCCAAATGGTTCTTTTAGTGTTAGCAGTTTATATGATTATTTAGAAGCGGGCAGAAGGCAAGAAAGACAGGATACAATTCAGCCATTCCCTCACACTTTAGTTTGGTCAATCCCAATACCTTCTAAAGTTAAATTCTTCTTTTGGTGTGCCTTACTCAATAAGATTCAAACTAGATAGCAGCTCACCTCACGAGGTATGGATGTGTCAACTGAATGTCCTCTATGTGGTAACTTTGAGGAAACAACTTCTCACCTATTTCTCGTTTGCGACACGACGAAATTTGTTTGGACCAATCTAGTGGGCAACATCTTTGATATCATTGAGGTGCTGTCAAACACATATTCTTTAGAAAACTTACTTCAACAGTGGCCTCAAGTGAAAGGGGGGAACTTTGGGAAGAAGCTTTGGAGAATTTTGCCGTACGCAACTACTTGGATCATATGGACTACTAGATCGAAATGAGGTGGTCTTCAGGCAGAAACATGTTAGGAGGGATCTTATGTGCACGAATGTAAAGGCTTTGGCATGGTACTGGGTTGGCGGAGCGATCAGAAATCAGGAGTATCGGTTTGAAGACTTAATGGTACACTGGGATTCACTTTTTTGAGTGTCCTGATGACTTGTATGTTGTTGTCATGTTATGTATTGGTGTGAGCAACTCTCTCACCCAATTTGTAATTTCGCCTCCTGTGGCTTCATCAATAAAATTTAACTTATCAAAAAAAAAAAAAAAAAAAAACTCCCACATCAATCTGTATGCTCCGATACCATGATAACAGTACAATATGAACAAGTGAACCTACGAAGGAGAAAGCTAAGGCTTCTCTCAGAATCCAGAATAAAAAACAGGAACAGTTTAGATGTGGCTTATATAGCCTTACAGATGAAATACCTAGACCACCCTTAGATGGTATTGGCTAAACATGCTACATACTCTAATAAAAACGATGGAAGAAAACTTGTGTTGTATGAACCAAAAGTTCAAGGATTAATTCCTCTCAAGTTTGAAGGCATTCTGGAATCCCTTCAAGCAATCACAACGTACGTCGAGAGCCTGGTAAAATTTGAATGCAAACCAACTGGAAAGGAAATCCCTTAGGATAATAACAAGAGCAGGGTATTTGACTCCTTTAGCTAGGTAGGTTTACTCCTTAGATCCAATTTAAACCTTCGATCTCTGCTTGAAAATTTGGGCAAATAAAGTTATGATATACCATAATGTGCGGATGTGCCCTCCTGGACTCTTTGTGCAACTATATTTTCAGATTTTCTATTCTCTGTTTTTTCTTAGCAGTGTACCGCCAGCATCAGTTTTAAGTTTTAAAATTTAAGTCTATTACAAATGTAAACTCACAATGTTAGGGTACCGCAATATTCAATCAACCCGTTCAATATGAATTTCATTTAGTATAGGCAAACCTTTTTCTCACCTTTGTTTTCCAACTCAAAATAATTACAACGGAAAAATAAAAATAGAAGTCAGTTTAATCCTTTGCACCTCCATCCTGAGTCCTGACCTTTTATTTGGGTTCTTTGTTTTTTGACTTTTATTAAACCAAGTAACCAACTATCGGCACGAAATAAACAGAGGATTTCTCGAAAATATCTAGGTGAGAATTTTGGGTTTTTACTATGTTGGGAATTTGGAAATTTTAATCTCTAAAAAAATTTAAAAAATAAAAAAAAATAGAAATAGAAATTTTAGATATTTGTGTCTAGGATCCAAACCTAGTCTCATAGTACAGAAAGAAGTTAACATACTTTGAACTACTGAACAAGATGCCAAACCCAAACAAATAAAGCCATACACTTGTAATTTTTCAGGAAACCGGTGAACTTCCATACGTGCTCAAGGCTTTTTATTATTAGAGACCCTTTTCTACTGCGACAGCGGCACTCTTCAAATAATGGATGATCTCCTCAACTTTCCAAGCGATATCCTCTTTGATATCCTATCAAGAATTCCAATAAAGTCTATTGTGATTTTAAGGTGCGTTTCTAAACCATGGCTAGACAAACTCACAGATTCTTTCGTTATGAATTGCAGAAAGAAGCGCCCTAAACTTCTAAGTAGATACATCCCAGATGTTAGTTACCAGGCTAGATCAAAGCATATTACAGAGGGCTTCATGGTTTCCTCTGTAGACTATGGTGAATCTCACAAAGCCGTGGAAGTTAATTCTACGATGCCTGATATACATAGTTATACTGGTGATTTCGAAGCTTGGAATTCTTGTGATGGACTACTATGTCTAACTTATTGCAAAGAGTTTCAACGCAAGGTTCTTTGCCTCTGGAATCCTACTACAGGAGATTACATGGAGTTTCCCACAAGAGATCACTGTCCATATAGTTCTTTGTGTTGTGGTCATAAGACGGTATTCAGTGTTGGTTTCAATCCAAATGTGAACAGTTACTTTGCTATAAGAATTGAGACTCACAGTTTAACATGTCATGCTCCTTGTTCACACGTTTATATTTTCTATTTAGCCTATAGGTCATGGTGGCATGCCCTAGAAATTTGTTATAAAATTCCACCAAAGCAAGGAGCACTAGTTAATGGTGCTCTTCATTGGCTGGGGGCTTCTTGCACTGGCACTAGTTACGATTTAGTTATTGCATTCGTCATCAAGGGCAGAAAATTTCAAGAGGTACCATTGCCTTACTTTGGGGATATGCGCACATTCTCTATGGACATCACAGAGTTAGGAGGGGAACTTTGTTTATTTTGTGATTTTAAAAGCTCGGTTACTCTATGGTTGATGAAGGATTACAGTGTGAAGGAGTCTTGGACCAAGATGTTCAGCATCAAAAAACCTATTGGTGAATTTCATACCAGAAATTTATTGATTCCACTATGTTTCACAACCAGTGGTGCGCTTATACTAATTAAAGTTCGTACTTTAGTTTTGTATGACCCGAAAGATGGAAAGTTAGTATCTCTCAAGATTGAAGGCATTCCAGGACGTTCTCAAGCATTTACAACATACATTGAAAGCCCAGTGAGAATCAAATCCAGTAGCCAGATATTTGACTACTATACCTAGCTAGATTTACTTGTAAGATTCATTTGATTTAGTTGAGATTGGCTCTATGGTGGAGGATAACTTGAATGAAATAACGAGACTTGTGATTCAGAATTTTGATCGTTTCTCAAATGCAAAACTTACTATCTAGTCCCTCTCCCCCCCCTCTTTCCGTGTGTGTGTGTGGCAATATGTTTTTGTTGTGAGAATAAAAGAGTCTACCCTGCTGAACTCTTCATATATATACATTCTTCTAGATAGTTGAACTTAACTTTACTATTTGGACAAAGTTTAGAGGGTGTTTGGATCCTAGTTATTTATTGTCAAAAAGTGTTTATTAGTGAAAAAATATTTTTTGAAAAATTAAATGTGTTTGGTTTCTATTTAAAAAAAATATATAGTTTTTCATCCAAAAAACATTTTTTGGTCCCAAAAACTTGTTTTATGATAATTAGGTAAAACTTGTTTTCAAGTTAAAAAACTATTTTTCTTTGAAGGAAACACTTTGGGTGCTAAAGGAAAATGAACTCTCCGGATGTTTTAGACTTTAGTAATTTATGCCACGATATGCCAAAATATATCGAGAAATATAGTGCGAAATCTGATTTGATAAAATAGTTTTTAAGAAAAATCACAACCAAACATGTTTATTGAAAAACTGTTTTTAAAATAAATACTTTTTTATAAAAATATTTTTTAAGAAAAAATAATTTTTTGAAAAAATAAGAACCAAACACCCACCTTCATGATGCTTAAACAAAGTTTAACGTACCAATTCTTTCTATTAGGTATACCAAAGCGTTAGTGGCATGCTGTTACTAGTTATTTTCAATGTGGTATAGTAGCAGCTTCTGTTAAGCAGTTGAATTTCACATTGAAAATGTAATACAAATTCATGAAACGTACGGCTAATGATTGAGCTATTCTGTATACCACTTACTCTTCTTTTTAGTAATATCCTCTTGAAGTTTGATGATTTAGAGATTCATATAATTACTAACTCGAATTGTAGACTGAAGTAAAATAGATTCATCCGTTCATCAGCAGGAAATTCAACATTTACTCATTCCTATTTGCTGTTTAAACTTTCTCATATAGTAGTAAGTTCAACCTCTACATTGAATTCTTGTAGACGTCTTAGCTGCAATGTTATATTTTCCACCGGCATCAGATTCTAGACTGATTGATATCCCCTCAACAAATTCGTACGATTGAATATCGTTATTGTCTGCTAGCTCCAATAAATTGTAATAGAGTTTTTGCTGAGTGTTGAGGTACAGTTTAGGCAGGACCTTACAATCTCAGAGAATAGAGTTTGTATAAGATGTTTGACTGAACTCAGGTCGGTGCTCTGAGTTGTCTATGTATCCAGTTCTCTGATGAACTGGAATCAAGTCAGACGTAGTTCATTTTGAGTGATTAAGTTAGAGATAGAGAGAATGTGAGCCTCTCCTGAGAATAGAGAAGACGCCTCCTTTTATAGGCGTAGATCCCCCTTTTGTGATGTCTTGATGATTGTTTTTACTCCTTTCATTACGAAGTAATGATCTGTTATTAATGATGTTGTTGACCAACTTGCAGTGGTTACGTTTCCTAGGTCGTTTGGATGACCTGACCTTAGATCGTATGCGACTTGCTTGTAATCCGGACCGCGTGGTGCGCCACAGTGGTTGAGAGTGGAGAATGCCGACATAGCTCCTTTTCTTTATATCACCGTTTGTAGAATAATATTGTAAAGAAAGTTAATAAAAAGGAGACCGCGTGTCTTACTTGGTTGAAAATGGAGATTCTTTGCGAATTGAATTTTACGTGTGTTTGTAAATTTGGATGTTGTTTGTTGCTTAGAACTTTGTTTGGAGTTGATGTGGTAGTCTTGTGATTGTAGCTTGTAGTCGTAGATCGTAAATCGTAGATTGTAGTTAAGTAGATTGATTTTATCGATAATTAGCCTTTGAGTGGTAATTACAATTGAATCAAACTTAACCCTAGCGTTGGTGTTAAGTTGATTATGCGCTTTTGAGGCGTTTTGTTGATAGTTAGCCTTTTGAGGGTGTCACTATGGTTGATAGATAGTCTTTTGGGGGCCACTATGATTGATAGCTAACCTTTTTTAAATCACTATGGTTGAATCAAGCTTAACCACGGCGTTGGTGTTAAGTTGATTGTATGCCTTTTGGGGCGTTTTGTTGATAGTTAGCCTTTTGGGGCATCACTATGGTTGATAGCTAGCCTTTTGGGAAGCGTCACTATGGTTGAATCAAAGCTTAACCCTAGTGTTGGTGTTAAGTTGATTTATGCGCCTTTTGGGGGTGTTTTTGTTGATAGTTAGCTTTTTGAGGTCCACTATGGTTGATTCCCATAGTCGTGGTTTGAACTTGATCCTTAGCGAGCGTCAAGGCGATTGGTTGATAGCCCGACCTTTTGGGGTATTATTGTTCTCCGTAGATGCCATTTGAGTTGGTGATAGTAAAGCTATTTAGAGGCGTTACTATGATCGTAGATGCCAATTTGGTTGGCTGATAGTAAGCTTTTTAGGGGCATTACTATGATTGATTGTTATCCTTTAGCTGGCGTGCTTATCACTAGACCCCAGTTCGTAGTAGAAGCAGCCCTTTGTGGATGTTAATATTGTTTAGCCCCAGTGATGTTCGTTCAAGCTCTAGTGAACTGATGACAACTTGTTGTGTACAAGCTGAACTGACACTGATTGTGTTCGAGTTGAAATGATAGTTGGAATATTGGTTGCTTCTTCCAGGTTGTAGACCTACTCTAACCTAACTTGAGGCTGACTTGATCTGAGGATGAGGTGACTTGAGGATGAATTGACTTGAGGATGACTGATGACCTGTCTTGAGGATGAGCTGATCTGAGGATGAGCTGACTTGAGGACGATCTGAGCTGAGGATAAACTGATCTGAGGATGAGCTGACTTGATGATAAGCTGTTCTGAGGATAAGCTAACTTGAGGACGACCTAATCTGAGGATGAGCTGACTTGAAAACGACCTGAGCTGAGTGATGCAGGAGGATCTAAGTTAGATGATGCTGAGTTGTCCGATTGCACATTGATGATACTATGGTTCTCAGTGGGAGGCTGCTTGTTCTTGTGACGCCTTGTATGACTGGAGCATCTTCTGAATGATCTGGGCTGTACTGGCTTTTTCGCCTGTTTTGTCCAGTCGTTGGGTGAGATTGTGAAGGCGTTGATTAGTGGTTGTAGTGAGGGTTGTGACCGCATTGTTGTCGATGGCGTTTGGAGTCACGTTGTTGGTGTTGGAAGTGGTTTGCTCGCGCATAGATTGGTTCTCTTGCTGGAGCATGGTGAATGATTCTTGGAGGAACTTGACTTGATCTACCAGAGCTTGTAGTTGTGCTTCCATGTTGGTTGTGTTGATCTGAGGACGACCTGGCGGAGGAATTGGAATAAGTTTGGATAAGTTTTGGTATTTTGACCATAACTTTGGCTATAGTTGTTAGAATCACGCGTGCGACCCCAATTCGAAAAGATCTCGGTGGCATGCACGTTGTCACTGGATCTGATGGATGACCTGGAGATGGACGACTTGGTTGGATGCGCTTTGGTATTTTGGCCATAACTTTGGCTACAGTTGTCAGAATCACACGTGTGATCCCAATTTGGAAAGATCTCGGTGGCACGCACGTTGTCATTGGATTTGATGGATGACCTGGCTGGATGCGTTTTGGTATTTTGGCCATAACTTTGGCTACAGTTGTCAGAATCACGTGTGCGACCCTAATTCGGAAAGATCTCGGCGGCGCACATGCTCTTAGGTGGTACTTGATGGACAACCTAGCTTTGAACGACCTGGCTGAAAATGGCCTGGAGGAGGACGACCAAGCAGAGGACGACTTGGAGGAAGTCTTTGCATGAGATCTGGCTGAGGTTTTGATATAGCTCTCTATGCTGGTGTGCGCTTTTCCTGATTGATATAGGTCCATAGATTGGCATGCTATGAAATTTCTGTTTGAGATTGGTTGAATGAACATTTAGTGGACCTAGTAAGGAGCAACCTGTAAGTTGGATTCCTGGATCTGTATTGTAACCGATTCGCCGTAAAGGAAGCATGTGAAATGGTGGTAGTTGCAGCCCTCGGGTTGGTACTGGATCGACTGCAAGTGATCTATAAATATGAAGTATATCTTGCAACATAGAAGTGTGCAATTGCATTATCCGAATTGATCCAAAAGATTAAAGATTAGTATAAATGAAAGATAGTTGAATGTAGACTTATCTCTTCGACGCCGACTTTTAAGTTTGCTACCATTGATAGTTGAATGGAAGAATGTTGACTATTCTTCCATGGTGGTTTTACCAAGTTTCGTGGGCTTGAGAAAATGGTGTGAATACTTTTTCTCAAGAAGACGAATTGGCAGACGACGCAAATGTAGAGGTACAGTTTAGGCAGGACCTTACAATATTGGAGAATAGGGTTTGTATAAGATGTTTAACTGAACTCAAGTCGGTGTTCTGAGTTGCCTACGTATCCAGTTCTCTGATGAACTGGAATAAAGTAAGACGTAGTTCATTTTGAGTGATTGAGTTGGAGATGGAGAGAATGTGAGCCTCCCCTGAGAATGGAGAAGACGCCTCCTTTTATAGGTGTAGATCCCCCTTTTGTGCTGTCTTGATGATTGTTTTACTCCTTCGCCACGGCAATGATCATCATTAATGATGTTGTTGACTAGCTTGCGTGATTTACGTTTCCTAGGTCGTTTTGGACGACGACCTTAGTCGTATGCACGACTTGCTTGTAATCTGAACCGTGGTCGGTCGACGAGTGGTTGAAAGTGGAGAATGCGGCACGAGAAAGTGGAATGTCCAAGGTTTGTTATATGGTCTGCTTTTGGGTTGCAAAATGGTCATTGATAACGATACTTCCATTGAGTCTTGTGACATTCCCCATTAAGGAAGAGCTTCATAATTTCCAAAATCAGTTTTAAAGCAATGAGAATGAAAGTTAGATAAATGTAATTTGATCTTGAAATTCACAGTTTCTCTCTAACATGTTTAGGATGTGGGATTACTTATAATCTGCATATATAAAGTACATACAACATACCATATTTGTATCATGCTCTCACATTTCTTATAATACTAGTACACTCATGGGCATAGCACCTTGCCTCTAGTCCTGATACCCGAGTCTTCCTTTTTGTGAAATCAAATGCCAACAGTCATATTGTACTACTCATATCATATCCCTTGAGTGAAATAGAGTCTCTTTAAGAGTTTCATGATCACCAAATCTATCTAATAAAAGCGGCTTGGTTTTTATTTGTTATATTGAGCGGTCGGGAGAAAGCAGTTTTAGGATGATCCTACGGTCATAAATCAATTTATTTTAAGAGTCCTACTTACTATAAACTAAACTAAAGAGGAATAAGCTATTATAAAGGATAAAAACAATTTTATCTTTTATCTTTTTAGCACGCCTTGATTCCATTGATATTAATCCTCATAGATATATATATTAAATTATATTTGATATCTATATAAATCTAATATAAGTTGATTCCAATTAGGAAACTACTACTCAAAGATACTGATTGATCCAACGCTATATAAATCTAATCCAGACTGACTGACTATTACAACATGGAATGGTAGTATGTATCTCTGGCTATTGCAACACGGAATGGTAGTACATGTGGTAGAGTTTGTAAATTAGCAGTTACCTATTCAAGCATTCAACTTTGTACTATCATATCAGCATATGCATGTTTTAATTTGTGTTTTATGACAGGGTAGATTTGATATGATATATAGTGGAAGGGACAAGATTGAAACCCCCGAACAGGTACTTTTTCAACAACAGGTAATTTTTGTCTCCAAGCAAGTAAGCCATAACTTTTAACGTATGAATTATTCAACCCGGATATTCCTAATTTAGGGCCGAGGACCACATCATTTGAAAGTCTGGTGTATCCTTGAGTTCTGGTGGAAAAGAAACATACGACTTTTTCATTACGAATGTATCCCCTCTCTCTCTAGCTTAAAATTTTGACATACTCTGTATACACTATCCATTCTCACACCTATAAGCTGTAAGCTGCAAGTAGTATTAACTTATCAAATCGCTCATACTGTATTTTCATACTTTTGTAGGTTTTGACATGTAAACGATGAAATTTCAACAAAATTGGCATTTAGCATGGAAATAAGGTGAATATGCTAATTGGAAACAAAGCTTTTTTATTAAGTCCAAAAGAAGCCCATTGGAAGCTTAAAGCAAGCCCATGAAGCCCGGTCAAAATAGTCAATTCCGGGTCAACTCTGGTCAAGTCTTGCAGAAAATCAACGAAACTTCAGAAAATCATATCTTTTGACTCCGAATTTTGGACGTGTGACCTGTCAAAACGATCAGCGCGAAAAGCTCTACACAATGGTATATAGGTTATATCAATTTACTGGGTTGGGAATTAAAATAGGTCCGAACCAAGACAAAGTAAAAATCTAATTACTATTCATCATGATGTCATTAAGTGGAAGCTTATGTAATCACCCTCTTTCTCCACTTAACACTTGCACAAACCACTCCTAATTATTTATCTTGTAATGGGAATTACTATTCACCCACTTTCTCCACTTAGATTAAATAAATTCCATTATAAAAGTAGATTAATTTGTAGCCTTTGGATTGAAAATGTAAGATGTAATTTCGGCCCCCCATTTCACTCCTTTGAAACTATAAATAGGAGAGGTGGTGCTCTAAATAAACTTGCCAATTTACTTGTGATTTGTGGCCTTGTAGCCCTTCACTCTCTTCTTCTTCTTCTTCTTTATTTTCATTAGTTGTAGTTATCTCACCATGAGCTAACTCATCCCTTGTGGAGGGTTAGATAAACCCATGTGAGGATAACTCTACTAATGAAGACGTAACTCAATTGCTTAAAATTTAACAAGTTTAATTTTTACTTCAATTACAAAATAGTTAGAAGTGGAAAACAAACTAGAGGTTGAAGAAGTGCTCTAAAGATAGAGTGTAATTTAATCTCTCATGCTAGTAGAATCTCTTTAGAGATTTTGAAATTCTACTAGGGATCAAAGTTTAATTATTCACTTTGATTTGTCTATGAATCAAAGTGAATATGAAAACTAACAATTGAAATATGTCTTTCAATAATAATAGTTTGAATCACATGGTAAATCAATCCTCCACACTTCTCTCTCTTCTATCTTCTTTAGTCATTTTAGAATAAATTTGTTATTAGTAACTTTTGTAACTTATAATTAAAAGAAGTAAAGTATAGTACTGTAAAAACTTCCACCTAAAGCCTTCTCTCATTTAAGGTTTCTCTTGAGTAGTCTAGCTAGCTAAGTTGTGAACCAAAAGTGCTTCAATGTTAGGCATGGGACGATTCCTTTACTCGAACTATATTTCAACATGAATCAAGAGTAAGGTAATTGATATAAGTGTGAGTTAGAGTAACGTCCAATTTAATATTTATCAATCAGCAACTTGGTTTTTTTGGAAATCCCATTTCCACTTCACAGATCACCTTATGGAGTTTTGGAAGTACGTTTCACTATATAAGTTTGGGAATGAATCGTTGTAATGGTATTTTCTGGTTTGTGAACGGCTGGTTCAGTGTACTTGAGTGTCAGCACAGTAACTGTTAATGTTCACATATTTTTTTTGTGATTATATTAGGGGTACCCTTATATCAGTGTTGTTGTTTATAAGGAGATAAATGAGAGAGAAATTTGTATAGAAACTCAATAAGAAAAGATGTGTTTATCATTCACAAAACTGGGCTGGACGTGCCATTCTAAACTAAGATAACTGGCAACCTATAATGTATGATACATCAGCAACTGAAGCCATAAACAATAACACAATTAAGACTATCAGGTTGACTTTAATATATACCTATAACTTATGTACAAAATAGTATTATCCAATAACAAGTTAGACAAAAGTTAACTTTGATAAATTTATCCAATATCAAATAAAGCAAAAGTGTAGCATTTAATAACACATACTGAAGTTAAGAAGTAGTAACTAGCATCTCAGTGTCATATTTCACCATTGTTCCCATCCAACTCAGTTACAGCTTGTCCATTGTTCAATATTTAAAAAAAAAATCTTATACAAATTTAAATAGCCAAAATGTTTCGAAGTCTCACCCTTTGTAAAATTGACCAGAATTAGAAGTTGCTAATGGTTAATACCTCGGAATATGTCTGTACGTAGATAAAGAGATAAAGAATCTAGTTTGGGGGGGGGGGGGGGGATTTTTTGCCACGTGATAGGAATGATACGATAGCATTAATTATTTGCCAAACAGTTGAATAAATGATGGTTTTTTAATCTTTAACTGGCACGTGTCGGTAGTAATATATGTGTGCTATAAGAACTGTTCAATGTTCATTTTTAGACCAAAAAAACCGCCCAAATTGAAACCCTTGAAGCCCTAATTTTCTGACCATTTCCAATATTTCAAAAATGAGAAATCTTAATTTGATTGTTCGTATGTCACTCAATAAAATGCATAAATTGTTCAAGACATTCACTACTACAGAGAAGGAAGATTTTGAGAAGTCTTGCCGGGGAAGTTCTTAAGCATTAACAGAGAATGCACACCACTACTAACGCTTAGTCTATGTATTAGGACACCAAGTGGGTAAACTTTGCTACCGAATCGGTAAGAAGGATTTGGTATTTAAAAAAAGTGATGTTGCTCTTATAATGGGTCTTAGTGTGAAGTTTTTCTAATTCATTCTAATCTACACGCGCATTATGAAGATCCTATCCCAATTTAGGTGCAAGGTTTTTTAAAGAAACCACGATTTCTTTAACAAAAATATTAGAAGCTAGAAACTTGGCAAAATCAAGTGTTGGTGAAGAAAGTCGAATGATGTGTTTAGGCTTTGAATAGGTTGTATGTATCAAGGGCAGGTGTGCTTCCGGATCTGCTAGGATGGTTGATGGGAGGTATATTGATCTTGCCAATAATTTAAATGCATTTGACAACTTTCCTTGGGGCACACCTTTGTTTGAACTGTTGGAAGAGTCTTTGGAAGACATATCTAATCATGTGAGGGTCGAAAAGGATTCTTTTGCAGTTTATGGTTGCTTAATTTGTTTTGTTATTTGGGTATATCTTCACATCCCATCTCTTGGGGCTCGGAGACAAGTTGATGGTAGGTTCCCAATAATACTAGATTAGATAGACTTGCCTTCTAGAAACATACATCTACATACTTATAAGAAAAAGATTCAACCTCTTGGGAAGGCAGTGGTGTTGGAAAGTCTAGATCCATGCCAAGGAGAACCCGAATGAAGAAGTGATAAAAAAGGATGCTTTGGCCGAGCGTTCCCATGCAAAGTGGTTAATAGCAGTTTGAAAAATACAATAATGAGGAACCTGTTTCAAAGACAGGACAAAAAGTAATTAAAGGCC
This sequence comes from Coptis chinensis, assembly GCF_015680905.1. Lineage (NCBI taxonomy): Eukaryota > Viridiplantae > Streptophyta > Magnoliopsida > Ranunculales > Ranunculaceae > Coptis > Coptis chinensis. The sequence continues at coordinate 78,022,295 of NC_141464.1, forward strand.
TTGTAAGTAACTTGTTTTCTTTCTTGCTTTCAACAATGTTGCATGTTGTTTCCCCTAATATGTCGAATAATACTTATAGAAGTACCGATAATATATGGGTAACCAGTTTTGACATTTGAAGTACTAAATATAATTTTATAATGTTATAGAAGTTGTAATATGATATGGGTACCCTATTATATAGTCTTGAATTGGAATTGCAAATCTTATAAATTAGTTGTTATATGAAGACCGATAATGTGTTGTTGTAGAACCCATGTCTCGCATTTCTTCATATATGAAGCACTAATATGTTCTGGTACCATGATTGATATATTGTTGAACAATATATGTTAGCAACTATGCATATATTGTTGTTTTTCTGTGGTGTACAAATAGTGAAGTGGGATCTTAATTATATTCTTTGTTATAATGCTCGATTAATCTAAAAGCAAGGTTACTAAGGAGGTTAGGGTTGTTGGGGATATACTCGCAGAGTGAAATAAGGACTCCGACATGGAAACAATAATTCAAGAGATTGTTCATGTAGTGGGTTGAAAGGTGGTATGGAAAGTTTAGATATTGAGGTTGTGAAAGGGCCTAGAACAAGGAGTAGAAGTTTAGAGGTTGAGGTTATGAAAGGAGCTAGAACCCGAGGAAGGCCAAATAAGGCAAGCAATGTAAGTAGTGATGGTATAACGAAAACACCAACAAAATCTTCTCGCCAAGGTTCATTCATAACCTAAGAAGGGAGTTCATCCGCTTCTAAGAAAGTTACCTTTGATGTTTCTCCTAATTCCTCATATCAAAGAAAAAAAAAGCATTGGACAAGGATCAAAGCCTTGAAGTTCGAGAGATAATTTCCAATACCTACTCAAATTATGAAATAAAGAAATTAAAGGAAAGTGGTCAAAGGTTGTGGTGCAGGGAAGTTCAACCATCAAGGGCAAGCAAAGATGAGGCTATAAAGGCTAGTGAGAGGTAAACCTTGAAGAAAAAAATCAAATCAAATGAGAGAACAAAGGAACGAGAGATGAAGCTTAAAAGAAGCGAGAGACACCCAAACAAAGAAGAAAGTTGATCAAGGTCGAAGTTAGATGAAGATGAAGATGTTGACAATAACAAAGAGGGCAAAATGATTCGGAGTTAGTTGTTGCAAGTGCTTTGCACAGATTAGTGAGACATACCAAAGGGGACATACCAAGGACATATTGTGGAGATGGAGGAGGACACGTGGGGAGTCTGACCGATATAATACCTTATGTTAAATCTACAATGCTTGACCATGTACCACTTTTACTCTCCTTTGGCTTATGCTTTAGTCCTTCCTCCGGTGATCTTGATGGGGCAAATCTGAATAGAAAATGGAAAAAATCAATTTTGCTTCACTATTGGTGGAATTGCTATCCCTATCACCATCGAGAAAAAGGAAGCAAACTGAAAATGTTGTGACATATGTAGATGATGATCCAGAATAATGTGGGTCAACATGATGTTTAACGGGGAGAAAACTACGATGTGGTACTCATTCACACTGAAATGGAGATGGAAATGGATAAGAAAACCCAAGAAAGTGGTCGTAGAAGGGCATTGGTCGAATTTTAGCCCTATCACCATCGAGGAAGGAGCAAGCTCAAAATGTTGTGACATATGTAGATGATGATCGAATAATGTGGGTCGAAGATGACGGGCCGATCCGGAAGCCCCCGATGTGGTACTCATTCACACTGAAATGGAGATGGAAATGGATAAGAAAAACCTGAAGAGAGTGGTCATAGAAGGAGGAGGAGGGAAAAAACTTGGAAAAAAAGTACTAGTTTATGGGAAGAGAAAATGGGAAAGGAATGTGACTCATTGATCAAGGTTGCTCTGTCATCAACCTTTTATAAGAAAACAACTACCACAGGTGAGGTAAATATTGTTCATTATTACTGGAAAAAGTTAAGTAGGAAGAAGAATCAACAGAGCTCTCCAAATATGAGAGTTTTTGGATACGATCAAGTCATTTCAGTACATAATTTTTATTCATTACATGGACGACAGTGGGTGGATGGTGAGGTAATGAATCTACCATTAGTAATTTGCTCTACAACTATCAGCAACTTGGTATTAATATGCAAAGTAAACTACTATAGAAAGTTAATTGTTACTAATTACTATATGATTCTTTTTTAGGTTCTCTGCTTATATGCCAAGCTATTGATTAGGTGGTATAACCAGTACTTTAAGGAATTTGCCATTCAGAAGAGGGAAGTGTATGCTCACATTTGTTTCACTCATTTCTGTCATTGTTGGTTAAACAAATTTTAGTTTTGGAATATCACTCATTTTTGCGGTGGTTTTGGTTCCCATTGTGTTCCTCGGGGAATAGTGTATGGGGATACCGAGACGGAATGTAACATCCCGGCACGGTTTTAGACCGAGGGCGAGATGTAACATCCCGTCTGGTTTTAAGCCCTCCCCCTGCATTTTACTATTCCAAACAATGCAATTATGGATGGTGGCCCATTTGGAATTATTGAGGTACATGGATAGACATTTGGATACAATGTGTTGTCACTTTGGAGAGTGAACAAAAATCTAATAAAATGTGTTGTCAATTGGTAAGTGGACCAAAATCAAAGTATCACATGTGACCTTATCATATGTGACCTTTACCTTTCATATTTCGGTTTTACTCTTCTATCTTTTATATCAAACAAACAACATAGCCATCTTCTTCCCCACAACCAAGCTAAAAATAGGAAAAATGTCTAGAGAAGAATTACATATAACCAAAGGTTATGGGGAGGATCTAGTAGTAATAGTTCGGATCTACGGTTTCACCGTTAGATTTATTTCTTCATTAAGATGACTACATGGGAAAGAGTAAGAGATGAGCATAATGATATGATGAGGCTAAGGAGGAGGAGGAGGTTGCAGTTATTATCCGGCTCTTTGGGGCATTAATGACTCAAGCGACCATTGAAATTGAAGATGTGGATACGCATAAACGCTGTGGATCAAAAGGCAGGCGTAGAGTACACGTTTAGAGATGGTGGTGATTTGAAGAAACAAAAGATAATGAGGATTACTTCACAACACCTTGTAGGTGGCCTCCTCATAAGTTTAGACGAAGGCACAGGATGACAAAGAGAGCTTTTATGTATATGTTGCATACCGTTGCATCATTCGGACGATTACTTTAAAGACAAGGTGGATGGATTGGGTCGGCAAGCAATTTCGGGTTACAAAAGGACTAGCTGCAGTTGCACAATTAGCAACCGGTTGTTCTTCCGATTCAACGGATGAGTATTTACAAATTGGAGATTCCACAAAGCAAATGTATCTATGAAGCGTTGGTGCAAAGGCAATTATCACGGCGTTTGAGGAAGAGTACTTGAGACGACCAAGTGAGCATTAATCGCTAGGATATTAGCTGAAAATGCGTAAGGGTTTTCCAGAATGCTTGGATCAATCGACCTGATGCACTTGGGTGTGGAAGAATTGCCCAAGTGGATGGGGCCGAACACATGTAGGGTACAAGAAGGAACCAACTTTGATACTTGAAGCCGTTTGGCAGACAAACATTGTTGGATCCGGCATTGCTTCTTCCGGCCTACCAGGTTCGTGATAATGACATTAACGTGCTTCATCGTTCTCATGTTTTGAATCATTAGAGCAAGGTGAGGCTCCCGCTGTTGCATTTAATGTGAATGGTAATGACTATGATATGGGATATTATCTTTTGATGGTATTTACCCAAAATGGGGCACATTTGTTCAAGCCATTCGTTATCCAAGAAATAAGCATGAAAAGATCTTTACTCAACGCCAAGAAGCCGCTAAGAAAGGATGTTGAAAGGACGTTTTGGAGTTTTGCAAGTGCACGATGGCATATTGTTAAGGCTTGCGCGTTGTCATAGTGTTGTTGTTCTTGGAGATATAATGAAGGCATGCATTATAATGCATAATATGATTGTTGAGAATGAGCGTGAAAGTGGAGTTTGGAATGGAAAGGTCGAGGAAAGAAACAATACCGCAGCTCTTTTCAGAAGATGATGGTTTTCATTTTGTCTATCAGGATGATTGAAGCAAGAAATAAGATCGAAATGAAGTTACACATACTAATCTTCAAAAAGGACTTAGTTGAACATGTTTTTAATTGGTGGCATTGAAGAAACAGCAGATCCGTACCAATTTATGATCCAAATTGGGATCCGGATGAGGGAGAAGGAGGCTAAAATTAAAATGGAAATGAAAATGTATTTCCTATGTATTTCCTAACGTGAACTATTAAGTTCCAACGTATTTCCTATGTATTTCCTATGTATTTCCTAATTGAACTATTAAGTTCCAACGTATTTCCTATGTATTTCCTAATGTATTTCCTAATGTATTTCCTATGTAGTTCCAATGTATTTAATCAGTTGTATTTTAATGAACTATATTACAATGTATTTTAATTTGATTGGTAATTGTATTTCTATGAAAAATAATTATATTGGACGAGAACATACATAGTGCATTAATTAAAAAACAGTTAGATAAAAATACATAGTTCATTAATTAAAATACAATGAAATTAAAATACATAGTGCATTAATTAAAAAGACAGTGAAATTAAAATACATAGTGTATTAATTAAAATACATAGTGCTTTAATTAAAATAAAATACTAGATAATTAAAATACAAAGCTTAGTTAGAGCTAGAACCACCTCTAGCCCCTTCCCCATTCAAAGACGTATTTCAGCTTTGTTGTTGCTCGATTATAAAAGCTGTATCGGGGATGGAGGACACTTGTATCGGGTTCTTAAAATCTTAGCTTCATATTGCATCTTTTGAAGCCGATTTTTTCCAATTGAACCTGATTTTTTCTGCTTGAATCGATTTTTTCTTCTCTTGCCATCACAGTTCTTTGACCATATGCAAGTTCCCTTTCCTAAGTTCTAAGCATTTTGTGTTTCATTTGCATCCCTGTGCAAATGTATCCTCTAAACGTGTAAAAGTAACCCTCCAACATACCAAATGATTTTTCTTGGTTCCTTTTGGACTTGGCTTTTTCGATCCAAGAGGACGCTCCATTTCTTTTGGACGCAGCTCTATTTCTTGAGAACCCTCCAATTCAACTCCACCAACACTTGGTGAATTAGAAGTTGAATCTTCACCATCATTTTGCGACCTTTTCCCTTTGTGGGGCGGCTTGACCTTGCCTCAAAAACGTTATCCACTTTGGATTATCCTTGAGTATAACGTAACAATGATCAAGTGAAAAGCCCATTTTTCTTGTAGTTGGTAATGCCATCCTTGCCTCGGACAACTAAAAAAAATGGTGGTAATTAGACTAAAATAATCACTAGGACTAAGATAATTAAACTGCAATAATAATTAGACTAAGATAATAATTAGACTAAGACTAAAATGGAAATAATAAATACACTAAGATAATTAGACGAAGACGGAAATAATTAGACTAAGACTAAGATAATCAATAAATTCCAAATTGACAACGTTGTAATTACCGGCTTTCTATTGTTGTACCACTTGCATGTCGAGCCTCCACCGCATTCACAATTGCAACAAATTTGTTCATCCTTTTTGAAATATATTTCCACCTTCCGCTAATTGAATCGGAGACCTATCCAAACCCACGGCTTGATTGAACTCGTTTGTTACACGATTCCAAAATCCTTTTGCATTTTGGAAAGCACCAACAATAGAGTCTTCACTAATTTTATCCAAGCAAGACATAGAGCTTGATCATCGGACATGCTAAAGTGAGCTCTCGCTTTTGCTTGAGTGCTACCACTTGCTTGAGATGCTTGAGTTGATGCCATTTGATATTTGGTTTTTTTAAGAACTGATTTTAAAGAAGAATAAATATGATATATGATTGTTGGAAGTGTGAGTTGAAATGAAACAAATGTTGTATATATACCAAAGTTTTTTATTTTGACCGTTTTTGACCGTTCGACTTTTGACCGTTGGTAGCCGTTAGGACTCGGACGGGATGTTGATTCCGTCTGGTGAGTTTTTGTAATCGGACGGAATCCAACATCCCGGGTCCGGGTTAACAAGTCGGTGATAAACTTCGGTGGTTGGTTTCACCTCGTTTTGAACCGGGGATAATTATCACCTTCATTATCACCCGCATTGCAGAAAATAGATTTTGGACCCAAGTAGGTGATAATTATCACTACCCCTCTCTATCACCTGCATTGCAAATGCTCTTACGAACAATTGTTCCCCTCTTCCCATCAAGTTCCAATTTCAATGAAGACTTGCAATTTCCCATTTAAAAAACTAATATGTGCACAAGTGAAGATTTCCATTAATTTTTTTATTTATCATGTTGTTTTCTAAACATTTCAATGGTTTTATTTCTATTTCAAATTTGCTTTTAATTTTGCAATTGTTCCAGTTTCATAATAATGCCGCGTGGTTCAATACTCGCGGAAATCCCGCTTTTAAAGTTCGGGACGCGACTCCACGAACATGTATGCCATCTTCTATCTTTTTTTTTTTTTCAGTTTCGTGATTCTCACCGGCTCGAACCCTTTCTCGTAAAAGGGCAAATTGGCGATAAGAACAACCCGACAAACACATGCACCATTTAGGTTTGCGGTTTAACTTTCAAATTTATTTTGAAGAAGGTGAGTGAACTCTTCAGAATTCCTTTGGTAGAATTTTTTCCTTCTTCAAAACAGGTGTGTTCCTCTTCTTTTTCTCTCTTTTTCATCACATGATTATTTATTGTTTCAGAAAACATGTTTAATCACAATTGAATTTTGAGACATATCGCCAATTCATATTTTTGTATTTATTACTCAATTATGATTATGGACCAAAAGAGTCAACAATTTCTTGCTACTTGGGAACACCGCCATATGAAACTCTCATCTTAAGGTCTCTGGGTTCCTAATTTCTGTTTCTTAGTTATTCTCGCAAATTCTTCACGTGCAACCAATTTTACAATCATTCCAGACGCAAAGAATCTCGAAAATTCAATTTTGTCCTTCTTAATACAAATCTCTTGGTTGTAATCGAAATCTTTTTGATTCATTATTTGGTTGAGTTAGTTTAAATTCTATCACTTAGAGGAATGCATTGATGATGCTCTTACTTCCCCGAATAGTGTTTATTCCTCTGCTAGCTTCAATATTTGATTGTATACAATGATTCCTGTGTGTCTTCTTAACATTTAGATTTAACCCATGACTACATACTATTAATGTGCTATCTTTACGTAGAATGCATTTCGATTGGCAGATTTGTGTATTTATTCCTATATGTCTAATTTTAAAACATTTAACCCATGCCTATCACCATAACTAATATAAACAAGTTTTTGGCTCGCCGATGCAAAATCCGTTCTTGCATTCTTTGGTCCCAATCCTGCACTAATAGCTTGAATTTTGCTTTGTGAGCGTATCTTTCTGTTTTTTCGGAGATTTGTACATGTCATATTTGTAGGGGAGCGATATCCTCATAGGGCATCGCACTCGCGAGGAGCATGTTTAACTGAAGATATCGACCTCCAAGGCAGCAGACCGGTGAGCGCCCTAGCGGTATACACACGTGTCGCGCAAAGATAGATGAATCCAAGGCGACCTCCAAGACCGACTGCGAGCGGCTCGAGTAGGTGGTGCGAACGAAGATATCTCAAGCATTTAACACTTTGCCGTGATACTGAACGGCGGATAGAAACACACCCACGGGTGTAATGATTGCCAAGATCTTAGTGGTAATCTCAACACCGGAAATAGGGACTACCGTGATCTACCCCAATCATGCGTGATCCAATTCAACACTCATCCGCGATCTCCACCCTCTACATTTGTACAAAAGAATACACGTGTCGGAAGGATCTCCTCTCTCAAAACTCTATAAATACCACCTCCACGGAACTACGCGGACCTCGATTCTTCTCTCCCTAGAAAAAAGGAAAAGCGAGAAGATATCGAGGCGCCGCTTCACAAACGGCGACCTCGGTCACATCCAAAATCCTAACCCTTCCCGTTCTTCCTAGTTGTAATTAGGGAGAAGACCAAAACGCTCCTTTACATTGGCGCGATGCTGTGGTTTCGACATCGGAGAACCACCTTAGATCGGGTTCAGCCATCTCTAATTCTCCAAATTACGAAGCATGGTTAGCATCGAAGATCAAGTTGAGAACCTCGCCCCACCGGTTAGGAATAACGAATGAGAGCATTTCCTTGCTCGGGGAGGAAAATGCTACGCTGGCGCCAGTGGATAGTTATCAGCAAACAACAAGTCGGAAACGAGCTGAACACAAGATCAATAGCGTTAATCGCCAAATTAACGAAGTTGTCCCAAAGGATTGGCCGCACCTCCGCGAAGAAGGACGACCAGTTGATTGTACACAAGATGCTTAAGACGTATCGCGATCTCCGTTCACCGCAGAGGTCCTCAATAAAATCCTCTCCACACGACTTTATCCAGCCACGCTTTCCCATATGCGACGGCAAAGACTCGCCTGGCCGATGTGGCTCGCTACATTCAAAGTCCGGCACTTTACAAATTTCACCCGAAGTTCGATTATCTCCATCGCAGATTATTTCCACCCCTCAAGGATGGCGCCTCGATTGGTTCTTTTCATCGGAGTCCGATTCTATCAACACCTTCGAAGCGATTTCATCGATTTGTTCGCCAGCCAAGACGCATAACAAAGCGGAAGAAGGCAGATCTTGATTCTCCGTTTCAATTATCATTCAAGGAGGGCTTAAACTATTCGAGAATTCTTAGGACGGTTCAAGGTCAGCTGGCGGGTGCATGGAAAGTGGCTTGAAAGAATCTTTCGCCATTAATCGGCCTTTTCTAATGCTTGCCGAAAGTAAACAGTTGACCTCGCTTAGGTCATTGATGAAGGAACGCCAGAGACACCGTCCAGAGCTCTACGTCGGTCGACAAGTACATCAAGTTGCAGGAAACCTTAAAACTCCATGGTTTAGAGAGCCACGAGGTCGCCAAAGTCTCGGATCGTTCCCCACGGGCAAGAAGCGCGAATTAGTCGCTTGCACCGCTGTTCGTGCGCCCGATCGATAACAGCAGAGAGTTTATCGCTCTCACTCGCCCCCCGCACATTGGATAAGATCAAGAGCCTCATTTTTCCGGCCAACCATCAGCAGCCCGCAGGTCGACTGGCAAGCCTTTTGTGCATTTCATAAAGCGAAGTGCCATGAAACCGATGCATCTTTGGGGGCTCAAGCATTATCTCCAAGACCGTGGAAGTTCTGGTTATATCAAACACTACATTAGCATTCCCGATGGCGACTGCGTCACAAGTTGTCCGCTCGCTGTGTAACGCAATGATCTCCACCCCACCCGTCACCGCCAAAGGGGATGCTCGTCCTCACACGGTCGAGGACGCCCCGAGCGTTCGCCCGAAGCGAAAGGAAAGACTCGGTCCGATCGTGACAATGCTCGCGACTATTCATGTGATTACCTTTCCGGACGATTCCGTGACTTCTTCGAGAAAAGACGCGGGTCGGCTCTTCAGAAGTCTATCATTTTACTTCACAGGCAGCTCACGGCGTGGTTCAGTCGCAGTCATAGCAGCGATATCACTTTCAGAGGTCAATTTAAGCAAAGTTTGCCTTCCTCATAATGACGCATTGGTCGTTCATGTCAAAATCAGGCCGACCGATCAAAGCGCCGCCCCGACGACCACCTGGCGGTTCTGTGACATCTTATTCTATCACACCATGCAAGAGATGAACCTCCCAAGTCCGTTTCGTTGATCTAATCGCCCCTTTTTGACGGGTTCAATGGCTCCGAGCCGACCCCATTGGTGACATTATCTTACCAAGATCGTGGGTCTCGAGGATAAGATTACCTATAATACGGTTTCTGGGCTCCGACGGCAAGTCGCCATACAATGCCATCCTCGGACGACATTGATTCATCGATGCAAGGCAGACTGCATCCACTTTACATCAAGTTCTCCGTTTCCCCGGACTCGAGGCATGATGGAGCTTCCGAAATCAACTTGAACTTAGGCGTACCATTGCAACCAGTCCGTCAATCAACAGATGCACCGCTTCGAATTGCTTCCCACCATACAGAGCCCTCTCGCCTACACAATGGCGCGGGACTTAGTCGCGAAGTCCAACCCCGAACCGCCAAGCGTAACGGCTGGGGGCTCTTCCAGTAGAAGTTCTCTCCATCGCCGATACCGCACTCGCACCCGAGTCCTCGATGCCCGGTAAGCGGACCTCAAAGATCAACCAACGCCGCACCTTTGTCGCACCTTTGTCGGATTTAAAGTTTCGTAGATCGTCCAGCTCATATCAAGCCGCCACAATTGTCAGCCAACCGCTCCATCAATGTGCTTGCGTACGGCGGGGCCCTCCCCTGTGTCGTGGATACACCGGCGTCGCCGGAAGGTCGCTCCACATTCGGCGACCGATCCAGTCGTCCCACCGTGTGTTCGGACCTCCTCCGATAAATGAAGTCGCTAAGCTAAATCTTCGCCATCACCGTGTAAAGCCTCAAATGCAGAAAAAAAGAGTGAATCTTGGCACCGAAGACTACCCCAAGTTTGTGTATGTAGGGGCTAACCTCGACCCCACACTCGGATCACAACTTGTAAATTTTTATCTATGAATAAAGATGTTTTTGCTTGGTCAGTATATCGATGTGCCCGAATCGATCCTAACTTCGCGATGCCACAAATTAAATGTGAACCCCAATGCTAGACCGGTTCGACAACGACCTTCGCCGACTATCCCCAAGGCTTTCAAAAGCCATCAATGACGAGGTCGAAAACTCAAGCAAGTCGGTTTCATCGTAAAGGTAGACTACCCCGGAAAGTGGATTGCCAACATTGTCGCCCCCAAAAAGAATGGCGGTTAAACATTATGTGTCGATTTCACAAATGTCAATCAAAGCCACTTAAAGATAGCTTTCCTTGCCTCGCGATTGACCAACCGGGTCGACCAAACCTGTGGTCACGAACTCCTCTCCTTTATGGATGCGTACAGTGGGTACAACCAAATCCCACTCGCCGACGAAGATCAAGAGAAGACTTCGTTCATCACGGAACAAGGGATCTATTGTTACAACGTCCTCCCGTTCGGTCGAAGAACTGGAGCCCCGCATACCAACGCTTAGTCACGGACATGTTCAAAGACATGTTAGGCGACACCATGGAGGTCTACATTGACGACATGGTGGTCAAAAGCAAAAAAGCTGGCGATCACCTCACCCACCTCGAACAAGCGTTCTCCAGACTACGCCGTACGGGCATGAAGCTGAACCCAGAAAAATGCCTCTTTGGGGCGTCCTCCGGCAAGTTTTTAGGGTATCAGGTGTCGCAGCGTGGGATCGAGGCCAATCCTGACCAGATCCGAGCGTTCTTGGATATGCCCGATCCACGCACAAAGAAACAGATACAGAAGTTGTCAGGAATGGTCGCGGCGCTCAACCGGTTCATATCAAGGGCCTCAGATAAGTGCAGACCGTTCCTACAGCTCCTCAAAAAAGGCGAGCCGTTCTCATGGAGCGATCAATGTCATCATGCATTCGCTACTCTCAAAGAGTATCTCACCACGCCTCCCGTCTTAGCCAAAGCGGTACACATGGAGATTAATCGGGGCTTTATCTCGCCGTATCCGATTTCGCCATCAGCTCAGTTCTCTTTAAAGAGGAGAACAATTCAGAGAAGCCGATCTACTTCACGAGTAAGACACTCACGCCAAGCCGAAAAGAATTACTCCTTCCCCGAACGAGCCGCATTTGCTTTGTTGTATTCCGCACGGAAATTCAGACCGTACTTTCAAGCACATCCAATTAAAGTTCTCACCGACCTTCCATTGAAGAAAGTCCTTCATAAAGAAAACAAGACTACTCGAATGGCAGTTTGGGCCGAAGAACTCGGAGAACACCACATCGAGTTCGTCCCCGCGACTTCTCGAGAAAGGTCGTCGTGCTGATTTCCTTTCGCAGATTTCGGTCGAAGACCCTAACTGGGAGCAAGAAACTGAGCTCCCAAACACGCAAACGCGAGTCAAATCGCCCTGGTCTCTCTTTGTGGATGGTTCGAGTAACCTCGGGGGAAGCGGCATCGGAGTCGTCTTAGTTTCCCCCGACGGAAATATGATTGAAAAGTCGGTCAAGATTGACTTTGCCACTTCCAACAATGAAGCCGGAGTACGGCACTAATTAGGGGACTAAGGATGCCGCCGCACCGGTGTCGAAGAGCTCCAAGTCTTTAGTGACTCGCAGGTCGTCGCTCGCCAGTTGCAAAAAGAGTACACTACCCACGAAGGTAACCTTTCAAAGTATCTTCAGGTCGTTCATCGTTATTGCCTCTTTTTTTAAGTACACATACATCATTTCTTGCGTGAGGAGAACCGCCACGCAGACAGTTTAGCTTATTTGGCTACCCAAACCCCGAGCTGCGTTCCCCGACAAGTTCTCATTGAGGTAGTCGAATGACGCATACCAAGTCGACCACACCTTGATGATAGTTTACCCATTTCCTCTCCTCCGCCCGGTTGAGCCAAACATGGATGCAACCCATCATCGATTATATCCAAGATTTAACGCGGCTCCAGGAGGCGCATCAAGTCCCGAATTGTGCAGTCTCTTATCAAGCTCGCCGTTATTGTTTAGTCCAAAACAAGTTATTCAGAAATCGGCTGGTGGCCCACACTTACGATGCATTACCCGCAGCGTGGTCAATTAATTTTTGCAGATCCACGGCGAGAATGTGGAAATCACGGCGGGCCGCCATTATTAGCTCACAAGGCCATCTCTCAAGGATATTTCGCCGGATGCAGATCGATGCTAAAGCATACGCCCTCAAATGTCTCAAATGCCAAACGCTCGCCACAATATCATCCAACTCGCCCGAATCGACAAGATAGCGAGCCTGCGGGCCATTTCACATGTGGGGCATGGACATTATGGGACCATTCATCCTACGTAAGAGTACCGGCTTCCGCTTTGTCCTAGCCGCCACCGACTACTTCACCAAGTGGGTCGAGGCCATTCCTCTCGACACGCCAAAGAGTCCCATGTCCGCGAACTTCATCGGACTCACATTATCACCGATTTGGTTTACCACATACACCGGTAATGGACAATGGGCCTCAATTCAAAGCGCGAATACCAAAGAGTTCCTAGCCAAGTGGAAGATCATTCATGCGTTCTCTACTCCGCGCAAGACGCCAGAGTAATGGTCAGCGCAAGCCTTTTAACAAAGCTATCTTGGAAAATTTGAAGAAAAAGATTGAGAAGAATAAGAGCCAATGGCCAAATCGGTTGAAAACATCCTATGGGCTCACCGCACTGCCGCTTTCCAAGATCGGGCGAAGTCGCCATTCTCCTTATGTTATGGCACGAAGCCGAAAATTCCCACCGAAGCCGATCACCACTACAACTCGATCCGGAACTTGTCGAGTCAGGAGCATAACGACTGCGGTTATCACGAGACGCCGACTACTTCGGAAGAAAAGGGACTTAGCTGCCATCGAGTCGCCTCTTATCGGCAAACTCAAGAACTCCTACAACAAGCGAAGTTCATCCTAGGTCTTTTTCAACCTGGCACCTAGTGCTCAAAAAGACGCAGATCTACTCCAAGTTAGCACCCACATGGGAAGGCCCTTACATCGAGAACGCGTCGCCGGCAATGGAGCATACCGATACGAACCCAAGAGGGCAAGATGTTGCCTCGACCTTGAATACTTATCTAACAAAAAATTTTATCAAGCGCCATTCATGTTGTAAATCTTTTGTTTTCATTAATGTAAGACAAGTTTTGCGGCCGACCGATACTATCTACTCCAGTTAGTTGTATTGGTACAGCTCACAGGCTACAAAGCCTCTCCAATTCTTGTTACGTCGAGGACCTATATTTCTAGGATCGACTACACGAGAACGCTCTCCGTGGAAAGCAACCTTCAGCGCCACGGGCTACAAAGCCTCTCCAATTTTGTTACGCCGAGGACCTATATTTCTAGGATCGACTACACGAGAACGCTCTCATGAGTACACAAATTTCGTCGGGGAGCTCACAGCTACAAAGCCTCTCCAATTCTTGTTACGCCGAGGACCTATATTTCTAGGATCGACTACACGAGAACGCCTCGGCCAGCGCATACCAAAGCGCCACAGCTACAAAGCCTCTCCAATTCTTGTTACGCCGAGGACCTATATTTCTAGGATCGACTACACGAGAACGACCGAAAGCGCATACCAGCGCTCACAGCTACAAAGCCTCTCCAATTTTGTTACGCCGAGGACCTATATTTCTAGGATCGACTACACGAGAACGCTTCTCAAGGAAAGCACACAATTCTCGGGAGCTCTCTGCTACAAAGCCTCTCCAATTCTTGTTACGCCGAGGACCTATATTTCTAGGATCGACTACACGAGAACGCCTCTCGAAAGCGCAGCTTCAAAGGGCCGGGCTACAAAGCCTCTCCAATTCTTGTTACGTCGAGGACCTATATTTCTAGGATCGACTATGCGAGAACGCTCTCGGCGAAAGCGCATACTCGCAAAGGCCACGGGCTACAAAGCCTCTCAATTTTTGTTACGCCGAGGACCTATATTTCTAGGATCGACTACGAGAACGCCTCATGAGCACATACTCGGGGAGCTCACGCTACATAGCCTCTCCAATTCTTGTAACGCCGAGGACCTCAGTATTTCTAGGATCGACTACACGAGAACGCCTCAATGAAAGCGACGACGGCTCAGCGCCACAGGCTACAAAGCCTCTCCATTCTTTTGTTACGCCGAGGACCTATATTTCTAGGATCGACTACACGAGAACGCTCCGAGAAAGCACAGCTTTCGTGAGCTTACGTGCTACAAAGCCTCTCCAATTTTGTTACGCCGAGGACCTATATTTCTAGGATCGACTATACGAGAACGCCTCACCGAAAGCGCACTCCTCGGGGAGCTCATGTGCTACTTAGCCTCTCCAATTTTGTAACGCCGAGGACCTATATTTCTAGGATCGACTAAAGCGAGAACGCCTCTCAGCAACACATGCTCTCTTTGAGCTCATTTGGCTACATAGCCTCTCCAATTTTGTTACGCCGAGGGACCTATATTTCTAGGATCGACTACACGAGAACGCCTCCGAATCGAGCTCTCGAGCTCGCTACATACATAGCCTTTGCAAGTCTTGTTACGCCGCGTCTCTACATTTTTAGGATCGACCACACGAGAACGCCTCATCGCAAGAACGCGCTCTCCACAGCACCGTAGAACCCATCCGGGTTCATCACATCAACGACCTATATTTCTAGGGTTGACTACTTAACAGACGATATTTATAAGATCAAGATGCTAGTTACACACAAACACAAAGAGCATGCATACACATCCAAAACAACGTTACATGACAGTACGTCATCACAACTACGTCCACCGATCTGCTGGGATTACCCAGGAAATCCAGATCGATGCTCATTACAAAAATGCACCAAATCTTGAACTGCCACTTTCGTGGAAACCAGTCCTCCGAACAAAAGCCGAATCGCCGGGGCAAGCCTGAAAACACAGCTCTATTGTTTGCTCCCGTATAAGAGAGAGGAATGTAGACTATATTCACAACTTACGACTGACAGAGACAGATGATGATCACCTTATCAATTTTCAAGAATGACATGCTTGTCTTCTCCGGTCGGCTTAGTCGGCAAGATGTCGAAATGACCTCGCCATGGTCATACTTTTCGCCCAGAGCGGCATAGGCGATACAGCTTCGATTATCGATATCTTCTTCGCTTTTTCGCCACCCCGACATTTCTTCGCGATAAGCCGTCACAACCGCCAGCCCTTTCCAAATATCATATCCGACACCAAGATAGGCGTTTTCAAGAAGATTACGTTTCGGTACTTGGTGGACATATCATCCAGTTTCTTCTTGTCCACCCCCACGCAGCTCGATCAACCCAACAAACTCCACGCAAGGGTTACCACTAGTCTCGAACGCCGCACAAAGATCTTTCAAATTTTATCATACCGCGAAAACCGCATGAACATAGTTAGAACACCGGACTCGAAGTCGCATAACAAAAGCAACTTGCTATCAAGAACTCACCAAACAAGCGGCCATATCCATCGCCCCCAAGAGTGTCCCCATGTCCCGCCCTCAACTTCGCTTTATCTCCATCTAGCACAATCCCTTCAGAACGCTGGTCGCCATGGGGCCGAAAGTGAAAGCCGCAACCGAAGCGCTTTCACCATCCGCTTCTTCCCCGTCTTTTCCTGTAGTAGAATTCGCCCCACATCCTTACATGGCCGGACCGAACTCTCACCTCTAATCGGGCGACCTTTGCCCCCACCGTTGTTCGACGAAAGCGACCATTTCGTTAAGCCCCTCACTGTGTGGCGACCGAACACAATGCCGCCAACAGATCCACTATCCCTCCTCGGCCGCTTTTATGACCCTTCGTTTCTCCATCAAGAACCTTTTCTTCCCCCGATCGCCATGAACATGAGGCTCAAACTCCATTTCCTCCATTGTTAGAGGCGACGCTTTCTCTCACAAACGCATCTACATCTAGCCATACTAGCCTAGCAAAGCAATTTCTGACGACAAGAAAGTTAACACTTACTCTAGGTATTTTCAAACCGAATTAACACGATAGAGAAGAAGCCACATACCCGATGAACAAGCGGGACGATGTAAAAGCCGCGTGGGGCAGGAGCAGAGCAAAAGATGAGGAAGGAAAGCTTAGCAAAACAATGACGTAACCTCTTGATGATATGTGAGAAGCCGGTTTATATTCCTTAGGAAACGCGTCTTTTCCTAAGTGCCTCATTATCACCTTGAGACGCCAAACGCCATCGCCGCCATCATTATGTCCCATGAACCATTAGTCTCCCTACACGTGTCATGCACGCAAAGGGAACACCGCAGTTGGCGGCATTGAATACTGAGCAATTCGACCTCAGATCTCGAGCGGACTCCGACCGATGCTCGTCGCCGTCACTTCGCCAATCTAAAGCACTCCAACAACACGACGCTCCCTTCATTTTACCAATCGTAAGTAAGGAGGTCGCCACCACAATGGGCCTACCACGTTCCATTCTAAGCCGTGTCATCCTACATAACTATGAGTGAGCAACCGACTCAGGCATACACACACAACACAACTATCTATCATCGCATGTAAACAAAGGAAGATCTGGTGTAATAGCGTTATCATATCAGCTCAATGTTGAGCCGAGTTGCTGAGATTACTCAGGAAATCCAACCCGGCCCCACACGAGTTCGTCACATTCGGCTACCCCAAATCAGCAGGAGACACCCACTTGTTCAGGATTACAGTACATAAACATAAAAGGCGAATCGCCGTGTTACCCTGTGGAGACCGGTTTCTATTGTATCCACAAAGATATAAGCCGATAAAAGGCAAAGAACAAATTTTACAACTCCTCATCTCCACCACATTAACTACTCTCTCCACGCCAAACGCTTCATCGACCTCAAATTCTCTCCCGCCCACAATGATCGCTATGCCATCCAACTCTAAGCTCATCAATGATCAAAAGTAAGCTTTCAAATTTCGAGCCACCCCCCGCTTCGCACGCCACGTAAGAGACAATCGCCTTAACCGGCACTCGAACCTCCTCCACCGAGGGACGGACGCATATGGCGTGTTCCTCCTTCAAGCCATTGTAATCAGCCTCCGGTTCAACGAAGTTCTGCGTCTACCGCGGTCATAGCCCTCGATTAAGCGTCCCCGAAAGCAACCTTCTTTGCGGCGTGAATCGCTCAAATTCTCCAATTTCCACGGTAGCTTTCGCATATTATCTTCAAAGCCTTCTAGCTTTTGCCTCAGCTCTTCCGCTTCAGATCTTTCAACATCTTGGCCGATTCAACGCTTCATGAGCTCTCTTCAAATCTTCCAATTCTCAAGGCTCCATCCGCGAGGCGCCCCGACATTTTTCTCCTCACCCGGCTTCAAAGACCATTTCCTATCGATTCTCGGCGAACCGGCGATCTCTTTCAACTTCCGGAATCCACTCACCAGGTGACGCGAACATACACATGGTTAGCACAACAAAGAATTTGCATAAGCAAGCAAGTACCTCGGATGAAGTTATAGACATACCAAGCATTCGCAATTTCCATTCGCCTCAAGTTGTCACTTAACCCTTCTCATCTAGCTCTCTGCGGTTGCCATCCGAGCTATTTGTTCTAACAAACAACCCGCTATTTATCGGATCTCAAGCTAGCCGCTTACCGTTTCCGCTTTACGCAAGGCCGCGGCCCCATTCTCGCCCGGATAGACAAAATGTCCTTCCAGATCGTCCGCAGACGCCACCGCTTTTCCATGGCCGCTTTACGTGGAGCTTTGCCCCTTCTTTCACCGGATGGGATCGGCCCCGGCCGAGGGCGACTGACCCCACTCCAAAAGTGGCTAAGTCCATGACCGCTTCCAGTCGGGCCCCACTACTGGCGAGATACCGCGGCCCCTACCGCACTCCACCATCGATCCGCCCCGTGCTAGCACCATCTTCACGAGCATGTCGAAGCTATTTTCGCGAAATTTCGTCCAAATCGTCCCGAGACGCCGTCAGCGTGGCCTCCTCTCCGACGCCCCTAGCACGAAAAGCAAATAAAACCATCGGCTTTAACTCTACAGAGCCTCGATCGAACCCCATTCAGCCGATCGCCCGATCCTCCAGCCTCTGCGCGGTTCCCCCTAACAGTCAGCCGCCTTACCCTCCGCACTCCGCCTCTCCTCGTGTTATCGATCACTTGTACGCTTCTCCATCACCCCTCGCGTTGTTCGACTTAGAGCCCGGCTCCTTTTGCACCTTCCTCTTCTCCCGGATCGCAGCCCTCCCTTTTCCTCAAAGAAATGAGCAACCTCGGGCAACTTCGCTTTGTTTTTCAAAGACGAGTCAGCCGAAAGCGAATCTTTCTATCTCCCCACGATCGGTTCGGCCGCTTCACGAAAAAACTCGCAGCCCAAAGCAAAACAAAGACTGTTAGAAGCGGCTATCAAACGTTCCGAAAAATAACAACGAAAAGTGTTCCTACCCACCGGATATGTTGTTAAATCCTAGTTCGCAAGATACACCCGGCCACAAGAATTGCCAACTAGCAACAACGGTCTCTTAGTCCAGGCCTCATTGCTTACTCCATCGATCCACGGCAGTAACAAGGCCGTCATGGTTTGCAAGCTAAAGTTCATGTTCCCGATCGACGATCACATAGTGCTCCACTATATCCGATACCCCTATATCATATTCCCACTCGCGTTCAAAGAGGTCGAACACCTTAAATAATCGCCAGGTGTTACCTAATTTAACCGAGGGGAGACTTCCAACAAAGCGCCAAGAAGTCGATACCGTTCGAGAACGGTATGTGCATCTGGCGCCTCACCGCCCTCACAGATTATAACTCCACCGATTCGGCGGGTTATACTCCTCACTACTTAACATTTTCTTTCGATCCGTGGCTCAGATATCTCCGTGTCGGGACATTAATCCCATACGCCGCAATTTCGGGGAAAGAGTTAGCAAAAGACGACGGTTCACACTTCTAGGGGCACATCGCTTGATGCCGACCTCTCCCTCGACGGACGTGATCGCCACGTCATCTCCTGACCGAGATCGGGCATTACCCCCGCCTATCCTATCTTCTTCTTCTAACTCAACCCCCACGCCGATACTTACTGATTCTTCATCCTCATACTCTCCACAACTCAAAGATATCTCTCGGACCTCCTCCGACCGAGTATCATCAGAATCAGACATTATAACAACCCTTTTCTATCAAATATTCAGTTCTAAACCCTATAGCCTTACAATAACCTACTTACTTAAAATAACGAGCCGGACAGAGAGGAAAGCAAATGGAAATGGGAAAGATAACAAAGAAGCAGAGCACTCACCGGGAAACCCTTAGTCGGCGTTTTGCGGAAGAAGAAGAAAACACGAAATAACTTTTTCGTATTCCAAATCTGATTTTGAATAAACCGCCCGTTCAGTTACCAAGGAGTAATCATTACAGCCTACGCTATAGCCCGCACACGTGTTCCAAGGCACTGTCCTTTCAGCAGTTCCGCATAACGCGGCGACACGTTTCTGCTTCAACTGCTACGATTCTGTCACGTGCACGTAAGATAAAACTACATTTTTCCCGGCCAATTCACCCAGGCCACATCATTCAAAAGTGGCGCCCACCACGTCGGTTCATTCCTATCGTTTTGTTAAGCCACGCCTCCACTACGCCGTCCGACTCTTTCTCACAAGGTTTTTTACACCAACGCCTCTACCGGAGGGGTCATTATGGTAGGGGAGCCGATATCCTCATAGGGCATCGCGACTCGCGAGGAGCATAAGTTTAACCGAAGATATCGACCTCCAAGGCAGACTCTGAGAACAAATCTAGCATACTGCATGTCGCAAAGATAGATGAATCCAAGGCGACCTCCAAGACCGACCTGCGAAATGCTCGAGTAGGTGGTGCTTAACGAAGATATCTCATCTGAACACTTTGCCGGATCTGAACGCGGATAGAAACACACCCCACCAGGTGTAATGATTGCCAAGATCTTAGTGGTAATCTCAACACCGGAAATAGGGACTACCGTGATCTACCCCCAATCATAACGGATCCAATTCAACACTCATCCGCGATCTCCACCCTACATTTGTACAAAAGAATACCGTGTCGGAAGGATCTCCTCTCTCAAAACTCTATAAATACCACCTCACGGAACTACGTCGGACGATTCTTCTCTCCTAGAAAAAGGAAAACGAGAAGATATCGTGGAGGGATTCGCTCCACAAGCGACCTCGGTCACATCCAAAATCCTAACCCTTCCCGTTCTTCCTAGTTGTAATTAGGAGAAGACCAAAACGCTCCTTTACAATATTTTACACTGGAAAAGTTATTCTATGTACAACCGATCTAGCTGATGCTCTGTGGATACTGGCTGGCACATTATCTGTATGGATTCAGTAACTACATTAAATAAAAATTAAGGTTTAAGAATTTGTTCTCCTCGAACGGATAACATAACAAGCAAAGACTACATTTCAAAAAAATACAATCAAAGTTTGCCGCTTACGTTTCTGCATCCATGTATTTATAGATAGACTTATATCTTACTTATATTTGTATTTTTATGGATGTGCAGAAATTTGTTCGTTCACTCTACCACCTACATCTTCTTTTTGCCTACTTGGCTTCTCGACCATGTTCTAAAGGTATGTAATTAAGTTACTTGGCAACTCCTTAATTGATATTCTAACTTCTCTTTGATTAGTGTAAACGTAAAACTGTTTCAATTGTATTTTCTCTTTTTAAATGTCCAGTACAGATAAAGCTCCACCACTGTCTTTTATAGCCTTCAGCAATATGTTCATGCTTTCTTTATTTGGGTCAGTTTATACTTTTCTGCTAACTTTAATGTATTCAGCCAATATGAAGCAGAAAAACTTTTAACTCTATCGAACTTCGGTGCTTCTAAATTTAGGATTACCATTTGCTTGAACGTGTATGGCATTGCACTGCTTTACACATCCAAAACGTTGGCCGCAGTGACTGCAAATACTATTCCTGTCTTCACCTTTTTAATGGCTGTTTTACTCAGGTTATTCACTTTGATCATTCTTTGGCTGCTGAGTGATAATTGGAAAATACTGTACAATATTTTAGGTTGATTGCTAAATAATTGCTCAAGACTTTTGAAAGACATAACATAGGCCCCATTAATATATTTTGAGTACATGAACTATTCACATCAAGAAATTGAAGAGCATTAGGAGGCGCTGTCTTTAAATAAGGTTATTGTATCAGCAG
This sequence comes from Coptis chinensis, assembly GCF_015680905.1. Taxonomy (NCBI): domain Eukaryota; kingdom Viridiplantae; phylum Streptophyta; class Magnoliopsida; order Ranunculales; family Ranunculaceae; genus Coptis; species Coptis chinensis. The sequence goes on from NC_141464.1 coordinate 78,044,059, forward strand.
ACAACATAATAGTATACTACAAAGAAAATTATTAATTAGGAGGGAAAAGAACAATATTAAGTTGTCAGATTGCACTCTTTCGGTCTTTACTACAGGCATTAACATTTAAAGTCTAACTAGATTCACTTGCCCCGACTATTTAGCTCGGCATCGAGTAGCTATAGCATAGCCATTTAGAGATTGGTGCCACGTGCTGGATACGCCCATTTTTGTACCAACTGCCCCTAAGTTTGTATTAGCTGGGTTTTGTGGCATCTTAAATCACTTACAATTTATTTTTTAGTTATTATGCGTCAATTAAATGCATCATATTTCTTTTCTGTGGGGAGAACCTAAACAAAAAATGGTTAAATATCTTTGCCAAATAATGAACCACTTAAAATTAGTTTGGCTGATGGATGTACACTAGCTTCAGCAGTGATACTGAATACTATTCGTGAAGAAGTCACACAAGTTTATGTAGAGCTTGATGCACTTATTATTCTCCCCCTCTTCTTTCAATGAATAAATTCTCACAATATTATTTCGTCTTGGTTATATCTTATATGAATCCATGCAACAATCTCAATTGGAACATATTATTCTGCCACTCTGTGTGCTTTGTGCAAGCATTTCCAACAGATATAAATGCAAGCATCACCGTGGGAATCCTAGGTTTTCTTGAAATGTTTTAGCACAGAATGCATAATAAAATATAGAATCTTCTTTAGTCAATTTAACCAGTTTTGGTTCACAGAAGAGGAAAGATAAATTAATATGTTGGGGTCTCCAAATCCATAATATGTAAGTAGTTTGCATAAGGCGATTCTAGACCAAATCATTGACTTTGCTTATTATAACGTCTGAGCCCTCCTTATGTATCCACTTAATAGGTTATTGTTTATGTTGTGCAAAATGCATTCCAATAGCCGTCAAATTCTCATGGCACGCACGTTGTGCGCTTTTAAGCCATAACTTTTGCTGCTTATGAATATTACACTTGATTGTATTCAATATGATTGAATGTGACAATCATTCACCTTGGTACAACAGAATTTACTAAACCCTTTACCATCTGATCAAATTTTAATTAAGAATTTAACTCTGTACAAGACTTTTTTTTTTAATTGATCTATGCAGATTCCCTGCGAAATGTGGACTGACCTCTTTTGGAGTCCAAATTAGTATAGTTCTATTGGCACATCATCTGACCAACTTTCCTGATATTCTCCACGTCTTAACCTCTTCCTTTTCAACTTTGCGCAGTTTGTTCAAAATAAACAGGTCAGTCCGCTTGACTTTTTTTCCCTTAACAATGGATTGCGACTCTGCCAAGTCCAATAGAATCATTTGTGTCGCAGAGTATGGGATATGGATTGTGCTTTCAGACTGAACAAAATGCAAGGAACAGTCTACCATTGCGACGCTTTCATACATATCTCTATGGATCCATGGCAGTTCCAATATTCTAACACCATCTCAACTATCCGAGTTCACGGACACCATGGCAGTAGCAGGAACTACAAGTTCACGGTATGATGTGATTAAAAATAACTGCAGCTTCACCCTGAATTCCAGCTCTAGATTTAAGTGATAAAAATCCAAGATACTTGGCGGACAAGTGTTCCAATTTCTTACATGCTAGAAGGGACACAAATGCTTCCACTATGTCATGCCTCATGTACAGAATGTGGACACTTCCCCACTTGCAAGAAAAGGTGGTAGGAGATATTATGGAGGCAACCCAGCTGTTACCGAATTCTTAGACAAGACATGTTGCAATATCTTCGTGCTGCTCTATCTGAGCTTCTTAGTACCCGAAGTGTTCTGTTCATGTCTGGTCAGATGGTCGCGCCAAATGGTTTGTCGCAGGACAGCCAGATCAAGGCGACAGTGGGAGCTTTCTCATTCTTGAAGTCCACTGATTTCAGCAGATGTTTAGCCTGGTTCTGATTCGGTTTCATTTTAGATGGGATCTTACATCGACTCCTATTAATCACTGCAAGGATCTACAATACAGGCCTCAAAACAAAAGAGTTGTACATTTTTATTATGCTAATCGACTATATTGAAGTTTATTTATTGATTTCTCTGACATGCCCTGCATCTCTTTAGGAACCACCTGAAGAAAAGAAATTCCTCGGTGGTACAGCGAAAACAGAAATTAAATTTAAAATTATATATATACATTTATCTAACCTTGCATGCACAGATACACTTTTATTATTCTCAAGCCATTTCTGTTAACATGTTCTGGTTATTTAACAATTGGCCCTTATCTGAATTTTATGCAGAATTCCTTAATGTAGGTAGTTCTAACTGCACGCCTCACTTTGCCTAGCTCTTTAAGGAGTCTGCGAATTTCAATGACAGAGTATTGACATCAGTGCCAGAGAGATGGAAAGTTGTCTGTGGAAATGGAACAGCGTTCAACTCTTCCAAGGACTTTGATTATGACTCGCCAAGAGACTTTGAAGTCTATGAAATGGACACATCCTCAACGGCTGCAGGTAAATCTGTTTTCACTGAAGCACATTTCGCATATAAAATCATGCTTAATCACAAGAAAAACCAAGATTTTTGCCCTGTTGACGTCCCTGCTCCAAAATATTATCAATGCGATAATGATAGAATGGAAGTAAGTTTAAAAAAGGAACAAATATGGACACCACTGAAGTTAATCTCCAAATACCCTAAGCGTTTTGTTCATGGTTGGTCAAATAGTCGCGCCACTTGGTTCGTTGCAGGACGGCCCGACTAAGCTCCAGGGGGAGCTTACTCATTATAGATGTTCACTGATTTCAGCAGATGTTTAACATCTGACGTTAGCTCCTATTAATCACTTCAAGAATCTATAATCCGAGCCTGAAAACAGAAGAGCAGTATATTTGTTTTTTGCTCATAAGCTATTTTTAGGTGCATTCAGTGATTTCGCTAATTCACTGAATTCCTAATTTTTTAGTCTTTGTTTCCAATTTGCAGGCAATCCTTCTTCATAAACAGGTACGCTCCTTTCTATTGTACATTTACCCCATTTTTATTTCCTTTTCATCTTCCATTGAGAATAGACATCTTAAGAATTTACTGCCATAACATATCAGCGGTGGTATATTGTTATACTCTTATTTGATAATTGATTGCTGTCTCAGACCCAACTAACCGTTTCTGCTGTTATAAAACATGTTTCTGCTGTTCTTCAGATGGCACTGTTCTACAAAGTCACAAGGTCTTCTCAAACAAAAAGGAAAAATAAGTTGAGTTTCAACACATATCGTAGGAACAAAATACACCATACACTATTGTCATATACAATAATTTGTGGTTTTAGTCAAAGTGCTTCACTGATTAACAACGGACTGGTTCAATGAAGTCATTTATATAGCGTAAAGATGCATTTTTTACCTATTTTTGAAAGCGAGGTAATATACACTGGAAGACAAAGGGCTTGAGGCTGTTGGTTCTAGCTGTCAGTTGCTTGACGAGCTCCGCGTCCTCCCAGCAGGCCCCTTTGATTAAGATGTTGTTCTTGATAATTCTAACTTATCTACTACTGGTTCATCTTCTGCGTAAGTCTTTTGAACATTAACTTCATTAGTAGAATTAGTTTTATTTCCACTACATTCACGAAGAGAATCGATATCAGCTTTATCAAACCATGACACTGGATGAAAATAGGAGTCTGAGTTCTTCTTGACTTCCTCTTCAATTGACCTGGGTAGACTTTCTCTATACTCGGCCATGCTATTGCCTGAACATGTATAAATGTTGCAAATATCAGATAATTCACAGCTTTGCAATCCATTGTTAGCACAAGGGACAACAACAGCCTTCCTGTTTTGAGTGCTTATTCTTGAGGCTAACCTACGAGTGGGCTTGATAGCTTGGTCTTCGTCTTCCATCACATCTGATGTCTTCTCCGTTATCCTCACATTGAATCCTCTGGGAGTAGCTACAACACAAGTCACTTCATCTGTTATGCCCTCTTTAGTGGTTGGTCCAGTCTTCAAGTTTGATTCCTGATCCTCTGTCTACATGAGAAGAGGCGATTTCTCATCAGGAAGGTTCATTTCAAATGCACAATTCTCTGAGTATATCTGTTTCTATAGAGCTCGGGCTCTTTGCTTTTCAAGATTATGGATGCTAAATCTGCGTTACCAGAAAAACATTTCTCCGATGAAAATTTTATCCAGGGGTCAGTTGGTGTGGTTAAACTTTCTAAGGTAAAACACCTGTTATCGCCAATTTTCAATGCACTTTATGCTGCTGATGTTGTGGTTTGAGATTGGGGCATGTAAACGGTAATAGGACTGAATGCTTGAGATGGAATTGACCATGTCGTTATTATTATTGTCCTAAACTTACTATTGTTTTATTATTTATGGTTATTAGATATTTTGTTCTTGGAATTTAATCTGTAATGCAACAGTGATGTTACTAATGTCTACTAGATTTGCTCTGCCATGTAATAGTAATGTGATAGGATTTACATAAATAGTTGTTCTATCAAACAACTAGATTTGTTCTGCCATGTAATAGTGTTTGTTATGATATTGGTAAACAAACACTTTCTTTGAGGCCCCCTCATGATTCGATTGCACTCCTACCATGTAGTATAACCATTGTTGCTTATCACGATGATGCACTTCTTCATTTGTGCTTTAGATGCTCCCTTTGGCCAAATCCTTTAACTTAGATAATATTGGGGAAATTAGTCCCTTCACTTTGCATTAAAGCTCGTTTCTATCTAGATTCTTTGACTGCAGACAGCTGAAAATTTTGTTCAAAATCATTGTTTGAGTTAATATCATGTTTTTTATTCTTTCATTTTATTATCATGCAGTCTATCTCTGCGCAGGTATGAGTGTTTCCTCTCTGAATAGCTGCTTTCTGGCACACATAATCAGCAATAAATCTGTTTTAACTTATGCCCTTATAGCATGTTCTCGACCTTTTAATTAGAACTTGGGAAGTGACTATCGAATTGCGTAGTTAGTGTCCAATCATTGGTGTCTCCTCAGGTCGTTATAAACGTAATCATCATCATGCCATCAAGATTCAAACTCCATTTCCCATCATCCCATGTAGTACGAGGAGAGCAACACAGTGCCAATATCAAATGTCCACCCACTATCACAGTATTCCCACTTTTCCTCCAGTGCATATATGGACTATACCACGTGTGTGGATTGGATGCTCCTGCTTTGTCTGAATGAATATGAAGGTTCACCAGTCGTGAGGAGCGCTATGAATTTTTTATCCTGGCGTCTATGAAATATTGACAGTTATGAATAAATTTTTCCCATTTCCCCTAGGGAAACATATATATTACATAAAACAAAAAAAAAAAAAAATGCATATTGCAGTTTTTCCATATGTGAGGAATCATATAGTTTAACCTGATTCATAATCAACTTGCAGTTCAAGCTTTTGTTGGGTGTGTCATGCTTTGGTAGATCAAAGCAAAATGGATAAGAATAATTAAAAAGATTCAGGAATGAAGGATTAGATACTCATAAATGGCATGAAACCAAACGATTACCAAATAGGGAACACCGCAATGGTATTGTTAATGGAAAAGTTAATATTTTGCCTCCATTCTCTAGACAAAAATGTTCAACGAGACTACCATTTGGCTCAATATTTATATAATTCTATGCATCATTGCCATTGTCCAGGCTACCGTCAGCCCATGTCAAGAGATTGTTCGTAGGTTAGTTAGTACTCAATATCTGAAATCAATGCTGCATAAAACAACCATTCATCTAATGCAATCAATACACAATGCTCCTTGGAAAACCAAGCCACCACTACCAAGTACAAATCCATGTCGCCAACCAAGTCACAACGTCACCACCAAATGGCAGTCGACAACAGGTTCCAGCGTGGCAGTTCTGCTAAAGTTTATTTTGAAACCCATGCTGCTGATACAGATATTGAGTACTAACTTGAAATATTTGGAATCAGTCCCAGTGATATGCCGCTTCCCCTAGATGTAATTCAACGATGTAGCTAGAATCCATAATTTCGTACTTCTGTGCACCTCCATACAAATGGATTGAAAAAATTCAACCCTCCATCATTTGAATCATTCAATCTTGCCACATAGCCATCTTATCGAAAGCTATTATTTATACATTCAATTCAGTCTACAGATTATATCCGACTTAAATGTAAATGTTTCTAAATTTAAAAAAATGGTTTTTTTTAGCTAGCAACATTTTCTTTTCTCATCCAACTTACTTACTTATTTAATCAGACCAAAATATTCAAAGACAAAAAAACAATTGCTAATGGATTCGCTAGATCATTTTGAAGACAATAATAAGAAAAAGGTTTTTCTTCTTGCATTTTTCTTTAGATATTTTAATCTTCAGTTAAGAATACGCATTATGTTGCACAACATGATGTAGTATTCTTATATCTTATAGGTAGTACACTCATATGAATCCAACAATGTTCCTCCATCACATATAAATGCTCGACAAGAGAATTACACAACTAGCAGCACAAAGGTGAATTTCCTCAACATAATATCTATTTTTAAGGTAAATAAGTTTGTGGCATATACAATACTAATTACATACTAACTAAATTACAAAGGTTAAATACATCTTCAAATATATTTATTAGCGGCATGGCAGGCTTGACAAAAATCATTATCAAACAAAAAAATAAAACTAAAATATTCAAATGTTTTTTTTCCCCTTAATTAAAGTTTCATTCAGACAAATTTAATATGTAATATTTTACATTATACATAATTCTTCATTCCTAGCACGTGCAACGCACGTGCCCATTTACTAGTCCTGATAATGGAATAATTTGTTATTTTGAACTATATTTTTCATGTAACGTTGGAAGAGCCTACACAAAGTAGTAACTTATATAAAACATACTTTTTTCATTTTGCTATTTATACAATTACGTATTTTTTAACAAAATATAAATAAAATTACATAGAAAAGTTGTGAGGACTTTAATACGGGCCTTTGAGGCTCGGGCTGAGGGCCGCCCTCATACTTTCATATCTAGGCCTTTACCCTCCCCTCAAAACGTGATGGCCAGGCCGGGCCGGGCTAAAAGCCTTTTTTACACCCCTACTTCAAACTATTCAAAGAGAATGATTCGGTGAACAATGACGTTTTCCAATTACACCCCTATATACACTTATTTATATATTTACTATTTTAGATGATTTGGTGAACAGTGGCGTTTTCCAATTATACCCTATATGGTTTTAATTATTACAATCATGGTCAAAATGGTATTATATAATAACATAGTTGATGGAGAGGTAAAACCATCCATTTTATGCAAATTGAAATTAGGACATTTCTCTCCTAATTTATCACAATACTTTCTATTTTACAAACAATTGCGAGATTATTACTGACCAAAAGTTGGATTTTTGTGCTGCTCGGCCCAAACCAACTAACCGCACCTGTGCCAGTGAACTAGTTTCAATAAGAAATACCAAAATATCACATAATACCAGCAATTTGATAGCGTTTATTGTTATATTCGCGTACATTCTCCCCTTACGTTAACAAAACGTCATAATGTTACTTATTAAAACGTATTGATGACGTTCTTTTAGGGAATTGTTATATACATACCTCATATATCTCAAGGCAGACCCCATTTAAAAAAAAATTAATACCGGATATGTCCCCAAATAATCTCTTAGGGCAGACTCCACTTAAAAAGTGAAAACACATAAATTTCAACTTTTGTCTTTTTACTCAAGTTTTGTCTTTTTACTCTCTCAAGAAACTTTCTTTAAACCTACATTTTTTTTTCCACTCCTCTCATTTTCCAATCCAAATAAACTTAACCCACACATATTTTCTTTCTCTACACATATTCATCTTCTTTTTCAAATTCTTTTGTTCTATTTCTATTTACAACCCATCTTTTTGTTTTTCAATTTTTTTGTTTTTTTTATGACATTGAGTGAAATGGAATGGGCATATAATGTTTTTAATGTGGAAAATGAACTATTTAATGAAGAGAAATTTCAATCAAGTGACCAAGACAGCGACCAAGACGAGGTAACTCCATACACAACTATTGTTCATAATGATTCCAATATCAATTTATTATGAAATCATTATGAGGACGACTTGTAATTACAAAGTATTTATGCAAACTCAATCTATGAGGACGATCTCTTCCGTTTAATGGTTGATTTTAATAGTGAGTGTTGAGAAATGGGAATAGTCTTACGTTCGAGATGTCCCAGGCCAATTAACTTTCTAAGACTCTGGCGCCCCAACTGGAGCGACTTATGAAGCATTAGACAGTCTACTTTGGCCGTCTTTTAGTTACTTTAATAGATATTTTTCTTGTGACAAATTTTTAGCTAACATTATAATTCACTGTAAATGTTATAAGATCCTCTATACAGTCACAATGAGGTACCAATTGATGCACTTAGGACTTCACAAAATTCAAATGCATCTTAGGAGGAGCACTACATAGATCAAAGCGAGAACATTTTAACACCAACATGGTATCGTGGATGAATATACATTTTGAAACTTACTTCTTTGATTTAATACCTTCTTACCTATGGATTAATGAATACTTAAATTGATTTATAGGTATTTGATAGTCGTCAAGATTTAATTGATTGGACACAACATAAAGGAAGTGAAGTGGGAGCTATTATTATCAGCATGGGAAATCTCAAAATGCAATTGGTAGGAAGGTTCCTAGGCTTATTTTTGATATGTGAGGTGGTGGTAAATTTCGATCTCATAAAAAGGTAGAAGCAAACGAGAAGGCAAAAGTGAGAAAGACTGGAACAAAAAGATGAATTGTCCTTTTAAATTAAAAGCGTGTTTTGAACGTGGTAGTTTAGATAGATGGACACTAAGAGTTGATTGTGGTAAAATCATAATCATGGGATGGCAAAAATTATGGAAGGTCACTCTTATATGAGAAGGTTTAATAAGATGGAAATGATTTTTGTATCCGAGATGAGTAGAGTTGGAGTCAAACCAAAAGAGGTCATGAATCTTTGTCAATTCAAGAGATATATTAAACTTCGTCCTCCATGAGACAAATGTATAACATAAGACATAGAATTAGACTTGATGAAATGGAAAATATAACACGATTGCAAGAGTTGGGTAGATTGTTAACGGAAAATGGATATGTGGAGTACAAGATGCGTCGAGAAGGTAGCAATGAGGTTTATGAATTGTTTTGGGCCCATCCGGTTCGATCCAAATGGCTAAGACTTTTAACCAAAATTTTCTCATGGATTGCACATATAGGACAAACAAGTATCATTTCAAGTTGTTAGAGATTGCGGGAGTGACATCGACCAATATGACTTTCATTGCATGTCATGTGTTGATGGAAAAGGAAAAAAGAGTATGAGTACACTTGGGCATTGGAAAGGTTTTGAGAGATACTCATGCCTGAAGTTCCAGTGTTGATTGTGACTGATAGGGAGCTAGCTTTGAAGAATGCGGTCGATGTAGTCTTTCCAAATGCAAAGAAGCACTTGTGTCGATGGCATATTTCCCAATGTGTCTTGAAAACGGAAAAAATATTCTCGATGGACGAAAGCAAAACATAAATAAACTTTTGTGCCATGTGGACTAATGTGGTAAAGTCAAAAGACACAGGAGGGTTTTTTGAGAAAGTTTGCTTCTATAGAATTAGCTTTTAAAGACTATCCTGTGCTCATCCAATATTTGCGTAGAACATGGTTGCCTTACAAAGAAGCATTTGTTGCTTCTTGGATAGACCAACAAAACACTATGAAAACAACTACGCATTTAATAGGGTGGAAGGATTGCATGCTCGACCAAGTCGAGCTTGAAGCGGAACATGCAAACATGATTTTCTTGGAATGTGGAAATTGATCCATCCAGTTATCAATATTTAGATGAGTGAAATTAGAGCCTCTTTTTGAGAGGAGTTTAATTAGATTTCAAAGACGAGCACAATGACGAAGTTTTTAGTGAGCTCGAGGATTTATTTCAAAGAGAGCTTTAGATTTGATTTTGGAAAAGATGAGACGATAGATGTCATTGGGGTAGATGATAGTGTTTGCGACCACACTTTATGTGTACTTCACACGGTTTGCCGTGTGCGCATGAGCTAGTGATACTCAAACAAAAAGGGTGCAGAATACCTCTTTCTGAAATTGATGAATTTTGGAAAAAGTTGTCTATTGAACCGAGAGCCAATGATCCCATTGATGTTGATTACAAACCAGCTATGGATTTATTTATTCAATGACTAGGATCGACTTATGAAGACCAACAGAGATCTATGATAAAGATGCTCATGGAACTTGCAACGCCTAAAAGTTCATCATTGGAGCCACCAAAGGAGGATGCTACACCAAAAGGCCGTCCTAAGGGCAATACTAAGAAGAGGCCAGCAAAAGAAGAGTGGTCAACTACCCGAGATTCGTCATGGTTTGAGTACCCTCCAGATGCTTCACCCGTGACTTTACAATCCATAACGAAGACCAAGGCCAAACCATTTGTTCCAAAAAGGAAGAAACCAAATTTTGATGTTGGTTGCTCCATTAATGAAATTGAACATCCTCCAGATGCTCCACCCGTGACGCCACAATCTATAACGAAGCCCAAGGCCAAACCATATGTTTCAAAGAGGAAGAAACAAAATGTTGATGTTGGTTGCTCCATTAATGAAATTTCGCATCCTCCAGATGCTCCACCTATGACTCCACAATCTATAACGAAGCCCAAGGCCAAACCATATGTTTTAAAAGGGAAGAAGAAACTAAGTTTTGATGTCAGTTGCTCCATTGCTCAATCTAGATATAAAATGTGTTTTCCGCGTGCATTACTACAGTTTATTGTTGGTTTTGAAGACCCCGTCGACGATGGAAATTGTGGTTTAAGGGCTCTCTGCTTGGCTTTGGGCGATGGAAACGTGGAAGCCTCTGAGATCTCTACTTGTTACAAGAAGGTAGTATGAAATCTTCCAAGTGTGTATCACTGTATCTAATAAGCGAAAAACAGATATGGAAGTACATTGTAAGTAATTCTACTATGTAATTGTCATTAGAATGAAAAGGAAACTCAAGTATATAATTGATTATTTCAACTGTATTGGTTAAAGTGATTGTGCAGTTTCTTAATTTTAGTGGTCATTGGAGTACTGAACTATATTTTGTGTCACAAGAATGAAGTGAGAGACAAGACTCAGACTCGCTGTAGAATTCTTTTTAGTTTTTTTTTGCAAAGAAAAGAGTCTCACTCTCACTGCCTGTGCCATAGGTAAAACTCATCAAGGATCATTCGGATTTTGTGTGAGTGTCTTCTTTTTTTTATTAGAGCATTTCTAATGCAGGTGAAAAAGAGGGGGATGTGAAAATTTTCACTTCTTTTTAGTGCAAAACCAGTGCCCCAGTGTGTAAGTAAAAAAGATGGCGACTATTTTTCCAAGTCATTCCCATAGTGAAACTTTCAACCGAAATAGTGACTGATTTGTGAACTTCGGATAGGATGTTGGATTCCGTCTCGTGTGTTTTTTTTCTTAAAAAATGGGTTTTTTTTCGGACGGAATGTTTTATTCCATCTCGCATGATTTTTCAATTTTTTTTCGGTTTTTTTTTAAATTTCAGACGGGATGTTTCATTCCGTCTGGAGCGTTTTTTCAATTTTTACGTCCAGACCGAATCTAACATCCCGTCTGAGATTATTTTTCACTTTTGCATTGCCCAGTTTCACCTTATTTTTCACCAAAACGGTGATAAGAGAGGGAAAAACTGCCTACATGGAAGTGATAAGAGGGGAAAAAAAATTCACTTGCATTGGAACCAATGCTGTTAGGAGAAAATTTTCTTTTCAATAATTTTGTACGGTAGAAATTAAAAATTATGGGTCCCCCCTTCTCTGAAACTCCTATGGAAGTATCACGGAAAATTTCCCTGAAGAGCCGCTAATGTTATGTTTTCTTGCTTTATAAGTTTATACTAAAGAATGGGCCAAAGAGGGGGGAAAAAATGTATGATCAGCTTTCTCTTAACAAAATGAAAATTTGTCCATGAAGTAGTTCTGTGCCGATGTGCGACGAGCAGTGTATTGTTTTTTTCCATTGGGATATGTGTTTGTGGTGTAAATTTGAGGCCATTGACAACTCTGCTGCAGAGTCTCTCACTTTCACTTCAAGTCCAACTGACACTTACATTATTGCTCAGGTAACCACACGGTATTTAAAGTGTTTTATACTGAGAATGCCTATCTTAAACTGACCAAAATTGGTGCACCATCTGACCATCATACCTAGTCAATTTACTCTGTAATCTTCATTGCCACAATCTCAAACTATCACTTCTTTCATTTCAACACCAACTCCAATATTGGTAGTTTGATGCTGGCACAAGATAACACCTCTATTTTCCAGAAACACCCTTGGATAAAAGGCTAAACTCAAAAATTCAAAAGGGTACATCGAGTAGCATTTGTTGGAGAGTGCAAGTGTGCAACTGTGAGTTTTAAAAGGTTGCTGTAAGTTGAGAGTTTGTGACAAATGAGGAGTAAACAACGGCAGAATTTGTGGGAATTAAGGTTCTGATAGATCAGCTGCATCAGTCAATAGAACTTGGGTAAATCACTGTACTGTAGCGGGAACTCACCAAAGGTTTAGAACATGCACCAAGAAGGAAACAGACGCGGGGTTTTTTCTCTTGAAGGGTAAGTTATTGTCCTGTTATTGCTACTTAAAGCAGAGGTACATTCCCTTGGTATAAAACTATAAATAAGTAGGCATTTCTAAGAGCAAGAGCATGGGTAACTCCAAGAAGAATGAACAACAAAATGTTAGCTCTGATGGAGATCTATGCACCAAGACATTTTCTTCTCAATGGAAAAAAAATGGAAGAGTATCTCAGCCAAGGTATCATTCGAGCATAGTGGTTTTGATAAATTTCTTTTGAACGATGTTTTGTCATATCTTCTCTCAGGTGCAGTGGAGAAGTAGACTATGCTTACTAACAACCGTGATTTTTATATGTAGGATATTATAAAAGGAAATTATAGAGAAATAATTATTCTGAATGATTAACAAGATTAGTTGTTTTTTCGTTATCTCTAATAATTTTTAATTTCTAATCTTGCGGATGGGGACTGAAGCCAAAGTGCCAATGAAATGGGATTTTAGTTGTTAGTTTGTTTCCTCTCTTTCACAACGGCAAGTCAGTGCCTTTACCACTACCATTTTGTTGGGTTTTAAAATTTGAAGGGCCCTTGGACTGCAATGACTTCATAAGCTAGCTAGAAATGACGAGATATTCAGAAAGCCGAAATGCAAGAATAGATAGTCTTGCTTGATGTTAAAGCTTTGTTGTGGTGTTGGTTCTCAAGGTTCTCCGCAAGAAAGAATTATTTGTTTGAAATGATGATAAGAATAAGTAGTAATGGGATTTAATTAGGATACTAGGGACAGTATGAGGATATGTTATACCTTGCTTCATAAATCAATAAAAGTTAGGCTTATGTATCCTTCGTATGAGAATCTCCCTCATATGTGCAGTGTGCACTATGTTATACCTTGCTTCTTACATCAATTCAATAAAAGTAATGCTTATCTAAAAAAAGGAAAAAGAAAAAGCACATCAATAAAAGTAATGTTTATCTAAAAAAAAGGAAAAAGAAAAAAAAAACTTGTTCCGATTGCTATTATTAAAGGAGAGCTATTATTAAAGGAGAGCTAGGTCCATGTTTCACTCCTTCAAACTTTGAGATAACAGAGAAACAATGGCAAACCATGGTTGCATCAATGGAACTGTAGATGGTTCTAAGTTCCCTTCGCCTGTGCCTGTTATTGGTTTATACATAGCTGCAGCTTCTTTGGTGTGCATGCTATTGATGCTTTGTGATATGGTAGCTGGAATTTGTGCTAAAAAGCGATGGCTACCCTGTAAGCTATTCACACTCAATTCTGTTTCTCTAACTCTTCTTTCCATAGCAACTAAACTCCCCGTCGATCTGACAACCTCAATGCCGAGTGCCCAGGATCAGTTTTCTAAACTATGTGGGACTACCTTTATATGTGTCTGTATGAGTTTTCTCATGCCTTCTTTTGGAAATAATAGAGATGCTGATATTTTTTCAAATTTGATGTCCTTGAGCATTTTCGTCATATCTACAGTCGTAAACATCTGTATACAAATACACACTGGAGTTATTGTTCTGTTCATCGTAGAACATATCATAGTCTTGTGCTTTATGGTGCTATTACTATCAATGTTCTGGCAGATTTATCCATCCATTAAAAAAGATAATAGCTTCACCACTGGGAGCTATAATAAGGTTCTTAGAAAAGGGAGCAGTAGCATGCTTGGTCGATTGAGGGGATGTTACCTGTGTGCTTATTGCTATGATCCACAATTTACAATAAGCAAAAATCTGGTGTCTGCCGGTGTTGGCACAATCTGCCTGCTGTGTTTAGTCATCTTAATACAAGCTTTAATAAGATCTCTCATTTTGAAGCGGGTGAAGTTTTGTTCTGGGATGTCTGATTATGACTGGTCGATGCCAATAATAGTTGTCACTCAGATTCTGACTGTCATAGTTGGAACATTCCCAGTTGTCTTTAGATGGCTAGCATTGTTTAGTCGCATGGAATTCAAATCGAATGTTCATAATATCCAAATTTATTGGAATTCACCTCATTATCAAACCTTGAAAAAAGGGGTGACTGTCTATAGATTATACAAGTTGTGTGCATGTTTATTCAATAGAATAGTCTGGATAGTGTCGTTGTTGATGGTGTTCCCAATAGTGCTAGTGGGTTACTTATGTATTGTTCCGAACAAAGAGGATACACAGCTCTATTATCTCCATAGGCGTGAGAGTGATGAAGTTATAATTTGGGCTAGTGAGTATATTGTGCGAAAAAGTGTGGATGATATAATCAGATTAAGGGAGGTTTGCTGTAGTGAGCCACTTACTAATCTACTCCAACTCTTTCGAAAATACCCATACCGTTCTGATTTTGATCTTAGAACGGAGTTTCGAATGAATTTTGGAATGGATTTTGGAATGGAATATACTCCCATGACTCTTCCAATGGTAGCCCTCGTGAAAATTGCACAAGTTTTCTTACCAGGTAATCTTGTTGGATCTCTAGTACACGCATTCAGACAAGGCCAAGAAATCATTCTATTCATTGACCAAACACTAATGCCACCGGTCGCAAAAGAATTCTTTTCATATGCAAAAGATTTGTGCAGAGATGGCGACTTTAGTGGTCTGCTCCCTGAGGAGTATCGTCCCCAACGTCAATCCGGTTTGCATCTGGATCTGAATCGTGCTCGTCAGATCCTTTTTAAATTGAAGGAATCACCGAATCTCCACAATATGGATGGAATTCTTCTTCATGCCATTATTGGTCGCATCCTTGCTGAAACCCCCTCAACGCTTGAAGATCTATATACATCTATAGAGAAAGTGTTTGTTGAGATGTTGCATTGGGTTTTCAGAAAACTACCGATTGCTATATTCAAATGCTTGAGTGAGAGCCCAACTGAGGAGTTCGAAAAAAGAGTACGACTTGCCATGAAATTCCTCTTTCAAATTGAATCTTTGGACGATCATATTGAATGGTCACTTCCCGGAGGATCTGGTATCTCAGAGTTTCTAACAGATGAAGCTACTGCTTCGACAGTGTTTAGAGGTCCACTGGCACGGCTCAATGAGATTGTTCGGAGGCCTGCAGGGGAAAGGGGAGTTTAAGGGGTGGAAACGAGACATAAGCTGTAGACACAGCCGCCAAAATAAGGTATTTTTTTAATTTTTAATTTTTTATCTGAAGTGTAAAAGCTAAAGTTTAATTAACTATTCGATTTCATTTGTTTGGAATTGTATATTTTTGTTTTTGTTCATTTTGAAGAATCTACATTCACGTGGTCTAATGGAGTAATCTGGTGTCGTATGCTGCATTTCTAAGCTGGAAACGGTTCCTCGATGTTTTGATTGAAAATAGTCTCTGATTGTTCTAAGTTTTTAATTTTTTCTTCTGGCCTTCGCATTTTTCTTTTGTAGCCAAGAGATGTATTTCGAGTGGCATTTTGGCGACGATTGTTTGTACAGAACTACCCTGCATTCTAAAAGCTAAAAGCTCTTCTCTTCATTTTTGTTTGGCACTTAAATAGTAATTAAAATGTCAGTTAGACATTTGTATACAAATATTTACAGGAGTGATCGTTCTGTTCAACACAGAACATATTATTGTTTTGTGCCTGCTGGTGCGCTATTGCTCCTAATGTTCTGGCAGATTTATCCGTCTACTAAAGAATACAAGAGTATTATCCCTAGTCATTTCAATGATCTAATTGCAAAAGGGAGCAGCACCATGTTCGATCAATTGGAGTTGTGTTACCAGTACGTTTACTGCAATGATACACAATTTTCATAAACCCGAAGTATGCAGCTGTCGCGTAATCACCCCATTGTGTTCAGTCGTCCTAATACAAGCTTCAGTAAGATCTCTTATTCTAAAGCAGCTGCAATTTTGTTCAGGAAATTCTGATTACGAACGAATGGTCAATGCAAACAATTGTGTCAGCCAGATTCTCACAGTCATAGTAGGAACTTTCACAATTGTTTTTAGATAGCTAGCCTTGTTTTTAGCCGCATGAAATTCGAAACGGTAGTTGTATCACTCTTGAATGATATATGATGGTGTGATTCAAAGGAATCGGACCTTGAAAAAGAGGTCAATATTGCCTAGGTTATACAAGTGCTTTGCATCTACAATCACGAGAACTCTATCGGTAGCTCCTTTGTTGGTCTTGGCCGTGCTAGTGCACTACCTTGTTCGTGGGTACAAACTAGATAAACTTGATTATTTCCAGGATCTCCCTCATGAAGGTGTGCTTGCGGCTGGTGAGTATTTAGTTCGAAAAAGTTGGGAGGACATAGTTAAATTTCGAGACGTTTGCATTAGTCAATCCCCCAATCATCTATTGTAATTCCTTTTTCATAAATCCCCCTCTCAGCATTTGTGTGCCATGGAAGCTAGAGATCAATCTTATCCTCGTCGAGAAGGTATGTTCTCTTTCAATCGCATTCCTTGTGAAAATTACCCAACAAGTAACCTTCTTGAACCTTTACTACAAGCATTCTGGGAAGCCAAAGAATCATTTATTTTATTGAGCAAACAACACAATCAAAGAGTGCGATGAATAAGGATAAAGCATCATATGCAAAAGAACTGTGGCCGATAGGAGTGACTTCAGTTTTTTGCCTCCTCATGACATTATTGGTACATTGACACCTGATGACCCTGAATCCGACTCTGATCTGGTTCGTGCGATGGCCATCAATAGAAGATATGAGGAAGCAATCCGTTCAAATTATAGTACATTGTCTGTATTAAATTACACTAGCAAACGGGCACGTGCGATGCACGTGATAGCAGTTTGATTTGATTAAAGTTCTTCTGATGAAAATTGAATTGTCCTATCATTTTCCTAAAATATCGTACTATTCATTTTTCAAGTTTTTTTGTTAGTTGATAACTTTTTAGTTACTTGTTCTAGTTTCAAAAATATTTAAGGTACATAACTTTGCTATATGCTAAATCTGGTACAGGTTTAATCGCATTGAGTAACATGGTTTGTAAGAGAAGAAAATAAATAGACATAGGATTCATGACATGTAAAAGTAATAATATATTAACAACATAAATATAATGCTGACAATGTGCAACAAATTACATGTAACTAATCTTCAATTTTCATGCCTTATTGTTAGGCGTTTTCTCTATCACGAGCAGGTAACTTGATTACATGTAACTACTCTGCTAGCTAGTTTCATGAGAATGTATGTCCCAACAAATGAGTAGACTGCTCCAAGAAGCATTTTCCTCGGGAGTTCCTGAGTAATAGTTTTGGCCTTGACATGAGCTCTATGAAGGCTACATGATCTGACATACCCTCGTTTGCTACAGCTTGGAAAGATAAATTTTCTTCACAATCTCCGCATCACTCTTAGATTGCAAACAATTAAACTACTATGGATATGAACGAAGACAATTGCTAGTTAGAAGTAATGCCTCTTCAATCTAACCATTAATCAATACCTGGCATCAATAACAACCATGCACGACAATGATCTTCCTAGTTTTATTGTCAATTTACCACTGAACCCCATGCCAGGAATCACAGGATCCACAATATTTCAAAGGTGTTGGAGACTTTTAATGCTAACGGTAAGAGCATAAATCAAAGCTTTTACTAATTAATAGTTCCTAAATAAATGTAGCATAATTTACAATTATACAAAAACAGCAAAGAAATATGGGAGAAATATGTGTAAATGTGTAATTGTAAACTTGTTCTTTCCATATTGTAATATGAAATTAAGTCTTGCATATTCACAGAAGGTACTTGTTAGAGCATTTGCAATGCAGGTGATAGAGGGGGGGAAGTGATAACTATCACCTACTTTCCTCCAAAAGTGCTGTGCAATGCTAGGTGATAAACTCGGTGATGGTTTTCCCGAGTTCAAAACAAGGTGAAACCTTCCACCCGAAGTTTATCAATCGACTTGTTAACCGGGACGGGATGTTGGATTCGCCCGGATTATAAAACTCACCCAGACGGAATCCAACATCCCGTCCGGAGTCCTAGTGTACCAACGGTCAAAAAGTCAGAACGGTCAAAATAAAAAACTTTGGTATATATACAACATTTGTTTCATTTCAACTCACACTTCCAACAATCATATATCATATTTCTTCTTCTTTAAAATCAGTTCTTAAAAAAACCAAATATCAAATGGCATCAACTCAAGCATCTCAAGCAAGTGGTAGCACTCAAGCAAAAAGAGAGCTCACTTTAGCATGTCCGATGATCAAGCTCTATGTCTTGCTTGGATAAAAATTAGTGAAGACTCCATTGTTGGTGCTTTCCAAAATGCAAAAGGATTTTGGAATCGTGTAACAAACGAGTTCAATCAAGCACGTGGGTCGGATAGGTCTCCTGATTCAATTAGCGGTAGGTGAAAATATATTTCAAAAATGATGAACAAATTTGTTGCAATTGTGAATGCGGTGGAGGCTCGACATGCAAGTGGTACAACAATACAAAGCCGGGTAATTACAACGTTGTCAATTTGGAATTTATTGATTATCTTAGTCTTAGTCTAATTATTTCCGTCTTAGTCTAATTATCTTAGTGTATTTATTATTTCCATTTTAGTCTTAGTCTAATTATTATCTTAGTCTACTTATTATTTGCAGTTTAATTATCTTAGTCCTAGTGATTATTTTAGTCTAATTACCACCATTTTTTTTTAGTTGTCCGAGGCAAGGATGACGTACCAACTACAAGAAAAATCGCTTTTTTTCACTTGATCATTGTTACGTTATACTCAAGGATAATCCAAAGTGGAGATAACGTTTTTGAGCAAAGGTCAAGCCCCACAAAAGGAAAAGGTCGCAAAAATGATGGTGAAGATTCAACTTCTAATTCACCAAGTGTTGGTGGAGTTGAATTGGAGGGTTCTCAAGAAATAGAGCCGTCCAAAAAGAAATGGAGCGCCCTCTTGGATCGAAGAAAGCCAAGTCCAAAAGGAACCAAGAAAAATCAATTGGTATGTTGGAGGGTTACTTTACACGTTTAGAGGATACATTTTCACAGGATGCAAATGAAACACACAAAATGCTTAGAACTTAGGGAAAGGGAACTTGCATATGGTCAAAGAACTGTGATGGCAAGAGAAGAAAAAATCGGATTCAAGCAGAAAAAAATCAGGTTCAATTGGAAAAAATCGGCTTCAAAAGATGCAATATGAAGCTAAGATTTTAGCGACCGATACAAGTGTCCTCCATCCCGATACCGCTTTTATAATCGAGCAACAACAAGCTGAAATACGTCTTTGAATGGGGAAGGGCTAGAGGTGGTTCTAGCTCTAACTAAGCTTATGTATTTTAATTATCTAGTATTTTATTTTCATTAAAGCACTATGTATTTTAATTAATGCACTATGTATTTTAATTTCAACTGTCTTTTTTAATTAATGCACTATGTATTTTAATTTCATTGTATTTTTAATTAATGAACTATGTATTTTTATCTAACTTTTTTTTTTTTTAATTAATGCACTATGTATGTTCTGTCCAATATAATTATTTTCATAGAAATACAATTACCAATAAAATTAAAATACATTGTAATATAGTTCATTAAATACGTTGGAACTACATAGGAAATACATTAGGAAATACATAGGAAATACGTTGGAACTTAATAGTTCACGTTAGGAAATACATAGGAAATACATTTTCATTTCCATTTTAATTTTCGCCTCCTTCTCCCTCATCTGGATCCGACCAATTTGGATCATAAATTGGTACCGGATCTGCTGTTTCTTCAATGCCAGTCCAATTAAAAACATGTTCAACTAAGTCCTTTTGAAGATTAGTATGTGTAACTTCATTTCTGATCTTATTTCTTGCTTCAATCATCGATAGACAAAATGAAAACCATCATCTTCCGAAAAGAGCAGGTATTGTTTCTTTCTCCTCGACCTTTCCAATTCCAAACTCCACTTTCACGTTCATTCTCAACAATCATATTATGCATTATAATGCATGCCTTCATTATATCTCCAAGAACAACAACACTATGACAACGCGCCAGAAGCCTTAACAATATGCCATCGCGGCTCGCAAAACTCCAAACGCCCTTTCAACATCCTTTCTTGCGGCTTCTTGGCGTTGAGTAAAGATCTTTTCATGCTTATTTCTTGGATAACTTAATGGCTTGAACAAATGTACCCCATTTTGGGTAAATACCATCAACAAGATAATATCCCATATCATAGTCATTACCATTCACATTAAATGCAACAGCAGGAGCCTCACCTTGCTCTAATGATTCAAAAACATGAGAACGATGAAGCACGTTAATGTCATTATGCGAACCTGGTAGGCCGAAGAAGCAATGCCAGATCCAACAATGTTTGTCTGCAACGGCTTCAAGTATCAAAGTTGGTTCCTTCTTGTACCCTACATGTGTTCCAGCCCATCCACTTGGGCAATTCTTCCACACCCAGTGCATACAGTCGATTGATCCAAGCATTCCTGGAAAACCCCTTGCCGCATTTTCAGCTAATATCCTAGCAGTGTCTGCCTCACTTGGTCGTCTCAAGTACTCTTCCTCAAACGCCGTGATAATTGCCTTGCACCAACGCTTCATAGATACATTTGCTGTGGAATCTCCAATTTGTAAATACTCATCCGTTGAATCAGAAGAACAACCAGGTTGCTAATTGTGCAATCAGTAGCTAGTCCCTTTTGTAACCCAGAAATTGCTTGCCGACCCAATCCATCCACCTTGTCTTTAAAGTAATCGTCGAATGATGCAACAGTATGCAACATATACATAAAAAGCTCTCTTGTCATCCTGTACCTTCGTCTAAACTTATGAGGAGGCCACCTACAAGGTGTTGTGAAGTAATCCCTCATTATCTTTTGTTTACTGAAATCACCACCATCTCTAAACGTGTACTCTCGCCTTCACAGATCCACCGTTTGTCTCAGATCCACATCTTCAATTTCAATGGTCGCTTGAGTCATTAATGCCGGTGATGAGATAATAACTGCAACCTCCTCCTCCTCCTTAGCCTCATCATATCATTATGCTCATCTCTTTACTCTTTCCATGTAGTCATCTTCTTGAGAAGTACCGGAAAGGCGACCGGTGAAACCGTAGAAGGCTAACTATTACTACTAGATCCTCCCCATAACCTTTGGTTATATGCAATTCTTTCTTCTCTAGACATTTTTCCTATTTTTAGCTTGGTTGTGGGGAAGAAGATGGTGTGTTGTTTGTTTGATCTAAAAGAAAGAAGAGTAAAACGAAATATGAAAGGTAAGGTCACATATGATAAGGTCACATGTGATACTTGATTTTGCTCCACTTACCAATTGACAACACATTTTATTAGATTTTTGTTCACTCTCCAAGTGACAACACATTGTATCCAAATGTCTATCCAAATGTACCCTCAATAATTCCAAATGGGCCACCATCCCCATCCATAATTCCATTGTTTGGAATAGTAAAATGTCGCGATGAGAAGTGCTTAAAACCGGGCCGGGATGTTACATTCCGTCTCGGTCTCTGAGACGGAACATACATTCCGTCTCGGTATCCTCATACACTATTTCTGTCAGAACATGTCAGAACCAAACCACCTGCAAAAATGAGTGATATTCCAAATTAAAAATTTTCTGTTTCAACAAAGACAGGAAATGAGTGAAACAAATGTGAAACGAGTGAAACGAATGTGAAACGAGCGAAATGAATGTTCCATTTTTGGAAACATACGAACTTATAAATTTTTAATTTTTTTTGGCCATAACCTCATTTGTTTTATTGACATATTCATATAAAAAACCTGCTAATATACTTTGAAAATAATAAATAAGACAAACAACAATCATGAACAACACCCAAGTCTAACACGTAAACTTCGGTAAAAACTAACTTATAATTTCTAAAAAAATTGGACATAACCTCCTTTGTTTAATGACATATTCATATCCAAAACTCATCAAAGAAAAACACGCTAATCAAAAATTCATTACAAAAACAACAATCCCAAACGCCATAAGACAAGTAATGGAATACGGTTATTACAAACTACAAAAATATCTATCGAGACCTCCTCCCCTATGAGAAGGCTCGGTCGAAAGAGCTCCCCCCCTACGCCGTTGCCGCCTCTCACGGTTGAGCTTGAGCTTGAGGTACTCCACTTCCGGCATTCTCTAACTCTTGCACACGTCACGACGGCCGCAAAGTTCGACACGTTCTTCTTGTAAGTACTCAAAACTGCGACGAGAGGACTCCATGAAGGACTCACACATGGCATAACTGAGAGAGCTGTAGTTAAGGAGCTCTGACCTTACTTCATCCTGTTTAACAAAACAAATGCAAGTTAGGGGTTATAGTGAATACTAATAATAACAAATCATAAATAAATTCAAATCATACTAACCTCGCTAATCGCTTTCAGATCGACAAATCTGCTACCACTGCGGCATCTACTGGTGGAATAGGTATTCTCATATCTTGCCCCTGAGAAGTAATCATGCTCCAGTGCCAAAGGTCATCATCATCAAATATCTGTGGAGTTCTTTGCGGCATCTGAATATCATGAAACACCCTGGGCTGTGACTGTGGCAACTCCACTCCTCCTGGGAAATGAATGTCGGGCCTCAATGCTCCAGAAGTAACCCCTTCAAAATTGGTGCCCCGGTATAACGCACCTAGCAAGAGACCTCGACCAACCCTCTTCCAATATAAGTCATAGTCGCCCGTAAAACTGAAAGCTGATGCGTCTGGCCACTCATTTGGGTTTGCTCTATAGTGTGAAAGAACAGCAGGAAGAATATCAGAGGCTGTCATATCTATAGGTGGTGGGTAAGGTATAACAATCTCTCCAGATACTTGCCGCCAACATCTGTCCCCAAGGTACCATGCAGTGACTGACCCTATAAGTATCATTCGCCGCTGAGAAAGAAACCTTGCTCTATGACACATATATGATAGTCTACGGTACTCAGTGTTCTCTGGAACATCTGGAATATCCGCATAAGGGTCCGAAAGATGAAGGACTCGGCCCAGGTTGCCACTCAATTCGACTAGCTCCTAAAAGCTCAATCTGGCGACGAAGTGTTATGAATATTATCGCGATAGGTCCCCATACCCCTCGCCACGATGAAGCCCCCATGCTTGAATCGTGGAATCAGGTCATGAGTCTCATCCTCTTCCAACCTCTTCAACACATGATGCATCACACCGAAAATGTTCGTACCACCAATCTGTCATCAATAGATAAAATACAATATCAATATATATATAAACATGTCAACATTAATAATTAGATAAATAAATGAAATGAAACAATAACTTAATAAATAAGACTTACCGTATAATCCAAACAAAAAGCCGCACAAATTGCCTTTAGCGGCTTTTCGTCTCAAATGCGAGGTCTAGCCAGCGTAAAGGTATGCCAAGATGGATTGACCCCGATCATAATCCCACATCCTCTCTACGCGTCGGAGAGACCGCCATCCACCCGATACGTAAATAACTATCAAAGATATCCAAATAATACCGCACCAACAAAGTAGAAGAGGAAGGCACGTACATACTCGTGGATCGACTCCTCACCAATATGATAGTCTTTCGGCTTCTTCTTGAGTCTATTCAAATATCTCGAAGTAAACCAACTCATATTTATAGCTCCTCCCTTAAACCGCTTTCAGCCGATAATCTCAAAATTTGCCTTGCTCATCATCTTCAACCAAATCAAAACCTTCAAAGAAACTCATCGCCGTAGTAAAACCTCTAAAGTTTCATCAAAAGGAACGACATCTCCATAACCAATTGGGATACCCGTGAGCATTGTGAAATCAAGAGGGGTAATCCCAAGCTCACCCCATGGGAAATGGAATGTGTGGGTAGTTTGCCACCACCGCTCAACTATCCCAAACAACAACGCCTGATCATTTTGTCCCAAATTAGAATTAAAAACTCCCCAAATGGTGTGGCGGATATAATATCGGTAACCGTGACAAAATTAGGATCCGTTTTTTGATTTCATACAACGCCACCACGACACAACATTTGAAAGTGCACAACGACTTTCCATAAGTGTACTTCCTACATTCAACAAACACGCAATACGATATAATTATAACTATTTTTTTTTAAAATAATGCGACAAATTCAAACTAATTACACAACAACAAACTTGATATAAACTAACATAAATAATAATAATTAACATAAAAAATCAAAAACTTACTTGAGACTCGCCACTTTCGATTTGCTTTACGTGTCGGACCGATGTTGACGCTAATGGTGTGTGTTCATCGATTTCACAACGCGGTGGAAAATTAAACCCAAGTTCAATTTCGTCCTCCTCGCCCACATTACGCGTTCTCGACGACGATCCTTTTTGCCCTTTTTTTTTGGAAATTTTAACATTTCCAAACCATCGGGAATGCTCTTCATGTGGTGAGGTTGGTGGGGATGGGTTGGGGGGTGGAGAAGTCATTATGAATGGAAATTTGTGTTAAAAGGTTGTTAATGGAGGCTACAAAATCGGAATTTTGGCTGGAAATGAAGTGAAAATGGAGCCTGTTCGCGTCTGTTGATATTGAGCCATCAGACGGGATGTTACATTCCGTCTCGTATCAAAAACCTTCAGACGGAATCCAACATCC
The DNA here is from genome assembly GCF_015680905.1 of Coptis chinensis. Lineage (NCBI taxonomy): Eukaryota > Viridiplantae > Streptophyta > Magnoliopsida > Ranunculales > Ranunculaceae > Coptis > Coptis chinensis. The sequence goes on from NC_141464.1 coordinate 78,069,280, forward strand.
CGTCCGAAATATTTTTTATCACCTCTGCATTGCACAACTTCACCTTGTTTTTCACCGGGTTGGTGAAAAGGGGGGTGAAAAGTGATGAGGTGGCGGTGATAGAGGGGGGGGGGGGAAACTATCACCTGCATTGCAAATGCTCTTATCAGAGTTAGTGGATTTCCCTTTTCCCCTGACCAAATGAAACAAAAACAGTCTTTAATGCCAAGTAAATCAATTATACAATTCAATCTAGACATACGTTGAATCAGTTGTCAAACATTTTCCATCTCGGAGATGCTCTGAGAGCCTAAAATCTAGAGGGACTTGTTCTGCACATAGATTGCAACACCACACTTGCCACAATTGAAACCTTCGCAGAGTTCAAATGCAACATTGCCAGTTATAACCTTCTTAGCAGATATCTCCTGAACAATGCAAAGCTTCTTAAGACTTCGTACAACATGGCCGTTGGACATAATACAACATCTGTTCTAACCCTCAAAGCAGTTGGTAACCAATGAGTTCGATCTCATATAGGGCTATCATTACTTTGGCACTATCATTGTCAACAATAAGCCTTAAAGGTCCTGTCAAGGTGACCTGTAAAGAGTCTGGTGAAGTTCTTTGAAAGGAAGCCGACACAGATTATTATGATAATACTGTCAACAATAACCATAATACAAATAAGAGTACAAAATCAACATATTACTCTCAAGGATGTACATATATTAAAACGAAAGCAATGGAGGAAAACTAAACTTGCGTATGAGGGTCAAAAAGAGTGGGAAACATTAGTACGTTACTTTATTTACTATGGACTATACTTCTTGTTTAGTTACAATATAGACTTCTTATTAGTCTCTATATACAGGTTCAGTAGGTGACTATGAACCCCCAAAAATACTTTCCTTACGTCACATCAAATGGATCACTACTAATTTTTTTCTACAGAAGAAGTATTGAAGCCAACGACAAACATTAATTTTATATCTGTGCTATCAATTTATGTTATCCAAGTTTACATTTTGTCCAAGGCTATCCATGGTGATTAGTTTACATCTATAATGATGCATTAAACATAAAATGCATATTAGAAAAAAAAAAAAAAAAAAAAAAAAAAAAAACCCTATAATAATCCTTTAAAAAGAAGAGCCATATTATAACTAATTTACGTCCACAAAAATGCTGATTTCAATGGCGATGTACTAGGTTACATGGACACGCCATATTTTGAAAAAAATCTGTGTCGGATACGTATCCACGTGTCCGTATCCGTATCGGACACACACGGACACATATTGTATTTAATTTACCTCGAATTTCTGATTTACCATCTAATTTAATAAATTTATAACTATTAAAAAATTAATTAATTATTCCTATCCGTGTCCCCGTGTCGATCTTCAACTGCTCGCCGTATCCGACACCCCGTATCCATGTTGGACACCGACACGCGTGCCCGTGTCAATGTAACCTAGGCGATGTACATTGGGGATTAGGAAGCAATAATGAAACTATTAAGCAAAAAGGTAGATGGGAAAAGAATGATACCTCTTTACAGAACGGTGTAACGGCAGGATATGATTGATGAGAGAATGGCATACATTTAAAACTGAAATAAGAGAATAGCATACATTTAAAACTTGAGAAATTATCTTGACAGGTATGAATTTGAATGCATTCAGATTTCAGATGGTAACTTATGTTGGGAAAATACCACATACTGAGGAGTAAATAAAACTTAAAATTCTCAATAAACAGATGGGAATTATAACATTAACTCTGATCCTCTTGTCCATTCTACATCATCTTGACACCTAGAGAATCAGTGACTTTAACTAAAAAAATACATTGGAACGATTGTTCTGGGAAGAATAAAAGTCATCCTTAGAATTGCATTATATGCAATCGGAACCATAACGGACAAAACCAAAAAAGAATGCAGTCAATACATGAAATGAAAACACTTAACCGAGATCAGAAGTTGATAAATTTTAAGTTTGTTCCTAGTCAAACGGTCAAACCCACATAAGAATGGTAGGAAAGAACTAAAAGAGGGCGAGTGAAAGTGGATTAAACCTTAAAGCTAATTGAAATGAAACAACAATTGGATATCTGAAAATTTGTAAGATTTACATAACACCATTTGTCTATAGGTTAAACTGAAAAAGTAAATTAAACACTAATATCTGATAGTATGAACACTAATCTGACCCCTTCAATGGAATGCATCCATAGTGCAAGAGGATTTTTTTTTTTTTTTTTTTTTTTTGGAGATGGAAAGATATGTCTTATGATAACATGAAACATGTACGCAAAACACAGACCCACAAAAGACTGGTAGATTCCCAGAGACGAAAAATTTCATGGAGCTAGCGCAATAAAATCATTCACAACAAAAGGAAGAAACTAAAAATGAAATTAAACATAAATTTTGAACTGTGTCATACATACCTTGGTAAAGAGAACACTATTAGTAATTGATAAGGCGCGCAAATGTACAATGATTGCTATCAATGTAGAAATAAAGAAATTTATAAGTAGAACGATAGAATGCTACCAAACCGGCCAATAGAAAGTAAATGTACTGAAAATAAGTCATGTTATCTGTAATCACTTAGATAAAATACTGAAATTAGAAAGAGGAAAATTGAAGAAACCTCTTCGTAGTGAAATTATTGAGATGTTAACAATGGTTGTAATATTCTGATCCATCCCCACCTTCCGATCCATGTCATCAAGGTTTCTTCCATTCACCCCGCTTCATGTGAAATGACAATGAGTTATTGCATTCGGTTTGCAGATATTGTAGTCCCCTTCCTTGAATACCTTGGAGGCTTTATCCATAAGTCCATGCTTGCAAAACACATAAGCAATTGCAATTGAAATGCTCTGCCTAATTTAACTGTTTTGTCGACTTCAATCATTTCCACCAAAGCTCTTCCGCTAGATATAATCCTCCTAGGCACAAAGATCTAGTGCCTGACATGGAGGAGCTTTTATACTATTTTATACTACAATAAGAGTACAACAATAATTTTTTTGTTATTAAAAAGATGCTAATTGATTATCCATAACACCAAAAAAACATTCAAAATTCAGCGTACGGTAAGTCCGACAACATGGATGAGTGCTCCATTGATTTATGAAGGAGGCATGACCCGCTTAAGAGATAACTGTCTTAGGGAGCTACTAAAATGCTCTACCAAAGACATGTTACTCGAGTTCAATGTCAACACCTTTTTTTTTTTTATCACAGTTGAGGACTTGAACCATATAGGCTTTTCATTGGGAGTCTAGTGCATGAAAACAATGCAGTGGAAAAGACCATGTGAGTTTTTTGGAGATAAAACGAACAAAATACTACATCAAATGACAATTGACAACAAAGGAAAGTGTATCAAGCCTTCATACAAATTGCCCAACTAACACCAGGCTAAAGTAATTTGAAAAACATCTCTAAGTAGTAAATAGTAAGTACAAAATAGGTAGCTCCTCACACTTCACGACTTTACTTGAGTAGCAAGGGACACTATCAGGATTCAGGAGCTATTGTGCGGAACAGAAAAGGATTAAAGCAAGAACGAATCCTAATGGTTGCTGCAAGGCAGCGATTCTGCCATTGATTTTCTCAAAAATCATTAGCCAGTTTTCTCTCATTCAATAGGTTTTTATAAGATTTATGTCAGGCATTAAAAGCCCAATGTAACATGCGTGTCATAAGCAGGTCCTGGACCTTTCAATAAGTTTCTTTGATGGCATAAGATCACAGGGGACTCAAAAAAGATGGAGTTTCTATTCTGGAATATATACATACCCCAAACGCAGACCATTCACAGCCATAACATTAGTTTGGAGGCATTCAAAGTCAATATGTTAAATGAAGTTAGTCACCTAAACTCTAAACGGAACTTGACTACTACAAACATGTAAACAACTCTTGCAGGAACACATGGATATAAACATGGTTCTACTCATGAGATCTATTAAAAGCGCTTGTGGGATGAAAAGAACTGGGCATTTTCTAGTGTTAGGATAAACAAATATTTGATTCATTGAATAACTCATTTATACCCTATGTACAGTAATATGTACAAATATGATAAATACATTCCCCACAATAACAAATATGATAAATACATTCCTAACAATTACTAAACACCTGTAAAAGGGCATATTTTCCTAAGTTAGTAGACCTTGTGAAAGCTGCGGTGGAATAGTAATATAATATAGTACGTTATACAACATCAGTATAACTCTTTCCATCCTCCTTTATCTAGGCTTTGTACCATCAACAACGCAAGAATGCATTATTATATAACTTAATAACTTAATTAGTTATTAGTAACCATCTGATGAGTCAAGAATGAAAGGAAAAAAACAATAAGCAAAGAAATGTTTAAGTTATAACGTGTTTAAGTTATAAAGTCACCCTATTGCAAGACAACATATAACGAAGTGTAGACTGTAAAAGTAAAAAGCACTTAAATAAGCCTTGGAAAAAGGCGAAATAAATTGTACCAAACCAAAGTTGTAAACTGTGGAAACACAGGAATCTAAAGCATGAGTACTCTCAAACAAAAGTGCATAAAGGAACGAAACCTGCCAAAGCGAGTTCTTCTAAGCATACCTTAAAGAAGCCCATAATCCCAATTCGATTGACATTGTAATGAAGCATTATTCCTTTTGCCAACCTGTGTTTGACAAAATCATTAGACCCAAAAAAACAAAAATAGGAAATCTTATATGTTAAGGCAGTTAAATCTTACCAGGCTTTTCTCAAACAACAAAAAATCATTTAGAAGATGAAGGTGGTGAAGAAGACACAGAGAAACGGGAGGAAAGAACCTCTTCGCGAAAAAGAAATGTTTTTTCTGTGATTGCTTGCAAATTAAAATCTGAAAATTTGAATAGAGTATTTGTTTCTTCACTGGTAGTGTTATGGACGAAGAGAGACGAAAAGAAAGTGAATTATCGTTTATTCATGAAAAACATTAGCGAAACGGTGTGTCGGGTTATTGTTTCAGGAACGGAGAAGAAGAATGAACGGTTTACTATTTTTTTTTAATTGGGAAAAATGGTGTCTCTGTTTCTGATGTTGAGTTTTATAGTCCCAGGAATGCTTTACATTACCGATTTACCCTTTCAGCGAGAAGAAAAAAGAAAGTGGCGGTCTAACTTTCCGGTACCCTTTCCATTAAAAACTTTGGTGTAAAACCGGGAATACAGGAACTAATTGGGAAATCTGGTATCCGCTTTATATATAAGATATAAGATAAGATATGGAAAATTAAATTATACAAAAAATAACATCACAAAATATATAATAGAAAATAAAAAATAAAATAAAATAACGGTAAAACAATAATGACAAATATTTTAATATATATATAATACTGAATGAAGCTAACACGTGTCAAATAACAATTAATAGGGAACCAAAAACTGGATGCAAATGCATCGAACTAATCTCAAATAATATTTAACGAAAAATCGGAAACTAGATGCAAGTGCAAACATTAAACTAATCTTAAAAAGTAATTAATAGAAAATTAGAATATGAATACAACTGCATTAAACTAACCTCAAAAAATAATTAACGGAAAATCAAAACTTGGATGCAAATACATCAAACTAACATCAAAAAATAATTGTCGAGAAATCGGAAACTGGATGCAAATGGAAGTAGTAAACTAATCTTAAAAAGTAATTAATAGAAAATTAGAATATGGATACAACTGCATTAAACTAACCTCAAAGAATAATTAATGGGAAATCAAAACTTAGATGCAAATACATCAAACTAACATAAAAAAAAATAATTGTCGGGAAATCAGAAATTGGATACAAATGCATTGAACTAACCCTAAAAGATTTAATTAACAGAAAATCGGAAACTAGATGCAACTGCATTGAACTAACCTCAAAGAAAAATTAATTATAAATTGGAAACATGATGCAAATGCGTGAAATTAATCTTAAAGAATAATTAACGGAAAATTGGAAACTGGATGCAACTACACTGAACTAATCTCAAAAAATAAACTGGATGCAAATGCATTGAACCACTAATATCAAGAAATAATTAATAGAAAATCAGAAACTGGATGCAAATTCATTAAACTGACCTCAAACAATAATTAACAGGAAATCGAAAATTATATGCAAATGCAACCTTATCAAATAATAAACGAGAAATTGGAAACTGGATGCAAATACATTAAACTAATTTCACATAATAATTAATGGGAAATCAAAAACTGGATGCAAATGTATTGATCGAATTGACCTCAAAGAACAATTAACATGAAATTGGAAATTGGATGCAAATATATTGAACTAACCGCAAATAATAATTAACGAGAAATCGAAAACTGGATGCAACTGCATTGAACTAACCTCAAAAAATAAATAACGGGAATCGGAAATTGGATGATGCAAATGTATTAAACTAATTTCACTGAATAATTAACAGAAAATCAGAAATTGGATGCAAATCCATTGAACTGACCTCAAAGAACAATTAACAGGAAATTGGAAATTGGCTGCAAATGTATTGAACTAACCGCAAATAATAATTAACGAGAAATCAGAAGCTAGATGCAACTGCATTGAACTAACCTCAAAAAATAAATAACGAGAATTGGAAATTGAATGCAACTGTATTGAACTAATCTCAAAATATAAATAACGGAAAATAAAAAACTGGATGCAAATGCATTGAACTAACCTAAAACATAGTTGAGTTATATGTTGTGGGAATGTCTCGATAAGTATAGTTTTGCATTTAAAATGGTGTTTATCTTATCTACTTCCATATGATTAGGAACTCCTTGTAGTCAAGTAGCTTCAATATATATGAACTTCGTTTTATTAGGCAATCTCACAAAACTTCAATCAAACTTCTATTATTAAACAACAAAATGAAGTTAAAGGGTTTTATCAAAGGTGAGTTTTTTTTTTTTTTTTTTTTAATGGAGAGTGAGGTTTTCACGTTATAAGAAATTTGGATGAGTGATCAATATAATATTAATATATAATAGGTCTGCATATTTACAAATATTTTTTAGAATAATTAATATAACAACACTCGTTCGTAAATAATCTTTAAATATTCCACATAGTGAGTCATGCATAATTTAAAGAATAATTAACGGAAAATCGGGAAATAGATAATCTTCGATGATCCCACATAGTAAATCAAACACAATTTATTTTTTATGTCATGTTTGTAAGGACACTACAGACGGATCAATAGAAGTTGGTATTACACGCCGCATTGGATAATTAAAAGGAAATCGGAAACTGGATTCAAATACATAACTGAGCTCAAAGAGTAATTAACGGGAAATCAGAAACTTTATACAAATGCAATAAACTAAACTCAAAAAGTAATTAATTAGAAATCGAAAACTGGATGCAATTGTATTAAACTAACGTAAGAGAATAACTAACGGGAAATTAGAAATTAGATGCAAATCCTTGAAAAATATTTAATGGGAAATCGGAAATGGTATGCAAATACATCAAACAAATATAAAATAATAATTAATGGGAAACCGGAAACTGGATGCAATTGCATTGAACTAAACTCAAAAAATAATTAACAGAAAATAAAAAAAACGAATGCAACTGCATTGAACTAACCTCATAGAATAATTGGTGGAAATCGGAAACTAAATACAAATGCATTGAAATAACCTCAAAGAATAGTTAACGGGAAATCAGAAACCGGATGTAATTGCATCAAACTAATTACTTCAAAGCATAAATAATGAGAAACTAGATGCGGATGTATTGAACTAACCTTAAATAGTTATTAACGGGAAATCGGAAACTGGATGCAAATGCAATAAATTAATCTCAAAGACTAATTAACAAAACATTGAAAAATAGATGAAACTGCACTTAACTAACCTAAATGAATAATTAACGGGAAATTAAAAATTTGATATAACTTGAACTAACCTCAAAATATAATTAACGGAAAATTGAAAATTTGATGCAAATGCATTGAACTAACCTCAAAGAACAATTAACATAAAATCGGAAATTGGATGCAACTGTATTGAACTGACCTCAAAGAATAATTAACGGAAAATCAGAAACTGGATGCAACTGCATTAAACTAAAATAAGATATTAACTAATGGGAAATCAGAAATTGGATGCAAATGCTTTGAAATAACCTCAAATAATAGTTAACTGGAAATCGGAAGCCGGATGTAACTGCATCGCATTGACCTCAAAGCATATATAACACCCCGTTTATTTTATTTATATTTTCCCCTATTTATTAGGGTTTAAAAAAAGTAATAATAATATTTAAAAAAAAAGAAAGATAAAGAAAAAAGAAAATAAAAGATAAAGATAAAGATAAAATATGATAAGATAAAAAACGTGGGAGAGAAAGACGAGGGTTTGGTTACAACCGAACCTTCTCTTTTTGTTTGAAAAAGTTCAAGAAAACCAATGGGGTTTTTCTCAGTAAAAGCTGGAAATATCGTTCTAGTGGAAAAAGGGAAGTAGAAAAGGTTCAACGTCTCAAGACTACTTACTTGGAAAAAAAAATTGTCCCCTTGCTTAAGGAGGAGTTTGCTTACCTAAAGTGGAGAAAATTGTAGTGAACTGTGGGATTGGAGAAGCTGCACAGAATTCTAAATTAAGGTTTAGATGCAGCAACGAAAGATTTGTCTATTAGTTGTGGTCAAAGGCCAGTGAAGACATGGGCGAGGGTGTCTATTGCTACATTTAAGCTTAGAGAAGGTCAGCCAATTGGACTTGCAGTCACACTCAGGGGAAAGGTGAGTCCTATTATTTATGCACATTGACATGATTTCTTGAAATTAATAGCATAATAGATATTTTCGTGAATACCAAAGCATAACAACAAAACAATTACTTAGATTCAATGTAAACTATATATAAGGTTTCTGAAAGGCGAAGGCCTAGTGAATCATAATGTGACAAAAGTTGACTATCTACCTAATATTAAAGGTCTGACGACCTGTCCTAGTATACTTACTAATTTATCATAATGGTGTGCAAGTCTGCCAAAAAGAATATTCAAGCCTAGATGAGGTTCAAACACACGAATTCCATGAATAACCCTAAAACATGACACTAAAAGCGACCAAGTGATAAACCTGTCTTAAACAAGATATAGTAAGGGCTGCGACCAAGTGATCAAACTTGTCAAGTTTGGTTTTACAGAAAACAGTGCGTCAGAATTTCGTTTTGGTACACTGTGTTCGAGTCAGTTTTCATATAGTTAGAGTGAGAGTTCATATTTTCGTAAAACATGAAAGAGTAAGTTCTGAGAGTCTTCTTTTCAATACAAAAAGCCTTGTACCATTTGGGCACTTGTGGAAAGAGTTGTGGTTTTCGGAAGATAGTCCGTCAGAAATCTAGTTTGTTGAAAATTAGAAGTTTTACCGTGTTTAACCTAAGTTTTCTTCTAGATGGGCTGAGGTTGGGACTTCGAGTTCTACATGGAAAAAATATATATATATTTATATTCCCTAGTTTCTAAATAATTAAGTTACATGTCATTTAGATGAACATAAGAAAAACTATAACATTGACTATGTGGCTGATAAGAACTACGAAGGCTTGATTCCAATCTTGAAAGATTTGGATACGTAGGCAACTTTGAGCAAAAGTGCAGCCACTACACTATACTATATTAGTTATTAGTTATTAGTTATTGTGGTAACTATATGTGAACAATGTTAGTACTTAATTGTGTACGTGATTGTGGTTGTTTAAAATGTATTCACGAGACATTTAACTAATGCGTTATTCCTGATTGAACTTTTTGATATCTAAGAGTTATATAATTAATAATGAGGTGAGTTGATTAGTTATTGTGTTTGGAATCTTTAGTAATGAATTATTGTTTGAGACGATGTTTGTTTTATAATAAAAATATTATAATAAATGATAACTCTTGAGTGTTAAAATCTGGTGTAAAAGTGTCTAGTGAAAATTTAATGTGTCGCCCACATCTTTAGATCTTTTCACGCTTCTTTGATGAAAAGAAATGTTTACGACTAATGATGTCATGTGAAAAGCAGCCTTAGAGAGGAACTAAGGCATTCGCCTTGCGGGTGGGCTATATTCCTTAAATGTGACGGAATGTAGGTCTGAATTTCTTGAATGTGGTAGGAATGATCTAAGGTATTTATTGAATGTGCTATGAATGACCTGTTAGTATTATAATGGGTATTCCTTGAATGTGGCGGGAATGACCCAAAATATTCATTGAATGTGCCATGAATGACCTGTTAGTATTATGATGGGTATTCCTTGAATGTGGCAGGAATAACCCAAGGTATTCATTGAATGTGCCATGAATGACCTGTTAGTATTATGATGAGTATTCCTTAAATATGGCAGGAATAACCCAAGGTATTCATTGAATGTGCCATGAATGACCTGATATTTTGTTATGCCTAAAAGAAGCTTTGTGTATGTGTATGGAAAGCCTAGAGATGGCTGTGACTTACAAGTTACGAGTTTACAAGATGAAAATATGTTTCCTGGAGGCGATATCCCCGCTTGGAACATATGTCTTGTAGTGGTACTCGGTGTGAGTGAGGCACACGGATATGTGTGATTTGGCAAATGTGTGAAGTGCAAATCGTGGAGTAGGAACTAAAGGTTGGGTTGTGTTTTTTAATAAATGAGTCAACGAGATAAATAATAAGCAAAGTAAAATATTGATTTTACGTGTGACTGAGTTATTGCATATGAATATTTATGTATTATGGTATACATGATTTCTTATGAGAAATGTATACGTGGTTTGTGTGAGTTAATACTCACAAGGGATGAATGTACTCCCTAGTTGGGATATATTTCCTCGTTCTCATAAGTAGATGAGTGGTTTTTAAGAAAAATATTGGCTTTAAGTATGAGCGAGTTGTTGGACATGATTGGTGATATATTATGATATGACGCATATAATTTCTTACGAAGGAATGTGAATATGGTTAATGGGATATGATGGATATGGTGGTGTGATATGAATGTTAGTTAATATTGGTGATATATTGTGATATGATAGATATGGTGGTGTGATATGAATGTTAGTTAATATTTATGATATATTATGATATAATGGATATGGTGGTGTGACATGAATGTTAATATTGGTGATATATTATGCCAAATTATATATACCCATAATGGTTGCAGTGAGAGTGAAATAAATATTTATTATAAATAATTACATTTGGGAAATCTAACTTTGTTTTGCAGGAGGGTAAGATTTATTTACTTTTTATGCAGAGACGCTGTCCTACCCTTATACAGAAGTGAATATCGGTAAGATTTAATTAAATTACTAAGTTATTAAAATGAGTTATTATAATGAGTTAATAGAATGTATGTCTTGCTTGGGAAGAAACTATGCCGGTTGAAATGACGGAACTACTTGTTTTCCAAGCTGAGAATGGTTAAGTTATGGGTACATATAAAGTGTTTGTTTGGATAATTAAAGTATGAAATTGTTTTTATGTTGTTAGTCTACTCATACCAGCAAATTCAATTTGCTGACCCATGTTTTCTTTCTTTTGCAACGTGGGTGTGTTCTTGGAAACATAGATGGTAGAATGCAGTGGATGAAGACGCTTGATTTGGATTCGCTCTTGGAGTCTTACTAGTATAAGTTTTATGAAGTATAAAGTCTTGATTTGAAATTGATGTAATAGAGTTGTTTAGAAATTCTTGAATTCGTACATTAAAAGTTGTTCTTTTGGTTTTCTTTTGATTTCGGGGTTTTTTTTTATCGTGTTTGATAACATGGTATTGGGTTTTGTTTCACCCTGGGTTTCCAGATGATTGAATATCATTGTTTTAAATATTGTCTGGGAATTTGGGGTGTGACAGCATAAATAACTAGAAATTGTAAACTATTGAACTAATTAACCTAGAAAAATAATTAACGGGAAATCAAAAACTGGATGTAGATGTATTGAACTAACCTCAAAGAGTAATTAATAGGAGATTGGAACCTGGATGCAAATGTAATGAACTAATCTCAAAGACTAATTAATGAAACATCGAAAACTGAATGCAATTGTACTGAATTAACCTTAATGAATAACTAACGAGAAATTATAAAGTGGATGCAATTGCACTGAACTAACCTCAAATAATAATTAACGGGAAATCGAAAACTTGATGCAACTGCATTGAACTTACCCCGAAGAATAATTAAAGAGAAATTAGAAACTGGATGCAACGTACTACATTGAACTAACTTCAAAGAATAATTAATGGAAAATCAGAAAGTTTATGCAAATGCATTGAACTAATAACCCTAAAACATGTTTGTATTATATGTAGGGGGAATAAATGTCTCGACAAATATAGTTTTGCATTTAAAGTAGTGTTTATCATAATTCTTTTATTATGATTAGAAATGTCTTGCTATTCAAGTAGCTCCAATATTATCTTTGTCACATTGGACATTCTCACAAAACTTTAATCAAACTTCTATTATTAAACCTAACAAAAAAAAAAAAAAAAAATGAGTTTTTTCAAGGTTTGGTGTTTAATTTTAATAGAGAGTGGTGCAAGAAATTTGAATAAGTGATTAATATAATTTTCATATCTCATAGCTATGCATAGTTGATAATATTTTTTAGAATAATTTAATATAACGGCATCCGTTCGTAGGACGGGTTCGAAAGCTAGTATATATTTATTTATATACTTACTATTTTAAAAAGAATGATTCGGTAAACAGTGACGTTTTCCAATTATACCCCTATATAGTTTTAATTATTACAATTACGGTCAAAATGGTATTATGTAATAACATAGTTGATGGAGGCGTAAAACCGTCCATTTGTACAGTGAAATTCAGACATTTCTCTCCTGATTTATCACAATACTCTATTTTTTGTGCTGCCCGGCCCAAACCAGCTTACCGCACCCGTAGCGTAGACACGTGCCAGTTAACTAGTTTCAATAAGATAACGAAACGTCATAATGTACAAACATCATATATTCGTGTACATTTTCCCTTACGTTACCAAAACATCATAATGTTACTTATTAAAATGTATTGATGACATTCTTTTAATTAATTCGCCACAACGTTTCTCTCTTTCTTCCGCCTTTATCGCGAACACCGGGTGGTAATCTCTCTCTCTCGATTACGCCTTTGATATGTTATATGTTTCAGAGCTTTCAAAAGAGTTTCTAAGAAATTATGTTATGAAAAAGCATGACATTTTGTTGGACCAAGTGACAAATAAATGTTGAAATGATGAATAGTGTTTTACTGAACAGTTACATGCTTGAATATTGAGGACACACAGAATGGCTGATTCTGATAGGGTAGAGGTAGGAATGAAGTTGTCTGACTTCAAGTAGGTATTTGATGGTAGTAGTAGGTCATAATGTTTCTGTCACGCCCCGAATTTCGACAGAATTCGGAAAAACATATATTTGTTCCCGACTCTTCGATCTCCGAGGTGTGACGCACTCTCCACTTCCAAAAACCCATAAACAGTTTAAATATGCGGATAATTAAAACCAATAAAAATTTTAACTTAAACAAAAGTCCTCTTCATTACAAAAATTCACAATTAAGATTATGTTACAAATCTCTTTTCAATAACTCTTTATTTAAAATTACAAATGAAAATACAAAAACATTGTCTAGACTGAAAATCTATATCACCTCCAGGGAAAACAAAATATATCCTGAGATGCAACGCTAACGCAAACCACAAGCAACAACCAACCTTCTTCAACACTAAACCTGTCAAAACTTATCAACTATGTTCATTGAATGAACACACCCGATAAGCAAACATGCAAATCGGGTCAACATTATAAAACTGCTGGTGTGAGTAGCCCTAAAAATACATCATATACTTATACAAATATATACACAATCCATAAGGCAGTTAGTTCCTCCACCGAGGCGCCTTAACTTTCAACGACTAATATAACATCCTTAAGTACAATAATTAAGGCAGGTAGTTCCTCCACTGAGGCGCCTTAACTTCCCACTAACCACACAACAAACTATACACATAATAAATAAGGCAGGTAGTTCCTCCATCGAGGCGCCTTAGGTTCAACTAAACAAATAACCAACCAAACGTATTATATACGTACCGCATTTCATGCTCAATTACAGAGTGGGTCGTCTCTGCCCAAGTAATTAGTTTGACCCACCCTTCTGCAAAACCATATGCAATCATATATTTAAAGGTATATCATTAACCCACATATTACCATAATTATATTAATTAAGGCTTTCTTTGCGTGTCCCTAAAATCACGTCGTATCTATATCTTACCTAGTTTCCCTGGCTACCACAATCGCTACCCAACGCCGAACATGTACATCCACATGCCTCTCCTTACATAATGAACCACTCCGTGCGTAACTACCCTGAGTGAGATGCCGCACACCAGATAACCCTCACACGGAAGCCATATATGTAAGTACTGCCACTATTCGGCATAAAATATTACGCATCTTGTTCTATTTTGTGAACGGAATAATCAAGCCACTATTAAATTTCGCGGAAAAGGGCCATTCAAACTTTCTTGAAGCGCCGGAAGGGCCATTCAACTTCTTGAAGCGCCCGGAAGGGCCAATCACATTACTTAAGCCCGAAGGCCATTCAGATTCAGCGAAACCGGAAGGGCCAATCAAATGCACTGCGCCCGCGCCGGGGCAAATCACATGAGTTGTGGTAGTTAGGTTCTAGGATTTTTTCGATTCGTAATTTATTCAAGTGTCATACATTTATGACTCATAATCATTCCACTATATCACGTGTAGGTCAATTACCTTATTGCACTAAGCCACAATATTTAGAAATATCTCAATTATATCTCCTAACCACTTTCATTCTTTCACGTGCCAATATATTATTGCACTAAGCCACAATCCCGTGGGAAAATATTCACCAGTACTATGCTACCTCATAGTAGCATCTCACATATATAATAATAGAGCGTTTATATAAATTCTCAAAGATATTGCATTAATATATATATCCCAACATATTATATCATGTCACAATGCTTCAACGTATCGCATATATTTTTATTATAGCGTATTAGGAATATAATGTCTCTTAACATCTCAATATCGTCACATGTCAAAAATATACAACATCAACGTCAAATCTTTCCTAGATACTGACAGCCAAATTTATACAAGCTTCCACAGCATTTTATTACTACATTTGTCCATATAATATACAACATAAAACGTAACATAATAAGACAGTCCACAGTCTACAATCAAAGCCCAATATATATATGCTTTACACACTACTCACGTCAAATCTAAATTAGATAATGACCAACCAAGTTATACAATTTACGACAATATTTTATTACTACATTTGTCCATATAATCAAATGTGTGAAAAACTGGAAAAGTCAACATTTCATAATCAAAGGTCAACAGTCAAAGTCAACAGTCAAAGGTCAAAGTCAACGGTCCACTGTCAAAGTCAAAAGTCAACATGCCATGGTCAAAGTCAAAGTCAACATGTCATGGTCAAAGTCAACATGTCATGGTCAAAGTCAAAGTCAACATATCATGGTCAAAGTCAAAGTCAACATGCCATGGTCAAAGTCAACACGTCATTGTCAAAGCCAAACTGTCGTTTCCATGTTAAAAGCGGGTTCGAGGGTCATAGCCATGGTTGGTGGCTAAAAAATGATGTGCATGACTCGTGGGCTCGTGACTAAGGTAATGGTTCGGACCAACTAGCCCCAAACCTTAGGGCAGAAAGTCCGAACTTTTAAAGACCCAATTAGATCTATTTTAAGTTATATGGACGGCCCCAAAACTAACTTGAAACTGGTCCAAAGAAAAGCAATCAGTTTTAGCCCAAACAACTTAACCTAAACTGGGCCCAAACTAAACCAAAACTGGTCCACAACATAAAACAAAACCGGGCCCAAAACAAAACTTGGTTCGGCCCAACAACTGAATCTAAACCGGCCCAAAGGAACTAATTAGTTTTTGGCCCAAATAACTTAACCCACACCCGGGCCCAACCTAAACAGCTAAGGCCCAAGCCCAATTCGGATTACTGGTCATCTTCTCCAACAGTTTCACGAATCCTCCTAGTCCGAATCGCCGTGCTCCACCTTCCAGCAAACAAGTTTCTAGCTCTGCCTCCATTTTTAATATTTTATTTTCTAAGAACCCTATTCTCCAGAACAATACGAATATATACTTGGGTTCGCAACCCAAGCCCAACACAGACTCGGGCCTAGAAACCAGGCCCACATGTCCCGAGTCCAATCCAACCAATTTTTGTTTTGAAAATAAATAATTAAATTAATCAATTAATAAATAATTACGTATTTTAAAAATACGGGCGTTACAATTTCCTTTCTGCTCATGCAGAGCTCAAAGAGAGGGGGAAAGAGAGCCAAGAAAGATAGAGAAGCTATTTATCTTTGCTATTATTCTGAGATATCCCCAGGGACTCAGTTTTTGGATCATCGGGGCGACTATCAAATTCCAGGTATACATATATCAATAACATTGTCATTGTTGTTAATGAAATATTGAATTAATGCAAGATGTTACACTCAGGTATAATAGACTGAAGAAGACGACAAGCTGTTGGAGAGAATTTTGAAGTCTATGAAGAAGAAGAAGTTTATAATAATTCAGCAGGACAAAGTTTGGAACCTGTTTGTGATGAAAGTGTCCCACTTGTATATTATTCCACACCAGAAAATGAATCTTGTTGAATTCTATGTTAGTGGTGATGCTAGGAGAGTTGTGATATTGATATATTAGAGACACCAAGAAGAAGACCAAATAAGACTAGAGATTGATTAGGGTTAAAGAGTCCTTAGGTTGAGAGTTTGTTCTCTACCCAGAGTTACATACTTATACTAAACTAAAACATGATAATAGAAACTACTAAATATGGATGTCCACACTTATAGAAACATGGGACTTTTCATATTGGACATATTATAATACTGACATATTCTAATACTCCCCCTCAAGCTGTAATTACGCAAACTATGCAAATTACAACTTGGATTACAAAAAACAAAAGATAAGAATACTGCTCCCCTTTCGTATAGAACTGTTTTTAGTTGAAGAACTCGAACAACTGTTGAGACGTTCTGGAGCTGAAACTGTCGGTGTAGGCAATGACCTAACTTGAATACTAAAAGTGTACCTCAGTCACAAACTGAAATCATAACACCGGTTTAGTGGCGCGCTGCTTGGCTACTACTCACTTCATTCGCTGTTATGGCTATCATAATATAAATTGAAAACAATAACACTGATTTGATGTGTGCTTCTTGGCTGCTACTATCAATATCATTGTTAATGTCAACAAAATACTATTATGGGTACTCTGAAAAACATCACGTCTGAGTTGAGGCTTGATCAAGCACGAAATATCACGTGTAGTTGAGGCTTAACTGCTACCTGAAACATACTTGCAGTTGAGGCTTGACTGCTACCTGAAACATACGTGCAGTTGAGGCTTGACTGCTAGTTGAAACATACTTGCAGTTGAGGCTTGACTGCTACCTGAAACATACGTGCAGTTGAGGCTTGACTACTATCCCGAATCTTGAAGATCGAATAGTGGAGATGTCATAAATGAAGCCCTGAATAGTGGATATGCCTTGTCGTGAAGAGTTCGTCAAGGCTTGTTGGAATATGGAGACATGAGTAATCTTTCTCATACGTCTCCATATTCTCCTTCCCTCACATACTACTGAATGTCTTCATATCTCCTTATTCCCCCTCTCAAGTTGGAATATACAAGGCTGTTGAAAAATACAAAAGCTTGTCTATTCCGACTTGAACTTGAAACTGAGAAAACTAAATACCAACTTATACAACCAACCAATGCCCATTTAAAAAAAAAACAATACTTCATACTCCAACTATACTTCATACTTCAAAAATAATACTTCATACTTCAAAAATTATAATAGAACATACATCAAACAATACTCACTATAGAAGGTGGAGGGTGGGTCATGCCTTTTTATGATTGCGAACTTCTGGAACAGTGGAAGATGGCTTGAATAATTCCTCGTGAGATAGAAGTCATGTGCCCCTATAATACTTCAAACAAACAACTTGATCATGTTCTAGAAACTGAGACAGAAGACAGTATCAATACCAACTGCGCGGAAGCTAGAAACCCAAACATCCATAACGACATACAAACAATACTACCCCTCCAATCCTGGATGAGAATGCAAACTACCTTCCAAAGGCTTGATACTTCAAAAATCTCAAAAACTAATGAGTGGAAGCTTGAGCGCGGGCGCGCCTTCGTCAAGGCATATTGGAGTGCGCCCCGCACCCAACTGCCTAGAAGTCGAGTCAAGCAAGAGCGCACCGCCCGCGCCCATCTCAGGCAATTCCGGAGCGCGCCTCGCGCCCTCTTCTCTGAATACAATAGGAACAATACTTAAAACAACTTTTTGCGTGCGGACTGAGCGCGTGCGCGCCTGTCCAATACTAACTTCAAAGACTCTGGGATACAGAGAGGTTGTGCCCCTCTTATCAATACTAAGTCAGAGAGATTGCAAAAGACGTAGATTGCGGAAGTGAAACAATATTAAGAAACTAATACTGAGAAACTTCGGATCTCTCTCTTATCATTCTTCAAACAAACTTTAAACACTAGCGGAATCTTGAAAACTTACTTTAACATGACGATGAACAGTACGATGCGCAGTACCGTTAACAGTGTCGATGAATAGTAACCGTGAACAGTGTTGGTGAATAGTAATCGTGAACAGTGCCGGTGAACAATACCCATGAACAGTGCCGGTGAATAGTAACGGTAAACATGCTTGATGTAAACAGTACCGGTGAACAGTAAACCCGCCAGAGAAAAATTGAAACTTGAATTGAGATATAAGAACTTCTTCTTGTGAGAAATTCTTCTTCTTCTTGAAACTTGACTTGAATACTATACTAAAAAACTTAAAGAAATTTGATTTTTTCTTTTCTTTTCTTAGTGAGGGTTTCTCTTCTAGCATACCACTGAATCTCGCTCTGATAACCATGTTGAATTCTGTGTTAGTGGTGATGCTAGGAGAGTTGTGATATTGATATATTAGAGACACCAAGAAGAAGACCAAATAAGACTAGAGATTGATTAGGGTTAAAAAGTCCTTAGGTTGAGAGTCTGTTCTCTACCCAGAGTTACATACTTGTACTAAACTAAAACATGATAATAGAAACTACTAGATATGGATGTCCACACTTATAGAAACATGGGACTTTCCATATTGGACATATTATAATACTGACATCTATATAATAAAACAGCTTGGTCTTTAAGCTCTTTGTGTGAAGCCTACATCGGACTGACTATCAGATTAATCTGATCCAGTACATCCGACGGCTAAATGATATATTAATCCTCATAGATATATATATATTAATCGGACTGCTAACAGTTAATACTGATGACAATTATATTAATCCTCATATAGATATATATATATTAAATTATATCTCAAATTATATCTCATATCTTCATTCGGATATATATCCACAGGATTATATCTCATATGATATATATCCGAAGAAGCTTTTACCTGATTATATCTCATATGATATATATCCGAAGAAGCTTTTACCTGGGCCATATGATATATCTCATATGATATATATCCAAGGCTATATAAAGCTCTCACGCTTTAGAAGCATTGAAGCAAGCATTGAAGCCTGACTCTCAACATCTATTTTTTTGAGCACATTATTTCCTTTTTCCTTTCTGAGGGGGAAAAAAACAACAACAAAACAAAATGAAACATAAAAAAACATAGGTCTCATAAAAAAAAAACCAAGCAAATGGAGGATGCATCAATTAACAAAGCATTCCTCTGTCCTCAAAGCCTCAAAGGCCAGGTGCATTTACGAGTTTCAACAGTGTTTTGCCCAAAGTTCCACGCACAGAAGAAGTAGATAGATTAGTGCCAACGTTGGCGTCCAAGCAAGGGTTTTAGGGACATGGAAGTGATTAACATATATCTATATAATAAAACAGCTTGGTCTTTTTATGTGTTTATATCGAGCGGTCGGGAAGCAGCTTGGTCTTTTTATGTGTTTATATCGAGCGATCGGGGAGAAAACAGTTTTGGGATGATCCTACGGTCATAAATCAATTTATTTTAAGAGTCATACTTACTCTAAACCAAACTAAAAAGGAATAAGCTATTATAAAGGATAAACAACGGTCGGGGAGAAAGCAGTTTTGGGATGATCCTACTGTCATAAATCAATTTATTTTAAGAGTCCTACTTTCTCTAAACTAAACTAAAGAGGAATAAGCTATTATAAAGGATAAAAACAATTGTATCTTTTATCTTTTAATACGTCTTGATTCCATTGTATCCTTGAGTTTACGAACTGGTGGTGAAGATTAAGTTTTATGATGCTTTTAAAAGTGATGGTTATCATGATACTCTAGCTGTGGTTGGAAGGGACAATGAAGGAAGCTTTCAAGGTGCTTGCTTAAGAAAAAAGAAGGCTAATACGTCTGCATAAGCAAAATTACTAGATGCTAAGCCAGCAGGGGAATTTTCACACCAGAAAAAATGGAGCAGTACTTTTTATGAAGGGGATGCCAAGCAAGTTATGGACGCATGTAGGGATGGAGCTGACAATGCACCATGGAGGTGGAAACCAGTGCTTACAAATATATTTTGTTATAAATCTTTCTGTAATGAACTTCGTTTCTTTTAGACATACCCTTAGAGCATGTAACATGTTTGCTAAAAAACACTTGCTGCTTAGACAGCCAAGAGTGGACCTGTAGAGTTATTTTTGTATTGTACTGACTTCTTAAATTTTTTGATAAATGAATGAATTTGATGCATATGTTTATATAACAAAGGTCATCCTAATCCAAAACAATCTAAGTAGCATACACCCTCCATAAACACTCAATATTAATTTTGTAAATAATAGTTATTAGATTTTTGTATTTCTTTTGCAGCTTTTAATTTAATTAATAAAAAAATAAATAACTTTATGACTCGAGTGGCGTAGCCATGGGTTAATTTCTAGTATTCTAATAAATCTAGTGATACCACTTACAATGAAAGCCTCCCCAACACAGATTCTTCACCAGAAAGAAGATCCAATGATCCCACTAATGATGAAAGCTTCCCAAATACACATTCAACTAAAAAGATGCTGAGCTCCTCAACCAAAGATTCTTACAAGAAGCGTAGGAGGGGACCTGCTAAATGCAGTGATTGTAGAATTGGTGCAACTGAAAGCATTGATAGGTTGGAGGTTACTTTCAATAAGAGAGGGCAACCTATTAATGAAGAATCAGTTAAAATGGTCTCTTTATTGGGCTCTTTGGCACGAGAGAAAGTTTACATAACCATTAATGATTGGAGGAGGGTTCCTAAGGAAAAAAAAGATGAGCTATGGGAAGCAGTCAAGGTGAAGTATGAATACGGGTTCATTTTCCCTCCTAACTTTTCTTGAACAACAATTTTGATCCTTTTGACTTTCCTTTCGCAGAAAGAATTTATCATAGAAGAAAAATCAAGGAAGTATGTGATGAAGGAGTTGGGTTACTTATGGCGCACCTCAAAATCAAGATTAAATGCGTTAATTGATTCTTTTGATAATGAAGCTGATAGAATTTCTGCCAAACCTGATAAGATTAATCCTGACCAATGGAAGATCTTTCTAAGACAAAGGGAATCAGAAGAATATCAAGTGAGTGTTTGTGACTAATTTTATATTTTTCAAAGTCTAATTGTGCAACTTCTTCTTTTGCATCTCAATAATGCCTTGAAAACTATGACATTATTTGATATTTCAGGCCCCTAGCCTAGTTTGTAGTAAAAATCATTTGAGATTCCCACTGAGGAATATTTCTATAAAGACTTCGATCAGGTTGTGAAGAAGAGCATTATTTCATTTATTTGCCTCCGTTATGAAGCTGCCACTTTGGTGTTAGGTTCTGTTTATGGCTTTTATGAAATCCCAGCTGAGTTTTGCCGATGTAAGATTTTTAACTTGTTCTCCAGTTATGTAAATTCTGAGGTCACAACATAGTAATCTACCATTCTGATAATGTCTCCACACGTGTTCCTGAAGCTTTACTGTAGTAACTTGTGTGCAAAGTTTATCACACTGGTGCCTGGAAACTATTTCGTTTTGATTTGTAGTATCAGCTGGATGTTTGAGGTTGAAATTTGAGGAAGTATACACAAATTTTGACCAACTCTAGGTGGAGGCAAATAACCGCCGCAAATTTGGAGTAGGACCTACCACCCACCCGCGACACTCCCAATGTCGCCCCAAGTTGAAAAATGTAAAAAAAACAACCCACATCACATTCCCACTATCGTGCTAAATTGAAAAAATTAAAAAAAAAATCCACGCGACATTGGCAATGGCGCGCGACACTACCACTGTCACCCCGCATCAGCATATTTGCATCCACGGATGCGGTTAGACAGGTGATATCTCCATATTTGCCTCCATTTAGAGATAGGTTTTCTCGTAATTCCGAATGGTGGAGGCAAATATGCAGGTGATACCTCCACCTATGCTCTTACTATGTATTGACTGTTGAGGTGTTGATTGTTATGGGTAGGTTGCTAGGTGGAAGTTCAACCAAAGGCTTTTACGGGCCTTTACTTACAAATAAGTTGGGCCACCGCCCCACTAGTCCTAAATACGCTCTCAATAAAAATTAGGGTTTTTTAAACTTGCCTCCCCATTTCAAAGATGAATAAGACTTGCCCCCCCAAAACTCAGACTCCGTCTAAGTCAATGCAGTTTGACCGCCATCTCCTTGTAAAATGTCCCAACTACCCTTTGGCGAGTCCGAGGTTTGGGGGCAAGTCTAAAAAACCCCTTTTTTTGCGGATAATCTATTTATTAGAACATTATCACAACCAAGAGAGTTTAAAACCACTCAATCCCATTCAGCTGGCCGTTTCACACACCTAGGAAAAGATGGCACTAACAACAATAGCCCTCAAGAACGTGCCATCCAACTTTCTCTTGCTTTCTCAACCCCTCAAAAATATTGAAGTATATTCCCAAGAACCTTACCCATTCCAATAACATCACTAGAAGAATAGCAACAATAGCAATTGTGAACACAATTTTGCTAGCAAGAGAAACCATGTTCAACATGGATGTAGCGTCTGCATTCGATTTTAGAATGACGGTTCGGATCGGATCACACGAAGAAGCAGAGGGTACAATCAAAGACCATGCACGAGAACTCTTAGAAGTGAAAGATTTAATCGAATCAAAGCAATGGCGTGACACACAAAAGGAGCTTCGCAGGAGCTCATCCTACCTTAAACAAGACATTTACACACTAATACAAGCAAAACCAGGAAGTGAGAGGCCTCTGCTTAGGTTGCTCTACTCCAAGCTTTTCAATAACGTTACCAGAGTAAGTAGCCAAATGTCATACTTGAGTCTAGAGTTTTCTGGATTAAGATTTTAACAGGGTCATGATAAGAGCCCAAAACTGTAGTTTTAACCCTTAAACAATAATACTTTTAGACCAACTATGCGAGTAATAAATAAGAGTTAATGCTGATTACGTGTTTTTATGTATTTCAGGCATTGAAGTCAATTATGTGCATAAATGTATCACTTTGGCGAGATAAAGGAGCAAATGTTGGTTGCTAATAAGTTCTATGATTAAAGGCCAAGATTCAAGGAGAAAAAGCCTTATTAAAGCCCGATCAAAGTTGAAAAGTCAAAGTCAACGCGAGCAGAAACAGCGCACAAAAGTCAGTAGAACTTCCGAAGACCGTATTGTTAGACTTAGACCTCGGAATTGGGTCTACCTTATGTCAAAACGACCAGCTCGGAAAGAGCTTTCCAATGGTCTAAGCCTTGACCCAATCAGAGGAGTAGAAGTGGATGAAAAGTCTGTTGAAGTCAAATCCAACTGAAAAAGACTCTGTGGACTGCAGAAATTGGGCTTTGGGCTCGATTTTCAGGCCCAGAACATGGCTCCTCAGCCCATGCACGAAAATGTGGTTCTGGTCTCCTCCTTTACAAAGGACAAGACTTAACTCTAAAAAAGATAGTTAGTTTTTTAGGTAGAAAGTAGCCATTAGAGATAGATCTAGATCTAGTTTTACATTAATTAATTAGTTTTCATTCTTGTTTTAAATTCAGTATTGAATAATTGTCATTGCTATTCATTAGATCAATAAAGTTAATTAGTTCTTCATAAATTAGTTTCATTTTCCATTAATTACTTAATTTCAATTGAATAGATTTACTTATTTGTCATTATTGGTTTCAATCAAATCTTGCATGAGTAGCTTCCATTTGAATTTAAATAAGCAAAGTTAGAATCTTTTTATCATGTCTTGCTTAAATTCATATAGAAATGATAGTTTAATGAATCAAGGCTAAACCTCCATTAGAGGGGGTTGAAGAAGCCTTGATGAAGCTTGATTTTTGTTAGCTTAGAAATAGTCGTGATTTTCCATTCCATTCTAGAAAACGATTAGTTCACCATGAGAATGGGTTTGATTATTTCACATGCTAGATGTTAGTTGGTAGAGATCACCATAAACAACTAGGGATTAGAATTACCAATTTGTTATGCGAAAGCATTTCGATTTGGATCACAACATTTGTTAGTTAGTTGATTGAGTTGAGTTAAGGTGGAATCAATCCCCCCTAATTTTTTATCATAGTATCAATTTAGTATTTCCGTAGTTGAATTATCATAGCTAGTATTTTAGTATTTGAATTGCCATCGTAGTATAATTCCATCGTAAAACTCTCATTGACTTTAGTAGGATTGATAAGCTAGAAAACACGAATGCTAAAGAACTAGGAGTGGAACGAATCTTCTATTCCAACTCTATTTCAATAGTATCGAGAGTAGAAATCTTTGATAAAAACCTTCACACCTGTTTAGTTTTAGTTTTACTTGCGTGTAAGTTTCACCATTTATGCGTAGGTAAAACTATCGATTTTACTTTTATCAAATGGCGCCGCTGCCATCTTAGTACCTTTAGAATCATTTTCATAGTATAATTAGTATTTCTAAAGTCCCATTAAATCCACCCACCCTTGTTTGATTCTAACTGTAGTTGTCCATTTCAGCACTGAAAATTTTCCTCGCGGAATTACACGGACGCGACCCGCGCCCTAGGCAGGCTAAATTGGAGCGCGACCCACGCCCAAACTCCTGGAACTCCAATTTCTCTAGAGCGCGCCCCGTGCCCACCCAAGGAGGAATATGAGCGCGCCACGCGCTGAAACGCCTGTACCTCGGATTTGACCTGAGCGCAACCCGCGCCTAAGCTGAAATTTCCCGATTTCCACAGGTTTGTTTCAAACTACCATTTCTTCAAGTTTTTCAATGTTCTAACTTGTTATACACACTGACCACGTGTAAATAAGACGCTATTTATAAGCGAAGCAAGGAGGCATTCAGGTACTCTTTTCTTCCATTCCTCGCATCTTCAGTTAGAGGTTTATACTAGCATATCATGATTGTTTGGAATGTTGTCGTGTTTAGTTAAGATTGGTCTTAGCCTTGCATGAGATTAAGGTCAGGTCGAATAAAAATACCTAACGTAATCAACCGGCAACGTCAACAAACACGCCTTTCTAGTATACCACCCACTACACCTCTACCTAATATACTACACATATCACCAGAGATAATGGCTGAAGAAAGAGAGTCTCCTCTCTCTGACTTTTACAAAGCCTTGAACGATAGCCCAAAATCTTGCATCGTTCTAGCAGACCCAGTGGGAGATTTTCGGATCCCCCCAAATATATTTAATTTGTTACCCATTTTTCATGGTTTAGACCATGAAAAACCTTATCAACACATGCGTAGGATTGAACAAGTCCTTACAATATTCCATCATCCTACGGTTGGTGCTGAACAAATTAAACTGAGGGTATTTCCCTTCACTTTAGCCGATAAGGCGGTGTCTTGGTTAACTGCCCAAGCGCCTAATTCTGTGGACTCGTGGGCCAATCTTGTTCAACTATTTATGGAACATTTTTACCCACCCCTGAAGACAGATGAAATACTTTCCAAGATTCATTTCTTTCAACAGAATCCTCATGAATCATTTTCAGAGGCTTGGAATCGTTTCACCGATCTTCTTATAGAGTGTCCACACCATAACCTCACGAAAGACAGGTTAGTTCGTGCCTTTTTCAAAATACTTCTACACCACCATAAAGAAGTCCTTGACATAATGAATGGGGGTAGTTTTCTAAGTAAAGGAGCCTCAGAGGCTTATAAATTTTTAGAAGATCAAACTAAGCGTAATAATAACTGGGGGGGTAGTGACGATATCTCCCGTTCCACTAGTTCTTCTACAACAATTAAGGCTGCCGATATGTTTGAGATGAAACCCGATCCTGAACTAAAAAATTTAATCGAATCTCTCACTAAAAAGGTATAAGCTATTTCTGTTCAACAAAAACCTATCCCCGTCATGAATGTCAACTCTAATCCATGTAATTTCTGTTTGAGTCCTGAACATCTCAACTCCTATTGTCCTCTAGCTTATGAACAACAAACATCACAACAAGATAACATTTGCTCAATTAATAGTTATAATATTCCTAACGCCCCTTGGAGTCAACACCCCAACTTCAGTTGGAGAAATAATCAACAAGTAACACCTCCAGGGTTTAATAATCAAAACGTTAGGCAAGCAGACAATTATAACCAAGCTCCACCACGACAAGGACAAGGTCAAGGACAAGGTCAGGGAAATTATAATAATTATAACAATAATAATTCTAATTCTAATAGAGGTATCGTTCCGGTTAATAATAATAATCACAACCCACCCATTAATAATCAACGTGACATAGTTCCTGTCATACAACCTGTAATAAATACCACTCCATAACCAGATCATTTTGATACATTTATGCAATCCCAACAATAGATTTTACAAGCCATCCAACTTTTCTTACAGCAGTTAGCACAAGAGAAAGTACAACCCAAATGTGTGTTTCTAGGTCAAGCAATAACTAATCCTAAAACAACAAACACAGCCTGTGAGGTGAACAGTAATACTAGTACGGAAAATATAAACCTAGGTGAGCTAAATGCCATCACCACTCTCTGTTCTGGCAGAGTGGTTGATAACAATGTAACTATGCCTATAGTTACCCCACAAGTAGCCCCTACACCGGATATTGAACTAGATACCGAAATAGAAACTGAAGAGCCTACCACTGTAGAGGTACCAGTTAAACCACAACCTAAGGAACAGAAAGAAAAGGTTAGACATCCAATTGATCCATACGCTAAATATAGAGAGAAACCACCGTTTTCCCAAAAATTAGCTATGTTAAACAGAAGTACAAACTTTGATGAGATTAGGGAAGTTTTCAAAAATCTAACGATAAACCTACCCTTTCTCGAAGCAATTAAAAAATTACCTCACCACGCAAAGTTTCTTAAGAAGTTATGCACTACTAGGCGTAGGACAAATATTCCTAAAGACGCCTTTCTAACTGAACAGTTTCCAACTTTATCAGAACATAATGGAATAGTTAAGTACAAGGACCCTGATCGTCCTACTGTACAATGCACATTAGGAGATTCTCACATGACCACTGCTTTATTAGATCTGGGGGCAAGTGTTAACTTACTCCCATATTATTTATACAAACAAATAGGTTTACAAGAGATGCAACCTACTCAAATGACGTTGCAATTAGCGGTAGGTCTATTAAGTATCCTAAGGGTGTGGTTGAAAACGTGCTAGTTAAGGTCCAGGATTTCTACTATCCTGCTGATTTTGTTATCCTCGATACGAAAGTTGTTAATGACTCTGTTCCGATCATCTT
This sequence comes from Coptis chinensis, assembly GCF_015680905.1. Lineage (NCBI taxonomy): Eukaryota > Viridiplantae > Streptophyta > Magnoliopsida > Ranunculales > Ranunculaceae > Coptis > Coptis chinensis. The sequence goes on from NC_141464.1 coordinate 78,097,122, forward strand.
AGGGCGTCCATTCTTGGCAACTGCCAACGTACTTATAAATTGCCGCAATGGTTCGATGTCTTTGTCTTTTAGCCATCTTTCTGTTGAGGTAAATGTTTTTAAAATGATGAAACAGTTACCGGATTCATCTATAGATGGGGAGGTTAGCATGATCGAGAGCTTAGCTCAAGATTATTTTAATAACACGTTTCCAGAAAACTATATGCATAAATTCATTTCTTTTGGAAGTTCAGATTTTGTCGATGACTCCTACTTAGAGAAAATCAACACCATCTTTGAGTCTACACCTATCATAGACCCTTTTGTTGCTCCATCTACTGAGTTTGAAGACCTACTGCCTAAGCAAGCATTCATTACTCAAGATGAGGACCCTCCAGAAGCATTTATCGACATTCCTTCCACCCCGGTACTTAAATATTTTCCTCCTGAGTTAAAATATATTCAACTTGATCTGGATGGTAGTCATCTGGTAATTATATCTTTTCTGTTATCTAAGGAGGAAGAGACACGTTTGATTAGGGTGATTAGGGAACATCGTTCTGCGATTGGTTGGTCCCTAGCCGACATTAAGGGAATTGACCCTAATGTGTGCACTCATCGTATCCATTTGGAGGATAACGCAAAGACTTCTCACGAACCTCAACGTCGCTTGAACCCTGCCATGAAAGAGATGGTCAGGAAAAAAGTCTTACGGTTACTCGATGCGGGTACCATATACCCAATCTCTGATAGCAAATGGGTAAGTCCCTTTCATGTAGTTCCAAAAAAATCAGGGATTACCATGGTACGTAATGCCAAGGGTGAATATGTTGCAACGCATGGCCCTATAAAATGGAGGATCTGTATTGATTACAGACGTTTAAATGTCATGACACGAAAGGATCATTTTCCTTGACCCTTTGTAAATCAGATGCTAGAACGTCTAGCTGGTCATGTTTTTTACTGTTTTTTAGATGGCTACTCTGGCTATTTCCAAATTATTATTGATATTGATGACCAAGAAAAGACTACCTTCATATGTCATTTTGGAACATACGCCTATAAACGAATGTCTTTTGGCCTTTGTAATGCTCCTAGTACCTTCCAGCAGTGTATGCTTCATATATTTAGTGACATGGTAGAACGCTTCATGGAAGTATTCATGGATGATTTTTCTATCTATGGAGACTCTTTCACTGATTGCCTGTCTAACCTATCTAAGGTTTTGACACGGTGTGAAGAGAAGAGTCTGGTTTTAAATTGGGAAAAATGTCATTTCATGGTAAAAAAGGGCATAATACTAGGTCACATTGTATCTAGTGATGGCATCGAAGTAGATAAGGCCAAACTAGATAAGATAGTGACTCTACCTATACCACGGACTGTCCGTGATATTAGAGCCTTTCTATGCCATGCAGGTTTTTATAGGCGTTTTATCAAAGATTTTTCAAAAATAGCTAGGCCTCTAACTAATCTGCTTTTAAAGGAGGCCATCTTTGATTTTAATTTTAACTGTAAACAGGCTTTTGAAACTTTAAAAGCCGCCTTAACTTCTGCACCCATTATACAACCTCCCAAATGGTCTAAACCTTTCGAACTCATGTGTGATGCTAGTGATTATGTAGTTGGTGCTGTCTTGGGACAGAAACTAGATAATAAGTCCACCGTTATTTATTATGCTAGTAAAACTTTAAATGATGCTCAAAGGAATTATACAACTACTGAAAAATAATTCTTAGCTGTCGTTTATACTTTAGATAAGTTTCGTCCTTATTTGGTTGGTTCTAAGACTCTAGTTTACACGGACCATGCAGCCCTTAGGTACCTTCTCGCAAAAAAGGATGCTAAGCAAAGATTAATCCAATGAATTCTTCTCCTGCAAGAGTTCACATTAGAAATAAATGACAAAAGAGGGGTCGAAAACGTAGTTGCTGACCACTTATCTAGACTGACAAACGACGATGATAGTGATTCTGAGTCCATACCGGACTCTTTTCTTGATGAGCATCTGTATGTTATTTTTTCTGCACCATGGTATGCTGACATTGTGAATTATTTAGCGTCTGATGTTATTCCTTATGATTGGTCAAGAAATGAACGTAAGAAGTTCTTGGCCAGAGTTAAGTTATACTACTGGGATGAGCCCTACCTTTTTAAGTATTGTGCGGATCAAATTATTCGTCGTTGTATTTCCCAATGGGAATATAATGAGGTTCTCTCATTCTGCCATGACAAAGAGTATGGTGGCCATTTTAGTGGTATGAAAATCGTTGCTAAAATTCTTCAATGTGGGTTTTATTGGCCTACTTTCTTTAAAGATGCCCAAGTGCAATGCAAGACGTGTGTTCGTTGCCAACAACTTGGGAGAATCACGAAGCGTAATATGATGCCATTAAATCCAATCATGGTGGTAGAAATTTTTGACGTATGGGGCATTGATTTCATGGGTCCTTTTCCAGTTTCCCACAGTTTTATATATATTCTAGTTGTCGTGGACTACGTGTCTAAATGGATAGAGGTCATGGCTTGCCGTAGCAATGACTATAAGACAGTTGTGTTTTTTGTTAAAGAGTATATTTTCTGTCGATTTGGCATTCCCAAAGCCATCATTAGTGATGGTGGAACATATTTTTGCAACAGAGTTGTTGCATCTCTCGTGAAAAAGTATGGAGTTACACATAAGGTAGCAACTCCGTATCATCCACAAACTAGCGGACAAGTAGAAGTTTCTAATAGTGAAATCAAAAAGATCTTAGAAACAACTGTAAATCCTGATAGGAAAGACTCGTCGAAGCGTCTATCTGATGCCTTATGGGCATATAGGACTGCTTTCAAAACTCCTATAGGTATGTCTATCTTTAGACTTGTATTTGGGAAACATTGTCATTTGCCCGTTAAATTGGAGCACCGTGCTATGTGGGCTATAAAAAGCCTTAACTTCAATTTTGATGAGGCGGGTGTCAAGCGCAAGTTATAATTGAATGAGCTTGAAGAAATCCGTAGCGATTCTTATGATCTCGCGAAGGATTATAAAGCTAACATGAAACGTGTTCATATCTTGCACAAAAAGTTTGCGGTAGGTCAAAAGGTCTTGCTTTACAACTCTCGCCAACATATTTTTCTAGGGAAATTAAAAACCCGTTGGTTTGGTTCTTTTCTGGTTACTGAAGTCACCCCTCACGGGGCAATCACCTTGGTAAATCCCAAGGACAATAGTACCTTTCAAGTCAATGGCCAACGGTTGAAACATTTTCACGAGCTATTGTCCCCCTGATGTAGAGGAAGTCCTTTTACAGGACCCTGTCTATGAGGGCTGACCTTTTCATTGGTGTACTTCCTTTTATTTCCATATATTGGTAAGTGCACCATTTAGGTAACCGGGCCCTCCCTATGGAGTGTGTGGCTGTAAGTACCGGATCCTAAGTCCATGTTTAACATAATTCACGTTTTTCACTCTTGCATGTTTTCTCGGTTTTTGAGTCATGTTCCTCCATGGTGTGAATTATGCATTTATTGCTTTCTTGTCTTTCTTATATTAAATCTTATTCATAAAAAATAAAAAATTGTTAAAATCACAAACATAGTAATTTAGGAAGTCTAGGGAATCTGACTTTAAAAGACCCACTTTTAAAAACAAATTTTCTAAACTTTGTTGTCTAAAATTTGTTTGGGGGTGGGGTGTTCATTTTTCCATCCTGGATTGTTCAACTTTCCATTTGTGTTGTTTAGGCCGTTTAATCGTATTTCGATTTGGATTGACATTATCTATAAATTTAGATTTCATTCGTTCGCATAATTTACGTCATGCACGCACTTTGAGGCATTTTCCATTTTCTTATATATCACCCACGGTCAGAATAGAGTGTTTTATAGATCATTGGATTGGAAATTCTCTCATGATTATTTCCATATCTCATTCGCAAAATTCAGACCGGTAACGAAGCGGCAATTTTAGTTTGAAGTTGTGCAAAAAATCAAAAAAATTCGAAAAATCAAATTGGGCTTGGGCCCAATCTTGCTCGCTCGTGCCACGCACGTGCGTCTCCATCTTCAAACCAACAGTCGCGAGTTTGTTTCATTCCGCCATTAACAAAGCTTAAAAACCTAACAAAAAAATAAAAAATAAAAAATAAAGAAAAACCTAACTACACCCACACCCACACCCACACCCACACCCACACCCACACCCACACCCACAATACAAGCCCACCCTAAATCTTCTCCAAACCTCTCCCACACCAATTTCAAACAATTTAAACCATCGAAAACCACAAAAAATCCAAGAAATTTGAACTGCCGCACCACCACCATTGTTTTGTTAGTGAGGGAGTCTCAAACTCCATCCCCACATTCTATTTAAACCCCCAAATCGTTCCAAAATCTCAATGGCTCAAAGACGAAGGATTTTACCAGAACAAGTGTTTACGGCCGACCGTTTCGCGTCGTTTTATGGTGACGAGATGATTAGGAGGGATTGGAATAACTTGTGGTACTCGATAGATGATTTTTATCACTCTGATTTGGTGGAACAGTTCTATAAAAAGAGAGAGTTGGATGGGAATCGAGTTTTTGTTAAGGTGGCTGGGACGAGGAGAGAAGTATCGAGAGAGTTGTTGGCTGAGATTTTAGGCATTACACCTGAACGCCACCTAGAAACCCCCATACAGGAATCCCAGTATACTGGAGTTCCTGCATTGATGAAAGACACTGTCGTGGAGGGTAAGTACAATCCGAATTCTCATTGCGCTCGACAGTCGACTCTGAGAACCAACCAACTGGCTGTAGCTCAGTGGATTGGTAAGAATGTCCTCAGGAAGGACAAAGTCAGCGACATCGGCCTGACATGTCTACACGTTCTCTGGATTTTGCAGACGAAGAGGTATAATTTCTGCATCCTTGAGTTGATTTTAAATGTGATTAAAGGAGTAGAAAGAGCTTTGCGCCCCTTCCAGTATTGATCACTAAGATCATGCTGTCTTTTAGAGCTGCCACAAAATCTGCTCGTATTATGATAAAATTGCATTCTAATGCAATTATTTATATGGAGTGTATCCAAAAGACTTGGCAGTTGCCGGAAGATAGTGTGGTTGATTCTGATGAGGAAATGGAGGATATGACATGTTTGGATGAAAATGCTTTGGATAGGTGTACTTCTGATTTAGAACGCATGCAAGTGCTGCAAACTACCTTGCGTTGCGTTTATGGTATTTGTGAAGATATACGAGATAGGCAGATTATAATTCGAAATAAACAAAAGAACCTTCAGACGAGTTTTGAAATGGTCGAAAAGGGTTAGGAGGATCTCTTGTGTAACATGGAGACTCTCCTCAAGCGTCATGATGCACATTATACAGAAATAATGGCTGAGATGGAAGCACTGCGCAAATTCCGTGAAGATATGCTTGGACGCAACCCACCCCACGGGGGTTCTTCTACTGAGGAGCAGTCTGTGAGGCACTAGCGTTGTCGCCGCAAGACGGATGGCTCTGGCCCATCGGGAGCTCAGGAGCCATCTCCTTCAGTGTGCCTTCCACTACCGAAATGAAAGTGGTTTAGGAATATTATGAGTTGATGTTGTTTTGTATTTGCTTTTTATTTAGTTCGGATGTTAATTTTTGAATTCCGTAGTTAAATTTGAATTTGGTTGTTAAATGTTGTTTGAATTTGAATTTTAATATAATATGGTTCTTTTTAGATTGTGTGTTTTTTTTATCGTTAATGCCACCTTCCCGAATTGTTTGGGGGTGGTATTATTTACTCTAGCATGATTTGTTATATGATCCTCCAGTTTAGAAGTTGTTTTGGAGTGAGGGTTGAGAATAATGGCGTAATTGGCATGCCTAGGATTAGATGTGGTGGGAGGATGAAATCTATAAGAGTTTAGAAGTTACTATTATAGATTCACTCCAAGAGATATTAGGTTTGGAATATAATCAAGAATATGGGTTGTTTCCGTTTCCGGTTTTGGAAATTTCTATTTCCGGCAATTGCCTTAAAACGTTTTGGAAACTTCCCGATTCGTTTGGAAACTCAAACCTATATTAAATTCATTCATTCTCCACACAATACTCACATCTCTCACATTCATCTCTCACCTTTCCCTCTCAAATTTCCCTTTTTTTTTTTCGACTTTCGGCGTTTCACACCTCAGCGTGCTCATGATGGGCGCCACCTACGCCCTAGACATTTGTCGATCAAGTTTTACCCGAGCGACCAGCCTCTACCAACCAAACCTCGAAGCGACCGACCTGGCTCTTGTAACTAAAAACATCGAGGCGCAACCCGCGCCCTCCACAGGCTAAGCTTGAGCGCACCCCGTGCCCTGACCCTCGTGGGCACGAAAAATTCCAATTTTTTGTCGTTTGTTCCAGGATCATTGTAGCTGTTCCAGAGGGTAGTTTTGCAATGACATCTCCTACAGTTATACCTGAGCAGTCTTTCGAAGACTTGTTCCAAAGCACCACCTATGGTGCTTGGTTTCGCGAGGTGATCATACACGTAGGCTGGGAACCACTAATGGTAAGACCTGATGACCATTATTCTCCCGCACTTACATCTTATTTTTATGATAATTGCATGTTCTTTGATAGACCGGATGGAGAACAAGTGTTCTCCATCACCATTGATGATGAACCAATGGAAATTACCAGGTTCTTGCTAGCATTTGTTCTTGGACTTGCTATGCCCGCTGAAATACAAGACCCATGGGGCTATTGGGTAGATAATATGTATGTCTACACTTATGAGTTTTTTCATGAGGCTTATGCGGCAGGAATTTTCCGTATCGAGGACTAAGGGGAATACAACGTCGCCCTTGGTAGCCTGTCCATGAACGTAGGCACCGTTATGTTTTGGATCATGCTAAACATATTAGGGGAATGACGTTTTTCATCTGTGAATGACGCCACTTGCAGCGTCTTCCTTACTTTAGCCACGGGACGTATGTTCTATGACTTTCCCCGAACCTTAGTTTCTAGTTTAGCGCGAGCCCATAGCATAAAGCATAAGTACCTTCTTATGCCTGTTTTAGTTTGCTGTATTATGCTATGTTTCTTCCCTATTTTTTGTACCCGTTTCACAGATTGGGTTGGGGTCGACATTGTGAGACCCACCAATTGTATTATTCGATCTTTCCATACAATGACTTGGCAAAGGTGGAGGATACAACCTCATCAGGTTGCACCTTACACCCCATCCGACCAAGTGGCGCTTAACAGGTTAGCATCCGTAGATGATAAATGGCGTCAAGCCTGGCAAATCATCATGGCATGGCAAGATGCGAAGGAACCTCACTTCTTTATAGAAGACGAGGATGACGATTAAGCGGGAGATAATGTAAGTTTTTAGTTTCAGTTAGTGTCTGCTTATGTCCCAAGCAATTTATTTCTTATTAACCCCATAACGGGTGGAACTCTTATAGAGTTGCGTCAGTTTTATTTTCTATATTAGTATGTTATAACCTTGTTTTGCAGATGTTCCAGAATTTCACGCGTTTCCATGGTATTTTTCTACCCTTTTTATTTAAATACTTTAAGGACAAAGCATGCTTCTTGTTTGGGGATGGGCATAGAAACTCGTGTAATTAAGGCATCTGTTAGGATATAGATATGTATAATATGCACTTGTTTTCTAGTAAAATTTCAAAAATATGAATAAAAAGTTATGTTATACACTGAAGAATATTGGTATTGTTTTCTTTCTCTATGCTCTTAATAATCTAGAAGTCTCATGTAGGTTTTGCATTAGAATAGTTTTTAGAAACTTAGGTTAATATGTAGGTAATAATCTTTGCATCTATCTATGAATATAGTACATGAGTATCTATGATTGTTTGGCAGTAAGTTTATGAAATCTAGGCTAGAGTACTTATTCTACAAATCCTGTGAGAATATAGCCTAAAGCCTTATATGAGTGAAACATTTGAGAAATGACACAAGGGAGAAGTAATTAAATCCGGATAGAGAAATCATACGTCCACTTCTTGATCACTATACCATATCCTAAGCGAGAATTTAGGCCCTCTTTGGATTGATATAGCCAGAAATTCAACCCTTATGAAATTATTTTCCCCTAGTCACCCCTCTGAGCCTTTCTTTAGCCTTTCATAACTGCAAATCCTTTAACCTGTTACAAAACAAAATAAAATAAAATAAAATCAGCCTACCCATTCTTTGAATGTGTCTGAGAATAGAGATGAAGAATAGAAAAGAGAAAGACCTTTGAAATCAAGAATTTGTTAGTCGCTTCAAATAAGAAAAGAAAGTTTTCATCCAAATAAAATAAAGAGTTAGAACTCCAAAAATAGAATCAAATGAGTCAAAAGCCAAAGAAAAAGAAAAATATGGCTAAGGTGGAAACAAAGTGTAGAAGCAAAAGTAAAGAACAAGGTTTTCTCTAGTTACATAATATGAAGACTCTATTATCTCAGACTTGTCCTTTTTGAATATCTATTTCCTTCCTTCTTAAACCATTTCCTAATCCCCGCAACACCTAATAAAGACCTCTAGCTCAATTAGAAATAGATTAGTGTGATAGTAAGTGGCAGATGTGTTTGATCGACTCCGATTTCCTTGTGTGTCAGAGTGGTTTTTGTCTTGACATTTATGTGAGGACCTACTTAAGTACGCTATTCCGAGTTTCAGAAACAGACCTGCTATGCATTTCATAGTATTACTCATTGTATATATGTGTATTGTAGATGATTGATTATTATGCATATTTTAGCTTAGGTTTCGACTTGATTATTATGTATTCATTGCTAGTGAGATATATAGATAATTGGGAGTATAAATATGGAAACAATAGTTTTATTTCTTAGTCGTTGTAGTATAAATAAAGTTTGTGAGTTCCTTCACTGGAAAACTCTCACGAGGCTATAACTCGTCCACTAGGGAATTCCTAGTAGTTTAAGGCCTTGTTGCATATGGTCAATGGAATCGCACTCGGCGAAACGAGAGTAGTTAGAACTCCATTTTTTGTCACTTATGCTAATTTCTCATATTTGCTTGAGGACAAGCAAAATGTTGTTTGGGGGTGGTTTGATAAGAGCCCAAAACTGTAGTTTTAACGCCTTAAAAATAATACTTTTAGACCAATTATCGAGTAATAAATAAGAGTTGATCGACACGTGTTTTTATGTATTTCAGGCATTGAAGTCAATTATGTGCAGAAATGTGTCACTTTGGCGAGATAAAGGAGCAAGGGTTGGTTGCTAAGAAGTTATGTGATTAAATGCCAAGATTCAAGGAGAAAAAGCATTATTAAAGCCCTGTCAAAGCTGAAAGTCAAAGTCAACGCGGGCAGAAACAACACACAAAAGTCAGTAGAACTTCCGAAGACTGTATCTTTGGACTCAAATCTCAGAATTGGGTCTACCTTATTTCAAAACGACCGACTCGGAAAGAGATTTCCAATGGTCCAAGCCTTGGCCCAATTAGAGGAGCAAAAGTGGATAAAAAGTTTGTTGAAGTCAAATCCAGCTGAAAAAGACTCTGTGGACTGAAGAAATTGGGCTTTGGGCTCGATTTTCAGGCCCAGAACATGGCCCCTCAGCCCATGCACGAAAATGTGGATCTAGTCTCCTCCTTTACAAAGGACAAGACTTAACTCTTAAAAAGATAGTTAGTTTTAAGGTAGAACGTAGCCATTAGAGATAGATCTAGATATAATTTTACATTAATTAAATAGTTTTCATTCTTGTTTTAAATTCAGTATTGAATAATTGTCATTGCTATTCATTAGATCAATAAAGTTAATTAGTTCTTCATAAATTAGTTTCATTTTCCATTAATTACTTAATTTCAATTGAATAGATTTACTTATTTGTCATTATTGGTTTCAATCAATTCTTGCATGAGTAGCTTCTATTTGAATTTAAATAAGCAAAGTTAGAATCTTTTTACCATGTCTTGCTTAAATTCATATAGAAATGATAGTTTGATGAATCAAGGCTAAACCTCCATTAGAGGGGGTTGAAGAAGCCTTGATGAAGCTTGATTTTTGTTAGCTTAGAAATAGTCGTGATTTTCCATTCCATTCTAGAAAACGATTAGTTCACCATGAGAATGGGTTTGATTGTTTCACATGCTAGATGTTAGTTGGTAGAGATCACCATGAACAACTAGGGATTAGAATTACCAATTTGTTTTGCGAAAGGATTTTGATTTAGATCACGACATTTGTTAGTTAGTTGATTGAGTTGAGTTAAGGTGGAATCAATCCCCCCTAATTCCTTATCATAGTATCAATTTAGTATTTCCGTAGTTGAATTATCATAGCTAGTATTTTAGTATTTGAATTGCCATCGTAGTATAATTCCGTCATAAAACTCTCATTGACTTTAGTAGGATTGATAAGCTAGAAAACACGAATGCTAAAGAACTAGGAGTGGAACGAATCTTCTATTCCAACTCTATTTCAATAGTATCGAGAGTAGAAATCTTTGATAAAAACCTTCACGCCTGTTTAGCTTTAGTTTTACTTACGTGTAAGTTTCACCATTTATGTGTAGGTAAAACTATCGATTTTACTTTTATCAGGTCACTTAGAGGGCAAACAAGCGATAGTTTTACCCATCTGAAAATATGTTAGCCGCGCCGTGTCAAGTGACACTATCTTTCATGTTACTCTGATTGCGCCAGTTAAAGACCAAAATACAGGACCCAAAGTCGCGATGTCATTGGCCTCCAATCTTAAAACAATTGATAAATGCACCTCTATTTTTTTTTAATCTTTTTGTGGTTCTAACATAACTGGAATTTTTGCAGCTAGATTATGCAGCAAGGAGTAAGGATGTCATTGGTTGTAAGGAGCCTTTTCAAAACATAGTTGTTTTCCTTGATGACATTTTATCAAAATTATAAATTCATTCTTTCAAGTAAGGGATCCCTTCAAGTAAACTGTTGTGTTACCACCATCGGCACTTTCAGGATGATACTAACAATTAGTCTCCCAGATTGATAATTAAGTATATTATAAGTGTTACTCACCTTATGTTTCACTCACGAACTCATTAGCAAAAGGCGGACATCAAAAAAAAAAAATTAGGGTTTTAGACTTGCCCCCCAATTTCAAAGATGAATAAGACTTGCCTCCCTAAATTAAGGGAAATTAGACTTGCCCCCCCAAACTCAGACTCTGTCAAAGGGTAGTTGGGACATTTCACAAAGAGATGACGAGGGGCAAGTCTTATTCATCTTTGAAATGGGGCAAGTCTAAAAAAATTAAGTAGAAAGTGAAAGACTTCTGAACGTTTGAGTTAGTTGGGAAATGAGACAACCACTTAAATTCAAGGGTTATTTAGGTTTTGGTCCTCCTAAATAATAGATATTTGGGGTTTGGTCCGCACTAATTGGTTTATTAGTTTTTGGTCCTCCTAAATCCTCTTGACCGGTGAGTCAACCAAAGTCCACCAAGTTGACTGTCTGTAGGCTGATGGTATTTTCATAATACCCATCATACCCTTGGGTGTGCGAGGCACGTGGGTCAAGAGTCAAATGTTGGTCAAGTTAACCTTATTCAGGACTCAACTTCACCACAATCTGACGACAACTGATGAGACATGTGTATCATCAGAATCTCAAAGATATGTTAGGAAGAAAAGCGGGAAACTAACTAAAATCCCTCCACTTTTTTTCTCTAACAGCAACTCTCTCATCTCAAACACAATCTCTCTCTCTCTCTCTCAAACACAGTCTCTCACCTCTCATAGTCACTCTCAAACGTAAAGGAGCTTGATTGGCTTGCTTGGTTAGGTATGATATGATTTAATCAGTGAATGCATGCTTTTATGAACTTTTTTGAACGTTGTTTTGCATGTTTGCATATTTTGATTCTTTGTTAATATTAGAATTAAAAATTAAGGTTTTAAACAGTAAAAAATTAGGTATGTTTGATTGTTTATTGCTATTGCATGTTATTGAATAAAAAATAGGGTTTTAGATGTTGACCATGTACTTAGATAATCTACATAGTAATTGTTTATTTTAAATTAGGGATTTTGTATTTGACATTTCGATTTCATAATTGTTTACATGATTTGGTACATTATTTGATGGTAATGTTTACATGATTTATTGTGTTTGACACTTCGATTTCGATTTCACGTTATTTTATCAGTGATGTGGTTTGGCAAAAGGAAGTTTGTTGTTCATTTGGGCGGTTTATGGAAGGATGTTACACCTGGTTTGATATGTTTGGTTGTCTACTCTGCTGGATTGAGGAGAATATTAACTCTAGAAAGTGATGAGTTGAATTGGATAGATTTTATCAAGTTCAAATGTATGTGCCTAGGAAGAAGGTGTCATCTGTCCAGTGTATCTTAGCAGGGCATTTGTGTGTACTTGGGACTGACTAACAACTTATGCTGATGTGGGAGAACATTATGGTAGAAAGTGATTATAGATTCCATTTGTTTGTTTCTTATGACCACCAGATAGTGCAGGGGACCACTGATAATTGGGAGAAAGACTCTAGGATCATGGGTATAGTGCCCACACATGACTCCAATCCAATGCCCACTCCACAGTCCAATCCAATGCCCACACCACAGTCCAATCCAATGCCCACATTTTGGTCCAATCCAATGCCCACACCTCAGTCCAATCCAATTCACTCACCTCAGTCCAATCCAATGCCCACATTTCAGTCCAATCCAATGCCCTCACTTGACTCCAATCCAATGCACTCACGTGAATCAAGTCCAGTTAACATTTTTTACTTTACTAAGCCAATTAATGAGTCAACTCTAGATGATTATGTAGACTTAACCAAAGAGATTCCTAAAACGCCAAAGAGAAAAAGAAAGCCTTATAAAAAGAAACAGTGTAATGTGAAGGACTTTGAAAGTCAAAGTGAAAATGAATATATTGTGGAGCCAACCATGGATCCACATTTGGAATCAACTGGTGAAACATATGCTATTGATATTGATGATGAAACAATTCATGTTGAAGAAGAGATTGAGTTTCAAAGTCAAAGTGAAGATACACATGATATAGGAGCAAATGATGTTGATGTTGATAAAGTAATTGATGTTGATAGAGAAATAACATTTGAACATGATATAGTGGATGCAATATATTTCATAATGATGTTATGGATGATGTCACTGATGATGAGCAAGATAGATGTTTTGATATGAGTAATGGTGTTGGGCCCTATATGACTCAGGAAACATGTTATGTGAGTGAGAAAGAATCTGATGAAGAAGATGAGGACTGGGATTATTATGAGGAAGAAGCTAGTGAAGCTAGTGATGATGATATTTCAAAACTTGAACTGGTGTCAGAGGGTGAGATGGATGTAGATATTCAGATAGATGAATTTGTGAAATCTACTAGAAACTTGTATGAAGCTGAAGATAATGAGAGGATTGAAGATCCAGCATTAGGCACAACAAACTTCAGCCTTACAAAAGGCCGGTATGACCTGGAGAACTATTTTGGAGTGTAGGAAGTTTATGAAAGACATGGCAATTGCTCAGAAGTTTAGCTTCAAACATAAGAAGAATGATAAGACAAGATATAAGTTGGTTTGTAAGGACCCTAAATGCAAGTGGTTTGTGAACTGCAGCAGAAAAGTTGATGGGCATACATTGAAGCTAAGGTTATTTAATCCCACTCATACCTGTGAAGGTGATAATAAGAATAACAAGAATGTGCAAGCCAAAGCTCCTTGGGTTGCAAATGAACTAGAAGACTTTGCTAGGGCTCATCCAACTTTTGCACCAGTAGACTTGCATAATGAGATCTATAATTAGTATGGTGTACTTATATCTTACTGGACTGCTTGGAGAACTAAAGTTCTGTTACTAGAGAGAATCAATGGTAATTATGAAGAGAGCTACATACATGGTGGTGTCAGAATTGAAGAATCAAATTTTGAAAAGGAATCCAGGAAGCATTGTCAAATGGTATAAGGATTCATTAGATGATTTTGTGGATTTCTTTGTTGCATTCAAGCAATCATTGGATGGGTTTGTGAATGGGTGTAGGCCAATCGCGCATCATTGGACTTGATGGTTGTTTCCTTAAAGGCAAGTATGGAGGATGTTGTCTTAGTGTTATTGGACTTGATGCTATGAATGGTATTTTCCCTCTTGCTATCTTCATTTGTAGGGGTGAGGATAAATACACTTGGCATAAGATGTTGGAGTTGTTGAAGCCTCACTTGAACAAGCATCCATCAGGGCAGCTGACATTCATATCTGATAGGCAGAAAGGTCTCATTGAGGCAGTAAGCAATAACTTCCCATATGCTCACCACATGTAAAATTAACTTGTTTATTTTGAATTACATTTGTAATTATACTTATTATCTTTTAACGTGTCATACTTTTTTTTTTTTTTTACAGGTTTTGCTTTAAACATATGTACAAAAACTTTAAAAGTGTTTTTAAGGGTGATTACTTGGAGAGTTTTGTGTGTGTGTGTGGGGTTATAGGATAACTACACATGAAATCTTTATGGAAACACTAGAACATGATGAGAAGAATGCCAAAATATGGTTAGAGAAGCAACCTAAGAGGACATGGGCTAGGGCATACTTTGATCTAACATCAAAGTGTGATGTTCTCACTAGTAATTTTAGTGAATCCTTCAATGCTTGGATCCTAAAGATAAAAGACAAGCCTCTATTTCAGTTCATGGATAAGTACACTCTCACTGTTATGGTACTTATGCATGATAGAAGAGAACTAGGTTTGGAACTAACTGATGGTGATTTGGTACCAGCTGTAAAAGATATAATTAAAAGGTTGGAAAAGAAGTACCATAAGTATAAGGTTTCAGGGGTTGGACCAAATCAATTCTTGTCAACCAATACCAAGAATGGTAAAAGGTTTATTGTGGACTTAAATCTTTTAACTTGTGAATGCATTGTGTGGCAGATGACAGGGATACCTTGTGTCCATGCTATATTTGTCATAAGGCCAAGAAGGCCTAGTAGAGAGAGTTGGGCCAAGTGAGTTGTTACTTTGGCACTTAATTTATTGTGACTTATAAATTTTACTTTCCTATCACTTATTGATTTTTTATTTTTTTTTCACTTAATTTGTAGATATTGCAGTCACTACTACACTGTGGAGTCATTTAGAGCAACCTACGCAAGTTATATCTATCCAGTAGCCAACCAAGAATATTGGGACAAGGTCAGGTCAATTCCTTTTACCCTTAAATATATATATTAATTTGATTCCAATTTCTTGCTCATTTAATTTGATTCCAATGTCTTCTTTGTGATCAGATTAAACCTACAAATGTTGTATTACCTCCTCCCAATAACAGAAATCCTGGAAGACCAAAGAAACAAAGAATAAGAGGAAGAGATGAAGAAAAATCAAGTGGCAAAAGGAAGTGCAGGAGATGTGGTTAAGTAGGACATAACACAAGCATATATTTGTATGGATTGTGTATATATTTGTATAATTATATGTTGTATTTTAGGGCTACTCACACCAGCATTTTTATAATGCTGACCCGATTTGCATGTTTGCTTATCGGGTGTGTTCATTCAATGAACATAGTTGATAAGTTTTGACAGGTTTAGTGTTGAAGAAGGTTGGTTGCTGCTTGTGGTTTGTGTTAGCGTTGCATCTCAAGATATGTTTTGCTTTCCCTTGAGGTGATATAGATTTTTAGTCTAGACAATGTTTTATGTATTTCATTTGTAAATTTAATTAAAGAGTTATTGAAAAGAGATTTGTAACCTAATTTTATTTGTAAATTTTTGTAAGGAAGAAGACTTTTGTTTAAATGTAAATTTTTATTGGTTTTTAATTATCCGCATATTTAAACTGTTTATGGGTTTTTGGGAGTTGAGAGTGCGTTCACACCTCGGAGATCGAAGAGTCGGGGACAAATAATATTTTTTCCGAATTCTGTCGAAATCCGGGGCGTGACACAAGTGCTACCTCTGGGAGCCACCCTTGCTGAAAGGCACATGATAGGGGAGTTTTCTTGCCCCTATTGCCTCAAGGAGCTGGAAACTGCAGACCACATTTTCTTTAAGTGTGATTGGGTTAGAACTGTCTGGTTTGGATCACAAGTAGGGGTGAGAGTCCACAAGGAGCAAAAGATGTCGGTAAAAGATAGACTGGAACAGGCAGTAGGGTGGTGCTGTAACAAGAACAATGAGTATAGACTGGCTGGTACACATTTGGTTTTCATGCTCCACCAAATCTGGCAAACCAGAAATGAAATCAAGTTTGAGAAAAAAAAAAAAAAAAGGCTAATCGAGAAGGAATGATTAGGAAGAGCAGAGGGAGAGCTGAAAGATGCTACTTGGCATACAGAGAAGAATCTCCTAACTCTCAACCTAATACAAATATAGCATGTTTTCAATTTGAGGATGATTTTCATAGCATACCAAATGACAACATAATAATTAGGTTTGATGCATCTTTTTGCAGGAAAACTGGATGGGCTGGAGCAGGAGCAATTGCAGCAAACGATGAAGGATGCATTGTGGGGGCTGCTGTTAGACGCTTTAAGGCTTTGGAGGCAAAGCAGCAGAAGCCAGCTAGAAAGAAGGAAGGTATGGCACCATTCCGGCAAAAGAATTTGGGAAACAAAGCTTTTGTGTTTCAAGGGGATAACTTGGAAGTTATTGGAGCTTTAAACCAAAGCTCCTGTAGATGGGAATGGGAGGCTGTAAAAGGGTGTATAAACAGTTGTCTGTCTGGAAGTAAGTCTTTTGTGTTTAGATGGATCAGTAGGTCTTTAAATGGGGACGCTGACTTGCTAGTTGCTTGGGCTCGAAAGCAGTTAGGAAGCTCGGATCTTCCAAGTTGTATAGTGGCTTCAAACTGCAGTCCTTTGGTTGTTTGATGATGATGAGTAATATATAATAGTATGATTTGCACCAAAAAAAAAAAAAAAAAAAAAAGTCCAACTGACACACGGTATTTAAAGTGTTTTATACTAAGAATGCCTATCTTAAACTGACCAAAATTGGTGCACCATCTGACCATCATACCTAGTCAATTTACTATTTAATCTTTATTGCCACAATCTCAAACTATCACTTCTTCCATTTCAACACCAACTCCTTAATTGGTAGTTTGATGCTGGCACAAGATAACACCTCTATTTTCCAGCAGAAACACCCTTGGATAAAAGGCTAAACTCAAAAATTCAAAAGGGTACATCGAGTAGCATTTGTTGGAGAGTGCAAGTGTGCAACTGTGAGTTTTAAAAGGTTGCTGTAAGTTGAGAGTTTGTGACAAATGAGGAGTAAACAACGGCAGAATTTGTGGGAATTAAGGTTCTGATAGATCAGCTGCATCAGTCAATAGAACTTGGGTAAATCACTGTACTGTAGCGGGAACTCACCAAAGGTTTAGAACATGCACCAAGAAGGAAACAGACGCGGGGTTTTTTTCTCTTGAAGGGTAAGTTATTGTCCTGTTATTGCTACTTAAAGCAGAGCAGAGGTACATTCCCTTGGTATAAAACTATAAATAAATAGGCATGTCTAAGAGCAAGAGCATGGGTAACTCTGATGGAGATCTATGCACCAAGACATTTTCTTCTCAATGAAAAAAAATGGAAGAGTATCTCAGCCAAGGTATAATTCGAGCATAGTGGTTTTGATAAATTTCTTTTGAACGATGTTTTGTCATATCTTCTTTCAGGTGCAGTGGAGAAGTAGACTATGTTTACTAACAACCGTGATTTTTTATATGTAGGATATTATAAAAGGAAATTATAGAGAAATAATTATTCTGAATGATTAACAAGATTAGTTGTTTTTTCGTTATCTCTAATAATTTTTAATTTCTAATCTTGAAATAGCTAGGGAAACGTATGCATCATTGAAATAATTATTCTTGAAATGTAAGATCCCCCCCTTTTTTTTTTACTTTTTTTTGTTTTTTGTTATTTTCTTACTTTTCTCTAGCTATTGAAATGTAAGATCTTTTGGTAATGGTTCTTCAGTGCCTTCACCACTACCATTTTGTTGGGTTTTAAAATTTGAAGGGCCCTTGGATTGCAATGACTTCATAAGCTAGCTAGAAATGACGAGATATTCAGAAAGCCGAAATGCAAGAATAGATAGAGTCTTGCTTGATGTTAAAGCTTTGTTGTGGTATTGGTTCTCAAGGTTCTCCGCAAGAAAGAATTATTTGTTTGAAATGATGATAAGAATTAAGTAGTAATGGGATTTAATTAGGATACTAGGGACAGTATGAGGATATGTTATACCTTGCTTCATAAATCAATAAAAGTTATGCTTATGTATCTTTCGTATGAGAATCTCCCTCATATGTGCAGTGTGCATTATGTTATACCTTGCTTCATACATCAATTCAATAAAAGTAATGCTTATCTAAAAAAAGGAAAAAGAAAAAGCACATCAATAAAAGTAATGCTTATCTAAAAAAAGGAAAAAGAAAAAAAACTTGTTCCGATTGCCATTATTAAAGGAGAGCTAGGTCCATGTTTCACTCCTTCAAACTGTGAGACAACAGAGAAACAATGGCAAACCATGGTTGCATCAATGGAACTGTAGATGGTTCTAAGTTCCCTTCACCTGTGCCTGTTATTGGTTTATACATAGCTGCAGCTTCTTTGGTGTGCATGCTATTGATGCTTTGTGATATCGTAGCTGGAATTCGTGCTAAAAAGCGATGGCTACCCTGTAAGCTATTCACACTCAATTCTGTTTCTCTAACTCTTCTTTCCATAGCAACTAAACTCCCTGTCGATCTGACGACCTCAATGCCGAGTGCCCAGGATCAGTTTTCTAAACTATGTGGGACTACCTTTATATGTGTCTGTATGGGTTTTCTCATGCCTTCTTTTGGAAATAATAGAGATGCCGATATTTTTTCAAATTTGATATCCTTGAGCATTTTCGTCATATCTACCGTCGTAAACATCTGTATACAAATACATACTGGAGTTATTGTTCTGTTCATCATAGAACATATCATAGTCTTGTGCTTTATGGTGCTATTGCTCTCAATGTTCTGGCAGATTTATCCGTCCATTAAAAAGAATAATAGCTTCACCACTAGGAGCTATAATAAGGTTCTTAGAAAAGGGAGCAGTAGCATGTTTGGTCGATTGAGGGGATGTTACTTGTGCGCTTATTGCTATGATCCACAATTTACAATAAGCAAAAACCTGGTGTCTGCGGTGTTGGCACAATCTGCCTATTGTGTTTAGTCATCTTAATACAAGCTTTAATAAGATCTCTCATTTTGAAGCGAGTGAAGTTTTGTTTTGGGATGTCTGATTATGATTGGTCGATGCCAATAATAGTTGTCACCCAGATTCTCACTGTCATAGTTGGAACTTTCCCAGTTGTCTTTAGATGGCTAGCATTGTTTAGGCGCATGGAATACAAATCGAATTTTCATACTGTCCAAATTTTTGGAATTCAACTCGAAATCGAACCTTGAAAAGGGGTGACTATCTATAGATTATACACGTTCTGTGCATGTTTATTCAATAGAATAGTCTGGATAGCGTCGTTGTTGATGGTGTGCCCAATATCGCTAGTCGTCACTTATTTATTGGTCCGGACAAAGAGGATACACACCTCTATTATCTCGGTCGGTGGGCTAGTGAGTATATTGTGCGAAAAAGTGTGGATGATATAATCAGATTAAGGGAGGTTTGCTGTAGTGAGCCCCTTACTAATCTACTGCAACTCTCTTCGAAAATACCCATACCGCTCTGATTTTTTTGATCTTAGAACGGAGTTTGAAATGGGATTTGGAATGGAATATACTCCCATGACTCTTCCAGTGGTAGCCCTCGTGAAAATTGCACAAGTTTCCTTACCAGGTAATCTTGTTGGATCTCTAGTACACGATTCAAACAAGCCCAAGAAATCATTCTCTTCATTGACCAAACACTAATGCCACCGGTCGCAAAAGAATTCTTTTCATATGCAAAAGATTTGTGCAGAGATGGCGACTTTAGTGGTCTGCTCCCTGAGGAGTATCGTCCCCAACGTCAATCCGGTTTGCATCTGGATCTGAATCGTGCTCGTCAGATCCTTTTTAAATTGAAGGAATCACCGGTCTACAATATTAATAGAATTCTTCATGCCATTATTGGTCGCATCCTTGCTGAAACCCCTCAACGCTTTGAAGATCTATATACATCTATAGAGAAAGTGTTTGTCGAGATGTTGCATTGGGTTTTTAGACAACTACCGATTGCTATATTCAAATGCTTGAGTGAGAGCCCAACTGAGGAGTTCGAAGAAAGAGCACGACTTGCCATGAAATTCCTCTTTCAAATCGAATCTTTGGACGATCATATTGAATGGTCACTTCGGAGGATCTGGTATCTCAGAGTTTCTAACGGAAACGGATGAAGCTTCTACAGAGTTTGGAGGTGCACTGGCACGGCTGAATGAGATTGTTCGGAGGCGGAAATGGCAGTTTAAGGGTGGAAACGAGACATACAGCCACCAAAATAAGGGTATATATTTTTGTTTTTGTTCATTTTGAAGAATCTATATTCACTATTTTATCTCTGAAGATTAGATTCATATTATGTTTGGTCGTATTATTCTTCTGTAAAATTTTATTCTTGTTTAAAATGGAAGGAGTAGTATTAAAACTCATAACCCCTTTTACCCTTTCAAACACTACTAATACTACTGTAAAATTATCAAAATTTTCGAAGCTTTTATTCTTTTTTCTTGTGCTGCAACTGCTTGCTTCTTCAAATGTTTTTGCTGTTGAAAAACAGTCAATTTCACTTGGGTATATTACTAAACCTGATTTTCCTATTCCCCACTAGGTATTACCAACTTTTTTAATGTTTTACAGCTCATTGGGTCAAATAATTCATCTTGGGTAGTGGGATATTGGTTTTAGACTTGTTTTAGTATTGAACGTAATAACCTAAGGACGTTTGAAAAGAGTTATGGATAAATAAAGTGTCTTTTGTTGGACAATGTTACGTTTTTTCATTAAAAATGCTAATATTTAAACAGAAGATTAGTACTACTTTAATTGTTGATGGAGCTTGTATGTAGTTTTTTTTTATTTATTAATATGGTTGTTTTGGGTGTTGTAGAATGTGAACAAGTCAAAACTGGTCTACTTGGATAAAGCCTACTGCTGTTTTGGACTCTCTACAAAACTATTACTCAACCTGTAATTCCAATGTGCATCGTGGTATTCATTTCTTGAGGTACTTATGTAATCTAGTATGTTTTTAGATCCCTTTTAACACAGTTGATGCAAGAGGTTTTACTGAAAATAATCTTCATCATGAATTCTAACTAATTTCTCCCTGCACTTTAGTGCAAGAGCTGCTGATGAATATGAATCAGCGCGGATAAAGGTGTCTCGTTTCATTAATGCATCAGAGTCTACTGAGATTGTTTTTACACGAAATGCGACAAAGGATATGAATCTTGTAGCCTACTCTTGGGGCCTATTGAATTTAAGACCAGGGGATGAGGTAAATCCTTGTACTTGGTTCTTCATTTTTCACTGGTTACCCAAGCATTTCAGCTTATGGCAGTTTGCTTGTCTCCTTTAAAATCTTCTTTTGCTTTCATGCAGATCATACTTACGATTGCCGAACATCACAGTGCCATTGTTCCTTTTCAAATTGTGGCTCAAAAGACTAGTGTGACACTCAAATTTGTTAGTTTAACAGAAGAAGAAGTTCTTGATATCGACGAGTTGAAAGAAATGTTGTCGAGAGAAGATTTAAACTTGTGGTCACTCATCATGTCTCCAACACTCTTGGTAGGCGTGTTCTTTTTATTTTTAAAGTTTTCTGTTCACCTTTCTCATGCCTTGTCTCTGTTAAAGCTTTTATTCTACCTGGTGTGATGGCTTGATGGGTATTTTCACCCTTCATAGATGTTCACATGACCCTTTTCGAAAGAGTGTGTGGGCTTAAAAATAGAAGAGCGATGAGGGAATGTTTATGTTTAGTTGGTTTCAGTTATATTTAATTCAAGGTAAGTGATAATCCAAGGTTAGAATGAAGGTGGTTATTGGACAGAAATATTTTTGAAAAATTAATGGAAAGTAGGATAGTGTGGGTCGTAGTTCACTATAACTTGGTGTGGCATGGGAGTTGATTGAAAGCTCATGAGCTCATGAGCTCAGGTTGTCAGTTGTCACACTGTTAAACTGTGCAAGGAGAAAAAAGACCGAGAGTTTTCTAGGTAATTACAAGAGGAATAGACTTAGGAGACAAGAGTTGATTAGGTGTATGCAATGAGTCGACACAGAAAAGACTGACCACATGACAACAAAATGTGATTGGTCCAGACAAGCAACTTAAACCACCTCAGAAAATGGGGGCTGTTTTGAAGGGGGTACCTCCAAGAGGAAATGGTCGTTTATATCCATCTTCTTCTTATACTCTAAATAGCTCCAGTACGAATTTATTCACTGCTTTAGAATCACCAGTATATTACAAACTAAGTTACTTTGTCACGGATACAAAGTGACTGATATCCCTGATTTCTTTTGATTTTTGTTAATTCATTCTTATCGAGTTATCATTGTCATGGTCAACATTTTATAGGCAATACTGAGGTTGACAATGTATAATTCATTATTTTGTGTTGTATACTCTATTTTCTTCATTGATTTACATCTGTTGTGTGACATTGTAATTATAACTAGGCTTTTTCCAGTGTTTATTATTTTGTTGAATAGAACAGAACTGGTTCTATTCTTTGTTGCATTTGGCAGAAGTTCTTAGTTCGATATGTTGTTTGAACATTTTTCCATAATGGATTATCTTTGTGTTTTTAGGTTCTGTTCTTCCAATTAAGGATATTACAAGTTGGTCTCACAATGTTGGGGCAAAAGTACTTGTAGATGCATGCTTGTCAAAGTGTTCCACATATGGTGGTTGATGTGCAAAGTCTAGATGCCGATTTCCTTGTTGCATCATCGCACAAGGTTCGTATAGTCTAAAATGAGGCTTTTGACACCTATTTCTACATGTATTTTAATTGTTGTTACTATGTTTCATCCCAATGATAATCCATACATGAAATTAAGTAATAAACATGTCTCAGATGTGTGGGCCTACAGGCGCTGGATTCCTATATGGCAAAAGTAAGGTCTTGTCTGGCATGCCTCCTTTCCTAGGTAATCTTGGACTGAAAGGGTTTTCTTAGTAAGAAATTTTAGTTGATATTCAAGTTTAAAGGCTGGTTCTACCACAATGTGTAACTTGCTTTTTATGTTTCAGGTGGTGGCGAAATGATTTCTGATGTATTCTTAGATCATTCCACTTATGCAGAACCTCTTTCCAGGTTAGTGAATTTGTTTGGAGCCTAACATACACTAAACTACAAATGGAACGGCTAGAATTGTGCACTACAAATTGAATGACTAAAATTGTGTATGAAGTTAGAACCCATTATTTGATGAGTCACATAATTTAATTTGTAAAAGAGCACTGATATATATCTCTGAGAAGATTGATATGGCCTAGGTTTCTGTCTAGAAAGTTCATTTGCCTGGTCATTTAATCGCTTGTTAACTATTCCTTTTCCCTTTTGCTTCCACACACCTATTATATTTCATTTTTGGTTAGGTTATTGACACCAAGTCTATGGTTTAATCACCTGCAGACTGTTGTTGCTCATCTGCCTACCCCATATTGGACAAATGGTCTGTTTGTATGCATATTCGTGCATTTATTTGATTGCTTGAATTCCTGAAGTGAACTGGTTTTTAACAGTAGCTTAGAAACTCTAATTGCTAAATCAAGACTTTATGATCTGATCTTTTGTTTATAACAGGAACATAACCTTTTTCCTTTTTTTGTTGGCAATATCACGTGCTTCTATCTTTCTACTACTTTGAAGACACACTTCCAGAGTTTAACTATTCTTTCCCTTTATCTGCTAGTTTCTTGTTCTCTATTACCCTAAAATGAGTATTTATTTTCTACAAAGTTTGAAAATCTACTGAAAACCTTATGATATACAATTTAAAGTTTCTGTAAATAGTTTTGGTTTATCTGGAACAAGATGAAATCAGTGATGTAACATAAATCTAATGCATGTAATAACACGGTTGGCGGTCCTATACAACTTTTTTTTTTCCCTTTTCCTTTGTTTTTTTTTTTTTGAAAATGAAACAAATTATAAGGTACTGCGTACATAATAAATTAGTATATAAGACCTTCATTTTGAAAAGGTCCTCATTCACTAGATCTTAAAAAGTTTTTGTCACTAATAACTATAAAAAAAAGTGACAATCTAGTTTCTAAGTAATTTAGATATTAGCTAGCTAGCTTAGTAAGAACCTTGTGTGTAACAAAACTCGCTTTCACCTACTTATGACTTATATACGTAATGAATCCCAGGAAAGAAAATAGAAACTAGAAAATGTTTGATCTTACTATCAATCTCTGACGTGGATCTTTATTTGCTCAATTGTACCAGATTTGAGGCTAGAACTCCTGCAATTGGGGGGAGGTTATAGGGCTTGGAGCTGCAATTGATTATTTGTCGGGATTGGCATGCAAAAGATCCATGATTATGAGGTGAGCAAATCCTTCCCCACCCCCCTCTTCTCTCTTTCATCTCTATATGTTTCTAGTGATGTCACCTTGTTGGTATCTTGATTATTTACGAATTTTAGAACAGCTAATTGGAAAGTATTGGCCAAATCATCTCTTTGCTGTAGCTGGCTGTCTTTTCAGTACTTAGTTATTGTTAAAATCGTTAGGTTTATCTATATTTTTAAGGTTAGAGACTTTAGAGAACGTTGTTAAACTACTCCTTGTTCTGTGTCCATGCAGACAGAGTTGGCTACATATCTTCATGAAAGCTTGCATCCGCATATATGGCCCTGTTCCTTCAGAACACGTCAGTCGTGCTGCTCTTTGTTTGTTTAATGTTGAGAATATACATCCAACAGACATTGCAACTTTTCTTGATCGAGAGGTAAGATTGTGAAACTTTTTCAAATTTAGTGAGAGACTTGTTTATTGTGTGTTACCTTCCTCTTTAGTCAAAATTGTTTATTATGTCTCTAAATATCTATTCTATTATATCATTTGAGGAGACTGGAGAGCACTCGTATCTTCATATTTTTACTGTATCTATCATTTTATCATATTCTCCTGAGAGGACACATTTTTATTAGGGTGAACTAGTGTTACCCCCCTACTAGATGAGCCAATTAGGATTCCCCAAACTAGATGGGAAATTAGGGTCTCCCAAAAAACACACACACAAAAATTTGGTCAACCCAATTTGACTGTTTTTTGTGTGTATTTAGGGGGGGATCCTAATTGGCTATCTAGTGGGGGGAATCCTAATTGGCTCATCTAGTGGGGGGTAAAATTGGTTAACCCTTCTTATTATGGATATATATACACGTAACACATGTTAGCTACCTACAAGTTTCTGGCTTTCTATGTTTTATTGTTTCAGTATCAGGTCATCATTGCGCTCAACCTCTCCATCGATACTTGGGAATTAATGCAGGTGCGCGTGCTAGTCTCCACTTCTACAACACAAAAGAAGACGTTGATGCATTCATTAGAGCCTTGAAGGGAACAATTGACTTTTTCATTTCCTCTTCATAACGGGTCTCCCATCTGAGTTTTGTACGTCGTTTGTGTTCAATTTATTCCTTACACTAGTGTTCTTTCATATATATTATGTTAAAATAATTTGTAGTGTCATCTTTCTTGTGATCTTATGACACTGGCTTCATTTTATAATTGTTTCAAGCAGTAGTCACTTCCCGGAGGATCTGGTATCTCAGAGTTTCTAACGGATGAAGCTGCTGCTTTGACAGTGTTTGGAGGTCCACTGGCACGGCTCAATGAGATTGTTCGGAGGCCTGCAGGGGAAAGGAGAGTTTAAGGGGTGGAAACGAGACATAAGCTGAAGACACAGCCGCCAAAATAAGGGTTTTATTTTTTTTTTTTTATATATCTAAAGTGTAAAAGCTAAAGTTTAATTAACTATTCGATTTCATTTGTTTGGAATTGTCATGTATATTTTTGTTTTTGTTCATTTGGAAGAATCTATATTCACGTGGTCTAGTGGAGTAATCTGGTGTCGTATGCTGCATTTCTAAGCTGGAAACGGTTCCTCGATGTTTTGATTGAAAATATTGTCTCTGATTGTTCTAAGTTTTTAATTTTTTCTTTTGGCCTTCGCATTTTTCTTTTGTAGCCAAGAGATGTATTTCGAGTGGCATTTTGGCGACGATTGTTTGTACAGAACCACCCTGCATTCTAAAAGCTAAAAGCTCTTCCCTTCATTTTTGTTTGGCACTTAAATAGTAATTAAAATGTCAGTTAGACATTTGTATACAAATATTTACAGGAGTGATCGTTCTGTTCAACACAGAACATATTATTGTTTTGTGCCTGCTGGTGCGCTATTGCTCCTAATGTTCTGGCAGATTTATCCGTCTACTAAAGAATACAAGAGTATTATCCCTAGTCATTTCAATGATCTAATTGCAAAAGGGAGCAGCACCATGTTCGATCGATTGGAGTTGTGTTACCGGTACGTTTACTGCAATGATACACAATTTTCATAAACCCGATGTATGGAGCTGTCGCGTAATCACCCCATTGTGTTCAGTCGTCCTAATACAAGCTTCAATAAGTTCTCTTATTCTAAAGCAGCTGCAATTTTGTTCAGGAAATTCTGATTACGAATGGTCAATGCAAACAATTGTTGTCAGCCAGATTCTCACAGTCATAGTAGGAACTTTCACAATTGTCATTAGATGGCTAGCCTTGTTTTTAGCCGCATGAAATTCGAAACGGTAGTTGTATCACTCTTGAATGATATATGATGGTGTGATTCAAAGGAATCGGACCTTGAAAAAGAGGTCAATATTGCCTAGGTTATACAAGTGCTTTGCATCTACAATCACGAGAACTCTATCGGTAGCTCCTTTGTTGGTCGTGGCCGTGCTGGTGCACTACCTTGTTCGTGGGTACAAACTAGATAAACTTGATCATTTCCAGGATCTCCCTCATGAAAGTGTACTTGCGGCTAGTGAGTATTTAGTATGAAAAAGTTGGGAGGACATAGTTAAATTTCGAGACGATTGCATTAGTCAATACCCCAATCATCTATTGCAATTCCTTTTTCATAAATCCCCCTCTCAGCATTTGTGTGCCATGGAAGCTAGAGATCAATCTTATCCTCGTCGAGAAGGTATGTTCTCTTTCAATCGCATTCCTTGTGAAAATTACCCAACAAGTAACCTTCTTGAACCTTTACTACAAGCATTCTGGGAAGCCAAAGAATCATTTATTTTATTGAGCAAACAACACAATCAAAGAGTGCGATGAATAAGGATAAAGCATCATATGCAAAAGGAACTGTGGCCGATAGGAGTGACTTCAGTTTTTTGCCGCCTCATGACATTATTGGTACATTGACACCTGATGACCCTGAATCCGACTCTGATCTGGTTCGTGCAATGGCCATCAATAGAAGATATGAGCAAT
Organism: Coptis chinensis; assembly: GCF_015680905.1. Classification (NCBI taxonomy): domain Eukaryota; kingdom Viridiplantae; phylum Streptophyta; class Magnoliopsida; order Ranunculales; family Ranunculaceae; genus Coptis; species Coptis chinensis. The sequence continues at coordinate 78,124,547 of NC_141464.1, forward strand.
CCGTTCAAACTATAGTACATTGTCTATTGTCTGAATTAAATTACATGAATTAAATTACATGTGGAAAATTAAATTATACAAAAAATAACATCACAAAATATATAATAGAAAATGAAAAATAAAATAAAATAAAGGTAAAACAATAATGACAAATATTTTAATATATATATAATACTGAATGAAGCTAACACGCGTCAAATAACAATTAATGGGGAACCGAAAACTAGATGCAAATGCATCGAACTAATTTCAAATAATATTTAACGAAAAATCGGAAACTGGATGCAAGTACAAGCATTAAACTAATCTTAAAAGGTAATTAATAGAAAATTGAAATATGGATACAACTGCATTAAACTAACCTCAAAAAATAATTAACGGGAAATCAAAACTTGGATGCAAATACATCAAACTAACATCAAAAAATAATTGTTGAGAAATCGGAAACTAGATGCAAATGCAAACAATAAACTAATCTTAAAAAGTAATTAATAGAAAATTGGAATATTGATACAACTGCATTAAACTAACCTCAAAGAATAATTAATGGAAAATCAAAACTTAGATGCAAATACATCAAACTAACATAAAAAAATAATTGTCGGGAAATCATAAATTGGATACAAATGTATTGAACTAACTCTCAAAGATTTAATTAACGGGAAATCGGAAACTGGATGCAACTGCATTGAACTAACTTTAAAGAAAAATTAATTATAAATTGCAAACATGATGCAAATGCGTAAAATTAATTAATCTTAAAGAATAATTACCGAAAAATTGGAAACCTGGATAAACGCTGACCGAACTAATCTTAAAAATAAACCTGGATGCAAATGCATTGAACCACTAATATCAAGAAATAATTAATGGGAAATCAAACCTGGATGCAAATTCATTGAACTGACCTCAAACAATAATTAACAGGAAATCGAAAACTATATGCAAATGCAACCTTATCAAATAATAAACGAGAAATCGAAAACTGGATGCAAATACATTAAACTAATTTCACATAATAATTAACGGGAAATAAAAAACTGGATGTAAATGCATTGATCGAACTGACTTCAAAGAACAATTAACATGAAATTGGAAATTGGATGCAAATATATTGAACTAACCGCAAATAATAATTAACGAGAAATCGGAAACTGGATGCAACTGCATTGAACTAACCTCAAAAAATAAATAACGGGAATCGAAAATTGGATGATGCAAATGTATTAAACTAATTTCACTGAATAATTAACAGAAAATCAAAAATTGGATGCAAATGCATTGAATTGACCTCAAAGAACAATTAACAGGAAATTGGAAATTGGATGCAAATGTATTGAACTAACATAAAATAATAATTAACAAGAAATCGAATTTGGATGCATGCATTAAACTAACCTCAAAAAATAAATAACCGGGAATCGAAATTGGATGCAACTGCATTGAACTAATCTCAAAATATAAATAACAGAAAATAAAAAACTGGATGCAAATGCATTGAACTAACCTCAAAACATAGTTGGGTTATATGTTGTGGGAATGTCTCGATAAGTATAACTTTGCATTTAAAATGGTGTTTATCTTATCTCTTTCCGTATGATTGGGAACTCCTTGTAGTCAAGTAGCTTCAATATATATGAACTTTGTTTTATTAGGCAATCTCACAAAACTTCAATCAAACTTCTATTATTAAACAACAAAATGAAGTTAAAGGGTTTTATCAAAGGTGAGTTTTTTTTTTTTTTTTAATGGAGAGTGAGGCTTTCACGTTATAAGAAATTTGGATGAGTGATCAATATAATAATAATATATAATAGGTCTGTATATTTTCAAATATTTTTCAGAATAATTAATATAACAACACTCGTTCGTAGATAATCTTTAAAGATTCCACATAGTAAGTCATGCATAATTTAAAGAATAATTAACGAAAAATTAGGAACTAGATAATCTTCGATGATCCCACATTGTAAATCAAATACAATTTATTTTTTATGTCATGTTTGTAAGGACACTACAGATGGATCAGTAGGAGTTGGTATTACACACCACATTGGATAATTAAAAGGAAATCGAAAACTTAATTCAAATACATAACTGAGCTCAAAGAGTAATTAACGGGAAATCAGAAGCTTTATACAAATGTAATAAACTAAACTCAAAAAGTAATTAATTAGAAATCGAAAACTGGATGCAATTGTATTAAACTAACGTAAGAGAATAACTAACGGGAAATTAGAAATTAGATGCAAATCCTTGAAATATATTTAACGGGAAATCAGAAATGGTATGCAAATACATCAAACAAATATAAAATAATAATTAATGGGAAACCGGAAACTGGATGCAAATACATTGAACTAAACTCAAAAAATAATTAACAGAAAATAAAAAAACGAATGCAACTACATTGAACTAACCTCAAAAAATAATTGGTGGAAATCGGAAACTAAATACAAATGTATTGAAATAACCTCAAAAAATAGTTAACGGGAAATCAGAAACCGGATGTAATTGCATCGAACTAATTACTTCAAAGCATAAATAATGAGAAACTAGATGTAGATATATTGAACTAACCTTAAAGAGTTATTAACGGGAAATTGGAAACTGGATGCAAATGCAATGAATTAATCTCAAAGACTAATTAACAAAACATTGAAAAATAGATGAAACTGCACTTAACTAACCTAAATGAATAATTAACGGGAAATTATAAATTTGATATAACTTCATTGAACTAACCTCAAAATATAATTAACGGAAAATTGAAAATTTGATGCAAATGCATTGAACTAACCTCGAAGAACAATTAACATAAAATCGGAAATTGGATGCAACTGTATTGAACAAACCTCAAAGAATAATTAACGGAAAATCAGAAACTGGATGCAATTGCATTAAACTAAAATAAGATATTAACTAAAAGGAAATCAAAATTTAGATGCAAATGCATTGAAATAACCTCAAATAATAGTTAACTGGAAATCGGAAGCCGGATGTAACTGCATCGCACTGACCTCAAAGCATTGAAACACCCCGTTTATTTTATTTATATTTTTCCCTATTTATTAGGGTTTAAAAAAGTAATAATAATATTTCAAAAAAAAAAAGAAAGATAAAGATAAAATAAAAGAAAAGATAAAAATAAAGATAAAATATGATAAGATAAAAAATGTGGGAGAGAAAGACTAGGGATGCAGCAACGAAAGATTTGTCTATTATTTGTGGTCAAAGGCCAGTGAAGGCTCGGGCGAGGGTGTCTATTGCTACATTTAAGCTTAGAGAAGGTCAGCCAATTGGACTTGCAGTCACACTCAGGGGAAAGGTGAGTCCTATTATTTATGCACATTGACATGATTTCTTGAAATTAATAGCACAATGGATATTTTTGTGAATACCAAAGCATAACAACAAAACAATTACTTAGATTCAATGTAAACTATATATAAGGTTTCTGAAAGGCGAAGGCGTAGTGAATCATAATGTGACAAAAGTTGACTATCTACCTAATATTAAAGGCCTGACGACCTGTCCTAGTATACTTACTAATTTATCATAATGGTGTGCAAGTCTGCTAAAAAGAATATTCAAGCCTAGATGAGGTTCAAACGCACGAATTCCATGAATAACCCTAAAACATGACACTAAAAGCGACCAAGTGATAAACCTGTCTTAATCAAGATATAGTAAGAGCTGCGACCACCAAGTGATCAAACCTGTCAAGTTTGGTTTACTGAAAACAGTGCATCAGAATTTTGTTTTGGTGCACTGTGTTCGAGTCCAGTTTTCATATAGTTAGAGTGAGAGGTAATATTTTCGTAAAACATAAAAGAGTAAGTTCCGAGAGTTTTCTTTTCAACGCAAAAAGCCTTGTAGCGTTTGGACACTTGTGGAAAGAGTTGTGGTCTTCGGAAGAAAGTCCGTCAGAAATCTAGTTTGCTGAAAATTAGAATTTTTACCGTGTTCAACCTAAGTTTTCTTCTAGATGGGATGAGGTTGGGACTTCGAGTTCTACATGAATATATATATATATATATATATATATATATATATATATACCCTAGTTTCTAAATAATTAAGTTACATGTCATTTAGATGAATGTAAGAAAAACTACAACATTGACTATGTGGCTGATAAGAACTACGAAGGCTTGATTCCAATCTTGAAAGATTTGGATAGGTAGGCAGCTTTGAGCAAAAGTGCAGCCACTACACTATACTATATATATTATATATTATATATTAGTTATTAGTTATTGTGATAACTATATGTGAAAAATGTTAGTACTTAATTGTGTATATGATTGTAGTTGTTTAAAATGTATTCACGAGACATTTAACTAATGCGTTATTCCTGATTGAACTTTTTGATATATAAGAGTTATATAATTAATAATGAGGTGAGTTGATTAGTTATTGTGTTTGGAATCTTTAGTAATGAATTATTGTTTGAGACAATGTTTGTTTTATAATGAAAATATTATAATAAATGATAACTCTTGAGTGTTAAAATCCGGTGTAAAAGTGTCCGGTAAAAATTTAATGTGTCGCCCACATCTTTAGATCTCTCCACGCCTCTTTGATGAAAAGAAATGAAAGGAAATGTTTACGACTAATGATGTCATGTGAAAAGTCGCCTTAGAGAGGAATAACTAAGGCATTAAGCCTTCAATGGTTTCTTTGTATTCCTTGAATGTTGCCGGGAATGTATTCTACTTGAATGTGGTTGGAATGTAAGATATTTATTGAATGTGCCATGAATGACCTATTAGTATTATGATGGGAATGACCTAAGATATTTATTGAATGTGCCATGAATGACCGGTTAGTATTATGATGGGTATTCCTTGAATGTGGTGAGAATGACCCAAGGTATTCATTGAATGTGCCATGAATGACCTGTTAGTATTATGATGGGTATTCTTTGAATGTGGCGGAAATGACCTAAGGTATTCATTGAATGTGCCATGAATGACCTGATATTTTGTTATGCCCAAAAGAGGCTTTGTGTATGTGTATGGAAAGCCTAGAGATGGCGGTGACTCACAAATTACGAGTTTACAAGATGAAAATATGTTTTCTGGAGATAATATCCCCACTTGGAACATATGTCTTGTAGTGGTACTCGGTGTGAGTGAGGCACACAGATATGTGTGATTTGGCAAATGTGTGAAGTGCAAATCGTGGAGTAGGAACTAAAGGTTGGGATGTGTCTTTTAATAAATGAGTCAACGAGATAAATAATTAAGCAAAGTAAAATATTGATTTTACGTGTGACTGAGTTATTGCATATGAATATTTATGTATTATGATGTACATGATTTTTTATGAGAAATATATGCGTGGTTTGTGTGAGTTAATACTTACGAGGGAAGAATGTACTCCCTAGTTGGGATATATTTCCTCGTTCTCATAAGAAGGCAAGTGGTTTTTAAGAAAAATATTGGCTTTAAGTATGAGCGAGTTGTTGGACATGATTGGTGATATATTATGATATGACGCATATAATTTCTTACGAAAGAATGTGAATATGGTTAATGTGATATGATGGATATGGTGGTGTGATATGAATGTTAGTTAATATTTGTGATATATTGTGATATGATGGATATGGTGGTGTGATATGAATGTTTGCTAATATTGGTGACATATTATGATATAATGGATATGGTGGTGTGACATGAATGTTAATATTAGTGATATATTATGCCAGATTATATATACCCATAATGGTTGCAATAAGAGTGAAATAGATATTTATTATAAATAATTACGTTTGGGAAATCTAACTTTGTTTTGCAGGAGAGTAAGATTTATTGACTTTTTATGCAGAGACGCTGTCCTACCCTTATACAGAAGTGGATATCGGTAAGATTTAATTAAATTACTAAGTTATTAAAATGAGTTATCATAATGAGTTAATAGAATGTATGTCTTGCTTGAGAAGAAACTATGTCGGTTGAAATGACGGAACTACCTGTCTTCCAAGCTGAGAATGGTTAAATTATGGGTACATATAAAATGTTTGTTTGGATAATTAAAGTATGAAATTGTTTTTATGTTGTTAGTCTACTCATACTAGCAAATTCAATTTGTTGACCCATGTTTGCTTTCTTTTGCAACGTGGGTGTGTTTCTTGGAAACATAGATGGTAGAATGCAGTGGATGAAGACGCTTGATTTGGATTCGCTCTTGGAGTCTTCTGGTATAAATTTTATGAGGTATAAAGTCTTGATTTGAAATAGATGTAATAGAGTTGTTTAGAAATTCTTGAATTCGTACATTAAGAGTTGTTCTTTTGGTTTTCTTTTGATTTCAGTTTTTTTTTATCGTGTTTGATAACAGGGTATTGGGTTTTGTTTCACCCCGGGTTTCCAGATGATTGAATATCATTGTTTTAAATATTGTCTTGAAATTTGGGGTGTGACAACATAAATAACTTGAAATTGTAAACTATTGAACTAATTAACCTAGAAAAATAATTAACGGGAAATAAAAAAAACTGGATGTAGATGTATTGAACTAACCTCAAAGAATAATTAACATGAGATTGGAACATGGATGCAAATGCAATGAACTAATCTCAAAGACTAATTAATGAAACATTGAAAACTGAATATAATTGTACTGAATTAACCTTAATGAATAACTAACAGGAAATTATAAAGTGGATGCAATTGCACTGAACTAACCTCAAATAATAATTAACGGAAAATCGAAAACTTGATGCAACTGCATTGAACTAACCCCAAAGAATAATTAAAGAGAAATTAGAAACTGGATGCAACGTACTACATTGAACTAACCTCAAAGAATAATTAATGAAAAATCAGAAACTTAATGCAAATGTATTGAACTAATAACCCTAAAACATGTTTGTATTTTATGTAGGGGAATAAATGTCTCGACAAATATAGTTTTGCATTTTAAGTAGTGTTTATCATAGTTCTTTTATTATGATTAGAAATGTCTTGCTATTCAAGTAGCTTCAATATTATCTTCGCCACATTGGACATTCTCACAAAACTTCAATCAAACTTCTATTATTAAACCTAACAAAAAAAAAAAAAAAAAAAAAAAATCGATGGGTTTTTTCAAGGTTTGGTGTTTACTTTTAATAGAGAGTGGTGCAAGAAATTTAAATGAGTGATTAATATAACTTTCATATCTCATAGCTATGCATATTTGATAATATTTTTTAGAATAATTTAATATAACGGCATCCGTTCGTAGGACGGGTTCGAAAGCTAGTATATATTTATTTATATATTTACTATTTTAAAGAGAATGATTCGGTAAACAATGACGTTTTCCAATTATACCCCTATATAATTTTAATTATTACGATCACGGTCAAAATGGTATTATGTAATAACATAGTTGATGGAGGGGTAAAACCGTCCATTTGCACAGTGAAATTCAGACATTTCTCTTCTAATTTATCACAATACTCTATTTTTGTGCTGCCGGGCCCAAACCAGCTTACCGCACCTAGCGTAGACACGTGCCAGTTAACTAGTTCCAATAAGATAACAAAACGTCATATATTCGCGTACATTTTCCCCTTTCGTTAACAAAACGTCATAATGTTACTTATTAAAACGTATTGATGACGTTCTTTTAATTAATTAGCTGCAACGTTTCTCTCTTTCTTCCGCCTTCTTCGCGAACACTGGGTGGTAATCTCTCTCTCTCTCGATTACGCCGTTGATATGTTATATATGTTTCAGAGCTTTCAAAAAAGTTTCTAAGAAATTATGTTATGAAAAAGCATGACATTTTGTTAGACCAAGTGACAAATAAATGTTGAAATGATGAATAGTGTTTTACTGAACAGTTACATGCTTGAATATTGAGGACACACACAATGGCTGATTCTGATATTTAAAATATAAAGTGAGATGGGAGTAGTAGTCATAATGTTTCCTTTCTGCTCATGCAGAGCTCAAAGAGAGGGAGAAAGAGAGCCAAGAAAGATAGAGAAGCTATTTATGCTGCTATGACTACAGATATCCTGGGGACTCAGATTTTGGATCATCAGGACGACTATCAAATTCCAGGTGTACATATATCAATAACATTGTCATTGTTGTTAATGAAATATTGAAGTAATGCAAGATGTTACACTCAGGTATAATAGACCGAAGAAGAAGACGACAAGCTGTTGGAGAGAATTCTGAAGTATGTGAAGAAGAAGGAGCAGGACAAAGTTTGGAACCTGTTTGTGATGAAAGTGTCCCACTTGTATATTATTCCACACCAGAAAATGAATCTAGTGATACCACTTACAATGAAAGCCTCCCCAACACAGATTCTTAACCAGAAAGAAGATCCAATGATCCCACTAATGATGAAAGCTTCCCAAATACACATTCAACTAAAAAGATGCTGAGCTCCTCAACCAAAGATTCTTCCAAGACTAAATGCAGTGATTGTAGAATTGTTGCAACTGAAAGCATTGATAGGTTGGAGGTTACTTTCAATGAGAGAGGGCAACCTATTAATGAAGAATCAGTTAAAATGGTCTCTTTATTGGGCTCTTTGGCACGAGAGAAGGGTGACATAACCATTAATGATGGGATTTTTCAGTTTGCATTGTACTCAGAAAAAGATACAAGAGCTGAAAGCTTCTACTCCGAACTCGTCTTCTCTCAAAGATGATGCTCTTTCACAAGTGCTTGGACCTGAACGTCGTAGCCGTGTGCGAGGGGTTGGATTTGGAGGGACTCCATCTAAACTAGGGCTAGCTCCAAAAAGAAATGAAAAGATAGATCAACTAGAACAAGAAGTGAAGGAACTAAAAGAAAAGGTATCTAGCATGGAAAGATTACAGCAAGAAACACAAGAACAGTTGAAAGCAATGCAAATTTTAGTGAATCAGCTAGTGCAAACTCAGGCAAGTAACTGATGTGGAAAACCTTTATTAGTTTTTGTAAGTCTGAAAAATGCAAAGTTTTCTTCTTTGATTAGTTTTCCATGTCCAGTTAGTGTTATTTCTGTACAAGACAAGCATTTGTACTTCAGTGACTCTGTAGCTACTCCCAGTAAAAAGCTGTCCAACTCTGCAGTTTCTGTGGACCTATCTATGTATCCTGTAACAAACATTTAAGGGAAGTAAGCCGTTTTTCTTTTTCCATTTGCTTATGATAGGCACAGTATGGAAGCAACAAACCTGAAGGTGTCAAGTGCAAGTTATTTAGGATGGTGAAAGAGGATATAGTAGCTGAGGGCCGTTGGGTAACGGATGACCCTAGCACAGTTGTGCATGACATTTCTCTTGGACAAGGCGCCTCCAAGGTTTGGGTAGATGCTGCTGTAGAACCTACTGCAAGATTATGGAGGTCAACAAGTGACATGGAAAGAATGAAGGATGCTGTAGGAAGTGTTATTGCCTGGCCTACCGACTTTATAATAAAAGAGGGTAAGCCCACAGACAACATAAAAAGTAGTATTCGTTTTGTTATCAATATATTTATGAGGTTATGTCGTATCATAGGCTCATGGTAATCTGGAATTGTATCATTTTGTTTTGTTCTCCTAGAGGTTGTGAGTGGTGACTGACTGATAAATTTCCATTCCCTTTTGCAGAGGCTAGCAGTCTCAGTTGATGTGGCATACTCTTCACAGAATGTAACATTGGTTTGGTACTTTGGTTAGCTTAAAGTTATCCTTTAATGTTTTATGGGGCTAAGATGACTGTAATTTCTTCATTGTTTATGTATATCAGGAGAATCAGTCAAGTTTTTTCTTGTATCGAGCTCAACCACATTACCTTTTGGGGGTCTAAGATGACTGTAATTTCTTGATTGGTTATATACATCTGGAGAATCAGTCAAGTTTTTTCTTGTATCGAGTTCAACCACATCTTTTGGTGTAATCTAATGTGTATTCTTAATGATTCTATGGTTTCAGTTGTAACTAAAATTTGATTAGCATTTCTGGAAGCACGAGGTATGACGAGTAATGGTGGTTGCATTGCATCTGTTATGCATTGGTAGTGTGGAAGAAGAGGCTAGCATGCTCTGTATTTCGATATAGGATGTAGAGCAAAAAATTCCTGTTGTTTAGATGACATGCTCTGTACTGGCTCTGGCGCTCTGCGTTTCCAGCCTTCTAAAGATAAGTTCACGGGAATTATTAGAGCAGTTATTTACAAACTAAATTGAGTTGAGCCTTATCATGCAATTATCATATGCTGATTTTTCCGAATGTATAACCATCAATTTCATTTTCATTTTTTAGTTGAACAAAATTGGCATTGACCATGACACCATGTAGATGACATTTTCTAAGATGTATATGTATTTACTTTTGTTTAGATAGAATGCATTTGCTTATATTTTCATGTTCAAATTTTCGGCAATTGTCATCAAAGTTTTCATTAGAGCCGTTGAATTCCATTCTACCCATTTTCCAGTGACTTCAAATAACTTTTTTCCTTTAACTCCGCCCTTCCGAAACAAAATAACAAATTTACTATGCTATTTCACTTGCTATACTCAAATGCACCAAATTAAACAAAATTTGAAATCTTCAACAGGAATGAACGGAAAGAAAATGATCTCAATTCCTTTTGCACAAGAAGGGAGATAAAGACAATAAAGAAATATAACATAGACCCAAGGACGCCAATGCAATTTATTGTCCCAAATACCGTTTACTAAATACAAAATCAATAATTCTTTACAACAGAATACCGTGGATACAAAGTGAGAAAGAATCTAGGTAACGACCATCCACAATTTAAAGGAAAATTTTGAAGCTACAACTTTAAGAATATACTGGTGTAAATGACCTGAGGGACATGACTAAATACACCCCTTCTGTATATAAGCTGGTGTTAATGGAGATCTGGAACAATCTTGCCTACACATCCTAAGATCATAAAGAAAATTCTGGTTGGTTTTCCAAATCCCAAACTACCACTTTTCCGTCAAGTCCTGTGCCAAATAACAGGGCAGAGGATGAACAGAAATGAGATCATGATTGAGCAAACTATTTATAACTCATGGAGGTCTGAATCAATTGAAGTTTTAACCAACCTGAAGAGCTGAAGCGCTTCACCGTACCATCTACTATCTTTAGAGGCACGATAGAACTAGAAATTCAAGTGAAAACAAATTAAGGAAATTGCCACAAAAGAAGAATCGGGTTAGGTAGAGCAAAAATCAGTTTCAATTACATACTTTATACAATTTTCGTGGACGCCACCATGAGATCTTGAAGGCTCAACTGCGTCGTTGCTAACTGTACTTTTTGATTGACCATAGAATTTTCCAAATGCTTCAGAAATCTAAAAGAGGAGAACAGTCAACTTTATGCTCGTATAGAAGAGCCTAGAAAGAACTAAAAATAAAACATCAGAGGAACAAACATGACATAAGTTTTTTACTACAGTTTGTGCTTGCAAATACCAATTGATTGTTGATTGTGTCCCTATTGATGTCTACACCTTCCTCTGTAATGAACTAATGTGGTTCTATGACCTATGAGGACGAGCTATGCACTGGAAGAGACGGCGCATATGCACAACTGACTAAAGTGATTTTCCCCAGTGGCCTCATTCTGTTTAAAGCAATAACAATCAAGTATATTTCAAGTGTTCTACAAGCTGACTAAAAGGTTTTCAAAAGGTCCCATCCAAATAAGTTCCAGTATTTGAAGCAAACCTTAGTGTAGATACTAAGCTAATTCTGGATTAAGATAAACCAATAAACAGAAATGGCCACAGCCATTCTGGAAAAGCATGATTCTGACTACATAATAGGGATAATACGACATTATGGAAGGCATGAACATACTACCATCATAATATGATAAGTATAACAAAGCCACGGCCAATATTTTACACATGACGCACCTAATGACATGGTTAGTAACAATTACACAACGATCTTACAGAAGTTCATCCTTCAAAAAGATATCACCATGGAGACTAATCAGACTACCACATTATACATGAAGTTTTACTTTTCCATAAAATGGACGCGCTGAGCATGCGACTCTTCTCACAAATTTACACAGATGATCTTCCTGTTAAGATTATTTTTGCCTAACGTTAGACCTTTAAACAATTCCTTGTGATCCATGAGCATGTGCCATTTTCCATCAACTCTTGAATCCAAATATATTTTTGTTAAAAAACAAGTTGAGGAAAGAGAAAAATCTGTACAACATTGCTAAAGGACTATGGACCCCTCTCAGAAGAAAATTCATTTGATTGTTCATGTAGACCACTTTATGCATCCCAAGACTCCTACGAATATGTTCAACTACCATAAGAGACACCAATAGAATCTTAAAAGAGAATACGTAAGAGCAAGGGAATAGTTCAGGAACTGGGAGAATACAAACCACTTAAAACTGAGATGCACCTCACAATTCTGTAGAAGCAAACATGACAATGAATATGCATGAAAAAAAACTGCATATGACAACTATGCTCTTACCGACTATCTAAGAGCAAACACTAATTTCAAATGCTGAAAACTCTTCGTTACACAGGAATAACAAGCATTAACCAAATAAACGTTTCATGTAAAGAATACTTAAATTTGGGGTTACCTGTGAACCATATTTTGTGCCTGAAGGCGCTAGTTTCCTCTGATCAAGGAGTCGGACAAAGTTCCTATGGTACAGGACATCAAAACCAAATGTCACTTATTAAGAATTTTTCTTTGCTAGGTTAAAGTCTTTTGTAACTGACAATACCAAAATGGGACAATCCATTTCTAAGACAGCTATGATAATTGAAGTCTATGTTACCCTAGTAAATAACTAATTAAACTGCTAAGAACTTTTACTGAAATATTTAATGACAACTAGCTTGTAACTTGGGTGGTGAACAACGGAAACATATAGACCAGAATCAATTACCTAAGGGATTGACAAAAAATAACTACGAGAAACTTTTTTCTATATAAATAACACAGTTCACTTGAGAAAGCTTATCAATCCAAGGGAAAACACATACCATATGCCTCTTTCATCTGCAGCAAAAACCATTGGTTTGCAATCAAATCCCACTCCTACAAGCATTCTTTCAGAAACAAATAATACCTGGAAGAAGATCATCCAATTCTTAAGCAATCATCATCATTCGACTTTTAAAAGATACATGTAACTAAAAGAATGAATGCAAAGTCAGATATGTAAAGAAAACAAGAGAGGATGCTGACCCACATCACGGAGAGGCAAACCATTAAAAGCTACACTTTGGGCAGAAGGGGAAGGCCCGACGTCATCAACAAAGTATATCATGGAATTATGACCTGAAAATCAATGGTAGTTCTTTATTGATATATGATTTCACACAATTTTCCATACATTTTGCATATGAGAGTAACATAATGATAAAAAAAAAAATTATAACATATTTTACTGTAAAGATATTTCACTTCTAACGCAGGTAAAAAGCATAACAACCACATTCATGTACACCAATTATTTTCAATGTTACAGTTCAGTTTCTTGCATTTCCAAGTTCAGCACTAGTGGGCAAAATAAAACTACAGCAAGTCTGCAATGAGAAATATCTGACCTACATAGGCTAAGGTATTGCCACTTGGGGACCACTTTACACCAAATGCCCAGCTAAAGGAGAGATCAAGTTGCACAATTTGCTGTTTCAAAAAAAAACAAAACCCCATTTTAATAAGCCCCAAACTGAAAGTATATGCAAACAAAGACCTAAAAGGGAAGTAAGAGAAAGGCGCGCACACACAGAGGCAGAACATTGATCTCAAAAATAAGGGAAGTAGGAGAAAGGCGCACACACATATTTACCTCCCCAAATTTCATATCCAAAGAAGAGCTTGATAGAGATTCCCTATCAAGAACCAAATAGATGACTTAAGGATATTCAAAGAGGTGATAGAAAATTTTCAAACCTCTAATCTATTTAAATGTACCTAGAGTCGACACCTTTGATAAAAGTAGAGAAGATTCTGCATTTCCCATCAGTAGATGTTGTTGCAAGAAGTATCTGAAATATAATGCACACATTTGAACATCATAAAAGAAATTGTTAATTCTCACGCACTTAGCTGAAATAGTTGCAAAGTAAGCTGCTCCACCACTCAAAAAAAAAAAAAAAAGAAAAAAACATTGGGATGCAAATGCAATGGACACTGACTACTCAACGTCTTGACAAAATAATTCAATTTGTAACCAGGCCAAAAATTAAATAGAAACGTGAAGCAAACATCAAGGCTTACTTATCAAAAGGGTTGAAGCAACAGTTTGAAGAGGTGAGAACCATAATTAACCAAAAACTACCTAAACATTGTAGAATTGAATTAAAAAGACATGACTAAGAACTTCATATCATTCTCTCGTTTGTCTTTTAATCCAATAAGCATTACAACATATGTAATCGGGAAACCCCCTTGCTCAAAAACCATGTATAGAAACATGTGATTTAGATCACAAATCGCTAGGAAGGAGTGATTTCTGGTAACAGTGCCCTTGCTCGGACACCTTGATACCAACTATCTGGTTCCAGTAATCCAATTATAATATCTTATGGGCCAAAATTGCACAACCATGTCCATCAAGAGCTTTTAGGACATCAGATTATTTATAGGATAGTACTATCACTAATTTTTGTGTTCACGACCAAAATGGTTAGGTCTTAATATCCCTTTGCTACATGTCCCTTCAGTTGTGTTAAATAATCATCCATATGATGCAAACACTGATACATCGTTAATGCTTACATGTTAATAACAAAAGGAGTGTAATAAGGTGAACACTGATACATGTTAATGCTTACATTGTTAGGATGCCATGCAACACTTGTCACAGAAGAACTATGCTTTTTCCTGATAAGCTTGCTGACCCACCTGGAGAAGTTTACAAGAGAGATCATAAAAATCATTAACCATCTAGAGTTCATATCAAATATTAAACCAAAATAGAAGAACTACTGAATTGGAGAAAGAACCTAGAAAACCTTATGTGCACGCAACATACATAGAACAATACACCATGATAAGTATTTTTGCAGCTTGCCTTTCAAATGAGAATTATGCATTGCTAAAAGTCACTTCTTAAAGATTATTAGTTGCATGGCTATAACAAAGATCCTTATACTAGGTTTGAGACATCAGCTGATTAAAGGATCTTAGCAATCCTAATGCAATGTTTCGGAGAGTGGTACTGGTCATCATACTGAACCAGACAAATACTAAAGTCCGGTTAGAACAGTTATTTAATCACTCCCATCAACATCCTACATAACTTTGGTGTTTATTCAAGTTATAAAAAGTTACTATGTACCATATAATCATGTAGGACCTCAAGCACCTTATAGTGGCTAAGTTGAGATATTCGTAATTAAATTGATGAATTGAGGACCAATTGCTTTGGATTCCCCACCGTAAATTTGTTATCGCAAATGACCAAGTGGCATACTATATTTCCAGTAACCTGGTTTTTCATGAGTGGAGTAATCATCTTAAACATTGACTGTCGGCTCATTTCAGAGAAACTTCTAGATAAAGGAACTTGCCTGTCACTATGTTTTACTTGAAAGCATCCAGGCGGAAATACCAAGGACTTCTTTCAAACATATTTGTGTCGGGCTGGGAGTCAATGACATCTGCTCCTAAGCTCAGGGAGGCATAGATATATAAAGATTTTAATTAATAGTTATTTTTTTCCTTATTATGTTTTTGAATCTGTTCACTGTGGAAGCCAAATGTAATTTTACCTTTCTATTAATGAGAAAAGCCATAATCATCTTATATTTAGTTGTCCTTTTTTTTTTCGGTAAAGGTGTATATATTAAAAAAAAAAAATGATGAGATATCCTTATGCATACAAACAAGAGCGGTGAAAAGAACCAAAGGGGAAAGAAACCAGAGAAAAGAAACAAACGAAAAACCTCTATGGGAGTCCTCATAGCATAATGGACTCCCATCTACAGACATAACTCTCAAAAAAAGGGACTCCCATCTACAGACAAACTCTCAAAAGGTATCGGAAATCATCATATTTAGTTATCATTTCCTTTCTTATGAAAAGAAAGATAAGTGTTATAGGAGAGTTTGCTAGACCATGTAAAAACTTTAAATTTAATTTGAAAGGGTATTTAGGAAAATGCTCAGATATTAGATGCTGAACCTTGAAACTAAGTACTAACATATCTAGTAAAATTTAAGGATGTGATTCACGAGACGCACAAGTATAAGCAGTAACTATTGCAACTTGAAAAGGTCATTACCAGTTATTATCTTGCTCATAGTAGCATATACACACAGTTTTAGCTCCACTTCCAACGGCAAACTTGTTTTCTGAAAAATTAAAAAACATCCCAATAATATATACACCACTAACACCAGTTACAAGACTAGAAAACCAAAGTCTCATGTATTAAAATTGCATGTTTACCTTTTGGACTCCATTTAACACAAAGAGCGGCACGGTTAAGTCTAAGAATGACAAGTGTAGGTACCCATTCAGACGCTTCTTGATTCCAAACATACCTTAAAATAAAAACAATTAACCACCCCTAGTCAAATAACTTAATCAAATAACTAAATGACCAAGTATTAAAAAAAAAAAAATCTTACGAGTTACGATCATGTGAAACAGTAACAATTTTATTCGACCTTGCACTCCAATCTATCCCAGAAACAATCTGATCATGCTGTAATAAAACAACATAATATTAATAATATATATAAATGACGTCAGATACATAATTATTAAAGTTATATATATACCTTTTGTAAAATATGTACCCGCTCCCATTTTCCTTGTGAGGATTTGTTATAAATATGTACTTCAGTATTGTTCGGACAAAATGCAACCACTGGAAAATTATAATAAGATATATATATATTAAATAAAAAAGAAAATGTACGTGTTGTTTAAAAAATAAAGTTCCGGGTTTACTTGTTTGATCTGGACTCCAAGCGTGGCATGTGATGCATTGAGCAAATTGATGAACTTCGATTGCTGACATTTTTTTTTGTTTTTCTAGATCTCAAAATAGTGTGTCAACAATGAAATGTGTTCTCACTTTTGTTGTCTTGAGTAATTTATGACTCATCTGGCCGATGGGCTTTTCTCAGTTGTTACAACACTGCTAGTTAACTGGCACGTGTCTATGCCACGTTGCGGTCAGTTTGTTTGGGTCGGGCAGCACAAAAATCTAACTTTCGGTCAGTGACTATCTCGTAATTGTTTGTAAAATTGAGGGTTATATGACAAATGGAAGACAGACGTGTCTGAATTATAGTGCATACAAATGGACGGTTTTAAAAACTGGAGACGAAGAATTGAAGTATAGTGCATAGTAGTAGGGGCATGAGCCGAGAATCAGAGAACTGGAGTCAAAGAGTTGGAGATGGAGAAAATTAGAGACAAACAAAACCAGTGGAAAGAGAGAGAGAAGAAGGAGAAAAAAGAGAACTGGAGACAAAAGAATTGGAAATATTAGAAATTGGAGAGTATAATGGGGAGGGTGTGGAAATGGAAAATGTTCACAAAACCATTCTCTTTAAAAAAGTAATTAGATATTGCAAATCACAGACTAATTAAACATTTTATTACAACAATTTATAAGGTTGCATAAAGGAGTTGATTCCAAGTATCAGGAACACCAGCGAGACACCAATGGCTGCAGTCAATTCCCTTCTTTCGATAGGAACCATAAGTAGATGGATGTCCATCTATTCTTTGTTGTGAGAGTCTAGTTATATCTAGCAGAGTTACTGGCGTTGACATTTTCTGTAACACTGTTTTCACTATAATTTCTGTTGGGTCTGGACCTCCAGGATATGTTGTTGGTGACCCTTTCAGTGGCTCTTTTTGGTGATAGCAGGTTTCATTTGGCTTATTCCAAGCAGCTCCACTGATTTCACAAGAATAATTAACAATACAGAAATGTTAATGAGTCAACAAATTTTTATTGATTATTAGCAAACAATTATAAACTTACCTGCTATGTTCTGGAGAAGTGCTTGTATAATATATTTTGGTTTTGTTTGGATCAACTTTTGAATCCACCCATTTGCCCCATGTAGTTAATCCTTTCTGAAAAGCAACTAAACGATTCTTATCTTTATATAATTTGCCTCCTTCTTCGATGAAATCCCATCTGCAATCAACATGAGTACTACTGATGAACACATATTAAAAACCCATTGATTAAGGAGAAAAATGAGATACTAAGAATTCCTACGATTGGGCGTGGCCTGTATGATGCCACCAATGCCATGTGTTGACGACCAACATGTCCATTCCTTCCCATAATTTGCCACCCTTGATCGAGTCAAGTTTTAGGATGGTGCCAATTTTTTCACTTACTATATCCACTAAAAATGTATTGCGGTTGAACATTAGTGAAACATTGTACTCCTGCACAAAACATCAACAGCGAATAGCCTCCTATATGAGTACGAAAATAAGGTGATCGACCATTGTTCTTTGCGTGAAATCATTTTCTAGGTAATTTGACAAACCTGGAATATAAATGAGGAGACCCGGCCATCGTTTACTTTTACTATGTTATATTCGGCTTGTGGTACTGCAGCGTGAAGCATGCATGTGATGGACTGCCATTGATCGAAAGTTAAAGAGTCTCCTACAAACATGATGCGTTTGCCTTCGAATTTCTTGAGGAAACTCAAGCCGTCGAACCTAACATTGCCCATGATCCAAAAAAGGAAATATATATTAAAAATCAGGAACCACCACGGTTATATGGACTATAGGCAAAACGTTTTCAACAAATTTTTGCTCATGAAGTGTATAGAAATTCAAATTATGTGTTAAGTTACATATTTTCAAATCCACAATCACAGAATTTTCAACATAATGATAAATTTTCAATGTCTTTATGTTATGGTATCAGAATTCAAAATCACAATTGGCCTGGGGCCTGGCCCTGGCCTAACAACAAAAACCCAAGTAAGACAGTAAGTACATGCTTATCACTTTATCAGGGAAAAAAACGGAAAAAATAAAACGAGCAAACACCTTGGTATTTCACAGCCGCTGGGCTTCCACCTGTATTTGAGATATTTTTTGTCAGACCTACCATTCTTAAGACAATCAAATTGTTGACTGATAAATGGACATGCAGCAGAATCATATAGCGGATACGAGTGATCATAGACCCAGCTCCCACTGAATAAATCACGGTCATTGACTTCCATTCTGCTTATGCTATTAAAATACTCTCCATTCACTGGACGTACAATACTAGTTAGAGAAAGAAGAGCAACAAGAGCATAATAGCAATGGACCCAAAGACCCATTTCTACAGAGAAGAGATTGAGAGTACATCCAAAAAAATAGTTCATAATAGATTGGCATTTTAGTGGTGCATAATATATAGTTACGTTGTATACCTTCCCTGAAGGAATATCACGGAAAAAAAATAGTTAGTGACTATTTAATGTAATCTTTGCCAAGGTCATCACACCATTACCTTTTTTTCCTCTTTATTTCTTCTTCTTTAGTAAATTTTACCTTACATTGAAGATGTTGCAGGATACCTGAGATGCATTCTATTTTTAAATGTTTGATAGAACCTAATGAGACCATACATCGGTTGTAGCCATTTGGTTTCTGTTCCTAAGATAGAAAAATGTGTTTTCTGGAATCTTTTTTATTGGATATTTGGATTCCTATTAAGCTAGGTCGATATACTGTCATATTAAGCTCCGTTGTCATAAGCTAGTAATGTCATTATTTTGGACCATTATCCAGGTTGCTCAATCAGTCAATCGTTTGCCAATAATGAGAAGCTTGCCACACTTTTAGAAGGTTGTCCAAATCTTAAGCGTTTGGAACACTGTAAAACGAAACCTATCTAATGCAATTATTCCTAACATATGAATTGAGTGTTTTTTTAAGGGTTAACTAGTATTATTTTTTATTAGATGAGTCAATTAGGATTTTTTCTCACTAGATAGGGAAATTAGGATTTCCCTTCTAAGTACAAAAAAAAAAAATCAATTTGAATTGACCATATTACCCCCACTAGACCGAGCCGAGTCAAAGGTGTGCGGTGTGCCTATGCTAATATGCATAATTATATTCAAGCGGGAGGCCAATGCACACACTAGTAGTACTAGCAAAAGGTTATAAATGACTAAATTTTAGAGAATGGGGCAAATTTGTAAATACAAAAAACAAACAAGGGCTAAACAATCAATAGAAAAAGTGACCAAGAGGCCAGAGCCAAGTGCCCAAGAGCGAGAGATGCATAAAAATATTTATTAATCTACTATTGCAGAACTATAGATGAGCTCGCAATTTTATAAAGTAGTAAAGATATGTAAGTACAAAAGAATCTAATCTAAAGAGTTAAGGCTCAGTGATCCCATTCTCTTTCACATTTGAGATCGACATTTTACTTTCGGTAATTGCTTGATTCGGCCATGATAAAAGTACATTGTGCTCCAACCGGCTATGTTTTTTAATTTTGACCTTTTCAACAGGTTTTTGAATCTTTTGCCCTTTCTTACAACACTCTTTTTTCTCCTGCCACACTCTTTCTCCTATGCAACACACTCTCTCTCTTCTCTTGTACTTCTGATGTGAGATGCACAATAATATTTATCTGTTAGATTCTCTTAGTGATACGTACTAGCGATTAATGACCGATAGATTTCAACCAAGCAAAAATAAAAACGGACTTTAGATATTGTGGGAATTAGGAAGCAGCAATTTATAGATCTACTATCAGCAATTTTTTTGTTGTTTTTGTAATTCAAAGACAAGACAATATTTACCTCATTTTTTGTGCCAACTTCAAATGTTTTTTACAAAGCTCCAAAGCTACACTTTTTTCTCTGGGTTCTTATTTTTTGTTCCTCTATTTTATTTTCTCCTTTTCGATTTTTCTAAAGATTTTGGTGGATGAAAACAACACAAACCTCGATAATGGTCAGTTTTGATATTTGTTTTGTTGTCTTTAGTGTTGGTTTGTTTCTACGTAGGTTTATATTTCAGTTTGCTTCTTTGTGGTTTTACGTAGAAGTGTAAGTGTTTTTTTTATAAGGTTTCTATGGTTGTTTACCATTTTCATGTTGATTTTATAGTCATAGTTATGGTATTTATACAATGTCATAAATGTAGAACAATAAATAAAAGAACTTTATAGTTGTTTCATTAAAAACACCTACTTTTTATTGTGCTAACTTTGTATTTTGGTATTTTTGCAAGTTCATTCAATATGCTTATTTATTATGATGGTGAGATAAAATCTGACAAGCATGGTGTGATGAAGTATCTAGGGGGTGAGGTGGAATTGAGAGTGTTTGATGTGGATACTCCCTTTGAAGGATTCATGTGTCTTGTTGAAGCTGTGTCATCACGCATGAGATTGGATTTTTCTATTAGGTATTTGATGAACAAGTCCCTTGTAGGACAAAAGAAACCGATTACTTGAACATAATTAAAAGCGAGAAAACTCCAACGAAAGCAATGAAAGTTTGGGTTATCAATGAAGCAATCGTCATCACACCATATGGTATGGGAGCAGGACAAGTTAGAAGATCAAGTCCTAGACAACCTAGTGTGAAGAACAAAAAAAAGTTCGCCTTGGTTTGTTTTAAAGAAGATAGTGTTACTCCTGGAAAAGGTGGTAGACAACCTAATGTGAAGAATAAACCAGTTGGTAGTGAGCTATTTAAACAAGAAATAGTTAGAAGTGCAAGTCCTGGATCAAGTTATGGAGTTCCTAGTATGAAGAAGAAACAAGTTTGTAGTGAGCTGTTTAAACCTTTTCTGCCAAAGAGTGCATGTCCTGGATCAACTGGTGGAGAACATTGTATGAAGAAGAAACTCAATGAAGAAATTTTAATAATTGATTCTCCTAGGAAACAATTTTTTTTTAAAAGGAAAAAGTGCTAGCTCGACAGAAATATTCTTTCAATCAAAGGGTCCTTCAATCAATTTAAACTTGTGGGCCGAACCATAAGGTAAATGACTAATTTTATTTTAGTTATGCTTAGTTTTAGTACATGGTTTGGTTCTTGATGGTTATAAGCGTTGTGTTCTCTAGCAGATCCGCTAGAACAACCTTCAACTGGGACTTCGCCAATTGTAAGATGTGGAAAATGAAAAGGTCCCACACAGCTTGGAGGCGTTCGAAAAGGTCATGGCGAGGTGAGGGATGGCGAACATGTTGTATGCTTGTAAATCGTTAGTTATTGATATA
Source organism: Coptis chinensis (assembly GCF_015680905.1). Classification (NCBI taxonomy): domain Eukaryota; kingdom Viridiplantae; phylum Streptophyta; class Magnoliopsida; order Ranunculales; family Ranunculaceae; genus Coptis; species Coptis chinensis. The sequence goes on from NC_141464.1 coordinate 78,146,730, forward strand.
TCCCTGTTAAAATCTTGACATTTAGTAACCATTTTAGATTTGTTCCTAAAAAAAGGAAGCTCAAGAATCAAAAGACGGAAGGATACCTCTTGCAATTGTCATTGAAGGTGAGCAGTATAAATATTACAAGGGATAATATAGTTTAAGTTGCTGATAGTCCGAGCACTAATGGTTGAGCTATTATAATGCAGAGGATGATCTCACTGGTGTTGAAGATGTTGATCAACCCGACTATGAAGAGTTTGATTTGCAAAATTCATATGGAGATACAACTGACATTCTTGAAGAATACATAATTGCCAGTTCTCGAAGTAATGAGGAGGGTGAATTCAAAATGAAGATGATGATGAAGTTCAAATACTAAATGATTTAGTTGATACAACTGACATTCCTCAAGAAAACATAATCAGCAGTTCTCGAAGTAATGAGGAGGTTGAATTTCAAAATGAATATGAAAATGTTGTTGCGGGTGAAGTTGTGGTAGTTGATGATGATGATGATGAAGATTATGATCAAGTTGAAAAATACAATCGTGATGATGGTGATATATGGTCGACTCCGAACCGAAGTCAAGAGTATTTGTGGGGGGAAACACCTATAACAGTTGTGAATGATGGCAATGGGGAAGTGAGATTGATTTTGAATTGGAGGGAGTGGTTGATGCTATGGTTTTTGGTGCTAAATATCTGAATTTTGAAGACCTATGTCAAGGATATGATCCTTTGTGTGGTTCTCATAGTCCAAAAACCCCTACAAACCAAAGTGAGGTTGTAAATTCTTGTAATGAAGGGTTGAAGTTTGTACCCCCTAAAGTAGGTCAGCATTATGCCACTCGAGATGATCTCATGAAAGACATTAAATCTTATGCAATTGCACACATGTTTGATTTACGTCATTGCAATACTACCTCCCAAAATGTGGTAATGAAGTGTAAGACAACTAACTGTCCATTTCATTTGTATGCAAAACCTGAAACTGGGTCTGATATGTGGGTGGTAATAACTTTTAGAGATGCACACACTTGTGCACAAGATAAGGCTGTTTCAAAAAATTCACAAGCAGACGCAAAGTAGGTTTCAAAAATTGTTATGTCCAAGCTTAGGGACAATGAAGAATTGACTGCAAAGAACCTGTAGTTGGAGGTGAAATAGGCATAACTAACTGATGTAACATATAAAGTTGCATGGAGAGCTGGAGAAATTGCATTAGAAAAGGTCAAAGTACTATTGTAACTGCCAGCAACTATGAGGAGAACTAGTAGAAATATGTAAAGTCTTAGTACTATTTTTTTTAGGGTATACTATGATGAACATCAATTTGTACACCAAATTATTCTTTAGAATATACTATGAAGAACATGTATCATCTTTTCGATTAACTTGTAACTAACTTGTATCTATCATGGTGTTAGGAAAGCTAAATTAAATGACTTGTAACTATCAGCAACTAATTAAATAACTGTTAAACATATGTAACCTTAGCTGGTCTATTTTGTTTCGATGTAGATAAGGGGAAGCTTCAGTCAATCATACAATGCTACCAATTTATTTGAAAGAACTGAAGAAAATTTATCAGTTGCCACCCGATATAATAACAACAAGCGAGCCATGAGTTTGATCGTTTGTTTGTGAGCTATGGCGTAACTGTTCATGCTTACAGAAAGTGCCTTTGTCTATTGATTATGATCGATATAACTTTCATGAAAGGTAGATACAAGTCTGTCATCCTAAGCGCTATTTCTATTGATGGAGATAGTCATTATTTTCCAATTAGGTTAGTTGGTGTAGTCCCAAATGAGAACAATGAATATTAGGATTGGTTTATTAGAAACTCGGAGATGTTGTAGTTGGTCCTACTGAGATAAGTTTGTTCTATTATCGGATAGACATGCAAAGCATTCTCGGTCGTAGGTCGAAAATCCTTCCAAATGTGTATCATTGCTTTTGTGCACAACATATCTCTAACAATGTCAATAAAAGAAGACACCAAAAGCGAGAGTTAAAGGTTGTAGCAAAAACTTATGATAAAGCTGACTTTGTGAGAATCATGTGTCGCATTTGGTGTAGCGATAGTAAAGGTTCTGAGAAAAGTAATAAAGATTCCCTCTGAAACAAAGATGCGTGGTCATTTGCCTATCTTTGAAATGAGAAGGTATGGAATTTGTTATACAAATCATATCGAAAAGCTGAAATAAGATGATTATGTCGGGCGAGCTATGCCAATTACATCTCTGCTAAATGGTATTGAATGAACATTATGAGGCACTTTATGACTATCGGGTTATGGCTTTGAAGTTGAAGACAAAGGACGAATCGAAATCAACTAAGGATGTAATCAATTCCTCTCGTTATGTTAGTCGATCGTTCACTACAATAAGGGCAAGTGAGTCGTGTACTTTCGGTTACTAAGCGTAGGTTGCAAGGATACAATTGACCTACTAAATAAATGTTGTACATGTGGTTTCTTTCAACAAGTTGGTATTCCTTGCGACCATGCGATGAAGACCATTGACGATGGTCGATTTTGTGTGTATAACTTCTGCCTGCCGTGCTACTCAAAGGAAATGATGATGAATACCTATCGAGAGAATTGGACACCTTTGAAAGGCAAAAAATAGTGGTATTGGGGAAGTTACAACATCATGGTTCGTCCTCCCACAGATGAGGTAATGCCTGGCAGTCCCCAAAAGAAGATGAAACGTTCTAAAGGGGAGGGTGTGTCAGTGTAAAGGAGAAGGTGCAGCCGTTGTGGTGCCCTTGGACACAACATGGCAACCTACCCTACTTCAACAGATGATGCTGCTTGGATTGATTTTTCAGCTGGGGTTCCACCAGATTTTACCAACGAAGACTTCATTTGAGTCAACCATCCGCTACCTATAGAAGTAATGTCAGCAACTATGCTTGTAAAGTTTTTTGGATTTTCATTAGCCTTTTTGTGACTATGTAAGTTATTTGGGAATCAATATAATGGTATTTTGTTGTTTATAAAGTGGCAGGTGTTTTGTCTATTGAAGTTATCAATATGTAAGGTAGCAAAGAAAAGAAATACTATAAAATTAACATTCACAATTGAAACACTTAGGATTGTAACTTGAAAATGAGAGACGATATCAAAACAAACCACTGACATCAAAATATTTCGTTTATCAAAATGAAGCATTGCGAAATGATAACAGACATCTTCAATGGCACCATATATCAGCATTTCGAAGTCCCCTAGTTCTTGCCTTTAGCTATGTTCTCCTGCTGGTCAGCAGACCCATCTTCACCATTTTCAACAGTGTTCCCATCCTTATCTTTGTTGTTTTTTGCATCCTTCGGCTATACCTGACTTCTAGCTGCATCATGATGACTCTCTTCATCTTGGTCAATGTGGAGTTGTTTCTCAGTAGTAGCTTCAACATCCTTGTTCACTTGGTCACTTCCAGCTGCATCTGCTTGGCTCTGTTGGCATTGGTCAATGTTCACTTGGTTCTCAGTAGCAACTTTAGCATCCTTGGGCTCTTTGTCAATTCCAGTTGAATTTGTTTCACTCTGTAACTCTATGCCAATGTCAACTTGCGTTAGTGCCTCTTTCTCAGTAGCAGCTGCATCCTTAGCCACTTGGTTCTTAGCACCCTTCTCCTCTTGCTCATACTGAAGGGTGTTATTGGTCCTCATTGCTTGCGGACTTCCTTCTATTAACCTCTTTTCGAATTCTTTTCTCTTATTAGCTACTTCATCTGGATTTAATCCACATGATATAATATCCATTCCAATCCTCAATTGCATTCTAAATGGTTGCATGTCAATTTGGTTTACCCTCTTAGGAACACCTCTAAGAAGACTATCTATAACGGCAAGGTAATACAACTCACAACTGTTGGAATTTGGTTGTTGTGTGACACTAAGAAATTCACGAGCCCATGATGTGTTCAAATCAACAGTGGAGCTTGGATCAACACATCTGAGCACATAAGGAATCATTATCTCTAAAGCAAGTTGTTCATAAGAAATTTGGTTTCCACCAAGAGAATCATAGGTGCACATTTTCATCTCTTTAAGGTTAAAGACATCAACAATCTAATGACTACTATGAACTTGAAGAGGTACATTTACTCCCTTACCCTTTACTGGGTGCGGTTGATTTCTAATCCTTCCTTCAAAGGAGTCCAAATACTCTTTAACAATTTCATCTATATGGTACAAACCAATTTACCCACTCTCTCATCCGGGCTTGCATTCGAAAACTTGGGTCCTATTGCTTTTTCTTGAATATCCCATACTCTCTTACCAAACTTAAGGAAGAATAGTGAGTAAGCTTCAAAAGAAACTTAGTATTAAAGTATAGAAAACTCACAACAAAGTAAACATCCTCCACAACAGTATACACTTCCTCTTCTGGAATGGCAAGTTCCTTAAAGTACTGGTTATACCACCTAATCAATAGCTTGGCATATAAGCAGAGAACCTAAAAAAGAATCATATAGTAATTAGTAACAATTAACTTTCTATAGTAGTTTACTTTGCATATTAATACCAAGTTGCTGATAGTTGTAGAGCAAATTACTAATGGTAGATTCATTACCTCACCATCCACCCACTGTCGTCCATGTAATGAATAAAAATTATGTACTGAAATGACTTGATTGTATCCAAAAACTCTCATATTTGGAGAGCTCTGTTGATTCTTCTTCCTACTTAACTTTTTCCGGTAATAATTAACAATATTTACCTTACTGTGGTAGTTGTTTTCTTATAAAAGGTTGATGTGAGCAACCTTGATCAATGAGTCACATTCTTTCCCATTTTCTCTTCCCATAAACTAGTACTTTCTTTTCCAAGTTTTTCCCCTCTTCCTCCTTCTATGACCACTCTCTTTGAGTTTTTCTTATCCATTTCCATCTCCATTTCAAGTGTGAATGAGTACCATATCAGGGGCCTCCAGATCAGCAGCATCATGCTGACCCACATTATTGATCATCATCTACATATGTCACAACATTTTCAGTGCTTGCTCCTTCTGATGGTGATAGGGCTAGAAATTCCAGCCAATGCTCCTTCTACGACCACTCTCTTCAGTTTTCTTATCCATTTCCATCTCCATTTCAGTGTGAATGAGTACCACATCAGGGGCCTCCAGATCAGCAGCATCATGCTGACCCACATTATTCTGATCATCATCTACATATGTCACAACATTTTCAGTGCTTGCTCCTTCTGATGGTGATAGGGATAGCAATTCCAGCCAATAGTGAAGCAAAATTGATTTTTTTTCCATTTCTCTATTCAGGACTGCTTCCCCATCAAGATCACCAGGAGGAAAGACTAAAGCATAAGCCAAAGGAGAGTAAAAGGGTACATGGTCAAGCATTGTAGATTCAACATAAGGTATTATATCAGTCTGTACCCCCACCAGGTCCTCCTCCATCTCCACAATATGTCCTTGGTATGTCCCCTTTGGTATGTCCTCACTAATCTGTTGCAAAGCACTTGCAACAACTAACTCCGAATCATTTTGCCCTCTTTGTTATTGTCCAACATCTTCATCTTCATCTAACTCAACCTTGATCAACTTTCTTCTTTGTTTGGGTGTCTCTGCTTCTTTAAGCTTCATCTCCTGTTCCCTTGTTCTCTCACTGATTTGATATTTTTTTCTTCAAGGTTTACCTCTCACTAGCCTTTATAGCCTCATCTTTGCTTGCCCTTGATGGCTGAACTCGGGTACCACAACCTTTGACCACTTTCCTTTAATTTCTTTATTTCATACTGAGCAGGTATTGAAGTATCTCTCAGAACTTCAAGGCTTTGATCCTTGTCCAATGCTTTTTTTCTTTGATATGAGGAATTAGGAGAAACCTCAAAGGTAACTTTCTTAGAAGCAGATGAACTCCCTTTCTTAGGTTATGAATGAACCTTTCGCGAGAAGATTTTGTTGGTGTTTTCAGTATAGCATCTACGCTTATATTGCTTGCCTTATTTGGCCTTCTGGTTCTAGCTCCTTTCATAACCTCAACCTCTAAACTTCTACTCCTTGTTCTAGGCCCTTTCACAACCTCAATATCTAAACTTTCCATATATACCACCTTTCAACCCACCATGAACAATCTCTTGAATTATTGTTTCCATGTCAGTCCTTATTTCACTCTGGAGTATATCCCTAACAACCCTAACCTCCTTAGTAACCTGTTTTAGATTAATCAGAGCACATAACAAAGAATATAATTAAGATCCCACTTCACTATTTGTACACCACAACAGAAAAACAATATATGCATAGTTGCTAACATATATTGTTCAACAATATATCAATCATGGTACCGTAACATATTAGTGCTTCATATATGAAGAAATGCTGAGACATGCAGTTCTACAACAACACATTATCAGTGCTTCATATAACAACTAATTTCTAAGATTTGCAATTCCAATTCAAGACTATATAATAGGGTACCCATATCATATTACAACTTCTATAACATTATAAAATTATATGAATACTTCAAATGTAAAAAACTGGTTACCCATATATTATTAGTACTTCTTATAAGTATTGCTGACATATTCGGGGAAACAACATGCAACATTGTTGAAAGCGATAAAGAAAAACAAGTTACTTACAAGGTCTTTAATTACTTTTTAATGCGTCTTTGAAAGCAGTTCCTCATTATTGTATTTTTTCGGCAAACTGCTGCACCACTTTGCATGGATTGTTACGCCAAAGCATCCTTTATCACTTCTTCATTCGGTTCTCCTTCAGACAGGATCTAGACTTTCCAACACCTTTGCCTTCCCCTTAAGAGGTTGAATCTTTTTCTTATAAGTATGTAGATGTATGTTTCTAGAAGGCAAGTCTATCTAATCTAGTATTATTGAGAACCTACCATCAACTTGTCTCCGAGCCCCAAGAGATGGGATGTGAAGATATACCCAAATAACAAAACAAATTAAGCAACCATAAACTACAAAAGAATCCTTTTCGACACTCACATGATTAGATATGTCTTTCCAAAGACTCTTCCAACATTTCAAACAAAGGTGTGCCCCAAGGAAAGTTGTCAAATGCATTTAAATTCTTGGCAAGATCAATATACCTCCCATCAACCATCCTAGCGGATCCCGGAAGCACAACCTGCAGCAAAGTGCATACAACCTATTCGGCCTAAACACATCATTCGACTTTCTTCACCAACACTTGATTTTGCCAAGTTTCTAGCTTCTAATATTTTTGTTTCAGAAATCGTGGTTCCTTTAAAAAAAACCTTGCCCTAAATTGGGATGGGATCTTCATGTGCGCCGTGTAGATTAGAATGAATTAGAAACCACTTCACACTAAGACCCATTATAAGAGCAATATCACTTTTTTAAATACCAAATCCTTCTTATCGATTCGGTAGCAAAGTTTACCCACTTGGTGTCCCAATCAAAGTATAGACTAAGCGTAGTAGTGGTGTGCATTCTCTCGTTAATGCTTAAGAACTTCGGCAAGACTTCTCAAAATCTTCCTTCTCTGCGGAAGAGTGAATGTCTTGAACAATTTATGCATTTTATTGAGTGACATACGAACAATCAAATTAAGATTTCTCATTTTGAAAGATTGGAAATGGTCAGAAAATTAGGGCTTCAAGGATTTCAATTTGGTTTTTTTGGTCTAAAATGAACATTGAGCAGTTCTTATAGCACACATATATTACTACCGTGCGTGCGGTTAAAGATTAAAAAACCATTATTTATTCAACTGTTTGGCAAATAATTAATGCTATCGTATCGTTCCTATCACGTGGCAAAAAGCCCCCTCCCAAACTAGATTCTTTATCTCTTTATCTCCACGTCTGAGACATATTCGAGAATTATTAACCATTAGCAACTTCTAATTCTGGTCAATTTTACAAAGGGTGGGACTTCGAAAATTTTTGGCAATTTAAATTTGTATAAGATTTTTTTTTAAATATTGAACAATGGACAAGCTGTAACTGAGTTGGATGGAAACAATGGTGAAATATGACACTGAGATGCTAGTTACTACTTCTTAACTTCAGTATGTGTTATTAAATGCTACACTTTTGCTTTATTTGATATTGGATAAATTTATCAAAGTTAACTTTTGTCTAACTTGTTATTGGATAATACTATTTTGTACATAAGTTATAGGTATATATTAAAGTCAACGATAGTCTTAATTGTGTTATTGTTGTTTTATGGCTTGATTCTGATGTATCATACATTATAGGTTGCCAGTTATCTTAGTTTAGAATGGCACGTCCAGCCCAATTTTGTGAATGATAAACACATCTTTTCTTATTGAGTTTCTATACAAATTTCTCTCTCATTTATCTCCTTATAAACAACAACACTGATATAAGGGTACCCCTAATATAATCACAAAAAAAATATGTGAACATTAGCGATTCTTGTCTTGACACTCAAGTGGCGAACCCGGTAGTTCACAAACCATAAAATACCATTACATCAATTCATTCCCAAACTTATATAGTGAAACGTACTTCCAAAACTCCATAAGGTGATTTATGAAGTGGAAATGGGATTTCCATAAAAACCAAGTTGCTGACTGATAAATATTAAATTGGACGTTACTCCAACTCACACTTATATCAATTACCTTACTCTTGATTCATGTTGAAATATAGTTCGAGTAAAGGAATCGTCCCATGCCTACCATTGAAGCACTTTTGGTTCACAACTTAGCTAGCTAGAGTACTCAAGAGAAACCTTAAATGAGAGAAGGCTTTAGGTGGAAGTTTTTACAGTACTATACTTTATTTCTTTTAATTATAAGTTACAAAAGTTACTAATAACAAATTTATTCTAAAATGACTAAAGAAGATAGAAGAGAGAGAAGTGTGGAGGATTAATTTACCGCATGTGATTCAAACTATTATTATTAAAAGACATATTTCAATTGTTAGTTTTCATATTCACTTTGATTCATAGACAAATCAAAGTGAATAATTAAACTTTGATCCCTAGTAGAATTTCAAAATCTCTAAAGAGATTCTACTAGCATGAGAGATTAAATTAGCACTCTATCTTTAGAGCACTTCTTCAACCTCTAGTTTGTTTTCCACTTCTAATTATTTTGTAATTGAAGTAAAAATTAAACTTGTTAAATTTTAAGCAATTGAGTTACGTCTTCATTAGTAGAGTTATCCTCACATGGGTTTATCTAACCTCCACAAGGGATGAGTTAGCTCATGGTGAGATAACTACAACTAATGAAAATAAAGAAGAAGAAGAAGAGAGTGAAGGGCTACAAGGCCACAAATCACAAGTAAATTGGCAAGTTTATTTAGAGCACCACCTCTCCTATTTATAGTTTCAAAGGAGTGAAATGGGGGCGAAATTACATCTTACATTTTCAATCCAAAGGCTACAAATTAATCTATTTTTTATAGTAGATTTATTTAATCTAAGTGGAGAAAGTGGGTGAATAGTAATTCTCATTACAAGATAAATAATTAGAAGTGGTTTGTGCAAGTGTTAAGTGGAGAAAGAGGGTGATTACATAAGCTTCCCTTAATGACATCATGATGAATAGTAATTAGATTTTTACTTTGTCTTGGTTCGGACCTATTTTAATTCCCAACCCAGTAAATTGATAGAACCTATATACCATTTGTGTAGAGCTTGTCGCGCTGATGGATTTTGCCAGTCCACGTCAAAAATTGAGTCAAAGATATGATTTTCTGAAGTTTAGTTGATTTTTCGCAAGACTTATTGAGGAGTTGACCGAATTGACTATTTTGACCAGGCCCATTGGGCTTTGCTTTAAAGGTTCAATGGGCTTCTTTTGGACTTAATAAAAAGCTTTGTTTCCAATTAGCATATTCATCTTATTTCCATGCTAAATGCCAATTTTGTTGAAATTTCATCGCTTTTTACATTTCAAAACCTACAAAAGTATGAAAATACGCGATGGCGATTTGATAAGTTAATACTACTTGCACTTACAGCTTATAGGTGTGAGAATGGATATTGTATCTGATGCGTCAAAATTTTAAGCTAGAGAGAGAGGACATACATTAAGTAATGAAAAAGTCAGGTATGTTTCTTTTCCAGTTAAATAAACTCAAAGGATACACCAACTTTCAAATGATGTGGTCCGGCCTAAAATTACGGGAATATCCGGGTTGAACAATTCATAATGCTAAAAGTTATGGCTTACTTGCTTGGAGACAAAATTACTGTTGTTGAAAAAGTACCTGTTCCGGGGTTTCAATCTTGTCCCTTCCACTATAGATCATATCAAATCTACCCTGTCATAAAACACAAATTAAAACATGCATATGCTGATATGATAGTACAAAGTTGAATGCTTGAATAGGTAACTGCTAATTTACAAACTCTACCACATGTACTACCATTCCGTGTTGCAATAGCCAGAGATACATACTACCATTCCATGTTGTAATAGTCAGTCAGTCTGGATTAGATTTATATAGCGTTGGATCAATCAGTATCTTTGAGTAGTAGTTTCCTAATTGGAATCAACTTAGATTAGATTTATATAGATATCAAATATAATTTAATATATATATCTATGAGGATTAATATCAATGGAATCAAGGCGTGCAAAAAGATAAAAGATAAAAATTGTTTTTATCCTTTATAATAGCTTATTCCTCTTTAGTTTTAGTTTTATAGTAAAAGTAGGACTCTTAAAATAAATTGATTTATGACCGTGGATCATCCTAAAAAAGCTGCTTTCTCCCCAATATCAATATATGACATAAAAACCAAAGGCTGCTTTATTTAAGATAGATTTGGTGATCATGAAACTCTTAAAGAACTTCTATTTCCTCAGGATATGATATGGTAGTACAATATGGCTGTTGGCATTTGATTTCACAAAAGGAAGACTGGGGTATGAGGACTAAGAGGCAAGGTGCTATGCCTTGGTATACTAGTATTATAAGAAATGTGAGCATGACACAAATATGGTATGTTGTATGTACTTTATATATGCCAGATTATAAGTAATCCCACATCTAAACATGTTAGAGAAGCTGTGAATTTCAAGATCAAATTACATTTATCTAATTGAGCTTACACGCTTAAATATAGAGAGAAACCAATCGCTTCCCCATAAATTAGCCATGCTAACCCGGGGATACAAACTTTGAGGAGAAGTTAGGAACGTTTTCAAAATCTAACGATAAACCTTTCTTTTCTCAAAGCTATTAAAAGCTACCTAACCACGCTAAGTTTCTTAAAAGGAGTTGGCACTACAGGCGTAAGACCAACATACCTAAAGATTTCTAACCGGGAAATGCCAGCTTCCCAACTATATCAAAAATAATGAAATTGTTAAGTCACAAAGGACCCCGGTCGCCCCAATCGCAAAATGCACCTTAGAGATTCCCAATACCATGACCGCTTTATTGACACGGGGCGAAGTGTTAACTTACTCCCCATTTTATTTGTATAAACAAATAGGCGAACAGGAAATGCAACCTACAAAAATAACGCTATTAGCGGACTTAAAATTCTATCTGGCATCCTAGGGTATAGTGGGAAAACGCATTTGTTAAGGTCAGGATTTCTACTATCCCGCCGATTTTGTTATCCTCGATACGTAAGTCGCTAACTCACTGCACTCATCATCTTAGGGCTACGCCCCTTCTTGGTAACCGCCAACGCTTATAAATTGTCCGCGATAGTAAGATGTCCTTATCTTTTGGCCATCATTCTCGTCGGAGGTAAATGTTTTAAAATGATGAAACAGCTTACTAGAATCGCCTATAGATGGGGAGGTTAGCATGATCGGTGAGCTTAGCTCAAGATTATTTTAACAACACGCTTCAAAACAATATGTATAAATTCCTTTCTTTTCGAACTTCAGATTTTGTAAATGACTCCTACTTAGAGGAAGTCAACACCATCCTCGAGTCCACACCAATCAGAGACCCGCTCTGTTGCTCCATATACCGAAAAGTATGAAGATTTGCTACCTAAGCAAGTATTCATTACGTTAAAGATAAGGACCCCGGATGAAACATCTATTGACATTCCTTCCACCCCCTGCTTAAACCTCTTCCTCGAAAGTTAAAATATATTCAACTTGATCCGATGGTAGTCATCCCGTAATTATATCTTCTTTGTTAACTAAGCGATGAAGAGACACGTTTAATCAAGGTGATTAGGGAACACCGGCCGCGATTGGTTGGTCCCTACCGACATTAAGGGAATTGACCCTAATGTTTGCACTCATCGTGATCCATTCGAGGATAACACGAAGACTTTCTAACCCGGCCGCTTTGAACCCCGCCATGAAAGAGGTGGTTAGGGGAAGAAGTCTTACGACATCAACGGGGGTATCATATACCCAATCTCCGATAGCGAATGGGTAAGTCCCATTCATGTAGTTCCTAAGAAATCGGAGTTACCATGGTACGAATGGGAAGCGGTGATTATGTTGTCACACAAGGTCCTATGAAATGGAGAATCTGTATTGATTACAGGCATTTAAATGCTATGACACGAAAGGATCACTTTCCTTTACCTTTTATAGATCAGATACTAGAACGTCTAGCTGGTCATGCTTTTTATTGTTTTCTAGTCTGGATGGCTACTCTGGCTATTTTCAGATTATTATTGATATTGATGACCAAGAAAAGACAACTTTCACATGTCCCTTTGGAACGTATGCCTATAAACGAATGCCTTTTAGCCTTTGTAATGCTCCTGGTACCTTCCAGCGGTGTATGCTTCATATATTTAGCGACATGGTAGAGCTCTTTATGGAAGTTTTCATGGATGATTTTTCTATCTATAGAGACTCCTTCACAGATTGCTTGTCTAACCTGTCTAAGGTTTTGACACGGTGTGAAGAAAATAGCCTCGTTTTAAATTGGGAAAAGTGTCATTTCATGGTGAAAAGGGCATAGTACTAGGTCACATTGTATCTAGTGATGGCATCAAGCAGATAAGGCCAAACTAGATAATATAGCGACTTTACCTAAACCACGGGTTGTCAGGTGATATTAGAGCCTTTCTAGGCCATGCTTGGGGTTTTATAGGCATTTTATTAAAGATTTCGAAAAAATAGCTAGGCCTTTAACTAATCGCGCTTTTGAAGGATGCAATCTTTGATTTTAATTTTAACCAGAAGCAGGCTTTTGAAACTTTAAAAGCCCCTAACCTCTGCACCAATTATCTGACCTCCGATTGGTCTAAACCTTCGAACTCATGATGTGATGCTAGTGATTATCGCGGTTGGTCTTTGTCTTGGGACGTAAACTAGATAATAAGTCCAATGTTATTTATTATGCTAGTAAAACCTTAAACAATGCTCAACAGAATTATACAACTACTGAAAAGAATTCTTAGCTGTCATTTATGCTTTAGATAAGTTTAGATCCTTATTTGGTTGGTTCTAAAACTTTAGTTTACATGGACCATGCGATTTTAGGTACCTTCTTGCAAAGAAGGATGCTAAAGAGATTAATCCGATGGATTCTTCTCCTACAAGAGTTCACATTAGAAATAAAGGACAAAAGAGGGTCGAAAACGAAGTTGCCTACCACTTATTTAGACTTACAAACGACGATAATAGTGATTCCGAGTCCCATACGGACTCTTTTCCGATGAGCATCCAGATTTATTTTTTCAAAGACCATGGTATCTCGACATTGTAAATTATTTAGCGGCTGATGTTATTCCTTATAATTGTTCAAGAAATGAACGTAAGAAGTTCTTGGCGAAGTTAAATTATACTACTTGGGATGAGCCCTACCTTTTTAAGTATTGGCGGATCGATTATTCGTCGTTGCATTCCCAAAGTGGGAATATAATGAAGTTCTATCGCTCGCCATGACAAAGAGTGTGGTGGCCATTTTAGTGGAATGAAAACAGCCGCTAAAGTTCTTCAATGTGGATTTTATTGGCCTACCCTTTTTAAGGATGCCCAAGTGCATTGCAAGACGGTATTCGCTAAGCCAACAACTTGGGCTTAATCACTGAGCGTAATATGATGCATTAAATCCAATCATGATAGTAGAAATTTCTCGACGTTTGGGGCATTGATTTCATGGGTCCCTTCCCGCTTCCCACGGTTTCATTTATATTCTAGTTGCCGTGGACTACGGTCTAAATGGATAGAGGCCATAGCTTGCCAGAAAGCAATGACCATAAGACGGTGGTATTTTTTTATTAAGAGTATACTTTTTTTCACGCGAGTTGTTGCATCCCTAGTGAAAAGTGTGGAGTTACACACAAAGTAGCAACTCCTTATCATCCACAAACTAGCGGACAAGTAGAAGTTTCTAATAGGGAAATCAAAAAGATTTTAGAAACAACCGTAAAATCCCGATAGGAAAGACTAGTCGGCGTCTATCGGATGCCTTATGTGCATATAGAACCGCTTTCAAAACTCCTATAGGTATGTCTCCCCTTTAGACTTGTATTTGGGAAACCTTGTCATTTGCCCGCTGAAATAGAGCAATCGCGGCTCGTGGGCTATAAAAAGTCTTAACTTCAATATTGATGAGGGGTGTCAAACTAAGTCAGCAATTGAATGAGCTTGAAGAAATCCAGAGCGATTCTTACGATCTCATGAAGGATTATAAAGCTAACATGAAACATGTTCATGATAAGCAAATCTTGGCGCAAAGAGTTTATGGTTGGTCAAAAGGTTTTGCTTTTACAACTCCCGCCACATATTTTCCTGTGGAAACTAAAACCCGTTGGTCCGGTCCTTTTCTCGTTATCAAGTCACCCCTTACGGGGCAATCGCCTTGGTAAATCCCAAGGATAACAATACTTTTCAAGTCAATGGCCAACGGTTAAAACATTTCCACGAAGCCCGGCCCCCTCGATGTAGAGGGAAGTCCTTTTACGGGACCCTCGCCTATGAGGATCGACCTTTGTCAAATGGTGCACTTCCTTTCACTTCCATATAGTGGTAAGTGCACCATTCAGGTAACCGGGCCCTCCCTATGGAGTGTGTGGCTGTAAGTACTGGATCCTAAGTCCATATTTCACATAATTCACGTTTTCCACTTTTGCATGTTTTCTCGATTTTAGAGTCATATTCCTCTATGGAGTGAACTATGTATTTAGTGTTTTTTTTTATTTTAAAAAAAAAAAAAAAAAAAAAAAAAAAAAAAAAAAAAAAAAAAAAAAAAAAAACTTAGATACTGTCGGTCTTTCCATCCGGATTGCTTGAACTTTCCATTGTGTTGCTTAGGCCCTTTAGTCGTAGTTCATTCGGGTTGACGTAATCTATAACTTAGATTTCCTTCGTTCACATAACTTACGTCACACACGCACTTCGAGGTATTTTTCCACCTTCTTATACGTCACCCATGGTTGGAATTGAGTATTTTATGGATCATTGGATTGGAAACTTCCTACTGATCATTTCCATAACTCATTCGCCAAAATCGGACCAGTAACGAAGCAACAAATTGAATTTGAAATTGCGCGAAATATCGAAAAAGTTCGGAATTTGAATTGGGCTTGGGCCCAAACCGCACGCACGTGTGTGCGTCTCCTTCCTTCCCAAAAACGCACAGTCTTGTTTCCTTTTCCATCCCACCAGTTACCAAAGTTTAAAACAAAACCTAAACACCAAAATAAAAAATAAAAAAAAACAAAAACACACCTATCTACACCACGCCCATTGTAACCACCAGCCCGAGTTCTCTCAAAAAAAATTCCCACACCACCGAAAACAGCCACCAATTCAAGCTTCCAACACCACCGTACCCACCATCGTCACCACCAGTATTTTTAGGTTGTTTTACATCAAACTCGCCTCCTCCACCGTTTACAAAACCATTGGTTGCTTCAAAAACATCAATAGCGCTACGACGAAGAATTTTACCGGAACAAGCATTTAGGCTCGACCGTTTCGCGCCATTCTACGCGGCGGAGATGATTAGGAGGGATTGGAATGGACTGTGGTACTCGACTGAGGAGTTCTACCACTGTGATTTAGTAGAACAGTTTTATAAGAAGTGAGAATTGGAGGGGGATAGAATTTTCATTAAGGTAGCAGGAACGAGGAAGGAAGTAACGCCGATAGTTACCGCTAAGTTGTTAGGCCATACCGAAAAGCAACCTAGAACTACCATTCAGGAATCGATAATCTTTGGAGTTCCCGCTTTGATGAACGATACTATCGTGGAGGGTGAATACAACACGAAGTTCTCATTCGCCTGCCACCCGGTAAGAACCAACCAACCGATCAGAGCTCGATGGATTGGTAGAACGCCTTCGGTAAAGAAAAAGTCAGCGACATTGGTCTGCAATGTCTCCACGTTCTCTGGATATTGCAAACAAATAAGTATAATTTCTGCATTCTCGAGTTAATTTTAAATGTGATTAGAGGAGTGGGACAGAGCACTGCGCCCCTTCCAGTATTGATCACTAAGATCATGCTGTCCTTTAGAGCTGTCGCAAAATCTACTCCTACTGTGATCAAATTGCATTCTAATGCAAATATTTATATGAGTTGCATCCAAGAGACTTGGCCGTTGTCTGAAGGAAATGTAGTAGAGTCGGAGAAGAAAATGGAAGATATGACATGGTTAGATGAAGATGCTTTGGATAGTTGTAGTTCTAATTTAGAACGCATGCAAGTGCTGCAAACTGGCTTGCGTTGCGTTTATCGTATTTGCGAAGATATCCGAAGTAGAAAGATAGTAATTCGAAATAAACAAACGAACCTTCAGACGAGAGTTGAAATGCTCGAAAGGGGTCAGGAAAATGTCTTAGTTAACATAGAGACTATCACCGAACATAACACGCGACCCCAAAGATACGCATTAATGAGGCTGAGATGGAAGCACGACAGCGCTTGTTCCGAGAGATGCTAATGACGCATGCCACCCTTGGAGGGTTCTATTTCAGATGAGTCTGAGAGGCATGAGCGTCGTCGCCAAAGAACGGATGGCGCAGGCAATTCATCATTCCAAGACCAATCTCCATCTCCGGGTCTAGTTTCATCACGTGGCTAGGAGTTTCAAAGAATGTTATGTTTTGATGTTATTTTGTCTTTATTTATTTTATGGTTTTATTAGTTCTGATATTAGTTCAGTAATTTATTTAGAATTTGGTTGTTTTTATGTTGTTTGAATTATTTTTTTTTATATATATAAATTGGGTTATTTTCAAATTGTGCATTGCTTTTATCCTTTACCCCACCTTCCCGAATTGTTTGGGGGTGGTATTATTTCACCTAGCACAATTCGTTATATCCTCATCTTTTGTAAATTTGTTTTGGAGTGCGGGTTGACAATTTGGCCGATATCGGCATATCTATGATTAGATGTGGTGGTAGGATGAAATTTAAGAGATTTTAGAAGTTACTATTCTAGATTCAGCCTAAGATATATTTACGTTTATAATAGAATCCGCAATACGGGTTGTTTCCGTTTTGCTTTGGAAATTTCGTTTCCGCAATTGCCTTAAAACGCTTTGGAAATTTCCCCGATTCGCTTTAGGAACCCAAACCCTATATAAACTGCATTCAATCTCCACACAAAAACTCACACCTCTCACATTCAACCATCACCCTTCACTCCCACGTTTTCCTTTTTTTTCTCCTCACATTCAGCGGTTCAAGATCCCTCGAGCGCACCGCCCTCCCTCGTGGAGCCGCCACTCGCCTTTAACTACTGCAAGAAATTCTAGTTAGAGCGCACCTGCGCCCCTGACAAGCGCACCTGCACTTAGAATACTGTAACTCGGAATTCTCCCCGAGGCACACCGCGCTTTATAATGGCGCCACCTGCGCCAAGTACTGAAGTCCATTCTCCCGAGGGGCGACTCATACCGCTTTCGTGAGACGCGAAATTTCTGATTTTGGGTGAGTTGTTCCAGGATCGTTGCAGCTGTCCCCGAGAGTTGTTTTGAGATGACATCTCCTATAGTCATACCTGAACAGTCTTTCGAGGCCTTGATGGGAACCGATACCTACGGAGCATCATTCCACGAGAAAATCGTGCAGTTAGGATGGAGACATCTTCTGGTGAGTGATGACGATTCCTTTTCACCTCAGCTAACTGAATTTTTCTATAATCATATTACATTCTATTGTACCCAAGAAGGAGAACAAAAATTTTCCCCTGCTATTAATGACACGACTATGGAATTCAATAAGAATTTGGTAGCTTTGGTTTTGAGATTGCCCTTGCCCCAATCTCTATATTCGTGGGGGTATATGACCGGATAATTCATACCTCTATGAATATGCATATTTCAAAGCGCATTATGGGGAGGGTATTTCGCGGTCATGGACCAAGAGCAATATAACATAGCCCGGGTAGCCTATCGGCTGAATGTAAAGCACAACCATGTTATTCATTATGATGAATATTTTAGAGGGAACGACGGTTTACTACGCCAATAGTACTACCGGTGACGTTTTTCCTTGCTCTAGCCGAGGGACGTTGCCGATATGACATTCCCCGAAGTTTTAGTGGCTACTCGTTTAGCCCATACCATGAGGCATAAGTACTTTCTTATGCTGTCTTTGGTTTGCCGTGATTATCTTGTGTTGCTTACCGGTATTCACGTACCCGCATTAACGGATTGGAAAAGGGTCGAAATCATGAGACCCACCAATCACGTGGTCAGATCATTCCGAGCCATGACTTGGCCGGGATGGCAGGTGCAACCTCAATTGGTTGCCCCTTACACTCCATCAGACCAAGTGACACTCGAGAGGTTAGCAATGGTTGATGATACACGACGGAAGGTGTGGCAAGTTGTTATGGCATGGCAAGACGCGAAGGAACCTCACTTCTTTATAGAAGAAGAGGATGAAGAGGATGACGAGTAAAAGCGAGAGAGAAGGTAAGTTTTAGTTTCAGTTAGTGTCTGCTTATGTCCCAAGCAATTTAATTATGTTAACCCCATAATGGGTGGAACTCTTATAGAGTTGCGTCAATTTTTATTATTTCCTATATTAGTATGTTCTAACCTTGTTTTGCAGATGTTCCAGAATTTCACACGTTTCCATGGTATTTTTCTACCCTCTTTATTTAAATGCTTTGAGGACAAAGCATGCTTCTTGTTTGGGGGGGGGGGGCATAGAAACACGTGTAATTAAAGCCCTCTGTTAGGATATAGATATGTATAATATGCATTTTTTTTTCAAGTTAAAAATTTCAAAAATATAAATAAATAAGTTTATGCTATACACTTAGGAATATTGGTATTGTTTTCTTTCTATGCTCTTAACAATCTAGAAGTCTCAATGAAGCTTTGCATCAGAATAATTGTTAGAAACTTAGGTTAATATGTAGGTAATAATCTTTTGCATCTATCTATAAATATATTACATGAGTATCTATGATTGTTAGCAGTAAGTTTCGAAATCTAGGCTAGAGTACTTATTGTACAAACTCGTGAGAATATAGCCTAAAGCCTTATATGAAAAAACATTTGAGAAATGACACAAAGGAGAAGTAAAATCCGGATAGAGAAATCACACGCCCACTTGCTTGATCACTATGCCATATCCTAAGCGAGAATTTAGGCCCTCTTTGGATCGATATAGCCGTAAATTCAAACCTATGAATTATTTTCCGCTTAGTAAGCTCCGAGCCTTTTCTTTAGCCTTCCATAAACCACAATTCCTTTACCTCAAAAAAAAAAAAAAAAAAAAATCAACTTACCCAATCTAGAATAAGTCTGAGAATAGAATGAGTGAAGAAAGAAGAAGAGAAAAACCTGTGTAAACAAAAATTAGTTAGTTGCTTCAGAAAAAGAAAAGAATTTTCCATCCAAGGAAAAGAAAAAGAAAAATAGAAATAAATAAAAACTCCAAAAATAGAATAAAAGGGAGTCAAAAGCCAAAGAAAAGAAAAAGAAAAATATGGTTAAGGATGGAAACAAAGTATAGAAGCAAAAGAAAATAACAAGGTTTTCTCTAAGTTACATAATATAAAGACTCTATTATCTCAGACTTGTCCTTTTGAATATCCATTTCCTTCCTTCTTAAACCATCTCCTAATCCCCGCAACACCTAATAAAGACCTCTAACTCAATTAGGAATAGGTTAGTCCGATAGTAAAGTGGCAGATGTGTTTGATCGACTTCGGGCTTCCTTGTTTGTCATTGAGATTAAGGTAAAGTGTGCCCACCGCACAACCGAGTAAATAAAACGGGAGCCGAAAAAATCGAGTGGTTTTGTCTTCGACATTTATGTAAGGACCTACTTAAGGACGTTATCCCGAAGTTTTCATAAACTAACCTCGCTAGGCATTTCATAGTATTACTCATAGTATATATATTTGTATCATAGATGATTGATTATTATGCATATATTAGCTTAGGTTTTGACTTGGTTATTCTTATTCATTTGCTAGTGAGATGTATAGATAGTTGAGACATGAATGAGGAAACAATAGTTTTATTTCTTAGTCGTTGTAGTATAGATGAAGTTTGAGTACCTTCAATCGAAAACTCTCACGAGGTTATAACTCGGTCCACTGGGAATTCCTAGTGGTTTAAGGCCTTATCGATATGGTAAATGCAATCGACTCAAGTAAACGGAGAGAGTAGTTAGAACTCCATTTTTGGTCACTTATTCTAATTTCTCATATTTGCTTGAGGACAAGCAAAATGCTGTTTGGGGGTGGTTTGATAAGAGCCCAAAACTGTAGTTTTAACCCCTTAACAATCATACTTTTAGACCAATTATGTGAGTAATAATTACGAAGTTAATACCGACATTTGTTTTTATGCATTTCAAAGGCTTCAAAGTAAATTATGTGCAGAAATGTGCCACTTTAGCGAGATAAAGGAGCAAAGGTCGGTTGCTAAGGAGTTCTGTGAATAAAGGCCAAGATTCAAGGAGACAAAGCCTTTGTAAAGCCCGGTCAAAAGCTGAAAAGTCAACACGGGAAAAAACAGTGCACAAGTCAGTAGAACTTCCGAATACCATATCTTTGGACTTAGACCTCGGAATTGGGCCTACCTTATGTCAAAACGACCGGCTCGGAAAGAGCTTTCCAATGGTCTAAGCCTTGGACTAATCAGAGGAGTATAAGTGGACGAAAAGTCTGTTGAAGCCGAATCCAGCTAAAAAGGGGTCTGTGGACTGAAGGAATTGGGTTTTGGGCCTGATTCTCTGGCCCAAAACATGGCTCCAAGCCCATGCACGATTTTTGGATCTGAAGCATATAAAAACAAAAGCTTAGCTCTTTGTTAATGGTAGCTAATTAGACCTAAAACTATAGATAATTCTAGATCTAGTTTTAATTATTTTTAATTCAGTTTAGCTTCATTTCAATTCTTGTTTTAGATTAAACTTTTAAATCATTGTTCTTCATTAGTTTGATAAATAAAATAGCTAGTTTGTCAAATTCAATTTTTGTCATTTCAATTTATAGATCTAGTTTCAATTCTTGTTGATTATCATTTCTTAGTTGTTAAATTAGATTGAAGTATTGTTAGTTAAATTAGTCAAGTTAGAATTTTGGTATGATGTTTAGTTATAATTCAATGGGAAATAATGGTTTGATGAATCAAGGCTAAAACCTCCATTAGAGGGTTGATGAAGCCTTGATAAAAACTTAGTTGTATAGTACAGAGTCGCCAGTAAAGTCTATTACATTCTAGAAGGTCGGTTTCGGCCATGAGAATGGGTGGACGACCTCACATGCTAGTTATATTCGTAGAGAAATGCCATGTTAATTAGGATTATAACGAGCAATTATTACCGTGAAAAACGTAAGAATTAGATTACAACAGTCTATGCTAGGTGATTAAGTTGGATTCGAGGTGGATTCAATTCCCTCTAATTTTTTATCTAGATTCACATTTCAAGATTCCGTAGCATTCCGCTATTCGTAACTTGTCAATTGAATCCACCCCATAGTATAGAATTCCCCTCAGAATCTCTCACTAGACTTAAGGCCCATTAGTTAACTACAAAATCATTCCATGCTAAAGAACTAGGAGTGGAAACTAATCATCTACTCCACTATATGTCAATTGATTGAGAGTAGAAAACTTGATAGCTTCCCTTAAAAATTAGTTTAGTTTACTTACGCTTTGAGTTCGCTGCTCATTCATTTCAGAGGTAAACTACTCTTTTATCGGTTATCGTTGTTCTTCCAAGACTCACTTCCGTGAGTTTAGTAGTGTATTATAATGGATATGAGATAAATTTTAATTTTGTTAGTGTCTGATTATATCCCAAGCAATTTAATTTTGTTATCCCCATAATGGGTGGAACTCCTATAGAGTTGTGTTTGTTTTTTATTTATCTATATTAGTATATTCTAAATTTGTTTTGTGTGTTCTTCAATTTTCACACGCTTTCCATGGTATTTCCTAATTTCTTATTTTAATACTTTGAGGACAAAGCATATTCTTGTTTGGGGTGGCATAGAAACACGCTGTAATTTAAGGCACCTATTACTTATAATATATATATATATATATATATATATATATATATATATATATATATAATATGCACTTATTTTCTAGTATAAAAATAAAAAATAAATAAATATAAATAAATAGTTTATGTTATACACTTAAGAATTATTGTTATTATTTCTTTCTCTATGATGATAATAGTCTAGATATTTCACGTTAGCTCTTATATTAGAATAGTTTTTAGAAATTTAGGTTAATATGTAGATAATAATCATTGCATCTTTCTATAAATATATTGTATGAGTATCTATGATTGTTTGGCAGTAAGTTTCTGAAATCTTGGCTAGAGTACTTATTATACAAATCTTGTGAGAATATAGCCTAAAGCCTTATATGAATGAAGGTTTGAGAAATGACACAAGGGATAAGTAAATTCCGAATAGAGAAATCACACGTCCACTTGCTTGATCACTATACCATATCATAAGTGAGAATTTAGGCCCTCTTTGGATCGATATAGCCAGAAATTCAAATCTATATGAAATTATTTTCCGTTAGTCGCCCCTCTGATCCTTTCTTTAGCCTTTCATAAACCGCAAATCCTTTACCCTTTTATACAAAACAAAACTATATATATATATATATATATATATATATATATATATATATCAGCCTACCCATTTTTGAATTAGTCTGAAAATAGAGATGAAATGAAGAATAGAAATGAGAAAGACCTGTGAAACCAAGAATTTGTTAGTTGCTTCAAATAAGAAAATGAAGTTTCCATCCAAAAAAAAAAAAGATAGAACTCCAAAAAACAGAATCAAATTAGTCAAAAGCCAAAAGAAAAATAAAAAAATGGCTAAGGATGGAAACAAAGTGTAGAAGCAAAGTAAGAACAAGGTTTTCTCTAGTTACATATTTTGAATACTCTATTATCTCAGACTTATCCTTTTGAATATACATTTCCTTCCTTCTTAAACCATCACCTAATCCCCACAACACCTAATAAAGACATTTAGCTCTGAATAGGTTAGTGTGATAGTAAGTGGCGATGTGTTTGATCGACTTCGGCTTCCTTTGTATGTCATTGAGATTGTATGTAAAGTGCCCCCACGGGTAATCGGAGTGAGCAAAACTTGAGTGGAAAATCGAGTGTTTTTTATCTTGACATATATGTGAGGACCTACTTAATAACACTATTCCAAAGTTTTAAACTAACCTGTTATTACATTTTATAACATAGTTTATTATATGTATGTTCGCTTATCCAGAAATGATTGATTATTATGCACGATAGCTTAGATTTCGAATTGATTATTCTCAGATTCATTGCTAGTGAGATGTATAGATATCCGAGAATAAATTAGGAAGCAAAGAATGTTTATTTCTTAGTCATTGAGTATAGATGAAGTTTGTGAGTACCTTCTCTCGAAAACTATCAATAGGTTATAACTCGTCCACTAGGAATTCCTAGTGGTTTACGGCCTTGTTGCAGATATGGTAAATGCAATCGCACTTAGCTTAAACGAGATTAGTTAGAACTCCATTTTGGTCACTTAGTTTAATTTCTCATATTTGTTTGAGGACAAGCAAAATGCTGTTTGGGGTGGTTTGATAAGAGCCCAAAACTGTAGTTTTAACCCCTTAATAATATTACATTTAGACCAATTGTGTATAATAAATAAGAGTTAGACGGGCTTTGCAGCTTTTTGTATATTTCAGGTTTTGGAGTCAAATATGTGAAGAAATATGTCACTTTTGCAAGAGAAAAGAGCAAAGGTCGGGTTGCTAAGAAGTTTTATGGTTAAAGCCCAAGTTCCAAGGAGAAAAGCCTTTTAAATCCCCAACCAAAGTCAACGCTGGTAGAAAAGAGTAGAAAAATTCAACAGAAATTTCACAGGCAGATCTTCGACTCGCACTGAATTGGGCCTATTATATGTCAAAACGACCGGCTCAGAAAAATCTTTCTAATAGTCTAAGCTTTGACCAAATCAGAATAGTAAAAGTGGACGAAAACATTATTGCAGTAAATTAGCACAGAGAAATCTTTTTTCGACTTAAGTAATTAGGTTTTGGGGTTGATTTAGTGGCCCAAAACACAGCTCCAAAGCCCATGCACGAATTGTAACATAACCCCTCCTATATAAAGAGGGGTTAAGGCTAAAACAAAACTTGGCTACTCCTATCTTTAGTTTAGTTTTAAATTAGGGTTTTCTCTCTCTTTTTAGTTTAGTTTAGTTTTAGTTAATTAGTTTAGTTTGTAGCCTCCACTAGAACCTTTTAATAAAAGCTTTAGTTTATTCAATTCAAGCATCTTTAATAAAGTAGTTCTTTATGATGTCTTATTTTATTTATTATTATATTTATGATTGTCTAATGACTTCTAGCTAAATCTCCATTAGAGGGTTTGATGAAGCTTGATATGTTAGTTAGGATTATTGTTTTTAAGAGTTTCACTCTAGTAGTTAATTGATTCACCATGAGAATGGGTTGAACTTCCCTCACATGCTAATTATTAGTTGGCAGAGATTGTCATAAATAATTAGGGATCAAATACTTAATCTTTATTGGTTAGGATTGCAATAATCCACACTAACATATTAGGAATTCATCTAAGTGAAATCAAATCCCCCTAATCTCTTGTCCATATTCTTCTCTATATTTTATTCAAGTCATATTCAATTGCTTAGTTAAATTATTATAAGTTAAATTCATATAATTAGTTTTATAGTATAAATTCACCTCTATAAATATTGCTCTCACCATTGTCTCCTTGTGTTTGATTAATTGGATTCTATTTATGTCTTGCTAGTTTAGGAGTGGAACGATTCTGTACTCTATATATTTCATGAATATGCATGTGAGAGTAGAAAATAAATAATTGATACCGTAAGAATAAAGTTAGAGTAATCTAGTTGAGTTTTTACTTGGATTATCAATAGGTCACCGCCCGGTATAGATTGCAAGACACCTTATGAGGTGTGGTCGTAACTCAACCTAATTATAGTATTTTTGTGAGTGTTTGGATCGACCGCTACTACCATGCAGTGGAAAGCAAGCTAGATCCTAGAGCTAAGAAGGTCATATTCTTAGGCTTCAAGAAATGGGGGTAAAGGGATACAGATTGTGGTGTCTAGAAGACTACAAGTTCCCTCGGTCACAGAGATGTTACCTTTGATGAGACTTCGCGGTTATCTTCGGTTAGTAAAAAAGATGGGCGTAATGATAAGTCTATATAAAAGTTTAAGTTTACCGAGCTTGAGTTGTCTAATACAGCAGATGATCTGGTTGGTTCATGATGAGGTACCGTGATCATGGAACCAATAAAAACAACAGAAGAAGAGCATGAGCATCCGCGAACTTATAGTGTAGGTGACCCTAGCCAAAGAGACAAGTTAAAGAAGTGCACAAGTATAGGCACGGAGAACTCGTGAAACACTAAGGTCGTGGATTTAGTGGCATATGCACTGAATATTTAAGATGATGAGTCAGATAGCTTCAAAGAAGCTGTTAGAGATGCTCATTACAGAGATTGGTTAGTTGTTATGCAAGAAAAGATGGAGTCTCTTGACAAAAATCACATATGGGACCTAGTTTTATTGCCAAAGGGCAAAAGGACTATCAGCAGTAAATGGGTGTTTAGAAAGAAAGAGGTCCTTCCTAAGTCTGACAGTACTGGGTACAAAGCAAGAGGCAAAGGGTTTCTCACAAAGGAAAGAGTCGACTACAATGAGGTATTTTCCCCACTGGTCAAACATACTTCCATTCATGTGTTATTGAGTTTAGTTGCTCACTTCGACTTGGAGTTAGAGCAACTTGATGTGAAAACTGTTTTCTTGCATGGGGACTTGGAGGAAGAGATCTATATGAGACAACCTGAGGGTTTTATTGTTGCTAAGAAAGAAGATCATGTGTGCAAGTTAAATCGGTCACTGTATGGTTTAAAGCAATTGCCAAGACAATGGTAAAAGCATTTTGATACGCTCATGATGCAACATGAGTACACCGGCAAAGTAAGTATGACTATCATTGTTTACTTTCAGAGGGCTTCGGGGGTAATGACTTCATCGATCCCCGCTTTATGTGGATGACATGCTTATTGCTTCCAAAAGCATGGTGGAGATAGACAAGTTGAAATCTCAACTTAGCTCGGGTTTGAGATGAAAGACTTAGGTGGAGCCAAGAAGATATCGGGTATGGAGATTGACAGAGATAGGAAGAAGTTTAAAATAGTCAGATCTCGAAGAAATACTTTCAAAGAAAAGTAATTTCTTTGTTTTGGTATGGAGAATGCAAAGTCGGTTTCTATTCCTTTATCGGGCATTTTAGGCCCAGCCTAAGTTCTCTCCTAGTTCGGAGGAACAAAAGCATATGGTCTGGCATGTTTTATGCAAGTGTCGTGGGCAGTTTGATGTATGCTATGGTGTGCACTCCGTGTGATATTTCACACGGGAGTTTAGTGTTGTAAGCAAGTATATGGCAAACTCGGGAAACAAAGATTGGGAAGTAGTGAATGGGTATTGAGGTAATTTGAAAGGTACCTTTGATGTGGGATTAGTTTATGGTGGAGGCACTTGTTATGTCAACGGGTATGTAGATTCAGATTACGCGGTGATCTGGAGATAGACGACGATCGACCATTGGTTACGTGGTTTATGATACATGGTGCACCGGTTAGTTGGAGGTCTATGCTACAGGCTACAGCTTGTTCTATCTACCATCGAGGCAGAGTATATGGCGCTAGGAGGCGCTGGAAAGCCGCACTTTGGCTTCGAGGTCTTCTCGAAGGTATCGAGCGTAACAATATTGTCGTTCGTATCGTGGATAGTCGAGTGCTATTCATTTGGTGAAGTTAACCAAGTTCATCATGCTCGACCAAGCATATTGATGTCCGCTATCACTTTATATGGGATGTCGTTGAGGATGGTGATGTAGCACTTGGCGAAAGTGGACACCCATGACAATCCCGGCCGATATGCCGACAAATGTTGTCACCGGAGTTAAGTTCCAACACTACTTGGACTTGCTCCAAATCCTACATGTTTGAAAGAGCCCTTTGTGGGCATGCCCTTCGTGGCGCTTAACCGCGAAGTTCCGAGACTAGTACTTTGTTGGATGTGTTCGGCTTCGCTTTATGTGTAAAAACCTCACTCGAGGTGGAGAATGTAGAGAAAAAAAAAGTTTTTTTTTTTTCTCTCATGTAAAGCGGCCGCTTTATGTATGCTCTTAGACAAGGGCACGCCTCAAGACTCTCTTTGGCAAACGATCACGTTGTTAGCGCCAGCACACTCGACTTTTGTTCGGCATAGACGCCGCCTCGCCCCAATCAGATTTAGGCATGACTTTGACTGTTTTGAAATAGTATAAATATAAAGTTTTTCAGAAAAACTTAATCTAACTAAAAGAAAGAAAGAAAGAGATTGTAAGAGAGAAATTCTAGCGAGTCGAAAGTGTTCATTCTTTGTGAGTGAATTGAGAGCTCTTGTAATATGTTACTCTAGACATCTAGTAAAGCTTTGAACTCATAGAGTGTGGGCGAGCAAATTGTCGGTTCACGATGTCACACCCAATTTCGGACATTAAATCTGAAAAACAATATTTGTTCCCGACTCTTCATTTTCGGAAGGTGTGACGACTCTCAACTTCCAAAAACCCATAACCAGTTTAAATATGCAGATAATTAAAAACCAATAAAAATTTCAAATTAAACAAAAGTCTTCTTCATTACAAAAATTCACAAATAAGATTAGGTTACAAATCTCTTTTCAATAACTCTTTATTTAAAATTACAAATGAAAATACAAATAACATTGTCTCAACTAAAAATCTATTTCACCTCAAGGGAAAACAAAACCTATCTTGAAATACGACGCTAACGCAAACCACAAGTAGCAACCAACCTTCTTCAACACTAAACCTGTCAAGACTTATCAACTATGTTCATTTAATGAACACACCCGATAAGCAAACATGCAAATCGGGTCAGCATTATAAAAATGCTGGTGTGAGTATCTCTAAAATACAAATTATATTTATACATATATATACACAATAAATAAGGCAGGTAGTTCCTCCACCAAGGCACCTTAACCTCCAACGAATAATACAACATCCTTAAGTACCATAATTAAGGTAAGTAGTTCCTCCACTGAGGCGCCTTAGCTTCCCACTAACCACACAACAAACCATACGTATAATAAAATGCATTTAGTTCCTCCACCGAGGCGTCTTAGGTTCTAACTAAACTAATAACCAGCCCAGCATATTCCATACTTACCGCATTTCATGCTCAATTACAGAGTGGGTCGTCTCTGCATAAATAATTAGTTTGACCCACCATTCTGCAAAACTATATACAATCATATATTTAAAGATACATCATTAACCAACATATTACCATAATTATATTATTTAATATTTTTTACGCGGTCCCTAAAATCACGGGCCAGATCTATGTCTTTACCTAGTTTCCGCTACCACAATCGCTTCCCAACACCAACATGTACATCCACATCCCTCACATAATGAACTAATTCGGCTTAACTATCCCGAAAGAGATGCCGCGACACCGTAACCCTCACACGAAAGCCATTATGTAAGTATCGCCATTATTCGCATAAAATATATCAAGATCTTGTTCTAATTTTGTGAACGGAATATTTGGTTAATTTCGACTGCAATTGAAAAACAATATTTGTTCCCCAATCGCCGAATTCGGTGTGACACACTATATATCCTTGTCTTGTGGTGTGTTGTTTCTGCATTGATTTATTCACAACACATGGTCTATCGGTAGGTCTCAGAGAAAAGAGATCGGGCAAATGCTTCAGGTTCATCCGAATTCGTAAAATTGTCATAACCAAACAAATGCATACCCATCGATTTTGGAATGAACTCTCACGAAGTTGCATCACTATTGAAAATACTTGTTAGTTTAGACATTCATTTCTTAAGAGGAGGGGGGGGGTGAACTTTCCATTTATAAGCTAAATTCAAGGAAAAAATGATGTGAGGGAATTGTAGAGAAAAAAAATGTTTTTCTCTCTCTCGTGGAAGCGGCTGACCGCTTCTATTTATGCCTCGATATAGCGCTAATTCACGCCATGCCTTTGGCTTAACCCTCCGTGTCCTTAAGCGCAACCCGGTTCAACTTTGTAAAGCCGACCAATTCGCTCCCACCCAGATTTCAAAGATGAAAAGACTGCTTCGAAGTTTTTTGTAACAAGATACATATAGGTTTTTTCTATAAAAATCTAACTTAACCAAAACCAAGAAAGAGAGTGAGATTGTAAGAGAGCAATTTTCAGGAGCGTTGTTCATTCTTTGGGAGTGAATTGAGAGCTCTTGTAATCATACATCCAACATCTAGTAAAGCTTGAACTCTAAAGGTGGACGTAGTAAATTCGTCAACCATGATATATCTCATCTTGTGGTTTGTTCTTCTTTTACATTACTTGTTTTACTTTAGATACTTGTTATTTGATATTGAAAAGTGTTAGGATATTACTTGAGGGTGTTGTCAAGTCTCGCCTAGTGAGAAAGATTGATCCTGTAGGATTGATCTATTTGTCGCTGGTAACGCTTGCTCCAAGATTGTATTATTCACAACAATTGGTATCGAGCCGCAGGTTTAAGACCTAAGATTTCGAGTTTTGGTGAAGAACAATAGTGCTTGAAATTTGTGTGTAGATTAAGGTGTTCTGATTAAATCAAGTGAAATTATTTTTTGGGTTATCAGTGTAACTTGGAAAGATGGCTCCCAAGATGTCAAATGCCAAGTTTGAGCGGTAGAGAAATTTAACGGAAGAATAATTTTGGGATTTTGAGGATCCAAATTGGGAGACATCCCTCATCCAACAAGGTTTGCACGCTTTTAAAGCGGGATTAATTCAAAGCGTTGTGAGATAAGAAATGATGACG
Organism: Coptis chinensis; assembly: GCF_015680905.1. Classification (NCBI taxonomy): domain Eukaryota; kingdom Viridiplantae; phylum Streptophyta; class Magnoliopsida; order Ranunculales; family Ranunculaceae; genus Coptis; species Coptis chinensis. The sequence continues at coordinate 78,176,993 of NC_141464.1, forward strand.
GGAAGAGTTCAATCTTCAGTTTGTTCATCAATCCGTCAAGTCTTGCTAATGAGGTCATGTATAAGCAGATGGGGAGAAAATACCACTACCGTATTTGGCTCAAGCTGAGTCTATGATATGACCAAGAGCATGACTAACAAGATGTACCTTACAGTCATTTTTATTCCAGATATGGATGGTCGATGGTTCAATGATGCAAGAGCACTTTTAGTGAGTTCCGCCGACGCCTAAATGGATTATTTGAATGTTGGTATGAATATGGATGATGAGGACTGCCGCATGTTAAATATCTCCTTGCCAGAAAGCTACGAGCATCTAATGACTATATTTATGAACGTAGAGAAGACGCTGATCTTGATGAAGTTCAGAAACAAGACTTCTTTCTTACGAGAACATGAAGAAGACACGTAGAAGAATAGCATTGATGTAGATGTGGGCTACGGGCAAAGAGGAAGGTCGCATGAAAAGGCTTCTACAAGCAATGAAAAGTCTAGGTCCAAGTCAAAGAAGCCTCGGTTACACGGAAATGCTACTAATCGCGATAAAAGGACATTATCGCTAGCAATTGTCCTCACCCAAAGAAAGAGAACAAGAGAGACGGTAAGAAGAAAGGTAAGGCAAAAATCAGGGCAAGTTATACCGTGCCTCAAGTGGACGAAGCCGAAAGTTTGCGGTGTCCACAAGACTATATACGGCCAAAATGTGGATTCTTAATTCGAAATGTTCCTACCTTATGCCCTAGGAGAAAGTGGTTTACTTCTTTATGAGAAAGCATTAATGGTGGTTCCGCTTTGACGGTAATGACGCTGTTTGTAAGATCGGTAGGGAATTGGAACCATACCGGTCAAGATGCATGACGGTATAGTGAGGACTTTAACCGACGCGGAGGCATGTTCCTCGAAGCTAAAGAAAACCTTCTTTTCTTGCAGACTGATTCCAAAGGCCACAAGTTTGTGGGCAGTGGAGTCCTAAAGATTGTCGCTGGCTCTTAACCGTTATGAAGGGTTAAAGACATGGAACCTTGTATACTTTTATGGGTAGCACGGGTGATAGGCTTATGTAGCAAAACAAGCATGTAGTGATGATTCTCGAATGTACCAGATGGCATACGACTGGGCATATGAGTGAAAAGTGGTTTATCCGAATTGCGCAAGCCGGTTCACTGAAGTGAGCCAAGCGGGGTTCTGGAGCAAGAAGGCCCATAGAGAAGCCGCAGAGTCAAGCAAACACATTGACAAACGTGCATCCTGACTATGTGCATGGATGTTCGGGGACCCCTGTGAGTGGCTTCAAAGGAGGTAACCGTTATTATGTCTCATTCATTAATGATCATACCCGCTTACGCTGGGGCATATGATGAAAACGAATCCATGTTGCTGCCTTTGAGACATTTACAGTTGGAAGCGTGCGGTCGGTAATAGCAAACGATAGAAGGTAAAGACACCACGGTCCGACAATGGCAACTAAGTATACCAACGGGCTTTTCCAAGAGTTTCAGGCTAAATACGGAATTGCTAAACACTAGACAATCGTAAGCACACCTCGCCAGAATGGAATGGCGTGAGAGGATTTAACAGAACCTTGTTTGAAAGAGCGCAGATGTTTGTTGCCTCACGCCGCCTAGGCAAAGAGTATCACAGATACGTTGTCCATGGCATGTTACCCGTGATAATAGGGTCACCGCCCAAATGCATAGATTGCAAGATTAATCTTTACGAGGTGTGGTCGCAACCAAATGATTATAGTATTTTGAGAGTGTTTGGATCGACCGCTACTACCATGCGGAGGGAGAAAGTGGTAGATCCTGCAGCTAAGCCATATTCTTAGCTTCTAAATGGGGTAAAGGGATACGTGATTGCGGTGTCTAGAAGACCATAAGTTCCCCGGGTCGCAGAGATGTTACCAGGCATGGCACCTTCGGGTGGTTGATCGCGAAGTTCAATGCATGTGTTCTTATCGATGTGTCTCTACCGATGTGTTAAAACCTCACCGAGGGGAGAAATGAGAAAAAAGCTTTTTCTCTGGTGTGATGGCGACTGGCCATGCCTTTGGCGACCTCCGTGTCCACGCACTACCAACATCAAGTCAGTCGGTGGAGCAACTAGCTTCCACCGTATTTCAACATGAAAAGACTATTTCGTAAGTTTTTCTCAGAATAGTATAAATATAGGTTTTTTCAGAAACCTAACTTAACCAAAACCAAGAAAGAGAGAGATTGTAAGTAGCAATTCTTTGTGAGTTGAGTGTTCATTCTTTGTAGTGAATTGAAAGCTCTTGAATCGCTAACTCGCACATCTAGTAAAGCTTGGAACCTCAGTGTGGATGTAGTAAATTGTCGAACCAACGATATATCTCGCTTTGTGGTTTGTTCTTCTTTACATTAATTGTTTTATTTTAGATACTGCTACTTGATATTGAAGTGTCGGGATATTACTTGGAGTAGAAGTTTCTCATTCTAATGGTAGAAGGATGATTCTTTATGTAGGATTGATCTATTTGTTGTGGATAACATTGTTTCCGCATTGTACTATTCACAAAAAGAAATATATACATATAATTTATTACGGTTAGTTAGCAATGACCCATTTCTGGTTGCAATTAGGGATGACATCCCTTTTTCTAATTTATTAGGATACCCCACAGTTACAAGATCCAACGGCTACCAGATGGGTTTATTCGGAAACATTAAAGTGATGACCAAAATTTAATGAATAAGAACTAGCGACGCATCACTACTGTTAGACAAAGGCCTCGACAAAGGTTCCACTTAAGCTGCAAATGAAATTAAACATCGTACTTGAGATATAAGTTCTCATTTTGCATTATGAGATCTCTAGATGTTCAGTTAAAAAGGGATTAATGTCCCATAAACAATAACATCCCACTTTTATCATCTCTATACCATGAACAGAAACGGATGATCTGCCACGAAATCAACATATTGACGGACAGTTCGCCATGCACTCTTACCACGGCCCGAAATAACAGTAACCGACGCAGCTTCAGTTCCTTCCTCATTAACTTCAATGTATGACTTGTGGTGATCCTCTGAAAGTATATATAAACGGCTCACTAGGCGTTAAATCCAGTACCATCTCATCAAATTCTGCATTATCTGAGAAAGAATATTTTAGTCCGGTGCGCTGGAGAATCTTATAAGCTTCATAGCCATATGTGATCTTAAACTTCGGTAGCTTGAAGTCTCCCACTGCTACTAACGCTGTATCTGAACACGTATTGCTTTTCAAGAACAATGGATCAGAACCCACCTTCAATAAGAGACTGCAAACCATCTCTCATTGGGAAGTAAAACATACATGGAAAGAGCTGCTTTTTGTCTATGCTCTTCTCATAGGGTAGTCTAAGAACTTTAAAATCCTTATAAGTACCAATGAATTGACTTTGCTGCTGCTCATGAAGGAACAACCTCAACAGAACTTCCATCAAGGAGAAAAATTGAGAGTCCTTGGTCAAGATTTTATTGAAAGGTGTAGGCCATTTACCTTCGAAGTAGAGTGCATTTGCAAAAACAAATTTTGTCAATGAACCTAATCTGGGAAGAACAGACTGATAAGTCCATTAGTCGCCTCGGTAGCCCATTTGTTCACCATATCAGTTACTGCTCCTGCCTTCATCCACATTGTCATTTTTTTCCATTAGAATTAAAAGCAACACATTTAAACAAACTTTTAACTCAAGTTTTCACTATAAGCATTAGTTAAGAAAAATCTAAAAAAGTCAAATAACTCACGCATGTTGATAATCTACTGATTCAGCCTTGGCTTTGTAAATTGTTTCAGCAGAAGTCTTGAAGGCTGGGTGCAGAACCAAAAACTGGTCTATCCAAACACCACCTGCCAAAGATAGAATAGGTCCACCTGTAGTGGATCCAGTGACTGTGTCAACCTGTTCTGCAGCAAATGCGTTGAGAAGATTCAAGTTTTCAGCCTCTAAGAATGTGGTGGTAACCTCAGAGAGTGCCCGCGTCCTCTTCAGACATCTCCTCGACAACCTGGTAGTTGTTCAGTCTCCACTTTGGGGGCGGTAGTGCTTGGTCGCTGGGGTTTCAGTATGTCAACCTGTTCTGCTGCAACTGCGTGGAGACGATTCAAGTTTTCAGCCTCTAAGAATGTGAGCAATTCCTTTAAGGTTGAACCTGTGGAACCGTTTACTAATAAACTCAACGCGAGTTGAATGGAACAGGAAGAGAAAACAAAATTTTGTCTTTAGCTACGCCCACTGCGAGATACTTGGCAATTTGTGGACATGCAAAGGGTATATTGGTGCTCATATAGTCACTAGCCAATTAGTCGCCTGCGTCGACCTGCTACATTGATAGTTCACGATTAACTATTTTTACTTTTATTAAACTATTAACAACTAGAATACAGATTACCTGCCATTAGTTGCATTATCTACCATTGGCGAGTATTGACTGACCTTCCTCCTCGTAAACCAATGTGAATGAATCCTTAGCTTTTCAATAGATTAGCTTATAAATTGATTATCGGAGAGTGAGAGCGCATTAAGGTTTTAATGGAGACAACAAAGGGTTTACAAATGCTAGTATAAACACATGACCATCGACCAACAAATAAAACGATCATTTCACATGATTCCTGACATCGGTGTATAATTAGTTTCAAGTAATGAAAAATAGCATTTGAAATCATTCGGTCATAGATAAATGCATTTTAAGATTTTAATTCAATGCAACGAAATACATATATATATAAACCGAGAGTCAGAGGGTGAGTGCTTCGCCTACACCTTCGCACGCGGGAGCATGTGGAAATCTTAGTGAATAATTGGGAGAATGGGCGTACAATAGTTGATGCGGCGTAGTCATATGCTCTGTTCATTATAGATTAAACAAGAAGCCAAAAAAAATTCATGTACAAAGATGTAGACAGAGTGCGTGAGACGTAAGGCACAAAAAGAACTACTCGAAAGTAATGCATTGTATTCTTCAAACGCTGGCTTCCACTCTTTTGGTTTTTGAAAGCTTGACTAAAACATACCGAAGTGAAGGTACAATAGTCAAGCACCATAACAGCTGTGGTAAAGGACGCTTTGGTAGAGTGAAGTGCCTTTTTCCTTACAATACCATCCTTTAACCCCGTTGTTCATTGTATGAGTATTCACAAAGAGGGGCCCGGTCTTCTTCAAATTGTTTTATTTTTACCGGTTGTGTAGGTTGTGAGGTACAAGGTTGAGATGATTGAGGTTGGAGAGGTAGAAGGTTGAGATATGATAGGTGTTGAAGTTGAATTTGCAGGAAAATATGAAAACGGGAGGATCAGAAGTGAAATTTGGTGTTTGAGGTGTGGTAGTAGCTTGAAGATGAAAGAAGTATATTGTTGGAAGAAGGTAAAAATTGAGAAAAGGGAATGATCAAAGGTATTGTGAAAGTTTTCGTGATGCATTTTGGTTGGAATGAAGACTTTTGAATGGAAAATGATTTTCATTGAAGACTACATTTCTTGAAGTGAAAACTTTTCCAGTTGAAATGTCAAGACACTTGTAACCTTGATGATTTAAACTATAACCAAGAAAAAACACACTCTTTACTTCTTGCTTGAAACTTATTTGATGTATATGGGCATAGCCAGGATAACATGCACACCCATAACTTTTGAAGAAAAGATATTTTGGTGTTTTATGAAAAAGTTTTTCATAAGGTGAGATGAAGTTAAACCTCTTTCTTTGGAAGTCCGTTTATAAGAAAAATGGATGTTTCAAATACTTCTACCAAAGAATGAAAAGGAACAATACTTTGAGCAAATAAGGTTCTTCCTAACTTAGAGATGTGCTATATGTTTCCTCTCCACAACAACCATTTTTTGTTGTGGAGTGTGAGGAAATTGAATTGATGTTTGATTCCTAAATTTGATAGAAAATCTTCAAAGACATTGCTTTTGTAAACTCACCACCATTGTCCCGATCTAAATTTTTTGATTTTGGTGTTTAAGAGATTTTCAACTTGAAGTTTGAAAATTTGAAATACTTTTACGTAAATCAGATTTGGCACATAGTGGAAAAATCCAAGAATTTGAGAAATCATCTATTATTGATGCATAGTACTTGAATCCTTTTCTGGAGATTACGGTGAAAAGACCACACAGTCTACATGTAAAAGCTGTAAAAGTTTATTACACTTGGAAGTAGACAAAAAAAAGAAGCGGAGAACTTTTGCAAATTGACATGAAGTGCGAAAGCATGCTTGCTAGCTGTGTTCAAGGGCAAGCCATAATGATGAAGAACTCTATGCATAATTGAACTAATTTGGATGTCCTAATCTTTGGTGCTAAGATCGAACTTGATCTTTCACCAATGAATGTTGTATGCAAATGTGAGTCTTGACCAATGGCCCGGTAATGAAATGGGATAGAGACCATGCTTAGTTTGTCCCCGGCGGATCGATCTTCGTGTTTTGTTGTCCTTGACAAAGAAAAATGAGATGATGTAAATATAATAGTGCAATCATTGTCACTAGTAAATTTGTGTACAGAGACAAGGTTTTGTGAAATCTTAGGAATATGTAAGATATTGTTTAACTGGAAAGTAGATTGAGTAGGAGTTTTTAGAAGTGCTTTACCAGTGTTTGCAATGTTAAGATTGAGACCATCTCCAACCTGAACTTGATCTCCTCCATGATAAGATTGATGATAATTCAGATTTCTAACATCAGAAGTCATGTGGTTGGTTGCACTACTATCCATATACCAGCTTGAACTTGCAGTAGGATCATATGTTGAGAACCGTATTGAGTATTTCCATAACCTAATGTTGATTTTTCATTGCTCCTGTGGGCTACCATAGCCTTTAAAGTCTTTGGTGGAATCTTACCTTGGAAGGCAAAATTCATACGGTCATAACAATCAATAGCATAATGACCTAGCTTTCCACAAATTTGGCATACTGGTCTTGTACCAACAGGTCCAGATTGAAAACACTTGTTTGCAGTGTTGATTTGGTTGTTAGACTGATGTGGAAAACCACCACCACTATGACCACCAGTATAACCATTTCCACCATTATAACCAATATTATTATGTCATCCTCTATTAATTCTTCCTCTGCCTCCATAATTTCCATTGGTACCTCCTTTGTAACCACCAGTATTTCCGCTATAATCACCTCTGTTATTGTTATAACCCCCTCTTGAATATTGATTCTGATTAACAGCCGAAAAAGCTTGATTCACAGTATTATTTTGCATTAAATTGATATGCCTCAATTCAATATTCAATTTTTCTGTAAGCAACAACCCATGTAATTCATCCAAACTTACTTGTTCGGTTCTCATTCTCTAAGATGTGCCCAACATATCATAATCGGAAGGTAATCCATTCAACACATACATTATCAAGTCTTCTTCCTCAACAACACTTTCAATAAACATCAAGATTATCGAAATTTCTTTTACTTTTCAGAAAAATTGAAGATAGTTGAGTTACCTTTCTTTAGGTTTTGAAGCTTTGATTTGAGTTGAAGCTTATGTGAACGAAATTGAAGAAACGCTTTTTCAGAGTGCTCCATAGAATTTATTCTTGTTGTTGAGCTCCAACAACATAAGGAAGTAGTGATTCGGAGATAGTAGCATTTAACCAGATAAGTAAGTTTTGATCCTTCTTATTCTATTCAGTAAACTCTGGATTCACAGTATCAACTCTTGATTCTCCAGAACCAGTGACTAAAATTTCTCATGGACACACTCTTGTTCCATCGATGAAGCTTGTTAAACTATTGCTTCTTAAAATTGGAAGAAATAAAGACTTCCATATCGGATAATTGTCTTTGCTTACTTTGATTGGAACAAAATTAGCAATATTGGTTGAGGTATTCATGATGTTTCTTCAAATCAATGATTGATATGGAAGAACTTTGAAAAATGAAATCAATAACTTGATTTCGTGGTTGGTCGAGGATAGATCTTAAATTTGAAATGGAAATCAAAAGCTTGATTCCTTTTTCAATTGATATGAGTAAAGATTGATTGAATCAAAGGTTTGATTCGATCGTAAAAAACTTGATTAGAGAAATTGGTTTTGAGGATGAGGAAATTTATTGAAAGGGATCGAGATCACCATTTGGTGTTTTCTACTCGATACCATGTTAAATGAAAGTATTCTCATTAACTGATTATGAGTTACAATTACACTTTATATAGGATTACATTCATAGCTAGTCTAACTGAATCCATAACATAAATCTAGCTAACTAACAGAATACAATTTCTACACTAACAAACTTTCTTCTAGAAACTAACTGACGTGGACTGTTGTCTAATACAAACATGCCAAAGCCAGGATTTGGTGCTAAGCAAAATGTGTGATACAATGCCGCCCATTACTAGATTAGGTACGAGCTAAGTATATTCAAGTCAATGAATCATCTAATACTGCTGTTTGCCGAAGCATTTATCAAAAGTTTCCTGGTGAGTTTTGGTAAACATGCATAGCGGCTGCTCCCTGAGACCATGTTAACCAACATAGGACTCACGCAGGATTGCACATAGTTCCATATCGTTGTCTGGTTCCAACTTTGTGTCCATCAAATTGCGGTTGAATTGATAGTGAGGTATATTGCTCGCCGCAAATTCACCAGATATATTGCATCATTTCATTTTCATCTTGTTCATCATCGGAAACTGTATCCGAGCCTTCTTCATCCTTTGACAACTCATCATAATGCTTCACATATCCTAACAATTCTGGAGCCGGCTTAACACATAAACACTTATCTGCAGACCTATAATACATGATATATCGTGACATTTTTAACTATTTAGCGCAATTGTTTTTACTTTTTTCTTTCTTGCCAACATCATGATACCATTAACCACCCTCGCTCTGAGCAACTCGGAAATGTAGGAAAAGTGCCAGAGGATAGAGAAAGGTAAGAAGATGGTAAGAAATCGAGAAATCCTAGTTTCTTATAGGGACAAATTCTTATTACGCCAGTTTGGTACAGAAGTAAGACCAGATAACAATGTAGCATTTTTTTTATCAGACAATGTAGCATTTTGTCGACTGCATGCATTGATATGTATTGAAGGGGTGACGCATTACTCATAACGTCCCTCCTTCCACCCACAGCCAGGAAGGTGTACCATTTCTTTGAGTACGTACACAAGTATCAATTTACCTGATCCAAAATTGACTCATTCCTGTATGAAGTTAATTATTACACGCAGCACTTTGCCAAAGGCATCCTTATCACACTCCCACTCAATCATCATGGACCAGGAAAATCTCAACTTTGATAAATTTCGTTTTACCAGAAGAGGACGTGAGATTTTATGAGAATACAGACACGCACCAATATGTGTCTCCAAAAGATCCACACTCACAAAATAAAAAGCCACAAAAAAAATCTCTCTACATAACATGCCCATCCACATACCCACATGTTTCTAATTCACCATAGCTCCACACTTGCACTTCATTACTCTAAAAGCTCTTGCAAATTTTATCTGAATAATATACTCTGCTAAATATAGTAGGATTTTTTTAGTTTTGGACATGGAGAATCAATTAGTGAGAAGAAGAGTGAACATGATTATTGGCCACTTTGCTGGAAATGAAGATGTATCAGCCACTCACCTCCTCCCTTTGGTAATCCAAGTTTCCCCTTTCTCAGACTGTTACTTTCAAAAGAGAAAATTTCATGCATATGTATAGTTTTCTTAACATCTTTTCCGGTGGTTTAGTGTTTTAACAATTTAGCAAAAGCGTGTTCTGCTTTGCACCATCATGCATTATCTCACTTTATAGGTGGAAAAACTTTGTCAATAATTTGTAATTTTCTCTTTGATTCACTTATCCAGTCTTTCATTAATGAATTTGATTCCTGGACTCAGAATTGCAGCAGCAGTATAAACTCTGTGATCCAAAGGTGTGATAATAGGACGCTTTTTGCACGACAAGGGTCTATTTCACAAGCTTGTTTCATGAGGCAAGTTTCAATAAAAGAGGTGAGAAAAATATTGATATGTACAATGGGATTCTATTGTTGATGGCCGATCAAAACACTCATCGTTTGCTGCTTTTTGTGTTATTAGAATTTTGGACAATGTAACTCTGTGCAGCATGGTGTGCCTCCCTGTTCTTCTGGTTATATAAATAAAGATTCATCTGTTCCTGGAGCTCCCCTGTTCTCTAAACCAGCTCACATGAAACCTGAGCCAGGAATTGTTGAATACAGACCTGTCAACCAAGAATGTCAATTATCCATGGAAGAACCTCCTAAGTTTGCTAGGCCATATAGGAGATTGTTAGACAGACCAAAAGAGGTTATCTCCAAGAAAGTAAAACCTGATGGTATGTTGTTAGACTCATTAGTTGCGATTCCTTTGATTGAAATTTCACCTTTCTTTCTTGTTTTCTTGTTCTTATGCTTCTTCCTCTGCCATAAATGAAATTTGAGATGAACTGTGTCACACTGGTCTATCTAGTTTTTAGTCTTGAAATAAGTATTCTTCAAAGGAAAATGGTGCGATTTGTATATGATGTATATACATATTTTTGCACGTATGTTCTAATATCTATTAACCAAGTTGACTGCAGGCACAGAGTTATCGCCCAGTTGGGATGTTTCAGAGTCTGGTCGCTGTTATGTCATGAGTATAGAGTTCCCTGGTGTCAGTATCGAGAATATTAGAGTTGAAGTTGATGAAGAAAAGTAAGTAATTCTTTTGAGCTAAGGGGTCTTGAACAAATAACATTAACGACATACTACCCCAGAAAATGTTGTTATTATGTTTTCAAGTATCAGATGGGGGCATTCAACCCTTTACAAACATATAACGTGTTAACTATGTAATTTCCTTTTTCTGGCAGCTTGGTTGTAACTGGAAAGCGCTCTACAGAGTGGTGGCGAGCACCAAATGCCTCGAAAGATTCGATCCTAACTTATCACAAGAGTGGTATTGTACAAGGGCCATACAAGATTGTTTGGCCGCTTCCAAGTAACGTGAACAAGGATCTGGTCTCAGCTGAGTTCGTGTAAGCCCTCATTGTATACTGTTAGTATGATCTGCATTGTATGACTTCTTCCTTTCCATTTGTGAGATAGCACATAAAAAATCCATTTGGTCGCGCCTTTCTTTCCTATAGTCTGTCCTATTTTGAAACGACTATATTCTGGCATATTTGTAGAGGTGGCCCCAACAAAAGAGGAAATGAAAACAAACGCATAACAAAGAGAACTTGAATTCAAATGAAGCACAAAAACTCTTACTAGAGTACCGCCTATAGACTAAATGCTCGAGGATAATATCCTTTGCTTTGCCCACAATTTGACTTAAAGAGACCAAAGGCGCTGTATGAATATGATTAACTGGCCAAAACCATGATATCTATCAACTTAAAAATCAGATGTAGGTTACCTTTGATATGAGTGTTCCAACAGGTATACTTCCAAATCCCTAAACTCGTTAATACTTCATTATTTGACTATTTGGACACCACTAGATCTTGATAAACATTACAGTGTACACATTAAAAGCAGAGTGAGCTTTGGTTGCAGAAAATCTTGAATACTGATTTATAGTGTAAGTTCTTAAATTTTCGCGTTCGATACAAAGCTACTGATAGTCTCAGGCTATTATGAATTTATTGAACTTAGTCTCTTGTTGCAGGAGTGGAGTCTTACGAATCACCCTGCCTAAAATCTGAAATAATAAGGACCGGTGGAGGATACATGGATATTATCTAGTATGAATTTCTTTGTAGTTCTTGATATATATGCAAGAAGGATACAGAAAGATATGAATACAAAAAGATGTAGGACTGAGTCTTCTTATTTTACGGTAAATGGAACTTTATTATGTATAAATTGCTTGTACATAGGCTCTTTGCTATATTCCCATCTAGTCTTTGTTTGATTGCTCAGGTAACCAAGTCTTGTTACAACTACTTCTATCAGTCTTTCGGAACCTACATCAAAATGCATGTGAGAAATTCTAGCTGTTTAAGATTCCATCAAAATGCACCAAAAACACGTACTAGTGATACATGATGTACCATCAACATGACCAGCCACTTTTCATCAACAAATTGAGGAATACCACACCGTCCTTGGAGTACTACGTGAAGTAAAGCTAGTCTGTTGAGATGGTGTCATCTGTGACTATCTGAGCTATTAGTTAACTCAAGAGTCGAGTCTCTGGGTTATTATCACTTTGTATCATGTCAGAGTTCACAATTTCAAGTCCAACAGGCAACAGTACACTTAGGAAGGACGCACTTACATGGCTATTTCCAATTCACATGTTGTCTCGGAAAAACTTTTCTACAATCTAGACTCAGTTTCTGAACATAATACAAAAAAAAAATAAGACCTGGTCTGTCCCGACTTTGCATCCCTAGCTAGCTACTTCCGTGTTCTAGGTCTTGCACACCATACAATCATCTATTGTTCGCAATCAGTTCTGAGTGGTAGCAATGATGCCACTCTCTTAAGTTGAACTGAACTAGACACCTTCGAATATTGAGCTGCCCACATTCATTTACACCTATTGGCTACTAATATCACAAAATGATGTATAAACTTCAGAGCCAATTACATTGAAACACATCCAATGCCCAACAGAAATACAAAGGAGAACTTAAAAACTCTATAAAAATATTGCACATACACTGAAATGGAGAATAGATTAAACATCAATCAATGTTTTCATTTCTTCTATCTCACTGATTACACAAACACAGCTCATCACAAACAATCACCACAAAACATAACTAAATAAATAAATCTCTCTCAACTTTCTTCTCTTCCACAGAAACATAATTCTTCACAGCATCTCTCATATCTTCAACCCCCTCAGCATTTTCAAAAAACTTAATAACCTTTTCGAGCTCACGATCATTGAAATCATCAATAAATGGAAGCACAGGAAGTGCATTCTCAGGTTGGAACACATAAGCATTTGGATTATCATCAACTAAAACCACATTCTTCAAATCTCTTCCAACTTCAGACAAATCTTTCACAAACTTCCCTTCTAACTCTTTACAAGAATCTCGATAAAGGCGATAAGAAATCAACCCTTTCGTATCTAACTTATCAAGAATCAAAGAAGCATATTCTTTCAAACCAGCAGTAAAAACAACTATCTCAAACTTCTTCGAAACCGTTTCCAATAACTCATCCACAAAGGGTCGTTTTACAACATAGAAGTTCAATATTTCGCATTCGATTCTTGGCTGAACAATGAAATCGAAGTTTTCGGGAGGCGGGTCGGTTTTAGAATGAATCAAAGTTTCATCTAAATCAAGAAAGATAGTTTTCTTGTGGGGAAAGATAGGTGGTGGTAAGATAGTTTTGAAAACAAGTGATCTACATACTTCTTTAACTTGAACTTCTTCCTTGGGTATTTTTTTAAGAAGATGGAAACCTTGTTTACGACGATTCGGGGTTCGAATGTTTGTGAACTTGGTAAAGATTTTGATAAGTCGACGTTGACATGATGAGAATGAGTTGTTGATTGATGTGATAACAAATGAAGAAGCATTTGTGAAGTTTTTCAAAGGTGTTTTCTTTTTTCTTCTGTTTCTTCTTTCTTTGGTTGGTTTTGTTGGAGTTTTTTTTATGAGCTTGGAAACCATTTTCTTCTTTCTTTGGTGAAAGAGAAAGAGAGATTTGAGGAGGTGAACAGTGAGAGAGAGAGAGAGGGTTTTGAGGGTTGTAAGAAATGAAATGAAGGGTGGAGATTGAGTGAATGGGGAGTTTTAACGGTTGAAGATGGTTTGGAAGTTTGAATATTTGGTTTGGTGTAACGGTCATGAAAGTTGTTGGTTCGGAACCGAAGCTAGCTAAGCAGATATCGAAATTTCGGCTATGAACCATAAACGAAATTTTCCGGTTTTATCTTTTATGTGAACCCAAAGGCTCAAATTTCAAATTTCTAAAACTTCGAAAGTTCATAACTTCATATTCTCATTACGCATTGGGAGGGGTTCTACACTACTAGGGATATATATTAGAAAAACAAGTAAATAAACTCAAAATCGTTAGGACATTTATAAATTTTAGATTAGGCTAATTTTTTTTATAGATATGATCTCCAAACTATTCTAAACATTGTCACAAATTATCAAAAAAAATTAAAAAGTTCTAAACTTGCCAAATATAGTATCAAAAATGGTCAAAATGAACTATTCACAATTAGCTATTTTTTTAAAAAAATTTGTTGACAATATTGGATGGGATTACAAGTTTCAGATTTGAATAATTTTTTGTGATAATGTTTTAAGTAGTTGGAAGATCATATGTACTAAAAATTAGCCAAATCTAAAACTTAGAAATGTCTAAAAAATCATGAGTTTGTTTACGTGTTTTTCTAATAATATATGTCCTAGAACCCCTCCCGCATGCATTTAGCATATATGAACATCTCTAAGTAGTACCATCAACCGTCCGTCGGATGCTACCACCAATTTCAAAATTTCATGAAAACCATCTCTAGGTGGACTCAAAATCTCAAACGTGGTCACCATATTTGTCTATCAAAGATCTGTATTTACAAATTTGTGATTTCATTTTTTTGAATACAACAGCGCCAATGGGAGTGTCGATGTTTTTTTTTCAACTTGGGGCGACAGTTGGGAGTTTGCGTGGGTGTTTTTTTTGGGGCAAAACTTTCCCCACCTTTTTAATAGGGGAGGTAGCAGTTTTGTACACAACCTGCAAACCCAACACAAATCCAACAAGAAATAAAGAGGTTCGGGTTGGGGAAAAAGACTTTTGGGTCATTGAAGGGTTGACTCTCCAAACCCGTCAAATAAATGGGTTGAGTTAGGGTCACATATGTTAACTCAGATAACTCTTGAGTAGACCCGATTAATTCTCGGGTCTAATAGGTCGGGTCATCAACCCGTATTACATGTTTTAAGATGCGTGTTTCCTAATTTTTTAAATATCATCTTCCCTACTACCTAAAAGAAAATAGAAGATTCAGTAGTTTTATGTTGTGTAACAATTAAGCATGTATTTTTAATAAATTCAGACTTAATCTATTGTACGTTGTTTATTAGTTTATGTTTGCAAAAGTTAAAATACTATCGGGTTATCTATTAACCCGATCCAAGTTTGACTTGCTAGCTTGAGGGGTCATGGGTCGGGTAACCCGTTAATTTGGTGGGTTGGGTTCAGGTTGTTTGGTCCTTCAAATCGTGATCCGATTTCGACCCAACACGACCCATTGCCACTCGTACTTTTTAGCAAAATCAAATTCAAAATATTTAAAAACTAAACTGAGCTCCATTTAAAGTGGTGTTGGTAGCAGTTTATGGATAATTGTTTACATACTTATTCACAAAATTGACAGTTGATGCTACCACCACCTAGTGATGCTACTACAAAATTGATAGTTGATGTTACCATAGTACACAGAGGTGGAGAGGTAGTTTCTTATTAGCATTTAGCAATTTTCTATATGCTCTTAAAATTTTGCACCTTATGAGGTGCTTAAAGAAAGATTCTAGCTAATTATGTATCGTAGTTTTGCATTGAAATAAAAATTGGATCATATATTTCAATACAAATTGTTGGTGTTTAGTTAGGGAGTTCCCTAATGAGGACTCTTAAGGTAGTCTAATAGAATTTTAGTAATGAATACATTGGGGACGAAGATTTTATTCTAAAAGATTAGGAAGTAAAATATACTTTCATACTAACCTAAACATTAAAAACACCCCGGAGTGACACTGTTGTTGGGGATTTTGGTTTATCTCTTTGTTTTCTTTTCAAGTAATTGGGTTGAGTTTTCTAATTTTTTTTTGTCTCTAGTCCATTCCAATTTTAATTTCGCCGTAAGTCTAAAACTGGGATGATGTCATTATATGAAAATTTAAATTTACATATGATGATGTCAGCCCAGTTTGTCATTGAGCGGAAATTATAAGTAAAAAATGATAACTTCAACCCAATTTTAAACTTACGGCGAAATTAAAAATTAAAATAGACTTATAGTGAAGTTATTATTGGGCTTTGTCCTTGGGCCATAATCACTGTTTCTTTTTGGACGAGGTATTTTGGAGTCCTACTCAAATGTTACTTTCAGCACCATAAATAAAAGTAGGAACTTGCATATAATTTGCGTGGAAGTGTAAGCTTGAAATTGTCATATAATTAAACGTAGAAACTTGTCACATTTAGCAGTTTTCGTTGGATAAGACTGTCCAATTGTTGTAGTTAGATGTTGTAGTTAGATGGTCAATGGAAGTATTGTTCATCCACGTTCTCGTGAAGTGAAAGCAGCATATGATTCCTATTCCACCATATATATCGGGGCACAAAGGCACCCTTTGTACACTTTATTTAAACGGGATATCCATTTCAAAAGTCCAAAATCGACATATCAGACTTGTGACTGCTCATAGCATTTCATGTGAGTTGTTGAAAACTTGAAATTTTAATCAATGCTTCTCCATATTTCAATCCTTTGATCCTTTCACAGTTCACGCTTTCCAACCATCTTATTCAGGCTATTCAAGGAATTCTCAGTATTTATGCATTTTAATAATTATTTTTCGAAATAAAAGTTCAGATGGATAAACATATATAAAATTTAAGGAAGAGAATTGGGATCCTCTAAAGTGAGTTCAGTCATCAGTGTGGATTAACATACTATCCATTTGATCCATTTGGTATAAATATAGACTTGGAGTCCTACACAACCATAACTCCATTTTCTTTAATTTTGTTTTCTCTCCAAGTCACAGCCATGTCTGAGGTATCTGGAACAAACAATTCCCATCATGCAATTTCAATAGAAGAAGGAAATGCATTGAAGCTTCCAAGAAATGAAAGCTCGGAAAATCTTCTTTCTCTTCTTTTCTTGCAAAAGGTAAGTACTATACTTTCTTTTTCTTCATCATTTTCTTTGTAGAAAAAAAATATCAGCTAAGCAATATATATATATATAGTATAATTGATGAGTACAAGACGTACGAGTGAAAATCTTGCAAATGTTTGTAGTTGGTTGCAGAGCTACTGGGGACGTACTTTATGATATTTGCCGGGTGTACTGCAGTTGTGATCAACATAAAGAAAGACAGTGTTATAACACATCCTGGGGTGTCCATTACATGGGGTCTAGTTGTGATGGTCATGGTGTACTCGCTCGGGCATATCTCTGGCGCGCATTTCAATCCTGCCGTAACCATCGCCCATACGGCCTGCAAGCGTTTTCCATTGAAACAAGTAAGTTAGAAAATTTGAATAATGATTTTACTTTGGTTCGGTGGAAAAAAGGTAAGCACTATATATGAAACTGGGTACACTACTAAGGCAACATCTTCCATAACATATTTTTTTTTTTTTTTTCGATAAAAAAAAATTCACACACAAGCTTCCATAACATAGTTTATTTAGATTCTAATATAATAAATATCCTTGTGGGTCATGTAGAATTCTTTTGAATTGTGAATGGAAAATTATTTCATTGTGGACGTCAACAATCAACATTAATTATTGGAGCTCAGTTGATCTTTAATTTCTTTTGTCATTAACGTTCTCTTGGTCTAAACGTTACTACGTTGTCTATTTCGTACTGCCTATAGCATTACAAACAATACACACTTCCATTCCTCCACTCCAAAACGCAAAATTAGCATAAATCCAAATTGTAATGTATCTTGAAGTTATAAAAGACAGATTTTATTAATAGAAATTTGATCCCTTTGTGTGGTCTAGAACATCATGTTAATTGAAGCATTTACAATGAACAACGTAGCTAATCATGACAAATATAAATATCTCAAAAACAAAAATCATCATACAGTGATGATAGTTGCATACAATGCACCTCCTTGTTAGATATGGGATACTGAATGCATTTAACAGGCAAAATTTTGATATGCACATAGATACAACTTGAGTCCCTTGGATGGCAATGTCATATTACAAATTCGACCTTACATTGTCTCAAACCAAATGCTGACGGCTATTAATTGATTTAGGATCAATGTAGTTGGAATAAGGCGTTAGACTGCCCTGCATTTGATTTACACACACGTTTTTGAACAAAACTCTGAATACAATTCTAAAACGGTATATACCTATTAGCTACATTGATGACCTTCAAATGTGAATTTATATTAGCTCGCAACTTTTTTGTTAAATTTTACTAGTCATCCCAAGAGTTGTAAATTATGTTTTCTGATGTATACTAGGTGCCAGCCTATATCTTCGTTCAGGTTATTGGATCGACGCTTGCCAGTGGTACAGTAAGACTGTTATTTGGTGCAAAGCAATTCCCAGGAACAATACCAGCAGGATCAGACATGCAATCTCTTGTTTTAGAATTCATCATTACATTCTTCCTCATGTTTGTAATCTCTGGTGTTTCCACCGATGATCGCGCGGTATGATCTTCTACACCCAATTGTGCCACAATTAGAACACTAAAGTGTGTATTAACAACTGAACAATACCACTGAATGCGGCTAAGTTCTTTAAGTTGGCGATTTAATTGGAAATGCTTTACACAATGCCCCTCAATATCGAATATATCCACTTAAGCCTTAAAAGGCCGTAGCTATGATGGACTGGGCCAGAGGCCTAGGGATCCAGTAATAACTGCCATGGGATTCCTAAACAGCGCATTTCACAGACATAAGTTCCCAGTTACTTTTTTGTTTTTCAATAATAAAGTTTCCAATTACTCATAAACTCATAATTCATTTGTTTGGTGGTTAAAGGTAGGAGAACTTGCAGGGATTGCAGTGGGAGCAGTCATAGTAGCTAACATAATTTTTTCAGGGTATAATTTTTGGTGTAACTCAAGTTATTCAACTATCAAATATGTATCATTTAATCATACTTGTTCACTAACTCGATTAACCGAGAGCTATGACTTATCTGTGTTCCTCCCCAGACAAACGTCAGGGGCATCGATGAATCCAGCCAGGAGCTTGGGACCAGCATTCATATATGGTCGTTACGATTCGTTATGGGTGTATTTGGTTGGTCCAACTTTGGGGGCTCTAGCTGGTGCTGGGGCTTATAGTGCGATCCGGACCACAAACAAGCCCGTTCGAGAGATCACCAAGAGTGGCTCTTTCCTCAAAAGTTCAGCTGCAAATGGGTCCATTTGATTTAGAATGGGTTCCTAAATAGAATTGAAACCTTCTGCGCGTGAAAACTTTGGTTCGCTCAATATGTTATGCCTTAATGTCTCTTGGTGCAACTGTATTAGTTTTTTGAATTTGTTTATAGAAGAAGGTACTATTCTCTGGAAATTATTTGTTGGAGTGGAGGCAAATATCCCAATTTAGGTGAGAATATCGGCACGAAATAAACAGAGGATTTCTCGAAAATATGTAGGTGAGAATTTCGGGTTTTTACTATGTTGGGAATTTGGAAATTTTAGAGATTTGTGTCTGGGATCCAAGCCCAGTCTCATAGTACAGAAAGAAGTTTACATACTTTGAACTACTGAACAAGATGCCAAACCCAAACAAATAAGAACAATGGGTAGGAACATATCTTATAAAAACACCTAAACAAACTCAAAATTGTTAGGGTGTTTAGAAGTTTTAGATTAGGCTAATTTTATGTATATATGTTCTCATAACTATTCTAAACATTGTCACAGATAATCAAAAAATTCAAAAATTTCTAAACTTGTTAAATGCCATTAACAAATTACAAAATTTGGCTAATTGTGGACCGTTCATTTTCACCATTTTTTATACCATATTTGGCAAGTTTAGAAAATTTTAATTTTTTTTATTATTATTTGTGACAATGTTTAGAATAGTTATGAGATCATATCTACAAAAAATTAGCCTCATCTAAAACTTATAAATGTTTTAACGAATTTGAGTTTGTTTTACGATGATAAAAAAAAAAAAAAAAAAAAATATTATTCGAAAAAAAAAAAAAAAAAAAAAAATATATATATATATATATATATATATATATATATATATATATATATATATATATATATATATATATATATATACCCTCTTGGCTCTCTATTTTTGGAGCCTTCATAGAGACTCCAACTTTTATAAAATACTTTGTCTAATTACGGAGAAATGGGAGAAAAAATTAGAAGTTTACATATACTCCCAAAAAAACCAAACATTATTACCGAAAAAAAAATAGATATATATTATAGATATACCCTCTTCGCTTTATTTTTTGGAGCCTTTATAGAGACTCCAACTTTTGTAAAATACTTTGTCTGGGAAAATGGGAGAGAAAATTGGAAGTTTACGCATACTCTAAAAAAAACCAAACATTATTACCAAAAAAAAATGAGATATATATTATAGCTATACCCTTTGGCTCTATTTTTTAGAGCCTTCATAGAGACTCCAACTTTTGTAAAACACTTTGCCTAATTACGGGAAAATATGAGAGAAAATTAGAAGTTTACGTATACTCTATAAAAAACCAAACATTATTACTGGAAAAAAAAAAGGAGATATATTGGCTCTATTTTTTGGAGCTTTCATAAAGACTCTAACTTTTGTAAAGCACTTTGCCTAATTATGGGAAAATGGGAGAGAAAATTAGAAGTTTACGTATACTCCAAAAAAAATGTCACAGCCCGATTTTCTAAACAATTAAAAAAAATGAATATTTGAAATATAAATATCTCAAACATCACTTGGTTCAATTGTCTAAAAATCCAGGCTATGACGGGGTGGATACAACACATGTCAAAACCTAAAACTCACATCATAAAGAATCTTAACAACAAAAATAATCTCCAAAAATCTCTCTTCCATTCAAAAATCATAAATATAAAATTCTAAGAATAACTGGTCCTCAACATCGTATTCTCATTCCATATGAAAAGGAAACTACGTTATTACATACTTCCAAAAAAACAGACCTAATAGAATAAACTCCCGGACTGCTCCAGGCAAGAATCCCAATCACACGCCGCGGTTCCACTGCCTTCCACCTATGTTCCCAAGAACACACCCACGTTGCCAAAACAAAGCAAACATAGATCGACAAAAATGGAATTTCTTTGGTATGAGTAGATTAACCACATAAAACCATTTCAAAACTTTTCTTATCCAACTAACACTTTAACTCTATCATAACCTAATCATTCTCGGCTTGGAAGGCGGTAGTTCCGTCATCTCAACCCGGCATAGTTCTTCCCAAGCAAAACTTCTATTATCTTAACTCATTCTAATATCTCGTGTTAATATCTAAATACCGGAATTAAAACTTACCGATATTCACTGCTGTATAAGGGTAGGACCGCGTCCCTGCACAAAATGTTATTAAGTCCTACCCTCCTGCAAAAGAAAGTTAGAACTTTCATATAACATATGTAGATATCCTATGTATTCAAAAGTAACCCAAACACTTTCGATAATCAAAGAATACAACTAACCCGCAAGGCGAATACCTTAGTTCCTCTCTAGGGCAGTCCAAACAATCCGGGTCATTCATGGCACATTCAATGAATACCCGGGTCATTCATGGCACATTCAATGAATACCCCTATATAACGCTAACAGGCCATTTATGACACATTCAATAAATGCCCACCTAACATATGACATCAACAGTCATAAAACTCAATTATGAAATTTTAGGCGTTGAGAGTTCTAAAAGAGGGGTAATTTTGTTTACGCATTATTGAACTTTATTTCATGTATTATTTCCGAGAACGAAGAAATATCTTTATTCACGATTTTTTTTTTTGTTTACGCGTTATTAATTTCATGAATGTATAAGTATCATAACGTTGTATATCATAAAATACTGCACAATCACATATTAGTTAATACACGTACACACGTATATATATAAAGGTCTTAGCCTAAAACCAAGCACGTTAATAGTCCTAGACTTATCCTATTAGACCAAATCATAATTTTAGAAAAAAGTCAAATTTTCGGGTCAACTGGTCAAAGTCAACCCCTGGTCAAAGTCAAAGTCAAAGTCCACTCTGGTCAACAGTCAAAGTCAGAGTCCACTCTGGTCAACAGTCAAAGTCAGAGTCCACAACTCTTCTAACCCAAAGGCCCAAAGTCTAAGCCCAAAGTCTAATACAAAAATCCAAATTTGAAAATCTAACTAAAGCCCATAAGCCCACGATTTTCGGGCCCAAGCCCAAACTCGAAATCTACTGTTCATCATCTTCTCACCAGTTACCACCACCACCAGCTCGCCACCAAATTCCGATCTTCTTCCACCCTCATCCCAGCGGTTTGAACCCTTGTTAAAAACCATATAACATTAATAAAAGCAAAAGCTCAATTCCCTAAATCGATAACTCATCATCAAAACTAGATCTGGTTCAATCCGCCATTAACAACCTGTTTCAAGCTCCCACCACCACCATTCGCAGCCCTCACACACACTACATTAGCCAACAAACATAACCTAACCCATAACCACCACATCATAACATTTAAAGATTCAAAATCTTTAACAGTACCGATTTCTATGGCTGTCGCCTCCATTAACGCCGGTGCAAGCTTCCACCACACTCAAACAACCAAACCGACATCAACACTAACTAACAGTACAATCATAATTTTAGCAAAACAATCAAACAAAACAATTAATAGGATCGCCCGGGTGTCTTTGCCATTAACGTCTGCGGATGAGCTTCGAAATCAATCGCGACGACACCAACAAATTGCCGTCAATACCAATCAAAGAAACGATAGATACTTATCTAGTTCCACTTACAGTAATCATAAACAAATTATGTATTCGTTTTATTTCAAAGGATTGGAGCAGATTTTCTGTCGACAATGTCGACAATCTCGAACCAACGATAACAGTAGTTAAACCATATAAAATTTATCATGTGACAATATCGCAGTATACACTAAAAGAGCATATGAGAAAGTGAACAGTACTGTACGATCTACAGTAAACGAGAAATCAACAAAACATAAAAAAAATCTACTCACCTTTAGCGCGCTCCGAACCAGCTAGATCTCAGAATAAAACTTTTCCTAGCCCGAATCGTCGTGCTCCACCTCTCCAGCAAACCAGTTTCTTTCTGTGCCTCCATTTTTATATTTTATTCTCTTATAAAACCCTATTCTCTATAACAATGTGTTTATATACTTGGGTCCGAAACCCAAGCCCAACACCGACTCGGGCCCAAAACCAAGCCCACGTATCCCGAGTCCAATCCGACGAATTTTTAAAATAAACAATTAAATTAATTAATTAAATAGAAAAATATTATAATAAAACACGGGTGTTATAATATACACACCTTAAAAGGATCTCGTCCCGAGATTCAAGGTAGAGTGTAGATTAACCAAACAAACAGTACGTCAAACAAGTAAAATAAGACATACGTGTATACGCAAGTATACACACCTTAAAAGGAATACACATATACAATATCATATAGATAGACATACTAATATTCAAATCACATACTTTGAAAGTGTCTATATACGTATTGAACCCAAGAAATACGTATATATGCTAGCATTCACAACTCAAAAGAATAAACGTAATTAATTTCTTCAATTGCCAACACTTAAGTAAACTCATTATTTCACAATTTAGCAAAACCCATATTCTTCAAGTTAAATCATACTAAGAAGGCAATGTAGTTCCTCTCACACCGAGGCAGTTAGTTCCACTCTTAGTATTTCCCAACTAATCCAAGGCATTTTAAAAAAAATACATATAATAATTTCCTTTTTAACGATATTCCCTGTCAAAACTATTCGTTTAAAAACTCATAGGTTTCATCCACCATCTTGGTGTTTATACATATATCAACATTTCTCTCAGTGTCTCACAAACACCACATGTTCAAAATAAAAATAAAACGTATAGACTGATTCATATTATCAACGGCCTACACTATGTCCACCATCACATAGGATCAAACACCTACAATGCGATGCATGCATACTGGCTCACACACCAACGATATGCAAGTATACACTGGTTCACACACCAACGATGCATACTAACTCTCTACCATCACATAGGATCAAACACCAACAATGTGTGGTATGCTGGATCATCTAACGGTGTACCAGTATACACTGGATCAAACTCCAACGATGCATACAGAGAGATGTTATGTATATTGGATCACACACCAACGATATACATAACTTGGACAATATAAAACTTTCAACTCCAACCTTTATCAAAAGGGTTTTCCTTATTCATTGGGTAAATTCCAAATTACTCAAATATGAAATTTTAAAAATAACACTTTCTTCTTTAATCAATACTTACTAAAAAAAATAGAAAACTCGTTAGGAAAACAACACTATAACATACTGAACAATTTCAATTATAAATTTCATAAGAAACTAACCATTAAAGCAACCAGCATTTTATTTTCATAATCATGCGATAATTCCTTACACGCTAAGTACCAATAAAGGAAACTAGTAAACAACAAATTCAAACATACCTAACATTAACCAGTGCAGTTCTTAGCATAGTGTCCCGGTTTGCCCACATTTTATAACACTTGCCTACTAGTTCATTTGGTTTAGGACATCTTGAATAGTATGCCCAACTTCCCCGCTAGTTCAAACAATTACCATCAAATCTCTTTAGTGAAGCACTCGGCCCCTTATTCACATGCTTACTTGTTTGCCTATTATATGGGTGATGTCGACTTTTTTCTCGCCCTTGGCGTGGTGACTAGAAATAAGGTGTAAGTCGGCTTGTTTTGGGGCATTCTCTTTAATCTTTCATCATCTCGGGTTTATTATCCAATTGTTCATATCTTAATGCCAAATCTAACACGCGATCAAAAGTTTCTGAATCAAAGGGTATCAAATAACTCGATAGACATGGCTCTAGTCCACGGATGAACTTCTGGTTCTTCTTTACTTGGGTATCCACTAGATAGGGAGCATACCTCGATAGTTCATTGAACTTAGTCACGTACTCCGTAACAGTTTTCCCCCTCCTTGGGTCAGATGAAAGAATTCCTCAGTTAATTGCTCCTTAACAGCATTAGGAACAAATCTTCCCTCAAATCTTACTTGGAAATCCTCCCAAGTCATATTTCCAACATCCACATTATCCTTGATAGACCTCCACCAAAATAAAGCTGACCCCTCCAACTGGTGAGAAGCCAACTCCTGCTTCTGCACCTCAGTGAGTTGCATCTTAGCAAACACAGACTCACACATAGTAACCCATTTCTCAGCATCAATGGCCCCTTTCTCTCCCTTGAACTTCTGGCCTCCTAAAGTAACAAAATCCTTGTTTCTCTTAGCAAAATGATCTCCTAGATTAGCATGTTGACCCCTCTGAATAGTTTGCACCAACTGAGTTAATATTGATCCCAAATCAACAGATATGGTATTACTTCCAGTACCAGTAACGTCATTGTCATCTCCAGCCATCACCTTAAAACAAAACGGACTTCTATTAGTACTCCAAACATCTTAAACTCAAACACACCCAATCAATCACCACATTCCGAGGATCACCTAGACCTTCCAAATCTAGGCTAACCTAGGCTCCGATACCAAAATGTCACATCCCGATTTTCTAAACAATTAAAAAAAATGAATATTTGAAATATAAATATCTCAAACATCACTTGGTTCAATTGTCTAAAAATCCAGGCTATGACGGGGTGGATACAACACATGTCAAAACCTAAAACTCACATCATAAAGAATCTTAACAACAAAAATAATCTCCAAAAATCTCTCTTCCATTCAAAAATCATAAATATAAAATTCTAAGAATAACAGGTCCTCAACATCGTATTCTCATTCCATATGAAAAGGAAACTACGTTATTACATACTTCCAAAAAAACAGACCTAATAGAATAAACTCGGTTGCTCTCGTGCAAGAATCCCAACACGCGCCGGTTTCCTTTGCGCCTTCTTCCACCTATGTTCCCAAGAACACACCCACGTTGCCAAAACAAAGCAAACATGGGTCAGCAAAAATGGAATTTGCTGGTATGAGTAGATTAACCACATAAAACCATTTCAAAACTTTTCTTATCCAACTAACACTTTAACTCTATCATAACCTAATCATTCTCACTTGGAAGCGGGTAGTTCCGTCATCTCAACCGGCATAGTTCTTCCCAAGCAAAACTTCTATTATCTTAACTCATTCTAATATCTCGTGTTAATATCTAAATACCGGAATTAAAACTTACCGATATTTCGCACAGTATAAAGGGTAGGACGTGGCGTCCAAGACAAAATGTTATTAAGTCCTACCCTCCCGTAAAAGAAAGTTAGAACTTTCATATAACATATGTAGATATCCTATGTATTCAAAAGTAACCCAAACACTCGCGATAATCAAAGAATACAACTAACCTCAAAGGCGAATACCTTAGTTCCTCTCTAAAAGGTCCAAACAATCACGGTCATTCATGGCACATTCAATGAATACCCGGGTCATTCATGGCACATTCAATGAATACCCCTATATAACGCTAACAGGCCATTTATGACACATTCAATAAATGCCCACCTAACATATGACATCAACAGTCATAAAACTCAATTATGAAATTTTTAGGCGTTGAGAGTTCTAAAAGAGGGGTAATTTTGTTTTACGATTATTGAACTTTATTTCATGTATTATTTCGAGAACGAAGAAATATCTTTATTCACGTATTTTTTTTTTGTTTACGCGTTATTAATTTCATGAATGTATAAGTATCATAACGTTGTATATCATAAAATACTGCACAATCACATATTAGTTAATACACGTACACACGTATATATATAAAGGTCTTAGCCTAAAACCAAGCACGTTAATAGTCCTAGACTTATCCTATTAGACCAAATCATAATTTTAGAAAAAGTCAAATTTTCGGGTCAACTGGTCAAAGTCAACCCCTGGTCAAAGTCAAAGTCAAAGTCCACTGGGTCAAGTCAAAGTCGAGTCGAGTCTCTGGTCGGTCAGCGATCAAAGTCGAGTCCACAACTCTTCTAACCCAAAGGCCCAAAGTCTAAGCCCAAAGTCTAATACAAAAATCCAAATTTGAAAATCTAACTAAAGCCCATAAGCCCACGATTTTCGGGCCCAAGCCCAAACTCGAAATCTACTGTTCATCATCTTCTCACCAGTTACCACCACCACCAGCTCGCCACCAAATTCCGATCTTCTTCCACCCTCATCCCAGCGGTTTGAACCCTTGTTAAAACCATATAACATTAATAAAAGCAAAAGCTCAATTCCCTAAATCGATAACTCATCATCAAAACTAGATCTGGTTCAATCCGCCATTAACAACCTGTTTCAAGCTCCCACCACCACCATTCGCAGCCCTCACACACACTACATTAGCCAACAAACATAACCTAACCCATAACCACCACATCATAACATTTAAAGATTCAAAATCTTTAACAGTACCGATTTCTATGGCTGTCGCCTCCATTAACGCCGGTGCAAGCTTCCACCACACTCAAACAACCAAACCGACATCAACACTAACTAACAGTACAATCATAATTTTAGCAAAACAATCAAACAAAACAATTAATAGGACGTCTGGGTGTGCTGCCATTAACGTCTGTGACAGAGCTTCGACAGTCCAATCGCACGACACCAACAAATTGCCGTCAATACCAATCAAAGAAACGCATAGATACTTATCTAGTTCCACTTACAGTAATCATAAACAAATTATGTATTCGTTTTATTTCAAAGGATTGGAGCAGATTTTCTGTCGACAATGTCGACAATCTCGAACCAACGATAACAGTAGTTAAACCATATAAAATTTATCATGTGACAATATCGCAGTATACACTAAAAGAGCATATGAGAAAGTGAACAGTACTGTACGATCTACAGTAAACGAGAAATCAACAAAACATAAAAAAAATCTACTCACCTTTAGCGCGCTCCGAACCAGCTAGATCTCAGAATAAAACTTTTCCTAGCCCGAATCGTCGTGCTCCACCTCTCCAAAGCAAACCAGTTTCTTTCAGGCCTCCATTTTTATATTTTATTCTCTTATAAAACCCTATTCTCTATAACAATGTGTTTATATACTTGGGTCCGAAACCCAAGCCCAACACCGACTCGGGCCCAAAACCAAGCCCACGTATCCCGAGTCCAATCCGAATTTTTAAAATAAACAATTAAATTAATTAATTAAATAGAAAAATACATGATAATAAAAAAACACGGGTGTTATAAAAAAACCAAACATTATCATCCAAAAAAATGAGATGTATATTATAGCTATACCCTCTTGACTCTATTTTTTGGAGCCTTCATAAAGACTCAAACTTTTGTAAAACACTTTGCCTAATTACGGGAAAATAGGAGAGAAAATTAGAAATTTACGTATACTCGAAAAAAAAACCAAACATTATTACCAAAAATATATATATATATATTGGCACTATTTTTTGGAGCCTTCATAGAGACTCTAACTTTTGTAAAGCACTTTGCCTAATTATGGGAAAATGGGAGAGAAAATTGGAAGTTTACGTATATTCCAAAAAAAACCAAACATTATTATCGGAAAAAAATGAGATATATATTATAGCTATACCCTCTTGGCTCTATTTTTTGGAGCCTTCATAAAAACTCCAATTTTTGTAAAACACTTTGCCTAATTACGGGAAAATATGAGAGAAAATTAGAAGTTTACGTATACTCTAAAAAAACCCAAACATTATTACCGAAAAAAAAGGAGATATATTGGCTCTATTTTTTGGAGCCTTCATAGAGACTCCAACTTTTGTAAAACACTTTGCCTAATTACGGGAAAATGGGAGAGAAAATTGAAAGTTTACGTATACTCCAAAAAAAACCAAACATTATTATTGAAAAAAATGAGATATATATTATAGCTATACCCTCTTGGCACTATTTTTTGGAGCTTTCATACAGATTCGAACTTTTGTAAAACACTTTGCCTAATTACGGAAAAATATGAGAGAAAATTATAAGTTTACGTATACTCTAAAAAAAACCAAACATTATTACCAAAAAAAAAAAAGGAGATATATTGGCACTATTTTTTGGAGCCTTCATAGAGACTCCAACTTTTGTTGCCTAATTACGGGAAAATAAGTGAGAAAATTGGAAGTTTACATATGCTCCCAAAAAAACCAAACATTATTACCATAAAAAAAATGAGACAAATATTGGAAAAAAGCTATCACATGCTTTTTCTCACATTTTTTCTTTTCCTTCATTCTAAACACTCAAATGTAATTAAGAAAATAAAATTATACTTACATATTCTATAAAATATATTTGCTCAACAACTTAATTCTCCAACTGTTCATGAGATGTAATTCTTACCAACTGTTCAATGTTGCTACCAAGATATGGCCAAAGCACATTAATGGAAACACAATATTTTTTAAATCCCACGGTGTAGCGGTTTAGATCTCTCATCTCTCTAAAAGCCTAAGCCTAAATAGCATTTGAGATATGTCTAAAAGCCTAAAGACTAATGTGTTTCCATTTTCAATGTGATTAAATATTGTAAACCATAAAAAGCCTAATGGAAAACCTTTTAATTTGGATTTATGTTTTTATCGTAACATAGATAATTTTGTCTTTTTTGATGATATATACCATACAAATGAATCATGTTTAATTTAATTTAATTTTTTTATTATTTTTTTTAATGTCATGTTTGCAATGACACTACATAAGAATCAATAGAAGTTGGTATTACACACAACCATAGATAATTAAGGGAAAATCAAAAACTTGATACAAATGTTGAATTAACCTCAAATAATTATTAATGCTCAATCAGAAACTAGCTTGGATGCAAATGCATTTACCAAACCACAAAGAATAATTAACGAGAAATCGGAAACTGGATGCAAGTGCATTGAACTAACCTCAACGAATAATTAACGAGAAATCAAAAACTCAATGCAAATACATCGAAACAAATTAACTTTAAAGAATAATTAATACGAAATCAGCAACTGGATACAAATGCATTGAACTAACCTCAAAGAATAATTAATGGGAAATCGGAAACATGATGCAAATGCACTGAACTAACCTCATAAAATAATAAATTGCGGGAAATCGGCAACAAGATTTAAATGCATTGAACGGGCCTAAAAAAATAATTAACTGGAAATCGGAAACTCGATGCAAATACATTTAACTAACCTAAAAAAGAGTTAACTGGAAATCGAAAACTGGATGCAACTGCATTCAACTAACCTTAGAATAATTAACATAAAATTTAAAATTGGATGCAATTGCATTTAACTAACATCATAAATTAATTAAGTGAAAATCGGAAACTAAGAGCAAATACATTGAACTAACCTTAAAGAATAATTAACGGAAAATCGGAAACTGAATGCAACTAAATCGAGCTAACCTCAAAGAATAATTAATTGGAAATCGGAATCTAGATGCAACTACATGAAACTAACATAAGAGATCGAATAATTTACATGAAATAAAAAACGGATGCAACTCCGTGAAACTAATTAACCTAAAAGAAAAATTAACGGGAAATAAAAAAAATTAGATGCAAATGCATTAAACTTACCTCAAAAAATAATTAACAGGAAATTACAAAACGAAACAATTGAATCTAGAAGCAAATGTATTGAACCAACCTCAAAGAATAAGAATGGAAAATCGAAAAATGGATACAATTGCATTGAACTAACTTCAAAGAATAATTAACGGAAAATCGAAAACTGGATGCAAATGCATAGAATTAGCCTCAAAGAATAATTAACCCGAAATCAACAACTGGATGCAACTGTATCGAACTAACCTCATAGTATAATTAACAAGATATCGGAAACTGGACGCAACGACATTGAACTAACCTCAAAGAATAATAAATCGAAAATCGAAAACTGGATGCAATTACATGAAAGTAGCCTCAAAAAACTATTAACGAGAAATTAGGAACTGGATGCAAATGCATTGGGAAAAAAAAAAAAAAAAAAAAAAAACTGGAAAAAACCTACATGTAACTAACCTCAAAGAATAATTAACAGAAGATCGGAAACAGGATGCAAATGCATAGAACTAGCCTAAAAAAATAATTAAAGTGAAATCATAAACTTGACGCAAATGCATTGATCGAACTAACCTCAAAGAATAATTAACGGAAAATCAGAAACATAATGCAAATGCACCTCAAAGAATAATTAACGGGAAATCATAAATTAGATACAAATACATTGAACTAACCTCATAGAATAATTAACGGGAAATCGGAAACAGGATGCAAATGCATAGAACTAGCTTCAAAGAATAATTAAAGTGAAATCATAAATTGGACGCAAATGCATTGATCGAACTAACCTCAAAGAATAATTAACGAAAAATAAAAAATAGAATGCAAATGCATGAAACTATCCTCATAGAATATTTAACGGGAAATAAACAATTGGATGCAACTGTGTTGAGCTAACCTCATAGAATAAACAAGAACTCAAAAACTATTTAACTAATCGTACCTCAAAGAATAAATAACGGGAAATCCGAAACTACATGCAAATGCATGGAACTAGCCTCAAAGAATAATTAATGCGAAATTGATAATTGTATGCAACTACATCAAATCAAACTAACCTCATAATATAATTAACGAGAAATCGGAAACTGAATATAACAACATTGAACTAACCTCAAAGAATTATTAACAGGAAATCATAAATTGGATGCAACTGCAAGGAACTAACCCTAAATAATAATTAACATAAAATCGGAAACTGGATGCAAGTACATAAAACTAATCTCAAAGAATAATTAATGGAAAATTGGAAATGGATGCAAATGCATCGAAATAACCTCAAAGAATAATTAACGTGAAATTAAAAATTGGATGCAACTACATAGATTTAACCTCAAAGAATAATTAACGGGAAATCGGAAACTGAATGCAAATGCATTGAACTGATCTTAAATAATAAATAATAACGGGAAATCAAAAACTATATGCAAGTGCATTGAGAACTAACCTCAAAGAATAATTAACGGGAAGTCGGAAACTGGGTGCAACTGCATTGAACTAACATCAAAGAAAAATTAACCGAGAATAGGGAAGTGGTTGCGAATGCATCGAAATAACCTCAAAGAATATTTAATGGGAAATCGAAAATTGGATGGAACTGATAGGGTTATATACTAAAATCATTACTTTTGTATTAACTCTAATTCTTTATATTTTGAATGAGAATCATATGGGCAAATGTTATGCATATTATATATGTTATTAGTTATATGCATGTGTCTAATACTTTATGTTATAGATGATATGGTGTGTGGTGACAATAAGTAAGATCATATTATCAGTACCTTATAAAGTATAAGTAAACGTTCACAACCTAGATGGATTTGGACAAACTATTGGTAAGGTTATAGTATAATCTGGTATTAGTCTATCTTGACTATAGGATTACACTAGTACATTTTGTGTGTATTGAGCGGGACCAAGTGAGGTTATTTCTCTTTATCTCGATTATATAAGAGAACAAACACCTCTGTTATTATGGATGATTGTCCTTTTAATCCGGATATAATAACGGGCACTTACATGCATTGTACATTGCTTTAAATCATCAATGAGTGAGATTCATTTGTGAATCAACAAACTTGATGGATTGGGTAATGACATTGTATGTAAGGTGTGATGTTGATTATAGAAGAAATCTGTGGACTTGAGCAGAAGTCGGGTTGATGATGTCCCCTTGAGGAGCTCTAAGGATTGTCATGTAAACCCCGCAAGTGGATTTATTCTCGACATGACAATGAGGTTGAGTGGTACTACTTTCGAGGACATAAGAAGTTGATTGATGTAGTTGTCGAACTTGACTTAATCAATAGGTATTCGATATCTTAAACACGGGGAGATCAACGAGCATATAATATGGAGCCCATAAACATAACACGTAATTTGGGATTAGGGCGGTAGTGCAACAATGACCTTTAGTGGAATAAGTCATTTGTTGACAGACTTGGGCCGTGTGTTCTGGGCGAACATGGGAAGCCCAAGCCCGTCAGGAAGCCCAATGCAACCCTAATTTCTCCTCATGGTCCCTGTTGTAGCCTATAAATAGAAACCTCTTTCTCTGGCCGTTTTTCTCAAGGTTTTGCTCAAGAAAATTAGATCTAAAAATTGGTTCCAAATTTTGTGAGTGAGAGAGGCCAAGAGAGAAAGAAGATGTTGGAAGATCGTTGCCCACACATCGTCCACTCTATGTATAGGAATACAACAGAAGATCAAGAGGTTGTTGATTCTGGATTCTCAGAGTTATCACAGCTGATCTACAGGTATGTTTTCCAATCAAAATCGTGAACCCCATTAATTCCGCTGCGCATGGTTTTCACGGTTTGTAGAAATTTACATTATGAAATAACGGTTCCTACAGGAACTGCATTGAATTAACCTCAGAATACTTAATGGAAAATTGGAAAGTGGATGCAAATGTACTGAACTAACCTCAAAACATAGTTATATATTATAGGAGTGAGAATGTCTCGACAGGTACTGTTTTGTAGTTAAAATGATGTTTATCATATCATTTTTCATATGATCTGGAATGCCTTGTTATTCAAGTAGTTTCAATATAATCATCGCCTCATTGGGCATTCTCACAAAAGTTTTATCAAACTTCTCCATTAATTGACAAAAAAAAATCGAAGTGGGTTCGTTCTTTTTACAGAGTGTAGAATTTGCATGCTGTAAGAAATTTGGATGGGTGTTCAATATAATATTCATATCTCATAGCTCAGTATAGTTGTTAATATTTATGAGAATAATTTAATATATCGGCACCCGTTCGTAGGACGGGTTCAAAAACTAGTTTTAACATATGTCCCTAGAACCCCTCCCAAGTAATAAAGCCATACACTTCTGAAACCGGTGAACTTCCATACGTGCTCAAGGCTTTTTATTATTAGAGACCTTTTTTCTCTGCGATAGCGGCACTCTTCAAATAATGGATGATCTCCTCAACTTTCCAAGCGATATCCTCTTTGATATCCTATCAAGAATTCAAATAAAGTCTATTGTGATTTTAAGGTGCGTTTCTAAACCATGGCTAGACAAACTCACAGATTCTTTTGTTATGAATTGCACAAAGAAGCGCCCTAAACTTCTAAGTAGATACACCCCAGATGTTAGTTACCAGGCTAGATCATCAAAGCATATTACAGAGGGCTTCATGGTTTCCTCTGTAGACTATGGTGAATCTCGCAAAGCCGTGGAAATTAATTCTACGATGCCTGATATACATAGTTATACTAGTGATTTCGAAGCTTGGAATTCTTGTGATGGACTACTATGTCTAACTTATTGCAAAGAGTTTCAACGCAAGGTTCTTTGCCTATGGAATCCTACTACTGGAGATTACATGGAGTTTCCCACAAGAGATCACTGTCCATTTAGTTCTTTGTGTTTTGGTCATAAGACTATTAGAAGACAGAGCGCGCATGCGCTCTGACATCGAACAATTGGAGCGTGCACGCGCCTTCCATTCCAGTATCACAGCTTGTACCGTTTGTTTCCTATTTGTTTTAGGATTTCTATTAACGTAGATAGAAACAATATGTACGTATTAGGAACTTGTAATCTCTATATAAACAATTGTGTAAACAGTAGAAATCAATCAAGTAAATATTCTCTCAAATCAATCTCTCTCTCTCTCTCTCTCTCTAATTTATCATGGTATCAGCCTAATTTTGATCAAAACCCTAACCCTAACCACTCTAAGCTTCCGCCTCCTCTCAATTCTCAATGGCCGACGCCTCAAACACCAATAATGACTCTCCTCCAGGTTCCGATAATCTTTTCTTTGTACACCACTCAGATAGTCCCACGGCTATTCTCGTCTCTCCTCTGTTATCCGGTCACAATTATTCGACTTGGTTACGGTCTATCTCTAGAGCCCTTTGAGCAAAAAATAAGTTTGGTTTTGTCGATGGCTTTGTCACACCTCCCACTACTCCCAAATAAAAATCCAAGTGGTCGCAGAATGATGTGATGACCCTAGTTGCTTCATGGATTCTCAATTATGTTACTCGGATATCCGTGGAAGCATCCTCTATGCCGACTCTGCATCGAGATCTGGAAAGATCTAGGTGACCGTTTTTCACAAACTAATGCACCCAAGGTTTTCAATGAAGGATTCCGTCACTCTTCTCAAACAAGACAATCGTCCGGTATCTGTTTACTTCATTTTGCTTAAATCTTTATGGGATGAATTAAGTTTTTTGTCTACTATGCCTACTTGTACTTGTAGTCATGCATCTATTTTTGCCAAAGAGATTGAAGACAATCATTATATGAAATTCATGTAAGGCTTAGATGCTCGTTTTTAATCTATTTGCAGTCAAATTCACTTAATGGATTCTTTTCCTCGTATGTCCAAGATTTATTCTTTAATCCAACAGGAAGAAAGGCAACAAGAGATTCATACACTCTCTCTTCTTTCTGCTCCAGACGCTACTGCCCTGAGTACCCACTTTCAAAAGACCAACTGGGCTTCTTCTACGAAATCAGGCCCGTCTAAACCTCCGCAGTAAAACACTGGTTGTTAACAACCCCGAAAAGCGCGGCCCGAGAGTCTGTGGCAACCGAGCACGACATATGCGCTTCGTCCTTTTGCAATCATCTTTGTGAATCGAAGTTGGACATCATATTGATACATGTTACAAACTGCACGGTTATCCCCCCCAAGCCTGCTCAAGCCAATTCAATTGTTACGGACTCCAATTCTCATGTTTTTTCCACAGAACAATACAACTAACTTCTCAGTTTGCTTGATTCAAGTAGCACCACTTCACAAGCAAACCTGGCAGGTATTTCTCTCTCGTGTTTTTCTAAATCCATATGGATCATTGACTTTGGTGCTACCAATCATGTTTGTTCCTCATTAGATCTGTTTTCTCATTATCATATTTGTTTAACACATTCTACTCTTAAACTTTCGGATGGAACAAACCATTTAATTACTCATGTTGGTATTGTTATTCTCTCTTCTCTATTGCGTCTTGGCAACGTTCCAGTTTGTTCCCACTTTTCATTTTAACTTGCTTTCCAGTAGTGAACTAGTCAAGTCTCACCCTATCTCTGTCACGTTCACTAATGATTCTTGTCTTTTTCAGGACCAATTATCGAAGAAGAAGATTGGATTGGGACGGCTTAATGGGGGACTCTACTATCTCCAACTAGCTTCTGTTTGCTCATCCCACAACTCCACCACCAATAATATATAACATTATCGCTTAGGACATCTCTCT
The DNA here is from genome assembly GCF_015680905.1 of Coptis chinensis. Lineage (NCBI taxonomy): Eukaryota > Viridiplantae > Streptophyta > Magnoliopsida > Ranunculales > Ranunculaceae > Coptis > Coptis chinensis. The sequence continues at coordinate 78,213,190 of NC_141464.1, forward strand.
TCCACGCCTTTGCAGATTTTAGTTATGCAGTTTCCTTTTATTTTTAGTTCCAATAATGCTACTTGCAATGTGTGTCCGCAAGCTAAACAAACACGTTTATCTTTTTCTCATAGTTCAATAAAAACTATTAGACCTTTTCAAATGATTCATTGTGACATTTGGGGTCCTTTTTCATTTACCATCCTATTCCAATGTTTGTTTTTTCTTAACTATTGTCGATGATTTTAGTTGTGCTACATGGATTTATCTTATGACTGTCAAATCTAAAACTGCCATACATTTACAATCTTTTTTTGCCATGGTTCATACTCAATTTCATTCTATAATACATTCGCTCATATCTGGCCATAACAACATTGATGACCATTTTCATAAAATCCAAGTCCTTTTGTAACGCCCGTATTTTTAAATATGTATTTTTCTATTTTATTAATTAATTAAATTATTTATTTTCAAAATTCGTCGGATTGGACTCGGGATACGTGGGCCTGGTTTTGGGCCCGAGTCGGTGTTGGGCTTGGGTTTCGGACCCAAGTATATAAACACTTTTTCTAGAAAATAGGGTTCCTGGAGAATAGAATAATTAAAAAAAATGGAGGCAGAGAGAAGCTGGTTTGTTGGAGTTGTTGGGAGCCTGATTTAATCGGGCTAGGAGGATTCGTCGAGCTGTTACGTCAGGTGAGTAGTTAGCTTTCTACTACACCGGTATACAAAAATTGTTTTATTGTTCATTCTTTTTGTCCTGTTTCGTTATTTTATTTAAACTAGTTAAATATTGGTATGTTAAATATTGGTATATTGTTTTTGGGTTAGTAGTGAAACTGTTTGGACTGTTGAAGCTCGACAGAGCTCAATGGCGCGCCACGAAAGAGCGGTAATGGCATCGTCCTGTCTTTTGGATTGTTTGAACCTTTTTGTTTTGGATTTTTATCGAGTTATTGATGTCGTGCTGTCGAAGCTTCGACAGACGTTACTGGCGTCGACAGTGGTGAGCCTGGAGGTTTGGAGTGGGGGTTGATTACACTCCAAAAGTTTGGTGGTGAGGGGGATCGGAACCCAACCATTTGGGTACTATGGGAAGCCTCGCAGAAGTCGGTGAGGGAGGCGCGAGCCTCACACCTCCTCTCCAGTAAAAACGTTATTACTGGGATACTGAGGGATTTTATTTTTGGTTTTTATTTTCGTGTTTGATCTGCTAGGTTGTTTTGTGGATTTTGAGGTTGTATTATTGTTGTTTGATTGAGGAGTGGGGTTGGGACTGTCATGGGTGCTGTCGAAGCTTTGTGAGGGCGGTAATGGGCGATTAAGGAAAATCGCCAAGAAAGGTTAGGTGGTGGTGGTTGTTGTTTTATTTGTTGTTGATTGAAGATTGGGGTAGTAAGGGTTGAGGTTTGGATAGTGATGTCGGATTGAAGGTTGGATTTGTTGGGACATGCCGACCGAAGCTTGAAAGCAAGCTTTAATGGAGGCCTAAATTCCTAGATCTAGTTTTGGTGGAGTATGGGAATTTGATGATTTGGGGTTTTGTGTTAACAAATGTTGTTGGTTTTTCATTTAGTGTAAAACCGATGTGTGAGAGGGATTAGTGGTGGGGCCGGTGGCCGGTTTTTGGTGGTGGTGAGAAACGTTGAAGGAGATGATGAAACGATGATTTCGGGTTTGGGCCTGGGGCTTCATCGGACCAGTTCAACTAAGTTGGACCAATTTGGTTTAAGTCTTTGGGTGGGCCATTTTGTATTTCTTTTGTTTTAGTTTTGGGCCCGATTTTGGTTGTTTAGTTTGGGCCAGTTTAAAGTAAAATTTTAGGACCGGCATCAGTTCAATTTTTGGACCGAACCACTTAACAGTTTTTGGGCCCGTTTCTAATATTGCTTGGGGCCAGTCCATAGGACTTAAAATAAATCTAATTGGGTCTTTAAATGTTTAAACTTTCGGGTTCTAAGGTTTGGGCTTGGCCAGTTGGGTCCGAACCATGACCGTGGTCATGAGCCCATGAGTCATACACCTTTGACCTTAGCCATGAACCATGGCTATGACCATGAACCTGTCGAACACGAAAACGACAGTTTGACTTTGACTAGGACAGTTTGACTTTGACCATCGATGGTTGACTTTGACCTTTGACCATGGACGGTTGACTTTCACCTTTGACTTTGACGATGACAGTTTGACTTTGACCATGACATGTTGAGTTTGACCTTGACCATGAGGTGTTGACCTTTGACCGTTGATCGTTGACTTTGACTGTTGACCGTTGACTTTGACCGTTGACTGTGAATGTTGACTTTTCCAGTTTTTCATATGTTTGTTTATATGGACAAATATAGTAATAATGTATTGTCGGATATTGTATAACTTGGTTGGTCATTATCTAATTTAGATTTGACGTGAGTAGTGTGTAAAAAGCATATACATTGGGCTTTGATTTGATTGTGGACCGAATTTGTTTATTTGTGCTACGCTTTTTATGTGTATATTATATGGACACATATAGTAATAAAATCTTTGTGGAAGCTTGTATATATTTGGTTGTCATTATCTAATAAAGATTTGACATTGATATTGTGTATTTTTGACACGTGACGATATTGAGATGTTAGGAGATATTATATTCCTAATACGTTATAATGTATGTGATACGTTGAAGCATTGTGACATGATATAATATGCTAGGATAGTTGTATCAAGGCAATATCTTGGAGAAATATATTTACACTCCATTATTTTATATGTGAGATGCTAATATAGCATTGGTGAATATTTGCCCACGGGAGTGTGGTGTAGTGCAATAAGATATTGGCACGTGAAAGTATGAAATATGGTTATGAGATATATTGAGATATTTCTAGAGATTGTGGCTTAGTGCAATAAGGTAATTGACCTGCACGTGATATAGTAGAAATGATTATGAGTCATTAATGTATGACACCTGAATAAATTACATAACGAAAATCCTAGAACCTGACTACCACAACTCATGTGATTGGCCCTTCTGGCATTTCAGTTAATCTGAATGGTTTCCTCGGGCGACCCCTTCCGGGCGCTTCGCTTAAGTTGAATGGCCTTCGGCGACCCCTCCCCGGCGAAAGCCGAATAGTGGCTTGATTATTCCGTTCGCGAAAATAGAACGATGATGCATAATATTTTATGCTTAGAATAGTGGCAATGCTTACATAGATTTGGCTTCCGTGTGAGGATTTACTCGGTGCGCGCATCCCGCTTCAGTGGTAGTTACGCACGGAGTGGCTCATTATGTAAGGGAGGCATGTGGATGTACATGTTCGGGCGTTGGGTTGCGATTGTGGTAGCCAGGGAAACTAGGTAAGACATAGATACGACGTGATTTTAGGGACGCGAAAGAAAACCTTAATTAATATAATTATGGTAATATATTTGTTAATGATGTATCCGTAGATAGATGATTATATATAGTTTTGCGAAGGGTGGGTCAAATTAATTACTTAAGGCAGACGACCCACTCTGTGATTGAGCAGGAATGAGGCACGTATATAATACGTTTGTTTGGTTATTTGTTTAGTTTAACCTAAGGCCTCGATGGAGGAACTACATGCCTTATTTATTATGTGTATAGTTTGTGTGTGGTGGAGTGGGAACTTAAGGCCTCCTTTGGAGGAACTACCTGCCTTAATTATTATTCTTAAGGATGTTGTATTTGTCGTTGAAAGTTAAGGCGCCTCGGTGGAGGAACTAACTGCCTTGTGGTTTGTGTATATATATATATATATATATTATATGTTGTAGTTTAGGGCTACTCACACCAGCATTTTTATAATGCTGACCCGATTTGCATGTTTGCTTATCGGGTGTGTTCATTAAATGAACATAGTTGATAAGTCTTGACAGGTTTAGTGTTGAAGAAGATCGGTTGCTGCTTGTGGTTTGCGTTAGCGTTGCATCTCAGGATAAGTTTTGTTTTCCCTTGAGGTGATATAGATTTTCAGTTGAGATAAGGTTATTTGCATTTTCATTTGTAAATTGTTTTATAATGAAGAGGACTTTGTTTAAGTTAAAATTTTTATTGGTTTTAATTATCCGCATATTTTAAACTGTTTATGGGCTTTTGGAAGTGGAGAGTGCGTTACACCTCGGAGATCGAAGAGTCGGGGACAAATAATGTTTTTCCGAATTCTGTCGAAATTCGGGGTGTGACACCTTTGATCCGACAATGAATCCGAATTTGTATCCCATAACATATATGCAACAATTTTTTTCCAAACATGGGGCTATCCACCAATATAGTTGCGTTGCTACTCCCCAACAAACGTTATTGTCGAAAGAAAATATCGTCACTTACTCAACGTTGCACGAGCATTACATTTTCAAGCTCATCTCCTGTTATCCTTCTAGGGTGAATGCATTCTCACCGCAAGCTATCTCATTAACAAAATTTCTATCCCCTTGTTAAATGACAAATCACCTTATGAGCTTTTGTTTACAACACCTCCCACTCTTGCCCATCTTCATGTTTTTGGTTGTTTATGTTTTGCTAACAACACTTCCATTAAAAATAAGTTTGATCACCGCGGGAAACCTGACATCTTCATTGGTTATCCTTATACTCATAAAGGCTATCACATTTATGATTTATCTTCCAAGAAAATTTATACTTTCCGTGACGTGATTTTCCATGATAATGTATTCCCATATCAATATTTATCTTCCCCACTATCACATCTGCCAATTTATCCCTTACCCATCCCAAACAATGAAACTTTTGACATTCAATCCTCTCTTGTCACTCCAGTATACAGAGTGCACACGCGCTTTGATCTAGCACAAATCGAGCGCACACGCGCCCTCTTTCATGTAACTCTAGTAGACAGAGCGCGCGCGCCCTCTAATCTAGTACAAACAGAGCACGCACGCGCCCTCCCTCCTGACAATCTTCCAACTTAGTCAGCTCCGTCACCTGCAATTTTGGAACTCCCTCAGCCACCACAACCCAACCCTCCTATCTCACCTCGATCTACTAGAGTGCGAAACCCCCCACCACTTCTCATCAAAGATTATCACTGCCCTACTCTCACCAAGGCACCTACAGTCCCTCGTTCGGCCAACCTTATCCAATCGGACTCTAAGATAACACAGTCTTCCACTCCATATCCTATGGCTTTCTATATTTCTGACACTAATTTTTCTACTTGTCATAAATTTTTTTGTCTAAAGTGTCTTCTTCAGTTGTTCCTACATCTTTTTCTCAAGCTGTAAAAATCCTAGAATGGAGAGCTGTTATGGCTGCTGAAATTGCAACTTTGGAACATAATACACACATGGACTCTTGTTCAGTTATCCCCTCATCTTAAGCCTATTGGTTGTAAATGGGTTTTCAATATTAAATATCATGCAGATGGCTCTATTGAGCGTTACAAAGCTTGTCTTGTTGCCAAAGGTTACAATCAGATTGAAGGACAAGACTATCATGACACTTTTGCACCTGTTGCTAAATTAGTCACTATTCGATTACTTCTCTCCATTGCTACTATTAGACATTGGTCCCTTCATCAGCTGGATGTCCATAATGCCTTTCTCCAAGGTGATTTGGATGAAACTGTCTACATGACCTTACCACCTGGCTTCACCAAGCAGGGGGAGCACAAGATCTGTCGCCTCATTAAGTTCTTATATGGACTCAGGCATGCTTCTCGGCAATGATTTGCCAAACTATCTACCACTCTTGTCAATGCCGGCTTCACTCAATCTAAGTCTGATTATTCTCTGTTCACTCATATTCGTGGTTCTAATTCTACATTTGTTCTTGTTTATGTGGACAACATTCTAATCATAGGCAACAATCCATCTCTCATTCAGAACTTGAAGCAATTTTTAGAAACAAAGTTCTATATCAAAGACTTGGGACGTCTTAAATATTTCTTGGGTATTGAGGTAGCTCGATCCAAAGAAGGATTATTTCTTACACGGCGCAAATGTCTTTTGGACATTTTGTTTGATTGTGGTACCACTGGTAGTCGTATTTCTAAGTTTCCTATGGAACAAAACATCAACCTCAATACCAATGATGGCACGTTACTTCAGGATCCTACTGTCTATCGTCGCTTGAATTGATTGGGCATCTTCTATATCTCACAGTTACACGACCAGATATCACTTATTATGTTAATTATCTCAGCCGTTTCATACAGTCACCACGGACTCCACATCTCGATGCTGCTCATCGTATACTCCACTATCTTAAAGGTTCGATCAACAAAAAGATTCTCTTATCCGCTACTAGTTCTTTACACATCTCCGACTTCTGTGACTCTAATTGGGATGGTTGTCCTGTCATTCGTCGCTCTACTAGTGGCTATTGCACTTTTCTTGGTTCTAGTCCTATCTCCTGGAGAACAAAGAAACAGAGAACTGTATCCCGTTCTTCTGCTGAAGCCGAATATCGATCCATGGATACCCTTGCATGTGAACTTCAATGGTTGAAGTATCTTCTGCATGACATAGGCATCTCTCACCCCTCTCCGATGACCATATTCAGCGACAATTAGGCCACACTCCACATCTCTCATAATCCAATTTTCCATGAACGAACGAAGCATATCGAATTGGATTGTCATTTCTTACGCGACAAGATACATGCCAAGTTATCATCTCCTACGTTCGTTCCATCCTCAGATCAGGTGGCTGACACCTTCACTAAACCTCTCGACAAAGACACCTTTCTAAGATTAATTAATTCGCAAGTTGGGAGTTCTTGATATTCACTCTCCAACTTGAGGGGGATTATTAGAAACAAAAGCGCCGCCGCCTCGACATCGAACAAACCGGAGCAGCGACCTTTCCATTCCAGTATCGTAGCCTGTACCGTTTGTTTTCTATTTGTTTTAGGATTTCTATTAACGTAGATAGAAACAATGTGTACTATTAGGAACTTATAATCTCTATATAAACAATTGTGTAAACAGTAGAAATCAATCAAGTAAATATTCTCTCAAATCAATCTCTCTCTAATTTATCAAGATTCGGTGTTGGTTTCAATCCAAATGTGAACAGTTACTTTGTTATAAGAATTGAGACTCACAGTTTAACATATGATGGTCCTTGTTCACACGTTTATATTTTCTACTTAGGCTATAGATCATGGTGGCATGTCCAAGAAATTTGTTATAAAATTCCACCAAAGCAAGGAGCACCAGTTAATGGTGCTCTTCATTAACTGGGGGCTTCTTGCACTGGTACTCCATCGTACAATTACGATTTAGTTATTGCATTCGTCATCAAGGGCAGAAAATTTCAAGAGGTACCATTGCCTTACTTTGGGGATATGCGCACATTCTCTATGGACATCACAGAGTTAGGAGGGGAACTTTGTTTATTTTGTGATTTTAAAAAGATCGGTTACTCTATGGTTGATGAAGGATTACAGTGTGAAGGAGTCTTGGACCAAGATGTTCAGCATCAAAAAACCTATTGGTGAATTTCATACCAGAAATTTATTGATTCCACTATGTTTCACAATCAGTGGCGCTTATACTAATTAAAGTTCGTACTTTAGTTTTGTATGACCAGAAAGATGGAAAGTTAGTATCTCTCAAAATTGAAGGCATTCCAGAACGTTTTCAAGCATTTACAACATACATTGAAAGCCCAGTGAGAATCAAATCAAGTAGCCAGATATTTGATTACTATACCTAGATTTACTTGTAAGATTCATTTGATTTAGTCACTGTGGATTATTGAGATTGGCTCTATGGTGGAGGATAACTTGAATGAAATAACGAGACTTGTGATTCAGAATTTTGATCGTTTCTCAAATGCAATACTTACTATCTAGTCCCCGTGTGTGTGTGTGTGTGTGGCAATATGTTTTTGTTGTGAGAATAAAAGAGTCTACCCTGCTGAACTCTTCACATATATACATTGCTTCTAGAGAGTTGAACTTAACTTTACTATTTGGACAAAGTTTAACGTACCAATTCTTTCTATTAGGTATACCAAAGCGTTAGGGGCATGCTGTTACTAGTTATTTTCAATGTGGTATAGTAGCAGCTTCTCTTAAGTAGTTGAATTTCACATTGAAAATGTAATACAAATTCATGAAACGTACAGCTAATGATTGAGCTATTCTGTATACCACTTACTCTGATTTTTAGTAATATCCTCTTGAAGTTTGATGATTTAGAGATTCATATCTTATATATAAAGCGGATACCAGATTTCCCAATTAGTTCCCGTATTTCCGGTTTTACACTAAAGTTTTAAATCCCAAGGGTACCGGAAAGTTAGACAGCCATTTTTTTTTCCGCTCCGTGGAAAGGGTAAATCGGTAGTTTACATCATTTCCCAGGACTATAAAACTCAACCTCTCAGAAAACAGAGACAAAGACACCGTTTCGCAGTTTCCCAAATAAAAAAAAGGTAAACCGTTCGTTCGTCTTCTCCGATAAATATAACAAGAACAAGGGGAGGGAAGTTTTATGACCAACTCCTCACTTGGTTTTAAATATACAAGAATATCTTCTGGAATGATGAAGAATACGATTATATTAAAGGGTGTGATCGTTGCGATCTTCTGCAGAGAAAAGAAAGATGTCTCCAAGACACCATTTCATGGTATTCAATTCCATTTAAAATCATTGATTTCTGATAAAAACAGCAATCATATTAGAAAGGAGAGCATTCAAGGTGTGCTAGGATCAGGGACAAAGGGACAAATCGTCGTCATTGTCGATCACGCTAATCAAAGGGACTAGGGAGTCTTTTGGTCAAAATATTGCTTACGAACTGTAAGTACATTTTTCACGTACTGTACCATTGTGTCATTATAAGATTGGAATTAAAACCCAGTGAAACCCAAATGTTTTAAATCCTTACGAAAAACCCAACAAAAAATTAAACTCCTCTATTTTGATCTCTCTTTTCACCACCAACAACAATCTTTTTCTCCATATTCTCAATCAACTATTGATTTCTCCCTTCGAAAGATGATCAATAATCAGGTAAATTTTCCAGTTATTTCTTTATGATAGTAAATATAAACATAAAGATGTAGAGATGTAAAGATATAAACTCCGTTATGTTATCTATCTCTGCATATTCTCTCTTTTGTCGCTTATTCCATCAGCAACGACACAAGTTTTATTAAATATTTCATTTTTTGAAAAAGGTTTAGCATTTCAATTTCTATTGATTAATTGATTTTCCGACTGTCTTTCCTTTATTGCATTTATAGTTCGACGTCTTGCATTGGCTGCACAAATCATATGTTCTTGAAGATCTTTGTAATATATATGGATAAATACACCCAATACTTGGTATGCAGTTTCTTTCATCTTTCATGGCTAAATATGTTCTTTAATCTGATTAGAATCATTTTTATTGTTCAAGACATCCAATAGTCGTGATTAAACTTCTAGGATTATTGTGGCCATGAATGATTATTAAACAGTAAGGCTCAATGGCATATGCTATTTCTGTTTAGTGTTTCTGTTGCTTCTTTTATTATTGTTATATCATTGGGTAGGTTTCAAAGTTAAGCCACGGTTTCAATTTTGTTCGAGTTTCCATTGAACCTTATTTCAAAGGGGTTCGTAAAAGAGTGTAGTGATTAGGTCTTTGGTTTCTCCTCTACCTTTTTAAAACGTTATTTGCGCCTCATGAATGGTTGTAAAAATGCCTCCAGTACCAATGAAACAAAGTGTAGTTTTATTGAAGGGATTCAACATTTCTAATCTGAATTCTTCCGTGGTTCCCTTCTAAAAAATCTCTATAGAAGAATCTTCTTAGAAATGCTGTGACCATAGCATCCCAAGTAGGAATAGTTTTATGGTGTAAGCCATTAATGTAAGAAACATTGGTTTGTGAATGATGGCACTCATGCTACGTTAGCGGTGGTTGGCAGGGATTATGAAGGAAGGTTTCTAGGAGCTTGCACAAAGAAGATGAAGTCATGTACCTCCACAGAGGCAGAATTGTTGGCTACAGAGCTAGAAGTAGACTTTGGAAATATACAATCTTTGAAGGAGATGCAAAGGAGTTCATAGATGCTTGCAGAGATGGAACTGATAGTGCACTTTGGATGTGGAGACAATTCGTCCCTGGACTCACATGATGGAGGTACCACAATTGCATGGGTTTGGGCCTATTGCTAATCGCTTGCTGGAGGCCTATAAAATGCTTTTGAAGGTATTTCATTGGTGAACATTCTTTCATTTTACGTAAAGAACACAATTTATCTCTGTTTTATCAAATATGAAGTGTTGACCGTGCTACCAATAAACAATCAACCAGAGTCCTTAACACACATTTTCAATTTTTACGTTGCCCATCAATTTCTTTCTAGATATGCTATTGTACTTAGAAAAGCCTGATTACATTAGTTTGCCTCCTACAAATGCTAAATGCCTCAGATTTTTTATGCTTAAAAAAGAACAACATCTTCCCATGATTGGCAATGTTCAAGGTTCCAGACTATTTCCCGGTCATCAAACTTTGAACTGTTCATGCCATTCATCAGGGGATTCAGAGCTCTTGACCTTGAAAAGAGACCATTTTTCTGTATTAGAAGCTAATGCTACGACTCATATAGTTAGAGCTAGATAATTTCTGAAAACATTTAATGTTTCGTGTTCAATTTCAGTTCCTTTGATTCTTATATAAAAGAACTGCTGGATGTAGCAATATTGTCGAAAAGCGGAGAAAGTTGAACCCTTAGTTACAGTTTTATCTGGGGTATAAATGTGTAGAAAGCGCCAATAGTTTGAAATTGTACGCAAGTTATTTGCATTTCTTTGTTTTAGAGTTATAAGCTTACTTTTATTTTTATTCCCTGTGTTTTGTAAGTTTTTACTAATTGTTTTTTGTGTTTTTCCTTTTTATAGTTTTGATTAGTATCACCTTATTTACCAAATCCATTTGGAGACAGTGAATAAGGTTTGATTTTGAAACCTGTTGTTTTGGTTAAGTAGTTTTTTGATATTGAATATCCTATAAATAATGCCTTAGTATTTTATCCCTCATGGTGATAAATGTCCTTTGGGAGTGGTGGATACGGACTCGCGGGAATGTTATAGACATGCTGAGGGTGATTAAGATCTTTTACCGAAGAGAGGGTAAGGAGTCGAATGAGGAGGATCAGGGAATCAATGGATCATCCATATAATTTCTTAAGCCATATCGTCATGGGCCACTTTCACATATCCTGTGTTTTTATGGTGGGATTGTCACCTAGAGACGTAAGGTTACTTTCTCGGCATTGTTTGAGCCTCCAGGCCACATTCTCTAGATATGCTATTGTACTAAGAAAATCCTGATGACCTTAGTTTGCCTCCTACAAATGCTAAATGCCTCATATTTGTTATGCTTAAAAAAGAACAACATCTTCCCATGATTGGCAATGTTCAAGGTTCGGTTGTTTCCGGTCATCAAACTCTGAACTGTTCACATCATTCATCAGGGGATTCAGGGCTCTTGACCTTGAAAAGAGACCATTTTTCTGTATTAGAAGCTAATGCTACAACTCATATAGTTAGAGTTAGATAATTTCTGAAGACATTTAATGTTTCGTGTTCAATTTCAGTTCCTTTGGACCTTGAGGAATATCAGATATTCACATGCAGCTGTGTCAGCAGGATCATCTAAATCACCTAAGGATAAGCCCTCATCCATCACAAAAATTATTGCAGAGTGCGAGTCTGTATTGACTTATTGAACCGTTATCTTAGCATACTATCAGCATCTGCTGCTCGTGAGCGAGGTGAAGTACCACCACAATGACAATGCTGCCCGTGATAATGGAGAGCCTAATGAGAAGTTTTCTAGACGCACCAAATGGTTACTTACTTCATTGATATGTTGAATGTTATATGGCAAGCTAGAAATAAGTGGAAGTTTAAAAAGATTTCAAGTTCTCATGAATCTATTCTAAACTTTTTGAGAATTGGCAGAAGGCTTCCTCTGGAAAAGATACAACTCTTCGTGTGGAACCAGCTGAAATTAAGGCCAAAGATACTGCCTGGATTAGTTCACCTCTTGGCAGAAAGTGAGCTTAAAAGGGAAGAAGTGGACAGAATCAAGGTTCTCATATTTGCTTCATTTGCAAATCTAATAGTAGGCTGATCCTTTATTTACTGGTTTTATGTAACATTGTTTGCAAAGCAACTGATAATCTTAATTGTATTACTATGTAAAATGTCTTGGTGATCAAAATTTGGGACATAAATCGCTGGTTGTTGGTACTCTTCGTGGATTCGACCAGTTTATGAATCTGGTGTTGGAGAACACCCTTGAGATGAATGGAAATGATAAAAATGACATAGGCATTGTTGTAAGTCAAAATTCGGTACTTCCTTTAGTTTTCCGCTGATTCCCTCTTGTCAATTTTCTATGGAGTTAATTTTTGGTGAACCTTCCTTGAGGTTATCAAAGGCATTGATACAATGCATCGAGGAGAAGACGAGAACCGACCTTGGGAGGCAAAGACATACATTATTGACGACATAAGGCATCTCTTTTCCTTCTTTGAAGATGTATCTCTCATACACGTCTACAGAGAAAGCAACTCTACAGCGGACATTCTAGCCTCTTATGGTATTGTAATAGCCACAAATATGTGTTGCCGTGTTGGCATAGTAGACCGCCAGATTTCCTTTGTAAAAAACCTATACTTAGACTCTGGGTGTTTCCACACCACGTTTAGTATAAATAATATTGCAAACCTTTGGAGATTTTTTTTTTATCTGAATTTAACTAAATTTGTTGGAGGACTATTTGTATAACTGCAAGAAGGGTAATTCAAATCGTACTGTCGTTGCAATTAACATATATAAAACTCAGTCTGAAACTCTACATGCATGGAAACTCATCATATATAAAGCCTTCAATTTATTAGCTCTTGAGACTTATAGTTGATCAATCCAACATTTGCACACTAAGTAAATATTGCTTAGCCTTAGTTTCATCTCAGTTCTCCAACTATCAAAAATTTGATTGGGAGTTTCCCAGCAGATCGGATGCTCAACAACATATAACAATATCCATTTCCAATGTTTATGGGAATTTATGCACATTTTATTCTTAAAAAATACTTACTACAGCATAGGAGCTTGGGAAAGGGCTGCACAAGTCGTTGTCTAAAAAAAAATATTGAAGTCGAAGCAGACTCTGACATTGCTAAAACAAAACCACCATGTCATTATAGAATTTATGAACTCATAATTGAGTAAACAAGTTTTACAACACTCAAATTGGTAGCTAATTAAAATAAATGGCATGGATTGGTAGCTACCCATCTACAATGCCTCACAGCTCACTACAACAATTATATGTAAAGTTTCATTTGCAATCCTTGCATACTCCTCCCATACTAAACAATTTAAATTAGTTTGTGGCATTCACAACATGGCAGAGCATCAAAAATCAAATCGAACAAAGAATACAACTAGCGTATTTAAGTGTTTTTTTCTTATTGAAGTTTTAAATTTACTATTCTAATTTACATGCATTTATTCTTTTGATTTTCTTCACCCCAATTTTCTTTCCTAGCACGTAGCACGTACAACGTACGTGCCCGTTTACTAGTAATTACTAACTCGAATTGTAGACTGAAGTAAAATAGATTCATCCGTTCATCAGCAGGAAATTCAACAATTACTCATTCCCATTTGCTCTTTAAACTTTCTCATATAGTAGTAAGTTCAACCTCTACATTGAATTCTTGTAGACGTCCTAGCTGCAATGTTATATTTTCCACCGGCATCAGATTCTAGACTGATTGATATCCCTTCAACAAATTCGTACGATTGAATATCGTTATTGTCTGCTAGCTCCAATAAATTGTAATAGAGTTTTTGCTGAGAAAGTGGAATGTCCAAGGTTTGTTCTATGGTCTGTTTCAGTTGCAAAATGGTCGTTGATACCGATACTTCCATTGAGTACTGTGACATTCCTGTATTAAGGAAGAGCTTCATAATTTCCAAAATCAGTTTATGCTTGGCAATGAGAATGAAAGTTAGATAAATGTAATTTGATCTTGAAATTCATAGTTTCTCTCTAACATGATTAGGATGTGGGATTACTTATAATCTGCATATATAAAGTACATACAACATACCATATTTGTGTCATGCTCTCACATTTCTTATGATACTAGTACATTCATGGACATAGCACCTTGCCTCTAGTCCTGACACCCGAGTGTTCCTTTTTGTGAAATCAAATGCCAACAGCCATATTGTACTACTCGTATCATATCCCTTGAGTGAAATAGAGTCTCTTTAAGAGTTTCAGGATCACCAAATCCAGAATATAGCACGTTCGTCGCAAGGAAATTTCTCAAACTATATTTTTTTATTAAAACCATTGGGCCTAGAGCGCTCCCACAATATGACTCAAAGATGATAAACCCAGTCCATTAACAAACCTACTAATTTAAGAAAACCAAGGGAATTAGTAGAAACTTACCAAACTAGATGCTAAAAAGATTCATAAGATACGTACTTAAATATAAATTCTCATATTGTGTCCAGAGTCCCTTTTCTTCCTATTCTCCAATGTCACGTCTTCCCCACATTCCAAGCGAACTATTCTTTGATATCATCCCAAGTTTACCAATCAAGACTCTTGCGCGTTTCAGGTGCCTATCTAAATTCTGGAATAACTTCATTTCAGAATCTTATGTTTTCAGTAAGCATGTCAGTTACTCTGAGAATCTTAAAATCATGCTTAGAATCTCCAATCTCTTTCACATCTTAGGTTTCGAATCATCGGGCAAGGTCGGTATTACAATTGCGATGTCTCGTGAAGATCAGTCTTCTTTAGTTGTTTTGGGTTCTTGCAATGGCCTATTGTGTATAACATATGAACTAGGGAATCTTAAGAAGGTGTGTTACTTATGGAATCCATGGACTGGAGAATTCTTCGAGTTGCCTAATTATAAATTTTCGATGGCACTTGGAGTAGGTTACAAGCCTAGTGTAAATGATTACATTGTTTTAAGCATCGAGAGGCATACTACAATCAATTGCCGTGGCTTTTCAAGAGTTAGTGGATTCTCTCTAGCTACTAATTTATGGAGATGGATCATAGACATTCCTTATAGAGTTCAGCCAAAACCCGGGGTACTTGTCAGTGGTGCACTTCATTGGTTAGCGGTGAGTAGCTGGACTAGCTCCGACACTTTTAACTTAGTGATTGCATTCAACATTGCGAGGGAAACAGCTCACGAGGTACCACTGCCTAATTTTAAGTATTATAACGAATTCAACATGGATGTCGCGGAGTTAGCTGGGGAACTTTGTTTTGTTTGCTATTATAAAACCAGTGTTGAGGCATGGCTGATGAAGGACTACGGTGTGAAAGAGTCTTGGACTAGATTGTTTAACATCAAAGAATTTATAGGTGGAGTATATATCAAAGAATTAATACCCTTATGTTTTACCAAGGATGGTGCGCTTCTACTACGTTTGGATTACAGATATTTGGTTGTGTATGACCCAAACATCGTAGGATTATGGTTTTCCCATATTCCAGGCATTTGGCTGTCTGATAACTTTGATACCATAACCTGCTACACTCAAAGTGCAGTTCGACTCAAGCCGTGAGCTCAATAAAATTACTTTTGATTTGATATTCTTATCTTTATGTGCAGTATAGTTAGGCAAGCGAAAGTAGTTCGACGTTTTCTTGTCCACTGTATAGTATATTTTCAAGTCGATATTTAATCTTTTGAGTAGCATTTGTTAATTTTGAGTGCTATTATCCTTCACTTTAACAACTGCTGAATAATATGCTAATATAAACTGCTGCATATCACCATCGAGCATTAGTACTACAACAGCAACAAACTCACAAGATTGAAAATCCACTGATATAATCCAAGCCCAATCCAACAACATGCTTACTCATACTAAAAATTTCAGAAACAAAAACTTATCAAACCGGCTAGAAATCGCAGTTGTATAAAAATCTAAAAGTACATACAGTATAAATCTAAACCTGCATAGAATTCTAATTGGATGGAGACTGCACCCCCCCTCCCCTAACTTTCATATTGTGTTGATGGGTATATAATCCGTTTTGACACAGTAACAGTTTTATCTTGGTGATTGAAAACTGCGAGTATGTACAAAGTCAGTCTCACATGTACAAGTTAACGTGTTAGAGAATGTCAATTACTTCTCGGGAACAAGTCTCATCCACCTCTGGTTTCAGCAGCGACCATGCTCTGAAAACTCTGGTTTCAGCTGCTTACCACTGGGGAAACAGAGGTTTGAGGAGCATTGCTAGTAGAAGAACGGCCTGGTCTTAGTGTTGGAATAAGAATTGGTCTACAACAAAGTAGTACTAGCATCAACTCCATCGTAAATGACACCATACTGATCCAGATAAATATTGTTCTCTTCCAGTACCAAAGAATCCTTTTCAACAGAGGGAGTTCAGATTCAAGAAGAATGGATGCACCATATATTTCAGGTAAACCAGCACCAGACCTGTATTCAGCTCGTTGTTCAAGGATCACCCTTATGCAAGAAGTTGGCTTATATCCTTCACTAAAGCCTCTCATCCTAATTTTCAGAACTAACATGTACAAGTTAACGTGTTAGAGAATGTCAATTACTTCTCGGGAACAAGTCTCATCCACCTCTGGTTTCAGCAGCGACCATGCTCTGAAAACTCTGGTTTCAGCTGCTTACCACTGGGGAAACAGAGGTTTGAGGAGCATTGCTAGTAGAAGAACGGCCTGGTCTTAGTGTTGGAATAAGAATTGGTCTACAACAAAGTAGTACTAGCATCAACTCCATCGTAAATGACACCATACTGATCCAGATAAATATTGTTCTCTTCCAGTACCAAAGAATCCTTTTCAACAGAGGGAGTTCAGATTCAAGAAGAATGGATGCACCATATATTTCAGGTAAACCAGCACCAGACCTGTATTCAGCTCGTTGTTCAAGGATCACCCTTATGCAAGAAGTTGGCTTATATCCTTCACTAAAGCCTCTCATCCTAATTTTCAGAACTTGAGCTTCAGATGAGTAGCCAGCCAGGAGAGGTACACTCTTGAGGAAGATCTCCAGGTAACGAATAAGATGACTTTTAAACTGCAGCATGCAGGGATGCCTTGAACTTGCAGTGACTTGACCATTTTCAGACAGGAAGTCTACCCTTACCTTCAGGCAAAAAATATTAGAGTCAAAAGTGATTCCCATCACAAAAATACAAGAAAAAACAACAAAACTGAAAAGACATACAATTAAGAAAGTATTTGTACATTAACACCAATAAGATATATAGATCCCTGATCTGCAATTCTAAACCTAAGTGAGTGAAATCTAAATTATATAAGCATAAACAATTGTTTCCCATCTTTTAGTTCATTAAGTGACTATTAAGCAACAAACATATGTGGAACTATTAACAACTCACTATGATCCATGGAAATATATGACACTCACCACTTTAAAGACATTATGACAGTAAGGTTTACATTGTAGAAGATATATTAACGATCTTTGCTGACTATGCCTCCACGGCTTAAGCGTTCCGCCTCACCCCAGACACACTTTCTAACCCAATGAACCTCAAATTAGTGACTTTCAAATTCAATTCTTCCTTAATATGTAAGATTTCTGAAAAATTCTATCGGTTTCATTATGTTGTTGTCATTGGTCACCATAACTGATTTCACTATTGTCAAGAGGAAAAAAGTCTCAAGAAGATTCCAAAGAAGTGTTGAAATTCCTAATTGTTGAACATGATGCAGATACAAAATGAGGAAAAAAGTCTCTAGAAGAACTGTTGAAATTCCCAATTGTTGAACATGATGCAGATACAAAATAATTTCTGTGAACAGCAAGCTTATTGATGTGTAGAGTATGACATTCTTATGCTTTCCTAATTGCAGTCTCTAGTTCAATAACTTCAAAATGTAATCCAAAGATATATTGCGTCATACAAATATTAACAACAAGTAAATGTACACCAGCACAAATCGCAACTTAACCATGACCCAAAGTGACGCAAAGAATTACCTGGAAAATACCAAGTTTCCGGTTATAATCAGATTCAGGCATTGTTAACAACACCGTAAGCTGCAACTTGTGATTAGGTGGCAAAACACGAAACCCCGCTACATTCTTCGCAATGCCATCTTGATACTTCACACCAGTATAAACACTTGGACAAGATATAATCGGAACCAACGCCACCGGACTAGTTCTAGTATAATCAAAATTCAAACTCTCTACCAACTGCATTGGCTCCTCGACTAAACACCGCATAACAAACCCCCCTACCAAAAACCCACTCACAAGTAACCCAAACAACACAACACATATATAAATCGACCAAACGAATCCCCAACCAAATTTCATCACTAGTTTGGCAATCGACTTCTGCCCCTTAACCTTTTCAAACAAAAAAGGAGCAACTGTCTCACTAAACAAACCCCATACTCTATATGACTTCTTCAACATTTTTCTTTTAACTTGTTTTAATGTCTTACATGGGTCAATTATTAACATAACAAAACAATATGAAATCCAAATAGGTAAACTAATAAAACTAATCAATAAACTAACTTGAAAACCAATAGCTTTAATCACTAAACCTGCTAAATACACCAGAAAACTCGATGACGCCAACGAATTCTCCGTAAAAATCTCTTCTTTTGATGTCTCAGTTGATTCTACATCACTTTTAAGCATACCATTTTTCTCATTTGAGGAAATTTCATCAGATTGAGTGGTGATTTGACGTTCGATTAATATATCAGCTCGTTCTTGCATTGAGGAACTGAGCTGAGAAATGTTTGATATTTCGGTGGAATTTTCTTCTTCTGGGGATTCGGGATTTGAGGTGCAGTCAAGGAATGGGAAGTCTTCGAATGAGTCGAAATACTGATCATCTTCTTCATTGAGGGTAGTTGTGGAATTTGGTTGTTTTTCTTCCATTGAGGAGAATTGAAGGAGTGGGGGTTTTGGTAAATTAACATTCGAGGAAGAAAGAAAGGAGGGAAGTTAGTTGACGAGGCAAAGCTGTTAAAAGCTTAAAAAGAGGGAATATATGAAGATGTGGCTTTATTGGGCTTCTGCCCCATTCTGGTTTAAGGATAAGAAAACAAATTCTGAAATGGGCTGGACAAGTCGGCGCAATTTAGCTAATTGGTTGTCTTCGGAAGTTCGGAACAATGTGCTGGTACTGGTGGCAAATGGGCCGGGCGGGCCCTCAATGAAGCGCCGTCATTCTTTGAGGGCGGGTTGGGTCGGGCCAGCCCTACTCTCATTTATCTCGAGGGCGGGTCAGGTCGGGCCAATGCTTAAATCTCGAAGCCTTTACCCGCCTCTCAACCCTTTGAAAGGGCTTGAGGGGCCAAACGTGGGCGAATAGAATCTTATGTTATACATTTGATTTACAAAATAAATTTAGAAACATTAGTTAAAAATGATAAAATCGAATGCACTTCACAATTAAACTTTCAAACTACTAAATTTTTTTTGTTAAAGTTGTATTAGTCAATTAAGATTAATTAAATTTATTTTATAAAATATTATAATGGAATTATAAGATTGGCAAACTTAATAGATAAACGTTCTTTTAAGTGATTTTTAGCATAGTAATGCTAAAATGAAATATATTGTAAAAAAATTTATTAAAGTATGTGTAATAAATGTTGAGGGCCTAATGAAGGTCGGGCTTAAGTTTCAAAGTCAATGCCCTTACCCTCCCCTCAAAGGCTTGAGGGCCGGGTAGGCCCAGCCCCACGAATGTGTGAGGGCCTTATTTTGAGGGCTTTTTCGGCCTATGGGCCCGGGCGGAGCGGGCAGGCTGAGGGTTTGAAGGCCATTTTGACACCCCTATGTATTGGTGAGTTGTCACTCCACGAAAATTGTTCATTTGAGGCAATCAAACTCACCTATGCATCATCAAAAAAACACTAGCCATTGTTCATGCGGTATCCACGTGGACTCTACCGTTTTTTGTTTTTTTTTTTTATTAAAATTTATTAACGTTACATTACTATTTTGCCCCTCAAAAAGTAAAAATAAAAAATAAAAAAACTATGAAATGTCTAAAATCAGGGCCAGCTCAAGTCAAGATGTGGCCTTAGGCAATGCCTTTATTTGCGAGACCTTTATTTCCTAGGCCATCTATAATCACCAAAAAAAAATCACTATATATTCACAATTTTATTATAAATTAATAGCCAAAATCTAATATCAACGAAAATGACAATAACGTAACCAAATAAACATCAAAACTATAAATAAATAAAATAATAGATTCATATTGAAATTAAAAAAAAAAAAAAAAAAAAAAATCAAATTTCACAAGAACTGTGAGTATTAGATGATGAATAAATGATTAATCGTTTAGAACTCAAAGAGTGGAATTGACAAATGGTTAAACTTGAAATTGGTGAAATAGAACAAGTGAGAGAAAAAGATTTAATAAGAGAAGTGTAATGGCAATTTCTTTAATTAAGAGAGAAGAAGAAAATGCATAGAACGTGGGATTTCCCCCATTTATTTTTATTCTTCTAATGAAACAATTTGAAATGAGCACACTCCTACAAAAACTGAAATTACTATGGGCTTGTAGCCATTGGATTTATATTAATATTTCAAGATGTCATTTGTGCGGTGGACTATTCATTATCGAAAAATAAATAAAAAAATAAAAAAACTATTGGATTGTATACACTCCAAATTAATTCATTCCCAAATTTAGTGCGTGGATAGAAAACTCATTTGTGAAGAAATTGACTATCATATCTTTTTTGGTATTTTTTTTCTTTATAAAATTTGGTAATAATAAACAAATATGTCTTTTTTGGAGTTTTTTTCTTTATAAAATTAGATAATAATAAACAAATATGTGGATAAATTAGGAAATATGAGGCCTTCCAAATTTGAGGTCTTAGGAGCCGCCTAAGGGTTGAGCCGACACTGTCTAAAATGTCTTTAGAACGTACATCAAAACACTATTCATCATACCCCATATTTTTCTAATATGGTAAGATAAAATGTGTCTTCATGTAAAGTTAAAAATAAAAAATAAACATAATTGTTGTGTTTCACTATATAAGTGTTTTAAAACATCTAAATCCCAGTGACCCAGTCCAACCTTATTTACACCCCTGCCTCGTGGCTCCTAACCTAATCCATGATTTTCTGAGTTTCTAAGAAAAAAAAGGAAATGCCCATTTTCATTTGAATTTGTCATAAATCACTCAAATCAAATTTTAACATTTAATTGGGGTTATCTTGGACACACCCATCAAAACACTCTCGGACTCTAACTTTAAAATAAATAAATAAAATTATTTAAGACATATTTAGGTTCCTAAATTATCTTTTTTTTTATTAGGCCTACGCAAGAGACCAAGACAAAACAAGTCATTTACTTATTCTTCTTTCTTTAAAAAAAAATAAAGAATGTTTTTGAGTTCTTCTCCAATAATTTACCTCGCTCTCTTACAACATTTCTCTCATCAATAAGCATGATTACAAATCAATAACTAATTATTTTGAATTCTAAAGTGCAAGATTACAAGGCCATGTGTTGTTGCTCCTGTTTGTTTGTGTGTTTTTTTTTTTTTGCCCTTATAGGAAATACTCCGAATGAATTTGGGAGATATTATTGGATTGAAGCGGTTATTGGAGTATGACAAAACCTTTAGTTAGTTATGGGGGGTTATTGGGGTATGGGAGTGGTTTTATGGGTGTGTCTTTAATTGTCCATGTTATTAATGTGTTTTGAGGAAATATCGAAAAAAGCTATCCGGTTAATAAAATATATGGATAAAATTTGCGAACTTTAAGGAGCAAATTTGGATATATCTATCTATCTAGGAAAGTTTTTTTTCCCGATAATGTAGGAAAGTTGAGTATAATAGGATTCTTTTATGTATAAAAATGAGGGGTACTAAACACTCAGTAACTTCGTTTCCACATTTAGCGAGAAAGAAAGACTGTTTTACTGTTTCGTTATTTTTTTTTCTTGTGAAGACTAGCTATGGCAGCTAGTTGTGCAATTTCGATTGAAGAAAGCCGTGGATTGAAATCTTCATGTGAACAAATAGCACAAAATTGTGTCAGTAAACTCTTCTTGCAAAAGGTTGTCATTTATTTTTGGTCTTGCTACTTTTCCTTTTAGATTTTGAAATCAATGAATACTAAGTACAAAATTCGAGTCACTAGCATGAGCTGATATATTGTAAGTTTTCCCAGTTGCTTGCTGAGGTACTGGGAACTTTTTTTGTGATATTTGCTGGGTGTGGTGCGGTGGTGATCGATTTAAGCAAAGACAAGGTCATAACACATGCTGGTGTGTCCATAACATGGGGACTAGTAGTGATGGTCATGGTGTACTCACTTGGACATATCTCAGAAGCGCATTTTAATCCAGCTGTTACTATCGCCCATGCGACGTGCAAGCGATTTCCATGGAAACAAGTGAGTTGTAACTTGATCAAGAATTCTACTTTATTTATCATTTATGCGATCATTGCATCTCTAGTCCATAGTAAAAGAAATTATACTCAATCTAAAAATTTGAATTTCATGAACCGAAAGTACTAAAAAAAAAGCAGAGTTGTTACGGTGTCTAGCTTAGTGTCCTTAACAAATATCTCAATTCTACTTAAAGAAAAGTATCCGGATTTCTTTTTCTTTTTTTTTTGATGGCCCTTTTAATTCATGGACAAATTGTTGGTAGCAAACACACATAGTAGCAATTCAGTAGTCATACTTGCCCACAGCAGTATTACTTTATACTTCCTGAAGTTCTTGTTTGCTTTCAGTAATCATCCTATTATTTGTATGATCTCTCTTAGGTGCCACCATATATCATTGCTCAGATTCTTGGATCGACACTTGCTAGTGGAACATTAAGGTTGTTGTTTGGTGCGAAACATGCGGAATACCCAGGAACAATCCCAGTAGGATCAAACTTGCAATCTCTGATCTTAGAGATCATCATCACATTCTTCCTTTTGTTTGTAATATCTGGTGTTTGCACTGATGATCGTGCGGTATGATCTTCTACACCTAAACGTTTCACATTTTACTATCTAATGCATTAGGGTTATACAACTTTTACTGTGATCATAATTTATGTTTTCGGATGGTGCAGATTAAAGAACTTGGAGGAATTGCAGTGGGAGCGGTCATATTGCTAAATGTGATTGTCGCAGGGTATTTAACTACACAATAATTAGTTCAACTATTTCTAGTTTCGAATAGTAACTGCTTATGCGAATCCGATACTACTTAAATGAAATCATGACCAATGTATATCCTCCTGACAGACCAATTTCGGGTGCGTCAATGAATCCGGCGAGAAGCTTGGGGCCGGCATTGGTGTATGGACGTTATGAAGGGTTATGGGTGTATTTCCTGGGCCCAATTTGTGGGGCTGTTCTAGGTGCTTGGGCCTATATTGTCATCCGTAATAAGGATCCCGTGCTTGAGGTCACTAGCAGTGCCTCTTTCCTCAAAAGCTCGACATGAAATGTCTCATAGAAATGCTCCTTGCCTTGGTTACTTCTTGTTGGAAATTGGGTTGAGGAGCTTTCTTTTAAAGAAAAAAAAACTACTTATTGTTTTTACATTTTGATACGTACACTTTACAATTTTTTAAGTAGTTAATTCATAATTCATAGACAATTGGTTTTTTTTTATAACTTTCCAAATTTGTTTTAATTTGTGAATATTGAGAACTTTCCAAAGTTTTTTTTTTCGGGTCGATACAATTGGTTTTTGAAACTATTGACAGTGAGTTGATTTGGAATTTTAGTCGAGGTAATGGTGGTCTATATGTGACAGAATCAAATGGCTTTCGTAGAATGCTCTTGAACCTCAAGATTTTGGATTAGAATGTTCTCTTGAACCTCAAGAACTTGATATTCCTTTTGGATATG
Source organism: Coptis chinensis (assembly GCF_015680905.1). Taxonomy (NCBI): domain Eukaryota; kingdom Viridiplantae; phylum Streptophyta; class Magnoliopsida; order Ranunculales; family Ranunculaceae; genus Coptis; species Coptis chinensis. The sequence continues at coordinate 78,237,080 of NC_141464.1, forward strand.
ATGAACATGCTGCAATGGTGGAGGGTAGTCTGGTGATCCTGCCCAAAAAGTTTGACAGTTGTCGTAATCCTAACATTGAAACTCTTAGCAAAAAGTTTGACAGTTGTCGTAATCCTGCCCTTCGGGCAATGGTGTGTGCTTTATGAGGGCAATGGTGTGTGCTTTAGGAATTATGAACGTGTGTTTTTAGAGTTTCTTTGCAGGAATATTGGACATCAGACGAATTTCATAGCTGAATATTTAGGGCAGAGAGAAGCCAATTTCACAGCAAATCAATTGGAAAAGTACAAATTATATTTTTAGTGTAAAACCCCCATGAATAACCAAATGGGAAGTTCCAGAACATGTTTAACTGTAAGTAACTCTTAAGATAAGGAGAATAACCAAATGGGAGGTTCCAGAACATGTTTAACTGTAAGTAACTCTTAAGATAAGGAGAATGTCAGACGGCTTACCCATGAAAATTTTCTGATTCCACCCATTCTTAGAGTTTTCCACGGCTTACCAATGAAAATTTTCTGATTCCACCCATTCTTAGAGTTTTCCACACCAGCTTCTAGTCTTTCTACTTCCTCTTCAACTTTAATTTCTTTATTTTGTTTCCTATTCTTTTCTTTGTGCTTTTGAAAATGGAACGATTCAAACAGTATAGGCAACAGGGCAAACAGCCTAGGGGCTCTGGGGCTCTTCCTGATTCCGAAAGACTTGCCAACTACTACAACACAGTTCCCACGTTCTTCACCAATAGCCAATCTTGGATTGAAGTGCAAACAACCCAACCTACTCTCATTATAGAGTACATGCGTATTGAGTGCAACAAATACACATTAGTGTTGTTAAATAGGCCAATTAACATAAATATGTATCCTAACCCCAACCACTATTAGTAGCACTAAGCCACTAATATTATTCCTAGCAAATTAAATCAGTGTTCTTGTTTCCAGTTCTAGAAAAACTAACTTTCCTCATACTCACTATGTAATTTAAATTAAAATATTTGTTATTCACTAATAAAAATGAGAAACATTATCACATATTATGCAAGATTCCCTAGCTAATATGGATTATGATATGATTGTAGGTTACCAGAAAAAAAAGTCCTCCGACTGTACGTGAATCTTTTTGTTGTTCATTATTCATTTTTGTGTTATTGAACTGTAGAACATTGGATCAAGATGACATGATCCATACGCAATCTACTCGATGTATTACCGTTAACACTTGGTGTTGGAATCTCTTGTGTATTTCTAAATACTAGTGTGTGTGTGCAAAGTGGAAGAGATGAACAAATGGTGTTCTCGCCACTTTAGTGCATAGTAGATAGTCCCACATTGGTTATCCACCACATCGGGTAGGGTTCAGGCCTGGGCTTGGGCTTACTGTTGTGGGTAGTGGTTTGACCAATAGCCTAAACTTGTTTTGCATTTTTCTTGAGCAGCAAGTTTCAGTGTTCTATTAGGAGTTGGTCTCTCTTCCTCCTAACCTCTATAAATAGGACTGTGAGTCCATAGAGAAAATAGACTTGATCGAAACTCAACTCGGAGAAACGTAAAACTAAAAACCGGTCCTTTTCTTCTTCTCTTATTCCTATCGGCCGCAGAGAGTTATAGTTATATTGCCGTTACAGAGGGTAAATTGCGTTCTAGTGCAAAGTCAGTTGCATTAACCATTGAATCCCTGTGAGAGGAAGACGCCATTGTTACCTTTTCGCACCATTGGAAGGAAATCTTTCTTTTAAGATGACTAATTAATCCGCCTTGGTTATTCCCGCCATTCTTTGTCCTTGTTTCTTCATTGCTAATATTCCTTACGTTTCTACTTTTAGTTCTTTGTGTTCATACAACTATTCTAACAATCTTAAGGAAAGATTTTTGTAGTAGAACAAAGGAGAGTGCTTTAATATGACAATCAAAAGATAAGTATTTTACTTTGAGTTATTGTTTGTGTTATTGGGTTATGACTTTAGAAATTTTCTAATAATTTCGTTTTTGATAGGGAAACCAATTAAAGATTGAATATTTATTGATCTTTTGTGGTTTATCAAACCCTATATGGTTGTAGACCTTTCTCCTACGTTTGTGGGAGTCAAATATGAGATTTCTATAAAGAAAAACGTCAAAGTTCGTCTTTTTGACAGCTGCGTCACTCGTTACGGAAACTGCTATAACTTTCAGCTCAGAGCTCGGTTTTGCAATCCGCTTTTTGTGTTGGATAGCTGATTCAAAGAGCTTTCCAGTGGTATAAGGCTTGATACCCAATTCTTCGCGAGCTGGTTCAGAATTACAGTTTTTTTGAACTGTTTTTCTATAAGGAGGAAAATATGGTAATCCGGTTTTTCAATCGGTTATGTATCGTATTCTTTCACTCTTTGCAATTCTTTTGGTTTAATTATATGGTGATATTCTTGCCTTGAGTTGCATGCTAGTTTTCTTAGGAGAGAAATCCCTAAACTTAAACTTCTTTAATAACCTAGTCAACAAATTATATGTGTTTATCACTGAGGAATTAATTGGTTTGACTAGAAGTAGTTTAATATTAATTTTCTTTGTAGATGTATGTAGATGGTCTAAGAGAGACCTTAAGATAGTTAATATCAACCACACTCAAATCTTGGATAGTAATTATAATGTATTCAATGCATAATTGCTTACCTTTATTGAGTGAACGTGTTGTTAGACGATGGGTATAATTGTACTGTTGTGAAAATATATGTTAGATGAAGTAACTTGTAGCTTATATCCAATATAGCATATGTTAAAGTTGTGTAGCATGCTAGTTTTGGATATTAATCATCGTGGATTTACTTTAAACTTGATAATAGTTTATTGGTAAATTTTTCTAGTTGAAGACATTAATGGGTTGAGCCATTAGATGTGATGGTAGTGCTTGAGGTCTTGTTGATAGGGTATTCTATCTTACTTGAACTCATGTAAAAAGAGGAGGTAGAGTCCTCAGTTGTTTTGCATATTCAGTGGCTAGATTTGCTTAAATATCGTATACTTTTTATTGTGAGGGGTACAGTTAAAGTTTACTTTTCCTGAACCTATGATATGATATTTACCATGTTTGGAATGAATGCATTATTTAACATTGACATGAAGTTTAACCATGTCATATATTATTAAGTAATGAGCATCGTTGTCTACGAGAGGAAACAATATGGGAAACAATCAATATCCTCTTAAACCTAATTTAGTCAAGGAGATGTAAGGTAATGGATTGTCTTCTTAGACAATATCCTCCAGTGACTATTTTAGACAAGGAGATGTAACGCTTGTAGATTGTCTTATTAGGCATTATCCTCCCATGACTATGAATAAATAGCCAAGGTGATGTATAAGTGCGTGGATTGTCTCCCTATGACAGTTGGAATGTTGAATGATGAAAAGAAGGATGATAATGATATTATCTAGGGTAAAACCTTTTTCATCTAATTCTTCTATTCTTAAAGATTCATTAGAATCTTTTGTGGATTTCCTTTCATATAGATAACATGAACATAATATGACTATGTTTAATATGATCCAGAATCATAGACTTGAGTAAAGTATATTCTTGTCATAAGAGTGCATTTTATTGTTGTTGTTTCTTTTTTAGTGTTTGTAGCGGTATAATGTGTTTTGCATGTAAGTTTGATTAGGTTGAGTAACTATTTAACTGTGGGGGTGGTGACCCATATGCATGCTTTCTTGTTTTACCATAGTTCATCTCACAAGATAATTGGAAAGATATTGAACTACAAAGTATGGAAAGGTCTTGGGCCTATCCAAAAATGCTTCAAAATGTGGGGGGTGTCTTGCCAAGGCTATTGTGAATGAATATAAAAGAAGTCTTTTTGAGACCTAGAATTATCTAGTAGATGTTCATTGGTGAGACTCATAATAGTGATGTTTGTTTTCAGTTGTCATGAGTGATAACAATTTTGTAGATACCACACTATTATTGAATGTCTTATATGCTAATTTTATTTGAGGTTGTGCTTTCTGAGAAATTGGCATAAAGTGGTTGAATGTTCATAATGAACTACATAAGAGGATCCCATAATTTCTGAGCAAGAAATTTGGAAGACTATCAGTGAGTATATCCACCATTCACGGTGATGATGTTTATATGTTTCTTGAGGAAGATTCATTAACCTATAAGGAAGTTGTAAATACATAAGAAGTGTCCTTTTTGAAGGATACAACTTCTCTAAACTGGACTCTTGATTTATTGGGGAATCTATAAGTTGAATTGGATCTTCAAGAGAAAACTAAAACGTGATAGTTGTATTGCAAAATACAATGCTAATAATAATAGCCAAGGGGTTTCAATCAGAGACAAGATTTATACTATTTTGAAACCTTGCTCATATAACTAGAATTTCTTCTTAGCAGAATTCTAAAGACTCTAGTTGAGTAGTTGTCTTGGAACTACAATACCAAGTAGTACCAGGTGATGAGCTGAAGGTATACAATTTAGTTAAATCTTTGTATGAGTTGATTCAAGCGCCTATAAATGGCATGAGCAATTCAACAACATATTAGTGTCATATGGATGTCAAAGCACCGTTGTTGATAAAAAATGTGTACTTTCTTTAGAGCAAAGCAAGACATATGTGTTAATCTCTCTTTGTTTAGATGATTTAATATCATGAGTGCTAGCATTGAGAATGTGTATGAGACAGAGAAATTCCTATTTGAAACACATCATAAACCGTCATTGAAAATGATAGTTTATTATGTTGTTAAACTCATTTCAGAATCGCTATATTCAGGTTGTCAAGATGTTGACGTTTGAATATGGTTGAAGGCCACAGCGTACCTTAAACCAAACCGGCCGGATGGTATAGGGGAATTTCGGGCACTACAGAATTGAATGACTGGTGAATATAGGAATTAAAACTCATGTTGGTCTCATTATATTGTTATAACACTTAGTAGAAATATTTTTCATTGAAAAGTATGGATATTATGATAGTAAGCATGTGTTAACACCTTTTGTTGCAAATATCCATCTTATGAAAAATAATCTCATTGTGTTTTCTCATACTAAATATGTCAATATCATTGGTAGCCAATTGTACTTGATGGATAATGTATGTGAGACATGACATTGCCTACATTAATGGCATCTCGAAATGATAACCCATTGTGTCATTATAAGGAACTTTGATGTATATTGTCGATTATCCAAGTACTCTATAGTAAAGCAATTGATTATGGTGATATTTAGTAGATTTCCATCATTGTTAGAAGGGTAATATGTTATAAAACTGGATCCAAGAATGTTTATGTGTTTACCTTTGGTGGAAATTGAGTGTCTTGGATATCATCCAAACTAATCGCCTTTAGAAAATGCATGTGATGATCTTTGAGTGGGTTAGCAACCTCTTGGCAAATCTTCCCATTGGCTCTAAAAGTGACCTCGATGTGTATATGCTTTTAGAATGTCTCATTCAATAATAACTAAGACATGTTAACTTATGTGTGCAATGGGAAAAGAATACATGTAAGTTGAGATATAACTTAATCAAGCAAATGCTAGAGATTATGTTAGGTTGGACTTAGTTTGGCCACATGTCTAACCACACCACTTCTTTGGAGGCAAGTGGTTATACGTCGAGGGGGATGGAACTTTTGCCTTAGATAGAGGGCGACACTGACGGCAACCCCACCTATGTGATTGGAGATCCTATGAAGTAGGTTCAAAGAGAAAAACAAGTCACCTCGCCGCCTCGGTATGCTATTGTCTTTCTTTGAGGCCCCCCACCCTATGACTAGATAGCATTATTGTATACTTTGTATAACTTGAATAGCAATGAGAAAAGGATGAGTTATTTTACTCTTAATGGAATCCATAGTCCATTATTTTTATGAGATAGTGTATTTTAACTGCTATGTACACTTGATGGATATCCACCTACGTGAATGTAGAACTGGGTCGGTTCTTATGAGTATTCGTGCAAGTACTCTAAAGCATTCACATAACACAGCGTAAGGGCAAAAAAGCTTAAACACCACCTTGAAACGTGCATATAATGAAAGAGCAATGTGGGTGCATGTCCTCTATTTTACTACTGAGGAATGTTGGTTCAAAGATTTTTTTTAATCCACCACTTTCCAATATTATAAGATATGTTACCCTATGACTGGTTCAAGCTCGTAAAGCACCAGTATCTTATGCATTGTTTTTTCGATTCTCTCTGGCATTTCGTTAACCCATTTCTTTTGTAATATCCTATTCCAAAATAGTGGGGGACTATTAGTATTTTGAAATAGTGGGGGATTGTTGGAATCTCTTGTGTATTTCTAAATACTAGTGTGTGTGTGCAAAGTGGAGGAGATGAACAAATGGTGTTCTCGCCACTTTAGTGCATAGTAGATAGTCCCACATTGGTTATCCACCACATCGGGTAGGGTTCGGGCCTGGGCTTGGGCTTACTGTTGTGGGTAGTGGTTCAATTCAAGCTTTAAACTTGTTTTGCATTTTTTTCTTGAGCGGCAAGTTTGGTGTTCTATTAGGAGTTGGTCTCTCTTCCTCCTAACCCTCTATAAATAGGATTTGTGAGTCCATAGAGAAAATAGACTTGATCGAAACTCAACTTCGAGAAACAGAAAACTAAAACCAGTCCTTTTTCTTCTTCTCTTCTTCCTATCGGCCCGAGAGAGAGTTATATTCTTTGTTCTACAGGGGTAGTACGTTTTAAAAGTGCAAAAAGTCAGCTTGCATTAACCATTGAATCGCTGTGAGGAAGACGTCATTGTTGCCTTTCGCACCATTGGAAGGGTGAAATCTTTCCTTAAAGACTGACCCTAATCCAGCGCTTGGTTATTCCGCCATTCTTTGCCCTTGTTTCTTCATTGCTAATATTCCTACGTTTCTACTTTTAGTTTCTTTGTGTTCATACAACTATTCTAACACTTGGTTAATATGAATACTATCCAAAAGTCGGTGATTAAAATGTGTCATGGAACAATATTTTTCACTCTGAAGCCTAAGGATCATATCAGTGGATCACTACAACTTAAAATGCAATTTAGGCAGTCCGGCCACTAGTGGCGTTGACACAAACGTAACAAAGTATCAATGATGGAAGTATCTTCCCCGGGGGACTTCTTGAGTTTGAAGTCTGGGTGGTAATGTGGTTAGAATTGGTGTCCTGCTTCAGGAAAATTGAAAAGAAGCACTATGAGTTATGCAACATATTACATGCCGACTTCAAAAGCTCGAATCTTATGCGCGTATGTGTAAGGCTGTATTACAACTCTGTCAGCTAGGCTGTGCTGAGAGTGTATTGAATGGATGTAAACGTTTTGGCTCTGGTGATCATTCACAAAAGCAGGCACGTGTGTTGTTTTATTTGCCTTCGGCTATCCTATGAGCAGTACTTCAGTTCTATGCTATATGGTTGCAAGATTGCTAAATTAGAACTGCGATCCATCATTATTGATAATTGAAATTTGTCGACAATATGGATTGATTTAAATTGAAGAGTTTGAGTTGCTTAGTGTTGTGAGTTTAAGACACTATAACTTCGACAGGGAATGTACCTTCAAAGAATAATTATAGCGAAAATACTAATAATTATAATTATAATTATAGTATTGTATTGATGAGAATCTAAATGACATATCTCAGCTCCCATGCATATTCTATTTAGCTCGATTATTGACTTCATCCATGGTGATGAAAATTTCTTTTCTATGTGTGGAGATGTCCCAAAATCTGTAATAGTATGTTCGTCAGGAATAACAAGCTATTAATTAGAATCAACCATTATATACCATGATATTTTACATTTGAACAGATAATTTACATGCCTTCTCTATTTTTTGAATTGGTACGTTTTGGCTGGAACAAGGTCTCTGCCTTGGCGAACTAGGCACCCCTGCCCGAATAGGCTACAAAGACCGCACACATTAATTAGCAACAGGGGCCCCTAATAGATCCCTAACTCCAATAGTGCAATTTAAACCCTCAGTGCAGGGGCGGAGCTGCAAGTGGGCGGCACTGCTGCCCGAGAGACTACAATGACCGCAAGTGGGGCTTTTGCAGTAACTCCAAAGAGCAATTTAAATCCTCAATGCAGGGGCCGGTATACAGGTGGGCTGCGACCGAACCACCCCAACCCCCCACAACACACAAATTTTGGTAAAAAGTCCATTACTACAGGCTATAATTTTCTTACCATCCAGACAGTTTTTCTTGCTGGTTACTGATATAGGCTATTCTTCTTGGCTTCTAGCCGTATGGTAGTCTTCTCTCTTCAATATTTTGACACTTAGTATATAGTATGGTCAAATCAGGAAAAATTGGGGTCCCATGCGAATCGTTTAAAATCTTATATAGCATGGTAGTTTTAGGTGCAGCAGTTGTAGGCGTGGAGCGTAAGCACATTTTTACACAAGCAGGAGGGAGCACCTAATTATGGACTATCGACATACTAAAGCACATGAGTTGAGGTGAACTTTGAAGACTCAGCCGTAATTTAGTTTAAACTATAAACAATTAGGTAAAAGAATGTAAGTTGGAAACATAAAAATCTCAGAATTGGGTTCAAAATTCACAGAAATTTATCAAAATCACCCTCAGATATAGATGATTGGATGAAACATATACAAATTGTTACAGTTTTCGACAAAATTCGAGGAACATGGCTATATGTCACAACTCACAAGATACTGCATACAATGCAGTACTTTATTGATTGTGAGCAACAGACAAAGTGGACCTATATATTGAGTTGTATGGTATCACTCTTTACGGCCACACTTTATGAGAAGTACAAGTTTCCACCTAGGAGTCCTACACTCCTACAGTCCTGCTCAAACTCGTTACACCCACTTTGTATCATTGTATGGCTTGTAATCGAACAGAGTGAGTTTTAGTATGCTAAAGCTCGATCAGCTCATAGCCTCATATACTTTGTGAGTGGATCCCATTTGTATTTCAAGCTTTACGTTGTGCTCATTATCGTGTAGCTCAAACTCAACTTGATCCGGTTCATTGTGCGAGACGAGCTCATTTTAGAGCTCTGGCTCCAGAACTTGTTTTGCCTGCAAACTCAAATTAAGTTGTGCAAATAATGTAGAGTACTCAATAATGTACTCAATGTAACATGCAAAAACTATTAGTAGATCGAATCCAATCTAGAAGCGTGTAATTACAATCCAAAAATCACAATTTAACCAATATATAAAAACTTATAATTCAACATCTGATAAGCTATTACATTATTCCAATATTATAGAAGTAGCTAAATGATAACGTAACTCTGTAAAAGAAAAACAGCTGATCGAGTAGGTCACGAGCGACTTGAGCTCGAAGTGTAACGTATGCTCATAATTGATTTGTTACGCAAGCGAGCTTAGGCCGAGCCGAGAGAGCGAGTTGCTTACTTTTGTTGGGTTGTTGGAACCGTCGAGCTTTGCTCCGGTGTCCGTATGCCACTCTCTATACGAACCACGATGAAGAGGGCGATCGCTTCGTCCATAGCGCACTTTCAGCGTTCATGCTCGATGAAGAAGGGCGCCAAGGCCATCCATAGCACTTTCGCTCATGTTTCGATGAAGAGGGCTCATGGCTCACCCATAAAGCTGGCAGCTCATGCTCCAGAATTGCGGCCCAGGCCCATTTTTTCTCCCCTTTGTCTATGTACACCTATATAAAGGTAATAGATTAGGGTTTTGAGCTAGAATTTTGAGAGATTCATTTCTAGGGTATTGTGGGAGCTCTATTGATCGAGCTAGGGTTTGAGTGAGGCCTCTTCTTATTGATTCTTGATCTCTTGTAAACTCTCCAATCTTTGTTATAAAGGAAACTCGGCTCTTGTGTGTGGATGTAGGTAACATTTACCGAACCACCTAAATCTTTGTGTCTCTTTGCATATTTACTTCCATTATTATTGTTGCTATGAATTGTGATGATACAGTAGTGGTTTTGCTTTGTTGAGGTTGTTGTGATAACTACCAAAGTCTTGGGTGGGTGATTTCCTTGGTGTGATCTCCAAGTTGAAATCATTTGGGATATAAAGTAGCTAGATTGAGGTGTGACCTTCTAGTGAAATCTCCCAACAAGTGGTATCGAGCATCGAGGACAGCGGTCGAGCTTCTGTGGGTGTTTGAGAAATTCCTTTGAGAGGTACTCCACCGTGAGGTTTTGATTCAAAAAGTCATGATGACCGACAAAGAAAGCTACAAGATAGAAGTTTGTGGAACAAACTTTCGCTATTGGAAGATGCAAATTGAGGATGTTCTCTATCAAAAGGATTTGATGGAAACGTTGATAAGTGAGAAGCTTTGAGGAGATTCCGCAAGATAAATGGGATTTGCAAGATAGAAAGGCCTTGGCCACAATCCGATTGAGTCTTTCAAGTCGGTAGCCTTCAATATTAAGACCGAGAAGACGAAGTCTCATGGAGGCACTTACTACGATGTATGAACAACCCTCGACCGACATGAACAAAGTCTATTTGATCACCAAGCTATTTAGTATGAAAATGTTGGAGGGGACCTCCTTCAGGATCACCTAAATGAATTCAACCAAACTAAGGACCAATTGGAGATGGGTTGAGATTACATTTAGTGATGAGGTGCTAGCTTTTGGCGATACTTGGACAATTGCCTCCAAGTTGGAAGGCTTACTATGGCGCTTATTAGTGGCTCTCGGGGAATGACCAAGTTGAAGTTTGAGCACGTTGTTAGTATGGTACTAACCGAGGAAATCCGGAGACGAGGATTGTCCGTCATCTTGGGATCAACTTCGTGGTCGGCATTGAGCAAGCGAAAGTAGGGAAGAAAGTCAAACGAGAGAGTAGTAAGAAGAAGTGGAGGGAGATCGAATCTCAAGCCTCCCAATTGCAAAGCGTTGAACACAAACCCCGAGACATAAGTGAAGTGGTGTGCTATAATTGTGGTAGGCCCGCCACTATAGCCCCAATTGCCCGCACACAAGAAACAACAACAACATAAATAAGAACAAGAAAAGAATCAAGAAGCTAATGTTGTTGAGATGGTAGATGACGCTTTGATATGTTCGATGGAGCACAAGAAAGAGTCTTGGGTACTTGATTCCGCCAAGATCTTTCCATGCTACCTCACATCGAGAGTTCTTGAGAACTACACCGAAGGTGACCTTGGAACGGTCTTTTCGGTGATGACCAACCTTGTGACATTGTAGGCAAAGGGTGGCGTGCATATCAAGATGAATGGCTCGTCATGGTTATTGAGGGACGTCGGACCGCCCGGATTTGAGGAAGAATTTGATTTACGTGGGGCAATTGGCAAGTGAAGGATTTGTTCTGATCTTTCCGGTGATACTTGGAAGGTCTCGAAGGGTTCATTGATTGTTGCAAATGGTAAGAAAGATGGTACTCTACATGACCGCACATGGTTGTGAGTCGATTGCCGCGGGCACATGGCAAAGAGGATCCAAATGTTTGGCACCGCAGACTTGGTCACACGAGTGAGAAAGGAATGAAAATCCTTCACTCTTCCGGTAAACTCCCAAAGTTCGATCCGAAATTGACTTACGTGGAGAACTGTATTTGGAAAGCGTAAGCGGGTGAGTTTTGAGAGAACGGGTCGGACTCAAAGCTAGAAGGCTTGAGTTGATACACATACGATGTCCGGGGGGCCTTAATGTCTCTTCACTTGGCGGAAAGTCATATTTTGTGACTTTCATTGATGACCATACTAGGAAGGTGTGGGTCTATTTCTTGAGACCAAGTCGAAGTATTTGAAGTGTTCAAGACTTGGAAGGCCATGGTTGAGAATGAGACAAGCTTGAAAGTAAAGAAGCCGAGATCCGACAACGGTGGAAGTATGAAGATTCAGGTTTTAAGTAAATCAGGTCTTTGACAATGGCATCAAGATGGAAAAGACTTTGCCGGGGACACCCGCCAGAAATGGGGGTTGCAGAAGCGGATGAATAGAACACCGACAGAGAGAGAGCTAGGTGTATGCGACACCAGCGGGCTTGCCAAGCCAGCGGCGAAAAAGTGTTAGCACGCCAGCCTTACCCGATCAATAGAGGACCATCGGTGCTTTTGGATTTTAAGATTCCGAGGAAGTGTGGGAGGGGAAGGATGTGAACCTTTCCCATTTGAAGGTGTTTGGTTGTGTGTCCTATGTCCACATTAGTGACCAAGCTAGAAGCAAGCTTGATGCTAAGTCACTAAAGTGCACCTTCATTCATTATGGCGGCGGTGATGATTTTGGGTATCGTTTTTGGGATGATCAAAATCGGGAAAATCATTCGTAGTAGAGATGTTGTGTTTAATGAGAAGGTGATGTACAAGGGCGACGAGATGAAGCACAAACCAAAGGAATCGGGTACGCAGAGAAGGCACGCAGTATGTTGAGTTGGAAGACTTCGATGTAAGTAGGTGGTATAGTGGGAGCCCCAAATCGAGGAGGATGGCGGTAGTAGTGATTTCGAGAGAATAATGATGATACTACACCACCGAGTCCATCTCCACCTCGTGCCCCAAGGAAGACATCCGGCCACATGTACCGAAGTTCGAGATATCCGCCCTCCACCTATGTGAATTACTTGCTACTTCATCGATGGTGGCGAGCCCAATGCTATAATGAAGCATTGGAGGTGAGTGATGCAACAAGTGGGAGCTTGCTATGCAAGATGAGATGAAGTCCCTCATCTCTTGTGGCGCGCGGGGAGTTAGCCAAACTACCCATGGGCAAGAAGGCTCTGAGAACAAATGGGTGTTTAGAGTCAAAGAGGAACATGATGGTTCCCAGAGATACAAAGCGAGGCTAGTAGTCAAGGGTTTTCAAAGAGAAGCGGCGTTGACTTCCGAGAGAGATATTCTCCCGGTGGTGAAACCGAATACTATTCGATCGGTGTTGAGTATTGTTGCGGCCGGAAGATTTGTATCTTGAGCGGTTGGATGTTAAACCGCCTTCCTCCATGGTGACCTAGTTGAGGAAATTTATATGCAAAGAAACCGGAGGGTTTCATCAAGAAGCGGTAAAGAGAATATGGTATGCGGGCTCGAAAAGAGCTTGTATGGTTTGAAACAAGCCCCCTCCGATGGGTGGTAGAAGTTTGATAACTTCATGCAAGGAAATGGCTACTATAAGTCTGTGTGACCATTGTTGCTACTTCAAGAGGTTCGACTCTTCACTACATCATCCTGTTGCTATATGTTGATGATATGTTAGTAGCGAAGTTCGATATGTCAAAAATTGGGAGATTGAAAGAGAAGTTAGCAAGTGAGTTCTCTATGAAGGATTTGGGGCTGTGAAACAGATTCTAGGGATGAGGATCGAAGAGATAGGCGTAAAGGTATTCCGGAGTTGTCCCAGCCGAGTATATTGAGAAGGTATTGAAGAGGTTCAACATGGGTAGTCGCGAAACCGGTTTGCACACCTTTGGCAGTCCACTTCAAGTTGTCCAAGGAACACTCTCCCAAGATTTGTTGAGGAAAGAAACTTCATGGCTAAGGTACCATCGCCTCGCCATTGGAAGTCTTATGTATGCCATGGTTTTCACACGTCAGGATATAGCCAAGCGATTGAGAATTTGTCGATAGATTTATGTCTAATCGGCAAGCAACATTGGGAAGCCATGAAGTGGATATTGAGATATCGAGGAGGTACTACTGAGAGAAATGCCTATGTTATGGAAGGGGTGTTGTGAACCGCAAGCGGTATGTGGATGCCGATTTTGGCAGAGAAGTAGATCGTGAGAAGAAGCACTCTCGGTTATGTCTTTCTGATGGGTGCTACCGCAGCCGAGTTGGATTTCTCAATTACAGAAGATTGTTGTTTTGTCTACCACGTAGGCGAGTATGTGGCGTTCTGAGGAGGCAAGCAAAGAGATGATCCGTTACGTGGATTGATGGAAGAGCTTGGGATGAAGCAAGAGAGAAATGTGTTACACGGTGTGATCGAGTGCTATACATCTTGCCAAGAATTCCGCCTTTCATTCTAGGACCAAACACACATTGGTCTCTGGGTATCATTTTATCCGATCTGTTGGAGGATGAGGTTTTGGCACTCGAGAAGATCGCGGAGTGAGAATCCGGCGGATATGTTGACCAAGACCGTGCCTACTGAGAAGTTGAAGTTGTGTTCAACTTCGGTGGGTCTTCTTGCTTGAAGACCATGATGGACGAGCCGAGTGTTTTCTTTAGTATATTGGATTTGGATTGAGTGGTTACAAATTGAGATGTGATGTGCATGAAGAATCTCGAAGGTTCCAAGTGGGAGTTTGTTGGGTTGTTGGAACCGTCGAGCTTTGCTCCGGTGTCCGTATGCCACTCTCTACTCGAACTCGATAAAGAGGGCGATCAAGCAAGGCCATTCGTCCATAAAAGCGCTCAGCGCTCATGCTCGATGAAAGAGGCCGCCGCTTCATCCATAGCGCACTTTCAGCCATGTTCGATGAAGAGAGGCGCGCAAGGCGCTCATCATGCTCAAGTGCGCGCCCGTGCCCATTTTTTCTCCCCTTTGTCTATGTACACCTATATAAAGGTAATAGATTAGGGTTTTGAGCTAGAACTTTGAGAGATTCATTTCTAGGGTATTGTGGGAGCTCTATTGAGCTAGGGTTTGAGTGAGGCCTCTTCTTATTGATTCTTGATCTCTTGTAAACTCTCCAATCTTTGTTATAAAGGAAACTCGGCTCTTGTGTGTGGATGTAGGTAACATTTACCGAACCACCTAAATCTTTGTGTCTCTTTGCATATTTACTTCCATTATTATTGTTGCTATGAATTGTGATGATCTGATGAGTGGTTTTGCTTTGTTGAGGTTGTTGTGATAACTACCAAAGTCTTGGGTGGGTGATTTCCTTGGTGTGATCTCCAAGTTGAAATCATTTGGGATATAAAGTAGCTAGATTGAGGTGTGACCTTCTAGTGAAATCTCCCAACAAGTGGTATCAGAGCATCAGGACTGTGTCAGAGCTACAGGGTGTTTGAGGAAATTCCTTTGAGAGGTACTCCACCGTAGGTTTTTTGATTCAGTAAAGTCATGATGACCGACAAAGAAAGCTACAAGATAGAGAAGTTTGACGGAACAAACTTCGGCTATTGGAAGATGCAAATTGAGGATGTTCTCTATCAAAAGGATTTGATGGAAACGTTGATAAGTGAGAAGCCTGAGGAGATTCCGCAAGATAAATGGGATTTGCAAGATAGAAAGGCCTTGGCCACAATCCGATTGAGTCTTTCGAAGTCGGTAGCCTTCAATATTAAGACTGAGAAGACGGCGAAGTCTCTCATGGAGGCACTTACTACGAATAAGAACTATCGAAGTCGGTAGCCTTCAATAAAAGCAAGTCATACAATTGTATTAAGGTCACCTATGTCTTTGCAATATATACATCAAGGACTCGAATTCACTTCACTGATTGGATGGAAAATGTATGTTTTGAAGTGTTGTTAATCGATTAAGAACTGAGAATTATTGGATCACAGAAGGATGGTGAAACTTGAAAGACCCCAAGTCCTAATCAATTCCAAGCTTTTCTGGGTTTACCGAAAAAGGACAAGATTCCTGTTGACCTGCTCCATACTACCATGCAAGAAGAGTACGTTGAGTTTATTTTTTATTTTTACTATCATATGTGCACTGCTATAAATATCAAAGTTAGGCAGCCATAACTCCAAAGGCAACCTGGTTTCCAAATGTTTGTTCCCACTGCACATTTCCTGTGTCTTCAAGAAGTTTAAAGTAAAGCAATATACGGCTACCATATCTAGCACTAACAAATCCAGTATTGCAATTGCAATGGAAGGAGAAGGTAGAGTACTATCTCCTAAGGAAAGGAGCTCAGATTCGTGTACCTCTAAAGTGTTCTTACAGAAGGTATAGTCTTTCCTTTGGCCCATTATCGTACTATCTCCTTTTACCAATCGTGTTTTGTGATGGAAAAGATTTCCTGATGCACAACCATTTTTGAAGTCGAGAAGATTTATGATTAATATGCTAACATACACCATTTTCAAAAATATTAATTCTAGCCAGAACCACTGCATTTGATCTTTTGATTTTTATGGTACTCCATTGCGAAACAATACATATACAACCGTCAACCAGACGTAGTTGGTCGTCGGTCATTCTCTCAGAACCTCGGTCAGGAAGAGAGTTAAACTGTGTATGAGAGAGTTTGCCGCCGCACCTGCAAAACAATGGTCATTGTGGAAATTAACAACTTCTTTCAGACAGTAGTTCCTTGTCAAATTCATAAGTTGTTGATGACTGCTTTAATTAATTAAGGAAAATGGACTTACCATGAACTCCAAGGACAGTGCGTGGTTAATTAGCCTGAGATTGTGCTTGCAAACAAGCGGACTCTATGTAATCTCATACTCTTCTGACTCTAAAGGGAATGTTTAAAAAAGTGTTTATCAGCACACTTCTCCACTTAAAAGCCTAATCAACATTTTAATGTTGAGTACAAACTTGAATAACTATGAACCAAACTGAATTTTTTTGCAGTTGTTGGCTGAGCTACTGGGGACATATATTCTGGTATATGCTGGGTGTAGTGCAGTTGTTACCAATATCAGCAAAGACAATGTGATAACACTTCCTGGGGTCGCCGCAACATTTGGACTAGTCGTGATGGTGATGGTGTATACCCTTGCACATATATCTGGGGCCCATTTTAATCCCGCTGTTACAATCGCCCAAGCTACTTGCATGAGATTTCCGCTGAAGCAAGTGAGTTCCAATCTGATGATCAATGATTTTACTGCAGTTATCACATTGCACTCTTAGGTCGATTTCCACTGAAACAGGTTAAATTAAAATTTTGATTAGTAAGGTATATTCTTGGATCAAATTATGGTCTCTTGTAAATATCACATATATATACTTCAGTTATATTCTCTTAAGTAATAATCTTATTTAAGCTCAAAGTGTGAGCTTACATTCTCTTAAATATCTATTCTACGTTCAGTAATCATCATTATCTTAATTTGTATGACCTTTCCTAGGTGCCAGCATATATCATTGCTCAGATTCTTGGATCGACGCTTGCTAGTGGAACAGTAAGAATACTCTTTGGATCGAAACATTCAGAATTCCCGGGAACAATACCATCAGGATCACACTTCCAGTCTCTGATTGTTGAGATGATCATCACTTTCGTTCTCTTGTTTGTAATCTCTGGTGTTTTCACTGATGATCGTGCGGTATGATTCTCCATAGCTAAATGTGTCACTCTTTTTTATGTTAAGTACGTAAGTACCAATAACAATATATATGAACCTCTATTCGAAAAGACAACTAAATTGAGTTTTTTTTTTTTTTTGTTTTTAAAAAATGTTGAGGTTGATTGTCTGAAATCCCATGTTTTTCTATGAAATGTAATTGGAATGAGCTTTAGAGAATATCAGTAAATCCAGATTTATCATTTATCCAATGCAAAACCTGACTGATTAGCAAATAATAAACATTATTGTGAAATGTGGTACAGATAAAAGAACTTGGAGGGCTTGCAGTGGGGGCAACCATATTATTTGGCGTGCTCATCGCAGGGTATAGTCTCATTGATCATCTATATTATTTAGTCTACTTGCTTTGGTTCAAATCTCTCATATTTAAAATTATAATAATTTTTTCGTATTCTGAGTTTAAGGGAAAATAATGCAATACGTAACCATTATTTGATCGACCTTGTCTAATAATGA
This sequence comes from Coptis chinensis, assembly GCF_015680905.1. Classification (NCBI taxonomy): domain Eukaryota; kingdom Viridiplantae; phylum Streptophyta; class Magnoliopsida; order Ranunculales; family Ranunculaceae; genus Coptis; species Coptis chinensis. Next base: position 78,254,724 of record NC_141464.1, read on the forward strand.
ATACTATACCGACATGTACGTTGAGCTCTTGAACACATACCATTATTTGATCATGCATTTCTACGAATATATTTACTGTTTTCATTACTCTTTCCAAAATCAAATTAATGAAATGATGACAAGTGATCCTGACAGACCTATTTCGGGTGGATCGTTAAATCCAGCAAGGAGCTTGGGGCCGGCACTCCTATACGGTCGTTATGAGGGGTTGTGGGTGTATATTGTGGGCCCAACTCTTGGGGCTGTTTGTGGTGCCTGGGCCTATAATGCCACTCGGACCAGGAACTCGACGCAATCCAAATGATTCAAGCTGATGAAGCTTTGGCATTGGAACTTCCATCGAAAGTGGCTCACAAGTTTTTCTATCTTAGATGTTATTTTTGAAGGAGATCGTCTTCATATTTAGCAAGAGTATGCACGTAATAATTTAAGAAAACATATCCTGGATATGGCTGATAAGGCCAATAGTACGTGTCTGTAGTTCTGTACTCTTCCTTGCGCCTATGTCAATTATGTAATACTAAATGTTGGTTTTTTTTTTCGCTGAACCATCCCACAAATTGGTATGTTAACAGAATAACAAATATGTATAGTAAAAGTAAGGTTGTCACGGGGAAATGCATCAAATAACGTCACATTCTTCCAGCAAGCAGGTGTACTACCTTTAATTTGCTGGGGTTATCCCTCACCATGATTTGGTATGGTGGCATCATTAGAGCAGGTGTTCATCACACAAAATATCAGTGAAAAATTAAGCTTGCCAAGAGCGCCCCGTTACGGCCCTTTGTTTCATATTTATCAAGGCACACAAATGTCACTGCCGTCATTACTGGTGAAATACTGGGATGCGCTCTCTAAGGAAATCAAAGTTAATCTAGATTTACAAAAATAAGAAAAGGTTGAAAGAAAGAAAATGGGAATTGAAATAAAAGGTTGGTGAAACTTGAAAGACTCTTGAGTCCTATTCCATGCTTTTCTGGGTTTCCCCCAAAAAAGACGACTCCTATTCCATGCCAGACGAGTTGAGCTAATTTTTTGGATTGAGTTATTATTATCATATATATACATTCTTATCACTATCACACTTATTAGACACCCATAAGGCATAATTACTTGAGCTACAAGAAGTTCAAGGTCTAGCTATATATGGCTACCACATCTAGCACTAACCTCTCCAGTATTGCAATTGCAATTGACGGAGAAGGTAGAGTAATATCTCCAAATGAAAGAAGCTCAGATTCGCTTACCTCTAAATTATTCTTACAGAAGGTAGAGTCATTTGGCCCATTGTTTAATTTTTTTCTTCATATATTTTATTTGTAGTTCCTTGTCCGATACCCTCAAATGGTCATTGGGGAAACAACTTCCTTTAAACAGTAGTTCCTTGTCCAATACTTTTTTTTATTATAGGAAACTATCATTCAGACTTTAACTTTAAACAGAGGAGTTACAGGATCATGTAGCCAACTAGGTGGAGAGCTAATCCCTGCAAACCTTGTCCAACACTTGGTTAGGTGGTTTATATATCATAATACTGTGGAAACTTTTTATGGTGATCACTGCCTCATGGGCGACTTGCTGCTTAATTATTGTGAGCTCCAATGACCAAGGACATTGGTGGTCCTCAAGTCCTCCAAGCGGACTCTTTGTAATTTCATATGCTTCTGACTACAATGGGACTGTGAAAAATGTCAGTAATTAACTTGATGAAAATTCTCCCAAAGGAGTCTTCAAAGAGGTCTCCACTTTGAAAAATGTGTTTATCAGCGCTTAGCTTCAATTCTCCACTTACTGATTAACTGATTGGTTTTCAAACAAATCAATATTTTTATTTTTATTTTTATTTTGAGTGCAAACTTAGAATAAATTGATTGCAGTTGTTTGCGGAGTTACTCGGGACATATATTGTGGTATTTGCTGGGACTACTGCAATCGTAACCAACCTACGCAAAGACAACTTGATAACACATCCTGGGGTGGCCATGACATGGGGGCTAGCTGTGACTGTCATGGTGTACACCCTCGGACACATTTCCCAGGCCCATTTTAATCCCGCAGTTACAATCGCCCAGGCTACTTGCAAGAGATTTCCACTGAAGCAAGTGAGTTGAAATTTGATCAGTATATAATTTTAATTTAATTGTAACTTAGTTATCACACCGCCGTTCTTTTCTTTGCTCCGTTTTTTATCGTAGGATTTGTAGGCGGGTAAGATCATAATTTTGATCGATAATCTTAAAACAGTTCAAAGTGTTTTTTAAAAAAGTTTTGTAAATAAAAAATTTTGAGCTCAAAATGCGAGTTTATACCTCAATATCCTTTTTTTTACCTTCAGTAGTCATCACTATTTTTATTTGCATGATCTTCCTTAGGTGCCAGCCTATATTATTGTTCAGATTTTTGGATCTACGCTTGCAAGTGGAACCGTAAGATTACTATTTGGTGCGAAACATTCAGAATTCCCAGGATCAATGCCAGCAGAATCAGACTTCCAATCTCTAATTCTTGAGTTCATAATCACCTTCATCCTCCTGTTTGTAATCTCTGGTGTTTCCACAGATAATCGTGCGGTATAATCTTCTACACCTAAATTTTTACATTTTTTATTTTATAATATATGCATAGCAATAATACATGAAAGTGTATTCTAAAGGACAATTGAATTCAGCGAAAATGTTTTGAAAAAAAAAACATATAGTAATTACAACGAGGTTATTGTCGTTTATGTTGTTCTTACACTTTTACGTTTGGATGGTAAAGGTAAAAAGAACTTGGAGGGATTGCAGCGGGAGCAACCATATTATTGAACGTGCTTATCGCAGGGTATTCATCTCTATAACTTATTCTGTATTCATTCAACTTTATTATATTAGGTAAAATATATGCATTATACATTAATCCCAAATGTCAGGCATGCTGAACACATATCAATTGATGATGCTTGTCCTCTAATTATTTTTCACTGTGATTTCCAAAATCTTGACAGACTGATTTCTGGCTCATCCATGAATCCGGCAAGGAGCTTGGGGGCAGCACTAGTATATGGTCGTTATGAGGGGCTATGGGTATATTTCGTCGGCCCAATTCTTGGGGCTATTTTTGGTGCTTGGGCCTATAATGCCACTCGTACCAAGTACTCCATCCATCAGGACAAATAATGGCTCTTTTCTCAGAAATTCAACAAGTAGTGGCTCCAACTGAAAGAGAATCGAACTTCATACCTTAGGAAAATTCGCCCCACATATCTAACAAAAATACCTCACTCAAAGCTGTACTTGGATCCCAATGTGCCAAGGAAGCTGAAACTTGGCGTTGGAAAGTGGCCCAGCTAGATGTAATTTTTGACGGAATCGTCTGAATATTCTTAATGTGTTCTAAGACAACAGATCCTGGATGGCTGATATATAAGGCCAATATTACAATATATATAGTGTGTTCTATTCTTAGTTTCTTACTTACGCAACACAATTAAGAGCCATTGAGTTAGCTTCCAGAGGAGCATGACAAATACCTAAAAGAGCAAACCTGAAAAAGAAGAATAAGGAGATACATAGTGCTTGATATCAACTTCGTTTTCCATTTTTTTTTCTTTTGCAGGACACCAAACTCATGATGACAATTGCTAAATGCACTTTTTGAAAGTTCACTGACCTAATATGTGAAACTCATATATTTCATTATTGGCATTCCTAATTCCTAAATAAGGACTAACCACCATAGATCTGTATAAAGGTACGCAACCAGCCGACCACAAGTATTTGCTTACTCATGATTGTAGGGGCATTAGGGAGTCCAAATAGGGTGTCAGATTTAACGTTAGGATGGCACCTAGGAGTTTTTGCCTTCTACTTTTAATCCTGAATTAATAACAAATCCTTAAAATAAAACCTAACCCTGCCAGGGGTATGCGAGTATATATCATCTATTCATTTGTACATCGGCTCTCTCTTGCATTTTAAGCCAGTACAATTCTTGGACTTTATCCTCTTCTAAGTATCAACTATCAACTAGTTCAGTTTTACATCAAGTGGTGGAAAAAAGATTATTTTCAACTTTGTTGACAGCGATGCAATTTCGACAAGATTTGCCAAAACACACCGGTTGGGTTGGAAGTGATCTTTTCGAAAGAGATTGTGAAGGGGATGGTTGTTGGTGAGAGTTGAGACTGGACTTCGGTTTGAAGTTGCCTACGTACCCAAATATTGTATTGTCTTGGGATCAAGTCTCAATGCGTAGTTCTGGAAAAATGACGAAAGTTGGATTGGTGATAGTTACTTCCTCGTTCTCTAATATTCCAATCGTGGGATGAAGTTGGAGAACTGGCGGGAGAACTGTCCAATTGTGGGATGAAGTTGGGCTGGCCGGGAGAATCGGTCCAATCATGGGTGGGAGAACCGGGCGGGAGAACTGTCTAATCGTGGGATGAAGTTGGTGAACTGGCGGGAGAACTGTCAAATCGTGGGATGAAGTTGAAGAACTGGCGGGAGAACTGTCCAATCGTGGGATGAAGTGGGAGGACTGTCTAATCGTGGGATGAAGTTGGTGGAAGTGAATCTTGAATGTGGACAAAGTTGTGGACGATGTGGAAGTTGTTTGACTTGCAAAACATGTGCGCAATTGATATTAATTTTACGTGTAGGTATGTAGGTTTTTAGCATGGGCTCTGAGCGTGGGTTTTTTTGTAGATAAGCTCTGAGCATGGGCTTTGAGTGTGGGTTTTTTTATAGATAAGCTCTGAGCGTGAGCTTTTTTGTAGATAAGCTCTGAGCATGGACTCTGAGCGTAGGCTTTTTTATAGATAAGCTCTGAGCATGGGCTCTGGGCGTGGGTTTTTTTTTATAGATAAGCTCTAAGTGTGAGCTTGTATTGAATTGGGCTTTTATTGGGCCACATTTGTGGTGGCCGGAGCATCGCCCTCTCTTTATTACATGGGCAAAGCCTGTGTGGCAAAGATTTTTTATAGGTTTGTAAACTATTATATTGATTGGTAAAATAAAAGTAGTAGGGGTAGGCAAATATCATGAACAGAAAATATTAAATTGGCATGTAAAAAATCAAAGTTATTTGATAAAATGTAATGGCAATTTGATAAATTGTGGGTAAGAATAAAAGATTAAAGGTTTGACAGTTTCAATATTGGTGAGTGAAGATAGTTTGGTAAATAAAATTTTAGGAAAGAAACAGAACAAAATAAATATATGGCCGGCAGTTAAGAATTGAAACTATAGTTAAAAGACCATAAAAAGGAGTTCATGGGCTTTTTAGATGAACCTATTTAGTCTTAAATATAAAGGGCTGGGCTAAGAATTAGAATTGGGTATTGGCTTGGCTTTTTAGTTGGGCGTATTTGATGCGGGTTTGTCAATATACTGAAGGATCGGCAAATCATATTTGAACAACAATAGGATCGGCAAATCATATTTGTACGACAATTGGATCGGCAAATCATGTTTGAATGACAATTGGATTGGCAATTCATTTGGATCGGCAATGTGAGCGGCATTTATGGGATCGACAATGTGAGCGATGCTAGCGACATTTATGGCTCAGCAATGTGAGCGGCACTTGTCGAAGTACAGATCAGCAAAAAGACGATAGAAGTACAGATGGGCTCGGCAATGCATGTTGATGTAGGTTCCAAAAGACTGACACCAGGGAACTCTATACTCATGACATAACAGCGACCAGACTCTGAAACATCACAACTGGGCGATAACTCTATGCCTCTTTTATTGAAACTTGTATCATGAAAGAAGCTTGTGAGATAGACCCTTGTCGTGCAAAAAGCGTCCTATTATCACACCTTTGGATCACAGAGTTTATGCTGCTGCAATTCAAAGGGAGGAGGTGAGTGGCTGATACATCTTCATTTCTAGCAAAGTGGCCAACAATCATGTTCACTCTTCTTCTCACTCAGAGACCAAAAACACTGAAAGGAATCCTTTTCCATTGACACAGACATCGGTAACAGTGCATATGCCAACACCCAGGAGAACCAGTGCTATACTAAGTTTTGTGTCTCTTGAGTACCATACCTTATCCAAGACAACCTTCAGAGAGCAACACACCGGGATCACACTTAGCTTTGCTATCTGATAAAATCCAACAGAATTCCATATCAAACTCACATTCATTCCAACAACAGAAAAGTTTGCAAAAAGCACAAATTTCAGAAGCTCGGCCAATGTAAGCATGAGGGGTGGATGTAGCCCAGCCACTGCCAAGAGTCATCATGGTTTCCAAAGCATATCTTTGGCGCACAAGTTCTGAGTAGATTGTTTTGAAACCAGCGGCAATTCAATCCCATAATTTAAAACCGGGGTTCGAAAAAATAGCGGATTGTTTGAAAAAATAGCAAATTCAAAACCAGCGGCAATTCTGAGAAGATTGGCTGAAGACGCATTCGAAAAAATAGCAGATCGTTAGAACTTTTTCAGCGGCAATTCTGAGAAGATTGACTCGTCGGTCATCTCAAAGGATCGGCAAAAACCAAAAGGTTTCTACCTATCAACTTGATCGGCACTTCTTCGAGCGCCAATTCCTTCCAGTGGTAATTCAAAGGCTAGAATAGATTTTCTTGTTTTTTATTGTTGAATAGGGTCGGCAATACCAGCCGCAATTCAATTCAAAGGGATTGGCAAACCGCAAATCGATCGGGAATAAAAATTAATTGCTAATAAAAATAAAAGAACTAGTATGATATTGGAGTGTATTGTTGGGTTACTAAGCACATAGTACAAAATATCCCGATATATCCCGATATTTGTCGATATCTATCCAGATTTCAGAGAAAGATATATAAATATCCCGATATGTTCAGAGATATATACGACTATAAATATCGGTGATATTTCAACGATATTTTTGATATTTGCGATATTTGGGGATATTTGGAGATATTTGGCGATATTTTGTATATGTAACAATTTTATTTAATATTTACCATTATATTTCAAATAAATATAAATAATGTATCATGATATATTAAGAAATATCCACAATATTCACGATATTTGTCGATATTTTGAATATATCCACGATATTTGCATGTGAAACAATGTCAAATATCCCCAAAGAGAGAGATATATCCACGATACATATCCATAAATCAGAGATCGATAAATACCCATATCCTGATATTTTGTACTATGACTGAGCATCCTTCAAAAAGATAAATTTTGAATTGGTAATTGGTCGGCAACTTGATTGCAAAGATTCATTTTCGAAAAAAAATTCGAAAAACTGATCGCTTAATTGGTTGATTTGTTGATCTGCAAGTTCTTCTGTTTGAGTAATTGAAATGGACTGACAAGCTGATCGGTTTAACAAATAGTTATAAAACTAATCGGCAAGATCAATCACAAGTTCAATCACCAACCTCAAACAAATTGGTAATTTGATAGGCAATGAAATTAGTGTGATAGGTAATTAAAAAGAAAGAAATTGGTAGGCAAATAATAGATTGGCTAGATATATTATTTGAGGAATTTGTATAAGTTTGGTGAAACTTATTTTGTAAGAAGACCAAAGGTGATCGGCTTAAATTGCACCATTCGAAATAGATTGAATAGATTGAAATATAAGAGGCCGGCCGAAAGATATAAGAGTCAGTTTTTAAAATACAATGATAGTTTGGTATAATGAGATATTAGATGAAATGATCGGCAATTTAGAAGTTGGGACTTGTGTAGGCAAAAATCAAAATTGGGTTATATAAATTCTAATTGGCAGTTAGAAGAATCGGGAGGGCTAAATGGCTAATGACTATGTAGATGGGATAGGTCGGCATTTTAAGTGGGCTTTTGCTAAGTTTTAAATAAATAAATAATCGGGTTACCCAAAATAGATTGAAAGATTGGTTTTTGCTGGATACAGAGGATCAGCAAACTGGACAAATCGGATCGGCAAAAAGAGAGGTTGGTCTACTAGACTGTTCACATTATGTGGAGATTGGTTATCAAAAAGGGATAACTCATGTTGCAAAGTCTGGAGTTGTGTTATATACTCAATTTTGATTGTATAGTTATTGAAAATTTTGATTGTTTGACCGGCAATTATTTAAAAAAGAATTGATCGGTTTTGGGTGCAATGATTGGCAACTTGATAGAATTTTTAGTTTGATCAGTATGGCTGATCGGTTTGGGTGAGCAACAGTTATTTGAATTGATCGGCAAGTTCAATTGTAAGTTCGAACTTTGCACAAATCGGTAACTTGATAAGTAATTTAATTCAACATGCAATTGAATTGGTTTGATAGGTAATTAAAATGAAATAAATTGGTAGTTCGTTGGGTATTCAAATCAATATGGATTAATAAATAAAACTTCCAACAGATTAAAAAAGGGTCGGGTGCTCAATTTTGAATATTGAAAAATATTTCAAAAATGGTAATCAATCAAGGATCTGTTATCAAAAGAAGTGATTTTTTTGTGACCTGACCAATAATGATCGATCAAAAAATATTTCAGAATCAAAAGAAGAAGTTTTCGAAACGATTAATTTTTCCAACGAAGAGATCTTCCTAGGCTAATAGGAAGATCTAATTGTTAAAGAGACCCAAACTCAAAATTAATTTGAATTATAAGTTTGTATACGGTAGGTAGTGTTAATGAATTTCAAGTAGGGTGTCACTCTCCCATGTAGTGTGTAAAGATAGTGCAATGAAACTTGGTTGTCGCTGCCCCCATAATGTACTGATAACGTAATTAAATTTGTGGTGTTGCCACCCCAATAATAAAAAAAAATAACGTATTAAAATTTGGGATGTCGCCGCCCCCATAGTGCATTGATAACGAAATTAAATACAGGGTGTCACCACCCCCACTGTGTAGTAATAATGTAATGAAATTTGGAGTATCGCCGCCCCCAGTATAATGATAATAATATGATATTTGGAGTGTCGCCACCCCCAAAGTGTAATAATAACGTAATGAAATTTAGGGTGTCGCCGCCGCCAAAGTATAATGATAACGTAATAAAGTTTAGGGTCACCCCCATAGTACAATAGCCGCCCCTGTAGTGTAATGATAATGTAATAAAGTTTGGAGTGTCGCCGCACCCATAGTGTAATGATAACGTAATGAAATTTGGAGTATTGTCGCCCCCAAAGTGTAATGATAACGTAATGAAATTTGGGGTGTCGACGCCCCCAAAGTGTAATGATAATATAATGATTTAATTTAATGATTAAAATGTATGAATATAATGAAATGTTATGAATGCTAATTTAAATGTATGCATGTATGTACGAATGACAAATGAATTATAAATGTAAAAAATATTTAAGAATCCCCATGTATGAATGGAAGGTCTTTTATTTGATGACAAAGTGATAGTCGTTATTGCAAGGATTTATTTATTATTATTATTATTTATTTATTTATTATTATTATTTTTTTTTATAGTGAATCAATATGACTTTGAGGCAGAATGATTGTAAGTATCAGTAGTTGGTAAAGCGCTTCTTATCGTATGGCTAATCCATTCTTCAGTGAGGCAACAAATATACAGTTATCGACATTATCATATGGACATATCAGCATGTCGATGAGCCCTAAGGTTTGGGCTACTATCGACTTTGTGAGTTCCATTATGAGGTCAAACACTCCTTGTTATATGTCGATCCCTTCTTTAGTGAGGCAACAAATAGAAAGTTATCGACATCATCATATAGACATATCAGCATGTCGATGAGCCCTAAGGTTTGGGCTACTATCAACTGTGCGAGTTCTATTATGAGGTAAAACACTCTTTGTTATATGTTGATCCTTTCTTTAGTGAGGCAACAAATAGAAAGTTATCGACATTATCATATGGACATATTGATCTTTGCACTTTTCAGTGTTTTTAGAAGTTGACTTACTACGTGCTAAAACTCAATAATTCCTTACTCACTATTTTTTTTCTTTGAGAATGTCAGTCTAGTTCAAGTAGGGATTTCGTTCCAACTTCTAAGACAAGAATTTAAATGATCACAACTGGAATCTACACTTTGGAGAACTAAGTGAGAAGGATTTTATAGATAGATTTTTTTTACACAAGTTATCTAAAATTTGTAAGTTTGTTTATAGTTAAATGAAATAGAGAGAGAGGGAAGGATTAATCCTACTCATGCAAGGCCTAGCTACAAGTCTTTTAAAAAGCAGTCACTACCATCTCAAATCCCTAACATAATATACCTATCTCTAAACATATCATGCTAGCATGTAGAATTGAAATGATATTTCATCTCTGAAATATCATTCCAACTCCTAGTTCTACTTTACAACAATTGATCAGATAATTGTCAATCTCTGTCATTTTGGGACAGGATGAAAAATAGAACCTAAGTCTTTTAAGTAGTGATTTTGGAATCCTAAATTTGTAGCATGATCCTCACATGAGCATCATTAACCCTCCCCTTGGGAGAGTTTTAGCTCATGATCCTAGGATTGAATTAAACTACAAGAAGATATGTGAAATGAAAAAGAAAGAGAATGAAACCAAGAAAACTACAACCTGTTTACCTAAATGAAGAAGAGTTTTATTCAAAACTAGAGAGTTCCCCATTAACAAGTTACAAGCTTTTTCAAAAAAAACTAAGAACTAAAAAAACAAAATTAAAGACATGGATGTAAATGAAAAGTAAAAGTCAAAGAAGTAAAAGCTTCCAACTCCCAAAATCAGCCCCCCTTTACATAAGAGAGCCTTTTTCTCTTCTCCCACGTGAAACACTCTCCTCTCATTTATTTTTCACTTATCCACAACTAACTCCCATTTGACACCTTTCATTTTTTTAGATAATCATCAGCTAAATCCAACTAACTCATTAACTTCATGCAAGGTGTCAAAATTGCTGCACCAATTATTTGCACCTTTGTCTTGACTTGCATGATGACTCATCAAATCTTATGGGCCCGCCTAGTGGGTCCACGTCATGATGTCCAATTGCAGTCCGGTCTTTTGGCATTTTACAACTTCCGCCTATTTGTAGAGTTCATCGCGACGATCGATCGTCGGAGAAATTTCACTCGTCGCGATTGAGTCCCTGGTTCAAGAGATATGAGCTTCGGAAGTTTGATGCTTCGTGCATGTAATCCCGTTTCGATTGGATTACGTACTATTTGAGTCTTTGGGCTTTAGTCGAATTTGTTGGGCTTCACATGGGCTTGATCGGAAGGCATGTGTATACTCCCTATTCCGCTTAAATCTTCGGCTTTATCGTAATTTTACATTAGTTGCTCCACCTGCAAAAGCACGAAGATGCGATTATTTCATGATTATTAAGCACAAAATTGACCGAAATGTTATGTCTCTACAGGTTTTTATAATACAGTTTTGGGTGCTTATCACATATCATCATGTCGATGAGTCTTAAGGTTTGGGCTACTATCAACTGTGCGAGTTCCATTATGAGGTCAAACACTCCTTGTTATATGCCGATTTCTCAGAAGTTGAAGTTTTCATCTCTATCATCAAGCTACTCAAAATGATTGATATGCTCAATATTAGATTCTGATCTACTCAATATAAGATGATCAGAATAAAAATGAGATCTAATCAATATTCTTTTTGCTTGCCGACCAATTAAGTTGAATAAACTTTTTCGAAGTAAAATTGGTTGGAGTGTCAAAATTGAAAAATCAATTAAGACAAAAATCTTCTTGCCGACCATTTGGATCGGGCAAAGTGAAAACCAATTTTAGATTGGCATTTTTATTTTCTTTTGTGTTAAGGTAGGCAAAATCAGTATCTGCAAATTGTCAATGAAGAGGAGAGCCAACTATGGAGATCGGTTCTTCCGTATATAGGGTGAACATCTAAAGAATATAGACGGAAGGTTGAAATCCAATCACTCTTTTCGTGGTCCTATGTAAGTGATTCATCTTATACAAAGCTACTACCGTCAATTGACATGTTATGTAGAGCATGCCTTAGTCAACTAGAGAGCTCAAAGGTTGGAACTACTATTTGCAAAGAGACCCTCCAGAGACATTGAACTACTAAATACTAATGCGTGGTAACTGAAATCGGCATCCTGGCAATAAACTACATGTCGACCCTCCATTTGTGGTCTGTCATGCCTACATGATATAGTGGTCCAGAAGTCCAGATAATTTCTTCTAGGAGAGAGCCGACCTTTTATAGCTTTTCGGCTATGATCGGCTACACCAACATTATTGTTTTTCATATCTTCGATGAGTCCAGATAATTTTTTCTAGAAGAGAGTCGACCTCTTATAGCCTTTCAGCTATGATCGGCTACACCAACATTATTTTTCTTCATATCTTCGATGAGTCCAGATAATTTTTTCTAGGAGAAAGCCGACCTCTTATAACCTTTCGGTTATGATCAGTTACACTAACATTATTTTTCTTCATATCTTCGATGAGTCCAGAATTTTTTTCCTAAGAGAGAGCCAACCTCTTATAGCCTTTCGGCTATGATCGGCTACACCAACATTATTTTTCTTCATATCTTCAATGAGTTGTCAACCACTCCGTTGAGTGATTGGCTGCAAAGTTAACGTGCAAAGTTAGTAGAAGATTTACTTCACGTTTAGACTCGTTATCTTTCGTGAGTTGGTGATGCCTCACAGGGTGGTCGACATCAAGGTCGGTAGAGAAGTTTGTGGATTCGCTTACGATTACACTGGAAAGTGTTGGCTTTCAGCGTTGCACATTCGGTTTGCACAAAGCCTTTAGTTTTCGCCGCATTTCTCTTGGTGCGGGAGTTTGTGCTTGGAGTCTTTGACAGAAATGCTTCAGAGTTCAAACGATCCCAAACACTTTTTGTCGTAGACCCTGAATCATCTTCTTGAAGTTGACGCAGCTGTTTCTTCAAATTTGTATTCTTACCCTCCAATTGTCGAAGACAACGGTCAACTTGAGTTGTTGGACCGGCTACATGAATACCCACTCTTTCAATCGCAGATGGCCGAGGACCACCGGACTTGGAAAATGAATTCCCAGCATAAGGTGAGTGCAGAACTTGTGCGACAAGAGAAAAACTTTCACCGTATCTTCTTTTTCGAGAAGCCATTGATGTAACTTTTGTTTTGTGGTTGAGGGTAGGAGCACAGATGGCGCCAAATATGTTTTGACAAGATTTGCCAAAACACACCGGTTGGGTTGGAAGTGATCTTTTCGAAAGAGATTGTGAAGGAGATAGTTGTTGGTGAGAGTTGAGACTGGACTTCGGTTTGAAGTTGCCTACGTACCCAAATATCGTATTGTCTTGGGATCAAGTCTCGATGCGTAGTTATGGAAAAATGACGAAGGTTGGATTGGTGATAGTTACTTCCTCGTTCTCCAATATTCCAATCGTGGGATGAAGTTGGAGAACTGTCCAATTGTGGGATGAAGTTGGAGAACTGGCGGGAGAAGCGGAGAACTGTCTAATCGTGGGATGAAGTTGGAGAACTGGCGAGAGAACTGTCTAATCGTGGGATGAAGTGGGATAACTGTCTAATCGTGGGATGAAGTTGGTGAACTGGCGGGAGAACTGTCAAATTGTGGGATGAAGTTGAAGAACTGGCGGGAGAACTGTCCAATCGTGGGATGAAGTGGGAGAACTATCTAATCGTGGGATGAAGTTGGTGGAAGTGAATCTTGAATGTGGACAAAGTTGTGGACGATGTGGAAGTTGTTTGACTTTGCAAAAACATAATGCGCAATTGATATTGATTTTACGTGTAGGTATGTAGGCTTTGAGCGTGGGCTTTTTTTGTAGATAAGCTCTGAGCGTGGGCTTTTTTGTAGATAAGCTCTGAGCATGGGCTCTGAGCGTAGGTTTTTTTGTAGATAAGCTCTGAGCATGGGCTCTGAGCGTGGGTTTTTTTATAGATAACCTCTGAGCGTGGGCTTGTATTGAATTGGGCTTTTATTGGGCCACATTTGTGGTGGCCGGAACAAACAGGTGTGTTGGATTCTCTAGATGTACGCGTGGTCGTGCTTAAAATTCGATAACCATTTTATACAAGATTTGTGCAATTAACAGTTTTTTTGACTTTTCATGTTCTTCCTTTTTGATAGAAGTAATTGCATCTAATTTAGTTTTTCATTTCAATATAGACACGCAACAATGGAAATCAAAATTGTCAATAAATATCATTAAATATTTAGGGCATCTCCAATGGGGGGTGTAAACCGTATAGAGTGGAAAATTTACACCCCAAGTGTCAAAAAACTCTATCCAATGGGGTGCTAAACCGTGGGGGGGGAATTTTTCATCCCGCTATTAGTTGATAAAATAGCTCGGGCGACACTCCAACACACGCCCCAAAGAAAAACAATTAGGACGTCACTTGAAATCACGCCTCGAGATTATTTAATGGCTTTGCCCGCGGATCCGGTCCGTCGCTATGGATTTAAGTGAAAATGGAACTCACGGACGTCACTTCAACACACGTTTCAACATTTATTAAATATCATTTCGACGGGCCAAGTTTGTTATTCTTCTTTACTTTTAAATGAACGACAATTTAAGTCTGTTGCTATTTGTTTTTACACATTTTCTTCCACCTACCATTGGAAGAGCCACAAGGTGTAAATATAGACCTTATTTACTTGGGAGGTAGATAGAGTATATAATCCTAATGACACCTATGTGGAGTTTATGTGGAGGTGGGTTTTTACACTCTCCATTGGAGATGATAGCAAAAAAAAAAAAAAATCTCTACACTATATGATAGCCGGGTCTTTAGGAGGTCACACTTCTCAACCGAACAGTGTATTTCAAATCTCTCTATTTTAAGATTTTAGAACCACCTCCCTTAATTATTCTAATCAGGTCCCTCCTTTTTAAACAATTTACAAAAAACTCTCTCACTTTACTGAAATTAGAATTAACTTCATATTACACTGAAATTATATTTAACCCCTCCTAATGTTTTTATATTGTTTTTTAGATTATAACTAGAATTCATAAAATCATACTACCTGAGAGATGTTAGAGCGACATGTTTAAAGACTTAAAACAACACCAATGCGTAGCACGGTTCGCATACTGGTTTATAAATACAAGGCAACTCGCAGACTCGCCTTTGCAAAACAATAGCAAAAATCTAATAAATGGTTTATGAATACAAGGTTTGCAAAACAATAGGAGTGAGGGTTGAACAAAATATGGGTTCAACGGGCTGGGGAAATTTGAAGTTTGACCCTCTTTGGTACAATAACGTAAGAAATAGTTACTCTGTAAAATTTGTTCAGTCCAAATTAAGGAGTAAACTGTTGAAGTTAATTTACCACTAAAATGTTCCGATTCCACCCCTTCTTAGATTTTTTTTTCCCTTTTTCGAGCCAATATCTCATGGATGATTTGATGCAAACTTACACAATTACACATCCCTTCAAACTAAATCACATATCTAAATCCAAAAGCCGCTAAGGGTTTGTTTGGCAGCATGATTTGGGTAGTCTGTATAATGTATAAGACCCTTTATAAAGTGTTTAGTTGTTTGGTCCAGTCCATTTTCAGAATATGGGCCACAACTTATGAATAAGGATAACATAAATGACCCGATAAAAAAGATTATGTTATCTCTTGGGAAATGTAAGATAACGATATTCATTCAACTTAATCACGCGAGGAAAAAAAAACCGAGAACTTGCAGAAGAAAACCTTCTTCTTCACTCACTCTATGGCTTTTTCTTCTCCACCGTCTCTATTCCGATCTTGACCGACCACCGCAAATATTTGTCTCTTTTTCCGTTTTAAGTTCTAACTCCCACTATATTTTCTTTTGTGTATTTGAAAAAACTAAAAATCAAAGCATCCATTACCCACAAATAGAATTTGGGTATTCAAAGAAGAACCATCTTCACAATTTTCTCCTTTTTATACTTTCAATCTTCTCTCTATCTTCACAATCTAGTGTAGTGTTTTTGAATTATCAATTTTTTTTTTGTTGGACTTCAAGTAATAGGGAGATTATGTTGAAATTATGTTGAATTGAAGTTTGGTTGTCATTTTAAAATTACTAATCCAGGTTATCTTTCGGTTGATTTGTGGTTATTTTTTCTGGAAAATTTGATGTTATTTTCATTCAATTTGGAGAATTGATAAAAAAAAAAAGAGAAAAAAAAATGAAGAACAATACCGGACAAATCTGAGAGACCAAACTGATTACTTTTGGGATATCCACCACAAATTATACATAGCCTAAACATGGTTAGGTACTACAGGATTTCACGATGCCAAACATAGCCTAAGTAAATTATAAGTCTCTAACCTTAAATAAGTAGTCCATATCCATATCAACTTCTCTACTATATTAAGACACCAAACATCAATGTATCAAACTAACTCATGGAAAAATCACATGACTGATCACCCACTCTGTTTACATAATCCTTGTATGAGCAACTAAATGGGCTTGAGCAGGAAGGAGAAAAAAAACAAGGACTTATAGGCCTTCTTTTATGAACTCTTGACCACAAGCCCACTATCTTGTGTGTTAATTAATTTTTAGTGTGGGTTTTAGATAAAAGAAATAACTCACAAAGTTTAGTTTGGTTCCGTTTGCTATACAGGTGGCAGTGGATTGGAACCTCTTCAATCAGGTATTGCTACTTTGTTTTGTTTATACATGTTCATAATTTGATAATTTTTTGTCACATAAATTATATGTGTCATTTTATTTTTTTGCCCATTCGTGCCTTTGGTGATTTGGATTTTGTAGGTTTTATGTTAAGTATTCTCATTTGTTGCCTGTGATGACATCATGACTAAACTTTTTAGTTATGTCATCATGATGACACAATTTTGAGGCATAAGTTGAAGTGAATAACTACTACCGTCTACTAGGCGAAAAATTTAGTACGTGGGGCATGTGGTCCAATAGTAGATTGCTATGTGTCCACACATATTAACCTTAGTTAATCCATAGTTAGTGAGAGACTTAGTTATAATGGGAAAGTAAATATGGTGAGTTTTAATTCCAAAATTTTAAGAATATCTCAACAAAACAAAAAAGAAAACAAAAATAAATAGGAGGAAAAAAATGAGTACGTGAGATTTTAGTATTAGCGCCTTATTTCCCCTCTTTCTCCTTCGTCTTTTTTCATCAATATTCTTGACTCAAGGAAAAAAAAATCTCACTCTTTCGTATTAGTGTTAAGATAGATAGAGAAGTCGAAGAAAGCTACAGTAATGTACCAATCAATCTAACTTTTATGGACTTTCTAATAGTTATGGTCACAGTGATCCTTCAAACACTTCATTGCTCCCTTTTACTGACTCATATCTTTTTCCCCAGGTTAGTCTTGAACAATAATTGAGTATTATACATCCCATTTTTTTTTCCCTTTCAAAGTGATAATAATATTGTGTATGCAGGGATTTGTTGAACTTCTATCGCAGCACCCATCAAACATAGTGGCACAACCAAATCCATTGAGGGGTCCTGCAAGGCACTTGTACTTTTCAAAACCATACTCTAGCGACCAATGTGATACAATAAATTGGAAAGAACAATGGGATATCGGGAAGAACAACGTGATGTACTCCACATTTAGACAAACGTGATTTTGATCAAGCGACAAGAACTACATCTCACGATTTTTGGGCATGCATGATAGTTATCATGTTTAGCATTCAATCTTTAATAATAGATCAATTATTTAGTTTGTTTGTCATTACATTATTTTTTTGCCAATAAATAAACCTTATCATAGAAGTTCAAGTGACTAGATTTTGTTAAGATAAAAGGAGGGAAAATAGGGACGGGAAAAGATCGAGAGAACAAAAAAGAGGGAAAAAAATCTCACGTACTAATTTTTTGCCTCCCATTTATCTTTGTTTCCTTTTTTGTCGGGATATCCCTAAAATTTTGGAATTAAAACTCACCATATTTACTTTTCCATTATAGCTAAATCTCTCACTACCTATGGGTTAACTAAGGTTATTATGTATAGACGCATGACAATCTACTATTGGACCCACATGCCCCACATACTAAATTTTTCGGTCTACCGGATATATCCCCTATGGACGCGGTGCTTTCTTTACGTTAATTTTGTATTAAAGTTCTTAATATTCCTTATTCTGATGTTGCTTACATATAGGTTAATCAAGAAAAACTGAGAAAGGTATTGAATCACTTTTGGAGAGAACTCAATGCAAGAAATGAGCATTATTCTTAGAATATGCAAGGTAGAAACATTAAAGCTGAACTAATAAAAGTAAATGTGCTTTCTACTGTGTACACTGTACAGTACGTCGTACCATCTAGATATATAGACAGGAATGCAAGAAGGTTCAAAGGAAAATTAGAAACTGAGATCTGCTAAAACTGTTTGAAGTTTGAACAAGTATTGCTCGGCGCATAAAGCAACATATTCGAAGGCAGCTTGCTTATGTTTTAGAACCTGGGGGTTGGTTGATTACTAAATGAAACCTGTACTGACTTGTCAATGGGGCAGAAGCCAGTAGTAGGATCTGTTATACTCGATGCGATACATCTATAATTAGTTCGAGATCGTATCTATAATTAGTTCGAGAAGGAGATTTTAGTGATTGTTGGGGTGCAATAAGGGCAAAGTGGCATTGGCATTCAGTGGAAGTAAATAATAGGCAATCTGTCCTGTTTCAGAATTAATACAATAGATGCATTCTAGGTTGCATTGAAATGAATTAGGTAATATCCTAAACAAGGCAAGAAATGTACTATTTCTTCTCAATTCAGAATTTAGGCAAAAATGTCAATTTTGACCAATTTAACGAAAAAATTACTTTTATACCATTCTCACTAGAAGACAAATTCTCTCTCTCTTCAAATTATAATATGACGTGACTTTGTTTCTTATTTGTGTTACAAGATTATGTGTAGATATGTGTGATGATTTTGGCGAGGAGTGTGGGATTTCACAACAGTTTGATTAGTTTCCACTTATTTTTGGCAAGCAGGAATCTAATCGCCAACAGTAGAATTGGGTGAAAAGATAGGACAAACATGACAAACATTTGCCCCTCTGCATATTAAAGTTGGCTACCACATATTTGTTTACTACTAAATGACATGGTTATCAACTTCTTAGTTCACTAGTACATCGGTATGGCACATAAAAAATTCTTGAATAGTGGATTTTCAGCATATTCAATGAAATGCTCCTTTGATCATTTGATGACTGTAAAATGCTTCTTCCATCCCTAAGTTTTAGGGAAAATTTATGATAGTTGTAATCAAGTTCTTTATGCATGCTAAAGTGAAAGATTATCTTGTAAAATATGTTTGTTGTGCACGCTCATTTGTATTCATTTATCTACTTTGCTCATTCTAGTATAGTAGTTGTATGTACAATTATATAAAAAAAAAAAGGTATAGTAGCTTTACAAGATCATTCCGTTATCGTGCATGCCTTCAGAGTTATGCTCAATGTAATATTAGGGTAGGCGTAATAGAGTACAATACAGAGGGCGCTAGATCGTCATAGTCGGGATGGACTCATCCCAAACAAGTCCCAAGGCATAGTGTCACAGCCCGAATTTCTAAACAATAACAAAGTGAATATTTGAAATATAAATATCTCAAACAACACTAGGTTCACTTGTTTAAAAACCCAGACTATGACGGAGGATACTACACATACAAACCCTAATAGCCATGTCCTAAAAGAAACAACTTAAAATAACATAATCCCAATAATTATCCGCAACTTCTTTATTAAGATAACATCCTTCCAAATAAAATATCAAACAAACTCTCAGAATAAAATTCCTCACTACCATGTTCTCATGCCATGAAAAAGATAAACTACGTTATTACATTCTTCCAATAAATAATCAGACCTAAAAGAAAACTAACGAACTGCTCCAGGCACGGATCCCAATCACACGCGCGGTTCCATCGCTTTCCACCTATGTTCCTAAGAACACACCCACGTTGCCAAAACAAAGCAAACATGGGTCGACAAATTGAATTCTTTGGTATGAGTAGACTAAATACATATAAACATTTCAAACTTTACTTATCCAACTAACACTTTAAATCTATCATAACCTAATCATTCTCACTTGGAAGGCGGTGTAGTTCCGTCATCTCAACCGCATAGTTTCTTCCCAAGCAAAACTTCCATTTTATTAACTCATTCTAATAACTCCTTTTAATATCTAAATAATTGAATTACACTTACCGATATCCGCCGCGGTATAAGGGTAGGACCGCGCCCCTCAGATAAAATATTATTAAGTCCTACCCTCCCGAAAAAGAAAGTTAGAACTTGTATATATAACGGATGCAGATATTCTATATGTATTCAAAGGTAAACCCAAGCACCTTCATTATAAACAAATCCATTTCTCTTATCAATTAATCAATTATTTTATCTTATACACCTACCCTTTAGTACCTACTCCACGATTTGCACTCCACACATTTGCCAAATCACACATTCCTGTGTGCCTCTCTCCCACCGAATACCACAATATCATAGCCATCTCTCGGGCTTTCATACATATATTTCACACCTCTTTGGGCACAAAACTCAGTCATTCATGGCACATTCAATGAATACCTTAGGTCATTCCCGCCACATTCAAGGAATACCTATCATATCACTAACGGGCCATTCATGGCACATTCAATGAATGCCCCGGTCATTCTCGCCACATTCAAGGAATACCCAATCCTACATTCCGCATACATTCAAGGAATACAACTAACCCATGGCTTAATACCTTAGTTCCTCTTTAGGGCGTATCCACTACAATCGGTCATTCATGGCACATTCGATGAATACCGGGTCATTCATGGCACATTCAATGAATAATTTTATATAACACTAACGGGCCATTTATGGCACATTCAATAAATGCCCACCTACATATGACATCATCGGGTCATAAAACTCAATTCCAAAACTTTGAAGTGGAGAGTTCTAAAAGGGTGCGGTAAGTTTTGTTTACGATTATTGTACTTTATTGTATAATTATTTGGAGAGAACGTAGGAATATCTTGATTCAATTAATTTTGGTTTGGCGTTATTAATTTCATGAATGTATAAGTGTCATAACGTTGTGTATCGCAAAAGACAGAAAAATCACAAAGCAGTAAATACACGTACACAAGTATATTTATAAAGGTCCTAGCCTAAGTCAAACATGCTAATAGTCCTAGACTTATCCTAATAGACCGAATCATAATTTTAGGAAAAAGTCAAATTTTCGGGTCAACTAGTCAAAGTCAACCCTGGTCAAAGTCAAAGTCAACTCTCGGTCGTCGCCGGTCAAAGTCAGAGTCCACTCTGGTCAACAGTCAAAGTCAGAGTCCACAAACTCTTCTAACCCAAAGGCCCAAAGTCTAAAGCCCATAGTCTAACTTAAGCCCAAAAACTAAAAGTCCAAAAGTTAAAACATAAGCCCATCACGATTTGGCCCAAGCCCAAATCGATTTTGTTACTGTTCATCTCCTTCCTCTCCAATTTCAACCAACGCCTCCACCACCGAGGCACCACAACCACCACTCGCCACCACTAGAAAACCACTCGGTTTTAACCCTCACAGAAAACCCCATATGCCGATACCCTCCAATCTCGATTCTCTAACACTTAAAAAAAACGCATCCCCCGCCATTAATGCTCCTGCGACAGCTTCACCATCACTCAAACACTAGCCAACCACGCCGAAACCACTCGGTTTCAATGCCCAACTAAAACCCCAACAATAGTATGTAATCAAACTTGCTTTTTCCCCCACTCCTCACCATCGCGTTTTTTGATGGCCAGTAATGCTCTGTCAGAGCTTCACAACACTCAAACAACAATCATTCACTAACCATCCTTCCCCGGCAACCCACGAATCCTAATCCAACCCAAAACCGCCACCATATAAATTCAATACCACAATAAAAGAGTTCAAACGAAATCCTAGACGATTTCTACTGTTGGGCATACGCCGCCATTAACAGCACACAAAACTTTACCAATACCATTTCATAGTCTCGCAAATCAATATGATTAACATGTTTATCAATTCGACAGAAAACAACAACGGAAGAATATACAGAACAAAAATATTAAGTGGAAAACTAAGTTTTTCTTCGTACCCATAAAACTGTAAAACTCAATGTGAGGTGAAATAGAAAAAAAAATATGACTACTCACCGTTTAAAACCGAACAGCTTCCCGAGAGCTAAACCCCGAAAACCCAACGTCTACTGTCGCGTGAAACTGGACGATCTTTCTTGTTCAAACCCTTTTTTTCTTCCTTTCTGTAAAACTGTCCTTTTTTTTTTTTTTTTTTCTAAAACTCTGCGAGAAACCCTATTTTCTAGTTTTTAAAACCTCCCCGAAAACAAGGGTTTTAAACCTATCTACTTACTTACGGGCTTTTATCCGAACTACTGGATATCCTATTTCTGTTTTATCTGTTTACATTATTATTATTATTACTATTAATATTATTATAGAAAAAGCAAAATAAAAGACGGGGTGTTATAATATACACACCTTAAAAGGATCTCGTCCCGAGATTCAAGGTAGCGTGTCAGAGAAGAGCTCAGGGTGCATCTGTCTTATCTTATCTTCAAGTTCCCAGGTCACGTCATTTTCCCTTTCACTCCACTGCACTTTTACCAAGTTTACAATCCTCCTCCTAAGGTGTTTCACATCCCTATCTACTATCATGATAGGCCTCACTATAAAAGTTACATCATCGTTCAACTCTAGCTCTGGCAATTTGGACAACCTCGATAGGATCTTTCACACATTTCCAGTAGCATAGACCGTGGAATACATCATGAATCATCGCCAAGTTAGGCGGCAAGGCAAGACGGTACGCCAAACTACCAATGGAGGCTACTATCTCATATGGTCCAATATATCGTGGACTCAACTTTCCTTTCATGCCAAACCTCATAACTCCTCTCATAGGGGAAACCTTTAAAAACACAAAATCGCCTACAGAAAACTCTACCCGTTTCCTCTTCAAATCTGCATAACTTTTCTGCCTACTGCTGTCTTAATCCTTTCTCTAATGACTTTAATCTGTTTCGGATGTCTCTCTCACTATCTCGGGCCCAAGCAATACTTTCGGTCTCCCACATCGCCTTCAACAAGCAGGTGATCGACATGGACGCCCATACAAAGCCTCAAAGGGTGTCATACCAATGCTCGACTCGAAACTGTTATTATATGCAAACTCTACCAAAGGTAAATGTTCCTCCCATCCTCCACCAAAATCCATTACACAAGACCGTAACATATCTTCTAATATCCGATTCACCCTCTCCGATGCATCCATGCATGCGGGGATGATAAGCGATTACTCATCGCCAAACTAGTGCCCATAGCACGTTGAAAAACTCTTCCAAAACTTCTAAGTGAACAAAGGATCTCGATCCGAAAAACAATACTCACTGGAATCCCATGTAACGACCACTTCCGAATGTACAAGGAAACCAACTTATCTCGTATTTCTACGATATCGTCAATAGGAATGAAATGAGCAGATTTCGTTAGGCGATCAACAATAACCCAAATAGATTCATTACCTCCGAGACTTAGGCAAGCCATCAATGAAATCCATAGAAATGTGCTCCCATTTCCACATCGGTATCTCTAATGGTCGCAATAATCCGTAAGGCCTCGATGCTCGCCTTTAACCTCGGGCCGACAAGTTAAACACCGAGAAATATATTCTCCGACATCTCTTTTCATTCCTTCCCACCAAAAGGTCCTCTTCAAGTCTTGGTACATCTTCGTTCCTCCAGGATGAATTGTAAATCGAGAACGATGAGCTTCATATAATATTTCCTTCTTTAACTCTGCATCATCTGGTACACATAATCTCTCATGAAATCTCAATCCTCCATCGAGAATCTCCACGCAATCGGACGGACAATCATCTAAAATATCAATGACCAGATCATCCAACCGACTCAAAAGAAATCAGTCTCTATGCTGCATGGCAATCACTCTCCTGAATATCACCGGCCTAACCTCCAAACTGCATATATACCCCTCATCTATATCTGGTGTAGTCTGGACGTCATAAGCTGCTATAGTCTCTAAACTCTTCCACTCTTGCACCATAAGAGTGGTCAAAACACTGTGCAATCGACTAAGTGCATCCGCCACTACATTGTTCTTGCACGGGTGATATCTTGAATCTCGAAGTCATAACTACTTATGAACTCCATCCATCTCTCGCTGTCTCATATTCAACTCTTACGTGAATAAAGATACTTCAAACTCTTGTGATCGTGTAAAAGCTCGAACTTCTCACCATATAAATAATGTCTCCACACCTTCAAAGCAAAACCACCGCCGCTAACTCCGGATCATGAGTAGGAACGCGTCTCGTGTATCTTCAACTTGTCGTGAAGCATACGACACCACCTTTCGGGTCTTGCATTAACACACAACCCAAACCGGTTCCACTAGCATCGTAAAACCACTAGCTTTTCAGCCTCTAGTCGGGATTACTAGAATTGAGTCGTAGTCAACCTCTGTTTCAATTCTAGGAAAGCTTTCTCCACAATCATTAGTCCACATAAACTTCACATCTTTCCTAGTTAACTTGGTGAGAGGAGCTGCATAAGTGAGAACTTCTCAATAAATCTCCGATAATATCCATTTAACCCCAAGAAACTTCTAATCTCTCAGAATGGTTGGTTGTTTTGTTTCCATTCTTTTCTTGCAAAGAACCTTTTCGTGGTCTACGAAAATCCCTTCACTAGATACCACATGTCCCAAGAAACGAATTTCTTCTTCCCAAAATGGCACTTGCTAAACTTAGCATACAACTTATGTTCCCTAACGCGTCTGCAGATCACTATCTTCAAATGCATCTTATGTTCTTACGTGTTTTGTGAATACACTAAAATATCATCAATGAAAACAATCACAAATTTATCCAAATAGGGCTGAATATACGATTCATCAGTCCATAAAGAATGCAGTGCATTCGCCAACCCAAAAGGCATCACGAGAAAACTCATACAACCCATACCGGAGTCCTAAATGCGACCAAAGGAATACTCTTCTCTTCAACTCCCATCCGATAATAACCGGTCCTTAAATCAAACTTAAAAAATATCTTAGCCCCCTTTCAACTGATCCAACAAGTCATCAATCCTAGGAAGCGGATACTTATTTTTATAGTCACGGTTCAAATCCACGAAGTCAATACACATCCTCAAGGTACCATCCTTCTTGGAAACAAAGATAGATAGTAAAGCACCCCATGGTGAGTTTTTCGGTCGTATGAACACGGTCATACACACCTTAAAAGATTCAAACCCATATACCAAAAAAGATATGGTTAAGCCAAAACAAAATCATTAAACATTAAACTCTTTACCCTTCTTCGAGTAATTCCTCGACTTGCACTTTCATTTAGATCCAATAGCTTAGGTGCCAACACGTAAGCCCGACTTTGAAACTGGTGCAGTCCCGTAGAATAAGTCTATCTGAAACTCCACCTCCCTCTTGGGTGGCAACCACGGAATCTCTGAAAAGCATCTTGAAGTCTCTCACTACTTCCACATGATATCTCTCGTGGGTATCTCTATAGGAAAACGAGGAAGCTAGACATCACCGAAGTCCTCCTTACTAACACGGGTGTGAATCAACCTTGGCATGCCGGTGTATTCACTATAACCTCCCTCCTTGCACAATCCAAGGTAACATGATAGCGCGTCAACGGTCCATACCAAGTATGAAATGGAAACCCTCAAACCCCAACACGATCAAGTCTACCATAAAGACACGGTCTAAGAAACACAACTTAAAACCTTTGCACTCGTCATATAAGGTAACAGAACCTCCTAACGGTGTCTCAACACACAAGGGCTTAGATAAAAGGGTAGTTTTAAAACTTTCTTTCTCAACATACTGACGAGATATAAAGGAATGTGAAGCACCCGAATCAAACAAAACTCTGAATGTAAACTGAGATGAACTAAAGGTACCTTCAACATTCCCAGGTCCTGGCATAGCTGCATAGGCTCTAGCACGAGTGGCTGGTGCTGGTGCTCGGTTCTGCTGATTACCCTGCTTGGTAGGGCAATAACGAGATAAATGCCCCACCTGCTTACACTCCCAGCAAGCCCTTTCAACAGGAACTATGGTTCTGAGCATTGGTGCTGGTGCAGGTAAAAGTAATGCTGCTGGTCGATACGGAAGAGCGGGGCTTCGACCACGAAGTAGGGACCCCCGCCTGCCATCGATTCCCCTGAGGTCTAAAGCCTCCATGCCCCGGTGGCCTATAACCACCCTGCTGATGAAATCCTCCCTGGGGTCGGAATACACCCTGCTGATGAAATCCTCCCTGAAACCCCTGGGATGGTGGTCTCTGAAACGGACCCTCGGGGTATATCATAAAGGCCTAAACCTATTCGGGTCTTTGCTCTCAAAAGGCCTAGGACCAACAATTGGTATCTCACCAAACTTCCTCTTCCCCTCGACTCTCTTGGGGCTGCATTCTCGCCTCCTCATATCTCGAGGCCAAGTCCAACACACGATCAAAAGTGTCCCCATCAAAGGAATCAACTTTTGGGACAAGTGACTCTCTAACCCACGTATGAACTTTTGGTTTTCTTCTTGTCGGTATCCACAAGATAGGGAGCAAACCTCGACAACTCATTAAACTTGGTCACATACCCCAGTTACCGACTTCCCGTCTTGAGTCAACTTCGAGAACCTGTTGAGCCAATTGCTCTTTCTTCGCCTCGGGGAATAAACTTACTCTCAAATCTAACCTTGAAGTCTTCCCAAGTCAAAGTTCTAGTGTCGGACTAGGGGTGAGAGCTTCGCCACCAAAACCTAGCGGCGTCATCAAGTTGGTGAGTGCCAACTCCTCTCCCGAATCTCGGTAAAGTTGATATGCTCAAATACATTTTCACAACTTTGAATCCAAGAGTCCGGCTGCAATCGCATTCCCAACACCAAGAAATCGCTGCCCACCAAGAGTACCAAACTCCTTATCAAGCTTTAGCAAAGGATCTCCCTGGCCCGGATGGTTATTCTGCATAGCCTGCAACAACTGATTCAACTGTACTCGACACATGCATCTTTGGGTGTTCACTGCAGGTCTAGTGGTATTACCATTTCGTGTCTCAACCATGATCTACAGTTCAAACAAAACTCCCATTAATATTCACATATATCCAAAACTCTCAACACTATAACCCATATTCCACATCCGAGGATCACTTAGACTTTTCAACATTAAGCTAACTAGGGCTCGACGATGCAAAATGTCACGACCCGAATTTCTAAACAATAACAAAGTGAATATTTGAAATATAAATATCTCAAACATCACTAGGTTCACTTGTTTAAAAACCCAGACTATGACGGAGGATACTACACATACAAACCCTAATAGCCATGTCCTAAAAGAAACAACTTAAAATAACATAATCCCAATAATTATCCGCAACTTCTTTATTAAGATAACATCCTTCCAAATAAAATATCAAACAAACTCTCAGAATAAAATTCCTCACTACCATGTTCTCATGCCATGAAAAAGATAAACTACGTTATTACATTCTTCCAATAAAGAATCAGACCTAAAAGAAAACTAACGAACTGCTCCAGGCACGGATCCCAATCACACGCCGCGGTTCCACTGCCTTCCACCTATGTTCCCAAGAACACACCCACGTTGCCAAAACAAAGCAAACATGGGTCAGCAAATTGAATTTGCTGGTATGAGTAGACTAAATACATATAAACATTTCAAACTTTACTTATCCAACTAACACTTTAAATCTATCATAACCTAATCATTCTCACTTGGAAGGATGGTAGTTCCGTCATCTCAACCGCATAGTTTCTTCCCAAGCAAAACTTCCATTTTATTAACTTCCATTTTATTAACTCATTCTAATAACCCTTTTAATATCTAAATAATTGAATTACACTTTACCGATATCCGGCCATGGTATAAGGGTATGACCGTCCTGGCCTGAAAACAAAATATTATTAAGTTCTACCCTCCCCGTAAAGAAAGTTAGAACTTGTATATATAACGGATGTAGATATTCTATATGTATTCAAAGGTAAACCCAAGCACACTCTCGTATAAACAAATCCATTTCTCTTATCAATTAATCAATTACTTTATCTTATACACCTACCCTTTTAGTACCTACTCCACGATTTGCACTCCACACATTTGCCAAATCACACATTCTGTGTGCCTCTCCCTCCCAATACCACAATATCATAGTCATCTCGGGCTTTCATACACATATTTCACGACCTCTTTGGGCACAAAACTTCAGTCATTCATGGCACATTCAATGAATACCTTAGGTCATTCCGCCACATTCAAGGAATACCTATCATATCACTAACGGGCCATCATGGCACATTCGATGAATGCCCGGGTCATTCCCGCCACATTCAAGGAATACCCAATCCTACATTCCGTACATTCAAGGAATACAACTAACAAGGCGAATACCTTAGTTCCTCTTTAGGGCGGATCCACTACAATCGGTCATTCATGGCACATTCAATGAATACCGGGTCATTCATGACACATTCAATGAATACCTTTATATAACACTAACGGGCTATTTATGGCACATTCAATAAATGCCCACCTACATATGACATCATCGGTCATAAAACTCGATTCAAAACTTGGTGGAGAGTTCTAAAAGGGTGCGGTAAGTTTTGTTTACGATTATTGTACTTTATTGTATAATTATTTCGGAGAACGTAGGAATATCTTGATTCAATTAATTTTGGTTTACGCGTTATTAATTTCATGAATGTATAAGTGTCATATACGTTGTGTATCATGAAAAGACCGAAAAATCACAAAGTAGTAAATACACGCATTACACAAAGTATATTTATAAAGGTCCTAGCCTAAGTCAAACATGCTAATAGTCCTAGACTTATCTTAATAGACCGAATCATAATTTTAGGAAAAAGTCAAATTTTCGGGTCAACTAGTCAAAGTCAACCCCTGGTCAAAGTCAAAGTCAACTCGGTCAACAAGTCAAAGTCGAGTCCACTCGTCAACAGTCAAAGTCGAGTCCACAAACTCTTTCTAACCCAAAGGCCCAAAGTCTAAAGCCCATAGTCTAACTTAAGCCCAAAAACTAAAAGTCCAAAAGTTAAAACATAAGCCCATCACGATTTGGCCCAAGCCCAAATCGATTTTGTTACTGTTCATCTCCTTCCTCTCCAATTTCAACCAACGCCTCCACCACCGAGGCACCACAACCACCACTTGCCACCACTAGAAAACCACTCGCTTTTAACCCTCACAGAAAACCCCATATGCCGATACCCTCCAATCTCGATTCTCTAACACTTAAAAAAAACGCATCCCCCGCCATTAATGCTCCTGCGACAGCTTCACCATCACTCAAACACTAGCCAACCATGCCGAAACCACTCGGTTTCAATGCCCAACTAAAACCCCAACAATAGTATGTAATCAAACTTGCTTTTTCCCCCACTCCTCACCATCGCGTTTTTTGATGGCCAGTAATGCTATGTCAGAGCTTCACAACACTCAAACAACAATCATTCACTAACCATCCTTCCCCGGCAACCCACGAATCCTAATCCAACCCAAAACCGCCACCATATAAATTCAATACCACAATAAAAGAGTTCAAACGAAATCCTAGACGATTTCTACTGTTGGGCATACGCCGCCATTAACAGCACACAAAACTTTACCAATACCATTTCATAGTCTCGCAAATCAATATGATTAACATGTTTATCAATTCGACAGAAAACAACAACGGAAGAATATACAGAACAAAAATACTAAGTGGAAAACTAAGTTTTTCTTCGTACCCATAAAACTGTAAAACTCAATGTGAGGTGAAATAGAAAAAAAATATGACTACTCACCATTTAAAACCGGACAGCTTCCCGAGAGCTAAACCTCGAAAACCCAACGTCTACTGTCGCGTGAAACTGGACGATCTTTCTTGTTCAAACCCTTTTTTTCTTCCTTTCTGTAAAACTGTCATTTTTTTTGTTTTTTTGTTTTTTTCTAAAAACTCTACGTGAGAAACCCCTATTTTCTAGTTTTTAAAACCTCCCCGTAAAACAAGGGTTTTAAACCTATCTACTTACTTACGGGCTTTTATCCGAACTACTGGATATCCTATTTCTGTTTTATCTGTTTACATTATTATTATTATTACTATTAATATTATTATAGAAAAAGCAAAATAAAAGACGGGGTGTTATACATAGATCTTATTATTGTAATAGTAAAGAGTGTGGGAGGGAAAAGCAGGGGTGTTAGAACAGGCTCGGGTAGGTATCAAAGATGGACAATTGAGCAAAGTGAGTATGGGCACCTTACTTGATGCAACCTCCAACAAAGTTAATATTTGATTCCGATGCAAGAACGTCGTAATTAAAGCATGAGTTGAGATAAATCGTCCAGAAAGGCGTTTAACTGGCTTCTGGAGTCATTATCCTTGTTGATAAATCATCTGGAAAGGCGGACATACGCTTCCAGTGCATAAGCGCCTTTTAAAACAATGGGTTGAAGTGAAAAACTTAAAGGGTCATACTAATACTACTGGATAAACTACTATCGGGGATAACCGACCACTATATGTCTACATAAGGTAGCTTTCTCTACCTATGGACTCAAGCTTTCTCTATCTCAATCTTGTATTAAAGTTATTAACGTTCCTTTATTCAGTGGTAGAAACTGTTTCTATGTTGGTTTACAAGAAGGTTAATCAAGAAAAAAGTATTGAATCACTTTTGGCGAGAACTTATTGGAAGAAAGGAACACTCTTAGAATATGCAAAGTAATATTAAATCTGAACTAATAATAAAAGTAACCACCTGTTTGAAATGTTTTTTTGTAGATATCCCCCTGTTTCAAAAATCAAGAGCGATACCCTCTAAAAGCATTCTCAATGCAAACAACAACTTGTTATCTCTACATAGGCGCCACATAAGACTATTTCCCCTTATAGCTATCTTGTTGGTGAAAAGCTATCAGGCGTTAATGCAAATGTAATTTTAAACTTCGGACGGGATGTTTTATTTGGTCTGACTATATTTTACACTGAGACGGAATGAAACATCCCGTCGGTAAGGAAAAAAAACGAAAAAATATTGAAAAAATACGAGAGACGGAATGAAACATCCGGTTTGGAAAAAAAAATGGAAACTTGATTAGCATGGTTTTTAGGAATGCAGCTAAGACTTTTGATCAACACCTTCGTATGGCTCTGCAGGGCATTATAGTTTCTGATGGTTCTGGCTTCGGGGATTTGCAGTGACGTTTAGCGACGCTTCCATTACGCCTTGGCGGGTTAGGTATCTATTGTGCATTTAATGTTTATGCTTTTGCTTTTGTGGCCTCCCGTTTTCAGACTTTAGAGCTTCAGAACCACATTCTTAGGAGTTGTGGTTCAGTGCCTATGGGTGAGATCTTTGATGATGCTACCAGTGCATTGCGTCTATGTCTTCCCAATTTTGACCTTGATTATCTGGCTGTGAATGCTACCATCCCTTCAAAACTACAAAAAAAATTGGCGGAAATTTTATACGGTAAGATTGTTCACTACACCAGAATGGTCAATTCCTAACAGACCACTTTTTTAATTTCTAACGGATATATCCGTTACCAACCTTCTTACGAATATATCCGTTACTTATCAAGTTTTTCGTTAGGATATATTCCAAATAAGATATTTTAATTATTTTTTAATATATGTTTAAGCGAGAAAAAGAAAATAAAACAAAAGAACAAAAAAAGTGGAGCATCTAAATGGTAAAGTTTTTGCCCGCAACCAAAAAAGAAAGAAAGTAAAGTTTAACGAGGAAGACAATGTTTTCCTTTTGATCTATCACTCGAAGAGGAAAGGCTCGTCCAGGGCCGGCTCAAACCAAAGTGTGGCCTAAGGCGGATTTCATAATATTGTTATATTGAGGCCTTTTTTTCTCAACAATTTAATAAAGAAAAATGGTATATAAGTAGTAAGAAACTAAGAATTGAGGCCTATAAATTTTGGGAAGTTTTTTTCCCACGTATTATGTGTGGAGGCCTAATTTTCAGGAAGGAATTTACATGTTAGATTCTTAGTTTTAGAAATTTCTTTTGGGTTTTATGATATAAGCGAAATTAAGGCCTATTTTTAAGGTGAACTTTGGGGATTTTCCAACAAACCATGCAACTTACGAGGCCTTTTTCAAAGTGAGGCCTTAGGCGGTCGCCTTTTTTCTATAAAGGACGAGCCGGCACTGGGCTCGTCATCTGTTAAGAAGAACAGAGGTACTCTACCCTCTGATTTCCTTATTGTTCTTAGATTTAATCCCATGCGGTTTTCTTAAAATAGTGTTCATAGATTTTAGGGATTTTTTAGGTAAAAGGCGTTTCTTTTATATAGCTTTAATGGTGGAGACAAGGTAAGCTCTCGCTCGATCTGTTTTCTCTCATTTGTCTAAATCTATTTTTTTTTTTAATTTCACTTCTATTAAGTTCCAGCTATTCAACTTACCGCCATGCGCTTGGAGCACCAATCTATTCAATGGGGTTTCCTAAAAAATTCTCAATTTGAATTCCTTTTCAATCTCCAAGAGTATTACGGCAAAGAATTAAGTATTACGGCGTTGTGTTCATTGACACTACTTTAAGGGCATAATGGGGAGGTCTTCGGTCTTGCTCTTTCAATTGGTAGGATATCGACTCTAATAATTGTATATAATTTGCCTCTAGTTTCTTTTTGATTACCAGGCTTTGAAAACAAATTAGGGTAATGAAGATGTAGATGGTTTTTTTTTTTTCAGTACTGTAATTTGTTGCTTTAGTTTTATAAAGTAATCAAGTCTTTTAAATTTTTATCCTATTTCTGAAAATGATGAATAGTTAGGGATGTGATTACTGTGCTTGCTTGAATATATATAACCTGACTTTGAGTTTGAGTTTTGCTCATCAAAGTTACCGTAGATTTTGTGAACAAAGGATGCGGTGGTGTTGGTCGTTTAACTTTTTTTTTTTTTTTTTTACAGACTGTGAGAGGCACCATGAGATTGATCTGGGTGATTATAAGGATAACAATTTGTAGACAAAATGAATATTGTGTTGAAGGTGTTGATTTTTTTTTCCTTTTCACTTTTCAGGGTGCTGAGTTTGAAGTTATTGAAGCCCCATTAGAGGGAGAAATGCTAGTACGACAATCTCCCTTGTTTCTTAGAACTTCAAGTATTCGACACTACAATATGCCACTGGATCATTTAACATTGCCAACAAGATTGGTCAGGGAGGATTCGGGACAGTATACAAGGTAAGTTGCAAAACTATGCAGATATAAACATTGTTATTGCAACTTGCAATGGCCAAAAAACATTCATAAAATTTGAAATAACGGAGACTTTCGACATATCATGAAAACCACTTTTACTGTTGGTGATCAACCTCCTTTTGCTTGACGGGAGTTTTAGGCCGATGGAAAGAGGTTGCTTTGTTAAGAGGCTTTTGTTAACAACAGACATAGCTGGAGATTTCTATAACTAAGTCAACCTAATCGCCAGCGGTTTAGGGCACAAAACCCGTGGGGTTGTTGGGTTGCGCTTGTTCGGGACACGAAAGTCTTCAGTATATGAGTTCCTCCCAAACGGGGAGCTTAGATCGGGTTCCTATTTGGTACTTTCTTAAACTTCACCTGCCTACTTTTAATTATATGCATGTGAACAAAGATGTCAAAATTCAATAGTTTAACTATGGTATATTCAATAGATTGGCCTGACTGCAAATTGTTAAAGTCTGAGATAACTGTGCATAGGACCATACAGAAGCGTGATTCAATGCTTTTTACACTTACCAACAAACTAGATTACCAATGAAACTACTCTTGTTGCCTCACTTTTGATAAATATTCTTAAAATGAAACTAAGTTTCAATTTTGAATCACATAAACAACAGATACATCGATCCAGAGGAAAAACATTGAACTGGAAGAAGAGATCCAAGATTATTAAAGGCACAGCTGAAGGGATGATTTACCTGCATGAGAACTCGAAGATTATAATCATTCACAGAGATATAAAGGCTAGCAATCTCCTTTTGGATTCTAAGCACCGAGCTGAAATTGCTGATTTTGGGTTGGCAAGATCTTTCCAAGATGACAAAAGCCATATCAGCACCGCCATTGCAGGCACATTGTAAGTGGCATTCACTTTTTCAATTCAAAATAATTTAAAGATATATATATGTCATGATCAGCCTACAAAATGAGTTAGTTTCCATAGAATCGTGTTGTACCACCTCTTACTTACACTCTCCATATAAAGATCATACATAATTCCATATATATGCATTACATGAAGAAGCAAAGATTAGCACATCTCCTTTCATATATGTTTACTACGAGAGAATTTATGAACAAATTTATGTTTATAATGAGAACATATTAACTTTTTTTTTATATCTGCAGAGGATATATGGCTCCCGAGTATCTATCACATGGTCAATTAACAGAGAAGGTCGATGTTTATAGCTATGGGGTGCTTCTGATAGAGATTGTTACTAGAAGACAGAATAACATGAGCAAAACCTCTGATTACTCGGACATCTTGGTCACCGAGGTAAGCTTACTGAAGTCATCATACTAATAAAAACCATCATTATTGAAAACTTACAATGCTTTTCCCAACTGTTTCATTCAAGCGAAAGAAAACTAAGTTCAACTATTCAATTTGTTTATCAATTCATTGTCTAATCTGTCAGGGATATATTTTTGTCCCAACTTGATCTATAACATTTAAGCATAATCTTTTATGTTTGAAGTATTCCATCTGCACCATTAGTGTGTGCGTGTGGTGCTGTGTGTTGGGTGGAGCACAGCTGGCGGGTGTTGTTTGTCATGTTGGCGCCTTTTGCTTGTTGCCATGGACTCTTGGTGGTGGTTGCTATCTGGCGGTGGTTGCTACTTCTTCTTTGGGTGGAGTGTGTCTTTGGGTCTTTGTTGTTGGGTACACCGTCTTTGCCGCTGCTTGCCGCCGCCATGGACCTGGCCGCGGTGCTTTGGTGGTGTGGTGGTGGTGGTGTCACCTTTGGTGCCCTTGGTGTTTAGTTCTTCGTGAAGGGCTAAGTATCAAAAGCCTTTGGTACTTAAGTATTTTGTGTTTGTGTTTGCTAGTGACTAGAGAACTTTACTTGATTGATAGAATGAGTGTTATATTCTTGAATGAGAATGATGGTGTACTTGTGCATTTTATGGAACTCGTATGTTCTTATTTGGTCTTATGAATTATATTTTGTTATTTTGGCTTACTTCATTTTTGTTTACTTGCTTTCAATTTTTGCTTGATTAGAACAAGTCTTGTTTCCAACTTTCTTTTTTTGTGTTGAAAAGAAACCTTTTTTGTTATTCATTTGTTGATTAAGTTTGGGGAATGTGTTCTTTATATCATATTTGCTAAAACTAGATGTGCATGGTGGACATTATTTGACCTAGGATTTATTATTATTATTTTAGTGGCTACAGTTTACTAATGGATATTTCCGTTACAAACAATAGTTAGTAACTAGCATATCCATTACTAACGGATATATCCGTTAGAAATGACAAATTTAATCGGGCCATCAACAATTGGCTATCTGTTACAAAGAATTTTAGTAACGGATATAACCGTTACTAAAAGTATTATCAGTAACGGTTATATCTGTTACTAAATTTGGCCTAAGTGAGAGTGACGCCCCAGAGCTAACGGATATAACCGTTAGTAAAAATATAAGTAACGGATATAACCGTTAGTAAACGCTTTTTCTGGTGTAGTGGTTGTTAGTCTTGAGAGGAAATTTGAGTTATCTGCTCGTTAGAAAGCAGACATGGGATGCTTGCAGTCGGAATATGCAAAAAAATTTATACTTGCTATTTCGAGTGTCATAATTGTAGGGGCATTAGGGAGTCGAAATAGGGTGTCAAATTTAACGTTAGGATGGCACCAGGAGTTTTTGCTTTCTACTGTTAATCCTGAATTAATAACCAACAAATCCTTAAAATAAAACTTAACCCTGCCAGGGTATGCAAGAATATATCATCTATTCATTTGTACATTGGCTGTCTCTTGCATTTTAAGCTAGTACAATTCTGGGCTTTATCCTTTTCTAAGTATAAGTATAACTATCAACTAGTTCAGTTTTACATGTGGTGGAAAAAAAATTATTTTCAACTTTGTTGACCAGTAAATAACAGGTCTGTTGGATTCTCTGGATGTACGGATTGTACGCCCATATGAATAAAATGTGGTCGTGCTTGAAATTCAATAACCATTTTATTCAAGATTTGTGGCAGTTAACATCTTTTTTTTACTATTCATGTTCTTTCCCAAGTAATTGCACATATATTTTAGTTTTTCACTTCAATATATAGGCACGCAACAATGGAAATCAAAATTATCAATAAATATCATTAAGTCTTTTGGTATGTAGTGAGGGTTGTTATTATTGTTTTTGATAGTACCTAAACTACCTATAGTGTAATAAAAAAAATTAGATACTTTACCAAAAAAAAAAAAAAAAATTAGATAGAAAATAGATAGAGGATTATTGAGGAGCCTTGACCTCCAGTTATGACTGACTCCATATTGTGTTGGGCAGACCCAAAAAAAAAAAAAAATTATTACAAGTGTGCTATTGGTTCCAAAAAGTCCAAAAAATAAATAAATATTACAAGTGTGTCATTGGTCCCAAAAAGTTGAATTCGAAAACCCCAAGCTTAAATGACATCTTAGGTCATTCATTGTGCAAACCCAACGATATGGCCACACCGTTTGGACTAAGTCCCAAATGACTTGGCCACATCGTTTGAGACTTAGTCCAAACGGTGTGGCCACACCGGTCAAGATGCCAAAAAACATAATTTTATATTTTTTCAAAGTTTAAATTCCAAACGGTGTGGCCATATCATTGGGAACTTAGTCCAAACGGTGTGACCATATCGTTAGGGACTTCTCAAACGGTGTGGCCACACCGTTGGGGATTTAGTCTAAACGGTGTGGACACACCGTTTGGGGGACTTATCTAAGCGGTGTGCCACACGGTCAAGAGCCAATAAACGTAACTTTATATTTTTTGAAGTTCAAATCCCAAATGGTATGGCCACACCGTTTGGACTAAGTCTCCAATGATATGGCCGTTAGGGACTTAGTAAAACGATGTAGCCGTCAAGAGCAAAAAGCGAACTTTATATTTTTTTAAAGTTCAAATCGCAAACGGTGTGGCCATATCGTTAGGGACTTAGTCCAAATGGTGTGACCATATCGTTGGAGACTTAGTCCAAACGGTGTGGCCATACCGTTTGGGATTTGAACTTTGAAAAAATATAAAGTTCTGTTTCTTGGTCTCTTGACCGGTGTGGCCATATCGTTGGGGACTTAGTCCAAACGATGTGGCCATATCGTTGGATTTGCACAATAAACAACCTAGCTGAGTCGTTTAAATTTGGGGTTTTCGAATTCAACTTTTTGAGACCAATGACACACTTGTAATATTTGTTTTTTTTTTGACTTTTTGAAACCAATGACACAATTGTAATAATTGTTTTTTTTTTGGGTCTGCCTAACACAATATAGGGTCTCAATAACAAATACTAAATATATTAGATGATAACATGACTTTTTATATAGAGGCACTTGATTACAATATCTAACGTACTCAAAAGAAGTTACAACGTTCACTTCTAGAAGACTAAATCTCCCACTACTAAGTTTACTTCAATTTGGACTCAACAACTTCAAATACTCCCAAAACCTAAGAGTTACTTAACTGCTGTCAGATTACTTATTGTAGATAATAATAATAATTAGGAAGTGGATAATAATAATAATTAGGAAGTGATATCTATAGCCTCGTATATCTTTCCTCCCCATAAGTCCTGCAAAATTTGTTCCCTACCCAAATTAAGGAGTAAACACTTAAAGTCATTTTACCACTAAAATGTTCCGATTCCACCCATTCATAGACTCTCTTTCTTTTTAGCAAGATCTCATGGATGATTTGATGCAAACTTACACAATTACACATCCCTTCAAACTAAATCACATATCTAAATCCTAAGTAAATTATAAGTCTCTAACCTTAAATAAGTAGTCCTATCCATATCAACTTCTCCACTATATTAAGACACCAAGCATCAATGTATCAAACTAACTCATGGAAAAATCACATGACTGATCACCCACTCTATTTACACAAATACACAATCTTTGTATGAGCAACTAAATGGGCTTGAGCAGGAAGGAGAAAAAAAACAAGGACTTATGGGCCTTCTTTTATGGACTCTTTAGTGTGCGTTTTAGGGCCTGTTTGTTTTGATGGAAAATATATCCAAAATTTTTTACGGAAAGGAAAAGAGAAGAACGAGAAAAAAAAAAAGCCCCCTCTCCATCTTCCTCTCAAGTCTCATCTCTTGTTTTGCTTCACCAAGCTAAAGTTTTTCCACACCATAAGGTTTTTTTTTTCTTCCGTTTTTGGATTTGTATATATTTTTTCTTTGACTGCCTCTTCGAGTTTTGAATGGTTTGGGGGCTGGTATATATTTTGTGTCCGTGGTGGTGTGGTGTAACATTTTCAAGTGTATCTGTTGTATAAGCAATAGCAGTAGTACTAATACAAATCTGGTTTTAAATATTTTCTATTTCCAATTTTCGTTAATACTTGTTTGTTGCCTTCAAAAGGGACAAGGATCAAACAATTTCATGCCTTTTGGTGGAGGAATGAGATTATGCGCTGGCTAAGAAGAGTACACAAAGCTGCAAATGTCTGTGGTGTCACGAAATACAGGTAAACTACTTAACTAAAGTGCTCTGTAAAATTGGTCATTCAATGTGTAGTTTCACATGGCACTACTTTGAACTTGCAAAATTCTTAGGTGGACCAATATCAAGAGAGGAGAAATAGTTTGACGGCGAATATAATTGTATCTGTTCGTTACCGTTTTGAGTATGAAAATATTGTCGGAAACAAATGTGTTATTGGAAAAAGGAATTTGGTTGGTTTCTTTATGACTGAATCTATGTTGAAACTTATCTAATTTGTTGTGTAATCTGTTAGTGTAGATTGTCTAGATTTGAACTAGAAAAACAGAAGTAACTCACGGAGTTTAGTTTTGTTCCTTTTTCTATACAGGTGGCAGTGGATTGGAACCTCTTCAAGCAGGTATTGCTACTTCAATCATGTACTCTTTTGTTTTGTTTATACATGTTCATAATTTGATAATTTTTTGTCACATAATTTTTTTTTTTTTGCCCATTGCAGGGAAGTAAAATTGGAAAATAAAAATGTGGAGCAAGAAACTGTTGATCTCAATTCTACGTACCCGGGGTAGTTTTTCATCTATTTTGGTTCCAAAGCAAAAGTTTTGCAGAGTTTTGTATTACTCTTCTTATAACTTGAGAGAATCCAAGGGCTGTGGAAATAACTTTTTGGAAAACTGTAGCTATTCCAGAAAGAATTTCTCTTCCAATGTAAGTAGCAGTAGATGTTGGAACTGTAATGCTGTTGCGACGTTGAAGCCTTTTCTTGCTTGTCAGTCTTGTAGAAGCATTCAGCCGGTTGATCCTTCTGTTGATTACTTCCAGATATTTCACCTGTGAGTGTTCAGTTTTTTTTTTTTGTATTTATTTATTTCCAATTGTGTTTTCTTTAATGTTTTGATAACTTTATAAGCTTACTTTGATTGAAACAGGGAGAAAATTTATGGCATAGACGATAGTCATCTTGAAAGCAAGTACAAAAACTGGCAAAAGAAACTGCATCCTGATTTGGTTCATACAAAATCTGAGGTTTGTTTTATTTTGGTGTGTTTCTCTCATTTTTTTTGTTTTTCTTAGTTCAACTGACTTTTTTTTTTTTTTTTTATTATTATTGTTATTGTATTTCCCTTAGAAAGAAAGAGAATATGCTGCTAAACAATCGTCTCTTGTCATTGACGCCTACCAAACACTGCGGAAGCCGTTGTTAAGGGCAATATACCTTGTAAGAATATACATATACTTTTTAATTTACGGTTTCTCTTTTCTAGGAATTGTTATCTCCAGGTGTTAGTTGTTGTACCTTAGCTTTTTAGGTCTTCTTGTTGAACATGAATGCTAGGCTTTTGTAGTTTCTTTTCTCTGTTATTGTCTATACTGTCTACATTTGGGTGAAGAAAGGATACTAGTTCAAATATTGGTTGCATATTGTATGACTATATATGTATACAATACCCTTTGCTGAACTAAGATGTTTTAGGGGAGCCTCCGGTTGGTATATACTGCGAATATCCTGGGGTTATCACTGCAAAAATGATTTTTGTGTTTCCCTTGTTTTCCTATTATATTCATCCACTTAATGAAGAAGAGCACAAGAACTTATTGGCTAATGGATTCTACTAGTTAGGCCTTTATTGAAGAGTGATTTTAGGTTTACCTTTTTTGGCATATAAAGGGCAAAGATTGATTGGATCCATGCCAGTACACGCACTTCTTTCCTACATTTTTCCTTTTTTTCCTTTATTGCCTCCTTTCTTTTGATAGATGATTGTGATAGTGGTGCTGCTGACTTCATGGCTACACCTCCTCTCTGTTGTCCCTTGTTTACGTGTTTTCATTTTCTTTCTTCTAGTTGTTATTGTCATTTAAGGCTTTAATAGTGTCCAGAATGCTAGTTCTGATGATTTGGTCATTGACAGTTGCAACTGGAAGGTGTTCACATGGATGAAGAAAAAACAGTGTCAGAACCGGAATTGTTGGCTGAGGTGAGTTCTATAGCTTCTTTCCTGTTCAGTAATGCATCCGTATCTGAATGCTTCTTGTTGATCTTAGGATTAGTAATGATTCTCTGGGCCCCTCTGTAGTAGCTCTGTCTTCTGAATCCGTTGGCTAGAGATGCTACTTCTCTTTATAAGCCCATTTCTCCCTAGACTAATCTGTAGTTTGAAGACTCTAACGATACTCAATGCTGCCCATGAAACGAGCTAGAAGCCCATTTCTCCTTAGTTCAATCTATCATTTTCAGACTCTGACGATAGATTATCGCGGAGGGATGTGAAACTGCTGTTAAACCGCGCTCTACCGGCCGTGTAGCAGTTTTTGCTAGTCTCGTGGATCGAGATCGAGATCCTAGATCTCACACTCACAAGCAAGAAAGAAGAAAACCAACATCCTCTCTGTTCCCATCATCTTTCCCCAAAAACAAGATCTGAAAACCCAGATCGATAATCTTTGTATCAGAATCAGGTTCAGATAAATTAATTTCATATCTAGATCCTACGAGAGATCCCTAAATAGAGCTTATAATGGAAGAAAGCAGCCAGCCCTATCACTGAACACAAACTATAAACTGAAGTTCCGTATCTTTTAGGCCTACTGGGATTAAAGCGAGAAAGAGAAAGAGAAATTATCCCTTCCCTCCCTCAGAGCGAATTCAATAGCATTGGACTAACTCGCCACGGGAAAGCACACAAGCAGGAATAGTCAAGCAATCGAAAAGGCACTGGTAACTATCTCCTCTGGTTAACAATCTCCTCTTCTCCTCGCTCTACTAGTTTTCATTATGGTATTGAACAGGCACACAAGCAATAGTCAAGCAGGCAGGAAAGCAAGAAATTGTCATAGTAGTTCTAAAACCCTCCTGCTCCTCGTATTAGCAAAAGCCTGCCAGTAGGAATGCTTTAGTTCTAAAACCCTCCTGCTCCTCGTATTAGCAAAAGTCTGCCAGTAGGAAAGCAAGCAAAGGTTCTGTAAGACCTTTACCGTCACCTTACCTTCTCGACTCCCCAACCCTCCGTCCTGTTACCTCTGTCATTCTCCTCTACTTACTTTTTCTATTTATCTAATCTTACTGGTGTTGGAGTAGCAAGCAACTGTCCCCTTCAACTGGCACAACACAAGCAATAGGAAAGAAAGCAGGCACAAAAGGCAAGAGAAGCAACAAGAAAAGAAAGTAGTTCAAGAGAACGTAGTGTAGTGAAGGAGGACTTCTTCCTAAAAGGAGTCCGACTGAGCGTAGCGAAGCGATAGGGAAGGCTAAGAAGAAGAAAAAGGGTAAAGATCCGCCCGATTGATATATACGAGAAATTACTGAAGCTTCTCCACTAAAAAACTAAAAAGGAACTGCAGAGGGTCCTCTGCCGGTACTTGTGGATTCAAGGGTACAAGAAGGCCCGGTGGTGTGTGTGGTGCTTAAACAGATAGAAGAAAGCCAGCGAAGGTGAGCTGGTGCTCAAACTTATGATGCTAAAGCCCTTGCTTTAATGGATGGATCTGTCTATGCCTATGTACCAGAAGTTGGAAGAGCAGCCCTTGATGAGGGGTACGCTTCTAGGTCTCAATCACGAAGGTCCTAATTCGTCGATAACGATCTATAAAGGCGACCACGATCATGAGAAGCATAAGCTCGATAGGGATCTATATATGCGACTTAGTCAACAGCTTCAACTGATGCTCGGCCGCTCACTATGCTCCCAAAGAGAAAGGAGATGGGGCAAATAAACTTGAGCTATTAATCCCAGTAGGCCTAAAAGATACGGAACTTCAGTCTATAGTTTGTGTTCAGTGATAGGGCTGGCTGCTTTCTTCCATTATAAGCTCTATTTAGGGATCTCTCATAGGATCTAGATATGAAATTAATTTATCTGAACCTGATTCTGATTATGAAGTGGTTGATGAAGATTATTGACCTAGGTTTTCGGATCTAGGTTTATACTTAAAGGCTGCTGCACATGCTGTTTCAGTTCTTAGAAGAACTATTTCTTCTTCTTCCATTTTATAATTGATTTCTTCATCTTCTTTGTAGAGTAATATTAAACTTCTTGCTATATCACACTCATGAAAATGTAATATACCTGCGCGGTAGATTCTACCATGGAAGTCCATGAACGCTGGCAGATAAAATGGATGGTTTTGGTATGCTGTAGCAAGATTGATTACGAATGATTCATAGCTAGCTCGCTGCACCCACTTTACTAATTCGTCTAACAA
Organism: Coptis chinensis; assembly: GCF_015680905.1. NCBI lineage: Eukaryota > Viridiplantae > Streptophyta > Magnoliopsida > Ranunculales > Ranunculaceae > Coptis > Coptis chinensis. The sequence goes on from NC_141464.1 coordinate 78,297,626, forward strand.
AGCTGATAATTTATACTCCTTCACTTCTGAGTCATTGATGTAACACAACCGACATACGTCCAATGCTTCTTGTATAGGGACATCTGCCAGTCTTCCATCTATAAGAATACCAGCTGCTTCTAAATCAATACGATGATTTTTAAGTAGATTCAAGACTTCTTTATCAATCCTAAAGACTTGAGACTGAAGTTTATTCAAAACTTCACAAACATTCTTTTTGTTATTCAACTTGATATAGAAATTGTCATAATCCTTAGAAGTAAATAGATTAAATCGATTATAAATTTCTCCTGTTAGTCTGCATAAATAACCACCTGTTATATCATTTAATGTTTTTGCAATTCCAGCCTTTTTAGATACCCAATCCATTGGCTTACAAACCTTGGGAAGATTCAGTTTCATCGGCAACGCTTTTAAGTCAATAGTCAAAGTAGCGACACATTTCCTGTAAATAGAAACATTTTTCTTTGACTTTTTATCAGAAATTGTAATTATATTGATCAATTTTCTGTCACACAAGAACTCTACCAAGTAGATACCGATATTATAATCTTTTGTTGTACTTTTTTTCTTTTTCTTTTTTTCTTTGGTTTTCTCATCTTTATTTATTTCCTTGTTGGAATTGTCTTTTTTCTCATCTTTATTTATATCCTTATTGGAATTGTCTTTTTTCTCATCTTTATTTTTCGAAGAAACTTGAAATCGAAACTTGAAATCGTACTAAAGATACAAGCTGGTCAATTAAAGTAGATACCCTAACCATGGGTGAGAAAGCAATATTGTGGAACACAGTCCCAAGTACATAAATCATTACAGCTTCCAGTGTATATGAATCTAAGACATTAATACAATGGTGATCCTCATCAGTTAATTTTTGCTGCTTTAGATACTCTTTAGCTGTAATCTTATTATCATTTATTACATAATCCATTATATTTTTATGATTCTTATAAATACTTTCCTCTTCAAATATCATAGTTAGTCTTTCTATTTTCAACTGTAAGTCTATTTTTTCTTGCTCAGTGTATTTGGAACCATCCTTTTGTAAAATTTGATCATTTTCGGACATTCTTTGAAATAATATATTGTGATATTGACTCACACTAGATTCTTTTTTCTTTTTTTCAGAAATTTTTCTTTTTTCATCAATTTTGTGAATTATGTTCTTCCAAAATCGATCAAGAATTTGTTGATTATTTAAATTAATAATTGGTGAAATCTCATCTTTACGTTCATTATCAGAACTATCACTATCAGAAAAACTACTATAACACCTAATACTATTCAAATAAATACGACTATAACACCTAATACTACTAAAAGAAATACGACTATTTAACCTAATACTACTAAAAGAAATACTACTATAACACCTAATACAATGAATATTCAACCCACACAAATTGAGACTCCTTCCATTAGTGACGTTCGATCCTAAATTCAACATCTTAGAAATACCAGTAGAAATCAAATTTCCATAAATACCAGTACAAGTAACATTAGTTGAATAAGATCTAGCATTTTTAAATGCTACGGTAGGAGTCGTCGGGGTCATTGGCAATTTCTCTATTTATTATTTCACCTTACTTAAGAGACTTCGGCACGCTCCTAGTCCGAAGCCCCAGGCATCTGGTATCCTTTTGCGGAACACCTCCGCTTGCTTTTGCGCTATTGTTACTTATGGCTGTTATGTTTAGGCTTTTTTTAGAATCAATATAAGACTAAAGATTCAACATCCTCCCGTTGCCATACCCTGGATAAAGAAATATCCCTCTTTCTAAAACAAGGAATGATTGATTGATTATATTGGTTTCTAGAAAGAACCGGCTTTGAGGTTCATATTTCCAGGGAGGAATGCACCTATTAGGGTCAACATATTTCCCTAATCCTCTTTATTTAAAATTTTCTAAATCAGAGAAAATCTTGGAATGAAATCCTTTTTATCAGAGTTAATATCTCTTTTTGTGGGATAGGTTTATTCTTTCTATTTTCTTTGGTTTACCCATCCGCTAGAGAGAAGACAGAAACATACGGCATAAGCACTGGAAGCAAAGGTAGAGGCTAAGGCAGCAGAAGTGAAGGCAGCAGCTACATCGAAAGGACTTTGTAACTAGAGAATCAGAAACTCTCAATGTAAAGTCTGGAATTAGGAAACTTAAAACAAACTGTAAGATAATCTTAAAAGCACTAATGCATACTTTTTGAAGTCAACACTCATTGTTTCTTTCAGTCACTGCCTCTCAATGTATACCTCCCTTCGCCTTTTTGGGGCTATGGGAGGTATACATTGAGAGTAAGTGAGCGAGTGAAATAATGTATGTAGCTCCGGATTGTTCTTGTTCTCTCCGGACTGTCTGTCCTGTTGGACAAATAGGCATGTGTTTTGAGTAAGAGTTCCACACAAGCCTAGGTTAGGGCAAGAAAAGGATAAGTCAACCCCTAAGGGAAATTCTATCTTAACTTGCCAGTCTAGGGGTATGGGTTTAACATCACAGTACACAGCAGTGATATCTTGGCTTCGATGCTGGTCGAGGAGTGCCACCGTTTCCGCAGGCTATAGCCAAGAGTTCACGGAGTCAGGTTACCACATGTCTACGGGCCACGCTCCAATCAATGCCTTCTTGTCCTCGAGTCCAGTAGTTCGATTCATGCTCTTGGGAATACCAGTCCTCCTAGGCAAGCTACTGTTTTAGGTCAGGAGCTCATCATGCAGCTATCTTTGAGACAGACATGCTTGTCTCAGTGAATACATTGCTTAGCCTGAAATGAACACTCGGTTTCATTCTTCACTCTACGCAATAAGAATTTGTGTTTCCTTCCTGAAGTATTCTGGGTTTAAGATGAGCTTACCAGTCTGTTTTAAGTTTCCTAATGCCTTTTCCTATCTTCATAGATAGTATGCACTAACATTCGTTTTCCTATTCCGGAACTATGCATTAGCTCGTAAAGCTTCTCCTTCGGCTTTCTCTTTAGTTTGACTAGTGGGACTAACACATTGGCTTTTTGAAGTCCTAGAAAACGAATTTCAAGGACACTCCTAGGGTTAAGGACCTTGAAGGTATAAAACCGTGTTCTAGGCCATAAACTACCATAAACTAATAGGCATTGAGTTCAATAATGTGTGTAGCTTATTAAGTGAGCAAAGCACAGGGGACAGAACGCTAAAGAGAGAAAGCAAAGTAAGAAGGTGCTGTCCTCAATCACATAAGCCAAGGGTGTTAGCGAAATTCTATTCATTTGTCTCTGGTAATGCAAGGTTCGGAAGAATAGGACCTGAGACAAGCATTTGGACTGCTCTAAAAGGCTGGCAAGAAAGCCTCTTTACAAGGAAGTGGAAGCTCTAATTTGTGGATTTCATTTCCTTCTGGGGGCTATACTCAACTATGCTAGCCTGCGAGCTTAGTTAATGAATCAAATCCTGCCCTTTTTTCTTAGGTAAGTAAGCAGCAGGTCGACCGGTGGGCTTTGAGCTACCAGAGCAAGGAGATACAGCTTTTCCTTCCGGTTAAGAATTCCTTATTCAACTACAAGTTAGGGAATGAAGGCAAGATAGAAGAAAATCTTACAGAACACCTTCTTAGGTAAGATCATACGAGTAGAAGATAGTACCTGGCATACCTACCCGTTATAATTAATGGCAGCTGGCAGAGCTCATTTCAAGGACTCAAGCAGTCTTAGTTATTCCCAGGCACTACAGAAGTTGCACTTAATAACTACCCATTCGTACGAAATCATGAATCTAATGATTCTCTGGGGAGCCTAGTGACAGATCGAAGTCAAGAATGCAAAAGCCTGTAACTGGAAAGCTCTTGCTAACGCTATTGTCAGAGATTCAAGACTGAACTGAACGGAGCGCGTGCTCGTGACTTAGACTGCCTAAATCAGTCTGGCTTATAGAGCCTTTGCTATCAAAAGCAGGAGATGAATAGATGAATCCACGCGGTGTCCAAACTACTAGTTCGGCTGAAACCAGAGACGTAGTTGAGTGGGCCAGACCGGACCCTAATAAGTGCTTCTTAATAGTGCTTCCAATCTCGTGTGAGTTGGCCCCTCCATTGATCAATCTTAAGAAAGCCCAAAAAGAAGAGTCAAAACGGCCACTATTGCTTGAGCACGCTAACTTCATTGGTAGTGGTAATGGATAGTGGGGCTATAAGAGGAATGCCACACTTACTTGAATCTAGCGGCTATTGCCGGATTCAGTAGATAGATGAGCGACTAGAGCCAGAGGCTCAGGCTCCTCTTATTGAATAGTTGGCGTGATCCATATTCAGAATTGCAAACCAATCTTGTGATAGTTGGCATGGTTCCAGACTGAGGAAACCTGGTGCTATCTATTGATGATTATAGCCTGCTGGAGGACTTATTAAGCCAGCAAGAATCTATATATAGAGCTGGGCTTTACTATTAAGTGGGTGAGTCCGGCCTTATTAGGCCCCACTGTGGAGCTTACTAATCCGGTGACTGATAGTAGGTTATTCTTCTTCTTATATTTTGCTTATTAAAGAAACCTACTGGCTGGCATATTCATTCGAGCGCTATTCATCTGCGACTATAGTAAGTAGTCTGGCACAAGATTCAAGTCTCCAGACTATAAGCCGGGCCTGGCTTATAGTCTGGTTAAAGTTTGTGTAACTTATTACCTACGGAGAGAAAGGCACTCCCGAGCAGAGGGAGGGCCGCCCGTCCTGTTACTCCTCTTCAAGATGTGAGCTGTTCAGGACTCGACTCGGTACAGCCAAGCCAGCCGCTTCTTTCAAAGATAGCTTTCTTCCTAGGGGATGGCACTACTGAGCTCCCTCCGGGGTAGTGGACTCGAGGAGTGCCTTCCTCTCCTCATGGGTACTAGTGACTTTAAGTTGTTATCAGAAGGTTAAAAACAAATATGAGATGAAAGCCCTCTCTAGCCCTAAGATAGAACTCCAAGATGTAACACAGGTGCATGATCTGTCTCCCGCACTTTTTGATTCCAGCTCTGGCTTCACCACCTTCTTCAGATTCTTTCTAGTTGGAAGAGTCGTGGTTGCTCCTTTCGAGTGGCTCTCAGGTGAACCTATTGCTTCAAGATAGGATTTACTTAGTTTTCTTTCTTCCTGCCCTTTCCGGACTCTGTCGATGGTATGCTTTGGATGGCTTCTTGGGATGCTGTGTATGGTAGGTTTTCTCCTCTGCCGGGAATAGTATGCTTTCTTATAGTAAATAGGTTTGTTCAAGGACGAGGACCCGAACGAATCTTTTTCTTGAGAAATAGCCGGAAAGACAATAAAAAAGATTAAAAGGGCGAAGCCCTAAACACTCCTTTCTTTAGTAGCCAAGGCAGTAGCCTTTCCTTCCGGCGATATTAGCTTGGGTGGCTGGGGTAGATTGGTTTGGTTGACCTTGCTTTCTGCTATGCCTGAGATGGTATCCTTTGTTTGGGTGGTATGCTTTCGGGTAGTATGGTTTCTGTTCTGATAGTCAATTTCTTTAGTGAAGCTAGCCTATTTGATAAAATTATTTTCTCTCCTTCACACTTCACTCCTTAGAGGAAGGGATATGATTAAGGCCAAGGAAAGCTGTCCAATCGCTTCAATCACTCCTATGTCAATTTTGTTTGCTGAGATCTTGCTACATTTCCCTCTCCTGCACCTGGGACTCGTACAGTCGTACTCTACTGCCGAAGCTCATGCTGCACCAACTCCAACTGCCTTCTCCAACGGGCCGTCATCATCTACATCAACTTATGAGAGCGTAGCAATCTCCGAAAGTGAATAAATCAAGTAGAAGTGCAGTAGATGCAGAGCTGGGCTCCTTCTGGCACTGCTGTCAGCTTAGTCCTCTCTGTCATTGGTTTTCTCTAATTCAGCATTTTACAAGAGCAGAGGGAAAGAGTTCGTTTTTGAAGCCCTTCGAACGCTAAAGAGAGAAAGCAAAAGAAAGGGAACGAGGGGGTAGGGCGGACGGGGGTCTGTTTCCAATCTGACCTTGCTAAAGAAAAGAGAAAGATAAGGCTTTCTTCAAGTGTTTGACTTTCATGTAAGGCGAGTGGAAGGGTATCATTAGCATAGCCAGTTAATAGCCAGTTAAGGTAGCCTTCTTTTCCTTATAACTTCATACTTGCTTTGCCTGTTCCGGCTAGAAGGGATAAGACCAGGTAAGGACGAACAAAGGAGAACACCTTGCTTTTGACTTTCCGACTTCCCTTTCTGCTGGACAGCTCTATCTTGATTCCACTTCAAGTATGGATCCCATTGACTGCTTTTTCTCTAAGATCTGTTTTGACAAATCGATGCTCTGGTGTACGGGCGGAATTGGGCATTGAGACATCAGATCACTGAGATTTGTTTCATACCAGCTGCGCTAATAAGTCAAATTGCTTTCTACCCACAAAAAGATGGGGGTTTGATAAACATAGGTGCTTTCGAAACAGCGGTCCATTCAGCAAAGAAAGTGGATGTCCCGGGTTGAATAAACTTCTTGCTTCTTTGATCCTACGATCTCACAAGAAGGCAATGCAGCTGCCCGTATTCGCTTATTTCCCTCCTGTGAAGAAGAGCGGGCTTGACAATCAGTCAGCGGCTTCGATCCGAAGGTCTCACTCTTCCTTTTCTATTGGTGAAATATATCCTGGCTGACCTCTTCAATGACGGCTCGCTCATACATCGTTGAGATTCAGAATTTGATACATAAGGATCGAGGAAGCAGCCGTCCTACATGAAACAAGCTACTATACTACAGAAACCTATCGATCGAGTAAGGCCATCAGACTGGTTACCTACCCTTTAGGCTACTTATTGTTCTTGAAAGGAGACATACCTCTAGAAGCTCTGATTGTGCTGAATCCGAAGCCAAAGAATGAATAAAGTGAAAGTAATAGATAAGAAATGGAACCTCAAGTGAGTGCGCAGTCCCAATACGAAGAAGAAAGGGGCGAGCTTACGGCATCTCCTATAAATTGGATCATCTCATCAATTCCTTTCTCTTTGATTGATGTTCAAATCGTTTCTCATGCAACCAAGCAGGCCGAACCAGCCCAGATCTTATCAAAAGCTTTTAGTGTTAGCTTTGGAAGTGTGCAATAAATGTGAATTGTTACAGGATGGAATCAACCAAAATACATGTTGTGTCAAAACTTTTATTCAAAGTGCTTCATCATGTTACAATAGTCCCGCTGGAAATCCCTTATCTTGTATGACCAAAAACCGAAATATTTGTGCAAGTTCACAATTTCGTGTGAACTTCTGTACCGTGGACAAATACAATTATGACTTTACGAGAATGCTTTTTGCAATCTCTTGCTAGTTAATATGATCAAATTTAGCCATCAGAAAATTGTAGTCGGATCCATTATACATCTAGACATGTGAGAATTTTATAAAGTGCACTTTTGTATATGGAGGAGTTCTAAGGAGATAACACTTGGAGAGAAGCACCAAGCCATCCCTCTTATAGTTTTTTTTTTTGTGTCCCAGAGATAAACAAGACATTTGATGGGGGCATGGGGTGTGCATACATCATACATGTGCCACAACTGGTATGGACGGCTGAATTAAATCAAAGAGAGCCGTAGATATTGTCACTGAGTAGTGCTGTACATTTTGAGTGACATCTGCATTTATCTACTATATAGAAATAATAGAATACATACAGCCATATTGATGGTAGCCTGGGTAGTCGAGACCAATATTCTACAAAGTTACTATCTTGGATGATTGTCAGAGTCTTCCAAACCAAAATTTACCTCTTCTATTACAGTACTCATTTACCTTGTACTATACCTTGATGTTCAAATAAGGTAAAAACTACACAAGGAAAGAGAGGTGGTGAAGTCCAGTATAGTATGCTGGTCTGCCGTGTTCTCAACATGACCCTAGCATCAGTTTGGAAGAATCCCTGCAACAACGTGTACAACTGTTAGGATCAACTCTTGTGGAAAATCTCAATGAGTTCTCATTGACGAGGTCAAGAGATGAATTTCCACACTGTTCCGTATGATTAACCTTTTTTTCTTGTAGGCCTGGGGTTCTGGTAAGCCCTAGCAATCCATGATCGAATAGGTCTATTGTTGTTATGTTACCACTGTGCAGCAAACCTGGTTGTGTATTACAAAGTATCTGAATTTTTTATTTTCTTTGGGTAAAAATATTTTTTTACTAATGTGACATTTTACTTCTTGTAATTTCTGATACAGATGATGGAATTCAGGGAAGCTGTTGAAGAGGCTACTAGTCCTCAAGCACTTAAGGAAATTGAGTATCAGGTAAGACAACCTGGAAGCTTGCAGATTTGAACCTTTGGTTGTCTCTGTATAACAAATGCATATACACACTGACCTCATAAACCTGATGTGCATCGATTTGAGTTTGGATGCGTCTGCTATTGGCAGAAGCTAGTGGAAAATAGGTGTCCTTGCTGCGTTGTCATATGACCAACTATGTACACATGATTATATTGTATTTTCTTTTTTCAAGGTACAAGAGAAGATGAAAACTTGGTCTAAATTGTTTGACAATGCTTTTAAGGATAGGAAATACGAAGATGCCATCTCTTCGATCCAGCGAATGACATACTACCACCGCATAAATGAAGAAATTACAAAGAAGCTGTGATAGATTTAATTGCTATTAAATCTTTTATTCACCAAGTTACTGAGTCAATGAGAAGATCAAGCTCACCCATTACCCCACTGTCATAGAGAAGCTGGGATACTTCTGAAAGATGTGAATACGTGCTTGTACTCCTCACCTGGTCTTCCCAAGGATTCTCATGAGGTGTAAAATCAGTCTTTCCAAGGATTCTTGTATGGTCACCAAGAGGTATTTTGGGGGCTCACTTGTCATTACTTCAATGATACAATTGATTTTAGATGCAATGAATCTGATCTGGTAGATTTTGATACAAGAGGTCTGCAACTTATGCTAGGTATGGCTAGAAAATAAGTGACTATTTAGTATTTACAGGATATTTTTTATATTTTGTAACTTTCACAGCACAGTGATCGTATAAAATGAAATTAATAAGAAATATTCCATTGTATTCGTGAAGTATAATTAAACCGGTGATTGCAGTCTGATTATTGAGATGTATCCCATCTATAAGATGTCATATTGGTGGTATTTAGTAGAACCAGAAAAAAGAAAAGAAATTCAACTAAGCAGTTGGTGATTGGTCAGGGTTCGTTTATTTATTATTATTTTTTTTTAGTTTTATTTTTTGCAGCAGCATTTAGCTCTATGCCAGCAAAATGCATTTTTGATTGTCTAAATTTTATGTTCAGTATGTCGAGATGTATGTCTGGTTGTCCAGTTAAGGTGTTGGAAAAACAATATAGAGCTCTAAATCCTTAAAGAAATGATTGTTTTTCATACACTAGTTTCTATATAATGGAGGAGCATTTGTAGGTCTGCATTGATCAGGCTCCCGATCCAAATAAATATTTAGTCACCGTAAGGGCGGGTTGGGAGTTGGGACCGATACCACCATTTGGTTGCTATAATCCAAATCCTCATATGCCTGCCTTTTCTCTGCCCTTCCACTATGAATATTCTATATTTTAGTTTCAGTGTTCTATCAATTAGGAATTTTAGTTATTCCATTTTGATAACTTGATAAGGTTCCCCAGTTCCTCTAGCTTTTCTCATTTCCCACTAACATAAAACCACCACACACATCCCATTCTTCTTTTCTCCAGTAGGAACCTTTAGATGTTTCTTGGAGCGCATAAACGTAACACACAGTCACTTTGCCCACTTCTAGTTCCTCCTATAAATAGTCATGCAAGTATGCAACTCTCTTCAACTCATCCACAGGAGAAAGAAGTTCGTAGTTACTAGCAGACTGTTTCTTTGGCAAAATGTCCATCATTCCCTCATTCTCTGGTCCTAGGATCAATATCCATGACCCATTCGGTTTGGACTCCTGGGATCCTTTTCATAACTTCCCCTTGGAAGGAATTATTCCTAAAGAGAGATCGAAGTTCACTGACAGTCACACTGATTGGAAGGAAACACCGAATGCGCATATTTTCAAGGTCGATCTTCCAGGTTTCAACAAGAATGAGGTGAAAGTTGAAATCGACCATCAGAAAGTCCTTCAAATAAGTGGACAACGAAACAAGGAGGAGGAGGTCGGAGAAAAGAATGACAAGTGGCACCGTGTTGAGAGAAGCAGTGGGAAGTTCATACGAAAATATAGGCTGCCAGAGAATGCTAGTGTTGATCAAGTGACAGCCGGGTTGGAGAATGGTGTACTCACAGTTACTGTACCAAAGGAGGAAGAAAATAAGGTCCATGGGAGACTGGTTGAGATATCGAATTAATTTGAAACTCCTGATTACTAGTGATTATATGTGTCGGTTATTGTAATATGCACTATGCAGATTGGTCACAGGTGCATGAACATATATTCAGTGTCATGGGTCGTATAATGGTAACTGGAATAAACTACATGAATCATCTTTCACATCCAAAATATTCCAAGTTTCGGACTCCTTAATTATGATCACCGCTCTTTTAAACGATACTTACCAGTATCTGCAGTTCGAACTCCTTGTCAAGCTCATTAATAGGTCACCACAAGAGAAAACTTCATCCTAATTTCCCAGAGGTGCGAGTCGACTCGGTCTAGCTGGGACTAGAATGACACCTATGACTTATGAGTTATGACTTATTATAACTGGAACTTCTATTAATGAAATCTGTCACAGTTAGTGTTGTTCCTTTCAGATTTCACATCCTATATATACTTAGATATAGGATATGCATTTATTCATGAAATCAAGTCCTGAATGCAAAATTTTCTTTTAACTTCCACCGTACCCCATCGTTTTCCTTCTTCTATCTAAACAGATCAAAAGATGGAATTCTCATCATCTTACCATTGTTTCTCAGCTATTGCTGTCCTTATAATATTTATCCAACAAGCAAATGCCAATCTGATGCACCTCAACAAACCAGGAAGGTTACAAACAAGTAGTTGTAATGTTTTCGATGGTAGTTGGATCTTTGATAGAGCATACCCTCTTTACGATTCAACAAAGTGTCCATTCGTTGAGCGGGAATTCAATTGCCAGAAGAACGGTCGACCAGATAATTTGTACCTCAAGTACAAATGGAAGCCTAATGGTTGTGACTTGGCCAGGTACTTCTCATCTTCTTTGAAGGTTCTGCTCATCTTATACATGATGCAGTACCTGCTATAGTAGTGTCGTAGTGATGTATAGTAAGTATTTTGCTTATGAGCCAGTGTGAACCATGTGCATGTCTCTGTGTAATTGATAAGGTCTTGTAATAAACTGTATGAACCAGTAGTGATGTATGTGTTTCCAGACCAAACATCTTGAGAAACTGCCGACATTTGTTATGCAATTAATTATCGTTGCAACTTGCAATGATGTGGGCGCAGACCTTATCACAAGACCTGCTGGAAATGGTTGTGGGATGTAGAAGTGATAAAAGCACTGGCAACTATACTTGGCTAACTTAACAAATCATCCTTGTTAGGTATGTAGGGCGTGCACCCGGTTCATCGGATCTATTTAGAGCTGGACTCATCCCCAACACCCACCCTCTGAATCTTGATCGTTATGTGGACAATCCCAACCTCTGTCGCATTATTTCACACGAGAATTTTAATATGAAAACGCAGTACAGTAAACACATGATCAGTGATGACTAGTTATGGTGATCAACCAAACAGACATGCCAGCTGACAAAGTGTGGAGCCTATTTGGTGCAGGAAAGTAACCAATAATCAAATAATGTATGATTACAAATCAACCAAAAGTTTGTATGCTACTTTTGGTTCTCACGTGACAAAGATTCTTTATGTTCTTGTTAAGAAATCTAAGCAAAAGTTGCACTGAAGAATTTAAAAATGTGAAGTTCTGATTTGTGAACACAGTCAACACTAGCTGCTATTGGATTCGGGTCCGGCCATCTTTTTACACTCTTTCGTTAAAGGAAACCCTGTGTAGCTTTTAGCATATTTTGATGTGTTTTCTTGTCTCTTTTTTATTTTTCTTTTTGGCTAATTGCATCCATCAATGTAGGTTCGATGGTGTAGATTTTTTGAGGAGATTCAAGGGGAAAAGCATCATGTTCGTGGGGGACTCACTTAGCTTAAACCAATGGCTATCCTTGATATGTTTGCTTCACAATGCCGTGCCCCAAGCGAACTACACCATGAAGAGAGGAGACCCTCTTTCCACATTCACAATCACGGTAGGTGTTAAATATTGTCTCATGACAACAATTTTTTGTCATGACTCGAATAAGACAAAAAAATGTCTCCATTAGTATTATTGTTGATGGTACTGTTTGACCCGAATTCTAAACCAAGAAAAAAAAATCATAGTTCCGATTCTTATTTTTAGGAACTGTTTAAAAATAGGTACTTAAAAAACCGAACTATATAGAATTGGAATCAAATGGGTTTTTAAACAAAAAAATCATATCAAAATTGGAACCGGAAGTTCATACTTTTAACATAAAAAATATCGAAATAAAAAATATAAAAACTGAAAACATTCATTTATATATTATTAAAATTTATTTATTAGTATAATATATAGTTTTCATAGCATTTATATTTAATGTTATAAATAATACAAAAATATAGTTTATAACCTTAAATATATGATTTTATTTAACTTATTATCGAATGGCATAATTACTTATATGATCAATATTTAAAAAGTGACTCGTTCATGCAGTATTTTGTTATTATCGAAAAAAAAAAAATGCAGTATTTTGTGTTTATAGTACACATTTTTTTAATAAAATTAATAAAAAAATGTATAAATAGTGAATCTCTTAAGAACCGGAACTGAGAATATCCACTAGAAACCGATGGTTATGGGTATAGTCCCACACTCCCACAATTTTAAGAACCGTAAAAAACCAAAACCAAATTCTTACAACACTAAGAATCGGACGTATTACGACACTTAGCAGTGCCGACCCTGGGCCTATGCTATCTAAGCCCATAGGGCCCCCAAAAATAAGCAAAAAAACAAGGTCCCGTTCTATTTACAAAAGCCTACTATAATGTTAAAAATCCAATAGAAATTCATTACAAAAGCCCAATCTACTAAAAAATTGGGAACAAAAAGTCGCGAGAACTTCCAGGCATCATGAATCCTCTTTCTTCAGTTTCTACTTTCTAATTAGTATGTGTTTGAAACACTGTATTTCTACCGCCAATATCCTCTTCAACTGAATTAAAGGATGCATATACATTGTTAAATTTAACTAGATGAACTAATATTCAGGTTGGTTTCTCTAACATACCTTCATATAAGCTTATTTTGGAATTAAGAATTAGAACTGTCTGAATTAACGGAAGTTGTGTGAGTTTTGATGCATGCTTTAAACACATAGAGGTGGCAACTGTTATGAACAAATTAGGTGCCAGCCCTAACCGCCTTAAAAGAAACTGTTGTGAACAAAATTCACTAGCCACTTTTGTGCAAAGCAAAGTGCACGAATAGTCCTCTGCACCATGTCCAGTCTGCGAAATTGAGTTGCATCTTCAATTCATTGAAACTTTTGGAGAAATGCTGCCTAACAATTGAGTTATATGCATATAAGATGTGCTCCTGATATGAGTAAAGTTAGCACTATTTCAGTTGTGTAAAATTATTTGTTACTCGGGACTAATCATAACAAAGCTTGAAAATGGTTTCTAGGATTACGCCATATCAGTGATCCTCCTCCGCAACGTGTATTTAGTGGATGTGGTGAGTGAAAAAATTGGCCGCGTTCTTAAACTTAACTCAATAGAGGGCGGCAATGCATGGAGAGGCATTGACACACTGGTCTTCAACACATGGCATTGGTGGAACCGCAGAGGCACTACACAACCGTACGAATTCCTAACACGTGATCGATGATTTTGAACGATATTAATTTCCTTTTTATGGACATCGTAGAAGTTACAAGTATATGTTGCTCGACTTACAACCGAACAATTTATATTTTTTGCTGCAGATGGGACTACATTGAAGAAGGAACAAAGATTTACAAAGACATGAATCGTGTGGTTGCCTTCGAGAAAGCTTTGATAACTTGGGCCAAATGGGTAGATACAAATGTTGATCCTACAAAAACCAAAGTATTCTTTCAAGGGATTTCTCCATCTCATTACAAGTAAGCTTCGCTACACACTGTTTGTTTTTAAGACTAACTTTAATCCTAATTTCCTATTCAGTTATCCTATAAAATGTGAAATTCTACCATAGCAATATGAAATTGAATAGCACATAGCTTATATAATTAATGTTAAAAGTGGAAATGTAGGTACCATGTGCATAGGCTGTAAGGACTTGACGTGTTGTTTCTTGTATATGTGTAGATAAAAAAAATTTGAATAAACATGTTTTAACAGATTGGAGATGTCCCTAGGAAAAAAAATGGCAAAAATTCCTTTGGGGCCATGTAATTACGTTTTTATTCTCGATTTGTTCGTGTGTTCATGCTTAATTTCGATTACTATTCCAGTGGAAGTGAATGGGACGAGCCGAATATCAAGAATTGTTTGATAGAGAAGCAGCCAGTGAAGGGCTCGACGTATCCTGGAGGTTCACCACCAGCATTAGCAGTGCTTAAGAATGTATTGAGAACAGTATCTAAACCAGTCTACCTACTGGACGTAACGACATTGTCGCAGTTGAGGAAAGATGGACATCCATCGATATATGGTCTTGGTGGACAAAGGGGAATGGATTGTAGCCACTGGTGTCTAGCTGGGGTTCCTGATACTTGGAACCAAATTTTGTACAATGCTCTTCTCCCTTAAAAAGGGAATGCTGGAATTGGATCAGGAAATGATATATTGCTTAGATCATAATAATTTCAAGGTTGGGTAAATTTTATTTGATACCAATTTTTAACTATACTGAGAGTCTCCTGTATTCATTATCGAAAAAAAAAAAAAGAGTCTCTCCTGTATTATATTATGAAATTTCGAATTAATATTATTCTCAAGATGGTCATTCCAAAGTAAAAGGGTAATTGCCTAATTTGGCCATGATAAAAGCACCTTGTGCTCCAACCGGTGGTGCCTTTTAATTTTGACATTTTCAATGGGTTTTTGACCTTTTTGCTTTTCCTTACAACACTCTCTTTCCTCCGGCCATACTCTCTCTCCTCTTGTATTTCTGATGTTGACAAGCACATTGATAGTTGCCCGTTAGATTCTCTTCGCGATACGTTCTGACAATTTTTTACCATTAGATTCAACCCAACAAAAATGAAAACCTAGTAGTCATTTAAACCAATAGAATTACTTATTGTGGGAATGAGGGAGTAGCAATTTCTTGCTCTATTATCAACAACTGTTTCGTAGTTTTGTTGTACGGACATGAAACAACATTAACCTCGATTTTTGTGCCAAACTATAAAAGTTTTTACAAACCTCCAAAACTTCCAGTTTTTTTTACTTAATCTTCTTGATTATCCTCTCCTTCGTGATTTTGGTAAGGTTTTTCATGGAGGAAAGAACATAAATCTTGATATAGAATTTTTCTAATGTTCATCTTCTTGATTATCCTCTCCTTCTACGGTTCTCATTGTTTATTGATATGTTTTGAACTTTGATTTGTTGTATTTAGTATTGGTTTGTTTCTAGGTCGTCTTGGGTTTGTTTTTATGTAGTAGTGTATAGAGTTTTTTAAGGTTTCCATAGTTGTATTTACTATTTCCATGTTGATTTTATTATTGTTGCATTGAGTGAAGAAGTATGTAATAGGTGAGATGAAATTGAGAGTGTTTGATGTGTATATTTCCTTAGAAGGATTCATGTGTCTTGTGGAAGGTTTGTCCAAGCGCATGAAATTGAGTTTTTGTGTGATGTACTTGATGAACAAGTCTCTTTGTAGATTGATGAAAAAATTGACTACTTGAATATGATTCAAAAGTAGAAGAAGACAACTGTGCAGTCATTGTGGTGAGCTTGGATTGCCTTTTCAGCTGCGGTTTCACCAGGTTTTAGCAATAAAGCTAGACTGTGTGGATGCCACCATCAGCTACATTTACATATACCGTCAGTGATAAGCACCCAAAACTGTAATATAAACCCTGTAGAGACATTACATATTGGTTAATTATGTATGTAATAAATGCAAATTAATTGTATTTTCATACTTTTTGCAGGTTTCGACACGTAAACGATGAAATTTCAACAAAATTGGCATTTAGTATGGAAACAAGGTGAATATGCTAATTGGAAACAAAGCTTTTTTATCAAGTCCAAAAGAAGCCCATTGGAAGCTTAAATCAAGCTCATGAAGCCTGGTCAAAATAGTCAATTCCGGGTCAACCCTGGTCAAGTCTTGCAGAAAATTAACATAACTTCAGAAAATCATATATTTTGACTCCGAACTCCGTTTTGGACGTGTGACCTGTCAAAACGATCAGCGCGACAAGCTCTACATAATGGTATATAGGTTCTATCAATTTACTGGGCTAGAAATTAAAACAGATCCAAACTAAGACAAAGTAAAAATCCAATTACTATTCATCATGATATCATTAAGTGGAAGCTTATGTAATCACCCACTTTCTCCACTTAATATTTGCACAAACCACTCATAATTATTTATCTTGTAATAGGAATTACTATTCACCCACTTTCTCCACTTAGATTAAATAAATTCTATTATAAAAATAGATTAATTTGTAACCTTTGGATTGAAAATGTAAGATGTAATCTTGGCCCCCCATTTCACTCCTTTGAAACTATAAATAGGAGGGGTGGTGCTCTAAATAAACTTGCCAATTTACTTTTGATTTGTGGCCTTGTATCCTTTCACTCTCTTCTTCTTCTTCTTTTTTATTTTTATTAGTTGTAGCTATCTCACCATGGACTAACTCATCCCTTGTGGAGGGTTAGATAAACCCATGTGAGGATAACTCTACTATTGAAGATGTAACTCAATTGCTTAAAATTTAACAAGTTTGATTTTTGCTTCAATTACAAAATAGTTAGAAGTGGAAAACAAACTAGAGGTTGAAGAAGTGCTCTAAAGATAGGGTGCTAATTTAATCTCTCATACTAGTAGAATCTCTTTAGAGATTTAGAAATTCTATTAGGGATCAAATTAGTTTAATTATTCACTTTGATTTGTCTATGAATCAAAGTGAATATGAAAACTAACAATTGAAATATGCCTTTCATTAATAGTAGTTTGAATTACATGGTAAATCAATCCTCCACACTTCTCTCTATTCTATCTTCTTTAGTCATTTTAGAATAAATTTGTTATTAGTAAATTTTGTAACTTATAATTAAAAAAAGTAAAGTATAGTGTAAAAACTTCCACCTAAAGCCTTCTCTCATTTAAGATTTCTCTTGAGTAGTCTAGCTAGCTAAGTTGTGAACCAAAAGTGCTTCAATGTTAGGCATGAGACGATTCCTTTACTCGAACTATATTTCAACATGAATCGAGAGTAAGGTAATTGATATAAGTGTGAGTTGGAGTAACGTCCAATTTAATACTTATCAGTCAGCAACTTGGTTTTTTTGGAAATCCCATTTCCACTTCACAGATCACCTTATGGAGTTTTGGAAGCACGTTTCACTATATAAGTTTGGGAATGAATCAATGTAATGGTATTTTGTGGTTTGTGAAGCGGTCGGTTCAGTGTGCTTGAGTGTCAGCACAGTAACTGTTAATGTTCACATGTTTTGTTTGTGATTATATCAGGGGTACCCTTATATCAGTGTTGTTGTTTATAAGGAGATAAATGAGAGAGAAAACTGTATGGAAACTCAATAAGAAAAGATGTATTTAGCATTCACAAAACTGGGCTGGACGTGCCATTCTAAACTGAGATAACTGACAACCTATAATGTATGATACATCAGCAACTGAAGCCATAAACAAGAACACAATTAAAACTATCAGGTTGACTTTAATATACACCTATAACTTATGTACAAAATAGTATTATCCAATAACAAGTTAAACAAAAGTTAACTTTGATAAGTTTATCTAATATCAAATAAAACAAAAGTGTAGCATTTAATAACACATACTGAAGTTAAGAAGTAGTAACTAGCATCTCAGTGCCATATTTCACCATTGTTCCCACCCAACTCAGTTACAGCTTGTCCATTGTTCAATATTTAAAAAAAATTCTTATTCAAATTTAAATAGCCAAAATGTTTTGAAGTCCCACCCTTTGTAAAATTGACCAGGATTAGAAGTTGCTAATGGTTAGTACCTCAGAATATGTTTGTACGTAGATAAACTGGTGAGATAAAGAATCTAGTTTGCGGGGGGGGGGGGGGTGGGGTGGGGAGGATTTTTGCCACATGTTAGGAACGATACGAAGTGAGTCTTCTCTTGCCATTCTTAACATATACCAAATGTAAGCAAAGAACTATACTATTATGCCAAACTCAACAATCAACACTTGAAATGTCAATATTGCAATATGGAACCAAGGATGCAAAGCTATTGTACGTATGCTTCCAGAGAAAGAAAATATGAAAAACAACCTAACTCAACAGAGTACAAAGGTATAAGCTTTACTGAAGATGTTGCCCAAAGCAAACTCAAAGAGACAAACTTTGATATCAAACTCAACCAATTACGAGATATTCGACGGGTTTCACTATCAATGAACGAGAAATAAGAAACTCCCACAAACTCATTTTTGTCTATTTTTTATGGGGATAGGGAGCCATTATTGGACTTAGCTTTACAAGGATATCACTAACTCACTATACATGTATGTTAAGTGTTTGTTGAAGATGTGATTAACTACTCCCACAAACAAAAGGATTAATGTTTAAGATCAATTTCCTTGATCATTTCCTTGATCAATTTCCTTGATCATTTATCAAACTGAGTTTAGATGGCGCGACGACTAAGACAGTTCGCTAGAGTGGATAAGAAGTCTTTCGAGTTTGAGAAGGTGGGTGTAAATGATAGAGAAGCTACTTTTTGGATCACTGAAAGAAGTAGAAGTAGGGTATTCAAATCCTCAATCTCTGAAGCAGGTGGACTATGGTTTGGGAAGTTGTTATGCCAGTGGAGATTTGAGATGGTATAATGATTCGTATTTTACGCTTAAAGCTACAAGGAAGAAGAACATTTGGGGTGATTACATCCAACTGATGGTCTCCCCTAAGAGAAGAGTTTCAAATCATAAAGTTCTAATCTTTCTGGCCAGCGAAGATAGTCAAGGCTGGGCAGGATGTGGTCTCTCACTGCTTGATTTTTTCTTCCCAGGGGTGAAGTTTGGCGGAAGAGCTCAAGATGTTGAAAAGTTCTTTCGATCCCATAATCCCAACCTTGCTATAAACAATCCTTTGGAGTTCCCCAACCTACTAGAAGATGTTGTCTCACATAATGTGAAGGTGTCAATTAGATCAACAGGTATGGTTACCAATGCCAGTTGGTGGATCAATGCAGCTACATGTCATGCGTCTTCCGGAGACGTGGATTCGGGGTGGGTTGGCAACAAGATCAAAGACCACCTTGGTTCTTCTGAGCTTAGAATCGTGGACAAGAAAAGAGCAGTTGTTTTTTTTTTCAGTCGGAAGAGAAAGTTTATAAACTTATTAAGTTAGGCACTTTGTGGTATAGCCAGACCTTAGTGAAGTTTAAAACATGGAGGCCAGATTGGCTATCTTTGGATGCGTCTTTACTAGAGAAGAAGAATTGGATGGTTTCTTTAATTGGAATTCCCCCTCATCTGATGGCGAAGCACACTGCAGAGAAAGTTGTTAAGCAATTTGAACAAGATTTTCAGATTGACGAGCATACTCTTGCCGTTGGGTCTTCAATCAAGTTTAACCAATGTGAAACTCTCTCATATCCCTAGGTTGATCATATTGGAAGAGAAGGGGTACAATTTTCCGATCAGAATCGAAGTCGTCAAGAGGGACAACTCTGACCGGAATTCGGCCACATCTCAGTGTGACTCGGCATGTCCGGATCCAGGTGGATCACCATATCACGTTTCTCCTGCTTCTGTTGCTCAAATGGTGGATAATGTGACATCACCATCATCTACTTCACTGCCACCTGGTTTTGATAACATACAAGAAATGGCTACGTTGCAGGTTCAACAGTCAGATGGTCAAAATGACAGTAACATTTTTGTGGACAATCCAGCTGTATTTCTTCATAATTCTTTTCAAGCACTGGAACCAATAGAAGAGTGCACTGAAGTGGGTATGTCATCAAGTCCGATCCCAGGATCCTCAAACCCAGCACCCCATTTACATACGGAAAATGAGCGGTATATAGGGCCCAATAGCCCACGACAGACGCAAATGACAAATGGGAGGCCCAATAGTAAAAAGAGGAACGAGGCAGGACCTATGGGCCTATTTCCTTGGTCGAATATTGCTTTAAGGTGGGCTCACATGGCAAGACAAGCACATAGGCCTAAACCGAAAAGAAGGCACCATCGTTGGCCCATGTCAAATCCAAGTTCTAGAGAGGAACATATTCATCTCAGGTATATGGGAATGCTCAAACCCAAGTCCAGACTGGCTCAGGTATATGGGAATGCTCCTCTTTCTCAACAGGCAAACATGTTAGAGTTCTCTAGTACTTCAACCCCTGCTCTGGCTTTCAATTCAAGTGATGACAACAATCATGAGGTCTTTTCTGCTCCTTATTCTTCTAGTCGAGGTAGATACGTGCCTTCTCCATTATGCTCACATGAGGTGTCTTTATCACATATTGCCGGTAGTATTCATAGAAATGAGAATGAAGAGGACATTAGTAATTGGATTCAATGGCTGGCAATTCCTTTAGTTGAGCAGCTTGGTTTAACTGAGGAACGAGGGAGACAGGCTCTTTTTAATTCTTTCATGGCCCTTGATAAAACAAACAGAGCAAATCATGTTACAGATGCTACACTGGCTTTTATTCAGGAAAGCTCAGATTCGGAGAGGCTTACCAATAGTGATGTTGGGTTGACGACGTTCTTAATGAAGATTAAAATTGCTTTGTGGAATGCAAGGGGAGTGGGAAACCTGACAGCTTGTAACAACATTCGGAGGTTGAGATAAAAACACAAGCCGGATATTATTGTTATTCAAGAAACTAGGTTACAAGATGGAAACATCACTAAGTTTCATGCCCTTTGGAGACACCCTTGGCGGCTTGTTTTGGTTCCTTCTTTGGGTTTTTCTGGTGGGATTGCTCTTACATGGAACTCAAGCAAAATTACCGTGGAGGACACGCTATGCGGAACATATTCAGTTTCGGTAGTGTGTACAAACTCTAATGATAGTTTTAAATGGCTGTTTACTGGTGTTTATGGTCCTCCACAAGTTAGGTGGAGGGATCATTTTTGGGAGGAGCTGGAGAATTTTAGAGCATGGTCCCAACTTCCTTGGTGTCTTGGTGGCGATTTTAACGTTATTCGGTTCCCTCACGAAAGAAAAAGGGGTGGAAGGTTCGATACAGGCATGCGTGAATTCGGTGAGTTTATTAATAGCCATGCTCTTATAGACTATCCTCTGAATGGCGCCCTTTCCACATGGTCAAATGGACGAGAAGAACCCCGAATGTCAAGGGTTGACCAATTCTTAACTTCAACTGCTTGGGATGAACACTACCACCACGCTTCCCAAAGACCACTTTCAAAATACTCCTCGGATCATCAGACAATTATGTTACTGTGCGAAGATCGATTAAGTGGTCCTATTCCCTTTCGGTTAGAATTAATGTGGTTTGAAGACTAAACTCTTGTGACTAAGATCGAGGAATGGTGGAATTCTTTTCACTTTGAAGGAAGGCCTAATACTATTTGGTGGCGTAAAATGAAGGCACTTAAAGAAAGGCTTAAGACATGGAATAAAGAGGTCTTTGGCCAGGTGGATGTGCAAATTGATGATCTGCTATGTCGCATCGAGGTCCTTGAAACTAAGGAAGAAACCATGCCACTCTCACAAGAGGAATTCTGTAACAAAATTATTTTGAAGCAATCACTTAAAAGTTTACTCAAGAAGGAAGAAATTAATTGGAGAGTCAAGTCCAAAAGCAAGTGGCGCTTTGAAGGGGATGAATGCACTAAGTTCTTTCATGGCGTAGCAAATGCAAGAAATAAAGTCAAAAGCCTCAAGAGGATGGTCATAGAAAGGGTGGAGGTTAGTGATCCGTAAGCTATCAAAGATCATGTGATTCAATTCTATGAAAACATGTTCACAGAAACGATGGAGGGTAGACCGAAGTTAGATGCACTAGAATTTGGCTGCATTTCGGAGGACACAAGGACACATCTTGAAAGAAGTTTCACTGAGGAGGAGGCCAAGCTTGCTCTCGACAACCTGGGAGGTGAAAAGTCCCCGGGTCTAGATGGGTTTTATATGGCGGTGTTCAAGAAATGTTGGCACATTTTAAAGGACGACATTATGGCAGTCATCAAAGATTTTCAGGATACAGGATTTTTGGACAGTAGAAATAATTTCACCTTCTTAACCCTGATACCAAAAAAGATGGGTGTCTAACATTATTAGATTACAGGCCTATTAGCCTTATTGATGGAATCTACAAGATCATCGCAAAAGTACTTTTTAGAAGACTGAAATTGGTGCTCCCAGAGATCATCTCCATTTCTCAAGGCGCCTCGGTAGATGGAAGACAAATACTAGATAGCTCACTCATTGCAAATGAACTTATTGATTCAAGATTGACATCTAAGGCACCGGGTGTAATATGCAAGCTGGATATCACCAAAGCTTTTGACCACGTCAATTGGACGTTTTTGGACTACTTGTTGGAAAGAATGGGTTTTGGTATTGTGTGGAGAATGTGGATTCATACCTGCATATCAACAGCCTTTTTTTCAATCATATTGAATGGTACACTAGCTGGTTTCTTTAGAAGCAAGAGGGGACTTCGACAAGGTGACCCTCTTTCACCTCTTTTATTCACTATTGTCATGGAAGCTCTCACTAGGCTGTTCCATAGAGCCATGTCCTTGGGGTATATCAAAGGCTTTCAAGTGGCACAGAACTCTCATGAAGTTGGTATTCTACAATATGTCGATGATACTCTATTCCTTCTTGAACTGTCTAGTTCTCAACTCTTCGTGCTCAAAGCTATTTTGTTAATGTTTGAAGCAGTTTCTGGTCTAAGAACTAATTTGGCAAAATCGTCATTGCTGAAAGTGGGACAGGTGGATAATATGGAATATTTGGCTTCTATTTTGGACTGTAAAACTAATTCGCTACCTTGCAAATACCTGGGCCTTCCTCTTGCCGCTTCTTATAAGAAGAAGGAATCATGGGACTCAGTGATAGAGCACTTTCATAAAAGGCTAGATGGGTGGCAATGTAATTACTTGTCTAAGGGCGGAAGACTTACACTTGTAAAAAGTACTTTATCCAACCTTCCGGTGTACCAACTTTCACTTCTCACTATCCCGGTGAGTGTCGCAAAATTATTAGAAATACTAGTCCGAAATTTTCTTTGGGGGACGACGGAAAATAGGTGCAAAATTCATCTGGTCTCTTGGGAACAACTATGTTTTCTTAAACCGTATGGGGGTCTTGGCATTCGCTCTTTGACGATCTTTAATAAAGCTCTCCTGGGTAAATGGATATGGAGATATGGCATGGAAATTGGTGGTCTTTGGAGAACAATTATTGAAGCGAAATATGGGGCAGATGAGTCGGGATGGTGGCCTAAACCAATTTCTCAACCACATGGATGTAGCCTATGGAAAGGTATTTTGGCCTCTTTGCCGCAATAATTGAGGCGAAGATAAAGTACAAAGGTCGGGTACCGGAAAAAGAATTCAGTTCTAGCATGATGCCTGGTGCGGTGACTCCTCTCTTTGCACAAGATTTCCTACTATTTTCAGATTTGCTTCCAAGAAAATAGGTGTGATTTCATACCACTACAGTCCAGCAAACTTACAAGTAGTTTGGAACCTCCACCTACGAAGGGCTCCTCGTGACTGGGAGTTGCCTGTCATTGCCGAACTATTTAGTATGATCCATGGGGTAACATTTTTAAACGAGGAAGACGAGTGGGCATGGAGATGGTCGCCAAATCGTTTTTTTAGCATTAGCAGTTTCTATGAGCATTTAGAAGCGAGTAGAAGGCAAGAAAGACAGGATACAATTCAGCCATTCCCTCACACTTTAGTTTGGTCAACCCCAATACCTTCTAAAGTTAAATTCTTCTTTTGGTGTGCCTTACTCAACAAGATTCAAACTAGAGAGCAGCTCACCTCACGAGGTATGGACGTGTCAACTGAATGTCCTTTATGTGGTAACTTTGAGGAAACAACTTCTCACTTATTTCTCGTTTGCGACACGGTGAAATTTGTTTGGACCAATCTAGTGGGCAACATCTTTGATATCATTGAGGTACTGTCAAACACATATTCTTTAGAAAACTTACTTCAACAGTGGCCTCACGTGAGAGGGGGGAACTTTGGGAAGAAGCTTTGGAGAATTTTGGCGTACGCAACTACTTGGATCATATGGACTACTAGAAATGAGGTGGTTTTCAGGCAGAAATAGGTTAGGAGGGATCGCATGTGCACTAATGTAAAGGCTTTGGCATGGTACTGGGTTGGCGAAGCGATCAGAAATTAAGAGTATCAGTTTGAAGACTTAATGGTACACTAGGATTCACTTTTTAGAGTGTCCTGATGACTTGTATGTTTTTGTCATGTTATGTATTGGTGTGAGCAACTCTCTCACCCAATAAAATTTAACTTATCAAAAAAAAAAACTCCCACATCAACCTGTATGCTCCGATACCATGATAACATATTACTTATTACAATATGAACAAGTGAACTTACGAAGGAGAAAACTAAGGCTTCTCTCAGAATCCAGAATAAAAAACAGGGAACAGTTTAGATGTGGCTTATAAAGCCTTACAGATGAAATACCTAGACTACCCTTAGATGGTATTAGCTAAACATGCTACATACTCTAATAAAAACGATGGAAGAAAACTTGTGTTGTATGAACCAAAAGTTCAAGGATTAATTTGTCACGCCCCAAATTTCCAGACAATATTTAAAACAATGATATTCAATCATCTGGAAACCCGGGGTGAAACAAAACCCAATACCCTGTTATCAAACACGATATAAAAAAACTGAAATCAAAAGAAAACTAAAAGAAACAACTCTTCATCACATTATTAAACTCTAAAGAAACTAACCAACTCTATTACACTTGTCTCAAAACAAAACCGTACACTTCAGAAAAACATAAACCAGAAGACTCCAAGAGCAACTCCAAATCACGTGTCCTCATCCACTGCACTCCACCATCTATGTTTCCAATAACACACCCACGTTGCAAAACAAAGCAAACATGGGTTAGCAAATTGAATTTGCTGGTATGAGTAAGACAAAAAATAAAATAGCAATACGTTCATATATTTCGAATAAAGAAATATACTATTCAATCATTTCAACTTGGAAGACAAGTTAGTTCCGTATTCTCAAAACGGCATGCAGTTTCTTCCCCAATCAAATTTCAACCCCCAATATACATTTCCAAGAAATCTCAGATAACAATATTCATCATGCTCACTTTCCAAAATAACTCACAATATAATTTCCACTTACATTCAACTTATTACATACACATGATAACTTATTTAAATATAAGTGTGATACACTTTACCTTTAAGCCAGCACGTCGTCTAAGGGTAGGACAACGTCTTTGCATAAAAAGTTAATAAGTCCTACCCTCTTGCAAAACAAAGTTAGATTTTCCAAATGTAATCATATTTATAGTATACATCTATTTCACTCTCACTGCAACCATCATGGATATATATAATCTGGCATAATATATCGCCAATATTAACTAACATTCATATCACACCACCATATCCATCATATCACGTTAACCATATTCATATTTTTTCGTAAGAAATTATATGCATCATATCATAATATATCACCAATCGTATCCAACAACTCGCTCATACTTAAAACTAATATTTTTCTTAAAAACCACTCGTCTATTGATGAGAACGAGGAACTATATCACAACTAGGGAGTACATTTATCCCTCGTGAGTATCAACTTACACAAACCACGTATACATTTCCTTGTAAGAAATAATGTACATCATAATACATAAATATTCATATACAATAACTCAGTCACATGTAAAATCAATGTTTTACTTTAATATCACTCGTCTACTTATGAGGACAAGGAAAAAGTCACAACCAGGGAGTACATTCATCCCTCGTGAGTATCAACTCACACAAACCACATAAACATTTCTCATAAGAAATCATATATATCATATGCAATAGCTCCATCACACGTAAAATCAATATTTTACTTTGCTTATTAATTATCTCATTGACTCATTTATTAAAAGACACAGCCCAACCTTTAGTTCCTACTCCACGATTTGCACTACACACATTTGCCAAATCACACATATCCGTGTGCCTCACTCACACCGAGTACCACTACAAGACATATGTCCCAAGCGGGATATCGCCTCCAGGAAACATACTTTCATCTTGTAAACTCGTAACTTGTGAGTCACAGCCATCTCTGGGCTTCCCATATACACAATCACAAAGCCTCTTTTGGGCATAACAAAATATCAGGTCATTCATGGCACATTCAATGAATACCTTGGGTCATTCCCGCCACATTCAAGGAATACCCATCATAACACTAATAGGTCATTCATGTCACATTCAATGAATACCTTGGGTCATTCCTGCTACATTCAAAGAATACCCATCGTAACACTAACATGTCATTCATGACACATTCAATGAATATCTTGGGTCATTCCTGCCACATTCAAGGAATACCCACCTACATTCCTGTACATTCAAGGAATATAGCCAACCCGCACGGCGAATACCTTAGAGAGGTCACATGACATCATTAGTCATAAACATTTATTTTCATCAAAGAGGCGTGGAGAGATCTAAAGATGTGAGCGACACATTAAATTTTCACCGGACATTTTTACACCGGATTTTAACACTCAAGAGTTCTCAGTTATTATAATATTTTCATTACAAAACAAACATCGTCTCAAACAATAATTCATTACTAAATATTCCAAATACAATAACTAATGAACTCACCTCATTATCAATTATATAAATCTTAGATATCAAAAAATTCAATCAGGAATAACACATTAGTTAAATGTCTTGTGAATACATTTTAAACAACCACAATCACGTACACAATTAAGTACTAACATTGTTCACATATAGTTATCACAATAACGAATAACTAATAACTAATATATAATATTGTGTAGTGTAGTGACGGCGCTTTTCCTCAAAGCTGCCTACGTATCCAAATATTTCAAGATTGGAATCAAGCCTTCGTAGTTCTTATCAGCCACATAGTCAATGCTATAGTTTTTCCTACATTCATCTAAATGACATGTAACTTAATTATTTAGAAACTAAGGTATGTAGATATACTTTTTCATGTAGAACTCGAAGTCCCAACCTCATCCCATCTAGAAGAAAACTTAGGTTGAAAACGGTAAAAATCCTAATTTTAGCAAACTCGATTTCTAACGGACTATCTTCCAAATGACACAACTCTTTTCACAGGTATCCAAACGCATCGAGGCTTTTTGTGTTGCAAATCTGATACACAGAACTTAATTTATCATGTTTTACAAAAATACTCAATCTCATTCTAAATGTGCCAAACCTAGGCTCGAACACAGTGCGCAGAAACTGATTTCTGACGCACTATTTTCTGCCAGTCAAACTTTCATATACTATAATTAATTCCACAGGGCTCGGAATGCAATGAGGCCAATTGTAATAGAAAGAAGACTTCCAAATCTTACTTTTTCATGTTTTCATAAAGTCTAGTTCAAACTCTAACTAAATTAAAACTGGACTTGAACACAATGCGCAGAAACTGAATTCTGACGCACTGTTTTCTGTCAACAAAACTTCCAGACATCATATCTACCACGACAGACCTCGGAATGTGACGAGGCCAATTGGGTTAGAAAGCAGACACATAAAACTTATTTTTTCATGTTTTGGCAAAAGTTTGAATCTGACTCTAACTATGTGAAAACTCGATTCCAAACCAGACACAGATCGGATTTCTGCAGTCAGAAAATTTTGACATGCTAACTTCCGAAGGGTGTAACTCCTCCTACATAAACCAAAATGCTATGGGGATTTTTGAGTTTCAAAGAGGGCAGATAACACTTACTTAAAATACTTTAAAGAAAACCAAAATCAATCTCTAAACACACTGAAATTCGTTTCCAAATCAGACAAAATTGCTGACTCGAACATGAACAAAACAACACCAATATTGGAACAAAGTGTACGCCCATGTCAGTACTTATAAATATGATTAATAGAAGGAAGGGTTCTTGCTCAAGTAGGATCAGTACAAAAATTAATAGATAAGTTCTAAACTAATATACAAGTGAGGCACATGCCCATTAAAGTCTGACTTAGCCTTAGCCTTAGCCTTATATAATTATTAAGTGATCAAAAATTCAAGGATGTGAGTACCTACTATGTACTCGATCAAAAACCATATATTCATGTCTTCTTATCTTAGAAATATTTGTGACCACAAGTTCCTACATCCTTAAATTTAGGGACCAAACCTTAGACAAAAAGAAATAAATTACTAGTATGGCATAATCTGTAGGTTTGATCTATATAAAGAGAATCCACCATCAATCTAGTATATTAACACACATGAATTTAAACAACATGAAGCTAACGTCAATATATTCATACTAGTTGCTACCCATAAAACCATACTAAACAATACCCGTAGTATCTATTCTAACCATACCTTGTCAATCCACATGACAATGATTTCCACAAGAATAAACTCTTAGGTGCTAACACAGTATCACAACTTCACTAGTGCCATACTACCATCTGGTAGATCAAGTCAAATTTAAGATAACATTGAATAGATTCATGGAACACCACTATAAGAAAGTTGACTTTTAGCCACGGACCAAAACTGTGGGTAAAGGGCTTTAGCCACGGCTATCGGATGTCGCAAGTCCATGGGGTTTTGACCTGTCGGGAAAATGTTAGCTAAAGCGAATGACCGTGGGTAACTGCGACGGTCCATGCAACAGCTCAAGCCGTAGGAACTTGCCACTGTGAATGACCGTGGCAAACGCCGCAAGTGCCATAGATAATGACCGTGGGAATAGTCGTAGCAACTATCACAGCACTCGACCGTGGCAAGTGCCATAGATAATAACTGTGGCATAATCCGTTGCAATTATTTTTGTGAGAGATAAAAGTTGTGGCATAATCCGTGGTAAAAGTACCTCTGCAACACACATCTTTTTGCGTTATCTACGGACATTGGCCGTGGCTAAAAAGTTTTAGAATTAAAAAAAAATATATATATATATATATATACTAGTTTTATCCACTTTTGCCTTTCAATCCAACTAATAACCCATCCATCTTAATAACAATATTACAAAGAAACCACATTCCTAATCAAAATTCCTTTGCCGAAAAATAGATAAAGAGACGAATATTCATACAAGTAAAAAAAAAAAGTATGTAGCATTTATTACCACAAACTCAATATAATATAAATTTCCAAATATTTTTCAATATATTTCATCACCCCGTACAAGTAATAATGCCTTAGTTCACCTCGCACATGTTTTTCCGTTACGTTTTATCATTCCCTTGCACTTGAATACTTTCGAAAATGATTTGAAGTCCTAGCTTCATAGAACCCTAGCCTTAATAACCTTTTCATGAGCATCCACCTGCATACAAATACCTACATACAAATGAATCACAAGGAAATGATATTAAAGTCAAAATCCCATAAGTCTAAAAGTCGGAACCTAGATGAATGGAGAAAAGTCGTAGCACATAGCAAGAGCATTTCTATGTGCTACAATTAAAACTTAAATTAGCATCTCACTTTGCTTTTACTTGCTCTAAAAAAATACCATCTAAAGGAAATTAAATTAATCAATGGACAGTGGTTTCCACTAACTTAGGCTTGACATCTACTCTGCATAACTCGTTGAACTTGGGCTGCTCTACATTGCCTAATTGTATCCAATCAAGTCGCATTCATCATGTGTAAGTGCGTAACATATATTTCTAATTTCTATAAGCTATGTACAGAAACTCCAGAGAAAAAATGCCACATGTTCTACTAATGTACGTAAAAAGATGAGATGATGGAGATTCTTACTGAGAGAGTGGTTGGACCAGCATGAGAGGTGAGTTGCTACTTCTAAGGCCCTCCTAAACTTCAGTATTGAAGGAATTTTGGTACTTGTCGTCCACCTACAGAAAGTTATATTTGTGTAAATAAAAATCACTAATTGTACTATCCAAATTATACAGAGACCATCTTATTGTATGTCGTGATCATATTGATTACGATTGAATGGTTACACTATATGATCGATCTGTTGAAATTGACATAATTCCCATACATTCCTGGAGGACGCGGGCACTCTATATCAGAATTAGCGTTTGCTTCCGGGCAAGGACTGCATTTTCTAAGAAGTGGCAACCCAAAGGAAATAACCGAGGTAATCACGAAAATAAGACATATCTCAATTACCTGATAGTAAAGAGATTAACCAGATAAGACAAAACACATATACACAACCATAAATATAAGGAAGTTCGCCATAAGGCCGATTAGAAAATTTCTGAAAGTATAAGTTCGTTACTAACCTTAACTCTATTTCCTCTTTTATGTAAATACTAAGGTATGCCCATGCCTACGGCCCGCGAGGCGTCGACGTGCCTGCGGCGCTACTTCGACGCTCAACGAGCCTTACGGTCGGTCTACGATATACATATATAATAAATATAAAAATGACAAAAGCAAATAACATAATTTCTGTACCATAGGGAACTGAAAAACGTTTTAGAAGGTTGTATTCCACGATTGACATCGATGAAGAGAACGTCATGGCAAAAGTTGTTGTAGCACTTGAGACCTGCAATTAGACCCTCACATTAAGTCTAGCAAAAATAAGTAAACACGTAACTGCAATCATTTATTGATTTATTTTATGAACAACAAGTTGGGTTTTACGAAGGGTCAACAATTTTATTTCCTGGATGTGCACTGAACTGACGAGAACATCTTGAGATGGTGATAGGGTGATCTATTCTCCCAAACCCAGCAAATGTAGATATTGGCAGCAATTGTGGAGGCAAACTAAAGACGGGAAAGAAGTAGGGGTGATCCATAGTTCCAATTAATATTATGCCCTCTCTATCTCTCGTACAAGTTCTAGCTAATGTAAGAATGGTGGCCGATACACACCTGGGGAGGAATGCCAAGTTCCAAGAATAGAGGACCCAATATGAATCCACCACCAAGACCAAGGAGCCCGCCGACCACACCAACTAGTATACCACAAGCGCTGTATAAAATCTAGTATACCATTCAAAATTAGAAGAGGGCGTGGTGCAATGGCTGGGATGCTAGACCAGGAGCTATCCTATCCCAAACCTGCTCAAAAGTAGGGCTCGTCATTTTCATCACAGTTACATGGTGAAAAATGACAAAGCTGGAAAATTTTGAGATAGGTTGCACAAGGGATTTCCATTAGTACAAGTCTTATTTAACTAACCTCCAAGGGATTCACCAGTAATCCCGATCTTAGAATGGTCTATATCCTCTCTTTCTGTAAGGTAATCAACCAGTTTTATCAGATCCCATACCTGCCACAACTATTTCTTTAATAGAGAGCTCTTCATAAACCACAATAGCAGGACACTGGCCAATATGATCTGACAGTGTAATTTGCACCTCCAAAAATGACATAACTACAACAAGTACAGGTAAGGCATCACAAATTTAAACAGGACATGCATATTACCGTATCAAAAATGAAAGGCATTGTATCACCAATTTTCCAGGATTGTATAAGCGCCTGCACTTGAATTAAAAACAAATATGTATATCCAAAAAAAGGAAGAGGAATTAGACTTGATCAAGTATAAAGTTAACAAACTGCAAAGTGGCCATTTCCATCTCAATAATGGACGTCATCTGAAATTCAGAAACATGTGTCTTTAGTTCAAAAATTAAGCAGACACTCCATTACTCCGTTGGAAAATGCCATTGTACAGAAACACCAATAGAAAACATATAATCAGATACATCAGGAAAACATCCAGTACATATTATGCATATAAACAGTTTTTTGTCAAATCAGGAAAATGAAAGGATATACGTACATCTCGGTATGTGGTTATATGTGCAGCTCGTTCACCATGCAAGAATCAATTGCAATAATAGCAATATATCCCCTAGAAGCGTATGCCTTGAAATAATGAGAAAATATCACGATGTTGCACATATGTAGAACGTAAGTGACTAGAAGATTTCTAAGGACAAATACATTTCAAGGACGTATCAAGATTTTAAAGTGCAAGAAACGAAAACATATTAAAAGATATTGTAAATGAATGTGTCTACCTTGATCAAAACGTCTACTATGAAGAGCATGAAGAAAATCCGATCGAAGCTTTTCAGCTGCTGCTTCATTTCTACTTGTTTGACTCTCCATGTTAGCACGTACTCGTCTTTCTCTCTGCTTATTCTTCACAACTCATATTTATAACACGTGGCTTCACAATTCATATTTATAACTACAGTAAGGAAGGAAGTCAAGGTTGTATCTGAAAAACCAAATGAACCTTACCAGTGGGATAAAAATCTAAAATTGGCGATGAAGAATCAGTCATCGATTCCCTGTAACACAAGGGAAGTGCATGCGCACTAGAAACACAACTCTAATCACATATTATGTTGACAACCAAGTACCAATAGCAAAAAGGATAGTCTTAAATGCAAACCTTGCAGCAGGCAATACACCCATTAACTGATCAAATGGCTTGAACGGTGTCCCAGGTATGAAATGAATTTCACAATGCTCAATATTAAGAAAATCAGAAGAAAATGGCGCATAATGATATGGATAAAACCTGGAGAAAATAGAAATATGTGAAATTCTCACTTACGCCAATTTTACCCTTGTCTTCTTCATCCCAATTTCTAATTCCTTCTTATGTAAACATACACCTCTTCTTTCTATCACCATCAGCCCACCTCCTTTTCCTAATTAGACCCAGTACCATATGTGGTTTTGTTCTAAAGTGGTACACCCATTAACAATACAATCATTCAACAATATATCTGAGAAAGTCAAAGAAATGAGAATTAGTTTTGCACAGATCAAAGCCAATCAAAGTTTCTCTTACCATTGTCAGGAGCATACCCCTTCGTAATAGTAGTGCATAACCCAGCACATTCCTTCAATATATTTTAAAACCTACCAGAAATAGAAAAACATGGCATAAGAAACCCAAGAAGTTTGTATTTAACAAGAGAAAAGTGGGCCGAACAGATAAATCTATTTAAAAAGGAAGATGCCAGCAAACCTTAGTTACAGTATTCGCAAATGTACTACTAATACAAGCATTTAAAAACCAATATAACATAGGAACCTTAAGAAATGCAAACTGCAGGCATCCATTCACTCGGTCAGAAACAGAAACAGAACTGTACTACTAAGAACAACGCCTTGAATCATTGGAGGGAGTTGCCTTAACTGATCAACCATCAAAGCTAAAAGTGGACTCACAACCAAATTTATTCCCTCCAAAACAAGAGTCGGTAACTGATAACACAACAACTTCTTTAGTTGGTAGTCTGCAAGTTCCGCTGCACGCCTACATATTTCCAGGGCACGACGTGCATCTCCTGAAATAGCTGCCACCTGAAGTGCCATTGCGAGATATTGAAATGGATAGGCAATTTATTACAACTTTGCAACTCATTATGATCATGTATACATTTACAACGAATCATAAATTGAGAAAGTTGATTTTACAGTAAATAACAAAGCCAACAGAATGAATGGACTCACCTTTCTCGAAGCAAACTCTACGGCTTGTTTTTCAAATGCGTCAATGCCTTTAAGACGACTTGATATGATTTCTTGAAGCTATTGATAGTTGTAAGGGCCAAAAGACAGCCTTTGTATCCCCATTCGACTCGAAATACGAGGAAGCAACTTCTCTGGAAGGTCCATGGTATTTGCAATCCCTGCAAAAAAAAAGTATCAGCAGTTGATTTAAAAGAAACTAGAGTGGCTCAGTGGCCGCATAACAAGGGATCAAAGCAAGTACAATGAGAATAAATGGTGCCTATTACAACTAGCTTGGAATTTGGCTTTGTAGGCCAATCAAGAATGTTGTATAAGACCTGCAGTCACAGAGATGGTTAAGAATTGGAAGTCCTATGATGGTGACAACAAAAAAAAATACAGAAATGCAGAGTAAAAATTACCGATTGGTTCCTAGTCACAAAGAGATCAAGTTCATCAATGAGTAGAACACAAGGCTGGTTATCCTCTTTGCCAACTCTAGTGTCATCTGAAAACCTCTCATTTAGTAACTGGAGAGCCTTTTTCCAACCAACTCTATGTCCACTTAGTGCTTCATATATAACCTGTGAAACCAAGCCATTACTAAAAATGAAGACAACAATACAAAAAACAGCAAAAGTCATATTACATTCATAATTCCATTACCTTGTAAATATTCTCAGGAGATGCCAATCTTAGACCATTAATTTCAATGAAGCAATATGGTTTAATACTTCCTGCATCAACTTTAGATCTTAGATTCCTCATCACTGAAAGGACACTCATGGTCTGCAATAGAAAGCAGATAGAATGCAAATTAGCACACATTCAGATTATGGTAAGGGGTTGCACAACCATGGTTTTCACTCCATGAGGGAAACCGAAAAGAAAGTAAATACTCGTGATCACAAGCTTGAGAGACTAAAACAATAATTAATCTCCCGGCTACTTAAAGAATAAAACACAGAGAAAATGGTCTTGAACCTACCTTGCCAGTTCCAGGAACACCATGGATATAAAGGCAGCGCCCTAAGCATTGATCATCACGGATTGTGCCTTTGAGAAATGCAGTTATATCATCCATTTCTCTGGCATATACAAACAAACTCGTTATTAAATCTAAAAGCACAAAATAGCAACCTATATTATCTAACACCTGCTACATACTTATTTCTGCAAGGCAGATGTTTAGGTAGGGTAGCCCACAACAATGTTGCTTGTGCTTTTTCCAGCACAGATTGCTTGCGAAATCTCACATGCTCTGGTATCTTTTTTGACCCTATTTTTTGAAGTCCATAGATCTAGCCTTTCCGTGAGTTCTGCATGCAAAGACAACATAATAAGCATTAACATTTTGGTACCCCTCAAATTAAGGACGCAAGAATACAATAAAAGAGATAAGTGAACGCACTGCAGCCAATTGATGAGTAGGCAGTCGCCCAGCAAATGATCCCTTCAGGTCTTCTTTCTCTAAGTCCAAGTCTTTGTCCTTATTAGAGCTTGAATCCTTACAGGAATTCCATTCTTCATCATTGTCAGATCCTCCATCATCCTAGCACACAATAAGATACAAGTACAATTAAGTTTCACAATGTAATTCCTAGAGAACAGTTTCCTATACATTTTATCTTTTTGTATAGTTCTGAAATTTGATTAGAAAAATGCATGCACTAGACAAAATAATCATGATGTAAGCGAACAAAAGAGGTTGAATGAGAAAAAATTATTGTCAATGACGTAAGCAGGCACTAATGCACTATCAATGTAGATGTACTTATAGTGACTGGCCTGCAGAAAATTCCCATCTCCACATCACGGACTGGTTGGAATTTTCTGGATTCCAAGAAAAACCTCCAGAAAACTCAAACCTCTCAGGCTACAAAAAATTCTCACCTTCAAGAAACTATCAAGTGATTCAGTGTTCGTTGGAAGAAAAAAAATGGATAATTATCAAAGTAACAAGGCTATACGCAATACTTACCAAACACTTGAATTGTAGACACTATCTTATTCAACTCGGGAACTAAATCTGCATATTCTTGTGCTTCAAGGGACAAGTGAGGTTGCTTTCACTTCATAACCTGCAAAACCAATCAGTTCCACCTTTTTTCCTCCTCCTTTATCTGGGATTGGGACCGAAGAACACAAATATCTAGTTTGCATTCATGAGCTAAAAAAGGGTTAGATTAGTACAAAGAATCCCGCCACCTGAAAAAGTAAACAAACAACCACACAATTGCAAGTACCACATATAGCACAACCAAAATATCTATAAAACAAGCTCATCCAACATATAACACAACCAAAATATCCATAAAACAAAATAACACATCGAAAGTATCCATAACAAAACAACGTATCCAGAAAGCAAAGTAACATGTCCAAAATCCTGACTTGACTAATACAAAATAAAATACTTCCAAGTCCAAGATGAAAATGACACTATGTGTCTACTAAAAAAGGGAAAATGGCCTTTAACAACGAGGGGGGAGAAACTGCAAAAATTCCTTAGGCCAAATAACATGTCCCTGCCCAACTTGACCAAGGGTACGAAAGTGATTATAGGGCTCAGGCAATTCGCAAGAACCTATAGTAATCGCCTCAATGTAAACCAAGAATTTTCCATCCCCCAAAGTTCTATTTCCAATCTTAAATGTTGGATCAATTTTTTTTACCCTCCCAGATGCAACCTTTCTCAAGGGCCAAAAGACTCTCACATTGACTTCAGCATTCATGTAATCAGGTCCCTTCAAAAATAAATAAAAAATAAAATAAAATAACATTAGTTAAAATTTCAAATACACAAACCATTAAATTTTACTATTACTATGAGAATAAAATAAAGTCATCACGTGATTGCACTGGAGAGAATATATCATGTGATCAAGAAGAAGAGGGTCCAAATGGGAATTACATGTGGGTGGCATCATTTGGCGGACAAGATTCTCGCGACCGTTTCATTAATCGATTTACTTTTCTATCAAATGAGTCCCTCAGCTCATCAATTTTCTTTTCAAACTGATTTTTTAACTCCTCAGTGACCTTAATTTGTTTATGATATCTCTTCCTATAAGGAGCCGAATGCTTAAATGAAGACTTAGAGACACTAGAACCCATGACCCGCATCGCCCTCCTGGGGTCTTTACCACAACCTTTTGTACTTGGAGATTTTAATTCGAGGAATAAAAATAAAATTGAGCAAAGTATAAATTCATACCTCTGTCACAACATCATTGTCGCATGCTTCAAAGTCGGAGTTGGAGGTCGTGTTAGAGTTCAAAGGGGAACGTTGAGAAATCTTATCCTATTCAATGGAAAACATAAAAAAATCTAAAATCATATAGATAACACGAGATGTATCAATCGACTAAGCATACACTTTTTTATATATATATATATATATATATATATATATATATATATATATATATATATATATAAGTGATGCATTGACTAAGCATCCAAGAAAAAACATATAAAATAAAGACTTCATCGCCAAACTCGTCGTTGGGGTGTACCAGCTTTTTTTAAGTGTGTGCATTTCTCATTACATATCACCCGATCAACTTCTTCCATCGACACACCTTGTTCCTTTGCAATTTTACGGCGATAAACTTGTCTTTGGTGTCCTCCCCCACAGTTTGGTTCAATTTGCATTGCACGGTTCGAATATTTCTCGCGACTTAATGCCTACATAACATACACAAATTAAGTTCTGGTTTGCTTTGTATCTTGTAAGCTAGTAAGGACTGTGCATATCGTATAATATATCATTAGAATGTCTAAGACAATACCTTAAATTCATCTGAATGACAATGATTCACAAAAGCTTTCCAATTCTCCAAAGGGATTCCGTCTGGTGCCTTCATTTTCACAATTTATGGATCCTTACCAGCAACATATTTCTTTTTCAGTTCACCCTTGTGGCTCCTCCATGCGGCCATGACTTTATCCCGAACATACTTACAGTCTACCCCCTTGTCTTCATCACCATTAACAAATACAAAAGTGTCGTTCAAGCTTTTAATGATTCTGTTATAGTGAGTTCCTTTACTAAGTTTCATCATAGTTGGCCAATCCTTATAGAAGCATGGGATCTCACGGTCCCTTAAGGCGGCGGCTTCACTAGATAGCTTTCACGACACCTTCTTCAGAAAATCGAAATTTGGTTATAGATATTAAGCCAAAGTTCAATTCTTTGCCCCTCTTCCAAATGATCGGATATAGGTAGAGTAGGACCTCTAGTGTTATCTGAGCGCGGTCATGAAGTAGCAGACCCACCTGATAATGCAAAAACTGATGATGTTATACAAGGATGAAATGGAAATAATTAACTTAATCAGATAATCATGAATTATTAACTAATTACCAGTGTTAGTGTTGGGGGAGTCCTCTAGTGGGTGAGCTGCTACTAGCCATAGTACAAAGCGCTAACTAAACTTTGCAAATTAAACAAGCACTTGCATATACAGTTAAGTTAATAATCAATACAATAAGGATCAATGTACAAATAACAAAAAATGAATTCAGAAATTAGTCAAAATGTGAAACACTAATTTAAAAACGTGAACCACTAATTTAAATATGAATTCAAAAAACAAAGAAAACAAAGTTTAAATATGTAATTCTCGGAACAAAAGACTTCATATAATAAAATAACATATCATTTCTTTCTAGGTCTTTTTCTTCGGTTGATAACCTCAACAGCAACAACCATATTCTCTTCATTAAAGATCAACTCATCCTCCATACGTTCTGGAATGATAGGCCTCGCGAACGATTCATCCACAACTATATTTTCAGACACTACTCTTGTTGAGTCCATATCAGAGTAAACCTTTCTTGGAACCTCAATAACCACATGCCAATCAAGATTGACTGGGTCTTTAGAGTAAAAGACCTGGGATCAATGTTTTGAAAACCGAACCGGTAATCGAACCGATTTTTTGTTAAAATGGTTCAACCAGGTTCAACCATGGTTCGACTCGGTCGAACCGATTTATGTTTATTTAGCAAATTTTTTAATAATTACAATAATAAAATGAATAAATACATGTTTTAGTTCAATATTAATTGGTATTATATATCAAAATAAATTTCTTATACAAGAAATACATAGTAGTATGTTGGTTTGGAGTTTGGATTATCTTGTTTAGGTGTTAGGTTCAACTCCCCACATTATCAATTTTTCAAAAAAAGAAAAAAAAAATTATATAAGGATGATCCGGTTTAGAACTGAACCGGTTCAACCGGTTTGCCGGTTCAACATTTTTCAAAAAAAGAAAAAAAAAATTATATAAGGATGATCCGGTTTAGAACTGAACCGGTTCAACCGGTTTGCCGGTTCAACCACGGTTTAAGCTTAGACCGAGGGTCCAACCATAAACTCAAGTTTTAACTAAACCGAACCGAAAATTTACCGGTTCTGGTCGGACCCCGGTTCAACCACCGGTCCGGTCCGGTTTTCTAAACACTGCCTGGGATACATGCTCAGTAAGAATGAATGGCTCGTCATTCATTTGAGATGAACCAAGCATATTGGATAGATTGACCAACAACAGTTTTGACTCGTTATCCACCTTTACACCGTTTGGGAGCTTAATCCAATCGCACTTGAATAACACTGGTTTGTAATCAGTATTTGGGTACTCCAATTGAACAATTTTCCTACGAACACCATAGTATTCAGCAGATGCTTCTATAGGATTTTTATCCTTAGCACTCGAGCGAAAGGTAGTTGGCCACTTGATACAAACTCCACTGTTTTGGTTTCTTCTAGTCAACTCATAATCTTTGGTGACAAATAAAAAACCATTGACTGCATACTTCTCATATGTTATAGCAAAACGTCTTTGGTCCCCTTTTGCTATTTCTATAAGCTCGTCATCTTTCAGGTTTTGAACATCAAGTTGTCTCCTTAACCATGGCATGAACTCGTCTTTTTCAGGTACTTTGAATTGGCCAGACTTTCTTCCTGTGTTTCTCTTGCAGACCTCGAGGAAGTTATTGTACTCTTTGTTCAATATCATTAATAAAAGCACAATAAATAATATAAAAATGTCTATTTGGTAATTGAAAAATACATACACGTAAACTACAATAGACTTACTTCTCCCACATTTCATACTTTGGATGACTTTTCAATATCCACTTACGTGCTTGCTCCCACTCAACACCTTCTAAAAGGTAACGTTTACTTGGACCAAGAGGACCTACTTCATCAACTTCATCGAGCAAACCAGGAGGCATTGTTACCTCAAAACCCTTAGTGCACTTTTCTAGCTTTTTGAAGGAGGCCACCCCCTCCTTCAGATCCTCCAAGATATCATTGTCTCCCTCATTCAAGTATCGCTCAGAATGCAACCTTCTGGGCGTGCTTTATTCGTAACATAATCCTTGTACTGCTTCATTAACCTTTAAATAACAAAACTTAAATAGAAAGTACGAGAAATAAAACCAAATAATCATGTGAAAAGTTTTTGATCTAAGTATACCTTTCAAAGACATACATCCATCGATAGAACACCTGGTCCTAACACGCTGGCCTCATAGGCTAAATGAATAGGAAGATGCATCATTATGACAAAAAGCGGACGGAGGACACATCTTCTCAAGCTCATATAAGGTTCTGGCCATACCCATCTCAAGTATAACCAAAGAATCAACATCAATTCTCCTCGAGCATAAAAGCGGAAAAAAGTACAAAAACTCAATATAACAGCCCGGCCCTCCTTCCGATCTTTTTATATGCATGTTGGATCAATACAGAAGCAGGATGTTGCATTAGAATGTGATAGTCATGAGACTTCATCCCTTTGAGTTCCTTGGACCCCTCCTTGACAATAATCCTCCAATTGCTATTAAAACCAACAGAATGCAAGATGTTTCTTAAGGTGGTAAAACAAAGATTTTCGGCGGGTGTAAGACGTAAGAACTCCACGCTTTTTACGATTATTGTCTATCACCCAATACTTCTTCTTTATCCCCAAAAGTTTCAAGTCTTTGCATGCATTGAGATCATCTTTGGTTTTTTTCGTGTCCAACATCAAAGCAATACGAATTTCACATACATTCTTCTCAGTGTGCATCACATCAATGTTATGAGGAACGGGGAGTTCTTCCCAATATGAAAGAAGTTTAGAAAATATTGACTGCTTCAAAAAACTAGAATCACTGTCCACATCTTCCCCAACCACATCTTCCTCATCCTCAGAGTCACCACCTCCCCATTTCCTTTTCTTTAACTTTCCCCATTTCACTTTGAGATTATGAGTTAACTCTTTAACCTTCTCCCCAGACAGACGCAGGGGTTATGACCTAAGCTCTTCTTCCTTGTTGAAAGTAGATTCTCTCACATCAAGTCTATTTGGATCTAATTGCGGCAAAATGGAGTCTATGACCAAGGTAAAATTTTTTTTCTCCCATGAACAAGTCTCACAGTAGATGTATTTAGACCACAAGGGGGACAAGCATATCTCCCCTTAGTCCTACATCCATAGATGTTCCCAAAAGCTGGGAAGTCGTGAATTGTCCATAAGAGAACTGCACGCATATTGAAGACATCACCCCTATTAGCATCTTTGACTAGCACTCATTTATCCCACGAGGATTGCAATTCATGGACCAACGACTGTAAATAAATATCTATATCATTACCAGGTTGTCGTCGTCCCTCAATGAGCAGTGGTAGCATAGTGAATTGTGGTTTCATACATAACCAAGGAGGGAGGCTATATGTGACACACATCACTGGCCAAGAACTATACGATGTGCTTTGCATTCCAAAGGGGTTGAACCCATCAGTGGCAAGGCCCAATCGAACATTACGTGGCTCGGAAGAAAAGCTTGGGTATGTCCTATCAATGTGTTTCCAAGATGATGAGTCAACTGGGTAACCCAACTCACC
Organism: Coptis chinensis; assembly: GCF_015680905.1. NCBI lineage: Eukaryota > Viridiplantae > Streptophyta > Magnoliopsida > Ranunculales > Ranunculaceae > Coptis > Coptis chinensis. Next base: position 78,339,402 of record NC_141464.1, read on the forward strand.
ATCCCCCAATCTATTTGTGGAGTGCCAACACATAGCTTTGGCTACCCAACCAACACCGTACATTCTCTTCAACCTATCCCCAATTGGAAAGTACCGCGAATCGCTTCGCGTAGTAGTCTTACACGATTTTTTTCTCTCCTCAATTGTTGCAATTTTATATCTCGACACCTTACAAGTAGGACATTCTTGCAAAAATTCATTTTTCTTCCCCCAATATAAAATACAATCATTTGGGCATGCATCGATCTTCTCATAAGTTAGCCCCAACTCCTTAACTAATTTTTCAGATCGATACGTGTCTTTCAGAACTTTATTATCTGTCGGCAACGCTGCCTTAAGTAACTGAAGCAACTCAGTAAAACTTATGTCAGACCACCCACGTGTAACTTTGATTCTAAACAGCTTTATGACAAACCTTAAGACAGTGAAATTCTTGCAACTAGGATACAAAGCACTCATGGCCTCTTCAAAGTTCTTATCTGACAATATTGATTCAGCATCATCAATGCCCGGTGCCTCTCCATTATCAACTCCGAGACCTCCAAGAAATGAATCTAACTCTTCACCACCAAATTTTTCAATAACGGTAGTAAATGCATCATTTATATTCATCTCATGCAGATTAGAGTTCCCATGGGACTCCACATTCGGATTATGTCTTTCTTCACCATGAAATATCCAGTGTAAATATGTTGGGTCGAATCGGTTTTTATAGATGTGATACCTCACGAGTTCATAGGTTTTTGCTTTCCCTTCATTTTTACACACACGACAAGGACACGGCATTAAGAGCTTGTTACGGTAGTTTTTTTACCACAAAGTCCATAAAATAGTTTACCCCATTTATAAAGCGGGTGTCATGGCAGTCTAAATTGACCCAACTACTTCTATCAGTTGGAGAAAAACCCTCCATGACGTATCTACAAATAAACAAGAATCACACAAGTTCAAAACTTCAAACTATATACAAGATAAATATCATGATCCATTCATGAATACACTTATCCCAAACCCCCATCTCAAGCAAAAAATGTCTAACCAAATTAACAAAATCTCTAAAAATGAATTATTTTTACCGGACTAGCAAAAATCACATAAATATGTACTTAAAACCTAAGCAATTCGTAATGAAAAAAAAAATTGTAACAGATAAAGCAAAAGAGACAGTAACCAAACAAATATCAATGTAAATCCATTTTTGAAATAAATAAATGTGTGCAATATGCTCAAACTAAGAAAACTAAAACTCGGCCATCTAGGGAGGTCACATTGATTAGAAAAAAATATATATTAAGAGAGCATATCCAAATGAGCTAAATTGAAAATTAAATAAACCCATTTCACTCATACAACCAATAACAAAATACATTTAATAGTTTGACATCTCATCTCTGTAGTAAGTAAAACGCTATAAGAGAACCCTGTGAGTACTGAGGCGTACCTTCTTGAGCTGAAAAAAATGCGTAACAATTAAATATGTTTCTATCTATATGTTTCAAACCAACAAAGAATTAGTAATTTAATAGTTATATATTAATACTATATATAGTTAGAAAAAAAAAATTGTTCTATGAAAAAACATCTATGAAACAAACAGTCAAGGAAAACACTCAAAAGCAGTAACATAGTAACATAGCAGTAACATGATCAAAACTTAACAAACTTCAACCTTATTTTCATCAAAAACTAACAGTACCATCTTCAATTATCAGCAAATCATCAATCATACAAGTTAAAATAAGCAAACAAAATCAAGCACTCAAATCTCAAACTGAACTAAACCAGTGAGAACAGCAACATCCACATATAAATAAATCAAATAAATGAAACCCAATTAACTAATAGTGAAAAAACAAAACCTCAACTTAAAAAAAAAATACTAACTTTAATCTAACGTACGTCAAATATCAAACTACAACTTCAATCAGTTTGTTGGTGATACGTACAACACACTTAATTCCAAAGTGAAAATCGTATGTAAGTTGAGATGGAAAAGAGGAGTTTTGATTACCGATAGTTTGAAGATAAAGTTGAAGGCAATGAAGACCAAGAGTTTGATTTTGTGTATAGTCAGACGTCCTTTGTGTGTAACAACAATAAAAAGAACACCTTTTACTCAATTTCCATCCAAAACAAAGATAAAGTTGAAGGCAATGAAGACCAAGAGTTTGATTTTGTGTATAGTCAGACGTCCTTTGTGTGTAACAACAATAAAAAGAACACCTTTTACTCAATTTCCATCCAAAACAAAAAAAAACGCAACTTTTAATAAACTAAAAACTTAAAAAAGATACCTTTAAGCTTTACTTTGGTGTTTGATGAGAGAGATGGAGAGAGAACCGATAATAGTGATGAACTGTAAGGGAAGAAGATGAGAGAGATGGTGAGAGAGGCCGTGGATTTTTTTTTTTTTTTTTTGCTACAAAGGCGGTGGAAGCTAGAGGTGGTGAGATTAGTTCTAACTTCTCTGTGGGTATCTAATTTTTGTGGGAGGGAAATTTTGGTGCTCCGCGCCCAAAACTTTGGAGCAATGTTGGATCTATACCGAGGAAAGATAACTGTGGGTGAAAACATACTGTGCCAAGATCTGATCCAACGGTCGAAGCCGAGGGAACACCCACGCGCTGTTACCGTCGCAAAAGGTTGCAAAATAGTGTCACTCCCTGCTACGACAACTATAACTATGTCAACAGTTGGTGACCGTGGCTAATAATTCTACAGCTTTGGTCCGTGGCTAATGCTCCGGGTCATCCGTGGCTAAAGCCCATTTTTCTTGTAGTGCACAGAGAAAAATCACATGCAAAGCAATCAAGCATTAGCCCTTAAAACTATTACTGTTAATTAAAACTTCAATGTATAAATCTTTGTACGTGTATGTTTACCAACAACCATACTCCTCAAAACACACACATATATATATATATATATGTATATATATATATATGTACATATATATATATGTACATATATATATATATATATATATATATATATATATATATATATATATATATATATCAAAACTAAATTGTGGTGCCAGCAGCCTAATAACACAGTGCTATTTGTGTCGATCAAATTAATATTCTTTTGTTTAATCTCAAAGTTCCACTAATAGATAATTAAATACACAACTAATCTAAATCCCAGTAATAAATCAATTATATAAAAATAAGGTTTAGACTACTCACTTGCGAATTGATAAGAAAAGCGAAAACCAGTGAAAAAAAACGAAACCGAAAGTCACACCGTTGCGCATATATGAAGGTTGTCTTCTCCTTCCGGCTTTTATCTCTCTCACAACCGTAAGCTCTCTCTCTCTCTCTCTCTTTTAGAGCACGTCTCTTCTCTTTTTGTTTTTTTTTTCTTTTAAACAAACTCCCCCAAAAACAAGAACGAGGGTTTGGTAAAACCAAAACATCCGAAACCCTCATCCCTTATTTCCAGCAACTACTCATCCCACTTCCCACGTTTTTATGTTTCTATCTTTATCTTTATTTTTATCCTTTATTTTTATTATTATTTAACTTTATATATAATTAATAAAAATAAGAGTGTTATATAATTCCTCTCAAGTTTGAAGGCATTCTGGAATCCCTTCAAGCAATCACAACGTACGTCGAGAGCCTGGTAAAATTTGAATGCAAACCAACTGGAAAGGAAATCCCTTTGGATAATAACAAGAGCAGGGTATTTGACTCCTTTAGCTAGGTAGGTTTACTCCTTAGATCCAATTTAAACCTTCGATCTCTGCTTGAAAATTTGGGCAAATAAAGTTATGATATGCCATAATGTGCGGATGTGCCCTCCTGGACTCTTTGTGCAACTATATTTTCAGATTTTATATTCTCTGTTTTTCTTAGCAGTGTACCACCAGCATCAGTTTTAAGTTTTAAAATTTAAGTCTATTACAAATGTAAACTCACAATGTTATGGTACCACAATATTCAATCAACCCATTCAATATGAATTTCATTTAGTATAGGCAAACCTTTTTCTCACCTTTGTTTTCCAACTCAAAATAATTACAACGGAAAAATAAAAATAGAAGTCAGTTTAATCCTTTGCACCTTGTAAAGGAGTGTTTTGGTTTTCCTTAGTGTTTGCGATGGGAGAGGGAAGAGAGTTGAGATTTTCCGGAGGGACCGAGTTCGCTTATGAGCGAGCTGCCTACGTATCCTCTTTTTGGTTTTTCTTTCTAGGGGAGAGAGGAATCAGGTCCGACGTAGTTCAAATAGGTGGTATTTATAGGCTTGAGGAAATGTCAATCCGGGGGACACGTGTGTCTCTTGCACACGTGTAAGGTGGAGATCGTGAATAAGTGTTGGGCTGGTTATATTATAAGTCATGTGCTGATTGGGAGTTGGCGCGGTCGCCCCTATTTCCCGGTGGTGGGAAGTACAAGTAAGATTTTGGTAATGATTACCCCTGGTGGTGATCTTATCCGGTATTAAATCTCGGCCATGCGTTCATGCATCGAGACATCTTTGTTCGCGCACCTACCTACGAAAGGAGCTGCTCCGCATCGGTCTTGGAGGTTGATGTCCCGAAGTTCGCTTTATCTCGCGCACATGTGTGTTCACAAGGGAGCCGCTCACAGTCGGTCTTGGAGGTCGATGTCTTGAGTTCGCTTATGCTGCGCGCATTGTGTGTTCACAAGGAGCCGCTCCGCAGTCGGTCTTGGAGGTCGATGTCCCGAAGTTCGCTTATGCTCCACGGCATGCATGATAACTTTATGAGGATATCACTCCCCTACACAGCCCCTCGGTAGAGTGTTTATGTCACGGAAACGCTCACGAGAGAAAAAATGGAAGAACGTGTGGAACATGAGCGACCTGTGGTGGACGATCCGACTGGGATGGCGTAACTTTTGAATCATGTGGCCTGACAATTTGGCCGGAAAGGGAAGTTGTGGCGTGATTTGCACGCGATGAGAATCGTACTTGATTGAGGAAGAAACGTCGGTAGCGTTATCTAAACCGCTGAAAAAGAGCGAGATCTTGGAATATTAATGCGGGCTAGAGCATAGGCTGTAATCATAACTTCTTGGTAACTGAACGGGCGGTTTATACAAATCAAATTTGGGAGAATCAAAAAAGGTATGTTGTGTTTGCTTCTTCCGCAAAAACGCAAGCTAGGGTTCCTCAGGTGAGTGCTTCTGCTGCTGTTATCTTTCCATTTTCGCTTTGCATTCCTCTCTTTGAAGTGTGATTTGTTAAATACGTAGGTCATTGTAAGGTTGTAGGGTTTAAGCTTGAGTAATTGATAAAAAAGACTCGTTAGAATGTCTGATTCTGATGATACTCGATCAGAGGAAGTTCGGGAGATATCATTAAGTTGCGGAGAGTATGAGGACGAAGAAGCAGTAAGTGCTGGTGTTGAGGCTGAGTTGGATGAGGAAGCTAGGGTAGATGAGGGTAATACCCGATCTAGGTCAGAAGGTGGCGTGGCCAGTACGTCAGGTCGAGGGGAGATGTCGTCATCAAGTGATGTGCCCCTTAGAAGTGTAAACCGTCGTGCTGCAGACTCATTCCCCGAACTGAGGGCAGCGTATGGGATTAATGTCCCCGACCTGGAGATATACGAACTACGGTTGAGTGAAAATGTTCGTAGTGAGTAGTACAACCCGCCGAATGGTGGAATAATAATCTGTGAGGGCCAGCTGAGAGCGCATATGCAAATACCGTTCTCGAAACTGGTATGTGACTTCTTGGCCCATTGTTAGAAGTCTCCTTGTCAGTTCGTTGGCAACACCTGGCGATTGTTTAAGGTGTTTGACCTGTTGAATGCGAGTGGGGAATACGACATAGGGGTATCCGACATAGTGGAGCACTATGTGGTAAGGCGATCTGGGAATTTGAACTTTAGTTTGCAAACCATGACGACGCGTTCTGCTGTGATCGATGGTGTAAGCAATGAGGCCTGGACAAAGAGGCCGTTGTTGCTAGTTGGCAACTACTGTGCGAACGGGTGTAGATTGCAAACTAGGATTTGTAACATATCCGGTGGGTAGGAATATTTTTCTGTTGTTGCTTTACTTAACGACTGATAGTTGTTCTAATAGGCCTTTGTTTGGCTTTGGCTGCAGAGTTTTATGTGAAGAAGCGAACTGATTGTGGGGAGATAGAGAGGTTCGCGCGGCTGACTCGTGAAGAAAAACAAGCGAAGTTGCCTGAAGTTGCACATTTCTTTGTGGAGAAGGGTGACCCTGTGATCCGGGAAAAGAGGAAGGCGTAAAAAGATCGAGCTCGAGGTCAGACAAGGGAAGAGGTGATGGAGACGCGAACGAGTGACTTAGTAACGCGAGAAGAGAGGCAACGGGCGCATGGCGGCGCGAGGCGACCTATGAGAGGTGGTGCCTCAGGAGCTGGAGGATCGAGCGTCCGCCCTAAAGGGGGTTCGATCGATGCTCCTGTGGAGTTGGAAATGGTGGTTTTCAACCCTCGTGCAAGTAGCAGGTCGGAGAAGAGGCCGTGCGATGCCTCTGAGCAAGACGCTATCCGAGTTACAAAAGCAGCGCGACACGCTCTTAGCGAAAGCTCCAGCGCAGGGGGCGGTTTTGATGGTGGCCTGGCTGGGGCTGTGGTTTCGCACCGGAGTAGGGCGCGACCTAAACAGATCATGGACTTGGCCACTTTTGGGGCGGGGTCTAGTGCGCCTCGACGGGGGCGTGAACCCGATCACCGGGCGAAGTGAAAGCTCCTCCGTAAGGCGAAAGTGGAAAGGGCGTTGTGGTTTGGCGGCGACCTAGAGGGACAGTTTGTGTATCTGGACGAGCATGGGGCATAACGAACTGTGAAGCGAAGTGATTGTAGCTTCAGATCGAGTAAGATATCGGGTTGCCTGTTATAACAGATAGCTCTGGATGGCAACCGCAAGGAGCTAGATGAGAAAGGGCTAGCTGACAACCTGAGACGAATGGAAATTGCGCAATGCTTGGTACGCGTGTTTATCTTCGTTTGATGTAACTGTGTACGTATACACGCTGTCATATTGTGGCTATTAACCATGGGTGTGTTTTTGCAGCTGGTAAGTGGATTTCAGAAATTGAAGGAGATTGCCCAATTCGCGGAGGCAGATAGAGAAGCGGTGGTGAAGTTGTCTGATGAGCTGAAAAATGTCCAGGAGGTCTCGAAGATGGAACGCGAGGAACTGGAAGATCTGAAGAAAGCTCATCAAGCGCTGAGTCTGGCCAAGATGTTGAAAGACACTGAAGTAGAAGAGCTGAGGCAAAAACTATAGGGAGCTGAAGAGAACGTCCTGGCAGCGACCGTGGAAATTGGTAGGCTGAACGAGTATGTCTTACACTGCAAGAAGGTTGCTCAAGACGCTACCAAAGCTTATGACGTTCTGGATGCAAACTTCGTTGAACTGGAGGCGGACTACAACGCTTTGAAGACAGATTATGCACGCTGTACATCTCACATCGGGGTAGAACAGGTGCCAGGAGGAATTAGTGGCGCTCCTGCTGCTCCAGAGGTCATGCCGGAGATTGCGATACCGCGAACTGATGTTGTTGCGTCTGATGTGCTTATGAGTTTAGACTTGGATGGAGTATCTGTTATGGTGACTGGGAGGGATGCTGAGATTGATGAATCACTCGTGCCCGGAGAATTAATTGTTGAGCCCAGAGATGGCGAGTTGTAAGTTTGTTAAGTTATGCTGTCAGCTTATAAGCTGTGATACAATAGAGTTGGTTTCCTAGGGTAACCCGGGCAGTTCGTCTTTTTATTTGTATGTGCCAACACTGTGAGTGATCTGGTACCCCGTTCTATTTTGGGGTATTCATGTGAGGACGAATATTGTTTAGTCGGGTTGGATTTCCTGAGTAGTCTCAGCAACCCAGCTTATTAGGACAGGTCGTTGTTTGTGTGTATACCACGCTTGTTGTTTGTTCCCCTATTATGTGTGAATCGCTTGCTTAACCATAGTTGCGTGTGATTATACTACGTAGAACAAAGCATGGCGGGTGCATTGCAGTGACAACTTCCCTGCACATGATTGGTAAGCTTGCATGAGCGTCTTGTTGTTAAATTGCTTGCAGCTGTGAGGTGGTGCTTGTAACGAGGCCACCAGGTCGTTGGATTCTGGTTCGTGAAAGAGGTCGAATCATGTTGTGTTCAGTGCCGCTAACGGCAGTGTTCCCTCGCGTGCGTGACACGTGTAAGGAGACGAGCGGTTCAAGGAACATAATGATGACGGGCAGATGGCCTCTGTGAGTGTTCTTTCGCTGAGAAGAGCTTGAGATAAAACTGTAGCTCATGTGACAATACCTTTGGTTTCTAGGTTTTATCATGGCAAGATGTCGTCCATACACGAGGGGAGAAGAAAACATGAGGGAAGCATCCCCTCTGATAATGGCGGTATTTGTGGTGACGAGGACAGGAGCAAGGGATGGCGTGATTGTCGGCATGGAAACTTGTTGTGCGACTCGTGGCTGTGAATCCATTGGGATGCCAACTGGTGGGATAACAATAGTAGAGAGGTCTTCCGGGGGCGTGACTGCGGTATAAACACCAACTGACGCGTCCTTGGGAATCCGTTCTGATAGGGCGGCAACCGCTGGATTGACTTCTGGAGTGTAAGTGGACGACTTCCTCTTCTTATTGGAGCCCCCAGCGTGCTGCTTTGATGTGTTGGCTCGGACCTCTACAACCAGGTCTTTGGCCATGGTATAACTGGTGGGTTCGCTACTTGTGTGGAGTGGTCTACTATCGATCTTTCCTGCTGACAAGATTTGGTTACAATGATATGCTTCCAGTTGATTGCTTCTCAGCTCCATCAGTCCTTTGGGACCCGGGAAACGGAGAACTTGATGCAATGTCGAAGGCACAGCTTGCATTTGGTAGATCCATCGTCGTCCTAATATGGCATTATAGGGACGATCGATGTCCGAGACGCCGGCGCCGTATTGCGGTGACTTTGTCCTCTTTAGATCCCACTGATACTGGAAGGATGATATCACCGACAGGGTCGGCTTTGGAACCATTGAAACCATAAAGGGGGGCAATCGGATCTATCAGAACTGACTTGGGTAAACTCATTTCTTGGAGAGTGTGGTAAAATAAAATGTCGCAGGAACTCCCCGGGTCGATCAAGACACGCTTCACTGTCCAGTCGCTGATCTTGACGTGGACGACTAGTGCATCATTGTGAGGAAGGCAGACCTTGTTGAGGTCGGCCTCTGTGAAAATGATATCTCCTGAATGACGGCCTGAGCGACGCGGAGCATGTTCTGCTTGGGAAGTAAAGTGATACACTTCTTGAAGAGCGCCAACACGACGTCTTTTCTCTCTGGATGAGGTAACTGAATCATCGGGGAAAGTAATCATGTGAATTGTGCGAGCATTGTCCCGATCTGAGGAGTGTTGTCTGCGCTCGTGACGAGAACGCTATTGGGGACGTCCTCGACGGTGGGGGCGAGCTTGAAAGTCTTGATGATGACGGCGAGGTGGAGATCGACTGCGCACTCGGCGAGGTGGAGATCGGCTGTGCACACGGCGAGCCATGAGCTTATGACGCAAATCACCGTCAGGAATGTTGGTGTACTATTTAATGTGACTAGCTTCGACAAGGTCTTGAAGATAGTGCTGAAGCCCCCAGCACGCATTCGTTTCATGACATTTGGCTTTGTGGAATGCGCAATATGGCTTGTCAGGTCGATCTGCTGGCTGCTTCACATCTGGGCCGAAGTACGAGGCTCGCCGGATCTTGTCGAGGATGTAACTAGGAGAGCATGTCAAAACAGCGAATTCTCTGTTGTTATCCTGTCAGGTTCCTGTCTTTGGTGCCAGCGACCTGGATCGCTTTTTGGCACGCGGGGTAAGATCAGAGATCGCTGCTACCTCTTGGTTCTCGGCTAAACCACTGGACTGCAAACTTTCTTGCAACTTGATATACTTGTCAACCCGGGCTGATTCGGATAAGCGTTTACGGCGTTCCTTTATCGATGATCCGGAGAGGAGGTCGGTATTACGACTCGACAAAGGCGTTAGAAAATGCCAGTGTGGCAAAAGATTCTTTCAGTCCGCTTTCCATACACAACAGTTCAGCCTTGAACCGCCCTAAGAATTGGCGAATGGTCTCATCTTCGCAGAATGATAACTGGAACAGCGAATCAAGATCTGCCTTCTTTCGTCTGTTGTGCACGTATTGGCTAGCAAACAGGTCAGTAAGCTGCTCAAAGGTTTTAATAGAATCAGGTTCGAGAGAGAAGAACCAATCAAGTGCGCCATCCTTGAGACTGGCCGGAAATAGTCGACAGTGAAGATGATCAAACTCGAAAAAACTGTAGAGGGCCAAACTTTGAATGTATCGAGTCACATGCTGACCGGGGCAGGTGTTGCCATCATACATGGGGAAGCGTGGCTGGATAAAATCTTGAGGAGAGGGTTTACTGAGAACGTCAGCACTGAACGGGGACGCGCGGTATGTCTTGAGCATCTTTTGAACAATTTGGGTTGCATCCTTTCTGACTGCACTCTGGCCTATTCTATGTGACAATTCGTGAATCTGCTGATTAACTTCATTGATGCCGTTTTCAGCAACATTACCGACTGGTTGCTGTTGATAAGCGTCGACTTGGGCTCGTAAAGTAGCATTTTCTTGCCTGAGCAAGGAAATGCTTTCGTTTGTTACACCTAGTTGTTCTGCAAGGTTTTGAACCTGAGCTTCGAGGCTGACCATGCTTCGTGGGCTTGAGAATTGTAGATTTTTGAGTTAGGGAAACGTGATTTCTCAAGTAATAGAAACCACAGACGGCGCCAATGTAAAGGAGTGTTTTGGTTTTCCTTAGTGTTTGCGATGGGAGAGGGAAGAGGGTTGAGATTTTCTGGAGGGACCGAGTTCGCTTATGAGCGAGCTGCCTACGTATCCTTTTTTTGGTTTTTCTTTCTAGGGGAGAGAGGAATCAGGTCCGACGTAGTTTAAATAGGTGGTATTTATAGGCTTGAGGAAATGTCAATCCGGGGGACACGTGTGTCTCTTGCACACGTGTAAGGTGGAGATCGTGAATAAGTGTTGGGCGGGTTATATTATAAGTCATGTGCTGATTGGGGAGTTGGCGCGGTCGCCTATTTCGGTGGTGGGAAGTATAAGTAAGATTTTGGTAATGATTACCCCGGTGGTGATCTTATCCCGGCGTTGTCTCGGCCATGCGTCGCATCGGAGACATCTTTGTTCGCACCCTACACGAAATGAGCCGCTCACGATCGATCTTGGAGGTCGATGTCCCGAAGTTCGCTTATCTTTCGCACATGTGTGTTCACAAGGGAGCTGCTCACAGGTCGGTCTTGGAGGTTGATGTCCTGAGTTCGCTTATGCTGCGCACATGTGTGTTCACAAGGGAGCTGCTCACAGGTCGGTCTTGGAGGTCGATGTCCTGAGATCGCTTATGCTCCACGCGTGCATGATAACTTTATGAGGATATCACTCCCCTACACACCTCCATCCTGAGTTCTGACCTTTTATTTGGGTTCTTTGTTTTTAGACTTTTATTAAACCAAGTAACCAACTATCGGCACGAAATAAACAGAGGATTTCTCGAAAATATCTAGGTGAGAATTTCCGGTTTTTACTATGTCGGGAATTTGGAAATTTTAATCTCTAAAAAAATAAAAAAATAAAAAAATAGAAATAGAAATTTTAGATATTTGTGTGTAGGATCCAAACCTAGTCTCATAGTACAGAAAGAAGTTCACATACTTTGAACTACTGAACAAGATGCCAAACCCAAACAAATAAAGCCATACACTTGTAATTTTTCAGGAAACCGGTGAACTTCCATACGTGCTCAAGGCTTTTTATTATTAGAGACCCTTTTCTACTGCGACAGCGGCACTCTTCAAATAATGGATGATCTCCTCAACTTTCCAAGCGATATCCTCTTTGATATCCTATCAAGAATTCCAATAAAGTCTATTGTGATTTTAAGGTGCGTTTCTAAACCATGGCTAGACAAACTCACAGATTCTTTTGTTATGAATTGCACAAAGAAGCGCCCTAAACTTCTAAGTAGATACATCCCAGATGTTAGTTACCAGGCTAGATCAAAGCATATTACAGAGGGCTTCATGGTTTCCTCTGTAGACTATGGTGAATCTCACAAAGTCGTGGAAGTTAATTCTACGATGCCTGATATACATAGTTATACTGGTGATTTCGAAGCTTGGAATTCTTGTGATGGACTACTATGTCTAACTTATTGCAAAGAGTTTCAACGCAAGGTTCTTTGCCTCTGGAATCCTACTACAGGAGATTACATGGAGTTTCCCACGAGAGATCGCTGTCCATATTCTTTGTGTTGTGGTCATAAGACGGTATTCAGTGTTGGTTTCAATCCAAATGTGAACAGTTACTTTGTTATAAGAATTGAGACTCACAGTTTAACATGTGATGCTCCTTGTTCACACGTTTATATTTTCTATTTAGCCTATGGGTCATGGTGGCATGTCCAAGAAATTTGTTATAAAATTCCACCAAAGCAAGGAGCACTAGTTAATGGTGCTCTTCATTGGCTGGGGGCTTCTTGCACTGGCACTAGTTACGATTTAGTTATTGCATTCGTCATCAAGGGCAGAAAATTTCAAGAGGTACTATTGCCTTACTTTGGGGATATGCGCACATTCTCTATGGACATCACAGAGTTAGGAGGGGAACTTTGTTTATTTTGTGATTTTAAAAGCTCGGTTACTCTATGGTTGATGAAGGATTACAGTGTGAAGGAGTCTTGGACCAAGATGTTCAGCATCAAAAAACCTATTGGTGAATTTCATACCAGAAATTTATTGATTCCACTATGTTTCACAACCAGTGGTGCGCTTATACTAATTAAAGTTCGTACTTTAGTTTTGTATGACCCGAAAGATGGAAAGTTAGTATCTCTCAAGATTGAAGGCATTCCAGGACGTTCTCAAGCATTTACAACATACATTGAAAGCCCAGTGAGAATCAAATCCAGTAGCCAGATATTTGACTACTATACCTAGCTAGATTTACTTGTAAGATTCATTTGATTTAGTTGAGATTGGCTCTATGGTGGAGGATAACTTGAATGAAATAACGAGACTTGTGATTCAAAATTTTGATCGTTTCTCAAATGCAAAACTTATAAGACCTTGAGGTCTTATAACCTCTTATAAGATGTGGCCCAGTGATTTTGGACATTTTTTTGGTTTGTTTTTTGCCTCTTATAAGAGGCATTCTATTAGAAATGTCTTATAAGAGGCTCCAATTCTATAAGTACCAAAATTAGATCTACTTCAATTATATAAGTCTTATAACTGAAAAATGACACAAACACCCGGTCCATATATACCCCCCTAATTTCATTTCTCTTCTTCTTCCTTTTTCATTATCTTATTTTCCAAATAACTCCATTACCCTAACCACCACCGACTACCACCACCACCACCACCATCACCACCACCACTACCATCACAATCACCACCACCATCATTACCTCCACCACCACTATCACCATATTATTAAGACTATCACCACCACCACCACCGTACTATTAAGACCAATATCATCACCTCTACTACCACTACCACCGTACTATTAAGACTATCACCACCACCACCACCACCACCACCGTGCTATTAAGACATTCACCACTTCTACTACCACCACCATCAGTCTTTATTAAAACAAATATCATCACCTCCCACTACCACAATTTTTGCGCGATTAAGGTAGTTTCCTAAAATCGATATTCTAATTATTAAAATTGATTTGAAACCAAAAATCAAACTATACGTTTGTTTCAAATTAATATATTCAAGTTAAATGTGATGTAAAGTAGGGTTATATTTGTCAAATAACCATCTATAAGATGTCATGTATTTGTTTTTTCTATTTTTACAAGTGCTTATAAGAGGAACTTAAAATAAAAAACAAACCACTTTATAAGACCATCTTATAAGACCCTCTTATAACACATGGTCTTATAAGACCCTCTTATAACTTAACACAAAAAAACAAATAGCCCCTACTATCTAGTCCCTCTCCCCCCTCCCCCTCTTTCCGTGTGTGTGTGTGTGGCAATATGTTTTTGTTGTGAGAATAAAAGAGTCTACCCTGCTGAACTCTTCATATATATACATTCTTCTAGATAGTTGAACTTAACTTTACTATTTGGACAAAGTTTAGAGGGTGTTTGGATCCTAGTTATTTATTGTCAAAAAGTGTTTATTAGTGAAAAAATATTTTTTGAAAAATTAAATGTGTTTGGTTTCTATTTAAAAAAAATATATAGTTTTTCATCCAAAAAATATTTTTTGGTCCCAAAAACTTGTTTTATGATAATTAGGTAAAACTTGTTTTTCAAGTTAAAAAACTATTTTTCTTTGAAGGAAACACTTTGGGTGCTAAAGGAAAATGAACTCTCCGAATGTTTTAGACTTTAGTAATTTATGTCACGATATGCCAAAATATATCGAGAAACATAGTGCGAAATCTGATTTGATAAAATAGTTTTTAAGAAAAATCACAACCAAACATGTTTATTAAAAAACTGTTTTTAAAATAAATACTTTTTCATAAAAATATTTTTTAAGAAAAAATGATTTTTTTGAAAAAATGAGAACCAAACACCCACTGTTTTCATGATGCTTAAACAAAGTTTAACGTACCAATTCTTTCTATTAGGCATACCAAAGCGTTAGGGGCATGCTGTTACTAGTTATTTTCAATGTGGTATAGTAGCAGCTTCTGTTAAGCAGTTGAATTTCACATTGAACATGTAATATAAATTCATGAAACGTACGGCTAATGATTGAGCTATTCTGTATACCACTTACTCTTCTTTTTAGTAATATCCTCTTGAAGTTTGATGATTTAGAGATTCATATAATTACTAACTCGAATTGTAGACTGAAGTAAAATAGATTCATCCGTTCATCAGCAGGAAATTCAACATTTACTCATTCCTATTTGCTGTTTAAACTTTCTCATATAGTAGTAAGTTCAACCTCTACATTGAATTCTTGTAGACGTCTTAGCTGCAATGTTATATTTTCCACCGGCATCAGATTCTAGACTGATTGATATCCCTTCAACAAATTTGTACGATTGAATATCGTTAAACCCTAAACCTCCAATAAATTGTAATAGAGTTTTTGCTGAGTGTAGAGGTACAGTTTAGATAGGACCTTACAATCTCAGAGAATAGAGTTTGTATAAGATGTTTGACTGAACTCAGGTCGGTGCTCTGAGTTGTCTATGTATCCAGTTCTCTGATGAACTGGAATCAAGTCAGACGTAGTTCATTTTGAGTGATTAAGTTAGAGATAGAGAGAATGTGAGCCTCTCCTGAGAATAGAGAAGACGCCTCCTTTTATAGGCGTAGATCCCCCTTTTGTGATGTCTTGATGATTGTTTTTACTCCTTTCATTACGAAGTAATGATCTGTTATTATTGATGTTGTTGACCAGCTTGCAGTGGTTACGTTTCCTAGGTCGTTTGGACGACCTGACCTTAGATCATATGCACGACTTGCTTGTAGTCTGGACACGTGGTCTGCCACGAGTGGTTGAGAGTGGAGGGTACTGACATAGCTCCCTTTCTTTATATCACTGTTTGTAGAATAGTATTGTAAAGAAAGTTAATAAAGGAGACCGCGTGTCTTACTTGGTTGAAAATGGAGATTGATGCGAATTGAATTTTCTGTGTTTGTAGGCTGGATGTTGTTTGTTGCTTAGAGCTTTGTTTGGAGTTGATGTGGTAGTGCGCAGATTGTAGCTTGTAGTGCGTAGATCGTAAATCGTAGATCGTAGTTCGTAGATTGATTTTATCTGATAATTAGCCTTTGAGTGGTAATTACAATTGAATCAAACTTAACCCTGGCGTTGGTGTTAAGTTGATTGTACGCCTTTTGGGGGCGTTTTTGTTGATAGTTAGCCTTTTGAGGGTGTCACTATGGTTAATAGATAGTCTTTTGGGGGCGTCACTATGATTGATAGCTAGCCTTTTGGGGGCGTCACTATGGTTGAATCAAGCTTAACCCTGGCGTTGGTGTTAAGTTGATTGTATGCCTTTTGGGGGCGTTTTTGTTGATAGTTAGCCTTTTTGGGGCATCACTATAGTTGATAGCTAGCCTTTTGGGGGCGTCACTATGGTTGAATCAAGCTTAACCCTAGTGTTGGTGTTAAGTTGATTGTACGCCTTTTGGGGGTGTTTTTGTTGATAGTTAGCTTTTTGAGGGCGTCACTATGGTTGATTCCCATAGTGCGTGGTTTGAACTTGATCCTTAGCAGGGCGTCAAGCTGATTGGTTGATAGCCAGCCTTTTGGGGGTGCTATTGTTGTCGTAGATGCCATTTGAGTTGGCTGATAGTAAGCCTATTAGGGGCGTTACTATGATCGTAGATGCCAATTTGGTTGGCTGATAGTAAGCTTTTTGGGGGCATTACTATGATTGATTGTTATCCTTTAGCTGGCGTGCTTATCACTAGACCCGGTTAAGTAGTAAAGCGACCGCTGTGGGTGTTAATATTGTTTAGCCCCAGTGATGTTCGTTCAAGCTCCAGTGAACTGATGACAACTTGTTGTGTACAAGCTGAACTGACACTGATTGTGTTCGAGTTGAAATGATAGTTGGAATATTGGTTGCTTCTTTCAGGTTGTAGACCTACTCTAACCTAACTTGAGGCTGACTTGATCTGAGGATGAGGTGACTTGAGGATGACTGATGACCTGTCTTGAGGATGGTGATCCGAGGGATGGTGACTTGATAATGAATGATTATGAGGAGGATGAAATTTGACTTGAGGGGCGACTGGTGAGGATAAACCGATCCGAGGATGAGTGACTTGATGATAGTCATTCGAGGATAAGCTAACTTGAGGACGACCTAATCTGAGGATGAGCTGACTTGAAAACGACCTGAGCTGAGTGATGCAGGAGGATCTAAGTCAGATGATGCTGAGTTGTCCAATTGCACATTGATGATACTATGGTTGTCAGTAGGAGGCTGCTTGTTCTTGTGAGGCCTTGTATGAGTGGAGCATCTTCTGAATGGTCTGGGCTGCACTGGCTTTTTCGCCTGTTTTGTCCAGTCGTTGGGTGAGATTGTCAAGGCGTTGATTAGTGGTTGTAGTGAGGGTTGTGACCGCGTTGTTGTCGATGGCGTTTGGAGTCACGTTGTTGGTGTTGGAAGTGGTTTGCTCGCGCATAGCTTGGTTCTCTTGCTGGAGCATGGTGAATGATTCTTGGAGGAACTTGACTTGATCTACCAGAGCTTGTAGTTGTGCTTCCATGTTGGTTGTGTTGATCTGAGGACGACCTGGCGGAGGAATTGGAATAAGTTTGGATACGTTTTGGTATTTTGGCCATAACTTTGGCTACAGTTGTTAGAATCGCAGCGTCGACCCAATTCGAAAAGATCTCGGTGGCATGCGTTGTCATTTGGATCGATGGATGACACGGAGATGGACGACTTGGTTGGATCGCTTTGGTATTTTGGCCATAACTTTGGCTACAGTTGTCAGAATCACACGTGTGATCCTAATTTGGAAAGATCTCGGTGGCACGCACGTTGTCATTAGATTTGATGGACGACCTGGCTGGATGCGTTTTGGTATTTTGGCCATAACTTTGGCTACAGTTGTCAGAATCACGTGTGCGACCCTAATTCGGAAAGATCTCGGCGGCGCACATGCTCTTAGGTGGTACTTGATGGACAACCTAGCTTTGAACGACCTGGCTGAAAATGGCCTGGAGGAGGACGACCAGGCTGAGGACGACTTGGAGGAAGTCTTTGCATGAGATCTGGCTGAGGTTTTGATATAGCTCTCTATGCTGGTGTGCGCTTTTCCTTATTGATATAGGTCCATAGATTGGCATGCTATGAAATTTCTATTTGAGATTGGTTGAACGAACACCTTAGTGGACCTAGTAAGGAGCAACCTGTAAGTTGGATTCCTGGATCTGTATTGTAACCGATTCGCCGTAAAGGAAGCATGTGAAATGGTGGTAGTTGCAGCCCTCGGGTTGGTACTGGATCGACTGCAAGTGATCTATAAATATGAAGTATATCTTGCAACATAGAAGTGTGCACAGATTATCTGAATTGATCCAAAGATTAAAGATTAGTATAAATGAAAGATAGTTGAATGTAGACTTATCTCTTAGAACGCTGACTTTTCGTTTGCTACCATTGATAGTTGAATGGAAGAATGTTGACTATTCTTCCATGGTTGTTTTACCAAGTTTCGTGGGCTTGAGAAAATGGTGTGAATACTTTTTCTCAAGAAGACGAACTGGCAGATGACGCAAATGTAGAGGTACAGTTTAGGCAGGACCTTACAATCTTGGAGAATAGGGTTTGTATAAGATGTTTAACTGAACTCAAGTCGGTGTTCTGAGTTGCCTATGTATCCAGTTCTCTGATGAACTGGAATCAAGTAAGACGTAGTTCATTTTGAGTGATTGAGTTGGAGATGGAGAGAATGTGAGCCTCCCCTGAGAATGGAGAAGACGCCTCCTTTTATAGGTGTAGATCCCCCTTTTGTGCTGTCTTGATGATTGTTTTTACTCCTTCCGTTACGAAGTAATGATCTGTCATTAATGATGTTGTTGACTAGCTTGCAGCGGTTACGTTTCCTAGGTCGTTTGGACGACCTGACCTTAGGTCGTATGCACGACTTGCTTGTAGTCTGGACACGTGGTCTGCCACGAGTGGTTGAGAGTGGAGGGTACTGACACTGAGAAAGTGGAATGTCCAAGGTTTGTTATATGGTCTGTTTCAGTTGCAAAATGGTCATTGATAACGATACTTCCATTGAGTACTGTGACATTCCTGTATTAAGGAAGAGCTTCATAATTTCCAAAATCAGTTTATGCTTGGCAATGAGAATGAAAGTTAGATAAATGTAATTTGATCTTGAAATTCACAGTTTCTCTCTAACATGTTTAGGATGTGGGATTACTTATAATCTACATATATAAAGTACATACAACATACCATATTTGTGTCATGCTCTCACATTTCTTATAATACTAGTACACTCATGGGCATAGCACCTTGCCTCTAGTCCTGATACCCGAGTCTTCCTTTTTGTGAAATCAAATGCCAACAGCCATATTGTACTACTCATATCATATCCCTTGAGTGAAATAGAGTCTCTTTAAGAGTTTCATGATCACCAAATCTATCTAATAAAGCGGCTTGGTTTTTTATGCTGTTATATTGAGCGGTCGGGGAGAAAGCAGTTTTAGGATGATCCTACGGTCATAAATCAATTTATTTTAAGAGTCCTACTTACTATAAACTAAACTAAAGAGGAATAAGCTATTATAAAGGATAAAAACAATTTTATCTTTTATCTTTTAGTACGTCTTGATTCCATTGATATTAATCCTCATAGATATATATATTAAATTATATTTGATATCTATATAAATCTAATCTAAGTTGATTCCAATTAGGAAACTACTACTCAAAGATACTGATTGATCCAACGCTATATAAATCTAATCCAGACTGACTGACTATTACAACATGGAATGGTAGTATGTATCTCTGGCTATTGCAACACGGAATGGTAGTACATGTGGTAGAGTTTGTAAATTAGCAGTTACCTATTCAAGCATTCAACTTTGTACTATCATATCAGCATATGCATGTTTTAATTTGTGTTTTATGACAGGGTAGATTTGATATGATCTATAGTGGAAGGGACAAGATTGAAACCCCAGAACAGGTACTTTTTCAACAACAGGTAATTTTTGTCTCCAAGCAAGTAAGCCATAATTTTTAACGTATGAATTGTTCAACCAGATATTCCTGTAATTTAGGCTGAGGACCACATCATTTGAAAGCTGGTGTATCCTTGAGTTTACGAACTGGAAAAGAAACATACCTGACTTTTTCATTACGAATGTATGTCCTCTCTCTCTAGCTTAAAATTTTGACGTACTCTGTATACAATATCCATTCTCACACCTATAAGCTGTAAGCTGCAAGTAGTATTAACTTATCAAATCGCTCATACTGTATTTTCATACTTTTGTAGGTTTTGAAATGTAAACGATGAAATTTCAACAAAATTGGCATTTAGCATGGAAATAAGATGAATATGCTAATTGGAAACAAAGCTTTTTTATTAAGTCCAAAAGAAGCCCATTGGAACCTTAAAGCAAGCCAATGAAGCCTGGTCAAAATAGTCAATTCCGGGTCAACCCTGGTCAAGTCTTGCAGAAAAATCAACGAAACTTCAGAAAATCATATCTTTTGACTCCGAACTCCGTTTTGGACGTGTGACCTGTCAGAACGATCAGCGCGACAAGCTCTACACAATGGTATATAGGTTCTATCAATTTACTGGGTTGGGAATTAAAATAGGTCCGAACCAAGACAAAGTAAAAATCTAATTACTATTCATCATGATGTCATTAAGTGGAAGCTTATGTAATCACCCTCTTTCTCCACTTAACACTTGCACAAACCACTTCTAATTATTTATCTTGTAATGAGAATTACTATTCACCCACTTTCTCCACTTAGATTAAATAAATTCCATTATAAAAGTAGATTAATTTGTAGCCTTTGGATTGAAAATGTAAGATGTAATTTCGGCCCCCCATTTCACTCCTTTGAAACTATAAATAGGAGAGGTGGTGCTCTAAATAAACTTGCCAATTTACTTGTGATTTGTGGCCTTGTAGCCCTTCACTCTCTTCTTCTTCTTCTTCTTCTTTATTTTCATTAGTTGTAGTTATCTCACCATGAGCTAACTCATCCCTTGTGGAGGGTTAGATAAACCCATGTGAGGATAACTCTACTAATGAAGACGTAACTCAATTGCTTAAAATTTAACAAGTTTAATTTTTACTTCAATTACAAAATAATTAGAAGTGGAAAACAAACTAGAGGTTGAAGAAGTGCTCTAAAGATAGAGTGCTAATTTAATCTCTCATGCTAGTAGAATCTCTTTAGAGATTTTGAAATTCTACTAGGGATCAAAGTTTAATTATTCACTTTGATTTGTCTATGAATCAAAGTGAATATGAAAACTAACAATTGAAATATGTCTTTTAATAATAATAGTTTGAATCACATGCGGTAAATTAATCCTCCACACTTCTCTCTCTTCTATCTTCTTTAGTCATTTTAGAATAAATTTGTTATTAGTAACTTTTGTAACTTATAATTAAAAAAGAAATAAAAGTATAGTCTTGTAAAAACTTCCACCTAAAGCCTTCTCTCATTTAAGGTTTCTCTTGAGTACTCTAGCTAGCTAAGTTGTGAACCAAAAGTGCTTCAATGGTAGGCATGGGACGATTCCTTTACTCGAACTATATTTCAACATGAATCAAGAGTAAGGTAATTGATATAAGTGTGAGTTGGAGTAACGTCCAATTTAATATTTATCAGTCAGCAACTTGGTTTTTATGGAAATCCCATTTCCACTTCATAAATCACCTTATGGAGTTTTGGAAGTACGTTTCACTATATAAGTTTGGGAATGAATTGATGTAATGGTATTTTATGGTTTGTGAACGGCTGGTTCAGTGTACTTGAGTGTCAGCACAGTAACTGTTAATGTTCACATATTTTTTTTGTGATTATATTAGGGGTACCCTTATATCAGTGTTGTTGTTTATAAGGAGATAAATGAGAGAGAAATTTGTATAGAAACTCAATAAGAAAAGATGTGTTTATCATTCACAAAACTGGGCTGGACGTGCCATTCTAAACTAAGATAACTGGCAACCTATAATGTATGATACATCAGCAACTGAAGCCATAAACAATAACACAATTAAGACTATCAGGTTGACTTTAATATATACCTATAACTTATGTACAAAATAGTATTATCCAATAACAAGTTAGACAAAAGTTAACTTTGATAAATTTATCCAATATCAAATAAAGCAAAAGTGTAGCATTTAATAACACATACTGAAGTTAAGAAGTAGTAACTAGCATCTCAGTGTCATATTTCACCATTGTTTCCATCCAACTCAGTTACAGCTTGTCCATTGTTCAATATTTAAAAAAAAATCTTATACAAATTTAAATTGCCAAAAATTTTCGAAGTCCCACCCTTTGTAAAATTGACCAGAATTAGAAGTTGCTAATGGTTAATACCTCGGAATATGTCTGTACGTAGATAAAGAGATAAAGAATCTAGTTTGGGAGGGGGGGGGGCGGATTTTTTGCCACGTGATAGGAACGATACGATAGCATTAATTATTTGCCAAACAGTTGAATAAATAATGGTTTTTTAATCTTTAACTGGCACGTGTCGGTAGTAATATATGTGTGCTATAAGAACTGTTCAATGTTCATTTTTAGACCAAAAAAACCGCCCAAATTGAAATCCTTGAAGCCCTAATTTTCTGACCATTTCCAATCTTTCAAAAATGAGAAATCTTAATTTGATTGTTCGTATGTCACTCAATAAAATGCATAAATTGTTCAAGACATTCACTACTACAGAGAAGGAAGATTTTGAGAAGTCTTGCTTCGGGAAGTTCTTAAGCATTAACGAGAGAATGCACACCACTACTACGCTAGTCTATGCTGTATTGGGACACCAAGTGGGTAAACTTTGCTACCGAATCGGTAAGAAGGATTTGGTATTTAAAAAAAGTGATATTGCTCTTATAATGGGTCTTAGTGTGAAGCTGGTTTCTAATTCATTCTAATCTACACGGCAGACATGAAGATCCCATCCCAATTTCGTGCAAGGTTTTTTAAAGGAACCACGATTTCTGAAACAAAAATATTAGAAGCTAGAAACTTGGCAAAATCAAGTGTTGGTGAAGAAAGTCAGAATGATGTGTTTAGGCTGAATAGGTTGTATGTACTGTTGCAGGTTGTGCTTCCAGGATCTGCTAGGATGGTTGATGGGAGGTATATTGATCTTGCCAAGAATTTAAATGCATTTGACAACTTTCCTTGGGGCACACCTTTGTTTGAAATGTTGGAAGAGTCTTTGGAAGACATATCTAATCATGTGAGTGTCGAAAAGGATTCTTTTGTAGTTTATGGTTGCTTAATTTGTTTTGTTATTTGGGTATATCTTCACATCCCATCTCTTGGGGCTCGGAGACAAGTTGATGGTAGGTTCCCAATAATACTAGATTAGATAGACTTGCCTTCTAGAAACATACATCTACATACTTATAAGAAAAAGATTCAACCTCTTAAGGGGAAGGCAGTGGTGTTGGAAAGTCTAGATCTGTCTGAAGGAGAACTGAATGAAGAAGTGATAAAGGATGCTTTGGCAGAACAGCCCATGCAAAGTGGTGTAGCAGTTTCAGAAAAATACAATAATGAGGAACTGTTTCAAAGACAGACAAAAGTAATTAAAGACCTTGTAAGTAACTTGTTTTCTTTACTGTTTTCAACAATGTTGCATGTTGTTTCCCCGAATATGTCAGCAATACTTATAAGAAGTACTAATAATATATGGGTAACCAGTTTTTACATTTGAAGTATTCATATAATTTTATAATGTTATAGAAGTTGTAATATGATATGGGTACCCTATTATATAGTCTTGAATTGGAATTGCAAATCTTAGAAATTAGTTGTTATATGAAGCACTGATAATGTGTTGTTGTAGAACTGCATGTCTCGGCATTTCTTCATATATGAAGCACTAATATGTTACGGTACCATGATTGATATATTGTTGAACAATATATGTTAGCAACTATGCATATATTGTTTTTCTGTTGTGGTGTACAAATAGTGAAGTGGGATCTTAATTATATTCTTTGTTATGTGCTCTGATTAATCTAAAACAGGTTACTAAGGAGGTTAGGGTTGTTAGGGATATACTCCAGAGTGAAATAAGGACTGACATGGAAACAATAATTCAAGAGATTGTTCATGGTGGGTTGAAAGGTGGTATATATGGAAAGTTTAGATATTGAGGTTGTGAAAGGGCCTAGAACAAGGAGTAGAAGTTTAGAGGTTGAGGTTATGAAAGGAGCTAGAACCAGAAGGCCAAATAAGGCAAGCAATATAAGCGTAGATGCTATACTGAAAACACCAACAAAATCTTCTCAGCAGAAGGTTCATTCATAACCTAAGAAAGGGAGTTCATCTGCTTCTAAGAAAGTTACCTTTGAGGTTTCTCCTAATTCCTCATATCAAAGAAAAAAAGCATTGGACAAGGATCAAAGCCTTGAAGTTCTGAGAGATACTTCAATACCTGCTCAGTATGAAATAAAGAAATTAAAGGAAAGTGGTCAAAGGTTGTGGTACCCGAGTTCAACCATCAAGGGCAAGCAAAGATGAGGCTATAAAGGCTAGTGAGAGGTAAACCTTGAAGAAAAAAATATCAAATCAGTGAGAGAACAAGGGAACGAGAGATGAAGCTTAAAGAAGCAGAGACACCCAAACAAAGAAGAAAGTTGATCAAGGTTGAGTTAGATGAAGATGAAGATGTTGGACAATAACAAAGAGGGCAAAATGATTCGGAGTTAGTTGTTGCAAGTGCTTTGCAACAGATTAGTGAGGACATACCAAAGGGGACATACCAAGGACATATTGTGGAGATGGAGGAGGACCTGGTGGGGGTACAGACTGATATAATACCTTATGTTAAATCTACAATGCTTGACCATGTACCCTTTTACTCTCCTTTGGCTTATGCTTTAGTCCTTCCTCCTGGTGATCTTGATGGGGAAGCAGTCCTGAATAGAGAAATGGAAAAAATCAATTTTGCTTCACTATTGGCTGGAATTGCTATCCCTATCACCATCAGAAGGAGCAAGCACTGAAAATGTTGTGACATATGTAGATGATGATCAGAATAATGTGGGTCAGCATGATGCTGTTGATCTGGAGGCCCCTGATGTGGTACTCATTCACACTGAAATGGAGATGGAAATGGATAAGAAAACTGAAGAGAGTGGTCGTAGAAGGAGCATTGGCTGGAATTTCTAGCCCTATCACCATCAGAAGGAGCAAGCACTGAAAATGTTGTGACATATGTAGATGATGATCAGAATAATGTGGGTCAGCATGATGCTGCTGATCTGGAGGCCCCTGATATGGTACTCATTCACACTGAAATGGAGATGGAAATGGATAAGAAAACTGAAGAGAGTGGTCATAGAAGGAGGAAGAGGGAAAAAAACTTGGAAAAGAAAGTACTAGTTTATGGGAAGAGAAAATGGGAAAGGAATGTGACTCATTGATCAAGGTTGCTCTGTCATCAACCTTTTATAAGAAAACAACTACCACAGGTAAGGTAAATATTGTTAATTATTACTGAAAAAAGTTAAGTAGGAAGAAGAATCAACAGAGCTCTCCAAATATGAGAGTTTTTGGATACAATCAAGTCATTTCAGTACATAATTTTTATTCATTACATGGACGACAGTGGGTGGATGGTGAGGTAATGAATCTACCATTAGTAATTTGCTCTACAACTATCAGCAACTTGGTATTAATATGCAAAGTAAACTACTATAGAAAGTTAATTGTTACTAATTACTATATGATTCTTTTTTAGGTTCTCTGCTTATATGCCAAGCTATTGATTAGGTGGTATAACCAGTACTTTAAGGAACTTGCCATTCCAGAAGAGGAAGTGTATACTGTTGTGGAGGATGTTTACTTTGTTGTGAGTTTTCTATACTTTAATACTAAGTTTCTTTTGAAGCTTACTCACTATTCTTCCTTAAGTTTGGTAAGAGAGTATGGGATATTCAAGAAAAACAATAGGACCCAAGTTTTAGAGCTGCAAGCCCAGATGAGAGAGTGGGTAACAGTTTGTACCATATAGATGAAATTGTTAAAGAGTATTTGGACTCCTTTGAAGGAAGGATTAGAAATCAACCGCACCCAGTAAAGGGTAAGGGAGTAAATGTACCTCTTCAAGTTCATAGTAGTCATTAGATTGTTGATGTCTTTAACCTTAAAGAGATGAAAATGTGCACCTATGATTCTCTTGGTGGAAACCAAATTTCTTATGAACAACTTGCTTTAGAGATAATGATTCCTTATGTGCTCAGATGTGTTGATCCAAGCTCCACTGTTGATTTGAACACATCATGGGCTCGTGAATTTCTTAGTGTCACACAACAACCAAATTCCAACAGTTGTGAGTTGTATTACCTTGCCGTTATAGATAGTCTTCTTAGAGGTGTTCCTGAGAAGGTAAACCAAATTGACATGCAACCATTTAGAATGCAATTGAGGATTGGAATGGATATTATATCATGTGGATTAAATCCAGATTAAGTAGCTAATAAGAGAAAAGAATTCGAAAAGAGGTTAATAGAAGGAAGTCCGCAAGCAATGAGGACCAATAACACCCTTCAGTATGAGCAAGAGGAGAAGGGTGCTAAGAACCAAGTGGCTAAGGATGCAGCTGCTACTAAGAAAGAGGCACTAACGCAAGTTGACATTGGCATAGAGCTACAGAGTGAAACAAATTCAGCTGGAATTGACAAAGAGCCCAAGGATGCTGAAGTTGCTACTGAGAACCAAGTGAACATTGACCAATGCCAAGAGAGTCAAGCAGATGCAGCTGGAAGTGACCAAGTGAACAAGGATGTTGAAGCTACTACTGAGAAACAACTCCACATTGACCAAGATGAAGAGAGTCATCATGATGCAGCTAGAAGTCAGGTATAGCCGAAGGATGCAAAAAACAACAAAGATAAGGATGGGAACACTGTTGAAAATGGTGAAGATGGGTCTGCTGACCAGCAGGAGAACATAGCTAAAGGCAAGAACTAGGGGACTTCGAAATGCTGATATATGGTGCCATTGAAGATGTCTGTTATCATTTCGCAATGCTTCATTTTGATAAACGAAATATTTTGATGTCAGTGGTTTGTTTTGATATCGTCTCTCATTTTCAAGTTACAATCCTAAGTGTTTCAATTGTGGCGTTAATTTTATAGTATTTCTTTTCTTTGCTACCTTACATATTGATAACTTCAATAGACAAAACACCTGCCACTTTATAAACAACAAAATACCATTATATTGATTCCCAAATAACTTACATAGTCACAAAAAGGCTAATGAAAATCCAAAAAACTTTACAAGCATAGTTGTTGACATTACTTCTATAGGTAGCGGATGGTTGACTCAAATGAAGTCTTCGTTGGTAAAATCTGGTGGAACCCCAGCTGAAAAATCAATCTAAGAAGCATCATCTGTTGAAGTAGGGTAGGTTGCCATGTTGTGTCCAAGGGCACCACAACGGCTGCACCTTCTCCTTTACACTGACACACCCTCCCCTTTAGAACGTTTCATCTTCTTTTGGGGACTGCCAGGCATTACCTCATCTGTGGGAGGACGAACCATGATGTTGTAACTTCCCCAATACCACTATTTTTTGCCTTTCAAAGGTGTCCAATTCTCTCGATAGGTATTCATCATCATTTCCTTTGAGTAGCACGGCAGGCAGAAGTTATACACACAAAATCGACCATCGTCAATGGCCTTCATCGCATGGCTGCAAGGAATACCAACTTGTTGAAAGAAACCACATGTACAACATTTATTTAGTAGGTCAATTGTATCCGTGCAACCTACGCTAGTAACCGAGTACACGCACTCACTTGCCCTTATTGTAGTGAACGACCGACTAACATAACGAGAGGAATTGATTACATCCTTAGCTGATTTCGATCGTCAGCTTTGTCTTCAGCTTCAAAGCCATAACCCGATAGTCATAAAATGCCTCATAATGTTCATTCGAATACCATTTAGCAGAGATGTAATTGGCATAGCTCGCTCCGACATAATCATCTTATTTCAGCTTTCGATATGATTTGTATAACAAATTCCATACCTTCTCATTTCAGCATAGGCAAATGACCACGTACTGTTTCGTAGGAATCTTTATTACTTTTCTGTAACCTTTACTATCGCTACACCAAATGAGACACATGATTCTCACAAAGTCAGCTTTATCATAAGTTTTTGCTACAACCTTAACTCTCGTTTTGGTGTCTTCTTTATTGACATTGTTAGAGATATGTTGTGCACAAAAGCAATGATACACATTTGGAAGGATTTTCGACACGACCTGGAGAATGCTTGCATGTCTATCTGATAATAGAACAAACTTATCTGTAGGACCAACTACAACATCTCTGAGTTTCTGAATAAACCAATCCTAATATTCATTGTTCTCATTTGGGACTACAC
Source organism: Coptis chinensis (assembly GCF_015680905.1). Taxonomy (NCBI): domain Eukaryota; kingdom Viridiplantae; phylum Streptophyta; class Magnoliopsida; order Ranunculales; family Ranunculaceae; genus Coptis; species Coptis chinensis. The sequence goes on from NC_141464.1 coordinate 78,367,536, forward strand.
CAACTGCAATTGGAAAATAATGACTATCTCCATCAATAGAAATAGCAGTTAGGATGACAGACTTGTATCTACCTTTCATGAAAGTTATATCGATCATAATCAATAGACAAAGGCACTTTCTGTAAGCATGAACAGTTACGCCATAGCTCACAAACAAACGATCAAACCTGTGCTCGCTTGTTGTTATTATATCAGTGTGGCAATCTGGATAAATTTTCTTCAGTTCTTTCAAATAAATTGGTAGCATTGTATGATTGACTGAAGCTTCCCCTTATCTACATCGAAACAAAATAGACCAGCTAAGGTTACATATGTTTAACAGTTATTTAATTAGTTGCTGATAGTTACAAGTCATTTAATTTAGCTTTCCTAACACCATGATAGATACAAGTTAGTTACAAGTTAATCGAAAAGATGATACATGTTCTTCATAGTATATTCTAAAGAATAATTTGGTGTACAAATTGATGTTCATCATAGTATACCCTAAAAAAAATAGTACTAAGACTTTACATATTTCTACTAGTTCTCCTCATAGTTCTTTGTGAGTTACAATAGTACTTTGACCTTTTCTAATGCAATTTCTCCGACTTTCCATGCAACTTTATAAGTTACATGATTAGTTATGCCTATTTCACCTCCAACTCTGAGGTTCTTTGCAGTCAATTCTTCATTGTCCCTAAGCTTGGACATAACAATTTTTGAAACCTACTTTGCATCTGCTTGTGAATTTTTTGAAACTTGACCTTATCTTGTGCACAAGTGTGTGCATCTCTAAAAGTTATTACCACCCACATATCAGGCCCAGTTTCAGGTTTTGCATACAAATGAAATGGACAGTTAGTTGTCTTACACTTCATTACCACCTTTTAGGAGGTAGTATTGCAATGACGTAAATCAAACATGTGTGCAATTGCATAAGATTTAATGTCTTTCATGAGATCATCTCGAGTGGCATAATGCTGACCTACTTTAGGGTACAAACTTCAACCCTTCATTACAAGAATTTACAACCTCACTTTGGTTTGTTGGGGTTTTTGGACTATGAGAACCACACAAAGGATCATATCCTTGACGTAGGTCTTCAAAATTCAGATATTTAGCACCAAAAACCATAGCATCAACCACTCCTTCCAATTCAAAATCAATCTCACTTCCCCATTGCCATCATTCACAACTGTTATAGGTGTATCCCCCCACAAATACTCTTGACTTCGGTTCGGAGTCGACCATATATCACCATCATCACGATTGTATTTTTCAACTTGATCATCATCTTCATCATCATCATCATCATCAACTACCACAACTTCACCCGCAACAACATTTTCATATTCATTTTGAAATTCAACCTCCTCATTACTTCGAGAACTGCTGATTATGTTTTCTTGAGGAATGTCAGTTGTATCAACTAAATCATTTAGTATTTGAACTTCATCATCATCTTCATTTTGAATTCACCCTCCTCATTACTTGAGGAACTGGCAATTATGTATTCTTCAAGAATGTCAGTTGTATCTCCATATGAATTTTGCAAATCAAACTCTTCATAGTCGGGTTGATCAACATCTTCAACACCAGTGAGATCATCCTCTGCATTATAATAGCTCAACCATTAGTGCTCGGACTATCAGCAACTTAAACTATATTATCCCTTGTAATATTTATACTGCTCACCTTCAATGACAATTGCAAGAGGTATCCTTCCGTCTTTTGATTCGCAACTACCAACTGCACTTGAGCTTCCCTTTAGGAACAAATCTAAAATGGTTACTAAATGTCAGTACTTTAACAGGGATATATCAATAACTAACGCATTTACAAGCATACAACATGTTCGCCATCCCTCACCTGCCATGACCTTTTCGAACGTCTCCAAGCTGTGTGGGACCTTTTCATTTTCCACATCTTACAATTGGCGAGTCCCAGTTGAAGGTTGTTCTAGCGGACTGCCTAGAGAACACAACGTTTATAACCATCAGCAACCAAACCATGTACTAAAACTAAGCATAACTAAAATAAAATTAGTCATTTACCTTATGGTTCGTCCACAAGTTTAAATTGATTGAAGGACCCTTGATTGAAAGAATATTTCTGTCGAGCTAGCACTTTTTCTTTTTAAAAAAAATTGTTTCCTAGGAGAATCAATTATTAAAATTTCTTCATTGAGTTTCTTCTTCATACAATGTTCTCCACCAGTTGATCCAGGACATGCACTCTTTGGCAGAAAAGGTTTAAACAGCTCACTACAAACTTGTTTCTTCTTCATACTAGGAACTCCATAACTTGATCCAGGACTTGCACTTCTAACTATTTCTTGTTTAAATAGCTCACTACCAACTGGTTTATTCTTCACATTAGGTTGTCTACCACCTTTTCCAGGAGTAACACTATCTTCTTTAAACAGCTCAGTGCGAACTTTTTTGTTCTTCACACTAGGTTGTCTAGGACTTGATCTTCTAACTTGTCCTGCTCCCATACCATATGGTGTAATGACGATTGCTTCATTGATAACCCAAACTTTCATTGCTTTCGTTGGAGTTTTCTTCTGCTTTTTAATTATGTTCAAGTAATCGGTTTCTTCATCCTACAAGGGACTTGTTCATCAAATACCTAACAGAAAAATCCAATCTCATGCGTGATGACATAGCTTCAACAAGACACATGCATGAATCCTTCAAATGGAGTATCCACATCAAACACTCTCAATTCCACCTCACCCCCTAGATACTTCATCACACCATGCTTGTCAGATTTCATCTCACCATCATAATAAATAAGCATATTGAATGAACTTGCAAAAATACCAAAATACAAAGTTAGCACAATAAAAAGTAGGCGTTTTTAATGAAACAACTATAAAGTTCTTTTATTTATTGTTCTACATTTATGACATTGTATAAATACCATAACTATGACAATAAAATCAACATGAAAATAGTAAACAACCATAGAAACCTTATAAAAAAAACACTTACACTTCTACGTAAAACCACAAAGAAGCAAACTGAAATATAAACCTACGTAGAAACAAACCAACACTAAAGACAACAAAACAAATATCAAAACTGACCATTATCGAGGTTTGTGTTGTTTTCATCCATCAAAATCTTTAGAAAAATCTAAAAGGAGAAAACAAAATAGAGGAACAAAAAAGAAGAACCCAGAGAAAAAAGTGTAGCTTTGGAGCTTTGTAAAAAACATTTGAAGTTGGCACAAAAAATGAGGTAAATATTGTCTCGTCTTTGAATTACAAAAACAACAAAAAAGTTGCTGATAGTAGATCTATAAATTGCTGCTTCCTAATTCCCACAATAGCTAAAGTCCATTTTTATTTTTGCTCGGTTGAAATCTATCGGTCATTAATCGTTAGTACGTATCACTAAGAGAATCTAACAGATAAACATTATTGTGCATCTCACATCAGAAGTACAAAAGGAGAGAGAGTGTGTGTTGCATAGGAGAAAGAGTGTGGCAGGAGAAAAAAGAGTGTTGTAAGAAAGGGCAAAAGAGTCAAAAACCTGTTGAAAAGGTCAAAATTAAAAAACATAGCCGGTTGGAGCACAATGTACTTTTATCATGGCCGAATCAAGCAATTACCGAAAGTAAAATGTCGATCTCAAATGTGAAAGAGAATGGGATCACGGAGCCTTAACTCTTTAGATTAGATTCTTTTGTACTTACATATCTTTACTACTTTACAAAATTGCGAGCTCATTTATAGTTCTGCAATAGTAGATTAATAAATATTTTTATGTATCTCTCGCTCTTGGGCACTTGGCTCTGGCCTTTTGGTCACTTTTTCTATTGATTGTTTAGCCCTTGTTTGTTTTTTGTATTTACGAATTTGCCCCATTCTCTAAAATTCAGTCATTTATAACCTTTTGCTAGTACTACTAGTGTGTGCATTGGCCTCCCGCTTGAATATAATTATGCATATTAGCATAGGCACACCGCACACCTTTGACTCAGCTCGGTCTAGTGGGGGTAATATGGTCAATTCAAATTGATTTTTGTTTTTGTACTTAGAAGGGAAATCCTAATTTCCCTATCTAGTGAGAAAAAATCCTAATTAGCTCATCTAATGAAGAATAATACTAGTTAATCCTTAAAAAAACACTCAATTCATATGTTAGGAATAATTGCATTAGATAGGTTTCGTTTTACAGTGTTCCAAACGCTTAAGATTTGGACAACCTTCTAAAAGTGTGGCAAGCTTCTCATTATTGGCAAACGATTGACTGATTGAGCAACCTGGATAATGGTCCAAAAATAATGACATTACTAGCTTATGACAACGGAGCTTAATATGACAGTATATCGACCTAGCTTAATAGGAATCCAAATATCCAATAAAAAAGATTCCAGAAAACACATTTTTCTATCTTAGGAACAGAAACCAAATGGCTACAACCGATGTATGGTCTCATTAGGTTCTATCAAACATTTAAAAGTAGAATGCATCTCAGGTATCCTGCAACATCTTCAATGTAAGGTAAAATTTACTAAAGAAGAAGAAATAAAGAGGAAAAAAAAAGGTAATGGTGTGATGACCTTGGCAAAGATTACATTAAATAGTCACTAACTATTTCTTTTCCGTGATATTCCTTCAGGGAAGGTATACAACGTAACTATATATTATGCACCACTAAAATGCCAATCTATTATGAACTATTTTTTTGGATGTACTCTCAATCTCTTCTCTGTAGAAATGGGTCTTTGGGTCCATTGCTATTATGCTCTTGTTGCTCTTCTTTCTCTAACTAGTATTGTACGTCCAGTGAATGGAGAATATTTTAATAGCATAGGCAGAATGGAAGTCAATGACTGTGATTTATTCAGTGGGAGCTGGGTCTATGATCACTCGTATCCGCTATATGATTCTGCTGCATGTCCATTTATCAGTCAACAATTTGATTGTCTTAAGAATGGTAGGTCTGACAAAAAATATCTCAAATACAGGTGGAATCCCAGCGGCTGTGAAATACCAAGGTGTTTGCTCGTTTTATTTTTTTCGTTTTTTTCCCTGATAAAGTGATAAGCATGTACTTACTGTCTTACTTGGGTTTTTGTTGTTAGGCCAGGGCCAGGCCCCAGGCCAATTGTGATTTTGAATTCTGATACCATAACATAAAGACATTGAAAATTTATCATTATGTTGAAAATTATGTGATTGTGGATTTGAAAATATGGAACTTAACACATAATTTGAATTTCTATACACTTCATGAGCAAAAATTTGTTGAAAACGTTTTGCCTATAGTCCATATAACCGTGGTGGTTCCTGATTTTTAATATATATTTCCTTTTTTGGATCATGGGCAATGTTAGGTTCGACGGCTTGAGTTTCCTCAAGAAATTCAAAGGCAAACGCATCATGTTTGTAGGAGACTCTTTAACTTTCGATCAATGGCAGTCCATCACATGCATGCTTCACGCTGCAGTACCACAAGCCGAATATAACATAGTAAAAGTAAACGATGGCCGGGTCTCCTCATTTATATTCCAGGTTTGTCAAATTACCTAGAAAATGATTTCACGCAAAGAACAATGGTCGATCACCTTATTTTCGTGCTCATATAGGAGGCTATTCGCTGTTGATGTTTTGTGCAGGAGTACAATGTTTCACTAATGTTCAACCGCAATACATTTTTAGTGGATATAGTAAGTGAAAATATTGGCACCATCCTAAAACTTGACTCGATCAAGGGTGGCAAATTATGGGAAGGAATGGACATGTTGGTCGTCAACACATGGCATTGGTGGCATCATACAGGCGACGCCCAATCGTAGGAATTCTTAGTATCTCATTTTTCTCCTTAATCAATGGGTTTTTAATATGTGTTCATCAGTAGTACTCATGTTGATTGCAGATGGGATTTCATCGAAGAAGGAGGCAAATTATATAAAGATAAGAATCGTTTGGTTGCTTTTCAGAAAGGATTAACTACATGGGGCAAATGGGTGGATTCAAAAGTTGATCCAAACAAAACCAAAATATATTATACAAGCACTTCTCCAGAACATAGCAAGTAAGTTTATAATTGTTTGCTAATAATCAATAAAAATTTGTTGACTCATTAACTTTTCTGTATTGTTAATTATTCTTGTGAAATCAGTGGAGCTGCTTGGAATAAGCCAAATGAAACCTGCTATCACCAAAAAGAGCCACTGAAAGGGTCACCAACAACATATCCTGGAGGTCCAGACCCAACAGAAATTATAGTGAAAACAGTGTTACAGAAAATGTCAACGCCAGTAACTCTGCTAGATATAACTAGACTCTCACAACAAAGAATAGATGGCCATCCATCTACTTATGGTTCCTATCGAAAGAAGGGAATTGACTGCAGCCATTGGTGTCTCGCTGGTGTTCCTGATACTTGGAATCAACTCCTTTATGCAACCTTATAAATTGTTGTAATAAAATGTTAAATTAGTCTGTGATTTGCAATATCTAATTACTTTAAAGAGAATGGTTTTGTGAACAGTTCACTCTCCACACCCTCCTCTCTCTCCCTCTCCAATTCTCTATTATTTCCAATTCTTTGTCTCCAGTTCTCTTATTTCTCCTTCTTCTCTCTCTCTCTCCACTCTCACTCTCTCTCTAATTCTCCATCTCCAACTCTTTGACTCCAGTTCTCTGATTCTCGGCTCATGCCCCTACTACTATGCACTATACTAGTAATATACGTAAGAGAGGGTAAAACCGTCCATTTGTACAGTGAAATTCAGACACGTCTGTCTTAATTTATGATATAACCCTCAATTTTACAAACAATTACGAGATTGTCACTGACCGAAAGTTAGATTTTTGTGCTGCCCGAACCAAATAAACTGACCGCAACGTGGCGTAGACACGTGCCAGTTAACTAGCAGTGTTGTAACAACTGAGAAAAGCCCATCGGCCAGATGAGTCATAAATTACTCAAGACAACAAAAGTGAGAACACATTTCATTGTTGACACACTATTTTGAGATCTAGAAAAACAAAAAAAATGTCAGCAATCGAAGTTCATCAATTTGCTCAATGCATCACATGCCACGCTTGGAGTCCAGATCAAACAAGTAAACCCGGAACTTTATTTTTTAAACAACACGTACATTTTTTTTTTATTTAATATATATATCTTATTATAATTTTCCAGTGGTTGCATTTTGTCCGAACAATACTGAAGTACATATTTATAACAAATCCTCACAAGGAAAATGGGAGCGGGTACATATTTTACAAAAGGTATATATATAACTTTAATAATTATGTATCTGACGTCATTTATATATATTATTAATATTATGTTGTTTTATTACAGCATGATCAGATTGTTTCTGGGATAGATTGGAGTGCAAGGTCGAATAAAATTGTTACTGTTTCACATGATCGTAACTCGTAAGATTTTTTTTTTTTAATACTTGGTCATTTAGTTATTTGATTAAGTTATTTGACTAGGGGTGGTTAATTGTTTTTATTTTAAGGTATGTTTGGAATCAAGAAGCGTCTGAATGGGTACCTACACTTGTCATTCTTAGACTTAACCGTGCCGCTCTTTGTGTTAAATGGAGTCCAAAAGGTAAACATGCAATTTTAATACATAAGACTTTGGTTTTCTAGTCTTGTAACTGGTGTTAGTGGTGTATATATTATTGGGATGTTTTTTAATTTTTCAGAAAACAAGTTTGCCGTTGGAAGTGGAGCTAAAACTGTGTGTATATGCTACTATGAGCAAGATAATAACTGGTAATGACCTTTTCAAGTTGCAATAGTTACTGCTTATACTTGTGCGTCTCGTGAATCACATCCTTAAATTTTACTAGATATGTTAGTACTTAGTTTCAAGGTTCAGCATCTAATATCTGAGCATTTTCCTAAATACCCTTACAAATTAAATTTAAAGTTTTTACATGGTCTGACAAACTCTCCTATAACACTTATCTTTCTTTTCATAAGAAAGGAAAGGATAACTAAATATGATGATTTCCGGACGATACCTTTTGAGAGTTATGTCTGTAGATGGGAGTCCGGACGATACCTTTTGAGAGTTATGTCTGTAGATGGGAGTCCATTATGCTATGAGGACTCCCATAGAGGTTTTTCGTTTTGTTTCTTTTTCTCTGGTTTCTTTCCCCTTTGGTTCTTTTCACCGTTCTTGTTTGTATGCATAAGGATATCTCATCATTTTTTTTTTTTAATATATACACCTTTACCGAGAAAAAAAAAAGGACAACTAAATATAAGATGATTATGGCTTTTCTCATTAATAGAAAGGTAAAATTACATTTGGCTTCCACAGTGAACAGATTCAAAAAACATAATAAGGAAAAAATAACTATTAATTAAAATCTTTATATATCTATGCCTCCCTGAGCTTAGGAGCAGATGTCATTGACTCCCAGCCCGACACAAATATGTTTGAAAGAAGTCCTTGGTATTTCCGCCTGGATGCTTTCAAGTAAAACATAGTGACAGGCAAGTTCCTTTATCTAGAAGTTTCTCTGAAATGAGCCGACAGTCAATGTTTAAGATGATTACTCCGCTCATGAAAAACCAGGTTACTGGAAATATAGTATGCCACTTGGTCATTTGCGATAACAAATTTACGGTGGGGAATCCAAAGCAATTGGTCCTCAATTCATCAATTTAATTACGAATATCTCAACTTAGCCACTATAAGGTGCTTGAGGTCCTACATGATTATATGGTACATAGTAACTTTTTATAACTTGAATAAACACCAAAGTTATGTAGGATGTTGATGGGAGTGATTAAATAACTGTTCTAACCGGACTTTAGTATTTGTCTGGTTCAGTATGATGACCAGTACCACTCTCCGAAACATTGCATTAGGATTGCTAAGATCCTTTAATCAGCTGATGTCTCAAACCTAGTATAAGGATCTTTGTTATAGCCATGCAACTAATAATCTTTAAGAAGTGACTTTTAGCAATGCATAATTCTCATTTGAAAGGCAAGCTGCAAAAATACTTATCATGGTGTATTGTTCTATGTATGTTGCGTGCACATAAGGTTTTCTAGGTTCTTTCTCCAATTCAGTAGTTCTTCTATTTTGGTTTAATATTTGATATGAACTCTAGATGGTTAATGATTTTTATGATCTCTCTTGTAAACTTCTCCAGGTGGGTCAGCAAGCTTATCAGGAAAAAGCATAGTTCTTCTGTGACAAGTGTTGCATGGCATCCTAACAATGTAAGCATTAACATGTATCAGTGTTCACCTTATTACACTCCTTTTGTTATTAACATGTAAGCATTAACGATGTATCAGTGTTTGCATCATATGGATGATTATTTAACACAACTGAAGGGACATGTAGCAAAGGGATATTAAGACCTAACCATTTTGGTCGTGAACACAAAAATTAGTGATAGTACTATCCTATAAATAATCTGATGTCCTAAAAGCTCTTGATGGACATGGTTGTGCAATTTTGGCCCATAAGATATTATAATTGGATTACTGGAACCAGATAGTTGGTATCAAGGTGTCCGAGCAAGGGCACTGTTACCAGAAATCACTCCTTCCTAGCGATTTGTGATCTAAATCACATGTTTCTATACATGGTTTTTTTGAGCAAGGGGTTTTCGATTACATATGTTGTAATGCTTATTGGATTAAAAGACAAACGAGAGAATGATATGAAGTTCTTAGTCATGTCTTTTTAATTCAATTCTACAATGTTTAGGTAGTTTTTGGTTAATTATGGTTCTCACCTCCTCAAACTGTTGCTTCAACCCTTTTGATAAGTAAGCCTTGATGTTTGCTTCACGTTTCTATTTAATTTTTGGCCTGGTTACAAATTGAATTATTTTGTCAAGACGTTGAGTAGTCAGTGTCCATTGCATTTGCATCCCAATGTTTTTTTCTTTTTTTCTTTTTTTTTTGAGTGGTGGAGCAGCTTACTTTGCAACTATTTCAGCTAAGTGCGTGAGAATTAACAATTTCTTTATGATGTTCAAATGTGTGCATTATATTTCAGATACTTCTTGCAACAACATCTACTGATGGGAAATGCAGAATCTTCTCTACTTTTATCAAAGGTGTCGACTCTAGGTACATTTAAATAGATTAGAGGTTTGAAAATTTTCTATCACCTCTTTGAATATCCTTAAGTCATCTATTTGGTTCTTGATAGGGAATCTCTATCAAGCTCTTCTTTGGATATGAAATTTGGAGAGGTAAATATGTGTGTGCGCCTTTCTCCTACTTCCCTTATTTTTGAGATCAATGTTCTGCCTCTGTGTGTGCGCGCCTTTCTCTTACTTCCCTTTTAGGTCTTTGTTTGCATATACTTTCAGTTTGGGGCTTATTAAAATGGGGTTTTGTTTTTTTTTGAAACAGCAAATTGTGCAACTTGATCTCTCCTTTAGCTGGGCATTTGGTGTAAAGTGGTCCCCAAGTGGCAATACCTTAGCCTATGTAGGTCAGATATTTCTCATTGCAGACTTGCTGTAGTTTTATTTTGCCCACTAGTGCTGAACTTGGAAATGCAAGAAACTGAACTGTAACATTGAAAATAATTGGTGTACATGAATGTGGTTGTTATGCTTTACCTGCGGTTAGAAGTGAAATATCTTTACAGTAAAATATGTTATAATTTTTTTTTTTATCATTATGTTACTCTCATATGCAAAATGTTTGGAAAATTGTGTGAAATCATATATCAATAAAGAACTACCATTGATTTTCAGGTCATAATTCCATGATATACTTTGTTGATGACGTCGGGCCTTCCCCTTCTGCCCAAAGTGTAGCTTTTAATGGTTTGCCTCTCCGTGATGTGGGTCAGCATCCTCTCTTGTTTTCTTTACATATCTGACTTTGCATTCATTCTTTTTTAGTTATGTATCTTTTAAAAGTCGAATGATGATGATTGCTTAAGAATTGGATGATCTTCTTCCAGGTATTATTTGTTTCTGAAAGAATGCTTGTAGGAGTGGGATTTGATTGCAAACCAATGGTTTTTGCTGCAGATGAAAGAGGCATATGGTATGTGTTTTCCCTTGGATTGATAAGCTTTCTCAAGTGAACTGTGTTATTTATATAGAAAAAAGTTTCTCGTAGTTATTTTTTGTCAATCCCTTAGGTAATTGATTCTGGTCTATATGTTTCCGTTGTTCACCACCCAAGTTACAAGCTAGTTGTCATTAAATATTTCAGTAAAAGTTCTTAGCAGTTTAATTAGTTATTTACTAGGGTAACATAGACTTCAATTATCATAGCTGTCTTAGAAATGGATTGTCCCATTTTGGTATTGGCAGTTACAAAAGACTTTAACCTAGCAAAGAAAAATTCTTAATAAGTGACATTTGGTTTTGATGTCCTGTACCATAGGAACTTTGTCCGACTCCTTGATCAGAGGAAACTAGCGCCTTCAGGCACAAAATATGGTTCACAGGTAACCCCAAATTTAAGTATTCTTTACATGAAACGTTTATTTGGTTAATGCTTGTTATTCCTGTGTAACGAAGAGTTTTCAGCATTTGAAATTAGTGTTTGCTCTTAGATAGTCGGTAAGAGCATAGTTGTCATATGCAGTTTTTTTTCATGCATATTCATTGTCATGTTTGCTTCTACAGAATTGTGAGGTGCATCTCAGTTTTAAGTGGTTTGTATTCTCCCAGTTCCTGAACTATTCCCTTGCTCTTACGTATTCTCTTTTAAGATTCTATTGGTGTCTCTTATGGTAGTTGAACATATTCGTAGGAGTCTTGGGATGCATAAAGTGGTCTACATGAACAATCAAATGAATTTTCTTCTGAGAGGGGTCCATAGTCCTTTAGCAATGTTGTACAGATTTTTCTCTTTCCTCAACTTGTTTTTTAACAAAAATATATTTGGATTCAAGAGTTGATGGAAAATGGCACATGCTCATGGATCACAAGGAATTGTTTAAAGGTCTAACGTTAGGCAAAAAATAATCTTAACAGGAAGATCATCTGTGTAAATTTGTGAGAAGAGTCGCATGCTCAGCGCGTCCATTTTATGGAAAAGTAAAACTTCATGTATAATGTGGTAGTCTGATTAGTCTCCATGGTGATATCTTTTTGAAGGATGAACTTCTGTAAGATCGTTGTGTAATTGTTACTAACCATGTCATTAGGTGCGTCATGTGTAAAATATTGGCCGTGGCTTTGTTATACTTATCATATTATGATGGTAGTATGTTCATGCCTTCCATAATCTCGTATTATCCCTATTATGTAGTCAGAATCATGCTTTTCCAGAATGGCTGTGGCCATTTCTGTTTATTGGTTTATCTTAATCCAGAATTAGCTTAGTATCTACACTAAGGTTTGCTTCAAATACTGGAACTTATTTGGATGGGACCTTTTGAAAACCTTTTAGTCAGCTTGTAGAACACTTGAAATATACTTGATTGTTATTGCTTTAAACAGAATGAGGCCACTGGGGAAAATCACTTTAGTCAGTTGTGCATATGCGCCGTCTCTTCCAGTACATAGCTCGTCCTCATAGGTCATAGAACCACATTAGTTCATTACAGAGGAAGGTGTAGACATCAATAGGGACACAATCAACAATCAATTGGTATTTGCAAGCGCAAACTGTAGTAAAAAACTTATGTCATGTTTGTTCCTCTGATGTTTTATTTTTAGTTCTTTCTAGGCTCTTCTATACGAGCATAAAGTTGACTGTTCTCCTCTTTTAGATTTCTGAAGCATTTGGAAAATTCTATGGTCAATCAAAAAGTACAGTTAGCAACGACGCAGTTGAGCCTTCAAGATCTCATGGTGGCGTCCACGAAAATTGTATAAAGTATGTAATTGAAACTGATTTTTGCTCTACCTAACCCGATTCTTCTTTTGTGGCAATTTCCTTAATTTGTTTTCACTTGAATTTCTAGTTCTATCGTGCCTCTAAAGATAGTAGATGGTGGTGTGAAGCTTCAGCTCTTCAGGTTGGTTAAAACTTCAATTGATTCAGACCTCCATGAGTTATAAATAGTTTGCTCAATCATGATCTCATTTCTGTTCATCCTCTGCCCTGTTATTTGGCACAGGACTTTGTGGAAAAGTGGTAGTTTGGGATTTGGAAAACCAACCAGAATTTTCTTTATGATCTTAGGATGTGTAGGCAAGATTGTTCCAGATCTCCATTAACACCAGCTTATATACAGAAGGGGTGTATTTAGTCATGTCCCTCAGGTCATTTACACCAGTATATTCTTAAAGTTGTAGCTTCAAAATTTTCCTTTAAATTGTGGATGGTCGTTACCTAAGATTCTTTCTCACTTTGTATCCACGGTATTCTGTTGTAAAGAATTATTGATTTTGTATTTAGTAAACGGTATTTGGGACAATAAATTGCATTGGCGTCCTTGGGTCTATGTTATATTTCTTTATTGTCTTTATCTCCCTTCTTGTGCAAAAGGAATTGAGATCATTTTCTTTCCGTTCATTTCTGTTGAAGATTTCAAATTTTGTTTAATTTGGTGCATTTGAGTAGAGCAAGTGAAATAGCATAGTAAATTTGTTATTTTGTTTCGGAAGGGCGGAGTTAAAGGAAAAAAGTTATTTGAAGTCACTGGAAAATGGGTAGAATGGAATTCAACGGCTCTAATGAAAACTTTGATGACAATTGCCGAACATTTGAACATGAAAATATAAGCAAATGCATTCTATCTAAACAAAAGTAAATACATATACATCTTAGAAAATGTCATCTACATGGTGTCATGGTCAATGCCAATTTTGTTCAACTAAAAAATGAAAATGAAATTGATGGTTATACATTCGGAAAAATCAGCATATGATAATTGCATGATAAGGCTCAACTCAATTTAGTTTGTAAATAACTGCTCTAATAATTCCCGTGAACTTATCTTTAGAAGGCTGGAAACGCAGAGCGCCAGAGCCAGTACAGAGCATGTCATCTAAACAACAGGAATTTTTTGCTCTACATCCTATATCGATACGAAATACAGAGCATGCTAGCCTCTTCTTCCACACTACCAATGCATAACAGATGCAATGCAACCACCATTACTCGTCATACCTCGTGCTTCCAGAAATGCTAATCAAATTTTAGTTACAACTGAAACCATAGAATCATTAAGAATACACATTAGATTACACCAAAAGATGTGGTTGAACTCGATACAAGAAAAAACTTGACTGATTCTCCAGATGTATATAACCAATCAAGAAATTACAGTCATCTTAGACCCCCAAAAGGTAATGTGGTTGAGCTCGATACAAGAAAAAACTTGACTGATTCTCCTGATATACATAAACAATGAAGAAATTACAGTCATCTTAGCCCCATAAAACATTAAAGGATAACTTTAAGCTAACCAAAGTACCAAACCAATGTTACATTCTGTGAAGAGTATGCCACATCAACTGAGACTGCTAGCCTCTGCAAAGGGAATGGAAATTTATCAGTCAGTCACCACTCACAACCTCTAGGAGAACAAAACAAAATGATACAATTCCAGATTACCATGAGCCTATGATACGACATAACCTCATAAATATATTGATAACAAAACGAATACTACTTTTTATGTTGTCTGTGGGCTTACCCTCTTTTATTATAAAGTCGGTAGGCCAGGCAATAACACTTCCTACAGCATCCTTCATTCTTTCCATGTCACTTGTTGACCTCCATAATCTTGCAGTAGGTTCTACAGCAGCATCTACCCAAACCTTGGAGGCGCCTTGTCCAAGAGAAATGTCATGCACAACTGTGCTAGGGTCATCCGTTACCCAACGGCCCTCAGCTACTATATCCTCTTTCACCATCCTAAATAACTTGCACTTGACACCTTCAGGTTTGTTGCTTCCATACTGTGCCTATCATAAGCAAATGGAAAAAAGAAAACGGCTTACTTCCCTTAAATGTTTGTTACAGGATACATAGATAGGTCCACAGAAACTGCAGAGTTGGACAGCTTTTTACTGGGAGTAGCTACAGAGTCACTGAAGTACAAATGCTTGTCTTGTACAGAAATAACACTAACTGGACATGGAAAACTAATCAAAGAAGAAAACTTTGCATTTTTCAGACTTACAAAAACTAATAAAGGTTTTCCACATCAGTTACTTGCCTGAGTTTGCACTAGCTGATTCACTAAAATTTGCATTGCTTTCAACTGTTCTTGTGTTTCTTGCTGTAATCTTTCCATGCTAGATACCTTTTCTTTTAGTTCCTTCACTTCTTGTTCTAGTTGATCTATCTTTTCATTTCTTTTTGGAGCTAGCCCTAGTTTAGATGGAGTCACTCCAAATCCAACCTCTCGCACACGGCTACGACGTTCAGGTCCAAGCACTTGTGAAAGAGCATCATCTTTGAGAGAAGACGAGTTCGGAGTAGAAGCTTTCAGCTCTTGTATCTTTTTCTGAGTACAATTCAAACTGAAAAATCCCATCATTAATGGTTATGTCACCCTTCTCTCGTGCCAAAGAGCCCAATAAAGAGACCATTTTAACTGATTCTTCATTAATAGGTTGCCCTCTCTCATTGAAAGTAACCTCCAACCTATCAATGCTTTCAGTTGCACCAATTCTACAATCACTGCATTTAGCAGGTCCCCTCCTACGCTTCTTGGAAGAATCTTTGGTTGAGGAGCTCAGCATCTTTTTAGTTGAATGTGTATTTGGGAAGCTTTCATCATTAGTGGGATCATTGGATCTTCTTTCTGGTGAAGAATCTGTGTTGGGGAGGCTTTCATTGTAAGTGGTATCACTAGATTCATTTTCTGGTGTGGAATAATATACAAGTGGGACACTTTCATCACAAACAGGTTCCAAACTTTGTCCTGCTGCTTCTTCTTCACATACTTCAGAATTCTCTCCAACAGCTTGTCGTCTTCTTCTTCGGTCTATTATACCTGAGTGTAACATCTTGCATTACTTCAATATTTCATTAACAACAATGACAATGTTATTGATATATGTACACCTGGAATTTGATAGTCGTCCTGATGATCCAAAATCTGGAGTCCCCAGGGGATATCTGTAGTCATAGCAGCATAAATAGCTTCTCTATCTTTCTTGGCTCTCTTTCTCCCTCTCTTTGAGCTCTGCATGAGCAGAAAGGAAACATTATGACTACTACTCCCATCTCACTTTATATTTTAAATATCAGAATCAGCCATTGTGTGTGTCCTCAATATTCAAGCATGTAACTGTTCAGTAAAACACTATTCATCATTTCAACATTTATTTGTCACTTGGTCTAACAAAATGTCATGCTTTT
The DNA here is from genome assembly GCF_015680905.1 of Coptis chinensis. Taxonomy (NCBI): domain Eukaryota; kingdom Viridiplantae; phylum Streptophyta; class Magnoliopsida; order Ranunculales; family Ranunculaceae; genus Coptis; species Coptis chinensis. The sequence continues at coordinate 78,383,773 of NC_141464.1, forward strand.
TCATAACATAATTTCTTAGAAACTTTTTTGAAAGCTCTGAAACATATATAACATATCAACGGCGTAATCGAGAGAGAGAGATTACCACCCGGTGTTCGCGAAGAAGGCGGAAGAAAGAGAGAAACGTTGCGGCTAATTAATTAAAAGAACGTCATCAATACGTTTTAATAAGTAACATTATGACGTTTTGTTAACGAAAGGGGAAAATGTACGCGAATATATGACGTTTTGTTATCTTATTGGAACTACTTAACTGGCACGTGTCTACGCTACGGTGCGGTAAGCTGGTTTGGGGCCGGCAGCACAAAAATAGAGTATTGTGATAAATTAGGAGAGAAATGTCTGAATTTCACTGTACAAATGGACGGTTTTACCCCTCCATCAACTATGTTATTACATAATACCATTTTGACCGTGATCGTAATAATTAAAACTATATAGGGGTATAATTGGAAAACGTCATTGTTTACCGAATCGTTCTCTTTAAAATAGTAAATATATAAATAAATATATACTAGCTTTCGAACCCGTCCTACGAACGGATGCCGTTATATTAAATTATTCTAAAAAATATTATCAAATATGCATAGCTATGAGATATGAAAGTTATATTAATCACTCATTTAAATTTCTTGCACCACTCTCTATTAAAAGTAAACACCAAACCTTGAAAAAACCCATCGATTTTTTTTTTTTTTTTGTTAGGTTTAATAATAGAAGTTTGATTGAAGTTTTGTGAGAATGTCCAATGTGGCGAAGATAATATTGAAGCTACTTGAATAGCAAGACATTTCTAATCATAATAAAAGAACTATGATAAACACTACTTAAAATGCAAAACTATATTTGTCGAGACATTTATTCCTCCTACATAAAATACAAACATGTTTTAGGGTTATTAGTTCAATACATTTGCATTAAGTTCGATTTTTCATTAATTATTCTTTGAGGTTAGTTCAATGTAGACGTTGTATCAGGTTCTAATTTCTCTTTAATTATTCTTTGGGGTTAGTTCAATGCAAATTCGATCAAGTTTTCGATTTTCCGTTAATTATTATTTGAGGTTAGTTCAGAGCAATTGCATCCACTTTATAATTTCCTGTTAGTTATTCATTAAGGTTAATTCAGTACAATTATATTCAGTTTTCAATGTTTCATTAATTAGTCTTTGAGATTAGTTCATTGCATTTGCATCCATGTTCCAATCTCATGTTAATTATTCTTTGAGGTTAGTTCAATACATCTACATCCAGGTTTTTTATTTCCGTTAATTATTTTTTTTCTAGGTTAATTAGTTCAATAGTTTACAATTTCAAGTTATTTATGTTGTCACACCCCAAATTTAGAAGACAATATTTAAAACAATGATATTCAATCATCGGAAACCCGGGTGAAACAAAAAAAATAATACCGTTATCAAACACGATAAAAAAAACGGGAAATCAAAAGAAAACCAAAAGAACAACTCTTAATGTACGAATTCAAGAATTTCTAAACAACTCTATTACATCTATTTCAAATCAAGACTTTATACCTCATAAAATTTATACCATGCCAGTAAGACTCCAAGAGCGAATCCAAATCAAGCGTCTTCATCCACTGCATTCTACCATCTATGTTTCCAAGAAACACACCCACGTTGCAAAAGAAAGCAAACATGGGTCAATAAATTGAATTTGCTAGTATGAGTAGACTAACAACATAAAAACAATTTCATACTTTAATTATCCAAACAAACATTTTATATGTACCTATAATTTAACCATTATCAGCTTGGAAGACAGGTAGTTCCGTCATTTCAACCGACATAGTTTCTTCTCAAGCAAGACATACATTCTATTAACTCATTATGATAACTCATTTTAATAACTTAGTAATTTAATTAAATCTTACCGATATCCACGTATATAAGGGTGGAGGACAAATCTCAAGATAAAAAGTCAATAAATCTTACTCTCCTGCAAAACAAAGTTAGATTTCCCAAACGTAATTATTTATAATAAATATCTATTTCACTCTCACTGCAACCATTATGGGTATATATAATCTGGCATAATATATCACTAATATTAACATTCATGTCACACCACCATATCCATTATATCATAATATGTCACCAATATTAGCTAACATTCATATCACACCACCATATCCATCATATCACAATATATCACAAATATTAACTAACATTCATATCACACCACCATATCCATCATATCACATTAACCATATTCACATTCTTTCGTAAGAAATTATATGCGTCATATCATAATATATCACCAATCATGTCCAACTTCATTTCATACTTAAAGCCAATATTTTTCTTAAAACCACTTGCCTTCTTATGAGAGCGAGGAAATATATCCCAACTAGGGAGTACATTCTTCCCTCGTAAGTATTAACTCACACAAACCACGCATATATTTCTCATAAAAAATCATGTACATTATAATACATAAATATTCATATGCAATAACTCAGTCACACGTAAAATCAATATTTTACTTTGCTTATTATTTATCTCGTTGACTCATTTATTAAAAGACACATCCCAACCTTTAGTTCCTACTCCACGATTTGCACTTCACACATTTGCCAAATCACACATATCTGTGTGCCTCACTCACACCGAGTACCACTACAAGATATATGTTCCAAGCGGGAATATTATCTCCAGGAAACATATTTTCATCTTGTAAACTCGTAATTTGTGAGTCACCGCCATCTCTAGGCTTTCCATACACATACACAAAGCCTCTTTTGGGCATAACAAAATATCAGGTCATTCATGGCACATTCAATGAATACCTTGGGTCATTTCCGCCACATTCAAAGAATACCCATCATAATACTAACAGGTCATTCATGGCACATTCAATGAATACCTTGGGTCATTCTCACCACATTCAAGGAATACCCATCATAATACTAACAGGTCATTCATGGCACATTCAATGAATACCTTGGGTCATTCCCGCCACATTCAAGGAATACCCATCATAATACTAATAGGTCATTCATGGCACATTCAATAAATATCTTAGGTCATTCCAACCACATTCAAGTAGATTTAGACCTACATTCCCGTCACATTCAAGGAATACAGCAAACCCGCAAGGCGAATGCCTTAGTTATTCTCTCTAAGGCGACTTTTCACATGACATCAATAGTCGTAAACATTTCCTTTCATTTCTTTTCATCAAAGAGGCGTGGAGAGATCTAAAGATGTGGGCGACACATTAAATTTTTACCGGACACTTTTACACCGGATTTTAACACTCAAGAGTTATCATTTATTATAATATTTTCATTATAAAACAAACATCGTCTCAAACAATAATTCATTACTAAATATTCCAAACACAATAACTAATCAACTCATCTCATTATTAATTATATAACTCTTATATATCAAAAAGTTCAATCAGGAATATCGCATTAGTTAAATGTCTCGTGAATACATTTTAAACAACTACAATCACATACACAATTAAGTACTAACATTTTTCACATATAGTTATCACAATAACTAATAACTAATATATAATATATAATATATATAGTATAGTGTAGTGGCTGCACTTTTGCTCAAAGCTGCCTACCTATCCAAATCTTTCAAGATTGGAATCAAGCCTTCGTAGTTCTTATCAGCCACATAGTCAATGTTGTAGTTTTTCTTACATTCATCTAAATGACATGTAACTTAATTATTTAGAAACTAGGGTATATATATATATATTTTCCATGTAGAACTCGAAGTCCCAACCTCATCCCATCTAGAAGAAAACTTAGGTTGAACACGGTAAAAATTCTAATTTTCAGCAAACTAGATTTCTGACGAACTTTCTTCCGAAGACCACAACTCTTTCCACAAGTGTCCAAACGCTACAAGGCTTTTTGCGTTGAAAAGAAAACTCTTGGAACTTACTCTTTTATGTTTTACGAAAATATTACCTCTCACTCTAACTATATGAAAACTGGACTCGAACACAGTGCACCAAAACAAAATTCTGATGCACTGTTTTCAGTAAACCAAACTTGACAGGTTTGATCACTTGGTGGTCGCAGCTCTTACTATATCTTGATTAAGACAGGTTTATCACTTGGTCGCTTTTAGTGTCATGTTTTAGGGTTATTCATGGAATTTGTGCGTTTGAACCTCATCTAGGCTTGAATATTCTTTTTAGCAGACTTGCACACCATTATGATAAATTAGTAAGTATACTAGGACAGGTCGTCAGGCCTTTAATATTAGGTAGATAGTCAACTTTTGTCACATTATGATTCACTAGGCCTTCGCCTTTCAGAAACCTTATATATAGTTTACATTGAATCTAAGTAATTGTTTTGTTGTTATGCTTTGGTATTCACAAAAATATCCATTGTGCTATTAATTTCAAGAAATCATGTCAATGTGCATAAATAATTGGACTCACCTTTCCCCTGAGTGTGACTGCAAGTCCAATTGGCTGACCTTCTCTAAGCTTAAATGTAGCAATAGACACCCTCGCCCGAGCCTTCACTGGCCTTTGACCACAAATAATAGACAAATCTTTCGTTGCTGCATCCCTAGTCTTTCTCTCCCACATTTTTTTATCTTATCATATTTTATCTTTATTTTTATCTTTTCTTTTCTTTTTTCTTTATCTTTATTTTTTTTTTGAAATATTATTATTACTTTTTTAAACCCTAATAAATAGGGAAAAATATAAATAAAATAAACGGGGTGTTTCAATGCTTTGAGGTCAGTGCGATGCAGTTACATCCGGCTTTCGATTTCCAGTTAACTATTATTTGAGGTTATTTCAATGCATTTGCATCTAAATTTTGATTTCCTTTTAGTTAATATCTTATTTTAGTTTAATGCAATTGCATCCAGTTTCTGATTTTCCGTTAATTATTCTTTGAGGTTTGTTCAATACAGTTGCATCCAATTTCCGATTTTATGTTAATTGTTCTTCGAGGTTAGTTCAATGCATTTGCATCAAATTTTCAATTTTCCGTTAATTATATTTTGAGGTTAGTTCAATGAAGTTATATCAAATTTATAATTTCCCGTTAATTATTCATTTAGGTTAGTTAAGTGCAGTTTCATCTATTTTTCAATGTTTTGTTAATTAGTCTTTGAGATTAATTCATTGCATTTGCATCCAGGTTTCCAATTTCCGTTAATAACTCTTTAAGGTTAGTTCAATATATCTACATCTAGTTTCTCATTATTTATGCTTTGAAGTAATTAGTTCGATGCAATTACATCCGGTTTCTGATTTCCCGTTAACTATTTTTTGAGGTTATTTCAATACATTTGTATTTAGTTTCCGATTTCCACCAATTATTTTTTGAGGTTAGTTCAATGCAGTTGCATTCGTTTTTTTTATTTTCTGTTAATTATTTTTGAGTTTAGTTCAATGTATTTGCATCCAGTTTCCGGTTTCCCATTAATTATTATTTTATATTTGTTTGATGTATTTGCATACCATTTCTGATTTCCCGTTAAATATATTTCAAGGATTTGCATCTAATTTCTAATTTCCCGTTAGTTATTCTCTTACGTTAGTTTAATACAATTGCATCCAGTTTTCGATTTCTAATTAATTACTTTTTGAGTTTAGTTTATTGCATTTGTATAAAGCTTCTGATTTCCCGATAATTACTCTTTGAACTCAGTTATGTATTTGAATTAAGTTTTCGATTTCCTTTTAATTATCCAATGTGGTGTGTAATACCAACTCCTACTGATCCATCTGTAATGTCCTTACAAACATGACATAAAAAATAAATTGTATTTGATTTACAATGTGGGATCATCGAAGATTATCTAGTTCCTGATTTTCCGTTAATTATTCTTTAAATTATGCATGACTTACTATGTGGAATCTTTAAAGATTATCTACGAACGAGTGTTGTTATATTAATTATTCTGAAAAATATTTGAAAATATACAGACCTATTATATATTATTATTATATTGATCACTCATCCAAATTTCTTATAACGTGAAAGCCTCACTCTCCATGAAAAAAAAAAAAAAAAAAAAAAAAAAAACTCACCTTTGATAAAACCCTTTAACTTCATTTTGTTGTTTAATAATAGAAGTTTGATTGAAGTTTTGTGAGATTGCCTAATAAAACAAAGTTCATATATATTGAAGCTACTTGACTACAAGGAGTTCCCAATCATACGGAAAGAGATAAGATAAACACCATTTTAAATGCAAAGTTATACTTATCGAGACATTCCCACAACATATAACCCAACTATGTTTTGAGGTTAGTTCAATGCATTTGCATCTAATTTTTTTATTTTCTGTTATTTATATTTTGAGATTAGTTCAATGCAGTTGCATCCAATTTCCGATTCCAGTTATTTATTTTTTGAGGTTAGTTCAATGCAGATGCATCCAGCTTCCGATTTCTTGTTAATTATTATTTGCGGTTAGTTCAATACATTTGCATCCAATTTCCAATTTCCTGTTAATTGTTCTTTGAGGTCAATTCAATGCATTTGCATCCAATTTTTGATTTTCTGTTAATTATTCAGTGAAATTAGTTTAATACATTTGCATCATCCAATTTTCGATTCCCGTTATTTATTTTTTGAGGTTAGTTCAATGCAGTTGCATCCAGTTTCCGATTTCTCGTTAATTATTATTTGCGGTTAGTTCAATATATTTGCATCCAATTTCCAATTTCATGTTAATTGTTCTTTGAAGTCAGTTCGATCAATGCATTTACATCCAGTTTTTGATTTCCCGTTAATTATTATGTGAAATTAGTTTAATGTATTTGCATCCAGTTTTCGATTTCTCGTTTATTTTTTGATAAGGTTGCATTTGCATATAGTTTTCGATTTCCTGTTAATTATTGTTTGAGGTCAGTTCAATGAATTTGCATCCAGTTTCAGATTTCCCATTAATTATTTCTTGATATTAGTGGTTCAATGCATTTGCATCCAGTTTATTTTTTAAGATTAGTTCAGTGCAGTTGCATCCAGTTTCCAATTTTTCGGTAATTATTCTTTAAGATTAATTAATTTTACGCATTTGCATAATGTTTTCAATTTATAATTAATTTTTCTTTAAAGTTAGTTCAATGCAGTTGCATCCAGTTTCCGATTTCCCGTTAATTAAATCTTTGAGAGTTAGTTCAATACATTTGTATCCAATTTATGATTTCCCGACAATTATTTTTTTATGTTAGTTTGATGTATTTGCATCTAAGTTTTGATTTTCCATTAATTATTCTTTGAGGTTAGTTTAATGCAGTTGTATCAATATTCCAATTTTCTATTAATTACTTTTTAAGATTAGTTTATTGTTTGCATTTGCATCTAGTTTCCGATTTCTCAACAATTATTTTTTGATGTTAGTTTGATGTATTTGCATCCAAGTTTTGATTTCCCGTTAATTATTTTTTTAGGTTAGTTTAATGCAGTTGTATCCATATTTCAATTTTCTATTAATTACCTTTTAAGATTAGTTTAATGCTTGCACTTGCATCCAGTTTTCGATTTTTCGTTAAATATTATTTGAAATTAGTTCGATGCATTTGCATCTAGTTTTCGGTTCCCCATTAATTGTGATTTGACGCGTGTTAGCTTCATTCAGTATTATATATATATTAAAATATTTGTCATTATTGTTTTACCTTTATTTTATTTTATTTTTCATTTTCTATTATATATTTTGTGATGTTATTTTTTGTATAATTTAATTTTCCACGTGTAATTTAATTCATGTAATTTAATTCAGACAATAGACAATGTACTATAGTTTGAACGGATTGCTCATATCTTCTATTGATGGCCATTGCACGAACCAGATCAGAGTCGGATTCAGGGTCATCAGGTGTCAATGTACCAATAATGTCATGAGGCGGCAAAAAACTGAAGTCACTCCTATCGGCCACAGTTCCTTTTGCATATGATGCTTTATCCTTATTCATCGCACTCTTAGATTGTGTTGTTTGCTCAATAAAATAAATGATTCTTTGGCTTCCCAGAATGCTTGTAGTAAAGGTTCAAGAAGGTTACTTGTTGGGTAATTTTCACAAGGAATGCGATTGAAAGAGAACATACCTTCTCGACGAGGATAAGATTGATCTCTAGCTTCCATGGCACACAAATGCTGAGAGGGGGATTTATGAAAAAGGAATTGCAATAGATGATTGGGGTATTGACTAATGCAAACGTCTCGAAATTTAACTATGTCCTCCCAACTTTTTCATACTAAATACTCACTAGCCGCAAGTACACTTTCATGAGGGAGATCCTGGAAATAATCAAGTTTATCTAGTTTGTACCCACGAACAAGGTAGTGCACCAGCACGGCCACGACCAACAAAGGAGCTACCGATAGAGTTCTCGTGATTGTAGATGCAAAGCACTTGTATAACCTAGGCAATATTGACCTCTTTTTCAAGGTCCGATTCCTTTGAATCACACCATCATATATCATTCAAGAGTGATACAACTACCGTTTCGAATTTCATGCGGCTAAAAACAAGGCTAGCCATCTAATGACAATTGTGAAAGTTCCTACTATGACTGTGAGAATCTGGTTGACAACAATTGTTTGCATTGACCATTCGTAATCAGAATTTCCTGAACAAAATTGCAGCTGCTTTAGAATAAGAGATCTTATTGAAGCTTGTATTAGGACGACTGAACACAATGGGGTGATTACGCGACAGCTCCATACATCGGGTTTATGAAAATTGTGTATCATTGCAGTAAACGTACCGGTAACACAACTCCAATCGATCGAACATGGTGCTGCTCCCTTTTGCAATTAGATCATTGAAATGACTAGGGATAATGCTCTTGTATTCTTTAGTAGACGGATAAATCTGCCAGAACATTAGGAGCAATAGCGCACCAGCAGGCACAAAACAATAATATGTTCTGTGTTGAACAGAACGATCACTCCTGTAAATATTTGTATACAAATGTCTAACTGACATTTTAATTACTATTTAAGTGCCAAACAAAAATGAAGAGAAGAGCTTTTAGCTTTTAGAATGCAGGGTAGTTCTGCACAAACAATCGTCGCCAAAATGCCACTCGAAATACATCTCTTGGCTACAAAAGAAAAATGCGAAGGCCAAAAGAAAAAATTAAAAACTTAGAACAATCAGAGACAATATTTTCAATCAAAACATCGAGGAACCGTTTCCAGCTTAGAAATGCAGCATACGACACCAGATTACTCCACTAGACCACGTGAATATAGATTCTTCCAAATGAACAAAAACAAAAATATACATGACAATTCCAAACAAATGAAATCGAATAGTTAATTAAACTTTAGCTTTTACACTTTAGATATATAAAAAAAAATAAAAACCCTTATTTTGGCGGCTGTGTCTTCAGCTTATGTCTCGTTTCCACCCCTTAAACTCTCCTTTCCCCTGCAGGCCTCCGAACAATCTCATTGAGCCGTGCCAGTGGACCTCCAAACACTGTCGAAGCAGCAGCTTCATCCGTTAGAAACTCTGAGATACCAGATCCTCTGGGAAGTGACTACTGCTTGAAACAATTATAAAATGAAGCCAGTGTCATAAGATCACAAGAAAGATGACACTACAAATTATTTTAACATAATATATATGAAAGAACACTAGTGTAAGGAATAAATTGAACACAAACGACGTACAAAACTCAGATGGGAGACCCGTTATGAAGAGGAAATGAAAAAGTCAATTGTTCCCTTCAAGGCTCTAATGAATGCATCAACGTCTTCTTTTGTGTTGTAGAAGTGGAGACTAGCACGCGCACCTGCATTAATTCCCAAGTATCGATGGAGAGGTTGAGCGCAATGATGACCTGATACTGAAACAATAAAACATAGAAAGCCAGAAACTTGTAGGTAGCTAACATGTGTTACGTGTATATATATCCATAATAAGAAGGGTTAACCAATTTTACCCCCCACTAGGATCTCCCCCCTAAATACACACAAAAAACAGTCAAATTGGGTTGACCAAATTTTTTGTGTGTGTATTTTGGGGGGAGACCCTAATTTCCCATCTAGTTTGGGGAATCCTAATTGGCTCATCTAGTAGGGGGGTAACACTAGTTCACCCTAATAAAAATGTGTCCTCTCAGGAGAATATGATAAAATGATAGATACAGTAAAAATATGAAGATACGAGTGCTCTCCAGTCTCCTCAAATGATATAATAGAATAGATATTTAGAGACATAATAAACAATTTTGACTAAAGAGGAAGGTAACACACAATAAACAAGTCTCTCACTAAATTTGAAAAAGTTTCACAATCTTACCTCTCGATCAAGAAAAGTTGCAATGTCTGTTGGATGTATATTCTCAACATTAAACAAACAAAGAGCAGCACGACTGACGTGTTCTGAAGGAACAGGGCCATATATGCGGATGCAAGCTTTCATGAAGATATGTAGCCAACTCTGTCTGCATGGACACAGAACAAGGAGTAGTTTAACAACGTTCTCTAAAGTCTCTAACCTTAAAAGTATAGATAAACCTAACGATTTTAACAATAACTAAGTACTGAAAAGACAGCCAGCTACAGCAAAGAGATGATTTGGCCAATACTTTCCAATTAGCTGTTCTAAAATTCGTAAATAATCAAGATACCAACAAGGTGACATCACTAGAAACATATAGAGATGAAAGAGAGAAGAGGGGGTGGGGAAGGATTTGCTCACCTCATAATCATGGATCTTTTGCATGCCAATCCCCGACAAATAATCAATTGCCGCTCCAAGCCCTATAACCTCCCCAATTGCAGGAGTTCTAGCCTCAAATCTGGTACAATTGAGCAAATAAAGATCCACGTCAGAGATTGATAGTAAGATCAAACATTTTCTAGTTTCTATTTTCTTTCCTGGGATTCATTACGTATATAAGTCATAAGTAGGTGAAAGCGAGTTTTGTTACACACAAGGTTCTTACTAAGCTAGCTAGCTAATATCTAAATTACTTAGAAACTAGATTGTCACTTTTTTTTATAGTTATTAGTGACAAAAACTTTTTAAGATCTAGTGAATGAGGACCTTTTCAAAATGAAGGTCTTATATACTAATTTATTATGTACGCAGTACCTTATAATTTGTTTCATTTTCAAAAAAAAAACAAAGGAAAAGGGAAAAAAAAAGTTGTATAGGACCGCCAACCGTGTTATTACATGCATTAGATTTATGTTACATCACTGATTTCATCTTGTTCTAGATAAACCAAAACTATTTACAGAAACTTTAAATTGTATATCATAAGGTTTTCAGTAGATTTTCAAACTTTGTAGAAAATAAATACTCATTTTAGGGTAATAGAGAACAAGAAACTAGCAGATATAGGGAAAGAATAGTTAAACTCTGGAAGTGTGTCTTCAAAGTAGTAGAAAGATAGAAGCACGTGATATTGCCAACAAAAAAAGGAAAAAGGTTATGTTCCTGTTATAAACAAAAGATCAGATCATAAAGTCTTGATTTAGCAATTAGAGTTTCTAAGCTACTGTTAAAAACCAGTTCACTTCAGGAATTCAAGCAATCAAATAAATGCACGAATATGCATACAAACAGACCATTTGTCCAATATGGGGTAGGCAGATGAGCAACAACAGTCTGCAGGTGATTAAACCATAGACCCTGTCAATAACCTAACCCAAAATGAAATATAATAGGTGTGTGGAAGCAAAAGGGAAAAGGAATAGTTAACAAGCGATTAAATGACCAGGCAAATGAACTTTCTAGACAGAAACCTAGGCCATATCAATCTTCTCAGAGATATATATCAGTGCTCTTTTACAAATTAAATTATGTGACTCATCAAATAATGGGTTCTAACTTCATACACAATTTTAGTCATTCAATTTGTAGTGCACAATTCTAGCCGTTCAATTTGTAGTTTAGTGTATGTTAGGCTCCAAACAAATTCACTAACTTGGAAAGAGGTTCTGCATAAGTGGAATGATCTAAGAATACATCAGAAATCATTTCGCCACCACCTGAAACATAAAAAGCAAGTTACACATTGTGGTAGAACCAGCCTTTAAACTTGAATATCAACTAAAATTTCTTACTAAGAAAACCCTTTCAGTCCAAGATTACCTAGGAAAGGAGGCATGCCAGACAAGACCTTACTTTTGCCATATAGGAATCCAGCGCCTGTAGGCCCACACATCTGAGACATGTTTATTACTTAATTTCATGTATGGATTATCATTGGGATGAAACATAGTAACAACAATTAAAATACATGTAGAAATAGGTGTCAAAAGCCTCATTTTAGACTATACGAACCTTGTGCGATGATGCAACAAGGAAATCGGCATCTAGACTTTGCACATCAACCACCATATGTGGAACACTTTGACAAGCATGCATCTACAAGTACTTTTGCCCCAACATTGTGAGACCAACTTGTAATATCCTTAATTGGAAGAACAGAACCTAAAAACACAAAGATAATCCATTATGGAAAAATGTTCAAACAACATATCGAACTAAGAACTTCGGTCAAATGCAACAAAGAATAGAACCAGTTCTGTTCTATTCAACAAAATAATAAACACTGGAAAAAGCCTAGTTATAATTACAATGTCACACAACAGATGTAAATCAACGAAGAAAATAGAGTATACAGCACAAAATAATGAATTATACATTGTCAACCTCAGTATTGCCTATAAAATGTTGACCATGACAATGATAACTCGATAAGAATGAATTAACAAAAATCAAAAGAAATCAGGGATATCAGTCACTTTGTATCCGTGACAAAGTAACTTAGTTTGTAATATACTGGTGATTCTAAAGCAGTGAATAAATTTGTACTGGAGCTATTTAGAGTATAAGAAGAAGATGGATATAAACGACCATTTCCTCTTGGAGGTACCCCCTTCAAAACAGCCCCCATTTTCTGAGGTGGTTTAAGTTGCTTGTCTGGACCAATCACATTTTGTTGTCCTGTGGTCAGTCTTTTTTGTGTCGACTCATTGCATACACCTAATCAACTCTTGTCTCCTAAGTCTATTCCTCTTGTAATTACCTAGAAAACTCTCGTCTTTTCTCCTTGCACAGTTTAACAGTGTGACAACTGACAACCTGAGCTCATGAGCTTTCAATCAACTCCCATGCCACACCAAGTTATAGTGAACTACGACCCACACTATCCTACTTTCCATTAATTTTTCAAAAAAATATTTCTGTCCAATAACCACCTTCATTCTAACCTTGGATTATCACTTACCTTGAATTAAATATAACTGAAACCAACTAAACATAAACATTCCCTCATCGCTCTTCTATTTTAAGCCCACACACTCTTTCGAAAAGGGTCATGTGAACATCTATGAAGGGTGAAAATACCCATCAAGCCATCACACCAGGTAGAATAAAAGCTTTAACAGAGACAAGGCATGAGAAAGGTGAACAGAAAACTTTAAAAAATAAAAAGAACACGCCTACCAAGAGTGTTGGAGACATGATGAGTGACCACAAGTTTCGTCTTCTCTGACAACATTTCTTTCAACTTGTCGATATCAAGAACTTCTTCTTCTGTTAAACTAACAAATTTGAGTGTCACACTAGTCTTTTGAGCCACAATTTGAAAAGGAACAATGGCACTGTGATGTTCGGCAATCGTAAGTATGATCTGCATGAAAGCAAAAGAAGATTTTAAAGGAGACAAGCAAACTGCCATAAGCTGAAATGCTTGGGTAACCAGTGAAAAATGAAGAACCAAGTACAAGGATTTACCTCATCCCCTGGTCTTAAATTCAATAGGCCCCAAGAGTAGGCTACAAGATTCATATCCTTTGTCGCATTTCGTGTAAAAACAATCTCAGTAGACTCTGATGCATTAATGAAACGAGACACCTTTATCCGCGCTGATTCATATTCATCATGCTCTTGCACTAAAGTGCAGGGAGAAATTAGTTAGAATTCATGATGAAGATTATTTTCAGTAAAACCTCTTGCATCAACTGTGTTAAAAGGGATCTAAAAACATATTAGATTACATAAGTACCTCAAGAAATGAATACCACGATGCACATTGGAATTACAGGTTGAGTAATAGTTTTGTAGAGAGTCCAAAACAGCAGTAGGCTTTATCCAAGTAGACCAGTTTTGACTTGTTCACATTCTACAACACCCAAAACAACCATATTAATAAAAAAAAAAAACTACATACAAGCTCCATCAACAATTAAAGTAGTACTAATCTTCTGTTTAAATATTAGCATTTTTTAATGAAAACGGTAACATTGTCCAACAAAAAGACACTTTATTTATCCATAACTCTTTTCAAATGTCCTTAGGTTATTATGTTCAATACTAAAACAAGTCTAAAACCAATATCCCACTACCCAAGATGAATTATTTGACCCAATGAGCTGTAAAACATTAAAAAAGTTGGTAATACCTAGTGGGGAATAGGAAAATCAGGTTTAGTAATATACCCAAGTGAAATTGACTGTTTTTCAACAGCAAAAACATTTGAAGAAGCAAGCAGTTGCAGCACAAGAAAAAGAATAAAAGCTTCGGAAATTTTGATAATTTTACAGTAGTATTAGTAGTGTTTGAAAGGGTAAAAGGGGTTATGAGTTTTAATACTACTCCTTCCATTTTAAACAAGAATAAAATTTTACAGAAGAATAATACGACCAAACATAATATGAATCTAATCTTCAGAGATAAAATAGTGAATATAGATTCTTCAAAATGAACAAAAACAAAAATATATACCCTTATTTTGGCGGCTGTATGTCTCGTTTCCACCCCTTAAACTGCCATTTCCCGCCTCCGAACAATCTCATTCAGCCGTGCCAGTGCACCTCCAAACTCTGTAGAAGCTTCATCCGTTTCCGTTAGAAACTCTGAGATACCAGATCCTCCGGGAAGTGACCATTCAATATGATCGTCCAAAGATTCGATTTGAAAGAGGAATTTCATGGCAAGTCGTGCTCTTTCTTCGAACTCCTCAGTTGGGCTCTCACTCAAGCATTTGAATATAGCAATCGGTAGTTGTCTAAAAACCCAATGCAACATCTCGACAAACACTTTCTCTATAGATGTATATAGATCTTCAAGCGTTGAGGGGGTTTCAGCAAGGATGCGACCAATAATGGCATGAAGAATTCTATTAATATTGTAGACCAGTGATTCCTTCAATTTAAAAAGGATCTGACGAGCACGATTCAGATCCAGATGCAAACCGGATTGACGTTGGGGACGATACTCCTCAGGGAGCAGACCACTAAAGTCGCCATCTCTGCACAAATCTTTTGCATATGAAAAGAAATCTTTTGCGACCGGTGGCATTAGTGTTTGGTCAATGAAGAGAATGATTTCTTGGGCTTGTTTGAATGCGTGTACTAGAGATCCAACAAGATTACCTGGTAAGGAAACTTGTGCAATTTTCACGAGGGCTACCACTGGAAGAGTCATGGGAGTATATTCCATTCCAAATCCCATTTCAAACTCCGTTCTAAGATCAAAATCAGAGCGGTATGGGTATTTTTGAAAGAGTTGCAGTAGATTAGTAAGGGGCTCACTACAGCAAACCTCCCTTAATCTGATTATATCATCCACACTTTTTCGCACAATATACTCACTAGCCCACCGACCGAGATAATAGAGGTGTGTATCCTCTTTGTCCGGACCAATAAATAAGTGACGCACTAGCGATATTGGGCACACCATCAACAACGACACTATCCAGACTATTCTATTGAATAAACATGCACAGAACGTGTATAATCTATAGATAGTCACCCCCTTTTTCAAGGTTCGATTTCGAGTTGAATTCCAAAAAATTTGGACAGTATGAAAATTCGATTTGTATTCCATGCGCCTAAACAATGCTAGCCATCTAAAGACAACTGGGAAAGTTCCAACTATGACAGTGAGAATCTGGGTGACAACTATTATTGGCATCGACCAATCATAATCAGACATCCCAAAACAAAACTTCACTCGCTTCAAAATGAGAGATCTTATTAAAGCTTGTATTAAGATGACTAAACACAATAGGCAGATTGTGCCAACACCGGCAGACACCAGGTTTTTGCTTATTGTAAATTGTGGATCATAGCAATAAGCGCACAAGTAACATCCCCTCAATCGACCAAACATGCTACTGCTCCCTTTTCTAAGAACCTTATTATAGCTCCTAGTGGTGAAGCTATTATTCTTTTTAATGGACGGATAAATCTGCCAGAACATTGAGAGCAATAGCACCATAAAGCACAAGACTATGATATGTTCTATGATGAACAGAACAATAACTCCAGTATGTATTTGTATACAGATGTTTACGACGGTAGATATGACGAAAATGCTCAAGGATATCAAATTTGAAAAAATATCGGCATCTCTATTATTTCCAAAAGAAGGCATGAGAAAACCCATACAGACACATATAAAGGTAGTCCCACATAGTTTAGAAAACTGATCCTGGGCACTCGGCATTGAGGTCGTCAGATCGACGGGGAGTTTAGTTGCTATGGAAAGAAGGGTTAGAGAAACAGAATTGAGTGTGAATAGCTTGCAGGGTAGCCATCGCTTTTTAGCACGAATTCCAGCTACGATATCACAAAGCATCAATAGCATGCACACCGAAGAAGCTGCAGCTATGTATAAACCAATAACAGGCACAGGTGAAGGGAACTTAGAACCATCTACAGTTCCATTGATGCAACCATGGTTTGCCATTGTTTCTCTGTTGTCTCACAGTCTGAAGGAGTGAAACATGGACCTAGCTCTCCTTTCATAATGGCAATTGGAACAAGTTTTTTTTCTTTTTCCTTTTTTTTAGATAAGCATTACTTTTATTGATGTGCTTTTTCTTTTTCCTTTTTTTAGATAAGCATTACTTTTATTGAATTGATGTATGAAGCAAGGTATAACATAATGCACACTGCACATATGAGGGAGATTCTCATACGAAAGATACATAAGCATAACTTTTATTGATTTATGAAGCAAGGTATAACATATCCTCATACTGTCCCTAGTATCCTAATTAAATCCCATTACTACTTAATTCTTATCATCATTTCAAACAAATAATTCTTTCTTGCGGAGAACCTTGAGAACCAATACCACAACAAAGCTTTAACATCAAGCAAGACTCTATCTATTCTTGCATTTCGGCTTTCTGAATATCTCGTCATTTCTAGCTAGCTTATGAAGTCATTGCAGTCCAAGGGCCCTTCAAATTTTAAAACCCAACAAAATGGTAGTGGTAAAGGCACTGACTTGCCGTTGTGAAAGAGAGGAAACAAACTAACAACTAAAATCCCATTTCATTGGCACTTTGGCTTCAGTCCCCATCCGCAAGATTAGAAATTAAAAATTATTAGAGATAACGAAAAAACAACTAATCTTGTTAATCATTCAGAATAATTATTTCTCTATAATTTCCTTTTATAATATCCTACATATAAAAAATCACGGTTGTTAGTAAGCATAGTCTACTTCTCCACTGCACCTGAGAGAAGATATGACAAAACATCGTTCAAAAGAAATTTATCAAAACCACTATGCTCGAATGATACCTTGGCTGAGATACTCTTCCATTTTTTTTCCATTGAGAAGAAAATGTCTTGGTGCATAGATCTCCCTCAGAGCTAACATTTTGTTGTTCATTCTTCTTGGAGTTACCCATGCTCTTGCTCTTAGAAATGCCTACTTATTTATAGTTTTATACCAAGGGAATGTACCTCTGCTTTAAGTAGCAATAACAGGACAATAACTTACCCTTCAAGAGAAAAAACCCCGCGTCTGTTTCCTTCTTGGTGCATGTTCTAAACCTTTGGTGAGTTCCCGCTACAGTACAGTGATTTACCCAAGTTCTATTGACTGATGCAGCTGATCTATCAGAACCTTAATTCCTACCGTTGTTTACTCCTCATTTGTCACAAACTCTCAACTTACAGCAACCTTTTAAAACTCACAGTTGCACACTTGCACTCTCCAACAAATGCTACTCGATGTACCCTTTTGAATTTTTGAGTTTAGCCTTTTATCCAAGGGTGTTTCTGGAAAATAGAGGTGTTATCTTGTGCCAGCATCAAACTACCAATATTGGAGTTGGTGTTGAAATGAAAGAAGTGATAGTTTGAGATTGTGGCAATGAAGATTACAGAGTAAATTGACTAGGTATGATGGTCAGATGGTGCACCAATTTTGGTCAGTTTAAGATAGGCATTCTCAGTATAAAACACTTTAAATACCGTGTGGTTACCTGAGCAATAATGTAAGTGTCAGTTGGACTTGAAGTGAAAGTGAGACTCTGCAGCAGAGTTGTCAATGGCCTCAAATTTACACCACAAACACATATCCCAATGGAAAAAAACAATACACTGCTCGTCGCACATCGGCACTGAACTACTTCATGGACAAATTTTCATTTTGTTAAGAGAAAGCTGATCATACATTTTTCCCCCCTCTTTGGCCCATTCTTTAGTATAAACTTATAAAGCAAGAAAACATAACATTAGCGGCTCTTCAGGGAAATTTTCCGTGATACTTCCATAGGAGTTTCAGAGAAGGGGGGACCCATAATTTTTAATTTCTACCGTACAAAATTATTGAAAAGAAAATTTTCTCCTAACAGCATTGGTTCCAATGCAAGTGAATTTTTTTCCCCTCTTATCACCTCCATGTAGGCAGTTTTTTCCTCTCTTATCACCGTTTTGGTGAAAAATAAGGTGAAACTGGGCAATGCAAAAGTGAAAAATAATCTCAGACGGGATGTTACATTCGGTCTGGACGTAAAAATTGAAAAAACGCTCCAGACGGAATGAAACATCCCGTCTGAAATTTTAAAAAAAACCGAAAAAAAATTGAAAAATCATGCGAGATGGAATAAAACATTCCGTCCGAAAAAAAAACCTATTTTTTAAAAAAAAAACACACGAGACGGAATCCAACATCCCGTCCGAAGTTCACAAGTCAGTCACTATTTCGGTTGAAAGTTTCACTCTGGGAATGACTTGGAAAAATAGTCGCCATCTTTTTTACTTACACACTGGGGCACTGGTTTTGCACTAAAAGGAAGTGAAAATTTTCACATCCCCCTCTTTTTCACCTGCATTAGAAATGCTCTAATAAAAAAAAGAAGACACACTCACACAAAATCCGAATGATCCTTGATGAGTTTTACCTATGGCACAGGCAGTGAGACAGTGAGACTCTTTTCTTTGCAAAAAAAAACTAAAAAGAATTCTACAGCGAGTCTGAGTCTTGTCTCTCACTTCATTCTTGTGACACAAAATATAGTTCAGTACTCCAATGACCACTAAAATTAAGAAACTGCACAATCACTTTAACCAATACAGTTGAAATAATCAATTATATACTTGAGTTTCCTTTTCATTCTAATGACAATTACATAGTAGAATTACTTACAATGTACTTCCATATCTGTTTTTCGCTTATTAGATACAGTGATACACACTTGGAAGATTTCATACTACCTTCTTGTAACAAGTAGAGATCTCAGAGGCTTCCACGTTTCCATCGCCCAAAGCCAAGGAGAGAGCCCTTAAACCACAATTTCCATCGTCGATGGGGTCTTCAAAACCAACAATAAACTGTAGCAATGCACGCGGAAAACACATTTTATATCTAGATTGAGCAATAGAGCAACTGACATCAAAACTTAGTTTCTTCTTCCCTTTTAAAACATATGGTTTGGCCTTGGGCTTCGTTATAGATTGTGGAGTCATAGGTGGAGCATCTGGAGGATGCGAAATTTCATTAATGGAGCAACCAACATCAACATTTTGTTTCTTCCTCTTTGAAACATATGGTTTGGCATTGGGCTTCGTTATAGATTGTGGCGTCACGGGTGGAGCATCTGGAGGATGTTCAATTTCATTAATGGAGCCACTAGTAGAAAAAAGGCTTTTTGTGACTGTTTTAAAATGTTATTTGTGACTGTTCTATTCAAAACGGTCACAAATGGCAGAAAATGGTTTTTGTGACTGTTTTAAAAAGTTTTTGGTGACGTGCGTTTCCGAAACGGTCACAAATGTTTTTTTTTCCCCTAAAAAAGGTGTATATGTGTGGAGAACTATTTGTGACTATTTTACTAAAATAGTTACATATTATCAGACTTTAAGTGACCGTTTGACCTATTATTTGATCCAACTAGTTTTTAGTCCAGCACGCCTACAACTCCACTAAAAAACAACTAAATTCGAAACACGACACACCAACGCTCACTCTCACCTCCCTTTGTCTCCACTTCCTTCAAACTCTAAGTACCTGCTCAAAATTTGTTATTTTTTCTCAATTTGTCTTGTGTTTTGGAGGATTGTTGATACACCTATACGTAACTCGCAGGGGTTGTACCAAAAGATGGACCCCATGAAGGTGTCTTCACGTCCTTGGTTTCACTATTTAGTCAGAAAAGAATAAGAGCAGACATAGTGGAACAAGCTGAAGCGACTATTGCATTTTCTATAATCTTCAAGTTGTTTCGATAAGAACATTTCAGAGTCAGATTGGCAAATTGTCAGTCCTCATAAAAAATTGTTTAGAATGTTGTGATTTTATTTAACAGTATGGTCCAATTTTTTTAATATCAAAACAACTTTTAATTTATGTGAAGACTTATTTCACTCGAAATCAACCCCGAATTCAGTTCATACTTCATACTATAAATCCACTTCATTTCGCAGATAATTGAACAAGTCATATATGTTAGAGTTTGGGTGCCTAAGTTGCACCGAAGCAACTCTGGCCACGACTCAAAAGAAACTGTCCACGCACTAAATTTCCACCTCTACACATCTGCACCTGGTCTTCTCTCTCTTATCCCTCTATAAGTTATGTGTTTTTATTCAAATCCACCAAATCGAGACCAGGAAGAAAGTGGATTACAAACGGTGTTCCGATCTCGGTTACGAAATAGTTGAGAAGATGATAAAGATGGAGAACGAGAAAGGGATAAGAGAAGTATCTGATTTGAAAGTGAAACCTTTACGGCGTTACTGCTCTAACTTCGAGGTGGACGATGAGAGAAGGGTAAGAGAACTGTCAAGTCGATTTCTTTGCTTCGGCCAATCGAACCAAGTTAGTTATTATAGGGTTTCTTTTTTTTTTACCCTTTTAATTTGCTAGCTTTAATTAAAGTTTTTTCCCCCTTTATATTGAGCTTTTGCTTTTGGCCGGATTTCGTTTCTAATCCTTCGTTCAATTGCACAAGAATGAAAAGGTATCCCAGTTGACAACACTCTTCATCTATCCCCAGCATCCCATGCTTCAGAACTAGCCCTTCTAGGAGCAAGGCTGCCTCCAAATGCAAGGTTCAGTTTTTCTTCTTCAGCAGCTCCTTCATTTGAGCTTCCTTTACGTGACAAGCTTCGTTCAGGAGGCTCAACTCCACCAAGTAGAACTACCTTCTCGGGTATTGCCCAGACTCCTACTTTCTCAGTTACTACAACCCATGCACTTTCCTCGACATCTTCTTTAGAAGGGAAAACCGAATCATCTAGAACTTTCGCTGCATCCCAAGGTATATCAAACTGATAAAGTCGTGTGGCATTTCCCCTATAGTAAGAAACTGTTGCAGTTCCATCACCAGAGAGAATGATTGCTGATCTAGAAGGCTTGCCCCCTACATGGAGTTTCATGGAAAACAAGAAGTTTTCATCCTCTACTCTTGCTTTGGGCATTATCACTTGAACATGAGCTTTTTTCTCCAGAACCCGTTCAAGTATTGGCTCATCATTGTCAGATGGAGTATTTATCCCAGGTCTATATTGCATCGTTAGAAGTGAGTACTGCGTGTAACTAGAATTGCTCACTCGATCCGTACAAGAATGAAAACTTGTGAAATTGTTTGCATTTGCGAGGTAATAAAATAAAAAACTGAATCCTTACAAGAATGAAAACTGGCTTAATTAGTTATTTTTTATTGCATTTGCTAGGTAATAGTTTTGCTTGTCATCTATCTTGGTGAGCAATTGTTTGCGTGGATGTTTGGAAAGCTCAACTGCCTCCGACAGTCATGGCCAGCAATTTTTATTCGTTTTGTTTAGGTACTATTGTTTTCCTTTCTCCTATATAATTAAAGAGTTTTTACTGTTAGTATGGGCTTGGTGTTTTGTTTCTTCGTCATGGCCTTGTCACAAGTTAGTTTGATCCTAATTTTCCCTGAGATGAACATTAGAAAAAATGTCTTTGTTTTCAACAAATAAGGAACACATAATTGTGCTTTAATTTTCCGCCATTGGATAGTCTGACTGTTTGTTTTAGAAGCAAAGTTATAAAGTTATTGCTTTGACTTTAAGGAACTCAAGGGGTCTCTTTCATTGATGTCCCATTGCATAGTAAAATCCAAACTGACTGTTTGTCTTAATCTTTGATATTGGGTTGAACTAAAGATTCCCTACTGAAAATACACTTCAAATTTATTTACTCAGTTGTTCACATTTAGTCTTTTTTTTTTTTTTTTTTTTATCAATGAGTAGGCATTAATGGGCTTGTTACTTTGAGGTTTCTTCTGTGATCAAAATACTTATTGGTGATTTGGTGTTTGATTGCAAGTAGGAATCAAATGCATGCAAGGAGTGAGTCTTTGGATAGCTTGTCTAGCACTAGCCACAAGGATTGAAGAGAACCAGCCTTACAGCTGGTAATTTTTTTTTTCTCACATTAATTAGTAGAGTAGATAAAACATTAATTGTTTAAGGGCTTTCCAATTATTGATGAAATGGGGTTGTGGGAATGAGATGGACTAGAATTGACTTGGTCCAAGCTGATAAGTAACCCAATTAGACTCCTTAAATGATGAATTAGCTTATTACATATGTAATATTTGAGTTTCCACTATCCAGTGGCTCGTTAAGAATAGAATCTACACTACCCCTATACATTGATGGTTGAGATAGATGGAACCTCCAATGATCTATAGAATGTATGCACTATTTATATGTGTTATGAGCAAGAAATTTGATTGTTTGGTCCGTTTTGTGCGGAGACATGTATATACATATACTTCGTTAGCTTTTGGACTCTCTCCCATAATGTGATAGTTCAAACAAGATTCGACCATAGAGCGTAGGATTCTATTGATTAAGACACATTTACCTTGTGGTCCTTATCCAAGTTGCAAAATACAACTAGTTCAATAAATGTGGATTTTGTTCCCGCTTTGAAGCCATCTGCTTGGTCAAATACTTATGCAACTTCTTGCTGGTATAAGGATTAGCACTACACCATTCGGGTGATTTTGCAACATTTCACAATTTTCATTAGTAACTTATACAGCCGTTAGGATATTTTGAACAGTTGTATTCCGTTAGAAACGATTGTAACTGCCACTTAATTTTTGTACAGTAATAGAATTTCTTTGTAACGTATATTTAGATATTAGGTGACGCTTACAGAAACATTTACCAATGGTAAAATGAACATGTGAAAAATTAAAAACCATGAAATTATAAGGGGACTATTTTTATTGTCGTGCGCATCTCACGCAAACCCTTAACAGAACGAAGAAAAAATCAAACAGAGGGAAAATGATAAACTTTGTTGCTGCCGCTCATCAACTTTATTTTTCTATTTTCTTCTTCCTCCCATTTCTCCTTCCTTCCTCCTTTCAATTCGTAACAATGTTTGATTTTTGTTTCGACTATTTAGGGTGTTTTGAGAAGTTGTTTGGTACTTAATTTAGCACAATATTTGCTCGATCTACTCAAGAAGGTTGTTCTTTTGGCAAGGTAAGACACTGTATTGGGTTTGAGGGTTTCATTTTTTTGAAATTTGGTTTTTAACTTGCTTTCGGCAAGGATAGATTTGCTTTTGGCGCATATGTTCACTCTGTTTGTTGTGCACATATTACTTTAAGAGTCACCTGAAGAAATTTCAGCTCTCTCTTCCTTCTGCTCTAAAGCAACATATAAATACATTTTAATGTACCTCTTATTAAATTTTTTTTTTCATTTATATATTCAAGTTTCTGTATTTTTAGTTATTTTTGGATAATCTTCAATGGGGTTGTTTGTGATTAATTGGTTGTTTTTATGCACGATTTTGGTGTTGAAACTTTTGCCTTGCGATGAATTGGGGATTGTACAGTATGGATATTTGTTCACTCACCACTGGGTATTGGAGGTGTACTTAGTAATTTGTAAGGGGTTTTTGTCAGAAATTGCAAGAGTTAGGGGTTAAGCAGTATGGAGGGTGCAATTATATGGAACTGCTATATCCATTCTCTTCATAGGTAGTTAATTGCGTGCATCCATAGTTAAAGTATTGACCTGCAACCACTCAGCTCCTGCTGATGCACAAGTTCATAAACTTGGGCTACATCAAGCAAAGTTAAAGTGTTACCTGTTAATCTAGTTTTGCTAATACAGGGAACTTGTTTGATTAGCTTGCTAGGATCTGCACTGTACCATGTAATAATTAAACTTAAGTAAGATGAATAGTCTTCTTGTGCATATTGATTACTTTGCAGCATATCTGAATGCATGCTTTAAGGAATTCAGTTAGTGACAGGGCATTCCATTAAGCTGCACCATGAAAGGGCCGACACTTTTTCTAAAAAGAAGGGTATGACACTCCATTAGTAAAACGAAAGTATGACACAGTTTAGAAAAGCAACTATGTAATAGAACGATTTTACTTTTAATAAATTTGATTGGCGAATATTAACTATGTTGTTTTTGTACAATGCCAGGAAGAATCTTTTGAATTGAGATTGTACAACTATGAATTTTGTCGAACTACCACCAAGATTCATCATCATGCAGGAAATGCATGTGGCTATATCTCACACATCTTTTTGCTATTGAATTTAAATGTTTCTTTTATTTTTTTGTCTATGTACAGAGATTGAGATGTTCAAGTGGAAATAGTGTTTGTAATGAAATATTTTTGGAATGTAAACGAATTATATGAGTTTATGAAGTTATATGAAGGGTATGTATTTAGCTGCTTATGAGTGTGGAATTAGTGTAGAATTTTTTTTTTTTTTTTTTAATAAAATAGAATGATTTTATGACGATATTAAGAAAACTGATGTAAATAACAGCTCTTTTATGACAGTTTACAATTCAATTTGTAACTGTTTCACCAAAACAGTCACGGAAACCATGTTTTTTAGTGACTGTTTTTTACTATTTGTCACGGTGTTAAGTGTTGTTAGAAGGCTACTATTGAAGGAATATTTGTGACGGTTTTGGGAAAAAAAAATGACTCCCACTCCGTCACGGTTTTGGAAAAAAAAAAAACAGTGACAAAAGACTTTGTGTCACTGTTTTTAACAGTGATATAAAGCCTTTTTTCTTGTAGTGAGCAACCAACATCAAAATTTGGTTTCTTCCTTTTTGGAACAAATGGTTTGGCCTTGGGCTTCGTTATGGATTGTAAAGTCACGGGTGAAGCATCTGGAGGGTACTCAAACCATGACGGATCTCGGGTAGTTGACCACTCTTCTTTTGCTGGCCTCTTCTTAGTATTGCCCTTAGGACGGCCTTTTGGTGTAGCATCCTCCTTTGGTGGCTCCAATGATGAACTTTTAGGCGTTGCAAGTTCCATGAGCATCTTTATCATAGATCTCTGTTGGTCTTCATAAGTCGATCCTAGTCATTGAATAAATAAATCCATAGCTGGTTTGTAATCAACATCAATGGGATCATTGGCTCTCGGTTCAATAAACAACTTTTTCCAAAATTCATCAATTTCAGAAAGAGGTATTCTGCACCCTTTTTGTTTGAGTATCACTAGCTCATGCGCACACGGCAAACCGTGTGAAGTACGCAAAGTGTGGTCGCAAACACTATCATCTACCCCAATGACATCTATACGTCTCATCTTTTCCAAAATCAAATCTAAAGCTCTCTTTGAAATAAATCCTCCGAGCTCACTAAAAAACTCGTCATTGTGCTCGTGCTGAAATCTAATTAAACTCCTCTCAAAAGAGGCTCTAATTTCACTCATCTAAATATTGATAACTGGATGGATCAATTTCCACATTCCAAGAAAATCATGTTTGCATGTTCCCTTCAAGCTCGACTTCAGTCGAGCATGCAATCCTTCCACCCTATTCGTCGTAGTGTTTTCATAGTGCTTTTGTTGGTCTATCCAGTAAGCAACAAATGCTTCTTTGTAAGGCAACCATGTTCTACGCAAATATTGGATGAGCACAGGATAGTCTTTAAAAGCTAATTCTATAGAAGCAAACTTTCTCAAAAAACCCTCCTGTGTCTTTGACTTTACCACATTAGTCCACATGGCACAAAGTTTATTTATGTTTTGCTCGTCACTGAGAATATTTTTTCCCGTTTTCAAGACACATTGGGAAATATGCCATCGACACAAGTGCTTTTTTGCATTTGGAAAGACTACATCGACCGCATTCTTCAAATCTAGCTCCCTATCAGTCACAATCAACACTGGAACTTCAGGCATGAGTATCTCTCAAAACCTTTCCAATGCCCAAGTGTACTCATACTCTTTTTCCTTTTCCATCAACACATGACATGCAGTGAAAGTCATATTGGTCGATGTCACTCCTGCAATCTCTAACAACTTGAAATGATACTTGTTTGTCCTATATGTGCAATCCATGAGAAAATTTTGGTTAAAAGTCTTAGCCATTTGGATCGAACCCGGATGGGCCCAAAACAATTCGCAAACCTCATTGCTACCTTCTCGACGTTTACTGTACTCCACATATCCATTTTCCGTTAACAATCTACCCAACTCTTGCAACTGTGTTATATTTTCCATTTCATCAAGTCTAATTCTATGTCTTGCGTTATACATTTGTCTCATGGAGGACGAGTTTAATATATCTCTTGAATTGACAGCATTCATGACCTCTTTTGGTTTGACTCCAACTCTACTCATCTCAGATACAAAAATCATTTCCATCTTATTAAACCTTCTCATATAAGAGTGACCTTCCATAATTTTTGCCATCCCATGATTATGACGACCACAATCAACTCTTAGTGTCCATCTATCTAAACTACCACGTTCAAAACACGCTTTTAATTTAAAAGGACAATTCATCTTTTTGTTCGTCTTTTTTCCTTTGCCTTTCGTTTTGCTTCTACCTTTTTATGAGATCGAAATTTACCACCACGCTCACATATCAAAATAAGTCTAGGAACCTTCCTACCAATTGCATTTTGAGATTTCCCAGTGACGATAATAGCTCCCACTTCACTTCCTTTATGTTGTGTCCAATCAATTAAATCTTGACGACTATCAAATACCTATAAATCAATTTAAGTATTCATTAATCCATAGGTAAGAAGGTATTAAATCAAAGAAGTAAGTTTCAAAATGTATATTCATCCACGCATACCATGTTGGTGTTAAAATGTTCTGTTTGATCTATGTAGTGCTCCTCCGAAGATGCATTTGAATTTTGTGAAGTCCTAAGTGCATCAATTGGTACCTCATTGTGACTGTATAGAGGATCTTATAACATTTACAGTGAATTATAATGTTAGCTAAAAATTTGTCACAAGAAAAATATCTATTAAAGTAACTAAAAGACGGCCAAAGTAGACTGTCTAATGCTTCATAAGTCGCTCCAGTTGGGGCGCCAGAGTCTTAGAAAGTTAATTGGCCTGAGACATCTCGAACGTAAGACTATTCCCATTTCTCAACACTCACTATTAAAATCAACCATTAAACGGAAGAGATCGTCCTCATAGATTGAGTTTGCATAAATACTTTGTAATTACAAGTCGTCCTCATAATGATTTCATAATAAATTGATATTGGAATCATTATGAACAATAGTTGTGTATGGAGTTACCTCGTCTTGGTCGCTATCTTGGTCACACTTGATTGAAATTTCTCTTCATTAAATAGTTCATTTTCCACATTAAAAACATTATATGCCCATTCCATTTCACTCAATGTCATAAAAAAAACAAAAAAATTGAAAAACAAAAAGATGGGTTGTAAATAGAAATAGAACAAAAGAATTTGAAAAAGAAGATGAATATGTGTAGAGAAAGAAAATATGTGTGGGTTAAGTTTATTTGGATTGGAAAATGAGAGGAGTGAAAAAAAAAAAAAAAGTGTAGGTTTAAAGAAAGTTTCTTGAGAGAGTAAAAAGACAAAACTTGAGTAAAAAGACAAAAGTTGAAATTTATGTGTTTTCACTTTTTAAGTGGAGTCTGCCCTAAGAGATTATTTGGGGACATATCCGGTATTAATTTTTTTTTAAAATGGGGTCTGCCTTGAGATATATGAGGTCTGTATATAACAATTCCCTAAAAGAACGTCATCAATACGTTTTAATAAGTAACATTATGACGTTTTGTTAACGTAAGGGGAGAATGTACGCGAATATAACAATAAACGCTATCAAATTGCTGGTATTATGTGATATTTTGGTATTTCTTATTGAAACTAGTTCACTGGCACAGGTGCGGTTAGTTGGTTTGGGCCGAGCAGCACAAAAATCCAACTTTTGGTCAGTAATAATCTCGCAATTGTTTGTAAAATAGAAAGTATTGTGATAAATTAGGAGAGAAATGTCTGAATTTCACTGTACAAATGGATGGTTTTACCTCTCCATCAACTATGTTATTATATAATACCATTTTGACCATTATTGTAATAATTAAAACCATATAGGGTATAATTGGAAAATGCCACTGTTCACCAAATCATCTAAAATAGTAAATATATAAATAAGTGTATATAGGAGTGTAATTGGAAAACATCATTGTTCACCGAATCATTCTCTTTGAATAGTTTGAAGTAGGGGTGTAAAAAAGGCTTTTAGCCCGGCCCGGCCTGGCCATCACGTTTTGAGGGGAGGGTAAAGGCCTAGATATGAAAGTATGAGGGCGGCCCTCAGCCTGAGCCTCAAAGGCCCGTATTAAAGTCCTCACAACTTTTCTATGTAATTTTATTTATATTTTGTTAAAAAATACGTAATTGTATAAATAGCAAAATGAAAAAAGTATGTTTTATATAAGTTACTACTTTGTGTAGGCTCTTCCAACGTTACATGAAAAATATAGTTCAAAATAACAAATTATTCCATTATTAGGATATGAACTCGGGTTACTTCTCAATGCATAAGCAAAAATAAAATATAAATTAGAGTAATGTGATATGATCCTTAGTATATAGTAATAAAGTTTTTAATCAATTTCAACTAATCAAGCACAAGTTATTCTACAACCTACAACACCACATCATAGTTTTGGTCTCATATGCATTTCTTATTGATTCATGAAATACATTGACACTGAAAACCTAAGAACGGAACTTTTAAATTTTATTATTTTACAAATTTTAACCAAATTATTAATTAAATACATCAACCAAAATCAAGAGATGATTTTGGGAAGAGGGGATCCCATTCTCCGCACAATATTGCGGAGAAAATCGATTATCGACCCTGAGAAAACCTAATATTTAAACGTGATAATTAATTTATCGCGTATCAATTTAACAAGATTATATTGTAAACAAATAGTTTAAGAGAGTAATCAAACCCGGCCCTCACACCTAGCCCTCTAGCCCGACCCTCAATTCTCTAAAGAGTGGGCTGAGGTGAGGGCTAGGGCTTCACAATTTAACATTGGCCCTCATAGGCCCACCCCTCACTACATAAAAAGGCTGGGGCTAGCCCGCCCTCAAATCATACAGACTTCATGGTTTGAGGGCCGGGTTGGCCAACCCGTTTTACACCCCTAGTTTGAAGTAATAAAATGTTTTTTGCATTTGAAGAAATTGCATCTGCCGAAACATTAGTTACGATACATCCGAGTCCCTTTTGTTCCTACGCACGTAACTACGTATGTATCTTTCTTGGTAATGTAATTATAATGGGTTTGCACTTATCAGTTCCATGATCTACTTTGATTTATCAATACGTAAACCATATTGATGTGAGATGACTTACATTGTGACACAACACTCTATTTCTTTTCAAAAAATCACACCAAAATTCCCTTTTTCACTCAATTTGGACTAACCAAATAAATAAAAAAATGAAGCCTCGTTTTTGTTTATTCATGATTAGTGGTCTCATCTGACTCTAGCGAAGTTGGCAAGAGCCATCTGTTGAGGCGTGCACTCGCCTTTTCCACCTGTAAAAAGCAGAGAAGTAATCAATCATTTATTTGAGATAACAAAATTATACTTCAAATATTCTCTCATTTCTTTATTGGATAATTCACCTATGAATAAAATGCCAGCATACATTCCTTAACATTGGTAACATTAATGTTCAGTATATGTTGACCCTAATATTATTGGATTACCTGTGACTCCCAATCTGTTCTCCAGGTCATGAAAACAAGAACTAGTGTTTGGATAGCAACACCACTTATCATTCCAATCCAGATACCCTGAAAATTCATGGATGAAAAGTTGCGTAAGGACTTACTTTTCCACATTTAGTTTCTCCTGTTAAAATACAGACTATTGCTGAGACTTGAGAGCATGTCTAAAAGAAGGCTGGACGCAAGAATCATTGACGAAGGGAGATTAGAAATGAAGATGTATATTAGCAGATAACAAGGTAGAAATGAAGGGCAGTAGAATCGCTGCATCAAACTGCTATGTGCTATCACTAATCGACATTGGTGTTAACTTGTGATAATAAATTTCTGGTGATGATGACGATGATGAAGAAACTCTAATAATCAATTTTGATTTCGTAAGGTTTTCAGCTCATAACCAGCTATGCTGGAGTGGGTTTCTATTGCAAGGAATTGTTGATCCAAGGCCCAGCTCAGTATAAATCAAGAAGTTGCGGAGAGAAATGTAGGTATGTCAGATATTAGTATTTGAAGATCTTCCTGTTTTTTGCAGGAGGCGCCACAAAGAGATCGTAGAATTGTGGCAACAAAGTTTGCAGCCACCACGTAGATGCAAAGTATGGAAAAAGTTCACATACTGTAACTGGGTTTCAGAGTGGACCGCCCAGGAAGACACAAAAAACACTCCCTCAAAACACTTGAACCAAGCAACTAAGTTGGAACAGTTTGTTAAGCAAGATAATGGGGCTTCTTACCCTAACTTCAAGATGGGCCACATAGGCAAGCAAGATTCCTAGAGGGATTCCTATTGCATAGTAACACGCAATGTTAACATAGGCAACCGGAGCTTGCCAACCAGCACCAATAGCCACTCCTGATCACAATATGAAAAACAAACAATAGGTAGAAAGTTAGACAGAAAAAAAAAAAAAAGGTAAAACCAAAATAGCCAATATCAACTATATGCATCTTTAATAGTGCAATTTTATATTTTAAATCTTGCAGTAACCTAAAGAAATGTAGGCTTAGATTGACAGTCAACTTGATCCATTGAAGTGCACAATAGATGAGGCAACATTGAGGACTTCCACGACAGAGAAACAGGTCATGAAATACCACTTCCACATCAAGAGAAGTAACATTTACCTGTAAGTACTGGTTGAATACTATTCAGGAAGACAGACATAGCCAGTAGGAATGAAAGGCTTGACACTGCATCCGCCACCTCTGTGCTACTTGTAAATAGATAGGATAAGACGTGGCCAAAAGACAAAGACAGAATTGTAAAGATCACTCCAAGCACTAACGAAGTTGTCATGATGACTATAACAGAAAATTTTGCAGCTTTTGCATCCCCTTTCCCCAATTCATTTGACACCCTCACACTACAACAAATTGAAATAATTCTCGTGAGCGTTTAATCAGAACATAATAATGCTTAGTGCTAGTATTCATTAAGTCTCCAAACTCCTTAAAAAGAGAAACCAGTGATAGTGACAAGACATACCACGATGCAGTTAAGAAACCAAAGAATATCATTAATTGCCAAGCCACTATGTTGAGGCTGCAAGATAAAGGCTTCAGTAAGTACAAGACTTTAGACAGAGAAAGAAATAGGGGAGAAAACGAGTTTGTACCAGATCGAGAAGGCAGCAATTGAAACTGTGGCATTTTTCATATAACCGGCCAATAATACTAGAGCTGCATTGTACCACAATTCTAAGCTACACAAGGAAGAAAGCACAAAACTCAAATATGAGAATGTTGTAACCATATAATGGATCAATATGTCATGAAACAGAGTAGTGGATATATCAAGAAACTGATAAAAAGATAAAAAGAGAAGTCTAAAGGTTATAAAAGAGAAGCCATAGGTTAATAGGACGTAAAGTATTTACCAAAGCATTACACCGGATGTTAAAGAGAGCTTCACAACTGGAATGAGCTCAGAAAAGGCACTTTTGGAGAATCCTGTCCATGTACCAGGACACCAACCTCCAATAACATAAACCAATTGCCCGATTGTCACTGACCAAGTTGAGATGATCATTGCACCCATTGCACCGTGAATCCCTAAGTTCAGTTTGAGGACAAAGAGCCAGGACAAAATCAAGTGAAGTACAAAAGCCATGGTGGATAGCCATCCAATGATTGCATTCTTGAGTTGGCTTTGTAAGTACATTTGCATGGTAAAGTTGAAGACAAAATAGTAGATAATAGGAATGAACCACAGAGCGATTCTCCCACCTACTACTGCTAACTCCTCTTCCTCCCCTAGAAGTCTGAAAATAGGAGTTGCAAATATGAAGAGAGGAGTCATAAGGGTTGCGGTTGTAAGAACAACAACCCATGATCGCTGCAAGTAGATTCCCATCATGTGGTACTGCTTCGCTCCGTATGCTTGACCACAAAGAGTTTCAAGAGCGCTCGACATTCCCAACTGCAATGATCATTGTGAAAAACTAGATAAAAAAACAGTGACTGATTGTTGAATTGTTGTCCCAAAGAAAAATGCATTTCTTTTCCATACTAAGCTTTTATTTCCATGCTCTCAAGAGTTTCACACTTTACCAATATAAAAGATTGAATGTATAGATAGATAGCATACCAATATTCCATTTGCAAAACGTACGAGAAAGATCTGAGTGAGAGCATATGCTGCCAGCTCTGTTGCACCAATGTGTCCCATAAATGACTGAGTCACCACAAGGATTCCAAATTGGGTTATTCTTGTGATTATAGCAGGAAATGCAACCGTCCAGAACTTTTTAGATTCAACCCAAACTCTTAGTTTCAAGTCTTTTGTATCTTCAGTATCTGACCCAAGTAGCTTGTCTTTGATAGTATGATCCATATTTTCCTCTGTTCTTCTTCACCTGGTGGCCTAACACATCAACAAATAGAAGAAACACAGGTAAGTGCTACAAGTTAAAGTTTTTTAAAGTCAGTTTCATCTTGAGTCCCCACAAACTATATGATGCATACAAGGCCATCTTATCAAACTAAAAGAAGAGAAACCCTTAGAAAGAACTTAAATGAAATGGGGGTTCTCTGAACAAGATGTGTGAATGTTTCACTTACCATGTTGGTTTAAACGGAACAATTTAGAAATTATTGAACTTTTCAGTTTTAACTATTCATGTTTTTAAAAAAAAACAAAAATCTTCCATATGATGCATTGGTCTTATATGACGACGGGTTCTTGAAGTTTAAGAAAATTGTGTGTTCACAAGATCAATACAATGCTAAGAAATGATCAGCATGTTTCTATTTCAATAATTACAGAATACAGAGTGCAAGGGAGAAATGACCCGGGGTGGAGTAATCGGTGTTTGCTATTCCAGCACCCGCACCAATTTACATATGATGGCGAGAATCACATCTAGGCCTTCTTAATGACACATAAAAACAACTACTAGTGTATTTGAAATCAACTGGAGCAAATAATTCTAGAAATCATATTCCAATAAGTTTTCCAGAATCCACCTCATGCAGAGATATATGCTTTACGACTGCTCATCAAATGCCTCAAGAAACCACAACAAGAAGGGGAAAAATAATATTCTATTGGTGTCTGAAGAAAATTGCAGTTACAGAAAAACAGACTTCCCAACACTAAAACAAGGATAAACACAAGTGATAAAGGTGCAAATCTTTTCAAATTTTGTAGCTAGTTTAGTAGCTGCAAACAAAATGTTGGAATTTTGAGTCCATTTTGCCTATTGACCTCTCTGCCAAGATACAAGAAATACCTTAACAAAAGGGCAGCATACATTGCTATATATAGTGCAAAAGACTGCATAGAAAAATCTTGTTACATAGGCATGAAAACAGAACTGAGGGGTTCTGGTTAGGTCTTGGTACAAGTATCCATCACCAAAATAATCCCATTGGGGAGGCTAGGTTCTTTTCTAGTTGGTGGCAGCTAATATTTATGTAAGATTTGTCCCCATCATGCTCTCATTTAGTAGGAAAGTTTCAGACAACAAACAACAAGAAACCAATGATCTAGCATAAATAACCATCATTTTAAGTACACAATCATTTGCTTGAAGTACAGTTTGTTACAAAAGTAGTAATAAGAACTCACTTGATCTCCCAGTGCTACTTCTGAAGACAGAACTTCCAACGTATTTGATTATGTGCAGGAGGAAGTCATCAGTAAAGCTAGAAATGGAGAGAGGAAGACCTTTTGCTTACTATGCATGTGGCCTTTAGAGTGACACAGTTTTGTATCACCTTTTAAAAATGGGCACGCAGCTTTTAAAACTTGTCATGTATTGACTGGTAGATTGTGACCTAGCACTAGTCCACTGTGCCAACTGCTACCTAAAGTATTGCTTTCTTTTCACTCACAGATTAGTTTATTATTATCAGATTGTACTAGCGGAGTAGAGGCAACCAGCAGTCTAGTTGCAGACTTGCATTTAGAGTTTTAGACTATGAAGTCTTATCAAGATTCAAGTCTGAGAGATTTCTAATCATTTTGTTCCTAATCTGGCCATTGTCAGCAACTCAATATAAAAAATTACTAACATTACCCACTAGTTATTGACACTAGTTATTGACAAAATGCGCTGAATTACAATTTGTAACTGAATTGAAAACACATTGATATTATCATGGCCGAATCAGAAATTTACTCTTTCGACATTGGTATTTTGATGTCTTAAATTCATTATTCAGACCTCCCAAAATATAGTGGACTATAAACAGTGGAGAAATGAACAAACCAACAACCATATTTTAGACCGAAGCTCTTTGAAACGTGGATTGCATGGGTCATGGGTGCACCCTTACAGGCACATGTTGCCATGTTGGTGTGTGTTCAGACGTGTAGGTGGTAGTTTGTCCTGAGCCCTTGGCCATAACAGCCTCCAGAATCAAATAAATGAATACCTACTTTCCGAAGTTCCTGTATAAACGCAGAGCATTTAAGTTCAACAAAGGAGCTCCAACAAAAGTCACTAATAGATGGTGAGGATACATGTGATATTCTCAAGGATTATCCTTATCTACTTGGCTAGTGGGTGAATGAAATTACAAAATTTATGATGTACATGAAAGTGTACTTGTCTCATTCAATGTACTTTTTTATATTAACTAACCTAAAACAGTCAAAATATTGGACTTCTGTGGCCTATAAAGAAATATAAAAATCTGTGTACCTCATTGACTCATTCTACACCATGCCAAACATTTCATTGCCAGCCCATACGACAAACCAAAACAAGTATCAATGTATAGAATGGGCTATTTGGGCTTCCCTTAATGGGCTTTGGGTCCAAAAAAGTGAAGTTTAGGGGTTTAGCCTTTAGGGTTTATGATGAGATATGTTTTTGCTAGAGTTGCCAAGGTCAAGTTTCAGACATTATCTCGTTTTCAACAGTAATATTATTGACATAAATCAATTATTTGATCACCCCTACACTTTTTGTCATAATATGCAGTCATATGCCAATGCAATCATAAGCAACTTTGAAGACCCTGAGAAGATTTTAGAACAAAGTGTACTCGAAATGAACGATGACTTGACAAAGATGCGTCAGGCTACTGCACAGGTAGCTTTTGTTTTCTATTTTTTCTCCCTTTCTGTTCGTAATAATTGACAAAAAACATTAGTGAAGCAATTAATAAGTATGATAAGAGTATTGGCCCAGATAGTATATATATTTATAGAACTGTTCTTCATTATTTTTGCAACGTTACAGAATTACAGATACATGTGAGTGGTTTAGTTGGGCATCAAGCATTTTTTTTCACCTAGAAGAATGGATGAACGAGAGTGTACAAAGTGTCTAAGTACCCAGGGCTATGATTGCGAGGATGGGTTTTATTATTGTCGTAGTTGTGGTGAAAAGGTAGAGGACATGATGGAAACGGAATTTCTCATGGAAGATTTAAGGACTAGTCAAAAGGAAACTATGTTACTTCTTACTACTCATCGCTTAAAGGCTCCACCGATCAAAGCAGAGCCTATATCTTTTTTATCTCCGCACGAAACACAACAACAACCACAATCTTGTTTCGACAACAGAATTCCAAAAGATGAACCGTATGTTCCAGATGATTTTGGTAGTGGTGTTGATGAGTTGCAATTAAGCCCGGAGAATGTGTCGTCCGAAGTTAGGATTAGGTACCTCATGGGAATTCAGTTTATGATTAAGTTTCAATGTAAGGCTTTGGTGGAAAAGTTTGGTGTGAGTCAGTTGATTTATGGGTTCGCTCCGGTAATTTGGATGCGGTTTGTGGTTGCATCTAAAGTTTTTGATGAACATTGGGCTGATAAGACATTTGAGGATTCAGAGCTTCAGGACAAAGGCAAGCATCCTTACTTTATTCATCTTCTAGGATAGAATGCAAATAAATTTGTGTTTTGTTTTCTTTAAAATATGGTAGGATCTTGAGGGAGTGTATAGGTTATGTTTGGAGTTTTCCATGTTGTTTTGGCAGCCATGAAGTGTTATTTTTTATTTACTGCAGAAGTTTCAGAAGAGCGCATAAGCCAATCTCAGCGGAGTGGTGGAACTTATAATATTTATGGACAGAGTGGAGCAATGATTTGGTTTAAATCTCTAAGAAAGAGAATACCGATATCGTCTTCTTTGGCAGTTTCTTTCCTAGCTTGTCATCTTGCCAGGGAACCGATCTTACCAACAGACATATATAAGTGGGCACTTGAGGAAAAGCTTCCTTATCTGAAAGCCTTTCTTGATATTGAAAGGCAGTTTGGTCGCCCTTCAAGTGCGTGCCCCTATAGTCCTAGTGTTATGTTCAAGCCATATAAAGTTGTTGGACCAAGGGAACTAGAATTCATGTCAGGCTTTGTTGCTCAGACTATAGGCTTGGAACTTCCTCCTGTGAACTTTTTTGCAATAGCTAACCGCTATCTCAATGAACTATCCCTACCACCAGATAAGATTCTTCCACTTGCTGCTCGTATTTATGAATGGTCGATGCCTCCAGATTTATGGTTATCTGCAAACCAGAAGAGGCTTCCATCTCGTGTTTGTGTAATGTCAATTATCTTGTTAGCAATAAGGCTTTTGTACAATATAAATGGATTTGGGAAGTGGGAAGAAAGTTTTGCTGGGCCTACCATATCTCAAAGTAACCAGGGAAGGGATGGAAATATTGAAGTATGTTCCCTGTCTTCTGACATTCCAGAGAAAAAAATTTCAACATGCAAGTCCAAGAAAAGAAAAAATGTTTCTCGTGAGCGTTCTCGGTCGTTTGACCCCAATGGAAAGCCTAAGAAGAGAAAGAACACAGTCTGGTCCTCTCGTTCGAGCAGTTTGCCCGGAAAGAGGAATCCAAACAAAATCAGAGGATTGTTAAATAATCATAATTATGGCTTTGATACTGCAGAGCTTCTACATAACCTTGAGGCATTGCTTGCTAATATTGATGACAAAGAAGGTACCACTTGCATCATACTTTCATATTAATTTCTCTTAATTTCCTTGGAAATTTTTTGTTATCAATTATATTCGTGTACCATAGCGCAACTGTGAACTGGATTTGATTAATTGGTAAGGTTGGTGAATAGTTTTGTTTTGCTTCCAGAATATCTGAAGGACCTACCAACATATCTGAAGTATTGCCAGGATGTAGTCTTTGCTGGACTGAAACCATTGCTCGAAATCAATGAAGAGGAGAGAATTATAGAGAAGCTATGGAATTTTTATGAACGTCAAGAGGTAATTGATATTCCCATTAAATGTGTTTTTTGTTTCATGAGCCGTGCTTCTATTTGCAGCTTGATGTGCTTATTGGATGATCCTGTATCCCTATTTAATGTATTTTTTGTTTCACGAGGCATGCTTATTTTGTAGTTGATGTGCTTGTAACCTTGTATGAATGATTGTCTGCATCTTTGAATTTCAACACTATAGGACCTCTATAACTTTCCACAAGTCATTTGCGTTTCTGCTTTATTCATAATTATTGACTAAACAGTGGATGGATATCATTTTCTTTGGAATGCCCAATCATGGGGTGTAGTTGATGTATTCAGTATTCCCCCATGGGATTTTCAAGTTAGATTGTTTTTGTGTAAAAATTTATATACCGGAGTCCACCTTTACTTTCTT
The DNA here is from genome assembly GCF_015680905.1 of Coptis chinensis. Taxonomy (NCBI): domain Eukaryota; kingdom Viridiplantae; phylum Streptophyta; class Magnoliopsida; order Ranunculales; family Ranunculaceae; genus Coptis; species Coptis chinensis. The sequence continues at coordinate 78,422,113 of NC_141464.1, forward strand.
TGCATTTTCAGTTGAATCAAACTATTGATTTAAGAATTCATGTAATAATGACGAATTGATTTAGATGTAACTGTTAACTAATTTCCACCAAGGCTAAAAATATCGGTTGAAATATCAATAGATATATATTGGTTTTTGAGGTACCCAATATAGATATGTTAGATATTTCGAAGCCAAATATTATTCAACCTTTTTTAAGCTGATATATATATACATATCAGATTTTCCGATATATCAATATATGTCAGCGATATATCTGATATGTGTGATAGATATTGATTGACTTGGCTTGACTTTTTTTATTGTTTGACCGATTTTTTTTTATTACTGTTGACTGATATTTCCGACATATATCGTTATATATATTGGTGATATTTTTGATATATATAGATATTTTGACTGTTTTACCAAAAAGATTGATATCTCCGACATATCCCGATATAGACTGATTGATTTCCACTAGGATTTTTTTTTCTGGGATTAATTAAGTTATTTATTTTTTCCTTGTTTTAGCATAGCATATAGTTGGTGAAGTACTGAAGTTTGTGCAAGTTGTAACGAGTAATGACCCACTCCAACTTCATTCCCACTCTCTTAAGGATGAATAAATCGAAATGGCTTAGTTTTGGCTAATGTTCAACCTGGTTTAAAAAATTCATTATGACTGGTCTGTCCAACAATATATATATTAATTATTATTATTATTATTATTTAGGCAGTCAAGTCCTAGAGGCTTTACAGGTTTGATCTATTCAACCTTTAACACTATGTATATATTAACCAATAAACAATCTCTTAGTTTTTCCATGCCTGTACAGTTAGTTATTTTGTGACCGGGATGTTGTGTCTTGTTCACAAGTGAAAGCTCAGATCTTCTGCTTCTTGCTGGGATGTGGTGTGTGATAATGTTAGATAGCAGATATATCTTCTAATAAAAAAGTACTTAGTATATCTGCTCTGTTATGTCTTATGTTACATGTACACACCATATTTTAAAAATAATCCGTGCTGGATACGTATCCATGTGTTGGTGTCGGTGTCACACATATTGTATGTGAAATAACTCAATTTTGGATATCTTGCCGTGGCAGACACTTCGTATCCGTGTCGGATACGGACACATGTATCTGTGTTAATGTAATTTATGTAATGGCTCATTGTCACTGACTGAAGCTTATGAGGTGAGGCCTGAGTGTTTGTACTAGTCAAATGAAAGCTTAGATTTGCCACCTCTTGTTGGGATGTGGGGGCTGATGGTACCAGCTAGTGCATGTATCTTCTAATCAATAAGCACTTAGCTATATCTGATCTACATCACTGCGGCTTATGGGGTGAGGCCTCGAGGGTTTGTACTTTTCATGTGTACATGCAGGTATGATGTCAATATCTGTAAGTGATCATTGCTGGTTGTTTTTCTTATGCTCTTTGTGTCTTTGTATCTGTCCCAGTCTGAGTGTACTTGGCTTTGACTGGGTGAAGGAAATTATCCCATTGCAAGCAGAGTCTCCTTTCATATGCTACAGCTGTGCATGCTTACACTTGCATAAACACCCAAGGGACAGCTTATACATGTTTTAGATGCTTGAGAATCTGCTTTCAGTTTTCATTTCATGTTAAATTAAGTCGTTCTGTCCACTTTCAGGATACCCCAAGGCGAGATAGATCAACCAGCATTGGAGATGGAGGCCGTACTTGCAGAACTCCTGCGTACGATGGCACTTGCAGCAGCAGCATGCAGTGCAGTCAAGACGAAGATAGTGACTCTTCAATTCAGAAAAATGATCAAATTCTTAGAGGCACTGCTGTAAAAAGATTGAAGATGAACATGGAGGAAAATGGGTTCTGTTACATCCCTCCGAGGGTAAAGCTCAAGAGATTAGATCATCTCCATTATATCAGGAAGAATGATAACGGGACTAGGAGTTATGTTGCCCATGCAGATTACTACATATTGCTTCGTGCTTGTGCTCGTGTTGCCGAAGTTGGTGCTCGATATATGCATTCTGGGGCGTTGAAGTTAGAGAAGAGACTCTGTTGGATTGAAAATCGAGTTGATGAAAGTTTGCATTTTAGGTTCCAAAAACCTTCTTCACAGTCCACTGTTGATATTGATTCCGTAAAAGATACGAACGATGACATTAATAATTTGAACTTTAATATTGTTTTATAACCTGTCTGTCTATCTCTGGTACATAAGTCTGCGTGCGTGTAACTCACACCTGCTTGCATTCTTCATTTTACGAAAGTCGAAGTAAGTGTTCTTCTATAAAAGAAAAACTGCCAATATATGTATCAAAAGTCAAAACATCAACTGTCACATACGATATTCCAGTCGTATATCATCAGTTTTTATGAACTTCATTATTTTCCTGTTTTCATGATCTTAATATATTGGTGATAGATATCAAGGGACAAATGCCCGAATATATCATATCGGTCTTGCTAGCAAATAAATCAAATACAACTCAGAGAACACGTTAACCATGTATTTTTATTCCCCGATAATAAACCACGTGAACCATGTTTACTACTGTCAAGTCTCCCCCTCTCAAGTAAGTCCCCATGCGCCATGGTACCAAAAAAACGTGTGCCCCATGCTTCTGCAAACGCTCTTCTGAAACATCTCGATATGATGGAATCAAGGGACTGCTATCGCCTTTTCTGAGAATTTGAGACCACCCATACGGCCATACCCACTTATCTAGTGAACAGTAGTCTCTTCCCCCTAATCTCGTTTGAAAAAGCATGCTCGAGTGCTTGACTATAATATTGAAGTTAATCTATTGTTGTGAATAAAATAATGCGGTTATAACATTATCCACAACAAATAGATTAATTCTACACAAAGATTGATCATACTCAATAAATAAGATTTCAACACCTTCCAACTCATATTCCAACACTTCTCAATATCAAATAAACAAGTATCTAAAGTAAAATAATTAATGTAAAAGAAGAACAAACCACAAGACAAAAATATATCGTGGTTCGGCAATTTGTCTATGTCCACACTGAGAGTTCCAAAGTTTTCCTTAATGTCCAGAATAACAGATTACAAGTCTCTCAATTCACTCACAAAGAATGAACACTCATTTCTGAAAAATTTAATCTCTTATAATTATAATCTCTTTCTTGGTTTTGAAAAATTTAAGTTTCTACATAAAAAACCTATATTTATACTATTTCAGAAAACTTCCAAAATAAGTCAAATTCATGATGAAAAACGGTAAAGCGCGGGTCGCGCCTTGTCCAGGCATAACTATAGCGCAAGTGGCGCCTTCACACCATAGACAAAAAAAAAACACCTTTTTTCTCTACATCTATTATAAATCAACTTTCAGACTACACTGTCAACATTGATTTCTCTACTATATTTTTTTTATGTCGTCGCTTGTGATGAACTTTTCTCTTTGTATCATGTGGACTGTGGACCATTTCGCACCAGGGGTCACAAGAGTTTGTCCTATCACTAGATCTAAGCCATCAAGTGCAATACAGACAGTGATCTAAGCCAGAAACCTCCCTAGAGCTAAAAAATGTTTTCCGCCATGATTGATAATACAATAAAAACTGGATCAGATTATGATCGAATTCAAGAACTAAAATCATTTGATGATACTAAAGCCGGTGTGAAAGGACTAGTTGATGATGGTGTCACGAAAATCCCACAAATATTCATCCACCCACCATCATCAGATATGAAATCATCTCTGGGTGGTAACTACAGGATTCCAGTGATAGACTTCGCAGGTGTCCAAAATGATACAACTCGACGTAGTAGCATAGTTGAAGAAGTCCGTCGTGCATCTGAGACAGGCGGCTTTTTTCAGTTGGTGAACCATGGAATAGACGTAAGTGTATTGGATGAAATGATTGGAAGTGTACGAAAATTTTATGAACAACCAAAGGAAGTGAAGTCCAAGTACTATACTCGTGATTTTAGTTTAAAAGTGAGATATAACAGTAACTTCGATTTGTACCAATCTCCTGCTGCTAATTGGAGGGACTCAATGAGTTGTACTATGGCTCCTGAACCTCCCAGTCCTGAAGAGTTGCCTTTGGTGTGCAGGTATATATGTTCCCCCTTGGTTTTGTTGGTTGATGTTATTAATTAATGTATGTTTAAGAGCAGCTTGATTAGATATAAGGAATTGTAGCAAAAACTGATAATATCTAGTGATAGAGAAATTAATGTTCAATTTTTAGAATACATGGACGTTCAGATCAATTGGTTATTTTCGATCTTTCCGTTTTCCCACAAAAGAGTGGAGCATGATCTCCCAGAGAGGAGAGTGACCATCATTGACTGACAACTTCTTCTTCTCTGACCAGACTCTTTTTGAAGATTTTTCTTCTCTAAGAACTGATCTAACATATACTACCATGGAAAACCCACTAGCTTCAGTCAATGATTTTCCCCCCTTACCAGCAACATCTCCAACTGTTGCTAACTAGTAATGTTCCTCCTCAAGATTCAAACTTGACTTCTCCATTAGTTCAAGTTCACACTCCTAATCCATGGAGCTCTCTCTTCAAAACAAGTAGCTCTGCTGCGTTAAAGAAGGTGAATGTCAACATAGTTGATGGTGTTGCAATAATCCCATATGATATTATTAACAAGGGTATAACCGAGTGGAGTGACTATGTGGTGGCCTTTTTCATGGGAAGGAGGCTGCCTTACCCCTTAGTGCGGGATTTTTTGTAAAAGAACTGGAAAATCAAGGGCGAGTACTCCATCTCTACTGACAAAGATTTATTCTACTTCAAATTCAGTTACTTTAGATGAAGATATGAGGCAAATCTTAGAAGCAAACCCAATCTATATCACTGGGAAGCTTTTTGTGGTTCGGCAGTGGACACCCGAGGTGGAAGCTCAGAAATCTTCAATTAAAACATTGCCAGTTTGGGTAAAACTGATGAACTTACCCAAACATTTATGGACATATGATGGACTCGACTATATAGCTAGTCTAATAGGAAATCCGATTTGTATGGACCAAGCCACTAAGCTATGACAGAGACTCGACTTTGCAAAGTTTTGTGTTGAGGTTCCACCTGACCATGAGTATAAGAAATCAGTGAGGATCAAGATAAATGGAAAGGAGATGAAGAGCTTGAATACCCATGGATTCCAGTAGTCTGCCTAGCTTGTGAAAAGTTTGGGCACAAAGGCAGTCAGCTGTGCATCCAAGGTTAAAACTGTATGGGCAGCAAAAGAGACTAATGACAAACAGAAAGAGCGAGAGGTGAATAATGTACCAGCTGAAGTAATTGAAGATATTAATGTGGTGGACAATTGTAATGAAAATCAGGACTTTGATGTAAGTTTTATATCCCCAGTTATAGAGCAACCTAGTGAACCAATTGTGCAGACTGTAAATTCCTTCCAAATGATTGAACAAGAAGAAAGAGAGGAGGAATTAGGTACACCTCCACATTCGCACAGATGAACTTCAAGTAACATTCAATTGATCTCATTTGGTGTACTACACCATACACATGTGGAAACAGTAACTGCATTAGTGCAAGGTGGTGCTTTTAGTAACCAAAGAGAAGCGAGTAATATGGATATACACCAATCCATACTCCCTTGAACCAACTGCCGAATAGTAGAGAAATAAACATGTATGAAGGGTTAGTTGCCGGAAATGAGGAGGTAGATGATGTTCTCTCCGAGAATGAATTCGAGTTGTTTGGGGATAGAGTGTGTAGAAAGTAATTTAGAGAAAAATTTAGTGAATGAGAGAGCTCATCACTTATATTTATAGAATCATAATAGAAACCCTAGAAAGGGTAATAAAGTAATTACAGTGGTAATATAGGAAAAATACTATAATAGCCCTGCTAACACTCCCCTTCAAGCTGGACTATGGATATCACACATACCCAGCTTAGGCAAAACCTCTGAAAATAGTCTACTACTAACGCGCCTTCAGAAGAAAGTCCATGAAATGGCCGAGGACGCCGGAACATATAAAGCACAAATCTGTCCAGAAGTCACTTTCTCACGTAGAAAGTACCGATCAACCTCTATATGTCTGGTACGATCATGTTGCACAGGATTAGCCAAAATGCTAAGAGCAGACTTGTTGTCACAATAAAGCTTAATCAGAAGAGAGACATGTAGATGAAGGTGTCGTAGAAGACATTTTAGCCATATTAGCTCACATACACCTTGAGCCATCGCCCTGTACTCTGCTTCGGCACTGGACCTAGAAACAACATCTTGTTTCTTACTCCGCCATGTAACCAAATTACCACCAATAGTGGTAATAATACAGTAGATCGACGATCGGATCTACAACCCGCGATAGTCGATCACCCACGCTTCGACACGAGAATGACCATTATCTCGAAACAAAATGCTACGTCCAGGACATCCTTTGAGATAACGAAGCACACAAATAGCTGCCTGAAGATGAGGAAGGCGCGGCTTGTGCGTAAACTGACTGAGAACTCCAACCACATATGTAATATCAGGACGGGTAAGAGAAAGATAGAGGAGCTTCCCAAGAAGCCGCTGATACTGACCAATGTCGTCCAACAACTCCCCATCATAGTCGGCTAGGTGATGAACAGCAGGACGACATGCAAGTTGCCCTGAAGCAGAGAGAAGATCAAGAATATACTTTCTCTGAGAGATAAAAATACCAGAACTAGAACGAGCAACCTCAATCCCAAGGAAGTAACGCAAGGGGCCGAGATCTTTCACTGGAAGATGCTGTAAGATAGGATTTTAGGTCACTAATACCCTGAACATCATCGCCAGTAATAACAATATCATCCACATAAACAAGCAATACAACAATCTTCGTACCAGAGTGTCGAAGAAACAAGGTGTGGTCAGTTTGACTCTGAACATATCCATATGCAGTCATGGTTGCAGCAAATGTTTCAGCCCAAGTGCGAGGAGACAATTTAAGCCCATAGATAGACTTTTTCAACCGGCACACCAAGCCCGAAGTAGAAGAAGAACGGAAACCAGGTGGTGAAGACATATACACCTCTTCTTGTAAAGCCCCATTGAGAGAGGCATTTTTCACATCCATCTGAAAAAGGGGCCATGACTTGGACGCAGCAAGAGAAAAAATAACTTGAATCGTATTCATCTTGGCCACAAAAGCAAAGGTCTCCTGATAATCAACCCCATGAATTTGTGCATACCCCTTAGCAACCAACCGAGCCGTGTACCTACTAACTGTTCCATCTGGGTTTTGTTTCACCCTGAAAACCCATTTACACCCGACTGCTCTACGGCCAGGCGGAAGAGAAACCAAGACCCAAGTATTATTGACCTCTAATGCATGTAATTCCTCCAACATTGCAGCCTTCCAATGAGGCTGGGCCAACGCCTCTGCCATCATGCGTGGTATATCAACCAATGAGAGAGAAGCCCGAAAAGATCGTAACTAGGAGACAAACGATGATCCGAAGCATAATCGGTGATAGAATAAGCTACTGATATTAGCATATCTAGTCGGCATTCTGCGGTATGCTTCTCTTCCGAAACAAAGAATAGGTGGAGTATCAGTTCTATCAATAACCGGTAAATCAACATCAATAGTAACTAGTACAGGAGGGATAGGAGATGACTCAATACCTGATAAAAGTGAATCAGTGGCAAGTGGTGAACCTGGAGAAGCAGAAGATGTCGGGCAGTCTGGTGGAGAAGGTTGGTGCCCTGGATATCGACGAGTATAGACCTGTAAAGGAGGTGAAACCAAATGTGGAACTGGAGGGGAGACTATAGGCTCTGGCTGAACACTCATCGGAAGTGGAAAAGAAATAAGAACCGAATGTGAATCCTCATGAGGAAAAGGGAGTACTGGAAACCACTCCCCCTGAGATAGAACATCACCTGAAAAGAATAGAGCATGTTTGAAGAAAGTAACGTCCATGGAGATGAAACAACGACGCGATGAGGGGTGATAACACCGATAACCCTTCTGAGTATGAGAGTAACCAAGGAACACACATTTCAAGGCACGTGGATCTAGTTTAGAGATAGACCTGGTGACTTGGACGAAACAAACACACCTATAAACACGAGGTGGGATTTGAAAAACAGAACGATCAGAATGAATAATGGAATACGGAGTGCGAAAGCCAAGAGCTCAAGATGGAGAACGGTTAATGAGATACACCGCCATAAGGACAGCATCAGACCATAAACGTGAAGGAACATTCATGCCAATAGACATAGCACGAGCAAGATCAAGAATATGACGGTTTTTTATTTCTGACTTACCATTTTGTTGTGGAGTCTGAGTGTTAGAGGTTTGATGCAAAATACCATTGGCCTTATAGAACTGTCGAAGACCATGAGATAGAAATTCCCCACCCTGATCGGAACGAAAGACTTTAACTGTTGTACCAAACTGTGTACGAACCATTGCAGTAAAACTCTGGAAAATGGAGGAGACTTCATCTTTGGATTTCATTAAATAAACCCAAGTACACCTAGAGAAATCGTCAATGAATAACACAAAATAACGAAATCCTAAAACAGAAGTGACCGGGGCAGGACCCCAAACATCAGAGTGCACAATATCAAACAAAGACGAAGTTTTATTACTACTTAATGGATAAGGGCTACAATGATGTTTATCTAGTTCACATGTCTCACAAGATAGACTTGACATGGATACTTTGGAAAAGAAAGATGGAAACAAATAACGTAGATACTCAAAAGAAATATAACCTAAGCGGTGATGCCAACGTAACACCCGCTTTACATTTTCACTACCAGACGAAGACTCTAACTGGAGGGCATGGGGAGAGATTGAAGAAATAGGTCTATCCTGTACATATAAGCCACCCTCTTCACGTCCACTGCCAATCACCTTCTGCGACACCAGATCTTGGAAAACACAGTAAGATGGATAAAAGGTTACACTGCAGTTTACATCTTTGGTAAGTTTACTAACAGAAATAAGAATGGTGATCAACTTGGGGACATGAAGAACATCAGGTAACAAAATGAATCGATGGTGGGATACAACCCCGCCCTCTACAATAGGTGTTTTGCCCCATTGGCAAGACGAACTGTCCGTTTCCAAGAACTAGATGCATAATTCCGAAAAAGAGAAGACATACCAGTCATATTATCAGTGGCACCCAAATCAACAATCCAGGGTGAAGTTTGGGATGCAGAAGCACTATTGGCAGATGCAAAATTACCTGCATGAGAAGGTCCCGGTTGAGAAGACATAAAGAGAAATTGTCGGAACCTGTTGATCTCTTTTGGAGAAAGAGCACTAGAAGCAGAAGACTCTAATGTACTAGAGTCAATAGATAGGTGTGCTGAGGACTGAGATGTTGATCGTGGTGGTTGAAAACCAGGAGGACGATCGTGTAATTGATAACATGTTGCCTTTACATGCCCAAATCTACCACAATGATCACACTTCTTGTTTGGAGGACGAGAACTACCAGAGGCCGTTGGCAATGGCAAAAGCCCAGGCAATGGTGCCCGGAAAGTTTGTGGAGGAACTGACGATGGTGGCGGATAAGCATAACGGACTGCCATAGCAGAAGTCTCGCATGAAGGCCCGAGTACGAGGCACAAGGCATTTCGGCGACTCTCGATCGAAAGAGACAATAGGCATGTGCTTCCTCGAGAGTTGGGAACGGATGCTTGTCAAGCGGATGAACAACAAAGATACTCAAACTTCGGATTGAGCCCCCAAAGAAGCGAAATACTCGATTCTTCTCCACAATTTTTGCATAAATCTCTCTGGCGCATTAGTCGGCCATTCAATAAAACTATCATAATGAGATAGTTCTTCCCAACCGGATCGAAGTCTCGCGATAAAATGCCCCCAAGAGATCGAGTTCCCTGTTTGAAATTTCCAATCTCATTGGAAAGTTGGAAACTCCTTGCATTATTTTGTCTTTGAGAATATACTGTACGAAGAGATTCCCAAATAAGATATGCAGTGTCTGTAAACAAATAGCCAGCAGAAATCGTTGGTTGCATAGAATTAATCAACCAAGTCCTCACCATAGAATCATCTGAGAACCACTTAGCATACTTCGGATCAGTTTCTGTAGGTGCCTTTTCTGTGCCCAGAAGAAATCCTATCTTTCCACGGCCTCCAACAAACAATTTTACAGACTGTGCCCATCGAACATAGTTCAAACCATCTAGTAGCTATGAGGTAACTTTCAAATTCGGATTATCATGAACAGGGTAAAAGGACTGAACATCTTCACCCGTTCTAACCGAAGAAACAGTCGAGATAGTAGACTCATCACTATTAGTCATATCGATTAAATAATTACCTCAAAAATAATAAACAGATCTGAGATTCAGATCAACACCTATCACATCTCGCGATTGGTTATAAAAAAAAAAAAAACGCAGAAGCTTAGGTTGCAATCAGAACAATTTGCTTGAATAGTTCTGATATCATGTAGAAAGTAATTTAGGGAAAAGTTAAGTGAATGAGAGAGCTCATCATTTATATTTATAGAATCATAATAGAAACCCTAGAAAGGGTAATAAAATAATTACAGAGGTAATATAGGAAAAATACTATAATAGCCCTGCTAACAGAGTGGCCCCAACACTTGCATTGCCTAAGAGCACATCAAGGTATGCAATGCCTTCAGTGAATCAACATCAATGGACTACTGTGAAACCAAAGGAAGAAAGTGGATCCAAGTGCATTCTTCAGGAGAAATAGAGCATACACTTGCAATGATGAAGAATGTAAAGTCACTAATAAAAAACAAAATAGATGAGATGTCTTGAAGACTACACCAAAGACCTTACTCTTGGACTCACTTATGTGTGTTGTACTTGTGAAGGTTTCTTTTGTAGCTAGGAGAAAGTGCAGACTCATCTCAGGAAGGATCAACCTAAGATAGTGAAGGAAATCATGATGAGAAAGTAGGATTTTGATATCACTACTTTCGTAGGTTAGATTGATGCATGTCTAGTGTATCATCTCTTTTATGTTAGGCTTGAATTGAAATAGCGATTAGCTTGTGTATGGCTTGATGCCCGTTGAACTTGTAAGTTTATTGTGTTACTCCCTTTAATGATCTAACTCTAAGGGGGTTTTTGTAAGGTTCTATCTTTGGCAATAAAACGGCCGTCTGCCGTAACCCCAGCTTAATTTTTTTTTTAAATGATCTCCCTGAGCTCAGTTTTTGGACTTGTGCAAGTAAGGAGATAGCAGTACCAGTGTTTAGTACTTCAGTAGTACAAACTAACTAAAAGTTTCTTGCTGCAAAGCCTGGTAAATTTCTGGGACTAGGTACTAGTACAAGTATATACAACCATCTATCTGCTAATTAAGATAAAAAACACTGCTGCATCCAAACATCTGGGTGAACTGTGAAAGTGTGAAGTATCAAACTTTGATTAAGTATGAAGATCTTCTTTTACTGTAACAGGTAACTACATGTAATTATTACTATGACTTACCAGTAGTACCTATCATTTTGCTGAACATCTTCGTAACGAGCACTAATATATAATATTGACCATTTCTAAATAAAGACATAAGTGGGTCTTCTCTTGCTTTCTTTGATTTTAAGGGATATACTGCTGGAGTTTTCTAAGCATGTTCAAGTATTAGGGGATACTTTGTCTGAAGTTATATCAGAGGCTCTCGGACTCAACTCGAACCATCTTAAAGACATGGGTTCTGTGGAGGGTCTTTCTGCTGCATGTCACTATTATCCAGCATGTCCAGAACCAGAACTGACCATGGGAACCACCAATCATTCTGATCCTGATTTCTTCACTGTCCTACTACAAGATCACGTAGGAGGTTTACAAGTTCATCACGAAAACCAATGGGTTGACGTCTCTCCCCTGCGTGGAGGTTTAATAATAAATATAGGTGACATTCTTCAGGTAACTTAATTAAGCATTGTTTTTTTTCTCTAACTTGTTCTACAAAAATCACATTTACCCATTATTTAGCGTGTTGATACATGTTGCTCTAAGGAACCCCTTGAAAGAATTAAGACACACTTACAATTTCCCACAGTATATAAGTTTATTTGATTTTAAATTTATTTCGAGTACGTTTAATTTTGGTTGTGGACGTCCTGTCCTAATGCAGCTTGTCTCGAATAATAAACTTAAGAGCAGTGAGCACAGAGTGCTTGCCAAAAGAGAAGGGCCAAGAATTTCTGTGGCATGCTTCTTCAGGCCAGGTATGCAGTCGACGAAGGTATATGGTCCCATCAAAGAGTTGCTGTCAGAACAAAATCCTCCCCTCTATAGGGAAACTACTGTACGTGATTATGCTGCTTATTTCTTTGCCAAAGGATTGGATGGGGAGCCTGCTCTTACACATTTCCTCTTGTGACTTTGGATTGGTCCTTGGAAGACTTTATAGCTACTACAAATGGTTATTTCATGCCAGGGTACCTTGTTTACATTTGTATTTAGAGACAGATGCATGTCATGGTAGTGATTTTGGTGGTTGTGCTCCTGTTGCCGAAGTTGGGCCTAGATATATGCATGCAGGGGCACTGAAGTTAGAGAGGAGACTTTCTTGGATTAAAAACAAAGTATAGATGAAAGTTTGCATTTTAGGTCCCAAAAACCTTCTTCACAGTCCACTGTTGATATTGAATCCGTAACAGATATATATGAACGATGACATTGATAATGTGATCTTTAAAATTGTTTTTGAACGTGTCTATCTGTTAGTCTCTGGTTCATAATTCATAGTGTGCATTTAAATTTTAATGAGGTTGCATGCGTGACTAAAACTTCTTGATGGAATCAAGGGACCACTCTCTATTTCTGCATTTCTTTTATTGCTTTGACTGAGAGCATCCATAATTCCATAACCACTTAATCTAGTGAAGAGTAGTCTCTTCCCCCTAATCTCTTTAGAAAAAGCATGCTTCAGTGCTTGACTATACTGAAGTGAATCTATTATAAAATGCAGAACTGATTAACGTGGGGATTTTGTCGGTGATAGACATGTTCAAACTCACATGATTGTTTTGTTGTGGGATTCATACAAGCTTGTCCTATCCTTGTTTCTTATTAGTTAAGTACAATACAGACAGAGATCAAAGCCGGAAACCTCCCTAGACAAAAAATGTTGTCCACCATGATTGAAAATCCAATCAAAACTCAATCAGATTATGATCGAAAACAAGAACTGGAATAATTTGATGATACTAAAGCCGATGTGAAAGGACTGGGTGATGAAGGTGTCACGAAAATCCCTCAAATATTCATCCACCCACCATCATCAGTTGATCTCAACAAAAATACATCTCTGGGTAACTACAGAATTCCAGCGATAGACTTCAAAGGTGTCAAAAATGTTACAACTCGGTCGTAGCATCGTTGAAGAAGTACGTCGTTAAATCAACTTTCAAACTACACTGTCAACATTGATTTCTCTACTATATTTTTTTTATGTCGTCGCTTGTGATGAACTTTTCTCTTTGTATCATGTGGACTGTGGACCATTTCGCACGAGGGGTCATAAGAGTTTGTCCTATCACTGTTTCTTAGTGGTCATCAAGTGCAATACAGACAGTGATCTAAGCCAGAAACCTCCCTAGAGCTAAAAAATGTTCTCCGCCATGATTGATAATCCAATGAAAACTGGATCAGATTATGATCGAATTCAAGAACTAAAATCATTTGATGATACTAAAGCCGGTGTGAAAGGACTAGTTGATGAAGGTGTCACGAAAATACCACAAATATTCATCCACCCACCATCATCAGATATGAAATCATCTCTGGGTGGTAACTACAGGATCCCAGTGATAGACTTCACAGGTGTCCAAAATGATACAACTCGACGTAGTAGCATAGTTGAAGAAGTCCGTCGTGCATCTGAGACAGGCGGCTTTTTTCAGTTGGTGAACCATGGAATAGACGTACGTGTATTGGATGAAATGATTGGAAGTGTACGAAAGTTTCATGAACAACCAAAGGAAGTGAAGTCCAAGTACTATACTCGTGATCTTAGTGTAAAAGTGAGATATAGCAGTAACTTCGATTTGTACCAATCTCCTGCTGCTAATTGGAGGGACTCAATTTATTGTACTTTGGCTCCTGAACCTCCCAGTCCTGAAGAGTTGCCTTTGGAGTGCAGGTATATGTTCACCCTTGGGTTTGTTGGTTAATGTTTTTAACTTATGTTAAGAGCAGCTTGATTAGATACAAGGAATTGTAGAATGTAAAAACAGAACTGATCTGCTATATATAATCTGGATTTCATTCGTAAGGGGTTTACTGTATTACTGTATTAGTGTATTAATGATTTTGGTGTTTTGATTTTATTTTTATCACCGTAGCAAAAGGTGATAATTTCTAGTGATAGGAAAAGTTTCATTTCAGAATTTGTGCTGCAGTAGAGAACTTGTGCTGAAATTTTCTGAAATTCCTCTCTCCATGTCCAGTAAACAAAACCTTGTAAATAGAAGCCTTAACACATCTTGATACCCACCCTTTCCTTTACTTTTATCCAATAACCATTCCAATTCTTGCTGCCAAGTTTGTTGTAGCACTCTATTGTACCGAGCTCTATGTAAAAGGCATGTCCAGATTTCTCTACCATATATACAGCTAAAGAACAAATGTTCTTGTGTCTCTACTCCTCGATTACACAGAACACACACATCCGATGCAATAAAGTTCCATTGTTTTAGTCTCTGCAAAGTCTTCAATCCATCTCTCAATGCTAACCAACTAATGAATGAGAGGCTTGGAATCTTATTGGTAAGCCATATCAGTCTATGCCATGAAACTTACTGCTTTGACTGCCTTATACGACAGATTTTTGTGGAGTATGATCTCCCTGAGCTCTGTTTTTGGACTCGTAAAAGAGTTCCTTGTAAATTAGGGAGATAGCAGTACTGGTATTTAGTACTTCAGTACTACAAACTAACTAAAAGTTTTCTTGCTGCAAATCCTGGTAAATTTCTGGCACAAGTTACTAATATCAGTGTATACAACCGTCTATATGCTCAATAAGAACAAAAATACTGCTGCATCCAAACATCTGGGTGAACTGTGAAGTATCAAACTCAGAAAAAGTGTGAAGATCTTCTTTTACTCTAACAAGTAACTACATGTAATTATTACTATGACTTACCAGTAGTACCTATCTTTTTGCTTAACATTATTACTATGACTTACCAGTACTACTATAGAATATTGACGATTCCTAAATAAAGACATAAGTGGGTCTTCTGTTGCTTTCTTTGATTTCAAGGGATATACTGTTGGAGTTTTCTAAGCATGTTCAAGTATTAGGGGTTACTTTGTCTGAAGTTATATCAGAAGCTCTCGGACTCAACTCGAACCATCTTAAAGACATGGGTATTGTGGAGGGTCTTGCTGCTATATGCCACTATTATCCAGCGTGTCCAGAACCAGAACTGACTATGGGAACCACCAAGCATTCTGATCCTGATTTCTTCACTGTCCTTCTTCAAGATCACCTAGGCGGTTTACAAGTTCTCCACGAAAACCAATGGGTCGACGTCTCTCCCCTGTGTGGTGGTTTAATAGTAAATTTAGGAGACTTTCTTCAGGTAATTTAAGCATTGTTTTTTTCTCTAACTTGCTCTACAAAAATCACATTTTCCCATTATTTAGTGTGTTGATACTTGTTGCTCTAAGGAACCCCTTGAAAGAATTAAGACACACTTACAATTTCCCACAGTATATAATTTTATTTGATTTTAAATTTATTTTGAGTACGTTTAATTTAGGTTGTGGACGTCCTGTCCTAATGCAGCTTGTCTCGAATAATAAACTTAAGAGCAGTGAGCACAGAGTTCTTGCTAAAAAAGAAGGGCCAAGAATTTCTGTGGCATGCTTCTTCAGGCCAGACTTGCAGTCGACGATGCTAATTGGTCCCATCAAAGAGTTGCAGTCAGAAGAAAATCCTCCCCTATTCAGGGAAACTACTGTACGTGATTACCTTGCTTACTACTTTAGCAAAGGATTGGATGGGGAGTCTGCTCTTCCACATTTCCGCTTGTGAGTTTATATTGGTGCTTGGAAGACTTCATAGCCAGGGCACTTTGTTAATTACATTTGCATTTCGATACTGATGCAAGTCATGACAGCTAGTGCTTTAGATTGTTATATATGAACTTTCTTTATAAAAGATGCACAACGAAGAACGCTTAGTACATTTCTGAAGGATACTTAAAGGCAATCAAATAAGTTCGACACGTAGTCCCCGCAGCACCTAAAAGTAGATCCATCCCTCTATTTCAGCAGCTCAAATGTGTTTGAATTTAAATGATAATTTGTTATTCAGAGTAAGCTTACTGCGGCTTGATCAGCTCAGATGAAATCGAACCATGAAGAAAAGGGAGTGAGAATATCGCTTTTGTAAAGAGAGTTTAGCTAAGTGGCCGGGAAGCAGGAGCTTAGTTTGATGGATCAATGATGAGTGACGCAGAACTGAGAATGAAATGTTTTGGTTCATAAAAAGTTGCCTAGATTATATTGGCTATTTCATCCAATTAAAAATCAAGTTTGTCATAGTAGAACTAATTTCATTTAATAAATTCTCTGCAAGGAATACGTAGATCTCGTGCAGCAACTGACTTCTCTTTCAATTAGTAAACCAACATATGTTTTGGATGAGATGATTGATGGTGTGCCGTGTGCGTAGGTTCAATGAGCAACCAGAACGAGAATGAAATCTTTTGATCGTTCATGGAGTGTTGCCTAGATTGACTATAGTGGCCAATTTTATCCAATTAAAAAAAAAAAAGTTTGTCACAGTAAAAACTTATTTCAATTAATAAATTCTCTGCGACGATTACGTAGATTTGAATATTTTTTCTACCTTTTTCTTGTGACCCATCTAGGTGTTTAACATTTTCTTTAGCTATGTATATCATTTTTCTGTTAGAGACTGTTATGAAGAGTTCTCGTAATCAAAGACCATTAATATTGAGTAGTGGAAAATGCTCCCAGTGACCCAGGTAAGCCCCTCTTTTTTCTCTGAGACTGACACATCAGATTTTACCATAATTCGGCTTAAAAAAAGTAAAGCTACTCCTTTGCAGATTTCAATTGTTCGTAACCCAAACAAAGATAAAAAAACAAAACTCTTCACCAGACAGAAAAAAAAAAAAAAAAAACAAAACAAAACCTACCACTTTTTATTCACCGCCATTACCACCACACTTGGTACACATTAGCCTCAAGCCATGACCACCACTACAGCGGCTGCAACTCGCTTTTCTCTCCTCCACGTCACCTTCTTTCCACTTTAAAAAACACAACTTCTCTTCTCTTTCAGTTAATGCTGTCTCCACTTCTCCTAACATCTCTCCAAGTTCATTTTCTTTTATATATCAACCCTCATTTTCTTTTTCTTTATTATATATATTAAAAAACTAATTTGTTTGTTTTTTTTTTAGATATTGGTGGTGGGGTTGAAGATGAGGCAGCTGAGAAGTTGGGTTTTGAGAAAGTGTCTGAACAAGTTATTAATGAATGTAAATCTAAAGTCATTCTCTTTAGACATAAGAAGACTGGTTGTGAAGTCATGTCCGTTTCTAATGATGATGAGAATAAAGTCTTTGGTATCGTTTTTCGCACTCCTTCGTAAGTTTTTAATTTAATTATTCATCTCTTTGGTTTTTTTGTAAGTGCATTAGGCCCAATTAAATGGTGATAGCAATTTAAATGCAGAAATGACTCAACTGGAATTCCTCACATACTAGAACATAGTGTGTTGTGTGGGTCAAGGAAATATCCTTTGAAGGAACCGTTCATTGAGTTATTGAAAGGGAGTCTAAACACATTTTTGAATGCATTTACGTATCCCGATAGGACTTGCTACCCAGTCTTAAATGTATATTCGTATTAACTCAAGGATTTTGTGTTTCTACTTTAGAATTTCTACAATTTAGTCGATGTGTACCTTGATGCTATTTTCTTCCCCAAATGTGTGGAGGACTTTCAGACATTTCAGCAAGAGGGTTGGCATTACGAGCTTAACAATCCTTCAGAAGATATATCTTTTAAAGGTTTCAATCTTATACTGATTTAGAAGAAAAAAAAAAACTTTGTATTTTGTCTTTTCGGGTGACACGAGTTTTGAATGATTAAAGCGGTTATTCTTTCATCATTTTCTTACTTTTTAAACTCTTTTCTTTTGTCAATTTTAGGTGTAGTTTTCAATGAAATGAAAGGGTATATTCCCACCGATAACATATTGGGTCGCATTGCATTTCAGCGGGTAAGCTAGAAATATACCGCTAACTTGGTCATCTTTAGAAATACACCACTCAACAGGTAAGCGAGAAATACACTGCTAATGTGAGCCAGAGATATTTCAGCATGGTGACTATAATGTAATTTATTTATTTTGCAATGTGAGCCCTTGCAGACATTGTTTTATCAGTGTATTTGTTGTGAATATAACAGTGCGGAAACAACGTTACCCACAACAAACGGATCAATCCTACACAAAGATCGATCCTTCAAACTAGACAAGACTTCAACACCCTCCAAGCAATATCCCAACACTTCTCAATATCAAATAACAAGCATATGAAATAAAACAATCAATGTAAAAGAAGAACAAACCACAAGACGAGATATATCGTGGTTCGGCAATTTGCCCGATCCCACCACATGCGAGTTCCAAGCTTTACTAGATGTCCGGAGTAACAGATTACAAGTCTCTCTCAATTCACTCACAAAGAATGAACACTCAATTCACAAAGAATTGTTCTCTTGTAATCACTCTCTTTCTTGGTTTTGGAAAAAGTTAAGTTTTCCAAAAGACTGATTTTGTTTTTATACCAAAAACCAAAATTTCGCGGTTACTATAGCGAAGCCCACGGAGAAAAAGCTCGAAGGCGCTGGCGCTCCTCCTTCCGGCGGGGAGAGCTATGTGTTAAAGCCATGGCGCTGGTCGCCTTCTTTGAGCTGGTCGCTAAATCAACTGGAGTCATGAAGCGAAGTCGCGCCACTCTGGAAGCGGGCCCGCTTCGATCGTGAGAAACAGATTTTTTCTACATTCTCCACCTCGGTGAGGTTTTAACACATAAAACCAAGCCGAACACATCCAAAGAAGATCACATCCGGTAAGTACACCTCCGGCCAAGGAAGACTTCGAAATAATCCGCCTCGGCGAGTTGTGCCCACACGTGGCTCTTTTCAAACATGTAGGATTTGGAGCAAGTCCAAACGGTGTTGGAACTTAACTCTCGGTGACAACTTTCACAAGATATCGGCCGAGGTTGTCATGGGTGTCTACTTTCTCAAGTGCTACATCACCATCCTCAACGACATCCCGGTATAAAGTGATATCGGACATCGATATGCTTGGTCCGACCATGATGAACTTGGTTCTTCGCCAAATGAATAGCACTCGACTATCACAATACACAACAACACCGTTTACGCTTTCAATACCCAAATCATCTAGAAGACCTCGAAGCCATAGTGCCTCTTTCACTTTGCCTCGCCAGCGCCATATACTCGCCTCGGTAGTAGATAGAGCAAGCTGTAGCTGTAGCATAGACCTCCAACTAACGGTGCACCATGCATCATAAACACATAACCGATGAGTCGATCGTCGTCTATCTAGATCACTGCATAATCAGAATCCACAAACCCACCGACATAACAAGTGCCTCCACCATAAGCTAATCCCACATCCAAAGTACCCTTCAAGTACCTTAGTACCCATTTTCGCGCTCCCAATGCCGCTTCCCGAGATTTGCCATATACCGCGCCACAACACTAATGCCTGTGCGGAAATGTCCGGGTGTGCACACCATAGCATACATCAAACTACCCGCGGCACTTGCATAAGGAACATTAGCCATATGCTTTTGTTCCTCCAATCAACTAGGAGAGAACTTAGTGAAAGCCTAAAATGCTCGGCTAAAGGAGTAGAAACCGACTTTGCATTCTCCATACCAAATCGAGAAATTACTTTCGAATGTATTTCTTCCGAGATACAACTATCCGTCGCTTCTTCCTATCTCTGTCAATCTCCATGCCCGATTATCTTCTTGGCTCCACCTAAGTCTTTCATCTCAAACTCGAGCTAAGTTGAGATTTCAACTTGTCTATCTCCACCATGCTTTTGGAAGCAATAAGCATGTCATCCACATAAAGCGGGGAGATAGATGAAGTCATTACCACGAAGCCTTCTAAAGTAGACACGTGATCATACTTACGCCGGGTGTACTCATGTTGCATCATGAATGTGTCAAAGCACTTGTACCATTGCCCGGGCGATTGCTTTAACCCGTCACGATTGACCGATTCAATTTGCATACATAATCTTCTTTTCAAGAACGACAAACCCCCGGGTTGTCTCATATAGATCTTTTCTTCCAAGTCCCCATGCAAGAGCGGTTTTCACATCAAGTTGCTCTAACTCCAAGTTGAAGTGAGCAACTAGACTCAATAACACACCTAATGGACGTATGTTTGACCACCGGGGAAAATACCTCATTGTAGTCGACTCCTTCCTTCTGTGAAAAACCCTTTGCTACCACTCTTGCCTTGTACCCGAGATTGTCGGACTCGGGGAAGGACCTCTTTCTTTCTGAACACCCATTTACTGCCGATAGTCCTTTTGCCCTTTGGCAATAAAACTAGGTCCCATGTATGATTTTTAGCAAGAGATTCCATCTCTGCTTGCATATATAGCTACCAACCAATCTCTGTAATGAGCATCTCTAACAGCTTCCTTGAAGCTATCTGGCTCATCATTTTCGATATTCAGTGCATATGCCACTAAATCCACCCGACCATAGTGTTTCACGGGCTTCCGTGCCCATACTTGTGCACTTTTTAACTTGTCTCGTGGCTGGGTCAGCCCACTACAAGTTCGCGGATGCTCTTGCTCTTCTTCTGTTCTTTGTGTGGTTCCATGATTTGGTACCTCATCATGATCTAACCGGTCATCTGCTGCATCAGACAACTCAAGCTCGGATTTTGACCTTCTATAGACTCACCATTACGCCCGCCTACTTCCCGAACTTCATCGAAAGATAACACGGAAGTCTCATCAAAGGTAACATCTCTGGCGACTAGGAACTTGTGGTCTTCTAGACACCACAATCTATATCCCTTTACCCCATTTCGCGAAACTAAGAATATGACCTTCTTAGCTCACAGGATCTAGCTTAACGTCCCCTTACATGGTAGTAAGTTGTCGATCCAAACACTCGCGAAAAATACTATAATCGGTGGGTTACGACCACACCTCATAAGGTGTCCCGCAATCTATAGCTGGGTAGAATGCTTGGTGACCTATTAGGCGGGTAACACGCCATGGACACCGCATCGCCTCAATACTCTTTGCCTAGGGCGGCATTAGACAATAAACATCTTGCTCTTTCAAGCAAAGTTCTATTCATCCTCTCGCCATTCCATTCTCATTGTGGCGTGCCCTTTGGTATCCGATTAATGCGGCAATTCCTTGTTTGCAAGATAGAACTCTTGAAAGGTCCATAGGTATACTCGATTACCATTGTCGGACCGTAATCTTTACCTTCCTATCGTGCGATTCTCAACCCTTGCCTTCCACTTCTTAAATGTCTCAAACACTTCATCTTTTCGATTTCATCATATACACCCACACATAGCGAAAGTATGATCATCAATGAATGAGACATAATAGCGGTTACCTCCCTTGGAAGCCACTCGGAGGGTCCCCAAACATCCGTATGCACATAGTCAAGGATGCCCGTTGTCGATGTGTTTACTTGACTTGAACTTGCCTGCTGCTTCCCGCTTCCCATTGATGCTGCTCACAGAACCCCATACTTGGCTTCTTCAAGTTCTTCAAGAATCCTCGCTTACCACAACTCGGACAAACCGCTTTTCACTCATATGCCCTAAACGATATGCCATATCTTAGTGCACTTTCGGAATCATTACTACATGCACCCTTCGCTACATCGCCTATCACCGTACTACCTATCGAGTATACAAGGTTCCATATTTTTGACCCTTCATAACAACTAAAGAGCCATTAACAATATTTAGGACTCCACCTTACAAACTTGTGGCCTTTGGAATCAAGGTACCAAGAGAAATAAGACTTTTTTTAGCTCAAGAACATGTCTCACATCGGTTAAAGTCCTCACTACACCATCATACATCTTGACCCGTTATAGTTCCAATTCCTACCATCTTACAAGCAACGTCATTACCCATTAAAACGGAACCACCATCAATGCTCTCATAAGAAGTAAACCACTTTCTATTCGGGCACATATGATAGGAACATCCGGAATCAAGAATCCACCTTTCGGTCATATAGTCTTGTGTGGACACACAGAGACTGAACTCATCCTCTTCAGAGCCTGAAGCATAATTTGCCTCAATTTTTGCCTTACCTTTCTTCTGACCATCTCTCTTGTTCTCTTTCTTCGGGTGAGGACAATTACTTGCGTAATGTCCCTTTTCATTGCAATTGTAGCACTGTACATGTTTTAAAGGCTTCTTTGACTTGGACCTAGAATTCTCATTACTTGAATAATTACGTTTCATACGAATTTCCTCTTGCCACTAGCCCCCGACTTGCATCAATGCTATTCTCACACGTGTCTTCTTCATCAACTCATAAGAAAGAAGTGCACTCTGAACCGTCAAGATCGGCGACTTCTCGTTCATGAATGTAGTCATTAGATGCTCATAGCTTTACGGCAAGGAGAATATTAAACATGCCGCTTGATCCTCATCATCCATCTTCATACCAACATTCAAATAATCCGCTAGACGCGTCGGAACTCATTAACGTGCTTTTGCATCGTTGAACCATCGACCATCATGTACCGATAAAGACGCTTCTTAAGGTACATCTTGTTAAAATCATGCTCTTGGTCATATACATAGACTCTAGTTTGAGCCAAATACCGGCAGCGGTATTTTCTCCCATCACACTATACATGACCTCATTAGCAAGACATAACCGGATTGATGAACAGGCCTGAAGATCGAACTCTTCCCAATCATCATTACTCATACTCGCCGCCTTAGATTTAATCCCCTTTAAAGCCTTGTGCAAACCTTGTTGGATAAGGATGTCCTTTACTTGGACTTGCCAAATCCCAAAGTTATTCTTCCCATTAAACTTCTCTACTTCAAACCTTGCGTTTGACATCTTGGGAGCCATCTTTCAAGTTACACACAATAACAAAAAAAAAAAATTTCACCTCGGAATTTAATCGAACACCTTGTTTACTTTGATTTGAAAGTACTAAACTCAAAATCCTAGGTCGTATACCTAAGCTCTGATACCAATTGTTGTGAATATAACAGTGCGGAAACAACGTTACCCACAACAAACGGATCAATCCTACACAAAGATCGATCCTTCAAACTAGACAAAACTTCAACACCCTCCAAGCAATATCCCAACACTTCTCAATATCAAATAACAAGCATATGAAATAAAACAATCAATGTAAAAGAAGAACAAACCACAAGGCGAGATATATCGTGGTTCGACGAATTTGCCTACGTCCCACACCGCGAGTTCCAAGCTTTACTAGATGTCCGAGATGGCGATTACAAGTCTCTCTCAATTCACTCACAAAGAATGAACACTCAACTCACAAAGAATTGTTCTCTTGTAATCACTCTCTTTCTTGGTTTTGGAAAAGTTAAGTTTTTCAAAAGGCGATTTTGTTTTATACCAAAACCAAAATTTCGCTGATTCTTCAGAAAGCGAAGCCCACGGAGAAAAAGCCCGGAAAGCTGGGTATATGTTAAAGCCATGGCTGGTCGCCCTTCTTTGAGCTGGTCGCTAAATCATCGGAGTCATGAGCGAAGTCGCACCCACTCTGGCGGCCTCGATCGTGAGAAACAGAAATTTTCTCTACAGTATTGATATACTGAACCAATAAATTAATAAGTTTAGGCATCTGCCATCAGCAGCTGAAAGTTTCTAAAATGAAAAGTGATTTCACTTAATAAATGCTTGAACTTGCTTTAATTGCACGATTTAATCAAGTTTTCTTGGCTTGCTATATTTTCTTACACTTGGCTTAAGTATATAATTTTATTTGATTTTAAATTTATTTTGAGTACGTTTAATTTAGGTTGTGGACGTCCTGTCCTAATGCAGCTTGTCTCGAATAATAAACTTAAGAGCAGTGAGCACAGAGTTCTTGCTAAAAAAGAAGGGCCAAGAATTTCTGTGGCATGCTTCTTCAGGCCAGACTTGCAGTCGACGATGCTAATTGGTCCCATCAAAGAGTTGCAGTCAGAACAAAATCCTCCCCTCTATAGGGAAACTACTGTACGTGATTATGCTGCTTATTTCTTTGCCAAAGGATTGGATGGGGAGCCTGCTCTTACACATTTCCTCTTGTGACTTTGGATTGGTCCTTGGAAGACTTTATAGCTACTACAAATGGTTATTTCATGCCAGGGTACCTTGTTTACATTTGTATTTAGAGACAGATGCATGTCATGGTAGTGATTTTGGTGGTTGTGCTCCTGTTGCCGAAGTTGGGCCTACATATATGCATGCAGGGGCACTGAAGTTAGAGAGGAGACTTTCTTGGATTAAAAACAAAGTATAGATGAAAGTTTGCATTTTAGGTCCCAAAAACCTTCTTCACAGTCCACGGTTGATATTGAATCCGTAACAGATATATATGAACGATGACATTGATAATATGATCTTTAATATTGTTTTACAACGTGTCTATCTGTCTGTCTCTGGTTCATAATTCATAGTGAAGAGTAGTCTCTTCCCCCTAATCTCTTTAGAAAAAGCATGCTTGAGTGCTTGACTATACTGAAGTGAATCTATTATAAAATGCAGAACTGATTAACGTGGGGATTTTGTCGGTGATAGACATGTTCAAACTCACATGATTGTTTTGTTGTGGGATTCATACAAGCTTGTCCTATCCTTGTTTCTTATTAGTTAAGTACAATACAGACAGAGATCAAAGCCGGAAACCTCCCTAGACAAAAAATGTTGTCCACCATGATTGAAAATCCAATCAAAACTCAATCAGATTATTATCGAAAACAAGAACTGGAATCATTTGATGATACTAAAGCCGATGTGAAAGGACTGGTTGATGAAGGTGTCACGAAAATCCCTCAAATATTCATCCACCCACCATCATCAGTTGATCTCACCGGTTCCTCTATAAGCGGGTACAGAGATGAATCTCTGTAACCGTGTTATTTCACCGTTGGATCGTCTCGGAATACACCCATTTGTTTGAAATACATACCTCAACCTCGACATTCCTGTGTTGTGTATCTTGGCACAGATCCGATAGTAAAATAACACGGTTACAGAGATTCATCTCTGTACCCGGTTATAGAGGAACCGGACTCCAACAGAAATACATCTCTGGGTAACTACTGAATTCCAGTGATAGACTTCAAAGGTGTCAAAAATGTTACAACTCGACGTCGTAGCATCGTTGAAGAAGTACGTCGTGTTGCTGACAGGCGGGTTTTTTCAGTTGGTTGACCATGGGATCAGTGGCGGAGCCAGGGGGGCCCAGGGTACACCCTGGCTCACCCTCAACTTCTTAAAAAAAGTTTTTTTTTTTTTTTTTTTTTTTTTTTTTTTTTTAATGCTAAAAAAACTACCATATATATGAATACGGTTTTGTTACTAAAACCTCACCGTAACTGACCAAGATAAAAATCCATTTCCCCTAACTAGGTGAGAAAGCTCATGATCTCTAATTTTATGTATTTTGAGAAACAACACTTTTGGCAAGTGTTTTTCTTTGTTTGGAAAAACAAAAGAGATGAAAGAGAAAAAAAGAGTAATAACACTCTCAACTCTCAAGTCTCCGTCCCAATAACTGATATGTATATTTATTGGTATGTTTTCTAAACCTTAATTCCCCAATCTCTTATTTTTTTAGTTTTTTGTTAATGAATTTTGTTAATTATAATTCAATTTTGTATGTAATGAATTCGATCTATCGAGCGGTTACTCAAGTCCATTACAATTTTAATTTGTTGCATAAAATTTTTTGATTGTCAATTGTAGTGAATTTATTACTTTTGAATCTACTTAAGGCAGTGATTGGAATTTCGGGATTGAATGAAAATGAAAACAATTAAAATAAACGCTAAAGTGACGACAAAAAAAATGTACTAGTAGTGTCTAAACATGTACAGTTTAAAACAATGGTGGGATCATAAACCATGTTGGCGCAACAAGCTAGCTTGAAAATCCAAATTTTGTTTACCCACTATAGATTTTTGACAAAGCGGAAACATGGGAATTATATTCCCAATCTAGAATTTGTAAACGCTTTGTAAATCTGTAACACCATTTTTTGCTATTAATATTAATTACTTTTTAGCCAAAAAAAATGTCTAAACATTGTACAATATTCTTATTGTGCCCTAAGTGCTTATGTTTTTTCCTAATGCCTTTTGGACTATTTTCCTTACAATTCCAAAGAATTCATTACTTTTTTTCATTTGTGGAATTTTAAAGTGGTTTCCATAAGCATATATATTTGTAAGAAGCATATATTTGTAGGCACTTTTTTCCCAAGTTCTTAATTTTCCAAAGCTAAATGTCTGTGTATTTATTTATTTTCTCATAAATCATTTCATTAAGCAATCTAGTCTTTTGTAATTCCAAAATTTACATGTCTTTTGTGATGAGATTCGAATTGTATTTTTTTTTTTTTTTTTTTTTTTTTTTACTTTTAAAAAATATGCAAGGGAAAACAAAAATTCTACAAATTAGGTGTTATCTTATTTTTATTTTTTTTTTTTATAGTGACTAGTTGTGGCTCACCCTCACCCAATTTTCTGGCTCTGTCACTGCATGGGATATCTGTACATGTATTGGATGAAATGATTGAAAGTGTACGCAAGTTTAATGAACAAGTGAACAACCAAAGGAAGTGAAGTCCAAGTACTATACTCGTGATCTTTGTAAAAAAGTGAGACATACTAGTAACTTCGATTTGTATCAGTCACCTGTTGCTAATCGGAGGGACTCCATTAATTTTACTATGGCTCCTGAACCTCCTAGCCCTGACGAGTTGCCTTTGGGGTGCAGATATATGTTCCCCCTTGGTTTTGTTGGTTGATGTTATTAACTTATGTTTAAGGGCAGCTTCATTAGGTATAAGCTAGGAATTGTAGAATGTAAAAACAGGACAAATCTATCTGCTAATACAACCATCTATCTGCTAATTAAGAACAAAAACACTGCAGCAAACTTTGATAAAGTATGAAGATCTTTTTTCGCTATAATAACTAGCATTCCCACACGGTCGGATGCATTACATTCTTTATTTGGTGCGCATTGTAAAAAAAAATAAAAAATAAAAGTTCCAAACTTACTATATAAGGGCATATTCATAATTTAAGCAAAATATAGAGACTGTTATATAGTTTATCGCAAAGTATAGAGACTGTTCAGTAATTAATATAAATAATATAGACTATTTTGTAATTTAGGTAAAACATAGGGGCTGTTTTATAAATTAAAATAGTTATATGATAGTTTTGTAATTCGTTGATAATATAGGGACAATGTGCTAAATCAAAAGAGAGTGTCTAAATTTTATCCATCAAATGCCAATTTTACCCTTCCATAACATATCTGATTACATACCTTTCTTTTAACTATAACTGTAATAATTGAAACTGCACAAGGGTATTATGGTGAAAGGCCACTCTTTATTGAATCATCATCTTTAAAGTAGTTAGAGCGTCTTTAGGTGGTAGTATAACCTGCATTTTTATTCATATTTGAAGAAAAACTTCGGAATATCTCGAAATTCCATCTCTAGGTGGCCTCATTCATGGTCGCATCACCTGTTTGTTCGCATTTTTGTTCGCAAATTTGGCAATTTGGATGCGGATGCGGAGCGACAATAGTAATGTCGCGCGCCATTGCAAATGTCACTTGACTTTTTTTTTACTTGGACCACTACTACTGCACGCCACTACTACTGGCGCGCGCCATTGCCAATGGCGCGTGCTCCAACAGGAAAAAAACGGACAAAAAACGGCCAATTTTCTACCTCCTATATCTACACTCATCTCCTTCTTCATTTTACATACATTCAACTCAAACATTTTTATCAAACAACTTAACCATTTCACATCAATCTTTAACAAACAACACACACACATTGCCAAAAAATGGATCATGAAGTGTATGAGATGTTTCCCCTTCAATCTTCATCTTCATCTTCATCTTCATCATCGACTTCTTCTTTATCTTCTCCAGCGGAAGACTCGGTAGATAGTCTTGATGAAGAATTTGTTAACGCCATTCTCCTTATGAAGCACCATTTGGCTGTACTTGCACAAGCACAAGTACATGTTCCGAAGGCACCACATGGTGGTTCAAAGAAGGGTCAAAAAGTGAAACATATAAACTATGCTCTGACTTTGGAAATCTTGAAGGCCAACTACTTTGTCGATCGTCCTGTCTTTTCGAAAGAGGATTTCAAACGGCGCTTTTGTATGAAAAAATCTTTATTTCTTAACATCTTCAACGATATTCAGACTCATTTTAAGTACTTTCAGCCTAAATTTAACAATGCTGGTAAACTTGGTATAGATCCTCTAATCAAGGTGACTGCATCTTTGCGTATTCTTGGTTATGGTCCGGTGGCTGATCAACTTGACGATTAATTATACATTTCCGAGCAAACTGGAAACCAGGTGCTAAGACATTTCTGTGATGCAATTATCAAATTGTACGGTTCAGTCTACTTGCGAAGGCCAAATATTGCAGATACAGAACACTTGCGTGCACATTCTGTCATACGTGGATGGGCGGGTATGTTTGGAAACATTGATTGTATGCATTGGGAATGACATAATTGTCCAACTGGATGGCAAGGTGCTTACAGTGATCGTTCTGGAAAACCATCTGTTATTCTCGTAGTGGTTGCAACCGAAAACCTGTGGATATGACATTCTTTCTTTGGGATGTCACACAATGACATCAACATGTTGGACAACTCGCCAGTATTTGAGCACATGATCAATAGTACTTCTCCACCTGTTTATTTTGATGTAAATCAGCATAGCTATAATATGGGTTATTATTTAGCTGATAGTATCTACCATGATTGTGCGACATTTATACAAACAATTTCAAACCCTAATGCTCTAAAGACGAAGTGGTTCGTAACTATACAAGAAAATATATTGAAAGAGCTTTTGGGGTTTTGCAAGCTAAATTTGGAATTTTGGCAAAAGCTTACAAATTATGGCATGTGGAGACAATGGGTACTGTTACGAGAGCATGTATCATATTGCATAATATGATAATTGGAGTTAAGAATAAAAACTATGAAATGAGGAGGTACATTCCTGATCTAGAAGGGCAACCACAGATCCACCTACTTGGGAACACTACATTGAGGGGACTCTACGAGTTCAATCAAAGACTATGCATGATAGACTTAAAAGCGACCTTGTCGAACATCTATGGAGCATTAGGGGTGACCGACATTGATTGTTGTAATTTAATTTCGTAGATGCATTTTTATTTTTAATCATCAATTAAAGTTTATTCATATTAAAAAAAAGTTACATAGTCATAGAAAATAAAATAATTAACATTAACCACTCACATTACAATAAAATAACCACTCTTAACATTTTCCATTACAATACCTAACCACTCACATTTTCCACACACTAAACACTTCAATAAATCAAGACCTTTTCCTTCAAGGTTCGCAAACTTTTTCAGCTCTCTAACACCATCACAACCATTTGGGTATAATACCTGTGCATAAGGGCAATACCTATACCAATGATTTACCTCTCTCTCTCTCTCTCTCTCTCTCTCTCTCTCTCTCTCTCTCTCTCTCTCTCTCTCTCTCTATATATATATATATATATATATATATTTCATACTAGAACATATATCATACATGCATTTCAAAAATCTTGCCACCATCTTCGTTACAACTTCTATGTATGAGCATATAACCTTGACAATGTGGTGCTTTAGGACACCTTTTGTTCATATACTTGCATAACAACGCAAGGTGTTTTCTTGAGGTGTAAATTTGGCACCTCTCTTGATCGAGTGTATCAAAATAACAGGATTGTTGAGTTAATTCGGCAACGTCGGCATGTTGGCTAGTTTTTTGCAATGATGAAGAAGAAGCCATAGAGATAGTTTTAGAGTGTTGGGTGAGAATGAAGCAATTTTTTTAAATTCCAGACTTTGTATTCGATAGCATGCGCCATTAGTACTGGCGCGCGACAGTACTAATGGCGCGCATGGTGGCCCCTACAATGAATTTTGCGGGCGAAATTTGCGACCACCTAGAGTTGGTCGAAATTTGGGACCAATTTTTTCAAATTTTTTCTTCAAATATAAAGAGTATGCTACCACCACTTAGAGATGCTCTTAGATTATTTTCCAGTCTTAAAATAATGGTCTTTTGCCTATGTAATAGATCACATCACGTAAGAACACCCTCTCAAATTGGATTGAAAAACGTGCCCTATCCGGCTATCCCACAGTTAAAAAGTGTGGTCCGCTAGTTTTTAATTTATGTAGCAGTGATATAAGTAACTGTAAGAAACTTATTTCAAAAATATACTTATTGTTAAGTAAACAAGAAAATCAAATTGATATGAACAAACCTTTAATTTCAACAAACAAACAAACCTTTTAGTTCAACTAATGAACTTAATTTACCAATGATTAAATCCGAGCCTAGTGAAGATTCACTATGTCCTTAAGACAGATTTTCCCCCTCACGGTGCTTGAAGGTTGATGGGAAACTATCTCCCAAGATAGAACGGATTTCCTTCTATAGAAAGCTAGCACTTCAATTCTATAGAGACTGAAACACAACATAGTATTTGACTAAGAACGGGGGGAAGAGAAAGATCGAACTTCTGTGTGATCCGGTGTATTTTTCTCTCCAAATTCATCCACTATTTATAGGTGAGTGGTGCCTTTTCAAAACAACACGGTGACTCTTGGGAAAAAGTAAGCAACTCTTTGAAAAGTCACATGTTTGAAAGGACACCACCATTTCGACATATATCAATGTTTGAACCGATTGCCTATTCGAAAAGGTTGCACCTTTTCGGCATGATGCCTTTGTTTCAAACCCGGTGCACATTTCGAAGGTCGCGACCTTTTCGCATAATGCCTTGTTTCAAACAAATGCATCATTTTGAAAAGGTTTTTCTCACATTACGCATCTTTGTTTCAAGAAAAACCCATTTCATCTTAAGTGGGGTAACTTGGGAGACAAACTACTCATTCATATTTAAATGGATTTGAGCAAATCATTTTTCTAACAATCCCCACATGAATGAAAATTTGGCTTCTTCTATCATAAACATCGGATTTCGTTCTTTTACAAATGAAAAGATACCGCGATCGGTCAAGTAGCATGGGAGGCCTTGAACTT
Source organism: Coptis chinensis (assembly GCF_015680905.1). Lineage (NCBI taxonomy): Eukaryota > Viridiplantae > Streptophyta > Magnoliopsida > Ranunculales > Ranunculaceae > Coptis > Coptis chinensis. The sequence goes on from NC_141464.1 coordinate 78,453,487, forward strand.
GCCTTTAGTGAAAGACGATCGGATTTAATTGGACGATCAATAGACTTCAATTAATGTCCTTGAACTGTCCACCGTTTGTATAAACCTAAACAATCATCTTCCTTTGATGATCGCCTCGAATCTTGTTGGTTCTCACGTTTGTGTTCATTTTGGCCTTGAACACTTCTTGGTTTCGAGATAGTGCTTTTGAGACATTTGTCTTTAAAATTCTCATAGAAGCCGCCCCACTTCCATACTAACATAGGTGATTTCTATAAAGAGTATCCTGCAATACTCCACTTGGATAACATAACTTTCAAGATATAGTAAGTCATTAAAAGCTTGACTTATCCGGTTCTCATGGCGGATATGCACCGCCTTTATATAGGAATGGGTTAGAGTATATTATTACTCTCGGTCTCGAGTCACGCACATAATTCGCTTAGCCCTTTGAACCTAGATCTTGGGATCTCCAAATAACTAGGTTGGTTTTTCCATTATGAGGGACTCTTGGTTGATTATCTCAAAGGCTTTAAGTCCATTACCCTTGATAATCTTTCAACTTGCTCTCTTGTTAAACCTTTTGTAAGCGGATCCATGAATGTTATCTTTTGACCTTACATAGTCGATTGAGATAACTCCATTTGAGAGCAATTGTCTAACGGTGTTATGTCTACGACGTACGATGTGTCGAGACTTCCTATTATACATGCTACTTTGTGCTCCACCAATAGCAGATTGGTCATCACAATGTATACACACCGCTAGCACGGGTTTAGCTCGGTTTGAAATATCCTCTAAGAAATTTGAAGTCACTCAAACCTTCACCGTACCTCGGCCCAACGTCAGCTATGAATTCCGATTCCATATATAGTGGACCTTGCTATGACGTTTGCTATAAGGATTTCTTTGAAATTTATGCATCTCTCCTAGAGCAAAACACCACATTTGATGTCTTTTGAGTAATGCTTCAACAAATTTCCAATTTTGAATTGATTAATTCAAGAAGATACATAATCCCCACATTTTTCCAATTTCTCATGACAAAGTCAATAAATTGGAAAACCATTTAGATATATGTTTTCAAGTGAGGCTTCTTCTTAAAGAATGTCACATATCATTCATATAGTGTCGAAAAACACTTCTAAGACCTCAATTTTGCTTACAAGTATGCTTATAAAACAATATCTTAAGCAATCTTCTTTATTGACACTCTTTGGCGCAATAGTAAAACACATATATCTTACAAATAATACAATATTTTTAGAACCCTTTTAGCACCAGCCATTCATAACATCTGGAATGAAGCAAGGATTCTCAGAATCTTGGATCATAATTCCCTCCAAGTGTGGCATTACCACCACCTTGTTTGTTTTCAAGAAGTCCATTCCAAGAATGACTTGAAAATGGTCTAAGCGAGCTACCATCAGGTCCACCTTTCCTCGCCAGTTGTGCATCTTAATGCAAACTTCCAAAGCGAGTCCTTTCACCGGTTTGGCTTCTTGGTTCAAGCCTCTCATAGATCGAGCCTGTACATTCTGCGAGTTTCAATCCAATAGCCTCGGATACATACTCAGAGATTAACGTATGAGTTGAACCAGTATCCACCATCTTTAGACACACCCGTAGTTGTTGAGTTCCACTTCTACGAACATAAGGTCATCATCGGGGACCAAAATGTTCATACCATTCAACGAACTAGTTGGTAAAGGAAATGAAATAGGAATAGCATTAATAGGAGAACCTGGTGGTGTTGTCATTTCTATTCTGAAATAGAAACACACCTTGTTATTCTTTAAAACAGAAACAAATTCTGAAATAAAAAATTCACTCACAAAATAATATGTGAACTTGCTACTGTTTGAGAAAGAATTGGTGTCGAAAGTACCTTTTCCGTAAGAGACAGAACCAAATTCCAACAGGACAAACCCTTTGAATATTGTTTCGTACCTTTAGAAACTATTTGGTTTGAAAGTCAGGAGAAAACAATTCTCTAATAGGTACAAAACCTTTTAGTATTTGAAATCGTCAATTTAACATATGCACTTTGTACTTTCTGATTTTTTGTTATGACACATGTCATTCATTGAGTAAGTCTAGCGGTTTGGACATTAGACTCTCCAAATTTGTATTGTGAATCGTCTTATTCACGACAGTTGCCCCGTAAAAGTTTAAACCGTTTCTGTGGGACCACTTCCAAGAGTTGTGGCTGTTCAAACTTAATCCTTTTTACTTTTAGAACATGCCTCCTTTCGAAACCATACGACTTCAGTGACTAAATTCACTGTTAGTTATTGGTTCGTTTGACACGGTCAAAAAGACTTAAAGTCTTGAATCAGACCTTACTAACAGGTGGCTCTCTTCCGTATTTTAAATAGAAAACACAAATAGTGAATGGAATAGTGTATCCATCTCATTTGTTGCCTCTCTGGTTCAAAGTCCAGATAAAAGTGGCGTCAAGCACCAACTTATCTTGCACTCACAACGTTTGATATGATGACATCATCATTCCAGAGAAATTAATATTTGAATAAAGTCCCAATTTAATAAAATCATACCTGATGACCAATACCTTTCCGTTAATATTTGAACAAAGGGCATGCAATTAACTAGAAATACAATAATACATACCTGCCCCAGTTAAAAAAAACGTGTTTGTGACATATCAATATTTTGACCACCGCTTCTCAACGAAACGTGAACAAAACACTTTTAAAAATGTTAGTTCATTAACAATAAGTATAGCCAAAATTAATTAAACCAAATTAATACAAGGCAATAAGAATATGTCTTAAGTTTGTAAGAAACTTATTCCAAAAATATACTTATTGTTAAGTAAACAAGAAAATCAAATTGATATGAACAAACCTTTAATTTCAACAAACAAACAAACCTTTTAGTTCAACTAATGAACTTAATTTACCAATGATTAAATCCGAGCCTAGTGAAGATTCACTATGTCCTTAAGACAGATTTTTCCCCTCACGGTGCTTGAAGGTTGATGGGAAACTATCTCCCAAGATAGAACGGATTTCCTTCTATAGAAAGCTAGCACTTCAATTCTATAGACTCAGCGAACACAACATAGTATTTGACTAAGAACAGGGGGAGAAGAGAAAGATCAGAACTCTGTGTGATCTGGTGTATTTTTCTCTCCAAATTCATCCACTATTTATAGGTGAGTGGTGCCTTTTCGAAACAACACAGTGACTCTTGGGAAAAAGTAAGCAACTCTTTGAAAAGTCACATGTTTCGAAAGGACACACCATTTCGACATATAGCACTGTTTCGAACCAGTGCCTATTTCGAAAGGTTGCACCTTTTCGGCATGATGCACTGTTTCAAACCAAGACACATTTGAAAAGGTCGCACCTTTTCAAAGATAATGCAATCGTTTCAAACAAATGCATCATTTTGAAAAGGTTTTTCTCACATTACGTCTTGTTTCAAGAAAAACCCATTTCATCTTAAGTGGGGGTAACTTGGGAGACAAACTACTCATTCATATTTAAATGGATTTGAGCAAATCATTTTTCTAACAATCCCCACATGAATGAAAAATTTGGCTTCTTCTATCATAAACATCGGTTTACGTTCTTTTACAAATGAAAAGATACCGCGACGTCAAGTAGCATGGGAGGCCTTGAACTTGCCTTAGTGAAAGACGATCGGATTTAATTGGACGATCAATAGACTTCAATTAATGTCCTTGAACCTGTCCACCGTTTGTATAAACCTAAACAATCATCTTCACGCAAAGATCGCCTCGAAATCTTGTTGGTTCTCACGTTTGTGTTCATTTTGGCCTTGAACACTTCTTGGTTTCAGATAGTGCTTTTTGAGACATTTGTCTTTAAAATTCTCATAGAAGCGGCCCCACTTCGCACTAACATAGGTGATTTCTATAAAGAGTATCCTGCAATACTCCACTTGGATAACATAACTTTCCAAGATATAGTAAGTCATTAAAAGCTTGACTTATCCTGGTTCTCGCGGCAGATATGCACTGTCTTATATAGGAATGGGTTAGAGTATATTATTACTCTCCAAGTGCTGACTGAGTCACAGACATAATTCAGTTAGCCCTTTGAACCTAGATCTTGGGATCTCCAGTCAACTAGGTTGGTTTTTCCATTATGAGGACTCTTGGTTGATTATCTCAAAGGCTTTAAGTCCATTACCCTTGATAATCTTTCAACTTGCTCTCTTGTTAAACCTTTTGTAAGCAGATCCGCAATGTTATCTTTTGACCTTACATAGTCGATTGAGATAACTCCATTTGAGAGCAATTGTCTAACGGTGTTATGTTTACGACGTATGTGTCGAGACTTCCTATTATACATGCTACTTTGTGCTCCACCAATAGCAGATTGGTCATCACAATGTATACACACTGCTAGCACGGGTTTAGCTCGGTTTGAAATATCCTCTAAGAAATTTCGAAGTCACTCAGCTTCGCAGCTTCGTCTACCCTCGTCCAACGCTATGAATTATGATTCCATATATAGTGGACCTTGCTATGCACGTTTGCTATAAGGATTTCTTTGAAATTTATGCATCTCTCCTAGAGCAAAACACCACATTTGATGTCTTTTGAGTAATGCTTCAACAAATTTCCAATTTTGAATTGATTAATTCAAGAAGATACATAATCCCCCACATTTTTCCAATTTCTCATGACAAAGTCAATAAATTGGAAAACCATTTAGATATATGTTTTTCAAGTGAGGCTTCTTCTTAAAGAATGTCACATATCATTCATATAGTGTCGAAAACACTTCTAAGACCTCAATTTTGCTTACAAGTATGCTTATAAAACAATATCTTAAGCAATCTTCTTTATTGACACTCTTTTGGTATAATAGTAAAACACATATATCTTACAAATAATACAATATTTTTAGAACCCTTTTTTTTGACCATTCATAACATCCGGAATGAAGCAAGGATTCTCAGAATCTTGGATCATAATTCCCTCCAAGTGTGGCATTACCACCACCTTGTTTGTTTTCAAGAAGTCCATTCCAAGAATGACTTGAAAATGGTCTAAGCGAGCTACCATCAGGTCCACCTTTCCTCGCCAGTTGTGCATCTTAATGCAAACTTCCAAAGCGAGTCCTTTCACCGGTTTGGCTTCTTGGTTCAAGCCTCTCATAGATCGAGCCTCCTGACATTCTGCGAAGTTTCAATCCAATAGCCTCGGATACATACTTTCGAGGAGATTAACGTATGAGTTGAACCAGTATCCACCATTGCTAGTAGACACCCGTAGTTGTTGAGTTCCACTTCTACGAACATAAGGTCATCATCGGGGACCAAAATGTTCATACCATTCAACGAACTAGTTGGTAAAGGAAATGAAATAGGAATAGCATTAATAGGAGAACCTGGTGGTGTTGTCATTTCTATTCTGAAATAGAAACACACCTTGTTATTCTTTAAAACAGAAACAAATTCTGAAATAAAAAATTCACTCACAAAATAATATGTGAACTTGCTACTGTTTGAGAAAGAATTGGTGTCGAAAGTACCTTTTCCGTAAGAGACAGAACCAAATTCCAACAGGACAAACCCTTTGAATATTGTTTCGTACCTTTAGAAACTATTTGGTTTGAAAGTCAGGAGAAAACAATTCTCTAATAGGTACAAAACCTTTTAGTATTTGAAATCGTCAATTTAACATATGCACTTTGTACTTTCTGATTTTTTGTTATGACACATGTCATTCATTGAGTAAGTCTAGCGGTTTGGACATTAGACTCTCCAAATTTGTATTGTGAATCGTCTTATTCACGACAGTTGCCCCGTAAAAGTTTAAACCGTTTCTGTGGGACCACTTCCAAGAGTTGTGGCTGTTCAAACTTAATCCTTTTTACTTTTAGAACATGCCTCCTTTCGAAACCATACGACTTCAGTGACTAAATTCACTGTTAGTTATTGGTTCGTTTGACACGGTCAAAAAGACTTAAAGTCTTGAATCAGACCTTACTAACAGGTGGCTCTCTTCCGTATTTTAAATAGAAAACACAAATAGTGAATGGAATAGTGTATCCATCTCATTTGTTGCCTCTCTGGTTCAAAGTCCAGATAAAAGTGGCGTCAAGCACCAACTTATCTTGCACTCACAACGTTTGATATGATGACATCATCATTCCAGAGAAATTAATATTTGAATAAAGTCCCAATTTAATAAAATCATACCTGATGACCAATACCTTTCCGTTAATATTTGAACAAAGGGCATGCAATTAACTAGAAATACAATAATACATACCTGCCTTGATTAAAAAAACGTGTTTGTGACATATCAATATTTTGACCACGCTTCTCAACGAAACGTGAACAAAACACTTTTAAAAATGTTAGTTCATTAACAATAAGTATAGCCAAAATTAATTAAACCAAATTAATACAAGGCAATAAGAATATGTCTTAAGTTTGTAAGAAACTTATTCCAAAAATATACTTATTGTTAAGTAAAACAAGAAAATCAAATTGATATGAACAAACCTTTAATTTCAACAAACAAACAAACCTTTTAGTTCAACTAATGAACTTAATTTACCAATGATTAAATCCGAGGCCTAGTGAAGATTCACTATGTCCTTAAGACAGATTTTTCCCCACACGGTGCTTGAAGGTTGATGGGAAACTATCTCCCAAGATAGAACGATTTTCTTCTATAGAAAGCTAAGACTTCAATTCTATGACTCGGTGAACACAAACATAGTATTTGACTAAGAATAGGGAGAAGAGAAAGATCGAACTCGTGTGATCACGGTGTATTTTTCTCTCCAAATTCATCCACTATTTATAGGTGAGTGGTGCCTTTTCAAAACAACACGGTGACTCTTGGAAAAAAAGTAAGCAACTCTTTGAAAAGTCACATGTTTGAAAGGACACACCATTTCGGCATATAAGACCGCTTTTGAACCGAGGCCTATTTCGAAAAGGTTGCACATTTTCGCATGATGATGCCTTTGTTTCAAACCGGTGCACATTTCGAAGGTCGCACCTTTTTCGGCATAATGACCTGTTGTTTCAAACAAATGCATCATTTTGAAAAGGTTTTTCTCACATTACGTACTGTTTCAAGAAAAAACCCATTTCATCTTAACTGGGGTAACTTGGGAGACAAACTACTCATTCATATTTAAATGGATTTGAGCAAATTATTTTTCTATTGCGCCAAAGAGCGTCAATAAAGAAGATTGCTTAAGATATTGTTTTATAAACATACTTGTAAGCAAAATTGAGGTCTTAGAAGTGTTTTCGACACTATATGAATGATATGTGACATTCTTTAAGAAGAAGCCTCACTTGAAAAACATATATCTAAATGGTTTTCCCATGCTAATACAAACTATATGAAAATCTGTCTTACGTTGTTAGGAATATACAACTTAATTGTACTTACTCTTTACCAATTACCAAACTATACAAACCTTTTGTCTTGTAAGTGTCTTGTACTTCTTAATTAAATCCGAGCCTAGTGTAGATACACTATGTCCTTAAGACAGATTTTCCCCCTCACGGTGCTTGAAGGTTGATGGGAAACTATCTCCCAAGATAACGGATTTCCTTCTACATAAAGCTAAGACTTCAATTATATAGACTCAACGAACACAACATAGTATTTGACTAAGAACGAGGGAGAAGAGAAAGATCGAACTACGTGTGATCACGGTGTCTTTTCTCTCCAAATTCATCCATTATTTATAGGTGAATTGTGCCTTTTCGAAACAACACGGTGACTCTTGGGGAAAAGTAAGCAAACTCTTTGAAAAGTCACATGTTTCAAAAGGACACACCATTTCGGCATATATAAAGATTTGAACCAATGCCTATTTCGAAGGTTGCACCTTTTCGGCATGATCTTGACTTTTCAAACCAAATGCACATTTCGAAGTCGTCGCACGACTTTTCGGCATAATCGATTGTTTTCAAACAAATCGCATCATTTTGAAAAGGTTTTTCTCACATTACGTACTGTTTCAATAAAAAACCCATTTCATCTTAAGTGGGGTAACTTGGGAGACAAACTACTCATTCATATTTAAATGGATTTGAGCAAATCATTTTTCTAACAATTAACTACATGTAAATATGTAATTAATACTGTGACCTACTTGTACTGATCAACATTTTCCTCGCGAGAGTACTAGTACAGTAGTACATAATAATAATATTGACAATTTCTAAATAGAGAAATAAGTGAGTCTTCTCTTGCTTTCTTTGATTTCAATGGATATACTGTTGGAGCATCCATATCCACCTAATCTAGTGAATAGTAGTCTCTTCTACCCAATCTCTTTAGAAAAAACATGCTTGAGCTAGACTATACTGAAATTTATCTATTATAAATATTTTCAACTACACTGTCGAGTGTCAACATTGATTTAAATAAGGAACAAATTTTTTCTATTCTATTTCGCTACATACTTTAAGTTTTACTTAGTTTTTTGGTAAATTCTTAATTTTTTATTACCTAATACTCATTCAATATGTCGAAGACCCTTGTCATGTTTTTTACATGTTCTTCCTAAATTTGACGTAAAAGCAACTCTCTAAAATGGTTTGTCAATCGACAGGGTAATCGAAGACGTACCTGAAACGACTGTAAACAGATGTTTTCCATGGGGTGGAATTTTTATTGTAATCATCAGGTTTAAGTACTAGTGTACTTCAAAAAAATTTATAGTGTATTTGTATTTTAGGCTTTTGCAATCATCTATTGTCTATAATATATTTGTATTAGTTGTAATTGCCTGTTTTTAGGCTTGAAGAGGTATGTAAGATTTTAATATTTTAATTCACGATACGATGAACTTTTCTCTGTCACATGTGTGGACTACTCAGGCACCACAGTCAAGTATATCGGTTATTGACATTGACATAGTTAAAGTCACGTGATAGTTTTGTAGTGGGCGTCATAAAAGTTTGTCCCACGCAGTCCTTGTTTCTCTAGTAGTACAATACACAGTGATCAAAGCCAGAAATCTCCCTAGAGCTAAAAAATGTTCTCCATCATGATTGATAATCCAATGAAAACTGGATCAGATTATGATCGAATTCAAGAACTAAAATCATTTGATGATACTAAAGCCGGTGTGAAAGGACTAGTTGATGAAGGTGTCACGAAAATCCCACGAATATTCATCCACCCACCATCATCAGATATGAAATCATCTGTACTGGGTAGTAACTACAGAATTCCAGTGATAGACTTCACAGGTGTCCAAAATGATACAACTCGACGTAGTAGTATAGTTGAAGAAGTCCGTCGTGCATCTGAGACAGGCGGCTTTTTTCAGTTGGTGAACCATGGAATAGACGTACGTGTATTGGATGAAATGATTGGAAGTGTACGAAAGTTTTATGAACAACCAAAGGAAGTGAAGTCCAAGTACTATACTCGTGATTTTAGTTTAAAAGTGAGATATAACAGTAACTTCGATTTGTACCAATCTCCTGCTGCTAATTGGAGGGACTCAATGAGTTGTACTATGGCTCCTGAACCTCCCAGTCCTGAAGAGTTGCCTTTGGTGTGCAGGTATATATGTTCCCCCTTGGTTTTGTTGGTTGATGTTATTAATTAACTTATGTTTAAGAGCAGCTTGATTAGATATAAGGAATTGTAGCAAAAACTGGTAATATCTAGTGATAGAGAAATTAATTTTCAATTTTTAGAATACATGAGCGCTCAGATCAATTGGTTATTTTCGATCTTTCCGTTTTCCCTCAAAAGAGTGGAGCATGATCTCCCAGAGAGGAGAGTGACCATCATTGACTGACAACTTCTTCTTCTCTGACCAGACTCTTTTTGAAGATTTTTCTTCTCTAAGAACTGATCTAACATATACTACCATGGAAAACCCACTAGCTTCAGTCAATGATTTTCCCCCCTTACCAGCAACATCTCCAACTGTTGCTAGCTAGTAATGTTGCTCCTCAAGATTCAAACTTGACTTCTCCATTAGTTCAAGTTCACACTCCTAATCCATGGAGCTCTCTCTTCAAAACAAGTAGCTCTGCTGCGTTAAAGAAGGTGAATGTCAACATAGTTGATGGTGTCGCAATAATCCCATCTGATATTATTAACAAGGGTATAACCGAGTGGAGTGACTATGTGGTGGTCTTTTTCATCGGAAGGAGGCTGCCTTACCCCTTAGTGCGGGATTTTTTGTAAAAGAACTGGAAAATCAAGGGCGAGTACTCCATCTCTACTGACAAAGATTTATTCTACTTCAAATTCAGTTACTTTAGATGAAGATATGAGGCAAATCTTAGACGCAAACCCAATCTATATCACTGGGAAGCTTTTTGTGGTTCGGCAGTGGACACCGAGGTGGAAGCTCAGAAATCTTCAATTAAAACATTGGCAGTTTGGGTAAAACTGATGAACTTACCCAAACATTTATGGACAGATGATGGACTCGACTATATAGCTAGTCTAATAGGAAATCCTATTTGTATGGACCAAGCCACTAAGCTATGACAGAGACTCGACTTTGCAAAGTTTTGTGTTGAGGTTCCACCTGACCATGAGTATAAGAAATCAGTGAGGATCAAGATAAATGGAAAGGAGATGAAGAGCTTGAATACCCATGGATTCCAGTAGTCTGCCTAGCTTGTAAAAAGTTTGGGCACAAAGGCAGTCAGCTGTGCATCCAAGGTTAAAACTGTATGGGCAGCAAAAGAGACTAATGACAAGCAAAAAGAGCGAGAGGTGAATAATGTACCAGCTGAAGTAATTGAAGATATTAATGTGGTGGACAATTGTAATGAAAATCAGGACTTTGATGTAAGTTTTATATCCCCAGCTATAGAGCAACCTAGTGAACCAATTGTGCATACTATTGTGTGTACCCTACGTCATATTTCCGGTCCAAAGTATACTCGGACTATGAACCGGGTGTAAGACCAACGGCGGACCAGTTTGGGGGCAAACACTTTGGATAATCCGGTCCTCTAATCCGTTAGAGTTCACAACGGGTTTAGGGCCTATCCGGGTGGCCCAAGTTCGTGGACCCAATCCGTCCGGATCATTCTGATCCAGTCACCCGATAAGATCCTAATGCAATCCGATAAGATCTTGCACAAGGATAGAATGGAATCTTAGAGAATGATCCTATTTTAGATAGAGTCATGATAGGATTCATGAAAGAATGCAATCTTCGAGAATCACTTTCTTGGCCGCCAAGGCAGGAGATTGCTATATATACTGAGGCTTCTGCATCTTCTAGAACTACGTTTTTAAGAGACTTGATCCCGGATTCCTCACTGGGTACGTAGGCAACCAGAATGTTGGTGCAGTCTCTCTTCCTCAAAAATCCCAATCCCCCATCTCTTTCGAGCCTACGGAAGCACCATCACATCGGGAGTGTCGGGTTAACGTTTTGCCCCGACATTCTTTGGCGCCGTCTGTGGGGACCGAACCCCGACCGCGTGGAATTCCGTTGGAGTTTGATATCATCGGCCTTATTTTTCATCGTCCCTTGTTACTATGGTGAACAAATTGCGATGAGTATCTGCCGCTGCCGGTCGGCATGTAGCAACTCGCAAAACATGGAGACTATTCCGGGCACCACTACGGAGGTGGGGCGGTTGAGCCGTCGTAGAGATCTTTCTCGAGCGGAGGAAACGGTATGCCCGAAGTAGTTCCACACACTCTGGAGCCATTAGGGACTCGGGGAATCTAATCCCGTGTCCTCGCCGCAATCTTTGTCGGAGTCACGAGCTGCCGAGAATCCACGTCGGGGATGGTCTGCTGAACCCACCCGTGATGCTACTTTAGCGACGTCAATAAGGGGCGGGGAGGCCGACGTGCTAACCCAGCGCCTCCATCCGAACTTGCAATACCAATCGGATCCGACTTTAATATCTCTTTTGACAAAGAGTAGTTGCGGAAAAACGAAAATTTGAGAAATCAACTAGGCAAAGCGGCCTAGAGACCGCGGAGCACCAATCGGTCGAGTCCCCTTTGTGCGCTTGCGTAGGCAAAGGCAACGAGCAGGAACGACAGCGAAGATCCTAATAATGGCCAAAACCTTATTCACAATAATGGTCAAGCTAGAGATCCAAGCCAAAGCCGGACTATCCACCCTATCGTGTCCGCCCACACTCATTCCGCGGTCAAACAATGTGCGGGATCGTTTGGGCACAAATCCTCGGACACCCGATCCACAACAAACTGGAGCGCCAAACAAATGCATTGAGTTCGGTTGAGAAACACCAAACATCCGTGGATGTGTCAGGATCAAGATATGAATCCCAACACACAAATCGGAATGAGAGTCCGCTACCGCTAACAGAGTGGCGAAAAGTGCGTAGGTGGGTAGAATCGAACATCGGCAACGACCGAATCCCTTCGAATCTTAGCCCGCGATGAGCGGATCGGAGAGAAGAGAATCAAGATGAGGACAATTTGTGAGAATATGAATGAACAAAGGGTTAAGGAATTGATTAACCAAGCCGTGACCGGGCAAACCATCGAGAGGCGATCCACTCTTGGAAAGGGTCAATGCGAGGTCCGAAATTTTCACCCTTTGTAAATGACATTCGGGATTTGGTTTCATCCGAGGCATTCAAACAGACCCCCTCTTCCGACTTACGATGGCGTGGATGGTCTGTCGAGCGAGCACGTCATGAGCTACCAGCGGCTATGACCTTATGGGAATTTCATGAGTCGTTAATGTGTCGATATTTTTCAAGGGTGACGTTGAAAGGATACGCACTATCACGGTTCAACAAGTTGCCTCAGCGTTCAATTGATTCATTTACCAAGCTCGGTTGATATGTTCATTGAGCGTTTTCGATCAACACGAAGGCGAAGAAGAGTCGAGCACACCTGTTCAATCTCGCTATGGAGAAAAGCGAAACAATTAAGAGTTTGGTACGACGGTTCAGGAAGCTTCACACCGAAGTTCAGGATGTGAGTGATGTTTTCGCAATACAAGCCTTCCATCAAGCGTTGCATTTCGACAAAGATGGACTTTACAACTCTCTCACTCGAAAGCCACCTACCACCCTTTCTGATTTATTCGCCCGAGTGGAAGGGTACGTTCGAGTGGAAGATGATCAAAAGTCTCGACAGAGAAAGGATGGCGCAGATCCAGCTTCCAAGGACTCCACAAAGGATAAGATCGCCAGTCAAGGTAACAAGAGGAGTACTTTCGAATAATACAAAGGCCCCAAATATAGAGGAAAAGGTATTCACCCCTTTAACTCTTAGCCTTTTCTGCGACTGCATGCGAAAAAATCGGAACTAAAAATGTTCTTTGCCCATTTCGGCGCTACGAGGAAGATCCTACGGTGGTGGCGGGATAAAAATCGAAAATGCAAATATCACGATGATATTGGGCATGAAACAGATCAACTGCAGAGCTTTGAAGAAAGAAGTTGGCGCCTCGTTGACGAGGAATTTTTCTCGAGTTTGTTCAAAACAAACCTCGGTCGACCCATCTCAACTTAATTTGAACACAACGTTATCGATGTATGCCATGCGGCGTGTCGATATCGTCTCACGTCGTCGGCACAAGATAGAAACACGCTTTGAAACCGTCATCATATACAAGATCATTACCGGTCAGCGGTTTCAATTTTGACCAAGGTATCGATCACGAAACCTATGAAGGTCCGCGAGTTGAAGTTCGAGAATGACGAAAAGGGTGTATTACCCTCACAATGATATTTGTTGTCATTCTTGCATGGATATGAATCTTTAGGGTCGCGAGAAGATTCTTATCGACACGAGAAGCTTCGGCTAAGCGTGTTATTCACCGGCTTACTCTCGAATGAAACTATCGGAGGACTGATCATAGAAGACCGTAACCCAATCATTGGATTCAACGGCGAACCCCCATGCCATTGGAAAGGTTCATCTCCCATCCGCGGTTGGGCATCAACTGTCGGGATAAATTTCCTTCCGATAGATTGTGGTTCTTGTTACAATGCAATTTTCGGTAGGGATTGGATCCATGCAAATCGGGTTGTTGTATCCACCTTCCACCAGGCGTTGAAATTCCCCGCCACGAGGAGTATGTAAGATCCGCAGATGACGGATGATGTCACATCGGTGTCATGATTTGGCACTAGAAGATCTGAAAATCGAAGTCCGGGCAACACGATTCTCGGGTTGATCATGCCAAATAGCAATTACTGAAACGTTGGGCTTATCAGTCACGAAGCCCGATGCTCTGAAAAGGGTCCCTCGATCGATCAGTTGGAGGAAGTTCAGATAGGGGGCGAGAGCCACGAAACTACTTTCATCGTTGCCGGCTTACCCCCAACCGAAAAAAGGGCTCTAATTCACCTGTTATGGGATTATCAAGAAATATTTGCTGGGATATCAACCAAATGCGAGTCGACCACGGATGTAAACACCCACAGTTCGATATTGACACGAGATTCAAACCGGTTCGACAAAGACCAAAGGCGGATGGCTCGGCGAAAACTAAAGGTCAATGATGAAATTGGTAAACTGCTTGGAGCGGGGTTCATCAAACCCGTCGAATACCGACTTGGGTATCAATATCGTCAGCGGTTCCAAAGAAAAATGGGAAGCTTCGGGGTTTGCATTGACTTCACCAACCTAAACAAAGCTTGCCCCGGTGCATCCATACCCATTACCTCGCATCTCGGATCTAGTCGATCGCGACCTCGGTTTTGAGCCCTCATCGTTCATGGGCGCTTCCTCCGGTTATAACCGGATACCTCGCTTGAGGAGGACCGAGGAGCACACGGCGTTAAGTAGCGGACCATGGACTGTATTGCTTTAGAGTCATGCCATTTGGTCTGAAAAATGCAGACACCACCTATTAGAGGATGATGAATACAATGTTTGCCGATCTGATTGGGCGTATCATGGAAGTTTACATCGATGACATGGTGGTCAAATCCAAAGAAACACCTGACCACCTTCCGGCATTTACAAGAGGTATTCGATAGGCTCGTAAGATATAAATTGAAGTTGAACCCTTCGAAGTGTTCTTTTGGGTTAGCATCTGGAAAGTTCTTAGGATTTCTGATGACTCGACGGGGTATCGAGGCAAACCCTGAACAGATTCGGGCCATTCTCAAAATGCCCCACCCTCGAATAAAAAAAAAATTCAGTGCTCGCCCGGTCGTTTAGCGACCACGAATAGATTTATATCAAAGTATTCGGATCGATGCGGGCCATTTTTCAAACGTTGAAAGGTGCCTCCGTTTGGAACGAGGACTGTGATAGGGCTTTTAAAGAAATTAAAGCATACTTGGTATCACCCCCCGATCTGGTTAGTCCGCCAAACCGCCAAGACATTGGAATTTATTTGGCGCTTTTCGAGATCGCAGTAAAGAGCAGTGATATTGTTTATGGAAAACCGGAGGGCGCCCAATCTACTTCATTAGCAAAATGTTGATTTGGATCGAGAGTAGATATTCTAAAATTGAGAAAATCGCTTGCCCTTGTGCATGCAACACGTAGACTTAAGCCTTATTTTTTAGGGGCGTGTGGTGAAAGTGTATCTGAGAATATCCCGCCCGAAGGCACTTTCGGACGAGCCGAAGAGTCCGCCGCTATTTGATTGGTCTAGCTACCTAAGTGCTTACCACATCTTATATGAGCCTCATGACCGCAGAAAAAGGTCATGCATTAAGCTTCTTTGATGGCAGATTTCGGTAGATGATATCATGGTTTCACCCGAGTTATTCGAGGAGGAACAATGCCAGATTTTTCCAACCACCAAGCGACTCCGTTGAAGAGAATTTCACGGAGGTGGGCGGGTTGTGTATCTGAGATGGTTCAAGTAATAGGAAGGGTCGGGGATCGGTTGTGTGATAGTCGACCCAAATGGTTGCCGAATCGAGAGGTCCCGTCCGACTTTGCTTTCCTGCTTCCAACAATGAAGCCGAATATGAAGCAAACAATATTTGGAATGAGAGCATTTTCGAAATGGGGGCAAAGGAAATCAATATGGTAACGGATTCTAAGCTAGTTGCTTGTCGGTTTGGAGGGTCATATCAAGCTCGAGATGGCGAATGGCGGCTTATTTAGATGTGATCGCGATCTCACGCAAAATTTGAGCGCATCTCAATTTTGCAAAGACCAAGGAATGATGTTCTAAGACGCGGCCCGATGCATTGGCCTACCTTCGGCCAGATTGATTCCATTGAACCTCGCAATATCGGGTAGAGGTCCGATTCTTGCCTAGCATTGACCTCCCATTGCCCGATATGGTCGACGTCTCGCCCGCCGAATCGCGCGGCATTCACGCAGATTTATCACGATCCTCTACGCCAGCAAACAAAAGCGGGACAAGCACCAAGAGCATCCCACTCGGGATTCTCCTCACAGCCATGAGGAGGATCGACATCTCCCACGGTGGATACCGACTCTGCAATGGCGGAAAACGAGGTTGTCTGAAGGAAGACTCTGCGAATCGATTCAAAGCGGATCTTGGCCGACAATGCTCGAAATACCGGATGATCGGTTTTTCCATATTGAGTTAATGGAACTTCTACTTCCGATTGGCGTCGAATATGGTTGAATTCTTACTTAACTGGAGAACTCCCCCTTAGGCGGGGCTTTATCGACAAAGTCAAAGCGGGATGCATGGCGGTTTGTGTTGTTACCACCCCGGAGGGGGTCCCCGCCTTCTGAGAAAACCCATGGGTTCGAGGCCCAGCTCCTCCGGTGCCTTACTCTGAACAGGGACAATGATTTTAAAAGAAATTCATGAAGGCATTTGTGGTAATCATTACGGTGGTGAACCTCGCTCACAAAGCTCTCACCCAAGGATATTGGTGGCCATATATGCAAAAAGATGCCAAACGGTTTGTCAAATATGTGTACCATGCGAAACATTCTCGGATCATTAAGCTTCCTGCGAATGAGCTTCATCCCATACTTAGCCCTTGGCCATTTGCTAAGTGGGGACTCGACATTGTGGGTCCTTTACCTACGGCCCGGGTAATGTG
This sequence comes from Coptis chinensis, assembly GCF_015680905.1. NCBI lineage: Eukaryota > Viridiplantae > Streptophyta > Magnoliopsida > Ranunculales > Ranunculaceae > Coptis > Coptis chinensis. The sequence goes on from NC_141464.1 coordinate 78,470,425, forward strand.
AGGTTTCTCTTGGTATAACCGATTACTTCACTAAGTGGGTTGAAGTTGTCTCCTTGAGTCGGATTCGGTCTTGGATGTCAAAGCGGTTCATCCGGGCGCGATATTGTGTGCCGATTCGGTGTCCCAGCTGAAATGGTATCGGACAACGGATGCCAGTTTGATTCTGCTGAGATCCACATCTTCTGCAAATCCCTGAAGATACGGCATAACTTCTCCGCACCCTATTATCCCCAGGGAAATGGACAGGCGGAAGCAACGAACCGGGTTATTCTGGACACGTTGAAGAAAAGGCTTGAATCAGCTAAAGAAAACTGGGTTAAACAGTTACCAGGGGTGCTTTGGGCTTATAGGACAACCCCCCGTCGTTCAACAGGAATGTCACCCTTTTCATTGGCATATGGAATGGAAGCAGTACTCCCAACTGAAATAATCGCCCCAACAGTGCGCTCACAAGCCATCTCCACAGAGGTCAATGCTGACATCTTGGCTCGCGACAGAGCCATGGTGGAGGACCTTAGAGATGAAGCCCTGCAGAATCTCATGACTTACCAGGATTCTATGAAGCGCAGTTATGACAAGAAGTTACGCGCACGAGCATTCAAACCAGGTGATTGGGTCTTACATACAAGGCAAAGGAGCAACGAAGAACCCAACAGCGGGAAACTCGGTGAGAACTGGGAGGGGCCTTTTATCATTGAAAGGCTCGCATCCAAAGGTTCTTATTTTCTCAAGAACTTGGCTGGTGATGTCTTAACCAAACCATGGAACGTGTACCATTTGCGCTTATTTCACAAGTAATTTACTTATCATTAGTTCCACCAATAAATTTCACATACATTGTACTTTCCTTCCATTTTTCATCAATAAAATTCTTTTCCATTTATGTTGTGTTTTAATTTCAAATTGGTCATTTAGTTTTAAATTTACCCGGGTGGCGAAGGCAATCGCACGCGCCGATTTAAACTGCGTGGTTAGTGCGGTGTGCCCTCGCTGGCATCATGGTTCGACAATAAAAATCCAAGAACGATAATGTCTCGCTTTTGGTCTGGGTGCGATTGTTTAGAGTACATCAAGCGTATACCCTTGGTGGCGGAGTCTAAGCTACACTCTGATTTAAACCCAACTACTGAGGCACTTCTGGGTTGCCTGTTGGTCTCCTCAAGGATCGCCTATGGGAGAATCTTTGCAGTGTAACTATGCTTGTTCGTCAAGTGACTTAGTGGCATTGTTATCGTCGCGGCAACGGTAGACCACCGTATAATATTTTATAAAGATATTACACATATTCTTTCCGTGTTACGTCAACTTTCGCAGGTTCTATGAAGAGAATCTTACGGATTAGTGTCGAATCGGTTGGAGATGTTGTCCCAATTCCAAAGATTCCACTTCTATTTCTCCTGATTTGGCTTCCATACTTTCATCTGCTACTGACTTTGTTCTTCACACGACACGGATGCAGCGTGTTCATTAGTTACTATGTTATTTTGGTGTTATTCCGCGTCACAAACCCCATGTTATTTCTAATGATGAGCTATATACCGGGCCGTGTAACACAAGCGGGGGCATCTTAGTTGATGACTTTTTTGAAGTCGACCATGTCGGCTAGATTTGCCGCATAGAGCATATATAGTTTAAGGCTTGACTATCAAATAATTGATCAGCCACAAGCCCAGTCGTTCAAGACATCCGAAATTCATTATTCGAATAGCCTCCCATGTATTCAACAAAGCCTCATCCAAAGGGCCCATTCCAAAAAAAAAAAAAAAAATAAAAGTAAGTGAACAGTAATTGCGATATTGATCAAGAGACTACGCAAAGATCGCTCACGCGATCTTTGATAGTGCACTTCAACTCTTGACCCTCTCCCACCGGTGACCGGCAACCGGCCGATTCATGCGTTTCACCACCGGTTCAGCAGTTTCCCATCCGGTTCGGGCATATTCCAGCCGGTTCAGGTGTTATTTCCACCGGTTCTACAATTTTTCAACCGGTTTCAGCATTTTTACCACTGGTTCCTGTATTTTTCAGCCGGTTTCAGCTGGTTTGGGGTTTTTACAGCCGGGTCACATATTTTTCAGCTTGTCCAGGCGTTTTCCTTGCTGATTTTGGCTTTTTCCTGCCGGGTCAGTGGTCTACAAGCTGGTTCCAGCGGTATTCAGGCCGATTCAGGCCTACTTATATATGGATCTGGCAATTTTTCTCTATTTTCGCACCGGGTCAGACTGTTTCCTTGCCGGGTCACTAGTTTTCAGGCCGGTTCAATATATTTTCTTGTCGGGTCAGCAGTTTGCTAGCCGGGTCAGTTCTATTTCTTGAACAGTGCACTTCAACTCTTGACCCTCTACCACCGGCACCGGCCGGTTCAAGCATTTTTCCAACCGGTTCAGGTGGTTTCCATCCGGTTTCGACATTTTTTCAGCCGGTTCACTCTTTTTCCAGCCGGTTCAGGCGTTTTCCAACTTGTCTAGGCGGTTTTTCTGTTAGGTCCAGCACTTCCCAGCCGATTTAGTCGGTATACATGCCGGTTCCAACAGTTGCCAGGCCGGTTCAGGCCTACTTAACTCTGGGTCTGATGAATTTCCTACATTTTCAAGCCGGGTCATCATTTTTTCTTCCTGGGTCAGCAGTGTGCTTGCCGGATCAACCGGTTTTCTAGCCAATATTAGTCTTTTTTCGACCAGATTATCCTCTTCCATGGTCATATCATTTAATTGGCCACTTATTTTACCCACTCAAGTGTTTAAGATTTTCAAACTTTCTGGCCTCTCTCCATTACACGTTCCTTCTTACTTCATTTTGGTTTTTTCGGTACTTTAATTATTCAACACATTATCTTCATCTTCGTTTTGATCATTTGTTGAAGAGGGGGCAATGTGTGTACCCTACGTCATATTTCCGGTCCAAAGTATACTCGGACTATGAACCGGGTGTAAGACCAATGGCCGGACGGTTTGGGGCAAACACTTTGGATAATCCGTCCCTCTAATCCGTTAGAGTTCACAACGGGTTTAGGGCCCATCCGGGTGGCCCAAGTTCGTGGACCCAATCCGTCCGGATCATTCTGATCTAGTCACCCGATAAGATCCTAATGCAATCCGATAAGATCTTGCACAAGGATAGAATGGAATCTTAGAGAATGATCCTATTTTAGATAGAGTCATGATAGGATTCATGAAAGAATGCAATCTTCGAGAATCACTTTCTTGGCCGCCAAGGCAGGAGATTGCTATATATACGGAGGCTTATGCATCCTCAAGAACTACGTTTTTAAGAGACTTGATCCCGGATTCCTCACTGGGTACGTAGGCAACCAGAACGTTGGTGCAGTCTCTCTTTCTCAAAAATCCCAATCCCTTATCTCTTTCGAGCCTACGGAAGCACCATCACATCGGGAGTGTCGGGTTAACGTTTTGCCCCGATAACTGTAAATCCCTTCCAAATAATTGAACAAGAAGAAAGAGAGGAGGAATTAGGTACACCTCCACATTCGCACAGATGAATTTCAAGTAACATTCAATTGATCTCATCTGGTGTACTACACCATACACATGTGGAAACAGTAACTGCATTAGTGCAAGGTGGTGCTCTTAGTAACCAAAGAGAAGCGAGTAATATGGTTATACACCAATCTATACTCCCTTGAACCAACTGCCGAATAGTAGAGAAATAAACATGTATGAAGGGTTAGTTGCCGGAAATGAGGAGGTAGATGATGTTCTCTCCGAGAATGAATTCGAGTTGTTTGGGGATAGAGTGTGTAGAAAGTAATTTAGAGAAAAATTTAGTGAATGAGAGAGCTCATCACTTATATTTATAGAATCATAATAGAAACCCTAGAAAGGGTAATAAAATAATTACAGGGGTAATATAGGAAAAATACTATAATAGCCCTGCTAACACTCCCCCTCAAGCTGGACTATAGATATCACACATACCCAGCTTAGACAAAACCTCTGAAAATAGTCTACTACTAATTGCCTTCGTAAGAAAGTCCCGCAGTTACTCTTGAGGGCGTCCGGAGCATATAAAGCACAAATCGTCCGTAAGTCACTTTCATCGTAGAAAGTCTCGATCAACCTCTATATGTCTGGTACGATCATGTTGCACAGGATTAGCCAAAATGCTAAGAGCAGACTTGTTGTCACAGTAAAGCGTAATAAGAAGAGAGACATGTAGATGAAGGTCTCGTAGAAGACATTTTAGCCATATTAGCTCACATACACCTTGAGCCATCGCCCTGTACTCTGCTTCGGCACTGAACCTAGGAACAACATCTTGTTTCTTACTCCGCCATGTAACCAAATTACCACCAATAGTGGTACAATACCCAGAAGTAGATCGACGATCAGATCTACAACCTGCATAGTCAGCATCAGTCCACGCCTCGACCTGAGAATGACCATTATCTCGAAACAAAATGCCACGTCCAGGACATCCTTTGAGATAACGAAGCACACAAATAGCTGCCTGAAGATGAGGAAGGCGCGGCTTGTGCATAAACTGACTGAGAACTCCAACCACATATGTAATATCAGGACGAGTAAGAGAAAGATAGAGGAGCTTCCCAAGAAGCCGCTGATACTGACCAATATCGTCCAACAACTCCCCATCATAGTCGGCTAGGTGATGAACAACAGGACGACACGCAAGTTGCCCTGAAGCAGAGAGAAGATCAAGAATATACTTTCTCTGAGAGATAAAAATACCAGAACTAGACGAAGCAACCTCAATCCCAAGGAAGTAACGCTAGTGGGGCGAGATCTTTCACTGGCGGCATCGAGATAGAATTTCAGGTCACTAATACCACGAACATCATCGCCAATAATAACAATATCGTCCACATAAACAAGCAATACAACAATCTTCGTACGAGTGTTGAAGAAACAAGGTGTGGTCACTTGACTCACGAACATATCCATATGCAGTCATGGTTAAAACAAATGTTTTGAAGTCAAGTCGCGAGGAGACTATTTAAGCCCATAGATAGACTTTTTTCAACCGCACACCAAGCCCAAAGTAGAAGAAGAAGCGGAAACCGGTGGTGAAGACATATACACCTCTTCTTGTAAAGCCCCATTAGAGAGACATTTTTCATATCCATCCGAAAAAGGGGCCATGACTTGACGCAAAGAAGAGAAAAAATAACTCGAATCGTGATTCATCTTGGCCACAAAAGCAAAGGTCTCCACGATAATCAACCCCATGAATCATGCATACCCCTTAGCAACCAACCGAGCCTTGTACCTACTAATCATTTCCATCGGGTTTTATTTCACCGTGAAAACCCATTTTACACCCGACCGCTTCTACTGCCGGCGGAAGAAAACCAAGACCCAAGTATTATTGACCTCTAATGCATGTAATTCTCCAACATTGCAGACCTTCCATGAGGAAATTTGGGCCAGCGCTCATCAGATGCGTGGTATATCAACCAATGAGAGAGAAGCACGAAAAGATCAGAACTAGGAGACAAACGATGATCGAAGCATAATCGATGATAGAATAAGCTCTGATATTAGCATATCTAGGCGGCATTCTGCGGTATGCTTCTCTTTCGAACGGTTAATAGGTGGAGTATCAGTTCTATCAACAACCGGTAAATCAACATCAATAGTAACTAGTACAGGAGGGATAGGAGATGGCTCAATACCTGATAAAAGTGAATCAGTGGCAAGTGGTGAACCTGGAGAAGCAGAAGATGTCGGGTAGTTTGGTGGAGAAGGTTGGAGCCCTGGATATCGACGAGTATAGACCTGTAAAGGAGGTGAAACCAAATGTGGAACTGGAGGGGAGACTATAGGCTCTGGCTGAACACTCATCGGAAGTGGAAAATAAATAGGAACCGAATGTGAATCCTCATGAGGAAAAGGGAGTATCGGAAACCACTCCCCCTGAGATAGAACATCACCTGAAAAGAATGGAGCATGTTCGAAGAAAGTAACGTCCATGGAGATGAAACAATGACGCGATGAGGGGTGATAACACCGATAACCCTTCTGAGTATGAGAGTAACCAAGGAACACACATTTCAAGGCACGTGGATCTAGTTTAGAGATAGACCTGGTGACTTGGACGAAACAAACACACCTATAAACACGAGGTGGGATTTGAAAAACAGAACGATCAGGATGAATAATGGAATACGGAGTGCGAAAGCCAAGTGCTCAAGATGGAGAACGGTTAATGCGATACACCGCCATAAGGACAAAGATCGCACCGTAAAGCGTGAAGGAACATTCATGCCAATAGACATAGCACGAAAGCAAGATCAAGAATATGACGGTTTTTCTTTTCGACTTACCATTTTTTGTGGAGTCCGAGTGTTAGAGGTTTGATGCAAAATACCATTGGCCTCATAGAAGAATCGAAGACCATGAGACGTAAATTCCCCGCCTCGATCGGACGAAAGATTTTAAGCTGTTGTACCAAAGCGGTATGCGAACCATTGCGATAAAACTCGGAAAATGGAGGAGACTTCATCTTTGGATTTCATTAAATAAACCCAAGTACACCTAGAGAAATTGTCAATGAATAACACAAAATAACGAAATCCTAAAAGCGAAGTGGCCACGGGGCGGGACCCCAAACATCGAGTGCACAATATCAAACAAAGACGAAATTTTATTACTACTTAATGGATAAGGGCTACAATGATGTTTATCCAGTTCACATGTCTCACAAGATAGACTTGACATGGATACTTTGGAAAAGAAAGATGGAAACAAATAACGTAGATACTCAAAAGAAATATAACCTAAGCGGTAATGCCAACGTAACACCCGCTTTACATTTTCACTACCAGACGAAGACTCTAACTGGAGGGCATGGGGAGAGATTGAAGAAATAGGTCTATCCTGTACATATAAGCCACCCTCTTCACGTCCACTGCCAATCACCTTCTGCGACACCAAATCCTGGAAAACACAGTAAGATGGATAAAAGGTTACACTGTAGTTTACATCTTTGGTAAGTTTACTAACAGAAATAAGAATGGTGATCAACTTGGGGACATGAAGAACATCATGTAACAAAAATGAATCAGTAATTGGGATACAACCCTGCCCTACAATAGGTGTTTCAGCCCCATTGGCAAGACAAACTGTCCGTTTCCAAGAACTAGATGCATAATTCCGAAAAAGAGAAGACATACCAGTCATATTATCAGTGGCACCCAAATCAACAATCCAGGGTGAAGTCCGGGATGCAGAAGCACTATTGGCAGATGCAAAATTACCTGCATGAGAAGGTCCCGGTTGAGAAGACATAAAGAGAAATTGCCGGAACCTGCTGATCTCTTTTGGAGAAAGAGCACTAGAAGCAGAAGACTCGATCTAATGTACTAGAGTCAGCAGATAGGTGTGCTGAGGACTGAGATGTTGATTGTGGTGGTTGAAAACCAGGAGGACGATCGTGTAATTGATAACATGTTGCCTTTACATGCCCAAATCTACCACAATGATCACACTTCTTGTTTGGAGGACGAGAACTACTAGAGGCCGTTGGCAATGGCAAAAGCCCAGGTAATGGTGCCCGGAAAGTTTGTGGAGGAACTGACGGTGGTGGCGGATAAGCATAACGGTTTGCCGCCATAGCGTAAGTCTCGCATGAAGGCGCCGAGTACGAGGGCGACGCTCGACGGCGACTCGATCGAGAGACAATAGGCATGTGCTTCTTCGAGAGTTGGGAGCGGATGCTTGTCAAGCGGATGAACAAAGCATACTCAAACTTCGGGATTGAGCCCGCCAAGAAATTGAAATACTCGATTCTTTCTCCACAATTTTGCATAAATCTCGGCCTTTGATTAGTCGGGCCATTCAATAAAACTATCATAATGAGATAGTTTTTCCCAACCAGATCAAAGTCTCGCATAGTACGCCCCAAGAGATCGAGTTCCCTGTTTGAAATTTCCAATCTCATTGGAAAGTTGGAAATTCCTTGCATTATTTTGTCTTTGAGAATATACAAATAAGATATGCAGTGTCTGTAAAATAGCCAGCAGAAATCGTTGGTTGCATAGAATTAATCAACCAAGTCCTCACCATAGAATCATCTGAGAACCACTTAGCATGCCGGATCGGTTTACGTAGGTGCCTTTTCTCGTGCCTTAAGAAATCCTATCTTTCCACGGCCTCCAACAAACAATTTTACAGACTGTGCCCATCGAACATAGTTCAAACCATCTAGTAGCTATGAGGTAACTTTCAAATTCGAATTATCATGAACAGGGTAAAAGGACTGAACATCTTCACCTGTTCTAACCGAAGAAACCGTCGAGATAGTAGACTCATCACTATTAGTCATATCGATTAAATAATTACCTCAAAAATAATAAACAGATCTGAGATTCAGATCAACACCTATCGCATCTCACGATTGGTTAAAAAAAAAAAAAAAAAAAACGCAGAAGCTTAGGTTGCAATCAGAACAATTTGCTTTAATAGTTCTGATATCATGTAGAAAGTAATTTAGGGAAAAGTTAAGTGAATGAGAGAGCTCATCATTTATATTTATAGAATCATAATAGAACCCTAGAAAGGGTAATAAAATAATTACAGAGGTAATATAGGAAAAATACTATAATAGCCCTGCTAACAGAGTGGCCCCAACACTTGCATAGCCTAAGAGCACATCAAGGTATGCAATGCCTTCGGTGAATCAACATCAATGGACTACTGTGAAACCAAAGGAAGAAAGAGGATCCAAGTGCATTCTTCAGGAGAAATAGAGCATACACTTGCAATGATGAAGAATGTAAAGTCACTAATCAAAAACAAAATAGATGAGATGTCTTGAAGACTACACCAAAGACCTTATTCTTGGACTCACTTATGTGTGTTGTGCTTGTGAAGGTTTCTTTTGTAGCTAGGAGAAAATGCAGACTCATCTCAGGAAGGATCAACCTAAGATAGTGAAGGAAATCATGATGAGAAAGTAGGATTTTGATATCCCTACTTTCGTAGGTTAGATTGATGCATGTCTAGTGTATCATCTCTTTTATGTTAGGCTTGAATTGAAATAGCGATTAGCTTGTGTATGGCTTGATGCCCGTTGAACTTGTAAGTTTATTGTGTTACTCCCTTTAATGATCTAATTCTAAGGGGGTTTTTGTAAGGTTCTATCTTTGGCAATAAAACGGCCGTCTGCCGTAACCCCAACTTAATTTTTTTTTTAAATGATCTCCCTGAGCTCAGTTTTTGGACTTGTGCAAGTAAGGAGATAGCAGTACCAGTGTTTAGTACTTCAGTAGTACAAACTAACTAAAAGTTTCTTGCTGCAAAGCCTGGTAAATTTCTGGGACTCGGTACTAGTACAAGTATATACAACCATCTATCTCCTAATTAAGATAAAAAAACACTGCTGCATCCAAACATCTGGGTGAACTGTGAAAGTGTGAAGTATCAAACTTAGATTAAGTATGAAGATCTTCTTTTACTGTAACAGGTAACTACATGTAATTATTACCATGACTTACCGGTAGTTTTGCTGAACATCTTCGCAACAAGCACTAATATATAATATTGACCATTTCTAAATAAAGACATAAGTGGGTCTTATCTTGCTTTCTTTGATTTAAAGGGATATACTGCTGGAGTTTTCTAAGCATGTTCAAGTATTAGGGGATACTTTGTCTGAAGTTATATCAGAGGCTCTCGGACTCAACTCGAACCATCTTAAAGACATGGGTTTTGTGGAGGGTCTTTCTGCTGCATGTCACTATTATCCAGCATGTCCAGAACCAGAACTGACCATGGGAACCACCAAGCATTCTGATCCTGATTTCTTCACTGTCCTACTACAAGATCACCTAGGAGGTTTACAAGTTCATCACGAAAACCAATGGGTTGACGTCTCTCCCCTGCGTGGAGGTTTAATAATAAATATAGGTGACATTCTTCAGGTAAATTAATTAAGCATTGTTTTTTTTCTCTAACTTGTTCTACAAAAATCACATTTTCCCATTATTTAGCGTGTTGAGACATGTTGCTCTAAGGAACCCCTTGAAAGAATTAAGACACACTTACAATTTCCCACAGTATATAAGTTTATTTGATTTTAAATTTATTTCGAGTACGTTTAATTTTGGTTGTGGACGTCCTGTCCTAATGCAGCTTGTCTCGAATAATAAACTTAAGAGCAGTGAGCACAGAGTGCTTGCCAAAAGAGAAGGGCCAAGAATTTCTGTGGCATGCTTCTTCAGGCCAGGTTTGCAGTCGACCAAGGTATATGGTCCCATCAAAGAGTTGCTGTCAGAACAAAATCTTCCCCTATTCAGGGAAACTACTGTACGTGATTACCTTGCTTACTACTCTAGCAAAGGATTGGATGGGGAGTCTGCTCTTACACATTTTCTCTTGTGACTTTGGATTGGTCCTTGGAAGACTTTATAGCTACTACAAATGGTTATTTCATGGAAGGGTACCTTGTTTACATTTGTATTTAGAGACAGATGCATGTCATGGTAGTGATTTTGGTGGTTGTGCTCCTGTTGCCGAAGTTGGGCCTAGATATATGCATGCAGGGGCACTGAAGTTAGAGAGGAGACTTTCTTGGATTAAAAACGAAGTATAGATGAAAGTTTGCATTTTAGGTCCCAAAAACCTTCTTCACAGTCCACTGTTGGTATTGAATCCGTAACAGATATATATGAACGATGACATTGATAATGTCATCTTTAATATTGTTTTAGAACGTGTCTATCTGTCTGTCTCTGGTTCATAATTCATAGTGTGCATTTAAATTTTAATGAGGTTGCATGCGTGACTAAAACTTCTTGATGGAATCAAGGGACCACTCTCTATTTCTGCATTTCTTTTATTGCTTTGACTGAGAGCATCCATAATTCCATAACCACTTAATCTAGTGAAGAGTAGTCTCTTCCCCCTAATCTCTTTAGAAAAAGCATGCTTGAGTGCTTGACTATACTGAAGTGAATCTATTATAAAATGCAGAACTGATTAACGTGGGGATTTTGTCGGTGATAGACATGTTCAAACTCACATGATTGTTTTGTTGTGGGATTCATACAAGCTTGTCCTATCCTTGTTTCTTATTAGTTAAGTACAATACAGACAGAGATCAAAGCCGGAAATCTCCCTAGACAAAAAATGTTGTCCACCATGATTGAAAATCCAATCAAAACTCAATCAGATTATGATCGAAAACAAGAACTGGAATCATTTGATGATACTAAAGCCGATGTGAAAGGACTGGTTGATGAAGGTGTCACGAAAACCCCTCAAATATTCATCCACCCACCATCATCAGTTGATCTCAACAAAAATACATCTCTGGGTAACTACAGAATTCCAGCGATAGACTCAAAGGTGTCAAAAATGTTACAACTCGGTCGTAGCATCGTTGAAGAAGTACGTCGTTAAATCAACTTTCAAACTACACTGTCAACATTGATTTCTCTACTATATTTTTTTTTTATGTCGATCCTTGTGATGTACTTTTTGATGGGGATTATACCAATACCAATCGATTCCCCACTACACAGATAACTTGTATTTGAACACAATTCAACTCCGGACAAAATCTAAATATCAACTACAACCTATACTAACATGCCCAACTCGCTAAACAACTATTAACAACAGATAATAATGTAAAGCAGTAAAAGCAAACCAAAACACAAAGATTTACCGTGGTTCGGCCAATGATGCCTACTTCCACAAGAGCCAGTTCTTTATAAAGTGAGAAGAAAGATTACAATCTCTCCTTTCAGTCTCTCACCTTACTAGATCACTCTTATCTCTTTACAGGGTTGTATCTCTGTAAAGGTTATCTCTCAATCTTGATAGCTTTCAAGATTGGGTTTCTCTCTCTCTTTGTTTTTGGTCTGGATTCCAATCCTTCTGACTTGGTTAGTTAGGTTTTCCAAAACCTTGATTTTTGGTTTTTATCTCCAAAAACCAAATTTCATGGTGATTCTTTGTGGCGAGGCCCACGAAATTAGACACTGGCGCTGGCGCCGCTTTGAAAGCGGGTCGCCCAACGTCTCGAGTCCGGGCTGGTCGCTTTCCTTTGCTGGTCTGGCGATTCTAACGATCGAGTCTTCGATGCTGGTCGCGCCAATATCTTGGAACTCGGAGCGGGTGTGCCCTTTTTGGCCAGCTCTTCGGCGAATCCGGCGAATTTGCTCCGTTTCTCTCGACTCTGTTTCTCTCCTCATGTGAGGGATAACTCGACAATCTCCCCCTCGAGCGGTGAGGGGGATACCTCCATGCAATTGCCAAATCGCAGGAGGAGTCCGCTACCATTCCGGGCGGTAGCACAACAAATATCAAACTTACCTTTTCGGTAAGACTTTGGTCATCATATCCAACCCGTTCTTGTCGGTATGGATCTTCTCGATACACAAATGCTTGTCTTCGAAAGTACTTATCTAATCAATGATAACGCACGATATATGTGCTTGGATCTAGAATGAAAACTTCGGATTCTTGCTCTTTGGAGTGGATGGCGCCCGCCACATAGAACTACAAACTGTTTACGCTTTAGCCCTAGTTCGTCGAAGAACCTCTTCATCCATAGCATCTCTTTGCAACACTCGGTGGTCGCAATATACTTTCGGCTTCGTAGTGGAGAGGGCAACACACTTTTGCAACTTAGATTGCCAAGAAACCGCTCCCCCGCAAAAGTAACCGGATAACCGGAGGTGGACTTCATCGAGTCAACATCACCTGCCATGTCTGCATCAGTGTAGGCTTCAAGTAAGGGCTTACTTCCACCAAAGCACAAACATGATTTAGAAGTGCCTTTGAGATATCTCAATATCCACTTAACACCTTCCCAATGCTCCTGACCCGGATTTGACAGAAATCTATTTACAACACTAACGGCGAAAGCAATATCCGGTCTAGTACACACCATGGCATGCATACATCAAACTGCCCACTGCGGATGCATAAGGAATCTTTTCCATCTGACTCTGCTCATGCTCACCCTTAGGACACATCTCTTTGGTCATGCGGGCCGCCACCAAGCGGATTAACCGACCGGGCTTCGCTTGATCCATGTTGAATCTCTTCAACACCTTCTCAATGTAGCTTTCTTGAGAAAGCCATAACTTTCCACTCTTTCTGTCACGAGTGATCCGCATCCCAAGTATCTGCTTTGCTTGACCCAAATCCTTCATCTCAAAGGACTTACTCAAGTCTTTCTTCAGCTTGGATATTTTGTTGATGTTTGGGCCAACTATCAACATATCATCCACATACAGCAATAGCACTATGAAATTCCCATCTGGAAATCTCTGAACAAATGCACAATGATCGGAACCAGACTTCTTGTATCCTTGCTTCGCCATAAAGGAGTCAAACTTTATGTACCCTTTGTTTGATTGCTTGCTTCAACCCATACAAGCTCTTTATCACCTTGCATACTAGGTGTTCCTTGCCTTTGACCTCAAACCCTACGGGTGGTCCATGTAGACATCTTCTTCAAGGTCTCCATGAAGAAAAGGCTGTCTTAACATCTAGGCTGCTTTCAACCTCTAGGTTCATACTTTGCGGCCATACCCAATACCACCGGGAGAAGTCATCTTCACTACAGAGAGAAAATCTCATCAAAGTCAATCCCTTTCCTTTGACCAATCCCTTCACAACAAGGCGAGCTTTGTGCCTTGGGTGAGGATTGTTCTCCTCATGCTTGACTTTGTATATTCACTTATTCTTGAGAACTTTTCTCCCGTGGGTTTCTCAACTAACTTCGTAAGTGTGATTCTTATGCAAAGAATCCATCTCGTCATCATGGCCTTCAACCACTTTTCTTTGTGCGTACGCCTTCAAGTGCCTCTTGATAGTACATAGGTTCTCTACCATCCGATAGTAGCGACGTCACGTATGTGGTGGATACAGTTGAAGCTAGTCTCCCTCTGTCGGACCTCCTTGCCCCATCTGGCCGGTGCCTCGGGAGGTTGCACTACCGCTTGCTCTCGGTGGTGGTTCATGCATCTCATCCGCATCTTCTATACCAATAGGTTCTATCCCATCATGAGCAATAGGATTCTCGTCATGAGCTTCAAACTCATGGTTCTCTGCATTCTCAATGCCTACTCAGACGTTCCACGGTAGGAACTTCCGGTTCGAATCAACAAGATCATTGGTGAAAGCCGCAGCTTCTCACCCTCCTCTCAAAAGTCCTGCTATGGTTTGGTCTTCTAAGAACCAACATCTCGACCGGATTACCTTCTTGTTAATTGGATCATAGAGTTTGTAACCAAACTTTTCATCTCCATAACCCAGGAAAAATGCCTTTGCTTGGCTTTGTCATCAAGCTTGGATCTCTCATCCCGGAATATGCACAAATGCCCCGCACCCAAATACCCTCAAGTATCTATAATCAACATATCTGCTGACCATACTCTCTCCGGATGATCACTATTGAGGCTTTTGCGGCGACAAGTTGATCACATGCACTACCAGACGCATTGCTTCTACCCAAAGTAGCTTATAGGTAGCTTAGAGTGAGATAGCATGCATCTCATCCTCTACAATGGTGCGGTTCATTTCTCTCTGTTATTCCATTCATTTGCGCGTGTGTCTTGGGAGCGATGCGCGCTCATAACGAATCCCATGACTCGGCAATACTCTTCAAATGGCCCAATGTACTCACACCCCCATTATCCGGCGCTTAATACACTTCAACAACTTCCGGTCTCTCTTTCCACCATCTTTGTGGAATTTCTCAAACACGCCAAGTACTTCATCCTTGGTCTTCGGACTATAGGCCCATATCTTTCTTGACGATCATCAATGAATGTCAAAAGTCACGGCTCCCCTGGTGGGACTTCACTCTCATAGGACCACATAAGTTGTTGCACTAGTTCAGGGCGGTGTCCTTTACGTGAGACGGGAATCTTTGGAAAGACACCCGTGTTGCTTTCCTACCAAAGCGATGAGTACATGTATTTAAATGTGTACCTTTAATGTCCGCACGACCTTTTGCTTAGCAAGAACTTCCATCCCTTTTATGCCCATGTGACCACGGTCTCTTGTGCCACGATTCGGATGAAGCTTCTTCACTACGCGCGTTTCGCTTTACACAAACTAGCTGTGTTTTGTAAAAGAGCAAGTTTTCTTTCCTCGCTCAATGGAACCTCGCTTTCGGTTTCCATACCCGTTACCAAACGAGTTTACAAAGCCATCGTCATCTAATTTCCCGGCCGAAATTAGGCTTAACCGTATGTCGGGGACATGTCTTACATCCTTCGAGTGTCAAGGTATAGCCGACATTGGTTTCTACATGAACATCTCCAATGCCTATAATCTTGAGACTCCATTTGTTACCCATCCTTACTTCACCATATTCACCATAGCCGTAGGTAGTGAAGAATCCCGCGTCTTGTGTGACGTGATAGGATGCTCCTCCCGTATCTATCACCCACTCTCGTATCCTCGACATGAGGTACTAAGACAAAGACACACCACAATCGACCTGATTCCCCATTCAGTCGCCGACTAGTCGCGGTAGTATCTCGCACTTTGTGTTTCCGTTCCCTCCGCACCATGTCTTCATGTACCGCGGTTATTCTTCTCATCCCTCTTCGTGTTCTCAGACTCATATCCGAAGTGGCCTTTGGTGGCACAATAGTAACATTGCCCTCGCCTTAGGAGTTCTAGCTTCACCCCTAGATTTATACATCATCACCTCTAGAGCGAGATGGTTTTACGTTTCGACCTCTCCCCGTTTCTCGTGAAAAGGATCTCTCGAGGAGAGGAGCCGCTTCTTCCACTCCTTCTAGTCTCCTCATTCAACAAAGACATGGTAGCCATTTCCATGGTAACAATTCCATCCTTGGTCGCTCCATGTGGAAACCGCTAATGTCTCCCAACTTTCGGGTAGAGCCTAATAGAAACAAAGCTTCAACTTCGTCTCCCAAATTGATCTTCATCAAATGCATCGATTGATGATATTTCGTACTTCATTAAGATGCTTTCGGACATTGAAGAACCTTTTTGGTGCCGTGGTTGCAAACTTCTTAACGACTAGCACTTTGTTTCCACCGGACTTCCTCTCACACAGTCTTCGAAGTTTCTTCCCACGGTGATCGGGCGTAGTCTCTTGGGACACATGGTGAAAAACATTACATCGTCAATCCATTGTCGAATGTATCCAATCGCTTTTTACGTCGAGCTTTTTCTACTCAAACCTCATCGATTTTTCGGTTTTACTCCTCATTCTCAATGGGAAGTGCCAAGTCCTGCGATATAAGCTATAGCGCCGAGTATTTTTAAAATCGTATTTTTCTATTTAATTAATTAATTTAATTATTTATTTTCAAAATTAAATCGGATGGGACTTCGAGATATGTGGGCCTGGTTTTGGGCCGAGTGATTGTTGGGCTTGGTTTCGGACCAAGTATATAAACACTTTTTCTAGAAAATAGGGTTCATAAAAAGAATAAAAAATAATGAAAATGGAGGCGAGCTTAAAGTTTGGATTTACGGAGAGGGTGGGAGCGGCGATTTCGGGTTCGGAGAAATTCGTTGGAGCTGTTCATACAGGTGAGTAGCTATTTTTGCTATTTCACCGGATTTATAATTTTTCGGCTATACAAACGAGATTTTTTACTGTCTAAGGTTTCGTTGATTTTCTGTAGTTATTCTCTATAATGTCCAAGTGTTAAATGGGCTAAGGTTAGCATAGTGTTGTTTTTTATATTATTGATTCGAACTGTCAAAGCTTTGAAGAGCAAAGCTTCGAGGAGCGGCAATGGCGGCTCCTCTGTCCGTTTGCGTGTCTGTTAAACTGTGATGGGGATGGGTTGGTTGAAATCGGTGGTTAGAATGTTAGGATGGATATTGGGTGTGGCTGTAAAGCTCGCACTGTTCATCAATGGCGTCGCCGGTTATGATATTGGTTGAACTGTTATACAGTTTCGGATGGGTGGTTTAATTGTTGTGGTGTATTGGTTGTGTGTGTGGGGCTGTTGAGTGGGGGCTTGACAGTGGGCGGAATGGAGCTTCGAATCCGGCGTCAATGGCGTTACTGCCATTACTGTGTTACTGAAGGATTTGGTTTTTGTATTTATTTTCGTGTTTGAACTGTTTTTGGTTGAGGTTGTGGGTGGTTGATGTATGTTGGTATGTGGGAAGGTTGGTTGAGTGATAAGGGCTGTCGATTGAAGCTCGAAGCTCCATCAATGGGGTCGCGATTTTCAGATCTAGATTTAGGAAGATTTTTGAGTGTATGATTTTCGGTTTTCGCATTCATTAATGTTAGAGGGTTTTTGTTTGGGAGTCTAACCGATTTAATGGAATGGGAGATGGTGGTGGCCGGAGATTGGTGGCTGGAGGAGGAGAGAAGGGAAGAAGATGAACAGTAATCCGAATTTGGGCCTGGGTTGGTGTATTTGGGCCCGAGGTTATGTGGTTTGCTTGGGCCGGTCCATGTTAGGTTAAACTATTTTGGATCAGTTTGATTAAGTTTTAGTTTGGGCCGGACCACATCAGTTTTGGTTGGGCCAGCTCTTTTTAGTTTTGTGTGGACCAATTCTTTTTAGCCTTTGTTTTGTATGGACCAGTTCAATTAAGATTGGACCACTTTGGTTTAGTTTGGTTGGGTCCGGACTATGACCTTGGTCGAGCCTACGAGAAATACGACTTTTGACCTTAAATGTATAACCATTCTTACTTTCTGAACCTGTCGAACGGAAAAACCGGTTTGACTTTGACAATGATGAATTGACTTTGACCAGGACAGTTTGACTTTGACCAGGACAATTTGACTTTGACTATGACATGTTGAGTTTGACCTTGACCATGATGTGTTGACCTTTGACCGTTGACTTTGACCGTTGACTTTGACTGTTGACCGTTGACTGGGAATGTTGACTTTTCTAATTTTTCACATATTTGATTATACGGATAAATATAATAATAAAATATTGTTGAGATTGTATAACTTGGTTTGTCATTATCTAATTTAGATTTGGCGTGGAGTAGTGTGTAAAAGATATATATATTGGGCTTTGATTGTGGATGGACCGTTTATTTGTGCTACGTTTTATGTGTATATTATATGGACACATATAGTAATAAAATCTTGTGGAAGTTTTGGTATATATTTGGTTGTCATTATCTAAGAAAGATTTGGACATTGATGTTGTGTATTTTTGACGCGTGGCGATATTGAGGTGTTAGGAGACATTATATTCCTAATACGTTATAATAAAGATGTATCACGATCGTTGAAGCATTGTGACGTGATATAATATCTTTGGGATATTTATATTAATGCAATATCTTGGAGAAATGTATATACACTCCATTATTTTATATGTGAGATGCTAATATAGTATTGGTGAATGTTTGCGGGAGTGTGGGGTAGTCTGATAATATATTGCAAGACGCGTGAAAGAATGAAAGTGACTATGAGATATAATTGAGATGTTTAGATATTATGGCTTAGTGCAATAAGGTAATTGACACCTAGCGTGATATAGTAGAAATGTTTATGAGTCGTTAATGTATGACACGAATAAATTACGAAACGAAAATCCTAAGAACGACTACCACAACTCGTGTGATTGGCCCTCCGGCGTTTGATTAATCCGAATGGCCTTCGGCCTCTTCCTACGGCGTTCAAGAAAATTTCGAATGGCCTCCCTGGCGAAATAGAATAGTGGCTTGATTATTAGTTCGCAAAATAAACGATGATGCATATATTTTATCTTAGAATAGTGGCGGTCTTACATAGATTTGGCTTCCAGGTGTGAGGATTTACGGTGTCGCGGCATCCATTTCAGTGGAGTTACGCCGAGTGGCTCATTATGTAAGGGAGGCATGTG
The DNA here is from genome assembly GCF_015680905.1 of Coptis chinensis. Classification (NCBI taxonomy): domain Eukaryota; kingdom Viridiplantae; phylum Streptophyta; class Magnoliopsida; order Ranunculales; family Ranunculaceae; genus Coptis; species Coptis chinensis. The sequence goes on from NC_141464.1 coordinate 78,489,221, forward strand.
GATGTACATGTTGTGGTGGGGTTGCGATTGTGGTAGCCAGGGAAACTAGGTAAGACATAGATCTGGCGTGATTTTAGGGATACACAAAGAAAAGCCCGAAATAATCTAATTATGGTAATATGTTTGGTTGGTTATTTGTTTAGTTAGAACCTAAAAGCGCCTCGATGGAGGAACTACATGCCTTATTTATGATGTGTATAGTTTGTTGTGTGGTTAGTGGGAAGTTAAAAGCCTCGATTGGAGGAACTCCACCGCCTAGATTATTGAACTTAAGGATGTTGTATTAGTCGTTAAAAGTTAAAGGCTCGATGGAGGAACTAAGCTGCGTAGTATGGATTGTGTATGTATATGTATAATTATATGTTGTATTTTAGGGCTACTCACACCGGCATTTTATAATCTTGTCGACCCGATTTGCATGTTTGCTTATCGGGTGTGTTCATTCAATGAACATAGTTGATAAGTTTTGATGAGGTTTAGTGTTGAAGAAGATTGGTTCTTTGCTTGTGGTTTTGCGTTAAGCGTTCATCTCGGATCACGTTTTGTTTTCCGCGAGGTGATATAGCTTTTCGGTCTAGACAATGTTTTTGTATTCTCATTTGTATATTTTAATTAAAGAGTTATTGAAAAGAGATTTGTAATCTAATCTTAATTAGGAATTTTTGTAATGAAGAGGACTTATGTATAATTGAAATTTTTATTGGTTTTTAATTATCCGCATATTTTAAAACTGTTTATGGGTTTTTGGGAGTGGAGAGTGCGTCACACCTCAGAGATCGAAGAGTCGGGGACAAATAATGTTTTTCCGAATTCTGTCGAAATTCGGGGTGTGACAATAGCAAGTCTTCCATCTTGGCTTTCCAGATGGTGTAGTTCTTCCTATTCAGACTCATCATGCGAGTATTCACGAAATGGTCCATCTCTACAAGTTATTTAACCTCAAATCTTTCTCGGGGAATTTTCACAAACACCTTTCCGACCAAGATTCGGATAACACCCTAGGCTATTCTAACCAAGGCTCTTATACCACTCGTTGGGGATTATACCAATACCAATCGATTCCCCACTACACAGATAACTTGTATTTGAACACAATTCAACTCTGGACAAAATCTAAATATCAACTACAACCTATATTAACATGCCCAACTCGCTAAGCAACTATTAACAACAGATAATAATGTAAAGCAGTAAAAGCAAACCACAACATAAAGATTTACCGTGGTTCGGCCAATGATGTCTACTTCCACAAGAGCCAGTTCTTTATAAAGTGGGAAGGAAGATTACAATCTCTCTTTTCGGTCTACCAGCTTACTAGATCACTCTTATCTCTTTCTGAGGGTTATATCTCAGTTCTTGTGGTGAGGCCGAAATTAGACCTGGCTTGGCTGGCGGGGTAACTATCTTGAGTCGCTCTTCGAACGCGCGCTTTAACGCGAATCGAGTCCGAGATGGTCGCGGCCTTCGAGAGCTGGTCGCACCAACGTCGCGGAGTCCGGTTGCCCCTTTGGCTGTCGGTCGCCTAATATCTTGGAACTCGGAGCTGGCAGTGCCTCTTCGAGCGCTTGGTGCGCTCTGACGAATCCGAAGCCGAATTTGCTCCGTTTCTCTCCAGCTCTGTTTCTCTACTCATGTGGGAGATAACTCCAACACTTTTCTATTTGTATCATGTGGACGGTGGACCATTTCGCACCAGGAGTCAAGAAATTCGCTGATTGACATGTGTGGTCATAAAAGTTTGTCCTATCACTTGTTTCTTAGTTGTCATCAAATGCAATGCAGACACAGTGATCTAAGCCAGAAACCTCCCTAGAGCTAAAAAATGTTCTCCGCCATGATTGATAATACAATAAAAACTGGATCAGATTATGATCGAATTCAAGAACTAAAATCATTTGATGATACTAAAGCCGGTGTGAAAGGACTAGTTGATGAAGGTGTCACGAAAATCCCACAAATATTCATCCACCCACCATCATCAGATATGAAATTATCTCTGGGTGGTAACTACAGGATTCCAGTGATAGACTTCACAGGTGTCCAAAATGATACTACTCGACGTAGTAGCATAGTTGAAGAAGTCCGTCGTGCATCTGAGACAGGCGGCTTTTTTCAGTTGGTGAACCATGGAATAGACGTACGTGTATTGGATGAAATGATTGGAAGTGTACGAAAGTTTCATGAACAACCAAAGGAAGTGAAGTCCAAGTACTATACTCGTGATCTTAGTGTAAAAGTGAGATATAGCAGTAACTTCGAGTTGTACCAATCTCCTGCTGCTAATTGGAGGGACTCAATGAGTTGTACTATGGCTCCTGAACCTCCCAGTCCTGAAGAGTTGCCTTTGGTGTGCAGGTATATATGTTCCCCCTTGGTTTTGTTGGTTGATGTTATTAATTAACTTATGTTTAAGAGCAGCTTGATTAGATATAAGGAATTGTAGCAAAAACTGGTAATATCTAGTGATAGAGAAATTAATTTTCAATTTTTAGAATACATGAGCGTTCAGATCAATTGGTTATTTTTTATCTTTCCGTTTTCCCTCAAAAGAGTGGAGCATGATCTCCCTGAGAGGAGAATGACCATCATTGACTGACAACTTCTTCTTCTCTGACCAGACTCTTTTTGAAGATTTTTCTTCTCTAAGAACTGATCTAACATATACTACCATGGAAAACCCACTAGCTTCAGTCAATGATTTTCCCCCCTTACCAGCAACATCTCCAACCGTTGCTAGCTAGTAATGTTCCTCCTCAAGATTCAAACTTGACTTCTCCATTAGTTCAAGTTCACATAAACAAGCAATACAACAATCTTCGTACCAGAGTGTCGAAGAAACAAGGTGTGGTCAGCTTGACTCTGAACATATCCATATGCAGTCATGGTTGCAGCAAATGTTTCAGTCCAAGTGCGAGGAGACTATTTAAGCCCATAGATAGACTTTTTCAACCGGCACACTAAGCCCGAAGTAGAAGAAAAAACGGAAACCAGGTGGTGAAGACATATACACCTCTTCTTGTAAAGCCCCATTGAGAGAGGCATTTTTCACATCCATCTGAAAAAGGGGCCATGACTTGGACGCAGCAAGAGAAAAAATAACTCGAATCGTATTCATCTTGGCCACAAAAGCAAAGGTCTCCTGATAATCAACCCCATGAATCTGTGCATACCCCTTAGCAACCAACCGAGCCTTGTACCTACTAACTGTTCCATCTCGGTTTTGTTTCACCGTGAAAACCCATTTACACCGGCGCTCTATATGGCGGAAGAGAAACCAAGACCTAAGTATTATTGACCTCTAATGCATGTAATTCCTCCAACATTGCAAAGACCTTCCAATGAAATTTTGGGCCAACACCTCCGCTTAATCGTGACGTGGTATATCAACCAATGAGAGAGAAGCACGAAAAAAGATCAGTAACTAGGAGACAAACGATGATCCGAAGTATAATCGGTGATAGAATAAGCTACAATATTAGCATATCTAGTCGGCATTCTGCGCAAGTATGCTTTCTTTCCAACAAACAATAGGTGGAGTATCAGTTCTATCAACAACCGGTAAATCAACATCAATAGTAACTAGTACAGGAGGGATAAGAGATGGCTCAATACCTGATAAAAGTGAATCAGTGGCAAGTGGTGAACTTGGAGAAGCAGAAGATGTCGGGCAGTCTGGTGGAGAAGGTTGGCCCCCTGGATATCGACGAGTATTGAGCTGTAAAGGAGGTGAAACCAAATGTGGAACTGGAGGGGAGACTATAGGCTCTGGCTGAACACTCATCGGAAGTGGAAAAGAAATAGGAACCGAATGTGAATCCTCATGAGGAAAAGGGAATACCGGAAACCACTCCTCCTGAGATAGAACATCACCTGAAAAGAATGGAGCATGTTCGAAGAAAGTAACGTCCATGGAGATGAAACAACGACGCGATGAGGGGTGATAACACCGATAACCCTTATGAGTATGAGAGTAACCAAGGAACACACATTTCAAGGCACGTGGATCTAGTTTAGAGATAGACCTAGTGACTTGGACGAAACAAACACACCTATAAACACGAGGTGGGATTTGAAAAACAGAACGATCAGGATGAATAATGGAATACGGAGTGCGAAAGCCAAGAGCTCAAGATAGAGAACGGTTAATGAGATACACCGCCATAAGGACAGCATCAGACCATAAACGTGAAGGAACATTCATGCCAATAGACATAGCACGAGCAAGATCAAGAATATGACGGTTTTTTCTTTCTGACTTACCATTTTGCTGTGGAGTCTGAGTGCTAGAGGTTTGATGCAAAATACCATTGGCCTCATAGAACTGTCGAAGACCATGAGATAGAAATTCCCCACCCTGATTGGAACGAAAGACTTTAACTGTTGTACCAAACTGTGTACGAACCATTGCAGTAAAACTCTGGAAAATGGAGGAGACTTTATTTTTGGATTTCATTAAATAAACCCAAGTACACCTAGAGAATTCGTCAATGAATAACACAAAATAACGAAATCCTAAAAGCAAGCCCCGACCGGGGGACCCCAAACATCAGAGTGCACAATATCAAACAAAGACGAAGTTTTATTACTACTTAATGGATAAGGGCTACAATGATGTTTATCCAGTTCACATGTCTCACAAGATAGACTTGACATGGATACTTTGGAAAAGAAAGATGGAAACAAATAACGTAGATACTCAAAAGAAATATAACCTAAGCGGTGATGCCAACGTAACACGCTTTTACATTTTCACCACCGCATCGAAGACTCTAACCGGAGGGCATGGGAGAGATCAAGAAATAGGTCTATCCCGTACATATAAGCCACCCTCTTCACGTCCATCGCCAATCACCTTCTGCGACACCGGATCTTGGAAAACACAAGAAGATGGATAAAAGGTTACACTGCAGTTTACATCTTTGGTAAGTTTACTAACAGAAATAAGAATGGTGATCAACTTGGGGACATGAAGAACATCAGGTAACAAAAATGAATCAGTAATTGGGATACAACCCTGCCCTACAATAGGTGTTTCAGCCCCATTGGCAAGACGAACTGTCCGTTTCCAAGAACTAGATGCATAATTCCGAAAAAGAGAAGACATACCAGTCATATTATCAGTGGCACCCAAATCAACAATCCAGGGTGAAGTCCGGGATGCAGAAGCATTATTGGCAGATGCAAAATTACCTGCATGAGAAGGTCCCGGTTGAGAAGACATAAAGAGAAATTGCCAGAACCTGCTGATCTCTTTTGGAGAAAAAGCACTAGAAGCATAAGTCTCTAATGTACTAGAGTCAGCAGATAGGTGTGCTGAGGACTGAGATGTTGATCGTGGTGGTTGAAAACCAGGAGGACGACCGTGTAATTAATAACATGTTGCCTTTACATGCCCAAATCTACCACAATGATCACACTTCTTGTTTGGAGGACGAGAACTACCAAAGGCCGTTGGCAATGGCAAAAGCCCAGGTAATGGTGCCCGGAAAGTTTGTGGAGGAACTGACGGTGGTGGCGGATAAGCATAACGGATCGCCAAAGCGTAAGTCTCGCATGAAGGCCGAGAGTCTGAGCACTGGCTTCGGCGACTCGATCAGAGAGACAATAGGCATGTGCTTCCTCGAGAGTTGGGAACGGATGCTTGTCAAGCAGATGAACAACAACATACTCAAACTCAGGATTGAGCCCAGCAAGAAACTGAAATACTCGATTCTTCTCCACAATTTTTGCATAAATCTCTGCTGCATTAACTAGCCATTCAATAAAACTATCATAATGATATAGTTCTTCCCAACCAGATCGAAGTCTGGCATAGTACGCCCCAAGAGATCGAGTTCCTTGTTTGAAATTTCCAATCTCATTGGAAAGTTGGAAACTCCTTGCATTATTTTGTCATTAAGAATATACTGTACGAAGAGATTCCCAAATAAGATATGCAGTGTCTGTAAACAAATAGCCAGCAGAAATCGTTGGTTGCATAGAATTAATCAACCAAGTCCTCACCATAGAATCATCTGAGAACCACTTAGCGTACTTCGGATCAGTTTCTGTAGGTGCCTTTTCTGCACCCAGAAGAAATCCTATCTTTCCACGGCCTCCAACAAACAATTTTACAGACTGTGCCCATCGAACATAGTTCAAACCATCTAGTAGCTATGAGGTAACTTTCAAATTCGGATTATCATGAACAGGGTAGAAGGACTGAACATCTTCACCCGTTCTAACCGAAGAAGCAGTCGAGATAGTAGACTCATCACTATTAGTCATATCGATTAAATAATTATCTCAAAAATAATAAACAGATCTAAGATTTAGATCAACACGTATCGCATCTCGTGATTGGTTAAAAAAAAAAAAAAAAAAAAAAAAAAAAAACCTGCAGAAGCTTAGGTTGCAATCAGAACAATTTGCTTTAATAGTTCTGATATCATGTAGAAAGTAATTTAGGGAAAAGTTAAGTGAATGAGAGAGCTCATCATTTATATTTATAGAATCATAATAGAAACCCTAGAAAGGGTAATAAAATAATTACAGAGGTAATATAGGAAAAATACTATAATAGCCCCGCTAACTGAGTGGCCCCAACACTTGCATTGCCTAAGAGCACATCAAGGTATGCAATGCCTTCAGTGAATCAACATCAATGGACTACTGTGAAACCAAAGGAAGAAAGAGGATCCAAGTGCATTCTTCAGGAGAAATAGAGCATACACTTGCAATGATGAAGAATGTAAAGTCACTAATAAAAAACAAAATAGATGAGATGTCTTGAAGACTACACCAAAGACCTTACTCTTGGACTCACTTATGTGTGTTGTGCTTGTGAAGGTTTCTTTTGTAGCTACGAGAAAGTGCAGACTCATCTCAGGAAGGATCATCCTAAGATAGTGAAGGAAATCATGATGAGAAAGTAGGATTTTGATATCACTACTTTCGTAGGTTAGATTGATGCATGTCTAGTGTATCATCTCTTCTATGTTAGGCTTGAATTGAAATAGCGATTAGCTTGTGTATGGCTTGATGCCCGTTGAACTTGTAAGTTTATTGTGTTACTCCCTTTAATGATCTAACTCTTAGGGGGTTTTTGTAAGGTTCTATCTTTGGCAATAAAACGGCCGTCTGCCGTAACCCCAGCTTAATTTTTTTTTTAAATGATCTCCCTGAGCTCAGTTTTTGGACTTGTGCAAGTAAGGAGATAGCAGTACCAGTGTTTAGTACTTCAGTAGTACAAACTAACTAAAAGTTTCTTGCTGCAAAGCCTGGTAAATTTCTGGGACTAGGTACTAGTACAAGTATATACAACCATCTATCTGCTAATTAAGATAAAAAAACACTGCTGCATCCAAACATCTGGGTGAACTGTGAAAGTGTGAAGTATCAAACTTAGATTAAGTATGAAGATCTTTTACTGTAACAGGTAACTACATGTAATTATTACTATGACTTACCGGTAGTACCTATCATTTTGCTGAACATCTTTGCAACAAGCACTAATATATAATATTGACCATTTCTAAATAAAGACATAAGTGGGTCTTATCTTGCTTTCTTTGATTTAAAGGGATATACTGCTGGAGTTTTCTAAGCATGTTCAAGTATTAGGGGATACTTTGTCTGAAGTTATATCAGAGGCTCTCGGACTCAACTCGAACCATCTTAAAGACATGGGTTTTGTGGAGGGTCTTTCTGCTGCATGTCACTATTATCCAGCATGTCCAGAACCAGAACTGACCATGGGAATCACCAAGCATTCTGATCCTGATTTCTTCACTGTCCTACTACAAGATCACCTAGGAGGTTTACAAGTTCATCACGAAAACCAATGGGTTGACGTCTCTCCCCTGCGTGGAGGTTTAATAATAAATATAGGTGACATTCTTCAGGTAAATTAATTAAGCATTGTTTTTTTTCTCTAACTTGTTCTACAAAAATCACATTTTCCCATTATTTAGCGTGTTGAGGCATGTTGCTCTAAGGAACCCCTTGAAAGAATTAAGACACACTTACAATTTCCCACAGTATATAAGTTTATTTGATTTTAAATTTATTTTGAGTACGTTTAATTTTGGTTGTGGACGTCCTGTCCTAATGCAGCTTGTCTCGAATAATAAACTTAAGAGCAGTGAGCACAGAGTGCTTGCCAAAAGAGAAGGGCCAAGAATTTCTGTGGCATGCTTCTTCAGGCCAGGTTTGCAGTCGACCAAGGTATATGGTCCCATCAAAGAGTTGCTGTCAGAACAAAATCTTCCCCTATTCAGGGAAACTACTGTACGTGATTACCTTGGTTACTACTTTAACAAAGGATTGGATGGGGAGTCTGCTCTTACACATTTTCTCTTGTGACTTTGGATTGGTCCTTGGAAGACTTTATAGCTACTACAAATGGTTATTTCATGGCAGGGTACCTTGTTTACATTTGTATTTAGAGACAGATGCATGTCATGGTAGTGATTTTGGTGGTTGTGCTCCTGTTGCCGAAGTTGGGCCTAGATATATGCATGCAGGGGCACTGAAGTTAGAGAGGAGACTTTCTTGGATTAAAAACAAAGTATAGATGAAAGTTTGCATTTTAGGTCCCAAAAACCTTCTTCACAGTCCACTGTTGATATTGAATCCGTAACAGATATATATGAACGATGACATTGATAATGTGATCTTTAAAATTGTTTTTGAACGTGTCTATCTGTTAGTCTCTGGTTCATAATTCATAGTGTGCATTTAAATTTTAATGAGGTTGCATGCGTGACTAAAACTTCTTGATGGAATCAAGGGACCACTCTCTATTTCTGCATTTCTTTTATTGCTTTGACTGAGAGCATCCATAATTCCATAACCACTTAATCTAGTGAAGAGTAGTCTCTTCCCCCTAATCTCTTTAGAAAAAGCATGCTTGAGTGCTTGACTATACTGAAGTGAATCTATTATAAAATGCAGAACTGATTAACGTGGGGATTTTGTCGGTGATAGACATGTTCAAACTCACATGATTGTTTTGTTGTGGGATTCATACAAGCTTGTCCTATCCTTGTTTCTTATATTAGTTAAGTACAATACAGACAGAGATCAAAGCCGGAAATCTCCCTAGACAAAAAATGTTGTCCACCATGATTGAAAATCCAATCAAAACTCAATCAGATTATGATCGAAAACAAGAACTGGAATCATTTGATGATACTAAAGCCGATGTGAAAGGACTGGGTGATGAAGGTGTCACGAAAATCCCTCAAATATTCATCCACCCACCATCATCAGTTGATCTCAACAAAAATACATCTCTGGGTAACTACAGAATTCCAGCGATAGACTTCAAAGGTGTCAAAAATGTTACAACTCGGTCGTAGCATCGTTGAAGAAGTACGTCGTTAAATCAACTTTCAAACTACACTGTCAACATTGATTTGTCTACTATATTTTTTTTATGTCGTCGCTTGTGATGAACTTTTCTCTTTGTATCATGTGGACTGTGGACCATTTCGCACGAGGGGTCATAAGAGTTTGTCCTATCACTGTTTCTTAGTGGTCATCAAGTGCAATACAGACAGTGATCTAAGCCAGAAACCTCCCTAGAGCTAAAAAATGTTCTCCGCCATGATTGATAATCCAATGAAAACTGGATCAGATTATGATCGAATTCAAGAACTAAAATCATTTGATGATACTAAAGCCGGTGTGAAAGGACTAGTTGATGAAGGTGTCACGAAAATCCCACAAATATTCATCCACCCACCATCATCAGATATGAAATCATCTCTGGGTGGTAACTACAGGATTCCAGTGATAGACTTCTCAGGTGTCCAAAATGATACAACTCGACGTAGTAGCATAGTTGAAGAAGTCCGTCGTGCATCTGAGACAGGCGGCTTTTTTCAGTTGGTGAACCATGGAATAGACGTACGTGTATTGGATGAAATGATTGGAAGTGTAGGAAAGTTTTATGAACAACCAAAGGAAGTGAAGTCCAAGTACTATACTCGTGATTTTCGTGCAAAAGTGAGATATAACAGTAACTTCGATTTGTACCAATCTCCTGCTGCTAATTGGAGGGACTCAATGAGTTGTACTATGGCTCCTGAACCTCCCAGTCCTGAAGAGTTGCCTTTGGTGTGCAGGTATATATGTTCCCCCTTGGTTTTGTTGGTTGATGTTATTAATTAACTTATGTTTAAGAGCAGCTTGATTAGATATAAGGAATTGTAGCAAAAACTGGTAATATCTAGTGATAGAGAAATTAATTTTCAATTTTTAGAATACATGAGCGTTCAGATCAATTGGTTATTTTTTATCTTTCCGTTTTCCCTCAAAAGAGTGGAGCATGATCTCCCTGAGAGGAGAATGACCATCATTGACTGACAACTTCTTCTTCTCTGACCAGACTCTTTTTGAAGATTTTTCTTCTCTAAGAACTGATCTAACATATACTACCATGGAAAACCCACTAGCTTCAGTCAATGATTTTCCCCCCTTACCAGCAACATCTCCAACCGTTGCTAGCTAGTAATGTTCCTCCTCAAGATTCAAACTTGACTTCTCCATTAGTTCAAGTTCACACTCCTAATCCATGGAGCTCTCTCTTCAAAACAAGTAGCTCTGCTGCGTTAAAGAAGGTGAATGTCAACATAGTTGATGGTGTTGCAATATTCCCATCTGATATTATTTTTTTTTTGAAAAGTTTGCTGGGGTTAAGGCAAACCCCCACCTGTTTATTGCACATAGAGAAACATTACATACCTTCCCTAAGAGTATGATCATTAGAGGGAGGTACACATAACATAATGCATCAAGCCTAAAACACTTGGGATTTCTCCCTACACATACATTCCCGAAGGAACAAACTCTAGCAAGAAGACCACAATCAGCAACCCCATCAACCATAGCATGAGGGACCGTCTGCCTTCAATCCACACCCCAAACAAAGACAGAGAGCACATACCACTAAGGCAACCTATTGATAATCTATGACGGTATTGCGGCCGTTCGACCCAGATCATTAAAGGGAACATACAAAGACTACAACAGGCATGAAGCCTTCACAAAAATGAGATTAATCATAACACATACCACAAGCAAGTATTCATAGGAATCGTCTCATTTGATCTCCTACTTTCTAGCCTTCAATTGCTTTACTATCTTAGGATGATCTTTCCTAAGATGAAGTTGCGCTTTCTCATAGTCACAAAAAAAACACCCACAAGCACAACACACGTATGTGAGTCCCAAAGTGTCATCCCAAAACTCTTTCGTATAATCCTCAAGATATCTCTTTTTGGTTTTGGTTAGTGACTTTACCTTCTTCATCATTGCGAGAGTAGGCTCAATTTCTCCAGAAGAACGCTCTTGGATTCTTTTGCTTCTTTTTGACTTTACAGTGGACCAATCCTCTGAAGACATTTTATGCCTCGACCTGCTTTTAGGCAAGTGGTCATTAAATAATTCTTCCTCACAATCTGATAGGTCATCCATATCATCAACCTCCTCATTTTCAACAACTAACCCTTCATACATATTTCTTTCTCGGCTATTGGGTAGTTGGGGAAAAGGAGTAATCATATCTTGGTGCCTCTAGATAGGTGTAACCATAATGCTCTCCTTGAGATCTCTTTGGTCCCCAATAACACCACATTGCACCTGTGTAATATCGGTTTCCGTATGTGTACATACCACTACACCTGGTGAAATCAAATGAAAGTTACTCGCAATTGCTCCTTGCAATTGGGGAGCAGAGTTCACTTGTGCTCCCCCTCAATCTAATTGGTTCATTGTCCTTTGGAGTTTAAGGCTGAGGAGCCGACCCTAAACTCACTCTAAGCAACCCCTGAGAGATTGGGGTTTGAACATGACTATTGTGAATCACCATAGCAGTTGAAACTGCTTCTTCCTCACTCACACGATTTGTCTCTGTATCCACACCACCAGGAGTACTTTGAACCGATTAATGCGCCCTGCGAACTATTACTCCCATTGGGTAAGCGACCATCTTGTCGCCGCTTGAGCCATTTGAGCCCCCGCTACTTGTTGCTCTTGAGTTTTGGATACCGATTGATTTTCTTTCCTCTCGTTCCAAAGAACTCGCGATATCCATTTGCCCCGTGTCCACACCCACGCACTCCTCATACCACATTCTTTGTGTAGTATGCCCAAATCAATTACACTTTTCACAAGATTGGGCCTTCCATGGGTACTCCGAGAGGTATAACGATTTTCGATCCCCAACTTTGATTTTTATGGTTTCGTTGTACTTTCATGATTCATCGTGTAGAAAAATTTCGTTTCTCACGATCGAGCGGCTTTCGAGTGAAGCGACTTCAGCGCTCATGACTCGATGATTTAGCGCTGGCAAAGAAAGCGACCAGCGCTCGTGGCTTTTTAAATGTAGCGGTATACCAGAGGAGAAGGGCGCCAGCGCTTCGGGCTTTTTCTCCGTGGGCTTATTCACAAGAACCGCGAAATTTTGGTTTTGGTATAAAAACAAAATCGATCTTTGGAAAACCTAACTTTTTCCAAAACCAAGAAAAGAGTGATTACAAGAGAACAATTCTTTGTGAGTTGAGTGTTCATTCTTTGTGAGTGAATTGAGAGAGACTTGTAATCGTTACTCGGGACATCTAGTAAAGCTTGGAACTCGCGGTGTGGGCGTAGGCAAATTGCGAACCACGATATATCTCGTCTTGTGGTTTGTTCTTCTTTTACATTGATTGTTTTATTTCATATGCTTGTTATTTGATATATGAGAAGTGTTGGGATATTGCTTGGAGGGTGTTGAAGTCTTGTCTATTAAGAAAGATCAATCTTTGTGTAGGATTGATCCGTTTGGGTCAATGGGTAACGTTGTTTCCATGATTAATTATTCACAACAATTGGTATCGAGGCGTAGGTATATCGACCCAGGATTTTGAGTTTAGTACTAAAAATTTGTGTAGACAAGGTGTTCGATTAAATTCGATGTGAAACCGCTGTTTCTTTTGGGTTATTGTGTGTAACTTGAAAGATGGCTCCCAAGATGTCAAACGCTTGAGGTTTGAAGTAGAAGTTTAATGGGAAGAATAACTTTGGGATTTGGCAAGTCCAAGTAAAGGACATCCTCATCCAACAAAGGTTTGCCTGAGGCTTTGAAGGGGATTAAATCGGCGCGGCGAAAGTATGAGTAATGATGATTGGGAAGAGTTCGATCTTGAGGCTTGTTCATCAATCCGGTTATGTCTTGCTAATGAGGTCATGTATAGTGTGATGGGAGAAAATACACCGCCGGTATTTGGCTCAAACTAGAGTCTATGTATATGACCAAGAGCATGACGAACAAGATGTACCTTAAGAAGCGTCTTTATCGGTATATGATGGTGAATTGTTCAACGATGTAACAACACGTTAGTGAGTTCCGTCAACGCCTAGCGGATTAATTGAATGTGGGTATGAAGATGGATGATGAGGATCAAGCGGCATGTTTAATATTCTCCTTGCCAGAAAGCTATGAGCATCTAATGACTACATTCATGAACAGAGAAGTCGTCGATCTTGACGAAGTTCAGAGTGCACTTCTTTCTTATGAGTTGATGAAGAAGACACGCGTGTAGAGAATAGCATTGATGCAAGTCGGGGGCTAGTGGCAAGAGGAAATTGATGCGAACGTAAATTATTCAAGTAATGATAATTCTAGGTCCAAGTCAAAGAAGCCTTTAAAACATGTCTGTGCTACAATTGCAATGAAAAAAGACGACATTACATAAAGTAATTGTCCTCACCAAGAAAGAGAACAAGAGAGATGGTCAGAAGAAAGGTAAGGCAAAATTTGAGGCAAATTATGCTTCAGGCTCTGAAGAGGATGAGTTCAGTCTCTGTGTGTCCACACAAGACTATATGACCGAGAGGTGGATCCTTGATTCCGGATGTTCCTATCATATGTGCCCGAATAGAAAGTGGTTTACTTTTATGAGAGCATTGATGGTGGTTCCGTTTTAATGGGTAATGGCGTTGCTTGTAAGGCGGCGGTAGAATTGGAACTATAACGGGTCAAGATGTATGATGGTGTAGTGAGGACTCTAACCGATGTGAGACATGTTCCCGAGCTAAAGAAAAGTCTTATTTCTCTTGGTACCTTGGATTCCAAAGGCCACAAGTTTGTGGTGAAGGTGGAGCCCTAAATATTGTTAATGGCTCTTTAGTTGTTATGAAGGGTAAAAATATGGAACCTTGTATACTCGATTGGTAGTACGGTGATAAGCGATGTAGCGATGGGTGCATGTAGTAATGATTCCGAAAGTACACTAAGATGTGGCATATCGTTTAGGGCATATGAGTGAAAAGCGGTTTGTCCGAGTTTGTGCAGCGAGGGTTCTTGAAGAACTTGAAGAAGCCAAGTATGGGGTTCGCGTGACCATCGTCTATGGGAAGCAAAGCGAGTCAAGTTCAAGTCAAGCAAGCACACGACAACAGCATCCTTGATTATGTGCATACGGATGTTTGGGGACCCTCCGTGGTGGCTTCAAGGGAGGTAACCGCTATTATGTCTCATTCATTGATGATCATACTCGCTATGTGTGGGTGTATATGATGAAATCGAAAGATGAAGTGTTTGAGACATTTAAGAAGTGGAAGGCAAAGGGTTGAGAATCGCACGGATAGGAAGGTAAAGGCATACTGGATTACAATGGTAATCGAGTATACCTATGGACCTTTCCAAGAGTTACGTGCTAATGTGGAATTGCATTAATCGGACGATCGAGGGGCGCCACGCCAGAATGGAATGGCGAGAGGATGAATAGAACTTTGCTTGAAAGAGCAAGATGTTTATTGTCTAATGCCGGTCCCAGGCAAAAGAGTATTAGGCGGATGCGGTGTCCATGGCGTGTTACCCGCATCAATAGGTCACCAATTACCGGCTATAGATTGCGGGACACCTTATGAGGTGTGGTCGTAACCCGGTGATTATAGTATCTTATGAGTGTTTGGATCGACGACTTACTACCATGTGAGGGACGACAAGCTAGATCCTAGAGCTAAGAAGGCCATATTCTTAGGCTCGCAAAATGGGGGTAAAGGGATACGATTGTGGTGTCTAGAAGCCCACAAGTTCTGGTCGGTCCAGAGATGTTACTTTTGATGAGACTTACGTGTTATCTTTGAAGAAGGCGGTAGCAACCGCGAGAATGGTGGCGAAGTCTATAGGTTCAAGCTAATGAGCTTGAGTTGTCGATGCGTGAGATATTTGGTTAGATCATGATGAGGTAAACCGAATCATGGAACCAACAAACGGGGAAGAAGAGCAAGAGCATTCGCGAACTTGTGGTGGTGACCCAGCCACGAGACAAGTTAAAGAAGTGCACAAGTATGGGCACGAAGAAGCCGATGAAACACTATGGTCGGTGGATTTAGTGGCATATGACCGAATATCGAAGATGATGAGCCGATAGCTTCAAGGAAGCCGTTAGAGATGCTCATTACTGAGAGATTGGTTAGTAGCTATGCAAGCAGAGATGGAATCTCTTGATAAAAATCACACATGGGACCTAGTTTTATTGCCAAAGGGCAAAAGGACTATCGGCGATAAATGGGTGTTGAAGAAAGAGGTCCTTCCCGAGTCCGACAAAGATCGGGTACAAGGCAAAAGAGTGGTAGCAAAGGGTTTTCACGAAGGAAGGAGTTGACTACAATGAGGTATTTTCCCGGTGGTCAAACATCACGTCCATTCGTGTGTTATTGAGTTTAGTTGCTTCGCCGACTTGGAGTTAGAGCAACTTGATGTGAAAACTGCTTTCTTGCATGGGGACTTGGAAGAAGAGATCTATATGAGACAACCTGAAGGGTTTGTCGTTGCTGAGAAAGAAGATTATGTATGTAAATTGAATCGGTCACTGTACGGGTTAAAGCAATCGCCCATGCAATGGTACAAGCGCTTTGACACATTCATGATGCAACATGAGTACACCCGAAGTAAGTATGACTGCTGTGTCTACTTTAGAAGGCTTCGTGGTAATGACTTCATCTATCTCCTGCTTTATGTGGATGACATGCTTATTGCTTCCAAAAGCATGGTGGAGATAGACAAGTTGAAATCTCAACTTAGCTCTGAGTTTGAGATGAAAGACTTAGGTGGAGCCAAGAAGATCTTGGGCATGGAGAGATTGAGAGATAGGAAGAAGTTTACGGATAGTTGTATCTCGGAAGAAATACATTGAGAAAGTAATTTCTCGATTTGGTATGGAGAATGCAAAGTCGGTTTCTACTCCTTTAGTTGGGCATTTTAGGCTTTTCACTAAGTTCTCTCCTAGTCGATTGGAGGAACAAAAGCATATGGCTAATGTTCCTTATGCAAGTGCCGTGGGTAGTTTGATGTATGCTATGGTATGCACGCGCCCGGACATTTTCCGCGCGATTAGTGTTGTGAGCGGTATATGGCAAATCGGGAAAGCATTGGGAGGCGATGAAATGGGGTACTCACGGTGGTGCTTGAAGCGGTACTTTGGATGTGGGATTAGCTTATGGTGGAGGCACTTGTTATGTCGGTGGGTTTGTGGATTCGATTATGCGCGGTGATCTAGATAGACGACGATCAACTACCGGTTATGTGTTTATGATGCATGGTGCACCGGTTAGTTGGAGGTCTATGCTACAGCTACCGCTGCTCTATCTACTACCGGCGAGTATATGGCAATGGGGAGGCAAATGAAAGAGGCACTATGGCTTCGAGGTCTTCTAGATGATTTGGGTATTGAAGCGAGCGGTGTTGCTTTGTATTGTGATAGTCGAGTGCTATTCATTTTGGCGAAGAACCAAGTTCATCATGCTCGGACCAAGCATATTGATGTCCGTTATCACTTTATACGGGATGTCGTTGAGGATGGTGATGTAGCACTTGAGAAAGTAGACACCCATGACAATCCTGGCCGATATGCGGACGAAAGTTGTCACGGAGTTAAGTTCCAACACCGTTTGGACTTGCTCCAAATCCTACATGTTGAAAAGAGCCCTGTGTGGGCATAGCCGCTTCTGGGCGGTTATTCGCGAAGTCTTCCTTCTTTGGAGGTGTTCCCTTGGATGTGATCTTCTTTGGATGTGATCTTTGTTGGATGTGTTCGGCTTGGTTTTATGTCTTAAAACCTCACCGAGGTGGAGAATGTAGAGAAAATTTTCGTTTCTCACGATCGAGCGGCGCCAGCGCCAGAGTGAAGCGCGATCGCGCTCATGACTCCAGATGATTTTGGCTTGGCGCAAAGAAAGCGACCAGCGACTGGCCATGGCTTTTTAACATAGCGCCAGCCTTCGAGCTTTTTTCTCCGTGGACTTATACAAGAACGCGAAATTTTGGTTTTTGGTATAAAAACAAAATCAGTCTTTTGGAAAACCTAACTTTTTCCAAAACCAAGAAAGAGAGTAATTACAAGAGAACAATTCTTTGTGAGTTGAGTGTTCATTCTTTGTGAGTGAATTGAGAGAGACTTGTAATCAGTTACTCCGGACATCTAGTAAAGCTTGGAACTCGCGTGGTGGGCGGTAGGCAAATTGCGAACCACGATATATCTCGTCTTGTGGTTTGTTCTTCTTTTACATTGATTGTTTTATTTCATATGCTTGTTATTTGATATTGAGAAGTGTTGGGATATTGCTTGGAGGGTGTTGAAGTCTTGTCTATTGAGAAAGATCAATCTTTGTGTAGGATTGATCCGTTTGGTGTGGGTAACGTTGTTTCCGCAGTTAATTATTCACAACACACTGGAAATTCAATACAAAACCGAGCAAAAGACAACCTTTTCCTCTTAGCAATAGCACCGTCCATATATTTTGGTACTCCACCTACCAAACTAGCTAGGTACGACAATCCATCCAGTGTCCACATCTCCTTGGGCACATCCATCAGCTTTACCCAAAGTGGTATTGTAGCCTCCTTGCTCCTGTAGTTGTTTACCTCTACTGTCCAAGGCTTTATCACGAACACTCTCCCCGCAATAAAAACTGGGCCTTCATCTAAAACCATTTGTCGATCATCTGAGCATGTAAAACCGAGTGGAGCGACTATGTGGTGGCCTTTTTCATCGGAAGGAGGCTGCCTTACCCCTTAGTGCGGGATTTTTTGCAAAAGAACTGGAAAATCAAGGGCGAGTACTCTATCTCCACTGACAAAGATTTATTCTACTTCAAATTCAGTTTAGATGAAGATATGAGGCAAATCTTAGAAGCAGACCCAATCTATATCACTGGGAAGTTTTTTGTCGTTCGGCAGTGGACACCAAAAGTGGAAGCTCAGAAATCTTCAATTAAAACATTGCCAGTTTGGGTAAAACTGATGAACTTACCCAAACATTTATGGACAGATGATGGACTCGACTATATAGCTAGTCTAATAGGAAATCCTATTTGTATGAACCAGGCCACTAATCTAAGACAGAGACTCGATTTTGCAAAGTTTTGTGTTGAGGTTCCACCTGACCATGAGTATAAGAAATCAGTGAGGATCAAGATAAATGGAAAGGAGATGAAGAGCTTGAATACCCATGGATTCCAGTAGTCTGCCTAGCTTGTAAAAAGTTTGGGCACAAAGGCAGTCAGCTGTGCATCCAAGGTTAAAACTGTATGGGCAGCAAAAGAGACTAATGACAAGCAGAAAGAGCTAGAGGTGAATAATGTACCAGCTGAAGTAATTGAAGATATTAATGTGGTGGACAATTGTAATGAAAATCTGGACTTTGATGTAAGTTTTATATCCCCAGCTATAGAGCAACCTAGTGAACCCATTGTGCAGACTGTAAATCCCTTCCAAATGATTGAACAAGAAGAAGGGGAGGAATTAGGTACACCTCCACATTCGCACAGATGAACTTCAAGTAACATTCAATTGATCTCATCTGGCGTACTACACCATACACATGTGGAAACAGTAACTGCATTGGTGCAAGGTGGTGTTCTTAGTGACCAAAGAGAAGCGAGTAATATGGTTTTACACCAATCCATACTCCCTTGAACCATCTGCCGAATAGTAGAGAAATAAACATGTATGAAGGGTTAGTTGCCGGAAATGAGGAGGTAGATGATGTTCTCTCCGAGAATGAATTCGAGTTGTTTGGGGATAGAGTGGCCCCAACACTTGCATTGCCTAAGAGCACATCAAGGTATGCAATGCCTTCAGTGAATCAACATCAATGGACTACTGTGAAACCAAAAGGAAGAAAGAGGACCCAAGTGCGTTCTTCGGGAGAAATAGAGCATACACTTGCAATGATGAAGAATGTAAAGTCACTAATCAAAAACAAAATAGATGAGATGTCTTGAAGACTACACCAAAGACCTTACTCTTGGACTCACTTATGTGTGTTGTGCTTGTGAAGGTTTCTTTTGTAGCTATGAGAAAGCGCAGACTCATCTCAGGAATGATCATCCTAAGATAGTGAAGGAAATCATGATGAGAAAGTAGGATTTTGATATCACTACTTTCGTAGGTTAGGTTGATGCATGTCTAGTGTATCATCTCTTATATGTTAGGCTTGAATTGAAGTAGCGATTAGCTCGTGTATGGCTTGATGCCCGTTGAACTTGTAAGTTTATTGTGTTACTCCCTTTAATGATCTAACTCTAAGGGGGTTTTTTTGTAAGGTTCTATCTTTGACAATAAAACAGGCAGGGGTCTGCCGTAACCCCAGCTTAATTTTTTTTTTAAAATGATCTCCCTGAACTCAGTTTTTGGACTTGTGCAAGTAAGGAGATAGCAGTACTAGTGTTTAGTACTTCAGTAGTACAAACTAACTAAAAGTTCTTGCTGCAAAGCCTGGTAAATTTCTGGGACTAGGTACTAATACAAGTATATACAACCATCTATCTGCTAATTAAGATAGCCGCATCCAAACATCTGGGTGAACTGTGAAAGTGTGAAGTATCAAACTTAGATTAAGTATGAAGATCTTATTTTACATGTAATTATTACTATGACTTACCAGTAGTACCTATCATTTTGCTGAACATCTTCGTAACGAGCACTAATATATAATATTGACCATTTCTAAATAAAGACATAAGTGGGTCAATCTTCTCTTGCTTTCTTTGATTTCAAGGGATATACTGCTGGAGTTTTCTAAGCATGTTCAAGTATTAGGGGATACTTTGTCTGAAGTTATATCAGAGGTTCTCGGACTCAACTCCAACCATCTTAAAGACATGGGTTCTGTGGAGGGTCTTTCTGCTGTATGTCACTATTATCCAGCATGTCCAGAACCAGAACTGACCATGGGAGCCACCCAGCATTCTGATCCTGATTTCTTCACTGTCCTACTACAAGATCACCTAGGAGGTTTACAAGTTCTTCACGAAAACCAATGGGTTGACGTCTCTCCCCTGCGTGGAGGTTTAATAATAAATATAGGTGACATTCTTCAGGTAACTTAATTAAGCATTGTTTTTTTTCTCTAACTTGTTCTACAAAAATCACATTTTCCCATTATTTAGCGTGTTGATACATGCTGCTATAAGTAACCGCTTGAAAGAATTAAGACACACTTACAATTTCCCACAGTATATAAGTTTATTTGTTTTTAAATTTATTTCGAGTACGCTTAATTTTGGTTGTGGACGTCCTGTCCTAATGCAGCTTGTCTCGAATAATAAACTTAAGAGCAGTGAGCACAGAGTGCTTGCCAAAAGAGAAGGGCCAAGAATTTCTGTGGCATGCTTCTTCAGGCCAGGTTTGCAGTCGACGAAGGTATATGGTCCCATCAAAGAGTTGCTGTCAGAACAAAATCCTCCCCTCTATAGGGAAACTACTGTACGTGATTATGCTGCTTATTTCTTTGCCAAAGGATTGGATGGGGAGTCTGCTCTTACACATTTCCTCTTGTGACTTTGGATTGGTCCTTGGAAGACTTTATAGCTACTACAAATGGTTATTTCATGGCAGGGTACCTTGCTTACATTTGTATTTAGAGACATGCATGTCATGGTAGTGATTTGGTGGTTGTGCTCCTGTTGCCGAAGTTGGGCCTAGATATATGCATGCAGGGGCACTGAAGTTGGGCCTAGACTTTCTTGGATTACTATGGCTCCTGAACCTCCTAGTCCTGACGAGTTGCCTTCGGTGTGAAGATATATGTCCACCCTTGGTTTTGTTGGTTGATGTTATTAACTTATGTTTAAGGCCAGCTTCATTAGATATAAGCTAGGAATTGTAGAATGTAAAAACAGGACAAATCTATCTGCTAATTACGAACAAAAACACTGCAGCAAACTTTGATAAAGTACGAAGATCTTTTTTCACTATAATAACTAGCATTCCGGCGGGCGCGGGATTTATTACATTCTTATTTGGTACTCATTGTAAAAAAAAAAAAAAAGTTCCTAACTTACAGCATAAGAGCATATTTGTAATTTAGACAAAATATAGAGACGGTTATATAGTTTATGGTAAAGTATAGGAACTGTTGAGAAATTAATATAAATAATATGGTATGTTTTGTAATTTAGATAAAACATAAGAGCTGTTTCATAAATTAAAGAGTTTGTCTACCCCGAGGATATCCTCATAGAGACGAGATCCGAGACCGTTGGATGTGTGATCCAACGGTCCGAAAAAAAACAACAAACTCACATTCTCTCTCTTTTTTTTTGTTTTTGATTTTCGGACCGTTGGATCACACATCTAACGGTCTCGGAACCACATCCCTATGAGGATATTCTCGTGGTAGTCCATGCCTAAATTAAAATAGTTATATGACAGTTTTGTAATTAACATAGGGACAATGTGCTAAATCAAAAGACAGGGTCTAAATTTTACCCGTCGCCAATTTTACCCTTCCATAACATATCTTATTACATACCTCCTTTTTAACTATGACTGTAATAATTGAAACTGCACAAGGATATTAGGGGAAATGCTAGTCTTCATTGAACCATCATCTTTAAAGTAGTTAGATTATTTTCCTGTCTAAAATCAAGGTATTTTGCCTATGTAATAGATCACATCATGCTAGAACACACTCTCAAATTGGATTGAAAAACGTGCCCTATCCCAATAGGTCATAGTTAAAAAAATGTGGTCTGCTAGTTTTTAATTTATGTAGTAGTGATATAAGTAACTATATGTAATTAATACTATGACCTACCAGCAGTATCACCTATCTTTGTACTGATCAACATTTTCCCTATGAGAGTACTAGTACAGTAATACATAATCAAGTGAAGCGTTTTAACGCTTTAGGGGGGGGGATGTCACTAAATGTCATTTGGTTGGTTTCTATCTGTCTGTCATCATTTTTCTCCACTATTTCTTCTCTTCGTTAGTAACTCCTCCCTCTCCACGCCCTTTCAATCTTTGTCTCCAATTCTCCATCTCCTGAAATCCGATATCCAATTTTCCAATTCTCTCTCTTCTCCATATCCAATTCTCTTTTTCGACCATTAAGTGTTTTATCTCTTCCAAAAACAAACCTTCGTCTCCAATTCTCCATCTCCAATTCCCTTCATCTCAATAACTCCCCTCTTTCTTAAAAGTAATGGTGGGAAGAGAGATTTGGGGTTAAGCTTTAAGACTTGAGATTTTATGCCATATTTTTTATTGTTGGGTTGTTGTTGAATCAGGTCAAAATGGTTTTAATGTTAGATGGATTTATGGTTTTAAGTAGAAAAAATGAACCTTGTACTTACATTTGCTAAAATAAAAAATAAGAATTGTCTTTAAATGAACTAGGCTAGGTAATATTAGAGAAATGGAATGGAAACTACTACTGGAGTGATATGTAGCAGATGATATAGCACTGCACAGCACAACAGTCGCTTGGAATTTGGAGTTGGAATAGTAGAAGATTATGACCAAGTTATGTTGTTACATTTTCCTTTGTATTGTTAATTTTTTTTGGTGATTAAGAGGTGTTTCAAGTGATTGAGAAGTGTTGATTAACTTTGTAGAATAACCATAGCATACGAGGGGCTCCGCTCACGACCCCACTTCTATGCAGTATAATAATAATATTGACCATCTCTAAATAAAGAAGTAAGTGAGTCTTACTTTGCTTTCTTTGATTTCAATGGATATACTGTTGGAGCATCCATATCCACCTAATCTAGTGAACAATAGTCTCTTCTACCTAATCTCTTTAGAAAAAGCATGCTTGAGCTAGACTATACTGAATACTTTCAACTACACAATCGAGTGTCAACACTGATTTAAATAAAGAACAATTTTTTTCTATTTTATCGCTACATACTTTAAGTTTTACTTAGTTTTTTTTGGCAAATTCTTAATTTTTTATTACCTAAATTCATTCAATATGTCGACGACCCTTGTTATGTCTTTTACATGTTCTTCCTAAATTGGACGTAAAAACAACTCTCTAAAATGGTTTGTCAATCGACAAGGTAATCGAAGACGTACCTGAAACGCCTGTAAACAGGTGTTTTCCATGGGGTGGAATTTCTATTATGATCATCAGGTTTAGGTACTAGTGTACTTCAAAAAAATTTACTCCAACTCCTTAACAAAATTCTCTAATTGGAGTCTGAGAGGCGAGAAGTATTTTTGCCATGTAATACTTAGTAGTTAAAACACCATGAATTGTGTTTCCGTATCAATATCAATATATTAATATTAAAGTTTCTATGTATAAGGGTATTTTTCTAACTCTCTTAAAATTTCACGTCATCAACTCCTATTAATAAGGAAAATTTTCTTCTATTGAAAAGAGAAATTTTAGCACTTCTAATTAAAATGAAAATTCTTCTCCTATTATAATGGGAATTCCTCATCTATTAAAAAAACAAAACTAGCACATCTAATTAAAACAAGAATCATTTTTCTATTAAAAACATGAATCACACTTCTAAATTAAAATGGGATTCCTCCACCAATTAAAAAATGGGTTTATAAAACTTAATTAAAACAATTTGTTGAGAAATTAAAATAGGTTTTTAAGACTTGATTAAAACAATTTGTTAGAAAATTAAAACGGGTTAGCGACGAAAACAAAAATCACGATTTGTTAGAAAATTTATATATGTATAATTATTGATTGTTGAGCAAGTTTTTAAAAGAGCCGGTGCATATGCACGGGTCTACTTTATAGTATTAATATTAAAGCTCTCACAAGGAGTATTTTTCTAACTCTCTTAAAATTCCACATTATCAATTCCTATTAAAACGATAATTCCTCTCTTATTGAAAAGAGAAATTATATCACTTATAATTAAAACAGGAATCCTTCTCCTATTATAATGGGAATTCATTCCTTACTGAAAAAAAAAAAAATAGCACTTTTAATTAAAATAGGAATCACACTTCTAAATTAAAACGGGATCCCTCCCCCAATTAAAAAATGGATTTTTAAAACTCAATTAAAACAATTTGTTGAGAAATTAAAATAGGTTTTTTAAGACTTGATTAAAACAATTTGTTAAAAAATTAAAACAGGTTAACAATGAAAGAGAAAATTTTTGCCCTGAATCGTTTAAGAGCAAAAGGCCTCCTAAGTTCATCTCCACCACACATCCAAAATTTTATTATCTATTAATTAACTAGAGTTAATTAAAATATAATTGTTACTTTTGTGTTGCAGATTTTTCTATGGGTTCTCCTTCAATTCATTCAATTACAACATGAATTTCTCACATTTTTTTTATTGGCCATTATATAATAAGTAGTATGGGTTATAACAAAGTTGCAATTTGTAACTACATTATATTTATGTCTCTTTAAAAATTATTATAAAATTTAAGAGTTTTTTCATAAATGTTGGTTTACTTTTCATTTTATTATATAAGGTTTTTTATTTTTATTTTTTTGGGTTTTATTGCCAAAGCTAAATATTGGGACTAATGGAATATGATGGCAAGAAAAGTATATTTAGGAGTGTCTCGTGAATTTTTCATTGTAGATTTTTTTTTTCTTAGGGAAATATAAATAAAAGAAAGATTTGTGGAGAAAAAAGTGGAATGCTTTAGATATAGAATAAAACTTAGAGCATCTCTAGGTGGTGGTAGTTCAAATTTGAAGAAATTTTTTAGAGAATTTGGTCGCAAATTCCATTAGCAAAAAACAACCCACGCGATATTATTACTATTGCGTGACAGTTGGAGTGTCGCATGTACAATTCCAAAACAACCCACGCGACATTAGAAGTGGCGTGCAACTATTCCAAAAGTAAAAAAAAAAACTCACACAACATTAGTAATGGCGCGCGACATTACCAATGTCGCTCCGTATCCGTATCCAAATTGCCAAATTTGAGAACAAGAATGCAAACAAACAGGTGATGCGACCAAATTTGAGGCCATCTAGAGATGGAATTCCGAGAAATTTCGAAATTTTTCTTCAAATTTGAAGAATTTGATAGGTTCACCTAGAGATGCTCTTAGATTTTAATTAACCTTAGTTAATCAATAGATAATAAAATTGTAGATGTGTGGTGGAGGTGCACTTAGGAGGAGCAAACCTCCTAAACGCTTCGGAGCAAAAAAAAAAAATCGCAACGAAAATAAGAATCACGATTTGTTAGAAAAAAAAAAAAAAAAAAAAAAAAAATATATATATATATATATATATATATATATATATATATATATATATATATATAGCTTTTGAACCCGTCCTATGAACAGGTGCCGTTATATTAAATTAGTCTAAAAAATATTAGCAACTATGCATAGCTATGAGATATGAAAATTATATTAATCACTTATTCAAATTTCTTGCATCACTCTCTATAGAAAGAAAACACCAAACCTTGATAAAACTCATCGACTTCTTTTTGTTATTAGGTTTAATAATAGAAGCTTGAATGATGTTTTGTGAGAATGTCCAATGTGGCAAAGATAATATTGAAGCTACTTGAATAGCAAGACATTCCCAATTATAATAAAATAATTATGATAAACATTACTTAAAATGCAAAACTATATTTGTTGAGACATTTATTCCCCCGACATATAATACAAACATATTTTAGGGTTATTAGTTCAATGCATTTGCATCAAGTTTCTAATTTTCCATTAATCATTCTTTGAGGTTAGTTCAATATAGTACGTTGCATCAAGTTTCTAATTTCTCATTAATTATTCTTTGAGGTTAGTTAAATGCAGTTGCATCAAGTTTCCGATTTTCTGTTAATTATTATTTGAGGTTAGTTCAATGCAATTGCATCCGCTTTATGGTTTTACATTAGTTATTCATTAAGGTTGATTCAGTACAGTTGCATCCAGTTTTTGATGTTTCGTTAATTAGTCTTTGAGATTAGTTCATTGCATTTACATCCAGGTTCCATTCTCCGGTTAATTACTCTTAGTTTTAAGGTTAGTTCAATACATCTGCATCCAGTTTCTGATTCCCGTTAATTATTTTCTAGGTTAGTTCGATAGTTTACAATTTCTAGTTATTTATATTTTGAGGTCAGTGCGATGCAGTTACATCCGGTTTCCGATTTCCAGTTAACTATTCTTTGAGGTTATTTCAATGTATTTGCATCTAATTTATGATTTCCCATTAGTTAATTTCTTATTTTAGTTTAATGCAGTTGCATCTAATTTCTGATTTTCCATTAATTATTCTTTGAGGTTAGTTAAAAATAGTTGCATCCAATTTTCGATATTATGTTAATTGTTCTTTGAAGTTAGTTCACAATGCATTTGCATCAAGTTTCTGATTTCCGTTAATTATTTTTTGAGGTTAGTTCAATGCAGTTACATCAAATTTATAATTTCCCGTTAATTATTCATTTAGGTTAGTTCAGTGCAGTTTCATCTATTTTTCAATGTTTCGTTAATTAGTCTTTGAGATTAGTTAATTGCATTTGCATCCAGTTTCCGATTTTCCGTTAATAACTCTTTAAGGTTAGTTTAATATATCTGCATCTAGTTT
The DNA here is from genome assembly GCF_015680905.1 of Coptis chinensis. Taxonomy (NCBI): domain Eukaryota; kingdom Viridiplantae; phylum Streptophyta; class Magnoliopsida; order Ranunculales; family Ranunculaceae; genus Coptis; species Coptis chinensis. The sequence continues at coordinate 78,516,036 of NC_141464.1, forward strand.
ATGATTATTTATGCTTTGAGGTTAGTTCGATCCAATTACATCTAGTTTCTGACTTCCCGTTAACTATTCTTTGAGGTTATTTCAATGTATTTGCATTTAGTTTCCGATTTCCCACCAATTATTCTATGAGGTTAATTCAATGTAGTTGCATTCGATTTTTGATTTTATGTTAATTATTTTTTGAGTTTAGTTCAATGCATTTGCATCTAGTTTCCGGTTTCCCATTAATTATTATTTGAGGTTTGTTTGATGTATTTGCATACCGTTTCCGATTTTCTGTTAAATATTTTTCAAGGATTTGCATCCAATTTCTAATTTCTCGTTAGTTATTCTTTGACGTTAGTTTAATGCAATTGCATCCAGTTTCCGATTTTTAGTTAATTATTTTTTGAGTTTAGTTTATTAAATTTGCATAAAGTTTTTGATTTTCCGTTAATTACTCTTTGAGCTCAATTATGTATTTGAATTTAGTTTCCGATTTTCTTTTAATTATCCAATGTGGTGTGTAATACTAACTTCTACTGATCCATCTGTAGTGTCATTGCAAACATGATATAAAAAAAAAATTATGCTTGATTTACTATGTGGGATCATCGAAGATTATCCAGTTCCCAATTTTTCGTTAATTATTTTTTAAATTATGCATGACTCACTTTATGGAATCTTCAAAGATTATCTACGAAAGGGTGTTGTTATATTAAGTATTTTGAAAAATATTTGCAAATATGCATAATTATTATATATTAATATTATATTGATCACTCATCCAAGTTTCTTATAACTTGAAAACCTCACACTCCATTAAAAAAAACTCGCCTTTGATAAAACCCTTCAACTTCATTTTGTTGTTTAATAATAGAAGTTTGATTGAAGTTTTGTGAGATTGCCTAATAAGGCGAAGTTCATATATATTGAGGCTACTTGAATAGCAAGGAGTTCCCAATCATATAGAAATAGATAAGATAAACACGATTTTAAATGCAAAACTATACTTATCGAGACATTCCCACAACATATAACCCAGCTATGTTTTGAGGTTAGTTCAATGCATTTGCATCCAGTTTCTGATTTCTGTTATTTAATTTATATTTTGAGGTTAGTTCAATACAATTGCATCTAATTTTCGATTCCCGTTATTTATTTTTTGAGGTTAGTTCAATGCAGTTGCATCCAGTTGTCGATTTCTTGTTAATTATTATTTGCAGTTAGTTCAATACATTTGCATCAAATTTCCAATTTCCTGTTAATTGTTCTTTGATGTCAGTTCAATGCATTTGCATCTAGTTTCTGATTTCCTATTAATTATTTTTTGTGAGATTAGTTTAATGCATTTGCATCCAATTTCCGATTTCCCGTTTATTATTTGTTAAGGTTGCATTTGCATCTAGTTTCCGATTTCCCGTTAATTATTGTTTGAGGTTAGTTCAATGAATTTGCATTCAGTTTCCGATTTCCCGTTAATTTTTTCTTGAGGTTAGTTTAATGCATTTGCATCCATTTTATTTTTTGAGATTAGTTCAGTGCAGTTGCATCCGGTTTCCGATTTCCCGTTAATTATTCTCTTAGATTAGTTCCATCCATTTACATTATGTGTTCCAATTTATAATTTTTTTTTAGGTTAGTTAAATGCAGTTGCATCCAATTTCTAATTTCCCGTTGATTTAATCTTTGAGGGTTAGTTCAACGCATTTGCATCCAGTTTTCGATTTCCAAACAATCATTTTTTTTATGTTAGTTTGATGTATTTGCATCCAAGTTTTGATTTCCCGTTAATTATTCTTTGAGATTAGTTTAATGCAGTTGTATCCATATTCTGATTTTCTATTAATTACTTTTTAAGATTAGTTTAATGCTTGAATTTGCATCCAGTTTCTGATTTTCTGTTAAATATTATTTGAGATTAGTTCGATGCATTTGTATCCAATTTTCGGTTCCCCTTTAATTGTTCTTTGACGTTAGTTTCATCAAGTATTATATATATATTTTAAAATAGTTGTCATTACTGCTTTGCCGTTATTTTATTTTTTGTATAATTTAATTTTTCACATGTAATTTGTTTTGGTTTGGTATATAATTTATTTAAGCCCAACGTCAACTTTAACTGAATCTTGTTATTCCGCCGAATAATATATATATATATATATATATATATATATATATATATATGGAAATTACATTATAGTGTTGACAAATTATAAGTGACCAGAATTGTGATTTTTAGAATCCTTAACTATGAATAAATATCTAAATCCCACAGTGGACGGATCAAATTGAAAGGGTTTTAGGAAAATCGTTTTCGGTGGAAAATATTGTTTTTAGTAATTTAGTTTTTTGTCTCGTATTTTTTTTTAATTAGTTATATTGTTTAGAAAAAATTGGAGACTCTATGAAACTCTAGATGAAATCTCTGCGAGTGCTCCAAAAAATAAATTGGTGAGGGTATAGCTATAATATATATCTAATGGTCTCTTTTTTTTTTTTAATAATAATTTTTTTTTTTTTTTTTTGAGTATATGTAAATTTCCAATTTTCTCTCCTATTTTCCCGTAATCAGGCAAAGTGTTTTACAAAAGTTGGAGTCTCTGTGAAGGCTCCAAAATATAGAGCCAAGAGGGTATAACTATAATATATATCTCATTTTTTTTCGGTAATAATGTTTGGTTTTTTTTGGAGTATACATAGACTTCCAATTTTCTATCATATTTCCCCATAATTAGGCAAAGTGTTTTACAAAAGTTGGAGTTTCTATGAAGGCTCCAAAAAATAGAACCAAGAGGGTATCAGGCAAAGTGTTTTACAAAAGTTGGAGTCTCTGTGAAGGCTCGAGCCAAGAGGGTATAACTATAATATATATCTCGTTTTTTTTTGGTAATAATGTTTGGTTTTTTTTTTCTTGGAGTATGCATAAACTTCCAATTTTCTCTCCTATTTACCCATAATTAGACAAAGTGTTTTACAAAAGTTGGAGTCTCTACGAAAGCTCCAGAAAATAGAGCCATATCTAAGAATATCGGAATAACGTGAATCATAAATAATTTATTTTAATTATTCAAGAGGACCACCTAAAAACTACCTATATGACTTATTATTGAGTAAATTGATAGATGAATCAGAAAAATAGACGAAAAGTTTGATAATAAATGATTTAATGACGCATTGAAATAAACATATTCTACTTTAACAATGCTTTTAGCCTTTTAGGAGTCATGCATCTTCGTCGAATTTCATAATTTTGGCGTAGCTAGACTTAGTTACTTTGGGTACATGCATAAACTCATACCGCATTGCTACATTGAAACAATTTTATTCTTACCTTGTCTCATCATGCCTTAGATCATATCCATTCATCAGCTAAATTATGTACACAGTACAACATCAAAAGTAATATTTCTTCAAATGTCATGTACCCTTGCGTTATACATCAACACCCCCTAAATAAGAAGGGTCGTTGCTTCAATTTTAGCATACCGTAGTATTACACTTAGGATTACATACCAATTGTCCCCCTAACAGTTGAAACCATGCTGATTGCTATGGCTAACAAACCAATCATAACAATTGACATGCTCCCATTTATTGAGAAAATAGTACAGAAGAAATTTACAGTCCGAATAAAAAATAGCTGCACCACCATCCACTACAATCTACAGGTTCCATATACCCTCCAGACTTAATGAATCACCCTTTCAATGTGACACCATGAAAAAGGACTGCAATTGTAGCCATTGGTCTTTGTTAATAAAATTCCTGTTAAAGTTCATGTCCAGAAATGGTCTCGCTTCCTCATCTCTGAATGATATGGCCCATGGCACTTGCCTCCTTAAATCGGCTCCTCTTCCCTTGCATTTGTACTCCCCTAACCACACGGTCCTATATATTTTAAGAGAGATTAGTTCTAAATAAAAAGAATTTCTGAACGAAATTTTGGGAAAATAAATTATACTCCTGGAAGTTTATTAGGGGAAGGATCATTACCCTCTCCTTGAAGGGTCTCCCTAGTTCATCCAGCCCGAAGGGTTTATAATGCCATCCAAGTCACAGAAGGAATAGACCACTCTTGAAAATCTACCCTAAGCTGTTCCCAAGTATATCGTCCCAGTCCCGTTTATTGTACACTTTACAAAAGAAAAGCCTGTGTCCTCTCCACAGCCGAAGTCCTATATATGCGAAGCTGCGATTGCTCTTGATGGTGCCAAAGCAATAGCAGAGCGGTGGTACCTTCAAGAAATAGCAGAATATGTCATCTCGATGGTGCCAAAGCAATTTCGAAACTGAGTCACGTACGTTGCTACTGGACAGAAATAGATCTGTGCCTACATGGTAACTGTGGAGCAAAAGAAAAATTGGTGTATTAGCACTAAAAGTGGCAACTACATTTAATCACATAGCTCTAGCAGCTAAACCAAAAACACAATGATTACATGAAGAGTAGAACACGTAAGTTCACTTTCACTCCATGGAGAAAGATGCATAAGAGATTCGGTATTGCCCACGAGACCTTCAACCTGGATTTGATTTGGTATGATTGTTACAGATTGCAATAGAAGCAGTTCAGATAAAATTTGTTTTCTCTAACTTCAAAAGTCACAATTTGAATAAGGTCAGTTTACACTGCTGGTACATATTTTCTAGTCCACCTGCCAAGTGTTGTGATAATTCAAAAGTTAAAAGGCTGCGTTCAGTCTACTAATGCCTACTTCTTAATTCAATCCCAAAACCCAAGTTCAAAAACTACATGTTGTAAGCAATACCCAAAACCCAAATTCAGAAACTAAATGTACATAACAATCCCCAATTTCAAAAAGAATATCATGAAATCCACAAATCAACTTCTTTGAAAAGTATACCAACAACCAAGTCAACTGAAACACCTAAAATTAAAAAAGAGCGCATTTTCATTTTTGGCACTTTTTAGATTATCCACTCCCTACTTTACCAAGAAAGAGTGCCAATGCAATGGTTCCATGAAAGTTGATGAAGCTAGGTATAAAATTTCCAAAAAACAGGCCCAAATTTCAATCAATGAGAGAAAATAAAAATGGAATAAAACTGTTCAAACATAGAGCCTTTACCTTGATAATATGGTAAAAGTATAAACAATCAAAATTGTTTATATTTAGGCCTGTCGCTCGCACCCCCTCCCCCTCTCCCTGGCCTCCTTCAATAATACGATGCTGGTTTATCCCACAAAATAAAATAGAGGAGTGAGATTTACCTTGGCTATTTCATATGACACAGTTGTATTTGTTGTAAGGTCAGACTTGTTTCTAACTTAAAACTTGTTCACATTTTCGCTTGTGTAGCGATCAATTTCATTTAACCATTTGCTAGGTTATAGACAACCCACCCAAGACACCACAGGTATATGAGAATTCACTATGGTAAGAATGCAAGCAAAAAGTAGTTGCAACTTATCAATATCAAGGATAAGCAGACTGCTTACAATGACACCTTGAGCTCCACAGTTATAGCTGCTAGCCTGCTAGTGATTGTCCTGAAACATTCCTGCCCTTGCAGCGACTAACTACACAGAAAGAAAGAGCACACGATTTAGGGTTCGACAGTTTTTTTCTCGCAACTCCTGATTTTTATTGCTGCATCACCACTGGAACCCAATAACATAACAATTCTTATCCAAATCCAAATTATGATATGAATAGTAAATCATTTGATTGACTGAACAAATAGAAATATATTATTGGAGGGAGTACGACAGAAGTCCAAATACATCTTGCTCTCAAAAATTCATTTTTTTCTTCTCGAGGGAATGGGGGGGAGAGAAAGAGGCAGATGCGATGTTGGCAGCATAGATTTTTTTTTTCACAGGCTATAGAGAGTTGGAGACCGAGTGATTAAGATTTGAGAATAAAGGGTTTCGGGTTTTCGTGAATTTGGAATTGCTAACTTTCCTGTTTTAACGCCTAATTTATCGTAATTAGTCTGTATAGGTGGACACTCTAGCTATGCTAAGGGAGAGCTATAATATATATATATATATATATATATATATATATATATATATATATATATATATAGATTAGAGCATTTCTAGGTGGTGGCAAATTTCGACCGTAAAATTTCTTGTAGACCCCACCCTACGCGACATTAGTATTGGCGCGCGACAGTTGGAGTGTCGCCCATATACAATTCCAAAACAATCCACGCGACATTAGGAGTGGCGCAACCATTCCAAAAGTAAAAAAAAAAAAACCCACGCGACATTAGGAGTGGCGCGCGACAGTACCACTTGCGCGTGGTGCTAGTCAAAGTAAAAAAAAAATTGGGGAGACATTTGCAATGACGCGCGATATTACCAATGTCGTTCCGCATCTACATCCAAATTGCCAAATTTGCGAACAAGAATGCGAACAAGTAGGTGATGCGACCGGATTTGAGGCCACCTAGAGATGGAATTCTGAGAAATTCCGAACTTTTCCTTCAAATATGAAGAAAAAGGCATATTATACTACCACCTAGAAATGCTCTTATGATTGTTGAGCAAGTTTTAAAAAAGGCATATATCTATACACGGGTCTTTTTTTTTTTTTTTTTTTTTTTGAAATGGTTATGGGGTTAAGGCAGACCCCCACCTATTTTATTAAAAGTTGAACCTTACAAGCCTCCCTAAGAGTTAGATCATTAAAAGGAGGTACACAAAGACTGACAAAATCGATCTACATACATCAAGCTTGACATGCATGAGAATACTCACATCACATACCACAAAGGGTCCTTACTAAAGTAGTGCTAGGAATGCTCTCTCATCTCCAACTTTCTGGCCATAACTTGCTTTTATTACTATCTCAGGATGATCCTTCCAAAGATGAGACCGCACTTTCTCGTAGTCACAGAAGAAACACCCACAAGCACAACACAAATAAGTGAGTCCTAGAGTATCATCACAAAACTCTTTGGTGTAGTCTTCAAGATTTTTTATCCTTTTGTTTTTAATTTGTGACTTTGCCTTCTTCATCATAGCAAGAGTAGGCTCTACTTCACCTGAAGAGCGCACTCGAATTTTACCTTCTTCCACTTTGTTCTTACCAGCTTTTTGTTTTTGCTGCTTTTTTGATGTGGTCACCACTAGTGGAGGAGCCATGAGATGGTCATCTGTAAACAACTCATCTTCTGAGCCTAAGAGGTCATCATCCAAGTCCTCTTCCTCAGCAACCAAGTCTTGATACATATTAAGGCCTTTATTGTATGGTAATTGCTCACTAGGATTAAAAACTACTGGTTGGGTTATACAAGTAGTTGTGTGATTGCTGGCCACATTCATCCAGTCCCCTTGATCTTCCTCATTCGACTGAGTTGCTAGAACCTCAGAGTGAGTGCATACCACTATTCCAGGCGACACCAAATGAATATTACTATGACCAGTAGGCACATTCACATTTTGCATTATCCTAGGTGCAGAAGCAACCCTTATCTCGGTAAAAGATGTAGCCGCTATAGATTCTTCTGTTTCTTTTCCTCTATTTTCTTGTCTTTGCAATTGCGGTGCTGATCCTCTTATAGGAGTTGTACTCACATTTCTCATAAGATTAATGTTTGGTAGAGCAAATTGAGGGGTAACCACCACAGGTTCCTCCGTACTTGTAACACCATTACCTCTTTCTTGAACTACTAGTGTTGCTTCATTTACTTGAGTAGGGCTCATATAGGTTGGAACACTAGCTTGTCCCTGTTGGTTTCTTGCTGTCCAAACTCTGTTAACTCTTGAAGTGCATTTGGCAGTGGCATGACCAAATTTGTTACAATTTTCACATGAAGAAGGTTTCCACGTATATTCCACACCCACCACCACCTCTCTCCCACCAACTTTTAGTTTCACAGTTGCTGGGTACTTAAAAGTCGCCGGGATTTCTACACACACGAGCATAAGAGAGTCTCTTTCTGTGTGCAGTTGCCTCATCCATAAACATGGAGACACCAACTAAACTAGCCACAAAAGAGATGCCATCAAGTGTCCACAGTTGTTTTGGAACTTCAGTCAACTTTACCCATATAGGAACAGTATCAACTTTGTTCCTTTCAGATTCAATCACAACACTCCAAGGCTTTAAAACAAATATCCTACCTGCAATAAAAATTGGGCCTGCTTCCAACACCATTTTCCTATCGTCGCCATTAGAGAAGGAAATGTAGAACAATTCCTTATCTGTAGTGATCTCAAAAGATGCCTTTAGCTTCCACTCTTTAGTTAAAAACTCCTTAACCATAGGAAAAGGTAGTCTTTTGTCAAGGAAATAACCCACTAAATAGTCTTTCCATTCTTGTATACCTTGTTCTACAATATGTTCAGGGACTTCAGCAACTCCATCAACAAGCAACGGAGTAAAGTTCTTCAAAGCAGTTGTTTTCGCATTTGAAACACCTCCTTTGAACAAAGAGCTCCAAGAGGACACCCCACCACCAGTTTGAGTTGGCTGAATGGGGGGAGAAGATGATGAGGCGTGTTGATCTGTTGCCATGATTGAGCCGATCTCTCTTCTTCTTCCTTAGTTGGTCCAGCAGAAAAAACCAGAAAAAGAAAGTTTTGGAGGAAAAGAAGATAAGATTTGCTTTACAAACGAAATTTACTAAAAGAAGTAAACTTTAGGAGCACAGGATCATAGATGTTAAATAAAACTAAGTAACACCCATTCTCCCACTAAAAGTCCCCATACACGGGTCTACTTTATACTGTTTATAGTGTATTTGTATTTTAGGCTTTGGCAATCATCTATCGTCCAAATATATTATATTTGTATTAGTTGTCATTGCCTGTTTTTAGGCTTGTACGGGTATGTAAGATTTTAATATTTTAATTCACGATACGATGAACTTTTCTCCTTGTAGCATGTGTGGACTATTCCGGCACCACAGTCAAGTATATCAGTTATTGACATGTTTAAAGTCACATGATTGTTTTGATCAAAGCCAGAAACCTCCCTAGAGCAAAAAAATGTTGTCAGCCATGATTGATAATCCAATGAAAACTGGATCAGATTATGATCGAATTCAAGAACTAAAATCATTTGATGATACTAAAGCCGGTGTGAAAGGACTAGTTGATGAAGGTGTCACGAAAATACCACAAATATTCATCCACCCACCATCATCAGATATGAAATCATCTCTGGGTGGTAACTACAGGATCCCAGTGATAGACTTCACAGGTGTCCAAAATGATACAACTCGACGTAGTAGCATAGTTGAAGAAGTCCGTCGTGCATCTGAGACAGGCGGCTTTTTTCAGTTGGTGAACCATGGAATAGACGTACGTGTATTGGATGAAATGATTGGAAGTGTACGAAAGTTTCATGAACAACCAAAGGAAGTGAAGTCCAAGTACTATACTCGTGATCTTAGTGTAAAAAGTGAGATATAGCAGTAACTTCGATTTGTACCAATCTCCTGCTGCTAATTGGAGGGACTCAATTTATTGTACTTTGGCTCCTGAACCTCCCAGTCCTGAAGAGTTGCCTTTGGAGTGCAGGTATATGTTCACCCTTGGGTTTGTTGGTTAATGTTTTTAACGTATGTTAAGAGCAGCTTGATTAGATACAAGGAATTGTAGAATGTAAAAACAGAACTGATCTGCTATATATAATCTGGATTTCATTCGTAAGGGGTTAACTGTATTACTGTATTAGTGTATTAATGATTTTGGTGTTTTGATTTTATTTTTATCACCGTAGCAAAAGGTGATAATTTCTAGTGATAGGAAAAGTTTCATTTCAGAATTTGTGCTGCAGTAGAGAACTTGTGCTGAAATTTTCTGAAATTCCTCTCTCCATGTCCAATAAACAAAACCCTGTAAATAGAAGCCTTAACACATCTTGATACCCACCCTTTCCTTTACTTTTATCCAATAACCATTCCAATTCTTGCTGCCAAGTTTGTTGTAGCACTCTATTGTACCCAGCTCTATGTAAAAGGCATGTCCAGATTTCTCTACCATATATACAGCAAGAACAAATGTTCTTCTGTCTCTACTCCTCGATTACACAGAACACACACATCCGATGCAATAAAGTCCATTGTTTTAGTCTCTGCAAAGTCTTCAATCCATCTCTCAATGCTAACCAACTAATGAATGAGAGCCTTGGAATCTTATTGGTAAACCATATCAGTCTATGCCATGAAACTTACTGCTTTGACTGCCTTATACGACAGATTTTTGTGGAGTATGATCTCCCTGAGCTCTGTTTTTGGACTTGTAATAGAGTTCCTTGTAAATTAGGGAGATAGCAGTACTGGTATTTAGTACTTCAGTAGTACAAACTAACTAAAAGTTTTCTTGCTGCAAATCCTGGTAAATTTCTGGCACAAGTTACTAATATCAGTGTATACAACCGTCTATATGCTCAATAAGAACAAAAATACTGCTGCATCCAATCATCTGGGTGAACTGTGAAGTATCAAACTCAGAAAAAGTGTGAAGATCTTCTTTTACTCTAACAAGTAACTACATGTAATTATTACTATGACTTACCAGTAGTACCTATCTTTTTGCTTAACATTATTACTATGACTTACCAGTTACCAGTACTACTATAGAATATTGACGATTCCTAAATAAAGACATAAGTGGGTCTTCTGTTGCTTTCTTTGATTTCAAGGGATATATTGTTGGAGTTTTCTAAGCATGTTCAAGTATTAGGGGTTACTTTGTCTGAAGTTATATCAGAGGCTCTCGGACTCAACTCGAACCATCTTAAAGACATGGGTATTGTGGAGGGTCTTGCTGCTATATGCCACTATTATCCAGCGTGTCCAGAACCAGAACTGACTATGGGAACCACCAAGCATTCTGATCCCGATTTCTTCACTGTCCTTCTTCAAGATCACCTAGGCGGTTTACAAGTTCTCCACGAAAACCAATGGGTCGACGTCTCTCCCCTGTGTGGTGGTTTAATAGTAAATTTAGGTGACTTTCTTCAGGTAATTTAAGCATTGTTTTTTTTTCTAACTTGCTCTACAAAAATCACATTTTCCCATTATTTAGTGTGTTGATACTTGTTGTGCGCTCTAAGGAACCCCTTGAAAGAATTAAGACACACTTACAATTTCCCACAGTATATAATTTTATTTGATTTTAAATTTATTTTGAGTACGTTTAATTTTGGTTGTGGACGTCCTGTCCTAATGCAGCTTGTCTCGAATAATAAACTTAAGAGCAGTGAGCACAGAGTTCTTGCTAAAAAAGAAGGGCCAAGAATTTCTGTGGCATGCTTCTTCAGGCCAGATTTGCAGTCGACGATGCTAATTGGTCCCATCAAAGAGTTGCAGTCAGAAGAAAATCCTCCCCTATTCAGGGAAACTACTGTACGTGATTACCTTGCTTACTACTTTAGCAAAGGATTGGATGGGGAGTCTGCTCTTCCACATTTCCGCTTGTGAGTTTATATTGGTGCTTGGAAGACTTCATAGCCAGGGCACTTTGTTAATTACATTTGCATTTCGATACTGATGCAAGTCATGACAGCTAGTGATTTAGATTGTTATGAACTTTCTTTATAAAAAGATGCACAACGAAGAACGCTTAGTACATTTCTGAAGGATACTTAAAGGCAATCAAATACTGCGGGGAGAAAATCCCTGTAGCACCTAAAAGTAGATCCATCCCTCTATTTCAGCAGCTCAAATGTGTTTGAATTTAAATGATAATTTGTTATTCAGAGTAAGCTTACTGCGGCTTGATCAGCTCAGATGAAATCGAACCATGAAGAAAAGAGGATGAGAATATCGCTTTTAGTGACGCAGAACTGAGAATGAAATGTTTTGGTTCATAAAAAGTTGCCTAGATTATATTGGCTATTTCATCCAATTGAAAATCAAGTTTGTCATAGTAGAACTAATTTCATTTAATAAATTCTCTGCAAGGAATACGTAGATCTCGTGCAGCAACTGACTTCTCTTTCAATTAGTAAACCAACATATGTTTTGGATGAGATGATTGATGGTGTGCCGTGTGCGTAGGTTCAATGAGCAACCAGAACGAGAATGAAATCTTTTGATCGTTCATGGAGTGTTGCCTAGATTGACTATAGTGGCCAATTTTATCCAATTAAAAAAAAAAAAGTTTGTCACAGTAAAAACTTATTTCAATTAATAAATTCTCTGCGACGATTACGTAGATTTGAATATTTTTTCTACCTTTTTCTTGTGACCCATCTAGGTGTTTAACATTTTCTTTAGCTATGTAAATCATTTTTCTGTTAGAGACTGTTATGAAGAATTCTCGTAATATTGGAGCAATAGATGAACTGCGTTGTAGGGCTGGGACGCCTGGGCGGGGCCTGGGCGGGGCCAGGGGTGTTGTTAGGCCGAGTCCAATGGTTTGGACACCTAAAACGCCAAACCACAGTAGCACAGTATATGCGGTCAGGCGGGATAGACTCAATGGTTTTTCTTTTGTGGTTGCTACTCACATTTGCATGTAGGAGATAATTTTTTTTTGTAACCACCATTCACACTTGCTTGTGGCTGGAGAGAGATTTTTTTTTTGTAACTGCCATTCACACTGGCGTGTGGCTGGAGAGAAAAAAAAAATTGTAACTGCCATTCACACTAGTGTGGCTCTTTGTTTTTTCACGCCTTCTCCATTTTACCCTTTTTCTCATCTCTCTCCCTCTTCTAATCGCTACATTGATAGGCGTGTAGATTTATTTCAAAATTATTTACGTGGCTGCCCACTCGTTCATAGCAAAATTTATACCGATAGCGTTAGCGATTTCACGCACTATTGGATCACAATTTACCAGTGTTATCAGATTCGGCCCGGCCCGGTAATTTGACCCGATGAACTGACGACCCGGTCACCAAACCAGATTGGGTCACATAGTAGATTGTTTAAGCAGTTGAACTAGGCCAAACCCGGTTAACTCGTCCGGTTTTTTTGTAAACCGTTTTAACCCAGACGGTTTAGTCCGAGCCGGTCCATAACTAACTTTAGAAATTATAAAATTTCCTGGGTGACTATTATAGACTCAAACCTGGAAAATGAAATGGCTCTAAAACCACCTGAGCCACTAATGAAGTTGTGAAAATGTATGTATTAAATGAATTATATAATATTTTCTACTTAAATATTGACCCACTGGTCGAATCGGTGACCCAGTGACCCAATTCTTTTGCCGGGTCAGTGTCCGGAGCTGGGTCTGATAACTATGCAATTTACGTGATATTTGGTATTTTTCCGCCTATTGAACTTAACATTAACCATTAATAGTTGATGGAGTACAAGCTTTCTTTTGCAAAACTGTTGTCAACTAAAAGTTGAGATGTTGGTGTCAAAAAAAATTTAACGAGGCTCTTATAAATTGCGTTGCGTATCAAAACAAGGAATTAAAGTGGAGCTGTTGGATTCAATTGTCGAGGGACTTTTGTAGTTTTGTCCATGAATATGCAGCAAAAATCCTTGGAAAGAATCTTTTCTTAATTCTGTGTCGCTGTGTGCTAGCTAGATCTCGTGCCGCCTTTGACCTCTCTATTCCATTGCATTGCATAAGTCAAGGCCGCAATCATGACCGTATAAAAAATCTAGCAATTATTTGGATTTCTAGTGGTTGTAGTAGTGATCAAGAGTTTGCCCTTATCTTCAGCACTTCGTGTGTGTATAATAGAGCATCCATTTCAAACAGAATTGGTAATCTTGCCTAAACATAAAAAAAAGTAATGGCATCTGAAGGAAACAATATTTCGGTGATTGCATCAAAATATGATCGGTTAAAGGAACTAAAAGAGTTTGATGAATCTAAAGCTGGTGTTAAAGGACTTGTTGACAATGGTGTAACCAAGATTCCTAGAATTTTTATAACACCATCTGATAACCCAGTTACAAAACCAATTTCGGATGATGTTCAGTTGAAATTTCCAGTTATAGATCTTGAAGGATTTGATAAAGATGTCACTAAGCGCAATAATGTTATTGAAGAAGTTCGACGTGCGTCAGAAACCTGGGGCTTCTTTCTACTACTTAACCACGGCATCCCAACAGATGTTTTGGATGAGACGATTGAAGGTGTGCGTAGGTTCAATGAGCAACCAAATGAGGTCAAGGCCAAGTACTATAGTCGTGATCTTACCAAAAAGGTGGTATACAATACCAATTTTGATCTTTATCAAGCACCAGCAACAAACTGGAGGGACACAATTTTTTTCATTATGGCTCCTGATCATCTCAATCCAGAAGAGTTGCCGGAAGCATGCAGGTATATACCCTGTTGTTGTTGATCTGCACTCGTAGTTTTTACATCTTAGTGTCTATTCAAGAGCTTCCATATTATAATTGAACAATCATTGCACGGATTCTCTGGTAGGATTAAATGTCTATAAAGGAACTGCTGATAGCAAGTTTGGTTATCATTTTTTGACATATTAACACCTCCAGATATACTAATAACTATTTACGAACCTGTAGGGATATAATAATAGACTACTCAAAGCATATTACAGGATTGGGGAATATACTGTTGGAATTGTTATCAGAGGGTCTTGGACTCAAACCCAACCACCTTAAAGACATGGATTGTGCGGAGGGGCTTTTGGTTGTTTGTCACTATTACCCAGCATGTCCAGAACCAGAATTGACATTGGGAGCTAGCAAGCATTCTGACAATTCTTTCCTAACAATTCTTCTACAAGATCAGATAGGTGGTCTACAAGTTCTTCATAAAAATCAGTGGATAGATGTCCCTCCCATACCTGGTTCTTTAGTCATCAATATTGGTGATGTTCTGCAGGCAAGTATTACCTTTGCTTACAATTATTTATTTGTTGCTATCCCGATGTGTACTCCTCTGTCTTAATTCTTGCACAAGTAGTTCTACAACTACAAGCAATCACACTTTGAATGACATTGTTTAGCTTAATTGGACGAAGTTTTAAATGTGTTCTAAATGTATATTGCGTGTTTCAATGCAGCTCGTCTCCAACGATAGACTTAAGAGCAGTGAACACAGAGTGATAGCCAACAAAGAAGGTCCCAGAATGTCAGTGGCATGTTTTCTCAGCACATTTCTTCGGGAATCAACAAAGTTATATGGTCCTATCAAAGAGTTGTTATCAGAACAAAATCCCCCTATATATAGGGAAACCACAATCACAGACTATATTAGATATTACAACCAAAAAGGACTTGATGGGAACTCTGCCCTTACACATTTCAAACTTTAATCTAGAATTGTTAATCATGGAGGAACTGATGGTTCATTGCTATTGTTTGTTGAAGGAACAAGTTCTATATGAAGTTGGATTCCAAATAGAGCTGGAATTATCTATGAATTTGTTTGAGAAATTATATATGGTCCCATCAAAGAGTTGGCATCAGGAGAAAATCCCCCTGTATACAAGGAAAGATTATGTTGGCTACTAGCTAGTATAACAAAGGCTTGGAAGGGGACTCTGCTCTTTCATATTTCCGCTTGTGAGTCTATATTGGTGCTTGGAAGACTTCTTAATTCCTATATGTTATTCCATGCCAGGACATTTGTAGTTGGAGATTGATACATAAATGGGACTGATTTAGAATGTTCTCAACTTTCTTTATGAAAAATACACAACGAAGAACATGCTTGTAGTACATTTCTGAATTACTGAAATTTAAATGCAACCATTAAATGTGATACTCATCGTGACTAGCTAGTTTCTCATAGCACTTAATTTCTTAGTCTATTTACGTCAGATTTACTCAATTCTTTATGTATTTCCAGCTTTCTTGAACTTTGTAGATGCTGAGCATCAGCATTGTTCTTGAATCTTTTGTAACCTTCAGTATTTTGCTATTAAAACAAGGGTTAGTTAGATTTACCCCCATTACTAGTTGCAATTAGTGTTACTCCCGTTTTCAAAAATATTAGTGATACCCTCCATTTGAGTGATCCAACGGTCAGATTTCTTCATCGGAAAAAAATTCATCTCGTAGCCGTTGGATCTTGCAATTGGGGGTATCACTAATATTTTTAAAAACAGGGGGTAACACTAATTGCAACTAGTAATGGAGTAAGTCTAACTAACCCTTAAAACAATTACCTTTTATAAAAAAAAAAGGCAGATAGTAGTGCATATTCTTGGGCACATAGCCATTAGCCACGCAGACATAATCTCATCCCTCTACTTCAACAGCACCAATGTGTTTCAGGTCAACTCATAATTTGCTAATCAGACTAATTTTGCTGTGGCTTTATCGATCAGCTCAGATGAAATCGAGTCATGAAGAAAACAGGACGAGGATAATTGCTTGTGTGATAAGAATACAACTAATGTTGAATCAACCACAGGCTCAATAACTTTCTATTGAATAGTTAACATGAAAATGGTGTATGAGTCCTTAGTTGTTTAGTTTGACGGCCGGGTAATGTCTGATAACTGAGTGACACTGACACAGAAATGAGAATTAATGAAATGTTTTGGTTCATGAAAGTTCTCCCAACTACAGGGGCCATTATTTCGCTCAAGGAAAAGTAAATTTTGTCATTGTATTGTAAAACTAATTTCAGTCAATATAGTTCTCTGCACCAGAGCACCAGATGTAGACTGTGAGGGAGTGATGTCCTCTTTCAGAAACATCATGCGCGCGTCCAGCATAAGTAGAAATATTCCACTGCCTCATGTCCTCATCCTCTGAGATTGTTTTATAAGCAACTCGCCTCATGTAGGTGGTCTACTTCAGCTCGTACTACAAGCAACGACATCATCACCCGATCTAAGATGTTCGCCCTACCAGCTCGCTCCAGAAGAGCGCAAGTCGTATGGACGAGCTCACACAGAATGTTCCTTATAATGACATCATCCTTCTTCTAGATGCAATCATTACCGAAGCCATACTTGCACATTCCAATACCGCAAAACACGAACCACTCCCCATCATTACAAAATTCCTACCAACACAATACATACACTCCTCAATCTCAACTATACATTTGTGCTTGTCAGTACACGTGTTGAATGGATCTCCACGTTCATCAGCTATAAATACCCTCTACATGAACTACGTCAGACCTGATTCAACTCTCCCCTAAGAAGTGAGAGCTTGATACGTAGGCAGTTCGCTCAACAACGAACTCGGTCTTTCAAATATCCAAACCCATTCTCCTCTCCTCACCACTTTTGTAGGGTAAAACTAAGTCACACATTTACATAGACTATATTTCTTTGCTAGTGATCCATCCGATTGTTTACCATTTTTTTCATTAGTTCTAACAAAATATTGTTTGTTAGTTATGTTGAAAGTCATGGGGACAGCAAGAGAGTGATCGAGAGTAACTTAAGGTTCTTTGCCTTAAGTGATCAGGTACACCAACTTATTACCCTTTCAAGCAATTTTTAGTTGGTGAGGCATTCTTATCTTCTTTTTCCCCCAAAACCTTTCTTTTCGGGTAACAAACACACGACCAAACAAGGAAGAAGACAATAAATCTGCCTGAATCACACCACAAAATCCATCTTTCCCTGCTATGGATAACCAACAAGTAAACTCTTCTACATCCACAACAACTTCTTAAAGCTCTCTGTTCAAAGGAGCTGGGTCAAATGGTTTGACAAGTACACTGGCGAGCTTCTCACCTCTTATACAAGATGGTGTTGCACAAGTACCGGACCACACTGTTGAACAAGGTAAAAGTCAGTGGGAGGAGTATTTGGTAGGATACTTCCTTGATAAAATATTATCCTTTCCATATGTTAGAGATTCTTTAACTAAACTATGGAAATTGAAAGCCTCTTTTGAGATTACCACAGATAAAGACTTATTCTATATCAAGTTCGTGAATGATGAGGATAGGAAAATAGTGATGGAAGTTGGGCCTGTGTTCATAGCAGGCCAGGGTATTTGTACTCAAACCTTGGTCAGTAGAGGTGGAGTCCCAAAGGAACAATATAGACATTGTCCCAATTTGGGTACAACTAATTGATTTGCCCAAAGAGATGTGAACTCGAGATGAATTATCATATGTTGCTAGTCTAGTGGGAGGACCCATGGTCATGGACGATGCTACTACACAGAGGAAGCGTTTAACTTTTGCACGAGTATGTGTTCAAATACCTTATAACCATAAATACAAAAAAACGGTGAAGCTTAAGGTTGAAGAAAAGGAAGTAGTAGTAGGAGTGGAGTATCCATGGAAGCCATCTTCATGTGAGAAGTGCAAGAAATTTGGCCACTCCACTGCTAAATGTGTGAATCAAGGCGCTCGAGTTTGGGTAGTGAGAATGCCTGCAACTGAGAGAGGTGTAACAAGTGGTGCACCAAATGATTGTTCAATAGTACAAGTAACAAGAGTTGATGCGGTGTCGAACACTCTTATTGCGGAGTCAGTACTAGTAATTTGTGTGGGTCCTTCCACTGTTAGAACAGAAGAAGTAGGCCAAAGTAGTTGTGATAAGGGGAATGGAACAGAGGTTGAAGAGCTTAACATTGGTGGACATGATAATGGAACCGATCCTTCCATTAGACTTCAGCTAGCACTTTATGTGCCTGCTGAGATATTAACTCCTATAGTAAATAGGATTGGTGAAACTATTGATACTCGTCAATCGCAAAGAGGAACTTCAAGTAACCAAAGAGATAAAAATAATATGGTTACACCAACCCAAAGTCATCATCCTAGAGTTATTCCGATTAACCAATTGCCAAGTAGTAGAGAACCCCGAAACATGTATGAAGGGCTAGTTGCTGGATATGAGGATGAAGATGATGATCTCTCAGAGAATGAGACTGAGTTCTTTACGGATGCTATTACAGTAGCCCCAACTATTGTTTTGCATAAGAGCTCATCAAGGTATGTAGCACCTTCTAAGGATCAACATCAATGGACTATTGTGAAACCAAAAAGAAGCAAAAGAATACAAGAGCGGTCTTCAGGAGAAATAGAGCCTATGCTTGCAATGATGAAGAAGGTAAAGTCGCTAAAGAAAAACAAAAAGATGAGAAATCTTGAGGACTACACCAAAGAGTTTTGGGATGATACTTTGGGACTCACTTATGTGTGTTGTGCTTGTGAAGGTTTTTTTTGCAACTATGAGAAAGCGCAGACTCATCTTAGGAAGGATCATCTTAAGATTGTTAAAGAAATCATGACTAGGAAGTAGGACTACTATCTCTACTTTCTTAGGCTCGACTGTAGGACGACTAGTATGTTATCTTATGTATGTTAGGCTTGAAGTCTGTCGGTATAGTGTCGTTATGTTCCTCCTTTTAATAATGATCTAACTCTTAAGGAGGCTTGTAAGGTTAAACCTTTTGCAATAATAATAGGTGGGGGTTTGCCTCAGCTTAATTTTTAAAAAAAAAAATATTGTTTGTTATGAGAAGTTTTCATAGTGTTGGATGAATAAATCCTCACCTGGGTGGTAGGGTTGTGAGGAAGTGTTGTGGGAATAATACCTATATATTGCTCTGTCAACTATCTTGATTTACTCCACTATAGCATTAATAGTTGTTGAAGTATTTGAAGTATGAGGGCGTGCGCCCCTTATTTGCTCCTTACATGAGGGCAGGCGCCTCCTATATATTGTTGACGTATGTAAAGTCTCACGTTTCTATAAGTGTGGACAATCAGTTTAGTATGCCAAACTAAACTGTATCTAGTCTTTTCTATTCTCGGTACCTTGACACCCAAGGTAGGTTAAGTATATATCATGTATTGGGGTACCTTGACACCCAAGGTAGGTTAAGTATTATATATAAAACTCTGGGGGTAGAGTATGAGGTATTTCTCTCTAACCCTATTCTCCAACCTCCACTCTTCTCTATTCTCAATGTCTTAAGGTGTAGATGCTAGTGTCAAGGGACTTGTTAATAGGAAAGATATATGACAATAATATATCTTAGGAATGATATGTACATAATAGGCTAGATTTTATCTTTCCTCTTATTATGTTGTAATCTTTCCTCCTATTCACCTATGATTTCTCCCATTATTCTGTAAATGATCCTTCATTGTATTGTTATATAGTGTCTTCTGACAAATGAATAAACAGCAATAAACCTCGAGGTGAGTGAGGTGATATTCCGCTTTCTTATTTTTGACAACCATGTCGTCGATGTAGACTTCCATGGTGTCCCCCAACATGTCCTGGAACATGTCAGTAACGAGACGCTAATAAGTTGTCCCAGCGTTCTTAAGGCCGAACGAGAGAACGTTGTAACAATAGATTCCTTGCTCTGTGATGAATGATGTTTTTTCTTGATCTTCTTCAGTGAGTAGGATTTGGTTGTATCCACTGTACGCGTCCATGAAGGAGAGGAGCTCATGGCCACAGGTTTGGTCAACAAGTCGGTCAATGCGAGGTAGGGGGAAGCTATCTTTTGGTGTTTCTTGATTTACATTCGTGAAATCGACGCAGAGGCAAATTGTGCCATTCTTTTTTAGGACCGCGACTATGTTGGCGATCCAGTTTGGGCAGTCTACTTTTCTAATGAAACCGACTTGCTTAAGTTTGTGAACCTCATCATTGATGGCTTTCTGAAATCACAAAGATAATCGGAGAGGTCATTGGTGAACTGGTCTAGCATTAGGATTTACATTTAATCTATGACACGCAACATTAGGATCTATTCTGGGCACATCGACATACGACCAAGCGAAAACATCTTTATTCATGGACAAAAAGTTTACAAGCTGGGTCTTAAGTGTGGGGTCAAAGTTAGCCCCTACATAGACGAATTTAGTGTCGTCTTCGGTTCCTAAGTTCACTCGCTCTTTTTCTGCATGTGGGGGTGCTGCTTCTGATGATGATGCGTCCTCAAGTGGATTGATCTCTAGAGATCCTTTGTCGCTCTGAAGGACGGTGTGATTGACAGCTAGGGTTGGAGCGATCTTTGTAGCGACGACAACAGGGGCTGAGGTGGCCTCTGTGGTCATGACAATAGGGGTGGGAGTGACCTCTGGAATCGGTGCTGGCTGTGCGACACCTGATGGTGCGACCTCAGGGGTCCTAAATGGCAGCATAACAACGACTGAAGCGACCTTTGGGGTCGTGACTGGTGGAGTAACAAATACTGGATTGACCTCTGGGGTCCTGACTGGTGGAGCAACAACTACTGGAGTGACTTCTGGTGTATGAACAGATGAGGAGGTCTTCTTGCTGGTGCCCCCAGCGTTCTGCGTTGGAGCTTTGGTTCTGACTTCAGCGACTACGTCTTAGGCCATTGTATAGTTGGTGGGCTCATTCCTTGTGTGGATTGGTAGGTTAATGGTCTTACTTGCTGAGAGGATTTGATTACAATGATAAGCCTCGAGCTGATTATTGCGAAGCTCCATCATACCTCTAGGGCCTAGGAAGCGGAGAACTTGATGCAATATTGACGGCACAGCTTGCATTTGATGAATCCAACGCCGTCCTAGTATGGCATTGTAAGATGACTTAATGTCCAGTACGCTGAAACGTGTGTTGAAACTGACTTTATTTTCGCGTGATCCCACATAAACTGAGAGTATGATATCACCAATTGGGTCGGCTCTGGAGCCATTGAACCCGTAAAGAGGAGCAACCGGATCTATAAAAATTGACTTGGGCAAGTTCATCTCTTGAATAGTGTGATAGAACAAAATGTCGCACGAACTACCAAGGTCTATCAGGACGCGTTTGACCGTCTAGTCGCTGATCTTGACATGGACGACCAGTGCATCGTTGTGAGGGAGGCAAACCTTGTTGAGGTCGGCCTCTGTGAAAGTGATATCCCCTGCGTTATGACCTGAACTTCGTGGGGCGTGTGCTGCTTGTGAAGAAAAATGATAAACTTCTTGGAGAGCGCCGACACGCCTTCGTTTCTCTCTGGAAGAAGTTACAGAATCATCTGAAAAAGTAATCATATGAATGGTTCTGGCGTTGTCGCGATCTGATGAGTGCTGACGTCGCTCATGACGAGAACGGTCTCTGGGACGTCTTCTGCTGTCGGGGCGAGCTTGAACCTTTTGGTGGTCATGGCGAGGTGGAGATCGACTGTTGATAAGTACATAAATGCTATATATTTACGCTCAATTTTATATTAGTTAGTTCGTTTATTTTATTTGTTTGATTTAGTTAGTATATTTTCAGTGGTTTTGCAGGAATTGGAGTTATTGATTAAAAGTGTTGAAAGGATCGAGAATCAAAATGTCGCATGAGTTTTCCTAGTTTGGTTGGCCTAACAGTGTTGTGTAGTTCAGTGGAGGTGCCCGAAACATTATTAGTGACCTAGTGGGTTATTATTTACCTTTCACTACTACAAAAATAGTCATTAACCATGGTTGGTCAAATGATATATACCACTGTGTTCATAATAACAGTGGCTAATAGTCACTTACCACGATACAATTCCTATATCTAATTTTGGTACAAGCAAATACCACTGTTTACATGATATAGTGGTATATAATACGCCTAATACCACAGTACAACGAAATATTGGGTAATTTGTTTTTAGATATCCACATACCCCACTGTTTTTGAAAAATGGTTGTTTATGTTTTTTGGAAAATCACACCTACGGTGGATAAAAAGTGGTCTATCCAAAAACAACTTGCTTGCAAAATAAAAATCGGAAAAAAGGGGGCAAAAGCTCTCGGCTAAAACTCCCTCTTTCAACTTCCTGTAAATCGACAGCTAGGGATTTTGCTCCCCAATTTCTACTCGATCTCTCCCCAATTTCTTTTACTCGATCTCTCTCCCCAATTTCTCCCAGTCGCATTATTTATCTCAGTGAGGTCTATGGAAAATTTTGGGAAGATAATCCAAATTTTGGTTTAATAGTAATCTTTATCCCTTATTACTATGCCACTGATGTATTATTTCAAACAAGCTTGCTCTATCTCTCTCTCCCGTGGATAAAGTGGCAAGGTTACTTTTTTTTGTGCAAGTAAGTTCTTGGTTTTTTTTTTAAAAAACTTTACTTAAAATATTGTAAGGTCGCTCTTATTACTGAAATTAAAGATTTTTTTTTTTTTTTGCAAAATTTGGACTCAAATTTTGTGTATTTCAATGTAAAAAATGGACTTTGTTGCTATTGCAGCAAGATGAAAGAGATGATACACCGTATTGGTAGGACAAGTTGGTTTTCTGAATTAAAATTTGAGCTCTATATGAAGATCATTGGTCTCGTTGTGGAAGTGAAATGCCACCTGATTTTCTTGAGGATAATGGGCATTGATCGATAGATAACCTTCTGTTGAAATATAATGGTTGTTCACTTGTTGAGGATGTAAGAAAATATAAGGCTAAGGAAATTTGGTGTATAATTATTATCCTTGCATTTTTGAGAACTTGTTACTTTTTTTTTTTGTGAATTTGTTGAAGGGCCAACTTAGGTTTTAGCTTGCCTGTTAGTGGCTTGTAGAGGCCTGGCAATGGCCTATAATAGCATGGGATGGCCTGGTAGAGGCCTTGCGATGGCCCGCAGTGGCCTGGCATGGCCTTTAACAAGTGAGATAATAGTGATATCAATTGTACTACTAGTTCGAATACTCCTTCAATTCGATGGAGAAAAAGGGAGTTGATTGGTTGTGGTGCTTTTGGTCGTGTTTATATGGGAATGAATCTTGATTCTAGAGAGTTTCTTGTAGTTAAACAAGTCAGTTTCTTTTTATATAATTTTGAACTTTTATGGCCCATGGCCTATATCTTGCTCATCTATTTTCATTGTCCGTTTTCATCTTTTGATTGCTCCCTTTCAACCATCGAGCAATAACTATTACTAAGATTGAGTTTATAAAAAAAATTCACACGGTTTTGAATGTTCTGTTTTCCAGGGTTACGTTGTCTTCAATAGGCCATGGGCTTTTGTTCAATGGCTGGAAAAAGCAACATTTGAGGAAGAGTAAGTTTATCTTCAAAATGATGGTGTTTCTCTGCTTCCTTCTTTTGAAATATAAATCATAAAGTTTGTGCATTCTACGACCATTTTAGATATATTCTGATGGCGGAGCCGGATCACGTATTTGTGAGACCTCTACCAAATTTGGCACGTGGAGGCTATCCAACAGCATTTCCATTTTTCTATATCAAGCCTGCTGAAAATGAGAAATTAATAAGAAATTTTATCTGGAGGAAAAGGGTCCTGTCACAAATGTTGATCCCATTGGCAATTCTCCTGTAATTATCAAGAAGGTAGAGTTTCTTGTTGATAATGTAGTTCAGATAAACCAATTATATAATAATTGCTCATGATTTAGTCTCTGTTACGTATGGTGTTCTGTGTACATCCATATACTAACTGGTTACTGGCTCTTCATTTCCTTCTCTGTTTAGCCCATATTCCCATAATTTATTGAAAAGTTTCAACGTCATTAATTGATTGTGATGAGAAATTTATGGAGATTTGGAGATGCCCAATATATACTGATTAGGGTAGGATAGACTTGGACCCCTATCTAGTGTATACTTTACTCTCATTTCTCTTATTTTATTTTGTACCAATGCACCCTTAGGTTCGTTTTACCGAAGTTAAGATAACCACTCTTATGGAACCTTAGTGTTGGGTGTATCTCTGCCAATCTACTATTACGTGTACAATGATAACTGCATGTATTAAGATTCACACGCTGTCACAGACGGTGTTTAATTGTTCACCAACATGTAGATTTTTTGTGATGTATCAATGGACAAGAAGTTGCAAAATCAGGATGGGCATGTGTATACTGTGTGGTTCATTCGCATTACACGATTCTGTAAAGATACTAAGGGAATGTAAAAGTTGTAACCACTCGTCCAGAAGGCGAGGTGCCCGGGAGCAAATAATACTAATTAGAGATCACGATCGTAAAATGATTGTCATTATTACTATTGTTACTAATGTCGTTGCTACTATTAAAGGTGTTGCTTTTCTTCGTATTACATTGCTGTTATATTGTCATTTTTATTATCTCCCTTAGCATTTCAGGTGATGTTGCATTCTCTGCTTCATTTGTTGCTTGTCAAAAATGTCATGTCCACATCTCATTAGAACTAAATTTCTTGAATACAGTCCATGCTGAAAAAAAATCCCCTACATGGATGAATGTCTCAATTAGTATGAAAAATGATCCAGAGATTGACAAGACTTTTGGATGGGTGCTGGAAATGTAAGTGAAATTTCTATAAAGGTTCCTTCTATGTTCAGTGTGAATCAATTGGTGCATATAGCTCCATATGTTGCTGACATGCTATCTATGTTTCTTTTATTTTTTGTATCAACAAGGTATGGATATGTTGTTACATCTGCATTGCACGGCTTGCAACATATTCTGCGAAAGGACTTTATGATACAGTTTTTTTTTTTTTTTTTTTTTTTTTTTTTTTTTTTTTTATCTCTTATAAGTTGTGATAGATAAAAAAAATTATCTATGTCTTGTACTAAATCGTTTCAAAATTGATGAAACAGCCCCCATGGGATCTTGAGGTTGGAAAGAATTTTATTATCCATTATACTTATGGATGTGACTACTCTTTGAAGGTGGGTCGCATTTTTCCCATTTAATTGTAAACTCCTTTAAGAATTGGCGATGGTTTTCTCTTTTCTCATTTGGTTTTATTTATAAGTAATGCTAATCCTCCTTTTGTTGACACATTCACATGAATGGGATAGATGCATTATTGATTCTAAAGTTATCTATTTTATTAATTGATACATTTACAGGGGAAGCTAACATATGGAAAAATTGGGGAGTGGTGCTTCAACAAGAGATCGTATCTTCGTGGTCCTCCACCAAGAAACTTGTCCTTGCCACCACCTGGAGTTCCGAAGAGTGTGGTATGCCATATGCCTGAAGTTAATTATGCTATTCATACATAACATTATATCTTTATGTTTGTGCTAGCATTTAACACCCGATAGCTATAAGAAAACTTCATTAGTCCTCAATCCCTTACATTCAAAATCTTTCAACTGCAGGTCATGTTGGTGACAAAGGTGAATGAGGCCACAGCTAATATTCCTGGATGGGACACATTTTAAACTTGTGTTAAAGTAGTTGAAGACTAGTGTGTTTAGTTTTGTTGGTTAACTTTTCTAGTACTTGAAAGAAATGAGCTAAGTACTAGAAAAGTTTTAGAATTTACTATTGAAGAAGAAAGTTTTAACTTACTTGGGGTGTTTTGTTTCATGAAAAGAAATGAGGGGCATCAGTTTATATAGGTACTTTGAAACAAGCTCCTGTAGTTCATTATATTGGTGATGACTTGAAATTGGAAAGTGATGATGGTATTAGACATGGAGGAGTTGGTCACCATTATTTTGATGTTTTAGATGGAGCAAGTTGGTCATCATTATTTTGATGTTTTAGATGGAACAAGTTGGTCATTATTATTTTGATGTTTTAGATGGAACAAGTTGGTCATTATTCAATGTCGAAATTTATTTATTTTGTTTGTTGCACTATGAATTGTTTATTTGAGTAATTTTTTAAATCTAATATGGATATGGTGAAAATGGACAGGTTGTAGGTTCCAGGATTGAAAATGATGAGAATCGAATAATTAGGGGTCTTTTTTTTTTTTTTTTAAATGTCTATAAACCACGGTTTTGGAATAACTGAGATATAAGGATATTCTATAAACCACGGTTTTTATCCAACTGTCGAATAATTATGGGTTTTTTTTAAATGTCTATAAACCACGGTTTTGTAATAACTGAGATATAAGGATATTTTATAAACCACAATTTTTATCCAACCGTCGTATATAGCATCACTATTTTTCAAATGAAAAACTATAAAGACTATTAACCACGGTTTGTAAATCATAATACCACTGTTTTAGCTAAAACCGTGGTATATAATAGATACTTTTTACCACGGTTATGTTAGAAGTATTTGTCATGGTGGTTGTTACCACGGTTTGAAAACAATGGCTAAAAGCTTTTTACTACTGTATATAACAGTGGTAAATGAGCTTTTCTGTAGTAGTATTTGGATGGGCTTGTGATATTGGACCGAACTTAAGAAAAGAGGCAAGAAAAGAATATGGGCTTAAGTAGTCACGTGAAGACATTACCATGATTCTCTAGCTTAGGCAGCTGGACCTTTGGTACCCACGTGACCAGCAGCTAAATGGAATGCATTGGTTTTGTTTTACGGTCATGAACAAAAGAACCCGCACAAAAGGACCACCACCCAAATAAAGCTTGTTTGCTTTTCACTTGTTCCAGCGCTCACCATTTTATACCCAAGCCCGCACCAC
This sequence comes from Coptis chinensis, assembly GCF_015680905.1. Taxonomy (NCBI): domain Eukaryota; kingdom Viridiplantae; phylum Streptophyta; class Magnoliopsida; order Ranunculales; family Ranunculaceae; genus Coptis; species Coptis chinensis. Next base: position 78,543,159 of record NC_141464.1, read on the forward strand.
CTGATCAAGGAAAAGCCCACTATGTTTTCATAGCTTCAATTCTCATGTAGAGGAACCCGAAAAGAAAACAAACACTTCACCAGTTACAATACCGATCGAAACCGAATCTCTCGTCACTGAATTAGACAATTCCAATTCTAATCAAACACTACCCCATACCCTAGCCGAACCATATATATACAAGGGGAAACAAAGAGAAGGGGGCGCTCCAGAATAGCCACAACACAGAATAACAGATATCTCTGGAGAACACAAGACAGAGAAAGGGGGAGAGACAGAAAAGTGGAGCTCGAGTCAGTACGCGGATTAAAGTTTGGGGACAGAACGAATTGGAGGAGAAGACTTCAACGCGAGACTACGATTTTTGCAATGATTAATTCTTCTTTTGATTTCATTTTTCTGTTCATTGTTATGTATAGCTAAACTCCAAATCTAGGGCAGATGAAGCCTTAGGCTAATGTTGTGTTTGTTGGGATTAATTTCGATGATTTCCAGTTAGTTCAAATTGCTATATTCTTCTAGTTTCATATATTGATAGCTAGCTTATATCTTTCATATAGTATGTCACGCATGCTTTATAGTTCGATATTCGTTGCTATTAGTTAAGCTTGTTTTAACTATTGATATCAAATTTAGATATTATTCGTGCCGTAAAAAGACGAGTAATCTTTTAAGTTTGATCTGTAGTGCCAAAATTTTAGAAGATACATGTTTAGTTAAGAGTTGTCACGATCATATCTTCGAGAAAGCAAGGGTTACCTTTCCCTCGTGCTACTCGTATTAAATCTGGAATATTAAAATTACTCCTAAAAATATAAACAGAAGTCTAAGGTGGATTCAACAGTCCTAGAATTCTCTCTATTTGATAAAACCCAATTATTTAGTTTATAGTTTTCGTAGTTTAAATAGTTTAGTGAGTAGTTAATTCAATTTTCCATAAAAAGAATATTGTCTAAATTAGTTAAGTACAATTTTATTACTCGTTTGTTCGAAATAGCAATCCCTGTGGGATCGACCCGTTTGCCGCAACTATTTTCAACGACAGCTATGCGCTTGTGGTTTAATTAGGATTAGATTAATTTATTAATTTAGACCAACTAATTACCTATCAACTGCGCACTTGGCGAGCCATGAGCTTATGGCGCAAGTCGCCGTCGACAATGTTGGTGTATTGTTTGATATGACCAACTTCAATGAGGTCCTGGAGATAGTACTTTAGCCCCTAGCAAGCATCAGTCTCGTGACATTTTGCTTTGTGGAATGCACAGTAGGGGTGCCAGGTCGATCCGTTGGTTGCCTCACATCAGGTCGGAAATATAAAGCTCACTTGATCTTTTCCAATATGTAATTGGGAGAGCGTGTCAGGATAGCGAACTCTCTGTTGTTGTCCAATCGGTTGCCCGACTTTGGTGCAAGCGACCTGGATCGCTTTTTGGCATGTGGGGTGTCATCAGAGATGACGGCAACCTCTTGGTCTTCTGCTAAGCCGTGGAGTTTCAAACCTTCTTGCAATTTAATGTATTTGTCTACTCGAGCATATAGCTCGGACAGCGTTTCCGGACGTTCTTTCATCAGTGATCTGGAGAGATCTGTGTTGCGCACTCGACAGGCATTGGAGAATGCCAGTGTGGCGAAAGACTCTTTCAGGCTGCTTTCCATGCATAGCAGTTCGGCTTTGAACCGACCTAGGAATTGACGAATGGTCTCATCTTCGCCAAATGATAGCTAGAACAGTGAATCGAGATCCGCTTTCTTACGTCTATTGTGGACGTATTGACTGGCAAATAGATCAGTAAGCTGCTCAAAAGTCTTGACCGAGTCTGGCTCGAGTGAGAAGAACCAATTGAGTGCGCCATCTTTGAGACTGGCAGGGAATAATCGATAGTGAAGGTGATCAAACTCGGGTACCGGTGAACTTTAGAGTGCCAGGCTTTGAATGTAGCGAGCCACATGCTGACCGGGGTACGTGCTGCCATCGTACATCGGGAAACGTGGCTGAACAAAATCTTGAGGAGAGGGTTTACTGAGTACCTCAGCACTGAACGGAGACGCGCGGTACGTCTTGAGCATTTTCTGAACAATCTGGGTTGCATCCTTTCTTACTGCACTCTGGCCGATCCTTTGCGACAGTTCGTTAATCTGTTGATTCACTTCGTTGATGCCGTTCTCAGCGACGTTACCAACTGGTTGTTGTTGTTGAGCATCTACTTGTGCACGTAGAGTAGCATTTTCTTGCCTGAGTAAGGAAATGCTCTCATTTGTTAAGCCTAGTTGGTTTGTGAGGCTTTGAACTTGAGCTTCGAGGCTTGTCATGCTTCGTGGGCTTGAGATTTTGGTTTTTGACTAGTGTAAAAGTGGTTTCTCAAGTAATCGAGACCACAGAGACGGGGCCAAAGTAAAATGGCGTTTTGGCTTTCCTTTACATACAAGGGCTATGGGAGAATGAGTTTAGGTTTAGGAAAGACTGAGTTCGTTATTGAGCGAGCTGCCTACGTATCTTCTCTTGATTCTGAGGGAAGAGAAGAATCAGGTCTCACGTAGCTCATGTAGGTGGTATTTATAGGCATCAGGGGGTGTTGATCCATAAGACACGTATACTGACATGTCCATATGTAGGGTGGAGATTATGAATGTGTGTTAGGTTAGTTTTGGTAGGTATGCGTGATCATGGGGAGTGGATGCAGTAGTTCATATTTTACGGTGATTGGAAGTACAGGTAAGGCTCCGGTGATGATTATATCTGGATTAGATATGATGTCTTTATCTGAGGCGTTCTGCCTCGGGTCGTTTGTTCGTCTTGAGATATTCTTGAGCGAGCTGAAGTGTACCACCTACGTGAAGCGAGCTGCTCGCAGATCGGTCTTGAAGGTCGATGTCATGAGTTCGCTTATGCTTAACGCGTGCTTAATATTCCTTGATGAGAATATTACTCCCTTACACTGATGATATTTTGTGGTTCATGGACAGTTCTCAACAGTGGTAGGGTCAGGTACATTGACCCTGATACAAGCTTCAGTAGCGGCTTTTCTGATTTATGTTCCAGGGACAGCCTTTGCGAGCAATAGCAGCCTCGATGAGTTACTATCTGATGTAGGAGTGTAAAAAAAAAACCGTTGACCCATCATCCGGTAAGGTACCCGGTTTTCACCCGCCACCCAAACCCGTACCGACCTGAAAACAGACCCGCCCCGCCCCGCCACCGTTTCTACGCGGTCAAGCTATGGGTGTAGGTTCTATGCTCAAACCCGACCCGTCAAGCCGCCCGACCCGCACCGTGTCAAAAGCCGTTGACCTAACCCTGTTGACCTGCACAATTTTAAGACTCTAACTCTAATATTTTTGTATTTTGTATATATTTTCTTTTAACTTTTGTAGGAATTTGGGAGATATGAACACAAACTTATGAGTTCAACATCAATTTCAAATATTCAAGTTTGAACATTGGGCAAATATCAAAAGTTCAAATTCAACTTTCAAATTTTTGAGAAGATGAATCATTCATCCTTGTATTAATTTCGAATTTTTTTAGTTTATATTTTGTTGTTTTGTACTATAGATTCTTGCTCCCATCTTCATTTTATCATATTATGAAAAATAATCAATTTACAAATGGTAAATCACGAAAAAGAAATTTCAAATTTACAGATATGGTTTTGGGTTCAAGTTCAAGTTTTTTTTTATTTTTGTTTATTTTTTATTGATTGATTCAATTTTTTTTTTTCTCTATGTTGTGAGGAAATATATTACTTGCAAAATTAGAAAGTTTTTTTTTGTGAAATTGGGTTAAAATGATAATTTCCACCCGACCGGATGACCCGCCCAAAACCCACCCCCGTAAGCTGAGCCAACTGGTCGGGTGATGGTACTAAGACATGACACTTCAACCCGCCCTTCCCCGCCCCGTCGAGGACCACTGAATTTGTATCCCCTAGACCCACCCCGACCCGACCCATCACTATTTGACCCACGGTTGACCCGTCCCGCCCCGTATTACACCCCTAGTCTGATGTATGAAAATTCTGAGATTAATTCTCGAGGCTGAAACTAATATAGTTTTCATGTACTTAGTTTTTGTTGCTTTGTATCATAATGATATTTATAAATGAGAGAGTTAGGCTGAGTTTCGGTATAGAAGCTAATATATTATATACCTTCATGTTGTATTGCAGTTTCTTAAAGAAAAACAGCCTAATGAGGGATTCTTAATGTGGAGTTTGGTAGCTGTCCTCATCACAGCAAGTACTCCATCATTTAATCAAGTTTTAACTTTATATTTTGTTTTTATCTCAATTATATTTGAAAAATGTGATTAAACCTGATTAAGCTGAGGCCACCAGCTTGCTACTTCGTCTGGATCCTACTATCTAGTCAGAACACCAAATCCATTCGCTAGACCAGGTGGTTGGTTTATATCCCTTTGACATCCAAACTAGGTGTTTGATCGGTTCTCATGATATGTGCGAGTACACAACACAGTTAGGCCTGCCAATATACAAACAGATAAAGGGCTGTGTCGCTTTGCTCAAAACATCGTTGGGCATTGGCATGAATTGTGGTGCCTCACAAGGCTTCACCCCTTAACTTGTACTAGATTCCAGAAACTGTGTCGAAGATTGCTGCAAGCCTGCAACGCAATAACTATTTAGAATGATTCAGTATTCTAAATTTTATTTTGGAAATGCAGTTGAAGGGTGTTGACACTGCCGTTATGCCGTTTTTAATTTGGAATGGCATATACAAGCTCCACCACATTATCTAGATTTGGCTTAGGGTGCCCGTTTGTTTGACATACATGCTAATGAGTAGTGACACCATGCAGCCCATGCTTATTACCTAAAGGCTAGTGTTAAATAATCTACTTCATTCTTCTCCCATTTTTTATTTTAGTGACTCTTTTGTTTGTTCGTATCAGCAATTTGGCTTGCAATTGCAACATACTTGGAATTACCAGTATCAGCTCAACAATCAACCCAGGGTGCATTGTTAGGAACCATGCTTGTTACTGAAGGCATTAGATACTTACCTACATGGAACAAGGTAATAATTATTTACACATTTCTCAAGTTTCTAAGTTGTAATTAAGCATCAATTGTGCAAGGAATTAATAACACTGGAATTAGTTGGTTAGGTTCTAGCTCAACACTTTGACAATGTTTCTTAAAGCAGAGTTGCCTTGCTCATAATTATTAATATTCAAAGTAAATAGAATATTTGATTGGTAATCAGTATGATATGGTGAAAAGCTAGGTGTAGTTTTAATCAATGTTTATGAACACTTTTTTTAACATTATACAACGAATTCATGTGTTACATTAAGCTCACTAGAGAATGAAATGCACTGTTACAGTGAAAAACTGGTCTTATGCAGAATGCAAATCACAATTACAATGGTGGAGGTCTCCTTTGGATTTTCCTCGAATGGACGATGGCTCCATTGATTGCTTGTGTAGGGGCATTCTGTTTCTTTAAGCTGTTAAATCTCATTGTGCTTCGCCATGAAAATGCTGAGAAACGAGCCCTCCTTTTTCTTCCTATTTGCTATGGAGCAACAACAGGACTCCTATGTCTCTTTGTCATGTACCAGGTTCTTGTTGGTGATCATCTTATCATCACTTGGAATTTCGGCGATGCAAGTTGGTTGGAGAGATCTTCCAAAACTTTTCTCTTTTTAGTCATGTTCTATGTTGGCTTCAACGATTGCTCTTTATGAAACATAAACCATGGATGACTTAGTACTTCATCCGCAGTTAGCCTTGATGAGACATCCCAAGTGAGCATTCTCCTAACGAGATCCCGAGCAGGTCGCGATATGGTGACCCACATACCAGAGTTTAAGTTCAATTTCTTTTTCTTATGTGCCTCACGAAGTTCTTCCATTGAACTCGCCTCAAACGGTAAGGCCCCAACTAGGAGATAATGCAGGAGGACACCAGCACTCCAGATATCCACCTTCTCAGAATAATCTCCCAAAAGAACTTCTGGGGCAACATAAAATCGGCTACCAACAAGACCAGACAAGTGATTACCAGTTGGAATCCACCACGTCGCTAGTCCAAAATCTGCAAGCTTCAACTTTCCTGATGCAGTGAGCAGGATGTTCTCCGGCTTAATGTCTCGGTGAACCACGCCATTTTCGTGGCAATGCTTAATTACTGATATCAACTCTTTTAATATAAGAGCTGATTTGCTTTCTGAACACCACCCCTTCTTGACAACCTTCTCAAACAAATCTCCACCAGAGCATAACTCCATCACAAGATGAAGACAGTCGGCGTCCTCATAAACTGCGTTGAGAGTGACTATACCAGGATGGCCAGACAGGTACTGCATTATTTCTATCTCCCTACGAGCTCTCTTATCCACATTACGTAGGGTTTTGCAGGCAAACTCTACTCCGTTTACCTTACTTGTGCACAACCTCACTGAACCATACCCTCCCCTCCCGATTTCACGTCCCAAAACAAAATCTTCTTCAATCTTCTTCTGTACTCCTATCTTAGGGCCATCATCAACGCACTCTATCTTTCTCTTGAGACCACCCCCAGGACTTCCACGAGATGCATCAACAAAGCCGTCAAATAGATGAGAAAAAAGGTCGGCACACCCAGCTTCAACTACCGTCATCTTCCTACTGCAAACTAATGATCTTTCTCTTCTACCTTGAAATATTTTTTCTCTACGTACCTTAAGTTTTCTGAGATGAGTTTATGATGTTTCAAACTAAAAAACGAGGATGTCACTTGTTAATTTATAGGCACACTCAGCTTGATTCATACGCAAGTAACACGCGTTTACGAGTTCGACTTCTAATAGGAGAAGAAACGGTCTTTATTTGAGCCCATCAAGATAATAGCCAAAAAGCCCACTGACATACAAACTCTCTCGAAAATTGGCTTCAAACACGGCAGACCGTGCTTATAGTTATGCCAAAATCTACTGTTCAATGTTCAATGGTATGAGCAGATTCTGTGGAATTGGAGATTCCTCCCTTGCTCATACATATTCCATTTCTAAATCTGAACTGATGCTATGAAATATGCAAACAAGGAGATTCAGTTGGATGCCTCCAACGGACAACAGTGACGCCTACTGGGCCAAAGGGGGAAACAAACAACTTATGTTGGTATAACATTAACATATAGATTCATGCATTTTACAGAACCTTATTCATGCATACTTATTACAATATGGGCATATAGCTATAAGAATTGGCAACAGACAGACGCATATAGTAAAACCTTCATCCTTTCGATGTCTTCTTGGATGTAGTTTTCTTTCTTGATCTTTTGCAACCTATGCCCACTCTCCTGTAACCAACAAACCATATCAAAAATATTTCAATGCAAGAGCACAGAGTAAAAATCATTTTGGATTTTTTCTTTACTTAAAACTAAGTTTAGTATTTACAGCCGGAGGGGATAATTTACTCCTACCTCTGCCAAACCAAAGAGAACTTTTTCAGCTTTTCAATGGAAGTATTCACTATACAATGTTGGGATTTATATTCACTGTTATATCAACAAAGAGGCTATACTTTGAAATCTATAGTTTTTCATAAGAAACCTCATACCATCTACTCACAAAGTCACAGGAACCTAGTCGCTGAGCTAATCAAGACATCAAGTCAAATGATCAAAAAGCATTTATTCACTGACACATTTTCAGAAGGATCATGCTTCAGACTGACGGTCAAATTCATAAGAAAGTTGCCAAGGGAATGAAAGAGCATATAAGATGCAAAGCCGTGCAGCGCATCTCAGGAATGGAAGATTTTAATGACGGGAGAAGAAAGTAGTATGTTTAAATCAACTGAGGTTACCTAATGTTGGACATCAAAGTAATATATAACAATGCCTTGGAGATAGACAAACTTGATCAAGAACCAGCCCATACTGAGTTTGTTAAACGTACAGTACTGGATCAGATAATCAACCATACGAGTCACATAGGTTGTAGGAACTGATACTTGTGCAAGATGGACAAATAAGCTTTTTTGTACACACCCTAATCCAACTCATGTTATGCCCAAGGCAAGAAGACTGGAGTCACTATGGAAATGAGATATTTTTGCAAGTCTTAAGTATTCAAACAAGAATAGCTTTCGAACCCATCCTACGAACGGGTGCCGTTATATTAAATTATTCTAAAAAATATTAGTAACTATTCATAGCTATGAGATATGAAAATTATATTAATCACTTGTTCAAAATTTTTTGCACCACTCTCTATAAAAAGAAAGCACCAAACCTTGGTAAAACTTATCGATTTATTTTTGTTATTATGTTTAATAATAGAAGTTTGATTGAAATTTTGTAAGAATGCCCAATGTGGCGAAGATGATATTGAAGCTACTTAAATAGCAACACATTCTCAATCATAATAAAATAATTATAATAAATACTACTTAAAATGCAAAACTATACTTGTTGAGATATTATATTCTCCCTATATATAATACAACTATGTTTCAAGGATAGTTTAATGTATTTGCATCAAGTTTCCGATTTTACGTTAATTATTCTTTGAGGCTAGTTCAATGTAGTTGGATCTAGTTTCTGATTTCCCATTAATTATTCTTTGAGGTTAATTCAATATAGTTGTATCAAGTTTCTGATTTTCCGTTAATTATTGTTTGAGGTTAGTTCAGTGCAGTTGCACCAAGTTTACGATTTTTTGTTAGTTATTCATTAAGGTTAATTCGGTGTAGTTCCATCTAGTTTTAAATGTTTTAGATTAATTACTCTTTGAGATTAGTTAATTGCATTTGCATTAAGGTTCCAATTTTCCATTAATTATTCTTTGAGGTTAGTTTAATACATCAGATCCAGTTTCGATTTCCGTTAATTATTTTTGAAGTTAGTTAAGTGATCTAGCTTCAAATTTCCGGTTATTTATGCTTTGAGGGTAGTTCGATGTAGTTACATCTGGTTTCCGATTTCTAGTTATCTATTCTTTGAGATTATTTCAATGCATTTGCATCCAGTTTCTGATTTTCCGTTAAATATTCATCAAGGATATTGCATCCAATTTCTGATTTCCCGGCTTGTTAGTTAATATATGATTTTAGTTTAATACAGTTGCATCAAGTTTTCGATTTTCCATTAATTATTCTTTGAGGTTAGTTCAATGCAGTTGCATCCAATTTTTGATTTCCAGTTAATTGTTATTTGGGGTTAGTTGTTTAATGCATTTGCAGCAAGTTTTCGATTTCCCATTAATTTTTTTTTAGGTTTGTTTAATACGGTTGCATCAAATTTATGATATCTCGTTAATTATTCATTGAGGTTAGTTTAGTGCATTTGCATCCATTTTTTTTATGTTTCTATATTCGTTAATTAGTTTTTAGATTAGTTCATTGCATTTGCATCCAGCTTCCGATATCTCATTAATAACTCTTTGAGGTTAATTCAAGACATCTGCATCTAGTTTATGATTTCTGATTATTATTGTTTTGAGGTTAGTTCGATGCAATTTCATCCGGTTTCTGATTTTCCATTAACTATTTTTTGAGATTATTTCAATGCATTTGCATATAGTTTCTGATTTCCCGTCAATTATTCTATGAGGTTAGTTCAATGTAGTTGCATTTGGTTTTTTATTTCCTATTAATTATATTTTGAGGTTAGTTCAATACATTTGTATCCAGTTTCTGATTCACCATTAATTATTATTTGAGGTTTGTTTGATGCATTTTTGCATACCATTTCCGATTTCCCGTTAAATATTTTTCAAGAATTTGCATCCAATTTCTAATTTCCCATTAGTTATTCTCTGACGTTAGTTTAATGCAGTTGCATCCAATTTCCAATTTCTAGTTAATTACTTTTTGAGTTTAGTTTATTGCATTTGCATAAAGTTTCTGATTTCCCATTAATTATTCTTTGAGCTCAGTTCAATGTATTTGAATCTAGTTTTCGATTTCCTTTTAATTATCCAATGTAGTGTGTAATACCAACTTTCTACCTATCTATCTGTAGTGTCCTTGCAAACATGACATAAAAATAAATCATGTTTGATATACTATATAGGATCATTAAAGATTATTCAGTTCCCAATTTCCCGTTAATTATTCTTTAAATTATATATCTGACTCACTATGTGGGATCTTCAAAGATTATCTACGAACGGGTCCTGTCATATTAATTATTCTAAAAAATATATGCATAACAATTATATACAAATATTATATTGATCACTCATCCAAATTTCTTATAACATGAAAACCCCACGTACTCTCTATTAAAAAAAAACTCGTCATTGATAAAACCCTTCAACTTCATTTGTTGTTTAATAATAAAAGTTTGATTGAAGTTTTGTGAGATTGTCTAATAAGACGAAGTTCATATTGAAGCTACTTGAATAGCAAGGTGTCCCCAATTATACGAAAAAAGATAAGATAAGATAAATACCGTTTTAAATGCAAAACTATACTTATTGGGACATTCCCACAATATATAACACAACTATATTTTGAGGTTAGTTCAATGCATTTACATCCAATTTGATTTTTTCATTTATTTATTTTTAAGGTTAATTCAATGCAATTGCATCCAGTTTCCGATTTCTTGTTAATTATTCTTTGCAATCAGTTTAATGCATTTGCATCTAATTTTCAATTTACTGCTAATTATTCTTCGAACTCAGTTCAATGCATTTGCATCCAGTTTCCGAATTCCCGTTAATCATTTTATGAGATTAGTTTAATACATTTGCATCCAGTTTCTGATTTCTCGTTTATTATTCGATGAGGTTGCATTTGCATCTAGTTTCTGATTTTTCGTTAATTATTGTTTGAGGTTAGTTTAATGAATTTGCATCTAGTTTCCGATTTTTCGTTAATTATTTCTTGAGGTTAGTTCAGTGCATTTGTATCCAATTTATTTTTTGAAATTAGTTCAGTGTAGTTGCATCCAGTTTTCGATTTCCCGTTAATTATTTTTAAAGATTAGTTTCACGCATTTGCATCATATTTCCAATTTATAGTTATTTTTTTTAGGTTAGTTCAATACAGTTGCATCAAGTTTCCGATTTCCTGTTAATTTAATCTTTGAGGGTTAGTTCAATGCATTTGCATCCAATTTCTGATTTACCGACAATTATTTTTTGGTGTTAGTTTGATGTATTTGCATCCAAGTTTTGATTTCCCGTTAATTATTCTTTGAGGTTAGTTTAATGCTTGCATGTGCATCCAATTTCCGATTTCCCGTTAAATATTATTTGAAATTAGTTCGATGCATTTGCATCTAGTTTTCTGTTTCTCGTCAATTGATCTTTGACATTAGTTTCAGTATTATATATATTTTAAAATATTTGTCATTATTGGGTTTTTTTTTTTTTTTTTTTTTTTCCATTTGTTATTATATATTTTGTGATGTTATTTTTTGTATAATTTAATTTTCCACATGTAATTTGTTTTGGTTTGATTTGGTTTGGTATATAATTTATTTAAGCCCAACGCCCACTTTAACTAAATCAATAGTTATATGATTTATTTAAGCCAACGTCCATTTTAACTGAATCCGGTTATTCCGTTAAAATTGGAAATTATAAAATTTATAAATTTAATTAGAATATGTCGTAATTATTGTGGTCTATGGTTTTTGAAATCCTTAACTATGACTAAATGTCTAAATCCTACAGTGGATGACACCTCAAATTGATCAAACTTTATTTGTTAGGGCCATATATATAGTACATACAATACAATTTTATTGTTTTGGGTATACACTATTACTTATTTTGTGATTAGTTTACTTTTTTTCCTTTTTTCTCAGTCACATGTGTGGTTAACAAATGCATAAAGTAAATGTTTAAGCAGCTCAATTCATTTTTTCCTTTGTTCTTTCATAGTCTCATTATCATTTTCTAGAAAGAAACTTTGTTATGTTAAACTTCACCTGAGATTAGTGTGGAAACTATTCTTTTTGGTGTAAGGCTTTTAGGAAAATCATTTTTGGTTGAAAATAATGTTTTTGCACTTTAGTATTTTTTTTTTCATAATTAGTTATATATATTGTTTAGGAAAAGTTGGAGACTCTGTGAAACTCTAGATTGGATTGTTTCTTTATTTATATCCTACTTTTTCATAATTAGTAATAGAGTTTAGAAAAAACTGGAGTCTCTGTGAGTGCTCCAAAAAATAGATTGATTGGTGAAGGTATAACTATAATATATATCTAAGGATTTTGAATTTTTTTTTTTTTTTGTAATTAGTATTAGAATTTACAAAAAGTTGGAGACTCTATTAAGCCTTGAAAAATAGAGCCAAGAAGGTATAGCTATAATATATATCTAAGGAAAAACAGAAAAAACAGCACAGCCGGTTAGTCTCTGGAGATGTATCTAATGTTCATAGTAACAAACACTATAGCCATCATGGCATCGCCCTCTTTACATTTTCAGTCAAAATAGACTCACCAGAGGCATGTCTTCGATGTTGGGGATTATATCAATACCAATCGATTCCCCCACTACACAGATAACTTGTATTTGAACACAATTCAACTCCGGACAAAATCTAAATATCAACTACAACCTATACTAACATGCCCAACTCGCTAAACAACTATTAACAACATATAATAATGTAAAGCAGTAAAAGCAAACCACAACACAAAGATTTACCGTGGTTCGGCCAATGATGCCTACTTCCACAAGAGCCAGTTCTTAATAAAGTGGGAAGGAAGATTACAATCTCTCCTTTCAGTCTCTCACCTTACTAGATCACTCTTATCTCTTTACAGGGTTGTATCTCTGTAAAGGTTCTCTCTCTTTGTTTTAGTCTGGATTCCAATCCTTCTGACTTGTTTGGTTAGGTTTTCCAAAACCTTGATTTTTGGTTTTATCTCCAAAAACCAACTTTCGCGGGTACTGTAGCAAGCCCACGAAAAATAGACTGAGCACGAAGGCGCCATGTATGTGAGCTTGAAGTCGCTTTAAGACTTCGTGGGCGTGGGTCGCCTCTATGGCTGGTCGCCTTATTCTCTTTGGAACCACGGCGAAGTCGCGGGCTTCGGCCGAGCTGGCGCCAGCGCTCTGGCATTTCCAACGCCGAATTAAGCCCGTTTTTGCGTCGACTCTGTTTTCTCTCCTCATGTGAGGGATAACTCAACAATCTCCCCCTCGAGCGGTGAGGAGGGTTACCTCCATGCAATTGCCAAATCAACAAGAGGAGTGTCGCCATTCCGCAATATAGCACAACAAACATCAAACTTACCTTCGGTAAGACTTTGGTCATCATATCCACCCGTTCTTGTCGGTATGGATCTTCTCGATACACAAATGCTTGTCTTCGAGTACTTCTCTAATCAATGATACGCGCGTGTATGTGCTTGGATCTAGAATGAAAACTTCGGATTCTTGCTCAAGTGGATGGTATTTCGACGGTATCATCACATAGAACTACAAACCGCCGCTTTAGCCCTAGTTCGTCGAAGAACCTCTTCATCCATAGCAACTCTTTGCAACACTTTCGGTGGCTGCAATGTACTTTCGGCTTCAGAAGTGGAGAGGGCAACACACTTTTGCAACTTAGATTGCCAAGAAACGCTCCCCCGCAAAAGTAACCCGGATAAGGAGGGTGGACTTCATCGAAGTCAACATCACCGCCATATGCGTGCATCGATTGTAGCCTCAAGTAAGGGCTTACTTCCACCAAAGCACAAACATGATTTGGAAGTGCCTTTGAGATATCTCAATATCCACTTAACACCTTCCCAATGCTCTTTACCCGATTTGTGTAAATCGCTTACCACCCCAACGGGCGAAAAGCAATATCGGTCTAGTACACACCATGGCATACATCAAACTACCCACTGCGGATGCATAAGGAATCTTTTCCATCTAACTCTGCTCATGCTCACCCTTAGGACACATCTCTTTTGGTCATGCGGGCCGCCACCAAGCGGATAACCGACGGCAAGCTTTTGATCCATGTTGAATCTCTTCAACACTTACCAATGTAGCTTTTCTTGAAAGCCACAACTTCCCACTCTTTCACGAAGTGATCCGCGATCCCAAGTATCCGCTTTGCTTGACCCAAATCCTTCATCTCAAAGGACTTACTCAAGTCTTTCTTCGACTTGGATATCTTGTTGATGTTTGGGCCAACTATCAACATATCATCCACATACAAAGAATAAAGACAATGAAATCCCCATCCGGAATCTCTCGAACAAAACACACAATGATGGAAGCGGACTTCTTGTATCCTTGCTTCGCCATAAAGGAGTCAAACTTTATGTACCCTTTGTCTCGGTGCTTGCTTCAACCCATACAAGCTCTTTATCGGCTTGCATACTAGGTGCTCCTTGCCTTTGACCTCAAAACCCTACGGTTGGTCCATGTAGACATCTTCTTCAAGGTCTCCATGAAGAAAAGTCGTCTTAACATCTAGGCGCTCAACCTCTAGGTTCATACTTGCGGTCATACCCAATACCACCCGGATAGAAGTCATCTTTACTACAGGAGAGAAAATCTCATCAAAGTCAATCCCTTTTCTTTGGCCGAATCCCTTCACAACAAGGCGAAGCTTTTTGCCTTGGGTGAGGATTGTTCTCCCCATGCTTGACTTTGTATATCCACTTATTCTTGAGAACTTTTCTCCTGTGGGTTTCTCAACTAACTTCATAAGTGTGATTCTTATGCAAAGAATCCATCTCATCATGCATGGCCTTCAACCACTTTTCTTTGTGCGTACGCTTCAAGTGCCTCTTGATAGTACATAGGTTCTCCACCATCCGATGATAGTAGCACGCATTATGTGGTGGATACCTGGTTGAAGCTATTCTCCCCCTGTCGGACCTCCTTGCCCCATCTGGCGGTGCCTCGGGAGGTTGCGCACTGCTTTCTCGGTGGTGGTTCATGCATCTCATCGCATCTTCTATACCAATAGGTTCTATCCCATCATGAGCAATAGGATTCTCATCACGAGCTTCAAACTCATGGTTCTCTGCATTCTCAATGCCTTACGCGACGTTCCACGGTGGGAACTTCGGTTACGAATCAACAAGATCATTGGTGAAAGCACAGAACTTCTCACCCTCCTCAAAGTGCGCTATGGTTTGGTCTTCTAAGAACACAACATCTCGACTTGGATTACCTTCTTGTTAATCGGATCATAGAGTTTGTAACCAAACTTTTCATCTCCATAACCCGAAAAAAATGCCTTTGCTTGGCTTTGTCATCAAGCTTGGATCTCTCATCATCCCGGAATATGCACAAATGCCCTACACCCAAATACCTCAAGTATCCATAATCAACATCTCTGCCGACCATACTCTCTGCGGATAATCACTATTCGGAGGCTTTGCGGCGGCACGGTTGATCACATGCACGGTATGACGCATTGCTTCTACCCGGTAGCTTCTAGGTAGCTTAGAGTGAGATAGCATGCATCTCATCCTCTCTACAATGGTGCGGTTCATTCTCTCTCTGCTATTCCATTCTCATTTGCGGTGTCTTGGGAGCGGTGCGCTCATGGCGAATCCCATGACTCACGGCAATACTCTTCAAATGGCCCAATGTACTCACCCCCATTATCGGCGAATACACTTCAACAACTTCCCGGTCTCTCTTTCCACCATCTTTGTGGAATTTCTCAAACACGCCAAGTACTTCATCCTTGGTCTTCGGACTATAGGCCCATATCTTTCTTGGCATCATCAATGAATGTCAAGAAAGTCGAAACTCCACGGTGGGACTTTACTCTCATAGGACCACATAAGTCTGTGTGCACTAGTTGAGGGACGGTGTCCTTTTGTGAGACGGGAATCTTTGGAAAGACACCCGTGTTGCTTTCTACCAAACAATGAGTACATGTATTTAAATGTGTACCTTTAATATGCGGCATGGCCTTTTGCTTAGCAAGAACTTCCATCCCTTTTATGCCCATGTGACCGGTCTCTTGTGCCACCGATTCGGATGAAGCTTCTTCTTCTACGCAAGATTAACCTACGCTTTACACAAACTAGCACGTGTTTTGTAAAGAGAGCAAGTTTTCTTTCCTCGTCGCTTCAATGGAACCTCGCTTTCGGTTTCCATACCCGTTACCAAACGAGTTTACAAAGCCATCGATCATCTAATTTCCGGCCGAAATTAGGCTTAATATGTCGGGACATGTCTTACATCCTTGAGTGTCAAGGTGTAGCCGACATTGGTTTCTATATGAACATCTCCGATGCCTATAATCTTGAGAGGCGCCAGCTGTTACCCATCCTCACTTCACCATATTCACCACGTATTTGTAGGTAGTGAAGAATCCCGTCGCGATTGTGGACGTGATAGGATGCTCTCAGTATCTATCACCCACTCGTATCGACATGAGGTACTAAGGCGGACACACCACTGATCGACACAATTCCACTAGGTCGTCGACTAGTGCGGGTAGTATCTCTGCTGTGTTTCCGTTCCGCGCACCATGTCTTCATGTACACGGTTATTCTTCTCATCCCTCTTCGATTGTTACTTTCATATGACTCAGTGGCCTTTTGGTAATACAATAGTAACATTGCCTCTGCGCTTAGGAGTTCTAGCTTCACCCCTAGATTTATACGTCATCACCTCTAGAAGCGAGATGGTTTTCTGTTTTGACCTCTCCCCGTTTTCTCGTGAAAAGGATCTGCGAGTGAGAAGAGCCGCTTCTTGCACTCCTTCTAGTCTCCTCATTCAACAAAGGCGTGGTAGCTATCTCCATGGTAACAATTCCATCCTTTGGTCGCTCCATGTAGAAACCGCTAATGTCTCCCAACTTTGGGTAGAGAGCCTAATAGAAACAAAGCCTCAACCGTCTCCCAAATTGATCTTCATCAAATGCATCGATTGATGATATTCGTACTTCATTAAGATGCTCGGACATTGAAGAACCTTCTTGGTACCGTTAATGCGCAAACTTCTTAACGACTAGCACTTTGTTTCCACCGACTTCCTCTCATAAAGGTCTTCGAAGTTTCTTCCATGATCGGAAGGTTTGTAGTCTCTTGGGCCACATGGTGAAAGACACCATCGTCAATCCATTTGTCGAATGTATCCAATCGCTTCGTCAAGCTTTTTCCACTTAGCCTCATCGGTCTTTTTACGGTTTTACTCCCTCATTCTCAATGGGAAGTGCCAAGTCCTTGCGGTATAGCAAGTCTTCCATCTTGGCTTTCCGGATGGTGTAGTTCTTCCTATTCGGACTCATCATATGAGTGTTCGCGGAATGGTCCATCTCTACAAGTTATTTAACCTCAAATCTTCTCTCGGGAATTTCGGTCAAACACCCCGACCAAGATTAGGATAACACCCTAGGCTATTCTAACCAAGGCTCGATACCACTTGTTGGGGATTATATCAATACCAATCGATTCCCCACTACACGGATAACTTGTATTTGAACACAATTCAACTCGGACAAAATCTAAATATCAACTACAACCTATACTAACATGCCCAACTTCATTAAACAACTATTAACAACGGATAATAATGTAAAGCGGTAAAAGCAAACCACAACACAAAGATTTACCGTGGTTAGGCCAATGATGCCTACTTCCCACAAGAGCGGTTCTTAATAAAGTGGGAAGGAAGATTACAATCTCTCTTTCGGTCTCTCACCTTACTAGATCACTCTTTATCTCTTTCTGAGGGGTTGTATCTCGTCAAAGGTTCTCTCTTTGTTTTAGTCCGGATTCCAATCCTTCCGACTTGTTTGGTTAGGTTTTCCAAAACCTTGATTTTTGGTTTTATCTCCAAAACCAACTTTTCGCGAATGCTTGTAGCAAGCCCACGAAAAAAAATGGGCTTTGCTGGCCATCATGTGGCGCTGAAGTCGGCTAAGACACTGGAAGTTTGGGCGGGTGGTCCCCTCTATGGAAGATTGGTCGCAGCCTCTATTCTCTTGGAACCCGAAGGAAGTCGCGCCCCATTTGAGTCTTGGTGGCATTTCAAACCCGAATTAAGCCCATTTCGTCGACTCTGTTTTCTCTCCTCATGTGAGGGATAACTCCAACATTGAAGGAAGGAAAAATTCGATCCATGTGATCGGGTCGTGGGGAAATGGAGAGACTTATCGATGGATTCCGATCTTTGGTGGTTTCATTGCATTTGCAATGAGATTTTTAGGCCGGGTGCCAACAATATCTCTGTTCCAGTTAGTACACCTGCTTATTGATTATGAACTTGTTTTTTTTTTTAATCAAAGGATACTAGCACTCTAAATTAGAATAATAAAAAAATGATGGTGCACTACTATTGTAAAATGGTATCGGAGCGATTCTAAACTTGATCTTTTCCTTTATCTCAAGTCTCAACTATGGCAAATAACAATCCACCAAATTCGTCTAGTACCAACCCGTAGAGTGGAACACGAAATCCTATCAATGATGTCTCGTCTTTATATTTTCTTCACTCCTCGGATCACCCAGGAGCAATTCTTGTCTCTTGTTCTCTTAATGGAGAAAACTATCCCACATGGAAAAGGTCCATGAAGATGGCTCTAAATGCAAATAATAAATTTGGCTTTGTCGATAGGACCGTCACGAAGCCAGCCACTGATCCTATGAAAATTCAAACATGGGAAAGATGCAATGATATGGTGTTATCTTGGTTACTGAATTCCGTCGATAAATCTTTGGTTTCGAGCATAATATATGCTGCTACTCCGCGTGAGGTATGGCTTGATCTTAACCAACGTTTTTCGCAAAGTAATAGCCCTCATATTTTTCAGTTAAAGGAAGATATTGCTAATTGTCACCAAGAGCAAAAATCACTTGCTGCTGACTACAACGCTCTCAAATCTTATTGGGATGAGTTGGCAGATTATACAACAATTCCAAGCTGAACTTGTGGAGTCATGCCAAGGTGCACTTGTGGAATTTTTATAGAATTACAAGAACGGGAGGACAAAGAACGTGTCTATCAATTCCTTTTGGAATTAAATGACTCTTACCGTCCTATACGAAGTAAGATCCTTGCATTAGATACTCTACCAAATGTCAGTAAAGTATATGCAATCATCAATCAAGAGGAGAAACAAAGACTTCTCTGTTTACCTTCACAAGTTACTTCAGAGAACATCGCCATGGTGGCTAATAAATTTTTCCCAGGTAATGGACGGACATCAAATCGATCTAATGGAAGTGGAAGAGGACGACCCTATTGTGATCACTGTGAGATCTTTGGTCATTATAAGGATAAGTGCTATGACTTGGTCGGTTATCCAGAACACTGGAACACACAGAGAAACAATGTTAAAGGTCAAGAAAAGTGGAATAAGTCGCGGAATACTGCCAAAGGGACATCATCCGGTATAATACATTCAACAATGAAACCATATCGTCAACCACATCTGATTCAACAGTTCCTGGATTGTCAGCAGAACAATATCGTCAACTGCTTGCCTTACTCGAAAATAATGAGAATGTATCGGCCAACCTCGCTGGTAACTTGAGTTCTTTTAATTGCACTTCCTCTTTAGCATCATCTTTTTCATGGATTATTGATAGTGGTGCATCTGATCATATGACTCCATGCTTATCATCTCTTACCACTTTTACATCTACTCTACATGCTAAACCAGGACAACTTCCTACTGGTGATGTTGCTAACATTTCTCATATTGGAGAGGTTCACCTTTCTTCTGATTTGCACCTTAAGAATGTCCTTTGTGTTCCTAAATTTCGGTTCAATATGTTATCAATCAGCAAACTAACTCAAAACTTGAACTGTGTTGCTATTTTTTCCCCTTCATTATGTGTCTTTCATTCAGGACCTGGCCACGAGGAAGCTGATTGGAACGGGTGAAGTACGAGATAGACTCTACCACTATATGTTGCCTAAAACCCCACCCTCTGCAATGCCTGCCAATCACCATCACCAGTCCATTCTTTGGCACATGCATCTTGGATATCCGTCTTTTGAGCATTTGAATAAAATTTCATTTATTTTTCCATCTATATCTACCTTTCATTCTCGTTGTGATGTTTGTATTCGTGCTAAACAAACGCGAAAACCTTTCGTTTTGAGTAAAAATCATCGTAGTCAACCTTTTGAACTTATTCATTGCGATATTTGGGGTGGTTATCGAACTGCTTCTCATACTGGAACACATTATTTTTAACTATTGTTGATGATCACACATGTTGCACTTGGGTTTATCTCATGCACTTCAAGTCTGAGGCATGTATTTATCTTCAAAACTTTTGTAATGTGGTCAAGACTCAATTTCAACGCCCGATTTGCACTATTCATAGTGACAACGGGTTGGAATTCCTTTCTGGTCCTATGAAGTCCTATTATCATGAGAATAGTATTTTACATCAACTCACTTGTGTTGAAAGCCCTCAACAAAATGGAGTGGCTGAACGTAAACATAGGCACCTCCTTGAGGTTGCACGAGCATTATGATTCCAAGCACACCTTCCTTTAACCTTTTGGGGGGAATGTATTCTCACTGCAACTTACCTCATAAATCGAATACCCACCCCAAACCTCAATGGGAAATCTCCTCATGAGTTACTTTTCAGCACAACTCCTACATATGATTACCTTCGCGTATTTGGTTGCTTATGATATGCTAACACTCTCAATGTCACTCGTCACAAATTTTCTCCTCGTGCTTCAAAGTGTGTGTTCATTGGATATCCTTTCGACCAAAAAGGGTATCGAGTATATGAAATTGATATTCATCTCATTTTCACCTCTAGAGATGTCGCCTTTATTGAGTCTGATTTCCCATTTCAAAAGATGTCCACTACTAGTCCTCATGCACCTGTCATTCCTACACCTATTACTCAGGCCGGAGAACCAAAATAATCAATTACCCACGACACCTAGTCCCACTTCATCAACACGTCCATCATCTCCACCACCAAGTCCACGTCCATCATCTCCACCATCGAGTCCACATCCATCATCTCCACCATCGAGTCCACCCCTACCACCACCACCACCACCTCCACCACCGCTGCTGCCACAACGTCCCCAGCACAACATTGGCCCTCCAAATTATCTCCGTGATTATGTTTGTCCAACTCTTCCGAAGGGTCCATCATCGGCTTCCTCATCTTGTCAGCCCTCAACAGGTATTCGCTACCCCTTTCTAAGTATCTTCCTCTAAACAATTTTTCTACTAATCATGTCTTTTTTCTTTCATCTATTTCCAATCATCATGTACCATCATGTTTTTCTGAGGCTGTTAAATATTCTCATTAGTGTGAAGCAATGGCAGCTGAAATTGAAGCATTGCAACAAAATCACACGTGGACAATTGAATCTCTCCCACTTGGCAAAAATGTCATTGGGTGCAAATGGATATTCAAGATCAAATATAGGTCTGATGGAAGTATTGAACGGTATAAGGCTCGCCTTGTTACAAAAGGCTACACTCAAACTGAAGGTTTAGATTATCATGAAACCTTTGCACCAGTGGCAAAACTTGTTATTGTACGTTGTCTCTTGGCCATTGCAGCTGCTCGTGATTGGACAATTCACCAACTAGATGTTCATAATGTTTTCCTTCATGGGGATCTCAATGAAGAGGTCTACATGCGACTTCCCCTAGGTCTTGCCAAATAAGGGGAGCAATCTGTTTGTCGTCTTCGCAAATCACTTTATGGCCTCAAGTAGATATAAACAATCTAGTGCAGATCATTCCCTTTTTACTCTTTCAGCTGGCACAGTCTTTACTGTCGTACTTGTGTATGTTGATGACATTATTGTGGCAGGAAATAATCTCTCCTCTATCGCACACTTGAAGAGTTTTCTCCATACCAAGTTTCATATTAAGGATTTGGGTCCTCTCAAATATTTCTTAGGAATTGAAGTGGCTCGTTTACCGAAAGATATTTTCTTAAGTCAGAGGAAATATGCACTTGACATTCTACATGACAGTGGTCATCTTGGCTCCCGACCTGCTCTTTTTCCTCTGGAACAACACCTTAGCTTCTCAACTGATCAAGGAAATCTACTTCTTGATCCCAATATTTATCGATGACTAGTTGGAAGGCTAATCTATTTAACCATCACTCGTCCTAATATAGTTTATGTCGTCAATATCTTAAGTCAATTCATGAGCCAACCTCGCCAGCCCCATTATGATACTGATGTTCGTGTCTTGCGCTATCTGAAGTATTCACCAAGCAAAGGCATACTTTTACCCTCGGCCAACTCATTTCAACTCTCAGCCTATTCAGATTCTGATTGGGCTAGCTGTCCCATGAGTCGTAGATCTACTACAAGATACTTCATAATGTTGGGTCAAAGTCCCATTTCATGGAAGACTAAAAAGCAGACCACTGTATCTCGTTCTTCCGCTGAATCCGAATACCGCGCCATGGCCACTACAACATGTTAAGTTGTTTGGCTTAAGAAGTTGCTCCATGACTTTCGTGTTCCTCATACCCACCCAGTGCACCTCTATTGTGATAACCAGGCAGCTCTCCATATTGCTACTAATCCCGTTTTTCACGAAAGAACCAAACACATTGAAATTGATTGTCATTTGGTCCGTGAAAAGTTAATGTCAAAACTCATCTCCACTTGCCATGTCTCCAGTCACCAACAACTTGCAGATATATTCATCAAGGCTTTTGGACGAGAACACTTTCATCGCATCCTTTGCAAGTTGGGCGTTACGGATCTCCATGCTCAACTTGAGGGGGAGTAATAGGAAAGATATATGACAATAATATATCTTAGGAATGATATGTACATAATAGGCTAGATTTTATCTTTTCTCTTATTCTGTTGTAATCTTTCCTCCTATTTGTTACGTAAAAATCTGAGTCGTATACCAACACTATTCCCCACAGACGGCGCCAATTATGTTTGGGTAAGAACTCACCCGAACACACTAACGATCTTGTTAGGGAGATTGTTGTAGAATTGTTGAGACTGTACCTTCAATGGCTGCCTACGTATCCAAATCGTTCTCTGGAATCAAGTCTCTCAAATGAACGTAGTTCTTTATTTGAAATGATTGTTGGGTATTTATAGGAATCTTATTACTTAAAATACCCTTTCCTTATTTGATGAGATATTTCCCTCTTTGTATGAAATCTTTCCCAAAGTTTCATATGGAAAAAATCCCTTGACATATTTCCGGACCTGCTATATATAACTTGGGTGTCATATTATTGGGCCCCAAATGTTATTGCTCAATAAGGGCATGCCCTAATGCCAATCTAGTAAAAAGCGGGATTGCCACGATAAGAGGCAGATTATAATTCATACAAGCAAGCGCCTCATTAGCGGTGACTCTTATAAAAGTACCCAATGATAGTCGTTTGTAGGGGTACAAGTACACTGGTACATACACCTCCCCTATAGTGTATTCTAACAAATAAATAAACAAGACAGTCTCCTCCATCAATGCATTTTCTTTGTTCGCACTACTATTGTAAAACTTGTCCAGTTGTTCATGACGTCGACTGTAGGAAAAATTCGTAGAAAGAATCATTTTCTATATGGTACCTAGATCTCGTGCAGTGGCTGACTTCTCTAGTTCTCTATTCCTCTCTACCCCACTCAGCAAGTCAAGCCCGCCAGCATGACCGTATTTAAATCTCGCAGTTATTTGAATTTCTAGTGGTTGTAATGATAAAAGAGATATCCTTATCTACAGCACTGGGTACAATAGAAGTTTCATTACAATCAAAATTAGTAATCTCGCAAACATCAAAAATGGAATCGGAAGCGAACAAAAATTCCATTATCACATCGAATTATGATCGGTTAAAGGAACTAAAAGCGTTCGATGAGACTAAAGCTGGTGTCAAGGGACTTGTTGACAATGGTGTAACCAAGATTCCTAGAATCTTTGTAACACCAACGGATGACCTGGTGACAAAACCAACTTCAGATGATGTTCAGCTAAAAGTTCCACTAATAGATCTTGAAGGATTTGATAAAGATGATGCTAAACGCAATAAAGTCATTGAAGAAGTTCGACGTGCATCAGAAACATGGGGTTTCTTTCTATTAGTGAACCACGGGATTCCGACAGATGTTTTGGATGAGATGATTGAAGGTGTGCGTAGGTTCAATGAGCAACCAAATGAGGTGAAGTCCAAGTACTATACTCGTGATCTTACCAAAAAGGTGGTATATAATAGCAATTTTGATCTTTATCAAGCACCTGCAACAAACTGGAGGGACACAATTTTTTTCATTATGGCTCCTGATCATCTCAATCCAGAAGAGTTGCCAGAAGCATGCAGGTATATGCCCTGTTGTGGTTCATCTGTACTTGTAGTTTTTGCATCTTAGTGTCTATTCAAGAGCTTCCAGATTATAACTAAACAATCAATGCAGGGATAGCAAGTATTGTTATCATTTTCAGACATTGATACGTACAGATATACTAATAACTATTTACAAATTTGTAGGGATATAATATTTGACTACTCAAAGCATATTACAGAATTGGGGAGTATACTGTTGGAATTGATATCAGAGGGTCTTGGACTCAAACCCAGCCACCTTAAAGACATGGATTGCGCAGAGGGGCTTTCACTTGCTTGTCACTACTACCCTGCATGTCCAGAACCAGAATTGACATTGGGAGCTACCAAGCATTCTGACAATGCCTTCTTAACAATTCTTCTACAAGATCAGATAGGTGGTCTACAAGTTCTTTATCAAAATCAGTGGATAGATGTCCCTCCTATGCCTGGATCATTAGTAATAAATATTGGTGATTTTCTACAGGCAAGTATTACCTTTGCTTACAATTATTTGCTATCCCGACATGGCCTCTGTGGACTCTTCAGTCTTAATTCTTGCATAAGTAGTTCTACAACTGCACTTTGAATGACATTGTTTAGCTTAATTGGACGGAGTTTTAAATGTGCTCTAAATGTATTTGTGTATTTCAATGCAGCTCGTCTCCAATGATAGACTTAAGAGCAGTGAACACAGAGTGATAGCCAACAAAGAAGGTCCCAGAATGTCAGTGGCATGTTTTCTCAGCACATTTCTTCGGAAATCAACAAAATTATATGGTCCTATCAAAGAGTTGTTATCAGAACAAAATCCCCCTATATATAGAGCAACCACTATGAAAGACTATATTATTTATTACAACCAAAAAGGACTTGATGGGAACTCTGCCCTAGCACATTTCAAACTTTAATCTGGATTTGTTAGTCACGGAGGAACTGATGGTTCATTGCTATTGTTTGTAGAAGGTCAAGCCCCACCCCCCCCCCCCCCCCCCAGAGTATGCAAGGAAACGGCTGTATGTGATTATGTTGCCTACTAGTAAAACAAAGGCTTGGATGGGGAGTTTGCACTTACATATTTCCGCTTTGGTGTCTAGACTGGTGCTTGGAAGACTTCATAATTCATACATGCTATTTCATGCCAGGACTTTTGTAGTTAGTGATTAATGCAAGTAATGGTAATGATTTAGAATGCTATCAACTTTCTTTATAAAAAGATACACATTGAAGAACAAGCGTGTAGTACCATTTCCCAATTAAGGATGCATAAATACTGAAATTTAAATGCAACCGATAAATGTGATACTTATCGTGACTAGCTAGTTTGTCATATCACTTACTTTCTTAAACTATTTGCAGCAGATTTACTTCTTGATGTATTTCCAGCTTTCTTGAGCTTTGTTCTTTATTCTTTTGTAACCATCAGAATTTTGCTATTAAAACAATTACCAAGCAGATAGTGGTGCATATTCGTGGTACTTAGCCACTTAGACATAATCTCATCCCTCTACTTCAGCAGCACCAATGTGTTTCAGTTCAAGTGTTCAACTCATAATTTGTTAATCAGACTAAGCTTACTGCGGCTTGATCAGCTCAGATGAAAATGAGCCATGAGGAAAACAGGACAAGGATATTTGCTTGGGTGATAAGAATATACCAAGATTGCTACAAAAACGGTGTGGAAAGCACCTAAGAAAGACTGGATTAAACTGAATGTGGTTGCAAGCTATAACACAAAAGACTGGAATGCATCATTTGGATATGTTCTAAGAGACTCGAAAGGTTTTTTTATGGGTGCAGGATCAAGCCGAGGGAAATCCGACGGTGCAGAACAAGCCGAAAGTGAAGGACTGCTCAAGGCCTTGGAATGGAGCAGGAAGTTTAAGTGCAAAGAACTAGAAGTAGAACTGGACTGTACGACTGCTAATGACTACCTAAAGCAACATAAAACCAGCTTGTCATGGAGATCGATGTTGATATTAGATGACGTACTAACTATTATGTCCACTTTTGGGACGGTTTTGTGTAACTGGGTGCATGGAACTGGTAATGAAGCAGCACACCAAATATATCAAAACAATGTCTTAAGGTTAAGATGTTGGCGCCGACTCCCGCCGAGGGACTTGTCTATGACGTCGACTGTAGGAAATATTCTTAGAAAAATTCATTTCTGTGGTACCTAGATCTCGTGCAGACACGTGCAGAAACTGACTACTCTCTATTCCTCCATACTCCACTCAGTAAGTCAAGCCAGCATGACCGTACAAAAATCTCACAATTAATTGTTTTTTTCGATATCGAAATTATTTGGATTTCTAGTGGTTGTAATGATAAAAGAGATATCCTCATCTTCAGCACTGGGTATAGTAGAAGTTCATTACAATCAGAATTAGTAATCTCGCAAACATAAAAAATGGCAACGGAAGCAAACAAAAATTCCATTATCACATCGAATTATGATCGGTTAAAGGAACTAAAAGCGTTCGATGAGACTAAAGCTGGTGTCAAGGGACTTGTTGACAATGGTGTAACCAAGATTCCTACAATCTTTGTAACACCAACGGATGACCTGGCGACAAAACCAACTTCAGATGATGTTCAGCTAAAAGTTCCATTAATAGATCTTGAAGGATTTGATAAAGATGACGCAAAACGCAATGAAGTCATTGAAGAAGTTCGACGTGCATCAGAAACATGGGGTTTCTTTCAATTAGTAAACCATGGGATCCCAACTTATGTTTTGGATGAGATGATTGATGGTGTGCGTAGGTTCAATGAACAACCAAATGAGGATCAAGTCGATGTACTATAGTCGTGATGTTACCAAAAGAGTGATATACAATAGCAACTTTGATTTGTATCAAGCACCTGCAACCAACTGGAGGGACACATTTCTATGCACTATGGCTCCTGATTATCTCAACCCAGAAGAGCTACCGGAAGCATGCAGGTATACACACACCGTTGGGTTAGTTGGTTAATCTGTACTTCAGTACTTGTCGAGGTAAATTACAATATTTACACCTACTATATATACACCTTTCTATTCAGGATGTCATCGAACAGACTGCAATGCACAACTTTCTTTGTAGTTTTTTGCATCTCAATGTCTAGTCAAAAGCTTCCAGACTTGAGTTTCTTTCTGCTTCCTTTTTTGGCTAACGTGGTCTGTCACCAGCATTTGGTTGGTTCTAGTTACCATGGAGTCAATTGTTATTTTTTTGCTAACCACGTCTCGGCCAGCTTACACGCACCTCGACTAATCCAGGGCCTGGTTGGAAATTTGACCGGGTACTGCCTCGCCAGTGACCTAGATGGGAATCAAACCAGTGACCACTGGGGAGCAAACCCAAGGCCGGACCAGTTGTGCTATGGAGTCAATGGTTTCTCTAATTGAAACTCTATTACAAAGGATTACAGACAGCAAAAAGTTGTATTATATGATATTTTGATATGTTAGCATCAGACATACTAACAAATGCATACGAACTTATAGGGATATTGTAGTAGGCTACACAAAGCATGTTACAGGATTGGGAACTATACTTTTGGAATTGCTATCAGAGGCTCTTGGACTCGACCACAACCACCTTAAAGACATGGATTGCGCGGAGGGGCTTTCGGTTCTCTGTCACTACTACCCAGCATGTCCAGAACCAAAATTGACATTGGGAGCTACCAGGCATTCTGACAATGACTTTCTAACAATTCTTCTACAAGATCAGATTGGTGGTCTACAAGTTCTTTATCAGAATCAGTGGATAGATGTCCCTCCTATTCATGGATCCTTAGTAATAAACATTGGGGATTTTCTGCAGGCAAGTAATTCCTTTGTGGTGTTGCTATATAGACCTTTGTGCATTCCTAAGTCATACTTTTAAATATCTGCATGCTAAAAGTTTTGAAACTACAACAGAAAATCACACTTCTGAATAACATGGGTCAGCACTTTAGCATCATAGTTTTAGGGCAAAAATGGGGTGTTACATTAGGTGGTTCTATTTTGATGGTTGAGTGGTTAAAATGATTCTCATTCTTACATTAGGTGGCACTAATGTTTTCAGTGAACCAAGAAAGAGGATTAACCAGAGTTTTAATTTGTTCTAATTGTATATTGCAATGCAGCTTGTCTCCAATGATAGACTTAAGAGCAGTGAACACAGAGTGATAGCCAACAGAGAAGGTCCAAGAATATCAGTGGCGTGTTTTATGAGCACATTTCCCGATCAGAAATCAACAAAGTTATATGGTCCCATCAAAGAATTGTTATCAGAAGAAAATCCCCCTATATATAGGGAAACCACAATTAGAGACTATTTTATTTATTACTACCAAAAAGGACTTGATGGGAACTCTGCCCTTACACATTTCAGACTCTAAGTTTAGCTTTGTTAGTCATGGAGGAACTGATGGCTCATTGCTATACTTTAAAGAAAGAACCAAATACATATGTTGCTTAAATGTATGTTTTAATGATAGAAGATGGATTACATATAACTCTTGAATTGTCAATGTATCTATTTACAAAGTTAATTTGGATATTTTACATGAAGGAATGACAGATTTACTTCCGAAGGAGGAAATGTTGATCAGATTTGCGTCTACATTTTATAGTAGATGTGTCCATGGTCTTGATTTTCTCGGGTAGAGACTTAATGGAAGGTTGAAATATTGATGGCATTATATGGAATGAATGTTCAGTGTCTTCTTACTTGTACTGTTGTACACGATTGTGTAGCAAAGATTGCTAGAAAGAATATTCATCCAATCATCTAAAGAACAAAAAATTCGACAGACGGACAAACAAAGAAAAAGATTTTAAAACCTCTTACATTCTTCGTGAGCAATTTGGTGCCACCAGTTCCAGTGGAAATGCAATGCCTGCCATGGCATAATATTGATTTCTAATTGTGGTCGTCTTCATTGTTTCAAGAAGGCTTCGTCTTATTTTGTACTGTCTTGATCTTTTCAATGATGCTTTCTTTGTCATTTGATAGTTGAAAATGGATAACGTTGTTTTCATTTAATTATCTTTCAATGAGTCAATGCTACTGTTCTTTCAGATATTGCTTGCCTTTCAACAGAAAATCTTTCAGGATGTTCGTCAATGTACAAAGCGAAAGGCATAGTTTTCATAGAAGGCTATTGTGTGATGAAGAAGCGATTAATAACTAAAAAGTTGCTAATAAGCCAACCTTATTCGGAAATGTGTAGTACGATAAATCTCATTGCAGCATTTGACAGTTGTGATCAAGAAAATTATGCAGATATGTAGTGGTTGTTATTATGATTAAAGAATGCTCCTCGGCTCATACATTATATCCCATGAAAACTGACAAATTTTCAGATTTTCTATCATTTCATCGCAATTTAATATCACACAAGATGATACCAACTAATTTGTTTGTTAACCAACTTGAAGGGATGTAGTGATAGACTACTCAAAGCGTGTAACGGAATTGGGAATTAGACTGTTGGAATTGATATCAGAAGCTCTCGAAGTCAGCCCCAACCACCTTAAAGACATGGATTGTGCGGAGGGGCTTTTCGGTTCTCTGTCACTACTACCCAGCATGTCCAGAACCAGAAGTCCAGAATTGACCTTGGGAGCTAGCTAACATTCTGACAATGACTTCCTAACAATTCTTTTACAAGATAAGATTGGTGCTCTACAAGTTCTTTATCAAAATCAGTGGATCGATGTCCCTCCTATGCGTGGATCTTTAGTAATAAATATTGGTGATTTACTGCAGGCAAGTATCTCTTCTCCTTTAAATTATGTTGTTGCTATATAGACGGATGTAGATGTCTGAAGTCTTATTTTCTAACAATTTGCAGAAAACAAGGTTTTATAATTACAGCCAATTACCAAACAAAAACAAAATTTGTACTTCTGAATGAAATGGTTTGGCATCTTAGTTCATAATGGAAGAATGATGTGTATAAATATGTCAATGGCGCTGGCCATGCGCAAGGTTGTTATTGACTATGATTGAGTGGTAAAAGTTTCCAATTTTCGTATAGGGCAATACCAATCTTTTAGTTCTAATTTGTTCTGATGGTATACTCCAATGCAGCTTGTCTCCAATGATAGACTTAAGAGCAGTGAACACAGGGTGATAGCCAACAAAGAAGGTCCAAGAATGTCAGTGGAATGTGTCTTCAGTACATTTATACAGGGTTCCACAAAGTTATATGGTCCGATCAAAGAGTTGTTATCAGAAGAGAATCCCCCCATATATAGGGAAACCACACTTAAGGACTACATGCTTATTACTACCAAAAGGGACAAGATGGGATCTCTCCTCTTACACATTTCAAGCTCTAAGTTCAGATTTGTTAGCTTCGGGAGAAGCGATGGTTCGTTGATGTTGTTTAAACTCAGGGACCAAGTTGAATAAAATGTTGTTTATGTTTAAAGATGGAATGTTGTGTGAAGCTTAAATTACCAATAAATTATTGTCTGCAAACTCACTATGGATAATAACTATCTTATCAATATAACATCTATCTTCGGCTTATGTACGGATCTGTATTGCAAGTGGCTTATCTTCGGCAAAGTATATGCAAGAATGTAATTGGCTTTTCTTTCTTTAATGCAAAGGGGTAAGGGACCTCTATAACAACCCTGCTTACCTACCAAAAAAAAAAATGGTATTAGCTTGGGTAAGATTCTTATGTGTCTGAGGTTGATCAAGAGGATATCTTTTACGCAATTCCATTCTCTGCAAAGTTTAAATGTTGATTCTTATAAGGAAAAATACAATCCGACCATTTTCTTATTTATGACTATTTAAATTAAGTTCATACTTTCACGGTCTACACATTAAAAATTAATTAGATTAGCTTTTGAATTATTGAAATTCATTGATGGTCTGTTATATGTGGTAATAGCTTTTGATTTGTTATTTTTATTTGCACTTCAAATTCTCTAAAACACGGGTTCAACACAATTCTTACTTTAAACAACTCGAGCCATAAAATAAATCTACATTTAAACTTTTAATAGCCACATTTGTATCTAGAGCATACTTCTACAAGTTCAATGAAAGGAAATTGAAATGCTCTACAATCATCATTCCATACCGCACGGGTACATTGTACAACAGAAACTATCAAAATACGGTGAACACAGGCTGAAAGGTAAAATTAGCTTAGGATCTACCTCTGAATTTGTATTCTTTTGTCCCTTATTGGTAAATCAATGGGCGTCTGGGCCTCATGCGGGTGATCCGGCCCCTTGTACACCTTGAGATGATTGAAGAGGGCTCTACCTAGCTGCAGATCACAATACACACATAACACTGCTTTAATAGGAAAACTTATGACACTTTGCAAAACTGTTTTGAGTGTTTTCCAAGAAGGTGACAAACAAACAAGGTTTTGAGTGTTTTGAGTAAACTTTGGGTGTTTCAATTAACAAACAAGGTAATGACATTCATTACATCAGAAACCAAAACATTCTCACTCCCTCTTTGCAATTTGACTTCGGATAAAAGGAAATGCTAGCATGCAAATACATTGTTCAACTCTAGAGAAGATAGCAGTTTCTAAGTAGTCTTCACTTTATTTTCGTTTCCTTTTATTGCACAAAACAATGTTTCTGGCAGTGTGAAAAGCATAAACCCATCAAAATAAGTTTATGGCCAATAATAAGACCAGCCATGCTTAATGTAAATTGAAACAGTATGTTGCTCATCATAAAATATAATAAACAGCCTATTATGGGACATCTGCTCACATTTTTTGACTGGGAATTTTATGAAGACCTTAAACCATACCTGTGAATATACATCTAGAAATAGAACCACAATAAATAGCACAAACATCAACATAAATGATTTGGGTATGTACATCTATAACCATTTATGTATATAGTATACAAAAATATTGCATAATCTGAAGCCCCTCAAAGACACAAGTAAGAACAATAACAAGTTTAGGGGATCGATAAGCACAATCACTTAAGTTCCCACTGCCGATATTCAAGTATGTAGACTGATAAGGCTATGCATCAAATGAACTGAAGAGATGTATGGAAGAATAACTTCTTGATGATGCCCAATAGCAGTAATACTATTCTAAGACATGTTAATACACAAACTTAAAGATACTAGTGGGTTGGATTTCTTGTAGAGATACTAAATTTATTTCCTCAATCTGCTTCTAGTAGTATTGAGCAGGATAATGTTGGCAGTTGGCCATTTTTTATTTTTTATTTTTTATCAAATGGTAACAGTTGGCTTTCAGCCTAATCTACCGGTCTACCCTCAAACACTGACTGCCAATCCAGATAGTGATCAAGGTTTTCCCCTAATGAATTCACGATTGACGTGGAGTCAATTAGATCTTATTCATCTAGCAGAAGTCCCCTGTAGAAATGTAGAATAACAAGGCAAGCCCAAGATTTGCATCCAATAAACTTTTGTATGGACTTGTGTAACAAAATCACCTAATTCCAAGTCTTTATGGGATTCTACATATTTTCTGTCTTTGGCAGTCCCTTAACATTTAAAAAGAATAATGTCAATGCCCTTTTAGTGGAGCTCTGAATCCTATCCATGTTAGATGAGGTTGCTGAACTTAAAATAAGATGACGTTTCACAATATCAGAACCATTTTGCATGTTTTCGCTTCAATAATTAGCCCCCCTTTCTCTTCTTCTTCTTTAAGCTATAACATAAGTGAAGGAAAATGGAAACAGAATAGAAAACACTTAAAAAAAATTCAACTTACTCTCCCCTTTGGAAGCATCCCACGAACGGCATGTTCAATGATTCTTTCCGGAATTCTCTGTTGGAGCTGGTCAAAAGTTTCAACTGTCATACCTCCTGGTCTTCCAGAATGCCTTCTGTACAGCTTTTGGGTCCTCTTCTTACCAGATACCGCAACTTTTTCTGCATTCACCTTCATGTCCAAATGACAAAACAACCAGCTAAGACTTCAAATTAAGTGGAATAAATGGATATATATTTTTAGACACCATTATACATCCTCATTTTACATCAGTGACGAGAAGCTAGATTCCTATATAAAATCATATACAACCAAGAAAACTTTATGTGGTCCTTCCTCTTGCAATAATATTCTCCATTTATCCAAGTCAATTCTTAATCTATAGCTTCATCGATTGGTTCTAGTTATCTTACACAAGCGTAGAAATCATATTTATCTTGTAAAAACAGCACATATAAAATTAACAAAAACACTAGTCCTATCTGCACCCTGTAGTCAAAATCCAAGTGTCACTATACCAATGAATCCCCCAATTCTACAAAAGCACTAAATCACAAAATGCAGCAATTGTATCGACAAACTCAGACCCAACATTCAATTTTCCTTCTTACACATTGTACTCAAGTTAAAAATTCAATAATTCAAAATGCAATACTTCTATCTTAACGTAAATCACATACCACAATGACGAAAGCCCCCATATCGACACTAGGAGTATAAGTAACTAAATTCTTGCCACGAATATAATTAGCAATAGTTGAAGATAATCTTCCAAGAACTTTATCAGTTGCATCAACTATATACCATTTTTTATCTGTATTAATATGGTCGGATGCTTTTGGATACCATGTCTTATTCCAAATATCCTGCAAAATGCCAAATGCCCAAGGCCATTATCATTAAAAAACAGTAAAGAACATATTTTTATACAAAACACAACTACATTTAGAAGAAATGAGATAAAGGGTCTTACAGGTCCACTGATTTCATCATCTGCAAACATCCAACGTTGTTCTTGAGGCACTATAGATAAGTCTTGTGAACGGACTTGAAGTGGTTTTTGAGTGAGAGAAAGTGTTGTTGGTTTGAGTGTGAAGCCAAGAAATGGTGTCTTTGATGTGGAACCAAAAGTGAGTTTTGAGTGAAGTGTTGAGTGAGATGAGCAAGGTAGAGCCATTTTTTAAGTTTTGAGGTCTTGCAAATTTTTTTCTCGGTTTTGTGAAGTGTTATTTTTGTAGTGTTGGAATCTGGATAAGATAAACTGATAAGAACCGGTTTATTGAAACTGGGTCAGGGTCCCAATGAACCTGGTTCAAATGACCCGTTACATTTTTAAAATTGTTTTTAGAAATTCGACATGGAATAAATACGCATGAAGTATCGACTTGATTGGTGTTTCTTATATTGTCGGCAGATACAATTATGCCGATATTGGAATGCTGATATTACTAGAATAACTGCAATGCAGTGGGAGCGTGAGCGGAGGATGGAGAAGAAAGAAAGAGGGTTGGGTTTGGTTGAGGAGGGTTATGGGCGAAAGAGAGTCACGAGAGAGGGAGTAAGTGAAAAGAAGAAAAAGAGAGGGGTGTGCGTGAATGGGGGAGTAGTGGCGGAGAAGAGATCGGCTGGGGAGAAAGAGAGTGAAATTGTGAAGAAAGGGGGGGGGGGCACACAAATAACAATTTGCCCAACTCAAAAACGTATCGGCTGGGGAGAAAGAGAGTGAAATTGTGAAGAAAGGGGAGGGGGGCACACAAATAACAATTTGCCCAACTCAAAAACGTTCACTACCGCTCACTTGATTATGATTATTTTACAAAGTTAACAAATCAGAATTGGCTCAATATGTACATTGAAAGTCTATATGATCTCTTTTTTGGGTAAAAGAAACTAAATGATCTTGATTAACCGGAATCTGAAAATTTAAACTTTGCTTGTTAAGTAAGGTACCTTTTTTTTTGGATAGTGTTAAGGAAGGTACCGAAATACACCAACAAAGGGAAAAAAGAACTGAATTGCACTAGGCAAATTAAACTAACAAAAACAATAGATGCATAGTACGTGCGTACATTGCTTTTCTATATACTTTTCTCCCAAGTTTCTAACTGGGGGAATTGTGTTTTACAGAGGGAATTCAAGTCAGCAGACCGACTACCTCTGAAGATTGATGAAGTCTGTAATGAAATATGCCTACTTCATGATCGAGTTATGACCAAATGAGGATGCATTGTGTATTTCACTTCTATAACTATCAGTACTGCGTTTCAAGCCCATACACACAGCGGTTGAAAGCTTGGATTTCATAGGCTTCACCAAACATATATATTTAGTGGAGAACCACTGAACTTATGTGGACGAGGAACTTCGGAGATTCTTAGAAGTACGCAACACTGAAACAGAAGCAACTTCTCGATTAGTATAACTTGGACATGACTCCAATTTCTCTGAATAGCTCAGAAAGGAGAGTATCTGAATAGAGTTTGAATAGATGGTCTGCAGACTTGCTCTTCAAGTTCTACTCCACAATTATTCGACAATCACGTCAATCATTTAGTGCCTTAATTACCACATTGAATCGGATCTTCCAGCTCTTTCATGGCATTGTACTAGTCTTTGCATGATCTTCAAGATATCGTCGTACACGTTGATATACATAGTTACTCTTCATATAACTTAAATATGACCTCTCAATAGAATTCATATAAACCATCGGGATCTGGATAAAAGCTTTACTAGGCTACTAGCCAGATTGACATCCATAACCGGTTGTTCCCACCCAAATCTTCAACGGCTTCCCACCCAAATCTTCAATGGCTTCAATATAGAGATGTGAGTGCACCTTGTATTAGGACAGCTAGACAAATTATGTGTAATCCACCAATGATAGAACCACTTGGGGTTTTACATATTACAAATTGAGGATTTGAGTTATAACCTTTTACATATATAGCAACTTCAATGTGTTGTTACATAGTTTTTTACCACCCTTTGTAAGGAGCGCTTTGTTCTCATCGAGGAAACCTCCCTTTCAACGATATATGTCAAGGAAAGTACCACACTTCGCAAGCAATACAATCACTCAACACGAGATTATGGTGTTCACCAGTGGACATCAGCTACATGTAGTGAAAATAACCTTGCATGACGAAAATGCTCAAGGCTATCTTGTTTGTTTAGCATTCAGAATTGTCTTCAGTACCAATAGATGGCTTGAAACAACCTATAGATGCATATTAAAGTAGTTCCAGTAAGTTTAGACAACTGGTCTAGAATCCTGGGCTTTGGAGTTGTGAGATCTTCTGGGAGTTTCGCCGCTATTGGAAGCAGAGTTCACGTAACTGAATTTAGTGTGAATGGTCGACGTAACAACCATTTCTTGCGAAAATCATGAGTAGCATACATACCAAAGAAGGTGCTTCTATGGATAACGAATAACAGGCACTGAAAGTTGGAACATACATACCAAAGAAACTTCTGCTATGGCCAAACCAATAACAGGTACTGGAGAGGAGAACTTGGTAAAACCCAACCTCCCACTGCTGCACTCATGTTTAGCCATCTTTCTGTCTCTTAGATCTAAAGAAGCTCTCTGTTGGCAAAAGCAATGAAGGTTTAACGTTTCTTTATAGCAAAGCATATGACACTGAGATCTTCAAATGTCAAAGCTTCACATGGAGGAAAGTAGAATGCTGATTCGTTTTTACTTTAAAAATTGAATGCAAACAAAAACAGTACCTATCACTTCCTCCAACTTGTTATCTTATCTTATCTTATCGTATCTTATATATAAAGAGGATATTTTCCAATTAGTCCCCGTATTCCTAGTTTTAGACCAAAGATTTAAATTCAAAGGTACCGGAAAGTTAGACAACCACTTTCTTTTTGCTCTTTGCGAAAAGGGTAAATTGGTAATTTAAAGCATTTCCAGGACTAAACCAAGTTTGAAAGTTCAAATCAAACACTTTGCATCTCCATTCATGATATTCCCAATTAAAACCAGTTAAGTTGGAAAGTTCAAATCAAACATTTTGCAACCAACAAAACATAAATTTAAACCCTGTTTTCATTTTCATAATCAAAAGTAATACTTTCTTTCATTTTCGTTTTCTAATATTCTTAAATCCTGTAATATAAGTCTGCAATTTTCCAACAGTAATGTCTTCTTGCCTTTGATATGGTTGGAACAATTGTTTTCGTTCTTTTCATTCTAAGCATTTGAGAACAAAAAAATGATACTTTGATGTG
Source organism: Coptis chinensis (assembly GCF_015680905.1). Taxonomy (NCBI): domain Eukaryota; kingdom Viridiplantae; phylum Streptophyta; class Magnoliopsida; order Ranunculales; family Ranunculaceae; genus Coptis; species Coptis chinensis. The sequence continues at coordinate 78,580,337 of NC_141464.1, forward strand.
ATTATCTTTCAACCATGGTTGTGGAGCCAAGTTTACCATTAATTGGTATTATTACATTGACTGATTGTTCAAGCCATGGGTTTTTAATTCTAACATGCATGTTTTAATTGAGTGTTTGTATTTTTTTAAGGAAGAAAAAATATAATATATATCCAATTTTAATGACATTGAACAGACCCTATTCATATATAGCGATAGCTTCTTACAGGCTCAATTGAATGGGAATAATGACTTCTTTGTTTGCTGATTTATTCTTTCACTATTTTCATTTATTTATTTTTTGAATTATTTGTGAAAATCCCTCTTGAGGTTATGTGGAAAACTTTTGGAATTAGTAGGTGTTAACCTTATGGATCTTTATTTTATTTTTTTTGTTATGGATACTGACAGTCTGATTTATCATTTGTTTAGGAGGATGTGTGGTGGTTTAATTTCTAGAGTCGACGTGGGAAGAAGAAACCCATCGAAAAATCTGCAGATGAGCTGAACTAGGAACTGGATAACTATCCCGCTGAAGCCGTTAACACTTCCTATTGTGTTGGTATACGTACGGTCGGTACGGAGAATGAGCTGATCAAAAGCGGCGGTTGGAGCAGTAATGCTGCTGTCCATATCAGTAAGTGGGTTTTGGGGTTGAATTAAGAAGCAGGAACTAAAGTGGTTTCCAATTTTTTTTTTTTTTTTTTTTTTTTTCCAGATTTTTTGTCTTTGAAATATATTGTGAAATATTTTTCATGTTTGCTATCTGATTTGTATTTTATTTCTTGCATGGATGATTCTACCTGTATAGCACATGTAATCTTTGATCGAGGTACATCAAATTTAGAGATGAACACCAGCGTGAGGAAGAAGCCTATAACTCCCTAATTTGGCTGAAAGGTTAGTTTCTTCAATAGTGGTGTGAAACTGATTGGATTGTTATGTTGTAATGTTCTAGATATTTTACAATTCCAAAGTTTTTGATTGATTAAAATTGTGCTTAAGGTTTGTTGCCGATCAACTATATTCATTGCAAACCAGTTGAGACTTAAGAGTAATCACCTTGGCTCAAGCAGCACAATTTACAAGTTTGGTATTTTTTTCAACAAGCCGAAGCAAGAAACCCAGTAGGAAGATATTGAAGTTCAATCAAATGTGAGTTTTCAGCCATGGGCTTCATTGTTTACTTTTATATATCTTCGATTCTCCGATATGGGTATATTTGATTTCTTTATTGGCAATGTTTTCCTATAATCATCTACAAACTATGCTATGGGTGCTTCATTTTTTTTTCTTCTTTGTTTATCTTTCTTATATATATTTTGGTGGTGTTTGAATTTTTCTTTAACACAGGATTGATTTGGACAGATGGCTGGAATTTCATTGCAAGCATAGCCATATAAAATGAAAAAAATATCATTTCATGCTAAATATAAGATGTCTTTATGAGTTTTCATATTTGAAATGCTGTTTTTTTTTTTTCCAGTGATGGTATGTGACCTTAGTCCTTAGCTCAAGCATAAACCTTTTATTCATTAATTTTATCTTATCATGAGTATTAGGGGTGGGAATTTGGCCCTAACGACCCTAACCCGGCCCTGACCGACCCGACCCTAAGCCCTATAAAGCCCTTACAACTAAAGCCCTCACAGAGTTTAGGGCAGGGCCGACCCGGCCCTAATGCCTTCTAAGGTAGGGTCAGGGCTAAGGTTCTGAAACATATGCCCGACCCTAACTAAGCCCTAACCAAGCCCTAGTTATAATTTCACTATAAAATACACAACTAAAACTATCAAACTCCTTGTTACATATTTTCAATTAAAATAACACTGTCATTTGTAATTTATCACTTACCGTATGGGTACTTTTAATAACTTGTCTTATATCATAAAAACTTGTAAACCTAATTGTTTCTATCTCACAACTCACGTACACCTCACAACTCCCGTCTAACCTAGTCGCCAAGAATAATAATGAGCATTGGGCACTAGCCTAATGAAAAATAGGTTGACGTCAGTAAAAACTCATTCTATACTCTTATTTGTCTTTGTGTTCTTCAATGTTAAATGTAATTTTGGTGAGATTTGAGTACAAGAAATAACGGATTTATGTCATTGAAAGCTCATTTCAAAATGTGTCTTGTGCATTTTAACTGTAATTTTGAAATATAAATATGAATCTCTATGTACTTCAGTTTATTAGATTGTGGATATGCATTTTAAATTGTTTGACTTATCAAGAATTATTACTAGATTGGTTGTTATTCAAATTTCAAAGTGGTGGGACTTTGAGTTTGCAAATCTTTGAAATTTTTTTGTAATATAAATGAGTTTTAAAAGGGTGATCTTGGACATACCCATAAAAACACTCCCGTACCCCAACTTTGAAATAAATAAATAAAATTGTTTAAGACACATTTAGGTTCCTAAATTACCCTTTATTTTATTAAGTATATCAAAAACAAAACAAAACAAGTGTTTATCCTTCCAGCAAACACAAACCCTTCGCACTTATTTTCCTTTTTTTCTGTCATTTTTTTTCTCCTTTATGAAAGGAATTAGAAAGAGATAAAATTGTAGAATTTAGTCTTCTTCCTCCTCTCACTCATCAGCCATTAATGTATTTTTTTCCTCATTGCAGCTCCTTGCTATCTTTCTCATTTTCCGCTTGAGAAATTTTCAATTTGATATATTTCTACTAAACTCCTTTAACCCTTCTACAATGATGAAGAAGAAGTAATTGCAATAAGAAAAAAAAAATCAAATTTGAAGCAACTTCTAGAAGAAGAAAAAAAAAACAATTTGTTTTTTGGGCATTCTTTTACCTTTATTAGAAGTTCTCTTATTGAGTAGTGTGTTGTAGTAACATAAAGATTCTTCAAGGTCCAGAGTATTATTTTCAATTTTTTTTATTTGTTGTTTCCTTTTGGAATGAGTCTCTCGGTCTTTTTGTTTTTTCTCTTTCTTTACCCCTATTGGAAATATCTCAAATTAATTTGGAAGATATTATTGGATTGAAGCGGTTATTGGGGTATGGCAAAAACTGAGTTAGTTATGGGGTGTACGGGAGTATTTTTGTGGATATGTCAAAAATCACCTTTTTAAAATTGATGCAGTAAAAAGAAGAAAATATATAGGCCTGGCCCTAAACTGTTAAAGAGGGCTTAGGGTAGGGTCAGGGCTTGAAATTTAGACTTATGACCCGGCCCGACCCGGCCCTATGGGGACTTTAGGGCCGGGCTAGCCCGACCCGGCCCATTGCCCACCCATAATGAGTATGCATCTCTTTTCTTTTCACTTCAATTTTCTCTAATTATTCAATTTTGTTGTTGTTGTTGTTGTTGTTGTTGTTTTAATATATGGTTGTTCAGTGATGACGTATCATGTTCGTGATGTATCGTCAATTTTCTTATGCTTTGGCCTTGATGATATGATTGTAGAGCTTAACTAGGAGCAGGTGAAAGGCATAACCAAAGAGATGCCCCCATTCTGGTGGATAAGCTAGGACAAAACTTGAGTATCGTATTTCTCTTCTTTTATTTGCCTTCAGTCGGGTCATCAAGTGTTTAGATATATAAAACAAACATTACATTTACATTTAGTGGGCTGCTAGCCTTTTGATCTTCTTAATTGTAAATGAGCTTGATTTGGGGAATTAGCTTAGTCATGTGACATTGGAGTTGTTTGATTTTATCATTTCAAGATTTATAATCGGTTCTAATAAGAAATATATTTTCCCAAATATGCAAGTGGTGGTGTTCATTTTTTCGTCAATTACCTAGGTTTTTCTTCTTCATTTATTTTCGGTGTGTGACGACCTGACGGAGAAACATTTATGTATTTTGGCTACAATTTGTCGTACTTAGGTTGGTATGATGACATTGTTATTGTTAGTAATGGTACAGGCATTTAACAGGAATATCTGAGGGAGTCTGTAAATGCCTTTTACTGTTTAAATGCCAAAACGGGGGAAGAAGAAAAACGTTTAGGATGCAAGACAGTGGAATTTCTGGTTCAAGAAGAAGTCTAGAACGCACCAAAAGTGTTCATATATATTCAAATTTATTACACTAGCAATTCTCCATACGTTAGCATCCTCCAACAAGAAGAAGAGTCAATTAAAAAAAAAAGGTCAATCTAATCATCTATACAGTCAGGAAAATATATTAAAGGCTTTTAATAAACCTGAAATGAAACCATATGAGCAGCAGTAATATTCAATATCGAGTAGAGCATTTACCTATTATGAATTCAAAGGTTTTACGATTCAATTATACGTTTTACGATAGTTCCAAAGATTGAATATGTTATGGAAAGCACTACAGAAATGAGACAGACTTTCATGATAATCTGCATCTCAATTTTGAAGATTGACAAGGCTAGAAAGTGTGAAACTCTGCTAAAACGTCCATATCTTCTCAATAAGATCATTGCACTGGATTGATGTGTCAGAAGAGGATGACATTCATTTTTTCTCCAAAGGCAATACCATTCCCAAGCATATACATCACTTCGTCCAGGCACTCTCGCTTCCTCCAAAGGCCTCAATTGAAACAACTTAAACCTTGAAATCGAGTCATTTCAAATTCAATGTACCAGTTGCACTTAACTCTCGTGTTTCCTAATATGGTTCCATGTCGAACATGCTGGATTTTGCTTTTACGGCCCGTTACTAGCTGCCTCACTGCGCTCGTGCTTTTGTCAACCAATAATCCAGTATCAGCACTGGCTAAAGAGATGTCAATCCGGTTAAATTTCGCCCAAAGTCTAAAAACAAATTGAAGCCCAATCAATAAATTCAGACCAAACACGAATGAAGCACATCCTGAATCTTTAGGGCCGAGCTGCGGACTTACCCCAAAAGATTGAAGCTTAGGGCATGATCCTACTTACTAATACTGGCTTCTCTACATTCTTAGGTGTTGTTATTTCCTTATTTCATTATGTCTTTTACCTCATTGGGATGGAGGGTGAACAATTTTAATTTAACAACAATGTCTAACACTAGGCTTAATAATTACTTTTAATATAATAGTTAGAAATACTGTAAGAAATCTAAGCATGCTTACACGAAACATAAATTAGGCACGTGTAGTATTAACCGCATGTAATGCACAACATGACACCTCTGACATACAAAAGTTCTGTCTATTGGAAGCAATATTAGAGTTTTTAATACCAGTCCAACAATTTTTTTTTTTATGAAAAACACTAGCATTTTGCCTAGTACACCAATCTGTATTATGGATGTTTCTATAATCAAAATTGTTGCCGCTTAACAAACTGTTTCTATAATCATCTAGGCCGCATACCATAATGAGTATGCACAATGGATCACGCTTATAATGCCTCTGCACTCCTTCATTGTGCACTATACACTTGCTGCTAACTACTCGATCATTACACTTAATGTAATTTTACTATCAAAGAACCAACATTCCATTGCATTATGTTAATCAAGTAGAAGCCCGAAACCTGCCAAAGTTCTGCATGTGGAGTTGGGTGCTAATAGAGTTGGGTGCTAATAACATTTTCAGAATGAGGACCAATAACCAATGTAAGAATTGATCAAAGGATTATGCGACTAACAACAGGGTGAAACATATGTAATTCAACGATGCAACTAGCATCTATAATTTCTTCATTTTCCTTTTGTCGCCTCTATACAGATGGTTTGAAAAAATCAACACTCCATCATTTGAATCATTCAATCTCTATACACATGAAATAAGATCCACATTATATTGAAAGTTTTTAAATGGTAATCTTGTCACATAGCCATCTTTTGGAAATTTTTTATTTACACATTCAATTCACTCCACATATTATATCCGACTTAATAGATCTATAGAACAAATATTAACAGTGTCCGATGTTTTTTTTTCTAATTGTTTCTCAATGAAAAAAAAAAAAAAAAAATCTTTTGTTAGCTAGCTACAATTTGTTTCTATGTCCAAGCTACCTACTTATTTAAACTGACCAAAATATTTAAAACCACAAAAAAAAGAGCTAACGTATTCGCTAGATCATTTTGAAGACAATGATAAAAAAAAAAAAAAATATATATATATATATATATATATATATATATATATATATATATATATATATATATATATATATTATTATTTTTTTTTTTTAGATATTTTATTCTCCAGTGTAGAATAACAATTATGTTGCACACCATGATATAATATTCTTATATCTTACAAGTGGTACACTCATATGAATCCAACAATATTCATCAATCACATATAAATGCTCGACAAGATAATTACATGTAGAGAAAAAAAGAGTTTTTTCCTGTTTTTTACGTTCAGAGCGCGCCTGCGCCTTTCAGTGGTCCGATGGAATCTCATAGTCGATGAATTGGGCGACCCAGCTCAAAAAGCCTAGCCAGCGCTCACCCGTCTTTCGAAGAGGATGGCGCCAAGCCTTCGAGCCTTTTTTTTGGGCTTATTTTACAAGAACGCGGTTTTGGTTTTTTTGGTATAAAAACAAAATCAGTTTTTTGGAAAACCTAACTTTTCCAAAACCAAGAAAGAGAGAGATTATAAGAGAGCAATTCTTTGTGAGTTGAGTGTTCATTCTTTGTGAGTGAATTGAAAGACTTGTAATCATTTTCGGGACATCTAGTAAAGCTTGGAACTTCCTTGATGTGGAAGTAGGCAAATTGCCGAACCGATATATATCTCGTCTTGTGGTTTGTTCTTCCTTTACATTAATTGTTTTACTTTATATGCTTGTTATTTGATATTGAGAAGTGTTGGGATATTGCCTGGAGGGTGTTGAAGTCTTGTCTAGTGTGAAGGATCGATCTTTGTGTAGGATTGATCCGTTTGTTGTGGGTAACGTTGTTTCCGCACTTATATATTCACAACAATTGGTATCAAAGCGTAGGTATACGACCTAGGATTTTGAGTTTAGTGCTCAAAATTTGTGTAGACAAGGTGTTCGACTAAATTCCGAGGTGAAACTGTTTCTTTTGAGTTATTGTGTGTAACTTGAAAGATGGCTCCCAAGATGTCAAACGAAGTTTGAAGTAGAAGTTTAATGGGAAGAATAACTTTGGGATTTGGCAAGTCCAAGTAAAGGACATCCTCATCCAACAAGGTTTGCCAAGGCTTTAAAGGGGATTAAATCTAAAAGGTCTGAAAGTATGAGTAATGATAATTGGGAAGAGTTCGATCTTCAAGCTTGTTCATCTATCCGGTTATGTCTTGCTAATGAGGTTATGTATAGTGTGATGGGAGAAAATACATTTGCGGTATTTGGCTCAAACTAGAGTCTATGTATATGACCAAGAGCATGGCGAACAAGATGTACCTTAAGAAGCGTCTTTTATCGGTACATGATGGTCGATGTTTCAACGATGCAAGAGCACGTTAGTGAGTTCGTCGGCGTCTAGCGGATTATTTGAATGTTGGTATGAAGATGGATGATGAGGATCAAGCGGCATGTTTAATATTCTCCTTGCCAGAAAGCTATGAGCATCTAATGACTACATTCATGAACAGAGAAGTCGTCGATCTTGACGAAGTTCAAAGTGCACTTCTTTCTTATGAGTTGATGAAGAAGACACGTGTAGAGAATAGCATTGATGCAGGTCAGGGGCTAGTGGCAAGAGGAAATTCTTATGAACAGAATTATTCAAGTAATGAGAATTCTAGGTCCAAGTCAAAGAAGCCTTTAAAACATGTACAGTGCTACAATTGCAATGAAAATGGACATTATGCAAGTAATTGTCCCTCACCGAAGAAAGAGAACAAAGAGATGGTCAGGAAGAAAGGTAAGGCAAAAATTGAGGCAAATTATGCTTCGGGCTCTCGAAAGAGGATGAGTTCAGTCTCTGTGTGTCCACACAAGACTATATGACCGAAAAGTGGATTCTTGATTCCGGATGTTCCTATCATATGTGCCCGAATAGAAAGTGGTTTACTTCTTATGAAAGCATTGATGGTGGTTCCGTTTTAATGGGTAATGACGTTGCTTGTAAGACGGTAGGAATTGGAACTATACGGGTCAAGATGTATGATGGTGTAGTGAGGACTTTAACCGATGTGAGACATGTTCCTGAGCTAAAGAAAAGTCTTATTTCTCTTGGTACCTTGGATTCCAAAGGCCACAAGTTTGTGGGTGAAGGTGGAGTCCTAAATATTGTTAATGGCTCTTTAGTTGTGATGAAGGTCAAAAAATATGGAACCTTGTATACTCTCGAGGTAGTAATACGGTGATAAGCGATGTAGCGATGGGTGCATGTAGTAATGATTCCGAAAGTGCACTAAGATATGGCATATCGTTTAGGGCATATGAGTGAAAAAGGTTTGTCCGAGTTGTGCAAGCGAGGGTTCTTGAAGAACTTGAATAAGCCAAGTATGGGGTTACGTGAGCATTGCGTCTATGGGAAGCAATCGAGAGTCAAGTTCAAGTCAAGCAAGCACACGACAACAGGCATCCTTGATTATGTGCATACGGATGTTTGGGGACCCTCCGGGTGGCTTCAAGGGAGGTAACCGCTATTATGTCTCATTCATTGATGATCATACTCGCTATGTGTGGGTGTATATGATGAAATCGAAAGATGAAGTGTTTGAGACATTTAAGAAGTGGAAGGCAAAGGGTTGAGAATCGCATACGGATAGGAAGGTAAAGACATTACGGTCGACAATGGTAATGCTTGAGTATACCTATGGACCTTTCAAGAGTTACATTACCTGTGAGGGGAATTGCTAGACAATTTGAATGATCAGGGGCACGCCAGTGAGAATGGAATGGGCGAGAGAGGATGAATAGAACCTTGCTTGAAAGAGCAAGATGTTTATTGTCTAATGCCGGTCTAGGCAAAAAGTATTGGCGGAATGCGGTGTCCATGGCGTGTTATTCGTATAATAGGTCACCGATACCAGCTATAGATTACAGGACACCTTATGAGGTGTGGTCGTAACCCGGTGATTATAGTATTTTGCGAAAGTGTTTGGATCGTGACTTACTACCATGTGAGGGGACGTGAAGCTAGATCCTCGAGCTAAGAAGGCCATATTCTTAGAAGCCGCATAAAATGGGGTAAAGGGATATAGATTGTGGTGTCTAGAAGACCACAAGTTCTGGTCGCCAGAGATGTTACCTTTGATGAGACTTCCGTGTTATCTTTGAAGCTGGAAGTAGTCAGGCGAGAATGGTGAGTCTATAGAAGTTCAGCCTCTTGAGCTTGAGTTGTCGATCAATGGATGATGGTTAGATCATGATGAGGTACCAAATCATGGAACCACAAAGCCAACAGGAAGAAAAGCATGAGCATCCGCGAACTTGTAGTGGCTAACCACAGAGCCGAGAGACAAGTTAAAGAAGTGCACAAGTATGGGCATGAGAAGCCGGTGAAACACTATGGTCGGTGGATTTAGTGGCATATGCAATTGAATATCGAAGATGATGAGCGGATAGCTTCAAGGAAGGCATTAGAGATGCTCATTCTGAGAGATTGGTTGGTAGCTATGCAAGCGAGATGGAATCTCTTGATAAAAATCACACATGGGACCTAGTTTTATTGCCAAAGGGCAAAAGGACTATCGGCAGCAAATGGGTGTTCAGAAAGAAAGAGGTCCTTCCTGAGTCCGACAGTACTGGGTACAAGGCAAGAGTGGTAGCAAAGGGTTTTTCACAGAAGTGGGGGGGGAAATCCTAATTGGCTCATCTAGTGGGGGGTAATACTAGTTCACCCTAATAATAATAATGAATAATAGATAAAATAATATAGGATAACTATCAGTTTTGGGATAAAAGTCCCGTAAGAAATAGATAAGTGTTGTCCTTGTTTTTCGGTGAGTTTTCTCACGTAGAGTTTTTGAGGGAAAAACACAACGATAGTTTTAGAAAAAAAAAAAGGAGTTTTACTGAAAAAGTTTTAAACGAGGAAGATCGTCTTTTCGCGCGACAGTCGACGTCGGTCTTTTAGGGTTTCGCGTTCGGAAAGCTGTTTGGTTTATAAACTGTGAGTAGTCTGAGGATGTTCTTTTAAAATTTTGTTTTATGTTAATCATATCCGTAATAGTGATTTCCTTATTTGATATCGTGTAAACTCTGTTAATGATGCCGCAAACTCTGTTAATGGTGCCGGCAGTTTAGATAAAATTTGGAAGTACTACAGTACCTAAAGTTCTGACGTATTTGAGAGTTTAACTGTCGAAGACTTGACGCAGGGTTAATGGCGTCACCACCATAACCAAATCGTCCAAAGTTTTGTTGTGTCAGAATGGTTTGTTTTGTTTGATTTTTTTTATGAATGTTAGACTGTTGGGTTGGATGGATGAACTGTGGAGTTGTGTGGACTGTGCGTGGTGAAGTAGAGGTGGTTGTTTAAGAGGGGAAGTGCTGTGAAGCTTGAACATCCATTAATGGCGTTCAAGCAAGAACCAAATCGTCCGGATTTTTTTTGTATTGTTTAACTATTTGATTTGTTTTTATTTTTGTTGTGGAGTTTTTGTTGGTTGGTTATGGGTTGTGAATGGTTGTTTGGGGGCTGGAGAGTGTGTGGTTGAAGCTTTGAACAAGCTTTAATGGCGGCGCGAATCCAGATCTAGTTTTGAGGAAGGGTATTGATTTAATGAGTTGGGATTTTCGCCTTTGTTAAAGTTGGTTGGTTTTTTATGAGGAGTCAAACCGATGTGATGAGGAGGTGAGGAGTGGTGGTGGCCTTGCCACGAAATGGTGGTGGTGGAAATTTCTTTGGAGGAAGGAGATGACCGGTTTGGGCCTGGGGCTTGGGCCTTAGATGGTTGTTGGGCCGAATTCTATTTTAAGTCTTTGGGCCAATTTTCTTTTAAGTTATGGGCTAGTTTCATTTGTTTTGATTGGGCCCAGTTTTTGTTTTAGACTTTGGGCTTTTGGGTTAGAAGAGTTTGGGACTGGTTGACTGCTGTTGACTCTTGGCAGGTCGACTTTGACTTTGACCAGAGTTGACTTTTGACAATGGGTGACTTTGACTTTGACCATAATTGACTTTTGACCAGGGTTGACTTTGTAACGCCCCAAAATCCATATAGCTATCAGCCGGCCGGTCTGACAATCCGGATTTCTTGGAGCAAATGCAGAACAGTCAAATCAACATGACACTTGCATTTACAAAGGTAGAATCAAAATCCTTAGCTTCATTAGGTCAAATAGATCTACCATTGGAGGAAATTAAATGTTGTTTACAACCAATAAATGAATAAATAAGGTTTAAGACTTAATGAGTCCTCCACTTATTACAACTTGAAAGAATTAAGATTCTAAGAACCAGCTAACTAATACGCTACTCGTCACTCCGTATTAAGTCAGCGTTCACCTGAAAAATATATAAAACAAGGAGTGAGCTACGCGCCCAACAAGTGAAGTCTACAAACTTCCATTGTATAAAATATAGGAGACCATCTCAAATGTATACATAACACCAAATAAGGACACATACACATATAAGTAGGATTATCTAACATTAATGAAGGATATACCAACGTACTAAATAAATACCTTGCATCCGAAAGTTGTGTACATAGTATTGACAGTAAAACTAAGGGAGAAATCAACTCATAACCAAATAAGCTTGCAACAACAATACGTTCGTGTATATAATACACATGTATTGCACAATAGCCGCACATGGTAAACTAAGTAGTGTCATCCCCAATTCTGGTATACTACCAAGAGTATAAGGTATAATATGGGTAATACAATATATGCACTGTCATATAAAACAAGGATAGTTTATCAATCAGCAGTAAACAAGTAATACACCACTTATTTATCTGACATGGGAAATCACTGAAAGGAACAAGATTCTCATATATATAGCATGACATAAATTCTACAATAGTATTCAGTAGAATTAAAACATGTGATACCCATTTATTAGAACAATAATGTTATACAATATTGATCATACTACCCATTCTCAATAATCGATCCTATTCTAGAAACAAAAGAGGGTTATAGATATCACTTGCCTGGAATAAAAGATGAACTAAAACAATATTACTCCTCCCCTTAGAAATGAATCAGCACACTAGTTTCTTCTTTTCACCCACCAGTCTTTGCTTCTTTGTTTTGAAAGAATAATGAATAGAGTCCAAAGTATTCTTCTTTGTTTCTTTTATCCTTTGTAACTAACCCCTTTTCTCTCTCACAAACTACCCCGCGCACAACACTCTCAACTAGTTTTCAAATACCAAGTCAAACCACTCCTCATGTTTAGCAACTATGCAAACTTAAGTCCACCCTAACTCATGGGCCAAATCTAAAATAGCCCAAATAGAAAGAATGAAGCCCAAACCAGTAAATAAGCTCATACATACTTTATTTAGTGTCATACAAACAATCAATACTTAGAATATAGTATAAAATTATACGGGGTATTACAGACTTTGACCAGTTGACCCAATTTGACATTTTAACTTGGATTATGATTTGGGTTATTAGAATAGGTCTAGGACTATTAGCATGTTTGGCTTTAGGCTAAGACCTTTATATATACGTGTGTATGTGTATTAACTACTATGTGATATTTCAGTTTTTATGTTATGCAACGTTATGATACTTAGACATCAATCTAATTAATAACGCGTAAACTAAAAAAAAATACATGAAACAAGATACTCCTACGTTCTCTGAAATAATATATGCAATAAAGTTCAATAATGCGTAAACAAATTTACCACCTCTTTTAGAACTCTTCACGCCTCAAGTTTTGGAAATTGAGTTTTATGACTGTTGATGTCATATCTTAGGTGGGCATTTATTGAATGTGCCATAAATAGCCCGTTAGCGTTATCTATGGGTATTAATTGAATGTGCCATGAATGACCCGGGTATTCATTGAATGTGTTATGAATGACCAGATTCTTTGGACTGCCCTAGAGAGGAACTAAGGTATTCGCCTTGCGGGTTAGTTGTATTATTTGATTATGCAAGTGTTTGGGTTTACTTTTGAATACCTAATATAATATCTACATATGTTATATAGAAGTTCTAACTTTCTTTTGCAGGAGGGTAGGACTTAATAACATTTTTTTGTCTTGAGGGACGATCCTACCCCTTATACTGATGAGTGGATATCGGTAAGTTTTAATTCAATGATTTAGATATTAAAACGAGTTATTAGAATGAGTTAATATAATGGAAGTTTTGCTTGGGAAGAAACTATGCCGGTTGAAATGACGGAACTACCTGTCTTCCAAGCTGAGAATGATTAAGTTATGGGAAAATATAACGTGATTGTTTGGATAATTAAAGTATGATAATGGTTTTATGTGGTTAGTCTACTCATACCAGCAAATTCCATTTTGCTGACCCATGTTTGCTTTGTTTTGGCAACGTGGGTGTGCTCTTGGGAACATAGGTGGAAGGCAGTGGAACCGCGGCGTGTGATTTGGATTCTTGCCTGGAGCAGTCTGGGAGGTTATTTTATTAGGTCTGATCTTTTGGAAGTATGTAATAACGTAGTTTTCTTTTCATATGACATGAAAATACGATGTTGAAGACCTGTTATTCTTAGAGTGGTTTGATGTTTTATTGGGACGGAAGATAGACTTTTTTATAAAGTAATAAAGAGAATTTTTGAGATTATTTTTGTTGTTAAGATTCTTTTATGATGTGGGTTTTCGGTTTTGGTATGTGTTGTATCCACTCCGTCATAGCCTGGGTTTTTAGACAATTGAACTGAGTGATGTTTGAGATATTTATATTTCAAATATTTATTTTTTTTAATTGTTTAGAAATTCGGGCTGTGACAGATTTCCATTATATCTCAAAATCAGAAGAATAGTATATTTCTACACTTGAAGAGGCTTTTGGTAACGCCAGTAGTCTCTCACTAAACTTCATAAGCTCACACTGGCTATCAGGTCCATTCAAGGTAATGATCAATTTTTCAAAGGCAATTGCATTTTTCAGCAAAAAATTGAGTATTTCAAGTTGAATCAAACCCCCTAGCACGTCTGGAATGTCTATACGAATCTCAATAGACTTTATTTATACAAGTTGCAATCTTTTGACAGTGAATATGCACCCCAGTAATCCAATATCGTTGGTTTATCAACCTTTACTTTGGTGATTACCAGAATTAGTGTTTCCAGATTGCAACAGTGCTGTAGTAAGTACTTTATGTCGCGCATAGAATCTCGGGTAAGCCATGTATTCAATTTCATTTTCGTTAGACAAGAAAATGGAGTCATAGAATCTCGGGTAAGCCATGTATTCAATTTCATTTTCGTTAGACAAGAAAATGGAGTCAGTGGTCGTCCAGATTCTTTTTGGATTACCTGGCCAATTTAAGAGAGAAAAATTTAGTAAAATCATAAGATGCCACTGTACTAGTAATTAGAAATATAAGCATGAGCCAATGAGCCATGTGTGTGGATTTGCATTGGAAATTCTTCAATGGCTAAACTAAAAGGCCTAAGGGTAGGTTCTAGTGTCATTGCAGCTACTTTTTTTCTTCAGTGGTAAAACAAAAAGGCCTGAGCCCTGAGGGATACAAGCAAGAATGTTCCTATGTATACTTTTTTTCGTAAAATTCAGTGCGATGTTCTAGTCGCTATAGATATCCTAACAGAAGCACGTAAGCAATTCAATTGTTAAAGAAGAGGAAGAAAGCATACCTCAAGCGTGGGACTAGTTAAGTTTAACGATTTTGTATTACAAAGGCCACCACGAATCTCCACCATCTGCATTCCAAGCCTTATCTTCTCAGAACTAGAAAATCTCGAAAAATTCTCAGGGCATTTTAATGTCTCTGTCTGCCATGATGACTATAGAAGAAAGCTCGTCTACAGAGTATTCACTTCGGGTATCAGCTTTACAACTGACTGTTCTAAGGTTTGGAGCAGATGCTCTGATATTACACACTTTTGACTTGCTTGAATCTCGCTTGCATGTGAAGACCTTATCTATTACAAAGTGTTCAAGATGAGAATGAGAAATATCGATATAGTCTTCTCCGTTAACTCCACAGTTGATTATGACAAGAGTTTCAAGAACCGGACTGCTTGACAGAAGTTGGATAAACTTCTTCAGCCCAAAAGAAAGTGCCTGAAGATGCAGAGTATTGAGATTTGGTAGATTCAATGAGTTCATGATCATTCATGTTTTGTGTTGTAGTCAGCTAGAGGAAGGGCTTAGCACATTGTGACTGTTAAGACGAAGAGTCAGCTAAACGATTCAAGAAAAAGTAGTACATTTTGTTTAGGGCCTTTTTGACATGCTCCCCTCCCCCTGGTTCTTGAGTTGTTCTTAGTGACATAAAGTTGTTATTCTTTCATTTTCTCAACAAAAAGCCTTCACAAAATAAAATTGAAGCTGGAATTAGCTGAGACAGTGTCCATTTATATGGACATAGTTTATATAAGCAGTGATTTGAAGCTTCTCTCCCATACCAAAAAGGTTAAAGATCGTACAAACTTATGTATCGATACAGAAATACAGAAGCTGCTTTGTGACAATAATGTTTAGAAAAGCAGAGGCAACTGTGGCAACTGTTAGCTGATGTATACTGATGCTTTCTGAATCTCATCTTTGTGATGCGTATCCATTGCATGACTACAGTAGGTACACGAAACATTTTTGTGACAGTATATAAATTTAAATCTAGGTTAGGCCCGATCCCTTAATTAGTCCTACGCCTAGCCGAAGGTGATCCTTTCATTGCTTGAGTACATTAGCTAGACTTAAAAGGTAAAAGTTGATGCTTCCATTTGATCAAATGTAATCCAGTATACGACTAATTAGGCAAATCTCATTGCCAATAATCAAAAGTACAATATTTCCACACTTGAAGATGATCTTGGTAGTGCCAGTATCCTCTCACCAAATTTCATTAGCTGCCTTTGACTGTCGGCTGCCTTTGAGTTGATGATCAATTTTTCCAAGGCAATTGCATTCTTCAGCAAATATTTGAAAATGTCAATTTCAATCAAACGGCCTAGGATAACTGGATTCTCAACTTGAATCTCGATAGATCTCAGATGATTCAAATTGCACTTATTTGATAGCGAATTTGCTCCCCAGTAATCCAATATAGTTGTTGAACCAAGGTTTATCTAAACAAACAAAAAGCATTTATTAAAAGGTTGACATATTATCTCGAAGTGTCAGAGCTGCAATAGTGGAATGTATTTGTTTCTTACCCTTGTTATGATTAGAAGCAGTGTTTCCAAATTGCAAGAGTTCTGTAGTAAGTACTTTATACCGCGAATGGAATCTCGGGTAAGCCATGTTTCCAACTTCAGTTTTCTAAGAGAAGAAAATGGTGTGGGTAGGAGACCAATTGCTTTTGAGATAACCTTGCCAATTAGAAAAATGAAGGATATTCAGATAATGCAGTAGATATTTAATGCTCGAAACCAAAAGAAACCAGTATTTAGGTGAAAGAAGCACAAAAGTAAACATACAAAAACTAGAGGATGCTAGCAGGGGAGAGCCCAACTTTTGAATTGAGAACTTGCACTACAAGGTCAGTGTCAAACTTTGGTTCTGTTCATCTAGGAGCAAACTAGGTATGTCGAAGGCTTTGAACTCACCAATTTGAAATAAGTATTAATAAATACGAGAGTGAGACGAAAGGATGCATGCCGTGATCCTCAAATGGGAGAAAAGATTTAAGAAGAAGAAGATTGAAGAATCGAGAAAAATGAAGTAAGAGGCGCAAGCCACTTCCATAAAAAATTTACATTTCACAAGCACCACAATAAAATGCAACATACTCTATTGTGGTATCCACTGTCTACATACCTACAAAGTCAGACTTGAGACGGTCTTGTCGTGCAACGTTTCTCATCAACCAGGACCGGGTCTGAGATTGTGGAAGCCCTAGGCGACAACCAGACAAATCTTTTCTACACCATTTTTGTTTATATCTTAGAATATTTACAATTTTAGCTACATGTAACACAAACAAATAGGTGGAGTAGCGGTTGTGTTTCCAGTTTCAGGCCCTAGGCGGCTGCCTAGATAGCCATCCCTCATAGTCGGCCCTGCTGTCATAAACTAAATTCAGTTTACCAATTCAGTTTACCAATATCATCATTAGATATGAGTATGTATGATACAATAAAAGAATAACATGAGGTTAACAGATCTATTCGGCCAACATGAGAATGGGCAGGGGTTATGACCTAATCTAATGATTGGGTCACTTCGACATCTACTGGACCAGTCTGGAAAAAGGTAATACATTCACAAAATGAGAAAGAAAGCTGGTGTCATTGTAGCGTATGTAAATATACATGCTACGCTCACATATGGATCCCTACGTCGTTAGATTCCACTTAGGCTTAAAGATGGGTGTAATCAGATCCAAATATGAAGAAAAAATACGATAACAAAGAAAGTAAATAGACCGAAAACATACCTCAAGCAAGGGAGCTGATAAACTTATCGACTTGGCATTATAAAGTCCTCCAAGAAGTTTTAACATCTTCTTACCGAGCTCTTTCTTCCTATCACTTGACAAGTCCAAAAACTTTTCCTCCGTAGACTTAAGTGGAAGTTTCATTTCAATGTCTGCCTCAACAAGAGAAAAAAGATCCTCTACGGAAAATGCACTTGAGATATCAGCCTTACACCTGAATGTATTAAGGTTAGGTGCATATACTTTGATATTACATTTCGTACCACCACGATGATTTCCAGGGTTATAGAACCAGAGCATATCGATTTCCAAGTGCTCAAGTTGAGTAGCAGAAATAGTGAGAGCATCGTTCTCATCAAGCACACAATTGATTATAATAAGGGTTTCAAGAACTGGACAGCTCGATAAAATTTGTTGCATGAACTGAGTCTCTGGAAAATAAACTGACTGAAGATGCAGAGTTTTAAGACTTGGAAGACTGAATGTTTCAGGTATGTCAAAGGAAGTTACTGTCATACCAAATCTCCTATCTTCATCATTCTCATCCATATGATTTTCATCACTCCAATCGTTACCATATTCCCTATGTATTGCCATTTTCAGTCTCAGCCTTAAGGTTGTCAATGATGTAGAAGTGAAAAGTGACTTAGGAAGTAGGCAACTAAATTTAGGATAAAATTGGAGATCAAGCTCTTGGACACTATAACACACAGCATATGTGGTCACTAAATTTATAAGCGATGAAGACGCGCTGTCATCAACGCCACAGTTGAGATGTAAGATCCGAAGATTACAATTATTATCACGAAAATACAGTACTTTATGAACAAGTTCCTTAAACAATTTCGGAAAACAATGATGACCCTGCATGTAACGTTGGTTATGCGATGAATCATGATCGTAATACATACTAACATCAAAGAAAAGGAAAGGGGAGGATTTCCAGACCTCAGATCTCCAACTTTTAGATACAAGGCGCGATTGAATCATATCTTTCACGGGTAGTAAAGAGCGGATCTGATCAACAATTGATTCTGGTAGGTAGCTCATCCTACCTTCACCATCCATATTTTCTGACTTCTTAGTGTGAACTAAATTGTTTCCGGATCTTTAGAAAAAGAGAGACTTAAGAGTTTAATGAAACGAGGGTATATATAGTGGTTATTGCCTTCAAACAACCTTTTCCTAAAAGGTCGGTTCTATTGTTAGCCGAAACTTGGGGAACAAGTAGTGGAGGCAAAACCTAGCTTGGAGTGCAAGTAATTGAAAAAGAACGTTTAATTAATGAAATAACTAGATAATTAAGTCTGTTCATGCTGCTTTGTGCATATTTCAAAGCATTGGTGTGTATTTTGAAGTATCATGAAAGTGTAGGATGGCTAATAGATTTTTTAAAAAGGTTTGCACTTTGCAATGTGTATTACTGGTTGGGACATAGAGATGTTCATCGAACTCATTTCAATTTAATAAAGAGAGACGACTCTATTTTTGAAGAGAATAAACCACAAAATTCTTGTGTAAAATTAATGGTGGCGAAAGGTGGTGAAGAGTGTCAGAAGTTGTGATGATTTGCTTTGGCATATGCACCATTTCCAAAAACACTATATCTTTGTATACGAAAGAAATTGGTTCACTGCCTATTACTGTAGTAGCATTTAAACCAAAAAAAGTATAGAATATGTGCGTGTATAAATTAACTCTTAAAACGGAACTAATTTTCTAGTAAAATTTAAAAGGTTTCTATACTTGAATAAATTGGCTCTTGGTCGTACAATATTTCAACGATTAAACTGGCTCTTGGTAATGCCAACAGCCTCTCACTAAAGTTCATCACCTGCGTCTGCTGATCAGGTGAATGCTTAAAGGTGACGACCAATCTCTCTAAGGAAATGGCATTCTTCAGCAAATATTTAAGAAATTCAAGCTCAGCCAAGCCCTCTAGGATGCTTCCAATCTTGACAGACCTGAGCTTGTACAAGTCGCTCTGTTCTGATATAACAGTGGGCCCGAAAACTCTGATATCTTTGTCCTGCGAACTACCAACTTTTGCCTATAGAAACAAACAACAGTATGGGTTCAATAGAGTTGGTTTAGCAACATAAAACAAAGGCAAAAAACACGTTGGTATAGTTAGTTAGCATTCAATAACGATTTAGTATCACAAATAGAATCAATACTAGATGGTGTCTCTTGTTTCTTACCTTTACTGCGTCCACAATAAGTGTTTCCAAACAGTAAGAGTTCTGCAGTATGCACTTGATGCAATTGATGGATTCTCTGGAAAACCATGTTTTCAGCTTCAAATGCTTTAGAGCAGAAAATTGAGCAGGCCGGAGTTCAAATGCCTTTGGGATGACCTTGCCGATTTAAAAAAAATGAAAACCTAATCAGAATATGTAGAGCATCAAGGGAAACAAAAGAATATAGCAAGATCAGCACTAAATTTGCACTCTATGGGATAGCTAGAATATAGCAAAACCGTATTATCTGTGCTTGTCTTCCTCACAAATGTATAAATTCAATGTATGACTGGAGGGATTATATTCGTAGGTATACTACCACAAAAATCGTAGCAAAAGAGATGGAAATCCAGTCAAACCTTTGCAGACATTTTAAGATGTCCACATTTTATCAGTCTTCGCATCCTTTGTGTTGGAAACACCTAAAGGTCCCTCACTAATCCCCTGCTCAAGCCTTAAATTGTTTCTAATTTTTTTTCCATATTTCCATGAAGAACAAGAGGGCCAAAATGTGGACTAATCAGATACAAAGAAAAGGGCTAAGGGGCAATAACTGAAACAGAACAGCACTTATTTTATCTTGAAAAAAAACTTTACAAAGAAAACAAATATATGGAAAAAAACAACTGCATGCTATATGGATGGCAACCAATTACAGAGAAGTAAAAATATTGTTGCAGACAAATTAAGCCGCTAAGTCTGAAGCGACAATGAAAAACAGTGAGCTAGGTGATCCAGGGAGACCTTCATGGGTGAATAGATGGGAAGTACCTGATATAACCTACTATAGGTTCACAGATGGATGAAAAGTGTGCTATTTTTCTTCAATATTTTGCTGGAAAGTCTATTATATAAACACTACCCTGTGTGGTTTCTGATGTAACCCACATTGTATATTCCCCCTCTTTTACAGCAGGACAATACCCAAGTATGTGTAGGGCCAAGTATTGAAGATTTTTAGTATAAGGTTAAGGTGAAGTTTTGTTCTTCCCATTTAATATTATAGTGCTGAGTGAGATCTCTAACAATGGATATGAAAAGTGATAGTTCTGGGCATCTTGGCTCTGCCATTTGACATCTGTATTTGAAATGGGAGTCTATTGCATTTGACTTGTTAGTCACCAGCCGTGCATGACTTCTGTAAAGCAAAAGTGTCAGTTTACCAACCAAAACATTGTAACATCCACACAGTCTATAAGATTTCTCCTTCGAAACCAATTTAAACAGAGCTATGCACTCAATAGGCAAAATTAATATCCATATATATATATAAGCCCAACTCTAATTATGTGACTGCAAAACAAGCACCATGGCTTCAGGTAATCAATTGTTGCACACAAAGCAGGACCTCATTGTTTAACTTCTTGCAATAGATAGGGGATGGCAGACTATATGTGTTAAATCACAGTTGGAAGCTGCCATATGTAACAGGAGCCTATATTTTGCTTGCTGTCTCATACTTCCAAGAAGGAAATTTTGCATTTGCCCTGGATGCAAAGCAAAATTTTAAGCTTAAGCAAAACAAGAAGGGAAGATCTATTTTACGTGTCTCTACGGAATGAACTAAACGAAGACATGAATTCAACTTACTATAAAAGAAAGATCAGACTATCAGATCACAACAGTAAGCCTAACCAGGAAAAGTAATTGCCAATTCAATCATTGTAAAACATGAGCATCGGAACATACCTCAACGAGCGGAGCAGATAACTTTAACGACCTGATCACATTGTGAAGCTCTCCAAGCATCTGTAATAACCCTGTACTTAACTCGTCTATGGACTCAATGTCAATATCTGCCATGACAAGAGAAGGAACATTCTCCATGGCGTATTCATTAGAAGTATCATCTCTACACCTGAATGTTGTGAGGTTTGGAGCCGATACATTGATCTTACATTTTTCTTTGGACCGCGTACTAGCATTTCCGTAGAGCCTATCTATTTCCAAGTATTTAAGTTGAGGCCCAGAAATCGTGACTTCATTTGATTGATCAAGTCCACAAGTGATTAGAATAAGAGTTTCAAGTAGCGGACAACTTGATAAAAAGACTTCTATAGCTCCCTGAAAATGAAGTGATTGAAGATGCAGAGTTTTGAGACTTGGTAGATTCAAAGCTTCAGGTAGAGTCAACAAAGGCCTACGTAACACCTTGTGAATCAGGAAATGCAAGTCGCTTCGTGTCTCACCACACAGATAACACAGTATGGTCAACTTCAACGTTGTCAGTGATTTACATGTAAAAAGATACGGAGATAGCCTAAAGATTGAACAATCACCACAGAATTGGAGATCAAGTTCTCGAACATTACGCCGTACCGCATTTTGGATCAATGTATTTGTCTCCCTTGAATTAGAGATATGCACGTTTTGCCAGTTGAGACGAAAAGCCAAAATAGTAGAGGATTCGCGAAAGAAAAATACCTTGTTTAAGAAATCCTTATACATGCCCACACAAGGACAATCATGCCTGATTAGATTGTGGGTGCAATAGTTACGGAAGTCGAAGTTAAGATACGGGAAAGAAAGCCAAATCGATGTCCATGTTTTCGATAGAACACTTGTTTGTACTATTTGTTTCATGTCTAGGGAAGAGAGTATGTGAGTAAGAAGTGAATCTGGTAAGGTGCTAATTCTATCTTCATTATCAGTCATTGACTCGTGCATGCTTTCTTGAATTGTAATCTGCATGGAAACAACTTAGCAAACTAAATAATAATTAAGCAGCATGTCCAGTTCATTAATTAAGTTGTGACAAATTAGCGATTGAACGAATAAAAACAACCATTCCTTCAATATTTTAGCACAAGACTTAAAATTTCATATTCATAATTTCATACAGATAAAGAAAAACTAAAGCATAGGTAAAAAAGATTTTACCTCGCTGTGCCCACAGGAAAATTGAAAGATTTCACAGTGCGACAGTTAGGGCTCCAGACTTATTTTTAATTAAAACCTATGTATAGCAACTTCGAAATTCCTGCTTATGAAGTTCCTAATATAGTTATCGGTCCTAATTAACTACTTATTTGGCATGCCGATACATTCAGCTGTGTAGTGTGACATATCGGTATTTGCCGACATCTCATTACCTTAAGAGTGCTTCTACAGCAACACACACTTTGAACACAATTTGTGAACACAATGACGTGGCAATCTGAGAGACCTTGATTTCCAGTACTTCTTTGAGAAATATACACGCACCCCCTGCCTGATGAGTGCCACGTCATTGTGTTCACAATTTTCGGTTCATTTTGTGTGTTGCTAAAGACTTTTCCTTCAAAATATGTTGGGTTACAATTCAGAAAGGCTGGTGGAGACCCTACACCAGAGCTCATGCAAAAGTATAGAATTTGAAAAATAATAAATTAAGGCAGAAGTCTTTTTGCTTATTTGCTTTTATTTTTAATAGAATAAAGGATATGATAAAATTTACTGTTTATTAAATAAAAATTATTATATTTTCAATTCTTACAATAAGTTCAGTGTCATCTCCAGAGGATCTAATGGGCATAGTGTAAGAAATGCTGATATTTAGTACTGAGTTAGATCAACTACGAGACCATTTATATAACAGGGCCATGTGTACCCTTCTTGGAGATTAGTCATTTAACTCCAAATAATCAACCAACCCACTTAGGGGCTATTTGTTTTTTTGGGTTAAGTTATAAGAGGGTATTATAAGACCATGTGTTCTAAGAGGGTCTTATAAGATGGTCTTATAAAGTGGTTTGTTTTTTATTTTAAGTTCCTCTTATAAGCACTTGTAAAAATAGAAAAAACAAATACATTACATCTTATAGATGGTTATTTGACAAATATAACCCTACTTTACATCACATTTAACTTGAATATATTAATTTGAAACAAACATATAGTTTGATTTTCAATTTTAAATCAATTTTGATAATTAGAATATCGATTTTAGAAAACTACCTTAATTGGCGGTGGTGGTGGTAGTGGTCTTAATAGCACGATGGTGGTGGTAGTAGAGGTGATGATATTGGTTTTAATATCACGGTGATGGTGGTCGTAGTAGAAGTGGTGGATGTCTTAATAGCACGGTGGTGGTGGTGGTGATAGTCTTAATAGTATGGTGGTGGTGGTAGCGGTGGTTTTAATAGCACAGTGGTGGTGGTGGTGGTGATAGTCTTAATAATACGGTGATAGTGGTGGTGGAGGTAATGATGGTGGTGGTGGTAATGGCGGCAGTAGTGGTGGTGGTTTTAATAGTTTGGTGGTGGTGGTGGTGGTAGCCGGTGGTGGCTAGGGTAATAGAGTTATTTGGAAAATAAGATAATGAAAAAAGAAAAAAGGAGAAATAAGGATAAGGCTGAGTCCAATGGCTCCCTATCCCTTTAAAAGTAGAGCTAAAGTCAACAGATTTTACTCTCTATCATTAATTTCCTCTTTATATATACAAAGGATTCTACTCTATATCTCTATTTTACTCTCTATATATAGAGAGTAAAATAGAGATAGAGAGTAAAATCCTTTGTATATATACATAGAAAAATAATGATTTAGCTCTATTTTGTTGACTTTAGCTCTATTTTGTTGATTTTAACTCTACTTTATTGACTTTAACACTACTTTTAAAGGGATAGGGAGTCATTGGACTCAGCCTAAGGGTATATGGACGGGGGTGTTTGAGTCATTTTTCAAGTTATAAGATTTATAGAATTGAAGTAGATCCAATTTTGGTACTTATAGAATTTGAGCCTCTTATAAGACATTTCTAGTAAAATGCCTCTTATAAGAGGCAAAAAACAAACAAAAAAAATGTCCAAAATCACTTGGCCACATTTTATAAGAGGTTATAACACCTCAAGATCTTATAAGAGGCAAAAACAATTCCCTTTAAAAGTAGAGCTAAAGTCAACAGATTTTACTCTCTATCATTAATTTCCTCTTTATATATACAAAGGATTCTACTCTATATCTCTATTTTACTCTCTATATATAGAGAGTAAAATAGAAATAGAGAGTAAAATCCTTTGTATATATACATAGAAAAATAATGATTTAGCTCTATTTTGTTGACTTTAGCTCTATTTTGTTGATTTTAACTCTACTTTATTGACTTTAACACTACTTTTAAAGGGATAGGGAGTCATTGGACTCAGCCTAAGGGTATATGGACGGAGGTGTTTGAGTCATTTTTCAAGTTATAAGATTTATAGAATTGAAGTAGATCCAATTTTGGTACTTATAGAATTTGAGCCTCTTATAAGACATTTCTAGTAAAATGCCTCTTATAAGAGGCAAAAAACAAACAAAAAAAATGTCCAAAATCACTGGGCCACATTTTATAAGAGGTTATAACACCTCAAGATCTTATAAGAGGCAAAAACAAATGGCCCTTAATCTATGTTGAAATTGCTCTCATTAACCAACAAAAACTGTAGTCTATAGGTTAAGCCGTGAGGAACTGTCAAAACCTATTCCGATGGACATACCATCACAACACCGAATTGTGATTTTTCTTTTTCCATCTTTTCAGCAAGAAGGCTTCACAGAAAGTAACACGAGAACTTGAGAATTTAGGATGTGTTATATGTCCAATTCCACTCCAGGGCAATACACATGCATAGCCTCACAGAAGCACTAAATTAAATATAACTAGTCCAGAAGCTTAACGCATAGTTGTCACCCCTTAGAGTCATTTAAACAGTATTTCTGCATTTGAAGAAGCTTTTGGATATGCCATTAGCCTCTCACTAAAACTCGTCAAGAGGATCTCGCTTTCATGTGAACGTTCCTTCGAGGTGAAGATGGTCAACTTTTCCAAGATGCTTGCATTCTTCAGAAAAAACTTTAAAAATTTAAGTTCATTAGCACATCCTCGGACATAGTGTATCTCTATTAACTTGAGACAACGAAAAGTTGATTTCTGCACGAAAGACAAATGTTTCCCAATACTTACGTAGCTTTGATGGCCTAACATGTCTCTAATGAACAAAACAGAACCAATAATCAAAACACTCTACATGTAGATTAATTTTTCTGAATTGTGCTAAACTGAAAGGGGGATATATAACTGATCAAAGTGATTGAGTTGCTTATTGGTATTACTCAGAGTCCTACAATATCAGAATCTAACAGATTTTTGAGCAACAGTGTCGGATCTTTGCTTGAACCCAAAGTTGACGAGCTCATTGACTTGAAAAAGTATCACATGCTAAATCAATCCCATGTATATCATTTGTATTTATAGGATTTTATCGATATCTCATGCATGATTCCTACGATATATACAATTACGTTATACCACATGCCCGCATAAAAAAATAAGCAATGAAATGTAAGATCGTACCTTGGTCACGACTTTCAATTTGAAGTTCCAAGCTTTGATCTACAGGAGAAGATGTTCTTGGCACACTCAAGATCTTCTTCTTCTTAACTTTGCTGGAGTCAAGTTCCAACCACGAACGGGAAGCAACCTTTTTTTTTCACGAACCAAGAACCAAGAACTGACAATGGCTAGAGAGGATACCACCTATGGAATCTCCACAAATTACGGGCTTCTACTTTAGAAAATGTTGGAGGTTTGCCATTAAAGGAGAGAGAGCTTTTCTTGTTGTTAGGATGATCAATATATGAGAGGTGGGGTCTATTTATAGAGGTTCCCACCTCCTCAATATTGGATAGGATAGAGTCCTATACTCATCTAATATCAGATTGGATAGAGTCCTATACTCATCTAATATCAGATAGGATAGAGTCATTCTATCCTATACTCATCTAATATCTGATAGGATAGAGTCCTATACTTTCGATGGTTTATCCTTATCTTGGCGGGCGCCTATCCAACCTTATTTCCAACATCTCCCACTCGCCCACAACGAAGAAGGTTTCTAAGAGAAGCATTTAAGTAGAATGCTTAGCCATTTGTGTGTCTCACACGGCAAATGGTTCGTGTGACCCTAGCACACGTATCATGATATCTGTGAAGTAGCAAGTCGCAATGAAAAGCACGACACAATGATCTACCATGAAAGTGATCTTAAAGAAGATGAATCCAAAACCTAATATCGGAGAGAGTGTGTATACCCCAAGATCTGTTTGTTTCATCACTTTGACAAATAGCACTCATCCCTATGAGTCCACACCATAAAGTCAAAACGTATCACATGATTCACAATTATCATCAATTGTCCCGCCGTAGAATCCCGGTGATTGTGTGATAAACCCGAGTTTTTTTACCCTTTGCACATGAAGTCATTGTCGCCGAGTTCTACCAACTTCCCAAGATGCATCCGGTCGGCCTTTTAGTAAGAGCTTGTGGGGAGCAAACCAAAGTTACGAAGTAGTCCTCTTATTTTTCTTGACAAGGTCAAAAGTTCAAGAAGGGTACCATTCGATATGTTTTAAACAAAAATATATCAATAGAGCTCACATAGCAAGAATTTTAGGGATATTTCTTTTCTTGCTCGGGTGGTCAACTATACACATGTTGTGTGAAAACATGTCATGGCAAGAGTATCTAATTTGTTTACTCAACAATAGATATCTGTATGTCCACTCATACCATGCAAGTGTTGTCATCCCTAATGACAATTCCAAGGATACTATGCTCCCACTTGGCAACAACCGTTTGTAGGTTTAGGCGAGAATCTTCCCTATGAAACCTGTTTCTTCTTATCCAATTATAAGAAGGGGCATGACTCGAAGACTAGGTCCACCCTTCCTATAAGGTTTAGTGACTTGTCAAGCTAAACTCCCAATTGTTTAAAATGGAAGTATTTGTTCATGTGAGTGAACCGGTCAACCCTACCGACATACATATGAGATGATAAAGCGATTATAATGAGAATGCAATCGATCTGGAAAGAATGCACTTTTATTCATTAAACCATCAAAGTGTTCTTAACATAATCACATCCTCTTTAACCCAAGCATTTTTACATGTGCAAGGAAGAGTTCCTTTGGAATAGGTTTGGTCGATGGATCGCAACCATCGATTAGTGGATATATGTTGTAGAACCACTTTCTTCTTCATTATCATTTGTCGTACGTAGTGGTATTTTAACTCTATATGCTTGGTTCTTCCATGGTACTTTGGATCTTTAGCATATGCAAAGCAGCCATCTTTGTCGCCACCCGGATGTGAACCGGTTCAAGACTCTTGAGAACACCGACAAGTGTTTGATGAATCGTCGAGCCACCATGACCTCCGTGTGGCGAAGAGCAACATGCAATATACTTTCGGCTTCCATAGTTGAAAGTGCTATGGAAGTTTGCTTTTTCTTTGCTCCGGGGATATAGCACCTCCATTCATTATGTAGGTATATCCCGAAGTTGACTTCCTCTCATCAAGGTCTCGGCCAATTCGGCATCGGAGTACCCAATCGCCTTTTAAGATCTTTCCTTGGTAGACAAGTGAGTAGTCCACGGTGCCTTTTAGATACCTCATTATCTTCTTGACTGACCTTCAATTAATGCGACCCGTGGATTTGTTTGGAACCTTGATACTAACCCAACTGCATAGCAGATGTCCGGCCTTGTACACAACATTGCATACATAAGGCTTCCATCAAGGCGGCTTGAGTATGGTACATTTTTCATAGCCCCGAGTTTGAAGGAGGATTCTTGGGAGACATTTTAGAACTCAAAGACTCTCCTAGACTTTATGGGAGATCCACTTGCTTACAATCGGTCATGTTGAATCTTTCCAAAACCTTCTTGATATATGTCTCCTGAGACAAAGATAACAAGCGTTTGGGCCGATGACGAGTTATTTTAACTCCTAAGACATAACTAGCTTCACCCATGTCCTTCATTTGAAGTTTAATGACAACCACTCCTTAGTGGAATTTATCAATGCCTTATTGTTACCTCGCTAACAAAATGTCATCCACATATATAGATAGAATCACAAAACCATTTTTAGATGTCTTGACATATACGCAATGGTCCTCATTTACCATTTCGAATTTGTCTTGAAGCATTGCTTCATGGAATCTCGAGATTCCACCGTCTAGAGGCCTGTTTTAAACCATATATGGATGCATTTCGGTTTACACACTTTGTGTTCGACCTTGATTGAAAAACCCGTGGGTTGATCCATATAGATTTCCTCTTGTAATTCTCCATTGAGAAAAGCGGTTTTGACATCCATCCGGTAAAGCTCTAAATCTAAATGGGCAACCATTGACAAGAGGAGACGATGGAGGCAAATCTCACCATCTTTGGTGAGAAGGTGTCATCATAGTCTATTCCTTCTTTTTGGGTGTAACCTTTTGCAACAAGCCTAGCTTTGAATTTGTCTATGTTCCCTTCCGCAAGATTTTTCTTGATCTTGAGAACCCACTTGTTCCCCGATAGATCTCTCTGTTTGGAGGTAGATCAACTAAGTCCCATACTTTGTTTTTCTTCATCGACTCCAATTCTTCCTTCATAGCTTCCATCCACTTACTTGTATTGGACCCAGAAATAGCCTCCTTGAACGTTTTAGGTTCATCAGATATTTCTGTAAGTGCATTGGTCATATTTATCTCCCCTTCAATCTCAAACCGACGTTTGGGGATATGGCCTCTAACACTTTTACGAGGTTGGGATTGATCAATCATTTGACCAATGCCATTGTTACTAGAATCAGGGTTGATGAAAGTTTCATCTTCGCCTTGTTCATCAGCAGTTATAAGGTTATCAACTTCGTAAAGTTGTATATCCTTATCAACCTCACCCCTCATTGGGTATTGAGAAGGACATGCCCTAGCATAGTGTCCCATCTGATGACAACGGAAGCATTCAACACTAGTCATTTCTATCGACTTCCTAGGTTTCTTTTGCTGTGGGTTAGGCTTGGCCTTTTCCTTGCCTTTCCCTTTTCCACTTTTCTTGTTCCAAGGAGCCTTCCTATTTTTGGAGTTGACAACATTTGCTTCAGTTTGAACAACAGGCTTTTCATTGAGAAGCCTTTGTTCCTCAAGCTTCACATTTCCTTTGCACTGTGCAAAGTTTGTGATCTTGTCGTCATCGTCAAGATAAAACGAAATTGTTCCCAAGTTTTAGGTAAAGACCTAATGACGGCTTGAATTTGTTGATTATTTGACGGGACTGTCCCCGCAGGCTAACTTCGGTAACCATGTTTCTCATCACCGTGCAATGTTGTGTCATAGAGGTATGGGGCAGTTTTGATAAATTTGTCAAAACTCATTTGTAGCCTCCTCCGGTTTGTGCGAAGAGTCGTACCCCAAGGTCGCCTTTTTCGCTTCCCATAGCTCTTTAGCCGATCCAAGGCCATCATACCGCATCATGAAGTCATTCCTCATGGTGCCAAGTATGGCAATTCGGGCAACATTATCTTTGCTTGTATACTCATTGTACTTTTTAAGTACAAAGGTATAAGCAGCTTGTGTTAATCCTTCCGGTAGGTTACGCTCTTCGTCTCCGGTTATTACATCAATGACCTTCCTATCGCGGAATTAACCTAACTTTCCTAGACCAAAGTTCGTAATTCTTATCGTTTAACAAGTCCTTTTCAGGTAGCAAAGAAGCGGGGATTTTCCATCGGGTGCCATTCTATCAAGTTTGAATTCCAAAAATAAGATACTACTTAATAAGAATCATCTCTTAAATTAAATCTAAGTAATCCACATTTTCACATATGAGATGATCATGATAATCTACTAGCATGATTCTAGCCATTAAATAAAATCAATACATTTGACTATCAATAACATAGAATATGCAAAAAATCTACTACTTAAATTTCCATTTCATAAAATTGTTTCTACAAAAAAAGAGTTTCATATCTTTCAAAAACAATGTAGAACTAAATGAGCTAGTCAACCATGAACATAGAAGCGCCCCGGGTGCCCGTGGGAGTCATCCTCATCCTCCACAATCACTATCGACCATTTGAAAATTACTAGCCACTTCCTCTGTTTCCCCGTGAGGTGGGAAATAAACCCGATGACACATCATATGGATTTGGTTCCTTAGCATCGCCCCATAATCGATGTAGGAGAGATTTAAAGTGGTCGAGCCTCATTCCTATCCCGAATAGGATTTGGGGGCTCTTTGGTGTATATTCTGGTGATGGTGGCTCTGTCTCTATCTTATCAGATTTCAAGACAGTACTCTTGAAAGTTCTCCTATATTGCTTAGAAGTCATGCGTTTCTTGGAAGCCCGTCTCCCAAGATCTGGTTCAGTTTTCCTACAAGTTTCGGGTCTATGTGACTTTGGCATCGAGCCAGTTTTCCATGGTTTGCATGCTTTTGTTTGCGGTTTTAATCTTGTGATCTACAATTTTTGAAAAACTGCGGTTTTTTCAAAATCTTTTAATTAAGTTTTAAATAATTAGGTTGTTTAAAATTAATTAGATATTGCTTAATTTTTTTGCAAAATAAATTATTTATGGGAAATAATTAGTGGAAATTTTTTTCTAGGAAATTTTTTTCTTAGAAATTTTTACATGGAAATTTATTTCTGAGATTATTTCTCTATAAATTTTAAGTTTTTTTTTCACATGTATTTTTCCACAATTAAAAATTGACATTAGGATGTTTATTTTTACCATGCGAAGAATTATTTGAATGGATTTTTACTATTGCATGTATATAAAATTGTTTGTTTTCTATCAACGGTCATATGAAAACCAAGGCACAATGCCTAAGTCACATAGACCCGAAACTTGTAGGAAAACTGAACCAGATCTTGGGAGACGGGCTTCCAAGAAACGCATGACTGCTAAGCAATATAGGAGAACTTTCAAGAGTACTGTCTTGAAATCTGATAAGATAGAGACAGAGCCACCATCACCAGAATATACACCAAAGAGCCCCAGTCCTATTCGGGATAGGAATGAGGCTCGACCACTTAAATCTCCTACATCGATTATGGGACGATGCTAAGGAACCAAATCCATATGATGTGTCATCAGGGTTTATTTTCCCACCTCACGGGGAAACAGAGGAAGTGGCTAGTAATTTTCAAATGGCTGATAGTGACTGTGAGGATGAGGATGACTCCCCTGGGCACCCAGGACGCTTCTATGTTCATGGTTGACTAGCTCTTTTTAGTTCTACATTGTTTTTTGAAAGATATGAAACTCTTTTTGTAGAAACAATTTTATGAAATGGAAATTTAAGTAGTAGATTTTTTGCATATTCTATGTTATTGATAGCCAAATGCATTGATTTTATTTAATGGCTAGAATCATGCTAGTAGATTATCATGATCATCTCATATGTGAAAATGTGGATTACTTAGATTTAATTTAAGAGATGATTCTTATTCGTAGTATCTTATTTTTGGAATTCAAACTTGATAGAATGGCACCCGATGGAAAATCCCCGTTTACGATGCTACCTGAAAAGGACTTGTTAAACGATAAGAATTACTTAACTTTGGTCTAGGAAAGTTAAGTTAATTAAAGATATGAAGGTCATTGATGTAATAACCGAGACGAAGAGCGTAACCTATCACTGAAGGATTAACACAAGTCGTTTAACCTTGCCACTTAAAAAGTACAATGAGTATACAAGCAAAATAATAATGTTGCCGAATTGCCATACTTGGCACCATGAGGAATGACTTCATGATCTTGTATGATGGCCTTGGATCGGCTAAAGAGCTATGGGAAGCAAGAAAAGGCGGACCTGGGGAATACTTCATTACCGCATTTACCGAGGAGGCTACAAATGAGTGAAGCTGCCCCATACCTCTATGACACAACATTTGCGGTGATGAGAAACATGGTTGCCGAAGTTAGCCCGGGGCAGACAGTCCCCGTCAAATGAACAACAAATTCAAGCCGTCATTAGGTCTTTACCTAAAACTTGGGAACAATTTCGCCTTATCTTGACGATGACGACAAAAGATCACAAACTTTGCAGTGCAAAGGAAATGTGAGCTTGAGGAACAAAGGCTTCTCAATGAAAAGCTTGTTGTTCAAAATGAAGCAAATGTTGTCAACTCCAAAAAGAGGAAGGCTCCTTGGAACAAGAAAAGTGGAAAAGGAAAGGCAAGGAAAAGGCCAAGCCTAACCCAGAGCAAAAAGAAACCTAGGAAGTCGATAGACATGACTAGTGTTGAATGCTTCCGTTGTCATCGATGGGACACTATGCTAGGGCATGTCCTTATCCCGAGGTGAGTTTTACTTTAAAATCATTGTCAATGTGATAAATCTTTGTCATCTTTGTCGATTCATCACAATATTGGATTGTAGATTCAAAGAAATGACGACCACATACTTAGGGATAGGTCCCTGTTTGAAGATTTCCGGAAACTTCCACAAGGAACTTCGGAGAGTTCACATGGGAAACCAAAGTGTAGCCGATGTTTTGGGGCACGCAGGCACTTGTAGGTTGGATTTTGCGAGTGGGAGATCCATCCTTATTGAAGAAGTACTCTTTGTACCCTCAATTAGGAGAAATCTTTTATCAGTTTTGAAATTACTTCAAGAATCCTATGTGTTTAATTTTTCCCAGAACTCGCTTGAGATATCTTTAAATAACAGTTTGATAGGTCATGCTTATTTAATGAATTCTTTTATGACATTACACTTAGCACAAACTGAAGTTTTTATGTCTAAAATGGTTGGTTGCCAATTGTGGCATGCTAGACTAGGACATATTGGACACAGTAGGATAGACCGCTTAGCAAGGGGAGGGTTGTTAGGTAACTTAACCTCTGTTAAAATGGAAACCTGTGAAAGTTGTCTTGCTGGAAAAGCCACCAAGAAACCTTTTGGGAAAGCCCAAAGGGCAACTTATCATTTACAACTTATTCACTCGGACATCGTGGACCAATGAATGTAATGACAAGGCATGGGGCTTTGTATTTCATTACCTTCTTCACGGATGACTATACACGTTATGGGACCGTGTACTTGATGTCTCACAAATCGGGACGCCTTTGAACTGTTTTAAAAGTACAAGAACCTAGTTGAGAATCAACTTGATAGGACAATAAAGGCCTTAAGAACCCACCGCTGGGCGTGAATATCTTTTTGATGAGTTTAAGGAACTCGTGAAAATAAAGGGTATAGCTAGATGCCTAACTATTCCTTATACCCCCGTGAGAATGGTGTCTCGAGAGAAGGAATAGAACCCCGTTGGACATGGTTAGATCTATGATGGCTCGGGCTAACTTGCCTATCTCATTTTGGGGTGATGCATTGTTAGCGGCAAATTTGCGCATACTTAACCTAGTTCCTTCAAAAGCTGTTGACAAAACACCCTATGAACTATGGGTGGTAGACAACCCGTTTTGAACTACCTTAGACCATGGGGGTGTCTTTGCCTTTGTCACTTCTCAAAATCGAGAATTTGGAAAGTTGAGTGCTCTGGAAAGAAGTGTATCTTTATAAGATCGATTGAGACTTCTAAGGGGTATGTCTTCCAGGGGAGGATACTCGAGGACATGTCGCGAAATAGAAGCACGTAGCGTCGATTCTTATAGGATCAATACCCGATGAGGGGTGAGGTTGATAAGGATATACAACTTTCTGAAGTTGATAACCTTATAGCTGGCGATGAACAAAGGCGAAGATGAAACTTTCATCAACCCTGATTCTAGTAACAATGGCATTGGTCAAATGATTGATCAATCCCAACCTCGTAAAAGTGTTAGAGGCCATATCCCCAAACGTCGGTTTAAGATTGAAAGGGAGATAAATATGACCAATGCACTTACAGAAATATCTAATGAACCTAAAACGTTCAAGGAGGCTATTTCTGGGTCCAATACAAGTAAGTGGTTGGAAGCTATGAAGGAAGAATTGGAATTGATGAAGAAAAACAAAGTATGGGACTTAGATGATCTACCTCCAAACAGGAGATCTATTGGGAACAAGTGGGTTCTCAAGATCAAGAAAAATGCGGAAGGGAACATAGACAAATTCAAAGCTAGGCTTGTTGCAAAGGTTACACCCGCGAAGGAATAGGCGTGTGGAGGCAAATCTGCGCTCTTGGTGAGAAGGTGTCCTCATAGTCTATTCCTTCTTTTGGGTGTAACCTTTTTGCAACAAGCCTAGCTTTGAATTTGTTTATGTTCCCTTCCCAAGATTTTTCTTGATCTTGAGAACCCACTTGTTCCCAATAGATCTCCGCTTTGGAGGTAGATCAACTAAGTCCCATATTTTGTTTTTCTTCATCGAGTCCAATTCTTCCTTCATAGCTTCCATCCACTTACTTGTATTGGACCCTTAAATAGCCTCCTTTGAACGTTTTAGGCTCATCGATATTTTCGTAAGTGCATTGGTCATATTTATCTCCCCTTCAATCTCAAACCGACGTTTGGAGATATGGCCTCTAACACTTTTTACGAGGTGGGATTGATCAATCATTTGACCAATGCCATTGTTACTAGAATCGGGGTTGATGAAAGTTTCATCTTCGCCTTGTTCATCGCCAGCTATAAGGTTATCAACTAAAATAAAGTTGTATATCTTTATCAACCTCACCCTCATTGGGTATTGATCCTCTAAGAATCTGACGTTACGTGCTCCGATACCAATGTAGGATTTTATCGATATCTCATGCATGATTCCTACGATATATACAATTATGTTATACCACATGCATAAAATAGCGCAATGAAACGGAAGATAGATTACCTTGGTCACAACTTTCAATTTGAAGTTCCAAGCTTTGATCTACAGAGGAAGATGTTCTTGGCACACTCAAGATCTTCTTCTTCTTAACTTTTCGGAGTCAAGTTCCAACCACGAGCGAGGAAGCAACCTTTTTTTTTCACGAACCAAGAACCAAGAACCGACAATAGCTAGGGAGGATACCACCTATGGAATCTCCACAAATTTCCGGCTTCTACTTTAGAAAATGTTGGAGGCTGCCATTAAAGGAGAGAGAGTTTTTCTTGTTGTTCGGATGATCAATATATGAGAGGTGGGGGGTCTATTTATAGAGGTTCCCACCTCCTCAATATTGGATAGGATAGAGTCCTATACTCATCTAATATCATATAGGATAGAGTCATATACTCATCTAATATCTGATAGGATAGAGTCCTATACTCATCTAATATCAGATAGGATAGAGTCATATACTCATCTAATATCTGATAGGATAGAGTCCTATACTCATCTAATATCTGATAGGATAGAGTCCTATACTCAGTGGTTTATCCTTATCTTGGTGGGCGTCTATCCAACCTTATTTCCAACAGTATTGATAGTAAAAGTAAGATTCGAGGGTTTTCATTTATTACCCTAGTGATTTCCACGCGGAGTATTTCCACATTGATAGCATTTTCAAGTAAGTACTTTATTCCTCATGATGCAATTTCACGGAAAACCAAGCTTTCAGCTTCAATTGCCTTAGGACAGAAAATGGAGTGGGTAGGATCCCAATTGCTTCAGGGATAACCTTGGCAAATGAAAGACAAAATTAACTTATTTTCGTAACGCTGTACATACATATTCATAGGGAATGGAAAAACCAAAACTTATGTAACAGAGGTTAGTAATACTAGCATGACAAGGGTTTAAATATAGGAGAAATTTTTGGCAGAAGTTAGTGTCATGTACTGGCTCAGTGATTCTAAGACACCCTGAATTGAATCTTATTAACTATGTATGTTTTCATAAAACCATTTCAAGCATTTCTTATCAATTGCACGGCACTATATACATTGCATATTACTTATGTAGGGAGAACTTAAAAATAAATTTATGGATTATGTTTAGCTCGTTAAATAATAAATCAAGGATGGCCTAACAACCCTAGTTTTTGTATGTTTTCATACTAAAGCAGAGCAAATATTGAGCAAGAAAGTAGCATTTTGGGCATTGTTAAAGGAAAGAAAACATACCTCAAGCAGCAAAGCTGATACAGTTAATGACTCTGCATTCCCTAGCCCTCCCAGAATCAGCATCATCTCTTTACCAAACCCCTGGTTCCGAAACCTAGACAACTCCAATTCTTCAAATTCATTGGAAAATGGAAATCTCATGTCAATGTCTGCCTTCACTAGAGAGGAAAGATTCTGTAAAGAATATTCATTTGAAATATCTGCTCTACAAACAAATGTTCTGAGGTTTGTTGCAGATACTGTGATTTTGCATTTCTTATTAGACTCCATATCACAGTATGCAGAAAGCTCGTCTATTTCCAAATGCTTAAGTTGCACAGCAGAAAAAATGACATTATCTGTTTTGTGCAGTTCACATTTTATTATGGTAAGGATTTCAAGCACTGGACAACTTGAAAAAAGATTGTGCACAAAATCAGTTCCCTGGAAACGAAGCATTTGAAGATGCAAAGTTTTAAGACGCGGTAGACTCAATGATTCAGGTAGACTGAAGATAGCGATGGGTGATCCATACCCATGAGAACCCTTTCTCATCTTCAGCTTCAAAACTGTTAATTGCTTGCTAGTAGCAAGGCACGGACATAAATGTATGGTTCTTAGAGTATTAGAACAAAATTCGAGATCCAGCACTGGAGTATCAGACGGTACTGTAAACTGGGTCACTGTCTTTACAGATTCAGTAACAGGAATTTTTTTTTCATACTTTGAAACAGTATCTCTGAATGGTACTAGACGAATCGCGAAACAACAAAACCTTATTCACAAAATCATTAAACTCGGCAGCAGGTATTCCTTGGTGGTGGTAGTATGTGTGGCAGTCTGCATTAAGAAACGTAAGTGATTTCCAGAGATATCTCCATCTTTTTGACACAAGGCTTGATCGAATGGCTTCTATTATATCTATGTCCGAATATATTTGATCTAAAAGTGCATCGGGTAAGTCACTAATCCTATCTTTGTTAATCATCGACTCGCCTGATTGTAATGTTTGATGATGGAGACTTGGATCAACAACTGCTTCTCCATTCAAAGAAGCGTTGGGCATTTTGTTGCATACAATACGTGAACAGTAGTTATAATATGTTAGGTTTTATTGAAGAAAATGATATACAATAACCCAGCCCCCTACTTGGTTACAACTCTCTTATAGCGGTTTACATCAAGTTTCCAACTTGGTCACAACTCTGATAATAACAAAGTACCAGATTCCAGGAAGATTATAATCCGAAGATTTCTAGACTAAAGCACCCTTAAAACTTTCCCAACTTTTATATGTTGTAGACATAAGCAGAGCCAACCGTATAGCCAAAATTCATTATTATTAAACAAATTTTAACACCAAACATAACCATGACACTAATGCTGGCTTCATGACCACCTAGCTGATAAATTCATATATGATAAGAATATCCTCCACATTTTATTACAAAAGTGTATGCATAGAAGTAATTACACACGGATTAAACATCCAAAAAAATGAAGGATAGTGTGTGCATTCTATACCTTAAAATGTTCAGCTGTTAAAATTCCTGCTAGGTACTATCAGGACATTCTTAAACAGCCATAAACAAGAGAAGCTAGACCCTCTGTGCCGTTGAAAACAGAAATCTCTTTGCAGCTCCAAATGTACTTCTAAACATAATTTTTGAACCTCGGCATATTCAGTCTACCAAAGGTCTGCTGCTTTCAATCCTACCAAAACAGCTGCAGATGTTTTATCTAGTCACTGCGAATCCAACGCCTTGATTTGGTTCCTGCACCACAACAGAATTTGCATAAAGCACACGAAAAGGAGTCTCAATTAAAGTAATAGACTCAATGGCAAAGTCAATCAGAATCATGCAATCATATAGAAGAGCAATTAAATATTAAGCTAGATAGAACAGAGCTTCAATTATTCTTGAGTGAGGTTTTTCTTATTCCACTAGCTAGGTGAAACATGAAGGATTTTTCAGTCATTGCGAACTGACTTTTTACAAGTAAATAATAAATCACTTTAAATAAATGGGTAACATCTCAGACAGGAGGCACATTCCAAGAACTACAACAACAAATAGTCAAATCCGTTTTGCCCCAATCAAAATGGACATGCAGACACGTACATTTTGTGGTTGGTTACATATAAATTATCATCAGTTAGTACTGTTACTGTTCTTTAAGCAAGTTAGCAGTAATTTCATTAATCGCACCATCTTGTATTCTCTTATTAGAATGTTAACTTTTCAGACTAATCAAAAGCTGCTTAGGCAATGCCCCTGGTGCTCTTACTGAAAGAATCCATATCATTTAAAGGGATCCAGAGAGTAGTTATCATGACTTGAGGGAACACCAATGCTGGAAGTTGTAAGAGTAAATAACAGAATTGACTAACTGAGCATATAACTAAATAGTGAAAGACAGTCGATGAGGAAGTAAGGTTGAGTTGACTGCAGTAAAGTGGATTCAGCTATCCAGGTTTCTACGATTTGTAGACTAGTAAACCTGAGTTATCAGCATAAATTACCACTGAAATCAGACAGTTTATTCTATGTTGCAAGTTTACTGGCTAAAACCCCTTACTCCCTGATCATAATACCTTCTACTGTTTCTACAAGGAAATGGAATGTTATTGATAGTAGTTGTGTGTTTAAATTGTAGAAAGATAAATACTTACTATGCGAGCGCTTCATGTCACGACAGCATCCACTACCACAGCGACACTGGAATGCTTTCATGGAGTGATAATCGTTGTCGAAATCAATCCCATAGTCCTGCACCACAATCAATTTAACGTTACCCAAGTCCATGAAATCAGCACAAACAACTTAAAATATATACGTAAAAAGTTATGTTCTTGACGAAAATATCAATACCAACATGTACATGAAAAACACACTGCCATGTCAATTTTATCAACAAGAGGCAGAAAGAAAGAGGTATTCCAGACTGATATTGTTGATGGAAAGAACTGAATCAAAGATGGTGATACTTAGTTAAAATTGAACATTTGCATTAACTAGCCTACTCACCCAAGTTAATTCTTCCAAAGCATTTATTTGTCTAGTCGTGAAAAATGCAAGCTGCAAAAAAAGAATCTTTTCAATTAGATTTGCTTTCTAAAAGACGTTGAGTGACACAAACGTAAGATACAGGAAAAGAAGTACATGACTGAAACCTATCAAATATCTTACATGATAGTAGTGGTGATCTGGTATTTCAACCTCAACTGGGATATCAACTAAGTTTGCATCAAAACATCTGTAAAATCAGATATGGTCATGAAAGGAGGTGAGAAGGAAAGGGAATCAGAGAGAATAAAACAGATACAAAGGAAATGGAGTCGGAGAGAATAAAACAGATATAAAGCAAGTAACTGAGTCATGGTCTACATGTATCACTGTATTATACAAATGAAGTGTAAATTTTTATCTTGTGGCGTGTGTGTGTGTGTGTGGGAGATTTCTGGACGAAGGAGATCACAAGTCACATCACTTGAACATAAGAAGTATAGAGAAAAACTTAATACTTATATTAGGTTCTTGCTTGAGAGGGAGCGTCTTCATGGGGACCCGTCAGCATGAATGGAGGACTGATTTCAGAGAAGCTGATCTCCTCAAGCTAATTTTCTAATATTTCTAAAGTTGTCAGATATCAACATACATTTCAAATTTTACAAAATTTTGAACTATGCTAGATCGAAAAGGAAGTTTAGTTTACGTATGGTAGCAACTTATTGTCACATGATACAACGTATAAAAAGATTTGTGTACAATTAATACCCCAAAATAATAATGCATAGAGTTTCATTAGCATAGAGTTTATATCAGCTTCCCTTCCAGTTATAGCATCTAAGTTATGCTTGTGCATGCTTCAGTCCTCACGACCTCACGTATTAAACTTTTTAATTGTTCGGGACATAACTAAAGTTCAGAATTCAGTTCTGGTTAAGGTGACCAATGGTGGCTTATTCACTATATATCTTCACATAGAAAACAGAAGTAAGTTCTAATACGTACTAGCAGTTCGAAAGGAAACTCAGTTAGTCAAGGTGCAAAGATTCTTGTTTACATTCAGACATTCAGTCAACTTATCTTACATATAAAAGAGGGGGGAATATGAGCTACTATCAAATATATTGATGCTAAAACTATGTGCTTAAAAAGCCAATAGCGGATTTACCATGCTTTTGTCCTAATATTCTGCTAGTTAATAACAAAAGACCATTCCAAACAACATCGATGGAAAAGTGTGTAGAACTTGCTAAAGTTGGTGGATGCATTGAGCTTCAAAATAAGGTCTGTAATCACTAATCACACAACCCTAGCTAGGATACTCCAAGAGGAACCTATTTTAGCACAAAAACTTCAAATTTTATTCATTGAAGGAAAAACAACTCAAATATGCTAAAACGGCATATTGTTGTTCAGTACAATACGAAATTAAGGAAACATGTAACCAAGTAGTATTACAGATCAAATATCTAAAATTGTCAATAAATATGTTCTACAGTTCTTCTCTTTAGAAAGCAACTAATTCTCATTAGCTTGAATGTTGCAAAGGATCTCATCCAAGTATTCCTAAAGAGCTTCACCATTTGAATCTAACTAGCTATCAAAGGCAGTATTCCAGACATCCAATTCAAAAAATGAAAGCTGACATAGCATTTTTGTGAAAATAGAAGGCCATGCAGTCATTGATGTGTTACCTGTGATTAATAAACCTTGCAACATTTCCATAATAAGTTGCATCTAAACAAAGGGCCTCTTCATCCTTTAAAACACCTTTCGATCCCCAATTAGCGTCGAGTAACACTGTATATGTGTGTTTCTCATTACCAGTACGTCGCAAAATTCGGTCCCACAAATCATTGTTGGTTAATATTTCACCAACATACTCACATACAAAAGTACCTTTTGGCAAATCTTTAAGTGTACGCAGACCCCAACCTTTTCCTTCTGATGTCAGAAACACCTGAAAAGACAAACTGTGAAAGTCAATATGGTACAAACAAATACACAGATCTTCTGATTATAACATAATGTGCATCGTTATGGACATATTACCAAAAAGTTCATGAATTAAGAAATCTGACAGTTAACAGTTTTAAAATATTCTATACGAAATTTCAGAATGAAGGAAATAACAAGCTAACAAAAATAGGAGACAATCCCTTCAATATATAACACCCATGTTTAGGATCCCAGGATACAACTAACCTGTAAGTTGCGTGCAATGCCTCGCTGAACGACTCGATTTCCACATCCCTTACTGCAGCCACACTTACTCCAACATTCCTTAATAAATTTCCGTACCAAGTGACCCTTGCATGTTTCAGAACCCTCTTTGAACCTTTCTAGGGGGCAAATTTTACAGTAGCGTTGGTGCTGATCAGGATTCCGACTAATAGAAATGCATTCGTCTAGAAACTGCTCTTTAATCAGGCCTTCTAGAGTATAAGCAAATTCACCTCCAGTTTTCCTTGAACAAGCACAAGGAATGGATGATGATAGACAATCACCATAACATTTAGAACAGCAGTCCTCACCACCAATTTGAGCAAGTGTGGCATTTGCATTGGCATGGCGATATACAATGTTGCAGGGAATGTATTTAAATGCTGGTCGGTAAGGCTCACTACTGACTTCATTTACCATAGATATAGGTACACTTTCTTCTCTATTGGAAATATCAGAGACATCATGGAGGGGCCCCATATGCTCAACTGTTTGTGATGAGTTCTGGTTAGGATGAATATCTGGGCCATTAAGAAGCAGCATGATCGAAACTTCAGGTGATATCACCTTGTTGGAAGAATGTAAATTTAAACATTCACCTGTCAAACATTCTGCCATCAGAAATTTTCATTTATGGTCACCATAAAGCTTCTTTGTAATGAGCTCTTCAGTTTGTAAATGAAGTCTCTATTTCTGTTATTTTTATACAAGACTGTCTTCTGGTTTTGCATTAATCATTGGTTATTGGCCACAGATGGTTGTTCTCATTGGTTTTGGTAGATGGTTGTTCTCATTGGTTTTAGTAGATGGTTGTTAGATAAATCATGTAAATGGTAGTGGCGTAAATAATATTGCTCATACAGTAATACAAAATTATAATCCTAACTTTCTTAATAAAATTATTGTTTTTCAAATGGTATAACTAAACTACAATAAAAATATAATTTACTGTGTG
This sequence comes from Coptis chinensis, assembly GCF_015680905.1. Taxonomy (NCBI): domain Eukaryota; kingdom Viridiplantae; phylum Streptophyta; class Magnoliopsida; order Ranunculales; family Ranunculaceae; genus Coptis; species Coptis chinensis. The sequence goes on from NC_141464.1 coordinate 78,622,883, forward strand.
TTCATGTTTAGTACACCCAAAGCATAAAGCAAGAAACTCGCTGTTTTATAAGGAAATGCATCACGGCAGAATTATGGACCGATCAATTGTATTAAGTGCACAAAGAAGGGGTTCATATTAAACGGAAAAAAAGGAACTTTGAACTATAGAGATTACTTGAGCATAAATCAGTGAAGGTCCAAAAAATATTTTGAGGGTTCTCAATTATAATCAAACCTAGATGGAAAGAACTGGTATCCCCTTAATTGCTGTGAAACTAATGGCCCTAGTCAGATCTCATATGCAATAACTAAGCCGATGATTGAGCATACAGATAAGATTACAGTATAAAACATCACATTACGCAGTCGCTTTTCCTCAACTATAAAGAAGTATAAGAACAATGGAAGATGGAAACTGAAAAGACACACCCCTCCCCCCTTCCCACCCACCCATACACAGACGTGGAGATAACAGACATACCTTCATTACTAGTGAGAACGGGATTTCGTGCATGCATAGTAGCAATAGGAACCTCATGCTGTGCAAAGTCATCAGTAAAACCCTCACTTCTGGGTTCGATCATGTCATAATTCTGTTCAGTATTGGGCATCTTGCCTTTGGGTACACAGCAGATACCAACTTCTTGCTCTCCAAAACATAAACCAAATGACAATCTAGTAGAAGTATGTCTCCTTGTCCGTTGCTTTCTGATTGAGGTTACACCTGAAGGAGAAGCATGGTCTTCCTGTTTCCCCAAACACATTCTTTTTAGGGGAGGTCCAGATGACTCATCTTGCAATGTAGCTTCCTTATTCTTTTGTCCTTCTTTCTGATGAAAGGAGACCGATAGCACCATAGAAAGGTAAGTGAAGAACGGTTTACCAAAAAAAAAGTATAAGAGTATATAGTTCTACAAATTTAAAATATAAGAAAGCGATCACTAACGGGTTTCTAGGAATAAAGAAAAGAAAGCACTGCAATACTAACTTTGGTGAGATCAGTGAGAGCATCAGCCATGGCCTTGTTGGTCCAGTTAGCAGGAATCTTGTTCTTCTTGCAGAGTGCTTGAAGCTCTTTCCTTGGAAGGCTACAGAAATCCACAAGAGATTCTTCTACTATAACATTGATGTTCGGAAATCCCAAAGCAAAAAAAAGGAACTGGTTGTTACTTAAAAATGTACCATGACAGAATATAATGTAATATACCTACTCTTTCTTAGATGCAGAATAGCAGTCTTCAGAAAAGATCAGAAAGGACGTTTGGTAATAGAAATTACTTGAGCAGTAGCCTTGCAAGCTCAAAAGTTAAAACTATATTCGCAAAGCACATCATATAATCATAGGAGAAAGCAAACAAAAACACAGGGATGCTATACTAATCCAATTCTAAGTGTTCCTCAATTCTACATAGACCATATACGAAAAGCAACTGGTATCTCTCATACCAATACAAAGTATGTATGATTGAACAGACAGAAGGATAGGTTGCAGCATAACATGCAGACATGCAGTACATATCATCCTTGGATAAGAAAGAGAAGAAGAATGACAGAGAGCTAATATACCTTCTTTAATGGTGAGAACTGGATTTGATGGGTCAATAGTTGCAATAGGAACCTCAAACTGTGGAAAGTCATTAGCAAGAGGCTCAACCTCTAGCTCCTTAAAACATACCAGAGAAGATGAAGTAGCAGTACGAGCACCTCTTCCTTTTTTAATGTTTGGACTTGATGTTACACCTGAAGGGGAAATATGCTCTGTCGGTTTCTTCATACGCAGTCTTGTAAGTGGAGGTTGAGATGACTCATCATGCACTGGCGCTTCCTTTTTCTTCTTTACTCTTTCTTCCTGGCACAAGAGACTAACAGCATCAGAGAATGCTAAGGTCGAGAACATTAAAAGGTAATAACAATCATCCAAACTTGAAAATAATAGCAAAGAGGCACACACCTTGTTCTCCTGATCCTCAAATATAGCATCTGCCAGAACTCTATAGTTTTCAACTTCAACGAGTTTCCAATGAGTTTTATACTCCTTCAAGAGCTTCTTTAAAACTGGTGTCACATCTTCTTCAGGAATTCCTATCGCCTTCATGGCACTGACAGCCTCAGAAATCCACTTTTTCGGCGCCATTATATTTCCAATTTTTGAGTGATTCCTATTAAACTCAATATTAGCACTTCTTCCAATCAATCCCACTTCAAACCACATAACTGACGCTCAATAAATCATTACAGTTACGCAAATTAGATTTCCCACTTCAAATTTGTACAGGAATTCTCTCATCTATGTAAAGATACTATATCTTACACTATACAAAAGATGCTCAGAAAGTTACAGATAAAAATTTAAACAGAGATTAACTCGATAAAACAGAATGTATATAGGTTTTGACTTTCATTACTCCTTAAAACAATATACTGATGAAAACAATAACTTAAGCCACACAACATTTCCTTTCTCCATTGTACTTCCATGTTTCTCCATAAAAAGTAAAGCTACAATTCTCAAAAAGAGACATGCCCACACTCATACTGACAACAGAAACCATAAAACATAAATTTGGACCTCATTTCTTATAGAGGTCGAATTCAAAAGCACCACACTCATGAATCTTCAATCTTACAGGCAAAACAAAGACCCATATGCAGGAAAACAACACAAAGATGGGTTTTTTCTTCTTCTTTGTAACTAAAATAGCTTATTCTTCCTCTTTTACACAAAATGCACAGCCCCATACGCAGAAAAATCCAAAAAAGAATGAATTTTTCCTTCTTTACTAACATTAACGTTTAAAACAAACATACCCAACAACGCAAACACTCTCTAAAGTCACAAAAGATTCAACATTTCGGTTTTCATACATAACAAAAACCATGTAATTAATCAAACAAACATAAACAAAGATCAATTAAGTAAAACAAACACAACTAACTTAACAACAACCATGCAAGCTCACTCACCTTTAGTCAGTAAAGAAGAAGAAGTCTGAACTCAGATATCAACTTTGTTCAAACTTAAATATGAAGAGACACCTTACATTAAGGTGGTACCAAGGTAGATATATTTGTACGGAGAAGCAGAAAGAAAGTGAAGACTGAAGAGAGAGAGTGAAGAGTCTTTGAATTCCTTCGTATTTGTAGTGCAAGAAGAGTTGAGTGCGTGGCTACTTTTTAACAACTGTTGGGTTCCCACTTTTGCATGACTATTCATATTTTCATGTGCCATAGATTCGCTGTGCTATCTAACACTCTAACTAAGTAAACTAACTGCCCCCCACAGCCAACACTCCAAAGTCTATGTTGAAGGAGCACTTGGCCCTTACAACAATCCTAAACGCCCTCAAATTTGTTGTTGTCTCGCCAATTTGCCAATTTACCAAGGGCAATATGAAGTAAAGATCAAGACATGGTTAAGGTTAAGGCAGGTATGTCCTGATGTATAGGGGGTGTTTAACTGTTTATGGGTCGGTTCTGGTTCGGTTCTTATCGGCTTCAAGTTTGGTTCTATTTTTAACAGTTCTTATCAGGTTCGGTTCTTTTGGTGTTTTTTTTATATTTAGAAAAACAGGAACTATACCCATTAATTAAGTCGATTCCGGTTTCGGTTTTGATTTTTTCTCGGGTTATACATTATTATTACTAAAATTATGTTTTAATTAGGTAACCGATATAAAAGTTGGTTTTTAGTGTGACAATAACATTTGTAATGGTACTAAATTCAATAATCTTTGAAAGTTTTTTAAAAACTTTAAATACATCTCATAAATTGTACGTACGCATATATAATACAATGTATACGTACATACATACGTCATATATAAATATATATCACACTAAATTTTAACATGTATAATAAGTATATGTATTACAATTGTTAGTATTGCACGCATTCATTATCATATATATACATATATACAGTATACACGTATATTATATCAAGCACGTGTACGTACTTATATAAATTTTATCATGTACACGTTTATTAGTTAATACATGCAGTGTATTAATTAATTCATAGTATACATGTGTATAGAGTTTTAGTGGAGAGATGAGTCTACGGGGACAATTTTAGTAGATCCACGTGGGAGAGCTCTGTTATAAGAATTTGCCACCTAGGATTGCGATTGTCCACCTCAGACGATACTCTGCTTTAATATAGAGAGAGGTGATAGTATATATAAAGATTATCAGTATCTCCAGAATTATATTGTGCTCTATTAACTAGATATTGATATATTGACAATTTGATACTACTTTATATAGTGGATACATATTTCAAATTTAGCACAAGTAAGTTTTATTGAGCAACCTGATGCACACGAATCCACCATACAATTGAATGATGCAAGAGCATGATAAAACAACTAATTAAAGTATATATATCTAACAAACAAAGCAAGCAAAAAACAAGTAAAGACAAGATTGACGTGGTTTGGTGATGAAGCCTAGCAGAATTCCACCAGAGAGAAGATTAGATCAAACACAAATACAAGGCTACAACTTACAAGCTCTATTTAAAGACATTGAAACATAGATTCACTAGAGTTCCCCGAAGAAACTCACAAATCTCTCTGTGAAAGCCCTAAAATCATAACCTCGGCTTTTATTTGTTTGATTGGTTAGGTTACAGTTAGAGGTGGCCTCAAATAACTTTAAGCAGACTTTTCATACATAAATTCCTCCCAACTAAAAACAAGGGGGTGACTTTTGTATACCAGATGATACACCATGTACATTTGAGCAATTAGATACAGCCACCCCACCTATGTATGTTAAGTTGATATTGTGTAACACAACATTTTTGCACGGCTTTACAGAACTACATCTCAAACTTGCAGTTTTTTTTTGTATTTGACATCCCGACAATGTTTTTAAATGTGATGTCTGTCAGCTGCACTTGAGAAGGCTGCAAAAAAAAAAGAGCTGGACCTTAGAACATACATTGGTATAATGAAAAAAATGTTTTATACTATTGTTTAATATATCACTTACAGTTGCGTCACATTGATGCCATGGGCAGTATTCTTGATCCAAAATTATCGGTTTTGACACATTTTTCATTAATATCTCCTCAAATGTAATATTATGAGCTCGACTTGGAGAAGACCCCAACCAGCTATTTATGCTACGCCATTACTAGTATGACTTAAAGAGCAATTTTTCACTTTGGCGTTCATCACATCATGCTCTTTTGGGAACTTTCCTAGACTTCCAACACTAAAAATAATAGAAAAAGTTTCATCCATGAGTTTTTATTTTTATAAGAATTTAAACGATATCTTCAAAAAAAAAATTGTGAATTTACACACACAATAGGTCGATCCTTTCTTCATAAAAAATTCAATCAGTAATAGCAATTTCTCTACTTAGTTATAATGTTATAATTTCTCTACTTAGTTATAAACAAAAAAACCGAACAATATAATGTTATAAAAGACCAAACAATATAATGTTACAAAAAACCAAACAATATAATGTTAGGATTATTCTGCAAACATAGATATATCTCTACTTAGTTATAAAAACCAAACAATATATCTCTACTTAGTTATAAAAAAAACCAAATAATATAATGTTATAAAAAGCCAAACAATATATCTCTACTTAGTTATAATAAAAAAACAAAAAAAAAAACAATATATCTCTACTTAGTTATATAAAAACCAAACAATATATCTCTACTTAGTATTTTTATATAACATTTCATAACTAAGTATATAACATTATATTATTTATATTAAATGTTATAACTCTAGAATATAATGTTATATGAAATATGTTATATAAAAAACCAAACAATATGTCATATGAAATGTTATACTAGAATATATTATATAAAAAAACATATTTCATATACTTATCTCATATGTTATATGAAATGTTATACTTATATATCTCTAGAACTATATATTATGAAATATATTCTAGAACATAATATTGTATATTCTAAAATATATGAATATCTCTATAACATATATAAGTATAACATAATGTTCTAGAATATTATGTTCTAGAGATAATGTATAACATAATGTTTTAGAACATATACTTATGTTCTAGAGATAATGTATAACATAATGTTCTAGAACATATATAAGTATAACATACTTATATATTCTATAACATATATGTTATACTTATACTTATGTTATAACATATATATTATAGAATATATAACATACTTATACTTATATGTATATTTATATTATATAACATACTTATACTTATGCTATAACATATATATTATAGAATATATAAGTATAAGTATAACATATATGTTATAGAATATATAACTATGTTATATTCCTCTCGAGAGGTATTAAACCTACTAACACTGTAAAAACACACTTTAGTACCATATGCCCACATAATAATCACCCCAAAACCACCTTTATTCCCTCTATAAGATCCATCAACATAGACTTTAACCTAAATCAGTCAACAACAAATGAAAAATATCACAAAAATAGATATTAACAAATATCTAGTCAACAAAATAACAAATAAATATTAAGAATTAAGTTTTACATTTTCAATCAACAAAGATTGATCATTGTGATGAGAAGTCGTCACATATCCCTTGCAAAAAAATGGCAAAATTTATGTTGAATCCAGCAACCTTGAAGTGTCTAACAAACGCAGGTTGACACATTTTACTACCATCTGCACGAAGAACTAATGCCGCAAACTGCATTGTAAATGAAATTCATTAAATACAAATTGTTCAAGTATCCAAAAGTCAAAACCACAACGACATGAGTCAAGATGAACTTACCATTTTGCGGGCTGAGCCACGCAAAACCCAAGCCATCTCTAGTAACACAACCTAATTGAACACAAATCGAATCCAACTTCAATTAATTGAAATACGAATGAGAAATAAACTAAACCAACATATCAATTCAAACTATAGAAATGCTCAATCATTATGCTTAACTCAAACACAACGTTTTTCAAATTCAGAACAATAAATGATTAAACAATTTATTATATGCGTGAACTGTTTGAGAAGATGTAAAGTAATTAAGTAGATGTAGTATCAAATTAATTGAAACAATAAAACAACAACTTCAAACAATAGAAATAGTTACTTCTCTCCTATTTGAAAAAAAGTAGACTCGTGCATACGCACCGACTCTTTTTAAAACTTGCTTAACAATCATAACTATATATATATATATATATATATATATATATATATATATATATATATATATATATATATATATATATATATATATATATATTTCTAATAAATCATGATTATTGTTTTCGTCGCTAACCCATTTTAATTTCATAACAAATTATTTTAATTAAGTCTTTAAAACCCGTTTTAATTTCTCAACAAATTATTTTAATTAAGTTTTAAAACCCCATTTTTCAATTGGATGAGGGATACCGTTTTAATTTAAAAGTGTGATTCCCATTTTTAATAGGAGAAGGATTCCCGTTTTAATTAGAAGTGCTAGATTTTTCTTTTTCAATAGGAGAGGAATTCCCATTATAATAGGAGAATGATTCATGTTTTAATTATAAGTGCTGAAAATTTTCTTTTCAATAGGAGATGAATTCCCATTTTAATAGGAGTTGATGACGTGAAATTTTAAGAGAGTTAGAAAAATACCTTTGTGGCCGTTTTAATTTATGAACAAATTGTTGTAATTAAGTTTTAAAAACCCATTTTTTAATTGGGAGAGGGATTTTGTTTTAATTTAAAAGTGTGATTTCAATTTTAATTAGAATTGTTAGATTTTTCTTTTTCAATAGGAGAAGAATTCCCATTATAATTAGAGAAATATTCGTGTTATAATTAGAAGTGCTAGAATTTCTTTTTTCAATAGGAAAGGAAATCTGGACTTAACTTACTATAAGTTCATCCCCTAGTGTAATCGAGTCTATCATGTACAAATCACTCAAAACACAAGTCTTTTGTTCTCTTGTAACACTATTTTTAATTAATACAAAATCACCTTTAGAAAAAATAGGAGAGAAATTTCGGTTTTAATAGGAGTTGATGACATGAAATTTTAAGAAAGCAAGAAAAATACCCTTTGTGGGAACTTTAATATCTATTCTAATAAGAAAGCGAACTCCCCACAAAAAACGGTGTTTTGGTTCAACAAGTTTGGCTAAAAAAAATATGCGTTATATTTTCCAAATTTACTCCCAAATTCGCTTATCTCATCTATATTACCCAAAAAAAAAAAAATAATAAAATGGTAAACCGCTCTTCTTCTCCCAACCAACGTCACACCCTTTCACTTCGATAAAAAAAAAAAAAAACCCTCTTAAAACAAAACGGTTTATAACTCGCCCGATATTAATCGCTTACCAAAAAAAAAACTGCTTCATCTCATCCTATTAAGTCGCTTCATCAGTGCTTCTCATAGAGAAATTTGGTGCGTCTGTCAATTAAGTCGCTTCATCAGTGCTTCTCATAGAGAAATTTGGTGCATCTGTCAGCCGTTAAAAAAGGTAATAGATAAATTGTTATGGTTAGGATTATATTTGTGATTTACATTAATTCATCGATTCATTTTCTACATCTTCCCTTAATTCATTATTACATTTTTTCCTATTTGGACTTACGCATGAATTACATTAAATTTGAATGTGACAGAATGCAAATGAGAGAATAAGCCCGTGAAAGATACAGAGTTTGAAGGCTACTTATGGATGCTGAGAGAATAAATACACAAAATGTTAGAAGGCGTGCAGAAGAAGAGAGAACAAAAGACTAACAAAAAGACGGTATAAATGCGATTCGCGAAGGATCAGAACATTACTTCTCAGATTTCAGATACTTATAGTGGGGTTCAACAGACTCCAGTTACCACTTTTATGCGTAGACATTGAAATTCAGAGACTCAAGCACGTTTGTTGCGTTTCATCTGGCAGATACAAGGACCTGCAGATTTTGCATGGCCGTTTTGTTAAGTCGAGAGACATCTGATTTTTGTTGTAAATTTGGAAAGATTGTGCTTACTTGGATCGCATCCCCACCAGAAATCTTAGCACTTTTTGAGGACCAAACACCTATTGGTCGTGATTTTCGACGTCAAATCCGCTCTTACAATCATGTCTTTTCGTTCACATCGACGGGTGTGCAATTCGATAGGTTAATTATGATGGTTCTGTATACTACTAAAATGTTTGAATTTCTTTGATGGCAACATTACAGGGAATTTAAGGATCTCAGAATAGCTGCTCTACTGGTAGATAATGGAGAAGACGGTGGCGACCCTAATATAGCTCTCAACCTTTTAGCTATTGCCAATACTGGTAATGCAGCATTTCTAGATGAACTTTTGAAGGTGAGGTTGGATCCTGATATTGTAGTTGTTGGCTTTATAGTTGAAAATAACATTTGAATAACAGTTTTATGTTCTATACATTTCCTCTTTCAGTTTTATTGCCATAAATCTCATTATGTAAGTTGCTAAGTCTTTACAAGCATATTGGAGCTAGGTCTGGAATTGGAGTCATTTTGATGGCTAATAGATTAAACGTGGCACCAGTTAGGGATCAAGTCATCAAACTCTAAACATAGAGGGGGGACAAATTTCTAGGTTAGAATTTGGGATGTGTCGATCATTGGAAATTGTCTAAGATCCAATATGATCTACCAAGTGCTATACTTTCAGATTCACTCCGTCTACCACAGAAAATATTGAGTAGCTAGACATGATGAAGTAGCTAGACACGTACTGAAACTCTTTTTTATTTACAATATTGTATGTTCTTTCTCTTTTTTATTTACAATATTGTATGTTCTTTAGCTTTGTCTTGTTACATTAAGTAACAGCTATAAATGCTTTCATACAGGAATCGAGCTTTGAAATCGGATGTCCACTATTATTGATATTGTACAAAAATACTAATACAATGCAAGAAATTATTCGGATGGAGATTGTCTCTTTTCAAAATAAGTTTCAGTACTATGATTTTTGATAATTGTCATATTAATGTTGAAGTTTGCAGTAGCATTTCATTTGTTAAGTATCTCTACAAGTATGTTTACAAAGGGCTAGACTGTGTATCTCTAGAAGTGCGTCGTGGACCTGAGTTTGATGAGATACAACACTTTGTTGATGGAAGATGGAATTGTGCACCTGAGGCATTGTGGAAAATTTGTAAATTTGCCTTGAGTAAGATTTATCCATCCGTTGAAAGACTACACATTCACTTGTTTAGCAGCAACGGGTGTTCGATACTCTGATCATCGATCTGTCTCCAATGTATTTGCAGATGAGCTCAATTCTAGAACTATGCTAACTGAATTTTTCAAGTTATCTGAGAGATGACCATGAAGCAAGGCAATTATTATCTGAGAGAATGCACGAATATTACGGTGGCTTGCAAAAGAAAGGACTTGGGTTCGTCGATTATCAACATTGAAAGTTATTGGAAGAATATATACCATTCATCTTTTGAATTTGACATATTTTTTCCTCGGGGTTCTTGAATCATGTTAGGGTCCCACATCTTTCCATGATATGCTTTATGTTAACGGTGAGAGATGCAAAACTTTCAAAGAAAGGCTTGAAAGACTTGGACTCTTAGAAAATTATGATAGTTATTGAGCATGCCTTGAAGAAGTTTCTAGAGTCAAAATGTCATCTGCTTTGAGAAGTTTATTTGTTACGATTTTAGTCATGTCAACCAACAAAAGCAGATTGTGGGATAAGTTTGTCATGGTGATGTCCGAGGATTACCCGAGTTTGAACATTACACGTGTTGAAGTATTGCACAATCAGGTTCTCAATGATATAAGTAAACTCTTAGTACTACAAAACCGGTACTATCTCGAGTAACGATCTTCCTCCTTTAAAAGGAATTCATTCTAGAGTCTGACTTTTCTGAACTCTTACGAGAATGAGCTGTCTGTTGTAGTGCCACATGAAGATTTATTGTCTATTGATCACTTGAATCAAGAACGGTTAAGTGCTTTACAGAGCTATTTTACAAGTGATAGAAGAAGAAAAACAGTGGAGTTTTCTTTGTCGATGGGCTTGGGGGTACTTGAAAGACATACCTGTATCGTGCAATACTGGCTTCTATTAGGAAAGACGGGGGAATTGCTCTTGCAACAACAACATTAGGGATCGCAGCCACCATATTACCCGGAGGAACCATACGGCCTCTGTGATTCATTCAGTGATCCTCAACCTCAGGAAATACTTCAGATACTACCTCATCCGGTATAGGGAGCTTATGGTTATCCTACAAAACAAGGTGAAGGATGGATTGGGGATTCAAGGACTTGAGAGCTAGATGTTGGGGGCTTGTTTGCCTCACTCTATTTCTATCAGGTACACACTCTTACTTACAGAAGCTACAACTTCGTGATTTACGTTGCAATCAAAATGAGGGGTCGATCTGGTGGTGTGTTGATAGTTGATAACTACTATTGATCACATGATGGCAACAATTATGAAAAGTAATGGTTGACCAAGCTGATTGATTTATATCAAATAATTTTCTGCAAGCAAGTGGTGTTCATATGTCGTAGAATATCAACTATAGTTATTTTGGTTGATCAAGTTTCAATCTTAAGCTATTGTACCGATAATTGACTCTCAATTTCAAAATGCAGGATCTGGAACACCACCGGCAAAGAAGACAATGGATGTCCATTGATTTAGGAACGAAGTGTATAAGGATGCTAATTCTTTGACCGAGTGGACTGTTAGCTTAATTGGATATCGTTGTACCTAAACAATAAAGTTAGAAGGAATTGAAGTGTCTTCCCAATGCAAATACCATTTAGGATATGCTAGCTGATTTAGATCCATAACTAAGTTGTGACCTTAAATGTTAATATTGCTTTTGCATGAAAAATGCGGTTAGTTGATCATATGATTTTCCTTTCTAAACTCTTCATTCGTACCATACCTTGCTCACCACAAAGACAATGCAAGTAGTGCAAAACAGAGGCCTCGAGTCTTTTGAGTATTACTTTACTGGTGCATGGTGAAATGAATTTCTATCACACTCATCATTCAGTTCCTTCTAGCACATAAAAGCGGAGATTACGATCTGTTTTATATATATAGTTATGTACTTAGCCATTTAGACGTAGATTTCGTTCCTAAGGACGGTATAATGTGTTCTCAAGGAAGATTGGGTGAAGATGTATTCAGTTTACAGCAGCTTGGAATGTTGGAATTTTGTTTTTGTGTTAGCCAATGATTTTTTTTTTTTTTTTTTACTTTTCTATAAGACATAATGACTTGTAAACTTTAGTTTTTGCGTTAGACATATTAATATGTACAACATTTCAATTATACTTTGCTTATAATCCTATATGCCTGATCAATTATATTATATTAACAAAATTTTAACTTCGTGAATTTTCAATAATTATTTTGTATTCAATACCACCGCGCGCGTGCAGTTTTGCTAGTTAACTAGAAAGTAGACCCGTGCAGATGCGCCGGCTCTTTTAAAAATTTGCTCAACAATCATAACAAATCGTGATTCCTGTTTTCGTCGCTAACATGTTTTAATTTCCTAACAAATTGTTTTAATCAAGTCTTAAAAACCCGTTTTAATTTCTTAACAATTTGTTTTAATTAAGTTTTAAAAACCCGTATTTTTTAATTGGGGGAGGAATCCCATTTTAATTTGGAAATAAATAGTTTTTATGTTACTATTTGAGTTTTGGTTTTAAAAGGAAATGAGATTTTCGTTTGAAGTTGGATTCTAAAAGGAAAAGAGTTTCCCGTTTTAAATTAACTATTAAGTTGATGACGTAGAATTTTAATAGAGCTTGAAAAATACCCCTTGTGGGAGCTTTAATATTAAGATATAGACTTATATTCTAGAACAATATTCTATGATATATGAAATATATAAGTATCTCTAGAATATATCTCTAGAATATATAAGTATAACATATTTCATATACTTATCTCTAGAATATATTGTTTGGTTTTTTTATATAACATTTCATATATTGTTTGGTTTTTATATAACATTATATTCTAGAGAAAAACAATATAATGTTAGTTTTTTATATTATTATGTTACGAAATAATATAAAAAAAACCAAACAATATATCTCTACTTAGTTAAGTTACTTATTGGGGTAGTTATTGGGTTATGCGTAGTTGAGTTACTTATTGGGTATGTTATGGTTTTGTTGTGTGTGACCAATATGCCTGAAACAGAAAAGAAAACCACTAGAAATTAAGCCCTTATATATGTTTGATTTAACTCTCTCTAACTATCTCCAACAGAATCTTACAACATATATGTATATTCAATGTATGTCATGCCATGCTTTGGCTGTTCAACACTTCTACTTATGTCACACCCCAAATTTCCAGACAATATTTAAAACAATTATATTTAATTATCTGAAAATCCGGGATGAAACAAAACCCAAAACCCTGTTATCAAACATGATATATACAAAAACTGAAATCAAAAGAAACAAAAAGGAAAAATCCTTAAATCACATTATTAAACTATAAAGAAACTAACCAACTCTTCAGAAAATCTTAAACCAGAAGACTCCAAGAGCAACTCCAAATCACGTGTCCTTATCCACTGCACTCCACCATCTATCTATGTTCCCAAGAACGCACCCACGTTGCAAAACAAAGCAAACATGGGTCAACAAATTGAATTTGCTGGTATGAGTAGACTAACAACAAAATATATATAATAATCTTTCAAATGAATAATATAACATTACAAACAATTTCAACTTGGAAGACAATATAGTTCCGTTTTCCAAACACGGCGTGTAGTTTCTTCCCAAGTAAGATTTCACCCCCAACATACAAATTCCAAGAATCTCATATAAAAGTACTGGTCATTCCCACGTTCCAAAATAACTCACAATACAATACCACTTACATTTCATTTATTAACTGCACATATGATAACCTAATTAAATATGAGTTTGGTATACCTTACCTTTAAGCCAACGCATCGTCTTAGGGTAGGATATTTACGTCCCTGCAGAAAAGATTAATAGATCCTACCCTCCTGCAAAACAGAGTTAGACATCACAATAAAATGATTTATCTCAGCCAATCAAAATTCCATTCATAACCAAACCTCATTTAAGACAATTAAGTCTAATTGATAATACCTTCATCAAAGGTAGTCATTCATATGACATCATTACGTCATAAAGTTTCTCCGTGCATAACCATAGATCTCAGACTATCACAAGTCATTAATAGTTTCGTAATAACATATTAAGTTATAGCCATTTCACAGTCACATAGAAATCACAATCATTTACTAATATTATTTACCGTTACACTTCATATACTTTTACTTTAGTATCACTCGTCTACTTATAAGAACGAGGAAAAGTCACAACCAAGGAGTACATTCATCCTTTGTGAGTATCAACTCATACAAACCACGTAAGCATTTATCATAAGAAATCATATACATCATATGCAATAACTCCATCACACGTAAAATCAATATTTTACTTTGCTTATTAATTATCTCGTTGACTCATTTATTCAACGACACAGCCCAACCTTTAGTTCCTACTCCACGATTTGTACTACACACATTTGCCAAATCACACATATCCGTGTACCTCACTCACACCGAGTACCACTACAAGACATATGTCCCAAGCGGGATATCGCCTCCAGGAAACATACTTTCATCTTGTAAACTCGTAACTTGTGAGTCACAGCCATCTCTGGGCTTTCCATACATATAATCACAAAGCCTCTTTGGGCATAACAAATATCAGGTCATTCATGGCACATTCAATGAATACCTTGGGTCATTCCCGCCACATTCAAGGAATAACCATCATAACACTAACGGGCCATTCATGGCACATTCAATAAATGCCCTGAGTCATTCCCGCCACATTCAAGGAATACCCAAACCTACATTCCCGCACATTCAAGGAATACGACAAACCCGCAAGGCGAATACTTTAGTTCCTCTCTAGGGCAGTCCAAACTATTAGGTCATTCATGGCACATTCAATGAATATCCGGGTCATTCATGGCACATTCAATGAATACCCATCTATCACATGACATCACAAGTCATAATATCTCATTACCAAATTCTGAGGCGTGGAGAGTTCTAAAGATGTGGGCGACACATTAAAACATTATTATCACTTATAATTATACTAGCATTACTCATGTCAAAACATACCACACATGCAGAGAGTCATTTTTGCGCGTCAAGGCAAATCAAGCACTTAAATATCATTGAATGTAAATAGACTTATAATCAAACAAATACAATTTACATAACCACACTCATATACGCAATATCGTAAACAAATAGTTCATTAGCCCAAATTCAAGTCCACACACACTAATGTCCAAAACAGATCTATATATACTAAAGTCTATATTCTTATACAACTTCTATCTCACACATATATATTTATGTAGTCTCAAAACAACAGTAATTTCTAACACAATCGCATAGTTATCACACAAACTAATATATATATATATATTATAGATATAGTGACTGCACCTGTATATAAGGCTGCCTACGTATCAAATCTTTTAAGATTAGAATCAAGCCTTACGTAGCTTTTAACCAATAAATATCAAAATTCTTGTATGTACCTTTAAGTAAAACAACAATTTATACTATATAGAATCACATACACTGAGTTTCAAATACTCCCACAATCATATACGTAAATTTTCATACCTAGAGATACACTATGAATCTTGAAATCCAAAAACTCACAAATGGATATTTTTCTACTTTTGAATAAAAACGATCTTATGAACCATGTCGGTTCCAAATAAAACAACAGTCTAAAAGTAGACTACAAACACTATATAAAACACCCAAGAAGAGTTTAAGAGACTCTTAGTTCATTACTAAACATATTTCCCAAAACAAGTTCATGCACATAAAAGATAACACGGTAGGTTTTCTAGCCAACTTGTCAATGCTATAGTTTTTTTTTCTACATTCATCCAAATGACATGTAACTTAATTATTTAGAAACTAAGGTATGTATATATACTTTTTCATGTAGAACTCGAAGTCCCAACCTCAACCCATCTAGAAGAAAACTTAGGTCGAAAACGGTAAAAATCCTAATATTCAGCAAACTAGATTTCTAACGGATTATCTTCCGAATGACACAACTTTTTCCACCGGTATCCAAACGCATCGAGGCTTTTTGTGTTGCAAAGCTGACACTCAGAACTTACTTTCTCATGTTTTACAAAAATACCCAATCTCATTCTAAATGTGCCAAAACTAGGCTCAAACACAGTGCGAAGAAACTGATTTCTGACACACTGTTTTCTACCCGTCAAACTTCCAAACGCCATAATTAATTCCACAGGCCTTTGAATGCGATGAGGCCAATTGGAATAGAAAGCAGACTTCCAAATCTTATTTTATTATGTTTTATAAAAATTCTAACTCTCACCCTAACTATTTTAAAACTGGACTTGAACACAGTGTGCAGAAACTGATTTCTGACGCACTATTTTCTGTCAACCAAACTTCCAGACCTTATATCTATTACCACAGACCTCGGAATGCGACGAGGCCAATTGGGTTGGAAAACAGACACATAAAACTTATTTTTTCATGTTTTGGTGAGAGTTTGAATCTGACCTTAACTATGTGAAAACTCGATTCCAAACCAGGCACAGACCGGATTTCTGAAATCAGAAAAATTCTGACGTGCCAACTTCCGAATACCGTAACCATATCCACAAACCTCGGAATGCAACGAGGTCGATTGGGTTGGAAAGCAGACTTATAAAACTCACCTTTTCCTGTTCTATAAAAACTCTAAATCTTCCCCTATCTTTATGCAATTTGTAATCAAACCCTATGCAGAAAACTGTTTTCTGACGAATAGAATTTCTGACGCATAGAATTGTCTAGGTCATATCTTTTCCGTCACTCATCTAAATTAAGTGAGAATCGCTGCATCGGATAAACGACTCTCTAAGGTTTCATTAGGTTTTGGTTTCCCACAAATCTACAAAGTATAGTGTCCTATACACTTCCTACAATGCAACATATTCAGAATAGGTGCACAAACAGTTAACATATATTGAAGTCCATTTTCATAATCTTAAGCACGAGTATGAACTCGGGTAAAAGTATGAGGTTGTACCTCTGTAAGTCTAGATTCTAATGGTTTTGGAATCAACACAAAAGAGTAAATATTTTATTTTATATGATTTTATTACTGCAGACTACTCAGTTTCAGTCCCAGTTTATACATCAGACTTCAACTTAAATTTCAGTATGCAAAACGACTAGATATGAAATTTTACAAAACACGAAAGTTGTAGATAAGCGTGTCTACAGTAGACAGGCGTTGGATTCATATCAAAAAGATCAAAAATGAATTTTCTATGCTAAAATTACCAAGAACAGTTCGTAAATTTTGAAAATCAAAACCCTATAACATAAATCCAATGACTTCACATCATTCAAAATAGTTGCAGGCCTATATAATACTACCAACCAATCAATAAACACATGGTTTACCCACTACTGTATACAAGTACTCCTGAACACAACAACACCTATATATCAAAGCTAAACTTTTGGTGCCAGTACCTCAATATACCGAAAGTCTCTGATTAAACAAATAATTTCAATCTCAAAGTTCTATATCATTATAGAGAATTAAATATGCAACTAATCTAAACCATAGTAATAAATCAATTATATGAAAATAAGGTTTAGACTACTCACCCGAGATTGCAAAAACATTAGTTAGAGTCTGGTAAAGAAAAAAGTGAAAGTGAGCCGTAATACCTCTTCTTCCAATACCTCTTCTTTTTTTTCTTCTTTTTTCTTTTTTTTTTTTTTTTTTATTAAACCTAGAACTCTCTCTCCCTTTTTACAGCACGTCCCTTCTCTTTTTATTTTCTTTTTCTTAAAAAAAAACTCCCCCCAAAAAACAAGAACGAGTGTTTGGTAAAACCAAAACACCTGAAACCCCCATCCCTTATTTCCAGCAACTACTAATCCCACTTCCCACGTTTTTATGATTCTATCTTTATCTCTATCTTTATCTTTTCTTTTTATTATTATTTAATTTTATATATTTAATAAAAATGGGAATGAAAAATAGGGTTGTTATAACTTATTACTGATTACATATCACATATGATACTGGTTTTCACACAGAAATAATATAACAAGTTTGGAAATCAATTTTATTATTTATCTCTATCTAGCTTGTTCCTCCTCTGAAGCTTCTTATACAAAGACTTTAACATTTATTGTTATTGATAGTTATGGAGCTTGCAGGAAGAGAAGTTATAATGTTATTTGAAGCAAGGCCCAAAATATCGATATCGATGAATATATCGGTGTACCCAAAAACCGATATATATCGGATATATCGGATATTTCGGATATATTCATTTTTTTTGGTAACCAGTTCAAACTATTTAAAATATCGGAAATATCGGTAATATAATATCGGAAATATCGGATATATATCGGAAATATATTGGAAATATCGGATTTATATTTTAAAATGGTCAAAAAGTCAACCGATATATATCGATTATATCGGAAATATCGATTATATCGGCGATATAAAGTTTCATATCGGAAATTCCGATATATATCGGAAAAAAAAGAGTTCTATATTCGATGGATATATGTCGGAAATATCGATGTCGGTGTACCAAAATACCGATATATATCGGCGATATATCGGATATATCGGCGATATTTTGGTCCATGATTTGAAGTTGGTTTGCGACCCTCGAATTTAATTGAGGTAAACTGCACCATTTTCTCCTTCTAAAGGTTGGTGTATGTACCTATACAAATTATAAGCTATAGTTGTTAGCTAGAGTTTTAATGTGTAGGGAATAGGTGTGACCAAAGACTCATGGCCCATCTTGTCACCATGTTCTTCATGAGCATAGCAAGAACAAGTGGTCTGCTCCTACATGCAGTGACCATGGATGTCATATGTTACATGCGTTCACCTTCAAGTGTTGATCGACTAGCTACTTCTAATTAAGAATAAAAACGGTTAATTATCAGTAGCTTTGGATGCATGTGAGTTCATGCATGGATATATATGCATATTGCCTAGCTAGCTAGCTAGATTGCTATAGTCAATGCAAAGGATATATGAATATTGAAGCTATTAGCAGTTTAGCACAAAATCATGAAGTTTTGGGATATACCCTTAAATAAAGGATTGATCGATCCGACAAGAATATTAAGCATTCCGGGTGATTGATCATCATCTTGCATCGGTCAAATAAATTGATAAAAACAATTATTTGTGTAGCTAAGCTAGCAAAAATTCTTCCTAGCCAGGTTCATGCAATCAATTGCTTGCCATTCAATATCACTCTAAAAACACACATGAATTAGTAAATACACTTACAATGGGAAACGCTGGGCAATGTCCCCTGTTCCGGCAACCTCCGTGACTAGCCCAAGATTGTTGCCCTTGACCGTCAATGATTCCTGAGTTTGCTCCAGTTAGCTTCAAAGCATTCACATCTTGGAACAGGATCCAACTAGGTTTACTGAATGTATGGTAGTCTTTGGGAGCTTTGAGTGTGCCACGTACATCAACACTAATTATTGTCGTTTTACAGGGACCCAAAAAAAACTACTTCACTTATGAAGAATGTACCTCGTGGGACGCTCAGAGTTGATGCACCAATATTGGAATTACAAGCTGCGTTCCATGCAGCCAAGAATGCCTGAAACATAAATTTCAATTACTCATATAAGAGAAGGTTAAAAATACAAATGATTTAGTAAAAATCTACAAATCTCAGTTTTAAGCGATCACGAGAAGAACCATTTTATTGGGAATTAAGATGGCTGCAATACTCACTAATGCAAGAATGTTCAACACTGCTCAAGACCTAATAGTGCTTAAAGAGACTTGGTGTTACTTGTAGACCAAGACCATCGACATTTCATAGTGTATTGAACAGTTGACAACTGCATCAATTCACAACTCTAGCTATTATTTCCCACTTAGCCGAAACTCACACTACGCAAAAAGAAAGAGTATGCCTTATACCTAATGCGATCATTTTAACTTACCAGCATGGTTGCAATATCATGGGCCTCTTTCATACCGCCCATGACACACTCCAAATTTCCAGACAATATTTAAAACAATTATATTTAATTATCTGGAAACCCGGGGTGAAATAAAACCCACAATCCTGTTATCAAACACGATATATATACAAAACTGAAATCAAAAGAAAACTAAAAGGGACAATCTTTAAATCACATTATTAAACTACAAAGAAACTGACCAACTCTATTACATCTATCTAAATACGTACCCTTCAGAAAATCTTAAACTAGAAGACTCCAAAAGCAACTCCAAATCACGTGTCCTTATCTACTGCACTCCACCATCTATGTTCCCAAGAACACACCCACGTTGCAAAACAAAGCAAACATGGATTAAACAAATTGAATTTCTTTGGTATGAGTAGACTAACAACAAAATATATATATAATAATCTTTCAAATGAATAAATATAACATTACCAACAATTTCAACTTGGAAGACAATATAGTTCCGTTTTCCAAAAACGGCGTGTAGTTTCTTCCCAAGTAAGATTTCACCCCCAACATACAAATTCCAAGAATCTCATATAACAGTACTCGTCATTCCAACTTTCCAAAACAACTCACAATACAATATCACTTACATTCCATTTATTAAATGTACATATGATAACCTAATTAAATATGAGTTTGGTATACCTTACCTTTAAGCCAACACGTCATCTTAGGGTAGGATATTTCGTCCCCTGAGAGAAAAGATTAATAGATCCTACCCTCCTGCAAAACAGAGTTAGACATCACAATAAAATGCTTTATCTCAACCAGTCAAATTTCCATTCATAACCAAACCTCATTTAAGACATTTAAGTCTAATTTATATAACCTAGTTCGTCCCGTATCTTTGGGGAATACCACTTATCATAATACCTATATCAAGGATAGTCATTCATCATAAAATTTCTACGTGCATAACCATAGATCTCAGACTATCACAAGTCATTAATATTTTCGTAATAACATATCAAGTTATAGTCATTTCACAGTCACATATAAATCACAATCATTTACTAATATTATTCACCGTCATACTTCATATCCATAACATCACACAATTCATATACTTTTACTTTAGTATCACTCGTCTACTTATGAGAACGAGGAAAAGTCACAACCAAGGAGTACATTCATCCCTTGTGAGTATCAACTCATACAAACCACGTAAACATTTATCATAAGAAATCATATACATCATATGCAATAACTCCATCACACGTAAAAATCAAAATTTTACTTTGCTTATTAATTATCTCGTTGACTCATTTATTCAAAGACACAGCCCAACCTTTAGTTCCTACTCCACGATTTGCACTACACATATTTGCCAAATCACACATATTCGTGTGCCTCACTCACACCGAGTACCACTACAAGACATATGTCCCAAGCGGGATATCGCCTCCAGAAAACATACTTTCATCTTGTAAACTCGTAACTTGTGAGTCACAGCCATCTCTGGGCTTTCCATACACATAATCACAAAGCCTCCTTTGGGCATAACAAAACATCAGGTCATTCATGACACATTCAATGAATACCTTGGGTCATTTCCGCCACATTCAAGGAATACCCATCATAACACTAATGGGCCATTCATGGCACATTCAATGAATGCCCTGAGTCATTCCCGCCACATTCAAGGAATACCCAAACCTACATTCCCGTACATTCAAGGAATACGACCAACCCGCAAGGCGAATACCTTAGTTCCTCTCTAGGGCAGTCCAAACGATTGGGTCATTCATTGCACATTCAATGAATATCCAGGTCATTCATGGCACATTCAATGAATACCCATCTATCACATGACATCACAAGTCATAAACATTTCTTTTCATTACCAAATCCTGAGGCGTGGAGAGTTCTAAAGATGTGGGCGACACATTAAAACATTATTATCACTTATAATTATACTAGCATTACTCATGTCAAAATAGACCACACATGCAGAGAGTCATTTTCGCGCGTCAAGAAAAATCAAGCACTTAAATATTATTGAATGTAAACAGACTAATAATCAAACAAATACAATTTACATAACCACACTCATATATACAATATCGTAACCAAATAGTTCATTAGCCTAAATTCAAATCCACGCACACTAATGTCCAAAACAGATCCACATTTACTAAAGTCTACATTCATATACAACTTCTATCTCACACATATATATTTATGTAGTCTTAAACGACAGTAATTTCTAACACAATCACATAGTTATCACACAAACTAATATATATATTATAGATATAGTGTAGTGGCTGCACTTTTGCTCAAAGCTGCCTACGTATCCAAAGCTTTCAAGATTGGAATCAAGCCTTCGTAGTTCTTATCAGCCACATAGTCAATGCAATGGTTTTTCCTATATTCATCCAAAAGACATGTAACGTAATATTTAGAAACTAGGGTATGTAGACATACTTTTTCATGTATAACTCGAAGTCCCAACCTTAGCCCATCTAAAAGAAAACTTAGGTTGAAAACGGTAAAAATCCTAATTTCAGCAAATTGGATTTCTGACGGGATATCTTTCGAATGGAACAACTCTTTCCACAGGTATCCAAACGCATCGAAGCTTTTTGTGTTGCAAAGCTGACGCACAGAACTTACTTTCTCTTGTTTAACAAAAATACCGAATCTCATTCTAAATGTGCCAAAACTAGGCTCGAACACAGTGCGAAGAAACTGATTTCTAACGCACTATTTTGTGTCAGTCAAACTTCCAGACACCATAATAAATTCCACAGGCCTCAGAATGTAATGAGGCCAATTGGAATAGAAAGCAGACTTCCAAATCTTATTTTATTATGTTTTATAAAAATTCTAACTCTCACCCTAACTATTTTAAAAATGGACTTGAACACAGTGTGCAGAAACTGATTTCTGATGCACTGTTTTCTGTCAACCAAACTTCCAAACCTTATATCTATTACCACAGACCTCGGAATGCAACGAGACCAATTGGGTTGGAAAGCAGACACATAAAACTTATTTTTTCATGTTTTGGCGAGAGTTTGAATCTGACCTTAACTATGTGAAAACTCGATTCCAAACCAGGCACAGACCGGATTTCTGAAATCAGAAAATTCTGACGTGCCAACTTCCGAACACCATATCCATATCCACAAACCTCGGAATGCAACGAGGTCGATTGGGTTGGAAAGAAGACTTATAAAACTCACCTTTTCATGTTCTATAAAAACTCTAAATCTTCCCCTATCTTTATGCAATTTGTAATCAAACCCTATGCAGAAAACTATTTTCTGACGAATAGAATTTCTGACACATAGAATTGTCGAGGTCATATCTTTTCCGTCACTCATCTAAATTAAGTGAAGATCACTGCATCGGATAAACGACTCTCTAAGGTTTCATTAGGTTTTGGTTTCCCACAAATCTACAAAGTATAGTGTCCTATACACTTCCTACAATGCAACATATTCAGAATAGGTGCACAAACAGTTATCATATATTGAAGTCCATTTTCATAATCTTAAGCACAAGTATGAACTCGGGTCAAAGTATGAGGTTGTACCTCTGTAAGTCTAGATTCTAATGGTTTTGGAATAAACACAAAAGAGTAAATATTTTATTTTATATGATTTTATTACTGCAGACTACTCAGTTTCAGTCCCAGTTTATACGTCAGACTTCAAATTAAATTTCAGTATGCCAAACGATTAGATATGAAATTTTACAAAACACGAAAGTTGTAGATATGCGTGTCTACAGTAGACAGGCGTTGGATTCATATCAAAAAGATTAAAAACGAATTTTCTATGCTTAAATTACTAAGAACAGTTCTGAAATTCTGAAAATCAAAACCCTATAATATAAATCCAATGACTTCACATCATTCAAAATAGTTGTAGACCTATATAATACTACAAATCAATCAATAAACACATGGTTTACTCACTACCGTATACAAGTACTCCTGAACACAACAACACCTATATATCAAAGCTAAACTTTTGGTGCCAGTAACTCAATTTACCGAAAGTCTCTAATTAAACCAATAATTTCGATCTCAAAGTTTTATATCATTATAGAGAATTAAATATGCAACAAATCTAAACCATAGTAATAAATCAATTATATGAAAATAAGGTTTAGACTACTCACTTGTGATACGCTCCTATTGTAAGCAAATCCCTAAGCAAGAAACCTCCATTTCTTCTTTGAGTAAAACTCTCTCTCTCCACTCAAGCAAAACTCTCTCTCTCCACTCAAGCACTCTCCCCCAGTAAACACTCTTTCTCCTTTTCTCTTGTACGTCTCTCTCTGTTTTTCTTTTCTTTTTTCTTTTTATTTTTTTTTTTCAAAAACCAGAAAAAACCCAACAAAAAGGGAGAGTTCGGTTGTAACCAAACCCCTATAACTCTCCCACGTTTTTATCTTATCTTATCTTATCTTTATCCTTTTCTTTTCTTTTTAATATTATTATATTTTTTAAAAACCCTAATAAATAAGGAAAACAAAGAAAATAAACGGGGTGTTATAGCCCAAGTGCCCAACTGAATTTTACAACCAATATTAGAATATATAGTAGTCTTAATATGCAACACTTCTGCCATTTTCCCTAGCTAAAAAAATGTGGGTCTAAAACAGCAACAAAAGTTTTCTTGATCAACACAATTAACAAAACTCCATCAACACAAATTGCTACAAAGGTGTTGATAAATGATTGCATTATACTTCTCTGTTTTTCACAATAGAAATACAACAAAACAAAAATGTGAAGAAAGAGAAGAACTAACTACAACAATATTGAAGAAGGCACAGAATCATGGTTTTACCATCGTGTTATCTGATTCACTGTTCCCTTTTGCACCATTGCTCGTAATGTCAAATGTGTTTGAAGAGCATTGTGTTCTAGAATTCAATAAAGCCAATGCTAATAGAAAGAGATACAAATAACTCCACATTTTCATCTTCTTCCTCCCTCTCTCTCTCAATACCTCTGCTTTTCTCCTTGCAAGTCACTCTCTGGAAATGTCTCTCCTTTTATTTGTGCAAGTTTTCCTACCTTTATTAAGGTCATTTTCACTTTTTAATGACTCTCCCATTAGCACTGTAATTTGTACATATACAGTTTAAGTATGTAAAATCATCCCAGCTTAATTAATTTGGATATTTGATCACATACGTGTTAGTATGTTAGATGCTTCTTTTGGTGTAGTATTGAAAACTAAGTAAAGACACCAAGTTATTTGAATTTACAACTAATCACTAGCTTAACTAGGTACTGTTGCTTACTTGCTTTTACCAAAAGCAAAGCCCAATAGCACTATAATTTTCTGTTATTGGTAAAATTCTGTTCATCCACTATTCTCCTATAACAAAAGACAAAAGGAAAAAAAAAACAAAACATAACATGAATGGCCTCTCCTGTGGGCGAAAACAGAGTTCCCTAACCTAACTCCTTCTTCTAGCTAACTAACAGCTTCTCGATAACCAAAGTTCTTCTCTCTCCCCAGGCCTCCAAGTACTCTTGGAACCTGTCTTTCTCCTTTCTCTTTAGAGTATAAAAAATCTCTCCTTTCTGGGTTCTCGTATCTTCTTTTTCAGCTGGTCCTAGTGCCAGGTTGTGTCTTCTATTCTTCTTCTTGCCACACTCATCAAGAGAGGATATGGAGGAGCAGCAAGATGTAGATATGGTAACAGTAGGAAACAGGAAAATAGAGGAGCTACAGCAAAATATGTTTAAACTGTTCTTCAAAAAAAACAAATTAAAGGGTGGTAGAAATATACTGTCTCAATATACAAGATGAGTTCAATGGGACTCTTACTCTAATGGGCAAGCTATATGGAGGACATACCATTAACCTGGAAGAGTTAAGTGGGGAACTCCACAGAATATGGAAAACGAAGAAAGAAATCTGCCTGGAGATGGTAGACAGAGAACATGTCCGAATCACTTTTGAAGAGGACAGTGAACGAACACATGTCCTAGACAATGGGCCATGGATTATACATGGGCACATACTCTCCATTAAAGAATGGATTGGGGACAACAAGATGCATGAATATAATTTCGATTTTGTCAAGTTTTGGATTTAGGTATGGGATCTTCCGAAGGCCCACATCAATAGAGCTAATGTATGGAAGATAGGAGCAGATCTTGGAACGGTATGTGAAGCAGATCTCTCATGCCCGCCAGACTTTAACCAACTAGTGGCCAGAGTAAGAGTAGAGATGGATATCAAAGAAAGGCTATCTAAGGACTAAAAGGTTAAATTGGAAACAGGAGAGATCTTTGAAGTTAGATTCAAATATGAAAGCTTGATATCTTTTGCTATTTCTGTGGAATCATTGGGCATGACCAATATAATTGTCGGATTAGAGCATAGCATAGATATGATATCTCAAAATATGGAGGCTCACCAACAGTCATTAAACCGTTCTTTACAAGCCAGCTGAAAGCAAATAAGTTCTTTAATGGTATAACTTATTCAGGAAAACAGACAGTTACTATATAGCAGGAGAGCCACAAAAGCTAAAGCTGGAGGAGACGCCAGCATCTCCGACCTACGGTGGTAGAGGGTACAGTATGCGTGCACGACAGGAGAGATGGTACAAAGCCACGTCAGGTAGGACAGAGGCCATTAGGGACAAAGGAGATGATACAGAATCTGACATCAGGAAAAGGACCCAAGCAACGGATACTACAATGGCTATGACCTAGGTGGAGGTATTCCCAATGGCCATAATTCAAAAGAATGGACCCCCTATGGACAGGAGGACACATGGGCCTGAGAGGAATGGGCTTGAGAGAGAGGGCCATGGGATCCTTGGTCCTGGACCAGACAGGGGAACAGGTAATGGGGTGGAGTCTGATGAGCTGTCAAAGGAACTGGGTCATCTAAGGGATACCCCAATAGGCTGTGCGGATCCACAAGAAAGCCTAAACAGTGTAAGGACTATAGTGTCGGTGGAAGTAAAAGAAATCTTTGGGACCAGGAATCGAAAACAGGAAGTTGGAACACAACAGGGTCAAATCAAGAGTGATAGAGGAAGTAGGGCACACCGCACTCAAAACCTACTCTCATCTAGTTCCAAGAAAAATGTCTCTACAGCCGAGGAAATCCAGCCAAGCATAGAGGGGATGCCTATGGTACAAAATCCTGATACTGGATTTCGTTTCCAAAGCAAGACGACACGTGGACAAGGGTTTAAGATGACGGTGTCCTGAGGTAAAAAGCAAAAAAAGAAAAATCAGACCACATCAAAAGAATTGGTTAGCATTGAAGAAGAGGAAGAGTTCTCAAGTGAAGTTAGTAGAATAGGGATAAAAAGAAAGGGGTGTCTGGAAGTTTTTTCCACACTAACAATGGCAGATGATGGGGAATATAGATGGCTCCGTAGAAGCATACGAGGGGCTGTGAAAAGATCAAAAAGAGCAAAAATACAAGCTGATGAATTGAGGAGCAGAGGGGAAGGGCACATGCTTATACCAACAGAAGCACAAATAATTCCAATATCAAGTGGCTCAAGTGAATTGCAAGGATCCCAAGGTGCGTCTTCAAAAGATGGTATGGCCACTTCCTCGGAATCATCAGCAACGGAGTCAGGTGAGCTGGGAAATGAGTCTGATGAACTGGAAGAAACAGAAGAGTCTGAGGATATGGAGGAAGAGATACAAATCGATGATGAGCACCCCCACCCTGAACAGGAAGTGATTAATACTGAAGCATAGGACATGGCTGGGTTAGAGGATGATAGTGATGGGTATGAGTCTCAACCAATACCCCTAGCTATGGATGATTCTACAGTGATAAGGAAACTACAATATGAAGTCAGCAGAGAAACAAGTCAAGGTGAAAATGAACATGAAGACAAGGGGGAAGGTAGCTCAAAACACGTCAACAGTAAGGAAGAAAGCAATGATGGAGCAAACAGTGGAGGTCTGTTCTCTTCTCCCCCAGGGCTCGCGGTGGCTGTCCCATCACAGCCACCTTTGTCTCCATGATGATACAAGCCTAGAATTGCCAGGGGATAGGTACCACCACGGCGGCTCAACAACTAAAAGACCTGATGGGGAAGTTTGGAGTAGATATAATGTGTCTGTCAGAGACCAAAGCAAGTAAAGAAGGGATAGATAAGCTAAGTAAATATTTGAAGCTTAGTGGGCATTTTGCAGTTCCAGCGGAAGGTTTGAGTGGGGGTTTGGATGTCTTATGGAAGGAAGGGGTGGAATTAGAGATACTTGGAGCATCGCGCAACCAAGTAACAGGTAAAATCTCAAATTATTTTCATAAGGAACCATAATTTTTTTTTTTTAAATTTATTTATGATGAACCAGTTGCTCATAACAGGAATAAAGTTTGGAATGAACTGAGGGGAGTGGCCCCTTTGGTTCCTGGACCTTGGTGTTTGTTTGGTGACTTTAATGCTATTTCTAGTCTAGATGAAAAAATATGAGGTAGAAGTAGAATCACAAAAAGCATGGATAAGTTTAATAGTATGATAACTAATCTGGGGTTAGTGGATTTGGGGTTCAAAGGACCCAAATACACCTGGAGCAATAATAGAAGGCCACATGATCACATTTTGGAAATGCTTGATAGAGTCTTGGCCACGCCTGATTGGCTAGCTGCTTTCCCTAATGCTCAGATCAGAACTAGGGCTAGGGCTAATGCTATGCTTCTGATCATATATCTCTATTCATTAATCTGGCTAAGAAAGAGGAAAAGCTGCCTAGACCTTTTAAATTCTTTGATATGTGGTTTAATAATGAGTATTGTATGGAGGTTATTGAAAAAGCTTGGAACTCAATCACTTATGATCTCCCTGATAACAATTTTTTAAATAAGCTGGACAAAACAAAAAAGAATCTTACTCTATGGAACAAACATGTTTTTGGGAACATTTTCACCAATATAAAGGCTATCCAAGCAAAGCTTGATTCTGTGTTGTCTAAACCTTTTAGCATTGATAATTACAACAAAAATCCTCTAATGCTTGGCTAAAAGATGGAGGTAGAAATACCAAGTTTTTCCATCTTTCAACTATATACAGAAAGAGGGAGAATACCATAGAGAAGATTAGAAACAATGAGGGAGAATGGCAAGAGGGTAGAACTGATGTGGGGATCTCCCTAAATCAGTACTTTAAGGAGATCTTCACCTCAGATCAACCTGAGAGAAATGAGGAGATTCTAGATCTGTTTCAAACTTGTGTGACTCTTAGAGAAAATGAGATTCTCAATGCTATGCCCAATACAGAAGAGATATGGGCTGTGGTCAAGAAGATGGGGAGTTTAAAATCCCCTGGACCAGATGGTTTCCAAGGTATCTTCTATCAGAAGTGTTGGGACATCATTGGCCCAGTTGTTATTGAATTTGTACAAGACTTCTTCAATTTTGGCTTCCTGTACCCTAGGTTTAATGAAACTTATATAGCTTTGATTCCAAAGATAGCTAATCCTGATCATGCTTCCAAGTTCAGGCCTATCAATCTATACAATTTTGGGTACAAGATTATATCCAAGCTTCTGGCCAATAGACTCAAAGGTCTAATTAATAAAATTATCTCCCCATTCTAAGGGGTCTTTATTAAGGGCAAAAGCATAGGGGATAATGTTGGGCTGGCTTGTGAAGTCTTTCACAACATGAAGCACATGAAATCTAAAAATGAGGGCTGGATAGCCCTTAAGCTAGACATGGCCAAGGCTTATGATAGGGTTGAATGGTCCTTTTTGGACAATATCTTTGAGAAACTTGGGTTCAATGCCAAGTGGACACACATGGTTCAGCAGTGTGTATCTACTGTCTCTTTCCAAGTCATGCTTAATGGGCCTCCTCTAGAAAAGTTCATCCCTAAAAGAAGGGTTAGACAAGGGGATCCTCTATCCCCTTATTTGTTCATTTTGGTCTCTGAGGCTTTGTCTAGAATGGTGGCAAAAGCTGAGCAAGAGGAGAAATTACATGGGATTAAAATCAAAAAGCAATCCCCTGCTCTCACTCATCTGCTGTATGCTGATGATCTTATTATATTTACCAAAGCAAATGTGGCTGAGAGTGGGAATCTGAAGAAGATACTGGATGACTACTGCGGGGCTTCAGGCCAAAATATTAACTATGAGAAATCCAGTGTGTTATTCAGTAGGAATGTAAGTTACAGACAGAAGTTTAGGCTCAAGAGGTTCTGGAAGATAAGGAACTTTGCTCCTAAGAAGAAATACCTTGGAGTGCCCATTATGTTATCAAGGAAAAAGTCAAAGGACTTTGACTACTTGGTAGACAAGATACATAATAAGATTAAACGCTGGAAAGCAAAGGTGTTATCCCAAGCTGGGAGAACCACTCTTATACAAGCTGTTATTCAGGCCACTCCTCTATATGTCATGTCAACCTATTTGCTTCATGTGTCTACTTGCAATAGGATTGATAAGACATGTAGAGATTTCTGGTGGGCTGGAAAGGAACAAACTAAATGTGTCCATACCATAGGGTGGGTTCACATATGTCAACCCAAGCAATCTGGAGGATTGGGGTTAAGAAAGGCTAGAGATATGAATGTGGCAATGCTTGCCAAGCTACCATGGAAAGCAGCCACAGATGTTCTATCCATTTGGACTAGAATAATGTTTAGTATATATGGGAAACACTGGATTGGAGATGTAGACAAACCTCCTGATGAAGCCTCATACTTTTGGAAAGGTATACACAAAACCTTCAATGCTATAAGTGGAGGCTTGATTTGGGGGATTGGCAATGGGGAAGCTACCTCAGTTATGAAATATCCATGGATCAAATGTAATAACAAACCTATGACCTTGGAAGAACTGGGGGTGGCTGACCCTGCTATGCAAAATCTGGTTGTATCGGATCTGTTCTTACCAGACAAGAGTGGGTGGGATGAAGCTAAAATAAAGCTTCATTTTGACCCTCTCATCTGCAAATCTATTCTGGAAGTTAAGATTAGGCCTGAGGCTGCCTCAGCTGATAAAATGAAATGGAATAAGGACAAGTATGGGACTTTAACAGTCAAGTCAACATATAGTTTCCTTAAGCCAGAGGAAGGTATGGGCCAAAGCTCAAGTTGCAATCCCATCACTCTTAAGCATATTTGGAAGGCTCCACTACCAGCCTACATTCAAATGTTTCTCTGGAAGCTGTATATGCAGCTGTTACCCATGGGAGACATGCTAGCTGAGAGAAAGATGAAGGGGGACTTCTCCTGCTCTTATTGTCTTGGGGAGATAGAATCAGCAGAACATTTGTTCTTCACTTGTGACTGGACAAGAGCTGCGTGGTTTAGCTCCAATATAGGCTGAGGATGCACAAGGCACAGTAGCTCTCTCTGAGGCTAAGGGTGGACATGATGGTATCTTGGAGCTGTAGCAAGGATAAAGAACAAAATCTGGCTGGGATTCATACTGCCTAGCTTCTTACTACACCAGCTCTGGAAGTCTAGGAATGAACTCAAGTTTGAGAATAGAAGGCCCAACAGAGAGAGGATGCTCAGGGAAAGCGGCAGACAGGCAGATATTTGCTATTTAGCTCTCAGAGAAGAATACCCCTCTCCTAACCCTCCTTTTATTTCATTAGAGAATAGATTTGAGGAAATATTCCCAGTGATCCCAAATGATAGCATTATAATAAGCTTTGATGTGTCTTTTCACAGGCAACCTGGTTGGGCGGGAGCTGGTGCAATAGCAATTGACAGTGAAGGATGTACAGTGGGAGCAGCCGTTAGAAGGTTCAAGGCATTGGATGCAGTTGAAGCTGAACTGGAGGCAGCTGAAGGTGCAGTCTTGCTGGCAAAGCATCTGAGGAAACAACATTTTGTGTTTATAGGAAAGAATGCCGAGGTGATTAAAGCTCTGCAAGGATATCCTTGTTGATGGGAATGGAAAGCTGTAAAAACTCATATTTTATCCTTGGTGAACAGTTTCAACTCTTTTGTTTTTAGGTGGATTAGCAGAAACTTTAATGGGGATGCAGATTCCCTAGCTGCATGGACATACCATCAGCTAGGAAACTCTGATCTTCCGAGTTGTATGCTAGGTTCAAACTTCTCTCCTATGTTTGTTTGAAGGTATATTAATATGTAATATGATTTGCATTAAAAAAAAAAAAAAAAAAAAAAAAAAAAAAAAAAAAAAAAAAAAGAAAAAGAGGGAATATCATGGGTGATGTGGACTTAATTAAAATCAATAAAATGCTGATAAATTCATTTTCAAGTTTATTAACCATTTCTAGATTAACCATTCCCAAGCCCAGTGATGATTGGGGTCAGACCAAACCAAGTGCCACAGAAAGACCAGAAATACACCAGGATTATCCACTTATCCCATTGGCATCTTTGATCTAGATGGTCTTCTGATCAAATATTATATACAAGCCGGGAAAATCATTCTTGATCATATGCATGCTTGAGCATGAGAAGGCCCAAGCTTTGTTCTGCCCTAGAGCAACAAAGTGTTAATAGCCAGTAGAGTTAGACGTTAGGATTTCTTCTCGTCCGAAGGGCAAGTATCTATCCATGTATAACTGACCTCTTGCAGTGGTGGGACGACAAGTATAATCTTCTGCATCACATTTCAGTACCTGGGTGATACCAATTAAGGAATTTAAGGCCATTAAAAGGTTTCTTAGTAAAGAAATTCTTTTATCTCAATTCTCTAGATTAACCGACTGGCTCGAGTACTCTATAAGAAGCTTGAAGTTCCACATATTTCTTGTGTTGGGTCGCCCAAATTACACCAGATTTCTTAGCTCCATTTTCTAGCAAGTAGTCCTTGACCTATACCAATTGTCCCTATGTTCTTGGGCATCCTGAAAGTCATTAATTAGCTTTGTTAACCTGATGGAATTGAATTGATCCCTGATCTCAAGGGCCTTGGCATCAGGTTAAAGGCTGTAACTCGCTTCCCCGTTTCTCACAGGTATTTCAAGCCTCGAGAGTTTGTAAGAACTGAAGACTGTAATATGCGCCGGTCTTGAAATACTTTACTCGTCGTATTCTGGCCTCTAGTTCCAACCATTATCAGTTCTTTGTCTCGGCCTATCCGTGTAGATTAACTAGCCCTTAACAATCACGCTATTTAACCTTTAGTCTCCCTCACTTAATCAGTTCATTTAGTTATGGTTCAAGCATGATTTTACTCCTGGCTCGAGTTTGTTCTGTGTGCAGTCTCCCGCATCTACAGGCCTTCTTATAAAACTCGAACCATAGACGAAGTCCCAACGAGGCAACGAACTTGTTCAGTGGCGGGGACTGTATCAGTAGTTTATTTCTGGGCCACTAGTACTAGTACAGGATTAAATGCCTTAAACTGGCATCACATGGGCCCAACTTTGATTGGGTTATTCCAACCAAGGCCCAAAATATCGATATCGATGAATATATCGGTGTACCCAAAAACCGATATATATCGGATATATCGGATATTTCGGATATATCCATTTTTTTGGTAACCAGTCCAAACTATTTAAAATATCGGAAATATTGTATATATCGGAAATATAATATCAGAAATATCGGATATATATTGGAAATATCGGATATATATCGGATTTATATTTTAAAATAGTCAAAAAGTCAACCGATATATATCGATTATATCGGAAATATCGATTATATCGGCGATATAAAGTTTCATATCGGAAATTCCGATATATATCGGGAAAAAAAGATTCTATATTCGGTGGATATATGTCGGAAATATCGATGTCTGTGTACCAAAATACCGATATATATCGGCGATATATCGGATATATCGGCGATATTTTGGTCCATGATTCCAACACTACAAATTTTGTCAGAGCCCAATGGTTTCACAAGGCCACCGTGCCACATGTTTTTGTTTTTTTGCTTCGACGAGCCATTCTTATTGTATTGTGTTTTGGGCTGCCAACGGGTTGATCGGTCCGGATATATACAAATCCAAAATCGATCCGCTTTTCAACAATACACACCAAAAACCGAATCGAACCTGAACGGATATTTGAGTTAAAGAACCAAAATCGAACTGAATTTTTTTTTTATTTTTATTCTAGATCCGATCCGTTCCGAACCAATAACCTCAATTTGGACCCGGTGAACCAAGTCTTCTATAATTAGATCCTAATTTTCGTTATATAAATGATTAAATAATTTTTTTTGCTAAACACAAACAAGGTACACAAATCCAAAAGGCATAATAGATTATTTGAAATCCAAATTTGTAAAGAAGGATTTTCCTTTGGATAGAAACCATCTTTTTATTATGTAAAAAAATATAGTATTATTACATATGTGTTTTGCATATTTTATTTTGAAAATTTAAATGTTGTAATATTGCCTAAGGTAATAGGAATATATGGTGGAGCTAAGAAAAATTTGGAAGAATAAGACTCAAAATTTTAAGTAGATCAAGCCCATAACGGTTCGATACTTATTTAATCCACAACCAATCCAATAAGAGTCCGGTTCTGATTTTCAAGACCAATAACCGATCTAATATGCTAACTATCTGTCTCAAAACCCGTTTTAATTGGTTCGGACCGTATCGGGTATTGGTTCTTATCCGACCCATTGTCAGCCGTAATTGTGTTTCTCTAGTCCATTTCACAATAGGACGACTGGGTTTTTATTTTGTTCTTTAATGGAAAAAACACTATAAGTTCTATGATCGATTATTGCTCAATTTTCGGATAGAAAGCCAAAAATAAAGGAAACGTGGATAAGGACGCATGCGCAGGACAGTGACTAGAATTTATAATACGCCAATATTTGACAGTGACTAAAAGCTCATGTGATATTTTTTCATGAATATAGCACAAGAAACTTTACATCCACTAAGGCTGAGTCCAATGGCTCCCTATCCCTTTAAAAGTAAAGAAATTTAAAAGTCAGCCAGATTTTCTCTCTATCATTAATTTCTTTTTATATATCTGAAGGATTTATTCTTTCATCTACATTTTCTTCTATACATATATAAAGTAAAATGAGATAGAAAGAAAATCTCTTTCAGATATATACATTTAAAAAATAATGATGAGAAGTAAAAATACGTTGACTTTAAATTTCCATTTTTTGCTTTTTAAATTTCTACTTTATTGATTTTAACACTACTTTTAAAGGGATAGGGAGCCATTGGACTCAGCCTAAGTGATTTCTATTTCCAAACTTCTACTACTCAACATGTGTTATGTATATACACTAGATGTTCGTACAATAAAATTTCTTATACCCACTGTAGGCCAACAATGGAGTCAATAAGCCTAATTTTTCTGTCTATTTTATCACTATTATTTTTCTTATATGGTGCGAAAGGTGCTCCTGCTCCTCCAATTCCTCCTAATTTAATGGTCACTGAAATGTGCAGGGGTTCTCACACAAAGGATTATGATCTTTGTGTGTCCTCTCTTATATCTGGTCCTGATCCAAAAGAGCATACATATTTTTATGTTCTTCCATTGATTTCTCTGAAAGTAGCACTTATCAACGCAACCAATACACAAAAATACATTTGTGAAAGGCTAGTGAACAACAAGTCTGATATTCCTGAAGTCAAAGCACAATTGCGATCATACGACAACCAATACGGTTTAGCCATTAAAATAATAAACTATGCTATCTCACTTTTCTACAAGTCAAAATATGATTTGATTCCGAAAAGTATACAAGATGCTGAAAATAATGTCTCTGCTTGTGAAAATGGTTTCTTAATGCATGGAGCGTCTTCTACACCATTGACTCCCAACAACAACATGATGAATCGTCTACTTGTTATTGTGGGAGACTTGATTGAAGAAATTATACCTCGTGAGGTTCACGGGGTTACCAATAAGTAGTTTTACATATGGCTTCTTGAGACACAGAGCATCTTCTACACCACTCACTTCCAACAACAGTATGATGAATCGACTACTTATTATTTCCAAAGATCTTGTTGCTGATCTTATAGTTCCTCTAATAGCCCCCGATAATGTTTATCAGTAGTTTGTTTCAATGCTATTTAGTCTCGTTCTATTGGGAAAGTCAAGCTTCAATTTATTGTTCCTTTGAGTGATAAGGCTTATATGTCTGAGGTTTCATTGTTGTGTTTCGATACTATGTCTGATTTGTTTTTTTTTTTGTTTATTTATTTATTATTTAACTATTTATTTCTTTTTTCCTGAAAATGTCCATGTCCCAGGCTTTATTGTTGGTGTTTCAGTACAAACTGGAGAAGAACCTAGCACAATCACGCAAGTATATATTTGTAAGTGTTGTTAATTAGTATATTTATTTGACAAGGAGTACTATCCACTGCAGAGAATAGAAAATCATATCCTACATTATAGGACAACCTGCCTCTTGGGAGCATTCATTGGGGCTTGTAAAGTCCATTATAATATATACTAGCATTCTGGGCACGCGCGATGCGCCTGTTGTTTTCTACACTTATTTTATGATACATATTCGAAACCGAAATCAATCGGGCTAATAAAAAACTCCAATTCCAAAATTCAATTTTGAATCGAGCATTAAAAATTTAAATTCCCGACCTGATTTGTTGTTCTAGATGTAAGGAAGTCCCATTAACCATAGTTAGCAATTCGGCGAATTTTTCGCAAATTATTCGTTTAATTCGGGAAACGCTTAAAAATATCGTATTTTTCAACGATATAGAATAATTCATCAATGCAGCAAGAAATCATTAATTCGCGAATTATTTGCGAATTATTCGTATTGTCACTATAAGTTTGTTGAGTATGTTGTCAAATTTTATGGTATTTTTTATTTTTAGCTTCGTATTATACTTGAATTACTTGCAAACCCGAACTTTTGCCGTCTCCGTTTTTTTTAATCCGAATTGAAAAAACAAATTATTATCGAAGTTCGAATTTTATTCGAATATTTTCCGCATCAAATTTTTGCCGTATTACAAATTGCTAACTATGCCACTAACCCACTAATTTAGACTAAATAGATTAAATTTGTCGGGAAAAAAAAAGTAATTTATGAAAATTTGTCCGGAATTTATGATGAAATTATTGAAATTTCGGATGAAATTGTCGAAAGTTCGGATGGCATGAGTTGTAATAATAGTGTGAAAATTTGTCCAAAATTTCTGATGAAATTGTCGAAATTTCGGATGGCATGAGATATGACATAGGTTGTAATAATAGTGTTTGTCAAGGGCAAAACTGAAAAAAATGAAAAAACGACGTATGAATTCTACTGTAACTGGGGTGCGTTCTTTAAAGGAGAGAGAAGACTAGCACATAGTTTGAAATTTTGGAATTCCGACAAATCTAAAAACCGAAATTCATTAAATTTCGACCCTTATCACTACCCGTACAGGCCGGCTGCAGAAAAGCTTTTCAATTTAGAGCCAGAAATCGTGTGAGTTATACTTATGTCTACCAACTACGCTTTTGTAGGTCTCCATTCACTACAAAGTACTCTATAACTGATTATTGTTCCATCTAATAAAATGACGACAGCTCGATCTATATCTTATACCAAATCATTCCACACTCAAACTTATCCTTGACCAATAATGCCTCATCAAACTTCTGTTCTTCACATACAACACATCTTTGGGCACTAAATAATTAAATAATTATGCACGCTCAATGTTGTGGACTGCAAAACGCCGGTTTTTTAATACACATGCTACTTGAACTCATTTTAGTACATGAAACCAGAGCAAGTTCATAGATTAACAGAACAGGATCTGGTGGATATTGGTGGACAAATTAACAAATCATTCTTTTTTTGACAGCTGAGAACAACATAATTCGACATTGTAATGTTCTATGTGCCCCCAAAGAGAAGTTCAAAGGCAACCCTCCAGTGGTTAGATGTATAGCCCCAAAATAAGGTGTCCAGGTTACCCGTCGCCAATTTCACGAAGCATTCTTCTTTCACAGCTTGAGAACACTATAGTTCCTGTTCAATCAGAGCATGCTACAAAGACTAGAGTGCACAATAGCTTGAAATTGCCAACAAGGTGAAAAACCAATTATTATAATTTCCCTAAGTATGTCAACTCCCACTCTCTGTTGTACACTTTACATTTCACTATTAATTGGTATACTAGATTTTTGGACCCGTTCAACGAACGGGGACCGTTTTTATATAATTTTTTTCATTTGTTTTATTATGTATAAAAAATCTTACTTCCAAACTATATTGAAACTCGGAAAGTAAATTAATTGATTGAAGTTCCCAGCGCCAATAATTTGTTAGACTAAATGGGGGGGTTTTTTTTTTTGTATCAATAGGCCTTATAGTGTATTAAGATATCCAAATTTTGGGCTGTCTTTTAATTTTCATTTTTTTAATGGGTTATATGATAAATGTTGGCTTAATTCTTAGCCCATTTGTATACTTAATTAGCATGTGGTCTCACTTTCACCACTTGTATCTCTAATTTCCACACGTGTATTCTCACTCTTATTTTTTTAAGAAAACAAATGGGTTAACCTATAGGGCGGTCGAGATTCGGGTTGGTCCGCCGGATTCGATCGGGTTCGGATATATTTTTTGGGTTTTTTTTGAATTTTTAGTGTTATCCGATCGGATTAGTCGGATATAATCGGGTTCAGGTCGGGTTCAAATATTAAATTTCGGATATAATCGGGTTCGGGTTCGGATTCGGATATTATGAAACTATTTGGATTCGGATTCGGATATAGCCATATCTGACCCGAACCCGACCCGATCCCTGCCCTATTAACCTATCTCTCGAGTATCTATCTTCAGTTGACTTTAGCAACAAAGTAAATTCAGTCGCTCATAAATGTACTTTTATTTTTCCCAATATCCCTTGAACTCGCTCTCGTTTTTATAGTTTTCTAATTTTCTATCGTTAGTTCGTTGTCATATTCATGATAAGCTTACTGATGTACACGTAGTGTGTAAAGTAAGGTTTTGTACACGTAGTGTGTAAAGTAAGGTTTTTCATCTGTCACGGAAAAGAAATCCAATGCTAAAATTTATAGGTTGTTGGTGGGATATTTATAGATTTTTCATCTCTTGATTGATTTCTAAAGCATTTGCGCTAGGAATGACTACACGAAGAGTTAAATCTGTCAAAGTATTGATGTATTATGAGGGGTTTACGGCTGGTTTATCTGCTGGTGTCCTTGAGTAGTTGTTTATATTTCTACTATTAATTAATGTTGTGTTCTCATACTTAGTAACAAAATTTGCTAATTTCATCAAATTGAAAATTCTATGTCTTTTTGTGCTCAAGGCTTGATCATGTTTTTGGAAATGGATTTTATTGACATTTAATTTGTGGTGCTCATAAAACGAAGATCTCATCATTAGTTGTTCGTTGCCAAGTTCATGATAAGCTTGATGTTATACATAGAATGTATGAAGCTTGCCTTTTTTCATCTATCACGAAAAAGAAATCCAATATATGCTAAAACTTATAGGTTGTTGGTGGGTAAATTGGGAATTGATCATGAAGGTTTTGTAGATAAGAAACGGCTACTTAAGCATCCTATGCTTTTTTCATTGAGTGAAAGTTTGTATACCATATAGTTGTAGTGTACTTGGATATTTAAATCATATAATATTCTTAGTGTTTTGATATCTTGATTGTTTTAGTTTTTAGAGGTATCTTTACATTTGAAGAATGTTTTGTTTGAAGTTCTTCTTATCAAATTTTAGTAAAGTTTTTTCCCATGTCTTATATGTATTTTTATTTATTTATTGTTTTATAGGTTCACTTGGAATTTACTGAACGGGTGCCATTAAATGAAATTATTTTTTGCAAGTATTTATTAAAAGACTTGCAAGTATTTGTAGTAAAGCTATAAACATGACACATTAGCCATTAATCAGTAGATTATATACTTTTCCTTCAATAAAAATTTCATTTATTCATGAAATCATGAACAATTTACAGTCTATACATGATTTGCATGAACTCTAAAAATCTTGAGTCAATATCTACTTATTCAACATAAGTTTCATTATGAAATCAGTGCATGAAGCTTAGGCCACGCTCAATGAAATGATCTGAGAGAGTTAAAAATTTGATATACCTTCGCATATTCGTAAAAAGTAAGAGATGATTTTACAGGTGCAAACTTCTCTAACTACAACAGAATGCCACTAACTTCAACAGAATGGCATACATTTTCAATAAAAGTAGGAAATGAAAACATAAACCAACGATTAAGATTAATAACACTAAAAACAATTTTTTGCAAGTACATTGAAGTCCAATGACTTCAAATATAGTCATCTACCTTGATCAAGTTGTCATCTATGTTGATTATTATATATCCCTTTCGGCTTTCTCCAATTGGATCTGTGCTAATCAATTATATACATCTCATTTTGTATTCTCCAATTTTATACCAACTAATTAAAATATGAAGAAAAAAAACAAAGATAATAGGGTTAGGCAAACCCTCGCCTGCATTAAAACCTTATGTAAATCATTTGATTAACTTTGTTTGTTACAATATCAGTCAGACTTTTATCCAGTGGAAGAATAGTACATATATGAGAACCTTTATGGAATGAGATAAGTTAGCCATTACATCGGGTGCACCATTTACTTCTCAGCACACATGGTTGTAGTTG
The DNA here is from genome assembly GCF_015680905.1 of Coptis chinensis. Classification (NCBI taxonomy): domain Eukaryota; kingdom Viridiplantae; phylum Streptophyta; class Magnoliopsida; order Ranunculales; family Ranunculaceae; genus Coptis; species Coptis chinensis. The sequence goes on from NC_141464.1 coordinate 78,663,487, forward strand.
AGAGTTTGATCCCTGTAGATATTTTTATGGCTGCAAGCAAGTTTCTGCAATGCCATGGTGCATCCTCTAAGCCCTTTGAGATTTTGAATTTTCTTAAAAGTGTTTGAACAGACAGAGACTTTATTGATGCTTTGCTACCCATATAGATATTAAGTCCTAGCTCCATTGTTTTGAGTTCCTGATACAATACTCATCTCTTTGACCCTCCTGTGTATAAAAAATATCTTTCGCTCGTGATTTATTGACATGTTGATTGTGCACAGTGTCGTTAGCAAAAAACCTCAAGTTCAACAGTAGATTGAAAAGTTAAGATGATCAAATCACTTAAAACATAAGCAATTTACTACAAAAGGAAAATATTTCCTCCGGTCAATAGATCTACAAAAAAAAAATACCATACCTATGGAATCATAAAATAAAAATATGAAAAAGTCATATATAATCACTAATTATCGGGGGGAAAAATGTATATATAATCACTTAAATTGGTATAAAAGACGTATAGTTCTCCAATCTCATTGACCTACGGACATGCAAATTAAATATAATAAAATGTTCTTACTGCTTATATGGCTGCATCAAAAAATTCATACTTTTAGGCTTATTAGGATTGATTTTGTTCAACATGCCTAGATATAATGTATTTTAGCTTCTCTTTCATCCTTCTAGTTTTGTTTTGAAATGTTCTCATTGCTACAACTGTTTGAGCATTCTCTCATTCAATATTACACTAAGCCTTGCATCTTCTTAAAGGTTATGCCTCACTATGTTCTGGAATACTGTCATAATATTTTAAAGCATAACCCTATACAATAATACAAATATATTCAATCACATACCAGCAATGAGAATATAAGGAGAACCCTAACCTCGTAACTTGCTATTCCATCTTTTTCGTCACACTGTTTGCTCCGCATATGAGCTGTCTTGCCAATTAAGTGCAATGCAATGAGCCATTTGATCTTTTGGAAGCATTACTATGTTCAAATAAAATAACTAATAAAAACCACACTGTAAGTTCCATTATAAAAAATTACACCTAAATAACGGTGATGGTAGAAAATCAATGCAACATTGACACATTTTATATATAATGAAGTGAGGCATACCTTTCCCTTTTTGTATTTTGACATGTCAACAATGCAATATCTTCAACAGATTTAAGGATAAACTAAGACCCTTCAACGAACCCTCTCTCTTACAACACAGTATAGTAATGGTTTTCATCAGTAACCCTCTCTCTTACAACACAATCAAAGTGAGGAGTCAGTGTTGAGGAGTACGTCACTGGAGTTTGGCCTCCAATTAATAGAAAGTTTATTTTAATTAGGACTCAAAAACCCTTCATCCGACGGCCCAACTTTTGTACCCATGGTGCCAAGATTCGATCGGATGCAGACGCTTTCATAACTCTTCACCGAGTCAGGTTGGCTGAGAAGAACAAAAAATCAGTTTACGCGACTCGCGAACATGTTCGTGTAAAAGCTGGTACCGTTCGAGGTTTATATAAGAGAAGAAAAGGTGTTGAAGGGGATTTTTAGAAAAGATGATGAAGAAGAATGGAAATTAGAATGTGAATGTGCATTTACAGCCAAATTAAAACCTATAATAGGTAATTCTGCTGCATTGGCTGCAATGTTTAACTCCTACATTGGTTGCAATGCTCGCGAAAATTCACCTCCCTCCAAGCCGGTGATTCAGAGGCGTGTATCCGCCCCTGTTGTAGTCTCCACTTTGTTTGCATATGCCACGCACGGTACCTTCCCTATATTGAAAGCAGTTCCCGCTGCAACAAAATCGGTTTCCACCCATAAAGAATGCCAACTTCTTATTACTGCCTCCTTGGTGCTTTCCAATATAGCCGAGCATGCTGCAATATAATTTGCTGTGTTGTCAATTTTTCTGTTGTATACGAATAAGAATCTTTCACTGGAGTCTCTGAATGTAGAACCCACCCCAGCTGTGCCTTGGTTGCCTTTTGCCGCTCCGTCAGTGTTTATCTTAATGCAATCTCCAACAGGTAGGCGGTAGCAACCAGTTGCAAAGCTTAATTCTCGGTGCAGGTCCTGGCTTGAGGTCAAGGCCCCGAGTTTTCATGATGTGTTTATCATGCGTGGAATTATAAGTATACCCGTTAGATAGGTGAGCAGTTGTGTTAACATGCGCATATATAAATTCTCGATTTAAAGGTATACTCTGTTTCGGTGTGTCCAAATGGCAACCATGCCACTTCGAATTGCTGCCCACCACAAATTACTTATGAGAGGGAAGCTCTTCCCTTTCGCACATGCTTCTTTGAGGTTTCGAAAGTTTGCTGTGGTTTTGAATTTGCTTGAAATCCAATTCCAAATAACTTTGGCAAGGGGGCATGTCCACAGTAGATGTTCCAAGTCTTCCGTTTTTTGACTGACAGATGCAACACTTTGACACTAAGTGAATGCCCTTCCTTCTTATCGCTTCTCAGATTAAAAAGACACCATGGCGTAACTTTCGTGCTATTTGCGAGAGAGTTGAGGGTGAATAAAGGGTCTCTTGGAGAGTATAATCTTGGTAAGAAAACCCTTTTCCCAAAATTCAAATCTTAGCGTTTCCAAGACTTTGGTCACCAAGCTAGACGACAAACTACATGTTTTTCCGATAGGTAACAAAATCAAAGCCAGCTTTGGTACTAATGTACCATAGATAGTCACAATAGAAGTAAGTGAATACATTAAACAACGGCAGTAACAATAAATTTACGAAAGTTTTACCAAGGAATATTTAAAGCATTGAAATCCTCATCAGTAAAGTACTTAAGACCAACCATATCAATCTGCAGAAGATGCACAGCAGTTAATCAGTAAAAAATAACAACCGCTATAATGGTAAATGGTTTTGTATCGGCAGAAGGACACGTGGGGATAATTGAGAAGGTTGATATGAGGAAAAGAATAGCTTGTAGGAACAGAGGGTTTAATGGGTTGGATGAAATACCAGAAGAAACTAATTTGGTTTATGGATTTTTTTTTTTTTTTTTTAAAAAAATTTGATAAAGGTATGGAGCTTTTGGGTTTGAGAGAAACCGAAAGTATTAAGAGAGTTTTTTTTTTTCGATAACCAAAAGTATTAATAAGAGAGTTGGTTTGGGTTATTACGTCTTGTTATCCTGTTTTGGGTTTTAAGGGAGATAATAATAATTTTGATAAACACGAAGGAGAATTAAACAAACACAGGGAGGTGTTTCTAATTATTAGGGTCTCCTCTTTTTTAGGAACCACTAATATTGTTTGGGTTAGAAAATAGAGCAATATGGTGAGGAGAGAGAATGTGCGCGAGCTTTTATATATATATATAGATTACTCATTACACACCTTTCCTGCAAAAAAGTCATACTAGTTCAAAATGCTCTCAAAAAAATGAATTCAGAAATCCCATCTAGCAAAGCAACTTGGGATCTCAGAATAGGTTACAAAAGAAACAGTAATATATAGCTTCCAAATCATAAAAAATCTAAATCTCATTAATAAAAATCCAAAGCATCCATTAACATAAAGTTTTCCAAACCATATCCACCTTTAATAACAAACCACATTACATCCAGCAAGAAAATCAAACTACACCGTAGTTCCAAAAGAAACACCGAGGTATAAACATTGAAACGAAACCACAGGTTGCAATTGCAGTTTCTTCAACCCCTCTTACTTGACTGAAGCGTATCGGTTCTCTACTCATCTTCCCTTTTGTGATAGCAAACCAAAACACATTTTGAACACCTCTCTGGCGAATTTTTTCATATTCCACTTCCCATTCCTCAGGAGATATCTCATTAATACCCACCGAGATTACAACGTCCCATGGCCCACTAGGATGTCTAGATTGAACTCTATCCTCCAATATCCATTTGAGACTTGGCTCTTCCCCTAATGGACACATTTTAGGCTTCGACTCCTTACCAGTGTAGTACTCGTACAATGAATTGCGTACCACATCTCTTAAAGCAACTTCTTCGTTCAACTCCTTTTCCTCTTCATCAGTTATAGAGTTTTCCCGAAGAAACTCACAAATCTCTCTGCGAAAGCCCTAAAATCATAACCTCGGCTTTTACTTGCTTGATTGGTTAGGTTACAGTTAGAGGTGGTCTCAAATAACTTTAAGCAAACTTTCCATACATAAATTCCTCCCAACTAAAAACAAGGGGTGGCTTTTGTATACCAGATGATACACCATGTACATTTGAGTAATTAGATACAGCCACCCCACCTATGTATGTTAAGTTGATATTGTGTAACACAACATTTTTACACGGCTTTACAGAACTACATCTCAAACTTACAGCTTTTTTCGTATTTGACGTCCCCCGACAATGTTTTTAAATGTGATGTCTGTAAACTGCACTTGAGAAGGCTGCAAAAAGAGTTGAACCTTAGAAAGAGTTGAACCTTAGAACATACATTAGTATACTGAAATAAATGTTTTATACTATTGTTTAATATATCACTTACAATTGCGTCACATTGATACCCTGGGCAGTATTCTTGATCCAAAATTATCGGGTTTGACACATTTTTCATTAGTATCTCCTCAAATGTGATATTATGAGCTCGACTTGGAGAAGATCCCAACCAGCTCTTTATGCGTACGCCATTACTAGTATGACTTAAAGAACAATTTTCCACTTTAACGTTCATCACATCGTGCTCGTTTGGGAATTTTCCTAGACTTCCAACACTGAAAATAATAGAAAAAGTTTCATTCATGAGTTTTTATTTCTACAAGAATTTAAACGATGTCTTCAAAAAAAAAAATTGTGAATTTACACACACACAATAGTCCGATCCTTTCTTCATAAAAAATTAAATCAATAAATAGCAATTTCTCTACTTAGATAGTGCTATTTTGGGCAGGGTATTAAATCAAATTTAATACTGATGGATTAACTGGATTGCTCTTAGAGGTGGGGCTAGTGCAGGGCCGGCCTTGAGTTTCAATGGGCCAATGCAAAGTCCACAAAATGAAGCCTTTATTTCCTTTTTCTTTATTCGGGAATAGGCTTTTGTTTGGGCTTTTAATACTATAGTGGGGTTTTATACCTAAATGGGGCTTTTTGTTTTGCTTTATTTTGGGGGCTATGCAAGAGCTTAGACAACATAGCCTTAGGGCTGGCCTGGACTGGTGTTACATGCAGTAAAATATGACCCAGAGATTCTTGGAGTTCTTGCGAATTGGGAACTATAACAAACGAGTAGTGCTACACGGACCTACTTTTTAGACCTACTATTGCGACTCACTATTTGGATAACGTTTGGTTTGCATTGCAATACACACGGACATGTATCTCTATGTAAATCAATGATTATGACTTTTAACACATCAGTAAGTCCAAATAGTAGGTCAAATAAGTGGATCCGTCTATCATTACAGATAACAAACTGACAAGGGGAACTTAGGCCATTTAGGCTTTTGTCACATACCTGATGCCGTGACCTGGCCCGCAAAATACTTTATTGATGAAGATGTCTGTAGAGCCCGGCCCAATAGAGATGCAATCGTCTCCAACTCCAATATTTGACGAAGTGATGTTGACAGCAGAAGACTCGCTAATATGGATACCATCAGTGTTCGGACTAAAACCAGGGGATGAGATGTTCACAAACTGAACATCTATAAACGTACTCTGATGAAATGTCAGGTGGAAAGCTTTGCTATTTGATATGGTGATGTTGTAGATTTTTATGTGAGAGGCCTTTACAAACCTCACTGACTGGAACAAAACATGCATTTATTAAAAAAAAATCAACTGAAATAAAATAAAATTAAAAACAAAAAATTATAGCCCTATACAAAGTTATTATGTGGGCTTTCACTTGAACAAATAATATATATGGTTATTAAGGTTTTGTTCCTCCCAATAACGTCATATTTGAGTTTTGGTAGGCAAAGGATCGTTTATTAAGTTTCGGTCCTCCTTACTAACAGTTGATCGAGTTGTCCGCTTATGACTGCTCATTGTATTCATCTGAATACCCAATCTACTTTTGTGTGCAAAATCAAAATAAGAGTGTATGGTCCTAATATAAATATCAGACTTAAAAACTTAAGTCACACGAGTACGTACAACACCATTTCCACCCAATCTTATTTTCCTTCAATTTGCATGGTCACATTAAGTTGTAAGCTTTGATGTGGGTTGCAACACTTGAGGTTCAACCACATACACACAACAGAGTGAACAGACCCCAGCCAACTTTAAGCTTATAGTAATTTTAGGAGATGAGTACAAAATTGGGGTATTTATTGGATTATGCCTAGTTTTTTTTTCGATAACCACCACCCTATCTATATATTAAAACATAGTAATATCAGGTACAGAGTTGGAAATACTAAGGGAAAGTTGACTCCATGATGCTCCTTTTATACCTCAGGAAGCAATCTCATGTGCCAACTTATTCCCAGTTCGCCTGATCCAACAAAATTTGACAATGGAAGAAACTTTCCAACCTACATCAGCTACATTACTATCAGCCATTACATTGAGGAGGATATGTTCTATTGAAGATGGTCGGAGTTGACCAAGATCTCGCCGGAATCACTCTGGACGGGCCGTAACATTGGGATAAACTACCACCTTAGGCAGGCACCGCCATCAAACTGGGCTCAAAAAACTAACCAGATTCAACTGTAAAAGATAATGTATGAGAAGAAACACACTAACCACTTTAGTTACCTCAAATAAATTTATGCACAGTCGTCTTCTTCCCAAAGCTCATTCCTTTTTCACCTCACAATCCGACTATCCCGAGCACCAACCAGTCGACTTGAGTTCTGATCTTCTTCTCCACCTCTCAATTGTTGAATTACACTCGAAAAACAGTGATTGGGTTATGCCTAGTTAAGTTACATATTGGGATAGTTATTGGGTTATGCGTAGTTAAGTTACTTATTGGGGTAGTTATTGGGTTATGTGTAGTTGAGTTACTTATTGGGTACTAGGGTATGCCCGTGCCTACAGCCCGTGAGACCTCAACGCGCCTGCCGCGCTACCCCAACAACTCGTTGCGCCTTTGGCGCAAAGCTTACGCTGATGTTTAAACACGCGTGCCTTGACGCACGAAACAACACGCTATGCTTTTCGCACTAAACAACTCGTCACAAATCCGGCGCCGGTGTAGGTGTGTTTTTTCGGGCGCCAAAACAACTTGTCGGGTAGCAAAGGCAGCCCAATTGCCCATTATCCATAAGCCCAATAACATCAATTGGGTCAGCCAATTGTGCAGTATCATGTCAAATTTGGAGGCCCAACAATTTATAAACCCAACCGTCTGGCTGATTTTTGGATGCCTACCCCCGCTATTACAATTTTTTTTAATTGAGCTCATGCTCATGGTTCCAAACCCATAAAAAATTCAACCCATAAAAATTTTGTCCAATGTTGACTTTTTTGTGTGGGGGTGGGTGATGTGAGAAAAACTGTTTAACTCACCCCATAAAAGCTTTTTAATTAACCCTCCATGAGTTTTGAGTGGCTATAGTTAGGGGGTGTGTCGACCACGTATCACCTTATGACGTGGAATCTGTCTTCCCACTCCTCCCTGTTTTGTTAGATAGATGTTATGGTTTTGTTGTGTGTGACCAATATGCCTGAAACAGAAAAGAAAACCACTAGAAATTAAGCCTTTATATATGTTTGATTTAACTCTCTCTAACTATCTCCAACAAAATCTTACAACATATATGTATATTCAATGTATGTCATGCCATGCTTTGGCTGTTCAGCACTTCTACTTATTGCTGATCACATATCAGATGTGATAGTGGTTTTCACAGAGAAATAATATAACAAGTTTGGAAATCAATTTTATTATTTTTCTCTATCTAGCTTGTTCCTCTAAGCTTCTTATACAAAGACTTTAACATTTATTGTTATTGATAGTTATGGAGCTTGCAGGAAGAGAAGTTATAATGTTATTTGAAGTTGGTTTGCGACCCTCGAACTTAATTGAGATAAACTACACCATTTTCTCCTTCTAAAGGTTGGTGTATTTTTTTTCTATGTAAGCAAATATTGTATTGATGAGAGTAAAAACAGAAGAGAGGAGAAGGTACATGTGTATCCTATAGTCCACTGTAACAGTAGCACTACTAGGATTTTTAGTCAAATCTAAAGTAAACATGTTGTGGAACCTCCCATTGTGCTTTGTACTTGGTCGTTTGTGGCTTCTGGTTAGCTGAGACAGATGCATTCTCTGCCATCCTAGTAGTCACCAACACCACCTCTCTATCCACAGGTGAATGAGGGGGGACTCCAAGACTGCGTCATCACGAATTAAACTCTGAAAAAGATTACTAACCATTAGAGGATCCTTAAATGGCTGGAAGGTTTTCTTCGTCACCTCAATGTGGTCCACCCGCAGTAAGTTGCACCTAGTGCTAGCATTACATCTATTAGTGAGTCCCTTTCAATGCCATCTGTTTCACTCTCTAGTAACTGAAACCGTCTCCACTTGTGCATCATGGTAAATTTCTAGATGGTTGTCTCTTGCATCAATCACTTTTAACCGAAAGCCACCCACCAACTAAGTATCTAGCACAAAGAAAAGAGCTTTTGATGGGTGCTTCGGTGTTCCCATTAGCGAAATGACGCTACTACAAAGTCTTGCTCATTGTTATCAACATTCATTAGTTCTTGATTTCCCTATGTGTTGTCCGCGATCAATTATTTCTATTACACCTCCATCGCCAAAGCATAAGTTGTGTCAGATTCGGGTTGTTATCTTGCTCCTTCTCCACTTGTTCATTATTAGGGTCTTGGGCTTCATTCATTGCATTTGTTTACCTAGCAGGTTCGCGCACCATCTTTGTTTTTCTTTTTCCACCTTTTCTTCTGATTTTTGACATTGTTTCTACATTTGATGGCTTCTCTATATTCTCGAGACTCGTTTTGCTCGTCTTTGTTGGTAGCTAAATCATCTTTTAGAGCATAGCACTTTCGACCAACCGATTTGCGATGATTGCAAAACTTTGGCGTTCTTCCCAAGTCATTGTTTGCCAAAACCAACATTAAACTTCTTTGATTCAACCCATATTTGCTCGGGATCTTCTCCGCTAAGTCGATATCCACCGTGACGCTTAGCAAAGTATCCAAGTTCCCGCTTTTGTTGTTGTTTGATCCACATGAATAGACCTACCAACTGCTTTACCCATGGCTAGAATATTACTTAACTTCCCCAAATTACTCCATACTCAATCCAGGGGATCATACCCACACCAAAGCATCGCGATTGCTTCTCTTTTTCAGTAGAGAAGTTTGGAGACCATTTACTGAGTCTAAGAACATGTTTGTCAACCACCCAAGTTCCTTGGTCCCATACCTTCAGGTAGTCTGTTTTAGCAGAGAATCTAAACATAATATAACCCCTTCCAAGCGGTGTCATCTGCCATTCCTCCGTTGGGTTACGTTCCAAAGTTGTGAGACTACTGTTGGAATCTCTAAGTGTATTTCGAAATACTTGTGAGTGTATGCAAAGTGGAGGAGATGAACCATATGTGTTCTCTCCACTTTAGTGCATAGTAGATAGTCCCACATTGGTTATCCACCACATCGGGTTGGGTTCGGGCTTGGGCTTGGGCTTACTGTTGTGGGTAGTGGTTTGACCAATTGCCTTAAACTTGTTTTGCTTTTTTTTTTGAAAGCAAGTTTTGGTGTTCTATTAGGAGTTGGTCTCTCTTCCTTATCTGTTTAGGAGACCAACCCAACCTCTATAAATAGGACTGTGAGTCCATAGAGGTATTGACTTGATCAGAAACTCAACTCAGAGAAATAGAAAACTCAAACCGGTCCTTTTCTTCTTCTCTTCTTCCCCGTAGAGAGAGTTATATTTTCGTTTAGGGGGTCCGTTCTAGTGCAAAGTCGGGCTGCTGTTAACCATTGAATCCTGTGAGGAAGACGCCATCGTTGCCTTTCTCGCACCATTGGAAGGGTGAAATCTTTCTGGGCGATGACCTAATTCGCGCCTTGGTTATTACGGTAATTGGTCCTTGTCTCTGTTCCTTACGTTTCTACTCTAGTTTGCCGTGGTTGATACAACTTTTCTAACAACTACCTCTTTCACTCTGTCGGGTTTCACTTGCCTCATATCTAAGCTTCCAACCAACGAAAACTTCAATATTGCAAGCCTTTTTTCGATTTCATCATCAATAAGTGCAATAGTTGGGTATTCACCTTGTTTACCGGAGTTGGTAGTGAAGATGTTTCGATATGCCGCCCATACTTTGGCTTTGCTGCATTTGCATAGAATTCTTGTCATTACCAAAGACGTTGTGGTTGTAGTGGTTCTCTCGAGATCCCTTGCTGCGTTGTATCTTGAGCAATTTGTTGAAAGGTTACATTTACTACTTGAAGGCTAGCTCGATCATTTTCATCGAGGAATCCCCATGGACAAAAGATAGGTTTTTCTTGATTACCCGAACTAGTCGGTTTAATCCATAGATGGATTTAGTCGGAGAAGAAGGATTTGGTCGGACAGGGGTCGGACAAACCCGCTTTCGTAGAGCAAGTTTTCCCACCAATATTCAAACCTTATCCGAACTTTTAACTATAACGGAAATTTAAATGTAGAAATACTAAAATACCCTCAGATGTAAACAATTATTTGTGTAGCTAAGCTAGCAAAAATTCTTCCTAGCCAGGTTCATGCAATCAATTGCTTGCCCTTCAATATCACTCTAAAAACACACATGAATTAGTAAATACACTTACAATGGGAAACGGGGCAATGTCCCTCGTTCTAAGCAACCTCCGTGACTAGCCCAAGATTGTTGCCCTTGACCGTCAATGATTCCTGAGTTTGCTCCGGTTAGCGTCAAAGCATTCACGTCTTGGAACAAGATCCAACTAGGTTTACTGAAGGTATGGTAGTCTTTGGGAGCTTTGAGTGTGCCACGTACATCAACACTAATTATTGTCGTTTTACAAGGACAAAAAAAAACTACTTCACTTATGAAGAATGTACCGGGTGGGACGCTCAGAGTTGATGCACCATTGGAATTACAAGCTGCTTTCCATGCAGCCAAGAATGCCTGAAACATAAATTTCAATTACTCATATAAGAGAAGGTTAAAAATACAAATGATTTAGTAAAAATCTACAAATCTTAGTTTTAAGCGATCATGAGAAGAATCATTCTATTGGGAATCAAGATGGCTACAATACTCACTAATGCAAGTATGTTCAACACTGCTCAAGACCTAATAGTGCTTAAAGAGACTTGGTGTTACTTGTAGACCAAGACCAGCGCATCAGTAATTAAGGAAGCTAATTGGTTTCCACCTATAGGGATTCAAATAAAGATCGACCAGGCTCCAAATTGTTTTTGATGCTCTTAACTTCAAAAACTGCATAGCAGTGGGCGTGAGTGGAGGAGGAATTATTGCAGCTGTCTTCACACCATCGCGAGATTAGTAACTTAAATAAGAAGGGACTATGGTTACAATGATCAGTATTTATGATCCGTTCTTTTTCCGTTAAGAAACATATCATTGAAACTCTGGCTTCGAACGCCTTGAAGGGAAGTCTGAGAATAGAATGAGGAAGAAAGAAGAAGAGAAAAACCTGTGTAAACAAAAATTAGTTAGTTGCTTCAGGAAATAAAGAAAAGAAGTTTCCATCCAAAGAAAATAAAAATAAAAATAAATAAAAACTCCAAAAATAGAATAAAAGGGAGTCAAAAGCCAAAAAAAAAAAAAAAAAAAAAAATATGGCTAAGAATGGAAACAAAGTGTAGAAGCAAAAATTAAATAACAAGGTTTTCTCTAGTTACATAATATGAAGACTCTATTATCTCAGACTTGTCCTTTTTGAATATCTATTTCCTTCCTTCTTAAACCATCTCCTAATCCCCGCAACACCTAATAAAGACCTCTATCTCAACTAGGAATAGGTTAGTGTGATAGTAAGTGGCAGATGTGTTTGATCGACTCCGGCTTCCTTGTGTCATTGAGATTGTAAGGTAAAGTGTGCCCACTGCACACTAGAGTAGAAAAACTTGAGTGGAAAAATCAGAGGTTGTATCTTGACTATTATTGTGAGAACCTACTTAAGGACGCTATTCCGAGTTTCAGAAACGAACCTGCTAGGCATTTCATAATATTAGTCATTGTATATATGTTTATTGTAGATGATTGATTATTATGCATATATTAGCTTAGGTTTTTGACTTGGTTATTCTTGTTCATAGCTAGTGAAATGTATAGATAATTTGGAGCATGAATAAGGAAACAATAGTTTTCTTTCTTAGTCGTTGTAGTATAGATGAAGTTTGTGAGTACCTTCATCGAAAAACTCTCTCACGAGGCTATAACTCGTCCACTAGGGAATTCCTAGTGGTTTAAGGCCTTGTTGCATATGGTCAATGCAATCGCGACTCGGCTTAAACGAGAAGTAGATAGAACTCCATTTTGGTCACTTATTTTAATTTCTCATCTTTGCTTGAGGACAAGCAAAAAATGTTTTTGGGGTGGTTTGATAAGAGCCCAAAACTGTAGTTTTAACCCTTTAACAGTCATACTTATAGACCAATTATGTGAGTAATAATTAAGAGTTAACACTGATTACGTGTTTTTATGTATTTCAGGCTTCAAAGTTCATTATGTGCATAAATATGCCACTTTAGCGAGATAAAGGAGCAAAGGTCGGATATTAAGGAGTTCCGTGATTAAAGGCCAAGATTCAAGAAGACAAAGCCTTTCTAAAGCCCAGTCAAAAGCTGAAAAGTCGACGCTGGCGTTAAAACAAAGACACAAGGTCGTGAGAACTTCCGAAGGCCGTATCTTTGGACTCAGACCTCGGAATGGGGCCTACCTTATGTCAAAACGACCAGCTCGGAAAGAGCTTTCCAATGGTCTAAGTCTTAATCCAATCAGAGGAGCAGAAGTGGATGAAAAGTCTGTTGAGCCAACAACTACAACCAAGAGGCCTTTACGGATCGAAGAATTGGGTTTTGGGCCTGATTCTCTGGCCCAAAACATGGCTCCAAGCCCATGCACGATTTTTGGATCTGAAAGTATAAAAACAAAAGCTTAACTCTTTGTTAAGAGTAGATTTTTAGGTTAGAAAATAAAGGTAGCTTAGAATAGAAAGTAGCCATTAAAATAGCTTCTAGATCTAGTTTTATTTAATTGTTTTTTTGATTAAGTGTAGTTTTAATTCCAATTATTGTATTAGATTAAATCTTTGAATCTTGTTCTTCATTGTGATTGGATCAATAAAGTAGGATTTCTATCAACTTCGATTGTTGTCATTTCCATTTCTAGATCTAATTTCAATTCCTGTCCTTATTGCATTCTAGTCATTAAATTAGATTCATTATTGTTTAATTAAGTAAATTTCAATTCCTTATATCATGTTTAGTTTAAATTTAATCGGAAATGATTGCGTAATGATTCTCGGCTAAACCTCCATTAGAGGGGGTTGAGAAACCTTGATGAAAGCTTGATTCCAATTATCGTGGATTTGTCGTAATTTTCTTTCCACTCTAGAAACGATTAGTTCACCATGAGAATGGGTTTAATCGTTCACATGCTAGTTATTAATTGGTAGAAATGCCATGTGTAATTAGGGATTAGGAAGAACCAATTGATCTGCGAAGCAGATCAGTTCGGATTACGACGATTTGTCGTTAATAGGATTAAGTCGAGTTAAGGTGGAATCAATCCCCCTCTAACTCCTTATCATCAAATCAACGTAGCATTCCCTTAGTTATCCATATAGTCGACTAGTTGCATTTCGTGGGTAGTTGCATCGTAGTCTAGTTGCCTTTTTCGTAAATCTCTCATTAGACTTTAAGTTTAGAGTACTTACACTTAGAGAACACGGCATGCGGAAGGACTAGGAGTGGAACGAATCACTCTACTCCACTATATCTCATAGGATTGAGAGTAGAAAAATCTTTGATAAAATATAGACAACATAAATAGTTTAGTTTACTTACGTTTTGAGTTTCATCGTTCATTTCGTAGGTAAACTACTCTTTTCACTTTTATCAGCATCCCATACAAGAGCAACAAAACATGGAGAAGTGGTATAATTATTCCGACCACCCGGCCAAGGGTGACTACCAGCCTAGACAGGCTGGTTACAGGGATAGACAAAGACAATCACCGGTCGGAGTTGATCGTGCGTACCGCCAAAGATCTCTAACTCCAATAAGAGATAATGGAAGGTATCCTTCTCCACATGGGCACGACCGGGCGCCCGGTTGTTCGAGCCAATACTTTAACTCTAATGTAACAACAGGTTGAAAGAGTTGATTGCAAAAGAACTTAACGATAGAGAGAGTCGAGGGATGTAAGAATGAAAAACTTCGGATACCAATGATGGCGCATTTGATAAGTTTTTCGCCGACATTCAAGAAGCTTACCACCATCCCGACTTCAAACAACCCGATTTTGAACTTTATGATGAGTCGGAAGGAGATCCTGGCTTGCATGTTCTATCGTTTAAAAATAAGTTGGTGTTATGGGGTGGAGATGATCCGCTCATATGTAAGCTCCTTCCATCAACTCTAAAGGGAGAAAGATTATGCTGGTTTAGTGAGTTGCCTTCAAGATCAATTCACCAATTCAATGAACTAGAAAATCAGTTTGTTAATTGTTTCCGCCACAATTGCAAGACGCCAAAGGATGTCGACTCACTTTTGAACATCAAGCAACAACGTGACAAAAGTTACGCATTACATTTACTAGGTTTCGAAAGGCAAGAAGACCGGGCCACGCCGCGAAAAGCGGTGGTACAAATGCCTCCAAAAGAAGGCCACGAAGAAAGTATAAGGAAAACCTTCATCCCAGATCGAACCGACGACCGAGGGGAAGGCCAACCTCACAGATTTGAGAAAATTGCCATCCATCCCGCATGTGTCCCACCGCACGAGGGAAAGAAGGTGTCACGTAAGAAAATATAAGGAATACCAATATCCCAAACGAGACCGACGGCGGGGAAGGCCGACCTCGTTGACCTGAGGAAAATCGTCCGCCCCAGACAGGTCCGATCCGATAAGGAAGGAAGGTGTCACGCGAATAAACTAGAGGGAAGACCACAATCCTAGACAAACTACCGACCTAGATAGGCTGGTTACACGAAAAGAAAAGACAATCTCGGTCCGGACCCGAACGTGTGTACCGCCTAAAATCTCTAACTCCTGTAAGAGGTAATGGCAGGTGTCATCTTCCACATAGGCTCGACCGGGGGCGTCTGTCTGTTTAAATTTTTTGGATAAAATGGATTTCACCCCACTTATCACAAAGTCTCCTTGATGTAACTTCTCACTCATCATAAAGTTCATCTGAACCTTAACGAACGTTAACGAAGCTTGTCCGATTCATCCGTATCCGTTGCCACGAATTTCCGAACTGGTGAACGCCACTTCGGGCTTCCAACGCCTATCTTTCATGGATGCTTCTTCAGGGTACTACCAGATCTCTTTGAATGTGGATGACCAAGAGTTCACCGCCTTCATTACCGACCAAGGCATTTTCTGCTACACTGTTATGCCTTTTGGTATGAAAAATGATGGTGCAACCTACCAAAAGCTTGTCAATACAATTGTTTCCGATCTGCTGGGGATAATAATGGAGGCTTATATCGATGATATAGTCGTTAAATCGAAGCTTACTGGTGATCATCTTTCTGATCTTCAACTTGTTTTTGATAGGCTTAACAAGTATAACATGAGACTCAGTCCCGCCAAATGTTCTTTTGGCCTCTCTTCTAGAAATTTTTTGGGATACCTCATGACTCGTAGAGGTATTGAGGCTAATCCTGATCAGATACGCACCGTTATTGATATGCCATCACCAAAAAATAAGAAGGAAATTCAACGACTTACTGGTCGGCTTGCCGCTCTTCATAGATTTATTTTTAAATATTCCGATCGTTGTCATCCCTTCTTCCAGACTTTAAAAGGGGCGGCAACTTGGAACGTTGATTGTGAGATGGCATTGCAACAACTGGAGAAATACTTGGTCAGTCCTCCTATATTGACAAGTCCTTCAACGGGTCAACCTAGTGGCATATACCGCGCCTACAACTCAAGCCGTTAAGGCCGGTCTTTTCATTGATGATGGTAGACCCATCTTTTTATCGATAAGACTTTAACCGCCGAAGTCTCGTTATTCAAAGATGGAAAAAATTGCACTTGCATTGGTTCATGTCGCTTGCCGATTGAAACCATACTTCCAAGGGAGGTTGGTCATAATTATACTGAAAATCCCTTACGCAAGATCTTTCGTAATGCACAGAAATCAAGTAGATTAGCCGAATGGGAAAGTTATCTTAGTGCATATAGCATTGTCTTTGAAAGTCGTACTACTGAAAAAGGACATGCTCTGGCTTCTTTGATAGCTGATTTTCCGATTGATGATTCTCCTATTGACGATTCCTTGCGTCAGGAAGAATCTATGGAAGAAATTCTGCTGCCACTAACTGGGGGCGACGAAGACCAACATGAAAACACAATTCCTAATCCCATTGACCTATAGATTGTTTACTCAGATGGCTCCCATAGTAAATCTGGGTCTGGAATTGGATGCGTTTTTGTTAAATCCAGTGGAGAAAAGATTGGGAAATCTGTGCGACT
The DNA here is from genome assembly GCF_015680905.1 of Coptis chinensis. NCBI lineage: Eukaryota > Viridiplantae > Streptophyta > Magnoliopsida > Ranunculales > Ranunculaceae > Coptis > Coptis chinensis. The sequence continues at coordinate 78,680,094 of NC_141464.1, forward strand.
TGGCTTTGGCGCTTCAAATAACAAAGCCGAGTATGAGGGCCATTTGTGCCTTGAGAACAGCTTTGACACTGGGGGCGCGAAAGTTCTAGTTATACACGGATTCTCGCCTTGTTGCCAATCAGTTTGGTGGGTCTTTTGAAGCAAGAGATGAGCGTATGGCGGCTTATCTTAGTTTGATGCATAGTCTTGCTCAACAATTTGATAGCATCTCTATCGCTCAAAGACCCCGAAATGACTTACGTCATGCCGATTCATTGGCTTATCTCTCCGCCGCCGTTAGAAGCGAAGGGTCAAGACACATCACTTTTGCAGTCATCTTTTCATCAGTCTAAGTTTGAACGTTTTTACGCTCACTTAGTTCATTATTCTCATTACGAAAAAATCTGACGAAGTTACCACATTTAGCTTCATCAGTCTAAGTTTGAACGTTTTTATGCTCGCTTAGTTCATTATTCTCATTACGAAAAAATCTGACGAAGTTACCACATTTAGCTTCGCCAGTCTAAGTTTGAACGTTTTTACTCTCGCTTAGTTCATTATTCTCATTACGAAAAATCGGTGAAGTTACCACATTTAGCCTTCGGTTTAAGTTTGAACGCGTTTTTACGCCGCTTGGTTCATTATTCTCATTACGAAAAAATGACGTGAAGTTACCACATTTAGCTTCGTCTAAGTTTGAACGCTTTTTACGCCGCTTAGTTCATTATTCTCATTCTGAAAAAAATCGTGAAGTTACCACATTTAGCCCGTCGGTTTAAGTTTGAACGTTTTTTCGTTTAATTCATTACTATCATTACGGGAAAAAAATCGTGACGGTTACCACATTTAGCTTTGTCAGCCTAAGTTTGAACGTATTTTTACGCTCGCTTAGTCATTACTATCGCTACGACAAAATCTGACGAAGTTACTACTTTTAATTTCGCCAGTCTAAGTTTGAACACTTTTACGCTCGCTTAGTTCGTTACTATTGTTCCGACGAAATCTGCCGAGGTTACCACATTTAGTTTCGTCAGCTTAAGTTTGAACGTTTTTATGCTTGCTTAGCCTAATTTCCCCCATAGACGGCGCCAATTATGTTTCGACCAAATATGATCAAAACACCAAGTGTTGATGAAAAAGACGAAGAACGTAGAAAAGTAATTAGAAAAATGATGGTGATTGGGGGAATGATGAGACTGTACCTTGCGGTTGCCTACGTACTCAAATTATCAGTGGGATCAAGTCTCAAGAACGTAGTTCTTTATGAAAAATAGTTTGGTATTTATATCTGTAGAGTAGAGATTTCTTGTAGCTCAAGTAATCTCGTAGCTTGAGTCATTGTGATAGAATATAACTCTCAACTGATAATTATCTCTTTTGATAAGAAACGAATCTGGACATAAATTAACGTACATTAGTGGCAAGCCATGTGGCTAAGGTTTAGCCTTAGACACATGAGTTAATGGGCCTGTACATCGATTCATGGTATTGCGAATTGGGCTTTAGCCCTGTCAATTAAACGAATAAAGTGGAGATTCCTACCAATGGACGTTCGCCACGTAGGTGGGGGTCGAAACACCGCCCCCTCTTTGGCATGTGAACAAAGTTCATATGACAAAGAAGAAAAAAAAATGAGCGGAATGTATAACGAAGTGTCGTCGCGAAAAGAAATAATTGGAAAATTTGATCGTCGAAAAAATTAGGTGGAATTATCGGGAACTAAATAATGTCAAACTAACGTATACGGGACGCAATAAAAGATGGCCGAAAATGCACAGAAATAAAATTGCAAAAAAAATTCGATTGACTAAAATCAGACCGAACGGCGTCATTTAATAATAATGTAAATTTGAATTCGACGACGCGTGCCAACGAATAGCGATACTTGGATTATATCGTTGAAAATTAAACGTAGGGGCAGTTTATAGTAATAATAGTAATAAAAGGAAGTTAAATACTAATGGACTCAAAGTATTGGATGAGATAAGAATTTGGATTAAATAACAGTTCGGATTAGATAAGAGTTAGAGTTTGGATTAGATAAGAGTTCAACCAGAATGTAAAACTAGATCAAAGAAATATTACATAAGTGCTGGCTAAGCTCCATATACAAAACAGTAGACGGAAAAAAAAAAAACTAAGTAGAGAAAGATATACGTATACGTTTGCCACGTAGTTTCGACCCCCACCTACGTGGCAAACGTCCATTAGTAGGGGTCTCCACTTTATTCGTTTAATCGACAGGGCTAAAGCCCAATTTGCAATACCATGGATCAATGTACAGGCCCATTAACTCATGTGTCTAAGGCTGAACCTTAGCCACATGGCTTTCCACTAATGTACATTGATTTATGTCTAGATTCATTTCTTATCAAAAGAGATAATTATCAGTTGAGAGTTATATTCTATCACAATGACTCAAGCTACGAGATTACTTGAGCTACAAGAAATCTCTACTCTACAGATATAAATACCAAACTATTTTTCATAAAGAACTACGTTCTTGAGACTTGATCCCACTGATAATTTGGGTACGTAGGCAACCGCAAGGTACAGTCTCATCATTCCCCCAATCACCATCATTTTTCTAATTACTTTTCTACGGTCTTCGTCTTTTTCATCAACACTTGGTGTTTTGATCATATTTGGTCGAAACATAATTGGCGCCGTCTGCGGTTCTTATGCATAACCGACGATCACGTTCTACAAAAGTTATGATGAATACTCGACGAGCCTAAGTTCTCGATGCACTTTATCGGACGATCATCGCGAAGATAATGCGGTTCCAGGTCAACCTAGCGGTATCGAACTACTCCCTCCTATTCCTTTTCAACATCCGATTGCATACGACCCGGCTACCGTTCCACCGATGCGCCAAATTATTCAGCACGAAGTTATTGCCTCTGACGATTCTTCGTCATCTGTTGCGGATAATGTCCGTCATATGTCTCGAGGCATTCTTGTATTGAAAATATTACACTGGCTTTGTTTCATGCTGTCAGACGTCTTAAGCTTATTTCAAAGAAGGAATAGTCGAAGTTTATACTTGTCGAATATCCGCTGCGCAAGTTTTTTCGCAACGTCTACAGATCGAGTCGCAGAATGGAAAAGTTACCTTATCGTTTACAACATTGTCTCTGACACTCATGCAATTAAACAGAGATAAACTTTGGTTTCGCTAATGACTGATTTTCTTATTGATGATATTCCTATGTCGAAAAGCATTATTTTCGATGAGGGAAAACGCCGATCTCTAATTGTCATTATTCCCGGGCGATGACTTGAAATATTTATCGGATATATCGCCTACTTGCTAGATTTACACCGATAGTTCGCGATAATAAGTCCGCCTCCCGGTCTTGTTTGTGTCATCTTGAAGCTGAATGAAAACATAATTGAGAGATCTCTACATTGGGGATTTGACGCGTCAAATAATATGGTCGAGTCTGAAACTGTCATTTGTGGTATACGCACAACTCTTCAGCTGGGGGCGACTAAGTTACGATTAATTATTCTAAGCTAGTCGTTAGCCAATTTGAATGATAATATGCGGCTCGCAATGATAGAATGGACGTTTATTTAGACTTCGTTCAACGAATTGCAGGAAATTTTACATCTATCATTATTGTACAGTATCCGCGTTATGGTGTAAGGCATCCTGATTCTATCGCATACTTATCCGTGGAAAATCAAGTCGTCACTGTAACGACAACACTGGATTAACCCTTTATGTCGCCGATGATTCCAACGAAGCTTAATCGATAATGTCCGGTATCACCGACGACGATCATACAGCTGACGATGCTCAGGAATTCCCAGGGGTGAAGTCTCGCTCACATAGCAATAACCCAATGGTATTGGTGGCCATACATGCCAAAGGATGTTAAACGTTTGTCCGAGAAGTGTGTGCCTTGTCAAACACAAGATATATGATATGGGTTAACTTCTCGCGATTAAGCGTCATCCAATCTATAAACCTTGGTCATTTGCGAAATGGGGCCTTGACATTTTGGTTTATTTCCGACAGCCCCTGACAGTGTTCATTTCTTGCTCGTCGCAACAAATTATTTTACTAAGTGAGCGGACAAAATTAACAAGTTGAACGAAGAACCGGATAAAAATTTGTTAGTTTGTTTTTAGTTCAATTGTTTCTTTTCTGTTATTATCTTTGCACTTTTCAAGATTTGGTGATCAATACAGTCTTTTTTTCACTTCAGTTACAATGGTATAATTATGTTTCCATCGCAACATTATTATCGCTACGACATAATTTGACGAAGTTATCGCGTTTAACCGTTGCCTAAGTTGAATTATTCGCTCTTAGTTAGTTATTACTATTTATTCGACAAAATTTGATGAAATTATCACGTTTAATTTCGTTAGTCTAAGTTGAACGCTTTTACGCTCGCTTAGTCGTATTATCAATACAACAAAATCTGGCGAAATTACCACGTTTAATTTCGTCAGTCTAAGTTGAACGCTTTTACGCTCGCTTAGTCGTTACTATCTCTACGATAAAATATGGCGAAATTATCATATTTAATTTGATGGATCTAAGTTGAACATTTATTGTTTCGCAAGCTTAGTCGTTACTATCGCTCAACAAAATCGACAAAATTACCACGTTTAATTTAGATGGATCCTAAGTTGAACGCCGTTAAACTCGCTTAGTCGTTACTTTTCAGACTCAGAGCAAAATCCGCAAAATTACCTCGTTTAATTTCGATCGGTCTAAGTTGAACGCTTTTACGGCTTGCTTAGTCGTTACTATCTCTACGATAAAATCGGCCGAAATTACCACGTTTAATTTCGATCCCTAAGTTGAAGATTTCAAGCATGCGGCAAGCTTTAGTCGTTACTATCGCTCCGACAAAATCGGCCGAAATTACCGTTTAATTTTAGGAAGTCTAATTGAGCGCTTTTATCTCACTTAGTCGTTACTATCTCTAATGATAAAATCGGACGAATTACCACGTTTAACTTCGGGCCTAAGTTGAACGCATTGCGTTTCGGCTTTAGTTGTTACTATCGCTGCAAAATCGGCGAAATTACCCGTTTAATTTTTTAAGTCTAAGATTGAGCGACTTTAAAGCAAGCGAAATTAGATTTCTATCGCTCCAACAAAATCGGCCGAAATATGGGCATAGTGTAAGAAATGCTGATATTTAGTACTGAGTTAGATCAACTACGAGACCATTTATATAACAGGGCCATGTGTAGCCTTCTTGGAGATTAGTCATTTAACTCCAAATAATCAACCAACCCACTTAATCTATGTTGAAGTTGCTCTCATTAACCAACAAATACTGTAGTCTATAGGTGAAGCCGTGAGGAACTGTCAAAACCTATTCCGATGGACATACCATCACAACACCGAATTGTGATTTTTCTTTTTTCCATTTTTTCAGCAAGAAGGCTTCACAGAAAGTAACACGATAACTTAAGAATTTAGGATGTGTTATTTGTCCAATTCCACTCCAGGGCAATACACATGCATAGCCTCACAGAAGCACTAAATTAAATATAAGTTATATAACTAGTCCAGAAGCTTAACGCATAGTTGTCACCCCTTAGAGTCATGTAAACAGTATTTCTGCATTTGAAGAAGCTTTTGGATATGCCATTAGCCTCTCACTAAAACTCGTCAAGAGGATCTCGCTTTCATGTGAACGTTCCTTCGAGGTGAAGATGGTCAACTTTTCCAAGATGCTTGCATTCTTCAGCAAAAACTTTAAAAATTCAAGTTCATTAGCACATCCTCGGACATAGTGTATCTCTATTAACTTGAGACAACGAAAGTTGATTTCTGCTGACAGCAAATCTGTTTCCCAATACTTACGTAGCTTTGATGGCCGAACATGTCTCTGATGAACAAACAGAAACCAATAATCAAAACACTCTACATGTAGATTAATTTTCTGAATTGTGCTAAACTGAAAGGGATATATAACTGATCAAAGTGATTGAGTTGCTTATTGGTATTACCGTAGTCCTACAATATCTGTAACGAACAGGTTTTGAGCAACAGGTCTGGATACTGCTTGAACCCAAAGTTGACGAGCTCATTGACTTGAAAAAGTATCACATGTTAAATCAATCACATGTATATCGTTTGTATTGATAGTAAAAGTAAGATTCGAGGGTTTTCATTTATTACCCTAGTGATTTCCAGGCGGAGTATTTCCACATTGATAGCATTTTCAAGTAAGTACTTTATTCCTCTGATGCAATTTCTGGAAAACCAAGCTTTCAGCTTCAATTGCCTTAGGACAGAAAATGGAGTGGGTAGGATCCCAATTGCTTCAGGGATAACCTTGGCAAATGAAAGACAAAATTAACTTATTTTCGTAACGCTGTACATACATATTCATAGGGAATGGAAAAACCAAAACTTATGTAACAGAGGTTAGTAATACTAGCATGACAAGGGTTTAAATATAGGAGAAATTTTTGGCAGAAGTTAGTGTCATGTACTGGCTCAGTGATTCTAAGACACCCTGAATTGAATCTTATTAACTATGTATGTTTTCATAAAACCATTTCAAGCATTTCTTATCAATTGCACGGCACTATATACATTGCATATTACTTATGTAGGGAGAACTTAAAAATAAATTTATGGATTATGTTTAGCTCGTTAAATAATAAATCAAGGATGGCCTAACAACCCTAGTTTTTGTATGTTTTCATACTAAAGCAGAGCAAATATTGAGCAAGAAAGTAGCATTTTGGGCATTGTTAAAGGAAAGAAAACATACCTCAAGCAGCAAAGCTGATACAGTTAATGACTCTGCATTCCCTTGCCCTCCCAGAATCAGCATCATCTCTTTACCAAACCCCTGGTCCCAAAACCTAGACAACTCCAATTCTTCAAACTCATAGGAAAATGGAAATCTCATGTCAATGTCTGCCTTCACTAGAGAGGAAAGATTCTGTAAAGAATATTCATTTGAAATATCTGCTCTACAAACAAATGTTCTGAGGTTTGTTGCAGATACTGTGATTTTGCATTTCTTATTAGACTCCATATCACAGTATGCAGAAAGCTCGTCTATTTCCAAATGCTTAAGTTGCACAGCAGAAAAAATGACATTATCTGTTTTGTGCAGTTCACATTTTATTATGGTAAGGATTTCAAGCATCGGACAACTTGAAAAAAGATTGTGCACAAAGTCAGTTCCCTGGAAACGAAGCATTTGAAGATGCAAAGTTTTAAGACGCGGTAGACTCAATGATTCAGGTAGACTGAAGATAGCGATGGGTGATCCATACCCATGAGAACCCTTTCTCATCTTCAGCTTCAAAACTGTTAATTGCTTGCTAGTAGCAAGGCACGGACATAAATGTATGGTTCTTAGAGTATTAGAACAAAATTCGAGATCCAGCACTGGAGTATCAGACGGTACTGTAAACTGGATCACTGTCTTTACAGATTCAGTAACAGGAATTTTTTTTTCATACTTGAAACAGTATCTCTGAATGGTACTAGAGGAATCCCGAAACAACAAAACCTTATTCACAAAATCATTAAACTCGGCAGCAGGTATTCCTTGGTGGTGGTAGTATGTGTGGCAGTCTGCATTAAGAAACGTAAGTGATTTCCAGAGATATCTCCATCTTTTTGACACAAGGCTTGATCGAATGGCTTCTATTATATCTATGTCCGAATATATTTGATCTAAAAGTCCATCGGGTAAGTCACTAATCCTATCTTCGTTAATCATCGACTCGCCTGATTGTATTGTTTGGTGGTGGAGACTTGGATCAACAACTGCTTCTCCATTCAAAGAAGCGTTGGGCATTTTGTTGCATGCAATACGTGAACAGTAGTTCTAATATGTTAGGTTTTCTTGAAGAAAATGATATACAATAACCCAGCCCCCTACTTGGTTACAACTCTCTTATAGCGGTTTACATCAAGTTTCCAACTTGGTTACAACTCTGATAATAACAAAGTACCAGATTCCAGGAAAGATTATAATCTGAAGATTTCTACTATCTATATACTAAAGCAGAGACCTTTAAAGGAGAATTTTCTCTCTCTTATGTGGCACTCTAATATAAGAGTTAGCTTTTTATCTATCCTATATGACACTCTAATATAAAAGATAATATTTTCTAATAACCTACAATCTCACGCATGTTAACTTCTTTTGGAGAGTTTGAGTGTATTTCTAATTCTTATATTTTGAGAGTTTGAGTGTATTTTCAATTCTTATATATTTGATCAAATAAAAAAAAAATACTAAAAAATAAGTGATTTGGAGAATGTAATTTCCTATAACGAATCAAACACTTTAAGTGTTCCAATTTTTATATATTTGATCAAATAAAAAAAAATTGCTAAAAAATAGGTGATTTGAACCTCTTTGGAGAGTTTGAGTGTATTTCTAATTCTTATATTTTGAGAATTTGAGTGTATTTCCAATTCTTATATATTTGATCAAATAAAAAAAATTGCTAAAAAAATAAGTGATTTATAGAATGTAATTTCCTATTACGAATCAAACACTTTTAGTGTTCTAATTCTTATATATTTGATCAAATAAAAAAAACTGTTAAAAAATAGGTGATTTGTAGAAACTAATTCCCTATTACAAATCATACAATTTTAGAGTCTATGATAAAAGCACCTAATTTATTTGAATATATCCTTAACACGGCCTCAAAACATAGTTAAAAACAATTATACAAAAAATAACACCACAAACTACATAATAGAAAATGGGGGAAAAAAAAAACCGGCAAAGCAATAATGACAAATATTTTAAAATATATATAATACTGAATGAAACTAACGACAAAAAAACAATTAATGGTGAACCAAAAACTGGATGCAAATGCATCGAACTAACCTCAAATAATATTTAACGGGAAATCAAAAACTAGATGCAAATGCAAGCATTAAACTAATCTTAAAAAGTAATTAATAGAAAATCAGAATATGGATACAACTGTATTAAACTAACCTCAAATAATAATTAACGGAAAATCAAAACTTGGATGCAAATACATCAAACTAACATAAAAAATAATTGTCGAAAAATCAGAAATCGACGAATACAAATGCATTGAGCTAACCCTCAATGATTAAATTAATGGGAAATCGAAACCGATGCAACTGCATTGAACTAAAATCAAAGAAAAATTAATTATAAATTGGAAACATAATGCAAATGCGTAGAACTAATTTAAAAAAAATAATTAACGAAAAATCGGAAACCGGATGCAACTGCACTGAACTAATCTAAAAAAATAAACTAGATGCAAAATCTCAAGAAATAATTAACGGGAAATCAAAACTGGATGCAAACTCATTGAATTAACCTCAAACAATAATTAACGGAAATCGAAACTATATGCAAATGCAACTTGATCAAATAATAAACGAGAAATTGGAAACAATTAATGTGAAATTAGAAATTGGATGCAAATGTATTGAACTAACCGAAAAGAATAATTAATGAGAAAATCGAAACCGGATGCAACTACATTGAACTGATCTCAAAAAAAATAAATAACGGAATTGAAAATGGATGCAACCATTTGAACTAACTTCAAAATATAAATAACGAAAAATCAGAAACTGGATGCAAATGCATTAAACTAACCTCAAAATATAGTTAGGTTATATGTTGTAGGAATGTCTCGATAAGTATAGTTTTGCATTTAAAATGGTGTTTATCTTATCTCTTTCCGTATGATTGGGAACTTTTTGCTATTCAAGTAGCTTTAATATATATGAATCTCGCCTTATTAGGCAATCTCACAAAACTTCAATTAAACTTCTATTATTAAACAACAAAATGAAGTTGAAGAGTTTTATCAAAGGTGAGTTTTTTTTTTTTTTTTTAATGGAGAGTGAGGTTTTCACGTTATAAGAAATTTGGTTGAGTGATCAATATAATATTAATATATAATAGTTCTACATATTTACAAATATTTTTCAGAATAATTAATATAACAACACCCGTTCGTAGATAATCTTTGAAAATTCCACATAATGAGTCATGCATAATTTAAAGAATAATTTATAATCTTCAATGATCCCACATAGTAAATTAAGCATAATTTACTTTTTATGTTATGTTTGCAAGAACACTACAGATGGATTAGTAAAAGTTGGTATTACACACCACATTGGATAATTATAAGAAAATCGGGAACTGGATTCAAATACATAATTGAGCTCAAAGAGTAATTAACGGGAAATTGGAAACTTTATGCAAATTGCATTAAAATAACGACAGAGAGTAACTAATGGGAAATTAGAAATTGGATGCAAGTCTTTGAAAAATATTTAATGGAAAATCGGAAACGGTATGCAAATACATCAAACAAACCTCAAATAATAATTAATGAGAAACCGGAAACTGGTTGCAAACGTATTTAACTTAACTCAAAAAATAATTAATGTAAAAATCAAAACCGAATGCAAAACCGCATTGAACTAACCTCATAGAATAATTGGTGGGAAATCGGAAACTAAATGCAAATGCATTGAAATAACCTCAAAAAGTAGTTAACAGGAAATCAGAAACCGGATATAATTGTATCAAATTAACATCAAAGCATAAATAATCAGAAACTAGATGCAGATGTATTGAACTAACTTTAAAGAGTTATTAACGGGAAATCGGAAACTGGATCCAAATGCAATAAACTAATCTCAAAGACTAATTAACGAAACATAGAAAAATGGATGAAACTGCACTGAACTAACCTAAATGAATAATTAACAGGAAATTATAAATTTGATGTAATTGCATTGAACTAACCTAAAAAAATAATTAACGGGAAATTGGAAACTTGATGCAAATGCATTGAACTAACCTCAAAGAACAATTAACATAAATTTGGAAATTGGATGCAACTCGCATTAAACTAAAAATCAGAGATTAACTAACTAAAAATTAGAAATTGGATGCAAATGCATTGAAATAACCTAAAAAATAGTTAACTAGAAATCGGAAGTCGGATGTAACTACATCGCACTGACCTTAAAGCATAAATGTCCACTTTTTTAGCCTTCTCACATGAATAATTACGAGTAATTAGGAACCCAAAATGAAAGTGAGTTTATAAAAACAGACTCTTACATGTATACAAACCGTATAAATTGTAAACTATCGAACTAACCTAGGAAAACAATTAACGATAAATCAAAACCTGATGCGATGTATTGAACTAACCTCAAAGAGTAATTAACAAAAGATTGGAACACGGATGCAAATGCAATGAACTAATCTCAAAGACTAATTAATGAAATATCAAAAAACTGGATGCAAATCTGTATTGAATTAACCTTAATGAATAACTAACGGAAAATCATAAAGCCGGACGAATTGCAATCAACTAACCTCAAATAATAATTAATGAAAAATCAAAAACTTGATGCAACTCATTGAACTAACCTCAAAGAATAATTAATGGAAAATCGAAAACTTAATGCAAATGCATTGAACTAATAACCCTAAAACATATTTGTATTATATGTAGGGGGAATAAATGTCTCGACAAATATAGTTTTGTATTTTAAATAGTGTTTATTATAATTCTTATATTGTGATTGGGAATGCCTTGCTATTCAAGTAGCTTCAATATTATCTTCGTCACATTGGACATTCTTACAAAACTTCAATCAAACTTCTATTGTTAAACCTAACAATAAAAAGAAGTCGATGAGTTTTATCAAGGTTTGATGCTTTCTTTTTATAGAGAGTGGTGCAAGAAATTTAAATGAGTAATTAATATAATTTTTATATCTCGTAGCTATGCATAGTTGCTAATATTTTTTTAGAATAATTTAATATAACGACTCCCGTTCGTAGGACAAGTTCATGTGATAAATCTTTTCAAGTGGGAGTAGTGTATTCTATAAGGATATGGAAACAATCAATCTATTTTAGTTATTTGTACACATTAGTACGTAAGCCGAACGGTGATGATTTACCGTTAAATTACCATAAATCTAATAAAACTATTATACAAGCTAGATCGAGTTTAAGATAATTCTATTTGAAAATTGCGGATTAATATTCTAAAACACAAAGTGAAGATGCTATCTCAATTTGATCCTTTAGTTTCCAAGTACATCTGCACTATAATCGCTGCTCATTAACGTATTTGAGTTTATTTTAAATAAAAATATAGTCTGATTCGAAAATTTGCCACTAAATCACCATAAATCTAAGAAAACTATTATACAAGCTAGATCGAGTTTAAGATAATCCAATTTGAAAATTACGGGTTAATATCCTAAACCACAAAGTGAATAGGCTATCTCAATTTGATCACTTAGTTTCCAAGTACTTATGCACCATAATCGCTGCTCATTAACGTATTTCAGTTTATTTTAAATAAAAATATATTCTGATTCGAAAATTTGCCACTAAATCACCATAAATCTAAGAAAACTATTATACAAGCTAGATCGAGTTTAAGATAATTCAATTTGAAAATTACAGATTAATATCCTAAACCACAAAGTGAATAGGCTATCTCAATTTGATCTCTTAGTTTCCAAGTACTTAGGCACCATAATCACTGCTCATTAACGTATTTCAGTTTATTTTCAATAAAAATATATTTTGATTTGAAAATTTGCCGCTAAATTACCATAAATCTAAAAAAACTATTATACAAGTTAGATCGAGTTTAAGATAATTCTATTTAAAAATAACAGATTAATATCATAAACCACAAAGTGAAGAGGCTATCTCAATTTGATCTCTTAGTTTCCAAATACTTATGCACCATAATCGTTGGTCATTAATGTATTTCAGTTTATTTTCAATAAAAATATATTCTGATTTGAAAATTTATGTGAGACATTTTGTAAAGCCTTTTTAGCACACAAAATATTTAATAGATCCCAGGATTAAAATATTTTAATAGATATCGGGAGTAGTGTATTCTTTGAGGATATGGAAACAATCAATCTGTTTTAATGATTTGATAGATATTTTAGTTATTTGTATACATTAGTACGTAAGCCGAGCGGTGATGATTTACCACTAAATCACTATAAATCTAGGAAAACTATTATACAAGCTAGATCGAGTTTAAGATAATTCCATTTGAAAATTACGGATTAATATCCTAAACCACAAAGTGAAGAGGCTATCTCAATTTGATCCTTTAGTTTCTAAGTACTTATGCACCATAATCGCTGCTCATTAACGTATTTCAGTTTATTTTTAATAAAAATATATTTTGATTTGAAAATTTGTCACTAAATCACCATAAATCTAAGAAAACTATTATACAAGCTAGATCGAGTTTAAGATAATTCCATTTGAAAATTATAGATTAATATCCTAAACCACAAAGCGAAGAGGCTTTCTCAATTTGATCTCTTAGTTTCCAAGTACTTATGCATTATAATCGCTGCTCATTAATGTATTTCGGTTAATTTTCAATAAAAATATATTCTGATTCAAAATTTTGTATGAGACATTTTGTAAAGTCTTTTCAGCACACAAAATATTTAATAGATTCCGGGTGTATGCCCGGGTCTAAAGTCTAGTCTATACTAAAGCACCCTTAAAACTTTCCCAACTTTTATATGTTGTAGACCGAAGCAGAGCCAACCTGATAGCCAAAATTCATTATTATTAAACAAATTTTAACACCAAACATAACCATGACACTAATGCTGGCTTCATGACCACCTAGCTGATATTTTCATATATGATAAGAATATCCTCCACATTTTATTACAAAAGTGTATGCATAGAAGTAATTACACACGGATTAAACATCCAAAAAAATGAAGGATCGTGTGTGCATTCTATACCTTAAAATGTTCAGCTGTTAAAATTCCTGCTAGGTACTATCAGGACATTGTTAAACAACCATAAACAAGAGAAATCTCTTTGCCGTTGTATGCATAGACCCTCTCTGCCGTTGAAAACAGAAATCTCTTTGCAGCTCCAAATGTACTTCTAAACATAATTTTTGAACCTCGGCATATTCAGTCTACCAAAGGTCTGCTGCTTTCAATCCTACGAAAACAGCTGCAGATGTTTTATCTAGTCACTGCAAATCCAACGCCTTGATTTGGTTCCTGTACCACAACAGAATTTGCATAAAGCACACGAAAAGGAGTCTCAATTAAAGTAATAGAATCAATGGCAAAGTCAATCAGAATCATGCAATCATATAGAAGAGCAATTAAATATTAAGCTAGATAGAACAGAGCTTCAATTATTCTTGAGTGAGGTTTTTCTTATTCCACTAGGTGAAACATGAAGGATTTTTCAGTCATTGTGAACTGACGTTTTACAAGTAAATATAATAAATCACTTTAAATAAATGGGTAACATCTCAGACAGGAGGCACATTCCAAGAACTACGACAACAAATAGTCAAATCCATTTTGCCCCAATCAAAATGGACATGCAGACACGTACATTTTGTGGTTGGTTGTCTCGAACCAAGTCCTCATTATTATACATATAAATTATCATCAGTTAGTACTGTTACTGTTCTTTAAGCAAGTTAGCAGTAATTTCATTACTCGCACCATCTGTATTCTCTTATTAGAATGTTAACTTTTCAGACTAATCAAAAACTGCTTAGGCAATGCCCCTGGTGCGCTTACTGAAAGAATCCATGTCATTTAAAGGGATCCAGAGAGTAGTTATCATGACTTGAGGGAACACCAATGCTGGAAGTTGTAAGAGTAAATAACATAATTGACTAACTGAGCATATAACTAAATAGTGAAAGACAGTCGATGAGCAAGTAACGTTGAGTTGATGCAGTAAAGTGGATTCAGCTATCCAGGTTTCTACGATTTGTAGACTAGTAAACCCGAGTTATCAGCATAAATTACCACTGAAATCAGACAGTTTATTCTATGTTGCAAGTTTACTGGCTAAAACCCCTTACTCCCTGATCATAATACCTTCTGTTTCTACAAGGAAATGAAATGTTATTGATAGTAGTTGTGTGTTTAAATTGTAGAAAGATAAATACTTACTATGCGAGCGCTTCATGTCACGACAGCATCCACTACCACAGCGACACTGGAATGCTTTCATGGGGTGATAATCGTTGTCGAAATCAATCCCATAGTCCTGCACCACAATCAATTTAACGTTACCTAAGTCCATGAAATCAGCACAAACAACTTAAAATATACACGTAAAAAGTTATGTTCTTGACGAAAATATCAATACCAACATGTACATGAAAAACACACTGCCATGTCAATTTTATCAACAAGAGGCAGAAAGAAAGAGGTATTCCAGACTGATATTGTTGATGGAAAGAACTGAATCAAAGATGGTGATACTTAGTTAAAATTGAACATTTGCATTAACTAGCCTACTCACCCAAGTTAATTCTTCCAAAGCATTTATTTGTCTAGTCGTGAAAAATGCAAGCTGCAAAAAAAGAATCTTTTCAATTAGATTTGCTTTCTAAAAGACGTTGAGTGACACAAACGTAAGAAACAGGAAAAGAAGTACATGACTGAAACCTATCAAATATCTTACATGATAGTAGTGGTGATCTGGTATTTCAACCTCAACTGGGATATCAACTAAGTTTGCATCAAAACATCTGTAAAATCAGATATGGTCATGAAAGGAGGTGAGAAGGAAAGGGAATCAGAGAGAATAAAACAGATACAAAGGAAATGGCGTCGGAGAGAATAAAACAGATATAAAGCAAGTAACTGAGTCATGGTCTACATGTACCACTGTATTATACAAATGACGTGTAAATTTTGTATGCGTGGGGGGGGGGGGAGCTTTCTGGACGAAGGAGATCACAAGTCACATCACTTGAACATAAGAAGTATAGAGAAAAACTTAATACTTATATTAGGTTCTTGCTTGAGAGGGAGCGTCTTCATGTGGACCCGCCAGCATGAATGGAGGACTGATTTCAGAGAAGCTGATCTCCTCAACCTAATTTTCTAATATTTCAAAAGTTGTCAGATATCAACATACATTTCAAATTTTACAAAATTTTGAACTATGCTAGATCGAAAAGGAAGTTTAGTTTACGTATGGTAGCAACTTAGTGTCACATGATATAACGTATAAAAAGATTTATGTACAATTAATACCCCAAAATAATAATGCATAGAGTTTCATTAGCATAGAGCTTATATCAACTTCCCTTCCCAGTTATAACATCTAAGTTATGCTTGTGCATGCTTCAGTCCTCACGACCTCACGTATTACACTTTTTAATTGTTCAGGACATAACTAAAGTTCAGAATTCAGTTCTGGTTAAGGTGACCAATGGTGGCTTATTCACTATATATCTTCACAGAGAAAACAGAAGAAAGTTCTAATACATACTAGCAGTTCGAAAGGAAACTCAGTTAGTCAAGGTGCAAAGATTCTTGTTTACATTCAGACATTCAGTCAACTTATCTTACATATAAAAGAGGGGGGAATATGAGCTACTATCAAATATATTGATGCCGAAACTATGTGCTTAAAAATCCAATTGCGGATTTACCATGCTTTTGTCCTAATATTCTGCTAGTTAATAACAAAAGACCATTCCAAACAACATCGATGGAAAAGTGTCTAGAACTTGCTAAAGTTGGTGGATGCATTGAGCTTCAAAATAAGGTTTGTAATCACTAATCACACAACCCTAGCTAGGATACTCCAAGAGGAACCTATTTTAGCACAAAAACTTCAAATTTTATTCATTGAAGGAAAAACAACTCAAATATGCTAAAACGGCATATTGTTGTTCAGTACAATACGAAATTAAGGAAACATGTATAACCAAGTAGTATTACAGATCAAATATCTAATATTGCCAATAAATGTGTTCTACAGTTCTTCTCTTTAGAAAGCAACTAATTCTCATTGGCTTGGAGGTTGCAAAGGATCTCATCCAAGTATTCCTAAAGAGCTTCACCATTTGAATCAAACTAGCTATCAAAGGCAGTATGCCAGACATCCAATTCAAAAAATGAAAGCTGACATAGCATTTTTGTGAAAATAGAAGACCATGCAGTCATTGATGTGTTACCTGTGATTAATAAACCTTGCAACATTTCCATAATAAGTTGCATCTAAACAAAGGGCCTCTTCATCCTTTAAAACACCTTTTGATCCCCAATTAGCGTCGAGTAACACTGTATATGTGTGTTTCTCATTACCAGTACGTCGCAAAATTCGGTCCCACAAATCATTGTTGGTTAATATTTCACCAACATACTCACATACAAAAGTACCTTTTGGCAAATCTTCAAGTGTACGCAGGCCCCAACCTTTTCCTTCTGATGTCAGAAACACCTGAAAAGACAAACCATGAAAGTCAATATCGTACAAACGAATACACAGATCTTCTGATTATAACGTAATGTGCATCGTTATGGACATATTACCAAAAAGCTCATGAATTAAGAAATCTGACAGTTAACAGTTTTAAAATATTCTATATGAAATTCCAGATTGAAGGAAATAACAAGCTAACAAAAATAGGAGACAATCCCTTCAATATATAACACCCATGTTTAGGATCCCAGGATACAACTAACCTGTAAGTTGCATGCAATGCCTCGCTGAACGACTCGATTTCCACATCCCTTACTGCAGCCACACTTACTCCAACATTCCTTAATAAATTTCCGTACCAAGTGACCCTTGCATGTTTCAGAACCCTCTTTCAACCTTTCTAGTGGGCACATTTTACAGTAGCGTTGGTGCTGATCAGGATTCCGACTAATAGAAATGCATTCGTCTAGAAACTGCTCTTTAATCAGGCCTTCTAGAGTATAAGCAAATTCACCTCCAGTTTTCCTTGAACAAGCACAAGGAATGGATGATGATAGACAATCACCATAACATTTCGAACAGCAGTCCTCACCACCAATTTGAGCAAGTGTGGCATTTGCATTGGCATGGCGATATACAATGTTGCAGGGAATGTATTTAAATGCTGGTCGGTAAGGCTCACTACTGACTTCATTTACCATAGATATAGGTACACTTTCTTCTCTATTGGAAATATCAGAGACATCATGGAGGGGCCCCATATGCTCAACTGTTTGTGATGAGTTCTGGTTAGGATGAATATCTGGGCCATTAAGAAGCAGCATGATCGAAACTTCAGGTGATATCACCTTGTTGGAAGAATGTAAATTTAAACATTCACCTGTCAAACATTCTGCCATCAGAAATTTTCATTTATGGTCACCATAAAACTTCTTTGTAATGAGCTCTTAAGTTTGTATATGAAGTCTCTATTTCTGTTATTTTTATACAAGACTGTCTTCTGGTTTTGCATTAATCATTGGTTATTGGCCACAGATGGTTGTTCTCATTGGTTTTGGTAGATGGTTGTTAGATAAATCATGTAAATGGTAGTGGCGTAAATAATATTGCTCATGCAGTAATACAAAATTATAATCCTAACTTTCTTAATAAAATTATTGTTTTTCAAATGGTATAACTAAACTACAATAAAAATATAATTTACTGTGTGTTCATGTTTAGTACACGCAAAGCATACAGCAAGAAACTCGCTGTTTTATAAGGAAATGCATCAAGGCAGAATTATGGACCGATCAATGGTATTAAGTGCACAAAGAAGGGGTTCATATTAAACGAAAAAAAAGGAACTTTGAACTATAGAGATTACTTGAGCATAAATCAGTGAAGGTTCAAAAATTATTTTGAGGGTTCTCAATTATAATCAAACCTAGATGGAAAGAACTGGTATCCCCTTAATTGTTGTGAAACTAATGGCCCTAATCAGATCTCACATGCAATAACTAAGCCGATGATTGAGCATACAGATAAGATTACAGTATAGAACATCACATTACGCAGTCGCTTTTCCTCAACTATAAAGAAGTATAAGAACAATGGAAGATGGAAACTGAAAAGACACACCCCTCCCCCCTTCCCACCCACCCATAACAGACATACCTTCATTACTAGTGAGAACGGGATTTCGTGCATGCTTAGTAGCAATAGGAACCTCATGCTGTGCAAAGTCATCAGTAAAACCCTCACTTCTGGGTTCGATCACGTCATAATTCTGTTCAGTATTGGGCATCTTGCCTTTGGGTACACAGCAGATACCAACTTCTTGCTCTTCAAAGCATGGTCTTCCTGTTTCCCCAAACACATTCTTTTTAGGGGAGGTCCAGATGACTCATCTTGCAATGTAGCTTCCTTATTCTTTTGTCCTTCTTTCTGATGAAAGGAGACCGATAGCACCATAGAAAGGTAAGTGAAGAACGGTTTACCAAAAAAAAAGTATAAGAGTATATAGTTCTACAAATTTAAAATATAAGAAAACGATCACTAACGGGTTTCTAGGAATAAAGAAAAGAAAGCACTGCAATACTAACTTTGGTGAGATCAGTGAGAGCATCAGCCATGGCCTTGTTGGTCCAGTTAGCAGGAATCTTGTTCTTCTTGCAGAGTGCTTGAAGCTCTTTCCTTGGAAGGCTACAGAAATCCACAAGAGATTCTTCTACTATAACATTGATGTTCGGAAATCCCAAAGCAAAAAAAAGGAACTGGTTGTTACTTAAAAATGTACCATGACAGAATAATGTAATATACCTACTCTTTCTTAAATGCAGAATAGCAGTCTTCAGAAAAGATCAGAAAGGACGTTTGGTAGTAGATATTACTTGAGCAGTAACCTCGCAAGCTTAAAAGTTAAAACCATATTCGCAAAGCACATCATATAATCATAGGAGAAAGCAAACAAAAACACAGGGATGCTATACTAATCCAATTCTAAGTGTTCCTCAATTCTACATAGACCATATACGAAAAGCAACTAGTATCTCTCATACCAATACAAAGTATGTATGATTGAACAGACAGAAGGATAGGTTGCAGCATAACATGCAGACATGCAGTACATATCGTCCTTAGATAAGAAAGAGAAGAAGGACAGAGAGCTAATATACCTTCTTTAATGGTGAGAACTGGATTTGACGGGTCAATAGTTGCAATAGGAACCTCAAACTGTGGAAAGTCATTAGCAAGAGGCTCACTGTTTGACTTGATCAAGCCAGGCTCAACCTCTAGCTCCTTAAAACATACCAGAGAAGATGAAGTAGCAGTACGAGCACCTCTTCCTTTTTTAAGCTTTGGACTTGATGTTACACCTGAAGGGGAAATATGCTCTGTCGGTTTCTTCATACGCAGTCTTGTAAGTGGAGGTTGAGATGACTCATCATGCACTGGCGCTTCCTTTTTCTTCTTTACTCTTTCTTCCTGGCAAAAGGGACTAACAGCATCAGAGAATGCTAAGGTCGAGAACATTAAAAGGTAATAACAATCATCCAAACTTGAAAATAATAGCAAAGAGGCACACACCTTGTTCTCCTGATCCTCAAATATAGCATCTGCCAGAACTCTATAGTTTTCAACTTCAATGAGTTTCCAATGAGTTTTATACTCCTTCAAGAGCTTCTTTAAAACTGGTGTCACATCTTCTTCAGGAATTCCTATCGCCTTCATGGCCCTGACAGCCTCAGAAATCCACTTTTTCGGTGCCATTATATTTCCAATTTTTGTAGTGATTCCTATTAAACTCAATATTAGCACTTCTTCCAATCAATCCCACTTCAAACCACATAACTGACGCTCAATAAATCATTAAAGTTACACAAATTAGATTTCCCACTTCAAATTTTACTAGAATTCTCTCATCTATGTAAAGATACTATATCTTACACTACACAAAAGATGCTCAGAAAGTTACAGATAAAAATTTAAACAGAGATTAACTCGATAAAACAGAATGTATATAGGTTTTGACTTTCATTACTCCTTAAAACAATATACTGATGAAAACAATAACTTAAGCCACACAACATTTCCTTTCTCCATTGTACTTCCATCTTTCTCCATAAAAAGTAAAGCTACAACTCTCAAAAAGAGACCTGCCCACACTCATACTGACACACAGAAACCATAAAACATAAATTTGGACCTCATTTCATATAGAGGTCCAATTCAAAAGCACTACACTCATGAATCTTCAATCTTACAGGCAAAACAAAGATCCATATGCAGGAAAACAACACAAAGATGGGTTTTTTCTTCTTCTTTGTAACTAAAATAGCTTATTCTTCCTCTTTTACACAAAATGCACAGCCCCATACGCAGAAAAATCCAAAAAAGAATTAATTTTTCCTTCTTTACTAGCATTAACGTTTAAAACAAACATACCCAACAGTGCAAACACTCTCTAAAGTCACAAAAGATTCAACATTTCGGTTTTCATACATAACAAAAACCATGTAATTAATCAAACAAACATAAACAAAGATCAGTTAAGTAAAAGAAACACAACTAACTTAACAACAACCATGCAAGCTCACTCACCTTTAGTCAGTAAAGAAGAAGTCTGAACTCAGAGATCAACTTTGTTCAAACTTAAATATGAAGAGACACCTGACATTAAGGTGGTACTCTAACTAAGTTAGATATATTTGTACGGAGAAGCAGAAAGGAAGTGAAGACTGAAGAGAGAGAGAATGAAGAGTCTTTGAATTCCTTCCTATTTGTAGTGCAAGAGTTGAGTGCGTGTCTACTTTTGAACAACTGTTGGGTTTCCACTTTTGCATGACTATTCATATTTTCATGTGCCATAGATTCGCTGTGCTATCTAACACTCTAACTAACTGCCCCCACAGCCAACACTCCAGAGTCTAAAATGCCTAGAAAATTGTACTTCGGGCAGTAACAGCGTGCAAAGTCTATGATGAAGGAGCACTTAGCCATTACAACAAGTCAACAATCCTAAACGCCCTTAAATTTGTTGCTGTCTCGCCAATTTGCCAATTTACCAAGGGCAATATATGAAGTAAAGATCAAGACATGGCCAAGGTTAAGGCAGGTATGTCCTGATGTATAGGGGTGTTTAACTGTTTATGGGTAAGTTCCGGTTCGGTTCTTATCAGTTTCGGGTTTGGTTCTATTTTTAACGGTTCCTATCATGTTCGGTTTTTTTGGTATTTTTTTTTTTATATTTAGAAAAACCATAACCATACCCATTAATTAAGTCGGTTCCGGTTTCGGTTTTGGTTTCTTCTCGGGTTATACATTATTATTACTAAAACTAGTAAATGGAACGCACGTGTTAGGAAAAAAAAATTGGAGAAATGAATGAATGCATGTAAATTAGAATAGTAAATTAAAAAGTTCAATAAGGAAAAAACTTCTTTGTTCGATTAGATTTTTGATGCTTTACCATCAGTTTTTTTTTTTTTTTTTTTAAATAAGTAGGTAGCTTTGACAGATAAAGAATTTATAGCTAGCTTAAAAAAACAATTTTTATTATTATTATTTTTATTTAGAAACAATCGCATTTGGAAACAATTAGAAAAAAGTGTATTGGACACTGTTAATATTTAGAGTGAATATGTGGAGTGAATTGAATGTGTAAATAATAGTTTTCCGGAAGATGGTTATGTGGCAAGATTACAATTTAAAAACTTTCAATATAATGTGGATCTTATTTCAAATGATTGAATGATTCAAATGATTCAAATGATGGAGTGTTGTTTTTTTCAATCCATCCATATGGAGGCGACAAAAGGAAGAAATTATGGATACTAGCTAGTTGCATCGCTGAATTCTTACATTGGTTATTGGTCTCCATTATGAAAATGTTATTAGCACCCAACTCCACATGCAGAACTTTGGTAGGTTTTGGGCTTCAACTTAATTAACATAATGCAATGCAATGTTGGTTCTTTGAGAGTCAAATTAAGTATAATGATTGAGTACTTAGCAGCAGGTGCAAAGTGCACGGTGAAAGAGTGAAGAGGCATTATAAGCGTGATCCATTGTGCATAATCACTCTGCTATGCCTAAATGATTATAGAAATATTTTGTCAGGCGGCAACAATTTGATTATAGAAACATCCATAATACAGACTGGTGTACTGGGAAAAATGGTAGTGCTCTTCCTAAAAAAAAAAAATTGTTGGACTCATATTAAAAACTTTAATATTGCTTCAACTAAAGATGAGACATGCCATGATTGGTAATTTCAGGTATGCACATGCAGCTTAGGGCATAACTTCAATTCCTATTAATCACCATAACAAATTAATCCAAAAGTTTTAAAATTGTAACACCCAAATTAAGCTTAACTACAAACCCAGATCGCTAAATAAGTTGACTAAAGAAATGGGGATTAGCTAGCTACTTGCTCCTTTCACTGTTATCTCTCTCCTAGAAATGAGAAGTGATTTAGGAACTGATGACTTTTTTTGGATCTGGGCTTCTAAACTAAAAGCAGCCCACTTTGAAATTAAAACTTCGAAGTTCAAACATACAAAAAGTACTGAATGCTTATTTGCGTTCCAACAACCTTTGAATCAATTAAGAACTATAAAAAAAGTTAATTGGCTTCTAAATCATTCATTTAGTTGGTTAATTTAATACTGAACTTTCAGTAAAAAAAAAAAAAAAAAAAAAAACTTCAATATCTGACTTTCTTCTACAGATAGATTAGGATTGAACTGCTAACTACTGCTGGGAGGTTACACAGAGAGTACAGATATCTGAAGTGTAAATTCAAGAAAAAGCATGAGGTAAATATTATTTCAGATTGATAACAAAAGACATGATATCCATTGTTTTGGCTCCCCTTGAGTGTATAGAGAAACCCTGTAATGAAAATAAATAGAAACTAAAAGTCAATGCAACTGAAAAGCTTTAGAACCATTTCCATAAACAAACATGAAAAACAATTCTCAGATATAAGGAGTGCCATTTACACATAGGCTTAACTGCGAGTACCATGTAATACAAATGCAAAGAAACCAAGCCAATACACTTTTGGAACTTCAATTTCTATCGACCTTCTCAGTATTCTCATCTTACAAAGCACTGAAAGTTTGGGCCTAGTGATCAAGAAATTAAACTGTGGCAAAACTATTCACAGTCTGAAATAGCCTAGCAGGTATCAAAAAATACAGAGACAAACAAAACCAGGTACAACCCTCCCTTTTTTTTCGTTCTCTTATTCAGTCACTCCAGTTTACTATGCAAACCAATAGTATTTTTCAACGAAAAATTCGCATAAACGCCGAAAAGCGGATCAGAATGTAGATGAGAAACGGGATGCAATAGTCTGAGAGGCAAAAGCTTGAATCTGTTTCTTCGCATCTACAGGAAGACAAGACGTAGTTGAGAACATCAAATCAAGGAATACAAAAATAACAATCCGAAAAGATGAGAAGTAGAATAACTAAAGATAGAATGGTTACATGGTTACATTCTAAGAAAATAAAAAGGACTATAAGCTTATAAACCATTCAAATGTAATTTAGTAAAAAAACATACTTTACTAACACGATAACAAACAAAGTCTGATTATTTTTCTCTTCATGATATTTTGAATTTGTTTCTTTTAAGAACAATTACCATCTGATCCCACGACTGCCAGTCTTTTTAAATAGTTCATTTTTTAAAAATTTGGAAAATAAGCTTAAAAGATGACGTATTAGTACTCTAAAGAGATAGAACAAATTTTTTGAGCTAATGCGTTGTGCTCGCACAATAAATATTTACTGTCCCAAGACCACATCACAAAGTAGCTTGCTAACAACAAAGTGTCACAACATCATTAACGCCATTTTCAAGGTACACATGTTAGCAGCTTCGACTTTAACCTAAATGCACTACAGCCATGTTCTAATAAACCTTAGCCACGTCTAGCTTAAGAATTCCAATGGCAGTGATAACTCTTTCCATTATGACACTCATTATTGTCTAGGTAGATTCCCTTCTCCTTTAACATCATTTTCCCTTCAATTCAAAGCATTTAACCATGACTCCAAACCTAGCTCCAATACCAAATTTTAAGAATCAACCAACCACAGGTATAGGCTTCAAACCCTCAAGAATTTGCATTCAAACCCATTATCAAAAATATAAAAGGAAGCCAAAGATCCAAGGCTCCCATGCTTGAGTTTCACATATAAGAAATAAATTAACAAATTAACGCTTGAGGGGACTGTTGCTAAGAATCATTTATGTATAGAAATCCAAGTACTCAAAAGCCAAAAGATGGGAGTAAAATATAGAATGGAAAATTTAATATATGGTTAAGTCTTGGCGAAATTTAGTGTTTTACTGGGAGCAATCACAATATGATATACTACAACCTTTCATCAAGGGCAGTTCACTCTTATGTAGTTTGATATAATATTTACTGTGTAGTGTGAGAATAATGAAGTACCATGGCAAGGACAACACTTCAAATCAAAACCCAAATATCAAAGACATAACACACCGTAAATTCAGGGGGCAAAGAGCTTAGAGTGCTTCTAACATTTAGCGTGAATTATTAATGTCAAGTTTGCTAATGGGCTAAAGAATTTACATGATCTGATACAACTAATTGAAGAAAACAAAACTTAAAGCGTAAAACTTTAATTGTCTGAAATTCCAATTTCCAAAAGAAATGCAAATATAAAAATAGAGATGCAGAAACAAAGTGCAAGGATTTAAAACATGCAATACTCATGGTATGTAGTAAACTATACACATACAAAGAAAGAGCCTAGCACGAAAAGATTGCTTACAACATAAACATGATTGTTGGGAGCAAAAGACACGTTGGGGAGAGATGGTGATTGAGGGTACGCAACCTATTGTCACTGACTCATTGTAGTCCCCAACCTCAAATGGAGAGGAAGATTAAAGAGATGATGAGAGGGGACAATGAAATTACGCATAAAATCTTTTGTAACTCACCTAAATGGGTTACCAAGATGCTAGAAACCTTATAGATAGGGGATTAGACCTCAAGTATAAGTGTCCTTACGTCATCACAAATCTAAGTGTTCTTGCAACACCGCACTTACACAGTTACACCCAAATTACAGAAATTGAAAACCATTATTCCTATTTCTGGAAAAACAAAAGATTTATTCCCGCCTTGCTTGATTCATACACACTGTTCTAAAGTTTAAATGTATTGGTAAACCTAGTTTTCATTATTCCAATCATGGAAAAGTTGGAGAGAGAAATCATAGAAAAATTGGAGAGAGAAGGAGAAAAAAATATCGAGTATTCAAATTGAGCTATTTGAAACCACTTGAGAAGTACATAAACTAATGCCTTTTTACGTTAGCGATTAGTTGTCCCCTTACACATACCATCAAATTTCAATCAATATGTGAATCATTAATTTTGTTCCTAATCAATAAGAAGCAATCACAAAAATAGATTAGGTTCCATTAATAAGTATGTAACGATGAACACTGCTAGTATATGAAGTGAGTAAAGAAAACTGAAAGTATAAAATACAGCATAAAGATGTGCAATAGAAAAGTATACCTCTATGAATTTCATGCATAACGTAGATTGAGTGTAAATTGATATTATATGGAGTGGCCTTTAATATTATATAATTTTGAGCAACAATCTCTTCATTAATTCACGGATACAAACATTATTGTCCAATCAGTTATGTATTGCCTTCATAGAAATCTCTATGGCTCTTACTGGTAAGCACGCATTTGTCTCTTACTGTTACTACTTTTCACTGCCACGTCTTGTTCGGTTCTCAGTGCCACTACATTAACCTTAAACAAAGAGTACAATCCTTACGTTACCTAATTCTAAGAGAAGTAAACAACAAAGAACACGAAACAACCCAGTAAAACAACAACTCAAGAAAGTTTTGAAGAAGGGGCTCCCATAACTTTTCGTGGTTGGGGATTTAAGACTAAAAATAGTTTTCATACACTGAAGAAAATACAGTTGATAACAATAGTATACAATCAGACTTTTAAGCCATCAACGTGCGTTCAGAGGCCTCCTTCCAACCAGCCTCTGTCCAAGCTCAACCAAAAACATATGAAAATCACCCCTTCTTGAAAATAATATCAAAACACTCAGAAATATATATGCTCAACACTAAAATCTAAACCAGATTTACAAACCGAAAGATGGGTAACAATAACTGGGGTGGACAGGACATGTAGTGATTTCAGTCATGTCAAATTAGTCAGAGGTTAAGCTCCTACTTCATGAACTATAAAAGAAATGTATAAAAATAAACGACATAAAGTCTCCTAACCCCCACTTAGTATTGAGCTAAATTTGTATCACCAAGAACTACATGTGTTTCTAACTTCATTACATTTCTCTTTATGAAAAAACAGAAACCAACAACACGCTTCAAAGCGCTAAATCTTTAATACCTTAATCAAGCAGATGTATTTTAGAACCATTTGATCTCGCTCATGGGGTGCATATCCTTATAGAGAAAAATAACTTCAATCTCCTCATTAGTTCATACCAAAACCATCCAACATAACAACAATCACCCAACACAATCCATATAGACCAACCAAATATAAATATCTCGTTGTTCCCTTAAAAACAGTCAACAATTCTTTCCCAACCTTTTCTTTTCTATTACATTAAAACTTTTCTAACATGTCTTAGAAGGATATGTTCATGTAACCAGTAACTTGGCCCACAACCAGTAACCTTCCCCCTAAATGTTCAGTTCTCGACTTAATCGAATAAGCTAAAACCCAAAATTGTTTCGACTCCACAAAATAAGAAAATTTGCAAAAAAACATGTGATAAAAGAACAATTCATTACTCCTAATTTTGTGGTTACTCACGTCGAAATCACAATATATAACTTAGCTTAAAGAACAATATATCAGCAACTAATTAACGTAAATTTATTTGCCTGTGACTAACAAAATTTTAATAATACCTCCACTATTTTTTTCATCTATATGGTTTTTTATCTCCTCAACCAATACTTGAAAATCTCAGCCATTCCTTGACTGAGATGACTACAGGACACATACGTGAAAAAACTAAGCTCATATACATGGAAGACTCCAAGACCAAATTGAAATGAAATGTTTGTCCAAGTTGAAATGAAAGGTTTGTCTAAGAACAGTTAACAACACGATAAATAACACAAACTTGCAAGAGATGATTGATTAGTTTGATATTGTGACCATCAATGAGGAAGCCATACACACATATTTAGCTCAAACATTGAGAATTGGCCAAGATGCATTTAAGCTCACTATAGTCACTTAAGTTTCTTCATATATTCTAAGATGTGATGCATACATATACGATATGATGAACCAATAGATAAAGGACTATAAGAAAATCAAATTGTACCAGTGAGTTCTTATTGAACTTAAATTCGCGTGCTATCCAATGACGATCAAGCCATAGAATCCATAGTTCCAAACTGGAAGCCATCTGACATAATAAACAGTGAAAAGCAAGCAAATCAACCTGAAGGGACTAAAAAATTCTAATCCCTAATCAACATATCTAAACAACTACAGGAACCACAATAACCACAATAACCACATATGTTATTGTTGATTAGATTGAGACCAAAAATTACCTTAATGTTAATCAAATATTCAATCAACCCTAAGAGTAGTCATGGTTGTTAATAAATTCAAACTACCATATATATAGCAGGCAGTGACATAAGAATAAGTAAAAAGGTTGCAAAAAAAAAACAACTTTAGTAGCACTGAAGCTTGAAGTAAAATTAACACCAATTGCAATATTACTAACCACCAAATAGATGCAGGACCTGAAAAGGAGTTACGAAAAAAGCATCCTACACAGAGTTGCAAAAATAATAACCAACAAAACAAACAATATTACCAATATCAAAAGCGGTTAGGACTTAGGAGAGTGCTTACCTCTGTATATCAATTGTCACAGACGAAAGAGGCGTTGGAAAGAGCTGGTCATGTAAGGTGTAATTTTCTCCATTGCAACGATTGAACTTGGTTCCATGTACTGCGTAGTATACAATCCAATTAAGTTTTTGCATCAGAAAACTTTGCAGCAACATAGGAATTACTTTAACATGTTTAGTTAAGAGAAAACATGATGGAGGGAAGAGAAATAGAATCCTAAATAGACACTACCAGCAAAGACAATTTTCTTTTATGTACTTTCTTAATTCTATAGTTAACCATTGAATTCTATATATAAAAAACTAAGACATGGACCTGGATTTTAGTGGTACTCGATCGTTTGATCTCGATAGCAACTATAATTTGCATTAAGAAGCCAATAACAAACTTAAGGGAAAATAAATGCACTGGAATGCAACAATTGCAACAACAACACAAATAAAAGCACAATAAAATAAATTAAAATAAAACAGTAAAAATCAAATCAAATCAAATACTAAGAAAATGTTCAAAAATTGCAAATGGTCACCTGCTTGCTTATGTTGCCCCCTCTCTCCACATGCACTGTTAAGTAAAAACTATCAAATCAACCAAAGGAAATACCACATATAAATCAGGGAGGAAACAAACCAACACCAATAAGAATTGAACTAACCTCATGTGGTACGACATCATATCATTGGCAATGAATAAAAAAAACCCACATAACCAAGCAGATTTATGTTTACCAAAGGAAGTGGTAAATGAACCTAAATGAAATTTGAATCAAAATTCGGACCTTCTCCCAAGAATCTGCTGTTCAAGTACCCGGATATCATTATTAGGATGCAGTCCAAGAACTACCATGCTTTCAAGCAGCCTCGAAGGATCTTTTACATATATGTTACCTTGCAGAACATAGATAATCAGAGCTGACAGTCACACTAAGACTAAATAAGAAACACAAAGGTAAATGAATTTTACGTTTTGCAACAAATGAACTCTCTGGAAGGCACCTTTGCATATTCATTTTTCCGACTAAAGTGCTACTCTTTTTAAGAGATTGATAAACAGTATTGCCATCAAATTTGTCGGGAGTTTCCATAAAGAAGATTCACACCTTGATATTTAAGTTCCGATTTCATTAACACAAACATTTATCAATGATTGATTATGATGTACTACAGAGTGTAATAAGTGAAAGTTTAAGCAGAATTCACATCAACTACTTGATCAGAAGAAGAACAAAGAAAGAGATTAGCATACAATGGCATGCAACTGAAACCTTGCCCACTGACGCTTCAAGCTAGTCAAAACTTTGGGATTATATGCCGCTTTCTTGACTTCGAAAGCAGGAGGTGAGGAGCCTTTTAATACCCATGTGAACTGGCATTGAAATTTCTAAAATTGGCTATTGTCATCTTTAATTGAAAATACATCAAAAGGGTGTGGGGAATGAGGCGCTGCAGCAGCAGTAGCAACAGCTTTCGCAACATCCTCAGTAGTCTGCATAAAATATGGAGCACTCCATCCAGGGCTACCAGAATCTTCACTCTTAGTCATCTCTCTTAACAATTACACCAGATAAAAATTCTGATCCTTCTGAAAAAAGTATGTCAAATAGCCATAAGTTAGTTACTCCCTCATAACTGAAAAACTTGTGATAATCGCCGTAAATCATAAGAAATGGAAAAAAAAAAAACACACAAATCATACATCAAAGAGATGAAAAATTCACACACACACACATGAAGTTGCAGCAAAGAATGGATAAGAGGGCATACCTGGATACCTTTAGCTGAGCGAAATAGGAAGAATAAACTGAACATGGAGTCTTCAAAAACTCTACCTTTAAAATTGGGATGTTGTGAGTCTTCAAAAACAAAAATTCCAGCGAGTTTCACTGTAGAAAATATAGAAAGTGAGAACCGCTCTGTACGTATAGATCGTTTGTGCTTGGAAGAGAGAGAGATATAAGAGAAAGTGAGGACCGCTATGTACGTATTAAATCATAAGTGACAAATTTTTTTTTTTTTTTTAAATTAAAAATTAAAAATTAAACTCTGTTACCTGAGTTAGTGAAAGTGCACGGCCTTAATTGTTTTCTCTTCCAAAAGAACCCCGCGTTATGCTAGGTTGGCAATGCGGGGGTAGGTGGCTAACCCCAGGATATATTGTTGGCCGGTTCCAGTACTACTAAATTTCTGTCATGGCATTTCCTTTTACTAAGATCTTAATCATCTAAGACACGGTACAACAGTTGTACTTCAATGATTCCCATGAATCTAAAAAGTATAAAACAATCATTGAAGACAGAGTGATCATATAGCATATTTGCTCAATCTATTCTTTACATTATTGACATATATAAGCGAGGGGGAAAGGAATCATGAAACAGTTTGTGAACATATGAAGGATGTAGGGAAAAAGAATCTCCAAAAAAATGAACAATCATTTATAGCAATATATGGGGATATAATGATGAGGGAAAAACATAGCTCACCATGAAGCGTATGTAAGGGGGTGACTTTGGTTTTGCAAAAGCGTATGTTAAAGTTGCCATGACATTTTCTCCAATACAATTAATAGGTAAAAATTTATATGCCACACAATTAAAAATAACAATGGAAATCAAATAAATTAATTGGGTTCAAAAAGCGTGCCTGACAATGTTTTGTTTCTACAAAGGAGCTCTCAAAATTTTGACAACATAAATCCAAAACAAATCAATTTTGAACCAAGATTTCATCCTGAGAAATCTGCATATCATAAACCATCGATCAATAAAATTGTTAGAAACTATAATAAATTCAGATGATTCAATGAAGGCATCCTGTACATTAAGAACCCTGTAATTTCCATGTAAACCAGAGCACAACGCATGTGATGAATATTAAAAATGGGATTATAGATAATAGAGTCATTTGTCCTTCTCTGATTGTCAATTAAAGTTGCAACAATCTAAGTTGTCACTACTTACTCATTTTTCTTTCTTAATCATCTACTGATTCAGTCTTCGCATGGGTAGTATACCCTTAAATTTGTTTAGGAAATGAAAAAGACAAAGAAGTTAAACTGAATATTGGTAAGGTGAGAAAATTTGTACTTTGTACTTGGTCATCGGCAATGTATTGATAGGTTCTTCTTTAATAGTGATTATCCCCTCCGATTCTGTTCTTGTTGAGCATTATGCATCGTTTATCGACGTCTGCTAATAAGAAAACCAAACCTTTATGAGAACGAATTCAAAGCACAACAAAACTAATACCAAAAAACCAATATATTATAATAGAACAATAAATTGTTCAAGTTAAGAAGTTGGGGAAGGAACTAATAGAAATTAATTACGAACAGCCTAATCTCATAGTGTTTAGTTATTGGCTAAGATGCATTTAAGAATGGTAATCTTAAATAAACCAAAACAATAATAATATAGGAATACCACGAATGTGGGAAAAAAAATCTAAACTTTTCCATGGTTATTGGCGAACCAAATGCGACTTATAGTACCTCTGCAATGGTATTGGCAAAGGCAATGCATCCAAATTGTGAGAGGGTAAAAGAGAAAGGAATAACGTACAACGCAGTTTCCGCAGAGAAAGTTAAGTTTCCACAGAGAAAGTTAGAGATTGGGGATCTACAGAGGGGATAAGCCTAAGAATTGAATGGAGAAGACGAATTGCTTCTTTTTTTTAGTCTTTGTAAATGGAAAAGAAGCCCGAAACGGTGTTCTGTTTCCTGAGATAGTTCTTTTTATTTCTTCGAGGTGCTGGAAATGTGAAAATGAAAACAAGGTTTAAATTTATGTTTCGTTGGATTTGAACTTTCCTACTCAACTGCTTTTAATTGGGAATATCAGAAACGGAGAATTGGAAAGAATTGAAGAAACTGGATGGAAATTGTGATCTGGGAAAATGAAAACAGGGTTTAAATTTATGTTTCGTTGGTTGATAAAGTGTTTGGGAATATCAGGAAACGGAGAAGACTAACTAACAGTTTACTTTTTTTTTAATTGGGAAACCGCGAAACAGCGTTCTGTTTCTGAAAACGTTGAGTTTTATAGCTTTGGAAATGTTTTAAATTACCGATTTATCCTTCGAACGTGAAGTGCAGAAAATTTTGTTGGTGAAATTTTTGGGTACCCTTTTGGACAAAAACATTAGGTTAAAACCGAGAATACGGAGACTAATAAACGGCGGCTAGTTTTCCCATTATATATAAGATTATGTTTTTAATTACGTAACCGATATAAAAGTTGGTTTTTAGTGCAACAATAACATGTGTAATGGTCCTAAATTCAATAATCTTCGAAAGTTTTCTAAAAACTTTAAATACATCTCATAAATTGTACGTACGCATGTATAATACAATGTACTTTGTATTATACGTACATACATATGTCATATATAAATATATATCACACTAAATTTTAACATGTATAATAAGTATATGTACTACAATTGTTAGTATTGCACGCATTCATTATCATATATATACATATATATACATGTGTATTATATCAAGCATGTGTACGTACTTATATAAATATTATCATGTACACGTTTATTAGTTAATATATACAATGTATTAATTAATTCATAGTATACATGTGTATAGAGTTTTAGTGGAGAGATGAGTCTACGGGGACAATTTTAGTAGATCCATGTGGGAGAGCTCTGTTATAAGAAATTGCCACCTAGGATTGTGATCGTCCACCTCAGACGGTATTCTGCTTTAATATAGAGAGAGGTGATAGTAGATATAAAAATTATCAGTATCTCCAAAATTATATTGTGCTCTATTAACTAGATATTTATATATTGACAATTTGACACTACTTTATGTAGTGGATACATATTTCAAATTTAGCACAAGTAAGTTTTATTGAGCAACCTGATGCGCACGAATCCACCATACAATTGAATGATGCAAGAGCAAGATAAAACAACTAATTAAAGTATATATATCTAACAAACAAAGCAAGCAAAAAACAAGTAAAGACAAGATTGACGTGGTTTGGTGATGAAGCCTAGCAGAATTCCACCAGTGAGAAGATTAGATCAAACATGAATACAAGGCTACAACTTACAAGCTCTATCTAAAGACATTGAAACATAGATTCACTAGAGTTCCCCAAAGAAACTCACAAATCTCTCTGTGTAAGCCGTAAAATCATAACCTCAGCTTTTATTTGCTTGATTGGTTATGTTACAGTTAGAGGTGGCCTCAAATAACTTTAAGCAGACTTTCCATACATAAATTCCTCCCAACTAAAAACAAGGGGGTGGCTTTTGTATACCAGATGATACACCATGTACATTTGAGCAATTAGATACAGCCACCCCACCTATGTATGTTAAGTTGATATTGTGTAACCATAGTTCGTGATTCTAAACGAAACTTCGGAATTCCGCCCGAAATTTTGGTTTTTCAAAAAATCAGAATTCTGAATATATAGTTGAAATATCTAAAATTCCGAAATATTTGAAATTTCAAATGTAATAGGGGTCGAAATTTAATTAATTTCGGTTTTAGATTTGTCGGAATTCCGAGAATTTCAAAATTCCGAACTATGTGTGTAACACAACATTTTTGCACGGCTTTATAGAACTACATCTCAAACTTACAGTTTTTTTTGTATTTGACGTCCCGACAATGTTTTTAAATGTGATGTCTGTCAGCTGCACTTGAGAAGGCTGCAAAAAAAAAAAAGAGTTAGACCTTAGAACATACATTGGCATAATGAAATAAATGTTTTATACTATTGTTTAATATATCACTTACAGTTGCGTCACATTGATGCCCTGGGCAGTATTCTTGATCCAAAATTATTGGGTTTGACACATTTTTCATTAGTATCTCCTCAAATGTGATATTATGAGCTTGACTTGGAGAAGACCCCAACCAGCTATTTATGCGTACGCCATTACTAGTATGACTTAAAGAGCAATTTTCCACTTTGACGTTCATCACATCGTGCTCTTTTGGGAACTTTCCTAGACTTCCAACACTAAAAATAATAGAAAAAGTTTCATCCATGAGTTTTTATTTCTATAAGAATTTAAACGATATCTTCAAAAAATGTAATATGTTATATAAAAAACATATTTCATATACTTATCTCATATGTTATATGTAATGTTATACTTATATATCTCTAGAACTATATATTATGAAATATATTCTAGAACATAATATTGTATATTCTAAAATATATGAATGTCTCTAGAACATATATAAGTATAACATAATGTTCTAGAATATTATGTTCTAGAGATAATGTTCTAGAACATATATAAGTATAACATACTTATATATTCTATAACATATATGTTATACTTATACTTATATATTGTTTGGTTATATATGTTATAAAATATTTATACTTATAACATATATACTTATAGAATATATGTTATACTTATATACTTATATATTCTAGAACATATCTTATAAGTATAAGTATTAAAGATATAAGTATAAGATACATATATAAGTATAACATAATGTTTTAGAATATAATGTTATACTTATATTCTAGAACAATATTCTAGAATATATGAAATATATAAGTATCTCTAGAATATATCTCTAAAATATATATGTATAACATATTTCATATACTTATCTCTAGAATATATTGTTTGGTTTTTTTATATAACATTTCATATATTGTTTGGTTTTTATATAACATTATATTCTAGAGAAAAACAATATAATGTTAGTTTTTTATATTATTAAGTTACGAAATAATATAAAAAAAATCAAACAATATATCTCTACTTAGTTAAGTTACATATTGGGGTAGTTATTGGGTTATGCGTAGTTAAGTTACTCTGTTCCGGCAACCTCCGTGACTAGCCCAAGATTGTTGCCTTTGATCGTCAATGATTTCTGAGTTTGCTCCAGTTAGCTTCAAAGCATTCACGTCTTGGAACAGGATCCAACTAGGTTTACTAAAGGTATGGTAGTCTTTGGGAGCTTTGAGTGTGCCACGTACATCAACACTAATTATTGTCGTTTTACAAGGACCCAAAAAAAACTACTTCACTTATGAAGAATGTACCACGTGGGATGCTTAGAGTTGATGCACCAATATTGGAATTACAAGTTGCGTTCCATGCAACCAAGAATGGTTGAAACATAAATTTCAATTACTCATATAAGAGAAGGTTAAAAATACAAATAATTTAGTAAAAATCTACAAATCTCAGTTTTAAGCGATCACGGGAAGAACCATTTTATTGGGAATTAAGATGGCTGCAATACTCACTAATGCAAGTATGTTCAACACTGCTCAAGACCTAATAGTGCTTAAAGAGACTTGGTGTTACTTGTAGACCAAGACCATCGACATTTCATAGTGTATTGAACAGTTGACAACTGCATCAATTCACAACTCGAGCTATTGTTTCACACTTAGCCGAAACTCACACTACACAAAAAGAAAGATTATGCCTTATACCTAATGCGATCATTTTAACTTACCAGCATGGGCTTTATATCATGGGCCTCTTTCATACCGCCCAAGTGCCCAACTGAATTTTACAACCAATATTAGAATATATAGTAGTCTTAATATGCAACATTTTTGCCAATTTCCCTAGCTAAAAAAATGTGGGTCTAAAACAGCAACAAAATTAAGTTTTCTTGATCAACACAATTAACAAAACTCCATCAACACAAATTGCTACAAAGGTGCTGATAAATGATTGCATTATACTTCTCTGTTTTTCACAATAGAAATACAACAAAACAAAAATGTGAAGAAAGAGAAGAACTAACTACAACAATATTGAAGAAGGCACAGAATCATGGCTTTATCATCATGTTATCTGATTCACCGTTCCCTTTTGCACCATAGCTCGTAACGTCAAATGTGTTTGAAGAGCATTGTGTTCTAGAATTCAATAAAGCCAATGCTAATAGAAAGAGATACAAATAACTCCACATTTTCATCTTCTCCCTCCCTCTCTCTCTCAATACCTCTGCTTTTCTCCTTGCAAGTCACTATCTGGCAATGCCTCTCCTTTTATTTGTGCAAGTTTCCCTACCTTTATTAAGGTCATTTTCACTTTTTAATGACTCTCCCATTAGCACTGTAATTTGCACATATACAGTTTAAGTATGTAAAATCATCCCAGCTTAATTTGGATATTTGATCACATACGTGTTAGTATGTTAGATGCTTCTTTTGGTGTAGTATTGAAAACTAAGTAAAGACACCAAGTTATTTGAATTTACAACTAATCACTATCTTAACTAGGTACTGTTGCTTACTTGCTTTTAACAAAAACAAAGCCCAATAACACTATAATTTTCCGTTATTGGTAAAATTCTGTTCATCCACTATTCTCTTACAACAAAAGACAAAAGGAAAAAAAACAAAACATAACATGAATGGCCTCTCCTGTGGGCGAAAACAGAGTTCCCTAACCTAACTCCTTCTTCTAGCTAACTAACAGCTTCTCTATAACCAAAGTTCTCCTCTCTCCCCAGGTCTCCAAGTACTCTTGGAACCTGTCTTTATCCCTTCTCGTTAGAGTATCAAAAATCTCTCCTTTCTGGGTTCTCATATCTTCTTTTTCAGCTGGTCCTAGTTCCAGGTTGTGTCTTCTATTCTTCTTCTGGCCACACTCATCAAGAGAGGATATGGAGGATCAGCAAGATGTAGATATGGTAACAGTAGGAAACATGAAAATAGAGGAGCTACAACAAAATATGTTTAAACTGTTATTCAAAAAAAAAAAAAGGGTGGTAGAAATAGACTGTCTCAATATACAAGATTAGTTCAATGGGGCTTACTCTAATGGGCAAAATGTATGGAGGACATATCATTAACCTGGAAGAGTTAAGTGGGGAACTCCATAGAATTTGGCAAACGAAGAAAGAAATCTGCCTGGAGATGGTAGACAGAGAACATGTCCAAATCACTTTTGAAGAGGACAGTGAACGAACACATGTCCTAGACAATGGGCCATGGATTATACATGGGCACATACTTTCCATTAAAGAATGGATTGGGGACAGCAAGATGGATGAATATAATTTTGATTTTGTCAAGTTTTGGATTCAGATATGGGATCTTTCGAAGGCCCGCATCAATAGAACTAATGTATAGAAGGTAGGAGCAGATCTTGGAACGGTATGTGAAGCAGATCTCTCATGCCCGCCAGACTTTAACCAACCAGTGGCTAGAGTAAGAGTAGAGATGGATATCAAAGAAAGGCTATCTAAAGACCAAAAGGTTAAATTGAAAACAGGAGAGATCTTTGAAGTTAGATTCAAATATGAAAAGCTTGATATCTTTTGTTATTTCTGTGGAATCATTGGGCATGACCAATATAATTGTCGGATCAGAGTACAGTATAGATATGATATCTCAAAATATGGAGGCTCACCAACAGTCATTAAACCGTTCTTTACAAGCCAACTGAAAGCAAATAGTTCTTCAATGGTATAGCTTATTCAGGGAAATAGACAGTTACTATAGCAGGAAAGCCACAAAAGCTAAAGGTGGAGGAGACGCCGGCATCTACGGTGGTAGAGGGTACAGTATGCGTGCACGACAGGAGAGATGGTACAAAGCCACGTCAGGTAGGACAGAGGCCATTAGGGACAAAGGAGATGATACAGAATCTAACATCAGGAAAAGGACCCAAGCAACGGATACTACAACGGCTATGACCCAGGTGGAGGTATTCCCAACGGCTATAATTCAAAAGAATGGACCCGCTATGGACAGGAGGACACATGGGCCTGAAAGGAATGGGCTTGAGAGAGAGGGCTATGGGATCCTTGGTCCTGGACCAGACAGGGGAATAGGTCATGGGGTGGAGTCTGATGAGCTGTCAAGAGAACTGGGCCATCTAAGGGATACCCCAATGGGCTGTGCGGATCCACAAGAAAGCCTAAACAGTGTAAGGACTATAGTGACGGTGGAAGTAAAAGAAATCTTTGGGACCAGGAATCAAAAACAGGAAGCTGGAACACAACAGGGTCAAATCAAGAGTGATAGAGAAAGTAGGGCACACTGCACTCAAAACCTACTCTCATCTAGTTCCAAGAAAAATGTCTCTACAGCCGAGGAAATCCAGCCAAGCACAAAGGGGATGCCTATGGTACAAAATCCAGATACTGGATTTCGTTTCCAAAGCAAGATGACACGTGAACGAGGGTTTAAGATGACGGTATCCCGAGGTAAAAAGCAAAAAAAGAAAAATCAGGCCACATCAAAAGAATTGGTTAGCATTGAAGAAGAGGAAGAGTTCTCAAGTGAAGTTAGTAGAATAGGGATAAAAAGAAAGGGGTGTCTGGAAGTTTTTTCCACACTAACAATGGCAGATGATGGGGAATATAGATGGCTCTGTAGAAGCATACGAGGGGCTGTGAAAAGGTCAACAAGACCAAAAATACAAGCTGATGAACTGAGGAACATAAGGGAAGGGCACATGCTTATACCAACAGAAGCACAAATAATTCCAGTATCAAGTGGCTCAAGTGAATCACAAGGATCCCAAGGTGCGTCTTCAGAAGATGGTATGGCCACTTCCTCGGAATCATCAGCAACGGAGTCAGGTGAGCTGGGAAATGAGTCTGATGAACTGGAAGAAACAGAAGAGTCTGAGGATATGGAGGAAGAGATACAAATCGATGATGAGCACCCTAAACAGGAAGTGTTTAATACTAAAGCACATGACATGGCTGGGTTAGAGGATGATAGTGATTGGTATGAGTCTCAATCAATACCCCTAGCTATGGATGATTCTACAGTGATAAGGAAACTATAATATGAAGTCAGCAGAGAAACAAGTCAAGGTGAAAATGAATATGAAGACAAGGGGGAAGGTAGCTCAAAACACGTCAACAGTAAGGAAGAAAGCAATGATGGAGCAAACAGTGAGGGTTTGTTCTCTTCTCCCCAAAGGCTCGCGGTGGTTGTCTCCTCACAGCCACCTTTGTCTCCATGACGATACAAGCCTGGAATTTTCGGGGGATAGGTACCACCATGACGGTTCAACAACTAAAGGACCTGATGAGGAAGTTTGGAATAGATATAGTGTGTCTATCAGAGACCAAAGCAAGTAAAGAAGGGATAGAAAAGCTAAGTAAATATTTGAAGCTTAGTGGGCATTTTGCAGTTCCAGCGGAAGGTTTGAGTGGGGGTTTGGCTATCTTATGGAAGGAAGGGGTGGAATTGGAGATACTTGGAGCATTGCGGAACCAAGTAACAGGTAAAATCTCAAATTATTTTCATAAGGAACCATGGTTTTTTTCTTTTATTTATGGTGAACCAGTTGCTCATAACATAAATAAAGTTTGGAATGAACTGAGGGGAGTAGCCCCTTTGGTTCTTGGACCTTGGTATTTGTTTGGTGACTTTAATGCTATTTCTAGTCTAGATGAAAAAATAGGAGATAGAAGTAAAATGACAAAAAGCATGGATGAGTTTAATAGTATGGTAACTGATCTGGGGTTAGTGGATTTGGGGTTCAAAGGACCCAAATACACCTGGAGCAATAACAGAAGGCCACATTATCACATTTTGGAAAGGCTTGATAGAGCCTTAGCCACACCTGATTGGCTAGCTGCTTTCCCTAATGCTCATATCAGAACTAAGGTTAATGCTACTTCTGATCATATATCTATGTTCATTAATCTGGCTAAGAAAGAGGAAAAGCTGCCTAGACCTTTTAAATTCTTTGATATGTGGCTTAATAATAAGTCTTGCATGGAGGTTATTGAAAAAGCTTGGAACTCGATCACTTATGATCTCCGTGATAACAACTTTTTAAATAAGCTGAACAAAATAAAAAATGATCTTACTCTATGGAACAAACATGTTTTTGGGAACGTTTTCACCAATATAAAGGCTATCCAAGCAAAGCTTGATTCTGTACTGTCTACACCTTTTGACATTGATAATTACAACAAATCTAAGAGGTTGAAAGAGGAGCTGCAAGATTGGTACATTAAAGAGGAGGATTTTTTGACCAAAAATCCTCTAATGCTTGGCTAAAAGATGGAGGCAGAAATACCAAGTTTTTCTATCTTTCAACTATATACAGAAGGAGGAAGAATACCATAGAGAAGATTAGAAACAATGAGGGAGAATGGCAAGAGGGTAGAACTGATGTGGGGATCTCCCTAAATCAGTACTTTACGGAGATCTTCACCTCAGATCAACCTGAGAGAAATGAGGAGATTCTAGATCTGTTTCAAACTTAATTGTGTGACTCCTAGAGAAAATGAGATTCTCAATGCTATGCCCACTAGAGAAGAGATATGGGTTGTGGTCAAGAAGATGGGGAGTTTAAAATCCCCTGGACCAGATAGTTTCCAAGGTATCTTCTATCAGAAGTGCTGGGACATCATTGGCCCAGTTGTTACTGAATTTGTACAAGACTTCTTCAATTTTGGCTTCCTGAACCCTGAGTTTAATGAAACTTATATAGCTTTGATTCCAAAGATAGCTAATCTTGGTCATGCTTTCAAGTTTAGGCCTATCAGTCTATGCAATTTTAGGTACAAGATTATCCAAGCTTTTGACCAATAGACTCAAAGGTCTAATTAATAAAATTATCTCCCCATTCCAAAGGGCCTTTATTAAGGGCAGAAGCATATGGGATAATATTGGGCTGGCTTGTGAAGTCTTTCACAACATGAAGCACATGAAATCTAAACATGAGGGCTGGATAGCCCTTAAGCTAGACATGGCCAAGGCTTATGATAGGGTTGAATGGTCCTTTTTGGACAATATCTTTGAGAAACTTGGGTTCAGTACCAAGTGGAGACGCATGGTTCATCAGTGTATATCTACTGTCTCTTTCCAAGTCATGCTTAATGGGTCTCCTCTAGAAAAGTTCATCCCTGAAAGAGGGGTTAGACAAGGGGATCCTCTATCCCCTTATTTGTTCATTTTGGTCTTTGAGGCTTTGTTTAGAATGGTGGCAAAAACTGAGCAAGAGGAGAAATTACATGGGATTAAAATAAAAAAACAATCCCTTGCTCTCACTCATCTGTTGTATGCTGATGATAGATCTTATTATATTTATCAAAGCAAATGTGGCTGAGAGTAGGAATCTGAAAAAGATACTGGATGACTACTGTGGGGCTTCAGGCCAAAAGATTAACTATGAGAAATCCAGTGTGTTCTTCAGTAGGAATGTAAGTTACAGATAGAAGTTTAAGCTCAAGAGGTTCTGGAAGATAAGAAACTTTGCTCCTAAGGAGAAATACCTTGGAGTGCCCATTATGTTATCAAGGAAAAAGTCAGAGGACTTTGACTACTTGGTAGACAAGATACATAATAAGATTAAAGGCTGGAAAGCAAAGGTGTTATCCCAAGCTGGGAGAACTACTCTTATACAAGCTGTTATTCAGGCCACTCCTCTATATACCATGTCA
Source organism: Coptis chinensis (assembly GCF_015680905.1). Taxonomy (NCBI): domain Eukaryota; kingdom Viridiplantae; phylum Streptophyta; class Magnoliopsida; order Ranunculales; family Ranunculaceae; genus Coptis; species Coptis chinensis. The sequence goes on from NC_141464.1 coordinate 78,722,143, forward strand.
ACCTATTTGCTTCCTGTGTCTACTTGCAATAGGATTGATAAGGCATGTAGAGATTTCTGGTGGGCTGGAAAGGAACAAACTAAATGTGTCCATACTATAGGGTGGGATCACATATGTCAACCCAAGCAATATGGAGGATTAGGGTTAAGAAAGGCTAGAGATATGAACGTGGCAATGCTTGCCAAGCTACCATAGAAAGCAGCCACAAATGTTCTATCCATTTGGACTAGAACAATGTTTAGTATATATGGGAAACACTGGATTGGAGATGTGGACAAACCTCCTGATGAAGCCTCATACTTTTGGAAAGGTATACACAAACCCTTCAATGTTATAAGTGGAGGCTTGATTTGGGGGATTGGCAATGGGGAAGCTACCTCAGTTCTGAAAGATCCATGGATCAAATGTAATAACAAACCTATGACCTTGGAAGAACTGGGGGTGGCTGACCTTGCTATGCAAAATCTGGTTGTATCGGATCTGTTCTTACCAGACAAGAGTGGGTGGGATGAAGCTAAAATAAGGCTTCATTTTGACCCTATCATCTGCAAATCTATTATGGAAGTTAAGATTAGGCCTGAGGCTGCCTCAGCTGATAAAATGAAATGGAATAAGGACAAGTATGGGACTTTAATAGTCAAGTCAGCATATAGTTTTCTTAAGCCAGAAGAAGGTATGGGCCAAAGCTCAAGCTGCAATCCCATCACTCTTAAGCATATTTGGAAGGCTCCATCCACTATCAGCCTACATTCAAATGTTTATCTGGAAGCTGTATATGCAGTTGTTACCCATGGGAGACATGCTAGCTGAGAGAAAATGAAGGGTGACTTCTCCTTCCCTTATTGTCTTGGGGAGATAGAATCAGCAGAACATTTGTTCTTCACTTGTGACTGGACAAGAGCTGTGTGGTTTAACTCTAATATAGGCTGAGGATGCACAAGGCACAACAGCTCTCTCTGAGGCTAAGGGTGGACATGATGGTATCTTGGAGCTGTAGCAAGGATAAAGAACAAAATTTGGCTGGGATTCATACTGCCTTCTTACTACAATAGATCTGGAAGTCTAGGAATGAACTCAAGTTTGAGAATAGAAGGCCTAACAGAGAGAGGATGCTCAGGGAAAGCGGCAGACAGGTAGATATTTGCTATCTAGCTCTCAGAGAAGAATACCCCTCTCCTAACCCTCCTTTTATTTCATTAGAGAATAGATTTGAGGAAATATTCTCAGTGATACCAAATGATAGCATTATAATAAGCTTTGATGTGTCTTTTCACAGGTAACCTGGTTGGGCGGGAGCTGGTGAATAGCAACTGACAGTGAAGGATGTACAGTGGGAGCAGCTGTCAGAAGGTTTAGGGCATTGGATGCAACCGAAGCCGACTGGAGGCAACCGTTTAACCGAGGCACCGGTTCTGGGTCTTGCTGGCAAAGCATCTGAGGAAACAACATTTTGTGTTTATAGGAGACAATGCCGAAGTGATTAAAGCTCTGCAAGGATATCCTTGTCGATGGGAATGGGAAGCTGTAAAAACTCATATTTTATCCTTGGTGAACAGTTTCAACTCTTTTGTTTTTAGGTGGATTAGCAGAAACTTTAAAGGGGATGCAGATTTCCTAGCCGCATGGACATACCATCAGCTAGGAAACTCTGATCTTCCGAGTTGTATGCTAGGTTCAAACTGCTCTCCCATGTTTGTTTGAAGGTATATTAATATATAGTAGTATGATTTGCAAAAAAAAAGACAAAAGACAAAAGACAAAAGGAATATCATGGGTGATGTGGACTTAATTAAAATCAATAAAATGCTGATAAATTCATTTTCAAGTTTATTAACCATTTCTAGATTAACCATTCCCAAGCCCAGTGATGATTGGGGTCAGACCAAACCAAGTGCCACAGAAAGACCAGAAATACACCAGGATTATCCAATTATCCCATTGGCATCTTTGATCTAGATGGTCTTTTGATCAAATATTATATACAAGCCGCGAAAATCATTCTTGATCATATGCATGCTTGAGCATGAGAAGGCCCAAGCTTTGTTCTGCCCTAGAGCAACAAAGTGTTAATAGCCAGTAGAGTTAGACGTTAGGATTTCTTCTTGTCCGAAGGGCAAGTATCTATCCATGTATAACTGACCTCTTGCAGTGGTGGGACGACAAGTATAATCTTCTGCATCACATTTCAGTACCTGGGTGATACCAATTAAGGAATTTAAGGCCATTAAAAGGTTTCTTAGTAAAGAAATTCTTTTATCTCAATTCTCTAGATTAACCGACTGGCTCGAGTACTCTATAAGAAGCTCGAAGTTCCACATATTTCTTGTGTTGGGTCGCCCAAATTACACCAGATTTCTTAACTCCATTTTCTAGCAAGTAGTCCTTGACCTATACCAATTGTCCCTATGTTCTTGGGCATCCTGAAAGTCATTAATTAGCTTTGTTAACCTGATGGAATTGAATTGATCCCTGATCTCAAGGGCCTTGGCATCAGGTTAAAGGCTGTAACTCGCTTCCCCGTTTCTCACAGGTATTTCACAAGAGTTTGTAAGAACTGAAGACTGTAATATGCGCCTGTCTTGAAATACTTTACTTGGTCGTATTCTGGCCTCTAGTTCCAACAGTTATCAGTTCTTTGTCTCGGCCTATCCATGTAGATTAACTAGCCCTTAACAATCACGCTATTTAACCTGTAGTCTCCCTCACTTAATCAGTTCAAGCATGATTTTACTCCTGGCTCGAGTTTGTTCTGTGTGCAGTCTCCCGCATCTACAGGCCTTCTTATAAAACTCGAACCATAGACGAAGTCCCAACGAGGCAACTAACTTGTTCAGTGGCGGGGACTGTATCAGTGGTTTAATTCTGGTACAGGATTAAATGCCTTAAAGTGGCATCACATGGGCCTAACTTTGATTGGGTTATTCCAATTTCCAGCACTACAAATTTTGTCAGAGCCCAATGGTTTCACAAGGCCACCGTGCCACATGCTTTTGTTTTTTTCTTCGACGCGCCATTCTTATTGTATTGTGTTTTGGGCTCGAAACGGGTTGGATCGGTCCGGATATATACAAATCTAAAATTAATCCGCTTTTCAACAATACAAATGCAAAAACAAACCGGACCGAATGGATATTTGAGTTAAAGAACCAAAATCGAACATATATATATATATTTTATTCTGATCCAATATGTTCTGAACCAATAACCTTAATTTGGACCCGGTGAACCAAGTCTTCTATAATTGGATCCTAATTTTCGTTATATAAATTATTAAATAATTTTTTTTTGCTAAACACAAACAAGATACACAAATCCAAAAAGCATAATGGATTATTTGAAATCCAAATTTGTAAAGAAGGATTTTTCTTTAGATATAAACCATCTTTTTATTATGTAAAAAAAATATAGTAATATTACATATGTGTTTTGCATATTTTATTTTGGAACTTTAAATGTTGTAATATTGCCTAAGGTAATAGGAATATATAATGGAGCTAAGGAAAATTTGGAAGAATAAGACTCAAAATTTTAATTGGATCATGCCCATAACGGTTCGATACTTATTTAATCCACAACGAATCCAATAAAAGTCTGGTTCTGATTTTCAAGACCAAGAACCGATCTAATATACTAACTATCTGTCTCAAACCCGCTTTAATTAGTTCGGACTGGATCGGGTATTGGTTTTTATCCGACTCATTGTCAGCCCTAATTGTGTTTCTCTAGTCCATTTCACAATGGGACGACTAGGTTTTTATTTTGTTAAATTTTGTTCTTTAATGGAAAAAACACTATAAGTTCTATGATCGATTATTGCTTTATTTTCGGACAGAAAGCCAAAAATAAAGGAATATAGCTTATGTCCGAAAACAGTGACTAAAAGCTTATGTGATATTTTTTCATGAATATAGCAAAGGAAACTTTACATCCACTAAGCGATTTCTATTTCCAAACTTCTACTACTCAACATGTGTTAGTATATCTCTATATATATACACTAGATGTTCGTACAATAAAATTTCTTATACCCACTGTAGGCCAACAATGGAGTCAATAAGCCTAATTTTTCTGTCTATTTTATCACTATTATTTTTCTTATATGGTGCGGAAGGTTCTCCTGCTCCTCCAATTCCTCCTAATTTAATGGTCACTGAAATGTGCAGGGGTTCTCACACAAAGGATTATGATCTTTGTGTGTCCTCTCTTATATCTGGTCCTGATCCAAAAGAGCATAGATATTTTTATGTTCTTCCATTGATTTCTCTGAAAGTAGCACTTATCAATGCAACCAATACATAAAAATACATACGCGAAAGGCTAGTGAACAACAAGTCTGATATTCCTGAAGTCAAAGCACAATTGCGATCATGCCACAACCAATACGGTTTAGTCATTAAAACAATAAACTATGCTATCTCACTTTTCTACAAGTCAGAATATGATTTGATTCCGAAACCCATACAAGATGCTGAAAATAATGTCTCCGCTTGTGAAAATGGTTTCTTAATGCATGGAGCGTCTTCTACACCATTGACTCCCAACAACAGCATGATGAATCGTCTACTTGTTATTGCCGGAGACTTGATTGAAGAAATTATACCTCGTGAGGTTCACGGGGTTACCAATAAGTAGTTTTACATATGGCTTCTTGAGACACAGAGCATCTTCTACACCACTCACTTCCAACAACAGTAGTTTGTTTCAATGCTCTTTAGTCTCGTTCTATTTGGGAAGTCAAGCTTCAATTTATTGTTCCCTTTGAGTGATAAGGCTTATATGTCTGAGGTTTCATTGTTGTGTTTCGATACTATGTTTGATTTGTTTTTTTTTTTTATTTATTTATTATTTAACTATTTATTTCTTTTTTCCTGAAAATGTCCATGTCCCAGGCTTCATTGTTGGTGTTTCAGTACAAACTGGAGAAGAACCTAGCACAATCACGCAAGTATATATTTGTAAGTGTTGTTAATTAGTATATTTATTTGACAAGTACTGAGTACTATCCACCGGAGAGAATAGAAAATCATCTCCTACATCATAATACAACCTGCCTCTTGGGAGCATTCATTGGGGCTTGTAAAGTCCATAATATAAGACTAGCAGTACTGGCTGCAGAAAAGCTTTTCAAGTTAGAGCCAGAAGATCCTGTGAGTTATACTTATGTCTACCATCTACGCTTTTGTAGGTCTCCATTCACTACAAAGTACTCCGTAACTGATTATTGTTCCATCTAATAAAATGACGGCCGCTCGATCTATATCTTATACCAAATCATCCCACACTCAAACTTATCCTTTACCAATAATGCCTCATCAAACTTCTGTTCTTCACATAGAACACATCTTTCAGTTGCATAACTCCAGGGATGGTGCAGAGGAGATCGTAGCAATGTCTCACTGATGGGCACTAAATAATTATGCATGCTCAATGTTGTGGACTGCAAAACGCCGGTTTTTTAATACACATGCTACTTGAACTCATTTTTGTACATGAAACCAGAGCAAGTTCATCGATTAACAGAACAGGATTGGTGGACAAATTAACAAATCATTCTTTTTTGACAGCTGAGAACAACATAATTGTATTCATCTTATAGCTAATAGCTAGGAGTTGCGAAAAAGGTGACATTGTAATGTTCTATGTACCCCGAAAGAGACGTTCAAAGGCAACCCATCTAATGTTCTATGTGCCCCGAAAGAGACGTTCAAAGGCAACCCATCTAGCCGCAAGTTGGACTTATATAAAACAGCAAGAAGCTCCTTTCCACTACACAAGGTACGGAGCTCGTTTTGTGCATCTAGATCGAAGCGAGTGGTTAGATGTATAGTCCCAAAACAAGGTGTCCAGGTTACCCGTCGCCAATTTCATGAAGCATTCTTCTTTCACAGCTTGAGAACACTATAGTTCCTGTTCAATCAGAGCATGCTACAAAGACTACAGTGCACAATAGCTTGAAATTGCCAACAAGGTAAAAAACCAATTATTATAATTGCCCTAAGTATGTCAACTCCTACTCTCTCTTGTACACTTTTACATTTCACTATTAATTGGTATATTACTCATTACACACCTTCCTGCAAAAAAAGTCATACTAGTTCAAAATGCTCTCAAAAAAATGATTTAAGAAACCCTATCTAGCAGCAACTTGGGATCTGTAACAGTTACAAAGAACAGAATATATAGCTTCCAAATCATACAAAATCTAAATCTCATTAATAAAAACCAAAGCATCCATTAACATAAAGTTTCCCAAACCATATCCACCTTTAATAACAAACCACATTACATCCAGCAAGAAAATCAAACTACACCGTCATTCCAAAAGAAACAGCGAGGTATAAACATTGAAACGAAACCACAGCTTGCAATAGCAGTATGTTCAACCCCTCTTACTTGACTGAAGCGTATCGGTTCTCTACTCATCTGCCCTTTTGTGATAGCACACCAAAACACATTTTGACTACCTCTCTGGCGAATTTTTTCATATTCCACTTCCCATTCCTCAGGAGATATCTCATTAATACCCACCGAGATTACAACGTCCCATGGCTCACTAGGATGTCTAGATTGAACTCTATCCTCCAATATCCATTTGAGAGTTGGCTCTTCCCCTAATGGACACATTTTAGGCTGCGACTCCTGACCAGTGTAGTACTCATACAATGAATTGCGTACCGCATCTCTTAAAGCAACTTCTTCGTTCAATTCCTTTTCCTCTTCATCAGTTATATTTCCCTTGTATTTTACAACACTGACTCCATAATACACTGCAGAGATTGGTACACCCGCGTTCTTAAGATGACCAAGAAGGCCCTGAAGGGTGTCCCGAACCTTCTCTATGTCAAGAGTACCCGGATAAAGAACCTTCCTCTCAGCTTCTTCCTTATTCAGTGGGCCCCTAAATCTTCGGCGAAGTCTGAGAGATTTTAACTCAATACTCAAAAACCATTTTCAAACATATATAAAACTAAAGCAACACTGAAACAAACTGAAATAAGCTAATAAGAAGAAGTATTACCTAGGAAGCTCGTCTTGATAAGGGTCTTCTTTGTCGCAAAAATGCCGAACCGGAATCAAACGAGATGAAGGGTGTGGTTTGGTTTCAGTTGATTTGAGCAACCAAGTTGTGGGCTGAAGCTTTGCTGCTGTTACTCTAACTCTGCCGAAAGATCTCAATGTGTTGAGTGACCTCATTAGTTTCCATGCTCCCATCTTGTTTTAAAACCCTTGAGTTTCTCAGTTTCTGATTCTGCCTAGTATTTTCAGACAAGTTTTGAGGGTTTTACAAAACCCCTTCCCCAAATCAGCTCGCCTTTCAGTGTACTGGAAGTGTGGCGTGGACCTCTAACTAAATCCCCACTTGGGCTTTGGGCCGTCAAGGTGTCCAAACGTTTTGACGTTTTGACACCTGATAGTAAAGGTAGTTTTTACTTGTTACAATTCTTTAGTCAATGGACAATCAAGTGAAGTTTAGCAATTTACACTATTTCATGTTTTGGCCATTAATTTTTCATGTTATAAGATGTGTCATGACTCCCCAACAAATGTATTATGGAGAAAAAATGACTCCAACAAATGTACTCTCAATTGATGGAATCATCATCAGAAGTTAAACTACATGCATGTATTTGTTTTCTGAGGCTTACACATGTACTGCCTACTGCTATAGTGCTATACTGCTTGTACACAGATTTATGAAGTCTGTTACAGCTTCTCACTTACCGTAAGGTCTATTACAGCTTCTCAATTGAAGAAGTGTTTTTTCCTGGATACATAATTTAAGGTCTAGTAATTATTTGGTTATGGTCATTGAGCTGGGTTTAATGCATGTTTACCAAGAAAAGCAAAAAAGGAAACGTTTGACCCAAAGAGGAAGCTTGGTCAGTTTTTATATCTTACTTAATGCTATAGATGCATACAGCATTTGCTAGTAAATGAAAATTTAATTTTGGAAACGAATTCATTTATAGGATTTTATTTTCCTAGAATTGTAAACCATAACTGGTTCCTGCTGGACAAGGAAGAATCCAGGTTGCTAAACATATAACTTTCATCTACATATATATATATATATACCTCAGTTTGAGGTGCAAGGAAAAAATCTCATATACATCACATTGAAGGCCAAAAAATGGAGTCCTTGAATTTAGTCCGTTTGTCAATTCTATCAATATTTTTCTTATTTATCACCACTCATGCTTTCCCTACTGTTACTCAAACTGCTATTGCTAGGGTGAAAAAGGCCTGCAGAGATTCTCATACGAAGTATTACGATCTTTGTGTCTCGTCTCTTTTATCTGATCCTCAAAGCTCCAGTAGTATACTTTTTAATGTCCTTCCAATGATCTCAGTCAGAAACGCAATTACCAGCGCAACTCGTACACAAAACTACATACGAGAAAGGCTAATCAACAACAAATACGATAGCGCTGACGTCAAGAGACAGCTTCAATCATGTAATGGAAATTATGGCTTAGCTATTAACGCACTTGATGAATCTATGTCATTTTTTTCTAGGACACATCACAATTTGATCCCTGCGCACATCGGCGACGCTCAGAATAATGTCACTGCTTGTGAAAATGGCTTCTCTGGGCTTGGGCCATTTTCTACTCTGTTAACTTCTAGGAGCGATATGATGAGTCGTCTACTTGTTATTGCTACAGATATTGTTCTAGCTCTTCTAGTACATTAGGTTTACTAGAATTGAAGTTATTTATGTGCTAGCTATGTTTTATTGTTCCTTTATCATAAGTCAAGAACCTTATTCCAAAATAATTAACATACTTAGAGTTTAGCGGAATGATAAAGTTGTCATCATCTCAGAGGCTTCAGAGCATCTCTAATGAATCTCACTCCGCCATCCCCAGTTTTTACCAAAAAATTACATTACTTGGTACGCTTCATACACCTAAATTTGTATGAACCCTTAATCTGACCGTAATTATGAACATCTCTATATGGGCATTAAATTTGGCCATATTTTAAAATCCACAAAAAACGCAATTTGTGGTTTGAATCATAGCTAGTAAATTAGCTAGTAAATTAGGTGTTCGATAAAAGTTCGATAATTATTAAGCCTAAGATTCAAATTTTCAACAATAATACTTTTAAATATTCGTCCAATAAAACGCTAATGGTAAAAATACGATATAATGTTTTAAAACGGGTATAATACTGAATATATTTCTTTAAAATTCGCTATATATTTTACATTTAAAATTTTGATATATAAGTATATAACGTTTTTATTTTTATTTTTACAATTTTATTCATGAAAAAATAATACAAATGTCAAATTTTTTGTTCTACTTACTATTACTAACACATTTATTTTTGGTTCCAACTAAGGCCCGGCCCAAGCAATTTGCGAATTAAACCGTATCATTCAAAAATTTGCCGAATTATTCATTTTATTCACCAAACCTTATAATTCGCGAATAATTCGGCAATTATAAGCCCGACCCAACCAATTCGCGAATTAAACCATATCATTCAAAAATTCGCCGAATTATTTGCGGGACGCAACAGAGGGAGTGCCGCACGACACTAACAACTGAGATAGTGTTTTTTTTAGCTACTCAACCCACGCGACTCCTTCAGTTGTCGCGTGACATTACAAAGGTCACGTGGATCCCCAATTTCAGTTGCTACCAGATATGTTACCACCTGGATATGCATAAATTATGTGATCATTCTACAACTTGGTAGCATCAATTATGTGATCATTCTACAACTTGGTAGCATTTTGTGGCAAAATTAGCTACTAACCTCTAGAGATGCACTAATTAATAATGTTTTTTTAACAAAGGCCCACCAAACAAAAGCAGTCTTAGGTGTCTTTTTAACAGGCATATAGGGTTAGAGGTCGTCTACTCCGAGGATATTCTCATAGGGACGAGATTCGAAACCGTTGGATGTGTGTGATCCAATGAAAAATAAATTTCTGTTGGATCACACATCTAACGGTCTCGAATCTCATCTCTATGAGGATATCTTGGGGTAGCCCAGGCCTATAGGTTTATGGGCTAAAAAGCTTTTAGAAAGCCAGCTCATGCTCAGTCACCAAAACAAAGCCCACCTCATGCCTAAATGCCCAATTTCAGGGAAAAAACATTAAAACAAACCAGGTACTGATGTGGACAAAGACTTCAGTCCTAAAGAGAAAAGGACCAAAACCAAGTACAAATGTAGTATAAACTATAAAGTTCACCAAACAAAACAAAAAAACTATTGCAGACTTCTGGTGGAAGATACCCAAAAAAAGAAATGGAAAAAGAAACCGAAAAATCCGAATCATCTTCCACTAACCAAAAAACCACCTCGGTAGAATTAAATAACAAAAAAAAGAAGGCGAAACAAGACATGATCAGCACACTCCCCGACCCTATACTCCATCACATACTATCTTTTCTTGAAATGAGGTATGTACTCCAAACATGCATTTTATCTAAACGTTGGAACTCACTTTGGACTACACTCTCATTTCTAACCTTTGAACGTCACACTTATGGTAAAACTCTCCCACTAAAGACTGAAGATGAGTTCATGGATTATGTACACAAAGTTTTACTTACTCGTGACGTGTTTACATGTATACATACTTTACGTTTGTCTTACTTCCATGTTGGTGATGATGCTTGGCTTGATATTGTAGTACGTAGAAATATTCAAGAACTTGATCTTTTTATTGAGTTTGGTTATATGGAGTTTGAGTTACCTTATTCTCTTGTGAATTGTAAGACTTTGGTTGTGTTGAAATTGGAAATTTTGTTAGAACAGCCTGATGATGAAGAGGAACCTACTGTTTTTGTTGAGTTACCGGAATCGGTTAATTTGCCTAGTCTTAAAAAGTTGGTTATTAGGACATTTTGTTTTCACGGTGAGGAGTTTATGCCAAAGGTTTTGTTGAACTGTCCTGTTCTTGAATGTTTGAGTATAAGGAATTGTGGGCTTCATGAGAGTGATAGGCTGGTTGTATGTGGTACTCAACTTAAGGAGTTGGAAATTAATGGGGTTTTTGCGTGCGAAGATAATCATTACTGTGAGAAGATTTGTAAGATTGTGGTGTCTGCGCCGTTGCTTAAATCGTTCAAGTGTAGTGGTTATATTGGAAATGAGTATTTACTTGAGGATCTTTCGTCTCTGGATAAGGCAGAGGCTGATATGGAAGTAAGGAGAAGTTATTTTGATGATTGGGAAGAGAATGTGGTGATCCCTTTCGGGCGGAAGAAAAGGTTAGGGATGAACATGGTGAAGTTTCTTGATGGTATTTCTAATGCTAAGTCATTGACACTATCGGCTTGGGTGATAGAGGTATGATACTTTATTGAATATGTTGTTTACAGTTTTTTTAATTTTGATCGTTTGAGTCTTTTTTCTATTGTTGTTATTATTACATGATATGTCTAATCTTGTCGACAAACTATGACTTGCAAGAGGCCAACTACAATGTAAATGGAAATTTTCATTCGATCTCCGACTGAGAGCTCCAACCTTCAGAACTTTAATTTTGTTTGTACTCTTCTTCGTTTTTGGGTGTTCTTGTTTTGCTCTTACTTTTCTTGTATGTGTAGGAAATATCAGCCGATTTAGTCAACGAAATTTCATGTTACAAAGAAGAAATTTCATTTCTTTGTTTAATTTCTTGTCACTTGAAAACATGAATGTAACAGGTCAGATCATTAGACTAGGAGCTTTTGCTTAAAGGCTTCATAAAGAAATTGTGTAGTCTAGATAGAGCCCCGAGCTTATGCTTATGGTTGTCTTGCTCGTAGCTCAAAGAGACCACCAAAATTGCTTCAAAAAAATGATATTAGTCTATCAGACTTTAACTTCAGTTTGTCCGAAGGCATATACTGATATACTTCTCATATTTACTGCAATCAACTATTTACATGAATGTCTGACTTTTGAGGAAAAGGAGTAGAATAAGAAGAACTTAAATAAACCTTTGATTGATTGATTGAAATTAAAATGAAGTTTATGCCTTTGATTGATTCCTGATGCGCCTACCCTATTTTGCATAACCTTCATTTCATGCAACTGGAATATATGCAGTGTATTATTGGGAAATCAAAACTGGATTTGTACTGGTCAAATTCAAAGTGGATAAGTTGTCTTACACAAGGACATCTTCTGTGACGCAAACAAGCCAAATGTCATGCTGTTTGAAACCCTTTAGAGCACATGCATATGGTCATTTATGTCGCCTATTAATTATGTACTCGCATCTTAATAGAACTGTTTAGGTTGCAACCCAATACGAAATGCATGTCGTCTACCAAAGATTGCATCCCCAGAATGACAATACAACACAAACCAGAGTGCTTTGAATAGACTTACTCTGTTTTGGTTGCTGGTTTGAACACAGAAATTCACAATACTTCATTATTTGAATGTGTTTCCATTTGATTTTGCAAGGTTCTGCCACGTGTTGTTGAAGTCCATCCAACTTCATTTTCCGCTAGGCATTTAAAAGTGAAAACGTGGCTCTCCAAATACAGCATCCAGGGCATAAAGTACCTTTTGGAGAACTCATGCAACCTGGAAACACTTATCGTTGAAATAACTAAGGTAATTAAGAAATTTGCATTGTGCACTTAAGTTTTGTTTGTGTGAGTCGTGAGTCAGTTCCGAAATTCAATTAGGTCTACGTGATTCTATTATTATTAGCAATTAGTCTTGTTTATTTACAAACTAAGGTGGTGAAGAAATATGCATATTACTGTACTTTGTAACTTCGTTAGTTGTGGTTGAATAGTTCTATTAAATTGCCATTTCTGAAATCCCATTAAATATTATCCATAAGCATTGCTCAGAACATTCAAATAGGATCAACGGCATCCACTTAATTTTTCATTTATTGCAACTGCTTCTCTTTCTTTCCATACATTTCACAGTATCCACAAGTTATGCTTCTATAGCTAATGTTTTGTGTTTGTTTAGCCAAAGGTCAAAACTGCTGAAATATGGGAGTCCCAGGAGGCAGCAGAAGTTGTATCAGATTATCGGTTTTGTAAACTTAGATTTGTTGAAATTCGTAACTTTCAAGGATATGTGAATGAACTTGAACTTTTCAAATCGATGCTAAAGAATGCAGTTGCCTTGGAAAAGTTGACCGTACTCACCTCCAGAAAGCATTCACCTGACAGCTAAGATGCTACTATTTTCCAAGAGCTTCACGATCTCGTCAAGTGTCACATTATTACCTTTTTGAGATTTTGGGGATATCTTTTTGTATGAGCTTGTATTGAAGACATGTATATGGTAATTTTGAATCCTCAATATGCCAATTACTGTAGGTTACTAATGATCTGAATGTAGTGATGACAATATAGTGCTATGATGTTGTTGTTTCCTACTAAAATGTTTTTGGTGCGTGTCTTTTTTATTTTATTTTATTTTTGTTTTTTCTTATCATCTTTTGGTATATCCTATAAAATGTATAATGCCGCAGCTTCTGTTTGCGTTTAGATCTCTGATCGGCTCTGTTGTTATTAAGTAGTCGAAGGTGTCAGTTCTTCGGTCACTTTGTGTTTCAAACAGGACTGATTAAGGTTAGTTGTCACTATTGGAGAATACCTATTTTGTCCATTATACAATGATAGTAATTTAACAATATTTCATTAATTCCTCCTATTCTAACATAGTTCGCAGTTCCGCAGGGATGCAGGTTAATGCACCTATTTCAGGCTCATATAACTCTAGCTGCTTCTGCAAGATCATTTATTTTAGAATATATTAATTTTCATGCCATTTATTATTCAAGATACAAAAGCAACAGACACTACAACTCTGATGGCCATAAAGATGACAACTCTACATTGGATGTCGAACTGTCAGAAATGAAAGGAATAATCAGACCAATCAGTGGAATCAATTGAGTCATGTCGTTGGTAGAATGGCATACTTGGTACAGTCATATGATCCTATCTGTTTAACTTTCTTCTGTTTCAATGGGGACCATGGGCCAAGCTCTGTGAGAGATTTGTCAGTTGATGAATTTTGTACTGCACCCGTCTTCTCGGTTAGTATCTCCTCTGAAATCTCCTTGAGAAGCAAGCCATTCATCTGAGAATGGAGCTGCATTCGTTTTTGCTTCAGTGGTACAGCTGCAGCATTATCTCTTGCAGAAAATTCAACATTCACTAACTCGAACCTCTGCTTCCGTATGCTTGGATGAAATGATATATTCCAACGCCTTGCCCTGTAAGTTTACAAGATCATCGATTTCCAGGGACTTTTTGAAAGTGTTTTCTTGCTCTTCCAGTGCGCAAATGTTATTTTCATGGAATACAATTCTCCTTGCAATGACTCTCAACATCATCAGGGATAGGCTTTCTAATAAGCTCTTCTTGTTCCCCTGATTGTGCGTTGACCTCATTACAAATTTCAAAGCATTTGTTAACTGACTTGATGCTGTCAGTATCATCAGCAAATGAGTTACGTTTCCAGGATTGTTGCAGTTATCCGGCATTCTTGTGCTCAATCAACTATCTGCTCCAGAAACTCCAGAATTACCAAAGGTAAAACTTTTGAGATTTTTAATTCACATGTAATACGTATATCTATAAAATTCTCATAATAATCTCTCGTTTTTTTTTTTTTTTTTGCAGCTTCTCACAAGAAGTACTTTGTCTAACTCGGATTCCAGTTCACTGCCTGAAATAATACCATCTAATGTACTAGAGAGGAAGTCGGTGCTAACCTTCGTATCTGAATTGATTCTCTTATGAATTGAATAAGAGTTAAATTCAGACTTTGCGTCTTTGTTTTTCATGAATATACATCTTCAAAAGCTCGTTTGTTTGGATAGTTGATTGAACTTTCTTTCTTCATCATGGACAAATGAAAATTGTTAACTTTAGCAGGTTTTGATCTGAGTAGTATGCAAGTCCAGCTGGCTGGGGCAAGGAATCCAATTGGTGCCAATTCAATCTTGGCAAATTACTGGGGTGTAAGTAATTAAGTAGTTTTAGGAATGTCTGGCGAAATTACTAGTGTAAGTAGATAAGTAGTTTTCATTGTTCATTTTAACAGAACTGATCAACTTGATCCCTGTCTTGAATTTGTTTAATTTGTTTAATTGTTTCTGGTATATTATCATGTGGAGAAGGCCTTGAATCCAATAAAATATGTTACTACTTGTCTGCTTTTGTTTGCATGCCGTAGGTCTCTTGTCTGCCTTGTTCTATTAGACCTAATAACAAATTAAATTAGTTTTACTATTTGCAGTATGTTAACGCATATATAATTTCATGGTGACAAATGCAGATATATGTGCATTGTGTTGCTTCAGTGCCCATATCGCTACTAAAATCTGCTCAACTCGACATTTCAAGCAAGGTAGTAGTGGCAAGACTTTGGCAGTGTGAAATCAAATCATCTCAAATTTGAGTCGTTTTGATTTTGGATTAACAGTGACTATTTCAAGCGGTAAGGGCCTAAAAGATGCATTCTGTCCAAAAGATGGAGATCACTCTGGACTTCACTACCCTTCCTAAACTTCAATACCCAAGAAGATCTAGATTACGATAAGCCTCGTGACAAAATAGATTTTATGAAGAAAGTTTTATATGGCCGTGATGATCAATCGAATATTCATACTTTCCATCATTATACATTTTATAGTCACTATGATTTTCATTGCGCTACTCCTGTTGATTCAATATTCAATAATCCTGGATCTATCATTCTCACCATGGTCAGAACCAAAATTTGAGCTACCCCGGTGTCTTCTCACGTGTAAATCATTGGTGATATTGAAACTATGTATGAAATTACAAGACACACATAGTTCTAAACTTCTAATTATGGTAACTTCTTGATCAGTTTGCCTGAATCAGTGAATTTGCCTAAACTTAAAGTCCTGAAACTTGAATCGTTTTGCTTTCACGGTACTCAGTTCATTCAACAGCTTTTACTAAATTGTCCGGTTCTTGATACTTTATCTATACAGATCATCTGACGATATATGCTACTCCTAAAGCACTTGGAAGGATCTTTCTTCGCTAGACACAGCAAAAATTGACATGGAATATTGTTCCTTGGACGAGGCAGAAGTGTACATTGAGGTACCGGATTCCAGTAATCACAGTTCTGAAAATTCCTTGTTGCTTTTGAAGAAAAGGTTTGGTACAATATGATGAAGCTTCTTGGAGGGCTTTGTAGTGCAAAAACATTGACGCTTCTTGGAGGTATATGTTTTCTTTTCTCAAAGCTTTATAATGCTATTTTACTATTTTCGAAGTGTACTAATTTGAAGCAAGGAAATTACAGAATCATGTTCTTAATTACATAATCTGAAAGCTCACAACTGATGAAAGTCCCAGAGTTGTTTACCCTCTAGAAACCAGAGTTGCTCTCATATAGTCATATATAACAACAACTATGCATTCTAGTTACTATGCTATTAAGTATTAACTTTAGCAAGGGTCTGTAAAAATAATGAAAAGACAGAAAGATTTATTAAAAAAAATATAATGTTATGTTGTGGGAAAAATAAAATAAAAATAAATAAATAAAAAACCCTTCAAGTAGATCCCTGCTGCAGCTACCCGACTAATATCGATTTTGAATATCTGACGTAGTGTTGAAGCGTTGCAGACCACTGCCAAAATTTCATGCACGCCAACCAAGCCCAACCCAATTTCCAAATTCCAAATTCCCTCAATTTCGTAAAAGGAATGCACATATATTGGGAACTGCTATTGCAAATAGTAATGAACTTTCCTTTTGGTCACAACTTGATAAGAACAGGGCTGAAAACTTCCGAAAATTGTGACATTTTGAAGAGTAACCTCAATATTTCCAAGTAATCTCATTAATCAATTATTATTCACTCACAAAACTTGACATAATTGACAGTTCAATGCAATATAGTTCAAGTGCGCGCACATTCGGAACATATACAATTTCCACTGCTAAGATTCAGAATAGCACCATCATGGCATCATCACACTTAATCAGATAACAGGGAAGTTCAACATTTTTAAGGACTCTGCATTCTCGAGCATCAACTTAATAAGTTCAACTTCACTCACAAATCCTTCGACGTTATGAATCTCAACGAACTTCAGTTTATGGAATGGCATGCACTTGCAAAGAGCTCCTGCTGCTTCCTGATACTCACCTCATTAGTTAAAGAATTATGTCTTGGCGGCGACAACTATGAAAAAGAGAATAAGTTGCAGGCAATTATTGAACCAAAATTATATATTTCTCTATTACCTCATGATTTATTTACACCTCCAGTGTCTCCAAATTGTAAGAGTTCTCCAAAAGATATTTTATGCTCTGAATGCAATATTCTTGTCTTGCAGAAAAAGCCATATTCATCAGCTTGTGGCAGAACCTTAAAAATGTCTTGCAGAAAAACATAGACAAAATATCTGGAAGGAAATTCATCAAATTTCAAAAAGCTTGTGGCAGAACCTTGCACAATCACGGACAAATGAAAGCCAATTCAGATTACAAATACATGTATATCAAGCACTCATATATATTTGTCGATATTTTTATATCCATGATAAAGAGAAACAATGTCAAATATCTTCAAAGATATTCAAAATAGACATTAAAAAATATCCTAGGTCAGATCTTATTCAAAATAGACATTAAAAAAAGAGGTCAGATCTTCTCCGCCTGGGTGTAAAAGTGGTCCTTTTACACCTTAGAAAAATATAGTGACACATGTCATCCTATTTCACACCAATAACAAAGAGTTCTAACGGTAATTGCTTTAGAGAAAATTTCCACAAATTGATGTATTCTGAAAGAGAGCCAGAGAGACAACATCTATATAACACCAACAGTCCACGAAAACAAGCTGTGTGAGATTAATGGAATTGGAAATGCAAACTCAAACTCAACATGCTACTTCATATCCATTAACGTTTCAGCTAGCTTGCTACAAAGAGGCATCCTATTCGTTGGACAGCACTACGATAAGTCGATAACCCTGCTTTACGTATATATGGAATTGATGCAGACTCCCACTTTGAAAGAAAAAAAATACATAATAATTCTCAAAATAGAAAATTATCTCACGGTTACCCTGAAACATACAGCACTGAAAAACACTAGGTTCTTCAAGTGAAGTTGATGAGGCCATCAACAGAGTAGTTATAAATTGGTTGGCACACATCACAGCAGGTCCCAAGTAACACATGAGGCACCAGAGCATTTATTGTCACATTATCAACAATATAAATGAACAGAATCTTCAACTGCCTTAAGAACTTGACACTGGCCAAAGTGCCAAACTGATACTAAAAAGTAACTGAACTACACTCATAGATTTTTCTTAAAGTTGAAGCTATACTAAATGATCTTGTCAGCTCATTCCAAAATTTCTAACATCGTACAATGTGGTCAAGTTAATGGTCAAAACAACCAACCTATGAAGTCATCCTCATGAAAGAACTTTCATCATGAACCACTACAGCTATTTTACTTACTGACAAGAAGATACATCGAAATTGGATAATAGATCAAACTTAAGTCTTTCATCACAACTAAAACCTGTTTCTTCCAACTATTAGGCAAACTAACAGATTCTTAGAAAAGGGACGTCTAAAAGATCAGATGGCGAGCAACAGGTAAATTCTAATAAGATACTTGGCTTTGTAGTTGACCACGTGTTAGCTATTGATGGCAAAACTCGTGATGGGAAAACGTATTTGTATAACAAGAGGTTTCACACTTTATAACAATACTTTTGGTACCTGCAGGCGAGGGCAAAGTATCCAAGTGTATTTCTATATCTAATGATGACATCGAAATCAATACTCTTGCAACATGCCACTAATAACTAAACAGAGAATACTGTACATTCACTGTCATCAAAACAACCAACCAAATGTACCAAAGAATTCGAAAGCAATGTGGTATAGAAATGGTAGTGCAACCACCAGTTGCAGAATTCATTCTAATACATGGAATTTTTATGACTATAAACTGTTTGACATATACGTGTACTCCTCTCAAAACAAATTGAGAAAAACAAATATATATTCTAAAGTGTGTAACATGTACATAAGAGACTTGATGAATTTCACAACTGACCATCAAAAAGTAAATTTTCATAACCAAATAACCAAGAAAAGCAAATATGAGACCTGTATGCTGCAAAAGAAGATCCTCGATCCAAATCTCAAACACATCACATTAAATACAGCCCATCAATCTAGAGATGACCACCATAGATTTATTGCACTCCGTCACATTGCATACTGTGGCGCTCTAGCTGCCATGCTAACAACCTGAGTTTGCATTTGAGCAGCTCTAACCTTTGCAGCAGTTGCCCGGTGAAAGAACTGTTCCCTCGATAGAGACCTAATGTTCTTCAAATATTGATCAACCGGTATAGAACCTTCCTGCGCAGCTTTATCCAGAGAATAAATTGCATCTTCAATAGCCAAATCCGATGCAGTAGACTCTAACATCTGTTTCGAAAGAGCATCACATGGCACAAAAGCCTCATCAGTATCCACATTCCCAGTCTTCATCCCCATCTTTCCTTCATTATCCCTCAACCACCCTTCCAAAATATCGGTATTCATCAACACCATCTGCAGTTGCTGCTCCAAACCTTCCTTCTCCCCTACCATCTCTCTCAACCCCTTTGCCAATACCTCCTCTCGTTGTCTCAAAACCATCTGCGCACTAATCAAACCTTCCATTTCCACCTCTCTATTCTTTCTCAACATCGTAATATCTCCATGTAAACTATCCACCAACTTATTAATCGCATTCTTCCTATAAACCTCATTCGGATCATCCGTATTCTGCCTTTGCGGAGAAGCCGGAAACCTACCTCCACCACCTCCTCCATAAGGTGAAGACAAAGACGAATAAGCCCTCGGCGGAATACTAGTCGGCCTAGAATTCCCCAAATTCGACACACCCACTTCCAAACCACTACTGCTCGTGGTAGCTAAGCTATTTTCATTCGGCCTCGACTGCGATTGTGATTGCCTAGTATACAAAGGCGGTTCGCGACCAAACAAATGACTTAAATTCCTAACCATATCAACTAAATTGGAGCTTGGGTATACCCAATTATGCAAATACGGTATGGAAACAATCCCAGAAGGATTAACATGTGGATGTGGTCGTTTAATAATCATATCCCTAGTCGGGGCAACATAAACACAAGGCGAAGAACGAGGATAAGTCTCCATTAACCAAATAATAATAGGTATATTATAAGTAACAGACTGATAAACCATTGGAATAGTACCATCAACTTGAAGTAAATTTACCGTTGTACCATCGTTATGATTGTATGTAGCTGTTTTCGGTTGTAGTGATGGGTGTGTTTCTGTTAATGAAACTAGGTGTTGTCTTATAAGCCATTTTGCATCTTCTGTGTATGGGAGTGATGATGGGCCACGTTGGCAGAGAACGTTGCTTAGAAATTGTAAAGTGAATTGCGGGTTTGGT
The DNA here is from genome assembly GCF_015680905.1 of Coptis chinensis. NCBI lineage: Eukaryota > Viridiplantae > Streptophyta > Magnoliopsida > Ranunculales > Ranunculaceae > Coptis > Coptis chinensis. The sequence goes on from NC_141464.1 coordinate 78,742,591, forward strand.
GGTGGTGACATCGTCAATTGAGAAAAATTGGTAAACCCTAGATTTCTGATTTGGACAAAATTATGTGTTTTAAGAGTTATTTATATGAGGAAGAAGATGACACATAAATTTTGACCAATAATTTCGGTTTTATGCCTGGTCGACCAATAATTACGGTTTTGGCTGACATCAACATCTATCATTAACTTTTTTTTATCCATGGGGTTTTACAATAAAAACAACTTGATCATTGTCTTGCAAACTGAACGAGTACTTTGCCAATTGATCTGTTGTGAAATTGGCTTCTCTCCAAACTGGAGTCAATTTGCAGTAGTCTAAAAGATTTATGCATCTCTGCTTCATACACCAAGGTACACTTGAAGTTCCAAAAGCATTAACCGAAGATGTCGAGTCTGACTCCACCCATACCTTCCTCCAATTTCTCTTAATAGCATATTCCACCGCCTCTAGAATTGCTAAACATTCAACTATGAAATTGATGCGATGACCAATATTCCCGCAAAGACACGCTTAGGAACACACATTCATAATTTCTAAAGCACACACTATAGCCTGAAGGGCCAGGATTACCACAAGAAGCCCCATCGACATTAACTTTTATGATATCACCCTCAGGTGGGTACCATTTGCAATCCTTAATCCTAGGTGCCCTCCCTAGCTTGTCTTGCAAACCCCAATTCTTCAAGATCTGAGACTCACTACCCCTCTTTTTCATCCGACCAGTAGCAAAGGCAAAGAAAAGAATTGGATATTAGTCCTCAATTGTGCTTTTCTTTGTCATAGACTCAGCTGTTCCCCTTCAAAGATGCATCGATTTCTACTTCTCCAGTTGATGACCATGCCTGCTAATATTGTCAACACCCACAACTGCTTAACGAGAGAACCATTTCTTCTATGTAACCTAAGTGCCTCCGAAATATTTGTAAAATTGCTGTTACATCCAAACTGAAATCCAGCCCATTCCCATAATAACTTCTTGCCTCTGTCATAATCCCACAAAATATGTTGGAGTGTATCAGCCGCATTACATCCCATGTAGCATCTGGAAACTAGTTTAACACCTCTTTTTTGGAGAGACTCATCAGTGGCAGCACAGTTCCTCAATAGCTTCCAAGCAGTACCCGAGATCTTTGGTTGCAACCAATTGTGCCACAAATGTTTGCACCACCAAGAGCCTGGTACTCTCCTTCTAATTGTCTCAAATGCAGATTGAACCAAAAATTGACCTTGTTGGTCAGGCTTCCAAATCGCATGGTTTGCCCCATTGATAATAGGCACCTGATTTAAGTTAAACCCTGCAATCATAAGAATGACTTGAAGAGCTCGAGGGATAGACCATGCACCATCAGAGATAATACTGCTAACCTTAGCTTTACATCCCTTGAGAACCTCTGGTTGTAATTGTAGCCTATGTTGAATTGATTGCTCCCCAATCCAGCAGTCTCTCCATAGATCTACCTTCTCACCTGAGCCCAAAATCCACTGAGCCCTAGAAGAAACTTTAGGCAAAGCCCACTTAATTCCTGGCCATATAGTAGACTTTGCATAATAGTTTATCAACTCTCCGTCTCTAGTAAAGTAATCATCATCATTAAACCTTATATGCCAAGCTAATTTCATTAACAAAGCCATATTTAACTCCTTCAATCTTCTGATACCGAGACCACCCTCTTTCTGAGGTTTGCAAACTTTTTCCCACGAGGTTGTCACTAGTCTTTTCGTATCTAGATTGCCCGTCTAGAGAAAATTCCTTAACAGTTCTTCGACTTGTTTTATGATGCTTACAGGCCACTTGTAGACTCCCATGTTGTACACCGGAATACTAGACAGGACCGACTTTATGAGAACACTCCTCCCTTGAAAGGATAGTAATTTTCCTCTCCAACCTGTAATCCTCTTTTTTATCTTGTCTATCAAGGGAGCTAACATAACTCTAGTAACCTTACCTTTGATCAACGGCACCCCCAGATATTTCTCGGGTAGAGCTCCCACTTGAATATTCAAGAGTTGTTGCAAGTGATGTCTTCTTTCCATATTCATACCCCCAACAAACATCCTACTCTTATTCTTGTTCATAATCTGACCCGACGAAACTTGATATCTCTCCATAAGATCAGCTATGTTAGACACACTTCTAGCATCCCCTTTGCTAAAAATAATGACATCATATGCATACAAAAGGTTAGTAGGGCTAGCAGTCATTTTAACCACTGTAAGAGGTTTAGATAAGCCTGTCGCCCTCAATGAGTTGAGACCCCTGCTCAAAGAGTCCTCTGCTAGTGCAAACAACAGCGGGGAAAGAGGATCCCCCTGCCTTAAACCTCTTTTTGGCGCTATGAACCCAATAGGACCTCCATTCAACAAAATAGACAACCTAGCTGTGCTAAGGAGAGCCGGGATTAGCCTATTCCATTTTTCTGAAAAACCAAATCTTTTCAAAACCTCGAACAAGAAATCCCAACTCAACGTGTCATATGCCTGAGTTATGTCCACCTTGATGGCTATACTCCCACCATATCTCTTCTTATCTAGTTCATTTATCATTTTCGATGCAAAACCAATACTAGCTTGAGAGTTTCTGCCTTTGATAAATCCACTTTGTTCTTTCGAAACCAGGTCATCGATGATAGTATTGAGCCTTTGCTGCATAATTTTGGAGAAGATCTTGATCAGAAAGTTACTCATACATATAGGTCTGTACTGCGATAACTTATAAGCACTCCTATCTTTTGGAACTAAAGTAATGAAACTCGCATTGCCACCATTGGGTATGATACCTTCCCTGAAAAAAGATTTGACCGCATTACAAACATCATACGTGATCAAATCCCAGCAATGAACATAGAAGTGGCCATTGTATCCATCGGGGCCTGGAGAGCTGGTAGCCTTCATGTTATTCATTGTTGTCCAAATTTCACACTCTGTAGGAATTGCGCACAACATCATATTGCTCTGCATCTGTTACTTTAATTTGTGTGGGATCAAATTCAGTAGCTCTTCATCCATATTCACCTCCTTATATAGGAACTTGTCGGTATAATATGGGACAATGTAATGGGAGATATCAGCTTGACTATGTAGTAGGACATTATCTTCAGTTTGCAATTCCAGTATTAGAGACTTGGTCTGCCTTATTTGACAGATTCTGTGAAAATAAGCCGAATTCTTGTCGTTACCATTCAACCAAGAATCTTTGCTTTTCATCTTCCAAAAAGTACTTCTGTTCTTTCTGGCCAGCAGCAGAGCCTCTTCCTTCTCTTCCATTTCAGTTTTGCATCGATCATTTGTAGGATCATTGTCGGCCTCAGCTTGTGCCAATGCAAAAACTGCTTGGGCTTTATTCACAGCTTGCTCAATGTTACCAAAAACAAATATGTTCCAGGTTTTGAGTGACTCCTTTAACATTCAAAGCTTCGTATTCATACGAAAAATGGGGGAGCCCTCAACAAAAGACGGCCAGGAACACTTCATGAAATCTTTGAACTCTTTATGACTAGTCCATGCTTGGTTGAATCTGAATGGTACATTGTGCGGTCTAGGAATGTGAGCCATTGCCCCCAGTAATGGGGAATGGTCAGACCACTCTCTAGAACCCACCTTATACCTCCAACCACCAAATTTTTGAATCCACGCCTGATTATAGAACACTCTATCAAGCCTAGCAAGAATCCTCCCTGAGCCATGCTGGTTATTACACCAAGTATACTTGAGACCCACATGATCACTAAGCTGCAAATCACAGTTATTGTACCAATTTAAAAACTCTAGCATCGAAGACCTTCTAGAAGGCAAACCCCCCTTTTTCTCATCATTATGTAAGACAACATTTAAATCCCCTAACACTACCCAAGGTAGATTAGGCATAAGATTTTCAAGCTCAGCCCAAAGTTGTCTTCTCTGCACCATAAGACAAGCTGCATGAACTGCAGTAACAACACAGTCCTCTACGAGCACTGTAACATGTTGAGCAGAGGCATAGATAAGGCTAACATTCACTCCTCTCCTCCACAAAATCCAAATATTGCCTTTTCTATCACTTGTTTCATTGTGAAAAAATTGATAATCTAAATAAGAAAGTCTCAGAGACAACACCGAATCACTCTTTGGCTTCCTCTTTGGCTCCGTAATACATAGAATCTCAGGTCTAAACTGCTATAAAAACTCTTTGATTCTAGATAAAGCATTATTCTTACCAATACCCCGCACATTCCAGTAAATGATCTTCATTAATTAGAAATAGGGGTTTTCTTCTGCTCCTGCACTCTCGACCTGGTTCCGGGTGGAGAGACAGGTTGAGCTTTATATTTAGTGTTATGTTTTTTTTTTCTTAGTTGAAGCTTCAGGGTCCCGGGCTTCCAACCATCTTGTAGCAACTTGAATCACCTCCTTCTCAACCGGGCGACCGGTTTACCTTCCAATAAGCTTTTCATATCCGAAGCAAGACTCGAAAAAGCCATTGTGTACGACTATAGGACCAGTAGTTACTGGTTGAGACTCTAGTATATCTATATGATCCACAACCACATCAGCTACACCTAGTGCTAGGACCAAGCCTACATTGTCCACCGGTGCAACCTCTTCATTAATTACTACTCCCGCTACCTCTTCTACTAGATTTCTCCAGGCTGTATCTATAGCTTTGTGTACCATTATACCATCCTCTTGGGAGTCATGAACCACTAAGGCCCTTGACATACTTTCCTGCTCTTTGTCTTTCATGTTCCCCATATCTTGTTCAGTGTTTGTCCTCATAACAAATTCTTGCGCAGTATCAACTGCATCCTCAAAACCTTGTTCAATGTCCACTGTTGAGTAGTTGAGAACCAAGATACCATGGACCACCGAAACTCACTTTTTTGAAATCTATATCATTCTTAAATCTCAACATTAAATAACCCTTACCTAGTGGTGAGATCTTAACTGCTTCCGTCATGCCCCATTTAGTGTTAGCTTCAGCTCTAGCACTCTCCAAGTTCAGTTTTAGCATGTCCAGCCTTGCTACTAAAGCATATTTGCAAGCCTCTAAACCTTTTTCCACAGATTTGGCTGACAATTTAATTGCTATAGTATTTCCCCTCTTGCTTGGAATGGGAAGACATTCCAGTTCCACTGTTTGTGTCATTCTGTCCCTTGCTTTGTCAGCATAAGACATCTTTCTTTCATTGTTGTTGTTTGGTTTTCGTTCGCGGCTTCTTCACTATTCGAATCAAGACTTCGTGTTGCTTGTTGGCTTTGCGACTGTTCTTTCAATGGTTTGCCTTGACCGATGGCTATTCTTAGTGATGGGATTTGTTCAAACTCGGAAAGATCCATGCTGGACGGAGAAAATCCTTCAATCCATCCAGCTTCCTCAGAAAACCCCCCCAAAAGGGGAAGCTTTTCTCTCTTTTTCCCTCCAAGTACGGTTTTGAAGAGATAAAAGATACTAAAAGAAGAAATAAAAGTTCACGAAATGACTCTATTAACCCTGAGAAAAATCTATCATTAACTAGTATACTGCATAGCAGTGGGGGCGTGAGTAGAAAATTGGAAGGGCGTGGAGAGTGGAGAGGGAAAGGGAGAGATTGAAAGGGGGTGGAGAAGGAGAGGGAGATAAAGACAGACAGAAACCAACCAAATGACATTTTGGACACATACCCCCCTCCTCAGCTTAGAACATTCTCTTTGCTCACTTGATAATTTCTCTATAAGGACATTTTCGGGTTTACGTCAGCAAATTATTTTTTATTAATACTAATTATAATCTTTTCTGATATACATGCAAACACCACTATGTATGTATGATATGCATTGCATTTGTACACCAACATGCACACACCATTATGCATGTGTGTAAAACACATACAAATACTACTATGCATGTGTATACCACACATAAACACACCATTATGCATGCGTGCAACAAACATGCAAACGTTATTATCACACATGCACATACCAGTATGCATGTGTCCAACAAACATGCAAACACCACCATGCATGTGTACAATATAAAATAAATAAAATTTTTTCATGTTAGTCCTAACATAAAATGTGAGTGTGCATAGAGTCAAAAACAAAATTGAAAAGTCATGTAAGATTTTGATTTAACTGATAAAAACTAAAATGAGGATAATATTGTCTTTCACATGGTCAACCCGGTTTGTCCTTAAGTCATAAATTATATGCCGACCATAAACTGAAGTTCGTTGAGATTCATAACGTCGAAGGATTTGTGAGTGAAGTTGAACTTATTAAGTTGATGCTGGAGAATGCAGAGTCCTTAAAAATGTTGAACTTCCCCCAAGCCAATTATCTGATTATTCATGTGTGATGATGCCATGATGGTGCTATTCTCAATCTTAGCAGTGGAAATTGTATATGTTCCGAATGTGCGCGCACTTGAACTATATTGCATTGAACTGTCAATTATGTCAAGTTTTGTGAGTGAATAATAATTGATTAATGAGATTACTTGGAAATATTGAAATTACTCTTCAAAATGTCACAATTTTTGAAAGTTTTCATCCCTGTTCTTATCAAGTAGTGACCAAAAGGAAAGTTCATTACTATTTGCAATAGCAGTTCTCAATATATATATGTGCATTCCTTTTACGAAATTGAGGGAACTTGGAATTTGGAAATTGGGTTGGGCTTGGTTGGCGTGCATGAAATTTTGGCAGTGGTCTGCAACGCTTCAACACTACGTCTAAAAGACTAAAAACCTAAAAACAGTTGAAAACTCTAAGTGTCCTACGGCTCTATAGGCAAAAAGAAAACAATGGATGCAGGCCGCAAGAGATGTGAAGATAGGATCAGCAGTTTACCAGATGAGGTTCTTCATTACATATTATCTTTTTTAGATATGTGGTATGTTGTTAGAACGTGCATTCTGTCCAAAAGATGGAGATCACTCTGGACTTCAGTCCCGTACATAAACTTGGACATGGATATACTTCCGTTTTACATTGAAGATTTTATCAATTTTCTCTATAACGTTTTGTTTTGCCGTGACCAATCGAATATTCATACTTTCCGTCTCATTCACAATGATGCTCACGTCATTGATTCGTATGAAATTAATTCAATATTTGATTGTGTTAGTATTGCACTAAAAGATAATGTTCGAGAACTCAATCTTGAACTATTAGCCTCAATCCATTTACCCGAAATTGAGCTACCGCGGTGTCTTCTGAATTCTAGATCATTGGTGAAACTGAACTTGGATATTGATTATGACAACAAGTACTTTATTAAAGTTTTCATTAGTCTACCCGAATCAGTGAATTTGCCTAATCTTAAATTGCTGAAGCTTCAAAAATTTGGCTTTCGTGGTACTGAGTTCATTCAACAGCTTTTACTGAATTGTCCAGTTCTTGACACTTAAAGCATAGTCCATTGTGGCCTTCATGATGCAGATAGCAGACATAGCAGTCTGACTATATATGCTGCTCAACTAAAGCACTTGGAAATATGTGTGGATGAATATAGTGATAAGAACAAAGTGTCAATAAGTTCTCCTATGCTCAAATCGTTCAGGTGTGAGTGTTGCATTTCAGATGAATATTTTCTTGAGGATCTTTCTTCTCTAGACAGGGCAGACATTGACATGGGAATGGGTTGGCGTACTAGTGACGCCGAAATTTATAGAAAAATGATGAAGTTTCTTGGAGGGCTTTGTAATGCAAAGTCATTGGCGCTGTCGGTTTGGTTGTTGGAGGTATGTTTCCTTTTCTGAAAGCTTCAAACTGTTGTTTTTATATAATTCGAGTATGCGGAGTTGGAGCGAGGAAATTTTCAACTCAATTTTATTCATTTTTTTAATTTCATGTGTGTGCCTGCGATGTGTGTGTAATGGAAAGAGATTTGAAAAGTTTTGATTGTTATTTCATCAAGATAAATAATCATTGTTGGTAACCTTCCTAGTTACATATTGCCGCACCTACCCTGTTGCCATCACTACATGCAGTAGGAAATTAATAAGTTTCTTTTTCTTTTACTAAAACATCTATTTTTGTGAGATCGTAACTCAGCATGGAATTATAGTGACTCCATTGTGGACTCTTAATTGCTTATTATCATTACTGTCACAAAATTTAGTTAAGCTGCACAAACCAAATGTCCAGCTGTCACATCAAACTCTTTTTTTTTTCGGTAATCAACATATATATATATGTTGATGTGTTAGCAACACACAGCCTTAATCTTCCTCTACATTCTAAGTGGCTTACACTGCCACAGTGCCACCATATATATATGATAAAAAAAACCAAAAAGTTCTAGAGCGCATCCTCCAAGATGTTTCTTGATGTCCATGAGATGCTAGATGCTTTAGTTCCCAAAAATTTGCTGACTTCTCTGGCATCCGTTTCAACTTCTACTGATGAGCAGAAGATTCTGTTCCACCAGCTGCCTTTGAGATCCCCTGGCATTCTGCCTCTTCAGCTGAGTTTCCTCTACCCTTATCTGTTCCTGCTGCAATGAATATAATATTCCATTAGTATCCCTTAATATATACAAAACCAACTCCAAAACAGCTACTACCTGTGATGTAACTTGCATCAATGTTGAGCTTTAGAAGTCCCTGTAATGGAGGTTTCCATTTCTCTTTTCTTTCAGATAGTGATGCAAGTAAATTTACAGGCATATCAAGAATGACATAGTGATTAGATTTATTTATACATCAAACTCTTGAAAGCATGGTCTCTTAGTTCCGCTTGTTTCGAATGGAGTTAGTTGTTTTGAATCTGAGTTCCTAATTGGAATGTTGAGGTTGTCAGTTGTCACCTAATTGAATTACGCTTGTGATCCACGACCCTACTTGATCCCCAATGTACGCATTTCTGAGTGCTTTTATTAAGTGGTGGTATTCTACTTTTACTACTAATGTTGATTTTGATATCTAGCTCGCTTTGTTATCTGAATTGGCTTTCATTTGTCCGTGATTTTGCAAGGTTCTCCCACGAGCTGATGAACTCCTTCCAATGTCTTTTTCCGCAAGACACTTAAAGGTGACAATATGGCTCTCCAAGTATTGCTTCCAGAGCATAAAATATCTTTTGGAGAGCTCTTACAATTTGGAGACTCTTGAAGTGCACATAAATGACATAACTGATCTGGTAACGAAGTTTTGGTTTTATACATATATATTTTTTTCCGATCAAGTTTCTTTGGTTTTATATTTGTACTTGTTAGTCGTAAATCTCAGCTACTGCACCATACAGTCATACTAGCAACTATTCCTTTTATACGTGCAACAATGAAATTTTAGGATTCCAGTTAATATCATCTACAAGAGAGGCCTACTCTCTATTTCAATGTACCAATACGTACGTGCACAGTGCACTGATCTAGATCCATCATTCCCAATTTCCCATCAAGCACTTTACTTTTTCTTTGCAAATTTCTTTTTCCTATACTAGCAATTAGACATTTTGTATGACGCCGCAAGTTATACTTCTTTAACTAACGGGTGTGTTTGTTTAGGCAAAATATTGCGATTTTATAGAGAGATGGGAGTATCAGGAAGCAGTGGAAGTTCTTTCCAAGTGTACGTCGTTCCATAAACTGAGGTTCGTTGAGATTCATAACGCTGAAGGATTTCAAAATGAAGTTGAACTTATCAAGTTGATGTTGAAGAATACAGTCGCCTTGGGACAGTTAACCATTGGTGCCTCTAAAGAACATTCGCGTACAATAGGAGGCTAAGAACATTCTGAAGGAACTCGTACCTCATAAAGTGTGACAATGGTGCTATTCTAAATCTGTATAATGGAAATTGTATATGCTCCAAACTTGTACCTGAAACAAATGTTATCAAATTTTTTATAATATCAGTTTGGTGAATGAAAAAGAATTTATTCTTATGGAGGATATATATAGGAACTAGAGGATTTACTTGGAAATATGGAGGCTACAATTCTATTGCTGTCGAATTTAGATATCAGAATTCAGAATATAGTCGTTGTTCAGTGGTTTAGGTAATTAGGTCCACTTCATTTCTTTGTTTCTTATGTTTCAATGGATTTCATTACTGTAGAAGTATACATATTTGGCCATATTGGTATTTGGTAAGAGATTTAATTAATTTCATTTTTTTTAACAGAACTGATCAGTCTGATGGTCTGTTTCTGTACTCTGTAGTATGTGAGGATTTAGATGTAGCAAATTACCATAAATATAACTGACGGCAACTTGTCCTTCCCTCCTAATTTTTGAACAAAGTGCTTTTTGGTGTTTATTTAGAGCATGTCTTCAGTGCAGGTCGTATGGTGCGCAGGTCATATGGGCCGTTGGATCAGTACTTTTGCCATTAAATACACACGCACCCCTTGGTATGAGTGGCCGAGATGTCAGGGCGTACCCTACATCTCGCGCACCATAGATTTAGCCGTGTATTTATTGTACTATCATGTGGAGAAGACCTTGAATCATAAAAGATGCATCACAACCTCTTTGTTTGCATGCTAAATCTCTTATTAGCCCTGTTCTTATAAGCTAGTACTAGTGACCAAGATAATAACAATCTACCATGAGTTTAACCAATTAACATTAAAGGAGAGGTACAAATATATTTCATGATGAGAAAAGCACTTATGCTCATTTTCCTTTCATAGTATCTTACATCAGTGCCATTGCTACTAAAACACAGATCAATTCATATTTGGTTACTTGGTTGCCATGGTCAAACAAGTTTTTTTTTTAAAAACAGTTATGGGGTTTGGCAGACCCCTACCTGTATTAAAATAAAAATATAAACAGTTCCAAGTACATCCTCACTGACAATTGCTTCAAGAGAAACATCTAATGGAGAGAAAAAAAATAGAAAACAGGATCAACGTTATCAAATTTAGCAAGGTAATCAGCTGCTCTATTTGTCTCTCGGTAAGAATGACTGATGTTGCAACTTGCAAGCAACCATTTTGTCAATCTTCAAGCTAATAGCCTTAGCTATGTTTTGACAGTACCAAACAAGTTAGCAAGGTACTAACGGCTATATATCATGTAAGATCAAGTAAAATGATCTATACTCAAAAGAAATCCAACACCATTTGTAGTGGGTCTCTAGTCAACATGGGTGACCTGTGAGCCCTGAATCGGATAACTAGGAGGATCAGCTTCAGCTCTTAAAAAAAATGCTTCAGCTCTTATTAGATGGGTATATTTTATTATAGAAATCTTAAGTCGAACTCAGAATACTCATTTAAGAGGCCTGCGTATCTTCAAACTAATGTGCACCATGAGAACTATGGCCCATGCACTTTTCAATGTCAACTCTTTCGGTATTAATGATGCTCGACTTGAAAATCAACTAGATAGCTGGTCAAATGTATTTACATTTAATAGGCCACTGTTTTTTCCCTTATAAATTACATAATACATAAAAGCAAGTAGTTACGTAATCTTGCCTGCGTGGTGGTTATGGCAGCAACGCAAGTGATAAAGGAGACAAGGTGCCTGGTGCATCCACAAATTTGCTTTGACGAATATGTTTGTCTGTATATTAGTAGTGCTTAGAATAGTGGCTTTAAGTTACATTCACTTCACTTGTAGCATTTTTTTTCTTACATAAGTTATGGGGCAATTTATATGAAGCACGAAACTTCCAGTCCTCCCTAAGAGTATCATCATTAAAGAAAGATACTAACTACAAATACAAAGACTAGTTACAAACCCTACACAAGTGGATGGTTCTATAATCAAATCTCTCGACCTCAAGTACCATCCACTGAACTTCAATCCACAGTTCCACACGCCAAACACACTCAACTGACTTCAAAATTGGACGGAACCTAACCACTATGAGTAGAGAATCAAACAAAACACACGTCCATAATCAGCCAATATAACATTTGCCAAACACAAAAGCTATGGTGGACTAATAGTAACTAGCATTTCTACATGGAAAAGTGGAAAACAAAAAAATCAGAAAAGGCTAAAAGGAAAGTTGAAAGAGTGAACCTAGACATAGACAGCAAGTTTGAAGTCTGAAGTTTGAACATACCTGAGTTTTTAGTAATCTCTGATTATAAATATATAAATATATTTATATAACAGTTGAAAAAAAATGCTTCAAAACAGAAGACCAGTCAACTAAGAATCCTCCATTAATAAAACACACAAGAAAAAACGCGTTTCTTGTCTATCCCCATATTTATTAACAGTCAAACTCTTCCTTTCAAACCAACAAAAAAAAAAAAAAAAAAGAAAAGCAGAGTGGGCACTTCATATACATGTGTTATTGTTCAACAGCAATGAAAAAGTTTGATTCTTTTACGCATGGAGAGCAGTTTAGCAACACCCCAACAACAACAAACTGTACTTACAACAACACTTTACAACTCAATACAAGCATTGGGTCGTGGGTTTGATGTAACTTCAGATATTAGATTACTTTACTGTAAAGGGGCACCTTCTGGTTCTAGACTTATTCATTTTGATGAACAACATGTTCAAGATATTGTGATTCCTAAAGATGGTATTTTTATACCCAATGTTTCTGTTGATGTTGAGTGTTCTAGAGGCAAGTGTACTAGAGAAACTATTTCTGTTTGCAGCTTTCATGAGGTATGATTTGGGCTTGTTTAATTAGCTGAATTGTGAAGTGGGCTTGTTTAATTTTTTTTTTTAGGAAATGGACTGCTTTTATTTTTACATGTTTGTTAGTTTTTTTAGTTGTGTCTTGTGTAGATTTTGATAAATATGAGAAAAGGGTATGGAGGTTGTTTGATAGGTAATTCCAATGTACTTTTCATTGTAGAAATTTCTAGGTGGGAGAGTTTTGTACATTAGATTGGGGTAATTAGTCGTAATGGTTAGCAACGGCGTTTGCTTCTTATTTACTGAAAAGAACAGGCATATATAGGGTTTTCTAGCAATAATTGGGCTGAAGTGACCATTTTGCTTATCTTGGTTCTATTGTTCATAGCAATGGGCGATGAGGATGAGCCAATTGCTTTGAAGCTTATAAAGTGGTGCCATTTCCGGAGTCGTTTGTTGAGTTGCACATCCCAGCTTACTAAACTAGTATACGGTAAAACGGTGGAGCTGAACAAAGAAGAGAAAGAGAAAAGACAGAATTTGTGGTGGTGTTTGGAGAGAGAAAGAGAGAGGGGTGTTTTAGTGTTCAGCGGTGAAAAAAGAAAATGTGTTTGTGATGAAACGGACAAGTGCGTTTAAGCGTCCCTGGCCCAAGACTCACTTCATTCAGGATAAAATAAGTGGTGTGTGCTTCCCTATACAAAGTGTGCATTTTGCGCATGATATTGACGGCTGAAGAATAATGATTTCATGGGATCAATGTGGTAATGTTGAGGTTTTGAAATGGATGAGTAGATTAACTAAGGTTAAACGAAAAAGAATGCTTCCGTAGAAGAGTTGGAGGAGCTCAGCATGTACTTAACTATGGGACAATCTGTTCAATTAAGTCTAATCTCGTTCAAATGCAAAAAGTAAACTAAGGACTTAATATATGGTAGAAGGCAAAATGAAGGCTGCTGACTACATCGGGCATGGGACTATGGGAGACCTGATAGGTGTATGGGCAAGCTTTTTCCAGTTTAACAATTTGTTTAAATAGTTGATGTTGGGGAAAAACGTGAGTTTGATGACAAACTTACTGTTTTTATCTGAAAGGTTCACAGAGGATACGCAGGAAGGAATTTGACAGTTGGACATAGTTGATGTGGAGAAGTCGATACAAGATCTTCCCATAACTCGTACAGTTCTTCTTCATTTCATATGAGATAATTTTTTATGGACGCACAAACTGAACGAAGTTGTGATGGCCTTAAGTCCTTAACAATGGCTGAAATGCTGCTCGAAGGCAACAATTCTTCTGGTTAGTGGATTAATCAGGAAGAACACTCTTAGTTTCTTTGTTCTTATCTTCTAAAGTTCTAAGACAGAAACTGCCTAGAGGAATTAATGTGCTCATTCCCTGAAATTCAAGTTTAATCTTGTTATAGTGAAAGTATCAAACTATGACAATATCTCGCTTGAACATTTATCATCTGATCTTCATTTGTGCCCAGAATGTGTTGATTTATTGGCAATTGATGGATGTATAGATTGTAGGTAATCCCAGACTACAGATTGCTTCTGCTATGTTTTTGGAGGGATAACAAGGTTACTGATAAGTGCTCGTAGTATCCAAGATGATGTAGGACATTATGGACAACTTTACAAACTGTGAGTGTTTTATTTTGAATAGTCTAGGGTTAATTTTAATAGAATTAGCAAGGAATTTGCGAAGATTATTCCTCAGGATTCCAAGGAAAAGTTGTTTAAATTGTTGGAAAGTCATGGCGTTGAGAAAATTTTCCAGTTGGATTTGGTGAAAGAAGTTCTTATTACTAGAAGGATCAGTAGAAAAGCCAGGAGGTGTGATGTTTATGGTATATCTTGCATCTATGTATTCTGCACTAGGATCTTTTTGGCCGCGCTTCAATGTTATTGTATGTTTTCTGTGAGATACAACACATTTGAATTTCTCGAACTTTTGGCACTTAATGAATCAGAAGTTACAAGGATTTCAAGATTTATTAATAGGATACCTTCAGTTATGATTATTATCAAAGGGTGGCCAAGGTACACAGGCATGATTCTTAAGTTAGAAAACATATTGGGTCACTTGACGTTAATGCCTTGAAGGAGTTTACAATCATATTCACGTTTTCCTGCAAAGATGATGGATAGAGCTGATTATCTTTTCACATGCACAGTGTATTCTTGAAAAGTCTAACGCTGTTATTGAACCAAAGTTTCCGAAGTTGGAACTTTCCTGATTCGACCACATCCATTTTGGATGAGAGAACCTAAAGTGCTACTGAAATATATATTTGTGAAAATTATGTAAAGTGAATATCTTTTATTCATTGAGCATCTATCTTCTATGACATGATGGAAATCCATTGTGAATATCTGTGGCTCTTCTAATGCCGTCTCGCAGTATACTCTTTGTATACTAGTATTTTGGTTTTGAAATTTGTCATACTACAAACCATTTCAAGCTAATTCCAAAATACAAAAGCAGTACAAATACAGAATATCTCTATTATGGTCAATTTATTTACAGCGGAGTATGTGTTTTCATTAATGAGTATTTGATGTATGATTTTCCAGATGGCAGAGCATTTCAATAAGAAATCTGGTATATCAGGGCGAATTCCCCTGGGAAGTTTTAATTCTATGTTCAACTTCACTGGTTCCTGGCAAGTTGATGCTGCAACTACAAAATCCCTTGCTATGGATGGATATTCTATCCCTCTATTTAAGGTGCGACTGGCACAAGAATGTTTAGTTTTGCGTGAAGATATCAAGCGTGCTGTTCCTTACTCTTGGGATCCCTCGTCATTGGCAAGGTAATTCAAAGGTCAAAAACGCAGTTTACATTTGAGTCTGTATCTATCATGGTAGCATGCCTTTTATAGGTTCAAAATGGTTCCTTTTACAAGAGTGGACAATCAACTGTCGAAGTTTTTAGGATAAGAGACTCTATACGAATGATGTGGACGTACCTATCCTGTAAATACAAAGGTGGTACTCAAACGGGTCAAGCGCAGTAGATCATGTTTTTCTGAAATTTAGCTTATATGAGTTGTACACTTGTACCAATTGCAAGATCTTTGCCTGAATTTTCAAAATAATCTCAGAGGTGCTACTCATTAATTGTTATGTCTTCTCTTGTAATGCTTTATCAGCTTCATGTTTATTTCCTCTCTGAACTTTAGTCTATACCCTATATGACTGACCAAATAAAACCTGAGCAAGCGATTGAGTTCTCTAATAGGATATTTCTTTGCTCCTCTTTCAGCTTTATTGAGAATTTCGGCACACATGTCATTACATCTGCAACAATCGGTGGTAGAGATGTTATTTATGTCAAGCAGCATCAATCTTCTCCATTGTCGGCATCGGATATTGAGAAATATGTAAATGACATTGGGAATCAGAGGTTCTTTGACTTAGAAGGCCAGCTTGGTACTCTCTTCAAAAAAAGTGATAAGGTTAGTTGTTTTTCATATGCAATATAATTTCTCAGATATTTCGTATGCCACAGTGTTTAGTTGTTTAAATTGTAGTAGTTACCAAATATGTTGAGCTGTTTTTATTTGAATGAACAGGTTGCGGGTTCATCCATTTCACAAAACCAAGAAGCACACCCTCAGCTCTCCAGCGTTCCTTATCTAAGTGGGAAGGAGGTATGTACCCTTTTTTCTCTTCACAATTAGTATCAGAGAAGATGTCACTTGCTGCATGGAAAGAATGGCTAGTTGTTGTTTTTTTTGCTTATGATCCCCTATTACCTTGTCGTTGTCAAGTTAGGCTTGTGTAGTATGAAACCTTGTTAAACCTGAACATGTTCCATTCCATTCGAGAATGATCCATACTGTGGGTTTGAAGATTTTCAGAACTAGGATTTAATTTGTTATTGGCCTAAAGTCCTAAACAGTTTCTCTGGAATAAATGGGTTTAGGAGATGCTTCTTCAGGGACGGTTGCATATTTTTTCGTTTCTGCTTTCTTGATATGCTGAGAGGCTAAGTGCCCACGTCAACCTTTAAGTGCTCTCTGTATTCACTTTAGTCTATAAAATTCAAGTTACATTGGAATTTTCTTTTGACTGGTTGAATTTAGTTTGATTTCATTTCACATTTTCCACTGCAGGATGTTACCGTCATTTTTAGGAGAAGAGGAGGTGATGATCTTGTTCAAAGCCATGCAAAGTGGACAGAAACTATACATTTAGCACCAGATGTCATCAACATGAGTTTTTCTCCTATCGTTTCTCTTCTGGAAGGAGTGCCAGGAATAAAACATCTAACCAGTGCAATTGATTTATATTTAGAGTGTAAGATCTAGTTTACTTGCATCAACAATATAGTGTCTGTCATCCATACTGATTTTACGTAGCTATGATTTAAAGGTTTACCCAGAAAAGATATATCAAAAAAATATTGGGTAAAAGGTATTTTTCACACCAGTGCCCATGTTTGAAAAGATAATGGATCATTCTTCATGGTGATTGTCAAACCTAATGCTGTGATTATAATTCATCAAACCAGAATGGCCAGTACTCAGTGTCCTCCAATTTTGTGTGGTTGTGCCATGGCATCTTAGTAATGCCTGGATTCATAACCTGGTTAAAATACAAGTACTTGTTCATGTTAATGTGGTCAAAGTCATTGCATATATCATGCAAAGATTATTACTTCACCTCTATATTATTCTCTCCAACTTTGCTGTATTTCAAGTTGTTGGTTTTGTGAGCTAATATGTTTGGGTAAGCATTTATGTCACACTTGAGAAGTCATTATCATGAGAGACATGCATGTTCACTATTTTCCTGACACTACATGACTAAAATGAGAATAATTTTCTGCGATGGATGATGATCATTGTAACAGTTACTGAATTGACTTGGTAAAAGTAATATTTGTTCCTTACTAACAAACATAATGACTCCAATCACCCAATACCTGGAATTTGTAGATTTCCTATCCCACTAAGGAATACATTATTCTGTTTTTTCTGTGGTCCTGAGTAGTGCAGCTAGAAAGTTTCTGGTGAAGAAGAATTGTCATTTCCGATTGCTTTTATTGCAGTTTGGACTTGGTTTTAGTTGTTATTTGAATTATATTACTGTTGCTCCCATCACTGCTATTTAATTTATGCAAATTCTTGTTCAATTCTTAGACAAGCCGCCTGTGGAGGAGCTACAATATTTCTTGGAATTTCAAGTTGGAAGAGTTTGGGCGCCTGAACAAAGTAATCTTCCAGGCCATCAGAGAAAGGAGCCAGTCTGCCCATCCCTGCAGTTCAGTTTGATAGGTCCCAAGCTTTATGTCAGCGCAGATCAGGTAGTTCCATGCTTTTGTTGATCCGTAATTGGATAAATTGTAATTCTCCAGTTGTTATTTTATATTTACATACTACACTGAGTGAATACTATAAAAAGGTTTCCTAATGAAACACTTGGAAGTTGGAACCAAGTCAGCATCTTAGCTCTTTGCTTAGATGCTGTGTATATCTCTTAATGACAGCTTTCTTGATATTTCATTTTGAAAAACTAGGGAACAAGCTTCAAATAATAGGAGCTCATTTCTCAAAGCAATGAGCCTTGAATTCTCAATATATAATTTCTTAACTCACTTATGGTGTGAATATTACATGGCTTGCAGGTAACAGTTGGTCGGAAGCCTGTCACTGGGCTAAGGCTTTGCCTAGAAGGAAACAAACAGAATCGTCTTGCAATCCATTTACAACATCTGGCATCTCTTCCAAAAATCCTTCAGCCCCACTGGGGTTCTCACATGGCCATCGGGGCACCAAAGTGGCATGGCCCTGAGGAACAAGATAGCAGGTGGTTTGAGCCAATTAAGTGGAAAAATTTCTCACACGTAAGCACGGCACCTATAGAGCATACTGAGACTAACATCGGGGACCTCTCTGGGGTTCACATAGTTACAGGTGCTCAGCTAGGTATCTGGGATTTTGGTGCGAGAAGTGTACTACACCTCAAACTTCTCTTCTCCAAGGTACCGGGGTGTACAATAAGGAGATCAGTGTGGGATCACAGCCCTTCCAACACCTCTCTCATACAGAAGCCTGAAACTTCAGATGATAAGAAGGCTGATGGTTCAAGTCAAGCTGGAAAGTTGGCCAAAATAGTCGATTCAACAGAGATGTCAAAGGGCCCACAAGATATGCCTGGCCATTGGCTGGTTACCGGAGCAAAGCTAGGGGTGGAGAAAGGAAAGATTGTACTGCGTGTAAAGTACTCCCTACTCAACTACTAAGAAAGATACCTATAATAGTGATTTGCCATTTATCCCCTTGGCCGCAGCATCACACATTCTTTGCACAGGCATCTCAATGTTTTTTTTTTTTTTGGCTTTTGTAAATCCTTTTTGTCTTGATAAATATTTTATTATAGTTTATCCGAGGGCATTTTCTTTGATTTTTTGTATTAGTTCTGTAATTCTGTTGTAAACGGGCAAGGCATTGTCATTAAGTAATAATAAATCGTTCACAAAAACTATTTTCAGTGCTCCTGTCAAATAGCCTGTACTCTTTGTTACTTTTCGTTTTTAAGGACTAATGTATTTGTATGCATGCACATTTTGCTCTAAACAAAGCCGTAAATTCCCAGGTACCAAGTATGAGGAAAAAGGCTCCTCAGTCATTAACTGGGAAATTGGGGTAAGCTATAGCAAACCCTTATATATACCCTTCTTTTATTATGTGGAACAGTTTTTGGTTTTATGCACAGAAAGTTTCCATAAATTATAGTGAATGGTGATCTTCCACAATGAAAAAACAAATTCAGTTATGCACTAGTCTTCCCAGACAAGAAGAAAAGCTCAAGACTGACAGCTTCAGTCGGTTAATCCTGGAGTCTGCTCACACGCACGATGGAATCACCTTAATGATGAATGACCATATCCCAGAGTGCAGTTCAATGCCAAAGAAGGGTAGTTTCATATAATACAGCCATGCAGGTCTTCCCTGCCTCCCTAGAAGTCTAGAACTCAAAGATGTTCATAATTTTCATTATCTACTTTTACTCCTAGGGTTCCATTTCACCAAAATTTTCAAAATTTGGTGGTAGGTGGTGAAACTATGACAAAAGGAAAACGGGGCAACCTGACAGAGCAGGAAGTGAGAGAGAGAGAGAGGGCAAAATTTTCATTACAAAAAAATATTTTACATTAGCTTATTCACTGTTCTTGGTACTGAATGCAATGAAATTGACACTTATATCATCCGATAGAGCCCATCTGCCTGTCAAAGGATTGTATACAAATCCTGCCATTTCTTGGACCTGAAAAAGAGGCATCCAAACAAAACATCTTTCAGAGAAATCACAAAAATCAAGAAGTAACAGATACTGAACCAGAGATAACCGGGAAAAAGGGTTTTCTTGATTACCGAAATAGAAGCTCGATTCAAGATAAGAACTAGTTCTTCAGGAGTAAGAAAACTTGACCACTGATGTGTACCCTTTGGGAGCTGCAACAAAGCAGGATTTACTAGGTAAGTTACACTAGTAAAAGTAATATTACCTTAACCTAAATGTGTGGGTTTGTTAAAGGAGTCACTTCAGTTGGCGTAATGCAGAGGGCTCTCTAATGTTGCAACCTAATTGTTGTAATCCACAAGATGAATCATGGACTCCAAGGTGTCCTCAAGATTTTAACATAATCGATTTTGTCAATAACTAACCATAACTTCAGTACTTCACTATCTCCAACAGTCCGTTATCTTATATCCATTTATATAGTCCATGTTTGTTCACTGTAACTGCCCTTCAGAGTTTGACCCTGGGCACTTACATTCTGAACGAAATTTATTACATTTGGACTCCAGTTCATTAATATTACATTCAATTAAAATCATATGAAATCGGTCGAAAAATATATGTTCCAATATAATTATCTGAAGAAAGTAAACCAAAACCAAGTACGATTTATGAGAAATAGGCATACCCACTGGAGGAGGTACTCTGCAGCAACGATGGCCGTAGCATAGGATCTCATAGAGCGGTTGATGGTAGAGATCAATGTGGCTCCATGAGGAACAGTTAATGATGCCAAGGACTTGCAGAACTCTGCAGGCTCTGCTACATGCTCAATGACCTACACTTGTAAAAAAAATATATAGCAGAAGTAACGAGTCAAATAAAATATTTTTTTAAGACCAGAAATATAACAGAAAACAGCAAGTTTGTCTTTCTTCTGAGCTTAGATTGACTATGTGTCCTGAAATAGAACAGGGAGGAGCTAGTACGACCATGAAGAAAGTCATACAAATGAATTGGGTTCCCAGTCAAGTACTAATTTTTCTGCAAAACTTCAAAACAAGGCAAAGGCACACCCTAGAATTTGGGAACTTTTATTCGCAGCTTGTAAGGACCCTAGAATTTGAGAACTTTTATGTGCAGCTTATAAGGCAAACCACAGTTTGACTCGATGGAAGGAATTAACTTGTCTCATTTATCTTATGTTGGACTGGGACTATCCAAAATTAGCTTCCAGCTTAACTTATCATCAAGAAGCCAAAACTGCACATGCAATAAGAAAACACGAACAACATTAAATACAATATTTGTGACAACTTTATATGTTCAAACAATGATCTGTGAGAAGATAACCTCATAAAGAGAAAGTAATCCATTCAATATTTCAATTCCATGTGACGGACTACCATTCAATCAGTAATATTGAAGACTTATTAAATTAATGCACCGCAGAAGTCAACAATGAGGATACCTAGCAGATTAACGACAATGCACTTCTAAGAGGTTCAAACCATTTGACTCACCACCCCCTAGAGATTCCAGTTTCCATTAACTACAAAACTTTGTTGATTCTCACATTTTCCACTTAGATCTAGAGAAAAACAAGTTGGTCGGGTTGCCTTTCGCACTAAGTACACAAATCATCAAGGCCATAAAATAACTAGAAAGGACACAGAAATAAGAGTAAATTATCCAAATATCTTTCTCCTACAGAAAGTGATACATGCACAAAAGAATGATACTGTTAAGAAGAATAAGTTATTCAATATATATATATATATATATATATAAATATATATATCATAATATATATTGTGAAAAGTAATTGTAACTCATGTAAACCTTCCTCACCCAATCAATAGCCTACCTCCAGAGCGATCACAACATCAAATTTCCTTTGCTCTTCAACCAACTTCTCTGTCATGATGATCGTATTCATTTAAGTTTTTGTTTGGCCCAAAAAATTATCAAACAAAGCACAAAAGATACATAAATAAGAGATATACAAAAACAAGTCATCTGAACCCCGACTTATTTCTATCTACAAAATAAATGGAGAGAAAAATTCCAGTTATGGACGAAAGGATCAAAGGAAAAGCCTTGCAATGGCTCAAAATTTGTACTCAACACGAACAAAAGGATTATCATGTCAATGGTAACTCTTTCAATCATGCAGCCTTTAACATATAACGAAGTAAGATCGATATGTACCAGCTGTTGTGCAACAATACTCAATTGATGAAGTCACTGGATCTGATTCCTGAGGGAAAAGAAAAGGTACTTTCGCAATAAACCTTCTGGTATTACCAGTGACGCATAAACTACATCTATTAACAACAAAATAATCTTACTAAAACAAAGAGTAGCAAGTCAGAGTTCATTGCACTCATAATCTTACAAAACCAAAGGAAAAAAAGAAAAAAAATAAAATAAAATAAAAAATAAAATAAAAATCAAGTAATCAACCTTATGAAAACCCACTATTCCGAACTATTATATCAGCCATCAGGTAAATGTCTACAATGGGCTGCCATCAATTCTGGGATACAATATACTTCGTAACCATATGCATTAACTTTGCGCCTGGTTACTGATTAGGTAATAAGACTGTAAAGTTCCAAGTCTTCAGCATGATGTATCCAGAGTCCAGACACTTCTAATTGTCTATTTCAATTTCTTACGAGGTTGAATGTTATGTATCTCCAATTCCACTTATCTAGTCAACAATCCCATCTCTCAATATATGCATGTGGCTATTGTTCCTTCTAAGCTACTATTACATGAGTGATAATCCAAGATCTCTCATCCGTATTCCATGATATTCTGGAATACCAACAGAAGGTGCCCGAAACATCAGATTCCTATGGTGAGGTTATCATACCAGTGAGATTTGATAACTAAATCATCAAATGATATCAACCAACAGTAAGATAGAATATTGGTAATGGGAGTATCAAACACTGCATGAATGGAAGAATGATCTGTTCTTAAGACATGTTACTAGCACTTAATCTGTAAAAAAATATATATACTAATTAGAGAATGCACACTTTTTTTTATGGTAAGCCCTCTGCTTCCCACCGTATGCTCCCCATTGGTGCAACAATGCAGAGAACAAGAATAGATAAATAACACAGAGCTACATACAATAAATACAATAGAAACTACTGTCATTCGAATTTAGACATAATGAGAATCAGATCATCTAGAAAAGTAAATGAAGGGGTTCTTAAAACCCCAGTCCATCTTTTTCTTATTTAGGAAGAAAGCCCAGCAAAGACTTAGTATTAATTACTAGAAAATATAGTGTGTTGTAGATAAACAGAGACAGAATAACACTTCTTATTTTCTGATAAAGATGTTAATACCGCATGAAGTCGTGCAATCTTGATATTTTTATCAACAGCATCAATGCCTGTAACAGTAGCCCCCATTCGAGCCAGTGGCTGTAAAGGGGAAAAAAACCAGTAGAAAAAGTAACAGCTGTGTTAGTTGAGTGTGGTAGACTGTTACTTTCTATAATCACACGTAGTTGGAGTATTTTATATTAGAATATACAACAAACGAATCGAGTTACTCCAAAAGTAGCAATAGTGAAATATAAAAATGAGCTCAGTGAAGTCTAGGACTCAAGGATATATTAAACCTCAGTAAGACTAGTGAGTATGAAAATACCTCAGAGAGAATGCCACCTCCACAACCAACATCTATGATTTTAAGTCCTTCAAAAGGCCGAGCAGAGTGTGGATTCTTTCTGAAGACAAGAAAAGTATCAGCATATCAAGAAAGGGCTATATGTGTCCTATGATCCTATCAAAAGTAAGAGAAGGTCCAACAAATTATGTAAGAAGTACACATCAAGGTGGAGAACCATATAATAAATCTACAGAATACATGAATATTTTATAAAATATTCGAAATACTGGAAAACTTTGTCAGGTCTCATATTCTTTGATATTTAGGCATTTAGAAGATTCCACTGAACAAGTCGCTCTAGTTATCTACCTCCTGAACTTCCAACATTATTTGAAGCTGGTAGGAAAAATCTCTAACACCTAAACCAATCGTTTAGATAGCTCATTCTAAAGTTAAAAGGGAGGTTAATACTAACAATATGGAAATTTAATATTTTGGGAAGAAAAATTGCCAAGAAAACTGTATTATAACACGAATGATTGTTGATTCTTAAATAATTAACCAAAAAAATTCGGCCAATAAGCAGTTTTGAAGAACGTGAATATGAAATAACATCTCATATGCTAAAAAATAAACATCAGCAATTAGAATCTAGTTGCCATTTCAATGTCATCTAAGATAATAACTCAGGGAAAAGTGATCTACCTGAAATGTCTACACAGAGTGGAGCGGATGAAAGAGAGTCTTGTAGGGTTCATAATATGCAAAGGTTTGAACGGCCCTTGGGGATCCCACCTGGTAATTAAATTAAGAAAAAACAAAACCATGTCAAACATTGAGCATAACTAAATGTTTCAATGAGATTTTAAACTTTTTCAACAGCATACTACCCTAGCTCAGACCATTTTGCAATGTACACTGCCCTTGTATTAACCAAAAGTGGTCCCCCTAACAAAGATGATGCAAATCCGACAAAAAATTGGCGCCACGACTGAAACACTCTAACCCTCTCAATGCCCATTATTTAATACAGTCCCCTTTCCACATTGTTTACACACAAATGAAAATTTGTATCCACCATTGTGCCACGCACATCGAACATAAACGCAAACATGCACACATTCAGGTCACCACTCAATTCAGCTACACTGAATATTGTTTAACTAACAAACCCTCTTTAGTTATCACCTCAAACTACAAAACCAACTACCATTTGCCATCATAACTCAAAACCATACATAAACACTACCATTCTAACACAACCATAAACATGCATTGTCTTAACTAATACCAAGAAACAAAAACAGCTATAAACAAAAAAAAAAAAAAGCATACCATGTTTCAGCAATAGCAGAAAACTTAGCCAACTCCACTGGATTTAAAGATGAAGAAATGGGCTTTTTTGCACCATCTAGTGAATAATTTTTCTCATGAAAAGGTGGAACAGAAGAAGTAGTAGTATTGGGAACTTTTTGAGGTGTATCAGAAAAGGGTCTTGTTTGAATGATATGAGAAGCACTAAAGATTGATACTTTGGAAATTTTTTTGCTACTTGTGTTTATAAATTTAGTGAGTTTCAACAATTTTGAAGCCATTTTGTTTTGGTTTTTTTTTTAGAGAAGAAGAGGAAGGGGAATTTTTTTGCAGAATGCAAGAAAAGAATTTCTCTTTTATTATTAGTCCGGGTGCTTAGAAACTTTAAAGAAAGGGGTTTGTTTAAACGTAGATAGTTCTTACAAATTTTAATTAAAGGTCTTTACGCTATTCAAATTTTAAATAAAGGGCTTTAGCTGAGGGGTGTGGATCCCTTAGTTGTGACTATTAGATCAATAATTCTAGACGTACTCCCTAATTATATCTAATTTATAATGATATCTAATTACAAATTAGATACACCTAAATATACATCAATGCAAATCAACGTTATCTCTAACTAGTATACTGTTATGCAGTGGGGTGGAGTAGAGAGAGAGTGGAGAGGGGAGAGAGAGAGTATGGAGAGGGAGAGGGAGAGGGAGAGGGAGAGAAATGAAGAAAAGAGATGAGAAATGAGGACAGACATACAGAAACCAACCAAATAATTTTTTGTCCACATACTCCCTCCGCCCGCTCAGCTCACTCGGCAACTGGGAAGACTTATCTGCATTCTGCTGCTTTTGGTATGTGTCTAACCGTATCCTACATCCACTTACCATGGTGAGAATAACTCACTCACTCATTAAGCCCAACGGTGTTGGCCAGCAATAGGAGTGCTTACATTAGGAAAGCTACATCTTATCAAATGGTACTTTGTATTTAAGGAACCGCAACTCACCGCAAGCTGAATGGTACTTTATATCAAGGAACACTTCTCACCAAGCTACATCTGGTATCAAATGCTTGTTTTGGACACATAAACATGTTGAGTTGACCTAATTTTGGACAACATTTTTAATTTCTGGTCTCTGAGTTTCGGAAAATGCAAGATTTCGGTATGCTTAGAGCATTATCAACGCGCTGCTAAAAAAATTTGCAGTCAAAATTGCTAAAACCAGTTTATGTACCAACGCTTTTTTTTTTAATATTTTTGGTTTCTATTTTCGGACAACAGAACTTGTCCTGTGCATTTTAATTTTTTTTATTAAAAAAAAAAACATTCAAACGGGAATAGTTATCCCGTCTTTCCCTAATTTTTTGACTAAAAAAATTAAAACATTAAAACGGCAAAACTTGACCCGTTCAAAAAATTCAAAAAATGATGATGAATTTTTTTGTTACAGCCATTTTAATTTTTTATTAAAAAAAAATGCAAAACTTGACCAGTCCACCATCTGGACGACTAAAGTTGACCCGTGCGAGTGGATGCTAAATTTCTGAGTATTTTGGTCGAAAATTTAACAATTGCTAAGATAGAAATAGGTGTTTGGCAACACATTATTGGTGAACGAAATTACTAAAAAAAACTACTACCTATCACATTGGCAATAAAAAATAACAGCGTGTTGATGATGCTCTTAGAGCCTTAGACAGGGCAATATTCCCAAACGTTCCCTAGTCTAATTGGTAGCTTTGAGATGACACTTGCCTCGATGATTTATTTTCAAATTATTCCAAGGCTCCAAGCAAATATTCTTTTATTGGGAATTCCATTTTACCTTTTGTTATTATTGTACATGCTCTGATGCTATTGTAGTCTGGTTCCTGGTGGTGGTGTTAAGCAGTAGAATTAGCCAACATATATGGTGTGTGCCTGTTTGGCATTGAACTCATACCTGGTATACTCTTTCAAGGATATGACCCAAATATATGAAATATGATCCCACCACCAACAAACCCTCCAAAATTAAGGTACTGGGCAACTGCAATTTCATGTGACATAACCATCTTTTACCTCTAGTGGTAATAAAAAAGAGAAGGAAACGGAAGCAGTGGAGGTGGGGTAGATAGTGTATTGAAAGCAATGGTTTTCCTTACACATAGTACTGGTTTGCCCACGTGAGGTTCTGGTACATATGCTGGTTTAGTTGGAAGAGTTGCTAAATCAGTGACCTGTCCACAACCCCTCGTGCAGTCAAGTTTTTGATATTTCAAGTGTTTGTGATGTTAGTATTGTGTAAAAATAAAGGTGTGTGTGTCTGTGTCAGATTCTCTCTCACATCAATTACACTTTGAGCGTAAGAGATCACATTTTGGACACTTGGTTTGGTTTGATTTCCTTCAGTGGTTTTTAATAACGTCCCTTTCTCATATAGTGTTGGTTTTAGTTCCCATAAATATTGTAGATTTGTAGTTGACAAAACATGGAAACTTACTCATGTTTTCATGACTTGAGCTAAATAAATTTGTCAAAAGAGGGTCTGTATTTCATGATTTTGACAGACCCTTAAAACATGAAATACATACCTTATTGCACTACTCATGTAACTTCTCTCTCACCAGATAGGAGCAGTAGCAGTAGTGTATCTACTGTTTTGCTTTGGCCCTTTTCTTTATTTTCTTTTGCTTCCATCATCAGTTCATCACAATGTATTATGTGGGATTACACTCTAATTAAAGTTGAATTATCAAAGTATGTTTTTTTTTATCTTAGGATTTGAATTGTCAAGTACATTGCAAAAGAGCAGTTAAAGATTAGCTTTATGTGCTAATGGTAAAGATGGAAAATCACCTCTCCCTTGGGAAGTTGAGGGTAATCTATATTCCAAACTAAAATTACCATATATCTTCATCATTCCTGTAAGGCCGTAATGGCCCTTCGCCCAAAAATACTGAATTCTTATAGAGACAGTTTGGTGATGAAGAGTAGTGTAGTCTTTTCCTTCCATAAGAAGTACAGCAGCCTAAATACAGTGGGGAATGACTTAAGAGTTAGGAGTAATTAGGCCCCCATGTTCTAAAGAAAGATGTAAATTATGAATAAAAGTGTACTATAAAAGTGTGAGGAACTGTTGCTGTAAATTCTTCCTTTGGAGAGCGTGGGTTACAGCTCTTCATTATGAGTGTCCTTCTTGCCAGTCAGGTGTTGGATGTACCTGCTTAGCAGTCCATGTCCCACTCTCAATTCTCACCCACCCTTAAATTTTGCGTTTTTTTTCCTTTCTACATTTTACCAAACCATGTCACTGACTCACTGTAAATATGGTTTTATTTGCAGCTGTGTAAGCTTAGGAGTTAGGAGTGTGATCAATCATCAATATCATCAACTTACATTCAGTTTTAACATTCTGTTTCTTTCATTGTTTCCTTTACCGGAATACTGTGTGTCACACTGTCACCTGCAAGGCTGCAAACTCTCATTATTATGATTTTTAAGCTAGATTGACCCTGTCCAAAATATAGCATGGAGACTGAGACTAATCAGACCCTACAGTATGCTTTCACTGTTTAACCCACAATAATAATGATAATAATAGAAACGAGATCATACAAGCTATTTAGGGGGCATGGAGTCAATAATAAATATAAGGCAGTGAGCCAGAGACATTGTGTTCAAATTTCAAAATGGATAAAGTTCAATGTCTTCTTTTATATACAAGGAAAGCTTGCTTTAATGCATGCTAACTTCCAATATGCAAGATTTGTCACTTTGATGTATACCCTTTTGTTTGGTTTTGAAAGAAAGATAGCTAAAAATACAGCATTCTACTAGGTTGTAACTTGTAACTTGTAAGCTCTTCACATTTGTTATTAATGATGTTGATGTATCGCTAATTTTTATCCTTTGGCAATGGAGTTCTCTTGTCAATGTTTGTGCCGTCAAATTTAGTTATTGGAGATGTGGCTAAACAAACATTAATCGGTTTTGATATTTTCTTTCCAAGAAGTTTTCTGATCACTAATAAGTGAGTAGACTATTTTAGAGGCCTTAAGCTAATTATATCTGTCATTTAGGAATCTGTTAATGGCAGTTAACTTTTTTCAGACAAGATACATACAACAAAAAACACTCCCGTCATCTTTGCTGCAAAACAGTTAAAAGGTTAAATGTGAGCAGTCTGCAACTCTGTAAGACTGAATTGCATAATTGGGCATTTTCTAGGTTTTTTAACAATCTTAAGATTGGAACAATGACAATATCACCCTTATCATTCTTCCAGTCTGCCACTTTATCTTTGCACTTTCCAAGCTAATGCATGTTTATGTAGGGGACCCTTGTTTAATCAGATCTAAATAAACTAGAGTATATATACAGCTTTGTCAGACATTTCTCTGCCTTTCTCTGCCTTGCCTTTCCCTAAAATATTTTCATTTAACATGCATGGTATATACTTACTATATAGTTCCCTTCGGCATACAAATATGTACATATACTTGCAGTCTTGTAGAATAATATTAATTGTATGTTTGCAAATAAAAAATCCATGTAATGTACGCGTACAGTAGACTTCAATGTACTTTTTATATTAGTTGGTTTATCAATTTAAGCTAAGCGTTAAACTTTTTGGAATTTTGGATCACTTTAAAGAGTAATTTCAACTTATATATGTATGCTTGGGGTACATGCATGTATCTTTTCGTACAATAGAAAGCTCAATTTAAAGATGTTGGACTACGTACAGCTTACAACCAAAATAAAGACTTTATTAAGTAATACCCAAGATACATACACAAGCTTTAATTTCTCTGCTAATAAGTTTTCTGCTAAATATAGTGAAACAAATTCAGATGAACAGAACCAAATGCACCAACTAATGAAAAATCCCCTGTTGCAGAAACTGCACAGATACTCATTTGTGGTTGACTGGTTGTCCAATGGCAGACTTGAAGACTGAAGCCTGAATCTATCCTTAACCAACTTTTTCAACAATATCCTCCGAAAGAATCATAGAGAAAGAAGAAATGATGAACATAAACAAACAAAGAACAAAAAAATCATACTAAGTACATCATCCAGACACTTAAAATACTAAACACATTGAGTAATATGCAGAATCCATGTGAAGGAGCTCGAGATTTCTTGAATGATTTTCCCATAGAAGGATTGTTGTTTTTTCCACAAACACCAACACCTATCTTCACACTCTCAAGTGCTTCAGCCCCATTTAAGCAGAGTCCTGGATTTCCACTTAGATCAAGATTTCTGCCTAATCTAGAACAGAAACCAGAATTGAAGGGAACAACACCATTTAACATGTTTCTGCTCAAGTTCAAGTGATATATGTGAGAAAGACTACTCAATCCAACTGGTATTTCACCTGTCAACCTGTTGTTTTGCAGAGATAATGTGCTGAGGTTTTGAAGTTGAGTGAAACTTTGAGGAATTATACCTGTGTAACCTGAATTTGCAAGCCTGAGTTCTTGAAGCTTCAACAATCTTCCAAGCTCGAATGGTAGAGGAATGAACATGGGATTGTCATCCATGAGAAAGTATTGTAAACTATGCAACTTTGCCAAACCTTTTGGAAAAGTTCCTTGCAATTTGTTGGTGCTTAGAGCAATGAAAACCAATAAATTGAGCTTTTCTACAGTTGGTGGTATACTTCCTGTGAGCATATTTGAGCTTAAATCAAGTTTTTGAAGAATGCCCAACTCTCCAATTGTTGCCGGTATCGCCCCCATGAAAGAATTATAGCTCAAATCTAGCCCAACAAGGTTTCTAAGCATCCCAACTTGGTTTGGAATAGTACCTGTGAGAAAGTTGTAGCTTAAGTCAAGGTGTATGAGGGATGTTAATGCGAAAAGTTGCACTGGAATTTGCTCATTCAGGTTGTTTTGTGACAATGTGAGAATCTGAAGAGAGTTTAATAAAGAGATTTGAGGTGGAATTGGTCCTATGAGAGCTTGGTTTGATCTTAGACTTAATTGTTGAAGTGAAGAAGCAGAGGCGACCCGAGGCGGTATTGAAAGACTAGTTTTAGTGTGAGTGAAACAGTGGTAGAAAAATGCAGATTGAAGGTAAGGAAGATTAAAGATTTCAGAAGGAAATGTAGCTGTGTTCTTGCAAGATGGATAAGGAGGTGAACCAAAATCAAGTCTGGAAACATGAAGATGGTTATCAACACCTTGTTTGCACTCTATACCTTGCCAACCTGGTTTACATGGGTTTGGATTAGTAAGTCTCCAGTTTCTATCAGAAGACATGGTTTCCATGATCTTGAATAAGGTTTCTAGTTCAAATGGCTCCATGTTATTGGCTTGAAAGGTGGTTTTGTTACTTGGTTGGAAGTTTTTGTTATTTGGTTGGAAGGTTTTATATGGGCGGTGGTTCTTTCCTTGGTCATTGATAGGAAGAGAAAGAATAGAAGGCAAAGAGAGAAGTAGAAGAAAGAATTTAAGAGCGTGTGAGAAGGAACAAGAAGAGCACATTGTGAAAGAGTTCTGAAAGTGAATTCTGAATTGTAATAGTAGTATGTTTGGTTGGTTTTTCATTACATAAACATTAGAGCAGTAACATTGTTCATGACACATGAGTGAGGTGGATTAAGATGGTTAGAGATCTATAGAGGAGTTGTGGGAGATTTGATTGAAATGATGGTGGGGTCATGATATTGAGTGAGAATTTGAAGCCTATGTAGAGTCAGACAGATTGAAAGCACAAGTGAGAGGTAAGTGAGGGAGGGTTAGAAATAACAGGGCATTTCTTAAGGATAACATCAGAACAAGAAACAATTGAGCTCAACAGTTCATATTCTTTAGATTCGTCTCCAGGTTTTACATCATCTCCCTTCTCTGTACAGGATAACATACTTTGTGCCATGCTATGAGCATATGTTATACTCCAATGATATGAGTACGTATGACATGCTTTTCTAGTCCTACGGTCCTACTTCAACTTCTAAATATACTTCTTTGTCTTCGACGCATATCAACAGCACCTTATGCTATACTGCTATGATACAAACCTAAATACAGGCATATGGCAGTTTCTTTGAGGCATTCTTGTCATCTGGAGACCAAACCAATTTCGAAATTAAACTGGACAAATTGATATAAACATGACAACATGTACAATGTTAGAAATGCTGCTAATACCTAATACCCTAACTCAACATCAGCAATTGACTATAAAACTAGACATAATAAGAACAGACAGCTTCAGTTCTGATTCCCATATATCCATAAACCAGCTTGAATGAGAGCAAAATCGTCGGGTTCAGGTAAAGTGTGCTACATGTCTTACAAGATCACATGTAATCTTACCCTATATTACTAGGGGGTAGAGGTGACACTGAAATATATGGAACTGGGGATTTGCAGGCTTACAGCCAAAATTAAAACATAAACAAGGTTTAAATTCTGAGTTGTAGCCTTTTTGGGAAATAAAACACTTGATGTGAAATTAACAACATCACCGAATTCCCAAGAAAATTATTTCTTTATCTTTTGTTGTTTTATTTTCATGCGAATGTTGAATTGTTGATGTCCATTCACTGATCTAAATTCTAAAGTAATACCCAACAATGCCATCAATGAGCATGGTGCATTGGCAAGACCGTGGGAGGTTGTTTCAACTTTTCAGATGTCTTGACTTTGAGCTCATTCAAAAGAGAGTGTATAGCCCAGTTTGCTAAATTATGATTTTTTTCAAAAAAATGTAAAAAGTTTTCGAATTGACTGGTTCTGAATTTCTAAACGAATAAATAGTAAAAATAATAAAAGTTTTCTAATTCTCAATGTTTACTAATTTTTTCTGATTTTTTTTTTATGATGGGTAGTTTTCAATTAATTTATTTTAATATTTTATTTTATGAGCATGTTTTCAGTACGCAGGTCGTATGATGCGCAGGTAATATTGGGCCTTTGGATTAGTACTTTGCCATTAAATACACACGCACCCCTTGGTATGAGTGGCCGAGCGCACCATAGATTTAGCCTTATTTTATAAGTTACAAATATTTATAGGATATAACAAGACTTTACATATATATTTGCAAATTTTGAATTTTACATATACTCAAAGTAACTCTGACCATGATGCACAATCACATACTACATACTATTTTATATTTTAATTATTTATAATTTTTTTATTTTTAAACGAATTTGTCCGAATTATTAAGGATGAATCCCGAATTTAGCCACTGAAAATTTGAAAAGATGCTGAATGGATATATCGACAATTTGTCATTTTGACACAACACATATGATGTGTACTGTAAGATTACAACAGTTTCTTTTACTGAATTACCACCCGACAATTGTAACAGGGAACCGATGCAATACCATCATCTGAAATTATTTAGAAGACTTCGCTGTTACTCTGATGGTTTTTCAGGTGATGGGCCCTGCTTTGTTTTCCTGTCCAAACTCGAAAGTAACTAAAGGTGTATAGTCATGAGGGTTGAAGGGCTCGATGGGATTCGATTCCACGGAAATAGATTTGAGTATTTGAGAATTGAGATACATGCCTGAAAAAGAGAGTCCAGGAGCTCACCCTTTAGAGATGTACCTAGCTGCTCGCTCAAACTCTAAAACACCACTTGTTTTTTTAATAGTATGGTTTGTGTTAATCGTAAACTCTATTTTTTGGGAAAAACTACTCAACTTGGCTGACGCAGGAAGAGTTTTTACCCTTTTCTTTTTATTGTTCCTCTTTCAAAAATTAAATGTATCAAATGCAATGAGAATTTCCCATCGAAAAGGAATAGAATGGCATGTGACATTTAAAGAATGATACATACCATATGATGTGATTATACAATGACATTTTTCAGAATTCATATGCTAAAAATTCCATCTTTTTCAGATCTAATCAACTATGGTAAAAGGAAAGCACCGGACGTCAGGTGAAAAGGAAAACAGTGCTTTTCCATTTTGCGACATCCACACTCATGCCGCTCCAAACTTGGGAGAGGAGTTGTTTGGTAAACTAATCTCTTAAGCAAGAAGGTGTTGTGCAACAACTGTGCACTTTTGTAGCGTCTTCTTGGCTGCTTTCATATCTTTGAAGATGAACTGGCGCTCTTCCCTTTAATCTTTATTTTTAGGGTTAATGAGTATTACCCTCCACTAGATGAGCCAATTAGGATCCCCCTATATATGGGAAATTAGGGTCTCCCCAAATACACACAAAAAAAACATGGTCAACTCACGTTGACTTTTTTTTTGTGTGTACTTGAAGAGACCCTAATTTCCCCATCTAGTGAGGGGGGTATCCTAATTGGCTCATCTAGTGGAGGGGGTAATACTAGTTAACCCTTATTTTTATCATTCATGTTGATTGTAAGCTTTAGGTGAGGAGGAAACCACATGTTCATGCTCACTCTATTGATGCCAATTTTGGGTAACAGTCTGCTGAATCAAAACTGCTAAAATGCTCCCAAGCGAGATATTAATTACATTGACTGCATCATTGTTTAGCTGCAAAGAAAATCAGGAACATCTTAGTAGATTTTTTCTAAAAAGAAAGTCACCAAGGACTTAAGAATAGATCCAAAAGAACCATGCCCAAAAAGATGACTACATGCATACTACGAGCTTGAAAATTAAGAATGAAACACCAAAACCGTTTACAGACATGTAGTTCCTTACCCATTTAAATCCTTCCTTATCTTGGAGTATAGCACCGATCATGCTCTCCCCAAGATTTGCAATCTGGGAAGCCACCACACAAATAGCAGCTTCAACAGCATTTACCTGCATATACATGAGGGAATATGATCATTATAGCTGAATAACCTGGTCACTGCAATGGTTGATATACTTCACTTTATGAGATGTCCAAGGAAATAGAGCGTACAAAGTTGCGCTTACTGATCAAAAGATCTTTTCTTTTTAATCTTAAAGACGATAAAGAGAGAAAATCTACTAATTCTCCCCTGTTAGAAACCAAGTTCTTTGTTTTCTCTTTTCTCACCACATATCTTTGAAAAGCTCCATAACATTCGGGTCATCAGACTGTTGACATAGAATTGGAGTCATTGGTAAAAAAACTTCCTTAAGAAAGCAATGATCTAAACCATTTTCAAATGCTGCCATGTGGTATTTGACTACTCGCAGAGGAAATGAACAACAAGATATCTCAATGACATGCAGGTGCAGTGTTGATCCTCAATAAAATTAGGGAAAACAGAATTTGCTTAGAGGAGCATGCAGCCAAGCACTGAATTGAGGGGTTAGGTGTGAGATATTCCTTTACAAATGGAAAAGGTTGCTTCATAAGAAAGTACAAAGGAGAGGATGTGTCTGATATCTCCCAGGTCCACTGCTGGTAGAGCTATGCTGTTTGGTTTAATAAGAATATCAAAACCGTTCTCTTGTAAATAAGATTCCAAAAGGTGCATCTTATAACTTGATTATTATTGAAAACCAAATTAAAATACTGATACAAGTTATCCTAATTAATCATTTCAATTAACAATGCTTCGTTATGAGCTTAAGTTCATAAGGTGACTTGTGAAATGATCTTACTAGAGCATAACCAGTTATTACTTGCAAGTTGCAACAATCAAATGTGACAGAGCAAGACAATCTTGAGCTACCCTAAAAGCATAAAGATCTCTACTCATGAGAAAGGGTAGTGAAATTTACCTCACCCACTAGGCAACCAACATAGGCAAGCAGAATTGAAGCTAAAAGCCCCGCAATAGTTCCCTCAACGCTAACAGCCCCTTCAGTTCCCCTAGGGACTACCTTAAACGTGGTAACAAGATATCTGGTTAAGAAGCACCAATCCAAAACATTAGATGTTTCAAAAACAAATCTGATCGTGATACATGAATTATGAAGGCATGTGTAGAGAGGAAAATATTGGTGCAGCTGAATTAGCCTCAAAATATGACCAAAAACAATTATACATCATTCCATACAAAGCAATATGCCTATGGTCATTTATAAAATCCTAGCGTAAATGCTGCGTAATAACATATTAGATGCCTTCTTATTACTAATCAAAACACAAACTAACAAATGTGATAAAATTGCATGGAGCTAAGCCATAGGAAGAAATCATCACAATTATCTCAAGATTGTCTAACAGCCAAAACTGCTCACACGTGAACTAATCAACATGATCTTACAAACTCTAAGTAACATGATTCATTCCAAAAAAAAAAAAATGTTATCATCAATGCAAAAACTGTCAAAATTAAAGCTGAGAGAAGACTGACTTACGTAGTTTTCCCATACGCTTTTCCAATCTCACTAGAAACTGTATCACTCAACTTAGTACAAAAACTAGCCACAAAACCAAGTTGCCAAAGACTTGAAAATGCTGCTCCCCCTACACCATATATCGATAAAAACGCGCAAACACACCCAGCAGCACTAGAACCAATCACACTACCAGGACCCCTTCTCCCTTTCCTCTTCTCAGCCACACCTAATGCCTCCTTTTGGGCCATTTTCACCTTCGTCGCCGCCGTTCCCTACATTACACAATCCACATTGTCTCAAATAACCAAAATTTCAACTAATAAATCAACACAAAGGTTAAAACTTTTTCATCTATGATACATATATTGCAAAATAAAGCAAAACCAAAGTTAAAATTTCACTTACAAGTACGAAATATGTAGCGACAAGTAAGAAAGCAGTAGGACCAAAAGCACGCCAAGTTAAAGTGCCAAGTAAGAAAGCAGTAGCAATGCCAGATAAAGATAAGCCAGTGACTAAAATAGGAGAACCAAATGTAAATATCAATACATTACTGAAAATTGAGGATGGCCAAGTTGGTGGTGAAGTTTGAATGAGATCAAATACAGTTGAAATAACAGTAGTTTGAAAAGATGAGTCAGGGAGTGAGTGTGCTTTGAAAGAAAGCATTTTTGGGATGGGTGGAGTTTAATGAGTTTGGGTTTTGAAGGAATGAGGGAATGGAATGATGGGTTTTGAGGATGTAGATGGAATGGTGGTGGGGAATGAAAGGTTTTAATAACTGAAAAAAACGCCATTGATGTGTTAAAAAAGTGTTTCA
This sequence comes from Coptis chinensis, assembly GCF_015680905.1. Classification (NCBI taxonomy): domain Eukaryota; kingdom Viridiplantae; phylum Streptophyta; class Magnoliopsida; order Ranunculales; family Ranunculaceae; genus Coptis; species Coptis chinensis. Next base: position 78,779,339 of record NC_141464.1, read on the forward strand.
GTTTGAGAAGAAAAAGGAGAGTCAACGGTCTTTGTTTGATTTTGACTATTTTGTGGTCAATGAAATGGGTTGGGCTTACTTAAGTCCAGTCCATTATTAGATATGAATCTACTTGTTTTTTTATCGTTAGATATGAATCTACTACTTTGATTGGCTGTTGAGGGCATCTCCAATGGGGGGTGTAAAATTATACCTCCACATAGGCGTTATCTAGGTGCCATTAAGATTTTACTACTTCAATTATAAATTATTGTAGAGTCCATAAATATCCACTCTCTATTGTTTCCAATGGAAAAGTGTAAAAAAATTCAATTTTAAATTCGCTTTTTTTAAATTAAAGTGAAGTGCCGAGTTAAAAAATTTTAAATTGTGACTTTAGAAATAGATAGGAACATACACTTGAAGTGGCGTCCCAAATTTTTACTGGAAAAGGAAAGGAAAGGTTTATTAGATAAATAGGGAACTTCTCCACCCTCTCTATTAACTAATACTCTATTACATACTATCAACTAAGACTCTATTATCTACGCTATAACACCCCCATTGGAAAGAGTTTTTGACATTTAGAGTGTAAAATTATTTCACTCTATTCCATTCCACACCCTCCATTGGAGATTCCCCATGAGGTTTTATTTTTTATGCTACTACCTACTAATTGGTTTTAATAAGTTGGATGATTTAGTGTTTAAGAAGATTACGCCAATAAGGGGAGACCTAATCAAAACAATTACTTGTTATATAGTCAATGTGAAATGGTAAGAGTTGGTGATGCTAGATTGCTAGCAAATAAATAAACAAACCGTACAATGCATCATGTCTGAACTCCAAAGAACATTTCGCTTCGGGGAGATGCATATTGCACGTACGTTTTTATTTTTTTCAAACAGGTGATCCAAAAATTTACAATTGTGAAATGCTAAAACAATTAGTATATCTGTTGTGTCAGTTTGACAAGTACTATATCTATTGTGTCGGTTTGACAAAAATTTATTGTGTCATCACTATTTGTATCACTTTGTAAATCTGAAAAACCCAACACATTAGACTTGTTACAAGCCTTTTTTTTTTTTTAGTGACACTCATGCGTTCGATCGGTATTTCTTTGTAGGCGAGGCAAATTATGTTGAAGGCGATCAAAGACACGGTATTCATCTAGGTGCGCCGAACAATTCAAATATACATACACACTGATAAATATTTGAGATGCTCCAACTATTTGAGACCATGTCACTGGTCAGTTACTTTTTCTTGGGTTTTTGTTAGGACTTAAGGCACTGGTCCAGTATATGTTCCGATCAATTCCCCAACCATTTTGACTTACAAGTGGCAGCTAGCTTCATCCACCTCACAACAATACATGAGCAATTAATTGCAAATTCTTCCACGTTACAAATTTCACACAAGTGTGACACCTTCCTTTGTTCTCTAATATTCTTTCCAACCACTATATATTCCACTTCTCACACATAGTAATTAGCAACAATCGCAGCTCCAATTTTCTTTCATTTCTGTGTATGATGGCTTCAAGTGATAAACGTCCCGCTCCCGGTGGAGTTGCTCCAACTAGTGAACAACCACCAGGCCAGGCCATGAGTATGAGTCAACACGTGATTGATAAGGGGGGCCAGATGCTTCAATCTTTAAAGCCAATTAAGCAGATGCAGCAACATGTGTGCACCTTTGCCTTGTACAGCCATGATATGAGTCGGCAGATTGAGACTCACAATTATGTGACTCGGATTAATCAAGACTTCCTTCAGTGTGCTGTTTATGATTCTGATGGTCCCAATGCTCATCTCATAGGTAATTTAGTATCTTAGTATTGGCCTCTTCAAGTATTTTGACGCTTTACAGATCCCAGAAATGTGTACACTAGTAATTTGGTGTGTCCAGAGATTTTCAAAAGAAAATAAGAATGTATTAGTATTTAAACAGAGTTTAAAATTTCCTGCCGTTCAAAATTTTAGCCAATTCGACATTTTCAACCAGGTGCTTCATATCATGCATGTCACTTGGTGATCTAGGATAACCTTGCATCAAGTGTTACGGTAATTTGAGCTGTATGTGTATGTTCCAGGGGTGGAGTATATTTTATCGGATAGAATCTTTGAGGATCTACCAGTTGATGAACAGAAGCTGTGGCACTCTCATGCTTATGAGGTTGGCTTTTTTTTCCCTTCCAAATTTCTTAATTAGTTATATCACAATGATTAATGTGCGATGACTATTATTCTGGCATCTGAATGGTCCAGATCAAAGCTGGTCTTTGGGTTAACCCTGGGGTTCCAGAGATGGTGCAAAAGACTGAACTTAACAACCTGACCAGAACCTACGGCAAGTTTTGGTGCACATGGCAAACAGATAGAGGTACGCGATACCATTTTCCTGAAGCTATATAATATGTGTCATACAAGATTGCAAGAATGTACGTGTCTTGTTTATCTAAAAATATTCACCATTTGTTGTTGTGGGATTATGAAGGTGACCCACTTCCTCTGGGTGCTCCGGCATTGATGGTGTCACCTCAAGGGGTGAATTTAGGAATGGTGAAGCCTGATCTAGTCAAGAAACGCGATGATAAGTATGGCATAGACAGTGGTCGCCTGAAGGTATCAAGGATGGAGATTCCGGAGCCAGAATGGATAAACCCGCGTGCGGACTACTGGAAACAGACTGGAAAAGGTTTTGCTATCGACATAGAGCCAACAACCATGAAACGCATGGCACCCTTTCCATGAACGAATTTGTGTAGTTCACTAGTTTGCAACGTAGTATTAAGTTGATATGTTTCCACTCTAAGTTTTAGTGGGTGTGCAAAGTATGTATATGGTTGCCTTAATACAGTTTGGGGGATCTAATTCTAGTATCTTCATGTTTATAAGAGATCTAATAATAATAATAGTGTGCAGCCAACATGCAGTTTATGTTACTTGATGGTTGATGCTTGTTTGATTTATTTGAACATAAATTAAACCACTTTGGATTATTTGGCGCAGTGATCAATATATATCCTATGCGTTTATTAGATCTGCTCTGAGACTGTTACATGTTTCACTGTTTTCGTAATCGTAATTGAAGTAGAACTGCGGTCCAAAACAGAATTAGGAAATAGTAATACACTCAAATTAGAATTCCGAACTGTAAACTAGACTTCATGTTTATAAATAGAAATAGAGAACCTCGATCAATACCATGTTTTCATTAATTACTTTCGTGCTTTAATTTCAGTATTAAATATGAGACCTGAAGTACTTGTTAATTCGTTGAGACATCTTGCGAAAAAGGAAATGGAAAGTTATTTGGAGCGTAAAGAGGAAGAAGATAATAATGAATTAATGCCACCTGCACTACAGGATGATATACTCTCACAACTAGAGAAAGGTGGTGGAATACTGCCACCTGATCATGAAGTGGAGAAGAAGATTGATAATGGTAAAAGAAAGCTGAAAGAAATTGAAGAATACGATGACGACTATCAAGAAAATGTGGAACCCAATTACTTCAACAAGAAGAAACAGAAGAAGCCAGGCAAAGGAAGAAAGACAACGACGAATAAATCGAAGGAGAGGGTAAGTAAGAAGGAAAGAGCGCCGGAGCCAGAGAAGCCAGAAGGTATGAGGTACTTTATTGCTCAGATGCAAGGAAAAGATATTGAGTGGGTAAACACAAAAGATATAACTCTGAGTGATACACTAAAGCAACAAAACCGTCTATACATGCCAAATGAAGTTGTTGAAATTTTGAGAGAAGAGGAAAAGGAAAAAGATGAACCATTTGAAGTGCATGTTTTGGATCCTAGGGGTAACGTATGGAAGCAGAATTTTAGATACTGGAAGGAAATTCGTAGGTATGTCCTGAACAAAAAATGGCATGATTTTGTTAAAGAAAACAAACTCGAATTGGTGAATGGTGATAAAACGATAGAGATTTGGTCATTTAGAAATCATTATGAGAATCTTTGTTTTGCAATTAATATTCGTTTAAGAGAGAAACATGCTAGTGCTGAGGAGAAGGGGGTTGGCCAGACTGGCAATAGTTATGGAGGTAATGGTGGTGGTGCCTTTACCAATGGGGCTAGCACGAGTGCTCGTGGTGGCTCTAAAGGTGATGGGGGTGGTAACATGAGTAGTTCTGGCACTTCTGATGATAATTAATGGTGGTGGTGTAGACACTGATGGAGCTGGCACGAATAGTTTTGGCGCTTGTGGTGATAGTGGTGGTGGTGGTGGTGGTGGTGTCACTAATGAAGTTAGCACGAGCAGTTTTGGCCCTTGTGATGGTAATAGTAGTGGTGTTTGCCTGGAGCTAGCATGAGTATGTAGTTATGGTTCTGGAGGTAACTAGACAGAAAAATGTGGCTACCGACCCTGCCTAATATTATTGTGTCACATTTGTGTTTGATTTTTTTTTAATTTTATTTAATTTTATCTTTTTTTGAGTTATTTTTTTTTAATGTGAAAATTTTATTGATAATGATAATGAATTTCACAAATAATTATGACAAACGTGCAACAAGCTGCGCAAAGTCCTTTCTGAATAGCAAATCCTATCTTCCTAAAGACAAACTTGTTAGAACCAGCTCTCATTACATTGCAGTTCATAACTTTATGCAATTTCTTAAAGAGCTCAATAGACTGTTGTACCAAAAAACCAAAAGTGTCAAAACTGAACGGAATGAAACAATGCTGGTTAGCTCTACAAGCTTCCTCGTGTTTCTCAATTTTTCCTGCCGCTGCTCTATTAGTTTCTCCCCCCTCGAAGACTCCATTCCCAAGCCCTACCAACGAAGATGCTCTAGTTATATCAACACATGCATGTCTCCCCTCAAACCAATTGTAGATCAATACATCCGTAGGCCGAAGTGTCGATCTTCTCTCATTCGGATTAGTGAGAAAATTCATGGGAGCCTCCTTCTTCACTTGTACTTCAGCCCTCCAAAATGCATCACATAAAATATCTCTTACATGATCATGTCGGTATTTGAAACCTGGAAAATGTATACAATGTGTTGTATGGTCCCCAAAAGCATCTAGTCTACTTTTTTTGCAAACAGGGCATAGACCACCATCAGAATACAAAGAGAATAGAACGATACTCCACCGACGACATACGCTGTCCAAGTCCCTCCATCGGAATAGCAAGTAGAAAATCATTTACATGTTCTGACTGCAAGCATCCAATAACTATTTTCTGATGAGCAGATAACACAAACTCCCTCTTAAGACCAGCAACAATCTTACCATAAAACGCTTCCGCCAAAAAAATTTGTTGTTTGGAGGGGACGGTAGCATTCACAGCCATAGAACTGAGGTCAAAATCGGGTAAACAAAACTCAATGCACTGCTAGCAACATCAATAATCTCATCTAAAAGCACTGGGCCACAACTCCTAAGAATGTGGTTCTGAAGCTCAGAAGTCTAACAACGGAAGGCCACAAAAGAAAAAATATAGACATCAGTGGCACAATAAATGCCTAACCCACCAAGACGTAATGGGGTGTCGATAAACGCCACTACATACAAATCACCGAAGTCAGGACCATCAGAAACCACAATACCCTGGAGAACACTGCGGAGATGCCAATTAAATGTCTTAGTTGCCTCTCTAAAAAAGGATGGTGGACAAATACGAATCGCAAAGACCAACTTAAATAGCCCAGCACAAGCAGGTAAGATCGAGAGCTAACTCACACTGTGAATCTTCCAATATAGTTAAACTGTCCATCAAAGTCACAACCTTTTCAACACGCTTGCGAGCAAAGCCCATGACAAAGAATGAATCAGTGCTGACCGCACCTCCAAGTAACCTGACTCCCTGTTGAGGACGGGACAAATATGAAGGAAAGATACCAGGAGTGGAGCGACATGGATCCAGTGACGGCCAAAATATCTAAGTTTTAGCCACATTAAGAACCAGCCTGTAAGAAGATCATTCTTCCTAAATCATATCCAAAGCGGTCGCCACCTGTTCTGTATCTCTGATCAGAGTCCCATCATCTAGATACCAAGCCTGTAGCAATAACTGACAACTGAACTGGATTCACAAAATCAGAGGATGCAACACTAGTGCAAATAAAAGGGGACCCAAAGGGCCGCCTGCTGGACCACAGTAGTAGACCATATATATGTAGTCATCCCCCAAATATAGCCTCGCAGGTTGACAATACAAGTACTCGACCCAAGGGGCAGTAGCTGGGCAACGGATACGAACCTCTCTTAACATGGTAGTCTGATCAACCATGTTAAAATCATTCTGAAAATCTACAAGCAGCATCGAAAGAGAGGCACTGTCGCTGTTAGCATACACTATGCAGTTGACAGCGTGCAAAATCACTTCTGCTCCACCAAAAATACCAACCCCATACTGAAAATCATGTAAGTATCCTACCACATCTTTGGAAACTCCTTTAATTTATTGCAATCTTGGAGACCAGACGATGTCAAACTATTCCCACAACTATAGGACGAATACTATTATCCGGCTTGAGAAGTGGAGTAAGCGGAGCACTCGCAATGAATTCCGCTAACGGCTGTGGACATCGTCCCTGTAACCAAAGATTCACCACAGGGGGTCAATGCATCTAGCAAATCATACGATATAGCTACTGTAGCACCACTTATGGCATCCAACAAATGCTGAGCTTGAAGACCATTGCGACTACAAGAAGTACCTTTCAAAAATGACCTAACACAAGAAGTACCTTTTTTTTTCTTTTTTCTTTTGAGCAAAAGGGAATTAGCCCCTAAAAAGGGGGCCGACTCCCTAAGATTACAAAATTATAGACTCGATGATAACTCAATTAAAGACTGTGCTGAAATAGGGTCCAGACAAAAGTACGGAGGGGCCCGTCTACCTCTAAAAGCTAAACTATGGGCGACAAAGTTCAGGGTCCTACTAACATAGTAAAGTTTACACTCAACTAATTTAGATAATAAGAAGTATATATCATGAGCTATAGACGTTGCTCCCCAGGAAAGTATTGTTTCTCTACGCTCCAAGACAACAACAAGGGTTTGACAGTCTTACAATATTGCTACTTTATTGATTTGCAACCGTTGTGCTAATTGCAGTCCTTCAAGGATAGCTCGGCTTCAGCCTCTTCTGCATCCCCAACTCTAACTCTGTCATGTCCTGCACCAATGGATATACCAGCAAAGTTTCATAAAGCAAAACCAAGGCCTGCTTCGGCATAATTGTCCACCCAAGATGCATCTGTAGATATGTAACACCAATATGAGCCTATGCTGGGCCAATTGGTACTCCTAATAAGTGGTTGGTCGTTGTTTTTGGTGATGTAAGTTGTTTCGATCCCCACCTACGTGGCGAACGTCCATTGGTAGGAATCTCCACTTTATTCGTTTAATCGACAGGGCTAAAGCCCAATTTGCAGTACCATGGATCAATGTACAGGCCCATTAACTCATGTGTCTAAGGCTGAACCTTAGCCACATGGCTTGCCACTAATGTACATTGATTTATGTCCAGATTCATTTCTTATCAAAGAGATAATTATCAGTTAGATTTATATTCTATCACAATTACTTAAGCTACAAGAATACTTGAGCTACAAGGATTCTCTACTCTACCTATATAAATACCAAACTATTTTTTATTCAGAACTACGTTCTTGAGACTTGATCCCACTGATAATTTGGGCACGTAGGCAACCGCAAGGTACATTTTCATTATTCCCCCGATCACCATCATTTTTCTAATTACTTTTCTACGTTCTTCGTCTTTTTCATCAATACTTGGTGTTTTGATCATATTTGGTCGAAACATAATTGGCGCCGTCTGCGGTTCTTATGCATAACCGACGATCACGTTCTACAAAAGTTATGACGAATACTCGACGAGCCTAAGTTATCGATGCACTTACTGATGATCATCGCGAATGTGCGGTTTCAGGTCAACCTGGCGGTATCGAACTACTCCCTCCTATTCCTTTTCAACATCCGATTGCATACGACCCGGCTACCGTTCCACCGATGCGCCAAATTATTCAAAGACGGTTATTGCCTCGGCGATTCTTCATCATCCGTCATGATAATGTCCGGCCCTATGTCTCGAGGCATTCTTGTAATGAAAAATATTACATCGGCCTTGTTTCATCTTCGCCGACGCCTTAAGCTTATTTCAAAGAAGGAATAGTCGAAGTTTATACTTGTCGAATATCCGCTGCGCAAGTTTTTTCGTAACGTCTACGGATCGAGTCGCAGAATGAAAAAGTTACCTTAGCGTTTACAACATTGTCTCTGACACTCATACAATTAAATAGAGACAAACTTTGGTTTCGCTGATGACTAATTTTCTTATTGATGATATTCCTATGTCGAAAGCATTACTCGATGAGGAAAACATCGATCTCTAATTGTCATTACCTCCCGGGGGCGATGACTTGAAATATTTATCGGATATATCAGCTACGTACTTACTAGATTTACACCAATAGTTAAGCATAATAAGTCCGCCTCGGTCTTGTTTGTGTCATCTTGAAGTTTGAATGAAGACATAATTGAGAGGTCTCTACATTGGGGATTTGACGCGACAAATTATATATGGCCGAAGTCCGAACCGCCATTTGTGGTATACGCACAACTATTCAGCTGGGGGCGACTAAGTTACGATTAATTATTCTAAGCTAGTCGTTAGCCAATTTGAATGATAATATGCGACTCACAATGATAGAATGGACGTTTATTTAGACTTCGTTCAATGAATTGCATGAAATTTTACATCTATCATTACTGTACAGTATCCGCGTTATGATGTAAGGCATCCTGATTCTATCGCATACTTATCCGTGGAAAATCAAGTTGTCACTGTTATGACAACACTTGATTAACCACTTATGCTGTAAGATGATTCCAACAAGCTTGGCACTGATAATGTCTCGGTATCTACCGACGACGATCATGCAAACCGTGATGATGCTCGAGAAATTCCCCGATGACTAAAAAACTCTATCACAGCAGCACAAGTCTCAATCCTATCCTTCGTTGTTTGGGCAGAACGAACAATTTACTAGCCTCGAAGAAATTCATTCAGGACTATGTGAACACCACTCCCGGGGGCGAAGTCTCGCTCACATAGCAATGACCCAATGGTATTGGTGGCCATACATGCCAAAGGATGTTAAGCGTTTGTCCGAGAAGTGTGTGCCTTGTTAAACACATGATATATGATATGGGTCAACTTTCCGCGATGAAGCGTCATCCAGTCCATAAACCTTGGTCATTTGCGAAATGGGGCCTTGACATTGTTGGTTTATTTCCGGCCCCCCACGACAAGGTGTTAAGTTTACGGCTCGTCGCAACAAATTATTTTACTAAATGAGCGGACAAAATTAACAAGTTGAAAGAAAAACCTGAGTTCTAATGTTATAATTTTGTTTCCATCGCAACGTTATTATTGCTCCGACAAAATCTGACGAAGTTAATACGTTTAATTTCGTCAGTCTAAGTTGAACACTTTTACGCTCGCTTAGTCGTTACTATCGCTACAACAAAATCTGGCGAAATTACCACGTTTAATTTCATCAGTCTAAGTTGAACGCTTTTACGCTCGTTTAGTCGTTATTATCGCTACGATAAAATCTGACGAAATTATCACGTTTAATTTAAATCGGTCTAAGTTGAATGCTTTTACGCCGCTAGTCGTTACTATCGCTATTTATAAAATCGGACGAAATTACCACGCTTAATTTAAATCGGTCTAAGTTGAACGCTTTTACCGGCTTAGTCGTTACTATCACTACGATAAAAATCGTGAAATTACCACGTTTAATTTTACGTCGGTCCTAAGTTGAACGATTTTACGACGTTTAATTTCGTCGATCCTAAGTTGAACGATTTTACGCATTTAGTCGCTTACTATCGCTACAACAAAATCGGCGAAATTACCACGTTTAATTTCATCAGTCTAAGTTGAACGCTTTTACGCGCGCTTAGTCGTTACTATCACTACAACAAAATCGGCGAAATTACCACGTTTAATTTCGTCGATCCTAAGTTGAACGCTTTTAAACAAGCTTAGTCGTTACTATCACTACAACAAAATATGGCGAAATTACCACGCGATTCACGGTCCTAAGTTGAACGCTTTTACGCCGGCTCGTCGTTACTATCGCTACAACAAAATCTGGTGAAATTACCACGTTTAATTTCGTCAGTCTAAGTTGAACGCTTTTACGCTCGCTTAGTCGTTACTATCGCTGCGACAAAACTGACGAAATTACCACGTTTAATTTCGGCAGTCTAAGTTGAACGCTGTTACGCTCGCTTAGTCGTATTATCGCTACGACAAAATCTGACGAAATTACCACATTTAATTTCGTCAATCTAAATTGAACGATTTTATGCTTGCTTAGTCGGTTACTCGTGCTATGTCAACATCTGATGAAGTTATCCCGTTTCGTTTCGTCAGTTCTGCGTCGGAGCATTTTTTCGCTCAATCTAATTTTGCAAGCTTAAAGTTAGCATTGGGGGCGTTTCATTCTATTTCATTTCAACTGCATAAATCAACAACATTGTCTGTTTTCTGCAGGTATGTTATCTGTCACAACAACAATATTCAATAGCAAACCCATACTTTATTTTTATTTTCATCACAAGAATTTTTAGTTCTATGATATTACATTCACACAATCACATAATCATTGGTTTGGGAAAAGCCAATGGTTCCTTATCGATTTTGCTTGATACAACTTCATAAACTCTTTTCCGTTTCAAAGCGAAACTATATGCCGCCTTTTAATTATTTTTCTAAGGCATTGTTCGATCTTTCTACGAAAAATTTCCGAGCAAACAATTTCAACAGCTTCATGCCGATTTTTCTGAGCGAATCTTCCGGGCGAATCTTTCCGAGTTAAACTTTCCGACAGCGCCATTATTTTTTCTAAGACTTTGAGCCGATCTTTCTCAACGAAACTTCTTTCAGCTTCTTTCATTCTTCTACGACATTAATTGACACCTTGTTACGCAAAACTTTTCTCCGTCGACTCTTTCTGAATATATTTTGCTCATACTACCGCCGTTTCTCCGTGCGGCGAAAAAAATTCGCATTACGTTAAGTTTCTGAGCGGATTGAAAATTATCTTCACCTTATTTATTTTTTACAAGGCATTGAGATCATGTGGAGCGAAACTTTTCTTCGCGGTATTTTCGTGAATTTCTGTCTCTCGTCGTACCGCCGTTTCTACCTGCGACGACAAAAATATACTTTTCGTCAGTCTTTCGGACTTAACCAAAATTTTACGATAACTGAAAAAAAAAATATATACTAACATATCTGTTTCCGACACCGCTTTGTTATATTCTCCACACTTTTCTCCGTTTTCTTCGTCTTCTTCGACAGGCCAAATTTAATTTTTATTGAAACTCAATAATTTAAGCTTAATATCCTAGCCGATCCAATTTGAAGCTGCTCGATACTGAGCTAGATTATGTCGCGGCCTCGTGTATTCGATATATCTGTCACCTTCTTTCCACCTCCCCAAGTCTGCGATCGTCATCGAATCTTCTTCTTCTCGATTATATTTCGTTCGTAGTATGGTCTTTTCTACCTTGGAAAAAAAAAAAAAAAAAAAAAAAAAAACTGGTCAAATTGCTCAAAAACTGGATTTGCTACTCCACGAGGGTGAATCGGGTCAGATAGTTCAACGACCGAGTTCACTTGGTCCACAAGGGTGTACCGGGCCAGATTTAAGAATAGCAGTTACGGTGCCCTTCCTTTGATGTCGGTGCACCGTATCATGTTTTGTTAACATCAAGTTTTGCGTAAGGGCGCCATCATCTTTCTCCTCGCAGTGTTTCCTCCATAACCTTCACAAAGAAATATGGCCTTATCGCCAGATGACTCTGGGTCTAAAGTGGGACATCACTTTGCAGCCAAATTAATAATATCAAAGGTGGTCCTTTGTGTGAAAGCATCTCTCATGCAACTACTTCCGTTCAAAAAAGGGTTGTCAGAGCATTACCAAGGAAAGTCGCAATCCTTCACATCTGTATCGAATGCGAGATCCTTAGAAGACCTTGCAAGGCTTGATGATTCATGCAAGAAAAAAACTGAAAACATACAAATTTCTAAGCAAAAAGGTGCGGTGGCCCCCAAGCAAACTCAGTGTAGTTTGGATCCCTGCATTTCCAATTATTTTGAGAAAAGGAATATATGAAATCATGCAATAGTTATGGAGGAGGATTATCTGAGATAACTGCCAAATTTTCTCATTCAAAAACATGCTCAAAAATCATATCAAAGAAAACTGTTGAGAATTTCGGCTGGCAAAAGCAGCATACGTAAAGGCACTTACTCTAACGGAAAAATCGTGAGAGGCATGCGACGAAAGGCTGCTGTAAAAGATCGATCGCCGTTAAATCTTCTTTTCACCGCTGCTGCGAGCTTGAAGCCTCTCAAGACTTCGTTACCCAAACCTTGTTTCTCTACTGGGTTGCTGATATGAAAATAGCAAACTTTGTCTCGTCTGCTAATACTGTTATATTCTTAGAGCTCGTTTGGTCTACGAATACGGTTTTATAATATTTCGTAGATAAGTTTTACGGGGTGGATTCTTATCTAACCTGGATTCGGATTCTTATCTAATTCAGGGTGAAATACAGTTTTAGTTGCGCAAGTCTTCACTTTCGACTCCAACTCGTATTTTTATTTTTATTTCTTCATATTCTTACGAAACTGCCCATATGTTTAATTTTCAACGGTATAATCCAAGTATCGTTATTCCGTTGGCACGCATCGTCGAATTCAAATTTCAGATATTACGGGACGTGGCGTGTTTGGTTTTAAGCCAATCGATTTTTTTTTTTTTTTTGCAATTTTATTTCTGTGCATATTTTATTTATTTTTTTATTATTATTATTTTTTTTTTCTGTGCATTTTCGGTCATCTTTTATTTAACTACATCATTCGTCCGTGATAATGTTAGTTTGACATTATTTCGCTCCCCCGATAATTTTTTTTTCGACGATCGATTTTCCAATTATTTCTTTTTTCGCGACGACACTTCGTTATACATTCCGCTCATTTTTCTTTCTTCTTTGCCATATGAACTTTGTTCGCATGCCAAAGAGGGGGCGGTGTTTCGACCCCCACCTACGTGGCGAACGTCCATTGGTAGGAATCTCCATTTTATTCATTTAATCGACAGGGCTAAAGCTCAATTTGCAATACCATGGATCAATGTACAGGCCCATTAACTCATGTGTCTAAGGCTGAACCTTAGCCACATGGCTTGCCACTAATGTACATTGATTTATGTCCAGATTCATTTCTTATCAAAGAGATAATTATCAGTTAGATTTATATTCTATCACAATTACTCAAGCTACAAGAATACTTGAGCTACAAAGATTCTCTACTCTACCTATATAAATACCAAACTATTTTTCATTCAGAACTACGTTCTTGAGACTTGATCCCACTGATAATTTGGGTACGTAGGCAACCGCAAGGTACAGTTTCATTATTCTCCCGATCACCATCATTTTTCTAATTACTTTTCTACGTTCGTTATTCGTCTTTTTTATCAATACTTGGTGTTTTGATCATATTTGGTCGAAACATAAGTGTTTGCCCTAATAAAGAGGATAGCGGTGATGGGAGTTTGCTTGTCGTTGAAGGTGAGGTCATTCCGATTGATCCATATGGAGTACATGGTTGCAGCTACAGAGTTAAGCATGTCAATGATATCATGCTTATTATTGTGTCGATTGATAAGACTACTCAAGACGGAGCTAAGATTATCACTCGGGTTCCAATTTTCAGTTCTTAGGCCAAGACCAGAATCATACCAAATACGCTTGAGCATAGTACAATGGAAGAGAGCATGGGAGGTTGACTCCACCTGGTTATTACATCTCAGACAGATAAGGAGATTGTTTTAGAAATAAAGTATTGGACAATAACTGTCACACCCCGAATTTCGACAGAATTCGGAAAAACATTATTTGTCCCCGACTCTTCGATCTCCGAGGTGTGACGCACTCTCCACTTCCAAAAACCCATAAACAGTTTAAAATATGCGGATAATTAAAAACCAATAAAAATTTTAACTTATACAAAGTCCTCTTCATTACCAAAAACAATTTACAAATGAAAATGCAAATGCAAATAATATTATCTCAACTGAAAATCTATATCACCTCGAGGAAAACAAAACTCAACTCGAGATCTGCTAACTTAAACCACAAGGCGAAGAACCAATCTTCTTCATCACTAAACCTCACAAGACTTATCAACTATGTTCATTTAATGAACACACCCGGATAAAGCAAAAACATGCAAATCGGTCAACATTATAAACAATCTTTGGTGTGAGTAATTTAAAAAACAACATATACTTATACAAATATAAACACCATCCATAAGGCGCTTAGTTCCTCCACCGGCGCTACTTTAACTTCCAACCACTAGTACAACATCCTTAAGCACAATAATTTAGGCGGGTAGTTCCTCCAATCGAGGCTTTTAACTTTCAACGACTAATATAACATACTCAAGTACAATAATTTAAAGCGCGTAGTTCCTCTCCACCGGCGCTTTTAACTTCCCACTAACCACACAACAAACTATAATGCGATCATAAATAAGGCATGTAGTTCCTCCATCGAGGCTTTTTAGTTCTAACTAAACAAATAACCAACCAAACGTATTACCATAATTAAATTATTTCAAGCTTTCTTTCAGCGTGTCCTAAAATCACGCCAGATCTATGTCTTACCTAGTTTCCCCGCTACCACAATCGCAAAACCCAACGCCAACATGTACATCCACATGCCTCCCTTTACATAATGAGCCACTCCGCAGGTGCGTAACCACCTCCGGGATGGATGCCGCGACACCGTAAATCCTCACACCTGGAAGCCAAATCTATGTAAAATCACCGCCACTATTCGGCATAAAATATTATGCGATCATCGCTTATTTTGTGAACGGAATAATCAAACCACTATTCGGCTCTGCCCGGGAGGGGCGCCTCGGGCGCCATTCAAAACTAACTCAAACGCCGGAAGGGTCACCCGGCGCCATTCAGATTAATCAAACGCCGGAAGGGCCAATCACACGAGAGTTGTGGTAGTCGGGTTCTGTGGATTTTCGTTATGTAATTTATTCAGGTGTCATAAATGCGTTAATGACTCATAAACATTCCACTATATCACGTCAAGGTCAATTACCTTATTAGCACTAAGCCATAATATATGTAAATATCTCAATATATCTCATAACCATTTTCATACTTTCACGCCAATATATTATCAGACTACACCACACTCCCGTAAGTAAATATTCACCGATACTATATTAAGATCTCACATATAAAATAATGGAAAACAGTATATACATTTCTCCAAGATATTGCGTTAATATAACTATCCCAAAGATATTATATCATGTCACAATGCTTCAACGTATCGCGATACATTTTACTTATAACGTATTAGGAATATAATATCTCCTAACATCTCAATATCGTCACGTGTCAAAAAATATTACACAACATCAAGGTCAAATCTTTCTTGATAATGACCACCAAATTATACTGGGTTCCACAACATTTTATTACTATATGTGTCCATATAATATACACATAAAACGTGAAGATAAATTAAAATTCACGGTCCACAATCAAAGCCCAATATGCTTTTACACACTACTCACGCCAAATCTAAATTAGATAACTTACCAACCAAGTTATACAATATCCGACAAGATTTTTATTACTATATATATCCATATAAACAAACATATGAAAAACCTGGAAAAGTCAACATTCACATCAAATCCAAAGTCAATCGGTCAAAGTCAATCAATAACGGTCAAAGGTCAACACCTCATGGTCAAGGTCAAACTCAACATGTCATGGTCAAAGCCAAACCGCTATCGTCAAAAGTCAAAGGTGAAAGTCAACCGCCCATGGTCAAAGGTCAAAGTCAACGGTCGATGGTCAAAGTTAATCGGTCAACCGGTCAAAGTCAATCGGTCAATCGGTCAAAGGTCAACACCTCATGGTCAAGGTCAAACTCAACATGTCATGGTCAAAGTCAAACCGCATCGTCAAAGTCAAATGTGAAAGTCAACCGTCCCATGGTCAAAGGTCAAAGTCAATCGGCCGATGGTCAAAGTCAAACCAAACCGTTTGCGTGTTCGACAAGTTCACGTTCATTAAATAGTTACCGTGGTTAGGACAACCAGCGTATGTATGGCTCGTGGGGACACCACCGGTAATAGTTCGGACCTAACCGGCCAAGCCCAAACCTTAACCCGAAGTCTAAAACAAACAAAGACCCACGTAGATCTATTTTAAGTCCAATGGACCGGGTCCATTTAATATTAAACGCCCAAAAAGCTTAAGTGGTTCGGTCCAAAATTGAAACCGCCGCCCCAAAACTTTAAATTAAACTGGTCCACAAATACAAATGGGTTCGGCCTAAAAATTTGAACTGAGACCGGCCCAAAGAAAACTAAAGTGAGCTGGCCCCATCAACTAAAACAAACCGGCCCAAACAAAATAATAGAATCCGGGCCCAAACAAAACAAGCTAGGGCCCAAGAACTTAAAACATTTCGGCCCAAATCCAAGCCCAGCCGACCAACAGGTCTTCTTCCTCACCCATTCTCTCCTCCACCACCACCAAAATCCGGCCACCACAAGCTCTAATCGACCACCCACTTTGACCCCACGGTTTCACTCCCTATAAACAACCCTACAACTTTACTAAAAGCCACAAACTCAATTCTTAAGTTTTAAATCTTCACACAAAACTGGATCTGGAACCTTCATTGCCGCCATTAATGGCTGCGACAAGCTTCCAACAGCATTCACGCCTCCTCACTACCCTCAAACACAATACAAAATCATTCAAACCATACAAAAACCCAACACCACCACAGTTTCGCAGTAATGGCAGTAGCGCCATTGGCGCCGGTTCAAGCTTTCTCCAAGCTCCAACAGCACCTCCGTCCAGCCCCGACATCACTCAACCCATACACCACAACAGCCCATGCACCACATAAAAAGGTTTACAAAAAAAACGACAACCACACAGCATCTAAGCTGTACAGGACGTCTGGGCTCATGCCGCCATTGACGCACCTCTAAAAGCTTCCAAAGCCCGATTTCAACCAACGAATATCAACCAAATCCACAGTTCAACTAAAAGTATTAACACCAATATCAATGTCGACAGTGTAGACACAGTATCCAGTTCGACAGTTTAACATTTTAACAGTTTAACTAGAGTTTTAACGACTCGACGAAACACGACGTCGAATAAAAACAATATAATGAACAGTACAACAACAGAAACCTTAGACAGTATACCGGTATTCGAAAACGATAAATTCGGTGATATAGCAAAATAAATACTCAATTGCAGTATGAACAAAATTTTCGACCGAATCCTCGTAGTCCCCGAACCGTCGTTTCCCAACGCCCAAAGGTTTACCAGCTTCCATTTTTAATATATTATTATTTTTATGAACCCTATTTTCAGAAAAAGTGTTTATATATACTTGGGTTCAAACCCAAGCTCAACACGCATTCGGCCCCAAAACCCGCCCACGTATCCCGAAATCCAATCCGAATTTTTCAAAATAAATAATTTAATTAATTAATAAATATAAAAATACGTATTTAAAAATACGCGCGTTACAATAACGATATATGATGTTTTACTGAAGCGTGCAGACGCACATGTGTTTCAGCACATGTGAGAGTAACACATGGTGCGCAATAGCAACAAATGTCCAGAAAACGTCAAAAGTAACACTAATTGTATTAGAATATGCCCTATAAGTAATTGACATGTAAAGTCCAACGTTTCTATAAGTATGGACTATAAGTCAAACTCATTCATATCTAATAGTTTCTATTCTCATGTTTTGGGTTACTTCACACCCAAGCTAGGTTAGTATAAATATGTAACTATGGGTAGAGAACAATCTCTCTCAATCACTCTAACCCTAATAAATCTTTCCAACCCAACTCTCTTAATCAATCAATCTCTATTCTTTTCCATTGTTCTTCTTCTTGATTTCTCTCAATATATCAATGTCACAACTCTCCTAGCATCACCACTAATATGGAATTTAACATGGTATCGAAGCGTCAGGTTCAAATCAAAGTTTAGTGGTATGCTAAGAGAGGAATCCCTCAACAGCAATCAAAATCAAAATTAATTTTTTTTATTTCAAGTTTCAATCTTTCTCACAAGAAGAAGTTTTCAAGGTTCCGCAATCTCTCGTCTCATTATTCTCCATGGTTCGAAGTCAATATTTAAGGTTCCGCAATCTCTCTGTTTCATTATTCTCCATGGTTCGAAGTCAGTATTCAAGATTCCGTAATCTCTCTGTCTCCGTATTGATCAAGGTGCGCATGCGCTCAAGATTGTCTTCGTACAGGCGTGCACACCCTCTTCAGTATTCAAAGCTCGCTTTATCTCGCAGTTTTCTAGTGGAGGCACACACGCCGCTTCGGTCTGCGCTTTCTTCTTCGCCGCATGGCGCCTGGGTTGTTTGTCTCTCAGATCTTGCGGTTTACGGTTTCAGATTGATATAGAGCCAGCTCTCAGAGTATATCGTGAATCATTATCTATCCTCTGTTTCCAGTATTGTTTCGGAAGTTCTCCACCTTGTTATTTTGATTGGAGGCTTCTGTTTCATCTTGGTTTTCTCGACAACTTGCACGTTTTAGAAACTTTCCTTTACAAGGGTTTGACTCCCTTTTCATGTCATGGTTCTGAGTTCTTTGGTGTTTCATCGGCTTTATGTTTTAGCCTTCTTATTGAGGAGCTTATAATATGTTGCTGTTGTTAATGGCTCAGCTTTTCAGGTTTTGATTCCTTTTATGCCGCAGTGGTGCCAGGTACTCAAGTGTTTCATTGACTCTTACTATCTCTTGTTAAGCTCTTTGGCTGAAAAGCATGAGCTTTCTATTAATCTCTCAGGTTGCAATCACATCATCACTGCACTATTCAGTATTAATCTCTCAGGTTGCAATCACATCATCACTGCCCTATTCAGTTTTTATCGATCTCTCAGGTAGTAGTCACATCATCACTACACTATTCAGATTCATCTCTTAGGTTGCAGCCATCAAACAGGTGTTCTATGTCCAGTTTGTGCATGTGGTACAACTTCAGTATTTAGGTTAGGTCATTGTCTACACCGACAGTTTCACTTTTCAGAACGTCTCGTCTCAACAGTTGTTTGAGTTCTTCAACTAAAGGCCTATATATGCGAAAGGGGGAGATGTATTCTTATCTTTTCTTTCTGCATTCAAACTGTAATTTGCATAGATATAGTCTGCGGCATTACAGCTTGAGGGGGAGTATTAGAATATGCCTTATACGTAATTGACATGTAAAGTCCAACGTTTCTATAAGTCTGGACTATAAGTCAAACTCATCCATATCTAATAGTTTATATTCTCATGTTTTAGGTTACTTAACACCCAAGTTAGGTTAGTATAAATATGTAACTATGAGTAGAGAACAATCTCTCTCAATCACTCTAACCCTAATCAATCTCTCCAACCCAACTCTCTCAATCAATCAATCAATCTATATTCTTCTCCATTGTTCTTCTTCTTGGTTTCTCTCAATATATCAATGTCACAACTCTCCTAGCATCACCACTAACATGGAATTTAACAAATTGTACTATTGTATTTCCATTTATACCCTTATAATACAACACATAATTATTATATTCGACAAAGGCAACTATGAAATTTAATGATTCAAATATGAACAAAACTAACCGTCTTTAAAATGTGACCAAAAGTGTTAGAGATACATTAAAAAAACATTGAAACACTATTCTAAGACCATAGATGAGAGGCGGGATTTTTAAAGTAGTAAAAATATGTGTTTAGGGAGATTGGATTTTGCTATCCATTATATGGGCTAATGGGCTTAGTACGATTTTTATTTTGATATCACTAACATATATTACTAAGAGCATCTTTAGCAGTGATATCAACATAGCATCAAACACCAAATTCTTAAAAATTTTGTGTTTTTTCAACTTCAGGAGAGCTACATGTTGATGAAAACACCAAACCAAACACTAAATCGACCAATATTTGGTTCCAGGTTTGGTGCTGTATCAAATCACTTATGCGGTTTTGGCAAAACCGCGTGGGCTTGGGCTGCTAAATGGGCTTCTATGACGCAGTTTTGGCAAAACCGCGCGGTTTTCCTAAAACCACGTGCTCTCAATTACAACAACGGGCAAAAAACGGCCAAAAAAGGGCTATATCTTTCTAACCCTATAAATTGAAACACTCACCCCATATTTTTACACTCACTTCTTTTCTCTACTCTCTACTCTTTACTCTCTATTCTTAAAACGACAATGAGTCAAGAATATCTGCAGCATTTGGTTTGCGCAAGTATTCACCTCCAAAAATTCTAATAATTTCATCACAAAAATAGCGCATGCATTCATGAATAGTTGGCTCAGCAACATGTAACATATCATCTACTAGATCAGCGACAGTCCCATAAGCAAGCATTCGTATAGCAGCAATTACTTTTATTTTTGGGTTAATCCCAAACTTACCCGCACAATTAACTTTTTGTTGAAAATATAGTACATTATGATTAAGATGATTGAAAATACGAGTAAATAATGACTGACCCATACGAAATCGGCGTCGAAAGTCGTGGTCACGAAATATAGGATTTGCGCCGAAGTAGTTAGCATTTACACGAGCCAGTGTTGCCTCGTACTAACGAGGCTTATATTTTCTTCCTTTCTTCGAACCACCATGTGGTCTATAAGAAGACTCCGCTTCTTGCTGATGCAATAAACTCAGACGATATCGAACCAAAGGTAGAGCAATGGCCACTAATTTGCGAGTTTTAACTGCAGTGCTATCATTTGAAGAGCTCGAGCTCGAACTCGAGCTCGATGAAGAATCAGAAGAAGATGAATCAGAAGAAGATGAATGATCCATTGAAAAAATCTTCAAGAGTTTTTTTTAGTGTTTTTTTTTTTTTTTGCTCAAGGAGATGAGTTTAGATGAGAGGGAACATGAAAAATGAAGATAACATCGCAAAACTGAGAGTTAAATGGTTATAGCATGCGGTTTCTAAAAAACCGCGTGGGCTTGGACCTGTAAGATGGGCTTCTATGGAGCGGTTTTGGCAAAACCGCGTGGCCTATATAGCGCGATTTTGGTAAAACCGCGTAGTTGCTTGGTGTTTTTTTGATGTTGCTTCTAAAGTTGCTTGGTGTTTTTTTAGTTTGGTGTTTTTTTAGTTCAAAATTTTGGGTGTTTTTTTTGTTGCTCTGCTAAAGATGCTCTAAGTGAGAAAAGAGGAGAAAATTATATCTTCATAGAAATGTTTTAATTGATTTGTTGCTATTCAATACTAGCCATTTGGCCCGGCCTATGGCCGGACTTGCTACATAGATGGCTAATTACTCAAAAACCTAAAGTCCACTTGAATAAATAATATATGTATATTGATAGCTAATGATTCATTGCATACTTTGTTTGAAGGATTTATGTTTTTCTAATATTTTTTGAAGGGGATTGCAAGCTCTCAAACCTTGATCTAGTAAGTGTAAAGCATAGATATATCTTTTCTAGCTGATACATCAGCAGTAGCGAAAGACAAATCGATATCAATTTCAAATCTAGATGAGAGTCCTACCTTAGCTTTCTCAGCTGCTTGATGAAGCATTTGGACAGCTAATTTGGCGATTATATTGTAGCATCAATCCCATTAATGTATTTGATCTCACTCACCAAATACTCCATTATGACATTGTCAAAGTCCTCCCCACCCAAGAAAGGATCGTGTTTTCCTACAATGTTGAGATCACCATCGGAAATTCGTAGTATGGAGACATCAAAGTTCCTATCACCAAGATCACAGATTGCTATTAGACCCTCTTTGTTAATCAACCCATAAGATATTGCAGCAATAGGCTCATTAATAAGTAGTAGTGGATGTAGCCTTGCCATTAACCCAACATTCATTATTTCCTTGGCATTAGATACTGACTTTCCGTAGTACTTCTTTGCAGTCTGTTTTATGCCTTTCAGAATCATGGCTGCAATATTTGTTGGAAAATACTGCTTTCCATAGGCAACACACAAATCTCCATTAGGAGCCCTGACTATCTTATAGGAACCCATTTTCATTTCTTCGACTATCTTATAGGAAACCATTTTCATTTCTTTTTCGATCGGACCCGACTGGGTCATCGTTATTTTCTGCCTAAAAGACGCCAAATCCTAGTAATGTCGTGTTTGTTGGATCGGTCCCTGCCAAACTCTTTGCTTGCGGTCCAATAATAAAATTCCCCTCATAGTTAGCTTTAGTCTCCTCGCTAGTTCCAAAATTGATACCGAAATCAAGAACAACAGTTTTTGTAGCATCTTTCTTCAAAATCCCCAAAGGTCTCTTAGGTTGTCTATGCTAACCTCTTTGTCTTATAAAATTACATTTGAATATTTATTTCAAATACATTTTCAAAGAACAAAATCAACGCGTTTTGTTTGATGTTGAACAGAAAAAATAATACGAGGGTTGGTTTGAAGAAGTTACCGACCGATCGATAGCCAAAAAGAGTCGATTTCTTGAGAGGTCAATCTTCAGGAACACATTTTATAGTCTGTTTGATATGCAAACAATTGATGTATGGATGAGTTGCCTGCCAAGTTTTGTGAGTGTAAATCCGGATATCAATCTTAGAACTATATCGAACCACTACTTGTATCTAAAATTGAATTCTTCCAAGGTCCACTCAACAGAAGATCATTTAGAGGACCAACGGAGTAGGGAATAACATACAAAGAACTATTCAAGGGAAACTGAGCAAGTGGGCATATAAGTGATATGCCACATATTGCTCTTAAAAAACAAATGGCTAACGACATTTCAATTATGTAATGCGGATACTCCTACATACTAATGCATCATAATAATTATAAATAAGAATCGAGATCCTATTTTAATCATTAAACAAACTAAACAGAAGTTAATACACAATTGTTTGTGTTGTGACGGCAATCAATGATTTAATAACATTTATTTACATTCGGAGTTCTATACATAGAAATAATGAAATGACTCTTTAGTTACCTAGATGTATATACAATTTTACAATTTATAAAAGATATATTTGAGAGTAGAATCCCAAGTCTCAACACACATTTTACAATGAAACATTCAATACAAAAGCAGTGTAATCTCCTACATTGTGACTATGTCTTTGTAACTGTCCCATACCTGTAGCACAATTACTATGAATAATTAGTTGGATTACAAAGTAAGGTAACCATGATTATTTACTGACACATCTACAAAAGTGTGCATGTTAGTGTGATTATCAACTCTATATCCAATCACAACATTACAAATCAAGTCACAGTAATTCCTATTTCATTCCATAGCTCAAAGTATTAGAAAACCTTAATCTTTGTTTCATCACAGATGTGGACGTTAGTTCAATATCTAAATTTCTCCACAGAGTTACTGACGGACCAAGTCCATAAAGAGTTAATTGTTTAATTAGGATTATTTAATTGAATAAAGTCAGGGGTCCTTAATGCCAGAAGTGAATTGTTATTAACACTTCAGCTAAAAATGTTTCATGTACAGGTTTGTGCCTCTATACTATTATTATATTTGGAGATTGTCAATGCACCCTTCGGCAAATAACTATTTGGCACAAACTATACAATCCAATTCCAACATTACCATTGGCACTACCTTAACTTACCAAATGAATGTAGATGCAACATATTCATCCCCTAGTTTAATGGGTTATATAGAGTATTTTTTTTTTTTTTTTTTTTTTCGATAAACATTTTTTTTTATGAAGTTGACTTCCTTTCATCAACTCTAGTTTGAAAGGACCTGACTATGTTATAAATTAAATATCCAAATGCAACTCCCTTTGAGAACTCAAACAAATCCAAGTATCTATAATGAAATCAAACACCTTTACCGAACTCGCTATCCTCACCAAACTCATCCACAATTTCACTCTCACCTCCACCACAATATAATGGACTATTCCCAAAACTTGTATGATCAAAATCCCTAACCATATATTGTTCTCTATAACTCCATGGCGGCTGGTTTTGCAAAAACCGACAGCCCAACACGCGCAACTCTTCATTAGAATTCTCCACTTGGGACTGTATCATTATGACTACTTATTCCTATCTCTTCAAAGTAAGGCATGTTCAACCAAATCAGTTTGTTTTCATATTTAAATTTGCTTGGATTTAAATATGAAAACCAAACCACTCCTGCAGTTCCACATGCTTTTCATTCTTCTTTTCTGTTCTTATTATTTTTATTAGTGAAGCCATCTCTTTCACATAATCACATTAATATTGACAACCAAGAAAACACAATCCGCGATGGCTAATGTTGCTCCCAACTTTAAGGTCAATTAGACCAGATACGACACAATATGATATCCCATTTGGTTATAAATTAAAGTAGATATATGATAACTGCCTTTTCATTAGAATCATTTCGACACTTTGCCATTGGGCAACGAAATATTTGACAGGCCAAAATCAATTCGATCAATGATAACCACGCGGTTGTTGTTTAGCAGCTGCATGTGCAGTGCTGCTATCCCAATGTTGTTCTGTAAAAGCGTCCATTGGCCCCCTCCGGCTGCATAGGCTAGTTTCTGATGATGCAATGCTGCAATAAATAGAAGATGCCATAGTAAGCAAGAAAGAATGAGAGTTGTCCTATCCAACCGTTCGACGCCATAATCCAACCGTTCGAAGCATATCTATGCTCTATGTATTGTTTATATATAATATATATGAGTTCACCTTTTTTTTTTTTTTTTTTTTATTTTTTTGCCAACGTGTGCAGCTTAGGTTTGATCTTCGGTAGAAGTGGCAGTGGCAAAAATACTCTCCTGCAGGTCTGTTTTATTCATCTCATTATAAGAATAATAATAATATTATTACTAACTGCTCTTTTTCCATAGCTTCTTGCTGGATTGTCGAAACCAACATCAGGGACTATTGATATTCAAAGATATGGAGAAGACGGGAAGCCTAACCAAGCTCCTATACAATTACCACCTGAAAGAGTTGGGATTGTATTTCGGTTCAGGAGAGGTATGAGATACAATCTGCATTTTAGTCTTTTGATGTTTTCATGTGAGTGCGTTATCTAAAGCGATGTAAATGGTAAAAGTATAACTTCTAGATAGGAAACTTCAATCTGTAATAGATTTGACTGTATAATTCACTTTAAACTCCATAGGGTATAAGTAGGTCAAGGTCACTCTAATCATCCCAAGGAATTGGTCAGCAATCAAGTAAAAGCACTGATGATGTGTGATCATTGGTGAGTTGTGTATCAGTATCTTGGTTGCTTTGCTCCTGAAGGAATCTAAATGTACTTGGCTAAGCTTAATTATGGTTTGAGGACACAAACTATTTTGAGTTGATTCAACATATCAAACATTACAGGGACAACGGCTTTTGTCATAAAAATGTTGAAAGAAAAACATAGAATATCTAGATCCTAAATATGTTGTGCCTTGGAATAGATACATATATCACTTTGTACTTTCCTTCTAATGACTTACCCAACATGCTATACAACTCCAATACAATTTATCTGTAACTACTGTGGCATCGAGGGCAGGCAAGTTTATGCACTTGTGGCTGAGACCGGTTTACCGCGATGTCGAAGCCCGTCTTGTGTGGCTCTTTTGCTTTAGAAGATTGATAGGAAAGTTTGCTCTCATCGATGAATCGTATCGAGAACTCTCCTTAGCTTAAGAAACCCTGCAATTTATATCTTCATTATTAGTTTCAAGTTTTGATGGATGTATCATATAAATCAATCCCTTATAGCTTGGTGGGTAAGTCTTATCTATGTTGTGAAAGGTGATCTTTGAGACAGGCCAAAGGCGACACGGTGGGAATTTGTATTGATAATAGTTGCGGGTTGTTGTCAAAGGCGATCAAAGGGCGGTAGGAAATGCAGAGCCTTGTGTTTTCCTTGCCCTGCCAAAGTAGGTTCTTACCTCAGACCTGGTTCCAAACCTATGTTACATGGACCGCGGCATATTTCAAAAATAATCCGTGTCGGATCGATTATCAACGATGTCCGTGTCGGAACACACCGGACACATATTGTATGTAATATACCTCGAGTTTTTGTGAAAAGCGATCTTTGAGACAGCCAAAGGGGACACATATACCTCACCGTGTCGGGCCGGTTTGTATCCGTATTGGATCACGGACACTGCGTATCCGTGTCATTGTAACTTAGTTCCAAACCCACTGGCTTCCGTACTCCTCCTACCTAACAAAATAAAAAAAAAATTTGGAAAACTGTTAGCTTCTGGTTGGACCATATTTAAATTAGTACTTATTATGGATATAACTAAACGCTTGAACTATTAGTCTTCGTCATCATTGTCCACGCCATCACTTTCTTGATCTGATTCTATTTCTGGTCCTATGTACCCAGACATTTGATAGAAGGGAACACCAGCCTCACCAGCTATGGCCTTTGCCACCAAGGTCTGAGCAAAACACAATTAATGGTCAATCTTTAAGAAAACTTACTAACTGACTAACTTGGTCATTGCAAAGCAGTTTCAAAAGTAACACTAACCTTTCCACATCCAGGAGGTCCCTCTAAAGGGGACGTGTAGGCGGTTTTATTCCCATTTTATCAAATAGTTTTGGATTCTTGGTACCTCACCAACTAATTGGTAGAATATATAAACAAAATTAGATCGCTTTTTAGAATACTGACTTTACATTGTAACCCTTAAAACATCCACATTACCTTGATTCGGGGAATATCTTTTGCAACATGCAAGTCCATGCGCCAATATCCTACTTGACTTGACAAACTTGAAACAGAGTTACGAGCGGAGCCGGAGAATTCAATGAGCTCAGTAGACAACCAAATCGACAAACAAGAATTTGACACTATTATCTTAGAACGTGTTCTAATTTAATAGTTGTAATAATCATAAAACAGTAATGAAAGATTTTCACCTAGGGGGTTTGGAGTTGATAGTTATACCTTGTTCAGAAGGTCAAAGCGTAAAATCAAAAGTGAAGTAGATTAAACAAAAAGTAACTTACCGGGGCTCTCACTTTTCAGGTTTTCTTTTGTTTAAGAATGGAGATAAGATTTAAGAATAGAGTAAGAATGGAGATAAAATTTAAGAATGGAGATAAAATTTAAGAAAGAGGTTTTTATATACTTATCTATTTTGGGTTTTTATGTATTTTGGGCTACGAACAATTGAAATCGCCAAAAAAGAGCGTAGAATTCATTTTTTTAGGTAAAATCTGATGTGTCAGTCTCAGAGAAAAAAAGGGAGCTGACGTGGGTCACTGGGAGACTGAAACTAACATAATAATATTTCTCTTCATTCTTATCAAAACAATATAGTAATACAATTATTTTATTGTTTATCACAATGTAGTGAGATTATTCCCTTAATTAAGGTAGTCACAGAGATTAATTGAGAGGAAGAGGAAGTATCACTGATCATTAGTCATGATTTCTCTTGTAGAAGAAATCCACAGGAGTTACATATGAGGAAATAAATATAATTGAATTAAGAAATTGAGGAAAACAAAAGCTAGGGGAATTACTGTCGGGTCTCTTCAAGAAAAAAAACGATCAATTTGACTTGGAGTAATATAACGTTTAGGCATATAGAGTTGGAGCGAGCAGTTCAATTCGAACTTCGAAAGCACGGGAATCATTGCAACGGTTCAGAAGGCTAGATGATTTTTTTCCTTTTTCTTTTAGAGAGTTTGGGGTTTTCGGGGTGGATGGCGAACAATTGAAAAACCAAAGAAAGACAATTAAAACACCGTGGATCAACATTAAGATTAAGTATATTTTCAACATGCTACAACACATCCACATTTTACTTCAGGGCTCAATAACAAACAGAGGCTGCAAAGAAAAGAAAAAGAGAACTTCCAAGTTCAGGCAATGGGTGAAGCAAAATGAGCATAAAATTATTTGTACACCGAAATTGTTCAGTGACCAATTTAAATTCAAACAATATTGTAATGGTTGTTTAACTCCACACACACACACACACACACACACACAGAAAGAGAGTACTATGTCAACGCTGACTGGCTTTCCATCCTCCAGGAGTACCTCAACTACGGTTCCTGACTGATCAGCCTGAAGTAAAAAAAGAAACAAAAGGTAGAGTTACACAACAAAGCCTGTACATGACATGATTTACAAATTTTCGGTAGAACCACAACTTGTTAAGCAGGAATTTAAAGAAAATACAATCATTGTCTAAAGGAACTCTCTTCCCTTGCCGGTCACTAAAGTCACAATCAGAATGGTTTCAAAGGCAAAAAAATGGGAAGAGGAAAAGAAGAATAAGCGGTGGATTGAGCAATATTCTCCAATAGTAAAACTTGCACTCATTGACCTTATCTTATCTTTACTTGGGAATCTCACTCATCCAGGTATCTAGTACAGTTGGAAATATTGTGTTCCAACCGTCTAGAGGCCATTCACTGGCCATGGCCTCACTAACTTAAATTTCCACAACTACACATAGCCACATCATGCAATATAAACTTGTAAATGACATTGAAAGTAAGAAGAAGAACCAAAAGTACCTTCACTGTCAGGCTCAACAATTCCTTGCTCTTGCACATTGGACACACCAGCCCCATCGTCCATTATCTTCTCATTCACAGTACTACTAATATCTTCATTCATTTGTGGGGTCATGCAGTTTCTACCATATCTTTTTAGATGAACTGGTGCCTAAGAAGATGAATAGAGTAGATTCTATCAAAATAAGTATTGCCTTTCAGAGATTATTTACAGTAAACAAAGATAAGTAATGAAAGATTTTCACCAAGACGACTATTTTTCTCAATCTGAAATTTGTTTTTCAGTAAATGTTGTTTATTGCTTCCAAAGCTTTCTATCTTGCCAGAGATATAGTGTTGGATTTCACCGTTTACTTCAATAGTTTGGAGCTTCTAATAAGTAGGAAAATGGGCCGGTTCTTGGAAGTTGCCTTGTTCTAAATTGTTCTTTGTTACTTACTATTATTATTTTTCTATTTTGTTTGGTAAACTTTATTTCATCGGGATCACCTTCCTTTCCTCGGTTATTGTTATTGCTACTCTTTGGGTAACTTGATATTATCATGCATGTTTCATGACCCTCGTAGTATCTTCTTCTTCTATTCATCTTCCAAAGAAATGATGAAATTATTAGTCATATAGTGGGGATCTGACCTTGGGTCATGGGTCACACCTCCCCAAAAAAAAAAAAAATGGACTCAACTACTCAAGTAAAATTTGTGAAACACTAACATATAGATTTTACTCCTCTTCTCGCACCAATCATTTCTATTTGGTGTATCATTTTCGAATCGATTGTAAACTTATTATTGTAAATTACTTCAAAGACTTCTACTAAATGTTGCCTCTAATACCACCTTAGTAAAGGTGAGTAGTTAGTAAATCCCTGGTTAGGCAAGATGAGTTCAAGTGCATAATCGTTTTTTTTTTCTTGCCTTCCATCAAGCTATTTCTTTCGTTACATTGCTAGATAACTTGTTTGATGATGATGTAAGTCATTAAATCCTGGCATGTGGTACTTCGTACTTCACCAACTGGGCAAAAGTCATTTTAGTAGTATAATGTACATAAATCCCTTGGGGAACATGCAAACCAAATTACAACATTGGGAAATTTATAGCCATCGATGACTTTTTTTGTACCTACATCAAGCCTATCTCAATTGATTGCTAAAAACAAGTAGGGCATTAGAATGGTGTTGCTCAACGTGGGGGGCACAAACATGCAATTGAGATGGTCCATGTGCTTCTGGGTTTCGGGTCCTAGCATGTGGTACTCATACTTCACCAATTGGGCAAAAGTCAATTTTTAGTAATATACTGTACATATATCTCTTGCTGGACATAGAAAATACTGTATTTGGAAAATTAAGCTGTCTGATGAGTTGATCCATGTGGCTACCTTAAACTCATCTCAGTTGATTATTAAATATATGCAGAGAAACAATAGGGCAGTAGAGTGGTATAGCTCGATGTGGAGGGCACAAACCTGAAATTGGGCTGAAAAATGTGAAAAATGCTGCTTGTACGGAATTTTCTAACTGAAAAGCTCAAAGCCATTTTGTTTTTGATGTCTTATCGAAATGGGGTTTGGCCTGCTTGGCCTGCATATGATGATCTATAATCTTCAAAAATCTTTGTTTAGTCTGGGTATAGTTCCAACCCTTCATAGGTGTTTTTAGTATGTTCTATGTCCTTCGAAAAGTTATGAGTGTGTTTGTAACTTTTTTACAATTGCGTGCAAGCACAATTTAGTTTTTTTGGAACCGAAAAAGGAAGATGTGAGTATGTAACATACTGGTTCATGCTGAGCATCTATATTATACTTGAATATTTTTATTGTTGTAGTATGCATTTTCTCAATACCTCTATTTGATGACAATCAAATCTACATTTATGTTTTATGATGCATGCACATATTACAACTTGTGCATTGTATTTCTTTGGATAATATTATACATAGGCTTCCTCGTTTACCAAGGTTGTCACCCAAAAAAGAAAAAAAAAGGTTTACTCTGCTTCAGCGATGAAGTTTGTTCCATATCTAAGAATGAAGACATTCAACATTTCTACTTTTAAGTAGTTCGTATGAACTTTCTTGATTCATGGTATATGTGTATGAAAACCAGGACTCTCAAACCGCTATTGCAATTGGATCAAAGTCGTACAACACTCTTATGGGTGAGCTTGTTAGCTATGGAAGAGCTTGTTGCTTCGAAACAACTTGGTTATATGGATCTTTACTTCTTGGAATGGGGAAATCTCTAAGAAAATGGATCAAAACTGTGCTTTTTGGCAAGAAAGCATCGAGATCGAAGGTCAAAGCGTAAAATCAAAAGTGAAGTAGATTAAACAAAAAGTAACTTCTTGGGGTTAAATAATTCAATTGTTGTTTGTTGGTTTCTCCACTTGTGGCTTTCAAATCGATCCAATTATTTTTTGGATGATGACAATTTTTCTTCCGAATTGAAAAGTTCGGAAAATCGAAAAATTTTCAAAATTTTCAGAATTCACAAAATATAGAAGTAAAATTATATAATTGGATTCTCTCGGGATAACCATTTTTTTATCCAATTAATATATTCATTTAGCAATTATTTTAAAATGTATTAATTCAATAAACAAATTAGACTTTTTAATACATTCATTCAGTAAGTTTTTTCTTCATGTTAATACATTAATTCAATAAATAGAAAAATGGGAGAAATTCTAGGATTTTTATTTAGTTTGTAAACTATCTGCAGTTTTAATTTAGTAACTATATGAAATAAATAGTTATATATTAAAATTTTAGAAATTAATTAATTCCGATCCAATTATTTTTTGAAAAAATCGAATATCAAAATTTCAGATATTGAAACACAAATATCTTGGCTAAATTCGAAAAAATATCAAATCGAATTTTGGAAAAATTGGGTTTTTGGAAAAAAGAGACGCCCTAACCTTCACACAATCGCCCAGCCTAGATATTTGCAATGTTTAGGGGGAGAGCTACAGATCACACATACAGTGATTGCAAGTCCATGCCACAATCATTGCAAATATGGCACCAAATGTGCATAATGCAGCCACATTAAGTTGGGATACGATATGCTCCTTATTGTCTAGACGTCTGGCACAAAAATGACTAAATACTGCATATAGTGAGAGCAGTAAGGCAAATGTGTTTGATATCACAAACGTTTTGAATGCTATCTCATTGGATAATACTGCTCTGCCTTGATTTGGCCCACCATCACTTATGTATCCTCCTGGTACTGTAATTCCTGCTGTGAATGAGACTGTGGCTATGAGTGCGCCGACCACTAAATCAAAATCGGTTTGATCCTTCAATTCTTTCTCACCCATTCTTCCCCTAAGACCATAAACGCCAGCCTTTGCATGGTCATAGCCAAAATTTATCTTCAAAAAAAGGGAAAAGAAGGTGTTAGAATTCTCAAAGTAATATTCATAGAATTTGGGTTATGAAAAAAAAGCGGAGCAAAGAACCACACTTATACTGCTGTGTGTTTGATTCAGAGCATTAAGAGTTAAGGAAAATCAATGGTGTTCTCATACACAGAACATAATTCAAGTCTGCAAGTATAGTCCCTGACTCCCTGTAGATTACAACAACAATCACAAACTGAGTACAGTGTAGTGGTGTACTATCCATTTTAAACACTAAATTTTGTCTACACGTGGATTAGTTAGATGGATTTAGTAATAGTGTGGTTCTTGGGGTAATGATGGAAGAGATCATATATATACAATCAAAAGAGTTATATAATAGTCAAATCAAACATTTTTAAGTTGGAAAAAGTTCACTTTTAAGAGTGGGTAACTTTAGAGTCGCTATAAGAGTATAAGGTGAGTTCATATAACCATTCTCCTTAAATAATGTAAACGTTAGAGTATAGGTATGCCAAGCTCATCCTAATATCACTACCTTAATAATTATAGGAGTTGAGATGTGTAATGCTGATACCTCAATAACTTTTCATACAATTGTAGTGGTATAGAAGTATATTTCGTTTTGACATATTTAATTCTCTCACAAATGGTTTACCCCACCACA
The DNA here is from genome assembly GCF_015680905.1 of Coptis chinensis. NCBI lineage: Eukaryota > Viridiplantae > Streptophyta > Magnoliopsida > Ranunculales > Ranunculaceae > Coptis > Coptis chinensis. The sequence goes on from NC_141464.1 coordinate 78,812,024, forward strand.
TAGAATTGAAAATTTGGACAAATAAAAATGAATGAAATGATAACAACAAAATAATAAAAAATTGAAATTGAGTGAAGATATTCTTGTAATTTCATTTAAAACCCCATCAGATAACCACACCCATTGAAGTTACAAAACAAACACAATTAAGCACGTTCGCCTCGAATCCTTCTAGCAAGTTGAATGTCATTAGGCATTATAGTGACCCTCTTGGCATGAATTGCACAAAGATTAGTATCCTCAAACAAACCAACCAAATAAGCTTATGCTGCTTCTTGAAGTGCAGCAACAGCTGAACTCTGAAACCTCAAATCTGTTACCTCAAATCTGTTTTGAAATCTTGTGCTATTTCACGAACCAATCTTTGGAACGGGAGTTTTCGGATTAAAAGCTCAGTGCTTTTTTGATATTTCTGGATTTCTCGCAATGCGACAGTTCCTGGCCTGAAACGATGGGGTTTCTTGACCTTTGTTGTGTTTTAATGCGACAGTTCCTGGCCTGAAACGTGGTAGGTGGGAGGGATCGTGACCTTTGTTGTGTTTTGAGTCTTATCAAAGGCCGTTATAGATTTTGCGGGATTCACTAAGATTTAAGTGAATGTCTACTTAAATAGACATGGCCAGCGATGATTCGGTGACATGGCCAGCGATGATTCGGCTACATCAAAAATAAGATTTAAGTATATGTCCACTTAAATATTTAAGAAAAGGGGAAAAGATAAGATTTAAGAATGGAGATAAGATTTAAGAAAGATGTTGTGTTTTGAGTCTTATCAAAGGCCGTTATAGATTTTGCGGACATGGCTAGCGATGATTCGGCTACATCAAAAATAAGATTTAAGTATATGTCTACTTAAATATTTAAGAAAAGGGGGAAAGATAAGATTTAAGAATGGAGATAAGATTTAAGAAAGAGGTTTTTATCTACTTATCTATTTTGGGTTTTTATGTATTTTGGACTACGAACAATTGAAATTGCCAAAAAAAGTCGTTAGAATTCATTTTTTATATAAAATCGATGTGTGGGTCGAGAAAAAAAAAGGGGCTGACGTGGGTCACTGGGAGCATTCTCAACTACTCAGTATTAATGGCTTCCTTGCTCTTGACCTAACTGCTGACTCGCGATTCTTGATCATTCTTTTCTGCCTCCTCATGCAACAATTCCATCTTTATATCATAAAGAGTCTCCCTCTTGTTAAAGACATCATAACGCTCCTCGATACTCTTGGCTTAAAAAGTTTGGCCTCTCCCTCACATGCTCAACTGCCATCAATTCACACACCCAATGAAATCAGGCATGTCATCTTAATTATATCTACTTGGACCCAAGAACCTCTTTTGGCAGCTTCATACCAGTACCGCAGGTACGTCTTTGTGTAGAATGGTCAAGAAATGTGTTACTGAAGTGTGAAATCTTGCGAACATAAAGTTCATCTCCTTAATTCAATTAACGTACCCCTCTAAGATCATAAAGAGTTACTAATGCATCCATGTAAATCATATAAATCACTAATAATGTAAAACCTTATGTTCATCTCCTTAATTCAATTAACGTACCCCTCTAAGATCATAAAGAGTTACTAATGCATCCATGTAAATCATATAAATCACTAATAATGTAAAACCATACGTTCTTAAAATAGATCAAACAATTTGAAGGTCTTAAATATCCTTAACAAATCAGTAGAGAGTTGAAACATCATTGCCTAAATCAGAAGCAAACTACTATGAGCTCCTAGTTAAAACCTAACACGACAGTAAATTAAATATTGTCTAAAACCATAAACAAAGGACTAAATCTTTGTAACTTGAAGTCCTAAACAATGCACTCGAACACTTGACTTTTAATAAGCCAATCAGCCATACTCTGATATGCTTTTTCTCAATCAAGTGAACTCCATCCCAATTTATATATTGATCCGGATCGAACATGCATAAACTCCTTCCATCCCGTGATATACTCATCAAACTAAAGTTGTAGTCACCTCGGTTCCATGACATACTTTTAGAATAGACATTGTTTCAAATCCTAAAATTCAAAAAAAACGAAGTTAATATTAGAATTAATTCATTAGCACTTGACATTGCTTCAGACATATTCAGTGTATAAACTTACCAAGTTGTGGAGCATTGGTAAGAACCCATTCAGAAGCTTGATATTTATATATTGATCTGGATCATTTATATATTGATCTGGATCAGAACATGCATAAACTCCTTCCATCCCGCACATACTCATCAAACTAAAGTTGTAGTCACCTCCAGTTCCGCAACATACTTTTAGAATAGACTTTGTTTCAAATCCTAAAATTCAGAAAAAAACGAAGTTAATATTAGAATTAATTCATTAGCACTTGACATTGCTTGAGACATATTCACTGTATAAACTTACCAAGTTGTGGAGCATTGGTAAGAACCCATTCAGAAGCTTGATAGTAATCAGCATACAATATTGCCACATTAGGGTACTCTAACCTTAACTGTTGCAAGGCATTTTGTAGATACTGATTGTGATACCTAGCAAAAGTGTTAAGACCCTTCAAACAACCTTTGTCATCGTAAGAAGTTGAATCGTTGTTTTTAAAGAGCATAAATAGGTGAGCATCCAATTGGCCGAGCTTTTTTCACCTTCAATAATGCTTTCATGCTTTATCGTTGTTTTTATCCAACATGAAAATCAAACCAAAAAGAGTACCAGTTTGTTATACTGTCAAATTAGAGACAGGTAACCCACCTCTAATTTACATTGAGGGGTAACTTATATGCATTGGTCATGACATCCATCCAAAAGCAACATTCATTCTTTTAACTACGTGTGTGCAGGGGTTTGTCATGAAGAGAGTTTGTCTATGTGTGCACAGGGGTTCGCGTGTCTCGTTTTGTTTTACAATAAACTACACCTGAATAAGCAGTAAGTACATTGTTACCTTATGGTTAGTCTCAAAGAACCTTATGATCCCCCACCAGCAAGAACATCCTCTTCTCAATTTCTGTGCAACAATTTGGTTATAATATATGTAGTACTAATGGTTAGTCTCTCCTAACATGCTGCTTTTGGAATAATATATAGGAGAGCTAATGACTCAAAAGCCTAAAGTCTACTTGAATAAATAATATATGTATATTGATAGCTAATGATTCATTGCTTATAATATATGTATACTTTGTTTGAAGGGTTTATGTTATTCTAATTTTTTTTTTTGAAAGGTTTTGATTCTATTTTTGGGTTATTATTGTCCTAAATAATATTTATTATCATCCTCACCTATATAAACTATCAAAATATAACGCAACAATCAAAGAATAGAACACTCAAAACATACCATGTGTTTAAGCGATAACCAAATTATATTCATTGCGCACAATGATGGCCGTCCTGCACCCCAATGGAAGTGGGCGCTTATTTTGAACTGTTTTTTATCGTCATCCAGCGAATTAATCTTCACGGGATGAGATGGGATTGGAAGGGAGAGGAAGATTAAGTGTTGTTTGGGTTTTGGAAAGAGAAGTGGTGGGTTTTAGATAGTATTTTGTTTGTCGTGAATTCTCTATATATTACTATCGGAAAAAAAAGAATTCTCTGTTAGATTTTGTTTATATGCAGTAGTGGTTATAACAATTTAAGCAATAAAACAGGCTTACTAATAAAAAAAAACATTGAAGCCTATTGCAATGCTGCCATCACAGTTTACATGAGCGTCCACCATCGTTGATCACCATTTGCAAATTGCAAGAGTGCATCCTTCCTTGGCACATGCAAGAATCAGAGTTGGCTTCCCTCCATGTTCTTGGGATGTTCACCCAGTTTAATTGCGCTTTGAGATTCTGCTATGTAGTTTTAAACCTCCAATGTACCTTGTTTGCTTGAAAGGCATATATAACGGCTTGTGAGTAAGATTTGATCCATGTCTCTCCTAACATGCTGCTTTTGGAATTTCACCTAACATGCTGACCCATTTAAGAAAATTAAGTAGTACTAATTAGATAGGAAATTGCATCTCCATTATTTTCATCCTAATTGTCTAAGACTCGAGTCTATTATGACAAACTGTTTCTTGTGCTCTGTAAGGACCATGACCATGACAATTTGAATAAATGATCCGCTGCAATTTTAGGTGAGCTAATCATGAATTCATGAGAGCTTATGAGTTTTTAACTCCACGAAGAAAGGAAGGGGCATTGTTGTTCACAAAATAGTTCATATTTAAAATAGCCTTTTCTTTTCAGATCCTCATCTTTTGGCAACTTTGTTCAACTCGATATTGAGGCTTAGACTGAATCCCCATGCATATACATGTTGATCTCAGGCATGGTTCTTCTTAGTCTTAGGCTAAAATTAGCAGGTGAGGAGATGGGCAGAAATTCAGAAGAACGGCCTTTGATCATTTACTTGAGAGCGAAAAAAATGGACTAAAGTCTATGGCTTGTATTGTACTATATATGGTTGAGAAACTTTGTCACAACCATCAGGTTGCCGTGAAGGCATGAACTCAAGTCCAACTTGCCCCTAATTAACATGTTCATATACTTCTACGCAAGTTTATGAAGAAAAGTATAACTTGCTTAAATTGGGGAGATTTCATTATTAAATTATTTTGTATGCTTGGTTAGTTACTATTCATCGACTACTAATTCTTTTTAGGGACTACAGTAGATGCACTTATATTGTGTTCTCTCCTATAGGTGCTTCCGATATTGGAGTATGCTACGAAATGCTTGACGACAACAAAATGGATCCTAAAAACTTGCCTTCGCCTACTGAAGTTGTGTCCTTGTACCAATCTAATCACATTGGACGAATGAGACTACACGAACCACTCTTCCATGTTTGAAGCTCTTCGTGGGTCAGGAATCCAAATATTATTAGGAGTCAATGATGCAAATATAGAACAACTTGCACAATCTTACACCATAGCAAATGATTGGGTTGAAAAGAATATTCGTAGCTACTGGCCTGATGTCCATTTTCGTTATATTGCTGTGGGAAATGAAGCAATTCCTAATAGTTATGCTTCATTTGTTCTACCAGCAATAGAAAACCTTCATAGTGCTCTAAGTTATGGGGAGCTTTGGCAAAGAATTAAGGTCACTGCAATAATTTCTCCATCAGTCTTGGATTCGTGTTTCCCACCATCTGCTGAATTTTTTCCCTGGTTGAGTTTACACCACGACCATAGATAAGAAAATCAGGCCTCGAGTCTTTTCATTTAAAATTCAGGCCTCGAATCTTCATTTCATTCCAGATGCCAAGACCAGTATAAAATTGCTCAACGCCTTTTAACAGTACTCTTCATTTGAAAGTTGTTTACAGTTTAATCTCTCTCTTGCTTCCCGTCCTTTCACTGTCTCCCAGTATTCCTCCTACTCTTTTCAGTTCAAAGCTACTTTCACAAAGTAAGGGGTAAAGTAGCACATCTCCGCTCATAATCACCTCTGCTGCTTGCTACCCCGCTACAAACATATCAGTTAATGCAACTAATCAGAGTCCGAGTCCACAGAAAAATAAAGTCTTGGTCTAACAGTTCGCAACTGGGAAGGACTGGAGTCAGAGCTTTGCCTTTTCACCATTTCCTTTTCGGACTTATTATCATTCAATTTTAGAAGCAAAGAATCTGCAAGAATCAAACAATGGCTACCATGTCAGTAAAAACCTTTTTCAATGCATAAAATGTAATATATTGATATAATGAATAAAATCATCAACATCTAGAAGATTACAGCCAGAATCTAATTTCCTCGGACATGACCCAGACGCCCATCGACGGGAGAGAGAGAGAGAAAGAGAGGACAAAAGTCACAGTTCCACCAACAGGCTGAAACCAAAGCCAAGGCTGCCTATCAGGCTAGCACGTCAATATAATAGGACGGAATTAGTACCTCCTCCAACCAATCTATGTTGGTAGTACAAACCCATTTGATAAGCCTTTTCAAAATTCTCACTTAAAAATGAGCAATGGTCACAAGTCTACAACAACCTACTATTATTTGTTAAATGCAATACGATTTCTTCCTGGATGGGCACATTTGAAACTGTATTACAACCCAGTCAGGGAATGATACTTAAAACAGGGCTGAAAATACTCATTCCTAAAATCTAGGACACCAGTGGATAAAAGATTCCAAAGTAACATGTCAAAACATTTTTTGCGTTAATGTTTTTCTAAGAAAATGTGAGTGCAATAAGATATGAAGTAGAGGTATTCATGAAGTATATAGAGACGGTATTGGTGCTGTCTCCTTTGGACAGTCATAGGGACCTGCAACCCCAGCACAAAGGTGATAACCCTTGAATAGTAGTGCATGAGGGACACCAATATTCTCATCCAAGAACAATTATCAATTGATCAATAGTAGTGCCTGTTGACATGAGCAGAATACCTTGATTCCTCCAATCAGATGCTGGATAATAGCGGTTAGTGTTTGTCAGGTCAATCACCAGACCAAGCTGAAAAGACAGGTTAAAGTACTTTCAGCAAAACTAATTTTTCTTTTACACGGACGACTTAACTTCTACTTCATCCTATTAAATACAGAAACCAAATCCAAATGATGAATACTAATATCTTGAAACTTCTAAATTGAAGGGGGCCAAACTTTTACTTCCAAAACCACCCTAGCTAGATCACCTAATTTTTAAAATTTTGCAGTTTTCAACTACGAAGTCGGAGCTCACAATGTCTTCAAAGTGAATGGTACTGTCTTCAAGGAATGCGCTATCCCACCAAAGAACGAAGCTCTAACTTCAGGAAAAGACGTAATTACACTTTTGGCACCAGGAAATAAGTGGTACTTCTGTGGTGTAGCCAAACATTGTGAGGGAGGCCAAAAGCTTGCCATCACTGTTCTACCTGCATTAGCTCCTGCCCCTGCCCCAAATGCAGCAAATGGAATCTTTGCATCAGGATATCAAGTTCTTATTGCAGCCATGGTTTCAATTGCTGTGATGTTCAGCGCGTGATGAGATTTGATTTATAAACATTAACTAAGGTGTAATTCATTGTTTGAAGATACAATCTTCCAATAAAGGGTGTAAATTATCTAGTGTCATCCATTGCTAGTCAGTTTTAATAGAAAAGTGAGACTTATCTTGCTGAAATGAAAAGAAGTGAATTACCTTTAGCCGAACGCATCATAGGCGAGCTTGTCTGACCAATCAGTTGTGTTCAAGTTTGAACAGGTGTAATAAGAATTTCACTCTGTAAAAGGAGCTGCTTTAGATAGTGGGGAAACTTGTCTCCGAACGTGCATCACTTTCCTACAATTTCTGAATCTCCAAAACATCAAATGTCTATCATGCCGATGAGTATTAATCTGTTACAACGCCCCAATACAGAATTTCAACAGATGAAGAAGGTTGTTTTTGGAAGTTTGGTTGGATGAAACAATAACTACCTCAAGGCCAGCAACAAAATAACTACACATAGCTTTCTATCCTTGTACATGAAGAACAAAAAATTTGTATCAGTGCAAAAATGACATCAGTGAGGACGAAAAAGAGCAACTCCTACACACTTTCACAACTACTGAAGAAAGACAGTTCGAACACAAACACTCTCTCTGGTACTAAGGCAACAATAGCATCACTGTTTGGAACACCGGCACAGAAGAACAATTGCAAGGCACTTATTCTCAAAAGTGATTCAAGCAAGTCCCATTTTCTTAACTTCAACTTCGCTGAGACCGTTGCTTGTTTGGTTCAGAATGAGCAGGATTATGAATAACTCAGTAATTCCACCAGTCTAGCAAGTTGAATGTCCTTAGGCATTATAGTGACCCTCTTGGCATGAATTGCACAAAGATTAGTATCCTCAAACAAACCATGGTAGGCGGGAGGGATCGTGACCTTTGTTGTGTTTTGAGTCTTATCAAAGGCCGTTATAGATTTTGCGGGATTCAGATCGGTGACATGGCCAGCGATGATTCGGCTACATCAAAAGTAAGATTTAAGTATATGTCTACTTAAATATTTAAGAAAAGGGGGAAAGATAAGATTTAAGAATGGAGATAAGATTTAAGAAAGAGGTTTTTATCTACTTATCTATTTTGGGTTTTTATGTATTTTGGACTACGAACAATTGAAATTGCCAAAAAAAAGTGCGTAGAATTCATTTTTTTATATAAAATCTGATGTGTCAGTCTGAGAGAAAAAAAAGGGGCTGACGTGGGTCACTGGGAGCATTCTCAACTACTCAGTAATAATGGTCTTTGATTTAAAGTCTTAATTGAAGCGCATATTAATTTCAAAACTCTACAACACTTTAATCAACAAATTCTATCTTGGAAAAGAGTACAAAATAAAATAACCCATCAGATCAGCTGACTTGACGCTTGAGTTGCAATCTTGGGTAACACTCGCCGTGTACAGGACTACAAAACAAGTCAACGTCTTCAAAACTAGCAGATCCTTTTTCACAAAACTGCCTCTATCTTCTCTCCCACAAACCAAACTCACCCCAATTTCCTCCAATCTCAATTCACAAAAATTGTAACCTCCCTTCTCCATTCTCATCATTCTCTATCAATCCCAAAGCCACATGTCAGAACCACAAGAAATCAAAAAATCCTACTCCGTATGGGCGATTCCACCAGATCACATAACAGAACGTCTCAAAAAAATAATGTTACACCTCCGTTCTGAGTTCCTTAGCCCCGAGTTCGAACCACATATTACATTAGTTGGAGCGATTGAACTCACCGAGTCAGACGCGGTAAAAAAATTCAAGTCAGCATGGGAAGCGGTTAAATCCTACAATGTTACAGTAACTTCAGTTTCTACCGGGACATTCCGTTACCAATGTGTTTTCCTCCTCCTTAATCCTTCTCCCCAGGTAACTCGGTAAATTTGGACTTGTACTTAAAACTGAATTAGAAATTAGGAGTCCGCTCGAAATTAGAAAAACTTTTACGTACTCTAAATATAAAGCCTCAACATGCTATTTCCATTATTAGTATTATTAGTATGGACCCTGATATACTTTTACGTGCATTAAAACATGTTGCAAATATGGAACGTGAAACTATGAGAGAAAATATGGAGTTGGAGTTAGAAGAGGGTGAAATTCCGCCATCACCTACTAAGGTGGAGAAGAAACTCGGTGATCAAGTAAATGTGTTTGCTGATAGTTTTGATACTGAGAAGAGGAGAGTTGATAATGATAAGGGTAAGAGAAAGTTAGAAGAGTGTTCTGATGGTGACGAAGATTATCATTATGATAACAAGAAACAGAAGAAGGCGGTAGTGAAAGGAAAGAAGAATAACAAGAAAGTGGGTAAGGGGGCAGTGATAAGGACTAAAGAAAAAGCCCCGGAGCCTTTGATGCCAAAAGGTATGAAGGATATTATTAATAAGGTAATGAAAGTGAAAGATATTAGGTGGTTAAATACGAAATATATATATGAGTGATGTATGTAAGAGTCAGAATCGTCTTTATATGCCAAAAGAAGTTGTAGAACTCTTAAGAACTGAGGAATTAAATGATGTGAATGAAACTATCCCCTTTATGGTGCATGTTTTAAGTACTAGGGATGAAGTATGGAAATTGAATTTTAACTACTGGGGTGGTGTTGGTCAGTATGTTTTGATCACATGGTGGAATGACTTTGTTGCCAAGCACAGACTCCACGAGGGTCAAACCGTGGAGATTTGGTCATTTAGAGATCTTAATCAGACTCTGTGTTTTGCCATTAATATTCGTCATGATGGTGCTTCCAAGAAAGAGGCTAGCACAAGTAGTCCAGCCTTCACAAATGGGGCAAGCACAGGTGGCCATGGAGGTAATGATGATGGTGCCATCACGATTAAGGCCAGCACTAGTAGAGATCATGGCGTAGGCGGAGGTAATTGTGTTGATGTTGTCCCGAATGGGGCTAGCACTGATGATGGAGCCTGTGGGAGTAGTGGCGGTGGTGCCGTCACAAATGAGGCTATCACTATTGATCAAGGCAACCCTGGAGGCAATGGTGGTGGTTCCATCATCACGAATGGGGCTAGTACGAGTGATGATGGCAACTGTGGTGGTGATGCTACTCGTATAGATGCATAAAGCTACATTTGCTTCTCTGTATTTTGTTGCACACAACCACGTATTGTATTTGTAGTTCCTATTTTAGTTAGCTCTTTATTAAAATTGTGTGAAAATATATAAAGATTCCGGTTCAGTTTGGTTAGCTCTCACTGATCTTTGTTTCTATGGAAGTTATTAGACTTATTTCTTGTTTGTCTTTTATGAACCTTGTCCGGAACCTGAGATTTTATATATTTCTAATTTCCAAGAAAAGTGCCAATGTTCTTATTTTTGTTTTGTGTTTATGTCATGATTCTTCCCTGTTATTAATTTTGGACTAACTAATTTTCCCTGTTATTAGTTGGAATCACTCCATTCAGTGATTCCAACAACTACATCCAACTACATACAGTATATTTAAGCAAAACAGGTGATAATTCAAAGATTTATGTGGTTCCACCACCATGCGTTGCTGCAAACCATGCGTTGCTGCCATTTCAAAACTGCAAAATGTCTTCAGACTTGCATCTTCTGTGCAGGGTATGATTGAGGAACTACCTACAAATTCCTCTCATCAGCCTTTTGTGTTCTAATTGAAACTTGAAGAGGAAAATTTTCCTAATTTGTGATATAAATAAGAACCGCCAAAGTTGTAAAAATGAAAGAATTTGCCAATGTTTAAGTAGAGTTTACTGTCATAAGTGTGTGTATTTCTTTGCTGGACAATGGCGTTTTCCCAATTTCTCAAGTTTTGGCTTTACCTTCTTATTTACAGAAGAGCTAGGGTGTTTTTTGATTTCTTTGTTTCTTCGAGGCATGGAGATAGTCCTTATTTCAAACTAGGGCATCTCCATCTGATGTACTTATTTTCAGTTTGGTTACGCTCTTCTTGATTATAGAGTGGAAGTCTAGACCGCTTTCTGTCTCGAAAGTGCTCGTAGTTTACAGAGTATCACTCTGTAATATGGAATAGCATTTTCAGAACATGTTAGCCTTGACCAGGTGGCAATTTATATCAAAGGTCTAATGTGGTAGCAAGTGATCTGTGCTAAAAAATTCTAGGTTTAAAGGGTTGGTGCTAAGGTGTATAGCTAGGAGTCACTGTATCTATGTGATTGGTGGAGCATTCTTCCTTTAAGAGACTGCTTGTTTTACTTATAGTCTTCTTGTTTTTTTCCATTTAATTTATCAAAACAAGGCAATGTGTTTGTGTTTTGTTAACAAGAAATGCACTTTTTGGCTACTTATAAAATGTATGTTTGTAGGTGTTGGAGACTAGTGCTAACTGCAGCCAACATTTTGGCTACTTAAGGTCAACACGTAAGTACTCTACACTCCGCTTTTAGCATAGTCCATCAACTATGGGTTCAAGGATTGTCTCTCGTTTATGATTTTATTTCAAGTGTAGATCAAAGTATCTTTTGTCTTTTGAATATCAGAGAACATTCTAGCTAAGTTGGGTGAGTATTTCCTTAAGTTGAGCATCTTGTATTCTCTCAACAAATTATTTCGTGGCTTGTTCTAGGGCTCAAGAAGCACAAATGAAATAACCATAAAAAGAAAGAACTAAAGCTTATCATGACCACCATTCAATGAGTTTTTTTTAGGGTGTTCTCACACCTAAAAGGCATCAAGAAACTGAGTGAAAGTATACAAGAGAATATGCTAATGCATCAAGTTGGCGATTATATACTTAGTTCCTAGTAAACAACAGGACTCCAAAAGGGAAATCGTTGAATCTAAAAGGATGAATAGAAGCGCTTATATTATTATCTGTGTAAAGGCTTCATAGAATATCATCAATTTTTTTTTGTTTCAACTGTAGTCGTTTTAGAAGAAAAAGTGTTGTAGATCAGTGAGGGAAATGTCATAGATCTTGCAGCTTGTCGATTTCTTGGGCAAAAGCCCGACATACTGGCTATAATGTTTCTGTGTGATTTTTAGGTCATTGGACAAATAGGCATGTTACTACTTTCTACATTTATATGTTAAATAATTTTTGCCCAGGATGTCCAGTCTGCAACTTCATTGTCTTATTGCATAAAGTCTTGTTATCAGATGGTGCTACTATTTTTCAACCAGGATTATCTGATGCTTGAATAGTGTCTTTAACATTGCTAATGAAGTTCTGCCTATGAAATATATCACAGCTTATATGCCACATGCGAGCCTCCTTTATGCGGATTTAACAGAAGTGGATAAGCAGATAGCTAAAGAAAAAGCAGAAGCAATTGATGCAGGCATTAGCGGATTGAGCTTCCAGATCTCTCGCCTTGCTTTGTACGAAACAGACACTGAAGACAAAACCCTCAAATCCTGGAAGAAGATAGCTGACTGTGAACTTGTTTAGATTCAACCATAGTTTTGCAATTTGCTGTCTTCTATAAAACAAACATGTACTCCAGAATCTAATTTTGTGATTAATTTGTACCATACTCATTTTGGATTTTTGGCCACCGAGTCGGAAATGATCACAATGCATAAATTATACCAAAGTTTGTTTAAGCACTTGAATCGTAGAAAGGACTTTGCAGAGGTTCTTGAGAGACTGTCAATGACGGCACTGTGAGGTAGACTTGACACCAATGTTGATCTTCTTGTTCTCTAGCAATAAAGTTTTTGAGCTTAGGAGGGATTATGAAAAACAGATATTGGAAGAAAACTACAAGTTTTAAGAATGAATGAAGTCAAAAACGATACAGCAACCTTGCGGAAATATTTGTTGGTGATATCATTTTGGGTAATGGCATAATGATGAGAGAACGATAGAAATTACTTGGTTTTTGTACTCTGCAGCTGAAACAAAATTTAAGTGTTGCCTTCATACTTGGGCTAAAAAATCCATGAACAAGTATGCCTTCAATTCAAAAGGGGCTAATTCGGCTGTTTCAGATCAAAATATTAGGTGCTTTTAAGCCTTTCACCAAAACTTATTGAAAATTCCGACGCCTTTTTTCAAACGAATATTCAGTTGACTAAGCAATATAGTTGTCTAAAATTTATTAGAAAAAAACAGCAATATTCAGCTTTGAAGTATCTAATTTTACTGTGTCTAACCGTATGTATTTGTAACTAGACTTATGCATAAAATGAAGTGCATAGGTTAGATGCACAAGTCGGCCAGAAACAGAAAACACATGGTTACTCAACGAAGAGCCATTAACAATAAGCTTAAAATAGCATGGTGGTATGAACAAAGAGAATTTTCAGCAACATTTCATTGGCTAATTTCTGAATTCCAATAAACCATTTGTGAGTTAACGTTTTTCACTGTACCACACTGTCAATGAACCAGTAACATACTAGCAGCATCGAAAACTGTCAGGAAAGACGCCGTGAAAGGTTTTCTTTCCACGTAATGCTAAGAGAAAGTATATGGTGCTTCTTCTGAAACTACACACATGTAAAACTTAACATGAAAAAACATGCAAGATGGAGACACCAAGAATATGAAACTATCGTTCAAAATCCAGTAACTCAAAGCATGCCACTGTTGAAAAATTAGTAGAAGTCATGTAATTGCTTAGGCTCTACAGATGACGAGCACAAAACTCCAGCAACACTTGAGAACCTTGACATTGACGCATATCCTTCACTCAACGTTGTCAACCTGGAGAAACAAAAGATAGTAGAGATCCATAGAATCAAAGTCATATGAGCTCGAAGGTTACAAAAGTTTTGAATTAGGCATACATGCATCCTTAATCACTTGCAAGCTGAAAGAAACAAAAGGAAAAGTCCATACCGATATTTGACTCTACACATCATGCTTATCACAACCTACATAGTCTACCTACATAGTCTATAAGCTAGACTATAAGGAGCTTCCCAGTGTAGTAACCAGGAGGCCTCCCCTCAAAAGCTTGAGTTTGGTTGAGTTCGTTGAAGACTCAAACCTGTTTTTGAAATCAGATCTTTCGCGAAGTTGCAAAAGCAAGGACCCACCCGCGAAGTTGCAATAGCTTAACAAAAGTCCCTATGTAGGCACCATAAAGGGGGTATATCAATGTCACTCTCGCATGCAAGTTGGGAAAGTAAGGACCCACTCACTTGGTACACTCTCGATATTGTAAACTGTATATATCATCTCCTAAATAATGCATGTAAGTTTAAGCACAACTGCTTAAACAATTTCAGTCAACTGTTTAAACCTGCAGAATCCACATTTGCAACACAAGATCGGGTGTAATCAAGTTGTGCTGCGCAAACCAATAATAAAATGCAGGTCACACTATTACTGAATGATTCAATCAATGAAGTTTCACCAATCCATAGCAACATCTAAGACTTTTTAATAACACCCATGATGTTTTCTTTCGACGTACTCAAATAAAAAGGTAAATTTCAGATGTAACATTTTCTTCAATAATTTTTTTTTCTTTCTTTTTTTTGAATTGGCAAGGCAAGCCCGTTTTTAAACAAGATCAGTAACTCATTGATGCGGCAGGGTTTGAACCCCAGACCTCTGGTATCATCACCCAAAGGTTTTACCAGCTTTGCTAGTTGGCACCTGCCTTCAATAAAATCAACATGACTCAGACAAGATAAACTCGACTACGCCTAAGAGCCAAGCAGTTTTAAAGAGAGTGCAAAAGCGTTACATAATATGAGAAAGAGGGCATAAATAGACCAAGTAGTTCACTAAAAATTAGTCACCAATTATTTGCACCGTCAAACAAAGTGCTCCTGGGATACATTGAAAATGTCTAGCTTAACTGCATATCCTCAAACCACAACCAGAACAATAGGTTAAGAGAAAAATAGAAGGAAAATGGTCAAAAATCTGAATCTAAGTTCACTGAGCTCGAAGACATTCGAGTACAGTAGTGCTGTAATTTTGTGAGATGACTTGATCAGTGTCTATTTCTTGTGCAACTGAGAAAACAGCAGCAGAGGTTGTGAACTGAATAAAGGCAGGCGTGTCAAATTCAGCAAAAGAGGTTAAAGACAACAATTACATGGCTTCACCATTAGTTAAATGGTTTTGAAACGATGACATCTACATTAGCGAGATCATCCATACAAAACAAGAAAATTCCACAACTGATCGTCTGGTACCAATTTAGGCCCTATAAAGGAACGCTACCATGTCACATGTGTGATGTGTGTGTTTGTGTATAAAACTAACAAAACAAAGTAAATTACATAGAAACATACGTATGCTTGAAATAAAAAAGGTAAAGAAAAGTTCAAAACCTCACCTTGAGATGTAGTTTTCTTCACTATGCTTCTCCTTCTTCCCCTTCAAATTTTCTTTTTCTTGCAGAATTATCTCCACTGACAGACCCCAAACAAATTTCCTTTTTCTTCTTTCTTCCAATAGCATAAGTATCCGAGTTCAATTGAACCAGGCTCGCAACATGAGTTACTACACTACATATTTCAAACCAAGAATGACCTGGACAATCAAGTTCAGTAAGGCCTCTTTCTTTTGGGTCATATAGAACTAGTGTTATGCCTTCCGCTACAAGAACTTCCTCTTCAAAATATTCCTCCTCTTGATGAATATCATCATTATAGCCTGCCTGCAGCAATACACTACCATTCCCAGAAAAACGGAACGTCATCACTGGCAGATACCTAACAGGAGGCAGATTTTCTGCAAACGAAAAGAGTTTAGACCAGGAGCCGCTATCACCATAACTCTTCATCACCCATACATCAACATCACGATTACATGACCAGCAAGCAGTACATAGCTGTCCTCCCAAATCTCCCAAAGTTACCAAAGGGAATACATTCACATCAATAGGTGGTGCCACCTCTCGACACACACCCTCCCCAACATCATAACAGAGAATTGCCATGTAAAAATTGCTTGCTAGGATTGCTATCCAATGAAGACCACCATTGACATACACCCCCAATCTTCTTCTAATCTCAAACGAATATGGTATATCAAATTGTGTCAAGCTCAACGTATCATCTAATGAGTAAACATTGACCTTACAATAAAAACAACTGAACCCCGGCGCCATCTTTTTAAATTGTACAAACTCCACCAATTTGTAAACTTCAGTTCTAGGATCATAACCAAGTCCATAAACCCGTACATTTCTCAAATCGACCCTAAACTTCTTAGGAACCTTCACAATCTTATACTGTTTCGTAGCAGGGTTCAACAAACATATAACATTCCTTACACTCAAACAAACTATCCCATTACATGCACCCAATATTTGACAAGCATCAGCAAAACGACCCAATGGGTTTGCTATTCGTACTGAATCATTAAACGAGTCAGCACCAGATATACAGTACAGTGGTTTTCTGTGAAGACATGGATGTGAAACTAAGAATATATCACTACTGTCATTTTCTATTGCGAGACTAAGATGCGCCTTTATGAAATTAGGAAGTGAAATAGTCTCGTACCATAGCTTACTTACGGCTTTGAAACGTAAAAGTGACATTGCTGGCGTTCTAGTGAGAATGTCGAAGATGATGTCATGTGGAATACTCGACATCGTTTAATTTCTCTTCCTCTGTCTGGGTGGTGGACTCAAATTTTTAATTTCGAGTTGTGAACAAAAAACTCACAAATGATACTGATGCTCATGCTCATGCTCATGCCCACCCCAGGTGTGATATTTGTTGGTAGGTATGTCGTCGTGGCAACTGACAAATAACGGCATGGAACAAATAGACACGGCGTTCTAAAATGCATATGTGGCACTAATTTTGTCCAAAATAGCTTCCAAAGATTTAGGCCCAAACACTCAAATTGACCAATAATTTTGGTTTTAGACATGGGTGACCAATAATTACGGTTTTAGAACAAAAACGGCTCACATCATCATCTATCATTAATAATTTTATTATAAGGATATTTTCGAGCTAACGTTAGTAAATTATTTTTTATTAATACCAATTATGACCTTCTCTGATATATATATACAAACACCACTATGTATATATGATATGAATGGAATGCATGTGTATATATACCAACATGCACACACTATTATGCATGTGTATATATGTGCATAACACACATACAAACACTACTATGCATGTGTATACCACACATGCAAACACCATTATGCATGTGTATACCACACATGCAAACACCATTATACATGTGCATAACATACATACAAACACTACTATGCAAGTGTATACCACACATGCACACACCATTATACATATGTACAATAAACATGCAAACACTACTACCAAACATGCACACACTATTATACATATGTACAACAAACATGCAAACACTACTACCAAACATGCACACACCATTATGTATGTGTCCAATAAACATGCAAATCACCAATATGTATGTGTACAACATGAAATAAATGAAATTTCTCATATTAGTCCTAACATAAAATGTGAGTGTGCTGAGGGTCAAAAACAAAATTGAAAAATCAAGTGGGATTTTGATTTAACTGATAAAAACTTAAATGAGGGTAATATCGTCTTTAAGCAGTGGTCAACAACCCCGATTTGTCCTTACTCCATAATTATCTCCGACCCAAACTAGAAGCTAAATTAATCTCCAATTCTGTCCTATGGGCTGTTCTCTGAATAGTTTCCAGACAAGGCCCAAAGGAATCAAGAACCTGCGCCCAAA
Source organism: Coptis chinensis (assembly GCF_015680905.1). NCBI lineage: Eukaryota > Viridiplantae > Streptophyta > Magnoliopsida > Ranunculales > Ranunculaceae > Coptis > Coptis chinensis. The sequence goes on from NC_141464.1 coordinate 78,829,609, forward strand.
ATTGGACCACCACTACTCAACTTTTTTCACGTTTGACAAAATAATTTTACTTTCAAAATTTTGCATGAAAAAAATTAGGCATGTGTAGTTTATTTCACGATTTTATGATGTGATGACATGAACCAAAGTAACTAGATTTTAATTAAAAGCATGCAAACTGTAACTTCAATTATAGAGGGTTTCCAACAATGTATGTAAAATTATATGTCTATGTAACTAGAGCACGTACTAGACTTATGGCTAAAATGAACTGTATTAGTTGAACAAATGATAAACATAAATGATTTTCATTTACCTGAATTTGTTAGAATTATTACATCTTGTATTTATACTATACACTTTACAACTGAATTAGTTACAAGAAGCTGACATGTCTTAATCTTGACTTGACTGATTCTCTTGAATGCCGACTTCATTGATCCTTGCCTGATTGGAATCATGTATATCCTTAATACCCCCCTTCAAGTTGAAGGGGCCGGAGAGGATTGAACTGAAAGCTTGGAAAGTAAGAGTTTGAACCTCTGACATGATAATCCCTTGGTAAATATATCTGCAAGTTGGTCAATGGTGCATAAATATCTAACATCCAAAAACTTTGAAGTAACCAGCTCTCTGACATAGTGATAATCAATTTCCACATGTTTTGTTCTTGCATGAAAAACAGGGGTTGTTTGCCAAGGAGATTGCACCTATATTATCACAGCGAATGATTGAACTTCTGACAAGTGGAACCTTGAGGTCTTTAAACAGAGTACATAACCAAAACAATTCTGCAGCTGTATGTGCCAATGCCCTGTACTCAGCTTCAGTGGAAGATCTGGCTACTGTGTGTTGTTTCTTGGCAGACCAAGAAATAGGATTTGATCCCAAAAATACACAAAAACCTGTAATAAACCTCCTGTCCATAGGACAGCCTGCCCAATCAACATCAGTGATTAGTGAAGGCATTCAAATGTAATGAACCCTTTCTAAACCACAGACCATGAGTAATAGTTCCTTTCAAATATCTTAAAATCCTCTTAACAACACTCATGTGTGTCTGTCTAGGTTTATGCATGAATTGACACACTAAATTGACAGCAAAAGAAACATCAGGCCTAGTCCAAGTTAAATAGTAAATACTAAAGACCACCCACAAGTGACCTGTAAGAAGTAGGATCTGCAAGTAATTCTCCAGTACGACCATCCAATTTGCAGCTACTAGATATTGGTGTTGGTGATGGTTTGGCATTAAACATATTTGCTTGACTAAGTAAATCATAAATATACTTAGTTTGAGAGAGAAATAGACCTGAAGACTGCCTTTTTACTTCTAATCCCAGAAAATAATGCACAGATCCTAAGTCCTTCATTGAAAAAATAGCACTCAACTGAGTAATAATCCTTTGATATGTGATGGAAAAACTGTCTGTTACCAAGCTGTCATCCTCATAAACTAGCACATATGTTATTGACTTTGAACTTTTTAAAACAAACAAAGAGTGATCTGCTTCAGACATACCAAACCCAAGACCAAGGAGAGCTTGATACAGTTCTTCATACCAGGCCCTACAGGCCTGTTTTAGGCCATATAGGGACTTTTGTAATTTACAGACATATGTTGGTCTTTGAGGGTCCACAAAACCTTGAGGCTGAGTCATGTAGACTAGCTTCTTCCTTGAGATGACCATGAAGGAAGGCATTTGAGACATCAAGTTGTCTTACATCCCAGTTGAAATGAACAACTAAGGAAAGAATAATCTTGATGGTAGCTGGCTTTGCAACTAGACTGAAGGTTTCATCATAATCTAAACCACTTTTCTGAAGATAGCCTTTAGCAACCAATCTAGCTTTAAACTTATCTATAGATCCATCCTCCTTTTGTTTGAGTCTAAAAACCCACTTGTGCTTTAAAACATTTTGATGAGAGGAATAGGGAACTAAGATCCAAGTACCAGTTTTAATTAATGCATTGAACTCTTGGACCATGGCATCTTTCCAGTTAGGATCATGAAATGTTTGACTGATGCAAGTTGGAGTAGTAGGTATAGAGGACAGACTTGCTTGTAGAGCACAAGATATTGGATGTTTAGTAGAAATGAGTGATTTAGGTTTAAAAATGTCATGCTTGGATCTAGTAGTCATATGATGTGACACAGTAGTCATATGATCTTCAGAAGATGAATTTGAAACATTTGAAGTTGAGTTAGCTGATTGAGAAGAAGAATGACTCTCAGAAGCAGTATCAATGGAAGATGGAAGTGAATTATTTACTTCAGAGGATAGATTTTCAACTTCAGGAGGAGTGCAAAAGGAAGAAGACAGAAAAGAATCTATAGAAGGACAAATAGTGGAAGACGACTTGAATGGAAACTCTGTTTCATTGAATATTACATGCCTTGAGAGATAAACTCTACCAGTGTCAGTGTCCAAACATTTATAACTTCTATGATTTCAAACTATACCCTAAAAAGACCCAAGGTTTAGACCTAAGTTCAAATTTGTTTGATGTGTAAGGCTTTAGCCATGGGTAACATCTACAACCAAAAGATTTTGAGAATATGGTAGTTAGGGTTGTTATTGTAGATTTTCTGCCAGGGAGATAGGTAATTAATAGAAGAGGAAGGCAATCTATTAATAAGAAATACTGAGGTAGAGAAAAGTTCTACCCAGTACTATGTTGGAACTTGACATTGGGATAACAGGGTTCTAGACATTTCAAGAATATGTTGATGTTTTCTTTCCATAACACCATTTTGTTCTGGTGTATGTGGACAAGAAAATTGATGAACAATGCCACAATGTTTTAAAAATTCTTCAAACAAAGTGCTAATAAACTCTCCACCAGCATCAGCTCTTAAACATTTAATTTTGATGTTAAAGAAATTTTCAGCAAAGGACTTGAATGATTTAAACACAGAAAAAATCAAAATAATATCAACAAAATAATAGAAAAAATCATATTTCAATGCAATAGGAAAAATCCAGCAATACTTGGAGAAATCATCAATTATACTGGCATAATACCTCATACCATTTACAGATAAGACTGGAGAAGGCCCCCACAAGTCTATGTAAAGTAACTGAAGAAGATTAGTACTTTTACAAGAAGAAAGACTAAAAGACAATTTAGTACTCTTTCCTAATGCACAATCTGAACAAAACGAAAAACTTGAAGAATCTTGAATGTCAACATAACACTTTGTGTTTTGATGAGTTTATGCATAACAGCTGAGGCAGGATGACCTAGCCTGTGATGCCAAGTAGCAGCAGAAGCTTTTGTAGAAATGAGTGCAATGGATGAAGATGATGGAAAGTTGTTGTTGAGATGTATTGGATAAAGACCATTGTCAGTTGGACCTTGGAAGAGTATCTTCCCCGAGACAATGTCCTTTACATAAAAATCATGAGGTGCAAAAATTAGAACACGATTGGTATCTCTAACAAATTTGGTGACACTTACCAAATTGTGAGTAATATGAGGAACATGAAGGATATGTTCAGTTTAAACTTATGATTAGAATGTAAAGGAGATAAACGAGATGAACCTGAGTGTGAAATGTTTAAACCTTGACCATTCCCAACAATAATTTTGTCAGATCCCTTATAATCAGAGTGCATTGAGAGATTGGACAAATCGGATGATGTGATGTGGTTTGCTGCTCCAGTATCAGCATACCATAAGGATTCCTTTTGATTGTAAGAACATGAAGCATTAGGGTCAGACAAATCAGCATTCATACTTGCCATCATAGCCAATTTTGCTGGAGGAATTCTACCAACATATGAATGGTTCATTCTATTGTGACAGTCAACAGCAATATGACCAAAGTTATTGCATATTGGACATTGAGGCCTTGAGTTATAAGGACTAGCACCAGAATCAACATTACCACTGTTGTTATATCCATTTGTACCATTGTTGTATCCACTTGACTGCTGATTTCCAGAAAATTTTTACCCAGAGTTATTGTTACCTCTACCAGAGTTATAACCAGAACTGTTCCCTCTGCCTCTGTTATTTCCTCTGTTTCCTCTGCCAGAATTGTTTATGCCATTTCCTCTGTTGTAACCAGAGTTGTTGTAGCCATTCCCATAATTTCCTCTATTTGATGATTGACCAGCATAGAATGCTTGATGAGATTGGTCAGACTGAACTGATCCAATAGAGTCCTCTAAATTCATTTCTTCACTTAACAAAAGATTGTGTAATTCCTCAAGAGTCTTGTTTAAGCTTTTGAAGATACTCATTCATTGGTGATCCACCTTTCTTGATATCTTGAAGCTTTCCTTTAAGTTGAATGACATGTGATCTAGATATTGTTGAAAGTCTAGTTTCTAGGGCATCCCATAATGCCTTTTGAAGTTGTCAGACCAACCACATAAGGAAGAAGTTCTTGTGATAGTGTAGCGCTAATCCAAATTAGAAGCATTTTATCTTTCTTTACCCAAACAATATATTACGGATATACTTGTGAAGTAAATTGACCAGCATTATTGATTAAAAATTGAGGTGGCAAAGCAAATCATATGTTTTAAGAGCATAGAAGAATAGAGTCCTCCATAGCAGATAATTTTCTTTGCCAAGCTTGACTATAACAAGATTGCAAATGTTCTGAAACGCATATGGAATCGATTGTGAGAATACTTGTTGTGGTTGTGAAACATTAGGAAAAATTGAGGAATTTGTGATTGATGATAAATTGGTGATTGATATTGAGGATTTGAGACAGATTTGGAATAAAATTCATAGAATTGAAATTGGTTGGATTGTTATCAGCAACAATTGAATTAAGGTTTACTGGAATTTGAGCATCCGTAACCAAATTAGGTTTTGCTCCATTAACAATTGAATCAGAAACTGCTGGAATTGGAGCAACAGCATCAGTATTAGGGTTCATCATGATTTATGGAAGATTTGTTTGATTTGAGTTTTGAGATGAATACTCAATCGATTTCTTCTTGATCAAGACTTGAGAAATTAGGATAAAGCGGAAAAAATGGATTCGTCCCAGAAATGAACCATTTGTGAGTTAACGTTTTTCACTGTATCACACTGTCAATGAACCAGAAACATACTAGCAGCATCGAAAACTGTCACCGTGAAAGGTTTTCTTTCCACGTAATGCGAAGAGAAAGCATATGTTGCTTCTTCTGAAACTACATACATGTAAAACTTAGCATGAAAAAACATGCAAGATGGAGACACCAAGAATATGAAACTATCGTTCAAAATCCAGTAACTCAAAGCATGTCACTGTTGAAAAATTAGTAGAAGTCATGTAATTGCTTAGGCTCTACAGATGACGAGCACAAAACTCCAGCTAGCAACACTTGAGAACCTTGACATTGACGCATATCCTTCACTCAACGTTGTCAACCTGGAGAAACAAAAGATAGTAGAGATCCATAGAATCAAAGTCATATGAGCTCGAAGGTTACAAAAGTTTTGAATTAGGCATACATGCATCCTTAATCACTTGCAAGCTGAAAGAAACAAAAGGAAAAGTCCATACAGATATTTGACTCTACACATCATGCTTATCACAACCTACATAGTCTATAAGCTAGAAATTTTCTTTTTCTTGCAGAATTATCTCCACTGACAGACCCCAAACAAATTTCCTTTTTCTTCTTTCTTCCAATAGCATAAGTATCCGAGTTCAATTGAACCAGGCTCGCAACATGAGTTACTACACTACATATTTCAAACCAAGAATGACCTGGACAATCAAGTTCAGTAAGGCCTCTTTCTTTTGGGTCATATAGAACTAGTGTTATGCCTGCCGGTTCAAAATCTTCCTCCTCTTGATGAATATCATCATTATAGCCTGCCTGCAGCAATAGAAAGCAGATTTTCTGCAAATGAAAAGAGTTTAGACCAGGAGCCCCTATCACCATAACTCTTCATCACCCATACATCAACTTCACAATTATATGACCAGCAAGCAGTACATAGCTGTCCTCCCAAAGCTACCAAAGTGAATACATCCACATCAATAGGTGGTGCCACCTCTCGACACACATCCTCCCCAACATTGTAACAGAGAATTGCTGGGTAAAAATCTTCTTCTATCCAATTAGGCTTGCTATCCAATGAAGACCACCATTGACATACACCCCCAATCTTCTTCTATCTTCTATCTAACAAAATAGGGAGGAGTGGGAGGACAGATTCCACGTCATAAGGTGAGACGTGGTCGACACACCTCCTAACCATAGCCACTCCCCCACACAAAAAAGTCAACATTGGACAAAATTTTTATGGGTTGAATCTTTTATGGGCTTGGAACCATGAGCATGGGCTCAATTAAAAAAAAATTGTAATAGTGGGGGTAGGCATCCAAAAATCAGCCAAAAACTGGGCTTATAAACCGCTGTTGGGCTCCAAATTTGACGTGGTGCTTGCCGCGATTAATCGGGTCAATCTAAATTGATGTTATTGGGCTTATGGATAATGGGCAATTGGGCCTCATACGCGACAAGTTGTTTCATACCCGAAGATGCACATACACCTTGCGGCAGAAGGCGTGACGAGTTGTTTCGCGTTCGTCTTAAGAAGCTGGTGGCCTTACCGGTGCGCGACGTGTTGTTTCGCGGTCGAAGACACGCGTGTTTTTACGATATCGCCTTTAAGGCCGAAGGCACAACGAGTTAATGCGGGTAGGCGCGGCGCGTTGAGGTCTCCGCGTTGTAGGCACGGACAATTAAATTCGGGCTTTGCGCCGACAAGTTGTTTCCACCGAAGATGCACATACACCTTGCGCCAAAGGCGTGACGAAGTTGTTTCGTGCGTCGGGGCGCGGCGTGTTGTTTCGTCGTCAGACACGCGCGTTTAAGCTATCGCGCCTTTGCACCGGCGCACAACGAGTTGTCGGGATAGCGCGACAGGCACGTTGAGGTCTCACGGGTCATAGGCACGGGCATACCCTAGTTCTCAAACAAATATGGTATATCAAAATCTGTTACTTCACACCCAAATTAGGTTTGGACTATAAGTCAAACTCATCCATATCTAGTAGTTTTCTATTCTTATGTTTTAGGTTACTTCACACCCAAATTAGGTTAGTATAAATATGTAATTATGGGTAGAAAACAATAATCTCTCTCAATCACTCTAATCCTAATCAATCTCTCCAACCCAACTCTCTCAATCAATCAATCTCTATTCTTTCTCATTGTTCTTTTTCTTGATTTCTCTCAATATATCAATGTCACATCTCTCCTAGCATCACCACCAACATGGAATTTAATAAATTATACTATTATATTTCCATTTATACTCCTATAATACAACACATAATTATGATATTCGACAAAGACAGCTATGAAATTTAATGATTCAAATATGAACAAAACTAACCGTCTTTAAAATGTGACCAAAAGTGTTAGAGATACATTAAAAAAACATTGAAACACTATTCTAAGACCGTAGATGAGAGGCGCAATTTTTAAAGTAGTAAAAATGTGTTTAGGGAGATTGGATTTTGCTATCCATTATATGGGCTAATGGGCTTAGTATGATTTTTATTTTGATATCACTAACATATATTACTGAGTGAGAAAAGACGAGAAAATTATATTCTTCATAGAAATGTTTTAATTGATTTGTTGCTATTCAATATTTAAAAAAAGTACAAAATAAAATAACCCATCAGATCAGCTGACTTGACGCTTGAGTTGCAATCTTGGGTAACACTCGCCGTGTACAAAATCAGGACTACAAAACAAGTCAACGTCTTCAAAACTAGCAGAACCTTTTTCACAAAACTGGCTTCTATCTTCTCTCCCACAAACCAAAGTCACCCCAATTTAATTTCCTCCAATCTCAATTCACAAAAATGGTAACCTCCCTTCTCCTCCTCTCAATTCTCATCATTCTCTATCAATCCCAAAGCCACATGTCAGAACCACAAGAAATCAAAAAATCCTACTCCGTATGGGCGATTCCACCAGATCACATAACAGAACGTCTCAATAAAATAATGTTACACCTCCGTTCTGAGTTCTCTAGCCCCGAGTTCGAACCACATATTACATTAGTTGGAGCGATTGAACTCACCGAGTCAGACGCTGTAAAAAAATTCAAGTCAGCATGTCAAGCGGTTAAATCCTACAATGTTGCAGTAACTTCAGTTTCTACCGGGACATTCCGTTACCAATGTGTTTTCCTCCTCCTTAATCCTTCTCCCCAGGTAACTCGGTAAATTTGGACTTGTACTTAAAACTGAATTAGAAATTAGGAGTCCGCCCGAAATTAGAAAAACTTTTACGTACTCTATAAATATAAAGCCAGAACATACTATTTCCATTATTAGTATTATTAGTATGGACCCTGATATACTTTTACGTGCATTAAAACATGTTGCAAATATGGAACGTGAAACTATGAGAGAAAATATGGAGTTGAAGTTAGAAGAGGGTGAAATTCCGCCATCACCTACTAAGGTGGAGAAGAAACTTGGTGATCAAGTAAATGTGTTTGCTGATAGTTTTGATACTGAGAAGAGGAGAGTTGACAAGGGTAAGAGAAAGTTAGAAGAGTGTTCTGATGGTGACGAAGATTTTGATGACGATTACCATTATGATAACAAGAAACAGAAGAAGGCAGTAGTGAAAGGAAAGAAGAATAACAAGAAAGTGGGTAAGGGGGCAATGATAAGGACTAAAGAAAAAGCCCCGGAACCTTTGATGCCAAAGGTATGAAGGATATTATTGATAATGTAATGAAAGGGAAAGGTCTTAGGTGGTTAAATACGAAATATATATATAAGAGTGATGTATGTAAGAGTCAGAATCGTCTTTATATGCCAAAAGAAGTTGTAGAACTCTTAAGAACTGAGGAATTAAATGATGTGAATGAAACTATCCCCTTTATGGTGCATGTTTTAAGTACTAGGGATGAAGTATGGAAATTGAATTTTAACTACTGGGGTGGTGTTGGTCAGTATGTTTTGATCACATGGTGGAATGACTTTGTTGTCAAGCACAGACTCCACGAAGGTCAAACCGTGGAGATTTGGTCATTTAGAGATCGTAATCAGACTATGTTTTGCCATTAATATTCGTCATGATGGTGCTTCCAAGAAAGAGGCTAGCACAAGTAGTCCAGCCTTCACAAATGGGGCAAGCACAGGTGGCCATGGAGGTAATGATGATGGTGCCATCACGATTAAGGCCAGCACTAGTAGAGATCATGGCGTAGGCGGAGGTAATTGTGTTGATGTTGTCCCGAATGGGGATAGCACTGATGATGGAGCCTATGGGAGTAGTGGCGGTGGTGCCGTCACAAATGAGGCTATCACTATTGATCAAGGCAACTCTGGAGGCAATGGTGGTGGTTCCATCATCACGAATGGGGCTAATACGAGTGATGATGGCAACTGTGGTGGTGATGCTACTCGTATGGATGCATAAAGCTACATTTGCTTCTCTGTATTTTGTTGCACACAACCACGTACTATATTTGTAGTTCCTATTTCAGTTAGCTCTTTATTAAAATTGTGTGAAAATATATAAAGATTCCGGTTCAGTTTGGTTAGCTCTCACTGATCTTTGTTTCTAGGGAAGTTATTAGACTTATTTCTTGTTTGTCTTTTATGAACCTTGTCCAGAACCTGAGATTTTATATATTTCTAATTTCCAAGAAAGTACCAATGTTCTTATTTTTGTTTTGTGTTTATGTCATGATTCTTCCCTGTTATTAATTTTGGACTAACTAATTTTCCCTATTATTAGTTGGAATCACTCCATTCAGTGATTGCAACAACTACATCCAACTACATACAATATATTTAAGCAAAACAGGTGATAATTCAAAGATTTATGTGGTTCCACCACCAAAGTCCCTTCAAACAAGATGCAAACCATGCGTTGCTGCCATTTCAAAACTGCAAAATGTCTTCGGACTTGCATCTTCTGCGGGGGTATGATTGAGGAACTACCTACAAATTCCTCTCATCACCTTTTGTGTTCTAATTGAAACTTGAAGAGGAAAGTTTTCCTAATTTGTGATGTAAATAAGAACCGCCAAAGTTGTAAAAATGAAAGAATTTGCCAATGTTTAAGTAGAATTTTCTGTCATAAGTGTGTGTATTTCTTTTTTTGGACAATGGCGTTTTTTTCCCAATTTCTCGAGTTTTGGCTTTACCTTCTTATTTACAGAAGAGCTAGGGTGTTTATTGATTTCTTTGTTTCTTCGAGGCATGGAGATAGTCCTTATTTCAAACTAGGGCATCTCCATCTGATGTACTTATTTTAAGTTTTGTTACGCTCTTCTTGATTATAGAGTGGAAGTCTAGACCGCTTTCTGTCTCGAAAGTGCTCGTAGTTTACAGAGTATCACTCTGTAATATGGAATAGCATTTTCAGAACATGTTAGCCTTGACCAGGTGGCAATTTATATCAAAGGTCTAATGTGGTAGCAAGTGATCTGTGCTAAAAAATTCTAGGCTTAAAGGGTTGGTGCTAAGGTGTATAGCTAGGAGTCACTGTATCTATGTGATTGGTGGAGCATTCTTCCTTTAAGAGACTGCTTGTTTTACTTATAGTCTTCTTGTTTTTTTCCATTTAATTTATCAAAACAAGGCAATGTGTTTGTGTTTTGTTAACTAGAAATGCACTTTTTGGCTACTTATAAAATGTATGTTTGTAGGTGTTGGAGACTAGTGCTAACTGCAGCCAACATTTTGGCTACTTAAGGTCAACACGTAAGTACTCTACACTCCGCTTTTAGCATAGTCCATCAACTATGGGTTCAAGGATTGTCTCTCGTTTATGATTTTATTTCAAGTATAGATTTGTCTTTTGAATATCAGAGAACATTCTAGCTAAGTTGGGTGAGTATTCCCTTAAGTTGAGCATCTTGTATTCTCTCAACAAATTATTTGGTGGCTTGTTCTAGGGCTCAAGAAGCACAAATGGAATAACTATAAAAAGAAAGAACTAAAGCTTATCATGACCACCATTCAATGAGTTTTTTTTAGGGTGTTCTCACACCTAAAAGGCATCAAGAAACTGAGTGAAAGTATACAAGAGAATATGCTAATGCATCAAGTTGGCGATTATATACTTAGTTCCTAGTAAACAACAGGACTCCAAAAGGGAAATCGTTGAATCTAAAAGGATGAATAGAAGCGCTTATATTATTATCTGTGTAAAGGCTTCATAGAATATCATCAATTTTTTTTTGTTTCAACTGTAGTCGTTTTAGAAGAAAAGGTGTTGTAGATCAGTGAGGGAAATGTCATAGATCTTGCAGCTTGTCGATTTCTTGGGCAAAAGCCCGACATACTGGCTATAATGTTTCTGTGTGATTTTTAGGTCATTGGACAAATAGGCATGTTACTACTTTCTACATTTATATATTAAATAATTTTTGCCCAGGATGTCCAATCTGCAACTTCATTGTCTTATTGCATAAAGTCTTGTTATCAGATGGTTGCTACTATTTTTCAACCAGGATTATCTGATGCTTGAATAGTGTCTTTAACATTGCTAATGAAGTTCTGCCTATGAATATATCACAGCTTATATGCCACATGCGAGCCTCCTTTATGCGGATTTAACAGAAGAGGATAAGCAGATGGCTAAAGAAAAAGCAGAAGCAATTGATGCAGGCATTAGCGGATTGATCTTCCAGATCTCTCGCCTTGCTTTGTACGAAACAGACACTGAAGACAAAACCCTCAAATCCTGGAAGAAGATAGCTGACTGTGAACTTGTTTAGATTCAACCATAGTTTTGCAATCTGCTGTCTTCTATAAAACAAACATGTACTCCAGAATCTAATTTTGTGATTAATTTGTACCATACTCATTTTGGATTTTTGGCCACCGAGTCGGAAATGATCACAATGCATAAATTATACCAAAGTTTGTTTAAGCACTTGAATCGTAGAAAGGACTTTGCAGGGGTTCTTGAGAGACTGTCAATGACGGCACTGTGAGGTAGACTTGACACCATTGTTGATCTTCTTGATCTCTAGCAATAAAGTTTTTAAGCTTAGGAGGAAAACAGATATTGGAAGAAAACTACAAGTTTTAAGAATGAATAAAGTCAAAAACGATACAGCAACCTTGCGGAAATATTTGTTGGTGATATCATTTTGGGTAATGGCATAATGATGAGAGAACGATAGAAATTACTTGGTTTTTGTACTCTGCAGCTGAAACAAAATGTAAGTGTTGCCTTCATACTTGGGCTAAAAAATCCATGAACAAGTATGCCTTCAATTCAAAAGGGGCTAATTCGGCTGTTTCAGATCAAAATATTAGGTGCTTTTAAGCCTTTCACCAAAACTTATTGAAAATTCCGACGCCTTTTTTCAAACGAATATTCAGTTGACTAAGCAATATAGTTGTCTAAAATTTATTAGAAAAAAACAGTAATATTCAGCTTTGAAGTATCTAATTTTACTGTGTCTAACCGTATGTATTTGTAACTAGACTTATGCTTAAAATGAAGTGCATAGGTTAGATGCACAAGTCGGCCAGAAACAGAAAACACATGGTTACTTAACGAAGAGCCATTAACAATAAGCTTAAAATAGCAATGTGGTATGAGCAAAGAGAATTTTCAGCAACATTTCATTGGCTAATTTCTGAATTCCAATAAACCATTTGTGAGTTAACTTTTTTCACTGTATCACACTGTCAATGAACCCAGTAACATACTAGCAGCATCGAAAACTGTCAGGAAAGACACCGTGAAAGGTTTTCTTTCCACGTAATGCTAAGAGAAAGTATATGTTGCTTCTTCTGAAACTACACACATGTAAAACTTAAAATGAAAAAACATGCAGGATGGAGATACCAAGAATATGAAACTGTCGTTCAAAATCCAGTAACTCAAAGCATGCCACTGTTGAAAAATTAGCATAAGTCATGTAATTGCTTAGGCTCTACAGATGACGAGCACAAAACTCCAGCTAGCAACACTTGAGAACCTTGACATTGATGCATATCCTTCACTCAACGTTGTCAACCTGGAGAAACAAAAGATAGTAGAGATCCATAGAATCAAAGTCATATGAGCTCGGGGGTTACAAAAGTTTTCAATTAGGCATACATGCATCCTTAATCACTTGCAAGCTGAAAGAAACAAAAGGAAAAGTCCATACAGATATTTGATTCTATACATAGTCTATAAGCTAGACTTTAAGGAGCTTCCCAGTGTAGTAACCAAGAGGCCTCCCCTCAAAAGCTTGAGTTTGGTTGAGTTGAAGACTCAAACCTGTTTTTGAAATCAGATCTTTTGCGAAGTTGCAATAGCTTAACAAAAGTCCCTATATAGGCGCCATAAAGGGGTATGTCAATGTCACTCTCGCATGCAAGTTGGAAAAGTAAGGACCCACTCACTTGTTACACTCTCAATATTGTAAACTGTATATATCATCTCCTAAATGCATGTAAGTTTAAGCGCAACTGTTTAAACAATTTCAGTCAACTGTTTAAACCTGCAGAATCCACATTTGCAACACAAGATCGGGTGTAATCAAGTTGCGCTGCGCAAACTAATAATGAAATGCAGATCACACTATTACTGAATGATTCAATCAATGAAGTTTCACCAATCCATAGCAACATCTAAGACTTTTAAATAACACCCATGATGTTTTTTTCTTTCGACATACTCAAATAAAAAGGTAAATTTCAGATGTAACATTTTCTTCAATATATATTTTTTTTGATTGGCAAGCCTTGTTTTAAAACGAAATCAGTAACTCATTGATGCGGTGTGGTTCGAACCACAGACCTCTAGTATTATCACCCAAAGGTTTTACCAACTTTGCTAGTTGGCACCTACCTTCAATAAAATCAACATGACTCAGACTGGATAAACTCGACCACGCCAAAGAGCCAAGCAGTTTTAAAGAGAGTGCAAAAGTGTTACATAATATGAGAAAGAGGACATAAATAGACCGAATAGTTCACTAAAAATTAGTCACCAATTATTTGCACCGTCAAACAAAGTGCTCCTGGGATACATTGAAAATGTCTTAACTGCATATCCTCAAACCACAACCAGAACAATAGGTTAAGAGAAAAATAGAAGCAAAATGGTCAAAAATCTGAATCTAATTAAGTTCACTGAGCTCGAAGACATTCAAGTAGAGTAGTGCTGTAATTTTGTGAGATGACTTGATCAGTGTCTATTTCTTGTGCAACAGAGAAAACAGCAGCAGAGGTTGTAAACTGAATAAAGGCAGGTGTGTCAAATTCAGTAAAAAAGGTTAAAGACAACAATTACATGGCTTCACCATTAGTTAAATGGTTTTGAAACGATGACATCCACGTTAGCGAGATCATCCATACAAAACAAACAAATCCCACAACTGATCGTCTAGTACCAATTTAGGCCCTATAAAGGAACGCTACCATGTCACATGTGTGATGTGTGATGTGTGTGTTTGTGTATAAAACTAACAAAACAAAGTAAAATTACATAGAAACATACGTATGCTTGAAATAAAAAAAGGTAAAGAAAAGGTCAAAACCTCACCTTGAGATGTAGTTTTCTTCACTGTGCTTCTCCTTCTTCCCCTTCAAATTTTCTTTTTCTTGCAGAATTACCTCCATTGACAGACCCCAAACAAATTTGCCTTTTCTTCTTTCTTCCAATAGCATAAGCACGCGAGTTCAATTGAACCAGGCTCGCAACGTGAGTTACTACATTACATATTTGAAACCAAGAATGACCTGGACAATCAAGTTCAGTAAGGCCTCTTTCTTTTGGGTCATATAGAACTAGTGTTATGCCTTCCGTTTCAAAAACGTCCTCCTTTTCAAAATCTTCCTCCTTTTCAAAATATTCCTCCTCTTGATGAATATCATCATTATAGCCTGCCTGCAGCAATACACTACCATTCCCAGAAAAACGAAACGCCATCACTGGCGGATACCTAATAGGAAGCAGATTTTCTGCAAACGAAAAGAGTTTAGACCAGGATCCCCTATCACCATACCTCTTCATCACCCATACATGAACATCACTTTTACAAGACCAGCAAGCAGTACATAGCTGTCCTCCCAAATCTCCCACAGTTACCAAAGTGATTTCTTCCACATCAATAGGTGGTGCCAGCTCTCGACACACACCCTCCCCAACATCATAACAGAGAATTACTATGGAAAAATCGCTTCGGCTTGCTATCCAATGAAGACCACCATTGACATACACCCCCAATCTTCTTCTATTCTCAACCGTAAATGTATATGGTATATAAAAATCTGTCAAGCTCAACGTATCATCTAATGAGTAAACATTGACCTTACAATAAAAACTACTGAACCTCGGGCCACTCTTATTAAATTTTACAAACTCCACCAACTTGTAAACTTGAGTTCTAGGATCATAACCAAGTCCATAAACATTTCTCAAATTGACCCAAAACTTCTTACGAAACTTCACAATTTTATACTCTTTCGTAGCGGGGTTCAACAAACATATAACATTCCTTACACTCAAACAAAGTATCCCATTACATGCACCCAATATTTGACAAGCATCAGCAAAACGAGCCAATGGGTTTGCTATTCGTACTGAATCATTAAACGAGTCAGCACCAGATATACAGTACAATGGTTTTCTATGAAGACATGGATGTGAAACTAGGAATATATCACTACTGTCATTTTCTATAGCGAGACTAAGATGCGTCTTTATGAAACTAGGAAGTGAAATAGTCGCGTACCATAGCTTACTTACGGCTTTGAAACGTAAAAGTGACGTTGCTGGCGTTCTAGTGAGAATGTGGAAGATGATGTCATGTGGAATACTCGACATCGTTTAATTTCTCTTCTTCTGTCTGGGTGGTGTCCTCAAATTTTTAATTTCGAGTTGAGAACGAAAAAATCACAAATGATACTCATGCTCATGTTGGTAGGTATGTCGTGGCAACTGACAAATAACGGCATGGAACAAATATGTGCTACTCATTTGGCATTGTCCAAAATAGCTTGAGGACAAAAGGAATTTATTAGGCTCAGCTATTATCAAGAACCTAATGGTGTCAAATGGGCCAGGCCCTCAAACAATGATGCACTCATGCTTTGAGGGCTGGGCCAGTCCTATTCTCATTTAGCCGGGTTGGGTCAGAACAATGTTTAAATCTCAAAGCCTTTATCTGCTTCTCAACCCTCTCTAGAGGGCTTGATGGGCCGGGCTTGAGGGCCAAACGTGAGGGCGGAATATTATGTTATACATTTGATTTACAAAATAAATTTTGAAACATTAATTAAAAATGATAAAATCGAATGCACTTTACAATTAAACCTTCAAATTATTAAAAAACTTGTTAAAGTTGTATTAATCAATTATGATCAGTTAAATTCATTTCATAAAATATTATAATGAAATTATAAGGTTGGCAAACTTAATATATAAACATTCTTGTAAGTTATTTTTAACATATTAATTAATACTAAAATGAAATATATTGTAAAAACATTTATTAAAATATATGTAATAAATGTTGAGGGCCGGGCTTAAGGGAGGGCTTAAGTTTCAAAGTCTAAGTCTTTATCCTCCCCTCAAAGACTTGAGGGGGGTAGGCCCAGCCCACGAATGTGTGAAGGCCTCATTTTGAGAGTTTTTCGGCCCATGGGGTGGGCGGGCTGAGGGTTTGAAGGCCATTTTGACACCTCTACCACTGCCCAACGTTTTTCAAGTTTGGCAAAATAATTTTATTTTCTAAATTTTGCATGAAAAAAATTAGGCATGTGTAGTTTATTTCACGATTTTATGATGTAATGACATGAACCAAAGTAACTAGATTTTAAAAGCAAAAACTGTAACTACAATTATAGAGGGTTTCAACAATGTATGTAAAATTATGTCTCTGTAACTAGAGTACGTACTAGACTCATGGGTAAAATGAACTGTATTAGTTTTCATCGAAGTCCAATAACGGAGTATATTATGCAAAGATGCGCCCATCCATAACCAGGAAATTAAACTATTAAAATCATGGTTGCTCAACAAGAAGAGCCATGAGCAAGGGAAATGTCAGCAACATTTTATTCTCTGAACTCTGAACTCTGACTTTCAATAAACCTTTTGGGAGTCGATGGTATATTGGTATGTATGGGTCCGTACTCCGTAGAACCCGCAAATCCATATCTGTAACACAGGATGCGACAGAGGTGTAAGTATGTACGAAGTAATATTCTTTAAGGCGACTTCCAAGGTAGTATGTAGTAGGGTGATATCCAAAGGCTGCACCAGGCAAGAGACCAAGTGCAAGAGTGGCTTGATCACTTAATTGGTGATCCATATTAACTACCATTTATGCCACATGTAGATGCTAGCATTGCATCTTTGCCATGGTTCCTCGATACCATTGCCTGTTTTCTTTATCCGTTTATGTGATGCCAAGTACAAAATCGCTTGTTAGTTGTTAAACTTGTTAATTACACGAAATTTTGTTTGCATTGTAAATGTTCTACTGAGCATGTATTGCTTGAAGACGAGGGTGAGCGGAGAAAGTAGTATCGGGGTTTTTTTTTTGTTCCTTTATTTTGCTATTTTTTATTTTACTTGAAGTCAAAAGCAAATGAAAACTGGCTACCCACTCAAGTTAAAAACTATTCCAATTAAGCGAAACTACTACAATTAAGCGACTAATCCGGCCTTAACAAATATTTTTTTTCTAATTTTAACTATTCGAAATCATAAAATGAATAGTATTTTATTAAATTTATTATTGTGGTTTGTATTTCTACTTATCTCTATATAAATCAATAATTAGGACTTTTGACACATCAGTAGGTGAGTCGGTATAGCATTACTGGTTATAAAATTGCTCAAAGTGTTTTTGCCAAAAGCCCCCTAATGCATGGAAGTTATTTGGAAACACAAAAGTTAAATTTTGCCACTCTGCTTCAAAATAGTCTCCGCCAGGACGACAGCCTAAAGAAATCAATTATGGTAAATATTAATACTCTGTGGATCAATGCGCATTTGGAGAGGCATCAAAGCTGGGGCATGGATACTGTGTTTATAGTGAAGAACAGAGATAAACCCGAAGATCAAACTTCAGAGGCTTCAACCACCTGAAGACAGACATCCTTGTTGAGGATTAAGAATACAATATAATTAATTATTGACAACAATGTTGGTAACATATAGTAGATTACAACAACTTGTGCTTATTCTCCATTGTTTATGCTGAATTTACATTTTCTTAGGGCATCTCCAATGGAGAGTGTAAACTGTATAGAGTGGAAATTTTACACTTCAAATGTCAAAAAAAGTCTTTCCAATAAAAGTGTTATAGTCTTTCCAATGGGAGTGTTATACCGTAAATAATAGAGTATTAGTTAATATAGGGTGTAGAATTTCCACTCTCGCTATCAGCTAATAAAAAGCTCAAGCGACACTCGAACCGTCTAAGTAAAAACAAATTTGGACGTCACTTGGAGTGTCGTCTCTATCTATTTCTAAAGTCACAATTTAAAAAATTTAAACTCGGTGACGTCCCATTTTAATTTAAATAGTGAAGTGACGTCCGAGTTTAAAATTTAACTTTTTTATTTTTTTCCATTGGAAACAATAGAAAGTAGATATTTATGGACTCTACAATAATTTATAATTAGAATAGTAAAATCCTAATGGCATCTAGGTGGTGGCAGGGGTAGGCAATGGGCCGGGTCGGGCTAGCCCGGCCCTAAACATTTAAAGCCCTTCAAATATTAGAGCCGGTCGGATTAGGGCCCTAAAGTCTAAACCTCAAGCCGGTCACCTCTAAACCTCAAGCCCTTTACTCCCACCTTAAGCCCTCTTTAAAGGCTTTAGGCCATATATATATATATATTTTTTTTTACTACATCGGTTTTAAAACTCATTTATATTACAAAAATATACAATAATCTACAAACTCAAAGTCCAACCAATCTAATAATAATCCCGTATAAGTCCAAAATTTAAAATGCATCATCCACAATCTAATGAATGGTGAAATGCATTGAGAGTTGAAATTTGTTCTTCCTTGTACTCAAACTTCACTAAAATTACATTTTAAATTGAAATACATAGACAAATAATTATATTATCATTTTAAAGGAAGAAGTAATAGATATAAAGAAGAAACATAATAGTTTTGGTTAAGGGTCATGGAAGTTGTTAAACTATTTGTAATATCATAAATTATTTTTATAATAGATTCAAACAAATATAATATTACATTTCTTCTAATTTAAAAGTGATTCAAGCTTTGTATATGGAAATGAAAATATTGGCTTTTGAACAAGTGATGGAGAAAGGTTTGAGATTACAAATGTCATTTTTCTGACAAAAGTTGTTTTTTGGTTTCTATATTACAAATGTCGGCTTGGTATTTTCTTTAATGGTGTGGAAGGAAATCTTTAGTTTTAGACTTGGCTTGGATGTGAATAAAAATATAATTTATAAGAAATAAGTGAGAAAAGAAATTGAGAATAATAAGTTATGGCCTTTGACTTGATGATCAAAAGGAATAAAGTCTTATTTTTATTAAATTTAGTGTTCATTGTTCTTCATGCATTAAGTTAACAAGTTTTTGTTATATAAGACAAGTTATTAAAAGTACTTCTTGGGTGTAAGTGATAAATTACAAAGGACAATATTATTTTAATTGAAAATATTTAACAAAGAGTTGGACAATTATAGTATGTGTATTTATAGTGAAAGTGTGAAACAGGGCCGGTTAGGGCTTGGTTAGGACTTGGTTAGGGTCGGGCTAATGAGGGCTGAATTAGGGTTGGGCCTATGTTTTAAAATCTTAGCCCTACTTCACCTTAGAAGGCATTAGGGCCCTAAACTCTGTGAGGGCTTTAGTTGTAAGGGTCGGGTCGGTCAGGGCCGGGTTAGGGTCGTTAGGGCCAAATTCTCACCCCTAGGTGGCGCCTATGTAGAGGTGTAATTTTACACTCCCATTGGAGATGCCCTTATACAGTATATCTCTTGATAAGAGAATGGGACACGTGTATGTCTAGTCATTGTGCGCGCAAGATAAAATTTGGCTTCTGATGGCTTGTTCCAATGTCAAGAGTAAACGTTATATCTAAGTTGATGTCTACTAACTTTTTTGTCAGCAAAGTAAACGTGTTTAATGGTCAGTAACTTGTTCAATTTAAGCTCCAGTCATTGTCTCCTTTTCTGATTTATACCAGCTATTTTAAACGAAAATTATCTATAACTAAGAAGTAAGAACTAATTAATTGGAGCAGTAAGAATACTAAATCACTCTTTATTACACATAAAGAATATTATCCATCAATTAATTTTTTTTTTTTTTTGCCTGTTGCTGTTGCTGTTGCTCAAGTACGTTACTCAAATCAATTTCCCTTCCTAGTATATGTGATAAACACCATATAGGACTTACCACTTGACTTAAAGCTCAACAAACACCGTATGGAATGACTGAATAACCAGATCATACCATGAAGTTCTTTGAGCGTGATGTCGAGAAAACCCATTCCGAGTACAATAAGATATTGAGCACATCAGCGTGATATTTTTAAGAATCTTTCAGTTGCATGGGCATTAGGTGGAAATACAACCATTCATTTCATAAGATGGTGCTTTACTGCTTGGTCACTTTGTTGAAGAAGAGTGTCCGCAATCCGAAACCAAGCCATTATGGTACTTAAGCATGACCCACACCATAAAAATCTATCGTCAATACAAGTTTGTTTGTTAGTGTACAAGTCCTTTTCAAGCCTAATGTAAGCTTCTCTTAAAAGTGAAGCAACGCTTCACCTTCAAACCTATTTGAAGGGATTAAACCACGCCCAGCATAGTCCATTCCAACTCACTCCCTACTGAAAACCATCTTACACTTTCAATGATTTCCTGGTGGAGAACCATTCCATTTCTACTGCTTTTGGGTGGTAAACTTCTCCATTTTTCCGTGAGATGCGCTAGTCGGTTTTGTCGCTTCATGGTACAGGGCACAGAAGAAAGATTGCCATCCGGCCTTTGGATTCCAATTTGGGTCATTTGACAAATGCTTGGATTCTATACTGACTGAATATCAAGGTTCATCCCTCACAGGTCTTGAAGAAGATGTAGACATAATTTCATTTGTACATAAAGTTTCTACTTCTAGTGGGTTGTTTAATCAGAGCTAGTTTTACATCGTTCCAGCAAATTCTTCTCTTTAGGCGCATAGTAAATTCCTTTCCTTGTAGGTGCATACATAGGGTGATAGGGGGTTAAAAAAAAAGCAACTTCCCATTATCTTGGCAATTTTGAAGCCATGTTGGCAGCTCTATCATCTATGCATATCCAGGCTATCCACTTGGCTCAATAATCTTAGGGAAAAGCAAGTTCAATTCTAAAGCTTTCTAATTATCGTCAGCAGATAGCACAAGTAATTTAATTTGGGATATGGAGGTCGGGAAGGTCGATCTCGAATGGTTTCTTGTATTGGTAATAAGCTCTTACCCAGATGCTAAACCCCAGGTTTATCTAAGAGCACTAATTTCATTTGGGGAAAACTCTTTACCCGGGGAGGGGGGGTGTTGTTTGTCCTTTCGTCGTTGCTTTCTTCCTTATTTTCCAATCACTGGTTAAAACGTTTATAGACTAAAACTGAAAATGGCAAAATACACATGGTTAACTGCGGGAGTTTGTAGCTTCCACTATCGTGGCTGCGCTGAAATGAGCTTATATGCATGTTTTCTCAACAAGAGATACTATCTTCTAAATGCGGCAGTACCCAGAACTGAATTCTTCAAATTAAGGTTTACAATTAAACACGAAATTTAATAAATAGAAGGCAGCTTACAATTTACAAGGCTTGGCTTTTCATTTGTCAGTATCAACTCCACCTACACCAGAGCTTTATGATGCAACAAAAATAAATGCTGCGAATAATGCAAGTTAAGTCCCTAAAATAAGCACCGAACTAGGGGTAGCAGGGAACAAAACGCGATTGTGTATCTCTTGATGTTAATATGTTTCTTCTGGAGCTTCTACCTCGTGTTTGTATTTGGTGCTCCACCAATTCACAGCATATAATGGCACTTGCACAAAGTAATTAAGAAAACATGCGGAGGAAGT
This sequence comes from Coptis chinensis, assembly GCF_015680905.1. Classification (NCBI taxonomy): domain Eukaryota; kingdom Viridiplantae; phylum Streptophyta; class Magnoliopsida; order Ranunculales; family Ranunculaceae; genus Coptis; species Coptis chinensis. The sequence goes on from NC_141464.1 coordinate 78,851,632, forward strand.
TGTTCGCATATGCCATTGGCATGACCTCTGGGTGTGGCTGCAAGTTAATCCAAGCGAGTAGATTGAAGGGATGAGAATACACAAAACATTTATTGATGACAATGCAGTTATCTACTGTCTTAAGATAACAATTTCTCAAAACTGATTAAAACCTAGCAAATCTGACAAAAGCAGAGACTAAATTTCACATTTGAGAGATACTCACCACTGCAGTAAAGGTAGTTATATTTGGTTTCATGTCAGGAGCTTTGAACTTTATGAAAGCGCCCTTGTTGCCCATCTGTGTCATGAAATGAAAAAGGAAGTTAATTACAACTAGTGAACTTAAATGAAATTTAAGGCTAGTACATGGGGGCTTCCAGTAATTTCAATTCCTCAAATAGATTCACAAGGATCAGAACCAGCCTGACAAGGCATCCCACCATTCCCACACCATGCAATTTGGTATTTGCTTCCTCAGGCTTTCCCATCAAATTTTCCAGAGACATCAGCCCATTAAATGTTTACAGATCATGCAGGTCTTAATGTAAACTTTAATTATAATCACAAAAAGCTACACCAGCTTATAAAGTTCCATTCGCCCTGGTTAGACTCCCATGTTGAAACCAATTGGATAAACTATCGGAAAAGACAAGTAGATCAGACCTTGACAGAGTATCATAATGACATGATTTCTTGTCTTCTTGATATGTCACAATGAAGTTAATTTTTTCCAAGAACAATTGCTAATCATTGAGGCATTTTACAAACTACAAAGACATGGTAAAAGTGGCCATCTAGGGCTTACACCGAACCAGCTATCTCCTACACATTTATAGGGTCAGTTTGTGAAGAATGAGTTCCAAATGACACGTTATGTAATCTGAAGGACCAGTGTGAATCATACAAGGCTTCAGATTTGATTTTTGAATAGCAAGCAGTGATTCTGACCAAAAAGAAAGTGAGTCCGAATGCAACAGATAAAAAGCTATTTTGGAGCAAACTATCAGGGACCCTCAACAGATACTTCCAAAAGTTTCAAAAGAATCATAAATGGGGTTTCTGAAAGATCCACAATTTAGAAGTGTATACACTGGTAACTATTCAAGATCAGGTACACCTTAAAGCATTTTTATGACTAACTACATCAACAGAAAGGACAGCCTAAACCAAAAAAGAATATGCCCAGTATTTGACAGCTCATACAAAACTACAACTGTAACAGGTAGCTACTCTGCAGTTCAACTCTTCTACTCATTGTGAGTGATCCAAAGTTGACATAAGTTCGTTCAGATGACAGTTTAAAAGACAAAAACAAACACAATGATATCGAAGGATTGAAGGAAGTAGTGATTGAGTACCTGATCACAATAATTTGGAGCAGAAAATACAGTAATGAGTTTACCACTGTGGTCAATCTCATATCCTTCATCCTTCACTTCATGTGATCGTACAAGAAGTTCTATCAAACAAATAGCAAGTAAGTAGCTGGAAGAGAAGAAATCGTGTATCAGGAGAAAAAATACTACCAAATTACCTAGATTATTTTCCTTTAAAAATCTCTCTGTTACATCTCCCCCGAAAGAAAGACCAACACCTCGCTTGCTAGGACCTCTTCCAGGATTAGGCTGTGGATCACTCCATAATAATTCACACATTAAGCCTGACCAAGTAGAATGAAAAAGGTTAATCCATTTCTACAATTTCAAAAAGTCTAAAATCTGTAACAAAGATGTTTCAAACTTACACAAAATAGCATCTGAAAGAAAGGGTAAGAATGAGATAAGATGACAACTTTCACTTACATTTCACTTTATTACTCTTACATCTACAAAAGAAATAACTATTTGATCTCCTAATAGGATAATAGTCGCTAAATGACCTTGGTCCCCTACACGGAAGGAGTGATTATCCCAGAAGATTGTATATGTGAAACACCACTTACATACTTGAGAATTGGAAGTTTGAAACATTGTAGGGTTAACTAGTATTAACCCCCCACTAGATGAGCCAATTAGGATTTCCCCCCCACTAGATGGGAAATTAGGGTCTCCCCTTAAACACAGGGTCAACTTGGTTTGACCGTTAACTTTCAAGTCAAACAATTGAAAATTACACAAATGCCCTCATTGTTTTCAAAAAAGAAAATGTTAATTTTTATTAGGGGGGGGCATTTATGTCATTTTCAGTTGTTTGACTTGAAAGTTAACGGTCAAACCAAGTTGACCGTGTGTTTAGGGGGGAGACCCTAATTTCCCATCTAGTGGGGATCCTAATTGGCTCATCTAGTGGGGGGGTAAACACTAGTTCACCCAACATCGTATGACTCTCCACTACACGTTAATTATATGGCTGGCCTCGAAAAAGTTTATGAACTCCACATGTAATATCCCATCATAATCAGTCCCAAAAAACTAGTATAAATATGCATCTCTCGGATAGTATGTAGAGCTCATGCAAAGTAACCAAAATCTGGACAAAGCTTATTAAGAGTTTGGCCAAGTTTCATATACTTTGTTCAATCAACTTAAAATTAATATAAAGAATAACATTAATATAATGTTTTATGAATTCGAAGCCAATCCCTCTGTAGAACAACTGAACAAATGAAACCGAATGACAATTAGTTTCAAGTCTTTTACAACCCAACTAATCCATTCAACCCAAATTTTTATTATCACAAACTCATTCTTCATTGGAACCTAGCACGCATGAGTTTGGGTGGCCACATGGGTAGCTGAGAGTGTGCATGTACTATGTAGCACGTTAAAGGACACTTTTTCCTAGAAATTTTCCTTGTTGGAAATGTGATGGCCCATATTTTTGAAAACAAAGGAGCGTTGTGTGCAAACAAGCATCCCCATGCACTCATACATAAATTTTCACACATGACTATGATACTAATCAATTTTAACATTGTACAGATAAAACACGGAAGAAATTTGTGATAAATCAACAACAGAGATATATAGCTGTATGCATCAAACTCAAAGTCTGGCTAAGGAAATAAGCAATAAAAAAAACATATGAATTTTACCTTCTTCAGGAGGCTCACAGAATCGATCAATTTTTCTGATATCATCAAGTTTCACCCCATCAACACTGAAAAGACCACCATGTACTACAAAGACCTTGCCATTCAGGACGTGCGCTAAGGGTAAGCAGCAGAATACTTCGGCAAAAAGCTCAATAAATGCTTCACTCAACTTTGCCTTCACCTCGCCCTCAAAGCCATAAATCTTGTTCATGTTTTTACTCTCATGATTTCCTCTAGCCAGATAAATGCCTGAAATTTGTAACAGATCATATTCAATTGATTGCATTTTATTTGATGGGAAAAAAAAAATTGAATGCGTTTTTGACAATGTACGGATAAAAAAAAACAGGTCAATGCGATAACACCCCATAGGTAGGATGTCATTACCAAACATAACGCCAAAAGCTTCGAAAAAGTGTTTAACAAAGCATACTATAGCAATGCAACCTCATTATTGGATTACTATAGAACAAACTTTTTCAGACACAAAGTACAATCCACAAAATCAATTTTAATGGTTCCTCTAAAACTAAACATTTGTCACGAGAACTCAAATTAAAACCTTGAAAATGGGTCTCAACAAGGTTATAAAAAGCACAGGTGAAAATATCAGTCTTGGTAAAAGAAATATTTCTCGCATCTGTGTCAATCACAAAGCCAACTTAAGAGCTAAACCAAGCAAAAATGAGTCTACTTGGTTGCGTGTTGGCATGGATATGGCCTCTTAGTAATCTCGAGATGTGCAAACAATATCAGACTGAAATCAAGCATATAAAGGAATACTCCACTGATAGAGCAATCACTATGTAACCACTGTCATGACATACTAAACATGTGCAGCACGTCTACATCTGCACAAGAACCTATATTTCAATTGTAATTCTAATTAACGATTCATATTGCAAAGACCAAAGAACTGAATAGAGTGAAACAATGGCTTTTACCTTCTCAGTCAGGAAGCACAAAGTCAATCATTCGAAAATAACAACATCCTAATTCATTGAAACCAATATTTGGTAACACAAAATTGTCAACATGTGGCATTGTTTATCGCCTTACATAGGTTTCTTTCTTCCTTTAATTCTTCACATGCATAATGACAAGGAATGAGAGGATAAACTCATGAAAAGTGAAGCATCATAAAGTTAAATTACCAGATGGAGACATGCACTTGAGCGCAAATAGCGTGAGGATAATCTCCAGAGAGAAGGACCCTCTGTCAACAAAGTCGCCATTAAATAGATACGGATTGTCGTCTGAAGGGAGTCCATTTAACTCAAATATGTTCAGCAGGTCATAAAACTGTAGTACAAAAACAGAGACAGCATGTGTGAACCACTTTGGAGTTAACAATAGCTAACATAGGTTATAAGTATCAAGCGATCTGAACATGCTAATTCTTGAAATTACTTCCAGTCTCTCATTGAACATATTCTCTCTTTTTTCTTTTTGTTTGATTGACAATCTTTTTATTCTTATTATTATCTTCCAATTGGGCAATTTCATATTCCAAGCGAATGATTATGTGGTGTTTATGGAAGGAAAGAAACTTGAGGATCTTTGAGCATAAGGAGAAGGAACTTCATAAGCTAGTGGAGGAGGTCAAAGAGATGTTGTTTGATTGGGGAAGTGCATCTCCAAGCTTCGAGGAGTGGATTACTATGATTTATTTGTAATTGGTACTCTCTTGTACTTTGAGGTTGTATTGGTATATATGTAGTAGTAGCTTCTTGCTACCTACGATCATTTATGCAGTATGTTTATGTATATGGGTTCAATATTGAATGAATGAAATTGAAATTTAATTTTACCAATCAAAAAAAAAAAATTGGGCAATTTCTTGATTTTTCCCCAAAAAAGAAAAAAAAAAAAAAGTTTTGAGTTTTGATCAATGATAAAAGTTTAGCAAATGAAAAGGGCATTGCTTCCAGAGAGTAGTATTACTAGTATAGCAATACTAATTACTAAAGCAGAGTACCTACCTGACCATGCACATCTCCGCATACAGTGAAGTGATTTCCATCAGGAACATTAACATCAACCAAAGAAGGCAAAGCTCGAAGTATCTCTCTTGTTTGCAATACTATCTGACAAGCATACCTAAGAGGGAAAATTCAGCTTCAGTTGATAACACTATATATATGGCGTATAAATCACAACTTATACATAGGCCTTCGTTTTTATCGGTAGGAATACAAAAATGAGATTTCAGTAACAACTAAATACACATAAAACCCAAAAGTGTGTGTGTGTGTGTGTGTGTGTTTTGGAGGTGGGGGTGGCGGGACCAATACGCCCCTTAGCCCAAAAAGGTGTATAGAACTGATCGATAAGTATTTGCACATACCGCCTATGTAAGCACTTTTGATTCTTGAAGTCCTCCATCATTTTCTTCACAAAATCCAAGGTCACAACTTCACCCTCAATCCGCGCACCAGTATACTGTGACTCCACTTCTGTTAGGCAACAGAAGAAATTTTCGTTAGACTCTACATCAGGATACAACGGTAAAAAGGAAGCAAGGAATATGATTTAACTAAAACGTGTTAACCAGTAGACAAGATGGAAATAGGTACTTACAAAATTAAAATTCTATTTTACTTCTAGTGATAATTTTTAACCCCTTTTCTTACAGAAGGTTCCTATGCAGCAAAGTCTATTTGCAGTCACCAAGAGCCCCTAAATAGCAATAGAGGACGAGGATAGCGTTTCCGTTGCGTAAATTTCTCAAAAATGCCAATATTACCTAGTTCTCTCAATGTGGAGCAGGATGTGCCGAAGAGCCTAGAGGTAATCTTTTTGGGCATGTCATCAGTTGGAAAGACAATTACGAGAAAGACAGTAGCAGCATGATACATTGCCTTCTATTGCTTTCCCCTATGGTCCTATACCTACGTTGTATGTTTTATGAACAAAATTAGCAGATTAACACATACTCTTGTAATTTCATTCCAAGTGTTACGGAGATGAAAAATAACGTAACTTCTATTCAGAGAGGGATTCAACACGTACATAAGCAACTTGGTAAAAACATAAATTAATGTTTCTAGGGAACTATTTTTTTTTTTAGCGGTAATTTCTAAAAAGTAATTATATCCCAAATAAACAACACCGCTCAACAAATAACTAAATTTACCATTTAATAGTAAGTCGAGTCATTACAATCCAGTATAAAGAAGCCATCCATGAGGTTGAACTAAATAGCTTAAGAAAATCACGTAAATAATACCCAATGCCGCAGACAAGTCATCCAAATCAACTTAGGATCAGGCAAAGAAGCCAGAGACTGCCCACTTTGGAAGAATCGCCAGAGACATCAGTCAGAATGGTTTTTGTCAAGTTGTCCAACAAGAAACTTCATCCAAAACATGCGACCATAAAAAGGATGGTTTGAGTTAAATGAGCTCTTACACACAGCGGACTGAATTGAGTGATCCCTAACTATCAGATGACAGTCCTCATCAAAGGAAGTCCGGAGGAATGACCAAACTCCACAGCTACATATGAATCTGTCAGAAATGAAAGTACTACGCCTATCTTTATCAGAAGAATATGAACAGCGTAAGACTCTGTTGCAGCTCAACATCTAAAATTACATCCTTAAGTGGCCCACGAAAACATCATAAGGATTTCCATACAGTGAAAACTGATTGTCAGTAAGGCCTCACTACTAAGGATTCTCTGATGTATGTTCATCCAATGAACAACCACCTGAAAAAAAGCATCAATATCCTTGCATCCATTTCGACAAACTAGTGAACATCTAGATGCCTCTCCAATTAATAGCCCCTCCCCAACAATAAGTAAAAGATAAAATATTGTTTGACTTCCATAAATGCACAATGAGCAGAAACAATTTTTCTTATTTTGACACGCAAGATTTTAATGGAGCTGTAGGGGGATGCAGATCTTCTGTTAACAATTTTACAAATATTACCACCTAGGGAAGATGTTTGCACATACGAGATGTTAAACTCGTGTTAATTTATTACCTCTTCTTCCTCCTAGGTAATATTGGATGTCCCTCACTATCACTCATAGGATTCCCCTTTCTTTATGCATTTAGCGAACAAGACCAATACAGCATAAGGAAAAAGAAAGTGACGGGAAGGATTGTAAGAATTGCATGGAGTTCAAGTTAACTTACCCCAGTCAAGAGTGTTCTCTTTATTCCATGACGGAAGTAATTTTGCCCACAATACCACCCAAATAACTACACAGCTTTTGGCCAATAGGATGCACCAATGGGTGACCCAAGACATGATGACAGCCAGCGACCAACCTACCAAAAGCTTGGTGAGATAATTCTATGGTAAACGTCTAGATACTTAGAATCTAAAATTCTCCCACACTTAAATTCTTCAAAATCCTTCATTTAATTTTAACGTGTCAAGGAAACAGAATCCTTCGTGCACTTTTAACAAGGAGCACGTCTACTCAGATTTCTCTGAAATTTGATTTCTCATCTACAAAGATTTGAGAAAAGCACAGCCATTGCAACCTCGTCCAAGCACAAGAGTACTAAAGTTACCACTATGGAAGTTATAATAGTGGCCATCACCAAAGGATCAGAAACTTATCCCAACTACTGGAATTCAGTAACATGAACTCTGTTCTAGTATTCATCTATGCCAAACTTCACATGCTCTAGAAATGGCAAATGATGTAACCGAAAAATTTGAAGTAGTTTCACATGGTTCATGTAATCAAGAAATGAACTCTCAGGACATGTCATTGAACCTGGATCATCAGTCATCTTATTACAACAATTCAGCTATAGAGAAGATCCAATGTCCTCTTAATCACAGGAGTGATCCACCTAAAAATGATTCTGACAGTCTCGATCTGAGAGGTTGAATATGCTTGGGGAGTTAGGATAAGATTCACTTTCACTCACTTTAAAAAGAGATGAACAAGCCTGTTGATTTATCAGACAGGCAATACGTAATTCTACTGGAAGGTATTGGAATCAAGTTTCTGGTATAAATTCCTAAAGACTTTACCAAAAGAGCTAAAAGCATCATTAAACTGGCAAAACTATCTTGAGGACTGTGTTTTCAAGGATAGCTGTTAGCCATTAAACAAAATAATTTGGTTACTATAGGCATATAGCACCAACCAAAAGATCAATGATTGAAGAAATACTCGACTTCATGCAATTTAGAGAAAATTTAACTGCATCAGCAATCAGAAACAAAGGTAGTAGTATTAACATTAAAAAAAAATTGTCTGGTATTTGTGGAGAATGCAATACCTATAGTATGGAAGTCCATGGAGTCAGCTATTGAGAGTCTTTCAGAGTCGTGTACAGCAATCGCTTCCTCAAATTTTAGCTTCATTACGGCCTTCTCACATTCCTTCAACTTCTTTGCAGCATCAGGATCATTTGGACATATTCTCTTGACCTAATCCATATCAAAGAACGTTAGCATTTACAAATCCATATGTCGTTTGGACATGAACACACTGACCATATGCGTAAGTTAGCACTAAGAAGAAGACGAGAGAAATGAACAGGGGTGGAGCCAAGAATTTATAATGGCTAAGATGAAGCCAGGAATTTACCTTGGGCTGACATGGGTATTTTCCGGAAATATAGCCGAGCTTAAGCCAAATTTTAAGTTAAAGGTAATTATTTTTTTTCAAAATTTACCCTGGGGTTTAGGCCCATGGTAACCCTCTAGCTCCACCCCTGCAAATGAAGTAAACTAAGTAGCTCACAAAAATAAAAAAAAAAAAAAAAAAAAGGTGGGCTCCAACTCAAGTTAAAAAACACACAAACATTTACAACAACGGTTATCCATCACGTCAACGATTAAGCACACATTCTAGTTATAAAAAAATCAAAATAATCATACATCAAAACAACAAAACCAAATGCTTTAAATTGAACTGTGTATTCATCGTAAATAATGGTTGTCACACTATAACTGCAGTAACACACAATAGTAATTTGGAAACAGTAGAGAATAATTTTACATCAACAAATAACTTTATGCGTGGTAGATAACCAAACAAAACTCTAGTACAACTTATTTTATCTATCATGCAATCCAAATTATTCCGATTTTTATTATTTTAATCTACTATTCAAACAATATTATAAATATTATATAAGTCTAAGAAATACGGAATGAATTATACTTTGATCTACTATCCAAGCATATTTTCCACTGAACACTTTTTTCATTACCGATGGAATACCTGTTGAAAATCTTTTAAAGCATCCTTAAACTTTCCCATTGCAAGATACGCAGCCCCTCTTCTATAATAACCCTGTCACACCAACAAATATTTAGATTCAAGATAGAAAAACACTAACAAATACGCTCACGGCTCACGTAAAACTATCTCACCTTTGAGTATTTAGGATCAACTTCTATAGCCCGTGTCGCATCCTGTATTGCACTCCCATACTCCTCCAATTTAGTATGTGCAAATGCACGATTCGCCCAGTATACAGCATTTTCACTATTGAGTCCAATAGCTTCGGAATACAGATCAATAGCTTGCGAATACTTACGGGCTGTAAATAAAAGTCTATAATTAACACAATTTACAAAGTATTATCATCATTACAACAAACTAATAGACCATATATATTTTTTTAACCTTTGAATGCATCATTAGCCAATACTTTGCGTTCTTCAGCTCGGGCAATATCAAGATTTGCACTTTCCACACCGTTCATGTTTTCACTACAAGGCAATAAATAAACAAATAAATAAATATTATGGAACTGGATAAAGAATGAATCTTTACATATATTTCTATTGGGGGTAAGATGGGAATAAAGAAAGTACCTGGTTGCGAGAGAGAGTGAGGGTTTTGGAGGGAAGTGGATGAAAGAGAGAAACCCTAATTTTGAGGGGTTTTCTATTTTATATATATATTTATATTTATATATTTCAGGTCAGATAAAAGAAATAGAACATTCTAGAAAGCTTAATAATTACAGTAGAGTAAAATTACGGGGCATTGAGTGCTAATTATTATTTTTACTCTTTCTTTGGTAAAAAAGTTTATGGCGTATATAGTCTGTTTCTTTTTATCGTTTTGGAGATGTTGAGCGTAAAATGTTTTGGAGATACTAATTAGCACTATGGTATCTGCTGCAATCTGGTTTAGATTGCATAGTGATGATAAACCCAACACGTGCTTTGGCTTGGAGAAAAACCTCATTTCTCCTTCATCGTTTGAGGTGCTTTGTCACGTAATTGTCTCTCAACACTTCTCAGTTTTTGTGTGGTGGTGTGCCTTGAGACTATAGTAGATAGAAGAGCTGGAAATATATGTTCATATTAAGCATAAGATGGTAAGCATTTTCATTTTTTGTAACTAACAACTTAATTACTTTGACTGTAGTTTTCATTGTTCATACGAAGGGGATCGCTATTTTTGAACTGAACCGGCCTAGTGTTATTGAGTATGTGATTTGGGTTTGAAGAATGAAGTTTATGTATTATCAATTTTATGATTTTTCTTAAAATTAAGCTTATTTATTCTCAGTATGGTGTTTTTGTATCTAATTAGGTGGTTAAGTTATGGTCATGTTTGAAGAATGAAACTTGTTATTTAGTGGGTTTTTTTGAGAAAATTGTGTAGATTAAGTTAATAGGAATAGCTAGTTGTGAATCCATTTTCAAATTTTAGAATTAATTGCTTGCTCTCACCATATTGTTATTATGTATCGACACAATAGGTAGACTGAAGTATATTGAGTGGTTATGAGTTTATTATGCCCACTCCATTTCTATATCTGATTCAATTTGACGTAGTTGTTTATAAGAGAAGACTAATAAGATAATGGAATATAAAGTCAATTTTAATCAATTGATCAAGAGCAGGATAGTGTGCTCCCAAGAACTAATCGAGATCAAATGAACTTGATGTAGTTACTAGTAATGAATAATAAAATCCATGTCTTAGAAGTAGTTTTTAGGTGCATTTACAAATGTTGTTATTTTTACTTGTCTTCTTTTGTCTTGCACGTGTTTGGGAAAACTCTTGGAATTTATGAGAGTAGTAAGTACTAAAATTGAATTTTGTAATTGATATTGTCTCATGGAGTTTCTTTACAATTGATAAATAGTGTACTTAAATTGTTTTGTTATGACCTTGATATGTATCAGTTTTGTATGTGGAATCAATTGTAGACATGTCCTAAATGTTATGTAGATATGGGCTTGCATAGGAGATGAAACCCTCGAGTGGCCTTTGACACATTCACTTCATGCGCCTACCATGTCTTTACGCACATCTCTCGTTTCTGGCTATTTTCATACTCCTTTAAGTCGTTATCCATAGGTTTTTAATGCATGTAGTTGGTGTCTCTATATCTAAAGTTAACTTTGTTCAAATGTGTAGTGGTTTCCGGCTTTTCAAAGCTTAAGAAGAATTAGCACCCCCAATCAATGCTTTTCAACCCCGATCTTTGATTATGTCATGAGCAGGTTTAATAATTTGGACCACAATGGCTGCAAGCTCTATATTAGGTGGACTTGTGAGAAATCACTTCACATTCAACCTATAAAGTTTATTTGATGTATGTATCTGCATTTGAAGAAGATCGCTCAAGCACAGCTTTTTATAGCATCATCAGTGAACAATGTAATTTTGTACGTATTATATGTTATGAACACGTACATTTACGTTGTCGTAATTAAATATTTTAGTGTTGCAGTAACGACATTTTGTGTGTATAACACCCCGTCTTTTTATTTTGTTTTTCTAGTATAATAATAATAATAATAAAAATAATAATAATAATGATAATAGATAAAGCAAAAGATATTATAACTATCAGCTTAGGAATAAAAGTCTCATAAGTAAATAGATAAGTTTCAACCCTTGTTTTTCGGGGAGGTTTTAAAAAATATATATATATATATATTCTCACGTAGATTTTTTGGGAAAAACACATTGAAAGTTTTATAGAGAGGAAAAAAAAAAAAAAAAAAAAAGTTTTACTGACAGCAGAAAAGGAAGTTTTTCTGTTAGCTAGCTGATAGTCGGAGCGCGCTACAGGTGAGTAGAGAATACCTCAATTCATTTAAACATTAAATTTCTTACTCTTATTACTCTTACAAAGATGTGTTGGGTTTCTGGAAACAAAGTTATAATGCTATCGGTTTTACCTTTCTTTGCATGTTAAGTTTACGTGTTTACTCACTCTCGTATCTATCTTGGGAGGAATTGGAGAATACCTATTGTGTTCACATGATAAATTTTACATTTAAAATTATGTGGTTTAACTACTGTTATCATTGGTTCGATATTGTCGACAGAAAATCTACCCCAATCCTTTGAAATAAAACAAATACATAGATTGGTTATGATTACTGTAATTGTCTTGGTGGAACTAGATAAGTATCTATGCGTTTCTTTGATTTGTATTGACGGCGATTGTTGGTGTCGTGAGATTGGGCTGTTGAAGCTCCAGAATAGCAGTAATGGCGTCCAAACAAAAACCAAATCGTCATGATTTTGTTGTGTTTGAATAATTTGTTTTGTTGGTTTTTGTTGTGAGGTTAGACTGTAGTTTTGATTGTTGATTGTTGAAGGGAGATTGGATGCTCGAGAGTGTTAGGGGAAGCTTTAGAACAGGTGTTAATGGAGGTCAATATATATCCAGTTTTGAGGGAGGAATTTGGGGAATAAATGAATTGGCCGGGTTTTTGTATGAATTAAAGTAGTAGGGGTTTTGTTGTAGGTTATTTTCGGTTAGTTGGAGGTGGTGGTGGTGGCTGATCGGTGGAAGGGGTGAGTGGGAAGAAGATGAACAATGAGGTTTTGGGTTTTGTTAGGCTTGGGCCGAGCTAGTATGTGGCCTTGTTGGTTTTTTCCTTTTTTTTTAAGTTATGTTAGATTGGGCACAGGAAAGACTAAACCCTTTGGCCTTAGTCTTTGGGGTTTTGACCAGAGTTGACTCGTTAACTATTGACTAAAGTTGATTGTTGACCATAGTTGACTTTTGATTTGTTGACCAAGGTTTACTTTGACCAATTGACCCAATTTGATTTTTAACTCGGATTATGATTTGGTCTGTTAGGATAGGTCTAGGGCTATTAGCATGCTTGGCTTTAGGCTAAGACCTTTCTATATATACTTGTGTACGTGTATTAACTACTATGTGATATTTCAGTTTTTTATGATATACAATGTTATGACACTTAGACATTCATATAATTAATAACGCGTAAACCAAAAATACAAGAAACAAGATACGCTTTCGTTCTCTGAAATAATATATGCAATAAAATTCAATAATGCGTAAACAATTTACCGCACCCTTTTATAACTCTCCACGCCTCAAATTTTGGAAATGAGTTTTATGATTGATGATGTTATATGTTAGGTGGGCATTTATTGAATGTGCCATAAATGGCGCGTTAGCGTTATAATTGGGTATTCATTGAATGTGCCATGAATGACCCGATTGTTTGGACTGCCTAAGAGAGGAACTAAGGTATTCACCTTGCGGGTTAGTTGTATTCCTTGAGTGTACGGGAATGTAGGGTTGGGTATTCCTTGAATGTGGCGGGAATGACCCAAGGCATTTATTGAATGTGCCATGAATGGCCCGATAGTGATATGATAGGTATTCCTTGAATGTGGCGGGAATAACCTAAAGTATTCATTGAATGTGTCATGAATGACTTGAGTTTTATGCCCAAATATGCTGTGAAATATGTGTATGAAAGCCCAGAGATGGCTATGATATTGTGGTATTCGGTGGGAGAGAGACACACAGAAATGTGTGATTTGGCAAATGTGTGGAGTGCAAATTGTGGAGTAGGTACTAAATGGTGAGTATATAAGAAAAGTAATTGTTTAATTGATAAGAGAAATTGATTTGATTATGCGAGTGTGTTTGGGCTTACATTTGAATACCTATAGAATATCTACATATGTATATAAAATTTCTAACTTTCTTTTTGGGAGGGTAGGACTTAATAATATTTTGTCTTGGGGGACGCCGTCCTACCCTATCTGGCCGATGGATGTCGGTAAGTTTTAATTCAATTACTTAGTTATTAAAACAAGTTATTATATAACAAGTTAATAATATGGGAGTCTTACTTAAGAAGAAACTATGCGGTTGAAATGACGGAACTACCTGTCTTCTAAGCTGAAAATGATTAATTTATGATATATTTAAAGTGTTAGTTGGATAAGTAAAGATTGGAAAGGTTTATATGTGGTTAGTCTACTCATACCAGCGAATTCCATTTTGCTGACCCATGTTTGCTTTGTTTTGGCAACGTAGGTGGGTTCTTGGGAACATAGGTGGAAGACAGTGGAACCGCGGCGTGTGATTTTGATTCTTGCTTGGAGCAGTCCGTTAGTTCTTTTATTAGGTCTAATTCTTATTGAAATGATGTAATAACGTAGTTTATATTTTTTCAGCATGACATGAGAACATGGTAGTGAGGACTATTATTCAGAGGGTTTGTTTGATGTTTTGTTTGGATGGAAGATAGCTTAATAAAGTGATGGTGGAATTTCAAGTGGTTTCTTTTATGATGTGGGTTTTAGGTTTTGACATGTGTTGTATCCACCCATGAATAGTCCGGTTTTTAAACAAGTGAATATAGTGATGTTTGAGATATTTATATTTCAAATATTCACTTTACTATTGTTTAGAAATTGGTCGCGGATGGCAATCATGTGATAGACATAGACATTGTTATCTAAGCAATGTTAGTTTCCATCACCGCTACAAAAATTTCCATGTGTTCTAAGTTCTAACACCATTACCATTATCCAAATTTTAGACATTTGTACATGAGTACATTCTTGATTGTCGGATTAAGTTTAGTAGTTATGAATATTGACATTAAATACATACATATACATAGTAAACGACAATCTGTTAATGAAAAACGACAATGTACTGATGATTGTTGTTGAAAACAATCACATAAACCATTATACAAAAATATACCGAGTACCCTATCGTATTGAATAATGAAATATTTGTTTGCAATTGTAACTTTTTGTAGTATTTCAATAATATAGTATGGCAGACTTTCTCTAAAACGGACATGTTCATGGACATCTTATATATATAGTGTCTTGCACAACTTATATGGTGTCGTCCGTATAAGTTGTGTTTTTTACGACACTGTATGTATCAGCTACGCAAAACACTATATAAGTTGCCCACAAACATGTCCATTAACGGACATATCTATTTTAGAGACAACCTGTATTGTAGTATGAATTTTTTGACAATTTCTTTGCAACTATAACTTGTTCTGCTATTTCGACATGCAATCGTTTTGCAACTATAACTTGTTCTGCTATTTCGACAATCGTTTTGCAACTATAACTTATTCTGCTATTTCGACAATCGTTTTCACACATTGAAATTGTAAATGTAACCACAAGCTGCCAGTACTATTTTGGTATAACATGAACATATAATGCAAGTTAAAAGTCAAGCAAAGGAAAATTAAAACAGGGAGACTCAAAAGAAAAAAAAAAATATTATATAGTATAATGTTAAAATGTGTGTGTTTAATTAAGTAAAGGGATTTATAGGAATGAGATAAGTCATGAACAATTTTTACGTGAAGAAGTAAAAAACGTAATCAATCTATCTAGTTGGTTCGGATAATCGGCTCTCACTCGATAGAACCAAGTTCAAGTCTCAGCACCGGAATTTATTTATTGAATACGGTTAGTTAGGAAATGTACTCCTAACTAAGCCAACCTTCTCGTAATATATATATTTTTCATTTGAGCACAACTTACTAACTTAGGGGGGAAAAATGAAGTAAATAAAATGTAGTAGTATATCGTTTGTTGTTAGCTTTTAAGATTTATGCAGTATGGTCGTGGTAATAAGATGTTTGAACTCTGCTATTCAATATGACCAATTATCAATGTAATTTAATCTTAGATAAACATGTACATATACATTATCATAATCGAATATTACAGTGTCGCAACCTACGAGTACATCTTTACCAAAAAAACTTGCTGGTACAGTTCAGTGTGATAGACATTGTTATCTAGGCAGTTGAATTTCACACTTCATTATTTATCATTTACCAACATACATAATAACAGAAGAGAACGTGCTTGAACAACCACACATATGTACTTCACAATCTTTCTATTCATTCAAAATAGTGAGGCTTAATACAAGAAAAAGATCACAAACATGATCGAAGTACCAAAAGGGGAGTTACATAACACATCCAATTTCCAATTTCATAAAATATAATAAGCAGGTGATGAAGAATATCTAATGTCATTAGCCATCTTCCACTTTCACATAGCCAAAATGCATGCATGATTTATGTCCATTCTAACTCATCTGCAAAACCTATAGAATTTCATGAAAATATTAATATGTATAAGAGTAATCTAAGAATAAAATGAGCCGAGTACTAAAAGAATTTGTTTTGCAAACATTTAAACATGTATAAATAATTGTAACAAAGCAGAATGATTATCACCTCACTAGGATCATTAAGGTTGATGTTCATGCTACCATGAGACAAGTCATTAGCTCCTAAACTTAAAGATTGTTGACTAAGAATGCATATCACTACAAACTACAATTACAAGTTAACAAACATGAGTAAATAATGACCATAACCTATAACTTAAACTTGACAAGTTTCTTAACATCCTTAGCTTGACCGGGATTGGTTCTTGTTTGTTTCTTGCCATTATTGTCAGTCCATGATTTGTGCCTTCTTGGTCGCCCCTTATGCTTCATAATGGGTGGATCTTTCAATGGTTTTGACTTTGCGCATACGTATTTCAGACTTCGTTTGGCTCAACTTTCACTTGGTGCACTTCCAATTTGCTTCATGGGGCTGATTTCCACATTTTTGAATGTCGCTTCAACTTCCTTTAAAATATTATAGAAATCCTTCATTGCAACCTTGAATGCTTTGACTGATGAAACACCTTAATTGCTATATTAACGACTTCACGATAGAGTTGGCTAAATCTTACTGTAACAGACACATGACAATCATCTACCATTTCTTATCCATCTTTGGTTGTCACTGATCCATACTTTGCATCATTTGTCCATTTTTTAAGCACTTATTTTTCTGGAAGGTTCAAAACATTCACAACTACAAATATCTTCATAACATGTCTGCACAAGTATCTAGCAAATTCAATCAACAAACAACTGCATGTGACAGTATTATCACAAGAATCATATGTCACGGTTCGAAATGTATGATCATGACTGTCTCTCCACATATGAAACGTGGACTTTGTACCGGTTTCCTCAATCTTTCTTTGGCGATAAGAAAAACCTTATTGGATTTGTTCTTTGAAACCTTGCAAAAATTTCTTTAAATGTGTAAACTTCAAAACTTCCTTCTCAATTACCATATAAAATTTCAAAGCACGATTGGTATAATTGCTTTCATAGTCTTCATCATTTTCAGCATCTCGCCTGCATACTACAGCATTTCAAATTGTTTCATAAATGTTATCAAAGACAAATATCTCTTCAAATAGCCATCAAAGTACGCATTAATACTCTCACTCCATTGGGTCGTGTACATAGATGCACAAAATATATAAACGCGTATAAACCTAAACCCCATCCATTTCTTTCGCTTTTCAAATAGGTTTGCTAACCACTTATTTTCTCCTAGCTACCTGGTACTTTCCAATCATCCCGTTCCAGCCAAGCTCAAATGTTTCGATAGTCTCATACCCAAACAAATATTTAACAAAATCATCCCAAAAACCTGGATTTGAGTTAATCACGTGACGTATATTCTCGATTGCATTTTTTGTAATATGACACAGACAAAAACGATGGTGCGTACTAGGTAACACTTTCTCAATAGCTACCCCAATTGCAGATTCTTGATCTATTAGAATCACTTTTGGTTGCTTACTGTTCATTGCCCTCATCCATGTCTTTATGACCCATTCAAAAGACTCCATACATTCATTATAAAGAAATGCATCACCGAAGATTGTTGTCTGGTAATGATAGTTGACACCTACAATTGGGATGAAATGCACTATACCGGTTTGTCCTATAAGTAGGATAAAAGCAAACAACATCTCCAAAATAGTGATAATCCATCCTTGACCGTGCATCAACCCAAAAGAAATTTTTGGTTTGGCCTTCCAGATCCATTTGGATTGAGTAGAAAAATGATGGGTTGTCCATTTGTTGATGCTCAAAAAATTTAAGGACAACTTCCACATCTCCAAGTCAAAGCTCATGTCTTCGAACCTTACCGAGAACATTTATAACATCTCTTTCAGTGTAGCCAATATTACGAATTCATTTAGCTTCAACACCCATATAACACAACATAAGATTGACTTTAAACCTAACTAATTGCATGTTCCCTAGCATTTGTTCTTGTTCTTTTGGTACCTTTCTCGAAGACTGAAGCTTGTGTCGTTTGCTTGGAGTTGCAAGGTTGTGATTAGGCTCCTCAATAACTCGAGTGACAACCCAGTTTTTCTTTTCGTTTTTTCTTATCGACATGACAACCTTGCACCCAATTCTTGTATTAGATCTTTTTCTCTGCCTCTGCTCAATCGGGTTTGATCTAGTAGCGTTGCAAAAACCTTGGAGGGAACAATAGTATGACCCAGCTATGATTTCATTTTTACGTTGAGATTTACCTATTGCGTATTTTCTAATGCTGAATCATGTCCTCCTTGCAAAATAATTATAAAAATCATAGGCTTCTTCTGGAGAATCAAATTCCATGCCAACACGGAGTCGTATGCTATTTAACATGTCTTCGTTGTCCTCATTGTCGACGCTTTCAACATTATCAGCACTGGCACCGACAGTATTTTCCCATTCAAGATGCTCATTTCCTTCAAATAGACCATGGTCTTCCTGATTCTCAGTAACAAATTCGAGCATGTCTTCCTCATTATAACTATTACAATAGTCTTCAACAACATCACAAGAAATTTTTGGACTATCACCATTTTGATGTGGTTGTCTATAAATAGGTCTAGGGTGAAATAAAATAATGGCAAGTTTAGAAAAGAAATGAACTCACTAGTAGAAGAGGAACAAATTATCAACTAAACCTCGAAATCGATCACATCTATTAAGAAACGTCTCTTCGAAAGATGGTTGATATATATGGTTCTTTTATCTATTTTTGTTCAATAGCAACGACAACATAAATTCTAAGGTGGTAGTTGTAACATTGATTAGGAGGGGGGGCAAGAAAAGCCAACGAGAGAGAAAGGGATGACGTAATAAAGAGCACGTGCTGGTGAACATCACCATGCTATCTAACGGTTTAGATGGCCGCATGTACCATAATGCCAAGAGATCGATCTTTTAAGATCGGGACTCAAATGTATTCAGTCAAGGCTAGTATGTTACCATGGTATAAAAGTGGAATGGACTGGAAGTCTGGAACACAACACATGTTACCACTAAACACCTACACAAGTCTCTGAAATTGCGTTCTCGATATCAGTAAAGCAATAAGATGGATCATTATTTTCAATAAATAAGTATTAAAAAAATAAGACAATGAAATTTGATAGATCCAAAGATACATCAATGCACAAACCAAATCACAGTTCACTTTGCCTGCCAAACACCACTTCCTTGTCTCAGTTTGTTTCTTGACATTATTCTCTAATTTAGCCATTTCATGAGCAAAAAAGGACTTGGATACATTTGTCGCAGGTATCATCGATACACTCCCTTTTGGCAAGTCAGTAAATGGCGCAGCAAACCAGAGTGTTTTCTCTACTATCACACGTCCTTCATTTGACAGTACATCACCTAAGTGCGTTAGCTATCAACAGAGACAAACAAGAGGTTACCTAGCAACTGAAAGAACCTGCATACACTCTTTAGTTATTAAAAGGAAATAAAAAAGAAGCAACTCAAAAGCCTAGACCCTGAACAGCCTATCAAGACTGCTAAGCCCAAAACTCAATACACTGAAAGAAAATACAAACTTTATACAACACTTCCAGTAAAGTATGCCCTATCCTTTTGATGTCTGCAGTCACCACCTTCGGTATTTTGAGATGGTATGGTTTGGTTGGTAACGTTGGAAGTTTTGAGGAGAGGAGCAGCATACATCAGGAACAAACACTGAATTGTCAGACGGTGAGTTTCGAGAGCTTTTTGGCCAAAAGAGTCCTGATGCTGTAGGTGGAGATGGTATCTCTGGCACTATCCATGGGACTTCAGGCACCTTAACGGAATAGTCATCCATATCAAATCTTTCATTTGCACCTTGTGACGATAAGGAAAAGTCAGAACCCCCAAGCTTTCCACTGTCGGCCTGAAAAAAAGTCACCATTGATACATCAGCAAATATATTCAGAGTCCAAAATTTATCAGCCAAGGACCTGGAAGACACTAGTGATAAATGAACACTTTGCAATCCATTAACTGATAAACTTCCAAAATTCCTACTATTAATTAAAACAATCAGAGGTTATACTTAAGATGTGAGACATGAGTAATTGTATGGTAAGACAAGCCTTGAACCCACACATTATATTGTCCCAACTGGAAATTTTCCAGCTCAGAAGTTCGAGTAGGACCACTAAATAAGGATGCTAATCCCATCACAGGTGTGCCACTTCAACAACAGAAGCAGGGCCTACACTCTGAATGGAAGAGAATGAAAAATCTGTCAAGGCATCACTATCTATGACAACGAGGCAAGAACTGTCCTTGTGCCATGGTGATAATATAGAGTATGGTCTCTAACCAAAAGTCCAAAACTATTGAAGAGCACACTGTGTCTTACTCAAAAAAGGTAAAGTTGGTTTAGGCTGTTCACCTTTGAGATGGACCTCTCGAAAGCTATGAGAGTTTTCAAATGGCCAAAGCAGGAAATGCAAATAAACTATTATTATGAATAAGCAGTTTAACATACTGGAGTAAAGAAGATTTAAGAGTGTAGGCAATATTATCCTAACTATCAGGGGAGAAGAAAACAGTATCATGATTTTTTCTATAGAGAAAACACAAAACAATGGAAAATAAAAGATTGTACTGATCAGCTAGAAGATACCTTAGAGGATCCATGTTCCATGAACCCAAAACTGTTACTAAAGTCCGTTAGTACGAGAAAGTCATCCAAGGGCCAGTCAGTAATGCTCCCAGTTGTAGTTCCCCCAGAGAATGAAAGCTTAGGTGCTGGTACGGCCCCAACTCCAACTTGACGGGATAATACTTCGTTATTTTCACCATTCTGTGACATTGAACTACTACGCACTGATTGAGAAAGTTTTTCTGCGGGTGCTCCAATAGAATTTGACATTTCCTTAGTAGATGAACCAACTGGTTCTGTGGTTTCAAGCCCCACTTTAACTCCAGTAAGCAGAAAGCGCTGATGGGAAGATACATAGGTGTTGGCAGTGTGTATGGAAACATCACATTTCCGACAGAGTAGAGCTCGATCTTCCAGACAGAAGAAGTAACCAACAGTGTCCTGCAGAGAGAAAAAATATTAGGAATTTTAGTAGCTAACAGACTCAATAGAACTCCAAATCAGTCTTTGTTTCTCCATGGCATGATGACATGCTACGGAGAAGCCTGACTTCAGGGAGGGGAGGGAGGTTGATATATCTGACAGCTAATCCAAATAAGGGGATATTCTATGATCAACAAATGCTATGCTGTGCATATCGAAATGAATGAAATAATATGATGAGCCACGGCCCTTGGTCGTCAGTATAGGTAAACCTTCATGATGAAATAAATCTGGTTGAAACATGAATTATCAGAACAAACATATCAATTCTAAAATAAATCTGATTGAAATAAAGCTTACAACTCGTGAAGAGGTAATTATTTAGGTCATGATAAGAAGGAAAAGGGATTACTGAGAGTTAATATCTAAAAAAGGTATAGTACTTGAGCAAGCGACCCCCCCACACACACACACACACACGAAGAAAGTGTGTGTAAAAGAAATAGAAACAAGACAAAAAAATTACACAAAGACATGCACATGTCATGATCTTTTTCAAAAGTACGAGACCATCAAATTATTATGAGGACCATGCTACAGACATAATTAGTTACCAGTATGCCATTTACCTAGACACAACTTATGGCCCATTAATGAAACAGCTAGGAAGTTGGTGGCAAATTTATCAAGTAGTATTGCTGCTAGCACATCCCTGGTCCTTCCATTACTCAGCAAGGTCAAAAACTAAATGTTATGTTTCCCCTATAACAGCCTACTTTGCTCTGCACATGCTTTTCTTCTGAAGCTAAACAATTGGACTAATTCACTGAATATATACTGAAAAATAAATCGCAGGATCATCTGCTTCACCTCCTTCACAATTAGCGCGCTATACTAGAAATTAATTTGCCGATCCCCTATTTGGATGACGATAACAATCAATCACACTAAAGATCGGAAGCATTCATCAGTATATGAATGAGTTCAACAAACCCAGACACAAATCAATCAACAAAGATGACAAAATCATTTTCACCTACCATTCACTATACGATCCAATGATCCATCGTCACTAAAAAATACATATAAAAAAACACACTAAATCGACTCAAACTAATACGACCTTAGAGATTCATAATTGAGATCAGTAAAACTAATTCATACCCAGAACCTTAAAATGGACTTTAATATCACCATACAGAGCAAACTCAACAAATCAAAATTTCACAAAATTATATACAGTCATCAAAAGGAATTAATAAAATACACCAAAACCAGCTCTCCAAATCAACAAACAGACACTTAAAACCTTAAAATGGACTAAATTTCACAAAAAAAAAAATACCCGTCCAATAAAACCAAAAAGCTCAATACACCAATCAACATAAAAAATAAAAAAGATAATATTTTTATTATTACCTGACAAATATCACACTTTGGCATCTGAGAAGAAGAAGAATTAGTCAACGGAACTCTTTGATGTTTACTAGCAAGTTTATTAGCAGCATGAACTTTCTCATCACATGCCCAACATAAAGCTGCTTCATCTGCACAACACAAAACATTTGCTTCTGCTGCTTCACAAACATTACACTGTATCTTCATCTTTATAACAACATGCACCACCAAAAAACAAGCAACAAATCTTGTTTCTAATCTTAAATATCAAATAAATATACTCAAAGTTTAGATCTTTGGATTTTTTTAAAGGGTTTAGCTGAAAATGAAGATGGGGAGAAAACAAAAAAAAAAAGAGGAGTCAGCTGGTTTTCTAGAAGTTGATGGGGTTTATGAACAGGTAAGGGTAGTTTGGTAAATATACAATACTTACGTTGATATTTAGCCGACAATAGATCGTGTCTATGATTAGGTGCACGTGTGTGGTTTTTCAGTGCCCGAGATTTTCGTGTCGGATTTTCGAAATTTTTAATATTTCGTGAAAGTTTGAAAATATCTTCATGCGTAAATAAATTGTACGTCCTTTTAATTTTTTGTTTTGAGGAAAAAAAGGAATTGAAGTAAATACTTGTGATTAAATTGATTGTGTTTGATCAATATAAGAAAGTTGTTGGATGGCGTCGTGCCTTGGCCCTTAGGGATCCCACTTGGGAATTATCAGGTTGTCCTTATTGCCCTACCATTAATAATTTGTTATGACCCCTAGTGCCCTACTTCTTTGAAGGAGCAAGATGGTTCTATTACTCTGCTTTCTTTTTCACTCTTGCAAATTGGGCCATTGGGATAAGAAGTAATAGACTAATAGGATTAAGATTCATGAAGACCAAGTTGTAAAGACCAAGTTGCAATGGCTTTCTTTTCAATAATTTCTACTTTCATCCCATTTGAGAATTGTTTTGGTTCTCAAGAATTGATTCTTTTTTTTCGGGCTAATCAAAACCTGATATTTGCAAGGTAGAACTGAAAGAACACATATGGACCAATTATTAACTTTTCAATTCTTTGATATTTGAGTTCAAAGAATGTGTAGATTTACTTTTAAATTGTGTAAATGTCTATTTTATCTTTAGAGATTAACAAGATATTACACCAAATGACTTAGCTCAGGATGTAATGGAAATGGGAGTGTATTTGTTTAGATGGAAATAGTTGCCCTTCTTGAGGAATAAGATGTCTACGTATGTAGTATTTTTAGATAATATTGGAATCAAACTAACATAGTTATTAAGATTTTTTTTTATAGGTGTTAATAGGACACGTGTGGTGATATGAACATAAATTTTTTTTCACATAGTAGGACAGGTGTGGTGATATGGATAGGTGTGCTGTTAGGATAAATGACATGTCTTCACAAACTGCTTATGTGCGGTCGTATGGTGATTCATGGTATTGTGTTGTTTAAGCTGGTATATAAAGAGTGTGGTTAAGAATGTATTAATGGTAGTAAAAAAAAAGTGTAGTTTTTGTGGATATCGATCGATATAATGAAAAAATAAAAATTCATATAAAAAAAATTATGGAGAACGGAATAGCTTTTCAATTTATAATCTATTATGGTTTTTAGTATTTGGAAGTGTGGTTGAGGCATGTGAGATTGAAAGAAGCTCTTGTCGGCTTATTGTTGTTCTAAATATAGTGATCTAAGATTATAGAACTGATTTACAGTTGGTTGGTTTTTGTTCAATAACTTCGATGATCTTGGTTTCATGTGTAAGATTCATCTATGTTCAGCTATCGAATTGACAGTTTAATGGACGGTTAGCTGTGGTTTTACACTTCTTTACGTACAAATGATACTGTTAGCCGTGTTAGGTAACTGAATCTTTCACACTTCCAATTTCTAAGACTCATTTTTCTGAATTCAATAGCGAAAATACATTTATGGGAACTGGGTTTATTCGAATGGAATCAAAGTATCAAACATTGATATATGAGAATGAGACGAGCTTGAACTTCTTTAGCGAAAAAAAATGAGCTTGAACTCAAAAGCTAGACCACTTGAAACAAAATTCAGGTCCTAGAATAATTGCAATATTGGTTCATTCAAGTGGATAAAGACTTGATCTGAAGTCTGGAACAATAATACAATCAGATTGGATATTGATGAATTACAGAACCTTAAATCCATGTCTCACGCACCAATCTAATGGAGGTCAGGTGGCAAACAAATACCAAATTGAAGATTTTCTCTGGCAAAAGTTTGGCCGATGCTCATTTTAATCTGACGCATAAACCAAAATAGCTAAGCATAGTGTCATACCATTGTGAATTTGATTTTAGCTAGAGTCTAAGGTTCAAAATATCCACATCATTTTTTGCACATTGGGTACGTACGATAAAAACCAAAACATATCAGCTATGTCTTCATCGGCATTTTTGATATTCTAGATTGTTATTGTTGTTACGACTTACGAAATTCCATCTTCGCAAATAGTTCCAAGAACGTTGTGACTTCAGCAAAACTTACGTTATTTCGCCGACTCAAATTAAGTCTTAAGCAGATTTTCTTTTCGGTGATTGATAGCTGCAGTTGTCCAAAGAGTTGTCCAAAACTTATTGCAGTCATTAAAAAAAAATGTTGATTACGACGAAACTCTTTATAAACGTCATTACTTGCGTACATTGCAGTCAGAATCTTGAGAAATAAGCTTATTTGTGGTGGAGATCGATCGATGGCACTATAGTAGTATAGTGTACCTTTGATTTTGATTTTCATGAATCTTCTCGAGTCACTAAATGATATCCGAATTTGAACTCGTACCACTGCGAAAGGGACCATAAGTTGCATATCTGGTGATCTGGAGCTTCTACGTCAACATCCTTTGAGGGTCGGTCATTTTTCTCTGTCGTAGGCTAAAACAGGTTGAGCCCACTAATCATATATGTGGTCAAATCGGATACTAGCTAGACAAAATATGTAGGAGAAAATCTATATGGTTTGCCAATCGGACTCACTAATCATTTGCTTCTTTTAGTGTGTATGTGCGTTATTTGAGTGTAGTAGTTGCAAGCCTGCGCGTAATGACTGGAAATAAAAGCTCCACCTAAATATCTACATATATAGTGGAAGTACATAACACGAACACTTGAATTTGGTAAACCTTACAAAATTCATGTATTCTTATTGTGAGGAATAAAAAAAAGTCCAAGCATTACTGTTGCTGCTCAAGTCTTTTCTTGATGATGTAGTCTTCCAACAGTGACCGTAAGAACGCCATCTTTGACATCTGTGTGAATGTCATCAACATTAGCATCACTTGCAAGACTGAAGTGGTTCCAAAAGTGGCGGTATGACCAATGTACTTCACCCTGATTATTCTCATATTTCTTATTGTCACCCTTAATTCTCAAAATTCCCTTATCTGTTTCAACCGTCACGTCTTCTTTATGGAAGCCTAACAATATGAAGATCGATCAGTTCAAATCATCAAAACATTTACTATTAACAACTACTTTATTTTTCTTTTTTTTCGTTCTGGATCTTTAAGTACCAAGCACAATCACATTAAGATAAAAGGTGTGGTGTATAAATAAGTGAATTTCGAGAAAAAATGTTGTTTACAGAGACAATGCTGTGTTGTAGGCAACAGTTGTCTTGGTAATAAGTGTAGACTGAGTACCAACGTTTTTATCAAGGATGATGCATATTATATTTAAAATTTGTGCTGAGTTTATACAGAGCCATTTAATTAGCACCTATCCATGTATAGCATGAGTTTATTTTTGTGAGCCTACATTGACAAAAAAGAGGTGGTGATTTTGTGCAAATTAAGTAAAATGACAATTAGAAATGATTAACAAGAGGATTCTTTACCAGGGATTTGTAGAGTGTATACATAAGCATTTGGAGTCTCAGTGCATCTATATTCTACATGTGATTCAACAACTTCATCATTCATGATTGTATCGCTAGCACCATTCGTACGTGCGTGTGTGTGTACTTCCCATGGATGTGTGGAGTCATGGAAACATACCACATGTAGAGGGGGTTCTAGAGCAACGACAATGCACAACCATAAGATTAGCTCCCCTGTCACCTTCATATTGATATGTACTTATCTCTAGGACTCGAGGTACCAAATTCCGGTTAAGGTGAATTCTTCGTTTAGGAATTATTGTCAAACTTTAAGGTGTATGAAAGACGAGCAAAGAAAGACTAGAACAAGAGGAGAGTTGAAGGGATAGATACGAGTCAGTTATATAGAGGCACTGAAAAGAGTATGGCAGTGGTTACTCCACAATGGAAAGTGTCCGGAGCACTACGTAGGTCGGTTGGATTCTCCACTAGTTTGTGCTGTTTACACTTCATCCTTAACTGGTTGACTTCGGGTGACCAAATAAGGTGCAAAGGTTGGATTTGGTAATAGTAGATCTCCTTCATTTGGGATCGTTGAGAATATATCACCCTTACCTTGACCGACAACTTTCCGGTCCAGTTTACGTTGGGGATTTTGGAGGACATAGTATTATTTATTTATTTATTTCAATAAATTATTAAGGCGATATAGTTGGGATGTTTTAAGGCCTAAAAAAAGGCTACAGCAATACAGCACAGTGTTTTGGAATTGGGGGCTCAGTAGCTCACAGACTTACAGTTGTGTTTATTTGATATAAATAAAGCAAAGGATTGCAGCGCAACTGATTTATAATATTGTAGGGGGACGCAAGAGCCTTCAATGAGAGCGTACAACTCACAAACGACAGGGAAGTAGGGCTTGATCTATGTTATCCTTAGATATATACTAGCTACTGTGCACGTGGTACCCACGTGGGATTCACAATTTTTTTTTTAAAGCTTATAAATATTAAATTACTATTTTACCCCTAAAAAATTAAAAAAATAATTTAAAAAAATGTGAAATGACCAAAATGTCCCTACTTCCACACACATTCACTATTCACTCGACTCCTCCTTTTTCTATATATCCTTAGATATATATTATAGTTATACTCTCTTGGCTCTATTTTTCAAAACTTTACATAGTCTCCAATTTTTTGTAAACTCTATAATTATGGAAAAAAAAATGAATTCCAAATTTTTAGATATCCTTAGATATATATTATAGGTGTACTCTCTTGGTTATATTTTTTGAGCGTTCACAGAGTCTCTAATATTTGTAAAACTCTTTGGCTAATTACGAAAAAGTTGGAGACAAATAAGATAAAATTAGACAAATAAGGAATTTTCAACTTTGGGCTGGATGCTTATACTCTTTTTATTTCCTTGATTTTCAAGATGGTTAAGTTGTCAAAATTAAGAGCGTATCTCCTTTTTTTTTTTACCAAGGCAAGCAGCAAAATACTTTTCAAGACCAAAAGAGATATGTTTTAAGCTAGGGTATCCTATGTTTAATCCCTTCTATGTTAGAGAATATGATTTGAATGAACTCGATCATATAACTATATAATCTTCATCAATAGATTTAAGAGAAGACATGTCCCACAACAAAAGTAGTAAGTAAGAATTTTTATGCATGCCCTTCTGCTAAAACGACCCTTAGTCCCGTAAAATAGACTATACATGTACATGAATTAATATTGGAGATTTAGCAAAATAATAATAATACTGGAGGAGAAAAAAAAATCTTCTACTGACAATTTGATTACCAAGATATTAAATCACGACAACAATAAACGTTCTACAGTAGTACTCTTATGGAAAACATGTTGAAATGTACATATGCCTACATGGGATGATGAAAAGCCCTATTTGATATACAAAATACAAATTATGGTTCAAGAGGCCGGTGACGATTCATCGTCTGCATTTTCAATCTCTGTGGTTTCTACACTCTTCTCTTCCACAATAAATCCATCCCTGAACCTATCGTAGTTTGTTTGCTCATCTGACTTCCAAGGACGTTCCCCCAGTACTCTAATCATGTCCTCTTGATGTAAAACCTCCTTCTCCAACAATAGCTCAGCAATCTGAACCACATGCTCTTTATGCTCGCTCCTTTATTAGCCTACATCAATAAGAAACCACTGAAACAGAAAATTTCACCGAAGAACTCTTATGAAGTTTTCAATCCTCTTTAGTTTTCTTTAAAGGGAGATGGTTGATTTGGCTGATTACTTCTACACGACCATTGACTTTTCCGGATTTCGCATTGGCTGATTGCTTTTATGAAATAATGTTTATCACAGAGATAGGATTTGGTTGAATTTTATGAGTAATCACCTTCTTAAATGTTCCATGTGCTTATTAAAAATAGCCATTCTGAACGTATCCTACAACCATTGAGCTCCAAGAAATCACATCTCGGTACGTAGTATCTTCGAAGACAAAAGCAACATATTGAATTGAATAACATTTTGTGTAAACAGATAGAAGAGCATTTCTAATCCTTCTTTCAGGATCCAATATGTTCCTATAGGAGTAGCCATAGATTTTTGTATCATTTCTTTACAATTATCAAGCTACACTAAAGATATTGATGGCAGGGAGGACACTTACTAAGGTTACGACATTCGGCTTCAAGCCCAGATCCAACATGTCAATGAAAATTCTCACGACATCACTAGACATAGTATATTGAGCAAGAGAAGAAACAACCCCACTATATGTAACTACATCTGCGTATATTGTATATTGTATGCTATCCTAAAAAAAACCGTTATGAGCATAGTTATAAATTAGAGCATTCCACGCGTTATTTTCTCTTCGGGCTTGAGATTTTTAGCACTATATGTTGGTATTCTCCTCTTATAGAATTGAAGGCATCACAAGTACACATAATTTGGTTATAAACTTCAGTTAATAGTGAAAATGATTCATGTTTGTCATCTTTATCGCTGGCCATGCATGACTTTATATTTGATGGGATTTGCTTGCTATGGTTTGAATAGATTTAATGATAGTTTTAGATATCTAAATAGGGCTAACAATATATTGTCAAAGTTAGAATCAGAACCCGCCCTTGACTTGCTTCAGCATGAGCTAGCAGCTTAAATGAATACCACAACTTCAATTATTGCAAGTAGCGAGCTTAGTGTGCATGATAGGAAATTAGCCGACGCTATTGAATAATAAAAACACATGTTTAGGTTGCATTGTTGATTAATAAGGAGGTTTTGCCACATTGTTTGTAGGCATTGGAAATATATAAAGCTCAATAAGGAGATGATGATTCAGTTGAGGTTGTCTATTTAGGCGTCTTTTTAAAGTTGTATATAAGAATTGAGGAAACGATAAAGCTTTGGAGAATCAACTGTCTCAAAAGGTATTTAAGATTTAGGGACTGAGTGCTAATGTGCAGAAGTTGACATTGTTAAGTTGGGGAGGTTTTTATGACGCAATTTGTATAATTCTTATTAGCAAAACACATGAGAAGAGTATGGCTAGAGTCTAGAGCTATGACACTTATTGCTATTTTAGAGTCCCTCTATAACCACAAAAAGTTTCGAGCTTCTAAGAAGTGTCTTACAAAGGGGTTTGATTTATTTTGAGTGTTTACTTACAAGGTTTTAATCATACTAAGATTTGTGCCGCGAGACATTGAACTAACCTAAAAAAAATAATTAAGTTAAAATTAGAAAATGGGTAACTAATATCAAAGAATAATTAACTGAAAATTGGAAACTGGATGCAACTACATTGAAATAACCTTTAAAAAAAAATTAATGGAAAATTGGAAACTGGATGCAAATGCATTGAACTATGTAACCTCAAAGAATAATTAACATAAAATCGTAAACTGGATATGGAATTGCAGTGAACCTCAAAAAATAATTAATGAGAAATTGGAAATTGTATGTAAATGCATTGAACTAACCTAAACTAACCTCAAATAATAATTAATGGGAAATCGGAAACTGGATGCAAATGCATTGAACTAACCTAATTAACGGGAAATCGGAAACTGAATGCAAATACAACAAACTAACCTCAAAAAATAATTAACGGGAAATCAGAAACTGGATGCAACTGCATTGAACTAACCTAATTAATGAAAAATTGGAAACTGGATGCAAACGCAACAAACTAACCTCGGAGAACAATTAACGGGAAATCGAAAATTGTAAGCAAACTCATTGAACTAACGTCAAAGAATACTTAACAAAAAATCGAAAACTTGAAGCAACTACATTTAACTAATCTCGAAAAATAATTAACAGGAATTCGAAATTTATAAGCAAATGCATTAAATTAACCTCAAAAAATAATTAAACGGAAATCGGAAACTGGATGCCATTGTATTAAACTAACCTCAAAATATTACTCACAGGAAATCAGAAATTGGATGCAACTGCATTGAACTAACTTCAAATAATATTTATCGGGCAATCGAAAACTTGATGCAAATGCATTTAACTAACCTCAAAAAATAATTAACGTGAAATCAGAAACTGGATGCAAATGCATTGAACTAATATCTAAAAATAATTAATTGGAAATCGGGTTCAATCTGGTCGCAAATGTATTGAACTAACCTCAAAGAATAATTAAAGGGAATCAGTAATTGGATGAAACTAACATTATTATTATTATTTTTGCATGGAACTAACCTCGAATAATAATTAACGAGAAATCGAAAACTAGATACAAATGCATTGAACCAACCACAAAGAATATAGAACGGGATATTCAAAACTGAATGTAACTGCATTGAACCAACCTCAAATAATAAATAACGGAAAATCTAAAACTAGATACAAATGCACTGAACTAAGCTCAAAAAATAATTAACGAAAAATTGGTTTGGATGTAAATGCATTGAACTAACCTCAAAGAATAATAAATGGAAAATCGAAAACTGGATGTAAGTGCATCAAACTAACCTCAAAGAAAGTTGAAAATTGGATGCAAATCCATTGAACTAAACTCGAAAAATCTCAAATAATTAACGGGATGTAAATGCATTGACTTAACCTCAAAAAATAATTAACGGGAAATAAAAAATTGGATGAAATTGCATGGAACTAACCTTTTTTTTTCTTTGCATAGAACTAACCCCAATGAATAATTAACGTGAAATCAGAAACTGGATACAAATGCATCGAACTAACCACAAATAGCAATTAACGAGAAATCGGAAACTGGATGCAAATGCATTGACCTAATCTCAAATAATAATTAATAGGACATCAGAAACTGAATGCAAGTGTATTGAACTAACCTTAGATAATAATAATTAACCTATAAATCATGACTATATGCAAATGCATTAAACTAACCTTAAAACGAGAAATCGGATACTGGATGCAAACACAACGAACTAACCTAAAAGAATAATTAACGGGAAATCAGAAACCTGATATAAATGGAACGAACAAACCTCAAAAAATAATTAATGAGAAATCGAAAACGGAATACTAATGCGTTAAACTAACCACAAAGAATAATTAATTAACGGGAAATTGAAAACTAGATACAAATACATTTAACTAACCTCAAATAATGGTTAACAGAAAATCAAAAACTGAGTGCAAATTCTTTGAATTAACCCGAAAGAATAATTAAAGGAAATCCGGAAACTCGATGCAACTGCACTAAACTAACATAAAAAACAATTA
This sequence comes from Coptis chinensis, assembly GCF_015680905.1. Classification (NCBI taxonomy): domain Eukaryota; kingdom Viridiplantae; phylum Streptophyta; class Magnoliopsida; order Ranunculales; family Ranunculaceae; genus Coptis; species Coptis chinensis. The sequence continues at coordinate 78,884,050 of NC_141464.1, forward strand.
ACGGAAAATTGAAAACCGGATGCAAGTATGCAACTGCATTGAACTAATCTCAAAAAATAATCAATGGGAAATCTGAAACTAGATACAATTGCGTTTAGGTAAACTCAAATAATAATCAACATGAAATCAGAAACTGTATGTAATTGCATTGACCTAACTCTCAAAGAATAACTAATGAGAAATCAAGAACTGGAAGAAATTGCATTAAACTAACCTAAAGAAAATCACCGGGAATTCTCAGAAATTAGATGCAAATGCATTAAATGAACTAACCCTATTTATTTATTTATTATTATTTTTTGCATGGAACTAACCTCAAAGAATAGTTAATGTGAAGTAAAAAACTGGATGCAAATGCATCGAACTAATCTCAAAGAATAATTAACGTGAAATCGAAAACTGGAGGCAAATGCATTGAACTAACTGAAAATAATAATTAAAGAGAAATCGAAAACTGGATGCAACTGCATTGAACTAACTCAAAGTATAATTAAGGGGAAATTAGAATGGATGCAAATGCATTGAACTAACCTCAATGAATAATTAACGGGAAATCTAAAAATTGGATACAATTGCGTTGAACTAACCTAAAAACATAGTTGTATTATATGTAGTTGGAATGTTCAACAAATATAATTTTGTATTTAAAATAGTGTTTATCATATATATCTATTTTCGTATGATTGGGAATGACTTGGTATTTAAGTAGCTTAAGTATGATCTTTGCCTTATTGGACATTCTAACAAAAATTTAATCAAATTTCTATTATGTAACAACAAATAGAAGTCGAAAGATTTTAGCAAAGTTGTGCTCTATCTTTTTATAGAGCATGGGGTTTTCACGTTACAAGAAATTTGGATGTGTGATCAATATAACATTTATATATCTTATAACTGTGCATAGTTACAAATATTTTTCATAATAATTTAAGAATAATTTAATATAGTGGCACCTGTTCGTAGGACGGGTTCAAAAGCTAGTTTATATATTATAGCTCTACCCTCTTGGCTCTATTTTTTGAGCATTCACAGAGTCTCCAATATTTGTAAAACTCTTTGGCTAATTACGAAAAAGTAAGAGACTAATATAGAAAATCAGACAATTGACAATCACATAGACTCCAGTTTTTTCTAAACTCTATTACTAATTACAAAAAAAATATGATATAAAAAAGGAAACAATCCCATCTAGAGTTTCATAGATTCTCCAACTTTTCCTAAATATTATAGCTAATTACGAAAAAAATAGAAGACAAAAAAACTAAATTGCTAAAAATAATAGTTTCCACCGAAAATGATTTTCTTAAAACTCTTACGCCACAAATAATAGTTTCCACACTAATCTTAGGTGAAGTTTAACATAATAAAATTTCTTTCTAGAAAAAGACAATGAAATAACGAATGAAAAAATGAATTGAGTTGTCTGAATATTTACTTTATACATTTGTTAATCTCACATGTGACTGGGACAAAATAAAATAAAATAAAAGTCAACTAATCATAAAATAAGTAACAATGTACACCCAAAACTAAGTAGACAACAAATAAAATTGTATTGTATGCACTATATGTCTATATGAGCCTAAAAAAATAAATTTGGATAGATTTAATGCACCATCCACTTTGGGATTTAGACATTTAGTCATCGTTAAGGATTTCAAAAACCACAGTAATTACGACATATTCCAATTAAATTTTTGAATTTATAATTTTTTTTTCAACACTATAATGTAATTTCCAATTATATATATATATATATATATATATATATATATATATATATATATATATATATATATATATATATATATATATATATATACAAACCAAAACAAATTCCAATGGAAAATTAAATTATACAAAAAATAACATCACAAAACATATAATAGAAAATTTTGCATTCATTATAATGCAAGCTCACATGTATATAAAAAAATAAAAAAAAAAATGGCAAACCAATAATAACAAATATTTTAAAATATATATAATACTACATGAAACTAAGCTCAAAGAACAATTAATGGGAAATTGAAAATTGGATGCAAATACATCGAACTAACCTCAAATAATATTTAACGGAAAATCAGAAATTGGATGCAAATGCAAACATTAAACTAATCTTAAAATGTAATTAATGGGAAATCGGATTATGGATACAACTGCATTAAACTAACCTCAAAGAATAATTAACAAAAAATCAAAACTTGGATGCAAATACATCGAATTAACATAAAAAAAATAATTGTCAGGAAATAAAAAACTGGTTGGAAATGCATTGAACTAACCCTCAATGATTAAATTAATGGAAAATCGAAAAATGGATGCAACTGTATTGAACTAACATCAAAGAAAAATTAACTATAAATTGGGAACAAGAAATTCATAGAATTAATCTTAAATAATAATTAATGAGAAATCGAAAAACGGATGCAACTGTATTGAACTAATCTAAAAAAATAAACTGGATACAAATGCATTGAACTAATATCAAGAAATAATTAATGGAAAATTGAAAACTGGATGCAAATTCATTGAACTAACCTCAAACAATAATTAACGGGAAATCGGAAACTAGATGTCAATGCAACCTTATCGAATAATAAACGAGAAATAAAAAACTGAATGCAAATGCATTAAAATAATCTCAGAGAATAATTAACGGGAAATCGGAAATTGGATGCAAATGCATTGAACTGACATCGAAGAACAATTAATAGGAAATTGTAAATTTGATGTAAATGCATTGAACTAACCTCAAAAAATAAATAATGGAAAATCAGAAATTATATGCAACTACATTGAACTAACATCAAAAAATAAATAATGGAATTGAAAATAAAAAATTGGATGCAAATGGATTGAACTAACCTCAAAACATAGTTGTGTTATATGTTGTGGGAATGTCTCGATAAGTATAGTTTTGCATTTAAAATAGTGTTTATTTTATCTTTTTTCGTATGATTGAAAACGTCTTGCTATTCAAGTAGCTCTAATATGAACTTCGCCTTATTAGGCAATCTCACAAAACTTTAATCAAACTTCTATTATTAAACAACAAAATGAAGTTGAAGGGTTTTATCAAGAGTGAGTTTTTTTTTAATGGATAATGGGCTTTTCGCGTTATAAGAAATTTGGACGAGTTATCAATATAATATTCATATATAATAGTTCTGCATATATAGTTGCAAATATTTTTCAGAATAATTAATATAACATCACATGTTCGTAGATAATATTTAAAGATCCCACATAGTGAGTCGTGTATAATTTAAAGAATAATTAACAGGAAATCGGGAACTAGATAATTTTTTATGATCCCACATTCCCACATAGTAAATGAAACATAATTTATTTTTATATCCTGTTTGAAGTTGATATTACACACCACATTGGATATTTAAAAGAAAATTAAAAACTGGATTCAAATACATTGAATTGAGTTCAAAGAGTAATTAACAGGAAATTGGAAACTTTATGCAAATACAATAAACCAGACTCAAAAAGTAATTAACTAAAAATCGGAAACTGGATGTAATTGCATTAAACTAACGTTAGAGAATAACTAACGAGAAATTAGAAATTGGATGCAAATCTTTGAAAAATATTTAACAGGAAATTGGAAACAATGTGTAAATACATCAAACAAACTTCAAATAATAATTAACGGAAAATTTGAAACTGGATGCAAATGCATTGAACTAATCTCAAAAAATAATTAACAGAAAATTAAAAACCGAATGCAACTGCGTTGAACTAACCTCATAGAATAATTAGTGGGAAATCGGAAACTAGATGCAAATCCATTGAAATTAAATAACCTCAGAGAATAGTTAACGAAAAATCAGAAACCGAATGTAATTGCATCGAACTAACCTCAAAGCATAAATAATAAAAAACTAGATGCAAATATATTGAACTAACCTCAAAGAGTTATTAACGGGAAGTCAGAAACTGTATGCAAATACAATGAACTAATCTCAAATACTAATTAACGAAACATTGAAAAATGGATACAACTGCTTTGAACTAATCTCAATGAATAATTAACGGGAAATCATAAATTTTGATACAACTACATTAAACTAACCTAAAAAAATGATTAATAAGAAATCGAAAACTTGATGCAAATGCATTGAACTAACCTCAAAGAGCAATTAACTAGAAATCGAAAATTGAATGCAACTACATTTAGCTAACCTCAAAGAATAATTAACGGAAAATCAGAAACTTGATTCAATTGCGTTAAACTAAAATTAGAGATTAACTAATGGTAAATCAGAATTTGGATGTAATATCTTGAGGAATATTTAACGGAAAATCAGAAACTTGATACAAATGCATTGAAATAACCTCAAAAGATAGTTAACAAGAAATAAGAAATCGGATGTAACTGGTCGAACTAACTTCAAAGTATAAATAACTAGAAATTTGAAACTAGATGCAAATGCATTGAACATCGAACTAACCTCTAAAAATAATTAACTGAAAATCAGAAACTGGATGCAGATGTATTGAACTAATATGAAATAGTAATTAATGAGAAATTGGAACCTGGATGGAAATGCAATGAACTAATCTCAAAAACTAATTAATGAAACATCGAAAACTAAATGCAACTGCACTAAATTAACTTTAATGAATAACTAACGAGAAATCATAAACCTGATACAACTGCACTGAATTAACCTCAAAGAATAATTAACGGGAAATCGAAAACTTGATGCAACTGCATTGAACTAACCTCAAAGAATAAGTAATGGGGAATCGGAAACTAGATGCAATAACTACATTGAACTAACCTTAATGAATAATTAACAGAAAATCAGAAACTTGATGCAAATGCATTGAACTAACCTCGAAACATAGTTGTATTATTTGTAGAGGGAATATAATGTCTCGACAAGTATAGTTTTGCATTTTAAATAATGTTTATCATAATTATTTTATTATGATTGAGAGTGTCTTGTTATTCAAGTAGTTTCAATATCATTTTCGCCACATTGAACATTCTCATCAAACTTCAATTATTAAAAGAAGTCGATAGGTTTTATCAAGGTTTGATGTTTTCTTTTTATTGAGAGTTGTGCAAGAAATTTAAATTAGTGATTAATATAATTTTCATATATATCTTATAGCTTTGTATAATTACTAATATTTTTTAGAATAATTTAATATAACGGCACCCGTTCGTAAGACGGGTTTGAAAACTAGTAATGTTATATACTAACTACTAACTACTTACAGAGTTACAGTATCATACCAAAAAAATTAGAGTTCATGTTTTGTACAAATCTTGTGGGTGTTAAAATGGAGCAACTATGTGTACTTTTTCGATCAAATGGAGATTTCAAAACCAAAATAATTGAACATTTTAATTTCCATCATCTTCCAACTTACAAACAATTTCCTCAAAAGTCGATCAAAACACATTTTGACCAATGCAATCTTTTCTTTATTCCAATTACCTATCAAAATTTTCAATTAACTAGAGAAGATAAAAAGGAAAGTATATCATTAGTTTGTTTTTTTTTTAAATAAACTGACGATTGATGCATGCATCCGGAGGATAGCGAAAAAAAAAAATTAAAAAATACATGCATCAAGAAACAAAGAAACATTGGGAATAAAAATATTTGTGAAATAAAACTCAAGATAAAATAACATAACTCAAACAATGTATATATAGTATACATTTTACCACCCAATGTATCTATTGATAAACTACGTACACCTTCTATTTAATGACGGGCCGACTAATAAAAAAATAAAAAATAATATAACAAGTTTGCTGTTGACTTATCTCTCTCTCAACCCCCAAAATACATCAAATTAACTTGTTGTACTTATAGCCCTTTTTATTCCTTTTACTCCCAACATTTAAAACCCGCGAGTGATAAACTAGTCTTAAACCCTAATCTATAAAAACGATACCCTAATCACTAGTATCACCATCTGTAAGAATTCTGGTGGAGTAAGGTGTTGCAATAATAAAGATATCAAAGCGTTTTACTTTGTTTGAACTTTGAAATCTTCTGTGAGAGGACAAATCATTGTAACAAATGTCAGGATTCAAGTAATTACATAAAAGTATTATTGTTGAATCAGGGAAAAGAAGTCGTCCCATAATATATTTCATATCATCCACAAATCCTTATCCCATCATTGAAAAAAAAAAATAGATCCTATATATAAAATGACACAAACAATTGAATTCTCACGCTTCAATTCGCTCAAGGGTTTTTGTACATAAACTCATAGGAGGCTCGAAAGTTGAACCGTTTTACTAACATGAAATTCATACTTTACTTAAAAGTTAGATTGCATGAAATGCTCAGCAGCATAAAAGATTGTGGACTAAGCCCAATATTCAGGCCCAAAGCCCAACTCAATAAGCCACGTGGATTCACAAAACAGTATATATAACAACGGCATTAGCGCCTTTTTTCACTTTTCTTTTCATTTCAATTTTGAGTTCAATCATTTTTTTTTCTCTCTCTCTCTTAGGGTTTCGATTTCGTTTTTTTTTCACTGGTCTCGATTCATTTATATCTGATTTAGATTTCACGAGTTTGGAATTCAATTGGTAGAACGAATCTTCAAAGGTAATCATCTTATTGGATGTAAAGTTGTAGATCTAGTTTACTAATTGACTAATGTTTTCATGTTCTCGAATTTCAAATTTACTGCATAATTTATGTTGATTCTGTTACTTGTTCTTAGAGAGAAATTTAGTTTAGCTGAAATGAGTAGATCTAGTTATTCAATTATTTTGGAAATTTCATTGTTTCCATGGTTTTAATTTGTTGTGACCTGCTTCACAATCTCTGATTGTTTTTGTGCTGTGAAATTTATGCAGGAAAGGCAGAAATGAGATGCAATGCATGTTGGCGAGAGCTGGAAGGGCGTGCAATTACAACTACTTGTGGCCACCTCTTGTGTATCCGTTGACTGGTTGTTTGTGATTTTGCATTGCTTGTTTCTATTTAACTAGTAGTTGTGTACATTCGTGCACTTGCAAAGATTTTTCTTAACAACAGGTTAAGGCACAGAAGATGCGAGCAAGATCCTGAACAATGATGGGGCATGTCCTATTTGTGATCAAGTCCTTTCTAAAAGGTATATATTTTATATGCAGATTTAGCTTTTGGGTACATCATTATAGTTGCTCATCCTTTAGAGTTATGGAATAGATTCATGAGAATGTTAGGGATTGTCATAGTTGGACTAGAATATATACATATTGTAATTTTGATTTTGCATTGGTGAAATAGTAGTGTAGGAAATTGCAGTGACCAGACATGATCATTGCTTTATTTAGAAACAGTGCTTCACAAACATTGAATCAGAGAGCAAAACTTTACTTCTTATTTAGTATATATATATCGTTGTTGATTATAAATGTTGTGCTTCACTTAATATGCTGCATTCTGAGGTTTGATTACTGTTTACCTTACTATCATTATGTCTTTGCCAACCTCAGCCATATGAAACCTGTGGATATCAATCCGAGCGATGAGTGGACAAATGTAAGCATTCATGCCTCCACTTATATCAACTTGCTTTCTCTCACTGTAACCCGGGCTTAGTAATTTTCATCATATTTGCTCTGCAGATGGCCATGGCTGGAATATCTCCACAAATATGTATCCTCAATTTATTTCTTTGTTATTTCCTTATTTGTGGTTTTGTCCCCCTTCAGAAGTACCTCATCTTCAAGAGGAAACAATAAACAACATTATAAAGATATTGAGTTTACTGTGTACACCCACTGTTTAATGGGGATGAACAAACTGAATGGGTTATTTGAAAAAAAAGACTAGTTAAAGTTTTGTGTTCCTTGAACTAAAACAGTGATGAAAAGTGCATACAGAAGTGTAATGTTCTATATTGGGCAAAGGGAACTGGAGATGCAATTCAAGTTAAACAAAATAGTTGGTCAGTCCAGGCAGAAATGTGAGCTAATACAAGAAAAGTTCACTGAGAAACTAGAGCAAGTCCATACTGCGTACCAGAAAATGGCCAAAAGGTGCCAGATGATGGAACAAGAGATTGAGAACTTGTCCAAGGATAAGCAAGAGCTACAAGAAAAATTCTCAGAGAAATCTAGGTAAAAGATTTTAATAGTGTTTTACATCTCCTATATGTGTGTGTGTGTGTGTTTACTACGTAAATGCCATCTTGAGATTCAGGTTGATTGTCATCTTGAGAGCATGAGTTTACTATGTAAATGCCAGGCAGAAGAGGAAACTCGATGAGATGTATGATCAATTGAGAAGCGAGTACGATTCAATAAAACGATCTGCCATCCAGCCGGCAGGCAATTTCTTCTCAAGGGCTGAACCTGGCCTGTTTTCTAACCCAGCTAATATGATGGACAACAGAGATCATCTTAGACAAGGTAAATCGTTACACGAGTTAGGCAGACATTTCTACACCAAAAAATATTTTATTTCTTGTTTATGTAAATGTTCACTGTCTTTGATGCACTTGTAAACTGAAATGAGCTTAACGCTTTCTGTTAAGCCCTTCCGAAAAAATACAAGTTAATTTATTTGTCGCAGATTGCTCGATTTTCACTCCTGACACTCCAGGGCGTAGAGAAGATATATGGCCTGCATCAAGACAGGAGTCCAACTCTGGCCAATTTGATTTATCCGGTGGCTCACCAATTAAAGTGCAAGTTTCTGGCGACAACGGTAACAGAAGGCCAGGTGGTCGTCCACTTGCTGGAGTTGGAAGTGGAGGTGGAGTTGGAGTTGGTAATCCCTCCATGACTTTGCGAAATCTCATTCTTTCACCTATGAAGCGGCCTCAGCTATCTCGTAATCGCACTCAAATGTTCAGGTAAGTTACTCACCTGTCAATGTCATGTTCAGATTCGTAAACCAGAGGTCCAGTGACCATTTTCCAGTCTAGTCATTTCCCTTTCAAACGTTAGGTGTGGATTGCAATTGTTGGGCAGGAACTATCTTTTAATTGAAGCTTCATTATGGTTTCAGGTTATAGACTGGAATATGGATTGCATCAATGATAAAGCTTCTCAGATAAATTTGATCTCTCGACGAGATGAAACTCGTTAAGATTGACTATTACCTTAGAATTTGGAAAGTCCACGCAGATCTTGGTTTACCTTTCCAATAAATCTTGTATGCCAGTATATACCTGATTGGCACAATGTATAGGTGCTCCACAAAATAGATAGAAAGTGTTAACAAGTTGTAAAATTGTCTGCAACTCTGCATCGACTCTGGAAATGTAAATTTACAGCAAGACTTAGAGTGCGACATGAAAAATCACATAAATTTTCTTGAACATGATAATTTCTGTTTTGTGTCATTGTGTGTGAACATTACTGAGATAGTTTCTCTTCCATCATATGTTTTATAGTAAGCATTATGTTCTGCAAATTGTCAACCCTTAGGATTGTCATGGTACAAATACGAATCTACAATAAACAATTTAAGTACCATGACTAATTTTGGCAAGTCTAGTGCAACTGCTGATGTGTTTAGTACAGGAACATTTACATGGTAAGTACAAATTTTTCGGGGAAAGAGTTTCATGAAATTAGAAGCATATGTGTTTCCAGCCTAAAAGATTCTCATTAGCCAATTTTCATCAATTCGTTTCCTTCTTGTTGCTGGAAAATGTTTTAGGAACATGGTAAAGCATAAAAAAGCAAGAACAGTGTTCCCACAGAATTCTGCAAAACAAAATGAAGTCCTTTGATGAAAGCTTTTCTCTGCTATCGACAGAGCGTACATTAGGGAATGAAGACGTTGAGAAAATTATCTTCAGGTAATCAGTCCTAAGAAGCTTTTTGTACAGTTTCAGATTTTCAGTATGCCCTGTTTTATTTGCAAAGAATTTCATAAAGAATGTTTGAGTGAGGTGTGAGAACAATAAAATATGACAGCAAAAATGCAATTATATAGTTGGTAAAAAGACTTTCAAAACTGGACCATTGGAGGATACCTCAATGGAATCTCCATTTTGAATTGAATGGAAAACATGAGAGCCATCAATATAAATTACACCTTCTTGACTATCCCAGGTGGCATGCATGGATTCATCATATTTAATCAATCCATGCATTAAGCTAGAATTGGTTGCTCCATGTAAAATGTGTTCTCTTACTAGATACTGCAGGTCGTGGCTTGCAATGTGCATCGGAAATCCTCCTGCTGATAGCATGGCTGCTGTGGATCCAGCAGCAGTAGATACCCTGAGACCACTTGACCGACAATTCACCAATGGTGATCCGTTCCCTTTAGTTCTGCGATATCATAGAGAAGGATTATACATCCGATATTTAAGTATTGTTTCTAACAATAATATTCCTTACCGCCCTTACTTAAATGAAAATCGAGAAACTGTTGCTGGACAAGGATGGCAAATCAGAAGGTCGTTGAGAGCATATTGCGGCAGCAGTTGTATGTTTACAGATGTCGATATCCTTGACAACTCAGAGAAAGCTTTTCTTCCTTGAAGGATGTCGTCTAACACCTAAACGAAATGATTAATTAATTGCTGTTAATATTCCAAGAAGCTTTACAATTACAAGTGGTGAAAATGTTTAAGATTTGTTCAGGCAATTCCTTTCACTTAAGGTGATCTTATTACTCAATCTTCAAAAATCTAATTTGATATTATCAAATCTTCTTAGTGACCGTGTGTATGTGCGCACGCTTGTGTTCAGATTCCTCTTTAAGATGCTTTATATATTGTACCAGCTTTAAGGCTTTGAGTTCCTCAAGCAAGGTACTGTGGATTGGCCTCACGAAGCTAGCAAATTGCCTTAATTGGGACTTGTCAATTATTAAAAATCGACCAACCATCATACAGGATAAACTACTGCCTCTAAAGTCTAAACTCCAATGTAAAGAACTTAGAATGCATAAATGGAGCTTTTATCAATCAAGGAACCCATTCTATGTTATTTGCTAGAGATAGTGTCTGGAGTTTACATGATTCTTTCTCTAACTTAAAATGAGAGTTTTCTATACTTACTTAGTCAGGTCTACTTACTTGTTCAAAATTTCCAACTGTAGCAGCACATAAGTAGCCAGTGCTCCTTGTAGCATCAAACTCATTACTCAGTTCTTCCACCTAGAAATGAAACAATATCTAAATTTTCAAACACAATGCAAGAGGTAAAAAATATTATCAACTGAACTGACCTCTTCAGCTACTGTGGGATCTGAGTTCACTCCTAGAACTGGAATCGAGTCATCCATGAAGTGACTGGCCTGCAGAAGAGTGCCATCACCACCAACAGTGATGACCATCTCCACATCACGGATTGGTTGCACTAGATTGTTACGTAAAAGGGGCTCCCAATCAAGGGACTTGCGTCGCAGAATATTTTCACAAAATCTAATTGCATCTTTATGAACCTTACGCTTGTTGTCCAAGTAACTTAAAACCTGCATCACCCAGGAAGGTTAATTAACTCCAGGGTTGGATAAAGTGCCTATTCAAATTGAACATAAAAAAAAATGAACGGACCTTTGGGTTTGTAATGTGAGAGAGACCGTTTGTACGTTTTGTTGGGTACACATTGAAGGGCTTCAATAGCAATAGTAGTTTTTTTCTCGACATTTTTTTCTTCTTTGTTTCTTCTCTTAGGGTGTGTTTGTTATGATCGAAACACTATGGAAAGGAAAGGAAAATAAGAGTGGTCCACCTTTTCCATAGTTTTTAAGGTGTTTGTTTACTCATGGAAAGGAAATGGGCTTTTCCATATGGAAACAAATGGAAAAGGTTTTGTGTCTTTAACTAACTCCTGAAAATTTTGTGAAAAGAAAAGGAAATGAAATAGATAGATAGGGACTTACTACTAATACACACATGACCCAACAATACAATTATTCCTTTCCATAGCTTTTGCAAACAATGATTATTACTTTCCCCAGTTTTTACTTTCCTTTTCATACCATTTAAGGGTGTGTTTGTTATGATGGAAAGGAAAGGAAATACTATGGAAAGGAAAGGAAAATAAGAGTGGTCCACCTTTTCCATAGTTTTTAAGTCGTTTGTTTACCCATGGAAAGGAAATGGGCTTTTCCATATGAAAATAAATAGAAAAGGTTTTGTGTCTTTAGCTAACCCCTGAAATTTTTGTGGAAAGGAAAGGAAATAGATAAATAGGAACTTACTACTAATACACTCCACTCAACAATACAATTATTCCTTTCCATAGCTTTTGCAAATAAACATGATTATTCCTTTCCCTAGTTTTTACTTCGGCTTTCCCCAGGTTTTACCAAACACATACCATTTAAAATTATTTCCTTTCCATTCCATTCCATTCCATTCCATAGTGGACCACCCATTTTATTTCCTTTCCTTTCCATGAGTTAAAATTTAACAAACACACACTAAAATTATTTCCTTTCCATTCCATTCCATTCCATTCCATTCCATAGTGGACCACCCATTTTATTTTCTTTCATTTCCGTGAGTTAAAATTTAACAAACACACCCTTACTCAGAGCGTCACAGAAACCAATTTCACTAATCACATTGGGCTTAAATGTGTGTGTGTGTGTTTTTTTTTTTTTTTAATATTTAGGCCAGGTTTGAAATATTGGATTGGGCTTGTCGATATTTGCAGCATGACAAATCCAGCTCAGCAAATTCTGTTATAACTGTCAAAGTGTACGTTTCAGTTGTAGGAAATAACTAACTCAACGGTCTTGTGTTAGAGAGTGAGAGAGATTCTTTATAAATAGGCCGGTACCATGCATGCATGTAATTAATGTAACAAAGCTCTCATCTCATTTCTTGATCAGTTCATCACAATATAGAATGCTAGAAGTCTAGAAGAAGTGAAGAAATTGTTTCCTTTTTACTACTGTCTATATTCATCTTAATTTCTTATTACCTTTCAAGTTTCAAGAAACGAAATGGAGAAGAAGGAAGATATTCCCAACGCCACCCTCCCAGAAGCGATCATAGACGACATACTCATCCGACTACCTCTCAAATCTCTAGCAAGATTCAGGTGTGTATCGAAAAAATTGAATGATTTAAGTAGAGACTCTCGTTTTATTCAGATGCACAACACTCATTTCAAGAATAGAAACCAACTTTACCTCCTTACTGATTACAATGAAGAACCGAATCCTGGTTCGCTAGATTTAATGGGATTATCCATTGATATCAAGTCTTGTCCTGAATATGTTTTTGGTGATTGCAATGGAGTATTTCTTGTATACAAGATTGATGACAATCACTTACCTGATACATATTGGTTACTAAATCCTTGTACTGGAGAATGCGTAATGTTACCAGAGCCTCCTTGTGAAGATATAGATTTGCAGTATAACAAGGATAATATTCATTATGGTTTTGGGTACAGCGAGAATGATAAGGACTATAAAGTTGTTAGAATCAGATCGATTTGCGTTAATGAAGGACATGCTATTCCTATAGAAGTTATGGTTTATACTCTTAGGAGTAATTCTTGGAGAAAGATTAAAAACAGTGGTGATGTACATGTTCCGTTTATACTACAGGAATTGAAGGCCGGAGGGGAAAGAGGGGCACATGTTAACGGTTTTGTTCATTGGGCAGCAAGTGATTTTTGTATTGATTGGCGTGATCAAGAAGAATGGTCTGAAATGTACGAGTTGAAAGATCATACTACTAGTAAAATTATTGCATTTCACTTTGGAGGTGATACGTTTCAAGAGGTACCATATCCGGAGTATTATGGTGTGGATCTCTTTGAACATATTGGTATCTACACTTTGGATGGGAACCTTTGCTTACATGTTTATGTCAATTGCTGGACGACTCATATATGGGTGATGAGGGAGTATGGTTTGAGAGAGTCTTGGACCGAATTGCTTATCATGAATGGCCCTAATTTGTGGGATTATCCTTTTCGTATATTACACTTTATTACAAATGCAGATGAAAGTGTTCTGCTTCAACTTCGACACCTGTGCCTCACATCAGAAGAACGTGTGAAAGAGGTTTATGATATTATTGGACATCGTACGTCTCAAGCAACATTGTATGTGGAGAGCCTTGTGGGACTAACTCAGCGTTAGCTGGGAAGCTGTGGAATAAGAAAGAAAGCTAGGGGAGGAAAATGTCTTGCACTCTTGTGTGGCTGTTCTTGCATGCACTCTTGGTTGAATAATTTGTGCTTCTCTCTTGAACATGCACATTTGTATTTTGAAAGGATCAGACCACAGTAACTTTGAATTTTGTAGTTTGTAATATGATTGAGCCATGGCAGTTGCAATAATAGGCGCTAATGTTGGGTCAGAAGTCTTGGCCTTTTAATTTCGAAAAGACTGTGGTACTTCTCCTGTATTATATCGACTGTGACGACCTCGCTGTCTAACCTTTAATCATCCCTTTTGTTTGGTTTTTAGGAATTCCTGCTTTCTGCTTCGTTCTTCCTTTTATGATCACCTATTGGAACTAGCATTTCATTAGTTGCAGTGGTTGCTCCAAATTTGGAAATTTTGGTTTCTTTCTGCAAGCCAAACTATTATTGTTTTTGTTGGCGCTGACAATATTATTGTAGCAGATTAGCAGCAGCAACTAAGTGAACTAACTGCACCTGTAATAAGATCCTGTTTTGGTAGTAGCAATATTGCTAAGGGCATATGCATTCTTTGGACATGAATGTTGATTTTTCGTGGCATAATGGTTATTAAGTTTTTTGAGCAAGAAATTGCAGATGGGCATTCTAGCCTTATGAGCAGTTTGCTCCTTGCATCCCATGAGCTTGCACAACTTGTTACCCTCACTCTTGCTCACCACTGAACCCAGGGCACTCCCTTAAGAAACATACTAAAGCTTCTCAGATAAGCTTGTTGTCGAAGTTTGATGTCTAACGAGAAGAAGCTGGTTAAGATGGACTATTACCTTAGAATTTGGAAAGTCCACGCAGATCCTGGTTTACCTTTCCAATAAATCTTGTATACCAGTGTATACCTGATTGGCACAATGTATATATAGGTGCTCCACTATATAGATAGATTAGTGGTAACAAGTTGTAAATGTTAGATATAGGCTGATTATGTAAACGGGTACTTATGTATATTCCTAGTGTAGGGTTCAGTATATATGCTAATATCAGTTGTAATAGTTAGTTAACCTTTATAATACAATGTAGTCGACTTTGTTATCAGTAAAATTGTCTGCAACTCTGCATCGACTCTCCAAATGTAAATTTACAGCAAGACTTGGAGTGCTACGTGAAAAATCACATATAAAGCTTCTTGAACATGATAAATTCTGTTTTGCGTGTCAGCATTACTGAGATAGTTTCTCTTCCATCATATGTTTTACAGTAAGCTTTATGTTCTGCAAATTGTCAACCCTTAGGATTGTCATGGTACAAATACGGATCTACAATATACATTTTAAGACCCATGACTAATTTTGGCAAGTCTAGTGCAAGTGTGCAACTGCTTAAGGAACATTTACATGGGAAGAAGTACGAATATTTCAGGGAAAGAGTTTCATGAGATTAGAAGCATATATAATATGTAAAAGATTCTCATTAGCCTATTTTCATCAATTCTTTTCTTTCCTTGTTGCTGGAAAACTTTTTTTTTTTTTTATATATATGATAAGTAGATTTTATTAGAATGGACGTGCAAATCACTGTTACAGATAGTGAGTGAGAACATCACAAGTTCTGCAACTGAAAAGGAAAACATACATGGAAGTAAAAGAAAATAGCATCCCTAGAATATTACATCCCCGGAGCCGGCCATTATCACACGAGGTCAATCCAGTACCAAGTTCCTGAATTGGAATTGTAGCCTTTCCTCATAATTAGACATCCAATACCACAACAGTTACAACACACTTTTGATCTCCCCGACTGTTTGTGAGACCGAGCATTCTTTGTTCCTGAAAATATGATGATTTCGGTTCTTCCATATTACCCAAATAACAGCATATGGTAATAGACTCCAAATGATCGATCCAAAACTCTTCCCTCCTTCTTGGCCAATTTGCAAGAAATTCTTCGACTGAAACGGCTTGCACTAGCAAAGGAAACGCCATAACCATTGGTTGGAACATGAGAGTCCATACCTCCAAAGCGAAGCCGTAATGCAGGAACACATGACTAATGCTCTCCATGAACATATTACACATAGTACAAATGGGAGAAACCACCATACCTCTACGAAGTAGAGCATCCGCCGTTAAGATGCGCCTATGCATGACACACCAAAAGAAGAACTTCACTTTTAGAGGAATTGGGATTTACCAGACAACTCTTGAAGGAAAAGGAGTGGATATTTGTTCTGGAGGACGATCATGTTCACGGATTTTATTTGCTGGAAAACGTTTTTGGAACATGGTAAAGCCATACAAAAAACATGAACAGTGTTCCCACAAAATTCTGCAAAACAAAATGAAGTCGAAAGCTTTTCTCTGCTAGAGGCAGAGCATACACAAAATTCTGCAAAACAAAATGAAGTTGAAAGCTTTTCTCTGCTAGCGACAGAGCATACATAAGGGAATGAAGACCTTGAGAAAATTATCTTCGGGTAACATGTCTTACGTCCTAAGAAGCTTTTTGTACAGTTTCAGATTTTCAGTGTGCCCTGTTACTTGCAAAGAATTTCAAAACGAATGTTTGAGTGAGGTGCAAAAACAATAAAATATGACAGCAAAAATGCACTTATATATTTTTTTGCATGCAAGTAAGGAGTTGCATTACGAATAAAAGAATGTGTTACAGAGAGAGAATAAGATTACATTGCATCTGACTTGACAAAATCTAAGTAGGATCAAAAGGGGCAGTCCACTCTCGGAACAAAACCTGGTCGAATGTCACTCCAAACAGCTTGTCCATTATCAAGAGTTGAGCCATACCTTGCTGCATCTGCTCGAAAGTTAGCTTCACAAAAGTTACTAATTATTCTCCAAGAGCTAAGTTTTGAAGTTGCTATTTTCCATCTTGCTCTGATCCTCTACGTGTGTTCTCCATAAGACTCTGTCCCACTGCCGATGAATCACATTCTATCGGTAACTCAGACCATCCTCTATGCACAGCATGTTCGGCTGCCAAGACGATTGCCCAATATTCTGCTTCAAAGTTTGTTACTACTCCAAGCCCTTGTGCAAGAACACCTAGTATCTGATTGTCTTTTCCTAAAGAGAACACCAGCACCTTCATTGCCTGGATTGCCAAGGAGCCATGGGTGTTGGCTTTTATACAATACACATTTCAAATGTAAGTTTTACATACATTCATTCACTGGTTGACAAGTGGTGCGGTAAAAAGACTTTCAAAACTGGGCCATTGGAGGATACTTCAATGGAATCTCCATTTTGAATTGAATGGAACACATGAGAGCCATCAATATAAATTACACCTTCTTGACTATACCAAGTGGCATGCATGGATTCACCAGATTTAATCAATCCATGCATTAAGCTAGAATTAGTTGCTCCATGTAAAATGGGCTCTCTTACTAGATACTGTAGGTCATGGCTCGCAATGTGCATCGGAAATCCTCCTGCTGATAGCATGGCTGCTGTGGATCCAGCAGCAGTAGATACCCTGAGACCGCTTGATCGACAATTCACCTTAGGTGATCCGTTCCCTTTAGTTCTGCAATATCATAGAGAAGGATTAAACATCTGGTACTTCGAATTGTTTCTAACAATAATATCCCTTACTGGCTTACTTAAATGAGAACCGAGAAACTGTTGCTGGACAAGGATGGGAAATCAGAAGATCGTTGAGAGCATATTGTGGCAGCAGTTGTCTGTTTACAGATATTGATATCCTTGACAGCTCAGAGAAAGCTTTTCGTCCTTCAAGGATGTCGTCTAACACCTAAAAGAAATGATTAATTGCTGTTACTCCTGTTAGTATTCCCCCTTTTAAGAATCTTTACAATTACAAGTAGTTAAATGTTTAAGATTTGTTTGGTAACCAATCATGAATCATTTCACTTAAGGTGATCTTAGTTCAAGCTTCAAAAATCTGAATTTGATATTACTAAATCTTCCAAGTGATCGTGTCTATGCGCGCAGACTTGTTTAGGATTCCTCTTTAAGATGCTTTATATATTGTACCAGCTTAAGGCTTTGCGTTCCTCAAGCAGGCCCTGTGGATTGGCCTCAAGAAGCAAATTGCCTTGGTTGCGACTTGTGAACAATTAAAAGTCGACCAATCATCAAATAGGATAAACTACTCCCGCTAAACTCCAATATAAAGAACTTAGAATGTATAAATGGAGCTTTTATCAATCACAAGGAACACATTCTATGTTATTTACTAGAGAGAGTGATTGGAATTTACATGATTCTTTCTCTAACTTAAAATGAGAGTTTCTCTACTTTCTTAGTAAGGTGTACTTACTTGTTCAAAATTTCCAACTGTAGCAGCACATAGGTAGCCAGTGCTCCTTGTAGCATCAAACTCATTACTCAGTTCTTCCACCTAGATAAAGAAAATATTAGGATGTTCAAGAGAAAACATATCTTACTAATTCTGAGCCAGATGAAGCAAAAGGAAGAAACAATATCTAAATTTTGAAACACAATGCAAGATATCAAAAGTATTAGCAACTGAATTGACCTCTTCAGCTACTGTAGGATCTGAGTTCACTCCTAGAACTGGAATCGAGTCATCCATGAAGTGACTGGCCTGCAGAAGAGTACCATCACCTCCAATAGTGATGACCATCTCCACATCACGGATCGGTTGCACTAGATTGTTACGTAAAAGGGGCTCCCAATCAAGCGATTTGCGTCGCAGAATATTTTCACAAAATCTAATTGCATCTTTATGAACCTTTCGCCTGTTGTCCAAGAAACTTAAAACCTGCATTACCCAGGAAGGTTAATTAACTCCATGGTTGGATATAAAAAAGTACTGGGAATAAGAAAGAGATGCCAACTACCTAAATTAGTAACTACTAGAAAAAGTACATGAACATGCCAACAAAAAGCCCGGTCTTATCTGCCCATGAACATTTTTATCTAAGCCTACGAGTTAACTTCATTAAACCCTTTGAACTTGAACTATACCTATATCTTCACAACAAGAACATGATTCCTCTATAAACATTTATGCATAAGAGTGTTCAGTTCTAACTTTTACACCAACACAACAACTTATTTTTAAAAATGTTCCAAAATAAAAGCATAGAAATGAGAGCAGACCTTCGAGTTTGAGACATGAGAGATACCGTTTGTACGGCTGGTTGGGTACACATTGAATGGCTTCAAAAGCAATAGCAGTCTTTTTCTCCACATCTCTTTCTTCTCTAACTACAGAGTCCAGAGTCACAGCAACCAATTTCATTAACCACCTTGGGCTTATACGTCGGTTTTTTTATTGGACCTGGTTTCGAAATATTGGAGTCAGCCCAACCCGTGTTTTTTTTTTCTCATTTGGTACTGTGTTTTCATTTTTACAACTGTCTATTCTTTCTTGCCTGTCAAGTTTCAAGAAACCAAATGGAGAAGAATAACAAAAACCAAGTTTACCTATAACAATAAAACGATATCTTGTTCGCTAGATGTAATGGGATTGTCCATTAATATCAAATCTTGTCATGGAGATGTTTTTGGTGATTGGAGTGGGCTATTTCTTGTATACCTATAAGCACAATCCTAAAACATTGTGGTTTCATACTAAATCCTAGTACCAGAGCCTCCTTGTGAAGATACAGATTTGCAGTATAAGGATAATATTCATTGTGGTTTTGGGTACTGTGAGAATGATAAGGACTATAAAGTTGTTAATCAAGGATATAGTATTCCTATAGAAGTTGTGGTTTATACTCTTAGGAGCAATTCTTGGAGAAATCTTGAAGGCAGTGGTGATGTACATGCATGTCCGTTTATACTACAGGAATTGAAAGACAAGGGGAAAGAGGGACACATGTTAATGGTTTCGTTCATTGGGCAGCAGATGATTTTTGTATTGATTGGCGTGACAAGGTTTATAGAGAAGATGAATGGTCCCGAGTTGAAAGATATTATGCATAGTAAAATTATTGCATTTGATATTTGATGTGCTATTTTGCGGTATTGTCTTTTTCGTATGTTAAGCTTTGAAAATGAAGGTGAAACAGGTGCCGACTAGCAAAGTCGGTAAAATTTTTGGGTGATGATACCAGAAGTTTAGGGCTCGAACTCCGCCATCATCAAAGAGTTACTGATCTCATTTAAAACAGGCTTACCAAAAAAATAAAATAAAATAAAATGGAGGTGAAAGTGTGCTGCTTCAAGGTCCTGGTCTACAATTGTACGTGGTAGTAGTATTATTACTAAGGGCATATGCATTCTTATGGCATGAATGTTGATTTTTCATGGTATCAAACCGTATCATGGTTTAGTTTTTTGAGGAAGAAATTGGGGATGGGCATTCTAGCCTTATGAGCAGTTTGCTCCTTGCAGTCCATGAGCTTGCACGTCCTTTTATTCCGAAGTTTGGGTATAGTGATTTCGAACGGAATATCTGAATTCCGTCGAATATTTCGGTTTTTGCAAAAATCGGAACGGTATCGAAATAACAATATAATGTCGAAAAATATAAATTTTCCAATTTTGGTCGAAATAACCTAGCTCTAAAGATGGACAAGAAGAAGAACATGAAAAAGAAGAAGGAAGAGATTATTTCTAACGCCACACTCCCACAAGTGATCATTGAGGACAACATACTCACAAGACTACCAGTCAAGTCACTAACTAGATTCAGGTGTGTATCCAAAACATGGAACATGTTATATACAGACCCTCGTTTTATAGACATGCACCTTACTCATTCAAAGCATAACAAAAACCAACTTAACCTCATCACTGACGAATCTGGTTACAACCCACGTTTGGTACCACTTGATGGAGTGGCAAGAGGGTTGTCCTTATATATTAACTCTACTGAGGCTACTGTTTATGGTTCTTGTAATGGTATATTATTGTTATATCATGGCGGTTCCGGAAGTTCCGATAGCCCGCCTCGTATAGGCGGGGATTTGTGGTTATATAATCCTAGTACTGAAGAATGCTTAGATATACCTGAGCCACCTTGGGAAAATATAGATTTTAAGCCTTGTGATTATGTGCATTATGGTTTTGGTTATAGTGAAACTGATAAGGATTATAAAGTTGTTAGGATTAGTTCTTTTCATGTTACTGAGTATAATCACGTCATTCCGAAAGAAGTCTTAGTATACTCGCTGCGTAGAAAAGCTTGGAGAAAAATTGATGACAGTGGTGATAAACATGTTCCATTTATACTACAAGAATTGGAATTCCAATCGGTAAAAGGGGAACTTGTTAATGGTTCTGTTCATTGGAAAGGAGAGGACTTTTGTATTGACTGGCGTAACAAGGTTTATGGGTTAAAAGAAAAAGCTACTAGTAAAATTATTGCATTTAACCTTGAAGATGAGACTTTTCATGAGGTGCCTCACCCTGAGTATTATGGTTTGGATTTGCTTGGTACTATTACTGTTTGTACTTTAGATGGATACCTTTGCTTAATTAAGTTTGCGGATATTGGTTGGAATAAAGACGTGTGGGTGATGACGGAGTATGGTGTGAGAGAATCTTGGACAAAACTGTTTAGCATCGAAGAGCCTATTCTGCAGGGTTGTTGTTTTCGTATGGTATGCTCTTTAAAGAAAGGTGAACATGTTCTGTGCTCTGATATTGATCTATATCAGTATTCCATCAAAGGACAAATCTTGAAAAAGTTTCATTCTCTTGTACCTTATTATTATTCATTAGCAACAATGTACATGGAGAGCCTTGTTGATATAACTTAGAGTTATCTGGGAAGCTGTAGGATAGGATAGAAAGGGAAGGAAAATTAACTGTCTAGTTTATCTGTTCTGCATGGACTTAAAGCTGCCTTTTGTCAAGGGATGAAGAGAAATCGAGATTGTTTGGCAACCAGAGCTTCTCTTGTGAAAATACTTGGATCATGAAGAGGACCATCTGGTAAGTTTGAATTTCGTAGTTTATAATATTGAGCCTTGACATTGTAATATTGTGCACACTACTTTTGTTGCAATAGCCAATAGGCACTATGCTGGTCAGAAGTCTTGGCTTGTTTACTTTCCGTAGAGACTAGTATTTCTCCTGTAATGACTGTAACCTCCTATAACTAATCTTTCATCATTGCCATGTTTGGGTTTTATTGGAGTTCCTGTGCTCTGTTTGTTTATCCTTTTAATTTTTGGATAACCTCTTGGTACTAGCATTTAGATGTGGTAGGGAGTTTCCATTCTTGCAATTCTTGGTGTTTTCCTTCATGTCAAACTGTTGTTGTTGGTACTAGCAACATTGTTATTAGCAGCAGCAGTAGCTGAAGCAGCAGGAGAAGTAAGATCGTGTTTTATTAGTAGCAATTTTACTAAGGGCATATGTATTCTTTTTACGTAAATGATAATCTTTTTGAGGCATCATGCTTTTGTGGTTAAGATTTTTGAGCAACAAATTGGATATAGTCATTCTAGTTTTATGGGCAGTTAGGTTCTTGCAGTCCATGAGAAACCTATTAATGACACCATTGCGGAGGAAGATTTGGGCAGTTCAGAAAGATAGCCATCAACTAGTTTAGTCTTTCGAAACCGTAGGCTTGGAAGTATTTAACATGTACCCTGAGTCGGCGGAGGGTCAATCTTTGGATGACTTTGCTCCTGCATTACATCTTCCTCTATTCTCTGTACTATAAAAGAATTCAGTTCAGTTGCGTCAGTAAATACTGAATATGTTAAGATTTGTCAAGTTTGCTAGGATGTCCGTTCTAGTAGTTGTAAGTTGTAACTACAGAACAACTGTAACTTTTTCTTACATAGAAATCTGTATATAGACGTCAAGTGTCTGACAAACCAAGTGATCTCATAATGAAAAGTCCTCTGGTTGTTTATCCTTTTCTTCTTGTTCAATTTCTCTGGTTTCTGTAGTTGGTTTCTTAATAATATCATTAACTTTGCATGCACTACATCGAAATTCTATATCATTGTCTCTACTTCTGGCTGCTTTTGTCTTAACCGGCTCCCTTCTTCCCATCTCTCCAGCACAGAACAAACGTACATATTTTAACATTACCAATAGAAAACTATGCACTAGCAGCATGAAAACCCTGGATAACACCCTTGCTAATATTGAAAACCAGAAAGCAAGAAATGAGGATGAGGAAATAATGAATTTATTGATTACTTTGTTATCTGTTACAGGTAGTATTTATAGACAAAATATATAAACGGTTACAACAGTTTCTCAACAGAATAACGAACTTTATACCTGACTAACAAACTTAGTTTGACTATTCAGTATACTCTGTTACTGAATAGGATTCTTATATACATCAATACACCCCCTCAAGTGATCAGTGGTACAATGGAGAGCTTGTTCTGTAAGAATTGTAGTTTTGTTGGAGATAAGCCCTTGGTGAATGTGTTAGCAGTCTGGTCCTCTGTACAAACATATTTAAGTTTGAGAACTTTGTTTGTGACAAGTTCTCTAATGTAATGACCTCTGTGTTTTGTGCGTGCATGAAACATAGGGTTGGATGATAGGGCTATCGCACTGAGGTTATCACACCATGTAGTTGGTGGTCGAGGCGGAAAAATATGGAGATCTTGGAGTAAGATACAGAGCCAATATATTTCTGCAGCTGTTGTTACCAATGTCCTATATTTGGCTTCTGTGGATGATTGTGACTGTACTTTGCTTTCATGAGATCACCATGCAGGAAGGCATTGGTGACATCAAGTTGTGTTATTTTAATATACTATTCCTCTTACCAAGCCTAAAAAAAAAGGTGTGTTATTTTCCAATCAAGTTGCACTGCAATTGCAAGAATTAACCTTATAGTTGTGGCATCTGCAACTGGAGTTAAATGTCTCATTGAAGTCTATTCCGGGCTTCTGATGATAACCTTTAGCAACTAAGTGTGCTTAATATTTGTCATTAGTCCCATCTAACTTTTCTTTGATTCTGAACACCCTTTTGTTGTCAACTAAGTGCATACTGGGATGATAAGGGACAAGAGTCCAAGTTCCTGTCTGCAGTAGTGCATTATACTCTGTCTGCATTGCATTTCTTCACTTTTCATCCTTAATGGCTTGCAAATGGCATATTAGTACAGTAGGTTTGGACTCTATTTTTGAAACAGAAACAGATGGCATTGGATTCCTTGTTGCAGAGTATACTTTCTTTTTGACAATGCCAGATTTGGACCTAGTATGCATAGGTTCAACTGGTTGAATGAGATGAGTATGAGTGGTACTATGTGATGGAAGAGATGATAATGTGTTTGAACTGTTGTTTGGAAGTTGCATTTGAGAGGATATTGGGTTAGAAGTCATTGGACAGTGATGGTGATTAGTAATAAATAGTAGGTGAATGTGATGAACTGGAATGAGAGTTTGAAGGACTAGATGCATTGGACTCTGACTAGGATTCTTATGTACATCAATAGCTAAAACCAGGACATCCTCGTTGGTGGATCTGCTTTCAGAGCTTTTCAAATTACATTGACCAATACTTTTCCCTTGGTTTTGATGGTCATTATAAAATGCTTGTAGAAATCAATTTCAAGCTTGCGGTCCTCTACCTACCAGTCCTTTGGCACCATTTGATGGTTTATGCTTCTGTGACACCATTCCAGTGTGGATCACTATTATTCTCCAAAGGGAGCTTTCTAGTTAGCGTAGGAGCACTCCAGTATTAGTGTGTCGATGGAGGCTTTGGAAGCTATTGAGTGAAACTGACCATCTTCATTCTTCAGCTTCTCTACAGTCTCATACATCTCTAGATGCTCTGCCGCAGAAAGAGCTGCGACCACTTTCTAAATCATTCCATAACATAAATCCTGACATATTTCAAGAGCAGCTTGTCCTCCATGATCACGTGGTTTTACAGTCATATACTTCATTGTGGTTGCGCCCAACTTCCGCAAGTGGGAATTCTTGACAGTAGGGTCGTAGTTAGAAGTATTTAGTCAGTCGCCAGAGAAAATGTAGCGGTATTTGACTACGGGTAAGAGAGTCACAGACCTTATTTTTCAGAGATGCAAACTAGTGAAATAACCAACAGATAAATCAGAGAATTTTTTAATGAAGCTGGAACGTCTATTCCTGCCCATCAACGGCTGCTATGATGAGTAAAAGGGATCACAAGTTCCCAACCTAGCTGTAAAAATATCCTTTGTTCTTACCCATCCCTTTTTTCCTATCAACTGAAAAATGGAGTGACAAGGTTTATGCAGAAGATGAATGGATTCAAGTTTACGAGTATAAAGAAGAAAATACTTATAAAGTCATTGCATTTGATATTGAAGGTGAGATTTTTCATGAGGTTTCGTACCCTGAGTATTATGGTTCGGATTTGGTTGATTATATTAGTGTTTGCATTTTAGATGGAAACCTTTGCTTGATTAAACTTGCGGATTCTGGTTGTAAAGATGTATGGGTGATGAAGGAGTATGGTTTGAGAGTGTCTTGGACGAAACTGTTTAGCATCGAAGAGCCTATTTTGCAGAATTATTGTTTTCGTGTGTTATGTTTTATTGAGAAAGATGACCATTTTCTACCTTATGACAGTGATCTATATATGTATTTCTTAAAAGACCAAAGCTTGAAAAAGATTCAGTCTTCCTTTTTCTAGTAAAGCAGCATTCTACGTGGAGAGCCTTGTTGCACTCAGTTAGTATCAGCTGGGATTTTGGCAAGCTGTGTGTAATAGGGAAGAAATGTTTGGGAAAGTGTTTGCTTAGCTGTTCGCAATGGAGTGATGGACTTGAAGCTGCATCTTGCCAAGGGTTGAAGAGAAAAGCGGTTGGGTTCTGATTGTGCTTGTCTTGTGAAGACTGATGCTGTGCATAAATTGTTTAGTTTTCATGATGAGCCTCGACATTGTACACTATTTAGTTGCAATAGGCACTATGTTGATCAGATGTCTTGGTGTTCTAACTTTCCCAAGAAACTAGTATATCTTTTATGTTTTGACTGTTATGCATGCTTATGTAATGACTGTACGACCTCCTATCTAAGCTTTGTTTTGGTTTTATTGGGATTCCTGCCGTTGTTTGTTTATTCCTTTTTCTGGTAACATAGTATGTTTCTCTCTATACGCGATGAACCAATGGCTCCATCCTAGTCCATTTTTGGGTTCTGTCTTACAAGTTAAAAATGCTAAACCTGAAAAGGAGCGAGGGCATATGCGTTATTGTTAGCAAAAGTATTAGTAGCAGATTAGCCGCAGCAGTAATGAGTTCTTGTTTTGCTAGACCTGAAAAGGAGTAAGGGAATATGCATTCTTTTTATGTAAATGCTTTAGTTTTCAGTCTTTTCACGCATCATGGTGAACTTTAGAGTAGCAAATTGGAGATAGGCAGTGTAGGTTGCTAGATTGCACATTTCTTTTCCCTCACAGTTGCTCGAGAAACTTATCAATAGTACGACAAAGTTTGCCATGGGCTGGCCTTGCGAACCGGTCTCAGCAAGATCATTAAACTTTAAAATGGAAAGTTTGAGCCCCTCTTGCCCAACAAGATACCCGTCGACAAGCATTGAAGCTCTTCCTCTATTCTCTTGTTCTGGCCCTCCATCATGGCAACAAGTAAGAAATTGAACTTCAATGCTTTACAATTCTTCTAGACATGATAGAATTGAAGATGTTGTATGGAACTTCAACCCTGGATAACACCCTTGCTAAAACCTGGAAACTCTCCTTAGTGGATGTGCTTTCAAAGCGTCTCCAATTACGTTGGCCAGTACTCTTCCCTTGGCAATTTCGAGCTTGCATACAAGTCCTCAACCGACCAGTCCTTTGATACCATCTGATGCTTTATGCTTGTGTGACACCATTACAGTGTGAATCACTACTATTCTCGAATTAAAGCTTTTTATATTTGTAAGTGTAGGAGCACTCCAGTATTGGTGTGTCCATGTAGGCTTTGGAAGCTATGGGGTCAAACTGACCATCTTCATTCTTCAGCTCCTCACACCACTGTTCCAGATATTTGGTAGTCTAAAGAACTATAACTGAGTCCCTCCAACTGCAGGAGATACTGCAATGAGGAATTCTTCCATTTTGTAAATAATGCTTTCTTTCGCTACAGTCTCATGCATTCTATATGCTCTGCCGTACAAAGAACTGCAACCACATTTTAACTCATGCCATAACATAAACCCTGACACATTTCAAGAGCAGCTATCCTCCATGATCACGTGGATTTCACAGTCATGTTCGTCATTGTTTGGTTGTGCCCAACTTCAGCAAGCAGGCACTCTTGGACAGTAGGGAAACTTTGTAATTAGGACTTCGCAAGTCAGTTGCCACATACCTTCTTCTAAATGAGTTTAGTCAGTAGCCACTAGCGAAACTGACCACTGGTAACACAAATCTTGCCTTGCGTTTTCTGTATGGTCCTTCTGAAATTCTCATTAATTCATTAAATAAATTCTTCTCACTATCACACAAGTTCTTACTTCTTACCGCAACATCCCATCTTGGAAAGAAAAATAGTATCCATCTGTAGGATTAGACATCAATTGATAATATAGCTTAAGTTTTGACAAAATCTACGCCAATTCCAAATAACTTTTAACTACTGCAGTAGGAAAATAGTTTTCTTTTTTCAGTTCTTTAATTCCTTCCTCTACCATCTGCAATTCAAAAATGTATGAAATATGAAAGAAAGAAAATTTAAAGCGCAATTAACTGATTTTAAGGAATTAAAATTGAGTTGGTACTATACCCCTGCATATGGTGGGTAAGTGGGATTGGTATTCAAGTCCTTCCAGTCCGGAAGTCTTGCAGCAATCTGCTCGATCTTCCGAAAAAGATTGGCCGGTTAGCTTCCATTGTAGTCATGGCTTCCTTTAGCTTCTTCATGCACCAATTAAGTTTCATCCATACTTGTGATGGAAGGTGACGTGGTACACTGCTCTAAGTTTCTCGTTTTTGGATGTAGTTGATCAAAATGATACTGAGATGTTCATAAATGCTAATCGATCTATCATTTATATATTGTATCTGTCATTCAATTCGTCTATTGTTTGCACGAATATGGAGATTATAATCAGCATCCATTCTACATTTCTTGGCTTAGCTCAGTTGGTTTTCATGAGTTTGTCCTTGAAAGCAGTTTAATGTGTGGAATCCATAACAGAAAACTTCAAACATGCCCATCAGCCCATGAGCAAAGCCCTTGAGAAACCACTTTCTAAATTGCTGGTATACAGAACCAGAACACTCGATTACAATATTTCATGAAAGTTTCATGAAAGTTCCAAAGAGTGGTGAGTTTGATTCCGGGCCAAGTTCATTCCGGGCCATGCATCCTTAAAAACAAAATACACTGGTAGGACAGTACAATTTGTAGAGTGATTTGAGTTCGGACATAAAAGTTAGAAAAAACGACTAAAAAGGGTATCAAACTTTACAAGTTTTGACAATACGGGACCATGACAGTTTGGGACCAAAATGTTTGATTTTTGCAATGTAGGACTTCCGTCAAATTTCTCCAACACCGTTTATAATTTGTATTAATTTTTATTTTATAAATTAATAAAAATAAAAATTAATTTGTAATGTTGAAAAAAAATTAATATAAATTAATTTGTAATATTGAAAAAAATTAATATAAATTTTATAATTTGCAATGTTGAAAAAAAAATACAAATTAATACAAATTAGAAAAAGTGTTAGAGAAATTTAACAGAAGTTCATACATTGCAAAAATCAAACAGTTTGGTCCCCAAACTGTTAGAAAAAAAAGTTTGGTCCTCATATTATTATAAGGTGTAAAGTTTGATACCTTTTTTAGTCGTTTTTTTATAAAAGTTACGAAGAAGACATTTATTTACCCGCATCCCGTGTGTGGGCCCCGAAGTTTCGGTGGCCCGGCCCAACGATTAAAATGTGGCCCAATATGTATCCATTCACATGTCAAAAACAAAAATCGTTCGCGTTATTATTTGTTTTCTCCTCCTTTTAATCGATTTTTTTTTTTTTTTTTTGAAAGCTATTACTGGGACATTGTTGGAAACTTAGGGGTGATAATTTGGCCCTCAGGCCCTTAACCTGCCCCGCCCTACCCGGCTTGACCCGGCCTTCAAAATTGCATGTTCAATCCCTCAAAAGTTGTTCTCACAGATTTGAGCCCGACCTTCATGCTTATAAGGGGCGGGCTAGGGACTAGGTTCTGAAGCATGAGCCCAACCCTCATTAAGCCCTCACTTGGCCCTCATACGTTTTCTTATTATTTTACATTATATTTATGTATTATACTATAATTATCTAAGTTGTATAAAAAAAAAAATCACTAAATTAGTTTTCAATAGGGGGATAGATTAGAACATAACATATGTGTTTTTTGTAATTGATTGAGTGATAGGAATATAAGTCATACATAAAAGAAAATCCAAAAATATAGAGGTTTGAAAAATATTATCTCTTAGTTAAAATTGATATACATAAGCAAAGTATGATAAAAATAAATAAAAAATCACCAAAACAAAAGTAAACTAGTAAAGTATAATTAGACCGGACTCGACCCGACCCTCATTTGGCCCTTAAAAATGAGGGTCGAGAGATGGGTTAAGGGCTTGAGTTTTCATGCTTGACCCTATTCGACCCGACCCTCAATCATAAGAGCTTTTATGGTTTGAGGGCCGGGATAGCCCGACTCGACCTTTTTATCACCCCTAGTTGGAATGTCCCAGACTTTGTATACTTTTTCATGAAGTCACAATTTGTATTCCTGGAAGTTAGACCGGTCAGCTAATTAATAGCTGGAAATATATTTTGAGATATCACAGGAAAAGTCATTCTCCTCAAATGCTCCATTCTTCCGTAATCATTCCAATCCTGAGTGATTCTTAGATGTTGGGTTGATACCATCTTTTGGTTCTTTGACATTGTCCAATCAGGAAAGAAGACAAGTCGCTCCTCATGAGCCCATCTTGACTATCATATATCACCCCTTCCCTTCAAGAATCATCTATATAAATGTCAACACCAGGGATAGAGTTAGGATTCTAAGCCAGGGGGTGTGAGATTATCTGCACACTTTACCACCCCCAAAACAAAAAATATGCAACTTTTTTATTTTTTTTGTAAAAGGTATGCAATTTTTTTTTTTAATTTTGTCAGAAGGTCTAAACAATAAAGATCAACAAAATTATGCATTTATTCTAATTCGCAAAACTAGAGTGAGTTGACTACTAAAAATTTAATATGGACTGATGAAGTTAATTACTTAAACACTTAAGCCATTAATTGATATTAATATGTCTATATATATCTACATAATCCAGTCCACAAGTCTACAACAATTTAACAAATTGTTAGCGTACGTGCTTCTTATAATGCTATAAGTTTATATCGTCCTACTATTATGTGAAGAAAACTATAAAAAAATTAACTTGTATTATTTTGTTTTGTTTTGTTTTAAGTGAAATTTTTATTGATAATGATAATGAGTTTTACAAACAATTAGAACAAGTGTGTAACAAGTTGTGTTGCAAGTTCTTTCTGAATTTGTTTTTTTTTTTTTTTTTTTTTTGTTTTTTGTTTGGGTTGAGGTCTCACATTTGTTTAAGAATTGAGAGTGATTGCTTGTGTCGGTTCATATTACTAAAATTTCAACATTTAACATATTTCACTTCTTTTAACCGATGATTTTTTTCAGTAGCACATACAAACTTCAAGAAACTATTATATTGTTTGCAAAGCTTCTTGAAATCAAGATCAGTTAAAAAAAAGTCGGGAAACCTTTGTTATATCATTACAAATAGGACATATATCAAACCTTGGAACTAAACATATTACATGAAAGAATCTAGACATGGATCTACACAAAGATTCATATAGGGTGATCTTGGACACACCCATAAAAACACTCATTTACCCCATAACTAACTAAAGTTTTTGTCATACCCTAATAACCGTCTCAATCCAATAATATCTCTGGGGTATTTCCAATAAGGGCAAAAAAAAAAAAAAACAACAACAACAAAAAACAAAAACAAAAACAAAAACAAAATAAAACAAAACAAAAAAGGGTGATTTTGGACACACCCATAAAAACACTCCCATACCCCAACTTTAAAATAAATAAATAAAATTATTTTAGACCCTAAAATTGAGTTGGTACTATACCCCTGCATATGGTGGGTAAGTGGGATTGGTATTCAAGTCCTTCCAGTCCGGAAGTCTTGCAGCAATCTGCTCGATCTTCCCAAAAAGATTGGCCGGTTAGCTTCCATTGTAGTCATGGCTTCCTTTAGCTTCTTCATGCACCAATTAAGTTTCATCCATACTTGTGATGGAAGGTGACGTGGTACACTGCTCTAAGCTTCTCGTTTTTGGATGTAGTTGATCAAAATGATACTGAGATGTTCATAAATGCTAATCGATCTATCATTTATATATTGTATCTGTCATTCAATTCGCTCTATTGTTTGCAATTTAATATGGAGATTATAATCAGCATCCATTCTACATTTCTTGGCTTAGCTCGGTTGGTTTTCATGAGTTTGTCCTTGAAAGCGGTTTAATGTGTGGAATCCATAACAAAAACTTCAAACATGCCCATCAGCCCATGAGCAAAGCCCTTGAGAAACCACTTTCTAAATTGCTGGTATACAGAACCAGAACACTCGATTACAATATTTCATGAAAGTTCCAAAGAGTGGTGAGTTTGATTCCGGGCCAAGTTCATTCCGGGCCATGCATCCTTAAAAACAAAATACACTGGTAGGACAGTACAATTTGTAGAGTGATTTGAGTTCAGACATAAAAGTTAGAAAAAACGACTAAAAAGGGTATCAAACTTTACAAGTTTTGACAATACGGGACCATGACAGTTTGGGACCAAAATGTTTGATTTTTGCAATGTAGGGACTTCCGTCAAATTTCTCCAACACCGTTTATAATTTGTATTAATTTTTATTTTATAAATTAATAAAAATAAAAATTAATTTGTAATGTTGAAAAAAAAATTAATATAAATTAATTTGTAATATTGAAAAAAATTAATATAAATTTTATAATTTGCAATGTTGAAAAAAAAATACAAATTAATACAAATTAGAAACGGTGTTAGAGAAAAAGTTAACAAAAGTTCCCCACAACTCTTAAGTCCCCATTAAAAAAGTTGATATTAATATGTTTGATATATATATCTACATAATCCAAATCCCAAGTCTACAAAAAATTTAACAAATTGTTAAACAAAAATCGCGTTTGTATTTGTTTTTTCTACTTATAATTTTTTTTTTTTTTTTTTGTTTTTGTATAAGTTTATAATTTGGCCCTACTCATTAACTATAAGAAAACTATAAAAAATTAACATTGAAAGTAAAAATTAACTTGTATTTTCTTATTTTTTACATTTGTTTTGTTTTATAGTGAAATTATTATTGATAAAAAAAAAAATGATAAATTAGTTTTACAAACAATTAGAACAAGTTGGAATATAAGTCATACAAAAAGTTCTTTAGAGGGGACTCTCATTTTTTTTTTTTTTTTTTTTTTTTTTTTTTTTTTTTGTTTGGGTTGAGGTCTGACATTTGTTTAAGAATTGAGAGTGATTGCTTGTGTCGGTTCATATTACTAAAATTTCAACATTTAACATATTTCACTTCTTTTAACCGACGATTTTTTTCAGTAGCACATACAAACTTCAAGAAACTATTATATTGTTTGCAAAGCTTCTTGAAATCAAGATCAGTTAAAAAAAAGTCGGGAAACCTTTGTTATATCATTACAAACAGGACATATATAAAACCTTGGAACTAAACATATTACATGAAAGAATCTAGACATGGATCTACACAAAGATTCATATAGGGTGATCTTGGACACACCCATAAAAACACTCATTTACCCCATAACTAACTAAAGTTTTTGTCATACCCTAATAACCGTCTCAATCCAATAATATCTCTGGGGTATTTCCAATAAGGGCAAAAAAAAAAACAACAACAACAAAAACAAAAACAAAAACAAAAACAAAATAAAACAAAACAAAAAAGGGTGATCTTGGACACACCCATAAAAACACTCCCATACCCCAACTTTAAAATAAATAAATAAAATTATTTTAGACACATTTATGTTCCTAGTTAAATCATTTTTTTTTTTATTAGGCATATCCAAGATAAAACAATTCATTTATTATAATATATTAAGGACCCAATACTTAACCATATTCATTAGAATATATATTTATTAGAATATATTAAGGACCCAATATTTATTATAATATATCTTTTTCATCATGAAATCAAGTTAATTTTAAGACATGCTTTCATGAAGTCCACTTTAACCATTTCCTTTTAGCATCCAACTAGCTCATTTGCTATTAAGAAACAATCAAAAGTTTGCCTTTTTCTTTCAAAAACATTTTGAAAATTGGAGATAATGCCACCTATCACCCCCTTCAACCTCAAAGCTATAAACT
Source organism: Coptis chinensis (assembly GCF_015680905.1). Taxonomy (NCBI): domain Eukaryota; kingdom Viridiplantae; phylum Streptophyta; class Magnoliopsida; order Ranunculales; family Ranunculaceae; genus Coptis; species Coptis chinensis. The sequence goes on from NC_141464.1 coordinate 78,917,483, forward strand.
TTGGTATTAATTTTGTATTAATCTGAAAAAATAGTATTTATATATCAAGTGAGCTTCTATTTCTATTTCTATTTTGAGGCGGTGCTTGCATATTACGCAACTATATGGGTCCCAACGAGTTGGTTTTGGGTCTGGTCTTAGCGGTTTCAGTTTGGGTTTTGCTATTTACGGTTTTATCGGTTTCGGTTCTCAACAGTTTTAGTATGAGAATTATAGAACCCAACCCAAAACTATAAAAACCCACAGGTTTTTATTGGTTTCGGTTCTAATTCGGGTCTTTATTATTTATTATTATTATTAAACAATTTCAATAATTTAAACACTAAAACTTTTTTATTTTTATTTTTTTTTATTTTCCTACATGATAATATTTTATATATAATTAGTGATGTATCAACAATCATATTTACATCAATTTATGAATACGTATCAATCATACACGTTAAAACAGTTATTATTCATGTGATAATTTAAACCTTTGATATATAAATTAAAATAATCAAATATCTAACCTTATAATTTTAATTTTTTTTATGTGCATACACATATATTTGTTTCCTTGTATTAACTCGATCGTGTACACGTGCAATCACATATATTTGTTACCTTGATATATTTTACGTGCATACACATATATTTGTACACGTGTATTAACTCGTATTTTAAATCGAACATGCGAGTACATGCGTCTTACAATTACATCTCATCACTAATTTTTAACATGAACACTGTATATTGGTTTATAATAAGTGTGTGTACCACAATATATCAAACATGTATATCCTATTTAAATATACACGTGCATAAATTAATAAATATAAAATGTATATACACGTTGACATTATTATTAACATCTATGATACACTTGTTTAACGTATAGTTATAAAATATACATTTAACAACACACATTCACTATTATACTATATATATTTAATAGACTTTTACACGTAAAAAATATATTTTATATTATAATGTATTAGTTTGATTATCTTAAATGTAATATAATACTAAATTTTAAATATCGAAATCATAATAATCGGTTCTGGTTTCGGTTCAGGTACCCATAGATTTTTTACTATTCGGTTCAACGGTTTCGGTCTTTTATCGGTTTGGTTTTTAATGACCCATTTTAAATGGGTCTAACTTTTAAGACCCATAATCAAACATTCGGTTTTGGTTTTGGTTTGGTTCCGGGTATCGTCGGTACCCATTGGCACCCCTACTCAAGGCTCAAAATATCACCGATATATATCATTTTTTTGGTACACCGACATCGATATATATCCACCGAATATTGAGTCCTTTTTACCCGATATATATCGGAATTTCCGATATAAAACTTTATATCGCCGATATAATTGATATATCCGATATTTACGATATATATTGTTGGACTTTTTGACCATTTTTAAATATAAATATTTTTTATATATCCGATATATGTCGGCGAAATATCCGATGATAGTGGTGGTGGTGATGGTGACAACAATTGTGGTGGTGGTGTTGGAGGTAATTTTAATGTTTAATTGCATGACTCAACTGATGAGGAAACTCCATTGGACCCACAAGTATATGAGGTTGCACCCATAAACAATAGTGGTAGATGAGTTCTTAATGACAATTCCCAGAGAATGTATGAGCCAGGGCGTGGAAGTGTTGGTCAAAAAAGACAACGATGACACATTATATAAAATGATGTTGATATTGATTCAGTTTCTTCTAATTTTGAAATAATGAGTATGAGTTCAGGGACACACGACCATGACAATGAGAGGGTATATGGTAGTGGTTGGGGATACAACCAATCAAGAGATAACGATTCTTCTAGTGGCATGATCAGTCACCCTGCGAGTAGTGTGTCATATAGTTCTTTATATGGATATTGGATGGGGGTTGATCAACAACCTTATGGCGCACCACAACCTGAACCAACATATGAACAACTCTATCCAAGTTAATTATGAATTTGTTAGAACTGCACCTGGATTTGTTGCATTGCGCCAAATGTATACTTACACCGATACTCCTCGAATTGGAATCATGTTAGAATTTCCAATACAAAAATATGAGTGACATGTTCGACAATTTCTCGACGGTGGGTATAACTCTGTATACACTTGGGTAGGGTATTGTGAAGTAGTTAGGATTCAAGAATCGGGTATGGAAGTTGACCAGCCACGTCACTCGTTTATGTATTGATGTAACTTATTTATCTTATTTTGTAATTTGAGACATTGAATACATTAGATTATGACATTATGGTTAATTATTTGTCAATATTTTTTTTATGGTTTTCTTGATAAATAAATGTTGCTATTATGTCCTTCAATATATCTGATATTCTCGATATTTTTGATATTTTAGATAGTTTGGACGGGTCACAAAAAAAAAATAGATATATCCGATATATTCACCGAATTCGATATTTTGGGCCTTGTCCCTTCGCAACTATATGAGCTGACTATTGGGCTGGTCCGAATAAAGAAAATAATGTGGGCTGTCCACTGTCTTGGCCCAACTTAATGGGCTTTATTATATTCGCGGATGACATTGGAATTTCTACGGTGGTTCGGCAAAATTATTTTATTCCTTTCACATAGTCATGAGTTACATATTTATTTTTAACGTTAGACTAATACAAAGTCAAAACTCAAAACGTGATTGGATTTTTAGTATGCATTTTATTTTAATTTTCTTCCACAAGTTCCTTACAACAGCCATAGACAATTCGCACTTTCACATGCCTATCACCACAAAACTAATGTAAAAACCGTGATGCCCAACTTGTTGCCAACTTACAAGTTTTTTTTTATGATGAACCTACTTACAAGTTAATTCCTTTTTCGATAAGAGACATCCCCCCTTTCCAAGGAGTTACATGTTTACTTGTTGCCAAATTAATTCTTTTTTCTAATTGTTAGGTGTGGTCAAATATACATCTCATGCTCCAAATTTTGAATCTCTAGTCGACCATCTTTTTTTTTTGCCTTGACTCATAAATATAGGCCGACATATATCAAACCATCTAGGAATCATCTACAAATTCAAGTCAACAGGGACATGGTAATAATAACAATTCATATGAAGGACTCATTCTAAAAAACAACATCTTCTTTACAAGTCTTCCTTTTGAAAAACCAAAAAAAAAATTCCTTCTTGTTGAGGAAAAAAAGAGCTGCCATCTCTTTTTCACATTCTTTCTTCACATTTCAACAAAAAAGAAACAATCTTTGTTAACAATGGAAGCAAAAAACCCAACAACAAGAGTTGTAACACTAGTGAAACAATCATCACTAGCACCAGAAAGAGGCAGAGAAGAAAATGAGTTAGAAGTAACAGAAGCATCAATAGAGCCAACGGTGAAACTTATGTATTTAGTAAACGAAGGTGATCTTGATGGGATAAATGAGTTATTAGATATTGGAACTGATGTGAATTTTAAAGATATTGATGGTAGAACAGCTTTACATATTGCTGCTTGTCAAGGTCGTACTGATGTTGTTGACCTCTTGGTTAAAAGGGGTGCTAGTATTGATCCTAAAGATTGCTGGGGCAGTACGGTATAATTATATTGTTTTTTACACTGTCTTGTTGTTTTGATGTTAAATGGTGTTGTACATTTTTTTAGCTACAAGTCAAACTTAGATTTATGATCATTTGTGACATGCCCAAGTTGCGAATTTGATTGCTTTGTGTTTAGTATACGCTTTTATGGGCATTTGATGTTAAATGGTATTGCAAATTTTTGTCTACAAGTTAAACATGGATGGTTTGCAGGTTTATTATCGTAACGATGTTCCAAGTCCCAACTAATTGAACATTGACAGAAAATGTGTATTTACTTTCGTTGCAATAGTTTAATCAAATATGGAGTTGGTTATAATGTGTAGTAACTAGTCATGGTTTAAGTAACTAAGGAACCTTATTTGTGACCTACCTAGTAATTTCTAGAGTCAGAACATATTTTTGGGATATTCTTCTAGCTCGTCTTTTGCAGTTGATCACATTGAATGTAAGTATTGGTTAACTTTTCTGGGGAAATGACATAGTGGTTTTGCATGAAACTGTCTTCTACCAATTTTTGGTAATCTGCTTATTTGTTGAGCCCCTCCATGAAAAAGTTAATCTCCAAGTACTTCGATAATTTGTTTCATTTGTGTTACTGTCATTTAACATCTGTTAGTTAAAATGGACCTGAAATAAATTCTTTTTTATCATTTTTTTCAACAGCCTCTTGCTGATGCAATTTATTACAAAAACCATGATGTGATCAAGCTTTTGGAAAAGCATGGTGCAAAGCCTTTGGTATGTGCATATACTTTCAATCTTTCATTGATTGGATGTGTTAGTTGTTATTGTTCTGATCTTCATTTCTCTATTTTTATCAAAATTCAACCTAAGCAGTATAATTCATCTGTCTCACCTGGCTCGACCGTTAATGGCTACAACAAGGGTCTGACACACCCTGGTCAGGCCCATCTCTCCTAAGAACACTGGTTATGAGAAAAAGAATGGCTCCTTACACACAGTCTTGGCCTAACTGACTTGAGTGTAACAGATACCATTTTGAGGACATAGTTGTGGATTCTTAGAATATAATCTTGTCAGTAGATGGCCTCCTCTTCTGCTGGATGAAAGTGTTTGAGGATTTTAGGGATCTAAGCTTTGGGCATTGTGATTAGGGGAGTAGTCTTGCAAGTTAGACACATTAATAGGTGTTATTATGGACAATTTTATGGTGTTAGACATGTTAGTATCCTATATTATGGTGTTAGTTCCATCGTGTGTCTTCTCACATCTTAGGCATGACACGTCGGAGTATGACATGTCAGACACAACATATTGTCCTAGAAGAGCATGTCTTTGTTACTTAGTGTAGTAAAGTTAATCTGGGGTTGCATGCGGAGTGACAATGTGTTATATTTCCTGGTTATCTTTCACAACGTGTCTGCTTCTGACAGTCCGCCTAACTTTTCAGTTTACAGTTTAATTATTCAATTTTATCACATGTGATCATTCTTTTCTTTTTGGTGCATACCACTTTTCAGATGGCTCCGATGCATGTCAAAAACATCCGTGAGATACCCGAATATGAGATTGATCCTAGTGAATTGGATTTACGTTATAGCGTTGAATTAACTAAGGTAACCTGGCTCCTTTGATTGATTGATTGCTTTATGTCAATTCTTTTTGCTCTATTGATGATTAAGGACTTTGATAGAGTTATTTTAAAACTCTTGATTTTGTACAAAGACTCTGTTGATAATAATACTCTGAATTATTATGCGTTAAGTCAATCATTTATTAAGAGTATCAGGCTATATGCATAACATTTCTAATTTAACTTCCATTGTACTACTTGTTCTTTCTAGGCCTCTCATTGTATTGATTCCCCACTAATACTTTAGTGTGAAGCGGCAATAAATTCTTCATTGCCTTATTACTTCTAGATAAATAGATTTATTTTACAAGCTAGTTGAGCTACTAAAAAATTTGGCCAGAATTTTGAAGGTTCTTGTTTTTTGTTTTATATCAGGGGTTATTGGGCTAATAATTTCTTAAAACGGTTAATTTTGATAATTCTATTTTTCATTGAAGCTTGACAAGTGACTGAAATCATGGAAACAATTTAATGAGTTAATGCTATACAGGATATCCTTAGACGTCTAACTTGAAATATTGCCTGAGTTTCAGGATTCTGATGAATGGATAAATATAAATTGGTATTCATCTGAAGCATAATATAATTAGTTTCATAGTTTCATGTTTGACAGTGATAGAACCTTGTTGTGACTATGATGTAACTCATATTCAAAGTGATGTAAATAGCAAATCTCAGTATTGCTATTTATAGTAAATCGCGGACTTACTATTTGCGAGTGCTTTTTCATTACAAAGTATCAACATCATCTTCATTGGACATTTATCTCAATCATTTCAGCTTGTCCACAATCGTCTATTTAAATATGTCAGAAGAAAAAATTGTAACATAGAAAGAAAAATAAGTCTAATAACGGGTCTTATACAAACCTCCGTGTATCTTTTGGAATGTAGAGATGTCCATGTGGTTATATGTTCTGTGAGTTAGGCCTGCCTATATGGGTGACACTTTGGTGTGCCTTCCAAGTTTCTTTGTATTTTGTCTAGAATGGTCTCTCTGTTGTTTTGCTGCTCCACATGCTATGTTATTTTGCTCAATTTGTTTCACCTGACAAAGGAAGGTGTTTATGCTGAAAAATATTGCAGGGAACATTTCGTACTGCATTGTGGCGTGGAATTCAAGTGGCTGTTAAAATGATTGGGGAGGATGTGATAAGTGACGAGGATAAAGTGTGGGTTGATCTTATATCACTTGTGAATTCTGAAAGTTTTGATCATCATTTGGTGACATGTTTTTGTCTCCTTTTATTCCTAAATGATGGTTGCCTGGTACTATAGATTCAGAGAAATGTTATGAACACAGTGTCTCTGGTTTATTATACAGAACGGCATTCAGGGATGAGCTTGCATTGCTTCAGAAGATAAGACATCCTAATGTAGTCCAGTTTTTGGGCGCTGTTACTCAAAGTAGTCCAATGATAATCGTGGACTGAATTTTTGCCCCAGGTTAGTCCTAGCAGTTGAGGTTGTAACTCTATCTTTCTAGTGCATAAAGGTGTATTCAATGCACATAAATGATTGGAATTATTTTCTTAGCTCAATCTTTCTGGTCAAACAATTCCGGGTCTATTGGCTGAAACATAATTGTTTTGTCATAGCCTAAAGTTCCATACAAAATTTCCATTATCTTATCAATATTTTTACAAAATTTAGGTCATTTGGAGGTAACACAATATTCTGACACCAATTTTTGGGAGATTTAAACATTTGTTATTATTTAAATTTTCACATTAAATAACTTTCTAGCAAACAGATTATAGTTGTGTTTCTCATGGTATTGCACTGTATCTCCACATCCGTATGGTATTCGTTTTTTTTAGTTTCAGTTGAGTTTTATTGTCTTGGTTATGGTGCAGGGTGATCTTCGAGCATATCTTAAAAGAAAAGGAGCTTTGAAGCCAACAACTGCAGTGAAATTTGCACTCGATATTGCAAGGTACCCTGGCTGAATTTAATGCTTGTTAGTGAAGTTGTCTTTAATCAGAATGAAAATAGGTGTGTGAAAATAGTAATCAATTTTCAATTGAGTTAACATATTGAGGGATGTCTCTGAAGATAATAAAGATTATATTTGAACTTAGAGATAATTAATATCTAATAAAGACCTCTAACTATTTGATTAATTATCTCATTTACTCGTGCTTTGGCCAAAGGGAGGATATATAAACTTATATGAGGCAGTGTAAAAAACGGGAGGAACCTCATCCTCAACTAGGCAAGTAAACACATAAACGAGATTTGTGATATCCCTCCTGTTCTTGTTTTGGGAAAATAACGGTGGATCACATGCCATAAGTTGCGAAATAAATAATTATTTTATGGTCACAGCTATTGTGTGAAACCACTGAGTTTGATAAAGAAATTAAATCTTTTTGTGAAAAGTTGTAGATAGTCTTGATGGTTTTCATGCATGAACCAAGTCCTGCTAGCTTGTTGAACACATTTTAAGTACTCTAGATTGTAGGATCCATGGTGTTGTGCAAATCCCAAATCCTTTATGTTATTGGCAAAAGGAATAGTTTGTCCTCATGTTTGCTTGATGATTTGGCAGGGGAATGAACTACTTGCATGAGAATAAAACAGAAGCAATAATTCACCGTGATCTGGAGCCCTCGTAAGTTTTCTTGTGAAACTTGTTTAGTTGAACTCGTTACTTAGTGAGTTTGCATTAATGTTGTTGTCAACCTGAATAATCTAAAACTATCAGTAATTTCTTTTACTTTGCCTACGAGTAAGATAACAGAAATATACTGCGGGATGATTCTGGGCACCTAAAAGTTGCAGATTTTGGAATTAGCAAGATTCTAAAAGTTGCAAAAACGGTTAAAGAAGATAGACCTGTATCGTGCACCGACGCATCTTGTGAGTGCAATTTTTTTCTATGAAAAGTCACTTTCTATCATTTTTTTTGGTTTTGATTGTGTAAGTGTTGAGATCAACCGGTTTCTTCCTAGATAGTGTCATTTTCCTGAAAATACAATCCTCTTGAAAAAACATTTTGGAAAATGAATTCTTCAAAGAATGAGTTCAACCTCCTTTTTCATAAAGAGTAAGTTGTTTTCAACTTCGAGGAGAGAGATACTGTTATTAAAAGGTTTGAAAATTTTGGTCCAAGTATAACTTAATTAAAATAGATTTTCAAAATAACAACCAAACAACCAGAAAACAGATTTTTTTAAATGAATTCTTTGAATTCAATTTCTTTTGATTTCCATGGATGAAAAACACAGTTTTAGAATGAGTATACGTCTGAAAAAATTTTGTAATCAGAGATTGTTTTGAGAAATCTTTTATGGATGAAAGGTTTTGGAGAAGTTAAAACAGACTTTTGTGTGTGCATGTTTTGCCTAATTAAGTACAGAGTTATGGATTCCAAGCACAAAGATATGTTTTTCACAAGTAGTCTGTTTTGTTCATACTGTGTAATCATCTTTGTTCAGTTGGTTGATTTGGAGTGTTATGGAATCTTATTTGTCATGAACAGGTAGATAATGTGGCTCCTGAGGTTTTAGAAATGAAGAATATGATTTGAAGGTGGACGATTTTCATTTGCTTTAATTCTTCAAGAGGTAAAAGTCTTTTTGAATCTAGTACGATTTTGCACCGCCTTAAAAGAAATAGCTGTGATTACTGCAATTGTTGAGATTTCATTGAGTTGTCTTTTTTGTTCACTGCACTCAATTGATATTCACAACTTGATGGCTTTCCCTGCATATTCATATGCTTTAGTTTCCCTGCCTGTAAATAACATGCATTAGGATGGTGTGAGAAGAATTAGAGCTCCCCGAATTTTCTGTTTTCTGATAGATTGGGTTCACAGTTTTGTTTATCTTGAGCCTACCTGCTTACTTCACTCAAGGGTGTCTGCTGTCACTAAACTGTTAAGAATAGGCTAGTACTGTACAAGTTGCTTCTCACCAGTCTCTATTGATACTGTTCTTTGTCATAATAGGTTTTAAACTCTTAGTTACCAATTTGAAAAGAAGGTTGCAACAGCTAAAATGTGTCTTGAAAGATGTGTCTAATGTGAAAATAGTAGGTCTCCTAATATGTATGTTGTAGATGAATAATTATTGTTTAGTACTTCAACAAACCAGATTACACATTTATTTCAGATCATCTTGTATTTTAGATGATTGAAGGCTGTGCACCTTTTTCCACAAAAGAAGAGCATGAGGTTCCTAAAGCATATTCAGAGAAAGAACGTCCCCCTTTTAGAGCTCCAGCGAAGCTTTACTCACACGGTTTAAGAGAGTAAGTTCTTCCCTCTTGCTTTTATTTTGTATTTTATATTGTTTAACAAAATGCTATATTTGGAGTATTAGCATTTTAGATTTTGGCTTTGCTGCATTTGGTTTTGACATCCGGCTCTCCTTTGTTATATGGATAGCATCCAAATTGTTTCTTTTCCACAAAGGATAGTGGATTATTTGCTTTCCAGTAGGAATGTTACATGGTGTTTGACAGGAATTCCTCATTACTTATACACATGTTCCTTATTAGTCTTTTACTAAGTTTGGTGATGAAAGCTTCAAGTACTTTGATTTAGGATTTCCCTTTTGCTTTGTTTGTAAGTTAGAATAAGTGTTGTAATTTACTTGTCCTTGTGTTTTGCTTATAGGTTGATTGAGGAATGCTGGAGTGAAATGCCTGCTAGAAGACCGACTTTCAAAGTAATTATTCAGAGGCTGGATAACATTAATAAACATTTCACTCAGAAGAAGCATTGGAAGGTATATCCTATGTTGTATATTATCCTCTTTAAGCAATATATATTTTTCTGGAATATATTCGATAAGAAACTTTTTGTACGTTTCTTCTTTTTGTCATATTACAGTTTTCTGTTTTTATTTTTATTTCTTCTCCTTACAATGGTGATTTTGCAAATGAACAGGCGAAAACATTAAAATGCTTCCAAAATCTTGAGGCAATATGGAAGAAAGACCATGCTGACCGAAGCACCCGTTCTTCTGGTTCTTCAACTAGACAATAAATAATGGGACATATCCGTTTAATTTGGTTTACAAGTATGCATTCCGTTGTCCTTTTTTTCCCACTATTCTTTCAGCTAACTGAAGCTAAGTTTGGCCAAAGTTTAGCTATGGCCCTTTTTATGGTGAAAATAGTTAATATCACCTGCTATTGGTTGACAACAATTACTTTTCGAACAATGACGGCCATGACCACATTGGTATTTTTCGTTGAAGGAATCTGCTGGTCATGAAGTCGTTAAAGCTTTCAGGGTCTAGTATTGTAAAAACGCTACTCATTCAGTACAATTCAAATATAAGATACAGGAGATTTCAGGAGGAACTATCGGTTATTGATAATGTCTGTGCATATTTTAATGCGGTTTTTCTGGAACCTTTTGCTGTCTAACATTTGCTATGCTGAAAGGCCAGAATACCGAAATTAACTTTACTGTACTATTTACAAGAGCATTCATTTTATCCTCTTGTTGAAGAAGCTCCACTGCAATCCTGGGAAGAGTGTTTTATGCTCGAGGATAGTGACAATCTTTATAAAGAAACTTCAAACATTCTTGAAGACCTCAGCGTTTCTTTGCTTCTCTTTCAGCCTGCAAATATTCAAGTGTAAAATAATGAAAATCCAGAAAACAGATTTTGCCTTGAGAAGCAAGTCTGAGACTAGAACAAATGAACAATGCTCGTGGGCAAAAGTACGCATATTGCCTAGGCAAGTTTTGTTTGATGATCCTCTTAATTTTGTTCTAGACCAGATCTTTAAACTCATAAGTTTGCCTAGCATTGGGAGTTTCATCAAGATCCATTGTGATAAACTCAAGAAGCGCATTGCCTGAAAGTTCATAACAAACTTACCGCCTTGAGAACTCGTTCAAAGGCTTCTGGTCCGTGTTTCTGAATGTAGCGCTCAACCGATTTTCTACCATCGAAACTCATCATTTCTAGAACACGCCTTTGGCTTTCAGGATAGTTTGAGTTCACGTCAAGCCCAATCTTAACGTACTTTCTTACCAAATTCTCGTATATGTAAGCTGCTCCATTGAACATTGGTAGTACTAACCAGAAGCAGAACACCAGCTTCAGGTATGGCCATAATGGAAGCCTGCCACAGTTTATAAAATTGGTTCAGAACGTAGGCATATAAGAGTGTTACTTTCCCTTAAAAAACTCACATATCTGTTACTTACCACTGGAGAACTTTAAAACAAGAAAGCTCGAAAAGCGCTATCAGTGAATACAAAACCCAATATGTTAGCCATTGTTGATCGTCGAGTGTGCTAGGACTTTCGATAGCTCGTATCGACGCATATCTGTTCATACATTTCACAACTTATTTCCCTATACATTTTTTTAATTATGGTAAACAACAACTGCAAGGCTATTAACTTACAAGGGGTATAGTAGCATGACTCCTGGTCTGTTTCACAAACAAACATATTGGTGTCAAACACTAGATTAACTTTTGTACTAGTAGTGTATATTAAGAACAAATACATACCCAATCAATGTATCGAAATGCCTAGCGATTGCTCCAAGAAAACCCATGGTAATAAACAGTTTTTGCTTAAATTTTTTTATGTGTACATGAATTAGATACTTGACCTTTTTATAAAACGTATGGAAGGATGGACAGGAGGAGAAAGTTAAGCATATCTAGTAGAGATGTTAAAGTAAGCATAACCTTTGTTCGTAGGACTGAAATATTCTTGGGTAAATTCTCCAATAGGCCATGATGATAATGTCATTTTGTTCCTAATCCGGCCATTGTCAGCAACTTAATGCAAAAAGTTTGTGCTCTGCTGCTATTTGTGGCTGAATTAGAAATATATTGATATTATCATGGCCGAATCAGAAATTTACCTAAGATTCTGTTGCAACGTAGTACGTTGCAACAAAATTTATCCTAGCTCCTACCTATCAGATCATAACAAATCGATCCATTGGGTAATCCAACACCCAACAACAAAAATTAAAAAACCATATCCAAACCCTACTTCTTTCCGGTCTTTCTCCGACCCATCCCAATTCCCAACCCAAACCCAACCCAACACCCGTTCCTTTCCCTCCCTTCTCAGAAAACCGCTATTTAAACAGCTTGGGCTCTTTCTTTCTTCAGGTAAAAGGTTAATTACTGTCTAAAGATGCAATCTTTACATGAATTTGGTATATTTGAGTTTGATATTTTGAATTTTCAAGTCTAAAGATGCAATCTTTACATGAATTTGGTATATGTGAGGTTGATATTTTGAATTTTAACGAAATTTTGATGCTAGTTTTGAAATTAGTTGTTCTTGTTATACTTGCAGAGTGTAGTAATATTTTGTCCATGTGATGGAAGTATCAAAGGAGACCACTGTTGTTGTGAAATCTAGTAGATTGAAATCACTTGTGTGGAATGACTTTGAAAGGGTTAAAAAGGTGATGTTATGGTGGCTATATGTAAGCATTGTAATAAGAAACTTAGTGCATCTGCAACTAGTGGAACCTCACATTTGAAGAATCACTTAACTAGATGTAGGAAAAGAGCAAATCGTGAATTAACTCAGAAATTACTTCTAGTCAGAGGAAAACAAAGAGATGGAGCTATTAAGTTTGAGCAAGATTATGGCCCACTAGATTTTAAGTTTGATCAGGAGCAGAATCTACTACGTCTTAAATTTGATCAGGATAGAAGTAGATGTGATCTAGCACGCATGATTATTGTGCATGAATATCCACTATCCATGGTCGAACATGCTGGGTTTAGACGATTTGTTACGAATCTTCAGCCATTGTTTCAACCCATGTCGTGTGAGGCTGTCAAATCTGATTGTGTGCAAATTTATGGCAAAGAGAAGCAAAAGGTGTATGAGATGCTGGATAAAGTTCCTGGTAGGATTAGCCTCACAGCTGATTTGTGTACTTCATACCAAGATAATGGGTACATGTGTTTGACAGCTCATTATTTCGATGAGTCCTTGCTGTTACAGAAAAAGGTCCTTAATTTTGTAATGGTTGATCCACACTCGGAACAATCACTTGCAGAAGTGATTAATACATGCCTGATGGAGTGGGACATTGATCGTAAGCTTTTCTCGATGACATTTGACAAATTATTTTCCAATGAAGTTGTCTTCAGAATTAGAGAACGACTTTCTCAAAGCAGCTTGCTTCTGAACAGTGGTCAGTTATTTCACGTGCGTTGTGCAACGAATATTCTGAATATGATTGTTCAGAATGTGTTGGAAGCATTACATGAGGTAACACACAAAATTAGAGAAAGTGTAAGGTATGTTAAAAGCTCAGATACAATACAGCAAAGCTTCAGTGAGATGGCTCAGCAACTGATAGGTGATACTCAGAGGAGTTTGTGTCTTGATTGTCCTTCTCAGTGGAATACAACTTATGCTATGATTGAAGCTGCAATTGAGTACAAAATTGCATTTTCTCATTTGCAAGAATGTGACTCTGATTACACTTTAGCACCATCTGATGTAGAGTGGGAAAGGGCAAGTACTGTTTGTAGATATTTAAAGCTTTTTATTGAAGTTGCTAATGTATTCACGGGTGCGACAACTGCCAACCTTTATTTCCCTGAGCTATGTGATATTCATCTGCAATTAATTGAACGATGCAAGAGCTCAGATCCTTTCATTCATTCCATGGCACTAAAGATGAAAAGCAGGTTTGATACATATTGGAATATTAGCAGCTTGGTTTTAGCAATTGCAGCCATCTTGGATCCTCGATTCAAGATGAAGTTGGTGGAATATTACTATCCTCAGATCTATGGTCCCAGTAGTTCGCTGGATCACATCAACGGTTTTTAATGGTATCAAGGATCTTTACCATGAGTATGCTATTTCGGCCAACAATGACTTCATTTGATCATGGTTTGACTTCTGATGTTCCCAGTAGTAATGGGCTAAAAGGTGCCCTACATAGCATGAATAATGATACCAGGGATAGGCTAAGTGGGTTTGACAAGTTCCTAAATGATACTTCAGATAACCAACACTTGAAGTCAGAGCTGGATAAATATTTGGAGGAACCTGTCTTTCCTAGGAATGTGGATTTTGACATTTTGAACTGGTGGAGAGTCAATGCGCCGAAATATCCTATCTTATTCTTGATGGCTCGTGACATTTTGGGGATTCCTATGTCAACGGTTGAATTTGATTCAGCATTCAACATTGGAGAACGAGTACTTGATCCATATAGGAGTTCATTAGAGACAGACATTCTACAGGCTCTTGTATGCACACACGACTGGTTGCGGGATGAAACTGAAGGTTGGTTACTTCATTAGACGTCGTTTAATTTTCTTGTTATAAAATCAAAAGTTCTAATTTGCTTTCATTCATTCTGTGTTTTAGGGTCTGAAGCAATCCGAATGGCCCTAAGCATCTCGTCATCTTAGCATGTAAAAAGTATGTGTTTGACATTCCATGTCCCTTCTTTTTTAATAACTTAACATTGAATTGAAGAGAATGAAGTGCATGAATCATTGTCTTTTGTTCTGCAGGTCAGATGGATAGGGTGGATCGGATTACTGGAATTGATCTACATTGACTCTGCATATTTCCTTTCAGCGTAACTTAGGCATATGCTCATCTTCTGCATATATTTCCTGTTAACTAATTTATCTAATTTTTGCTTCAATGAGAATCTTGATATGCTGACCTATCTCTGTGTCTTCGTCTTAGATTTATTTACTATTGTGTAGATAATGGTCTCTACGACTCTACATGACAAAAACTAAGGTTTTCATAATGGTGTTCGCATCTAACATTTTGGATTTGCGTCATATTAGCGTGCTCATGTTTTGTTGGGATATTCGGTTAGGTGAGCCATGGTGGCGCTGTGTTTCATATATGGCACATTGTGATATATTGCCACATGGTGGACGAGATTAGGTTCCGATAATGTAATACATATGTTTTGGTTCCGATAATGTAATACATATGTTTTGGTTGATCAACGTTGATCTAGATAGGCAGTTTCACATTTAGTCCATGATCAAATATTTATTCAGTTACTTTTGCACAACTTCATAAGAATGAGAGTAACTCCTGTGCATTTGCATTCTCCTTATGCAAAGTGAAATTGTAATCTACATACTGAATTTTTGTATTTTGCACTTCGAAACTTACACTGGAGTAGAATTTGAATTGTATTTTCCAACTGCATTTACTATGGTAATCATGATTTCCTTGCCATAAATTGCCCACCAGTAACACAGAGTAAAAGAATGACAAGTAAAAATGCGGCTTCCATTTGCAAACCGTTATCAAACTACGGACTAAACTGGGATAACGTTTGGTTGAGCCCATAGCAAAAGCAAACTGTGTTTAGGCTATGAGGTAAGTGGGGCGCTTCGGCTTACGTTTTTAGTCAAATCCTCTTTTAAAAGCTCCACTCCAACCAAATGCCCAGTTTTCTTTTTCTCTGCAAAATCAGCAAAATGTGTGGATTTTTTTTTGATAGTGGAGACCCATGATAAAGAGACAAATGCGTCAGCCGTGATAAATTCAACAAATTGTATGGATAATGCACCAAAAGCTCGAAACTGTAAGAACTTGTCAATGTTAGAGACATAAACCACTGTATGTTGCTTTAGAATTCATAGATACAAATTATACAACACAATTATGCAAACTATTACATGTTGAATTTATGAACAGTATGTTATTTCTGTTACTCATGTTCTTTACTTTTCTTTTTTCCTTTGTACAGCTTTTCATGATCAATCATATTCGTTCTTGTCCAGGGACATTTCATTTGTTATTTAAGCAATAGCTAAACTAAATATGCAATTTATTGTAGTAGGTTTACGCCATCAAAGACAATCATGAATCATCAAGAATTTTTGGACGTCTAAAGATGTATTATGTTGCCTGTGGTCCTGATTCAATCAGTACAAAGTTAAAAAAAAACAGAAAACAGAAATGATTCGGTATTGACGTCGACTCTTATGAATAGCACATGTGCACTTCAATATGAACTGTATTTTCTTCTTTCTTTCAGGTTAACCATCCCATCTAATGTAGAAGAAATCGTCTTGAGTCCATTTAGTCTAATACTTGTTTTCCCCACTAATAAAGTGAGATTCTTATTCAGGTGTTATTATTTGCAATCTTGTCCACAAAATGAAGTTCTGAAAGACTAAAACTCCTAACTTTTGTGTAAATAAAAAAAAATCCTTTTTTTCAAGTTTTCCCGTTTAGGGTAGTAAACGCATTGCTTGTAGAGTTGCATATAGACACTAATACCACTAATTAAGGATAATTTCTCGTAGGTAATTCTCGTTATGGTTTCATTGCTCCCTTGAATTCAACTCTTCAATTCCATGTTTTTATTTTTGCATATTAGAGAGTTGTGGACACATGAGTTTGCTAAGATAATCTAATTCAGCAGTAGGGATGTTATAACGTCTAACTGGAATTACTAAATTTAATCAATGCATTCGGAATGGGGAACTCTGAAAAAATTAGCAATTCTATTATAGTGAAGTTCATTTCTAGATTTGTGTTCCAACTTCCAACAACAAAGTTATAGAACACAATAGCTTATACTTGACGAGCATGGTTTGCTTGAGTCCTTTTATCCATTTCTTAGCTATTCATTCGCAATGCTGGTTCTCAGCTCTTTGTTGTAATTTTGATTTTATGCCGGTACAGATTATCTTCTTCTATAGTACATATTAGGGTTCAATTATCACCTTACGTATGCACGTACATATAGTAGTACTAGATACCAAAACTGGCACATGTGATGTTTGTGACACAAGGCTGTCAAGTGAGGCAGCATTCCTGCAGATGTACAACTAGTTTCTTGCAAGGCCTATTTTGTAAGGTTTTTATGTGTACATTACCTAAGTTGAGCTATATTACCAGTTACCACACAACTTGTCTATGTCTACGATCATTCTACTTTGCTGACGCTTACACATCATTTAGGGACCATCGGCAAGAATTGATTAATTGGGATAGATTTTCCATTAGAGGAGTGGAATTCACAGGTTATAAAAAAAATTTACATCCCAAATCAATATGGACTCCAACTAATCGACTGTAATGGGTCCCTGATTGAAGAAGATGGACGCGGTGTTATTTTGTTTGAGTAGACTCCCCTATTCTAATACGTAGTTAAGAAGGTTTGGATTCTTGTTTAAGAATACCCGCATCTTGAGTCTAAGAAGTACAGGGAATATTAGTCACTTTCGTCTTAAACTTGAATTCGACATGAATAATACAAGTACTCTAATTAATTTTATCAAGGCTAGCTTTTTAGTTATTTAGTAGAATTGGGAACAATAACCATTGGCTTTCAAAATGTTTGTATTGCTAAGTCCTAACTCTGTAGGTGCTCCTATGATTACTCGCTTGACCCCATTTTAACACGTCTCATCCAATTTCCATCCGATTTTATGAAACGTATGACTATACAAGCTCAATATATTCTCTAGCTAATTCTAACCACTATTATCCATACTAAGTTAATATACAAATGTAAATAATTAAGTTAAAAGAAACTGTCTCACTTCGTCTAGTTGGATGAAGAAACATTAAGAGATTTCGAGATGGCTACCTAGAGAGCAAGAGCAAGAGTAGTGTTGTCTGGTGTTTAAGGGGCTAATGTCGAAATGAGTAGTGAAATATGTTAAGTTTTCTGATTTGGTTTAGCCACAGCCGGCAGTAATTAACACAGAAAAATTAAAGCAAGATAATTAATCAACATTAACCAGGCTGACCCACCCTGATGAATTTTGTTAGTAGGTTAATGATAAGACGGCTTATCTTTCCATAGAATGCATTAGGAAATAGTTGTCCAAAACTCCAGGTGTGTTTTGAAGATTGTAGGACCTCATTTTCTATATCTGGACTAAGGACCAGTTCATCTTCCAAAAACGTTGTCCCAGCTTCTAGTCCCTAGTGATATTAAACTCCATTCTTACATACAAGAAATTGGGAAATGGAGGGGTATGCATCAGATGGGAGTCACCTTCAGCCCTTCACTTAGGGATGGAGAATGTCACAGTCCTAGCTAATAACTTTTTTGACTATATTACCAAATACCAAAGAAGAGAAATATTACAAGTCCTCAGAAATTATAAAGCCATAAACATGAGATGATGAGAGAAATCCTTGTTAGATTTTCTTCTTTTATTCTATCACTTCTGAATGCAACTCAGCATTATTTGGCTGAATGTCACATTCACATTCAGCCTCATTTAATAAATTCTGTCCAAAGTCCCTTTCAACCTATAGTGCTCTCCATCACCATGAAATAGACCTTTATGTATTCTCTCTCTCTCTCTCTTTCTCTCTCTTCCTGATCTCTTTCTAACTTTGTTTGATGAGTGAGTAAGAAGTCTTTGTTCTTAATTTGCTTTGTGCTTGTTATAGCTTCTTCCTATTTCAGTTACAAAAGTTCTCTTGCTATTTCTGAACATTTCCTTGGGTTTTTCTTCAAGAGGTTTGTGAAGAAACAATTGAAGTAAAGCATGATTCTTTAGTCTCTTTAGTCCAATTTACCATTCTTCATTTCCTTTTTCTTTATTTTCAGCGCAACAACGGAGTTCCCAATTCAAGACGACTCTCCCACACAAAAAATGGGAAGAGGAAAGATTGAAATCAAGCGAATTGAAAATACTACGAACAGACAAGTCACCTTCTGTAAGCGTCGCAATGGTTTACTCAAGAAGGCCTATGAATTGTCTGTCCTTTGTGAAGCCGAGGTTGCTCTTATCGTCTTCTCTAACCGTGGTCGCCTTTATGAGTATGCCAACAATAGGTATCTCATACAACTCTTCTGCTCTTACTCCTTCTGTATTTCAAGAGCTTATTTAGCTCATGGTCTAACTAGAGTCCTAAAATGGTACTTGTTCTTGTTTCAAACATATTAGGGTTTCCTTTTTCCTATAATCTAATTTTTCACCTTGTTAGATTTCCTACAAGAACTATACAATTTTTTCTTCTCTTTCTTATATATGTGTTTATATTTTTTGCTTCATTTTTAGATCATGGTTTTTGTAGGTTATATTAGATCAGTTCTGATGGATATATATAGCACTGTTTGCATCTTTTAACACTGTTTTTCTGTACTGTCCCAATTTTTTTGTGACATTTTTTTCTCTCTCTCTCTCTCAAGTTCTCAATCTTCAGCTAGAGTCTAGCTATCATCCAGTTTCCAAAAAAAGGACTGGGCTGGTTATATGTGTAAGGCACCAGATCAGTGAAACAACAAGTTTTAAAGCAATTTTGCAATCAAAAAGTAAATTAGGGTTCTAATTAGGGTTGTCATCCAAGATGAGTCCTTAAAATGAATTTTCTACCAGATTTTACAACAAATTTTCATAATCCCACCTAACAAATCCTTTTTTCTTTTCCAGTAAAGCTATACAAAATATATTGTTTTAGATCTCTTACTATTTCTATTTTTCATCAATAATACACTGTCCAGGTATCCATTCCATCATTCCATTTTTTTTTTCCATCTGACAAACAACTGATAAAAGATCAATGAAGTAGGACAATAAAAGCAAGATTTACATCAAAATAGTATATAAGCAATTAAAGTATTCTAAAATATCTCTTGGGGCTCATTCAAAACACTCCATCTCACTGACTGAAATCAGATTAGTGTGTTGAAGCTTCATATGCAGGTATTAAGTTGTTGCATATTTTGGTGTCTGTTACCCTTTTAAGACAGATATGTATGTTTTAACTTAAAAGGGAAGGTGATATTATGTGGCTGTCTTGGTTAGATACGTGGAATCTTTGGTCACGTTTTGTGGTATTTTCAGCTCTTAAAATCTGACAAGAAAATGGTCTTCCAATGCTGCACACTCTTTGCATTTTATGTGCAAATATGAAACTTTTTCCACATTAGCCTTTTAATGAGCTTTTTTAGAAGAAGCTGAACCAATGGAGATTGGAGAGAGGCTGAGAGAGAGAGTTTTGTAACGTGATACATCGAAAATTGGAGACTGCCTGGTTAAAAAGTTAGGTTGACTGGTTTTTCACAGTGGCACTATGGATATTCTCTAGTTTACCAATGTCAAGATTATGGAAAAATGCTTAGAAAATACACGTGTCTTTGTGATCTCCATCAGATGGTTGAGATGGGAAATTCAATCATTTTATAGGATCTTGTTTCATGGTTATCGACGAAGTTAAGGTTAAAAACCTCTCTAGAAAAGAGAGCCTGCTTTGCTGTGGATATGTGTATTTTCTCACCTATGATTGGACAACGGAAATGCAATTGCAATGATGAGAGGTGAATTTACATTAGGGATTAGACCACATATGATAGAGTCCTATTTCAATGCACAAAAAACTCTAATTTTTGGGACATCACAAACTTACGTGGATAAGTGGAAGGTTTAACTTTTTTTTTTTATCTAAATCATTATTTAACTCTTCAAGGCTGGCATAGGATACCTTGGGAACTATGGAAAATTCGCCTATGCAAACATTTAACATATCAACGAATCAAAGACAACATTATATTTTAAGGCAAAACTGACTATGTATGATTTTCATTCTGTTTAGCAACTACAACGAGGAATGAAATGTTCACCAACTCCCCCAAGTGTTCAAAGTATATATACTCATTAAAAAAATTTACACAAAATGTGCTAAAATTTGCAATGCCTTGCAGTGTGAGAAGGACGATTGACAGGTATAAGAAGACATGTACCGATGCATCAAGTTCGTTAACTGTATCGGAAGCCAACACTCTGGTAAGGTTCATTTGTGTATGTTAATAGGGATTGAAATCCTATTGCGAATCATTTGTGTATGTTAATAATTGTAGCATTTGATTAACTCGATCACTTTTGAATTACGCAATCATCTCAGTTTTACCAGCAAGAGACCTCGAAACTCAAACAACAAGTTGAGATTCTTCAAAACTCAAACAGGTGAGATCGACACTGGTTGAGCTCATTTGAATAAAAGGTTTGCCTTGTACAATTTTATTAATAAGTTTCAGTCTGCAGGCATTTGAAGGGTGAAGCTCTTAGCTGCTTGAGCATTAAGGAGCTCAAACAACTTGAAAGTAGATTAGAGAAAGGCATCAGTAGAATCCGTTCGAAAAAGGTACTTGTTCGTTTTTCCATCCAATTGTTGATTCTTAGTGAAAGAAAATATACTAACAGTTTTCGAATTTAATTTATTGAACAGAATGAGATGCTGTTGGCTGAGATTGAGTATATGCAGAAGAGGGTAAATGCATACTTTATACATTTGCTTGTCACATTTTGATATCAGCAAGCATAGAGATTGTACTCTAATATAATTACCATATTAAATGTGCTTTGGTTGCAGGAGATTGACTTGCACAATGACAATATATATCTCAGATCCAAGGTTTTCTCTCATAAACAAACCTTTTATTCTCTAAACAGGTTCTACCATTACATATTTACATGCATGGTTGTCATTAAAAATGTTTCTTAAGTTGCTAGGTACGAGTTTGTAATTTGGATGTTGTGGAGTTGTGACCATCTAAAGAAGTTTTAAGAGAACCTAAACTCTGAATGCTCTAGTATCTAATTTAATTGCATGTCTCAAGATATTCCAGTTTGCCACGCCCAATGTCTCGTTCCTTCCTCAGTATATATACATGTGTGTTTTTAGTGACAATTTTGCATGTGTAGATAGCGGAGAATGAAAGAGCCCAGCAACACATGAACTCATTGCCTGGGAACGAATATGAAGCTATGACTTCAGCACCATATGACGCTCGCAACTTCCTCCAAGTAAATTTACCTGAGTCCAAACAGCAGCAGTATATTTCAGAGCTAACTGCCCTCCAACTTCGGTAAGGATACAATGAGGACACGTACAACGACTTTCTAGAATTTGCATCACAAGAAACAAACAATTAATGTATATGTCTCATTGATAAGATTTAGATTTAATTGCTTTGCAATGATATTTAATTTCACGCCCATAATTATTCTAATTATGTTCTTTCCATTTGCAGTTAATTTGCTGAAGGAAGCATGTCCCAACAGTTCGTTCTTTTGAGTTCTCTTTTGTGGTATCTGAAAAAGTAGAGTTTATCCAATTATCCCAGTGAGGGATTTTGTTCATTGAGTTCTTTATTCTGGTTACTTGTTATAATCTCAATATGAAAGATAGTACTTTCATTCAAGTTAGCATACACGAGACGTATGTTATGAATAATTAACTTATCTAATACATTGGTTTTGAGGGGTTCGTCCCCCATATATATATGTATAAACAGCTCCATTGTGTGATAGGTAGCAAAGCGATTCAGTGTGCGCGAATGCGTTTCTTTGACGTGATATGATCTTATTATCTAAGTTTGTAAATCTTTAATTATTCACCAGATGTGATCAAGTTAAATTCTGTTTGGTGAAAATGAGTCGTCTCGACCAGATCAGATTGTTGGAGTTATCCCTCACATGAGGAGAGAAACCGGAGCGGACGTAAAAACGCAAACTTCGACATCGACATCCGAGGTCGAGCGCCAGCTAAGGGCGCCCGGAGCTCCGGTAACATAGGGCGACCAGCTTCAAAGTGAAGCGCCAGCGCTCGATGTCCAGTTCTTGGTGACTTCATCAAGGCCAGAGTGATGCGCCAGCGGCCAGTCTATTTTTCGTGGGCTTGCTACAAGATCCGCGAATTTGGTTTTTGGAGATAAAACCAAAAATCAAGGTTTTGGAAAACCTAACCAATGTAACCAAACAAGTCGGGATTGGAATCCGTGACTAAAACAAAAGAGATAACCTTTACTGAGAGATACAACCCTCGTAAAGAGATAAGAGTGATCTAGTAAAGGTGAGAGACCAGTAAAGGAGAGATTGTAATCTTCCTTCCCACTTTATTAAGAACTGGCTCTTGTGGAAGTAGGCATCATTACCGAACCACGGTAAATCTTTGTGTTGTGGTTTGCTTTTATTTGCTTTACATTATTATCTATTGTTAATAGTTGTTTAGCGAGTTGGGCATGTTAGTATAGGTAGTTTGTGATATTTGAGATTTATTTGGAGTTGAAGTGTGTTTCATACAAGTTATCCGTGTAGTGGGGAACCCGATTGATATTGTTGTAATCCCCAACAAGTGGTATCGTGAGCCAGTTAGAATAAATGGGGTGTTATCCGAATCTTGGTCGGGGTGTTTGAAAATTCCCCGAGAAAGATTTGAGGTTAAATAACTTGTAGAGATGGACCATTCCGTGAACACTCGTATGATGAGTCCGAATAGGAAGAACTACACCATCCGAAAGCCAAGATGGAAGACTTGCTATACCGCAAAGGACTTGGCACTTCCCATTGAGAATGAGGAGTAAAACCGTAAAAAGGCCCGATGAGGCCGAGAAAAAAGCTTGACAGAAAGCTATCGGGTACATTCGACAATGGATAGACGATGGTGTCTTTCACCATGTGGCCCAAAGAGACTACGACCTTCTATGGAAGAAACTCGAAGACCTTTATGAGAGGAAGTCGGGTGGAAACAAAGTGCTAGTCGTTAAGAAGTTTGCGGACACCGCACCAAGAAGGTTCTTCAATGTCCGAAAGCATCTTAATGAAGTACGTAATATCATCAATCGATGCATTTGATGAAGATCAATTTGGGAGACGGTTGAGGCTTTGTTTCTATTAGGCTCTACCCGAAAAGTTGGGAGACATTAGCAGCTTCTACATGGAGCAGCCGGGATGGAATTGTTACCATGGAGATGGCTACCACGCCTTTGTTGAATGAGGAGACTAGAAGGAGTGCAAGAAGCGACTCTTCTAACTTCGGAGGTCCTTTTCACGAGAAACGGGGAGAGGTCGGGCGAAAACCATCTCGCTTCTAGGTGATGATGTATAAATCTAGGGGTGAAGCTAGAACTCCTAAGGCGCAGAGGCAATGTTACTATTGTTGCCACCAAAGGCCACTTCGATATGATATGAAAAGTAACAATCAAGAGGGATGAGAAGAATAACCGTGTACATGAAGACATGGTGCGAGGAACGGAAACACAGCAGAGATACTACCGCACTAGTCGATGACCTAGTGGGAATTGGTCGATTGGGGTGTGTCCGTCTTAGTACCTCATGTCGATACTGAGTGGGTGATAGATACAGAGCATCCTATCACGCCACACCGCGACGGGGATTCTTCACTACCTACGGTGTGGTGAATATGGTGAAGTAAGGATGGGTAACAAAGTTGAGTCTCAAGATTATAGGCATTGGAGATGTTCATGTACAAACCAATGTCGGGCTACACCTTGACACTTTCGAAAGGATGTAAGACATGTCCCCGACATACGGCTAAGCCTAATTTCGGCCGGGAAATTAGATGATGATGGCTTTGTAAACTCGTTTGGTAACGGGTATGGAACCCAACCCGAGGTTCCATTGTAGCGTGAGGAAAGAAAACTTGCTCTCTTTACAAAACACGCGAGGGCTAGTTTGTGTAAAGCGTTTAAATCGTAAGAAGAAGCTTCATCCGAATGGCACAAGAGACCGTGGTCACATGGGCATAAAAGGGATGGAAGTTCTTGCTAAGCAAAAGGCCATGCCGGACATTAAAGGTACACATTTAAGTACATGTACTCATTGTTTGGTAGGAAAGCAACACGGGGTGTCTTTCCAAAGATTCCCGCCTCACGAAAAGGACAAATCCTTGAGCTAGTGCAGGCAATACGACTTATGTGGTCCTATGAGAGTGAAGTCCCACACCGGGGAGTTTCTTCTTGACATTCATTGATGATCGTCAAGAAAGATATGGGCCTATAGTCCGAAGACCAAGGATGAAGTACTTGGCGTGTTTGAGAAATTCCACGATGGTGGAAAGAGAGACTGGAAGTTGTTGAAGTGTATTCGCCGGATAATGGGGGTGAGTACATTGGGCCATTTGAAGAGTATTGCCGAGTCATGGGATTCGCCATGAGCGCACCGCTTCCCAGACACCGCAAAGAATGGAATAGCGAGAGAATGAACCGCACCATTGTAGAGAGGATAAGATGCATGCTATCTCACTCTAAGCTACCTAGAAGCTACCGGGTAGAAGCAATGCGCATGGTACGGCATGTGATCAACCCGTCACCGAAGAAAGCCTCCTCAATAGTGATTATCCGAGAGAGTATGGTCGGCGAGATGTTGATTATGGATACTTGAGGGTATTTGGGTGCGGGGCATTTGTGCATATTCCGGGATGAGAGATCCAAGCTTGATGACAAAGCCAAGCGGTGCATTTTTCCGGGTTATGGAGATGAAAAGTTTGGTTACAAACTCTATGATCCGATTAACAAGAAGGTAATCCAAGTCGAGATGTTGTGTTCTGGAAGACCAAACCATAGCAGACTTTGAGGAGGGTGAGAAGCTTCTGTGGCTTTCACCAATGATCTTGTTGATTCGAACCGGTTCCTACCGTGGAACGTCGCGTAAAGGCATTGAGAATGCAGAGAACCATGAGTTTGAAGCTCATGATGAGAATCCTATTGCTCATGATGGGATAGAACCTATTGGTATAGAAGATGCAGATGAGATGCATGAACCACCACCGAAAGCAAGCGAAGTGTATCCTCCCGAGGCACCCGCCAGATGGGGCAAGGAGGTCCGACAGAGAGAGACTAGCTTCAACTGTATCCACCACATAATGCGTGCTACTATCGGATGGTGGAGAACCTATGTACTATCAAGAGGCACTTGAAGGTACGCATAAAAGAAAAGTGGTTGAAGGCCATGCATGACGAGATGGATTCTTTGCATAAGAATCACACTTATGAAGTTAGTTGAGAAACCCACAGGGAGAAAAGTTCTCAAGAATAAGTGGATATACAAAGTCAAGCATGAGGAGAACAATCCTCACCCAAGGCACAAAGCTCGCCTTGTTGTGAAGGGATTCGGGTCAAAGAAAAGGAATTGACTTTGATGAGATTTTCTCTCAGTAGTGAAGATGACTTCTATCCGGGTGGTATTGGGTATGACCGCAAGTATGAACCTAGAGGTTGAAAGCAGCCTAGATGTTAAGACAGCCTTTTCTTCATGGAGACCTTGAAGAAGATGTCTACATGGACCCGACGAGGGGGTTTGAGGTCAAAGGCAAGGAGCACCTAGTATGCAAGCGATAAAGAGCTTGTATGGGTTGAAGCAAGCACCGAGACGTACATAAAGTTTGACTCCTTTATGGTGAAGCAAGGATACAAGAAGTCCGCTCCCATCATTGTGTGTTTGTTCGTAGATTTCCGGATGGGGATTTCATTGTGCTATTGGCCGTATGTGGATGATATGTTGATAGTTGGCCCAAACATCAACAAGATATCCAAGCCGAAGAAAGACTTGAGTAAGTCCTTTGAGATGAAGGATTTGGGTCAAGCAAAGCAGATACTTGGGATGCGGGATCACTTTCGTGACGAAAAGAGTGGAAAGTTGTGGCTTTCAAGAAAGCTACATTGAGAAGGTGTTGAAGAGATTCAACATGGATCAAAGCGAAGCCCGGTCGGTTGTCCGCTTGGTGGCGGTTCGCATGACCAAAGAGATGTGTCCCTAAGGGTGAGCATGAGCAGAGTCGATGGAAAAGATTCCTTATGCATCCGCAGCGGGCGCTTTGATGTATGCCATGGTGTGTACTAGACCGGATATTGCTTTTCGCCGTTGGGGTGGTAAGCGATTTCAAAATCCGGTAAAGAGCATTGGGAAGGTGTTAAGTGGATATTGAGATATCTCAAAGGCACTTCCAAATCATGTTTGTGCTTTGGTGGAAGTAAGCCCTTACTTGAAGGCTACAATCGATGCGCATACGGCGGTGATGTTGACTGATGAAGTCCACCTCCGGTTATCCGGTTACTTTTGCGGGGGGAGCAGTTTCTTGGCAATCTAAGTTGCAAAAGTGTGTTGCCCTCCACCACTACGCCGAGTATATTGCGGCCACCGAAAGTGTTGCAAAGAGTTGCTATGGATGAAGAGGTTCTTCGACGAACCGGGGCTAAAACGTAAACAGTTTGTAGTTCTATGTGATGACGGTCGAGGCGCCATCCACTTGAGCAAGAATCCGAAGTTTTCATTCTAGATCCAAGCACATACACGCATGCTTATCATTGATTAGAGAAGTACTCGAAGACAAGCATTTGTGTATCGAGAAGATCCATACCGACAAGAACGGGTCGGATATGATGACCAAAAGTCTTACCGAAAGGTAAGTTTGATGTTTGTTGTGCTATTGCCGAATGGCGACACTCCTCCCGCTGATTTGGCAATTGCATGGAGGTAGCCCCCTCACCGCTCGAGGGGGGGAGATTGTTGGAGTTATCCCTCACATGAGGAGAGAAACCGGAGCCGAAAACGGCAAACTCGACATCCGTAAGTCGAGCTCGATCTGGCCGCCGCTTCCGCCAGCGCTCCAAGAATATAGGGCTTAATTCGCTCAAAGTGAGCGCCACCCGTGTCAGTGTCTTCAGCCGACTTCGCCAGAGTGAGCGCCGGCCGCAGTCTATTTTTCGTGGGCTTGCTACAGTATCCGCGAATTTGGTTTTTGGAGATAAAACCAAAAATCAAGGTTTTGGAAAACCTAACCAACAGAACCAAACAAGTCAGAAGGATTGGAATCCAGACTAAAACAAAGAGAGATAACCTTTACAGAGATACAACCCTGTAAAGAGATAAGAGTGATCTAGTAAGGTGAGAGACTGTAAAGGAGAGATTGTAATCTTCCTTCCCACTTTATTAAGAACTGGCTCTTGTGGAAGTAGGCATCATTGGCCGAACCACGGTAAATCTTTGTGTTGTGGTTTGCTTTTACTGCTTTACATTATTATCTATTGTTAATAGTTGTTTAGCGAGTTGGGCATGTTAGTATAGGTAGTTTGTGATATTTGAGATTTATTTGGAGTTGAAGTGTGTTCATACAAGTTATCTGTGTAGTGGGGGAACCGATTGATATTGTTGTAATCCCCAACACAGATTCCCAATTTCAGCTGCTAAGAAACATATTTTGTCTAACTCTTGTAATCTCCTACCCCTTTTCCTATACTCAATACAATTCTCAGCTCACAAGGCCAAAAAAAACTAACTCATCAAAAAACAAAATAAATTTGTGTTTTATGCATGGTTGATTCAATTCTCTCCCAAAGGCATGTCCTAAATTTAATTTGGAGTTTGTTCCATTCATCCAAATCGTGGACCTGAAAGCAATATATCGCGCTTTTTACATATAGTTGGGGATTTGAAATTATCGGAATTAAAATCTGAAAACTAAAATTCACAATATTTCGACCAATGTCATATTTTGATTTCGACTAATTTTGAAATCATCAATATTTCGACCCTAGGTTGTTTTTCATATTTTTTAAACCGAAAATATCGGCAAAATTTTGGCATTTAAAACGCGAATCATGAACACCGCTTTTTGATTGTAGATTTAATTTTGAGCATACCCACGAGAGAAAAAAAATAATAATAAAAAAAATAATAATAATAATAGTTGAAGTATGAAAAAGCGTAAGTACCTATCGTTGTTAAAGGATCGAAGAGATTGTTTTGCTCGATTATTTCCTAATGTAATTTCTTCGTTCTTTTATATACTTTACAATGTTAAAGTAATGATTCAGTTATTGTTTTTCTGAAATTGGGTTGTTAGTTTATTTGTGGATTGTGTTGTTTTGGACTTTTTGGTTATCGGGGTGCGAAAACCATATTCATACGGTTAGAATGATATTAATTGGGTTGTACAACATTGCATAGTTATTGTTTGACAAATTATTTGAAAGGGGAATTATATCATTGTCAATTAAGAAAAGGTTGTGAAATTGGTTTGGATGAAGAAATATTGGATTATAGTAGATAGTTATGTGGCTATGTTGTCTAAGGCTCAATTTTTAGTATCGACGACAAATAATAGTTATGTAAGAAAAATCCAAGAATTTATGGTGTGGACATTTTAATATTTAGGAAAAGCATCAAATAGGGATAGGGAAGGTCGGGGGAGGGATTAAAAGACTGTGTGTTTATGCTATGTTCTCAGACTTTGTGTTTGTGATGTGAAAAAATAATTATTTCTTAAAGGCTAACTGAACAAGTGAAAAACCTGAAACACAAAGTCTGAGAACATAGCATAAAGCCATAAACACACGGTCCTTTAATCCCTCCCATGAACCCCTCTGTCCTATTTGACAACTTTCCCTAAATATTAAAATGTCTACATCATAAATCCTTGAATTTTTCTTACAGAACTATTGCTTGTTGTCGATACTAAAAATAGAGCCTTAAACAACATAGCCTCATAACTACTTACTACAATCCAATATTTTAATCAACTTCATCCAAACCAATTTCACGACTTTTTCTTAATTGACAATGACATAATTCCCCTTTCAAACAATTTGTCAAACAATTACAATGCAATGTTATATCTACAACCCAATTAACATTATTTTAACAGTATGAATATGGCTTCTTGCACCGGCCCACACAACAAAAACAACACAATCCACATATAAATTAACAATCCAATTTCAGAAAAACAACAACTGAATCATTATTTTAACATACTGTAAAGTTTAAAAAAACAGAAGAAATTACCTTAGGAAATAATCAGGATTGGAGCAGGAACAATCTCTTTGATCCTTTAACAAGGCATATGTCATTTGCACTTAGGTTTTTTTCACACTTCAATTAGTGTGGTTTTTTTTTTTTCTTCTAAAGTAAAAATTTTATTGATACTGATGAGGAATTTTACAAATAATTAGGACAAGCGTGCAACAAGCTGCGCCGCAAGTCCTTTCTGAATAGCAAATCATATTCTTCTAAAAACAAACTCATTAGAACCAACTGTCATAACGTTACTGTTCATAACTCTCTGAAGTCTCTTGAGAAGCTCAACAGCCTGTTGTTCCAAGAAACCGAAAGTGTCAAAACTAAACGGAATGAAACAATGCTGGTTAGCCGTGCAAGCTTCCTCATGCTTCTCCATCTTCCCTATCACTGCTCTCTTAGCTGCTTCTCCCACCTCAAAGACTCCATTCCCAAGCCCTACCAACGGAGAGAGGATTATCAACACATGCATGTCTCCCCTCGGACCAATCAGATATCAATACATCCGCAGGACGAAGTGTCGATCTGCTCTCATTCGGATCAGTGAGAAAGTTAACAGGAGCCTCTTTCTTCACTTGTACCCCGGCCACCCCTTCAAAATGCATCATACAAAATGTTTCTAACATGATCATGTCCATTTAAAACCGGAAAATGTCTACAATGTCTTTGCATGGTCCCCAAAGGCATCTAATCTACTTTTTTGCATACAGGATAAAGACCCCGAGTCCAGTACTGAGAGGAATCATAAGGCGGTACCCGAGAATGGCACGATACTCCACGTGACATACCGGCCCCAGTCCTCCATCGAATAGCAAGTAGAAAATCTTTTCAATGTTCCGACTGCAAGCATCCAATGACTGCTTTCTGACGAGTAGAGAACTCAAACTCCCTCTCAAGACTAGCAACAATCTTACCATAAAAAGCTTCTGCCAAAACTTTTTGTGGTTTTGAGGGGACGGTAGCATTCACAGCCAGATAATCAAAGTCAAAATCGGGAAGACAGAGACGCAATGCATTGGTAGCATTACTAAGGATCTCACCCATAGGCATTGGACCACAACTCCTAAGAATGTGGTTCTGAAGCTCTGAAGTTTGAAAACGGGAGGCTACAAAAGCAAAAGCAGAGACATCAGAGGCACAATAGATACCTAACCCACCAAGGCGCAATAGAAGCTTCGCTAAACGCCACTGCAAATCACCGAAGCCAGGACCATCAGAAACTATAATGCCCTGCAAAACCATGCGAATGTGCTGATCAAAAGTCTTAGCTGCCTCCCTAAAAAAAGGTGGTAGACAAGTATGAACTGCAAAAACCAATTTGGAGAGCCCAGCACAAGCTCGTAAAAGTGCTAACTCACACTGTGGATCCTCTAATGCAGCTAAACGGTCCATCGAAGTCATAGCCTTTTCAACACGCTTTACGAAAGCAAGACTCATGACAAAAAGAATCGGTGCTAACTGCCCCTCAAGTAACGACCCCATGTTGAGGACAAGATAAATCGAAGGAAAGAGACCGGGGAGTGGAATGGCGCGGATCCGATGATGGCCAAAATATCTCGGTCTTGGCCACATTAAGAACCAACCCATAAGAAGGCCCTTCTTCCCCGAATGATACGCAGAGCTGCATCCACTTGTTCTCAGATCCCCAACTAGAGTCCCATCATCTAAGTACCAAGCACGGAGCAATAATTGACAACTTGACCCGGATCGTAGAATCGAGGAGGGTGCAACACCGGTCTGAAGAGAAGGGGACCCAAAGGATCACCTTGCTGAACCCGTGGAGCGGACCATATGTAATCATCCCCAAGTATAATCTTGCGGTGACAATACAAAATACTCGAACCAAGGGAAATAGCGGGGAGTAGCGAATCACGAACCTCTCTCAACATAGTAGTCCGATCCAACCATATTAAAGGCATTCTGAAAATCAACTAGTAACATAGAAAGAGATGTACTTCATCATTTAGCACATACCATGCGATTAACGGCCAAAATGCAAAATCTGCTTGTCATCTTGGGACACCAACCCCATCCTTAAAAATCCTGCAAAGTACCCTACCACCTATTTGGAAACCCCCTTTTTGCAATTTTGGAAACAAGACGTTTTGAACCATACCCACAGACTATCCAACGAATCCCATTATCCTTTTTAAGAAGTGGACACACAGTAGTAACTCTCATAGAATCATTCTAGCTCTCCAGACATTGTCCACTGTAACCCTCATTCACCAATAATAAGGCATCTAACAAGTTAGACTTGTCATAGGCTTGGGATTCATTGCATCCTGGCCCATCTAACAAGTCGCATGGTTAGGAACCGATAAGAGCCCAAAACTGTAGTTTTAACCCCTTAATAATCATCTTGTTAGACCAATTATGTGAATAATAAGTAAGAGTTAACACTGATTCACAGCGTTTTTATGCATTTCAGGGCTTCAAAGTCCATTATGTGCGAAATGTACCACTTTAGCGAGATAAAGGAGCAAAAGTCAGCAGAACTTCCGAAGCCGTATTTTGGACTCGGACCTCGAATTGGGCATACCTTATGTCAAAACGACCGCTCGGAAAGAGCTTTGCAATGGTCCAAGCCTTGACCCAATCAGAGGAGCAGAAGTGGACGAAAAGTCTGTGGAAGTCAACTGCAGCTGAAGAGGCCTTTTGGATCGAAGAATTGGGTTTTGGGCCCGATTCTCGCCCAAACCCCCCGGCCCAAGCCCATGCACGAATTTTGGATCTGAATGTATAAGAACAAAAGCTTAAGTCTTTGTTAATGGTAGATTAATGGTAGATTAATTAGTAGAGAATTAGGGTTCATAGCTTAGAATAGAAAGTAGCCATTAAAATAGCTTCTAGATCTAGATTTAATTGTTTTCTTTAATTAGTTTTAAATCCCTTATTAGATTAAACCTTTGAATCTTGTTCTTCATTTGATTAGATCAATAAAGTAGTATTCTTTATCCATTTCGATTTTGTCAATTCCAATTTTAGATCTAATTTCAATTTATGTCCTTAGTTCAATTTAGTCATTAAATTAGATTTCATTATTGTTTAATTAAATAAATTTCAATGCTTTATATTATGTTTAGTTTTAATATAAATGGAAATGATTATGAATGATTCAAGGCTAAACCTCCATTAGAGGGGTTGTGAAGCCTTGATGAAAGCTTTCGATTCCGATTATCGTAGAGTCGCCGATTTTCCATTCCACTCTAGAAATGATTAGTTCACCATGAGAATGGGTTTAATTGTTCACATGCTAGTTATAAATTGGTAGAAATGCCATGTATAATTAGGGATTAGGAATAACCAAATTGTTCCCGAAGGCAGCTTCATTCGATTACTTAATTTATTCGTCCGTTAGTGGATTAAGTTGAGTTAAGGTGGAATCAATCCCCCTCTAACTCCTTATCATAGAATCAACGTAGCATTCCCTTAGTTGACCGATAAGTTTACTAGTTGCATCTTGTGGGTAGTTGCATCGTAGTATAAATTCCCTTCGAAAACTCTCATAGACTTAAAAACGACTAGTTAGATTAGAAACATCCATGCTAGAGCACTAGGAGTGGAACTTAACTTTATCTACTCCCCTATATCTCAATTGGTTGAGAGAGAAAAATTCTTTGATAAACAAGATAGCATCAAGTAAAAGTTTAGTTTACTTACGTTTTGGATTCATCGTTCATTTCAATAGGTAGACTATTCATTTAACTCTTTATCAAATGGGGCCATCTTAGTTGCACTTTATCATTGTTTTCATAATAGAATTAGTAATTTTAAGTCCCATTTCACCCACCCACCCTTGTTTGATTCATACCGTGGTTGCCGCTTTCAGTTTTGGAAAAATTCATGAAAACGCGACTTTGGCCACGCTTCAAAGAGAGCGCTGACGCGCTATCTTTTGGACTTCTCGCTTATACACCGCCACGCTTCAAAGAGAGCGACCCGCCTATCTTACCAAAGACTTTACACTTGCCAGCCAGCCTAAAGAGAGCGCGACCTTCTTCTTTCGAGCTCGACTTTGCCTTGAAGCCTATGCTAAGATAGAAGCCGCCAGCGCCCTTCCCCGAAAATTCCGGGATTTCCACGGGGTGATTCAAACTTCGAATTGTCAAGTTTTTCGTTGTTCTATTCTCTTATAAACACTGAACACGCGTACACAAGACGCTATTCATAAGCGAAGCAAGGACGCAATCGGTATTTCCTTCTTCCCACACCTCGCATCTCCTGTTAGAGGTTTATACTAGTATATCAGAATTGTTTGGAGTGTTGCATGTGTAGTTAAGCTCGACTTAGTCTTGCATGAGATTAAGGTCTGGTCGTACAAAAACACCAAACGTAAATACACAACAACATCAACAATCAAGTCTATCTAGTATACCACACACTACACCTCTAACTACTATCACACACACCATACCTGATATAATGGGGGAAGAAAGAGAGACTCCTCTCTCGGACTTCTACAAAGCCTTGAGCGATAGCCCCAAATCTTGCATCGTTCTAGCAAACCCAAATGGGGATTTCGAATCCCTCCAAATATTTTAATTTGTTACCCGCTTTTCATGGTTTAGACCATGAAAAACCTTACCAAAGATATCGTAGGATTGAACAAGTCCTAACAACATTCCACCATCCTACGGTTGGTTGAACAAATTAAATTAAGGGGTATTCCCCTTCACCTTAGCCCGATAAGGCGTCTTGGTTAACTCGCCCAAGCGCTAATTCGTGGACTCGTGGGCTAAACTTGTTCAACCGCTTATGGAACATTTTACCCACCCCTAAAAGACGGATGAGATGCTTTCTAAGATTCATTTCTTTTCGACAAAATCCTCATGAAACATTTTCAGAGGCTTGGAATCGCTTTCACCGATCGCTTATAGAGTGTCCACATCATAACTTAGCAAAAGACACGCTAGTTCGTGCCTTTTTCAAAGGACTTCAACATCACCATAAAGAAGTCCTTGACATAATGAATGGGGTAGTTTCTTAAACAAAGGAGCCTCTGAGGCTTATAAATTTTAGAGGACCAAACTAAGCTGCGTAATAATAATTGGGGTAGTGACGATTACTCCCGCCCGCTAGTTCTTCTTCCACGCTTAAGGCTACCAAGATGTTTGAGGTTAAATCGATCCCGAGCTTAAAACTCTAATTGAATCCCTCACAAAAAGGTAGATGCCATTTCAGACAACAAAAAGCCAATCCCCGTTATGAATGTAAATTCAAATCCATGTAGTTTCATTGAGCCCCGAGCATCCCTAATCCCATCGTCTCTATAGCCTATGAACAAGCTTGTTCCATTAATAGTGAACCTAACGCCCGCGAGACAAAATCCCAACTTCGGTTGGAGAAATAACCAAAACGCCACACCTCAAGCGGTACAATCATCAATATGTTAGGCTAACGCAGAAAGCTTTAACCAAGCCCCACTACGACAAGGATGGGTCGGGGTAATTTTAATAATTATAACAACCAAGTGCAACCTCGACAAGGTCAAGCACAAGGTCAAGGTAATTATAATAATTATAATGCTAATAGAGGTATCGTTCCTAAATAATAACTATCAAAATCCACCAATAAATAATTCACGGAAATAGTTCCAAAGAATACCACCCGTGACCACTACACCCACACAACCGATCGTCTTGACACCTTTATACAAGTGAGCCAAAACTTTTCAAACCATGGCTCAATCCAACCAACAAATTTCTACAATCCAGAACTAATTTAACCCAACAAATGGTTGGCTCAAGATAAAGCCCAAACCAAAGGTGTGTTTCCGTGTAACGCAATACCTAATCCTAAAACAACAAACACGACCTTTGAGGTAACGGATAATACTAGTAATGAATATGAAAATGTAGGTGAGATAAATGCAATCACCACTCTCGCTTCCTCGCAGAGTGGTTGATAACAAGGTAACTATGCCTATAGTTACCCCACCAAGAGTCCCTACACCGCTATATTACTAGATAATGAAATAGAAACCCAAGAGCCTACCACCGTAGAGGTCCCGCCATAACACAACCTAAGAAACTAAAAGCTACGGTTAAACATCCAGAGATACCATTGCTAAATATAGACGTAAAACCACCGCTTCCACAAAAATTAGCCATGTTAACTAAGGATACAAATTATGAGGAGATTAGGGATGTTT
This sequence comes from Coptis chinensis, assembly GCF_015680905.1. Classification (NCBI taxonomy): domain Eukaryota; kingdom Viridiplantae; phylum Streptophyta; class Magnoliopsida; order Ranunculales; family Ranunculaceae; genus Coptis; species Coptis chinensis. Next base: position 78,953,319 of record NC_141464.1, read on the forward strand.
TAAGAATCTAACTATAAACCTTCCCTTCCTCGAGCTATTAAAAAAGCTACCACATCATGCTAAGTTTCTTAAGGAATTGTGGTACTACTAGGCGAAGACAAATATACCAAAAGACGCTTTTTTACGAGAACAATTCCCAACCTTATCCAACATAATGGAATTGTTAAGTACAAGGACCCCGGTCGCCCTATCATCGCATAATGCACCTTAGGAGATTCCTATACGACGACCATCGCTATTAGACACGGGGGCTAGTGTTAACTTACTCCCATTTTATTTGTATAGACAAATAGGTCTAGACAAAATGCAACCCACTAAAATGACGCTTGCAATTAGTCGATCGGCTATTAAGTATCCTAAGGGTGTAGTCGAAAATGTGTTGGTAAAAGTTCAGATTTCTACTATCCGCTGATTTTGTAGTCCTCGATACGGTCGCTAACCACTGGGTCCGATCATTTTAGGGCGCCCCTTCTTGGCAACCGCCAATGCGCTCATTAATTGCCGTGATGGTTCAATGTCCATGTCTTTTGGCCATCTTGTGCTTTGTTGAAGTCAATGTTTTAAAACAAGGACACAAAGCATTACCCGATCGCCTATGGATGGAGAGGTTAGCATGATCGAGAGCTTTGCTCGAGATTATTTCAACAACACGCTCCCCGATAGTCATATGCCCAAAATTCTTTCCTTTGGAAAGTCGACTCCAATATTTTCTTTCCTACACTAGTCGATACACATGTTATTGACGAGGATGGGATAGATGACTTTCTCAAAGGCGTGAGGACTACCATAGTAATGTGGATATGACCAATCTAGATGGGAATTTGATGAGTTTCTTCGAGTAGGTGACAATTCACCCTATCAAGAACTAACTAGCACAACAACCACCTCGATGCCCCTCCTTCCACCCTTTCAAAGGAACCCGAAGTTTGCACTCGATCCCTGTTGTTTCTTTCAGGCTCTATAATTTTTAAATCCTCCTAACAAACAGATACTTCGTAAGGACAAACTTTGTGACACCTTCATTTTCAAAATTGAGACAAATTCCTACACACACAATGAATGAGTTCGGTGCTAAAACCAAATCCTCATTGGTACAAGTCGCCTTTCTAAAACTTATCCATATCTACCATATTCTCTACAACCATTCACTTTTCCACACTTATTTACTAGAACACCCACTCATTCAAAAATGAAAAATAAGGTGCATGATAGGTTACACAATAGGGTTACCCAACTTTTTGATTCCACTAGGGTGAAGTCGTAGGAAATCTTGGTGTTTCATTGTATTTGGATATGTTTGTCTGATATTTATTTATGGAATGATCCACAACTATTTCGGTTGTTGATATATGATCAACCGCATGTTCATACATATGTTTTAGATAAAGTCTTGAGTATCCGACTATAAACGACTCAAATTTCTGGGTTGGTGCATTTCCTTTTCATTCCAATATATTGGTGAGTGCACCATTAAGGTAACCGGCCCCTCCCTATGGAGTGTGTGGTCGTAAGTACCGGATCCTAAGTCCACGGTTCACATAGTTCACGCTTTCCACTCTTGCATGTTTTCTCGGATTTTGAGTCATGTTTCTCTATGGTGTGAATTATGTCTTTATTGCTTATTGTTTTTCCTTCTAAAACTAAAATAAAAAAAAAAAATAAAATAAACATAGTAATCTATGAAGTCTCTCGAATCGACTTTAAAAGACCATCGCTAAAAACAAATTTTCTAAATTCTTGTAAAAAATTTGTTTGGGGTGGGTGTTCGTGTTTCCGCACTAAATGTTTTATGTCCCACTAGAGTTGCTTTAGGGCCGTTTTATTGTATTACGATTCGGATTGACATGATCTATTAATTTAGAGTTCATTCGTTCGCGATAACTTACGCCATGCACGCACTTCGAGGCGTTTTCCACTATCTCATATGTCATCCGAAGTCGGAATAGAGTGTTTTATGGATCATTGGATAGGAAATTCTCTCCTGATCATTTCCATATCTCATTTCGCAAATATCGGACCGTAACGGCTGGAATTTTGATTTGAAATTCGCGAAAAAAAAAAAAATCTAAAAAATCGAAAATTTTGATTTTGGGCTTGGGCCCAACTTCATGCCCACCACATGGATGGAGAGCGCCTTTTACATTCTCACGACAGTTCATCGTTTCATCTTCCATTAACGCCATTACCAAGCTCCAAACCTAAAAGAAAATCAAAATAAAAAGAAAATACAAACAACCCACGCCAAAAATCAAATCCAAACCTCAAATCGACTTCAAAACACCAACCATCACTACCACCACCGATTTCTATTATCAAAACCACCGAAATTTAAAATTTTTTTGGTGCTGCCGCCACCACGCCACCACCACCATTGTTCTTAAAGTCGGTCAAGCTAAACCACCACCACCACATCCTATATAAACCCCAATCGACATTTCAAAAACTAGATGGCTCAACGCCGTATTATACCGGAGCAGATTTTCACCCGACCATTTCGCCCGCTTTTACGGTGAAATGGCTAGTAGAGACTGGAATAGTCTCGGTACTTTCGACCGAAGACTTCTACCATGAAGACTTGGTCGACGGTTCTACAACACCCGGAGTTGGAGGGGAGTAAGATTTTGTGTTGGTGAGGAAGAAGAAGAGGGAGTTGACTACGGGTCGGATCGTTGGTGAGATTCTAGGCATTCCGCCTAGAATCAATCTGATGCCGTAATACAGATCCCCAGTTTGATGGGTTGAGCCGCTGATGGGCGCATCGTCATCAATGGGAGCTACAATCCAAACTCCCATCAGGCGCGCCAAGCTTCTCGAGGACCAACCAACCGGCTACTGACCCGTTGGATTGGTCGGAATGTCCTAGGCAAGGACAAGGTCGGATGATCGGTCCGACTGCCTCCACGCCCTATGGATACTCCAGAGCTGGAGTACGATTTCTCGTATCCCGAGTTTTTGCTCAACATAATCGAGGGATCGGACGGTCGTTGGCACCTCTTCCCGTGCTTATCACTAAGATCATGTTGAAGATGAAGGCAACTCCGCCCGAGAGGATTTACATTACCCCCGCGGGGAACCCGTATTTATAGGGGAGTGTGTCCAACAAGTCCGAAATTGCCCGGATAGGGAACAGGAGGAGGAGGAGGAGGGGGGGATGATGAGTCGGAGGGAGGATGAGGAGGATGGCACCTGCTTTGATACGGATGCCTTCCGTGAGGTGTTGGTCTGATGTCGAGCGATGACTATGCTACATAGGGGCATCGCGTTCACTCAACACACTCTCGGCAGACCCTCCGACTCGACAGCCCACCATTCACCACAACTTCGAGCTCGCGACCCGGAGGGAGGATGAGAGATGGAGAGGAAGCCAGGTCGGTTTGGAAGCCCATATGCTAGCAGTGCTATCCCAGCACGCTTCCCACCTCATACGCCTCTCGAGGACACAAACTACTAGGCATGAGCGTCGTCGACGGAGGACGACTCGCTGCCGGACCTTCTCGGAGCCAGAGCCACCACCGAAGATCAGACTCGCCACCAAACCGCGGGTGGTGTTTAGAGAGGATGAGCAGTGATAGTCCTTTTATTTATGTTTTAGTAGTTGTTGTTTTATTTACTTTTGTTGTCTTTATTGTAATGTAATTTTTATTTCAAGAATGTGAATCTTGTAGTGATACTCCAAAATGAAATTTTAATATAAGGGTTCATTTTCATTTTGTGTGCTTGTGTCATATCGACCCCACCTTCCCAACTTGTTTGGGGGTGGTTTGATTATTTCAAGTCTGTATTTTTATAAAAACCCTAGTGTTAGAATTTCTTCATGGAGTAATGTGAAAATATGGTAGTTTAGGCATATCCGTGATTGAGAATCATTGTAGGATGAAATCTAGATTAAATAGGTATATTCAGTCATAAAATCCAAATAAAAGATAATCTGGGTTTGAATTAGAATCCGTGATACGAAGTTGTTTCCGCTTTTCGAGTTTGGAAATTTTAGGATTTCCTGAACTGCCCGAATTAGTTTTGGCAACTTTCCGATCCATTCTAGCAACTTTATACCTATATAAACTTGATACAATCTATCCTAACAACTCACACTACACCTAAACTCCATCATTCACCCTTCAAACCCGCGATTCCCACGCTTCGACTTCATTTTCGCAATTCGCAGAACTCGAGGCTGCGCCGCTTCTAGTTAGAGGCCTTCTACTCTAAAATTCTGTCGAAAAATTTGGTCGAGGCCAGCGCGCTAGTCGAGTCGAATTCGCTAAGTTACTGGAAATCAAAATATACAAAGATACCAACGCTTCTAAGTTGAAGCGCCCGACTTTCCTGGACCAGAAATTTTCCAGTTTTTCGAAGTAGTTTCCGAGTCATTCGTAGCTATTCCAAAGCGTAATTTTGAGATGACATCTCCAATATTGATACCGAACAGTCTTTTCGAGATTTGTTCCAAAGCACTACTTACGGTGCTTGGTTTCATGAGGTGATCACATATGTTGTTGGGAACCTCTTATGGTAAGACCGGGTGAAATTTATTCTCCAAAGACTTGCATCTTATTTTTATAATAACTGCATTTTCTTTGAGAGACCGGATGGAGAACAAGTGTTCTCCATCAACATTGACAATGAACCAATGGAGATTACCGGGTTCTTGCTAGCATTTGTTCTTGGACTTGCTATGCCCGGCCGAGATACAAGACCCATGGTGCTATTGGGTCGATAATATGCATGTCTACACCTATGAGTCTTTGCACGAGGCTTATGGGGCGTGCATTTTCCAGATTGAGGACCAAGGGGACTATAACGTTGCCGCTTAGTAGCCCCGTCCATGAACATAGGAACTGTTATGTTTTGGATAATGCTAAACATTTTAGGGGAATGGCGTTTTTCTTACGTGAATGACGACGCCACTTGCAGCGTTTTCCTTGCTTTAGCCAATGGACGCCGGTTCTATGACCTTCCCGTAACTTTGATGTCTAGTTTAGCACGAGCCTATACCATGAGGCATAAGTACCTTCTTATGCCTGTTCTAATTTCAATATTATGCTATGTTTCTTTCCCTGTTTTTGTACACGCTTTCACGGATTGGATTAAGGTAGACACGGTGCGACCCACCAATAGTATTATCCGATCTTTCCGTGCAATGACTTGGCATGGGTGGCGGATACAACCTCACCCCAGTTGCACCCTACACCCCATCGGACCAAGTGGCACTTAATAGGTTAGCAACCATAGATGATAAATGGCGTGAAGCCCGGCAAATTATCATAGCATGGCAGATCGCTGAAGGAACCTCACTTCTTTATAGAAGTAGAGGATGACGAAGATGACGAATAACAACGAGTGGAGGTAAGTTTTAGTTTCGTTTGTGTCCGCTTATGTCCCAAGCAATTTAATTAAGTTAACCCCATAATGGGTGGAACTCTTATAGAGTTCGCGTCGGTTTTATTTCCTATATTAGTGCGCTCTAACATTGTTTTGCGGATGTTTCTCAATTTCACGCTTCAATGGTATTTTTCCTACCCTCTTTATTTACAATGCTTTGAGGACAAAGCATGCTTCTTGTTTTCAGGGGGCATAGAATCACGTGTAATTAAGACATCTGTTAGGATATAGATATATATAATATGCATTTGTTTTCGAGTTAAAATTTCAAAAATTTAAAAATATAAATAAATAAGTTTATGCTATACACTTAGGAATATTGGTATTGTTTTCTTTCTCCATGCTCTTAACAATCTAGAAGTCTCACATAGTTGTTGCATCAGAATAATTGTTAGAAACTTAGGTTAATACTGTAGGTAATAATCTTTGCATCTATCTATAAATATATTACATGAGTATCTATGATTGTTAGCAGTAAGTTTCTGAAATCTAGGCTAGAGTACTTATTCTACAAATCCTGTGAGAATATAGCCTAAAGCCTTATATGAGCGAAACATTTGAGAAATGACACAAGGGAGAAGTAAAATCCGGATAGAGAAATCACACGTCCACTTGCTTGATCACTAAACCATATCCTAAGTGAGAATTTAGGCGCTTGATTTTGGATCGATATAGCCGTAAATTCAAACCTATGAATTATTTTCCGCTAGTCACCACTCGAGCCTTTCTCTAGCCTTCCATACACCACAATTCCTTTACCCTGTTACAAAACAAAAAAAAAAAAAAAAAAAAAAAGAGAATAAATCAACCTACCCAATTTAGAATAAGTCTGAGAATAGAATGAGTGAAGAAAGAAGAAGAGAAAAACCTGTGTAAACAAAAATTGTTACTTGCTTCAGAAAATAAAGAAAAAAAAGTTTCCATCCAAAGAAAAGAAAAATAGAAATAAAATAAAAAACTCCAAAAAAAAAAAAAAAATAGAATAAAAAGGAGTCAAAAGCCAAAGAAAAGAAAAAGAAAAAAATATGGCTAAGGATGGAAACAAAGTATAGAAGCAAAAGAAAATAACAAGGTTTTCTCTAAGTTACATAATAATGTGAAGACTCTATTATCTCGGACTTGTCCTTTTGAATATCCATTTCCTTCCTTCTTAAACCATCTCCTAATCCCCGTAACACCTAATAAAGACCTCTAGCTCAATTAGGAATAGGTTAGTGTGATAGTAAGTGGCGATGTGTTTGATTGACCCCGCTTCCTTGTTGTCATTGAGATTGTAAGGTAAAGTGTGCCCACCACCGTTAATCGGAGTAGCTAAAACTTGAGTGCAAAAAATCAGAGTGTTGTTTCTTGACTATTATTGTGAGAACCTATTTAAGGACGCTTATTCCGAAGTTCTCGAAACAAACCCGCTAAACATTTGATAAGATTTACTATCAGTATATATGTTTATTGTAGATGATTGATTATTATGCATATATTAACTTAGGGTTTTGACCGGTTATTCTTATGTAATTGCTAGAGAGATGTATAGATAGTTGAGCATGAATAAGGAAACAATAGTTTATTTTCTTAGTCGTTGTAGTATAGATGAAGTTTGTGAAAGTACCTTCATTGGAAAACTCTCACGAGGTTATAACTCGTCCACTAGGGAATTCCTAGTGGTTTAAGCGCCTTGTTGCATATGGTCAATGCAATCGCGACTCAGTGAAACGAGAGTAGTTAGAACTCCATTTTGGTCACTTATTCTAATTTCTCATATTTGCTTGAGGACAAGCAAAATGTTTGTTTTTGGGTGGTTTGATAAGAGCCCAAAACTGTAGTTTTAACCCCTTAATAATCATCTTGTTAGACCAATTATGTGAATAATAAGTAAGAGTTAACACTGATTCGCGCGTTTTATGCATTTCAGCTTCAAAGTCCATTATGTGCGAAATGTACCACTTTTAGCGAGATAAAGGAGCAAAAGTCAGCCAGAACTTCCGGGAAGCCGTATCTTTGGACTCGGACCTGAATTGGGCATACCTTATGTCAAAACGACCGGCTCGGAAAGAGCTTTGTAATGGTTCAAGCCTTGACCCAATCAGAGGAGCAGAAGTGGACGAAAAGTCTGTGGAAGTCAACTGCAGCTGAAGAGGCCTTTTTGGACTGAAAGAATTGGGTTTTGGGCCTGATTCTCTGGCCCAAACCCTGGCTCCAAGCCCATGCACGAATTTTGGATCTGGATGTATAAAAACAAAAGCTTAAGTCTTTGTTAATGGTAGATAGATAATGGTAGATTAATTAGTAGAGAATTAGGGTTCATAGCTTAGAATAGAAAGTAGCCATTAAAATAGCTTCTAGATCTAGATTTAATTGTTTTTCTTTAATTAGTTTCAAATCCCTTATTAGATTAAACCTTGAATCTTGTTCTTCATTTGATTAGATCAATAAAGTAGTATTATTTTATCCATTTCGATTTTGTCAATTCCAATTCTAGATCTAATTTCAATTTATGTCCTTAGTTCAATTTAGTCATTAAATTAGATTTCATTATTGTTTAATTAAATAAATTTCAATGCTTTATATTATGTTTAGTTTTAATATAAATGGAAATGATTATGAATGATTCAAGGCTAAACCTCCATTAGAGGGGTTGTGAAGCCTTGATGAAAGCTTGATTCCGATTATCGTAGAATTCGCCGTATTTTTCTATTCCACTCTAGAAATGATTAGTTCACCATGAGAATGGGTTTAATTGTTCACATGCTAGTTATGAATTGGTAGAAATGCCATGTATAATTAGGGATTAGGAATAACCAATTGTTTCTCACAAAGCAGCTTCAATTCGGTTCTTACGATTAATGACTTCGTCGTTAGTGGATTAAGTTGAGTTAAGGTGGAATCAATCCCCCTCTAACTCCTTATCATAGAATCAACGTAGCATTCCCTTAGTTGACTGATAAGTGACTAGTTGCATCTTGTGGGTAGTTGCATCGTAGTCTAATTTCCCTTCGTAAAACTCTCATAGACTTAAAAACGACTAGTTAGATTAGAAAACATCCATGCTAGAGCACTAGGAGTGGAACGAACTCTATCTACTCACCTATATCTCAATTGGTTGAGAGTAGAAAAACTTCTTTGATAAACAAGAGAGCATCAAGTAAAAAGTTTAGTTTACTTACGTTGTGGATTCGTAGTTCATTTCGTAGGTAGACTATACATTTAACTCTTATCAGGAACCATTTCTATAATTTCAAAAAACTGAAGCATTTTGAACCTTGCATATGCATGCACTTTCCGAGGACATCTCATCTCCTTCTTCATGGTACACACAACAGTAACTCTCATAGAATCATTCCTCGATCTCCTAAAAATAAGAATACCCATTTTCAAGGCGAATTTAGTAACATAGTCTTGAATTCAATAGAACCACACCACCGAAACCTCTCTCACCAACTCCGGTTATCAATGTTGCCCATACAGAAGACTTCGAAGGATGCTGAATTGCAATAGACACATCACACATCTGTGTAACACTACTACTACCACTACCTCTAAGTGGTTGTTCAACCATGCCAACATACATCTCCACATAACCATATCCTTTAGCATAAACAAAACATGCTAGCGATTGCAGATCAGAATCAGTGTCAATTAACGTGTTTTTTTGTTCACGAAACACATATAAGTTAGATGTTGTTGGAGTAAAATCAAGCCATCTCGTACATATAATGCTTTTAACTTCACTAATCCTAGAATCTAACCCAATTCGAACATAAAATATTTCATTCTTATACAATGTCACCGCAACCACTGCAAAATCCATTAACAAAACAACAAGAAAAGTCCGAGGAAAAAGAAATTGTAAATACTGAATATGGATGAAGACATATACATAAGCAAAAGTAATTGAAAATGTTAAAATCAAACAATAGTAGATTGAGTTATAACAATTTACCTCCTTTTTACTGCAATTAGATCATATACAATATCTCAAGAAGAATTCATGTATTAGTTGAAATAAAAAGAAACATGAAATTACGTGAAACTCCAAAGAAGATAATGGGAAAATAAACTGCCAAATTTGAAATTTTGGTTTGAATTTATTTTGGGAGGGATTAAAGAGCATTGTGGTTACAGTTAAGATTTTTTTTTTTTTTTGGTGTGCGAAAGAAATTAGCAGTTACAAGGACAGGGTAAAAAAGAGAAATAAGATTTCATTAATATACTAAAATCTGACGTGTCACAAAAAAATGGAGCAATATCAAAAGAAAATTTTGGCATTTCTCAAAAAAAAAAAAAAATGACAGTACAGAAATTGTAACAATGTTTAAATTAGTTGGAAGATCATATATACAAAAAATTAGCCAAATATAAAACTTAGAAATGTCGTAACTATCATGAGTTTGTTTACGTGTTTTTGTAATATATATCCCTAGAACCCCTCCGATAAGTTAATTCTATTGTTTTTAAAATGTTAATCGAGTTAAAATGTATTTTAGTAATTCTTTAAATAAATTATTACTTTCAAACTCAGTTTAAAATACTTTAAAATTTAAGAGATTAGGAGAGAAGTAGTTGTAAATAATTAAAATAAGATATTTTTGTATTTTGTTTCCAAGAAAGAGTTAACATGTATCAAATTCTAGTTTTAGTCAAACTTGATGTTAAAACTAAAAATATTATGCCTCGTATTTGGAGGCCAAACAATTCTTAACCGACTCTTAAACTAAATTTAGGGATCCTTAGATATATATTATAGCTATACCCTACCTATTGGCTCTATTTTTCAAAGCTTTACAGAGTCTCCAACTTTTTCTAAACTCTAATACTAATTATGAAAAAAAAAATCCAAATCTTTAGATATATATTATAGTTATACCCTCACCAATCTATTTTTTGGACCACTCTAGAGACTCCAATTTTTTCTAAACTCTATTACTAATTATAAAAAAGTAGGATATAAATAAATAAACAATCTCATCTAGAGTTTCACAGAATGTCCAACTTTTTCTAAAACATATAGCTAATTACGAAAAAAAAAAAACTAAATTGCAAAAAATAATATTTTCAACCAAAATCGATTTTCCTAAAATCCTTACGCCACAAAGAATAGTTTCCACACTAATCTCAGACGAAGTTTAACATAACAAAGTTTCTTTCTAGAAAATGATAATGAAACAATGAAAGAACAAAGGAAAAAATGAATTGAGTTGCTTGAACATTTACTTTATGCATTTATTAACCACACATATAACTGAAAAAAAGGGAAAAAAAAAAGAAACTAATCATAAAATAAGTAATAGTGTACACCAAAAACAAATAAAATTGTATTGTATGTAATATATATATGGGCATAACAAATAAAGTTGAATCAATTTGAGGTGTAAAATTTAGTCATAGTTAAGGATTTCAAAAACCACATGCCACAATAATTACGATATATTCTAATTAAATTTATGAATTTTATAATTTTCAATTTTAACGAAATAACGAGATTCAGTTAAAACGGACGTTGGTTTAAATAAATTATATAACTATTGATTTAGTTAAAATAGACGTTGGGCTTAAATAAATTATATACCAAACCAAACCAAACCAAAACAAAGTACATGTGGAAAATTAAATTATATAAAAAATAACATCACAAAATATATAATAGCAATTGAAAAAAAAAAACCCCAATAATAACAAATATTTTCAAATATATATAATACTGTATGAAACTAACGTCAAAGAACAATTACCGAGAAACATAAAACTAGATGCAAATGCATTGAACTAACTTCAAATAATATTTAACAGGAAATCGGAAATTGGATGCACATGCAAACATTAAACTAATAAACTAATCTTAAAAATTAATTAATGGACAATCAGAATATTAATACAACTGCATTAAACTAACCTCAAAAAATAATTAACGGAAAATCAAAACTTGGATACAAATACATCAAACTAACACCAACAAATAATTGTCGGAAAATCGGAAACTAGATGCAAATGCATTGAACTAAACCTCAGAGATTAAATTACCAGGAAATCGGGAATTGGATGCAACTGTATTGAACTAACCTAAAAAAAAATAACTAAATTGCAAAAAGCAATATTTTCAACCAAAAACGATTTTCCTAAAACCCTTACGCCACAAAGAATAGTTTCCACACTAATCTCAGGTGAAGTTTAACATAACAAAGTTTCTTTCTAGAAAATGATAATGAAACTACGAAAGAACAAATAAAAAAAATGAATTGAGTTGCTTGAACATTTACTTTATGCATTTGTTAACCACACATGTGACTGGGAAAAAAGGAAAAAAAAAAAATAAACTAATCATAAAATAAGTAATAGTGTACACCAAAAACAAATAAAATTGTATTGTATGCACTATATATATGGGTCTAACAAATAAAGTTGAATTAATTTGAGGTGTAAAATTTAGTCATAGTTAAGGATTTCAAAAACCACAGGCCACAATAATTACGACATATTCTAATTAAATTTATGAATTTTATAATTTCCAATTTTAGTGGAATAACGAGATTCAGTTAAAACGGACGTTGGCTTAAATAAATTATATAACTATTGATTTAGTTAAAGTAGACGTTGGGCTTAAATAAATTATATACCAAACCAAACCAAAACAAATTACATATGGAAAATTAAATTATACAAAAAAGAACATCACAAAATATATAATAGCAACTGGAAAAAAAAAAACCCCCAATAATAACAAATATTTTCAAATATATATAATACTGCATGAAACTAACGTCAAAGAACAATTAATGAGAAACATAAAACTAGATGCAAATACATCGAATTAACCTCAAATAATATTTAACGGGAAATCGGAATTTGGATGCACATGCAAGCATTAAAGTAATCTTAAAAATTAATTAATGGACAATTAGAATATTGATACAACTGCATTAAACTAACCTCAAAGAATAAATAACGGAAAATCAAAACTTGAATGCACATACATCAAACTAACACCAACAAATAATTATCGGGAAATTGGAAACTGGATGCAAATGCATTGAACTAACCCTCAAAGATTAAATTACCGGGAAATCGGAAATTGGATGCAACTGTATTGAACTAACCTAAAAAAATAACTATAAATTGGAAACAGAATGCAAATGCGTGAAACTAATATTTACAAATAATTAACGGGAAATCGGAAACTGGATGCAACTACACTAAACTAATTTCAAAAAATAAATTTGATGCAAATGCATTGAACTAACCTCAAGAAATAATTAACGAAAAATCAGAAATTGGATGCAAATTCATTGAACTAACCTCAAACAATAATTAACGGGAAATCAGAAACTATATACAAATACAACCTCATCGAATAATAAACGAGAAATCGGAAACTGGCTGGATGCAAATGTATTAAACTAATCTAAAAAAATGATTAACGGAAAATCGGAAACTAGATGCAAATGCATTTAACTGAGCTCGAAGAATAATTAGCAGTAAATTAGAAATTTGATGCAAATGCATTAAACTACAGCAAAGAATAATTAACAAGAAATCGGAAACTAGATGCAACTATATTGAATTAACCTCAAAAAATAAATAACAAAAAATCAGAAATTGGATGCAAATTCATTGAACTAACCTCAAAATATAGTTGTGTTATATGTTGTGGGAATGTCTCGATAAGTATAGTTTTGCATTTAAAATGGTGTTTATATAATCTTTTTTCGTATAATTGAGAACACCTTGCTATTCAAGTAGCTTCAATATGAACTTTATCTTATTAGACAATTTCATAAAACTTCAATTAAACTTCTATTATTAAACAACAAATGAAGTTGAAGGGTTTTATCAATGGCGAATTATTTTTTTTTAATAGAGAGTACGTGAGGTTTTCATGTTATAAGAAATTTGGATGAGTGAGCAATATAATATCTGTATATAATAGTTATGCATATACAGTTGAATATATTTTTCAGAATAATTAATATGACAGGACCCGTTCGTAGATAATCTTTGAAGATCCCACATAGTGAGTCAGGTATATAATTTAAAGAATAATTAATGGAAAATCGGAAACTGGATAATGTTTGATGATCCAATATAGTAAATCAAGCATAATTTATTTTTATGTCATGTTTGCAAGGACATTACATATGGATAAGTAGAAAGTTGGTATTACACACCACATTGGATAATTAAAAGGAAATCGAAAACTGGATTCAAATACATTGAACTGAGCTCAAAGAGTAATTAACGGGAAATTAAAAGCTTTATACAAATGCAATAAACTAAACTCCAAAAGTAATTAATTAGAAATCGGAAACTGGATGCAACTGTATTAAACTAACGTCAGAGAATAACTAATGGAAAATTAGAAATTGGATGCAAATACTTGAAAAATATTTAACAGTAAATCGGAAACGGTATGCAAAAATGCATCAAATAAACCTCAAATAATAATTAACGATGAATCAGAAACTAGATGCAAATGCATTAAACTAACCTCAAAATATAATTAACAGAAAATCAAAAACCAAATGCAACTGCATTGAACTAACCTCATAGAATAATTGACGGGAAATCAGAAACTACATGCAAATACATTAAAATAACCTCAAAGAATAGTTAACGGGAAATCAGAAATCGGATGAAATTGCATCGAACTAATTAAAATCTCAAAGCATAAATAATCATAAATCATAAACTAGATGCAGATGTATTGAACTAACCTTAAAGAGTTATTAATGAAAAATCAAAAATTGTATGCAAATATAATGAACTAATCTAAAGACTAATTAACGAATATAGAAACATAAAAAAATGGATGCAAATGCACTGAACTAACCTCAATGAATAATTAACGGGAAATCATAAATTTGATGCAACTGCATTGAACAAACCTCAAAAAATAATTAATGGGAAATCGAAAACTTGCTGCAAATGCATTAAATTAACCTCGGAAAATAATTAATGGAAAATCAGAAATTGGATGCAATTGCATTGAACTAACCTCAAAGAATAATTAACGGAAAATAGAAAACTGGATATAACTGCATTAAACTAAAATCATATATTAACTAACAGGCCGAGAAATAATAAATTGGATGCAATATCCTTGATGAATATTTAACGGAAAATCAGAAACTAGATGCAAATGCATTAAATAACCTTAAAGAATAGTTAACTAGAAATCGAAAACCGGATGTAACTACATCGAACTACCCTCAAAGCATAAATAACCGGAAATTGATTGGAAACTAGATGTGAACTAACTTCGAAAAGTAATTAACGGGAAATCATAAACTGGATGCAGATGTATTAAACTAACCTCAAAGAGTAATTAATGGAAAATTGGAACCTTAATGCAAATGCAATTAACTAATCTCAAAGAGCCATTAACGAAACATTGAAAACTAGATGGAATTGCACTGAACTAATTTTAATGAATAAGTAACGGAAAATCGTAAACTTGGTGCAACTGCACTAAACTAACCTCAAATAATAATTAACGCGAAATCAAGAACTTGATACAACTACATTGAATTAACCTCAAAGAATAATTAATGGAAAATCGGAAACTAGATCCAACTACATACATTGAACTAGCCTCAAAGAATAATTAACGTAAAATTAGAAACTTGATGCAAATGCATTGAAATAACCTCGAAATATAGTTGTATTATATATAGGGAGAATATAATATCTCAACAAGTATAGTTTTGCATTTTAAGTAGTGCTTATTATAATTATTTTATTATGATTGAGAATGTATTGCTATTTAAGTAGCTTCAATATCATCTTCGCCACATTGAGCATTCTCACAAAATTTCAATCAAACTTATATTATTAAACATAACAACCAAAATAAATCGACGGGTTTTACTAAGATTTGGTGCTTTCGTTTGATAGAGAGTGGTGCAAAAAATTTAAACGAGTGATTAATATAATTTTCATATTTCATAGCTATGAATAGTTGCTAATATTTTTTAGAATAATTTAGGTGATTCCATTGGGCACTCATCAAATTGGATTGGGCAACCCCTCAAAAAAAAAGAAATTTTACAAATTTGCCATATTACAAGTTTGCCATCAAAGCCCAAGCCCAGCAACCAATTCAACCGGTATTGCCAAAACGAACCTCCTCCGGTCGTTTACTGTTTACTCAAAAGACACCGCGACCATGTCGTGCAGTGTACACTCAACGACTTGGCCAGTCGTTTGCGTTTACACTCAAAACGACATGGTGCGTGGTCGTTTGAGTGTAAGCAAAACACATGACCATGTCGTTTGAGTGAAAACATAAACGACTTGGCCAAGTCGTTTGAGTGTACACTCGCATCTGACATGACCATGTCGTTTGAGTGTTACTTTGAGTTTGAGTTACACTCAAACTAGATGGCCAAGTCGTTTTGAGTGTATACTTTCAAATGATATGGACAAGTCGTTTGAGTGTTACTCACACTAACATCGAAACTACGTGTCCATGTCGTTTGAGTTTACACTCAAACTTCTGCGCCATGTCGTTTGAGTGTGCACTCAAACTACATGACAAAGTCGTTTGAGTGTATACTCAAACGACATGGCATGGCAGTTTAGTGTTACTTTACTCACTAACACTCAAACTACGCCGCCATGTCGTTTGAGTGTACACTCAAACTACACGCCATGTCGTTTGAACATGTAGTTTGAGTGTACACTCAAACTACATGGCCACGTAGTTTGAGTGTTAGTGTGAGTAACACTCCAACGACGGGTTCATGTAGTTTGAGTATACACTCAAACGACATGGCCGAGTAGTTTGAGTGTACACTCAAACTACATGGCCGCGTAGTTTGAGTGTACACTCAAACGACATGGCCGCGAACGATATGGCCGCGTAGTTTGTGTGTTAGTGTGAGTAACACTCAAACGACTTGTCCATGTAGTTTTTGAGTATACACTCAAACGACTTGGACATGTAATTTGAGTATACACTCAAACGACTTGGTCACGTGTTTGAGTGTACACTCAAACGACGTGGACACGCACTCAAACGATTCCAAATGCACTCAAACGATTTCAATTGAATTAGAAAAATTGAAATCCGATTTAAAAAATTGGGTTAGAAACAACACAATTACATCAATAAAACTACATGCACTCTACACTCTTTATCTGTTATGACATAGTATCTTTATAACCAAGTTAAAACATGTAATCAAACATGCTACATGTAATCAAACATGCTATAAAATCTAAAATAATAATTTGTTTTATATCTAAACTTGTTATTATTATTATTTTTTCAATTGTGAATCATAAACTAGTTTGGGGTTTAGAGTTCAGAGTTCAAGGTTTAGAAATTTCGTACAAACATATTTCACTTAATTATTTGAAATAATAATTTGTTTTATATCTAAACTTGTTATTTTTTATTTTATTTTTAAAATTGTGAATCATAAACTAGGTTGAGATTTAGGGTTTAGGGTTTAGAGTTGTTTACAAATTTCGTGCTAACAAATTTTACTTAATTATTCAAAATAATAATTTGTTTTATTTATAAACTTATTATTTTTATTTTCTTTTCAAATTTTGAATCATAAACTAGTTTGGGGGTTTGGGGTCGCCATGAGCTAGGAAAGTAAGTGAGGGTGAGCCAGCCAGGACAAAACCAAGCATACAAAAAAAAAAAAAAAACATATATTATATATATTAATGTATTAGAAAAAAATCAAATCTAAACAAGTACTTGTTCATAGTTGTCCTCGGCGCCTTCTTTTTAGTCATCCTTCTTCATCTTAAGGCGTTGTAAAATCAATTCATATCAATGCTATCAAAAACTTCTTTTTCAATGTATGTTATTAAACAATCATTCAACCACTCATCCGCCATCCGATTGTGCAAACAATTCTTTATGATACTCATAGCAGAAAATGCCCTCTCCACAGTGGCAGTAGCAACAGGTAAAATCAGCGCCAACTTAATCAACAAGTAAACAAGTGGGTACACAATGTATTTCTTCGTCTCAACCATTTTTTTGGCTAGGCCGCTAATTCCATTTACTTCACCAAACTTAGTATCGGAACGCACATCAATGATATAATTCTCAAGCTGATCCGCTAATTCCATCTGATCTATCTCTGAAAAATCATCGGGATAAAGTCGAGCAAAACGGATCAACTTTTGCTTATCGAAAGCAACAAACGATTCACTAGGGTCAAGACATGCCATACAAAGAAGTAATTCTGTGTTTGCTTCATTAAACCGGTCGTTTAACTCTTGAATTTGCAAATCAATACAGTGATAGAATAATCCAACACGATAGTAATGTAAATTGGTGTTTTCTTCTGCTCTTCGTCGAGACCTCCCTCGAGCCATATACCTTTCTTCCATATTTGGAACAACCACATCATGTTTGACACATAGTGAAGAAACTTCAGTCAGGAGACTATCCCACCCATCATCTCTCATCACCGTAAAGTAAAGTACCTTTGTTATTTTAACAAGAGCCATGGCATTGACAATGTCTTGGTCTTCACGCTGCAATGCCTTTGACAAATCATTGCTAATTCCTAGTATCGCTTTCATCAAATGCAAATTGAAGATAAATTCAAAAGACTGCACTGAATCTAATAATCCGTAAGCCTCACCTCTTTGTTCCGAGCTTGAACCATTTTCCGCTACATTATCAAGCACATCAACTACTGAACCATAAGTGGTTATCATGCCAAGAAGTGTATAATAGTGTGAGCCCCATCGAGTGTCACCAGATCGTTTAAGACTAGTCTCTTGATTCAACCCTTTGCCACTTGAAATTTCTCCACTTTGTAACGCTGCAACAACTTTAGCCTTCATTGCATCGCGCAACATATCCCGTCGCTTACATGATGCTCCAACAGTATTTACCACATTAGAGATAATACTAAAAAGGATAGCGATTGACTCATGGTTCTTTGCAACTGCTACAAGGGCTAACTGAAGCTGATGGGCAAAACAATGAACATAAAATGCAGACTCATTCTCCTTCATTACAAGTGTTTTTAGGCCATTCAAATCACCTTGCATATTGCTGGCCCCATCATACCCTTGTCCACGCAGTCTAGATATGCTCAACCCATGCTTGGAGAACAACTCATCGATTGTCTTTTTAAGTGTTAATGCACTAGTTTCCTTAACATGCACAACTCCAAAAATCTCTCAATCAATCACTTTTTTCTTATCGACATAACGCAAAACAACTGCCATTTGCTCTTTAATTGATATATCACGTGCTTCATCAACTAAAATAGCAAACAATGAATTTCCATAATCTTTTAGAATAGCATTTGTAGTTTCCACAGCAGCCAAATTCACAATATCTTTTTGGATATCAGGCGATGTCAATTTCCAATTTTTAGAAGCATTATCAAGAACTTTCTTAATGACTTTATTATGATCTTTCAGAAACCGTATAAGTTCAAGAAAATTACCTTTATTGATCGACTCATCTGATTCATCATGACCACGGAAAGCTAAACCTTGTCTCAAAAAGAAACCTAATGCAATCGGTTATTGCGGTTAGGTGTATTCGATAATCCGCCGAACTTGGTCGATTGTGCGTGAAGAAATGTCTCGATATCTTGTGCTCTTGATTTAACAAAGCCCTCGCTGCCCTATAAGCAATATTATGAGCACTATTTGGTCCTCCAACGTGCTCCTTTAATTTGGTTTTTCTTTCCCAATTAGTAAACCCCCGTGAGAAAAACATCCCCACCTCCTTGTGCCCCTTATTAGGTTTAAAGAGATAACAATATAGACAAAATGCGGCATCCTCGTGAATACTATATTCCAACCAACTAAACTCCTCATACCACTCAATCTGAAAGTGTCGAATTCTCTTGCATCTTGTTCTTGGAGGAAAAGCATGATTAGGCTGGCAAGGACCCCTAAGCAAATATGCTCTTCTCACCGAGTCTTGATCATTAGGATGATAATCTGAAATCTTTTTCCTCAGTGCAGGGTCTCCCTGAAGACTAGACAAGTCAAGTTCTTCACGATTTTCACGTTGAACCCGCTTTGACGTGGGTTGCTCAATACCACCATCCTCAATTTCTTGGTGACTTCCCTTTGAGGAGGATCCTACTTCAACATTGGCAACATTATTTGTTTTATTAGGTGGTTGAGTAGGTTGAGTGGGTAACGACTTTCCTTTGATCAAATACTTTAACATATCTGTTTAAACAATTAAAATAAACTATTAATCAACTGAATTGAAATTGTACTAATTAAAATAAACTACCAATGTCATTATGATATTCACAAAATAAAATTAAATAAAAATATGTGGTTTAATAAATTCACAAAAAGAATAAAAAAAAATTAAAAAACATAGTTTAGGAATCAACTTAATATGAAAAGATAAAAAAATAAGACAAGAAATTTAATAATATTAGACTTACCTATAAAATTTTAGAAATTATAGATAACTAATTAAAATAATAGAGAGAAAGGTAAAACTGTGGAAAAGTAAGTACCTGCGTAGTGAGTTTTGCTTAAATTTTTGATAAAAAATCAAACTGGAGTAAGATATTTTTGTTTCGTTGTTTGTTTAAATTGTTTGGTTTCGGTTTGTGTGCCTGCTTTTTATTTTGTCTTTTGGTCGGTTATAGGTCGTGGGTTTTTAGTTAGACACTTAGACTTCGAAGCCAACACTGTTAAGTACGTAGTGTTAACCCAAGTACTTTAGTACTTTACATAGACACACAACACACAGTTAGCTTTTTTTTTTCGATAATTCCACGTTTCATTAATTCCAATACTTTAGTACTTTAGTACTTTACACAACACACAACACACAACACACAATACACAGTTAGCTTTTTACACAACGATAATTCCACACAACACACAGTTAGCTTTTTCGGAGACTGTTCAGTTTTTTTAGGATCTAGCTAGCTTTTTGGTTTATGTGAATATGTGAATAGTAAAAAAAAAATTGTTTGCGAAAGTTGAGGGTGAGCCAGGGCGTACCCTGGGCCCCCCTGGCTCCGCCACTGTTTGGGGTTTGGGTTTAGGGTTTAGGGTTTAGGGTTTACAAATTTCGTACCGACATAAAAAAAAAAATTTAATTTCAAACATATTTCACTAAATTATCCAAATCTAAAATAATAATTTGTTTTATATCTAAACTTGTTATTTTCCATTTTTTTTTATTCAATTGTAAATAATAAACTAGTTTGGGGGGTTTACAAATATATTTCACTCAATTATTCGAAATATATCAAAATTTCAAATATATATAGAATACTCATTCACTCAGTTTAGAGTTTAGGGTTTACATAGAATACTCAAGTTTCTCTACATACTCAAGTTTCTCTACACACTCAAGTTTCTCTAAATGGAACATGAAGATGAAGAAGAAGTATTTGAGGTAATGTTTGAGGTACAACAACAAATTAGAGAAGAACAACAAATTAGAGAAGGAGAAAATAGAAGATATGTTGAAAGTGAAGAAGTGGAACAAAATGTTGAAGGTCAAGGTGAAGAATTTGAAGATGCGACAAGTCGAGCAAATGAAATTCCGAGAAATCGTCGACGACGACAAAATGCAAACCTAAATAATGAGGTAACACTTGATTAAAATGAATACAAAACACTTGATTGATTGAATGAATGAATGAATGGATGCAAAATGAATGAATGCAAAACCGAGCCCAAACGACATGGTTTGGTCGTTTGGGAACACTATCAAACGACATGGGCCTGTAGTTTGAGAACACTACGAACGACATGGCGGTGTAGTTTGAGAACACTACGAATCGACATGGTGGGTCGTTTCATTACACTATAGCACTACATGGCCGTGTCGTTTCATTACACTATAGAACTACATGGCCGGTTCGTTTGGACTCTTGATGAAACTACATGGTTGGGTCGTTTTGAAACTAAATGCAAATTATTTGAGACTCTTGTTTTATTCTTCTATATGTAGAATTCTTTTGCAGCTATCCGGGAACCGATCTTCTCGCAAACTCGAATGATGTGGATTGTCAACCGATTTTAAGTGATACAACATAAATTTTACTACGGAAGAGGTATGATTGAGTAGGCATTGATTTCATTTTTTTTTTTTAATTTTCTAAATATAATTTTATTAGTGTATTAATAATAGTTGTTGTTTTTATGTGTTTAGGTCTTTCATACACGTGGCGAGGCAATCGATTGGGCAACCGCTAGAGGAAGACAAGTTAATGTTGTTGTGGTCATTGAAAAGTCGGAGTGTGCCTAAGGAAACCGAAAGTAGCAAGATTGAATTTGGCTTGTGAGTGCTCGGGTGTGTATCGGTCACACAAGAAGGAAGGCTAAGAGAAGGCTAATAAGAGAATGTCGGAACCAAGAAATCGGATGTCTATTTAAGTTAAAAGGTATTTTCCAACGCCAATCTGCCGATAGTTGGAAAATTGTCGCTCTTAATGGTGTTCACAACCATCCATTGGCGAAGACCCTTGAAGGACATGTATTTGCTACTCGACTAACCGTTCTAGAGTTCGGTATTTGTCGAGATGATGAAGTGTGGAATAAAACCTAAACAAATATTGGATTCCATCAAGAATAGGTATCATGATAACATCTCTAGTATATCCCAAGTCTACACCAAAAGGCGTAAGGTGAGGAAATGGATATGAACGGTCTCACACAATTCTGAGAGATTGCGTGAGTTGTTAGCAAAAAGAACATTATTTTGAGGAGTTGAGGACAGATGAGAATACCGAGGAGATAACGGGATTGTTATGGGCCCATCCGGAAGGTGTTAAGTTGGCTCGGACTTTTCCAACCGCTTTTCATGTTAGACGCCACCTACAAAACTAACGTATCGGTGGCCTTTCGCATACAGGTTTGTTGGGGTGACTTCAACGTGGAAATCTTTCACCGCGGTGTCGTGTCTTGCGCCTCACCAAAACAACAAACGACTATGAGTGGGCCCCGCATCATTTTAGTGGCTTGCTTGGTGACATAAGCCCATCTGTGATCGTGTCTGACAAGGACTTAGCCCTGATGAGTGCCGCTGACAGAGTTTTTCCTAACGCACACAAGCATCTATGTAGATGGCATATCGCTACGTGCGTCCTTTCAAAATGTTACGATATTTTTCCAACTACAGAAACTTAGAGAAGGCCCAGTTCTCGTGGAACACCGTAGTCAAATCGAAGAGGTTATTTTCCAGCGTAGATGGGATGATTTGGAAAAATATTACGAGGTTGAAGTACTCCAATTTTGTTTGTTATTTCGCGAGACTTGGTTTCCTCACGGGGATCGATTCGTATGTTGTTGGACTCGACCAACACATTCACTTTGGGAGTACAACGACCAATAGAGTTGAAGGGTCTCATGCTCAGGTGAAGCGTGTACTAGGAAATGCAAACTGTCATGATTTTTTGAGTATGTTTAGCTTAATCCACCCGATTCTAGAGATCCAGATGTCCGATATTAGAGCTACCTTCGAGAAGTATGATTGTAACTCAAAGCACCACCATCGGATTCCTTTGTTTCGTGAACTCGAGAGGCCTTGTCTCACGCAAGTGTTTAGACTTGTTATTTGAAGAAATAGATACCCGCGTAAAAGCGTGTTAAAGATGGAGAGATAAAGTGTTGGTGCTATTTACATCGAGCCATGGACCGCCATGTGCTCATGAATTAATTGAGTTTGAAGAGCAAAGAGGTCCATCCCTTTGATCGCTATCGACCCTTTTGGAAAACATTGTCCGCTTCTCCCAATGTGTCGGTGGGTGTTGGTCCCGATGTTGCACCTTCATGGACTTGTTCATGAATAGGTTTGCAATGGTTTTACGAAGAAGAGCAAAGGGTTATGATTAGGAAGCTTATGGAGATTGCCGCACCGAAAAGTACATGGCTAGTACCGCCTTGTGAGGAAGCAAAACCAAAGGTCGGCCGAAGGTAGCTGCAGCAGAAAGCTTCAAACCGAGATGATAACTCTTCAAAGCGAGATCCATCTCATTTTGAACATTCTCAACGTGACCATGAAGAGTGGGTCTCGTCCACAACCAAACATTACGCCCACCCAAAACACCCACAATACACCAAGAAAGAAGTCTTCTCCAAAACTACCAACCCAAAACATCCACACCACACCAACAAATAAGCCTTCTCCAAAACACCAAAACAACCACACCAAGAAATAAACCTTCTCCCAAAACACTAAAACAACCACACCACGAAATAAGCCTTCTCCAAAAAAATACACCACGAAAATGAGAGATGGCTTAGACTTTGGAAAGACGAGGGTCCTAAGGATTACGGGTTGGATATTCCCTGAAGAAATGCATAAATACATTGTTAGAGTCCATGACCACCATTGGCGATGGCAACTCATGGTTATAGAGCTTTCTGCATTGCATTAGGAAGAAGTCAAGAAGAATGGCCACAGATGAGAAGGGAGTTGTACGAAGAGCTTACTGACAACCTCCCCCTTTATTGTACTTTGTACAATCAAAGTGAGGTTTTTTATTCGATGAAGGAAATCCTACATGAAGAAGGTTACGCACCCTTAAATAAGTGGATGAGCATGCCTTTTGCTGGATACTTATTTGCTTCAAGATTTAATGTTGTCCTTATGCATTTAGGAGCTCGTCAGTGCTTCCTTCTCATGCCGCTGAGAACCCAAGCAAATCCTGAGAGAGTGACCCAAGTGTTGGGTAGCGCACATGTTGGTGGAAATCATTTTGTCAATGTTGAACTTGTTGAAGATTGTCCGGTTCCTCCAGTAATGCGCCAATGGCTTAGAGCTCGATATGATATTGCTGAAAGTTGGAATTTGGCCTTGACAGTAAGGCAATTGCAATTTATGGCATTGAACATTCCCAATTTAATATGGGAAAATGAGCTCGTTGAAGACCCAACAGTACATGTTATCGACTAAGTTGTTTGTATGTTGTCGATATGATATTTTGATGTAATTTGTATTTTGATGTAATTTGGAACAAGTGTAATTTGATTTGATTTTTATGTTATCAATGTTAGGGCTTTTATTTGATTTGATTTGGAAATCGAGTAATCGACTAAGTTGATTCGACGGCAATCGAAAGTGATTTTGAAATCGAAATTATCGACTAAGTGATATATTGATGTAATTTGATATTTTGATGTAATTTGGAACAAATGTAATTTTATTTTATTTTTGTTATTTGGAAATAATGTTAGGGCTTTTATTTGATTTGATTTGGAAATCGAAAGTGATCGATTAAGTTGATTCGACAAAGAATCGAAAGTGATTTGGAAATAGAGCGATCGACTAAGTTGATTCGGACGTCAATCGAAAGTGATTTTGAAATCGAATGATCGACTAAGTTGATTCGGATGGCAATCGAGTGATCGACTAGTTGATTCGGACCGCAATCGAAAGTGATTTGAAATAACGTTAAGTATGTTGTCAATAATGACCCGAAACTACACGGTGAAGTCGTTTGGCTTTAATACAAAACGACCCAGCCAGATCGTTTGGTCTAAAGGGCAAACGATGTGGTCATGTCGTTTGGCCTTTAGACCAAACGATCTGCATGGGTCGTTTGAGATTAAAAGCGACCGATCTGCCGTGGTCGTTTGGTATAAAGGAAAAACGATCTGCTGAGGTCGTTTGGCCTTTATGCCAAACGATATGGCTGGGTCGTTTGGAAGAAAAAATTTTCAAAATTCGTTTTGTTTTTACAACACTTTCATATTCATCAAATTCCACTTTTCCATTTAAACATCAAATATCAAACACTCTCATTCATCAAATTCCACTTTTCCATTCAAACATCAGATATCAAACACTCTCATTCATCAAATTCATCCATACATAAAATTCCATTCATACATTAAACCCTAAACTGAAACAAATTACATTCAAACATTAAACCCTAAACCCTAAACATTAAATTCCATTCAAACATTCATGCAAACATCATATCCATCAATTCATTCGAAGTTAACAAAATTACAAACCCTAAACTGAAACAAATTACATCTATCAAACTAAATTACAAAGTTACAAACCCTAAACCTGAAACAAATCAACTATAAGCCCACCAATGTACTTGCACCTAGTCAAGTTGTATGCGCTTTGTTCGAAGGAGGACCTTTGCTTCCTCGGCATATCATTCCCAACCAATTGCAGACCTCTCTCTAGCAAACGATTGGTTTCATCGATGACGCGTGGATTAAATTAAAAAGAAAAATCAAGATAAGTTACCAATCGAATGCAAAAAATCACGCTTAGAGAAAACTCAATTAAAAATCACAATACTTACAATCGGGTGAACAGGTTAGGCAAAGTCTCCGGGGAGGGATGAATAGGAAGAAGCTCGAGGTTCACCAAAACTACATGAGAATTCCTCGATACCAAGTCATGTAGTTTTGATGACACTCCCATGGATAAAGGCGAAATAGGTCCCGGTTGCAGAGTTGGATCACGTGATTACGCCACGACTCCTCGAAGAAAGTGGCCCAATATTGGTCCAAATCACCTCATACCCGTCCCGCCACGGTTCTTGTTCTCAAATTTGGCATTGGAGGATCTTTGGGTACAAGTTGCACGTGACCTAACCGACGCGACCACCCTTGCGACGGTAGAAAGCTCGACAATGTTGAAAAACATAGCAATCCCTCAAAAAATGCAATGTCATCGATCGGGTTTGTATCTCTCGATATTTTGTAGGGATGCCAAACAACCCGCAAACAAAATCAAATGTGTCATTAACAACTCTAATGATCAATTACTAAAAATAAATATAAACAAACTTAAATACCAAATTGTCATTGAATTTAATACTTACATTGAACTCATTCAAATCATCAATTATCGCCGATAAAACTGCAATGCATACGTTGCCATTAAGTAATAATGTGGAGCGAATGGGATGTGTCTATGAGCACGGGGTGAGACGAGATATAGTTGAAATTTGGGACCGTCATGAATACCGAAAATACTCATAGATCCATGCCTAGATATACACAAATAGTTAACATATTGATAGAGTAATAAAATTAACATTAAAAAAATAAACTCTAAAATACTCAAATTTTACGTAGAAGAGTCATATAGCTCAGAACCCTTTCACCTTCGCCCATTACATGTGGCGACCCCCGACCTCTATATAAAAACGCCAAAATTGCCGCACCCCATGCATACTCTTCTATCTCAATCAATTTCAACAACGGCCTCGATAACATATAGGCACTCCAGTCCCGGACTTGTCGATTAAAAACGGCACATCCAAAGAAAAAACGTAATAAAAGCTCTAATAAATCAGTTGAACATCCCGGAAACTCGAGGCCTTCTCTACCACATTCAAAGAGTCACATATAGGGCTATCATGAATCTTGTTAAGCAAAATGCTTCCGGATGAATTCTAGCCTTACTTTTGAAGTGAACTTGCTAGCTTCCATCTCCGCCCTAATCAAATCAATAGGGAGCCCTGCACCAAGATGTAAGAGATTTATCGATTGTTGTAAGTTCACTTTCACCGTCCCTTGCACCGCTTCTTCCTCTAATCGTGACACTACAGATTTGGACAACATCGTCCAAAGTCACGATCATCTCCCTAACCGGCATATGGAAGGTGTTGGTCTTCGATGCCATCTCTACAAACGCCCGAGATCAATGGTGGATCCATATGCTCGTGATAACCTTCCACGAGATCAAACAACCCAATCCTTCTCAACCGCATCGGCAAATCTCGGAGACCTTTCACATTCATTTTGAAATTCCATTGGGATAACTTCGCTAAGTGTGAAACACACTTCAACGCCCAGCGATCCTCCTCGAAACAACCGAAAGCACGCATTAGATATATATGAACGTAAACAAAAGATTTTGTAAAAGAAAATCAAAGTACACAAGAAAACAAAATATTACCCTTCTCTCCCAAACATCGCGAGCGACATGCACCGCATAGTCATACAACAACTCTGACTCATACGGGCCTCCCCCATACACACCTCTTTGAAACTCCAAATCATCATTGGATTTTCTTACGAAATCCAATACCGGAGGTGCTTCTTCCACTGGTGGTACGTCTTCTACCACATATTCTTCAACATCATCATCCTGCTCATCCTCCTCCTCACTCTCCTCCTCACTCTCCTCACTCTCCTCTTCTACTATACTCTTCCCTTTGTCTAAACCTACATCTAAACCTACATTAGTATCACTATCTACACTATCTACACTATCTTCACTAAACGAATCAACCTCAGGAACCTCAAGAACCTCTTTTTCCAAATGGTCCCCTACGCGATGCCGGATTAAGCCCCGTCACCTATGTCTTTTTCTTCCAACTGCATCACCGCTAGAGGAACTGCCACCAAACAATTTCTTAACACCCTTGAATGTAGTTTTCGCTACATTCTTCACATTCTTTGATCGAGGACCCATCGCTACAAAGAAAAATAAAACAAGTATTAGTAAACCATATTTAAAGAAACAATGTACAAAGAAAAACACTAGAAAAGGGAGATCATCCTAGTCATAAAACTAATATACTTATAAGCTTGCTATGCTAACTCCAAGTATATATGAAGAAATAGAATGAGGCGTTACGCTATCCAAATTCTATCGAATTTTGGGCAGAGTTTCATTTGTTTGGTCAACGTTTCGTATACTTAAACCTGTCATAACCTGGAAATCAATAATGACATCCTTCCAACAACCATATGTACATATAACCTAACTTTTACACGACAGTGAAAATGTATATATATACAAGACTGTTTTTGTATGAACCGTTATTTATGTACATCAAGTATTACAACAAAATAACTGGACTCTCTCTGCAACAAAATGAACTTGACTCTGTCCCTCGTCAAGCATAGGGGAAACCACCTTGATAACATACATTCAGTAAGTTTGAAGGAAGGGCAAACAGTCAAAAAAACACCACAATGCCCTGGGATAACACACTCGGCTTTTGGGTCTAGTTATATGGCATTGCTAACATCAATTTGGATAGAATCGTGAGCCTAATCTTTGTCATATGTGCTTTTGGGTCTAACATTCTACACTCTTGGCGGAGGTAGTAAAACAGGTAAGTGTTTATAATATCTCAAGCTCGGCTTTTGCTACTTAACTTCTCCTTAAAGAGAAGCCAACTACTCTGCCGACACCCAAGTATAGATCAATCTTAGCTAAATATATGTACATTTTAAATCCTATATGTGAAACACAAACCATTACATTTTAAAAACGCATGCTAAAGAATTCATAAACACAATAAAGAGAGAAATATACAAAGTGAGTGAAGTCCATTGGTCGAATTAAAATAATGAGCCTCATAATTTAAAACATTCGGTTTCAATTATTAGTTTAGTTAGTAGTTACCTTTCGAGGAAAAATCACGAGATATAGCTTTTACGACTAAGGCTTCAAAGCTTGGAAAGCAAGATTGCTTTTTGAGAGGTTAAAGGTCGAGCATGTTGGATGGTCTATAGGTCTTAAAGCTTTGAAAACCTCATTGTGTCCTAACTCATGAGAAAGTGGGTGTGGGTTTGTTGGACTCCCCTGTTTAAGCTTTCTGAGTCCTCCGGTCTACATTTGTAAATTTGTTTCAATATAACCCACACTGAATGGGCGTAATGATTAAGCATCTAGTTCAAATATAACTGTTCAGCCACAACAATACTATTTAGAACACAATGGCATGTGCCAAATTGCAATTGTCATTATTCCATCAACATCCGAAAAAACAAAACAATAGCTTTCTTTAGTTTAATTGGCATATGCAATGTATAATGTAATGCTTTATAGTACATGGTTGGGTCACTTGTATAAACTGCAAATTCATTTGACCTTCAGAACAAATATTCTACTTCTCAAACAAACTCAATTACTAACACACACTTATAAAACTACAAAAACAAAAACAAAATGGTGAACAACCCATTTCTTAATTTCACGTTACCACTCACACATAAAAAACTAATCTTTCAAAGCAAATAAAATATCTTGTAGAAGCTAATAAGAGATTCTCAGTTTCTACACCAAAAAAATTGGTGAACCCAAAGACAAGAATAGAAACATTACAAAAATGTGAGTAGAAGACATACTTCGAAAGTGCAATGTGAGAGGAAAATAACAGATTATATCTAGTCGCCATACACGGATTGTGAGACGATTGGATTGTGAGAAGATGTAAAGGCGGATGGCTATCCGGTGAAACTCCCAAGCAAATAAAGTACAGGGAGCTATCAGCTACAACTCTAAAGGATTCTAACGCCACTCAATAATGCAATCAAGACTACGACATATTCACAATTCCTTCAATCCTTTTAAACTCACACTGTTGAAAATGCGAGGGAGACACTCAAACCAATTGATAAACAAGTTGATATACCTCCTAATCCTTACTTACTCTATAGTCATCCTTATCATAATCGCCTCATACATTATACCAAATCCCAAATACACGAAATTCTTTAAATTGGTAAAACAAATGATTTTCGATTAAATGCAAATAAAGGGAAATTAATGATACCATTTATCATCATAACAGTGAATGGTGCTAAACTAAACAAAAACTCTACTATACCATCATCGTTATTACTTATTACCATCAAAATGTATAAAAAAATATAATAATATACACTGATATCATTTCTATTGGTCGAAAAAAACAAACTATAATGCTAAATAACCACTATACAAATAACACTACTCAAAACCTAGGGTAATGAAAACTAGCTTGTATAACTTACTGCTAACTTAACAGCTTAGAATAGCATTACTCTTCCTCGTCATAAAAATTCAATTGGGTGCTTTCTTTATCATGACTGCGTGCAATATGATTTCTTTATCTTATATATACGTTAAATAAAGAATTATGTGTCCCGAGATTTTTTAACTAATGGAGCTACTGAGCTACTTTATTCTTTCATGCACCAACAGACGGATGCAATAACCTTTGGCCCCAACCTAGACTAAGGCTAGTATCAAGTATCAACTGTCAAGACTTCGATTCGAGCCAACCAACTTCAATATGTACAACAAGATACAAGCTCGGTTAATCAATAAGTTTTAGTTAGTGTGCCCTCGAGCCTCCCGTCGAGCCAATGGCACAAGAAGAGCCCATACAATATTTGTCTACTTTCGGGCCAATCTAGCTTAGTACTGTCTCTTCATATAACTGACCTAAACTTAGCCACAGTGAAATATAAATATAAACAAATCAAGTAAAATGCATCTTATAAGAACAATAAAGAGATCGTGACTTAAGTTCTCACTGGTAACAGGTCAAAAGGCAAATTTAGCAAGAAATTTGATCATCAAACTTTGGCATTGGTTGTCAAACTTTGTCACTACTTGGAAAAAAAAACTAACAATCTACTCTACACAATGTTGAATTATTACAATAATAAAGACAACTGTTCAATCTCAATTACAACGACAAAAATGATTATAGTTCAATAATTATAGTTTCCTAAAAATAAAATCAACGACAAAATGAACCTTAACGATTTACACATTAATTTGACATCTTTAATGAATGTTCATTATAGACCAAGTTAAGCTTCGCTTCGTTGAGAGAGAGCGGCGAACTTGGAAATATAGAATGGTGTACCAATTATAATGCGATATTTTAACAAGAACTTTGACTGACATTAGAAACTTAAAGTACTGTTAAGGAACTTACCTATATCTTTCCACAGTGATTGATGACTTATAAATTTGTCTCAATTGATTGATGTCTGAGTCCTGACGACGCGGTTTGAAGTTGGAGTAACAATCGGCAGTGATTTTGAAGTTGAAGTTGGAGTGACTTTTTCCATTGGGCACTCATCAAATTGGATTGGGCACTCTAGTATGTGCCATATGTGGGGGATAGCAAGAGAGCTATGGATGAGTACACATCAGAGATATTCATGGGTGGTAAGAGCACTATTGTCATGCACAATACTTGTGAGGATTCCTTGTTGGCTGCTCCCATCATACTAGACTTGGTCCCGCTTTTTTCAACTCAAAGACCAAATCCAGTCAAAGCTAAGGGAGAGGTAATTTTCTAATATGCACTCGTTCAGTATGTTTTAGTACCTAATAATGTTTGAGCTAATTTGTTTATTTTATTGCTTTTAACAGGCAAGTTCCATTCCTTCCACCCAGTTGCTACTATTCTTATCTCACCAAGGCCCCATCGGTAAGCAAACATGCCTCGCTAATTTTTTACTTATAAAGTCATTGTACTAGTCATCGCGGGATCGCCTCCCCGATTTGCTAGTTGGTGAGGGTGTGAGGCGATGCCTCACCAACCGGACTTGTCCTAGAATCTATGATCTGGTTGGGTGTCTCGCCTCTAGAGTTTATGAAAATAGACATGCCCCCATCGCCAAAGCCCAAAATGCCACAAGAGTAAATTTGCCCCGGACTCGATCCTACTTCGCTAGATTAAGTGAGTCCCCCGCTCCTCCACATCTAGAGCTAAATCATCCATAAAAAGTTTATTGCCACGACTTAGTTTCAAGTTCAGAATACTACTTCGAGATAGAAAAAGCCGCCATCTTGTCAAGAGGTGTGCGTCGTCTGCGGAGTTCAAGAAAAGTCTATTGTGTCAAGGATATCATCTCTTACCAAGATATTTATTCCTAAGGTTTGGAGAACATCTTTCCTTCCTGTTACCTCATTTGAACACTCAAATCCGAATCTCGCATGGAGGTAGCATGGTCAATCCAATCATGTCAACCGTAAGTTTCCCTCTCTTATTTGCTTGAACTAGGTTACATTGACAAAATGCTATAGCTGCTATCTTTTATGTGTTATTAAAGTTGAAACCATAAGTACCTAATAACGTAACTCTAGGTACTTATATATACTCTTATCATCGATGCTCTAGACAATCATCTACAAATCTCTAAGTCTAATCAAATTGGAATGGCCTAACATGATAAAGTGGAATACTTGGGATCATGAAATATGTACAAGTGTACAACATCACTTGGAATATGGTTCTTCGCAGAGAATATAGGATTAAATAAGGTCATAAAGAAAGAGAGAAAGTAAAAGTTCATGAACCAAAGAAACCCAACTACTTCTCCTTAACACAAAGATTCAAACATCATAATATCATAAACAAACAACAAAACCGAGAAAACAAAAGCTAAGATTTATGTAATGTACCAAAAACGAACAACCACCGGGTTCACCGAGAAATTCTCTTTACACCTCTTTTGATCAACTATTCTAGTTGCGCCAAAAATTCTTCCCAAAAAAATGCAAACCGCATAAACAAAAAAACACCAACACTTTAAAACATTCTACATATAATTTTTTTCCTTCTAATTGACGGAAATTTAAGAGAAAATAAGATGCGTAAAGATGAAGAAGATGAAGAACTAATCCATCAAATCCATCAAATTTAGGTGTTTGCATCCATAAATCCATCAAATTTAGGTTTTTTTTCCTTCTAATCCATAAAAGCAAACCAATTTCGTGGTTTGCATTCACTATGCAGGTGTTTTCAATAATTTCTTTGAAACAACTCAAACAAGAAAATTTTTCTTCAATGATACGCAGACATGACTTATAATTGAGGGGAAATAATAAAAAAAAAAAAAGATAAACTTACGCTTTCTCTCGAGGTCGGGGTTCGACATGAAAGCCCGAGCAATTGAAGAACTTCATGAAGAATGGCAGAAATTGTACACATATGCTTCACATATTGTGGCAAATAATTGAAGAACTTCAGAGATTGAAGAACTCGCAACCAATTCGCAGAGATTGAAGAACTCGCAGAGATTGAAGAACTTCACTAAAATTGAATTGGATCGCCTCGTTTATGGATTGTTTCAATTAGATTGTCGAAGGGTTCAATTGGATTGCTTGCCGATTGTTGATTTTGGGTTTTTTTTTGTTAGGGCGATAACAAACGTCGAAGGGTTTTGGACGACAAAGATGACCGGTTAGAATAGGTTTTCCAGTTTCGCGATTTGGTGGGGGGGGGTGTACTGAGCTTTTGTTTGGGCTTTGGTGTTTGGATTTGGGCTGGAGGCTGCCCGATCTAATTTGAGTGGCGCCCAATACAGCACTCATAATTTAATATAACGACACCCGTTTGTAGGGCGGGTTCCGAAGCTAATGAACTTGTACATCAACTATTCACTAACATGCACACGTGCAAAGCACGTGCATATGCATATTTGCTAGCTAGTATTAATGGCGTTGGATTGTCCGATGGTGCGTGAAGAAGCATTTCAGATCTAAGCATCTCACTTTCCCAACATCGAAATTCCGTGAAAAATGGCGCCAACCGGAATTATAACCGGAATATTGTTTCTAGCCCTGGCATTGTACTGTGGACTGGACCCATTCCGACACAGTGCAATGTCAGACTTTCCAAATTTCGAAAGTGTATTTATAGACTTACCAGCATACTCAGAACTACCAGTGGAAAAAGACACTGAGAATTTGTTACAGAAATCTGAGATAAAGTTCTTGAATCAGATACAGGGTCCTGAAAGTTTGGTTTTTGATCCACTTGGAAAGGGTCCTTATACTGGTGTAGCTGATGGGAGGGTTTTGTTTTGGAATGGCAAGGATTGGACTGATTTTGCTTTTACTTCTTCCAATCGGTTAGTTTTTTCTTCTACTTTAATTATGGCTGTGTTTTGTTTTCCTGTGTTTTTAGTGTGTAAATATATTAACTTTATGATTGTTTGTTTTAAGATCGATTTATTTTATTTTTTCTATTTGTTGTTGTTGTTGTTGTTCCTGGTTTGTTGTAATGGCTAGATTTTGTATCTGTTAGCATTCTGTTTGTCTTTCTTCTAGTTATACCATATACTTGTTTATACATTCTTAGCTCTGCTACACTAGTATGGTGTTATTGGTTTAGCTTTGAATTACATTTTAAATGATCGGAACGGGTGCGCCGTGGGGATTGGGGGGCACAAGTAGTCACCTATACGGCTATACTGTACCTTAATTTATGTCAAGTAGTCATGATATGGGAAATGATCACGTCTAAGTATTCATTTTCTTTTCTTTTTATCATTTGTGCACATATTTTTGTTTAATCTACTGAAGTTGCACATCTGTGCTCCGTCTTACTCTAGTAGGTCATCTGAGTTCT
The DNA here is from genome assembly GCF_015680905.1 of Coptis chinensis. Lineage (NCBI taxonomy): Eukaryota > Viridiplantae > Streptophyta > Magnoliopsida > Ranunculales > Ranunculaceae > Coptis > Coptis chinensis. Next base: position 78,987,743 of record NC_141464.1, read on the forward strand.
TGTTTTGCGTTTTGATTCCTTCTATGACTGGATCAGTTAGAAAATATAACAAACACAAAAAAAAATGAAGAAAAGGCATATTATTGTGTCTTGTGATTGGCATTAGACATAATTTGATTTGGCACACCAAGTGACACGGAAATCAGTTCACAATCCCACATGGTACGGAGATGGCAGCTTGATGTAGGTCCAAGGACCAAGGGTTTGGCATCTACTCATACCCATGAAGGCTGTCAAACTCAGCAAAAATATATGATCACGGTCCAGATGGACTACCTGCGCCATGTGAGCATTTTGGCTTGCATTGTTGATCAGAAGTCCAAAGAGAGGCTTAGGTCACTTAGGTACATACTGCTCCTGAAGCTGAGATTTTCTTTTCTTCTTTGTCGGTTCTAACTAGTGTGTATCTTCCTGAAGCACTGTGTATTCTTTAAATGGTTGTGGTGTTGTCTCACTCACTGGCACCTTCGTTGCCTAGGACATAGAATAGTCATGTAGCCGTTTTAGGACCAGTTTAACTGTAGGTAACGTGGACATTCCCGACTTTCAAAAATCTGTCGGATATGGATAGATATCTGTCTGGGATACAACACGGCCATATTGAAGGTTATATTTGTATTTCACCGTGTTGGGGAAAAAAAGATATACATAGCCATAGCCGTCTCGATGTTACTTTACGTCCAATTAGAAAAACATTGGTAAAGGATGTTATTCTCTTTATTCATAATTTTTTTATTTATATTTATATGTATTCTTTTGTATTTTATTTATTTATTTTTTGTGTTTAAGAGGCGACTTTAAGTCAATATAACCTAGGTTACATTGACACGGGTAGGTGTGTCTGTATCGGACACGCAGATAATAATTGTCGGACAAAGCAAAATATCAAAATTCGAGGTAAATTACACACAATATGTGTCCGATATGTGCCGACCACGATTTTTTTTCAAAATATGGCGGTCCATGTAACCTAGAATATAACCCAATAATTTGTTGCCATAGAATATGCTTTTGTATTTATGAGTGTAATCTTCCCAGCTCTGGTAGTTAAATCGGAACATCCTCTGAATTTTGTTTTGTTTCTTGTGTCATCATAGGTCAGAGCTATGCAGTCCGAAACCATCTCCTCTAAGTTACATGAAAAATGAGCACGTATGTGGCCGGCCATTGGGCCTCCGGTTTAACAAGAAAACTGGGGACTTATATATTGCTGATGCTTATTTTGGGTTGATGGTGGTGGGACCTGAAGGCGGACTAGCTACTCTGCTTGTGAACGAGGCTGAAGCAGTACCATTGAGGTTCACAAACGATTTAGACATCGATGAGGAAGGGAATATTTATTTCACAGATAGCAGCACTAATTATCAAAGAAGGTATTGTTTGCACTTTATCTCTTTTACCCTGTGTTGTACTTCGTGCTGTTTTAAATTCAGGTGTTTCTCATGCAATCTCAATTGCTTGCAGTTGCATTGTGTGAACTTTTGTCATTTTATTTTATTATACTCCTTATGTTTTTATTCAATTACTTCTTACATCTGTAACTTTTCACTCTCCCTCTTGCTTTTGCTTTAGGAACTTCATGCAGCTTGTTTTCTCAGGAGACGATTCAGGGAGAGTATTGAAATACAATCCAACTACTAAAGAAACTACTGTCCTTGTCCGGAATCTTCAATTTCCTAATGGAGTGTCACTGAGCAAGGATAAATCTTTCTTTGTTTTCTGTGAAGGGTCAATTGGCAGGTTACTCATTTTCTCTTTGTTCTAAATACAATTTAGAAGTTTGATAGATCATATGCTTATATGAGTTCTGCGGCCTTTTTGAAGTATTTTGAGGTTTCATAGACAGCTGATTTCACACCACCCTCATGCATAGCTGCTTATAAGCTGTAAAATTTAGTTTAGCATCCATTCTACTTATTGGTGTATTGATACAGGTTGAGGAGATATTGGTTGAAAGGTGAGAAGGCAGGTAGCTCAGAGGTATTTGCAATCTTACCTGGATTTCCAGACAATGTGAGAACCAATGAAAATGGTGAATTCTGGGTTTGCGCTTACACTGTCGTCGGCTCTGTTGTTAGCTACATATACAGCCATTATCCTAAACTTAGGAAGTTTGTGCTCAAGCTCCCAATCAAGGCCAAGTATCAATACCTTATGCAAATTGGAGGATGGCTCCATGCAGCTGCTCTTAAGTACAGCCCGGAGGGAAAACTCATTCAGGTACTGGAGGACAGTCAAGGCAAAGTGGTAAAGGCAATCAGTGAAGTAGAAAAAAAGATGGAAAGCTGTGGATGGGAAGTGTTTTAATGCCATTTGTTGCAGTTTATCACGTGGTCTAAGGTAGCTAGTTTTATACATATGCAGCAATAGTTGGTGAAGTGGGTTTGTACCCTACCTAGTTGGCTAGTTCTGAACTCTGTCATCACGAGCAGACACCTACCTGGTTGATGTGATTCGCAGGTCAGATGGTAAGTTTGCTGTTCTATTCCTTTTCTCTTTCAGATTAGGTTGCTTGCCAAAAATGGTGTGTTCCATATTGAAACTGATCTGGAGTGACTTGAACGAGACATGTACCAAGTTTTTATGATAATTGCAACTTCTAAGAGCGAGCAACAAATCTTTTTTCGCATCAGGTAGAGTTGCTGTGTACTTGGACATCTTTCCACCTTCCTCCTTGTACATTTAGACAGGACTTGGTTAAGTGTCTTTCCATGGGTAGAGTTGCTGTGTCTACATTCCAATTTCTCGAACATATGGATCTGTATCAAAAATACTATCTTCGGGTTCAAAACTTCTTTTGCAGGTTCATTTCACTGGAGTTCATTTTCGACTGAAACAATTTGAGAATATGCTTTTGTCAATTTAAGTTGCCCTTTGACGATTATGTATGAACTGAAGTTTAAAACAAGAATGTTTATAATGTCGAATACTCCATACCCTGAGCACGTTTTTCCACAGAAACAAAGTTTGAAGTTTGAACATCAATTCATTTGGAAGGGAAAACCAACTACAAGGCGTAAATCTGGAAGACTCTGTAAATAACACCCAAGTGCAACATTTTTCTGTCCCATGCATAATCCAAGTCCTGTTGACTTAAAACCAATTAGTGGGTGTTTGGTTCTCATTTTTTCAAAAATTATTTTTCTTAAAAATATTTTTATGAAAAGTATTTATTCTAAAAACAGTTTTTCAATAAACACATGTTTGGTTGTGATTTTTCTTAAAAACTATTTTATAAAATCAGATTTCACACTATGTTTATTATATTTTTGGTATATATCGGCAGATAAATCACTTAAGTCTAAAACATCCTGAGTTCATTCGCTTTTAAAGACCAAAAGTGTTTCCTTCAGAAAAAATAGTTTTTAACTTAAAAACAAGTTTTTACCTAATTATCATAAAAACAAGTTTTGGGACCAAAAGTGTTTTTTGGATTTAAAACTATTTTTTTAAAAAAATAAAACCAAACACATTTATTTTTTGAAAATGTTTTTCCACTAATAAACACTTTTGGCATAAATAAATAAATGGGATCCAAACACCCCTTATCCTAAAGAAAAAGCCATCCTCATTTAAAAGTTTGACAGTGGCCCGAAATTGTTGAAGAACTAATCTGAAAGTTCCTAGAAATTTAGTACCCTATAGCATACAAGTTCATATTTGAAGAAGATGCATCTTATTCTTGTTACCGTTACCTATTCCTTTGACAGGCAAATAATTAGTTGAATGTGTTCACATTTTCAAGTGAAACACCCCTTAAAGAACCGTCAGAACTTTGCTAAAAAATGTTAAGATGTGAACGGCGCCGCTCCCATCAAATCCACACTGTTAATTGTCCATTAAGACGCACACACACACACGTATTTATCTCAAGGAAGCCGTATTAAAAAATGTTACCCGTTTTAAAGCACAATCACCAATCTGCATTATGCATTCAGCATTCCCTCTAGGAGAAGGTAGCTGTCACCTCAATATTTTTCCTTCCATGCTAGAGAAGTCTTTGTCGACCAGATCACACAATGCAAAATTGCGAATGGGCTGGGACCGTTTGTATCGGACTATCGTTTAGACGTTAACAACTTACAACTGCATTCATAAATCCATGTTGGATTTGGCACAAATAAATCGTTATTGAGTAGCTCCAGCCTCCAGCTACCCGAATAAATGGCTCCAGCCACCCGAATAAATGATGACTATTATTGATATTATCAATACTAGTACGGGGGCACGTTGGGATTACACACCCAATTGTTTGTGGGTCCTTTGAGTTAAGAAGGTCAAAAAATATATATATATATATGTTGAGTTTGCTAATTTTTCTGGACTAGCGAAAACAGGTAATAGGTCCATAAGGGACAAAAAATTCAAATAAAAATATGGAGAGAAATACTCATGTAACTTATGGGAGAATCCTGCAAGTTTAAATTCCACCAAATATTAGTTGGGATTTCTTTATTATGTAATTATGTGATGGGCCTTTGGTAGCCGTGAGTTCGGCTAGAGACAAAGTGTTCTTACGATAGATGGGCCAAAGAGCAAAGTCTTCAAAAAAAGTGAAAACGGTTGGGTCTACTAAAAATAGATCGAGAGCTTTCTCCAGGGTTCCTTGATGAGCCTTCGGCAATATAAGTCTTCGGCTAGGGTCCTTCAATGTGTTATCTTCGGGCCTTTCGGGGTTGATGAGCCTTCGGATAATGTAAGCCTTTGAACTAGAGTCTTTCAATGTAACTGGTGTAGGTCTGTCTTAACCCTCTAACTTCTTTAAAAAAAAAATATAACTCCATAATTTAACAATTTTTACACTTACTTCAATGGTTTTTTAGAAATCTCTACACTATATGATAACCGGGTTTTGAGGAATCCCTCTCCAATATTGAGTAGGCTAATTTAGATGTCCTTATTTACTTAATTTAAAAACACTTCTCTCATTAAATTTATCCTTCACTAAATTTAGAATAAGCCCCACTTTTATTAATATAATTTAAACAAAGTCTTTTTTGTATTAATAATTTAGAAACACCTATCTAATGTCACTTAAATTAAATAATTACTCTCATTTCCCACATTAAAATTAAAACAAGCCTTATTTTATTATTGATAATTTAAAAGAACTTTTTTAATATTACTTAAATAACATAATTATCTCTCATTTTGTTTTAAAAAATAAATAGACGATATAATTACAATTATGATTTATAATTAGAATCCAAAAAATCATGCTGATTATCGATCTAGAGCGGTAGGTGAGACTTAAGAAAACCTATGCATACAGCATACTTGGTCAATATATAAATATATAATTTAGAGACAATGCTGTCACGAAAAAGTGACAAAAAAAAAAATTACACTTTTTAAGTTGCAGTAGCTCTGGAGGTGGGAGCAGGATTTTTAAGATAGTAAAGATACACGATAAAGTGCCACGTCTACTCTCCTTTGTGGTACTTTGAACAGTTGTTCGTTATCAACTGGGGTCCCCGTGAGACACTTTCGATCATCTACATAGTTCTACACTTGTATTCCTTTCCTTTGTAGTTTTCTCTAGAAAGACTTGCATAAAGCTTCATTAGATTTTCTCTAGAATTCTATCGAAACTCATCAGTCTCTGGTTTCTATCATTTACAGGTACACACATAGTTTCTCTTCCATCTTTAATTTACTTGTAAATAACTTTGCCAAATAACAGACTACAATAGCAGAGAGAACTTATCTGTAATGTGCAAAAGTATCAAGACTATTTTTAATTAAGATGTTTTGACAAATGGTAATCTCCATGTTAAGTTGTTATTGTTATATTGCTGGATATGATTTTTTTTTTCTAGCACAGGTACAATTTGATTATATACACAGTACAAGTACTTTGTTATTTACTCTGCCTCATTTAACAATTAAATGAGATACTTATGTTTTATGATTGTGATCATTTTTTTTTTAACTATTGAAGCAACCAAATCAGTGAACATTGCCACCTGTGTTCATATTGTTCAAGCAAACGATGAGTCTGTTTTTGTGAATATTGAACCTATTAATCTGAAGATGGAAAGGAAACAAAAGATCATGGAATATCGGGGGATATTCGATAAAACTTTGGCATCTGATAATCTTGCAAATGAGGATTTTATTAGAAGGCTTGTCCAGAATCAATTGCAATCATCACCTTCTGAAGCTCAAGGTTGTTTACTCCTTAAATAATGTTTCTATTTACTTTTGTTCAATGACTTATCGATTGTTGATCAACTTGTTTTCTTGGTCTGCCATAGAATATGAACTTGTAGTTAAAAGTTTATACTTGTAAACATGCATGAATACCGGTTGTCTTGTAGAAAAACGAATCAAGGAAGTGACACATCTTCTAGACATAATGAGGAGTGCTTCTGGAAATGATTTTAAGCCGTCGAAATCTTATGGAATGCAACAAGCTGCTTGGAAGGTATGCTATCAAGTCAAATGTTCTAACATATTGCTTCTTATGATCAGATATACTATCTTTATCCAGTTGACAGAGATCCTTCAAAGAAGTTCCTTCAATATGCATTATCTTCGTGGTGAGACTAAATTGTCTGCTAAACAAATTTTTATTTATTTTTCTTATTCCCAGTTAAAAGAGGATAATGACGAATACCGCGTTATGTATCGTGGAAGGACCACAGGGCTCCCCTTTCACACATTACTAGCCGAAGGCTATGTCAATGCACCATTAGATTTTTGTGAGTCGAAAACACTACTTAATATCTTTGTGCTTATATACTATGTTAACTATTGAGTGCCTAATCATACAAATTCCTCAACATGATATATGTGTTGCAGGTCTATGCGCCGGATGGGAAGTAGGTCTGTACAAGAATTGGTGAGGATTGTTACTGAGGTTCTCCTATATACTTTTGTTATGCCATAAGATTACCTTCAGTTCAAGATGATAATGAGAAATAAGAAGAAATAAAGAAAAAGACAAAACAAAACAAAACAAATGCATAAATGATGAGTTTATGTAATATATGAGTAAACTTCAATTAATTGGATTACAGTTCTCTTTGTTTGAGTGTGAGAGATTCAAATTCTCATCATAATATATAACAATCATTTTAACAGGTGGCCACAAATAAAAGTTCCCCATTCAAAGTTTTGACAGCATGTTGTTTGGAAAAAGTCAGAATTGATGAACAGTTATCTTTGCTTAGGTTTGTTAAGCAAGATGCTTCGATATGTCACTTTGTTGATTCTGTCATTATGTTCACCTTTTATGGTATTAATTGTTTTGCTAACTATATGGAAGAAAGGATGAAGGTTCCATGGCCACTGTCAAATAGAGAGCTTGTTCTTAACTATTTTGAATTGGAATGTTTGGAAGATGGGCTAGTCATTGTGCTTCTAAACACGGTAAGCACTGGTTTCTTGTACTTAAATCGATATGATACTGAAACATTCATTTACACAACTCTTTGTCTCCACTTTCCAGATATCTGACCCAGAGAATGTTGATAAACGCTTGTTTGATTTACCAATGATGAATTGTCCGAAGCCAAGGATAGTGTAAGCATGGATATGACAGGAGGCTTTGTTCTGAAAAGAATCACCTCAAAAAGTAAGCTACTATAGGTGAGTTCTACTCTAAAAAAATTGATTTACAGTCTCGATGGCCCCCATTAGTATAGGAAGCGGTTCAGTTTTTGCACCTTAATTACACCAAGAAATGTAATTCCGAAGTGAGTAAGTTCTGATTGTTGATTTGATATGATAAGTTTATTGTATCATTTATCTGAATATCTTAATAAAAAATATTTTTAAGTGTGCAATCCTCCTTGTATTGGCAGCTCTGGTCATGTACTGGTATCAGTGTGTAGTTGTTGTATTTGCATCATGTTATGAACTGGCCAATATCCAGTGTCCCAAATGGTTGATAGCTTGGGTGAATAAACGGCTTATCGAATAGAGTTCATCAAGACACTAATTTAGGGAGGGATCGTCATTGAGCAATCTTTGTAATTGATGTAATTATGTACCCTGCATCCTAATCTGTTTATAATTTGATATGAAATTGAAAATTGGCTTGAGTAGTGTTATATAGACAATATGTGTAGACAAGGGGACTTCATAGTATGTATGGGGTTTTACACATCCCAACTTTTCATACCATGTTAATAGCAGAAATGCATGTTCTAGAACCAATCCTAATTCATCAGCTTTCAAGCAACCATATAAGGGCAGTAGAGTATTGATGTTCAGTAGCTTTGACATACCTAATTCGATGATTAGTTGGTACTTGGTAGAACTTTTGTTGAGGCAGACTTTTATTTATGGATCCAAGATCAATTGATAAATTTATAATGTCAGAGCATTCAGCTCTCTATATGTTAGAGCATTGAGCGTGGATGTGGAGCTACCTTAATGGCATTCGTATTTCTCACAAAGGAGCAAAATTGCTTAATTTGCGTGTTTTGTTGCTCTATGGTATATGTTTCCTTGCAGATTGTGCTCATTCTAGATATGCCATTCTGCAGGACTATGGGAATTCTTGATCTGAAACTGGAATTTGTTCCTCCATCACTTATTAATTTCATGTCAAGGCAACTATTAGGCAGCGCTTGCAAGCTTTTTCAAAAGGTTTGTGTTGGCTTCGTCGTTCTTATAGTTTTGAATATGTTTCATACATAATACATAAATTGTTCTCTTACATATATCACCCCTTGATATTTCAGACAGTTACCTCTATGGCCAGAGATGATGGGGACTTTGGCAAGGCATTGGAGGATCCTTTATATGTTAGGATACGTGAACATTTACATCTCAGCCATAGCCCCGAGCACATTCCAGGATAAAAAGGCCCACGGAATGAATAAAGTGGAGTAATATCTCCTAGAATTCGTAGAAGAAAAATTGGTTCTAGAGAATAAGAAAATTTTGAAAGTGTATATCTAGTCGTATGTTGGAGAAAACATCACAACATAGATCCTTGACACGGGCCATCTACAATGTGGTATAATAGTATATATATATATGCGGCAACACCAATGCTTTTTAGCTATATAAAATATCAACTAAGTGAATATAGATTTGGAATTATACCGGGACCTCATGGTTTCAATTTTGCACAATCATCCGTATTCCATATATATTTTTGGCAAGCCTGTGATCGGTAACTCATTGCTGATGGGCGGGGTTAATCCCCACATAGGTAGTATCATCACCCAAAGATTTTATGAACTTTGCTAGTTGGCACCTGCGTGATGCGTCTATCTAATTATTGAATTTAATCCAAGTTGATTCTCATCTTTAGAGTATCTCCAATGGGGGTGTAAACTGAATAGGGTGGAAAGTTTACACTCCAAATGTTAAAAAACTCTATCCAATAGAGGTGTTAAACTGTATGTACTAGACTATTAGTTGATAGAGAGGGTGGAAAATTCCCCATCTTGCTATCAGTTGATAAATAGCCCGGGCACACTTGAACACATGAACAAAGAATGTTCAGACGCCACTTGAAGTGTCGTCTCTATCTATTTCGAAAAGTCATAATTTGAAAATTTTTAAACTCCGGCGACACTTAAAAATCGACGCCAAACTCGAACGCTACTTGAGGCCATCCGAAGTTTAAAATTGAATTTTTTACACTTTTCCATTGGGGAACATTAGAGAGTGGATATTTATGGACTATCCAATAATTTGCAATTGGCTATAAAATCTTAATAGCACTTAGGTGGAGCCTATATGGAGGTGTAATTTTACACTCCCTATTGGATCCCTATTGGATGCCCTTACACAAGTATTCTGCGTGAGGTTTGCATCCTAGGTATTATTCCTAAATGTCACAATTTTTGGATCCAAGTAGACCACTCTTAAATTGTTAGGAAAAACCATGGTTTTACAACCCGTCGATTGAGCTCTGGGTGAGTTTCTCAATACATAACCCTTTATATAATTTACTAGAAATTAACCCGTGGCTCATGCTTTCGAGTCATAACGTTATTTATTTTTTATTAATTAAATTAAAAAGCTGTAAAAAACACAAAAATCTAATAACTATTATTTACAAAATTAATATTGAGTGCTTATGGAGGGTGTATGCTACTTAGATTGTTTTGGATTATGATGACCTTTGTTATATAAACATATGCATCAAATTCATTCATTTATCAAAAAATTTAAGAAGTCATTATCCTATCAAATATTATATTTTTTATCTAAAATATTATTTGTCTAGAAACCAAAACAAATTCACTCTATCTAGCAAAATGCAATAACAACGGGTTAAGGCGATCTAGATTCAAATTCTCAACAATGAAGGGTTCCTTATTTCCTATGCATAAAAAGAAATTGATAAATAAACATCAAAGCTCAAAAGTTATTAAATACACCTTCTCTCAAACTAAAGCGAGGACTTCAGGATACACAATATTAGTTGTGTGGTTTGAAGAATCAGGAAGGAGGATGACACCGATTCGCTTTTGAAGAAGTGCATCTTGATAACGCCATATATAATTGACCATGGCTAAACACACAGTTGTGTGTGTGTGTGTGTGTGTTTGGAGGCGGGTGGCGGGACCAATCGGCCCCTTAGCCCAAAGGTGTATAGAACTGACCGATAAGTGATGCACATACATACAAGCACTTTTGATTCTTAGAGTCCTCCATCATTTTTCTTCCCAAAAAATCCAAGGTCACAACTTCACCCTCAATCTGCGCACTCAGTATACTGTGACTCCACTTCTGTTAGGCAACAGAAGAAATTTTCGATTAGACCCTACATCAAGATACAACAGTAAAAAGGAAGCAAGGAATATGATTTAACTCAAACGTGTTAACCAGTAGACAAGATGGAAATAGGTACTTTTGGCAAAATTAAAAATTCTATTTTACTTCTAGTGATAATTTTTTAACCCTTTTTCTTACAGAAGGTTCCTATGCAGCAAAAGTCTATTTGCAGTCACGAGAGCCCCTAAATAGCAATAGAGGGCGAGGATAAGGTTTTAGTTAAATAAATTTCTCAAAATGCCAATATTACCTAGTTCTCTCAATGTGGAGCAGGATGTGCCAAGAGCCTAGAGGTAATCTTTTTTTGGGCATGTTATCAGTTGGAAAGACAATTACGAGAAAGACAGTAGCAGCATGATACATTGCCTTCTATTACTTTTCCCCTATGGTCCTATACCTACGTTGTATGTTTTTATGAACAAACTTAGCAGATTAACACATACTCTTGTAATTTCATTCCAAATTATTACGGAGATGAAAAATAACATAACTTCTATTCAGAGAGGATTCAACACGCATATAAGCAACTTTGGTAAAAATATAAATTAATGTTTCTAGGGAACTTTTTTTTGCGTAATTTCTAAAAAGTAATTGTATCCCAAATAAACAACACAGCTCAACAAATAACTAAATTTAACATTTAATAGTAAGTCCAATCATTACAATCCAGTATAAAGAAGCCATCCATGAGGGTTGAACTAAATAGCTTAAGAAAATCACGTAAATAATGCCCAATGCAAGAGACAAGTCATCCAAATCAACTTAGGATCAGGCAAAGAAGCCAGAGACTGCCCACTTTGGAAGAATGCCAGAGACATCAGTCAGAATGGTTTTTGTCAAGTTGTCCAAACAAGAAACTTCATCCAAAACATCACCATAAAAAAGGATGGTTTGAGTTAAATGAGCTCTTACACACGGACTGAATTGAGTGATCCTAACTATCAGATGACAGTCCTCATCAAAGGAAGTCCGAGGAATGACCAAACTCCACAGCTACATATGAATCTGTCAGAAATGAAAGTACTAATGCCTATCTTTATCAGAAGAATATGAACAGAGTAAGACTCTGTTGCAGCTCAACATCTAAAATTACATCCTTAAGTGGGCTCACGAAAAAACATCATAAGGATTTCCATACAGTGAAAACTGATTGTCAGTAAGGCCTCACTACTAAGGATTCTCTGATGTATGTTCATCCAATGAACAACCACCAGAAAAAAAGCATCAATATCCTTGCATCCATTTCGACAAACTAGTGAACATCTAGATGCCTCTCCAATTAATAGCCCCTCCCCAACAATAAGTAAAAGATAAAATATTGTTTGACTTCCATAAATGCACAATGAGCAGAAACAATTTTTCTTATTTTGACACGCAAGATTTTAATGGAGCTGTAGGGGGATGCAGATCTTCTGTTAACAATTTTACAAATATTACCACCTAGGGAAGATGTTTGCACATACGAGATGTTAAACACGTGCTAATTTATTACCTCTTCTTCCTCCTAGGTAATATTGGATGTCCCTCACTATCACTCATAGGATTCCCTTTCTTTATGCATTTAGCTTAACAAGACCAATACAGCATAAGGAAAAAGAAAGTGACAAGGAAGGATTGTAAGAATTGCATGGAGTTCAAGTTAACTTACCCCAGTCAAGAGTGTTCTCTTTATTCCATGACGAAGTAATTTTGCCCACAATACCACCCAAATAACTACACAGCTTTTGGCCAATAGGATGCACCAATGGGTGACCCAAGACATGATGACAGCCAGCGACCAACCTACCAAAAGCTTGGTGAGAGATAATTCTATGGTAAACGCTAGATACTTAGAATCTAAAATTCTCCCACACTTAAATTCTTCAAAATCCTTCATTTAATTTTAACGTGTCAAGGAAAACAGAATCCTTTCGTGCACTTTTAACAAGGAGCCGCGTCTACTCAGATTTCTCTGAAATTCGATTTCTCATCTACAAAGATTTGAGAAAAGCACAGCCATTGCAACCTCGGCCCAAGCACAAGAGTACTAAAGTTACCACTATGGAAGTTATAATAGTGGCCATCACCAAAGGATCAGAAACTTATCCCAACTACTGGAATTCAGTAACATGAACTCTGTTCTAGTATTCATCTATGCCAAACTTCACATGCTCTAGAAATGGCAAATGATGTAACCGAAAAATTTGAAGTAGTTTCACATGGTTCATGTAATCAAGAAATGAACTCTCAGGACATGTCATTGAACCTGGATCATCAATCATCTTATTACAACAATTCAGCTATAGAGAAGATCCAATGTCCTCTTAATCACAGGAGTGATCCACCTAAAAATGATTCTGACAGTCTCGATCTGAGAGGTTGAATATGCTTGGGGAGTTAGGATAAGATTCACTTTCACTCACTTTAAAAAGAGATGAACAAGCCTGTTGATTTATCAGACAGGCAATACGTAATTCTACTGGAAGGTATTGGAATCAAGTTTCTGGTATAAATTCCTAAAGACTTTACCAAAAGAGCTAAAAGCATCATTAAACTGGCAAAACTATCTTGAGGACTGTGTTTTCAAGGATAGCTGTTAGCCACTAAACAAAATAATTTGGTTACTATAGGCATATAGCACCAACCAAAAGATCAATGATTGAAGAAATACTCGACTTCATGCAATTTAGAGAAAATTTAACTACATCAGCAATCAGAAACAAAGGTAGTAGTATTAACATTAAAAAAAAATTGTCTGGTATTTGTGGAGAATGCAATACCTATAGTATGGAAGTCCATGGAGTCAGCTATTGAGAGTCTTTCAGAGTCGTGTGTACAGCAATCGCTTCCTCAAATTTTAGCTTCATTCACGGCCTTCTCACATTCCTTCAACTTCTTTTGCAGCATCAGGATCATTTGGACATATTCTCTTGACCTAATCCATATCAAAGAACGTTAGCATTTACAAATCCATATGTCGTTTGGACATGAACACACTGACCATATCGTAAGTTAGCACTAAGAAGAAGACGAGAGAAATGAACAGGGGGTGGAGCCAAGAATTTATAATGGCTAAGATGAAGCCAGGAATTTACCTTTGGGCTGACATGGGTATTTTCCTCGAAATATAGCCGAGCTTAAGCCAAATTTTAAGTTAAAGGTAATAATTATTTTTTTCAAAATTTACCCTGGGGTTTAGGCCCATGGTAACCCTCTAGCTCCACCCCTGCAAATGAAGTAAACTAAGTAGCTCACAAAATAAAAAAAAAAACAAAAAGGTGGGCTCCAACTCAAGTTAAAAACACACAAACATTTACAACAACGGTTATCCATCACGTCAACGATTAAGCACACATTCTAGTTATAAAAAATCAAAATAATCATACATCAAAACAACAAAACCAAATGCTTTAAATTGAACTGTGTATTCATCGTAAAATAATGGTTGTCACACTATAACTGCAGTAACACACAATAGTAATTTGGAAACAGTAGAGAATAATTTTACATCAACAAATAACTTTATGTGGTAGATAACCAAACAAAACTCTAGTACAACTTATTTTATCTATCATGCAATCCAAATTATTCCGATTTTTATTATTTTAATCTACTATTCAAACAATATTATAAATATTATATAAGTCTAAGAAATACGGAATGAATTATACTTTGATCTACTATCCAAGCATATTTTCCACTGAACACTTTTTTCATTACCGATGGAATACCTGTTGAAAATCTTTTAAAGCATCCTTAAACTTTCCCATTGCAAGATACGCAGCCCCTCTTCTATAATAACCCTGTCACACCAACAAATATTTAGATTCAAGATAGAAAAACACTAACAAATACGCTCACGGCTCACCTTTGAGTATTTAGGATCAACTTCTATCGCCCGTGTCGCATCCTGTATTGCACTCCCATACTCCTCCAATTTAGTATGTGCAAATGCACGATTCGCCCAGTATACAGCATTTTCACTATTGAGTCCAATAGCTTCGGAATACAGATCAATAGCTTGCGAATACTTACGGGCTGTAAATAAAAGTCTATAATTAACACAATTGACAAAGTATTATCATCATTACAACAAACTAATAGACCATATATATTTTTTTAACCTTTGAATGCATCATTAGCCAATACTTTGCGTTCTTCAGCTCGGGCAATATCAAGATTTGCACTTTCCACACCGTTCATGTTTTCACTACAAGGCAATAAATAAACAAATAAATATATATTATGGAACTGGATAAAGAATGAATCTTTACATATATTTCTATTGGGGGTAAGATGGGAATAAAGAAAGTACCTGGTTGCGAGAGAGAGTGAGGGTTTTGGAGGGAAGTGGATGAAAGAGAGAAACCCTAATTTTGAGGGGTTTTCTATTTTATATATATATATTTATATTTATATATTTCAGGTCAGATAAAAGAAATAGAACATTCTAGAAAGCTTAATAATTACAGTAGAGTAAAATTACGGAGCATTGAGTGCTAATCATTATTTTTACTCTTTCTTTGGTAAAAAAGTTTATGGCGTATATAGTCTGTTTCTTTTTATCGTTTTGGAGATGTTGAGCGTAAAATGTTTTGGAGATACTAATTAGCACTATGGTATCTGCTGCAATCTGGTTTAGATTGCATAGTGATGCTAAACCCAACACGTGCTTTGGCTTGGAGAAAAACCTCATTTCTCCTTCATCGTTTGAGGTGCTTTGTCACGTAATTGTCTCTCAACACTTCTCAGTTTTTGTGTGGTGGTGTGCCTTGAGACTATAGTAGATAGAAGAGCTGGAAATATATGTTCATATTAAGCATAAGATGGTAAGCATTTTCATTTTTTGTAACTAACAACTTAATTACTTTGACTGTAGTTTTCATTGTTCATACGAAGGGGATCGCTATTTTTGAACTGAACCGGCCTAGTGTTATTGAGTATGTGATTTGGGTTTGAAGAATGAAATTTATGTATTATCAATTTTATGATTTTTCTTAAAATTAAGCTTATTTATTCTCAGTATGGTGTTTTTGTATCTAATTAGGTGGTTAAGTTATGGTCATGTTTGAAGAATGAAGCTTGTTATTTAGTGGGTTTTTTGAGAAAATTGTGTAGATTAAGTTAATAGGAATAGCTAGTTGTGAATCTGTTTTCAAATTTTAGAATTAATTGCTTGCTCTCACCATATTGTTATTATGTATCGACACAATAGGTAGACTGAAGTATATTGAGTGGTTATGAGTTTATTATGCCCACTCCATTTCTATACCTGATTCAATTTGACGTAGTTGTTTATAAGAGAAGACTAATAAGAGAGTGGAAGATAAAGTCAATTTTAATCAATTGATCAAGAGCAGGATAGTGTGCTCCCAGGAACTAATCAAGATTAAATGAACTTGATGTAGTTACTAGTAATGAATAATAAAATCCATGTCTTAGAAGTAGTTTTTAGGTGTATTTACAAATGTTGTTATTTTTACTTGTCTTCTTTTGTCTTGCACATGTTTGGGAAAATTTTTGGAATTTATGAGAGTAGTAAGTACTAAAATTGAATTTTGTAATCGATATTGTCTCATAGAGTTTCTTTACAATTGATAAATAGTGTACTTAAATTGTTTTGTTATGACCTTGATATGTATCAGTTTTGTATGTGGAATCAATTGTAGACATGTCCTAAATGTTATGTAGATATGGGCTTGCATAGGAGATGAAACCCTCGAGTGGCCTTTGACACATTCACTTCATGTGCCTACCATGTCTTTACGCACATCTCTCGTTTCTGGCTATTTTCATACTCCTTTAAGTCGTTATCCATAGGTTTTTAATGCATGTAGTTGGTGTCTCTATATCTAAAGTTAACTTTGTTCAAATGTGTAGTGGTTTCCGGCTTTTGAAAGCTTAAGAAGAATTAGCACCCCCAATCAATGCTTTTCAACCCCGATCTTTGATTATGTCATGAGCAGGTTTAATAATTTGGACCACAATGGCTGCAAGCTCTATATTAGGTGGACTTGTGAGAAATCACTTCACATTCAACCTATAAAGTTTATTTGATGTATGTATCTGCATTTTGAAGAAGATCGCTCAAGCCACGACTTTTATAGCATCATCGATGAACAATGTAATTTTATGCATTATTATATGTTATGAACCGCACATTTACGTTGTCGTAATTAAATATTTTAGTGTTGCAGTAACGACATTTTGTATGTATAACACCCCGTCTTTTTATTTTGTTTTCCTAGTATAATAATAATAATAATAAAAATAATAATAATAATGATAATAGATAAAGCAAAAGATATTATAACTATCAGCTTAGGAATAAAAGTCTCATAAGTAAATAGATAAGTTTCAACCCTTGTTTTTCGGGGAGGTTTTAAAAAATATATATATATATATATTCTCACGTAGATTTTTTGGGAAAAACACATTGAAAGTTTTATAGAGAGGAAAGAAAAAAAAAAAAAAAAAAAAAAAAAAAGTTTTACTGGCAATGAGAAAAGGAAGTTTTTCTGTTAGCTAACTGATAGTCGGAGCTCGCTACAGGTGAGTAGAGAATACCTCAATTCATTTAAACATTAAATTTCTTACTCTTATTACTCTTACAGCATGTGTTGGGTTTACCGACAAAGTTATAATGCTATCAGTTTTTCTCCTTTTATTACAAGATGTTAAGTTTTACGTGTTTACTCACTCTGTATCTATCTTGGGAGGAATTGGAGAATACCTATTGTGTTCACATGATAAATTTTACATTTAAAATTATGTGGTTTAACTACTGTTATCATTAGTTCGATATTGTCGACAGAAAATCTACCCCAATCCTTTGAAATAAAACAAATACATAGATTGGTTATGATTACTGTAATTGTCTTGGTGGAACTAGATAAGTATCTATGCGTTTCTTTGATTTGTATTGACGATTGTTGGTGTCGTGAGATTGGGTCATTGAAGCTCGAATAAGCGATAATGCCCAAAACAAAACCAAATCGTCATGATTTTGTTGTGTTTGAATAATTTGTTTTGTTGGTTTTTGTTGTGAGGTTAGACTGTAGTTTTGATTGTTGATTGTTGAAGGGAGATTGGATGCTCGAGAGTGTTAGGGGAAGCTTTAGAACAGGTGTTAATGGAGGTCAATATATATCCAGTTTTGAGGGAGGAATTTGGGGAATAAATGAATTGGCCGGGTTTTTGTATGAATTAAAGTAGTAGGGGTTTTGTTGTAGGTTATTTTCGGTTAGTTGGAGAGGTGAGTGGTGGTGGCTGATCGGTGGAAGGGGTGAGCTGGGGAAGAAGATGAACAATGAGGTTTTGGGTTTTGTTAGGCTTGGGCCGAGCTAGTATGTGGCCTTGTTGGTTTTTTTTTTTTTTTTTTTTTTTTTTTTTCTATGGGCTTAAGTTATGTTAGATTGGGCCTGGGAAAGACTAAACCCTTTGGCCTTAGTCTTTGGGGTTTTGACTAGAGTTGACTGTTAACTATTGACTAAAGTTGATTGTTGACCATAGTTGACTTTGACTGTTGACCAAGGTTTACTTTGACCAATTGACCCAATTTGATTTTTAACTCGGATTATGATTTGGTCTGTTAGGATAGGTCTAGGGCTATTAGCATGCTTGGCTTTAGGCTAAGACCTTTCTATATATACTTGTGTACGTGTATTAACTACTATGTGATATTTCAGTTTTTTATGATATACAATGTTATGACACTTAGACATTCATATAATTAATAACGCGTAAACCAAAAATACAAGAAACAAGATACGCTTTCGTTCTCTGAAATAATATATGCAATAAAGTTCAATAATGCGTAAACAATTTACCGCACCCTTTTAGAACTCTCCACGCCTCAAATTTTGGAAATGAGTTTTATGATTGATGATGTTATATGTTAGGTGGGCATTTATTGAATGTGCCATAAATGGCCGTTAAGCGTTATAATTGGTATTCATTGAATGTGCCATGAATGACCCGATTGTTTGAATTTACTAAGAGAGGAACTAAGGTATTCACCTATGGTTAGTTGTATTCCTTGAGTGTAATGGGGAATGTAGGGTTGGGTATTCCTTGAATGTGGCGGGAATGACCCAAGGCATTTATTGAATGTCTTTATGAATGGCCCGATAGTGATATGATAGGTATTCCTTGAATGTGGCGGGAATAACCTAAAGTATTCATTGAATGTGTCATGAATGACTTGAGTTTTATGCCCAAATATGCTGTGAAATATGTGTATGAAAGCCCAGAGATGGCTATGATATTGTGGTATTCGGTGGGAGAGAGACACACAGAAATGTGTGATTTGGCAAATGTGTGGAGTGCAAATTGTGGAGTAGGTACTAAATGGTGAGTATATAAGAAAAGTAATTGTTTAATTGATAAGAGAAATTGATTTGATTATGCGAGTGTGTTTGGGCTTACATTTGAATACCTATAGAATATCTACATATGTATATAAAATTTCTAACTTTCTTTTGCAGGAGGGTAGGACTTAATAATATTTTGTGCAGGGACGCGGTCCTACCCTAATACAGCAGTGGATGTCGGTAAGTTTTAATTCAATTACTTAGTTATTAAAACAAGTTATTATAACAAGTTAATAATATGGGAGTCTTACTTAGGAAGAAACTATGTCGGTTGAAATGACGGAACTACCTGTCTTCTAAGCTGAAAATGATTAATTTATGATATATTTAAAGTGTTAGTTGGATAAGTAAAGATTGGAAAGGTTTATATGTGGTTAGTCTACTCATACCAGCGAATTCCATTTTGCTGACCCATGTTTGCTTTGTTTTGGCAACGTAGGTGGGTTCTTGGGAACATAGGTGGAAGACAGTGGAACCGCGGCGTGTGATTTTGATTCTTGCTTGGAGCAGTCCGTTAGTTCTTTTATTAGGTCTAATTCTTATTAAAATGATGTAATAACGTAGTTTATATTTTTTCAGCATGACATGAGAACATGGTAGTGAGGACTATTATTCAGAGGGTTTGTTTGATGTTTTGTTTGGATGGAAGATAGCTTAATAAAGTGATGGTGGAATTTCAAGTGGTTTCTTTTATGATGTGGGTTTTAGGTTTTGACATGTGTTGTATCCACCCCGCAATAGTCTGGTTTTTTAAACAAGTGAATATAGTGATGTTTGAGATATTTATATTTCAAATATTCACTTTACTATTGTTTAGAAATTCGGGCTGTGACAGTGTGATAGACATAGACATTGTTATCTAGCGCAGTTGGATTTCCATCACCGCTACAAAAATTTCCATGTGTTCTAAGTTCTAACACCATTACCATTATCCAAATTTTAGACATTTGTACATGAGTACATTGCGGTGTCGGATTGCGTTTAGTAGTTATGAATATTGACATTAAATACATACATATACATAGTAAACGACAATCTGTTAATGAAAAACGACAATGTACTGATGATTGTTGTTGAAAACAATCACATAAACCATTATACAAAAATATACCGAGTACCCTATCGTATTGAATAATGAAATATTTGTTTGCAATTGTAACTTTTTGTAGTATTTCAATAATATAGTATGGCAGACTTTCTCTAAAACGGACATGTTCATGGACATCTTATATATATAGTGTCTTGCACAACTTATATGGTGTCGTCCGTATAAGTTGTGTTTTTTTAACCTTTCAGTATGTATCAGCTCACGAAAAAACACTATATAAGTTGCCCACAAACATGTCCATTAACGGACATATCTATTTTAGAGACAACCTGTATTATAGTATGGATTTTTTGACAATTTCTTTGCAACTATAACTTGTTCTGCTATTTCGACATGCAATCGTTTTGCAACTATAACTTGTTCTGCTATTTCGACAATCGTTTTGCAACTATAACTTATTCTGCTATTTCGACAATCGTTTTCACACATTGAAATTGTAAATGTAACCACAAGCTGCCAGTACTATTTTGGTATAACATGAACATATAATGCAAGTTAAAAGTCAAGCAAAGGAAAATTAAAACAGGGATCGACTCAAAAGAAAAAAAAAATTATTATATAGTATAATGTTAAAATGTGTGTGTTTAATTAAGTAAAGGGATTTATAGGAATGAGATAAGTCATGAACAATTTTTCGCGTGAAGAAGTAAAAAAGCGTAATCAATCTATCTAGTTGGTTCGGATAATCGGCTCTCACTTTCGATAGAACCAAGTTCAAGTCTCAGCACCGGAATTTATTTATTGAATACGGTTAGTTAGGAAATGTACTCCTAACTAAGCCAACCTTCTCGTAATATATATATTTTTCATTTGAGCACAACTTACTAACTTAGGGGGAAAAATGAAGTAAATAAAATGTAGTAGTATATCGTTTGTTGTTAGCTTTTAAGATTTATGCAGTATGGTCGTGGTAATAAGATGTTTGAACTCTGCTATTCAATATGACCAATTATCAATGTAATTTAATCTTAGATAAACATGTACATATACATTATCATAATCGAATATTACAGTGTCGCAACCTACGAGTACATCTTTACCAAAAGAACTTGCTGGTACAGTTCAGTGTGATAGACATTGTTATCTAGGCAGTTGAATTTCACACTTCATTATTTATCATTTACCAACATACATAATAACAGAAGAGAGTTGCTTGAACAACCACACATATGTACTTCACAATCTTTCTATTCATTCAAAATAGTGAGGCTTAATACAAGAAAAAGATCACAAACATGATCGAAGTACCAAAAGGGGAGTTACATAACACCTCCAATTTCCAATTTCATAAAATATAATAAGCAGGTGATGAAGAATATCTAATGTCATTAGCCATCTTCCACTTTCACATAGCCAAAATGCATGCATGATTTATGTCCATTCTAACTCATCTGCAAAACCTATAGAATTTCATGAAAATATTAATATAAGTATAAGAGTAATCTAAGAATAAAATGAGCTGAGTACTAAAAGAATTTGTTTTGCAAACATTTAAACATGTATAAATAATTGTAACAAAGCAGAATGATTATCACCTCACTAGGATCATTAAGGTTGATGTTCATGCTACCATGAGACAAGTCATTAGCTCCTAAACTTAAAGATTGTTGACTAAGAATGCATATCACTACAAACTACAATTACAAGTTAACAAACATGAGTAAATAATGACCATAACCTATAACTTAAACTTGACAAGTTTCTTAACATCCTTAGCTTGACCGGGATTGGTTCTTGTTTGTTTCTTGCCATTATTGTCAGTCCATGATTTGTGCCTTCTTGGTAAGCCCCTTATGCTTCATAATGGGTGGATCTTTCAATGGTTTTGACTTTGCGCATACGTATTTCAGACTTCGTTTGGCTCAACTTTCACTTGGTGCACTTCCAATTTGCTTCATGGGGCTGATTTCCACATTTTTGAATGTCGCTTCAACTTCCTTTAAAAGATTATAGAAATCCTTCATTGCAACCTTGAATGCTTTGGTGATGAAACACCTTAATTGCTATATTAACGACTTCCGCGATAGAGTTGGCTAAATCTTACTGTAACAGACACATGACAATCATCTACCATTTCTTATCCATCTTTGGTTGTCACTGATCCATACTTTGCATCATTTGTCCATTTTTTAAGCACTTATTTTTCTGGAAGGTTCAAAACATTCACAACTACAAATATCTTCATAACATGTCTGCACAAGTATCTAGCAAATTCAATCAACAAACAACTGCATGTGACAGTATTATCACAAGAATCATATGTCACGGTTCGAAATGTATGATCATGACTGTCTCTCCACATATGAAACATGGACTTTGTACCGGTTTCCTCAATCTTTCTTTGGCGATAAGAAAAACCTTATTGGATTTGTTGCTGAAACCTTGCAAAAATTTCTTTCGTGTAAACTTCAGCAACTTCCTTCTCAATTACCATATAAAATTTCAAAGCACGATTGGTATAATTGCTTTCATAGTCTTCATCATTTTCAGCATCTCGCCTGCATACTACAGCATTTCAAATTGTTTCATAAATGTTATCAAAGACAAAGATCTCTTCAAATAGCCATCAAAGTACGCATTAATACTCTCACTCCATTGGGTCGTGTACATAGATGCACAAAATATATAACGCGTATAAACTGAACCCCATCCATTTCTTTCGCTTTTCAAATAGGTTTGCTAACCACTTATTTTCTCCTAGCTACCTGGTACTTTCCAATCATCCCGTTCCAGCCAAGCTCAAATGTTTCGATAGTCTCATACCCAAACAAATATTTAACAAAATCATCCCAAAAACCTGGATTTGAGTTAATCCGCGTGGACGTATATTCTCGATTGCATTTTTGTAATATGACACTGAAAAAAGCGATGGTGGCGTGCGTGCTAGGTAACACTTTCTCAATAGCTACCCCAATTGCAGATTCTTGATCTATTAGAATCACTTTTGGTTGCTTACTGTTCATTGCCCTCATCCATGTCTTTATGACTCATTCAAAAGACTCCATACATTCATTATAAAGAAATGCATCACCGAAGATTGTTGTCTGGTAATGATAGTTGACACCTACAATTGGGATGAAATGCACTATACCGGTTTGTCCCATAAGTAGGATAAAAGCAAACAACATCTCCAAAATAGTGATAATCCATCCTTGACCGTGCATCAACCCAAAAGAAATTTTTGGTTTGGCCTTCCAGATCCATTTGGATTGAGTAGAAAAATGATGGGTTGTCCATTTGTTGATGCTCAAAAAATTTAAGGACAACTTCCACATCTCCAAGTCAAAGCTCATGTCTTCGAACCTTACCGAGAACGTTTATAACATCTCTTTCAGTGTAGCCAATATTACGAATTCATTTAGCTTCAACACCCATATAACACAACATAAGATTGACTTTAAACCTAACTAATTGCATGTTCCCCAACATTTGTTCTTGTTCTTTTGGTACCTTTCTCGAAGACTGAAGCTTATGTCGTTTGCTTGGAGTTGCAAGGTTGTGATTAGGCTCCTCAATAACTCGAGTGACAACCCAGTTTTTCTTTTCGTTTTTTCTTATCGACATGACAGCCTTGCACCCAATTCTTGTATTAGATCTTTTTCTCTGCCTCTGCTCAATCGGGTTTGATCTAGTAGCGTTGCAAAAACCTTGGAGGGAACAATAGTATGACCCAGCTATGATTTCATTTTTACGCTGAGATTTACCTATTAAGTATTTTCTAATTTTGAATCATGTCCTCCTTGCAAAATAATTATAAAAATCATAGGCTTCTTACGGAGAATCAAATTCCATGCCAACACGGGAGTCATTATGCTATTTAACATGTCTTCGTTGTCCTCATTGTCGACGCTTTCAACATTATCGACTGCACCGATATTTTCCCATTCAAGATGCTCATTTCCTTCAAATAGACCATGGTCTTCCCGATTCTCGATAACAAATTCGAGCATGTCTTCCTCATTATAACTATTACAATAGTCTTCAACAACATCACAAGAAATTTTTGGACTATCACCATTTTGATGTGGTTGTCTATAAAAATAGGTCTAGGGTGAAATAAAATAATGGCAAGTTTAGAAAAGAAATGAACTCACTAGTAGAAGAGGAACAAATTATCAACTAAAGCTCGAAATCGATCACATCTATTAAGAAACGTCTCTTCGAAAGATGGTTGATATATATGGTTCTTTTATCTATTTTTGTTCAATAGCAACGACAACATAAATTCTAAGGTGGTAGTTGTAACATTGATTAGGAGGGGGGCAAGAAAAGCCAACGAGAGAGAAAGGGATGACGTAATAAAGAGCACGTGCTGGTGAACATCACCATGCTATCTAACGGTTTAGATGGCCGCATGTACCATAATGCCAAGAGATCGATCTTTTAAGATCGGGACTCAAATGTATTCAGTCAAGGCTAGTATGTTACCATGGTATAATAGTGGAATGGACTGGAAGTCTGGAACACAACACATGTTACCACTAACCACCTACACAAGTCTCTGAAATTGCGTTCTCGATATCAGTAAAGCAATAAGATGGATCATTATTTTCAATAAATAAGTATTAAAAAAATAAGACAATGAAATTTGATAGATCCAAAGATACATCAATGCACAAACCAAATCACAGTTCACTTTGCCTGCCAAACACCACTTCCTTGTCTCAGTTTGTTTCTTGACATTATTCTCTAATTTAGCCATTTCATGAGCAAAAAAGGACTTGGATACATTTGTCGCAGGTATCATCGATACACTCCCTTTTGGCAAGTCAGTAAATGGCGCAGCAAACCAGAGTGTTTTTCTCTACTATCACACGTCCTTCATTTGACAGTACATCACCTAAGTGCGTTAGCTATCAACAGAGACAAACAAGAGGTTACCTAGCAACTGAAAGAACCTGCATACACTCTTTAGTTATTAAAAGGAAATAAAAAGAAGCAACTCAAAAAAGCCTAGACCCTGAACAGCCTATCAAGACTGCTAAGCCCAAAACTCAATACACTGAAAGAAAATACAAACTTTATACAACACTTCCAGTAAAGTATGCCCTATCCTTTTGATGTCTGCAGTCACCACCTTCGGTATTTTGAGATGGTATGGTTTGGTTGGTAACGTTGGAAGTTTTGAGGAGAGGAGCAGCATACATCAGGAACAAACACTGAATTGTCAGACGGTGAGTTTCGAGAGCTTTTTGGCCAAAAGAGTCCTGATGCTGTAGGTGGAGATGGTATCTCTGGCACTATCCATGGGACTTCAGGCACCTTAACGGAATAGTCATCCATATCAAATCTTTCATTTGCACCTTGTGACGATAAGGAAAAGTCAGAACCCCCAAGCTTTCCACTGTCGGCCTGAAAAAAAGTCACCATTGATACATCAGCAAATATATTCAGAGTCCAAAATTTATCAGCCAAGGACCTGGAAGACACTAGTGATAAATGAACACTTTGCAATCCATTAACTGATAAACTTCCAAAAATTCCTACTATTAATTAAAACAATCAGAGGTTATACTTAAGATGTGAGACATGAGTAATTGTATGGTAAGACAAGCCTTGAACCCACACATTATATTGTCCCAACTGGAAATTTTCCAGCTCAGAAGTTCGAGTAGGACCACTAAATAAGGATGCTAATCCCATCACAGGTGTGCCACTTCAACAACAGAAGCAGGGCCTACACTCTGAATGGAAGAGAATGAAAAATCTGTCAAGGCATCACTATCTATGACAACGAGGCAAGAACTGTCCTTGTGCCATGGTGATAATATAGAGTATGGTCTCTAACCAAAAGTCCAAAACTATTGAAGAGCACACTGTGTCTTACTCAAAAAAGGTAAAGTTGGTTTAGGCTGTTCACCTTTGAGATGGACCTCTCGAAAGCTATGAGAGTTTTCAAATGGTCAAAGCAGGAAATGCAAATAAACTATTATTATGAATAAGCAGTTTAACATACTGGAGTAAAGAAGATTTAAGAGTGTAGGCAATATTATCCTAACTATCAGGGGAGAAGAAAACAGTATCATGATTTTTTCTTTAGAGAAAACACAAAACAATGGAAAATAAAAGATTGTACTGATCAGCTAGAAGATACCTTAGAGGATCCATGTTCCATGAACCCAAAACTGTTACTAAAGTCCGTTAGTACGAGAAAGTCATCCAAGGGCCAGTCAGTAATGCTCCCAGTTGTAGTTCCCCAGAGAATGAAAGCTTAGGTGCTGGTAATGGCCCCAACTCCAACTTGACGGGATAATACTTCGTTATTTTCACCATTCTGTGACATTGAACTACTACGCACTGATTGAGAAAGTTTTTCTGCGGGTGCTCCAATAGAATTTGACATTTCCTTAGTAGATGAACCAACTGGTTCTGTGGTTTCAAGCCCCACTTTAACTCCAGTAAGCAGAAAGCGCTGATGGGAAGATACATAGGTGTTGGCAGTGTGTATGGAAACATCACATTTCCGACAGAGTAGAGCTCGATCTTCCAGACAGAAGAAGTAACCAACAGTGTCCTGCAGAGAGAAAAAATATTAGGAATTTTAGTAGCTAACAGACTCAATAGAACTCCAAATCAGTCTTTGTTTCTCCATGGCATGATGACATGCTACGGAGAAGCCTGACTTCAGGGAGGGGAGGGAGGTTGATATATCTGACAGCTAATCCAAATAAGGGGGATATTCTATGATCAACAAATGCGCTATGCTGTGCATATCGAAATGAATGAAATAATATGATGAGCCACGGCCCTTGGTCGTCAGTATAGGTAAACCTTCATGATGAAATAAATCTGGTTGAAACATGAATTATCAGAACAAACATATCAATTCTAAAATAAATCTGATTGAAATAAAGCTTACAACTCGTGAAGAGGTAATTATTTAGGTCATGATAAGAAGGAAAAGGGATTACTGAGAGTTAATATCTAAAAAAGGTATAGTACTTGAGCAAGCGACACCCCCACACACACACGAAGAAAGTGTGTGTAAAAGAAATAGAAACAAGACAAAAAAATTACACAAAGACATGCACATGTCATGATCTTTTTCAAAAGTACGAGACCATCAAATTATTATGAGGACCATGCTACAGACATAATTAGTTACCAGTATGCCATTTACCTAGACACAACTTATGGCCCATTAATGAAACAGCTAGGAAGTTGGTGGCAAATTTATCAAGTAGTATTGCTGCTAGCACATCCCTGGTCCTTCCATTACTCAGCAAGGTCAAAAACTAAATGTTGTGTTTCCCCTATAACAGCCTACTTTTCTCTGCACATGCTTTTCTTCTGAAGCTAAACAATTGGACTAATTCACTGAATATATACTGAAAAATAAATCGCAGGATCATCTGCTTCACGCCTTCACCTCCTTCACAATTAGCGCGCTATACTAGAAATTAATTTGCCGATCCCCTATTTGGATGAGGATAACAATCAATCACACTAAAGATCGGAAGCATTCATCAGTATATGAATGAGTTCAACAAACCCAGACACAAATCAATCAACAAAGATGACAAAATCATTTTCACCTACCATTCACTATACGATCCAATGATCCATCGTCACTAAAAAATACATATAAAAAAACACACTAAATCGACTCAAACTAATACGACCTTAGAGATTCATAATTGAGATCAGTAAAACTAATTCATACCCAGAACCTTAAAATGGACTTTAATATCACCATACAGAGCAAACTCAACAAATCAAAATTTCACAAAATTATATACAGTCATCAAAAGGAATTAATAAAATACACCAAAACCAGCTCTCCAAATCAACAAACAGATACTTAAAACCTTAAAATGGACTAAATTTTACAAAAAAAAAAATACCCGTCCAATAAAACCAAAAAACTCAATACACCAATCAACATAAAAAATAAAAAAGATAATATTTTTATTATTACCTGACAAATATCACACTTTGGCATCTGAGAAGAAGAAGAATTAGTCAACGGAACTCTTTGATGTTTACTAGCAAGTTTATTAGCAGCATGAACTTTCTCATCACATGCCCAACATAAAGCTGCTTCATCTGCACAACACAAAACATTTGCTTCTGCTGCTTCACAAACATTACACTGTATCTTCATCTTTATAACAACATGCACCACCAAAAAACAAGCAACAAATCTTGTTTCTAATCTTAAATATCAAATAAATATACTCAAAGTTTAGATCTTTGGATTTTTTTAAAGGGTTTAGCTGAAAATGAAGATGGGGAGAAAACAAAAAAAGAGGAGTCAGCTGGTTTTCTAGAAGTTGATGGGGTTTATGAACAGGTAAGGGTAGTTTGGTAAATGTACAATACTTACGTTGATATTTAGCCGACAATAGATCGTGTCTATGATTAGGTGCACGTGTGTGGTTTTTCAGTGCCCGAGATTTTCGTGTCGGATTTTCGAAATTCTTAATATTTCGTGAAAGTTTGAAAATATCTTCGTGCGTAAATAAATTGTACGTCCTTTTAATTTTTTGTTTTGAGGAAAAAAAGGAATTGAAGTAAATACTTGTGATTAAATTGATTGTGTTTGATCAATATAAGAAAGTTGTTGGATGGCGTCGTGCCTTGGCCCTTAGGGATCCCACTTGGGGGCAATTATCAGGTTGTCCTTATTGCCCTACCATTAATAATTTGTTATGACCCCTAGTGCCCTACTTCTTTGAAGGAGCAAGATGGTTCTACTACTCTGCTTTCTTTTTCACTCTTGCAATTGGGCCATTGGGATAAGAAGTAATAGACTAATAGGATTAAGATTCATGAAGACCAAGTTGCAATGGCTTTCTTTTCAATAATTTCTACTTTCATCCCATTTGAGAATTGTTTTGGTTCTCAAGAATTGATTCTTTTTTTTCGGGCTAATCAAAACCTGATATTTGCAAGGTAGAACTGAAAGAACACATATGGACCAATTATTAACTTTTCAATTCTTTGATATTTGAGTTCAAAGAATGTGTAGATTTACTTTTAAATTGTGTAAATGTCTATTTTATCTTTAGAGATTAACAAGATATTACACTAAATGACTTAGCTCAGGATGTAATGGAAATGGGAGTGTATTTGTTTAGATGGAAATAGTTGCTCTTCTTGAGAAATAAGATGTCTACATATATAGTATTTTTAGATAATATTGGAATCAAACTAACATAGTTATTAAGATTTTTTTTTATAGGTGCTAATAGGACACGTGTGGTGATATGGGCGTAATTTTTTTCACATAAGTAGGGACAAAAGTGGTGATATGGATAGGTGTGCTGTTAGGATAAATGACATGTCTTCACAAACTGCTTATGTGCGGTCGTATGGTGATTCATGGTATTGTGTTGTTTAAGCTGATATATAAAGAGTGTGGTTAAGAATGTATTAATGGTAGTAAAAAAGTGTAGTTTTGTGGATATCGATCGATATAATAAAAAATAAAAATTCATATAAAAAAATTATGGAGAACGGAATAGCTTTTCAATTTATAATTTATTATGGTTTTTAGTATTTGGAAGTGTGGTTGAGGCATGTGAGATTGAAAGAAGCTCTTGTCGGCTTATTGTTGTTCTAAATATAGTGATCTAAGATTATAGAACTGATTTACAGTTGGTTGGTTTTGTTCAATAACTTCGATGATCTTGGTTTCATGTGTAAGATTCATCTATGTTCAGCTATCGAATTGACAGTTTAATGGACGGTTAGCTGTGGTTTTACACTTCTTTACGTACAAATGATACTGTTAGCCGTGTTAGGTAACTGAATCTTTCACACTTCCAATTTCTAAGACTCATTTTTCTGAATTCAATAGCGAAAATACATTTATGGGAACTGGGTTTATTCGAATGGAATCAAAGTATCAAACATTGATATATGAGAATGAGACGAGCTTGAACTTCTTTAGCGAAAAAAAATGAGCTTGAACTCAAAAGCTAGACCACTTGAAACAAAATTCAGGTCCTAGAATAATTGCAATATTGGTTCATTCAAGTGGATAAAGACTTGATCTGAAGTCTGGAACAATACAATCAGATTGGATATTGATGAATTACAGAACCTTAAATCCATGTCTCACGCACCAATCTAATGGAGGTCAGGTGGCAAACAAATACCAAATTGAAGATTTTCTCTGGCAAAAGTTTGGCCGATGCTCATTTTAATCTGACGCATAAACCAAAATAGCTAAGCATAGTGTCATACCATTGTGAATTTGATTTTAGCTAGAGTCTAAGAGCATCTCTAGGTGGTGGTAGCATACTCTTCAAATTTGAAGAATGCTACCACAAAATTTGATAGCAAATTTCGACCAACTCTAGGTAGTCACAAATTCGCGGTCGCAAAATTTATTGGGGACCCACCTTGCGACATTAATCTTGTGGCATCTCTCAATGTCATCGCGACGATTGGTATTATGGCAGCCAAGACTAATAATGTCGCGTCGTGTTTTATTTTAATGTCGCTACGACGGTCGGACTTTGTCATTTTACAATTTTTTTTTCAACTCATTCACTCTAGTTAGTAGGAAAAAATGAGTTCGGAAACGACGAATCCATCTATAATAACCAAACACGATGGAGTGGTGGCGGTGAGGAAGAAAAACAAAGGCATACATTTGGGATAATCCCCAGGTGATCTAGATGATGAACCAACCACTTCCTGAGTTTTGGAAATCAAGGAGTCGAGGTCGACGATCCATCCATTCTTTGCTTCAATATCGACAAAGTCGATTTTGAATTTCTGCGGAGGCTATTGATTTCGACCATCTTAGGCGGTGTCTAAGAGGTTTCATGAAAGGCATGTCTCAAGAGTTGTTCTTGAACAACATGTATGTATTTTAATTTCATAAATTAGTAGTAGTAGTAGTTAATTTTAGTAGTTCAATACAATACGTATATTTTTATTTTTATTTTTTTAATTTTAGTTTCATTTTATGCACATCGAGATGTGTTATGTATCGGGTTGATTGCACTCCACGTGCGCTTAGGACGTGGTGGGATGATATTAAGAAAGTCGGTGCACTTGACCATGTTAGAGATGCAATTTTAGCGACTCCTTTTGCTCATCTAGTTGACATCCCTTACAATAAGACTGACATTCAGGGAGTTATTAATGGTTTAGTTGAGAGATGGTGGGATAGTACACATACTTTTCACTTCCCTCGGGGGAGAGTTGGGCTTCACTCCATTAGATTTTTGCATGATATCTGGTTTGAGTATAGGATTAGGTAATCCGTTGAGATGTAATCAATCAATTCGAGTTGTGCCCAAATGATGACTTTCTTCCCTTGTCCGACCGAGTGAGTCGGCATCTTGGGTGTTAGGATTTACGGTATCAAGGCTGCATACATTACACCGTTGACTCTTGATTCAGATTGCAGTTTTGATAGATTATTTGTCACTTGATTCGATGATGGTCAAACACATGTTGATGAGTATGTAAGAGCTTTACGTATGTATTTGATGGGTGTCTTTTTTTTCCTTCCGGTCATTCCACGATTAATTTGGGATATCTAGCTAACTTTGAGCACTTGCATGAGTTGGTATTGATTATTGATTTTGGTGGAGCCATATCTTGTCATTTGTTGCGTTGTTTAGATAGAAGCGCCTCGACATCTTGGTGTTGTCGGTAGTCCCCGGATGGGAGGGTTTGTCATTCTCTTAGAGGTATGGTTTTATGAGTATTTTCGTTACAAATCCTATCCTCACGAAAGTATACCGATGAGAGGCCTAGGCTCGGGGCTTGGCACGGACCTTGTCGAAGCGCCAGCGTCGACCCGATGAGATCGGTCATAACATAACTTCATCCGAACCCAGATTGAGCTTAGCACACGTGCTTCTATTGTTTGGAGGCCTTAGAGGACATCTCAGTGCACATCGGGCGCGAATGACCGGTAGATATGCATTGTTCATTTCTCATAGGAGGATGGTATTCACTTGTGGGAGTGATATGGAGTGGTATTTAGGGGATAGATGTTCTGCATGTACACACCATGCTTTGGTATCCCTCCCGATCCGCTACCCATGTATCGAGAGGCTAAAGACATGACCTTAGAGCAAGTCATCGAGTAACGCGTGCATTGGACTTGGCTACGTGCTTCGACCTAGTTACATTGCAGACTTATGAGCAAGACTACCGTCGGGTTCAGGGTGTCTATTGGTCATTTGCTCCCACCGTAGTAGGTCGATTGCAACATTCATACTGGTTAGCAATTTGGGTGTCGACGTGAATTCCAGATTGGCCACCCGCCATCCGCCGACGCGTTCAAAGATGGACCTGCGTACACATTTGTTCCAAAGACTGCATCCCCTACCGAGTGGCCTTGGGTTTTCGGTTTGAAGCGATCCGAGTGGCGGGCGATTTACCGACCCATTTCTTCTATTGATGCCACTCGGCGTAAAATTACAGTTAGAGCGACCTTGACATCTATCTCGGTAATTATTTTATTGGTTTTGTTTTATTATTTTGGTTTATTATGAAAATGTCAAAAATTATTAATGAATAATTATTTCGGGATGACCTCCACGAGAGATATGAGACAAGCATTCGTGTAAATGATGGCTTGCGCTCCTCGGTGTTCGCTTCGATGTTGAGAGAGAGAGAGACTTTTCCCGGCTCATGTGGATTATGACGATTTGCAACGCCAGATTGATGAGTTACGTGCTCGATTGATCGCACAAGGGTGAGTTCATCACAAAGATGGACAGACGGAGAGTTCAAAGACAAGGACAAATCGAGGAGGAGTTCACGCAGAGGAGGAGGCGTGTAGGATAGTCTAGGAGGTTGTTGTATAACGATTATTATTATGTTGTGTGATTTAGAATTGTTCATTTGATCATTTTGATATGTTGTGTCATTATTATTATGTTGTGTGATATGTTGTGTGATTATTATTATGTTGTGTGATTCATATGTGTTTACTTCATTTGATTTAGCAAATGAATTACAATTTTATTAATAGAACGACAACTAATACATGATTGCAAACACATAAAATAAAAAATAAATAAATAAAAGATAACTATTACATATCACCCTTATTACATACTACTAGAGTTACTCTAATTATATAAT
Source organism: Coptis chinensis (assembly GCF_015680905.1). Classification (NCBI taxonomy): domain Eukaryota; kingdom Viridiplantae; phylum Streptophyta; class Magnoliopsida; order Ranunculales; family Ranunculaceae; genus Coptis; species Coptis chinensis. The sequence goes on from NC_141464.1 coordinate 79,021,010, forward strand.
AAATAAATAAAAGATTACAACAATCAATGTCGGTCACCCCTAATGCTCCATAGATGCTCGACAAGGTCGCTTTTAAGTCTATCATGCATAGTCTTTGATTGAACTCGTAGAGTCCCTTCAATGTAGTGTTCCCGAGTAGGTGGAATCTGTGGTTGCCCTTTTGGATCAGGAATGTACCTCCTCATTTCATAATTTTTATTCTTAGCTCCGATTACCATATTATGCAATATGATACATGCTCTCATAACAGTATCCATTGTCTCCACATGCCATAATTTGCAAGCTTTTGCCAAAATACTAAATTTAGCTTGCAAAACCCCAAAAGCTCTTTCAATATCTTTTCTTGCGACTTTCTTGCATCGTTGCGAACCACTTCGTCTTAAGAGCATTAGGGTTTGAAATTGTTTGTATAAATGCCGCATAGTCAGGATAGATACCATCAGCTAAATAATAACCCATATTATAGTTATGCTGATTTACATCAAAAGAAATAGGTGGAGAAGTACCATTGATCACGTGCTCAAATATCGGCGAGTTGTCCAACACGTTGATGTCATTGTGTGATCCTGGCATCCCAAAGAAAGAATGCCATATCCACAAGTCTTCGGTTGCAACAGCTTCGAGAATAACAGATGGTTTTCCAGAACGACCACTGTAAGCACCTTGCCATCCAGTTGGACAATTATGCCATTCCCAATGCATACAATCAATGCTTCCCAACATACCCGGCCATCCACGTGTGGCAGAATGTGCAAGCAAGCGTTCTGTATCTGCAATATTTGGCCTTCGCAAGTAGACTGAACCGTACAATTTGATAATTGCATCACAGAAATGCCTCAACGCCTGGTTTCCACTTTGCTCGGAAATGTATAATTGATCGTCAAGTTGATCGGACATTAATCGCCATAACCAAGAATACGCAAAAGTCTGCGACCACCTTGACCGGAGGATCTATACCGGGTTTACCAAAGATTGTTAACTTTAGGCTGAAAAACTTAAAATGAGTTTGAATATCGTTGAAGATGTGAACAAATAAAGATTTTTTCATACCTAAAGCGCCGTTTGAAATCCTCTTCGGAAGACAGGGGATCGATCGGCGAAGTAGTTGTTCTTCAAGATTTCCAAAGTCGAGCATATTTTCTATGTTTAATTTTTCGACCCTTCTTTGAACCACCATGTGGTGCCTTCGAGCATGTACTTGTGCTTGTGCAAGTACAGCCAAAGTGTGTTTCATAAGAGGCATGGCATTAACAAATTCTTCATCAAGACTATCTACCGAAGTCTTCTGGCGGAGGAGATGAAGAAGAAGAGCGGCGATGAAGATGAAGATGAAGATGAAGACTTAAGCGGAAATATCTCATATACTTCATGATCCATTTTTTCGCAATGTGTGTGTTGTTTGTTAAGGATTGATGTGAAATGGTTGAGTTGTTTGATACAAATGTTTGAGTTGAGTGTGTGTACAATGAAGAAGGAGATTAGTGTAGATATAAAAGGTAGAAATTAGGCGGTTTTTTGCCCGTTGGAGCACGCGACATTAGGAGAGTAGCGCCCGATGAGTAGTGGCGCCGACGATGGTAATAATGGCGCCCTTGGTTAATGGTCAAAGTCAATAAAGAGTTCGCCGACATTAGTAATGGCGCTACGACATTATTATTAATAAATCATCCGCATCCAAATTGCCAAATTTTATGAACAAGAATCGCGAACAAGCGGTGATGCGCGACCCGAATCGCGACCACCTAGAGTTGGAATTCGGAAATTCGGCGCATTTCTTCAAATTTGAAGAATGCGACCATGGATACGTCCACCTAGAGATGCTCTAAGGTTCAAAATATCCACATCATTTTTTGCACATTGGGTACGTACGATGAAAACCAAAACATATCAGCTATGTCTTCATCGGCATTTTTGATATTCTAGATTGTTATTGTTGTTACGACTTACGAAATTCCATCTTCGCAAATAGTTCCAAGAACGTTGTGACTTCAGCAAAACTTACGTTATTTCGCCGACTCAAATTAGGGTTCGAGATCTCTGTAACCGTGTTATCTCACCGTTCATTTCAAATCGAGATGTGTGTGTGTGCCTCGATACCTGTGTGTGTACTCCGAGATGTGTGTGTGTGTGCGTCGAGATACGAGACGTGTGTGTGTGGTACAGAGATCAATCTCTGTACCCAATCTCTGTACCCGGTTATAGAGGAACCGGACTCCTCAAATTAAGTCTTAAGCAGATTTTCTTTTCGGTGATTGATAGCTGCAGTTGTCCAAAGAGTTGTCCAAAACTTATTGCAGTCATTAAAAAAAAATGTTGATTACGACGAAACTCTTTATAAACGTCATTACTTGCGTACATTGCAGTCAGAATCTTGAGAAATAAGCTTATTTGTGGTGGAGATCGATCGATGGCACTATAGTGTACCTTTGATTTTGATTTTCATGAATCTTCTCGAGTCACTAAATGATATCCGAATTTGAACTCGTACCACTGCGAAAGGGACCATAAGTTACATATCTGGTGATCTGGAGCTTCTACGTCAACATCCTTTGAGGGTCGGTCATTTTTCTCTGTCGTAGGCTAAAACAGGTTGAGCCCACTAATCATATATGTGGTCAAATCGGATACTAGCTAGACAAAATATGTAGGAGAAAATCTATATGGTTTGCCAATCGGACTCACTAATCATTTGCTTCTTTTAGTGTGTATGTGCGTTATTTGAGTGTAGTAGTTGCAAGCCTGCGCGTAATGACTGGAAATAAAAGCTCCACCTAAATATCTACATATATAGTGGAAGTACATAACACGAACACTTGAATTTGGTAAACCTTACAAAATTCATGTATTCTTATTGTGAGGAATAAAAAAGTCCAAGCATTACTGTTGCTGCTCAAGTCTTTTCTTGATGATGTAGTCTTCCAACAGTGACCGTAAGAACGCCATCTTTGACATCTGTGTGAATGTCATCAACATTAGCATCACTTGCAAGACTGAAGTGGTTCCAAAAGTGGCGGTATGACCAATGTACTTCACCCTGATTATTCTCATATTTCTTATTGTCACCCTTAATTCTCAAAATTCCCTTATCTGTTTCAACGGTCACGTCTTCTTTATGGAAGCCTAACAATATGAAGATCGATCAGTTCAAATCATCAAAACATTTACTATTAACAACTACTTTATTTTTCTTTTTTTTCGTTCTGGATCTTTAAGTACCAAGCACAATCACATTAAGATAAAAGGTGTGGTGTATAAATAAGTGAATTTCGCGAAAAAATGTTGTTTACAGAGACAATGCTGTGTTGTAGGCAACAGTTGTCTTGGTAATAAGTGTAGACTGAGTACCAACGTTTTTATCAAGGATGATGCATATTATATTTAAAATTTGTGCTGAGTTTATACAGAGCCATTTAATTAGCACCTATCCATGTATAGCATGAGTTTATTTTTGTGAGCCTACATTGACAAAAAGAGGTGGTGATTTTGTGCAAATTAAGTAAAATGACAATTAGAAATGATTAACAAGAGGATCTTTACCAGGGATTTGTAGAGTGTATACATAAGCATTTGGAGTCTCAGTGCATCTATATTCTACATGTGATTCAACAACTTCATCATTCATGATTGTATCGCTAGCACCATTCGTACGTGCGTGTGTGTATACTTCCCATGGATGTGTGGAGTCATGGAAACATACCACATGTAGAGGGAGTTCTAGAGCAACGACAATGCACAACCATAAGATTAGCTCCCCTGTCACCTTCATATTGATATGTACTTATCTCTAGGACTCTAGGTACCAAATTCCGGTTAAGGTGAATTCTTCGTTTAGGAATTATTGTCAAACTTTAAGGTGTATGAAAGACGAGCAAAGAAAGACTAGAACAAGAGGAGAGTTGAAGGGATAGATACGAGTCAGTTATATAGAGGCACTGAAAAGAGTATGGCAGTGGTTACTCCACAATGGAAAGTGTCCGGAGCACTACGTAGGTCGGTTGGATTCTCCACTAGTTTGTGCTGTTTACACTTCATCCTTAACTGGTTGACTTCGGGTGACCAAATAAGGTGCAGAGGTTGGATTTGGTAATAGTAGATCTCCTTCATTTGGGATTGTTGAGAATATATCACCCTTACCTTGACCAACAACTTTCCGGTCCAGTTTACCTTGGGGATTTTGGAGGCAGGTTTTGGGATAAATCTCCCTCAACTTGATTCAGTTACTTAAAAAACCCTCGCTTGCTGACTAATCCACAAAACCTCCCTGTTTTTCGAAATAAGAAAATAAAACTAATAATGACCTGAATACCCCCGTCATTTTTGAATTAGTGTAGAAACATCTCGCTATTCAGATGTGAAATATCAATTTCTTTGTCATAAAACACTACCAAAATCAAAACAAGAAGTTTGGTTATTTAAAAAGCATATCTAAACCATAACCCATTGGAAAATCTCCGACTTCTTTGGGAAAACAATAATTTTGCAAACAAAAAATCAAACTTTCAAGTTCTAGAAGAGATGAAGATTAAATTAAGAAGATGGTTGCTCCAAAAACTACGGCAAACAAACCAAATCTGGTGAGAATCTTCAACTTTTAATCATATTTTAAGAAATTTGTATGAAAAAATAAATTTTCATATGTGAGCTAGTTTGTAAATACGAATTTACATTTGTTTAGTGATTTCACTCTGTATTTTATAGTTTTCATAGTTTTGCAATTTCAAGTTTGGGTTTATTATGAATTTTTATGTTTGTGTATGTAGTAGTTTTACTATGCATTTTTATATTTTTAAGTAGTAGTTTTTCTCTATATTCTTAAATTTAGTAGTGTTTTTACTCTGTTTTTTTAATGTTTGTGTAATATGTGGTGATAGTTTTACTCTGTATTCTTAAATTTGTATAGTAGTTTTTATCAAGCATTCTTAAATGTGCATAGTAGTTTTACTCTTGCACTTTTTAAATTTATGCGATATTAATTAATTTATGTTATTTTAAACTTTGCATAGATAGTCTTTGTTATTAATTGGTTTTCTCTCATTTAATGTAAGGAAAAGGAAAAGAATAAGTCATACAAGACTTTTAGAGCTTCTGCATTACCTACGCTTGGGGTTGTAGCAGATTTTAAGAAAAGGCTTAGAGCTAAGGACCATATCTCAACAATGAATATGGGATCTAAAAGAAGAATGCAAGAAATGATGAGTTGATTTTTGTTTTAATCAGTTCTTGGTGGATTTGTTATTAGATCTTTGATGTAATGACTACAATTGTTAGAATTACGGATGTAAAAAGGCTGATTTGGCTTAATGTGTTGTTGGTAAATGATGTAATGGGAACTGTTTTATCTTTTAGGTTAGTTGGTAAAAACAGTTGGGTTTGTTTTGTTTCAAAAATATATATTGTGTAAAAATAATTTTGCATAGGTTATGATTCGTTTTCTCTATGAAAATTTAACTTTTCATAGATCAAATTATTGTGTAAATTTAAATTTACATAGATAAGTTCTCAGAAAATACATTTTAACAGGTTGTATAAAATTACATGAGTTCGTTTTGTCGATATTAGATTGGTCAATTTCAAAGAAATGTTATGTGAAAACAATTTATCATGCATAGTTTCTTATTTGTGTTGCATACTTGCATGTAAACACACTCTTCTAAATAAATTTAAATTTGCATAGATCAAGTTATTATGTAAATTTAAGTTTTCACAGCTCTAGTGACTATGTAAATTTAAGTTTGCATAGTACAAATGTTTTTAAAGTAGGACATGTTTTGTTTCACAAATCTATTATGTAAATTTAAATTTTCATATGTAAATTCTAATTTTCTTATATCAAACTACTATGTAAATTCAAATTTTCATATATCAAACTACGATGTAAAATTAAATTTTCATATGTCAAACTACTATGTAAATTTAAATTTCCACATGAAAATCGAGAAATCTCTGCCAGGGATGGCCGGGACCCGATGGGAAGGGGCATCTTCATCAAGGAAAAATAAGGGGAGTGTGGCGAAAGTGAACTGAACCCAACTCCTCATTTATGATTCCAATACTAAACATTACACGGGGAATCACTTCTTGATAGAAAGCAAAGTCTTCACTTGCCCGACACCTTGTTACACAACTTGACATTCTCGAACCGAAAGTAAGTGTCACCAACCATTTCCACATGTTCATGCAAGGTTTCATCATTCATGACAGTGGGTAGACGGACGCTCCTTCTCCTTCATGTCAATAATAGCCTTGCATCACGTGTACCAAAGCCCGTTTTGTGACCACCGCATCCAAATTTATGCATATCAACATGATTAATACATAATCACCACATTTAACATACCACCTTGACATAGAATTCCAATAAACCACATTTCTTTCAGGCATCTCATCAAACAACCTCTTTGCTTCCTTAATACTCCCAACCAATGCATATCCATTAATCATAGTATTCCAAGACACCATTCTCTCAAAAACCAACTTAGCTAGCTCCATTTCACTATATTTCACATACCCATCAATCATAGCATTCCAGCACACCACATCTTCAACACAACACATCTCAAAACCACCAAAGCTGGTATCTTTAGTAGTTTTCTTAAAATTCCCAAATACTGGAGGAGTCACTCTCATGAGCTCCTGGGCCACTCTCCATGTATACTTCATCTTCTGTACATCACTCCACCTAAGCATTCCATCCTTTCCTTACTCCTCATGCTTGGCCTTCTCTTCTTGGTGTTATAATTGGCTTGTTCAAATCACGTAGTACAGTGATCATAAGTGGTGATGACGATTCTGTTGTGAAGTTGGATGCGAAATTTGTTGAGAAGTTGGAGCGAAAAAATGATGTTGAGGCTGAAGAGGTCAGTGAAATGGAGAAGGAGGTTTTTAATTTTATGAGAAGCTTCAAGCAATGAGATCTGATCTAAATATGGAAGAAGGGTAAAAAAGGTAATAAAATAAAATAGGAAATAGAAATCGGATGAAATTTTGATATTGGAAAACATGGAGTTTTGTGATATGAAATTGATAAATAGGGAGGTTATGTGGTATGGGCGATATAAAGGGGTTTACACTCATCCGGATTAAAACCAAGGGGCTGAGCCCCATTTCTTCATTTTGGAGGACATAGTATTATTTATTTATTTATTTCAATAAATTATTAAGGCGATATAGTTGGGATGTTTTAAGGCCTAAAAAGGCTACAAAAGAATACAAAGATAGTGTTTTGGAATTGGGGGCTCGGTAGCTCACGGACTTACAGATTGTGTTTATTTGATATAAATAAAGCAAAGGATTGCACAAGAAACTAATTTATAATATTGTAGGGGGCCGCAAAGAGCCTTCAATGAGAGGCGTAAACTCACAAAATCCAGGAAGTAGGGCTTGATCTATGTTATCCTTAGATATATACTAGCTACTGTGCACGTGGTACCCACGTCGGATTCACAATTTTTTTTTTAAAGCTTATAAATATTAAATTACTATTTTACCCCTAATTTTTTTTAAAAATAATTTAAAAAAAATGTGAAATGACCAAAATGTCCCTACTTCCACACACATTCACTATTCACTCGACCCCTCCTTTTTCTATATATCCTTAGATATATATTATAGCTATACCCTCTTGGCTCTATTTTTCAAAGCTTTACATAGTCTCCAATTTTTTGTAAACTCTATAATTATGGAAAAAAAAAGGAATTCCAAATTTTTAGATATCCTTAGATATATATTATAGGTGTACCCTCTTGGCTATATTTTTTGAGCGTTCACAGAGTCTCTAATATTTGTAAAACTCTTTGGCTAATTACGAAAAAGTTGGAGACAAATAAGATAAAATCAGACAAATAAGGAATTTCCAACTTTGGGCTGGACGCTTATACTCTTTTTATTTCCTTGATTTTCAAGATGGTTAAGTTGTCAAAATTAAGCGCATATCTCCTTTTTTTTTTTTACCAAGGCAAGCAGCAAAATACTTTTCAAGACCAAAAGAGATATGTTCTAAACTAGGGTATCCTATGTTTAATCCCTTCTATGCTAGAGAATATGATTTGAATGAACTCATATAACTATATAATCTTCATCAATAGATTTAAGAGAAGGCATGTCCCACAACAAAAGTAGTAAGTAAGAATTTTTATGCATGCCCTTCTGCTAAAAAGACCCTTAGTCCCGTAAAATAGACTATACATGTACATGAATTAATATTGGAGATTTAGCAAAATAATAATAATAATAATAATAATAATAATAATAATAATAATAATACTGGAGGAGAAAAAAAAATCTTCTACTGACAGTTTGATTACCAAGATATTAAATCACGACAACAATAAACGTTCTACAGTAGTACTCTTATGGAAAACATGTTGAAATGTACATATGCCTACATGGGATGATGAAAAGCCCTATTTGATATACAAAATACAAAATATGGTTCAAGAGGCCGGTGACGATTCATCGTCTGCATTTTCAATCTCTGTGGTTTCTACACTCTTCTCTTCCACAATAAATCCATCCCTGAACCTATCGTAGTTTGTTTGCTCATCTGACTTCCAAGGACGTTCCCCCAGTACTCTAATCATGTCCTCTTGATGTAAAACCTCCTTCTCCAACAAATGACTCAACAATCTGAACCACATGCTCTTTATGCTCGCGCCCTTTATTAGCCTACATCAATAAGAAACCACAAACAGAAAATTTCACGAATAACTCTTATGAAGTTTTCAATCCTCTTTAGTTTTTTCTTTAAAGGGAGATGGTTGATTGGGCTGATTACTTCTACGACCATTGACTTTTCAGTTTCGCATTGGCTGATTGCTTTTATGAAATAATGTTTATCACAGAGATAGGATTTGGTTGAATTTTATGAGTAATCACCTCCTTAAATGTTCCATGTGCTTATTAAAAATAGCCATTCTGAATGTATCCTACAACCATTGAGCTCCAAGAAATCACATCTCGGTACGTAGTATCTTCGAAGACAAAAGCAACATATTGAATTGAATAACATTTTGTGTAAACAGATAGAAGAGCATTTCTAATCCTTCTTTCAGGATCCAATCTGTTCCTATAGGAGTAGCCATAGATTTTTGTATCATTTCTTTACAATTATCAAGCTACACTAAAGATATTGATGGCAGGGAGGACACTTACTAAGGTTACGACATTCGGCTTCAAGCCCAGATCCAACATGTCAATGAAAATGCTCACGACATCACTAGACATAGTATATTGAGCAAGAGAAGAAACAACCCCACTATATGTAACTACATCTGCGTATATTGTATATTGTATGCTATCCTAAAAAAAACCGTTATGAGCATAGCTATACATTAGAGCATTCCACGCGTTATTTTCTCTTCGGGCTTGAGATTTTTAGCACTATATGTTGGTATTCTCCTCTTATAGAATTGAAGGCATCACAAGTACACATAATTTGGTTATAAACTTCAGTTAATAGTGAAAATGATTCATGTTTGTCATCTTTATCGCTGGCCATGCATGACTTTATATTTGATGGGATTTGCTTGCTATGGTTTGAATAGATTTAATGATAGTTTTGGATATCTAAATAGGGCTAACAATATATTGTCAAAGTTAGAATCAGAACCCGCCCTTGACTTGCTTCAGCATGAGCTAGCAGCTTAAACGAATACCACAACTTCAATTAGTGCAAGTAGCGAGCTTAGTGTGCATGATAGGAAATTAGCCGACGCTATTGAATAATAAAAACACATGTTTATGTTGCATTGTTGATTAATAAGGAGGTTTTGCCACATTGTTTGTAGGCATTGGAAATATATAAAGCTCAATAAGGAGATGATGATTCAGTTGAGGTTGTCTATTTAGGCGTCTTTTTAAAGTTGTATATAAGAATTGAGGAAACGATATAGCTTTGGAGAATCAACTGTCTCAGAAGGTATTTAAGATTTAGGGACCGAAAAGCTAATGTGCGAAGTTGACATTGTTAAGTTGGGGAGGTTTTTATGACGCTTAATTTGTATAATTCTTATTAGCAAAACACATGAGAAGAGTATGGCTAGAGTCTAGAGCTATGACACTTATTTGCTATTTTAGAGTCCCTCTATAACCACAAAAGTTTCGAGCTTCTAAGAAGAAGTGTCTTACAAAGGGGTTTGATTTATTTTGAGTGTTTACTTACAAGGTTTTAATCATACTAAGATTTGTGCCGCGAGACATTGAACTAACCTAAAAAAAATAATTAAGTTAAAATTAGAAAATGGGTAACTAATATCAAAGAATAATTAACTGAAAATTGGAAACTGGATGCAACTACACCTAAATAACCTTAAAAAAAATTAATGGAAAATTGGGCCCGGATGCAAATGCATTGAACTATGTAACCTCAAAGAATAATTAACATAAAATCGTAAACTGGATGGAATTGCAGTGAACCTCAAAAAATAATTAATGAGAAATTGGAAATTGTATGTAAATGCATTGAACTAACCTAAACTAACCTCAAATAATAATTAATGGGAAATCGAAAACTGGATGCAAATGCATTGAACTAACCTAATTAACGGGAAATCGGAAACTGAATGCAAATGCAACAAACTAACCTCAAAAAACAATTAACGGGAAATCAGAAACTAGATGCAACTGCATTGAACTAACCTAATTAATGAAAAATTGAAAACTGGATGCAAACGCAACAAACTAACCTCGGTGAACAATTAACGGGAAATCGAAAATTGTAAGCAAACTCATTGAACTAATGTCAAAGAATACTTAACAAAAAATCGAAAACTTGAAGCAACTACATTTAACTAATCTCGAAAAATAATTAACGGGAATTCGAAATTTATAAGCAAATGCATTGAATTAACCTCAAAAAATAATTAAACGGAAATCGGAAACTGGATGCCATTGTATTAAACTAACCTCAAAATATTACTCACAGGAAATCAGAAATTGGATGCAACTGCATTGAACTAACTTCAAATAATATTTATCGGGCAATCGAAAACTTGATGCAAATGCATTTAACTAACCTCAAAAAATAATTAACGTGAAATCGGAAACTGGATGCAAATGCATTGAACTAATATCTAAAAATAATTAATTGGAAATCGGGTTCAATCTGGTCGCAAATGTATTGAACTAACATCAAAGAATAATTAAAGGGAATCAGTAATTGGATGAAACTAACATTATTATTATTATTTTTGCATGGAACTAACCTCGAATAATAATTAACGAGAAATCGAAAACTAGATACAAATGCATTGAACCAACCACAAAGAATATAGAACGGGATATTCAAAACTGAATGTAACTGCATTAAACCAACCTCAAATAATAAATAACGGAAAATCTAAAACTAGACGCAATTGCACTGAACTAAGCTCAAAAAATAATTAACGAAAAATTGGTTTGGATGTAAATGCATTGAACTAACCTCAAAGAATAATCAATGGAAAATCGAAAACTGGATGTAAGTGCATCAAACTAACCTCAAAGAAAGTTGAAAATTGGATGCAAATCCATTGAACTAAACTCGAATAATAATTTACAGGAAAACAAAAACTGGATGCAAATGCATTGACTTAACCTCAAAAAATAATTAACGGGAAATAAAAAATTGGATGAAATTGCATGGAACTAACATTTTTTTTTCTTTGCATAGAACTAACCCCAAAGAATAATTAACATGAAATCAGAAACTGGATACAAATGCATCGAACTAACCACAAATAGCAATTACCAAGAAATCGAAAACTGAATGCAAATGCATTGACCTAATCTCAAATAATAATTAATAGGACATCAGAAATTGAATGCAAGTGCATTGAACTAACCTTAGATAATAATAATTAACCTATAAATCATGACTATATGCAAATGCATTAAACTAACCTTAAAACGAGAAATCGGTTACTGGATGCAAACACAACGAACTAACCTAAAAGAATAATTAACGGGAAATCAGAAACCTGATATAAATGGAACGAACAAACCTCAAAAAATAATTAATGAGAAATCGAAAACGGAATACTAATGCGTTAAACTAACCACAAAGAATAATTAATTAACGGGAAATTGAAAACTGGATACAAATACATTGAACTAACCTCAAATAATGGTTAACAGAAAATCAAAAACTGAGTGTAAATTCTTTGAATTAACCCGAAAGAATAATTAAAGGAAATCCGAAAACTCGATGCAACTGCACTAAACTAACATAAAAAACAATTAACGGAAAATCGAAAACCGGATGCAAGTATGCAACTGCATTGAACTAATCTCAAAAAATAATCAATGGGAAATCTGAAACTAGATGCAATTGCGTTTAGGTAAACTTAAATAATAATCAACATGAAATCAGAAACTGTATGTAATTGCATTGACCTAACTCTCAAAGAATAACTAACGAGAAATCAAGAACTGGAAGAAATTACATTAAACTAACCTAAAGAAAATCACCGGGAATTCTCAGAAATTAGATGCAAATGCATTAAATGAACTAACCCTATTTATTTATTTATTATTATTTTTTGCATGGAACTAACCTCAAAGAATAGTTAATGTGAAGTCAAAAACTGGATGCAAATGCATCGAACTAATCTCAAAGAATAATTAACATGAAATCGAAAACTGGAGGCAAATGCATTGAACTAACTGAAAATAATAATTAAAGAGAAATCGAAAACTGGATGCAACTGCATTGAACTAACTCAAAGTATAATTAAGGGGAAATTAAAATGGATGCAAATGCATTGAACTAACCTCAATGAATAATTAACGAGAAATCTAAAAATTGGATACAATTGCGTTGAACTAACCTAAAAACATAGTTGTATTATATGTAGTTGGAATGTTCAACAAATATAATTTTGTATTTAAAATAGTGTTTATCATATATATCTATTTTCGTATGATTGGGAATGACTTGGTATTTAAGTAGCTTAAGTATGATCTTTGCCTTATTGGACATTCTAACAAAAATTTAATCAAATTTCTATTATGTAACAACAAATAGAAGTCGAAAGATTTTAGCAAAGTTGTGCTCTATCTTTTTATAGAGCATGGGGTTTTCACGTTACAAGAAATTTGGATATGTGATCAATATAACATTTATATATCTTATAACTGTGCATAGTTACAAATATTTTTCATAATAATTTAAGAATAATTTAATATAGTGGCACTGTTAAGTAGGGACGGGTTCAAAAGCTAGTTTATATATTATAGCTCTACCCTCTTGGCTCTATTTTTTTAGCATTCACAGAGTCTCCAATATTTGTAAAACTCTTTGGCTAATTACGAAAAAGTAAGAGACTAATATAGAAAAATCAGACAATTGACAATCACATAGACTCCAGTTTTTTCTAAACTCCATTACTAATTACAAAAAAAAATATGATATAAAAAAAGAAACAATCCTATCTAGAGTTTCATAGATTCTCCAATTTTTCCTAAACACTATAGCTAATTACGAAAAAAATAGAAGACACAAAAACTAAATTGCTAAAAATAATAGTTTCCACCGAAAATGATTTTCTTCAAACTCTTACGCCACAAAGAATAGTTTCCACACTAATCTTAGGTGAAGTTTAACATAATAAAATTTCTTTCTAGAAAAAGACAATGAAATAACGAATGAAAAAATGAATTGAGTTGCTTGAACATTTACTTTATACATTTGTTAATCTCACATGTGACTGAGACAAAAAAAATAAAATAAAAGTCAACTAATCATAAAATAAGTAAAAATGTACACCCAAAACTAAGTGGACAACAAATAAAATTGTATTGTATGCACTATATGTCTATATGAGCCTAAACAAATAAATTTGGATAGATTTAATGCACCATCCACTTTGGGATTTAGACATTTAGTTATCGTTAAGGATTTCAAAAACCACAGTAATTACGGCATATTCCAATTAAATTTTTGAATTTATATTTTTTTTTCAACACTATAATGTAATTTCCAATTATATATATATATATATATACCAAACCAAAACAAATTCCAATGGAAAATTAAATTATACAAAAAATAACATCACAAAACATATAATAGAAAAATTTGCATTCATTCTAATGCAAGCTCACATATATATAAAAAAATAAAAAAATAATGGCAAACCAATAATGACAAATATTTTAAAATATATATAATACTACATGAAACTAAGTTCAAAGAACAATTAATGGGAAATTGAAAATTGGATGCAAATACATCGAACTAACCTCAAATAATATTTAACGGAAAATCAGAAATTAGATGCAAATGCAAACATTAAACTAATCTTAAAATGTAATTAATGGGAAATCGGATTATGGATACAACTGCATTAAACTAACCTCAAAGAATAATTAACAGGAAATCAAAACTTGGATACAAATACATCGAATTAACATAAAAAAAATAATTGTCGGGAAATAAAAAACTGGTTGGAAATGCATTGAACTAACCCTCAATGATTAAATTAATGGAAAATCGAAAACTGGATGCAACTGTATTGAACTAACATCAAAGAAAAATTAACTATAAATTGGGAACAAGAAATTAATAGAATTAATCTTAAATAATAATTAATGGGAAATCGGAAAACGGATGCAACTGTATTGAACTAATCTAAAAAAATAAACTGGATGCAAATGCATTGAACTGACATCAAGAAATAATTAATGGAAAATTGAAAACTGGATGCAAATTCATTGAACTAACCTCAAACAATAATTAACGGGGAATCGGAAACTATATGTCAATGCAACCTTATCGAATAATAAACGAGAAATAAAAAACTGGATGCAAATGCATTAAAATAATCTCAGAGAATAATTAACGGGCAATCGGAAATTGGATGCAAATGCATTGAACTGACCTCGAAGAACAATTAATAGGAAATTGTAAATTTGATGTAAATGCATTGAACTAACCTCAAAAAAATAAATAACGGAAAATCAGAAATTATATGCAACTACATTGAACTAACATCAAAAAATAAATAATGGAATTGAAAATAAAAAACTAGATGCAAATGGATTGAACTAACCTCAAAACATAGTTGTGTTATATGTTGTGGGAATGTCTCGATAAGTATAGTTTTGCATTTAAAATAGTGTTTATTTTATCTCTTTTCATATGATTGAAAACGTCTTGCTATTCAAGTAGCTCTAATATGAACTTCGCCTTATTAGGCAATCTCACAAAACTTTAATCAAACTTCTATTATTAAACAACAAAATGAAGTTGAAGGGTTTTATCAAGGGTGAGTTTTTTTTTTTAATGGATAATGGGCTTTTCGCGTTATAAGAAATTTGGACGAGTTATCAATATAATATTCATATATAATAGTTCTGCATATATAGTTGCAAATATTTTTCAGAATAATTAATATAACATCACATGTTCGTAGATAATATTTAAAGATCCCACATAGTGAATCGTGTATAATTTAAAGAATAATTAACAGGAAATCGGGAACTAGATAATTTTTGATGATCCCACATAGTAAATGAAACATAATTTATTTTTATATCCTATTTGAAGTTGGTATTACACACCACATTGGATAATTAAAAGAAAGTTAAAAACTGGATTCAAATACATTGAATTGAGTTCAAAGAGTAATTAACAGTAAATTGGAAACTTTATGCAAATACAATAAACCAGACTAAAAAAGTAATTAACTAAAAATCGAAAACTGGATGTAACTGCATTAAACTAACGTTAGAGAATAACTAACGAGAAATTAGAAATTGGATGCAAATCCTTGAAAAATATTTAACAGGAAATTGGAAACAATATGTAAATACATCAAACAAACTTCAAATAATAATTAACGGAAAATTTGAAACTGGATGTAAATGCATTGAACTAATCTCAAAAAATAATTAACAGAAAATTAAAAACCGAATGCAACTGCGTTGAACTAACCTCATAGAATAATTAGTGGGAAATCAGAAACTAGATGCAAATGCATTGAAATTAAATAACCTCACAGAATAGTTAACGAAAAATCAGAAACCGAATGTAATTGCATCGAACTAACCTCAAAGCATAAATAATAAAAAACTAGATGCAAATATATTGAACTAACCTCAAAGAGTTATTAACGGGAAGTCAGAAACTGTATGCAAATACAATGAACTAATCTCAAATACTAATTAACGAAACATTGAAAAATAGATGCAACTGCTTTGAACTAATCTCAATGAATAATTAACGGGAAATCATAAATTTTGATACAATTACATTAAACTAACCTCAAAAAATGATTAATGAGAAATCGAAAATTTGATGCAAATGCATTGAACTAACCTCAAAGAGCAATTAACTAGAAATCGAAAATTGAATGCAACTACATTTAGCTAACCTCAAAGAATAATTAACGGAAAATCAGAAACTTGATGCAATTGCATTAAACTAAAATTAGATATTAACTAATGGTAAATCAGAATTTGGATGTAATATCTTGAGGAATATTTAACGGAAAATCAGAAACTTGATACAAATGCATTGAAATAACCTCAAAGGATAGTTAACAAGAAATAAGAAATCGGATGTAACTGGTCGAACTAACTTCAAAGTATAAATAACTAGAAATTTGAAACTAGATGCAAATGCATTGAACATCGAACTAACCTCTAAAAATAATTAACTGAAAATCAGAAACTGGATGCAGATGTATTGAACTAATCTGAAATAGTAATTAATGAGAAATTGGAACCTGGATGGAAATGCAATGAACTAATCTCAAAACTAATTAATGAAACATCGAAAACTAAATGCAACCGCACTAAATTAACTTTAATGAATAACTAACGAGAAATCATAAACCTGATACAACTGCACTGAATTAACCTCAAAGAATAATTAACGGGAAATCGAAAACTTGATGCAACTGCATTGAACTAACCTCAAAGAATAAGTAATGGGGAATCGGAAACTAGATGCAATAACTACATTGAACTAACCTTAATGAATAATTAACAGAAAATCGGAAACTTGATGCAAATGCATTGAACTAACCTCGAAACATAGTTGTATTATTTGTAGAGGGAATATAATGTCTCGACAAGTATAGTTTTGCATTTTAAATAATGTTTATCATAATTATTTTATTATGATTGAGAGTGTCTTGTTATTCAAGTAGTTTCAATATCATTTTCGCCACATTGAACATTCTCATCAAACTTCAATTATTAAAAGAAGTAGATAGGTTTTATCAAGGTTTGATATTTTCTTTTTATTGAGAGTTGTGCAAGAAATTTAAATTAGTGATTAATATAATTTTCATATATATCTTATAGCTTTGTATAATTACTAATATTTTTTAAAATAATTTAATATAACGGCACCCGTTCGTAAGACGGGTTTGAAAACTAGTAATGTTATATACTAACTACTAACTACTAACTACTTATAGAGTTACAATATCATACCAAAAAAATTAGAGTTCATGTTTTGTACAAATCTTGTGGGTGTTAAAATGGAGCAACTATGTGTACTTTTTCGATCAAATGGAGATTTCAAAACCAAAATAATTGAACATTTTAATTTCCATCATCTTCCAACTTACAAACAATTTCCTCAAAAGTCGATCAAAACACATTTTGACCAATGCAATCTTTTCTTTATTCCAATTACCTATCAAAATTTTCAATTAACTAGAGAAGATAAAAAGGAAAGTATATCATTAGTTTGTTTTTTTAAATAGACTGACGATCGATGCATGCATCCGGAGGATAGCGAAAAAAAAAAATTAAAAAATACATGCATCAAGAAACAAAGAAACATTGGGAATAAAAATATTTGTGAAATAAAACTCAAGATAAAATAACATAACTCAAACAATGTATATATAGTATACATTTTACCACCCAATGTATCTATTGATAAACTACGTACACCTTCTATTTCATGATGGGCCGACTAATAAAAAAATAAAAAATAATATAACAAGTTTGCTGTTGACTTATCTTTCTCTCAACCCCCAAAATACATCAAATTAACTTGTTGTACTTATAGCCCTTTTTATCCCTTTTACTCCTAACATTTAAAACCCCCGAGTCATAAACTAGTCTTAAACCCTAATCTATAAAAACGATACCCTAATCACCAGTATCACCATCTCTAAGAATTCTGGTGGAGTAAGGTGTTGCTATAATAAAGATATCAAAGCGTTTTATTTTGTTTGAACTTTGAAATCTTCTGTGAGAGGAGAAATCATTGTAACAAATGTCAGGGTTGAAATACTTACATAAAAGTATTATTGTTGAATCAGGGAAAAGAAGTCGTCCCATAATATATTTCATATCATCCACAAATCCTTATCCCATCATTGAAAAAAAAAAAAAGATCCTATATATAAAATGACACAAACAATTGAATTCTCACGCTTCAATTTGCTCAAGAGTTTTTGTACATAAACTCATAGGAGGCTCGAAAGTTGAACCGTTTTACTAACATGAAATTCATACTTTACTTAAAAGTTAGATTGCATGAAATGCTCAGCAGCATAAAAGATTGTGGACTAAGCCCAATATTCAGGCCCAAAGCCCAACTCAATAAGCCACGTGGATCCACAAAACAGTATATATAACAACGGCATTAGCGCCTTTTTTTCACTTTTCTTTTCATTTCAATTTTGAGTTCAATCATTTTTTGCTCTCTCTCTCTCTTAGGGTTTCGATTTCGTTTTTTTTTCACTGGTCTCGATTCATTTATATCTGATTTAGATTTCACGAGTTTGGAATTCAATTGGTAGAAGGAATCTTCAAGGTAATCATCTTATTGGATGTAAAGTTGTAGATCTAGTTTACTAATTGACTAATGTTTTCATGTTCTCGAATTTCAAATTTACTGCAGAATTTATGTTGATTCTGTTACTTGTTCTTAGAGAGAAATTTAGTTTAGCTGAAATGAGTAGATCTAGTTATTCAATTATTTTGGAAATTTCATTGTTTCCATGGTTTTAATTTGTTGTTTCTGGTTGTGACCTGCTTCACAATCTCTGATTGTTTTTGTGCTGTGAAATTTATGCAGGAAAGGCAGAAATGAGATGCAATGCATGTTGGCGAGAGCTGGAAGGGCGTGCAATTACAACTACTTGTGGCCACCTCTTGTGTATCCGTTTACTGGTTGTTTGTGATTTTGCATTGCTTGTTTCTATTTAACTAGTAGTTGTGTACATTCGTGCACTTGCAAAGATTTTTCTTAACAACAGGTTAAGGCACAGAAGATGCGAGCAAGATCCTGAACAATGATGGGGCATGTCCTATTTGTGATCAAGTCCTTTCTAAAAGGTATATATTTTATATGCAGATTTAGCTTTTGGGTACATCATTATAGTTGCTCATCCTTTAGAGTTATGGAATAGATTCATGAGAATGTTAGGGATTGTCATAGTTGGACTAGAATATATACATATTGTAATTTTGATTTTGCATTGGTGAAATAGTAGTGTAGGAAATTGCAGTGACCAGACATGATCATTGCTTTATTTAGAAACAGTGCTTCACAAACATTGAATCAGAGAGCAAAACTTTACTTCTTATTTAGTATATACGTTGTTGATTATAAATGTTGTGCTTCACTTAATATGCTGCATTCTGAGGTTTGATTACTGTTTACCTTACTATCATTATGTCTTTGCCAACCTCAGCCATATGAAACCTGTGGATATCAATCCGAGCGATGAGTGGACAAATGTAAGCATTCATGCCTCCACTTATATCAACTTGCTTTCTCTCACTGTAACCCGGGCTTAGTAATTTTCATCATATTTGCTCTGCAGATGGCCATGGCTGGAATATCTCCACAAATATGTATCCTCAATTTATTTCTTTGTTATTTCCTTATTTGTGGTTTTGTCCCCCTTCAGAAGTACCTCATCTTCAAGAGGAAACAATAAACAACATTATAAAGATATTGAGTTTACTGTGTACACCCACTGTTTAATGGGGATGAACAAACTGAATGGGTTATTTGAAAAAAAAGACTAGTTAAAGTTTTGTGTTCCTTGAACTAAAACAGTGATGAAAAGTGCATACAGAAGTGTAATGTTCTATATTGGGCAAAGGGAACTGGAGATGCAATTCAAGTTAAACAAAATAGTTGGTCAGTCCAGGCAGAAATGTGAGCTAATACAAGAAAAGTTCACTGAGAAACTAGAGCAAGTCCATACTGCGTACCAGAAAATGGCCAAAAGGTGCCAGATGATGGAACAAGAGATTGAGAACTTGTCCAAGGATAAGCAAGAGCTACAAGAAAAATTCTCAGAGAAATCTAGGTAAAAGATTTTAATAGTGTTTTACATCTCCTATATGTGTGTGTGTGTGTGTGTGTGTGTGTTTACTACGTAAATGCCATCTTGAGATTCAGGTTGACTGTCATCTTGAGAGCATGTGTTTACTATGTAAATGCCAGGCAGAAGAGGAAACTCGATGAGATGTATGATCAATTGAGAAGCGAGTACGATTCAATAAAACGATCTGCCATCCAGCCGGCAGGCAATTTCTTCTCAAGGGCTGAACCTGGCCTGTTTTCTAACCCAGCTAATATGATAGACAACAGAGATCATCTTAGACAAGGTAAATCGTTACACGAGTTAGGCAGACATTTCTACACCAAAAAATATTTTATTTCTTGTTTATGTAAATGTTCACTGTCTTTGATGCACTTGTAAACTGAAATGAGCTTAACACTTTCTGTTAAGCCCTTCCGAAAAAATACAAGTTAATTTATTTGTCGCAGATTGCTCGATTTTCACTCCTGACACTCCAGGGCGTAGAGAAGATATATGGCCTGCATCAAGACAGGAGTCCAACTCTGGCCAATTTGATTTATCCGGTGGCTCACCAATTAAAGTGCAAGTTTCTGGCGACAACGGTAACAGAAGGCCAGGTGGTCGTCCACTTGCTGGAGTTGGAAGTGGAGGTGGAGTTGGGGTTGGTAATCCCTCCATGACTTTGCGAAATCTCATTCTTTCACCTATGAAGCGGCCTCAGCTATCTCGTAATCGCACTCAAATGTTCAGGTAAGTTACTCACCTGTCAATGTCATGTTCAGATTCGTAAACCAGAGGTCCAGTGACCATTTTCCAGTCTAGTCATTTCCCTTTCAAACGTTAGGTGTGGATTGCAATTGTTGGGCAGGAACTATCTTTTAATTGAAGCTTCATTATGGTTTCAGGTTATAGACTGGAATATGGATTGCATCAATGATAAAGCTTCTCAGATAAATTTGATCTCTCGACGAGATGAAACTTAAGATTGACTATTACCTTAGAATTTGGAAAGTCCACGAGATCTTGGTTTACCTTTCCAATAAATCTTGTATGCCAGTATATACCTGATTGGCACAATGTATAGGTGCTCCACAAAATAGATAGAAAGTGTTAACAAGTTGTAAAATTGTCTGCAACTCTGCATCGACTCTGGAAATGTAAATTTACAGCAAGACTTAGAGTGCGACATGAAAAATCACATAAATTTTCTTGAACATGATAATTTCTGTTTTGTGTCATTGTGTGTGAACATTACTGAGATAGTTTCTCTTCCATCATATGTTTTATAGTAAGCATTATGTTCTGCAAATTGTCAACCCTTAGGATTGTCATGGTACAAATACGAATCTACAATAAACAATTTAAGTACCATGACTAATTTTGGCAAGTCTAGTGCAACTGCTGATGTGTTTAGTACAGGAACATTTACATGGTAAGTACAAATTTTTCGGGGAAAGAGTTTCATGAAATTAGAAGCATATGTGTTTCCAGCCTAAAAGATTCTCATTAGCCAATTTTCATCAATTCGTTTCCTTCTTGTTGCTGGAAAATGTTTTAGGAACATGGTAAAGCATAAAAAAGCAAGAACAGTGTTCCCACAGAATTCTGCAAAACAAAATGAAGTCCTTTGATGAAAGCTTTTCTCTGCTATCGACAGAGCGTACATTAGGGAATGAAGACGTTGAGAAAATTATCTTCAGGTAATCAGTCCTAAGAAGCTTTTTGTACAGTTTCAGATTTTCAGTATGCCCTGTTTTACTTGCAAAGAATTTCATAAAGAATGTTTGAGTGAGGTGTGAGAACAATAAAATATGACAGCAAAAATGCAATTATATACAATAGACATTTCCTATGTAAGTTTTACATACAGTCATTCACTGGTTGACAAGTGGTTGGTAAAAAGACTTTCAAAACTGGACCATTGGAGGATACCTCAATGGAATCTCCATTTTGAATTGAATGGAAAACATGAGAGCCATCAATATAAATTACACCTTCTTGACTATCCCAGGTGGCATGCATGGATTCATCAGATTTAATCAATCCATGCATTAAGCTAGAATTGGTTGCTCCATGTAAAATGTGTTCTCTTACTAGATACTGCAGGTCGTGGCTTCCAATGTGCGTCGGAAATCCTCCTGCTGATTGCATGGCTGCTGTGGATCCAGCAGCAGTAGATACCCTGAGACCACTTGACCGACAATTCACCAATGGTGATCCGTTCCCTTTAGTTCTGCGATATCATAGAGAAGGATTATACATCCGATATTTAAGTATTGTTTCTAACAATAATATTCCTTACCGCCCTTACTTAAATGAAAATCGAGAAACTGTTGCTGGACAAGGATGGCAAATCAGAAGGTCGTTGAGAGCATATGCGGCAGCAGTTGTATGTTTACAGATGTCGATATCCTTGACAACTCAGAGAAAGCTTTTCTTCCTTGAAGGATGTCGTCTAACACCTAAACGAAATGATTAATTAATTGCTGTTAATATTCCAAGAAGCTTTACAATTACAAGTGGTGAAAATGTTTAAGATTTGTTCAGGCAATTCCTTTCACTTAAGGTGATCTTATTACTCAATCTTCAAAAATCTAATTTGATATTATCAAATCTTCTTAGTGACCGTGTGTATGTGCGCACGCTTGTGTTCAGATTCCTCTTTAAGATGCTTTATATATTGTACCAGCTTTAAGGCTTTGAGTTCCTCAAGCAAGGTACTGTGGATTGGCCTCACGAAGCTAGCAAATTGCCTTAATTGGGACTTGTCAATTATTAAAAATCGACCAACCATCATACAGGATAAACTACTGCCTCTAAAGTCTAAACTCCAATGTAAAGAACTTAGAATGCATAAATGGAGCTTTTATCAATCAAGGAACCCATTCTATGTTATTTGCTAGAGATAGTGTCTGGAGTTTACATGATTCTTTCTCTAACTTAAAATGAGAGTTTTCTATACTTACTTAGTCAGGTACTCAGGTCTACTTACTTGTTCAAAATTTCCAACTGTAGCAGCACATAAGTAGCCAGTGCTCCTTGTAGCATCAAACTCATTACTCAGTTCTTCCACCTAGAAATGAAACAATATCTAAATTTTCAAACACAATGCAAGAGGTAAAAAATATTATCAACTGAACTGACCTCTTCAGCTACTGTGGGATCTGAGTTCACTCCTAGAACTGGAATCGAGTCATCCATGAAGTGACTGGCCTGCAGAAGAGTGCCATCACCACCAACAGTGATGACCATCTCCACATCACGGATTGGTTGCACTAGATTGTTACGTAAAAGGGGATCCCAATCAAGAGACTTGCGTCGCAGAATATTTTCACAAAATCTAATTGCATCTTTATGAACCTTACGCTTGCTGTCCAAGTAACTTAAAACCTGCATCACCCAATTAACTCCAGGGTTGGATAAAGTACCTATTCAAATTGAACATAAAAAAAAATGAACGGACCTTTGGGTTTGTAATGTGAGAGAGACCGTTTGTACGGTTTGTTGGGTACACATTGAAGGGCTTCAATAGCAATAGTAGTTTTTTTCTCGACATTTAATTTTTTTCTTCTTTGTTTCTTCTCTCACTCAGAGCGTCACAGAAACCAAGTTCACTAACCACAATGGGCTTAAACGTGTGTGTGTGTGTGTTTTTTTTAGGCCAGGTTTGAAATATTGGATTGGGCTTGTCGATATTTGCAGCATGACAAATCCAGCTCTGCAAATTCTGTTATAACTGTCAGAGTGTACGTTTCAGTTGTAAGAAATAACTAACTCAACGGTCTTGTGTTAGAGAGTGAGAGAGATTCTTTATAAATAGGCCGGTACCATGCATGCATGTAATTAATGTAACAAAGCTCTCATCTCATTTCTTGATCAGTTCATCACAATATAGTATACTAGAAGTCTAGAAGAAGTGAAGAAATTGTTTCCTTTTTACTACTGTGTATATTCATCTTAATTTCTTATTACCTTTCAAGTTTCAAGAAACGAAATGGAGAAGAAGGAAGATATTCCCAACGCCACCCTCCCAGAAGCGATCATAGAGGACATACTCATCCGACTACCTCTCAAAACTCTAGCAAGATTCAGGTGTGTATCGAAAAAATGGAATGATTTAAGTAGAGACTCTCGTTTTATTCAGATGCACAACACTCATTTCAAGAATAGAAACCAACTTTAATTACCTCCTTACTGATTACAATGAAGAACCAAATCCTGGTTCGCTAGATGTAATGGGATTATCCATTGATATCAAGTCTTGTCCTGAATATGTTTTTGGTGATTGCAATGGAGTATTTCTTGTATACAAGATTAATGACAATCACTTACCTGATACATATTGGTTACTAAATCCTTGTACTGGAGAATGCGTAATGTTACCAGAGCCTCCTTGTGAAGATATAGATTTGCAGTATAACAAGGATAATATTCATTATGGTTTTGGGTACAGCGAGAATGATAAGGACTATAAAGTTGTTAGAATCAGATCGATTTGCGTTAATGAAGGACATGCTATTCCTATAGAAGTTATGGTTTATACTCTTAGGAGTAATTCTTGGAGAAAGATTAAAAACAGTGGTGATGTACATGTTCCGTTTATACTACAGGAATTGAAGGCCGGAGGGGAAAGAGGGGCACATGTTAACGGTTTTGTTCATTGGGCAGCAAGTGATTTTTGTATTGATTGGCGTGATCAAGAAGAATGGTCTGAAATGTACGAGTTGGAAGATCATATTGTTAGTAAAATTATTGCATTTGACTTTGGAGGTGATACGT
Organism: Coptis chinensis; assembly: GCF_015680905.1. NCBI lineage: Eukaryota > Viridiplantae > Streptophyta > Magnoliopsida > Ranunculales > Ranunculaceae > Coptis > Coptis chinensis. Next base: position 79,046,053 of record NC_141464.1, read on the forward strand.
TTCAAGAGGTACCATATCCGGAGTATTATGGTGTGGATGATTTCTTTGATCATATTGGTATCTGCACTTTGGATGGGAACCTTTGCTTACATGTTTATGTCAATTCCTGGACGACTCATATATGGGTGATGAGGGAGTATGGTTTGAGAGAGTCTTGGACCGAAGTGCTGCTTATCATGAATGGCCCTAATTTGTGGGATTATCCTTTTCGTATATTACACTTTATTACAAATGCAGATGAAAGTGTTCTGCTTCAATTTCGACACCTGTGGCGCTTCACATCAGGAGAACGTTTGAAAAAGGTTTATGATATTATTGGACATCCTACGTCTCAAGCAACATTGTATGTGGAGAGCCTTGTGGAACTAACTCAGCGTTAGCTGGGAAGCTGTGGAATAAGAAAGAAAGCTAGGGGAGGAAAATGTCTTGCACTCTTGTGTGGCTGTTCTTGCACTCTTGGTTGAATAATTTGTGCTTCTCTCTTGAACATGCACATTTGTATTTTGAAAGGATCAGACCACAGTAACTTTGAATTTTGTAGTTTGTAATATGATTGAGCCTTGGCAGTATAGTGTGCACACTAGTTAGTTGCAATAGGCGCTAATGTTTGGTCAGAAGTCTTGGCCTTTTAATTTCGAAAAGACTGTGGTACTTCTCCTGTATTATATCGACTGTGACGACCTCGCTGTCTAACCTTTAATCATCCCTTTTGTTTGGTTTTTAGGAATTCCTGCTTTCTGCTTCGTTAGTTCTTCCTTTTATGATCACCTATTGGAACTAGCATTTCATTAGTTGCAGTGGTTGTTCCAAATTTGGAAATTTTGGTTTCTTTCTGCAAGCCAAACTATTATTGTTTTTGTTGGCGCTGACAATATTATTGTAGCAGATTAGCAGCAGCAACTAAGTGAACTAACTGCACCTGTAATAAGATCCTGTTTTGGTAGTAGCAATATTGCTAAGGGTATATCCGCATATGCATTCTTTGGACATGAATGTTGATTTTTCGTGGCATAATGGTTATTAAGTTTTTTGAGCAAGAAATTGCAGATGGGCATTCTAGCTAGCCTTATGAGCAGTTTGCTCCTTGCAGCCCATGAGCTTGCACAGCTTGTTACCCTCAGTCTTGCTCACCACTGAACCCAGGACACTCCCTTAAGAAACATACTAAAGCTTCTCAGATAAGCTTGTTGTCGAAGTTTGATGTCTAACGAGAAGAAGCTGGTTAAGATGGACTATTACCTTAGAATTTGGAAAGTCCACGCAGATCCTGGTTTACCTTTCCAATAAATCTTGTATACCAGTGTATACGTGATTGGCACAATGTATATATAGGTGCTCCACTATATAGATAGATTAGTGGTAACAAGTTGTAAATGTTAGATATAGCAGGCTGATTATGTAAACGGGTACTTACGTATATTCCTAGTGTAGGGTTTAGTATATATGCTAAGGGGTTTTTTTGACTTAACCCCCAAGGATGTACCCACCCCCTTTGGCGATAACCCCCCATTTTAAAAATCAATACTGATTGCCGTCTGTTTTGTGAGTATCATCAGATGATATTTTCCATATTGCCCACTTTACCCCTATTATATAGCGGGAATATTTTGGGTTCCCCCATTAAAACATAAAATATAAACACGATTTGTGTAAAACCCCCTAAATGTGCCCTAATTTTATCAGAATAAATTTGTGGACAAGCAACTGTTTGCTATCTACAGGACCTCAGTTTCTGATTGGTGGAGTGGCTGCCCAAAAAAACTGTGTTACTGCCCAAAAACACTGTGTAACTGACCGAAAATGGATTTAACCAATGGGAATGTGTTGTTTGTGGACAAGTCTGTCTACAAATTTGGATTCTAATTTTATCTGATCATTCTCTCTCTCTCTCTAACACTGTTGATCTTCTTCTTGTTTGATTGTGGTCACTTCTCCGTCTTTCTCTTTCGTTCTCACTTTACTTATTTCACTGGTAAGTTCACTCTCACTCCCCATTTACTTTTTCGTATGAAATTTTTAAAAAAATTACACATTTATGTTCGTCGGGTTGTTTTGTAGTTTGGGGCAAGGCCCAAAATATCGATATCGATCAATATATCGGTGTACCCAAAAACCGATATATATATCGGATATATTGGATATATCCATTTTTTTGGTGACCATTCCAAACTATTTAAAATATCGAAAATATCGGACATATAATATCGGAAATATATTAGAAATATCGGATTTATATTAAAAAATAGTCAAAAAGTCAACCGATATATATTATAAATTTCGTAAATATTGATTATATTGGCGATATAAAGTTTTATATCGGAAATTCCGATATATATCGGAATAAAAGGGTTCTATATTCGGTGGATATATGTCGGAAATATCGATGTCGGTGTACCAAAATACCGATATATATCGGCAATATATCGGATATATCGGCGATATTTTGGTCCATGGTTTGGGGTGTTTATTTTGTGACATTTGGAAGTTTATATTCATGTTCCCTTTGTAATGATGATTGTATGATCAGAAAAATGTTTGATTTGTAATACTGTGTTTGATTTGTGATAATCGTGTTTCCGCTTGAAGAATGTCTATTAGAGGGTATAGGGTTTTAAGGATACATTTTAATGGAGAATGGAGAGAAGCAACTAGGGATAGTGTTAGGCGTAATGTGTATGTGGGTGGGAACACAGTTGATACAGACATGATTGATGGTGATGTAGCAAATATGGTCGAATTGGTTGCTTGGATCACATGTAAAATTGATTGTCCCCCAAACCCTATACTTGAGATTAGTTGGGCTGATGGAGAAAACATAAGACAAATTGTGTTTGATGCTGATTTGTTTTATATGTGGGGTCATGCAAGTAGAGATAGGAGAGGGTATAGCCATTTGTATGTCAAAGTTATTGAAGTGGAAGAAGTGAGTAGTACTAATGATGAGGATAATTCTAGTCAGTACCCACCCACAGACTATGAAGCAGAAGAAAGTGATGATGATGTCATATATGTTGAAGGCATACCATGTAAGAAAGGACAAGATTTTGATCTTGATGAATGGCCAACAGTTGAAGAAGTTGATAGGATGATGGACTTGACAAGTAGCTCTTTTAAGGGTAAAAAATTGTTGGAATATAATACTGTTGGTGATGGGCTTGGGTCTGGGTCCAATACTTCCAAAGATCTTGGGTCCAATACTGTTGGTGATGGGCTTGGTGTTGGTGATGCAGACAAGTCTCAAAGCTCTACCCAAAGGAAGAGGAATAGTAGGAGAAGTTCTCACTCCTAAAGATCTTGTTCTCAAGTTGCACGTTTTGTTCTTTATTATCTTTTTTTTTCTTGAGATGTCTTCATATTTCTGAAAAATGTTTCATTGATTTTAGCGGATAAAACAGCCATGGTGAGTTTGATGACACTTTAAACTTTGACTTTTGAACTTTGGAGTGGAAATGAATGTTGCTCAAGCTGATAATGTGACAACAGACAATGGTATGTTACATATTAGGGGCCCCTACATATTATTTTTTATTTTGTACTGTACAAGAAATAGGTTATGATATATACTTACTAGATCTGTTTGATAAACCAACAAGGCGAGAAAAAGACCAACAAGGCCGCGGAAAAGACCACAAGTTGATGTGAATCGATTGATCTTGAAGAGGCATACCACGTACCGTGAATCAACAGATGAGGAATACATCCCTTCTGAAGGTGATAGTGATATTGAACTTGATGCCTATGTTGTTGGAGAGCATGAGCATGAGCTTGATGAAGATGTAAGCAATGTTGGTAGAGTTAGTGATGTTGTAAACAGAACATTCAACATACCAACTGATGAAGGTGTTACTAGTGATGGAAAATCATTGATTTTGGAGGTTGGTCAGACTTGGAAAGACATGTATGAATTAAGGGATTACATTAGACTTTATGCTATTAGTAATAAGTTCATATTGAAGCAGACAAGAAATGACAGTGATAAGATGGAGTGGAAATGCAAGTTGTAGGATTGTAAATGGAGGTGTTATGTTAGGGTGATGACAAATGGTCATATAATGAAGTGTAGAAGCATGAATGATATACATACATGTGTTGGTGATGCAGAAGATAGGAATCTAATGGCAAATGCCCAGGGGATAGCAAGTCGAATTGAGATAGAAATGAGGCAGCATCACAGGAGTTTTACTCCTAATGACATCAAAGAAGAAATGATGCATAAGTTTCAGGTAAGGATTAAGTATTGGCAGGCTTGGCCTACAAGGACCATAGCAATGGAGAAAATACATGGAAGTTATGATCTTTCATATGCAAAATTGCCTGAGTTGTGTAGGCAACTTGTTGCTTCTAACCTTGGAAGTGTTGCAATACATTCTAGGCATGAGAATTTCCATACTTTTACAACTCGATCTGTGTGTTGCTTTCAAGGCTGCTCTTGATGGATTTATACAAGGGTGTAGGCCTATGATAGGACTAGATGGTTGTTTCTTGAAGGGGAAACATGGAGGTGTGTGTCTATCCATCATTGCTTTGGATGGTAATAATGGAATGTTTCCGATTGCCTTCTATATTTGTATTGCAGAAAGCACAGAGTAATGGACTTATTTTTTGGATAAGATGGCACCACACTTGAACAAGCATCATGACAAGTTGACTATAATTTCTGATAGGCAGAAAGGATTATGTAAGGCAGTGGAGACTGTTTTCCCCGACTGCAACCAGAGGTTCTGTTTTAGGCATATAGTCTGATAACAGTAAAATTGATAAAACGATAAAAACTAAATAGTTTTACTAATGAATAAAGCGATGAAACTCTAAATGCTAATAAAACTAAAACTGAACTCGATGCTCGATTACTTATCAAAGATTTATTTATACTCTCGAATCTATCGAAATAGAGGTGGAGTAAAAAATTCGTTCCACTCCTAGTTCTTTAGCACTCGTTGTTTTCATGTTTTACTAATCCTACCGAAGTCAATGAGAGAATTACGAACTATACTACGATGCAATTTATACTAATAAGATAATGAGATTCAACTACGAAATGCTACGGGCTGAATCTATGATAAGGAATTAGGGGGGATTGATTCCACCTTAACTCGACTTAATTTACTAACGATGAATCGTCGTAATCCGAATTGAACTGCTTTCGCAGAACAATTGGTTCTTCCTAATCCCTAGTTGTTCATGGTAATCTTTACCAACTAACATCTAGCATGTGAACGATCAAACCCATTCTCATGGTGAACTAATCGTTTCTAGAATAGAATGGAAATTACGACTACTCTACGCTAACACAAATCAAGCTTCATCAAGGCTTCTTCAACCCCCTCTAATGGAGGTTTATCCTAGAATTATCATGCTATCATTTCCATATGAAATTGAATAAGACATAATATAAAGATTATAACTTTACTATTAATAAACTTTCAATTCAATAATTCAAATCTAAATTAACAACGAAGAAAGGATTAACAACTAAGAACTTTAATAAATCAAAACCGAAATTATGAAGAACTAACTATTTTATTGATCTAATGAATAATAAAACAATGATTCAAATACTAAATTAATAATCTACTTTGTTATAAACTAATTGCTTGAACATAAAACTAGATCTAAAACAAGATATGAAAAACTAATTAATTAAATGTAAATCTAGATCTAGAACTAAGCTTTAATGGCTACTTTCTATCTAATCTAACTTATTTCTTAAGAGCTAAGTCTTGTGTGTGGAAATGGGGGGGACCAGATCCACATTTTCGTGCATGGGCTGAGGAGCCATGTTTTGGGCCGTAAAATTGAGCCCAAAGCCTAATTTCTTCAGTCCACAGAACCCGTATCAGCTGGCTTTGACTTCAGTAGACTTTTCGTCTACTTATGCTCCTCTGATTGGGTCAAGGCTTGAACTATTGGAAAGCTCTTTCCGAGCCAGTCGTTTTGACATAAGGTAGGCCCAATTCCGAGGCCTGAGTCCAAAGATATGGTCTTCGGAAGTTCTGTTGACTTGTGCACTATTTCTGCCCGCGTTGACTTTTCAGCTTTTGATCGGGATTTACAAAGGCTTTGTCTCCTTGAATCTTGGCCTTTAATAACAGAACTTCTTAACAACCAACCCTTGCTCCTTTATCTCGCCAAAGTGGCACATTTCTACACATAATTGACTTCAATGTCTGAAATACATAAAAATACATAATCAGCATTAACTCTTATTTATTACTCGCATAATTGGTCTAAAAGTATGATTGTTAAGGGGTTAAAACTACAGTTTTAGGCTCTTATCATGGTCCAGAACATGAAGATAAAGCATAGAGGAGTTGACTATGAAGCTTGGTGCACTGCCAAAGCATTTGCACAAACAGAGTTTGACAAGTTGATGCAGGACTTGGAAAAATTTGATAGTGGAGCTAAGGAGTATCTGATTGGTGAAGACCCTAGGTTGTGGGAAAGATCATACTTTGATCATGTGTCCAAGTGTGAGCAGCTGTCAAACAATTTTTCTGAAGCTTGGAATAGCTACATACTGGATGCTAGGGACAAGCCCATTGTGAAGATGATGTCAATGGTGATGGTGTTACAAATGAAATTGTTGTATGATAGAAAGAAAAAATGTGAGTTCTGGGGTGATAATGAGTTGGTGCCAAGGGTTAAAGCAATCATAGATGACAGATGTAACAAGATTGGAAACATGAGTGTCAGTGGTTCTCAAATCCAGGGGAAGTATTTAGTGAATCATATATATGGTAAATGGTGGAATGTGGACTTAAACTTGCACACATGTGATTGTGGTGAATGACAACTCACTGGGATTTCTTGTCTTCATGCTGTAGCAGTCATCAAGCCTAGAAGATTTCAATGGCATGAGTAAGTGTGAATAGTACATATTGTATTTTCCTCTGTTAATGATGATACATGTTAATAATTCATACATTGTTGCTATAGGTATTGTAGCCCTTACTTTATTGGAGCAGCTTATAAAAGAGCTTGTGGTGGTCACATCACACCTTACTTGCATGAAGATGAGTGGGCAACAGTGAGACACTTATCCCTAATTTGAAATAGGCTTTAATATATGAATTTTCAGAGTTAGCCCTAATATTATAATTTTTTTTGTAACAGCCAACTGAAGCTGAGTTTATCTTTCCACCAATCAGAAAAAGGTAGCCTGGGAGGCCAAAAGTGAATAGAAGAAGAGGTGCAGATGAATCAAATGCAGTAAGATGTTCAAGGTGCCAAGCTTATGGGCATAATGCCAGAGGTTGTCAGGGAGGTGTAGTGGGAGACAATGCCAATGCAGAAGCAAATGCACAAGCCAATGCAATTGCAACTGCAGCTGCCAGAGGCTCTCATAGAGGAAGAGGAAGGCCTGGGAGACCTAGAACAAGCCCACTACCAAACCCTTTTCTAATCAGACCAATCAATGCTGCTGATGGGAGTCAAGTTCCTGAAAGTCTGCCTGCAAGGGGAAGAGGAAGTAGAGGTAGGGGAAGGGAAATAACTGCTGAGGAGGGAAGCCAAGTACCTCCAAGTGTGGATGGGAGCCAAGTCCCTCCAAGTGTACCTGGAAGCCAAGGAACTGCAAGTGTGGAAGGGAACCAAGTTCAAGCAGAGGTGGATGGGAGCCAAGGACTTGTAAGAGGGAGAGGAGGCAGAGTAGGAAAAGGAGCTGGTAGGGGCAGGTGCAGGGGCAGAACCAATGTTGAATATGAACCCATGTCTTCAATGGAAGAGCTACTATTTAGAAATTCATAGGGTCCCCCGCAGCCTAGCCAGTCTACACCAATTCAAACTCAAGACAGTGTGAATATACCTCCAATGCCACCAATGGGACCTCCAAGAAAGAGATCAAGGAGGTCCTCCCGTGCTTTTTCATTCTGCGAGTCTTGAATGCGCTTATTCTTGTCGACCTTTAAGTTAGATTTTGTCATGTCAGACTTGAAGTGTTATGTTATTATATTTTGTCAGACTTAAGTTAGATTTTGTCATGTCAGACTTCTCAAAATGGAAGTGCTATGTTTTGCCATGTCATGTGCTCTATTTTGTTGTTTTGCTATGTCATGTGCTATGTTGTATTATTTTGTTAATTCATTTGGCCTTATATGCTATGTTTTGTTGCAAATTTGAGAATTTCTATTAAATGTAGACTTGAATACAACAAGTAGAACGTAACAACTACTCCCTCATTCATAGATACATTACAAATCACATGTTCAGTTTCCTTATAAGCTCAGTTACATCAGATACATTGCCTTCAATGTGCATCTTTATAGGACCATCAATACACAACTTAAGTTTACCTTTCCCTTTCCTTTCATCCTCTTCCTCATTCACAGCAATAACCTTTCCTTTTTCTTTCACATCAACTTCCTCATTCACAGCAACAACCTTTCCTTTTTCTTTCACATCAACTTCCAAATCCATCCACTTGAAACCGCCACATCTTGGTGCTCTCTTACATCTAAGAAATCTCTGTTCAAAACTGCATTCTTTGGAACTCCAGCGAACAATCATAGTATCTCCACATCCCTTAACACAAGGAAAGTTAAGCCAAGGGCATTCAAACTTCCAATGACCAACATCCCCACACAGAAAGCATGATTCTCCTTTGTTAGTTGATGACATTGTAGTTGGTACCTGAAAAAAATGACATATGTTGATCAACATTTGCTTTGTATAAACCCCCCATATGTCAATATATGTTTTGTATAAACCCCCCATTGTTTACATGAGTCTTTGACCATTAAACACTAGTTCCCCATCTAATTTGTCAATATATGTTTTGTATAAACCCCCCATTGTTTACATAGGTCTTTGACCATTAAACATACAGATCTACGCTAGTGAAACAAATTAGATGAAGGCATTGAGAGAAGATGAATTAGAATGACCAAACCTTTTCAGAGCCCGAACCACCACCCATGAGAGCAAAAAAATTGGTTGGAGAATGAAAAAATTGGTTTGGGAAAGAATCGTTAAGAATCGTGTTGGAGAAGACAAGTTTTTCGCGGGGTCAAAGTTTGGTCTTAAATAAGCCAGGAAAATGAAAAATACAACGGCTATTTTTTAAGGGATAAAGTGGGCAATATGGAAAATATCAACTGACAGTACTCACAAAACAGACGAAGTGGGGGCAATCAATAATGGTTTTTAAAATGGGGGGTTATCGCCAAAGGGGTACATCCTTGGGGGTTAAGTAAAAAAACCCCATATGCTAATATCAGTTGTAATAGTTAGTTAACCTTTATAATACAATGTAGTCGACTTTGTTATCAGTAAAATTGTCTGCAATTCTGCATCGACTTTCCAAATGTAAATTTACAGCAAGACTTGGAGTGCGACGTGAAAAATCACATATAAAGCTTCTTGAACATGATAAATTCTATTTTGCGTGTCAGCATTACTGAGATAGTTTCTCTTCCATCATATGTTTTACAGTAAGCTTTATGTTATGCAAATTGTCAACCCTTAGTATTGTCATGGTACCAATACGGATCTACAATATACATTTTAAGACCCATGACTAATTTTGGCAAGTCTAGTGCAACTGCTTAAGGACGTGTGTTAGTACAGGAACATTTACATGGGAAGAGGTACGACTTTTTCGGGGAAAGAGTTTCATGAGATTAGAAGCCCCCACTAGATGGGTAATTAAGGTCTCCCCCCAAATACACACAAAAAAAACACGGTCAACCCAAATTGACTTTTTTTTTGTGTGTACTTAGTGTTGGAGTTATCCCTCACATGAGGAGAGAAACGGAACTGATTCTGCGTGAATATGTCGAGGCGCACTGGCTTTCGAGGAGGCGACCAAGCCTGCCGTGGTCGCGGAAATCATCCCAGTGTTTTGGGCGCACCTACGCTCAGAGGAGGCGCACCTGTGCTCTTGCCGTGGAAGCATTACAGTGTTTTGAACACACTGCTCCGAGTAAGCGCACTGGCTCAATTGTCCGATTTTCGTGGGCCTCGCTTCAAGAATCACAAATTTATTTTTTGATATAAAAACAAAATCAAGGTTTTGGAAAACCTAAGACTAAGAACCAGACAAAAACAAAGATAGAGAAACCTAATCTTAAAAGCTATCAAGATTGAGAGATAACCTTTACAGAGATACAACCCTGTAAAGAGATAAGAGTGATCTAGTAAGGTGAGAGACTGAAAGGAGAGATTGTAATCTTCCTTCCCACTTTATAAAGAACTGACTCTTGTGGAAGTAGGCATCATTGGCCGAACCACGGTAAATCTTTGTGTTGTGGTTTGTCTTTACTGCTTTACATTATTATTTGTTGTTGATAGTTGTTTAGCGAGTTGGGCATATTAGTATAGGCTGTAGTTGATATTTAGATTTTGTCCGGAGTTGAATTGTTTCCATATACAAGTTATCTGTATAGTGGGGGGAACCGATTGGTATTGGTTTAATCCCCAATAAGTGGTATCAGAGCCTTGGTTGGAATAGCCTAGGGTGTTATCCGAATCTTGGTCAGAAGGTGTTTGACGAAATTCCTGAGAGAAGATTTGATGTTAAATAACTTGTAGAGATGGACAATTCCATGAACACTCGCATGACGAGTCTGAATAGGAAGAACTACACCACCTGGAAAGCCAGGATGGAAGACTTGCTCTATTGCGAGGACTTGGCACAACCCATTGAGAATGGGGGAGTAAAACCGGATACAGTATCCGATGCCGATTGGAAGACGCTTGATGAAAAAGCGATTGGGTGCATTAGACAACGGATTGACAACAATGTAATCCGCCTTGTATCCCAAGAGACCATAGCTTTCAGTCTGTGGAAGATTTTAGAAGACCTCAACGAGAAGACAAGAAAGGACGCACAGAATATCTCCTGTCACTCAGAGATCCTTGTTATAGAAAAGCAAGAGAGAGGCAAAAGCAGAAAACCATCTCACTCTAGAGATGATGACAAAAGAAAATCTAGGAGCGCGAGCAGACCTCCTAAGAAAGACTTGTCATGCAATTATTGTTGTATCCATAGCCACTTCAAATATGAATGCATAGAATTAAAGAGGGATGAGAAGACTAGTACCGTACATGAAGACAAGTTAGAGTTGAAAGAAAGCACCACCGGTAGAGACACCACAGATATTGCTTCACATGGTGAAATAGGAATTGTGTCAGAAGGTGACGAGTTATGCTTGAGCACTTCATGCCAGGATATAGAGTGGGTGGTAGATACAGGTGCTTCTTACCACGTCACACCCCACAAGAGTTTCTTCACTACCTACAAATCTGGTGATTTTGGTGAGGTGAAGATGGGCAATAGTGGAGTCTCAAAGATTATAGGCATTGGAGATGTTCATATAGAAACCAATGTCGGCTACACCTTGACACTCAAGGATGTAAGACATGTCTCTGACATTCAGCTAAGCTTAATTTCGGCTGGGAAATTAGATGACGACGGCTTTGTAAACTCGTTACCTAACGGGGTATGGAAACTGAGCAGAGGTTCCATTGTAGCAGCCAGAGGAAAGAAAACTTGCTCTCTTTACAAAACACAGGCTAGTTTGTGTAAAGCAGAAGCAAATGCGGCAGAAGAAGAAGCTTCATCTGAACTGTGGCACAAGAGACTGTCACATGGGCATAAAAGGGACGGAAGTTCTTGCTAAAAAAAGCGTCGTGCAAACGCATTAAAGGTACACATTTAAATAGATGTACTCATCGTTTGGTAGGAAAGCAACAACAGGTGTCTTTCCAAAGAGTCCCGCTCTCACGAAAGGACACTGTCCTTGAACTAGTGCACACAGACTTATGTGGTCCTATGAGAGTAAAGCCCTACCAGGGAGCTTCGTACTTCTTGACATTCATTGATGATCGTCAAGAAAGATATGGGCTTATAGTCCGAAGACCAAGGATAAAGTACTTTGGCGTGTTTGAGAAATTCCACAAAGATGGTGGAAAGAGAGACCGGGAAGTTGTTGAAGTGTATTCGCCGATAATGGGGGTGAGTACATTGGGCCATTTGAAGAGTATTGCCGAGTCATGAGATTCGGCATGAGCGCACCGCTGCCAAGACACACCGACATGCATGGAATAGCGAAAAGAATGAACCGCACCATTGTAGAGGATGAGATGCATGCTATCTCACTCTAAGCTACCTAGAAGCTACCGGGGTAGAAGCAATGCGCATGTACCGCATGTGATCAACTGTCGTAGCAAAGCCTCCGAATAGTGATTATCTAGAGAGTATGGTCGGTGAGATGTTGATTATGGATACTTGAGGTATTTGGGTGCGGGGGCATTTGTGCATATTCCGGGCGATGAGAGATCCAAGCTTGATGACAAAGCCAAGAAGTGCATTTTTCCTGGGTTATGGAGATGAAAAGTTTGGTTACAAACTCTATGATCCGATTAACAAGAAGGTAATCCGAAGTCGAGATGTTGTGTTCTTAGAAGACCAAACCATAACAGACTTAGAGGAGGGTGAGAAGCTACAGGCTTTCACCAATGATCTTGTTGATTTAGAACCAGAAGTTCCTACCGTAGAACGTGCAGAAGGCATTGAGAATGCAGAGAACTATGAATTTGAAGCTCATGATGAGAATCCTATTGCTCATGATGGGATAGAACCTATTGGTATAGAAGATGCAGATAAGATGCATGAACCACCACCAGAGCAAGCAGAAGTGCATCCTCCTGAGGCACCAGCAGATGGGGCAAGGAGGTCTGATAGAGGGAGACTAGCTTCAACTAGGTATCCACCACATACGTACGTGCTACTATTGGATAGTGGAGAACCTATGTACTATCAAGAGGCACTTGAAGGTACAGACAAGGAAAAGTGGTTGAAGGCCATGCATGACGAGATGGATTCTTTGCATAAGAATCACACTTATGAGTTAGTTGAGAAACCGCAAGGACGAAAAATTATCAAGAATAAGTGGATATACAAAGTCAAGCATGAGGAGAACAATCCTCACCCAAGGCACAAAGCTCGCCTTGTTGTGAAGGGATTCGGTCAAAGGAAAGGGATTGACTTTGATGAGATTTTCTCTCTCAGTAGTGAAGATGACTTCTATCCGGGTGGTATTGGGTATGGCCGCAAGTATGAACCTAGAGTTTAAGCCGCTAGATGTTAAGACGGCTTTTCTTCATGGAGACCTTTGAAGAAGATGTCTACATGGACCACCCGCAGGGTTTTGAGGTCAAAGGCAAGGAGCACCTAGTATGCAAGCCGATAAAGAGCTTGTATGGGTTGAAAACAAGCACCGGTGGTACATAAAAAGTTTGACTCATTTATGGCGAAGCGGGATACAAGAAGTCCGCTTCCGATCATTGTCGCTTGTTCGAGATTTTCAGATGGGAATTTCATAGTGCTATTGTTGTATATGGATGATACATACGTTGATAGGCGGCCCAAACATCAACAAGATATCCAAGCTGAAGAAAGACTTGAGTAAGTCCTTTGAGATGAATGATTTGGGTCAAGCAAAGCAGATACTTGGGATCTGGATCACTTGTGACGAGAGAGTGGGAAGTTGTGGCTTTCAAGAAAGCTACATTGAAAAGGTGTTGAAGAGATTCAACATGGATCAAGCCGAAACCCGGTCGGTTAATCGCTTTGGTGGCCGCCGCTGCATGACCAAAGAGATGTGTCCAAAGGGTGAGCATGAGCAGAGTCGATGGAAAAGATTCCTTATGCATCCGCGCCGGCGCTTTGATGTATGCCATGGTGTGTACTAGACCGGATATTGCTTTTCGCCGTTGGTGTTGTAAGCGATTTGCCAAACCGGGTAAAGAACATTGGGAAGGTGTTAAGTGGATATTGAGATATCTCGGGGCTTCCAAATCGTGTTTGTGCTTTGGTGGAAGTAAGCCCTTACTTGAAGGCTACATCGATGCGCATATGGCGGTGATGTTGACTCGATGAAGTCCACCTCCGGTTATCCGGTTACTTTTGCGGGGGGAGCAGTTTCTTGGCAATCTAAGTTGCAAAAGTGTGTTGCCCTCTACTACGTACGAGAATATATATTGCAGCCACCGAAAGTGTTGCAAAGAGATGCTATGGATGAAGAGGTTCTTCGACGAACTAGGGCTAAAGCAGTAAAACAGTTTGTAGTTCTATGTGATCCGAGGCGCCATCCACTTAAGCAAGAATCTGAAGTTTTCATTCTAGATCCAAGCACATACACGCGTGCGTATAATCGGATTAGAAAGTACTTTCGAAGACAAGCGGTTATGTATAGAGAAGATCCATACCGACAAGAACGGGTCGGATATGATGACCAAAGTCTTACCGAAAGGTAAGTTTGATATTTGTTGTGCTACCACCGAATGGTAGCGCATCCTCTGCTGATTTGGAAATTGCATGGAGGTATCCCCCTCACTATTCGGGAGGGGAGATTGTTGAGTTATCCCTCACACGAGGAGAGAAACGAACCGATTCTCGCGTGAATATGTCGAGCGCTGGCCGAGGAGGCACACCGCTACGTGTTGTGGAATCATTCCAAGTGTTTTGGGCACCCGCCGAGGAGGAGCGCTCTTGCCGTGGAAGCATTACAAGTGTTTTGGGTGCACTCAAGCCCGAAAGCGCGCGCTACCAAATGTTCGATTTTCGTGGGCCTCGCTTACAGTAACCGCGAAATTTGTTTTTTGATATAAAAACAAAATCAAGGTTTTGGAAAACCTAAGACTAAGAACCAGACAAAAACAAAGAGAGAGAAACCCAATCTTGAAAGCTATCAAGATTGAGAGATAACCTTTACAGAGATACAACCCTGTAAAGAGATAAAAGTGATCTAGTAAGGTGAGAGATTGAAAGGAGAGATTGTAATCTTCCTTCCCACTTTATAAAGAACTGACTCTTGTGGAAGTAGGCATCATTGGCCGAACCACGGTAAATCTTTGTGTTGTGGTTTGCCTTTACTGCTTTACATTATTATTTGTTGTTGATAGTTGTTTAGCGAGTTGAATTGGGCATGTTAGTATAGGCTGTAGTTGATATTTAGATTTTGTCCGGAGTTGAATTGTTTCCATATACAAGTTATCTGTGTAGTGGAGGAACCGATTGGTATTGGTGTAATCCCCAACACTTAGGGGGAGACCCTAATTTCCCCATCTAGTAAGGGGAAAATCCTAATTGGCTCATCTAGTGGGAGGTAATACTAGTTAACCATAATATGTAAAAGATTCTCATTACCCTATTTTCATCAATTCTTTTATTTTCTTGTTGCTAGAAAACGTTTTTTTTTATAAGTAGATTTTATTAGAATGGACGTGCAAAGCACTGTTACAAGTGAGTGAGAACATCATAAGTTCTGCAACTGAAAGGAAAACATACATGGAAGTAAAAGAAAATAGCATCCCTAGAATATTACATCTCCGAGTCGGCCATTATCACACGAGGCCATTCCAGTACCAAGTTCCTGAATTGGTATTGTAGCCTTTCCTCATAATTAGACATCCAATACCACAACACACTTTTGATCTCCCCGACCGTTTGTGAGACCGAGCATTCTTTGTTCTTGAAATATGATGATTTATGTTTTTCCATATTACCCAAATAACAACATATGGTAATAGACTCCAAATGATCAATCCAAAACTCTTCCTATCATTCTTCGCCAATTTGCAAGAAATTCTTTGACTGAAGTGGCTTGTGCTAGCAAAGGAAATGCCATAACCATTGGTTGGAGCATGAGAGTCCATACCTCCAAAGCGAAGCGGTAATGCAGGAACACATGACTAATGCTCTCCATGAGCATATTACACATAGTACAGATGGGAGAAACCACCATACCTCTACGAAGTAGAGCATCCGCCGTTAAGGTAGGCCCAAGCATGACACACCAAAAGAAGAACTTCACTTTTAGAGGAATTGGGATTTTCCAGACAACTCTTGAAGGAAAAGGAGTGGATATTTGTTCTGGAGGACGATCATGTTCACGGATTTTATTTGCTGGAAAACGTTTTTGGAACATGGTAAAGCCATACAAATAGCAAGAACAGTGTTCCCACAAAATTCTGCAAAACAAAATTGGCATAGCCAGAAGTGTTGAATTGTAGATCACGTCTTACAATTCGATTGTTATCCTTGAATCCACAAGGAACACTCTTGAAATATCAAAAACAAATAATTTAAGTTTCTGGAATTTTATTGATAATTGCATAAAAAAAATCCATTACAATGAGAGTGTCTTTATATATAACAAACACTAATTCACAGAAATAACTTACTAGGGACACTTGGCAGTCTATTATAGACTACATTCTAAAAGCAGATAATTCTTACTACTAATAATAACTGCCAGTAACTGAATTCTATTAGAAATCAGTCTGCAGATAACTAAATTTTGTCTGAATTCAGTCTTAACCTACATCAGTCTCCCCATCTTTAGAAAGATTCTTCATGAAGTTGTACAATCTTCTCAACCATATGATCAGCAGGAACACTTTGGCCAGGAACTTTAGGTAAAGGAACCAAATCAACAACATGCTGTGGTATTGAGGTATACACAATTTGGAACGGGGACTTGCCTGTAGAGCGGTTAACAACATTGTTGTAAGTGAATTCAGCCTGAGCAAGTGCTAAGTCCCACTGCTTGGGTTTCCCTCCTGATATCGACCGTAATAAATTCCCCAAGGTCCTATTCACTACTTCGGTTTGACCGTCTGTTTGGGGATGGCAGGTAGTACTATACTTAGACTGGTGTCAAACCTCTTCCATAACGACTGCCAAAAATGGCTCAAAAACTTGGTATCTTGGTCAGAAATAATAGACTTTGGAACACCATGTAAACGTACAATCTCTTTGAAGAACAAATGTGCAACATAGGAAGCATCTAAAGTCTTTTTGCAGGGGATGAAATGAGCCATTTTAGAAAATCTATCAACCAACGCATAAATAGAATCCATACCCCGTTGAGTTCGTGGAAGGCCAAGTACAAAATCCATGGAGATGTCGATCCAAGGTCCATCTGGAATTGGAAGTGGAGTATAGAATCCAGTATTGTCAGAGCGTCACAGAAACCAATTTCACTAACCACATTGGGCTTAAACGTGTTTTTTTTAAAAAAAAAATATTTAGGCCAGGTTTGAAATATTGGATTGGGCTTGTCGATATTTGCAGCATGACAAATCCAGCTCAGCAAATTCTGTTATATAACTGTCAGAGTGTACGTTTCAGTTGTAAGAAATAACTAACTCAACGGTCTTGTGTTAGAGAGTGAGAGAGGTTCTTTATAAATAGGCCGGTACCATGCATGCATGTAATTAATGTAACAAAGCTCTCATCTCATTTCTTGACCAGTTCATCACAATATAGTATACTAGAAGTCTAGAAGAAGTGAAGAAATTGTTTCCTTTTTACTACTGTCTATATTCATCATCTTAATTTCTTATTACCTTTCAAGTTTCAAGAAACGAAATGGAGAAGAAGGAAGATATTCCCAACGCCACCCTCCCAGAAGCGATCATAGAGGACATACTCATCCGACTACCTCTCAAATCTCTAGCAAGATTCAGGTGTGTATCGAAAAAATGGAATGATTTAAGTAGAGACTCTCGTTTTATTCAGATGCACAACACTCATTCCAAGAATAGAAACCAACTTTACCTCCTTACTGATTACAATGAAGAACCGAATCCTGGTTTGCTAGATTTAATGGAATTATCCATTGATATCAAGTCTTGTCCTGAATGTGTAGTTCTTGGTGATTGCAATGGAGTATTTCTTGTATACAAGATTTATGACAATCACTTACCTGATACATATTGGTTACTAAACCCTTGTACTGGAGAATGCGTAATGTTTCCAGAGCCACCTTGTGAAGATATAGATTTGCAGTATAACAAGGATAATATTCATTATGGTTTTGGGTACAGCGAGAATGATAAGGACTATAAAGTTGTTAGAATCAGATCGATTTGCGTTAAGGAAGGACATGCTATTCCTATAGAAGTTATGGTTTATACTCTTAGGAGTAATTCTTGGAGAAAGATTAAAAACAGTGGTGATGTACATGTTCCGTTTATACTACAGGAATTGAAGGCCAGAGGGGAAAGAGGGGCACATGTTAACGGTTTTGTTCATTGGGCAGCAAGTGATTTTTGTATTGATTGGCGTGATCAAGAAGAATGGTCTGAAATGTACGAGTTGAAAGATCATACTAGTAGTAAAATTATTGCATTTGACTTTGGAAGTGATACGTTTCAAGAGGTACCATATCCGGAGTATTATGGTGTGAATTTATTTGATCATATTGGTATCTGCACTTTGGATGGGAACCTTTGCTTACATGTTTATGGCAATTCCTGGACTCATATATGGGTGATGAGGGAGTATGGTTTGAGAGAGTCTTGGACCAAATTGTGTTTCGTCAGTGGGCCTATTTTGCATCCTTTTCGTATATTACACTTTACAAATGCAGATGAAAAATTAAGTCTTCTGCTTCAATTTCGACATCTGTACTTCACCTCAGAACGACGTTTGGAAAAGGTTTATGATCTTATTGGACATCCTACGTCTCAAGCAACATTGTATGTGGAGAGCCTTGTGGGACTAACTCAGCGTTAGCTGGGAAGCTGTGGAATAAGAAAGAAAGCTAGGGGAGGAAAATGTCTTGCACTCTTGTGTGGCTGTTCTTCATTCATGGACTTAAAAGCTGCATTTTGTCAAGGGCTGAAGAAATTTGCGGTTGGTTGAATAATTTGTGCTTCTCTCTTGAACATGCACATTTGTATTTTGGAAGGATCAGACCACAGTAACTTTGAATTTTGTAGTTTGTAATATGATTGAGCCTTGGCAGTATAGTGTCACACTATTTAGTTGCAATAGGCGCTTATGTTGGGTCAGAATTGAAGTCTTGGCCTTTTAATTTCGAAAAGACTGTGGTACTTCTCTTCTGTATTATATCGACTGTGACGACCTCGCTGTCTAACCTTTAATCATCCCTTTTGTTTGGTTTTTAGGAATTCCTGCTTTCTGCTTCGTTCTTCCTTTTATGATCACCTATTGGAACTAGCATTTCATTAGTTGCAGTGGTTGTTCCAAATTTGGAAATTTTGGTTTCTTTCTCCAAGCCAAACTATTATTGTTTTTGTTGGCGCTGACAATATTATTGTAGCAGATTAGCAGCAGCAATCAAGTGAACTAACTGCACCTGTAATAAGATCCTGTTTTGGTAGTAGCAATATTGCTAAGGGCATATCCGCATATGCATTCTTTGGACATGAATGTTGATTTTTCGTGGCATAATGGTTATTAAGTTTTTTGAGCAAGAAATTGCAGATGGGCATTCTAGCTAGCCTTATGAGCAGTTTGCTCCTTGCAGCCCATGAGCTTGCACAGCTTGTTACCCTCACTCTTGCTCACCACTGAACCCAGGACACTCCCTTAAGAAACATATATACTAAAGCTTCTCAGATAAGCTTGTTGTCGAAGTTTGATGTCTAACGAGAAGAAGCTGGTTAAGATGGACTATTACCTTAGAATTTGGAAAGTCCACGCAGATCCTGGTTTACCTTTCCAATAAATCTTGTATACCAGTGTATACTAGGTGCTCCACTATATAGATAGATTAGTGGTAACAAGTTGTAAATGTTAGATATAGGCTGATTATGTAAACGGGTACTTATGTATATTCCTAGTGTAGGGTTCAGTATATATGCTAATATCAGTTGTAATAGTTAGTTAACCTTTATAATACAATGTAGTCAACTTTGTTATCAGTAAAATTGTCAGCAACTCTGCATCGACTCTCCAAATGTAAATTTACAGCAAGACTTGGAGTGCTACGTGAAAAATCACATATAAAGCTTCTTGGACATGATAAATTCTGTTTTGCGTGTCAGCATTACTGAGATAGTTTCTCTTCCATCATATGTTTTACCGTAAGCTTTATGTTCTGTAAATTGTCAACCCTTAGGATTGTCATGGTACAAATACGGATCTACAATATACATTTTAATACCCATGACTAATTTTGGCAAGTCTAGTGCAACTGCTTAAGGACGTGTGTTAGTACAGGAACATTTACATGTGAAGAAGTACGAATATTTCGGGGAAAGAGTTTCATGAGATTAGAAGCATATATAATATGTAAAAGATTCTCATTAGCCTATTTTCATCAATTCTTTTCTTTCCTTGCTGGAAAACGTTTTTTTTTTATATATATTAAGTAGATTTTATTAGGATGGACGTGCAAATCACTGTTACAGATAGTGAGTGAGAACATCACAAGTTCTGCAACTGAAAGGAAAACATACATGAAAGTAAAAGAAAATAGCATCCCTAGAATATTACATCCCCGGAGCCCGCCATTATCACACGAGGTCAATCCAGTACTAAGTTCCTGAATTGGTATTGTAGCCTTTCCTCATAATTAGACATCCAATACCACAACAGTTACAACACACTTTTGATCTCCCCGACTGTTTGTGAGACCGAGCATTCTTTGTTCCTGAAAATATGATGATTTCGGTTCTTCCATATTACCCAAATAACAGCATATGGTAATAGACTCCAAATGATCGATCCAAAACTCTTCCCTCCTTCTTGGCCAATTTGCAAGAAATTCTTCGACTGAAACGGCTTGCACTAGCAAAGGAAACGCCATAACCATTGGTTGGAGCATGAGAGTCCATACCTCCAAAGCGAAGCCGTAATGCAGGAACACATGACTAATGCTCTCCATGAGCATATTACACATAGTACAAATGGGAGAAACCACCATGCCTCTACGAAGTAGAGCATCCGCCGTTAAGGTGCGCCTATGCATGACACACCAAAAGAAGAACTTCACTTTTAGAGGAATTGGGATTTACCAGACAACTCTTGAAGGAAAAGGAGTGGATATTTGTTCCGGAGGACGATCATGTTCACGGATTTTACTTGCTGGAAAACGTTTTTGGAACATGGTAAAGCCATACAAAAAGCAAGAACAGTGTTCCCACAAAATTCTGCAAAACAAAATGAAGTCGAAAGCTTTTCTCTGCTAGCGACAGAGCATACATAAGGGAATGAAGACCTTGAGAAAATTATCTTCAGGTAGCATGTCTTATGTCCTAAGAAGCTTTTTGTACAGTTTCAGATTTTCAGTGTGCCCAGTTACTTGCAAAGAATTTCAAAACGAATGTTTGAGTGAGGTGCAAAAACAATAAAATATGACAGCAAAAATGCACTTATATATTTTTTTGCATGCAAGTAAGGAGTTGCATTACGAATAAAAGAATGTGTTACAGATAGAGAATAAGATTACATTGCATCTGACTTAACAAAATCTAAGTAGGATCAAAAGGGGCTCTCCACTCTCGGAACAAAACCTGGTCGAATGTCACTCCAAACAGCTTGTCCATTATCAAGAGTTGGGCCATACCTTGCTGCATCTGCTCGAAAGTTAGCTTCACAAAAGTTACTAATTATTCTCCAAGAGCTAAGTTTTGAAGTTGCTATTTTCCATCTTGCTCTGATCCTCTACGGCGTGTTCTCTCCATAAGACTCTGTCCCACTGCCGATGAATCACATTCTATCGGTAACTCAGACCATCCTCTATGCACAGCATGTTCGGCTGCCAAGACGATTGCCCAATATTCTGCTTCAAAGTTTGTTACTACTCCAAGCCCTTGTACAAGAACACCTAGTATCTGATTGTCTTTTCCTAAAGAGAACACTAGCACCTTCATTGCCTGGATTGCCAAGGAGCCATGGGTGTTGGCTTTTATACAATACACATTTCAAATGTAAGTTTTACATACATTCATTCACTGGTTGACAAGTGGTGCGGTAAAAAGACTTTCAAAACTGGGCCATTGGAGGACACTTCAATGGAATCTCCATTTTGAATTGAATGGAACACATGAGAGCCATCAATATAAATTACACCTTCTTGACTATACCAAGTGGCATGCATGGATTCACCAGATTTAATCAATCCATGCATTAAGCTAGAATTGGTTGCTCCATGTAAAATGGGCTCTCTTACTAGATACTGTAGGTCATGGCTCGCAATGTGCATCGGAAATCCTCCTGCTGATAGCATGGCTGCTGTGGATCCAGCAGCAGTAGATACCCTGAGACCGCTTGATCGACAATTCACCTTAGGTGATCCGTTCCCTTTAGTTCTGCAATATCATAGAGAAGGATTAAACATCTGGTACTTCAGAATTGTTTCTAACAATAATATCCCTTACTGGCTTACTTAAATGAGAACCGAGAAACTGTTGCTGGACAAGGATGGGCAATCAGAAGATCGTTGAGAGCATATTGTGGCAGCAGTTGTCTGTTTACAGATATTGATATCCTTGACAGCTCAGAGAAAGCTTTTCGTCCTTCAAGGATGTCGTCTAACACCTAAAAGAAATGATTAATTGCAGTTACTCCTGTTAGTATTCCCCCTTTTAAGAATCTTTACAATTACAAGTAGTTAAATGTTTAAGATTTGTTTGGTAACCAATCATGAATCATATCACTTAAGGTGATCTTAGTTCAAGCTTCAAAAATCTGAATTTGATATTACTAAATCTTCCAAGTGATCGTGTCTATGCGCGCAGACTTGTTTAGGATTCCTCTTTAAGATGCTTTATATATTGTACCAGCTTAAGGCTTTGCGTTCCTCAAGCAGGCCCTGTGGATTGGCCTCAAGAAGCAAATTGCCTTGGTTGCGACTTGTGAACAATTAAAAGTCGACCAATCATCAAATAGGATAAACTACTCCCGCTAAACTCCAATATAAAGAACTTAGAATGTATAAATGGAGCTTTTATCAATCACAAGGAACACATTCTATGTTATTTACTAGAGAGAGTGATTGGAATTTACATGATTCTTTCTCTAACTTAAAATGAGAGTTTCTCTACTTTCTTAGTAAGGTGTGCTTACTTGTTCAAAATTTCCAACTGTAGCAGCACATAGGTAGCCAGTGCTCCTTGTAGCATCAAATTCATTACTCAGTTCTTCCACCTAGATAAAGAAAATATTAGGATGTTCAAGAGAAAACATATCTTACTAATTCTGAGCCAGATGAAGCAAAAGGAAGAAACAGTATCTAAATTTTGAAACACAATGCAAGATATCAAAAGTATTAGCAACTGAAGTGACCTCTTCAGCTACTGTAGGATCTGAGTTCACTCCTAGAACTGGAATCGAGTCATCCATGAAGTGACTGGCCTGCAGAAGAGTGCCATCACCTCCAATAGTGATGACCATCTCCACATCACGGATCGGTTGCACTAGATTGTTACGTAAAAGGGGCTCCCAATCAAGCGATTTGCGTCGCAGAATATTTTCACAAAATCTAATTGCATCTTTATGAACCTTTCGCCTGTTGTCCAAGAAACTTAAAACCTGCATTACCCAGGAAGGTTAATTAACTCCAGGGTTGGTTATAAAAAAGTACTGGGAATAAGAAAGAGATGCCAACTACCTAAATTAGTAACTACTAGAAAAAGTACATGAACATGCCAACAAAAAGCCCGGTCTTATCTGCCCATGAACATTTTTATCTAAGCCTACGAGTTAACTTCATTAAACCCTTTGAACTTGAACTATACCTATATCTCCACAACAAGAACATGATTCCTCTATAAACATTTATGCATAAGAGTGTTCAGTTCTAACTTTTACACCAACACAACAACTTATTTTTAAAAATGTTTCAAAATAAAAGCATAGAAATGAGAGCAGACCTTCGAGTTTGAGATGTGAGAGATACCGTTTGTACGGCTGGTTGGGTACACATTGAATGGCTTCAAAAGCAATAGCAGTCTTTTTCTCCACATCTCTTTCTTCTCTAACTACAGAGTCCAGAGTCACAGCAACCAATTTCATTAACCACCTTGGGCTTATACGTCGGTTTTTTTATTGGACCTGGTTTCGAAATATTGGAGTCAGCCCAACCCGTTTTTTTTTTTTCTCATTTGGTACTGTGTTTTCATTTTTCCAACTGTCTATTCTTTCTTGCCTGTCAAGTTTCAAGAAACCAAATGGAGAAGAATAACAAAAACCAAGTTTACCTATAACAATAAAACGATATCTTGTTCGCTAGATGTAATGGGATTGTCCATTAATATCAAATCTTGTCATGGAGATGTTTTTGGTGATTGGAGTGAGCTATTTCTTGTATACCTATAAGCACAATCCTAAAACATTGTGGTTACTAAATCCTAGTACCAGAGCCTCCTTGTGAAGATACAGATTTGCAGTATAAGGATAATATTCATTGTGGTTTTGGGTACTGTGAGAATGATAAGGACTATAAAGTTGTTAGAATCAAGGATATAGTATTCCTATAGAAGTTGTGGTTTATACTCTTAGGAGCAATTCTTGGAGAAATCTTGAAGGCAGTGGTGATGTACATGCATGTCCGTTTATACTACAGGAATTGAAAGACAAGGGGAAAGAGGGACACATGTTAATGGTTTCGTTCATTGGGCAGCAGATGATTTTTGTATTGATTGGCGTGACAAGGTTTATAGAGAAGATGAATGGTCCCGAGTTGAAAGATAATATGCATAGTAAAATTATTGCATTTGACATTTGATGTGCTATTTTGCGGTATTGTCTTTTTCGTATGTTAAGCTTTGCAAATGAAGGTGAAAGCGTTCTGCTTCAAGGTCCCGGTCTACAATTGTACGTGGTAGTGTGGTAGTAGTAATATTACTAAGGGCATATGCATTCTTAGAGCATTTCCCAATGCAAATTATTATTTTTCCCCTCTTTTCCCCTCTAGGTAGACAGTATTTTCTCTCTTTTCCACTGTTTTGGTGAAAAGCAAGGTGAAGCTGTCAAATGTAAATGTGTCATGTTAGATTCTGTCTGGATGTAAAAATAAAAAAAAATGTTTCGGAAAGAATGAAACATCCTGTCTGAAATTAAAAAAAAAAACGAAAAAAAATCAAAAAATCATGCGAGATGGAATGAAACATTCCGTCAAAAAAAAACCTCATTTTTTTAAAAAAAACACACGAGACGAAATCCAACATTCCGTCCGAAGTTCACAACTCAACCACTATCTCGGTTGAAGATTTCACCTTCGTTTTGACTTGGGAAAATAGTCACCTTAGTATTCACCTTTGCATTGGGCAAATATTTTGAACCATTTGGAGGTGAATAAAGTCACAAACCCACCATAATGACTTGCATTTGGAATACTCTTATGGCATGAATCAAACCGTATGATGGTTAAGTTTTTTGAGGAAGAAATTGGGGATGGGCATTCTAGCCTTATGAGCAGTTTGCTCCTTGCAGTCCATGAGCTTGCACGTCCTTTTATTCCGAAGTTTGGGTATAGTGATTTCGAACGGAATATAGGAATTCCGTCGAATATTTCGGTTTTTGCAAAAAACGGAACGGTATCGAAATAACAATATAGTGTCGAAAAATATAAATTTTCCAATTTTGGTCGAAATAACCTAGCTCTAAAAATATGGACAAGAAGAACAGCATGAGAAAGAAGAAGGAAGAGATTATTTCTAACGCCACACTCCCACAAGCGATCATTGAGGACAACATACTCACAAGACTACCAGTCAAGTCACTAACTAGATTCAGGTGTGTATCCAAAACATGGAACATGTTATATACAGACCCTCGTTTTATAGACATGCACCTTACTCATTCAAAGCATAACAAAAACCAACTTAATATCATCACTGACGAAGGTGGTTACAACCCACGTTTGGTACCACTTGATGGAGTGGCAAGAGGGTTGTCCTTATATATTAACTCTACTGAGGCTACTGTTTATGGTTCTTGTAATGGTATATTATTGTTATATCATGGCGGTTCCAGAAGTTCCAATTGCCAGCCTCGTATAGGCGGGGATTTGTGGTTATATAATCCTAGTACTGAAGAATGCTTAGATATACCTGAGCCACCTTGGGAAAATATAGATTTTAAGCCTTGTGATTATGTGCATTATGGTTTTGGTTATAGTGAAACTGATAAGGATTATAAAGTTGTTAGGATTAGTTCGTTTCATGTTACTGAGTATAATCACGTCATTCCGAAAGAAGTCTTAGTATACTCACTGCGTAGTAAAGCTTGGAGAAAAATTGATGACAGTGGTGATAAACATGTTCCGTTTATACTACAAGAATTGGACTTCCAATTGGTAAAAGGGGAACTTGTTAATGGTTCTGTTCATTGGAAAGGAGAGGACTTTTGTATTGACTGGCGTAACAAGGTTTACGAGTTAAAAGAAAAAGCTACTAGTAAAATAATTGCATTTAACCTTGATGATGAGACTTTTCATGAGGTGCCTCACCCTGAGTATTATGGTTCGGATTTGCTTGGTACTATTATTGTTTGTACTTTAAATGGATACCTTTGCTTAATTAAGTTTGCGGATATTGGTCGGATTAAAGATGTGTGGGTGATGACGGAGTATGGCGTGAGAGAGTCTTGGACAAAACTGTTTAGCATCGAAGAGCCTATTCTGCAGGGTTGTTGGTTTCATATACCCAATTATTTCAAGAAAGGTGGACATGTTCTGTACTCTGATATTGGTCTATATCAGTATTCCATCAAAGAACAAATCTTGAAAGAGTTTCATTCTCGTGTACCTTGTTATTATTCATCAGCAACAATGTACGTGGAGAGCCTTGTTGATATAACTTAGAGTTATCTGGGAAGCTGTGGGTAGGATAGAAAGGGAAGGAAAATTAAATGTCTAGTTTAGCTGTTCTGCATGAACTTAAAGCTGCCTTTTGTCAAGGGATGATGAGAAATCGAGATTGTTTGGCAACTGGAGCTTCTCTTGTGAAAATACTTGGATCATGAAGAGGACCATCTGGTAAGTTTGAATTTTGTAGTTTATAATATTGAGCCTTGACATTGTAATATTGTGCACACTACTTTTGTTGCAATAGCCAATAGGCACTATGCTGGTCAGAAGTCTTGGCTTGTTTACTTTCCGTAGAGACTAGTATTTCTCCTGTAATGACTGTAACCTCCTATTACTAATCTTTCATCATTGCTCTGTTTGGGTTTTATTGGAGTTCCTGTGCTCTGTTTGTTTATCCTTTTAATTTTTGGATAGCCTCTTGGTACTAGCATTTAGATGTAGTAGGGAGTTTCCATTCTTGCAATTCTTGGTGTTTTCCTTCATGTCAAACTGTTGTTGTTGGTACTAGCAACATTGTTATTAGCAGCAGTAGTAGCTGAAGCAGCAGGAGAAGTAAGACCGTGTTTTATTAGTAGCAATTTTACTAAGGGCATATGTATTCTTTTTACATAAATGATAATCTTTTTTAGGCATCATGCTTTTGTGGTTAAGATTTTTGAGCAACAAATTGGATATAGGCATTCTAGCCTTATGGGCAGTTAGGTTCTTGCAGTCCATGAGAAACCTATTAATGACACCATTGCGGAGGAAGATTTGGGCAGTTCAGAAAGATAGCCATCAACTAGTTCAGTCTTTCGAAACCGTAGGCTTGGAAGTATTTAACATGTACCCTGAGTTGGCGGAGGGTCAATCTTTGGATGACTTTGCTCCTGCATTACATCTTCCTCTGTTCTCTGTACTATATAAGAATTCAGTTCAGTTGCTTCAGTAAATACTGAATATGTTAAGGTTTGTCAAGTTTGTTAGGATGTCCGTTATAGTAGTTGTAAGTTGTAACTACAGAACAACTGTAACTTTTTCTTACATAGAAATCTGTATATAGACGTCAAGTGTCTGACAAACCAAGTGATCTCATAATGAAAAGTCCTCTGGTTGTTTATCCTTTTCTTCTTGTTCGATTTCTCTGGTTTCTGTAGTTGGTTTCTTAATAAATATCATTAACTTTGCATGCACTACATCGAAATTGTATATCATTGTCTCTACTTCTGGCTGCTTTTGTCTTAACCAGCTCCCTTCTTCTCATCTCTCCAGCACAGAACAAACGTGCAGATTTTAACATTACCAATAGAAAACTACGCACTAGCAGCATGAAAACCCTAGATAACACCCTTGCTAATATTGAAAACCAGAAAGCAAGAAATGAGGATAAGGAAATAATGAATTTATTGTTTACTTTGTTATCTGTTACAGGTAGTATTTATAGACAAAATATATAAACGGTTACAACAGTTTCTCAACAGAATAACAAGCTTTATACCTGACTAACAAACTTAGTTTGACTATTCTTCATGGACAAGGTGGAGGCGGTTGGGTCTACTCAAAATGGCGCATTGGCGAGAGCCTTCGGGCTAGGTTCCCTTCGGGGTTGATGAGCCTTCGGGCTAGTATCCCTCCGGGGTTGATGAGCCTTCGGGCATTGTAAGCCTTCGGGCTAGGGTCCTTCGATTTAACCGGTGTGGGTCTGCCTTAACCCTCTAAATATTTAAAAAAAACCTGATAGTTGTGGCGTCTGCAACTGGACTTAAATGTCTCATTGAAGTCTATTCCGGGCTTCTGATGATAACCTTTAGCAACTAAGCGTGCTTAATATTTGTCATTAGTCCCATCTGACTTTTCTTTGATTCTGAACACCCTTTTGTTGTCAATGAAGTGCATACTGGGATGATAAGGGACACGAGTCCAAGTTCCTGTCTGCAGTAGTGCATTATAGTATTATACTCTGTCTGCATTGCATTTCTCCACTTTTCATCCTTAATGGCTTGCAAATGGCATGTTGGTACAGTAGGTTTGGACTCTATTTTTGAAACAGAAACAGATGGCATCGGATTCCTTGTTGCAGAGTATACTTTCTTTTTGACAATGCCAGATTTGGACCTAGTATGCATAGGTTCAACTGGTTGAATGAGATGAGTATGAGTAGTACGATGCGATGGAAGAGATGATAATGTGTTTGAACTGTTGTTTGGAAGTTGCGTTTGAGAGGATATTGGGTTAGAAGTCATTGAACAGTGATGGCGATTAGGAATAAATAGTAGGTGAATGTGATGAACTGGAATGAGAGTTTGAAGGACTAGATGCATTGGACTCTGACTAGGATTCTTATGTACATCAATAGCTAAAACCAGGACATCCTCGTTGGTGGATCTGCTTTCAGAGCTTTTCGAATTACATTGACCAATAATTTTCCCTTGGTTTTGATGGTCATTATAACATGCTTGTAGAAATCAATTTCAAGCTTGCGGTCCTCTACCTACCAGTCCTTTGGCACCATTTGATGGTTTATGCTTCTGTGACACCGTTCCAGTGTGGATCACTATTATTCTCCAAAGGGAGCTTTCTAGTTAGCGTAGGAGCACTCCAGTATTAGTGTGTCGATGGAGGCTTTGGAAGCTATCGATTGAAACTGACCATCTTCATTCTTCAGCGTCTCTACAGTCTCATACATCTCTAGATGCTCTGCCGCACAAAGAGTTGCGACCACTTTCTAAACCATTCCATAACATAAATCCTGACATATTGCAAGAGCAGCTTGTCCTCCATGATCACGTGGTTTTACAGTCATATACTTCATTGTGGTTGCGCCCAACTTCTGCAAGTGGGAATTCTTGACAGTAGGGTCGTAGTTATAAGTATTTAGTCAGTCGCCAGAGAAAATGTAGCGGTATTTGACTACGGGTAAGAGAATCACAGACCTTATTTTTCAGAGATGCAAATAAGTGAAATAGCCAACAGATAAAATAGAGAATTTTTTAATGAAGCTGGAATGTCTATTCCTGCCCATCAGCGGCTGCTATGATGAGTGAAAAGGATCACAAGTTCCCAACCTAGCTGTAAAAATATCCTTTGTTCTTACCCATCCCTTTTTTCCTATCAACTGAAAAATGGAGTGACAAGGTTTATGCAGAAGATGAATGGATCCAAGTTTACGAGTATAAAGAAGAAAATACTTATAAAGTCATTGCATTTGATATTGAAGGTGAGATTTTTCATGAGGTTTCGTACCCTGAGTATTATGGTTCGGATTTGGTTGATTATATTAGTGTTTGCATTTTAGATGGAAACCTTTGCTTGATTAAACTTGCGGATTCTGGTTGTAAAGATGTATGGGTGATGAAGGAGTATGGTTTGAGAGTGTCTTGGACGAAACTGTTTAGCATTGAAGAGCCTATTTTGCAGAATTATTGTTTTCGTGTGTTATGTTTTATTGAGAAAGATGACCATTTTCTACCTTATGACAGTGATCTATATATGTATTTCTTAAAAGACCAAAGCTTGAAAAAGATTCAGTCTTCCTTTTTCTAGTAAAGCAGCATTCTACGTGGAGAGCCTTGTTGCACTCAGTTAGTATCAGCTGGGATTTTGGCAAGCTGTGTGTAATAGGGAAGAAATGTTTGGGAAAGTGTTTGCTTAGCTGTTCGCAATGGAGTGATGGACTTGAAGCTGCATCTTGCCAAGGGTTGAAGAGAAAAGCGGTTGGGTTCTGATTGTGCTTGTCTTGTGAAGACTGATGCTGTGCATAAATTGTTTAGTTTTCATGATGAGCCTCGACATTGTACACTATTTAGTTGCAATAGGCACTATGTTGATCAGATGTCTTGGTGTTCTAACTTTCCCAAGAAACTAGTATATCTTTTATGTTTTGACTGTTATGCATGCTTATGTAATGACTGTACGACCTCCTATCTAAGCTTTGTTTTGGTTTTATTGGGATTCCTGCTGTTGTTTGTTTATTCCTTTTTCTGGTAACATAGTATGTTTCTCTCTATACGCGATGAACCAATGGCTCCATCCTAGTCCATTTTTGGGTTCTGTCTTACAAGTTAAAAATGCTAAACCTGAAAAGGAGCGAGGGCATATGCGTTATTGTTAGCAAAAGTATTAGTAGCAGATTAGCCGCAGCAGTAATGAGTTCTTGTTTTGCTAGACCTGAAAAGGAGTAAGGGAATATGCATTCTTTTTATGTAAATGCTTTAGTTTTCACGCATCATGGTGAACTTTAGAGTAGCAAATTGGAGATAGGCAGTGTAGGTTGCTAGATTGCACATTTCTTTTCCCTCACAGTTGCTCGAGAAACTTATCAATAGTACGACAAAGTTTGCCATGGGCTGGCCTTGCGAACCGGTCTCAGCAAGATCATTAAACTTTAAAATGGAAAGTTTGAGCCCCTCTTGCCCAACAAGATACCCGTCGACAAGCATTGAAGCTCTTCCTCTATTCTCTTGTTCTGGCCCTCCATCATGGCAACAAGTAAGAAATTGAACTTCAATGCTTTACAATTCTTCTAGACATGATAGAATTGAAGATGTTGTATGGAACTTCAACCCTGGATAACACCCTTGCTAAAACCTGGAAACTCTCCTTAGTGGATGTGCTTTCAAAGCGTCTCCAATTACGTTGGTCAGTACTCTTCCCTTGGCAATTTCGAGCTTGCACACAAGTCCTCAACCGACCAGTCCTTTGATACCATCTGATGCTTTATGCTTGTGTGACACCATTACAGTGTGAATCACTACTATTCTCGAATTAAAGCTTTTTATATTTGTAAGTGTAGGAGCACTCCAGTATTGGTGTGTCCATGTAGGCTTTGGAAGCTATGGGGTCAAACTGACCATCTTCATTCTTCAGCTCCCCACACCACTGTTCCAGAGATTTGGTAGTCTAAAGAACTATAACTGAGTCCCTCCAACTGCAGGAGATACTGCAATGAGGAATTCTTCCATTTTGTAAATAATGCTTTCTTTCGCTACAGTCTCATGCATTCTATATGCTCTGCCGTACAAAGAACTGCAACCACATTTTAACTCATGCCATAACATAAACCCTGACACATTTCAAGAGCAGCTATCCTCCATGATCACGTGGATTTCACAGTCATGTTCGTCATTGTTTGGTTGTGCCCAACTTCAGCAAGCAGGCACTCTTGGACAGTAGGGAAACTTTGTAATTAGGACTTCGCAAGTCAGTTGCCACATACCTTCTTCTAAATGAGTTTAGTCAGTAGCCACTAGCGAAACTGACCACTGGTAACACAAATCGTGCCTTGCGTTTTCTGTATGGTCCTTCTGAAATTCTCATTAATTCATTAAATAAATTCTTCTCACTATCACACAAGTTCTTACTTCTTACCACAACATCCCATCTTGGAAAGAAAAATAGTATCCATCTGTAGGATTAGACATCAATTGATAATATAGCTTAAGTTTTGACAAAATCTACGCCAATTCCAAATAACTTTTAACTACTGCAGTAGGAAAATAGTTTTCTTTTTTCAGTTCTTTAATTCCTCCCTCTACCATCTGCAATTCAAAAATGTATGAAATATGAAAGAAAGAAAATTTAAAGCGCAATTAACTGATTTTAAGGAATTAAAATTGAGTTGGTACTATACCCCTGCATATGGTGGGTAAGTGGGATTGGTATTCAAGTCCTTCCAGTCCGGAAGTCTTGCAGCAATCTGCTCGATCTTCCGAAAAAGATTGGCCGGTTAGCTTCCATTGTAGTCATGGCTTCCTTTAGCTTCTTCATGCACCAATTAAGTTTCATCCATACTTGTGATGGAAGGTGACGTGGTACACTGCTCTAAGTTTCTCGTTTTTGGATGTAGTTGATCAAAATGATACTGAGATGTTCATAAATGCTAATCGATCTATCATTTATATATTGTATCTGTCATTCAATTCGTCTATTGTTTGCACGAATATGGAGATTATAATCAGCATCCATTCTACATTTCTTGGCTTAGCTCAGTTGGTTTTCATGAGTTTGTCCTTGAAAGCAGTTTAATGTGTGGAATCCATAACAGAAAACTTCAAACATGCCCATCAGCCCATGAGCAAAGCCCTTGAGAAACCACTTTCTAAATTGCTGGTATACAGAACCAGAACACTCGATTACAATATTTCATGAAAGTTCCAAAGAGTGGTGAGTTTGATTCCGGGCCAAGTTCATTCCGGGCCATGCATCCTTAAAAACAAAATACACTGGTAGGACAGTACAATTTGTAGAGTGATTTGAGTTCAGACATAAAAGTTAGAAAAACGACTAAAAGGGTATCAAACTTTTACAAGTTTTGACAATACGGGACCATGACAGTTTGGGACCAAAATGTTTGATTTTTGCAATGTAGGACTTCCGTCAAATTTCTCCAACACCGTTTATAATTTGTATTAATTTTTATTTTATAAATTAATAAAAATAAAAATTAATTTGTAATGTTGAAAAAAAATTAATATAAATTAATTTGTAATATTGAAAAAAATTAATATAAATTTTATAATTTGCAATATTGAAAAAAAAAATACAAATTAATACAAATTAGAAAAAGTGTTAGAGAAATTTAACAGAAGTTCCTACATTGCAAAAATCAAACAGTTTGGTCCCCAAACTGTCAGAAAAAAAAGTTTGGTCCTCATATTATTATAAGGTGTAAAGTTTGATACCTTTTTTAGTCGTTTTTTTATAAAAGTTACGAAGAAGACATTTATGCAACCCGCATCCTGTGTGGGCCCTGAGTTTCTGGTGGCCCGAAGCCAACGATTAAAATGTGGCCCAATATGTATCCATTCACATGTCAAAAACAAAAATCGTTCGCGTTATTATTTGTTTTCTCCTCCTTTTAATCGATTTTTTTTTTTTTTTGTTTTTGAAAGCTATTACTGGGACATTGTTGGAAACTTAGGGGTGATAATTTGGCCCTCAGGCCCTTAACCTGCCCCGCCCTGACCCGGCCTTCAAAATTGCATGTTCAATCCCTCAAAAGTTGTTCTCACAGATTTGAGCCCGACCTTCATGCTTATAAGGGGCGGGCTAGGGACTAGGTTCTGAAGCATGAGCCCAACCCTCATTAAGCCCTCACTTGGCCCTCATACGTTTTCTTATTATTTTACATTATATTTATGTATTATACTATAATTATCTAAGTTGTATAAAAAAAAATCACTAAATTAGTTTTCAATAGGGGGATAGATTAGAACATAACATATGCGTTTTTTGTAATTGATTGAGTGATAGGAATATAAGTCATACATAAAAGAAAATCCAAAAATATAGAGGTTTGAAAAATATTATCTCTTAGTTAAAATTGATATACATAAGCAAAGTATGATAAAAATAAATAAAAAATCACCAAAACAAAAGTAAACTAGTAAAGTATAATTAGACCGGACTCGACCCGACCCTCATTTGGCCCTTAAAAATGAGGGTCGAGAGATGGGTTAAGGGCTTGAGTTTTCATGCTTGACTTATTCGAATCCGACCCTCAATCATAAGAGCTTTTATGGTTTGAGGGCCGGGATAGCCCGACTCGACCTTTTTATCACCCCTAGTTGGAATGTCCCAGACTTTGTATACTTTTTCATGAAGTCACAATTTGTATTCCTGGAAGTTAGACCGGCCAGCTAATTAATAGCTGGAAATATATTTTGAGATATCACAGGAAAAGTCATTCTCCTCAAATGCTCCATTCTTCCGTAATCATTCCAATCCTGAGTGATTCTTAGATGTTGGGTTGATACCATCTTTTGGTTCTTTGACATTGTCCAATCAGGAAAGAAGACAAGTCGCTCCTCATGAGCCCATCTTGACTATCATATATCACCCCTTCCCTTCAAGAATCATCTATATAAACGTTAACACCAGGGATAGAGTTAGGATTCTAAGCCAGGGGGTGTGAGATTATCTGCACACCCTACCACCCCCAAAACAAAAAATATGCAACTTTTTTATTTTTTTTGTAAAAGGTATGCAATTTTTTTTTTTAATTTTGTCAGAAGGTCTAAACAATAAAGATCAACAAAATTATGCATTTATTTTAATTCGCAAAACTAGAGTGAGTTGACTACTAAAAATTTAATATGGACTGATGAAGTTAATTACTTAAACACTTAAGCCATTAATTGATATTAATATGTCTATATATATCTACATAATCCAGTCCACAAGTCTACAACAATTTAACAAATTGTTAGCGTACGTGCTTCTTATAATGCTATAAGTTTATATTGTCCTACTATTATGTGAAGAAAACTATAAAAAAAATTAACTTGTATTATTTTGTTTTGTTTTAAGTGAAATTTTTATTGATAATGATAATGAGTTTTACAAACAATTAGAACAAGTGTGTAACAAGTTGTGTTGCAAGTTCTTTCTGAATTTGTTTTTTTTATTTTTTTTGTTTTTTGTTTTTTGTTTGGGTTGAGGTCTGACATTTGTTTAAGAATTGAGAGTGATTGCTTGTGTCGGTTCATATTACTAAAATTTCAACATTTAACATATTTCACTTCTTTTAACCGATGATTTTTTTCAGTAGCACATACAAACTTCAAGAAACTATTATATTGTTTGCAAAGCTTCTTGAAATCAAGATCGCTTAAAAAAAAGTCGGAAACCTTTGTTATATCATTACAAATAGGACATATATCAAACCTTGGAACTAAACATATTACATGAAAGAATCTAGACATGGATCTACACAAAGATTCATATAGGGTGATCTTGGACACACCCATAAAAACACTCATTTACCCCATAACTAACTAAAGTTTTGTCATACCCTAATAACCGCCTCAATCCAATAATATCTCTGGGGTATTTCCAATAAGGGCAAAAAAAAAAAAAACAACAACAACAAAAAAAAACAAAACAAAACAAAAACAAAATAAAACAAAACAAAAAGGGTGATTTTGGACACACCCATAAAAACACTCCCATACCCCAACTTTAAAATAAATAAATAAAATTATTTTAGACCCTAAAATTGAGTTGGTACTATACCCCTGCATATGGTGGGTAAGTGGGATTGGTATTCAAGTCCTTCCAGTCCGAAGTCTTGCGTTAATCCTTTCGATCTTCCCAAAAAGATTGGCGGTTAGCTTCCATTGTAGTCATGGCTTCCTTTAGCTTCTTCATGCACCAATTAAGTTTCATCCATACTTGTGATGGAAGGTGACGTGGTACACTGCTCTAAGCTTCGTTTTTGGATGTAGTTGATCAAAATGATATTGAGATGTTCATAAATGCTAATCGATCTATCATTTATATATTGTATCTGTCATTCAATTAGCCTATTGTTTGCACGAATATGGAGATTATAATCAGATCCATTCTACATTTCTTGGCTTAGCTCAGTTGGTTTTCATGAGTTTGTCCTTGAAAGCGCTTTAATGTGTGGAATCCATAACAGAAAACTTCAAACATGCCCATCAGCCCATGAGCAAAGCCCTTGAGAAACCACTTTCTAAATTGCTGGTATACAGAACCAGAACACTCGATTACAATATTTCATGAAAGTTCCAAAGAGTGGTGAGTTTGATTCCGGGCCAAGTTCATTCCGGGCCATGCATCCTTAAAAACAAAATACACTGGTAGGACAGTACAAATTGTAGAGTGATTTGAGTTCAGACATAAAAGTTAGAAAAAACGACTAAAAAGGGTATCAATCTTTACAAGTTTTGACAATACGGGACCATGACAGTTTGGGACCAAAATGTTTGATTTTTGCAATGTAGGGACTTCCGTCAAATTTCTCCAACACCGTTTATAATTTGTATTAATTTTTATTTTATAAATTAATAAAAATAAAAAATTAATTTGTAATGTTGAAAAAAATTAATATAAATTAATTTGTAATATTGAAAAAAAATTAATATAAATTTTATAATTTGCAATGTTGAAAAAAAAAAATACAAATTAATACAAATTAGAAACGGTGTTAGAGAAATTTAACAAAAGTTCCTAACAAAAAAAACAAGCTCCCCCAAACTACACTTTGGTCCCCAAACCGTCATAAAAAAGTTTGGTCCCCATATTATTATAAGGTGTAAAGTTTGATACCTTTTTTTAATAAAAGTTACGAAGAAGACATTTATGCAACCCGCATCCCTGTGTGGGCCCCGATATATTAAAATGTCCCAATATGTATCCATTCACATGTCAAAACAAAAATCGCTTCAAGCGTTATTATTTGTTTTCTACTCCTTTTAATCGATTTTTTTTTTTTTTTTTTTTTGTTTTGAAAGCAAATTGTTGGAAATTTAGGGGTGATAATTTGGCCCTCGGGCCTTAACCCGCCTGCCCGATAAAATTTATATCCCAATCCCCTCAAAAGTTGTTCTCATATTTGAGCCCAAAACTTATATAAAAATTAGCCCAACCCTCATTAAGCCCCTCACTTGGCCCTCAAAGTTTTCTTATTATTTTACATTATATTTATGTATTATACTTGTAATTATCTAAGTTGTATAAAAAAAAATCACTAAATTAGTTTTCAATAGGGGGATAGATTAGAACATAACATATGCGTTTTTTGTAATTGATTGAGTGATAGGAATATAAGTCATACATAAAAGAAAATCCAAAAATATAGAGGGGGACTCTCAATTATATTTCTACACGTTTTCTTTCTGAATTTGTTTTTTTTTTTTTTTTTTTTTTTTTTTGTTTGGGTTGAGGTCTGACATTTGTTTAAGAATTGAGAGTGATTGCTTGTGTCGGTTCATATTACTAAAATTTCAACATTTAACATATTTCACTTCTTTTAACCGACGATTTTTTTCAGTAGCACATACAAACTTCAAGAAACTATTATATTGTTTGCAAAGCTTCTTGAAATCAAGATCGCTTAAAAAAAGTCGGGAAACCTTTGTTATATCATTACAAACAGGACATATATAAAACCTTGGAACTAAACATATTACATGAAAGAATCTAGACATGGATCTACACAAAGATTCATATAGGGTGATCTTGGACACACCCATAAAAACACTCATTTACCCCATAACTAACTAAAGTTTTTTTCATACCCTAATAACCGCCTCAATCCAATAATATCTCTGGGGTATTTCCAATAAGGGCAAAAAAAAAACAACAACAACAAAAACAAAAACAAAAACAAAAACAAAATAAAACAAAACAAAAAAGGGTGATCTTGGACACACCCATAAAAACACTCCCATACCCCAACTTTAAAATAAATAAATAAAATTATTTTAGACACATTTATGTTCCTAGTTAAATCATTTTTTTTTTTAGGCATATCCAAGATAAAACAATTCATTTATTATAATATATTAAGGACCCAATACTTAACCATATTCATTAGAATATATATTTATTATAATATATTAAGGACCCAATATTTATTATAATATATCTTTTTTTTCATCATGAAATCAAGTTAATTTTAAGACATGCTTTCATGAAGTCCACTTTAACCATTTCCTTTTTAGCATCCAACTAGCTCATTTTGCTATTAAGAAACAATCAAAAGTTTGCCTTTTTCTTTCAAAAACATTTTGAAAATTGGAGATAATGCCACCTATCACCCCCTTCAACCTCAAAGCTATAAACTTTGGTATTAATTTTGTATTAATCTGAAAAAATAGTATTTATATATCAAGTGAGCTTCTATTTCTATTTCTATTTTGAGACGGTGCTTGCATATTACGCAACTATATGGGTCCCAACGGGTTGGTTTTGGGTCCGGTCTTAGCGGTTTTTAGGTTTGGGTTTTGCTATTTACGGTTTTATCGGTTTGGTTCTCAACAGTTTTAGTATGAGAATTATAGAACCCAACCCAAAACTATAAAAACCCACAGGTTTTTATCGGTTTCGGTTCTAATTCGGGTCTTTATTATTTATTATGATTATTAAACAATTTCAATAATTTAAACACTAAAACTTTTTTTTTTTTTTTTAATTTTCCTACATGATAATATTTTATATATAATTAGTGATGTATCAACAATCATATTTACATCAATTTATGAATACGTATCAATCATACACGTTAAAACAGTTATTATTCATGTGATAATTTAAACCTTTGATATATAAATTAAAATAATCAAATATCTAACCTTATAATTTTAATTTTTTTTATGTGCATACACATATATTTGTTTCCTTGTATTAACTCGATCGTGTACACGTGCAATCACATATATTTGTTATCTTGATATATTTTACGTGCATACACATATATTTGTACACGTGTATTAACTTCGTATTTTAAATCGAACATGCGAGTACATCGTCTTACAATTACATCTCATCACTAATTTTTAACATGAACACTGTATATTGGTTTATAATAAGTGTGTGTACCACAATATATCAAACATGTATATCCTATTTAAATATACACGCGTGCATAAATTAATAAATATAAAATGTATATACACGTTGACATTATTATTAACATCTATGATACACTTGTTTAACGTATAGTTATAAAATATACATTTAACAACACACATTCACTATTATACTATATATATTTAATAGACTTTTACACGTAAAAAATATATTTTATATTATAATGTATTAGTTTGATTATCTTAAATGTAATATAATACTAAATTTTAAATATCGAAATCATAATAATCGGTTCTGGTTTCGGTTCAGGTACCCATAGATTTTTTACTATTCGGTTCAACGGTTTCGTTTTTTATCGGTTTGGTTTTTAATGACCCATTTTAAATGGGTCTAACTTTTTAAGACCCATAATCGAAACATTCGGTTTTGGTTTCGGTTTGGTTCCGGGTAATCAGGTACCCATTGGCACCCCTACTCAAGGCTCAAAATATCACCGATATATATCATTTTTTTGGTACACCGACATCGATATATATCCACCGAATATTGAGTCCTTTTTACCCGATATATATCGGAATTTCCGATATAAAACTTTATATCGCCGATATAATTGATATATCCGATATTTACGATATATATTGTTGGACTTTTTGACCATTT
Organism: Coptis chinensis; assembly: GCF_015680905.1. Taxonomy (NCBI): domain Eukaryota; kingdom Viridiplantae; phylum Streptophyta; class Magnoliopsida; order Ranunculales; family Ranunculaceae; genus Coptis; species Coptis chinensis. The sequence goes on from NC_141464.1 coordinate 79,085,598, forward strand.
TTAAATATAAATATTTTTTATATATCCGATATATGTCGGCGAAATATCCGATGATAGTGGTGGTGGTGATGGTGACAACAATTGTGGTGGTGGTGTTGGAGGTAATTTTAATGTTTAATTGCATGACTCAACTGATGAGGAAACTCCATTGGACCCACAAGTATATGAGGTTGCACCCATAAACAATAGTGGTAGAGGAGTTCTTAATGACAATTCCCAGAGAATGTATGAGCCAGGGCGTGGAAGTGTTGGTAAAAAAAGACAACGATGACACATTATATAAAATGATGTTGATATTGATTCAGTTTCTTCTAATTTTGAAATAATGAGTATGAGTTCAGGGACACACGATCATGACAATGAGAGAGTATATGGTAGTGGTTGGGGATACAACCAATCAAGAGATAACGATTCTTCTAGTGGTATGATCAGTCACCCTGCGAGTAGTGTGTCATATAGTTCTTTATATGGATATTGGATGGGGGTTGATCAACAACCTTATGGCGCACCACAACCTGAACCAACATATGAACAACTCTATCCAAGTTAATTATGAATTTGTTAGAACTGCACCTGGATTTGTTGCATTAAGCCCAAATGTATACTTACACCGACACTCCTCGAATTGGAATCATGTTAGAATTTCCAATACAAAAATATGAGTGACATGTTCGACAATTTCTCGACGGTGGGTATAACTCTGTATACACTTGGGTAGGGTATTGTGAAGTAGTTAGGATTCAAGAATCGGGTATGGAAGTTGACCAGCCACGTCACTCGTTTATGTATTGATGTAACTTATTTATCTTATTTTGTAATTTGAGACATTGAATACATTAGATTATGACATTATGGTTAATTATTTGTCAATATTTTTTTTATGGTTTTCTTGATAAATAAATGTTGCTATTATGTCCTTCAATATATCTGATATTCTCGATATTTTTGATATTTTAGATAGTTTGGACGAGCCACAAAAAAAAAAAGATATATCCGATATATTCACCGAATTCGATATTTTGGGCCTTGCCCCTACGCAACTATATGAGCTGACTATTGGGCTGGTCCGAATAAAGAAAATAATGTGGGCTGTCCACTGTCTTGGCCCAACTTAATGGGCTTTATTATATTCGCGGATGACATTGGAATTTCTAAGGTGGTTCGGCAAAATTATTTTATTCCTTTCACATAGTCATGAGTTACATATTTATTTTTAACGTTAGACTAATACAAAGTCAAAACTCAAAACGTGATTGGATTTTTAGTATGCATTTTATTTTAATTTTCTTCCACAAGTTCCTTACAACAACCATAGACAATTCGCACTTTCACATGCCTATCACCACAAAACTAATGTAAAAACCGTGATGCCCAACTTGTTGCCAACTTACAAGTTTTTTTTTATGATGAACCTACTTACAAGTTAATTCCTTTTTCGATAAGAGACATCCCCCCTTTCCAAGGAGTTACATGTTTGTTTTACCTATTAATTCTTTTTTCTAATTGTTAGGTGTGGTCAAATATACATCTCATGCTCCAAATTTTGAATCTCTAGTCGACCATCTTTTTTTTTTGCCTTGACTCATAAATATAGACCGACATATATCAAACCGTCTAGGAATCATCTACAAATTCAAGTCAACAGGGACATGGTAATAATAACAACTAATATGAAGGACTCATTCTAAAAAACAACATCTTCTTTACAAGTCTTCCTTTTGAAAAACCAAAAAAAAAATTCCTTCTTGTTGAGGAAAAAAAGAGCTGCCATCTCTTTTTCACATTCTTTCTTCACATTTCAACAAAAAAGAAACAATCTTTGTTAACAATGGAAGCAAAAAACCCAACAACAAGAGTTGTAACACTAGTGAAACAATCATCACTAGCACCAGAAAGAGGCAGAGAAGAAAATGAGTTAGAAGTAACAGAAGCATCAATAGAGCCAACGGTGAAACTTATGTATTTAGTAAACGAAGGTGATCTTGATGGGATAAATGAGTTATTAGATATTGGAACTGATGTGAATTTTAAAGATATTGATGGTAGAACAGCTTTACATATTGCTGCTTGTCAAGGTCGTACTGATGTTGTTGACCTCTTGGTTAAAAGGGGTGCTAGTATTGATCCTAAAGATTGCTGGGGCAGTACGGTATAATTATATTGTTTTTTACACTGTCTTGTTGTTTTGATGTTAAATGGTGTTGTACATTTTTTTAGCTACAAGTCAAACTTAGATTTATGATCATTTGTGACATGCCCAAGTTGCGAATTTGATTGCTTTGTGTTTAGTATACGCTTTTATGTGCATTTGATGTTAAATGGTATTGCAAATTTTTGTCTACAAGTTAAACATGGATGGTTTGCAGGTTTATTATCGTAACGATGTTCCAAGTCCCAACTAATTGAACATTGACAGAAAATGTGTATTTACTTTCGTTGCAATAGTTTAATCAAATATGGAGTTGGTTATAATGTGTAGTAACTAGTCACGGTTTAAGTAACTAAGGAACCTTATTTGTGACCTACCTAGTAATTTCTAGAGTCAGAACATATTTTTGGGATATTCTTCTAGCTCGTCTTTTGCAGTTGATCACATTGAATGTAAGTATTGGTTAACTTTTCTGGGGAAATGACATAGTGGTTTTGCATGAAACTGTCTTCTACCAATTTTTGGTAATCTGCTTATTTGTTGAGCCCCTCCATGAAAAAGTTAATCTTCAAGTACTTCGATAATTTGTTTCATTTGTGTTACTGTCATTTAACATCTGTTAGTTAAAATGGACCTGAAATAAATTCTTTTTTATCATTTTTTTCAACAGCCTCTTGCTGATGCAATTTATTACAAAAACCATGATGTGATCAAGCTTTTGGAAAAGCATGGTGCAAAGCCTTTGGTATGTGCATATACTTTCAATCTTTCATTGATTGGATGTGTTAGTTGTTATTGTTCTGATCTTCATTTCTCTATTTTTATCAAAATTCAACCTAAGCAGTATAATTCATCTGTCTCACCTGGCTCGACCGTTAATGGCTACAACAAGGGTCTGACACACCCTGGTCAGGCCCATCTCTCCTAAGAACACTGGTTATGAGAAAAGAATGGCTCCTTACACGCAGTCTTGGCCTAACTGACTTGAGTGTAACAGATACCATTTTGAGGACATAGTTGTGGATTCTTAGAATATAATCTTGTCAGTAGATGGCCTCCTCTTCTGCTGGATGAAAGTGTTTGAGGATTTTAGGGATCTAAGCTTTGGGCATTGTGATTAGGGGAGTAGTCTTGCAAGTTAGACACATTAATAGGTGTTATTATGGACAATTTTATGGTGTTAGACATGTTAGTATCCTATATTATGGTGTTAGTTCCATCGTGTGTCTTCTCACATCTTAGGCATGACACGTCGGAGTATGACATGTCAGACACAACATATTGTCCTAGAAGAGCATGTCTTTGTTACTTAGTGTAGTAAAGTTAATCTGGGGTTGCATCTTGGGAGTGACAATGTGTTATATTTCCTGGTTATCTTTCACAACGGTCTGCTTCTGACAGTCCGCCTAACTTTTCAGTTTACAGTTTAATTATTCAATTTTATCACATGTGATCATTCTTTTCTTTTTGGTGCATACCACTTTTCAGATGGCTCCGATGCATGTCAAAAACATCCGTGAGATACCCGAATATGAGATTGATCCTAGTGAATTGGATTTACGTTATAGCGTTGAATTAACTAAGGTAACCTGGCTCCTTTGATTGATTGATTGCTTTATGTCAATTCTTTTTGCTCTATTGATGATTAAGGACTTTGATAGAGTTATTTTAAAACTCTTGATTTTGTACAAAGACTCTGTTGATAATAATACTCTGAATTATTATGCGTTAAGTCAATCATTTATTAAGAGTATCAGGCTATATGCATAACATTTCTAATTTAACTTCCATTGTACTACTTGTTCTTTCTAGGCCTCTCATTGTATTGATTCCCCACTAATACTTTAGTGTGAAGCGGCAATAAATTCTTCATTGCCTTATTACTTCTAGATAAATAGATTTATTTTACAAGCTAGTTGAGCTACTAAAAATTTGGCCAGAATTTTGAAGGTTCTTGTTTTTTGTTTTATATCAGGGGTTATTGGGCTAATAATTTCTTAAAACGGTTAATTTTGATAATTCTATTTTTCATTGAAGCTTGACAAGTGACTGAAATCATGGAAACAATTTAATGAGTTAATGCTATACAGGATATCCTTAGACGTCTAACTTGAAATATTGCCTGAGTTTCAGGATTCTGATGAATGGATAAATATAAATTGGTATTCATCTGAAGCATAATATAATTAGTTTCATAGTTTCATGTTTGACAGTGATAGAACCTTGTTGTGACTATGATGTAACTCATATTCAAAGTGATGTAAATAGCAAATCTCAGTATTGCTATTTATAGTAAATCGCGGACTTACTATTTATGAGTGCTTTTTCATTACAAAGTATCAACATCATCTTCATTGGACATTTATCTCAATCATTTCAGCTTGTCCACAATCGTCTATTTAAATATGTCAGAAGAAAAAAATTGTAACATAGAAAGAAAAATAAGTCTAATGGCGGGTCTTATACAAACCTCCGTGTATCTTTTGGAATGTAGAGATGTCCATGTGGTTATATGTTCTGTGAGTTAGGCCTGCCTATATGGGTGACACTTTGGTGTGCCTTCCAAGTTTCTTTGTATTTTGTCTAGAATGGTCTCTCTGTTGTTTTGCTGCTCCACATGCTATGTTATTTTGCTCAATTTGTTTCACCTGACAAAGGAAGGTGTTTATGCTGAAAAATATTGCAGGGAACATTTCGTACTGCATTGTGGCGTGGAATTCAAGTGGCTGTTAAAATGATTGGGGAGGATGTGATAAGTGACGAGGATAAAGTGTGGGTTGATCTTATATCACTTGTGAATTCTGAAAGTTTTGATCATCATTTGGTGACATGTTTTTGTCTCCTTTTTATTCCTAAATGATGGTTGCCTGGTACTATAGATTCAGAGAAATGTTATGAACACAGTGTCTCTGGTTTATTATACAGAACGGCATTCAGGGATGAGCTTGCATTGCTTCAGAAGATAAGACATCCTAATGTAGTCCAGTTTTTGGGCGCTGTTACTCAAAGTAGTCCAATGATAATCGTGACTGAATTTTTGCCCCAGGTTAGTCCTAGCAGTTGAGGTTGTAACTCTATCTTTCTAGTGCATAAAGGTGTATTCAATGCACATAAATGATTGGAATTATTTTCTTAGCTCAATCTTTCTGGTCAAACAATTCCGGGTCTATTGGCTGAAACATAATTGTTTTGTCATAGCCTAAAGTTCCATACAAAATTTCCATTATCTTATCAATATTTTTACAAAATTTAGGTCATTTGGAGGTAACACAATATTCTGACACCAATTTTTGGGAGATTTAAACATTTGTTATTATTTAAATTTTCACATTAAATAACTTTCTAGTAAACAGATTATAGTTGTGTTTCTCATGGTATTGCACTGTATCTCCACATCCGTATGGTATTCGTTTTTTTTAGTTTCAGTTGAGTTTTATTGTCTTGGTTATGGTGCAGGGTGATCTTCGAGCATATCTTAAAAGAAAAGGAGCTTTGAAGCCAACAACTGCAGTGAAATTTGCACTCGATATTGCAAGGTACCCTGGCTGAATTTAATGCTTGTTAGTGAAGTTGTCTTTAATCAGAATGAAAATAGGTGTGTGAAAATAGTAATCAATTTTCAATTGAGTTAACATATTGAGGGATGTCTCTGAAGATAATAAAGATTATATTTGAACTTAGAGATAATTAATATCTAATAAAGACCTCTAACTATTTGATTAATTATCTCATTTACTCGTGCTTTGGCCAAAGGGAGGATATATAAACTTATATGAGGCAGTGTAAAAAACGGGAGGAACCTCATCCTCAACTAGGCAAGTAAACACATAAACGAGATTTGTGATATCCCTCCTGTTCTTGTTTTGGGAAAATAACGGTGGATCACATGCCATAAGTTCTTGAAATAAATAAATAATTATTTTATGGTCACAGCTATTGTGTGAAACCACTGAGTTTGATAAAGAAATTAAATCTTTTTGTGAAAAGTTGTAGATAGTCTTGATGGTTTTCATGCATGAACCAAGTCCTGCTAGCTTGTTGAACACATTTTAAGTACTCTAGATTGTAGGATCCATGGTGTTGTGCAAATCCCAAATCCTTTATGTTATTGGCAAAAGGAATAGTTTGTCCTCATGTTTGCTTGATGATTTGGCAGGGGAATGAACTACTTGCATGAGAATAAAACAGAAGCAATAATTCACCGTGATCTGGAGCCCTCGTAAGTTTTCTTGTGAAACTTGTTTAGTTGAACTCGTTACTTAGTGAGTTTGCATTAATGTTGTTGTCAACCTGAATAATCTAAAACTATCAGTAATTTCTTTTACTTTGCCTACGAGTAAGATAACAGAAATATACTGCGGGATGATTCTGGGCACCTAAAAGTTGCAGATTTTGGAATTAGCAAGATTCTAAAAGTTGCAAAAACGGTTAAAGAAGATAGACCTGTATCGTGCACCGGCGCATCTTGTGAGTGCAATTTTTTTCTATGAAAAGTCAATCATTTTTTGGTTTTGATTGTGTAAGTGTTAGTTCTGACTAGAAAATTTTGGCTACGTTCACTAAAACATTTTCCTGAAATACAATCCTCTTGCTGTTTGGTTAACCTGGAAAACAGAAAAATTGAATTCTTCAAAGAGTTGAAGATGAGTTCAACCTTTTTTCATAAAGAGTCATTGTTTTCAACTTTTGTTATTGTTTTGTAAAAGGTTTGAGATCAACCCAATCCAATGGTTCTTCCTAGATAGTGTCTGACTAGAAACATTTTATAGAATGAGTATACGTCTGATTATTAAAATTTTGTAATCACAAAGTGAGATTGTTTTGAGAAATCTATTTATGGATGAAAGGTTTTGGAGAAGTTAAAAACAGACTTCTTTTGTGTGTGCATGTTTTGCCTAATTAAGTACAGAGTTATGGATTCCAAGCACAAAGATATGTTTTTCACAAGTAGTCTGTTTTGTTCATACTGTGTAATCATCTTTGTTCAGTTGGTTGATTTGGAGTGTTATGGAATCTTATTTGTCATGAACAGGTAGATACGTGGCTCCTGAGGTTTTTAGAAATGAAGAATATGATTTGAAGGTGGACGTATTTTCATTTGCTTTAATTCTTCAAGAGGTAAAAGTCTTTTGAATCTAGTACGATTTTGCACCGTCTTAAAAGAAATAGCTGTGATTACTGCAATTGTTGAGATTTCATTGAGTTGTCTTTTTTGTTCACTGCACTCAATTGATATTCACAACTTGATGGCTTTCCCTGCATATTCATATGCTTTAGTTTCCCTGCCTGTAAATAACATGCATTAGGATGGTGTGAGAGGAATTAGAGCTCCCCGAATTTTCTGTTTTCTGATAGATTGGGTTCACAGTTTTGTTTATCTTGAGCCTACCTGCTTACTTCACTCAAGGGTGTCTGCTGTCACTAAACTGTTAAGAATAGGCTAGTACTGTACAAGTTACTTCTCACCAGTCTCTATTGATACTGTTCTTTGTCATAATAGGTTTTAAACTCTTAGTTACCAATTTGAAAAGAAGGTTGCAACAGCTAAAATGTGTCTTGAAAGATGTGTCTAATGTGAAAATAGTAGGTCTCCTAATATGTATGTTGTAGATGAATAATTATTGTTTAGTACTTCAACAAACCAGATTACACATTTATTTCAGATCATCTTGTATTTTAGATGATTGAAGGCTGTGCACCTTTTTCCACAAAAGAAGAGCATGAGGTTCCTAAAGCATATTCAGAGAAAGAACGTCCCCCTTTTAGAGCTCCAGCGAAGCTTTACTCACACGGTTTAAGAGAGTAAGTTCTTCCCTCTTGCTTTTATTTTGTATTTTATATTGTTTAACAAAATGCTATATTTGGAGTATTAGCATTTTAGATTTTGGCTTTGCTGCATTTGGTTTTGACATCCGGCTCTCCTTTGTTATATGGATAGCATCCAAATTGTTTCTTTTCCACAAAGGATAGTGGATTATTTGCTTTCCAGTAGGAATGTTACATGGTGTTTGACAGGAATTCCTCATTACTTATACACATGTTCCTTATTAGTCTTTTACTAAGTTTGGTGATGAAAGCTTCAAGTACTTTGATTTAGGATTTCCCTTTTGCTTTGTTTGTAAGTTAGAATAAGTGTTGTGATTTACTTGTCCTTGTGTTTTGCTTATAGGTTGATTGAGGAATGCTGGAGTGAAATGCCTGCTAGAAGACCGACTTTCAAAGTAATTATTCAGAGGCTGGATAACATTAATAAACATTTCACTCAGAAGAAGCATTGGAAGGTATATCCTATGTTGTATATTATCCTCTTTAAGCAATATATATTTTTCTGGAATATATTCGATAAGAAACTTTTTGTACGTTTCTTCTTTTTGTCATATTACAGTTTTCTGTTTTTATTTTTATTTCTTCTCCTTACAATGGTGATTTTGCAAATGAACAGGCGAAAACATTAAAATGCTTCCAAAATCTTGAGGCAATATGGAAGAAAGACCATGCTGACCAAGCACCCGTTCTTCTGGTTCTTCAACTAGACAATAAATAATGGGACATATCCGTTTAATTTGGTTTACAAGTATGCATTCCGTTGTCCTTTTTTTCCCACTATTCTTTCAGCTAACTGAAGCTAAGTTTGGCCAAAGTTTAGCTATGGCCCTTTTTATGGTGAAAATAGTTAATATCACCTGCTATTGGTTGACAACAATTACTTTTCGAACAATGACGGCCATGACCACATTGGTATTTTTAGTTGAAGGAATCTGCTGGTCATGAAGTCGTTAAAGCTTTCAGGGTCTAGTATTGTAAAAACGCTACTCATTCAGTACAATTCAAATATAAGATACAGGAGATTTCAGGAGTGAACTATCGGTTATTGATAATGTCTGTGCATATTTTAATGCGGTTTTTCTGGAACCTTTTGCTGTCTAACATTTGCTATGCTGAAAGGCCAGAATACCGAAATTAACTTTACTGTACTATTTACAAGAGCATTCATTTTTATCCTCTTGTTGAAGAAGCTCCACTGCAATCCTGGGAAGAGTGTTTTATGCTCGAGGATAGTGACAATCTTTATAAAGAAACTTCAAACATTCTTGAAGACCTCAGCGTTTCTTTGCTTCTCTTTCAGCCTGCAAATATTCAAGTGTAAAATAATGAAAATCCAGAAAACAGATTTTGCCTTGAGAAGCAAGTCTGAGACTAGAACAAATGAACAATGCTCGTGGGCAAAAGTACGCATATTGCCTAGGCAAGTTTTGTTTGATGATCCTCTTAATTTTGTTCTAGACCAGATCTTTAAACTCATAAGTTTGCCTAGCATTGGGAGTTTCATCAAGATCCATTGTGATAAACTTAAGAAGCGCATTGCCTGAAAGTTCATAACAAACTTACCGCCTTGAGAACTCGTTCAAAGGCTTCTGGTCCGTGTTTCTGAATGTAGCGCTCAACCGATTTTCTACCATCGAAACTCATCATTTCTAGAACACGCCTTTGGCTTTCAGGATAGTTTGAGTTCACGTCAAGCCCAATCTTAACGTACTTTCTTACCAAATTCTCGTATATGTAAGCTGCTCCATTGAACATTGGTAGTACTAACCAGAAGCAGAACACCAGCTTCAGGTATGGCCATAATGGAAGCCTGCCACAGTTTATAAAATTGGTTCAGAACGTAGGCATATAAGAGTGTTACTTTCCCTTAAAAAACTCACATATCTGTTACTTACCACTGGAGAACTTTAAAACAAGAAAGCTCAAAAAGTGCTATCAGTGAATACAAAACCCAATATGTTAGCCATTGTTGATCGTCGAGTGTGCTAGGACTTTCGATAGCTCGTATCGACGCATATCTGTTCATGCATTTCACAACTTATTTCCCTATACATTTTTAAATTATGGTAAGCAACTGCAAGGCTATTAACTTACAAGGGGTATAGTAGCATGACTCCTGGTCTGTTTCACAAACAAACATATTGGTGTCAAACACTAGATTAATTTTTGTACTAGTAGTGTATATTAAGAACAAATACATACCCAATCAATGTATCGAAATGCCTAGCGATTGCTCCAAGAAAACCCATGGTAATAAACAGTTTTTGCTTAAATTTTTTTATGTGTACATGAATTAGATACTTGACCCTTTTATAAAACGTATGGAAGGATGGACAGGAGGAGAAAGTTAAGCATATCTAGTAGAGATGTTAAAGTAAGCATAACCTTTGTTTGTAGGACTGAAATATTCTTGGGTAAATTCTCCAATAGGCCATGATGATAATGTCATTTTGTTCCTAATCCGGCCATTGTCAGCAACTCAATGCAAAAAGTTTGTGCTCTGCTGCTATTTGTGGCTGAATTAGAAATATATTGATATTATCATGGCCGAATCAGGAATTTATCTGAGATTCTGTTGCAACGTAGAGTACGTTGCAACAAAATTTATCCTAGCTCCTACCTATCAGATCATAACAAATCGATCCATTGGGTAATCCAACACCCAACAACAAAAATTAAAAAACCATATCCAAACCCTACTTCTTTCCGGTCTTTCTCCGACCCATCCCAATTCCCAACCCAAACCCAACCCAACACCCGTTCCTTTCCCTCCCTTCTCAGAAAACCGCTATTTAAACAGCTTGGGCTCTTTCTTTCTTCAGGTAAAAGGTTAATTACTGTCTAAAGATGCAATCTTTACATGAATTTGGTATATTTGAGTTTGATATTTTGAATTTTCAAGTCTAAAGATGCAATCTTTACATGAATTTGGTATATGTGAGGTTGGTATTTTGAATTTTAACGAAATTTTGATGCTAGTTTTTGAAATTAGTTGTTCTTGTTATACTTGCAGAGTGTAGTAATATTTTGTCCATGTGATGGAAGTATCAAAGGAGACCACTGTTGTTGTGAAATCTAGTAGATTGAAATCACTTGTGTGGAATGACTTTGAAAGGGTTAAAAAAGGTGATGTTATGGTGGCTATATGTAAGCATTGTAATAAGAAACTTAGTGCATCTGCAACTAGTGGAACCTCACATTTGAAGAATCACTTAACTAGATGTAGGAAAAGAGCAAATCGTGAATTAACTCAGAAATTACTTCTAGTCAGAGGAAAACAAAGAGATGGAGCTATTAAGTTTGAGCAAGATTATGGCCCACTAGATTTTAAGTTTGATCAGGAGCAGAATCTACTACGTCTTAAATTTGATCAGGATAGAAGTAGATGTGATCTAGCACGCATGATTATTGTGCATGAATATCCACTATCCATGGTCGAACATGCTGGGTTTAGACGATTTGTTACGAATCTTCAGCCATTGTTTCAACCCATGTCGTGTGAGGCTGTCAAATCTGATTGTGTGCAAATTTATGGCAAAGAGAAGCAAAAGGTGTATGAGATGCTGGATAAAGTTCCTGGTAGGATTAGCCTCACAGCTGATTTGTGTACTTCATACCAAGATAATGGGTACATGTGTTTGACAGCTCATTATTTCGACGAGTCCTTGCTGTTACAGAAAAAGGTCCTTAATTTTGTAATGGTTGATCCGCACTCGGAACAATCACTTGCAGAAGTGATTAATACATGCCTAATGGAGTGGGACATTGATCGTAAGCTTTTCTCGATGACATTTGACAAATTATTTTCCAATGAAGTTGTCTTCAGAATTAGAGAACGACTTTCTCAAAGCAGGTTGCTTCTGAACAGTGGTCAGTTATTTCCATGTCGTTGTGCAAACTAATATTCTGAATATGATTGTTCAGAATGTGTTGGAAGCATTACATGAGGTAACACACAAAAAATTAGAGAAAGTGTAAGGTATGTTAAAAGCTCAGATACAATACAGCAAAGCTTCAGTGAGATGGCTCAGCAACTGATAGGTGATACTCAGAGGAGTTTGTGTCTTGATTGTCCTTCTCAGTGGAATACAACTTATGCTATGATTGAAGCTGCAATTGAGTACAAAATTGCATTTTCTCATTTGCAAGAATGTGACTCTGATTACACTTTAGCACCATCTGATGTAGAGTGGGAAAGGGCAAGTACTGTTTGTAGATATTTAAAGCTTTTTATTGAAGTTGCTAATGTATTCACGGGTGCGACAACTGCCAACCTTTATTTCCCTGAGCTATGTGATATTCATCTGCAATTAATTGAACGATGCAAGAGCTCAGATCCTTTCATTCATTCCATGGCACTAAAGATGAAAAGCAGGTTTGATACATATTGGAATATTAGCAGCTTGGTTTTAGCAATTGCAGCCATCTTGGATCCTCGATTCAAGATGAAGTTGGTGGAATATTACTATCCTCAGATCTATGGTCCCAGTAGTTCGCTGGATCACATCAACGAAGTTTTTAATGGTATCAAGGATCTTTACCATGAGTATGCTATTTCGTCAACAATGACTTCATTTGATCATGGTTTGACTTCTGATGTTCCCAGTAGTAATGGGCTAAAAGGTGCCCTGCATAGCATGAATAATGATACCAGGGATAGGCTAAGTGGGTTTGACAAGTTCCTAAATGATACTTCAGATAACCAACACTTGAAGTCAGAGCTGGATAAATATTTGGAGGAACCTGTCTTTCCTAGGAATGTGGATTTTGACATTTTGAACTGGTGGAGAGTCAATGCGCCGAAATATCCTATCTTATTCTTGATGGCTCGTGACATTTTGGGGATTCCTATGTCAACGGTTGAATTTGATTCAGCATTCAACATTGGAGAACGAGTACTTGATCCATATAGGAGTTCATTAGAGACAGACATTCTACAGGCTCTTGTATGCACACACGACTGGTTGCGGGATGAAACTGAAGGTTGGTTACTTCATTAGACGTCGTTTAATTTTCTTGTTATAAAATCAAAAGTTCTAATTTACTTTCATTCATTCTGTGTTTTAGGGTCTGAAGCAATCCGAATGGCCCTAAGCATCTCGTCAACTTAGCATGTAAAAAGTATGTGTTTGACATTCCATGTCCCTTCTTTTTTAATAACTTAACATTGAATTGAAGAGAATGAAGTGCATGAATCATTGTCTTTTGTTCTGCAGGTCAGATGGATAGGGTGGATCGGATTACTGGAATTGATCTACATTGACTCTGCATATTTCCTTTCAGCGTAACTTAGGCATATGCTCATCTTCTGCATATATTTCCTGTTAACTAATTTATCTAATTTTTGCTTCAATGAGAATCTTGATATGCTGACCTATCTCTGTGTCTTCGTCTTAGATTTATTTACTATTGTGTAGATAATGGTCTCTACGACTCTACATGACAAAAACTAAGGTTTTCATAATGGTGTTCGCATCTAACATTTTGGATTTGCCTCATATTAGCGTGCTCATGTTTTGTTGGGATATTCGGTTAGGTGAGCCATGGTGGCGCTGTGTTTCATATATGGCACATTGTGATATATTTCCACATGGTGGACGAGATTAGGTTCCGATAATGTAATACATATGTTTTGGTTCCGATAATGTAATACATATGTTTTGGTTGATCAACGTTGATCTAGATAGGCAGTTTCACATTTAGTCCATGATCAAATATTTATTCAGTTACTTTTGCACAACTTCATAAGAATGAGAGCAACTCCTGTGCATTTGCATTCTCCTTATGCAAAGTGAAATTGTAATCTACATACTGAATTTTTGTATTTTGCACTTCGAAACTTACACTGGAGTAGAATTTGAATTGTATTTTCCAACTGCATTTACTATGGTAATCATGATTTCCTTGCCATAAATTGCCCACCAGTAACAGAGAGTAAAAGAATGATAAGTAAAGATGCGGCTTCCATTTGCAAACCGTTATCAAACTACGGACTAAACTGGGATAACGTTTGGTTGAGCCCATAGCAAAAGCAAACTGTGTTTAGGCTATGAGGTAAGTGGGGCGCTTCGGCTTATGTTTTTAGTCAAATCCTCTTTTAAAAGCTCCACTCCAACCAAATGCCCAGTTTTCTTTTTCTCTGCAAAATCAGCAAAATGTATGGATTTTTTTTTGATAGTGGAGACCCATGATAAAGAGATAAAATGCGTCAGCCGTGATAAATTCAACAAATTGTATGGATAATGCACCAAAAGCTCGAAACTGTAAGAACTTGTCAATGTTAGAGACATAAACCACTGTATGTTGCTTTAGAATTCATAGATACAAATTATACAACACAATTATGAAAACTATTACATGTTGAATTTATGAACAGTATGTTATTTCTGTTACTCATGTTCTTTACTTTTCTTTTTTCCTTTGTACAGCTTTTCATGATCAATCATATTCGTTCTTGTCCAGGGACATTTCATTTGTTATTTAAGCAATAGCTAAACTAAATATGCAATTTATTGTAGTAGGTTTACGCCATCAAAGACAATCATGAATCATCAAGAATTTTTGGACGTCTAAAGATGTATTATGTTGCCTGTGGTCCAGATTCAATCAGTACAAAGTTAAAAAAAAACAGAAAACAGAAATGATTCGGTATTGACGTCGACTCTTATGAATAGCACATGTGCACTTCAATATGAACTGTATTTTCTTCTTTCTTTCAGGTTAACCATCCCATCTAATGTAGAAGAAATCGTCTTGAGTCCATTTAGTCTAATACTTGTTTTCCCCACTAATAAAGTGAGATTCTTATTCAGGTGTTATTATTTGCAATCTTGTCCACAAAATGAAGTTCTGAAAGACTAAAACTCCTCACTTTTGTGTAAATAAAAAAAATCCTTTTTTTTCAAGTTTTCCTGTTTAGGGTAGTAAACGCATTGCTTGTAGAGTTGCATATAGACACTAAGACCACTAATTAAGGATAATTTCTCATAGGTAATTCTCGTTATGGTTTCATTGCTCCCTTGAATTCAACCTCTTCAATTCCATGTTTTTTTGTTTTTGCATATTAGAGAGTTGTGGACACATGAGTTTGCTAAGATAATCTAATTCAGCAGTAGGGATGTTATAACGTCTAACTGGAATTACTAAATTTAATCAAGGCATTCGGAATGGGGAACTCTGAAAAAATTAGCAATACTATTATAGTGAAGTTCATTTCTAGATTTGTGTTCCAACTTCCAACAACAAAGTTATAGAACACAATAGCTTATACTTGACGAGCATGGTTTGCTTGAGTCCTTTTATCCATTTCTTAGCTATTCATTCGCAATGCTGGTTCTCAGCTCTTTGTTGTAATTTTGATTTTATGCCGGTACAGATTATCTTCTTCTATAGTACATATTAGGGTTCAATTATCACCTTACGTATGCACGTACATATAGTAGTACTAGATACCAAAACTGGCACATGTGATGTTTGTGACACAAGGCTGTCAAGTGAGGCAGCATTCCTGCAGATGTACAACTAGTTTCTTGCAAGGCCTATTTTGTAAGGTTTTTATGTGTACATTACCTAAGTTGAGCTATATTACCAGTTACCACACAACTTGTCTATGTCTACGATCATTCTACTTTGCTGACGCTTACACATCATTTAGGGACCATCGGCAAGAATTGATTAATTGGGATAGATTTTCCATTAGAGGAGTGGAATTCACAGGTTATAAAAAAATTACATCCCAAATCAATATGGACTCCAACTAATCGACTGTAATGGGTCCCTGATTGAAGAAGATGGACGCGGTGTTATTTTGTTTGAGTAGACTCCCCTATTCTAATACG
Organism: Coptis chinensis; assembly: GCF_015680905.1. Lineage (NCBI taxonomy): Eukaryota > Viridiplantae > Streptophyta > Magnoliopsida > Ranunculales > Ranunculaceae > Coptis > Coptis chinensis. The sequence goes on from NC_141464.1 coordinate 79,101,411, forward strand.
TAGTTAAGAAGGTTTGGATTCTTGTTTAAGAATACCCGCATCTTGAGTCTAAGAAGTACAGGGAATATTAGTCACTTTCGTCTTAAACTTGAATTCGACATGAATAATACAAGTACTCTAATTAATTTGATCAAGGCTAGCTTTTTAGTTATTTAGTAGAATTGGGAACAATAACCATTGGCTTTCAAAATGTTTGTATTGCTAAGTTCTAACTCTGTAGGTGCTCCTATGATTACTCGCTTGACCCCATTTTAACACGTCTCATCCAATTTCCATCCGATTATATGAAATGTATGACTATACAAGCTCAATATATTCTCTAGCTAATTCTAACCACTATTATCCATACTAAGTTAATATACAAACGTAATTAATTAAGTTAAAAGAAACTGTCTCACTTCGTCTAGTTGGATGAAGAAACATTAAGAGATTTCGAGATGGCTACCTAGAGAGCAAGAGCAAGAGTAGTGAAATGAGTAGTGTTGTCTGGTGTTTAAGGGGCTAATGTCGAAATGAGTAGTGAAATATGTTAAGTTTTCTGATTTGGTTTAGCCACAGCCGCCAGTAATTAACACAGAAAAATTAAAGCAAGATAATTAATCAACATTAACCAGGCTGACCCACCCTGATGAATTTTGTTAGTAGGTTAATGATAAGACGGCTTATCTTTCCATAGAATGCATTAGGAAATAGTTGTCCAAAACTCCAGGTGTGTTTTGAAGATTGTAGGACCTCATTTTCTATATCTGGACTAAGGACCAGTTCATCTTCCAAAAACGTTGTCCCAGCTTCTAGTCCCTAGTGATATTAAACTCCATTCTTACATACAAGAAATTGGGAAATGGAGGGGTATGCATCAGATGGGAGTCACCTTCAGCCCTTCACTTAGGGATGGAGAATGTCACAGTCCTAGCTAATAACTTTTTTTGACTATATTACCAAATACCAAAGAAGAGAAATATTACAAGTCCTCAGAAATTATAAAGCCATAAACATGAGATGATGAGAGAAATCCTTGTTAGATTTTCTTCTTTTTTATTCTATCACTTCTGAATGCAACTCAGCATTATTTGGCTGAATGTCACATTCACATTCAGCCTCATTTAATAAATTCTGTCCAAAGTCCCTTTCAACCTATAGTGCTCTCCATCACCATGAAATAGACCTTTATGTATTCTCTCTCTCTCTCTTTTCTCTCTCTTCCTGATCTCTTTCTAACTTTGTTTGATGAGTGAGTAAGAAGTCTTTGTTCTTAATTTGCTTTGTGCTTGTTATAGCTTCTTCCTATTTCAGTTACAAAAGTTCTCTTGCTATTTCTGAACATTTCCTTGGGTTTTCTTCAAGAGGTTTGTGAAGAAACAATTGAAGTAAAGCATGATTCTTTAGTCTCTTTAGTCCAATTTACCATTCTTCATTTCCTTTTTTCTTTATTTTCAGCGCAACAACGGAGTTCCCAATTCAAGACGACTCTCCCACACAAAAAATGGGAAGAGGAAAGATTGAAATCAAGCGAATTGAAAATACTACGAACAGACAAGTCACCTTCTGTAAGCGTCGCAATGGTTTACTCAAGAAGGCCTATGAATTGTCTGTCCTTTGTGAAGCCGAGGTTGCTCTTATCGTCTTCTCTAACCGTGGTCGCCTTTATGAGTATGCCAACAATAGGTATCTCATACAACTCTTCTGCTCTTACTCCTTCTGTATTTCAAGAGCTTATTTAGCTCATGGTCTAACTAGAGTCCTAAAATGGTACTTGTTCTTGTTTCAAACATATTATATTAGGGTTTCCTTTTTCCTATAATCTAATTTTTCACCTTGTTAGATTTCCTACAAGAACTATACAATTTTTTCTTCTCTTTCTTATATATGTGCTTATATTTTTTGCTTCATTTTTAGATCATGGTTTTTGTAGGTTATATTAGATCAGTTCTGATGGATATATATAGCACTGTTTGCATCTTTTAACACTGTTTTTCTGTACTGTCCCAATTTTTTTGTGACATTTTTTTCTCTCTCTCTCTCTCTCAAGTTCTCAATCTTCAGCTAGAGTCTAGCTATCATCCAGTTTCCAAAAAAAGGACTGGGCTGGTTATATGTGTAAGGCACCAGATCAGTGAAACAACAAGTTTTAAAGCAATTTTGCAATCAAAAAGTAAATTAGGGTTCTAATTAGGGTTGTCATCCAAGATGAGTCCTTAAAATGATTTTTCTACCAGATTTTACAACAAATTTTCATAATCCCACCTAACAAATCCTTTTTTCTTTTCCAGTAAAGCTATACAAAATATATTGTTTTAGATCTCTTACTATTTCTATTTTTCATCAATAATACACTGTCCAGGTATCCATTCCATCATTCCATTTTTTTTTTCCATCTGACAAACAACTGATAAAAGATCAATGAAGTAGGACAAGAAAAGCAAGATTTACATCAAAATAGTATATAAGCAATTAAAGTATTCTAAAATATCTCTTGGGGCTCATTCAAAACACTCCATCTCACTGACTGAAATCAGATTAGTGTGTTGAAGCTTCATATGCAGGTATTAAGTTGTTGCATATTTTGGTGTCTGTTACCCTTTTAAGACAGATATGTATGTTTTAACTTAAAAGGGAAGGTGATATTATGTGGCTGTCTTGGTTAGATACGTGGAATCTTTGGTCACGTTTTGTGGTATTTTCAGCTCTTAAAATCTGACAAGAAAATGGTCTTCCAATGCTGCACACTCTTTGCATTTTATGTGCAAATATGAAACTTTTTCCACATTAGCCTTTTAATGAGCTTTTTTAGAAGAAGCTGAACCAATGGAGATTGGAGAGAGGCTGAGAGAGAGAGTTTTGTAACGTGATACATCGAAAATTGGAGACTGCCTGGTTAAAAAGTTAGGTTGACTGGTTTTTCACAGTGGCACTATGGATATTCTCTAGTTTACCAATGTCAAGATTATGGAAAAATGCTTAGAAAATACACGTGTCTTTGTGATCTCCATCAGATGGTTGAGATGGGAAATTCAATCATTTTATAGGATCTTGTTTCATGGTTATCGACGAAGTTAAGGTTAAAAACCTCTCTAGAAAAGAGAGCCTGCTTTGCTGTGGATATGTGTATTTTCTCACCTATGATTGAACAACGGAAATGCAATTGCAATGATGAGAGGTGAATTTACATTAGGGATTAGACCACATATGATAGAGTCCTATTTCAATGCACAAAAAACTCTAATTTTTGGGACATCACAAACTTACGTGGATAAGTGGAAGGTTTAACTTTTTTTTTATCTAAATCATTATTTAACTCTTCAAGGCATGGCATAGTATACCTTGGGAACTGTGTAAAATTCGCCTATGCAAACATTTAACATATCAACGAATCAAAGACAACATTTTAAGGCAAAACTGACTATGTATGATTTTCATTCTGTTTAGCCACTACAACGAGGAATGAAATGTTCACCAACTCCCCCAAGTGTTCAAAGTATATACTCATTAAAAAAATTTACACAAAATGTGCTAAAATTTGCAATGCCTTGCAGTGTGAGAAGGACGATTGACAGGTATAAGAAGACATGTACCGATGCATCAAGTTCGTTAACTGTATCGGAAGCCAACACTCTGGTAAGGTTCATTTGTGTATGTTAATAGGGATTGAAATCCTATTGCGAATCATTTGTGTATGTTAATAATTGTAGCATTTGATTAACTCGATCACTTTTGAATTACGCAATCATCTCAGTTTTACCAGCAAGAGACCTCGAAACTCAAACAACAAGTTGAGATTCTTCAAAACTCAAACAGGTGGGATCGAGACTGGTTGAGCTCATTTGTATAAAAGGTTTGCCTTGTACAATTTTATTAATAAGTTTCAGTCTGCAGGCATTTGAAGGGTGAAGCTCTTAGCTGCTTGAGCATTAAGGAGCTCAAACAACTTGAAAGTAGATTAGAGAAAGGCATCAGTAGAATCCGTTCGAAAAAGGTACTTGTTCGTTTTTCCAATTGTTGATTCTTAGTGAAAGAAAATATACTAACAGTTTTCGAATTTAATTTATTGAACAGAATGAGATGCTGTTGGCTGAGATTGAGTATATGCAGAAGAGGGTAAATGCATACTTTATACATTTGCTTTTCACATTTTGATATCAGCAAGCATAGAGATTGTACTCTAATATAATTACCATATTAAATGTGCTTTGGTTGCAGGAGATTGACTTGCACAATGACAATATATATCTCAGATCCAAGGTTTTTCTCTCATAAACAAACCTTTTATTCTCTAAACAGGTTCTACCATTACATATTTACATGCATGGTTGTAATTAAAAATGTTTCTTAAGTTACTAGGTACGAGTTTGTAATTTGGATGTTGTGGAGTTGTGACCATCTAAAGAAGTTTTAAGAGAACATAAACTCTGAATGCTCTAGTATCTAATTTAATTGCATGTCTCAAGATATTCCAGTTTGCCACGCCCAATGTCTCGTTCCTTCCTCAGTATATATACTTGTGTGTTTTTAGTGACAATTTTGCACGTGTAGATAGCGGAGAATGAAAGAGCCCAGCAACACATGAACTCATTGCCTGGGAACGAATATGAAGCTATGACTTCAGCACCATATGACGCTCGCAACTTCCTCCAAGTAAATTTACCTGAGTCCAAACAGCAGCAGTATATTTCAGAGCTAACTGCCCTCCAACTTCGGTAAGGATACAATGAGGACACGTACAACGACTTTCTAGAATTTGCATCACAAGAAACAAACAATTAATGTATATGTCTCATTGATAAGATTTAGATTTAATTGCTTTGCAATGATATTTAATTTCACGCCCATAATTATTCTAATTATGTTCTTTCCATTTGCAGTTAATTTGCTGAAGGAAGCATGTCCCAACAGTTCGTTCTTTTGAGTTCTTTTGTGGTATCTGAAAAAGTAGAGTTTATCCAATTATCCCAGTGAGGGATTTTGTTCATTGAGTTCTTTATTCTGGTTACTTGTTATAATCTCAATATGAAAGATAGTACTTTCATTCAAGTTAGCATACACGAGACGTATGTTATGAATAATTAACTTATCTAATACATTGGTTTTGAGGGGTTCGTCCCCCATATATATATGTATAAACAGCTCCATTGTGTGATAGGTAGCAAAGCGATTCAGTGTGCGCGAATGCGTTTCTTTGACGTGATATGATCTTATTATCTAAGTTTGTAAATCTTTAATTATTCACCAGATGTGATCAAGTTAAATTCTGTTTGGTGAAAATGAGTCGTCTCGACCAGATCAGATTCCCAATTTCAGCTGCTAAGAAACATATTTTGTCTAACTCTTGTAATCTCCTACCCCTTTTCCTATACTCAATACAATTCTCAGCTCACTCGGCCAAAAAAAAAACTCTAACTCATCAGCAAACAAAAATAAATTTGTGTTTTATGCATGGTTGATTCAATTCTCTCCCAAAGGCATGTCCTAAATTTAATTTGGAGTTTGTTCCATTCATCCAGTCGTGGACCTGAGCAATATATGCAGCTTTTTCACATAGTTGGGGATTTCAGAATTATCGGAATTCTGGAAATCTGGAAAACTAAAATTCACAATATTTCGACCAATGTCATATTTTGATTTCGACTAATTTTGAAATCATCAATATTTCGACCCTAGGTTGTTTTTTATATTTTTTTAAACCGAAAATATCTGGCAAAATTTCTGCATTTCGTTCAGAATCATGAACACTGCTTTTTCAGTGTAGATTTAATTTTGAGCATACCCACGAGAGAGAAAAAAAATAATAATAAAAAAAAAATAATAATAATAATAGTTGAAGTATGAAAAAGCGTAAGTACCTATGCGTTGTTAAAGGATCAAAGAGATTGTTTTTGCTCCTGATTATTTCCTAATGTAATTTCTTACGTTCTTTTATACTTTACAGTATGTTAAAGTAATGATTCAGTTATTGTTTTTCTGAAATTGGGTTGTTAGTTTATTTGTGGATTGTGTTGTTTTGGACTTTTGGTTATCGGGGGTGCGAGAAACCATATTCATACGGTTAGAATGATGTTAATTGGGTTGTACAACATTGCATAGTTATTGTTTGACAAATTATTTGAAAGGGGAATTATATCATTGTCAATTAAGAAAAGGTTGTGAAATTGGTTTGGATGAAGAAATATTGGATTGTAGTAGATAGTTATGTGGCTATGTTGTCTAAGGCTCAATTTTTAGTATCGACGACAAATAATAGTTATGTAAGAAAAATCCAAGAATTTATGGTGTGGACATTTTAATATTTAGGGAAAATTGTCAAATAGGACAGAGGGGGTTAGGGGAGGGATTAAAAGAATGTGTGTTTATGCTATGTTCTTAGACTTTGTGTTTGTGATGTGAAAAAATAATTATTCCTTCAAGGCTAACCAAACAAGTGAAAAACCTGAAACACAAAGTCTGAGAACATAGCATAAAGCCATAAACACACGGTCCTTTAATCCCTCCCATGAACCCCTCTGTCCTATTTGACAACTTTCCCTAAATATTAAAATGTCTACACCATAAATCCTTGAATTTTTCTTACAGAACTATTGCTTGTTGTCGATACTAAAAATAGAGCCTTAAACAACATAGCCTCGTAACTACTTACTACAATCCAATATTTTAATCAACTTCATCCAAACCAATTCCACGACTTTTTCTTAATTGACAATGATATAATTCCCCTTTCAAACAATTTGTCAAACAATTACAATGCAATGTTATATCTACAACCCAATTAACATTATTTTAACAGTATGAATATGGCTTCTTGCACCGGCCCACACAACAAAAACAACACAATCCACAGATAAATTAACAATCCAATTTCAGAAAAACAACAACTGAATCATTATTTTAACATACTGTAAAGTTTAAAAAAACAGAAGAAATTACCTTAGGAAATAATCAGGATTGGAGCAGGAACAATCTCTTTGATCCTTCAACAAGGCATATGTCATTTGCACTTAGGTTTTTTTCACACTTCAATTAGTGTTTTTTCTTTTTTTTTTTTCCTTTTAAAGTAGAAATTTTATTGATACTGATGATGAATTTTACAAATAATTAGGACAAACGTGCAACAAGCTGCGCCGCAAGTCATTTCTGAATAGCAAATCCTATTCTTCTAAAAACAAACTCGTTAGAACCAACTGTCATAACGTTACTGTCCATAACTCTCTGAAGTCTCTTGAGAAGCTCAACAGCCTGTTGTTCCAAGAAACCGAAAGTGTCGAAACTAAATGTAATGAAACAATGCTGGTTAGCCGTGCAAGCTTCCTCATGCTTCTCCATCTTCCATGTCACTGCTCTCTTAGCTGCTTCTCCCACCTCAAAGACTCCATTCCCAAGCCCTACCAACGGAGAGACGCCAGTTACATCAACACATGCATGTCTCCCCTCAGACCAACTATATATCAATACATCCGCAGGCCAAAGTGTCGATCTGCTCTCATTCGGATCAGTGAGAAAGTTAACAGGAGCCTCTTTCTTCACTTGTACCCCAGCCCTTCAAAATGCATCACACAAAATGTCTCTAACATGATTATGTCTGTATTTAAAACCAGGAAAATGTCTACAATGTGCTGCATGGTCCCCAAAGGCATCTAATCTACTTTTTTTGCATACAGGATAAAGATCCCCGTCAGAGTATAGAGGAATCATAAGACGGTACCTGAGAATGGCACGATACTCCACCTATGACATACGCTGTCCCAGTCCCTCCATCGGAATAGCAAGTAGAAAATCTTTTGCATGTTCCAACTGCAAGCATCCAATGACTGCTTTCTGACGAGTAGAGAACTCAAACTCCCTCTCAAGACTAGCAACAATCTTACCGTAAAAAGCTTCCGCCAAAACTTTTTGTGGTTTTGAGGGGACGGTAGCATTCACAGCCAGAGAATCAAAGTCAAAATCGGGAAGACAGAGACGCAATGCACTGGTAGCATTACTAAGGATCTCACCCATAGGCATTGGACCACAACTCCTAAGAATGTGGTTCTGAAGCTCTGAAGTCTGAAAATGGGAGGCCACAAAAGCAAAAGCAGAGACATCAGAGGCACAATAGATACCTAACCCACTGGCCGCAATAAGCTTCGCTAAACGCCACTGCAAATCACCGAAGCCAGGACCATTAGAAACTATAATGCCCTGCAGAACCATGCGAATGTGCTGATCAAAAGTCTTAGCTGCCTCCCTAAAAAAAGGTGGTAGACAAGTATGAACTGCAAAAACCAACTTGGAGAGCCCAGCATAAGCTCGTAAAAGTGCTAACTCACACTGTGGATCCTCTAATGCAGCTAAACGGTCCATTGAAGTCATAGCCGTTTCAACACGCTTACGAGCAAGACTCATGACAAAAAAAGAATCAGTGCTAACTGCCCCTCCAAGTAACCTGACCCCATGCTGAGGACAAGATAAATCTAAAGGAAAGAGACCAGGAGTGGAACGACGCGGATCTAGTGATGGCCAAAATATCTCAGTCTTGGCCACATTAAGAACCAACCCATAAGAAGGCCCTTCTTCCTTAATGATACGCAGAGCTGCCGCCACTTGTTCTGTATCCCCAACTAGAGTCCCATCATCTAAGTACCAAGCCTGGAGCAATAATTGACAACTTGACTGGATCTGTAGAATCAGAGGGTGCAACACCAGTGCAAAGAGAAGGGGACCCAAAGGATCACCTTGCTGAACCCCAGAAGCAGACCATATGTAATCATCCCCCAAGTATAATCTTGCAGGCTGACAATACAAATACTCGAACCAAGGGGAAATAGCGGGGCAGCGAATGCGAACCTCTCTCAACATAGTAGTCCGATCAACCATGTTAAAGGCATTCTGAAAATCTACTAGTAACATAGAAAGAGATGTACTGTCACCGTTAGCACATACCATGCGATTAACAGCATGCAAAATCGCCTATGCTCCACCAGGGACACCAACCCCATACTGAAAATCCTGCAAGTACCCTACCACCTCTTTGGAAACCCCTTTCATTGCAATTTTGGAAACAAGACGTCGCCAAACCATACCCACATCTATCGGACGAATGCTATTATCCGGCTTAAGAAGTGGAGTGAGCGGAGCACTCGCTATGAATTCTGCTAACGGCTGCGGACATTGTCCCTGTAACCACAAATTCACCACCAAAGCCAAGACATCTAACAAGTTAGACGATATAGCTGCTGCAGCACCACTCATGGCATCTAACAAGTGCTGAGCACGGAGACCATCACGACCACAAGAAGTACCTTTCGGAAACGACTTAATACATGACAATAAGGTGTCTCTCTCTACTAATAAAGGGGGCTCAGCAAAAAGAACCGTTGGTTTCACAGGTGGTTGTCGTATCGGGTGTTTCTCCTTTAATGCATGTATAGTCTCTGCAGTATTGGAGGCAACCCTTGATGATGATAACACTTGTACCGCTGCAGCAAAATGTCCATCGGCAACTTTCTGTAAGCATCAACGCACATTCTGAGTGGGAACGTATTTCTTGGTTGACTGGATTGAAGGAGGCTCTATTACAGACTTTAAGAGGCGAAATATCCCACCAGGCTCATTCCATGTCATCAAAGCATGGAGAATCTGTTTTTGCTGAAGGTTTTTTCTAGTACCAGAACGACGTTCCTGACGATTCTGTGGTTGAAAAACTTGCAGAGTACAGCGCGGTAGAAGAAGGAGACGAACCCAGGGCATAACTGAACCAGGATCAGCTGTGATATCCTAGAGAGCAGATTTCAGTACACCAGAAAAAGCCAAATGACAAGCACGTGGTATACTTTTCACAGTACGGAAAGGTATACGGAATGCAATATCAAGTAACGTCTCATCAAGAGAGGACGCAACAACAAACGGATTAGGGGTATTATCGTCACCCCTCTCTGTTATTGGGGTAAGATCTGTAGTGTTGGGCTTAGGGGGTGGTTGTGGTATGCCCACAATGACACATTTGGGTTCCCCATTCTCCATCAAAGCAGGTGGTGGTATGGTATCATCTGGATGACAACATGGTATACCAAATGCCACAAATCCATTTATTTTATTTTTTTTTGGATTTGGGTTGTAGCTAGACAGTGGGCCTAAGGTAGGATAGTAAATTAGCAACACTACTATTTTATATATATATATATATATATATATATATATATATATATATATATATATATATATATATATATATATATATATATATATATATATATATATATATATATATATATATATATATATATATATATATCTCCCTTATCAATTGAGAGAGAGTTTTGAGAGTGTCCACGTGGGCAAAACTAATTATGGTAAAATAGGGAGAGCCAAAAAATTCATCCACATAGACAGGGGGATTAAGAGAAATCAGGAGACTAAACCGGAAATAAAGGCGAACAAAACACTAAACCCTACGTAACTATTTTTTGGGTTTACTCCATCTCTTCCCTACGGTTCGTCTTCCCCGAAACGAAACCTAATGTTTGCCTATTCTTAAAAATACGTCTCTCTTCTCTTTCTCCGCGAACCCCAAAAATACGTCTCTCTTCTCTTTCTCCGCGAACCCCAAAAATACGTCTCTCTTCTCTTTCTCTGCGAACCCCTAGCATCAATTTAACTCGCAGCTTCCTATAGAAACTTTGCCTCAGCGTCTAAGAACAGCGGATGGTTCTCACAGCAGTTGGATTCCCTCAAGGCTTACCCCCAGAATGTGCTACCACAAATATATGATTTGTTAGCTCTAAGACACCCAAATTCTTTTATTCATTTTTGTAACTAAACTATTTGTAATTCTTCTTATAGTGTAATATAAATCCACCCATCTCCTCATCTTGCATCTTCTTCACGCCTTCTTCAAAGGTAAAGGTAAACATCAATGTGTTACACAATCTAACTTTATAATTAAGCAACTTATAACTTCATTCATCACTTTCTCTATTATCTTTCTCATCAAAGCACCAGGTACCTTCTTTCTCCTTTCTCCTTTTTAAACATTATATTGCTAAATGAGGTACTCGAAATTGTCAAACTGAGTTTGTATGTTTGGATAAGTGTATAGTAGAATCCTTTCTTGACACGAGTTTGTAATACTTCTTTACCATTATCAAGCCACTACATCTATTCTAGCCATCCCACAATTCTTATAAAGCTTATAATGTTTTTAACTCATTTGACCTTCAGATAACACATCATAGATAATGTGCATGGGGCTATGTTGGAAGAAAGAGTGGGGTTTTCAAATTTAATTTGAACTTCAAATCTGCAAGAAGCAGGGTGCATGTTGTGCACAAGGTGAGACGCGTTTCCATCCCAAAGCTAGAAAGTGGCGTCTTACAAGTAACTACCATATATTATTCACGTGAAAAAGATATCTTGCATGGTCAGTCATGCAAGAATGCATACTATGCAAGCTAAGGAACTTATGAAACTGATAGCTCTGTGTGTTCATCTTATATACTTATGTTTTCTTTCTTCCACCTTAATTAATTTCTATGGGTGGTACTGAACCATATGATCATTTGAAGTGACAAAATCAGATATCTTCGTTACCTACTCAGCCTTAGCAATGAGCCACAAAGGTACTTATATCTATGAATCTGTCAATGTTTTTTTCATTTATTTTATGTTGGTTGTCTGTTCACTAGACTTTTGCTTCAGTTTTTAATGCTCACTGAGAAAATGGCACTTAAGATTGTTATTGTGCTCATTTTCCTCATACTGACGACAATTGCGTGAAGCAAGTGATGGTGAAACAAACTGCGTGAAAAAAACTAAATAGGAAGTAAGAAACATTCTTGATTAAACATCATATACAAATAACCCACCGTACCTCTTCCTTCCCAAAACCCTTCATCTTTCTTCCTCTCCCATCCCATGAAGATTAATCTACTGAGAATTAACTTTATAATGGTGGTCATGTGTCCATGAATCACGAGGTAAAAACAAGTTTGTTTACTCTTTTCTTTTCCTACATTGGGATTTTGGTTAACTTGCATCACTACATAATTGTGACCTTACTTAATTGCACATATTGAAGTTTGAACACTTTAACTCAAGGCGTGTAATCAGATTAATCGGGTGTTCAAAACTTACATCAAAATATAGAGAAACTTCTACACTGGGGAAACTTGGTTAAATTGCTATAATGAAGTTATTACGAAAAACACTCCATTTTTGAAGAACATACACCATCGATACGACCCTTACTGCTTGAGGAAGGAACTATTTGCTAAATTTATAGACGAGAGGATGTTTCAGGAGAGAAGATGATGGAACGGAACTTTTTTTTTTTGGTAAAGAATATAGAGGAATTTCAGAATGACAAGAAGGTTTATAAGAATTGTGATTGGTTTCAATGGATTCATTGGACTTGAGATGGTTGTTTCAAAAATAGCAGTCCCTTTTCGGGCATTCTAAAGGTGTCCACGTCGACAGGGAGATTACGAGAAATCAGGAGAGAAAAATCAAATTTTATCGCAGACCTCAAAAAGTTAAACCCTTAAACCATCCAAAATCCACATCTCTCATTCTTCCAAACAGGTCATCTCTCCTCAAGACGATTTTTCTTCTTTCATTTGCGTAGTAATCCATCTATAATCTATTATCTTAAATGATTATATAGTTGCCAATAATCTTACGGGTTTGGCTGGGAATGAACCATTTAGAGAAGTTTTGATCACCTTGATGGTAAGGCAAGTTGGTGTTGTTTATCCTTTTACTGTGATCTATACCGGGAGGGTTAATCCTTAATTTGATCTTCCTTCTTACGACATTGAAGTTACTCCTTTTCTGGGGAGAATTTTGGATGGAATGGAACATAAGTTTGGATTTGGTGTTACAAATGCTTTGGATGTGTGGTACATTGACGTGAATTTGCATATATGGTTGACAAGTAAGAGGGTGGAAACTAAGGGAAATTTGATCGAATACAAGAGTCCAACTCCTCTACTGGTGTCTTTGGTTTCAAACTTAGTGGTCTAGATGGGACTTTCCTGACTAAGGCAAGTAGGTCTATCTATTCAAGTGGATGGGTGGAGTCGTATCATGGAAAGGTAGTTACACATTCCTTCCAAGAATTCAGTTTCACAAACTTTATGCAGATGGGGGAAAATGGAAGTTTGCAAATTGTGAGTCAAACAATTAACTCTAACTACAACATTGATTCCAAACTCTCATCTCATATCTACAAGGCCAGATTATTCCAAAACCTCCCCTTTTATTTGTACAATGAGAATGTGGACCAAGGAAATGGCGTTACACTTCAATCACGAATGTCTCCCCGGCACTCAAGAATGTGCGAAATGGACAAGGTTCTATAGTGGTAAAGGGAAACTTGGTGACCAATTGGGCTGGGAAGTACTCAACAAGTATACAACTATGATGGTACTGGAGGTTGCTTCTTTAGGAATGTAAGTAATTCAAACTACACCATTCTATATGATAAATCAGGAAATTGAAGCAATTGAGCAGATTCTGAATTATAGGTTCTCTGACAAGTCACTATTGGCAAAAGCATTAACTCGCTCTTCTTTTACTGACTCATCGCCATCTTACATTCTTACCAATGTTTAGAATTTGTTGGTGATGCTGCTTTGTGCTTCCAATATTAACACGGAAAAGTTTGCTCGCGTTGCAGTCCGACATGTCCTTTTTCATTTTGTTAGGCACAATGGCCCTTCTCTTGATGCAAAGGTACACAAGCTAAGAATATTCTGTTGGTTTTAAACTTTAAATATTTGGTTTGATCATGCTCTGATATTCAGGTTTGTATATTGTTTTGGTAGGTTAATGAATTTTCTTTAGCAATTAAAAAAGAATAACAAGCTTGCGAGATCTCAGCGTATGGAGGAAAGTTAAAAGCACCAAAAGTTCTAGCGGATATCGTCGAATCCGTTGCTGCGGCTGTATACGTGGATACCAAATTTGATTTGAAGTTTATGTGGGAGGTAAAAAGTTACTCTGAGTTTTTGAAGATGCTGTTTTTGTTTTTTGTTAGTTATAAAGTTATGTAATGTTTATGGTAGGTCTTTAGTCCACTGTTGGAGCCTATCGTTGCGCTTGAAAATCTACAACAACCACTCACAATGCTTTATGAGCTTTGTCAGAAACAGGACAAAAATGTTGATATTAAACATTGGAGGAATGGGGAAAATAATATTACCAATATTTTGGTGGATGGGAAGCTTTTGGCTTCAGCGTGTTCAGAGCAGAAAGAGACATCGGCTTAGTGCGAAAAAAGCGACTTTGGAAAAATGTTAATTTCCAAGTCTATGCTAATTTTGGCTGACGACAGTTGTGAATTGCTAAAGGGAGTGGAATCTTATGGGATCTTATACAAGGAGGATCATATTGTAATGTTTCCTATCAAGTTTGTTTATTATGTAGACAAATTTAAGGTCTTAAGATTCCGAGTCATTCTACTTATTATGTAAATTCGATTTTGAAAATTAACGATATTGGACCATCATAGATATTAAGTACAAACATTTTCCACGATCTATTTCATTAATTAAAAAGATAATGGCCTTCATCCTCCTATTCCACTCACAGGTATTTGCATTTTATTTATTTTACTCTAAAGATGACATACTTCACACATTGCATCAAGTTTTAAGAGTTCCCGAAAAGCTCTTAAAGGGCTTGCTTGCAGGATCAAGTGGGAAGAGCGGAACTTGACAGATCTCGCAGCTACTAAGCTAACAGGCAGCTTTCTAAAATGGCTACCCCATCTGCTACGATTTGGGGCTCACAATAGTTACACAAAACTTTCCAAAATTTTTCAGATCGAAAAAAGACACCCACATGAGAGACAAAGAAACTCAGATTTTGGAAACAAAGATACTCACACTTAAGTCTCATTTGAAACAAATTGTAAAAGATATTCGAAACTCTATTTTGCATAATAAAGTCGTTAATGGCAGAGTCCATAATGCATGGTTAACGTGTAAATTGAGCGTTCTGAGTATTTAAAATATTTATGTCCACTCAAAATTTGACATGGCTGATCATCTGGAAGTAGGGGTGTAATACGGGCGGCCGGCCGGTCAACCGCTGGTCAAATAATGATGGGTCGGGTTAGGGTCTAGGGATACAAACCCAGTGGTCACCAACGGGGCGGGGCAGGTTGAAGTATCATGTCTTAGTACCATCACCCGACCTGTTGGGTCAGCTTACGGGGTGGGTTTTGGGCGGGTCATCCAGATCGAGTGGAAATTATCATTTTAACCCAATTTCACCCAGAAAAAACTTTTTAATTCTACAAGTAATATATTTCCAATTCACAACATAGAGAAAAAAAAAATAATCAATCAATTAAAAATAAACAAAAATAAACTAAAACTTGAACTAAAACCCAAAACCATATCTGTAAATTTGAAACTTTTTTCTCGTGATTTATCATTTATAAATTGATTATTTTCCATAGCATGATAAAATGAAAATGGGAGCGAGAATCTATGGTACAAAACAATAAAATATAAATTAAAAGAATTCGAAATTAATACAAAGATGAATGATTAATCTTTTCCAAAATTTGAAAGTTGAATTTAAACTTTTGATATTTGCCCAATATTCAAACTTGAATATTTGAAATTGATGTTGAACTCATAAGTTTGTGTTCATATCTCCCAAATTCCTACAAAAGTTAAAAGAAAAAATAAACAAAATACAAAAATATTAGAGTTAGAGTCTTGAAATTGTGCGGGTCAATGGGGTTGGGTCAACGACTTTAGACACGGTGCAGGTCGGCCGGCTTGACGGGTCAGGTTTGAGCATAGAACCTACACCCATATCCCGACTGCGTAAAAATGGTGGCGGGGGGGGGGGTTTGTTTTCGGTCGGTGCGGGTTTGGGTGGCGGGTGAAGACCGGATACCCTACCGGATGATGGGTCAACGGTTATTTTTTACACTCCTATCTGGAAGTATTGTTGCCATTAAAGTTGTGCCATGGTCTGCCGTTATAGTACTTGGACCACAACATGACGCCTTTATACTTGCTTGACCCTTTGATAGCCGGAAGCACTTCAGTAGTGAGATCGCTGACAGAATGAATCCACCGCCGGTACTCGAGTAGCGGCAGTAGTCCTTAGAATATTTGAGCACCAGGGATGGATGTGGTACATTGCTTCCATGCATCTTCAAGATTGGTAATACTTCCTGTGGCATACTGACAAGGGGGATTGTTGAAAATTTGCACCCAAACATAATCTAAAAGGCCTGTTGTCAAGGCACCCCCAACCCAAGCATCGAAAATGGACATTGTGGTGCAAAGCAAATAAATACACATACTTACCTTTCTTGCTATATCCGGAGAGGTACCTAGCAAGGTCATCCCAATATAGGTTTGAACATCCTTCAATGTTAAAATCCATTCCATCCAAAACAACATCTCCAATTGGGCAGGATGAGGATTGCCCACCCAAGAAGTTGTTCCATAGGTATGTGGCAACTTGCCTAGCATCATCGAGGGGCGCAAGAGAGTAGCTCCCAAAACACCTCCTATAGAAAGAATCACTTTAATACCATTGCTTTGACAAGTTTTAATGTCAAAGACTGGTCGATTTTTTTTTTTTTTTTATAGGGAAGAGTTCTAATTTAGTTTCCTAATCTATACACAATTTGAAGAGTCCTAATTAGTTCTTTCTACAAGTCTTCTTTCAAATGAGAGACTCCTCAAATCGGAGATTCCTTTATATATTAATCTTCAAATCGAGAAAAAAGTCACACCAATTCTTGAAATTCTAAGTGTTATTTATACAAGTCTTCTTTCAATATATCCCCATTATATAGAAAGCACCATCTCGAAGTTCTCTTAGCAACTTCACATTAACAATGAATCGACATTATTTCTTTCACACCAACATGATTCTAAGTTCTTACTAGGTAACTATGTTTGCAAGAAAGTGATAGTCACCAACAACGATGCACCTTCACATACTTGAAAGTGCATTTAATCAAAAGAGTTCATATTATAC
Source organism: Coptis chinensis (assembly GCF_015680905.1). Lineage (NCBI taxonomy): Eukaryota > Viridiplantae > Streptophyta > Magnoliopsida > Ranunculales > Ranunculaceae > Coptis > Coptis chinensis. Next base: position 79,118,388 of record NC_141464.1, read on the forward strand.
TAAGGAAGAAATCAAACTTTTGACAACTCAAATTGTCAAGACATGGTCAAATTTCGAAGATAACATAAAGAATTGGTTCAAGAACCGTCGAATCAAATTCAGAAAAGATCAACACGGTTCAAATCATAATGACAATACCTCTATTCAAGACATAGAACGATCTACTATTGAATATCCATAAGTATAAGTCTTTTCTTTTAAAAAATATTTGTTTACTTATTAATGGACAAGTAACCAAAAAATCCTTTCTTCTTCCATTATAATTATAATGTTGTTTAATTTTGTCAACAGATGCTACATCCATTAAACATCAACTTGATGGATTTTTTCCTTCACAGCCTTTTCCTAATGAAATTGGTAAGACATTCTTCATTGTTCATTGTTACTTGGCTTTGATTTGTACTTAACATGTTTTATTTTTTATACAGTGGATGAACCGCATTCAAATAATGAAAAAGCCAAAAATAGCCGATATAAAAGAAGACGTATATTGAGTAATAGAGAAATCCAACCAGTTGAAACTCATGGTTATGTTAATTGTGATGGTGAAACAAGTGATGACAACCATTATGCCCGAAAAAATCACCTATATCAACCAGACGGTGTTGGAGAAAGTGACGATGACTACGATTCTCAAATAAGTGGGAATGATTCAGAAGTAGAAGATGAAAACGATACCAATGACCATATGGAAGTTGAAGTTTCCAATGAGAAACCAAGTGAAGTTTTGCATGAAAGTTAGTATTATATTAGTTATAGTTTTTAATATTATTAGTTATAGTTTTAATATTATTTATTTTTTATATTATTAGTTATAATTTTTAATATTCATTTTAATTTAGGGCGTTGTTTCCAACCGTTGGATTTTGGAGAACCAACATCGGTGTGTCCTTACTGTGATGCCATTGTTTGGTATGAAGAAAGGAATGACCGAACGAAAAATCCTAAAAATCCAAAGTTTTCTATATGTTGCGGTGGAGGGAAAGTTCAGCTACCTTTTTTGAAAGATACACCTGATTTTTTAAATGAGCTTATGGATCTGCAATTCGCTCCGTGATCCAAAAAAGTTTATGAGAAATATCAGAGTATATAACAACATGTTTGCTTTCACATCAACAGGAGGTGATGTTCAAGAATCAATAAACAATGGTCATGGTCCTTACGTCTACAAGATAAAAGGCCAAAACCACCACAAAATTGGCACCTTGCTTCCACCTGAAGGTTTACGCCCTAAGTTTTCCCAACTTTACATATATGATACTGATAATGAAGTTGTGAACAGAATGTACTCTCTTAGTAAGAAAATTTTGAAAAACGGATCTAAAGAAGAGTTAGATCCAGATATTGTGAAGGGACTGATAGATATGTTGAACAATACAAACAAACTTACTGAGACTTATAGAATGGCAAGGGACAGGTTTAAAGAGTCTGAAGTAGGTGATTTCAGTATAAAGCTTATTAGTACAAGACAAAAGGATGGGAGACTTTATAACATGCCGACATCATCTGAAGTTTCTGCACTTATTGTTGAGGAAGAGAGTGAATTTAGCAATTTCCGTGATATTGTGGTGGACAAAAAAGGATATGGCTTGAAAAGAATAAATGAATTGCACCCAAGTTTCATGGCCATGCAATATCCTCTTTTGTTTCCTCATCTTTGACGGCAGTGATTGATATCCCTTATCGGAATAATGTCAAAGTTAGGAAAAGGACAAACATAAGCATGAGGGAGTTCTACGCTTTTAGATTGCAAATGAGACTAAAAGAAGGAAAAACAATTGTTCTTGGTGGATGCTTGAAACAACAACTTATTGTTGATTCTTACTGTGTTGTAGAACATATTAGAGTTGATTGGGTTAGAAATAACCAGCAGACTATTCGTGCTGAGCTTTATCAAGGATTAGTTGATGCAGTACTTTCTGGAGATTCAAAACCAGGTTTTGTTGGAAGACGAATAGTTCTACCATCTTCTTTCACCGGAGGTCCACGTTATATGCTGCAAAACTATCAAGACACTATTGCGATTTGTCGATGGGCTGGATCTCCTGATCTATTCATAACTTTTACTTGCAATCCTAAATGGCCTGAAGTTCAAAAATGTATTGACAAGATTGCTCCCGGATATACACACGTCGATTTCCCTGAAATTGTCGCTAGAGTTTTTGAAATCAAGCTGCATGAACTTATGATGGATTTGCAAAAACGTAAAAGGTTTGGAAAAGCTTAGGCGGGTAAGTAATTTACTAATTTAGTTGTTTTTATAACTTATTATTTCATAATTTTTAATGTAATTCATATAATACTATCAATGTCACAGTACAACACTATAACCCCCACACAAGTTTGTGACAACTGACAGCACGAAAAAGAAAAAAATAATCAAAAACAAAAAAGTTAACTCACCTGCTGCATCTGTCGGGAGGTTCTACTTCTCCTCGCACCCATCCTCTGTACAGGCTGTGCTGGTCTTTGATGATGGTATGGAGCTATATAGTTAGGGGCAATCCCAGGTAACAGTTGTTGCTGGAAGCCATAAGCCGTTGTAGGCAAAAAGCCAGGACCACCTTGGCCAAAATACAGTTGTGGAGGGGGTAGCCTTGGTCCACCAGGGTGAAAACCAGGCATATAATACTGGTGTCACATTAAAAGGTGCTCAAATCTGAGCAAATTGTTCCTGGAAAGGGAACCAACAAAAAATTGACTACAGACGAATCTAACTTTGAAAAGGAAAATCGCATCTGTTTAGCACAATATGAAGAATAAATTCATGCGCATCAAAACAAAAACCAACTCCTACAACGATTAGCGAAAGACTAAAATAACATAAAATAAAGACAGGGAAACACAAAATTCTATATCCATCAAACACTGATTAGGAGGGAGAGGAAAACTATATTTATTGTGACTGTGTGTGAATAATAAATAAATACATTAAAGTAACAAAATATCACGTGGTAGGAGATACTATCTAGAAATGGACCATCAAGTATAATTACTACTACTGATAGAATCTCTTCAAGATAGCTTACATGTGGGGAGCTCACGTACAACTAAGTGACCACTCTCCAGACCATGTAGATAAAAAATTCAGGGGAAGCAACTAAAACACAGCAAGTTTCAGAGTGCCTAGCCAAATGGTTTCTTACTTTTCATCTACACATGGAGAAGCATTGTTACTCTGCCCAAATATATCCAGAATATCATGCCATTTCTTTGTTTCTCTTGCTTCCCAAGATCCACCTTCATAACGATAGCAATCATCCACATTGTCCTTCCTAAACCATTTTGGTTGCCACCCCTTTCCTCTACAAATGAAATAAAAAAAAATGGACTCCTTATTTTATAAAACTCAAACTAAAATAATAATAAATAAAACAAACTAAAAACTAAACAGTTATTAAAATTTTGACGTTTCATTCAAGAAGGTTTAAATGTTTTGTGGTGTTCATAGGCATGAGACACGGTTATTAATTCCTAACAACATATACAACATTTCTCCAAGTTGACATTTTTCAGGTATACTTTGTTGTTGTCATGCCAATAAAAGCTACCAATAAAAATCAAGGCATGAAAATCAGTAAGAATAGTAAATTAAGAAGCAAAGAGTAACATGCAGAAGGTACAATAATCAAATCATCAATATCAATTCTTTTTTAATATAAATTTCACTTACAGGTCGATGCAAACTTCTTCAAAGAACATAAATCTCCTCTTGAGAAACAAGACCAACTAAAAATTGAATAGTGATCATGATTAATATGAAGTTTAATAGAACATGATGCAGTAGTATTTGGCAAAAGAAAATTACCTTCATCTAATCAACAACAAAAGAACATTATAAAGGTGAATCAATATGTTGAAACTCCCCAATATTATTATTATTATTATTATTTATTTTTATTAACATTTGTAGGGGGCTCATTGCTAACAGCAAGATCCAAGAGACCTAGCTAACTTAGCTGACATACATTGTACTTCATATAGCAAAGTTCAAGATATTACGACAGAAATCATGAATGCGCAGTTCCAATGTTATTTCAAGATTTTCAATATCACTACTCAAACTAAATTAACTGAAAATTTCAATAGTAAGGAAGGTAAGCCCACATGCACGACTAAAATGTGATCACACTCCGCATATAACTGCATAAACAGAGAATCTTTAAACATGTGATTTTCCATATTCCAAGTTACCTATCTTTGTTGAAAATATGTCTCTCTGTATAGCAATAAAGAAGTACCTTAGTAATCCAATTACAGTTTGTAAAGCACCGGCAACTAGAACATCCTTCTTTATGTTTGGGGATGAGTGGACCAAATTCCCAATCACACCAACCCGACATGCCCAAAAACAATTCTGAAAATGATATATATATATATATATATATATATATATATATATATATATATATATATATATATATATATATATATCAGTTATGCCTCATGCACTCATCCGTCCTAACCTTAAGATTGTTCTTCTTTGTTAAAACAAGATCTCACAAATAGATTAAACAAGTACATAGTACTAGAAGTTGCTAAAGTTTAGCGATGAGTTCAACAGTTTCACTAGATGTAAAAGAATCTGAAAGAATTGCACTACACGTATGTTCCAACTAGATGAGAAACGGCAAAAATAATTTCATATCGTGTTATAATTATAAAGCAAATACAACAGCTTCACCTTCGCTTTCAAAGAAAGACAGTCCATATCCACATTTGTATTTAATTTAAGAGATTTAGACGTGAAATCAAGTGGTATGTTGAAATAACCAACCTCAAACATGAAAAGAAAAGAAAATCCTCAAGTCTATACGAAAAATATAATGGGCTTAAGCCCAAGTTAAAGACACCAAACCATATTTGCGACATTAGCCGAATAGTACAATTATAGATATACATGAAGTTAGAATAATACACAAACTAAACTTCTAATCAAATAGGGAACCCTAATCAATTTAAACCTATAAATACACCACAATAATGCCACAAGTAAAATAATTTTAAGAAAACTTATCATCATAAACAAGGATTCAGAGCTACTACAAAAAAAAAAAGGTACACATTCCAATAAAAAAAAATTCAATCTTATTAGATTTTTAAATAATATTAGTTAACATGTGTTATTTTAATCCATGAATTAAGCATAAATATTCGAACAGATAGTTGTATGAATAGGTATTGCTACATTTATTTAGTTATTTCGATTAAAAAAATAATCTTCTACTTACTACAATGTGAACATAACATTTTTTCTTGGCTATCTTATACAAAAACACATAAAAGGATCACTATGGAGATGAGAACAGAGCAATATTCATGAGGGATTGAAGTGTCATTCAAACCTATGCTGGAAGAAATAATGAAAAAACTAAATCTGGATCAACCTGTTTACGAAAGTTCATTACATAACGAAACGTACAATGCAAGCGTCATGGTGAGAAATGATGTAGTTGGTGTGGAAGGTGCGTCTGAAATCATAAGTTTTAAAGGAGTACCATCAAAATCCATTGAAGAGACTGAAAACACTGTAGCAAGACGGGCAATTGAATTTACACAAAAAGTTAATGAATTCGAAGTTGTTGACTACAACTTTAAGGAGTTGAAAATCAAGCGAAAGTTCTTCAAAGAACAACAAGAAAGAATCGAATTCCTCGAGAAATCAATGAATATCAAACAACGAACAGAGGCAAGTTTTTTTTTATTTAATATGATTTTTCATATGTTATATATTACTAACTTTTTAAAGTTTAGGTTGGAAGAATTGAAGCACGTCGCGGAATATCCAGTACAGATATTAGAAATATTATTTTAGACAATACCAAACTCATGATCAAGGAGAATAAAGAACGGTACTCGAGTCTCAACAAATTCAATAAAAAGGTAAACAAATTTAACATTCATATTTTTTTGGTTAATTGTAATTTTTAAGTGTTTTACTAACAATAAATTGATCTATAAATTGATGCAGCAAATTCAATTTCAAAAACTTATTCCTCTAAAATTCAAAGATATGCTGATGCACTGCACCAAAATATTAAAGATAGACGACCTAGAATTTTCCAACGAAATATTGGGAGAAAATCAATACAGATGTCAAATATTAATTGACGTTCCAATCTTTAACATCAAAGACAATCACCAATTCGAAGGAAATTCAATAACTCGAGAAGATTCAGAAAATTTAGCATCGAAGAAAACAATTGATTTTCTGCGCAGTGAGATAGGCTTTGAAGTAGTAGACTATAACTACGAAGAAATAGAAGAAATTTGCAACAAACTTGAGATTGAAGAAAAGAACGACATGCTTAGAAATTAGTGCATACAAATTCAGGAAGAAGAAATTCAGAGTCTGAAAGAAGATATTGATTATCTAAAGGCAATTATAAAGAGGGAATGGTAGAGTTATGATTCTCTCTACGTAATTATATGTTCGATCTTGGAGATGAGATGACTTATCAGACATTTTTACATATATGGAATCATATTTTTAGTAATAAATGTAATCATTTTTTAGCCAAGGTTTTGTGTACAAATGGAGCTATCCCCAATCATCAAACCACAATTATAGCTATCCCAAGTCTGCTGCTTCCCTTTTAATTTGAATGAGTGATTAAAATAATTTTCATATCTCATAGCTATGTATAGTTACTAATATTTTTTAGAATAATTTAATATAACGACACCCGTTCGTAGGACGGGTTCGAAAACTAGTATATATATATATATATATATATATATATATATATATTCTAAAAAGTAGTTATTTAAGTTAACTTAAATAAAGTACGTACGTAAAACTTCACCTACAAAATGAATTCAAACCTAATTTTTTGTGGTTATGATATACTCAATATTAAGATCATCTCTACAAAATTTCAGCTCATTTGGAAACCTCTAACATTGGCAAAAAACAATTACCAAAATTCAACATTTTTGGAATGTTAGATTTATTGCGTGGAATTCAACATTTATGAATAGATCCATCTCTGTTGATATAGATATATTGCGATATATCAGATGGATATATTGACACGTTTTGTATCCGATATATATATATATATATATATATATATATATATATATATATATATATATATATATATATATTTAAAGCTCCCACAAAGGGTATTTTTCAAGCTCTATTAAAATTCCACGTCATCTCCTATTAAAAAGGGAATTTCTCTCATATTTGAAAAACGAGAATTTTTTATTATTATTATAATTATAACACTTCTAATTAAAATGGGAATCATTCTCCTATTATAATGAGAATTCCTCTCCTATTGAAAAGAGAAAATCTAGCATATCTAATTAAAACGGGAATTATTCTCCTATTAAAATAGGATCTCTCTCCCAATTGAAAAAACGGGTTTTTAAAATTTAATTAAAACTACAATTAAAACAATTTGTTAGAAAATTAAAACGGGTTAGCGACTAAAACGGTAGTCCCAATTTTCTAAAAAAAATCTAATTTTTTTCAAAAGAGTCGGTGCATATGCACGGGACTACAAACTAGTATATATATATATATATATATATATATATATATATACAGTAATTCTCTAAAAAGTGAGTTAACTTAAAATAAGTACGTACGTAAAACTTCACCTACAAAATGAATTCAAACCTAATTTTTTGTGGTTATGGAGCACTCACCATAATGATTATCTTCCCAAAATTTCAGCTCATTTGGAAACCGGCCTCTAACATAGATAAAAATTGTTGTCATCTTTAAAAAGAAATCTAACGGTCCAAAAATGTTGAATTTTTGTAGTTGTTTTTTGCCAATGTTAGAGGTTTCCAAATAAGCTGAAATTTTGTAGAGATGATGTCACACCCCGAATTTCGACAGAATTCAGAAAAACAATATTTGTTCCCGACTCTTCGATCTCCGAGGTATGATGAGAGTCTCTCAACTTCCAAAAACCCATAAACAGTTTAAATATGCGGATAATTAAAAACCAATAAAATTTTAACTTAAACAAAAGTCCTATTCATTACAAAACTTCACAAATAAGATTAGGTTACCACTCTCCTTTCAATAACTCTTTAATTAAAATTACAAATGAAAATACAAAAACATTGTCTAGACTGAAAATCTATATCATCTTAAGGGAAAACAAAACCTATCTTGAAAAGTGACGCTAACGCCAACCACAAGCAGCCACCAACCTTCTTCAACACTAAACCTGTCAAGACTTATCAACTATGTTCATTTAATGAACACACCCGATAAGCAAACATGCAAATCGGGTCAGCATTATAAAAATGCTGGTGTGAGTAGCTTTAAAATACAACATATACTTATACATATACATACACAATCCATAAGGCAGTTAGTTCCTCCACCAAGGCGCCTTAACTTCTAACAACTAATACAACATCCTTAAGTACAATACTTAAGGCACGTAGTTCCTCCACTGAGGCGCCTTATAACTTCCCACTAACCACACAACAAACCATACGCATAATAAAAAGGCATTTAGTTCCTCCACGAGGCGCCTTAGGTTCTAACTAAACTATAACCAGCCAAGTATATTCCATAGTTACCTCATTTCATGCTCAATTACAGAGTGAGTCGTCTCTGCACAAGTAATTAGTTTGACCCACCCTTCTGTCAAACCATATATAATCATCTATCTAAAGATATATCATTAACCAACATATCACCATAATTATATTAATTAAGACTTTCTTTGCATGTCCCTAAAATCACGTCGTATCTATGTCTTACCTAGTTTCCTTGGCTACCACAATCACTTCCCAATGCCGAACATGTACATCCACATGTCTCCCCTTACATAATGAACCACTCCGTGCGTAACTATCCTGAGCGGGATGCCGCACACCAGGTAACCCTCACACGAAAGTCATTATGTAAGTACTGCCACTATTCGGCATAAAATATCGCGCGTCTCGTTCTAATTATGCGAACGGAATAATCAAGCCACCATTCGGCTACGATTGCCCAACACATGGGTCAATCAACATCTTATATATACACCCTACACAAGGGCCAATCATATCACATACGCCCACACAGGGCAAATCACATGAGTTGTAGTAGTCAGGCTTTAGGATTTTCGTTACGTAATTTATTCAGGTGTCATACATGTATATCTCAGAATAATTTCACTATATCACGTGTCTGTCAAATACCTTATTGCACTAAGCCACAATATTTAGAAATATCTCAATTATATCTCATAACCACTTTTATTCTTTCACGTGCCAATATATTATTGTACTACGCCACACTTCCGTGGGAAATATCTACAAATACTCTACTAGCATCTCACAGATAAAATAATGGAGTGTTTATACATTTATTCCTCCAAAACTATTGCATTTAATATATATATATCCCAACATATTATATAATGTCACAATTGCTTCAAACGTATCGCATACATTTTTATAGCGTTTTAGGAATATTATATCTCCTAAAATTTCTATCTCGTCACGTGTCAAAATATACACAATATCAACGTCAAATCTTACCTAGATAATGACAACCAAAATTATACCATTTCCGACAATATTTTATTACTACATTTGTCCATATTCTTAAATATGTGAAAAACTAGAAAAACAACATTCCACAGTCAACGGTCAACAGTAAAAGGTCAACGGTCAAAAGTCAACGGTCAAAGTCAAAGTCAACACATCATGGTCAAAGTCAACACATCATGGTTGAAGTCAAACTGTCATTGTCAAAGTCAAACTGTCGTTTCTATGTTCAACAGGTTCATGGTCATAGCCATGGTTCATGGCTAAGGTCAAAGGTGCATGGTTCATGGGCTCATGGCTAAGGTCATGGTTTGGACCCACTAGCCAAGCCCCAAACCTTAGAACCCAAAAGTCTAAATGTTGAAAGACCCATTTGGATCTCTATTTTAAGTCCTATGGACTGGCCCCAAACAATATTAGAAACTAGCCCAAAACAGTTAAGTGGTTCGGCTAAAAATTGAACTGAAACCGTCCCAAAAATTTTAAATTAAACTGGCCCAAGCTAAACAAATAGAACTGGCCCAAAACAAAACAAATAGAAAAAAATGGCCCAACCCACTAACTAATATCAAAATCGGCCCAAAACTAAAAATAGATTATTGGGCCCCAAACAAAACCAACTAAGCCCAAAGAAACAAAATAGAGCTCGGCCTAACAACCATCTAAGGTTTTTGGCCCAACCGATTAGGCCCAAGCCCAAGAGAGGGGTCATGTCGTCTCCTCCATCAGTTCTCTTCCTCCAGCCACCAAAACCGGCCACCACAAAACCTTCACACACCACCCCAAACAAACCCATCGAAAATTGTGTGGGTGAAAAACCCCACAACTTTATTTCACCGAGAAACCCCAAATTCTCAGTTTCGAAAACACCCTTAAATTCTTTGATCCGACCGCCATTAACGTTCTTGGAGCTTTCAACCCCCCACAAACTCCCCACTACCACCCTTCATCAAACCAACAACCCACAACATAAACCAAACAGTTCACAACAATTAAAAACACATAAAAACCAACCCTCAGTATCACATTAATGACGTTTTTACAGGAGAGGAGGTTTGGGGCTCGCGCCTCCCTCACCGACTTCTGCGAGGCTTCCAACAGTACCCAAATTCCATCCCGACGTCCAACTAACACACCACATACAAAACATAAGAACAGTTCCACCAGAATACAGAGACGACTTCTCTGTCTCGCGCCACCATTGGCGACTTCTTCCGAGTTCCAGTGATTCGGACAGTTTCAATAATAACTAAAACAATATACTAATAATTAATTATCCAGTTTTAATAAATAACGCGACATGACGAAAAATGATGAACAATAAAACTGTTACTGTATACCGGTGAAGTAGAAAACTAACTACTCACCTTAATCCCAAGCTCTACGAATCCTCCTAGTCCGAATCGTCGCGCTCCACCCTCCAGCAATCCAGTTTCTATCTCTGCCTCCATTTTTATTATATTTTATTTTCTAAAAACCCTACTCTCTAGAACAATGTGATTATATACTTGGGTTTGAAACCCAAGCCCAATACAGACTCGGGCCCAGAAATCAAGCCCACGTATCCCAAATCCAATCCAGCGAATTTTAAATAAATTAATAACTAAATACGTATTTTAAATACGGGCGTTGTCACACCCCGAATTTCGACAGAATTCGGAAAAACATTATTTGTCCCCGACTCTTCGATCTCCGAGGTGTGACGCACTCTCAACTCCCAAAAACCCATAAACAATTTAAATATGCAGATAATAAAAACCAATAAAATTTTTAACTTAAACAAAAGTCTTCTTCATGACAAAGATTCACAAATAAGATTAGGTTACAACTCTCCTTTCAATAACTCTTTAATAAAATTTACAAATGAAAATACAAAAAATATTGTCTAGACTGAAATTCTATATCACCTCAAGGGAAAACAAAACAAATCCTGAGATGCAACGCTAACGCAAACCACAAGCAGCAACCACTCTTCCTCAACACTAAACCTGTCAAAACTTATCAACTATGTTCATTGAATGAACACACCCGATAAGCAAACATGCAAATCGGTGAAGATTATAAAAATGCCGTGTGAGTAGCTCTAAAACAACATATACTTATACAAATATATACATAATCCATACGGCAGTTAGTTCCTCCACCGAGGCGCCTTAATTTTCAACGACTAATATGACATACCATACGCATAATAAAAAGACATTTAGTTCCTCCACGAGGCGCCTTAGGTTCTGACTAAACTACTAACCAGCCAAACATATACAATCATCTATCTAGAGATATATCATTTACCAATATATTACCATAATTATATTAATTAAGGCTTTCTTTGTGTGTTCCTAAAATCACGTCGTATCTATGTCTTACCTAGTTTCCCTGGCTACCACAATCGCTACCCAACGCCGAACATGTACATCCACATGCCTCCCCTTACATAATGAACATCCACATGTACATCCACATGCCTCCCCTTACATAAAAAGTCAACATTCCAAAGTCAAAGTCAACGGTCAAAGTCAAAGTCTACACGTCATGGTCAAAGTCAAACTGGCATTTCCATGTTCGACAAGTTTAGAGTCATAGCCATGGTTCATGGCTAAGGTCAATGTGCATGGCTCATAGGCTCATGACTACGGAAACGGTTCGGACCCAACTAGCCGAGCCCAAACCTTAGAACCCGAAAGTCTGAACATTTAAAGACCCAATTAGATATATTTTAAGTTATATGACCAGCCCAAAAACCAAAATTAGAAACTGGCTCAAAACACCAAAGGATTCGGCCCGGAGAATTTAACTAACACCGGCCCAACACTTAAACTAAAACTGGTCCACAGCTTAAACTAAACTGGTCCGAAACAAAGGATTAATCCGGCCCAATAACTAACTAGTGTTTAGGCCCAAAAACTTCAACTAAACTGGCCCGAAACACAAATGGGTTCGGCCTAAAAATTAATTGAAACCGGCCCAAACCAATTTAAAAGGAAATGGGCCCAACACACTTAAAATGAAATGGCCCAAAGACTTAAAAGAAAAATGGCCCAACTCAACTAAAATTAGATTTTGGCCCACATAAAATTAGAGCTTTTGGCCCAACCAAACAAAAAATTAGAACTGGCCCAACCAATTAGGCCCAAAGCCCAAATCGAATCACTGTTCATCTTCTCCAAACTCTCTCCTCCACCAAAACCGGCCACCGCCAGCCACCACTAATCCCTTCCCCCTCATATCGGTTTGACTCCTTTGGAAAAACCAAACCACTTTAATAAACACAAAAACCTCAAATCCTAACATCCAACCTTCACCAAACTAGATCTGGAAATTTCGGACCGCCATTAAAGCTTGTTCCAAGCTCCAATCGACAGCCCCATATACATCCCCACACTCACACTTTAACAAAACAATCAACACGACAATCCACAAAACAGTTCATCACAACCAAAAACATAACGGTTCAACCCACAGTATGACGGTAATGGCGTTCGGCGCCATTAAAGCCTTCTCAAGCTTTGGCAGCACCTCTAATTTCCATCTCCAAATCATCCCCAATCATCAATCAATCCCATAACAACATACAACAGTTTAACATAAAAAAAAAAACATAGTTTATACAATATGAACAGGACGATTCCGTTCCCTTGGGCTGGGCGACGCCATTGACGCCCATTCCAAGCTTGAACAGCTTAAGCTCAGAGGTTCCAAGAACCACGACCAAACACCAACAACAAATACAGAAAGTTCAACAAGCCAAAAAAAGATTTCGGTACTGGTTTTGGGCGACGCCATTAGCGCCCATAAAGCTTGGACAGTCCAAATGTGGATTTCCTAGCCTCCACAGAGTTTCGACAGTCTATATCAAATCCGAATTCACTCGAGTTTTAACAACTCGACAACACGACGTCGAATCAAAACAATATAATGAACAGTAAAAACAGAAACATTAAACAGTATACCGATATGCGAAAAACTATAAATCCGGTGAAATAGCCAAATAGCTACTCACCTGAATTAAAACCCGACGAATCCTCCGTAGTCCGAACCGTCGCTCTCCACCTCTCCAGCAAACCAACTTCTCTCTCTGCCTCCATTTTCATTATTTTTTTATTATTTTTAAAACCCTATTCTCTAGAAAAATGTGTTTATATACTTGGGTCCAAACCCAAGCCCAAAATGCACGGGCCCAAAAACCGGGGCCCACATGTCCCGAGTCCAATCCAACCAATTTTTTTTTTTAATAAATTATTTAATTAATTAATAAATAAATAAATCCATTATTTTAAATACTTCAAGCATTCTGAGGCGTTGTGGATGATCTTAATATTGAGTATATCATATCTATAAAAAAAAATAGGTTTAAATTCATTTTGTAGGTGAAGTTTTACTTATGTACTTATTTTAAAGTTAACTTAAGTAGCAACTTTTAAGAGAAGGACTGTATCTTATATATATAGTCCTTCTCCTCAACACTTTGAACAAAGCTACTTAATTGATGTAGCCATCCCCCAGATAACTACATGTTTGGCCCCATTTTGGTTACTAAAAGTATTTCAGGAACTTCAATGTATTGCAGATCATCTCCTATCTTGATCAAGACGACTTCAAGTTTTTTAAAGAGGTGAGTCATGGTTTATTCACTCTTCTCTCTCTTTCATAAACTTTTACTTTTTCCTGAATTTTCCTTCCCTTATTATTGTTGATGTAAAATAAAACTTATGGTTCTATAATAGAAAAACTAAATTGGTTTATTGTATATTTTTTGGAATTCATGTACCCATTTCCAATATATATAAAAAAAAAAAACAACAACAACAACAACAACAACTGGAGTTTTTTTTTAGTGCAATGGTGTGTTTTATAATTATTACTCTCTCCCTCTCTCTCAAAATGGCAAGTCAGGTATGGGACTTAATTTAAATCTATGTTTTTGTGTGGAATTGTATATATTGGATTTCTGTCTTCATTTCTATGCTGACATTTCTTCCCCATCCCCTCTAGTTGTTTTTTTGGTGTATTCAATTTTCATACTGTTTCATTTCTAAAACCCACATAACTTTTGCTGAGTTTTTGTACTTTTTTTTTTTTTGCTAATCGGGTGTCCGGGCTAGCATAGACGGTGATATAGATATAGGCTGGTCCATGAATAGATCCACCTCTACTGATATAGATATATTGCGATATATCAGATGGATATATTGACATGTTTTGTATCCGATATATATATATATATATATATATATATATATATATATATATATATATATATATATATATATATATCTTAATATTAAAGCTCCCACAAGGGGTATTTTTCAAGCTTTATTAAAATTCCACGTCATCTCCTATTAAAAAGGGAATTTATCTCCTATTTGAAAAACGAGATTTTTTTATTATTATTATAATTATAACACTTCTAATTAAAGTGAGAATTCCTCTCCTATTGAAAAGAGAAAATCTAGCATATCTAATTAAAATGGGAATTATTCTCCTATTAAAACAGGATCTCTCTCCCAATTGAAAAAATGGGTTTTTAAAATTTAATTAAAACTTCATTTAAAATAATTTGTTAGAAAATTAAAATGGGTTAGCGACTAAAACGGTAGTCCCAATTTTCTAAAAAAAATCTAATTTTTTTCAAAATAGCCGGTGCGTATGCACGGGTATATATATATATATAGTAATTCTCTAAAAAATAGCTACTTAAGTTAACTTAAAATAAGTACGTACGTAAAACTTCACCTACAAAATGAATTTAAACCTAATTTTTTGTGGTTATGATATACTCAATATTAAGATCATCTCTACAAAATTTCAGCTCATTTAGAAACCTCTAACATTGACAAAAAACAATTACAAAAATTCAATATTTTTAGACCGTTAGATTTATTGCGTGGAATTCAACATTCATGAATATATCCACCTCTGCTAATATAGATATATTGCTAATATAGTCCTTCTCCTCAACACTTTGAACAAAGCTACTTAATTGATGTAGCCATCCCCCAGATAACTACATGTTTGGCACCATTTTGGTTACTAAGAGTATTTCAGGAACTTCAATGTATTGCAGATCGTCTCCTATCTTGAACAAGACGACTTCAAGTTTTTTAAAGAGGTGAGTCATGGTTTATTCACTCTTCTCTCTCTTTCATAAACTTTTACTTTTTCCTAAATTTCCCTTCCCTTATTATTGTTGATGTAAAATAAAACTTATGGTTCTATAATAGAAAAACTAAATTGGTTTATTGTATATTTTTTGGAATTCATGTACCCGTTTCCAATATAAAAAAAAAACAACAACAACTGGAGTTTTTTGGATGAAGTGGTGTGTTTTACAATTATTACTCTCTCCCTCTCTCTCAAAATGGTAAGTCAGGTATGGGACTTAATTTTAGGTTTGTGAATTCGTGGCTATTGCTTTGTAAATCTGTGTTTTTGTGTAGAATAGTATCTATTTGATTTCTATCTTCATTTCTATGCTGACATTTCTTCCCCATCCCCTCTGATCGTTTTTTTTTGGCGTAATCAATTTTCATACTGTTTCATTTCTAAAACCCACATAACTTTTGCTGAGTTTTTGTACTTTTTTTTTGCTAATCGGGTGTCCGGGCCAGCTTACGCGCACCTCGACTAATCCCGGGGCCCTGGTTGGAAATTCAACCAGGTACTGCCTTGCTAGTGGCCTTGAGGGGAATCACATTCCTTTTGTTTTTGTACTTCAGAAATCCTTATAAACATCTTATTTTTGTAGTGATTCACTCTATCAGGAAACTTAGTTTAAACCAATTCTTTGATTTGGTACATCACTCTCATTTGCATATGCTTTATTTTTATTGGCAAGAAATTGCTTATGCTTGAGGCACTTGAACCTATCTATGCACCTGTAACTTTCTTTTTGCGTACTATTTTTGTTTTGCTTTGTTCTTTTTTCATTTCTTTACATTATACTATCTTCAATGCATTTAATTGACTTTTTAATTATATGTTAAATTCCAAACATCAGTTATGCTCTTAAATTGAACTTTCACTACACAAAAGTGCATCAATATTTTGTCTTCGCCTACTATTTTTTCTTACCATACAGTAGGCAAACCAATACTGGTATTACAATATAAAATTTATATTAGAACCATACAATATACAAGATGTACTACAGGCCTGATGTAATTGTACTGGGTTGTCTATGCTCAAAGTGGTGCAAAGAAAGTCACTGTTTCACACCCAGGTATAAATTGTACCATGTTTGTTATGGGCATCAATGAGAAGGATTCAATTCTTTTCCAAGGCAAATTGCACCACAAACTGTCTTGCATTCCATGCAAGGTTATGGCTGCGACGGTTAAATGGTACGAAAATAAATTGATGTGCTCAATGCTTTAGTTTATGCTTGCGAGTACACGCTTGAAAGTTATGCACTCTTAAATTTCATTAAAAATACTAAGGTGATTCACAAAAAATTCTTTAGTGGTTCTCCTCTTTCTAGCGAAGAAATTCAAACTGCATGCTCTTCATGAGGGTTCTGATTTTAGTTTTCCTCACAAGCAGTGGGTTGTAAAGCACTACATCCATAATACCAAAATAGCCGAAACATAAACTCTCCCCTTGAGAAAACAGTACACCAGCTTGCTAACCTTACGTTCTTAATAAGGTTACAGATTTGCTAACCTTATTGTTAATGCATTGCTGAGAACTTTAGGCATGCCAAGTGGAGACCTAGAACCATTGTTACACCACAATTTATGATCAGTTTCTATTTTCAACATGTTGTAATTCTACACAGGTGGTGGTGAGACTTCAAGTACCTTTAATGGAAGACCTAATGATGTCTCATGGCTATTAAGGTACTTTGGTGCATATATTCAAAACTGAAGTCAGTTGCTTCAACAAGGAGATAATATTAGGTGCGTGGTCTACTAAGCTTAAGCTTTGAACTCAAGCTTTTCAGCCTAGCTTTTTAACTCAAGCTTGGAAGTTTGAATTGGTTTAAATCAACTTAGCAATTTAATTTCGTTCTTTATATCAACTGGTACGTCTACACAATTATTTAATTAAGTAGTTTTCTATGTGAGAGCAAGAAACCATGACTTGGTGGCTGGTGCCCACTTTCCTATTGCATTTAATTTACTCATTTTTTTTTTTTTATCTTTTAGTTTTGTATGTTGGTACTTGGTATAGCCCTATAACATAAGAAATCATGGCGTCGATCAATCTATTCCTTCGGAATATGTTCATCTAAAATCTTAAGCTCTTTCACATGCTAATTGTATGCAACCTAATAAGAATTTTAGTTTTCTCATATGTATTTGAATTCTTGGTTAGTAGTTTAGGATTTAAAATACCAAAGTATGATGCGCATTTTATTTGGGAAATTCGAAGAGTAAACTTTAACTTATGTTACATCAATACCTTTGCCTTTCATATAAAGATGGCTGTTAGAACTTTGTTGCCTTCCTTTCACATGTACAGACCAAGTATTTGTTAATGTGTGGAAACCAAGTACGACTTGACATTTATTTTTTTTATAAAAAGTTTGTATGGTTTTATTTAAAAAATGGTTTGCTCATACTATTGAAGCACTTCTTCCTTGATTTGCGTTCTTTTTTTCTTAAGGGAAATTTATATTTAAAAGGAAGAGAATAAAAATTTGGTGGTCTTATAATCACGATAATTCTATTAATCTACCAATAGAGGAGGAGCAAGCAGCACCCATAACAGTGTTGATATGCTTCCAACATAATGTCACGATGGTTAACGACCAAACATGTTAATTATTTTGTTATTTGTTGATGCCTAGTAGTTCATCTGAATATTGACACTTTCAATCATCAGCCGACCAAAACCCCATTTTAGAGTGTGTAATCCAAGCCAAATAGGCTTCAAAGATTAATAATTGGTAAGGAATTTTTGGGGCTTTGTTTTGTGGTTTTTTCTTAATGAATTTCAAGTCTATTCCAAAGTTCTTGGGGTTGAATTCATTGTAGGTAAGCATATACATATTTTTAAAGACATAAAACTATATCAATGAATATGATTAAAATACATGTGAGACAGATGAATTTTTTTTAGCTATTACTTATTTTTTTTGAAGTCATTATGGATTAAATAAGATTTCATGATTCACAATCAACTCGTGTAGGATTATAAGGCATGTATAGTCTTTGTACTATTCTTTCAATTGAGATTATATTTTGTTATGTGAATTGGTGAAATTTCTTCAGCTAATTTATCCTGGACTAAAAACGTATCAAGTTTTATTATGTACATAAGGGATCTCTGATTAATTTTAAGGTAAGTTTATTGGCTTTGATTCCTTAACTTTCACTTTTATTTAGCTAATAAGTCCAGTTCAATTGGTGATGTAGATGCCCATTTTTAGGATCATGCGTAGCAATGCTTTTTAGATGCTTGAATTTGTTTGTTGAAATGTTGAAGAACCTGTAGTTGTAAGGTCTTGAAATGATCTGAGGCTTTGAGTTTCGTTTATTGTATTGAAAGGTGCATGATTACATGTGATTCCAATTTTCTTTTGTTCTATACAACTTTACATGTAGGTAGAAAACAATCTTTTTCTTTTCTGTTATCCTTGGTATGTAGAAAGGGGGGAGTATGGAAGGTTGGAAGTTACAATTTTGAGCTTTTTTCGAGGAATTATTCCTTGTACAAATGATATTTTTTTTCTCCTTTTTGTCTTAGGTTATGTGTGAGAAGTGAGAAATGTGCCTATTTTCAATATTGGAACTGAAATAAAAAGTAGTTATATTTGACTAGATGACAAATTAAGATTTCCAAAAACTATGTGAGAATAGTTATGGCAACCGTTGTACTATTAATGAAGAACAAGAAGCTATGGTTGGATATGTTATTCTTTGATGGCGAAATACAACTTGCATCGTTGCGGTGTCAATTATTTGATCTCAGATATAATGTCTTAACTCCTTTTCATTTGAACTTCTACTATCATGTCAACTTTGTTACACTTCTTTAGTAGCTTTGGCATTGGAATTTTTATACGAGATTCGATGCACCATGAGTTATGCCTATTTCGTTCCAAATATCACCACAATTGTAGATGATTTTAGCTACAATTATGTGATTAATTATAGCCTAAGTTTAGCGTGGGTGTTGAGTCTATTTAGCTTGGGCATGGCATGAAGAATAATACAAAGGACAGTGTCAAAGGCTTTGTTAAATTTGTTCTAGGATGCTTTAGTTTGTGTTGGACTTCAGCAATCAGAAATATTTTATTTGGAGCATACAACTGGGCAAGCACCAGCAGCTTCAACAATGCACAAATTTGAGTCCCATCTCTAGGACAACATCAACATATATGATGCAGCTAAGAAAATGTTACTTGGCCTTTTTTGGAAGTAGAGATTTCATTGTTGGCTTATATTTCATTATCACTGTGCAAAATGGTTCATTGTCTTGACTTCTTAGTTTTTTTCCCTTGCGTCAAGAAAGAAGTAACAAATAAGATTCAAACAATTTTTTATAAGGTTTTTTTTTCCCAAAAAGCGAAAAGGAATGTTTTAGCAGCTTAGTTAACGTTACAATGTTTACATGTGTCATTCTTTCTTGATGGCTGCGTTACCCAAGACTTGCAGGTATGGCATGGAAATTACTCAAGGTCATTTGATGAAAATGTAAAGACTGTTGAGGTAATTAAATTTTGTATCAAGTTATATTATTAATTATCTGTAATATGGTGGGCTTTGGCCACTACATGGGAGATATGGAAGACTAGGAACCAAGTTGTTGTTTCTGATGACAAGCATTACTTGCAAACAAAATGCAAAATGGGTATCAAGAGGTGGATAAAGCACGCTAGGACTTTAACTCGAGGAACATGATGTGATTTCACTTCAATAGTAATACTGCACTGGAATTGGGCATTACCAACAATTCACTTTGTTAAAATGAATTCAGATGGTGCAGGGATACAAGAAGAACTAGGGACATATTATGGGAGCACTTACTTGCAGGTTGCCAAAGAGTACGAGTTACTTGGCTGAATGCTGGGCTATCCGTTTGGGGTATTGAGAGAGCAGTGGAGCAAGGATCTCTTTCAATTTTAATAGGAGGTTACTTGGTAGGCTTTGTTTATGCTACCATCATTTATTTCTATACATTGTTTTCTACATGATAATATTTGCACAAAACTCTCTGACATTGTAGACTATGTCACCTTGATGGTAACTTTGTAGCGTTTGCGAGTGGTGCAATTTTTGTTTGGGATTTTCAATTATAACTTTTTTTTTTATGCTTTATTTGAAAGAAGTTTTGTTCCATTTAGATAAAATTTTCATATGCGGGTTCATAAAATGATTTAAAATATTATAATGTCAATGAAACATGGGGTGTTATGCCAGATTTCAGTGAGGCATGGAGTCATGTTATTCAGGGGTGCTTAGACATAGTAACGAAGACGTCCTGGTTTAGAAGACAATTCCATTTTAATTTTCTGCCTTCAGCTTGAACATTACACACCCAACCATAAATCATAAACTCATAAAGTAATTTGCATTGTTCATTCGGATGTTGTATACACAATTACACACTAAACCAAATAGATGTGATTTAGAAGCAGATACGTATTTCCATAGCATGGGTGAACATGCGTGAGTTTCTCTTCAAACAATTAACTAGCATGATCTTCTATTCATGTATACTATACCCAAATTAATTTTGGTGAGATGAATGTCACAAATGTTTTCCATTCCTACTAAATTTCTTCCATTAGTAAAAGCACATGAATTAAAGTATGTGTCCAAGACAAGAGTTGTGTAATTGCTAAATTATTCATTAAGAGACCAAAATAGTTCATTAAGACACCGATATAGTTCATTAAGAGACCAATACAATGCTGGTTTAAACCATGTCAATGAATATGAGTTACTGGCTGAATTCAATATTTTTTTTTTCCAATAAGAATTTGGCTAAATTCATATTGCTACTACCTTTGTGAGAAACAACACAAATGAAGAAAATTAATTAAAATTAATTTCGCATATGTTAATGCGAATTATTACAAAATGTCACAATAACTTTATGAAATTCAGCACGGGCACTAACTAGATTGATCGAGGTTTACACCAAGATGCAACTAACGAACAAGTTAGTTTGTTGGCATCCCTTCTTTTAAATTTTGTGCATAGGCCATTGTTCATGATTTCACACGGAATATCGAAATTCTGCCGAATATTTCATTTTTTAGAAAATAAAAAAAATAAAACATAGGGTTGAAATATTGTATATTTTGCTAAAGTTGGAATGGAAATACAACATAGGGTCGAAATATAGTTAATTTCGATTTTTAAGATTTTCAGAATTCCAATAATTTTGAAATCTTGAACTATGGCATAGGCTAATGTAGTAAGGGTTAAGATTGTCGCTCATCATATGGAACTTACCATGTTGAACTGCATGCATAGTTTGCTACTTTGCTCATCTCAATCTCAGTTACAGTTTGACCAGTCACTCTATTGCATTTCGTCTAAACATTGTCTGATAATATTCTTTGGAGTCTTAGGCTTACTTGACCATGCAAATTAAAAGAACATTTGAGATTCAAATTACTTAACCACGTAAAAAAATGATGCATGTCATATGGTCTAAACTTCTCAAGTTCTTTGAAAACAACTAAACAAAACAAGCTTCATTTTATTGTCCTAAGGTTTTGCCTTAATCAAGTAGTTTATTTATATCTATTGTTTGGTTAGTTATGTGAGTGTGTCATTTCACTTGAGAATATGGCTCACAGTGTGCTAAGACTACTTAATGTAATTTTATTTTGAAGATTAGAAGATTGTCTTGAAAATCAATATTGATGTACTTGGACAATGTTTCATATGGTTGTATATAAAGTTATGAACAAGTTCATCAAAAAATTGTTGAAGGCATACGTGGTAGAGGACGACGTCCATGTCAATTTTTTCTTGAATAAACTTTAATTAGGCTATTTTTGTTCATTTTTTTTTCTAATAATTTATGTATAGATCGACTCTATAATATTGATTAGGTACAATTTACGTACCCAACTATCACTCATGTCTGACTAATCAAATTATTTTGCACATATCAATATTCAAATGTTTAGTTCATTAGATTTAAGCTTTGTAACTAGAAGTGAATAAGGAGTAGCTGCATTTAGAAAAAGTGAAATTGATACCTATCAAAAGGCTCCAACTATCAAAGGGCACAATGTTTTGGTCTGAGACACCACCACAGGCTTGCATCCACAAAATAAACAACCACTTCAAAATAAAATGACTACAAATTTCCACATAGACCACACATTTAAAAATATTTTGGGTGTACCGAGATTAATGCCACAAACAACATAATAAGTACCTCATAACAAATCGTGTCGTAGGCACGGGTGATACCTAGTATATATACATATCGGGCTTGCTACGTCAACATACAGAAATAACATACGCAATCCAAAATCGGACTTGAACATTGTTCTAAGGGAAGATTTTTGGTAGATATTATCTTCCTACTATGAATAGTATCTCCACAAAAAATCAGTTCAATCGGATGTGTCCAGTCTTGTCAAAAGAATGTTAAAATTATGGATCGTCAGATAAATTTCTAATTTGATGAACTCAACTTTTGGTAGGGTTAGACATGTTCAAAGGAGCTGATTTGTCTACAAATTTCCACATAGACCACACATTTAAAAATATTTTGGGTGTACCGAGATTAATGCCACAAACAACATAATAAGTACCTCATAACAAATCGTGTCGTAGGCACGGGTGATACCTAGTATATATACATATCGGGCTTGCTACGTCGACATACATAAATGACATACGCAATCCAAAATCGGACTTGAACATTATTCTAAGGGATGATTTTTGGTAGATATTATATTCCTACTATGGATAGTATCTCCACAAAAAATCAGTTCAATCGGATGTGTCCAGTCTTGTCAAAAGAGTGTTAAAATTATGGATCGTCAGATAAATTTCTAATTTGATGAACTCAACTTTTGGTAGGGTTAGACATGTTCAAAAGAGCTGATTTTTTGTGGAGATGATCTCCATGTTGTGGAGATCACATCCCCATAAAATTAGCTTTTATTTCATCGTGTAGGTAGATAGGATTGCGTATGTCAATTCCGTATGTCATTTCCTGTATGTCGATGTAGTCAACCCGTATACAGAAATGACATACAAAATTGACATACACAATCTAAAAGCAGACTTGCACATTGAACTAAAGGCTGATTTTTTGTAGAGATGACTTACCTGCCATGGATAACATCTCCCCAAAAAATCAGCTCAATTGGATGTCTCTAGTCTTGTCAAAAAGGTGTTTAAATTTTGGACCGTCAGATAATTTCTAACTTGAACTCAACTTTTGGTAGGGTTAAATATGTTCAAAGGAGCTGATTTTTTGTGGAGATGATCTCCATGTTGTAGATATCACATCCCCAAAAAATCAGTTTTTAGTTCATTGTGTAGGTAGGTAGGATTTGCGTATGTTAATTCCGTATGTCATTTCTGTATGTCAACGTAGCCAGCCCTATATATCGGTGGATATATTTTTTTTTGTTGACCGGTCAAAATTTTCGATATTTTCCAATATATCAACAGAAAAAAAAAAACAAAATTTTGACTGGTTTTTTAGGGGTTCGATATATCGCCCTAACATCGAAATATTTGGCCTTGGTTTGCATATACTCAGAAGTTTTTCGGATATAAGTAAGAGGGCTAAGAGTCGATCTATTGAACCTTGAGTCGTTCCGAGCAAGCTAAATATTCCAAAGATCAACACCAATCAAACACATTTGAATATTGTTATCTTGCATTATCTTGGATTCCTGAATTAGCCATTATATTCTCCTCTGAAAAGTATTGTAAAAGGGGTGATAATCGAATAGATCGAACAAAAAGACAGAGGAAGAATGGATTGTCAAGGTGTGTGAATACACTATCATTAAGAAGAGATTTCTCCCCCTCAGATGGTGTAAAGGCTTCACAGGCGTCTCTACTCACATGATTCTGAAGTAGACTGAGACACACTTCAATAGGCTACTCTCTATAACAACAACACAACTCTCTCTGGCGGCTGAAGGAAGAAGAGAATGAAAAGGTTTTTCGGTTTCTTCATTGAGCCTTTAGATCTGGATACGAGTCCTATTTATATAATGAAAAGGTTTGTTTTTGTTTCTAATACAATATTATAAACATATTGTAATAAGGAATCCAAAACTTGCTCAAGAAACAAAACTAATTTTGGGAATTGGCTAAGCCCACTAATATATCACACATGAGAAGCCCAAGCTCAAGCTTGAACCCGACAAAGTTAGCTTACCAATGTGGAACTATCACACAAACATAAAATAGGAGGAGACACTCATTGGTCTACTTCTCCAATTTGTATACACAAATAGTTTGAAATACATGAAGGAGAATTCCAACAAAAAGTACAATCATATGCAAAATTTCCTCTCTCAATCAGCCCAGCACAATTAATGACATACCAATTCAAATAGCTCGACCAAAAGTACATTCAAGGAAAAGATGCGAGGGAGTCTCACGAACAGATACACCTTGGTGCATATAGATAGATCATAAACTTGAAAATGATGGGATGCCAATAAATCCGCAGTTGGGATGACACCCTGCAAGCACTGCCATAGAAAGAATTGAATTTTGTATATCTTACTCAACTTCTCAGAAATTTTCACCACATCAACAATGATCCTGTTTTTGTTTTAAAAAATCTTTTTTTCTTTTACTAGAACCCTTTGAAACATGGCCATTAGGCCCATATTACAACACATTTCTCATAACAATTACCTTTAATAATTAACAAACACAAAAACATATATAATGAAGTTGACAATAATTATACTACAGTGAAGATTTTCAAGTCTTGTGACCATAATCCTCATCTCCAAATTAGAGCTGAGCTAGACGGCGAATGTCAATTGGGTAAGTATCAGTTGAAGACTGAGCACTGTATGACCTTCTTCCGACGATAAAATTAGCTGCTTCAGTTGGATGAAAGGCGTCCCAGAACACGTATTGATTCCGGTTTCTGCATGGAGTTTGGAAAGGCAGACAAGTGATTTGGCCATTGTTCCTACCCACCCCACAGCACCCTGCATTTGTAACTGTAAAGCCTGAAACGAAACATTATAACATGTCATTGTCATGATCATTCCAAGGTTTTTAGCTGTCAAAGTTGTAGTGTCATTGTGTCAACATGTCATTTAGGGATTTACCATTAGATGCAGGATTTCGAATTATATCGTCGAAGATTCCATAAGCATTAACATAGATAAATTGAGCATCATTTAGGTTATTGTTGAGGTTGTCCACCATATTCCTAAGCCTATCATTAAATAACCGACATGCGCTGTTGATTCTCTCGACGCATGTGCGGCCATCAGGACTATTAGCCAATGCATTTGGACTGCAACCAATCTGACCAACACCAATCAAAGCGACTTTCCTTGCTCCGTAGTTGTACAGAGTCTATGTATGTACACGAAAACAAGATTTCATTAGCACTTGGTAGAGACAATATTGCCATATATGTACATAATTTTTGATGAACTAAGAGAATGTAGTCAATGTACCCACCCTTAGTTGTTGAGAAAACTGTTGAATTAGAACATCGGCATATTGCACAGGGGTGAATTGGCGACTAGTTGGGTACGTTTGGGGCATGAAGTAGTTGTTAAGGTAGTCATTGTTGCCCAGTCCCACTGAATAAATACATTGCCTTAGATAAGCTGCTGCTGAATTTTCATCCCCAAGTATATTTACTACTTGTGAAACTGTATTTTGATAATTTCTCAGTTGCCCATTGAAAGCGATACGAGCGCCCTATTGAAACAAATACATAAATAAATAGTTATTTTTAATGAAAAAAAAAAACGGTTTAGTCATAAGTCATAACAACACTGCTGGTCTAGTTCTGCAAAATGTTTACCAGTTGTTGCCCAGTTTCATCCCTGATTCCAGCAGCGGCAGATGCGTAATTTACGCCTCCAAGTACTTGCCGGCCGCTGGCTTGTGCATAAGGTGGAATAAAGTTACGAAAACCCAATTGTTGAGCTGCAGCAAAGAAAAATTGTTCAGACAAAAGTCTTGATTTTCCACATGAAGGTATATGGTAGAGTAACTACAGTATTATGTTCACCAAAAACATGACAACACTAATCATACATACATAATTCTAGTATTATTGGGGTGTAAAAAAACAATTATGCAAATCATCATTTTATTCATGGTGAGGAATTATACAATTATAAAAAACTTTTGCTTCCCTTAAATGTGAAAGAAAACTCTACATGCCATGCATTACCATAAAAAAAATATCTACGAATTGATTATTGGAGCTTTTCTGTACTTGGCAAACTTTGAAGAAAAGGTACAGAGGATTCTTGACTTTTTGTCCTCCCATTATGATCTAATTGTTGTGGGCCTATGATCATTTTATAACTCAGAAGCTGGATCTAAATCCACTCCAACACTCACCATTTTGCCCATAAATGATAAATATGATCAACGAAAGGGACGACGGTATGTAGCCATGTAGGCCCTGGTGCAACTAAATGCACACTCGATCGTCACAAAGACTAAAGAATAAATTGCACATTGCCTACTACTACTTTGCAAGTTTGCATAACCTACCAATATGAAATCTATCTCACTATGTAGTTGCTGTAAAATCATGTTTTGTTGTAAGATAGATTAGTATTGCTAAAATGTTTTACTATATAAATTATAAAATGGTATATTTATACTTACATAACAATTTTTTTTCAGAATTTAAGATTTCATACAAAAAACAGAAAGAATAATATAATAAGCAAGGAAATATCATTTGGCTTTGAAGTCAGATAATATTCCACCCCAAAATGCTAAATTGCTAACAAGCTTCCCCTCAAAGAGAAAAGAAGCATCCAGTTGTCAGGTTAACGACACCAGCTAGAAGGCAGAGCTTCAGGATTTAAACAACCATAAAATGAATTTTCAACAAGCTAAGTGTACCTTTTTTCTAGAAATAATCACTTAATAGTATGGTGAAAGAACTACATAGACTACATAATCGAGCGCATATTAGAGAATATGTCTTCAATTTGTCATGCATCCTAAAAGGAATTAACTATATATAGGAGTCAAAACTTATACTGTGGTTGTGAACTTGTGATATCAGCTAACCAACTATGTACACAAAATTATAGGGAAAAAGGCGAAAGCATACCAATAACATCGACAGTGGTCAGACCATTAGAAAACCTTCCGGTTGGTCCTCCACTGAAATCGATCCCGTAAGGCAAATAATTAGCTCTAGCCAATGAAGCAATATTGTTATTGTTTCCATTATCAACTAACGAATCTCCGAAAATGAAGTAACAAGGAACTTGGGGTCCTCCTGGCCTTTGTCCCTCAACCAAAGTGTTCAAATTCAGCACCAACACCAACAACGCGAAAACACCCCACATTTTCATTTGCTCACCAGACATAGTACACAGAGCTAAAAAGGAACCAAATGAAGTACTAATTAATTGAAGGCTAAGGTGATGAGCAAAGGAAAGATTATTGGCGAATGTAAAGGCAAGTGAGATACATTTATTTATAGGAGTGGCAAATGCTTGCATGAATTTTGGATATAGTTGACTAGTGATAGGGCCACGTTTTATTGCTTTTACAGTTGAGAGAGTTAAGTTGATGCATTAATTTTCACGCGGATGTGGAACATGGGTCTTGGAGTGAGTTAAGACTTCTGCCGGCTCTGAATGTCAAGTGAGGCAGTGAGCTAGGTTCGTTCCAATTCTTGCAAATCCCACGACATTGGCCTATCAATTTCAGCAAATCCTGAAATTCGCATGTGAAACAAGTGTTAATTAACTTAACACAGTCCCCGCGTACGCTAACTAATTTGAAAAACCTCGATTTCTAGGTGGTGTTTGTCAATAAACCCATAGATAGAACTCACTTAGAAAACCGGTTTACCAAGTGAGGGTGCCCAAGAGTTTATCTACTAGATCATGCCCAGGTATCTAAACTATGAGGGTGCCCAAGAACTTATCTACTAGATCATAACTCTGTGAGGGTGCCCAAGAGCTTATCTATTTGTCATTGCCAATGCCAACACCAATTTTGGGACTCCCCCTTAATGGGTAGAACTCACTTGAAAAACCGGTTTACTGAATGAGGGTGCCTAAGAGCTTAATCTCCTCTCAAACTCTGTGAGGGTGCCCAAGAGCTTATCTATTTGTCATTGCCAATACCAACACCAATTTTGGGACTCCCCCTTAATGCCAAGGTTGGAAGCACTCGGTTAACATTTTTTTTTTTTGACTCTCTTATACTATGTCAATAAACTCATTGGTAGAATTCACTTGGACAAACTTCCTACCAAGTGAGGGTGCCCAAGAGCTTATCTACTAGCTCATGCCCAAGTATCCAAGCAATATGAGTCTATTATTCCTAACAGTGCTAAGTTATATTGGTGATAGTTTACATTAGGGACCGGTATATGAACTTCATTCAAACAAATTTAAAAAAAACTACGCAACTAAAAACAATGAATTAGAGCTTGCATGTTTTTTGGTGGATGAGATTATGTTAGTTATTCACGCAGTGGAGATCAACCTTACAAAAAATTAACTCATTTGAATGTCAGTTACTTAGAATGTTATAATATTATGCATGTAACCGGCCTACCCTATCACTCTTCATGATTATATTGGATATTGATCGGTACTCTGCAAGTTTAGCTTAGGTTGCCTAATTGTAGTTTGAAAAAAAGGAAATGAAGAGTTACATATCTTGATCGTATTATAAAGGCAATTAATTAAAAGATGTGATGGGCTTCAAAATAATTTTCAAAAAATAAATGTTCTTTTATATTAGAACTAGCCTCTTTGTACGTGTCTCCGCCATGTTAACAATCTATGATTTTATTTTATTTTTCATTAATTTCTAGACGTGAAACTACCATTTTACTCCTGCAAAAGACAAAATAAAAAAATAAAACAAAAAATGACATGAGCTATAATATTTGTGTTTGGAAAGGGGTAAAATTGGAAAACAAAATTAATGGCGTGATGAATTTACTGTTGAAGCCCTCGTTTTCTTTAAAGAAGTTAGATAGATTGGAAACAAATTAATCTCACCAATGCGGGATTATGTGAAAAAGTATATTATTTGTGAGCTATATATTCTAACTACTTAAAAACTCAATAGCACAGGCATTCTCATAATTTTCTGGTTATGATAATGCATGCATAATACATAAACTTATATGATCATCAATTGATCGACATTGAGAATAGACAAGATGTTGCCGACCCCAGTTTGCATAAGCACATCTTCAATGAACTCGAGGTCTAGCTAGCTGTTTATGATCATTTGTGTTTACAACTGTTGACTCCGGATTTGTTAGGCTACAAGCCTACAACTTGTAGGAGCAATAATTTCACCCTTCAAACTGTTCAGTCATAGTGTACCATACCAACTTAAAAGCTCGAAAGAGGTTGGTCAGTGGACATGGTCATGGGGACTGAAGAAAAAGTCCAAAGCATAATGGATGCCTCAATAGCAAACTAAAAAGATTTGGGCCATTAGAATTTAGAAGTACCAAAACCATAAAGCCTTCATTAGTTTTTTTTTCTTTTCGATAATAAGCCTTCATTAGTAAATTGAGGCAACAAAATTTCACAGAATTTTGTGATAGTTCATATAGTTGGCATAATTTCACCATTGACTCCAAATATACAGTGTGTTCGCATTTATCTGTTGATATTTTGTTGGCGTCAGTTTTTCCGTTTAAACTCTGTAATTTGCGGACACAGTTGGCACATTTTGGCAATATATGCCAAGATTTCAGATGTTAGTAAAATTTTGAGCTTTGGCAACGATTAGCTGATTAGGGGTGAGCCTGTGACTGTGATTATACCTTGTCTGCTTAGAAGGACAATTTGACGTGTTTGGTAATGCTTTGATTTAAATGCATGGAAGGAGCTAAATGCATGAAGAAAAACAAAACGTGTCCATCTCAGATGGCATGTGGTTTAGTTCAGAACTTCAAAATATCTAGCCACTGTGGTCAACATTTGCATGATCCATAAAATTCAAAATAGAAATCTACTGACTACTGTTGAATGTTGATACTTTGATAGACTTTAATTGTAAAAGTGCATAAACACCCAATGCTTAGTTGTATATAGACTCAGTCCAAGGCCACCTCAAGTCGGTGCACAAATTGCGTCTGGATGGAGATAGAAACTTCTGTACACCATTTTTGTAGGATACATTGTCTGTTACCTAAACTGTACGTGGAAATGTGGAATTATCAATCAATCTGTATTCCTATGCTATTGGTAAAGTCATACAGTTGGAACTTGAAAATCTCTACTCACTACTCCGTACTCACTACCCATGGCACCATCAGAAATCTCAATTCCTAGGCCATTTGAAGTTCTCACAATATTTTGCGTTTGGTCTCCAAACTCCAAAGTAGTATTCATTTTGTAGGTTTTTACGCAGAGTTCCTCAGTTCGCCATACAAAATGAAATGATTTCCACACTTTAGGCCTTACAATCAAACTTTCCAACCCAAAATCAAGAATAAGTCCACCAAAGTTGTATGTAATTCCAATTTTAAACAGTTACACAAAATGATGAAATGAACTCATCCTCTCTCACATTTCAAAGATCACCACTACGTCCATACTGATTTCCCGAAGAAAATTGTACAAAAATGTCTTTAAATATTTGAACAACCCCATTTAAGTCATTTGACCCTAACTCAAGACAATCTCTCAACAAATCTCCTTCCGCCTCTCTTTGTAACATCAACACCAAATCTCTTAAAGGCCCCTGCAAACATCAATCCAAAAAGCTCAAATTAGCAAAAACAACAGTACAACACTAATGTAAGCCAAATAATAAAACTTACCGATTTAAAAAACACTTGAAGAAGTCTTCGAAACACCGATTCAGAACTCACTAAAATACTCTGATAGTTCCTCAAAACCCATTCAGCTCGTTTTTTACCCGATTCCAACTGAGTCAGCTCATTTAAAGCTTGTAATAACCGATTCATGTCACGAACCATTCCAATTGAAGAACCCATATCTCTCCAAGCGTAGTTTTTTAAATAATCCCACCCAATTGAAAACATTCCTTTATAAAGACTTAACCCACCATCTAACTTGTCAGCTATGTTTTGTGCCCGTTTCGAGCCTTGGTAATCTCCTTTTGAGTAACGGAGGTTTGCTACTCGGGTCATGAGTGAGTGGGTTAGTGATAATAGGGTTCGGAATTGTTGGAGTGTGATTGCTTTGGTCGGGGATGGTGTTGAGAGAAAGAGAATGAGGAGGAGGAGGAGGGGTGTTTTAGGCATTTTATTTATGTTGTATGTAGAAATGGCACTCGAATGGGGTTTGGATTGTAGAAGAGTGAAACTGAAAATGGATCTGTTTTTCTTTTTTTTGGGCTAGGCCCAACCCAATAAGTGTTATAGACTTATAGCCCCTAACTTCTTACTGAAACATCTTTCTTACTAAAACAAAGATGTGAATTTCTTACTAGAACAAAGATGTGAATGATTGATGTATACTGTGTTCAGTATAGTAGGGTGCAAGTGGATATCTAAATATTCGAATCCGATTCAAATTCGTATTAGATATTATCTGAAAATTTTCGATATCAAATTTGGATTCGGATAATTTTTTATGTCCGAACTGGTTTCGGATACGGTCATATTCGCATCCGATAATATCCAATCCGATTTTAAAAACTAATAGTTATTATATATAATTAATTTATTAATTTTTTATTATATAAAATTATAAACTAATAATAACAAAATAATAATAATAAATAATAAATATATATATATATTTATACTAGTTTTTATAGTGGTAAAATGAATTATTCAAAACAAATAAAATTTTAATTAATATTAATTTTCTGATCGGATATTATCTGATATATCCGATTCGAATATCCGAAATCGGATTCGAATAGAATTTTTAATATCCGTCGGATTCGAATATCAGTATAAATTTTCAGATTCGAATTCAGATAGAAACATATCCGAATCTGAACCTATCCGTTTGCAACTACAGTATACTGAAAAGCTTTCAGCTTAATGGTGTAAATTATTGTTGCTTGGGTTTCTCGTGTGGATCCACAATTTAGACCAGAGTAGAAAAGAACGTGTTCAAATTTCTAATTGATCAAGTATTAGGTGTTTGAAATATCTACTATAAGTTGTGTGGTCTCCAAGACTATATAAGTTGGTTCCTCTTGCATACAGGGCGGGCAAAGTTCATATCGTCAGTATACAAGAGAATCATGAAAAGGGCACGATATTCCACTCTGAAAGTCTTTGGCTTGTTCTGACTGTTAGCGCCCAAAGACCGCTTTAATTTTTGGCTAGTAACTAGATAACTCAAATCCCTTGTCAGCACTAGAGAAATCTTACAGTAATATGTCTCTACCAAAGTTAATTTGGTGTGGTTTCAAAGAAATGACAACATTGACATATAGAGTAATGAGATCAAATCAGGTAGACAGATGCTTGTATTGGCAGCATCTTTATAAATGTTGGATTCACAAGTGGGAATATCCTTTCCAAGTTTCCAAGTTTCCAAGTTTTCTATAGGTTTAAATGAATGTTAACTTGCAATTAGGTTTGATTTGGCTAAAGCATAGTATATGGCAGTCTGTTGCCTTCACTGAACATTTTTGTACTCTTTTTTCTTTCATTTAATACGATTTAGCTTAGCAATTTTTTTTTTGGCAGCATCTTTGAATGTCTCACTCATAGGCGCCGTGCCATATAACTTGTGATCATGAGAATGTGGTTAATTCTGGAGCGCTTTCCTTTTACATTTTTATTGGGTATTATCAGAGGACTAATTAAACTCGAGAACATATTGGTATTATGTATTTGACTAAGTTTATGAATGGAAGTCAAAAAGTATTTTTTCGTAAAAATTCTTATTTTAGTTCAAAAAATGAAGACACACTACTTTCAATAGTCCCAACCTAAAACAAGAAAAGTTGAAAATAATTCATAATTAAAAAATCTTAAGTATTGACTACGTCATTTTTGTTATGAGTACTTAAGTTTAATCAAAACAATGAAAAATTAATCCTTCGTGATGAGACACACCACAAATGTCAGCTATCATCTTCAGCCAGCTGCCATTATATCTTTTGTGGGAAACAATCACTAGGTTGAATTTTTTCATTTATAACAGAATTCCGATACAACCCATTTCCATACTAGAAATTGTTAATCTGTTTGTTAAACCAGTAATTCATTTCCCTAGTTACACATAAGTTGATCATTACCCAAAAAAATAAGTTAGGAAGTTATTGTGAACACACTTGCAGGTGCCTCTTTTTATAAAGTTTGAGAGAGCATATTTTTAGCAAGAGTCTTTCAGCAAAGTCCACTAAACTCTCCATTCTTCCAAACTAATATTTTGAAAGAGAAAAAAAAAATGACACCATTCCTTTTACAAGTTTCATGCAAATAACTCTCTTACATAAGTTTCACATTTTGGCACTATATTATATGGCTAAATCTATGGTGGCACTATCAAATATGGGCCACTCATATAAGAGGTGCGTTATATATCTTGATCCAAGAGAAGAAGACCATACATCTCAAAGACTGAAGACATGCTCATATTATATATTATATTTGGTGTATAACATATTATTTGTGCAACATTCAACATTAAAAGTGGAAATTTGAATCAAAACTTACCATAACAATCACAGTTTCTCTTTACTTTTACTATGGTTCAGACTCTAGCTCTCTAGCTCGGTCATGCTGAGTATCTTTAGGAGCGATACCAAAAAAACACAAAATTTTTTAACCAAACAAAACTTACACCAATCAACCAACTTCAGGAGCAATAAAGTTGACATCAAATGCTGCGATTTAGGATAAACCCATGCCATATAGTCCATTGTTGCTTTTCAAAACCCATAGGCCATAGGCGCCTACCACGCGGTTTTCAAGCCCACGCGGTTTTCACACACCGTGTGCTATCATCTTTACCCGTTTTCCTCCGTGCAATTTCGTGTGCTATCATCTTTTACCCCGTGTTTCCTGTGTGGCTCGTCATTGAAGCCCACACTCTAACCCAAGCTCATGCGGTGTTCAAAACACCTCGCGATTTTTTCAAAACTGTGAGAGAAATTTGATACAACACCAAAGCAAATACCAAATTTTAGACGATTTGGTGTTGCTTTGGTGTTATTTTGGCGTTTTTATCAAAATGTCTCTCTCACTCTCTACTGAAAATGAAAAAGGTAATGCTAGGATAGTGTATCTCCTAAATACTAGTCAATCCAACTTAACCAATCATAGCAATACATTCGGTTGGAGCATCACCAATGGTCCACTCGATCACTTATCCACTTAAAACCACAGTTCATTATAATGTGACCCGGAGTACATGATCAGCGTTAGTTAACTAATCGCTTCACTGCTCTTCACTCTACAGCCGCTTAACCGTTTTTTTTTTGTCTCTTCTAAAACAACAACGAACACTCCTTTTTTGCTTCCTCTTTCTCTCTCCTATAACAAACTTTTTTTTTTCTCTCTCCTCCGTCTCTATAAATAATGAGACCAATCCATTTTTCTGTGTTTTTTTTCTTACAACATCACTCCACACCAAAAAGAGAAAAAAAAAAAGAAAAGGCGCCAAAAACACCAAATAAGTTTCAGTTCTCGTTCTACATTGTGGTAATGCCACTCGATTCTTTAAACTTTCTTTTACAATTTCTTGAATTTATCTTGAAATGTGAAGTATCTGGTAGTGTTTAGCTCTTTTTTCATGATTTTGATTGGTTTTCTAGTTATGAACTGTTCTTGATGTTGCGATTGTTATTATGATACTGAAATCATGAAATTTCTCGTTATAGATGTGAAATTGCACTTGAGTAGTGTTTCTTGAAATCTGCTTGAGTTCAGCTTGACGTTTGTGAATGTAATTTGTTAGAATCTTGGTCGTTTTGTGCTTTGAAATGTACATCATGTTGCAATTGTTATTTAGGTAGTGAAATCATGAATTTGTCGTTCTGTTTGTGAGATTTCATTTGAATGGCTTGGAATGCTAATTTTCTGATGCAGTTTGGATGTTTCTGATACTTTCTCAACGCAAGTTTTCAGTTTCTTGCTCGCTGGGAGTAATGATTAGTTGAATTCTATCTTTATTTCTGTTGTGGAATTTAGAGTTCATTCTGTAGATATCTTATTTGGCGATTCTTTATTGATTTTGGTATTGTAAGTAAGATTAGGAGTTCACGAAATGAGTTTTGAGCAATTCTGGTTTATTTCTTCCAGATTGGTAAATATGACTGTGAACAAGAACAATGAAAATCCTTCCATCCAACAAACAAAATCGGATATCTTCACATCACTTTCTTCAACGACGGGTTCAAAAGAGGCATTGAGGGGCGATGAGTCTTTAAAGAAACCAGTGTGTAAAGATCCGAGCCGTCCTGAGGAGGAGAAAAGGAAGAAAAAATGATCCAACGAGTGAAGGACATAATGGGGTTATTGTCACGTCAGCGAATATTAGTGGTGTCTAACAGATTACCAGCCTCTGAAAAAAGAGGATAACGGTACTTGGTCTCTGAAAGATAGTCCCGGAGGTTTAGCAAGTGCCCTTCTAGGTACTGAGTGGCCTGATGAGAATTTATTTTTGATTCTATCTTTGTGTGAAATTGGTCCATGGTAAATGATTAAAACTTTATATTTTTTGCAGGTATAAAGGATTTTGAGGTAGTGTATATCGGTTGGGCTGGTTTAAGTAAACCTAAAAATGTTGATGACCTGAATGCACTTACAAGCGCCTTCGCCTCAAAGGTTTATATTGCTTTATTAATACATTAGTAACTCTCATCGCCTCTTGATTAGCTGTTGAGACTTGTTCTGGTTTCTGTGCATATGCAGAAATGTGTCCCAGTTTTCATTGAGGAAGAGATCAAGGATAAATACTATGATGGATACTGCAACAGTATCTTGTGGCCTCTTTTCCATTACCTTGGGATTCCACAAGAAGATCGTCTTGACACAATCCAGTCCCAATTTGAGGCATATGAGACTGCAAATAAATTTTTTGCTGAAGTGGTAATTGAAAACTATAAAGCAGGGGACATTGTTTGGTGCCATGATTACCATCTCATGTTTCTTCCTGAATACCTGAAGAAGCACAACAGTGAAATGAAAGTTGGTTGGTTTCTTCACACTTCGTTTCCTTCTTCAGAAGTCTATATGATACTTCCGCATCGAACAGATCTGCTTTATGCTGTTCTCCACGCTGATTTGGTTGGGTAAGTCATGATTTTTTTTTTCACACGAACTTCAAAGTTTGTTAAACCTTGTTTGTACTGTTTAATTTAATGTACTCTGTTTGGTATATTCAACAACAATGCTCTAATTTTGATTAGAAATGCCTTTGCATGGATAAACTTTTTGTTCCAAGTGAGAAGTGTCCACTTGGCATAGATATGTGCATATATAGCAGATTGCATCTCATTTTATGTGTTCATATATAGATATAATATGTAAAATATCTATAAACTTTATAGAGATAATTTGTCCCCATATCCAAATTTGTATCCTTAAATAGCTATTGAAAAGTTCAGTATATTAAACTATGCAATGCTTGGTTTTCTAATATATAGTTATATTGGCAGAAGGCCCTTAACGTAGAGTTCCTTGCTCTAATTTTCACTGCATCTCATGCTTCCATTTAGATCTATTCTTCATAACGTGAGTTCTGTGGATGAATGTGTTACTCTATCTAGTTTCCTTATACTCAAGCTTGTAGGGCATCAATGATTCTAACTCATAAATATTATTCCAGCTTCCAGACATATGATTATGCAAGACACTTTGTAAGTGCTTGTAATCGTATTCTTGGGCTTGAAGGCACACCTGAAGGAGTAGACGATTGTGGGAAACTGACTCGGGTGGCAGCAGTAAGTTCAGTATACATCTTTCCTCGATTGTTTATGATTCTTATGATCAAATTTCTTTTTAATAGCCGTTCTACTTATAAAGGAACTAACATGTTTCAAGAATTTCAAATGGTATATGGAATATCTACTTATTTATTCCCAGCTCTTATTTTCCCTGGTTGTTTTGCTTT
Organism: Coptis chinensis; assembly: GCF_015680905.1. NCBI lineage: Eukaryota > Viridiplantae > Streptophyta > Magnoliopsida > Ranunculales > Ranunculaceae > Coptis > Coptis chinensis. The sequence continues at coordinate 79,156,057 of NC_141464.1, forward strand.
TGTTCTTCAGTTTCCTGTTGGGATAGATCCTGATCGATTCATTAAACGTATTGCACTTCCAGAGGTCCAAAAGCGCATCGATTGTCTGATAAGTGAACTTTCTGGCAGAAAGGTGGGATTTCACTCTCAATGTATGGTAGTATAAATAGAAAATATATGTCTGCTAATAATAATTTATTACTCAGTCAAGTTTCTGTTTTGCACATTTGATAAGATTATCAAACTCGTAAGAAACATCATCAAATTTTCTGTCAGTTTGCTCATTGTAAATGTATTTTGCTTTTCATCTTTGTTAAAAAGAAACCTATTTATCTTTCGGTTGATAGGTTTTTCTACACAAAGTGTTGCAAACCACCTTGTTCTAAAATCTCAGGCTGAGACAAAGTAACCTACATAATAAGGGGGAAACACAGAAAAATCCAAATTTTTTTTTTGGTAAAGTGCACAGATCAAAATTAATTTAATCTGGCTATATTGATACAACAAAATGTGGTACAGTACGTTCAAGATAACAATCTCTTTTTTATTTTCAGTTAGTCCTTTCATAAGTTATGAGGAATATCTCCGTATTTCTTTATTCTTGTCCCTGTAATGTACATAAAAATGCATTGTTAGATGCATGATATGCATCGATATAGTCTCACACGCACACCTTGTCATAGACTATTTAAGTGACTTCTCTTATTGTGCATGTTTTCTACAAAAATTTATTCCTCGTCTATGGGCTGCCACATTTAGATAATTACGTCTTCTAATTAAGTGTTTCCTTTAATTACTAAATGCAGTTTTTCTCTAATGGGCAGGTACTGTTAGGTGTTGATCGCCTTGATATGATTAAAGGGATACCCCAAAAGTTATTGGCTTTTGAAAAATTCCTTGAGGACAATGCCAAATTGTGTGACAAAGTGGTTCTGATGCAAATTGCTGTGCCAACAAGAACAGAAGTGCCCGAGTGTATGCTTCTTCACCTGATCTGGTTGATTTTCTTTAAATTTAAGTAGTTTTATTCTCAAATGAAATAAACATCATTTACATGATATAGCCTGTCCTTTTGGGATTTGGTGACCCCAGAAGTAATACTTCCTATGTATGTGTATGATTTATTTGTAATTGCGTAAACAAATTTTTTTACTGAACGATGTGATATGTCATGTAGTGTGAAAACTAGGTGTCTTTGTTAGTAAAGTTTTAATTTACATTAAAGCTTAACAGTAAGAAAATTTTCACACCCATGGTCAGCAAACCTCCAAGTAGGATTTAAGCCATCACATTAATTTTATTGTTCTTCAGTTTCAATAGTTCTTGAATGTCCCATGACTGTTGAAGATGTTTATTGGTGCTGATTAGTTGTTCTGCAAATTGAGGAATAATCATGGTAGTTTATTGGAGAATGAGTTTTGGATGTTGCTATCAAATTTTGTGATAGTAAATTTGAAGTTAGTGGAGGAAACAGATGGGAGAAAAAATTTAAAGGTTCTCTTTTCTTTATCTGTCTAGCATAGGTATTAATTAAACATTATTCAGATACACAGGTTTCACGTTTGACTGCCTGACGATGGGGGTATTTCATCTTGTTTTGCTATTACTTAGTATTCTATTCCACTGAAGATATAAATGTCTTCTCTGTAACTTAATTACTTATACAACGATGCCATGGTATCTCTTCCTTGCTCCACAGATAAAAAACTTGCAAGCCAAGTTCACGAAATAGTTGGACGCATCAATGGAAGATTTGGTACTTTGACTAAATTTCCGATACATCACCTGGTACATTCAGTTCCCTATTTGTAACGATACGACTGCAGTTTCTTTGACATACATTGTTATGCCTAATTCTGATAGCTTCTGTTGTTAACTTACAAAACATGCTTATTGTATTTTAATTGTTTGTAATTTGTATTATTAGTTTTAACGCATAGTCCCAATTTCACGTTTGGCACTTTAAGTAAGGAAAGTATAACCGGTATAGTGGAGCCCAAGAGTGACGGTCCTAAAGGTGGAAAACTGCCAAGCCTAAAAGACTGAAGGTCGTGCACATAGTTTAGCCCTACGTTGGCTAGGTCCCTTCAAGGCCTAGGGTTCTTTAGTGAAGATTGTTTTCATGTAGCACTGAGATTTTTTCCGAAAAACTTACACGTCATGGGGGTGCTTAAGGAAGTATGTGCGACTTTGCAGAATAGCAGTTAATGATAAATGCGTCCTATTGTATCACAAACTTTCTCCTGAAACCAGTTGCGAATAGGATAATGTATAAATATGTTGTTGATTTTTCATGAGGGAATTATGGACCTCTTTTTCTACCTTTATGCACTTCGAAACATCAAGTTTGACATAGTATTAGCTAAGTTCCATGGTTTATCTTTTCATGCTATGCTCAAAAAGCTATTCCAATTCATATACTCTTTTGTGGTAAGTTCGACATAGTATTAGCTAAGTTCCATGGTTTATCTTTTCATGCTATGCTAAAAAGCCATTCCAATTCATATACTCTTTTGTGGTAAGCTCTTGCTTGGTATGATAAGATCTTTTTCTGAAGCACGTTTCTTTTTTTATTTACAGGACAGAAGTCTCGATTTTGCAGAATTATGTGCATTATATGCAATCACAGGTATGTTACCTTCCACAGCGTAAGATAATTCATTTTGATTCGCCCAATAATAGTTAAGACACTTCTACATTGTACGTGAAACCAGGAAGATTTTAGTTTGCCCACTTGAAAGTAATAATTATCTGCATAAATATGTGACTAGAGAATCTCAATGTAATTCAAATATGTTTTAGCTCTCCTTTCATGTTTGTGCATATGACCTATTTTTATGGTTTTTAAATTTCAGTAAGGAAATTGGTAACTTCTAGATGTATGACAGTAAGTAGAAAATACGTAGATCAAAAGAGTTCTACAAGCAGGTCAAGTAAAGTTACTATCAGAAACATGTTCAAACAAGAAATTGGAAGGATTGGAAAGTGACTTTGAGACCCTAATATGATTCGGACTGCTGAACCCATTTTAAGAAAAAGACAGAAAGGTCAACCAGTTTTTTTACATAATGCAGTCAATCCCTACACTGTAGTCAATCCCTTCCTGCTCAACAGCTTGGACAATTGAGATTTTCAATTCATGTCAAAAATGGTTTGCTACTTAGCAACTCACCTTCCTTAAAATGTCTTATTTCAATTCTAACCATATGCCCATTGCGACTAGTTTTCTGTATAACGCTTTTGGTATCAGAAAAACTTGATTATAACATAATGTACACATACTTTTGTAGCTAAAATGTAAATTATAATTGGACACTAAAGAGATAAGGGGAGGCAGGGATAGAGGAAACCTAGAGGAACTTATCAATTGTAGTGTACAAATTAGTGTAATACTCTCATTGATTATTTGGTTCTTTTGCAGATGTAGCTCTTGTGACTTCATTGAGGGATGGGATGAATCTTGTTAGCTATGAGTTTGTTGCCTGCCAAGAATTAAAGAAAGGAGTCCTCATTCTTAGTGAGGTAAACCCTTTTATCTTGTTTCTTATTTCCCATTGTTTTCCAGGTTTACCTCTGAGTCTAATCTATCTTGCCTACAACAAATGCACTACCATAGCTGATGAGGATACTGTTCTTTGGCGTACCCGAGACTGTTGTTAAGCATGTACGAGGCCCTTGTTAAACCTGTGTTCCTTGTGATAATCATTATTACGCCTCCCTCTAACTTCTCCAGCTTTAAAGGAAGTTTCTTTTGAGCATGTTAGAAAGTGGTTGGGCAAATTAGGTCTCAGGTTTGAGTCTCCAATTACCAATAGATCCAAGAGGGGAGGTCTTAGCCATGTCCTCGCCTCAGGATGTTGTTAGGAATGTGTTTAATGTTACCCTTCTAATTGCTGATCTTTTAGAACAAGTGTCTGTTAGCATATAAAGCTCCCTAAAATTTAATTATAATAAATAAAGTGCAAATAGTAGTACAGTGGAGTAATTACCAATCTTTGAATGTATAACTCAATCTCTCAAACAACTTCAATCAAGACAAACATTTTAGTAAACCCATATTGTTCTTCTGCCAAGCACTTGGTTCAGTTGACTGAGTCTGAGATGGATTTATTATTGAAGGACCTTTCACTTGTGTAGAATCTGTGAGAGTACAAATATAGCTAGTACATGGCTACATGCACTGGTTGGTGTCCAGTTTTGTTATAGAATGTCAGTGCACTTAACTATTAGTTTGGCCAGCACAGATATCTGAGACGCACCTTTCTAGGGCACAGGCTGAATTCCTCTATCTACTTTAAGCATAGATTGCTTCGGCAAATTATTTGCAAATTTACCATTTAATCCGGAAAACGGTTAATGAGGCCGCACTTCTTAATCATACGAAATAATTTGCGAATTTAAAAATTTCCCAATAATTCTTGAATAATAAGCCCTGAATAATAGGCGCACCATGACCTTCTCTAGTACAAACAGTCAAACACAAATGAGAAGGTAACATTCAAACAAGTAATACACATGCTTCCAGATTTCAACATATTTGAGTTAAACGTATCACTACAATGTCTTGAGAGGAAATGCAGAAACCTTACTATATCGTGTAAAATGACGTGCAAACTACCTTGAATGATTGGAGTGTTATCAATAGGGAAATTCGCCCCCTCCATACCAAAATGAGGCATATAGTTGTGGAATTTGAATTGCAGAAGAGTGCTTCATTTTTTTATAGTTCTTCATTCACTGGATATTTATGGAAGGTCAATTGTGCAATTTTATTGCGACTTCTCTAGTGTGGTCTCCATCCATTAAGAATATTGTATGTTTCGAACATCATTTAGAGGCTCACTTCACTATCGTTCTGAGACACATTACTTTGGCTCTTAATTTATTATCTTATGATAGAGACAGTTATATTGTTAATTGCTGGCATCACTATCCCATCTGGTATCTGGGGTGTTTCATTTGTTTCTTACTACTTAAATTACACCATTTAGAGGCTCACTTCACTATCATTCTGAGACACATTACTTCTCTGGCTCTTAATTTATTATCTTATGATAGAGACAGTTATATTGTTAATTGCTGACATCACTATCCCATCTGGTATCTGGGGTGTTTCATTTGTTTCTTACTACTTAAATTACACCTACCGAAGTTGTATATCATTTTACTCTGAACATTTGGCCTCTAAAAACTATTTTATACAAGCATGTTGCTGGGGTCTGCATGTGTAATGCACCAAGTGTTCACTAGTTTGCAGGCGCTGCACAATCACTAGGTGCAGGAGCCATTCTTGTCAACCCTTGGAACATCACAGAAGTTGCATCTTCAATTAAGAAGGCTTTGGATATGAGTAATGAGACAAGAGAAACTCAACATCAACGGAACTTCAACCATGTGAAGACACATACATCTCAACATTGGGCAGAAGTGTTTATAAGGTATGAATCACACGCTGTTAGAGTGTTTCCATTCATTCCATTGAATGTTCTGTTTCTAAAGTGAATTCTGTAGACTATATCCAGACCACTCCATGCAAAACTCATACATTTAAGGGTATGGTATGATATATCACCTACAGAAGAGATTTTCGTATCAATGGGATGATTAAGACATTTGCAGTAAGATTCATGGTAGATCTAACTACCGAATGTGGTTTGAGTTAGGATCCTCAATTCCTCATTGGAGACTAGATCCACATACTTAATGTGAAATTACAGCGTTTCTTTTCTATGAAGTTACACTGAGATATAATTGATTTAGATTTGGGAATAGCACACTCTGTTAGAAAGACGTAAGCATTATATGGAATGAACTTAAAAAGGAAGTCATAATGGGAGCTTCATATTTGTCATAATTCATTTATTTGTTTTAAACTTATATTTTAGTCTGCTGTTATTCATAACTTTTCTTCTTTCTCTTTTTCTTTCCTATTTGTAGCAAAATGAATGACACCGCTGTTAAAGCTCATTTAAGCAAGAAACTAATTCCATCTGAACTCCCATCCAAAGAAGCAGTTGAAGGATATAATAAGGCCAAGAATAGATTACTCATACTGGTATGCATTTTATTACATATTTATACCAGATGATTGATAGTACATCAAGTTGTAATTCGTCAATTTGTTAAGAAAGGTTGCATATTGTTTAATATTACCTCAGACATTTCATGTTAACTAATGAATAACAGGCAATTAACGATTAAATTACTATCTTCATTGGGGGCTGTCACCAGTCTCTCTACTATTTAGCTTTGACTTTAGAGTTTATATTGAATACCTCGTACATGCCACGTGGTATGGAAAAGGGGTTTTCAAAATGACCAATGAAACAAAGACACAGACGCTGCAAGGTTACAAACTTGTTTCAATGGGATCTGAGTTTTTTAACATATATCTGTAGAAACGAGAAAGACCAAATAATCTCTTAGAAATCACCGAGAAAGATTCAAAACGTACCCTTGTGATTGTTATAGTTCTTCTTGGGGTAAAATAGATCAAGAAGTGTTACCGACACATAATTTTCCCTGTAGATGCTTGTTTAGAATTAATTTTAGAGGAACTGCCCGGATATAAAGTGGGGGGAAAAAAAGATAGACTTCACCATGAGGCTCATATTATTATTCTTTCTTTCAAGTGCACACTTTACCTGGTCCTCTATGTCCTTCATTTAATCAGCAATAACAGGATTTAAATGGCTTCTCTCAATTTTTTGAATTCAGAATATAGCCATGAAAAATTCTTATTTTTTATTGGAAAAATAATAAAATTCAAATCCTTTTTCTCTACTAAGTACTAACTTAAATGCAAGAAACCTAGAAATTTGTAAATTTAGTTTTCAATCAGGTTGAGACAAATTTGGAGCCATGTAAAGGATAAGGATCTTATGATCTTCTGTTTCTCTGGGATCCTGCTAGTTTTCCTTTTAGTTTCTCTCCAAAGCTTCAGGGAAAAAGAGTTTTTTTTAATCATATTTTCAGTTAAGAAGAGAAAGAAAAGATGTGTAAAACCATGACCTGCCAAACCCCCACCCCACCCCCCCCCCTGCTCTTGGGGGCTTTCTTAACCCAAATAGAAAAACAACTACAGCAACAGCAACAGCAACAACAACAACAACAACAACAACAACAACAAGGTCTAAAACCACCTGTATTGCCATTTCTGGTGTGTACATTCTATGACCTTTACCATGTTTCTCACATGGTATTATTTGTCAATTTCCTTATTTCCCTTGTAAGCATGTATTAATACTCTTAGAATATCAAATCCTGTAAGAATGAGCATCCTCCGGTCCAACTGAAATTTCATTGTGTTGTTTACTTCAAACATCCTCCATTTAACAATCTGCATCTGATGCTATTTTTTATCTTCTTATAATTAATCTTTAAGTTCTGAGGGACAGAAGACATTCTCTAAGAGATATATTATGGTGCTTCTGAAGTACCGAAAGTAAATATAAATTGCCTACTTTCTACATAAGAGTATAAGACTGTTATTTGAGTGATTTCCTTGTCTAACAGCTCTCTTTTTTTGAATGACAGGGATTTAATGGGACATTGACTGACCCAGTGGGCATGCCTGGAACAGGAGGTCCTGATCAAGACAAAGAGAAGGAACTTAAGCTACACCCTGAACTAATGGAATCCTTAAGAATTCTTTGCGAGGATCCAAATACTACAGTTCTAATCGTTAGTGGAAGTGATAGGGATGTCCTTGAAAATGTATACCACTAAGCTCCTAAACTAATATTTTTTCTGTCCTTCTGTTCCTTTATATTTAAACTCAAATTATTTGCTCATACAGAACTTTCGAGAATACAATATGTGGTTAGCAGCAGAAAATGGGATGTTTCTTGCTCGTACAACTCCTGAACTAGATTGGGTGATGACAATGCCCGAACACCCAGTTACGACTTGGAATGACAAAGTAAAGGTGACTATACATTATTGGTTTATTTAACTAACATGTTTTTGCATACGTGAATACTTTAGTTTGCTTCTAAGACTGCTGAAGTTTTGATGCTTTGCTACCATTTCGCAGCTTGTATTTGATTATTTCTCAGAAAGAACACCTGAAGCTCGTTATAAAATTCGTCAAAATTCACTTGTATGGATTTACAAGCATTTAGGTAATCTTTTCACATTTACTGTCTATACTTCAAGCCTTCCCCCTCCCTCTCCCCTCTTGTCTGATCTTTTTTTGGTGGCATATCTTATGATTGTAGACGATGGGTTCGGAAGGGTTCAGGCAAGGAATTTGTTGCAGGAGCTATGGGGACAAACATTATCTAGTACAGGTGTTGATGTTGTCCCAGGTGGCGAGTCAGTTGAAGTTCGACTGGTTAATGTCACAAAGGTGTGTGAACTTCCATCACCTCTCAATTGCGTGATATTGTATGTGTTTTTGCCATTGCATGTTGTGCAGTGCACTGGAAAATGGGATGGAAGTTTCTCCAGCTAATGCTTTGATGCTCTTTCATACAGGGTGCAGCAATTGATTGTATCATAGAAGAGATAAGTCATAAGAAGCGTATGGAGATACCGATTGATTATGTCCTGTGCATTGGCCATTTTCTAGGGAAGGTACACTCAATTCCAATTTAGCTAAGTTCCATTGACACGGATACGGTGTCTGACACGGCAAAATTTTAAAAATGAGGTATATCACAGACAATATGTGTATTTGTCGTGTCCAACACGGACACATGGATACACATCCGATATGGATAACTTTTAAAATATGGCATGTCCTTGTAACACAGCAATATAGATTAAAGTTTGAACAGCCTGAATATTAGCTCTCTTTTGTTGTGCTTGTTTGCGAGCTAGAATAGAACAGTTTTGAATTAAAGCAGACTAAGTAGGATTTTTCACCACTAAAAAACTAACAAAAAGGATGCAAGTTTAACGAAAACTTTCCTTCAATTTCAAAACTGTTGAAACATCCCTATTCTACTTCAAAACCATCCTTATTATAGCTCACATTGACATGGAAACAAGCATAGCCTAAGGACATACATCTGAAGAAGCTTCGGCATGAATTATTTCCAATTGTTCTGTATTATTCTTGGTGTGGAAACAGCATTTTTTTTAATCAACTACATGTTAGTACTTAACATGTAAACTGGATCACCAGAAATAGAAAACATCTACGTTCACTTCATTCTCTTACCATCTACGTGCTTCAGGATGAAGATATCTACAGATTCTTCGAGCCAAAGCCTCCTACTGAACTGGCAGGTTCTGAAGGGCCTCAGGTTTCTGATCAAGGACAGAGTCATATTCCTAAGATCTCACATTCACCAAAGCTGACACGAAGTCTAAGTGGCATCACACTAGCTTCTGAGGTTCCTGTGGTTAGTGAATCATTGGCCGGAACCCCACACTTAAGTACCTCTGCAGATGAAAAGCGTTTAATACTCAATCTTAAGACAGAAAATTACTTCTCTTGTGCTGTCAAGCGTGAATGCTCAAAAGCACGGTATAAACTCGAATCTTCAGATAAGGTCGTGGAACTTATAAAGGAATTAGCAGCTGTGAGTACAAGGGTGGCAGCAGAATCCTCTTAGTTTGCTGTTTAGGTAAAGATTCTGATTTGGCGACTGGATATAATCCTCTTTTGTGAGTAGATATGAAGTTTTTGTTGGTCTTTTATCGTAGTCTTTCCTGAGTTGAATAAGCAGCCTGGTAGTATGTACAACGTAGAACCCACCATTCCACATGATATCAAAGATAAAATGAACATTTTCAATATAAGGGAATGAGCTGTTGCCAAGATTTACTGTTAAGTGCTTTATCCTTGTGCTCTCACAGTATCTGTCCTTGTGATGAGAACTTTAGACTGTTGTGAGCGGTGAATGTTTTCAGATCTGTGAAAAAATACGAGCTGTTTTTCCAGGTAACACAGATATGGAGAGACTGTTCAAAAGGACATAAAAACCGAGAGTAAGTATGTGAGCTCTTTGTTTGTTGTACTAGTTTATATGTTTCTCATTAGTATTAGTGGTTATCATACTTAATTAGTATTGAGTGATTAACATACTTGATTTGAAGATAAAAGCAATTATTCGTGTTATTATGGCCCAACAGAGCGACAGACCAGCACGAGAATACGGCATGCGTTCATAGATTTGATGGATCAAACTTGTGTCATCAAGTGTTTTTTTTTATCACCAAACCAGTAGTCACTTTTAGTCTTCATGGTTGGAAATTGGAATGACAAAACGAATGGATTGAAAAATCAGATGCGGAGATTTCAATGAATACTGGTAATCTAATTTGTGAGTAGAGAATCGAGTTAATTTTCTATGTGAAATGTACTTGCATATGTATCAACTCAATTAACAACATGTGCCTGGAAAAACTTGCTTTTAACAAAACAGTTTTTCATTAAAGTTGATGTATGTCCATGAAATTATGACCATGATCCAATATAAAGTTCACAGCAATCACCAACCCTGAACATCATACCAATAAGCTTATTCTTTGATATAACGAATTTGACAACTATGCAGCAACAACATTAGCTTTAGCCTCCAAAGTCTTCTCATATTCTTCAATAGATTTGAAGAGCTCAGAGAAGTTACCCTTCCCAAATCCTCCACATCCTGCCTTCTGATATGTTTTCCCTTCTTCATCCTTTAACATGCATCCAAGCCTCTGAATTATCTCAATAAATATAGTTGGCCTGTTCCAATTACACAAACAAAACAAACAATAAGTTACCACATCCACATCCAGTAAAGAAGTAAACAGAATATAAACTTACCTATCCCCAATTGGCTTGGTGAAAATCTGAAGCAAAGTACCCTGTGCATCTCTATCCACCAAAATGCCCAATTCCTCACACTCTTTAATTTTCTCATCACTCAAAACATCACCAGCTCTATTCTTCAGATTCTTATAATAAGTTGGTGGTGGTGAAGGCATGAACTCAAAACCACCAACGCTACTTCTTCTCCTCATTTCTCTCAAAGTAGTAAATATATCTTCACTTACCAAAGCCAAATGCTGAACACCAGCACCTTCATTATGTTCCAAATAAGTTTGTATCTGGCTCTTTCTCTTTGTTCCATAAACAGGCTCATTCATTGGTAACAATACCATTTCATCATTACTAGCTAAAACTATGGAGTTCAACCCGCTTTCAGTTGTTCCTACATCTTCTGCTGTGAACTCAGCAAACTCATGAAACCCAGTAAACTCTTTCAAATATGATATTGCTTCTGCCAAATTTGGTACATTTCCTACTGCATGGTCTAACCTTCTAATACCAAAATCTAGTCCTCGAGATGACGAAACTTCACCCACTTCTTCAAACCCAGGTAAAAATGGACAACTCTGGTTTGTGTTTTTGAAGCTGAGATAACGAAGAACAACGTCTCCGTATAGCCGAATCTCCGAAAGAACTACGCCTTCATCGAGTTTAACCGGAGAGGACGATGGTTTCGCGCCATTAGCGACACTTATATTATACGCCAACTCCGCGTCCTGGACTTCAATCGCAATAGCGCGTACCGCGAGCCCATGCGTACTAACGAACAATCGCGCGAGGTCGTGCGAATAAGTTGGAATTGAAGCAGTATGAGTTAACGTATTCCCAGCTATTGAAGGTGAATAAGGTGCAGTGAATAGAAAATTGAGCTCACCTGACCGAAGGAGGTATGAGGCATGAACCATGTTACCAGTTGAGAGGTCTGATTTTGCGACCATAGGCATACCGAGACCCCATGAGAATCTCTGAGCAGTGTTTGTAGCATCAGTAGACCAAAACTCAATGTGGTGGAATTTTTTGACATGGAATTTGTCTGATTTTGGATTATTGTGTACAAAATTTGTGTGCCCGACTAGCTTGAAATTGGAGGCTGTGCTGGTAACCATTTTTTTTTTCTTTCAATCTATCTCTTTTGTGATTTCCTTTTTTTTTTTTTTTTGGTAACTATCTCTTTTGTGATTTCAGTTATTTGTAACTTAACGAAATGGAGGTATGGGACACGACATGGTGTTGTGTGGTTCTTATCTATGAGATTGAACGATATACACGAAGTTTTGACTTCCGAAACGTAAGGCAAGTAGAGATAATACGGTGTACACGTGGTGTGGAAATGTTATGGAGTGAAGTGGGAGCTTGAAAAGGATCCTTTGCTTATCATCGAAAAAAAAAAGGATACTTTGCATTTGTAGTTTTCCCTAATCACAGGAAAATGATATGGTGGTATCTCTTGTTTCCTATCTAATGATGGTGTTGACTGTCGACAACAAGTCTGAATGGTTGTTGTGATTTACAATCGAGAGTGAGTGGGCGTTTGGGAAGTGGCCATGTTTGTTTTGAGTGTCTAAGATTAGTGCTTAATCGTGCGGACCCATTTAGCATTTTAATCAAACATTTTTTGATCAATTGCTAGAACCAGCAATTATCATTCATTGCTTCCGACAAGCACGTTGTAGGACTATAGAGTACTTTGAGCTGCGTTATGCTTGTCAAAATATTGATAGTATCCCTCATCCCTCATCATCTACCAAAGCTGATTCAGGATAAAGAGATTGATGGGATGAGGCGTAATAAAGGTAGCTTGATTCAAGCTAAAGGCCAGAGGGCAGAGGCCCATGCTGTACTGCCCATTTCGCCAGATCATGAGCAACCAGTGTTGTTTGTTCTACGAGTCATGTCATTCAAAATATAGGCTTTATCAAATTGATTTCCTAATGCGCCAATTCAATATACAGGTAATGATGTGAGCAGTGAGCTGTTCATTATTTGTATCCATCTAAGTTATGGATATGTTACAATATTCATGTTAGTGTCTTTATCAAGTGCTGAATCAGCAGTATAGTATAATCCATTCCTTCAGATGATCATGCATACTAATAGTGAAACAGCGATCATTATCTACTACGTGTAAATTGTTATCCTCTTTCTTTCGGTTTAGTAGTCATACGGTTTAGTGGTCTCAAGAACATTCGGTTTGCGGTAACTGAACAATGAGAACTTCTTTTGTGGGCATTGTAGATGGGTAATTATCACATTGTTACTTGAGTATCAAAACATAGATTTACTTATGAAGCCAAGTGCTTAAAAGAAACAATTTACTCCCTTCATTGTAGGTGAATTTTGTATATAAACCCAAAGAACGCTTTTCAATGTTGAAAGTTGAAACACTTCCTGCTTTCCTAGTGTATGTCTCAAAAACACGTACGGTACTCTACCTGCAGTATAATGATGCCGATGAATTGAGATACATAACACCTTTGAGTAGCTGTGTTGTGTAACTCATTTTCTTGCAAGAACTTGTATTCACTCAACTAAACTAGCTCCCGCACCTTACCACCAAAAAATTGAACATGGTTGGATCTAGGATGATAACATCATAACACGAACTATATATGTGCCGGAAGCAATAACGAGACCTGTGTATTACCAGTGAGGCAAAGTTAGACTAGGAAGAAGCAACAATAATTTCTAGAGACATTAGAGAAGCTTGTGCTAGTGTGCAACCCAACTCCATACATTTTTTCAGAAAGATAGGGAATGAAAGTTTGAGGAAGCAGCTAAAAAACTTTCAAACTTCTAAGTCTAGCTAGCTGGTTCAATCAATACAGCCACAAGCCCACAATATAAATGCCAAGAGAGAGAGATCAAATAAAAATAAAATAAAGTAAAAATGGCAAGTCAGGTTTTTTTTTTTTTTTTATAAAAGAAACGTTGATGGGTTAGGCAGACCCCTATTTTTATTAGAATCTTAAATAAGTTACAATATTAAGAGGCTATTTGTTTTTTTGGGTTAAGTTATAAGAAGGTCTTATAAGATAGTCTTATAAAGTGGGTTGTTTTTCATTTTAAGTTCCTCTTATAAGCACTTATAAAATTAGAAAAAACAAATACACAACATCCTATAGATGGTTATTTGACAAATATAATCCTGTTTTACATCACATTTAACTTGAATATATTAATTTAAAACAAGTGTGTAATTTGATTTTCGGTTTCAAATCAATTTTGAAAATTAGAATATTGATTTTAAAAAATTATCTTAATAGTAAGATAGTGGTGGTGGTGGTGGCACAATGGTGGTTTGGGGTGTGAGATTCTCACAGGCACCTAAATCATTCATTTATTACTTAATAACAAGATTACAAGGTAAAATATATTTGAGTTTTTACATACTTCCCCTTGATCCTTCATCATGATGTATAGAAGTCTTTTACTTTGGATGAACACCCAGAGGTGCCCACTTGGCCAAAGTATGAGCAAACATATTATAAATTCTTGGAGTAAACTTGAATAACATAGAATTGAACTGACATAAAAGACTAGAAATATAAAGTAAAGGTGGTCTCCAGGTCCATGAAGGGAAGCTTACTCTGCCTCAATGTTTCCACAAAGGCTTCCATCTGTTACCGGTATCACCACTCAAAATATTATAGATGTTCATCTCCCTCCAAAATAACCTCTTTCCATTGCTTTTGAAGTCGCGAAATCTACCTGCCAATTCAGCTAAGGGTTTCCATGCTTCACTAGGGTCGCATTTACAAGGAGATCCAGAAACCCAGTTGGCTCGACTCTCCCCACTTTTCCCCAAGAAATTCTCCTTCACTATTCCCTGTGGTTTTCATAACAGATTTTAGCTGTAAAGAATATCAATACAGTAGCAATGTTTGCATTTAAACTTAGCACAATCACTATGGAAACTTGCATCAAAGTTAATTTTGCACCATCCAAGTGGTGGTTTAACCTAGCTTTGGTATGAGGAAAGAGAGGCACCCTCTCCAATATCAGAATTCTCATTTCCATAATCAGGTTCAATAAATGCCACTATCCAATACTGACAAACTTTGTAAGCCTGTTGCAATATAGAATGCTGACTAGCAGTCCCCCCATTAAACATTTTGTTATTCCTCACCTGCCAAATAGCATCCATGATGGCACATAACAATAGGGGAACAAAGATTATCAATATCATGGGGTTGTTGAGACACATGTGGAGCCACTCATAAACCATAAAGTCAACTGCATCAGTTCTAATGCATAGACTAAACATAAGCCAAATACCTCTTGTCCAAGGACAAAGAAAGAATAAGTAAAAAAGATCCTCTAAAACATTTTTTGATTGTAATAAAGAAATGAACAAACCTAAAAGTTGTACATAACACTACCAAGTTCAATTTAAATGTCAAAGAAAAAAATGATAACTCTACATCAGACAACACATGGGGTCAATATTCAGGTGGTGTGAAGACAAGACCACACCTGTGGGAAGGATATTAAGGGAAACTTTCCAAATAAAGTTTTGGACTTGCTAGAATTTGGAGTTTCCAAATCTGAGGGAACAACTTATCTCTCACAGAGTTTGTAGAAATCACTATGGAAACTTGATCAAAGTTAATTTTGCATAGCCCTAGCTTTGGTATGAGGCTCTCCATATCGTATGATAAATGCCACTATCCATCTTGACAAACTTTGTACAGAGAAGTCACCTTAAACATTTTGTGAATTGCCATCCATGACGCACAATTTTGTTATCAATTGGAAGGTCTGATTTTAATATCCATAATAGCATTAAGAAGAGGCATAGGTAAAAAGTTAAGAAGGCTTTCATCCCACTCCTTCCTGGTTTCATAGCATCTTGGACAAACACAATCTCATGGTTAATGCGTTCCACTCAATGTTTGATAGGTAAGACCTCTCCTAAAAAAGGCACCCAAGCATCATACCAAAATGATGGTAGTAGTGGATGTGATGATATTGGTCTTAATAACGCACAGTGGTGGTGATGGTAGTGGTAGTGGCAGCGGCGGTGGTGGTGATCTTTATAGCATGGTGGTTGTAGTGGTGACCTGGTGGTGATGGTAGTCTTAATAGTACAGTGATGGTGGTGGTGATGGTGGTTAGGACAATAGAGTTATTTAGAGAAGAAGATAGTGAAAATGGAAGAATAGAGAAATAGGGCTAGGGGTCTAGATAGGGGTGTTTGAGTAATTTTCCAAATTATAAGACTTATAGAATTGAAATAAATCTAATTTTGGCACTTATAGAATTGGAGCCTTTTATAAGAAATTTCTAATATAATACCTTTTATAAGAGGCAAAAAACAAACAAAAAAAAATATCCAAAATTACTGGTCCACATCTTATAAGAGGCAAAAACAAATGGCCCCAAAGTCTTCCTCTATAATCTTAGTTAAAATAGTACTTAACAAGACCCAATATTTCCATGTCGGACGAAATATCAGAAATATTTTCAAAAACCGATATATATCGGTACACATCAATATATTGGAGATATTTCTCTTTTTGGTAAATCAATCAAAATATTAGTTTATATCGGTAAATGTCGAAAATATCACCGATACATAACGATATATGTCGGTCAAATGGTCAAACAAATCGGTCAAACCGTCGTTAACCCTTAAAACTATGTTTTCATCTAAAAGAAATAAATAACAAGTTTTAATCCCATATATGATAATGTAGAAAATGTCATGTCATAGAGTTCAATTCAACCTCCAAATCTCCAAATCTTTTGTATGATTTATTTTGCATATCAAATAAAATATATTCTTTCGGTTAAATAAGAATAAGACGATTACACATATATAACAGTTCAAATAATAGGATATACTAGATTTTGGACCCGGGTATACGCCCGGGATCTATTAAATATTTTGTGTGCTGAAAAAGTTTTACAAAATGTCTCACACAAATTTTCGAATCAGAATATATTTTTACCTATTTTTTAGCAATTTTTTTTTTATTTTATCAAATATATAAGAATTGACAATACAAAACTCTCCAAATATAAGAATTAGAAATACACTCAAACTCTCCAAAGAGGTTCAATGTAGGTAGGATTGTAGGCTATTAGAAAATACTATCTTTCATATTATAGTGCCACATAGGATAGAGCAAAATCTAACTCTCATATTAGAGTGACACATAGGAGAGAGAAAATCATCCTTTAAAGGTCTCTGTTTTAGTATATCCTCCTTTAAAGGTCTCTGTTTTAGTATATAGACTAGATTTTGGACCCGGGCATACGCCCGGGATCTATTAAATATTTTGTGTGTTGAAAAGGCTTTACAAAATGTCTCACACAAATTTTCAAATCGAATATATTTTTATTGAAAATAAACCGAAATACATTAATGAACAAACGATTATGGTGGATAAGAGATCAAATTGAGATTGGTGGTTTAAACTAAATGATCAAATTCTTGTAGATTAGGTCATTTAGCTTCACTTTATGGTTTAAAAATAAACCCAATATTAATCCGATAATTTTTAAATGGAATTATCTTAAAATAGAATTATATTAAACTTGATCTAGCGATCTAGTTTGTATAATAGTTTTATTTGATTTAATGAACAGCAATTATGGTGCATAAGATTGATTTAAGGGATCAAATTGAATAAGCGAATTATTAAACTGTAATTTTGAATAAGAATATATTTTATTGAAAATAAACCGAAATCACTAAAACAAAAAAAATTATTGATTGTTTCCATATCCTCAAAGAATACACTACTCCCACTTGAAAAGAGTTATCATATGAATAATACACTCCTACTTAAAAGGTTGCCGAACTATATTAAATTATTTTAAAAATATTAGCAACTATGCATAACTATGAGATATGAAAATTATATTAATTACTCATTTAAATTTCTTGAACCACTCTCTATAAAAATGAAGCACCAAACCTTGATAAAACTAATCGACTTTTTTTATTGTTAGGTTTAATAATTGAAGTTTTGTGATAATGCCCAATGTGGCGAAGATAATATTGAAGATACTTGAATAGCAAGGCATTCACCATCACAATAAAATAATTATAATAAACACTACTTAAAATGCAAAACTATATTTGTCGAGACATTTATTCCCCCATACATATAATACAAATATGTTTTAAAGTTATTAGTTCAATGCATTTGTATCAAGTTTATGATTTTCCATTAATTATTCTTTTTGAGGTTACAATTTTCTCATTAATTATTCTTTGAGGTTAGTTTAATGCAGGTTGCATCAAGTTTTCGATTTTCGTTAATTATTATTGGAGGTTAGTTTAGTGTAATTGTATCCACTTTATGATTTCCGTTAGTTATTCATTAATGTTAATTCAAGACGCATGATTGCATCCAGTTTTTGATGTTTAGTTAATTAGTATTTGAGATTAGTTCATTGTATTTGCATCTAGGTTTCAATCTCTAGTTAATTACTCTTTGAGGTTAGTTCAATATATTTGCATCCAGTTTATGATTTTCCATTAATTGTTTTTCTAGGTTAGTTCGATAGTTTACAATTTCTATATAGTTTTGCATACATGTAAGAGTTTGTTTTTATAAACTCACTTTCATTTTGGGTTCATAATTACTTGTAATTACTCATGTGAGAAGGCTAAAAAGTGGATATTTATGCTTTGAGGTCAATCGATCGCGTTACATCCGACTTCGATTTCTAGTTAACTATTTTTTATGTTATTTCAATGCATTTGCATCCAATTTTGATTTTCCGTTAGTTAATCTCGATTTTAGTTTAATATAGTTGCATCTAGTTTTTAGTTTTCCGTTAATTATTCTTTGAGGTTAGTTTAATGCAGTTGCATCCAATTTTCGATTTTATGTTAATTGTTATTTGAGGTTAGTTCAATGCATTTGCATCAAGTTGCCGATTTCCCGTTAATTATTTTTTTAGGTTAGTTCAATGTAGTTACATCAAATTTATAATTTCTCATTAATTATTCATTTAGTTTAGTTCAATGCAGTTTCATCCATTTTTCAATGTTTCGTTAATTAGTCTTTGAGATTAGTTCATTGCATTTGGATCCAGTTTCCAATTTCCGTTAATAACTCTTTAAGGTTAGTTCAATTATATAACATCTAGTTTCGATTATTTATGCTTTGAAGTTAGTTCGATATAATTATATCCGGTTTTTATTTCCGTTAACTATTCTTTGAGGTTATTTCAATATATTTGCATTTAGTTTCGATTTTTCACCAATTATTTTATGAGGTTAGTTCAATGCAGTTATATTCGGTTTTTATTTTATGTTAATTATTTTTTGAGTTAAGTTCAATGCATTTGCATCCATTTTCCGTTTCCCATTAATTATTATTTGAGGTTTGTTTGATGTATTTGCATACCATTTCCGATTTTCCAATAAATATTTTTCAAAGATTTGCATTCAAATTTCTAATTTCCGTTAGTTATTCTCTCTCGTTATTTTAATGCAATTTGCATAAAAGTTTCCGATTTTCCATTAATTACTCTTTGAGCTCGGGTTATGTATTTGAATCTAGTTTCCAATTTTCTTATAATTATCCAATGTGGTGTGTAATACCAACTTTTACTGATCCATCTCAGAAGTGTCCTTGAAAACATGATATAAAAAGTAAAATATGCTTAATTTACTATGTGGGATCATCGAAGATTATCTAGTTTCGATTTCTCGTTAATTATTATTTAAATTATGCATGACTCACTATGTGAAATCTTCAAATATTATCTACTTAACGGATATTGTTATATTAATTATTCTAAAAATATTTGCAAATATGCATAACTATTATATATATTGATATTGATCACTCAACTAAATTTCTTATAACTTGAAAACCTCACTCTCCATTAAAAAAAATAACTCACCTTTGATAAAACCCTTCAACTTCATTTTTTTGTTTAATAATAGAAGTTTGATTGAAGTTTTGTGAGATTGCCTAATAAGGTGAAATTCATATATATTGAAGTTACTTGAAAAGCAAGGAGTTCCCAATCATAATGAAAAAGGTAAGATAAACACCATTTTAAATACAAAATTATACTTATCGAGATATTCCCACAACATATAATCCAACTATGTTTTGAGGTTAGTTTAATGCATTTGTATCCAGTTTATGATTTTCCGTTATTTATATTTTGATGTTAGTTCAATGTAGTTGCATCCAATTTCCAATTCCCATTATTTATTTTTTGAGATCGGTTTAATGCGGTTGCATCCAATTTCGATTTCTCGTTAATTATTCTTTTCGGTTAGTTCAATACATTTGCATCAAATTTCCAATTTTCTATTAATTGTTTTTGAGGTCGGTTCAATGCATTTGCATCCAGGTTCGATTTCCCATTAATTATTCGTGATATTAGTTTAATACATTTGCATCAAGTTTTCGATTTCGTTTTTTATTATTTGATAAAGTTGCATTTGTATTTGCATCTAGTTTCCGATTTCCCATTAATTATTGTTTGAGGTTAGTTTAATGAATTTGCATCTACTTTTCCGATTTCCGTTAATTATTTCTTGAGGTTTTGCATCCAAGTATTTTTTGAGATTAGTTCAATGCGATTGCATTCGGTTTTCGATTTCCGTTAATTATTTTTTAAAGATTAGTTCCACACATTTGCATTATGTTTCCAATTTATAATTAATTTTTCTTTGAAGTTAGGTCAATGCACAGCATCCAATTTCGATTTTTGTTAATTTAATCTTTGAGGGTTAGCTCAATGCATTTGCATCTAGTTTCGATTTTTTTTCGACAATTATTTTTTATGTTAGTTTGATGTATTTGTATCCAAGTTTTGATTTTCCGTTAATTATTTTTTGAGGTTAGTTTAATGCAATTGTATCCATATTTCGATTTTTTATTAATTACTTTTTAAAGATTAGTTTAATGCTTGCATTTGCATCCAGTTTCGATTTCCGTTAAATATTATTTGAGGTTAGTTCGATACATTTACATCCAGTTTTTCAGTTCCCCATTAATTGTTTTTTTACGTTAATTTCATCCAATATTATACATATTTTAAAATATTTGTCATTATTGTTTTTCCGTTATTTTTATTTTTCATTTTCCATTATATATTTTGTAATGTTATTTTTTGTATAATTGTTTTTAACTATGTTTTTGAAATAAGTTAAAGATATATTTGAAATAAGTTTGTAATAGTGCTTTATCATAGATTTTTAAAATTTTTTGATTTGTAATATAAATTAATTTTACAAATCACCTATTTTTAGCAATTTTTTTTTTATTTGATCAAATATATAAAGAATTAGAACACTAAAAGTGTTTGAAATTAAGTAATAATTAGAAATTACCTTATACAAATCACCTATTTTTTTAGTAATTTTTTTTTATTTTTACAAATATATAAGAATTTTTTTAAATACACTTTTATTTCTCAAAAATATAAAAATATAAATACACTAAAACTCTCCAAATTTTATGTATGTAAATTGTCAAACTATTCAAAAATCTTTATTTCATATTAGAGTCTTGCCACATAAGATAGATAAATGCTAACTCTCATATTAGAGTGCCACATAGGAGAGAGAAAATCATCTTTTAAAGGTCTCTCCTTTAGTATATAGATATAGTAGATAGTAGATATCAACGCACATTGTACCGCAATATCATTGTACAAATGCAATTAACAATTTTAGATATTTAATTTTTACAAGAGATATGTGTTTTTACGATTTTCGGGATCCTTTTACCACAACTGATACTAACATACTATTATCAAAGATCCTAAGATTTTCATCACATATAATACTGTTCAAATGGGACATAGGAAATTGGAAATTGGAAATTTGGAATAAGTGAACAAGCTAGCACATGCATCATGCAAGTACTTCCACGCAAGGGTAACAAGTTATCTAGACTTGGTATAAGGTCAAAGCTGTATATACTCACGCTACACAAAGATCCCCATTCTATATACTCCATATTTTTATAGGAAGTAGTATCTCACATTGACTATAAAATTATCAATGCGTGAAATACATACAAATACCTTGTTTGAACAGATAGACGAGAGATTGATTATTAATACATAAATGAACATGAGTATTGGGTAATTAAACTAAACACAATTCTTGCACTTCTGCTAATATATAATCTGTTATCTTTATTATATGAAACTTGTAGTCTTGGACAGCCAAATGCCAAAGAAGAAATAGTTTTGTCGTACTAACAACCGATTCACTATGAAATTTAGAGAATATTTTGATTTATAACGTCTTTATTGATTCTAATATATGGGCAAACTGTACAGTTCTTCATTAGAGTCGAAAATTAACTCTTTTGTTTCTTTTGGCAACTTTGAATTTCTTCTTGTATTTTCTTAATTTCTTATTGCAGCAAGCACAAACTGGAGTTTAGTTGTTGCCTTTCGAGTGTCTATCGACACGGTCATTGTCCGCAGGAGCGCGACATTCATTGCCCGAGTGTCGCAAACCGTAGTCCATAGTTTTTATGATTCCAATTGCTTGCAATCTGAACAATAATCGCAAAAGTAATAACAACTTGCAAATCTGATAAATTTTGATGTTAGCTATCAGCTAGCACTTCAACACTTTCACCAAGTCCATACGAGATTATTCAAATTCAAAGTCCAAACATGGACCAAGGAAAATTGAGTAAATATATCACCTTATGACTAAGGACTTAGTCTATTTAACTTGTTTAACTCTTTCCTATCTCCCCTCTACATATAGACCCCCAAGTATCTAAGTGCAGCATATCAGCTTCATACACCAGTCTCATTTCCAAAACAGCTCCAAAAAACACAAGTTCTATTAAACGGCAGAATCCTAAAACAGAGAAAATGGTGCAAACCAAAGAGCAACTCAACGGCACTGCATCTGATTTCAAGCTAGTTGGATTTTCCAACTTTGTACACAGTAATCCAAAATCAGACCGATTCCGAGTCAAACAATTCCACCACATTGAGTTCTGGTGCACTGATGCTACTAACTCAGCTCACCGGTTCTCTTGGGGACTTGGTATGCCCATTGTCGCGAAATCTGACCTTTCCACTGGAAACTTAGTCCATGCCTCATATCTCATCCGTTCGGGTGACCTAAATTTCCTCTTTACCGCGCCTTATTCTCCTTCAATAGCTGGAAATGATCTTACACGCACTGCTTCAATCCCAACTTTCTCTCACGCAGTTTCCCGGTCCTTTACCGCTTCACATGGACTAGCTGTCCGAGCCATAGCAGTTGTAGTTGAAGACGCTGAGGCGGCTTTCAATATCAGTGTCGCAAATGGCGCCAAACCTTCTTCTTCTCCTATTAAACTCGATCACAACGTCATTCTTTCTGAGGTTCACCTCTATGGGGACGTTGTTCTTCGTTACCTCAGTTTCAATAACTCCGAGTCCACTTTCTTGCCTGGTTTTGAAGAAGTTGATGAGACTTCATCTGCTCGAGGATTGGACTTTGGACTCCGGCGTTTAGACCACGCGGTTGGAAACGTTCCCAGTGTAACCGAAGCAGTTGCTTACGTGAAACAGTTCACAGGGTTTCATGAGTTTGCTGAGTTCACAGCAGAAGATGTGGGAACAGCTGAAAGCGGGTTGAATTCAGTGGTTCTAGCGAATAACGATGAAATGGTATTGCTTCCAATGAACGAACCTGTTTATGGAACAAAGAGAAAGAGTCAGATACAAACGTATTTGGAACACAATGAAGGTGCTGGAGTTCAGCATTTGGCTTTGGTGAGTGAAGACATATTTACCACTTTAAGAGAAATGAGGAGAAGAAGTGGTGTCGGTGGATTTCAATTCATGCCTGCTCCACCACCAACTTACTATAAGAATTTAAAGAGTAGAGCTGGTGATGTTTTGACTGATGAGATGATTAAGGAGTGTGAAGAATTGGGAATTTTGGTTGATAGAGATACTCAAGGAACTTTGCTTCAGATCTTCACCAAGCCATTGGGAGATAGGTAATATGTTCTTGTCATCTATAAAAAAATACGTATATGTTCTTGTCATTGAATGATTTTTGCTTTCGTTTGTTCCTTCAAAAAATTCTTTTACAGAATGGCAAATGCTAATAACAACCTATAAAGAGTTTTGATTATGCCCACAATCCAGATATAGTCTCGTATCGGCCAAATACATAGGGCGTTCAACTCACAGGCTCACGGCCAAGTTGGACGATGCTCTAAATATAAGTGGCATCAGAGCATGCTATCTTGTCCGGCCTTTATATTATCCTAAATTTTTTCCCTTCAATAATCAAATTAATAAGTTTTTTAGATTTACAAATTACAATTGTATAACTTTTTGTATATATATGCTTATTTTCTCATCTTGTTTGTTTATTCTATTCTGCAGGCCAACAGTGTTTATTGAGATAATTCAAAGGCTGGGGTGCATGTTGAAAGATGAGGAAGGAAAAACATTCCAAAAGGGAGGATGTGGAGGATTTGGAAAGGGAAATTTCTCTGAGCTCTTCAAATCCATTGAAGAATATGAGAAAACCTTGGAGGCCAAAGTTCATACTCATGCAGGCATGCAGCATAATGAAAAATGTTTACAGGCATAATTGTATAAAAAAACTAAACCACGAGAACTCTTAGCTAGATGTTTGTTTACCCAGTCGCCAGCAAAGAATTCGCATATATATACCTATATTTCTTAATTTTGTTTTCTTATTCATAATGTCGTTCCCTTCATATTATGAAGTATTGGAGTTTGACCATTTTGTCTTTAATTGAATTTTGTTGATTATATGTTGAATCTATTCCGCTTTGTTCGTTTGATTTGTTAACCATCTTTCATGGAACCTTAAAGTAGAACGAATCGCCTTGTCATATATATAGTGAGGGTTGACTTACAAAAAATGATGTTAAGGTGAAGTTGCTTCAAGGTAATACAAATTGATTTGGAAAATAAAAGTCCATTTCAGAGAAATAATTCCTGTAGGATTAAATATTTGAAGAGAAGTTCATAAGCACCAAATAGGTGCTTAAAGTTAGATTGGGCTTGGCAGCCTTGGCTAGTGCATGTGGTTTGGGGACTGTTTGTTTGCCTAATATATATGGTGCATATAACACTGTATAAAATTAGTAAAAGAATTCCAAATTGGATCCCCAAAAACAATTTAAATATATATATAATATATCGAAAATACTGGGCAAGAATGGAGTTAATGCTCAAATAAAAAATTAATAAAAATGAATAATAATAATAATAATAAATACACATCTGCTAGTCCCTGGCTATCTGATGTATATATAGTCGACAACCGACATGCACGAAAAAAACAGATTTAATATGACCTGCAGAGGGCAAGGAAAGAATCAAGAAGTCGAGTTCAGGGTGCAGTAGTAACATTTTTCTTAGATTTGGGGGTGTGACGCCTTAGAAAAAGTTTAATTATGAAAACAGAAAAAAAGTGTCATTTAAACTTTTATGTCTATAGAGCCCTTTTGTCATTTTTATTATGTTAACAAAGTCTTTTATTAGTCTTGTTTTATAGTTTCATGCCTTTCTTGATGTATATATAAAATTCCATCTTCTCTACAAATTTGCAGTTTTAGAGAAATTTAGGTTTGACAAGTTTTTATTGGACTTGTACCTTGGTAGCACATTAACTGAATTAGAGCCTTCGAGGTTTCATATGAGACAGGTAAGGTAACGTCTTAAGAGAAAGAGCAATTCATAGTTTCAAGACTCTGTCACATTGGTACCAAAAAAAAGAAAGACTCTGTCACATGGCAAAATCACGTATCCACCAAGACAAGTGAATGGTGAAATATCATAGAGATTCTTTTTGTTTCTACAAAGCTTACTTCGAAAAAAAAATCACATGAATCATGCCTGTCGTCTTATATATTCAAAAATCAACTTTACAATATCTGAGAGATACATTATGATCTACTAATATGATATGATTGTGAGAATGATTTTAGAATTTTAGTCGTCGTGCACATATATAACTCATTACTTAATTATATGGGAAGGAACACGATTATTCTGCAAATCTGCAATGCAACTCTTCCTTGCAGTGCCAATGGTCTTAAAGTACTAAGAAGTAAATGACGGAGCATGAGGCATGAGCGCAAGAATCTCAAAGAACATTGCGGTGCCAAAAGTAGTAAGCAAAACTTTGATAAACTACATTTTGATATGGTCAGGTCAAGTGGTCAACCATAACAAGTTCATGTGTTCATCTGCAGTTCTGAAAATCTTATATGCATTTCTACCTGAACATTGGAATTTGGAAGTAGTCTCTTAGTTTTATTTTACGTTCAAGTGATTGCTTGACTCTGTCATTTGTACTAATTTATCCGACAAATCAATCATTTATTACTTAAAAGATATATATTTTTTTTCGATAAATAATTACTTAAAAGATATTTGTGTATATAATGAGCAAAATTTGCTCTTTCAATAACCTGACTTTTTTTAGATTTTGACATGTCAGCTATCATCACTCTTTCAAGTTTGAAATACACACCATAAAGTCGTATGGCGAAGGAAGCAGTGATTTAATTTGAGGTTAAATCAAATTAAATGTATTTTTTGGTAAATTGCATTTTATTTATTTAAACTTTCCAAGAAGTACAACAACAGCTAAGTCATTATAAACTATGTGAATGTTGAACTAGGCACAGAGATAGCTGTGTTGATGGCAATACAGATGGGTCTACAACATGCCATTTTAAAGGGTATATATATATATATAAATAAAATGAGCATAAAAATTTGCTCTTTCAATAACACGATTTTTTTAGATTTTGACAAGTGTTTTCTAGCACCTATGTTATCAATATCGGTTTTTTTATATCTTAATCACTCTTTCAAGTTTGATTGTTTGTTTAATTGAGGTTAAATTAAATGTTTTTTTGGTACTAATTTTTTTAAAACTTTTTTCAAGAACTGATTTAATCATTATAAACTAAAATTGAACTAGGCACGATTAATCGGTTGGTGATGACCGATTTCTCAACAAATTTTCGAGAAATTTTTTGTTATTGAAAAATATCTTAATCGCGTATTGTTTGTAATTCCCCAATTTTTACCAAAAAACTTTTTTCAAAATTAATCAAATTAGATTTTTAAACATGACCGATTATTAATAATTTTTTATTGAAAACATAATAAACACACAAAGCTAAGAGTTTATTTCTTTTCTTCTCTTAACAAATGTTAAATATACAAATTATTGTATTATATTTATAATATATATTATCTTCTCTCTCTCCTTTATTCCTTTAAATATTTAACATAATTGTTGTGTTTGACATATTTATAGTATTCTAAAATTGAGTTGATTAGATATGATCATGAAAATTTGATATTTTTTGTTGCATCTCGGATAACTATTTAAAAATATCTTGTATGATTATATTATTATATATTTTGAAAGTGCTAGATATATACATCCGATATAACCGATTAAATCGCCAATTAATCATCGATTAACTGATTAATCGCATATCGCTCATCTACCGATTAGTTTAAAAAGCTGATTTCAAGTTTACTATAAACTTTGTTAAAATGCTTGATGTAAAGAGTTTCACAGCCTTGAAAGGAATGAATGGAGTCTCATATAGTCTGAAGGGAGCTGTTTCCACAGTCGCCCACAAAATTTTGTACTTTCATTTTTATTTAATAAAGTTAACCTTACTTAGCAAAAAAATATATCTTATGTTGGTTGGAAAGTTTCTTCAATTGTATGTCATATTAAAACTCTAGTTGCAGGAATTAATGATTGCAAAATTTGTTAGATGAGGTGAACTGGGAATGTATTGGCACATGAGATTGCTTCCTCGACTATAAAAGGAGCCTCATGGACCCAACTTCCCCATAGTATTTCCAACTCTATAACTGATATTACTATGTTCTAATATATAATTAGGGTGTTGGTTATTGAAAAAAACAAAAAATAAAAGAATGCATGCCCCTACATATTTAATCCACCAAAAAGAATATGATTCCTACATATTTCATCCATAAAAAGAATCGGAATCCTATATATTTAATCCACCGAAAAAAAAGGATAGCGCATTTTTGTGCTTGATCGTTCCCTTTTCAACATCAAAAGTGCACTTTTCCTCCTCAATCGTCTCCTTTTCAACCTCAAAAGTGCTTTTATCTGTTGCAAACATGAATATTAAAAAAAGTTTTAGTACACAATAAATTGAGTTAGAAACTTACCTATAACAATTGAGAGAAAATAATTACCTTAAAATCACATATTATCATTGTTGTTTAGAATGTCAGTATGGTCAGGTCCCAAGTTTTCAGCAGTCTCGTAATAGGGGTTGCATACAAAAATAGTTAAAATTAGTACAAATCTATAGGGTTTGATCCATAAATCAAAAATAGTTAAAATTAGTACAAATCTATAGAAAAAAAAATGAGATTGAGACATAGAGTACCTAAAAGATCAATGTTGTTAATTTTGGGAAGTAGTGTAAGTGAAATTGGGAAGACAAATTTGGTAATTATGAAAGTGAATTAGGGGTACTTTGATAAAGACAAAAAAGCAACCCTCCACATGTATATATACGTCCTTTCTGAATACAACAATTTACATATTAGATTCTGATTGACTAATTGGGTGTTGTAATTAAAAAATAGCTATCAAACCTCCACGTAGACTCTACATAGGTGCCAATAGGATTTTACAATTCTAATTGCGATACAATTGTATAACCTATAAATATTCACTTTATACTTTTCAATGGAGAAGTGTAAAAAAAATAGATTTTAAACTCGGATGTCACTTAACGTGACGTCTCTCTTTAATTTAAAATGAGACGTCACTTTAAGTGACGTCCCTGTCTAGTTCTAAAGTGACGTCACTTTAATTATCACTTTATAACTAGAAAGGGACGTGCGTGATTTAAAGTGATGTCTGAAATTTTATTTGTTCGGACGTTAGTTAAAGTGTCACCCGAGCTATTTATCAACTGATAGTGAGATGAGGAATTCTTCACCTCCTCTATTAACTAATAGTCTATTACCTACGGTACGGTATACCACCCTTATTGGAAAGAGTTTTTTGACACTTAAAGTGTAAACTTTATACTCTATACAGTTTACACTCTCCATTGGAGATGTCCTAAGTAATTAGATACTCTGTACTTTTAAAAACTCAATTTTGTTTTTCTTATACAAAATCTCCAAATTTACTTATATATTGATCCAAATTACACATAGGCAACATTGAGCAAGTATATATTACAAACATATAAACTATGTTCTCTAAATGCAAATCCGATAGCCTATTGTTACAAGACTTATGGAAGACAGCATTAATCTTTTGCCTAGTGGCTATATGGAAGAATAAAAATGGGGTCTTATACAACAAGACGTCCATCATCAACACCATCATGTTTCAGGTACGGATAGTAGTTCGTAGAGCATACCATAGATAAAAAAATCATACGTTCAACTCTAGTCATGGCTTGGAACTTTGGAAGTGTTGCACTCATAGAAATATATTACCGACTAAACTAAGAAGGCAAGCATCTAGCTGATTGGATTATAATCACTAGCACATGACGAGAGGCAAACTTTGGAGTAGACATTTGCTCTAAAACTGTTGTCACCTTGGCAAAGAGGGAAAAAAATGGTGGGTTGGTACTCCTAATTTTCTACACAGGATAGAAGACAATAATATGACCTACTATAGATTTGTAAATTAGTTATCAGTTGAAATAAAGACATAATACTTGTATTAACTTTAACTCTTTTTTGAAATTTGTAACATTTTATTAATCAATACAATTATCTTTAGCAAAAACAAACAAGGAATTACAAAGAGGCCTCGCTTTGTTACTATAATCTTAAATAGTTAGCCCAACAACTGATTTGAGCCCAACGGACCAGTATACGGGCCTTTTCAAGTGAGGTTTTTTTATTGTATGACTCTTAAATAGCCCAATCATGTGAACTAAGTGAGAAGGTGTTTTACCGACACAGTAAAGTATCGTGCAAATTCATCAAATATCGTTAAATATATCGAGACATTCATGGGGTACAATACTGTTGAAATCTTTGAGAAGCTTCATTTTTTTTCCATGGCGTTCGAAACACTAATCAGACCCAGCCTCATTTCCAGACACCCCCTCATTTCTTCCATCACCATTCGTTTCAAAACAACTTCAGCACAATACGTAGACTCAAGAACAAGAGATCCAACATATGAAAAACTCATGAAAAGTTACAAAAACCTCCTCAAAGTATACTCCATTCAAGACCTCATTCTTGCAAATCCTAAAAACCCAACTTTACCCTTGGACATTCTCTCCAAACTAGCTCAAAAACTTCATTTAAACCGTGGGGCTTTGTCCTTTCTTCGTAAATATCCACATATCTTTACACTTTTCTATAATCGTTTAAAGTGTCAACCTTTTTGTAAACTAACTGAAACTGCAGCTCAAATTGTTAGGAATGAGGCTTTAGCTGTTAATGCATCGAAAGACATTGTTGTGGAGAGGTTGGTTCGGTTGCTTTTGGTGGCATCCTCAAAAGAGTTACCGCTCCGCGCGATTTTTAAAGTGTGGAGGGAGTTAGGCTTGCCGGATGATTTCGAGAAGTCGGTAATAGCTCAAAACCCTGATATTTTCATTCTTGTTAATAATGCTAATGAGCCTAATACTCATATATTGAAATTAGTAGCTAGGAATGTGGATTTTAATATGTCGAGTTCGGTTGAGAATTGGAGGAGAGAAGAATGTGGTAAGGAAGATTCCAAGTATACTGAGTCGCAAATTCGGTTTGCATTTAAACATAGTTTTCCACCTGGAATGAGATTGAGTAGAGATTTTAGGAAGTAAGGTTAAGGAATGGCAAAGTTTGGCTTATTTAGGACCATATGAGGAAGTGGGGGTGAAGAAGAAAACGCGTGCTGGTGTGAAGGGATTGGAGAAAAGAGCTGTGGGGATTGTTCATGAGTTCTTGAGTTTGACAGTGGAGAAAATGGTGGAGGTGGAGAAGATTAGTCATTTTAGGAAATGGTTTGGGATTGATTTGAATATAAGAGACTTGTTTTTGGATCACCCTGGGATTTTTTATCTATCAACCAAAGGAAATAGACATATGGTTTTCCTTAGAGAAGCTTATGAGAGAGGGTGTTTGATTGATCCGAATCCTGTTTATGATGCAAGGAGGAAGCTACTCGATCTTGTTATTATGGGACGCCGAGGGATACTTTCAGATGGATCTGAGAAGAAAAGTTTTGATAGGAGTGAGGAAGCTGGTTTACAGGAAGACGACGAGGATTAATGCTTTGAAACTGTTGAATTTGAATCGTGATTAGATTGAAGTGTAAAATTTGATTGTGGCATGAGCTGTGTTTCTTGGCATTGCTTTGTCCATGAAGGAGTAAGTTGTTGGAGAAATGGGTGCCGTGGAACTCTTTTAAGTTGGTTAGAGAAAGTCGAGTGTTCAATGATATTGACGGTCATTACTCCATCATTTGGAACATATCAGTGTACGATCTTGTTGACATTTCTTAGGTGAAAGTGAGAGGAAGGTTTCTCAAATAAATCAGCTGTAAAAGGGTCAATACTGTTAATCCTAAAATCATTGGATCCTGCGGTTCTTTTGATTAAATGAGGATGTATTGTAGGACTAATGGTGAAACCGTGAAAAGATTAACCTAGTTTCTTTAAGTAGACAAATGTTGTGGTTTGGATCCTGAAGTAACCATGTTTTGTTGGTAGTGGATATGAGAGTTGTTAGTTGGTCGGTAATTAAAGTAGCAATAGGTTGAAGGTTGCTGATATGAGTGTTACCTTTAGGGTTTTACCATTGGTGGATGCTCTCTGAAACATCTCAAACCATGAGAGGTGGCTGGTTCTCTCAGTTGAGTCAGCTCTAGCCTAATGGCACTTTACATGGATCTATACTTCTCTGTCTCTCTCTCTCCCAGGTTAATGTATTCTCTCCTGTAGCTGGTGGACCTCAAAGGAAAGAACTGCAAAGTGATAGGTACTTTTTCATTGTTGTTTCATGAACTTTCTATGTACCATACCACTCCGATAAATGGCCTTTAAAACTATAAGGTCGCAGGGTATGTTGCTTCGAAGAGTGAACAAAGACATGTACCATAGCATATCAACAGAGGATGACATTTAGGACTGGACATATCTTTATAAGCTGCTGGACTCTGGTACAAAAATGAAAAGCTAGTATTCATCTTTTTCATTTGTCATTCATGTTTAGTTTTGAAAGGGGAGGTGGGATATTTGTTTAAAGAAACATGTTTATATTTTGTTTCAGGATCATGTAAATGGAAAAGTTGAAGAATATCTTTGATGAAGGGTAGAGGAATGCATGTGCTCCATATGATGGGATTTCTGTAAGGTGAAATGCTCTCTATCTTATGAGTTTGCTCACATTAAGTGCTTTAATATCTTTGTTGAAAGGATGAATTGTACTTTATAACCTAAGTTACATTGACACAGATGCGTATATCCGTATCTGACACAGAAACGAAGTGTCCGACGTGGAGAAAAACCAAAAATTGAGGTATATTACATACAATGTGTTTGTGTCATGTCCGACACAGATTTTGTTTCTAATGTGGGCTGTCCATGTAACTTAGTTTATTAATTTTCCTATTTATGGGTTTCTTCTTGAGACCCAACTTGGTATAAATGAGATGAGATTATTTCAGTAGAATCTACTTGGATGTTGCGTATGCAGTTGCTTCTTCCGTGAGCAATAGGTGGTGTGGAAGAAATGACCATTGCGAGTTAGTGAAATGACTCTTGAAAGGAAAGTAACACCATGTACTAGGTTGTCATTAGCTTGTAGGAACCTTTGGGCTATTTTCTCATGTTCTCATGTTTTTTTTTTCATTTTTTTTTTTGGATCCCTCCACCACCCTTGTGGTAGATGGGTTTTTGTTTTTGCAACTCCCTCTACTGATCATATTCTTAGGGAGGTATTTTGAGCTTCAAGCTTTGGTTTAATATACAAGTGGAGGTTTGCCTTAACCCCAGCTTAACTTTAAAAAAAAAAATAGTCCCGATGAATAAATGAATAATGTTCCAAGGCTTATATATGTGAAATTCTAGTTGTACAGATATTACGCATCTTGGTTTTATATAGATTATAATTTTAGATTAGTTTGGGCTACCATCCAGAAAATGCCTCATACTCATTTTCCACTGTGTAGCCAATGTGGAGTTAGTATTTCAGGATGTTTATTGGTTTATTTTTCCCAAGTCACCAGTCACCACCTTCTATTCTTCTAATAGTCTTACAGTATTAGGAAACTGTCTATGCCTTCACTATACCGACCTCTGGAGTATAAAACTAGAGGTAAATGATACCCAACATGGTCTTTTACTGTTGTGCACGGTGCTTCTTGATTATGGTCATATAGATAGAGTTGACATACAATGCTAAAAGAGGATAATTGAACAGAAGGGAAAGAGTGTCAATGAAAAGTATCATTATGCCTATCACTCATGTCAGTGACCCTACTCTACTAATCTTGTAAGAAGAAACAACAATGATGACACGTCGTATAAGCCTTAAGCCTCCTTGTATCATTTGTGAATTTTGATTCCTGACTTTTCTTGGAAAAATATGTCCCAATTGGCAGAGAGTCAGCCAAAAAATTGGTAAACCGTTTTCCTGAAGTTCTCACCCTCAGAAGGACATAGTTAACTAACTTGTTTACATTGCCCAAGCTCAACATGATTATATCATGGTGATGAATACCAGAATTTTGGACTAATACATGAATAAACCATAGCTATCTCTGTAGTATTGAGGCCCTAGTTGAGTGTATGACTTTTTTTAAAAACAATTCTCCAAGTAATCCTGAATTTCTGATCCTAGTTGAACATGAGGTCATGTGGAAAATAAATCTGTAGACGCTTAGGTTAGACATTGTGAGATAAAGAAGTTACAAGTACGAAATGTTTTCCACTACTCCAAGTATCTAATATGAACAAATCCTTTTGGATTGTATCTTTTTTAGTATACTTTTTGCGGGTTTGTTTCTGTTGCCTTATATAATGTTGATTTTGGACATAAAGCTATCTGGTTTCATGAATGGCATGGGAATCAAGAAGCAATTTCTTTTGTTCTTAAGAGTATCCGTATGAATTCTTGTGTTCAAAGCATTGTGTTATATTTGGTCATCTGCTTCCTCTTTTTATGTTGTATTTGTTCCCTTTGGAAATATTGAGGTAGTCATTTCTGCAAAGGACAGTTCCCATTGTTCAATACTGTCATTTCTGCACCATTAGAACATGCATGTTCATGACATCTGTTGCAATGGAATATAAGCCCTTGTATTCTTTAATGTTTTCCAAAAAAGTACATGTTGTAGTCGATTTAGGATGCAAGAGGACTATGATCAGAGTTATAAGAATGCTTCAATACTAAGGTAAATTTGTGAGAAGGTCCTTGAAACATGTATATGGAGCTGTATTTATGGTGGTAATACGGTGTAAACGTATGACGGTGGCAATCTGATTTATTCATACTTCTCTAATTCTCTCACTGCAGAGAAAAAGGTATAGTTTGAACTAAAAAAATAAGTAAATAAGTGTATCATTGACGCAAGTGGTAATCCCTGACGTAATTGATCATTTCTAATTCATGCTTTTATCTGTGGTGTCCAGAGATGAAGCAGATAATCCCTGGCAGAATTTGCAGAGAAGGATGTTGCAGATTCAGCAGGCAAGGTAAATATTGGCTGTTGAGGTGCCTATTGTCAAAGCTCTGGGAATTGGTTGGTTAAATGTGATGCAGCTGAAGTTATATTAAAGTTTTAAAGCCTCCGTGCTAACTGAATTGGAGTTCAGATAAAAAAAGAAATTCTTGATAAACTTCATTTGTGTAACAGTTGTTTATTTAGAAGTACTCCTAGAATTCGTAATAGCCTACCTCAGAACTTAGCTAAAAGGGCCGCGGCATGACGGGCCAATGAAAATATGTTACCATTCGGCCTGTTGTAAGTTCATTTTGCTTAGACTAATATAATTTTGTCGTCGATCATTATCAGAAAAAAGTAAAAAGAAAGTAATAGCAGTATATGTTCCATCACAACCCCCAACTGCTATTGTGCATTTCCAGCCTCTTTATAGATTTTGGGCCATTGTGGCCGTTGCCTGTTAAGCACTTAAGCAGTTGGAGTTTAAGTTTGTCCATTTATAACTTAGCTTTGGGGGCAATGAATTGAACGTATGTGAGTTGCATTACGTGCACCTTTGCGCGCCTTTGCATCATGCCTTTTATCTTCCAGAACCAGTGTCATGCATGTCCCAATAGAAGAATGCTTAGTTTCAAAAAATCAGTAGACCCTCGCGAAGATCACACTCTCATTGCTGATAATTTGGACAATAGCGAGAAATCTGATCGCCTGGTAATGTTCAATGTGGTTGGAAGAGACTGCAACTTACGCGACTGCAAATCATCTACTTAGTTGGAATGTTGGATTGTCCTTCAATGTAACAGTTACAACCCTTGACACATACACGCCTCCTCTCGCAGCATATTCTTCATTCCAATAGTATCCTTTTTGTCATGTATGATCGATATGGATTAAAAGACCAAACCTAACAATGTGGAATAATTGAGAAGAACTGATGATATCAGTTTTAAGCCTAAACAGTTTGGAACTTTGGATTATGGACCACACCTTCACTTCCTAGTATGGCCATGTGTCTAAAAAACATAGGAAAATATCAACAGTACTATCAAAGATGGTCGTTATCTTGCAAAATTGGTAAAACAGCGTAAGCGTGTGAAGAATTATAAAAAAAGCGGCTTCTTAAGATTTAGCTGAAGTCACCATCGCTAAAAAGGCTAAAGCATACATTACCCAATTAAACCAAAGACTTCTGAAATGCGTTAAGTCTTCGTTGCTATTTGGGACCAGTTCATGCACTTTGTCAGTTTTGTTCCAAGCAAATTTGTCGAAATAGTTGTCTAAATGTCTAGTCATTTGCATTGTGCAACTGCTTCAATATATGCATGCACAAGCAAGCAGCTCTTGCCTGCCATTGCAAGTATTATTATTTTTCTTTTTTGATGAAAATAAACTTCATTAAGGGGATTGCTACATACACCTACCAATTCTCTCAAAACACAAACCTCACTTTAAAAAAAAAAAAAAAAAAAAAAAAAAAAATAAAAACGGACATGTTCCCAACTATCCTCAGATACGAACGGTTCGACCAAATTAATCTATTTAGTTTTGGATAGTTGATATGAACAGTTTAGTTTGTCAAAATTGGCCAATTTTTAATAATTTACTAAAAAAATTAGTTAACATTGGGACAAAATCTTTATTTTAAGATAATAATTAGAAAATCAATACTAACCATTATTTGTACACTCAAATGTTATATATTTGTTTGATGTAATTCCTTACTCCACTTTAGGTGTACATATGAGTTCAGGGTTTAAGGTTTATGACTAAGGTTATGTAAACACTATTTTTTATTTATTTCAAGTTTTATTATTGAATTCCGACTAACAAAATTATCTTTGTATGTATTTTAAATACACGACTCACTTTAGGGTTTAGAGTATATAGTGTTTATAAAAAAAAAAAAAAGTATATAGTGAAGGAAAACAACTTGGATTAGAGAATTTTTGTTAATTGATTTTTTTTCCCCTTCCATACGAAGTCTTAAATATGTTTTCGTTTATAGTTAGAGTATAAAATTTAAATTGAAATTTCCCACACAAAATTTAAAATATGAATCTAAAACACAATATTTTGGTAATTTGGTTTGTATTATTCATATTTTGTTTAATACAATATGAAAACATGAATCAGCTGGTTTGTGTTTGAAGTTAGTGATATGAAATTTGAATTGAAATTTATTGTCCAAAATTTCAAATTTTAAATTAAATTTTAATTTTTGGTGAAATCTCGAATCCCTTGTTTTGGTCAAATTGTTTCGTGGGTTTCATATTTTGTCTAACTTTTGACTTTGGAGAGGGCTTATATTCTTAGTTTTGTAAATAAAACCATAAAAATTGACTTTGTGTGATCCATGAGGAGGGGCAACCCATTCCTCCTCCACATCAGTAACCCTAGCAGTGATGTTTATACTATAGGAATCATCCACTGTAATCCATTCTGACCATGTCATTAAGGTCTCGTTTAATACAACCTGCAAATTAGGAATGACATTTTTGAATCTAACTTCATTTCTATGCCACCATATATTGTAAAACAAGCAAAAAGTATAGATGGAGATGTTATCGGAAGACAACTATCAAGATTAATATATTACTTGCTAGAGCATTCTTAATAGGATTTTGGTGATGAAAAAACACCAGTGGTATCTTAAGTTTATTGTTGAGATTATAATCCCCATATCAAGTGTCTAAATAAAGTTTTGCAATCAAATACATAAATTTTGAGGTCTCTCCACTTGTTATAAATTGGTTTTAGTTTTGACATCTAGATTCAATGTATACCCCAGTACGTAAAGAAATTTTTTCCATGCTGGCAAGACGAATAAGCACAAGTGCACAAACACTACAACTAGCTACTCATTTTTTACATTTGTCATTTTGTCCAGATATTCTCCATAGCTACTAGCAATATTATGAAAGGTTGCGCGGTGCAAAAATAGTTGCTAGTTTACCACACTGCATATTGGCTGTTTACGTGCTTTACTTCACACGGCTAGAAACTGCAGCAGAAGACTTTTGCACAAAGGAGTAAAAGCCAAATTACACGTGTGGTGGAACATAGAAGTCCACGTGAAGTTGACGGTGAAATAACGACAAAATTCTTTAGTAGCGTGTGAAACTCTTGAGTGACACGTGGTAAGTTGTGATTGGCAGGATCGTTTTCAATTAGCGCTTAAGATATGGATAAGTGTACGTGGACATCGATTAAAAAACTAACATGCGTTGCAGTAGCCTTGGGATGCGCCGAGTTGGAGTAGAAAAGCCATGAAAATAACAAGGCCAATCATTGGAGACTTTTTGGTTCTGTGACAGCAAATCAGCTTGGTGGCTTCAGGCTTTTGGCTAAGCTAGGCTTCCAAAGAATTAGGAGTTTGTCCACTAGGAATAAAACATGAAAACAAGAAGAGAAAAATGGCGAACCTCGCTCCATCATCCATAGCATTAATGGTCTAGGTACATTTTCTACCAAGATAGAGTCTAGGTACAATTTATTTTTTCCGATAATTGTCGTACATCAATATTACAACAGTAATTTGGACCAAATATGAAATAACAAGGACAATTCATGGAAGGCTATGAGAAACGGAAGAAATATTTAAATAATTCAGTTTGATAAAGAAATAAATATCATATATATCAACCAAATTTTCTTGTTGGAATTGTTTTACATTTTTCTATAAAATTTTATACAATTTTTTTTTTAACGGCAGTCTTCTCAAATCTCAAAACATGTCTTGGAAAACTATAAATTTTAGTACAATCTCGGTTGGAAGTTTCGAAGACATTGTGTTCAGCAAGAACTTAATTCACAAAAAAAAAAAAAAAAATTATCAAAAAATAATGAGCCGGACTCGATTTTAAGCTATAAGTCAGTCAATAACCGCGTGGAATGAGGACAAAATGGTGACACAATGACACCATTCGACAGACACGGAACAATTAAAAGTGTGTTAAGTACGGTACTTAATTCTCTCTAAATGACAGACACTGAGACTCAGTCCCCTATAAAAACCCCCCTCATGCATCATCCCTGCCCTCCATTCCAAAAGAAATTAAATTCAACATTCATTCATTTCAATTGTTTCCTCATTTCCCTATGGAAGAATTCCAAGAGTCTGAAGTGCTATGGCCTGATCACCACGACAACAACATTCACAAGAGAGAGTTACAAACTTTACATACGTCTTTCGAGCGCAAAATGAGTATGAAGAAAACAGATTCGACCCATTCACGTCCCATACATATACCGGAGAAAAGTATGTGTAGTTTGCAGTCTAATTGGCTGGAATATGATAGTTTTGAAGACGAGGAAGAAGAAAAAATGTTACCACCACATGAAATGTTGGCTAGGCGCCTGAATGGGAAGATGGCTTTTTCGGTTTGTACTGGAAATGGTAGAACTCTTAAAGGCCGTGATTTGAGTAAAGTCAGAAATTCTATACTTCGAAGGACTGGATTTCTTGAAGCTTGTTGATTGTTAGTTTATACTTCAGAGTTGATAGAACTCAGAACTATCTATTTTTCCAAGCACTTTTTGAATGTAAATCATACATTGTAATATATACCAAGAGGAATCAAAGGAACACTCTTTTCTTCCTATTTATTTGATTTTTATGCGAGTTTATCAATCTGATCTCTTAAATCTTAATGTCACCTATGCACTTTAGAGAAGAGGATAAATGAAGAACTAGTTCGTTTTGCCAGCTACATATTACATGTGTTTCACGTTATGTATTATTGAATTACTAAGTATAATTGAATCAATTAGTTAAAGGGTTATGTGTACGACTTTGATGGCTTTAATCTTGTTTTTTGATGTTATTACTAAAATGGAATGTAAAGACTCACATACGTGGTCTAGGAATTTAGTCATTCAAACATCACCTATAATGGAGATATGTTAGGCTGTTTTTGATGTTCTAAGCTTTGAAGTTTGTCGAAATATGTCTCAACATGAAAGTTTGATTTTTGGCCATTATGAACTTGAGGATATGATCCAGAGATTACAACATTACTTCATTGAAATTACGGTTTTAAACAAAATAACTTTCCTTTTT
This sequence comes from Coptis chinensis, assembly GCF_015680905.1. Lineage (NCBI taxonomy): Eukaryota > Viridiplantae > Streptophyta > Magnoliopsida > Ranunculales > Ranunculaceae > Coptis > Coptis chinensis. The sequence goes on from NC_141464.1 coordinate 79,195,510, forward strand.
CTGTTCGTTCTGTATTGGATTGGAAGTTCATGGAACACTGCACATTTGAGGCCAGTTATTGGATTATACCTGCATCGGCTCACGATTATGTTTTACTTGGTATAGCTTAAGTAGAATAGGTAGTAGAGGTTGTAAGAAAACTAGGTTCCAAGATGTGTTGATCTTCTAGGAAACTGGTTGTGCTTAGGTAAGCTATAAAGTCTTACAGCATACCGTATGCACTCTGACGTCTGACCCTTGCAAAATCATAAACTCAATCCTCACACTCTACTAAACTCAAATACTCAATCTCAGTTCTTCACTGTCATTTTATCATCCATTCATTTTCCATTTTTTAATCTTTTGATAAAACGACACATGTTCAAGTGCAGATACCTTGAAATTGTGTTACCCTGACATCAATAGCCTAACATATAATAGGAAATTATACTAATTAACAAGTAGGGTCGCATGTATGTCATGGTTCTCCTTGTTTTGTTTTGCCCAAGTTTTTTGTGTTAAAAATACTAGTCAATTTGCTAAGCTGCATCTTGATCTGAAATCACAATTCATTTCAGATGTCTTAAGATTATAATTTTCTAATCACTGATTCAGAATTCTAATATTTTTGAAACTGAAAACTTGTACACATTGTACATACTAATCCAAGTCAACAAAACCTTAGATTAACAAAGAAAAGGAAAAGAAAGAAAGGGAGAAAAGAAGGGGGAAAAAGGCGCAATTCTACGATTTGAAGCAATCCCCACTGTTTGCGCTCAACAGTACAATTGCACTATTACAGTGTTCATTTGTGGATAAGATTAGTATTAAGTTAGGGAGTTCGATTACTTAATTGACAATGACATCTACCTTACCACATGGATATGCTTAAGACTTAAGATACAGATTAACTTATTAGTTAAGGCCACCTTTATTTGCCTAGCTACTTCAATAGAAAGTTAGAAACACACGACTTTCTTATCCAAATCATCATTCAACGTTGAATTTTGCATCAAAACAATGCCCCTTAAAACATCTTCCATGACCCTTTATCTATTGGAAAATAAGTAAAACAAAGTAGAAACGTATAGCCATATGGTACCTAATTCTGAACAATTAGAACAAACTAAAGACTACGGCGTGGTCAGTGGTCAGTGGTCACTAGTGATTCTACTCCTCAGTAACATCAAATCTCACTCTCTTTTCCTATTCAAATAATTTTGAAGTTGCTCTTCTTAATAATTGCAGAAGCAGCTCTCTACGAATTACGACCAGGAATACCAACAACTAATAACAGCCCTTGAGACAACTTATTAGCATCAATGCTGATTGAGAACAAGCCTTGGGGCTTCAAATAACATTTCCTCAACAAAAACGCTAAACTTGTATTGTTACTGCCCCTCACTGTGCACCAACCTTGGGCTTGCATTGCCCTGTACGGTACCTCTACTTCTCCCTCTCAATCTATTAGAAGGGACAAAACAAGAAGAACTTGAGCCAGATAGATTCCCATGAGAAGCAAATCATCTTCGTCACTTGGGAGATGTGGTGGAGAGCCTAATTTCTCCAACAAAAACTTGCCTACACCCTAACATGATTGGATGGGCTGTCATGAGTTAGACCCATGGACGTTTTTATGGGCAGTTGGGTAAGCAATCTAAGCACTGATGGAGTTGGTGTAGTTTTTTTAGCTCTTCCGGAATTCCGGCCAGGGTGCAAAATTTTACTCCAAAATGCTCACTGGCAGTCTATAAGAGAACACTCATCTCCGCAATGTCGGCGAAGAGCATAGTTTTGCTAAAGCAACACCTGTGCATACTTCCCAATTATATTACCATCATCGCATCAAACGCGATGGCAACACACAATAGAAAATTATACTAAATAGTAAGATTACAAGTATGCCATGGTTCTCCATGTTTTGTTTGTTAAAAGATTTACGTTATTCAAATTGTGCCTGTCTCCTACAATTTGCCTAGAAGAATATGAATATTTATCAGAAAATGCAACAGATGATCGATATACCAATGGATGAGAATAAGCTTGGAACCACGGAAGAAGACGATCTAGAGAAGTCCACCATGGACCTACAGAAGTACATCCCCTTTTATTTGTTCTTTGTTTCTCCCGTCCCACCCCATTTTGAACTTTTTTTTTTTTTTTTTTTTTTTTTTGGGCTTGAAACCCCATTTTGAACTTAATCAATCCCAAAAAGAGAAATACAGAAATTAAAGTGAACCCTTTGGTTCCTACCTTACAGTACCCCGATGAGACACGTGAGAGGGAAATATTCCAAAGAAGCAAAGAAAAAGTCGGTTGGAACACGGTAGAAAATTCGTGTAAGGCAGTAAGGGAAGCACCAAACGTTTTGACGAAATTAGCTTTTCATATGAAGATGATCATGTAACAAACTATATAAACATGAAACTGTACCTAACATGTGACTACACTATCGGGTGAATATAAAATTTGCAACTGGTATCTGTAGCATTGTAAAGTATATCTAAATCTAAATTGGGTAGAACGACAGTGAAGAGGTTTCTAAAATTCAATCCCATCTTAGGAACGGCCAAGTTTTGGAAAGTTGTGTATATAGCCCTTCATTCTAGACTTCTAGTGTCTCAATCTGTGTCTAGATCCTACAGATTTACTAAGTCCACAATCTACATGCTCTAAACTAAGTAGAACCCCACCAACTCAAAATGGATATTAATCGAGTATTTCTGGAAACTGATAGCAAGTACTCATTTCTCTGTCAAAACAAATTTCCAAAACGTAACTGAAAAAACACAGATGTAGCAGAACGCAATTTGAGCAAAGATTACCACCAGAAACTTACAAAATTGGTAAAACTACTCCATAAACTAGATCCAAAGAATTACATGCATAAATATTGTAGAAGACGACAAAAAATATATAGAATCCATCTGAAAGGTCCTCGAATAGAGCAAACCAAAAAAGAATGGCAACTAGGAACATGCTAGAGAAGTATCCTAATTGCTACACCAGAACAATGTAAATGCTGACATAAGGATGAATAATGACCACAATCGACAACAATAGACCTATAAGCTAACTCAACATAAGAGGTCAGTCTGGAGATCCCTAGTACACAATGCCTAATTTACTGCTCCACCTGCAGATGTTTTCTTATTGGGTTCGAAAACGTACTTGATCAGCGAGTCCTTGATCGACAACAACTCAGGAAACTCATTTTTCAACTTGGATGCATCCAATTCATTGTTGCTTCGTGGCGCAACTATCACCTTAGCCTGCTCTTCCAGTGTAAAATTTTTCCACTCAAACTTGGGGTCAATGTAACTCTTGTACATCTCCAGAATCTCATTATGGCTCACAACTCCGGGATTTGTGAAGTTCCATATACCCCTCAAATTCCTTTTTGCCATCTCAACAGAAATAGGAAGAAGCTCATCCAAGATTGTCATGCTGTTTGGAATGTTCACCACCTTGTTATAACGAGATATCTTCGTAATGAAGTTGCGTGGGTTGCTCAGGTCCGATGAAATTGGCATGCGGACTCGGAGAGTGCACACGTTGTCATATTCTTTCAATAGCTCTTCAACCTGGTTCATGCACAAAGCAATGTTAGGATTAACTCAAAACGGTAAGCAGAAAAAACTATGGGAAAAAACAGAAGAATAATATATTTACCATGGCCTTTGTCTTTGAGTAGAATGAACCAGTGAAATTGGGTGTGTCCTCTTCCTTAAAGCCAATGCCAGAACCTTCTGGATGTGCAGCATCATACTCAAATATACACCCAGTAGCAAAGTTCACCATTAACAACCCATGCTCCCTGCAGACATCTGCCAAGTTCAATGTACCTGCCACATTTGTGCGAATTGTCTCTGTTTTGTGAGATTCACACCAATCAACATTGGGTCTACCAGTCACACCAGCAGCATTAAAAACATGAGTAGGCTTGACATTTTGTATGTCCGCCAAAAGCAGTGACCTTTCCTGCAGCCTCCCTTTACCAAACTCGTAAGGAATACCTTGTTTCTCACAAATTTTACTAAGCAGACCCCCAATCCACCCCGTCCTACCATATATCAAGAACTTCAAGGGTGACTTCGGTGTAGATGGATTGCTCTTTATAACTGGTACCACCATCCTGGTGGGAGAAGGCTTGCTCTTTGCCTGAGTGGTCACAGCATTGCCTTCTTCATATCCCTGTCTTTCAATCCCCGGCATCATCAACATTCTAGGATGAGGCAGCAACGCTCCAGTTACATCGCCCCACCAATCGGGATTGCTAATATACCAGTCCATAGTTTTCTTCAGCCCTTCTTGCCACGTAGTCCTCTCTGCCCAACCTATATTGGTTAGTTTCTGATCATCCAAGAAATACCTCTGGTCATTAAATGGCCTGTTATCCACGAACTTAATGACTGTTTCTGGATCCAGCGAGAATAGATTGCATACATCCTTTGCCACATCAATTACTCTCCTCTCTTTCTTAGTTCCGATATTGTAGACATGGCCGACTTCTCCTTTGTGAAGAACTACTTCAAAAGCCTCAGCAACATCCTCACAGTAGAGATAACTCCGCACATTAGATCCATCACCGTGAATTGGAAGAGGCCTGCCTTGCATAGCCAGTAAAATGAACTTTGGGATTAACTTCTCTGGGAACTGGTTTGGCCCATACACATTGTTCCCTCTGGTGGTTATAACAGGTAAGCCATATGACCTCCCATATGCCATAACAAGCATCTCTGCTCCAGCTTTAGTTGCAGAGTAAGGGTTTGTTGGGAGAAGCTGTGAAGCCTCATGATTTCCCACAACAGCATCTTCATCAGTTTCCCCATAAACCTCATCAGTGCTCACATGGATGAACCTGCGAATCTGACCAGTGACTTTGCAGGCTTCTAGAAGAACATGAGTTCCATAGATGTTGTTCTTCGTAAACTCAAAACTGTTACCAAAGGAGTTATCTACATGAGTCTGAGCTGCAAAGTGCATAATCGTGTCTATCGACTCAGTAATGAGAAGAAAGTTGACAAGATCAGCACTACCAATGTCTCCCTTAACAAATTTAAAGTTGGGCGAAGATCGCGATGGAAGTAAATTCTTCAAATTCGAACAGTAATCAAGTTTGTCAAGGACGACAATCTTGTAGTCTGGATAGCTCCTGATCAGCTTGTTCGCAACATGGGATGCAATGAAGCCAGCCGCTCCCGTAATCAAAATGTTCTTGGGCGTATACGTCGCCATACCCAAGGAGCCTCTGCATCAAACGTTAAAAATGACTTCAAAAAATTACTCAAAACAAATAACCTTTGAAACAATTACAATATATATATAGAATTAGATACCTTATACATAAACCAAAACTAAAACTTAAAATTAAAATAATTTCATATAGGATCAAAACTTCCTGACATGTGTACATATTCATAAGCCAACAATTCACAGATAAACATGTTGAATTAGAAAGCTTGAAAACCAGATCGGATAACAAATCAAAGTTCATTATTTTTTTACGACTCAGATCCAAAATGAATGAATTACAGATCTAATATCCAATGTAGCAAAATTGTAACGAAAACAACAATGAAGATAAAAAAAACAATAGAATGAAAACTTACAGATCTGATCGAGATAAAAAATATTGAGATCGAGAATCGCGGTGTGTTTTATGTTCAGACAAAAGAGGACGAGAGAGTTTTTGGGAGGAAGAATGAAAATTTTAGTTTATGAGTCGGTTTATATATATACTCCCTCTCATTTTTTATTATTATTATAAGCGTGTGGGGGGGGCATTATGGGGAAATTACATTAGTAGTTGTTGGGATTTTATCATGTTCTTTTATTAGTGTATCAACTTTTGATGTTCTTAGTAATATTTTGTTAGGCTTGTTTATTCTGTGGTGAGGAGAGAAAGAGGAGAATTTTTGGTTGGTGTATTATGTGGTTGTGAATTGAAATAAATTTAGTATTAGTATAAATGTTGTAAATGTAGAAACTATGGGTGAACCATGCATTAATTTTTTGAATTATGATGAAGATAATAAGATATCTACAATTATGTAATAAATATTTTATATCTTAGCCTTTTCTCTTAATTTGGTCTTTGTTAGCTAGTGTATGTTTGATTTACATGACCAAGTACTAAAAAAACCTTGTGCAGCTTGCTATAGAAAAGAACACCGGAAAGGGGGTAAAAGAAGGTTTAACTGTGACGTTTCAAGGATTTGGATAAAACAAAATAAAAATGACATGAATCGTGTGCAATGTGGGATGTGTAATCAGTATTATTAATTTATTAGTATATTGATTTTAGATGTAACATAATTAAGTGGTTAAACTATGAGAATAATTTCAATCATAGGCATGCATGAAAATATATTCATCAAGTCGGTGGTCCATGGTCAACTTAATTCCACCACCTGCATTCATAAACTGTGATATCATAGAATACGCGCACAGTCGGCACAGAGTCAGGCAAACTTGAATACGACCAATAATTGAGGATCTTGATGGTCCAAATTTCTTTGGCGTAACCCAGTGACAATTAAGAATCACACTCAAAAACAAAATAATGGAATGCCTCTCATTTTGTTTTTTAACAGATTGTATGTGATTTTCATAATCTACCACCATCTATCGATAGCACCCATTTATCGAAATATATGGCAACAATGTATTGGAAAATTAGTTAACTGATATATATCGACTTCATATCTTTTAATTTCCATAATGCTATTTGAAATGGAAAATACAAGTTGATTTTTCAAATTATGAGAGGATTGAAGCTTTCTTGGTACTTAGGTAAATTTTCAGCAACTACTCTACTACTTTAATTTTTTTTTTGTTAGGTAAGTTAGAATTTAATTAAAAAATAAAAAATTACAAGGGTTTCGGGAATGATCAAAAATGCTCTTTTCTACAATTCAACGCTCTTATACTTACTACAAACTCTCAAAAAAGTACCATAAGGGATTTTTCCACCGTTTTACATAATCTGGTTTACCTTTCTATAAACGAGGATGTTGGTTTTGAAGTCTTGCACCTTCTTTAGAAAAGGCGTTGGCCGAGATGTTTCTTTCTCTCTATATATGTGTTATCTTGATGAAAATGAGTTTCTTGAGACATATTGTCCATCTAGGTGCAATGTTCCATGGGAGTTGATGAGATTCAAAGGCTAATACTGCTCCCATAGAGTCAAATTCGATCCATTCTTTGCATGTTATTGGATGAAACAGTAACTTGTATTTTTTAGGAAATACATGTATAGGTTCTTCATTAATCTAACAGCGTTTAAGACGAAGAGGTGAAGTAGCAACTATATTGGTTCGTTCATATATTTATCGATAGCTCCAGGATAAAAATCTATTTTTATAGAATTAAGGTTAGCATGTCATGTCAATGTTGTAACTTGAAATACTTGTGAATCAATCATGCACAGTGGTAGGACCATTGTAGATTGGGAAACATTGTTATTCGGCAAACTTATACAATTCTCTGTCGAGTATATGGGCTTTCATTCTCTATTATTACGTGTATGGGCTTTAAATTTTTTTAAGGTGGACTTCCGCCCATAACCTCATGGTTAAAATCTTCGGGCCCAATACTGAGCACACTGAAATTGGATCAGAAGGCCATTACTGACTTACTTGTTACTGTTGTTGTGTTGTGGTTGGTTTCCTTACTTTCTTCTGTGCTTATATTCAGCTTATTCAGTTTTTTGATCCATTTTCATTACTCCTCGTTGTTGTTAGCTTAGTTTTCCTCAAGCAAATTTACAAAGATTCTCGTCTCTGTGAAGGCCGGCCACTGAAATTGGGTCGGCCCTGACATAGTGTCCTTTAATTTGTTGCATTTGGTTGTAAATTTGCATTGCACCACCCCAATTATTTAAATCCTTTTATTGTTTTTGTTATCTATTTTATGACAGACTTCTTTATTAGTAAAGTTTTATTAGATATTAATATATTATATACTTGCTTACCACAACATGGATCATGGCATGTTCGATCACTGCCTTTGCCTCAGATTAATTGGCTTTTGAATTAAACATAGTGCAAAAACAAGATAACTGAAACACCATAATATCCGGGATTTTACTTAGGCAATGGGGGATTTTCTATTTCCTCGAGATAAATAACCAAAAATGACATTGGTCCGTGGAATGTGATGACCTAATAACTCACTTTTCATTGAATAACTTAGTTAATAAGTCAATAGATCTCAAACTTCGAATAGACACTCTTATGATTTCTCTGTGTTAGAACTGTTGAATGATCATTTCACTAATTAATTGCCTATTCACAGGCTTGATCATTCATACTAGTTGACTTTTGATCCTTAATTTAATCCAAAAAATGTCAACATGTGAACGCACATCTTTCCTTGAATCTAAACTTGGAGATGATTGTGCACTAGATATGTATTTTAGTGAAAACTATTGGTGAATGAAGCTGCGTTAGTTAGACATTAATTGTTAATACATATGAGGTGTTCAAAATTTGAAATTTTATAATCACTATGAGCAGAATTTGCGATATTCTAATGATCTGATCCATGATTGTATGCAATGCATCGAGAAGACAGTGTATTTCATCCATGGCTCGTTGCTCACTTAACTTCACGGTGTTCCAGCTGAAATAAAAAATAATGAAAAATAAGAGGCCGCTGTGATTAAAATGAATTAAGTGTGACACACGGCAATTTGAAAAGTCGGCATCAAAATATTAAGAACGTGATCTTAACTTTCATGTGAAGCCATGTTTATTAGCTTATAATGATGGTACTACATTATATACTCAAATTCACATACACTTTTTCCCTAAATCCTTATAATCAATACTGAATCCATCTTTCATTTCTCCAATGGCTTTAGAGGTTGGTTATGTTGTTTCCATGTTGTTCACACTCTTCATTTTACTATTGTGTGTCAAGCATTTGATCCAAACGACTAAAAACAACAGAATGATGAAGAAAAAGAAATTATTACCCCCAGGGGAAATGGGCATTCCTTGGATAGGTGAAACTTATGAATTCTACAAGGCGCAACGCAACAACAAATTGTTTGAGGAGTTCGTCGAGCCTAGGATGAAAAGATATGGCAACATTTTCAAAACCAGGCTAATGGGGTCGTCGACAGTGGTGGTGAATGGTGCCTCAGCTAACAAATTCTTCCTCTCTAATGAATTCAAGCTTGTCGTGAGCTCATGGCCATCTGCATCAGTTCAACTAATGGGTCCAACCTCAATAATGGAAAAACATGGGGATCAACATCGATGTATACGTGGGCTTATTGCAGCTAGTCTTAGTTGCACTAGCCTTGAGTCAATAGTACCTAAGATATGTAGGTGTGTTGAGTTGCATTTCAATGCACATTGGCAAGGCGAAGATTCTATAAGCCTATTCCGGTCCACAAAGATGCTAACATTCTCAATTGTGTTCAAATGCTTGCTGGGTATCAAAGTAGAATCTGGTATGCTAGAGATGTTTGAGAATGTCTTGGAAGGGGTGTTTGCAGTGCCTGTCGAATTTCCAGGCACAAAATTTTGGCACGCAAAAAGGGCAAGGTTGGGAATTGAAGAAATGTTGCTTAGTGTCATCAGAAAGAAGAGGAATGAACTTGAGGAATCCTGCGGGAGAGAGAATGGAGACGGGTTGTTACTATCTCGTTTGGTTGCTAGTTTGATCCGAGGTGAGATTAGTGAGGCAGAGGTTGTCGACAATGTGGTCTTGTTAGTATTTGCCGCCCATGACACAACTTCATTTGCCATTACTATGGTGTGTAGAATGTTAGCTCACCATCCCAACTGCTATGCTCGCCTTCTCCAAGGTAGTTCTTTTTCTTATCCCATAAGGCAATAGATTTTCAGCTAAAAGACTAACTATAAAGAAACTCTGTTGTTTAGTCCAGAACATTTGGAAATACTAGACCACCAAAAGTGGGAGAACCACATTAGAGGATACAAAGAGGATGATGTATTTGAGGGAACCTCTAGCATAAAGCATGCGACTCTTCCCACCCATCTTTGGATCTTTCAGGAAAGCTTTGTCGACATTGTTAGGAGGGATACATGATACCAAAAGGATGGAAGGTACAACTAGCTATCTTCTTTTTTCCAGGTTATGTTTGATTGATATTATTGGGTACCCTTTTAGAGATATATGCCAAGAACCTATTGGGTGCACCGACAGACCATCCTTACGACAAGTTTAAAGACTAAGAGTTCCACTCGATTGCAGTTCGATTCACATACCATTAGTACATTAGTCGGATACTCAGAGTTCTACTTTGATTTGGTTTTGTGAAACCCGAATTAGAGAGGTGTCCTTCTCCATCTATGATTCGATCATACCTCTATATAAACACACCGTGTTCATTAGTTCATTAGAGGGATCAATCACGAAACGTGAGAGAGAGAGACACGTAAGAGAGAACTCGTGTATCTGATCTTTTCGCTATATCGATATTGAAGAAGAAGTCGTCGCCTTTGCATACATACACCAAAAAAAACGAAGTTGAAGTCGTGATACACCCTTCTCTTTACCTACACGAAACAGATAAGTCTTTGATTGCTTCAATCTTCTTCTTTTCTCTTCTTCTGTCGGCCACCGAGAGAGTTATATTGTCGTTCTAGAGGGTAGTCTATTCTAGTGCAAAGTTAGGCTAACATTAACCATTGAATCCTGTGGAGGAAGACGCCACCGTTGCCTTTCTCGCACCATGGGAAGGGGCTTAAATCTTTCCTTAAGGACGACCCTAATCCGCGCCTTGGTTATTACATTATTCTCGTCCTTGTCTTCTATTGTTTTTTTTTATCCGCATACAACAATCTTAAGGAAAGATCAAGATGTCTACACTTTGTTGACACCACCGATCAAAGAAACTAATTCGAGTCATGGAAGTAACTTCGCCTATGAGAGATTCGTACCTCTACCAATGCTCAATTTACCTAATGTGTCAAAGATTGAATCCTTCAATGGTTCACACTTCAAGAGATGGAGAGAAAGGGTGTTCACAGCCTAGATGTACTCAACTATGCAAAGTATCTCAATCGATCACAAAGACTGGTGGAGGGTTCTAATGATTTCGAAAGAAATCAAGCCGCTTTTGCTCAATGGGAATAAGGTATGTCGTCATGCTATTTTGAGTACCTTGTCCAATGAGATTTTTGATATTTATTGTTCAAATAAGAATGCACATGATATATGGGAGAGTTTGAACAAAAATACATAATAGAGGATCTTTGGTACTTTCGAGGAAATATGCTATTGGAATTTTCTAAAGTTCCATATGAGAGAGGATAGAGATGTAACGCCTCAAATCCATGATTTTCATGTCTGATTAATGATTTGAAAACCGGGGGTATTAATTTGCACCCCCTTTGTTCTTTGGATGTTTGATTGAGAAACTCCCCGAGTCTTGGAAACACTATAAAAATAGTATGAAGCGATAAGCTAAAGCCGGATGACTCTTGAGGATGTGATCATTCACATTCACATAGAGGAAAAGAACAAGACTCGGGATGAGGTGTTGTCTAAGGAATTTCATTCTAAAGCCAATATCGTTGAAGGTAATCCCAGCAAATCTAACAAAACCTCTAAGAAGCAGAAGTCCAACAAAAATAAGAATTTCAAGGTCAAAGGCACTTCTTTTAAAAGGAGTGGTACTGGCAATGGAAATTGTTATGTTTGTGGTAAACCTGGACATAGGGCTTTTCAGTGCCGACACAAGAAAGACACTGATGATCCTCCCAATGCTAATCTAGTTGAGGGAGATGATATTGTTGCTGCTGTCGTGTCACAAGTGTTCATAGCCACTGGGAAGAGGAACTGGGTACTAGATTCTGGTGCCACCCGCCACGTCTGTGGTGATGTTGAAGCCTTCTCAGATTACATACTAGTGAAAGATGAAAAGGTCTATATGGGTGACTCTAGGTCTGTTCCTGTTGAGGGAACAGGCAAAGGTTCTTCCGGTTAACCGGGGAAAACCCTTTCACTTAGTAATGTTCTTCATGTTCCCGAGATTAAATTCGAATCTGATTTGTGGTCCCTACCGGGAAAAGTCAAGGCCAAGGTGACTTTTGAGAGTGACAAGTTTGTTCCGACAAAGAATGAGGGTTTTGTTGGTAAAGGTTATTGTAATAACAGATGGGTCTTTTCATGTTGAATGTACTTTGACAACATTATTATTAATAAGAATGAATCATTACGCTTTATTTGCTTGACTCTTTTAATATATGGCATGGTAGACTAGGACATGTGAATGTTCATTATATGAAAATGATGAAAGCATGTGGTTTATTGTCTAATATTTCTGATTTTTCTAATGATAAATGTGAGATATGTCTTTGAGACTAAAGCCACGAAGAAACCCCTAGAACCGCGTGTCTAGAGATAAACCGGATTACTAACTCTTATTCATACAGTTTGGGTGAATTCCGGAAGTACCATGTCTAGAGGGGGAAGTTTTATTATATTACATTCATAGATGACTTCTCTAGGTACACCATGGTATATTTACTTAGACACAAGCATGAGGCGGTGAGATATTTCTCAAGTACAAAGTGAAGTTGAAAACCAAATTTTAATCTGTAAGATTAAGAGACTTCCGTCCGATAGGGGTGGAGAATATGAGTCTAACCCCTTCCGGGACTTTTGTGACAAGAATGGCATTATTCATGAGACTACTCCACCATACTCTCCTCGAGTCTAATGGAGTAGCCGAACGAGAACAACAAATGAAACTAAAAAGAGATGATGAATGCTATGCTTGTAAGTTCGGAGCTTCCCCGAACTTGTGGGGGAGCAATCCTATCTGCTTGCCATATCTGAGAATAGGATACCCAACAAGAAAACAGGGAATAAGACACCATATGAGTTATGGAAAGGTCATGTACCTACCCTGACATACTTAAAAATGTGGGGGTGTCTTGCTAAGGTTCTTATAAACGAACCTAAAAAGAGAAAATTGGGACCTAGAACTGTTGATTGTATGTTCATTGGTTATGCTCATAATAGTCTTTGCATATAGATTTTTAGTAGTAAAATCTGATAATAACCTTGTCGATGCTAACACTATTATAGAGAGTAAAAATGCTGATTTCTTTGAGAATTTGTTTCCTTTGAAAATTGGCATTGAGAGGTTGGTAGCTCCTAGTGAACAACAATCAACAGATTCTGAATTTTGAACAAGAAATTCGAATAGTAAAAGAGACGAGAAAATCCACCAATTTTGGTGATGACTTTTACACATTTCTTCTTGATGATGATCCCGTGGCGATAATGAGGCAATCGGTTCTCGAGATGCTCCTTTCTACGGAATGATGCTATCCACTCCGAACTAGATTCGATTATAGCTAATCACACATGGGAGATAGTTGATCTCCTCCCGGGCTAAACCTATATCGTTACAAGTGGATCTTCAAAAAGAAATTGAAACTAGATGGTTCCATTGAGAAATACAAGGCTAGACTTGTAGTCAAGGGTTCTCCCGGAAGAAAGGCATTGACTATTTTGATACTTATGCTCCTCGTAACTAGGATTTCTTCTATAAGAGTTCTAATGGCTCTAGCTGCTATTCATAATTTATTTATTCATCAAATGGATGTAAAAACTGCATTTTTGAATGGTGATCTTGATGAAGAAATATATATGATGCAGCCTGAGGGTACGATAGTACCAGGGAATGAGCATAAGGTATGCAAGTTAGTTAAGTCTTTATATGGGTTGAAACAAGCGCCAAAACAATGGCATGAAAAGTTTGACAGTGTCATGATGTCTAATGGATATCACATAAATGATGCTGATAAATGTATTTACTTCAAATCTTTTGATGTGAATTCATATGTGATTATCTGTCTATATGTGGATGACATGTTAATCATGAGTCCTAGCCTTGATGTTGTGAGAAACACCAAGATGTTTTATCCTCCCAATTTGAAATGAAGGATTTGGGAGAAGCCGATGTGATTCTTGGAATCAAAATCATCGAAAATTGATGGCTATACGGCTTTCACAAGAGCATTATGTTGAGAAGTTTTTGAAGAAGTTTAACTTTTATGATAGTAAGCCCGTGGTTAATGGCACACCTTATGAGGCAAATAGTGAACTTCGAAAATGCTCAACATGGTGTACTTCGATCTAGATATGCCCAAATTATTGGTAGTCTCATGTACTTGATGAATTGCACTAGACGACATTGCTTATCGCGGTTAGCGCGGCTAAGCGGATACACTCATTGTCCTAGTCGGGAACATTGGAGTCGTTAGAGATTAGCCAAGTACTTGAGAGGAACAATGAATTACGCATAAGGTTTAGACAAACTCCACCCTGTGATAGAGGGTTATTGTGATGCAAACCGGATATCCGATTCTCATGATATCAAGTCCACTAGTGGTTATATTTTCACCCTAGGTGGAGGTGCAGATCGCTTGGAAATCTTCTAAGCGACCTTGATAGCTCGTTCAACCATGGAGTCCGAGCTTATTGCTTTAGATAAAGCAAGTCTTTGAAGTCGAAAGTGAGTTCAAAACCTCTTGGCGGATCTTCCTATCGGTACAAAACCGCCTCCGCATTTGTACCTATGCATTGTATTTGTCGGTATCAATAGCAAAAGCAAAGAGCAAAATTGTATAATGGGAAAAGCAGGCATATTCGGCTGCGAGACTACTGATATAAAGCAACCTAATGGAATCCGGAGTTGTGGCTCTAGATTATGTGAGGTCGAGTTAAATTTGGCCGATCCTCCGACAAAGCCACTTAACGGGGAGACAAGTGGTTGATCGTCGAGGGGATGGGACTTTTGCCTTAGATAGAGGGCGACGACGGCAACCCCACCTATGTGATTGGAGATCCCATGAAGTAGGTTCAAAGGGAAAAACAAGTCACCTAGTCGCCTCGTATGCTATTGTCTTTATTTGAGGCGTCCCACCCTATGACTAGATAGCATTTTTGTATACTTTGTATAACTTGAATAGCAATGAGAACGGGATGAGTTATTTTACTCTTAATGGAATCCATAGTCCTTATTTTTATGAGATAGTGTATTTTAACCGCTATGTACACTTGATGGATATCCACCCACGTGAATGTAGAACCGGATCGGTTCTTATGGGTATTGAGGCAAATACTCTGAGCATTCACTTAACACGTAGCTAAGGGCCAAAAAACAACACCGCAAATCGCATATAATGAAAGAGCAATGTGGGTGCATGTCCTCTATTTTACTACAAGGAATGTTGGTTCAAAGATTTTTAATCCACCACTTTCAATGATTATAAGACATGTTACCCTATGACCGTTTCAAGCCTCAAAAGCACCAAGATCTTATGCATTGTTTTTCGATTCTCTCCGGCATTTCGTTAACCCATTTCTTTTGTAATATCCTATTCCAAAATAGTGGGGACTATAAGTATTTTGAAATAGTGGGGATTGTTGGAATCTTCATGTGTATTTCAAATACTTGTGTGTTGTTTAGTCCCACATTGATGAACCACCACTAGCAAGTGAGGTATTTGAGGTGAACCTCTAGCATAAGGGCGCCCTTAGGGTACAAAGGCTTTTTGTGTTAGGAGGGAGGACTCACCCAAAACCCACACACGCTAAGCAAGACCGAACCGAGGCGAAGTCGCGTGGGTGTCGTTTGTTAGACTAGTGGGTAGTGGATCATCAATAGCCTAAACTTTTTCTTTTGAACAAGTTTAGTTTCGGAGTTCCACTAACAATTGGATTCTCAGATCGGCTTGAGAGTTCTACTTTGATTTGGTTTTGTGAAACCGAATTAGAGGGTGTCCTTCTCCATCTATGATTCGATCATACCTCTATATAAACACACCGTGTTCATTAGAGGATCAATCACGTAACAGAGAGAGAGAGAGACGTAAGAGAGAAACTTCGTGTATCTGATCTTCTTCTTCTTTGCTATATTGAGAGAGAAGATGTAAGTCTTTGCCCTCCATACACACCGCCAAATAAACGTAGTTGAAGTCGTGATACACCCTTTCTCTTACCTACACCGAAACGATAAGTCTTTGATTGCTTCAATCTTCTTCTTTTCTTTCTTCACAACCGTTGAGGAGAGAGTTATATTCACTTGCTCTAGAGGGTAGTCTATTCTAGTGCAAAGTTAGACTGCTCATTAACCATTGAATCCGTGAGGAAGACGCCATCGCCTGCCTTTCTCACTAGGAAGGGAAGGGGCGAAATCTTTCCTTAAGGATTGACCCTTAATCCAGCGCTTGGTTATTACCTGTTATTCTGTCCTTGTCTTCTATTGTTTTCTTTTATCTGCATACAACAGTTCTTAATTTCTTTTCTTATCCCATAAGGCAATAGATTTTCAGCTAAAAGACTAACTATAAAGAAACTCTGTATTCCGCATTGGCAGAACATTTGGAAATACTAGACAACCAAAAAGTGGGAGAAACTCTTACATTAGAGGATACAAAGAGGATGATGTATACATGGAAAGTGGCTCGCGAAAGCATGCGACTCTTCCCACCCATCTTTGGATCTTTCAGGAAAGCAATTGTTGACATTGATTACGAGGGATACATGATACCAAAAGGATGGAAGGTACAACTAGCTATCTTCTTTTTTTCCAGGTTATGTTTGATTGATATTATTGTATACTGGTACCCTACAAATTTAGAGATATATGCCAAGAACCTATTGTGTGCACCGACAGACCATCCTTACGACAAGTTTAAAGACTAAGTACTTCGGGGATTCTCAGCGGGTCGATTGCAGTACAACACATCGATTCAAATACCATTAGTACATTAGTCGGATACTCAGATGTATACTCTTGGTCTCAGACTCATCCCATATATTGGGCATTTATCTTCTTCCATGGAGTGTGCAGGTGCTATGGACAGCATATGGAAGCCATTACAATGAACAATATTTTCAGAAGCCTTTGGACTTTGATCCGGACAGGTTCGAGGAGCCTATTGCACCATATGTTTATGTTCCGTTTGGAGGAGGACCAAGAGTATGTGCAGGATACCAACTGGCAAAGTTCAACATCCTCATTTTCTTGCATTTTATGGTAACTCGATACAATTGGTCGCTAATTTATCCCGATGAGCGCATCACAATAGATCCCCTGCCCTTTCCCTTCCATGGAATGCCCATTAAAATTTCTCCGAAACTGTAACAGAAACTAAACACACAAGATTGTTTGTACATTTAAACTAACACAATATTTGCTCTTTCCATTCTTTTGAAGTTTTGATTATAATAGGTTGATTACATCGTTGAATTAATGTCCAGTTTAAATCTTTGTACCTCAAAACCCAAATTCGGACTCGAATAGATTATAGAACATGCTTTTATTAGTCATGTGGTCTACAATCACAATCAAAACATGGAAACAGTTGTTGAATTTTCGTAAGGTTTTTTCAATTTTTCGGTTCGAGGTCCCTATATTGTCAGAAAATATTAGCTGATGGGCGATGATGTTCCCTCGAGCCCCTCACCGAGTTCACCGATTTCGTCTTGTGGGGGCGTTTATGCTTCCCACACATACAGCAACCGTGTTCCTTCAATTTTTTGTGGTTAAATTTTATTAATTAATTGGTCATCAAACCATTAGATTGATTTTAACACACGACCGCTACAATTATAGTATTGATTCAAAGACCATACTATATAAAGGAAAGCCAGTATAGCAAAATGCCAACCATGTACATCTAATGAAGATAGAGCCTTGAAGTATATTCTAAACACGAAATTCTTTCAAAATAAGGAAATACAGCTAGACAAGAGTAGTAGAAATTAGAAAGGGATGTTAATGAACAATTGTAGTCTATGAATTTCAACAAGGTTTCACAGAAATCTGCGTGTGTTCTGCTTGTTACTTCATAAGTTCATATCACATGAGTTCCTCCTTGGCCTCAATCTCTGCTTATGAAATTTGGACCGGCGCCGCTGGAGTTGCGGGTACGTACTATTTATCTATTTTGTGTATCCCTTCTTCTCTTAATTTTGTGTGATGGATGATATACATATGTTTGAATCCTTCTTGCATTTTGTATCATGGTGCGCGCACTTCCACATGAAAAAACAGGATAGCTCATATACCTCTTGTGCTTATAGAGTTATATGTAAAAGAAAGCATTGAAGAAAGGATTTAGAAGATAGTGGTGATCGAAACAAGTTAACCTGACAAATTGATTCCTCAAAGCAAACGTAAACGTATCAATTCTTAGATTTCTAGACTTGAATACGTCAATTTTTGTTAATTGAAAAAAACTTGACAAATTTGCAACACTCAAATTCATATAAGGCATGTATGCATACCCAGCTCCCAAAGCTTCAATTGCTCTTGCATCTCAAATTCCACTGCTAATCGCTTCTGAATTTCTAATGGTGTCCATCGATACTTGTCAGTTGTCACCTCAAAGTATTTGCAATTTATGCAACCCAACTTCTAAACGACTCCAGAAGTCTCATGGCAATCTACACGTGGTCCGTTCTTACAATCCAAACAACTAGGCATGGGCCACCACCCATCCTCATCACACAACACTGACAACAGTCAAGAGCTACATTTTCTCATTTCAAGCCACTACTATGAATTTTGTCGCCAAGCTCAAATAGTGTTCTCAAAATAATTTCGATTTTCTTTCTTGTCCGTTTCCACTTTCCAGGCCCCAGCCCCCAGCCCCCAGCCCCTAGGGGACAAATATATCGATTTCAACAGATAAATCGATATTTCGCGATACTTTATAGCTATTGGGGCGGCTGAGTTACGGATCCTCCTTTAAATTTCAACAACAAAAAAGTACATACTCGAAACCTCCGAACATATCTTAAAAAAAAAAAGAAGAAAAAATTTCCACAACAATGTCGTCTTTCACACTCCGTTTTCCCTCAATCTATTCATCACCCAAAATCTCACCACGCTCCACCACAACCAAAACAAAATCATCGTTCCTTAATTTTAATCAAAATCTCACAACCCCAAACTCCATTTCCTTAAAAATGTAAACTCCTCTCAATTCCTCTCACTTACTTTATTAAAACCCAATAATAATATTCCTATCATAAAATCGACCACCCCATCACATATTTGCATGGCCTCATATCAAACTGTACCAGCATCAGACCGTTTGATATCAATCATAGCATATTTTATCCCATTCTTAAGTGGTTTATCATATGGTTATCATTTATTCTCATATTTCCCAACCTTAGAATTCATATTCAACCCTTTTGTACCCATCCTAGCATTTTATAAATCAATACCTGGCTCTAATTTATTAACATTTTTTGGTTTATATCTTGGGGTTGTTCGTGATCGTAAGTTTAATCGTTTTGTAAGGTTTAATGCTTTACAAGCTTTGTTATTGGAGTTTTTAATGATTGTACCGTCACTATTACATGTTGTTTTTCCTTATGGTGAAGGTTTTGGGTTTAAGATTATTCAAGTGGTGCATAGTGTGTGTTTTGTGGTGGTCTTGTGTTGTTTTGTTTATGCACTTGGGTTTTGTATTTTTGGGAAGAAGCCTTATTTTCCTAAAATTAATGAGGTTATTGAGTGGAGACTTTTTGCTGAAGATCAATTTTAGTGTTATAAGCTGAAGGACAGAAGACTTGACAGACATGGTTGTGAATGTTGAAGTTTGAGAAATGGAAAGTGCAAGTTTAGATTCAGAATGTAATGTAGTGAAGTTATCTAGAGGCAAAACATATTTATGAGTTGTAATGTTTAATGGAGTTGAAAGTTTCATTGGTTTTCTAATGCAATTGCATTATTTTGTTTAGTATGTTTGATATTTAGTTTTGATCGTAGTTGTGAATAATGTCAAGGAGTAAAACATGAAATATAAGATGTGTAATGCTGCATGACAACTACACTTCCAAACATTGAGATTTCCCGGGGACCATATCATGTGGGACTTCCACCAAAATTTGATAGTTATGATATTCTAGTGCAATTGCCTTTTTTTTTTTTTTTTTTATGTTTGAAATTTAGTTCTGATCCTAGTTGTGAATAATGTTAAATTGTTAAGGAGTAAAACTTGAAATCTCAAATGTATAATGCGGCAGCCAAACTTCCAAATAAACATTGAGATTTCCTATCAACTATATCTTGTGGACTTTTACCAAAAATTTGATAATTCTGTTATTCTGTATTATGTGTCTCAGACTGTCAGCTTCAACTACACATATGGAATGGTTAGAAAAAACAACAGAGACACTTCAATCATTTCAGTTTTGTATAAAACTCGCAAGGGAATACAGAGGCAGTAATATATTTTGCTAAAAACTAACAAATGAAGCAAGCAGGGACAATAGAATACTGAATACCTAGGATCTCACAACTGTTTAGACTATTGTTGTTAGCATATTCAGTAGTATTTGCAAAAGTTGTCCTATAACTTAATGAAGAACTTGTCATAATTGCAAAAGGCCTAACTGGATATTGTTTGTTCTTGTTTCATTGTTTGTGGAGTTCATATACGATGATTGATCTTGAACACTTCAGTTTAAAATTCAATATTCTTCCATGGATGAAGTAAATTTCGTAATTAAGATTTGTAAAATCTTGTATTATAACACCGTTTGCTTCAATGGAATCAGAGATGAGTACCTTTGAGAGCAAGATATGCCTGTGATCATTCTTAAAGACCATGGTCTATTTTGGCTCCTTGGTAATACCTCAGCTCAACACAGTCTTCGGGCTATGTTCAACTATTCAAGCAGATCCGTCTAGTGTGTTTTTGTATATGTAATCATATCGGTATTTACATTGAATTGCACTAAGCTTGTTTTGAAGAAGATGGACACGGCAAATGCTTCTTACAATCTTATATGTATTCTTTGTCTGCCTTTTGCCTCACTTTTCTCTTTCTAAATCTTATTTCTGAATGGCTTTGATTACTGAAAAGAATCTCTGCTAATATCCTTATTTGCTACCAGGGAACGTGTTTGCGTTTGTGCTGTTCATGTCTCCTATGTGAGTTTTAGTCATACTTCTTCCTTTTCATTTACCAGAAGTTACGAAGTCAATTGTAAGTGAGGATATGCTCTCTTCTTATACAGACCCACTTTTAGAAGAATAATCAGAAATGAATCTACGGAGCAGTTCTCTGGATTGCCATATATATACAGCCTCTTGAACTGCTTGATCTGCCTCTGGTATGGGTTGCCACTTGTGAAACCTGGTATCATACTAGTTGCTACAGTCAATTCAGTTGGTGCGCTTTTCCAATTAACCTATGTTACTCTATTCATTGTATATGCCGAGAAAGCAAAAAAGGTATGTTTCCCTTTCAAAATTTATTGTATGATCCAGAGTTTATCCTAGTTTTCTTTAACATCTTTAGAACTTTTTGGTTATTTTGCCTCGACATGTTGCTGACAGGTGAAAATGTTAGGTTTGCTGCTTGCAGTTCTTGGTGTATTTGCAATCATAGTATCACTGAGCATGAAGGCATTTAGCCCTAATAGACGACAACTCTTTGTTGGATATTTGAGCATGGCTTCTCTAGTGTCCATGTTTGCGTCCCCATTGTTTATAATTGTAAGTTCACTATTATTATGTTGCTTTACGAAATGGTAATCTTGTTGCAAGAGAAATTATCAACAGAGAGATTGTATACCAGAACTTCTCTGCTTGTGCTGATCCCTATAGCTAAGTAGTTTACATCCATTGTTCAATTCATTCTAATGAAAACATGTATTTTGCTAGAATCTAGTGATCCGGACAATGAGTGTTGAATTCATGCCATTCTATCTGTCCCTTTCAACCTTCCTAATGAGCGTGTCTTTCTTTGCATATGGGATATTGAAGTGTGACCCGTTCATTCATGTAAGCTTCCTGGGAACTTGAATTCATCTGAACTCTCTATACGAACTTGCAAAATCATTTGAAGGTGTTTTGCCCTATCTTTTGAGTCTAACTAATTTGTTTTGTTGAACTCTTCTTTGTGTTTCAGGTCCCAAATGGAATCGGAGCGTTGCTTGGAGCAGTACAATTGTTGTTGTACTCCTATTACAGAAGAACATCGATTCGAGACCAAAGAGAACCATTAATAGTGTCATAAGAGTGAGTGAAATGTCAGATGCAATGATATTATATTGCTCCATTTCTTGCTGTGGTAATTGTACATATGCAATTCTTTCATTGTTTTTTTAGGTGCGTATTACTATTGTTAGTAGGAAACAAAATTTACCAACAAGGTCACATAGCTTTTTTTTTTTTTTTTTTTAATCATCACATAGCTTTTTTTTTTTTTTTTTTTTTTTTAGCTAATCATCACATAGCTTTTAATACCATTTAGCATGATTTTTTATTTTTATTTCAATTTTTCATTATGAAACAAAGTTTCTTATCAAGTCACTCTTTCTCTCACTGTCCTCATTCTGACTTCCTAAACTTTAGTCTATAGCTATATACTCGGTGTTGGGCCTTGATCCTATTTCTATTATCTGTTGGGCCCTTTTCTTACTGAATTTGGGCGAAGTGGTGCTATCGGAAATGATGATTGCTCTTTTCTAGTCACTTATGTCGTCACTTGATCAACCATTTGATCAGCTTATCTATTGTCATGTCTCTTAGCAAATCTTTTTTTTTTCGCTACAATCTCTAAGCAAATCTGGTAACCGATAATTAGGGGAGATTTTGGTCCTCAACTAGCACATGCTCCATGGACTCTCATAACTTCGTAAGTCACTAATGTTGTAATGTGGAGTTGTGGACACTGTGGGTTTGCAAGAACGTGCATGGTTGACTCTCTTTTATGAACAAGTCTAAATTGATATTTGGGTAGTTTAATTCAAGTAATAAAATATCGCCGATATATCATCGATATTTTTGTGTACACTGATATTGATATATTCGATATATATCGATATATATTAGAATTTTCGATATAATGATATTTATTGATTGATATATACGATATATCCGATATAAATTGTTGATTTTGACTGATATTATTGACTTTGATTAAATATTGTTGATTTTGACCGATATATTGTCGATATTTCCGATATAATAGACGATATTTCTGATATAATCGATGATATTTCTGATATATCGACATACAAAACAAAATTTTGACTGGTCACAAAAAAACTAGATATATATGATATTTCTGATATATATCGGTTTTTAGGTATACCGATATATTTCCCAAATTCGATATTTTGATCTTTGGTTTAATTTGCTTTTTTAATCATTTTGTTGCTCAACCACCGTGGGCTATATATATTTTTGAATGACGAGCCTGGGGCAGATGCCTGTCCAAGCCAACCTTGTATATTTCGGTATACTTTGATAAAATTTTCAATTAGTCTTCTTTTAAAATAAGTAGACGCGCCTGCAGTTTATGCATATGCAGTACAGTACTATCGAAATACCCAGTACTATTGAGTATGTCTCCAAAACTAACAAAACATCCATGTTTGTTTTTATTGTAGTCTTAAAACTAACAATCACCCTATTTTCAATAAAGACATTAAAAAAACTTGTAAATGGTGTATTTAGCATTTTTTCCTTATACACTTCCATTATGTCACATCTAATTAAATCCACAAACTCAACCATTGACTTCAAACTTGACCTATAACTCAACAACTCACTTTTAACCAAATTTTGTTTACCTTTCTCTTCCATCTTTTCTTTGCCTTTTGTTTTTGGGTTTACACTTGTTGAGATAGTTGCATCTTTACTTTGTTTCGGAAGACTCAGTTTAGATTCAGTGACCTTCCCTTGCAACGTAACCTAAAAAAGAAAATTAATGATTTAGTAGTTTGTTTCAACCAAATTTCATTGCGACATGGATATTTTAGTATAAAACATGTCTCAAAACTCAAACAAACATCACCAATTTAAACCACAACCAATACTCATGTTGCATTAGGATTTGACAGCCATGTTGCAGTAGTAAGTGACAATGCAAATCAATCCAAGTATATTCGATACAACACTCATGTTGCAATGAATACATTCAACACGTTTTAACCAATTTATTTTCAATTTTTCATAAAATAGAAATCCTAGTATATCAAAATTGTGAAACTATCAATGAAATTTGGTTTATAAGCTTTTTGTCGTTTGGTTGTCCTTTTTTTTAGTAGATTTCGTGTTTGTTTGCACATGATCGTTTGAATCGTTATTTTTTTCTTTATTTTGAAATTTGGGAGAACTTGGGTTTTCTGTTTGCAATATATATATATATATATATATATTATTGACTTTTGATTTATGTGTTTAAAAGACAAATTTGTAATATTACCAACAAATATACCGGGTGGGCTTTTGGTTTGTATTAGCCCAATTTCTGAAACTTGTAAGCACTGTTCTAAAAATCAGTCTAGGCTACCACCTAGGCGGTCTCTAGGCGCTAGGCGGTGCCCAACTGACTCGCCTAGGCCCGAGTCGTTTAAAAAATCGGTGGACCGACTAGGCGGTCCAGTCAATTATTATTTATTTATTTTTATTTTTTATTTTTTTTAAGTGGAAATTTTATTAATAATGATAACGCGTTTTACAAATAATTAGGACAAGCATGCAACAAGCTGCGCCGCAAGTCCTTTATGAATGACAAATCCTATCCTCCTAAAAACAAACTCGTTAGAACCAACTGTCATTACGTTACAGTCCATAACTTTCTGCAATCTCTTAAGGAGCTCAACAGACTGTTGTGCCAAGAAACCAAAAGTGTCAAAACTGAAAGGAATGAAACAATGTTGGTTAGCTCTACAAGCCTCCTCGTGTTTCTCAATTTTCCCCTCGCTTCTTTCTCTATTAGTAGCTTCTCCCCACCTTAAAGACTCCATTCCCAAGCCCTACCAATAGAGAGGCTCCAGTTACATCAACACACGCATGCCTCCCCTCAGACCAACTGTAGATCAATACATCCGCAGGCCGAAGTGTCGATCTCCCATCATTCGGATCAGTGAGAAAATTCACAGGAGCCTCCTTCTTCACCTGTACCCCAACCCTCCAAAATGCATCACATAAAATATCTTTGACATGATCATGTCGGTATTTGAAACCTGGGAAATATCTACAATGTGCTACATGGTCCCCAAAATCATCTAGTCTGCTCTTTTTGCAAACAGGGCATAGACCACCATCAGAGTACAAAGGAATCATGAGACGGTACCGGAAAATAGAACGATACTCTACCGGCGACATACACTGTCCAAGTCCCTCCATCGGAATAGCAAGTAGGAAATCCTTTGTATGTTCTGACTGTAAGCATCCAATGATAGCTTTCTGACGAGCCGATAACACAAACTCCCTCTCAAGACCAGCAACAATCTTACCATAGAACGCTTTCGCCAAAACTTTTTGTGGTTTTGAGGGGACAATGAAGACTCACGACCATAGAACCGAGGTCAAAATCGGGTAGACAGAGACTCAATGCATTGCTAGCAACATCAAGAATCTCATCCAAAGGTACTGGGCCACAACTCCTAAGAATGTGGTTCTGAAGCTTAAAAGTCTGACAGCGGGAGGCCACAAAAGCAAATGTAGAGACATCAGTGGCACAATAAATACCTAAACTGCCTAGACATAATGGGAGTGTCGATAAACGCCACTGTAAATCACCGAGAAACCACAATACCCTGGAGAACACTGCGGAGATGCCGATCAGAAACCACAATACCCTGGAGAACATTGCGGAGATGCCGATCAAAAGTCTGAGCTGCCTCTCTGAAAAAGGATGGTGGACAAGTACGAATCGCGAAGACCAACTTAGAGATCCCAACACAAGCTCGTAAGAGTGCTAACTCACACTGTGGATCTTCTAATACAGCCAAACGGTCCATCAGAGTCATAGCCTTGTCAATACGCTTACGAGCAAGACCCATGACAAAAAATGCATCAGTGTTAACTGCAACTCCAAGCAACCTGACCCCCTGCTGAGGATGGGACAAATCTGAAGGAAAGAGACCAAGAGTAGAGCGACGTGGATCTAGTGATGGCCAAAATATCTCAGTTTTAGCCACATTAAGAACTAACCCATAAGAAGGTCCTTCTTGCTGAATCATACCCAAAGCTGTTGCCACCTGTTCTGTATCCCCGACCAGAGTCCCATCATCTAGGTACCACGCCTGTAGCAATAACTGACAACTGGACTGGATCCGTAGAATAAGATGATGCAACACCAGTGCAAATAGAAGGGGACCCAGAGGGCCGCCTTGTTGGACTCTAGTAGCAGACTATATATAGCCATCCCCCACGTATAACCTCGCAAGTTGACAATATAAGTACTCGACCCAAGGGGCAATAGCTGGGCATCGGATACGAACCTCTTTCAACATGATGGTCCGATCAACCATGTTAAAAGCATTCTGAAAATCTACCAGTAGCATAGAAAGAGAGCTATTGTCGTTGTTAGCATACACCATACGGTTGGCCACAAGGCAAAATCGCCTCTGCTCCACCAGAAACACCCACCCCATACTGGAAATCCTGTAAGTACTCAACCACATCTCTGGAAACTCCTCTCATTGCAATCTTAGAGACCAGACGACGCCAAACCATGCCCACAGCTATATGACTTTTTTTTTTTTTTTTTTTTTTAATGTCGAAAATTAAAGGCCCGTGTAGATTTAAGATTTGAATGAGTTTAAAAGACTAAAGTTTAATGTAAATTATATGCCACTATAACAAAGAGTATATTTTTATATGAAGTCGATATTTTTCAACTATTGCTTTCTTCTCTGACTTTGAAAAAGCATAAAAGCACCAAAGGAAACACCATCCTGCATTTCCTAAGGGATCGACTTTTGCTTGGAGAGTGATAGTTGTTTATGTACGTGGGGAATGGGGACCTTGAATGGGCGATTGGGTGTTACTTAACAGTATCCTAATCCTTGTTCCAGTGCACCAATGTTTACCACTAATAGTAAAATTTGGTTGGTGCGATTGCTTATCTCTGTCTTCCCTCCAAAAACTTCCGAAACAAGTAAGGAAACTCATTCTCTTCTCAATCAACTCTTTAATAGTGATCAATCTCCCTGGTAAAATCCTCAAATCTGAGTTCAGAGACTTAGAAATTGCTTTCCTTTTATGGTAAAATCCTACACTGTTAACAGTGAGTTCATAAAAGAAATCAAACTAAGGTTACAGTACTATAACCCAAGTTACAATATCCACTTTCTTCTTAACTTAACTAAGCTACAGTACTATCGATCAATCTCTCTGGTAAAATCCTCACGTTTGAGTTCAGAGAGATCTACATATTTGCTTTCATTCTCTGGTAAAATCCTCCATTGTTAACAGTGAGAGTTCAGAAAAGAAATTAAACAATAATGGATCTTTATGAGTTTGAAAATCCATCAAGGATAAGCAAATTAGTGGTAGTTGATACACCAACTTACTCTGAGGAATTAAGGGTAAACACTGTAGTTGGAGTGGCCGAACCTCCAATCTTCAAGTCTTATGCTGATGCTGCAAAAGAAGGTGCAGTACCTCTCTTTGAGATCCACAACCTCCCAGCTCCAGAAATGGTTGGGGAATACCCCTTAGTCACAATCCCCCAAAAGGCATATGAGCGAGGTCTAGACTACTGCAAATTCTGCTTACTCGGTCGTATTGACCTGCTAAAAACTCTTATTGAACAAATCCGAGCGCTTGCTCGTGAACTATGGAAGCCTCAAAGAGAATGGGTTATAACGCCGATAGGTAAAGGTTACCTCTTTATTCGATTCTCTAACGCTGAGGACCTAAACCGTGTCTGAGCAGGAGGCTTATGGAGCTTCAACAACTCCCCGATGCATCTCAGCCCTTGGACGACCAACTTCAACCCAGAAGCATAGAGGCAAACAAATGCTCTGGTTTGGATACGCTTCCCTGGACTAGGCCAAGAATACTGGGATCCTGAAGTTCTTATGGGTATTGCTAAAGGAGTGGGGAGTCCTATGCAAATCGATGACAAAACTCTCAAAAGAGAGTTCGGATATTACGCAAAAGTGCTTGTCGACATCGACCTCTCTAAGACCATACCAGAGCAAATTCACATCAAAGCCAAAAATCATGAGTTTTGGCAAACAGTGGAGGTAGGGAAACTACCCAAAAGGTGCACACACTGCAACATTGTCGGTCACTTGGTCAACGAATGCAAGAGGCTCAAAGGGGTCATCAATACCTCTGACAAAGGAAAACAAGTTGTAGTTGATACTACTCCACCTCTGGAAGACAATAGATGGAAAAAGAAGAGAAACAGAAGGAAAGGGACAACATCCAACAAAGCAACATGGGTTCAGAAAGATGCACCTACTGAACCTCAAGGTGTGAACACTAGATTTAGTGCTTTCCCCATAACTCAGATGGAGCCTGAAAATCAAGAGGCGGCAGCCGAAGAAATTGTTGAGGTCGAGCAAATACATGCTATGCCGATAGACTCAAATGAAGACGGTCAAGAAGACAGTGGTTTAAGGGCCCTTGTAAGAGCAGGACTTCTTGACTCTTCAGTTAACATGATAGTTTCTCCACCAAGATCACCCCATCTAGTCGTGAATTTCTCAATGTACGACCTAAGCAAGCGTACCACTCCTATCATAGTCGAGTCCGCATCCAAGACAGTTGAGTCTCACTCTGATTCTATTCATAATGTTCCATCCTCAGGCAGTAGTACCGGACCTGATGCAGCCCACAACGGTTGAGAAGAGGCTGACTCGGTCCTCAACCTCCTAAATTAAACGATAAAGGCGGTAATGTCCAAGACTTGTGATCCTCCGGATATTGCATTAAACAGCTTGAGGAGAACCAACTGGATAGATATTGTCAAAGGCGAGATGGCCTTTGATGTTGACATTTCAGGAAATCCTCCAGAAAACTTGCAACTGATCTCCTCCCCACTTTCGTCAAAGTCAGTGGGAAAGAGTTCTTCTAACTGAGGTAACCCCTCATTCCTAGAATAAAACTTTATATTTTTGTGATTAATAATGAGGTGCCTATTCTGGAATATTCGAGGGATTGGTAACTCAAGATCCCAGGAAAGACTCAAAAAACTTATCAAAGAGTTGGATCCTGATTTTGTGGGCATTGCGGAACCAAAAATCGCACATGTCAATTTCATTTCCCAACAAATGCAAGCTCTCGGAATGCATCATTCGGTGATAACTAATGATACTGGTCAAAGAGTCCTTAATCTTTGTCTCTTTTGGAAATCTACCTTACCGAACCCTATTGTTATTAGTGTGTCTTACCAACATATCATAGTAGAATGCCAAGGTCTATCTATTTCAATAGTACATGCTCACTCTCTCTACTTATATAGAAGACAGCTTTGGCAGGATCTCTTGCACATATGCTCTCTCCAAATACCAACACTTATCATTGGCGACTTCAATTCTTACCTAAGCACTACAGAGAAAAAAGGTGGCAGATGGCCATCATCCACTGCAATGGGTGACTTTAGAGAGTGGATGGATAACAATTTTATGCTAGAGGCTCCTTGTTCAGGCCTATTTTATACATGGAGTAATAAAAGACGGGGATCTAAAAGAATCATGGATCGCCTTGATCGTGCTTTCTATAATAAGGAATGGCAAGATTCCTTCCCTAACTGGGGACTCAAAGCCGTTGCAAGATTATGTTCTGACCATGCACCTCTAATTGGATGGCATGAGAGCATCCCCAAGCCCAGAAATGCTCCTTTCAAGTTCTTCAATATGTGGCTCTCTCACCCTGACTTTACGGCAGTGGTTAAGAATAGCTGGGAGGAGTACATAGAGGGCCATGAACTCTTTATACTAGCTCAGAAGCTAAAGAGACTTAAAGGTGCAATAAAAAACTGGAACAAGCACTCATTTGGTCATATGGGTTCCAAAATTTCTCTCGAAACAAAAAATCTGGAAGAGCTTCAACAAAGTTTTGAGCTCGATTGCGACAACGAGACTCTTGCAAATGAGGTAGCATTGAAAGAGAACTTGGTAGAGTCTCTATTACAACAAGAGGAGCTCATGTGGAAATAGAACTCAAGAGCAAAGCTAGACAACGACATGGACAGAAACACTAAATTCTTCCATGCATTGACAAAGATGAACAGGGCAAAATCTATGATTAGAGAAATTAAAGATGATAATGGGTACTTGATAAAAGCCCAAGACGCTATTTCTGACCACATAGTGGAGCATTATGAATCTAAATTCAAGGGACAGGTGCACACTCAAGATCATGAGCTCATCAACCTTATTCCACAGAGTGTCACTGACCAAGAAAATGCCTTACTTGTCAAGTTGCCTAATTCGGATGAAATTAAGCATGCAGTATTCGCACTCGACCCAAATAGTTCTCCGGGTCTAGATGGATTTGGGGGAAGCTTTTTTCAGGCTTGTTGGGGTATAGTGGGTCAAGATCTCAGCAATGCAGTCCTCTACTTCTTCAGAAAAAGCAGAATGACAAAGAGCTTCAACTCTAATTTTCTAGTGTTGGTGCCTAAAGAAAGAAATGTAAACCATCTTAGCAAATTCAGACCAATCTGCTTGTCCAACTTCGTATACAAAGTCATCACAAAGATACTAGCAATTAGACTCATGCCAATTGCAGCAAGGGTCATATCCAAGGAGCAGTATGGCTTTATTGCTCAAATAAACTCTCACCAAGCCATAGGTTTAGCCTCTGAACTGGTTAATGAGCTAAAGGTCACAAGATATGGAGGAAGTATTGGTATAAAACTCGACATATCTCAAGCTTTCAATACACTTGACTGGGATTTTCTATGGGCTGTCTTAGCCCGATTTGGATTTGCGTAAAGGTGGATTGACTGGATCAAAAAAGCCATATGTAATAACAACATCTCAATCATGGTAAATGGAGGTCCTGTGGGATTTTTTTTAGCTGGGAGAGGTTGATAAGAGCCCAAAACTGTAGTTTTAACCCTGTAACAGTCATACTTTTAGACCAATTATGTGAGTAATAATTAAGAGTTAACACTGATTACGTGTTTTTATGCATTTCAGGCTTCAAAGTCCATTATGTGCAGAAATGTGCCACTTTAGCGAGATAAAGGAGCAAATGTTGGTTACTAAGGAGTTCCGTGATTAAAGGCCAAGATTCAAGAAGACAAAGCCTTTCTAAAGCCCGGTCAAAGCTGAAAAGTCAAAGTCCACGCAGGCAGAAATAGTGCACAAAGTCAACAGAACTTCCGAAGACCATATCTTTGGACTCAGACCTCGTAATTGGGCCTACCTTATGTCAAAACGACCGGCTCGGAAAGAGCTTTCCAATGGTCCATGCCTTGATCCAATCAGAGGAGCAGAAGTGGACGAAAAGTCTGTTGAAGCGAACTACAGCTGAAGAGGCCTTTTTGGACTGAAAGAATTAGGTTTTGGGCCTGATTCTCTGGCCCAAAACATGGCTCCAAGCCCATGCACGATTTTTGGATCTGAGAGTATAAAAACCAAAGCTTCACTCTTTGTTAATGGTAGATAGTTAGACCTAGATTAGTTAGCCTCCATTAATTAGTTTTAGAACTTAGTTTAATTAGTTTCAATTCATTGTATTAGATTAAACCTTTGAATCTTGTTCTTCATTTGATTAGATCAATAAAGTAGTATTTTTATCAATTTCGATTTTGTCATTTCCATTTCTAGATCTAATTTCAATTCATGTCCTTATTTCATTTTAGTCATTAAATTAGATTTCATTATTGTTTAATTAAGTAAATTTCAATTCTTTATATCATGTTTAGTTTAGATTCAATGGGAAATATTAGTTTGATGAATCAAAGTTAAAACCTCCATTAGAGGGGTTGATGAAGCCTTGATGAAAACTTAGTTGTTAGTGTAGAATTGTTTGTAGATTCTATTCCACTCTAGAAGGTCGTGTTTCGCCATAAGAATGGGTGGACGACCTCACATGCTAGTTAGTATTTGGTAGAAATGCCACGAACACTAGGGATTAGAACTCGAAATTCTTGCCGTAAGAACGTAAGAATCGAGATACAACAATCTATGCTAGGTTATTAAGTTGGATTCGAGGTGGATTCAATTCCCCTCTAATCCTTTATCTAGATTAAAAAACAATCATATTTCCATAGCATTCGTAGTTTAAATTAAAATAATCAATTTCATATTGCATCGTAATATAATTCCCCCTCGTAAAACTCTCATAGACTTAAGACCAATTAGTTAACTAAAAAACATCCCATGCTAGAGAACTAGGAGTGGAACGAATTTGTTACTCCACTCTATTTCGATAGAATTG
Organism: Coptis chinensis; assembly: GCF_015680905.1. Taxonomy (NCBI): domain Eukaryota; kingdom Viridiplantae; phylum Streptophyta; class Magnoliopsida; order Ranunculales; family Ranunculaceae; genus Coptis; species Coptis chinensis. The sequence goes on from NC_141464.1 coordinate 79,227,659, forward strand.
AGAGTAGTAAACTTTGATAACATAGCAACATAAATAGTTTAGTCTACTTACGTTTTGATTTCATCGTTCATTTCGTAGGTAAGCTATTTATTTTATGATTATTAGAGGCCTTCGACAGGGGGACCCTCTGTCTCCCCTTCTCTTTGCATTCGCAGAAGATAGTTTAAGTAAAGGGATAGAGTGGTTGGTTGTTAACAGAAAATTCAAGCGAATGATCATGGATTCTAAGTTCTCAAGTCCTACTCACTTAATGTTCGTGGATGACATCTTTATTTTCAGTAACGCAAACAGAAGGTTCCTTAAACACCTTATGCTCCTCATTGCCAGATATCAAGACTCATCGGGCCAGCACATCAACAAAGAGAAGTGTAAGATTTTTCTGAGTGAAATGAAAATTCAGAGGAAAAATGAGAATCAGAATCTTCTAGGAATCAAAGAGGGCTCTCTCCCTGAAAAATACCTTGGTGTCCCTCTTATCACTGGAAGAGTCTCAAGAGCAACTCTAGCGCCAATGATAGAAAACATTAGAGCTCGAGTAGCTAGCTGGGCTGGGAAAATGTTGTCTTTCAAGGGACGGGTGGTACTAGCAAGACATGTATTGGGCAGCATCCCTATATACAACATGGCCTTGTACAAGTGGCCACAAGCTGTGATTCGAGAGTGCGAAACTATTATCAGAAACTTTGTGTGGTCTGGTAGCCCGTCGAGTAGGAAACTTATGACTCTGGCATGGGAGAAAACTTGCAAACCCTTGGAAGAAGGTGGGCTTGGGCTTCGTAGGCTAAAGGACGTCAATCTTTCCATGATCATGAAGATGGCCTGGAGCTTTCTTAACGAAGACAATGACTGGGCTAATTTTATGAGGGGGAAATACATAGCAAGGAATGGTGATTGGTCCTCAAGTAAGTCATCCACTGTTTGGACTGGAGTAAAGTGGGCTCTAAAGGAAATGAAAATCCATATTGGTTGGTGCATTGGCAATGGTCGCGACATTTGGTTGTGGAAGGATAATTGGCTTGGGAATAAAGCCATTTGTGATAGAATAGAAGGTAGTGCTACCTCCTTTTGGGTAGATAAGAATGCAAAACTCAGTGATTGCATTAATGGAGACCAGTGGAGCTTCTCACCCGACATGATCATGGTCCTCAACAGACTAGGCTTTCAAGTCAATCATCTCTCTCAACCATGTCCAGAAATCACAGATTCAATGATATGGCAACCTTCCATCGACGACAACTTCAAGGTCTGCACAGTCTTTGAAGCAATCAGAAAGAAAATGTCTAAGCCCCCTTGGGCACAATTTCTATGGAAGTAAAAAATTCAACCAAGGATAGCAGGGGTGGGCTGGAAGATCTTACAGGGTGTCATGCACACGGACGATAATCTAAGAGTAAGAAACTTCAAGCTTGCTTCAAGGTGCTGCCTATGTCAAAAAAATGAGGAGTCAAAGAGGCACATCATTTTTACATGTCCATTTGCCTTCAAACAGTGGAATCATTTGAAAGACATCTTTCAGATTAATGGGGATGTCTCCAACTTTCAAGATCTCACTAATGTCTACAGAAATTGGAGCACATTACTAAAGGACATTTGGTCTGCCGCTGCTATCTCATGCATGGTATCTGTCTGGAAAGCGAGGAACAAAGTCGTTTATGATGGGGGAACTCCAAATCATGTCAAGGTTTGGTCTCAAATAAAATTGGCAATTCACTTAGCCTACAACTCTTCTGAAGGTCATATGAGTAACTCTTGCCAAGATCTCGCTACTCTCCACATATTGGGACTTCAATCTCGACCAAGAAAGGCTCCAAAGATACATGAATGTTACTGGCTTCCCCCTCCTCCAAACATTTTGAAAGAAAACACAGATGGCTCGAGTAGAGGAAATCCTGGACTGGCAGGGTGGGGAGTTCTATTCAGGGACAACAATGGGGTGGTACATGGTACTCTAATAGGAAGACTAGGGGTGTGTACATGCTATGTCGCAGAATGCAAGGCAATTGTTGAATGCATAACAAAGGCAATAGAGCTTGGCTGGACCAGGCTTTGGATTCAAACAGACTCCTCTTTAGCGGCAGCAGCTTTCAACACAAATAAAGTCCATTGGCACTGCTTGGGAACAGGCACGACACAAAATGGAGTGGCTTCTCATTTCATCTACATGGCGAGAAACGAATTTCTCAGCTGACTCTTGTGCTAGGAAAGGAGCTTCATTACCCAAAGGGGTAAAACAATGGTGGAACTCTCGAGTAGACTTTATCTCGAGGATTGAAGACCCTAACTCTACATACTTCAGATTTGATTCTTAAAATGTATTGAGGGGACTTGCACAGTAGTGCTTCCACTCTATATGATATAAGATCTCTGATTACTTGTAATTGTTCCTGTAACCCCACTTTTTGCTTAATACAAGTTACCTTTAGCAAAAAAAAAGATATTTTTCAACTATTACACATTTTTGTAATAAATATTTTTGATTGTGTTTATTTTTTGAGTTATGGTAAATAATTTTCTTACTTTCTTGTAGTATAGGTGTGTATTACTATATATATTAGGAAAAAAAACCGCCTCGCGCCTAGCTCGTCTAGCCACTGTCTAGAAGGCCTAAGCGAGGGGCTCTCCCACCGCCCGACTACCGCCTAGCATTTTTCAGAACACTACTTGTAAGAGTCACGTTCGGCCCAATTTATGTATAGTGAAAGAAATACGGGGAGAAGTTTCTATTTTCTTCCATATCAAGTTATCAACCAAACTAATATAAAGTAGTTTTTGGAAATCCTAGAGGAGAAGCTACACTGAAAACGATGTACTCTCGAGGTACGACTGATTTATACTACAAGATGATGGAGTCTGAAAAAGCTCAACTTGGTTTATGTTATGGACTGCTACGATTGGAAAAACTATTGGGAATTCGGCTATTAAAGAGAGACTTGGATGGGGATTTCAAAACTAGAGCTATGAGTTTCCTTCTCTTTGATTTTTTTTACATGTTAATTTTGATTGTTAGCTAGTTTTTTTTTTTTTTTTTTTTGAAAGGCAAGCATGGTTTTTACATTCGTACATATTCTTTACCCGTGACATCATCAAAAATAATCTTCTTTACATCTTTTGAAAAAGAACTAAGAGTAAACTCTACATAGCTAGCTGTGGGTATAGTCGCCGCTAAAGTGTCAGCTAGCTTGTTTGCTTCTCTGAAAACATGCATGATAGAGAACATTTCTAGCTACCTTATCATTTCATTTATTTCATCCATCATGTTATTTGCCCGCCAAGGGTGCTGTCCTTTCTTCTTCATGTAAGCTACCACAGTCATCAAATCAGTTTGTGCTCTTATTTGTTTGCACCCTTTGCTCAAACCAAGTCTCAATCCATGTTCCAAACCTTGTAACTCAATCAAATCTATCGAGCTATACGGTGATGTTCCTTGTGCTGCCCCAATTACTTCGCCATGATCATTTCTTATTGCTGCCCCCCATCCACCTTGATTGCCCTGTAGTGTTCCGTCAATATTTAGATTGAACACTCCTACTCCTGCTTTCTCCCAATGACATGTCTTCCTCTGTTTTTCCTTCACACCCACATTAATATTCCATATGCTCATCAACCTGCTCCTCTCAGGACTCTCCTCCATTTTTGTTGTAAGAGACCAAGCTTGGTGCAGACATCTCTTAGTATCGCTTTCCCCACCTGTTCTGCTACATTTTGTTTACTCTGAAAGATTCTTCTGTTTCTTTCTTGCCAAACCTTGTATATAAACCCATTAAAGAGCAGCTTAAGTGCGTCCTGTTTATAACCTCTTCCAGACGAACCTTGTATCACCCATTCAATTTCTTGCTTCCAGGATGCAGCTCTTGGTCTATTGTAGCCTGCAAACTTGATGATATACATCCAAATGAATTTTGAATATGTACACTCAAAGAAAATGTGCTCCTCTGTCTCCCTTCCATTCCCACAAAATATGCAAGTATCATCTTGTACTTGCTGCAACTCCTTCGATCTAACCAACGTCTTGATCCTTCTCCGAAAAGTCAGCCAAGCAATGAACGAATGTCGAGGTATTTTGTTAGGAAACCGGATGATATTTTTCCATGTTATTGCTTTTACTTTTACTCTCTCGATGCTTTCATATGTATCTCTCAAATTGAAGTCTCCTCTCGTGATGCAGTCCAAAGAATACGATCGACTCCTCTCCCTAGCTTTATTTCTCCCTCCATTTTCATTGCAATGTCCGATGTGTGTATCGCAGATATGCCAAGGAGTACTCCATCTTCCATTTTCGATCAAGTTTGAAATCAAGGCGTTAAGATTGCAAGTTGAATCATAGTGTAATATCAAAGGAAAGTGGTTCCCGAGTATACCCATAGGATGCCACAGATCTAACCATAATTTTGTAGCTTTCCCATCCCCAATTTGATCTTTGAACTATAAGTTTGGCTTCTTTCCCCGTTCTTCAAGATGCTTCGCCCGGACCAAAGCCTTGTCGTTTGGTATCTTTATCTGCCAGAAATTCTTCTCCTTTATCAAGTTCTTATTAATCCACTTCACCCCGAGTTTCCTTCCCACTCACCGAGTTCCAAATGTGCTTTAAGTTTGCTGCGGTGTTGGCTGTTCTTAGATTCCGTGATACCAAGCCCACCTTCTTCATAAAGGGAAGCCGCGTGCTCTCCCAACTAACGAGCATGTGAAATTGCGCATTTTGGCCCGCACCACAAGAAGTTTCGACCGCGGTGGTTGATATCATCTATTGTCTGTTGAGGAAGAACGAATGATGCCGTCCAATAGATGCTCATGTTGTTTATGACTGCCTTCAACAACTGCACTCTCCCTGCGTAAGATAAGGCTCTACCTTTCCATGCTTGTATCTTCTTCCTGACTCTCTCTATCAGCGACAAGCAGTCTGTTGCCTTTAGTCTTGTTGTTATTAATGGTAGCCCAAGGTACCTCACTGGCAGCTCCCCTGTTTGAAACTGGATGATGTTCTTCATCTGCGTGCTTCTACTAGCATCCATCCCAGCATATATAGAACATGTTACTTTTCTGTATATTCACTTGTAATCCCGAGCACCTTTTGAATTTTGTCAGAGTTTCCTTCAGGGTTCTCACTGTATTAAGATCTCCATTCATAAAAGCAATTAGATCATCAGCAAACGATAAATGTGTGATTTGTGGATTTGTGCATTTATAATGTAGCTTATACTCTCCTTCCTCCACCTTTCTTTTTAACATTTGAGTGAAGAATTCCATCACCAAAATAAAAAGATAAGGAGACATTGGGTCTCCTTGTCGAATCCCTCTCTTACCTTTGAAATACCTAAAAGGTGTTCCATTTATCATGATGCTATATCTGGGTGTTTCAATGCACTTCTGAATCCAATTCACAAACCGTAAAGGCATCCCAATTCTGGTTAAAACAAACCTTACAGCCTCTCATCTGACAGAATCATATGCTTTCCTTAGATCAATCTTCGCTACACATCTTGGGGGGCTATTATCCCTATGGTAGTTGTGTAACAACTCATGTGAAAGCAAAATATTATCCTGAATACTCCTTCCAGAGATAAAGGCCGACTGATTAAGAGATATTACCTGAGACATGAATACTCTCATTCTGCATGTCATAATCTTCGTAATGCATTTATATATCACATTGCAGCAAGCAATGGGCCTGTATTCACCTAGAGAGCATGGCTTAAGTACCTTAGGTATTAATGTAATACATGTGGAATTCACTTCTTGCAGCATCATGCCTGATCGAAAGAATTTTTTTACTGCTTTGACAAAATCATCTCCGATAATCTTCCAGGTCGCCTTAAAGAATAAAGACGAGAACCCATCACTTCCTGGGGCTTTACCACTGTCTATATTGGACAAACATTCTATGATTTCATCTCTAGTGACCTCCTTGACCAGTTCTGCTTGCGTTACTTGATCAATTTGCTCTACTTGAATGTCACTCAAGCTGCTGAAATCCAGTTCCTCCAGCTGTGTTGGACTGTATAAATCTTTATAAAACTTCTCACATTCCTCTCCAATCTCTTCAATATTTTCAAGAATCTTCCCCTGTGTATCTTTCAGGCATGTGATTTTATTTGTCATCCTCCTTACTTTCACTGAATTGAAGAAATATTTCGTGTTGCTATCACCCAGCGTTACTACCTGTTCTCTGGAGTTCTCTTTGTATTCTTTCTCTTCCACAATTGCCGCTATGATGTACTTCCTTGTTACCTCTCTCTCCTTAGTAATGAACTTTGTATTCATAGGTTGGGTCTGTAAAAGTGTCTGAACCTCTTCTAGCTCTTTTTCGGCCTCTTTTTTCCTTGTACATGCCTTTCCTTTCTCTCTGTTCCAACTGATTACCGCTTGTTTTACGCTCTTCAGCTTTTTCATGAACGTGTACATTGGGTTCCCAACCACCGGGATCCTCCATGCTTCTTGTACCACTTCATTGAAACCTTCCTCATCAATCCAATAATTGAAAAATCTAAATGCCTTTTTGCTCATACCTTTACTTCTGATTGTCTTTACCACCATGGACGAGTGATCTGAGATTGCTCCTGGATTGTAAAACGTTGCTTTTGTGTCCCCAAACTCATTAATCCATTCAGTATTACCCATTACTCTGTCTAGTTTTCTCCACTTCCTAACTGCCTGTTTGTTGGTCCATGTTAAGAAGTTCCCCGAGTATTTCAAATCCACCAGTCCCGCCATTGTTATGCAGTGCATCAAGTCTTGAAAGTGATATATCCTTGTGTCATCGCCTCCTACTCTTTCTTGCGCGTTCATTATCGAGTTAAAGTCACCCAGTACTAACCATGGCTTATTTATTGTACATGATAACTGAATTAGCTTTCTCCAAAGCTCTCTGCGTCTCTCTCTGTCATTGGACCCATATACCACTGTCACAACACATGTTTTCCCATTTATAAGTTCAGCGTCCATTGTTACACTCTGCTCATCTTTCTCCCTGATGTTCATTTGGAATTTTTGCGGATTCCAACAACACCAAATCCTTCCCTTTTCGCTATACTCATAGTTATGCTTTGCTATCCATCCTGGGCAACACTTGTTAAGAACTGCTTGCCTGTTATTTTCTTTCACTTTTGTTTCAACCAATCCCAAAAAAATTTAGTTCATACCGTCTGATCATCTCCTTTATTTCAAACTGTTTAAAATCTTGATTGAGTCCCCTGACATTCCAGCATCCTACACTAATCATAGAGATGGGTTTTGAGTGTTTAAGGGCCCAAAGCGAGACCCTCCATGTGCTATGGTTTTCTTCAGACTCCCACTACTGTCTGGTCTCTTGATTATGTTTATGACTCTCCTTGTTTTCTGATTCATCCCAGTTGACATTCCAACTTGCATTTTCGAGTTTGCATTTGTATTCTCACTGTCACGTTCCTTTTGAGTCTTCTTCGCATTATTCTCTATCACTTCCTTCCTCAGCTGCTACTTTGGTACCTCAGTTCGTATATTATTCTCATTGTCATCTTCTTGTGGTACTTCTTTCTCCACTTCTCTTATCACTCCTTGGTTGGTACTTGCCTTAGCTTTCCTTGTCGGTGTCTCCCATTCTCCCTCTTCAGTCACATCCTTTACTGTTTGAACCCCATCCTCTTTTGTCTCTGAGTTGTTTACTTCTTCATCCCTTTCTTTTCCTTGTGCTCTATCTCTTTTCAGCCATACCTCTTTCTTAGCTGCTCTTGTGCCTTTCTTTTCCATATTCTTGCTGCATGTGTTATCTGTGTGTCCGAACATCTTGCAATTTAAGCACCATGGTGGCTTCCAGTTGTATTCGAACTGAATCTCAATTGCTCTCATTTCATCCACCACCACTGTTAGTCCATCTGGATATTTGCAATCTATATCTACTTCAATGCATACTCTCGCATAGCTGGTTCTCTTTTTGTCTTCAGTAAGCTTGTCGACAAACATTGGTACTCCTATTGCACTCCCAACCAAACTAAAACCTTCCTTATCCCATAATTCCATCGGAAATCTTTTCATTATAACCCACACTGGTAGTGTCTTCATCTCATTTACTTCAGCGTCAATGAAAAGCTTCCATGGTCTGATAACAAACAATCTGCTCGCAATGTGAAATGAGCCTATGTCGAGTACCTTCCTTCTATCGTCCTCACTTTCAAATTTGAATGTGAACATTGTTTCGCCATATGTTTGCATTGTGAACTTGTGCTGCAATCTCCAAGTTTTCCCCACGACATCCTTCACATACCCATAGCCTGGCCGTCTGCCTATGAAGTACCCAACCACGAGTTCTTCGTACTTTTTGTGAACATGAGCAAACTGGGAAGACTTGACGTGAACCACTGATTTCCCATTTACTATGGTTGGAGGTATATACCTCAAATTTTCTTTGCCCACTGCTCCCCTTCCCATCATCTCCACCCAAGAAATGGTTTTTAGTGTTTCTGCATAACTCTTCTTCATGCTTTTAACTTCTTCATCCACTTCTTCTAGATCCGGTTTTGTCCCTGGCTTGGTTCCTTCATTTGTTGGTAACTTTCCTAGTTCCTTCCCAACTCGTACCTTGCTCTGTTCATCAGTAGTTACTACCTATCCCTCTTCCCGAGTTGGCTGTTCATCTTCCTCTCCGCTCAACAGGTCCTTATGTATCTTTAACATCCTTTGCGTTAAAAGTTTCTCTTGTGATCCTTTCCCACATAACTGTTCAACCTTTCGTGCTAGTATCTCTCCGTCCTCATCATCTAGTTCATCGCGTGGTGGTGTGCTAGGGTTTGTGTTGTGTGTTTTTCCTAAGCTTTCCATGTTATTTTTCTGTTTTTTTGTGAAATACGAATGATGCCCCTAAGAAAATAATCGCCCCTTAGAAGCCACCATTAACCAAAGGACAATATTGTTAGCTAGTTTTAATGCATAATACTTTATATTTTAGTTTGTATCAAATTCTGTTATTACTTGAATCTGATTAGATTAATGTCTGTATACTTTTATGAGCATGGTTTTCTTTGAGATCTTGTTCTCTAGATTTTATAAGGTATTTTCTCAAATGGTCCCATAGGTGAAAATGGTCATGCAGCAAGTAGGTTGTTGGGCTCATAATACTGTGTGGAGTCTCAACGGTCTCAATGTTTATGTACAAATGGCAATGTCCCTCTTGGTCTGGTACTGAAACGTCTATGCGTATTTTCCCGCCCCTCACTAACCAATACACAATCTACAGTCTTCAGAGCATCGTATTGCTTCTAACAACCATAAAGTGAGGGTCCCAAAGAGGTGTGATCAAATGGTCATGCAGAACTGCAGAAGTAGGTTGTAGGGCTCATAATTCTGTGTGGAGTCGGTCCAGTACAATTGGCAGTGTCCCCCTTGGTCTGGCATTGAAACGTTTATGCGCATTTTCCTGCCCCTCGCTAACCAATACACACTTAATCTACAGTCTTCAGGTCAGGGAATTGCTACTAGCAACCAAAATGAAAGGGTCAGATAGGTGATCAAAATGGTCATGAAACTGCAGTGAGCCAACATCTCTGCCTATTTAGTCATACAACGTAATTCCATTTATTTCTGCAGGAGAGGATTGAAGTTGAGCGAGAACTGATGAAGACTCAGAATCCCGAGGACTACTTGAAGCTCTGCGAAGTTGTCAAGAAAGCCGACCCAAAGTCCTAAGTATATTGAAATATATGACGGCTCAGCTCTGTAGTTATCTCCATGACCTATGTTCATGCTGAGAGTGTAAAAGAATTGGTATGGCGGCGCTCATGGCGGCCCTGTGTGATATTTAAATTAATTTACTAATATGTTTTGAACCTAGAAATGGAAATTCTGTAGTGCATATCTTGCTGCTTTGCATCTAAAATCCCACATCCCTCTGAATGGTCTGTACTCTGTAACGCAGATAGACTTTGCTATTGTTGATCTTAGATTTAGATCTAAACTGTTGTGGTTACTCTCTCTCTCTCTCTCTCTCTCTCTTAATGTGGATGAACTCTTCAGATTCATGGTGGAACCGTGGAAGCATTTTTGAGATGTGGCCTTCTGTATTCTAAATTCTAATGCAACTCTTGTGTCTTGTTAGTTTCATTCTTAGGTTTTGTCTTCCCAAAATGTGATCCAACAATCCACATAAAGTAGTTACGTAGGGGAGAAAATAACCAAATACCAATTTTTATGGTATGTGATTGATCTAATTGACTGACCTTGATCTGATTTATTGACCACTTGATCACCACCTCAAACAATCCATGTGCGGTCAAATGTGGATTCGAGGCAATTGATAGTTGGAGATTCCAATTAATGCGCAGTAAGGTAGTGTATCGTTTATGTTTGTTCAATGTTATTGTGTTTTACTTATTTTGTGGATGGATGTTAAGATGATGATCGAGGTGCTGCTTATTTTAATTATACTGTGATGAAATTGACTCTCAAGTTTCAGTAGTATGCGTATGATGAAATAGGACTTAAGAGAAAACAACAAATGTGAAGCTGTAATGGTAGATATCTAGAAAATTCTTTGCTAATTAGAGAATGGCAAAAGTTTCGTGTTCATTCATTTAATGGAAGTTCTAGGGTTTATAGAAGAAAAACAAATATATCTTATATCTTATATCTTATCTTATATATCTTATATATAATGGGAAAACCAGCTGCCGTTTATTAGTCCCCGTATCCTCGGTTTTAACCCAATGGTTTTGGTCTAAAAGGGTACCCAAAAATTTCACCCACCAAATTTTCTTCACTTTACGTTCGAAGGGTAAATTGGTAGTTTAAATCATTTCCCAAGACTATAAAACTCAACTTGAAAACAGATAGAGACACCGTTTTGCAGTTTCCCAACAGAAAAAAAATTAACCGTTCGTTCGTCTTCTCCGTTCCTTCCCAATTAAAACCCGTTAATCGCCAATCAACTTTATATTTTCCCTTTTCACAATCTAGATAGCAGTCTGAATTCATGCCATTGGAGGTGGCTACTTTTTTCCTCTCCATTTTTCTCTTTCTATAAATCTGCTCTTCCAACCGGTTGGTAAGATCAAGTTTCTGGATGTTTTCAAGCATTTATGTATTAATTATGTCAGGGCGTATCATCTGTTGACATCATGTTTAATATTTTCCTTCATGTTCTTCTCTGCTTTCAAATTCAGTTATTTATGAAAATTTTATTTTAGTTTCTCTTAATTTCTTATTAGTAGTTTATCTATTTCTTACTTAAAAACATTGAGTACGGTGTTGATGTGCACTCCTAGACTAAGACAACTACGAATACATTTATGCAGTGTAATGTCCATCAATTTCGTATAATACATCATTGGTCCTTTTTTCATAGCGCTGATACTAATTCATGTAAATCTCTCTCCATATACTAATTCTTTATATTCTAATTACTCCATATCCTATATTTTCTTTCGTGTGTCACTATCCTGTGATTTATGAATAACTAGAATTTTCATTCATTCTGGTTTCATTCAAGTCAAGAGGGACACAACTGGAGTATCATTTGCTTGATATGATGGAGTGCTATAGATTGCAGGTAACCCCTACAATAATTGCTTTCGGTGGACATTCTTAGAGTATAGCAACAGAAGCTGCGGTGACCCTCAATACAAATGACCATGACAGTACATGAAAGTATGAAACTATTTCTCTCAAACATTCACGCATGATTGCACAACCAATTCTATGAAGATGACCAGTCGATTATTCCGGTGGCATTCTTTGCTTCGTTATAAATGCAAGTGAGTAAATAAAACTCTTCGATACAATTCTCTGTTTCCAATTTGTAGGAAACCACACTAATTTTTTGCACCGTTTCAACACCGTTTCCAGATTTTACAAAGAATCAGAAAAATTCTGAAACCAACCGATTATTCTTCGATACAATTCTCTATTTCCAAGGTTATAGGAATCATCCGTTTGAGAAGAAACATAGTTCAGATCTACCTTATGAGGCTTCAGGTACTTTCACAAACTCGTTTATTTGGAAATGGTATTAAGTAGAATTGAATTGAAGTGGATTTTGTGTTTATGCAATAAAAAGATAAAATACCAGTACTAAGCTTTGTTTTGGTAGTACTCAATTATTAAGTTTTGATTATCTCGGAACATTGACAATGACTAATAATGCTTTCGACCAAATGTTTGAGAGTTAGACGAGTGAATTATGTTCCTCCATTGAATTTTAGCATGTGAGTTTTTATATGGAATTTTTTCATAATTTGGTTTTGGCAACAACAGTTTTCATCATTTGGTCCAATCTTTTAAATGAAAAGGGTACCCAAAAATTCCACCCACAAAATTCTCGAAAGGGCTTTAAGTTAAAAGCCAAATTGGTAATTACAATATAATTAATTCTGAACAGTGTGTCTTTCCGTAATCACCTAACAGCCGCACCGTTTTGCTTCCATGGCGAAAGAAAATATCAAAACGATAAACACCTGTTCAGTTTTTAACTTCCCATTCTCAACTTAAGAGATACAATGGCGGGGTCTTTTATATCTAATTTTTTGTCGAGATAACAGGTAATTCTTTTTCTCCTTTCTCAACTTTTATCTGAGAAAAGAAAAACTCACTCGCTCGCTCACTTCCCAATTTCCCTTTCCCATTTTTATTTTGACAATGAAGACTTACAACCTTTAATAATTTAATTCCCAATTTCCCATTTTTAAATGCAAGACTTATTTCTATTTGGATTTCTTTTTACATGGTTCTAACTTTAATTTTGGGATTGTTCCAATTTCAGAAGAAGCCCTTTCATTTTTCTTCGTGGCAGGGGTTTTGAACTCGCCATATAAAATGGGTAAAACTACTGAACTCTTTACTTTTGTGATTGTTAATTTTTGCACCGCAAATTGTTAAGCACTTAGTCATTAATTACTTTTTGTTTCCGATTTTTCAATTTTTCATTCTTTTTGTATTCTAGAAAATTGGTTCATTACTTCATTCACATTTCTGTCAACTGAGATGGAAGAGGCGATGTTTATATTCTTCTTTTTATCCTCTTAGTTTTATTCTTCTTTGATAACGTCTAACTATCAATTAGCATTTAAATTTTGTTATGTTCTTATATTTTTAGGGTGTTATTTGGTTGTCAGACCAATCATACATTGTGTTTTGATTTTTTTTTTGGGTGTTATTTGGTCGTCATGTGGATAACAAATAATTGTATGCTCTATAATGGTTCTGTAGGAAGAGGGTTGCGATTATATTAGTAAACACAGATTGTATCATTCTTGTGTTTCATATATTTTCCTGAGTTGCCGTGTCCCTTGAATTTTGTAGGATGTTTTACTTCTTCTTTGAATCACGAAACAGCAAAAAGGATCCTTTGGTTATATGGTTGAATGGACGCCCAGGATGTAGTAGTGAAATGGCTGTTTTCTATGAAAATGGACCTTTCACTATGGTTGGGATAAGGTATGATCATTTGTGTCTAATTTCTTGGTTCATTTTATCTGCTGGGCATACTGTAGAATAAATTATAGTAAGGACTCAGGGCATAGAAATTAGGTTCTTGATAAAGTAGAGATCCTTGCCTGTTTTTCTATTAAAAATCGGTCATCCGCGAAGATCTATCAAGCATACATCCATGTAATGCATTGTGATAGTCCCATACACCAACAATCTCAACATAAATTCTACTTCATGATGATGGGCATCAAACCTTTTGTATGTCGACCAGCCCAATGGAACTGGTTTCAGTTATAGTGTTGATAAGCGCGACCTTCTTGCAGGTTTGTTTCCCATACTTATTATGAATTATTATGATATCACTGAAACTGCAGTTATAGTTCTTTATATTATTCAATTATTGTAATATCACTGAAACTGCAGTTAATAAAGAGAATTCTCATTCTGATCAAAGAATCAAACTGCAGAAATGTAAGCGTGCCTGCTTAGAATAAGTTAATGAAAAATATTTGAGTCTTATTGGTTCTTGAATATTACCTGATTTTGTGCAGCATGCAATTTTTTAACCAATTTTTTGAAACAGGTAATATACACTGGAAGACAAAGGGCTTGAGGCTGTTGGTTCTAGCTGTTAGTTGCTTGACGAGCTCCGCGTCCTCCCAGCAGTCCCCTTTGATTAAGACATTGTTCTTGATAATTCTAACTTATCTACTACTGGTTCATCTTCTGCGTAAGTCTTTTGAACATTAACTTCATTAGTAGTTTTAGTTTTATTTCCACTACATTCACGAAGAGAATCGATATAAGCTTTATCAAACCATTAAAGTGGATGAAAATGGGAGTCTGAGTTCTTCTTGACTTCCTCTTCAATTGCCCTGGGTAGACTTTCTCTATACTCGGCCATGCTATTGCCTGAACATGTATAAACCTAGAACGAACTTGACTGGCCAGCTGTATTTCTCGAATATCCGCTTGAAGTGAGAACTCCTAGCCAAGCGGGAGCTATCACCAGGGCCGATGATCCAACCCAATACGGAAAAGCCCTTATGATGATGGGCGTGATCCATTGCCGATGTAGGCTAGAAGCAGTATCAGTTGAAGCTATGGAGCACCCCTTCCAGTTTCAGGTCGATATTTAGTTCCATATCCTATTACAGATCCAGATGTAGAGACAGATTCTAAGCCATTTGATCGAGATCGAGTAGCTATAGCAGATCTATTTAGAGATCGGAACCCTGGTCTTGGTACACCTATTTTAGTAGCAACTACGCCTAAGTCTGCATTAGCTGGGTTTAGCCGCTAACTAATAGCATCAAAAAGATTCAACTCTAATCGTGCTTGAGCGAGACTAAAAAGTGATAAGACAACTTCGCCGGTCGAACCGAACTTCGAATCCAATAAATCCGTCTATCTTTTAGGGCTCACTGATAGCCGCTCGCTCAGTTGTATTCCACAAGTTGGTTTGGAACCTGCCTTGATTTCTCACTCTGTCTCCCAGACGCCTTTTGATTTACCAGAAGCCGAGGAAGAATTAGTAACGGGCATTCATTTCTATAGTCAACAATATTATGCTCCCCTTCCGATTGTGAAAAACTGCTTTTCTGCTACATCCGCAATGGATGCTTGATTCTGATTTATCTAGTGGAATGAGAGATCACATGGACGCCCCACAAGAGTGACACCTCAAGCCCGATGGCAGTGAGCCCATATATGAAGGAGAAGATCGGATACTACATTCGTGAATCGGGATTATTATCTTATCCATGTATGAAGGAGAGGTAATTTTGGTGAACAAAGCCGGAAAAGGCAATGCACGAGTCTCATGCCAATAATGATGTCACTCACCATAATGGTAAGGTTCTATTTGATAACAATGAAGATAGTGTTAACTGTACATAATTTTGGCAACTAATTTGGCTAATTTGACGATATTTTTCTCTAACCACCGGGTTTTTTCTTTTTTTTTTCAAAATCTGCTTTGCGAGAGAAGTAATTAGGAATTTTTTCAAAAACAATGCAAGCCAACTAACTATATATGGGTACTGTAATGTCCTCTTTCTTCCCCTTGGGATTTTCCCATGTGTTTGATCAATGGTAATAATTTGATTTTTGGCAAACTTTTTCTTATTCAGATTATTTTGCTTACTAGAAGGTCCGAAGGAACGTGAGCTCGTGTTTTCTTCCAGAACAATCATTTCACCACCATGTTCAAGGTTACTTATACTAGCTATAGTTTCTATTGTTGATTTCTTTATTCTTCTCTTTCTCTTCTTTTCTTCGACAAATATATGTGGTTTTGACATGATGACTTTGCTTGCAGTTCAAGGGAGAACTTTATCTCCTTTTATGGAAGGTAATTGACCAAGGTTTCATAAACCAACCTGATTTGGTATGGGAAAATTTAAATAAGGTAATTTTGATACTATACTTCGAAGTCGTTTTACATGTTGCAATTCTCGAGACAGAGAAAAGGATCGTAGTGACCCGCACTACGATCTTATATCTTCTTATATCTCTAAGTTTACAACTTGCCATGTTTTAAACTTGCCATGTTATTAATGGAGGAATCTCCACTTTATTAGATTGCAAAGCCCAATTCGCATGTCAAATGCCTACTACCCAATCGGAGTTGCCACTAATTGTACATTGATTTATATCCGGATTCATTTCTTATCAAAGAGATAATTATTTGAAAGTTATTATAGTCATCAAATTTTCAACCAAGATTACTTGAGCTGCAAGGACTTGTCTACTCTACCTATATAAATACAAAACTATTTTTCAGGTTGGTTTTTCAAAACATGGCATGGCAACCGCAAGGTGTTCTCATCATTCCCCGGTCATCATTTTTCTAATTACTTTTCTACTCGTTCTTCTTTTTTCTATCATATTTGGTCGTAAAACAAGTACAAATTTTCAACCTCGATTTTGGTTTTTCAAACTTCTCCGTTATCCTCTTCATCCGAATCCTTTCTTCTCCGGGAGTTGAATCCTCCTAGCTAAACACAAGTCACTTCATCCGTTATGCCCTCTTTAGTGGTTGGTCCAAATCTTGAGGTTTGATTCCCCGATCCTCTCTGCCTACATGAGAAGAGGCAATTTCTCATCAGGAAGGTTCATTTCAAATGCACAATTCTCTGAGTATATCTGTTTCTGTAGAGCTCGGGCTTTTTGCTTTTAAAGATTATGGATGCTAAATCTGCGTTACCAGAACAAAACAATTCTCCCATGAAAATTTTCTCCAGGGGTCAATTGGTGTGGTTAAACTTTCTGAGGTAAAACACCTGTTATCGCCAACTTTCAATGCACTTTATGCTGCTGATGTTGTAGTTTGAGATTGGAGCATGTCAACAGTAATAGGACTGAATGCTGGAGATGGATTGGACCATGTCGTTATTATTATTGTCCTAAACTTACTATTGTTTTATTATTTATGGTTATTAGATATTTTGTTCTTGGAATTTATTCTGTAATGCAGCAGTGATGCTACTAATGTCTACTACATTTGCTCTGCCATGTAATAGTAATGTGATAGGATTTACATAAATAGTTGTTCTATCAAAATACTAGATTTGCTCTGCCATGTAATAGTGTTTGTTATGATATTGGTAAACAAACACTTTCTTTGAAGGCCCCTCATGATTCAGTTGCAGCTACTGCCTACCATGTAGTATAACCATTGTTGTTTAATACGACGATGCAATTCAGCTGTGCTTTAGATTCTCCCTTTGGCCAAATCCTTTAACTTAGATAATATTGGGGAAATGAGTCCCTTTGCTTTATGTTATATACTCGTTTCTATCTAGATTCTTTGATCGCATTACGCGGTGCAAATTTTGTTCAAAATCATTGTTTGAGTTAATATCATTTTTTTTTATTGTTTCATTTTATTATCATGCAGTCTATCTCTCCAGGTAACGAAAGTGTTTCCTCTCTCAATAGCTGCTTTCAAGCATTATAATCACCTTAAATCTGTTTTTAACTTATGCCCTTATCGCATGTTCTCGACCTTTTAATTAGAACTTGGGAAGTGACTATCGAATTGCGTAGTTAGTGTCCAATCATTGGTGTCTCCTCAGGTCGTTATAAACGTAATCATCATCATGCCATCAATATTCAAACTCCATTTCCCATCATCCCATGTAGTACGACGAGAGCAACAAAGTGCCAATATCAAATGTAAACATATTGTATCAAATGAAACCGGTGACTTTTTTCCCATTTCCCCTAGGTAAACATATATTACATAAAACAAACAAAAAATAATGCATATTGCAGTTTTTCCGTATGTGAGGAATCATATAGTTTAACCTGATTCACAATCAACTTGCAGTTCAAGCTTTTGTTGTGTGTGTCATGCCTTGGTAGCTCAAAGCAAAATGGCTAAGAAAAATTAACAAGTTTCAGGAATAAAGGATTAGATACTCATAAATGGCATGAAACCAAACGATTACCAAATAGAAAACACCGTAATGGTATCGTTAATGGAAAAGTCAATATTTTGCCTCCATTCTCTTGCCAAAACTGTTCAATCAACGAGACTACCATTTGGCTCAATATTTATATAATTCTCTGCATCATTGCCATTGTCCATGCTACCGTCAACCCATGTCAAGAGATTGTTCGTAGGTTAGTTAGTACTCAGTATTTGAAATCAATGCTGCATAAAATGACCATTCATCCAATGCAATCAATACACAATGCTCCTCGGAAAACCAAGCCACCACTACCAAGTACAACTCCATGTCGCCAACCAAGTCACAACGTCACCACTAAATGGCAGTCGACAACAGGTTCTAGCGTGGCAATACTGCTCAAGTTTATTTTGAAACCACTGCTGCTGATACAGATATTGAGTACTAACTTGAAATATTTGGAATCAGTCCCAGTGATATGCCGCTTACTCTAGATGTAATTCAACGATGTAGCTAGAATCCATAATTTCTTACTTCTGTGCACCTCCATACAAATTGATTGAAAAAATTCAACCCTCCATCATTTGAATCATTCAATCTTGCCACATAGCCATCTTATCGAAAGCTATTATTTATACATTCAATTCAGTCCACATATTATATCCGACTTAAATATAAACGTTTCTAAATTTTAAAAAAAAATTTTTTTTTAGCTAGCAACATTTTCTTCCTCTATCCAACCTACTTACTTATTTAATCAAACCAAAATATTCAACGACAAAAAAACATTTGCTAATGGATTCGCTAGATCATTTTGAAGACAATAATAAGAAAAAGGTTATTCTTCTTGCATTTTTCTTTAGATATTTTAATCTTCAGTTAAAAATACACATTATGTTGCACAACATGATGTAGTATTCTTATATCTTACAGGTAGTACACTCATATGAATCCAACAATGTTCCTCCATCACATATAAATGTTGGCCAAGAGAATTACACAACTAGCAGCACAAAGGTGAATTTCCTCAACATAATATCTATTTTTTAGGTAAATAAGTTTGTGGCATATACAATACTAATTACATACTAACTAAATTACAGACATGACAGAACTTATTAGTATTCAAATGTTTAGTTAGTATGTAATTAGTTATACATAATTGTCTGTATGTTAGTTTAGTTAGTATGTATGTAAAAAAACATATTACATATACGTTAGTATTTAAAGAAATTTAAAGACGGATATGTATATACTAATTAGTTTGTATGTAATTATGTTGTATTTAAAGACGTATTATGTTGTTTAGTTAGTATGTAATTAGTTATACATATACGTTAGTATTCAAAACATGACAGAACTTATTAGACATGACAGAACAGCAAAAATCGTATCAAACAAAAAATAAAACTAACGTATTCAAATGTTTTTTTTCCCCTTAATTAAAGTTTCATTCAAACAAATTTAATATGTAATATTTTACATTATACATAATTCTTTCCTTTCATTTTTTCCACCCCATTTTTCATTGCTAGCACGTGCAACGCACGTGCCCGTTTATTAGTGCTTATAAATAGTTTCTTGTGTCCTGTGAACTGTGAAGATACCATTGTTTAAAGTTTAAGCATTGTTTTCCTGAGAAGGGTCTATTCGAGAAGCAAGATACGCTTTCTTAATGTACAATCAATATATTTCCCTCCCGAACTTCTCTTTCATCACAAAAAGATAACTGAAAAGTAATCTGATGAATTTTTTCTCTAGGTAACTGTATTCTCCTCGTATTGTGTATTCTAATTCATTTGCAATGGAAGATGGTTATAATTTGAAGATTCACGAGGCTGAAAGAAGCATTTAAGTTTATTGAATAGAAGTACCAAAATCTGCCCCATGTCCTATGAATAGATTGACGACCCTTGGGCCAGAAGAATTCACAGTTTTGAGGTAACATTTTTCAGAATATGGGTTAGGAGGGGAAGAATTGAAGAAATAATTGCACTGGCAATGAAACGAAGTGCAGGCTATCTGCATCAATTTGGGTTTCTCATTTTATAATATGTTTGCAGGGTTATTAAATGCTCACTGGGGCAGTATTTCTGCAGTCAAGATTTCGACCGTCGGAGAACCAGTTGACAAGCTCTTCCTATGGGGTCATTCAGAGTGTACCTTAAATAACAGCCTCCAACAAAAAGTTCTGATATTTGGTGGTTTTGGAGGACTAGGAAGACATGCAAGAAGAAATGATACTTTAACGCTTGACCTCCAATCTGGTGCATTAAAAGTAATTAGTGTTGAGGGACCACTATTACCTCTTCTGTGGTTGGAGAACATGTTTTTGTTATTGGAGGGAGGGGCGATCCTATGAAAATCCTGAATGACGTTTGGGTCTTCAACACAATCAAGAATCAGTGGAAGTTACTAGAATGTTCAGGCAGAGTATTCCTTCCTAGGTAATGTTGTCAGTCCATTCAAAGCCATTTGGACGACTTTAATATATGTGCTTTGCTCAATATTATTTGTTTTCATTTATATTTCTCTTCAGTGGGACAAGTGACTATGTTATAGTCTCATCAAGACATTTTTTCATTGCTACACCTTATTACAAATTTATCCATTTAAAATATCTAAATTACGTATACCTATATTCTTATTTTTTCAGCTGGTCAGAAATTCTTTTCTGATTCATCTCTCCAAGTAAGAAATGTTGCTTATCTTTCTTAAGAAGTTAATTTTTATTTATTGTATACAGGCACCAGCATGCTGCAGCTGTTGTTGGTTCAAAGAAATATGTGTTTGGCGGCCTTAACAAATAACAATGAGATCATCTATTCTTCCATGTATGTCCTGGACAGTGAGAACTCACGGTGGAGTGAGATAACTACTAAGGGAGAACTGCCATGTTCTCGTCATTCCCATGCATTAGTGGCAAAATGATTCTCAGTTATTTATGTTCGGCGGGTACGATGGTGAGAAAGTGTTCAGTGATCTCTATAGATTTGATGCTATAGCATGTCTGTGGAAGAAAGAGAAGACAGCCGGGACACCTCCACTTGCAAAGTTCTCACATTTTATGTTTATATATATAAAAACTATGCTGGGATTCTTGGTGGATGCGCTGTCATACCTCTTTTTTGGTTATTCTATGTTGAGAATATAGAAAATATTTTCTCCTGTCATGTGACTACAAAATACCTAGGTCCCTCATTCTATGTTAGAATATAGTACCCTATCTTATGAAAATTGACATTGACATTAGGCATGGGAAGTCTCAAATCTCAAGTGTGATAATCTTTGGTTCTTTGGTTTCTCTCCAAAAAAAAGGGGAAAAAAAAATTAACAATTCTTTGCACTTCTCCTTATAATGCTTGTTAACTCATGAGATTGCCGTTAGGCATGTGCAGTATGTCAGTTGATCCGAGTTATTTTTGAATGAATCCAATCCAAGATCTCTGTCTCTCTGTGTGCGTGTGGCACTTGAGGGGTGGCTAATGTAGTAAGTTGGTCTGTGGCTGTCTTGCAATTAGATGAACCCATATATAGGCCTGCAAGTTGCAATTCTTGAAATTGTTGCTCCCCAGTAGCCTTTCTCCCACCCGAGCAACATCCCAACAGGCAACAACTATCCTTTTCCATTTCTAATTCCAAAGGAGACTATGTGCACGCTCCACCCCATCCAAAAAAAAAATGTAATTTTTTTTTTTTTTTTTTTTTTTTTTTTGTCAGAAGAGGTTTAAACAATAAAGACCAACAACATTATGTATTTATTTCAATTCACAAAACTATAATTTAACTACTTAAACACTTAATTCATTAATTAATATTTTATATATATATAATATATAAACAAATTATTAACTTCTAGTCCCTACTATTATGTTATAATGTTATAAGTCAAATTTATTAACTTATAATTTAACTATAAAAGATTAACATATAATGTTATAAGTCTATATAACTATACTATCATGTTGAAAAAATTATAAAAGATTAACATTGAAAATAAAAAATTACCTTGTTTTGTTTTATTTTTTTTAAAGTGAAATTTTTATTGATAATGATAACGAATTTTACAAATAATTAGGACAAACATGCAACAAGTTGCGCCGCAAGTCCTTTATGATTTTTTTTGTTTTTGTTTTTTGTGTTTTGTTTTTTTGGGTTGAGGTCTGAGGTTTGTTTAAGAATTGAGAGTGAAAGAAAAGAAGGAGAGCTGTGAAAGAAAGGAGTAAACGTAAGAAATGTTGTAATACTGTAATATAAGGGTAATAAAATCCACATTTGAAAGCTGATTATGTGTCACAATTTTTTTTAGCAGTGCATTGATGATGCTCTAAATATGCAAAAATGATCTTGCCAAGTATATATGTTGGGCCCTACTACAAACAACTGGTTGTCTACAAGATGAAGAAAGCGCACAATTCTTGGGCGGCAGTAATTCTTGGGTTATTTCTTGTGAAATATAAATCAAATTGGATATTCGATCATAATCATAGGGTCATTCTTAATTGGTATACAAGTGAAAAACATCGTTTATGGAATATGGATTCTACGGAAGCCACTAACAAATTTTACTCGGTGATGAATTCTTCCAGTGTGCTGCCTCTGATAGTCTCACCTCAGATTATATTGAAGATATGGTTAAAGCTGGGAAGGATATTAAAGTCTATTGATTATCTCAAAGAGCTGCGTGCAAAATATAATGATGCCCCAAAGAAGAAAGAGATAAATAGAGTTGCATTGTTCGTTTGGAATATAGAGACTTTTCTCCCACTTCTCTTTCTCCTATTGTTTTTCGTCAAGAGATGAATATTGAAGAATTCTCTGTTAATTTTTTTGTTTACCAAGGTAATTATCTAATACAACTTTCCTATTTTAATTTGAAAAGTGAATTCTGATATGTTATAGATAAATCCATATATTATGGCTTGTGTTTTTTGTGTTTTGTTTTTGGTTTTTGTTTTTTTGGGTTGAGGTTTGACGTTTGTTTAATTGTAAGTGAAAAAAGGAAGGAGAGCTGTGAAAAAAAAGAGAGAGCTTTACGGGGTTTGTTATTGGTGATTAGAATTATACAAACTGACCGGTTGGGCTTTGAGTTTTCGACTATTTGGTTTAGTCTCTCATCAAACATTCAAAGATACATTTGTCCATTTTTAATGGTTTTGGATTCAAAATAAATTATAAATGATAATTTTATAAGGACAATGATAAATAATAAAAACGTTGGTTTATTGGAATGTTTTTTATTAGTCTTTTTTCATACTATTTTTTTTTTTTTTTATTATATTCTCACTATAGTAGTTATGAAAATTTTGGAAGTGCGGTAGTGGAAATTTGCTAAAATAATTGGGAGGTGCGAGTCCTTTTCGTTTGAAGATTTTTCTTGTCAATTAGTTATGTGGTAGAGCTGCCCACGGTTCATTTGGAATATAGAGACTGATTCAGTTGAAATTTCAATTGATTCTTCTTCTCAAGATCAATCAATGTTTCTCCCACTTCTCTTTCTCCTGTTGTTTTAAAGGATTGATACAATGATACCTATTGGATTGCGTTATGGATCAGGAATCAGAAACTCTCAGATATGCAAGCCTTATATGCAAAGCCATTCAAATTTTACATAGATAGTAATCAAACCATAAAGAGATGATTATTCGACAAGATAAAAACAGATTATCATCAACACCAAATGCTTGCCTTTATACATTAATTTAGAATCAACAAAAATTTCTTTAAAATGAAAAGCATATCTCGTCCTATCAAATTCTCAAAATTGGATGTTTGTCTTCCACACATTTAAAAGCTGAAAATAAACAACTGTTGCATACTTGCATATAGCTCCTTTACATCCCATTGCTAGGCAGAACGACTTTATCAATTCAAGTTCGACTGACTCCTATCTAGCTAATGCGAAAACGGTGACAGAAATTTGACAAAATAGCATCAGGCAGCAATAACAATACAATGGAATTGATTATCGACAATTAACCATGTACAATTAACAAGAGATCGATACATAAAGCTAAGCTAAGAGCAATGATAGACAGAAACTCTCCTTGTATGAAGTGGTTGGCAGACTACAACGAGCAGCATAGCTATAATTAGTGCCACAACTAGCCCTACCAAAGATGAAGACATGTCCTCTGAGTCTGAAGAGCAGCACAGATTTCCCATAGCCGTACGTATCCAGGTTCTGAATCCAGAATCCCTTCGTATGATGCTAACATAACCTATCCAAATTCTAAAAATCCATTGAACTAGACGTTGCCACATCATATATGATGAATCAGCTTGTGGTCCCTTTCCATTCCCACAACTCAACATGTTCAGTTCATTGTCTAAAGTTGAGGTTTGCCTAGCAAGAAGCCAAAAAATATAGGTGTTTATCTCACCAGCCAAAGGTAAGTCTAGCCCGCTACTCATAGCTAGTAAATTTGTAGATGGTAAAAATTTGTGGACGGTAAAAATTCAAAATTTTGAATAATAATTAGTTTAAAAAATTCGGCCAAAAAAACGAAAAAAAGTGTCAAACATACCATTCATCTTTTATATGCCTATAATATGAAAAAAATCGAATATATTTTATTGCATTATAAGTTTAGAATATAATATTTTATTAGAATTGTTCATTAATTACATATACATAACTCAATTTTTCATTTATATTTACTTACTAACACTTTAGTTCTTTGATATTCTTTAAGTATGGAAGATTCTAATTTAAACGGTTTTCAAAGCCTTTCATTTTGAAATAGCATCATACCTTATATAATAATACATTTTTTTTCATTTAAAAAATACGGATCTTATTATTCGGTAATTATAAGCCTTGGATTATAGAATTCATGTACTAATCTTTAGGTTTGAAACGTTGGTTTTTGCTCATTATACATAAAAAAATGTATAAAATGGTGTATAAAACAGATATTAAACGTGAATTTACTAGCTGATGTTCAAACGATATATGTCAGGCAATAAGTGAAATCGGCACATATCACGAAATCTCGGAAATTCTCATCAGTCTTTTAAGTTCATAACCATTGTTGATGATCAGTGTTTCCACCATTAAAAAAAAAAATGCAGTCCTCATTAGTTAATAATGGAAGAGGAGGAGGAAATTTTTTAGTAGAAATAGTTAAACACCAAAATCCCAAACCATTTTCTTTTTCAAAATCTCTTACCACTTCATTACCATCACCTTTTCTCAAATTAAAGACTCCTCATTTCTTCAAACCCACTACAGTAACTGCCCCATTGCATTACTTACCATGCACTGCCAGTTCAGATAATAACATTGGTAGTACTAGTGATGGTAGTGATGGAGGTGAGAAAAGTATTGGTAAATGGATTGAAATGGTGGGGGAAGTTTTGTCGACAGCGTTTCCAGTATGGGTAGCATTGGGCTGTTTTTTTGGACTAGTTAGACCGAATTCTTTTAATTGGGTACAGCCTCAAATGACCATTTTTGGGATTACTATTACTATGCTTGGTATGGGTATGACACTTACTTTTGATGATTTAAGAGATGCTCTTGCTATGCCTAAGGAGTTGCTTGCTGGTTTCCTTCTTCAGTATTCGGTTTGCACTAAACATTTTTCCTAGAAATACATTATGATTTCTTTTTTTTTTTAGCTGTTTAATGTTGAGAATTATATTTGTATTTGATAAGTTTTTGATGCAATATCTTGTTGAATGATCGATAATTACACATTGTGTACAATGCATTTAGAAATAAAATAAAAAACCAGTAAGCGGTTTTAGTCAGTAATTTACATCTCATGTTGCATATATACCAATGTGGCAATGTATCATAGTCTTGTAGGCCAAAGAAGGAAGGAAAAATGAAAAGAAAAGAGGGAGTCGTGTAGGCAGAGAAACTTTGTATGTGTAATGGAGGACAAACGATTTCACCATAATGTGAATGGTTGAGTGCTTCGTTGAAGTCCATCTTACAAATTGGTGACAGGAAAATGGTTAGAATGGGTCGTAAGAAATGGTCATTTAAATTTATTACTAGATCCTTTGATAGCGGTTTTTGAATGATTCAACTCCAGGATACTTCTGAATCATATGTTCTAGGGAGAAGATAATGGACGTTTTCCTCCTCAGATGATTCTCACATTGTTTAGATGTGATGAAGAGCACTAGTTTGTGGTATTTTCTATTAGAAGAATAAGAGTATATTGGTCAGGCACTTGGGGTTCTTGATCCTATTAACCACTTCTCTTAAATTCTCGCTACGACCGCGGGTTGCATTTGGATTTGTACGTATATAGCACTTCCATTAGCTTTGATTCCGAGATCAGCATTGATTTGTAGAGACTAGAGAGACGGTCATTGGATTAGAAACTGGACTATGCGAGGAAGGTCTAAAGGGTAGCAAGACATTCAATCATGTCTTTTGATTGATATGTAGGTCAGGTTCCAACTCTAGACCTAGCAGTCCCCTGTGTACTTAATTTGTGCTATACAGGTAGTTCATCTTATTATTGAATTGAGCTTTCCAATCAGTAAGTTGACTAAATCCATTGTCATTAAGGTTTTTTATTTTAAATAATACTAAACTTTGCTTGAATTATTCAAAATTTCTACCCATTCGTGATTATGTTGATAAATAAGAACTGTTTTAAAATGTTGTATTTAGTAAGGCTAGAAGGGAATATTTCAACTTGGCTGAGCTTAAAGATGGTTTATTTTCATGTTGCAGGTAATGCCATTGTCAGGGTACTTTGTGAGCAAACTCTTGAAACTACCTTCGTATTATGCAGCTGGGTTGATATTGGTTGGCTGCTGCCCTGGGGGTTTGTTTTTGTTCTTTGTGTTATCCTTGTTTGATAGTCAATCTATCCTTTTACTAATTCTCATTTTATGTGCAGGAACGGCAAGTAATATTGTAACTTACCTAGCTCGGTATGTGATTACTAGAAAGTCGCAGTATGTATTTTTACTTGGGAGTGACAAATGAGTTCCTCATTGATTTTTCATTTTTCAGTGGAAACGTGGCCCTTTCAGTCTTGATGACGGCTGCAAGTACCTTAGCGGCTGTGGTAATGACACTACTCCCTTTACATCTCACGTACTGCTTCTCAAGTTGTTAATTGTTTCTGTGGAATTGAGGCATCACTTCTGACTCTTCAAGTTCTGTCTCAGGTGATGACCCCATTTTTAACTGCTAAACTAGCTGGGCAATTTGTTGCAGTTGATGCAGCTGGACTGCTTATATCAACTTTGCAGGTAAGGGTGGTACTTCTTACTTTTCTCTGATACTGTGTCTTTTCTTCCATTTTTTTATCTGTGCCATGCAACAGGTTGTGCTTCTCCCTGTTTTGTTTGGTGCTCTTCTGAACAAATATTGCCAAGGTTTGGTTAAGGTGGTATCTCCCGTGATGCCGCCTATTGCTGTGTTTACAGTAGCCCTTTTATGTGGTAACGCAATAGCCCGAAATGCTTCGGCTGTCCTTATGTCTGGTCGGCAAGTGGTGCTTGCTGTATGTCTCCTTCATGCTTCTGGATTTTTCTTTGGCTATGTGCTATCGAGGTTACTCAGGATTGATGTTTCCTCCTCAAGGACCATCTCCATTGAGGTTGGCATGCAGGTGAGTAATGCATTTCATTAGAAAGCGAATTTTTCTAATTGATTATGCATCACATCTCCCTTTACATAGACATTCTTACTATGGCTACTATCTTGCTCCTTCCAGAACTCGGTCCTTGGGTTAGTTCTAGCTGCTCAGCATTTTGGAGATCCTCTGACAGCAGTACCATGTGCAGTTTCCAGTGTCTGCCATTCGATCTTTGGTAGTTTACTTGCAGGAATCTGGAGATGCAATCTACCAACAGAAAAGCAAGATTAACTCAGAGAAGTTCAGTTGAGCTTCTGCCAAGGATATGATTTACTCTTGTAGAATATGCAACAATATGAATGTGGTATTATTTCTGTAATGTCATCTTCAGCCGTGGAGTGGGTAAGTGGTAAACAGTGTATGATGGTTAACAAAGCACTGTGTAATTGAATCTCCTTGTGGTTGATATCCGGACCACAGTTAGGGTGGCTTTGGATAACTTTAGTTGTAGACTTTGAAAAGAAACGTAATTGGATAACAGTTAGGGTTTTCTTTGGATACCTTTTTTTTTCAAGAAAATAGGGTTACATGCAATAGATACAAGTATTTTTCCATTTGATGCATTTTAACTTTGGCTAACAAAGATTCTTTTGTTAACCTTATCCATATACTGGGTGTCTGGGTGCACTTCAAAATGCAATCAAACAGGGACATATACTAACATATGGTAAATCATGATTCTCTGAACACAGCCGCGAAGTCTTTTAATCGTAATTATTTACCATTACGTTAGTACCATGTCAATTGAAACATTATGTTTCAGGTAAACAATTGGTTCCACAAATTTCTGGTACTTATACACAATATCTAATGGCTTTACACGAACCTCTCCAGGCAAGTACGACTGCATTGAATGGCTTCACACCATGTTGTGCCAAAAGCAGTTATCAATGAAAACAGGAATTTGATATGTACCCTGACAATATCAAAATTATAGTGTACATGCTGCATGCCATGCTGGCAGGGATTGCAGGGAGTGTGTTGGTATATTGCGGATTTGTGGCACATTGCTTGCGAGCATATTAGTCATGCAGCTCAATATCCTACTATATGCTTAGCAGGCAGGCCATGTACATGCTGAAGAATTGCCATGTTATTGAATGGTAAAATTGGCCGACTTGAAACGTTGCTATAACTTTGAAGACTACTTTTGGCAGGAGGAGAATCGATAGATACAATTTGCAGGACTACTCTTTCTTAAGCAATTCTACAGCTTTATCAGAATATTTTATTACAAAGCATGCAAAAGAAATAGAAAAAATATCAAAATACCATTTCATTTCCATTCGCAAATATTCCCACAAGACAGTTATCTTTTCGACTATGTGTATCAATTTTTACATTTCATCTAAACCTTCAAGTTCACCAAACTCGATTAATTCTCAGGTGCTAGTTCGTCAGTATCATAGGGTGCCAGCATCGTATGTCAGAGGAGCTTGTGAGAGCAGTGTGAAGAGAAGATTACATGAATAAAAAAACTTGAGTCTCTTACAAAGGTGGTGGAACTTTCACACAATGCACGTCTTCTGACAGTAGACTGTGACATACAGGTTTCATCCCTCTTCGATTCCAATAGTTGGCTAGAGACGCTTCCAACTTCCTTACCTGAAGATATTTCTTGTTTAGTGAAGCTCGTCATAATGAAGAAACAAAAACACAATGTATCTTTTTCATGTGATCCTGATTGCAGAACTATTAGTCATGGAAAAGAGGGGGATAGAAAATTCAAAGCTCAACAGCAAAAGCCCGAGGTTGCCAGAATATGAAGTGAGATGGGAAGGCTGAAAATATACATTGCTGGTTCATGGTACAAACTCAATCATAGCCTTTCTAAGAAAGTATCATTAGGGTGAACAAACTGACTAAGTATCAAATCACAATGATCAAAGAGCAACATAAGACTACTTTTTAAGTTTGTTGTCATGTTGTCAAAATAGAACTGCTGTGAAATACCAAAACCTAGAATAAGTCCTTCCTTCATTTCTTCTATTTGTTTTGAGGAGGCGAAGCAGCCACTACAGAGTTCCCAATGTTCCTTTGAATTTTTTTCAAGTCTCAGCAACATGGCTAGGGATTTTTCTTATAAGCAATTAAATGAGAAAGAAAATCTTCATGCCCAAAAATTTACCAAGCCACTGCTTTAAGATATCTATAATGTTTTTCAATGTACCTATATTCCTCTGCAAATTTCAAAGCATAAATGGTTTCGTCCTAGGCAACTCTAAATGGCTTGTAGTCTAATATCACTCCAAACATTCCTTCCTCCCAGTTCTCTTCTTCAACCAAGAGACTGTTTTAAACTTTTTTTTTCCCAAAACATAACAATGAACTATTAGACTGTACTATTCGTTGAGTATTGTGTAAATAACAGTATGGTAAATGAATCTGAACCTGTTTAACAACGAAAGGCTCTTCAACAAGACTTAATGGTTGTGTTAATATTGTAAGAAATCCGTTTCGATTTCCATAAACGATGTCTGTAAAGTACCGATCACCTACCTACATTAGAACCACATATAAGTCATATGGCAACAAAACAAGAGAAGACTAGTAACTTATAGATATCTACCATGATAAGCAGTGAGGCTTCACAACCAAAGTATTTTTCAATGTCTTCAGCTGATCCACCTGGCTTCTTCACCCCTGAAGTTTATACATGACTAAGTTAAGTTTAAAAACGTATGATGCCAATTCTAATACAGTGGAGAAAACAAGGCGTGGCTTGCCTAACTTGACAACATTGGTGAGTTAATCACAAAGCAATCCAAATGCAGTAACTAGAAATGCTATTCAATAGTAAATCATTCAGTGCAACAAAGTGACTTACCGTGTCTAATGACATGAATTCCAATTGATTGCTCGAAAGGTTCGAGCTTTGGAACCATTAGCATCATATTGGCTTAATCCTAGCATAAAAAAATTAAACATAAACATTAGTCCACAAGTATCAAAAAAGATATTTACACAGACTAGGCAATGCCAACTTACCAGCAGAGTTGCTAAAAACTGCAACATTATCACCAAAAACAGATTTACAAGAATCCAAGGACGATTCAAGAGGAGGCCAAAGTGCAAGCGAATAAGGCAACGTAAGTGTATTATCTTTATCAAAAACCACACCCTTAAATCCTCTTTTTTCTAACTCTACCCAATCAATCCACCTAATATCTTTCACAGAAATATGAGGTAAAGCAAGATGATTGTCTTTAGTCATCACTGCCAATGCCGATGATATCCCTTCGAAGTTAAAACGTTGGCTTAATGCAGCTTTTATATTGTTCCACCACATGTTTGATGAATTTCCTGAATGAACGTTGGTCTGGGCCAGTGCACTCTGTTTTTGTTCAAATGGTCCTTGAGTTTGGGTCTTATTGTTTGTGTTGTTGTTGTCAAGGAATGAATACATTTCAGTTAAAATAAGGTCTTTGGTTTCATGGAAATGGTTAATAGTACTAGTAGTAGTGTTTGTTGTTGTTGTTGTTGTTGGGGAATGTGTTTTGTGTTGAGTTTGTGAATGCTTGTTTATATAGCATAATGAAGTGGTTGGTTTTCTGTTACGGGTAGTGATGATTGGAGTTGAAATGTGTGCATTGTGGTGAGCATGCAAGGGTTGCTTAAGGTTGGGGCAATGACCAATTGACAGTGGAGAAATTGAGCTTATGGTTTGCATTATTATCGTCCACTTTTATTTTTATTTTGTACAATTTTTTTTTGAGAACTTATAATTTGGCATTTTCATTTGCCTGCTTTCAGAGTTTGAGTCCTCTCACATCACCAAATCCAGAATCAAGATTATGACATAGTTGTCTTCATGTTATTGGACCATGGAATAAGGACTCCACTCATATTAGCTTTGAGCCAAATGTAGCTATGGCCCAACAAGTCGACCACATTAGTAACATGATGACCAATTATGCACACACTTATGTGCGCATCAAAATGCAGATTATACAAATCATTTGTACACTATTATTATCGGCTGTGAGCAGGTGACTTAGGTAGGTGAAATGATAATTGGATCTAGACAATGACAAAGACAATCAGATATTCAAAAGATGTGAGTGATCCACATTAGTATTAACAATTCAACTTTTTTATAGATGAATCTACATGAACTATGTATTGATTTTTTTTTATTTTGTTCAGTCTGAAGTTTCTTAGAACTTCTTCTGTATTTCCTTCTATATTTTGGGTCCTTAGGAATTTAACTAGGCGTCTAGGTATATATTGAATAATTGATTATTGACATAATCTTGGAACGGGTAGCACAACTGGTCCGGTCTTGGGTTTGCTCCCCAATAGTTACTAATTCAATTTCCCTCAAGGTCACTACCGAGGCAGTACCCAGTCAAATTTCCAACCAGGGCACTGGGATTAGTTGAGGTTCCAACCAGGGCCCTGGGATTAGTCAAGATGCGCATAAACTCGCCCAGACACTCGTTTAGTAAATAATAATAATAATAATAGTAAATAATAGCATATGATTCGGTGAGGTGGGAAGCAGTGGAATTTGCCCTCAAGAGAGTAGGAATGCCTGCTAAATTTGTGGCATGGATAATGGCATGTATACAGGATGCACACTACTCCATTATGATTAAGGGAGCTCCTCAAGGGTATTTCAAAGGGAAGAGAGGCATAAGACAAGGTGACCCCCTGTCACCGTACCTATTTGTGCTCGTTATGGAGATGTTTTCGGACCTTATGATGCAAAGCGCTACAGTGGGAGACTACAAACTACACCACAGATGTCGCGACCCAGTAATAACCCACTTGTCATTCGCGGATGATCTTATTGCATTTATGCACGGAGATTTGATGACAGCCATGACGCTAAGGGATACGTTGAACTCATTCAACAAGATGCACGTGACTAGAAGCAAATGCGAAGAGTCAACTATTTTGCACACGTGGATGGATGCAAGACTATGTGAGGCGCAAAGAAGGCAGCCATTCCATTCCGGTTGCCCAAGGTACGCCCCGATGAAGTACTTAGGGCTCCCACTCATCACTACCCGGTCGACCTATATAGATCGCGACGCCACTTTTGGCAAACGTAAATTCGAAGAATTCAGAGTTGGAAGGGGAAGTTCCTATCTTATGCAGATCTGGCTTACGACTTCTCAAGTCCGTGATCAACAACTTGAGTATATTCGGTTGGCGATTCATTCTACCACGAGTTATCGATGAGTCAATGTAATGTGTGTAGGAACTTTCTATGGGTTGGACCTGATGGAGGAAACTCTCACTCTAATAAGCCGGGAAGATGTATGTTACCCATATGAGGAAGGAGGACTTGGGGTTAGATGCTTGGCTACTACTAATCGGGCAAAGAAACCTAAGGCACATATGGCATATTACAAGCAAGAAAGATACACTATGGGTGCACCGGGTACAAAAAAAAAATCTGATAAAGGGGAGGAACTTCGAGTTTGAAAATACCAAGTGATTGCTCGTGGAGTTGGAGAAACATCTTGAAGGACGAGTCGGCAAGGGCTATAGCTATGCATTTGATTGGGAATGGCGAAAACACAAGTCCGGTATGATCCATGGCACCCAACCGATCTTGGCAGAAAATTCGATATGGTACTTCTATACGACTCGGTTTGTAACAAGCGAGCTAAGGTATCAAGTTTCATAGAAGACGGACAATGGCATATCCCACAACAGTTCAAGAATCACTACCCGTAACCGGTACAAGGAATTGAAGAAGAGGTAGAGATACACATAGGAGAGGATGATGAGGTAGTCCGGACGGGTGACAGATAGCGGCGAAGTACCAAATGAAGGATACATATGACAAAGCGGCGTAAGGCAGAGGCGGACATGGGGCATAATATTATATGGTTCAGAACAAAATTCGAGATTCTCCTTCATCATTTGCAATGGCTTGAAAAAGGATTGAAGACGCCGCATAAAACTAAAGGAATGGAAGGTAGTGGCATCGACAACATACCGTTTTGTAACCAAAGGTAATCGAAACGTAAGAGCACCCGCTTTTTTACATGTGTGTATGGAAGAGAGATATGGGAAAGTCTCAGCACGTGCGAGTTGCGAAATGGGTACAACAGAGGAATTGCACCCACTTGGCGCAAAGAGTTGGAATGGATTCAAGAAAGAGTGAAGGGAAAGGAGGGTTCCAAGATGTATTGGCGCCGCTATTTCATTCGGCTTTATATAATCGGACTTGGAAAGAGAGGAACTGGCCGATGCTTTGATCATAAATTCGCCGCTACAACAACGGTAAGCAACCCGATTCTAAAGGATGTGCCCAAAATACACGCTATGGATGTCAAAATGGAGGAGGGGCCCGAAAAATACAAATTTGAAATTGTGGCACAAAGGGGATAGAGGTGACTACGCATAGGGATGAAGGTAATCATACACTAAAACGACGGCAAGCAGCAAGGCCTAATGGGGCAAGAATAATGGTTTTATTGTGGCATCAAATTTAGAACAGCATAAGGGGACTAGAGGTGACAGTGGAATCAAATGTAAGTGGACTGTAAGGTAAATCATACACTAAACACGCATGCAAGGCGCAAGGCCTACCTAGTGGGGCGCGCAGGCAAGAGCAATGGTTTTGTTGTGGATGGCAGATCCGTTACCATAGCACTTGTGGAGTTACAAGGGTTGAGCAAGGGCTCAAGCTAGCCGAGAAGTATAACATCGAAGAGTGGAAGCTCGACGGATTCATCAAATGTGGAAACCTTTCTAAGGCGAAAAAATATCCATGGCAAAGCGAAGAGACTTATCAAGAGCATCGCAAAGCATTACAAAGTAGGCTCGTTTCTTCTCTATTAAACATGTTTATCGAGAGGTGAACAAATTAGCCGATGTTCTAGCAAAGAAATGTTCCAAATGTAACATTTATTGAAATTCTTCCTAGCTCCTTTGCAGAGGATGTAAGGAATATTATGTATGATGATGTAATAGGAAAGGAATACGAGAGATGTAATTGAAAGCTTTTGTTATTTAATGAAAAGGGGTAGGGGGCCTCTAAAACAACCTCGCTTACCAACCAAAAAAAAAAAATAATAACATTAAAAGAAAAAATTGATTATTGACACGAACAAAATAATTTATCCACAAGCAAAAGTGTGTTATGACAACACCTCTTCTTATCCTCTCTCTTGAACTGCAAAATCTACGATCTGTGTAGTTAAATCGCTACTCGCTTTTTCGAGTAGGTGTAATCGATCGGGATTATTTGGACGATTTTTCATAACACTATTTCTTTACAAAATAATTATTAAATATATTTAACTTTGAAATACCAACATAATCAAGTCAATTAAGAACCCAATCAATCAATAAACAATTAAAACACTCAATCAACTAAAATAAATATGATTAAAGTATAGAACTTTACAGAATCGAGGGTTGGTCAAATTGGCGAAATATCGAGTTCAATGCTTAACATTGAAATAGTGAACACAATTACTCGGCTAATCGGTCGAGTACTCGGAGAGTTTTTGAGCCCGACAGGATCGGGATTAAATTGTTAGTCGGTCGTTTAAATGAAACCGAGAGAGTACTCAACGATTTAATAGCCCAACACGATGTCCATGATTATTGTGTCGTTCATGGGGCAGTAGATGATAACCAATAGTCCGTGGGCTGAGACGGAATTGAAAAGCCCAATACACGAAATTTTCCCCAAAATTTCAAAGTTTCAAACAAAACAAACCCCGCCATGCCGCCAAATTTGAAAATAGAAAACGAATCTATTTCTTCCCGGCTTTTCTTCCCACCATTCTTCTTTCAACTTTCAACTTTCAAAACCTCAAATTTTCTTTTTTTTTAGTCTTTAACTCTTTTTCTTTCTCTCATTTTCAACTCTCAAATCTTCAAACCTTAAAACCAGAAGAGATAAATGGAACAAAAAAAATTTCATGGTGTTCATCCACTGAAAAGATACAAACTTCAACAGCAAGAAAAAGAAACTGAAGAAACACCATACTCAACTTCTCTTCTTCCAGCTAAGAAGAGAAAAGAATCAAGAGATTACTCACCACCATTCCATTTCCCATTCAACACCACCCCAGAAAACACAAAAACTACCACCTGTTATTTACCTGCAAAGAAAAGAGTTTGGGCTCTTCAACCTCTTTTTAATAGCCCAGAGAAAAAACCCATTTTGAGTTTAGATCTCAATCTTGAATACCAACATTCTCCTGAAAAAGCAACACCAATACTCAGTTCCATTTCACAGAAAGAATTCGAACTTTTCAGTATAGTTGAGGAAGAGGAAGAAGAAGATGATGATGATGATGGGATTCTTTGTGGTGTTTGTCAAAGTACAGATGGAGATCCATCAGACCCTATTGTGTTTTGCGACGGATGTGATTTAATGGTTCACGCAATTTGTTATGGAGATCCCCTTGTTCAAGGTATACCAGAAGGAGATTGGTTCTGTGCTACTTGTGAAGATAAAAAGAGTCGGGTCGATGACGGCGAGAAGGAAAAGGTTTATTCTTGTTGTCTATGTCCTGAAAAGGGAGGAATAATGAAACCAACTACAGATGGAAAATGGGCTCATGTCTTATGTGCTTTATTTGTTCCTGAAGTGTTTTTTAAGAATCCAGATGGTAGAGATGGGATTGATTGTTCTCAAGTTCCTAAAAAGAGATGGGAAGAGGTGTGTTATGTTTGCAAGTCTAGAAATGGATGTGCTATTGAATGCTCAGAACCTAAGTGTTTATTAGCATTTCATGTTACTTGTGGATTGAATGAGGAACTTTGTATTGAGTACAAAGAAGGGAAGAATGGGAAAGGAGGAGATATTGTTGCTGGGTTTTGCAGAAGGCATACTGAGATTTGGAAGAAGGTAACAAATTTTGGGTCTAATGAGGACCTTTTTTTTTTTTTTTTTTTGTATTAACTTTTAACCTTCTTCTGGTGTTTATTTGGTTGCAGGAACAACAAACAGGGAAGTTCAAGATTGTGGCAAGAGAGGAGGCTAAGAAGTAACAGAAAGAAAGAAAAAGTGTGCTTGTTTCTTAGATTTAATGATTTGTAACAAGTATTTTCGTTAAATTTGAACTTTGATTGTCTAGTTTGAGTAATGTTTACTAAATTCACATAATGCATTATCCTGTTTCGTTTTGGCGTTCCATTTCTTTACTCCAATCTGATCAAAGCAAAACACCTTGCTAGCCTTTTTAGTGGATTTATTATCAGCTCAGCTTAGCATATAATTTCAATCGAAATGGGATTAACAACCATTAAAAAAAATAAAAAAAAGGATCATTTGTTCAAAGATCAGTGTACTCAATATTCACAAGTCAAAACATCTCCTCGTAATGGGTAATTCCAGCAACTTATTCTAGAGGCAATCTGATGAGTGAATGCAAATCACTACAGAAAGAAATGATAACTGAGAAGGATACAAGGCCAGACAAGGAGAAGAGTATTGAGAATCAGAACAACATTGAAGCTACAACATGGAAGAAAAAAAAAAAACAGAGAAACAGGAACAAAGAAACTGGAGTTAGTGACACTGGCACCAAGGACTCCCAAGGCATGCCCATTCCATCACCGCCAGTTATTGTGGATTTGAATGTAAATGAGGGAACTGGAGTCTCACTGATGACTCAAACAGTCAGCAATTACTGCTCTTCAAGCAGCTATCCCTACCCCTCAGGTGGATTCAATGCTTGAAAAAGATGGAACACTAGCTGAAGCTTCTGAACAGGCCGTATTACCTACTGCAATTCTGGAGCAAGATACACTTGTTACTGCGGCAGTGCCTCAAGATACAGTAGCAGAGATCCAAAATATGGGCACTGAAGATGCACAAATGGCGGGCCACTCTGAAACTGTCATTTCTGTCAACGAGAATCCTCCACTTGATAGGGACTTGAATGTCAATCCAGTTGATGAGAGAACAGATTGTCCAAATATGAGAAACCCTCCAAATTCTATAGCACCCAACTTCAGATCAACTGCGGATGAGGTGTTCAGAGTCGAGAACTTGAATAGTAGAGCGCTAGACTCCTATTCCTCTTCAACGACTAGAATGGCTGAGTCCTCTTTCTCTTTTACTGCCGATAGTAACAGATTCCATGTACTAAGCGAAACCAATGCTTTGATGTGAGTGGTTAACTGGGCTGACCTTGTTGACGAAGAGGAAGGCGAAAACAGTGGTGAAGAACCATGGAAAATAAAATCAAAGGAGAAATACAAGCCCCAATGGATGTTGCAGGAGCATTCTCCTCCACCTACAGGAACAATTTCAACCTCCTCTCCTACTGAGCGGGAAGTGGTTGCAAATACATCATGCACTACTCAAAGAAATCGTGTTCTCCTTGAAACCCACAGTTTGCTGAGCTCCGTCGATTGGGCTGAGTATAAGGAAGGAGTAGAATGGCAGGGTCCGAAGAAAAAAGGAAGTCCAAGGGAAAAGATGTGGATCCGACCCCTCTTCCACCCAGGACTAGAAATATTCCCACACTATATAAATGAACTAGATTTATCCACCGGAACCTTTAGTATTTTTGTTGGAAACTAGTTTATTTTGGTTTTGATTTTGGATTCAAAGTGGGAACTTAATCCAGCTCAGGCGGTGCTTAACCCCTATATTGTAACCTTATATTATTATTATTATAATATTCACAATTTTCCTGCGAAAAAAAAAGTATTTCAAGCGGATCAGAAGAAGCAAGTGCAGAGGTTCTAATTTGATTCTCATATACTGTATACTATATGAGAACAACTACTACTTACCAACAAAAACCCATAATACTTCAATTCTCAAGTCTCATTGATAGAGGACCCATAAAAAGGGGATCAGTACTCGGTCTCATACATAGATACAATTTGCCTACAGTAAGCCAAGATTTAACCACTCTAGCATACAGCATAGATAGGGTAATACAACATCAGAAGGAATCCATTGTACAACAAAAAAAAAAGTAACATACTAACATCTAATACTGGTGTTTCTGTTCATGGGAGAAACAGAGAATGAGAACCTGCCAAAAGCAACAAAAACAAATAGCAAAACTAGTAATTGATTTCACATTTCTCTAAAGGTTTTGACACCTTACAAATAAAAGCTTTGCAATGTAGAATATCTCCTTCCCCTCATCATGCTTCACCACTCATTTGCTTATCACTGTTCTTAAAGTTGCTTCAGCTCATAGTGTATATTTATTCTTTGCAAGTCTTTCCAGTTTTTTAGCATCCTCCTGAAATTGGAACAAAATCAAGCAACTCAGTCTGCTAATATAAATCTTATCTACTTGCAAACATAAATGGCATAAAGAGAACCCTCACATGAAACACGAAGCCTATGCTATCATTGTAATCCAGAAATTCCTTCCATTGCTTCCCAAGGCTCATCTGTGACATAAGAAGTGATAATTTTGAACACAAGTTGAGGCATAAGTTTGAGCTATTCACAGATACTGTCTATAGTAGCCCAGAAAAGTAATCAATCACCAAACCAAACTGAATGAGGTTCTCTGACAATTAACAACAGACAAAATGTGGATCATAGTACATGTGGTAGGGCTTCAACTGGTGCTTTAAACAGCATATAACAAGTTAATTACACAAACGATATCTAGGAAGTTCCCATGTCATTCAATACGTTGGGAGCATCTCTCTGTTACTTCAATACATCGCAAACAATGTTCTAAACCTATGCAAAAAACTCATGCATAGATCTAATTACAGAAGCCACATATCAACCTTAACTAACCAAATCAATGGGGTGCCAGTTTACTACACACTATAAATCGTCTATTTCAGAAGAAAAGGGAGATACAGAGATTACAACAAAGCATGATGATTTTCTACACCTATTCCGAATAACTATGCTCAGAATTGTGTCTTCTACTTCGATGCTATGACTAGTCTTTCTGTGGAGTCTCCAAACTGCAAAGCATCTAGGAAGTGCAGATTTGTAGCTTCTAGAAGTCATCATTCAGTTCTCCACTTCACTTTAATGTCTCATTCTCAACTTTGTCATTCCATTTCGACAGCCTCATCCTCACTAATATATCACATACTTCTTGGTTCTTACCATAACCAATATTCGGTCTCCACAAAGACACAAAAAATGTCTTCCTAGACATGACTTTGTGCTGGTTGTGGAGCTATTTGCAATTGTACACTCGTAGTCAGCTGAATTATTGGTTTCTGCTCACAACATCAAAGTCTTGCAATATTTCTAAAAACTTTCTTGCAGCCTCTATTTCTACACCTTAGATCATTTCCCCATCACCAATAACTGCTATATTTAGCTAATATATAAAACCGGTCTATTTTGTAAATATGAAATAGATTTCCTAAAATTTATTCCTTGTTTGTACTATATTGGTTTTAGGGACATCAGATAACTTGTGAGTACATGCTCACTTATTTTGGTAAAGTGGAGTCCTATTTCAGTAACTTGCTTTTGACAAAGAACAATGCAATTGTAGCAAGGCATCTAGTGCTTCTGGCCACATATCATAGCGTATTGACAAAATTCATAACATATAGTACCAAAGAGAGAATAAGTGAACCTGGAGAGTTTCACAATATCTACAGATTTAAGA
This sequence comes from Coptis chinensis, assembly GCF_015680905.1. Classification (NCBI taxonomy): domain Eukaryota; kingdom Viridiplantae; phylum Streptophyta; class Magnoliopsida; order Ranunculales; family Ranunculaceae; genus Coptis; species Coptis chinensis. The sequence goes on from NC_141464.1 coordinate 79,267,622, forward strand.
TGGAAAATATTACTCTGTAGCAGGATTCATATTGTGTCCGAGTGAGATAGTTACCTGAGCAGCTTCATTTAAAGCATTTTTGGTCCATAAAGAAATCCTCTCCTGCTTACCACGAACATTAACAACTGCTCCACATATTTCATCACCATGGTCAAACTGCTCTCCAATCATTGCCAAAAGCTAGCAGAACACATGTAAAAACCAATCAGAGGCTATTTGAATACCTTCAATACACACTTGAAATAAACATCCTAGTAGGGACTAGGGAGTCAAGCATACCGTATACAACCAGCTTGTGTCAGCCTTTCCTCTAGTATAACTTATGGTCCATTTACCCCCATTGGCACAAATAGGGTCCTCCCATTTCGGCTCAATTCTTTGCTTAAAACAATATAAGTCTGCTCCCCCAGCTAACTTGCTTGGATGATGTATGTTGTTGTAAATGCTGAGTGCAGAACAAACATTCAGAGTAACATAATAGATGAAAATGTCGCAGAGATAATAAACAAGACAAATTGAGAAACATAAAGAAAAATATACATGTTATTAAGTAACAGAATAGATGAAAAATTGATAGAAAGGTCATGGTCACAACAATCTCGTATTAGCATAGCTACATGAGTACAAATGCAAGAAATTAGTGTCTAATAATATATATATTCAATAAATCATGAATCTCAAGCTTGAACTTCAGTATCTATTTAGTCTACTCAAAATCATGAGTATCACTTGTCTGAAAATAGATGGAGCCAAATGCAGATGGACAACGACAACCTTAGTTCCAGAAAGAGGGTGGCCTATTTCTATTATTATTTTTTGGCTAAAAGCTAGTTTGGTCTCTCATGTCCATATTTCCATACTTTGATTGGAATCCCTTCCTCTCCATATGCTCTTTATCTTTCCTTCCTTGTTTCTATTTCTAAGCAAGGGCTCGATTCGCCGAAGTGACATTTGGCCAAATTATTTCTAATAAAAGATGTTATCTATTAGTTTGGGCACTAAAATATAATCAAGTACCTGTTAAAACCATACATGTCAAACACAAGGCAATTAATTAACACATAATTAGTCTAGAAGTTGCATTATGAGCTCAAATTCCAAAGAAAAAAACAAAAAAAACAAAAATTTATTTCAATAAAAATCAAAACTTGATTCAACAAAGAAAATATACCTCCAGAAGTCTTCAGCAGTGGAGAAAGTGTGAATAGCCCTTATAGAATCACCCCAAGCAGCTTGTTTAGATTTAGTATATAGATTATCAAACCAGAATGTCCATGAATGTTCTAAAGGATGAGGAATTGCAGAAGAAGAAGAAGCCTCAGAATCATCTCCACCAACTATTTCTCCTTCCTCAAATTCTTCTACAGAAGCTGCTTTTTCATTCATGATTTCTTCTTGTTCATTGTTAAACCCAGTTCCAACCCCTTCTTCTGCCGCCATATTCTTCTTCTTCTTCTTGTCAGTGTAGAAAAAAAAATGGAAGGTCCTCTTTTCTGTTTCGGGGTAATAATGTCAATTTGATTAAATAGTTGCTGACCATATTCCCACTACTTGGCCTTGTTGCTATTTGGCGCGTAATTAACATTTATGGAGGGCCCGTTTCTGTTTTTGCTTTCACTTGAAGCAAAATTTGTTACAAGTTTCAAAGTTAATGAAGAAATATAAAAGAGAATTTGAAGGTGTAGTTCATTACTACTTTTATACAAATTGGTAGAGAAAGAAAAGTCCCAGTAGAACTGTACTTGTTGAGTGATAAAAGATTTGAGTTGAATAATGAACATTTTTTTTATTGGCAAGCCTGTTTTAAATAGGGTTCGACCCCAGACCTTTGGTATCATCACCCAAAGGTTTTACGGACTTTGCTAGTCGGCACTTGCTGAATAATGAACATTGACATAATAAATGAACAAAGTATTGAGCTAATGCGGCCAAGTACAAAAATGATCTACAGAATTGCAATCCTAGAGAAGTGTTGATTTTCATGTTAATGTAGAATATCTCCTAATCTCCTTCCCCTCATCTTGCTTCATCACTCATTTGCTTCTCACTGTTTCTTAAAGGACGCTTCAGCTCATAGTGAATACTTATTCTTCGCATATCTGTCCTGTTTTTTAGCATCCTCCTGAAATTGGAACAAATTAAGATACTCAGTCTGCGAATATAAATCTTATTTTGCAAACATAAACGGCATATAGAGATCCCTCACATGAAACATGAAGCCTATGCTATCATTGTAATCCAGAAATTCCTTCCATTGCTTCCCAAGACTCATCTGTAAAGGAAAATAAAATTACATGAGAAGTGCATCATTTTGAACACAAGTTGAGGCACAAGTTTGAGCTATTCACAGATATTGTCCTTAGTAGCCCAGAAAATTAACCAATCACCAAACAAAACTGGAGGTTCTCTGACAATAAACCACAGACAAAATGTGGTTCATAGAACCATGTGGTAGGGTTTCAAGTGGTGCCTTAAACAGCATTTAACAAGTTAATTACGCATACAGTATCTAGGAAATTCCCATGTCATTCCATACGTTAAGGGCATCTCCTGTTACTTCATTACATCGCAAACAATGTTCTGAACATATGAGAGAAATTCATGCATAGATCTAACTACAGAAGCCACATATCAACCTTAACTAACCAAATCAATGGGGCGCCAGTTTAATACACACAATAAATCGTCTATTTCAGAAGAAAAAGGAGATGCAGAGAGTATTACAACAAAGCATGATGAGTTTCTAGACCTATTCCAAATAACTATGCTCAGAATTGTGTCTTCATATCCTAGGTAGTTATTGATGCTGTGACAAGTCTTTCTGTGAAGTCTCCAAACTGCAAAGCATCTAAGAAGGACAGATTTGTAGCTTCTAGAATTTATCATTTAGTTCTCTGCTTCACTTAAATATCTCAGTCTCAACTTTGTCACTCCATCTCAACAGCCTCGTCCTAACTAATATATCACATACTTCTTGGTTCTTACCATTACCATAAACAATATTCAGTCTCTATAAAGACACAAAAAATCTTCCTAGACATGACTTTGAGCTGGTTGTGTAGCTATTTGCAAATGTACACTTGTAATCGACTAAATTATTGGTCTGCCCACAGCATCAAAGTCTTGCAATATTTCTAAAAACTTCTTGCAGCCTCTATATTTCTACACTTATTTTTTTTGCTAGGTAATCGAAACATATATTAAAAGACAATGAAAAAATACAAGTATTTGAGGGCAATGAGTAGCACCCCAAGAGCAACCAACGCAAACTAGGTCGCCTCCCATTGGGCAAAGCCCCACAGGTTACAACTTTAGAACACTAAAACATTTCATAGCCCAGGCCCCAGGACAAGGGTTCAACTATTACCACCCCAAGTCCCAACGACTTTCAGACCTAAGAAGATGGATCAGTCCGACCCAAACTCCCACCATCTCTGCCCCAAAGTGAATCCAGCAAGCATCACTTTGCTCCTTCAATCTTGAAACTGTTGCACTCAGCTTTCACACATTCAATATGAGAAGTTATCAGAAATTTCAGGTTTGATCGAGTGCCTCTGTTGCTTCGATCGAACAAGGATCCGATCCCAACCTCAAGCCTTCAAGATTTAACATGCTACCTAAAGTTCTCACATCAGATCTGAGACACTCAAAGCTCTAACAAAGCAACTCAACAAATCGATACTTCACCATAACTACTCACATCAAAACAACCAAACAATCCTCAGTGAATAAAAAAAACAAAGTTTAAATCAAAGAACTTCTAAACCCTTATTTGCATCCACTCAAAGCAGTTTTAGGAAGATTTGCAGCCATACTCTCAAAGCTCATTGGCCAGGAAATCCATCGATCTACATTTCCTCTTGATGAGAATAAGTGTTAGACGTACAGGCCATACTTGCGATTACTAATGTTGCTTCGAGCAAAAAAAAAGCATTGGATCAAGTCCTGAACTGTAGCATTCAAAGCTTCTCAGCCTGCCATCTCCAATTCTTACACCTGATCTAAGATTCTCTCCACTAATTCCAACAAGAACACAAGAAGCCCAATACTTATTCACAGCTAAATCTCCTCAAGACTTCAATGAAATCAATACACCCACTCAAACAATGACCAACGAAAAACTATTTTGGCTTTTCTTCCACCAATCACTACAAGAGTACAATGTAAGAGTAATAACAGAGAAAGCCACATAATTTCTGCCCCCATTATCAGATTGAATCCAGCGATGATGCTTCAAAAAATGAAACTTCAGCAAATTACAAACAGCTCTGATGGCCCTATTAAGAAAAGAAATGATAGATCTGAATGATCCACATACTTCTTGACTTAAAGTCATGGCCTTTATACCATACCTACGAGGCTACGACAATAACCCAATTTACAGAGTCGGTGTCTGCTATTGATTTGTTTAGACTCTCTCTCTCTCTCTCAGCGGTGGTGGTTCATGCCAAAAGGGTAACACTATAGATCTTGACTTAAAGCTATATATCTTTGTCCACAAACCTGTGTGGAGCAGATATTTCACGTTTAAGGCTCCCCTTGTCTCTATTTATAGCCAATGCTCCAACGGCTACGTAAACAAATTCATAATACTACAGGTTTCCTCTATATTTCTACACCTTAGATCATTTCCCCATCACCAATAACTGCTATATTTAGCTAATATATAAAACCGAACTATTTTGTAAAATTTGACACAGATTTCCTAACATTTCTTCCTTGCTTGTACTTTGTACTCTATTGGTTCTAGGGAGATCAGAAAACTTGGGAGTACATGGGTACTACATGCTCTAATTTTGAATGGGAAATATTACTCTTTGGCAGGATTCTTATTACGTCCGGGTGAGATAGTTACCTGAGCAGCTTCATTTAAAGCATTTTTGGTCCATAGAGAAATCCTCTCCTGCTTACCACGAACATTAACAACTGCTCCACATATTTCATCGCCATGGTCAAACTGCTCTCCTATCATTGCCAAAAGCTAATAGAACACATGTAAAAAACCAATCAGAGGCTAATTGAGTACATTCAATACACACTTTAAATAAACAGCATACCGTATACAACCAGCTTGTGTCAGCCTTTCCCCTAGTATAACTGACAGTCCATTTACCCCCATTGGCACAGATAGGGTCCTCCCATTTCGGCTCAATTCTTTGCTTAAAACAATAAAAGTCTGCTCCCACGGCTAATTTGCTAGGATGATGTATGTTGTTATAAAGGCTGAGTGCAGAACAAACATTCACAGTAACATATATATATGACAATGTCTCAGAGATAATAATCAGGACTAATCGAAAAACATAAAAAAAATATATATATACACATCATTTAGTAACAGAATAGACGAAAACGTGATAGAAAGGTCATGGTCACAAGAATCTCGTATTAGCATAACTACACAAGTACAAATGCAAGAAGCTAGTGTTTATTAAATATTAGTATATATTCAATAAATCATGAATCTAAAGCTTAAACTTCAGTATCTATCTAATCTACTCAAAATCATATGAGTATCACTTGTCTGAAAATAGATGGAGCTGAATGCAGACGGACACCAACAAGTTTAGTTCCAGAAAAAGGGTGGCCTATTTCCATTATTATTTTTTTTTGGCTAAAAGCTTGTTTGTTTGTTCTCATGTCTATATTTCCATACTTTGATCGCATTCTCTAAATGCTCGGGTGGGCCAATTTATTTCTAATATAAAATCTTATCTGTTAATCCGGGCACTAAAATCTCATCAAGTAGGATTATGTATTTTGATTATACCAATAAAAGCAAACATGTCAAACACAAGGCATTTAAATTAACATATAACAACTAATCTATAAGTTGCATTGTGAGCTCAAATTCAATAAAAATCAAAACTTGATTCCTCCCAACACTTTTCTTCCAAACCAAAACACATGGGCAACCAAAAAACATTCAAATAAATCGAAAAAAAAAATATATATATATATATATACCTCCAGAACTCTTCAGCAGTAGCGAAAGTGTGAATAGCCCTTATAGAACTACCCCAAGCAGCTTGTTTAGATTTAGCAGATGGGTTATCAAACCAGAATGTCCACGACTGTTCTAAAGGATGTGGTTGATGTGGAATTATAGAAGAAGCCTCAGAATCATCTCCACCAACTATTTCTCCTTCCTCAAATTCTTCACCACCAATGTCTACAGAAACTAACTTTTCATTCATTATTTCTTCTTGTTCATTATTGTACCCAGTTCCAATCCCTTCTTCTGCCGCCATCTTCTTCTTCTTCTTCTTGTCAATGTATAGAGAAAAAAAAGTGGATGGTCCTCGTTTCTGTGATTTTTGCTCTCTGTTCTGATTTGAGTGTTTATAATATAAAAAAAAGCCCAGATATTATGTACTTGGGCTTGGGCCTTTTTGTTTCGCTAAAGATAATTGGGATGGGCCTATTCGTATAAACCTCAAAGTGCAATGACGTTGTTGGCATGCATTATTTAGGCACCCAAGAGTTTTTCTCTCAGGATCAAGTCTCAAATTTGTTCCTTCTTGTTGTAAGAGAAAATGACTATTATATAAATTGGGAGAGAAATTAGAGTCTTTGTAGAGCTGGATTTGTTGAGTGATAAGGATTTCATTTTTTTGTATATCAATCTGGGCAGTTAAATCGCTACTCGGTGGAGGTGCGAGTAGCGAGTAGGTCTATTCGGTCGGGGATTAATAGGGATTACTCGGGCGATTTTTTAAACCGCTACTCGTGGAGGAGCGAGTAGTGAGTAGGTCTACTTGGTCAGAGATTAATCGGGATTATTCGGGTGATTTTTTCAAACACTATATTTCTTTACAAATACATGTTACAATTAGATGTTCCTTCAACTGATTTATCCCTCCAAACATCCTTTTTATCACACAATGTACACCAAACAAAATTTTTGTTATTTGGGTCCCTACACTCACCCCATTCCCATGTCATATCATCTGACTTCCTCTTCATTGAGGTGGTTGTGGCAGCACTCGCAACAGAGGGCTCATTCGAGGTTCTCAAAGACATCTCTAAATTTCAGAAAAAGAAATAATCAAAGAAAAAAATCAGTAAACATATCTATTGTTTGGCCATTCCATCGACCCAAAATAGATTAATCAATAGGGACTGGAGAGGAGAAGAGAGTGGAGAGTGGCAGACTGGAGAGGAGAAGAGAAAGAGGGGGAACGAGAAGAAGAGGCTGGAGAGTCTTAGAGAAAAAGAAAAAGAAAGATAAAAAGAAAAACGTACCTGGAATTGGAGAGAATACTGCTTGTTTTCACGGCTGGAATTGGAGAGAAAACTATTTGTTTTCGTGGCTGGAAAAAAAGCTGGAATTCCAAAGCCCTAACTTGATTTCGCATTTAGAAAAATGAAAAATCTCGATTTTCTTTTATATACCGACTTATGGTGAGCAACTCGCCCGATTCCGATTCCTCATAAATCGGCAACTCGGCCGATTACTCAGCGATTTTTAGACTCCAATTACTTATGGGGAGTAATTGGTTGGTCGGGTCGGGTCGGCTAGGTACCGAGTAGCGATTCCCCACCAAGTACTCGCCAATTTAATAGCACAGATATCAATATTTATTTGGTTGAATGATGAACATAAGAATGACACATGATGCGGCCAAGTAAATTGATTTTAAAGAATCTATCGTAATCCTTGAGAAGTTTCGATGTTCATAGTTTTGTTTTGTGTTTTTAAATAATGATATCGCAAATAAGTTGTGGTTACATCTTCCCATACTATTGAGTTTAAAACATTACATAGAGGAGGAATTGAATGAAACAAATTAAACATATTCATCTGAGTTCAAAAGAGAGAGCTTGGTTAGATGATCAGCAGCTCTATTTACCTCTCGGTAAACATGCGTGAATGTTATGTTAGCAAAACTCATGTTATGTCAACAAAACTCATGACATATCTTTTGACGGATGTAACAACATTCAAGTTTCGATGAACATTAAAGATGTTCATAGTTAAACATTGTTTGGATTGCATGCAAAATTTTATATAAAAATCAAATATATTAGTTAAATAGAATAAGCAAAACAATAAATTGATTAGACATTGCCGATTAAAACAAAGATTATATACACGTATACACGTGGATGGATGTTCCTGAGATTGTCTATCGTAACCGTTATTTAAGCGATGGGTATGCTTATAACATTATAAAAATCCAATTTTTTAAATCAATATTCTCATTATCGAAACCCCAACTTCTACAAAAAAAAATAACAAATTTCATTACCATAGACATAAACAATTTACAGAGAATGAGAGAGTTATTTTGAAGGCAAACCAGAGTAGATTCACAAATGGAAAGAGGCTTTCCAAACTTTCTATAGATTTTAGTGAAATGTACTTTACTCTATAGTTATAAATGGAAGGAATGGATGTGATTGAGTCTGAACTTAGAGAGGCAGGTTGTTGCCTCCCTAAACACATTTTTTTTTTTTTTTTTTTTTTTTTTTTTTTTTTTTTTTTTTTTTTTTTTTACAATTTAACTTATCCAGCAAAAAAAATATATATATATCATCCAGGGCCATTCCCTCGGCAGTGCCATGTGGGCACCGCATAAGCCCCCTAATATATAAGGCCCCAAAAACTAGTTTTTAGTGGAAAAGACTTATTTCAAGAAATCAAAAGCCCAAACCGATGAAAAACCCAAAACTGAAAAATTTCACATTAGTAAACGAAATGACTCTCTCATATTCTCTTTTTCTCATTAATTATGTTCATAAAAAAAGAAAATAACAATAGATATAATAGATGAGGAGATCTTCTCATTGACTAGATTTCTCTCTCCCTAATTAATAACGTTTTTTTTTTTTGGAAAATCACTCCAATTAATTGCTTGAGTTGCCCTCAATTACTCAAATACAAAAAGAAATAGTAAAAAAAAAAAACCCCTCATTCACCTTATGACCATCTAGTATCCTCTCATTCTCAATCATTTCTTTCTTTACAATTGTGGATTTGTATTAATTTTCATTTCGATCAATCTCAATTACTTATTCACCTAAATTTTGATTATTTTTCAACTAAATTAGAGATTAAAATCAATTTTTCCTTTTCTTAAATATTTTTTCAATAACTCAATTTAATTCCAAAGTAATCTAGTCTAATATTATTCACCTAACTTGATTTCTTGAAATGACATGATTGTTTCCTAATGCATTCATAGCTTATAGAATTTTGTTGATTGTTCCCATTACTGTCGCGTATGCAGAATTTTTTTTTTAAATTAAAATTATTGAAATCATACCTTAGATCGACTATGTCACAAGAAAGTCTAAATGGGCTAGCGTTAATATCTATTGAAAATGTATTTTTAAATAAAATTAACTTTGAAAGCTTCATTGATGATTTTGCAGCCAAAAATGCGAGAAGAAAAATATTTCGATGATCCAATTTGTGTTGATAGAAGACTGGAAGAGGACCACATTTTGCCATTTGCACATGGCCATTGAAAACTCAGGAACGGCCCTGATATCATCATGACCAATATTCGATACTTCAGTCACGTACTAAAAGTAAGTAGATTTCAAATTATAACTTTCTTTGAATTGATTTGATATGATATTATTATTATTTTTTGTTCATATTTGATATGAATAAAACACATGAACGTACATACCATCGATGGCTTCCAAATTTTTGTTCCAAAGTATTGACCATACATACAATTGAGAAGTGAAGAAGTGAGAAGGGCGGATTACGTTAAACGGACATTTAGTTCTTTTGCCAAACCTTACACCCATAATCTTATTTTATTATAAAAATTCAATATCTTTTTATTCAATCTCATTATCATTATCGAAACCCTAATTTCTACAATAATAACAAATTTCATTAATATCGTAGTCACACACATAAATATTTTACATATCATCATGACCAATATTCGATACTTCACATACTACTAAAACTAGCTAGCTAGATTTCATTTTGAAACTTTATTTGAATTGAAATGAAGTTATTTTTTTTTTCTTTTTGTTTTGTGCAATTTTATGATTTAGAAAAGATTGTGAAGATTGGAGTATTATAGAGCTTATAAAAGCTAGTGTAAATCATTGAAGAGAAGCTGTATGAACCCTGTTCATACCTTCTCACCTTACATGTCTTTCATGGATCAGCTGAACCCATTGGGTTGCCCGCATACCCTTTCACGGGAGGATCAAGCCGTGGCCGTAGTTCTCCTCTCTCCCACTTTCTCTCGGTTTTTCTTCCTCCCTCTCTTCTTCATCTCTCTCTCTATATATGGCGTTTCGGCGGTTAGGCAGCTTCTCGACATTAAAGGCGTTAGGTTACCGCTGGACTGATCCATTGCATCATGACTCCTCTTCCTTATGCTGCATGCGACCCCCTTGCCACCTATAACATTGTATCTCACGAATCCGTCCACTACAGATGCCCCCTCTCGATCCCATTGATGGTCAGCGAACGATCAATGGGACCGAGAACTAATACATACGATACACTTTGCTCATATTGATATTTTCTCAGCTCATCTCTTGAAATTTTCGCCCCTATTAGTTTAAGGGTGTGTCCAACCAACGCTTGTTTTGGACAAGAGGGTCCACGGATGGCTCCTCCCACTTGCTCCACTCATATAGCAAGGAATATATTCAGACAGCTTGCCCCCAGTTTGTTTTTCCACGGCCTTAAACTAGGTGGTGTCATCAACAGTGACTCGGTTTGCTCTCGCGTTACCGTTACTTGCCCCTGCTCTCCTTTATTGAACTCCCTAGCATGTCCGCGATGTGTCTCAACCCAGCCATCAACTCTCCCTCACATAACTCACCACTATATCCGTGACGTGTCTCATCCCAGCGCTCAACTCTCCTTCACATGGCCCACTACTATGTCCGTGATGTGTCTCATCCCCGCCCTCAACTCTCTTTCAAAGAACTCACTGCATAAGTTAATTCAAACATACAATCCATGAAGGCTCAGGGCTCATCCCGCCTTTTTGATCACCGTGAAGCTTGTTCGGGTTGCCCCCAAGTTGATTCGGACATCTAGTCCGCGAAGGGCTCATCCCCCCCGCTTTCTTTGATCAGCTGTGAAGCTTGTTGGGGTTGCCCCCAAGTTTGATTCGGACATCTAGTCTGCGAAGGGCTCATCCCCCCCGCTCTCTGGCTTAGAGGCAGCTCAATTTGCCCCAAGCTTGATTCGGACATCTGCGGTCCACGAAGGGCTCATCCCCCCCGCTCTCTGGCTTAGAGGCAACTCATTTTGCCCCAAGCTTGATTCGGACATCTCATGTCCACGAAGGGCTCATCCCCCGCTCTCGGCTTAGAGGCATTTCAATTTGTCCCAAGCTTGATTCGGACATCTGCGGTCCACGGCGGGCTCATCCCCCCATCCTCTCGGCTTAGAGGCAACTCATTTTGCCCCAAGCTTGATTCGGACATCTGCGGTCCACGGCGGGCTCATCCCCCGGCCTCTGGGGCTTAGAGGCACTCAATTTGCCCCCAAGTTTGATTCGACATCTAGTCCACGGCGGGCTCATCCCCCACTGTCTTTGTTTATAGCCCAATACTCATTAAACAATTTGAAGAAGTATGCTCTCTATTTCATTGATACAACATTTAACACAAACTATCATCCCTCAAATCCCTTTAGCAATATCTAAAACAAGCTTCCTCCCTTTAATTGAAAAACTAAATAAAACTCCGAGGTTCCCCCGTATAGCTAGTACGGGCTCGACTCGGGTCTTACTCAATGTTATAACATGCAACATACATTTAATGCATGAAGAAACTCTTTTGATGATAATATAGTGTATGCAAATAAGGTAGTAGATGTGGTGAGATGGATCCATCTCTCAACACCAGCTCAATCTCAACTCTGTTCCGCAAATCTTTCTCTTTCTCTGTAACCTAAAACTTTCATATTCGAGTGTTGTACAAATAACATGTGAGATTCAATGAATGATATTCCGCATAAACATTTGCATACCAGACTAATGGCGATAATGTGCTCAAGATTATGTACAACCCGTCTTACCCTAAGGTGTACAGCCCTGTTTTCCCCCTCGTGGTCTGCGGACTCCTAGAGCGAATAGTTCCACGGAATATCACGATGTACAGGGACCACTCAGCCTATCCCTACATACATCTCTACCAAGGATGGGGACAAGGCTTGCTTGCCCCCAGTATATGATAGGAACAGGAATCGACTACCCCAATATGGTCATGGACTCAGATTGTGATGCTGATGGCTGGTCCGGCCTTGGGTTTGCTCCCCAATGGTCACTTAACATTGGTGGTTTGTCCGTGGACAAGTCTCGCTTGCCCCATTGTAACTCTAGTTGACGGCTAAGTCACTACTCGGCGGGTCTATCATGTACATGACGATAAAATAAACAAGTTACCTGCCGCGGTATACATCTTTGCACCTTTTCTGTAATCATCTTACCGTTTGTCTTCGAATGCTCCAATCCATAAATCTCAATTTCAAACTCTAGATCTTCTTGTTCCTTTGCCTCTAAACTTTATAGCCGTCGATGTATTGGCGATTCTGAATAGTTTGGCTAACAAACTGAGATAGCCTAACAATAGAACCTTTCTATAGTTTTCCAGAATGAATCAACTGATTCCACTGAGTAGCAAGCATAGATTTCATCCTCTGCTTTCACCAAATTCCCTTCTACATTCAGCTATATCGTCAAGTGCTACCGCAAATGACAAGCTGTTTGGAAAGCACAATGACAAGCACCTCTGCTGAGCACTTAAACGTTTACAACATACTGAGTCATAGAGTTATATTGGCAGCCTCACGTCCAAGACCACACAACAGCTATGATAAATGGGTTCAAAACTTCAACTCCCACATCGGACACCATGCAATAGCCGGCCAACAAGTAGAATAACTTCATTTTTGACAGCTCCATTTATTGTATATAGCTCCACTAGTGATATATCATGCCCCTACTAGCATAGAACGCTCCCACCAAAATCCACTAGTGATCGTCAAAGCAAAGATTAGCGATATCAGGTTAGTAAGATAAAGAGACATCGCGTCTCGTTCTCAGCCCCTCAGAGCATATTGGTCTGTAAGCTCCTCTATCCAGAAACGTTGATTCCCCCAGAACAGAGAAAACCAAATCTAATTCGGGACAAACCGAAATTTAAGAGAACCGGAAAAGGACGGTGAGAATCACTCTATCACTTCTACAAAACCAAGGTTGATTGAGCGAAATCTGTTAGTAAACTTAACCAGAAACGTGGATTCCCCTACCAAAGAGAACCCAAAAAATATAATAACGTGATGTATCGGCACTTTAATGGGATGTGAAAACTTATCTGCTAGTAATCCCTGCATCCCCACAGACGGCGCCATTGTATGAACCCTGTTCATACCTTCTCACCTTACATGTCTTTCATGGATCAGCTGAACCCATTGGGTTGCCTACATACCCCCTTCACGGAGGATCAAGATGTGCCGTAGTTCTCCTCTCCCACTTTCTCTGGTTTTCTTCCTCCCTCTTCTTCATCTCTCTCTCTCTATATATATGGCAGTTCTCGGCAGTTAGGCAGTTCTCGACAAGGGCAGTTAGGTTTACCATGACTGATCCGCGCATCATGACTCCTCTTCCTTATGCTTTGCATCGACCCCTTGCCACCTATAACATTGTATCTCACGAATACGTCCCACTACGTAAAAAAAAAAAAGTGTTTTGTCTTTTTGAACAAGACTAAGGGGTTTTTGTGAGGACAATGTAGTAAAAAAGAATTGGCAAAAACTAAGTTTGTAGGATCTTGAGTTACTCTGCGATTGAGGCTTGAGCCTTGGTGTGCGTTGATCTAAAAACATTGCTACCCAAGTTTTGTGGATGCAGGAGGCGACAAAACATGAGTTTGTCCCCACGGTCGCCTGGACTTTTTGGATTGATAAAAGTTATAATAATAATTATAATTAAGTATAAGAAGAAGAAAAAATGTGCCGCTAGTTTAGTTGGCAAAAACGTTTGGGTGCTACTACCAAAGGTTTGGGGTTCGAACCCGACAAGAAACCGAAGTTACCTGATTTGCTCATGTCAAAATATGGCCCCTATGCTTGATATCAATTCAATTTTGCAACAATCCCGGTAGAAGGACTAGTTGAACATCAATTCTTGAATTTGAACTATGACTATAGATTTCAATGCAATGCATCCAACTAAGTTAAGTAATGCTTTTTACTAGGCTTCCTTCTTTTTTTTGCTAGTTAAGTTTCTGTTGTATTAAGATAGGCGTTTCGAGGATTCCTAGGTTTACATAGATTCCTCGAATCCAAAAAAAATGCACCTATTGAGAATTTACAAATCTGAAATAGATACAAAGAGAAATGAGGAATGGTGGGAATTTGGTTAGTTACACGGAACAGAATGTACTATGAAGATGAGCCACGCACCAAGCTTTAGTTTTTGCTCTAAATATAGAGGGCAGATCTTCTCCGCCCGGGTGTAAAAAGTAACCTTTTACACCTTACAAAATTAGATTGACACCTGTCCACTCATTTAACCCCAACAGTTTATACAACTAACGGTGTTAAGTGTTAGATAAAATCAAAAACAGAAAGAAAGGAAAAAAAAAAAAAAAAACGGCTACAAATTAGGAAGATTCGTGCGTGGTTTATCTCTACACTCTCTCTCTTTGGAAGGAAAGTGATCTCGAACAGAGAACAATATTCTTTCCGTTCTTCACTTTTTTCTTCGAAAAAACGAAGAATCATCTCTACTGGTATGTTATTCTCACTTTTTTTTTTAAGATTAAGGAAAATTTAATTGTTCAAGGAAAATTTTCTCAACTTAGATTTATTGTATATAGAGATAGTCGTGATTACAATCACTTTCTCAATTTCATTGTTCATTTGTTTTATTTGGTTTGAGGGACTATGTGTTGTTTGTAATTCTTTAGAGGATGTTTTTCTCGGAGGTTGAGCCGATGATTAGATCTGCACTAGACGGGAATAATGTATGTATCTTAGCATATGGTCAAACCGAACTGGGAAGACATTTACTATGGTTAGTAACCTGAAATGCAAAATGTGTTTCTTCATTTCTTGATTGGTGAGTTTCTCCTCCGAACTGTGGTTAATTGTTTTTCCGGTTAAATTCTTAAGGAGGGAACCAAAACAACCGAGGATTGTTCCTCAAGCTCTTGAAAAACTCTTCAGTTTAGCTGCTCGTGATAATTCAATTTTATATTCTTTCTCAATGAGTATGCTTGAAGTTTACATGGGTAGTCTCAGGGATTTGGTGGCCCCAAAACTGCTGCCAAGAACAACACGAGACCTCCTCTAAATGGTTAGTAGAAAAGTCTCTGCGACTCTGCCCCAAGAACAACTTACAAGAATACAAGGAAGCTTGTGATGTATGGTCCTTTAGGAATTAGGTTTAGCTTGATTACATAAAGTTCTTCTTCTGCAGTAATCTCAACATACAAAGTGATCCAAATGGATTCATCAAAGTTGAGGGACTCACTGATGTGAGTGTATCTGATTTGACACAAGCAAGTCGATGGTACACGAAGGGGAGAAGGGCCGATCTACATCATGGACAAATGTCAACGATCGCCTAGCGAGATCGATTGGTGGGTTATTAGGCCCCTTCTTATTTTTATTTGTTTCATTGGATTAATTTGAATTGGTAATTGTATTTCTGTTTAGTGCAATTATGTACTTAACAATTGGTAAGTTGAATTTGAATATAGTAAATGCCACAAGATGGCGTTTCACTTATGTACTTAACAACTATGTGTAATGGATCTTTAGCTTAAATGGAAAAAGCGCTTTGAGAATTGGACCATGTCTCCAATGTATCTCAAGAGATGGTGGTTCAAGTCCACCAAGATCCTTCAATGATTTGTAGAAAGATTGTCTAATTAGCCAAGGCGTGGAGTTAAGGATGCTTCTTGATAGCTCATGTTGAATTGTTAGTGGTTCTTTTTTTTTCTTTAATGCATTTTTTTTCCCATCACCCCTTATTGACTCCATGAACCAAACACGATACTTTTTGTGTTTTGATATAACAATGGACCTATTTCCTTGCTTCTTCCAATCCTGTATTACTTTTATGTATCATAGGACTGTCTAAATTCTGCATTGGCTTGATCTAGTATAGATTCTTTGATATTCCAAATCTGAGTTATAAGAAACGGAAGAATTTTACTTTTGCAAAGATTTGTTTAAGTTTTGGGTGTAGACTTCCAAAGTGGTAAACAACCCAAGTATGGAGGGTCCTTTGTCAGGATTAAGGTCTGCTGGAAGAAACTTTACATGATTGCTATCAAAACACATAATTTTGACATGCTTTATTCATTTATTTGTATGTCTGCTACAAAATTTATTTCTATGAACTCTATATTCATGAGTGCGAACGAGGTGTGTCAGAGTCATTTAGTGTTTGAGCATCACAGCCTTGCTGTTATACCTGTGTAACACTTCATTCACCAACAATATAGTCATATAGGTTCTTCTCTACAATTACTACAGGTAATAGTTGGCAACAACAACTAACCTATTACGTATGTTCTTTAATCAGTAAATATGGACTCAGGTACAACCATTCTGTCTCAATCCCATGGACGCGGACCTAAAGACTAGTCGACTAGAGTACACTTATTATGCTAGCAATCACCATTTGTTATCTAATTTTGATTTGTCAAATCATAATTCATACATAATAGCATGAATTAGGCCATTATCTGCATAAAACGCAATTCATTTTTCGAGACTCCAGAGATCTGCAACGATACCATCATGTGAGGTGGGCACACATACATAACCAACACCGTGTTTAATTTTTCTATTTCATTCCTCCCAGACAATGTTGTGTAACAGCTTAAGTGCTAAAAAACACTAATTAGCTAGTAGCATCCCAAGGCAGTATAATAACGTCATCGGCAAGTCATATTTGTCCAAAATACCATCGTTATAATTCAAGAACACAGGAGTTAGAGTGAAAACACTCAGTTTACAAGTTCACTAAATTTTAAACAAACACCAAATAAAAACAAAATGTAAATACGTAAGTTTTCTCATTTAACTACAAATCAAGACTTCCTACATAAATGAAATATAAAGCAAGCACTAGTTTTTTTTTTTTCTTTCCAACAACTAAAACTAATCTAGATAAACATATTGTAGCTTCTGCATATTGGTCGGAACTGATCCAAACCCCCACTTGTCCAACTTTCCTTTTAGAACGGTTTCCCCATTGTTGTTGCTTCCCATCTAACGACCGCCAACTCCGGGGCAAACTGGAGGTAGAGGAGCATTATCCTTTAGCACAACCGGCACAAAATGTGTTCCTTCATTTATGTGGCAAACAGCGATTATCCGAATATTTCTTCCGGACTGCCCTCAATGGGAAGTACGTAACACATAATTTTGGTGGCTTATAGTGACAAAACAACATTAAAAGCACTTGCAACTAAGGAACCCATGTCCGGGAGATCAAGCCATTCTTTCTCATTCATTGTAGAAGACTTGGTACACTCTAAGTTTCTTTTGTGGTTTTCAAACCCGTCATTACCGTACAACTCTGTATAGTAATCTGCATACTGCATCAACTCTTCCAAAGATAAGACCCCTTATCATTCCGCCATGCTAAATCATCTCAGATATCCTAACAATTGTAGCTATGGATCTATAACCACAATGCCCATCCGGGTTACCTCAGCCAAATCTTTAATCATATCGCGCAGATCAAAGGATTAAAGTCGGCAAAAATATTTTTCCACTTATGCTCGAGGTCTTCATTTTTTTAGAATTATCTCCGACCCAATATATTTTTTTTTTTTCTTCTTCTTCAATTTTCTTTTGGCCTCTTCTCTTTTTCTTGTCGTCATTATTGCTGACAATTTGAGAGTCTTCAAATCAAATTTTCCGTCAAGGAGTTCTTGAAAGCTAAATGAGTCAAGGTCATCAGCGATCCACTCAACCCCAGAATATCTGATTCATTATTGCTGAAGTCCAACCTTCTACGTGGCGGTAATTGATATTCCTCAAATTTGAAAGCCTATATTAGTAAAGAGATTGATATAAGCTACATTGCTACAAAATGAAAATCTAAATATTGGCATCGTAAAAGAGGTATCCCAACAACAAATAAAATGATATCGGGATAAACATACCGATCGTATTGAGTTCCAATAGTATTATCTTCAGGATGAACACATTCATTTAAATCAGATAGTCCCCACATATTGGTTGATTGTGATTGTCCTCCAATTTGGTATAAACTACATTGCTACAAAACCAAAATATAAGTATTGGCACGTAAAATATTTCAGCAACAATAAATAAAATGATATAAAAATAAACATACTTGATCATTGAGTTCCAATAGTATTCTCTTCGGGATGAACACTTTCATTTAAATCCGTAGTCCTTGAGCAATATTTATATCACCTTGTTCTTAAAAAAATAAGATGAGACAAGTTAAAATGTTAGGCAAATGTTAGATGAGAAATAAATGAGACAATATATGCAATCACATGGGTAAAATAAAATGTACGTGAATTATGACAAACCTTTCTTGTTTCTCTTTATCTTTTTGAAGGCACTTGTGTTGTGCTTTCGTTTGTTTCTTTTTCTTTTTAAGCTCCAATACGCCTTTCGGTCGAGTCCCGTTCATTGGTCTCCCTTTTTCAGATCCGATGCAACAACCAATACTTCGTCATCATTTTCTTCAACATTTGTGGCAACACCGCATCTTTTTGGACTTCAACATTGTCTTGATATATTTCTTTCGTTGGTACAACCTGCTCAACTTCTTCCAATCCCTTTTGGAGTGCATCTTTAGCTTTTAGATATCCATTTTCATTGATCAGCCTTTGTTACAAGCTTCATTGCCAAATGACATAACTCATTGTACCAAGAAAGATTGAACTGCATTGCAATTTGACAAATATGGTTTGCTACCATTGTCTCTTACAACTCCGACTTTCAACTTTGCTTTAGTCCACCTCTCAGAGTATATATTGATTAGGAATCGTATGTATATTATTATGATAAAATACCTTCAATATGTGACGACAAATAAGGCCAAGGGACTCAAACTTTTTGCAGCTACACTCAGTCTGAAAGTTAGACATATCAATTGCGACCTTTCTTACAGACCCTTCTCTAGTAACTTCATATGTGTATGTTGTACCATCAACATTGCATTCCTTGATGTTATACATAAGATGTTCCTTATACTCAACTTCAAATATTTCAAAAACAGCATGTGTGTACATATCAGACGCTTGCTTTAGCATGGGTGTAGAGACAAATAACCTTTGGGACATCTGAGATGAATTAAAATCAGCTTCAATTTCTGCCTGTCGTCGAGACTGAAGTAGACACTCAAAACGATGAACTAACAAACTTAGTCAAACTGTACTTTCTCTTCACATAATTTTTCAAAAGACTATTGGTACTTTCTCCACGCTGAGTAGTGGTCATGTCTGCACAAAAAATGTCTCGCCCATACACTAATGCCCATTTCTTCTTTATTTTGATCAATTCAACCAACCACTTATTTTCCAAAAGATCATAATCATGCAGCATCTTGTCCCATCTTGATAAAAAAATATCCTCTGTCTCACAATTGTATACACACTTATTGAAGTCGTTTAGAAACCCATGAACTCTGTATACATGGTGGAGGTGCTTTCCGGCATTTAGATATATATGCCACAAACAAAGACGATGCTGTGTTTCGGGAAAAACAATTGGGATAGCCTTCGCCATTGCTGGACACTGGTCGGTAAGAATAGTCTTTGGTGGTTTTCCTGACATTGCTTTTAAAAAGGTTTTAAACAACCATTTAAAAGACTCGGCACTTTCATCTATCAAAAGCGCACCCCCAAATATAATAGACTGCATATGATGATTGACACCAACAAATGGCGCAAACGGTCGTCCATACTTGTTTGTTCTGTAAGTCGTATAAAAAACAACAACATCTCCAAAGTAATTATAATCCATCACTGACGTTGCATCTGTCCAGAACATATTTGATAGTTGATTTTCATCATCACGCAACTCATCGTAAAAGAAAGATGGATTCTCGGCTTTCTTCCTTTTAAAATATTCTATAATTGCATTCCCATCTCCGTGCTTGCCAAGTTCTTGCTCACGCTTCTTACGGAGATAATTTTTATAATCGATGTATGTAAAACCAACATTTTCTAGTCCTCCAGCTTGATGCGTCATATATTTATAACCATCAATAGGCGCAATTCCTGCAAAGATCTAAACTACTAATTTCTGCTCCTTGTGGCTCTTTAACACGCTTTGAGACCTCAACAGATATCGCCTTGGATGGGGTTGCCAACTTCGTGGTTATGTTCATGTATCACCTCAAGAACAACCCATTCGTTTTTACATTCAAAACAGCCATGCGAGCTTTGCAACCAATTCTTGTTTCAGATTTATCATTTTTCACATTTTCATTCCGCTTATCCTTTTTTCGCGCACACCTTCCTTGAAACATACAAAGAACCGCCTCCTCACTGTTCTATCTGCTCTATAATATATTTTGTCCTTCCTAATACTAAAACCGATTTTACGAGCGTAGGAATTATAACTTGCATATGCCTCTTCCTCAGATTGAAAAACCAGTCCCTCATATAACAAATCTTCCATTGTTAGTTAAAGAGATTTTCTTTTCTTTGGAGGGAGTATGAATAAAACCTTTTTTTTTTCTTTTTTCGGATAGAGAGTTGAAAAAGAGGGCGAGATTGTGGAGATTTCCCTCCCCCCATTTTCCACGTACAGAATCTTGCCTTATTTTTCTTATTTGTAGCGATTTTGTTTTGATTTTTTTGGTATCTTCTATCTAACACCGTTAGACCTCTTTGTTATTGGTGTTAAACAAGTGAACAGGTGTCACTATATTTTTGTAAGGTGTAAAAGGGTCACTTTTACACCCGGGCGGAGAAGATCTGGCCTCCTAAATATATATGTTACTGCTCACATAATATGTGCTTTCAAAGACGAAAAATTCTTGTTATTAAGTACAGAGAAGCCAAGAAATGAATTCTACAGGGAATTATACTACAAGAAACAGTACAAAGCAGGAAGAACTTGAACAGAGTTTCAAACACCACACGACATAATCATATCATCTAAAGGAACCTTGAACGTCGGCATTCTGTAGGGAGACCTTGTGGAAAACGCTTTAAATCGTTGCAGTAGTTGTACACCATATAATTCTTTTGCACCCATCTGAGTTTTCTTCGGCTAATTGGATCAAGACCTTGAGTCTCCCATTCACTGTCCGAGAATGAGTCACTAGATTTCGTGTTGACATTGAAGTTGCGGTAATAGGCAGTGAAGGGAGCTTTTGTCCAATCAGCTTTAACAAGTCCCCCTCTTGTTGCCCAATCATCGGCGTTCCACAGGCTGGAGTAGATCTTCATTGGTTGGCTTTTAGGGAATGGAACACCCCTCGACTCTGCATTTTCGAATTCTCTTATGGGAGTATTGTCCACCATGAATCTGACAAAAGAGGAATCAAGAATAAGAAAATGTTCAAGAACCAATATATCATTATATATGCTTGGTTTTACAAAACAAAAGTGCGAGAAAACTTACTACATTCATTAGATGCTTAAATTTACTAAGTTATGAAGTGTTTGCTTTACTAACAAATTAAAATCTTTTGATAGTAGCACAAATTTGTTGGTTTGCAAAAAACCCTTTCTTCACCTGTTGGCCAAGATAAACAACACAGGGACGGACCCTGATACATACGCGTAATGCATGCATCTCCATGAACAAACACACCAATGTGATTTTAAGGGGAATGAGATTCATTCAGCTTTTGAAGCAGGCTAGACGCTACAAATAGTCATACTAAACCTAACAAAGTGTGAATGAGAGAGAGTTCATTGGATTCTTACATTATGCGTTGGGGGTTCCAAATGATGGTGTAGGTGTGGAAGTTCCTTGTGGGATCAAACCATAGATAAAATTGTTGCTCTCTGTTACCCTTTCCTTGGGTGAACACATTGGTATGGACTATATAGGGGTCTCCAGTCAGGTTTCCCAAGAACTCAAAGTCGATTTCATCATGCGCTGCACCTTCAGAAGATAGCTAAAACATACATAAGAAAACATTAGTTATTTAGTTCTTTAATCCACTTCATTCATATTAAATTGTAAAGACTAGTAGCTAGTGTGCATTTGTGCATAGTGACTTACATAGTAGGCAGTGACTGTGCCAGCAGAGTTTCCAGCTACAAGTTTAAGTTGCATATCAATTCGTCCAAACAGATACTCTTTTTTCGATTTGAAGCCAGAACCAGAAGTCTTATCAAGTGATAGAGTGAGGAGTTGGCCTCCATTAAATATCTTAGCACGACGATCACCAAAAGTGATGTCGAAATCTTGGTAGAAATTTCCAGCATAAGTAGCCATTAGATAACCAAGTAGTAGAGAAAACAAGAGAAGTGTAGCTGATGACATTTTGATAGTATGATTGACTAGTCACTTTTGAGAGATGAAGAGAGAGGGAGATGTTTTTGTGAATGTTAGTTCAATTAGATGGTCTATATATAGGAGAAGCAAAGGAATGGAAATGGGTCAGATCAAGCCATCAAGGTAACTTGTAAATCTAGTAGGTGGAGTCAATAATTCAGTGTCTTTTGTTGGTAAACTACGTACGATGCTCTACATGGACATATGCGTTCTCGCAGCTGAAATTACATTTATGCTTCAGATATTCTTGTACTCGTCAATTTTTTACTACTTGACTTTCAATTCCCATCCATTAACACATGTTAGTTTATTTAACCATAATTTACAGACGCTATGATCTCAATCCAGCCAAAAAGCACATACCACCAAACATGAATGTGTTTGGACCCGACCCGAATTGTGGGACCAAATTGAGGAATGATGGTGATTGATAACACGAAAGGAAATGTATGTGAAGGTTAGTATGGAATATGGATACCAAGTTAGACGCGTCACTACAACTAACTATTGGTGCATAGCTGGAACAGCTTAGCTTTTGAGTTTTGAATGAAAAAGGGAATGCATTTTATTAAGAGTGATGATTTTGTTACTTTGTATCATTCGGCGGTGAAGGTCCCATCCCCCCTCCTTTATTGTGTTTGTTATGTTATTCAGTTTTAGCATTGCACGCTGGCAATATTTGTTGAATAATTGGGGTTCAGTTCCCAGCATCAGAATTAGGATTAGATAGTTTCCATGCCAGATTATTTCAATGTTGGTCACAAAATTCTCAGTTTTCTTATCTAATTTGGTTGCGCAGAAAATGAAAGTGGAAAAAAAATTGCAGAGGAAATAAAATAAAACTAGAGCATCTGTTCATGTATGTTAGTTGTATTTGACAATATGACATATTTTGATTTGTCATATTTTGATAAAACTAGAGCATCTGTACCCTAATATTTAACATATTTTTTCAATTCTAAGCATTTTACAAATACTTTTTTTCACAAATTTTGATATATAAAGTGGCATGAAGTTCGAAACTATCGTAGACAAATTGTCAGCATTCATCCAGTAAATCGTTGTGTATTGTATTAAAACTATTTCAAAACAGAGAATTGCTAGCGTCCTGACCCTATAAAGGGGTAGGACCATTCTCACCCACTAAAAGACAAAATGAAAGACATGTTTACCTATTTGATATGTTTTATAATTTTGGTCGTCTTCTGGGGACTTCAACCAAAAACAAAGCCTCAATTTTTATACTTTCTCGATCTCCTTCTTTTCTCTCTCTTTTTCATTGGTATACATTGTAGAAAGATTTATGTGGTAGTTTCACTTCCGATCGTTACGGCACAAGTGCGAGTTGGTTGTCAAACTAAAGCAATCCCAGCAAGCACCACTTACAAAGATGAAAAAATAGAGGAGAGAAATTGAACATTTTATATTCCAGCATGATGCTAATCATATTCCAATTCGCAGCAAAGTAAACGCTTTTAACAAAGTCACAATAACCTAAAATGTTTCTTTACTAAAAAAAAGTATCAAATTTGAGAAATTTTTTCTCTATAAGTATTAATTTTGGGGGGTTTTCAAAGCCATGAGGAGAAGAAATGAATATGATAGTTGCCAAGATTTATTTCGTCACAAATGGGTTTCCGACCCATTTTTGGATCGAGTCTTGGAGAAACTAAAAGAGGAATGAAGAAGATACCGAGAGTGCATAACTCTGTTTTCCCTCTATTCGATTTCTTTTCTTTTTTGTTTCAAGTTTGGAAAGATTGAACCGGTTGAACCATTACCCTCGTTTCCTTTCTCGTCTTTTAGCGGGTGAGAATGGTCCTACCCCTATATAGGGTCAGGACGCTAGCAATTCTCTTCAAAACAAATGTAAATTGTATGTATGAGATAAAATGACAAGTGGCTAAGCTCTGTCCTACTCAGAACTTAGCAAATTATTAGCAAAAAAAACTTTGTTCATTAATTGCTCGCCATTGGCAGGAATTTGTGAAACTATGTCTTATTCCTTTGTGATTCCAGCTAGTAGCTATGAATTCAATCCATAATGGTACTGGCAATAACAACTAAACAAGTAATATCTCAATGTTTCTTTAATACAAGTAACTAAACTATGACCAACTTTCCTACCTTCCTTTAGCATGCCAGAATAAGAGAATTCGATTCCCATCAAGAAATCATTAATACTCTCCCCCACCAAAACACTGTCTTACACACTCATCTTAGGGGAATGAAATCCTCCAATATCTCCATTAATGTCCTTGTATCGATATATTTATCAGTGTTTATAGTTTATACTATTCTATCAAACCTTTGCTGGTAAGCTATGATCTAGTCTATAATTATTTGGTATTAGTTTCATAATCCACTTTTATTGTCTATATAGTTTGGCATCAAAGCCATCATTTGGTAACAGAATCTACACATAAAATAAATGTGCTCGATTGTCCTGGAATAACTTTATTCGTGGCATCTCAATCCAAATGCTAAAGAAGGTTTGGAAGTGAGGATATTTAACTAATCTATGATTTATGCCCATAATTACACATATATCCGCTATGAATTGGCATTTTGTATTCTTATTCACTGATTTTAACTAGTGCCAGGGATTGCAGTTAGTAACAATGAAATTTTCCTACTCCATAATCTGAAGTAAACTTTGACCATGCCTTCTCAAAAGTTCCATGTTTCTTCACGTACCATCCCTAATAAGCCTCCCTGATTATATGCAATTCCTTGACAACATCCTCAATCTTCATTCGAGCATTAGGCAATTCCACCGAACAGGCAACACCAATTCTCAGCACTAAAATAAGGCTTTCCCTTATTCTATCGCTTATATTGTTGATAACTTCATTATTCCCATTTTGTACTAGCATTCTTTTGTCTATGATCTCCATCACCTGATCTGGCAAGGCCATCTTAACATAGCTATGAAGACTAAAACCATTGCTAAACATGTCATGAGTTGGTCTTTTTCCTGTGAACATTTCTAGGACAAGTATCCCATAACTGTATACGTCGCCAAGGGTGGTGACCTTGCCGCCCATGCCATACTCTGCAGAATATGTACAATGTTTTAGAAGGTTTACAGGGAAATATATTTATGTACGTTATTATCCAATAACACACATAACTATGCTTCTTCGCACTCCTCGGTATAATGCAAAAGATTGCAAAGCCAGATTAGGGTCTCGCCATTTTAGACTCAGTTATTTGAGATCTGATTTCATCTTGATAGAAAGCCTAACTGATGGGTTATGTAGTGAGGCTTCTGTAGCATGACACAACCAGATTGAAAACCTCATAAAAGTGGTAACTGATAATGCTATCTTAGAATTCCTCTGCTCAGGGACGGAGCCAGGAATCTGAGCTTGGTGGGGGCAAAAGTATATGAGGAAAGTTCGGATTATTTCTGGAGGGATAAAACCTTATAGTTTCAGAAATTCTTATACTGATGATAACATGACATAAGAGTTTTTCAAATATTTGGAGTTGCGGGGATGGGGCAGTGGGAGCACGTAGTTTTATCCTTGCCTCTGCTGTCTTTTGCACTATATCAAGCAACAAAACTGCATCTAGAACTACTATGTATTGCCATGAAATTGAGCTTGGCGATTCTCACTGTGCTAATTAAGATACCTTGTAAGAAAACAATGGATGACATCTTACCTGGTGGAACATACCCAATAGTACCCTTTATTGCAACAGAGGATTGGCTTTGTCCAAGATTTGACAAGTTACTGGAAATAATCTT
Organism: Coptis chinensis; assembly: GCF_015680905.1. Classification (NCBI taxonomy): domain Eukaryota; kingdom Viridiplantae; phylum Streptophyta; class Magnoliopsida; order Ranunculales; family Ranunculaceae; genus Coptis; species Coptis chinensis. Next base: position 79,293,841 of record NC_141464.1, read on the forward strand.
TGCCAACCCGAATTCAGCAACCTGAGCAGTCATATTCTCATCGAGAAGAACATTGCGCGGCTTGAGATCACTGTGCACAATTGTTGTTGGGCACTGATTGTGGAGATAATCCAATGCCATGGCAATGTCAATGGCAATGCTTAGTCTTTGCCCCAGATCGAGTGTTTTTGGTTCGTGCAGCCTGTCCCAACTTTGACGCAACCAATTTTCTAAGCTTCCATTAGGCAAGAGCTCGAAAACTAGAGCTTTGAAGTCATTACCTTGAAAGTCTAGACCAGAACAGGACGTCAAGATCTTTACAAGATTTCTGTGTCGGACCTTCCTCAAGGCATTGCATTCAGACATGAAACTTTTTGTAGCCCCTCGGCGTTCTAACTTCAGTACCTTCACTGCAACAACCTTTTTTTCATCTAGAATTCCCTTGTACACGGATCCATAATTTCCAACACCAATCAAATTGTCTTCAGAAAATCCATTAGTAATTTTGTGGAGTTCTGCATAAGAAACTCTCAGATAGTGATGATCATGTGGAGACGTAGAAGGTTTCCTTCTTGAAATATTTTTCCGGTGACGCTTAACATAGAGACATGACAACAAAATTATGCAAAGGATCACCACAGTCACTGGAACTATGACTTTGATTGAAATAGTCTTTCTATTTCGCTTACACTGGCCGAGCTTCAATTCAGGTATGCCACCACAAAGTTTTGTATTTCCAACTACTGAAACCTCACTTGCATTTTTAAAGATCCCCTCTAGTGGGACTTCCCCCTCAAGCTCATTAAATGACAAATTTAAGCTTTCTAAATAGGGAAGTTGTACTAGGTATTGTGGAATCCCTCCATTCAACTTATTGCACGAAAGATTTAGAACTTTAAGCACCTTCAAAGTATCTAAAGACCTAGGAATTTCTCCTTGAAGGGAGTTATTTTGCATGGAAAGGTATTCCAAGCTCAAACAGTTACCAAGAGTTGTTGGAATTCTACCAGATAAGTTGTTATTAGAGACATCTAGTAACTCAAGATTTCTCAAGTTACCAACTTCAAGCGGGGTGGAATCGGTGAAGGAGTTTCGAGACAAGTCAAGATTCAATAGGGAAAAGAGACTAGTAACATGTTCACTTATATTTCCACTAACCTTGTTCTGTGAAAGGTCCAGTGTTTGCAATCCTTGACAATTCTTGTTCTGTGAAAGGTCCAGTGTTTGCAATCCTTGACAATTCTTCAGGCTGGAAGGAATGCGTCCTTGTAAGTTATTTTGTTGCAGTGTGAGCACGTACAATTTGGTGAGGTTTCCAATAGAAGCAGGGATCTTACCTGAGAGTTGATTGTTTTGAAAGTCCAACATTTGTAGCTTTTGGAGCTTACCAATAGCACCAGGGATACTGTCTGTGAATTGGTTATCTCCCATCACCAAGGAAGTTAAGTTGACAAGGTTCAGTATTCCTTCAGGAATACTTCCAGATGACTGATTTCTTCCTAAATTCAGCATCATGAGAGTAGTTGAAAGATTGGATATAGAATTTGGTATAACGCCTCCAAAAATATTGCCGCCCAGCCCCAGTACCTGTAGGCCGCTACAGTTGATCAAATTGGTGAGGAAACTCAAGTCATCGGTGCCACCAAGTCCTCCCCCAAGATTATTTTCTTCCAAGTTGAGCCATAGAAGACCTGGTAGTCCCTCTAGGTTGACGGATACCTTTCCAGTAAATTCGTTTGCAGATATATCAAGACGTTTGAGCGATGAAGCATTAGCTAACGAATCCGGAAATGGTCCACTGAACTTGTTTTTTCCAATAAAAAATTCGTCGATATTAGGAAGATGAAGGCTGTCGGGAGGTATCTTTCCGCTAAGCTGGTTTTCCACTAAAGAGAGAGTGACTATGGACGAGATATTGAAAAGCAAAGCGGGGACGGTTCCAGTAAAGTTGTTGTCACTGAGTCTAAGAAATGTTAAGCTTGACATTCCACCAAGAGTATCAGGAATACTTCCCTCCAAATTGTTATAAGCTAGAGAAAGAATCCTGAGAGATGAAAGGTTTCCTAGAGAAGATGGAATTGATCCCACTAGGTGGTTGTAGTTAAGCGGCAAGGTTTCAAGCTTTGACAATGAGCCTAGTTCTTTTGGAATCCTGCCAACAAGATTGTTATAATTTAGACGCAAGGACGAAAAATTGGAGCAAAATGATAGATTTGAAGGAATTTCTCCATCCAAAGAATTATTACTCAAAAGAAGTTGTTGCAGTCTGAATAAGCGACCAAGCTCCATGGGTATTTCACCGTGGAAGCTGTTGTTTATGAGATTGATCCTCCTGAGGAAACTAAGGTTTCCTATATGGGGAGATATTGATCCTACCAAGTTCAGGGACGGCAAATTTAGTAATGTAACTCTCTGCGTTCTGCCCTTGTACACCTCTGCGTTCTGCGTCTTTGGATCAATATGATTGGTAAGAGAGTTACATTTTCTCATTATTTTACCAATCATACACCTCTGCATTCTGCCCTTGTACAACATTTTCTCATTATTTTCTCATTATTAAAAAAAAAAAAAATGACTTGAATCAGTGTGTGCAGAGTGCAGACAAGAGAAGTAATATCTAATCAACCCAGCCCTTGTACAACATTTTCTCATTATTAAAAAAAAAAATGACTTGAATCAGTGTGTGCAGAGTGCAGACAAGAGAAGTAATATCATAATCAACCCAGCCCTTGTACAACATTTTCTCATTATTAAAAAACAAATGACTTGAATCAGTGTGTGCAGAGTGCAGACAAGAGTGTGCAGAGTGCAGACAAGAGAAGTAATATCTAATGTAGTCTTCGAACCAAAGGCACCATGGAATGTGTATTCAACCACATATATCACTGTACCGTTTGGACTGGACACCACAATGAGCAGCCCTTATACATGAAATTTGATCCATCTTACGCTAAAAAAAATGCCAACTTGCGAGAAGGAAACAGTTCAGATAGATCACTACTCGCATTTCTCATACTTTTCAACAATTTTAGGATTATAGGAGGAATTTCGTGATAGTGGAGGTGCAGGAAGCATAAGGCAGCAAAAAAGTTAGATGACACAAAAAGAGTACAGAGTAGCTTCATCCACTAGACACTAGTCAATTCGATACAAAATTCAATGTCTATATATGTGCTAAACGGACCAATGGCTTCATTCCCTACTTCAAACATGGTATAGTTACCGGTTCATGTATTCGAATAGTGTTAAAACTGCTGCAACATCCTCTCATGTAAAACTCTATGCCACCACGATAATCCTTAAAATATGCATTTCTGGCCTCTCCGCATCTGGCAATAAGATAAATAATGTGAGCAAACAAAACAAGACATCCGAATAAAATCCAATGTAAACGCGTATCTAATTATATATAAAACAGGAAATGAGTTCCTACAAGAGTTTACTGATTCACAAAATCCGTAAAAAGGTAGGTAATCATTATTTTCTTTTTCCTTTCTTTCTTTTTGTGATAAAGGGACAAACTGTATGGCTGTGTTTGGAAGCATGTTAAGTATGTCTTACGCGCTGGATTACAGACACGATGTTTTAAGATGTTTGGTCAGATGCATTTCAGGAATATTGCCTACAAGCAGGTGAAGAGCATAAAGATGAAAAATCGTAAAAGACGTATCTAACTAAATGTTTTCTGATCTTTACTGTAAGATGCAGATATTCAAGGCACTACGAGCATGTCCCAGATCCTCAAAACATGTACTCTACTTTCTAATAATAATTGAGATATAGTTTGTAATAACGGGGATATAGTCTCCACTCTACATACCCTATCCTAAGTGCGTGCGCAGGACACTTTATAAAGCCTACCAAAATGGTCATAAGGAAATTCGAAGTTTCATCTACCATCTAGAATATACAAACATTTTCAAATCTTAAAATACACATGTAACTCGTAAGAATCCTAAACCCTAAGAGTCCTGCTCATGGTAATTAAAAAGCGGATGCTTGTGCCTCGATAGTTACATACTTCTTAGATAGCCAAAGTGAACTATTGAAAATCAACAAATCGAATGCTAGTCTTCATAGTATGGCATATGATTTTATTGACAATCAACAGCCAAATAGTTTTGAAACTCCAAATAAACTAGATCATCTTTTCCATCTCTCAGGCACATAATTTTGGATCAAGTTATGAGACTAAGAGAAAAGTTCACAAATCTCCAAATTTTGGATTAACCCCCATACCTATAGGCTATACCATTTAAAAGTTAGCATAAAGTTTACAACGTACTCTCTGAATATGATCATGAAAGGGAGATAAAAATGCATTGAAAAGCATGAACTTTCCTATGGTTCTCAAAGACAATCTTTCCTAGATACTTTTGAGTCTTTGACAGACATTTAAGCGCAATTTCACGAAGCTACAAATCGAATATTTTACACTTATGAGTTCCCCATGCTATACCACCGGGAACAATCTCCATTACTACCTCAATAATAAGTAAACACATGTCCTAAACATTAACGAATAGAGCATCCGAAAGACATTTCTTCTACTTACATATTAAGAGTTCATAGTACAAAAGTTAGGATCATGTAACTTAGCTAGTATAATCTAACTAAAAGGCAGCTTATTATCCCATTCTTTTCTCTCAATGAAAAACAGATCAATAATGTTATGACATTTTAATAGTACCCCAAAGCATATATTTCAACAAATCAACAAAAGATCTATATCTACTAACAAACATAAACTTAAAACTAGCCCAAAATAAACACACCCCAAGACTGAAAAACAAACAAAGTAACAAGAAATAAATATACCATTTTTCAAGTGGTACCTGTTCTTCCATGTGAACACCAAAGAAGAGCAAAACATGGTCAGCAAAGAGAAGGGGAAGACAAAATCAGAGACAAAACTGTATGTAATAGAGAGAAGAGAGAAATGTACACACACGACACACCGTGTGTTTTGTCTGGGTTTAAGAAGGGCTTTGTGTCTTTTTTGTCTTTGCTTGAGAATGAAAGGTTTTTTTGCTTTTCAGTTTTTCAAAGGCACGAATCTAGAGAGAGACAAAAAAAGATAGATTTTTTGAGATTCTAATATGAGATCCACGCTCACTTTTTAACTGCAAAACTCTTGTTTTAGTGAAAACTGCAAACTGGCCGTGTGAACGTTATGATTATGTTCTGTACTATATACGACCAGAATATTTTTAACACCTACCTAGTCCCGAATCTATAACCCAAATATCTTCTGAAACTAATCCGCTATTGCAGTACTAGACTAGATTTTGGACTGCCCGGGATAGGGGTGGGCAATGGGCCCGGTCGGGCTAGCCCGGCCCTAAACATTTAAAACCCTTCAAATATTAGGGCCGGATCGGCCCGGCCCTAAAGTCAGTATAGAGTTGGGTCAGGCCGGGTCACAAGTCTAAACCTCAAGCCCTTACCCTACCCTAAGCCCTCTTTAAAAGCTTTAGGGCGAGGGCCTATATATATATATATATATATATATATATATATATATATATATATATATATATATATATATATATATATATTTTTTTTTTTTTTTTTTTTTACATCACTTTTAAAACTCATTTATATTACAAAAATGTATAATAATCTACAAACTCAAAGTCCAACCAATCTAAGAATAATCCAGTATAAGTCCAAAAATTTAAAATGCACATCCACAATCTAATGAATCAAGACATCGGTAGTTCGAATTTGTTCTTCCTCAGACTCAAACCTTACTAAAATTACATTTTAAATTGAAATACATAGACAAATAATTATATTATCATTTTAAAGGAAGAAGTAATAGATATAAAGAATAAACATAATAGTTTTGGTTAAGGGTCATGGAAGTTGTTAAACTATTTGTAATATCATAAATTATTTCTATAATAGATTCAAACAAATATAATATTACCTTTCTTCTAATTTAAAAGTGATTCAAGCTTTGTATATGGAAATAAAAATATTGGCTTTTGAACAAGTGATGGAGAAAGGTTTGAGATTACAAATGTCATTTTTCCTCGACACGATTGTTTTGGTTTCTATGTTACAAATGTTTGCTCAGATTTTGCTTTAATGGTGTGGAAGGAAATCTTTAGTTTTAGACTTGGCTTGGATGTGAATAAAAATATAATTTATAAGAAATAAGTGAGAAAAGAAATTGAGAATAATAAGTTATGGACTTTGACTTGATGATCAAAAGAATAAAGTCTTATTTTTTATTAGGCTAGTGCTCATTGTTCTTCATGGCTGTTAAGAGCATTTGCAATGCAAGTCATAACTTTCACCCCCTCTATCACCGCCACCTCCTCACTTTTCACCCCCTCTATCACCAACCCGGTGATAAACAAGGTGAAGTCAGGTAATGCAAAGGTGATAAAAACATCTCGGACGGGATGTTAGATTCCGCCCGAGTTTTTTATAACGAGACGGAATGTAACATCCCGGCCTCGATATTTTATAACGAGACGCTGATGGCTCAATACCAACAGACGCTTAACAGCTCCATTTTCACTTCATTTCCACCAAAATTCGATTTTGTAGCCTCCATTCACAACCTTTGAACACAAATTTCCATTCATAATGACTTCTCCATCCCCAACCCATCCCCACCAACCTCACCACATCAAGAGCATTCCCCGATGGTTTGAAATGTCAAAATTTCCAAAAAAGGGGCAAAAGGATCGTCCGAGAACGCTGTAATGTGGGCGGAGGACGAAATTGAACTTGGGTTTAATTTTCCACCGCGTTGTGAAATCGAGGACCACCCACCATTAGCGTCAACATCGGTCCGACACGAGCAAATCGAAAGTGGCGGAATCTCAAGTAAGTTTTGATTTTTTTTTAAGTTAATTATTATTATTTATGTTAGTTTATATCAAGTTTGTTGTTGTTTGAATTTGTCGATTATTTTAGTTTGAATTTGTATTAGTTTATATTAGTTTATTTTAGTTTGAATTTGTCGTATTATTTTTTAGTTTGAATTTGTATTAGTTTATATTAGTTTATTTTAGTTTGAATTTGTCGATTATTTTAGTTTGAATTTGTATTAGTTTATATTAGTTTATTTTAGTTTGAATTTGTCGTATTATTTTAGTTTGAATTTGTATTAGTTTATATTAGTTTATTTTAGTTTGAATTTGTCGTTATTATTTTAGTTTGAATTTGTATTAGTTTATATTAGTTTATTTTAGTTTGAATTTGTCGATTATTTTAGTTTGAATTTGTATTAGTTTATATTAGTTTATTTTAGTTTGAATTTGTCGTATTATTTTAGTTTGAATTTGTATTAGTTTATATTAGTTTATTTTAGTTTGAATTTGTCGTATTATTTTAGTTTGAATTTGTATTAGTTTATATTAGTTTATTTTAGTTTGAATTTTATCGATTATGCGGTTTGTTGAATGTAGGAAGTACACTTATGGAAAGTGCGTTGTGCACTTTCAAATGTTGTGTCGTGGTGGCGTTGTATGAAATCAAAAACGGATCCTAATTTTGTCACGGTTACCGATATTATATCCGCCACACCATTTGGGAGTTTTTTTAATTCTAATTTGGGACAAAATGATCAGCGTTGTTGTTTGGGATAGTTGAGCGGTGGTGGCCAACTACCCACACATTTCATTTCCCATGGGGTGAGCTTGGGATTACCCTCTTGATTTCACAATGCTCACGGGTATCCCAATTGGTTATGGAGATGCCGCTCCTTTTGATGAAACTTTAGAGGTTTTACTATGGCGATGAAGTTCTTTGAAGGTTTTGATTTGGTTGAAGATGATGAGCAAGACGAAGTTTTTGAGATTATCGGCCGAAAGCGCTTTAAGGGAGGAGCTATAAATATGAGTTGGTTTACGGCGAGATATTTGAATAGACTCAAGGAGAAGCCGAAAGACTATCATATTGGTGAGGAGTCGATCCACGAAGTATGTACGCGGCCTTCCTCTTCTACTTTGTTGGTGCGGTATTATTTGGATATGCCGATAGTTATTTACGATCGGGTGGATGGCACCGCCTCCTCGACGAGAGGATGTGGGATTATGATCGGGGTCAATCCATCTTAGCATACCTTTACCCGGGCTAGACCTCGCAGTTGAGACGAAGCCGCTAAAGGCAATTTGTCGCGGCTTTGTTTGGATTATACCGTAAGTCTTATTTATTAAGTTATTGTTTCATTTCATTTATTTATCTAATTATTAATGTTGACATGTTTATATATATATTGATATTGTATTTTATCTATTGATGACAAGATTGGTGGTAATGAAGCATTTTCGCAGTGATGCATCCCGTGTTGAAGAGGTTGGAAGAGGATGAGACTCATGACCTGATTCCACGATTCAAGCATGGGGCTTCATCGTGGGGGGGGTATGGGGACCTATCACATAATATTCATAACACTCGCCGCCAGATTGAGCTTTTAGAGCTAGTCGAATTGAAAGTGGCAACCCCGGCCAAGTCCTTCATCTTTCGCACTTTTACGCGGATATTCCGGATGTTCCAGAGAACAGATGAGTACCGTAGACTATCATATATGTGTCATAGAGCAAGGTTTCTTTCTCACGCTTAATGATACTTTATAGGGTCGGGCCAATCGCGATGGTACCTTGGGGACGATGTTGGCGGCAAGTATCCGGAGAGATTGTTATACCTTACCCACCACCTATGGATATGATGTTCGATATTCTTCCCCGCCGTTCTTTCACACTATAGAGCAAAACCCAAATGAGTGGGCCGACGATCGCCTTTCGCTTTTACGGGCGACTATGACTTATATATGGAAGAGGGTTGGTCGAGGTCTCTTGCTAGGTGCGTTATACCGGGCACCAATTTTGAAGCGGGTTACTTCCGAGCATCGAGGCCCGACATTCATTTCCCGTGAGGAGTGGAGTTGCCACACCACGTTCCAGTGGTGTTTCATGATATTCAGATGCCGCAAAAGAACTCCACGATATTTGATGATGATGACCTTTGGCATCGAGCATGATTACTTCGGGCAAGATATGAGAATACCTATTCCACCAAGTAGATGCCGCAGCAGTAGCAGATTTGTCGGTCTGATACCGAAAGCAGCTTAGCCGAGGTTAGTATGATTTGAATTTATTTATGATTTGTTATTATTAGTATTCACTATAACCCCTAACTTGCATTTGTTTTGTTAAACAGATGAAGTAAGGTCGAGTTCTTAACTACATGACTCTCTCACTTACGCCATGCGTGAGTCCTTCATGGAGTCCTCTCGCCGCAGTTTTGAGTACTTACAAGAAGAACGTGAATCGAACTTTGCAGCTTCGAGAGACGGTGCAAGAGTTGGAGAATGCCGGAAGTGGAGTACCTCAAGCTCAAGCTCAACCGCAGAGGCGACAACGACGTAGGGGAGAGCTCTTCGACCGGCCTTCGTAGGGGAGGAGGTCTCGAGATATTTTTTTGTAGTTTGTAATAACGTATGCGCCATTACTTGTCTTATGGCGCTTTGGGATTGTTGTTTGTAATGAATTTTGATTAGCGGTTTTTTTCTTTGATGAGTTTTGGATATGAATATGTCATTAAACAAAGGAGGTTATGTCCAATTTTTTAAGAAATTATAAGTTAGTTTTTTTACCGAAGCTTACGTGTTAGACTTGGGTGTTGTTCATGATTGTTGTTTGTCTTCTTTATTATTTTCAAAGTATATTAGCAGGTTTTTATATGAATATGTCAATAAAACAAATGAGGTTATGGCCAAAAAAAATTAAAACTTATAAGTTCAGATGTTTCCAAAAATGGAACATTCGCTTCGCTCGCTTCACATTTGTTTCACTCATTTCCTCGCATTGTTGAAACAAAGAAATTTTTTAGTTTGGAATATCACTCATTTTGCAGTGGTTTGGTTCCGGCTGTGTTCGGACAGAATAGTGTATGGGGATACCGGTGACGGAATGTAACATCCCGCCCTGTTTTTAGACCGAGACGGAATGTAACATCCCGGCGGTTTTTAAGCCCTCCTCATCGCACATTTTACTATTCCAAACAATGCAATTATGGATGGGGATGGTGGCCCATTTGGAATTATTGAGGGTACATGGATAGACATTTGATACAATGTGTTGTCACTTGGAGAGTGAACAAAAATCTAATAAAATGTGTTGTCAATTGGTAAGTGGACCAAAATCAAAGTATCACATGTGACCTTATCATATGTGACCTTACCTTTCATATTTCGCTTTTACTCTTCTATCTTTTATATCAAACAAACAACATAGCCATCTTCTTCCCCACAACCAAGCTAAAAATAACAAAATGTGTAGAGAAGAAAGAATTACATATAACCAAAGGTTATGGGAGGATCTAGTAGTAATAGTTCGCCTTCCCACCGTACTTCCTCAATAAAGATGACTACATGGAAAGAGTAAGAGATGAGCATAATGATATGATGAGGCGTAAGGAGGAGGAGGAGGTTGCGCTTATTATCCATCGCCGGGGCATTAATGACTCAAGCAGCCATTGAAATTGAAGATGTGGATACGCATAAACGCGGGATCCGTGCGTAGGCGAGAGTACACGCGCTTAGAGATGGTGGTGATTTCAAGAAACAAAAGATAATGAGGGATTACTTCACAACACCTTGTAGGTAGTGGCCTCCTCATAAGTTTAGACGAAGGTACAGGATGACAAGAGAGCTTTTATGTATATGTTGCATACCGTTGCATCATTCGACGATTACTTTAAAGACAAGGTGGATGGATTGGGTCGGTAAGCAATTTCGGGTTACAAAAGGGACTAGCCTGCAGCAGCACAATTAGCAACCGGTTGTTCTTCCGATTCAACGGATGAGTATTTACAAATTGGAGATTCCACAGAAATGTATCTATGAAGCGTTGGTGCAAGGCAATTATCACGCGCGTTTGAGGAAGAGTACTTGAGACGACCAAGTGAGGCGCATTAATCGCTAGGATATTAGCTGAAAATGCAGCAAGGGGGTTTTCCAGAATGCTTGGATCAATCGACCGTATGCAATCGGTGTGGAAGAATTGCCCAAGTGGATGGGCCGGAACACATGTAGGGTACAAGAAGGAACTAACTTTGATACTTGAAGCCGCTGCGCATAAACATTGTTGATCCGCATTGCTTCTTCGCCTACCAGTTCGTCGATAATGACATTAACGCGGCTTCATCGCTCTCATGTTTTGAATCATTAGAGCAAGGTGAGGCTCCTGCTGCATTTAATGTGAATGGTAATGACTATGATATGGGATATTATCTTGTTGATGGTATTTACCCAAAATGGGGCACATTTGTTCAAGCCATTCGCTATCCAAGAAATAAGCATGAAAGATCTTTACTCAACGCCAAGAAGCCGCAAGAAAGGATGTTGAAAGGACGCTTGAGTTTTGCAGGCACGATGGCATATTGTTAAGGCTTCTGGCGTTGTCATAGTGTTGTTGTTCTTGGAGATATAATGAAGGCATGCATTATAATGCATAATATGATTGTTGAGAATGAACATGAAAGTGGAGTTTGGAATTGGAAAGGTCGAGGAAAGAAACAATACCCGCGCTTTTCGTGAAGATGATGGTTTTCATTTTGTCTATCGATGATTGAAGCAAGAAATAAGATCGAAATGAAGTTACACATACTAATCTTCAAAAGGACTTAGTTGAACATGTTTTTAATTGGACCGCATTGAAGAAACAAAGAGATCCGGTACCAATTTATGATCCAAATTGGTCGGATCCGATGAGGGAGAAGGAGGCTAAAAAATTAAAATGGAAATGAAAATGTATTTCCTATGTATTTCCTAACGGAACTATTAAGTTCCAACGTATTTCCTATGTATTTCCTATGTATTTCCTAACGTGAACTATTAAGTTCCAACGTATTTCCTATGTATTTCCTAATGTATTTCCTATGTAGTTCCAACGTATTTAATCGGTTGTATTTTAATGAACTATATTACAATGTATTTTAATTTGATTGGTAATTGTATTTCTATGAAAATAATTATATTGGACGTAACATACATAGTGCATTAATTAAAAAAAAGTTAGATAAAAATACATAGTTCATTAATTAAAAATACAATGAAATTAAAATACATAGTGCATTAATTAAAAAGACAAGAAATTAAAATACATAGTGCATTAATTAAAATACATAGTGCTTTAATTAAAATAAAATACTAGATAATTAAAATACATAAGCTTAGTTAGAGCTAGAACCACCTCTAGCCCTTCCCCATTCAAAGACGATTTTCAGCTTTGTTGTTGCTCGATTATAAAAGCGGTATCGGGATGGAGGACACTTGTATCGGTCGCTAAAATCTTAGCTTCATATTGCATCTTTTGAAGCCGATTTTTTTTCCAATTGAACCTGATTTTTTTCTGCTTGAATCCGATTTTTTTCTTCTCTTGCCATCACAGTTCTTTGACCATATGCAAGTTCCCTTTCCCTAAGTTCTAAGCATTTTTGTGTTTCATTTGCATCCCTGTGCAAATGTATCCTCTAAACGTGTAAAGTAACCCTCCAACATACCAAATGATTTTTCTTGGTTCCTTTTGGACTTGGCTTTCTTCGATCCAAGAGGACGCTTCCATTTCTTTTTGGACGCTTCTATTTCTTGAGAACCCTCCAATTCAACTTCACCAACACTTGGTGAATTAGAAGTTGAATCTTCACCATCATTTTTGCGACCTTTTTTCCTTTGTGGGGCGGCTTGACCTTGCCTCAAAAAAACGTTACTCCACTTTGGATTATCCTTGAGTATAACGTAACAATGATCAAGTGAAAAGCCGATTTTTCTTGTAGTTGGTACGTCATCCTTGCCTCGGACAACTAAAAAAAAAAAATGGTGGTAATTAGACTAAAATAATCACTACTAGGACTAAGATAATTAAACTGCAATAATAATTAGACTAAGATAATAATTAGACTAAGACTAAAATGGAAATAATAAATACACTAAGATAATTAGACGAAGACGGAAATAATTAGACTAAGACTAAGATAATCAATAAATTCCAAATTGACAACGCTTGTAATTACCCGGCTTTGTATTGTTGTACCACTTTGCATGTCGAGCCTCCACCGTGATTCACAATTGCAACAAATTTGTTCATCATTTTTGAAATATATTTCCACCTTCCGCTAATTGAATCGAGACCTATCCGACCCACGCGCTTGATTGAACTCGTTTGTTACACGATTCCAAAATCCTTTTGCATTTTGGAAAGCACCAACAATAGAGTCTTCACTAATTTTTATCCAAGCAAGACATAGAGCTTGATCATCGGACATGCTAAAGTGAGCTCTCGCTTTTGCTTGAGTGCTACCACTTGCTTGAGATGCTTGAGTTGATGCCATTTGATATTTGGTTTTTTAAGAACTGATTTTAAAGAAGAAGAAATATGATATATGATTGTTGGAAGTGTGAGTTGAAATGAAACAAATGTTGTATATATACCAAAGTTTTTATTTTGACCGCTTTTTGACCGTTTCGACTTTTTTTTGACCGTTGGTAGCCGTTAGGACTCGGACGGGATGTTGATTCCGCCCGGTGAGTTTTGTAATCCGTGACGGAATCCAACATCCCGTCCGGTTAACAAGTCGTGATAAACTCGGTGGTTGGTTTCACCTCGCTTTGAACTGGGGAAAATTATCACCTTCATTATCACCCTGCATTGCACAGCAGTTTTGGACCCAAGTAGGTGATAATTATCACTACCCCCTCTCTATCACCTGCATTGCAAATGCTCTAAGTTGACAAGTTTTTGTTATATAAGACAAGTTATTGGAAGTACCCTTGGGTGTAAGTGATAAATTACAAAGGACAATGTTATTTTAATTGAAAATATTTAACAAAGAGTTGGACAATTATAGTATGTGTATTTATAGTGAAAGTGTGAAACAGGGCCGGTTAGGACTTGGTTAGGGTCGGGCTAATGAGGGCTGAATTAGGGTCGGGCCTATGTTTTAGAATCTTAGCCCTAACCCTGCCCTAGAAGGCATTAGGGCTGGGTCGGCGCCCGGCCCTAAACTCTGTGAGGGCTTTAGTTGTGAGGGCTTTATAGGGCTTAGGTTTAGGTCGGTCAGGGCCGGGTTAGGGTCGTTAGGGCCAAATTCCCACCCCTAGCCCGGGATCTATTAAATATTTTGTATGCTAAAAAGGTTTTACGAAATGTCTTATACAAATTTTCGAATCAGAATATATTTTTATTAAAAATAAACCAAAATAAATTAATGAGCAGTGATTGTGGTGCATAAGTACTTAGAAACTAAAAGATCAAATTGAGATTGCTTCTTCACTTTGTGGTTTAAGATATTAATCCATAATTTTCAAATATAATTATCTTAAACTCGATCTAGCTTGTATAATAATTTTCTTAGATTTATGGTGATTTAGAGGCAAATTTTCGAATCAGAATATATTTTTATTGAAAATAAACTGAAATACGTTAATGAACATCGATTATGGTGCATAAGTACTTAGAAACTAAGGGATCAAATTGAGATAACATCTTCACTTTGTGGTTTAGGATATTAATCTGTAATTTTCAAATGAAATTATCTTAAACTCGATTTAGCTTGTATAATAGTTTTATTAGATTTATGGTGATTCAGTGGTAAAACATCACCGCTCAACATACGTACTAATGTGTACAAATTACTAAAACAGATTGATTGTTTCTATATCTTCAAATAATACACTACTCCCACTTGAAAAGATTTATCACATGAACGTGTCCTACAAACGGGTGCCGTTATATTAAATTATTTTAAAAAATATTAGCAACTATGCATAGCTATGAGATATGAAAATTATATTAATTACTCATTTAAATTTCTTGCACCACTCTCTATAAAAATGAATCATCAAACATTGATAAAACTCATTGACTTCTTTTTATTGTTAGGTTTAACAATAGAAATTTGATAGAAGTTTTGGAAGAATGCCCAATGTGGCGAAGATAATATTAAATTTACTTGAATAGCAAGGTATTCCCAATCACAATAAAAGAATTATGATAAACACTACTTAAAATGCAAAACTATATTTGTCGAGACATTTATTCTCCCTACATATAATACAAATGTATTTTAGGGTTATTAGTTCAATACATTTGCATCGAGTTTCTGATTTTCCATTAATTATTTTTTGAGATTAGTTTAATGTAGTACGTTGCATCCAGTTTTCAAATTCTCATTAATTATTCTTTGAGGTTAGTTCAATGCAGTTGTATCAAGTTTCCAATTTCCTATTCATTATTATTTGAGGTTAGTTCAGTGCAATTGCATCCACTTTATGATTTCTCGTTAGTTATTCATTAAGATTAATTTAGTACAGTTGCATCCAATTTTCTATGTTTTGTTAATTAGTATTTGAGATTAGTTCATTACATTTGCATCCAGGTTCCAATCTCTCGTTAATTACTCTTTGAGGTTAATTCAATACATCTGCATTCAGTTTCTGATTTTTCATTAATTATTTTTCTAGGTTAGTTCGATAGTTTACAATTTCTATACAATTTGCATACATATAAAAGTCTGTTTTTATAAACTCACTTTCGTTTTGGGTTCCTAATTACTCATAATTACTCATGTGAGAAGGTTAAAAAAGTGGACATTTATGCTTTGAGGTCAGTGCGGTACAGTTACATCCGACTTCCGATTTCCAGTTAACTATTTTTTGAGATTATTTCAATATATTTGCATCCAATTTCTGATTTCCCGTTAGTTAATCTCTGGTTTTAGTTTAATGTAGTTGCATCCAGTTTTTGGTTTTCCAAGCAATTATTCTTTGAGGTTAGTTCAATGTAGTTGCATCTAATTTCCGATTTTAAGTTAATTGTTCTTTGAGGTTAGTTCAATGCATTTGCATCAAGCTTTCGATTTCCCGTTAATTATTTTTTGAGATTAGTTCAATGCAGTTACATAAAATTTATAATTTCCCGTTAATTATTCATTTAGGTTAGTTCAGTGCAGTTTCATCCATTTTTCAATATTTCGCTAATTAGTCTTTGAGATTAGTTCATTGCATCCGATCCAGGTTTTCGATTTCCGTTAATAACTCTTTAAGGTTAGTTCAATACATCTGCATCTAGTTTCTGATTATTTATGCTTTGAGGTTAATTCGATGCAATTATATCCGGTTTCTTATTTCCCGTTAATTATTCTTTGAGATTATTTCAATGCATTTGCATTTAGTTTCCGATTTCCCACCAATTATTATATGAGGTTAGTTCAATGCAGTTGCATTTGGTTTTTGATTTTATGTTAATTATTTTTTGAGTTTAGTTCAATGCATTTGCATCCAGTTTCCGGTTTCCTATTAATTATTATTTGAGGTTTGTTTGATATATTTGCATACCATTTCCTATTTCTTGTTAAATATTTTTCAAGGATTTGTATCTAATTTCTATTTTTCCGTTAGTTATTATCTGACGTTAATTTAATGCAATTGCACCTAGTTTCCGATTTCTAGCTAATTATTTTTTGAGTTTAGTTTATTGCATTTGCATAAAATTTCTGATTTCCCGTTAATTACTCTTTGAGCTCAGTTATGTATTTGAATCCAATTTCTAATTTCCCTTTAATTATCCATTGTGGTGTGTAATACCAACTTCTACTGATCAATCTGTAGTGTCCTTGCAAACATGACATAAAAAATAAATTATGCTTGATTTACTATATGTGAGATCATCGAAGATTATCTAGTTCCCAATTTCTCATTAATTATTCTTTAAATTATGCATGACTCACTATGTGGAATCTTCAAAAATTATCTACGAATGAATGTTGTTATATTAATTATTTTGAAAAATATTTACAAATATGCATAACTGTTATATATTAATATTATATTGATCACTCAACCAAATTTCTTATAATGTGAAAATCTCACTCTCCATTAGAAAAAAAGAACTTACCTTTGATAAAACCCTTCAACTTCATTTTGTTGTTTAATTATAGAAGTTTGATTGAAGTTTTGTGAGATTGCCTAATAAGGTGAAGTTCATATATATATATATATATATATATATATATTGAAGCTACTTGAATAGCAAGGAGTTCCCAATCATACGGAAAGAGATAAGATAAACACCATTTTAAATACAAAACTATACTTATCGAGACATTCCCACAACATATAACCTAACTATGTTTTGAGATTAGTTTAATGCATTTGCATCCAGTTTCTGATTTTTCGTTATTTATATTTTGAAGTTAGTTCAATGCAGTTGCATCCAATTTCCAATTCCCGTTATTTATTTTTTTAGATCAGTTCAATGCAGTTGCATCCAGTTTCTGATTTCTCGTTAATTATTATTTTCGATTAGTTCAATACATTTGCATCCAATTTCCAATTTTATGTTAATTGTTTTTGAGGTCAATTCAATTCATTTGCATCCAGTTTCTGATTTCCCGTTAATTATTCTGTGAGATTAGTTTAATGTATTTGCATCCAGTTTCCGATTTCTCATTTATTATTTGATAAAGTCGCATTTGCATCTAATTTCCGATTTCCCGTTAATTATTGTTTGAGGTTAGTTCAATGAATTTGCATTCAGTTTCCGATTTTCCGTTAATTATTTCTTGAGGTTAGTTCAATGCATTTGCATCAATTTTATTTTTTGAGATTAGTTCAGTGCAGTTGCATTCGGTTTCCGATTTCCCGTTAATTATTTTTTAAGATTAGTTCTACGCATTTGCATCATGTTTCCAATTTATAATTAATTTTTCTTTGAGGTTAGTTCAATGCAGTTGCATCCAGTTTCCGATTTTCAGTTAATTCAATCTTTGAGGGTTAGCTCAATGCATTTGCATCCAGTTTCGATTTTCCGACATTTTTTTTTTGTTAGTTTGATGTATTTGCATCCAAGCTTTGATTTTCCGTTAATTATTATTTGAGATTAGTTTAATGCAGTTGTATCCATATTCTAATTTTATATTAATTATTTTTTAAGATTAGTTTAATGCTTGCATTTGCATCCAGTTTTCGGTTCCCTATTAATTATTTTTTGACGTTCGTTTCATTTAGTATTATATATATTTTAAAAATATTTGTCATTATTGTTTTGCCGTTATTTTTTTTTTCATTTTCTATTATATATTTTGTGATGTTATTTTTTGTATAATTGTTTTTAACTATGTTTTAAGGCCGTGTTAAAGATATATTCGAAATAAGTCGGTGCTTTATCATAGACACTAAAATTGTATGATTTGTAATAGAGAATTAATTTATACAAATCACCTATTTTTTAGCATTTTTTTTTATTTGATCAAATATATAAAAATTGGAACACTAAAAGTGTTTGATTCGTAATAGAAAATTACCTTTTACAAATCACCTATTTTTTAGCAATTTTTTTTATTTGATCAAATATATAAAAATTGGAAATACAATCAAACTTTCTAAATATAAGAATTATAAATACACTCAAACTCTCCAAAGAAGTTCCATGGGATTGTAGGTTATTATAAAAGATTATCTTTTATATTAGAATGTCATATAGGAGAGAAAAAAAAAACTAACTCTCATATTAGAGTGTCACATAGGAGAGAGAAAATCCTATATTAGAGGTCTCTGCTTTAGTAGTAGATAGTAGATGTTGGTTATATAGAATTTTCCGAGGAAGATCCGTTATTGCAGTAGCAGGTTTTGGTTATATAGTGTCTTAAGGGCATCACCAATGGGGCCTTTATAAGCCTCTCCATTTTTAAATTTGATGGACCAATGCAAAAATTGGCTTCCAATGCAGTCTCTATATGGGCCTTTATAGTTATCATCCTGGAAAGATGTCTTTATTTCTATCACAATTTTAAAAGATCCAGCCCGTTTCGCAAATACACGGCCCGTAAGGATTTCAGTTCAAGTAGTCTGTGTTCGAACCCCCACGTCAACAACTTTTTCAGTATTTTAAGTTTTTTTAGACCAAATTTAAAAGGGAAAATGAATTTCGGAGGATTATTACCACAGGACTCGAACGTGCAAGTCACAGGTCAAACACACTTCCATTGTACCAATTTCACATTAGTTGAAAACTTATGCCAGATTTACCATTCAACTAGCTTGTAGGCTCGTACATACGCACCGACTCTTTTGAAAACATTTATATTTTTTTTTATAAAATTAAGACTACCATTTTAGTCGCTAACCCGTTTTAATTTTATAACAAATTATTTTAAATTAAGTTTAAAAACCCGTTTATTTAATTGGGAGAGAGATTTTGTTTTAATAGGAGAATGATTCCAGTTTTAATTAGATACGCTAGATTTTCGCTTAGTTTTTAATAGGGGATGAATTCTCATTTTAATAGGAGAATGATTCTCGCTTTAATTAAAAGTGTTAGAATTTGTTTTAATAGGAGAAAAATTCTCGTTATAATAGAAGAGAAATTCAAGTTTTTTTTTTTTTTTCAAATAGGAGAGAAATTATCGTTTTAATATGAGATGACGTGAAATTTTAATAGAGCTCGAAAAATACCCCTTGTGGGAGCTTTAATATTAAGATATAGATATAAAGTTTGCATTGTATAAACTAAAATATAAGGGTCCTCGTTGTCCATTGTCTCCTTTAAACACACCTTGAAAAGGCTTATGTGGCCCTCTATTTTGAGGGCCTGCATTGGTGATGCCCTAACAAGGAAGACTGGAGAATCCTTTAGAGTAGAATTCTGGTAATGTTGATATTTCCTAGTATTATTTACAGGAGACGGGATGCTGTAAAACTCTGAGTGACCTTCATTTGTAGCTTTCTTCTAATGGCTCTGTTAGTTTTTTTTTTTTTTTTGATTGGCAAGCCTGTTTTACCCAGACCTCTAGTATCATCACCCAAAGGTTTTATCGACTTTGCTAGTGGACACCTGCTTGGTTTACATCCTGATAAGATGCAAAACCTTCTTGAGGTGGGTCATAGTTACTTCTAAGATATCATGATTCGTAGAACTGATTGTAAAACATGGGGGCAACCACGTATCCAAGGCTTGATTGACAGTAATGTAATTTATCCTATCGATTGTTCTATTTATTTCATAATTTACCTGAGTACTGATAGTTGCACATCGACAAAAGAATCTTAATAAAAGTTCGGAGAATTAAAGCTCACGACACAGAAAATGGTTTTAAGCTTCAAATTTTTAAGGAGTGAATAAAGTCGGATCTCACTTTGAGTAAGAGGATTGAAAGAAACTTACCCAGTAAAGTATTTGGGTTATATTGAGTAAGAGGATTGAAAGAAACTTACCTAGTAAAGTATTTGGGTTATATGAAAGATGATATTTACATGCTTATACTCCTTATCTGAAGATCACCCACTTGTTCTGTGCCTGTGTAAGTAGAATTGCAAGAATTTAAACAAGAGCTTTGCACAACAATTTGTTGGAGTTATCCCTCACATGAGGAGAAGGAGAGAAATCAGTTCAGCTTGTGTGGAGAAGACAGAGCGCGCCCCACGCCCTCCACAAGCCATTCTGAAGCGTGCCCCACGCTAAAGTGCCTGGACATCGTCCAAAGCAAGAGCGCTCCACACGCTCAAGCACCTGGACATTGTCCAAGGCAAAAGCGCACCCCGCGCCCTCGATAGCACAATTTCAAGCGCGCCCCGCGCCTATGCCTATTTTGGCAGGATTCTATTTTTGCGGAACCGCGAGTTTTGCACTATATGTTTGGGTTTTTGGCAAAACCAAACACACGAGAGGCAGCACAAAAGTAAGAGAAAACCCAATCTTGAAAGGTATCAAGATTGAGAGATAACCTTTACAGAGATACAACCCTGTAAAGAGATAAGAGTGATCTAGTAAGGTGAGAGATTGAAAGGAGAGATTGTAATCTTCCTTCCCACTTTATAAAAGGACTAGCTTTTGTGGAAGTAGGCACCATTGGCCGAACCACGGTATATCTTTGTGTTGTGGTTTGCTTTTACCAGTTTACATTATTATCTGTTGTTAATAGTTGTTTAGCGAGTTTGGCATGTTAGCTAGGTTGTATTTGATATTGAGATTGTTGTCTGGAGTTGAATTGAGTTCAAATACAAGTTATCTGTGTAGTGGAGAATCGATTGGTATCGGTGTTTAACCCCAACAAGTGGCATCAGAGCCAGGTTAGATTAGCCTAGGGTATTATCCAAATCTTGGTCGGAAGGTGTTTGACAAAATTCCTAAGAGAAGATTTGAGTTTAAATAACTTGTAGAAATGGACCATTCTATGAACACTCGCATGACGAGTCTGAATAGGAAGAACTACACCATTTGGAAAGCCAAGATGGAATACATGTGTAATGACCCAGAATTTACCTAAGAACAATTTAACGTGAATGAAGCGCACTCTGAGTGATACAACGGTTCCTTTACCTATTTATTTTAATTTCAATTATTCATTCTAAGCGCGTGTTTTAATAAATTATTATTTCTTTATTGTATTTAAGAATGAATCCATACTAGAATGCATCCATTTGGTAGAAATTAGGACGTTGATGAGTGTTCTAAGTGTGAAAGACCGATCTAAAGTAAAAGAGTGGTTTCGGGGCATTGCAGCTACTTGATTTAACTGGCATTTGTCGAGATGGTTAAGTAGCCGGTGCCACGAATCAATATTTTTTAGTAGTTGGGTTTACTGCTAAGGTTTTATTATATTAAATGGTAGTATATTATTTGATTTTCAGGTTAGGATAGGTTGTAAATTTATGAAATATTGGAAATACAGAGGAAACTCTGTCGAAATTTCTTTGAGCGTGATGTTCAGAGGTTGTTTATATTTTAGTTATAGTTTGGACTCGTGGGAGTCAAACCCACTCACATCTTGGTTTATCAGACGGTTGAATAATTGGATCAAGCTATTTTATCTGAATATTCAATTGGCTGGAAAATCGGGGCGTTACAAATAGTATCAGAGCATGGCTTTAAATCCGAATTGGGCAGGGTACCAGTAAGAATTTTCTTTTTAATATTAATCTGCTTAAATTTTTTTTGATATTTTTAGGTGTTTTCAGATTCTTGATCAGCCAGGTTTTGCTAAAGTACTTGACGATATGGGGAAGCTGGGTATTTGTGTTAGAATCATCTTGGATATCGCTCGTCCATAGTATGAGGTAATTAACGGAAGCACACAAAAGGTATGCCTCACTTTCCTATTTATTTCTTCAACATATTATAATTGTTTATTCATTCAAAAAAAAGTTGTGTGTGAAAATAGATTTTCACAAAAAACGGGGTCTAGTATTGAGTGAATTTAGATTATTCAAAGCATGTTCATGGGTTCGCTATCCCATTTCTTGTGACAGAAATGAGATTGATTTTGTGTGCGGAAGGAGAAATTCTGGTTGTATGATTTGTGTGAGTAAGTTTCTTTGATCTGGACATGGTTGGATTAGTACATCATGACCGAGCCCGATAGAGGGAGTCATAGATGATATTGTAGCTAGTGAACACATGTCAGGTAAAGTAACTTGTGGCACAGTTAATGAACAAAACCGTTTTCTTAAAATCTACATAGTTGGATGCGTAAGTTTCTTTGATCTGGACATGGTTAGATTAGTACATTATGACCGAGCCCGATAGAAGGAGTTATAGAGGATATTGTAATGAACGCATGTCAGGTAAAGTAACTTACGACACAGTTAATGAACATAACCATTGGCATAAAACTATATATATGTAACTATTTTGGAATAACTGGAAATACAATAATATACTACTATTCTTATCACGAGGTGATTTAGAAAAGGATTTGTGAATTCTTATAAAGAATGAGTTGTTGTCATATGTCGGCGACGACAGTTCATTCTAGGAGTTACAACTGTGGTGTACACCTCTCGAGGTGAATGGGTCAGCTTTAAAGGGGTGCATCACAGGGTGTAGTCTAGGAATTCTTTTTCTATTTTTCTAGATGACCCTGTTTGTACGTGGCACGCTGTTTGGTGCTTAGTTTGGTGGAGGATACATGCTACCTCGATGAGGTTTAGACGCGAGGGGTGGTTATATAGATTCACTCCTGGATTGGCTTCCGGTACCGAAGCAATCTTCAGTCGTCGAACGGTTGACCACCGTAAGTTAGGTGATAGCCCGTATAGGGGTCGTGGTTATAGGGCCCACCTGAGCCCTAAAAGCTTTGGGTTTTGTGTATAAGATCACAACAACGGCATTTCAGCTCCCTGCCGATAAAATCAGGAAAATAACGGTGCATAGTTCACACTTGGAAGTACTGAACCGAGATATTGCCTGGGACTGGGGTTGAGTACCAGTCGTATCCTCCCATCTCTAATAGGATGTAGCGACCACAATATTAGTATGATGGTTGTATTAGGTAGTTATTATAGCTATATAGTATATGCATATTTCATGTTGCATGTGGCAAGAGGTGTATCAGGGTATTGTTCCGATAGTCGGTGTTTCGTGAACCTCTTGTACTGTGAGGATGATTGGTTTTCTATATGGTGGATGCCAATATTTCTTTTAAGTGATAGAGTTGGTTTCCTTGCTCCGAGTTGTGGTGGGACTTTTATTTTCCGGATACGGTACGGATGGCTTCTATTTATTGGGGGTTCCGTCTTTGTGTATGGTTGGATAGTGTTAATATATCAGCTGCAGTATCTGAGGGGGTCTTTATTATCTAGTTATTTCTTTGAGTCTTATATTTGGTTATTGGTTCCGGTATCTTGGACGTTGGATTTCATATTGGAGCTTGATTCTTGGACTATATGCTGATGGCTATCATTTGGCGTCGTATTATCTTGCTCTCCTTTTTCTTTTATTCGGAAAAGACTAATATTTCTTCATTGGGATTTTGCGAGATACACCTGATATATATCTTCTCTTCATGCAAGTTGGAGCTATTTTTGGCACTGGTGTATATACTTCGTGTTTCTCTATTGGATCATCATATGGATTTGTTAAATTTGTTAGTTCTCTCTATATTATTGGAGCTCTCACAACACACTATCGTTCGTGGAGTTGATATGGCTTCTATCATATTTCCTATTTTCATCTGGAACTTCTTGGCACTATGGAGCTGATGTATGCGGAGCTGACGTATGCTTAAAGCTTTTCAGCTCATTAAGTCTTCTACATCTATTATTGGATCTTATTATACACTTGGCAGATTATATCACCATTAAATGGAGTTCTTATTAAGTTTTATACATTGGAAGCGGACAATAAGGTTAGTACATTTAACTTTAATTTAACTAAATGGTCAATTAAATGAGTTTGTTTGTTTTGCTTTTAATTTAAAATGAAATATGATGGTGCGAGTTATCAGAGATAGTTACTATTTTCGTTTTTCTATAAAGTTTTGTGTTTAATTTTGGTATGTCTACCTTGAGAGTTTGAATGTGTAAATTAGTCTCACTACAATTTGTGGAATATGAATTATGTGTGTTGACTTGGTGTAGGTTTCTTCTAAGTTTAAGCCAAGTGATTAGTGTCTTGTAATTGGAATACGTGGTTGTTGGATATGTTCAATGAGTGTTTGGTTGTCTTTGATTTGTGTGTAACTCGTGAATATTCTGTTCGCCGTAATTTCAATGTTGTACACTTTTAGTATTATTGTGATGTAGGAATGTGTGCATTGGGTGAATTGTGTGGAGCATTCGCTTCAAGTAAGCGTTGCATTGCAACTTGTCTTTAGTGTGTGTGCAAGCTAAGTGTGAAATTTGATGTGTACATGAGATTGTTAGTTGTAAAGTAGGGTATGAAGTTGTCGGGTGAATAGTCTGTTTGTACTCTAAATTCGTGGATGCTAGTATGAGGATTACATATTCATGGGCTTGTATATACTTTAATTTCGCGGATGAAATTTATCTAAGGAGGGTTGGATGTAATGACCCGGAATTTTATCCAAGAACAATTTAATGTGAATGAAGCACACTTTGAGTGATACAACGGTTCCTTTACCTATTTATTTTAATTTCAATTATTCATTCTAAGCGCGTGTTTTAATAAATAAATTATTATTTCTTTATTGTATTTAAGAATGAATCCATACTAGAATGCATCCATTTGGTAGAAATTAGGACGTTGATGAGCGTTCTAAGTGTGAAAGACCGATCTAGAGTAAAAGAGTGGTTTTAGGGTGCTGCAACTACTTGATTTAACTGACATTTGTCGAGATGGTTAAGTAGCCGGTGTCATGAATCAATATTTTTTAGTAGTTGGGTTTACGGCTGAGGTTTTATTATATTAAATGGAAGTATATTATTTGATTTTCAAGTTAGGACAGGTTGTAAATTTATGAAATGTTGGAAATACAGAGGAAACTCTGTCGAAATTTCTTTGAACGCAATGTTCAAAGAGGTTGTTTATATTTTAGTTATAGTTTGGACTCGTGGGAGTCAAACCCGCTCACGTCTTGGTTTATCAAACGGTTGAATAATTGGATCAAGCTATTTTATCTGAATATTCAATTGTCTGGAAAATCGGGGCGTTACAACTTGCTTTCTTGCAAGGACTTGGCACAACCCATTGAGAATGGAGGAGAAAGACCAAAACGGTTGCTGCGACTGCGTGGAGAAAGCTTGATAGAAAAATAATTGGGTACATTCGACAGTGGATTGACGATAGTGTCTTTCACCATGTATCCCAAGAGACTACATCTTTTGGCTTGTGGAAGAAACTCGAAGACCTTTATGAGAGGAATTCGGGCGGAAAAAGTCTTTGTCGTTAAAGAAGTTTTTGCCGACCACGAAAGTACCAAGAAGGTTCTTCAATGTCTGAACATCTTAACGAATTACAGAATACCATCAATCAGATACATTTGATGAAGATTAATTTGGGAAACGAAGTTGATGCTTTGTTTCTATTAGGCTCTACCCGAAAGTTGGGAGACATTAGCAGTCTCTCTACACGGAGCATCCAATGATGGAATCGTTATCATGGAGATAGCTTGTCACACCCCGAATTTCAACATAATTCAGAAAAACAATATTTGTTCCCGACTCTTCGATTTTCGAGGTGTGATGCACTCTCAACTCCCAAAAACCCATAATCAGTTTAAATACGCGGATAATTAAAAACCAATAAAAAAATTTCAAATAAACAAAAGTCATCTTCATTACAAAAATTCACAAATCTGATTAAGTTACAAATCTCCTTTCAACCCTATTTAGTTATAATTACAACTGAAAATATAAAACAACATCTGTCTCAACTAAAATCTATTACACCTTAAGGGAAAACAAAACATATCCTGAATGCGACGCTAATGCAAACCACAAGCAGCAACCAACCTACTTCAACATGAAACTTGTCAAGACTTATCAACTATGTTCATTTAATGAACACAGCCCGATAAGCAAACATGCAAATCGGGTCAGCATTATAAACAAAGCTGGTGTAAGTAGCCCTAAAATGTAAATTATACTTATACATATATATACACAATCCATAAGGCATTTAGTTCCTCCACCGAGGCACCTTAACTTCCAACAACTAATACAACATTCTTAAGTACCGTAATTAAGGCAGGTAGTTCCTCCACTGAGGCGCCTTAGCTTCCAATAATAAAAATAATCATATCGTTATGTACATACAACATGTAAGACAGTTAGTTCCTCCACTAAGGCGCCTTAACTTCCCACTAACCACACAACAAACCATACGCATAATAAAAGACATTTAGTTCCTCCCCCGAGGCGCCTTAGGTTCTAACTAAACTAATAACCAACCAAGCATATTCTATATGTACCGCATTTCATGCTCAATTACAAAGTGGCTCGTCTTTGCCCAAGTAATTAGTTTGACCCACCCTTCAGCAAAGCCATATACAATCATATATTTAAAGATATATCATTAACCAACATATTACCATAATTATATTATTTAAGACTTTCTTTGCGTGTCCCTAAAATCACGTCGTCTCTATGTCTTACCTAGTTTCCCTGGCTATCACAATCGCTACCCAACGCCGAACATGTACATCCACATGTCTCCCCTCACACAATGAACCACTCCGTGCGTAGCTACCCTAAGCGGGATATTGCATATAGATAATCCTCACACGGAAGTCATTATGTGAAAATATTTGCGTTATTAATTTTCGCATAAAATATTCAAGCCACTATTAACTCTAATTTTTTTAACGGAATAATTCAAGCCAATCATTCGCTACTTCGCCCGGGGGGCCATTCAAATTCAATCTGAACGCCCGGAAGGGCCAATCATATCACATACCATCACTAGGGCCAAATCACATGAGTTGTGGTAGCTAGGTTCTAGGATTTTCATTACGTAATTTATTCAAGTGTCATACATTTATATCTCATAATAATTCTTGTTTTATCTCATGCCAGTATACTTAATTGTATTGAAGCTCAACGTTTCTCATTATAATAAAATCCACATTATCACGTGCCAATACTATTTATTGCAATATATCCAAGTATCTCTATATCAAATCTCAAAACTTATTATTTCACGTGCCAATTATATATTGAACTATACCATATGGAATATCTCAAGCCTTCATAAATACTACAATTCATTTAAATAGCAACTCATAATAGTACTCAATCATGTAAAGTATTCGTTCAATATATTTATGTGAACTCAATTCCCCATCAAAGCCCAATACTAAAGTCCATGAATCTAAGTCCGTATATAATTTAATTCTCATAAAAACGTATATATCTAAGTCTTATAAGAATTCCCCTATTGTTATGTGCCAATATTTATATATTTTATACACTACTCGCGTCAAATCTCAATTAGATAATGACAAACCAATTTATACAGGCTTTCACAATATTCTATCATTGGACTTGTCCATACAATTTACAACATAAACACATAGCACAATTCAACAGTCAAAAAGTTCACAATCAAAGCCCAAAAGTCTAAATATTTAAGGACCCCATTGGATCTATTTTAAGTTATATGGACCGGCCCAAAACCAAATTAGAAACTAGCTCAAAATACAAATGGGTTCGGCCCAAAGAATTAAACTGAAACCGGCCCAAAACTTAAACTAAAATTGGTCCAAAACTTAAACTAAACTGGTCCGACCCAACAACAAAACTAACCCAAATTGGCCCAAGGAAACTAATCTAAACTGGCCCAAAACAAAAGATTAATCCAGCCCAACAACTAACTAGTGTTTAGGCCCAAAACTGAAATCAAAACCGGCCCAACCAAAACAAAATAAAATCGGGCCCAAAGAAACCAACTAAGGCCCAAGCCCCACTAATAGGTTTCGGCCCAAGGCCCAACCGGTCATCTCCCTCAGCTCCAGCAGCTCCACCAGCCACCACCAGCTCGAATTCCGGCCACCCCCATCTCACTTCCTCATTCTAGCGGTTTTAATCCCTGCAAAAACCCCTACCACTTTAACAAAAGCACACACTCGATTCACTACCTCGCTCTCACTCCCTCCAAACTGGATCTGGATATTTTCGACTTCCATTAATGCTTCTTCAACACTCAATCACTACCTCACTACCTCGCTCTCACTCTACAACACTCAATCACTCACTACCACCAACTATACCACAACAAAAACGAGTTCAAACAATAATCCGAACGATTTCTTGCGATGCCATTACAACCTTTTTCAAAGCTTCAACAGCCCAACCACCATATTCCATCCAACGACAACACACAACCCAAATCGACAGCCACCTTCCACCCACAATTCAAACAATGCACTTCACCCATACACCCCGACAGCACCCATACCAACCACTCACCCTCCAACAAATCGCGAAGACACCATTACTGAATATTTCAAGCTTCACAGCCACACCCCATAACCCAACAAGATAAGAGTTCAAAACCACAAACAAAAAGAGTTTAAACGAAACAAGGCCGAAATCTTGCTGTGGGGCTTGCGCCGCCATTAACAGCTTCTCGAAGCTTCGACAGTTCAATAATTAAGCAAGCACTATACTAACATTTAACCCGTTTAACAGTTCGACATTATAGCAGAATAACTACAGAAAAATGAATGGAAACCTTAGACAGTAAAATTTTGTCTGTATACCCGTAAAACTTTGGATTTCGTGAAAAAGAAAAACTAACTACTCACCTGTATTAAAAGCTCCACGAATCCCTCATAGTCCAAATCGTCGTGTTCCAACTCTCTAGCAATCGAGCTTTTATCTCCGCCTCCATTTTTATTTTATTTTTATCTAAAAACCCTATTCTCTGGAAAAATATGAATATATACCTGGATTTGAAACCTAAGCCCTACACAGACTCGGGCCCAAAAATCAGGCCCACATATCCCAAATCTAGTCCAACAAATTTTAAATAAATAAATTAATTAATTAATAAATAAATAAATACCTATTTTAAATATGGGCGTTACATGGCTACCACGTCTTTGTTGAATGAGGAGACTAGAAGGAGTTCAAAAGGTAGCTCCTCTCGCTCAGAGATCCTTGTCACAGAGAACGGGGGAGAGGTAGATACAGAAAATCATCTCGTTCTAGAGGTGATGACAGAAGTAAATCTAGGGGTGAAGCTAGAACTCCTAAGGCAGAGAGGCAATATTACTATTGTGCCACCAAGGGGCCACTTTAGATATGAGTGCAGAACACTGAAGAGGGATGAAAAGAATAACTGTGTACATGAAGACATGGTGCAGAAGAACGGAAACACAGGCAGAGATACTACCGCACTAGTCGACGACCTAATGGGAATTGTGTCAGATTGTGGTGAGTGCTGTCTTAGTATCTCATGTCAGGATACAGAGTGGGCGATAGATATAGGAGCATCCTATCACGTCACACCGCACAGGGAATTCTTCACTACCTATAGTTGTGGTGAATATGGTGAAGTGAAGATGGGTAATAGTGGCGTCTTAAAGATTATAGGCATTGGTGATGTTCATGTATAAACCAATGTCGGCTACACCTTGAAACTCAATGATGTAAGACATGTCCCTGACATTTGGCTAAGCCTAATTTCGGCTGGAAAATTAGATGACGATGACTTTGTAAACTCGTTTGGTAACGGGGTATGGAAACTGAGCAGAGGTTCCATTGTAGCAACCAGAGGGAAGCAAACTTGCTCTCTTTACAAAACACAGGCTAGTTTGTGTAAAGCAGAAGTGAATGCGGCAGAAGAAGAAGCTTCCTCCGAATTATGGCACAAGAGACTTGTGTCATATGGGCATAAAAGGGATGGAAGTTCTTGCTAGGCAAAAGGCCTTGCCAGACATCAAAGGTACACATTTAAATACATGTACTTACTGTTTGGTAAGAAAGCAACACAGGGTGTCTTTCCAAAGATTCCCGTCTCACAAAAAGACAATGTCCTTGAACTAGTGCACACAGACTTATGTGGTCCTATAAAAGTGAAGTCCTATGGGGGAGCTTCATATTTTGTGACCTTCATTGATGATGCATCAAGAAAGATATGGGCCTATAGTCTGGAGACCAAGGATGAAATACTTGGTGTGTTTGAGAAATTCCACAACATGGTGGAAAGAGAGACTGAAAAGTTGTTGAAGTGTATTCGCTCAGATAATGGGGGTGAGTACATTAGGTCATTTGAATAGTATTGCCAGAGTCATGGGATTCGTCATGAGTAAACTGTTCCCAAGACACCGCAACAGAATGGAATAGCAGAGAGAATGAACCATACCATTGTAAAGAGGATGAGATGCATGTTGTCTCACTCTAAGCTACCTAAAACCTACTGGGTAGAAGCAATGCGTACAGCCGTGCATGTGATCAATCTATCGCCGTCAAAGCCTCTAAATAGTGATTATCCAGAGAGAGATGCATGGTCAGGTAGAGATGTTGATTATGGATACTTGATGGTATTTGGGTGCATGGCATTTGTGCATATTCCAAAGGATGAGAGATCCAAGCTTGATGACAAAGCCAAACAGTGCATTTTTCTGGGTTATGGAGATGAAAAGTTTGGTTACAAACTCTATGATCCGATTAACAAGAAGGTAATCCAAAGTCGAGATGTTGTGTTCTTGGAAGACCAAATCATAGTAGACTTTGAGGAGGGTGAGAAGCTACAGGCTTTCACCAATGATCTTGTTGATTCAGAACCAGAAGTTTCTACTGTGGAACGTGCAGAGGCATTGAGAATGCAGAGAACCATGAGTTTGAAGCTCATGATGAGAATCATATTGCTCATGATGGGATAGAACCTATTGGTATAGAAGATGCAGATGAAGTGCATGAACCACCACCAGAGCAAGCAGAAGTGCATCCTCCTGAGGCACCAGCAGATGGGGCAAGGAGGTCAAATAGAGAGAGACTAGCTTCAACCAGGTATCCACCATATATGCACGTGCTACTATCGGATGGTGGAGAACCTATGTACTATCAAGATGCACTTGAAGGTACAGACAAAGAAAAGTGGTTGAAGGTCATGCATGACGAGATGGATTCTTTGCATAAGAATCACACTTATGAGTTAGTTGAGAAACCATAAGGACGAAAAATTCTCAAGAATAAGTGGATATACAAAGTCAAGCATGAGGAGAACAATCCTCACCCAAGGCACAAAACTTGCCTTGTTGTGAAGGGATTCGGTCAAAGAAAAGGGATTAACTTTGATGAGATTTTCTCTACTGTAGTGAAGATGACTTCTATCCGGGTGGTATTGGGTATTACCGCAAGTATGAACCTAGAGATTGAGCAGCTAGATGTTAAGACAACTTTTCTTCATGGAGACCTCAAAGAAGATGTCTACATGGACTAGCTAGAGGGGTTTGAGGTCAAATGCAAGGAGCACCTAGTATGCAAGTTGATAAAGAGCTTGTATGGATTAAAGCAAGCACCGAGACAGTGGTACATAAAGTTTGATTCATTTATGGCGAAGCAAGGATACAAGAAGTCTACTTCTGATCATTGTGTGTTTGTTCAGAGATTTCCAGATGGGGATTTCATAGTACTATTGCTGTATGTGGATGATATGTTGATAGTTGGCCCAAACATTAACAAGATATCCAAGCTAAAGAAAGACTTGAGTAAGTCTTTTGAGATGAAGGATTTGGGTCAAGCAAGATAGATACTTGGGATGCAGATCACTCAAGACAGAAAAAGTGGAAAGTTGTGGCTTTCTCAAGAAAGCTACATTGAGAAGGTGTTGAAGAGATTTAACATGGATCAAGCGAAGCCAGTTAGTTGTTTGCTTGGTGGCCAGTTCTGTATGACCAAAGAGATGTGTCCAAAGGGTGAGCATGAGCAGAGTCAGATGGAAAAGATTCCTTATGCATATGCAATGGGCAACTTGATGTACGCAATGGTGTGTAGAAGACCGAATATTGCTTTCGTCATTGGTGTTGTA
Source organism: Coptis chinensis (assembly GCF_015680905.1). Lineage (NCBI taxonomy): Eukaryota > Viridiplantae > Streptophyta > Magnoliopsida > Ranunculales > Ranunculaceae > Coptis > Coptis chinensis. The sequence goes on from NC_141464.1 coordinate 79,326,051, forward strand.
AGCCGATTTCTGTCAAATCCGGGTAAGGAACATTAGGAAGGTGTTAAGTGAATATTGAGATATCTCAAGGGCACTTCCAAATCGTGTTTGTGCTTTGGTGGAAGTAAGCCCTTACTTGAATGCTACACTGATTCAGACATGGTAGGTGATGTTGACTCGATGAAGTCCACTTCTGGTTATCTAGTTACTTTTGCAAGGGGAGCAGTTTCTTGGCAATCAAAGTTGCAAAAGTGTATTGCCCTCTCCACTATAGAAGCCGAGTATATCGCAGCCACTGAGTGTTGCAAAGAGATGCTATGGATGAAGAGATTCTTCGACGAACTAGGGCTAAAGCAAAAATAGTTTGTAGTTCTATATGACAATCGAGTGCCCATCCATTTGAGCAAGAATCCGAGTTTCCATTCTAGATCCAAACACATACATGTGCGTTATCATTGGATTAGAAAAGTACTCGAAGACAAGCATTTGTGTATCGAGAAGATCCATACCGACAAGAACGGGTCGGATATGATGACCAAAGTCTTACCGAAAGGTAAGTTTGATATTTGTTGTGCTACCGCCGTAATGGTAGCAGACTCTTCCTGTTGATTTGGAAATTGCATGGAGGTATCCCCCCTCACTGTTCGGGAGGGGGAGATTGTTGGAGTTATCCCTCACATGAGGAGAAGGAAAGAAATCAGCTTAGCTTGTGTGGAGAAGACAGAGCGCGCCCCACGCCCTCCACAAGCCATTCTGAAGTGCGCCCCGAGCTAAAGTGCATGGACATCGTCCAAGGCAAGAGCGCGCCACGCGCTCAAGCGCCTGGACATCGTCCAAGGAAAGAGCGCGCCCGAGCCCATGCCTATTTTGGCAGGATTCTATTTTTGCGGAACCGCGAGTTTTGCACTATATGTTTGGATTTTTGGCAAAACCAAACACACGAGAGGCAGCACAAAAGTCAGAGAAAATCCAATCTTGAAAGCTATCAAGATTGAGAGATAACATTTACAGAGATACAACTCTGTAAAGAGATAAGAGTTATTTAGTAAGGTGAGAGACTGAAAGGAGAGATTGTAATCTTCCTTCCCACTTTATAAAAAGACTAACTTTTGTGGAAGTAGGCATCATTGGCCGAACTACGGTATATCTTTGTGTTGTGGTTTGTTTTTACCGGTTTACATTATTATCTGTTGTTAATAGTTGTTTAGCGAGTTGGGCATGTTAGCTAGGTTGTATTTGATATTGAGATTGTTGTCTGGAGTTGAATTGAGTTCAAATACAAATTATCTGTGTAGTGGAGAATCGATTGGTATCGGTGTTTAACCCCAACACAATCAATAGTGGAAGTGAAGGTTATGCCACTTGGTAGTTATTTTTAGGAAGATTGGAAGTCTTGGAGGTGTCAGATACGAAATAATTGTTGTTGAGTGACTTGAAGATGTTAGACTCTAATATATTCTCTCTTTTTTTGCTAGGTAAGGTTAAATGTATTAAAGTAAAAAGAAAGTACAGAGGGTATTTAGAGTTGCAACATGTTGCACACTCTAAGGTCAAGCCATTTCAAGTATCTACTAGTTTAACTAGATTTGAAATAGTTTACAGAATGTTTAGTTGTGCTTTTGCTTGTGTGTTTAACTCAATTCCCATCTATTATGATGCAAAGGAGCTAGTTCCTCCTAATTGGAAGAAAGGGGAATGTGATTTACAGACTGTTATGTGTGCTGTTGTTAGTACGTAGTAGAACTCCAAAGAATTACAGTAAAGTGGTATTCGATATGTTCACATTGTCAATCTTCACTTAATGGAGCCTAGATTACTTGACAAAATACTTAGCAAGGAGCCTTAAAAGGCCATGGAATAAGTGAAATACAGTGCAGCTGAAGCATCATTTGGATTGCAGTCCCCACAATGGAGACATATCGGCAGTGACATAGACAGCGAAAGTATTCTTAGGTTGTGAATGGAGGCGTCATACCCTGACGTGTCGGTTGAGTATGCTTAAGGAAGGACTATGTTTTCTTCTGGTAGCCTAGAGATGCATATATGGTTTTATATGATGTAGAAGATACACAGTTGCTAATCGGGGAGGGTCATTTTTGTGTTACTTTTTAGGTAATTTGCAGCTTACAACAGATTAGTTTTCTGGGCGACACCAATCCCACTACTGATTTTGGTTAATTTCTCTGTTTCCATTTCCAGTATAGAACTGTGGTTATTGTCAACAATATTTGTATAGCTTCTTTCAGACAAGAAGGCTCAGCCAGTTAGTCAGTATTTTTTTTTTTTTTTAAATTTTTTTGCTTCTGTGTCAATTAGCTTTATCGTGCAAAATTCAAGTTTGAAATTCAGCTAAAGTAAAGTAAAACCGACCTTGATATGTTGGCTTGGACTGGTTTGGAACTTCAGCAGAAAAGCGAAAGAGTGCCTAGACTTTGCAAGCATGTTGACAAAAGTTTTAGGTGGTCTGACTGCAAGCAAAAAGACGGGATTAAAACTTACTAATCAATTAACGCCTAGAACCAATTTCATGTTCTTCCTTTGAATCATGGTCTACAAGTTTAGGATTTCATCGCACTTTTTATCTTCACTTGTGTAGCATGCGTGCAGCTCACTCGGTGCAGTGCCTGATATCATTTCTCAGAGTAATGTGCCATACTGCCATCCCAAAATGGTGATTTAAAAAAAGCGTGGACATATGAAGAAGTAACATTAGGCCTCGATGCATAGTTTGATCAGCAACGATGAATCCTAGATTCATTCATGCAACCAGACCTAAAAGTATACATAATACAACCAATAGCCATACATTGTAAGGGTGTTTGGGTAAATTCAAAAAATAAATATTTTTAGTGAATAAGATTTCAGTTTTCTAGCTCTACCCCCTAATTATTTCATTTAAAGGTTTACTAGATTTTGGACCGGGCATACGCCCGGGATCTATTAAATATTTTGTGTGCTGAAAAGACTTTACAAAATGTCTCATACAAATTTTTGAATTAGAATATATTTTTATTGAAAATAAACCAAAACACGTTAATGACCAACGATTATGGTGCATAAGTATTTGGAAACTAAGGAATCAAATTGAGATAGTCTCTTCACTTTGTGGTTTAAGATATTAATTCGTAATTTTCAAATATAATTATATTATCTTAAACTCGATCTAGCTTGTATAATAATTTTTTTAGATTTATGGTAATTTAGCGGCAAATTTTCGAATCAGAATATATTTTTATTTGAAAATAAACCAAAATACGTTAATGAGCAGCGACTATGGTGCATAAGTACTTGGAAACTAGGGATCAAATTGAGATAGCCTATTCACTTTGTGATTTAGGATATTAATCCGTAATTTTCAAATAGAATTATCTTTTTCTTAGATTTATGGTGATTTAGCGGCAAATTTTCGAATCAGAATATATTTTTATTGAAAATAAACCGAAATACGTTAATGAGCAGCGATAATAGTTCATAAGTACTTGGAAACCAATTAATCAAATTGAGATAGACCCTTCACTTTGTGATTTAGAATATTAATCTGTAATTTTCAAATTGAATTATCTTAAACTCGATCTAGCTTGTATAATAGTTTTATTAGATTTATAGTGATTTAGCGGTAAATCATCACCGTTCGGCTTACGTATTAATGTGTACAAATCACTAAAATAGATTGATTGTTTCCATATCCTCAAAGAATACACTACTCCCACTTGAAAAATTTATCACATAAATGTGTCCTACGAACGGGTGTCATTATATTAAATTATTCTAAAAAATATTAGCAACTATGCATAGCTATGAGATATGAAAAATTATATTAATTACTCATTTAAATTTCTTGCACCACTCTCTATAAAAAGGAAGTATCAAACCTTGATAAAACTCATTGACTTCTTTTTATTATTAGGTTTAATAATAGAAGTTTAATTGAAGTTTTGTGAGAATGCCCAATGCGGCGAAGATAATATTGAAGCTATTTGAATCGTAAGACATTCCAACCAATCACAATAAAATAATTATGATAAATACTATTTAAAATGCAAAACTATATTTGTCAAGACATTTATTCTCCCTACATATAATACAAATATGTTTTAGGGTTATTAGTTTAATGTATTTGCATCAAGTTTTTGATTTTCCATTAATTATTCTTTGAGGGTAGTTTAATGTAGTACGTGCATCCAGTTTCCAATTTCTCATTAATTATTCTTTGAGGTTAGTTCAATGCAGTTGCATCAAGTTTCCGATTTTCCATTAATTATTATTTGAGGTTAGTTCAGTGCAATTGCATCCATTTTATGATTTCCCGTTAGTTATTCATTAAGGTTAATTCAGTACAGTTGCATCCAATTTTCGATATTTCGTTAATTAGTCTTTGAGATTAGTTCATTGCATTTGCATCCAAGTTCCAATCTCCTATTAATTACTCTTTGAGGTTAGTTTAATACATCTGCATCCAGTTTCTGATTTCCCGTTAATTATTTTTCTAGGTTAGCTCGATAGTTTATAATTTCTATACAGTTTGCATACATGTAAGAGTCTGTTTTTATAAACTCACTTTCGTTTTGGGTTCCTAATTACTCATGTGAGAAGGCTAAAAAAGTGGACATTTATGCTTTGAAATCAGTGTGATGCAGTTACATCCGACTTCTGATTTCTAGTTAACTATTTTTTGAGGTTATTTCAATGCATTTGCATCCAATTTCTGATTTCCGTTAGTTAATATCTAATTTTAGTTTAATGCAGTTGCATCCAGTTTTTGGTTTCCGTTAATTATTATTTGAGGTTAGTTAAATGCAGTTGCATCCAATTTCCGATTTTATGTTAATTGTTCTTTGAGGTTAGTTCAATGCATTTGCATCAAGTTTCTGATTTCCCGATAATTATTTTTTGAGGTTAGTTCAATGCAGTTATATCAAATTTATAATTTCCTGTTAATTATTCATTTAGGTTAGTTCAGTCCAGTTTCATTCATTTTTCAATGTTTCGTTAATTAGTTTTTGAGATTAGTTCATTACATTTGGATCTAGTTTCCGATTTCCTATTAATAACTCTTTAAGGTTAGTTTAATACATCTACATCTAGTTTCTGATTATTTATGCTTTGAGGTTAGTTCGATACAATTATATTTGATTTCTGATTTCTTGTTAACTATTCTTTGAGGTTATTTCAATGTATTTGTATTTAGTTTCCGATTTTCCAGCAATTATTCTATGAGGTTAGTTCAATGCAGTTGCATTCGGTTTTTGATTTTCTGTTAATTAATTTTTGAGTTAAGTTCGATGCATTTGCATACAGTTTCCGGTTTCCCATTAATTATTATTTTAGGTTTGTTTGATGTATTTTCACACCTTTTCCGATTTTTCGTTAAATATTTTTCAAAAGACTTGCATCCAATTTTTAATTTCTCATTAGTTATTCTCTGTCGTTAGTTTAATTCAATTTGCATAAAGTTTCTGATTTCCCATTAATTACTCTTTGAGCTCAGTTATATATTTGAATCCAGTTTCCGATTTATTTATAATTGTCCAATGTGGTGTGTAATACCAACTTCTATTGATCTATCTGTAGTGTCCTTGCAAACATGATATAAAAAGTAAATTATGTTTAATTTATTATGTGGGATCATCGAAGATTATCCAGTTCCTGATTTCCCATTAATTATTCTTTCAATTATACATGACTCACTATGTGGAATCTTTAAAGATTATCTACGAACGGGTGTTGTTATATTAATTATTCTGAAAAATATTTGCAAATATGCATAACTATTATATATTAATATTATATTGATCACTCAACCAAATTTCTTATAATGTGAAAACCTCACTCTCCATTAAAAAAAAAAAAAAACACATTTGATAAAACCCTACAACTTCATTTTGTTGTTTAATAATAGAAGTTTGATTGATCGTTTTGTGAGATTGCCTAATAAGACGAAGTTCATATATATTGAAGCTATTTGAATAGTAATGAGTTCCTAGTCATACAGAAAAAGATAAGATAAACATCATTTTAAATGCAAAACTATATTTATCGAGACATTCCCACAACATATAACCCAACTATGTTTTGAGGTTAGTTCAATGCATTTGCATCCAGTTTCTAATTTTTCGTTATTTATATTTTGAGATTAGTTCAATGCAGTTGCAACCAATTTCCAATTCCCGTTATTTATTTTTTGAAATCAGTTCAATGTAGTTGCATCCAGTTTCTGATTTCTCGTTAATTATTCTTTTCGGTTAGTTCAATACATTTGCATCAAACTTCCAATTTCCTATTAATTGTTCTTCGAGGTCAGTTCAATGCATTTGCATCCAGTTTTTGATTTTCCGTTAATTATTATGTGAGATTAGTTTAATACATTTGCATCCAGTTTCCAGTTTTCGGTTTCTCGTTTATTATTTGATAAATTTGCATTTGCATTTAGTTTTCAATTTTTCGTTAATTATTGTTTTAGGTAAGTTAAATGAATTTGCAACCAGTTTCCGATTTCCCGTTAATTATTTCTTGAGGTTTTGCATCCAGTGTATTTTTTGAGATTAGTTCAGTGCAGTTGTTTATGGTTTTCGATTTTCCGTTAATTATGTTTTGAGATTAGTACGTTCTACGCATTTGCATTATGTTTCCAATTTATTATTAATTTTTCTTTGAGATTAGTTTAATGCATTTGCATCTAGTTTCCGATTTTCTGTTAATTTAATCTTTGAGGGTTAGCTCAATGCATTTGCATCCAGTTTCTGATTTTCTGACAATTATTTTTTGATGTTAGTTTGATGTATTTGCATCCAAGTTTTGATTTTCCGTCAATTATTATTTAAGGTTAGTTTAATATAGTTGTATCCATATTCCGATTTTCTATTAATTACTTTTTAATATTAGTTTAATGATTGCATTTGTATTCAGTTTCTGATTTCTCGTTAAATATTATTTGAGGTTAGTTTGAGACATTTTGCATCCAGTTTTTGGTTCCCCATTAATTATTTTTTTACATTAATTTCATTTAGTATTATACATACTTTAAAATATTTGTTATTATTGCTTTACCGTTATTATTTTTTATTTTTTCATTTTCTATTATATATTTTGTGATATTATTTTTTATATAATTATTTTTAACTATATTTGGAGGCCGTGTTAAGGATATTCGAAATAAATTGGTGCTTTATCATAGACACTAAAATTGTATGATTTGTAATAGGGAATTAGTTTATACAAATCACCTATTTTTTAGCAATTTTTTTTTTATTTGATCAAATCTATATCTTAATATTAAAGCTCCCACAAGGGGTATTTTTCGAGCTCTATTAAAATTCCACGTCATTTCCTATTAAAACGGGAATTTCTCCTATTTGAAAAACGATAATCTTTTTATACAATGAGAATTTCTCTCCTATTAGAATGGGAATTCCTATCCTATTAAAACAAATTCCAGCACTTCTGATTAAAGCGAGAATCATTCTCCTATTAAAATGAAAATTCCTCCCCTATTGAAAAGGGAAAATCTAGCATATCTAATTAAAACGGAAATTATTCTCCTATTAAAACATGATCTCTCTCCCAATTGAAAAAAACTGGTTTTTAAAACTTAATTAAAACAATTTGTTAGAAAATTAAAACGGTTTAGCGACTAAAACAGTAGTTCTAATTTTCTAAAAAAAAATTAAATATTTTCAAAAGAGCCGGTGCATATATAATTGGAACATTAAAAATGTTTAATAATAATTGGAACACTAAAAATGTTTAATTCGTAATAGGAAATTACCTTATACAAATTACTTATTTTTTAGCAATTTTTTTTTATTTGATCAAATATATAAAAATTGGAAATACACTCAAACTCTCTAAATATAAGAATTAGAAATACACTCAAACTCTCCAAAGAGATTCCATTTACATGGGACTGTAGGCTATCAGAAAATACTATCTTTTATATTATAGTGCCACATAGGATAGAGAAAAGACTAACTCTCATATTAAAGTGCCACATAGGAGAGAGAAAATCCTCATTTAAAACTCTCTGCTTTAGTATATAGATAGTAGATCCCCCTCTAAGACCACATCACATCCAAGTCAACCATGCTTCACTGTTATCTTTTTTGTCAATACATGTAAAAAGACTTAATTGCCCTTTGTCATTATTAACACATCCAAGTAAATTGAGTTTGACCGTAATGTTTTTGGTTTATGTATAATTTCATAAATACCCTGTGATTTTGGCAAAGACAAAATTGGAATTCAAATCATCAAGGACACATGTCTTGATCTTGTTAACTCTATCTGACGGCTACCACCAATCCTTATCAAATGACATCCACACCCTTAACATTATGAAATTACAGGAGGGGTGTGTGTAAACCTCTAGATTAAAGAACTAAAACTAATTGACGTAAGTTCTGGGAGGGGAGGGTGTAAAGCTAAAAATCTGTTAAAATGACAAAAGACAATGAAGTCTTTTTATATTTATTTACCAAAAAGATAATAGTCAAGCATGGTTGACTTGGATGTGATGTGGTTTTGGGGGATAAATATCTAGATTAAAAAAAGGGGTGTGTGTGTGGATAAAGCTAATTGGCCTAAATTTTTTGGGGGTGTGGTGGTGTGTGGGGGAGGGGGATGCTAGAAAACTGAATAGGAAAGATAGGCTGGAAAGAAAAAGCAAAGGGTAAGCAAATAAAGAAGACGCCAAAGATAGAAAAACAATCATCTCTCTCTGTCATTCTCTTAAAGTAGCTCCACACAACAAGAAATAAGCGGAATAAACAATCATCATCATGACTTCAGCAGGTTCTTCTAATAAAAAAAAGAAAAGAAAGGCTGCCAAGAAAAAGAAAAAAAACAAATCTTACAACAAATTTACCAACAACAACAAAGGCATCAACGACGTACATTCTCCTACAACTAACTTTCAAGGTACGTACTTACCTGTTATTCAACAAGACATGCTTGCATGATATACTTGTTAGTTTTATGTCTACATCACTTCTGTCAACTTATTCATGTATGTGTGCCCATGACGTTGCTTTCCATCTCATTTTCTCTGTTTTGCATATATCTATGTTTTCTCTTTTATAAACAGGAGAAAATGAACGTGGCTGTGTCACCTTTACATCTGATGATCGTAAACAAAATGGAAAAATACAAGAAGAGAGTTGTTCTACCAGTACTGTTGGGCTTGTCTTAGAATCAAGTTTAATGGAGGGATCTGGGAATGATGGAGGTGAAAAACCATTGAAGAAGAAACCGGAATCAGGAATGGAGGAGGAAAGGGTTGTGAGAGAAAATGAATCTGAGGGTGATTCTGTGAGTAGAGCTGTTAGCATTGAGTATGTTGATGAAGGCACTACTTCTCTTGAAGAGCCTCAAATGGTTGAAAAGAATGAGTCTTTGGTAGATGAGAAGCCAGTGTTATTGAAAGAAGAAGATAAGGATTCATTTGTTGAAGCTGTTCGTCCTGTTGAGGTTGAAGAGGCTGGCTCTTCAACCACTGAAGTGGTTTCTTCTCATCCTATTGATAAGGCTGTTTTGATTTCTGAAGAGATGATTCAAGTTCTGGAAGACAATCCTGCTGTAAAAACTGGGGATTCAAGTGTAACTGGATTGCTTCCTGAGAAAAATGAGGACAAATTGGTGTTGTCGCGAGACGCTATTGTTGAAACTAGTGATGAACCTGAAGAGTCTGATTCTATTGAAGTCCCTCAAAATCAGGTGAAAAGATTTTTTTAGTTGTTTTATATATGTGCTTTTTCTGTCCTGCTTTGTTTGTTAAGCAAATCATTATATTCTTTAACCGTGTTAATGGATCAGGAGGTGGAAAATGTGCCTTTCATTCAACCGTTGGTGCAGAGAACTACATGGAAGAGTTGTTGTGGATTGTTTGATGTTCTATCAGGCTCCAATAGATAAGAGTAAGTGAAAAAGCCTCTCCTGTTTGATTCAATTGTCTGTATTCATCAGTCAAATATGTGTTAATGGAAGATGATTGAATTATAGTTGTTGTTGCTAGCTGTACGTAGAATGGAGATTCTGCAAGTTGTTGAGTCTTCGAATTTTTGATCATCTATACAGGTCTTGGTTTAGTAATATGGAATTTCCAAATGTTAACCAAAGATGATTTCTGAAGAGCAAACATGTTTCCACTTTGAAACACTAAACTAACAAACCATAAATAAGGTAATATAATCCACATTACACATAAGTTTCACTAACAACCCTTTCTCCTTATCATGTGAGACACCACTAGTCAATTGTAGAACTGCTCTGTTATCACTTTATTATCCCTTTTGATTTGTCAACCATTACTGAAATTCACTGGGAACTATAAGGAATTTGCAATCCTTTAATCTCCTTCCCCTCGTAACAATGAGATACCAATATATTAAGCTCATCCTCAGGCCTTTCTGTCTTAGATGAGGTGTCGACTAACTAGTGAAGACTAATGTAGCCTACACCTCTTTTTCTTTGATTTACCTTCTATACATCTGATTTATATTTGATGCACTGTTATTCTGTCCTGGAATTTTCTTTCCTCTCATTTTCCCCTTTGGTTCAACTGTTGAATTCTTGAATGCTGAGGACTGTGATTATGATTTCCCATAGTTTTGTCCAACACCTTCATCCATGTCATTTGGCAAAAAAAAAAGTCCTATTCTTGATATGTAGTTTACTGCTTCTTAATCTAAGAATGCAATTGTGAATGCAACTAAGTCATAGGGAAAAATAGCATACGGCAGAGGAGATTGAGAAGAATACATGCCTGAGAAACACGGATAAACTCTAGTATCTAGCAAATGAGAAAGGAGCAATAGAAAACTGAAGGTTTTTAAGAGAGCAGTATGACTAAGAAGTCAAGGATAAGCCTCTTAAACGGAAGAGCTGAACAACCACTGACCTGCTTTTGCAAACAGAGTCTATCCCAATTAACAAAAATCACTGTGCATCTTACAGTACGCATTCATGGGAGATCAAGGGGCTAATTATAGTCAGTGAAGCTTTCCTTACGTCATCTTGGTTCAAGTCACCCTTTCCTACAAACATTTATATTGGCCTGAAGTAGGGGTGTTTAAACATTTATATACTTCATGGTGCACTGCACTGGACAAGGAAGCAGTAGGAGCATTTGTCTCATCTTATGTAATTCTGAGGTGCTCTAACAATGTGTGATGCTTGTTATCCTATCAAAAATTGGTATCACTTCTGTTACTATCATGTTCGGCAGAATGATCTATTGCCACATAACCTGTTCGAAAATGGCTTTCTAGAAGTAGCATTTCTTATATAGTAATGCAGTTGGCAGTTAATTTTTTTTTTCTATTTTGTTTCCTGCCTGGCTGCCTCATACTGAATTTTTCCAGTTTTGGATCCTTTCTTCCATGAACTTATAATGTGATTTTCCTTCTGTCTGTCGGAAATGTGATATGTGTGCAACCTGTAATTTTCGTCTGTCGGAGAGATTTCTGTTGGTCTGCTTTTATTTTCCTTGTTCTGTTGGAATATTGCTATTAGTGTCTGGGAATTCCATGTAGTTTACTTCTGTCTTTTCATTAGCCTTTTTTAGAAACTGAATTGTTTTAAAGGTAAAGCCGTAATCAATTATTCAACAACCTAAGGATATATGCCAAACATATACAGCATGCCCAGTGATTGAATATGTTTGCATTGACTCGTGTTTTATCTACTGTCTTCTTGTGTTGCAGATGTACTGTAAAAAGAAAATCATAATTCAGTATTTGATTGATGAAGCTTGAGGACTAGGTCTGGCGAGTATGGTATTTCAAATTTGTTTATAATTTGCACTTTGTGAGCATTTTTTTTAAGTGCCATTTTCCTGAAGAATCCAGTAGACACGACGAGGCCGCTGTCTATACAAGGTGATTGGAATCGGAACAGGGATGATGTTGATGATGCTGTTGTTTGGTAGGCTTGACTTTAAAACCCTTGCAAAATGTCTTGCTATAGAACTTTTGTGATAGGTATTGTTTCTGGTCCTAGCAGTTTTTTTATTTTTTTGAGAAACATTATGATAATTATAAGCAATTGTGTGACCTGGAGTTTGCCGCCATACAAAGATTGTTTTTCTTATCACTGTTATGCTATAGCTTGTGTACAGAGCTACTGCTAAACTTGTAGCATAACAAACATGAAGTCATTCTTTTATTAACATTGGTTGTGTCTCTTACTTCAATAATATATTTCAGTTTGCTTGTGGAAATGTGGTCTCGACTCTCTAGTATAATATGCAAGTAACAACTTGATAACCATTCCATAATATACAGGGTCTCACTTGGAAGCGTAACCACTTCAACTAGCATTGATTCCTATTGAGAAGCATGTTCTGAATTTTATCATTTTTGTACCCCTCTTGTATCATTACGTCTCGATTGACTGATATTACTTATTTCTAGTTCGTTTGAGGTTAATCTCAGTTGGTCTTTGAGATGACCCTTTTCCTCCTCCTTCCAACCGCCACCTGGTTTTTCATCAACTATACCTATCAAGATCATGCTCACTCTTATCACCGTAGATTTTTATTCAAATTATGAGGCCCATCAACTCCTCCTGCAAAACCAACGTATAATTTGTAGGTATGCTTTATGAGTTGCCCACGCGCACTTGTTTCAACTTTTGCTTCCTTTCTCCTAGTGTTCTTTGTCAGCATCTTTTGATATCAAAACTTTAGTTGGCATTTCGGCTCCAATCTGTTGTTGCTCTTTACCAGCATCTGTTATCTTGTCTGGCAACTATGGATTGTCACTGAATACGCTTTGTTGATCATGTACTTTCTTGTAGACATTGCCATATATTCCGTTCAGTATGGCCAGGATAATTTCTAAATGAAGATTAAGGCATTTTTTTTCTCTGGACTTTGTGAACAGGCTGTCTTTTACTCTTTTCCAACAGTTCTTTTCGGCCTAGTTAATTCACTGGATACATATCGCTGGCAAAAAAATTATGTTTTCTCATTGGTTGACTGAGACTTGGAAATTATCATGCCCTTAACTTGCTGAAACTGCATGAACATGCTATGCATATCCAGTATGTCAGCTTCAAGTTTTCTCTGTATATAGCATAATATGCTAATGAAAACTATCGAAGTTCTAAACAACGGGGGATTGACAGTTGAGGTAATCTAGCAACACATTACAGCTTTACCCTGTTCTAAGGTAAGCCTTAATCAGAGGTTTACATTATAACATAAACAAGTGAGGACAATTTATATAGAACGAATCCGTACGTATATCAAAAGTGGAACATTCAAACAATTCATGGTCACTATCACGAACTCTCATATACACAACCAATTCACATTTACTTACAGTAAACCCAATGCCACACTCCACACCAAATTAATAAACAATATAACAATGCAAGGGAAAGAAAATCACAATCCATTTGAGTAAAATCTCAACTTCATCTCCTTTTTTACTTGTCTAATTCATCTCCTTTTTTACTTGTCTAATTCATCTCCTTTTTTACTTGTCTAATTCATCTTCTTGCTACAGATGATGCGCCATGAATGGCCAGAATATATAGGAACTGTGTAGCAGTAAGAATAATCAAGAACGCCTCCATGGTTTTCTGTAAATGAGGAAAAATACACATGAATACTTCTATTATCGTTAAATACCTTATAATCTTAAGAAGAAATATAAATGTGAATAAGTATATTGTGTCAAATCAGATGAAGCTGTTTATATTGTTACCAGACGCGCGTTTCTGACATTTAGTTCAATTTCTTTCCAGGCCAACCTGTATATATAAATGTAGTGATTAGTAAAGAAAAACAACCTCAAACTTGTCCAACTAGAGTAGTTCATAACATGCGTAAACATTGAGAGACTAGGTATTAAGACGTTACCCCATGGCAAGGATAGTAAGACTCCAGGCCATTATAGCTACTGATGCAGCAGAAGGTAAACTGTCAGCGTGCCAGAGTCGAATATGGTTGATACCAGCAAGTGCTGACGCGGCACCTACAACTGAGGCAATCAATGAAAATATTACAAAAAATCCAGTTGCAGCATTTCCCATTGGGAAGTAGATGGGAGAAAAGTGAGCTGGGAGTTCAAGTTCTGACCCTGCAACGAAGTCAAGTTACATTAGTATATTCAAAGTTTCAGGCCTTCTCTTAAACGGACATGTCTTTGGGAAGGTTATATAGTGTCTTGGAAAGCTTATACAATGTCGTCCAAAACCTTTTAATTTATGGTTTATTAACTTGTTTAACGGACGACACTATATAAGCTTTTCGAAGAACATGTCCGTTTAAGAGAAAGACTGTTCAAAGTTTCAAACACACTTGAGAAGAAAAATGATCAGCAAAGGGAAATTGAGTAAACATCCATCAATTTTTTCACTAACTAAGTTGATAACCTTAATGTTACACCTGACACATTTCTGATTATACTCATATGTGCCCCTTTAGCCATGAAAAACAATGTCGTGAATGAACTTACCAATGATGAAACCATGATTTATTGCCCTATTAAGCGCCCATCCTCCAATTGCTGCAACAATGATATACAGGCAGAAATTGAGGAGCAAAAGTAAACTTGCAATGGGCTTTAACTGATCGTTAGCCATCACTACAATGTCGATCTAAAAGAAACAGAATGTTACAAAAGATAGCTCAAAGAAGGTATAGAATGAGCTAAAGGGTGTGGTGTTCTTATACATATGTTTGTATGAAAGGTTTTGGTTCTTTTCTTGCAAGGAGTATTTGGGTTACATTAATGTGTGGGGTGTAAAGATGATCCTTCAAATACAAGGCAAGGAGCAGGGGCCAGATGCTTACTTTACCTGTAGTTTTTATATATATAATTTTCTGTTCTTCATTACTTATTCTTTGTTTTCTTTCTTGGTTTTCATTTCCATGAAAGCGATATTCTGTATTAGTTGTAATCTTTTGAAATCATACATTTTTTTTCCTCTCCATGGACATAGTTATAGTGCTTGATATATATCAAGATTGGTATGCCTTGAGTCTATAGTATGTCATTGCTTCAGTATCTACAGATGGATTTGCCAACACTCCTACCAAATAAAGGCGTTGTTTAAATTCTGCTAAGGTACCAGGTGTGACGTTCAGGGAGTTCTGGTTTGTTTTCTGTAGGGATAGTCATGATTTTGTAGTCACACTGCTAAATTCCTTGCTCTTTAAGACTAACAGAACTTCTCACTTATATGAGGAAAATTTCAACTCCTACAATATTAGAATTCAGGAGCACAAATAATATAAAAACTATCGGAATTGCAACTCTTGTAAGTCCACACAGACACGATGTATATTTGCCTACTTTGTGAACTACTATTTGCATTTATATTAAGAAATCACTGATGACATTTTCTGAGAATTTTAGAGATTTCTTTCAGAGCTTAATATTTGAGAGTGAAACACTATATAATTGAGTGAGAAGAGATCTTCACAAGATATTCAAGTGTGAATCAATTCAGATCATCTATTGAGTAGACGTCCATGCACACTGAGTTTATCTGTCAACCAAGGAACTCAAAAAAAGCTTGATCCTGGTGGATCGAAGAACATTCCTTCCCTCAAAACAGTCATAACAGGGTCATATAAAGATGAGTATCAAGCCTTGGACACAAAACTGATTGAAAACATAGCTTTTACTAAAAGTCACTAATACATAGATATACGTATGATATCATATAGAAAGTCTTGTTCAAGAGTCAAGAGTACATTTATATCCGTAGAAGAACAATAGTTGGTGTGATTGGTTCAGGTGGAATGTAATGGACGGAATCCATGTCGAAGAGCTGCTTGCCATACTTTCTCTATATCAAACATTGTCTCGCCACACTCATGTTTGCCCCATTCTTCCAAGGCATGAACTATTCCAGCCACCCGCCATGCACTCATCACCCTTCTTGGTAACCAATTCTGCAAATGAAAACAGAGGATCAGAAAATATTTAGTTGGAATACTTGAAGAGTATGACAAAATGAGACTAGAACATTTTTAGAACGTAATTCTAATGTGAGCATGGATGTGATTCATTGAAGTCTTACTAACCTCACAGGAGTCCATGTTTTCGACAGCTTTGGGGATGATAAATGCAGGAGTACTGTAGTAGATGCAATTTTTTCGAACTCTAATAGGAGGGAATTGTGAGAACGGAATGAATATTGTGTTCTTTCCTGCCTTATTTTGCTCATCATCAGTCAGTCCATCTCCCACCAACCATACCTGCAAGTTAGTTTATGGCTTTGTTAAACTATGTGTTTACCTAGCTACAACAAACTTATATACATAAGTTTGATATACAATGTACCTCATCAGCATAACTGCTTGTAAGGATCAAATTACTTCCCAATTCTGAGCCAAGCCTTCCTTTGAGCTTCTCATACTCTTCCTTGCAAGGTGTGGCAACCTGTTCATTAAGGGGTTAGTTAATAAATACGTTTTGTTTAAACTACATCTAGAGATAAATAAATATCCAGAAATGACTTAAATTAACAGATAAACTTCCGATGAAATGATTTTCATGAAACCAATAGATACAAGTGAGTTTATGCACCTTGACACCCTTTTCGCATAATCCTCTGGCAACAGCATAAGCCACCTTAGACAGGTTTCCTCTCAGAAGTACTTGTTTTGTGCCATTGGGAATACTATTAACCACACTAGCAGCAGCCAAGCTATTCCCATCCACCAGCCTCACATTTAGATTTGGGTGTTTCTGGATGTACAGCTCACCATTCCCATTAAGTTCATCCCCCTGCATGTATGGGAGCATATAAGTATTTGTACGTTTGAAGAAATGGAAAAAATGTTAATCCAATATGAGAAATTAAGGTAAATTGAGTTACAATGTTAAGTTTTCATTTGAGATTACTACAAGATTATAGAGGAGGCAACAAATATGTTCTACACCCTAGTGATCATGAATATGTTACTGATGTAATTCAGAATGAAATATAGTTCGTGTCAACACCTGGTTTAGAAGGCCTAAACTCAACACCTTCACACCTGCTGCATCTGCATCCAAGATGGCTTCTTCAATCAATCTGTTTATTTTCTCTTTTTGCCATGGTAAAAGATACTGCAAGAAAATTAAAAGCGTGTTAATTCCAACGTTACGTTGCTGATAAAATTCAATATTGACTCCCTGACAGAGATGATTTGGATTTGAAAATATCAGAGATATAGCATAATTCTTACTTGGAAGCGATATCTTGGAACCGCCCATGTCTGCATTTTCAAATGATTGAATATGTTTCTTTCCACAACAAAGGAGTGACTAGACACCCAAGTTAGCAACACAGACCACAGGGTTAGTGGCCACAGCATCCACATGTACCATTTGGATTTGTAGGGGTCAGCCGCGAAGGAGGCCAATCCCACATGTAGATGGTAGATTGAGTCCAGTGTAGTTGGATGAGTGAGATAAACTACATGTGGCGAATTATCACGTCGGCCAAGTGAGCTTTCGTATAGGGTATCTGTAGATTTATCCATAGTACCATATATGTAATCGTAGAATGGCATGAAAAGTGAGTAGTTGGTCCGAAACTGAGTGTGATGGAGAGAGTGAAACCTACCGAGTAAATTATCCATATCAGTAAAAATGAAAATTTTGAAATGTTGGTTGCTTTTGTCTTGTCAAACATTATGCACTTACGATGGAGTGTACATGAGATACTTGATGATAGGGAATACTTTGAAGAGCCACCTGGGAAGAAACTCAAAGTTGCAATGCCCCATGTTGTTCATGAGATCAATATATGTGACATACCCAGCAACAGCTACTACAGAAGCTGTTCCAGTAAAGACAAGGGACAATACTGGGATTGCAAACAGCAAGAAATACGCGATATGCTCACCAAATGGATGAATCACAGCTGAAATAAACCAAACAGATTAGTTCTTGAAAACAAAAAATTGTTTACAAAATATGGTTGGTACATATATTTGCGCCTTTACTTAGTTGAAATATATAATATATAGTCCAATTTGATAGTCTTACATGTTATGGGTTCAGTCGCAATGGAGGAATGATGGTGAGAGTGGTAGCGTGTGTAAAGGTAGTGGTGGTGCAATGCTCTATGAAGCCAGTAATAGAGGAACTCCACTGGACCGATATGAATTAGAGCAGTGAACAGAACACCATCAGTTCTCCAGAGTGGTAGATTTTGGCCTCCTTTTAAGTAATTATTCCCCACGTAAAATAGCAAAGCATTGAATATAATCTGATCATCCCTGCACTCCATTCATCAAACTCAAGCATATTATTAGACCGAATAAATTAATTACAATCCATTTATACATCATAGTTAGAGTTACCACCTACAGTATACATATAACCAAGGATGGAAACATGCAGGGCCGGCCCTGAGTTTTCAAAGGGCCCAATGCAAAGTCCGAACAATTGGACTTTTGTTTCCTTTTTCTTTTCTTGTTAACGGGTTTTTGTCTGGTTTTCTAAAACTATAGTGGGATTTTAAGAGTTTCACGGGATTTTATTTTTTTTTGTTTATATTGGGGGCTATGAAAAGCCTTAAACAGCATAGGCCTAAGGCTGGCCCTGGAAACATGGGGTGTGCCCAGGTTGAAAAATTGAGAGGTCAATTATAAATTTATAATACATGTAATTCGTACCCGGAACTTTAGTTTTTGGTTCCCTCCTGAATATAGTATGGTTACATTGTTACTTAAATAAATAAGACTAAAGCTATGAATAATACTTACCAGTTACTTTCTCTGTCAACTTGTTCGAATTCAATACTCTTGTCAACAATCCTGTTCTTCCCTCTCGCAGTTTGGTAACGGGAAAAGCTAATCCACATTTGGTTGTGTATTACTCGCCATATAAGCATAGGGAGAATCAGAAAGTTGGTCAAATCCCTCTCTCCTTCTCCTTTTGTTGTGTAGGAATATATGCTACGTACCACCCAAGGGGCCAAAACGATGTACTTCAAACAAACGAGAAGAAAAATTAGCATAGTAGAAAATTTTACGGCTTACTGAACATAAAATGCAAAATATATTGTTACAACATAGATCTTTTTTATGGAAAGAAAGATCAAAGAAGCATGAAAACGATATATACTAGCGACCGCGGTTGAATTCAAGTGGCCCATTCATTGATCCACCTACCAAACTTGCCATATCATCATTTACCATTGTTTTATTTATAACGCAAATTAATGCTAAGACATGGTACATGAAATCATGGTTGCAGCCTTCTATTTTTGGTATCAAAAGGCTTTGTAGGGTCCCATAATCTTACCCTGCCACTTTTTTCTGCATGCTAAATTGAATGGTTTCTAGGTATTACTAAAAATTCATTGGGCCAGTTTACGCGCGTTAGAGAGTAAACCCAAGGCCAGACCAGCTGTGCTACCCCTCAAGGTTACATACAAATATACAATCCACTTAACATGTGGTGGTAACCTTTATTGGTTACAAGTCACAACTTAATGTGGGGGAATACTCTCGATTCACAGAAACAGATAAAGTCCTGATAAACTACTTGTATAAAGAAAAGTGGTCGATCTCTGTTTTCTTGCAAACATTCTCTGGCATCTTTCTGTCTTTCGTTTTATTTTTTTATTTTTTTTTCATTTCATTTCATTTTCTATGGCATGCCCCACTCCCCCAATCTTGTTCAATACAATGCATATGAATATGATAAGGATTCGAGATCTTTACAACTGGGTACAGAGATCATTTCTGTAACCGTGTTATCTCGCTGTTGATCCGAATCCGAGATGTGTGTGTGCCTCGATACCTGTGTGTGTGCCTCGATACCTGTGTGTGTGTGATACAGAGATCAATCTCTGTACCCGGTTATAGAGAAACCGGTCTCATATGATAATGCGCATGACGTTATCTAATCTTACACCAAAAAAGTGTTGTAGCATTTGTGATTTTCTTAATCATTCCTATCAATTTGAGACTACTCTAAGTACCCTATATGTACATAAGACCAGCGAAATAAGTTAGTTACAGGAAATTTACTACAATGAGGCAATGAGCAAGCCAAAAGTACACAAAAATGCAGCCACTAACTACAAAATGCAAGACAGGAAATAGTTGAAGACCCACCTTTGAAGTTTGAACCAAAGAAAGAAACATTTTTTAAACAGTTGCAAGCAGTTATGATCTTAATACTTGTATCTTCTAGCAAACTAGTGCAATCAAACATTCACTTAAGTAGGAAGAAAAGAAGTGCTAAATAATTTGAGAATACCTTGAACCTTCCCAGTTTTGTCCAAGGCCAGTCAGTGAGAATTCCAGGATTAGTAGCCATCCTTCTTTCCTTCTTTTCTTTGTTCTCTGATGGGGTTCTTCTCTGCTCGCTTTATAGAACTTAGTCTTGAAGGCAGTTTCACTTCCCTTAAGGTTGTAGGTATGAATATTGAATATTTCAGGCACTAGTTATAAATGAAGATACGAAATTTATGTACAGCTGAATCTAACTGTTTCCTTGTGCTGACAACATATGTACAAATTCAATACCGTTTATTGAATACGACCTTTCTATGATGCATGATAATGCATGTATCACGGAGTATCACCACTCTATTTAGGTAGCTCCATAAATCGCAGCCATACATCAATCATACATGTAAACATCCTAAAACCTGTTCTTCAAGTAAATAATAAACTGAATATTGCAGGGTAGAGTCTCGTGGCCAGAGAAGTTTCAACACATGAATAAAAATCGATCTCTAACTGGCTGAAATTCGAAGTCCCGAAAAACCAAATTTATTATTCATGAAATATAAGTGAAATATAATTCAAACTAGTTCAGCACATATCAAAAGACCAGTACGAAATCTATTGTAGGTCTTGAAGTTGATTATTGAAATACCAAAACGTTAAGCACATTTGGTCGTCAGATATAAGTGTATAACAAAAACTTTCATCTGTGCACGAAATGGTGTTTGGGAAGATTCATTCATGTTTCAAAAAAAATCATGTATACATCCAAGAAAATTCAAGGATTTGGTCCAAGTTTCGAGATGGGATATAGACAATTGGCAAACTAGCTAAGCTGCTTTGAAGATTGGAGGTGCAGTGGCAGGAAAAAAAATTGAATGATGCATGAATTTTGGATGCATCCTTCTTCCATGAACATGCAAAAACGGGCCCAGATTGTTATTATGGGAGCACGCTTAGTTCATCAGTTCATGCATTCATTACTCTAACTGTTTAACACCCTTCTCTCCGCACAACACCCTGTCATGCCAACCACTTGGGTTGAAAGCTTAGAAATCTTTTTTGAACTCTTCGCAGAGTCATATATCTCACAGTTCATAATATATTTTTGTGATAATTAAAATAAATGCGCCAAACTGTTGATCGGTTTAACAGCCAACCCATCTAATATCAAGCTAGCAATAGGAACGCTAAGCAGCAATACGCCAATACCTTTACGGAGTTGCACTATTCAACCCGCTCAAAAATGCCAAATGGTAGAAGTCAAATGTAGTACTGCACTACAGCTAAGGTAGCATCAAAGTATCAAACCTCAAAATTGTACTAGATGCGCGTCTTGGACCAATGGACCCTTGGTGCACAATCGATGGTGTCAAAGGCTGAACCAGATATTCTTATTAGGGTAGGTTAGGTACATTTACTTAATGAGTGGCAATAAAAAAAGAAAAAAAAAAAAAAAAAAAAACTTTACCAAAAAAAATCAAAGCTAAAAGTTTGAAGGAAGGGCTAGAAAATAGAAATATCTAATTAGATTTCTGGATTGTAGGGTGATTTCAACAATAGTGTCTTTAGACAACAGTTTGACATCAAAATGTCTTTGGGAGTGCAAAATATTATAATTTTTTCTTTCTATTCTTTTTATTGTTTCCTATAACAAAGGTCTCCTTTTAAGGCAAATGGTAATTGTACTAAAATAATGTGCAATAGTCTTTTTTTTTTAATAAAAAAACAATGTGCAATAGTCATTCTCCTCTTTAACTCTCACCTTTAACGCTCAACTTTAACTGGTTGCCTAGCTTTTGTGCCATCATGTCGGTTTAACTAATAGGTTGCCTAGCTTTTGTGCCATCATGTCTGTCCAAAATTAGACTGTGTCAACAATCTCGACCCAAATCAGTACACCCATTCTTACATTGAATTGAACTCATTAAAAGTAGATTGGGTTATCCTGCTGGACAATTTATTACTGAAACAGTTTTTGGCCTATTGGCTGCTGTTTAAGTGCTATTGGCTGATGTTGTATATGGTTGGAAACTTTGGAGCCTTTATTAAGGAGGACTTCTCTTTTTCCCATTTTTTCTAATTGATTGGCATTTGTTCCCCTTCCTTTCGGGTCAATCTGTGAATCTGGTTGGGAAGCATGGACCATTTACTTCTACAATTCTGAAAACTTGACTGGCCTGCCCTTTGGCAGATCCAAACAAAAACGTGTCCAACAATTACTTATGGCGCCCTTTATCAAATTTGGTTGTTGTTGATATCGTTACACCAAAAAATCTCTATGCGGTATCATTGTTTCAAGTTAAACTTTCATTCCTTCAACATACCCTGTCCAAAAAAAAAAAAAAAGTGTCACATTCTATCTTCCAATGTTTTTCTGATATTCTATCAATATTTCATACTTATATATGGCAATTACTAATACTGTAAATTGAGCATAAAGTGCAAAGATGAGCTCAAATTCCTTAGGACTTGATTGTTGCAGTGTTCATGGTCTTTTTATTGAAATTTGATTGACACAAATTATACAAAATAAATGTGTGTTTAACAATGAGGCTACACCACACCACTACACAACTGGTGTGATCTGAGCAATGTATAGAGTTGTGTGCTATTTATCATTGGTGGGACTTTATGTAAGCTTCTAACATAAAAGGATGGCTCTTTAAATTTCTCTTATAAAATATAAATGTCATTATTGTCATATATATATTTCGTCTCAAAGTCTGAAAACTTGTTTTTTAGAGCATCTCCAATGAGGGGTGTAAACCGTATAGAGTGGAAATTTTATACTCCAAATATCAAAAAACTCTTTTCAGGTGAGAAATTTCCCCTCTCGCTATTAGTTAATAAAAAACTCGGGCGACACTCGAACTGACGTCTCAATAAAATAACTTTCGGACGTCACTCGGAGTAACGTCCCTCTCTAATTCTAAAGTAATTTTTTTAACTCAGACGTCACTTAACTTTAAGTAACGTCCCAATTTAAATTAAAGAGGGACGTCGTCCGAGTTTAAAATATATATTTTTTTAACACTTTTCTATTGGAGAGGGTAGAGAGTGGATATTTATAGACTCTACAATAATATACAATTAGAAATATAAAATCCTAATGACATCTAGGTGGCGCCTATATGGAATGACTTGGCACAATGTATTACAGACTTACCGTACGCTGGCCCGGTGTATTTGGTGAACTACCAAAACTTTCAAGCATTCAGATTGACAAATAATTCCAAAAATTTCGCACCGTTGTCTATGATATATATTGATTGACAATCCCATGGATATAGTCACCTAAAAGCTTTACACCATCTTTTTTAGCACCTGCATGAATATCTGTTCATTTCCTCTATAGAAAATGCAAACAAAACTATTATTAAAAAAGGGTAAAAAACAATAGTTTTGCCAATGTTAATACTTCATAATAATGAACTAATGATAATAGAGACAAAGAGTAAAATTATAGCGAAAAAAAAAAGAGAGACAGAGAGTAATGACTAATGAACTAATGATAAGAACATTAAGAAGCAACCTATGTACTAACTGTAGCGTCAATGTACGATTATGTCCCACCAGCTGGTTCAGATGTTAAACCAATTATAGAAAAAAAAAAATCTGTTACGTCGAGAGGTTTTATTCCAAATTCGGTGTTTGCACAAAGTCGGCTGCTATCAGCCCACTTGTGTGTGGGATAAGCGCAACCTAATAATTTTAGTGGTGTGGATTATGTTATTAAACCAGTGTATAACGACATGCCATGCAACCACTGATTTGAATTGATTGTGGTTGGTTATGATCAATCTATTCAACAAAAAAACGCATTGATGTTTTTTTTTTAAGGAGTCTAGTTCTTTTATAACCGGATACAAATATGAATCTCTATAACCGTGTTATTGCACGGTTGGATTGTTTCAAAATACACATATTTGCCTCGAAATACAGATTTCGAACTCGACATGTGTGTTGTGTATCTCGATACAGATTTAACGGTGCAATAACACAGTTACAAAACTTCATTTATGTACCGGTTATAAAGGAACTGGACTCTTTTTTTAATACTATTGTTTATCTGATTTTTTTTTTATCTATTATCAATCTAAAATCTGTCACTTGTGTTGGACTAGTATTTGCCCGTGCCCTAACGGCATAGAATAGATACGGCCCGTGTGAAAGCGAGGAGTGCATGCCATGCGACCACTGATTTGAATTGATTGTCATAAAAGGTTGGTTGTGATCAATCTAATCAACAAAAAAGCGCATTGATTTTTTTTAAAATACTGCTATGTACTTAATTTTTTCGATTTTTTCTCTGTTATGTGAGATCTCCATCACTGTAAGGATACACTGTTAGATCTTTCCCTTGTATCTCCTCATTATCTATAATATGACACTTTTTTACTAATCAAAACAAAACATTGATTTAGCAAGGAGATGCATTAATATCTCTATGTTTTTTTTATATGAATTAAGTCGATGAATTAATATCTCTATGTAAATTATGCGTTAATTCAAGAAATTACATCCACATAACATCAACATGCCTAATGTCTTCAATTATGGCTGTATTTAACGTACGTAATCTGGACACCTAATTACCTAAACACTAGACAAATCCTTGAGTCGACCATAACGTACTGTACCGAATTAGAAAATCAATTCTACTACCAGAAAAAATATCATACACTTAGAGCATTTTTAGGAGAAAACCAATAAAATACCAATTTTTTTAACCAAACCAAACACCAAATAAAAAAAACACCAACCAATTTCAGGAGAAACATCAAATATTCGATATCAAATGACACGATTTTGGATAAACCGCGCCATATAACTCACGCGGCTTTCTCAAAACCGCGCCACTAAATCTCATCTTAAAAGCCCAAGCCCACGCGGTTTTTCAGAAACCGCCCAATGTGTCGCACATTAACTTTCTTCTTTTTTCTCTTTCCAAATCTCTCGCGCGGTTTTGCAAAACCGCGTAATTGAAGCCCACACTCTAGCCTAAGCCCATGCGGTAATAAAAAAACCGTGCGATTTTTTCAAAACCGCGAGAGAGATTTGATACAACACCAAAACTTAAACCAAATTTTGGCCGATTTGGTGTTTGGTTTGATTTTTTTTTGTGTTTTTATCAACATGTGTCTCTCCTGAAGATGAAAAAATATCAAATTATTATAAATTTGGTGTTTGATGAAATATCAAATTATTATAAATTTGGTGTTTGATGATAGGATAGTATCTCACCTAAATATGCTCTTTTAGCATGCCACACATGTCTACATTGCAAGTTTGCAATTATGCCTATAAATGTTTTTCTTTTATTAGTAAAATATATGTTATATGTTATATTAAATATATAATATATAGAGTTGTGATACATACAAGTGTTGGTGTTATCCCTCGCATGAAAATAAGGAATAATGAGAAAATAAGGTACCGTTCGTGTGAAGAGGTCTGAGCGCGCACGCACTCAGATTGGTCATGACCAAGGCGCGCCAGCGCCCTTGCGTGAAAAAGAAGATAGTTTTTTTTAGCCCTCTCACGAAACATGTCTACTGGAAGTTTTGGGATGAAAAAATAAGAGATGCCAAGCCGCTTCAGTTAACCTTGCAAGAGTGAAGTCGTCCGCTCATGCCTTAACATCTCAGGTTCTTATTTTTCTACAGTAAACACGAAATTTCACAGACACGCTGAAATTTCATATTACTATAAAACACAGAAATTAGGTTTTGGAAAACCAAGTCTTGAATAAAAATCCAATTTTGAAAGCAATCACAATTGAGAGAAAACTATTGCAAAGAGAAAAACTTGTAAGAAGAGAGGAGTGATCTAGTAAGTTAGAGAGACTTGAAAGGAGTGATTATAATCTTCTTTTCCATACTTATAAAAGGATTAGCTATTGTGGAAGTAGACATCATTGGCCAAACCACGGTACATCTTTGTGTTGTGTTATATTTTACTTGCTTTATATTTCAATTGTTTGTTTGTGAATAGTTATATCTATAGTTTAGATTGTAGTTGTTGGTTGTAGTGAAAGATTATATTTTAGATTAGAGTAGTAGATTGTCCAAATACAAACTATCTTAGTGGAGATCGATTGGTATCATTTTCTCTAACAACAAGTACTTTCCACATCAGTGGGAAAGTGTGAGTGAGAGCCTCATTGGTTAAGTTGTTATACACCATATATGTTATAATATACAACTCTTTAAAATAAAATTTTATTAGAATTTTTCCACGTGACTTATTACCTTATTTTAATTTTTCATTTCTTTTTTGATGGATTTATTTTTCAGTAATGCTACACCGACTCACTTATTTGACCTACTAATGTGTCAAAAGTTCTAATCATTGATTTACATAGAGATACGTATTCATATATATTACAATGCAAACCAATGTTATCCAAATATCCAAATAGTAAGGCACAATAATAAGTCTAAAAAGTAAATTCGTAGCACTACTCCTTATTTTTTAGTGAATATAAAATCTTTACTACTAAATTTCCAACTTCCAGCCGCTCCCTTTTAAATGACCATTAATCATGCACCCACTAACATCATAGATTCATAGGTATCCTGCCGAACACCCGAACAGTGCAACTGCCCACTCCCTTCTTGAGTCTTGGCCTAAAGAGTGCATAAACTCTTTTAAGGATGGGGGGGGGCTTAAAAATGTGAGCTTCGTCTGAGTATCAATGTGATCATCTTCACCTGGCACCAAAGATTATTTGATGAGCTTACATGTCGTGCTAATTATACTCTCACACTGATCAATCACAATCGTTGACATATCAACACTACAAAATAGATACCACATTGGTCTAATCAGTGTGAGCATAGTAGAAAATATTAGGATATAGCAAAATATCAATTCTTGATTTATGAATATGTTTGTGGATATATATCTCTTTTTGGAGATATTTGACATTGTTTCATATGCAGATATCGTAGATATATTCAAAATATCGATAAATATTATAAATATTTATTGATATATAATTATATATAATTTATATTTATTTAAAATATAATTGTAAATATTAAATAAAATTGTTACTTATATAAAATATTATCAAATATTTCCAAACATCGCTAAATATCTCCAAATATCACAAATATCATAGCAGTCTTATATATCTTTAAACATATCGTGATATTTATATATCTTTTGTTAAAATCTTGATATTTATAGCGATATATCGTGATATTTTGTACTATGAGGGTGAGAGCATCCATATAAAATATCCATAGTCCATGATTTCAAAAAGAATCTCGGAATTCCGTCAAATTTTTAGGTTTTGAAGAAATTAAAATAACAATATTACGAATAATGTAAATTCCGAATTTAAGTCGGAATATGTTTTATGGTTAGTGG
The DNA here is from genome assembly GCF_015680905.1 of Coptis chinensis. Lineage (NCBI taxonomy): Eukaryota > Viridiplantae > Streptophyta > Magnoliopsida > Ranunculales > Ranunculaceae > Coptis > Coptis chinensis. The sequence continues at coordinate 79,353,595 of NC_141464.1, forward strand.
AACCGTCGGAATTCTAGTAATTTTGAAATCCTGGACTATGGAGGTACCCTCTTCTTTGTGCATTGTAAGTACCATCCGTTCTCAAACATATCACTACAGCACACGTGTTCACACACCAGGTCATATTTCACAGCTCGTACATCACCAGGTCATACCATGCCACCAGGACTCAGGTCGTCTCAAATATCAAACACAACCATATATGAAAGCAAATGATCTACTGCGATCCTGAAGCTCAGTTCACGCACCAATAAACGAGACATTTACTTTGTAACAACAAAAGTAATGATGAATCATCAAGATAGCACAAAATATGGATTTACACGTGATAACGGCCAGGAGCAAATACGGAAGGTCAGCGCAAACATCTATAAGTAGAGAGAGATGAATTACGTAAGGCTTGATTCAAGTTCACCCAAGAGACTTGATACGTAGGCAACTTTTATCCCAAGATAGAGTGTAGCCCTTCCCTATCAACCTCAACATTAGGTCGTAGATACAAATCCATATCTCTATATTGGCGCCGTCTGCCAGTTCGTTTCCTTGAGAAAAACACTTACACTATTTTCTCAAGCCCACGAAACTGGTTAGAAAACCACCATGGAAGAACAACTAAAAGCTCTAGTGGATCAAGTAAAGTTTCTCCATGAGTCATTTACCACGCTCCAGCAAGAGAACCAAGCTATGCGCGAGCAAACCACCTCCAACACCAACAACCTGGCTCCAGACACAATTGAAAACAACGCAGTCACAACCCTCACTATAACCACCAAATAATGACTAGAGGACTTCACCGAGTAGTTGGAGAAGTTAAGCGAAAAAGCCAGTGCAACCCAGATCGTACAAAAGATGCTCCAGTCATACAAAGTGTCACCATTCACCACAGAAGTCAGGGACAAATAGCCTCCCATTGATTTTATCCAGCCAAAGTTCCTGTTATACGACGGAAGCTTGGGTCCAGGCCAGCACATAGCTCATTTCAGCCAAATCTTGGCGCTTTACAACACTCCAGACTTTGACTACCTCAAATGCAAACTCTTTCCAGTCAGCTTGAAAGACGGAGCATTAGACTTGTTCTACACGCTAACTCCTGATTCAATCCACAACTTTGACAAGCAGGCCGAGACATTCGCAGCAGAGTTCGTCCACAACAGGAAGAAACAAGCCGACCCAGACTTGTTGTTCCAGCTGAAGTAAGCACACAACGAGAATATTCATGCTTTCCAAGGACATTTCAAAAAGGAACTGCTATCAATGGAGCTAGGCCTCAAGGACAGCTTTGCAACCTCGGCATTCACCAACGCTTTCCTAGACGACTTCGAGCTAGCAGGGTCTCTCATGCGCAATAGGCCAGAACGCCTAGACGACTTGTACCACATAGTCAACAAGTACATGAAGTACAAAGAATGGATGGTCAAGTGCAAAGGCAAAGAAGTCCTCGCAGTCAGCGACAAACGGGGACCAAAGAAAACAACCAGTACTCAGGCAACAACAAGGGTACACCAACTCCCACAAGCTATCGTACACCAAAAGAGAATTCTCCAACTTCTCCAGGACGCCAAACCATATCCTGAAGAAGATATATACAGAACCTTACTTTAAACCAAACATCAACAAGGTGATCGCAATATCAGGACGTCCATACTGCCACTACCACAAACTCTACCACCACAATACCGATGAATGTTGGAGCCTCAAGCACTATCTCCAAGATTTAGTAGAAGAGGAAAAACTGAAAGAGTTCCTACCAGAAAGTGACCTTAGGCATAAACTGAATGCCAACCGCAACAGGAGCAGGAGTCGTAGTCATGAACAACCTGCTCGTAGAAGGAGCAGAAGCAGAACAACCCGATGATCTAAATCTCCAGGTCTGTCGAGACACAACCAAAGACAGCACTCCTCTGATCACGACGAGGAAAAAGTAATCCACATGATTACAGACACCTCCAGTAACGAGACCTCCGGTCGTGAAAAGCCCAGGCGCGTAGGAGCACTGCAAGAAATCTACCACCTATCCTACAAAACTGAAGTGGTCACTCCTGCCAGCACTCAATCTACAACCTCAATATCATTCACCGAGGAAGATCTTGACAAGGTGTGCTTACCTCATAATGATGCTCTGGTAGTGCACTTCAAAATTAATGGATGGACAGTCAAGCGGGTCCTAATCGATCCAGGCAGCTCCTGTGACATCCTCTTCTACCAAACATACAAACACCTGCCAGACTCGGTGATGATAGATTCAAATGCACCACTATACGGGTTCAATGGAGACCGCACATATGCCATTGGAGACGTCATCCTACCAGTATCCATGGGAGAAAAAGAGGACATGGTCAAGACCTCAACACGCTTCAGTGTGATTGATATCAAGTCATCATAAACTGCCATCTTAGGACGTAAGTGGATTCACAAGATCTAAGCAGTTCCATCAACCTTGCACCAAGTCCTGCGGTTCCCCAGACCCCGAGGCATCATGGAGCTCATAAGCAACAAACTAGAAGCTCATCGATGCAATCAAGTAAGCACAACAACCAAGGCCAAAACTCAGGTCGTCTAGACGAAAGACATCCCAAAGCTGCAAGATCCCCAAGCTTTCAGCCCTCCAGCATCAACAATAGACAAGCTCAAGGAAAAGCAAGCACAAGTCGAACCTGGAGAGAAAGTCAATTTGGGCACAAATGATGACCCAAAATTTGTTTATGTAGGGGCTGATTTAGACCGCAAGCTCAAGGAGCAACTTCTCAATTTTCTATCTCTCAATAAAGATGTTTTTGCTTGGTCGTATATCAATATGCCAGGAATCGACCCTCAGGTTGCTTGCCACCAATTAAATGTAGATCCAACTATAAAGCCAATCAAATAATGACCTAAGAAACTAGCACTCAAATTTCAAAAAGTCATCAATTAAAAGATAGAAAAGCTCAAAAAGGTTGGATTCATTAGAAAAGTCGAGTACCCGATCTGGTTAGCTAACATTGTAGCTGTTCCTAAGAAAAATGGCCAGGTACGACTCTGTATAGAATTCACCAACGACAACAAGCATTGCCCAAAGGACAACTTCCCCTACTCAGGATTGACATACTGGCAGATCAAATTTGCAGCCATAAACTTTTATCATTTATGGACATATATAGCGGATACAATCAAATACCACTTGCAGAAGAAGACCAGGAAAAAACGTCCTTCATAACCGAACAAGGAATGTTCTGCTACAACGTCCTACCGTTCGGCTTAAAAAACGCTAGTGCGACCTACCAGAGACCCGTCACGAAAATGTTCAAAGACTTGCTGGGCGACACTATGGAAGTCTACATAGATGATATGGTAGTCAAAAGCGCAAAGGCTGGCGATCACATTTCTCACGTGCAAAAAGCCTTTGAAAGATTGCACCAAAACAAGATGAAGCTCAACCCAGCAAAGTGTGTATTTGGGGTAGCCTCAGGAAAATTCTTAGGATACCTCGTTTCACAAAAACGCATTAAAGCAAACCCAGAACAAATACAAGCTCTCCTTGAAATGCCAGAACCAACTTCCAAACAACAAATTACAAGCTATCTGGCATGGTGTCAACCCTCAACAGATTCATCTCACGTGCATCTGACAAATGCAGACCGTTCCTACAAATACTAAAGAAGGGCGCAACATTCACATGGACAGACGAATGCCACAAAGCCTTCAATGACATGTAGGCTTACCTATCAACTCTGCCCATCTTGTCTAAACCAAATGAAGGAGAAACACTAGGGCTTTACCTTGCGACTACCGATTTTTCCATCAGCTCGGTCCTCTTTTGCAAAAGCGAGGGATTCGAAAAACTAGTCTATTTCACCAGCAAGACATTGACAGATTCAGAAAAGCATTACTTTCCAATTGAGAAAAAAATGTTATCTTTGTTATACTCTGCTCGTAAGTTTTGACCATACTTTCAGGCTCACGACATCAAAGTCTTAACAGATGTACCCATCAAGCAGATCTTGAATTCCACCAACAAAATAGCTCGCATGGCTAAATGGGCTGAAGAACTCTGAGAACATTACATCGAATTTTTTCCCATAATGTCTCGCAAAGGTTAGGCCGATGTCGACTTCTCTGACGAAGATATCAACTGGGAACCTGAGCCCATTACTTCACTCCATCAACCAACCACCTACCCCAGACACATGGCACCTCTACGTAGATGGAGCTTGCAACAACAGCGGTAGTGGACTGGGGGCTGTGTTAACTTCATCAGAAGAAACCCAGTTACAAAAGTCAATCAAGATTGATTTCTCAACATCCAACAATGAAGCGGAATATGAAGCGTTAATCACAAGCCTCCGTATGGCACAACAATTATAAGTCCAAAAGCTCAAAGCTTACAATGACTCCCAACTAATCGTCAAACAGATCACCAAAGAGTATGTGACAAATGGAGCAAACTTAGCTAAGTACGCTCAGGTCGTCAATGATATCATCAACTCATTCACAATATTCTCCTTGGAACACATTCCCCGAGAAGATAACATACATGCAGACAGCTTGACTTTCTTAGCCTAAAAACCCAAGATGCATGTCCCAGCACAGTTTACATTGACATCCTAGAGAGGCCCGCCTACCAACAAGAAAGTGTTAACAGCCTCACAGACTTCCATCCCTCATCCGAAGAAGAGATCACTCAATCTTGGATAGGCCCATTTATGAAAATTTTCTTACATAGCAAGCTCCCAACTGAAACAAGGAATGCTCGTGCCATACAATTTTGAGCTCCTAGATATACCATGATCAACGAACGATTGTTCTGTAAATCCGCAGGAAGACCCCACCTAAGATACATAACTCCATGCGAATGCCAACTCATCTTCAACGAAATTCACAAAGGCGAATGTGGCAACCATGCAGGAGCAAGATCTCTGGCTCATAAAGCAATCACCCAAGGGTATTATTGGTAAGGCATACACATCGAGGCAAAGAAATATGTTCTTAAATGCCACCAATGTCAAACATTTGGCCACAACCACCTAAGTCCAGCACGTTAGTTGATCAACATAGCCAGCCCGTGGCCTTTTCATATGTGGGAGCTAGACATCATGGGACCATTTATCCCACAAAAGAAAACATGACTCAAATAAGTCCTTGCAGCCACAGATTACTTCACCAAATGGGTTGAAGCAATCCCACTTGCTTAAGTCAAGAAAGTCCACATCATCAACTTCATATGGACCAATATCATCACAAGATTTGGTCTATCCCACACCCTCATCATGGACAACGGAACCCAATTTGCCAGCACACAAGTTAAGACATTCCTACAAAAGTGGCGTATCACTCAAGTATTTTCTATACCAAGATATGCACAAAGCAATGGCCAAGCAAAGGCTACAAACAAATCCATCAAAGAGAATCTCCAAAAGAAGTTAGATAGCAAGAAAAGCCAGTGGCCAGAACAACTAGAGAACATCTTATGGGCATACAAAATAACAGCCCGAGCTAGTACTAACGAGTCTCCTTTCACACTTTGCTTCGGATTAGAAACAGTAATACCAATCACAACTATACATTATGACATCGTCGAATCAGGAGAAAACGACAACATCTTATCCAAAGAAGTCGACCTCCTAGAAGAGCGAAGGAAAACCGCTGCAATATTCTTAGCTCGGTACCACCAAACTATCCAACGAGCTTACAACAAGAAGGTCATCCCAAAATCTTTCCAATCTAGCGACCTAGTCCTCAAAAAGACCTTAGCACCAGCCAAGCTTGATCCAACGTGGGAAGGACCATACATAGTGCATAGAGTCGTTGGAAATGGAGCTTACTGGATCAAAACTCAGCTCGGTGATGTGCTTTCCCGACCTTGGAATACAGCTCTACTCAAGCGCTTTTACCAATAAATTTTTCTTTAGATTTATCAATCAATATGAATAGAATTTCATTAGCATTTCACGTATAAATGTTCTCCTTGTATTACATGACTACCACGCATCTTACACTTGCTGCCCGATTTGGGATATCAAAGTAATCGACTTAGCACCAACGCCATGGTTTGCCACAACTCATCTATAATTGCCACGTAGAGGTTAATTATCAATCAAATTCAATCTACTGTCCCCCAAAAGGACCGCAAGTCAACTTAATACCAACGCTAGGGTTAAGAACGATTCAACTATAATTGCCACGCAAAAGCTAATTATCAGTCAAATACAATCCAAGGTACCTCCAAAAGGATCACAAGTCAACTTAAGGCCTTTGAAAGGGTTAAGTTTGACTCAACAATAATTACCACTCAAAGGCTAATTATCAGTCAACAATCAATAAGAAGTTCCTCCAAAAGGAACCACTCAATCAATACACACACCTAAGGACACGAAGAAGCCTAGGTGTCAACTACGCGTATCTATTAGGTCATACACAAACACTTACGACCTACAAGCATCAAACAATCTACCAAAGTATGACAGGTCGTCGAGTCTACTACTATGCAACACAGGCAGGCCAGTTCCTGAGCAGGTGCCATGTGGGCGACCGCACAGGGCCCCCAATATATAAGGCCCAAAAAAATAGTTTTAGTGGAAAAAACTTATTCCGCAAATCAAAAGCCCAAACCGATGAAAAACCTAAAAAACCAAAAATTTCACAGTAAACAGTCGATTCTCTCATATTCTCTTTCCTCATTAATTATATTAATAAAAAAAGAAAATAACAATAGATATAATAGATGAGGAGATCTTCTCAATGACTAGATCACTCTCTTCCTAATTAATAACGTTTTCTTTTGGAAAATCACTCCAATTAATTGCTTGAGTTGTCCTCAATTACTCAAATACAAAAAGAATTAGTAAAAAAAAAAAACCCTCATTCACCTTATAACCATCTAGTATCCTCTCATTCTCAATAATTTCTTTCTTTACAATTGTGGATCCGTATTAATTTTCACTTCGATCAATCTCAATTACTTATTCACCTAAATTTTGATTATTTTTCAAGTAAGTTAGAGATTAAAATCAATTTTTCCTTTTCTAAAATATTATTTCAATAACTCAATTTAATTCCAAAGTAATCTAGTCTAATATTATTCATCACCTAACTTGATTTCTTGAAACGACATGATTGTTTTCCTAATGCATTCATAACTTATAGAATTTTGTTGATTGTTCCCATTACTGTCGCGTATGGAGAAAGAAATTTTTTAAAATTAAAATTATTGAAATCATACCTTAGATCGACTATGTCACAAGAAAGTCTAAATGGGCTAGCGTTAATATCTATTGAAAATGAATTTTTAAATAAAATTAACTTTGAAAGCTTCATTGATGATTTTGCAGCCAAAAATGTGATAAGGGAAATATTTCGATGATCCAATTTGTGTTGATGGAAGACTGGAAGAGGACCACATTTCGCCGTTTGCACATGGCCATTGAAAACTCAGGGACGGCCCTGAACACAGGTCGTCAAATAACAACACAAAAAGCATGAGAAGAAATCACACTCATACAAAATTCACAGACAATCTCATTTCAAAACAAGTAAGTAATTTAAATATTTTTTACTACAAATTTGGTTAGATAGTAGAAGCCCCTAGGTTATCCTGGGAAAATGACCTCAGCATCCCCATCAAAAATAGAAATTATCAGTATCAACAACAAAAGAAAATATAATTCAAAAACTTCAGACATCATCAATCAAATTACAAGAAGACACACAATCAGTTGACACGAGGCAGATTTTCCACATTCAAGGGATCCAGTTGCCAGCCCTCTTCACCAACAGAGCCACTAGCTCGATCACCACTTACATTAAGCACTTCAGTGGAAATATCTTTAGTGGGCTGAGTAGCTGGAGCAGCACCCATGTCGGTTGGTAGATCAGATTGTCTACTAGCATCTACAACATTATTTTCTACAGTTATTGTTAAAGCCCCACTTTCAACAGACCTTTTGAGAGTTTTGTACTTACGTTCTAGTTCCATATAGTAATCCACCAGAACATAGACATCACCACTCTCTACCAGATCGACCAGGTCGTTATATTCATTCTAAGGTCGTTCAGCAATGGCCTGCGATTGTTTGCTCTCAGCAATCCAATGTGCTACCTCCACCCTCGAAGCATCAAGAGATGACTGTAATAAGGCCACCTTCCCAGCCAAATCCTCGACTTGAGCCGTTAGCCCCACCACTTCAGCCCGTTCAACCTCTTGCACAGCCAACAACTTGTCATAAGCCTCCTTGGCAACCTCCAACTCCTTCTTGTATAGGTCAGAGATAATTGCAATCTCTTTTAGCTTCCAATATATAGCTAGAACATGACAAACCAACAAAATAAATAAAAAAGCAATAACTCAAAGCACAAAACAAAAACTCATATAAGAAGGATACTTACAAAATAGATCGAGCAATCCATGTCTTTCAGATTCGCCTCCAGATCCCTCTCAGTCTCTAGCTGATGCTTATCTCCATCTTGGGCAATACTTTCTAGCAACCCATTCAAAACCAGTGAAGACTTGAAACTACAGTCCCTATTATTCACTAGCCACGTCAACCCACTCACTGGGTCGTAGTAGGTGACCGTTCTATCCAGAATGTCAGACTCACCAGCCTTATTATCACCTTGGCCCGCACTCCCAGACCCTTTGCATTTTTGGGTAACTGTCAGTAGTCTTCTTCTTGCCCCTAGCATCAGCTACCCCAACATCCACCGCCAGCTCCTTCAGGTTCATCATCATCAAAGGAGCCTAACCTGATGAAGTACTACCTTCCACCATAACAGGTCGTTCCTCAGACTCAGTTCAAGTCCTCTTAGCCCCCTCAGGCTCGCCGACCTAAGCTAGCCTCTTCAACTGAGGCCTACGAAAGGGAGTGGGAGCATCACCAACTCCCCCAGCACTACCACCTCCACGACCTCCTCTATCACTCTCACCTCCCTCCCCAGCTCGTCTGGACACATCACGACTCCCAGCAGCAGCACCACCTTTTGAACTCCTCCCCCCTAGCATTTGACCCTTCACTTATCTCCATTTCAGTAGTTGAATCCGAATTAGAGTCAACACAAATCAGCCGACGAGCCCTCTTTTTCTGCTTAGCTTTCTTCAAGTTTATCTTTGCACCACCTCGTCTTTTGAGGTAATGTGCAACCTCCTCCAACAAGGACGCTTTTTCTTCCCAACTCAGCCTCGCAAACTCTTTAATAGCCCCCGTAGAAGTACGACCACGAATTACGACCTCTGTAAAACAAACAAATGTCATAACGTAATCATATCAACTCGTAACCAATACAAACGACCTACACAAACAAACGACCTACATAAGTAAATGACCTACACATGAAAATGACCCACACAGATAACGACCTACCAGTCAGTCCTCACATAATGATTCTCCAACTCACATCTAGGAGGACAATAACTCCCCACAATCAACAGAGGCCTATGCCTCCATTCTTCCTTACTCACACCAACAATCACCTATGATTTACCCTTCATCACTTGTAAACCGAAGTTCATAGCAGAAGATATTTTCACAGTAAAAAGCTCTAGCACGTCAGACAAACAAATATTGTAACCCTCTATCCCAACAGATCCATAACATGAAACACTCCCACTATTACTCACAAATTGCAAAGGTGCCTTCCTACAAAATTTTAGAACGTCCAAGGTCAGACATGAGAATGGCAACCTCAACCCCGCCTTCAGTTGGCCATACGTAATTACAACCTCACCATCTCGAGGAATATAGTCTGAACTAAAAACGTTCTTCTTACCACTCAGGTCGTATATCATCAGATCGGGACTCTCAATCCCAAAATCCCTTCTCAAATCTCTAAAATTATCAAACACCGACCTAGATACCGCCTCCTCAGCTATCATCTCTAATAAGGAGGACGATGACGCCTCACCTCCACTACGTGCCCTAACACCACAATCTCCATCACTCACAATTCTCTCTCTCCATTGATCCAAGGCAACTTCTCCACTCAAACTATCACTAGTAATTGACATGACAAAAGAAAAATGGAAAACAAAAAGATCAAATTTTTGAGTTCAAAAGAGACGCACCTGAAGAGGAAACGTTAGAAAGTTTTTGGTTTTTTTTTTCTCTGCTTTTTTCTTCCTTTGTGTTGATAGAATGAAGAAATGAAAGACCGCCATACCCTAAACCCTTCAGCTGCACAGACCTCAAAAAGGTCAAAATGTTTTGCATTCCCCAACAAAATACAATCATAACCAACTTACCTCGCCCATAAATCCGCCGCGACTTGGGCCCAAGGATCAGATCCAACAGTTCCCCGCACATTTTCCAAAATTGTTCAAATAAACCAGCTGTCTAACATGTGTAAAGAGCTTTCTTTTATCTTTTATTTTCACACCACAGCTGTCCAAAAAATAAATAAAATAAAGTGGGGCTGTATAAGTACCCTCCGTTCTCAAACATATCAATATAGCACGCGTGTTTACACACCATATCGTATCTTCACAGCTCGTACATCACCAGGTCGATCGTACCACGCCACTAGGACTCAGGTAGTCCCAAACTCAGGTCGTCTCAAATATCAAACACAGCCATATATGGAAGCAAATGATCTACCGCGATCTTGAAGCTCAGTCAACGCACCAATAAAGAAGACATTTACTTTGTAACAACAGAAGTATGACGAATCATCAAGATAGTATAAAATATGGATCTACACTTGATAACTGCCTGGAGCAAATAAGGAAGGTCAGCTCAAATATCTATAAGTAGATAGAGATGAACTACATAAGGCTTGATTCAAGTTTACCCAAGCACTACACCATAAGGGCCATTTTCTAACAGGGCAAAATTTTCATTTGTAACGAATATATCTGTTACTACTTTTCTAACAGACATAACTGTGAGGCTCCTTGGTATCCGTTAGTATATTTCAATTTATTTTTTCAATTATTATCAAAGTATTATTTTAAAGTTTGGTAACAACTACGTCCGTTACGAAACAAATAAAAAATGTGGAACACAAAGACAAGAAGGGTATATGTGGAATATGTGGAACTAACAGAAAAAAAGACTAGAACTGAATAAAACAGGTTTTCCTCGATGATCTCCCATGCTTTCCACATCGATAAAAAAACCCTCACCGACGAAGATGAAAAATAACAAGGTATATACTCTCTCTCTCTCTCTCTCTCTCTCTCTCTCTCTCTCTCTCTCTCTCTCTCTCTCTCTCTCTCTCTCTCTCTCTCTCTCTCTCTCTCTCTCTCTCTCCTTCTACTGAAACCCTAGTTAGCGAATTTCCGATTTTTTTTTTTTAATTGTGCTCCTTGAAATGTTCAAATTAGGTTTATTTGTTTGTCTTGCTGATAAATTTGGGGAATTTAAGTTTTGTGTGGGAACTGTAACATTGGAATCTAAATTTATGCTCACAATTGGGATAATTTCGTTGCTTGGCTAATAAAAAAATAATAATAACCTGATGGTTTTGGGATTTACAGGAGCATACCTGATGGTCTTTGTGTGTGCAAAATATTTGAATAAATTCTTGACTGATTTTAAAGCAATGTGAAATTGCTATAAGTACATTGTAAATTATTGTTCTCAAATACAAATTTCTCCAGCATATGAACACATGAGAAAATAGTCTTCAACAAGATGGACCTTGCAGGTCGTTCTCAAACAAAGGTAATTAAATTCCTTTATCAAAATATTTTAGGGAATTGTATAAGGAAGCTCTACATGGATTTGTCTGATCCATTCTATAGTTTTCTTTTTCGAAGTATAGTTGTAATAAGGTTCTTATTCATTTTTAGGAGTGGATATATAAGGCATTTTAAGGAACAGAATTGCACTTGTTATGGAATCAATGCCCATAGCAAGGAAAATGTCAAGAAGGTATATACTTTTAAGTTGCTCATAAAAACAATTGAGATAACTTGCTTCATTAACAATATCTAGTTGCATCCATTAGAAACTCACACCTTAGTTGCATCTATTAACAATATCTAGTTGCTTTCTTCATTCTTTCCTATTTTGATTTTGATTTTTGGGAGTGAAGTAGTGTACAAAGATCAGGTAACTTCCTTTCAATATATGCAATTGCTTGGTTCCTCTTTGATTTATATGTCAATTTCATTTTCAATGTATATGTATTTATACCTTTGCAGCTGATTTTTGTCTAGTTTACTTGATTATACATCGACATGTAGTTGTAACTTGTAACTTGTAACTAATTATTCCTATTCCTGTATGGTCATTAAATCAATTCCATACAAAATTGAACCATGCTTTAAGATCATTGTTTATGATTTTTCAGCAGTTTTATTTAATTTAATGCTTATTGCAATGACTCAATAACAAGTTGCTAGCAATTGCCAAGACTGAGATTTGAATTTCAAGTAATTTAGACATCGAGTGCCTTATTAGTGTGAATGCAGCTCGAGTAGTGTGCGGTAATGGCTCAGTCGTGTCTGCTTTCATTTTTTGTACACGGACAACTTAGGAGCGACTTGATCGTATGCCACTAGTTTGTCATTGAATTATGTCTGTGGACCATGTTAGTATGTTACTAGCTAGTCTGATATTCTGCAATGAATTTAGCAAGTAACGGGGTTATATCACTGTTTGTAGACTGTATTCAGTTTCATTTAGCAAGTAACGGGTTTGTATCAATGTTAGTTTCAGGAGTTTCACTAGTTAGTTTTATTTGCAATTTGAGTACTTGATATTCCGTCATTATGTACTGTTCCTTTTGGTATTCATTTATTATGACCGCATGAAATTTCTTACACTACAATAACTTGTTATGAATGATTTAGTATGTGTGTGCCTCTAATATTTGTTTTTCTTTCTCTTATTTCATTCCTGAAGAGGATGAAGAATTGGCACACTGACTGATTTCCTTATGTTTTAAAAGGTGTGGGAAACAATGATTATTTCTGTGATGACTGCAAGGCAAAATTTTAGTTTCGAGTCATCAGATTCAGAAGAATGAAATCCAAAGACATGATACATTTACTTCTTACATTGATATAATTTATTCTGTTTAGCCATGGTAAATTTAGTTTTGAGTCATCAGATTTAGAAGAATGAAATCCAAGTTCACCTTCAGGTATTGTTCTTGCTCAAATCTTGGGTGTGTAGTGAAGTTCTTTTATTACCCTTAAATGTTAGTTTTTTGTGTATTTTTGTCATTAGAAAAAAGAAATTACTTGCCTTACTGAAAGAAATTATTACAAACTAAATTTGTTCTTACGAAGGAAATGGGTTGTTGGTAGTGTTTAGATATTGTTTTTTGCATTTAATTCACTTGGAAAATGGATGACTCATTAGCACTATGGTGTTTGAGTGGTGGTAGTTCTACATTTCTAATACGTTGTGGGAAATCATCGTGGTAAGGACGAGGTGTTGTTAAGGTGTTATAAGAATTGTGTGATAATGTTGAGGCAGTGCTTTTTAGATTTTGTTTTAAACCTTGGTGAGAGAACCTTTTTGTCTAATTTCTTTTCTACCATGGCAGACTCATGGTATGCATGTTGAATCCATGTCATCTTTTAGGGAGGGTGAATCAAGTAAAATAGATTTGGTTATGTGTAGGTTAAGCTTACTAAGTGATCGAACAAGGAGATTTATTTTTCACAATACAAGTTTAGACATCTGAATTTCGGTTGTTTCTTAGGTGCACGAGTTTAATTGCTTGCTTGTATCCTTATTTGTTAGTAATCAACTGATTACTTTATGATGGATAAACACTTCTTTGGCACGTTGGAATTTGAATGCAGACATAGCTGTTCTCAAAGCAATACGAGATGTACATTTGATATTGCGGCATTGCTGCATAATACACTTTGAGATTATCAGAGAAACGGAACTGTGCACATCTTAGTGCCTTCATTGAGGTAATAATATGCCCGTTACGTCATTTTGCGGTATTAAACTACATTTTAGGCTTCAACTTTTTGTGGTCTATTCTTTTATGTGGGAAGTATGAGATTAAGGCGACAATTTTTTGGTAAAAACAGGTATACACATCCAACAATGAAAGGGTAAAGATGGTGGTGCTATTTCTGACTGGTACTTGGCATATTCTCAATGGTCGAGTTGGTAGTTGTGTCAGCTTGTTAGTGTTTGTCAGTTTCTATTATATTGTCTTACAATTCTTGTTGTAACTTTGGATAGATACAATTAGGTTAATTTATTTTTACAAGTGTTTGGTCTGTAAATTTGGATTTGGATTGGTGGCTTTAATTCTATAATGTTAACCGAGTCGGTTTTCTTTTATTCACTTGTTACTTGAGTTGTAATGTAATGTAATACTTTTGTATGTAAGATAGATCGTGGATAATCAGATGTGATGTAGCTCCGTACAGGTTGGAATCTTTTGGCGCCAGAAAAAATAATTTTTTTTGCACTGGATTGTTTTTTAGTAACGGTTATATCTGTTACACTAAATGTTACTAATGAAAGGGCCCTAAGCTTCACTAACACTTATATCCGTTAGAAATGAAATATTTCTGTGGACAATCAACAGTTGACTATCTGTTACAAAATAATTACCAACGAATATAACTATTACTAAATTAATATACGTAATGAATATATCTGTTACTAAATTAATATACGTAATGAATATATCCGTTACTAAATTTGCCTAAATGACTGTCACACCCCAGAGGTAACGGATATAAGCGTTAGTAAAAATATAAGTAACGATTATAATTGTTGCTAAACACCATTTATGGTGTAGTGAAGAGACTTGATACGTAGGCAACTCTTATCCCAAGAAAGAGTGCAGCTATTCTCTATCAACATCAACATCAGGTCATAGATACAAATCCATACCTCTACATTGGCGTCGTCTGCTGGTTTATTTCCTTGAGTAAAACCACCAACACTATTTTCTCAAGCCCACGAAACTAGTTAGAAAACCACCCTAGAAGAACAACTAAAAGCTCTAGTAGATCAAGTAAAGTTTCTCCACGGTAGGCACTCTGCAGGCTCGTCTTGTCAAACCACAATTTGTTATGATCATATCCTACTGGTCGCCCAAGAAACTCAAACTTAAGACCCCCTGAATACTCCAAAGTCCAAACCACCACATGAGATGTGTCCAACGAACTAATTTCAAAGGTCGGTTAATGTTTCGAGGATGGCCATAAAAGAAAATTTTCAAAACTATTGTGGAAATTTTATGAAAATATTGAATAAGCAAAAAAATGGACAATGAAATAAAAATTATGAAACTTTTGAAAATTTAGCTCCTGGATGTGTCTCGGTCTCTCAGAATTATAATGTGGGAGTTGGTTTTTTTCTCTTTGATGGTTCTTCACTTCTTCTGGTCTGTAAGTAAAATGATATTAATACTCTAAAAATAATAAATTAAGTGTTTTCCTTTATCATCAAATAACATATTTTCCTCCCCATGCATCACCCTTTCTCTTCTAAAATCATATATTTACCTCTTCATTCATCGATTTTCTAATTGGGCAGTTCACTTAAAGAAAACTTGTGAGGTTAACTTGAAAGGTTAGGTTTCCGGCAATGAATTAGTAGGCGCAAAGAGTTTAATATTTTGACACAATTTACCATCAGTAGGATTTGGACACAATTTTAAGAGTCTTTTAGGTTTTTGTCTTCCTAAATAATAAGTATTTGGGGTTTGGTTCTCACTAATCGACTTATTAGGCTTTGGTCCTCCTAAATCATCTTGACTAACAATCTACCAAATTGACTATTTGTAGGTTGTTAGTCAAAACGATTTAGGAGGACCAAAACTTAATAAGTTGATTAGTGTAGACCAAACCCCAAATACCAGTTATGTAGGAGGACCAAAACCTAAAAAATGGTGAATTGTATATGAAAGTTGTTTCTTACTTCACTTATTTTCGGCTATATTACAAAAGAAAGGGTGCATATAATTAAGAAAACATCTGTCACACCCCAAATTTCCAGAAAATTTAAAATAGAGAATTATCCACACCCTATTCCATTTTCTGAAAATCCGGGATGAAACAAAACCCTAATAACCCATTAACAACCACGATAATAAAATATGAGATTAAATTAAAACCAAACAAACAACTCTTAATGTACAATTCAAGAATTTACTAAACCACTCTATTACATCTGTTTCAAATCAAAACTTTATACTTCATAAAATTTATACCAGTAAGACTCTAAGAGCGAATCCCAATCAAGCGTCTTCATCCGCTGCATTCCACCATTTGTGAATTGATCGAGAAAAAGCAAAACCAAATAAAAAAGAAATGAAACCTCTCTCTCTCACACTCTCTCTCTCTCTATGAAGGCTCTCTCTCTCTCTCTCTCTCTCTCTCTCTCTCTCTCTCTCTCTCTCTCTCTCTCTCTCTCTCTCTCTCTCTCTTTTAGAACACGTCTCTTCTCTTTTTGTTTTCTTTTTCTTTTAAAAAAAACTCCCCTCCAAAAACAAGAACGAGTGTTTGGTAAAACCAAAACACCCGAAACCCCCATTCCTTATTTCCAGCAACTACTCATCCCACTTCCCACGTTTTTATGATTCTATCTTTATCTTTATCTTTTCTTTTTATTATTATTTAACTTTATATATATTTAATTAAAAAGGAGAATAAAAATAGGGTTGTTATAACATCCTTTACTTAGTGCAGCAATGAATTTTTACATTGTTTATACCTTAGTGATCATGGCGACTGCTGAACATCTATCACTTTTAAGAGGGCATGCAATTGAAAGCCTCGGCACGTCCTGATTCTACTTTGTGAGTAACTTCATATTTGTTCCATAACTTATCTATCGCATTTCTGTCCTTCAATTGTAAAAGTTATATATATCTAAAGTTGTATTAGGGCATCTCTAATGGCAGGGTGTAAACCGTATAGAGTATAAAGTTTACAATCCAAGTGTCAAAAAACTCTTTCCAACGGGGGTGACATACTGTAGGTAATAGACTATTAGTTGATAGATAAGGTGGGGAATTCCTCATCTCGCTATCAGTACGTTGACAAATAGCTCGGGTGACACTTTAACCAACGTCCGAACAAAAAAAAATTTTGGACGACACTTTAAGTCAGGTCCCTTTCTAGTTCTAAAGTCATAATTTGCAATTTTTTTAACTCAGACATCACTTAAAGTAACGTCCCAGTTTAAATTAAAGAGAGACGTCACTTTAAGTGACGTCCGAGTTTAAAATCCAATTTTTTTTACACTTTTCCATTGGGGACTATAGAGTGTGGATATTTATAGGCTATACAATAGTATACAATTAGAGTTGTAGAATCCTAATGACACCTACGTTGAGGTGTAATTTTACACCCCATTGGAGATGCCCTTAGGGAGAGTTCATTGATTGGCTAGTTTACCTACTTAAATATTTATCGAACGCATTATATGTCTACTTGCATTGAGATGATTGTCTGGAGGTTAATGATTCAATCTAAAAAGATTAATGATAAAATGATTTTTCCAAAATTGAAACAACTTTACTAATAAGATCATAGTTTATACTAACTACAATGGATAGCACACATTCAGTTCTTATAAATGATTAACAACTTCACCATGAATCGTGGTCATTGACTTATTCATAGTACCAACTATCAAAACACGTCTTTCCTACGTACTACATGACACGCAGTAGCACTGAGGTGGAGAGTAATAGAAGCAACTCATAGGATCTTGGATTCAAAATGTTACTAGTAGCGCATCTCCCTTGGTACACATATAAAAATTAGAAATGAAGTATCATACAGATGCCATTTGAAGAAAGTGTGTAGCATTTTATTACAATCAAGTAGGTTTTCTTGAATGACTAGAACTTCTCTAAAATTTGTTATTCATGCATACAAACGTTGAAAATGTTGGGGTAGGTTCCATAATAATCTTTGCTGCTATTGCTTCCTTTACCACTCCAAACCAATGAGCTAAAAATCCCATGACCAAGTTTGCTATGCCAATCTCATCACTTTTGAAAATTTTCTCCTTTCCAAGACCACCGTGTTCTTCAATGATTCTCAGCACCTCAAAACATTATTTTGCTGCTTTTTCTTGTTTCTCACCAGTTGTTAAAAATAAATCAATAATGCATGAGAACTCCAAATAATCATGACGATTCTGATTCCAATTAGTGTTATTGTGAGTAACTTAATTTATTGGGCTTTTTAGGTTATGGTCCTCCTAAATAATTGGTATTTGGGGTTTGGTCCTATCTAATTGACTTATTAGGTTTTCGGTCCTTCCTAAATTATTTTTGACTAACAGCATACACTATTAGTCAAGACGATTTAGGAAGACCAAAGCCTAATAATAAGTCAATTAGTGATGACCAAACCCCAAATACTCGTTATTTAGGAGGACACGTATATTTTCTATAAAATCTGGCTGGATTATGCACTAGCACCACAGAGAAATTAATGACTAACGAAAAGTCTCTCAACGAAGCAATGAACGTGTGCAGTGTAATACAAGAGAAATCAGACATGACGATATAAATTTTCGACTGAAGCCACCATGTAACTATAGCAGTTGAATGTTCTTTTAAGATAAGATGGTAATGTTTTGTCTTGTTAAGAGCATTTCTAATGCAAACGACTTTAAGGGGAAAAAACAACTTGTCACCCTTATGAGCCTAAAACAATGGCCCAATGCAAGGGTGACAATGATAATAGTTTTTTACTAAGTTACATTGATGGTAGCACTTGCTACTGAGATAGTTGCCGATTTGTGATATTTGAACATAATTTTTTATTTCGTCTCAAGTGTTTTTTTGTTTTTAGTTTTTAGTTTTTTTTTCCGAACGGGATGTTTATTTTGTCTCAGGATATTTTTCTACTTTTTTCTTCCGAGCGGGATGTTTCATTCCTTCCGCGCGCGTTTTTTTTTTTGGATATATATATATATATTTTTTTTACATTTAAACGGAATTAAACATTTCGTCCGAATTTTAAAATCATTTTTGCATTGGACAATTCCTAATAGCTTCTCACCAAGAAAGTAACTATGAGAGTAAATAATTCTATGTAATATTTATGTGGAGATAACAAGTTGTTGCTTGCATTAAAAATGGTAGTTATTTATGAACTTATATTCCCTAATCCCTAGGGTGAAGAGGACCAAGAAGTGATATACAACGACCAGACATTAAAATGACAAGTCGACTGAATAGAAGGACCGTCTACATATGCACCGAACTGGCATAGTGGGCATCCGATGCCGACTGAATAGATTGTTTAGTCGCTTAATCGTGAGCATAAGCTGGACCACTGTATTTAAAGTACACGGATAAATTCAATAAGTTCACAGTTGTCAACCGTGAGTGTCCCAGGAAATTTTTTGATGCGTGTATTACCGACTACGAGTTTTGTGCATTAATTCGGGGAATGGGTAGCAAAAGTTGATGTTTATGGACAAACCTGTCCACAAATTCGTTCTCTAGCAATTATAGCTGTGGTGATTGATCATGTGCCAGTTTGAGAGCTTTTATTTGCAGAATGATGACCATACTTGCAATGATCACAAAATATAACCAAAAATACGCACAATGAGATGATTGATACGTAATACCATTTAGTTAGAGGGCTTGTCTAATCATTTTGAGTGAAGCTACCTCATTATTATGGGTTGCTGAGTAAACAAAATGAATTAAAATTGTGCTGCTACGGCATGGGGACTATGGAACGAAATCAAGTCTTCGCGAACAAAGTGGAAGTGGTTGGCCAATTGGGTCTACTCAGAATGACACATCTGCTAGCTAGAGCTTTTTTATGGTATGGGGACCGAAATCAAGTTTTCATCGACAAGGTTGAAGTGGTTGGCGGGGACTAAAATCAAGTCTTCATACACAAGGTGGAGGTGGTTGGCCGCCCAAAAAAATAGAGCCTATTCAATCAAAGCTATTTATATTTTTTTTGTTGTATTGCCGTTATGCCGTAAGCTGCTGTGTTTGAGAATTTCCACTGTATTTTGAGTAGCAGGGTTCAAATCCCACTAGTGTACACTAAATTTTTAAGAATCTAATGAATATGTACTTGATTATTGAGCTTGGACCAGGTATATAGGTTTAGAATCTAAACTAGATTTTGGACCCGGGCATATGCCCGGATCTATTAAATATTTTGTGTGTTAAAAAGGCTTTACAAAATGTCTCATACAAATTTTCAAATCAGAATATATTTTTATTAAAAATAAACCGAAATACGTTAATGAGGAGCGATTATGGTGCATAAGTATTTAGAAACTAAGGGATCAAATTGAGATAGTCTCTTCATTTTGTGGTTTAGGATATTAATCCGTAATTTTCAAATAGAATTATCTTAAACTCGATCTAACTTGTATAATAGTTTTATTAGATTTATGGTGATTTAGCGGCAAATTTTCGAATCAAAAATATTTTTATTGAAAATAAACCGAAATACGTTAATGAGCAGCGATTATGGTGCATAAATACTTGAAAACTAAGAGATCAAATTGAGATAGTCTCTTCACTTTGTGGTTTAGAATATTAATTCATAATTTTCAAATTGAATTAATCTTAAACTCGATCTAGTTTGTATAATAGTTTTATTATATTTATGGTGATTTAGCGGTAAATCATCACTGCTCAGCTTACGTACTAATGTGTACAAATCACTAAAATATATTGATTGTTTCCATATCCTCAAAGAATACACTACTCCAACTTGAAAAGATTTATCACATTAACATATCCTACGAACGGGCAGGGCCGGCCCTGAGGACAGCCCACATAGGCAGCCGGCTGGGGCCCCGAAAGTTGGCCAAATATTAGGGCCCCCATGGTTGAAAGCAGTTGTGGTCAATTATTTTTTTTTCGGCCCAAAAACACTTTAGCAAACAAATATCTACTGTTCTTTTTTTGGCCCAACATTGGTTCTAAATTTGGCCCAAACATAAATCATTAAACATCGATACTAAACTGTACAAAGGCTTGCTCTCCATGACTCCACTTCTCCTCTTAATCTCTTGTCTCTGCAATTCTCTAAGGTCTTTCCAGTTCCCCAATTTGCACTCTATGGTCTCCATTCCTCTCTCTTTTGTTGATACCAGTTACCATCGCATCTGCAGAAAGAAGTTTTTCAAAGCTGAAGTTGATCAAATCTTACCTTCGATCGAGCATGTATCAAAAAAGATTGAATGGATTAGCTATGTTATCAATTGAAAAGTTTTAGTAGAAAAACTTGATTATGAAGACTATTAGTGATTTCACACCTAGAAATATAAGAAGACTAGCTTTTCAGTAGTGCTTAGTTTTTGTAATTGAATTTTGGTGTGAATTTATTGATGTTAAGCACACATTTGATTCCGTAAGAATACGAAGGAATTTGGACTTAATTTGTGATCAAATATAAAAAAAAATTGGCTTCTGTATTTTTCATCATTTATCGGTAGAGGCCACACTTTATGATCTCGCCTAGGAACCCCCAAAACTCAAGGCCGCCCCTGCGAACGGGTGCCGTTATATTAAATTATTCTAAAAAATATTAGCAACTATGCATAACTATGAGATATGAAAATTATATTAATTACTCATTTAAATTTCTTGCACCACTCTCTATAAAAAAAAAGCATCAAACCTTGATAAAGCTCATCGACTTCTTTTTATTGTTAGGTTTAACAATAGAAATTTGATTGAAGTTTTGTGAGAATGCCCAATGTGGCGAAGATAATATTGAAGCTACTTGAATAGCAAGGCATTCCCAATAATAAAAAAAAATTATGATAAACACTATTTAAAATGCAAAACTATATTTGTCGAGATATTTATTGCCCCTACATATAATACAAATATGTTTTAGGGTTATTAGTTCAATACATTTGCATCAAGTTTCTGATTTTCTATTAATTATTCTTTTATGTTAGTTTAATGTAATACGTTGCATCCAGTTTCCAAATTCTCATTAATTATTCTTTGAGGTTAGTTCAATGTAGTTGCATCAAGTTTTCGATTTCCGTTAATTATTATTTGAGGTTAGTTCAGTGCAATTGTATCCACTTTATGATTTCTCATTAGTTATTCATTAAAGTTAATTTAGTACAGTTGCATCCAGTTTTCAATATTTCGTTAATTAGTATTTGAGATTAGTTCATTGCATTTGCATCCAGGTTCCAATCTCCCGTTAATTACTCTTATATGTTAGTTCAATACATCTGCATCCAGTTTTTGATTTCCCATTAATTATTTTTCTAGGTTAGTTTGATAGTTTACAATTTCTATACAGTTTGCATACATGTAAAAGTCTATTTTTATAAACTCACTTTCGTTTTGGGCTCCTAATTACTCGTAGTTACTCATGTGAGAAGGCTAAAAAATGGACATTTATACTTTGAGGTTAGTGTGATGCAGTTACATCCGACTTTCGATTTCTAGTTAACTATTTTTTTGAGATTATTTCAATGCATTTGTATCCAATTTTTGATTCCCGTTAGTTAATATCTTATTTTAGTTTAATGCAGTTGCATCTAGTTTTTGGTTTTCCGTTAATTATTCTTTGAGGTTAGTTCAATGTAGTTGCATCCAATTTCCGATTTTATGTTAATTATTCTTTGAGGTTAGTTTAATGTATTTGCATCAAGTTTTAGATTTTCCGTTAATTATTTTTTGAAGTTAGTTCAATGTAGTTACATCAAATTTATAATTTCCCGTTAATTATTCATTTAGGTTAGTTCAGTGCAGTTTCATTCATTCTTCAATGTTTCGTTAATTAGTCTTTGAGATTAGTTCATTGCATTTGGATCCAGTTTCCGATTTCCCGTTAATAACTCTTTAATGTTAGTTCAATACATCTGTATCTAGTTTCTTATTATTTATGCTTTGAGGTTAGTTCGATGTAATTATATCCTGGTTTCGATTTTCTGTTAATTATTCTTTGAAATTATTTCAATGCATTTGCATTTAGTTTTCCCACCAATTATTTTATGAGGTTAGTTTAATGCAGTTGCATTCGGTTTTTTATTTTATGTTAATTATTTTTTGAGTTTAGTTTAATGCATTTGCATCCAGTTTTCGGTTTCTCATTAATTATTATCTGAGGTTTGTTTGATGTATTTGCATACCGTTTCCGATTTTCCGTTAAATATTTTTCAAGGATTTGCATCCAATTTCTAATTTCCCGTTAGTTATTATCTGACATTAGTTTAATGCAATTGCACCCAGTTCTCGATTTCTAGTTAATTACTTTTTGAGTTTTGTTTATTGCATTTGCATAAAGTTTCCAATTTCTCGTTAATTACTCTTTGAGCTCTATTATGTATTTGAATCCAGTTTCCATTTCCTTTTAATAATCCAATGTGATGTGTAATACCAACTTCATTCTACTGATCCATCTGTATTGTACTTGCAAACATGACATAAAAAGTAAATTATGCTTGATTTACTATGTGGGATCATCGAAGATTATCCAGTTCTCGATTTCACATTAATTATTCTTTAAATTATGCATGACTCATTATGTGGAATCTTCAAAGATTATCTATGAATGGGTGTTGTTATATTAATTATTCTGAAAAATATTTACAAATATGTATAACTATTATATATTAATATTATATTGATAACTCAACCAAATTTCTTATAATGTGAAAACCACACTCTCCATTAAAAAAAAGAACTCACCTTTGATAAAATCTTTCAACTTCATTTTGTTGTTTAATAATATAAGTTTGATTGAAGTTTTGTAAGATTGCCTAATAAAGTAAAATTCATATATATTGAAGCTATTTGAATGGAAAGTAGTTCCCAATCATACGGAAAGATATAAGATAAACATCATTTTAAATGCAAAACTATACTTATCGAGATATTTTCACAACATATAATCCAACTATGTTTTGGGGTTAGTTCAATGCATTTGCATCCAGTTTCTGATTTTCCATTATTTATATTTTGAGGTTAGTTCAATGCAGTTGCATCAAATTTCCAATTTCCATTATTTATTTTTTGAGATCAGTTCAATGCATTTACATTCAGTTTCTGATTTCTCGTTAATTATTCTTTTCGATTAGTTCAATACATTTGCATCCAATTTTCTGTTAATTGTTCTTTGATGCCAGTTCAATGCATTTGCATCCAGTTTTTTTTATTTCTCATTAATTATTCTGTGAGATTAGTTTAATGTATTTACATCCAGTTTCCGATTTCTCGTTTTTTATTTGATAAAGTTGCATTTGCATCTAGTTTTCGATTTCTCGTTAATTATTGTTTGAGGTTAGTTCAATGAATTTGCACATAGTTTTCGATTTTCCGTTAATTATTTATTAAGGTTAGTTCAATGCATTTGCATCCATTTTATTTTTTGAGATTAGTTCAGTGCAGTTGCATCCGGTTTCAATTTTCGATTTCCCGTTAATTATTTTTGAAGATTAGTTCTACGCATTTGCATAATGTTTCTAATTTATAATTAATTTTTCTTTGAGGTTAGTTTAATGCAGTTGCATCTAGTTTTCGATTTTTCTTTAATTTAATCTTTGAGGGTTAACTCAATGCATTTGCATCCAGTTTCTGATTTTCCGACAATAATTTTTTTATGTTAGTTTGATATATTTGCATTCAAGTTTTGATTTTCCATTAATTATTCTTTGATGTTAGTTTAATGCAGTTGTATCCATATTCCAATTTTCGATTAATTAATTTTTAAGATTAGTTTAATACTTGCATTTGCATTCAATTTTTGATTTTCCGTTAAATATTATTTGAGGTTAGTTCGATGCATTTGCATCCAGTTTTCAGTTTTCGGTTCTCCATTAATTGTTTTTTGACGTTAGTTTCATTCAGTATTATATTTTTTTTTAAAATATTTGTCATTATTGCTTTGTTGCTATTTTTTTTTTTTTTTTCTATTATATATTTTGTGATGTTATTTTTTGTATAATTGTTTTTAACTATATTTTGAGGCCGTGTTAAGGATATATTCGAAATAAATTGGTGCTTTATCATATACACTAAAATTGTATGATTTGTAATAGGGAATTAGTTTATACAAATCACTTATTTTTTAGCAATTTTTTTTTATTTGATCAAATATATAAGAATTGGTCAATTGAAACACTAAAAGTGTTTGATTCATAATAGAAAATTACCTTTTACAAATCACATATTTTTTAGTATTTTTTTTATTTGATCAAATATATAAGAATTAAAAATACATTCAAACTCTCTAAATATAAGAATTAGAAATACACTCAAACTCTCCAAAGAGGTTCTATGTACATGAGATTGTAGACTATTAGATAGAGAAAAAAAAACTAACTCTGATATTAGAGTGCCACATAGGAGAGAGAAAATCCTCTATTAAAGGTCTCTGCTTTAGTATATAGACTAGATTTTGAACCCGGGCATACGCTGGATCTATTAAATATTTTGTGTGTTGAAAAGGCTTTACAAAATGTCTCACACAAATTTTTGAATCAGAATATATTTTTATTAAAAATAAACAAAAATATATTAATGACCAACGATTATGGTGCATAAGTACTAGGAAACTAAGTAATCAAATTGAGATAGCCTCTTCACTTTGTGGTTTAGGATATTAATCCATAATTTTCAAAAAGAATTATCTTAAACTCGATCTAGCTTGTATATTAGTTTTCTTAGATTTATGGTGATTTAGCGACAAATTTTCAAATAATAATATATTTTTATTAATAATAAACCGAAATACGTTAATGAGCAGCAATTATAGTGCATAAGTACTTGAAAACTAAGGGATGAAATTGAGATAGCCTCTTCACATTGTGGTTTATAATATTAATCCGTAATTTTCAAATTAAATTATCTTAAACTCGATCTAGCCTGTAAACTAGTTTTATTAGATTTATGGTGATTTAGCGGTAAATCATCACCATTCGGCTTACGTAATGTGTACAAATCACTAAAACATATTGATTGTTTCCATATTTTCAAAGAATACAATACTCTCACTTGAAAATTTTTATCACATGAACATGTCCTACAAACGGGTGTCATTATATTAAATTATTCTAAAAAATATTAGCAATTATGCATTGCTATGAGATATGAAAATTATATTAATTACTGATTTAAATTTCTTGACCACTCTCTATAAAAAGGAAGCACCAAACCTTGATAAAACTCATCGACTTCTTTTTATTGTTAGGTTTAATAATAGAAGTTTGATTGAAATTTTGTGAGAATGCCCAATATGACGAAGATAATATTAAAGCTATTTGAATAGCAAGGCATTTCTAATCACAATAAAAGAATTATAATAAACACTATTTAAAATGCAAAACTATATTTGTCGAGACATTTATTCCCCCTACATATAATACAAATATGTTTTAGGGTTATTAGTTTAATGCATTTGCATCAATTTTTTTTTATTTTCCATTAATTATTCTTTGATGTTAGTTTAATGTAGTACGTTGCATCTAGTTTCCAATTTCTCGCTAATTATTCTTTGAGGTTAGTTCAATGCAGTTGTATCAAGTTTCCAATTTCCCGTTAATTATTATTTGAGGCTAGTTCAGTGTAATTGCATCCACTTATTTATGATTTCTCATTAGTTATCCATTGAGGTTAATTCAGTACAGTTGCATCCAGTTTTCGATGTTTCATTAATTAGTCTTTGAGATTAGTTCATTACATTTGCATCCAGGTTCCAATCTCCCGTTAATTACTCTTTGAGGTTAGTTCAATACATCTGCATCCAGTTTCTGATTTCCCGTTAATTGCTTTTTAGGTTAGTTCGATAGTTTACAATTTTTTGCATACATATAAAAGTCTGTTTTTATAAACTCACTTTCATTTTGGGTTCCTAATTACTCGTAATTACTAATGTGAGAAGGCTAAAAAAGTGTATTTATGGTTTGAGGTCATTGCGATGCAGTTACATCCGACTTCCGATTTTTAGTTAACTATTTTTTGAGATTATTTTAATGCATTTGCATCCAATTTCTGATTTTCCGTTAGATAATTTCTGATTTTAGTTTAATGCAGTTGCATCCAGTTTTGGTTTTCCATTATTTATTATTTGAGGTTAGTTCAATGCAGTTGCATCCAATTTCCGATTTTATGTTAATTGTTCTTTGAGGTTAGTTCAATGCATTTGTATCAAGTTTCCGATTTCCCATTAATTATTTTTTGAGGTTAGTTCAATGCAATTACATCAAATTTATAATTTCCGTTAATTATTCATTTAGGTTAGTTCAGTGCAGTTTCATCCATTTTTCAATGTTTCGTTAATTAATCTTTGAGATTAGTTCATTGCATTTGGATCCAGTTTCCGATTTTCTGTTAATAACTCTTTAAGGTTAGTCCAATATATCTGCATCTAGTTTCTAATTATTTATGCTTTGAGGTTAGTTCGATACAATTATATCCGGTTTCTGATTTCCCGTTAACTATTCTTTGAGGTTATTTCAATGCATTTGCATTTAGTTTCCAATTTCCCACCAATTATTCTATGAGGTTAGTTCAATGCAGTTGCATTCGGTTTTGATTTTCTGTTAATTATTTTTTGAGTTAAGTTCAATGCATTTGCATCCAGTTTCTGGTTTTCCATTAATTATTATTTGAGGTTTGTTTGATGTATTTGCTTACCGTTTCCGATTTTTTGTTAAATATTTTTCAAAGATTTGCATCCAATTTCTAATTTTTCGTTAGTTATTCTCTGTCATTAGTTTAATGCAATTTGCATAAAGTTTCTGATTTTCCATTAATTACTCATTGAGCTCAGTTATGTTTTTTAATCCAGTTTCGATTTCCTTATAATTATCCAATGTGGTGTGTAATACCAACTTCTGCTGATCCATCTATAGTGTCTTTGCAAACATGACATAAAAAGTAAATTATGCTTAATTTACTATGTGGGATCATCGAAGATTATCCAGTTCCCGATTTCCCATAAATTATTCTTTAAATTATACATGACTCATTATGTGGAATCTTCAAAGATTATCTACGAACGGGTGCTGTTATATTAATTATTCTGAAAAATATTTGCAAATATGCAAAACTATTATATATTGATATTATATTGATTACCCAACCAAATTTCTTATAACGTGAAAACCTCACTCTCCATTAAAAAACACATAACTCGTTTTTGATAAAACCCTTCAACTTCATTTTGTTGTTTAATAATATAAGTTTGATTGAAGTTTTATGAGATTGCCTAATAAGGAGAAATTCATATATATTGAAGCTACTTGACTAGCAAGGAGTTCTCAATCATACGGAAAGACATAATATAAACACCATTTTAAATGCAAAACTATACTTATCGAGACATTCCCACAACATATAACCCAACTATATTTTGAGGTTAGTTCAATGCATTTGCATCTAGTTTATGATTTTTTGTTATTTATATTTTGAGGTTAGTTCAATGCAGTTGCATCCAATTTTCAATTCCTGTTATTTATTTTTTGAGATCAGTTCAATGCAGTTGCATCCAGTTTCTGATTTGTCGTTAATTATTCTTTTCGGTTAGTTCAATACATTTGCATCCAATTTCCAATTAACTGTTAATTGTTCTTTGAGGTCAGTTCAATGCATTTGCATCCAGTTTCTGATTTCCCGTTAATTATTCTGTGAGATTAGTTTAATACATTTGCATCCAGTTTTCGATTTTTCATTTATTATTTGATAAAGTTGCATTTGCATATAGTTTCTGATTTCCCGTTAATTATTGTTTGAGGTTAGTTCAATGAATTTGCAACTAGTTTCTGATTTCTCGTTAATTATTTCTTGAGGTTTTGCATCCAGTGTATTTTTTGAGATTAGTTTAGTGCAGTTGCATCCGGTTTCTGATTTTCCGTTAATTATTTTTTAAGATTAGTTCCACGCATTTGTATTATGTTTCCAATTTATAATTAATTTTTCTTTGAAGTTAGTTTAATGCAGTTGCATCTAGTTTCCAATTTCCGTTAATTTAATCTTTGAGGGTTAGCTCAATGCATTTGCATCCAGTTTTCGATTTTCCGACAATTATTTTTTTATGTTAGTTTGATGTATTTGCATCCAAATTTTGATTTTCATTTAATTATTCTTTGAGGTTAGTTTAATGCAGTTGTATCCATATTATGATTTTCTATTAATTACTTTTTAAGATTAGTTTAATGCTTGCATTTGCATTCAGTTTCTGATTTTCCGTTAAATATTATTTGAGGTTAGTTCGATACATTTGCATCCAGTTTTTGGTTCCCCATTAATTATTTTTTGACGTTAGTTTTTCAGTATTATACATATTTTAAAATATTTGTCATTATTGTTTTACCGTTATTATTATTATTTTTTTCATTTTATATTATATATTTTGTGATATTATTTTTTGTATAATTGTTTTTAACTATGTTTTGAGGTTGTGTTAAGGATATATTCGAAATAAGTCAATACTTTATCATAGGCACTAAAATTGTATGATTTGTTAGGGAATTAGTTTTTACAAATCACCTATGTTTTAGCAATTTTTTTTATTTGATAAAATATATAAGAATTGGAACACTAAAAGTGTTTGATTCGTAATAGGAAATTATTTTCTACAAATCATTTATTTTTTAGCAATTTTTTTTATTTGATTAAATATATAAGAATTGGAAATACACTTAAACTCTCCAAATATAAGAATTAGAAATACACTCTAACTCTCCAAAGAGGTTCAATGTACGTGAGATTGTAAGCTATTAGAAGATACTATCTTTCATATTAGAGTGCCACATATGATAGAGAAAAAGCTAACTCTCATATTAGAGTGCCACATAGGAGAGAGAAAATCATTTTTTAAAGGTCTCTGCTTTAGTATATATACAAGTCAAAAGAACAAACCTAATCCCCTGAGCCAGCCAAAGGAGTCATGTTCGGGTCAAAACTTGATCAAACTGACCAGTAACAGTCCGAAAATTAGGAGAAAGTTCAAACAGTGACATCTTCCGTCTCCTAACTCCGATTGAAGCATATGACCTGTCAAAATGATCAGTGCAGAAAACTCTACGCAATGGTATATTGCTTCTATAAAATGGACGTATGGTTTGAAATCAGAGATAAAGCCAAGCACGTCACTATTCATCAAAGACGACGTAGATATTTTAGATTTTTTATTATTTAACTTTTTGTAAAGTCTAAAGATGAAAAGTGTCAAATAGTGTTGAATAGTGTCAAATATTAATAATTATTCCTTAAAGTCAAAAAGTTGAATAGTGATCAAATCTCAGTTGTTGGATCATATTTTTTAGATTCGATCACGACCGTTCATTCAACTATAAATAGAAGGGTCTAGTTTTAGTTTTTCTCATTGAATGGTTATCATTCAATCATAGTATTTAGAGTAGTTTACTGCTTTTCTAGTGTAATGAAGAATTTAATTTCCAGTTTTTAATTAAAATGTTTTTAATTCAGTTTTATTTTCTATTAATTAGAATAATACTTTAGTTCTGTGATCTCAGAGTAGAAACTCTGCCCGAGTGATGATTATCTCCATTAGGGAGGGTGTTTCAATAATTATAACGATTAGGAATCGAGTAAGTTCACCTAGATATGGGGTTCTGAATCGATTCCATGTGCTAATAACGCTCGTTCAGATATGAAGAGTTGTTATTAAGGATAAAAAATCGAGACTAACTCTTTTAACGGAGATATGTTTCACGCAAACGGATTTTCTATCTTCGAAATCAAAGTCTATTTTCTTTTATTTTCATAATTTTCTGACCTAAATCCATTTTCACAAATTCCCGTGATCAGATTAGTTTTGTTTATAAATAACATTTTGTAATTTTATTGAAATGTGAACATAATGACAAACCCGACCGCTGTTTTACAGAAAGATCAATTTTCATTAAATCAAACAAATCAAACCAACTTGATTATAGCTCATGTCTTGTCGTTGAGAAACCATTACTAATTAATCACTTGGATAAATAAATTTTTGTGGGGTTTCATGGAGACGACTCTTTTAAGTATAAGTTACTACTAAATTTACTAACATCACTTGAAAATCTACTTACTCTTCTACTAACATCACTTTGTGTAAGTTCATAGCATAACAATACAATTTTTTTTCATAAACATATGTCTCTGCTGAAGATGAAAAAACACTAAATTATTAGAAATTTGGTGTTTGATGATAGGATAGTATCTCACCTAAAGATGATCTTAGCATGTAGTAACACATGTCTACATTGCAAGTTTGCAATTACACCTATAAATATTTTTTTTATCAGTAAAATATATGTTATATGTTATATTAAATATATAATATATAGAGTTGTGATACAAACAAGTGTTGGTGTTATCCCTCACATGAAGATGAGGAAGAATGAGAAAATAAGGTATTGTTCGTGTGAAGAGGTCTGAGCGCGCACGCGCACCCTTGCATGAAAAAGAAGGTAATTTTTTTTAGCCCTCTCACGAAACATGTCTACTAGAAGTTTTGGGATGGCAAAATAAGAGGGAGCGCATGCGCTTAAATTGGCCTTGCCAAGAGCGTGTCCGCGCTCATGCTTTAACATCTCAAGTTCTGATTTTTCTACAGTAAACGCGAAATTTCACAGACGTCAAAATTTCAGATTACTATGAAACACAGAAGTTAGGTTTTGGAAAATAAAGTCTTAAATAAAAACCCAATTTTGAAAACAATCAAAATTGAGAGAAAACCCTTACAAAGAGAAAAGTTTGTAAGGAAAGAGGAGTGATCTAGTAAGTTAGAGAGACTTGAAAGGAGTGATTGTAATCTTCATTTTCATACTTATAAAAGGATTAGCTATTGTGGAAGTAGGCATCATTGGCCAAACCACGGTACATCTTTGTGTTGTGGTATATTTTACTTGCTTTATATCTATATTGTTTGTTTGTGATAGTTATATCCATAGTTTAGGTTGTGATTGTTGGTTGTAGTGAAAGATTAGATTTTAGATTGGAGTAGTAAATTGTCCAAATGCAAACTATCTTAGTGGAGATCAATTGGTATCGTTTTCTCTAACAACAAGTACTCTCCACATCAGTGGGAAAGTGTGAGTGAGAGTTGTTTCGACCCCCACCTATGTGGCGAACGTCCATTGGTAGGAATCTCCACTTTATTCATTTAATCGACAGGGCTAAAACCCAATTTGCAGTACCATGGATCAATATACAGGCCCATTAACTCATGTGTCTAAGGCTGAACCTTAGCCATATAGCTTGCCACTAATGTATATTGATTTATGTCCAGATTCATTTCTTATCAAAGAGATAATTATCAGTTGAGAGTTATATTCTATCACAATGACTCAAGCTACAAGAATACTTGAGCTACAAGGATTCTCTACTCTACCTATATAAATACAAAACTATTTTTCATTCAGAACTACATTCTTGAGACTTGATCCCACCGATAATTTGGGTACGTAGGCAACCGAAAGGTACAGTCTCATCATTCTCCCGATCACCATCACTTTTCTCACTACTTTTCTACGTTCTTCGTCTCTTTTGTCACCACTTAGTGTTTTGATCATATTTGGTCGAAACATAATTAACGCCGTCTGCGGTTCTTATATTACACCCTCGATCATGTTCTGCGAAAGTTATGACGCATACTCGAAGAGCTCAAGGTCCCGATGTGATTACTGACGATCATCACGAACATGATGGTCAAGGACAACTTGGCGTTGACGACATAATCCCTTCTAATACTGTCGTTCCACCAATCCGCCAAATTATTCAGCGTGAGGTTATTGCCTCTGACGATTCTCCAGTATCTGATGCAGATAATGTCCGTCATATGTGTCGAGGCATTCTTGTATTGAAAATATTACACTGGCCTTGTTTCATGCTGTCAGACGTCTTAAGCTTATTTCGAAGAAGGAATAGTCAAAGTTTATACTTGTCGAATATCCGCTGCGCAAGTTTTTTCGCAACATCTACGGATCGAGTCGCAGAATAGAAAAGTTACCTTAGCATTTACAACATTGTCTCTGACACTCATACAATTAAACAGAGACAAACTTTGGTTTCACTAATGACTGATTTTCTTATTGATGATATTCCTATGTCGAAAGCATTACTCGATGAGGAAAACGTCGATTTCTAATTGTCATTACCTCCCGGGGGCGATGACTTGAAATATTTATCGGATATATCTGCTGATTGTTAGATTTACACCGATAGTTCGCATAATGAGTTCGCCTCCGGTCTTGTTTTTGTCATCTTGAAGCCGAATGAAGACATAATTGCGAGGTCTCTACGTTTGAGTTTTTTTAACGCTTCATATTATATGGCCGAAAGTACGAACCTCAATCATTTGCGATATAATGACAACTCTTCAAATAGGCGACTAAGTTATGATTAATTATTCTAAATTAGTCGCTAGCCACTTTGAATGATAATATGCGGCTCGCAATGATAGAATGGGCGTTATTTGGACTTCGTTTAACGAATTGCATGAAATTTTACATCTATCAGTATGGTATAGTATCCTCGTTATGATGTAAGGCATCCTGATTCTATTGCATACTTATCCGTGAAAAATCAAGTCGTCATTGTAACGACAACACTGGATTAACCACTTATGTTGTCAGATGATTCCAACGAGCTTGGCACTGATAATGTCTCGGTATCTACCGACGACGATCATGCAGCTGACGATGCTCAGGAATTCCTGGGGGCGAAGTCTCGCTCACATAACAATGACTCAATAGTATTGGTGGACATACATGCCAAAGGATGTACGTGTTTGTCCGAGAAGTGTGTGCCTTGTTAAAAACATGATATATGATATGGGTCAAACTTTCCGCGATAAAGCGTCATCCAATCCATAAACCTTGGTCATTTGCGAAATGGGGCCTTGACATTGTTGATTTATTTTCGCTAGCCCCTGACAGTGTTTATTTCTTGCTCGTCACAACAGATTATTTTACTAAGTGGCGGACAAAATAGACAAGTTGAACAAAAAACCGGACAAAAATTTGTTAGTCTGTTTCTAGTTCAATAGTTTCTTTTCCGTTATTATCTTTGCATTTTTCAAGACTCGGTAATCAATAAAGAAGCAATTCT
This sequence comes from Coptis chinensis, assembly GCF_015680905.1. Lineage (NCBI taxonomy): Eukaryota > Viridiplantae > Streptophyta > Magnoliopsida > Ranunculales > Ranunculaceae > Coptis > Coptis chinensis. Next base: position 79,387,525 of record NC_141464.1, read on the forward strand.
TTCACTTCAGTTCCAATGGTATGATTTTGGTTCTAGCGAACCTTATAATTGCTCCGACAAAATTTGACGAAATTACCACGTTTAATTTCGTCAGTCTAAGTTGAACGCTTTTACGCTCGTTTAGTCGTTACTATCACTACAACAAAATCTGGCGAAATTACCACATTTAATTTCGTCAGTCTAAGTTGAACGCTTTTTTTCGCTTTTAGTCGCTACTATCACTACAACAAAATCCGGGCGAAATTACCACGCGACTAATTTTGTCGATTAAGTTGAACGCTTTTACGCTCGCTTAGTTCATTACTATCGCTACGACAAAATCTGACGAAATTACCGCGTTTAGTTTCGTCAGTCTAAGTTGAACGCTATTACGCTCACTTAGTTCATTACTATCGCTACGACAAAATCTGACGAAATTACCGCGTTTAGTTTCGTCAGTCTAAGTTGAACGCTGTTACACTCACTTAGTTCGTTACTATCGCTACGACAAAATCTGACGAAATTACCACGTTTAATTTCGTCAGTTTAAGTTGAACGCTTTTATGCTCGCTTAGTCGTTATTATCATTACGACAAAATCTGACGAAGTTACCGCGTTTAGCTTCGTCAGTCTAAGTTTGAACGCTTTTACGTTTGCTTAGTCGTTACTATCGCTACAACAAAATCTGGCGAAATTACCACGTTTAATTTCGTCAATCTAAGTTGAACGCTTTTACGCTCGCTTAGTCGTTACTATCACTACAACAAAATCTGGCGAAATTACCACGTTTAATTTCATCGGATCCTAAGTTGAACACTTTTACGCCAATTAGTTTATTATCGCTCCGATAAAAAATCGGCCGAAATTACCACATTTAATTTCGGCAATTGATCCTAAGTTGAACGCCGTTACATTTCGTTTAGTCGATATTATCGCTACGACAAAATCTGACGAACTTACCACATTTAATTTCGTCAGTCTAAATTGAACGATTTTACGCTAGCTTAGTCGGTTACTCACGCTATGTCAACTTCTGATGAAGTTATCCCGTTTCGTTTCGTCAGTTCTGCGTCAGAGCATTTTTTCACTCAATCTAATTTTGCAAGCTTAAAGTTAGCATTGGGGGCGTCTCGTTCTATTTCATTTCAACTACATAAATCTACAACATTGTCAGTTTTCCGCAGGTATGTTATCTGAGACAACAACAATATTCAATAACAAACTCATACTTTATTTTTATTTTTCATCAAAAAAAAGTTTTAGCTCTATGGTATTACATTCACACAATTACCTAATCAATTGTCTTTGTCAATTGTCTTACGGTCGCTCGATTAAATCTTCGTTTTCTTCTTCAAAATCTGCATTTGCTTCGCTTAGCACTTTCGGTTAACTATCTTCCGCATTCATTATTTTTTCTAAGGCATTGTGCCGCTCTTTCTCAACGAAACTTCTGTCAACTTCTTTAATTCTTCTAGGACATTTATTGATGTTTTTTCTGTGCTAAACTTTTCTCCGTCGACTCTTTATGAATATAATTTGCTCGTAATACTGTCATTTCTCCGTGTGGCGAGAATTCACATTACGTTAACTGTCTTCGCGAAAACTTTATCCAGCTTCATTATTTTTTCTAAGGCATTAAGTCGAACTTTCTGAGCGTAACTTTCCGAGTTAATCTTTCGTTTCATTATTTTTTCTAAGGCATTGTGCCAATCTTTCTATGATAAATTTTCCTAGCGATAATTTTAGTCAGCTTCGTTATTTTTTCTAAGGCATTCTGCTAATCTTTCTACGAGAAATTTTCCGAGCGAAAATTTTCAACAGCTTTGTTATTTTTTCTAAGGCATTGTGCCAATCTTTCTACGATAAATTTTCCTAGCGATAATTTTAGTCAGCTTCGTTATTTTTTCTAAGTCATTCTGTTGATCTTTATACGAAAAATTTTCCGAGCGAAAATTTTTAAGAGCTTCATTATTTTTTCGAAGGCATTGTGCCGATCTTTCTACGAGAAATTTTCCGAGTGAATTTTTTTTGACAGCTTTATTATTTTTTCTAAGGCATTATACTGATCTTCTAAGCGAAATTTTCCGATCGAAAATTTTCGACGTTCAAACAGATGATTCCCGACAACTTCGTTCCATCACCACTCATCAACAACAAACCACCTCCACTCCTCAATTTCATGCCACCACCACTAATTTCCAACCCCATCTCCAACATCAAGTTATTCCACAAACTCAACAACTCACTGAATTCCAGCAACAAGTCATCCCTACCGACACTTTTGGTCGGTTTTCATCAGTTTTTCTGAACCAAAATTCCGTTGGTTTCTGTTTTTCTTCTAAGGCGCATTACCCAATTTCTCTTGCTTGTTACGTCTTTTATTTTCAGTAGTGATCCAAAGAACTTTTTCTTTATTGCTTTCTATTTCTGCGTTTTTGTCAGTGTCCTTGGTATTTCGATTAGTTGCTGGCGCTAAGTTCTCTTCGTCTTTCCGTATTGAGCATATCAATTTCACCTACAAACTTAGTTCGATTAATGTCGGATACAAAACACCCAAGGAAAATTCGCACTTTAGAAATAGAAAGAAATACATATAAGTTATCGTCATCTTACTTTTAACAAGCCTCGCGGTTTTCCTCCGTGACCGGTATATATTGCACCTGCCAGACTAGCCAGTACTTATCAATGGTCGTTGGTTAACTTTCTCCGGCAATTGGTTTTTCTGTACCTAGGTTCCTGTGTCATGTACAGGGATTCCCCGACCTTTTCTACTCTCATCTATTAAGCTCATTAAAAATCAAAAGCAACTTAACATGCCTCAATATTCAAATTCATTATTTTTTTCCTTCACGTTTTCTGTTTTTAACTTCTTCCAATTACAACATGTTACTTTTCTCACCGACATTCCATGACTGCCCCTCCCCTAATTTGGTGGTATTTTGTCGCCGTTCAATCCGTATTATTAAGCTAATCTTAGTAGCAATGTGGCATATCAATTTTGAGTGGGTGATGATATGTGGACATGAACTACCAATCTTATATAGGGTCGAACTGTTTTTCAATTCTGATGGGATTTTTTTCTAATCTAACTTCATCTCTAATCTCAATTCTTATCTCCTCAACATTCTTATCTCATCGGAACACTTTGAGTCCAATTAGTATTTAACTTCCTTTTATTACTATTATTACTAAACTGTCCCTACGTTTAATTTTCAACGGTATAATCCAAGTATCGCTATTCCGTTGGCACGCTTCGTCGAATTCAAATTTCGTATTATTACGTGACGCGTTCGGTACAGTTTTCGCTAATCGAATTTTTTTGAAATTTTTTTTCTGTGCATATTTTATTTTTTTTCTGTGCATTTTCGACCATATTTTATTTAACTACATAGCGTCCCATATACGTTAGTTTGACATTATTTCGTTCCCGATAATTCACGAATTTTTTTTTCGACAGTCAATTTTCCAATTATTTCTTTTCGCACGACACTTCGTTATACATTCCGCTCATTTTTCTTTCTTTGCCATATGAACTTTGTTCGCATGCCCAAAGAGGGGGGTGTGTTTCGACCCCCACCTATGTGGCTTAACGTCCATTGGTAGGAATCTCCACTTTATTCGCTTAATCAATGTGGCTAAAACCCAATTTGCATTACCATGGATCAATGATCAATGTTAACTCATGCCTATTAACTCATGTTAGCCAAGGCTTTGCTTGCCACTAATGTACATTGATTTATGTCCGTGATTCATTTCTTATCAAAGAGATAATTATCGGTTGAGAGTTATATTCTATCACAATGACTCAAGCTACAATAATACTGAGCTACAAGGATTCTCTACTCTACCTATATAAATACTAAACTATTTTTCATTCGGAACTACGCTTCTTGAGACTTGATCCCACCGATAATTTGGGTAGTGCGTAGGCAAACCGAAAGATGCACAACCTCATCATTCTCCCGATCACCATCACTTTTCTAACTACTTTTCTACGTTCTTCGTCTCTTTCGTCACCATTTAGTGTTTTGATCATATTTGGTCGAAACAAGAGCCTCATTGGTTAAGTGGCTATACACCACATATGTTATAATATACAACTCTTTAAAAGAAAATTTTATTAGAATTTCTCCATATGACTTATTACCTTATTTTCAATTTTCATTTTTTTTTATCGACTTATTTTTCAGTAATGCTACACCGACCCACTTATTTGACCTACTAATGTATCAAAAGTCTTAATCATTGATTTACATAGAGATACATGTCCGTATATATTGCAATGCAAACCAACGTTATCCAAATAGTAAGTCACAATAATAGATCTAAAAAAATAAGTCCGTAGCAATAGTCTTTATATTTTTTTTAGTGAATATAAAACTTACTAGTAAATTTCCAACTTCCAACCGTCCCTTTTAAAAAACCATTAATCATTTTACCTACTAACATCATAGATTCATAGGGTATCCTGCCGAACGCCCGAACAGTGCAACTACCCACTGCCTTCTTGAGTCTTGGCCCAAGGAGTGCATAAATTCTTTTAAGGATGGGGGGCTTAAAAAAGGACACATGAATAGTAGAAATTCTAAACACGTGGACATGTGAGGTTCGTTTGAGCATCAATGTGATCATCTTCACCTGGCAGATTATTTGATGAGCCTACATGTCGTGCTAATTATACTCTCACACTGATCAATCACCGTCGTTAACCTATCAACATTACAAAATAGATAGCCACATTGGTCCATCAGTATGAGCATAATACAAAATTCAGGATATGGCAAAATATCAAATGAATATGTATTATGGATATCTTCGTCTTTGAGAATATTTGACATAATATTGTGGATATATTCAAAATATCGATAAATATTATGGATATTATAGATATTTCTTGATATATCATGATATATAATTTATATTTATTTAAAATATAATTATAAATATTAAATAAAATTGTTAGCTATATGTAAGTACCCTTCGTTCCACACTACAGTACACGTATCCACATAACAGGTTGTCCTCCTACAGGTCGTCCAAATACCCATCAGACCGTACCCAACGACCTAACACCCAGGTCGCCCAAAACATTAGTTACAGCCCTTTATGGAAGGATATCAACTAGCGCAATCTCGGAGCTCAATCAAGGAAACATTAACTTTGTAATAGCACATTAATGACGAATTATCAAGATAGCACACAAGGTGGATCTACACTTTATAACGGTCCAAAGCAAATATGGAAAGTCAACTCGCACATCTATAAATAGAGAGAGATGAACTACGTAAGGTTTGATTCAAGTTTACTCCAAGAATACGTAGGCAACTCTTATCCCAAGAAGAGTGCAGCCATTCCCTACCCTACAGACTATCAGGTCATTATCCAGTAAACACCACATCTACATTGGCGCCGTCTGCCGGTTCATTCTCTTGAGAAAGCGCACAGATCATTTTCTCAACCCCACGAAGTTGGTCGCAACCAAGCCACCATGGAAGCACAATTACAAGCATTAGCAGGTCAAATGAAGACGCTACAGGAGTCGTCGTAGTACTTCAACAAGAGAACCAAACAATGCGCGAGCACACCACCTCCAACACCAACAACGGCACTCTAGACGCAGTGGAGAACAACGCCATCACAGCCCTCACCAACACCACCAACTAAAGGTTGGAAGACTTCGCGCAAAGATTTGAGAAGTCGAGTGACAAGGCTAGCGCACTCCAGATCGCTCAGAAGATACTCCAGACGTACAAGGTGTCACCGTTCACAACAGAGATCAGCCACAAGCGACGGTAGCTCGTGGTCCAGGCTACGCAAGCACGCTTTTAGCGGACTCTCGCGACTCTACGGTGCTCGAATCACGACTACCCAAGTGCAAGCAAGCTCTTTCCAACTGAAGGGCGATCGAGCTTTAGAATGGTTCTACACACTAACTCCTGATTCCATTAGCAACTTCGACAAGCTAGCGGAGACGTTCGCAGCTGAGTTCGTCCACAACAGAAAGAAGCAAGCCGATCTAGATTCTCTATTTCAGCTCAAGCAGGCCCATGGCGAAACAATCCGTGCCTTCCTAGGACATTTCAAGAAGGAGCTCCTCTCAATGAAGCCAGGTCTAAAGGATAGTTTCGCAACTTCAGCTTTCACCAATGCTCTCCTGGATGACTCCGACCTAGCAGGGTCTCTGATGCGCAACAAGCCAGAACGCCTAGATGACCTGTACCACAGAATCGACAAGCACATCAAGTACGAAAAATGACTTGCCCAGCGCGAAGGAAAAGAAGTCCTTGCAGTAAGCGACAAGCGAGGACCCAAAGACAACAACAACCAACATGCAGACAACAACAACAAGAGATCCAGCTCCAACAAGCCTTCGTACACAAAGAGGGCATTCTCCAACTTCTCCAGGACGCCGAGTCAGATCATGAAGAAGATATATACAACACCATACTTCAAGCCCAACATCAACAAGGTGATAGCAATCCCAGAACGGCCATACTGCCATTTCCACAAGCTCCACCACCACGACACCAATGATTGTTGGAGCCTTAAGCACTACCTCCAAGACTTAGTGGAGGAAGGAAAATTAAAAGAGTTCCTGCCAAAAAGTGACCTAAGGCACAAGCTGGATGCCCAACGTCACAGAAGCAGGAGCCGCAACAATGAACGACCAGCCAATAACAGAGGCAAGAGCAAAACGACCGACGATCTAAATCTCCAGATCGGTCGAGGCACAACAGGAGACAACACTCCTTCGACCATGATGAGGAGAAAGTAATCAACATGATTACAGACACCTCGAATGATGAAACCTCAGGTCGGGAGAAGCGCAGGCGAGTAGGAGCGCTTCAAGAAATCTACCACCTCTCACACAAAGCTGAGGTGATCAATCCCACCAACCCTCAAACAACAACAACCATTTCATTCACTGAAGATGATCTAGATAAGGTGTGCCTACCCCACAATGATGCCCTGGTAGTGCACGTCAAAATCAACGGGTGGACAGTTAAAAGAGTCATCATCGACCCAAGCCCAGTTCAGTTCGTGCGACATACTTTTCTATAAAACTTACAAGGACATGCACCTGCCAAACTCGGTGATGATAGAATCAAACGCACCGCTCTACGGGTTCAACGGAGATCGCACAGATGCCATTGGAGATGTCATCCTGCCAGTCTCCATTGGAGAGAAGGAAGACATGGTCAAAACTTCAACACGTTTTAGTGTGATCGATGTCAGGTCGTCCTACACTGGCATTCTAGGACGCCGTTGGATTCACAAAATCCAAGCAATTCCATCAACCCTACACCAGGTCTTGCGATTTCCGGTCCAGAGGCATCATGGAGCTTAGAAGCAACCAACTAGAAGCTCACCGATGCAATCAGGTCAGCACAACAACCTCACAAAAGCCTCAGGTTGTTGAAGCCAAAGACATCCCAAAGAGGCAAGATCCTCAAACATCCAGCTCTCAAGCAGCCGCAGCAGCCAAACTTAAAGGGAAACAAGCTCAAATAGAACCAGGAGAAAAAGTCAATCTGGGCTCAGAGGAAGACCCAAAGTTTGTTTATGTAGGGGTTGACCTAGACCCCAAGCTCAAGGATCAACTTGTCAAATTTCTATCTTTCAATAAAGATGTTTTTGCATGGTCGTATATCAATATGCCAGGAATCGACCCTCAGGTCGCTTGCCACAAGTTAAATGTAGATCCAACTGTTAAGCCTATCAAACAACGACCTAGGAAGCTAGTACTCAAGTTTCAAAAGGCTATCAATGAAGAGATAGAAAAGCTCAAAAATGTTGGATTCATCAAAGAAGTCGAGTACCTCACCTGACTAGCCAACATTGTAGCCGTTCCAAAAAGAATGGTCAGGTACGACTCTGCATAGATTTCACCAACGTCAACAAACACTACCCAGAGGATAGCTTCCCCCTACCAAGGATTAACATACTGGTATATCAAACTTGCGGCCACGAGCTTTTATTATTTATAGACGCATACAGTGGGTACAACCAAATACCACTTGCAGAAGAAGATCAGGAAAAAACATCCTTCATAACCGGCAAGCAAAGATGCGTTACGCTACAACGCCCTACCATTCGAACGCGGGCGACCTACCAAAGACTGGTCACCAAAATGTTCAAAGACTTGCTAGGAGACACTATGGAGGTCTACATAGACGACATGGTTGTCAAAAGCGAAAAGGCGGGCGATCACATCTCCCACTTACAGGAAGCCTTTTGAACGACTTCGCCAGAACAAGATGAAGCTCAACCCAGCCAAATACGTATTTGGAGTAGCCTCAGGGAAATTCTTGGGTTACCTCATTTCACAAAGACGCATTAAAGCAAATCCAGAACAAATACGAGCTATCCTTGAAATGCCAGAACCAACTACAAAGCAACAAATCCACAAGTTATCTGGCATGGTTTCAGCCCTCAACAGGTTCATCTCAAGAGCATCTGACAAGTGCATACCATTCCTGCAAATACTCAAAAAGGGCGCAACATTCACATAGACAGACGAATGTCACAAAGTCTTCATCGACCTGAAAGCTTACTTATCAACTCCACCCGTCCTATCCAAACTAGAAGAAGGAGAAATGCTGGGGCTATACCTAGCAACTACCGACTTTGCAATCAGCTCAGTTATTTTTCGTGAACACGATGGAGTTGAAAAGTCAGTCTACTTCACTAGCAAGACGTTGGCAGACTCAGAAAAGCACTACTCTCCGATGGAAAGAACGATGCTTTCTTTACTCTACTCAGCTTGGAAGTTTTGACCTTACTTCCAATCTCACAGCATCAAGGTCATCACCGATGTACCCATCAAACAAGTATTGAGTTCAAACAACAAAACTGCTCAAATAGCCAAATGGGCTGAAGAACTCAGAGAACATCACATCAAATTCATTCCCAAAACGTCTCGCAAAGGCCAGGTCGTTGCTGATTTCTTGGCAGATTTCCCCGTCGAAGACATCAACTGGGAACCCGAGTCCATCACTTCACTCCATCAACTAGCCACTCCAAACACATGGCACCTATACGTAGATGGAGCGTGCAACAACAACGACAGTGGACTGGGGGCTGTGCTAACTTCACCAGAAGGCACCCAGCTACAAAAATCAATCAAGATTGATTTCACAATGTCCAATGAAGTGGAATATGAGGCATTGATCACAGGCCTCCGCATGGCAAAGCAGCTACAAGTCCCAAAGCTTAAGGCTTACAGCGACTCCCAGCTAATCGTCAAGCAGATCACCAAAGAGTATGTCACGAATGGAGCAAACCTAGCAAAGTACGCTCAGGTCGTCAATGACCTTATCAGATTGTTCAAAACGTTCTCATTGGATCACATCCCCAGGGAAGATAACAAACATGCAGATAGTCTAGCTTTCTTAGCCTCAAAAACACAAGAGGTCCTCCCCACCACAGTCTACATTGACATCCTAGAAAGACCCGCATACCAGAAAGAAAGTGTTAACAGCCTCACGAACTTTCAACCCTCATCCGAAGAAGATATCACTCAATCTTGGATGGGCCCATTCCTGAAGTACATTTTACAGAATGAGCTACCGACTGAGGCAAAGATGGCTCGTGCAATACAATTCTGAGTCCCAAGATACACAGTAATCAACGGGCGATTATTCCGTAAATTCACAGGAGGACCCCACCTGAGGTGCACAACTCCGCGAGAAGGCCAGTTCATTTTCGACGAAATCCATAAATGTGAATGCGGCAACCATGCAGAAGTACGATCTCTGGCCCATAAAGCCATAGCCCAACGGTATTATTGGCCAGACATGCATATAGAGGCAAAAAGGTACGTCCTTAAATGCCTCCAATGTCAAACATTTGGTCACAACCACCTAAGTCCAACTAGAGAATTGATCAACATAGCCAGCCCATGGCCTTTCCACATGTGGGGGCTAGACATCATGGGACCATTCATCCCACAAAAGAAAATAGGTCTCAAATACGTCCTAGCCGCCACAGATTACTTCACTAAATGGGTTGAAGCAATCCCACTAGTCCAAGTCAAAGAAGTCAATGTCATCAACTTCATATGGACCAATATCATCACAAGATTTCATCTATCTCACACCCATGTCATGGACAACGAAACCCAATTTGCTGGCACGCAAGTCAAGGCATTTCTATAAAAATAACGCATCACTTAAACATTTTCTACACCTAGATATGCACAAAGCAATGGCCAAGCAGAGGCCACAAACAAGGCAATCAAAGAAAACCTCCAAAAGAAGTTGGAGAGCAAGAAAAGTCAATAGCCAGAGCAGCTCGAGAACATTCTATGGGCATACAGAACAATAGTCAGAGCCAATACCAATGAATCTCCATTCACACTTTGCTTTGGAACAGAAGCAGTAATACCATCAAAGCTCACACTCACAACCACACGTTCTGATATCGTCGAGTCAGGAGACAATGACAGCATCTTGGCAAAAGAAGTTGATCTCCTAGAGGAACGATGAGAAACAGCTGCAATATCCCTAGCTCGATACCACCAAATAATCTAACGATCTTACAACAAGAAGGTCGTCCCAAGATCTTTTCAAGCCGGAGACCTAGTCCTCAAAAAGACACTTGCTCCAACCAAGCTCGACCCAACATGGGAAGGCCCCTACATTGTGGACAAAGTCGTTGGAAATGGCGCATACTGGCTCAAAACTCAGCTCGGTGATATGCTTCCCCGACCTTGGAATACAACTTTCCTAAAACGATTTTATCAATAAAATTTGTCTCTCCTGAACGTAAGTCAATTTGAATAAAATTTCATTCATTGTTCAAGTACTGATGTCATTTTTTGCATTACATGAGTACAATGCATCTCACACTGCACAACCCGACCTAGGACATCACAATGTTAGGTCGTACATCAAAAGGCGGAGTCTACAACGACTCAACTACAACCACGCAGTGGTTAAATATCAATCAATTCAAACTAGGTCCCCCAAAAGGACCATAAATCAACTTAACACCAACGCATAGCCAGGGTTAAACATGATTCAACTGAAAATTTCACGCAATTATCAGACAAGTACAATCCAAGGGACCTCCAAAAAAACCCCAAGTCAACTTACGACCTCAAAATGGTTCAAGTTAGACTCAACTATAATGGCCACTCAAAGGCTAATTATAGCAGGTTCCCCCAAAAGGAACGACTCACACACACCTAAACAGGGCAAAGCCTAGGTGTCAACTACGCAAGTTCACCAGGTCGTACATAAAAGCTCTACGACCTGTTACAATTAGACGACCTAGCAAAGTCAAGCAATTCATCAATACAACTACTATACAACTCAGGTCATCGAACAACAAATCAAAAAAGCAATCACACGCATGCTTCAAGCCAAATTCAACAAGTAAGTAATTTAAATATTTCTACTTAAATACAATTTCGGTTAAATACATGAGGCCCCCAGGTTATCCCAAAAATGACCTCAATATCTCCTTTATAAAAATATATAGTATCAGTATCAATTCAAGCAAAAAGAGAATTTTGTTCAAACACTTCACCAAATCATAAAAATCCAACCAACACAAAAAGATCAGCTAACAAACAGAAGATTCTCCACATTCAAAGGCTCCAATGGCCCACCGTCTTCACCTACCGGGCCACTAGCTGGATCAAAAACAACTTCATTAACACCCAAAGTAGCAACAACAGGAGGCACAACTAGCGGAACAGCTGGAGCAGAGCCTAGGTCGGATGGCAAGTCATAACGTCTACTAGCATCTGCACCAGTATCTTCAGCAGACACTGTTGCAGCCCCACGTTCAACTTCAGCCTTCAGGAGCTCATACTTATCCACTACCTCCAGATAATCATCTACCAGAACGTAAGCGTCGCCACTCTCTACCAAGTCCACCAAGTCGTTATACTTAGTCTCAATTTGTTGAATGGCCGCCAACTTCTTGCACTCGGTGACCCATTGCTGAACCTCCAGCTTTGCAGAGTCAAGAGAGGGTTGCAATAGATCCACCTTCCCACCTAGCTCTTGCACTTGAGTCCTTAGCCTAGCGACCTCAGCCCTCTCCACCTGTTGATCGGCCGCCAGCTTACCATAAGCTCGCTTGCTGGCATCCAACTCCTTCTTGCATATATTGGAGATAGATGCCAGCTCCCTCAACTTTCTGTACATGGCCAGAACCTGACAAATGACAAAGTAAGATCAGAACGTTTCAATATTAATAAAGCATAAAGAAAATTAGGCTCGGAATGGAAGAGCACTTACATAGCACAACGACGATCCATCTCCGTCAGGTTCACGTCAAGACTCTTCTCATCCAGCTTACGCCTATTTCCATCAAGAACAATGCTATCTAGCAATCCTCCAGCAACCAAGGTGGACTTGAAACTGCAATCCCCATTATTCACAAACTTCTTCAGCAAAGTAACAGGATCCTCATACATGACGAGCCTGCTCAGACCGTCATCATCATTCTTCTCACTTGGGTCCACACTTCCTGACCCCTTGCACTGTTCAGAAGCAGGCTCAACATCATCAACCTGCTTCTTTCCACGGGCCTCAGCCACCCTAGTATCAGCAGCCAAATCAATCAGGTTCATTTTCTTCAGATGAACCCGACCTGAAGAAGTAAGACCCTCAACAACACTAGGTCGTTCCTCAGACTCAATTCGGGCCCTCTTAGCCCCCTCCGACTCAACCACTTCGGAGCGCCTCTTCAAAATGGGCCTCCGAAATGCGAAGTGGGAGCATCACCCTCTCCACCAGCACTTCCACCAGCAGCAACACCACCAGCACTTCCAGGACCCGCATATCCAGAGGAGAAACGGTTGGATGTAGAGCGTCCTCCATCCCCCAGCCCAGAGCGTTGGGGTGCCAAACGATTTGCATCACCCAACTTAGAACGTTGGGATGATGAACGATTTGTGTCACCCAACTAAGAATGTTGGGATGATAAATGATTTGCGTCACCGAACTCAGAGCGTCTGCATTGCGTCACCCTTCCAGCCGTCCTCACCCACCAGAACGGCTTTCAGCAGCTCCGCCAGCCGTCCTAGCTTCAACAGAAATGGCTATCACCAGCACCTCCAGCCTTTCTCGCTCCGGGAACAGGTACTTTCTTTTGGCTCTCCCTCTCTATGGTAGAATCCGAGCTAGAATTAGAGAGAACAACCACAGATTTGTGAGCCCTCTTCTTTTGCTCCACCTTCTTACGATTGATCTTCTCTCCTCTGCGCCTCTTAAAGTAATGCGCAACCTCCCCCAACAAAGCTCGCTTATCCTCCAAACTCAAACGAGCAAACCTTTCAATAACACCGTCCTTAATACGAAAGCAAATTGAGATATCTGCAAAAACAAACCAAATAAATCAGAACGTCCAAATTATAATATACCATACACACATTACGACCTACAACCAACGACCTACCCAACAACTGTACAACACGGTTTTCAACCTCCAAACCAGGAGGACAATATCTACCCACCGCCAACAATGGCCTACGACTCCAATCCTCCTTACTCACCCCCACAATAACAGGAGATTTCCCCTTACCGACTTAGAAACTTAAGTTCATAGCACCCGACCTCCTCACAACAAAATGCTCCATCACATCTGATAAGCAAACGTTATAGCCCCTATCATTCAACAAATCCAACACATGGAAAATCCTCCAACTATTCCCTACGAACTGACAAGTGGCTTTTCCCAAAAGGTTTAACACCTCCACAGTAAGACGGGAAAAAGGTAACCTCATCCCAGCCTTCAACTGTCCATAACAAACAACTACTCCTCCACCCCAAAGAACGTAGTCATTACCAAACAAATTCCTCTCCCCCCTCAGGCCGTACATGGCTAGGTCGGCTTTCACCCAACCAAACTCCTTCCTCAGAGAAGCATAACAATCCTCCTACCTAGGCCTCCTCACATTCTCAGCCATCGTCTCCAACAGTGGAGACGAAGAAGCCTCACCACCACTACAAGACCTAGCTTCAACATCTTTTCTTCATCACTTACTGTTCTCCCTCCATTCATTAACTTCCACCTCACCACTCAAGCTATCACTGGTAGCAGACATTACGAGACCTAAAATTAACAAAAGAGAAAGATTTGCAAGATCAAAAGACGCACCTGTTATCGAAGAAGGAAAAAGTTTTTTTTTCTCTCTTTTCATTTTCTTTCGCTCTGGGTTTTTTCTCCTTGTCTAGAATGAGAACTAAGCAAGCGAAATCCCAAAGTCAAAAATCCCCTCAACTTCCCCAAACCTCAAGAACACAAAAATGTTTCTTGTTCCCAAAACCTAAATCATTACTCCCCCACAAATCCCTGTAATTTCGGGCCCACGAATCCAGCCTAAACAGTTCCCGCACATTCCCCAAAACCTAAATTCAAAACAAAATAGCTGTCAGACATGTGCTTTCAAGACTTTACTTTTTAACCGTTCTTTCTCCACGCAATAGCTGTCCAAAGAACGAATAAAAAATAAAGGGGGCTGTCTAAGTACCCTCCGTTCCACACTATAGTACATGTGTCCACATAACAGGTCGTCCTCCTGCAGGTCGTCCAAACACCCATCGAACCGTACCAAATGACCCAACACCCAGGTCGTCCAAAGCATTAGTTACAGCCCTGTATGGAAGGATATCAATTAGCGCAATCTCATAGCTCAATCAACGCCACAATCAAGGAAGCAATAACTTTGTAACAACACATTAATGGCGAATCATCAAGATAGCACACAAGGTGGATCTACACTTCATAACGATCCAAAGCAAATATGGAAAGTCAACTCGCACATCTATAAATAGAGATAGATGACCTACGTAAGGCTTGATTCAAGTTTACCCCAAGAAACTTGATACGTAGGCAACTCTTATCCCAAGTAGAGTGCATCCATTCCCTACCTTACAGACTATCAGGTCGTTGCCCAGTAAACACCACATCTACACTATACAAAATATCGTCAAATTTCTCAAAATATCACTAAATATCCCCAAATATCACAAATATCATAACAGTTCTTATATATCTCTAAACATATCGTGATATTTATATATCTTTTGTTAAAATCTCAATATTTATCACAATATATCACGATATTTTGTACTATGAGGCATAGCTAGTAAATTCGTGGACAGCAAAAGTTCGATTTCTCATTATTAAGCCTAAGATTGAAATTTTCAACAATAATACTTTTAAATATTAGGTCCAATAAAACATCCAAAAATCTCGATATCGTGTTTTAAACGGGTATATCTGAATATATTTCTTTAAAATTCGGCTATATATTTTACATTTAAAATTTTGATATATAAGTATATAACGTTTTTATTTTTAGTTTTACAATTTTATTCATGAAAAAATAATACAAATGTCATTTTATTTGCCAAACCTTATAATTCGTGAATAATTCGCGAATAATTCGGCAATTATAAGCCCGACCCAACTAATTCGCGAATTAAACCGTATCATTCAAAAATTCGCCGAATTATTCGTTTTATTCGCCAAACCTTATAATTCGTGAATAATTCGGCGAATTACTAGCTATGCTATGAGGGTGAGAGCATCCATAAAAAATATCCATAGTTCATGATTTCAAAAAGAATCTCGGAATTTCGTCAAATTTTTAGGTTTTGAAGAAATGGAAATAACAATATTACGGATAATGTAAATTCTGAATTTAAGTCGGAATATGTTGGAATTATGGTTACTGGAACCGTCAGAATTCTAGTAATTTCGAAATCCTGAACTATAGAGGTACCCTCTTCTTTGTACATTGTAAGTACCCTCCGTTCTCAAACATATCACTACAGCACACGTGTCCACACACCACACACCATGTCGTGTCTTCACAGCTCGTACATCACCAGGTCATACCTCGCCACCAGGAGTCAGGTCGTCCCAAACTCAGGTCGTCTCAAATATCAAACACAGCCATATATGGAAGCAAATGATCTACCATGATCCTGAAGCTCAGTCAACGCACCAATAAAGGAGACGTTTACTTTGTAACAACAGAAGTAATAACAAATCATCAAGATAGCACAAAATATGGATCTACACTTGATAACGGCCTAGATCAAATAAGGAAGGTCAACTCAAACATCTATAAGTAGATAGAGATGAACTATGTAAGCCTTGATTCAAGTTCACCCAAGAGACTTGATACGTAGGCAACTCTTATCCCAAGAAAGAGTGCAGCCATTCCCTATCAACCTCAACAAAAAGACCATAGCACCAGCCAAGCTTGACCTAACGTGGGAAGGACCACACATAGTGCATAGAGTCATTGGAAATGGAGCTTACTGGCTCAAAACTCAGCTCGGTGATATGCTTTCCCGACCTTGGAATACAGCTCTACTCAGCTCTACTCAAGTTCTTTTACCAATAATTTTTTCTCCAAATGTATCAATCAATATGAATAAAATTTTATCAGCATTTCGCGTATAAATGTTCTCCTTGCATTACATGAGTACCATACATCTTGCACTTGCTGCCCGATCTGGGATATCAAAGTAACCGACCTAGCACTAACGCCATAGTTAGCCACGACTCAACTATAATTACCACGCAAAGGTTAATTATCAATCAAATTCAATCCACGGTCCCCCAAAAGGACCGCAAATCAACTTAACATCAACTCCAGGGCTAAGAACGATTCAACTATAATTGCCACGCAAAGGCTAATTATCAGTCAAATGCAATCCAAGATACCCCAAAAGGACCACAAGTCAACTTAAGGTCTTTGAAAGGGTAAAGTTTGACTCAACTATAATTACCACTCAAAGGCTAATTATTAGTCAATAATCAATAAGTTCCACCGAAAATAACCACTTAATCAATACACACACCTAAGAACACGAAGAAACTTAGGTGCCAACTATGCGCATCTATCAGGTCATACACAAACATTTACGACCTATAAGCATCAGACGATCTACCAAAGTACGACAAGTTGTTGAGTCTACTACTATGCAGCACAGGTCGTCAAATAACAACACAAAAAGTAGGAGAAGCAATCACACTCATACAAAATTCACAGACAATCTCATTTCAAAACAATTAAGTAATTTAAATATTTTTTACTACAAATTCGGTTAGATACTAGAGGCCCCTAGGTTATCTTGGGAAAACAACCTTAGCATCCCCATCAAAAATAGAAGTTATCAGTATCAATAATAAAAGAAAATATAGTTCAAAAACTTCAGCCATCATCAATCAAATTACAAGAAGAACACAATCAGTTGACAAGAGGCAGATTCTCCACATTCAAGGGATCCAGTTCCACCCTCTTCACTAATAGAGCCACTAGCCCGATCACCACTTACATTAAGCACTTCAGTGGAAGCATCTTCAATAGGCTGAGCAGCTGGAGCAGCACCTAGGTCAGTTGGTATATCAGATCGTATACTAGCATCTACAATAGTACTTTCTACAGTTACTGTTGCACTTTTAACAGACCTTTTGAGAGTTTTGTACTTACGTTCTAGTTCCATGTAGTCATCCACCAGAACGTAGACATCACCACTCTCTACCAAATCGACCAGGTCATTATATTCATTCCGAGCTCGTTTAGCAACGGCCTGCGATTGTTTACTCTCAGCAATCCAATGCGCTACCTCCACCTTCGAAGCATCAAGAGATGGCTGCAATAAGGCCACCTTCCCAGCCAAATCCCCGACCTGAGCCCTCAGCCCCACCACTTCAGCCTGTTCAACCTCTTGCATAGCCAACAATTTGTCATAAGCCTCCTTGGCAATCTCCAACTCCTTCTTGTACATGTTAGAGATAATTGTCATATCTCTTAGCTTCCTATACATAGCCAGAACATGACAAACCAACAAAATAAGTCAAAAAGCAATAACTCAAAGCACAAAATAGAAACTCATAATGGAATGACACTTACAAAACATATCGAGCGATCCATGTCTTTCATATTCGCCTCCAGATCATTCCCAATCTCCAGCTGATGCCTATCTCCATCTAGGACAATACTCTCTAGCAACACATTCGCAACCAGTGAAGACTTGAAACTATAGTCCATATTCTTCACCAGCCGCGTCAACCCACTCACTGGGTCGTAGTAGATGACCGTTCTATCCAGAACGTCAGACTCACCAGCCTTATCACCTTGGCCCGCAGTCCCTGACCCTTTGTATTTTTGAGCAGTTGGCTCGGTGTCATTTGCCTTCTTCTTGCCCCTAGCATCAGCCACCCCAACATCCACCGCCAGCTCCTTCAGGTTCATCCTCTTTAAAGGAGCCCGACCTGATGAAGTACGACCTTCCACTATAACAGGTCATTCCTCAGACTCAGTTCGGGTCCTCTTAGCCCCCTCAGGCTCACCGACCTCAGCTCGCCTCTTCAACTGAGGCCTACAATCACTCTCACCTCCCTCCCCAGCTCGTCTGGACACATCATTACTCCTAGCAGCACCACCACCTTTTGAACTCCTCCCCCTAGCATTTGACCATTTACTTATCTCCATTTCAGTAGCTGAATCCGAATTAGAGTCAACATAAATCAACAGACGAGCCCTCTTCTTCTACTCAGCGTTCTTCAAGTTTACCTTCTCACCACCTTGTCTTTTGAAGTAATGTGCAACATCCTCCAACAATGACACTTTTTCTTCCCAACTCAGCCTCGCAAACTCTTTAATAGCCCCCGTAGAAGTACGATCATGAATTACGACCTCTGCAAAACAAACAAATGTCAGAACGTAATCATATAAACTCGTAACCAATACAAAAAACCTACACAAACAAACGACCTACACAAGTAAATGACCTACATATGAAAATGACCCACACAGATAACGACCTACCGTCAGT
This sequence comes from Coptis chinensis, assembly GCF_015680905.1. Taxonomy (NCBI): domain Eukaryota; kingdom Viridiplantae; phylum Streptophyta; class Magnoliopsida; order Ranunculales; family Ranunculaceae; genus Coptis; species Coptis chinensis. The sequence continues at coordinate 79,406,319 of NC_141464.1, forward strand.
CCTCACACAATGATTCTCCAACTCACATCTAGGAGGACAATAACTCTCTACAATCAACAGTGGCCTACACCACCATTCCTCCTTACTCACACCAACAATCATTGATGATTTACCACTCATCACTTGTAAACCAAAGTTCATAGCAGAAGATATTTTCACTGTAAAATGCTCTAGCATGTCAGACAAACAAATATTGTAACCCCTCTGTCTCAACAGATCCAGAACATGAAACACCCTCCAACTATTACCCACAAATTGTAAAGGTGCCTTCCTACAAAAGTTCAGAACGTCCAAGGTCAGATGTGAGAACGACAACCTCAACCCCGCCTTCAGTTGGTCATACGTAATTACAACCCCACCATCTCGAGAAACATAGTCTGAACTAAAAATGTTCTTCTCACCACTCAGGTCGTATATCATCAGATCAGGACTCTCAATCCCAAACTTCCTTCTCAAATCTCCAAAATTATCAAACACCAACCTAGATACCGCCTCCTCAACCATCATCTCTAATTAGGAGGACGATAATGCCTCACCTCCACTATGCGCCCTAACACCACCATCTCCATCACTCACAGTTCTCTCTCTCCACTGATTTAAGGCAACTTCCCCACTCAAACTATCACTAGTAATCGACATAACAAAAGCGAAAAGGAAAACAAAAAGATCAAATTTTTTATTTCAAAAGAGACGCACCTGAAGACAAAAAGTTTAAAAGTTTTTGGTTTTTCTTTTTTCTCTGCTTTTTTCTTCCTTTGTGTTAATAGAATGAAGAAATGAAAGACCGCCAGACCCTAAACCCTTCAGCTGCACAAACCTTGAAAAAGCCAAAACGTTTTGCATTCCCTAACAAAACACAATCATAACCAACTTACCTCGCCCACAAATCCACCGTGACTTGGGCCCAAGGATCAAATCCAACAGTTTCCGCACATTTTCCAAAAATGTTCAAATAAACCAGCTGTCTAACACGTGTAAAGAGCTTTCTTTTATCTTTTCTTTTCACACCACAACTGTCCAAAAAATAAATAAAACAAAAGGGGTAGTGTAAGTACCCTCCGTTCTCAAACATATCACTATAACACACATGTCTACACACCAGGTCATATCTTCACAGCTCGTACATCACCAGGTTGTACCACACCACCAGGACTCACGTTGTCCCAAACTCAGGTCGTCTCAAACATCAAACACAGGCATATATGGAAGCAAATGATCTACCGCGATCCTGAAGCTCAGTCAACGCACCAATAAAGAAGACATTTACTTTGTAACAATAGAAGTAATGACGAATCATCAAGATAGCACAAAATATGGTTCTACACTTGATAACGGCCTGGAACAAATAAGGAAGGTCAGCTCAAACAACTATAAGTAGAGAGAGATAAACAACATAAGACTATTCAAGTTCACCCAAGAGACTTGATACGTAGGCAACTCTTATCCCAAGAAAGAGTGCAACCATTCCCTATCAACCTCAACATGGTAGATACAAATCCATACCCCTACATTGGCGCCGTCTGCCAGTTCGTTTCTTGAGTAAAACACCCACACTATTTTCTCAAGCCCATGAAACTGGTTAGAAAACCACCATGGAAGAACAACTAAAAGCTCTAGTAGATCAAGTAAAGGTTCTCCACGATAGGCACTTTGGCTCGTCTTGTCAAACCACAATTTGTTATGATCATATCCTACTAGTCCCCAAAGAAACTCAAACTTAAGACCCCTGAATACTCCAAAGTCCAAACCACCACATGAGATGTGTCCAACAAACTAATTTCAAAGGTCGGTTAATGTTTCGAGGATGGTCATAAAAGAAAATTTTCAAAACTATTGTGGAAATTTTATGAAAATATTGAATAAGCAAACAAATGGACAATGAAATAAAAATTATGAAATTTTAGCTCATGGGTGTGTCTTGGTCTCTCAGAATTATAATGTGGGAGTTATTTTTTTTTCTCTTTGATGATTCTTCACTTCTTCTAGTTCGTAAGTAAAATGACATTAATACTCTAAAAATAATAAATTAAGTGTTTTCCTTTATCATCAAATAACATATTTTCCTTCACATGCATGACCCTTTCTCTTCTAAAATCATATATTTACCTTTTCATTCATCGATTTTCTAATTGGGCAGTTCACTTAAAGAAATCCTGTGAGGTTAATTAGCTTGAAAGGTTAGGTTTCCGGCAATGAATTAGTGGGCGCAGAGAGTTTAATATTTTGACACAATTTACCATCAGTAGGATTGTGACACAATTTTAAGAGTCTTTTAGGTTTTTGTCTTCGTAAATAATAAGTATTTAGGGTTTGGTCCTCACTAATCGACTTATTATGCTTTGGTCCTCCTAAATTGTCTTGACTAACAATCTACCAAATTGACTGTTTATAGGCTATTAGTCAAAATGATTTAGGAGGACCAAAACCTAATAAGTCGATTAGTGCAGAACAAACCCCAAATACTAGTTATGTAGGAGGACCAAAACCTAAAAAATGGTGAATTGTACGTATTTGAAAGTTGTTTCTTACTTCACTTATTTTCAACTATATTACAAAAGAAGGGGTGTATATAAGAAAACATCCTTTACTCAATGCAGCAATGAATTTTTACATTGTTTACCTTAGTGATCATGGCGACTGCTGAACATCTATCACTTTTAAGAGGCCATGCAATTGAAAGCCTCGTCCTAATTCCACCTTGTGAGTAACTTCATATTTGTTCCATAACTTATCTATCGCATTTCTGTCCTTCAATTGATCTCTTCAATTGTAGAAGTTATATATGTTTAAAGTTGTATTAGGGCATCTCCAATGTGGGGTGTAAACCATATAGAGTGTAAAGTTTACACTCCAATTGTCAAAAAACTTTTTCCAATGGGGGTGGTATACCGTAGGTAATAGACTATTAGTTGATAGATGAGGTGGGGAATTCCTCATCTCGCTATCAGTTGATAAATAGCTCGGCGACAGTTTAACCAACGTCCGAACTAAAAAAAAATTGGACGCCACTTTAAGCCACGTCCCTTTCTAGTTCTAAAGTCATAATTTGCAATTTTTTTAACTCAGACATCACTTAAAGTGACGTCCCAATTTAAATGACGTCCGAGTTTAAAATCCAATTTTTTTTACACTTTTCCGTTGGGGACTATAGAGTGTTGATATTTATAGGCTACACAATAGTATACAATTAGAGTTGTAGAATCCTAATGACACCTACCTTGAGGTGTAATTTTACACCCCCCATTGGAGATGCCCTTAGGGAGAGTTCATTGATTGGCTAGTCTACCTACTTAAATATTTATCAAAGGCATTACATGTCTACTTGCATTGAGATGATTGTCTGGAGGTTAATGATTCAATCTAAAGAGATTAATGATAAAATGATTTTTCCAAAATTGAAACAACATTACTAATAAGATCATAGTTTATACTAACTACAATGGATAGCACACATTTAGTTCTTATAAATGATTAACAACTTCACCATGAATCGTGGTCATTAACTTATTCATAGTACCAACTATCAAAACCCATCTTTCCTACTACATGACACGCAGTAGTACTAAGGTGGAGAGTAATAGAAGCGACTCGTAGGATCTTGGATTCAAAAGGTTACTAGTAGCATCTCCCTTGGTGCACATATAAAAATTAGAAATGAAGTATCATACAGATGCCATTTGAAGAAAGTGTGTAGCATTTTATTACAATCAAGTAGGTTTTCTTGAATGACTAGAACTTCCCTAAAATTTGTTATCCATGCATATAAACATTGAAAATGTTAGGGTAGGTTCCATAATAATCTTTGCTGCTATTGCTTCCTTTACCACTCCAAACCAATGAGCTAAAAATCTCATGACCAAGTTTGCTACGCCAATCTCATCACTTTCAAAAAAAATCTCCTTTCCAAGACCACCATGTTCTTCTATAATTATCAGCACCTCAACATTATTTTGCTGTTTTTTTTTTGTTTCTCACCAGTTGTTAAAAATAATTCAGTAATGCATGAGAACTCCAAATAATTATGACGATTCTGATTCCAACTAGTGATATTGTGAGTAACTTAATTTATTGGGTTTTTTAGGTTATGGTCCTCCTAAATAATTGGTATTTGGGGTTTGGTCCTATATAATCGACTTATTAGGTTTTGGTCCTCCTAAATCATTTTGACTAACCGCCTACACTGTTAGTCAAGATGATTTAGGAAGACCAAAGCCTAATAAGTCGATTAGTGAGGACCAAACCCCAAATACTTATTATTTAGGAGGACCAAAACCTAAAAGACCCCAATTTAACGTATATTTTCTATAAAATTTTGGCGGATTATGCACCAGCACCACAAAGAAATTAATGACTTACAAAAAGTCTCTCAATGAAGTGACGAACATGTGTAGTGTGATACAAGAGAAATTAGACATGACGATATAAATTTTTGACTGAAGCCACCATGTAACTAAAGCAGTTGAATGTTCTTTTAAGATAAGATGGTAATGTTTTGTCTTGCTAAGAGCATTTCCAATGCAAGCAGCTTTGAGGGGAAAAAACAACTTGTCACCCTTATAAGCCTAAAACAATGGCTTAATGCAAGGGTGACAATGATGATAGTTTTTCACTAAGTTACAATGAGGGTAGCACTTGCTATTGAGATAATTGCCGATTTGTGATATTTGAACATAATTTTTTATTTCGTCTCAAGTGTTTTTTTTTTTTTTTCAAACAGGATGTTTCATTTCGTCTCACGACTTTTTTCTACTTTTTCTTTCGAGCGGGATGTTTCATTTCTTCTGTGTTTGTTTATATATATATATATATATATATATATATATATATATATATATATATATATATATATATATATATATATATATATATTTTTTTTTTTTTTTTTTTTTTTTTACATTTAAACAGAATTAAACATTTCATCCGAATTTAAAATCACTTTTGCATTGTGCAACCCATAATAGCTTCTTACTAAGAAAGTAAGTATGAGAATAAATAGTTCTATACGACACCTATGTGGAGGTAACAAGTTGTTGCTTGCATTATAAATGCTAGTTATTTATGAACTTATGGCCCCTAATCCCTATGGTGAAAAGCAAGGCCGAAAGTTTCGGGATTTGAAGATATTTCGGACCCTCCCAAAACCGATATATATCGGAAAAATTGAAAAATCGGATCGATATATCGTTTTTTCTCATTTTGGTGATAATATTCAAAAAAATCGAAAAATCAGGATATATCGAAATATCATCGATATATAACGATATATATCGAGATATATCGGTCAAAAGTCAAACTGTCCAACCAAGTCAAACGATATATATTGAATATGTCAGAATATATTGCCGATATATATATTTTTATATCGGTTTTATCGATATATATCAGTTTAAAATTAATTTAATTTTCGGAGCCGATATTTCGAATGCTTCGAAGTTGGTAGGTTGAAAAAACGATAAATATCGGCAAAAAATCGATTTTTCGATAGCATGTTAAGAGATTAAAAAGTGATTTTCAATCTCTCTCTATTCTTCTCCATATTTTATTCAAATCATATTTAATTGCTTTAATTAAATTAGTATAAGTTAAATTCATATATTTAGTTTCGTAGTATAAATTCACATCTATAAATATTGCTCTCACCATTGTTTTCTTGTGTTTGATTAGTTGAATTCGTTTAAATCTAGAGAGTTGAGAGTGGAACGATTCCGTACTGTATATATTGCATAAATATATATGTGAGAGTAGGAAATAAATAATTGATAACGTAAAAATAAGTTAGAAAAATATAGTACTGTTTTTACGTTTATCAAATGACGTCGCTGCCATCTTAAACTCACTCAGGACAAGAATAGGAAACCTTAGTCTAGATATTCTCACACAAGGTTAAAATATAAAGATGATATATGTAAAAAAGTAACTAGATTTATCTAACTTTACTCTTACGTTATCAATTATTTATTTCTTACTCTCACATGTATATTCATGCAATATATAGAGTACGAAATCGTTCCACTCTTAACTCTGTAGACTTAAATGAATTCAACTTATCAAACACAAGGAAACAATTTCAGGACTTGAAGCTGATTAGGTGACTAATAACACCACTTTTGCATGGAAAACGAGTCAAGATGATTGTTAAGGAAGTTCTATCTTTAAAGCCCAAGAATCATGGAGAAAAGCCTTTTTCAAGCTCAGTCAAAGCTGGGAAGTCAAAGTCAATCGTGGTAGAAAAAGGATAGAAAAGTCAACAGAACTTCAACAGGCCGTATATTTGGACTCGGGCCTCGGAATTAGGCCTACTTTATGTCAAAACGACCGGCTCAGAATCAGCTTTCCAATGGACCCAGTCTTATCCTAGCAGTTTTGGGCCTTTTAGATTTAATCTAATGGACTTTGGGCTCATTTTAAAGGCCCAAAGTCTGCCTTTTTGGCCCGTGCATGAAAATGTAACCCTAGCCCTCTCCGATATAAACATTTACCTCCGATTTTCCATTAATTATTCCTTGAGGTTAGTTCGATGCATTTGCATTCAATTTCTAATTTCCCGTTAATTATTTTTTGAAGTTAGTTCAATACATTTTCATCCAGTTTATGATTTCCCGTTAATTGTTTTTTGAAGTTAGTTCGATGTTCCTATTAATTGTCCTTTGAGGTTAGTTCAATGCATTTGCATTCAGTTTTCAATTTTCTGTTAATTATTCTTTGAGATTAGTTCAATACAGTTGCATCCAATTTCCAATTTTCTCATTAATTATTCTTTGAGGTCATCCTGAAAAATATTTGCAACAACTATGCAAAGCTATGAGATATGAATAATATATTGATCATTCATCCAAATTTTTTGCAACATGAAAACCCAACTCTCTATAAAAAGAAATAACCCACCCTTGATAAAACTCTTCAACTTAGCAGTCCCTTTTCCTCATCTCTGAGGGTGTCCACGTCAGCAAATTTTAAGTACCCACTTTTTTCTCACAGGAGCTCTCTAAGTGTGTCCACGTCAAATTTTACTCACGATAATTCAAGAGGACAAAAAAGGGATGTTACGATAAATAAGGGACGTCTCAAATTTTAGAAAGCTAAACCCAAAAAAACACGCAAGTTACAATCTGAAAAAGTCGCCTTCTCCTTTCCCAATTTCTCTTTAGCTCAGCTACGGACACCTCTATACCAACTCTTCTTTGAGTTTGTACATCGAGTCTGTACATCGGTACAATTACCCCCCACCACTATTTAGGGTAGATGCTTTAATTTTATCATCGACGGTCTTTCGAGTTGGGATTTTGGCAGCTCTGAGATCGTTGATTGAAGTTTTGTGAGAATGCCTAATGAAGCAAAGATCATATTATATTGAATCTACATGAATAACAAGACATTCCCAATCATACGAAAAGAGATATGATAAACATCATTTTAAATGCAAACTATACTTGTCGAGACATTCCCAAAATATAGAACACAACTGTGTTTTTTTAGGTTAGTTCAATACATTTGCATCCAATTTTTTATTTCTCATTAAATAATTTTGAGGTTAGTTCAATGCATTTGCATCCAGTTTCTGATTTTCCGTTAATTATTATTTGAAGTTAGTTCGATGCATTTGCATCTAGTATCTGATTTCCCGTTAATTGTTCTTTGAGGTTAGTTCAATGCAAATTTTTGATTTCCTGTTAATTATGCATTGAGATTAGTTCAATCCAATTGCATCAAATATTTTGATTTACTGTTTATTATTCTTTGAGGTTAGGTCAATGTAGTTGCATCTAATTTCCAATTTGCCGTTAATTATTCCTTGATGTTAGCTCAATGCAGCTTCCGATTTCCCATTAATTATTATTTGGGGTTAGTTAAGCATTCACCTAACAACTACCTTAATATATATTTATCAAATTGCTTTTATTTCCAAAGGATGTTTCTGGATAACCAATGTAAAATATTTCTTTCCAAATTATTATCATTGTGTATGATCTGATTTCCCAATGATGATTCTTTGAGGTTAGTTCAATGCACTTGCATTCAGTTTCCGATTTCCCGTTAATTATTCTTTGAGGTTAGTTCAACGCATTTGCATCAAGTTTCCGATTTCCCATTAATTATTCTTTGAGGTTAGTTCAATACAGTTGTATCGAGTTTCTGATTTCCCGTTGATTATTCTTTGAGGTTTGTTCGATGCATTTGGATCTAGCATTTTTTTAACCATGCATTTTTTAACTCTTAAATAACAATAAGTAATTTAGTCTATGTGAATATTAGATCTGACATAAATCTTAAATCCGTAATTACCACCGCTTTTTTATTTTTATACTATTATATCATGAAAACTGTAATATTTATGATGGTTTCTTACCCTGCATATGTGCACACATCTTCCTATAGCCAAGCCTAAGGAGCATTTGAAGCTACCAAATTAAAGCAATTCATGATCTGACTGGTATAGCAAGTATTTTAGGATACCACCCTTACCATATAGAGTCCCGTAATATGATATGTTTAAAAAAAAAATTGGAATATGAAGTCTCCTCGAGTGCTTCCGTACGTAAGAAGTGGTATTTAATTAAAACAATATTCATACGTAGATGATCTGTTAGGACTATTGAAGTTCAAGAGGGATTTATACGCCCACCAATATGGACAGATCTCAATCTCCGTGACTATGATTGCAGAAGAATTTTGTAAATTATTTAATAATTCAACTCATTCGCTTACTAAGTGCAGTTTTATCATATAATGTTTTTGCAGGTAAACTTTGTACAGGCAGCGGTTTTTATTGACCGATGATTCAATGTATGAACTTCTTTTCTATCCTTCTCCAAACCAAGAGCTAGATGAAGAATGCATATTTCCATTTAGGAGTGTAAAAAAAAACCGTTGACTCATCATCCGGTAGGGTATCCGGTCTTCACCCGCCACCCAAACCCGTATTGACCCAAAAACAGACCCGCCCCACCCCGTCACCGTTTTTACGCGGTCGGGCTATAGGTGTAGGTTCTATGCTCAAACCCGACCCGTCAAGCCGCCCGACCCGCACCGTGTCAAAAGTCGTTGACCCAACCCCGTTGACCCGCATAATTTCAAAACTTTAACTCTAATATTTTTGTATTTTGTTTATATTTTTTTTTTACTTTTGTAGAAATTTGGGAGATATGAACACAAACTTATGAGTTCAACATCAATTTCAAATATTCAAGTTTGAACATTGGGCAAATATCAAAAGTTCAAATTCAACTTCCGAATTTTGGAGAAGATGAATTATTCATTCTTGTATTAATTTCGAATTCTTTTAGTTTATATTTTATTGTTTTGTACTATAGATCCTTGCTCTCATCTTCATTTTATCATACTATGGAAAATAATCAATTTACAAATAAATCACGAGAAAGAAGTTTCAAATTTGCAGATATGGTTTTGGATTCAAGTTCAAGTTTTTTTATTTTTGTTTATTTTTTATTGATTGATTCCATTTTTTTCTCTATATTGTGAATTGAAAGTTCAAATTCAACTTCCGAATTTTGGAGAAGATGAATCATTCATTCTTGTATTAATTTCGAATTCTTTTAGTTTATATTTTATTGTTTTGTACTATAGATCCTTGCTCTCATCTTCATTTTATCATAATATGGAAAATAATCAATTTACAAATAAATCAAGTTTTTCAAATTTGCGGATATGGTTTTGGATTCAAGTTCAAGTTTTTTATTTTTGTTTATTTTTTATTGATTGATTCCATTTTTTCTATATTGTGAATTGAAAATATATTACTTGCTGCGAATTAGAAAAGTTTTTTTTAGGTGAAATTGGGATAAAATGATAATTTCCACTGACTTCGGATGATGACCACCCGTAAAGACCCCTAACAGTGATGGTACTAAGACATGACACTTCAACCCGCCCCTATCACCATCACTATTTGACCACGGTTGACCCGACCAGCCCAGATTACACCCCTATTTCCACTTGATAATTAGAATATAAGTCGTCCTTTTAAAACTGCATGTAGCCTCATACATGCATGATATAACCTGAGTTATATATAATAGGGTTATCTAGGGTTACAACCCCTATGTTATTTAATTAAAACAATATTCATACGTAGATAATCTGTTAGGACTATTGAAGTTCAAGAGGGATTTATATGCCCACCAATATGGACAAATCTCGATCTCCGTGACTACGATTGCAGAAGAATTTTGTAAATTATTTAATAATTCAACTCATTCGCTTACTAAATGCAGTTTTATCATATAATGTTTTTGCAGGTGTACAAATACTTTGTACAGGCAGTGGTTTTATATCCTTCTCCAAACCAAGAGCTAGATGAGGACTGCATGTTTCCACTTGATAATTAGAATATAAGTCGTCCTTTTAAGACTGCATGTAGCCTCATACATGCATGATATAACCTGAGTTATATATAATACCCCATTATTAGTTGCAATTAGTGTTAACCCCCTATTTTCAAAAATACTAGTGATATAGGGAAAAAAGCGTGACAATATTAGTGATTAGTTAAAATTTTTATCTCTATTATTAGATTGTCCATATAGGGAAAAAAACACATAATTTTGACAAATATTTGATGATAATTTAGAAATCTCCCTTACTAAATAAAATCTTAGAGTCCATATAATTTAACTTACTAAATAAAGGGTATTATTAAAGTTCTTCTACGTTCAATCAATTTTCATAGTGCCCATTTGGCAACTATTATTGTAAGAACTAATTTTATTCTTAAAATCAATTTTCACATAAATGATTTTGACTTAAACCTTTATGGAAGAAATGATACCAAACAACCAAATACAAAACAATTTATGATTTAATGACTCGAACAAATATAGAAAGAGAAAATTACTAAAAAAAAAAAAAAAAAAAAAGGTAACTCATTTGAAGAGGAAAGCTCCACAATTTTTGTTTCTCATTATGAATTAATTGATTATCTCATTTTGAAAATGAGACAATGGTTTTTCAAATTCTCTACCAAACACGTTCTTTTATACTATAAAATAATTATGATAACTATAATAGATTATTTGTCATATAGTTTGAAGAACATGTTTTTTTTTTTCCAAATTTGCAACCTACTCATATACATATGCTCAAAGTCTCTTCAAGTTCAATAATGTTTGGGTGTCGATTAATCTGTTTGTACATCACTAAAGAAAATCGATCAGAACCCAATATCAAGATGATTAGTTTAGTAAAGGGTCGAACTTTCGACCGAGGTAACATATAGACGAAACTGCTCCTGCCTGAGGACTGTTTCTCCACAGTTACGCAGCTCCATGTCAATCATTTGTGTTTTATTATTTGGATAGTGTCATTAGCAAATTGGTAAATTAGGGGAGACGGAATCCCCGGTTTTGTTAGTCCCATAACCTAGCCAACTTTTTGTCGAATGATCGCTACTCCCTTGGACTCCGGGCCACCATCCAGTATTTTTTTATTATCCTGATCTTTAATGTTACCCACGTGTCAGACCCAAATTTATCACAAGCACCATGTGCCTCCTCCAGCCAACAATTACGGATGGAAATCGTGGCATTAGCTGATTAAGTGATCAACAAAATATGCTGTAGTTGTATACAAACTTTTTCTTCCGTTTTATTGAATTTGCAAATCAAGGCTGTTTTCCTTACTTGATAGACCTCTTTAGATCACTTCATAGTTAACAGCCTTTGCTATCGTACTATGAACTACCCCTTCCATGTTATTCAAGGTAGGCCTTGCTGCCACAGCTGCAAAGGCCTTTCTCAAGTACCTCAAGCCTTGTCTACGCAGCTGACCTTGAATCGCTTAAGGGAGGAAGATAATCATTAGACAAACATGCCTATTTTTGTTTTGGCAAGTATTTCTGCTAAAGAATAGCAGTTTTGCCAAGACAATTTCCCAACTTGCGGTCCGTCGAGTTTGTGCAGCACATGCTGAAACAGTAATACCTCCTCAAAATGAAGGATTATATTCCTTCCGTGACCGCTAGCAGCTAGGTAGCTTTAACCAAAGACGGTGAGGAAGCTCAAAAAATGAGAAAGTGTAAACCTTCTATTCCTTTTCTTTGAGGCGATCTTATCATGTTATTCACCTGTGCACTGATATATTCACTCCCACGAAAAAAAATAAAACTATCAGATAACTCTAATGGTCAACTTAAGCAAACTTAACAGATGATGTTTATGCTAAGATAAAATGGAAAAATAAAAAATTAGTTACATGAAGGAGGGAAGAAAGAAGTGTCTTCATTTACTTGTCTACCTTTGGTGGATAAAGTAAGGCTTCAACTTCAGATGAGCTTGTGATTATACAAAAGTTCAAATAAGATGTAGTCATTCATGTGATCTATGAAATGATATAATAGCTACCTTAAATTAGCCATTGATTAACGAAGCCATTCCATATATGCCATTCAATCTTTGAATAACTCGCAGTCCTCGACAAAACTCTCTGGCAGAACATTGGGCAGTGTGGTTTCAACTGTGTCAATTATAACTCTGCATTCCTTTGCAGCATCTGATAGTGTCAGAGTCTATCAACGCAAACATAAGCAGTCTGAAATAAAGAACTAACAAATTCATAAAGTGGATTGTAGATAGGCCAAAGTTCATACATTATCGTACTATACTTCATGCAATATTTTTACCCTTTCTCTGATTTTCTTTAGTTGTATACTTGCATCACACACCATTGGTCATATATACTGAAGAAGCAGTAAGATTATTTAGGGACAATTTCACGCCAAGTTCATTATTTTGGGAAGCTTTTCCAATCCAAATATTTTAGCTCCTTCGAGGAGAAGATGTGGTATTCAGTTGCCAAGTTTTTAGAACGAATTATCGATGTGTTCTTAGACACATTAATATATAGTTTTTTGGTCCCTAAAAGTGCTTCCAACAATAGTGTATGTCTTATACTTGATACTTCCAAATTCATCTGAGCGAGCTGGCGTATGTATTGTGAACTAACATGAGTTTGATGGGAGTCTATTTGTTGGTGCAAGCTATAACACAGTGGTGGCTACAGCAGAGACAACATCCTATGCCACCAAAGCATATCCACGGTTAATGTTGAACATGGCCATATTTGAATCAGGTCATATAGTTTTCTATTTCAGTTTTAATACCAGCATATATAGACCACGGACTTCCTCATGACCCATAAGCATACATGATATTTTAACAAAAATTAAGTACATAAGACACCAAAGCAGTAGAAAGAACCGTACCCATATCTTGAATAATTTTAGGATTCGTATACTCCTAATGGATAGCTACTATATAGTGTTGTCTTTTATTTAATTTTTTGATAAACAATATCTTATCAAGGTCCACACCCTTGAAGAATTAGTCTCACAATTCAAATCGCCAAAGCTAAAGTGTATAATGTAATCCACTTAGCTAAAGTTGCAATAGAAGACTCAAAGTTGGCATATTGTGCATTGACTTTATTATCTAAGGAATAATCTTTTCCATGGACTCTCTTGCCACAAAACCAAAAGAAACTGATAAGCCGCGACACCAAGAACTATAACAATTAAATAAATATGATTTTCTCCCTTATAAATTGAGTTTATATAAGCACTCCACCTACATTTTTTTTTCTTGAAAAGTGATAGGTTTATAACGTATTCAAATCGGTGGTTTTGTTGCATGCATGTTTTATAGATTTGGTATGGCATGTGCTACTAATAACTTTGTAATGTTCAATAAGGTCTTATTATATGTATAGATTCGAGTTTAGGATAATACCTTTGGGCTAACCGCGATAGATCACATTTGAATCTTATGCGGCATCTTAAATGGCACATACAGGTATATGGGTTTTAATTGCATTCTTCATCCACCTCCAAAGTCCAAAAGTTCCAAACCTGAAAAAAAAAACGAAAAAGGAGAATTAAAAAGAAAATCACTGATCCATTGAGAATTCTTCATTTTTCTCTGGACGGGGGCTTTTTTGTAGTAGATGTATGCATGAGCTCATCGTCAAAATATATTGCAGTAAATATGGATTATGAAAATTAAAATTCATATATTATTTGGATTAATATGTTCATCTATTATGGAAAAGACAACAGTGACCTAGAAGTACTAACAGGAACAAATTTTAGGTCGAATACAAAGCATTGCCACACTACAATCACGAAAGCACAAAATAAATTTTGGCTTGGTGGGAAATTATGTTTTGGTCTCTGTGGTGCTTATAGCCCTTCAAATGATTTCTCAACTCACAGCCACTGCTTTTACAAACTCAGTAATACCGTCCATATAAGTTGGGAAAGAGTACACTTATATATACCCTTGACAAAATCTTAGACTAATGACGAAATACTTGTAATGCCCAAAAACTCAAAATGATCACTATATATACCAAATAGAACACTCAAACAAACCTATTGGAAGTCAATATCGTGTATTTGGAATATTATATATCCATGGAATTCCCACTAACCTTGACCAATGAAGATAAACCCGAACAATAGTGTTGTGTTCAACATATAGTTCACCCCTAAAAAGTAATGGATTAGTAATCCATATGAAGAACTTTTCAATTAAACACCTTTAATCTCTTACCCGATATAATTCACAAAATATAACTCGTGGACTGACAAAGATCGAAGACAGGAGTAAGGGGTAAAGGACATTACTAACCTCACTAAGAGGGGTTCGTTTGATTTACTTGATGACATATTCCATATTTATAGAGTCGCCACTCATGGTCTCAATGTTAACATCTGACTAACTTTGTAATTACCCAGCACATGACACAAAAGAATTAATGTTAAGGCAACAGGAACATAAAGATTCCCCCGTTTATGTTTAGTAACAAACATGTTCTCGCAATTTTGTACAGTAGGCATGAACAAAACTTGAACCTCTGTCGGCAAGATCTATATGTTATTTTGTAATCTAGTAAATAGCATAATTTCAAAAAATATAAAAAGCAATCAAAGTAGCTTACATTGATTATAATTATTAGGGCCATCAAAACGGACCCAATTAGTACAGGCATATCATATTAGACCCGAAAAAAAAAACATGTCGGTTACACATTTAATATAGGCATATTGAATGAGTTTTGGTTCTCCTGGATTACATTAGATTCAAAAGTCTCAAACAGGCAATCTCCATTACACTATACATTCACTACTAAATACATATCATAAGGAAACATTCTTTCCTTCTGTACACCTATCTTAAAAAACTTAAATACATTGTTTACGTTGCTGCCTAGGTTCGAACCTAATGGAAAACAAAATACTAAAAAGCTCAAAAAATTTGTCCAATGAGTCAAAAGTTTCAACACCCGACTGCTATGTTGCATGGGTACGCCTATTATTCGGTCAGTCCGTGTAGGTGTCGTCGCACCGACAATCGACACCGACCGCGATAATGATTCAGTGATTTGAATCTATTTTCAGTTTCAAAGAAAAAAAAAATAAGATTAAGAAAGAAGGAAGATTAAAAAAGAAGGAAGAAAGAGAGAAATAGAATAGACTGACCTGAATTCCTGAGTGGTGGTGGATTGATGTGGACAGACCATCTTCTTCTATGGCCGGTGGCTGCAACCCAGATCTAAGATCTAGGGTTTGTTTGTTTTAATAAGGGATGTGGGCTTGGGCTATTTTGTTTCTTTTTTCCATAGATACTTAAATAAGATTAATTGGGGCTTTTAATAAGCAATATCGATTTGGGCTTTTTTAGAATGGTTATATTCAATATCTAAAGTTAACAAAAACAATTTTAAATGGCTAATGGGCTTTATCAAAATATATATTTTTTTTTCTATTTAAAATAATTTATATTTTAATAAAATATAATATTAAATTAAAATATTAGCCGTGTCCCTGTGTCTTGATTTTTAGACCTCGCCGTGTCCAAACCGCCGTACCCGTGTCTAAACCCGACACTCGTACCCGTACCCATGCAACACAGCCCGACTGGTATAGATTGATGGCAAATAGGAAGGGGTAGCGTGCTCGTCAAATTAATTTACTTAATATATTAAATATACATGCAGATCAAGATTTCGAATGATAGACTCCAGTGGCTGAGTGCGGCGAATTAACAAATGATAAATTGCTTTAAGAAAGTAGAACATATTGATTAAAATCAGTAAAAAGAAAATAAATTGGTGCAGTTCTAATAATTGTTGAATCACAGTGCTCAAAAAAGAAATGATAATTTACCAGATTTCTAAGATTGAATGGGAGAAAATTAGTGTTGGAAACCCCTAGATTGCAGAGATCTCAAATTTCGTTTCTGGAAATATATAACAAATATGAGGAACTAATCTTCATCATCATAAGTTCATAACCAAACCCAAAAAATAAAAATCAACACTCCTAATAGAACAACTTCAAAATAATAATAATAATAAAATAGCTTGATTTAAATGAGAATGAATAGCTCACATCAACGACTAAAATAGGATACTCCAATATCACATAATTGTAAAATGCTTGTCAACGGACTTTAAAACCTTAGGAGCTAAATACTTCATTTTCGAAAGATAACAATAGGAGCTAAACACTTTTAAGGAACCAGTCCTATTCTATAAGCTTACTTGTGTCATTCTAGTACTATGATGATTTGCCACATACTTAACTGAGAAATCTAGTTCCATTCGACTCAATAACACGCGCTAAAACTATAAAAAGTGCCAGGCAATCTATCTAAATGGATCGAGAAGACTTATGAATAACAATCACAAAAATTCTAAATTGAATAAGGTCCAATTATGATAAGTTTTGATTCACAGAAAGCCACAGTATAACAACAACAATAAACAACCAATCTAAACCAATAAAATTCTAGTTTTTTTTTGTGTGTATTTGGGGAACAAGAGACCCTAATTTCCCAATCTAGTTGGGGGAAATCCTAATTGGCTCATCTGGAGGGGCGTAATACTAGTTAACCCTTTATAAAATTTGTAGTGTATCAACAAACAACTAAAAAAATCAAGGTTTGTGATCATCTAAGGCTATCCACGTGATTTTTTCTTGAGTAAGTGGATTGTATACAACTACCTATATAAAATCACTGTAAAGCTTTGATTATTTCATTTGCAGTGGAGATATCAGTTACAATCGGTCATGGAAAGTAGTCGAGCAGCCTCCATTCATGGGAGAGGAAAGTCGTTCTAAGGGTTTTAGAGAGTTCGGTTTATTAGCTGCATTCGGGGTTTTTCTTGGATGCATGATTATAGTTTCTAGTCACGGGCTTTTTTGGGTTTTACTTTTCCATTTAAGTCGGACACATCCCCTGATTTTCCATGAGTAAAAAAATGACGTGGACACTCTTAGAGAGCTCCAAAAGGGACTACTATTATATATATATAAAGAAATAGAGGATCGGTGTGATGGGTTACTTTCACAGCAAAGATCACCTAGGATAGGAATTAAACAAAGCTCTTGAGCATAAGCATCCCATCATTGCCAAGAATTTAAAAAGAAACTGATTCTTTAGCAAAAAAAACAACAATCCTATGCAGCCCATTCAAGTCAGAGAAGTACACCTTGACTAGGGGTGTAATACGGGGCAGGCCGGGTCAACCGCGGGTCAAATAGTGATGGGTCCTGTATGGTTGAAGTGTCATGTCTTAGTACTATCACCCGGCCTGTTGGGTCAGCTTACAGGGCGGGTCATCTGGGTCGGGTGGAAATTATCATTTTAACCCAATTTCACTCAAAAAAACACTTTCTAATTCTGCAAGTAATATATTTTCAATTCACAGCATAGAGAAAAAATTGAATCAATCAATAAAAAATAAACAAAAATAAAAAAAACTTGAATTTGAACCCAAAACCATATCTGTAAATTTGAAACTTATTTATCGTGATTTACCATTTGTAAATTGATTATTTTCCATAGTATGATAAAATGAAGATGGGAGCAAGGATCTATGGTACAAAACAATAAAATATGAACTAAAAGAATTCAAAATTAATACAAAGATGAATGATTTATCTTCTTCAAAATTCGAAAGTTGAATTTGAACTTTTGATATTTTCCTAATGTTCAAACTTGAATATGTGAAATTGATGTTGAACTCATAAGTTTGTATTCATATCTATCAAATTCCTACAAAAGTTGAAAGAAATTATAAACAAAATACAAAAATATTAGAGTTAGAGTATTGAAATTGTGCGGGTCAACGGCTTTTGACACGGTATGGGTCGGGCGGTTTGATGGGTTGGGTTTGAGCATAAAACCTACACCCCTAGCCCGACCGCACAAAAATGGTGGCGGGGCGGGGTGGGTCTATTTTCGGGTCAGTGCGGGTTTGGGTGGCGGGTGAAGACCGGGTACCCTACCGGATGATGGTCAACAACGGTTTTTACACTCCTAACCTTGACTCACGCACTTCTTTAGTTAGAAGTTTCATGATGGCTTGGGCCGGAGACTAAAAAGAAAGAATTTCTAAGACGGGAAAGGAAGTGATTACAAAATGATAATAATAGGACCTAATTAGATAATTAGTTAAAATGAAGACATGTCTAGATATGTAAAAATCCGACTTAGCCTTATAAGGATAAATTGTTACTTGAGTTGTGAATGTCGACCAGTCTTTGGCTATGTTGTAGCTACTTGATGATCGTTAGCTAGCTTAGCCCGAAACCCTCAAAGGTCATAGTGCAGCCTAACTTGGGATCGCTAGGTAACTTTATTGTAATTATATAACTTTGTAGTTTAGAACGGTGCACTTGTTTGGTGGCAGGCATAAAGTCATCTTGTAACTAAGACAAGGATATTACCATTGTTGTCTAGACTTTACAACGCCTTTAAAGAAAGAAAGAACAGAATCAGAAATAAACCAAATTGAAAAGCTCAGATATAGATTTAAGGTAATGCAAGTGAAAACCTTTTCTGATTACTTCTTGACATTGTGTCACAAAACAAAGAAGACACATGCATTGATATTATATAAGTTCTTATCATAAGTATATATTCAACGGAAAGATTAAATTAAAGCTTCACATGAATTCAACTAAGGTCTAAGACCAAACAGAAGAGAAATAGTCAATATGAATTGAAGGAGGAAAATAAATTTAGTAGTGTAGAAATTGATTGATTATACGATCAGGCTAAAAGTTGATTGAGGCAACACATGCGCGTAAACTTTGGACATTGACGTCCAATTTCAAGATGAAATCACAAAAAGAACAACATAAAGTTTATGAATGAACGTACAAATCAAAGTCCTCATAATAAGAAAAGGCAGATGCATTTAATCTCTTCTTCTAGGATTTAGATACCTCTGAACTATGTAGAAGAACTGTAGCATCCCTCATATCATTATAGTCATAGAAAAAAAACACTTATGCATGAACTTCCACTTCTTAACAATATTTCAGCTTTAGTAGAAATAATAAATCACTGACATAGTTCCGATGTTCCCTTCTTTCTTTCTTTTTCTCCTACTCAGTAAGACATTGTCACAAACACTTAGACCCCAAATTAATTCAACAACTATTACTAATTGAAAATTAAGAATGGAACAATTGAAGAAGTTGTCAAAAAGATATTTTTTACTTCAAAATCACTAAGTAGTAGAGCAACTAACACTCTGAGGAATTCGCAAGTAATTAAAGAAACCACAAAATTAGCAAAAGATCTCACCTGAAAAATTCCTCGCCAAACCCCAAAAATTTAATGAGGTTGAAGAGAGAAATTAATGACTTTTCTAGGTGTTTGACTCGTTGATGGCGGTGGCCAAGCTTACAGAAGTAAGCCAGCGAAGATTGAGAGAGAGAGAGAGAGGAAAGAAATTAATCCATAGTGTTTCGGGAGGGCGAAGGGTTTTTTTTTGTTTTTTTTTTATTTGCAAAAGTTTTGTTCGTAATATTCCTATTTTGTCATCCTGATTTCCCATGAGTAAAAAGTGACGTGGACACCCTGAGAGAGCTACAAAAGAGCCTAATGACCCTGGGTGAATCAAGTATGTAAAAACAAACCTAGAGAAAAAATGACGGCGGTATCAAGAAATTAATAAATCTATTGGTAACTGCACCTATCAAATCTCCTTCCAATGGGTAGCGAGCAGAGAAAGCGAGTGATCTCATCCTAGGTTCGTCCTATTATCCTTCCGGGAAAGACAACTTCACTCAAAAAACGATTAAAAAGCTACATTTTTCATGCCAACATTGATGATTAGAGATGTGCTCATGGTTTCTGTATTAGTCATATTCATAGAAGGACCATAGTATGTATGCCCAATACCATACTAGGCCCCAAGAAGTAAACCTAAAGAGGGATATATAAAAGGGAAGAGAAGGCAACTGATAGAAAGGAGGAGGAGGAGAAAGAGAGAGATAAGAGTGAACTACGACGGCTTGATTCCCAGAAGGGATACGTAGGCAACCCAAGAGGTGCAGCCAAGTCATAAGAGGACCGGAGGGGTCACGGTCAGAGCTGAGGGTGCAACAAATGGCGCCGTCTGTGGGGACCGATGAGTAGAGAGATGTGGGTGAGAAAAAGGTGGCCGCCAACACTATTGGGGGTTTATGAAAACCAGAGAAAGGTGGCACCTTTCCAGAGAAGAGGGAAAAGAAGCATAACAAAGAGAGGAGGGAGTACGAGTCGAGATTGAGTGTTGTGAAAGAAAAGGCTCATAAGCGCAAGCTGTCGTCTAGTAAGACGAAAGTACGAAGAGACGCAAGTGCTAATGCCATGAAGGCCTCTGTCGTGGTTATCAAGGGCGAAATTGCTGAGAAAACACAGGCGGTGGAAAGAATGTCAAGGATCCAAATGGGGTTGGGCTCTAGACAATTTGAGGAATGAGAATTCGATCAACTGAAGGGAATGGGGTATAACCTCGGCTTAATTCAGTACTTACTTGCGGGAAACTCATTATCTATCAACTGGAAATCAAAAATCTCAACCATGGCTGCGCTGTATAGATTGAGAAATTGGTTGAACCGTCGTACCTTGAGTCCGCGAGAATGGAGTCGGTCAATAACAGAATCCACTTCTTTTCAGCAACATAAAAATGCAATCGGCCGAACAACAAAGACATATACTGAGAATGTTAGAGAAATCTCTTGCGAGAGGGCTAGATTTGGAAAAGAAGCTAGCTGATTCAAGAAACATTAAAGAAGAGCCGAACTTAAAGCTACACTCTGCAGAACAAGAAATGTTTTGTATGGATGAAGAAGTAGAGGATGTGCTATGGAGGTTGTTTGAAGCCGAAAATGTTGCTGAAATTCTGATGGGAATCTCATAAGAGAAGAGGAGGAGGGTGGTACTTCAGCTGGGATGAGGATTTTGCTTGTTGGTGGTGGTGGTGAATTGGTCAGATCTGGTGGAGTGGTGGTGAGTGGAGAGATGGGTGGAGAAGATGGGGAAATAGGGCGGTTTGGATCCATTTCAGATCTTGGCAAAATGGGCTTATTTGGATGTTGTTGGGCCTCTTAGCTATTTGGGTTGTGGAGTAGTGTGTCGACTTATGGAGTGTGGGTGATGGTGTAGTGTGGGAACTGGGGGTAAAGTGTGGGAACTGGTGGACTAGTAGGGTGTGGACGGTGGTAGCAGGATAGGTGTACCACCTCCGGTTTGTGTGGGGATGTTAAAAAGGGGTTTGACAATCACGCCGAGTATTGTCAGAATGGTGACGGGTCTAACAAGGGGCAACACAGTTCCCTCCTTTGTGTTATTGGTGATTTTAGTTTTTGTAGAGTATTCAACGTAACAACATCGACGACAAGGAAGTTGGAGACAGAGGAACAATGAGATCAATAGATTGGGGGTGAGATTGACGGCTTGGAGCGTCTAAATACGGATGGTAAGATGATTACAAAAAATGTAGAGAGGCATACACCGCGGCAGGTAACTCGTTTCTTTTACCGTCATGCACACAATTGATGGCCAAGTCACTACTCGTTCGTCAGCCATAGTTACACTGGGGGCAAGCAAGCCTTGTCCCCGTCTCTGTATGTGAGGATAGATTGGGATTGTCCCTAGACTTCGTGGTATTCCGCAAACCTATTCACTCTAATTACACTGGGGGCAAGCAAGTCTTGCCCCCGACCTTGGCAGAGATGTATGTGGAGACAGATTGGAATTGTCCCCAAACACTGGGAGGTCGCGGATCATGAATGAGAAACGTGGTTGTACACCTCAGGGTAAGACGGATGGTACACTATTTGGAGCACATGATCGCCATTATATTTGTATGCAAATACTTATGCTAAATTAATGTTCCTCGTTAAAACTCACGTGTTATTTGTGAAAAACTCAAATATGAAAGTTTCCGGTTACAGAGAAAGAAAAGATCCGCGGTACCGCGGAACAGAGTGGAGATTGAGCTGGTGGGAAGAGATAGAGACAAGTTGCCTCTAAGCCAGAGAACGGGGGGATAATCTCTTCGTGGACCGCAGTGTCCAAATCAAACTTGGGGCAAAATGAGCTGCCTCTAAGCCAGAGAATGGGGAGGATGAGCCCTTCGTGGACCACAGCGTCCGAATCAAGCTTGGAGCAAAATGAGTTTCCTCTAAGCCAGAGAACGGGGGGGATGAGCCCTTCGTGGACCGCAGTGTCCGAATCAAGTTTGGGGCAAAATGAGCTGCCTCTAAGCCAGAAAACAGGGGATGAGCCATTCATGGACCGCAGTTGTCCGAATTAAGCTTGGGGCAAAATGAGCTGTCTCTAAGCCAAAGAACGGGGGAAATGAGCCCTTCGTGGACCGCAGTGTCCAGATCAAGCTTGGCGCAAAATGAGTTGCCTTTAAGCCAGAGAACCGGGGGGGGGGGATAAGCCCTTCGTGGACCTGCAATGTCCGAATCAAGCTTGGTGCAAAATGAGTTACCTTTAAGCCAGAGAACGGGGGTGAGCCCTTCGTGGACCGCAGTGTCCAAATCAAGCTTGGGGCAAAATGAGATGCCTCTAAGCCAGAGAATGGGGGGAGGGGGGATGAGCCCTTCGTGGACCACAGTGTCCGAATCAAGCTTGGAGCAAAATGAGTTGCCTCTAAGCAAGAGAACGGGGGGATGAGCCCTTCGTGGACCGCAGTGTCTGAATCAAGCTTGGAGAAAAATGAGTTGCCTCTGCCGCAGAACGGGGATGAGCCCTTCGTGGACCGCAGTGTACGAATCAAGCTTGAAGCAAAATGAGTTGCCTCTAAGCCAGAGAACGGAGGGGATGAGCCCTTCGTGGACCGTAGTGTCTGAATCAAGCTTGGGGCTAAATGAGCTGCCTCTAAGCCAGAGAACGGGGGGATGAGTCCTTCGTGGACCATCGTGTCCAAATCAAGCTTAGAGCAAAATGAGTGGCCTCTAAGCTAGAGACGGGGGGGGGGATGAGCCCTTCGCGAACGATGAAGTCCGAATTCAACTTGGGGGGGAAGAGCCCCCTAACGCAGAGATGGGGGGGGAGGGGAGATGAGCCATTCGTGGGGCGATGAGGTCCAAATTCAACTTGATGGGTGATGAGCCCTCCAACGTTGAGACAACGGAGGGGATGAGCCATTTGCGGACGATGAGATCCCAATTCAACTGGGTGGATGATCCCCCCAACGCAGAGAAGGGGGGGATAAACCTTTCGCGGACGATGAGGTCCAAATTCAACTTGGGGGGGATGAGCCCTCCAACGCAGGGACAGCGGAGGGGATGAGCCCTTCGCAGACAATGAGGTTCAAATTCAACTTGGGGGCAAACTGAGCTGCCCCCAACACAAAGACAGTGGAGGGGATGAGCCCTTCGCGGACGATGAGGTCCGAATTCCACTTGGGAGCAAATTGAGTTGCCCCTCATCAGACTTCACTCCAGAGCAGAGACAGCGGGGGGGATGAGCCTTCCGCGAACCTGTGGTCCGAACCAAACTTGGGGGCGAACTGAGTTGCCCCTTAACAGATTCCACTCCTAAGTAGAGACAGTGGGGGGATGAGCCCTCCGCGAGCCAGAGTTCCAAATTGCAATTGGGAGCAAGCAACATATCAAGAGGGAACTATACTATAGAGTTCTACAAAAGAGAAATAGAGAGGATGAGACCCTTCGCAGACATGACGTCGAGTTCTAGGAGTAAGTACGAAGGGGATGAGACCCTTTGCGGATACAATGTTGAGTTCTACTAAAGAGAAACGAAAGGGTGAGACACTTCGCGGAGATGGGAGTGAGCCCTATGAAGGAAAGCTTATGGATGGGCTGAGACACGCCGCGGATATAGTAGTGATGAAGGAAGAGTGAGACGAGCGGAGGATTATAATACAATTCGTAGCTAACAAAGTCACAGAATCAAGAAATATGAGAGTGCAAAGTTCAAAAGTACGCGGACAAAGAGAATATAGACTGAGTACTTTACAGACATACGGTCCAGTAGCAGAGTACACGGATATGAAACATCCGGAGGAGAAGAAGGCTGCATACAGCCTCAGGATACTGCGGATATCTAGAGTTCAAAGAGAGAGACAGGGAAGTTCAAGGACTTCTTGGGTCCACCGTCGTCATCACAGCCGAACCTGAGGGGGCAAATGTATTAGCCATATTCATAGAAGGATCATAGTATGTATTGGGCCCAGAGAATAGGCCTAAGACCATATTAGGCCCCAAGAAGTAAACCTAAAGAGGGAGATATAAAAGGGAAAAGGAGGCAGCTGATAGAAAGGATGAGGAGGAGAAAGAGAGAGATAAAAGTGAACTACGACGGCTTGATTCCCGGAAGGGATACGTAGGCAACCCAAGAGGTGCAGCCAAGTCATAAGAGGACCGGAGGGTCACGGTCAGAGCTGGGGGTGCAACAGTTTCAATTAATTTTTTAACTTTTTTTTAGGAATTAATAAAGATCACACCCTAACTACCACATATACTGTTATATGGGTTAGTTGAGTAAACCACAACACCTATAACTAAACTATTTTTTTTTTAAGTAGTTAATATTAAAAGAAAGGTAAGTTATGAGTGCCCATAACTTAACCTGTTATACGGATCATAGGTTTTATTTTTTTTGGAGTGAGCCACCAATCAAAGGAAAAAAAACTACAAAATTATAGCAACACCAAATGGGGACCTCATCTACCATTACATGAAATGTGATTGTAATTCTTTTTCGGATACTCCATTGCAAAATATGCTCCTATACAGTAGTATATATACTTTATACTGTAATATAATTCTTATATATTATACTGTTTCAACAATCATATTCATAAGATATCTACATTTGTATCTTTGTTACTGATATAGTCTCTGTACTGGCATCTAAGATTACACTACAGTTCATACCACATAACCGTCTAGTAATATTTTTTTAACATAATTAGGAAACAATAGAATTTACCTTGGCTAGAATGCATAATGAATTCATCAGGTCTGTCTTTTCACCGCAGTACCATAAGGCTCAAATGTGGTAGAGGCGATAACGGCTTCACCCTCAGTTCCTCCAGCTGATCTTTATTCATACAAAACATCCCTTGCCCATCCGCATAAGTTAAAACCAAACTGTTAAACGTCTAATGCTTAGCAATTATAGGCTGTAGCAAATAATGCCTAGCCGAAGCAGCAATCAAAGAGCTAATAGTCCAAACCACTCGCAATTTCAAACCCCCATTTGTATAAAACAATTCAGGAATACTCCCATTATCATCTGAACTATTACTATACCAACAGCCCCAGTAACATTATTCTCCTTAGGAATAACTGACGACGCGCCTAAAATGAAACAATTATCAAGCGATGAACCAAAATTCGCTCGCCATTTCAATAAAACAGCATCCCCTATCCCCAATTCCCCACTGAGCAGCTCAATTTGAAGACTACAAATCTCATTAAAATTCTTCAACACTTGTGTGGATGAATGATGAGTCACACCACTTGATGATGATCCAATCTCATCATCCGATGTGGAAGCAGTAGTCGAATTTATAGACCCACCACTTAGAAACTATCCAATAGATTGTAGTAGGTTAACAATCCCACCGTAAAAGAATCTAACAAAACTCGAGAACACCCATCGAACTAAAGTTGAGGTTGAAGAAAGAGAATCTATGAAAGTTTTTGAGTTTATGTTAAGGTAATGAGGAGAGAATCGGTCATGGAAGTACTTACTCACTCGTAAAGTTTTTTCTTATTTAGAGAAGTAAATTGGTAATCTTCCATTTTTGTATCAAGATATGAAACCATCTCAACATAAACTCCACAGATCAGATAAGAGAAGAAGGATTCTCACGTGGAGCATACAAACATTTGTAAGGTTGGTGAAGTTTTTTCTTTTTATTTTTAAGTAAAATTCTTTGTATCCTGATTTTTTTTGTTTGTAAAAGAGAAGGTTTTTCTAGGTAGTTTCTTTTTTCTCTCCTTATTTCCCCGCGAGTAATTTTTTCCTCTCCTGATTTCGCTGTGAGTAAAGTGATTACTTAAAATTTGCTTACGTGGATACCCTTAGAGACCAGGAAAAGGGACTGCTATTATATATACAAGGTTTTCGACCCAGCCCTCTTTCAAATATTGTGTATGCTGAACTGCTAAAATAGGTTTTATTTCTCTTGCACAATGTTTTTATGGAACATTATCTGAATGGAAAAATCAATTTAATTCTACTAAATATTATAGTTTAAATGCTATAGTAACAATAACTCAGTTTAATTCTGCTAAATATTATAGTTTAAATACTATAGTAACAATAACTCAACTCTGGCATCTCTAATCCAGCAGCTTTTAGAATCCATTTCCATTTAAGTATCAATCAAATTATCCAGCACATCTGTAGCATATTTATGTGACTAGCCACACTTCTTTGAGTAAGTGTGACACTTTAAGAACAAACATCATATCAAACTACAAAATTTCTAAAAAAGATTAATTATAAAATTTTTAAGCCTGCTTAATCTTCTTAAGAACATTGCCGGCTCCATGCATAGTTGCCTCATTATCATTATGAACTTGATAGGATATATACATTGTTTAGAAATATCTCTTTAAAGTCCCAGCTCTAGCAAAAATCTGTACTCAATGCCTACACAAAACTGAAGTTCTCATAACAAATCAAATAATGCTACATTTCATATTGTAATTATGATCTATGAATACTGAATTTTGTAATTCTCATTGATACATAGATAACTACCTTACCTTGATTTTCACATCTACTGTGACCTCGATACACTCTGCCCGCGTACTGTTTCATGGTTAATGTATTTCCATCAAAGAGCCTAGAATGGTCTTGTATTTCCATTTAAGCCCAAATCAACTATACACAATCTAATAGGTGGCTAGGTTTTATTTTTACACATTGTCATGTCCAAGACACTAAATGAAATAAAAATACCTATACATACATAGTTAATGGGTCTAATTTGGACTGAAATTTTTATGTTTAAGGAATATTTGTAGCCACTATAGCTATTGTTGAGCAATCATGCATGTGTTTTGTGTTTGTTAACTTAATTATTTATATGACAATATAGGAGATCAACAAAAATATATCAGTGTGTATCTTTATCCTAATTAGATTATAACTCGCAATCAATAATCAACATGTTTTGGCCGCAATAGCTGAGAATGCAATCCCAAATCTCCATTCGAAATAAAATATAAAATACAAAAATCAGAAACAAAATTTAACTATTAAGAGCATCTTTAGGAGAGCAACCAAAAAAACACCAAAATTTTGAACCAAAAAAACACCAAACCAAAAAAACACCATCCAACTTTAGGAGCAACATCAAATTTTCGACATCAAACTACGCGGTTTTGGATAAACCGCGCCATATAGCCCACGCGGTTTTCCCAACACCGCGTAGTGAAGCCAATATTAAAAGCCCAAGCCCACGCGGTTTTTGAAAAACCGCGCGCGCGATCAATTTTCTTATTTTTTTTCTTTCCCAATCTCTCACGCGGTTTGGGCAAAACCGCGTGATTGAAGCCCACAATCTAGCCAAAGCCCACGGCAAAACTGCACGGTGATTGAAACCCACAATCTAGCCCAAGCCCACGCGGTGTTGGTAAAACCGTGCGGTTTTTCTAAAACCGCGTGAGTGATTTGATACAGCACCAAAGCTAGAACCAAATATTGGCCGATTTGGTGTTTGGTTTGGTATTTTTTTTGTGTTTTCATCAACATGTGACTCTCCTGAAGTTGAAAAAATACCAAATTGTTGAAAATTTGGTGTTTGATGCTAGGTTGGTATCACTCCTAAAGATGCTCTAAGAAACTATATTACTAACATCTATTTGATAAAACTTTTTAAATTGAGATGGTTACCTTCTTAATCGTAAATATTTACTCAAGAAGAAAGCCTACAGTGTCGAGTACTTCGGGTAGACGATATTATACTTCATGCGTAATATATCTCTGGATGGGGAAGAGAGAGGGCGCCACAGGGGAAAAGAGATAAAAGTGGGCTTTCTATCAATTGGGGAGTTTTAGTAAGACGAAGTGTGCTTACATGCTCAAGATAAAAGTGGTCTTAAAAATTTAAACTCTATCAATCGCTTGGATGATCAAATTATCAGGCACGTCATGGAATTGATAACAACCAAGGGTATCCCAAAGTGAATCATAGAAGAAATATTTAAGTTTGATAAAGTAGTAACTCACCTGGGCCAATGGGCCAAAGAACGTAGTATTCATTCCTGCTGAACTTCATCACCAAGTTCTCTTTGAAGTAGTATTCATTCCTGCTGAACTTCATCACCAAGTTCTCTTTGAAGATCCACCAACTTCATATTGTTGTTTACTCTGCTCCTCATTACTTTGAGAAAACATCGCCAAAAACTTTTAATTGATAATAATGAACCCATACAGAATTTAATTGAAGTAATGAAGACATAACCTACAAAAAAAATTCTCCCTATAAGCATATTGTTCCTCACACACATGTTATCGTCATCTTTGGTTCGGAGAACAAAGATTGACACCATGCCAGAAAAGTACTGTAAATAATAGCCAATAGAAACTCAAAAAGATTAACACCAGAAAACTCGGCCAATAGAAAAAGATTATACAGAGATGAATACAGACTCAACTTTCTGCCATACGCTTAGCGAGATCCTTTCCTTCGGTCGACAGTAGCATCAACCTCGATCAATGGTGCGAAGGACCTTCACAATGGAGATAAAATATGATAGGTATTCCAGCCAGATGCAACAACAAAAGTTTACGGCCTTTTTGTGAAGAGGTTGGAGAAAAGAACATAGCTGATTGGAGATACTACATTGGAGACGCACTAATAGCCGAACTATTGTTTTGCAGTTTGAGCGAGTATTGTTTTGGGTAAAAGGATTTGAGTTCGAGGGCGTAGCTGTTTCCTATAGTTGTACAACTCCATGAAAAACGTTATTTAAGTGATCCACATGGCAGAACCAAGTATTGGGAAATTGCCACATAGGATTTTCAAGTCCACCTCAGACGTACTCAACTTTAATATAAAGACTAGATAGATAGATTTTGAACCCCGGGCATACGCCCGAGATCTTTTAGGTATTTTGCGTATATAAATCTCAATATTCGAACATTGTTTATGTACTGAAACACTATTAAGATAAAATGTGCTCCAATGCGTACTCTATCAATCTATCACATGTGTCCTATGCAGTCCAAGCAAGGCCTCCATTTCCATTTGTGGTTTTGGTCTAGCACTTTTTGATGGAAAAGATTTAAGTTATATGGCTCTTTCACATAAGTCTCCTATGAGTATACGCTACTAAACCCAGTGACCCACTACTAACATTACTAACAATTTGCTTCATCCGCACAATCTCTCTCCTTAAGTATCACTTTTATAATGTGTGCTTCATGTAATGTCGGATTGAGTGGAATAATAACATGTTAAACAAAAATTAATGCAGAGAACATAGTGTTTAGACTAAGCAAAAAGTCAACAGAACTTCAGTGGGCCGTATCTTTTGACTCAGACCTTGGAATTTGGCCTATTATATGTCAAAACGACCGGCTCGGAAAGAACTTTCTAACAATTTAGGCATTGACCCAATCAGAGGGATAAAAATGGAAGAAAATGCTATTGTTAATTTCAAATAGAGAAACCCTTTTTGGACTTAAGTAATTAGGTTTTGGGTTTGATTTCATGGCCCAAAGCATGGCTCCAAAGCCCCTGCACGAAATTGTAAACCTAGCTCTCTCTTATATAAAGAGGACTAAGGCATAACTCTTGATATACTTAGACATATACTTAGTTATTATTTAGTTTAGACTATTTAGGTTTTAATTCATATAGCTTTTCATTAGTTTTAAGTTAGTTGTTTGTTCTTCATTCTTCAATTAGATTAATAAAAGAAAATTATTGTTCTTCATTATGTCTTCTTCTTATCTCTTTATTAATGACAGTCTAATGACTTCTAGCTAAACCTCCATTAGAGGGGTGATGAAACTTGATGAAGACTTGATGTGTTAGTTAGGATTATTGCTTCTTAAGAGTTTCACTCTAGTAGGTTAGTTGATTTGCCATGAGAATGGGTTGAACTTCTTCACATGCTAATTATTAGTTGGCAGAGATTGCCATGAATAATTAGAGATCAAACACTTAATCTTAATTAGTTAGGATTGTAATAATCTACACTAGCATATTAGGAATACATCAAGTGGAATCGAATTCCCCTAATCCCTTATTCATATTCACATTTTAGTATTCAATCACCATATTAGTATAAGTACACTTCATTACTCTCATTAGTTTTGTTAGTATCAATTGAACTAGGAAACCTTACGTTTAAACAAGCTAGGAGTGGGAACGAATTCTCTACTCCACATCTTTCACGATAACTGAGAGTAAAATCTTTGATCATAGTATTGTAATAGTATTTAGTTTTACTTATTCTTAGCATAAATAGTTAAGAGTAGGTAAAACTATTGTTTTACGTTATATCAAATTTCTAGATAGGCTTTTAACTAATCTGCTTTTAAAAGATGTCATATTTGATTTTAATTATGACTACAAGCAGGCTTTTGAAACTTATAAAGCGATTCTAACATCCGCACCGATTATACAACCTCCCGATTGGTCTAAACCTTTCGAGCTTATATGTGACACTACCGATTATGCTGTGGGTGCTATGTTAGGCCAAAAACTAGATGATAAGTCCACCGTGATTTATTATGCTAGTAAAATTTTAAATAATGCTCAACGCAATTACACTACTACTGAAAAGGAATTTTTAGCTGTGGTTTATGTTTTAGATAAGTTCCGCCCTTATTTGGTTATTTGTAAGATCTTAGTCTACACCGACCATGCAGCTCTTAGGTACCTTCTCGCCAAGAAGGATGCTAAACAGAGAATGATCCGATGGATTCCTCTCCTACAAGAGTTTACCCTAGAAATTAAGGATAAACGAGGGGTAGAAAATGTAGTTGCCGATCACTTATGTAGACTTACCAATGATAGTGATAGTGATTCTGAATCTATACCTAATTCTTTTCCTGATGAGCATCTTTATGCTATTTTTTCTGCACCTTAGTATGCCGACATTGTGAATTATTTAGCTTCTGACATTATTCCTGATATTTGGTCAAGAAATAAACGTAAGAAATTTTTGGCCAAAGTTAAGCTCTACTACTGGGATGAGCCCTACCTTTTTAAGTATTGTGCGGATCAGATTATTCGTCGTTGTATTTTCCAATGGGAATATAATGAGGTTTTATACTTCTGCCATGACAAAGAGTGTGGCGGCCATTTTAGTGGTATGAAAACGACTGCTAAAGTTCTTCAATGTGGTTTTTATTGGCCTACCCTTTTTAAAGATGCCCAAGTTCATTGTAAGACGTGTGTTCGTTGCCAACAACTTGGGCGTATTACTAAACGTAATATGATGCCTTTAAATCCCATTTTGGTGGTAGAAATTTTTGATGTCTGGGGCATTGATTTCATGGGTCCTTTTCCTGTTTCCCACGGTTTTATTTTTATTTTTGTTGTTGTGGACTATGTTTCCAAATGGATAGAGGCCATGGCTTGCCGTAGCAATGACTATAAGACAGTTGTGTATTTTGTTAAGGAATACATTTTCTGTCGTTTTGGTATTCCTAAAGCCATCATCGATGATGGTGGAACGCATTTTTGTAACAGAGTTGTTGCTTCTTTAGTTAAAAAGTATGGAGTTACCCATAAGGTTGCAACTCCTTATCATCCACAAACTAGTGGCCAGGTAGAAGTCTCTAATAGGGAAATAAAAAAAATATTAGAAACAACAGTAAATCCTGATAGAAAATATTGGTCTAAGCGTCTTACTGATGCCTTATGGGCATTATCGGATTACTTTTAAAACTCTTATAGGTATGTCTCCCTTTAGACTTGTGTTTGGAAAACCTTGTCACTCTCCCGTTGAATTAGAGCACCGTGCTATGTGGGCTATAAAAAGCCTCAACTTCAATTATGATGAGGCAGGTGTCAGGCGCAAATTGCAATTAATTGAGCTTAAAGAAATCCGTAGCGATTCTTATGATCTTGCGAAAGCATTATAAAGCTAACATGAAACGTGTTCATGATAAACAAATTTTGTGAAAAGAGTTTGTAGTTCGTCAAAAGGTCTTGCTTTACAACTCCCGTTTGCACATTTTCCCTGACAAATTGAAAACCCGTTGGTATGGTCCTTTTCTGGTTACTGAAGTCACCCCTTACGGGGCAATCGCCTTGGTAAATCCCAAGGACAATAGTACCTTTCAAGTTAATGGCCAACGGTTAAAATATTTTCATGAGTTAATATCCTCAGATGTGGAGAATATCCTTTTACAGGACCCTATCTATGATGACTGACCTTTGATATTTGGCGTACTTTCTTTCATTTTCATATCTTGGTGAGTGCACCATTCAGGTAACTGGGCCCTCCCTTTGGAGTGTGTGGCTGTAAGTACCGCATCCTAAGTCCACATTTAACATAATTCATGTTTTCCACTCTTGCATGTTTTCTCGTTTTTGAATCATGTTTCTCTATGGTGTGAATTATGTCTTTATTGCTTTATTGTATTCCTTTATATTCAACCTTATTCATAAAAAGTAAAAAATTAATAAATAAAAATAGTAATTTAGCAAGTCTCGAAATCTGACTTTAAAAGACCTACGTGTTTAAACAAATTTTATAAACTATGTTTGCAAAAATTTGTTTGGGGGTGGGGTGTTGGTCTTTCCATTCTTGATCGCTCAACTTTCTATTCTTGTTGTTTATGCCGTTTAGTCATATTTTGATTCGGGTTGATACTATCGATCTATGAATTTAGATTCCTTTTGCTCACATAACTTATGTCATGCACGCACTTTGAGACATTTTCCATTTTCTTATATGTCAACCACGGTTAGATTTGAGTTTTTTTATAGATCATTGGATTTTACTCTCTTTGATGATCGTTTTCATAGCTCATTTGCAAAAATCGGACTGTTAACGAATCGGGTATTTTAGTTTTAATTTTACGCGGCATAGGACGGAATGGGTATTTTGGAAATTGGTTTGGGCTTGGGCCCAAAAGGTTAAACCCTACATGTTTAAACCCCTTCACGTTCTTCATCTTCTCCATGCCTCCAAGAACAGCATCGATTCATAATAAAAAAAATAAAAAATAAAAAAACCACCGCGACCCACTCCAATTTTTTTCGATAGAGTTTCAATTAAAACTCTTTCCCACCTTGCATTCACCTTAAATTTGAAATCCAAACCCCAATGGCTACTCAAAACTGAAAAATTCTTCTGGAACAAGCTTTTGCTTCTAACCAACTTTCACCCTTTTATGATACCGAGATGATTAGTAGGTGACAAGGGCTGTGGTATTCAGCGAATGATTTTTATCACACCGATTTGGTGTTGAGTTTTTATAAGAAGAGGGAGATTGATGGTCGGAAGATTTTCTTGAAAGTGAATGGTAGGAGGAGAGAATTGTGTACAGGTGTGTTGTCTAGGATTCTTGGCATTAAGGCAAAATGCCTCACACTTACATTATAGGAATCTCAGTTCGAAGGAATCGAGGCTTTGATGAGAGAGACTGTATTGGAAGTAGGGGTGGGAATTTGGCCCTAACGACCCTAACCCGGCCCTGACCGACCCGACCCTAAGCCCTATAAAGCCCTCACAACTAAAGCCCTCACAGAGTTTAGGGCCGGGCCGGCCCGGCCCTAATGCTTTCTAGGGCAGGGCTAGGGCTAAGATTCTAAAACATAGGCCCGACCCTAACTAAGCCCTAACCAAGCCCTAACCGGCCCTGTTTCATACTTTCACTATAAATACACATACTATAATTGTCCAACTCTTTGTTAAATATTTTCAATTAAAATAACATTGTCCTTTGTAATTTATCACTTACACCCAAGGGTACTTCCAATAACTTGTTTTATATAACAAAAACTTGTCAACTTAGCAGCCATGAAGAACAATGAGCACTAGCCTAATAAAAAATAAGACTTTATTCCTTTGATCATCAAGTCAAAGTCCATAACTTATTATTCTCAATTTCTTTTTCTCACTTATTTCTTATAAATTATATTTTTATTCACATCCAAGCCAAGTCTAAAACTAAAGGTTTCCTTCCACACCATTAAAGCAAAAAAATACTGAGCGGACATTTGTAACATAGAAACCAAAAACACCCTTTGTCGAAAAATGACATTTATAATCTCAAACCTTTTTCCATCACTTGTTCAAAAGCCAATATTTTCATTTCCATATACAAAGCTTGAATCACTTTTAAATTAGAAGAAAGGTAATATTATATTTGTTTGAATCTATTATAGAAATAATTTATGATATTACAAATAGTTTAACAACTTCCATGACCCTTAACCAAAACTATTATGTTTCTTCTTTATATCTATTACTTCTTCCTTTAAAATGATAATATAATTATTTGTCTATGTATTTCAATGTTAAATGTAATTTTAGTGTAGGTTTGAGTACAAGGAAGAACAAATTCGAACTCTCGATGTCTTGAGTTCATTAGATTGTGGATGTGCATTTTAAATTTTAGACTTATACGTAATTATTACTAGATTGGTTGGACTTTGAGTTTGTAGATTATTGTACATTTTTGTAATATAAATGAGTTTTAAAACCCATGTAGTAAAAAAAAAAAATATATAGGCCCTACCCTAAAGCCCGGGCCCCTAAAGCTCGACCCTAAGCCCTTTAAAGAGGGCTAGGTCGGTCGGCTTGAGATTTAGACTTGTGACCGACCGACCCGATGAAATATCCGGCGGCTTTAAATGTTTAGGGCGGACTGATTGCCCACCCCTAATTGGAAGGGAAGTACAATACGAAATCACATTGTATTCGACAATCGTCTCTAAGAACCAACCACCGGTGAGCTCAGAAATGTCAATTGCACTACGAAAAGTCGTTTTAATTCGGCCCGCACATTCTCCTCGGGTTTTGCTCTTGATTTTTGCATGCATCCTCGACTTTTTGATAGCTAAGATTCGATGCGTTGGTATTAATAATGCACCCTTCCCTACTTTGATTACAAAGATTATAATGCAATGGGGCTGTGTTTCAAAGACTGATAGGATTATGTTGAAATTGCATGCAAATTTACTGATTTATAAGGAATGCATTCAGAGGAAGTGAAAGTTGCCTGAGGATAGGGGTGTTGAGACGGAATCGAGTGAGGAGGATGAGGATGAGACATCGTGTTTTAATGCCGGAGTTTGGGAAAAGGCTACTACGGATGAAGCCCGTGCCTCCTTACTGTATCGTGGCATGCGTTCTCTTAATACCATTTGTGAGGATCTTAGGACTAGGCAGGTTACTATTCATGAGAATTTTGAGAAGATCAGCGATAATCACCGGGATCTCCAGGCTAACGTGGAGACTCTTGTCCAGAGTGAGAATAAGCGTTGGGAATCCATGAATGCATTTATGGAGCAACAACACCGTTTCCACGTATAAGTTCTATGACGCTTGCCACCTCATGAGGGTTCTTCTTCTAATGACTCTGTGAGGCATGAGCGTCATCGACACAGGACGGATGACTCTGGCCCATCCTTGTCTCGTGGCTAGTAGTTTTATTGTATTTTTGTTGTGTTAAGACATTTTCCCTGTTTTTAGTAGTTTTTGTTTCCGAATTGTTTAGTTAAGTAGTTAAATTTGAATTATGTATTCGTTATTTTAAATTTAAAGTTGTTTTAATTTTCGGCATATGATGTGTTGTGTATCGTGAATGCCTCTAATCATATCCACGTATTTTTGTCGAAATTTATTGCCTGCTTGATAATGATGTGTTCATGTGAGTATGTTACTAAAATGGTGTCGCTAAAATTAGCTCGTGTTGTTTAGTGCAACCTCAAGGAGTCATAATTAGATGATTGATATTTTAATTCCAGCCAAAAAGCTATTGGTTTGGTTTTGGAGTATGCCTCTTGTCTATTTCTATTTTGGATTTAGAACTGTCTTATTCCATCATGTTGCCTTAACTAGTTGGGAAACTTGTGGAACTTAGAAACTAGTTCTCTATAAATTCTTGGTTCACTCTCAGCTTCATATCACACCTCTCACTTTGCATCTCTCACTTTTACCTTTGATTTTTACTTCATAGCACTTCACATACATGGAGCGCGCACGCCCTCTACTTTGCCTAAGTCAGAGCGCGCCCGCCCTCAAAACACTGGACCTCTCGCAAGGCAAGAGCGCGCCCACACCCTTCACCTCCGCAGCCAATTCCAGTTCTGATTTTTTGTGGGTTCTTTCGAGGTTGTTTCCAGCAGTTCTAGAGTGTGTGTGTGTGTGTGATATGAAGTCTCCTCAAATCATACCAGAGCAGTCCTTCGAGGATTTGCTTGGGAGTGAGACCTATAGAGGATGGTTCCGCGAAAAGATCGTGCAGTCAAGATGGCAGAATCTACTGGTAAGTCCTGTTGACTCGTATTCACCTAAACTTATTGAATATTTCTGTCACGCCCCGAGACTCAACACACCTCCCGAGGACGAGGAGTGAATCTCGAGGCGGTCGCTATCCCGATTCTAACAAAATTTCGGCGGAGTCTCCTTTGTTTAATCGACGTTTCGTATACTCAAAACCTGTCATAAACCCTGGACATCGCATAATTCATCCTTAACAACCACCATATACATAAATCCTAACTTTATACATAACAGTGATGTCCATATACATATCCAAAATGTTTAAGATTAACTACACTCCAATACATCGAGTATTACATCCAAAATGAGCGAAGCTCTCCTATACAACCAAAAGAAAAGAGTTATGCTCTTTATATACAACAAAAGAATAAACTAGACTATCTCTATACAACCCAAAATATGAACTTGACTCTGTCCCTCGTCAAACATGGAGGAAACCACCCAAATCCCCATAACCATCATCCTCGGCGGTAGGGAAAGTCTCCTCTGCAACGGGATCGACTGAAATGTTAATGTATGATGAGCAAAACAACTATGCCCAGTAGAAACGCACATAACCAATAAATAGTTTACTTATAGAAAACATTTAAAACATGCAGGGTTTCCATAAAAGTATTCAAATATCGTGACTATATATATACATCACTAACTAGCAGAAATCATCTCGACATGCTTCATTGATATACAAAATAGAGTTCTTCACAATCATCATACAACTATTGTGGCCGCTGCATCGTCCTATTAGAATGGTGAGGGTACGACTGGTACTCAGCCCCAGTCACAGGCAAATCTCGGTTCAGTACTTTCCAGTGTGAACCATGCACCGTTGTTTTCCTGATTTTATCGGCAGGGAGCTGAAATGTCGTTGTCGTATTTGTACACAAAAAATCCCAAAGCTTTTAAGGCTCGGTGGGCCCCAGACCACCGACCCCCATACGGGCTATCACCTAACTTACGGTGGTCAACCGCTTCGACGATCGCAGACGCCAGATCTTGACACACATCCGAGTGGACTAAACTCTCACTCCTCGCGTAAACCTCATCGAGGTAACATGTAACCCCACACAAGCTAATCACCATACAAATAAGTGACACGCATAAAGCATGGTTATCTAGAAAAGTAGAAAAGGAATTCCCGGACTACATCCAGTGATGCATCCCTTTAAAGGTGGCCCACCACCTCGAAAGGTGTACACCACAGCTTGAATCTAGAGTGAATCAGCTGTCTCAAAATTCAAGCACAACAGTTCCTTCTTTATAGGAATTCACAATTCCTTTTCTAAATCCCCTCGTGATAAGCATAGTAATATCTATATATATACTCGTATTACCAATTATTTCCAAATACTATAGTTACATATTTAGTTTTTCTTTTAAAACTGTAGGTTTTGTATGTGTGAGTTCCTGGATTTCCCATAATCGAGTAAACGCAACCTATGACTCCCAAACGGGCCAGTCATAGTAAATGACAACCGATGATTCCCAAACGGCGAATCATCGTAAATAACAACAACCATCCCTAGGACAATCCAGAACCCCACGCATAGTTACAAACAACCGAGTAATCATTACCCGCATTACAAAATCCATCTCTCTGTCTCATTACAGAGACAAGAGACGAGAACCCTTCCCAAAACTAGTTTTACTCTTTTAACAAAGAAAACAAATCCCCGCTACCCAGATTTCACAAAAAAAACCATTTCACCCGAAAGCTATCCATATACTTAATTTATATCGAGGAAAACTACAATGCAAAAACATGAATATCATATATACATGCATGGTTGATACGCAAACTATCTCTTATCATTTTAAGCAACTCAAATCATGCATGAAAATAAGCAGACTATATATTGGTATGTAGGTTCCTACCTTAGCAAGCTTCGTTCTCCTCAAGCCCACTTAACCGAATCCACTCATATTTACTCCTATAACATCATATATATATATATATATACGTAGATCGTTAGAGTTTATCAAACTAACGAGGAAATTCTTATCTAATGTAAGTCGAGAAGAAATCTCGACGCTAAGAATTTGGTTTCGTAGCTAACAGAGCTACAGGCCATTGTTAGCACTTGTTCCTCGACAGGCTCTCAGAGTCATTTACAGCCACCGTAGAACCCAAGACGTCAATGCCAATCATATCTATCAATCCACTAACGATTATGATTTTTTTTTTCCCAACTCTAACTACAACAAATTCCACTCTTCAATTCATATTAAATCCAATAATACCAAGTGGGTGCTCTTTCTCACTCACTCAATACTCAACATGATCTTAAACAAGTGTGAACTAACATCAATGCTCTAAAATTGATCGAATATACCGAAATCCTTACCAAGTCAGCAAGAATGGCTCCTTAGCTTGCTTCTCCACCAATTTCGCAAGCTCTACTTCTCCAAACAAGCTACTGCCGAATACCACACCACCACCCCATATCAATTATCTCTCATCAAAATACAACCAATTAAATCGAAATCGAGTTTACACTAGCGATTTGAGAAGAATTTACTCACCTGTCGCTGTGATACGACGAACTTCTAATCAATTTTGAAGCTCCACACTTGACTCTAGTGTTTACAAGAGGTGGGTGGCGAGAATTTTTGGTTTAGATCGATCGAATTTGGGAGAATGGAGTTTTCTCTCTCCTAGGTTTTCAGTATTGGTGAAATTGGAGAATTGGGTGCAATTTTTGATTTCATGTGGTTTGGTTTTTGCTTTGTGCGATTTCTAATTTTTTTTTTGATAAAAAGACCATCCTACCCTTACCTCTTAATTTAGCATCCAACAAGGTTTTGAATCCCCCGCTCTCGCGTGCAACGCCCAAATTTTATTGCGCTGATACTAAAATTACAACGCTGTCGTCGAATGACTTGTCCAGTTTTTAAAGTTTCCGGTTTACAGGCGACAGACTCTTATTGACTATGCAAGTATTTAATTATGCGCACACGAATTTACCCGGTATCGAATTATTTTATCACATATTATTTATCTTCTTTTCGATTTTCGAATATTCTAAGTAGCCAGTTATATGAAACCTTGGAATTTTTCGAGAGGTTTTCCCCGAACTAACTTGGTTTTCTCGGCGGTTGCTAAATAAATTTACGCTACGTCGCTAACCGCCTATCCGATCGCCAAATGCGTAATCGCCCCTAAGGTTCAAGTGTCTTTTACTAATTTACCCTTAATAATAATTTAAGACTTTACAATTTCTATAATAATTCTAAGTTCTTTTATAGTCCAGATGGAGAACAAGTGTTCTCTGTAGTAATTAATGGTACGACAATGGATTTCAGCAAGTTTTTGGTTGCCTTTGCTGTGAGAATGCCTATGCCTGTTCCTAAAAACTCATGGGGCTATCTGTCTAATAATGTATACCTTTATAACTATGAGTATTTTCATGAGACTTATAGGGCAGGGGCTTTTCGTGTAGAGGACCAAGGGCAATATAACATAGCCCTTGGTAGCCTGTCCCTGAACGTAGGCACTGCCATGTTCTTTATCATGATGAATATCTTAGGGGAATGGCAGTTTTCTTCTGCAAATAATGTCGCTGGTGACGTTTTCCTTGCTTTAGCTGAGGGATGTTTCTTATATGACATTCCCCAGGTTTTAGTGGCTAGTCTAGCAAGAGCTCATAGCATGAGGCATAAGTACCTTCTTATGCCTGTTTTGGTTTGCCGCATCATGCGTTTCTTTTTTCTTGATTTTTGTGCCCGTTTCACAGATTGGGTTAGGGTTGACATTGTGCGACCCACCAACTGCATTATACGTTCTTTCCTTGCAATGACTTGGCCGGGGTGGAAGATTCAACCTAATTGGGTTGCCCCTTACACTCCATCCGACCAAGTGGCGCTTAACAGGTTAGCGATCGTTAATGATATATGGAGAAAGGCTTGGCAAGTTATCATGGCATGGCAAGACGCAAAAGAACCTCGCTTCTTTATTGAGGAAGAGAACAACGTGTAAATGCGGGATATGAGGTAAGTTTTAATTTTTGTTCTTGTCTGCTTATGTCCCAAGCAATTTACTTCTTGTTAACCCCATAACGGGTGGAACTCATATAAAGTTGCGTCTGTTTTTATTTATCTATATTAGTATGTTCTAAATTTTTTTTTGCAGGTGTTCTTCAATTTTCACGTGTTTCCATGGTATTTCCTACCCTTCTTATTTTAATACTTTAAGGACAAAGCATGTTCTTGTTTGGGGGTGGCATAGAAACACGCATAATTTAAGGCACCTATTAGGATAATACATGTATAATATGCACTTGTTTTCTAGTAAAAAAATTTAAAAAAAAAAAAAAAAAAAAAAAAAAAAAAAAAAATTTATGCTATATATACACTTAGGAAATAATGGTATTGTTTTTTTCTCTATGATGATAATAGTCTAGATATTTCACATTAGCTCTTAAATTAGAATAGTCTTTAGAAATTTAGGTTAATATGTAGGTAATAGTCATTGCATCTTTTCATAAATATATTGCATGAGTATCTATGATTGTTTGGCAGTAAGTTTCTGAAATATAGGCTAGAGTACTTATTCTTCAAATCCTGTGAAAATATAGTCTAAAGCCTTATATGAGTGAAATATTTGAGAAATGACACAGGGGAGAAGTAAATTCTGAATAGAGAAATCACACGTCCACTTGCTTGATCACTATACCATATCCTAAGCGAGAATTTAGGCCCCCTTTGGATCGATATAACCAGAAATTCAAACCTTATGAAATTATTTTATGTTAGTTGCCCCTCTGAGCCTTTCTTTAGTCCTTCATAAACCGCAAATCCTTTACCCTTTTACAAAACAAAATAAAAATAAAATCAGCCTACCCATTTTTGAATTAGTCTGAGAATAGAGATGAAATGAAGAATAGAAAAGAGAAAGACTTGTAGATCACCAAGAATTTGTTAGTTGGTTCAAATTAATAAGAAAAGAAAAAGAAAGTTTTCATCCAAAAAAAAAAATTAAAAAAAAAAATGGCAAAGGATGGAAACAAAGTGTAGAAGCAAAATAAGAACAAGGTTTTCTCTAGTTACATAATATGAAGACTCTATTATCTCAGACTTGTCCTTTTTGAATATCCATTTCCTTCCTTCTTAATGCATCACCTAATCCCCGTAATATCTAATAAAGACCTCTAACTCAATTAGGAATAGGTTAGTGTGATAGTAAGTGGCAAATGTGTTTGATCAACTTCGGCTTCCTTGTGTGTCATTGATATTGTAAGGTAAAGTGTGTTCACTGCGCAACTGCGCACTGGAGTGAACGAAACTTGAGTGGAAAAATCAGAGTGATTTTTGTCTTGACATATATGTGAGGACCTACTTAAAGACGATATTCCAACGTTTCAGAAATGGACCTGTTATTGCATTTCATAGCATAGTTCATTGTATATATGTTTATCCGTAGATGATTGATTATTATGCACGTATTAGCTTAGATTTCGAATTGATTATTTTGTATTCATTGCTAGTGAGATGTATAAATATCTGAGAATAAAGTAGGAAACAGTAATTTTATTTCTTAGTTGTTGTAGTATAGATGAAGTTTGTTAGTACCTTCGCTGGAAAACTCTCACGAGGCTATAACTCGTCCACTAGGAAATTCCTAGTGGTTTAATGCTTTACTGCATATGGTAAATGCAATCGCACTCAGCGAAAACGAGATTAGTTAGAACTCCATTTTTGGTCACTTATATTAATTTCTCATATTTGCTTGAGGACAAACAAAATGTTGTTTGGGGTGCTTTGATAAGAGCCCAAAATTGTAGTTTTAACCCCTTAATATCATTACATTTAGACCAATTATGTGTATAATAAAGAAAAGTTAGTATTGTTTACGTGTTTTGTGTATTTCAGGTCTTGGAGTCAAATATATGAAGAAACATATCTTTTTTGCGAGATAAAGGAGCAAAGGTTGGTTGCTAAGAAGTTCTATGTTTAAAGGTCAAGATTCAAGGAGAAAAAGCCTTTTTAAAGCCCAGTCAAAGCTGAAAAGTCAAAGTCAACGCAGGCAGAAATAGAGCAGGCAAGTTAACAGAACTTCCACAAGCAGTATCTTTGGACTCAGACCTCGAATTTGGCCTATTATATGTCAAAACGACTAGCTCGGAAAGAGCTTTCTAATGGTATAGACCTTGACCCAATCAGGAGAGTAGAAATGGACGAAAAGGCTATTGCAGTAATTTTCAATAGAGAAACCCTTTTTGGAATTAAGTAATTAGGTTTTGGGCTTGATTTCACGGCCCAAAACATGGCTCCAAAGCCCATGCACGAAATTATAAACCTAGCCCTCTCTTATATATACTAGCAAGATGCACGTGCTATGCACGCGATGTCAAACAAAACTTAAGGAAGAGTGTAAACATAATTTGCTTAACACCTTTCTTATTTGGTAACAACTCGGGAAATTGATGTAATCGTTCATAATTGTGTTTATGGTTGCTAAATTTTCTTGTTGAGGGAATGAACTTAACATTTAAAGAAGGATATAGGTAAGCGTTTTGCTCTTCAATATTGTATACCTGAATTTTGCAAGTTAACTAACACCATTTATTCAAAT
This sequence comes from Coptis chinensis, assembly GCF_015680905.1. Taxonomy (NCBI): domain Eukaryota; kingdom Viridiplantae; phylum Streptophyta; class Magnoliopsida; order Ranunculales; family Ranunculaceae; genus Coptis; species Coptis chinensis. The sequence continues at coordinate 79,449,653 of NC_141464.1, forward strand.
TGTAAGAAACATAAAGCTTCTCGTCCGAGTAAAAACCATAGTGTCATATACGATAGAAATCATAATATTATTCTATTACGATTTTTGTATTTCATTATTCAGACTTTTTGTAACATAATCTCCTTACTGGTTATGTTTGGTTTGTTAATGCCTGGAGTACTGCACTATCGTCTACAAGAAATGCTTAAATTTGACGAAGCCCTGCTTCTTTAAGAATCTGTTCAGAACTGAAAGAGGTCTTCTCGATTAAGGTGCAATTTTATGGGCAAATTCACAACAAAGTTAGCTTCTTAATGGCTCTGTTTTTGGGAAGAGTTAAATTTAGTTTGAGAAATCAGAAATTCTATTGAGCAACAAATATCGCGAGGAAGACAATAGTTTATGAAAATTTTCATTGATTTTGTTAATGATAAAATGGAATTTTTCCATTGCTAAGCCAGGATCACCATATATACAGAAACGGTTTTCCAAGCTGTTTTGCTTATTTCACAAAAATAAAATAGAAAATATGTACAAAAAGAAAGAGATGGGAGACCTCATACTACACAAGATCAAGATGTGACAATCTTCGGGTCCAATATGCATCTATAAATCTGCAGCTTGAGCCTTGCGGATTGGGCACCATTCTTCAAAAAATGCCAATCGATTGATACAGACCAAATGATAATGATGATCGCACCGCAAGTTGACCATCTCATCTCCCTCAGCATACTCTTCATGCAGCAACCAACATTAATAAATTTCAAGGATTGAAATTTTAGCACAATCTTGATTCCATTACAGATGGAATCAAACAGTTCCTTATTCGGTCACTGCAATCTTGGTATACTATTGGAATTCAGTTACTACCTACACTAATAAGCACCTCAAAAGAACTCCCAGAATCCCATACAAACACTACCAAAATCCACTTTATGATGATTGAAGTTTGAACTTGTTATTCTGGGTTCTAGTTAAGAAGTATTGTACCTGACAAACACTGCATTTGGCATCATCACCTCCTGTCCTGATCCTGAAGTTTGGAGGCGTAGGCATATAGAAGCTCCTTTTCAGGCAGTTTGAGAATTTTGCTTCCGTAAGGCCTGCGGCCGACAAGCATCCATCTTCTCACCTAGTGCTAACAATTCCTGTTATAGCAATAAGCATATATAAGGAAAGCACTACTCTGAAATCTTAGATTAAATATTTTATACATAGAATTTAGATCATAAACAGGACGCATAATGCCTCATTTAAGGAAGCAGGATTTGACACTACAATTAAAAATTCCTTCAGAGAAAGCTCCACCTAAATATTATTGGAAAAAGAGAACTAATGAAAATGAAAGGGAAAGAAAAAAAAAAAAAGTAAGGGAATATGATCTCAAAAAATCCACAGCCTATTAAGAAAAATAACAAACCTCATATACGACATGTTGTCAATGTCAAGTCTCATATCCCGATGCGATCACTTAAAACCAAGACCACTCAAGAACAAATTTGTCTCCAAAACCAATAATTGCTGCATTAGGTAAAAGAAGCTCGTGAGAAAGATCTCAAGAAGAGGAGAAAAGCACAAAGACAAACAACCTCATATGTGAGCTCCTCATCTTGTTCGATCCTTTCCAATGATAGCAATACCGCGCAAAATGCAAAATATAGCTTGAGTTAAAATTCCAAGTCAAGTCACAAACAACAATTTCCTGCTCTACCAATTAGACCATTCCCCGTGCAGGGTTTAGATTTGATCAATTACAATGATACCTCTCCGCAATTCCATCCCTATTATAATGTTGATAGAATTTACTTGGTGTATAATTTGAACTCCATAAAATGTATATTCAAACTTTACTCGGAAGTTAAAGTAAAGGGAAACACAATCCTATAAAGAAAGTTGACAGCTAGGCTTGTCGTGAGGGTGTCAAGGACATTCAACTCCTATCCTTTGACATTTGAGCAGTCTTAAGGCAACCGTTTGAGCAAATAGGCAGTTTAAGGCCGCCGTTGATTTTTCACATGGGGAAGACAATGAGATATATGTCGCCGCGCATAGATGCTATTGATGATGATTAATGTCAACAGTGAGCGGGTGTATAAGCATGGCCCTATTTCCAATAATGAACTCTTAGAGTTCAACTGAAACCAAAAAGGGCATACAACTCTTAATAAGCCATTAAGTATGATAAACAAATCTATATCAATTGATTATCCAATAGTAGAATCGCATCACCCCACTACCATGTCATGCTTCTTTGTCATTTTAGTTACAAAATTATGATTCTCGCAAACCAAACAAATTGTGTCATTCAATTAGTTATAAAATTATGTCATTGCTAGTACTACTTCCTACACGGATATCAACATCTAGGTATTCTAAAGCACTTTATTACCTTTGTTACCTTCGGTCCGTAGTGACAAAGAAGAAGGACACACATTCATTGAATCCCACCTGAATCTACAATTTTCCAACTCATGAATCCCAATAATGATAGCACTCCCAAATCAGACCTATTTGTTCGAAACCACATTTTATGAATTGATGGCTTGAGTCTTGACAATTTGGAGCTGTGGTGGGGCAGGGGCAGTAAAATTCTAGAGTACACAACTGCATAGTGTAACTCTTTTCCCTCCTCCTTTATCTAGACTTGGGACCAACAGCATAAAACCAGAAGTTTGCATTGGCGGAGTTAAAATGTTTTGTAGCAATTCCAATGATCATGGAAATATTAAGGGCGAAAAGTGATATTAGAAAATCTAAACATAAAGAAGTCATATATGAATCAATGTATAGCATGAGTAACTGAAATCACTATATGAAGACAGGACCAGTTATCAACAGTCCAAGAAAACATGAGTTGGATACATAGCTTTCAATTAATTAAACAAAGATACGCTTTACCATGTAGTAATTCATGTATGATCCACCTTTCAGATAAACCTAGCAACTGAAAAATGCTACGCCTTCACCGGTCGGGTGAGGAACAGACCTCCAAATCCTCAGAAACCCGGGACCCAAACAGATGGGAAATGACAATTAGATTGGACTTGCCTCTAAGGGATTATAACTCTATAAACATATCTTAAAAAAGATATTGTAGACAGAACAATCAGCGACTTTCATTGCAAGAGATACAGACACTTACCAACCAATCCGGTTTTGGTCCACACCTTGGGCTTATATGCCTTGTTAGGAGAGAACCAATCACAAGTAGAAACCGCTTGCAAGTGTTTATCCGTTGCAAGATCAATAAATAAAGTTCAATTAAGAAAGGAAATTGGAAAAGAATTCAAAAACTTCTATGTTGTCAGGGAGAAAGTTACAGAGTGGTCGATAGCTATCGGTTTACGTTATTCCCAGAATTGCTCTCATCTTTTATGAGTTTTATCCCCCAATTACTAACTCACTCGCCAGTGTCGCCGACAAAGTATGGTAACTTTTAAAAGCATGCTCCCAAGTCACATTCAACAAAATTCCCAAACAAAATTCTTACACAATGGGTTCGCATATTGTGATTTTGCAACCGCCAATATATCTTCAACACCACACTAAATTCCAATCAATGCTAATTGATATACACACACTGACACTCTTATTATCGCTGGATTGACTACCAGTGTGTAGGTGAATTAAACAACACAACAGTAAAAGAAATACAAAAAAAACCGACGAATTAAAATTGAAGCATAAGTTTACATCAATTAGCCTTTGATTATTTGAAAAGAAACCAAAAAGAATTTAGTTCCACAAAACCCCAGTTTAGTACAACCCCATTTAACATTTTCAGTAAGCTATCAAGGGGCTTGTGTTAGGAATATCGGATTATGCTTCGATTTAGATTACGTAAACTATGTGCATAAGCTTTGTCACCATGAAAGTACAGCTTGTCAAGCAAAGGCTTGGTTCTTTCAAACGAAAACTCATACAACAAAGGCCATTGGGAGCCTACCCATTTCAGCATTACAATTGGCATTTCAAATGACAAATAACTCAAAACTAACCTTCATACCACCCATTGCAAATCCAATCAACACCCCACATCTAGCTTATAAAGCATGAATTTGTTGGCTCTCTTTGAGAGTTTTGGTGCGACCCATCCATCTGTTGAGAAAGACTTGATTGATTTCTCCAACGATTCTCTAGAATGGGAGAGTTTGTGTCGGTACATCAACCAAATTACTTGCTCGGCAGTAGAGAGGTGTTACTATCAATATAGAGTGTATGTGATTGTAAAATTTCTCGATAAGTTTCATGTTAATTATCTCTACCGATCTCCTCGAACACAACTTGTACCGTTGTACATATTACATTAAAGCTTAATATCAAGGAGTTGTCCCGAAATCTAGTTATGTTTCATTACGTATATGGCACTAACCATTGTTTCTTACTTCGCCATCCCCGCCTTAAATGCGGAAGTCTTAACATTTATCGCTTATCTACATTAGGGATTTGGTCAAGCCGAGGTTCTCTTTTTCCTTTGCTTTATAATGTTTTATTTTTTTTTTCGACATTTCAATAAATATACGATATTTGAAAAACATGTTTACAATCATCCGAAAAGAAAACAATCAAAAGGTGAAGTGAAGTGAGAAATTGAGGCAACCAGAATTGAAATTGGAAGAACAACTTTCGGTAAGAGTTTCTCAAAAAGTAGGTAAGATTTTAGTTTCCTTCCTTAAATGTAAGGAAAAAAAGATGAGGCCTTTACTCACTTTTTTCTTCTCCGATGGTGGAATGTCTTCATGTGTTTTTCTACCCCCTTTCACATGAAACAAATTTTATATCAATCTTCTTCATTACAATCGCCTTGTCCTCAATTTAATTTAACAAAGAGAAAGCTACCGGAAAATAGTAGGATGGGAAATCATACTTCACAGCTGTTAATGACTTCAAAAGATTGGTGCCAAAGATGCATGTGAATCGTGAAGCCCTTTGGTTTGGTCTCAACAAAGATTGTCGCCGCAGTAGTGATTGAAGTATATATTTATTCTCCAATCGCGTGTTGGTTCAGAAAATGAAAGTTGATATTAAATAGAGTGAGTGATGAGTTATATAAGCCTTACCGGTAGTTCCACTATACCAAAGAGCATGAAGGTCCAAAACCTTGGGATGAAAGCGCCACTTATAAAACCACCAAATCTTGTGATCGTGAAAGAGGTTCCCATAAAATTTGTGGACATGTTTGCGGCTTCATCAAGTGGATAATTCATCGACTTCAGAAAATATGTCACGAAATTGCTCGCGATTCGATATGAACACCAAGTTTTCCAAAGATCTCCACAACTACATTTCGTGAGAATCACAGAGTGAGCACAATAGTTTTTGCTTGATCAATATGGAAAACACTCTCCATATATCTGGTAATATTGAGGAATACATAGTAGATTCTACCACCACTTTTGGGGAAAAAATGGAGTTAAAAATGGTCACATTGTTGGGAAGAAGAGGACGCGGGGCACCGTGGTCGCTTTTGCACTTTTGGGTTCCATTCTACTTGTTAAAATAACTCAATATACAAAGGAGAAGAAAGAAAAAGACTCAGATCGGGGACACCGATAACTCTTTCCCATCTCTATTCAAATCCCCAACACCCTCAAAAACCCTTCCCTTCATCTTCTACATCATCTTTTTAGCGGTGAATTAATCCAAACAAAAATCTCAAAAAAATCAAAATCGATGAATAAAAGGAAATTCTCGTGATTTAGAAAATTGAAAGTAACAATCATACCTAATTTAGAGAAATAGTCGATGGTTTTCTTGTCCATGGCCTTATAATTTTTCAATAATGAGAGGAGATTAGAGAGAAAAAAGAGAAGCTAGAACGATGTAACGGTTTTCTAGTAATGAAGTCGGTATAAATGTTAATAAAAGTGGTATTAATGGTAAACGCATTACCTCATGAACAATTGAAATGGTGCGTGCATTTTATTTCCAACTTGAATTTACACAACAATCCCTAAAGGTATTATGTAAACTTAAGGGTATAAACGAAGCAAAACCTAAATGACGAAATAGTCCATTTTAAGGGCATTGAATCATTTGTTTTAATATTTGATCAAGGGTATTTGGTGGTAGAAAAAAGGCTGGTCTAATTTAAAAGGCCAGGTTAATTATGGTGTATTTTACTAATAGAGATAAAGAGGACTAAGGCATAACTCTTGGACTGTGTTTGGTTCGCTGAAAATCAATTCCAAATTGAAATTAGATTCTTTGATTTGTGTTTCCATTAATTGGTTTTTCAAGAAACTAGATTATGTTTGTCTGGTTATAAATGAAAAAATTTATTTTTAGTTGAGTTTAGCTCGGGAGTACCAGATCAAGGCTTATGAAACCTGCGAAGCATTCAATCAAAACCAGCTATCTTCACATCTCTCCTCCTCTCTCTCCTGGCGTCAGGTGGCCAAAGTTAAAAAACAACTTCTTTTTTCTGAAAGTGGAGGTTGCTTTCCTCCTTTTCAACCCATTTAAAGAATCCATTTTCCAATTTTTCATTTTCCAGGTTGAACCAAACAGTTGAAAGTTTTCAATTTCCATGAAAACACTCTCTTTTCCTCACTTTTCCTTGAACCAAACACAAACTTGATATACTTAGACATATACTTAGTTATTATTTAGTTTAGACTATTTAGGTTTTAATTCATATAGCTTTTCATTAGTTTTAAGTTAGTTGTTTGTTCTTCATTCTTCAATTAGATTAATAAAAGAAAATTATTGTTCTTCATTATGTCTTCTTCTTATCTCTTTATTAATGACAGTCTAATGACTTCTAGCTAAACCTCCATTAGAGGGGTGATGAAACTTGATGAAGAATTGATGTGTTAGTTAGGATTATTGCTTCTTAAGAGTTTCACTCTAGTAGGTTAGTTGATTCGCCATGAGAATGGGTTGAACTTCTTCACATGCTAATTATTATTTGGCAGAGATTGCCATGAATAATTAGGGATCAAACACTTAATCTTAATTGGTTAGGATTGTAATAATCTACACTAGCATATTAGGAATACATCAAGTGGAATCGAATTCCCCTAATCCCTTCTTCATATTCACATTTTAGTATAAGTACACTTCATTACTCTCATTAGTTTTGTTAGTATCGATTGAACTAGAAAACCTTACGTTTAAACAAGCTAGGAGTGGAATGAATTCTCTACTCCACATCTTTCACGATAACCGAGAGTAGAATCTTTGATCATAATTTTGTAATAGCATCTAGTTTTACTTATTCGTAGCATAAATAGTTAAGAGTATGTAAAACTATTGTTTTACGTTATATCAATCCTCTCACAAACTACCTCATCATCTGGATGTGAGAGGAATTGGAGCACGTTTGGATTCGTACACTTGGCGAAACATTGTAACTCGATAACCGAGTCATTGGAGGATCGAGTGTCTTTGTCCACTACAACCTTCGACTGAAAAGCAAGCATGTCCAACTAAAGAACTAATTCGAAGAAGAGAAGAAGATCTTGGACCTCACATCATTGTACCCAGTCAATAATGACTCAAATTGTCCTATTTTTTATTGGATCGATGACAGAGAGAGAACCCCTGAGGCATTATTAGATGAAAGCGGTCGTCCTAATTTATACATTGCAAAGCAATCTGGTGTGCCAATAGATGGAAATTGGGAACCTATTCTGGATCCCAATCCTGAGGATAACTTTAAAGCAGCTCAATTTCCTAATGACACTCAACTTGATGGTGAAACATATTATAATCCTAATGCATGGAGAATGCCTAGTGATAGGGAGCACGATAATGCTTACAATGTTGTTGATGACGATAATGATAGCGATGTTGATGATCATGCTCAAGTTCGTGCCAGTGGTCAAATCGAGAAGGTGGTGGTGGTTGTGGAGATGGTAGTGGTCCGAGTCGAGTAGGTGGTGGTGGTCCTCCAAGTTTTGATGATAATGATGGGGTTCAGTCACAACAACTTAGAGTTTCCATTGGTGGTGGTGTTTGGTCACAACGGGTGACAGCACCAAGGTCACAGCAATCAAGAGGTGGGTCCTGCAATTGGATTTGAAGGCTTTGAGAAGAGGCTTCAGATTTCATTCTTCGAGCCAGGACTGTTTGCTGATGCTCAAAGAAGAGGCCTTCGTTCTTTGTCCAATACTCAACTGGATGAGATTCTAAATCCAGCTGAGTGCACCATCGTAGCATCTCTATCAAATGCGGATCTTGACTCGTATGTTCTTTCAGAGTCCAGCCTTTTTGTCTTCTCTTACAAGATCATAATTAAAACATGTGGAACCACAAAGCTGCTTCTGTCCATTCCTCACATCCTAAGGCTTGCAAATACTCTTTCTCTTTCTGTGAAAGCAGTCAAGTACACACCTGGGAGTTTTGTATTTCCAGGCGCCCAGTCATATCCACACCGCAGCTTCTCGGAGGAAGTTTCTGTACTCGATGGTTATTTTGGCAATCTAGGGGTAGGTAGCAGAGCATATATGATGGGCTCTATCACCAGATCCCAAAATTGGCATGTTTACTCCTCCTGTGCTGAATCTATGGACCATCCGGAGACCCTTTATACACTTGAGATGTGCATGACTGGGTTGGACAAGAATCTAGCATCTGTCTCCTACAAGACCCAATCAAGTTCAGCAGCTCAAATGACAAATGCGTCTGGGATAAGGACGATTTTGCCTCAATCTGAGAACAATGATTTTGAATTCGATCCTTGTGGTTACTCTATGAATGCTATTGAAGGCTCAGCAATTTCCACAATTCATGTTACACCAGAAGATGGTTTCAGCTATGCAAGCTTTGAAGCGGCAGGATACGACCCAAAATCTGTGAGTCTTGAGGAGCTCATTGAGAGGGTATTAGCTTGTTTTGGACCAACTGAATTCTCCATTGCTGTACATGCGGAAGATGCAAATGATAAATTTCAGTGGGATTGCCGTGATGTGCATGACAGTTGAAACTTAACTTGAAAGTACTATTGCCCAATATGTTGAAATGGGTATTATCAATGTATTCGAATACTAGTTATGTTGTGGTATTTGCATTCTGGTTCCTATTTTCGTTGTCTTTGTTTTTAATTTTCTTGGCTTGTTAACTTGGTAACTGTATAGTTTCTACTTTCTACTTTCTACTTCTAGTAGCGAGACATTCCTTCTGCCACTAACTTCTGCGTTATGAATTGACCCAATACGCAGGTTTGTTATAATCGTAGGTGGTAATGTATGATGTATCGCGTATGTGATGGTAATATGGTATAATCTTTAGAGCTAGCTCATGTATGAAGAATATACAGCTTTGAGTGCCCTGGAATATTTTCTAGGCTCGTCAGTCTAAATCTCAAATATAGTTTTCATACCTATTTGTAAAATGAGGAAAAAAAAAAAAAAATGGTGGCAGCCATAAGCTTTCTAAGTATGACATAAATACCAAAATAATTTTCTAACTTATCAGTGTGCAATCAATGAATTTTCAACTTATCATAGTAAATCCGGTACTCTACTTTGGCCTGAAATCATATTTGTATAAATTGGTTAGTTACTTGATGTACATTGTATCAATTGGTTCAGAAAAAAGTACGTTGTATCTTGTAGTATTTTAGTTTTTGTAAACTTGTAAGTGCGACTCAGACTGTCTATTTTGAGGAGCTGGAGTAACCATATATTTTTCCTGTTGAGTATACTGAGCGGATAGATTTTGACGGGTATTTGTCCATCAAACTGCAATAGTGAAAAGCCGTAGTAATAAGTAATAACTAAGATTTTGAGGAACATTAGCAGCCGATGAGGAAAAGAAACTGCAGCCAATCTGCTTATATGGTAGCAAATGTGGCACATTTGATTGGTGCCTAAGCAGTAAGCATACAACATGGTAGGGAACAAAAAATTTCAAGAAATTACCCATACTATGATATCCTAGTATTGCTTATGTCCTTATGCCAGGTGAAATGGCTTGACTCTAGTATTTTTGACATATCAAGTACTTACGATCCGGATCTAGAATGCTCCAATGTACCACTGCTCACTCACGTATTCACAAAAGATGTTCAAGGACCATCCATCAAGGAAAGTAGACCTTTTTTTTCACATAACAAATATAACTTTGTTTGAACTTTAATTACATGCTGGACTACTTACAAAAGAAACCGATAAGATTAAAATCGAAAGCATTTGAAAAGATCTATGAAACCTTAGGGCCAATGGGGTCGTGAGCATGGAGAGGAGGATCATAATCACAGAGTTTTTTATAAATCGAGCGGGTTGTGAAGATTCCCTTTTTTGTGAGAGATCATTGTAGCTTATCAGTTAAGTCATGTTGACTTAGATGAATGGTGGTGATTTGTTGAGTAGTTCGCGCATCAAAGAGTGTGTGAATGAGGGGTACATTCCAAGTTGCTTGGGAGGGATGAATGAGGTCTTGAACGAAGGAGGTTGAAAGGTGGATATTAGTGGCAGACCTAGTATCCAGTTATTGTCCCAAATGGAGATATTGGAGCCATTACCAACTCTCCAGATGGAGTTTTTTTTAACAAGTTTTAGACCAGTTGTAACACTTTTCCTTGGCACGTGAAAAGCTCACCACGAGATCTCAACTTCACATGGAAATGCTATCACGGTTTCGCACCGACAAGAGCAACAATTGGCACTCACATAAACATCCCTACCACAGCTTGTCCTATCTGTAACTACCACAACGAGTCTCTACATCATATGCTTCTTGAATGCCCTTTCACGAGAGCATGTTGGTATGCCTCCAAGTGGAGTTTCCAACTTGATCGAGTGCGTCACCTGAATCCTAAAATTTGGATAAGTCTTTGGCTTTCCCCTCCAAAAAATTGGGGCTTCTACCTTGATGCGTAGAGTACCTTCTGTGTTGATATCACCTGGCTTATATGGAAAGAAAGATGTAAAGCTACTTTTGAAAAAAAGATTCCAAACATCGCCCGCATAATGCAGATAGCTAAATCAACTCAAACGTCTAAAACTCTAACTACACATCATATCACATCCCTTCCGGTTCAATCACCTCCAATTACACAGCATACTACCAGCCCATTGTGGCAACCACCTAAACCACCTTTCCTTAAAATGAATATAGATGCTTCATTCATTATCCAAACACTCTCATTCAGTATTGGCTTTATTATGCGAGACTCTCACAGAACGCCTTATCGCCAGTACTTGGGACAGACATGCCACCACCACAGCAGGGAGGTCGAATGCCGAGGGTTCTTCCGCCACCCAAAGGGCCTTAGAACAACAGCTCACTCACCTAGAATTGGAGATCGATGCTCAAGCAATTTCAAAGGAATGGGTTAGTTATCATCTAATTTTTCTTGGCACTCTAAAAGACATTTATCACATCTCTAGCAACTAATTTTGTTTACTTTGAATTTCTTTTGTAAGGAAATGGCATAGTAGACTTAATTTCTAAGAGAATCATTCCTCTGGAGAAGATTCCTCTCTCTCATTCTCTCCCTCAATGGATGCCATTGATAAAGATAGGACATCCATACCCATATGTACAGGCTCTGTCAACTGACTTTATATAAATATATCGTTGATTACCAAAAATAAATAAATAAATAAATCTATGAAACATCTCAGATATATATGTTTAAGAGAAATCCATCTATTCATTGCCATTATTAGTTTATTATATTCTCCCCAAACTCCTTAGGAACTGGTTTAGATAACAATCGTCCCATCTTCTGATAGAGATACCCTTGGAGTTGATTCCTCTTCTATACAGTTCTTGTGTATGCAAACTGGGGTTCTAAAGAGGTAGAACCATATATACAACTCAGAGTCGGAGTGTTGGACCATTGGATCCGCTATGTTCATGAGAGACATACGCTTGCTTTGGGCAACCACCAAAGTTAATAGAACGACAACCAACATAAGCATGATAACTTTCATTCATCATATATCTATACTGGGAAAACATTTTCTGCTATGCAATCAAAATCCTAAATTGTTGAAAAAAATATTCTTTTTCACATAATACAAGTTTCACTCTCCTTAACAAGCATTCAAAGAAGTTCTCTCCTTCCCTTCTCATTGGAAAACAAACACATGAAAGATTTGCTGCACCTCACCTGAAACAAGTTTGGCTACATTTAGTATGGTCTGAACTTTCTTGCAGCTCTCAGCTGTTGTATCCGCTTTTATCCCCGCTCAAATTTGCTCAGAACATCATTATCTCTGCAGGGAAAAAAAAAAAACTTACTTCACTCTTCTCCAAATTACCAAATTACTTTGTAAATTATAATAGCATTTATGAGAAAATAAATGGTTTGAGAGAACAAGATAGAAGTGGACAATAAAATTGTAGTTTTACTGGACTGACAACTAGACAGGCTTTCTCTTAAACGGATATGTCCGTTAATGGACATGTTAGTGGGGCAGCTTATATAGTGTCTTGAACATCTTTTTAATTTACGTTTATTAACTTGTTTGTGGGCAACTTATATATGACACTATATAAGTTGTGCAAGACACTATATAACATATCCATAAACGGACAGTCCGTTTAAGAGAAAGCCTAGACAACTAGATATCTTACTTCATTTCCAAAAAAGAGACTACCGCAAAGAGAGCTTTAAAATGTGCTCATGCTATATTCCAAATAGGTACACAATTTGAGAATGCTAGGACTGGCAGGACACCACACAACCATATTCATAAAGTAACTTAGACTATATGAATTTACTTATAAAATACTGACGAATGAAACGGTTACAATTCCTTCCATTAATTAACCTATTGAATTGATAATTCAATATCATTTGTATCGGCTTCTATTGGATACATGTATAATTTTACTCATTGGCAACCCCAGTTACTCTGTACACCTTTTGCGATCCATATTTGCTAAACCAGCTTAAATGACAAATTCCTTGGAACTGGGAGCTCAAAATAGCATGCTTTATACGAGTGCAGTGTCGTTGGGCTACAATATCATTGCAGCAGGTGCCTACACTAGGTTAACATATACATAATTGAATGTATTAGACAATACCACTAACTAACAATGTTTGCGGTTTGCCCATTCTTCCGAGTACTTTATGATCTTCAGGAGCCACATGTTTAATGAAAATTGCTTTCCTTTGAGCAACTTACGGAAATTACAAAGATATGATAACTAATTATTGAGAAGAAGTCACTGACATGATTTTTAAATTGTTGCTCTCATGATGATAACATATGTGGTATCTGTTGTTTTTTTATGTAATACAGCTAACATTAGAGTAGCATATATATCCATCATAAACAAGATCGTCAATTACGCTTTAGTTTTTACTTAGCACCAAGAGAATGTTGTATAAGCATCCATTTTCTGCAAGTATTTGTTTCAGTTGCCTATGGTATATTAAAACTCAAAAGAAAATGACAAAATATACAAATTTTGAGGATATTCAACATACCATTTCTCTGGGCCTCCTTTCTCTGAAATTTGTAGAAATTCAGTCCAACATCATTACTTTTCTTTTTTCCCATCTTTTCCAGAACAGCAGCTAGAGCAACAGAGCCCATGGTTGTTCCACTTTCAGCATCTGTAGTTTTCTTCCTGCCTTTGTGCTGTCCAACTACAGTCCATCCACCATCTGCAGCTTCTGCTTCTTTCTCTTTTCTTGCCTGCTTTTCAGTAAGTAATTAAGAACTGTTCTCTGGGAATGAAAAGTACTCTAAATTACAATGTACAAACACCAAGAGAAAGGCAACAAAATTGCATCTCAAATTCTTTTTTTTTTCTTTTCGAGTCATAACTATCAGCATTTATTTACTTTGTGGGTGTACTCATGAATGCGGACGTACTTAATTATGCGGTGTAGTAAGTTGTAGGTGTAACTACTAACTAGTACAGAAGTAAATATAGAAATAACTGAGGTGTCACCTTGGGTTTTAACCTCACATGATTTATATTTTTGCTCAATAAACAACAATTTCATTAAAAATAATGTGAGAAGTAGGTTTATAACCTATTGCACCCTCTTTTCTCATTCTCTTCTTCATCTCCTCTTTCTCCTTTCTATTCTGTCACTTTTTTTTTTGATAGATAACATCCTTCACTTTCTTAACAGATCCAAAAAAAAAATCCTTAACTTTATTTTCTTTCACCAGGTTGGAGCATCCAACTCAACACCAATTAGGCAATGAGTTGAGGGGCCCCAGGAACATAACTGTCCGATGTGGGAATCTTCTAAACATCTCAACTAAAAATATTCAAAATTAACTCTTCATGTATATGTTTAAGTACACACTTGATGTCTATGTGACCAAGAGTATAAAACCTGTAATAAATATTAAGATAAGACACCTGTTCCTTCTGTGCCTCGTGAGAGATTATAAATTCATCAATTCTTTCTTGCAGTATCTTCAAGCCAGGCCTACTCTGATAATAGTTGGTAATCCACTCTGACAACCCACAGAAAGAAATTGTCTTACAAGCGAGTTGAGCCAAAAAAACAAAACTAAACCAGAAAATATAGAGAAGCATAAAGAAATATAGAAACCAAGGTAGATGAAAATATGGATAGATTCTCGATCTCAAAAAAATAAAATATAGACAAAAAAAGAAAAGAGTGATCAAAGATCATGGATGAATGCCTATTGAGAATGAAGAAATAAACTATGCACATGGAATTACATATCGAGGAAGCGAAGTTGCTTTCCAAATGAATTGACACTCGTATTTCTCCCTCATCAGGTGTCCTAAGAAATGGAAGTGTAGTAAGGAATAATAGCTTATAAGACCCTAATATATTTCCCAGGGACAACAACGGAGAATTAAACCTACAAATTTTTAAAATGGGAAATTCCAATCCATCATAATCATCACTTTTCTCTTTCAATTCAATGCTTCATCCGTGGAAACCTACAAGAGAAGATTGTTTGGCTGAACCTTCTTCGTATCAGTTATTCTCTTAAGAAGTCACTGAGAAGCGTCAAATCAGAATCCCATCCAACAAATTTTACTTCCCGCAGTCCCATGCCTTCAACTGATTAGCATGGAAGTGTTTCTCCACAAGAGACACCTGAGTCTCTGATGCCTGGATAAAGAAACTGGCACTGACACAATAACGCATATGGAGGAATAAAACAGAATTACCTTTTTTCTTTTGTCATAAAAATTAAAAAGGAATGAAACTGAACTTCACAAAATCTAGGACGTGGTTACACTTGAAACTTCATATACTTATCGGTGTGTCCCAGACTTCCATCGTTCTTATAATCAACGCCCTCTTGACACATCAATCCGTCTTCGCTCATTCTATTGTTCTAGTGTAGGGTGGGTCACACTTTAAATCAATAGAAATTAAGTTAATTTTCAATGTCCAGAAGAAATAGTACGCATCCTTCTTGAGGGTACTCAATTTAGCACGATTTCTCCACATTTCTTCACTTCTCTGATTATCTGAATTTAGTCAATTTACACAATAATCATTACCTTTTTTTCCCCCTAATCAATGTAATTTGGTATGGCACAAAACGTTTCTCTCAAAATAGTAACAAGCAAGACAAAAGTACAAAACAAACAAACTTTTGAAATATAATTATTAAAAAATAGAAAACAGAAATAGAGTTCTGCTAAGTAAAACTAGTATGAATAAGTATTTGATATCTGATGGACTCGAAATTGATTCGTCATAAGTTTCGGATCGACTCCACAAGTTTTTAGACCTTGCAAAAAAGAATTGG
Organism: Coptis chinensis; assembly: GCF_015680905.1. Lineage (NCBI taxonomy): Eukaryota > Viridiplantae > Streptophyta > Magnoliopsida > Ranunculales > Ranunculaceae > Coptis > Coptis chinensis. The sequence goes on from NC_141464.1 coordinate 79,465,300, forward strand.
CACCATTATTGATTCCATGTAATCCTCTAACGCCACAATACATCCTATATACAAAAAAAAAAATCTACTTCCTTCACACACGCAAAAAGACAAGGAAGCACAAGCATACGTATATATATATATATGTCCGCCAACACAACCATGCAAAAAACGCTACTAACGTGTAGACTTAGCTAAAAAAGAAAAGTAGACAGAAAAACATACATTTTGCAGAATGTAATACTCCACAAATGAAGGGCATAGAAAAAGAAAAAGAAAATATGTCAAAAAACTTATCCATACTTTTCATTCCTTTGGAGCAGTCCACATCCACTGATGAAATTTGATAAACCTCGCTTCCTACAGATCCACTTCCTTTATTGATTATGTTACTACTTTTCTCTGATGAAACCAGATCCTTCTTTTTCTTCTTGACAGCTTTTTTGGACTTATCTGCAAGTAAAGCAGAGGAATTAAAATTATACACACCTACACTTGGTGAACCACTACACAATAATTTTTTAAAATTGACAAATAAGAGAAGTATTTATGATTCTAGAATAAGAGATTATAGAGTCAGCAAAATATTTACTAGTTCCATTCACTTCAACATCTGCCTCCTGAAGTCTTGTAGATTTCTTCTTCTTGGAAGCTTCCGACTGTGAATTACCATCTTAGGCAAAAAGAATTTAAAATTAATTTGCGGCAGGTAGGACAAAAGAGAAAAAGAAAAGGCAAATGAAACAAGAGAAACAGTAAAGCAAATGATACTAACTTAGCACACACCTCAAAAGAGACAGTGACTAAACTTCGAAGGAGTGTGGATAAAGTACCGACTTCAGACAATTAGCTTTTAAATCACACGATGTCGTCAGAATAATTCTCTCACTCTTGGTCTATTTTCAGTACTCCTACTTCCAATCCTTTGTACTTCTACTTTCTATGATCACAGTAACGTTTTTTTTTTCAGTTGTTGTTGTTGTTGTTGTTTGGTGAAGTATAGCAATAATGGCTGACTTTATGAAAAAAGTATGTCTAGTAAAATGTCACAGGAAGAGTTCTAGCAATGTTTCGTCCATATTATATTGGGAAAGGAAATGAAACAAAAAAGGAGAGACGCGCCTAGAGGCTAGATTGAAGATTTGAAATAAGGTTAAAAAATGGTAGACACAAATTGCTGGTGATAATATTTAGTATCAATTATCCAATTCCAATGTATTAAATACAATTTTAATATTTTATACATTATCGGTGCACCCTGACAGCTTTGACATAAAATGGAAAATAGGATGCAATAAATGGAAAAGGCCTAAAGTTTGAAAACAAAATTGAGCACACAAACAACCATCATAATTGGGATCACAAAGACAAGCAAAGGTTGATGGTTGGTGGAGAGGATCTCCACAACATGGAGATGGCATACAAAAATATGATATATTGGTATGTCTTTATATTGTGGTATGAAGTTTCAAGTTAGCAGTGAAGGTTTAGAAATCTCAAAATAAGCTGAGGTCTTTAAAATGATCCTCACGAAGATTACTATCATAACGTTGTCGACATAATATCATCATATGACCATGGTCTCCAAGTTGTGAAATTGTGGATTATACAGGGGAACTGTGGAAACTAAGGACATGTTGCAAGAAATTGGATAAACGGAATATGCAAATTTTACAGGGTTGTGCCTAAATAAATCATAAAATATCAGATTGATGCAGCATTCTTAGCTATATGTAATGGAGTAAAACATTAGCATGTATAAACAAGACATCCTTGAGCACTGAACCCTTTTCTTAAAAAATATTCAATCCAAAACTGAAACAGCACGTCAGGGTAAAGATACAAAGCTCGTGCCAGTAAACAAATAAGTAATTAAATAGTTCTTACGAGTATACACACATTTTAGCTTTTCAGACTCACCTTTGCCGTTATAACCAAGCTGATCAGCTTCGCTTGCATTCTGCTCTTTTCTTTTCTTTCTTGATTTTTTGCTCTTTTTCTTTTCTTCGTTTCCCTCGGCCAACTTTTCATCTATAACTACCACTGACAAACACAATTAAACATTAAAAAAAAAAAAAAAAAATCAAATCATGTAGTACATGCCAAAGTTATATAGTAAGCTCACATTTGAGCATTTCGGAGTCAGGTTCATCCTCAGAATGAAGCTGATCAGTATCGTCCACATCAGCTCCACTTACATTCTGATTTTTCCTTTTCTTCCCTGAAAACTTCTTCTTGTTCTCTTTCATTAAGTTTTCATGATGTGATTCAACTAAAGTCACATTTTCAAGTAACTTCTTCCTATGCTTAATTCCCCGGCTCGTATTCCCTCCACCATTATCTAAAAATCAGCTAAAATGAATATAAACATAAAACTAAAACATAAAACTAAAGAAAAATATAAACGTACCCATTGTAGATAGAGACCCGGCAAGCAATTGCTCTAACCCTGCCAAACAATAATTTATTATTATTCTACCCCGGCCCAATGAGACTAATAATACAAGACCATATCTATTATGTTACGTCGTAAAATTGAAACGGAAAAAAAAAAAATCTTACAAATATAATAATAAGTGCCGCAAGAGTGGTAGTAAATACTGGAACTGGGAAGACCCAAAAGAATAGAGTTTGTGAGAGAAGAATTAATAAGACAAGTCTGGTTTATGAGTTCGCCAATTAGGTTTGGCAAAATTAGTGATAGATGTCGATTAGATAAAGTTAGTGGATGACATGATGTGGCTGTAGTTTAGTGGTTAGAATTCCACGTTCGAATCCCAGCCTGGTGATTTTTTAAACCGCTACTAGCGAGGTCTACTTGGTCGGGGATTAATCGGGTGATTTTTTAAAACACTATATTTCTTTACAAGCATTTGATCTTTAAAACAAGTGAGAGTTGATTTGCCTTTTTCTAAACTTTGACAGCATTGCCATTAGACAATCATTATATCTAGAAAACATTCGGTAGGACTTGTCATGGCTTGAAGCACATAATTAGAAGATCCATAAGCACACTGTAATCAAATGGACACAAGTTAATTCCTAATCGTCTCCCATCACATATATCAAAACTACCATATCCTATATAATCATAGAAATACATCAGTTTCTCTAATCCACTAAACTAAACATATCAGCTAAAAAAAATGTTTAATCATATATATATACCTTTTAACAGATGCAGACCAAGACAAAGTAAGTTCAAAGATCTCAATCTCTCAAAGCGGATTTTTTTATTGGATTACAAAGAAGTGAGGAGAACTGGAGAAGTGAGCGTACCTGTGCTGCTGTCTGTGCGTTTTTGGGTTTCGCGAGCCCTAAATTTTTGGTTTGGACCTTTTTTAATTTCTGTTTCGCGGGCTAAAAAAAAAGGCCCGATTTCACACTATTAACTCGCCCGGATGTCTTTTTTAATTACTTTTTTTATCTATAGGATGCCTTACTAATTGGATGTATGTCTTTTTTCAAATCTAATGGAGTGGAATCTGTTGAAAGTGCAGTTTTACTTTCAGATTCTGTTTTTGTATGCCATTATTTTCGATTTTATATTTTGTATTGCAAGTATGACCATATCATATTTCATATTTTTTGGGAGATTTGATTTGATTTGATATGGTTTTGATGATTTGATTTTTCTTTTCCAGGTTATTACAGAACAATAACATTACAGGACCAATTCCAAAAGAGATTGGAAGGCTTGCGAATCTGCATACTTTTGATATCTCTAATAATGTTCTAACTGGAGAAGTTCCCAGTTCTCTAGGCCACTTGAAAACTCTACAATACCTGTAAGTAAGAATGCATAGAAAAACTAATGTTATCTTATATGACGTTTTAATCTTCTGGTTTTCAGTTTGGATTATTACTTAACGTACTGTTTTTCATGTTTTTTTGAAACAGGAGGCTTAACAATAATAGTCTGTCCGGGCCAGTCCCTTTGTCTTTAGTAAACATGTCACAGCTTGCTTTTCTGTAAGTGTTATGACCAGTTGACCTCCACTGTGGTTTCAGGACCAGTTGCTTTTCTGTAATTGTTATTTCTCTTGTAGAAATTTGAATATATGTGAGGTTTGATTTGGTTATGTTATTTTTGTTTCAGGGACTTCTCTTACAATAATTTAAGTGGCCCTATACCAAGATTTCCTGCCAGAACATTTAAGTGAGTCACACTTGTTAACGATTTTTCTGTTTTTTAAGCAAAATAAACTGTTGTATCGAACATTTATCATTCTGTTTCTCTGTTGTTTAGCATTGTAGGAAATCCTCTGATTTTTGCTACTGGGAAGGAGCAAGAGTGCTCTGGAACAACACCTCTGCCACTTTCCTTCAACTTGAGTAGCTCACAAAGTATGGAATTTAATATTTTTATTTAATTATGTATATTTTTTTTTTCTATAACTGTTTTCTATAAAAATTTGAGTCCCGCGTCACATTAATACTACTAGTTTGGTGATGTTTCAAGTACTCTTAGAATCTGCTTAGTACAATGCAAGCTAAAAATGATATTTAAAATTGAAATTAAGAGCAGAATCAGAGATCAATTAATGGAAGTAATAGTGTTAAGCACATATGATTGATTACAAAGACTTTGCGTATAATATAGTCGGTATAAACAAAGATCGATCAGAACATAGAGAGGTGTAGAACTTTTCCAATTTTGCCGTGCAGAAGTACTTGCAAAGTATTGATGAAATCATGAAATTTTGCACATATTCTGTCTAGTGGTGAATATATAAATTTACATTGAGAGTAACAATATCAAACCAGAGTTTACTCCTAGGAATGTTCTTGCAGTTATATGCTTGTTACTTTGTTCTTATTGTCCTGGTCTCCTGGATGTCAGTCTTGATGTTTTTTCCTGACTACTCCTCTATCTTCTTGCCTATCAAGATCAACCTCCAGGCAGACCAAAAAGTCACAAACTAGGGCCTTGCCTTTGGTTCAAGCCTAGGCTGCATCTGTTTACTCATACTTGGATTCTGGATCCTTTTCTGGTGGAGGCGTAGATACAACAAACAAATCTTCTTTGATGTTACCGGTTTGTAGAAATCAAACTCAATAAAGCAGGACCAAAATAAGAACAAACATCGCCATTAAAGTATCTCATTCCTCTAACTACCACATTATTCCAAATTTTCAGACCAACATCGTGAGGAGGTATGCCTTGGAAATTTGAAGAGATTTCCATTCAGGGAACTTCAGGTTGCCACTGACAACTTCAGCAGCAAGAACTTAGTTGGAAAAGGTGGATTTGGTAATGTTTATAAAGGGTACTTACGAGATGGGACTGATGTGGCCGTAAAAAGACTCAAGGATGGGAATCCTGCTGGCGGGGAGATCCAGTTGCAGACTGGAGTTGAGATGATCAGCCTAGCAGTGCATCAAAATCTTCTCCGGCTTATTGGGTTTTGTATGACGAACTCTGAGAGACTTCTGGTTTACCCCTACATGTCCAATGGTAGTGTTGCTTCTCGTCTCAAAGGTAAAGAAACTACAAATGTTCTGTATCTCCATTTTACATATTCTCACATATTCTCCAGAAATAATTATTGGAATTTATTAATTCATTTTGTTTTATAGGAAAGCCAGCCTTGGATTGGAGTACTAGAAAGAGAATTGCATTGGGAGCCTGAAGGGGTCTATTATACCTTCATGAGCAATGTGATCCTAAGATAATACATAGGGATGTTAAGGCTGCAAATATACTGCTCGACGACTATTGCGAGGCAGTGGTAGGAGACTTTGGATTGGCAAAGCTTTTGGATCACCGAGACTCGCATGTGACAACAGCTGTGCGAGGCACAGTGGGGCACATAGCACCGGAGTATCTGTCAACAGGCCAGTCCTCAGAGAAAACTGATGTGTTCGGCTTTGGTATCCTTCTCCTAGAATTGATCACAGGCCAGAGAGCATTAGAGTTTGGTAAAGCAGCAAACCAGAAAGGTGCCATGCTCGACTGGGTAAGTCTTATTGCCATTACATCGAACAAAATGTTTTGACAAGCTCAATGTTGACATTTTCTATCAGATACACAAATGCACTTCTACACAAGTAGACTTTCCTTTATTTGTCTTAAACGTGAGTGTCATTTTGTGCCAGGTGATGAGTGCTAATTTGATCTTCTGATGTTTTCCTTTATTCTTGAGTAACAAACGGATCATTAATTACTCCACAAACCTTTTTTTGGTTCATTGATCTAACATTCGTTAACAATTACAGGTTAAGAAAATTCACCAAGAAAAAAAGCTTGATGTTCTTGTCGACAAAGACCTCAAGAATAACTACGATCTTATTGAGCTTGAGGAGATAGTTCAAGTGGCTTTGTTATGTACACAGTACCTTCCAGGTCACCGACCCAAGATGTCTGAGGTGATAAGAATGCTTGAAGGTGATGGGCTTGCTGAGAGATGGGAAGCTTCACAGAGAACCGACGGAACCAAATACAAAGCATCCCATTCATTCTCTTCATCAGAGAGATAATCTGATCTTACCGACGACTCTTCCTTACTAGCACAAGCAATGGAACTATCTGGCCCAAGGTGAATACATCTTCAAAAAAGGATAAAAACTAGAATCTTCATAAAATATCGGTTGTATAGTAGTTAGCGTCATATAAGAACATCATAATTAAGTTAGTGAAGTTCAGTTATTAATGTATAGACATGGACTGATTCATAATGTCATTTTCTGAGTGAAGAAAGAATCTGTTAGGTATCCAAGTTAGTGTAATGAGCTTGTATGAATAATGATCTTATAAAGAAAAGAAATTATTCTTCCAACTTGCATCATCTTTTATTGTATACATATCACAATAGTTCTGATGTATCGTGGACGTGGGACGAGTTAACCTTCAGTTCAACAGGCGTAATGCGACTTGTGTAAATTTTCATTGTTGTAGTTTTCGTATCAAAAGGAGGTGGTAACTCGAGCACCATTTAAAATAAGGCCACGAGTTTGAGCATGATATATTGATCTATAATCTCAGCGAATCACAAAAACAACTGCATTTCTTCCAACGAAAAGAATCACACTTCAAGTTTGTCTCCGTTTTTTACTTGGATGAAGAAGTGAAGAACACCTCCTTGAGCACTTGTTATCACTTTTATCAATCACGCCTACTCTTCCCTTATCAATCACAATAAAATTGAGGCCTTGGATCACATTCTGCATTACTGCTCGCTTAAAGAAAAAGAACATAAAATAAACTAAAACCAATGCAAGAAATCAATTACTCTGAAACGGTAAGGATCTCCCAGTTCAATATAATGTACTTAAAATAAAAGAACTCCATCTTGAATACTTTCAGACTACAGACCAGAGCATATGATGTAGCTAATCACCATTTACTAAAGCTTTTGCATTGATCATTAAAACAATAAATAAGTTACACCTGACACCAGCAACAATAGTAGCAGTCATACCATTACAAACAAAATGATTGGGAGTGAAAATGTTGGAAATATTGAAACACAAATAATATCTGTACTCCAATGTCTCAATTCCCAACATCACTTACAAATTCACACGACAATTTTTCTTCTCACGGTTTACTTTGACAGCTAATGAAAGATGATCCTCAGTAATGGTAAATGCTAAGCAGAGGGATAGACCACGCTAGACATTCTATGGTGGCTGGTGGCACCAAAAAGGAAAAACTTATGTACAACGAATCCATAACAAACTAATGTCCAAGGCAAGAACTCAATTTCGAGATGATACACCCTTAAACAAGATAATTCCCACGCCGCCAACAGCCAGAGACAAAATAATTGGAATTCCAACGAATTTGATATTCATTAATCTGCTCCTTTCTTTTCTTCCATGGTGTACCTGTTCTATATTTTCGTGAACAAAGTTGCTAAGATTATCTAATTGATGCATGAGCTGGCGCTGCCTCGGGTGATGACCACTACCTAATTGGAAGCAAATTGACAGAATACCACAGTATTAGACAGTATATTAACAGAACTAAGGGTGTGTTACTGCAGAATTCTCCACCTTTTGGTGGAGAATCTTCAACAGATAGCATACAAGGGAATCTTTAGTCACTTTCCAAAACTTTCATGGGAAGCTGTACCATATGCTCTCCTGCCATACCATCCTTATGTTACAATCCACAACAAAGTTGTTGATGAGGGTGGTATAGAGTTCGGTAAGTTCCCTGTCATGGTTTTTTTTGTTCGGTTAAGTGAAATTATCATGGTTCTATCTTATGAAATTATCTACCAAAAAATGGGTTAATCATGGTAAATTCCCTTGTCAAACCAAACACACCACATAGACATTTAAACATTTATATTGTTGGGAGATTTCACTAGAAAGTCACACCTCAATCTAGTTACTTTCTATCCCAAATGATTTCAACTTGGAGCTCACACCAAAGAAATCACTCACCCAAGACTTTGGTAGTTATCACAACAAACTCAAAGAAGCAAAGCCACTAATTTATCATCACTCATAGCAAGCAAACAATAAATAAGGAAGTAAATATGCAAAGAGACACAAAGATTTAGGTGGTTCGGTAAATGTTACCTACATCCACACAAGAGCCAAATTTCCTTTATAGCAAAGATTGGAGAGTTTACAAGAGATATCAAGAATCAAGAACAAGAGGCATCACTCAAACCCTAGCTCAATAGAGCTCCCACAATACCCAAGAAATAAATCTCTCAAAAAGTTGTCTCAAAACCCTAATCTATTTCCTTTATATAGGTACACATAGAAAAAGGTGAGAAATATGGGGCTTGGGGCGAAATATCGACAAATCATCAAAATTCGAAAAGTTTGAACTCAAAGTTTGTTTGGTGAGATACCGGAGCTTCATTAAACCGGCGGTTCCACGTTGAACAATCTCCCACTTGGAACCTTTGAGATTCTACATACACATCACATCTCAATTGTAACAACTCAATCCAAATCCAATTTACTAATGAAACACTTCGCTTCATCCATCATGGTCTTCAAGCAAGAAGACCCACCGGGTTGAACACAACTTCAACTTCTCCGATGGGCCGCGGTCTTGGTCAACATATCCCACGGATTCTCACTCCGCTTGGATCTTCTCAAGTGCGAAAACCTCATCCTCCAACAGAGATCGGATAAAATGATACCGAGACCAATGTGCTTGGTCCTAGAATGAAAGGCGTAATTTTAGCAAGATGTATAGCACTCGATCGCCACATCATAACACACTTCTCTTGCTTCTTCATCCCAAGCTCTTCCATCAATCCACGTGAACTGGATCATCTCTTTGCTTGCCTCTCAGAATGACCACATACTCTGCTTTTGTGGTAGACAAAGCAACAATCTTACTCAGAATCGAAAATCCAACTCATCATCGCAGCGCACCCACCTTTGTAAAGACATAACCAAGAGTGCTTCTTCAAGCGATCTACTTCTCCCCGCAAAATCGGCATCCACATACTCTTGCGGGTTTCACAACACCCCTTCCATAACATAGGCATTTCTCTGTAGTACCTCTCAGATATCTCAATATCCACTACACGGCTTCCCAATGTTGCTTGCCAGATTAGACATAAATCTACTAACAGCTCCCAATGCTTGGGTTATATCCGGACACGCAAACCATGGCATACATAAGACTTCCAATGGCGAGGTATGGTACCTTAGTCATGAAGTTTCTTTCCTCAACCTTGGAAGAGTGTTCCTTGACAACTTGAAGTTGGATCGCAAAGGTGTGCAAACCGGGTTTCGCGACTACCCATGTTGAACCTCTTCAATACCTTCTCAATATACTCGGCGAGACAATTCCGAATACCTTTACGCTTTATCTCTTCCCGATCCTCATCCCTAGAATTTGTTTCACAGACCCAAGTCCTTCATAGAGAACTCACTTGCTAACTTCTTTTCAATCTCCCAATTTCGACATATCGAAACTTCGCTACTAACATATCATCAACATATAGCAACAGATGACGTGAGCTAGAGTCGAACCTCTCAAGTAGCAACAATGGTCAACGCCAGACTTATAGTAGCCATTTCCTTGCATGAAGTTATCAAACTTCTTGTACCCTTTACCTAGGGGCTTGTTTCAAACCATACAAGCTCTTTTCGAGCTGCATACCATATTCTCTTTACCCTTCTTGATGAAACCCTCTCGGTTGTTTTGCATGTAAATTTCCTCAACTAGGTCACCATGGAGGAAGGCAGTTTTAACATCCAACTGCCAAGATATAAATCTTCCGGCTGCAACAATACTTCAACACCGACCAATGAATGGTATTCGCCACCACCGGGGAGAATATCTCTGAAGTCAACCGCTTTTCTGCGAAAACCCTTGACTACTAGCCTCTTTTGTATCTCTAGGAACCATCATGTTCCTCTTTGACTCTAAACACCCATTTGTTCTCAGAGCCTTCTTACCCACGGGTAGTATGGCTAACTCCCATGCCATTAGAGATGAGGGACTTCATCTCATCTTGCATAGCAAGCTCCCACTTGCTTGCATCACTCGCCTCCAATGCTTCATCATAGCATTGAGGCTCACCACCATCAATAAGTAGCAAGTAATTCACATAGGTAGAGGGTGGATATCTCATACTCGATACATGTGGCCTGAATGTCTTTCTTGGGGCACGAGGTGGAGATGAACTCGGTGGTGTAATATCCTCATTATTCTCTGAGTCACTACTAATGTCATCCTCTAACTGTGGGGCTCCCACTATACCACGACTTACATCGAAGTCTTCCAACCCAACATACTCTGTGCCGCTCTCTGTACTCGATTCTTTGGTTTGTGCTTCATCTCTGTCCTTGTACATCACCTTCCCATTAAACACAACATCTCTACTACGAATGATTTTCCGATTTTGATCATCCCAAAAGCGATACCCAAAATCATCACCGCCATAAATTTATGAAGGTGCACTTTAGTGACTTAGCATCAAGCTTGCTTCTAGCTTGGTCACTAATGTGAACATAGGACACACAACCAAACACCTTCAAATGGGAAAGGTTCACATCCTTCCCGCTCCACACTTCCTCTGGAATCTTAAAATCCAAAGGTACCGATGGTCCTCTATTGATTAGGTAAGGCGATGTGCTAACACTTTCTGCGGAGACTGCTTAGGCAAGTAAGCTCGCTGAGTGTACGATACACCTAGCTCTCTCTCGCAAGCGTGTTCTATTCATCCGCTCTGCAACCCCATTCTCACGAGGTGTCCCCGGCAAAGTCTTTTTCCATCTTGATGCCATTGTCGACCGCGACAGCTTTTAAACCCTGAATCCTCATACTTCCACCGTTGTCGGATCTCAAATTCTTTACTTTCAAGCTTGTCTCATTCTCAACCATGGCCTTCCAAGTCTTGAACACTTCAAATACTTCCGACTTGTGTCTCAAGAAATAGACCCACACCTTCCCTAGTATGGTCATCAACGAAAGTCACAAAATATGACTTTCCCGCCAAGTGAAGAGACATTAGTCGCCCCCGGACATCTATATGAATCAACTCGCCCTTCTAGCTTTCAAGCTTTGACCACCCATTCTCTGAAAACTCACCCGCTTCTGCTTTCCAAATACACAGTTCTCACATAAGTCAATTTCAGTTGACTATAACTTTGGGAGTTTACTAGAAGAGTGAAGGATTTTCATTCCTTTCTCACTCATGTGACCAAGTCTGCGGTGCCAAACATTTTGATCCTCTTTGCCATGTGCCACAACAATCACCTCACAACCATGTGCAATCATGTAGAGAGTACCATCTTTCTTACCATTTGCAACAACCATTGAACCCTTCGAGACCTTCCAAGTATCACCGGTGAAGACTGTAACAAATCCTTCACTTGCCAATTGCCCCACGAAATCAAATTCTTCCTCAAATCTGGGCGTGTCGACGTCCCTCAATAACCATGACGAGCCATTCATCTTGACATGCACGCCACCCTTGCCGACAATGTCACAAGGTTGGTCATCACCGAGAAAGACCGTTCCAAGGTCACCTTCGATTCGTGTAGTTCTCAAGGAACTCTCGATGTGAGGTAGCATGGAAAGATCTTGGCCGAAATCAAGTACCCAAGACTCCTTAGCAGGCTCCATCGAACATATCAAAGCATCATCTACCATCTCAACAACATTAGCTTCTTGATTCTTTTCTTGTTCTTATTAATGTTTGTTATTGTTTCTTGGTGCCGGGCAATTGTTACTAAAGTGGCCATGCTTACCACAATTGTAACATATAATTTCACTTATGTCTCGAGGATTGTGTTCAACGCTTTGCACTCTCGGGGCTTGAGATTTCGATCTCCCCCCACTTTTCTTACTACGACTCTGTTTGAATTTCTTCCCCACTTTCGCTTAATGCCCACACGAAGTTGACCCGAAGATGAAGGACAATCCTGCTCCAGATTTCTCGGTTAGTACCATACTAACAACGTGCTCAAACTTCAACTTGGTCATTCCCAGCAGAGCCACTAATAGCCGCCATAGTCCTTCCAACTTGGAGGCAATTGTCCAAGTATCGCCAAAGCTAGCACCTCATCACTAAATGTAATCTCAACCCACTCCAATTGGTCCTTAGTTTGGTTGAATTCATTTAGGTGATCCTTGAAGGAGGTCCCTCCCACATTCTCATACTAAATAGCTTGGTGATCAAATAGACCTTGTTCGCGCGGTAGGGTTGTTCATACATCGTAGTAAAGTGCCTCCATGAGACTTCGCGTCTTCTCAATTTTAATATTAAAGGCTACCGACTTTGAGAGACTCAATCGATTGTGGCCAATGCCTTTCTATCTTGCAAATCCCATTTGTCTTATGGAATCTCATCCAAGGGCTTCTCACATATCAATGTTTCCATCAAATTCTTTTGATAGAGTACGCCCCTTGATTTGCATCTTCCAATAGCCAAATTTGTTCCACAAACTTCTATCTTGTAACTTTCCTTTTCGGTTGTCATGACTTCCACTTGAACCAACACAACGGTGGAAACTCTCTCAAAGGAATTTCTTCAAACACCTAGCCTCTCTCTCTAAAGATGGAAACTTTCCTTACACACCTTGTTCCAATGATTCAATCAGAGTCTCGATACCACTTGTTGGGAGATTTCACTAGAAAGTCACACCTCAATCTAGTTACTTTCTATCCCAAATGATTTCAACTTAGCTCACACCCGAAAATCACCCACCCAAGACTTTGGTAATTATCACAACAAACTCAAACAAGCAAAGCCACTAATTTATCATCACCCATAGCAAAACAAACAATAAATAAGAAAGTAAATATGCAAAGAGACACAAAGATTTAGGTGGTTCGGTAAATGTTACCTACATCCACACAAGAGCCAAGTTTCCTTTATAGCAAAGATTGGAGAGTTTACAAGAGATATCAAGAATCAAGAACAAGAGGCCTCACTCAAACCCTAGCTCAATAGAGCTCCCACAATACCCAAGAAATAAATCTCTCAAAAAGTTGTCTCAAAACCCTAATCTATTTCCTTTATATAGGTACACATAGAAAAATTGAGAAATATGGGCTTGGGGCCGAAATATCGACAAATCATTGAAATTTCAAAAAGTTTCAGAACTCTAAAGCTTGCTGGTGAGATACCGGAGCTTCATTCACTCGATGGTTCCACAGCCCAACATATACATATGCAGGTGCCAACTAGCAAAGTTGGTAAAATCTTTAGGTGATGATACCAAAGGTCTGGGGTTCGAACCCCGCTAGCACCAAAGAGTTACTGATCTCATTTAAAACAGGCTTGCCAATAAAAAAAAAACATTTATACATATTGAAGCACCATATTTCCAACATTAGATGTCCATAACCAGGTCCAAGTCAAACTGAATTCATCAATATTTGAGCCCCTATATTTCCCAATTTCCATAGGACTGATGGGTGTTTCGAAAACCAAATAAAACACAACAAAACATCGAAAAAATATGATGGATGATAGTATGGTACCTCTTCCATCAATGGAGCTTCCTTTGCCAACTGAGAAGAAGAAGAGGAATTGGGTAGTAGTGATCCAGTCAAACAACCATTTCCCAGGCCAGACACAAAGTAAGACGTTGGTGCAGCTCAGACCCATTGCATGCTTCATTTTGTACAGCTAAATTTTGTTGGCTAGCAGAAACGTTTCTGGTTTTGAAATTGGAATTCAACTCTTCAATCCGAGCAGTAAACTCTTCTATTCTCTCACTCAGGGTGGAAATTTGTTCCAACAGTTGAGTGATGACACCCTATGAACGAGAAGTGAGGGTAGTACAGATCAAGAAAATGAACGCATAATTTTGAAGTATCAGGCCCTTAAGTACCTTAGTTTCCCAATCATTTCAAGAACTAACCTGATTAGGGGACTCTGCAGGTGATTCTAGACTCCTTTCATCAAACTTTCGATTGTTGACAGCAAGTCTAGTAAGCTTGGGAAATTTCCTATCACCTTGGGTCGAGTATGAGTGTGATATACCACTACTCAACGTAGAAATGAAAATAAACTGTGTCAAAAAAGAGTCCAGCGAACCATTATCCAAACGAGATGAGGAAAACCTTGAGCTTCAAATAATTTTCAAAACACTTGGACAATAACTTATTAAGTATTGAACTCAGCCTGTTCCCCACCATTTTTTTTACTGTTTTTTCTTCTTCTTTTCTTTTTCTTTTAATCTGACAGATTTTCAGATTACCTGGTAATGTTGAACTCCTGTCTCTTCACGAAATCAAAATTCCTAGATTGGTAAGTATTTCAGGATATTGAAGGATATTTCCTCAGGTACACTAGTAATGGGCAACTAGACTATATAAATCTATTGAGAAAATTAAATTAATCCCTTTTTTATGTACAAAATCTATTTGATGTATATCCGTAAAATAAAGGTCCGACACTAATACCCTGGTTTCTTGGACTACTCTTTTCCTTGATTAGATTTATGAAAAACAGGGATCAGAATACTGTACCTCTTGGAATCCTTATTCCTCATTGCAATCCTATCTCCTGAGACGCGGGATAGTGCTTCTTTGGGGCTTGAAGCCCCTAAATCCTCATCTATGCTGAGCTTTGTCTTTAAATCATCTGGCAGTGCCTGTGGAACGACCAAAATATTAAATAATTAACATGGAAAACAGAAAGAAAATTTAATTTAAAGAGACGTTCCAAATGACGACATACCATTACTTCGTTCACAAGCTTCTCCAGCTGAATCTGTTGTATATAAGTACAAGGAACATATGAACCTTCCAAACCCAGTTGTTCCGCGACAAATTTTACATATAAACGATCTCTACCTTGTACCTTTTACCAAAATCAGTAGAAAATCATGTTGGTGGCTAGCTAAGTATAACCAATCCAGAAAGCTTAGATTGACAATCTATTATAGAACGATTGAGTATAAAAGTGGTCTATACTATCAAATTATGCTAAGATTCTATCACCAAGAAGGTTCTCTTGAGTACCACAATGACCAGGTTTACAGAAACGGTGACATCCCGAGTGGATCACATCATTTGAATGTCTTGAATCTTGCTTGTGGGCTATATGAATTTTTAATATGGATCTACTAGAAATCAAGAAACTCTCATTTTCATTAATGAATTATGAAATATGTCAGCAGAATACCTGAAATTGAATCTAATATATATGTAGATCCATATTAGACCCATAACACAGAAGGCATACTATATAATTCATATCAAATGGATGGGTTCATATCCATAACCCATTATACACTACTGACGAGTAAGTCATAATTTTCTTTCTTGTATTTAATTTTTATCTAACAGTGAACTCTCACAAAGATGCATTTAGTAACTTGGTTCTTTTCAAGGAATCCAGCACCTAAGGAAGTGTATTTAGCAAACTTCACCAACATAGACCTAGCTGAATATGATTTGCTCATAGCCGAGTCTCCATTCCTAAATAGTACAAGTCTACCTGTAAGCGACATACATGTAACTTGATCTAGAACACAAAAAATGCAAAGTGCAAACAGGCGCATAGACTTCCCAAACTATGGGAGTTGTCATCAAAGTTACATTCCAGGTGATCCTCTTATCATATTTAGTCGCATAGTCAGTAAGTGCTTCTGTTGGAGTTATCCCTCACATGAGGAGAGAAACTGGAGCTGGAGAGAAACAAGCGAATTCGGCATCGCACAAGTCGAAGGCCAGCCGATGAGGGATGCCCCAGCCTTCGAGTTCCAAAGACATAGAGGCTTACCAAAACAGGCTTCAGTCTTCAAATACGACTTCAGCCCAGTGAGAGCCGAGGCAGTGCATAATTTTTGTGGGCCTTGCTACAAGATTCCGCACGAAATTTGGTTTTGGAGATAAAACCAAAATCAAGGTTTTGGAAAACCTAATGTAACCTAACAAGTCAAAAGGATTGGAATCCGGACTAAAACAAAGAGAGAGAACCTTTACGAGATACAACTGACCTCAGAAAGAGATAAAGAGTGATCTAAGTAGGTGAGAGACCGTAGAGAGATTGTAATCTTCCTTCCCATTTTATTAAGAACTCGCTCTTGTGGAAGTAGGCATCATTGGCGAACCACGTAAATCTTTGTGTTGTGGTTTGCTTTTACCGCTTTACATTATTATTTGTTGTTGATAGTTGTTTAATGAGTTGGACATGTTAGTATAGGTAGTCGAAGTTGATATTTAGATTTTGTCCGAGTTGAATTGTGTTCAAATACAAGTTATCCGTGTAATGGGAACCGATTGGTATTGGTATAATCCCCACAAGTGGTATCGAGCCTTGGTTAGAAATAGCTTTTAGGGTGTTATCCAATCTTGGTCGGGAAGGTGTTTGGCCGAAATTCCCGAGAGAAAGATTTGAGGTTAAATAACTTGTAGAGATGGACCATTCCGTGAACACTTTCATTATGATGAGTCCGAATAGGAAGAACTACACCATCCGGAAAGCCAAGATGGAAGACTTTTGCTATACCGCGAGGACTTGGCACTTCCCATCGAGAATGAGGGAGTAAAACCGTAAAACCGATGAGGCCGAGTGGAAAAAGCTTGAGAAAAGCTATTGGGTACATTCGACAATGGATAGACGCGGCAGTTTTTCACCATGTGGCCCCGAGACTACAAACCTTGATCTATGGAAGAAACTTCGAAGACCTTTATGAGAGGAAGCTCCAAGTGGAAACAAAGTGTTAGTCGTTAAGAAGTTTGCGCATTAACCGCAGTACCAAGAAGGTTCTTCAATGTCCGAAAGATCTTAATGAAGTACGAATATCATCATCAATCGGATGCATTTGATGAAGATCAATTTGGGAGACGAAGTTGAGGCTTTGTTTCTATTAGGCTCTCTACCCGAAAGTTGGGGAGACATTAGCGGTTTACATGGAGCGACCAAGGATGGAATTGTTACCATGGAGATGGCTACCACGCCTTTGTTGAATGAGGAGACTAGAAGGAGTGCAAGAAGCAGCTCTTCTCACTCGGAGGGTCCTTTTCACGCGAGAAACGGGAGAGGTCAAAACAGAAAACCATCTCGCGTTCTAGAGGTGATGATGTAAATCTAGGGGTGAAGCTAGAACTCCTAAGGCAGAGGCAATGTTACTATTGTGCCACCAAAGGCCACTTCAGATATGAGTGCGGGCGACAACGAAGAGGATGAGAAGAATAACCGCGGTACATGAAGACATGGTGCGGAGGAACGGAAACACAGCGAGATACTACCGCATCTAGTTCGGCGACCCTAGTGGGAATTATATCAGTGTGGTGTGTCTTTGCCTTAAAGACCTCATGTCGATATCTGAGTGGGTGATAGATACTGAGGGCATCCTATCACGTCCACACACAAGGGATTCTTCACTACCTACAGTTGTGGTGAATATGGTGAAGTAAGGATGGGTAAATGATTGAGTCTCAAGATTATAGGCATTGAGATGTTCATGTAGAAACCAATGTCGGCTACACCTTGACACTCGAGGATGTAAGACATGTCCCCGACATACGGTTAAGCTAATTTCGGGCCGAAAATTAGATGATGATGGCTTTGTAAACTCGTTTGGTAACGGGTATGGAAACCGGCGAGAGGTTCCATTGTAGCGACCCAGAGGAAAGAAAACTTGCTCTCTTTACAAAACACGTGCTAGCTAGTTTGTAAAGCGTTAATCACGCGCAGAAGAAGAAGCTTCATCCGAATGGCAAAGAGGCGTAGACCGCGGTCACATGGGCATAAAAGGGATGGAAGTTCTTGCTAAGCAAAAGGCCATGCCGGACATTAAAGGTACACATTTAAATACATGTACTCATTGTTTGGTAGGAAAGCAACACGGGTGTCTTTCCAAAGATTCCCCGCTCCACGAAAGGACACATCGCCCTTGAGCTAGTGCACCGCAACTTATGTGGTCCTATGAGAGTGAAGTCCCACCAGGGGAGTTTCGTACTTCTTGACATTCATTGATGATGCGTCCAAGAAAGATATGGGCCTATAGTCACGAAGACCAAGGATGAAGTACTTGGCGTGTTTGAGAAATTCCACAAAGATGGTGGAAAGAGAGATCGAAGTTGTTGAAGTGTATTCGCCGGATAATGGGGGTGAGTACATTGGGCCATTTGAAGAGTATTGCCCGAGTCATGGGATTCGCCATGAGCGCACCGTTCCCAAGACACCGCAAATGTAATGGAATAGCGAAGAGAGAATGAACCGCACCATTGTAGAGAGGATAAGATGCATGCTATCTCACTCTAAGCTACCTAGAAACTCTTTGGTAGAAGCAAATCGCGTCTGGTGCATGTGATCAACCCGTCACCAGCAAAGCCTCCGAATAGTGATTATCCGCAGAGATATGGTCGGCGGAGATGTTGATTATGGATACTTGAGGTATTTGGGTGCGGGGCATTTGTGCATATTCCGGCGATGAGAGATTCAAAGCTTGATGACAAAGCCAAGCGGTGTATTTTTCCGGTTATGGAGATGAAAAGTTTGGTTACAAACTCTATGATCCGATTAACAAGAAGGTAATCCGAAGTCGAGATGTTGTGTTCTGCCGATTAACAAGAAGGTAATCCAAGTCGAGATGTTGTGGTTCCCCGGAAGACCAAACCATAGCAGACTTTGAGGAGGGTGAGAAGCCACAAGCTTTCACTAATGATCTTGTTGATTCGTAACCGAAAGTTCCTACCGCGGGAACGTGCAGAAGGCATTGAGAATGCAGAGAACCATGAGTTTGAAGCTCATGATGAGAATCATATTGCTCATGATGGGATAGAACCTATTGGTATAGAAGATGCAGATGAGATGCATGAACCACCACCAGAGCAAGCAGAAGTGCATCCTCCTGAGGCACCAGCAGATGGGGCAAGGAGGTCTGACAGAGAGAGACTAGCTTCAACCAGGTATCCACCACATACGCGTGCTACTATCGGATGGTGGAGAACCTATGTACTATCAAGAGGCACTTGAAGGTACAGACAAAGAAAAGTGGTTGAAGGCCATGCATGACGAGATGGATTCTTTGCATAAGAATCACACTTATGAGTTAGTTGAGAAACCCACGGGGAGAAAAGTTCTCAAGAATAAGTGGATATACAAAGTCAAGCATGAGGAGAACAATCCTCACCCAAGGCACAAAGCTCGCTTTGTTGTGAAGGGATTCGGTCCAAAGGAAAGGAATCGACTTTGATGAGATTTTCTCTCTGTAGTGAAGATGACTTCTATCCGGTGGTATTGGGTATGGCCGCAAGTATGAACCTAGAGGTTGAGCGAATAGATGTTAAGATGACTTTTCTTCATGGAGACCTTGAAGAAGATGTCTACATGGACCAACCCGTAGGGTTTTGAGGTCAAAGGCAAGGAGCACCTAGTATGCAAGTGATAAAAGAGCTTGTATGGGTTGAAGCAAGCACCGAGACAATTGGTACATAAAGTTTGACTCCTTTATGGCGAAACAAGGATACAAAAGTCCGCTTCGATCATTGTGTGTTTGTTCGAGATTTCGGATGGGGATTTCATTGTGTTATTCTTTGTATGTCGATGATATGTTGATAGTTAGCCCAAACATCAACAAGATATCCAAGCTAAAGAAAGACTTGAGTAAGTCCTTTGAGATGAAGGATCCGGGTCAAGCAAAAGCGAGATACTTGGGATCACGGATCACTTTCGTGATTGAAAAGAGTGGGAAGTTGTGGCTTTCTCGAAAGCTACATTGAGAAGGTGTTGAAGAGATTCAACATGGATCAGCCGAAACCCGTCGGTTAATCCCGCTTGGTGGCCAGCCCGCATGACCAAAGAGATGTGTCCTAAGGGTGAGCATGAGCAAAGTCAGATGGAAAAGATTCCTTATGCATCCGCGATGGGCGCTTTGATGTATGCCATGGTGTGTACTAGGCCCGGATATTGCTTTTCGCCCGTTGGGGTGGTAAGCGATTTCATCAAATCGGGTAAAGAACATTGGGAAGGTGTTAAGTGGATATTGAGATATCTCAAAGGCACTTCCAAATCATGTTTGTGTTTTGGTGGAAGTAAGCCCTTACTTGAAGGCCTACACCGATCGCGGATACATGGCGGTGATGTTGACTCGATGAAGTCCACCTCCCGTTATCCGTTACTTTTGCGGGGGCGGTTTCTTGGCAATCTAAGTTGCAAAAGTGTGTTGCCCTCTCCACTTCTGAATTTGTGTATATTGCAGCCACCGAAAGTGTTGCAAAAGAGTTGCTATGGATGAAGAGGTTCTTTGACTAAATAGGGCTAAAGCGGTTTGCTTGTATTACTATGTGACCGGTCGGGCGCCATCCACTTGAGCAAGAATCCGAAGTTTTCATTCTAGATCCAAGACATACACGTCGCGTTATCATTGGATTAGAGAAGTACTCGAGGACAAGCATTTGTGTATCGAGAAGATCCATACCGACAAGAACGGGTCGGATATGATGACCAAAGTCTTCTTTACGAAAGGTAAGTTTGATGTTTGTTGTCTATTGCGGAATGGCAAAAGACACTCCTCCCGCTGATTTGGAAATTGCATGGAGGAAGCCCCTCACCGTTCGGGGGGAGATTGTCGAGTTATCCCTCACATAAGGAGAGAAACCGAGTGGAGAGAAACAAGCGAATTCGCATCGCCTTAAGTCGAGGCTCCCGCTCCCAGATGATGAAGCGCCAGCCAGAGTTCCAAGAACATAGAGGCGACCAGCCAAAGTGAGCGCCAGCCTTCCAGTCTTCAGTAGACTTCGGCCGAGAGTGATAGCGCCAGCATAGCATAATTTTGTGGGCCTTTTCAAGATTACCCTTGAAATTTGGTTTTGGAGATAAAACCAAAATCAAGGTTTTGGAAAACCCTACGAGAACCTAACAAGTCGGAAAGGATTGGAATCCGGACTAAAACAAAGAGAGAGACCTTTTACGAGATACAACCCTCAGAAAGAGATAAGAGTGATCTAGTAAGGTGAGAGACCGTAAGGAGAGATTGTAATCTTCCTTCCCATTTTATTAAGAACTGGCTCTTGTGGAAGTAGGCATCATTGGCGACCACGGTAAATCTTTGTGTTGTGGTTTTGCTTTTTACCGCTTTACATTATTATTTGTTGTTGATATATGTTTAATGAGTTGGGCATGTTAGTATAGGTTGTAGTTGATATTTAGATTTTGTCCGGAGTTGAATTGTGTTCAAATACAAGTTATCTGTGTAGTGGAGGAACCGATTGGTATTGGTATAATCCCCAACAGCTTCTTCATCCATGGCTATGGCAACGGTGGAAAGACAATCAATATAAGGTTGATCAAACATCCCAAAAGTACTCTCAAACTGAATGGAACTACTACCCCTGGATAGTAGGACGGGCCTTTTATATATGTAGAAGCGCCTACTACCAAGTGATAATTCCATGTTTCCATCATGACCACTTATCATTAAAACCCCAAATTTAATTTTCAACATCCCCACTGTTTAAAGATCACACAAATACCCCAAGTGACATTTAAAAGGGTACTGTGGTCGTCTGCACTTGGACAAGGAACTGTGTTAATAGTTTGTGCTCAGGTTGATCGCTTGATCCTAAGTCTCAACTCCTACTATCCATTTTTCCATGGATTATCTGTTCTAAATACCAGTTTATCGAAGTTTTCTTCATATTAACTAATTAACCCCATATATTCCTCGAACTCAACCTGGGTGACTGAGAACTAGCTCCCAAACTGTTACCGTGATTATGGCATGTAACTAACTCGTCGTAATCTCATGTCCTTATTTTCTAAAGCTCCAATATACTTTCCGTTTCGGCCCTGGTGAAAAGGACCAAGAAGTGATATACAACGACCAGACATTTACACCGAACTGGCATAGTGGGCGTCCGATGTCGACTGAATAGAATGTTTAGTCGCTTAATGTTTAGTCGACTTTTGTGCATTTATAGGAATTCGGGGAATGTGCAGCAAAAGTTGATGTTTGTGGACAAACTTGTCCACAAATTCGTTCTGTAGCAATTATAGCTGTGGTGATTGATCATGTGCCAGTTTGAGAGCTTTTATTTGCAGAATGATGACCATACTTGCAATGATCGCAAAATATAACCTAAAATACGCACCATGAGATGATTGATATGTACACCATTTAGTTATAGGGCTTGTCTAATCATTTTGAGTGAACAGCTACCTGATTATTATGGGTTGCTGAGTAAACAAAATGAATTAAAATTGTGCTGCTACGGTATGGGGACTATGGAACGAAATCAAGTCTTGTGGAATTGGGTCTACGCAAAATGACACATCTGCTAGCTAGAGCATTTTTATGGTACTAGCTACTGTGCACGTGGGATCCACAAACTTTTTTTTTATTTTTTTTTTTTAACTTCTAAACATTAAATTACTATTTTACCTCTAAAAAGTTAAAAATAATAATAATAAAATATGAAATTACTAAAATGTCCCTACGTCCACGCACACTCGCCCCTCTTTTTTCTATATATTAAAGATGGGGACCGAAATCAAATTTTCATAGACAAGGTTGAAGTGGTTGGCGGGGACTAAAATCAAGTCTTCGTAGACAAGATGGAGGTGGTTGGCCGCCAAAAAAATAGAGCCTATTCTTTTTTTTTATTTTTTGATAGAAACATGTCATATATTATAGCATTAAAAGTACAGTACTACATTCCAACATATGTCCAGGCAGCAGACTCACATCTTGATTTTTGAAAGCCCACTTAGCTAGGTCGTGCGCTTCAAAATTTGAACCTCTACTAATCCAGTTAACCTTACAAAAGATAAAAGGCTGACATAAGCCCATAATCATACACCTGATCGAGTCTAATTTCCAATTCAGAGCATCTAAGTTACAAGAGTTCTGTAGATTCTATACAACTTGCTTACAGTCTCCTTCAAAAAGAAAACAAACTCTTAAGCATATAACAATATTCGGTAAATCCAAAAGTTGTTAGCAACAATAGAAAATACCCTCTTCGATTCTAGCACATCCAAGTCTACCAGATGTGTGTGGCAACTTCATGTGCTCCCTAGATAATTTGCCATTTTCTCGCTTACTTTTCTCTTCATCAGTCGAGCAAATTTCTATAAAGCTTTCCCAATCTTCTTTTTTTGTACACTTTGGTATGTTTTTGTACACACACACACTCTAAATTCCTAGTTCTGCCCCTAACACAACCACCACGCAAATTGAATAACATTTCCGACAAGCCAACACCCTCACCATGTTGAACAAAACATAGTTTATAAAAACAATCGTTAGAATTGATGGACAACATCTTCACCAAGAAGTGCATCCAATTAAAGGATGAAAACTTCCATTACTCAGTAAAACGAATAGTGAAAACTCACAATTTTAACAACAATAATTTACTCAATTTTTTTGATAAAGCACTAAAAAGTCACAACGTTATACAATATTAATTCGCAGTAACAATAGCATGTCAATAACAACGATAATGATGTGTTACATTTCTTAAAACAAAGAAATTTTTTTAAACAAAAAAAAAAAACAAACCTTTATGAGATGCAAACTAACTAAAATTCCATCAAAGCTAGTTGTGGTAGTGTATATGCAAAACAACCAATTTAAAAAGTTAGAGTTTTGACACAACCCATTATAAGAATGGGAAAAAAAACAAAGGTTATGATACCAATTTATACCTCTACAACATACAAGTACAATCTTCTACAAAAATAAACAACTACTAACTGCTACAAGATACAGCAAGTACTGATTGCAATACTACAAAAATGATATTTCACTCTAAGCTCAAAGCTAGTAACAGATATACCCAACATATGTAACAGATGAATTAGCTCATGGAGTTATAGGTGCTATAAATAATTGAAATAACTACAAAGAAATTGTACCTAAGTTTAGACTTAGTCAAAAGAAGAGTAGGCAAAACTCCAGTCAAATTGTTTATCAACGGAATGATAGTTCTTTGAAATTAGTTTTTTTTTAATCATTCATTTCTTACAAATTCAATAAATTGAACTGACTAAAACTCCTCAATCACTTAATAATTCACATCACAACAACAATGAAATATTCACAAAACAATTTTTTAATACACCCCCATATCATAAACAAACCCTAAACAACTCTAATAAATTTCATGAGAAAGATGCATCATCCCAATATACTAATTAAAGAAAAAATAACATCTTTTTTTAATATAAGAAACAAACCGTGAAATTGAAGCTTGCTGATAACTACTCTATTTCTTTGAAGTTGATGTAGAGATGAAATTGTTAGCTTTGGCGGAATTTGTTGTATATGACGGCAAGTTGCGGTTTTGACCAAATAAAAACCAAAAGAGAGAAAATTGGAAAAGAGCGAAAATTTTGGGGGGAAGATATTCGCGCTTTGGGCTGGGTTTCGGGGAAAATGTTCTTGACATGCTTGGTCAAGTTTTTGTTTGACGGTTATGGACCATCAATTTCATAAAAAG
This sequence comes from Coptis chinensis, assembly GCF_015680905.1. Classification (NCBI taxonomy): domain Eukaryota; kingdom Viridiplantae; phylum Streptophyta; class Magnoliopsida; order Ranunculales; family Ranunculaceae; genus Coptis; species Coptis chinensis. The sequence goes on from NC_141464.1 coordinate 79,490,120, forward strand.
CCCATCAAATATATTCTTGACGATTAGTACCCGTCAATTCCTACCCGGGCCAGAAGTCAAAAAACCCATGTTTTCACCTAGTGATTGGGAGATGAGGAGTCTCCACTTAGCACTGAACCCCAACCTTTGAAAGATATTGTCTATGAAGGACCACTCCACTCTATCATAAGCTTTAGCTATATCCATCTTAAGGGCCAAAAACCCTTTTTTTGTTTTCATATGATTCATATTGTGAAAGATCTCACTAGCTAGGCCAATATTGTCTCCTATACTTCTCCCTTTTATGAAGGCTCCTTAAAAAGGGGAGACAATCTTACTAATATGTGCTTTGAGCCTATTGGCCATAATCTTTGCTATAATATTGTAGTAGAAATTGCACAGGCTAATAGGTCTGAACTTTGACATATGATCCGGATTAGAGATTTTAGGAATAAGAGCAATAAAAGTTTCATTGAAACTAGGGTTCATGCACCCTTGGGTAAAAAAATTTGAACACAGTCAGTAATGGATGGGCCAATAACATCCCAGCACTGCTGATAGAAGCAGCCCTGGAACCCATCAGGTCCAGGTGCTTTCAAAGCTCCCATCTTCTTAACCACATTCCAAATATCATCCCCAGTAGGGCAAGCAGTAAGAATCTCATTTCCTCTATCAGTTATGCAATGAGAGAACAGTGTAAGAATATCTTCATTGATATCAGGTTCATCTGAGGCATAGATATCATCAAAGTATTCTTTTACTGCCATTCCCACCTCCTGCCTACCCTCCTTCCAGCTGCCCTCATTGTCTTTAATCTTTTCATTATGATTTTTCCTTCTTCTATAAATAGTGGATAGGTGGAAGAACTTTGTGTTCCTCCCACCTTCTTTGATCCAGTGTTGGCTAGACTTCTGCTTCCAGAAGTCTTCCTCCTTCTCATACCAATCAAACAAACTAGCTTTCAGCTGTTTTGCCTTCTCATGGTTGGTAGGATTGAAGGCTTTTTGGAGGACCCTATCAAGATTTTTTGTATTCTTTTGATATTATGGAAGATATTATCAAACACTTTTTTATTCCAAGAGGTAAGACTTTTTTCAGTATTCTTTAGTCTATTTATAACCTTCCAATCAGGCATGTCATGAGTTACCTCATTCCATGCCTTATCAATCACAGGCTTACAGAAGGCATCCTTAAGCCATATGCCAAAGAATCTAAAAGGCCTATCCGCATTCTCTACTTTAGGCTTGAGATGGATCATAAGATACAAGTGATCTGATGTAGCATTAGCCACATTCTTGACCACCATACTGGGAAAAAGATCCATCCAATTAGCAATGGCAAAAGCACGATTAAGCCTCTCAAGGATGTTATCTTTAACCTTTCTATTGTTATTCCAAGTGAATTTGGGTCCTTTATAACCCAGGTCAATCAAACCCAAATCATTGATCAAAGAATTAAAATCAAGCATGTAGTTGGTAAAAATAGCTCTGCCCCCTACTTTCTCATCAAAAGATTTTATGGCATTAAAATCTCCAAAAATGATCCAAGGGCCAGGTAAAGCAGGGGCAGTATCTCTAAATTCAGCCCAGAATCTAGGCCTAAGATGTGCATTTGGTTCACCATAAACAAAACTAAAAAACCAAGTAGTAGAACTGTGGTAATCTGAAAGCTTACCTGTTATCTGGTTTGTCGTAGCTCCTAGAACCTCCAAATTGACTCTCAAATTCCAAAACATTACCAGACCACCTCTCAGCCCATTAGCCGGAACACAAAAGAAATTATCATACTTTATCTCTCTACTTAACTGACTGATCTTATTTTCTCCTACTTTTGTTTCAGACAAGCAAATGATCTCAGGTTGATGTTGCCTAACCAGATCCTTTCGATTTTGAATTGCCGTGGAGGAACCTATTCCCGGCAATTCCAGGCTTGTATCATTTCTGAAGAGGCAGCTGTTTGAGGACAGCTACCGCGAACCTTGGAGGAGGACCACACAGACCTCCACTGCTACTTGACTCACCACTGTTACCCTTGGATCTAGCACCACCACCATGCCCACTACATGCACCCCTGTGTTTCCTGTTTTTCTTGGCTTTCTGCTGCTCTCTGAACTTGAGATTGAGACGTTTCACCACCGTTGAGTCATCAACAGCAAGAGGCTGAGGTTGGGAGATACTTTCCTCAGACTCATAGACCAAATTCCTAGGGGCATTCCCTAGTGAAACCTCCTCCGGATGGTTCTCATTGTACACCTCCATGCCTTGTTCTTCTTCGTCATATGGATCATCTTCTTCCTCGTCTGTTGAGTAAGCATCTTCCTATGAGGAATAATCTTCCTCTTCCTCTGAGAAAGCATCTGAAGGAATGTCTTCTTCAGGGATGTCCCCTCCGCCATCTACAGAAGGCTCACTAGAATCCAAAGCATGTTCGGATGGAACACTTGATTCCCTAGAATCGCTAGAAACTGGATAGACTGGGGCATTCTCCGGTATCAGCATGTTCCCCATCCCTCTTGACCTCAGATCATCAGCTTCAAGTTTTTCCCTCTTTGATTTCTGTAAGGCCAACCTCAAACTAATCCTACCCCACCCATGATCACCCATGTCTTCTGTTTCAAAACCCTTTTCTGAGAGATTAAACACTTTCCTTTTTTTCCCCACACCAGTCTCTATTGATTCCTTTCTAATACATATGAAGAAACCTCTCTTTTTTGCTCCTCGAGCAACCAAAGCTTTTTTCCCTCTACCTCGTGTTGGTTGCCCAATGAAACGAAAAAAAGATGACTCAGCTCCAGTCTGGAAGGAGGCACGCTTAGTCCCATCTAATCTCTTGTATTCAAGGAGAGGAATAATTGCCTCGGTAAGGTGACAATCACTGTTATTTGGCGAGGTATAATCACTCCCTATAGCTTTCCCAGTTCCCAAGCTAGCCCCCTCCAAGCCTAGGTCTTATGTTCCCACCGTGACACTCCCCAATTCTGGGTTATTTCCAATTCTTCCAGAAGCTAGATCTGTATCTTGACCCATCACCATGTCTTCCTGGCCACATTCCTTACCCATATCCTCGTCCAGGTCCATATCCGACCCGTTTCTATCTGGGTTCTAGACAACCAAGGCCCCAAAAATAGGTCCTATCGTTATTAAAAGGCACATACATCTCTCTTGTACTTTTTGGGCTTGGGCAAAAAGACCTGGCCCATGATCTATTTCAAAAGAGTTGGGCCCCCCAACCGAGGAACAGTAACGGTCACTGACCCAGACAAAACCTTTCGGAAAGATCCGTTCTGCTATCATGTAAACCTAGTTCTCTCTCCTCATCTGCCACTGGCCTGTTGTCAGTGAGGATTTCCACATGTGTTCTTCTTGGTGGTGTTGTCAAAATCCCAGCCCCGCTCCAATTCCGTTTCATCGATGAGCCTCTGTTCCTTGCTGGAATCTGGTCATACCTCAGTTTTTGTGGTGTTCCAGAAATCATAACTGACACAAGGCTAGGACTTGCTGCCCCATTATAGAACACATTAGCTCTCATCATGAAGGAGAAATTGTTCTTTACATCCCTGGGAGAGCCCCCATACTTCCTTATGTCCATACTGTACTTTTCTCGCTGGTAACAGAAGTGGATATCATGACCAATACATCCACAGAAGTAGCAGAAAATGTCCAACTTCTCATACTTGAAGGTGACTGGGAAAGTTTCTCCCAATTCCGTTCGGAGATCTATGCCTTTGAGTAGCCTCTCCTTGATATCCATCCTCACTCTGACCCTTGCCACCGGTTTTTTGAACTCCGGTGAGCACAGCAGGTTGACCGCCTTAACTTTGCCCAAGCTTAGCCCCACTTTATTTACATTCTCTTCGTTAATCCGATTATTTGGTAGCCCATATATCCGAACCCAGAAATTCACCATATCAAACTTCCAGTCCTCATCTGCTGGCTCATAGGGCTTCCATTTCTTAACAGAGATAATGAAACCTTGCACCATCCAAGGCCCATTCTTCCTGACATGATCATATTCCACAGGGTTCTCAAACTCCAATTTATACAAACTTTTTGTAACAGATTCGATCTTTGTGCTTCCCCTCGTTTGCCAGCATCTATGCAGCTCCTCTGCCAGAGCTTGAAGGGGTATGGATTTGCCTCCAAACAACTTACCTATCAGGGTGTTATGTCCCCCTGCACTTTCTTCCTCATTCTTGCAGCCAATATCGATCACCCTTTTTTCCTTAGAGCAGAAAAGGTTCTGCATTTCAGCTTTGAGTTTTTCAATCTTAGATTTGGATGATTCGTCTGTCTCCATCCTTGTAGATGACTCCTTTGTCAAGGAGTCCATGGTAGCCCCAGAATACAGAGAAGGGGTAAACGAAGATAAGGTTGGTAGAAATCTAACGGACAATACAAGATAAGGCAGTAAAATTATCCAACCAAAATTGATATAAAAGGTACCCACAAAGAGAATTAGATGTTGTAAAAGTAAAAGAGAGAGAGGTGATTAACAGAGAAAGAAGAGAAACTAAATACAGAAGGAGATCACTATGAAATTTGAAGTTTGAATTTTAGACAAAGAGAGAGAAAACTGCTTTTTAAGCCGCAGCAGAGCTTTTATTTTAGACAAAGAGAGGGGAAAACTATGAAATTGACTCCGCCTTTTCCTATATAGAGCCTATTCAAACAAAGCTATTTATATTTTTTTTGTTGTATTGCCGTAAGATGTTGTGTTTGAGATTTCCACTGTATTTTGAGGAGCAGGGTTCAAATCCCACTAGTGTACACTAAATTTTTAAGAATCTAATGAATATGTACTTGATTATTGAGCTTGGACCAGGTATATAGGTTTAGAATCTAAATAATAGAGGAAGATTTAATTATTGGGCCTGGACAATGTAAGTTATTGGCTTTGGCTAGTATAACGATTTAGACATAAATAGTATTTATTGTCTTTTTGGGACCTTAGGCAGCTGCCTAGTTGGTCTTGCCCCGAGAGCCGGCCTGCTGGTTGAGTCTATTCAAAATGGCACATTGCGAGAGCCTTCTTACAGTATGGAGACCGAAATAAAGTTTTCATGGACATGGTAGAGGTGGTTGGCCAATTGTGTCTACTCAAAATAGCACATCAGCAAGAGCTTTCGGGCAATGTAAGTCTTCATACTAAGATCCTTCAATGTAACCGGTGCAAGTCTGTCTTAACCCTATTAAAAAAATTAAAAAAATTGCCTTTCGTGGAGCTCCAGACATTATGATCAATCACTATCAAAAAATTAAAAACATTATGATCAATGGACAACTATATCAAAACTCCATAAGGTGAATAGGTTGTTTTGAGTTTTAACTTATAAGACTTTAATAGGCATACCCCGTGGATATTTGTAACTTGTCTAATTTTTTTTCTTCTTCTATTTTTCTTTACCTTCTCTTTACAAGGGAAACCAGCAACAACCTAATTTGGATAAATCATTTACACAAACGAGCATGTCATTGTTCTAATGTCAAAAGCCCATATGTAACCTCTTCAGGTTGCAAATATTTCAGAATTTGTTTTGTTCAATTATAAGCTCAGTACCGTTACATCCTTCTTGTACAGTTATATGGAGACAAAATAAGTTAGAAGTGAAGCAGGGAACTGTAAACTTCAGCATGACGTTCTGTTGAAGTGTATAATTTGACTAAAATTTAATTAGTTTATCGTGGAGCCCATTGATACATTTTCAGTTCACAAAGAAACATGTCAGATTACCATTACCACCTCCAACCACTGTTTCTTTTCGATTCACACATAAATTACAAGCTCCGCATGCCAACCGAAGTATCCCACATTTCCTTTCTAGTACATTCTAGACATGCCAAACTGAACAGTGCCAACCTTTCTATGAGCAGCTGCTGCAGCTGCAGCACCAATCCCACCAAACTGAGATTTTACCTGCAGCATGTGCGTATCAATGACAATCCTATCATTTGCCTGGTCCGATTTTGTGACCCCTGCTCGTGCAAGATAGAAAGAAGAGTTGATGTCTATTGCTACATCTGGAGCCAACTTGGCCATCATGCTGCATTGCGGGAGTTGTGGTCTGGTTTGAGACATGTCCCTCTCGGCCTCTGTCCCAGACCTTTCTTGTTTTGCCACATTAGTCCTGCGTACACAATATGGAGAAGGGGTGGGCTGTGGAGGAAGCACTGCATTTCTGACATACATCCTTGGCTCGTAAGCATCTTTGACACTACCCCCATTCTCATATTGCACTACTGGGCCAACAACTTTTCCAGGTTTAGCTACAGGGATTTTTGAAATTAAAACAAATTAAAGCATATATAGTGCAATGACAGGGAAAAGAAAAATGATGAGCCAACTAAATTCATTGTTCAAAACAAATGTCATTTCAAAAATTTCAACAAACTGTACTAACCCATTGGAATTCTCTGCTGGGCTTGGAATGTCCTCGACATATTTCCTGACATTCCATCTGTCTCCCTGGGATTCTTGTTGCACGTATCTTCTCGAACTTGCTGATCCTTGTATACACCCAGATTTGGTTGCTCCTTTAGCGGGATTGGGTTTGAATGGACTATTGTTGATCTGCAAATAAACAATAAAATTAGACCTATCACATACAGGTATAAAACTGTATTACTATTATCAAATGGCTGGAGGGTACTAAAAAATGCACACATCAATACATCATCTCATCAAGTATTGGATGATGGTATATCTCATAAGTAAGAAGCACAGGAATACGTAGCATAAGCACATTAATTATATGGAAATCAAGCATGCAATAAAAAATCAAATTCTACACATCCATATTTCTAACTTTCCAAACGAAAAAGGAAGCGTACTTTGTAAACAGAAAATCAATAGTTTAAAATACTCGGACAGTTGGACAGTTATGGCCCCAATGTTTTAAGAAAAGCCTCTGTTCCTCGAAAGGCTCACAACTTGTACAAACAGAGACTGCAATCTCTTCCACCACATTTAAAAAGCACACACATCTTTTAAACTTCTTCCCTCCAAGGCCTGCCGCTTGCACGTCTTTTAATTGTTCTAACTTGAGCAAGGATTAAGAACAACACTCAAACTTCATTTCAAGTTTTGAACTTGAATGTTTTTAGGATATTTCTTTCTAATGATGCAGAATCTATATAGTCTTCTGGAAAAAAGTGTTAAAGAGAAATTTGTCCAGTAAATTAAATTTCCTATGTTTAAATTCAAGGAATAAAACAAAGATAAAAGATAAAAATAAAATCTCCCAGTCGAGCATCTTCAGACTCTTTTGGTATATACATATTACGCGGCTTAAAAAAAGAACAAGTTATCTTACAGCTTCACATTCCATTTTTACAGTGTCACAATTTTCAAAGTCCAGCTTCACCTTTTTTTAGAAGTTCTTAACAAATTTATAAATGAAAAATAGATATATGAAGGAAGGATAAGAAAGAAAAGTGTCTAGCATATTCACCTAGGAAGAGAAGTATGCTTCCTCTCCAGTGGAATGACAGGCCCACTTTTACCACCATTTTCCTCCAGATGTGCAAATTGCTTCCTGAATTGGTCAACAGCACTACAAGAAAGGAGAGAAAATATTGGTACAGTGGGAAAATAAACAAATAACAGTCCATATTGGAAGGTATATAGCAGAGTGAAACCTAATGAGGGAAGCATTCGAACCTAGGGTAAAGAAAGTTCGTCCTATCTGTTCCACTCATGTAATCTTTTAACAGTTGTGGATGGTATTCCAGTATTTCCCGGAAAATTAGCTCTCTAATGTCCTCCTTTGTCACCCTCCGCCTCTCAAACTCAAATTCCAGCTTAGAGATTGGTTGGCAGGATGGCTCTCTCTCAACTTTTGCTAGGCCTTTAAAGTAGGGGTCAGCCAGTGCCTACAGAAAAGTATAACAAGGCAATCAACACAACTAACTATATGTCAATGGATAAACAAGATAAAATTACTTCAGGATGTGCAATAAAAACTGGTAAAAGGACTCTAGATTCAGTACACAACATAAGTCACACGACAGAAAACAAGAAGGAACTACTATCACTGAATCAATGCAACCTTAGACAAAATATAGATTTGATTTCATATTACAATCACAGCTGAAGAGAAACTACAACATCCAAGACTCAGAATCTTTACTTCCTGTTGCAACAAAATTATACCTCTTCAGCAGTTGGTCGATCTTTGGGATCAAATGCTAATAGTCTCTCCAACAACTTAATTGCTAAAGGATCTGCATTTGGGAACTTCTGCGCAAATGTCACCGGCTGCTTCTTCCTCATGCTGGTTAAGTACCTCCGTGCCTTTTCATTTCGAACCTAAAACCAACAAGGATATTACAGTTTAGCAAGGATTATAAAATGAAACTTGAATAAGCTCCAACATAAATTATAGTCCATGGTATCATACCCGAGAAATGGTATCTAATGAAGGTGTTCCAAGCAGATCGGTCATCAAATCCAATTGGTGGACAACATTTTTACCAGGAAACAATGGCTTCCCAGTTAAGACCTCTGCAAAGATGCAACCTATACTCCAAATATCAATTGCAGGAGTGTACTGCAATATAAAACAGAAAAAAACTAATTAAATAATGCTGTCAAGATATATACCATATTTATTACAAGTAAAGACAAAACTAACAGCAAAGAAAGTACCTGAATATACATTTCAACTTGCAGGGGAGTTCAATACTCCTTCCTGAACAAGCATTTATTTGTTCTAAGTATTACTAAAAAAATCCCATGAATGACATAGAAGTTTCAATCACTCAAGATTGCGGTAAATACGTTAATGATCACACTCATAAACCAAAACTCCATTACATAGTTGTACTTGAATTCTTGTTTTTAGCAAAACAAAAAAATAAAATAAATAAACATAATAAATTGCTTTCCAACAAATATAATAAACAGCATAGATACATCAAAAGAAGAAGTAAGGAATAGATGTCAAATTGGTGAAGTTCCTACGGAAGTTCAAGAAAATGAGACATAAGTAGAGTTGCATATATATATTGATATAAATAAACACACAGCGAAAGAGAGGTAATCAAGCGCATCTAGTTTATAATTTATAATGTAGTCAACACACATATTTCCACAGAACTGAACATGGGCAAGGAGGGGGTGCTAAAGCATATCAAGCATATATCGTAGTCAACATAAACAACAACATTCTACACTGCTACACAGAATAGTGCATATTAGCTAGTACTAGTACATTATTTCAAATAACACAAGATGTTTTAGATCTAAGCAGTCAAAGGCTTGCCTAGGCCCTAAGCTCAAATGGAGCACCTCAAGCCTAGAGGGGTCAGTGCTCGCTCAAAATTGCCCCACCAACAGCGCCTAGCCAGCACATACATCTTTATAGGCATATGTGATTAGGTTCAGATAAAACCTCTCGCATTCAGCCAATACATCATTTCCATGCAATACTCTCATACCATAAAATACTAAAAGTCCAAGTAAAAGCCAATGCAAGGGAACCAAGTCCAAAATAGGAATAACACCACGCAACGCCATTCCATATTGAGTGAAAAGGGGCAAACAGTGATTGAATGATGGAAACGTTTACATACTTTCATCTATGGAACAGTAACAACTGTTCGTACAAATTGCCAAAAAAAAAGGAAAAGAAAAAGAAAAAGAAGAAGAAGAGTATATCCAAATCAACTAATGCCCGGGAAAAAAACACACCTTTGAGAAAAATGATCCGCATAGCTCGGGAGCTCTATACCATCTTGTAGCAACATAATCCTACAAAAAGAATATGTTTCGGACAGAATATTAAGATGCATATATCAAACGTGTTACGCATTAAAAAGAAGACTTGTCTGAATGGAGAGAAGTAACAGGGAAAGTGGTATGCATTAAAAAGCGGATTTGTTTGAATGGAGTGAAGAAACAGGGAAACAAAATATACTCAAACACAATACAACTCAAACTCGAAATTCAAAACTCACGTCCAAAATATTGTAGTAGGGGTATCGTTGAATGCAACTCTTGCCAACCCGAAATCACAAATTTTGAGTTTGCAATTTGCATTTGCCAGTATATTCTTCGGTTTTAAATCTCGATGGAACACATTCGCTGCAACCAAAAAAATTGAGCATCAGATGCATAAACTCATCAACACAAAGTTCAGGTTCCCAGAGAACAAATACAACAAGCTACTACAATAGTTGGCCCAATGAGGGAATTGAAACCGACATTCACAGAAAAAAAGATCAAAATGTGAGAAATTCTTTCTAAGATATTCATTAAGTAAGCATCAATCATGGGCTTACGAAACCTCCTACCTATGCTTAGAGAGCTACGGTGAACAAACACAAACCTCCTTGGTATCCTTTGCATTATGGTTCCACATAACAATACATTATACATTCAATCAGAAATGAATACGGGAAGCGTGACCATGAAAGAAAAATATGGTTAATGCATGATGTATACTAAATGTGAACCCCCCGCAAAAACACTTTTCTAAGTCCACAATTTCCAACTCGTTACAACCAAGACTATTGACTTGCCATCGGCATTAAAAGTTGATAACATTTAACCTATCAAGGGATAATCGGAGCCCCAACCAAAAAAGATCCAAATCCCACCAGAATTTATTAACAAGTGGGTACTTACTAAACACAATATGACCAGCTATATAGTTTAGACTCTGCAAGTGAGATCGCATTTCAGAAGGAAAATTTGTGCAATTGGGCTCTATTAATAACATAAGCACGAACCACTCAATCATGTAACAAAGTTTAAGATATTAAAGTAACTAAATAGGAAAAGCTTCACCCACAAAATCAATTGATACAATCTTCAAATGACAGATTGTAAAGTCGAAAAAGAATAAGAAGAAATATCTTATTACCTGTATGTATATACTTCAGCGCTCGTAACAACTGATAAAGAAAGAACTGATAGTGTTCCCGAGTCAAGTCATCATTGGCCTTGATAACTTGATGAAGATCCGACTCCATGAGCTCAAAAACAACATAAATATCCTTAAAATCCCTTCTTGACGGTGGAAGCATTATGTGTTTGATTTCAACAATGTCCGGATGTCGTAGAAGCCTGAGAAGTTTTATCTCACGGAGTATTCGAGCAGCATCAGAGATATGCTCAAATATATCATGTATTTTCTTTATTGCAACTTTTTCTCCAGTATGTGTGTCTATGGCTGAGCACACAACACCATAGCTTCCTTTCCCAACAACCTCCTGAATTTTGTATCTATTGGCATCACCGTAATCCGAAAAGAAATCCATTTCTGTTGGACTCTGTTGAAATAAAGAACCAAGTCAAATCCCATAATCAGAAACTATACTGTATACGTGAGTCACCAAAAAGCTACTCAAACTATAGTCACATGAAAATGGATCACATTAAAACTATAGCACAATCAGCTACAATGATATAGAGCTTCAAGGTCAATGATGCGAATACCCCATAACAACATAATTATCTCATAAAAACAAGTTGGCTCTCTCATTCAAGCATAATTTCATACTTTTTAGCCAAAAAAGCAATAAGACCAATCATAAAAGGTAAAAGGAATAATTATTCATAGATTCCTCCATATATTAATCATTTTAAGACAAACACAAGGCTCACAATCTCTTCCCATACCAATAAAGGCAATAAACATAATTTATTACTCTCTGAAAACAGAATTAGGTTCTATTGCTGGATATATAACTATAAGACAATAACAACAGTTTCAAAAAAAAAAAAAAAAAAAAAAAAAACTTGCACCAGCTGATAACATGTTTATAAACTAGTGACAATCAAATTAGTCTAATGGATCTATTTCACAGCTGATTTCAATAAAATAAGGAAAAGAATCAAACCTTCTTTCTCTGATCTTGTTGCATTATTTTTTTCTCCACAGCTTTCTCCACCAAATAACTTCACTTTCTAAAACTAAATTTCACCCAATAATAAAAAAAAATCAAAATTTTACAAATAAAACTTTTTTACAAACAAACAATTAACCACATTTCCCCCATCTACCCCTACTTCGAATCACAAGACCACAATCTCTTCTCAATTTCTCTGATTTCTTTACAAAACATATAACCAAATCCCTCATGCACAACTCTTTATCCGTTTTTTCTTTATATTTCTCAATGCCCACTCTCTCCACAACAATCATAGATCAAATAAAACAGATTTCATAACCATACAAAAAAAACGTTTTTTTTTATACAGTTTTTTCGCAAAATTTTGATTTGGTGTTTGTTAGAATTTGAATTGTGATCTAATGAGTGGTTAAAGATTGAATCTTGACGATTGGAAAGTGGAGATCTGAGGAAGGGGCAGAAGAAGAAGAAGAAGAAGAGAGAGAAGTGAAGAGAGAGAAAGAAAGAAACGAGTAGGAATCTAGGGAGGTTTTTTATACTTACTCTTTCTTATCCGTAGTGTATTTTTATACGGCAGTGGTCGTATATGGTAATTTTGTTTTTCATTTAAGGATACTTTTGGTTTTTCACTTTAGTTGGTCTTTATTGGTCGGTAGAGTATTGGATTCTTTACTCCTTTTTAGAGATTTTGTCTCTTTTTTAAACCCACTGTTGAAAATATCGTAGAACGTCTAGAATAAAAATATTCGATATTTCGTTATTCTCTATATATAGTTAAGGAAATATTAGTTCAATTTGGATTTTGATCCTATCTCAAATCAAGTTTAATTATCTATTCCAATGGACTAATATAGACAGAAAAGTTTATCAGATCGATTAAAGGGCGTGGTGTTCTACAAAAAATAAATTGTCAAAACTCAAAAGTATAACTACGTTTAAAAATGGAAGCCCTAGTGTAACTACCTTCCGTTCTGCGCTCATGTCACTAGCTATAACATACGTATCCACACCAGGTCGTATTTCCACCAGTTCGTATCACTTGACCAACACGTCACAACGATTCAAACTTAAATCGTCCCAAATCTCAATTATGGCTATATATAGAAGCAAATCATCCAGCACAATCTTTGAGTTAAGTCAACGCTCCAATCAAGAATATATTTATTTTGTAATATCATGAGTAATGGCGAATTATCAAGATAGCACACAATGTAGATCTACAATTGATAACGGTCTAAAACAAATAAAAAGGTCAGCTCAAACATCTATAAATATAGATAAATGAATTACGTAAGGTTTGATTCAAATTTACTCCGAAAAACTTAATACATAGGTAACTTTTATCCCAATAAATAGTGCAACTATTTCTTATCAATCCCAACCTCAAATCGTAAGTCCAAAAATACTAAACCTCTATACATATAAAACACCCACTATAATTAAAATTTTAATAGTTAAATGAGGTTTGATGCAACGTTACAACTAGTGCAAGATGAGTGTCAACTCTGGAATTTGGTATTGAAAAATATGAAAAATGAAGCAAAATGATATGTAGTAATAGACGACACTGATGTTTGGCAAACCAATTGATAATGTCTAATCAAGTGACAAATCATATATTGATCGAACTTCATTTATATTTCCAATGAACATGAATATATTGTTTTCAACACTATGACATAAGGTGAATTAAGCTCTATAAATAGCACGCGTTACAAATAAATTCTAACATGATGAACGCGTCCATCACAGATCACACTTAATAAGACGTCACGAGAGGAGAGGTGATCAACGAAGCTACCCCATTGCTCTTCTGTACCAAGGATCAGCTGGCACAAATTTTATATAGCCAGGTGATCCACATTTTCCTTGTTAGTTTTGCCAACTACATTGTAAGAGAGTTTCATGGTCGGTCGGTGGGAAACGCCACCGACACCAAACCTGACTTATCAGAAGTCAGAACAACTCGGCTAATACTTCAAACTCAACTTGGCTTGGCTAATACACATGGTTTATGTTACTACACGTGTTATCAGGACAAACGCATTCATTCAATAATGTTAAATGTACACATTAGACACGAGAAGTGCGAGAAGTAGATCGTTTAACAAACCTATTTAATTTGCAATCATGCAGAAGCTATAGAAAGTTGCGCTTAACCAATCATCTATTTTTTTATCTAATAATATAAAGTTTGATGTCTCTGTCATTTAACAACAATGATATGAGACTTGATTTGATCAAGCTTTTCTATTTTTTTCTACAAGTTGTACCTCAAGTTGTACACTTGTACGTGTGATGTGCATGATTGTTTATTGAGGTCATCGATCAAAATTAGCAATCAATAGAGTTATTAGTTTGGAAATGAGTTAGATTCTACATTGCTGTGAAAAGTGAACAGTACACAGTTATCTTCCCCTGATGAACTCCCAAATAGGTCGTCATTGATATCTTTTACTTTGTAATAATTAAGTTGAGATTCGACTAAAAATATTTGGAGCGAGTCAAGTTTAGAAACGGTGTCGGAAGTTCAGAAAAGTGAGCTTTTAAAGGTCTGCAATTTTTGCAAAATAAACCAACAAGCATTTCCTGGTACTCAAAGCCTATACTTGAGGATGTTTTAGAAGAGCTTGTTACTTTTGATAATGTAAATATTAAGTGGATCTATAGATCTGCCAACTGTGTAGCCCATTAGTTCTGGACAAAACTGAATGGTTGTCAAGGCCACCTAGTTGGTTAACTCAATATCTTGAGGAAGATACACTGTCTGTAACCCCAGAACTTTCAGTACCTTAAATATATATATCTGTTGCTTACCAAAAAAAAAAAAAGTTTAGAAACGGTTTTTAGGGTCAATTTCAATCTCACAGGTACTAAAATGATTTCAGCTTATATTGTCTCAAAAGATGAGTGGGAATAATTCTAAAGAATCAGACACATTTAATTAAAAGTACGCCTCTCACTGACTTGAGCATACACACAAAATTACATAAAAAGAATGAGTGAATTAAGTTAAATTCAACTATGAGGTAATACGAATACCAGGCGTACGTACAGGCTTACTGGAACAGGACGTGCATATTACTTACTAATCAGCTAGTTGTTAAGTAAGAGAGAGACTAGCTACTAATGGCCGGATATACTTTACTAATCAGGTAGTTGTTAAGTAAGAGAGAGAGACTAGCTACTAATGGCCGGATATACTGTAGTGACCATGGGATGTATATCATGTATGTGTAATGTAATGCAATTGTTTTTCAAAACTCCAATAGATACCAAAAATATATATAAATATAATCTACGTACGACCAACATTCTTCTCCTGATCTTCAATTCTCTTTTCAATTCTTCTTCTAACCATCTTCTTAATTGTTCGATTAAATTGGGGACCTACTACATTAACAATGTGAGGACAAAAATGGACAGGCTTAGAGATCTTTGATTTTGGGACTGATTGAATGAAATCAATTAAACACCCAACAGTTATGGAAATTGGATAACATCACAATGACCTTCTGCAAAAAGGTGCATTCTGCAAATGTCAATTTACGATTTTGCATATTCATATTTAATTTAGCCAAAAGTCATGGAGACAGTCCAGAAAATAGTTGTAACTGCATGAAAGATGTCACATTGGTTTATTCCAAATTTTTCACAATTATGAAAAACAAGTCTTTTGAAGTTTTATACAGGTAGCTGTAACCGGCTATGGAAAAAATGAAACGTTATGGTGATAAATCCCTTTGAGTTAGGAACCAACGCCGGCAAAAATCACACTGCATGTAATGCAATTGTTTTTCAAAACTCCAATAGATACCAAAAATATATATAAATATAATCTACGTACGACCAACATTCTCCTGAAATTCGATCAATCTAGACTGAGTCACATTGAATACAATTGCACTTGGGTCTTCCTGCAACATGCATTCTGCAAATTCAATTTATCCAAATCAAATTCTGCAAATGTCAATTCTTAAATCAAAATAAAAATCATTTTAGTTGGATGAGTTATAATAGAGCATTCCCACTGTATGTGCTTTTATTCACCTCTTTTTTGTTCAAAATTTTTGCCAAAAGTGAATATGGTGATGATTATTTTTCCAAATCAAAACGAAAGTGAAATCTTCAATTAAGAAAGTGGATTTTTTTCGGTTTTTTTTGTGTTTTTTTAAAATTTTTTGACGGAATGTTCTCTTTTTTCGAATTTTAGACATTTTTTCGTCCAGATGGAATCTAACACCCCGTCCGAGATTAATATTCACTTTTGCATTAGGCAGTCTCATCTTGTTTTTCACCAAAACGTAGAGATGTCCATCATGCCCGAAACCCGTCCAAAATCCGAACAAAATACCCGTATCGAACCCGACAAAACCCAAACCCGAACCCAACCCGAAATACATAGGGTAGGGTTTGGTCACACTCTCTAAACCCAAGCCGACCCAAGTCCGACCCGATAATTTAGCCTTAAACCCGTTAAAAGGGCAAAAAAAAACCCGAAACCGAACCCGGACCGAAATCGAACCCCAAATCCGATTTCAATTGCATACTACTAATCTTATATAAAAGAATGAGTTAGATAAATATTTGAATTATGATCTCATTCATGTTTACAATGATGAGTTATTTAATATATTGGATTATGAAAATATTTATGTCGGGAT
Source organism: Coptis chinensis (assembly GCF_015680905.1). Taxonomy (NCBI): domain Eukaryota; kingdom Viridiplantae; phylum Streptophyta; class Magnoliopsida; order Ranunculales; family Ranunculaceae; genus Coptis; species Coptis chinensis. The sequence goes on from NC_141464.1 coordinate 79,506,615, forward strand.
TTCCAATTTTTTCAGTAATTGCACGTGATCATGTATATATAGTTCATTCCAAATCCATCTATTTTTAAATCATATTAAATAATTATGTTCGAGTATAAGTGATAATTACTTACAAATTCATTAGAAATTTGATTTTGTTTGAAGGATTGGTAGATAGCCAAAAATAAATAAAATATAGATATATATTTCAAATAAAGTTTGTTATTGTCTTCTTTATTCATTTATACCGCCTTTATTCAACCTGAAATCTGAACCCGAACTCGATCCCGATGGGTACTCGAAATATAGGATTAGAGTAGGATTTAGTCACACTTCTCAACAAAATACCGGACTCTGAACCTAACCCACTGAAAACCGGTCTGGGTTTGAGTACCCGATACCCATTCAAAACCTAAAAATTCTGATTCAGACCGGCCGGGTATCCGTTTGGACATCCCTACCAAAATAGTGAAAAAGAGAAAAAGTACTGTATAGGTGGAGGTAAATAATAGTGTACTGCATTGGGAATGCTCTTACCAACAACAAGTCAACAAGCTAGCAAAACTAGAGAGAAAAGCGAGCCACAAGCCAACAGCGAAAAACATACAACGCCCACCGTGTAAGCCACGTCACCACTGACATTGACTTAGGCATCCTCAATAATTAATTGTCTTTTATTACATTGTGGATAAATTCACTCCCACTAACTCGGTGGATTCCCAATTTAAGCACCACACGTTTTTTGTCCAAACCTGGTCCACGTCTGCATTCTTCTGTTGGTAGGTCCCACTTAATATCTCCAATTACCATTTCACCCTCACCGTATAATACAACATCAAATCTACTACGTATATCGTATTAGTTTCAAAATGAATACATTATACAGTGTACGACAAAGAAGGATTCCTAACGTACATCACAAGTATATTCCATTTTTTTCGTATATGTGACCACGTGATCAGTTCTATGTCATGTGGGACCTAGTGTTGTCCAACTACCGTTAGATGAAACTGATGCATTTGATAATGTCGTTTTACTGAAACTTACATATTTTTTGATTGTTTTTTATCAATGGTTGAGATTTGATCATGAGGTTGACGGTTATGACCTATCATGAAGTTAACAACTGTGGGTCGTATACATAGAAGGTTCTTAATGTCGGTGCATGGTTGGATTATGACTTGTGAGCTGAGTAAAGTTGTGTGGGGGTTGTCACATGTTCACTTTATATGGAAGCCGACACCTTCTAAATTACAAAGGGACAAGCGCACCTAATTTTGGGTGTATTTGAAGAAATACAGCGATGGGTGAGTTCAACTCTGTTCACCATTATGTGGATGAAAAATAAAAAACCGTATCTCAAAATTGGACTTTTGCGTGTGTGTGTGTGTAGGCAGTGCTGTTTTTAGCACACAACTCTCGGTGGAGAGTGGAGACATGAACTGCTGTTGCTAGGATTAGCAAAAGAAAAAAAAATAGCTGCTTGTTAGCATGTCTTGAACAGTAGTACTCTAACATTAAGTGTAGTTGATACAATCGGCATATATGCAATATGCGTAGTATATACTCTGCACATTCTTGCTCTACCTAACTATGTTAGATTGTAAATCCTAGTTAGATATGACCATCTCAAATGCATAAAAATGTGAAAGAGGAAATGACGTACATGAAGTCTTCATCACTTGATGGTTTATTTTCAACGATCGACCAAATAATTGTAACTTTGAAAAAAATGTAAGAGCGGTACATATAATTTCATGAGACTTGCACAAACATATTTCTGACTAACCAACCAATGAACGCGCGTTCTTGAGTCTTGACAATGATAAGGTGAAGGAAGAAAGAAAGAAGCAAGGAAGAAGAAAATAAAGTAGACACTAGATAAAAGGTAATAAAACTCAAAACAGTACGCACTTTTTAGCAAAAATAAGGCAAAGAAGGAAATAAGAAACTATAGAAGACAAAGGGAAGTACAATTCGAACAACTTTTTATGACTTCAATCCAAAATTCTTTCTGATATCAAACCACAATTTTACAATATGTACAATTTGTCGTTATTATTTGTTAAGGCAAATCAGTTGATCCATGAAATGCTTCTTAGTTTGGTGTTTTTCTTTTTCAAACACTACATTAGACACGGATGATTTTTCTGTTTATCTCACTATATATATATATATGATCTACTGAAAACGGGATACCATATCTACTCATTTCTTAAGGTGGCATCAAATTATAAGGAAATTGGACACTATAACTTTCGTCTATAAATAAGTAGCTCCAAGTCGCATTCAGAGAAAAGAATTTCAGACGCCACGGAATTCTGGCAAGCTGGAAATTTGAAGTTCTCATTTAAAACTTGTACATGCCCACCTTCTAATTTTCTCAAGTTCTGCTGTACTTTCTGGAAAGTTAAAAACCAAATTTCTGTTGAAATTATATCGAGTTTTCCAACAATATTCCAGGGATATCAATATCATTGAATCGGTCCCCCACGCGACCATGCCTTTGAATAAACTTTTGCACCTTTTGCATCCATAGGTTGATGCTACTTGCCCCTGTGTAACGTCACTGGTCCAACATACAACCATTATGCATACAACTAATAGATTTTGTAGAATAGTGGATAACTGTATATAACCTAACATATGCTTTCCACATTATGTTTATTAAATCTCTAGTGTCGGCATTGGAATCTTCACATAATCACATAAGCTTAGATTTAAGTAATCAAACAAATTTTCTATGGCTAGTGTTAGCAAAGGATCCCATTTGCACTTATCGTCATTACTCATTAGTGATTAATAATGAGTGATTTTCCTTTTTCTGGAACTCATACTTAAGATAGGTACACGCAAATTCGGACCCAGGTAACATTTCATAAAAAAATTCGTGTTCCTAGTGAAGATATACATAGATAATTAGGTGGTAATGGTATATATGTGGTTCCAAAACACCCAAGTCACACATTAACAAGGCCCATTTTACAGACTGTGGGAGAAGTAAAGAAGGCGCCGGGCGCGCACTTGTCCAGGCAAAGTCGAGGGCGGGACGCGCTTAATCGCCTGGATGTTTGTCAAGGCAAGAGCGCGGGTCGCGCCTCGAGCAAGACTAATGTGAGCACGGGTCGCCCTAGTCAATTTTGATACATATTTGATAGATTCGTATATTTTTTATAAAGGAAAGTCTCCAATCTTTTTAGAAACAATAGACACGACTATACACTCATGTTATGCTATATAAACACTTCTGTAACACAAACCAAATCAATTTTAAGCAAAACCTTTATTCTCCCGTGAACGTAGATTGCCGCATTGACACCGAACCACTATAATTATTGTGTGATGTCTCTTAATTAGTTGTTTAATTCTACATGGTATCAGAACGGAGAGCTTAATCTCTCCTCTAAATCAATTTAGATAAACACAATACACTATGTCAGATCCAAAACCAAACCCAAAGTCTGCTGTTACAACAGAGACTGATTCTAATCCTGGTTGTAAGTTGTCATCAATTCTCTTGAATGGAACAAACTATATACCTTGGTCTAGGCCTGTTTCGCTATCGCTTGGTGGCAAGAGGAAATTAGGGTTCATTAATATTGCAAATGTGTGTCCTACCATTGATGATGTCGAATATGAGAATTGGGTTTCCAATGATCAGCTTGTTCGATCTTGGTTACTCAATTATATGGAGTCTACTATTGTTGGAATTTTTACTTTCTTTGATTTTGCAAAGGAGATGTGGGATTTAATTGAAGATTTATACGAAAACCAAAACAATTTTGCCCATGTGTTTGAACTTCAACTCGCAATCGGTGCTTTGCAACAAGGTGAGAAGACTTTTACAAAACACCTTGGGAATTTGAAGAAATTATGGGATGAGTTAAACATATATCATCCACATACCACAGATGCTAAGACTCTTTTGAAACTGGCTGAAGAGGATAAAATCTTCACAGTATTTCGCAGTCTTAAACCAGAATATGAAAATCTGGAAAGCAATATTCTAATAGAAAGCACTCTTCCATCACTTGATGCTGTTTGTGCAACTATATATTCAGAAAGAGGAAACAAGGAAGAAAACCATGAACTCCGAGGTAAAGTCCTCAATCTCTGAATCTACTGTATTACTTGAAGAAAACGATTTTTGAAAGAAGTCACAGGGGTTCGAAAAATATAAGGGAAAAAGGGAACCGTCTCACTGTGATAATTGTGGAAAGAACTGGCACACCAAAGACCGTTGTTGGGAATTATATCCACATCTTAAAAAGGAAAAAGAACTATTCAAGAAAGAGCATGCCGATGTTGCCGATAATCAATGTCCAACTCAGATATTAGTCATCAGTTGAGTCAAATTCTCCAACAACTCACTAAGTCCATGTCATCTAGCAAAGGTCAGTTTGTCTCAACTCATGTGTCAGGTAGTTTACATGCCTATTTTACTATGCCAGAAAATAGTAACTCATGGATAATTGATTCGGGGGCAACGGATCATACGGCTAATTGCCCTGCCTCTGTCCATAATTTTGTGTCCAAAATCAAAAACATAATATTTCTATATCCAATGGCTCCATCGTTCCCATTCTAGGTAGTGGTCAAGTGGATTTTTTTTATCAAAGTCTCAAGAGTGATGCTCTAGTTGTTCCTTCATTCCCTGTTCAAATTCTATCTGTTGTAAAACTTACCGATTCTTTAAATTGTGATGTCATTTTTTCTCCTAACTCTGTTGTCTTTCAGGATCGAAAGTCGAAGAGGACGATTGGTGAAGGAATTTATTCCAATGAACTCTATTTGTTGAAGTCGCATAAGAATTGAAGGCGTGTCAAGATAGTGATTTATACTTGAGAGTCGAATTTTGCATAAAAGACTTGGGCATCCATCTAATAATGTCCTGTCAAATTTGTTTCCGCATGTTTATTTAAACTCTAATGATGTTTATGATGTTTGTCAATTTTCTAAACAAACTCGTTTATCTTTTCCAAACTCGAATTCTGTGTCAAATAAGTTGTTTGAGTTAATTCACTCTGATTTATGGGGACCTGCTCCCGTTAATTCTTATAATGGCTATAAGTATTTTGTGTTGTTTATTGATGATAAACGTCGTGCTACATGGTTATATTTGTTGAAATCGAAAACTGAGGTTGTGATTGTATTCAAGGATTTTCATACTATGATTACTAATCAATTTGGTACAAACATCAAGATGTTTAGATCTGACAATGGCACTGAGTTTTGTAAAGGTCAGTTACCTGAGTATCTTCTTAGCCAGGGGATAGTTCATCAAACTAGCTGTGTTGGCACACCTCAGCAGATTTGAAAGAAAGAACATACACCTTTTGGAGACCACTCGTGCTATTATGTTGGGCATGAATGTTCATAAGCAATACTGGTCTTATGGCGTCTTAATTGTTGCCTATTTGATTAATCGTCTTCCCAATCGGGTTCTTGGCTTCAAATCCCTATTGGAAGTGCTCAAATCTAGGCCGCTAGATCTCTCTCATATGCGAGTGTTTGGGTGTGTTTGTTATGTGCATCAGCAAACTATTCATTGAGATAAATTTGATGCTTGGGCTACTCGATGTGTGTTTGTTGGTTATTCTACCACACAGAAAGGTTACATATGTTACAATCCGGCGACAAGAAAACTGGTTGTCTCTCGTGATGTTCGATTTGTGGAATCTGAAGCTTTCTTTCACGATTCAGCTGTGCCTGGGAATCGGTCCCAGGGGGAGTGTTTGGAAGATTTGGCACCTCTCCCAATTGTTTCGGCTGATTTGGCTCCTCTCCCAGCAGTTGGTGAAGGCATTGTTCCTGTCCCAACGGTTAGTGAAGTTCCTGCCACTGAAGAATTGGGCTCTACTGGAGCAAGGGAGCGGGCGCGCTCACAGACTGATCGAAAGCAAACTAAGGGCGAGGCACGCTCTGGTGCTCCTCCATCTCCTCCAGTTTCTAGACAATCTAAACGAGAGAGACGACCTCCAACAACTCTCAAGGATTACTATAAATCTGATAGAGAACTGCATCCTCCAGTGACTCACAGGAATTTTATTCTTTGCATGATGTTTCATATCCTCTACATGAGTATATACCGTATGCCAATATCACTTCATCTCATCATGCTTTCTTAAGTACAGTCGATGACGTGCAAGAACCCAAGAACTTTAGAGAAGCTAACTCTCATCTAGTATGGAGAAAGGCGATGCAAGAAGAACTTCGTGTTCTAGACGAGAATAAAACTTGAGATATTGTTATGCTACCGTATGGAAAGAAAACTATTGATTGTCGGTGGGTGTTTAGAAACAAGTTCAACAGTGATGGTTCCTTAAAGAGGTCTAAAGCTCGACTTGTTGCAAGGAGAATAGGGGATTCACCCAAACTTATGGTCAGGACTACAAAGAGACTTTTGTACCAGTTGCAAAGATGAACACGTTTAGAGTTCTTATATCTCTAGCTGTAAATCAAGAATGGAAATTATTTTAGATGGATGTGAAAAATGCATTCTTACATGGAAATCTTAAAGAAGAAGTGTGTATGAGCATCCCACCTGGACATCCGAAGGAGACTAAGGTTAGATTAGTATGCAAGTTAAAAAATGCTATCTATGGACTTAAACAATCTCCACGAGCATGGTATGCCAAGCTTAGTTCTGTTACAGCTATGACTGGCCTTAAGCGAAGTGATGCTGATCCTTCCTTATTTGTTAAATTTAGCAGGTCAGGCTTGGTTATTGTTCTTATTTATGTTGATGACATAGTTATCACAGGTGATGACCATATCAAGATTTCTAAGCTCAAGGAGTTACTGCACAAGAAATTTTCCATCAAGGATCTGGGTATTATGAAGTACTTTCTTGGGATCGAGATTGCTTATTCAAAAAAATGTATATTTCTAAATCAAAGAAAGTATGTGTTGGATATTTTGAGTGAAGCAGGAAAGCTAGCTGGGGGTAAAACCATCTGATTCTCCAACTGACAATGGAGCCAAATTGGACAACATTGGTGATCTTCTTACTGACATTGGTCAGTATCAGCGATTAGTTGGTAAATTAATATATTTAACTATTACCCGACCAAATATTTCTTATGTAGTAAGCTTGGTTAGTCGTTTTATGCATGCTCCAAAGACTCCACATATGAATACAGTTTCTAGAATACTGCAGTATCTGAAAGGGTCACCAGGCAGAGGTATTTGGATGCGAAAAAATGGGCATACATCTATTACCTTATCTACGATCTTGATTAGGCGATGTCCAAATTGATCGGAGGTCTACTTCCGGTTATTGTACCTTTAGGGGAGGTAATTTAGTCACTTAGAAGAGCAAGAAACAGAATGTAGTGGCTCGTTCTAGCGCAGAAGCTGAGTACAGGGCTATGGCTTCCACCACTAGTGAAATATCATATGGCTTCGCGCTCTTCTGAAGGATTTGTGTTTTGGGTTGTATCTACCAACTACACTTTACTGTGATAATCAAGCTGCTATGCGCATTGCTGCAAATCCAGTGTTTCATGAGATAACTAAGCATATTGAAGTTGACTGTCATTTTGTGTGTGAAAAAGTACAGTCTAACATTGTCACTACCTCCTTTGTTCGAAGTGACCAACATCTTGCAGACATTTTTACCAAGGGACTTCCAGCTTCCCAGTTCCATGATATTCTCTTCAAGTTGGGTTCGCTGGATATCTTCGCACTAACTTGAGGGGGAGTGTGGAAGAAGTAAGAGAAGGCGCGGGGCGTGCCCTTGGTCAGGCAAAGTCGAGGGCGGGGCACGCTCAATCACCTGGAGGTTCGTCAAGGCAAGAGTGCGGGTCGCGCCCTAGTCAGTTTTGATACAAATTTGATATATTCGTATGTTTTTATAAAGGAAAATCTCCAATCCTTTTAGAAACAATAGACACAAATATGCACTCATGTTGTGATATATAAACACCTCTGTAACACAAACCAAATCAATTTTAAGCAAAATCTTTCTTCTCCCGTAGACATAGGTTGCCGCATTGGCACCAAACCACTATAATTCTTGTGTGTTGTCTCTTAATTAGATGTTTAATTCTACACAGACATTGTAAACAATAATATAAAAACCTTAATTTCAACATTGTTTCTTGCGTGCTGTGGAATGTGAATATGTGATCGTGTTTTTAATCTTGTTGCAGGGATTCCTAGTTCAAAGAAATCGCTCAGACTGGGAACCAAGATGTGGCCTCTAAACTTCAAAAGTCCGAGCAGTCCTGAAAACAGCTACTTCTGCTTTGTCTGTTGTTACACCTATGCAAGAATCAACACTACAGATGTCACGTTGTACTTTCCAAAATACCTGGCATGACAACTAAAGTGGGTCCATTTTGTCGTAGAGTTGTCTGTGGAATATCTTGATATTGCGTTATTTCGCTTCAAGTTTAAGAGTGAAAATTTAGTCTGTAGTTTTATGTAGAATAGAGCCAATGCAACTTGTTCTTATTTGTCTTCGTTTGAGATGAGTTGTTTCATTGGAGAAATGGTAGTTTTATACACTGCTAATACACTGCTAAAGCAACTAATGTAAATATCTAATTTAGACATTGTGACATTGTAAAAAACTTTTAAGCTCGCTAAACGATTTTGAAACTGCAGCAGGCCGGTATTTATATAATTATATATGCATGTACAATTTTCTGAAAATAGTCAGATCACATACTTACATTTATACTTATCCAAGGCGAATAACTCTATGCATGTTCTTGATCAAGGTCACGTTTATCGGTTTATGTCTGGAAGGAGTTTTCCCCTTTTTTATCCTCTCACAACCAAGGTCAAAACCATTATCCGGATGTTCTGTTATTATAAGAATGAAGACCTCAAACAATCAAAATATGCTCCACTTTGATAACTACACTGACATAAAATCTGTAGGAAAATTGAGCTTTGCAGAGCAATCTGAAGCTAGAATGCTCCATTTACCGGATCTCATATAGGTTACGGGCTTACGGCATCCCACCTTGATGTGTTTAGTAGAAATCTTGATAACTACTAGGCGTCTAGGAGTACACATTTCAGCTATCACCATCACAAATTTCAGATCATGAAAATAGATAAAGACGTGACTTAATAATCAGCTTTCCTAGATGAATTTGTCAAGAATCTTGCACATGATGACTGCAAAGTAATCATTTAAGATTCTTGTATGAATTCCTGTTCAACATGACTTGACATTGATTTCAAGCGATCAACCACATTAGACTCAATATTCTTGGTGAGCCTTTTCAGATTCTTGGTGCTTTTAAGCCATGCAATCCCGAAGAACATTTGGATAGTACATGTGTTAGGTTTTGGGAGATCTTCTACTTGATATCTGATGTGAATCTGCAAGTGAGATGGAATTAAAATTGTATTAGTTAAGATATTTCCAAAATAAGAAAGATGCATTAATCTTAATTCCTGGATGGAGAAATGAATATGTCAGAGCAAGAATGAGAGGATGTGTTCATACAGTGAAATGGTCGCTTTGTGGAATTCCCTGGATGTTCAAAACCTCTTCGATAAGCCATCCTTTTCCTTCATAGAAGGGAGATATTTGTTGTGTGCTGGTTGCTTCTCCTCTATAGTGTGAAATATGTTTGTCAAATTTATAATAAATTTGTCTCTGGTACACATCAGGCTTCACCGATTCCCATGATGTATGAGTATAGTCGAGGTAACCTACTTTCTCCATTACTTTACTGTCTAAGTACCCTCCACCAAACAAATCCATGAAGAACTTCATCTGTGAATATAACAAACATAAACAATTTGAGAGTCGTGGTTTAGAAAACATCCCGAGGATGGATATTAATGCAGAGATGCACTACAGATGTAGTAGATAACTTATAACAGAACATGGAGTCATCAGCATGCCTACATGTGAGACCTCCACAGTACAAATCCATATCCAACGTGGATAATATAGACCGTCACATCATATATATATTCATGACTTCGGATTATCAATTAAGATCAACTTAAATTTGGTGTACGTAAAGTTTTCCATGATGAGACAGAAAATCAAGGTGTGAATATATGTTGAACCTCCATGAAGGGTACCACAATGATGAATGGAATTGTTAATTGTTATGAATCTATTTATGAATCATACAAGTGCTCTATTGTTAATTCAAACTAATATTGTACTAAAACTTTAATTTGTCAGGATAATCATCTTCGAAATGTCAGAAAAATCATCGTCATTCACAACAATGCATGGATTCGCCATAGACGTACATTTAGGGAGAGAGAGAGAGAGCTCACAGGAACAGAAATAGTGGAAGAATAAACCTCTGACATGCTCACATCCTCCTGGTCTACTACGTTTCCAGTCTCTTCAGTTTGAATAGGTTTACTTTCAGATTCTTCTTCAGCTATCTGCACCTTTTGCTCAGGACCCAAGGACTTTGCTTTCCATAGTGCCATGATTGTCCTGTTCAAAGAAAATGGATTTTACTAATAACCCTTTACTGTAACCAAACAAAAACACTGAATCTTAAGATTCTTCATAACAACTAGATTCAAAAGCACAAACTCCACTATTCAAGTATGATCAGCGTACCATAAAACACGAAAAACGTCTGGGAGGGAAAAGTTTGTCAACCATGTATGTTAAATGCCCTTACTTCGAAAATACTCGATTTTAATATTCTTACAATAAGTGTCATCTATCTATGTCGAGGTTTCAATCTGTTTCATAGGAAGCTAAATATAGAATTTCAAAGATCACAAATACAAGGATTCTGGAGTGGGAAGGGAAGAGAATATTAGGAGAAACTCTTAGTTTAATTCATCACTGTGTGTCTATGTTGGAGAATTTATGTTCAAAGGTACCTGTGTGCTACACCGAATGACACAAAGGAGTGGAAGTGGAACTTTAGCCGGCCTTCTTCATCTTCCTTCTTGGCACCATGTCGTGCATCCAAACCTCTGCCTTGCCAGAGAACTATGATAAGTGACTGACTACCCATTGATGTCAGAGTGGGAGAAAGCACTTGAATGTCTTCTATATCATCCCAGAGAAAGAAAAATGTTGTTCTGTTTCCAAATAAGTTTCCATGAAAACCAATTATTCTTGCTGAAAGAAAGAGGCGGCCCTGCTCAGATCGGAAAATATAGAGTCAACTTTATAAACTTGTAAAATGCAGTGCAAACTTTTGAAGGATTTTGAGACTTAGAATTTTGTGCTTATTAGCTTCAGAATTCACACAAATATAAAATGTAGGACAGTAACAACACCTGGAGTAACATTTTGCGCTTCAAGCGACAAGTGAAATCATTGATAAGAAATTCCTCGGGTGGAAGCTCAAATAGTTTCTGGAACGCCGTATTTGTTTCAGGCGACGGCATGTTGATCTAAATTGAACATAAATTTCAAAGATAAATGAATATAAGGTTCGAAACGTACATAACAGGAATAGTCACCGAAAGAATCAGCTGATGCATACCTTCTTACCAACCTCCTTCTCCACCTTTGTCAAGTACTCTTTCATAGCCATGTTACCTTTTGTATTATTCATGAAAATTTTCAAATGCAGCATAGACTGGCATGCTTGAGCTAATTTTCCTTGAAGAGGGATCCATATATCAGCAAGATCCGATATATTAGATTTTACAAAATTGATTTCAGCATGTCCCAGGGATTTTGCTTCATTGAAAGGTCCTTCAAAATCAAATACTTCTACGTCCATCACAGATGGAGGCTCATCCATGGCGTCAAACTCAAATACCTCTGCATGCAGTACAAGTATCAGTGAGTAGAACGGTAAGCAAAATATTTCACTGAGAGATATGTAGCTTTTACAATGTTAATGCCACTTCCATGGAAAAGGAGCTTACCATTCCATTGAGGATCAAGTTTCTGGAACTTGATAGAACTGGTTTTTGTTTTACCGTTGCAGGTAAAGATTATGTATGGGTCTGAGAAACCAGTAGAATCGACAGCTGCTAAGCTATAACCTTCAATCAAAGCAATGGTTAACAACCAACCTTCCCCTTGTGCTTTTACTCCATGATCAGTTCCTGTTTTTTGATAATGTGACAAGAAAAGAAATATGTTACTAAAATGTCTTTAAAGCACGGAATCCAAAGGACGTTGATGGGCATTTTCGAAGGTAAGATGCATATTTAATAGTGAAAGATTTGCAATTACAATAGAATCAGTAACAGACAAATCTAGAGGGTCACTACTAGCAAATAAAAGATCTCTCATAGATATGAACCAGAGTCTTTTTGAATCGCAGCTAGATACTTGCACCTAATGCGTATAGTAGTATAGTAGCAGTAGCATGTCTGTGTATGGATTAGCTATTTCGAATTGCAGCTATTTGAAATTTAGTTGACCTTTTGTCGAATGGATTAGCTATGAGCTACCCTAATCTTGTACAGTTTTTTCTTTACTTTATTTAATACAATTTCCACTTACCTAGCAAAAGAAAAAGCATGTCTGTGTATGCAAACAATGTGATTCAAATAGTTGATAAGAACGTTACGAGTTAGGTATCAAATTTTTTATTGTTTTGAAGTTAGGTTTTTTGTTTATATAATGATTTAGTGTGCAATATCAAGAGCAAAATAGGTGTTACCTTTCTGCACTCTGGCTCGCAGGAAACGTGATATCATTGGTAGAGCCCGTTGCCCTTGGAGAACCAGAACCATACACACAATCGTTTCAGCAAATGAGTCTGGCAAGTCTAGTCCTCTGAATTCTAGCCCTTGAAATGTGCTAGTCATGGCAAGCAAGATGTGCATAAGGACATACAATCCCATAAAGGCGGCGGAAACTACAGTAAAATTCAGAAGATACTGAGTTGCCAATGCCAAATCTGACTGCTTCTCCACCTGTAAAGAAGCTAAAATGTACTCTTTGTTGGAGCCAAGATCTTTCAGATCAACTGGCTTAACATTCTGAAATAACAAACTTGAATATTGCTCAAAGCTTTCCTTCAGACCTTTTCGTGCTCCACCTTCTATCATGCTTTTCATCATAGTGCTCTGTAGAAAATTTATGCGCCACGATATTGCCAACCTGGACGATTTTTCTCCTGATGACAACTCGGGTCCAGGTGTGATACAGTAGAGTGTTTCCACTTTAAAGGTGTTCCCAAACTTTGCATCTGGTGTGCTCACACTAACTAAAACTGCAAAATTATTCCCATTAGCTTTCAGATAAGTTTGCTCCTCTATGGCCTTCACAGCCTTCATCATTTTTGTAGCAGCCTTCAAGTAGGTAACCATTCTTTTCAAGCTCTTTCCATCATTTTCAAACTTCCAAGGTTCTTGTCGCAGTTCCTTATTCCCCTTCACGTCTGCCAAAGAACTGGCAAACTTTGAATCTGGCGAAAATAGTAGAACGTTCAAGTCGGGTGGTGCAACTAGATATGACTGGTCTACGAGTACTCCTCCTGCTAAATTGCTGGGTACTTCCACTCTTTGATTTTTTGACTCGAAGATTTTCATCATTTCATCAAAGTTGCCAGTACTTGACTGATTTTTGTTCTTCTTTTCATAAAACTTATTATGATAGGTCTCAGGTTCGGATGTCTCTGATGAGTCTGACTGAGCAAGACCTCGATCATTGGGGGGTGCTGTTTCGCCATCATTTAAAATTGGAGCAATGTCATATGACTTCTCTTCAATAATTGAAGTGGCTTCTTCTGCCTCAGTTGATGATGATAACCGCGGAGAACTAGTTAAAGATAATCCCAAGAGGTCATTTAGAGACACCGAAGATGATTCACTGATTTGGTCTGTATATCTGTCCATATAGGGTGGTGAATAATTACCAATGCGAGGCTGTGCTCCGTCTAAGAAAGGATTCTTTGGAGCAAATTCAGTGAAGAAAATTGAAAGAAGAATTTCACCTGAAAAATGTAGAAAAGGATTAAACAGAACACACATGACATACCAAAGAAACTTCAAACTTTACTAAAGGAAAAACATAATGGAACATATCAGTTATAATTTCAAGACAGTTGAGTGAAGTGGAACTAATAAGAACTTAGACTACATTGGATACAATACAAGAAAATTACCGCAATCTTTGTGTTTGGACTTCTTGCTCTTTGGTTGCAGAGTATACCACACAGTTCCTAAACTCTTCTCTGGCGCATCATAGATTTTTTCTATAGGAAATTTCAGCTGTCCAACTAAGTCATCATTGAAGTACTTATCTTCATCCATGACATAGACAAGAAGCTCTTCGTCGAGATCATTAATAGGAAAACTAAATTCTTCTCCCCAAATAGGATTCAAGGTCTTTTTCACCACCTTAGTCCTGAACTTTTTCTCTCCAAGCTTTATACGGACATAAGGATCACTTGAACCATTTAAGTCCATTGCACGCAACCGCTGCGCTTCATATACATGCACACAAAGCCTCATTGTTTAACAACTGAAGGTAGTAGTAGTAGTAGTTCTGAAGTGTCTGAAGGTTTCACTTTCTATAACTCGGAAAGACCCCTACAAAAAAAATGCAAGTGGGCAAACAGAGAAGTTAATTTGGTTCTAACAATATTGGATAAAAATATGTTAGCTAAAAAAACAATATTATAAATCAAAGAACATAGATTATTGAAGATCAATGAAAACCGTGTTTGCCAAAAAACAAAAATGATCGATAGAATCCAGGTTGACTGGAAGTTAGACGTGCCATGGAAAACTTGAGAGAATAGTCAATTCTGTTAAGTATTTTTTTGATCTTTCTTCTTTGTCTTTTTTGATGTTATATTTTGGCCTGCATTTTTGGCCTTGTGGATATGTATATCTTTACACTGTAGGTATTATAGGTTTTGTAATTTAAAATTCTATTGGCCGGCATTGTCTGTTCTAATTACATTTAGTTAACCATAATATAAACTACCATTATAAGAACCAAATACTGCTATCCAGATTCAAGGGAGGAAAAAATGGATATCTATTTTGTTTTCTTTTGTTCATGGCTTTTCCAGATTCAAATTGGTAGAAACTAGTTACTTTGTGAATGGAATCAGATAGTAATTTGTATATATAATTTTGCTTTTAGGTGAAAAAATTAGGGTGGAGAAAATCAAAGGAATGAACTTATGTAAATTAGAATATTAATTCATTTGTTTGAATGGATTATGTAACAACATGTTTTAGATTAATACAGGTCGAGGTCTGACAAAACATTTCAATAAGAAAAAAAAAAATCAAAACGCTAGTTGTGTTCTTTGTTCGATTCAATTTTTGCTGCTCTGTTGCATGTGCTAGGTGAGAAAATTGGGGTGGAGAAAATCAAAGGAATGAACTTATGTAAATTAGAATAGTAATATATTACATTTGTTTGAATGGATTATGTAACAACATGTTTTAGATTAATACAGGTCGAGGTCTGACAAAACATTTCAATAAGAAAAAAAAATTCAATACGCTAGTTGTGTTCTTTGTTCGATTCAATTTTTGCTGCTCTGTCATGTTGCAAATAAATCTTGTCGAGCATTTATATGTGATTGAGGAATATTGTTGGATTCATATGAGTGTACTACCTGTAAAATATAAGAATATTATATTATGGTGTGCAACATAATTGATATTCCACACTGGAGAATAAAATATCTCAAAAAAAAATGCAAGAAGAATATATATTTTTTTTATCATTGTTTTCAAAATGATCTAGATAATCCATCAACTCTTTTTTTAATGTGATTAAATAAGCTAGCATTATTGGACAGAGAAAGAAATTGTAGCTAGCTAACAAATGCTTTTTTTTTTTAATATTTAGAAACGATCACATTGAGAAACAATTAGAAAAAATAGATTGGACACTGTTAATATTTGTTCTATAGATCTATTAAGTCGGATATAATATATGGAGTGAATTAAATGTGTAAATAAAAGCTTTCCGGAATATGTCTATGTGGCAAGATTACCATTTAAAAGTTTTCAATATAATGTGAATCTTATTTCATGTGTATGAAGATTCAATGATTCAAATGATGGAGTGATGATTTTTCAAACCATCTGTTTGGAGGCGATGACAAAAAAGAAATTATTATGGATGCTAGTTGCATCGTTGAATTACATATGTTTCACCCTGTTGTTAGTCGCACAATCCTTTGATCAATTCTTGCATTGGTTATTGGTCCTCATTTTGAAAATATTATTAGCACCCAATTCCACATGCAGTATTTTTGTAGGTTTCGGGCTTCAACAAAGAAGTAAACGACGGATATTTTCTTTTGTTTATGTTCCATATTATGATTTCCTACATAACTATACCAAAAGCAAAAAATAAATAAATAAATAATACTCAACCAATATGTGGCTTTTATATGCAACTTGAAGATGTTGAAAACAAAACAACTATCACGCAGAATAAATAAAGATAAATAATCTAGTTAGTAAACCAATTTATATGAATTTTAACTTGGGATAAGAGACCCCAAGTTTTTTATGGGAGTTACAGAGTTTGGAACTATAGTGAGAGAGATTACGCTTCTTTAACAGCTTGAAAGGTTTCATTGTGTTGAAGGAACTCTTAATAAATTGGCACATGTGTTACATGTGTAAGTCATATAGTTGATTTATTCATATATAATTTAATATGACCAAATAATAAGATAATTGTAAGTATAATAATTCGCAGCATTATTGTTTTGGATTTGAATTTGGAGATGCTAATTGTTTTTCTCAACTGCAGCTTCATCTTTAGTCATCCGCATTTTTGTTTTTCACGTGCTGAAAAAAAAAATATTTGAAAAGGTACCTAGCTGCCTGTTTTTAGTACTTGTGCAAAGAACTATTTAATTGAAAAAAAAGTTAATATATAAAATAAGAGAGGGGGGGGGGAATGGGAATAACTAACCTGAATTGACCTTGATGATCCTGCTGTTATAACTTTTTCTTGAAGTTGTGCATTGAACTGAGCAAATTCATTAGATTCTAGTGAATCAAAGTCCTAAAAAAACGTTAATAGTTGTTTGTTTGTAATAAATTCATTTTTTTTTCGATGTAAAAGGCAAAGTAAATTAGCAAAATCAAAAATCCAGTTTGATGGAAAGGGAACTGTTATGCAAGGAGTTTTCTTTACAGATGAAAGATATCTTTATATACTATTCTTTTGACCACACTTCTTAGTATCATCACTAATTACTGGTTCCAGATAATCAAATTCCACTTAGCTTACAACCCCATGCCACACCAACCCAAAACCATGCTTATTGAAGTTGTTGAGAATCAGTTAAAAATGACAGCAAACAGAAGAACCCCACCCAAAAAAGAGCAACTCTCTGAACCTCAAAGTTCAAAAAAAGAGAATTTCTAACCACCATACCAAGTGGCTATTAAAAAAGTGATAGAACCTTCTGCCCAACTGCACATGTCTCTTTCAAGACAAAATGACATCTCGAGATATCCATTCGGTCTTGGAATTACTTGTGCCAGATTTCGTGTGGCAAAACACTTAAGGGTTGGCTTGTATAGATTCTCCAAATCTAGCCTATGAATTTATAATACATTCCCCTGGAGGAAGAAGTTATGCAATAGCTGCAAACTTGCAATAAGCTAAAAAAATCCATGAAACTTGGAATCTAGGGCCTAAGTCTAAGTTACTACTGAAATGAACAAAAACGAACAACTGCCTAGCCACCAAAAAAGCAGACATTCAAGGCTTTCTCTCAATAACCAACTCCTATAGAACCAATTCCTTTTTATCCTATTCTCCAACCTTTCTACAGTAAACCAATAACTCCACCTTTTATTCAAAATGAGTTCCCATTCTTTAAATAAGCATATAAATATACGCAAAAATTTAAATAGAACTTCATTGCTGCAATTGCCCAGAAAATGTCACACCATATCATAACTACAAACAACAAAAACTGAATAATCAAACCATACCTAGTACTGGTTTCACTTTGTTGCTTTGCAATTTGCAAACATTCATTATGCAAAGGGGTCCTACAAAAGATAACCATAACCATGACACCACCGCTCAAAACCAAACTTTGCATAATGAGTTAAACTAAAAACACGACATATGGTTTAATTATCATCGGTAAAAAATGATAATTTAAAAACGTAAATATTAGGGTGTTATTAGTGATAATCATTTGTTGTGATATTTACACCTGAATTAATAAAACTTCTCTTCATCATAATAGCAAGACATACATGATTTCCATTCTAATCTCCAACTCCAATGTAACAATAGGAATCAAAGAAAAGAAGTTACCAGTAAAACAACTCTTACCCTTCCAAGTTGTGTTCATCACAGAAGTTACGGAAGGTAATGCAGACATGTGTAACTCTGGCTGCACCAATAATATTGTCATGGAAACAAACTCATCTTATTTGTTGAACGCAAAGTATGAAACATAATGAAATTTCTTTATAAAAGACATGGTATCCTAAACTAAGATTAGAAGATTTCATTCGAGTCCAAACAACCTTGACTTCAATTTTTACAACAATTTACGACTTGGGGAGTTATTTTAAAACAATTGTCATTTCAAAGTATTGACAATTGATATTTTCTCACAACGAAACTTGTGCTTATGCAACATATAATCTTCTTTAGGCAATTTACATATTGCACACTAACATTTTATACTTCCACCAATCTTAGTTAAGCCTTATCAACTCACTTCACTAAATGCTTCAAGCCATTCAAGGTATGGGACTATGTAGACAACTATAATCTAAAACTTACCTGGAGCTACTACCCTTCAAGGTGTGGGCATTATTATCAACTGTTTTGAAGTCTACCATTGGTTGTTTTCTGTAACAAAATATAAATCAAACAACTCGGACTTCTCATTTTCAACTTAATCTTAAAAAAACACAAAAAAGGGGGTGTTCAAAATACTTATAAAACTCTATCCAAGTCATGAAAAATCTTCTGACAGTCTTAAAAAATGAGAGAAACAACTTCAAATGCAAAATCTGTAGTGCTCTCCTCTTGAAGTTGCTAAAGCTGTGAAAATTGATCATCCAAACATTTCTTCTCACAAAAACAACAACACCCAATCATCAAAATCAACCCCAAACTAACACATTTAATAATAAATTCCAAAAAAAAATCTTTTACCTCTGCGACCATGAAATCATAGTGATATTTAAAAGAGATTTGAGAGAGAGAAATGGGAACATAAGAAGAAAAGAAAGACGTCTGGTTTCCTAATATTTAAATTCAGTATAAATGGTAATAAATTCAACATTAATGTGAAAACATTAGTCACAAACAATTGAATAGTGGCGTGTAGTTGATTTTCAACTTGAATTTACACATACGTCCTTAAGGTACTATATCATCTGAAAGGTATAAATGGTAGTAAATTTTGAAATGACAAAGTAATCCTTCTTAAAGGCATTGAATAATTTGTTTGAATATTTTATCAGGAGTATTTAATTATAGAAAAAAAGTTGGTCCAATTTAAATGTCCATATATGTTAATTATGGTGTACTCTACTAATTGAGATAAGATGCATGCATTTTAAGAACACCCAATAAAGGAAGTACCAAATCCCTAAAAATAAAAATGATCGAAGAACTTAGTTTTTCGATAAAATGGGATGCAGTTAATTAGTAGTTGAGACACTCAAAGATGCCGGATCTAACCATCAGGACCTTCATAACAATTTCTAAAGTATTTTCCAATTTCTTATAAATAGTAGATACTAACAAACCATCATAACTTTAGAGTTAACATTGAAATAAGTGAAAACACAACTTTCATGGATTGGAGGCAAGTGCAAAATATTGGAACATAAGTAAATTTGGTGATTCTTAGTCTATGCATACATATATAGATACATAACTTGGATCTATACTTACATTATGACATTGAGATTCTGGAACAGTGACATAAAATGGCATCTAATTATCTAAATCAATGTTAACAGTGTGAGTGTTATATATACTTTCAAAGTGTTCTCTCTCAACAAACTATGTATAAATTGAAACTTAAATCCATAACTACCTATCAACATTGAACGAAGAAAAGGAGCGTTTGAGACCCGTAAAGACTTATCTTTATCTCTTAATGAGACTTTCGAAGTATTCCTTCAATTTAGTTCCAATCTCAATCTTTTCATCATTGAAGCTCTCCCATCATCAATGAAATAGAGAAGAAAATTAACTTGGCATGAAAAGCCCTCAAGATGGGTTTGTAGATTGGTATTAGGTCATAGCTATGATCCTTCATTGAAATGAAACACAGAAGATTAGTTGCATCATCACATTTGGCTAATTCAATTCAAAAAGATCTAAACTCCACCATGATCATCTCATCAAATTAATGCAACATGAAATCATAATAAAGAATATGAAGTTATAAGGTTTTAGTACTAAAAGTATGGTATAGTCACAAATATTTTTGTTTAAAATGATAGCGTAGAGGCACTTGCATATCGGGTCAATCAGTCAATGTACTAAGAAATTAAGTATTCTAAAAGTTTAAATAAATTTGATATAGCAAAAAATCATAAACCACTCTTACCTATTGCCCGATCAATTCCCATGACCATGGATGCCCTTAGAAGAATTCCTTCATACCAGCAGAGATAAAATTTCCTACTGTGAAGTTAAAATGGTAAATGCACTACTAAAAGAAGTTATTTTTAATGGATGTCTAATATCATTGTAAGAATAAAAACAGTTTCATTGTCCAATGTTTAATTACAACAAATTCCAGAAAGTGCTTAAAACAGGTGAATGTGCATGGAAATTTGGAATCAATTCCATTTTAAAGAAGTAACATATGGGAAAATAAAATATGGTTAACGTTATTTCCATTAGAGAAACCAATAATACTCCATTCATCTACAGAACCTTGACTATTTTGTGCATGATTGCCCATTGGTTTCCAAATTGGATATGTATTAGAACAAATAAACTATTGTGTTGACACAGATGTGATTACACAAACAATATGAAACGCTAAAAGCCTAAAACCATTGTGTAAAATGTCCAATGTTCAATCACTATTGGGAAAATGATTGAAACACTGTATATGATGCCTTAATCTTTAAAAAAACAATGTGTATATAATCACTGAAAGAGAATTTCGGATATGAGTCATTGCTATTGTAATTTAAAATTCTATTGGCCGACAATATCTGTTCTAATTACATTTAGTTAATCATAATATAAACTACCATTATAAGGACCAAATACTGCTATCTAGATTCAAGGGAGGGAAAAATGGATATCTATTTTGTTTTCTTTTGTTCATGGCTTTTCTAGATTCAAATTGGTAGAAACTAGTTACTCTGTGAATGGAATCAGATAGTAATTTGTATATATAATTTTCTTTTTCCGCTAAGAGATATTAACTCATATATTAGCACCTTACATATATATGGCTACACCATATTAAACAGTTTCACTAAGAAGTGGATAGATATATGAATTAGGATCTAATGCCATAGAGTGTTAAATTCCATGTTAGTGGTGATGCTAAGAGAGTTGTGACATTGATATATTGAGAGAAACCAAGAAGAATAACAATGGAGAAAAATTGATTAAGAGATTGATTAGGGTTAGAGTGATTGAGAGAGTTGGAGATATTGTTCTCTACCCAGAGTTACATATTTATACTAACCTAAGACATGAGAATAGAAACTAGTAGATATGGATGTCCACACTTATAGAAACATGGGACTTTACATATATGACATATTCTAATATAGAGTTAGATTAAATTCTGTGTTTAAACGCTAGAGTGTCAAAAAGGCATTAGTGATTTTGCTAATAATGCCTTAATCAAACCTTAAAGCACATCCTCGTCCACTCCATTTTATAAAGATCCTTGGCACGCAAGCTACCTAATCCCAATAGTTTTTATATTTTTCCTTTGGTTTCCTGGTTTTCACAATATTGCATACGTAAATTGACAATAACTTGTTATACTAATTCCTAATAGGGATTAGGCTGGAAATTGGAGGGACAAATGCCACATGTCCTCCTAACAACTTGGATCCAGTTGCTTCTTGAGATCAAATTCCTTTTCAATTGAAACCCTTAACGACTAGTAGTATTCCGAGATGGTGTCCATGGAGGAGGCTTTTGTTACCTTATAACACTTGCATTCCCGCTAATTCCAGAGACTCGTTGGAGAATGAAAATTCCATATACTTTAATTTGGTCATGCTAGTGGGAATTTAGTATGTAAGAAACTAGTGGATATGGAGTACTGCAACATTTTCTTATGGTGTCTCGAGTCTCGAGTCTGCAATGAAGAAGAGAGAATTTATATCTCGAGTTCGTCAAAGTCAAGACTCAAGGAGCCACTCTTTCTGATTATATATTAGTTGTTATGGAGTTATAATAAAAGATAAAATGATAGTTTTACCTACGCATAAACGATAAAACTTAAATGTAAGTAAAACTAAAACTATTTTCAGCTTAGAGGTTATCAAAGTTTTCTACTCTAGATGTTATTGCAATATAGTTAGAATAGAAAGTTCATTCCACTCCTAGTTCTTTAGAATTTAAGTTTACTAAGATTATCAATCTATCAAAGTCAATGAGAGTAACACGGAAATTATACTACGATAGAATTTATACTAACAAGATACGATAATTCAACTACGGAATACTAAATTGATAATAGAGAATGAATTAGGGGAATTCGATTCCACCTTGATTCGACTTTAATCAACTAACAAAGGAATATTGTAATCCAAATTTCAATACTTTCGCATAACAAACTAGTATTTCTAATCCCTAATTATTCATGGCAGTCTCTACCAAATAATAACTAGCATGTGAAGCAATCAAACTCATTCTCATGGTGAACTAATTACTTTCTAGAATTGAATAGATTATCACGACAATTTCTAAGCTAACAAAATCAAGTTTTCATCAAGGCTTCCTCAAACCCCTCTAATGGAGGTTTTAGCCTTGAGTCATTAAACTATTATTTCTATATGAATTTAAACAAGACATGATATAAAAATTATAAATTTACTATATTGATCTAATCAATAATTCAAAACTAAATTAACAACTAAGAAATAATTGATAACTAAATGATTGAAATTAGATCTAAGTGATTTAATAATTAAAACTATATTATGAGTAACAAACTAACTTTATTGATCTAATGAAATAAAAGAGTATTGATTCAACAACTGAATTAAAAACAAGTAAATAAAAACTAATTAATGGAGTCTAAACTAATTTATTTTCCAATCTAGGTCTAGCTATTGAGTCTCCTCCTTTCCTCTTTTCAAGAAGAAAAAGAGATCCCCAATTTCGTGCATGGGCCTAGAACCATGTTTTGGGCTGGAAAATCGAGCCCAAAACCCAATTTCTTCAGTCCATAAAGGTCTTTTCAGTTGGATTTGACCTCAGCAGACTTTTCGTCCACTTCTGCTCCTTTGATTGGGTTTTTCTTTGTCTTGGACCATTGGAAAGCTTTCCTTTTCGAGCCATAAAAGGTCGTTTTTATTTATTACGTAAGGTAGGTCCAAATCCAGGGAACTCTTATCGAGTCCAAAGATAAGGTCTTGTTGAAGTTTTTAACATTTTGTCTTGTTTTTTAACTTTGAATGTTGACTTTGACTTTTACAAAATTGGTGGTCTTTTCACCGGGATTTAAAAAGGTTTTTCTCCTTGAATCTTGGCCTTTAATCACATAACTTCTTAACAACCAACCCTTGCTCCTTTATCTCACAAAAGTGACACATTTACCCCAATATGACATAATTGACTCCAATGTCCGAAATACATAAAAGCATAGGCCCGACCCTAACCAAGTTCTAACCAAGCCCTAACCGCCCTATTTCATCGGCATTAACTCTTTATTTTTTTGTCCTTTGTAATTTATCGATAATTGTTTTATATAACAAAAACTTGTCTAGAAGATTATTGTTAAGGGGTTAAAACTTTTTCTCATTTTTGAACTTATTTTTTATTCACATCCAAGCCAAGTTATAATTTCACTTAAAGTGTAATCATTTGAAATTGTGATAATGACATTTGTAATCTCAAACCTTTCTCCATGTTGAAGAGTTTTTAACATAACAAGTTATCCTGCACTTATTATAACTAGGAAGAAATTGTAACCTGAATGTTATATTTTTGAGTAACCAAAACTATTATGTTTCTTCTTTATATATATATATTTCTTCCTTTTAAAATTAAGCAATTATCATATACAAAATTGGTTTGAATACAAAGGTCGAGTAAAAGACCTAGATTGGTTCGACTTTGAGTTTTGTAGATTATTGTACATTTTTATTAAATGAGTTTTAAAACATGTGGTTGCTTGCATAGGAAAATATCAGCAGAAGTCATTGACTATATATATGGTAGGAACTAACTAACTAAGAAGCTAGTTAAGTTCCATATAGGGGTGTAGACGGAAATCCAAAAATCCAAATCCGATTCGTATTTGTATTCGAAAAATCGGATATTATCTGAAAATTTCATATCCGGATAAATTTTGTTATCTAAAACTTTCGGATACAGATGCAAATTCTAGTCATAACGGTTGGATAATATCCGAATCCGATTTAATTAATACAATTATTATATATATAGAGGAGCAGGTTCTGTTTACCACACTTTTTATACAATAGTTTATATTATGCCCTACAAATTTACCTACATCGTGAATTATAACCTAGTTTTTTGTGGATGTGCTCAACTAACCATGAAGATCACCTCTATAAAATTTCAACTCATTTGATAATGTTTAACTATGTCAAAAGATGATTGCAAAATCGAAAATTTTGAGCCGTTAAAAAAAAAATTAAGTTGACAACGATTTTTAACTAGGTTAGATATTTCTAATTGAGATGAATTTTTGTAGAGATGTTATCAATGGTTAGTAGATCATATCCATAAATTATTAGCACTTAACTCATCTACATTTCTGCAACAGTAATACATTAATTTTTTATGTATCTCTAAATCTTTTGGTCATTTTTTGTCTTACGTGGTTTTGTTTTGACTATTTTACCCTTGTTTTTTTTAGTAGATTGATAATATTACTCTTCTATGCTTTAAGCAAAACCCACAACGTGCGTGCATCAATCTAGTATATATAAAGTAAAGAGACAAAGAAACAAGACTTTCGTTTTTTTCTTGGGCTTGTCACACTATTCAAAGTAATACTTTTTACCGGAAGAAAAGTAAATGAAGTCCAGTTGGATACATGGCACATGGATTATGGCCGGACAAGTTGTTCATCGTCTTCTTTTTTTTTGGGGGGAAACCATCTTGCTTTTATGCTATATTTTCCAATTCATTTTTTTTTCTTAAGATTCAATATCAAAACCAATTCTTACTTCCTCTTGATAGCATTTTTGATGTGCTCTTAAATTAAACCTAGTATTTTTAAAGTTGGGCTTTTGCTTTTTCATATGTTAGTTAATTGGGTCTCGCTTATTTGATTGATTTCTATGTAAATGTTGTTTTTCTCACTGATTTAGTTTGGGTTGAGATTTGGGGTTTGTTTTTAAATGTGATTGCAACAGATTGACGTTTGGTTTTGTGATTTTGTGATCGGATCGGATATTATCAGATATCCAAATCGGATAACAGACTCAGATTTGATCAATAGTATTATCATATATCCGTCGGATTCGATTCGGATTCGGATATCCGAACCTATCCGTCTACACCCCTAGTTCCACAACATCAGTTATGCTACGATTTTGGATGTGTTGGGAAAACGATACCAACCGATCCTCACAAAGATAGCTTGAATATGAACACTCTAAACTCCAATCGAAAAATCTAAACTTCCACTACAACCAACAACTACAAACCTAAGTTATGGAATTAACTATCACAAACAAACAATAATAATGTAAAGTAACTTACCACAATGAGACATAAGATATAATGTGGTTCGGCTAATGATGCCTACTCAAAAAGCAAATCATTTTATAAGTGTGGGAAAGAAGATTACCATCACTCCTCTCAAGTCTCTCCAAACTTAATAAATCTCTTTTCACTAATCTCTCTCCTTACAAGTTTTATTTCTTTGTAAGAGTTTCCTATCAATTTTGGTTACTCTCAAAATTGGTTTCTCTCAAAGACTTATCTTACACTAAAACCTAACTTTGGTTTTATAGTGTTCTAAATTTCAATGCGTCTGTGAAATTTCAGTTCCAACTGACATGCCAATGTCAAATTATCAGGTCCCAAACGACATGGTGAGTTCGAGATACTGTTTCTCCAAACAATGTGTGTGCAAATCGTTGGAATTCAAACTTTCATCAATATTTACTCCTAACGACATCTGCAGACCGCTCGAGCTCCTTAAGAATGACGCCATGAGATCGTCCAACCCTCATGTGGACGATGCCACCAAGTCGTACCATCACACGATGAGGGACCCCAACAGGACGATTTTGTTCGAGGGAGCCACTCTTTTCAGGTTTAGTATTAGTTGTGAGTAGGAGGTATAATCAACTACCCGTGTAATGTGTAGGCACGTAGCTTGCTCTTTAAGCTATAGTGTGCTTCAAAATAGGGTTAAAATATGTTATCATGTTAATATGTGCTTTGAAAACCGATTCATATCGGATATCGGTTTTATTTTGGGTGACCATTCCAAACTATTTAAAATATAGACTATAGAGAACATAACTACCGAAAATATACCTAAATTCATTTTATAGAGGATTTATATTAAAAAAATGGTCAAAAAGTCAACCGATGTTGGTGCTCATTATACTACTGGATTTTATATCGGCAGATTGAATATATCGGGAAAAAAAAGGTTCTATATTCATATTTATTCTCATCCGTTGTAATTTTTAAAAATGATTTATATCTGATATTTCATGGTTTTTGGTCCATGAATACAAATAGGGTTATTTATGTTAAAGAAAAGTATGCATGTTCTTTGATGGATTCCAAGGGAGTTTGGTTTGGATTCGGGGTTTCTATTTTTTCACCCTGTATAGACTCTAGAGAACCAAACTACCGAAAATAAACCTAGCTTCATTTTACAGAGATTTGGTGGCTCGGAATGTTGGTGCTCATCAACTACTGGGATGGGCAGATTGAATTATGCTTCATATTTATTCTCATCCGTTGTAATTTTTAGTTTGATTTACTCCTGTATTTCATGGTTTTTACTTCCATGAATACAATTGTCAAATTATCGGAAAAAAAGAAAAGAATGGTAGATATATACTTTAATAGTTTTAGTCGATCTCATCTAGTCATATTATCACATATATATATATATATATATATATATATATATACAAATTGATGGTCTAATAAGGTCAAGCAATAAAATACATTCAAATGGCATTTTAGTAGGTATATATATATATATATATATATACAAATTGATGGTCTAATAAGGTCAAGCAATAAAATACATTCAAATGGCATTTTAGTAGATGACATTTTGTATCATATATATACAAATTCTGACAGTCTAATAAGGTCAAGCAATAAAATACAAAATTGATGGTCAAGTAGGTAGTCAGGCCATCCATTCAAATGACATTTTAGTAGATGATATATCTATATGACCATATCCATAATATGGGACCGCTGAATTGAATGTGGATCACACTAAATATAAACGTAGTGAACATTCTGATACCAATTTGGCTACCCAACTGCTTTCCCGTGATAAATAATTGTTCAGGATATGGGACAACAAACAACAGCTACCACTTAGCTGAAACTTTCAACTAAACCTATTTCTTTAGTAAGGCATAGTCCTTCCAAGTCAAAAGTTAATTAAGATCACATTTAAAAGTGCAAATCCTATGTAAAATCTCATTAATAAGTTGCTATGCTTATAAAAACTAGCGTACCTTTAAATTTTAATAACATTTATATCCTTACTAAATATAAGATTTTACATCTTATATGCAGTATAGGAGGCTGTAAATAGAAGAAACGAGGGGTTCTAGAGACATATTTTATCTTGATAAGTAAACAAACTTAAAATCGTTAGGGTATTTATAAGTTTCGGATTAGGCTAATATTTTGTAGATATGATCTCCTAACTATTCTAAATATTCTAAATAATAAAAAATAAATAAAATAAATAATAAAAAATGGTGAAAATAAAAATAAAATTTAAACTACATTTGGCATTTAGAATTTTTGAAAATTTGGTGAAAAATGAATCATATCTACAAAAAATTACAATTAAATGTCAAATTTTTATAAATTATTAAAACTAAAAACAATTTAAAACTAGTTTAAATTTTTTGATTTTTTTTACATATTTCCGTGACAATGTTTTTTAGAATAAGGGGGGATTATTAGACAAAACCAACTATATACAAAAAAATTAAGCTAATTCTCCATCTCCATAAACCATCTTCCTCTCCCAATCCTCGATTTTTTGAGTTTGTTTACTTTAAATCAAGATAAAATATGTCCCTAAATATCTAAAAAAAGATATTTAAATATCAGATAAAATATCAATTATATTTCAAAAATAAAAACCATTTTATGTATTTGGTGATATTTTGTATATATAACAATTTTATTTAATATTTACCAATAATTTCAAATAAATATAAATAATACATTATAATAATAATAATAATTTTGGATATATCCACGAATTTTGGAATAATATATCCACGATTATCCGAAATCAATATTCCCGATATTTTCCTAGGTGGGTAGAAGTGGAAGCACCACCCACGTTGCATTAGAAAATACATAAAAGTCCATCTCGTGTAAGTGTGTAACGCACATTACATTACTTATAAAATAACAAAGATTAAAAAAATCCCAAAAAATCAAAACAAATCAAAACAACATGAAGGGGCATTTTAGTCAGTTTTTTGCAACAAACTTAACTAACTATGGCGCGAAATAATTAGTTATAAACAATAAACAAGGAGATAGAGTTTTTAGGTGGGAGAAAGAATCACACAATGCGACACACAACACACCGTCCCTCTTCCCTCAACAATAACGTTTCCACTTCCTGCAAACAACAAAACAGAAATGCTCTTTTTTTAACTAACAACTCTTCTTCTTCTTCTCTTTCCATTTATTTACTAAAATGCCACTCCATTACTGACCACTCTTCATTTCAACATATTCTTTCTGGAATTTTTGTATACTTGTCAGAAAGGCAGTTCATGTGCTAAATTTGGTAAGTTTTTTATACTAAATCTTCAAATATCTTGAAAAAGATTTGATTTTTGCATTTTTTATCCTTTTTTTTTAAAGAAAGAAATTAGCATTTTGACTTAATTTAGTTATTTTAGATGATTGAGTTTGATGTTTTAGAATTTTTTTATTATTATTTTTTATTTTACTTAAAGAGCAATCATTGCACTGACTTTTATTTGATCTACTTTATTTGGAATGTATGCTGTAATGTGTCCTTTAGTATTATCTCAAAAGTGGGCCTTGAGTTATAGTTTTATTCCTTGTGAAACAGTAGACTTTGGTAATTGTTTGATTTTCATTTTCACTGTGTTTTTGGATTCACCTGTTTTTTTAGTTGATTAATGTCAGAGAATTTGTGGCTGATTTGAAGTTGGGGGATTATACGCTCTTTCGGTTTTTTTTTGTTTATAGGTACTTGAGGTATTGTAAATGGGAGAGGAAGGGAGGAAGTTAATTGCTGGCCTAATTTTGTTGGTGTTTATCGCGACAGCAACATGTGGTATTGAAGGGGTGAATATATGGCCAATGCCAAAATATTTGAGGCATGGTGCAAAGACTCTTTACTTGAGTAATGATTTTGGACTGAAAACTGAGGGTAGCAAATATGGTGATGCTTCTGGTATATTGAAAGATGCCTTTTCGAGGCTACTTGATGTTGTTGATGCTGGCCATGTTATTGATGGTAATTCAACCGTTGGAAATCCTTCTTTGCTTCTCAAGGGGTTGAATGTGGTTATCTCCTCACCAAATGATGAGGTATTATGCTTGGACATCATATGTTCTGTGCATATATACGTTGTTTTCTTTTCATCATTTGTGCACACTTATATGTTGGAATGTAAAATAGAATCAGAAAAAAGAAGATTTTGATTACGTTCAATTCATCTAGTGTTACTCTGCTTGCAGTTGCAGTTTGGCATTGACGAGTCCTACAAGTTGTCAATACCTTCGACTGGGAAACAGATATATGCAAGTCTTGAGGTGCGCTTGAGCTAAGGTTCCTACACTTTTCCTTGGTTTCCTTTTGGTTGCTAATCAAATTGATCTATTCTGATACAATTTCAGGCACATACAGTTTATGGGGCTCTCCATGGCTTACAGGTTACTTTTTGTTACTTGTGTGGCCAATGAGTTTAATTTAGTAATTGTAGTTATCATATTTTGTAAGATGTGGTCTTAAGTGTATATGCCGACAAAGTACAAAGTCTTTGATGATTTAAGAACAGAATAGGTTAAGTTCTTATACTTTTTATGGCATATTATCTTGCAGACATTTAGTCAATTGTGCCAGTTTAATGGTGCTACCAGAATGATTGAAGTTAACAGTGCCCCATGGAACATCATTGATGAGCCAAGATTTTCTTTTCGAGGGCTTCTAATAGGTAAATGTTTATTGTGTTTACAAGTTATTTTTCAGTTGCCTGCTTATTGTTCATCCTTACTTACAAAAACTGGTTCCTCATGCCCCTTGGATAGGCTCTGTAGGAACTTTTTCGCCAAATAACTTGATGCATTTTTTTTCCATATGCACAATTTGTTTCATGCAGACACTGCACGACATTATCAGCCTCTACTGATGATAAAGAAGGTCATTGATGCTATGGCCTATACAAAGCTGGTATGTAATACTATACCGATTGGTGTCGCATATGAGATCTACAAGATTTGCGTTTTCATTTTTTCTATTGCGCTCCACATCTGCTCGCACACACAGTCACTGCTTTCCTTGCAATCTCCTTCAGCGGTGTTTCTTCTCTAATTAATGATACCATGAACGTCAACCCATCCAATGATTTAGTGTTACATAGAGTGCAATAGCTACCGATTCGTCCCTTTAGTAGAACCATCAATTGGTAAATACACATGCATTCATACTTCTGCAAACTCATACATACCCCTGACATTTTGGTTTTGTATGTTTGTTGATACACATGCATCAATTGCTTTTGTTGATCGTACAGAATGTTCTGCACTGGCACATCGTAGACACACAATCTTTCCCCCTGGAAATACCGTCATATCCCAAGCTGTGGAATGGCTCTTACTCTCTTTCAGAACGATATACAATGGCTGATGCTGCTGAAGTAGTTTCGTAAGTGATATTCGCCTTTTTGTTTGTTAACATGATCATACGTGCTTATTGTTCTTCACCTAAACCTGTAATGATGGGCATTGCAGTTATGCAAAAAGGCGAGGAATCAATGTATTAGCTGAAATTGATGTACCAGGACACGCTCTTTCATGGTAGAACTTCAGATCCAACATTTATAATATCGTATTCCCATAAATTTTTTGAAGTATTTTGGTATATTTAGGATTAGCATAAAAAGGAACTACAGCCTCCCAATATGTATCTCATCTCTCATGCAATATGATCTTGTTATCATGTTTTGCATTTTTCACGAGGTAATGCAGGAGTGAGAAGTAATCACTCTCTAGGTTTTTTGTGTTCTGTTGGTAGCATATTCATTCATGTAGCTTTAGAAAATGGAAGTCTTTTTGTTTTTGGTTGGTTATAGAAGAAAAGTTGTGTGACAATGGTAAAGCCTATTATAAGCATAAGGCAACCGTTTAGGATTTTGGAAGATTATCGCTTCACATTGAAATTTAGTGCAGGCAAGGTCTCCATTAGAAACTGCTATTCACAAGGCTCCCAAAATAATGTACACAATGTTTGTGTCAGAGTGTCAGACACAAAGTTGTACTCACATCTGGCAAATGCAGGCATGTTCTACCAATGTAAATTAATTCGTCTAGAAAATATATTCTTAAGTACGTATTGAATATACTTCTTATGTTTCTTATTATAAATTCATTTGATCTAATGTAACTTGATAATCTTGATTCTTGAAATGAACTATATTAAATTTTCCCTTCCACAATAGGGTATACGGCAATACACTATTCTTATCAGGAAAGCAAACCATGAAATAAGATATATGGATGTGTTGGCCTATCATAATTTGGTCAGGGGATGGCGGTATTGCTAAGTGAGATTTATCAATTTTAATAAGTTATAATTTATAATGTAGAGAACATTTCTTTCAACAAGTGTTTAAATTTCCTTGGAATTGAACTTATATATCCTTGTTCAGGGGTATTGGCTATCCTTCTTTATGGCCATCTTCAGATTGTCAGGAACCACTTGATGTCAGTAGTGAATTTACTTTTAAAGTAATAGATGGAATTCTTTCAGGTGAGAATATTGTGTTACATGTAAAGTTAAGCAGCAGACCAACAACCATATTCTAATAATCCTCCTGTTTCCTATGTTTCAGATTTTAGCAAGGTCTTCAACTTCAGATTTGTACACTTGGGTGGTGATGAAGTTAATACAAGTAGGAACTATATTTCTCTTTGCAAATCAGGAAATTTTTGCAATAACTTTGTAGGTTAATTTAATCGTCCTCTACATTGATGTTCTAGTGTTCTACTCATCTTTATACCATATGCATTGTAGGAAGCAGCTTAGCGCCTTAAACCCATGCAAAGACTAACTATTCTTCTGGAACAATCAACAATGGCCATATGTTTTTCATGCTTTCAATTATTTTTCTCTAACAAATACTTCAAAAGGAAAATTATGGAGACTAAATATAATCCTCTCGACCAAATAAATATATATTTTTTCAATTATTTATCTCTAACAAGTCCTTCAATAAGAAGACTATCATCTTATCCGAACTCTTTGAGTTGTGTTTGCTTGTCCAACTTAATCCAAGCCTCTGGCTTGTCCCATTCATTAGTGCAAGAAAGATATGTTTATTACCATCTCATAATGTATCTAACTAATGTCTAGCTGAATGGTTTCAGTGATAGTTATTAACAGGGCTTGCCATTGTTACTTTATTTGGCTTGGATTTATGTTAGAGAAGTGTTTCTTATGTGTTATGAGTTAACAACTATCACTTAGACAAAATATTTTAATCTCGAGTCAAGTGATCAAAGATGTAAACATGCCTCCAAATTTTTCTTTCCCTTAACTTTTGAAAAGATAAAATTTCTTGATATCTAAAGTTGTGCATAATATTTATGTAATATCATGATATTTACTTGTACATTTAACTTTCTTGACTTCAGGTTGCTGGGTGATAACTCCTCACGTAAGAGAATGGTAACATTCTTAAAAATCTCCACTCATCCATTTATAACTAAAACTTGGAAAAGAAAACCTGTATATATTGCATCACTGTAACAAAGACATCTATCTATTACTGATGATTCAATTATATTTACCATTACATTGCAATTAGTCAAAAGAAAAATTCATTATCTATCAGAAATGTTGAGTAGCTTGTAAGTTTGTAAGTTTAACTGACTTGGTTGTGGCCCTCAAACTAGATTTCTCCACTTTAAACTTTCGAATTGGAGTCTTATTCTTAGTTTCATTGAAATTGTGAATCTTTTTTAGATCCATTGGTAAGAAAATGGAGATTGTCGCAAGAATTCAGTTATCCTATAACTTCCACCCTCTATCAAATGAATTAGAAACTTACTTTCAGCCTACTCTTGGTGAAGTGAGTGTTTCTAAATGGTCTGATTTCATTGTGGAGGACCACCGCAGGTAGTTTTATTTATTATCTTTTAACAAAAATGTTGTCTGTGTCATCATTTATATGTGGAACCTATGGAGTACAGATCTGTGTATATGTGGAATACATAAGCATTTGGCACTAAGTCTCGGAGGATATCCAGTTTCTTTTCAAAGAGTCTTCTTATTATTATCTTTGGGCGAACAAAGTGTCAGCTAGAAACTTATAGATTTATAGTTATTGACTAGGTGTTTCATCTGTATCAGATTTTCTTTATTGTATAAATAAATATTGATCTTCATATATGGAAAGGAAAACAGGATTTGCAGTGTTCTTTTTCCTAAAGGTTTGACATTTGATGGTTACCCAACATGGTACAAACACTCTGATGATATGCAGGTTACGCAAAAAGGGCATGAATGAAACTGACGCGTATCAGTATTTTGTCTTGCGAGCACAAAACATTGCCTTGTCTCATGGATATGAAATTGTTAACTGGTACAAAGTCCTGCCTTAGTGATTTTTAATCTGTTTGAGATAATGCACAATATCTTAGTATGCAACTGCAAAACAAACAGGGAGGAGACCTTCAACAACTTCGGCAGCAAATTGAGCAGGAAGACTGTAGTGCATAACTGGTAAGCCCTTTCGGTAGATTTGTCTGATAGAATTAGTTTGAAGGCTACATATAGATTCTTTTCCCCCTTTTTACTACACATGTAAGTCCCATGCTCTACGTGCTCTTTCACAGGCTTGGAGGTGGTGTTGCTCAACAAGTGGTGGCGGCTGGTCTGAGATGCATTGTCAGTAACCAAGACAAGTGGTATCTGGACCATGTAGACACCCCATGGCAGCAATTTTATATGAATGAACCGTTAACAAATATTACAGATCCGAAACAACAAATATTAGTTATTGGAGGTGAGGTATGCATGTGGGGTGAACATATTGACGGGTCTGATATTGAACAGACCATATGGCCACGTGCTGCTGCAGCTGCAGGTAATCAACACAAAATACTTTTTTTTTTCCATTTCCTATTAAGTTTGGTGTGTTTCTGCGCAAACTATTGAACTGCTGATAGTGTTGCAATATGTTCATATTGTGTTTGAGTAGTGGCAAATTATATTATATTTGTGGAATGACAAATTAAGTGCAGTGTTCATTTGTAACATTGTCATTCATTTTAATCCTGCATTATGGTCTTAGCTAAAACAAACTGACTCTCCCTTAGGTGGTCGCCATGATAGAGCACCCAATTTTGTTGAAACATTTTAGTTATGTATATATGGCTGAGTGAGTGTGTCAAACAATCTGTTTAACAAGATCAATTTTAGGTCCTAGAATCGCTTCGTGTGTGTTTGACATTAACTTAAAGACCTCTTATTTGTTTCTGTATATTGTGTTGTTTTAGAACGGATGTGGACACCCTATGATTTGTTAGCGAAGAATCCAAGGGAAGTTACTGGAAGACTATCTCACTTCAGGTGTCTGCTCAATCAAAGAGGAGTGGCAGCTGCCCCACTAGCTGGACTAGGCCGAGCTGTCCCGGAGGAACCAGGTTCTTGCTACAAGCAATAGGAAGCTGAACAAAATCAACAAATAAGCCCAGGCACATTGTCAGTGAGCTCCCAGAAATCCCCGAGAACAAAGCACAGTTGCAATCCAAAATGTCTTTCGATCGAACAATACATTTTACTCACGGCAGTATAAATTGCCATAGCCAGTTTGTTGGTTTTTTATTTTCTATTTTTTCTACCTATGTTTATGAAGGAAGATCAGTGTTGCTTCTCATCTAATCTAATCTAATTTAACTATTCTATCTACTATAAATAAAACTCATCCAGTCACAATGGATCCTCCATTGCAAGGATTTTTATTTTTCATGTTCTACTCTCATTCTTTTGTTCAAATAACATCAACCAAAACAACATTAATTGTAAATTTCATTATATAAAAGGGCAAATGTGTCATTTGGACATATTTTGACCACATCCAAACCAGATGTATAATAATTTTACATTTACAAAAAAAAAAAATTATGTTGAACATTAATTGTATTTTTTTTCCGTAAATACATTAATTGTATTAAAAAAAATGTGATGCTTTGTTCATATAATTTTTTTTATAAAACACACATCCCGTGTGCATAGAGACTAGTATATATTACTTAATTATCGATAAAAAGACTAGTATATATTAAGAAATGAGTAATTATCTTGCACTTTTACAGCAAGAGTTTGCCATGAAGACTATAGCAAATATTTAATTTATTCATTAGGTCCTTAACCTAAGAAATTTGCATGACATTAAATTTTTGTCCTTCTATTCCTTTTACCCTTGTCATCCATTCTATTTCATTAGTTGTATTTTTTTTTTCATAAATATATTAATTGTATTAAAAAATGTGATACTTTGTTCATATAGATTTTTTTTTATAAAACAGACATCATGTATTCATGTGTGCATAGTATGTATTAAGAAATGAGTAATTATCTTGAACTTTGAATGCAAGAGTTTGCCCATGAAGACTATTGCAAATATTTCATTTATTCATTAGGTCCTTCCTAAGAAATTTGCATGCCATTAAATTTTTTCTATTCATTTTCCCTTGTTGACCCTAAAAAATTAGAAGTTGGGGGTTTTGGACCATATTTATTTATTATCAATAAATATTTATTAGTGAAAAAATATTTTTTGAAAAAATAAACAAGTTTGGTCTCTATTTTCCTAAAAAGTAGTTTTTCATCCAAAAATTATGTTTTAAGATAAATAACAAAAACTTGTTTTTTAAAAAAGTTTTATATATATATATATATATATATATATATATATATATATATATTTTTTTTTTTTTTTTTTTTTTTGGGTTTTCACTTTTTGGCACTCAAAAAATTGTTTTTTTGGTTTTTCAATTTTGGCACATGTTTTACAGTTTTTAGTACTAAATGTCACGATATATCAAAATATATCGAAAAATATTGTGTGAAATCTATTGGTTTGATAAAATAGTTTTTAAAAAAAATCACAACCAAATATATTTATTCAAAAATTGTTTTTAGAATAAATATTTTTTCAGAAAATTACTTTTTAAGAAAAAATGAGATCCAAACACCCACTAATACTTATTGGCTAAGATGTGCCAAGATCTTTAATAATTTAATAATCACAATCAACCTATATTTAGTTCGGATCTAAACTCATATATATCTTATTAAATTTTGGAAAAACTCCATTCTACTAACGTGAATGTGAATGTGAATGTGAATAGCCATATCCAAAGACGTCGAAACTCATAAAGCACCTGTAATAATAAGAGCATCTCTAGGTGGTGGAGGCATTAACTGTATGTTTGATACCAAAATTTGAGACAAGTATATGCAAATTTTGACCAATTTCTACCTAGAAATAGTTTTTAGCAAAATTCCGAAGGGTGGTGACAAATATATATATAGTTGATGACCTCCTAATGTTCTGAAGTATATCCCCCAAAAAGAGTGGCCTCAAGTTGACATACTATTATTTTCCTATTATATGCAATTGACTTAACTTTTTTTCCTTAAAAAAAGGATTAAAACTTTATGAGTAATTACTAATTAGTCTTTCTTAAAGTGAAAAAAGATGAAAAGAGTGTGTTCTTTTTACTAACTTTGAATAAAAATCTAATCTTTATTACCTTAAGCAATGTTTTGTGCACAGTAACCAATGAGTGAAAGAGAAGAAGAGCTCTGAAAACAAACAACAACCATGACAACTTGTTTGTTGCCTTTACAAACACCCCCTTGTTCTTCTTCTTCTTCTTCAGATTTTTCTTCTAAAGCTTCAAAATTTGTCTACTTTTCATGTGCCCACCAATACTCTTTCAACCAACCCCTTTCTTGTATTGCTTCTTCTAGTAGTAGATGGGTTTTTGGTGCTTCAAGGAAATACTCACGCCATTCTTCTTCAAGACAGATGGTATTTATTTTTTTATTTATATGTATATATTTATACTGAGTGAAGATTTGGGCTTGTTTTGAGTGTATTTGCTTATAAAATAATGAATAAAATTAACTGAGTTGTATTACCAATGAGACTACTACAATATATAGGCTTAACTTGTAAGGCATTATATGTGGTTTTGCTGCTGTTTCTCTTTGAAAACTGAGTTGTAATCCTTTGGGGCATGCTTTGGAGTTATTTTCATGTACTGTTAATTGAACTTATGAGAGAAATATGAGTTATTTTTTTGTAGATGTGTAGTCCCTCTGCGTTTCGTAGTTGTAATGTGATTAATGATGTGCATAACTGCATAAGCGGGTTTCTGTAGAAGAAGGTTGGGTGTGACCCTAAATGCAAAAGAATGTGAATTTTGATTTTGAGATATAGGGTAGAACAAGTATCAGAAGGTGGCTGTTAATAACGTTGAAGGACATGAATCATTCAGCGTATTGGATTGATGAAGATTCTTCTAGACTAGATGCAATGTTTTGCTGTATGTTCTAGATAACAGTTAGGTCACTTTATGGCACACTTACCTCTCACTAATTATTTACTACTACGAGTTGTTTTTTGTACTTCTGTAGTGGTTTTGTGGATCCAAAGGAAGAGATCAAGATGAGAGTACTTCAGAGACCGAAGCAAACAACGAGGTACATATGCGTGGTTATGATGAAGAAGTCACTACACAAGTTCCTACTCAAGTCCAATCCCTTGTGGAAGGGTCAGGATCGCGGCTGGTATCAGAGTTCAAACCTGCACCAGATGTGGATTACCTACAGGTACATCATTTCCATGTCGTAATTAGACTTTTTCTTTTTACATCTGCGTGTTGCATATCGGTGCAATCCGATTTTTTCTGGATGTATTCAGATTGGGTGGGCAATTCATTCAGCAGATTGTTTTCCTAGTTTCTTGATTCCCTGTAGACTGTAGTATAGGGATTGTCTATCATGCCATGCACAAGCTACAAGATAGTTAGAACAGTGGGTCTGGTATAGGAAATCTTGAACTCAAATTAGTGTTATAGATGAGACTAATCATCTAGTAGGAAGACTTTATGGAATTGATTCCAAATTTCATTGATTTTCCTTGAGGACACAATCTTACATATTATCGATCAATTGAAAAAGAACAATTCTACACTTTTAAGGACTATGAAATCTGTCATCATGCTTGTTAGATCTAACTGAGTGGGATGTGGAAGCAATCTAGTTAGTTGGTAAAGTTTGTGGGGGTTGTTAATTTGATTTGGGATAAAAACCTTCTACCACCGTAATAGATTTTACCTTTCAAATCAAAAGATGGCGCCAATGGATGCACTTTTCCCTTTTTCTTTTAATGTGTGCCACATGTATGGAAGATTAGGGAGATACCTATCCCATCCTTTTCTACTTAGTACTCCTTTTGTTTTTTGTTATAGACTAGGACCCTTTTGGAATTGCTGAAACTATTTAGCTGCTTTCCTATGGTTGGTAGCATACATCCCTTGGATAATTCTCTTTTTCTGAATTGAGTCGTGTGAATGATGTCTCAAAACTCACTAGAAGTAGCATTGAGTTCCAAGTTTTGTATGATCACATTCTGTGCTGCAATTTCCATGTCTGTGTTAAGTAGTGGAGATTGCTCAGTTAGAAGATAAAAAGTTCATAGTTTCAGCGATGTCAAATGTAGCCTAGGATGATATTGAGGTTTCTGACAAAATGATTTCTTTTTTACAGGAGTTATTGGCCATCCAACAACAGGGTCCCAGAGCAATTGGTTTCTTTGGTACACGAAATATGGGTTTTATGCATCAGGAGCTTATTGAGATTCTAAGTTACGCTATGGTCATAACTGTATGTATCTCTGTAGTCTTTACTTTCTACGACAATTGGCGTTTAAGTGTCCACACGTCTTTGCCACTGTTGTACTGACAATAAAGGTGTAGCAGTAGCATACCAGAAGTCCAGGACGTAAAATAGATAGTAAATTGGGAGTAGGCTCAGTCTGAAGATTATAGCACATGTCCCAAGTTTTATCCAATTTTGTTGAAATAGCAATTTTGTTGGATAAAGGACCTCCAGTCAAATTAAAACGTTAATTTACTATGAGTCTATGACATCCCATTTACTCCTTTTTCTTCTCTCTTTCTTTTTATCTTCTGTTATATTAGCAACATTATCATTCTTCTTCTTATTCGTATTATTACATGAGGGCTGTTTGGATTTCTTCAAATAAATATGCTAGATCTTCTAGTCCAGTTCTTAGACACTTCTAACTATCCTATTCCTTCACAGAAAAATCACATTTTTACATCTGGAGCATCAGGGACTAATGCAGCTGTTATTAGAGGCGCTTTAAGAGCAGAGAAACCTGAGCTGCTTACAGTTATACTGCCTCAAAGTCTGCAAAAGCAACCTCCTGAGAGCCAGGAATTACTTTCGAAAGTAAGTTTGGCGGTTTCAATCTTTTGCAGTTTTCTTTTGCATTCATTGTGATTTGTGTTCCCTACTTCCCTATCTAACTGTACCGTTTCCCCCTTGTGCAATGGTATTCTCCCATAGAATGTACGTAAGAGGGAATCATCTTCACTGTTCTTACCACAATGCAAAACCCTGTTTTGATTAGGAGCAAATATAACACTCATGACTTGTTCAAGAACAGGGTGTACAAATTTAGTGATTGTATCTTACAATGTTCAATAGCATTCCAGTCGACTTTGAGGTCTGTTGGTTTAAGTGTTTGGGGTTCACTCAATTCGTTCCACAAACAAAAAGTGGTCTAATGCATTGATAAATAGTCATGTTCGGAGGGTGTGTGTTTGGGGGTCTACTAGTAGAATACTCAGGGCCTGTCAGTATCATTATACAGCTTGGCTTCTCAAGATTAGCGTGTTTTTCATAGTTTAGTATTAGTTCAGGGAATCTGGGATGATAGTTGCATTTACAAATTATCAAAAAATATTCAACACATTATTTGTATATCGATTTGTTATCTTTTTTTAAATAGATTGTTGAAAATTTTACCTGTTTAAAGACAATG
Organism: Coptis chinensis; assembly: GCF_015680905.1. Classification (NCBI taxonomy): domain Eukaryota; kingdom Viridiplantae; phylum Streptophyta; class Magnoliopsida; order Ranunculales; family Ranunculaceae; genus Coptis; species Coptis chinensis. The sequence continues at coordinate 79,547,211 of NC_141464.1, forward strand.
TTTGAGCTAGGCTTTATGTTATACCATTGTAATGACATTAGTGACAATGTTTACTGTATAATTGTATAATCAGGTGAAGAATGTGATAGAGAAACCCTACAATGATCATCTACCTTTGATAGAAGCCAGCAGGTATGTGGGATCTTCCCTTCTTTTCTTTTTCTGGTGATTTGAAGTAGGTATTGGAGCAGGTTTTTAAGAGAAAGATTCTTATGGTTCTCTCTTTGGTTCATCACCACAGGCTTTGCAACATGGACATACTCTCACATGTACAGCAAGTCATTTGTTTTGCATTCCATGATAGTAGATTACTCATGGAAACTTGTCAAGAAGCCAAAGACATGAGGAAGATTGTAACTCTCTTCTACCTGGATTGAGGGACATATAGAGTTTTTGGAGATTGCTTCTTGATAGAGGAAGTTTGATGAAGTTGCTTTGTTATGATTTTGCTCGAGGATCAAAGGGTTACAGAGCTTCATGTCATACACAGTATAGAGAGTTCTAGCAAGGGGAGATACCATTTGTTCTCCCTTCATTCTGAGATGAAGGGAAAGAAATTTTTTAATTGGTTTCAAAATATTTATTTAAATTAAGTATGGCAAAAAGAAATGTATGTATGATGTTATCTCTTTAGAAACAATTTCCCCTTCATGTCAAATTGAAGAAAAATCTTACGGTTGTTCAGGCTCTTTTCTCCCCAGCCAATTAAGCAAAATTTGCAAGAACAGCCTTTGAAGTATTACTGATTTGTTGTTTTGTTTATACAGCAAGAACTACTAAACATTATCAAACTACTAAATAGCTCACGAATATCTTTCACATATAAGAGTTCAGGTATAAACAGTTAATTGTTGCCAGACCAACAAGGACGTAGACTGCAGCTACAAAGTTACTGTGACTGAAGGTTTGGTGCACAGCTAGAAGCCTAGAAAGGATGCAAACTTTGCTGGCAAAATTTGTGTGAACATATGACATGATTCTTGAGAAAAGTGTAATTTTATGTTCTAATAAAGACTCGCCAAGTCGGTCACTATACCTGCATAACTATATCAGGCTCGGTTTGCTTCGCCAGCATTTGCGTGGTAACAACTATTCCAAGCCAGATTTGCCTTAAAACTCTGCTGGTAAAATAATAAAATATTAACTTCTAAGAACAGTCTGAAAGAATTGGAAACTTCCACGGACCATGTAACTACATGCATTACCTTGCCAATGCTTGCATCCGTGTAATAAGACAACGCCTGAACACTTCAGATGAGCCTACAGGTAATTCCTGATTGTTACTAACAAGAAGTAACAAGCATACCAATTAGCCCTCAAATCAAGTTCGATTCCCGTCAAGTTCAATATTGATTGCCAGCTTCTCAGAAAGATTTCAGTCAAACCATGAAATATGGATTGGGAGGAACAAAGAGAATTTGAATGCTCCATCTTAGCCATAAACCAGAAAAATTCCATTAAAAGGTGTACCTATTTTAACTGTAAGAGCTTAATTGGTGAAGGCACACATGGACTGTAGCTAAAGGTGCAGGAACTAGCCTAGAGTCCTAGACAGCACTTCAGTACCAGAATCTTTGCGCCCAATACTACTACCCTAAAACTACCAAAAGTGAAATAGGGCTGGTTATGTATACACCATGGCTGGTAAAAAGTAAAAGCAACTTGAGATAATTAGATTAAAAGGTTTACCCCATAGACATCCACTAACCCTGAAATGACAAAATCCGAAATAAAAGTCACAAGATACTGAAGTCTTCCAAGTAAAAATTACCACAAAAGCATTCAAGGATATAAATCACTACAAAGTTTGGACTAGAAACTATAGGTTTAAAGAACAGTTCGGAAACAAAATCAGGACGAGACGGAAGATTAAACAGGAGCAGCTGCCAATTATGACCAAGTGCAAATAGCTGCTGTCTAGATCATTCATCTTCCTGGCTACGCAACCTAGCCAGTTTGTTTGTGAGAACAACATCAAGCTGTGCAGCTCGCTCAACGATCTCCTTCCTCTTCTTGGTGGACACATTGTGTGCAATCTCAGCGCAGTAAGTCCTGTATGTAAGTTAATGTTACATATTAGTAATGTATTTTATAAACATACAGGATGAAAATAAAGATCATAATTATTCCCAACTGCAAAACTCTGTATTTAGCTCTGCCTGAAGCATTTCACAAAAAAGTAAAACTAAAGCCTGCGTGAGAGAGAGAGAGGGGGGGGGAGCTGGTAAGCTGGTTCATACACTGTCAATCAGGAAAATGCGACATACTGCACCATGTAGGAATTAATTTGCCTAGCCTTGGTACAGCGTAGAGTAGGGACTTGTACAGAACCAATTCTTGTCGGTAACTTGCACTTTCAATAAACAAATGCTAGAATGTCACAGTACATGAGAAAACATTTGTACCTGTTGTGCATCATCAGGATCTCGAGGTCTGAGACATTGTGCACCAAAAACTTCTTGAAGCCATTTGGTAGGTAATGGCGAGTCTTCTTATCTGATCCATAACCAATGTTGGGCATCAAGGTAACTCCCTTGAACTTTCTTCTGACCCGAGAATCAATACCCTTGGGCCTTCTCCAGTTTTGCTGTAATAATTGCATTCAACCAAACAAGCCTTATCAATACAAATGTTTTAAAAAAAATCACCAACGTCAATACACCATATCAAATATTCAAGTATTATGAGTAAGTGAAATTAAAACAATCTGACTAATATGATAATCACAAACATTCATGTACGCCATTAGAATTAGTGAAATAAGAAAGCACCCTGAACCTTTCTACAAATGCTATTGAAGAAAAGTTTTTTTTCCTATAAACTAGTGACTTTGTCTCAACTATTCTGATGGTACAGAACCTTGCATGGAATTCTCACATTCTAACCTACAGCGTTAACAAAAGATAGGCATTTCAAACTTAAAAATAGAAACCCAAACCACCAATTTCTTTTACTTTACCATCAGACAGTGTTCCACTTAAGTTTTACATACACCAGAAAATTGAGGTGAATATTAGATGATTAAATTCATGGCACTGATCACTGCAATCTGATCCTAACATTTACATTCCATGGAGAACTATATATACACTTCATACCAATATAAAATTAACTAAAAGACTAGCCATTTGTAACAACTCAATTTCCAAGATTTGGATAGTCCGTCCTGGAATTAGTTAGATAAGAAAGGACCCTGAACCATTCTTTACATGCTTTAGGATAATTTTCTAGAAATTTCCAAGTTTTTGTAGGGCAATCTGATGGTACAGAACCTTGCATTGCATCCTTACATTCTTACCAACAACTTGAACAAAAGATTCTAAAACTAACCTGACATACAAAATAACCTAAAAAATAGAAATCCAATATAAACTAGAACTCAAGCACAACCACATGTTTTGACTTTGATAATACATAGTGTTAAGTTTAAGTTCACATAGACAAAAAAATCAATGTGAACTTCAAATGCTTAAATTCAAGTTAAAACTTACTGTGATCTAATCTTATCACTGACACTAATTAAAAGATTGCCTAATACAAGAAGACAACAATCCATTCAATCTTTTTATTTTTCCACTCGACAACTCAATCTCATAAAAAAAAACAATATAAAGGACAATACATAACAACAATGAGATCGAATAACATCTCAATAAAGTGCATATACTAATCTCATTTACCATTATCTACAACAAATCATAGCAAAGCCTTTTATGTTCTATGGTCTAATACCACACACAACAAAAACATGCCCAATGAACCTTTTAAATCTTAAAAAAAAACAGCACCAATACACATTAATACATCTAGATCTAAAACGGGTCACCTCATTTCTATCAAAACTCAAGCCCATAACATAAAGATAACATTTTTATTCAAATATTCAATCACCAGGAGTTAAAAAGTTAGTTATTATACCTTGACACATATCTTACGGTCACTCTGTGGCCTGATAAACTTCTTGGTACGCTTCTTCACTATCTTCTTCGTCAAAAGTGGTACTGCCATTTCTTCTTACCTTGCTTTGATTCAACAAAATGAAAACACACAAACGTTAATGTTATATAAATCAAAGTGTTAACAACAAATGAGAATGAAGAAGAACAGAAGAAGGGGAGGCTTACAAGTTTGGTTCTTCTAGGGTTTTTCTTCTGTGAAAAAACTAGAGGCAGCCTCCTTTTTGAAGTATAGAAAGGTAGGGTTTTATGGACAAGTTAAGATTTGGTATTTGTGAATAGCTCCTTTGTTTGTTTTGTGTGTTACGTGGACGTCCCTCTTTTTAGGGTTGTGTAAATTACAAGAGGGGTGTTTAATAAATGGGATTATATTATGAAATTTGTATGAGATATTATGGATCGACACAAACGTCTTTAAATTTCGCAACATTTTGTGATATATACTCTTTTTATTATTTTTGGCAAAGATTTCATAACTTTAACATAATAAATGAATTTGTACAATTCATAAAAATAATAATAATAAATAAAATAGTACAGTTTTTTCCTTTTCTTTTAAGTAATTTTCTTCCATTTGCTGGAAATAAAAACCAGAAAAATCGTCCAAATCCTATACTAACTCTAACTTGAATTCTTGTGAAGGAGACGTAGCAATGGCAACCATAGTTGTTTTGTATAAGGATTTCATTATCAAAGAAGAAAAAACATGATATCGGGATTATATTGCAAACTCACATGTAAATATATTCAATTAATCAAGTATTCACTTTTGCATTAATTCAATTGAAGAGAGAAAACTGGCATTTTGTTACCAATATCTCAAACCCAACTAATGAAATTGTTTGAACCTCTTATGTGTTTCAGATGACATAATCTATAATTGAGACGGTAGATCATTACAACTGCATGTCTCACGTACTTGTTACTATGTTAAATTTGGTAATTTTACAATCTTTCTCCCCGGAGTCCAGCTTACCCCGGAGATATCAATCTTATATGTTATGGCCTATTTGTTGGCTATTGATATTTCGTTATATAGAGTTTCCAGATTTGTGATTTTTTTTTGCAAAATATATCTTATGTGCCTTGCATTTCTTGTGTCCAAACAGTTGCACAATTGTACTATTGTACATACATTCCCTTGACTGATAAATGGGTATTCTTCACATATTTTTCTTTGACTACAAAACAACACCAAGGGTGACCCTTTGTTTTAAAGGGCCCAATGCAAAGTATGAAAAATTGGGATTTTGTTTAGGTTTCTAAGTGGCTAACACTATAGTGGGTTTTTAAGAGCTTCACGGGACCTTTTTCTTTTGTTTATATTGGGGGCGTATGCAAAGCCTTAGACAGCATAGGCTTAGGGCCGGCCCTGAACAACACGTGTCTAGGGATGACATGGAACAGCTAGGATTGTATTTACAATAAGTTCTCAAGTTGCAACGTGAAATGCCTAGGACAAAGCTTAGTCTTTGATGGAGCGAGGGTTAAGAATTTGAATCACAAATTCAATGAGATATGATGCGCATATACATGACTATATACCATACATACAACATACGCAATTTTCTACGAGTCCATCAACAAGTCCTTAGCAATTAACAAGTAACAACACAATGTTGCTCAGAACATTTTCAATGCAAACAACAACTTGTTACCTCCACATAAGATTATTCCTTTTCATTCTTACTTTCTTAGGGAGAAGCTGCTAAGAGTTGCGCAATACAGAGGTGACTTTAAACTTTGGGCTGGATGTTTCATTCCGTTTAAATGTAAAAAACTAAAAAAACGATCTGAACGGAATGAAACATCTCGTCCGGAAAAGAGGGGAAAAAATAATAAAAAAAACCTCAAGATGGAATGAAACATCCCATCTTGACAAAAAAACCAAAAAAAAACTCGAGACGGAATAAAATATTCCGTCCAAAGATCACAAGTTATCAACTATCTCAATAGCAAGTGCTACTCTCATTGTAACTTATAACTTAGTGAAAAACTACCCTCCTCAATGTCACCTTTGCATTGCACCGTTGTTTTTGGCTCAATAAGAGTGACAAGTTGTTATTTCCCCTCAAAGTGACTTGCGTTGGGAATGCTCTCACAAAAAAATTAACAACGACACCACAGTGTTCTATACTAAAAGAAGTATTAGGAGTACAAATTCACGGTGGTTGTATTTATAATTTTTTGTATTGTCCAAGGTTAGATTGTTGAAATTATTCCACCAATGTTCACTCCCCAGCCAAGTTCGAGCTTATGAGAAATTAACAATTTAACAAAGACGTCGAAATGCTGAGATTGTATTTAAAATTACTTCTAAGTTGCAGCCTGAAGTAATAGCAGATGAGGATTGAGATCATTATTATCATATCCAAGATGGTTGAATCCACACTGTAATGTATCATTAATCCTCAAGCTAGTCGCACGGAGGAGTCCATCAACAACCTTCACTGACTTAATTAAATTTGCTAAGCATTATTATTTTTTGGAAAACTATGGGTTTATTAGTAGAGAAAGATTGCAACAATAAAAAATGGACATCATGCGATCAAATCACCTCAATTAGACAGCCGGTTCAGTGAACCAAATTTTGTTAAACATTTGCAAGATTACAATAACAAAATTACACAACAAGAATCAACATTTATCCTATTGTTTCCACATCTTTATGGTCATATCACCCTCGCAAGTAACGAGACGCGAACCATGAGAGAGCGTATATGGCAGCCTCGCAATCCAGTGACCCTGGTTGCGCTTGTTGGAAGGGATGCCCTCTTCCAGTCCCAAAACCACAGTCCCATTATCACCGGCTGTAGCGAGCACACCATCTTGGTTGACAGCCATTGCATTAATAATTGTGTTTTGTCGCGCAAAAAATTATGTTTACATTCTCCCTTTGGTAGCTTAAACTTCTTTATGTCACCATACGATGCGGATGCAAAACAACGTTCTTGTGGGTGCTGCGCTAATGCTCTACCTGACTTCTTATTGTGAGTAAGAGTCACCATTGCGCTCCCAGTTTTTATGTCCCACAACTTGATCGTTTTGTACCTTGTGTTAGGACTGAACAGACTGTTTCGTTGTGGCCTGAAATAGCATGGATTTGACTCTTGCTACGGATGTCCCAGACCCGGCACACAGAATCGCGTCCACCCGTAAGCAAAACATCAATTGTAGGATGAATTGCTAGGCAATGAACACCACTGAGGTGTCCATGATAGGACCGAATGACCTTGTTTTGCTCTAAATCCCAGCACTTAACTTGCTTGTCGTCGCCAGCAGAGAACATGTAGGTGTGGTGGGGGCTAACAGCAAGGGCACGTACCTGTCCAATATGGCCAGTTAATGTGTGCTTCAATACACCCGTTCCACATCCCATATTTTTATTGTGGTGATCGGCAGAACCTGTACAAAACCATGAATTGCTTGGATCAAAAGCAACAGACCTCACTGCTCCATGATGACCGCTGACGACCCTGTAATTCTTCCACATAGCACTACTGGAGGGAACCGGCGATGAATTTTCTGGAAGCGTTTCCATGAGTGCTGAGGTTGATGGGGGATGATGCGGTTGCTGTTCCTCTGGGCTTGCAAACTTGGTAATAGTGTAGTTTCCTAATTAAAATAGTTCTACGCGGCACAACATGGTTCACGTCTTAAACGTCAATTTTCTCAAGTAGTATGTATTGTATCTTTCGAATTTTCTTTATATGAGAGAATGTGAATATACATGACACTGTACAAAGAAGTTCTTTAACATTTTAGCTATGTAAAAATACTACAAGCCAACTATATATACCATATACAACTCATTACTTGAGCGATTACATATAACATTTGGCCTGGGGTAAATTCCATGGCCCACCTATACAACTCATAATTTGAGAAATCAACTAGTAACCTCCATCACACAAATCCTATCAGGAGGGCAAACACTCAGGGAACTGCAGATTGAGCAGTGCAGCTCGTATGAATTGGGTGACTGGGGTACAACATCAACCCATTCTTTATCAATCATTTCAACGTGTGAATTTTGCTTGGTGATGGCATGGAACTTTAGCTTATCACTCTGTTTTGTAATCTTCTTCAGATACTTCAAGGAGAATATAACATTGAAATTGTCTTCAGACTCTCCGTTGGACTTGCAAATTTTGATGCCAAGATCAGCTTCACGAGATTTGACATAGCCAAAGAACAAAGGGTTCCCTACAATTGACCTTTTGCCCAAGCTACATACCTACAACAAAGAAAGTAATGAGACCTAATTTGACACATAAGATTTCAAGGATAAACAATGGGTGTTTCGGATGGGTCGTCCATCCAGAGATCATGCCGTGTACAAAACAAGTACACCCAAATGAGTGCAATGCTTCAGAAGCCGCTGAAAATTAAGTCTAGCAATGTGAAGGGACACTTTTTAATTTTCAATATAAACATAAGCCAAAACACATGGCTTTGTACTTATGTTCACCAGCGCCCTGTTCACTAACTAGGATCCCATTATACCACAATGGATGAATGTGTCTTTCCAGTTACCACCACACTGTCACCTAGTATCAAAACTTACAGATAGTCTACTCTCATCTTAAGGGGATAGCCATGCAACTATCTTTTCTTTTTCTTCCTCAAAGGCTTTTAGAGATGGCTAATCTCTTAAGGGAGCAGTGCAAAGGCCAAATAAAGAAAAATACTAGCACATCAAAACATATGCATCACTTGAGAGTTCATCATAAATTCATCTTTACAAAAAAAAAATACTTTAGAGTTCATAAAAGTCATAAGTCGAACCTGCACATATTCCACACCCATTTCATTAAGATCCTCCAAAATGGTGTGTGATGAGAGTAAGCTGAAAATTCCACCAGATCCAACTGGTGACTGGAGTATCTCCCACTGAGATTTCATCAAAACCTTGTGTCTGTGTTCTTCTTCTACTGAGTTACTAACAACTGGTAGGTTTTCCTCTTCCAAGAACCAGACCTGTGAACAAGCTGTAGTAGTAAGAAAACATAACAATGACGGAACAAAATTTCAATCAAAGAATCTCACAAATATATGATGAGAATGCTTAAATAGAAAAACCATAAAACGTACAAAAAATGGAGTTCAGAGAATAGGAAAAAAAAAAAAAAAAAAACTGATGTGTGTAGCTTTAACGCTTGTAAGCATCACTAAATAAATGTCTCATTTGATTACATGGATTATGCACACACACTTCAAATTGTATTGAACAGTGACAAATTCTGCCTATAATGCATTGCACCTAGTTACGAGTTCAGGTTGTTTAACAAGCATTGACCAGAAAAGGTCACTGTTATTTGGAAGAAGAATAGTCATCCGACTGAGAGCCACCACTTGAACCAATCTCTTGGGGCTGGTTTCAGTCAATATAAAATTTGGAAAGAGGAGGTAGATAAATATCCATCATGATGTCCAAAAAAAAAAAGTTGCAACATATCACAAACAAAGAAAAAAATATAAAAAGTGGAAATTGCCAAAATGAATTGGCTACCAACAAAATGCGGACAGAGTGTCCACTGATCATACTTGACGAACCCCAGACACAGTCCTATGAATGAAAAGATGTTGCACTCAAGCAATATGATTTAGCTTGTCTCATATATTAAATCAAAAGCAATCATAGCATAGCCACTCAAGATAAACAACACCTAAGTCAACAGGAAACGAAAGCCTATTGCTTATATTGTGTGTCTAACCATAAGAACAGGCAAAGCTCCACAAAAAACTTAAAAGCAAACAACAGTATGCAGATGCTAGTAGCAACTAAGGATTTAAAACCTACCTTATCAGTGTTAAAAGAAAAATAGTCATGATCCAAGAAGCTCTGTTGGATAGCCTGTGTTTCATGAGCAGGGGAAACCATAACCAGTGGTAGAAATCCACAATCCCCTTCCAACTGCAGCGTCAATATAAATAATCTATCAGACCACTAACTCAAATAGTAAAGTTATAATTAACTTAGTAAAATGCAATAACTTTTAAGGTAGCTCCCATTAGCTAGAACTGGAGATCTGAAGTAACAAGGAGGCAAGCATCTCTACTTGCACTGACATGAGTATTGAAAGGTGGTACTGATAAAAAAAGTATTGAAAGCATCTCTACTTGCACTGACATGAATATTATATTATTATTATAATTTTTTTTTATATTTGTATTTTTATTTTATTTTGTGGGGGGTGGGTAGACAACAATATAAAAAGACAGCTAAGAAATAACGTCTCTCTTTATATTTTTTCTTGTGAAGTTAGAATAGGCAGCGAAGTGACATAGATAATTAGACATGCATACACATGCCACGTGTTGTACACCAACACAGTTACAAAGTGACTGAACCGGCATCTTGAAAACACTTGAATATGGGCACAATGTATAATACTATATGTTCAGACTAGCTGATCTCAACACCTTCTCATATCCAATTAACATGTGATGTACTGTTCTCAAGTCCATCTTAATTTAACTATACTTAAATCAACCCCATTCGTTGCTTTAGTGTCTAGTTCATTGTAACCCATGATTTAGATGGAGAGAATAATATTCTCTCTTTCACCTTTCTTCTTCTATAGTTCTATCTTCTTCCAAATGTATGTAGAAAAAGAGTTGGATTTTCCAATCATCTTTTCCTTGTTTCTCACATCTTCTTTCTACTTAATTATTTTCCTCTTTTAGGGTTGAGAAACTCTAGCCTGAAATTGTCCGCATCAATGTGTGTTCGTGTATCTGTTATGAGTATGAGCATTTGTGTGTTGGACATGGCCTGTTTTTTTACCATATAAAGTGTCATTTACATAGATAGAAAGCAATAAAAGAATAAACAAGAAAATGATATAGACATAAGAATGCCACTTCTAACTTGTGAAACTCTGAAGACAATATCACCAAAATGGGGTAAAGCTAAAGTTGGTTTATATCAATAAAAATTACCCAATCTTCCAGTTTAGCAAAAATCAGAATCACAAAGAAGAATGCCAGAGCTTAAAGCATACACACCTCATCATTAAGTAATGCCTGAATATGAGATATGTTTGAAGAATTCTCAGCACGTCCTGAATCACCTTGTTCCAGGTTAGAGAATCTACCCTGACTGGTCTGGTCACCCACAACCAAAACAATTGCAGCTTTCCCTTCTGAAATCATGTTTAGCCCCTTTATTTTCATTCCCTCAGTTGCATCCATGTTATCTTTAGTTCCACACGAAATTAAGCATTCCTCTGATACTTTTATAGGATTTTCCAATAGCTTAGTGGAATAAGCACTAATGAACTCAGACAAGTTCCATCTGAATCCAAGAAGAAATACAGAAAACATTATTCATAAGCAAAAGACTTGAGAAGGCAGAAGATCTCAGCTCAATCTAAAGGAAATGCTTGGACACATAGGCATTAACTACGACTCCACCAGATAAAACTTGTCACTGATGAGTGACTTTTGATAATACAAAGAAAATACAAGATGACATTTCAGTGTTGAAAAACATGACTGAGGAAAAATTTAAACTGGTTCAGTTCATATAGCAGTGCACAAAATATGAAAATAGACTTCACCTCGTAGTGACTGTCTCAAAATTCTGCAGAGCATCTTGGAACAGTTTGAAATTGATGCCCACAATGTGATCAGCAAGCAAATTCCTTTGTGCTTTCTCTCCAAACCTCAATCCATGAAAAATATGTTTCTGCTCCATCTCGCTCAGTTTCTTTTTTGCTGCTATAAGGCGTCTTGAGGCCTTTTTTCTTTCTTTCCACTCCTGTAATATTTCAAGAGACCTATTAGTAATCATACATTCATATCCAAATTAACAAAATGGTCAACTTGATGTCATAGTTTTGAGTTTTCTATGTAGAAGTAGTAAGGGAAGTATAGTGGCAACAAAACCGAATATTCCAGTCCATCATGGTGAAACTCACAAGTATGAGTGTACGACCAAGTAACACATTAAATATGGCCTATAAATAAGCCCATGGTCCAACTCATGGTAAAAGCAGACAGTTGTTCGACGAGGAACAGCACAACCTGAGGGATTCTGGGAACACTGCTAGAATAATGAAATACTGATGTTGGACTTAAAAGAAATTAGGCTACAGATTAGGCTTTCATTCTATCATTTTAGTAAGTTTTCTAATAAGTAGTTAGACTGTTAATCAACTTTTTTTCGACTTACTGTAAGAAAGTAAGAATGTCATATCATGATTTTACTATTATTTTATACAAAAGCGAAAAACAAATAATGGATTGTGTAAATAAGCAAGATCTCACTTTCATTTTTTCGGTTGTGCATCATGTAACCAAGACTTTTTATTTCATTCTTGAAATGTAATAACTACTCATGGATTACTTCGCGAGATCAACAATGGCTTCCATAGACACAAAACAAAAAAGAATATCTTATGTTAAGTTTCATGTCAATTCCTGTGAAAATGATTTTTTTTTAAGAAAGTTTCTTTTACATGTGTCCAAATTCTAACTATTCCTGAAGGCATCATATTAGTGCTATTTTAAGGAGGAAGCTAGCTGTGACCTGTGAATGATGAAACACCAAGAATATACAAATAAAAGTCAAAGATATTTACAAATGAGCAAACTAACCAGTTGTCGCCTTTCTTTCTTTGACCTTATGTCAGAACGCAGATTCAATTCAAGAAGGCCCTTTGGAGGAGTAATCCTCATTTCTCTTCTATTCATATCGACATCTGGGACAATCGCTTTAACAAATGGAACCCAAGCAAGGTGGCCAGAAACACCAGGTCCTGCCTCTGATGAACCAGTTGCATCATGTGCCTCGTCGCTCGAATTGAGCATTACCTGTAATAGATCATTTGGTCCTCCGCTATTGAATACATTAACAACGGTTCCCACTGACAGGCCTGTGTCCTGGAACGAAGAAAGAAGATATAGAAAATTTGCAACTGTCAAAAACTATTGAACCATTATTAAATTGGTAGGAAAAAACCAGACAGTAAAATTGATAAAATAAAAGAGAATATTATTCATTACGTTTTAAGAAAAAATCAAGTTGATTACAAATAATTTAAACATTTACATCTAGAAAAAATGAAGCTCAATTACGTTCCCCATTCTATTTTTTTTTTCAGATAGGATGCATCATTATCTAAATATAGTTGCCGTTGTTTCGCATTCAGGATTCACTATGTCTGTAGTTAAGTATTCTGTAGGCTTTTTTTAACTTTTTTCCCCTTCTGCTGAATATTGTGAAAGGTGGGTTATGTCAGATTTCTAGCTTAGGAATGATGCCATCAGTATCTATTTTAGAGCAATGTGAAAAGGAGAAGGTTCAAGTTCTAGTGCACTGCATGTCAGGAAAAACAGAATAGTTGCTGCTATAGCATTAACTTGCTTTTGATATACTAGGAGGGGTATATATATTTCTCCTGTGACCTATAAATATAACAAAATAGTCCTTTCAGAGGTCTACACCATAACACCATTGTAATAGCATACTCAATGAAATGAAAAAGGGTAGGGGCCTGCACAGAATTATAGTTTGTTTCTTAGTCTGTTACTCTATATGGGGCACTGGGGCATGTCATCTTCAACAGTGCTTTTTTGATTGGGGCTTTGGGGTTGTATTCTACTTTTTCCAATTAATTAAAATATAAATAAATAAAATCATGAAGATATAAATCCTGTAAATTACACCGTCATCTTTCACGTCAAGTTTCCAATAAATTATTTCTAAAGATACTACAGACACCTGTGTCCCACTCACACATCCGACACACTCTGAAGTCTATATGAAATGTTTTGCTTCCAGCAAGTGCATGCATCACTTGTATGTTTGATGTTTCAGATTTGCATCAGAATATCAAACAAAATGCTTTTCATATCACTCAATAAATGAAATGAATAGTTAACAGAAAATTGCTATGTGAACTTGAATAAAGATAAAACCTATTAGCTTCTTGCAAACAATGTCATATACAATGTATCTACATCTGATACCACATACATGCCAATGTCAAATGTATGAGATGAAGCTTATGGGGATGCCATGAAAGCATATTTCAGCAAATAATATCTGAGTATTCCATGTAAAGGAAACATACTAAGTAGGAATTAGCAAGTACTTTATCTATCATTAAAAGTAATCAACAATTTCGTCAGCATAACATACATATTTAATATTTTTGCAAAAGGCCAATTTTGAATCAGGGGAAAAAATGTACATCTGTACATACCTTTAGAATTACTTTCATGCCAACAAGATCACGAGTGTAAAACTCGCCTTCTTCCAAGACCGGCCTGTCTTCTTCCATTACAAGTAAAGTTGACCCGATAAGTTGCTTAGCCTGAAATTTTATTAGATGAATAAGACAAACTTACGTCATAAACCAGAGAGTTCGAAAAGCAGAAAATATCATTTACTACCTAACTGGAACTATCTAGACTCAAGACATCAAGAAAGTAATGGCAAATAATTGACATCAGATCTGACACACTATTCGACTTTGGGTTTTTCTGCCCCCTGATAATATTTTCTCAAAGAGAATAGGTGAGTGTATTCCATGGTCTTTCACTACCATACTGAAAAGAGCTGAAGAGAGAATGAAGAGATGTCCCATAATATTTTAATTGGATGACATAAAAAACAGAAAATAGAAAACTAATGATTTTTTTTTTCTCATTTATTAGAGAAACCTATTTTAGCTTAGGTAGAGCAAAAAATTTATAACATTTCAATAAACCAAATTATTTGTCATCCAAGGCTGGTTTCAGTCGACATAAATCATATTATTTGTCCACACAGCATTCATCTTTGACTGATTGGTGGCCCCTCATCACCCCAAATGTTTTGATGCAAGAGCCCCCTGCCCTGCCCCTGGCCTCACTGGTTTCCAGGGGTTTCATGCATCTAAACTAATGCAATACAAACGATTGAAATCTGCATCAAATTTGTGGGCATACTACCCAAGGGGGCAACTATTTGATCCAACACTGACCTTCAATTTGTACCAAATATATCCCATATTTAAACATCCAAATATCGAAACGACAACTTCTCCTATTTACTCACCTTTTCGACTGTATCAATCCCACTAAACCTGACAATCCAACTCTTCTGCCCAGGGTGGTCTCTACCTTCAACCAACTCAACTTCCCGAATAATTTCTTTTCCTGAATACTGTTCCTTCAACCATCGTCTTCCTGGCTACAAATAAAATCTACAATTAGAAACATAACAATTCATAAAAAAACAATACAAAAATAATTGTACAGAAAAACCAAACTCCCTTTAGTTAGTACCTCAGCAAATCTTAGTTCAGGAAAATCCGTGTTGGGCTTTACACGAAGCTCTCCTTCAATACCATGAACTTTGCATATGTATCCAACTTCAACAAATTCCAATTCCTCTTTGCTTGTTTCAACTATTTCTTCAACCATTGCTGCATATACCATATGATAGAATCAGCAACACCTCTAAGTGCATAAACTTATTATCACATAATATCAATATTTAAAACTCAATATATAAAGACCAAAAATGATAATTAAAAATGCCTGGTAGAGTTCTATGGGACATTTCCCCGCGGTGTCTAACATCTATGGGCCTTTTGGGTGTTCTTATCATGTAAAACATATTATTTTCTTAAATATAGATATGTGTGACCTTTAATACTTTTTCTTACTTCTTCTCTTATTCAATAAACAGAATACTACATAACTATGCATATACAGCAGAAACAATGACAACATAGAACACTTAAATGCAGAAACCAAGGAACAAAAACAAACATAACATAGAACACTTGAAACCATAGAACATAAACAATCTTATCTCTAAATACTTGATGCCCATCATAGAAAAACCAATATTGCATAACACAAACAATGAAAAACAACACTGTAACTAACTAACTACTTCTTCAACTATAAAAAAACATATTACTCAAAACCCACAAAGAGAAAAGTAAAAAAACAAACATTACCAGTGCTATGAAGAGGGGGAAGGACAAGGCGTGAAGATGTAGTTGAACAACTGAAGGGTACATTTGCCCAATAGTTAGATATAACAAAACTTCTGGAATGGTTTTGAAATGGTAGTTTTATTACACTTTGTGGACTTGGGAAGATAGAGAAAGGTGAAAATGAGGTGGGAGCTGAAAAAAGACATGATCTTTGCATATTTTTTTTGTTTTTAAAAAACAGAAAGCAGAAGAACAAGTGATGAGCAAAAGAAATAGAACGTTGTGATGATAAGGGTAGTTTAGTCATTTTAAGTTTGCTCAAATGGGTTTTTGGGCTTGGGCAATGGACACTCCAATTTTCTTTTCTTTGGAGATTCTTGGGTCGGGTTGGATTGGGCTGGGGTAATGGATACTCCATGCTAAAGAATGATGAAGCCCATCTAAGATTTCACAACAAACTACTTGAGACTTTGCTGTGTATTGTCAATGGATCGGTTTGGGTCGGGTCCTATAAAATAGAGTCCGAACCGATAAGAAAGTTAGGAATCCAAAACCAAATCAAACCGATAAGAAATATTGCAAACCGAACCCGAACCGACCCAAACCGAAAACTATAAAATCAATTAAATCTTAAATTAAATCAATTAATTTCAATCACATAATTGATAAATATATACAAAATTAATCATAAATATTACTAAAATGTCATCTTAGCGGTTCGGGTTTATATCGGTTGGGTGGAGGGCAAACCCGAAACCAAACCAATATCTTATCAATTCGGTTCGGTTTCGGGTCGGTATAAAATAAATCAAATTATCCCAACCCAAACCATTTTTATCGGTTTGGTTCGGATCGGTTATCGGGTTATCAAAACCCATTGACAACCCTAGCTGTGTACAACTGTACTATGTGGGTGGGACTTACAAATAGGGCTGGAAATGGAGCGGGTTCGGGTCGGAATCTCACTCAAAATTCTTTACCGTTTTTGGATCCATCTGGATTCGGGTTGGATTTTGGATATCCATATCCATAAAACATACACAAAAATACACTATTTTAATAATTTTCATATATAAATGTAAAATATAAATTAATTTTTAGGCATCAAAATATAAATCTTGTTCAAATAATTCGGATATTCAGGTTGGATTCTAGTCACAAACATAAAAACCATATCCGTTAAAATGGATTCGGATCTGGGTCGCATCCGGTACCATTTCCAGCCCTTACTTGCAAACACTTCGCTCAAGAGTTAGTTCAATGCAAGCCCCAAAATATTGCCGATATATATCATTTTTTGGGTACACCAACATTGATATATCCGATATATATCAATCGAATATTGAATATTTTTTTTCCCAATTTATATCGGATTTTCCAATATAAAACTTTATATCACCAATATAACCGATGTATGCAATATTTACAATATATATCATTTGACTGTTTGACCATATTTTAATATAAATATATGATATTTTTGATATTTTACGGTATTATTTTACCAATATTTCTGATATTTTAGATAGTTTTGACTGGTCACAAAAAAATAGATATATCTTATATTTATGATATATATCGGTTTTTGGGTACACCGAAATATTCACCGAATTTGATATTTTGGGCCTTGGTTCAATGTGTATTACTAATAGCATCTTTAGGAGTAATACCAACCTAACATCAAACGCCAAATTTTCAACAATTTGGTGTTTTTTCAACTTCAAGAGAGTCACATATTGATGAAAATACCAAACCAACTATCAAATCGGCCAATATTTGGTTCCAGTTTTGGTGTTATATTAAATATCTCACTTGGTTTTTTTGCGGTTTTTCTAACATCGCATGGGCTTGGGCTTCTATGGTGCGATTTTGCTAAAACCACATGAGAGATTGGGAAATAAAATAAAAAAAAAAAAAGTTGATGTGGACATATTGCGCGGTTTTCCCAAAACCGCGTAGGCTTGGCCTTTTAAGATGGGTTTCAGTGGCATGGTTTTGGAAAAACCGCGTGGGCTATATGGCTTTATCCAAAACCACGTCATTTGATGTTGCTTCTAAAGATGATTGGTATTTTTTTGGTCTAGTTCAAAATTTTAATGTTTTTTTTTTGCTCTCCTAAATATACTCTAAATCAAGGCCCCAAATATCGATATCGGTTATTATATCGGTATACCCAAAAACCGATATATATCGGATATATCAAATTTTTTTGTGACCAATCCAAATTATCTAAAATATCAAAATATCATATATATCAGAAATATCGGATATATCGGTGGACATAATAGCAACATTTATTTATCAAGAAAACCATAAAAAAAACATAAAACTATGTTTAAAACCCTAATTCCGGTCTTTATTAGCTTAAAACCCATTGACTTTATTAATTACACCTAAAGCCCACCCGATTTTTTGAAATGTGAAATAAAGGTTCCAACTTCGGTAAATTTTGAGTTTAAGTATTTTCTTTGTGTTTCATTTATTCAAAATGCCCATTTTACCCTTTTCAAGTTTTTCCTCACAAACACTTCTCTTCTCAAAATATATCTTCATCACCACACTCCAACATACACTAATTGTCGACCTTCGCATCTCCCACAATCAAAGTAATCACTTTGCCTCTCCATCTTATTTTCTCCCCACTATCTTTTTTTCCTCTAATCGTTCTAAAAAAATGAGTGTTTTTATTATTTATGATTTTGGGTTTCAAAATAACCTTTGAAATTTGGTATTGATTGACTTTTTGGATTTCATTACAAATGAAGCATTTTCCCTTTATGTAGATTAGTTTGATTGCATACTCCTGTGATTTCAAGCGGTTGCTATAAATATTGATTGTTTAATTTAATTAATATCTGATTTTCTTTACTTTGAATTATTGATATTGTTACTACATACTTTGTAAAGTTAT
Organism: Coptis chinensis; assembly: GCF_015680905.1. Taxonomy (NCBI): domain Eukaryota; kingdom Viridiplantae; phylum Streptophyta; class Magnoliopsida; order Ranunculales; family Ranunculaceae; genus Coptis; species Coptis chinensis. Next base: position 79,566,020 of record NC_141464.1, read on the forward strand.
ACGTTGAATACATTGTGTAATATTCTAATTGTGTTTTCAAGGTCATTTAACTCATATTGTTTTTGGCACTTGAAGAATAATGTTGGTTATGTTATACAGAAAGATAACAAATTGAGAAAATATGTTGTGAAGCTATTTTCTGATTGTGCTTATATAGCTTCTCATCATGAATTTTTGCCTTGTGCTGAAAAGTTGAAGAAACATGGTGGTTTTCATGTGCAAAGGTTTTTGACAGATATTAGATTGGAAAATTGGGCAAATGCATACTTTCACAGTGCTAGATATGGTAAGATACATGTGCTCGACACTAACTGATCGAATGTTTCAATGAATGATATGGATCACTAAAGAGCGCTTCCTGCCTATTATTCCTATGCTTTTTGGAATCATGGAAGAGATTATATAAATGACTTGGAACAGATTGGAGGAGTCTATGAAATAGAATTCCGTTTTATGTCCAAAAATGGAGATAGTACTGGTTAGTAAGGTTGAAGCTATAAGGACTTTGAGGGTGGTTAGATCAAATGAAAATCAGTTTCTAGTTCATAGCGACGTCATTCATTCAGTTGATTTAATGAATAGATCATGTACTTGTAACTATTAACGTGTCGATAATTTCCCTTGCATACATGTTATCGCTTGTATTGGTAGTAAGGGTGATTCCTTTTATAACTACATTGATGAAGGATATACAATGATCGCATTCATGCAATGTTACTCACATTCTATCAAGCTAGTTTCGAATGGTTCTATGCCAAGACATATGCTTGATTTTCCTACGGTTTATCCGTGTAGTCCGAAGATTGGTCCTGGTAGACTCAAGAAGAAAAAAATTGAAAGCACCGGTGTGATTCGTTAGTCTGTGATCAGTTTTGATGTTCTCGGCAAACCATATTTTTTTTGTTATCTTAATTGAGATTTTTAAGTATGGTATTATGACATTTATTAATGAGAAATTGATACTCATTGTATTCTTTTTATTGAATGTTAGATACTCATTTGAGATTATTCGTTAGTCGGTTTTTTTTTCATTTGTTATAATGGAATTTATATCCCCGTGAAATTATTTGTGTTGCAATTGTAATTAAGAGTGCAACATTCATGTTGCGATCATAATTGATAGTGCAACATTCTAATTGATATTGCAACATTCATGTTGCGATTAAATGAATGAGAGTGCAACATTCATGTTGTAGTCGTAATTGATACTTGATAGTGCAACATTTTTTAATTGAGAATGCAACATCCATGTTGCGAATGAGAAAAACATTCTATTGGCAGATGCAACATTCATGTTACGATTAAGTAATTGAGAGTGTAACATTCATGTTTTGCAGTTGTATTGAAGGTGCAACATCCATATTGTAGTGGGATGTTGTACAAGAACCATCGTGAGACTTACTTTTGATGTAATGCATGAAACTTAATGCTAGAACTATCGTGAGACTTAATACTATATACACATATAAAAGCGAATCTTGGTGGATTTGAACCACCATCCTCTTGGGATTCTTCTCCCAAGCTCTACCTTTTGAGCTAAAGATCCATTCTTTTATGTTAACTTCATCACGATAATACTTATAGTACATTTGAATCAAAAGTAATAAGTGCACTTTCTATTGTGTATAACCATTAAGTTCTTTAACATTCATATATGAGTACATGTAATCTCAATTATTTGATGTCAATGTAACAAAGGCAACATCTATGTTGCGGTAAGAGATGTGAAGATGCAACATCCATGTTGCGGTAGTAATTGACGATGTAACATTCATGTTGCGTTGGTTGTTGCGCGGTAACCCAAATGCAATATTCATGTTGCGATTATTAGTTGACAATGGTTGTTGCGGTAGTAATTGACTATGCAACATCCATGTTGTAATGATAATTGACAGTGCAACATCCATATTGTAATATGAGTTGACTGTGGTTGTTGGAATGGTAATTGATTGTGCTACATCCATGTTGCAATGGTAATTGACGATAGTGTAACACCCATGTTGCGAGTAGGAGTTGACAATTGAAAACAACATGTAAAATCAAACAACAAGCATCAACATTTAAGCTTCATGTTCATTTAAGCAAAAAGCAAGTTCATTAAACCAAAACACAAAATACAACTAAAATTAAATATATATATATATATATATATATATATATATATATATATATATATATATATATATATATATATATATATATATGGAAATTTTAAATTTAGTTTCTCACATTTGTAATAGTTGGTTGTTTTTTGTTTCGAGTAGATCTCGGTTTTTAATGTACAAAATCGGTGGAATCGCCATTAATTTCAAATTTCAAATTTCCATGTTACACTTTTCATACTTTCAGTTTAATTTGGAGGAACTAGGGTTTGTTTTTTTGTTTTCAAACTATTTAGATTTCTGTTTGGGGAAGATGGGGTGAGGGACAAATTTGTAATATTACAAAAAAATTGACTGGGTGGGCTTTTAACATAATTACAAAAGTCTATGTCTTTTATCCGAAATTAAATTATAATGGTGGGCTTCAGGCCCAATCTCTGAAAAAAATATTGATAAATAATTAACCACAATATCATAATCTAATATACTCAAAGTCTCAAATTACAAAATAAGATAAATAAGTTACATTAAGTCATCAATACATAAACGAGTGACGTGGCTGGTCAACTTCCATACCCGATTCTTGAATCCTAACTGTTTCACAATACCCTACCTAGTGTATACAGAGTTATACCCACCGTCGAGAAATTGTTGAACATGCCACTTATATTTTTGTATTAGAAATTCTAACATGATTCTAATTCGAGGAGTGTTGGTGTACTATACATTGGGCGCAATGCAACAAATCCAGGTGCAGTTCTAACAGATTCATAATTTTGATAGAGTTGTCCATATGTTGGTTCAGGTTGTGGTGCGCCATAAGGTTGTTGATCAACCCCCATCCAATATCCATATGAAGAACCATATGACGCACTACTCGCATGGTGATTGATCATGCCACCAGAAGAATCGTTATCTCTTGATTGGTTGTATCCCCAACCACTACTATATACACTCTCATTGTCATGGTTGTGTGTCCCCTCAACTCATACTTCATTCTTTTCAAAATTAAGAACCAATCAATATCAACATCATTTCGTATAATGTGTCATCGTTGTCTTTATTATTTACATTTCGTATTAGAATAAACTAAACTCATATTTTTTTTTTTTCACTTTATTTACACTGTGCACATATATATCGGATATCTCGCCGATATATATCGAATATTTAGGAAATTTCAATATTAAAAATTGGTCAAAAAGTCAAATGATATATATCGATTATATCAAAAATATCGATTATATCGGCGATATAAAATTTCATATCGAAAATCTGATATATATCGGGGAAAAAAAAAGTTCAATATTCGGTGGATATATGTCAAAAATATCGATATTGGTGTACCAATTTACCAAAATATATCGACGATATATCGACGATATTTTGAGCCTTGCTCTAAATAACCGGATGTTATTAGGCTTTATGGATAGCAAAAGGGAGACATAATTGATTGGATGTGTGTGATTGCGTCATTAAAGCATGGTTAAGTAGGAGTGTAGGACTAGTGAACTAACTACTCATTATTATTGATATAATAATCCTTTAGTTTAAAATAAACAAACAAAGACAGATCTGTACCAAAAAGTTAATTGACGTGGGATGATATTTTATATCAAACTGATCTTAGTATATAAATGTATAATAACAACTTCCCATGGAATGAATGAAAATATCCCAACAGCTTGCTTGTTAGTTGTTACAGACTTACATCTATCATAAAATATACGATCCTTATGGTCTCACTAACAAAAAGAATATTACAATTTCATTCCTCAAATAAATGCTTCAGGGGATAGTCTTACTATGCTACCTATAAAAAAAAAGTCTTACTATGCTCTCTGCGATGAATTCACCAATAATTGAATAATGTTCTAATCAAACAACCTTGACCTGAGGTCTCTTGTAGATAGGAAATTCTTGCAGTACAGTACAATAAAGCCAATGTTTATCTTCTAACAAAATTTATGCACTTTAAGGAAACTATATATTATTGTCATTCCTATAAATTTTATCCAGACCCATAAAAAATTTATGGCAAGTTAATGTGGGGAAAGGTTTGTGTCAACGGATTCCAAATTAAATTCAAATGCAGCAAAGTATATTCCTAAAGGTGAGTTGGTGACATGTTTTTCTCTGTTAAGCTGGGATCATGTAGACTCAGGAGCAGCGTTAAGCATTTTAGTTTCATACATATTTCATGGCATTTTAGGTAATTTTTTGTTATTGTTCTAGTTTGTTATTGTTCTAGTTAGTAAGTTTGCATTTAATTTGCTTATTAAACACGATTTTTTGTAGTATATTTGAAAATGGATTCAAAAATTCTAAATGGATAAGGGTAAAGTTTGGATTCAAAAATAATTCGGTCAAAAAATTTGACAGTTTTAAAAAAACATATTAAAAAAAAATAAAACTATTTGTGTTAGTATATAATGTGTGGTTCAAAATGAATATCTAAATTAAAATACTACTTAAAACACTTAATATAAGTAATTGTGTACGGTTTTGACTTATATTTTGTGAAATGGAAGTGGTTTATATATCTATGAATTTTTTTCACATATTAGAGAAAATTGAATTATACACAAACAAATGTATGGGCAAATATTTTCCATATAAAGCGAATATATGACTCTATATTTCTCCGAATATTTTGAAATTAAAACCGAATTATACTCTATGAATTTTCGTTACAAATAAATAATTTTTCCGTATATGAATTTACTAACTAGGGTTACTACCAACTGACTTTTGTTATCCCTTATCTAATCAATCTAACTAATCACAAAAACATGTTTAATTAGAACCTTGTGAGATGCAACCTTGTTTTTTCTAAAAACTTTCAAATCAATAAATCAATGTTAAGAAAGGGAAACACGACGATTATGTTATAATCAAAATGTTTTATTTAAAAAGTGTGTAAAGTGATGAATGGATGTGGAAATGTACTAGATGAAAGTCCTTTAAAAGATGCGCCTTCTCGAAAGTCTAACACCAATAATTGTACAACAGATCTAATTATACACAAACAAACAAACTTATGGGCAAATGTTTTCCATATATTAAAGAGAATCGAATTATACACAAACAAACTTATGGGCAAATATTTTCCATATATGACTATATTTCTCCGAATATTTTGAAATTAAAACTGAATTATACCCTATGAATTTCTGTTCCAAATAAATAATTCCCGTCTCTGAATTTACTGACTAGGGTTACTACCAACTGACTTTTGTTATCCCTTATCTAATCTATCTAACTAATCACAAAAATGTGTTTAATTAGAGCCTTGTGAGATGCAACATTGTTTTTTTCTAAAAACTTTCAAATCAATAAATCAATGTTGAAAAAGAGAAACACGACGATTATGTTATAATCAAAATATTTTCTTTAAAAATTGAAACAAACCTATATTTTCTATATTTTTTTTTTTTTTGATTTGATCCGAGATCTAACGGTCCGAAAATAAAAAACAAACGGTCTCGAAACACTCATCCCTATAGGGATATTCTCGTGGTAGCCCATATCTTAAAAATTTTGGAAAGAAGAAAGTCCTCTAAAAATGCGCCTACTCGAAACTCTAACACCAATAATTGTACAACAGATCTAATAATCAGACCCACTAACTTACGATCATTGATTTAGCATGTAAAAAAAGTCATAGTTCCAAAACCATCAGATAAAATTATAGACACTCCGCCACTTGTCACAAACCAATAAGTAGGTAGCTAAAAAAAGAAACTAGCCCTACCAACCATCTAATCAAAATTCTCTCTCTCTGTCCACATAGCATTACTTTTTTCTCATCAAATCAATCACAATCATTTTCCCAATTATTATATTTCCACCAATCATATTTCTCTATTTCTCTCTATTTCCGGCGCCAGTGCAGGAAGTAGATGAGTAGAAGAAAACTAAACCAATTTTCTTTACGTAAACTAATTAAACTTTCTTTTATTTATTTCTCACTCCTTAAATAATAAAAAAACACAATCTTTTTTTTTCTTTTGCAATACAACTCAACTCTTTTTTTTTCCCTAGGGTTTATAGCTGAAAAGAACAGATTTTGAGATTAAATTCATTGAAATTTAGTGAAATTGAGTTAGGGGAAAGTTAGTGATCGTTGAATTGAGTGTTTGGGGTGTTTTTTTTTCTCAGTTTGGGCTTGTTTTCGTTGTTGGGCAGTTGGAATTGTGTGTGATCGTGGTAAAGATTGATTATTTTTTACTTTTTTGAGTTTGGTTATTCAGTTGTTTAGTATAATTTGAGTTATTTGATTTTTTTTTTGTAGGTATTAAGTTAAGTTTAACGCCGAGGAATTGCGCCGGTGAGTTCTCTGGATACTTGGACATTTATAGACTTGCCCTTGTTTTTATATTTAGTTATGAGGTGACTTGAAATATTCTTTGATTGCAATGGTTAATTAATTGGTATTCAAGTTACCCAACTGGCTAGCTAGCTATAGTATTGATTTTTAGTCAAGTTTCGGTAGCACTTTATGTTATAAAAAAGTTGACACGATCTTCTGTCATGGTAGTTTTAGTGCTATTTTAAGCTAAGGTCTAGTTAGATTGTGGTTTCTAGAGTAGAGAACAAGTTAAGTTCTAAGTATTTTTGGTTTTATAACAGAAGGGGAGGCAATGGAGAAGTCTTTAAATGATTCACTCTCAGGTACCTTGAAATGTGCACAATCTTTTGAAATGATTATGTATGTATTAGACATACTCATTTATAGAGCTTATTGTGATTAGTCACTCTTATGGTTGATTGATAGGTCCGTTCAAGATTCCAACAGTGAGTAAAGTGAGAAATGGTGCATGGAGAATTCCACTAAGGGATGCATATCACACATCAACTGATGCTAGCTTGTTTTCGAGCTCTTTGCCCGTTTTTCCACATGGAAAGTGTATGTGCTAGTTTTCCTGGATATTCTTCAAAAGACTTTATAATACGATGATGATTACTTTAGCGGCATGAATTTTATGTCTGACTCTCATATTTACAGTGAATTCGGAATTTGGTGGCCAATCTACCGATGACTCTTCAATTAGTGCAAACAAGCTTCACGAAGATGTGGAGGCCAAGCATTTTCTTGAAGATATTGGTCCTCATGCAATTGGAAGTCTTCTCCCTGATGATGAGGATGAACTTTTAGCTGGTATAATGGACGATTTTGATTTGAGTGGGTTGCCTAGTCAGTTGGAGGACTTGGATGATTACGATCTTTTTGGTAGTGGAGGGGGTCTGGAGTTGGACTTCGATACTCAGGAGAGCTTAAGTCTAGGTATGTCAAAGGTCAATGTATCTGATGGTATTGGTGGAAATGGGATCAGCCAGTACGGCTTCCCAAATGGTGTGGGAGCAGTTGCAGGGGAGCATCCATATGGGGAGCATCCATCTAGGACATTATTCGTGCGGAATATCAATAGCAATGTCGAGGATTCGGAGCTTAAAGCTCTATTTGAGGTGATTTTCTTTATTCCTTTCTTATTTCAGCTTGGTTAAGTACTTTTGGTAGAATTCAGTCCACTTACCAGTTGCCTTTAACTTCGTCAATAAATCTTTAGTTATAGATGCCTATTCAATTAAAAAAAACACATGCGTCAGTATATTTCGTCATGTACCCTATACAGCTAAGAACTACAGTTCTGAGGGAATCAGAGTAGACCGGCTTCAAGTTGTATCTCACTCTCTTCCTGCTACCCTCTCGAATGTGAAGATTCTTTCAGTACCAACTTGTGTCCTGTTTAGGATAGCTCAGCCATATCTTGTGCAACTTAACATATCTTATGCTTAGCTGGACAGATCCTTATTTCTCAAACTCTTGATGAGATTTATCAAGTTGCTGTGGTGCACATATGTTTTTTTTTGTTTGTAGCAATATGGAGCTATCAGGACTCTTTACACTGCATGCAAACACAGGGGTTTCGTGATGATATCTTATTATGACATCAGGGCTGCTCGGACTGCTATGCGGGCTTTACAGAATAAGCCCCTACGCCGAAGAAAACTTGACATTCATTTTTCTATTCCAAAGGTTTGTGATATGTAAAGTCTTTTATAGTCTGATTTCATCATCATTTATAGTATAACCCTTGCTTTATGCGCCTTCTTCTTGCTTTTATTCCAGGATAACCCGTCAGACAAAGATATTAATCAAGGAACTCTTGTAGTTTTTAATTTGGATCCCTCAGTTTCGAATGACGATCTCCGGCAAATATTTGGGGCTTATGGGGAAGTCAAAGAGGTGTTTTCCTCCCCAAAAATATTTCTTTTTTGTTTTGTATTTTCCGCAAGTATTGTTTGTCCATTGGAGTTTGTTTTGCTCGAGTTCATTTGGGTATTCCTTTGTTGCATAAAATGCAGATCAGAGAGACACCACACAAGCGACATCATAAATTTATTGAATTTTATGATGTTAGAGCTGCAGAAGCTGCTCTTCGGTCATTAAATAGAAGCGACATAGCGGGGAAGCGCATAAAACTCGAGCCCAGTCGTCCTGGTGGAGCACGTCGGAAGTATGTAAATGAATTTACTCATTCTCTTTTTTTTTTTAACTGTTTAACTGTGATAAGTATGTGGAGCTCGCAATTTGTTACAATTTGTTTCGTGCTTATTGCTTGATGTTGATGAACTCATTTGCATATAAAGTTATGGTTGGGTTTTTTTTTTTTGGATTATGATTGTATTCTGCATAGTTTCTGTGCGAGGTTTAGGGAGAGACAAGTACATATATAACAGTCAAAATAGGCGTTGTAACCTCAATAGCATGCCCTTTACATTACATATACCAAGTGTATGTGTTATGAATGGTCTGTGTGGGGCTGTTGGCTTCGTGTGGATTACACCAGTATTTTTCATGGTTTTCTATGTTACATAATCCGTATTACTTAATGTTTCTTTAACACGAGCCATGCTTCCTTGCTAATCCCATGCTCATTTGAGTTCAGCACCATCCCTTCTCAACAAATCCTTTACTTATTTATTGGATGATATGTACAAAAGCTTGACTATGAGTAAAGAGACAGGATAATATATATTTTTTACTCAGTGGCTGTTTGTGTTTGTGTTTTCATGAGAGAACTTTTAATTAGTAGGAGTCTTGGATAATACATTAGCTTTCTGAATCAATTGGATAATACATTAGCTTTCGAATAGCTATGAGTTTAAGCTAATGATTATACCGTTCATTTCAGCTTGATGCAGCAACTTAGTCAGGAGCTGGAACAAGATGAAACCAGAAGCTTTCTGCATCAAGTAGGTTCACCAATAGACAGTTCTCCTCCAGGTAGAGACTTATAGATGCGTTAACATATTTTCTCTTTTTGGTTACGGGATCCTAGTCTTGTTTCTGTTATAGATGCGTCTGTCCCAAACTAAGTGTAATGCCACACTGATGACAGGTAGTTGGGCACAATTTAGCAGCCCAGTTGAGCATAGTCCTTTGCAATCTCTGAGTCAATCCCCTGGGTTGAGAGCAATTAGCCCTATGAACAACAACCATTTACCTGGATTAGCTTCAATTTTGCCTCCTCAATTATCAAACTCTGTTAAGATTGCTCCAATTGGTAAGGAACAAGGAAGAATGAGCCATGCTGACCACATATTCACCAGCACGAGTTCACCACATGGTTCTGCTTTTCATCATTCACACTCTTTTCCAGAGCAAAGCTTGAGTGGGAGTCCTGGAACAGTATCTTCTTTTGGCTTATCTACCTCAAACACTTCTGGGATAGGCACATTGTCTGGCCCCCAGTTTCTCTGGGGAAGTCCCACTCCTTACGCAGAGCACACTAATTCTTCTGCGTGGCCAGCGCCATCTGTTGGGCGCCCTTATACATCAAATGGGCAGGGTCAGGGATTTCCATACTCTAATCAGCATACTCCTTTTTCTCACCATCATGTCGGATCTGCTCCATCCGGTGTTCCTTTTGAAAGGCACTTTGGCTTTTTCCCAGAGTCTTCAGAAACATCTTTCATGAGCCCTGTTGGTTATGGAAGCATAGGTGCAAGCCGTAATGAAGGGACTTTGATGAGGAATATGGGTGCTCGTTCTGCTCTAGGTGCTGGAGTTGCTAATTCAGGAAACATGCCTGAAAATGGTTCTCTTGGTTTCAGAATGTTGTCCTCCCAGAGGTTGAGCCCTATGTTCATTGGGGGCAGTCCTTATTCTGGACTGACATCCAGCAGCATCGAGGCATTGGCTGAACGTGGACGAAGTCGGCGAGTTGATAGCAGTGTGAGCCAAGTAGATAGCAAGAAGCAGTATCAGCTTGATTTGGATAAGATCGTCAGCGGGGAAGATACTCGTACTACTCTGATGATAAAAAACATTCCTAACAAGTATGATGTAATTTTGATCTCTATGTGGCTGAACTAAAATTGTGGGATGAAGAAACTGAATTATATTTTTTGTCTGCTCCTTTTATCTTTGATCCAGATACACATCAAAGATGCTGTTGGCTGCAATTGATGAAAATCACAGGGGGACTTACGATTTTCTGTACTTGCCAATTGATTTTAAGGTAACTTCCTTTTTATGCATGTATCTTTTATTTGGTATTTATTTTCTTTCTGGAGGCTACTTTCTTCTGATTGGTTTCCAACTGAGGTTTTTGTTTTTTGTGGGTGCAGAATAAGTGCAACGTGGGTTATGCATTCATCAATATGGTTTCTCCATCACACATAATTCCATTTTATCAGGTCTCATTTCCAGTGTCTTGAGATGATTTAGGATGTCACCTTTTTTTCCCCTCATTACCTAGCATCAAATGCAGAAGAATAGTATTAGTGTATTACGGCCTATTCCTTGGACGGGGATTTATAAGATTTCCTTTTGAGGTTTAGCAACCCGCATATTACTGAAATCTATTGATTAGAAAAACAGGGGAAAAGAAATAGTTGTGAAATAAAAGACCTTTGTAAAACTTTTGACCAAGTAAAAACTTAGATGGTCTGAACCAAATTCATATTGCTTGCGCAGGCATTCAATGGGAAGAAATGGGAGAAGTTCAATAGCGAGAAAGTTGCTTCGCTGGCATATGCCCGTATCCAGGGTAAGGCAGCCCTTGTTACTCACTTCCAGAATTCGAGCTTGATGAATGAAGACAAGCGTTGTCGCCCAATTCTCTTCCACTCGGAGGAGGTTGGTGATCAGGTAACTTATCTGTTTTTGTTGGTATTCTAGCAGGTAACATAGCTGTTGAAATTCTTTATTTTTTTGTTACTGATGGAATGTCGTACTTGCTTGAAATCCGTACACAAGCCCTGAATTGGATCCTACCCATCTTTTTTTACCTTTAAAAAAAATAAAAATAAATTTTAACACCATACTGATGTTTTAATGAATTTTGATGAAAGCGTGTTGATTGTGCCCATGTCCTTGTAGATTATCCAGGAACCTTTCCCCTCCAACAATCTGAATATACTTGTGCGGCAGCCAGATGGTTCTTATTCAGGGGATTCTCCAGAAAGCCCTAGTAATAATAATTCAGATGCACATAGCTAAACTTTGCAAGCAAGTCGCGCTATCGTAAAGAATCGGTGACTAATTTCTGATTTCGGTTTTGATATTTTGGGTGTATAAAATTGGGGTTGTGAGAAAAAGAGTTGACAGAGAAACGGGGATATAGTTGTGAGATGTTGTATCATATGCGGTGCCCACTAACTCATGGATGCTTTGTGGTTTTTTACAAGAAAGCTGAGAAGGTTGAAGTAGTGGGGATGTGTTTATTTGCAAATATTAGTGCATGTTTATATGGCTATATGGGGTATATTATGTGTGTTGGAGAGTGTTGAAAATAGGTTTAAGGGATGGGTCTACTTATCGAAATTGTATAGCGGGGAGGGTAAGAGATCCTGCTTTAATGTTAATGTGTTTGGATGCTGTCAGACTTAAACAAATTTGTATTTAATGTTGACTAGACAGTGCATTTAACTCACTTGCCTTATTCTTTTTGATGTTTGAGATCAAATTTATTTTCTTCCGTGTGCACTCTATTTCAAGTGTTGGCAATGATATGATTATTGTTAAAGTTGGTGTTTGAAGGACGTACCATTGCGCTTGAGCAACCTTCCAACCTTAAAATTCAGTTCGCACTCTATTTCATTGCCTTAATTATAGCTTTACATACACTATACAAGGGCACGTCAAGGATCAAGATATAGGACGTCTGAGCTTGATTAATAGCATAACCAATTCTACTGCTAAGTGCTAACTTTGAGAAAAGCTGGCTAATGATCATAAAAATCATTGAAAAGCTGTTTCTAGTTACCTTTTTGTAAGTGATGTTATCAGCATTCAGCAGAACGTTGTGAAAGGATACTTCGGTTTTCATGTAATGCGCTGATAAGAAATGTGCGTTGTTGAATAGGGACATATACGTGTGTAAATATGGGAGTGGTTTTTGATGTCAATTGCAGGAAGTAACTCAGGTAGCAAACCTTTTAATTAGCACTCTTGAAATGATAAGATAGACAGACTGACAGGTTTTGCGACACCACACTTCTCTTATCTCTACACTATATATATGATAGGGATAAAACTAAAGCACATGACCCCGCACAAAAAAAACTTGCGAAGTCAGTAACGATTCAAACTCTCTCTCTCCCCTCTCTCCTCTCTCTAAACCAGCCAATCAAATTCGATTTCGGATGTGTTTTTTTGTGTCGTTCAATTCTTCTTCAATGTGATATTATTCTTTACTCTTTTATAAATAATACAGCCTAAAATAACACTACATTGGTCAAGAAATACTAAAGTGATTGATTTTTCTTTCTATAAAGCCACTTGTTTATTATGGCAATAAAAAGCCTTACAAACCGTTTTGGAAAATATGATCACTTGAGTGAGGCTATGCATGTCTGCAAAATTAAAAGGCATCAAGCTAAATATACTTGCTATAAATCCCTAGGTACGTATTCCCAAAAACATACGAACCTCCTCAATTGTACGTAGTTGATCAAGAAAAAAAATAATAACCTAAGACGACCGTATTAGCCTGCCATCATGTACACACCGACAATTTGCTTTCTATGTTGATGCACCTTTTGTTTGTCCTTAATTTAGTGTTGCCTATAGTTACAACAGTACACAATTTGGGATGTTGATGCACCTTTTGGATTTCGTTCAATTGCTCTGATTCTCTCTGAGGCATGACTTGGACAAGTTCAGAAGGGAGTCGTGGACCTGGGTGAACCATCCTACACACACATGGTGGAAAAACAGAACAATTAGCCGGAAGCTTTGATTACCCTACCTGTATATATTTTCTCTAAACCTCACAAGTTAAATTGCTACCACAAAGTCGCCACAGACATTTAAAAGTGCCTCAACTTAAAATCTAGTACACTAAAAACCCAATATATAGTTGCAGCCCATCAATCCATACATCTGACACATATTGACATGGAATGATTCAAAAGCAATTAACCAAAACCTAGGCCTCTGTTTTACAATGTTAATTAAAGTTGATTGAACTTAAGAATGCAAGAAAACTCGTTGGCTTGTGAGAATGTTGATGTAGGCCTTAAAATCTAAAACAACTCGTCAAAAATCGATATAAGCTTTATGAAAAAAGACATAGGTGGCTCGATGCGTTTAATCCAGCAAGACCAGCAATAATTAACCACCTACGGCAGCCCACTGTTGAACATACTTGGAGTCGAGCCCAAAAATTAGGACATCAGCCGTTGCCCCGTTGGCCGTTTACATACGCGTTTTTACACACGTTTGTACTTTGTAATAAACTCAACTGAAGTGAACACTTTTCAGTTGTATGAAGGTCTCTCCAGAAAAAAAAAAAAAAAAAAAAAAGTGTTTTCTCTCATCACACATTTCCGTATTTTTTTTCTCTACTCACACACTTCTATTTCAGGGTTCGTGAAGATGAAAAGCAGGTCACTTTGAAATTTATTCTAGTTCTCATCAATAAGTTAACATCCCCTCTTTGGCTTTAGACTCATTTTAGACAAGTAGGGAACTAAAACAAATAGATCTAATTTCAAATATACAAAGAGTATAAATAAATAGAATTGGAAAATCGAAAAACTTATCGTTTGATCGAAGGTATTATTGCCACCGCAACGATGCTAACAGCCTCTTGGCAACTACCTCCCAGGATACAACGATTAGTTCTCTACAACTAGCATTGTGAAGAGAACTTAGAATTCTAGGTTTGTACTCCAGACAAAAGTTGAAGAAAACTACACTCACAAAAGTAATTTTGTTTCTTCTCACTATTTTGCTAATGGTTGGTTCTCTACTTTATATAGAGATCACCATAACTCTCATTAACAAACAAATTTGTAACCACTATCTCTATATCTCCATAAGTGGTGTATGTTGACTTTATAATAATTAGCATAATTAGTTTGCTTTTAAGACACAAATATGGAGTTACAAAATATAGGTAATTATTTCATTCTAATAAATATTTTTATAAAATTGTTTATTTTTTTTAAAAACAAATCAAATTTTATAAAATATCTAACAATCTCCTACAAAAATGAAATAAAACTTATAGAAAAAAATCTGGAGTACAAAAGGAAGTTATGACTAGGCTGAAGGTGTCGTTTGACTTGAACCTTTTTTGGTGTATATCTATTGGGTTTACTAGCTGACTAGTGAACTTCATCTTGAACTGTTCAACCATTGATGCAAACCAAGACAAAGATAACACAACACAACTCCCAAAAACCATTGTTGAGTTCTCACGGTTGTGCTCATTTTGGCCATGAGTTTTCCCAGATTTCATGAGTGCTCTAGAGAACCAACCTAAGTTCTCATAGGAAATGACCACTCTTCCACACTCACATAGGTGCTTCTATAAGAAGTGTACTGTATTATTACATCCCACTGGAAAAACCAACTATATAAGACGTTAAGAGTCATAAACTCATTCTTTAAATGATATAGAAGGTACTACTACATCATAGAGAGGGGGACAAAGTTTTCACTTTAGGTGTAGTACTCACAAATCACGCAGATAACTTGTTTTCTCATTGAATCTTGATCATGAGATCTCCATTCACTAAGGTTGGGTGTTAGTTATCGGTGATTTAAACATATATGTTTAGTCTTAATAATAGACTTATGCCCATCCCCTCGATGTACTAAAGATAAACTCTCTAGCAATTTCTTTAGATAATGGACCTGTTTTAAATTTTTTAGTTCACAAAGTCAATTAACCACTGTCGCACAGTGTTAGGTATCTTGAGATTTTCCATTATTGGAATTATTTCTAGCGCCAAAATAGCTGCTAGTTAGGCTATGTATTTCACAGTAAATACATATAGAAATGATAGACATTTGAGGATGCCTTTATCATCCTACTTCTCCCCTTTATTAGCTTGTAATGCATCGTATGTGTTTCTGACATTTATATTTCACCACCTCTTCTATATAGTAAAACATGCCCACACTAACTTGAATTTTGATCCCTTGTAATCAGAAATCTTTGCATTATAGTCCCTGCTAGTCTGCCATAAACACAAACTAGACACACATCATAAATTTAAAAAATTTAAACGTTACAAACAATGCTCAATTATGGAGTTAAACACCCCCACATTCGGTTCCTATCAACAATTATGGAAACCAAAGAAGAATAAATTAAAACTTAATTTCCCTCAATGAGAATTATTCAACAATTTAATTCTCCTCCATGAGTTTTACTAATGGAGTTACCATTCCCCCACATTTTCCAAATTTATCAATGGCCGACATAATTTTTTTTTGGAAAACCAACTTTATATGTATTGTCAACTTAAATCAGTATGGTAAACGTAACTTACGTAATAACCAGACCGATAATTACTTACTAAAATTGAGATCTCTATTTAATGAGAGCTTCAAACATTATCAAAATGCACCAACTATAAATTGGTTTGCAGTTTGAGTTATAGGAAGACAAAGATTCCAAAAACGAAAAACTTATCGTTTGATCGAGGCATGTGCTTGCACATTGTCTTTAAGGTATTATTGCCGCCGCAATGATGCTAACAGCCTCTTGGCAACTACCTCCCAGGATAAGAGGTAGGAACAGTGTCACAGATCGTGAATCATTAACAACTAAACAACTTTCAAATACTTTATTCATCTACCTAGTTGCTAAAGTCCCTTCATCCTTGAGCTAGGCTTCACAGCACTAGTAATTGTAATTGGCCTTATCCTAACATACACCTTAAGAGTTTCTGTCTTGTCTGATGATTTAGAAGGGAGAGGATGCTGACAGTTCCTGAACAGGAAACTTGGAAACTTCTTTAAATCTAGAATCTACAACAACAGAACTAGTAGCAGCAGTATGAGGAGTATTCTTTGCCTTCCCCTGAGGGTCATTGTCACCAATAGGGTTTAAAATAGTGTATTTGAAAAAACTTAGACTTGTGTTTTAAACGGAATGTCTCCAAAAAACAAAAAAAAGTAAAATCTAAGGGGCATAAAAAAGCGGGTTTAAAAGCTTAAAAGCGGGTTTAAAAGCATATTCTTTAAAAGAAACTAAAACCGGATAAAAATAATATAATATATAAAATAATTTGATTTTTTATAAGAGTGGAAAAAGAATTGACACATAAAATAAAAATAATACAAATGAAAGAAAATTCAAATACATGAAAGTATCAAATTATCATTACTCATCCAAATACTAGAAATTTTAAATTCAAACCAAAACACGACTCTAAATAAAATACTACTAATTAAACCATAATGGCATAATCAAGTTCTACAAATAAGTTAATAACTTTAAAATTTATAATTAATTATTAATACTCCAAAATAAAATAAAACTCTCAATAAGTCAATCTAACTTCCACTCTTCAAAAGATAAACTCCAAAACCCCTTTTTTTCTTCTTCGTTTTTTTTAGATTAAAAAAAAAAAAAAAAGTTTTAAAAAAAAAAAATTTTAAAATCCAACGTTTTTAATTTAAAACGCGTTTAAAATGTTTAAAAGCGGGTTTTATAAAAAACCGGGTTTTTAAAACTAACGCCTTGCCAATATCTCGGGTTTTAAACGCGTTTTTTTCAAAAAAACGCCGAACTTGGTGACAATGCTTATAGTCACTATATATGGACAGACAAACGGACTTTTCAACTCCTCCATCATATCTAACCTCTCTTTTCCTTATATGTTGACTATTCTTTAAATCTATAATGGGACCAAAATATTCAGTTTGTGTACAAAATAGATAACTCCTTATTAAACTTTTGACAATACTTCACAATTAAAAAACCCAAACTTTTATCTATATTTAAAAAAACAAATAAAACTCATCTGACAAATAACAAAATCACTCACAATCCCTGAGAACCCAACTTCTTATTAAACTCTTTGGCAATACTACCCACTCCCACTCGTTACAAACAATTAAAAAAAACAAAAAACATTAAACCAACTCACAATTAAAAAATCCAAACTTTTATCTATATCTAAAAAAACAAATAAAGCTCTTCTTCCAAATAACAAAATCACTCATAATCCCCGAGAACCCAACTCCTTATTAAACTCTTTGGCAATACTTACCCCACTCATTACAAATAATTAAAAAAAAAAAAAAAAAAACTAAACCAACTCACAATTAAAAAACCCAAACTTTTATCTATATCTAAAAAAACAAATAAAATTCTTTTGTCAAATAACAAAATCACTCACAATCCCCGAGAACCCAACTCCTTATTAAACTCTTTGACAATATTTGCCACACTCATTACAAACAATTAAAAAAAAACAAAAAACACTAAATCAACTCACAATTAAAAAACTTAAACTTTTATTTATATCTAAAAAAGTAAATAAAATTCATATGTCAAATAACAAAATCATTCACAATCCCCGAGAACACAACTCTTACCAAAATATTAGTGTATAATCACCACACCAAAATATAATCAGACATGCCATCAATAAAGTACATGTATATCATCACCAATTCTCAACGTTCAAATAGCCCTGAACCCTAAACCATTAAAATAATCAAACCCTAAACTACTCCATCTTCGACCAAACCCACACCAACGAACTTAAGAAACCCAAACAAATATAAGTCAACATGACCACAAGTTTGAAAATGAAAGAAGATGCATGATCCATGCATGTATTCATATGAAGATATAATTTAAAGAATTCTTAATAAATAAGTTTACACTACTTCACACCATATCCTAAAGAAAAACACACAAGAATCTTGCAGAAGATTTACTTCATATATACTGCACTTACTTCACACCATCTTCTTCTTGGTTCATCCAACCAACAACATCAACAACTATAGTTTGACCCATAGTACAAAATATCAGGATATGACAAAATATCAACCTCTGATTTATGGATATGTATCGTGGATATATCCCCCTGTGTGGGGATATATTACATTGGGGCATCTGTAAATATCGTGGATATATAGAGATATATCGATAAATATCAACAAATATCCACAAACTATGTGTGGGTGTTTCTGACTGCAAATATCGTAGATATATCGCGATATATCGACAAATATCGATAAATATCCACAAATCAACTATATATTTTTTTGAATGTAGTCATTGTAAAGGTTGAATTTAATCAGTCCTTACAAGTGTGAATAATGAGGAAGATTGTGATGGGTCGAGTTTTGACTGAGCTCGCTTTGGGACGAGCTGCCTACGTATCAAGTTTTTGTGATGAACTTGAATCAAGTCAGACGTAGTTCCTCTCCTCTGTTTTATACGTAAGTACCCAATGCTTCCCCCCCTTTCCTCCGTCAGCTCAGGTCCCTGTCTTGATGAGAATAAATGAGCTTTTAGACAGTGTATTCATGAGCGCGACTGATGCTATGACTTTAACCAACACATTTCGTTGAGCGTTCTCGCCCCGATTCGCGTGCATATGCGTTGTCACCTGGCTTGCGGGCCGAAGTGTTATGTTGTAACGATCCGTCATGAGTCCTAGAAGTTGTCACCTGGTTACGGGCGAGGTGTTATGTTGTAACAATCTTCTATGAGTTTTCCTAATTCGTGTTGGACACATGCATAATATATATAAATATATTATTTCCTCACAAATCGTTACTTTTTAATATAAATTACTCTCTAATGCTCAAAAATACACCTCGGAATTCCTACATATTACATTGACTTTTCATTCTTTAACAATGAATCTTGAATTTTTTTTCTACATATTACAATACTTGTTGCACTTGCAGACCGGCCAATCATATATCACATCTATTAGATCTTCTCATTTGTGATTGAATCCATGATGAGAGCGTGAAGGCCCGCAACCCTGATGTCCATAGATGCCTCGCTTATAGAGTCTATCCAACACTCTAACGTCTTCAGGAGACGACCAACACAACTCCAATCCACTTCATCAGTTGTCAATAGGACGTGTTCAATTACATCACTTGCCAAAACCATGCTCCCACTAGTATCCTCCCCATCACTGCCATAAACCGCATCCATCATCTTGATCAGGCAATCTACAACATATTGCAGCCCTTTGGTTGAAGCCAGGATTTTACACCCTTCAATGGAGGTTGTTATTTGGGATAATAGGGGAAGCATAAATAAAACAGAATAGAATGGTCTTGGTTCATCCTCACCCTTGATGGAAAGAAGGTACTCGAGAAGATCCAGAGCCTTTAGCATGCAGGCAAAGGGTGATTCCGCAAAGTACTTCCCAACAAACAACACTGAATCAAGAAGATCCTCTCCTTTTCTATGATCATGATCCTTTGCCTCTTGCAAGAATTCTAGAACCTTACCCATCGTCTCGTTCAGACCATTGACCATCATTATTCCCATGCTTTTATCAATATAACTCATTGATTTCAGAGACGTTTTCTGTTGAGACCGATTTTATCATCTTTTTCTCACTTTGGTGATTTTATCATCTTTTCTTATGATGATTCCTTCCACGATAAATCTTCAAAGACGGATGCACGCACACAAGAACAACTAGCCCTAGCATTTCCGAGAGATAAGAGATAAGAGAACGAAGATAACAATAAAACAATAAAACAACACCAATACCAAAGACACGTGGCATCTACAATTATTACAAAACTTCGGGGCGGATACAAACCAACTAAACAAAACCCAAACTACACGAGACGTAAAAATCCTACAAAAATTTAGGCAGAATTTCCTCTCAGATTTTCGACATTTCATAAACTTAAATCCTGTCATAACTTGGAAATCCAATAAAACTACACCAACTACTAAAAGATATACTGATTAGACTATCAATGAGAAGATACCAAGTAAAAAGTATTTTCTTAAGCTACAGTATGTTGTTTCAATCTCTGCCGACTAAGAAAGCTTTGCAGCTGAAAATTGTAAAGGTCCAGGAGTACCTTCTTAAGTTCGACTTTAGGTGGTGATCCTTCTTGGTAGAAGCTTGGCATTGGGTTTGCTCTAAATGTCAAGCTCTTCCTAAGCTGCTTGAGAGCTGCCTCTCGCTCTTCCTGAAGAATGTAAGGTTCATAAGACAACAGTAGAAGAGGTCATCTTACAAAGTTCAATTTAACATAACCCAAACAAGAGAACCAGAATTTTTAGGGAAAAAAGAAGAAGAAAAAGTGACACTCTCCAGTGGATGAACATACCTTAGTTCTAGCTTCGCATTGGTTCCTCTCTGGAGTATCGCGATAAAATAAAACATGAAATCTTCTTGCCTTAGCCAATGTGGTTCTTTTCTCTTATTTGTTTTTCAAGAATATGTTGAAACCCTCTTTTACTATTTTAAGTTAGATGAATAGTTCGTCCTGGTTGCGACTCCGAATGCATTTCACTTTTTTTTTAGTGAGAGCGAGCTGCAAATCATTACATTGCCTCTTTTATTCTACTTAATCGGGGAACTTGGAATAGGTTGCCGAGCGGGCAGGGGAAAATATCTAGCAGCTATGTTAAACCAGATTGGAAAAGAAGGGAGGACATGCAAACCGTGGCTCGGAGACAAGGAATTAGGTGCCTCATTTGTCTACAAGCATTTAGGCAGCATGACAACTGTTGGCAGATACAAAGCTCTTGTAGACCTCAAGAAGAGCAAAGTCGGTATCTCAAAAATTTAGTTGTTTATGCTAATTTACTTTAACTAAGTGGCTAACTAAGTTACTTATCTTTCTCAGAAGGTAAAAGGTCTGGTTAAACTTACACAAAACAAAAAAAAAACAGAGAAATTCAGAGTTTTGGTTCCTCAACAGTGAGTACTTACCTCTGACGGATGTAAGGGCTTAATAATAGTTTAGTGGTCATTTGAGAACTTCTCTATAGCACCAATCTCAATAATAAGAGCTAGTGTTTCACTCGCTACCATACCCACAGATGGATCACTTTCATCTAGTAGATTGAAAAGATAAGGTATTGACCTGCAACGAACCACAAATGCATGTAAATTTCTTGCATCGAAATACCATACCAAAATTGAATCTTGTGAATTTAGGATTGACAACAGGCACTCACTCATTCCAAAGCTTTGGACTTATACTCCAACTATTCAAGCTTGCAAGTAGAAAGGACCAAGCAGATATAGCAGCTATTAGTACTTGATTATTGCGCGCACTTGTTGCTTCCTGAATAACACCAATAAATTTCAATCACCCAGTTCACTTATCAATAGCAGTTTTTCAAAGAAATAGTAAGCCCAAGTACCAATTTGTGATGAAGAAAATCCCATATCACTTGCATTGAGCGTTAAGTATCTTGAGGATCGTATTCTCCGACAAAGGTAACAATTGCCAAAGATTCCAATAACTATGATCATACAGTGAAATTACACAAAAACAGTTCAGTATACAAACAACATTCTTATTATGGTTAAAAATGATAGAATAAATCCCAAGTGTCTTGTTATATCATACTTACACATAATAAACTCGATCGATCAGAATCAAGCTTCAAAGCTTGGGAGATTCGAGGAATTGAGTCTTCCAGTATTTCATGTTCTACTCCAATATCCTGACAACCGACAGTGAGGGACAACAATCCTACAAATCACAACGCTAGAAAATGCATGTTTTATTAAATAAGATTACTGGAAAACAAAATGTCTTAGTTACTTCAAAGGATTAAAGATTACTAAGGATGCGAGAAGCTAAAATTATCTCGTTGGTAGATTTAGACCTGATGGAGATGAGGCACGAGTAGAGTAGAGCTATAGAACTGCAAAAACAGAATGAAGTTTGATATATAGAGTAATTTACTGATAAAAGGAGACTCGTTGAGTTTGAGAGATGTGCGAGAGACCGAGAGTGGAGAAGAATGAGCTTTTATAGCCATCAAAATTTCGCGTGGGAGAGGGTAGGAGTAGCTTTTTTTTAGTTTGTTCGTCGGTTTGCGAAACTCTCCAGTTTCTTTCTTTCGCCACCACCACCAATTATATCTGAAAATATCGTGATTAAACTAGAATTTTTATATCGTTGAAATATCGCGATATATCCACAAATATCATCGATATTTACACTGGTATTTATCCAAATTAATATCGTGATATTTATATATCTATTTCTAAAATCTCGATATTTATCGCGATATATCGAGATATTTTGTACTATGGTTTGAACAAACAACTCTTTCATATTTGTAGTCTCTAAGAGTTTGAACTCTTTTAGTGTGGTGTGTATTCCCTTAATCCCCATTATCACATAACCGAATTTATGCTCAAAGAATTTAGTTAAAGTTAATGTTTGAAAAGAAAAGACGGTGCATTCTTGAATCTTGACAGTTGGACGTGGACCCCAGCAGCTTTTTGCACGAGACAGTTGATTTAGTTGTTCGTTGTGCGTCAAGTGGTTATACTTTTTTAGAAAGACAAATTTACCCCACTATTTTGCCTAATTCCAATAAACAAATTATTGTAACTAGCAAAACTGCACGCGCGCTGCGCCTGCAATGGCCGAATTATTTTGTGGTATTGAATACAAAATAATTATTGAAAATTCACGAAGTTAAAATTTTGTTAATATAATATAATTGATTAGGCATATAAGGATTATAAGCAAAGTATAATTGAAATGTTGTACATATTAATATGTCTAACGCAAAAACTAAAGTTTATAAGTCATTATGTCTTATAGAAAAGTACAAATAAATAAATCATTGGCTAACACAAACAAAATTCCAACATTCCAAGCTGCTGCTACTGTAGACTGAATACATCTTCACCCAATCTTCTTTGAGAACACATTATACCGCCCTTAGGAACGAAATCTACGTCTAAATGGCTAAGTACATAAGTATATATAGAACAAATCAGACCCGTTTTATGTGCTAGAAGGAACTAAATGATGAGTGTGATAGAAGTTCATTTCACCATGCACCAGTAAGTAATACTCAAAAGACTCAGAGGCCTCTGTTTACAGACTACTTGCATTGTGCTGTGATGAGCAAGGTATGGTACAGAATGAAGAGTTTAGAAAGGAAAATCATATGATCAACTAACCGTGCATTTTTCATGCAAAAGCAATATTAACATTTAAGGTTACAACTTTGTTATGGACGAAATCAGCTAGCATATCCTAAATGGTATTTGCATTGGGAATACACTTCAATTCCTTCTAACTTTATTGTTTAGGTACAACGATATCCAATTCGCTAACAGTCCACTCGGTCAAAGAATTAGCATCTTTATACACTTCTGTTCCTAAATCAATGGACATCCATTGTCTTCTTGCTGGTGGTGTTCCAGGATCCTGCATTTTGAAATTAAGAGTCAATTATCAGTACAATAGCTTAAGATTGAAACTTGATCAACCAAAATAACTATAGTTGATATTCTACAACATATGAACACTACTTGCTCGCAGAAAATTATCTTATATATAAAGCGGATACCAGATTTCCCAATTAGTTCCCGTATTCCCGGTTTTAACACAAAGTTTTTAATTGGAAGGGTACCGGAAAGTTAGACAGCCACTTATTTTTTGTTCTTCATTAAAAGGGTAAAATCGTATATACATTTCTCCTTTCCATCACTTAACTTACGGCGGGAAAAAAACCCAAACAGACGCACCTTTCCATCGCCCTCCATAAATCACAACGAAAAAAACAGCAGACACTTAAAAACAAACACCGTTTGGCAATATATCCCAATTTCCTCTTCTTCTCCAAAAAAAAAACAATAATAACACATTGTGAAACTCTCGCCCATGAATCTATTTTTGGGTTTTCCACTATCTCTTTTAATTAGTTCCCGTATTTCCCCAAACATCTTCTTGCATCTGAACCGGAAGCGGTGGTGGAAAGAACAGAGATTATTTCTGCACCAAAGCGAGTTTTTTTTTCGGTAGGTAGCGGCGATGGAAGTCACACCAGTGCTGATCCAGTTGTTTATTACCACAAGCGTCATGCAGTTACGAGAAGTGATTGTGATTCCGTTCCGGATGTCCCAGATGCAGTGCCTGTTCATAGGGATTCAGTTTCGGAGTTCGAGTTTTGATATGTAGCGAAATCGGAATATACTCAAATCCGGGATTCTCCGGCGGATCTTTTGACGTCCTTCAATCCCTCGCTGATGATTTCTCTATCTTCGTAATCGTATCCTCTCTCCCTCATTTTTTTTCCTACAAAATCTTCGTCCATATTCCCCAATTAAGTTCCTGTTACCCGAAAGTTCCTGTCCACAAAAACTTCCAGCGAACATAAATCAAACACTGTTTCCATATTCAGAATCAAAGGTAGCACTTTTTTTAATCTTCCTTTTCTAATAATATTTTTCATTTGATCATCTTTTTAGAACTTTCCATTTCTACCTTTAAAAGTTACTTCTATTATGGCTGGTAAACTTATGCATGCTGTTTGGTACGAAGGTTATGGTGCTGCTGCCGCCTTAAAAGGTAACTTTTATTTGTAAAAACTGTAAAAGTTATTGTTTTATTTTCTTGAAGTTAATATAAATAAATATATTTGTGGTCGCTGCAGCATGTAGAAGTTCCGGTTCCCGGTCCAAAGAAAAATGAGGTTTTACTTAAATTGGAAGCAACGAGTTGATTGGAAAATTCAGAAAGGCTTACTGCGTCCCCTTTTTTCGTGCAAGTTCCCTCACATACCCGGTACATTCTCACAATTTTTAAGATTCTCTTGATGTGTGATTATGTATGAAATGTATCACAATGGCAATTGAATTAAGCGAAAGTCTCCAATTTATGTTTTTTGAACTTAATTTTCATAAACAGGGCCAAATAATCCCCAAATACTTAAAAGAAGCAGTACAGTTCTTTAAATTTAATATCCAACCTCATGAATTTAGAACTCTATAAGTTTAAATGCCTTGACCTCCAATAGCATCCTAAAGTGTAGTTCCAAGGAGATCTGTGGGTACTCATGTAGGTTTGTTTCTTTGGGTAAATTCGTTTTCTGTTGGTGCTGACTTGCTGGTTGTATATGGTCTCCCAGCTACTGATGTGGCCTCTATACGTTCAGAGTAACTCTTAACTCAGTTTTGTGATTTTCTGGTATGCTCTGTTTGTATATGCTCATAACTATAAAAAAACAACAATTTCGTTCTGATACAATCACAGAGCTCAAATGATCCTTACATGATTTATTATTATTATTATCAGAATACATTATATAGGAGTATGCTTCCAGTCATGGGATTTTCTGATAACAAAGTGGCTGCCAATAGTCATCTGTGTTCTTTACATACCATTGAAGCAGACACTCATAAGTTCATTGTTCAATCAGTATATAATATCAGTGGTATTATCTCTGTTGATCTTTGTAGTCACATTCTTGAATAATTCTTGCTTACTGTGCAGACACTGAATTGTTTCAATATCGTTTTGGTAGATAACATATATGATCACGACTCACATAGCCCGTTGATATGCTTTTCTATTTTATCTTACATGCTCAATCTGTTTGTAACACACATATTTTCTTATGACAGACATCATGGGCCTACAATTGGTGTTATTGAATGTCCAAAGCTTAATTCTTTGAAGTCCGGGATAGGTGTTTTGAATGACTTTCCATGTGTCAGCATTCCTTGCAATGCCCGTGATAGCCATTACCAGGTAATGTTACTTTAAAAAAAAACTTTTGAAACAGTACCAGTATCATCCAATTGCTTTTTATCCTAGCTGTATATATGCTCGGCATGCATATGGTAACAAACATTTGCTGGCTGTTCAATTTTTCGTGTTCTACAGGCGCTTGGCTGGCAAATTGGGTCTGCAAAGATGTGCTGCATCTTCACAGTGGTTAAAAGAGAGGATTTCTCTATCAAGATATGCACATGTAATCTATTGCTATGCCTTGACATTTATATCAATGTGGAGAGTGTTGGGTTGAATACGAACTCCAAATAACATTAAGGTACTTTTCTGGTGCAGGTACCCTTGGGCAACTTAGAACTTGATTGGCTTTTATTTACAGCAGATATATTTTTCTCCAGAGAATTGCGTCATCACCAACAGGTTAACTCCCAAAAGTCAAACCTATTTGTGCAAGTGCTACTATTTCTTCTTTAATTCAATAAACTTTCTGTGCCTATATTTTCTTATCACCGGCGTATAAACCAAACTGAAGGTACAACTCTACTACTCTGTCATGGCCTTTCTTATTAAAATATTATTTAGTTTTACTTTTTTTTTTTTTTTTTCTAACATGCATTTTATTTTTAAGGATTCATTATGCTTCTAATGTTGGATTTCATGTAACCATAAGGAAAATATTTTATAGGGTTAAAATTGAATTAGTGAAACAGTATAAAGACAGGCCTACAGTTGTTGTAATCTATAGAAATGCCTTGGTTGTTTTAGTCTATAGATTTGTGACTATACCATACCTTTAGTACTAGAACCTTATAACTTCATATTCGTTATTATGATTTCCTGTTGTATTAATTTGATGCGATGATCATGATTTCCGATCGATAGGTGGGATAAGAATAGGATGGATAGATTCGTCCCTTTTCACTTCCATTCTCTTGGGGCTGGGTTCCTATAAGGGTTTATCGTTCCGCTTCTCCTACTGGTCTGGTGGTTGAGATCCAAGGCCCACTGGTGAAGGGAGTTCATTTGCTGTTGTGGAGTCAAGAGGTCGCTATTGATGCTGCGAGCTTTCATCGGTGCTGGAGGAACAGAAAGACCAAACTGGTTTTGGTTCACTCGTTCTTGGCGCTAGGGCTTGGTCTTATTTGATTGGATTAAAGACTGATATGCTTCACTCCTGAGCCAGCTAAATACAGGATCTTGGTAAACGCAATGATTTGCAAAGAACAAGAAGAACGGGGGTTATGGCGAAGAATAGGAAGAAAGCTACTGAGGCTCTTGGGCCAGTTAAGAGAGTCAGTCTTCTTCAGTATCCCATCTGTCTATTACTCAAAGTGGAATCACAACTGTCTCACGAAATAAGGGTCTCCAGCAGTGTATTCATGGTCACTCCAAACATAGGATTGTCGTCTAGGTAATCTGGCTTTCCTCATACAGGTATTTCACTGCTCTGATTTTTTTTTTCTTTTCGGTTTTATTTTTTGCTTCTTTTCCCACTTTAAGTATTCGCTAATATCGCTAATCTGCATGTTACAGGCTTATTGTGTATGGTTGCACGTTTCAGTATCATACTCAAAGGTGAGTTTACTTTTTAAGGAATTGTTTCAATTTAAATAATACTACAGTTTATTCTAGACTTGCAACCCACCCGCAACTTCATGTTTCAATCTCAGACTTGCAACTCCATAAATCACAACTCTCCTCATTCAGACTCTTAAAAATAATCTTCGCAGAACATACACACCATTTGGCCAATTAAAACCCGTTCCTCTTCTTCTCCAAAAAAAAAATAACAACATTCTGAAACTCTCGGCCATGAATCTATTTTTGGGTTTTCCACCGTATTTTCCCAAAAAAATAATAATGATGTTCGTTTCTCTCGAACACAACTCTATTCAATCTCGCTTTCCTCATACAGGTATTTCACTGCTCTAATTTTATTTTTCTTTTCGGTTTTATTTTTGGCTTCTTTTCACACTTTAAGTATTCGCTACTCTGCATGTTACAGGCTTATTGTGTATGGTTGCGCGCTTCATTTTCAGTATCATACTCAGAGGTGCGTTTATTTTTTAAGAGATTGTTTCAATTTAAATAATGCTACAGTAAATAATGCTACAGTTTATCCTAGACTGGCAACCCGCAACTTCATGTTTCAATCTCAGAGTCAGGGTCTTCAGAAGAGTTTATCATTTAAATTTTGTAATGTTCTTATTTTTTTAGGGTTTTATTTGGTTGTCATGTGGATAGTGACTAATCATAAACTGTGTTTTGATTTTTGTTTTTTGGGGTGTTATTTGGTCGTCATGTGGATTACAAATAATTGTATGCTCTATAATAAATCTGTGTCATTTTTCTCGAGAGTTGAAGTACAATTGTCATAAATTGTACCATGATTTTTCACAATGTTGCTAGCTTATCAATCAAAATATAAGAAATAACTTGGGATGGCTTTTGATATTCTCGGCTTATTTCTTTGCTCCAAGTATTCATAAATAATTATTTACTGCTCTATGTATGTCTCAAATACTTATGGGATTTTCTAGCTGTAGTCTGTGGATTTTCCATTGGCTTCAAACCTCTTTATCTCTACTTTTGCCATTCTGACTATTGATTCATCCAGAACAATCCAGTAATGTATTGTAACTTCTGTGACAGTTTATGAGACCATGCTCACGTGACAAGAAACTTAAATAGGAATGGGCTGTGTCACTAAAATCCGTTGAAGATATTCATGATGTGTGATTTTCATTTCCATTTCATAGTATTACTGTGCCTTTCAATTTCTTTAGCTTAAACAATTCCATGAGAAAATATTTCCTCGTTTGGTTCTTGATGCATCAAAGATTTATGCAATGGTGCCTGGGAAAACTTAAAAGCAATCCAGAGGACGATTCATCAAGGACATTGTTGGAACAGGTAACACCATTTAAAACCTATCATTTCTCCATGGGTGCATATTCAGAACTTTGTAACATCACCCAGACTCCTGATTCGTTTTAGTTACTCGTGACTTAAAGGGGAGGGCAGCCTCCCTTTGTAGAAAATCTTAGTAGCAATAGTAGCAATGCAGAACTTTTCATAGTCTGTCCTGCATTCTTAGTTTTGTCATGTAATACGTGGTCAACTAACATAGTATTCATATCATTACAGGTGCAAAGCAGTTACTACTTGGTGAGCTTGGTTGACAATGATTATATCAAGGGGACCTTTTTGCCGCCGTTTTCAATGAAGTATAACCTTTTCTCATCCTACTTTTCTGCTATAAAAGTTCCTGTTGCAGCCACCAAGAAATTTGTCTCCAGTTTGCATATGATAAGTTGATTGTCAGCAGAAGCCAAAGTAAGAGTAGTAGTAGGTTGCATTGTGTTGGAAGTGTATTGCTTGCAATTTTATTTTTTATATTTGCATTCTATTCTCCCTAATAATGCAAATTGCATCCAAAAGGGTCCAGAATTTCTAATTTATTCGCGTTTAGTTCTTGAATTGTATTAAAAATTCTGTTGTTATGATAGTGAAATATCCACTTCCATATCAGTGAATTCTGTTTTTGACAATGACCACAAATATATCTTCTGAGCCAAGATTAACAAATATATTCTAGCAAAGAAAAAAAAACAAAAACAAAAACATGCCTTTATTATCCAGTTCATCCATAGGACGATAGGATAACTAACATTAACATGTTAACATCCGACAAATTGTCAATATTGTGGAGCCAAGCGATTTATTCATGAAACCCCATAAATTAGTTGGGTAGAATAAATCTTCCAAGGCCAACAACACCTAATGAACTAAAAGAGTTGTTTCTTGATCAAAGTGAATGTGGACAGCATTTTAGAGAAAACATACGTTCTTAACAATCATATTTTTTTCATTTACTTTGATGGGTGTTGACCTAGATAAAAAAATTGCAAGTGGTAGGGAAAGTGTTTTTTTATATCGTGCACAGGGTTCTATTTATCACAAAATAGGGAGCCTCTTACCAACACCTTCGTAGCAAACCTAGATTTTTGCAACTGTATGTGTTTGACACTGATCATGAGATTGGAAATCGTCATGTTGAAAATGAAAATTTAAATATACATATTATTTCTAAGATAAAATCTATCTTGGATAATTGCAATAATCCATTTATAGGTGTGTTTAGACAATTTGGACATAGGGATGACTTATAGCAATGCAGACTAATCATTAAAGAGTTGAAAACTGATCGTAGGGAACACATATTACCAAAAGAATCGCAAGTCACCGCTGTCTTGATTGGTGATAATGATCCAAAACTATTGGAACCAAGAAATATAATAGTTCAAACATATATAGGTCATATTCCTCAAATTCCAGACACCGTGGGATATTACGATCCATTATAGTATCCTCTTTTATTGCCATTTGGTGAATATGGATGGGATCTAAGTGTACATCGTAGTAGTACAAGAAGAATTAGTTGTCGTGCTTACTATTCTTATATTCTTCAAATATAAACTTTTTCTTTGCTTTTTGCAATATTTTACGGTCTTTTTTTTAAAAAAAATCAAATTCATTTTTATAATTATGAATAATTCTTTCATTCCATATTCCATATTCGTCCTTGCGAGGTATCTTTGTTTCTTCTTGGTTGTCGCCTTCTTCAACAATTTGTTGTTGACATCCGTGTAAAAATACAAACAATGACACTCAGATATTATCGTGAAAATCAGGCAAACATTAGAGCTAAATCCACTTTATTACATTACATCAATCATTTGTAAGAATTCAATTTCTAACTTTCCATGCTCCTGCAGTCATGCCAAACAACCAAGAGTTCATTTGCGAATTTCATCAACATAATACCTATTTTTTTGGTACAGTAGTTTGTGGCATATACACTAATATTTACTAAATTATAGGCTGTTAAGTACCTCTTCGAATATATTTATTTGCACCATGGAAGAGCAGCAAAAATTGAATTGGACAAAAAACACAACTAGCGTATTGAAGTGTTTTTTTCTTATTGAAGTTTTTTGTCATACCTCTACCTGTATTAATCTAAAATATGTTATATAGTATATCCATTCAAACAAATTTAATATGTTATTATTCTAATTTACATGCGTTCATTAATTTGATTTTCTCCACCCCAATTTTCTTTCCTAGCACATGCAACGCATGTGCCCGTTTACTAGTTTGATATAAATCAATTAGCTTGGTCAACCATTACTTTTCATAATTGTTGCCATCATGTGATCAGTAGTAGTTATCCACTATCAAGACACCACCAGATCGACCCCTCATTTTGATTCCAACATAAATCACGAAGTTGTAGCTTCTATAAGTAAGAGTGTGTACCTGATAGAAATAGAGTGAGGCGGACAAGCCCCCAACATCTAGCTCCCAAGTCCTTGAATCCCCAATCCATCCTTCACCTTGTTTTGTAGGATAACCATAAGCTCCCCATACCAGATGAGGTAGTATCTGAAGTATTTCCTGAGGTTGAGGATCGCTGAATGGATCAGAGGCCGTATGGTTCCTCTGGGTAATATGGTGGCTGCGATCCCTGATGTTGCTGTTGCAAGAGCAATTCCCCCGTCTTTCCTAATAGAAGCCAGTATTGCACGATACAGGTATGTCTTTCAAGTACCCCCAGGCCCATCGACAAAGAAAACCCCACTGTTTTTCTTCTTCTATCACTTGTAAAATAGCTCTGTAAGCACTTAACTGTTCTTGATTCAAGTGATCAATAGACAATAAATCTTCATGTGGCACTACAACAGACAGCTCATTCTGTAAGAGTTCAGAAAAGTCAGACTCTAGAAGGAATTCCTTTTCAAAGGAGGAAGATCGTACTCAGATAGTACCGGTTTTGTAGTACTAAGAGTTTACTTATATCATTGAGAACCTGATTGTGCAATACTTCAACACGTAGCTTAACTCGGGTTATCCTCAGACATCGCCATGACAAACTCATCCCACAATCTGCGCACACCTGTTGGTTGACAGTAGACTAAAATCGTAACAAATAAACTTCTCAAAGCAGATGACATTTTGACTCTAGAAGCTTCCTCAAGGCATGCTCGATAACTATCATCATTTTCTAAGAGTTCAAGTCTTTCAGCAGCTTCTTTGAAAGTTTTGCATCTCTCACCATTAACATAAAGCATATCATGGAAAGATGTGGGACCCCTAACATGATTCAGAAGAACCCTGAGGAAAAATATGTCACCTTCCGAAAGATGAATGGTATATATTCTTCCAATAACTTTCAATGTTGATAATCGACGAACCCAAGTCCTTTCTTTTTGCAAGCCACCGTAATATTCAGGTATTCTCTGTATAATAATTGCCTTGCTTCATGATCATCTCTATATAACTTGAAAAATTCAGTTAGCATAGTTTTAGAATTGAGCTCATCTGCAAGTACATTGGAGACAGACTGATGACTGTAGTATCGAAGCTGTTGCCTGTTCGGCAAGTGAATGTGTAGTCTTTCAACAGATGGATAAATCTTACTCAAGGCAAATTTACAAATTTTCCACAAAGCCTCAGGTGCACAATTCCATCTTCCATCAACAAAGTGTTGTATCTCATCAAACTCAGGTCCACGACGCACTTCTAGAGATACACAGTCTAGCCCTTTGTAAACATACTTGTAGAGATACTTAACAGATGAAATGCTACTGCAAACTTCAACATTAATATGACAATTATCAAAAATCATAGTACTGAAACTTATTTTGAAAAGAGACAATCTCCATCCGAATAATTTCTCGCATTGTATTAGTATTTTCGTACAATATCAATAATAGTGGACATCCGATTTCAAAGCTCGATTCCTGTATGAAAGCATTTATAGTTGTTACTTAATGTAAAAAGACAAAGCTAAAGAACATACAATATTGTAAATAAAAAAGAGAAAGAACATACAATATTGTAAATAAAAAAGAGTTTCAGTACGTGTCTAGATACCACATCATGTCTAGCTACTCAATATTTTCTGTGGTAGATAGAGTGAATCTGAGAGTATATATAGCACTTGGCAGATCATATTGGATCTTAGACAATTTCCAATGATCGACACATCCCAAATTCTAACCTAGAAATTCGTCCTCCCTCTATGTTTAGAGTTTGATGACTTGATCCCTAACTGCTGCCACGCTTAATCTATTAGCCATCAAAATGACTCCAATTCCAGACCTAGCTCCAATATGCTTGTAAAGACTTAGCAACTTACATAATGAGATTTATGGCAATAAAACTGAAAGAGGAAACGATAGAACATAAAACTGTTATTCAAATGTTATTTTCAACTATAAAGCCAACAACTACAATATCAGGATCCAACCTCACCTTCAAAAGTTCATCTAGAAATGCTGCATTACCAGTATTGGCAATAGCTAAAAGGTTGAGAGCTATATTAGGGTCGCCACCGTCTTCTCCATTATCTACCAGTAGAGCAGCTATTCAGAGATCCTTAAATTCCCTGTAATGCTGCCATCAAAGAAATTCAAACATTTTAGTACGTAGTATACAGAACCATCATAATTAACCTATCGAATTGCACACCCATCGATGTGAACGAAAAGACATGATTGTAAGAGCGGATTTGACGTCGAAAATCACGACCAATAGGTGTTTGGTCCTCAAAAAGTGCTAAGATTTCTGGTGGGGATGCGATCTGAGTAAGCACAATCTTTCCAGATTACAACAAAAATCAGATGTCTCTCGACTTAACAAAAAGGCCATGCAAAATCTATAGGTCCTTGTATCTGCTAGATGAAACGCAACAAATGCGTTTGAGTCTCTGAAATTCCTCGCACAGTTTCGATGTCTACGCATAAAAGTGGTGACTGGAGTCTGTTGAACCCCACTATAAGTATCTGAAATCTGAGAAGTAATGTTCTGATCCTTCGCAACTGCACCGACTACATTTGTTTGTCTTTGTTCGTCTCTCTCAGAAGTCTTCTTCTGTACCCTTCTAACATTTTGTGTATTTATTCTCTCATCATCCATAAGTAGCCTTCGAACTCTGTATCTTTCACGGGCTTGTTCTCTCATTTGTTCAATAGAGCAATCCATTCTGTCACATTCAAATTTAATCAAATTCATGCGTAAGTCCAAATAGGAAAAAATGTAATAATGAATTGAGGGAAGATGTAGAAAATGAATCGATGAATTAATGTAAATCACAAATATAATCCTAACCATAACAGTTTATCTATTGTTTGGAATAAACCTTTTTTAACGGCTGACAGATGCACCAAATTTCTCTATGAAGCATAGCATGAGATGAAGCAGTTTTTTTGGTAAGCGATTAATATCGGGCGAGTTATAAACCGTTTTGTTTTAAGAGGTATTTTTTTTTTTTTGAAGCAGATTATCGAAGTGAAAGGGTGCGACGTCGGTTGGGAGAAGAAGAGTGGTTTACCATTTTATTTTTATTTTTTTTGGGTAATATAGATGAGATAAGCGAATTTGGGAGTAAATTTGGAAAATATAACGCGTATTTTTTTTTAGCCAAACATGTTGAACCAAAAAACCGTTTTTTTGTGGGGAGTTCGCTTTCTTTATTAGAATAGATGAGGGGTTGCAGGGGCAAATTCATATTTGAGGTTTCTATAAAAACACAAATTTTGTGAACTTAATGCAAATCCTAAGTGGACCCCCACCACATGACGTCATCTGGATTTTTGTAATAAGTAACTCTCATGCATGTGTTATCACTTATTTACTTTTTGTTGTTTGTTTTCTCTCTTTTTGATTAATAAAAAATTGGACAAAATTTAGATAGTAAAATTAATCGACACCTATATATGGATTATATAGGAAAATTATAAATAAATGAAATAATTGTTGTTAAAATAAAAAATAAAACAATAGTTGTTTCTAACAACTTTTTTCAATTTGCAAAGTATACTGGGTTTCTAAACTTTGGGCTTCTGAGATATCTAACAAGTGTTTTCTCTCATCACACATTTTCGTATTTTTCTCTCTACTAACACACTTCTAGTTCAGGGTTCGTGAAGATGAAAAGCAGGTCACTTTGATATTTATTCTAGTTCTCATCAATAAGTTAACATCTCCCTCTTTGCAGCCGAAACTTGTGTGTCAGAGCATCCAAATGTGACTCCAATCAGGCAACAACAACAGACAGTTTCTAATTTGAAGTGTCTTGGGTGCAGTTCAATTGACAATAAGTTTTGTTACTACAACAACTATAGTAAATTGCAGCCTCGCCATTACTGTAAGTCATGTGGGAGGCATTGGACTGAAGGAGGTATCCTTTGCAACAGGGACGGAGCTAGGAATCTGACCTAGGAGGGGCGAGTGTATATACACAATCAAAATACAAGACGGCCGGACAGAGCCAGAAATCTGACCTAGGGGGGGAGTGCTTATACTATTTCAGAAAATGAAATAGCATGAAGCGTGTTTACCACTTTGACCATGTAATTAACAAGGGATAACAAAACGTATTAGTAGATGAAGTAAAACATTCAAATTATGAACATACCCCATGGATCTCGAAAAGGAACAATCAAGGCAGACTAGGAGAAAGCAAAGACTTGGCCACTTTAAGCTCCCCACAGTCACTTATATAGACTCTTTTAAGAGGTCTATTCCATATATTACGTGCAATCTCAGCTCTTTCGTCTCCAAAAAACTAAGTCAAATCGTTGAATTGGCATATCCGATCGGATGGTTTGTAAGTAAGTATAACAACTATGGTCATCACCACATCAAGGCCTGAAAACAAAAATTACCATATCCCCCCAGATGAGCCAATTAGGATCTCCCCGTGCAAAAAAAAAAAAAAAAAAAAAATCCTAATTGGCTTATCTAGGGGGAGGGGGATATGGTAATACTAGTTAACCCAAATTCACCACTTATATTTTTTCATTCTTCTACTACAAATTCACTCACGCTACACTATAGTCTAACATATAAATTATACATTGTATATATAAATTAACCATAAAAGGACTTATACACTGTCTATAGTAATGGACAGTAAGTAAACAACACCACAATTGAAATGACAGTTTCTGCATACATATATTTGTCATCAAAAAGTATCATTACAAAATCAAAGCGGATATACAATTAATCATGATCACTTGTATCCACATACCATATTTACAAACAAAAAGAAGCTATTGGTTTGTTAGCCTATATCCTCCTATACAAAAAGATCGAACAAGGAGCTCAAGTAGCCAAGTCAGGCATTTGAAGTCACTCTCGCCGAGTTTTCTTCAAGACATCAAAAGCATCTATGATAGAATCTTTAGCAAATTGTCTAGCAATATCTTTCGTAATAAACACAATCAAATAATTTGCTAGATAATCATCTTTCATCATATTACGTAGCCTGGTCTTTACAATCCTCATCGCTGAAAATGCACGTTCCGATGTAGCAGTTGAAACAAGTAAAGTCAACACAAGACGAATCAGAATCAGTCTATCTATAAGATGATAAATTGTTGACTTTTCTATTTCTATCAAAACTTAACACAACTTGGAAACGGGTGACAAATTTTGAAACTTAGAGTGTATGAGAATGTCATTCTCATAGTTTTGCAGCTGGTATCTCAAATGAAAATTTTCTTGCTCAGTGAAATCCATCGGATAATAATTATTTGCAAGCTCGCAAATATCATTAATTTTGAATAATCTATAATTGTTCCTGGGATCTAAAGCCGAGCTAAGAACAAGCAATCTCATTACATCCTCCTTAAATCTGTGATTTAATTATTGCAGCTGTGAATCAATTGTACCCATGAAAATTTCAACTAAAAAATGATGCCCATTGGTAAGGGAATCATGAGTAGATTAATGATAAAACACTTGGGTTTGATATGACGCTCCTACACCTATTATAAGAAGACTATGTTGTGGTTTCACGTTTAAAAAACATAGTCAAAAATTTTGAGGGGAATGTAGTAAAATATTTAAACTTATTTTGAGGTGGGCGAATCTCTACGTATTAAAAAAAATTCATACTGATAATACATAGAACATAATGGTTCTTCAAAACCTTTGGGCGATTGCTTAAAACCTCCCTGTCTCCATCTATGCTTTGCAATATCCCAGTTGGAGGTGGACATAAGATCAAGAGCCTCAAGACGAGCAATTCAACTACAAGCACCCCTAACAAGAACAAGATAGATCGAGTCTCTTGATGATGAGTGCATTGCAAGGATAGTCCATACTGAAAATATGTCTCCTTGCGATGATGATGGAACCAAGAAGGTCAGTATTTGCATTTGGTCAAAACGTTTGTGGTGTATTGTTGTTTAATGTTTACAAACCCATGATAACTGAACACACTTGACCGAAACTCAACTTGCACCACTTATTTTGTATTTATGTGCATGCTCTTTATAGGAATGTTTTAATCATCTCTTTTTTGCTAGCAGGGTAATGTTGCCTGCATCATTAGTGTTATTAAAGGGAATAAGGATGTGATTTGGATGATGAGAATGACAGACCCAGCGTGAGCTCTTTCAGTTTCTTTTTAACAAGCCTTTGTCATCAGAACTTATACAATGCATCATTGTCCATGTTATAATAATCCCAATTTTTAAACAACATAAATTACATTATTTGAATTGAAAATAACTATTATATTATGAAGTCTGGCTTGTTCTAGAATTTGTTTGGCTGTTGTTGATTTTTCAAAATTGTTTTTACTTGAATTTGTTTGTTACAACTTACAACTTTTATGGGTATTTTAGAATCATTTTTGGGTTTGAAAACATTGTTAAAATATACTCATTCATATAGGTATGGACCTTGGGTGTTTTTAGACCCATTTGAGGCCCATAGATTAACTTAAACAAACTTAAAACCTTGAATAAACAATATCTGCAATTTTCTTTGTAAAAATCTTATTATTCAAAAACAAAACCCTAGCTTCCATTAATTTTTTTTTTATTGAAAGAAATAAAAAGAAGGGGAAGAAGAAGAAAAGGGATTGGAGTAAAGGAAGCATTAGTATTCTTTTGCAAATTCAATTTCAGGTGAGTAGTCTAAACCTTATTATTTTAAAATTTAATTGATTAGTTATCATATGAATTATATTAGTGATTACCTGAATTTATTTATTGGAAATTTGAAGTGAAAAATTATTATGTTGATCAAAGCCAAAAAAGAAAAGAAAGGGACATACTGTATTAAGTTACCGACGTTGAGATTTCTTTTGATATAAATGAGTTTATATGGTTGGTGGTGTCTGCATCACTTATTTGCTTTTGAAGTGGCTTATAGATATGAGAATAAACATTTGAAGTGTCTATGAATTAGAAATGGTTTATATATATGTATGAGAACTAAGTAGTTGAAGGGTCTGTATGAATTATTTGCTACTGAAGTGTCTTATATGGTCGGTGATGATCTAAGGAAATTTTGATTGTAACAACTTGTGCTAACCTTCATGATATTTAAAATATGAAATAAGTGGTGATGATTACGTAGGAATATGTGGACTTAAATTCTGTAAGTCCAAGCAGGAACTGTTTTGACTACCTAGGAGGTACACCTTAACTTGTTGCTCATCTAGTTATAATAAGGTTAAGCTAAACTAAGTCAGACATTAATGTGGATGGGCCTTAACCTATATATTAGTTTTGAATCTCTTTAACTATTGGTTCTCTTTTGTATAATGAACCTACAAGTCAGACTTATACAAGGCTATAAGTCTAACCTTTACATCGGTTTTAAACTTATCTCTTAATTTTCTTTTAGTATAAAAGATCTACCTGAGCAATGAACCCTTCTATTAAATTAGATAAGTATTTAAATGGGCGTACACTTAGTTCCAATATTGATGTTGTTTTGTTCCTGTTCTAGTTAAGAATTTTGTCTGATTTGGAGACGATTTTCAGTGTCTTTAGAAATTGATATATGTTTTGATTAAAACATGTTAAGTAAGTTTTAGCTGTCCTCTTTCAAACTCAAAAAGCCCCATAGCATTTCGGTTTACGTTGAAGGAGTTACACCCTTCGAAGTTGGCACGTCAGAATTTTCTGACTGCAGAAATCTGGTCTGTGTCTGGTTTGGAATCGAGTTTTCACATAGTTAGGGTTAGATTCAAACTCTCGCCAAAACATGAAAAAGTGAGTGTTCTGAGTCTTCTTTCCAACCCAATTGGCCTCGCCACATTCCGAAGTCTGTCAAGATAGATATATTATCTGGAAGTTTGGTTGACAGAAAACAGTACGTCAGAAATCAGTTTCTGTGCACTATGTTCAAGTCCAGTTTTAAAATAGTTAGGGTGAGAGTTAGAATTTTTATAAAACATAAAAGAGTAAGATCTGGAAGTCTGATTTCTATTCCAATTGACCTCATCGCATTTGAAGGCTCATGGAATTAATTATGACATTTGGAAGTTTGACTGGCAGAAAACAGTGCGTCAGAAATCAGTTTCTACGCACTGTATTCGAGCCTAGTTTTCAAACATTTAGAATGAGATTGAGTATTTTTGTAAAACATAAGAAAGTAAGTTTTGTGTGTAGCTTTCCAATGCAAAAAGCCTCGATGCATTTGGACACCTATGGAAAGTGTTGTGTCATTAAGAAGATAGTCCGACAGAAATCTAATTTGCTGAAAATTAGGATTTTTATCAAGTTTTAACTATTTTTACTCCGAGATAGAATGACATTGAGACTTTGAGTTCTACATGAAAAAGTAAGTATACCTATCCTAGTTTTCAAATAATCAAGTGGGGTATCATTTGGATGGCTATATGAAACGTTATTGTTTTGACAAGTTGGCTAGAAAACCTATCGTGTTATCCTTTATGTGCATGAGCCTATTTTGGAAAATATGTCTAGTAATGAACTAAAAGTCTCTTAAACTCTTTTTGGGTATTTTATATAGTGTTTGTAGCATACTTTTTAGACTGTGGCTTTATTTGGAACCGACATGGTTCATAAAATCGTTTTTTTTAGAATCAAAAGTAGAAAAAGATATGATTGTGAGTTTTTGGATTTAAATGTTCATAGTGTATCTCCAAGTATGGAACTCTATGTATATGATTGTGGGGATATTTAAAACTTATTATATGTGATTCTATATAGTATAAATTGTTGTTTTCCTTAAAAGTACATATAAGGATGTTGATATTTATTGGTTAAGAGCTACGTAAGGCTTGATTCTAATCTTAAAAGATTGGATACGTAGGCAGCCTTATGTACAGGTGCAATCACTATATTATATATTATATGTTAGTTATTAGTTATTGTGATAACTATACGTATACAATGTTAGTACTTAATTGTGTATGTGATTGTAGTTGTTTAAGATGTATTCGCGAGACATT
Source organism: Coptis chinensis (assembly GCF_015680905.1). Taxonomy (NCBI): domain Eukaryota; kingdom Viridiplantae; phylum Streptophyta; class Magnoliopsida; order Ranunculales; family Ranunculaceae; genus Coptis; species Coptis chinensis. The sequence goes on from NC_141464.1 coordinate 79,606,392, forward strand.
TAACTAATGCGTTATTTCTGATTGAGAATTTTGATATCTATGATTTATATAATTGATATAATGAGGTCAGTTGATTGGTTATTGTGTTTGGAATATTTAGTAATGATTCTATTGTTTGAGATGATGTTTAGTTTATGATAAAAATATTATAATAAATAAGAACTCTTGAGTGTTAAAGTCCAGTGTAAAAGTGTCCGGTAAAAATTTAATGTGTCGCCCACATCTTTAGATCTCTCCACACCTCTTTGATGAAAAGAAATGTTTATGACTAATGATGTCATGTGAAAAGCCGCCTTAAAGAGAAACTTTGTGAGTGGGCTGTATTTCTTGAGTGTATGAGAATGTAGGTATGAGTATTCCTTGAATGTGGCGGGAATGACCCAAGGTACTTCATTAAATGTGCCATGAATGACCTGTTAGTGTTATAATGAGTATTCCTTTGAATGTGGTGGGAAGGACCCAAAGTATTCATTGAATGTGTCATGAATGACTTGATATTTTGTTATGCCTAAAAGAGGCTTTGGGTATGTGTATGGAAAGCCCAAAGATGGCTATGACTCACAAATTAAGAGTTTACAAGATGAAAATATATTTCCTGGAGGCGATATCCCCGCTTGGGACATATGTCTTGTAGTAGTACTCGGTGTGAGTGAGGCACATGGATATGTGTGATTTGGCGAATGTGTGAAGTGCAAATCGTGGAGTATGAACTAAATATGAGGTCAGTAAATAAGTGATTAATAAACAAGATACATTGTGGAATTGAATGAACAAAAAGTATGTGAATTTGTGTAATGTTATGGATGTGAAATGTGATTGTGAATAATATTAGTGAATGTTGGTGATATTTTATGTGATTGCGAAATGACTATAACTTGATATGTTATTACGAAAATATTAATGACTTGTGATAGTCTAAGATCTATGGTTATGCACGCAGAAACTTTATGACGTAATGATATCATGTAAATGACTACCCTTGATATATGTATTATAATAAGTGGTATTTTCCGAATATGCGAGACGAACTATATTATATTAATTAGACTTAAATGTCTTAAATGAGGTTTGATTATGAATGGAAATTTGACTAACTAAGATAAATCATTTTATTGTGATGTCTAACTCTGTTTTGTAGGAGGGTAAAATCTATTAATCTTTTATACAGAGACGTAAATATCCTATCCTAAGACGACGTGTTGGCATAAAGATAAGGTGTATCAAACTCATATTTAATTAGGTTATTATATGTGCATTTAATAAGTGAAATGTAAATGGTATTTATGTTGTGAGTTATTTTTGAAAGTGGGAATGATGAGTACTGTTATATGAGATTCTTAGAATTTTATATTGGGGGTGAAATCTTACTTGGGAAAAAACTACATACCGTTTTGAGAAAACGGAACTAACTTGTCTTTCAAGTTGAAAGGATTGTAATAGTATATTCCTTTATTTGAAATATTGAACATATTATTTTTATATTTTTAGCCTTATTCATACTAGCAAATTCAATTTGCTAACCCATGTTTGCTTTGTTTTGCAATGTGGGTGTGTTCTTGTAAACATAGATGGTGGAGTGCAGTGGATAAGGACACGTGATTTAGATTTTCTTTTGGAGTCTTCTGGTTTAAGTTTTTCTGAAGTATACGGTTTTGTTTTGAGACAGATGTAATAAAGTTGGTTAGTTTCTTTGTAGTTTAGTAATGTGATTGAAAGATTGTTCCTTTTGGTTTTAAATTTGATCTCATATTTTAATATTGTGGTTGATAATATAATAATATGTTATTAGGGTTTCGTTTCATCTTGGGTTTTTCAGATGATTGAATAGGCCGGGTGACGATTGAGATAATTATATCTTGGATAATTTCCTATTTTAAATTTTATGGAAATTTGGGGTGTGACACATGTTGTCAATGAATTTACAAACTCCTTTGAGATGGTGCTTTGCTGCAAATATAGTCATAAATAGTGTAACTCAATTACGAGCAATGGCTCTTCTGTCCTGACTCTGTCAATGACACAATGTTGCGCCTTAGAAGTCCTGAAGTTTACCGAGCAAAATTGTGTCATCAACATGACATCATTGATTAAGAGGTTAGAGGTAGGCTTTACTATGGATGCATCAGCCATCAGCGGTTGATGTCATGTGATTCAGTGACGGAAATAAAGCATCTGAGGCTACATCAAGATAAGTGACTATACCAAATGTCCTACTGGGTTGGAGTTAGTTTGTGTTATGCGATGCGGTGTGGTTGTGCATTTTGTAGGGGATATTAAACCTAGCACCATGAGATTCAATTTCGATGGCAGAGGGACGTTGAACCTTGCATATGAGATTTCACTGGGCCACTGGGAAGGGGGTCGTGGTGGCAGGGGACGTTAAAGCTTTTGGTTTGTATACAAGATACGAAGCAAGCTGTATAAGTGTATAGCTCATCAAATCATCTATCCTATACTCTTGTACTCTTACTACTGAATGTGACTGGGTAAAAGGGATCTGGTTTGCATCTGAGGCTGCTATTAATATTAGTGCTCATGCTCAATTTGATAGTAGGCAATGGATTGAACTCTTTTTGTCTTGGCTCCTTGATGATTATGATAATCTAAATAGAAGAGGTTTATATTGCCTAGCCTTACTCTATGAAATCTGGAAGCACAAGAACTCTATTAAATTTGAGAAGAAACACTTATAGATCTTGGAGAAACAACTTGGATGCATTTCAGAATGATTCTCAAAATGGTATTGTATCTGCTGCAACACCACCCCGGGGCTGCTTACCTGTACCCGAAACCGATAAAAACTGATTTTTCGGATACGGATAACCAGACCCGACCCGAATGAACACCCCTAGATAACCTCACCATGGCCAGTAAGTTCTTTACAAGAGCCAACTCTCGGGTTTGTGAAAATAATTTCCATCCAGGGGTCCATGATGGTGACTATCTACAGTATCCTTGGTCAATTTGAGGAGTTGCTATGGGAGTTATCAAGAGTATATTGAGGCGATTACTTTGGTATTACTATACACAACAATGCTTGATTACACTCAGGAATGCAATAATCTTACTGGTTGGAAGTCTCATTTGTAGAAAAGCTAGCATACTCTAGACACAGGAAAAAATGGTGAGAAACAGCATCTGGTAACGTGAATTCAGATTCCTATCCTGAAATGAACTAGACTATAAAACCAACCACAGGTACAAGTTATAAAGGTCGAAGACAATTAAACCTACCACGGGAAACGAATTAGAGACGTGAATTGAATCATATAAGAAAATTTGCGACTACACAGAAGGATTTGTATGATATGAGCATCAGGAACAAAGTTTGGGAGCAACACGTACACTTAATTACAATACATACATAAAACCATGTACAATGAGACATACAGGACACAATTGCATTAAAAGTGAAACTAGTAGGAGAAGCATCACAAGTTTACAAACATTACAAGTAAAACCAACTAGTTAGAGAGTGGAGACTTAATTACTTATCTTATATATTTCTGAATTCGTGGCTTTGATTACTTGAAACATGAACACTCTTCAGAATTTAGTCTAAACTGAAATCCCCTTGGACGCAATTTTCTTCTCATGACGAATGTATTCCAAATTCTCGAGTCTTCAAAAGCAATTCATCCCAAGTAATGTCTGCACAATTTGCAAAAAAGCAAAAGCAACCAACAGTGTTTCCCTTCATGTCAATCCTCTTATTTGTTGTCAACATGGCGTCGACATATGTATCTTCCTTACTGAAGAAAGCGAATCGGAGCTTTTCATTCTCTTGGTTGCACTGTGTTTGATACAACAAAACCATAAGTTTGATAACATCATCTGGAGTTTTCATTCGGCACAATCCACCAAAGATTTCCCCGGGAATCATCATTCCAATTACTTCACTACTTTTCCAACCGGTTAGCTGAACATCGAGCATTCTCATCTGTGGCGAATAAGGGTGGAATCAATGGATTTAGACTTTGTGTATTAATAGCTTTGTAATCCTCTTGCAAGTGCATAAACTTAGCCTTGAGAATTTCCACTTCAGTGACATCTCGACCTACAAAGCACACACCAGTAACATTGTTTGCGTAATCTTTGCATGAGCATGCATTGGCCACGATGAACACAGACTCGTTTGGTTGTTTCTTTCCTAGAGTCTTCAACCTCAAACCAACATTATCGTCCTCCTCACCTACAAATCAAATTCACATGAACAATCATGGCTTTAAAGATCGAAGGCATGAAAGAGAATTGTTCAACACCTCAAAGTAAATGACGAAATAGTTAAGCAGAAACAGATTTGTCAAATGTTATTACATTCTACATTGCTAGAAGGGCCCTGGTTATTTTCGTAGGAACAACATACCTTGTAAAGCACGAGACAAACAATTTCCGAAATCTCCGCGAGATTCCTCATGAACCAGCTCATAGACCAGTGATCTCCCAACTGCTTCGCTTGCAGGTAAGCCTGTTAGTTCAGCAACTTTTAAATTCCACCTATTGATGTTCCCATTTAAATCAACTGCCAGAATTGGTGCTATAGCTGTATCGATCATTCTAGTCATTTCATTCGTCAGCAAACCAGTCTGATAAGCACGGATTGTCATTTTAGCACCATCATTATCTATATCTTGGAACGAGCCCTGCAGGGTAAGCTGTAGCAAACGAATAGTATTCATTTCCCATGACTTCCAAGGGACACTCTTATTCTTGACCACTTCAAGAAAAGCCTGGAATGAAGATCTTGGGTGCATTCTTTTACCATCATCCTTATCCTTCTTATGGTTGTTAGCTCCTCCCCATTTGATTTCTTTCTCAGTTTCAGATCTAAACCAAAATAAGAAGTTTTTTGCTGCAATCCTTGCTGCCGCCACGCCACATACAGCATCACCAAGTGTAGATGCATGGGGGTAACCAACATCAGTTAAACTATCTGTACTCCACACAGTTAAATCTTTGTCATATGCAAGCAACCATTCTGTTATATCTGTTAGCTGTAGTTCACTAGGCGTCACACCCAACATTCGATAAACCCCTCCATAGCAAAATGCAGCCCCATTACAATTCACAAGGTCCATGATACTTGGGGACTTGGTCACTATCCCAAATGGATCTTCCTTGAGGACCATATCAGACATCATGGTTTTAGTCTTAAGAATCTTCTTCTCTGCTGCGTGTAATGCCAATTGAAATGCAATACTTAACTGCAACCCAAATGCCTGCATCATGAATTCGCAAGCATGACGAATCGGATATGGAATGTAACGAGGGCTAACATGGTGGCAAGAAACCAATCCCCATAGCTTCATTATATTATTCTCATTGACCATGATTGCCATCACTAGTGTACCAACGGAGCCCATATTAGCCATGTACTCTGCGTGACAACCATGGGGTGCTCTGAGGGTTGAATTGACCAAGACAAGAGGTCGTTCCAACTCGACACTCCGAATGACTCTAACCGGATTTGCTCGACAATTGCATATCAACCTCATACGATTCTTCTTGAACAAGAAACGAGCAGCTTGAGGGATATCTATAGCTGGATAATGCAAGCCCAAGTATGGTTCCAAGTCATTCCTCCTTTTCTCGGACACCACCTCACCATGTTCATCCTCATGGAACTTATAAATCATGACCCTGTCATACCCAGTAAGCTCTTTGACATTTTCCACAACTGTATCATACAATGCATCAATATCTGACCCAGGAAGTGACTGCAACCGCGATATTGCTTGGAGTGCAAGCTTTTGCAACCGTATGGCTCCATCAATAGTAAAAGCAGGGTCACCTTGTATAGCTGGCTCAAAATCAATCAGAATTCCCACATCAATCCTATGAAGTATGGCAAGAAATGGTGTTTGGGTACTTTCGGAAACGACCCAAACTGGATTTGCAAGCGAAAGATCTTGGTAAGAAGCAGCTTTAGTCAAAGACGAGGCAGAATGCTCGGTAAAGAATATTCGTGCATCAAAGCCAAGCAAGCACTCAAACTGTGTAGACTTTACTGAAGTATTTAGACCCAACAAATCAGTTGAGTTTTCACTGTAAGCTAAGATTCTAAAACAAGGCTCTTCAATAGCAAACAAACACCCAAAGGACTGAATATAACCACCTCTTTGCATTTTCGATAAATAAGCAGTAATTTGTTCCCCAGATAGTGATGATTTCACTGATTCTGTGTAGTTAAATGAGTTGCATGGATCTTCCTTGGAGTGTTCAAACTCATCAGAGAGCTTTGCATCTGCATTATATTGAGCAACTGCGAGTTTACTCTTGTTGGGGTTGTTCATGTTGATTAATTGTTGTTTAGCACTCTCAATGTTTAGCATTCCGTTTTATACACTTCACTTCAGTGTTCAGTCTCTGTCTCTTTGTTTCTGAACCGACTAAGAACGCAGAAATAAACTTATATAAGCTTTGCCTCTTTAGAACTTGAAGAGTTTATGTGCATATTCATGTCGTTTAGTCTTGATTCATAGACTAAACTTTGGAGTTTTGGTTGCGATTCTCCAGCTAAGTTGATGGTATTACATGTAGGGGAATCATCACATTTATCCTCTTGTTGTGCGAACACATAATAACAACAAAACCACCGACGAACCAATACCGAACAACTAACAAGTAATCAAAGATAAACTCATAAACCACACAAGAATGCAAGAGACCAATATTTAAATTCACGTGCACGAGGATTCAGGCAAAATTTGATGTGTACGTTGTGCGTCACCCACTCACCCCAAAACTAACAGTAGATAATTACTAGATTTTGCATGGACACAAGGAAAATATAAAAAAATATAAAATGTATTGATACATGTTAAGAAGATTTTGATCCATTTCTCTGAACACATTGGTCTTTTATCCTAGAAAGGATATAGGGAAAGATACTTTGCGTAAAGTACAGATTTAACACTTTGAGTAACAAAAACCACTTATATTCCAGACAAAGGAAACTGTGGGGGGTGGTCTAGAACTTCAACTCTCCATTTATATTCCAGGCAAAGGAAACTGTGTGGTGAAAGCTTCAACTCTTCTTTGTAGATCAGAAATACGATCATTTAAGTAGAAGTCTGGAGATCCAATTGAATTTATAAAATCTTGAAGCTTTGACCCTTTAGTAGACTTCTTTGCTTCAAGAGCAATTTGTATTCCCTCGTGAATGAAGTCTGCAATTGCTATAAATTCCTTTTCTGTAAATTTCCTAGTAGTCATCGCAGGTGTTCCAATACGAATGCCCCCAGGGATTTGTGCACTTTTGTCGCCTTCGAAACAAAATCATGAAAAACAACCAAAATGAGAGAGTAACTAATGAAGGAATGAGAGAAAGAGAGACATCTCAAACAGGCAGGCTCACCAGGCACTGAGTTTTTGTTGAGAGTGATTGATGCCATGTCTAAAATTTTCTCGGCTCGAGCACCATCCATACCCTTTCACAGAAAAAGAACATTCATGAACATCAGCCAATGGCAAAAGAAGACAGAGGGTGATAAAAGTACCAAAAGGCAAGTGATCAAGATGGACATAAGACTTGGATTGCAGTGTATCTATGGTCACATGAAACTTTGGCAGGCGAACATACATATATCTCGATCTAAATCAAGTGAAAATGCAACCTACAGTATAAAATTTTGACTACTACTCGAGTAAAAAGGATTTGATTTTAGAAGTGTAAAAGAAATAACGCCCGTGTTCAGAAACAAATGGCTAAGCCATTGTTCAGAACTGATAAACTCAACTGACTATCAGGGAGGGTCAAGAAACAAGACGAGTTCTGCATTGCACTATATTAGGAAACCCGGAAAGAGAATACAGCTGCTTACCAATGGCCTAAGATCCACCAGAACCAAGTGATTATCACTCCCACCAGAAACTAGTTCATAACCCAGCTCTATCAATCGACTGGCAAGAGCTTTGCAATTAGAAACAACCTGAATTTACAACCAGCAAACAGAAAATGAGCTCACTATATTTAAATAGGTAGAAGACTAGCAGCAAGTATGCTAAGCTCGAGGTGATGAGCATACCTGGTTCTGATAGGCTTTAAACTCTGGGGATTGAGCATGTTTCAAACATACTGCCAGTCCTCCAATTGTGTGGTTATGCGGACCTCCCTGTTTTAAATATGTTATGTCGGGCTCTTTTCAGGAGAAGAATGAAGTAACAAATAAAAAAACTCGACATCTATGTACACATCAAGAGTAATCTAATAGGTGAGATTACTGAGGAAAGATGTGCGATTCTTCTGACCTGTAAGCCAGGGAAAACTGCATTATTAATGGAAGATTCCAGATCAACTCCTAGAACAGTGTCTTTCTTGAAGAAGATCATGCCACCTCTAGGACCTCGTAATGACTGTAAGAAGATATTGGGAGAAAAAACAATTATAACATCTCTTTATATCAGGCTATTCATGAAATAATTGTCAAGGAAAAAACAGAGGTCTAACAAACAAACTGACGTAAGTCATGTAGTCAGGAACTCAGGATAAGAATTCCACATGGTGTTTTTACCCTAATCATGAGATGATTCCAAATTTGCAAACTTCCAACATGCTTCGATATTAGACATCAAGATTCAGTACGAGCCGATGTTTTGTGAGGATAACAATGGTGACAATGCCATCTTTAACAAAAAATACCATCCCTTCACTCATCTTCATGAGGGGCCCATCAAGGAGTGTCAGAAGGGTATTACACTGATCTTATGCATAAATCTGATATATTTCTTCTATTATTATTTTTATTGGCCTGTTTTTAATGAGATCAGTAACTTGGTAATGCTGGCGGGGTTGAATCCAGACCTCTGGTATAATCACCCAAAGAATTTACCAACTAAGCACCTGCATCTGATATTCTTATTAGCAATAGTATACTTTCGAATTGCACAACAAGCATGTTTTTACATATGAGGAACTAAAGTAACAATTTAAACTACCATTAGCCCAACACTAAGGATAAGCATGGATCTCATAAGTTGTAAATTGGGTTATTGGGGTGATGTTTATTTATCACATTGTGCAATACCCATCTGGCCATCTCATACTGCACAAGGAGTAAAAGAAACTTTGCAATATCCTGGAAATCTCCTCTGTTGTTTATGCATAATGTGTTTAACTGGAACAATAATGGAACAAGTAAAATATATCCACTTCATCACATATAAGAGCAGCAACTTTAAGAGAAGGCTACCAAAACCACAAATCCTCCCAAATGGAATATACTTCCATTACAAATAGAGTTAGGCATATTTGAGTTTTGAGAAGAAGGAAGAGTTGATTTGAAGGTGCAGATGTGGGGAAAAAATTTCAAACTCATACCTTCAATCTCAAAGCATATAAACAGCTAATTCTGAAAGCATCAACTCATATCTTAAGCATTATCAACGGAACTTAAACAATAACATGACGCACAAATAAATTAGACTCAAAAGTTGCACTCCTATGGAAAACGACAAGAAAAGATAAATTTTTCTGCAAATTTTATATATTTTTATCTATTATTATTATTATTATTTTAAAATCCCTAAATGTAGGAAGAATTAGAGCAAAAGACTAGAGCACAAGATTTAAGTACAATAAAAATATTTCAATTGATACCTTGTGTGTTGTTGTAGTTACGACATCACAGTACTCAAAGGGGTTAGCAACCACAGAAGCAGCAACCAGTCCACTAATGTGAGCCATATCCATCATCAGAAAAGCACCTACAGCATCTGCTATCTTCCAAAGCATAACAAATATGCATATTGAAGTTAACATACAAAACTCTAGTCACTCGTAAATACTCAATTTTAGAAGCAGAACCAGTATATATACCTTTCTCACACGAGGATAATCAAAATCTCGAGGGTATGCACTAGCACCAACAATCATGAGCTTCGGTCGAAAAAGAATGGCTGTTTTCTCAAGCATTTCATAGTCAATTAGGCCTGTATTCAGTCAATTAACAAGTTTTCTATTAACAACTCGTCCCAAGCAGTATCACCAGGCGATCTCTGACAATCACAAATTAAAATACAGTACCTGTAGATTCATCAAGCCTATAAGGCATAGATTCAAAATATTTAGAAGTGGCAGATACTCGTCTTTTAAGAGTCATGAATCCATGAGACAAATGCCCTCCATGTGGTAGATCCAAACCCTAACAATCAGAACTTAGAATGGATTCATTCACAAAAAAAGTATCCAATTACCCTAAACTAACTACAATGCAATGAATATAGATAGTAAAGCTAAAAGAGCCAGATGCATGAACTTACCATGATTCGGTCGTGGGGACTAAGAAGTGCAGTGTAAACTGCAAAGTTAGCAGGAGACCCAGATAAGGGTTGAACATTGACACCCCATTTTTTTCCATCCAAGTGATATGCAGACAACGCTCTCTGTTGACAAAGTGTCTCCAACTCATCAATGTATTCATTGCCACCATAGTACCTATACCACTTCCATAAAAATCAGTATTTGTTTTTTATAAGCCAGAAGGCTGAAGCGCATTATTAATGAAGGGAATTTAATCTCCAGTTTTACCTTTTACCAGGCAGACCTTCAGAATATTTGTTTGTCAGACAAGAGCCAACTGCTTCCATAACTGCTCGAGATGTGAAGTTTTCTGAAGCAATGAGCTCTAAACTTTTGAACTGTCGTTGCTTTTCCTTGCCAATTAACGAATGCACTTCTGGGTCTACTTCAGCCAGATCATAATCAACAAAACCGTTCTCATCCCCTGTTGAACAGTCTATGAAGTTTGTTAACCAATAAGCTAGGTTCCGAATGTACGTGACAGTTACTATATTTCTCAATGCAGTGACCAACTACCATTTTTCACTTTTTAATTGAGCAAAACAGATGGATTCTTGCAAAGTGGCATTGGCAGCTATCAAACATATCTCTAATGTAAGGTGATATTATTGCGTAAAACGAACAAATGCAGTTATCTGACAATGATAAAGAGGCCTAACTTATTGTTAAAGCTCAAATAACTAACAATACCTTCAAACTCTGGAATAGGTACCGATGCAGAAGACGATGGTCTACCAGTAACCAAGCTCCCTTTAATATAAGAAGCTTTACAAGGCTTCACAAAATCAACCTTTACTTGAAACGACAATTCACCATTGATATTCCCCTTAAAAGGAAAGGCAGAACCTTTTGTCCAAATGGGCTGTTGAACAGCACCAGTAACAGCAGCCCCACTATAAGCATGCATTATTCTTACTCCTTCTAGGTACAGCTTCAAAACTTTCTGTAACAACCAACAAACACAAAGCAATACAAATGACATTATAATATGAACAAACCTTCTCTGGGCTTGTTTCAAAATTACTTAAAAACCACTCAAATGAATATAAAGACACAAACTTTCCCCTTCTATATGCAAAACTTATACTATAAAACAATGGTTCGGGAAGAAATGAAACATAAACAGAGATAAAAAGAGAGAGTATACCTGTAACGCTTGGTTGCCAAACAAGGAAAGTTTGTCAAAACCAGAAAAGAGGATGAAGCTAGAAGAACACTGCGGTTTTAAAGCCTCCTATAAATCCCTACTACGGTTGAAATATTTCGATATTTCGTTTGATATCTCGTTCGGAAATTAGGATTGCATTTTACTGTTTTACCCTCTAATTGTCAGTCTGACTTTTCGATATATCAGTGAGATATCAGTATGTGAAATATGGATGGCTTTGAAAACTGATGAAGACAAGTGGCCAAGTGTAGTGGAGTGCAGGTACTGGTGCATGGTAAAAAAATGTTAACATGCATGCATGATGGTTATTATATTTGCCGTTGTTTCCAACGACAGATTTGTAGCTAGTACGATGAAGACAAAAATTTTGGTATATCATTTTTCCAAACTTAAAGTTGTTACATTGTAGGCTTGGAAGAGAAAATGTGTTTTAATCTAGGAGACCAACTAAAGAAGGGAATACATGTGATAAGAAAGAAGAAAAGAAATGGGGATGCAGAAGAACAAGGCTTGTTACTCAAGGAGATAGAGCGATGGAAGAAACGAAGGGAGATGAATCAAGGTGACAATGCTTCACAAATGTCTGAGTCTCCAAATACCCGTTTTTGATGTTCTTTTTTATCACATCTCTAATATCTTTATTCCCACTTTCACAATGTTTAATGCATATCACAAGTTCTCCTGCAATAAGATAAGTTTGTTTGTTCTGACTCTTATACATTTTCTTTCAGTTAGCTCTTGTAGAAAGAGACACGACTCTTAACCATGTGGAATACACTGATAATAATTTTATTAACTTGTGGCAAAAAGAATGGAGTATGTCCACCTTCAGTTAATTTACAGCACAGGCAAAATCAAGAAAAAAGAAAGTAAGGATAATATACAGCACTTGCACAGGGAGCAATTTCAAAGCTATTTTCCAATACAAAATTTGCTAAAGATGTTGGACAAGACTTCTTCAGAGATATCTTCTCCGCTTATTTGCGCAAGAGCCAAGGCAGCTTCCCTCAAATCGATAGTCCAAAAATCCAGAGGCATCTCCTCTTCTATAGATGACTTCAACCTCATTAGAGCTTCCTTTGTTCGTACGAGCTGTTCAAATTGTCTCTGTCGACTCGTCAGCACAACAACACAACACAACACAATTACACAAATCAGTATAAGCTTCAAACATTAGCTCAAAAGTCGGTTCAGTATATATTCCCGACATAAAAGTAGAAAAGTAGTACATCCCTACATGTGTACAGTACAGATGCAAATCAGCTAGGGCATTTCTTCAGTCTGTACTCTGTAGTAGTAGGGTGATGCTAGCTGTCCCCTATATTGAAATATGGACATATGGTATCTCTTCTTGGTCCATTTACTATTGCGTATGTTATAAACTAATACAGAAAAATGTTTTGGCACAGGTAATACCAATGTCGGTTGAGATCATGTCCTGCTGATTGTATTATGTGATTATGTGGCTGGTTAGCAATTTCCTGTACTATTCACATATCCATCGTCCTTATCATTTAGGCGTACTCCTAATGTATACCAAATTGGTAGCTAGGGTGTTCCAAGTGTTCCACAATTTAAAATGAATACTGAGCAAAACTAATGAAAAATACAGAAAAGGCTTAACACCATATGGATATAGAATAACCTGGTTTACAGCCCAACGACGCCCTCCTGCTGGAATGCGGTCAAGTCCTGCAATCTCTATTAGTGCAGACTCCAAATCAGGTATACCCTGACCATTGACAGCACATGTTAAGACATGCTTATTGAAAGGAGTGACAACCCTTTCAATAGTTTCAACCGACTCAGATGGAGCGCAGTCTATCTTGTTAATTACAAGAATCATTGGTGCAGAAGAACCTGTAATCTCCTGCATTTTCACAAAGAACCAAATCAACATGTGCGGATTACCAATTCATTCACATATATCGCCAGTTATTTAAAAGCAGAGTAATAAGATGCATATTCTATTTCATATATGAAGTAAGTAATATGTAAGGGAAACACAAACAAGAAAAAGATGATGTGTATAGCTTTATCTGGTAGTGTCCATTACTCCAGGCTCCATCAATATAATTTATTCAATCAATATATAAAGGTAGCTAAGTTCATTCAATAAAAATAAACAAGCAAACTAGGTAGGCAAAGAGAGGACAGGTGATTTCCACAAACCTGATTAACTTGAATGCGCTCAAGAAGTTCAGCATCATCAGAAGTCCACCCATCCATAGCACTTACAGTCATAATAATCACATCAGCACCCATTGCAACTGCTTCTGATCTCTCCACACCTACATCATAGTAAAATCGTAACATTAAGAAAAGATATGCCGTTCATAATAAGATAACTTATCTACAAATACAGAACAGTCATTACCTATCTTCTCAACGATATCTTCAGTTTCCCTGATACCTGCAGTATCAAGAAGAGTGATAGGAATACCATGAACATTAATGCTGGCTTCAACTACATCCCTCGTGGTTCCTGCGATTTCAGTAACTATTGCTTTCTCACTCTGCATGCTAAAAGGAAACATAGCATGATTAAGATGCATGCGGCATTCAACAATAATAAAAAGAATGGGTTAACTGGCATTAACCTCCTCCCCCTAGATGGGAAATTAGGGTCTCCCCTCCAAACACACGGTCAACTTGGGCTGACCATTAATTTTCAAGTCAAGCAACTGAAAATGACACCACAGCCCTCACCGTTTTCTTGTTGAAAACGTTCAATTTTACGTAGGTGTTTGTCTACATTTTAAATTAGCAAATATAAAAAACAGTCCTTAGGCGTTTGGGTACTTTGGTTCCCATATCTTGTAATGGTTTTTTCTGACATGTGAGCTTGCCACTTGAGGCCCCTAGGTATGTTCCTAGTGTGTTGCTATGAAGACCTTGGGGAGCACGACATACTTGAGACTGCTTTCCTATATGTTGAAACTGAGTTTTGTCGATTCAGGATTGAAATGAAAGAACCAAAGCATAGTGAAGCTAGTCAGCATGACTATATTATGTACAACATTAGCTCATTGATCATGAACAAGCAAACATGAATAAAATATCAACACAGGAAATAATTATGGTAGATCAAATTCTTAAACCTACTTTGCTCCATGCATTGAGCAGGCTGGACTTCCCAACATTTGGCCGGCCAACAATTGCTATCTGCAAAAGAAACTTCCTCATAAATGCTTGGACTTGAGTTAAAACCTAAAATAATCCTTGTAACTGTAGTGCATACAACAAAGTACTCAGATGGTGACAATAAACAGATATCTCAGAAAAATATATAAAACGGTCAAGCCAACATAGAAGTTTATTACGTTCAGAGAGAGACACTAAATTATCTTCTTTTTTAAAAAAAATTTAGTGGTAGAGAATAGAGATTATCGACTTTATACATCCTAGTCTCAATGCAAGTGATCTCCTGGCCTTAACTATTAAGAAAACAAAAGCAAGAACATTCAGACATCTCCAAAAAAATATCATACCTGTAATCCCGATTGTAGAAGCTTATCGTAGTTTGCAGTCTCCAAGGCTTTTTCAACATCTAGACACATGCCATGTATCATATCCATCAAAGAGTGGGAGTCTAATGAAGGCATCTCGTCATCAAAATCCAAACGAGCTTCAATCTCTGTTAGCAACTCAATGCACTGCCTCCTTAATGATTTGACTAAAGCCGAGAACCCTCCCTGTTAAAGAAAATATATTAATTAAGTCTCAGTATTAGAAGTTTACTAAGTATCTTCGAACCAAAATGATCACCAACGGTTCCATATATAGGAAAATGATCTATCCCCAAAACACAATGTCTCTTTGGAATATGAGTATAAAGATAGCACACCTGAATTCCGGCTAGTGCTGCATCGGCAGCAGCCACAGATTTTGCTGAAATAAGTTTTTCGATGTTTTCAGCTTGGGAGAGGTCCAGACGCCCATTTAGAAAAGCACGGAGAGTGAACTCGCCTGAAAGAAAGAGAGACATTGGTGTGATAGGGAATATAACATTTCTAGCAGCTAACATCAAATTTTGAATAAGAAAGGCAGACAGTATCTTTAGTTCGTTACACATTATAAGTTTATAACATACAAGTGGCAGATACACTCAGAGGAAGTTAGCTGCTGCGGAATTAGCAGGAGTGTTATAAACTTTTGATACCTCAACCAGTGTTTCCATGGCGAGAGTGATGATGCAATCTATTATTATGATGTGACAGAAATCTCCATTCACATCCTACTTGTTTTCCCTAAGGGATTACGTTGCCGAGTAGGCCACTTTTTATCATCGGTTTGCGGATTTGAAATTTTATTTTTGAGAATCCAAATATAAATCTTCATGCATATCAAAAACCTACTGGACGTCACCACAATCATTTTTCTTTTTCTTCCTTTATAATTCCAGATTTCCAAGTAAGTAGATCACAGATCCAAATTTAAAACTTTCTCAGAAGAAATCTGCCGAAAACACTATATACAATAAAACTCTAGTTCAGCTTATATTCAAGATCACTCCTATGATTACTCTATTTTGAAGGAGTTGAGTTGAGCTCCAGAAAAGGGATGTCAATATTGTCCTGGGGAACATAAGTATTGTCCTGATGATTTGCTAGAGATAGGTAACATACCCCAATGTAATTCTACTCAAACTTCCCTAAATGCAGATGTAAACATAAAAGACCTGGATCCACCTAATGCAGCTTTTTGTAGATTTATTTACTTTTCCGTTTTAAAAGTAATAACATTTCTCCTTATTCTTATTAAAAACAAACTATCACAACTATTTCCAAACTTTTGAAAGCAAAGTGTAAAACAAAACCAACCTGGTTCTGCAAGCCTAGCCCCAGCTTCTAAGCAAGCTCTTAGAACTCGCCGCAGACATACATCATTCCCATGACACTGAAGTTCCACCACATCCTCTCTTGTGTAAGATCTTGGCGCCAACATTGGTACTGCTAAAACCTAAAATGAAAACAGAGTAAACCATTCCATACATTCTCCTCGCCCACACAAAATAAAATTGCAGAATTCATCAAACTGATTGCAAAGAAATTCCATTTCACACACAAACTTCATTTCTAAGTCTGACTTACTGAACTTTCCTTCAAAATAAGATAGCTATATATATAGCCTACTTGGTACCCAACATGTATCGTGTTTCCGTACATTACAGTGTCATAAGCAACTTTCTGCTAATTGTATATTTACTAAAACAAACCACACGTGTTATATTCTTTTCATCTTATAAATCTATCAATCTTCCACATTAAAGCCCAAAAATGGACAATAACATTAACAATGGAAACTTAAACAACTAACACATATTCACAGTTCACATGCTTTCTATGCAATTCTATACATTAAAAAAGCTTGTATAGTAATACTACCTCATCAACAACATTCCCACCACGGTCCAAAACCACACCATACTCCACAAAATGGCTTCTAGGCCTCCAACAACTTGTTCCCAAGCTTTTTTTCCTCTTCCCCATTGGTCGAAAAACACGAGTAGCGACATCCACAGCTGAAGGACCAGATAATCTAACAATGCCCACTGCACCAGGCTGAGTACCCAATGAAGTAACAATAGCAGCTATAGTACTACTTGAACTCTCAGTGGGCACTTGTTTAATTGGTTGAAAACCCATTTTTTCACTTTTTGAAGTCAGTGAAGCTTCATCTGCAATAAGAATGAAGGCGTTAGTAGTGAAAAAGAGTTAAAGAAGTGATTTTTAAGTGAAATATAGGAGAACAAAAAGATACCCTTTGGAGTGAAATGAAGTTTTGAGGATGGAGAATGATTGAAGAGTTGAGAGAAGGGTTTTGGGTTTAAGAAGAAGAGAGTGAGATGAGAAGGTTTTTTTGGTTGTTTTGAAGTGAAGTTGAAAATGAGGTGACGGAAAGCAGGGAGAAGTGCCATTTTTGAGGTTCAGTCTTGTTTTTTGTCACTTGTTGAGTTTTTTTTTTTAAGTAGAAAGAGGAAGAGATAAGTTGTTGGACCTTGGGCTTGAAAAAGCCCAATAAAAGTTTAAGTAGTCTGGGCCGACATTGGGCTAAAAACCCACATTCAATAATAACCAGGATAATTGCATTAAATCAAATGTGAATGCAATCCAATAAATATTTTTTTTAATCATATACCAACTAGGGGTGGGCAATGGGCCGGGTCGGGCTAGCCCGGCCCTAAACATTTAAAGCCCTTCAAATATTAGGTAATTGTCGGGTCGCCCTCCTAAAGTCATCATAGGGTCGGGGTCGGGCGGTCATCAAAGTCTAAACCTCAAGCCCTTACTCTACCCTAAGCCCTCTTTAAAAGATTTTAGGGCTTTTTAAGTAGGGCTTTTATATATTTTCTTTTTTACTACATCAGTTTTAAAACTCATTTATATTACAAAAATGTACATAATAATCTACAAACTCAAAAGTCCAACCAATCTAAGAATAATCATGTATAAGTCAAAAATTTAAAATGACATCCACAATCTAATGAATCAAGTACATCGAGAGTTCGAATTTGTTCTTCCTCAGACTCAAACCTCACTAAAATTACATTTTAAATTGAAATACATAGACAAATAATTATATTATCATTTTAAAGGAAGAAAGAATAGATATAAAGAAGAAAACATAATAGTTTTGGTTAAAGGGGTCACTAAGTTGTTAAACTATTTGTAATATCATAAATTATTTCTATAATAGATTCAAACAAATATAATATTACCTTTCTTCTAATTTAAAAGTGATTCAAGCTTTGTATATGGAAACGAAAATATTGGCTTTTGAATAAGTGATGGAGAAAGGTTTGAGATTACAAATGTCATTTTTCCGACAAAGGTTGTTTTTGGTTTTAATGTTACAAATGTCCGCTCAGATTTTGCTTTAATGGTGTGGAAGGAAATCTTTAGTTTTAGACTTGGCTTGGATGTGAATAAAAATATAATTTATAAGAAATAAGTGAGAAAAGAAATTGAGAATAATAAGTTATGGACTTTGACTTGATGATCAAAGGAATAAAGTTTTATTTTTATTAAATTTAGTGCTCATTGTTTTCACTTTTAAGTTGAGTTTTTGTTATATAAGATAAGTTATTGGAAGTACCTTTGGGTGTAAGTGATAAATTACAAAGAACAATGTTATTTTAATTGAAAATATTTAACAAAGAGTTGGAATGGACAATTTATGGTATGTGTATTTATAGTAAAAGTGTGAAACTTGGGGCTTGGTTAGGGCTTTGGTTAAGGTCGGTTAATGAGGGTTTAAATTAGGGTCGCCCTATGTTTTAGAATCTTAGCCCTAGCCCTCTACTTATAAGGCATTAGAAGTAACCCTAAACTCTGTGAGGGGCTTTTATAGGGCTTTTTAGGGTCTGGGTCGGTCGTAGGGTTAGGTCGTTAGGGCCAAATTCCCACCCCTAATACCAACAGTCATCAAACGTCATTTAGCAGCCAACTCTAGAAACTAAAACTAAATACACCTTAGGATTTAAAAAACAAAAAAGTAACACGTCCAACAAAACATCTCAAAATTTACAAAATCTCTATGTTATTTGTCTCATGTAAAGGATGAGCAGTCCTAAATTTGTTAGTGTATTTTGACTTCCAGTTATGTCATTATATCACAATGACTATTTGTACACAAATACTCAATAATTCATGATAATTAAGTAGTTTTATTTTTGGTATACAACAAATTGCATTAGCTAGAACCAATCGTGAAACCAACGCAAGTTTAGCCTCAAGAAAACACCACAACGTACTCCATCCATTTACTCAAGTTTTTTTTCTTAAAATTTTGTTAGTCTAGAAAACCTTAAATTCTATTGTTTAATATATAATTTAAATCTTTTAGGGTTTTAGACTTTTGTTTGATGTAATGTTAAATCCAATTATTTGTACTCATTTTCTTTTATTAGCTCAAAAAGTCCCAGCTAATTTATTTTTATTAATTTGTATATATTTTAAGTCTTTTAAGATTGTAGGATTGTGTTTGATGTTATCCTCAAACCACTTAATTGTTTTTACTTTTTTTTTTTTTCCAAATTCAATTAGTTTTGAAAACTCAAATTTTTGTTATTACTTCATATAGATTTGTAGTCTTTCACGATTTTAGGGTTTTGTTGGATGCAATGCCAACACCAATCATTTTTTTTTCAGAATTTTTTTCGTTAAATTTTATAGGTTTGGAAAACCATAAATTTTTCATTACTTCGTGTATAGATTTTAAATCTTTAATGAGTTTAGGGTTTTGTTTGGTGTAATGCTAACTGGATCAGCCCATCATTCTTTTTTGCTAAATTATATTACAAAAAACATGAGAAAATATCTCATCTTGGAGTACATCACCAGGAATCACAAACATAGAAGGGTTAGTTCACGAACTCATCTCAAACTCCTGCGTGTTCTCCAAATTTCAACATGTAAACTTTTCCTGCGCTTGGGCGGGATGTATAAGATATAGATAATGGACGTGGAAGACAATAAGAATAATGTTTACACAACCATATCGAGTACCGTCAATCGCTACTGGAGGTGGGTTATGTACGTCCAAATAAAGCCTAAATATGACCTACAATAAATTAAATAGTTAAAAAAAGTTAACGATTTAGAGTGCAACTAAAATAAAGGCAGTTCTAATTGAATACAATCAACAAAAGAATATTTAATATTTAATATGACTCACTATTAAAAGAAAATTGAATATTTAATATGACTCGCTATTAAAAGAGTCGAGCCTAGGCATAAGTAGCACAAACATCTAGGTCTTCAATTAGTGGGATAAACATAGTGTGAACACTAGCATTTCCACTATCTTTAAATAGGTAGACCCAATCAAGTATAAAATATATGCACGCGGTGTACTCATCAATCCATCTTCTGCTCTCCCAAGCTTTACCGGATTAAATAAATCACGCAACCATCTCAACCTCACGAGACTTCCGTGAAGGTCTTGACTACCCACTAGGGGTGTCAAAATGGCCCTCAAACCCTTAGCCCGCCCGCCCCGACTTGGCCCATGGGTCGAAAAAACCCTCAAAATGAGGCCCTCACACATTCGTGGGCTGGGCCGACCCGGCCCTCAAGCCTTTGAGGGGAGGGTATGGGCCTAGACTTCGAAACTTAATCCCTCCTTTAAGCCCGGCCCTCATTAGACCCTTAACATTTATTACATATATTTTAATAAAAAAATTTACAATATATTTCATTTTAACATTAATATGCTAAAAATCACTTAAAAAAACGTTTATCTATTAAGTTTGCCAATTTTATAATTTCATTATAATATTTTATGAAATGAATTTAACTGATCTTAATTGACTAATACAATTTTAACAAGTTTTTTTAGTAGTTTGAAGGTTTAATTGTGAAGTGCATTCGATTTTATCATTTTTAACTAATGTTTCTAAATTTATTTTGTAAATCAAATGTATAACATAGTATCCGGCCCTCATGTTTGGCCCTCAAGCCCGGCCCTTCAAGCCCTCTCGAGAAGGTTGAGAGGCGGATAAAGGCTTCGAGATTTAAACATTGGCCCGACCCAACCCGGCCCTTGAAGTAAATGAGGGTAGGGCTGGCCCGGCCCTCAAAGCATGAGGGTTTCATTGTTTAAGGGCCGGGCCAGCCTGGCCCAGCCCATTTGACACCACTACTACCCACTCGTGGGGCTTTACCTAAAGCTCTCATTAGAACGTAAGAGTGCAAGAGTTAAAGTGAAGTAAGAGTGCAAGAGATCTGCTTCTCTATTATCATAAAATGAGTTTGTTAAAGATACTGCACCTAGTATTGGTCCTTATTTCTTCAACCATTTTCACAATGTCAACCCTCAACTTTTCATATCATGTCAATTGTCAAATCTTTCCGTGCAGTATTACCTAATTATAGATTCATTTGACAGTTTCTATGTGTCTATAGTGTGTCTAAGAGTACTTGTGTTGTTATTTGTATAGAAGTATGTAAACCGTGCAACGTATCAGTTTTTTCCAAGTCTTTAAACCTGTCGCTCTAACATCTCTCGGGTAGTATAATTTTTTGAATTTTAGTTATAATTTAAAACATGTGAAGTGCTATAATTGCAAAGAAAATGGACATTACGTAAGTAATTGTCCTCACCCGAAGAAAGATAACAAGAAAAATGGTAAGAAGAAAGGTAAGGCTAATGTTGAGGCAAGTTTTGCTTAGGGCTCTGAAGTGGAAGATGTGAGTTTTTGTGTGTCCACACAAAACTATATGGCCGACAGGTAGATTCTTGATTCCGGGTGTTCCTACCATATGTGTCCGAATAGAAAGTAATTTATTTCTTATGAGAGCATTGATGGTGGTTCCGTTTTGAAGGGTAATGACCATGCGTGCAAGACGGTTGGGATTGGAACTATATGAGTTAAGATGCATGATGGTGTTGTGAGGACTTTAAATGATGTAAGATATGTTCCTGAGCTAAATAAAAATCTTATCTCTCTTGGTACCTTGAATTCCAAAGGCCACAAGTTTGTGGGGGAAGGTGGAGTCCTCAAGATTGTTAGTGGCTCTTTAGTTGGTATGAAAGGTCAAAGACATGGAACTTTGTATACTTTAATGGGTAGTATGATGACAGACAATGTAGCAGTGGGTGCATGTAGTGATGATTCTAAGTATACTAAGATATGGCATATGCGTTTAGGGCATATGAGTGAACGGGGTTTGTCTGAGTTGTGCAAGCGAAGGTTCTTGAAGGACTTGAAGAAGCCAAACATGGGATTCTGTGAGCACTCTGTCTATATGGGAAATAGTGTCGAGTCAAGTTCAGTTATAGCAAGCACAAGACGGCGGGCATCCTTGATTATGTGCATACGGATGTATGGGGACCCTCTAGAGTGGCTTCAAAAGGAGGTAACCGTTATTATGTCTAATTCATTGATGATCATACTCGCTATGTGTAGGTGTATATGATGAAAATGAAAGATAAAGTGTTTGAGATATTTAAGAAGTGGAAGGCAAGGGTTGAGAATCGCACAGATAGGAAGGTGAAAACTCTAGGATCTGACAATGGTACTGAGTATACCTATGGGTCTTTCCAAGAGTTTTGTGCGCAACAGAGCATTGCTAGACACTGGACAGTCAGGGGCACGCCTCAGCAGAATGGGATAGCAAAGAGGATGAATAGAACCTTGCTTGAAAGAGCGAGATGTTTGTTGTCTAATATTAGTCTAGGCAAAGAGTATTGGGCAGATGCCGTATCCATGGCATGTTACCTATATAATAGGTCACCAATTCCAGCTATAGATTGTAAGACGCCTTATGAGGTGTGGTCATGTAACCCAGCTGATTATAGTATTTTGCGAGTGTTTGGATTAACTGTTTACTACCATGTGAAGGAGAGCAAGCTAGATCTTAGAGCTAAGAAGGCAATATTCTTGGGCTTCGCAAATGAGGTAAAGGGATTCTATAGTTAAATGTTCACAGGCTTATTTTTCTTCAAAGACGTGTATAGACCAGAAATGAGATCTAATCCCTTCCTAAAGGCAACTATGGCGAGGGTCTTATCGACGTTGTCAACATATAATTGAACCTCGTTGAATCTTTTGGTGAAATCCCTGATCGGTACGCCGTCTTTCTGAATCTTAGTGCCAAACAGTGCATCATCAATCTTAGTGTAAGGCCAGTTGCAACTGAATTTCGTAATAAAATTGATGGATAACTCTTTAAACTCGTGAATGTTGTCCCTAGGTAGCTTCGTGTACTAGATGAGTGCCAAGTCTGTCAAACTTGAAGCAAAATACCGGCACAAATAATGATCTTCCTTAATTAGAAAGACCCACCATAGCTTGACGATAACCGAGCACATGAGAGACCGGATCTCTTTTGACATTAAATTTAGAGAACTTCAATGGTTTATAATCATGGCCGGGGGATGTATCCGCTCATAACAAGCCGTGAAAAAGGAGTTCCAATGTCTCCCTCGATTGCTGACTGAATGACTGACTCATTCATTTTGGTTGGTTTCGAACCTCGTAGTTCCTCTAATATTTGCGCCTTGAGCTATGCAAGAGTAGTTGGTTCATGAGTTGGAGTTCTCTCGTTGTTGTACCTCGGACTTGGACTCTCGTAGTTCTCATCTTGATGATAACGAGGTTCAAGTTCCCAAGATCGAGTGAAGGAGTTTTCAAAACTGGATCGGGAAACTGAGGGACTCTGAGGCAATGAAGGTTCCTTTCGAACTGAAAGTCTTCTTCGTACCGAGGGGGACCTTGTGAGTTGTGGATTTTGGGCAAACATATCTAGACATCCCTCCGCAGTACCTCGAGAACTTGAATACCAAGAGAAGTTAATTCCGTGTGAACTCGAGCATCGGGTTGGATCAAATTCCGGATTATAATCCAAATCTAGTTGGTCACTATGGTACTCAATGGAGTAAGGGATATGGGGCACAGGGACGTTACCCTCACCATGGTCGAGACTTAGTGGCCGGAACTGCCCCTTCGAGTTTCCATTAGTAGGCAACACCATTGGAGGTGAACAACTGATACACATAAAAACAGTTAAACACTAATATTAATGTTAACAACACT
The DNA here is from genome assembly GCF_015680905.1 of Coptis chinensis. Classification (NCBI taxonomy): domain Eukaryota; kingdom Viridiplantae; phylum Streptophyta; class Magnoliopsida; order Ranunculales; family Ranunculaceae; genus Coptis; species Coptis chinensis. Next base: position 79,630,401 of record NC_141464.1, read on the forward strand.
AATACGTAATATTACCATTTTTATGTTATCAATTATATTTCCTTACTCTCTTAAATAGATTCATGCAATATAGATAAGAGTATGGATTCGTTCTACTATTAACTTTCAAGACTTAAACAAATTCAATTGAACAAACACAAAGAACAATGGTGAGAGTAATGATTTGAATAAGAAATTAACTTATTATGATGATACTACGAATTTATACTAAATTAACTAACAATATAATGATGTGAATTTTTTATACTACCATTCCCAACACAAGAACAATAAGAACATGTCATTATGGAATGAATAACAACTACTTATTAATCTAACGAACAATAAGAACAATGATTCAAAATGAATTTAAATTGAATTTAAAACAACTAAATATAACTAAGAATTGAATCAATAATCTAAATTGAAATGAAGAACTAATACTTTATTCTAAAAACTAAATATGATTCTAAACTAACTAGTTGAATGTAAAAACTAGATCTAGATCTAAAAAACTATCTCTAATGGCTCCCTTCTAACCTAACTAACCATGACTTAAGAGTTAAGTCTTGTCTTCTGTAAAGGAGGAGACCAGATCCACATTTTCATGCATGGGATGAGGAGTTATGTTTTGGGCCGGAAAATCGAGCCCAAAACCCAATTTCTTCAGTCCACAGAGCCCGTTTCAGTTGGCTTTGACTTCAGCAGACTTTTCGTCTACTTTTGCTCCTCTGATTGGGTCAAGACTTAGACCATTGGAAAGCTCTTTCCGAGACGGTCGTTTTGATATAAGGTAGGCCCAATTCTGAGGCCTGAGTCCAAAGATATGGTATTTGGAAGTTCTGCTGACTTGTGCACTGTTTCTGCCCGCGTTGACTTTTCAGCTTTTGACCGGGCTTTACAAAGGCTTTGTCTCCTTGAATCTTGGCCTTTAATCACAGAACTTCTTAGCAACCAACTCTTGCCCTTTTATCTCGCCAAAGTGGCACATTTCTACACATAATTGACTTTAATGCCTGAAATACATAAAAACACGTAATCAGTATTAACTCTTATTTATTACTCGCATAATTGGTCTAAAAGTATGATTGTTAAGGGGTTAAAACTACAGTTTTGGGCTCTTATCAATGACCCTTCTTCATGTGGTAGTAGTCTTGAAAAAAAAATGCAAACGAGCCTCCTGTCGACCACACTCGGCCATCACAACATCCATGATGGCTAGGTTGGTTATGACAGATTAGGAAGTATCGTTGTTGGGCTCATCTTCTTCACGCCCTTCCCCAAAATGACGAGCTCCTCTATGTTTAGATTGTCTTTAAGCAATAACATGTCGGTTATTGATCTCATTATTCCCCTCATTATCTTGATTCGCGTTGGCTTTTGTAGTAACCATGATTTTGAATCAAAGTGGAGATATTTTTTTTAAAGAACAAAAAACCCAAGAAAAAATGGTGGGCAGGAGAACCTAGAACTGAAAAAATTTCGACCAAGAAATCAAATCAATTATGTATGGTTCCCCATAGACGGCGCCAATTGTGTGATGATTTTTCCTAATATAGAAACACAAATATTTTGTTGATGATCAAAGAACAATAAGAAGTATTGGATCATGAAGAAGAAGAGATCTAGATGATGATGAGTTGAACCACGTTCTTTAATGGCTGCCTATGCATCCTGTGAAGAGGAATCAAACTCAAAACATAGTTCAACTATTCTATTTATAAGAATTGATTAGGTTTCCCATAATTACTTGTGAATTAAGTAATTAATGTTTAACTAGGAAACAATCTCTTGTTAAGTCTTATCCAGACTCTTCTAGAAGTTCATGTTTCCCAAGTCAATAAGTCTCTTTTATTGACTTGAACAATAAAGAAACATGTTCAGGTTCAGATTGGGATTGGGAGTTGGAGTTCCAAACTTAGCAGTTCCGGATTTGGTGTTCCTAGTCAGGAGTTGGTTCTCCGAGCCTACAACTCCAACCAGTTCCAAACCTTCAGTTCTCCGAGCCTACTACTCTAACCAATTCCGAACTACCTCTTCTTATTTCACTTCCGAACCTAGGAAATGAAAGGACATGGACTTGAAGTGTATTCTGGTACTTTCTATCCACACCAAGACTATATCCGAGCCTTAAGAAGATGTTGCCACGTGTTACATATTTATTTGCTAAAATATGTACGCACAGGTTTAACTATCACACCTTTGTCGATTGTATCCTGCACAAGAGTTTAATAAATTTTGTTTCCAACTGAGCTGCATTGAAGGATAAAAGTGAAAAGTGAAATGTGACATTGATTATTGTTTCTAGATAAGTAGAATGACTTTTATTTTTATTCAAAGTATTATTATTCATGGTAGTTTTTCTTAACCAACAATATGTATCACTCAATTTGGATGTGAAGGTCATCTGACAGCCAACTCCGACGTGTACGGTTTTGGAGTAGTTCTCTTAGAAATGTTATGTGGGAGACGGACGAGCTGTTGACAGGAACCGACCTTCTTTGGAGCGCAACCTGGTAGATTGGGCCAAGCCTTATCTAAAGTAAACCCGAAAAATTGTTCGTGTTTTGGACATCCATCTTAAAGGTCAGTATTCACTGGGAGATGCTAAAAAATAGCTAACATCGCCTTGCAATGCACATCCAATGAAGCAAAGCACAGACCAAAGATGGATGAGGTTGTAAAAGCACTGGAAGAACTTCAGGTTTCCATATATGAAACTCACCCAAAATGATCCTGGCCTGAATCATTAAACTCATTTAACTGATCGTACAAAGTGTTGGAAATGTGAATGAATTTGTGTCCTCATGGGTTTGAACCCATGACCTTTTGTATCTATTACACTCTAATGTGGGGGGCTTTAGTCCCATTTTGTTACTAAACTTAAGACTCTTAAGTTTATATTGGTTGTGTCCTTATGGAGGGATAGTGTAGAGATATAAGGAGGTGCTCGCCACACAAGGCCTCCTTGGTTTGGGGGCTCTCGGGGAGGTGGGAGCTCCAGAAAACCTTAGTGCTGCGTGTGCCCACACGCGTCCAGCAGGGGGTGCAAATCCACCCAATTGGGCTTTCGTGGAGTGCGAGTAATGGACTTGTTTTTATGAATCTTTTGATCTTCTTTCCAAAACTAAAACCGCTTAACCGTTTCAAAATCTTTCCTTCTTGATTCGAGTCAAAACAAATCAATGCTTTTTTTTTGGGCATTAAAAAATCGGAGTCGCGGACTCTGCTTTGAGTCGCGAAAGTGTCGGATCTATAAAACAAAAGTCTCTCTTGTTTATCAAAAAGTCAACACGCCTTTTGTTCTTCAAATCAAAACCTCGTGCGAGTATCTTTGAGAGTTTCTCTTGGCGAAAGGTCATTAGCTGGTGACACGCTCGTCCATTGTTGTATCCTGGGAGACGTACGCTTGAGGCAAGGCAAAGAACCATACCGGGCGGCGTTTTTAGTCTTAAGGAAATTGTGCGAGCACAATCCTCGATGATAAGTTTTACTTGCTTTATTATTACTGTTTTTTCTATACTAGTTATTACAATCTTAAGACGAAAAAAGCGATCCGCTATTATCTAGTATTGTGCTCATTTGTTTAATATCTTGCTAAGATGGAGAAACCTAGTGGTAAGTCCGTCAAGCCCCAAATTTTTTGATGGCAGAAATTTTAAAATTACCGCGGATGAAAATGAGATTTTATCCGACTACTCTCTGGCCGGGTTGAATGGATTTCGATTGAGAAACCCATCTACAATGAAAATGAAGATGAACCCGGTCGCTTAAATTGGTGTGGACAGATGGGAAAAGAAAAGATTATTTATGTCGAAATTATATACTTGATTGTCTTTCCCTTGATTTGTATGATGTTTATCTTTGTGTAATCATCGCTACTGAGAATTGTGGAATTTGCTTGATAAGAAGTATGCTCTCTGCGAAGATCACGAGGTTCTAAGAAGTTTCTTGTAGGAAAGTTTCTGGAATTCAAGATGGAAGATGGGAAATCTGTTGTTTCTCAAGTGGAGGAGCTGCAAATAATTATTCATGAGATTTTGCAGGAAGGTTATAAAATCTGCAAAGGCTTCCAGGTTGCTTCCATCATTGAGAAACTCCCTTCCTCGTGGAAGGAGTACAAAAACAGTCTCAAACATAAGAAGAAAGAGATGACACTAGAAGATCTGATCGTCAACCTTCGGATCGAGGAGGATAACAGGAAGGCTGAAATCAATGTGGAGACTTCAGAAATGAAGGCTAAGGCTAACCTGGTTGAAGGTAACGCTGCTAGTTCTTCTAAGTCTAAATCAACTAAATTCCCCGTCAAAAAGAAACCATATGCGAACAAGAATAAAAGTCCCACCTCACTTTAAAAGAAACCTTACAATCCTAAAATTCATTTGCTATATGTGCGGATCTCGAGGTCATATAGCCCGATCAGAAATTCAAAAAGGTCCGAATGATGGGAAGAAAGACAAGGCACAAGCAAATGTAGTTCAGGATGGTAACTTTTCTGGCGTAGTTCTTGAGGTTAACTTGGTGAGTAAACATGATGGACCGGGTGGGTAGACACTCGGGGCTACTAAACACATCCGTGGCACTAAAAGTGCATTTCGTCCTTCACTCCTCCGGGAGAAGGAGAAAGTCCGCTCATGGGTAACTCATCTGCTTCTAGAGTTGAAGGAAAAGGGACCTTAATTTGAAGTTCACTTAAAATGTTCTTAATTTGAAGGATGTTCTTTATGTTCCTGATATTAGGAAAAATATGGTTTCTGGTTCCCTTTTAAGTAAGAAGGGGTTCAAACTTGTCTTTGAGTCAGACAAATTTGTTCTGACTAAGGGGGGAACCTTTGTGGGTAAAGGTTATCTAGATGAAGGCTTGTTTAAGCTCAATGTAACTGATTTTGAATTTAATAAAGCATCTACTTCTTCTTATATGGTTAAGTCATTTGATCTGTGGCATAGTAGACTTGGACACGTTAATAATGTTTCAATTAAAAAAATGATGCATCTAGGTAACATATCCAAGAATACTATTTCTGAAAATAAGAGATGTGAAGTATGTGTAGAATCTAAATATGCTAGGAAACCTTTCAAAAAGGTAGAAAGAAACACTGAGTTGTTGGCATTGATTCACACTGACTTATGTGATCTTAAAGGTTACATGACTAGAGGAGGTAATAAATATTTTGTTACATTCATTGATGATGCTTCACGTTTACATCATGTTTATCTTCTTAAGAGTAAGGATGATAGCTTAGCTAAATTTATTTCCTTTAAAACTGAAGTTGAGAACCAGTTAGACAAGAAAATAAAAATAGTTAGGTCTGATAGAGGAGGTGAATATTCTGGTCCTTTCAATAAATTTTGTGAAAATAATGGTATTGTACATGAGACCATCGCCCTTATGCTCCCCAATCCAATGGGATAGCAGAGAGAAAAAATAGGACTCTCAAAGATATGATCAATTCAATGATCAATAGCTCGGGGCTTCTATGAATCTATGGGGGAGGCTTTGCTAACGGCCCGTTATATTCTGAATAAGATACCTTTTAAAGACACGATAAAACTCCATATGAGATGTGGAAAAATAGGACACCGACTTATAGATTCTTTAAAGTGTGGGGGTGTTTGGCTAAGGTATCTATACCAACACCCAAGAGGACTAAACTTGGCCCTAAACCTGTGGATGTGTCTTTATTGGGTATGCACAGAATAGCAGTGCCTACAGGTTTTTAGTTTTCAAATCTAAAAATAAATTTGTTGATGATAATACCATTATTGAGTCTAGGGATGCTGTCTTTTTTGAGGATAAATTCCCATTTATTGAGAGATCGGGAGGGACTCCGAGTTCTTCTACACTTGCTCCTAGAGTTCGAGAAGATTCTTCTGCTGAAGATGAAATTGAACTCAGGAGGAGCAAGAGACCTAGGACTAACACCTCTTTTGGACCTGATTTCCTTACTTTCTTAGTAGAGGAGGATCCTCAGACCTATTCAGAGGCCATGTCATCTTCTGATGCGATTTTTTGGAGAGAGGCCATTCTAAGTGAATATGAGTCCATTATAACCAATAACACTTGGGAGCTGGTTGAGTTGCCCCCTGGTAGTAAAACTATTGGAAATAAATGGTTATTTAGAAAGAAACTTAAGGCAGATGGATCCATTGATAAATATAAAGCGAGATTAGTAGCAAAAGGCTATAAACAGAGAGAAGGGTTTGATTTCTTTGATACCTACTCTCTGTGGCCGAGGATTACATCTATCGAATGTTAATAGCCTTTGCTTCTACTCGTAATCTAAAGTAATTCACCAAATGGACGTTAAAAACGGCATTTCTAAATGGGGAATTACAAGAGGAGATATATATGGATCGGCCCGAAGGGTTTGTTTTAGAAGGCCTTGAGAGAAAAGTTTGTAGGCTAAAGAAATCTCTTTACTACGGTCTCAAACAAGCTCCTAAACAAAGGGTATGAGAAATTTGATAGTGTGCTAATCTCTAATGGTTTTAATATTAATGAGGCAGATAAATGCATTTATTGTAAATTTGAGAAACAATCTGGTGTAATTATCTGTTTATATGTGGATGACATGTTGATCATTGGAACCAATTTAGAGACCGTCAATAAGACTAAATCTTTTTTGAGTAAGCATTTTGACATGAAAGATTTGGGTATTGCTGATGTCATTCTTGGCATTAAGATTGTGTATAATTCTGATGGAATTACTTTGTCTCAATCTCATTATGTAGAGAAAATGCTTAAAAGATTTAATCAATTTGACTGTGTACCTGCCAGAACACCATATGATCCTAGTATACATTTGACAAAAAATACTGGATTAGGTGTATCTCCTTTAGAGTTTTCTAGGGTTATAAGCGTCTCATGTATCTTATGAACTGCACTAGACCCGACATAGCTTACGCCGTAAAGCAAACTTAGTAGATACACCATAAATCCCAAAGAATGGGCATTGGGATGCTCTTATCGAGTATTGAGATATTTGAAATATACTTCAAATTATGGTGTTCATTATGGCGGATATCCAAATTGTCTTTGAGGGTACGATGATGCCAATTGGATTGCTGATTCTCGGGAATCTAAATCCACTAGTGGCTATGTGTTCACTATGGCGGGGGTGCGTGTCTTGGAAATCATCTAAGCAAACTTGCATTGCCCGTTCCACTATGGAATCGAGTTTATAGCTTTAGACAAAGCTAGTGAGGAAGCAGAGTGGATCGAGAATTTTTGATGGATATCCCGCTTTGGCCTAAACCCTTCCACTGCCTCTCTATTCAATCATGATAGCCAAGCTGCTATCTTGAGGGCCAAAAAATACTTCCTATAATGGGAAATCTCGACATATTCGTCGAAGACATAACACCTTGTCGGCGGTTGTTAAGAGATGGGATCATAGCTATTGACTTTGTGAGGTCAAAAGAAAATTTAGGCGATCCTTTAACTAAAGGCTGCTAGAGAGTCGGTTTTAGTACATCGAGGGGATGGGGCTAAAGTCTATTAAAGACTAATTGCCTATTTAATTAAATCACCGATAACCCGACACCCAACCTTGGTGAATGGAGATCCCGGATCAAGGTTCAATGGGGAAACAAGTTATCTGCATGATTTGTGGGGTACTACACCTAGAGTGAAAACTCTGTACCCATCCCTATGATGTAGTAGTACCTTCTGTATCTTTTAAAGGATGAGTAAATACTCTTAATGCTTTCTATAGCTGGTTTTTCCAGTGGGGTGTAATGATACAGTACACTCCTGATAGAGGCACCTATATGAGTGAGGAAGTAAAAGCCGCTTCCTATGAGAACTTATAGGCTTGTTCTCTAGAGCACTCATGAAACCTGGGAAGCTCATGGCTATACGAGCACAACTGAGGGAACTCTATGATGATTTTTGAAGTTATGTGTGTTAACTGTTGACTTGGCTTACATATATGTTGAACAGCCTTCAAGACTAAGGTCACCGGGTCAACTAGTAATCCCGACAGACAAACACCAAGCGAAGGTTCAAGTCGTATGACACCTTCAGCCCATTCATAACTTCTTCATACTCCAGACATTCTTGTTTTGTTTTTTCTTTTCTTCTGTTTCTTAATAATTCCATTCATGTGGGGGATTGTTGGAAATGTGAATGAATTTGTGTCCCATGGGGTTTGAACCCATGACCTTTTGTATCTACTACACTCTAATGTGGGGGCTTTAGTCCCATTATTGGTTACTAAACTTAAGACTCTTAAGTTTATATTGGTTAATGTCCTTATGGAGGGATAGTGTAGAGATATAAGGAGGTGCTCGCGCACACAAGGCCTCCCTTGGTTTTGGGGGCTCTCGGGGGAGGTGGGAGCTCCGAAAACCTTAGTCTTGGCGTGTGCCCACACACGCGCGTGGGCGCGAAGTCTTGGGACTTGTTTTGCGGAATCTTTTGATCTTCTTTCCAAAACTGAAACTGTTAACCTTTTCACTGAAAAACTGAGTCGCGAGTGTCAGATCTATAAAACAAAAAGTCTCTCTTGTTCTTCAAATCAAAAACCTCGTCTGGAGTATGCTGAGAGTTTCTACTGAGCAGGTCATTAGCTGGTGACACGCTCGTCCATTGTTGTATCCTGGGAGACGTGCGCTTGAGGCTGGCAGCAACCATACCGGTGGCGTTTTTCGTCTTAAGGAAATTGTGCAGAGCACAATCCTCAGTGATAAGTTTTACTTGCTTTATTATTACTGTTTTTCTATACTAGTTATTACACAAAGCACATAGGTGAGGTGCAGAGGGATGCCATAGTGCGTATGTGGGTTCTTAATTTCTTATCCTCGGCCAACAACATCCACCTTATAGGCTTATACAGTTAAATTTAGTATAATGAATATGTCGGAACTCTATGTAATTCATTTGGACAACATTCCAGATGGTTTGGGCGGTACTCTGATTCGTTTAAACTTTCAAAATATGTACTGTACTATAGTTTTGTACTTATTGAGTTTGCCATATATAACAAAATTATGGTGTCATTTGATCCACAATTTCTTGTGGTGTGTATGAGTGTATCCTTTTGGGACACGCATTGAGAATTAGTTGTATGATCATATTTTTTTTTTCAGTCAAACTATGATCACATTCGTTAAGGGTATATATATGTATATTGTGCCATCCTCGAGAAAGATATTATGACAAGAATAAGTTAGAGCCATACCTAGGATCAAAACGTTTATAGAACAACTCTCTATGTTTTGTTAGGAATGTGGCCTGAATTTAGTCCGACAAGTAGAAGTTGAAGATCAGAAACTTGTAAAGATTTCTCGAACTTCTCTACTTTACAGTCTACTTACAACAATAAATTCTCATACATTTGGTGTTGCTGACGAGGAGAAGTTCAATTCTTGCATTTCTACGAGATGTGGCCGGTAGTAATTTTACGAAAGATGTTGTGCTAATTTTCTACAGACTTGAACACATTCAAGTTGGCTATAAAGTTTATGTGGTTAATATTTGACGAAGGACTTCTGCAATAGACACGTCGTATTTTTCCTAATAATAATAATAATAATAATAATAATGAAATAGATAAAACAGAGATAGGATATCCAGCAGTTACGGATAAAAGCCGTAAGTAAGTAGATAAGTTTAACCCTTGTTTTTCGGGGAGTTTTTAAGAAAACTAGAAAATAGAGTTTTCTCACGAGGGTTTCTGGGGGAAAACACAACTCACGAGGGTTTGTGGGGGAAAACACAGCGAGAGTTTTAGAAAAAAAAGTTACTGAAAGAAGAGAAGGTTTTGAACGAGGAAGATCGTCGTTTTAAGCAAAATTGCCGACTTGATCTTTTCGGGTTTTCTCATTGCTCGGTTTATAAACAGTGAGTAGAGATTTTTTTATCTTTCACTGAACCAATATTTTTAAGTCTGTTAAAAACGTTAATGTCTGATATCTGCTAATTTGCAAATTATTTACGCTTCAATTATTCTTGGTGTTGTTCATACATCTTATTTATTCTACATATTAGTTAGTCTGCGATCTTGTGATCGACTTAGTCCGGTGTGCTTGTGTAAACAAACTTAAGTAATAAAAAGATGATTTTGAATCAAATTTAATTATTGATATACGTTTGATATAAGCTTGTTCTGTTGGAATGGTTGAGTTTGGGTAAGCCGATCTTTATTGGGTTTTGGGTTGTTGGTGTCGCGAGGTGGGGCTGCTAAAGCTCCGAAGGAGTTTCAATGGCGACCAAACCAAACCAAACCGTCCTGCGTTTTGATTGTTTGGATTAGTGTTTTTGTTGGGAGATTGTTGTTGGGTTGAGGTGGATGTGTTGGTGGTGGATTGGGTGCTGGAGAGGAGCTGTCGAAGCTCCAAAGGTTGTTAATGGCGTCGGTTTTGGATTTTTGCAGTATGATGGAATTATGAATTGATGGTATAGGTAGGTGGGGGTTTTTGTGGGGATGAAAACCGCTGGGTTCCTTTTTGTTATAGATGGCCGGTGGTGGCTGCATCGGTGGTAGAGGCGCTGGTGGAGGTTTTGTGAGGAAGGAGATGAACAGTGAAATTCGAATTTGGGCTTGGGCCAAATCGTGGTGGGCTCATATGTTTTAACTTTTGGATTTTATTTTTGGGCTTAAGTTTAGACTATGGGCCTTTGGGTTAGAAGAGTTTGGGGATGGTTGACTTTGACTGTTGACCAGAGTTGATTTTGACTTTGACCAGGGTTGATTTTGACCAGTTGACCCAAAATTTGACTTTTTTCCTAAAATTATGATTCGGTCTATTAGGATAAGTCTAGGACTATTAGCATGTTTGACTTAGGCTAAGACCTTTCTAAATATACTTGTGTACGTGTATTTACTGCTTTGTGATTTTTCAGTCTTTTACGATACACAACGTTATGACACTTATACATCCATGAAATTAATAACGCGTAAACCAAAAATACTTGAATCAAGATATTCCTTCGTTCTCTGAAATAATGTATACAATAAAGTTCAATAATGCGTAAACAAAACTTACTACATCCTTTTAGAACTCTCCACGCCTCAAGTTTTGGAATTGAGTTTTATGATTGATGATGTCATATGTTAGGTGGACATTTATTGAATGTGCCATAAATGGCCCATTAGCATTATATATGGGGTATTCATTGAATGTGCCATGAATGACCCGGGTATTCATTGAATGTGCCATGAATGACCAGATTGTTTGGACTGCCCTAAAGAGGAATTAAGGTATTCGCCTTGCGGGTTAGTTGTATTCCTTGAGTGTACGGGAATGTAGGGTTGGGTATTCCTGAATGTGGTAGGAATGACCTGACCAGGCATTCATTGAATGTGCCATGAATGGCCCGTTAGTGATATGATAGGTATTCTTTGAATGTGGGGGAATGACATAAGGTATTTATTGAATGTGCCATGAATGACACGAGTTTTGTGCCCAAAGAGTCGTGAAATATGTATATGAAAGCCCAGAGGTGGCTATGATATTGTGGTATTCGATTGGGAGAGAGGCACCTAAGAATGTGTGATTTGGCAAATGTGTGGAGTGCAAATCGTGGAGTAGGTACTAAAGGGTGGGTGTATAAGAAAAGTAATTGATTAATGGATAAGCTAGAGAAATTTATTTGATTATGCGAGCGTGGTTGAGTTTACTTTTGAATACATATAGAATATCTACATATGTTATATACAAGTTCTAACTTTCTTTTGCAGGAGAGTAGGACTTAATAATATTTTGTCTTGAGGGGCCTTGATCCTACCCTTATCTGAAATGGATATTGGTAAGTATTAATTCAAGTATTTAGATATTAAAACGAGTTATTAAAATGAGTTAATATAATGGAAGTTTTGCTTGGGAATAAACTATGCCGGTTGAGATGACGGAACTACCTTTCTTCCCAGTTGAGAATGATTAGGTTATGAAAGAGTTAAAGTGTTAGTTGGATAAGAAAAGATTTTAAAGGTTTATATGTGGTTAGTCTACTCATACCAGCAAATTCCATTTTGATGACCCATGTTTGCTTTGTTTTGGCAACGTGGGTGTGTTCTTGGGAATATAGGTGGAAGGCAGTGGAACCGTGGCGTGTGATTGAGATTCGTGTCTGGAGCAGTCCGTTAGTTTTCTTTTAGGTCTGATTTTTATTGGAATGATGTAATAACGTAGTTTATCTTTTTCATGACATAAAAATATAGTAGTGAGGAATTTTATTTTGAGAGTTTGTTTGATGTTTTATTTGGACGGATGATATCTTAATAAAGTAATGGCGGATAATTATTGGGATTATTTTAATTTAAGTTGTTTCTGTTATGACATGGGGTTTTGTATGTGTAGTATCCCCATCATAGTCTGGGTTTTTAAACAAGTGAACCTAGTGATATTTGAGATATTTATATTTCAAATATTCTCGGGGTGTGACAATTTTCCCACGCCATCAACACTTGATTTTAACTAATTATCTTCCGCTCCAATAATTCACACATAGGAAGAATGACGAATATAACTTACTTCCACAACGCCATTAGAGAGGATGACTCTGCTTCCACCACTTCAACCGATGACCAAGTTGAAGAGGTAGCCAGACCATATGTGGGACCATCGTCCGTGTACTCCGTTATTGACGAGGCCTGTTTCGGTTTCACTAGACTATCAACTGTTGGGTCTGTTGGCCAGAATATCAATACTTGCATTTCTTCCGATTCTGGTAATAACACTCGTTCAGAAAAAAAATTCCTAATTTTCCTTTGTGTTTCAACTCCTTTTATTACGTACATGCAGTTCAAAGTCAGTGTTACTTATTTCAGCTACTGAACCTGTTTTAAAGTTTCCTTGTAAGAATTAATTTTGGACTTCTACTTTCTAAAGTTGTCAATAAAGCAGTACTATTGATCTGGCCATCATGTGTTATTTTGTTGACTTGGTCGTTTCCCAATTGGCATAAGAAAGGCGACTCAATCATTTTATTTAATTATGTGACTCCAGCTCCTCAGATTGAAGGTGGAGAGCTGAAGTCCCCCAACTTGAAGATTTTCAGCTTAAGAGAACTCAAAGCTGCCACCAGGAGCTTCCGCCCTGATAATATTCTGGGAGAAGGCGGTTCTGGTGTAGTATTCAAGGGTTGGATTGACCAACACAAGCTAACTCCTACTAAACCTGGGACGGGTTTGGCTGTTGCTGTTAAAATTCATAAACAGGAATCATTTCAAGGCCAAAAAGAATGGTTGGTGAGTATCACCCTCCTTATAAACTACTCTAATCATTACAAAATAACTTCTCTTATGATATCTCGAGAGTGTGCATATAATTTAGAAGTGTGTATCGAGTCTAAATGCATTCAGCATATTATATATACTTGCAATGTTTGTATACTAGCATGTCAGGGTACCAAATAGGCCTTTTGGGGCATGTTGCTTAACACCGTTTTCCCTAGCAAGTTTAATGCAATGGGCATCTGTTATTTTTGGCTGCCAAATAAGTCACAGTCGATACATGTTCTGGCGCCTGACCTGTAGATCACTTAAACCAAATATGGGAAAACAAATGGAGAACAACACAGTTTCTGCGGTGGGTTACGTACTGATGTACAGACGACACAACTTTTGCCTTCCGTTATAGCTTTACAATCCATAATGCTTTCCTGTTAATATAGCACAAGGGAAAATGACATGGATGATAGCACATACAGTCGGGCGGAACCAGGATTGTAGATATTATTATTATTACCTTTTTTTGGGGGGGGGGGGGGGGTGTATTTTTTAGGTATCTTAAACTTTATGTATTTTTAAAAAAAAAGAACCAATCCATGTCTACACATGTAAAATGTGTATAAATAGATGTATGTTAACTAGTATATATATAGTAAATGTCTATATAAAGTGTATACATATAGTAATATATTTTGTTCTGTTAGAAATTTAGGGGGGAGCTATAGCCCCTCTTAGCCATGCCTGCGGCCCTGCATGCAGTGTATGGCGATTAAAGTCCAATTGGTGTTAAAGTGCATATAACACCTGTTTTAGCTGTTGTATTGGACTGCTATTATCATATTATGTTGTTTTTGTACTAAAACAATGGTAATGAAAATGAATATGATGGTATACTTGTTCCGTTTATTGCGAAGGTATTTATAGAGTTTACATTATGAGAGAGAATATCTCTTCATCTATGGAAACTGATAACCACATTTAGTCAAAGGATATAGATAGCATTAACTAGTACAGGTGTATGTTGAATAGAGAAAGTCATTTAATCAGGTCCTTGATCTATGGAAACAGATAACAGCATTCCATTGGCAATCTTAATAGAGGTGGCTGAGTAGTTAGTACTAGTTTTGCTGTCTGCGATAGAGTAGATCGTAATTAGAACTGCTATCTGTATTGCACGTACATGTTAATGGGAAAGTGACATTATTAGTACGATTTTACTTAAAATTTCATCACATATGGTTCTTAAGAGGTCCTTTTTTTTTGAGGAACGTTCTTAGGAGATCCTAAGCATTCCAAGTTACCATAATTTCATTGGAAGGAATTCCAAGTATTCTAACTGTTTGTTACAACTTACAACGTTGCAGACAGAAATTTATTACTTGGGGAGGTATTACCATTCCAATCTAGTGAGGTTGATTGGGTACTGCACTGAGGATGGGCGCCTCCTACTTGTCTATGAGTTCATTCCCCGAGGAAGCTTGGATAATCATCTCTTTAATAGTAGGAACCTTGATACAATTCTAACTTCTATTTCCCCTCTTTTATTCAAATTTACACGGAGGGTTTTGTCATCAGGAAGCTTGTTAATGTTTTTTTGGATTGGGAATTAGTGAATTGTTTCTATATGTTACTAATCAAGGTCTTGATGCAGGGGTAAGCTTTCCTGGAGTGTCGAATGAAGGTCGCACTTGGGGCTGCAAAGGGGCTTGCCTTTCTCCACAGTACTGAAACAAATGTTATACATCGGAATTTTCACTGTTCCAATATCCTTCTTGATTCGGTATGTGACATACTGACATGTAAAGCGTACAACACTCCTACTGTCATCTCTCTATAATCACAGCTATGATAAGGATACACACATGTACACCATAAAATACACTTGTGTATTTTCATGTGTATCCTTAACAAACTATACATGCTGACAATGTGCCTTTAATTTCTTATCATATTTCACCTTTCACACGTAGGACTACAGTGTAAAGCTATCTGGTTTTGGGCTGGCCACGGATGGCCCTACAGGCGATGAGAGCCCTGTCTCTACTTTTGTTATGGGCACTTGTGGATATGCTGCTCCTGAGTATGTTGCTACAGGTATACTCAATTGTACACACTCCTTTATTCTTATATATATTTGAATATGCCTTTGCAGCTTTTTGCGAATGATGTTGGTTCATCAGCCATTGGTACATACTGCGATAGTCCTTTTATCTGGTCACTTTTCTTTCATTGGCCTGAAATCTCTCAAAATTAGCTGAAATCGCGGCAATTACCTTAACAAAATTTCCAATTCTCGATTTACTGGAGTACCATCTTTACTGAAGTGTTGACAAATCCAAGGGGAGTAGGGACATCACTTCTCAAGGCAAATTACAATCTCTCTCCTACTTTTAATGTTCTTTTTGAGATACTCACTTCCCCTAGTAATGGATCCATTATCTTTGAATTTTTTTTGAAGGGTTTTGTAACGCTTTTTGTTGAAAAATAATAGGTTGATATTGGAAATACCTCACCAATTTCAACTTGAGAGGAAGCTCTCAACTATAATGAAGATTACAACTTGTCACAATGTACCCCCAATGTTTTCGAGGAGGCAATTGAGGCATCGCCTCGGTGAGACTTCGTGCAAAACTTCGGTTGAGGCATCCATACACAAAGAACTGCGCCTTAAAAGTCGGCTTACATGATGTGTTTAATTTTTGCTTGAGGAGTACCCTTAGACTCTGATTTTCTCTTTTTATTTGATTTATTTTAGGTTATTGTATGTACCAGTGTACTCGTACCCCTACGAACGACTATCATTGGGTACTACTATAAGAGCCGCCCACTAATGAGGCGTGCTTGCTTGCCCACTACTATGGCAGTCCCATTTGCCTACTAGTGAGGCGTGCTTGCTTGTCTGCTACTGTGGCATCGCTTGCCTACTAGTGAGGCGTGCTTGCTTGTCTGCTACTGTGGCATCGCTTGCCTACTAGTGAGGTGGGCTTACTTGCCCGCTACTGTGGCAGTCCCGCTTGCCTACTAGTGTGACATTCGGGCATGCCTCCTATTGGAGCAATGACACTACCCACTAATATGGCACCCAAGTTATATATAGCAGGTCCGGAGATATGTCAAGGGATTTTTTCCATATGAAGTTTTTGGAAAATACAAAGAGGGAAATATCTTATCAAATAAGGAAAGGGTATTTTAAGTAATAAGATTCCTATAAATACCCAACAATTATTTTAAACAAAGAACTACGTGCATTTTTTAGACTTGATTCCAGTCTCTCTCACTTCATATCAACCTCTCCAACAAGATCATTATAACCATTATTCTCACTATCGGTAAGAGAGTCATACAAATATATCATACCTAATCAGAACAAATGAAAGTGATCACCTAACTTTTAAATATCCTTCACTAAATGACGGAATTGTGTTCGAAGGGACCACATGTCACTTTGAAGAAAATTGGCACAACTTGCCTATTTGCATCAAAGACCCAATCTTTTTATTAGTATCTAAAGCCTTCAATTTTTAGGCAGGCACCCATTTTGCACAATAGAAATTATAGATGAGATACTCATTTTTACTATTGCAGTCCTCAAGTCATTTTTATATTCTTTTTCATGTTATAGTGGTCCGTTAAATATTTCGGCTAGACCCGGCACTTTGTCAGTTAGCTAAGGTTTATCAGTTTATGTCATAATAAGATAAGGAGAAGCAGTTGGAAGCGTAGGCAACCGTGACTCGTGCCTCTTATGTTTCTCCCTATGTCTATTCTGTTCTCTATCTCTTCTAAGGAAGTATATTTCTCAGCAACTTTATCTGCTTCGAAACACATACTCATCCACAATTTGAAGGTTAGAAAATATTAATGCTTTTTTTTCAGAAGTTTTGTGTCATTTGTAGTTACTATGAATGTGTACACACGATTATATATGGTGCATATTATGAGTATCATTTCCGTGTATCGAGGGCTGGTAAGAGTAGCATAAACTAGTCAAGTACTACATTGACACAATGTCAAACATAAACCTACATAGTAAGTTTGCTACTTACTCTACATCAAGGTCGCTTTTACTCTAGGACGATGAGCCTACATTACCCAAACCACAAATGCATGTCAATGAAACATCCGATTGGTGGTGAGAAGTTATTACAAACCCAGTAGCTCCTACAAATCCACCGTGTTAGCGTGATAGCCTCGGGGAGACCTAGGCAATGATTTTGGGGAGCTCTCACGGATGGGGAAATTGCATTCACAACTCTCCGGAACATAACCCATAATGCTCCTTACATATTGCCGGAGCCATGGCTACCACAATGTCTTGATAGTGGTTCTCAAAAGCTTAACCGGAATGCAATGGTCAAAGATCGACCTTAGGCTATAGTTGTTTGATGTGGTTTCAAGACGGGCGCCCTCCACTAGGACCCGATTCCAAGGAGGAAGCCAAATCCGAGTAACGGGCATTTGCAGACTATCATCCCGCAAAGCACCACAAAAAAAATGTTAAGTAGCACAAAATATATCACAATGAATAACCATAAATTGAAGTTTAAGGATGGTACTCAACCTGTTTTTAGGGTCCAATGGTATGACACACGGAAACTTGTGTCTTGTCAACATCGTGAACAATTCAATGCTTATAGCAAAGCAAAGAAAACTCGCTCTAACCTCTGAAGACTCCACCACCAACTTCTTTCTCCGAATACTAAATTGTTTCTGCAAGGTCTGCAACACCAAGCTCCATACAGCATAAGGAAATGGTATTTTACAATGGTCGCTTTACCTGTAGGAAATAACAAGAGTGTACAGTGTACATGAAATAGATGAGCTTTATTTTGCTCAGCTGCAAAAATCTCAATGTTTTGCAAGTCTTCAAGCTGATCTGAATTGCACGATTCAGTCTTACGGTCAGCAACCAACACTAAACAGGTGAAACCTGAAACAAAAGTGGTTGTAGCTCACCTCAGAGGTGCAACTTAAAGATTAAAACCCCAAACTTGGCCAATAAAATAAAATAATCTGGGTTAGCTCCACATGCAAGGATCCTCTTGATTAAGATGTGGGCAGGTTTTAATGTTAAGCTCAAACTTAAAGCAACCCTCATATCAATACAGATCCTCTTGATTAAGATGTGGGCAAATGCAACAAGCAAGGACTCAACAGTACGTGACTAAGCCAAAAAAACATGGTTATTACATGGTTTTATTAGTTCTAGATACATTTGTTGAATGGAACCACGAGGGACATCAATAACTGGAGTTAAAGAGTTTCCTTACTGGAAGCTTCAACTGCAGATTCCAACATACTTACAAGTCCCGGATCATTCGACTTTCGTTTCTTTTCGCCAGATCTGCCTTTTGGTGTTTCCTTGTTGGAAGCTTCAACCGCAGATTCCTCCGAAATGAGAAAAGTAACATCCACTATCAATTAACTTTGTCAAGGAAAATACCGGTAAGCGGTTGCATGCTTCATTTGTAATGTGAGGTTCCAAAACTGGGTTTCCATCCCAAACTTGTCACCCTCGGTGGTGTCCCGCTTAGCGTGAATGTGTTGGTGAGGGGTGAAACATAAATTTGGGAATGATCGAGATGCAAAAGTTCTTCATAAATAGCAATTTTCAACATGACAATTTGTGTGAATAAATGATAAACAATGAGCATATCTTGTGTAATGATAAAGAATGTAGGATCACCAACATCGCACAAAGTATAATTTAGACAACCACACCTGTAGTTTTGAAAGATATTTCAGCAAAGATCCCGGAAATAGTACGTTCATGACAAACTGCAATTCCAAACCAAACACTAAGAAACTTTTATAATATGCTTTATTAAAAATAATTTAATGTAGCAAGATGGAAAGATATTATTGTCCTCACAAGAGAAACAATACAAGCCATAAGACAGACCAAAAGAAACTCTAACCTCTACGAAAAATGCGAGGATAGATTAAAGGGCTCTAACATATTTGAAAATGTGCACCGCAAAACATCTACAAACTCACAATATAGTATCACCTATCCAACTGGGATGGAAAAGGATGAGTGGGCTACAAGGTGGAAAACCTCACAGGGGATGTCTTAGTTTCCGTGGCAGATACATTATAGAGTATAGACTCTCTTGGATGTAATATGGTTTGCTTTCCTTAATGAAATTTCATTATATCAATAAAGACTAAAACATAAATTGTACAATTCTATGAGGTGTCAGAAGTTATATGAAACTTGAAAGTCTAGAGAAGCAATTCATACCTTAGGAGCCAATACAAGCATGGATTTTAAAGTCAACTCCCGAAGAAAAGCAGATGTATAAGAAAAGCCCGTAGCACCATGAGGGTAAACCTAATCGCAAGGATCACCCAAACATTTTAGGATTTCCAATCTGATATTGAACGGAATATATACATATATATCAGGTGGATTATGACCTAAAGAGTTTTCTAAATGCTAGAAGAGAAACTATCATCGTTGACCACATACTTGCTCGTCTACAATTTGAGAAGATAATGATTCTCCATACTGATCTATATCTTTGGAGGAGGCCAATTTCGAATTGTCTTGGTCATTCAATGCAAAAAGTTTCACAACAGTTGGTAGTACCTGCAAATGAAAAGCAAGGATGCATCACAAAAGTAATTTTGCTACAGGAAAGCAAAACAGCACATCAAATTGCACTAGAGCATAAAAACTAAGTTATAGGCTGATATATGGTAGTATAGAAGAAACATTACAAGATAATCACCTTAACACTATATTCTTCAATAACAGTTCAATCACTAAGGTTTCTGTCCCGTCTTGTTCATTACATTATTACTAAGATAAACCTTTCTCCTTAGTGGGAGAATAAACGGACGCCCATTGTCCATTGCTTTAAAGTCTTTTCCACAACATAATACACCAACACTCAAATCATTATGATATGCTTCCAGTCACACTCACTACTCCAGTCTATTAAGTGAATCGCTACTATTAATGTTTGCTGTTTTCAATACCTGTTTCCTCCTTATTCTCGATGAAAACTCTTTGCAACGCTTTTTGGGGCATGAAAAATGATATAACTTACAATCTACGTAACATGGACACTTCATATTCTCAAAATATCTGTGTTGAATACATACCGTTGTCCATATTCATGCCTCAAAGCTCTTCCTAACGCTTCAACCGCTAACACGTACCAAGTGCTACAAGGCTCCCTGTGTATGTTACAGCTTGAAATAGTGATTGCACCTTCCTTGGTTAAAAGTAAGGGTACTTTCCCTTTAATATCTTCCTCCAAATATATAACAAGTGCCTACCAAGTGCAATTATTGTTATTAGAATCATGTTTTGGAAGGTGTAAACTGCAGGATTCTGCTGGAATTCTCTGTGAACAAAAGAAATAGAAATAAGTTCCCCTATTTATATTCCTAATTATCTGTCACCCGAAGAGCGTCAAGAAGAATGCTTTTACCACACAGCTGCATGTAACTGAGGACAAAGCTTTTACAAAGCTAGGGAACCGAGGGTCAAGATTTGCTTGAAATTTTTCTGCGCTTTTCATACCACATATCTTAGCTATATCACTTAATGGCTTAATACTTGCTTATGTTGAAAGCTTCAAAAGAAATAGAAAAGATTTATGAGACAAGCAATAAAAAAGAAGGCCAACATAGACTTTGTTGAAACAGGAAAAAGGGATTTGGTATACCTTGCAGGTGTCTCAGATGGATAAGAACCACCTATTCAAGTACACAGTTCGATTAGTCATTCAAACCTTTATTATGACTTGAGCAATAATTTTAAAGTGCTAATGCTGAGCCGGCAGCGGTTATAAAAGCCTGGAGTCATTGACATTTCAATCCATAAGAGTTAATCCTCAGAAGCTTAATTCTAATTGCAAACAAGTAATTAAACCACAGAGTCATCTTGTACATACATGTGACCCGACAACTAATTTGGCACACCCTAGCTTGGTTTGACAAAATACAGATATTTTAGACAATGCATTACGTGGAGAAGAGAAAGGGAGCAATGGAGAAAAATAATCCAACCCGTCGTGATCATGTGCTTCTTAGGCCACATTTGGTATCACTGAAATCATAAAAAGGCTATTCTCTTGAAAATACACGTTGTCCAAGCCAAGTCGAACAATAATTTTATCTACTTAATTCAACACTCAAAAATGATTACATGTAGCTTAAATTTGGTTACTTCTTCACTCATCTCTCTTTAGTTCATAAAGGAAAATGAAGTCTCAACCACATATACATGAAAAAGATGCTCAATGAAAAGAAGGTTTATAACTATGAAATTCACGCGGATAACAATAAGTCTCAATCCGACTTTTCTGCTATTTCGTTATTCTGAAAATGTTAAATAACGAGTTGCATCAATGAAAAGAGTGAAAGTTACAAGAAAGAGGAGCGCACGAACACACACACACACAAACAACAACGGGAGGCTCAAAGGAAGCAAAGACCAACCATACCACAACCAATTTTATATTTGTAGTAATATGAAATCCAATACTAACAGTAATAACAACACTTAAAAAATCAAATCACAACATATGGAGTAAATAGATCTAACAAAAAACCTAATTTTTTTCGAATCAAATAACTAATAACTATCAGGCAAGCTTCTTTTGTATAAAAGATGCATCTTTTATCTGATAATCCAAAGTTAGAAACCCGGAATCAATTTTGAACAATAATTTAAAGGGGGAGGAGGAAAAGAAGAAGAACAAGAAGGGGAAAGAACAAGGAGGAGGAGGACTTACGAAGTGAGGAATCGAAACCTTAGCCGACAACACCACTCCACTGGTTTTTCTTTCTTTTTTTCTTGTTCTTTGTTATTCTTTTTAGGGCATCGGGTTTGGACGAGCAGAAAAGACTCCCGATGAAGTTTTCGTTATTTCTTTTTAGTGTTTTCTTTTTCTTTTTCAACATAATTCTTCCCCAACACTAACGTATACTGAAACGTGACAAAATATACAAAAAAATGTTACATAATATTACCAACGGATACTTGTATTTCTAACGGATAATAAGTGTTTTAAATTAACTAACGGATGTATATGTGTTACTAATGAAAAACCTCATTTGTTGCAAATTAGCCCAAATGGTGTAGTGAGTGTAACTATGGCTGACGAACGAGTAGTGACTTGGCCGTCAATTGTGTGCATGACGGTAAAAGAAACGAGTTACCTGCCGCGGTGTATGCCTCTCTACATTTTTTGTAATCATCTTACCATCCGTATTTAGATGCTCCAAGCCGTCAATCTCACCCCCAATCTATTGATCTCATTGTTCCTCTGTCTCCAACTTCCTTGTCGTCGATGTTGTTACGTTGAATACTCTACAAAAACTAAAATCACCAATAACACAAAGGAGGGAACTGTGTTGCCCCTTGTTAGACCCGTCACCATTCTAGCAATACTCGGCGTGATTGTCAAACCCCTTTTTAACATCCCCACACAAACCGGAGGTGGTACACCTATCCTGCTACCACCGTCCACACCCTACTAGTCCACCAGTTCCCACACTTTACCCCCAGTTCCCACACTACACCATCACCCACACTCCATAGGCCGACACACTACTCCACAACCCAAATAGCTAAGAGGCCCAACAACATCCAAATAAGCCCATTTTGCCAAGATCTGAAATGGATCCAAACCACCCTATTTCCCCATCTTCTCCACCCATCTCTCCACTCACCACCAGTCCACCAGATCTGACCAATTCACCACCACCACCAACAAGCAGAATCCTCATCCCAGCTGAAGTACCACCCTCCTCCTCTTCTCTTATGAGATTCCCATCGAATTTCAAAGAACATTTTCGGCTTCAAACAACCTCCACAAAGACATCCTCTACTTCTTCATCCATACAAAACATTTCTTGTTGCAGAGTGTAGCTTTAAGTTGGCTCTTCTTTAATGTTTCTTGAATCGCCTAGCTTCTTTTCCAAATCTAGCCCTCTCGCAAAAGAGATTTCTCTAACATTCTCGAGATATGTCTTTGTTGTTCGGCCCGATTGCATTTTTATGTTCTTTGAAAAGAAGTGGATTCTGTTATTGACCGACTCCATTCCAGCGGACTCAAGGTACGGCCGGTTCAACCAATTTCTCAATCTATACAAGTAAGCCCATGGTTGAGATTTTTGATTTCCAGTTGATAGATAATGAGTTTCCCGCAAGTAAGTACTGAATTAAGCCGAGGTTATACCCCATTCCCTTCAGTTGATCGAATTCTCATTCCTCAAATTGTCTAAAGCCCAACCCCATTCGGATCCTTGACATTCTTTCCACCGCCTGTGTTTTCTCAGCAATTTCGCCCTTGATAACCACGACAGAGGCCTTCATGGCATTAGCACTTGCGTCTCTTCGTACTTTCGTCTTACTAGACGACGACTTCATGCTTATGAGCCTTTTCTTTCACAACACTCAATCTCACTTCGTACTCCTCCTCTCTTTGTTATGCTTCTTTTCCCTCTTCTCTGGAAAGGTGCCACCTTTCTCTGGTTTTCATAAACCCCCAATAGTGTTGGCAGCCACCTTTTTCTCACCCACATCTCTCTACTCATCGGTCCCCACAGACGGCGCCATTTGTTGCACCCTCAGCTCTGACCGTGACCCCTCCGGTCCTCTTATGACTTGGCTGCACCTCTTGGGTTGCCTACGTATCCCTTCTGGGAATCAAGCCGTCGTAGTTCACTCTTATCTCTCTCTTTCTCCTCCTCCTCCTTTCTATCAGTTGCCTTCTCTTCCCTTTTATATATCCCTCTTTAGGTTTACTTCTTGGGGCCTAGTATGGTATTGGGCATACATACTATGGTCCTTCTATGAATATGACTAATACAGAAACCATGAACACATCTCTAATCATCAATGTTGGCATGAAAAATGTAGCTTTTTAATCGTTTTTTGAGTGAAGTTGTCTTTCCCGGAAGGATAATAGGACGAACCTAGGATGAGATCACTCGCTTTCTCTGCTCGCTACCCATTGGAAGGAGATTTGATAGGTGCAGTTACCAATAGATTTATTAATTTCTTGATACCGCCGTCATTTTTTCTCTAGGTTTGTTCTTACATACTTGATTCACCCAGGGTCATTAGGCTCTTTTGTAGCTCTCTCAGGGTGTCCACGTCACTTTTTACTCATGGGAAATCAGGATGACAAAATAGGAATATTACGAACAAAACTTTTGCAAATAAAAAAAAAAACAAAAAAAAACCCTTCGCCTTCCCGAAACACTATGGATTAATTTCTTTCCTCTCTCTCTCTCTCAATCTTCGCTGGCTTACTTCTGTAAGCTTGGCCACCGCCATCAACGAGTCAGACACCTAGAAAAGTCATTAATTTCTCTCTTCAACCTCATTAAATTTTTGGGGTTTGGCGAGGAATTTTTCAGGTGAGATCTTTTGCTAATTTTGTGGTTTCTTTAATTACTTGCGAATTCCTCAGAGTGTTAGTTGCTCTACTACTTAGTGATTTTGAAGTAAAAAATATCTTTTTGACAACTTCTTCAATTGTTCCATTCTTAATTTTCAATTAGTAATAGTTGTTGAATTAATTTGGGGTCTAAGTGTTTGTGACAATGTCTCACTGAGTAGGAGAAAAAAAAAAGAAAGAAGGGAACATCGGAACTATGTCAGTGATTTATTATTTCTACTAAAGCTGAAATGTTGTTAAGAAGTGGAAGTTCATGCATAAGTGTTTTTTTTTTCTATGACTATAATGATATGAGGGATGCTACAGTTCTTCTACATAGTTCAGAGATATCTAAATCCTAGAAGAAGAGATTAAATGCATCTGCCTTTTCTTATTATGAGGACTTTGATTTGTACGTTCATTCATAAACTTTATGTTGTTCTTTTTGTGATTTCATCTTGAAATTGGACGTCAATGTCCAAAGTTTACGCGCATGTGTTGCCTCAATCAACTTTTAGCCTGACCGTATAATCAATCAATTTCTACACTACTAAATTTATTTTCCTCCTTCATATTGACTATTTCTCTTCTGTTTGGTCTTAGACCTTAGTTGAATTCATGTGAAGCTTTAATTTAATCTTTCCGTTGAATATATACTTATGATAAGAACTTATATAATATCAATGCATGTGTCTTCTTTGTTTTGTGACACAATGTCAAGAAGTAATCAGAAAAGGTTTTCACTTGCATTACCTTAAATCTATATCTATCTGAGCTTTTCAATTTGGTTTATTTCTGATTCTGTTCTTTCTTTCTTTAAAGGCATTGTAAAGTCTAGACAACAATGGTAATATCCTTGTCTTAGTTACAAGATGACTTTATGCCTGCCACCAAACAAGTGCACCGTTCTAAACTACAAAGTTATATAATTACAATAAAGTTACCTAGCGATCCCAAGTTAGGCTGCACTATGACCTTTGAGGGTTTCGCTAAGCTAGCTAACAGATCAAGTAGCTACAACATAGCCAGCACTGTCGACATTCACAACTCAGGTAACAATTTATCCTTATAAGGCGCAAGTCGGATTTTACATATCTAGACATGTCTTCATTTTAACTAATTATCTAATTAGGTCCTATTATTATCATTTTGTAATTACTTCCTTCTGTCTTAGAAATTCTTTCTTTTTAGTCTCCGTCCAAGCCATCATGAAACTTCTAACTAAAGAAGTACGTAGTCAAGGTTAGGAGTGTAAAAAAAAACCGTTGACCCATCATCCGGTAGGGTACCCGGTCTTCACCCGCCACCCAAACCCGCACTGACCCGAAAATAGACCCACCCCGCCCCGCCACCATTTTTGTGCGGTCGGGCTAGGGGTGTAGGTTCTATGCTCAAACCCAACCCATCAAACCGCCCGACCCGTACCGTGTCAAAAGCCGTTGACCCAACCCCGTTGACCCGCACAATTTCAATACTCTAACTCTAATATTTTTGTATTTTGTTTATAATTTCTTTCAACTTTTGTAGGAATTTGATAGATATGAATACAAACTTATGAGTTCAACATCAATTTCACATATTCAAGTTTGAACATTGGGAAAATATCAAAAGTTCAAATTCAACTTTCGAATTTTGAAGAAGATAAATCATTCATCTTTGTATTAATTTTGAATTCTTTTAGTTCATATTTTATTGTTTTGTACCATAGATCCTTGCTCCCATCTTCATTTTATCATACTATGGAAAATAATCAATTTACAAATGGTAAATCACGATAAATAAGTTTCAAATTTACAGATATGGTTTTGGGTTCAAATTCAAGTTTTTTTATTTTTGTTTATTTTTTATTGATTGATTCAATTTTTTCTCTATGCTGTGAATTGAAAATATATTACTTGCAGAATTAGAAAGTGTTTTTTTGAGTGAAATTGGGTTAAAATGATAATTTCCACCCGACCCAGATGACCCAGCCCCGTAAGCTGACCCAACAGGCCGGGTGATGGTACTAAGACATGACACTTCAACCCGCCCGGGACCCATCACTATTTGACCCGCTGTTGACCCGGCCTGCCCCGTATTACACCCCTAGTCAAGGTGTACTTCTCTGACTTGAATGGGCTGCATAGGATTGTTGTTTTTTTTGCTAAAGAATCAGTTTCTTTTTAAATTCTTGGCAATGATGGGATGCTTATGCTCAAGAGCTTTGTTTAATTCCTATCCTAGGTGATCTTTGCTGTGAAAGTAACCCATCACACCGATCCTCTACTGCTTTATATATATATAATAGCAGTCCCTTTTGGAGCTCTCTAAGAGTGTCCACGTCATTTTTTTACTCATGGAAAATCAGGGGATGTGTCCGACTTAAATGGAAAAGAAAAACCCAAAAAAGCCCGTGACTAGAAACTATAATCATGCATCCAAGAAAAACCCCGAATGCAGCTAATAAACCGAACTCTCTAAAACCCTTAGAACGACTTTCCTCTCCGATGAATGGAGGCTGCTCGACTACTTTCCATGACCGATTGTAACTGATATCTCCACTGCAAATGAAATAATCAAAGCTTTACAGTGATTTTATATAGGTAGTTGCATACAATCCACTTACTCAAGAAAAAATCACGTGGATAGCCTTAGATGATCACAAACCTTGATTTTTTCAGTTGTTTGTTGATACACTACAAATTTTATAAAGGGTTAACTAGTATTACGCCCCTCCAGATGAGCCAATTAGGATTTCCCCCAACTAGATTGGGAAATTAGGGTCTCCCCGTCCCCAAATATACACAAAAAAAAAAACTAGAATTTTATTGGTTTAGATTGGTTGTTTATTGTTCTATTATTGTTGTTGTTATACTGTGGCTTTCTGTGAATCAAAACTTATCATAATTGGACCTTATTCAATTTAGAATTTTTGTGATTGTTATTCATAAGTCTTCTCGATCCATTTAGATAGATTGCCTGGCACTTTTTATAGTTTTAGCGCGTGTTATTGAGTCTAATGGAACTAGATTTCTCAGTTAAGTATGTGGCAAATCATCATAGTACTAGAATGACACAAGTAAGCTTATAGAATAGGACTGGTTCCTTAAAAGTGTTTAGCTCCTATTGTTATCTTTCGAAAATGAAGTATTTAGCTCCTAAGGTTTTAAAGTCCGTTGACAAGCATTTTACAATTATGTGATATTGGAGTATCCTATTTTAGTCGTTGATGTGAGCTATTCATTCTCATTTAAATCAAGCTATTTTATTATTATTATTATTTTGAAGTTGTTCTATTAGGAGTGTTGATTTTTATTTTTTGGGTTTGGTTATGAACTTATGATGATGAAGATTAGTTCCTCATATTTGTTATATATTTCCAGAAACGAAATTTGAGATCTCTGCAATCTAGGGGTTTCCAACACTAATTTTCTCCCATTCAATCTTAGAAATCTGGTAAATTATCATTTCTTTTTTGAGCACTGTGATTCAACAATTATTAGAACTGCACCAATTTATTTTCTTTTTACTGATTTTAATCAATATGTTCTACTTTCTTAAAGCAATTTATCGTTTGTTAATTCGCCGCACTCAGCCATTGGAGTCTATCATTCGAAATCTTGATCTGCATGTATATTTAATATATTAAGTAAATTAATTTGACGAGCACGCTACCCCTTCCTGTTTGCCATCAATCTATACCAGTCGGTGTTGTTGCATGGTATGCGTAATGCAGTGTCGGGTTTAGAGACATGCGGCGGTTTGGACACGGGCGAGGTCTAAAAAATCAAGACAGGGGACACGGCTAATATTTTAATTTAATATTATATTTTATTAAAATATAAATTATTTTAAATAGAAAAAATATATATAGATTTTGATAAAGCCCATTAGCCATTTAAAACAGTTTTTGTTAACTTTAGATATTGAATATAACCATTCTAAAAAAGCCCAAATCCATATTGCTTATTAAAAGCCCAAATTAATCTTATCTAAGTATCTATGGAAAAAAGAAACAAAATAGCCCAAGCCCACATCCCTTATTAAAACAAACAAACCCTAGATCTTAGATTCGGGTTTAAACCACCTACCATAGAAGAAGATGGGTCATTCACATCAATCCACCACCACTCAGGAATTCAGGTCAGTCTATTCTATTTCTCTCTTTCTTCCTTCTTTTTTAATCTTCCTTCTTTTTTAATCTTATTTTTTTTTTCTTTGAAACTGAAAATAGATTCAAATTTAATCTGTGTCGTCGGGTGTCGGTGTCGGTGGTTTGCATACGACCTATTACCTGACACGGAATAATAAGCGCACTCCATGCAACACGCAGTCGGTGTTGAAACTTTTGACCCATTGGACAAATTTTTTGAGCTTTTTAGTATTTTGTTTTCCATTAGGTTCGAACCTAGGCAGCAACGTAAACAATGTATTTAAGTTTTTTAAGATAGGTGTACAGAAGGAAAGAATGCTTCCTTATGATATGTATTTAGTAGTGAATGCATAGTGTAATGGAGATTGCCTGTTTGAGACTTTTGAATCTAATGTAATCCAGGAGAACCAAAACTCATTCAATATGCCTATATTAAATGTGTAACCGACATGTTTTTTTTTCGGGTCTAACATGATATGCCTATACTAATTGGGTCCGTTTTGATGGCCCTAATAATTATAATCAATGTAAGCTACTTTGATTGCTTTTTATATTTTTTGAAATTATGCTATTTACTAGATTACAAAATAACATATAGATCTTGCCGACAGAGGTTCAAGTTTTGTTCATGCCTACTGTACAAAATTGCGAGAACATGTTTGTTACTAAACATAAACGGGGGAATCTTTATGTTCCTGTTGCCTTAACATTAATTCTTTTGTGTCATGTGCTGGGTAATTACAAAGTTAGTCAGATGTTAACATTGAGACCATGAGTGGCGACTCTATAAATATGGAATATGTCATCAAGTAAATCAAACGAACCCCTCTTAGTGAGGTTAGTAATGTCCTTTACCCCTTACTCCTGTCTTCGATCTTTGTCAGTCCACGAGTTATATTTTGTGAATTATATCGGGTAAGAGATTAAAGGTGTTTAATTGAAAAGTTCTTCATATGGATTACTAATCCATTACTTTTAGGGGTGAACTATATGTTGAACACAACACTATTGTTCGGTTTATCTTCATTGGTCAAGGTTAGTGGGAATTCCATGGATATATAATATTCCAAATACACGATATTGACTTCCAATAGGTTTGTTTGAGTGTTCTATTTGATATATATAGTGATCATTTTGAGTTTTTGGGCATTACAAGTATTTCGTCATTAGTCTAAGATTTTGTCAAGGGTATATATAAGTGTACTCTTTCCCAACTTATATGGACGGTATTACTGAGTTTGTAAAAGTAGTGGCTGTGAGTTGAGAAATCATTTGAAGGGCTATAAGCACCACAGAGATCAAAACATAATTTCCCACCAAGCCAAAATTTATTTTGTGCTTTCGTGATTGTAGTGTGGCAATGCTTTGTATTCGACCTAAAATTTGTTCCTGTTAGTACTTCTAGGTCACTGTTGTCTTTTCCATAATAGATGAACATATTAATCCAAATAATACATGAATTTTAATTTTCATAATCCATATTTACTGCAATATATTTTGACGATGAGCTCATGCATACATCTACTACAAAAAAGCCCCCGTCCAGAGAAAAATGAAGAATTCTCAATGGATCAGTGATTTTCTTTTTTATTCTCCTTTTTCTTTTTTTTTTTCAGGTTTGGAACTTTTGGACTTTGGAGGTGGATGAAGAATGCAATTAAGACCCATATACCTGTATGTGCCATTTAAGATGCCGCATAAGATTCAAATGTGATCTATCGGTTAGCCCAAAGGTATTATCCTAAACTCGAATCTATACATATAATAAGACCTTATTGAACATTACAAAGTTATTAGTAGCACATGCCATACCAAATCTATAAAACATGCATGCAACAAAACCACCGATTTGAATACGTTATAAACCTATCACTTTTCAAGAAAAAAAAAAATGTAGGTGGAGTGCTTATATAAACTCAATTTATAAGGGAGAAAATCATATTTATTTAATTGTTATAGTTCTTGGTGTCGCGGCTTATCAGTTTCTTTTGGTTTTGTGGCAAGAGAGTCCATGGAAAAGATTATTCCTTAGATAATAAAGTCAATGCACAATATGCCAACTTTGAGTCTTCTATTGCAACTTTAGCTAAGTGGATTACATTATACACTTTAGCTTTGGCGATTTGAATTGTGAGACTAATTCTTCAAGGGTGTGGACCTTGATAAGATATTGTTTATCAAAAAAATTAAATAAAAGACAACACTATATAGTAGCTATCCATTAGGAGTATACGAATCCTAAAATTATTCAAGATATGGGTACGGTTCTTTCTACTGCTTTGGTGTCTTATGTACTTAATTTTTGTTAAAATATCATGTATGCTTATGGGTCATGAGGAAGTCCGTGGTCTATATATGCTGGTATTAAAACTGAAATAGAAAACTATATGACCTGATTCAAATATGGCCATGTTCAACATTAACCGTGGATATGCTTTGGTGGCATAGGATGTTGTCTCTGCTGTAGCCACCACTGTGTTATAGCTTGCACCAACAAATAGACTCCCATCAAACTCATGTTAGTTCACAATACATACGCCAGCTCGCTCAGATGAATATGGAAGTATCAAGTATAAGACATACACTATTGTTGGAAGCACTTTTAGGGACCAAAAAACTATATATTAATGTGTCTAAGAACACATCGATAATTCGTTTAAAAACTTGGCAACTGAATACCACATCTTCTCCTCGAAGGAGCTAAAATATTTGGATTGGAAAAGCTTCCCAAAATAATGAACTTGGCGTGAAATTGTCCCTAAATAATCTTACTGCTTCTTCAGTATATATGACCAATGGTGTGTGATGCAAGTATACAACTAAAGAAAATCAGAGAAAGGGTAAAAATATTGCATGAAGTATAGTACGATAATGTATGAACCTTGGCCTATCTACAATCCACTTTATGAATTTGTTAGTTCTTTATTTCAGACTGCTTATGTTTGCGTTGATAGACTCTGACACTATCAGATGCTGCAAAGGAATGCAGAGTTATAATTGACACAGTTGAAACCACACTGCCCAATGTTCTGCCAGAGAGTTTTGTCGAGGACTGCGAGTTATTCAAAGATTGAATGGCATATATGGAATGGCTTCGTTAATCAATGGCTAATTTAAGGTAGCTATTATATCATTTCATAGATCACATGAATGACTACATCTTATTTGAACTTTTGTATAATCACAAGCTCATCTGAAGTTGAAGCCTTACTTTATCCACCAAAGGTAGACAAGTAAATGAAGACACTTCTTTCTTCCCTCCTTCATGTAACTAATTTTTTATTTTTCCATTTTATCTTAGCATAAACATCATCTGTTAAGTTTGCTTAAGTTGACCATTAGAGTTATCTGATAGTTTTATTTTTTCGTGGGAGTGAATATATCAGTGCACAGGTGAATAACATGATAAGATCGCCTCAAAGAAAAGGAATAGAAGGTTTACACTTTCTCATTTTTTGAGCTTCCTCACCGTCTTTGGTTAAAGCTACCTAGCTGCTAGCAGTCACGGAAGGAATATAATCCTTCATTTTGAGGAGGTATTACTGTTTCAGCATGTGCTGCACAAACTCGACGGACCGCAAGTTGGGAAATTGTCTTGGCAAAACTGCTATTCTTTAGCAGAAATACTTGCCAAAACAAAAATAGGCATGTTTGTCTAATGATTATCTTCCTCCCTTAAGCTATTCAAGGTCAGCTGCGTAGACAAGGCTTGAGGTACTTGAGAAAGGCCTTTGCAGCTGTGGCAGCAAGGCCTACCTTGAATAACATGGAAGGGGTAGTTCATACTTCATAGTACGATAGCAAAGGCTGTTTAACTATGAAGTGATCTAAAGAGGTCTATCAAGTAAGGAAAACAGCCTTGATTTGCAAATTCAATAAAACTGAAGAAAAAGTTTGTATACAACTACAGCATATTTTGTTGATCACTTAATCAGCTAATGCCACGATTTCCATCCGTAATTGTTGGCTGGAGGAGGCACAAGGTGTTTGTAAATAAATTTGGGTCTGACACGTGGGTAACATTAAAGATCAGGATAATAAAAAAATACTGGATGGTGGCCCGGAGTCCAAGGGAGTAGCGATCATTGGACAAAAAGTTGGCTAGGTTATGGGACTTACAAAACCGGGGATTCCGTCTCCCCTAATTTACCAATGGTGATTCCATTGGGCACTCATCAAATTGGATTGGGCAACCTCTCAAAAAAAAAGAAATTTTATAAATTTGCCATATTACAAGTTTGCCATCAAAGCCCAAGCCCAGCAACTAATTCAACGGTATCGCCAAAACGAACCCTCCGTCGTTCGCTTATTATTTCAAACGACACCTAACCACGCCGTCGAGTGTCTGACACTCAAACGACTTGGCCAAGTCGTTTCTGTTTACTCTCAAACGACATGGTGCGGTCGTTTGAGTGAAATAAAAACATGGCCATATCGTTTGAGTGTAAATGTAAACGACTTGGCCAAGTCGTTTGAGTGTACACTCAAACGATATGGCCATGTCGTTTGAGTGTTACTTTGAGTTTGAGTTACACTCAAACTACATGGCCAAGTCGTTTGAGTGTATACTCAAACGATATGGACAAGTCGTTTGAGTGTTACTCACACTAACACTGAAACTACGTGTCCATGTCGTTTGAGTTTACACTCAAACTACGCGGCCATGTCGTTTGAGTTTACACTCAAACGACTTGAACTCAAACGACTTGGTCAAGTCGTTTGAGTGTATACTCAAACGACATGGTCGGCGTGGTTTTCGGTGTTACTCACACTAACACTTAAACTACGCTGGCGTTAGCCAGCCGTTTGAGTGTGTACACTCAAACTATATGGCCATGTCGTTTGAGTGTATACTCAAACTACATGACCGCGTAGTTTGAGTGTACACTCAAACAACATGGCCGCAGAGTTTGAGTGTACACTCAAACTACATGGCGCGTAGTTTGAGAGTACACTCAAACGATATGGCCGCCAGAAGTTTGTGTGTTAGTGTGAGTAACACTCAAACGACTTGTCCATGTAGTTTTGAGTATACACTCAAACGACTTGGACATGTAATTTGAGTATACACTCAACGACTTGGTCACGTGTTTGAGTGTACACTCAAACGACGTGGACACGACTCAAACGATTCCAAATGCACTCAAACGATTTCAATTGAATTAGAAAAATTGAAACCGATTTTAAAATTGGGTTAGAAACAACACAATTACATCAATAAAACTACATGCACTCTACACTCTTTATCCTGTTATGACATAGTATCTTTATAACCAAGTTAAAACATGTAATCAAACATGCTATAAAATCTAAAATAATAATTTGTTTTATATCTAAACTTGTTATTATTATTATTTTTTCAATTGTGAATCATAAACTAGTTTGGGGTTTAGAGTTCAGAGTTCAAGGTTTAGAAATTCGCACCAACATATTTCACTTAATTATTTGAAATAATAATTTGTTTTATATCTAAACTTGTTATTTTTATTTTATTTTTTAAAATTGTGAATCATAAACTAGGTTGAGATTTAGGGTTTAGGGTTTAGAGTTGTTTACAAATTTTCGTGCTAACATATTTTACTTAATTATTCAAAATAATAATTTGTTTTATTTATAAACTTATTATTTTTTTATTTTCTTTTTCAAATTTTGAATCATAAACTAGTTTGGGGGTTTGGGGTTTGGGTTTAGGGTTTAGGGTTTAGGGTTTACAAATTTCGTACCGACATAAAAAAAAAATTCAAACATATTTCACTAAATTATCCAAATCTAAAATAATAATTTGTTTTATATCTAAACTTGTTATTTTCCATTTTTTTTATTCAATTGTAAATAATAAACTAGTTTGGGGGGTTTACAAATATATTTCACTCAATTATTCAAATATATCAAAATTTCAAATATATATAAAAAACTCATTCACTCCGTTTAGAGTTTAGGGTTTACATAGAATACTCAAGTTTCTCTACATACTCAAGGTTTCTCTACACACTCAAGTTTCTCTAAATGGAACATGAAGATGAAGAAGAAGTATTTGAGGTAATGTTTGAGGTACAACAACAAATTAGAGAAGGAGAAAATAGAAGATATGTTGAAAGTGAAGAAGTGGAACAAAATGTTGAAGGTCAAGGTGAAGAATTTGAAGATCGACAAGTCGAAAGCAAATGAAATTCGAGAAATCGTCGGCGACAAAATGCAAACCTAAATAATGAGGTAACACTTGATTAAAATGAATACAAAACACTTGATTGATTGAATGAATGAATAAATGGATGCAAAATAAATGAATGCAAAACCCGAGCCCAAACGACATGGCTGGGTCGTTCGGGAACACTACCAAACGACATGGGCCTGTAGTTTGAGAACACTACGGAACGACATGGCGGTGTAGTTTGAGAACACTACAGAACGACATGGATGGGTCGTTTCATTACACTATAGCACTACATGGTCATGTCGTTTCATTACACTATAGAACTACATGGCCGGGTCGTTTGGACTCTTGATGAAACTACATGGCTGGGTCGTTTGAAACTAAATGCAAATTGTTTGAGACTCTTGTTTTATTCTTCTATATGTAGAATTCTTTGCCGCTATCCGGGAACCGATCTTTTGCAAACTCGAATGATGTGGATTGTCAACCGATTTTAAGTGATACAACAGAAATTTTTACTACGGAAGAGGTATGATTGAGTAGGCATTGATTTCATTTTTTTTTTTTTAAATTTTCTAAATATAATTTTATTAGTGTATTAATAATAGTTGTTGTTTTTATGTGTTTAGGTCTTTTCATACACCGCGTGAGGAGGCAATCGATTGGGCAACCGCTAGAGGAAGACAAGTTAATGTTGTTGTGGTCATTGAAAAGTCGAGTGTGCCAAAGGAAACCGAAAGTAGCAAGATTGAATTTGAACTTGCGAGTGCTCAGTGTGTATCGGTCACACAAGAAGGAAGCGAAGAGAAGGCTAATAAGAGAAGGTCGGGAACCAAGAAATCGGGATGTCCATTTAAGTTAAAAGGTGTTTTTCAATAGCGACCGGCCGATAGTTGGAAAATTGTCGATTCTTAATGGTGTTCACAACCATCCATTGGCGAAGACCCTTGAAGGACATGCATTTGCTACTCGACTAACCGCTCCAGAGTTCGAAAGTATTTGTCGAGATGAGTAAGTGTGGAATAAAACCTAAACAAATATTGGATTCCATCAAGAATAGGTATCATGATAACATCTCTAGTATATCCTAAGTCTACACCGCAAAGGCGAAGGTGAGGAAATGGATATGAGCGGTCTCACACAATTCACCAGAGAGATTGTGTGAGTTGTTAGCAAAAGAACATTATTTTGAGGAGTTGAGACAAGATGAGAATACCGAGGAGATAACGAGATTGTTATGGGCCCATCCGGAAGGTGTTAAGTTGGCTCGGACTTTTCCAACGATTTTTCATGTTAGACGCTACCTACAAAACTACCGTATCGGTGGCCTTTCAATACGGTTTGTTGGGGTGACTTCAATGTGGAAATCTTTCACCGTGTGTCAGTCTTTGCCGATCACCGAAACAACAAATCGACTATGAGTGGGTGGGCCTCGTGATCATTTTAGTGGCTTGCTTGGTGACATAAGCCCATCCGTGATCGTGTCGGCGGGGACTTAGCCCTCGATGAGTGCCGGCCGACGAGTTTTTCCTAACGCTACACAAGCATCTATGTAGATGGCATATCGCTACGTCGTCCTTTCAAAATGTTACGATATTTTTCCAACTACTGAGAACTTGTAGAGAAGGCCCGGTTCTCGTGGAACAACGTAGTCAAATCGAAGACGAGGTTATTTTTCAGCGTAGATGGGATGATTTGGAAAAATATTACGGGGTTGATACTCAATTTTGTTTGTTATTTGCGAGAGACTTGGTTTCCTCATTGGGGATCGATCGTATGTTGTTGGACCCGACCAACACATTCACTTTGGGAGTACAACGACCAATAGAGTTGAAGGGTCTCATCTTTCGGGTGAAGCGTGTACTAGGAAATGCAAACCGTCATGATTTTTTAAGTATGTTTAGCTTAATCCACCCGATTCTAGAGATCCGGATGTCCGAGATTAGAGCTACCTTCGAGAGAAGTATGATTGTAACTTCAAAGACCACCACCGGATTCCTTTGTTTCGCGTGAACTCGGAGGCATTGTCTCACGCAAGTGTTTAGACTTGTTATTTGAAGAAATAGATACGCGCGTAAAGCGTGTTAAAGATGGAGAGATAAGGTGTTGGTGCTATTTGCGCACGAGCCATGGACTGCCATGTGCTCATGAATTAATTGAGTTTGAAGAGCAAGAGCGGTCCATCCCTTTGACTACTATCGACCCCTTTTGGAAAACATTGTCTACTTCTCCGAATGTGTCAGTGGGTGTTGGTCCCGATGTTGCACCTTCGATGGACTTGTTCATGAATAGGTTTGCAATGGTTTCGAAGAAGAAGAGCGAGGGTTATGATTAGGAAGCTTATGGAGATTGCCGTACCAGAAAGTACATGGCTAGTACCGCCTTGTGAGGAAGCAAAAACCAAAGGTCGGCCGAAAGGTAGCTGCAGCAGAAAGCTTCAAACTGGAGATGATAACTCTTCAAAGCGAGATCCATCTCATTTTGAACATTCTCAATGTGACCATGAAGAGTGGGTCTCGTCACAACCAAACATTACGCCCACCCAAAACACCCACACTACACCAAGAAAGAAGTCTTCTCCAAAACTACCAACCCAAAACATCCACACCACACCAACAAATAAGCCTTCTCCAAAAACACCAAAAACAACCACACCAAGAAATAAACCTTCTCCCAAAACACCAAAAACAACCACACCACGAAATAAGCCTTCTCCAAAAACAGTCACACCACGAAATGTGAGAGATGGCTTAGACTTTGGAAAGACGAGGGGTCCTAAGGATTACGGGTTGGATATTCCTGAAGAAATGCATAAATACATTGTTAGAGTCTATGACCCTGTTGGCGATGGCAACTGCGGTTATAGAGCTTTCTGCATTGCATTAGGAAGAAGTCAAGAAGAATGGCCACAGATGAGAAGGGAGTTGTACGAAGAGCTTTCTGGACAACCTCCCCCTTTATTGTACTTTGTACAATCAAAGTGAGGTTTTTTATTCGATGAAGGAAATCCTACATGAAGAAGGTTACGCACCCTTAAATAAGTGGATGAGCATGCCTTTTGTTGGATACTTATTTGCTTCAAGATTTAATGTTGTCCTTATGCATTTAGGAGCTCGTCAGTGCTTCCTTTCTCATGCGGTGAGAACCCAAGCAAATCTCGAGAGAGTGACCCAAGTGTTGGGTAGCGCACATATTGGTGGAAATCATTTTGTCAATGTTGAACTTGTTGAAGATTGTCCGGTTCCTCCAGTAATGCGCCAATCACTATACCAAAACAGGATATTCTTAACGGCGCAAAACCGTTACTAAATTTTTTTGTAACGGTTTATTTCCGTAACTGTTTGGGCGTTATTAATATGTTAAGTTATTTACTTACGGTTTTTAACCGTTACAAATTCTTTTTAGTAACGGTTATTTAACATTACTAAAATTAATTACTAACGGTTTTCTAGACTCAATCACATTAAATATTTTCAACAATAGTAACGGTTTTCTTCAATTTCTAACAGTTTGTACACGTAGCTTAATGAAGACATTAGTAACGGTTATAAAAGATTAGTAACGTTTTTTTGTGTAGTATGTGTTGCTAATTGAATAATTTACTAACGGTTTTTGCACCCATTTCTAACGTTTTTCCTACTTTATAAGTGTTACTTAATTAAGAGCTTAGTAACGCTTTTTTGCCATTACAAAACAATTTCATATTGAAAAAAAATTAATTTCTCCTGCCACACATTTACCACCTTCATCAATCACGTGCATAAAATACCCCCATTTTTTTTTGAAAATTCCACAAAAGTTACCAATACACAGAAAACCTCACAAATACATCCAATCAAGTACGTACTCCTTTATATTACTACAAATCGCAACCAAAAAGTCATACATATAAAGAACATGCGGAAATTTGATTCACAAGGAAATAAACATTTTAGATTTATCAGGGAACTCATCATCTTCTTCTTCGACTATCTAGGCCTCGACACTCCATAAATCTTGAGTCCTGAGAATAACATAAATTAAAATACGTAAGACAGGCAAAATGAAAGAAACATTCATACCTGAATTTAGTAAATACTAATTTCAAGTCTAATTCCAAATATTACCCAAGTACCTCAAAAAACTTTCCAGTCAAATGATTTTTTGCAAGACAAAACATATATGAGTGCATAATGCTATAAACATACTATTTAGTGTTGTAACAGTACCAAATATTCACTAAAGTGAAAAGTCTATTACAACTAAGAACATAAAAAGCATCGACCCGAATAAATGATCCCGGGTGTCAACTAATAAAAGCTCATTTGCTCAAAACCCATGCGGTAATATTTTAAGTTGTGTAAAACATATGATGAACATTTGCAACTTTAGGAAGAACATTGACCCTAAGCTCAAGAACCTACTAAAACATATCAAGGCGAAGCGGGTATAAAGAAGAAAAGAGAAAATAGTGAGCGACTCACTGCTAATAGGACACCTTGTACACTACAATCACCGGGTGTGCAAAAGGTCACCTTCTTCTGCATTACCTCCGATGATAAGAATCGTTACATTAGGAAAATCGAAATATTTCAAGGTAATCGTTGTTGTCGCGAGTAGTACCTTATCATAAGTTCATAGTATAATAAGTTCGGACCATTAACGGGGATCACCGGAAAACATTTGAATACACGGCTTCCCCACAATTTTGCTTGTGAGCCACAATATTTTGTCATGCCCAAACAATATTCCTACATGACCTCATGTATAAGGCGGTTGCCTCATGTCACAACTCATAATGAATAAGAGAAGACAATATGCACCTTTAATAGTAAGACAAGCCTCCGGTATAGCTCATGATAACATGGGAATGAGTCCGGACATCGATGTCCTTTGGAGGGAGCTCGCGACCGGCATGATTGTAAAGCTCATGTTTAACATTGGAATGAGTCCATACACGGATGGCGATCCAGTCAAAACCACCATAAACACTCAAATTGAAATCTTAATATGGCTAAAACTGCCATTCAAGCTACCCGATGACAAAGCCGGACCCAACACATTCTGATAGTGATGATCTCTTGTACATCTCCGCATTAGTTCGGACCATCAAATCCATGTAGATAATCACAACTTGCGTTCTACAATAAACAATGATTGGTGATAATGACTTAAATTCAAATTTAATTCCCTCAAGTAGCAAAGACAATAGCACGCTAAGGAAATGTATTAGCTTTAAGAACTTCACAATGAGAATTTTACCATCAAAATCTTGTAAGAAGCCAAGCAAATCAAAACACAACACCGGATGGTCAAGCTGCTCCATTATCTTGCATAACCTACGTAAACATGCATATTAAACAATAATTACTAAATGAAGCTAAAAGAAGAGCTATCTAGATTGGAAATGATTGTAACATGGTCTTTCAATATTGTAGTATAGAAATCAATGAAATTCTTGTCACTCAAACGGGTGAAATAGCAACGGTGGTTCTGATTCTACTAAAAGAAAGTTGATAAATCTGAAAATGAAAAGCAAACAAAGAAAAGTTACCTTCTCTTAAATTTGGAAAGTAAATGGTGCCAGAACGGATAGCATGTATAGCCTCTTTAAATTCATTCCCTGCATTTTTTCTCATGTATTAGCCAAAACTAGTAACCATAATGCGTGAACTCAATACCTGCACGGCTTCACCCCTTGAAAACTTCGCGAGAATGACAATTTCACAATCAAATTCTTGTAATAAGCCATATTTCAAAACTCCACACCACAATGCACTCGAAATGCTCCAAAGATCCCACATAACCCTGAGGATAGACACATTACACAACAGCTTAAGCTAAAGGGAGAACTCGTAATAAGAAAATGGGTGTGGGTGCAAAATGGGATTTGAATAATAACTAGGTAAGGGAATCAATGATTTACTGTTCAAAACAAGGGTGGACCACGGGTTCAACAAACGGATAAGTACAAAATCTGAAATGAAAAACTCAAAAGCAAAGAGCGATTAGTTACCTTTTAAAAAGCTAGAAAATCAACAAGTTCTTTCCGAAAAAAATAGCACGCCCAAACCTCTTTAAACTCCTCCCTGCATTCTTTCATGTCTTGACCCAAAACCAACTCGGCCTTGACTAGACATGCAATTCCACAATTTGAACCGAGCTCACTCATTCGCCAAAGGTGCTCCAACCCATCCCACCATAATATCTAATCTACTACCCATATATTTTACACTTTGGACAATTGCCAGAGACATCCAACTTCCTAAAACTAGTACAAAATCATCAGAACTACAATACACAAGCTTTACATAAATATCCAACAAATTACCTGATAACTCATAAAATGTATAGTCTACCTACGAAATGAACGATGAATCCAAACGTAAGTAAACTAAACTTTTTAACTGATGCTATTTTATTTATCAAAGATTTATTCTACTCTCAACCAATTGAGATATAGTGGAGTAGATAGAGTTCGTTCCACTCCTAGTGCTCTAGCATGGATGTTTTCTAATCTAACTAGTCGTTTTTAAGTCTATGAGAGTTTACGAAGGGAATTATACTACGATGCAACTACCCACAAGATGCAACTAGTCGGTTATCAGAATACTAAGGGAATGCTACGTTGATTCTATGATAAGGAGTTAGAGGGGGATTGATTCCACCATAACTCAACTTAATCCACTAATCCATTTAATCGTAATCCGAATGAGCGCGCGCTTGAGATAACAATTGGTTATTCCTAATCCCTAATTATACATGGCATTTCTACCAATTATAACTAGCATGTGAACAATTAAACCCATTCTCATGGTGAACTAATCATTTCTAGAGTGGAATAGAAAATACGACGACTCTACGATAATCGGACTCAAGCTTTCATCAAGGCTTCACAACCCCCTCTAATGGAGGTTTAGCCTTGAATCATTCCGCAATCATTTCCATTTATATTAAAACTAAACATAATATAAAGCATTGAAATTTATTTAATTAAACAATAATGGAAATCTAATTAATAACTAT
Source organism: Coptis chinensis (assembly GCF_015680905.1). Taxonomy (NCBI): domain Eukaryota; kingdom Viridiplantae; phylum Streptophyta; class Magnoliopsida; order Ranunculales; family Ranunculaceae; genus Coptis; species Coptis chinensis. The sequence goes on from NC_141464.1 coordinate 79,672,251, forward strand.
GAAATGATAACGAACAATAATGGAATTTAGATCTAGAAATCGAAATTGACAAAATAACTATTTTTATTATCTAATCAATCAAGAACAATGATTCAGAGATTAATCTAAAACAAGAATTGAAATGAAATTAAACTTAATTAAACTAATGAAAACTAGATCTAGAATTAAGGTTTAATGGAGGCTAACTAATCTAATTTATTTTCTAACCTAACTATCTACCATTAATGAAGAGCTAAGCTTTTGTTCTTATACATTCAGATCCAAAATTCGTGTATGGGCTTGGAGCCAGGGTTTGGGCCAGAGAATCAGGCCCAAAACCCAATTCTTTCGGTCCAAAAAGGCCTCTTCAGCTGCAGTTGACTTCCACAGACTTTTCGTCCACTTCTGCTCCTCTGATTGGGTCAAGGCTTGGACCATTGCAAAGCTCTTTCCGAGCCGGTCGTTTTGACATAAGGTATGCCCAATTCAGGTCCGAGTCCAAAGATACGGCTTTGGAAGTTCTCACGACTTTTGCTCCTTTATCTCGCTAAAGTGGTACATTTTCGCACATAATGGACTTTGAAACCTGAAATGCATAAAACAGCGTAATCGGTGTTAACTCTTACTTATTATTCACATAATTGGTCTAACAAGTATGATTATTAAGGGGTTAAAACTACAGTTTTGGGCTCTTATCAAACCACCCCAAACAAACATTTTGCTTGTCCTCAGCAAAGATGAGAAATTAGAATAAGTGACCAAAAATGGAGTTCTACCTAATCTCGTTTATTTGAGTGCGATTGCATTGACCATATGCAACAAGGCCTTAAACCACTAGGAATTCCCTAGTGGACGAGTTATACCCTCGTGAGAGTTTTTCGGTTGAAGGTACTCCTCACAAACTTCATCTATACTACAACGACTAAGAAAATAAAACTATTGTTTCCTTATTCATGCTCAACTATCTATACATCTCTAGCAATTACATAAGAATAACCAGTCAAAACCCTAAGTTAATATATGCATAATAATCAATCATCTACAATAAACATATATACAATGAGTAGTACTATCAAATGTTTAGCGGGGTTTGTTTTCGGAGAACTTCGAATGGCGTCCAAGTAGGTTCTCACAATAATAGTCAAGAAACAACACTCTGATTTTTGCACTCAAGTTTTGCTACTCCAAAGTGTACAGTGGGCACACTTTACCTTACAATCTCAATGACAACAAGGAAGCGGGGTCAATCAAACACATCACGCCACTTACTATCACACTAACCTATTCCTAATGAAAGCCAGAGGTCTTTGTTAGGTGTTCTGAGGGATTAGGAGATGGTTTAAGAAGGAAGGAAATGGATATTCAAAAGGACAAGTCTGAGATAATAGAGTCTTCAGATACGTAACTTAGAGAAAACCTTGTTATTTTCTTTTGCTTCTACACTTTGTTTCCATCCTTATTTTTTTTTTTTTTTTTTTTTTTTTTTTCTTTTCCTTGGCTTTTTGACTCCTTTTTATTCTATTTTTTTGGAGTTTTTATTTTATTTATATTTTTTCTTTTCTTTGGATGGAAACTTCTTTTCTTTATTTCTGAAGCAAGTAACAATTTTTGTTTACTGTGTTTTCTCTTCTTCTTTCTTCACTCATTCTATTCGGACTTATTCTAAATTGGGTAGGTTGATTTATTTATTTATTTTTTTTTTTTTTTTTTGTTTTTGTGTGGGGTAAAAGGAATTGTGGTGTATGGAAGGCTAAAGAAAAGGCTCTGAGTGGTGACTAGCGGAAAATAATTCATAGGTTTGAATTTCTGGCTATATCGATCCAAAGAGCCGCCTAAATTCTCACTTAGGATATGGTTTAGTGATCAAGCAAGTGGACGTGTGATTTCTCTATCCGATTTTTACTTCTCCCTTGTGTCATTTCTCAAATGTTTATTTCATATAAGGCTTTTAGGCTATATTCTCACAGATTTGTAGAATAAGTACTCTAGCCTAGATTTTAAACTTTCGCTAACAATCATAGATACTCATGTAATATATTTATAGATAGATGCAAAGATTATTTACCTACGTATTAACCTAAGTTTCTAACAATTATTCGATGCAACAACTATGTGAGACTTCTAGATTGTTAAGAGCATGGAGAAAAGAAAACAATACCAATATTCCTAAGTGTATAGCATAAACTTATTTATTTATATTTTTAAATTTTTGAAATTTTAACTAGAAAACAAATGCATATTATATATATCTATATCCTAACAGATGTCTTAATTACACGTGATTCTATGCCCCCCCCAAACAAGAAGCATGCTTTGTCCTCAAAGCATTGTAAATAAAGAGGGTAAGAAAAATACCATTGAAGCGCGTGAAATGCAGAAACATCTGCAAAACAATGTTAGAACGTACTAATATAGGAAATAAAAACTGACGCAACTCTATAAGAGTTCCACCCATTATGGGGTTAACATAATTAAATTGCTTGGGACATAAGCAGACACTAAATGTAAACTAAAACTTACCTCCACTCCGTTGTTATTCGTCATCTTCGTCATCCTCTACTTCTATAAAGAAGTGAGGTTCCTTCGGCCCTGCCATGCTATGATAATTTGCCGCTTCACGCCATTTATCATCTATGGTTGCTAACCTATTAAGTGCCACTTGGTCCGATGGGGTGTAGGGTGCAACCCGGTGAGGTTGTATCCGCCACCCATGCCAAGTCATCAGACGCGGAAAGATCGAATAATACTATTGGTGGGTCGCGACCGTGTCTACCTTAATCCAATCCGTGAAACGTGTACAAAAAACAGGGGAAAGAAACATAGCATAACACGTGAAATTAGAACAGGCATAAGAAGGTACTTATGCCTCATAGTATAGGCTGGCTCGTGCTAAACTAGACATCAAAGTCAGGGGAAGGTCATAGAACCGGCGTCCATTGGCTAAAAGCAAGGAAAGCGGCGCAAGTGGCGTCATTCACGTAAGAAAACGCCATTCCCTAAAATGTTTAGCATTATCCGAACATATAAGTTCCTATGTTCATGGACGGGCTACCAAGAACGCGTTATAGTCCCCTTGGTCCTCAATATGGAAAATGCCGCCCCATAAGCCTCGTGCAAAGACTCATAAGTGTAGACATGCATATTATCGACCCAATAGCACCATGGGTCTTGTATCTCAGCGGCATAGCAAGTCCAAGAACAAATGCTAGCAAGAACACGGTAATCTCCATTGGTTCATTGTCAATGTTGATGGAGAACACTTGTTCTCCATCCGGTCTCTCAAAGAAAATGCAGTTATTATAAAAATAAGATGCAAGTCTTTGGAGAATAAAGTTCACCCGGTCTTACCATAAGAGGTTCCTGACCAACATATGTGATCACCTCGCTTGAAACCAAGCACCGTAAGAAGTAGTGCTTTTGGAACAAATCTTCGAAAGATCGTTCGGTATCAATATTGGAGATGTCATCTCAAAATTACGCTTTGGAATAGCGAATGATTCGGATACTACACGCGAAAAACTGGAAAATTTCTGGTCCGAGAAGTCGAGGCGTATTGGGCATTAACTTAAGTGCTGGTGGCCTTTTTATTTTGGAATTCCAAGAACTTTAGCTGGTCGCTCGACTAGCGCGGGGCTCTTTGTATTTTTGATTTCCAAGTAACTTAGCTGGTCGCCGACTAGCGCGGGTGCGCTCGATAAATTTTTCTCGACAGAAGTCAGCGGCGCTGCTTCAACTTAGCGCTGAAGGCAACTATTTGCCCGAAGTTCTGCATTGCGAAAATGAAGTCGTAAACGGGAATCGCGGGTTTGAAGGGTGAGTGATGGAGTTTAGGTGTAATGTGAGTTGTGAGGATAGATTGTATCAAGTTTATATAGGCTTAAAGTTGCTCGAATGGATCGAGAAAGTTGCCAAAACTAATTCGGCAGCTTTTAGGAATCCTAAAATCTCCAAACTCAAGCGGAAACAACTTCATATCCCGGATTCTAATTCAAACCCGATTATCTCTTATTTGGATTTTATGACTGAATGTACCTATTTAATCTAGATTTCATCCTACAATGATTCTCAATCACGATATGCCTAAACTACCATATTTTCACCTTACTCATGATGAAATTCTCACACTAGGTTTTTATTAAGAATACTGACCTTTGAAATAATCAAACCACCCCCAAACAAGTTTGGAAGGTGTGGTCAATATGAAATAAGCACACAATATGAAAATAAACCCTTATATTAAAATTTCATTCGAGTATTACTACAAAATTCAAATTCTTGAAATAAAAGTTACATTACAATAAAGACAACAAAAGTAAATAACACAATAACTACTAAACATAAATAACAACCACTATCACTCCTCATCCTCTCTAAACACCTCGCCACTGGTGGCGGAGGGCACAGACTCGAGTGGTGGCTCCTGGGTTCCAGAAGGTCCAGCAGCAGTCGTCCTCCGTCGACGACGCTCATGCCTAGCAGTTTGTGTCCTCGAGGCGGCGAGTCCGTGATGAGGTGGGAATCGCGGCTAGCATCTCTACTCTAAACCGATATTTGGGCTTCCATCTCAGCCTGCTCCCCCATCTCGTCCTCCCTGCGGGTGCGGATCTCAAGTTGTGGTGAATGGTGGCTGTCGAGTCGGAGGTCCGCGCCAGAGAGTGTTGAGTGAACGCGATGCCCCTATGTAGCATAGTCATGCGCTCAAAAGATCAGACCAAACACCTCGGAAGGCATCCGTATCAAAGCAAGTGCCATCCTCCTCATCCTCCTCGAATCATCCTGCCGTCCTGTCCTCCTCCTCAGCTTGTTCCCTATCCCGGGCAATTTCCGGACTTGTTGGACACACTCCCTATAGATACGCGGGTTCCCGCAAGCGGGGTAATGTAAATCCTACCGAGGCCGGAGTTGCCTTCATCTTCAACATGATCTTAGTGATAAGCACGGAAGAGGTGCCAACTAATCGAACCGAACCTCCCATGATCATAACCAAAAACTCCTCCGGGATACAAATCGCGTTCCGCTCCTGGAGTATCCATAGGACGTGGAGGCAGTCGACCGATGTCAATCGACCTTGTGTTGCCTAGGACATTCCGACCAATCCACCGGGTCAGAGTTGATTGGTTGGTCCTCGGAGAAGCCCCCGGCGCACACAATGGGAGTTTGATTGTAGCTCCCATTGATGATGATAACGCCCATCAAAGGCTCAACCCTCCAAACCGGGGGCTCCGTAAAAAGCGGCATCAGATTGATTCTAGGCGGAATGCCTAGAATCTCGACCAACGACCAGTGGTCAACTCCCTCCTCTTCTTCTTCACCAAAACAAAAATCCGACTCCCCTCCAACTCCCGGTGTTGTAGAACCGTCGACCAAGTCTTCATGGTAGAAGTCTTGTCGAAAGTACCGAGACTATTCCAGTCTCTACTAGCCATTTCGTCACCGTGAAAAGCGGCGAAATGGTCGGATGTGAAAATCTGCTCCGGTGATAACACGGCGTTGAGCCATTTAGAGTTTGATTACGGTTTGGGGTTTGTAGGAGGTGTGGTAGTGGTGGTTTTACTTGACCGACTTGAAGAAACAGTGGAGGTGGTGGAGTGGTGGCGGCAGCACCAATTGGTTTGATTTTGGTGGTTTTTCGAAGTTTTAAATTGGTGGAGTTTTGTTTTGATTGGTGTTTGCAAACAAAATGGGTTTTGGATTTGCTTTTGGGTGGGTTTTAGTTTCTTTTTATTTTTGCTTTTCTAGGTTTGGAGGTTGTTAATGGCGGTGGAAGATGAAGAACGCGATGAACTCAGAAGCTGAAAAGGTAAGAGCGCCGAAGCTCTCCATGGGCTGGTGAAGTTGGGCCCAAGCCCAAAATCAAAATTTTCGATTTTTTCGATTTTTTCGCGAATTTCAAATCAAAATTCCCGCCGTTACGGTCCGATATTTGCGAATGAGATATGGAAATGATCAGAGAGAATTTCCTATCCAATGATCCATAAAACACTCTATTCCGACTTCGGATGACATATGAGATAGTGGAAAACGCCTCGGAATGCATGATGGCGTAAGTTATCTTAACGAATGAACTCTAAATTAATAGATCATGTCAATCCGAATCGTAATACAATAAAACGGCCTAAGCAACTCTAGTGGGACATAAAACATTTAGTGCGGAACATTTAACACCCCACCCCCAAACAAATTTTTACAAGAATTTTAGAAAATTTGTTTTAGCGAACCGTCTTTTAAAGTCGATTCTCGAGACTTCATAGATTACTATGTTTATTTATTTTTTTATTTTTTATTTTAGTTTTAGAAGGAAAAACAATAAGCAATAAAGACATAATTCACACCATAGAGAAACATGACTCAAAATCCGAGAAAAACATGCAAGAGTGGAAAAGCGTGAACTATGTGAACCGTGGACTTTAGGATCCGGTACTTACGACCACACACTCCATCGGGAGGGCCCGGTTACCTTAATGGTGCACTCACCAATATATTGGAATGAAAGGAAATGCACCAACACAGAAATTTGAGTCGTTTATAGTCGGATACTCAAGACTTTATCTAAAACATATGTATGAACATGCAGGTTGATCATATATCAACAACAACGAAATAGTTGTGGATCATTCCATAAATAAATATCGAGGAGGAAACATATCCAAACACAATGAAACACCAAGATTTCCCCTACGACCGACCTAGTGGAATCCAAACGAAGTCGGATAACCCTATTGTGTAACCTATCATGCACCTTATTTTTCATTTTGAATGAGTGGGTGTTCTAGTAAATAAGTGTGGAAAAGTGAATGGTTGTGGAGAATATGGTAGATATGGATAAGTTCTAGAAAGACAGAACACACAATGAGGATTTGGTTTTAGCACCTAACTCATTCATCAGTGTGTAGTGGACCGGCCAATTCTGAAAATGAAGGTGTCAAATAGTTTGTCCTTCTGAAGTATCTCGTTTGCTAGGAGGATTTAAAAAATTATAGAGCACGAAGAAACAAGGATCGAAAGTGCAAACTCGGGGTTCCTTTGAAAGGGTGGAAGGAGGAATCGAGGTGGATGTTGTGCTAGTTAGTTCTTGATAGGGTGAATTGTCACCTACCAAGAAACTCATCAAATTCCTCATCTAGATTGGTCATATCCACATTACTATGGTAGTCCTCTACATCTTTGAGAAAGTCATCTATCCCGGCCCTCATCAATAACATGTGTATCGACTAGTGTAGGAATGAAAATGTTGAGTCTGACTTTCCAAAGGAAAGAATTTTGGGCATATGACTATCGTGGAACGTGTTGTTGAAATAATCTCGAAAGCAAAGCTCTCGATCATGCTAACCTCTCCATCCATAGACGAATCGGTATGCTAGCGTCCTTGTTTTAAAAACATTGACTTCAACAGCAAGATGGCCAAAAGACATGGACATTGAACCATCACGCAATTAATGAGCGCGATTGGCAGTTGCCAAGAAAGGATGCCTAAAATGATGGGACGAGAGTAATTTAGCTTAATTTCCTCAGACGAGGACTACAAAATCAGCCGGATAGTAGAAATCCCGACTTTTACAAGCACATTTTCGACTACACCCTTAGGATACTTAATAACCGATCAACTAATTGCAACGTCATTTTAGTGGGTTGCATTTTGTCTAGACCTATTTGTCTATACAAATAAAATGGGAGTAAGTTAACACTAGCCCCGTGTCTAATAACGGTGTCGTCGTGATAGAATCTCCTAAGGTGCATTGTCTGAGGGGGCGACACGGGGGTCCTTGTACTTAACAATTCCATTATGTTCAGATAAGGTTGGAATTGTTACATTAAAAAGCGTCTTTTGGTATATTTGTCTTACGCCTAGTAGTACATAACAATTCTTAAGAAACTTAGCATGATGTGGTAGCTTTTAATAGCCGAGGAAGGGAAGGTTTATAGTTAGATTCTTAAAACATCCCTAATCTCCTCATAATTTGTATCCTTAGTTAACATGGCTAAATTTTGTGGAAACGGTGGTTTCTGTCTATATTTAGCAATGGTATCACCGGATGTTTTACCGAAGCTTTACGTTTCTTTGGTTGTGTCAGAACCGGTACCTCTACGTTGGTAGGCTCTTCAGTTTCTATTTCAAGATCTAGTAATATAGAAGGTGTAGGGGCTATCTTGGTGGGGTAACTATAGGCATAGTTATTTTGTTATCAACCACTCTGCTTTAACGCGGAGAGTGGTGATGGCATTTATCTCACCTACATTTTCAAATTCATTACTAGTATTATCCGTTACCTCAAAAGGTGTGTTTGTTGTTTTAGGATTAGGTATTCGTTACTCGGAAACACACCTTTGGTTTGGGCTTTATCTTGAGCCAACTGTTGGGTTAAATTAGTTACGGATTGTAGAAGCCATTTTGGTTGGATTGAGCCATGGTTTGAAAAAAGTTTTTGGCTCACTTGTATAAAGGTGTCAAGACGATCCGGGTTGTGTGGGTGTAGTAGTCACGCGGGTGGTGTTCTTGGAACTATTTCCGTGAATTATTTATTGGTGGATTTTGATAGTTATTATTTACCTGGACGATACCTTTATTAGCATTATAATTATTATAATTACCTTGACCTTGTGCTTGACCTTGTCGGGTTGCACTTGGTTGTTATAATTATTAAAATTACCCCGACTGCCCTTGTCGTCGAGTGGAGCTTGGTTAAAGCTCTGCGTTAACATATTGATGATTGTACCCTTGAGGGTGACGCGTTTTGGTTATTTCTCCAACCGAAATTGGGATTTTGTCTCCAAGGGCGTTAGGTTCACTATTAATGGAACAAGCCCGTTTCATAGGCTATAGGATGTGGGATTCGGGATGCTCGGGACTCCAACAGAAACTACATGGATTTGAATTTACATTCATAACGGGATTGGCTTTTGTTGTACAGAAATGGCATCTACCTTTTTGTGAGGGATTCAATTAGAGTTTTAAGCTCGGGGATCCGATTTAACCTCAAACATACTTGGTAGCCTTAAGCGTGGAAGAAGAACTAGCGGAGGCCGGGAGTAAATCGTCACTACCCCCAATTATTATTGCTTTAGTTTGGTCCTCTAAAATTTATAAGCCTCCGAGGCTCCTTTGTTTAAGAAACTACCCCGTTCATTATGTCAAGGACTTCTTTATGGTGATGTTGAAGTCCTTTGAAAAAGGCACGAACTAACGTGTCTTCGGCTAAGTTATGATGTGGACACCTATAAGCGGATCGGTGAACGATTCCAAGCCTCTGAAAATGTTTCATGAGGATTTTGTCGAAAAAAAATGAATCTTAGAAAGCATCTCATCCGTCTTTGAGGGGTGGGTAAAATGTTCCATAAAAATTTGAACAAGTTTAGCCCACGAGTCCTGAGAATTAGGCTGGCGGAGTTAACCAAGGCAGCCGCCTTATGAAACTAAGGTGAAAGGGCTGCTAGACATATGTCTTGTAGTTGTACTTTCGGTGTGGAGGAGGCACATGGATATGTGGTGGATTTGGCTTAATCGTGAAGTGCAAATCGCGAGTATGAACTAAATATGAGGTCAGTAAATAAGTAATTAATAAACAAGATACATTATGGAATTGAATGAACAAAAAATATGTGAATTTATGGATGTGAAATGTGATTGTGAATAATATTAGTGAATGTTGGTGATCTTTTATGTGATTGCGAAATGAATATAACTTGATATGTTATTACGAAAATATTAATGACATGTGATAGTCTAAGATCTATGGTTATGCACTAGAAACTTTTATGACGAATGATATTTCCATATAAATGACTACCCCTTGATATAGGTATTATGATAAGTGGTATTTTCCAATATGGAGGGGCTAACCATATTTATATTAATTAGATCTTAAATGTTTTAAATGAGGTTTGATTATGAATAGAAATTTGACTAACTAAGATAAATCATTTTTATTGTGATGTCTAACTTCGCTTTTGTAGGAGGGTAGAATCTATTAATCTTTTTATACAAAGATTTAAATATCCTACCCTAAGACGGCGCGGTTGGCATAAAGGTAAGGTGTATCAAACTCATATTTAATTAGGGTTATTATATGTGCATTTAATAAGGAAATATAAAATGGTTATTTATGTTGTGAGTGAAATTGGGAATGTTATTATATGAGAAAGTTGGAATTTTATATTGAGGGTGAAATCTTTTTTACTTGGGAAAAACTACATGCCGTTTTGAGAAAAACGAACTAACTTTGTCTTCCAAGTTGAAATGATTGTAATAGTATATTCCTTTATTTGGAAATATTGAACATATTATTTTTATATTTTTACCCTTATTCAAACCCGAAAGAATTAATTTGTCAATCCATGTTCTTTGTTTTGCAACGTGGTGTGTTTTTGTAAACATAGATGGTGGAGTGTAGTGGATAAGGGCCAGTGATGATTTAGATTTTCTTTTGGAGTCTTTTTGGTTTAAGTTTTTTCTGAAGTGTAATATTTTTGTTTTTGGATATGTAATAAAGTTGGTTAGTTTCTTTATAGTTTAGTAATGTGATTGAAAGATTGTTCTTTTGGTTTTAAATTTGATCCCATATTTTAATATAAGCCATTGATAATATAATAATATGTTATTAGGATTTCGTTTCATTATGGATTTTTAAGATGATTAAATAAGGCGACGATTGAGATAATTATATCTTGGATAATTCTCTATTTTAAATTTTCTGGAAATTTAGGATGTGACACATGCTGTCAATGAATTTACAAACTCTTTGAGATTTTGGAGTCTTCTGGTTTAAGTTTTTCTGAAGTGTACGGTTTTGTTTTGAGACGGATGTAATAAAGTTGGTTAGTTTCTTTATAGTTTAGTAATGTGATTGAAAGATTGTTCTTTTTGGTTTTAAATTTGATCTCATATTTTAATATCGTGGTTGATAATATAATAATATGTTATTAGGATTTCGTTTCAATATGGATTTTTCAGATGATTAAATAGGGCGACGATTGAGATAATTATATCTTGGATAATTCTCTATTTTAAATTTTCTGGAAATTTAGGATGTGACACATGCGGTCAATGAATTTACAAACTCTTTTGAGATAGTGCATTGCTGCAAATATAGTCATAAATAGTGTAACTAAATTACGAGCAATGGCTCTTCTGCCTTGACTCTGTCAATGGCACAATGTTGCGCCTTAGAAGTCCTGAAGTTTACCGAGCAAAATTGTGTCATCAACATGACATCATTGATTAAGAGGTTAGAGGTATGCTTTACTATGGATGCATCAGCCATCAGCGGCTGATGTCATGTGATTCAGTGATGGAAATAAAGCATCTGAGGCTACATTAAGATAAGTGACTATAAGTGACTATACCAAATGTCGTACTGGGCTGGAGTTAGTTTGTGTTATGCACTTATGCGATGTGGTGTGGTTGTGCATTTTGTGGGGGACATTAAACCTAGCACCATGAGATTCAATTTCGGTGGCAGAGGGACGTTGAAACTTGCATATGAGATTTCACTGGGCCACTGGGAAGGGGGTCGTGGTGGCAGGGGACGTTAAAGCATTTGGTTTGTATACAAGATACGTAGCAAGCTGTATAAGTGTATAGCTCATCAAATCATCTATCCTATACTCTTATACTCTTACTACTGAATGTGACTGGGTAAAAGGGATCTGGTTTGCATCTGAGGCTGCTATTAATATTAGTGCTCATGCTCAATTTGATAGTAGGCAATGGATTGAACTCTTTCTGTCTTGGCTCCTTGATGATTATGATAATCTAAATAGAAGAGGTTTATATTGCCTAGCCTTACTCTATGAAATCTGGAAGCACAAGAACTCTATTAAATTTGAGAAGAAACACTTATAGATCTTGGAGAAACAACTTGGATGCATTTCAGAATGATTCTCAAAATGGTATTGTATCTGCTGCAACACCACCCTGGGGCTGGTTACCTGTACCCGAAACCGATAAAAACTGATTTTTCGGATACGGATAACCAGACCCGACCCGAATGAACACCCCTAGATAACCTCACCATGGCCAGTAAGTTCTTTACAAGAGCCAACTCTCGGGTTTGTGAAAATAATTTCCATCCAGGGGTCCATGATGGTGACTATCTACAGTATCCTTGGTCAATTTGAGGAGTTGCTATGGGAGTTATCAAGAGTATATTGAGGCGATTACTTTGGTATTACTATACACAACAATGCTTGACTACACTCAGGAATGCAATAATCTTACTGGTTGGAAGTCTCATTTGTAGAAAAGCTAGCATACTCTAGACACAGGAAAAAAATGGTGAGAAACAGCATCTGGTAACGTGAATTCAGATTCCTATCCTGAAATGAACTAGACTATAAAACCAACCACAGGTACAAGTTATAAAGGTCGAAGACAATTAAACCTACCACGGGAAACGAATTAGAGACGTGAATTGAATCATATAAGAAAATTTTATGCGACTACACAGAAGGATTTGTATGATATGAGCATCAGGAACAAAGTTTGGGAGCAACACGTACACTTAATTACAATACATACATAAAACCATGTACAATGAGACATACAGGACACAATTGCATTAAAAGTGAAACTAGTAGGAGAAGCATCACAAGTTTACAAACATTACAAGTAAAACCAACTAGTTAGAGAGTGGAGACTTAATTACTTATCTTATATATTTCTGAATTCGTGGCTTTGATTACTTGAAACATGAACACTCTTCAGAATTTAGTCTAAACTGAAATCCCTTGGACGCAATTTTCTTCTCATGTCGAATGTATTCCAAATTCTCGAGTCTTCAAAAGCAATGCATCCCAAGTAATGTCTGCACAATTTGCTAAAAAGCAAAAGCAACCAACAGTGTTTCCCTTCATGTCAATCCTCTTATTTGTTGTCAACATGGCGTCGACATATGTATCTTCCTTACTGAAGAAAGCGAATCGGAGCTTTTCATTCTCTTGGTTGCACTGTGTTTGATACAACAAAACCATAAGTTTGATAACATCATCTGGAGTTTTCATTCGGCACAATCCACCAAAGATTTCCCCGGGAATCATCATTCCAATTACTTCACTACTTTTCCAACCGGTTAGCTTTTCCATTGATGCATTCCATTGAGAACATCGAGCATTCTCATCTGTGGCGAATAAGGGTGGAATCAATGGATTTAAACTGTGTATTAATAGCTTTGTAATCCTCTTGCAAGTGCATAAACTTAGCCTTGAGAATTTCCACTTCAGTGACATCTCGACCTACAAAGCACACACCAGTAACATTGTTTGCGTAATCTTTGCATGAGCATGCATTGGCCACGATGAACACAGACTCGTTTGGTTGTTTCTTTCCTAGAGTCTTCAACCTCAAACCAACATTATCGTCCTCCTCACCTACAAATCAAATTCACATGAAGAATCATGGCTTTAACGATCGAAGGCATGAAAGAGAATTGTTCAACACCTCAAAGTAAATGACGAAATAGTTAAGCAGAAACAGATTTGTCAAATGTTATTACATTCTACATTGCTAGAAGGGCCCTGGTTATTTTCGTAGGAACAACATACCTTGTAAAGCACGAGACAAACAATTTCCGAAATCTCCGCGAGATTCCTCATGAACCAGCTCATAGACCAGTGATCTCCCAACTGCTTCGCTTGCAGGTAAGCCTGTTAGTTCAGCAACTTTTAAATTCCACCTATTGATGTTCCCATTTAAATCAACTGCCAGAATTGGTGCTATAGCTGTATCGATCATTCTAGTCATTTCATTCGTCAGCAAACCAGTCTGATAAGCACGGATTGTCATTTTAGCACCATCATTATCTATATCTTGGAACGAGCCCTGCAGGGTAAGCTGTAACAAACGAATAGTATTCATTTCCCATGACTTCCAAGGGACACTCTTATTCTTGACCACTTCAAGAAAAGCCTGGAATGAAGATCTTGGGTGCATTCTTTTACCATCATCCTTATCCTTCTTATGGTTGTTAGCTCCTCCCCATTTGATTTCTTTCTCAGTTTCAGATCTAAACCAAAATAAGAAGTTTTTTGCTGCAATCCTTGCTGCCGCCACGCCACATACAGCATCACCAAGTGTAGATGCATGGGGGTAACCAACATCAGTTAAACTATCTGTACTCCACACAGTTAAATCTTTGTCATATGCAAGCAACCATTCTGTTATATCTGTTAGCTGTAGTTCACTAGGCGTCACACCCAACATTCGATAAACCCCTCCATAGCAAAATGCAGCCCCATTACAATTCACAAGGTCCATGATACTTGGGGACTTGGTCACTATCCCAAATGGATCTTCCTTGAGGACCATATCAGACATCATGGTCTTAGTCTTAAGAATCTTCTTCTCTGCTGCGTGTAATGCCAATTGAAATTCAATACTTAACTGCAACCCAAATGCCTGCATCATGAACTCACAAGCATGACGAATCGGATATGGAATGTAACGAGGGCTAACATGGTGGCAAGAAACCAATCCCCATAGCTTCATTATATTATTCTCATTGACCATGATTGCCATCACTAGTGTACCAACGGAGCCCATATTAGCCATGTACTCTGCGTGACAACCATGGGGTGCTCTGAGGGTTGAATTGACCAAGACAAGAGGTCGTTCCAACTCGACACTCCGAATGACTCTAACCGGATTTGCTCGACAATTGCATATCAACCTCATACGATTCTTATTGAACAAGAAACGAGCAGCTTGAGGGATATCTATAGCTGGATAATGCAAGCCCAAGTATGGTTCCAAGTCATTCCTCCTTTTCTCGGACACCACCTCACCATGTTCATCCTCATGGAACTTATAAATCATGACCCTGTCATACCCAGTAAGCTCTTTGACATTTTCCACAACTGTATCATACAATGCATCAATATCTGACCCAGGAAGTGACTGCAACCGCGATATTGCTTGGAGTGCAAGCTTTTGCAACCGTATAGCTCCATCAATAGTAAAAGCAGGGTCACCTTGTATAGCTGGCTCAAAATCAATCAGAATTCCCACATCAATCCTATGAAGTATGGCAAGAAATGGTGTTTGGGTACTTTCGGAAACGACCCAAACTGGATTTGCAAGCGAAAGATCTTGGTAAGAAGCAGCTTTAGTCAAAGACGCGGCAGAATGCTCGGTAAAGAATATTCGTGCATCAAAGCCAAGCAAGCACTCAAACTGTGTAGACTTTACTGAAGTATTTAGACCCAACAAATCAGTTGAGTTTTCACTGTAAGCTAAGATTCTAAAACAAGGCTCTTCAATAGCAAACAAACACCCAAAGGACTGAATATAACCACCTCTTTGCATTTTCGATAAATAAGCAGTAATTTGTTCCCCAGATAGTGATGATTCTGGTGATGATTTCACTGATTCTGTGTAGTTAAATGAGTTGCATGGATCTTCCTTGGAGTGTTCAAACTCATCAGAGAGCTTTGCATCTGCATTATATTGAGCAACTGCGAGTTTACTCTTGTTGGGGTTGTTCATGTTGATTAATTGTTGTTTAGCACTCTCAATGTTTAGCATTCCGTTTTATACACTTCACTTCAGTGTTCAGTCTCTGTCTCTTTGTTTCTGAACCGACTAAGAACGCAGAAATAAACTTATATAAGCTTTTATAAGCTTTGCCTCTTTAGAACTTGAAGAGTTTATGTGCATATTCATGTCGTTTAGTCTTGATTCATAGACTAAACTTTGGAGTTTTGGTTGCGATTCTCCAGCTAAGTTGATGGTATTACACATGTAGGGGAATCATCACATTTATCCTCTTGTTGTGCGAACACATAACAACAACAAAACCACCGACGAACCAATACCTAACAACTAACAAGTAATCAAAGATAAACTCATAAACCACACAAGAATGCAAGAGACCAATATTTAAATTCACGTGCACGAGGATTCAGGCAAAATTTGATGTGTACGTTGTGCGTCACCCACTCACCCCAAAACTGACAGTAGATAATTACTAGATTTTGCATGGACACAAGGAAAATATAAAAAAATATAAAATGTATTGATACATGTTAAGAAGATTTTGATCCATTTCTCTGAACACATTGGTCTTTTATCCTAGAAAGGATATAGGGAAAGATACTTTGCGTAAAGTACAGATTTAACACTTTCAGTAACAAAAACCACTTATATTTCAGACAAAGGAAACTGTGGGGGGTGGTCTAGAACTTCAACTCTCCATTTATATTCCAGGCAAAGGAAACTGTGTGGTGAAAGCTTCAACTCTTCTTTGTAGATCAGAAATACGATCATTTAAGTAGAAGTCTGGAGATCCAATTGAATTTATAAAATCTTGAAGCTTTGACCCATTAGTAGACTTCTTTGCTTCAAGAGCAATTTGTATTCCCTCGTGAATGAAGTCTGCAATTGCTATAAATTCCTTTTCTGTAAATTTCCTAGTAGTCATCGCAGGTGTTCCAATACGAATGCCCCCAGGGATTTGTGCACTTTTGTCGCCTTTGAAACAAAATCATGAAAAACAACCAAAATGAGAGAGTAACTAATGAAGGAATGAGAGAAAGAGAGACATCTCAAACAGGCAGGCTCACCAGGCACTGAGTTTTTGTTGAGAGTGATTGATGCCATGTCTAAAATTTTCTCGGCTCGAGCACCATCCATACCCTTTCACAGAAAAAGAACATTCATGAACATCAGCCAATGGCAAAAGAAGACAAAGGGTGATAAAAGTATCAAAAGGCAAGTGATCAAGATGGACATAAGATTTGGATTGCAGTGTATCTACGGTCACATGAAACTTTGGCAGGTGAACATACATATATCTAGATCTAAATCAAGTGAAAATGCAACCTACAGTATAAAATTTTGACTACTACTCGAGTAAAAAGGATTTGATTTTAGAAGTGTAAAAGAAATAACGCCCGTGTTCAGAAACAAATGGCTAAGCCATTGTTTAGAACTGATAAACTCAATTGACTATCGGGGAGGGTCAAGAAACAAGATGAGTTCTGCATTGCACTATATTAGGAAACCCGGAAAGAGAATACAGCTGCTTACCAATGGCCTAAGATCCACCAGAACCAAGTGATTATCACTCCCACCAGAAACTAGTTCATAACCCAGCTCTATCAATCGACTGGCAAGAGCTTTGCAATTAGAAACAACCTGAATTTACAACCAGCAAACAGAAAATGAGCTCACTATATTTAAATAGGTAGAAGACTAGCAGCAAGTATGCTAAGCTCGAGGTGATAAGCATACCTGGTTCTGATAGGCTTTAAACTCTGGGGATTGAGCATGTTTCAAACATACTGCCAGTCCTCCAATTGTGTGGTTATGCGGACCTCCCTGTCTTAAATATGTTATGTCGGGCTCTTTTCAGGAGAAGAATGAAGTAACA
Source organism: Coptis chinensis (assembly GCF_015680905.1). Classification (NCBI taxonomy): domain Eukaryota; kingdom Viridiplantae; phylum Streptophyta; class Magnoliopsida; order Ranunculales; family Ranunculaceae; genus Coptis; species Coptis chinensis. The sequence continues at coordinate 79,689,590 of NC_141464.1, forward strand.
AATAAAAAAACTCGACATCTATGCACACATCAAGAGTAATCTAATAGGTGAGATTACTGAGGAAAGATGTGCGATTCGTCTGACCTGTAAGCCAGGGAAAACTGCATTATTAATGGAAGATTCCAGATCAACTCCTAGAACAGTGTCTTTCTTGAAGAAGATCATGCCACCTCTAGGACCTCGTAATGACTGTAACAAGATATTGGGAGAAAAAACAATTATAACATCTCTATATATCAGGCTATTCATGAAATAATTGTCAAGGAAAAAAAAGAGGTCTAACAAACAAACTGACGTAAGTCATGTAGTCAGGAACTCAGGATAAGAGTTCCATGGTGTTTTTACCCTAATCATGAGATGATTCCAAATTTGCAAACTTCCAACATGCTTCGATATTAGACATCAAGATTCAGTACGAGCCGATGTTTTGTGAGGATAACAATGGTGACAATGTCATCTTTAACAAAAAATACCATCCCCTCACTCATCTTCATGAGGAGTCCATCAAGGAGTGTCAGAAGGGTATTACAATGATCTTATGCATAAATCTGATATATTTCTTCTATTATTATTTTTATTGGCCTGTTTTTATTGAGATCAGTAACTTGGTAATGCTGGTGGGGTTGAATCCAGACCTCTGGTATAATCACCCAAAGAATTTACCAACTAAGCTAGCTGGCACCTGCATCTGATATTCTTATTAACAATAGTATACTTTGGAATTGCACAACAAGCGTGTTTTTACATATGAGGAACTAAAGTAACAATTTAAGCTACCATTAGCCCAACACTAAGGATAAGCATGGATCTCATAAGTTGTAAATTGGGTTATTGGGGTGATGTTTATTTATCACATTGTGCAATACCCATCTGGCCATCTCATACTGCACAAGGAGTAAAAGAAACTTTGCAATATCCTGGAAATCTCCTCTGTTGTTTATGCATAATGTGTTTAACTGGAACAATAATGGAACAAGTAAAATATATCCACTTCATCACATATAAGAGCAGCAACTTTAAGAGAAGGCTACCAAAACCACAAATCCTCCCAAATGGAATATACTTCCATTACAAATAGAGTTAGGCATATTTGAGTTTTGAGAAGAAGGAAGAGTTGATTTGAAGGTGCAGATGTGGGGAAAAAATTTCAAACTCATACCTTCAATCTCAAAGCATATAAACAGCTAATTCTGAAAGCATCAACTCATATCTTAAGCATTATCAACGGAACTTAAACAATAACATGGCACAAAATAAATTAGACTCAAAAGTTGCACTCCTATGGAAAAACAACAAGAAAAGATAAATTTTTCTGCAAATTTTATATATTTTTATCTATTATTATTATTATTATTATTTTAAAATCCCTAAATGTAGGAAGAATTAGAGCAAAAGACTAGAGCACAAGATTTAAGTACAATAAAAATATTTCAATTGATACCTTGTGTGTTGTTGTAGTTACGACATCACAGTACTCAAAGGGGTTAGCAACCACAGAAGCAGCAACCAGTCCACTAATGTGAGCCATATCCATCATCAGAAAAGCACCTACAGCATCTGCTATCTTCCAAAGCATAACAAATATGCATATTGAAGTTAACATACAAAACTCTAGTCACTTGTAAATACTCAATTTTAGAAGCAGAACCAGTATATATACCTTTCTCACACGAGGATAATCAAAATCTCGAGGGTATGCACTAGCACCAACAATCATGAGCTTCGGTCGAAAAAGAATGGCTGTTTTCTCAAGCATTTCATAGTCAATTAGGCCTGTATTCAGTCAATTAACAAGTTTTCTATTAACAACTCGTCCCAAGCAGTATCACCAGGCGATCTCTGACAATCACAAATTAAATACAGTACCTGTAGATTCATCAAGCCTATAAGGCATAGATTCAAAATATTTAGAAGTGGCAGATACTCGTCTTTTAAGAGTCATGAATCCATGAGACAAATGCCCTCCATGTGGTAGATCCAAACCCTAACAATCAGAACTTAGAATGGATTCATTCAGAAAAAAAGTATCCAATTACCCTAAACTAACTACAATGCAATGAATATAGATAGTAAAGCTAAAAAGAGCCAGATGCATGAACTTACCATGATTGATTAGGTGGGACTAAGAAGTGCAGTGTAAACTGCAAAGTTAGCAGGAGACCCAGATAAGGGTTGAACATTGACACCCCATTTTTTTCCATCCAAGTGATATGCAGACAACGCTCTCTGTTGACAAAGTGTCTCCAACTCATCAATGTATTCATTGCCACCATAGTACCTATACCACTTCCATAAAAATCAGTATTTGTTTTTTATAAGCCAGAAGGCTGAAGCGCATTATTAATGAAGGGTATTTAATCTCCAGTTTTACCTTTTACCAGGCAGACCTTCAGAATACTTGTTTGTCAGACAAGAGCCAACTGCTTCCATAACTGCTCGAGATGTGAAGTTTTCTGAAGCAATGAGCTCTAAACTTTTGAACTGTCGTTGCTTTTCCTTGCCAATTAACGAATGCACTTCTGGGTCTAATTCAGCCAGACCATAATCAACAAAACCGTTCTCATCCCCTGTTGAACAGTCTATGAAGTTTGTTAACCAATAAGCTAGGTTCCGAATGTACGTGACAGTTACTATATTTCTCAATGCAGTGACCAACTACCATTTTTCACTTTTTAATTGAGCAAAACAGATGGATTCTTGCAAAGTGGCATTGGCAGCTATCAAACATATCTCTAATGTAAGGTGATATTATTGCATAAAACGAACAAATGCAGTTATCTGACAATGATAAAGAGGCCTAACTTATTGTTAAAGCTCAAATAACTAACAATACCTTCAAACTCTGGAATAGGTACCGATGCAGAAGACGATGGTCTACCAGTAACCAAGCTCCCTTTAATATAAGAAGCTTTACAAGGCTTCACAAAATCAACCTTTACTTGAAACGACAATCCACCATTGATATTCCCTTAAAAGGAAAGGCAGAACCTTTTGTCCAAATGGGCTGTTGAACAGCACCAGTAACAGCAGCCCCACTATAAGCATGCATTATTCTTACTCCTTCTAGGTACAGCTTCAAAACTTTCTGTAACAACCAACAAACACAAAGCAATACAAATGACATTATAATATGAACAAACCTTCTCTGGGCTTGTTTCAAAATTACTTAAAAACCACTCAAATGAATATAAAGACACAAACTTTCCCCTTCTATATGCAAAACTTATACTATAAAACAATGGTTCAGGTAGAAATGAAACATAAACAGAGATAAAAAGAGAGAGTATACCTGTAACGCTTGGTTGCCAAACAAGGAAAGTTTGTCAAAACCAGAAAAGAGGATGAAGCTAGAAGAACACTGCGGTTTTGAAGCCTCCTATAAATCCCTACTACGGTTTAAATATTTCGATATTTCGTTTGATATCTCGTTCGGAAATTAGGATTGCATTTTACTGTTTTACCCTCTAATTGTCAGTCTGACTTTTCGATATATCAGTGAGATATCAGTATGTGAAATATGGATGGCTTTGAAAACTGATGAAGACAAGTGGCCAAGTGTAGTGGAGTGCAGGTAGTGGTGCATGGTAAAAATATGTTAACATGCATGCATGATGGCTATTATATTTGCCGTTGTTTCCAACGACAGATTTGTAGCTAGTACGATGAAGACAAAATTGTTGGTATATCATTTTTCCAAACTTAAAGTTGTTACACTGTAGGCTTGGAAGAGAAAATGTGTTTTAATCTAGGAGACCAACTAAAGAAGGGAATACATGTGATAAGAAAGAAGAAAATAAATGAAGATGCAGAAGAACAAGGCTTGTTACTCAAGGAGATAGAGCGATGGAAGAAACGAAGGGAGATGAATCAAGGTGACAATGCTTCACAAATGTCTGAGTCTCCAAATACCCGTTTTTGATGTTCTTTTTATCACACCTCTAATATCTTTATTCCCACTTTCACAATGTTTAATGCATAAGTTCTCCTGCAATAAGATAAGCTTGTTTGTTCTCTGACTCTTACACATTTTCTTTCGGTTAGCTCTTGTAGAAAGAGACACGACTCTTAACCATGTGGAATACACTGATAATAATTTTATTAACTTGTGGCAAAAAGAATGGAGTATGTCCACCTTCAGTTAATTTACAGCACAGGCAAAATCAAGAAAAAAAAAAGTAAGGATAATATACAGCACTTGCACAGGGAGCAATTTCAAAGCTATTTTCCAATACAAAATTTGCTAAAGATGTTGGACAAGACTTCTTCGGAGATATCTTCTCCACTTATTTGCGCAAGAGCCAAGGCAGCTTCCCTCAAATCGATAGTCCAAAAATCCAGAGGCATCTCCTCTTCTATAGATGACTTCAACCTCATTAGAGCTTCCTTTGTTCGTACGAGCTGTTCAAATTGTCTCTGTCGACTCGTCAGCACAACAACACAACACAACACAATTACACAAATCAGTATAAGCTTCAAACATTAGCTCAAAAGTTGGTTCAGTATATATTCCCAACATAAAAGTAGAAAAGTAGTACATCTCTACATGTGTACAGTACAGATGCAAATCAGCTAGGGCATTTCTTCAGTCTGTACTCTGTAGTAGTAGGGTGATGCTAGCTGTCCCCTATATTGAAATATGGACATATGGTATCTCTTGGTCCATTTACTATTGCATATGTTATAAACTAATACAGAAAAATGTTTTGGCACAGGTAATACCAATGTCGGTTGAGATCATGTCCTGCTGATTGTATTATGTGATTATGTGGCTGGTTAGCAATTTCCTGTACTATTCACATATCCATCATCCTTATCATTTAGGCGTACTCCTAATGTATACCAAATTGGTAGCTAGGGTGTTCCAAGTGTTCCACAATTTAAAATGAATACTGAGCAAAACTAATGAAAAATACAGAAAAGGCTTAACACCGTATGGATATAGAATAACCTGGTTTACTGCCCAACGACGCCCTCCTGCTGGAATGCGGTCAAGTCCTGCAATCTCTATTAGTGCAGACTCCAAATCAGGTATACCCTGACCATTGACAGCACATGTTAAGACATGCTTATTGAAAGGAGTGACAACCCTTTCAATAGTTTCAACCGACTCAGATGGAGCGCAGTCTATCTTGTTAATTACAAGAATCATTGGTGCAGAAGAACCTGTAATCTCCTGCATTTTTACAAAGAACAAAATCAACATGTGCGGATTACCAATTCATTCACATATATCGCCAGTTATTTAAAAGCAGAGTACTAAGATGCATATTCTATTTCATATATGAAGTAAGTAATATGTAAGGGAAACACAAACAAGAAAAAGATGATGTGTATAGCTTTATCTGGTAGTGTCCATTACTCCAGGCTCCATCAATATAATTTCTTCAATCAATATATAAAGGTAGCTAAGTTCATTCAATAAAAATAAACAAGCAAACTAGGTAGGCAAAGAGAGGACAGGTGATTTCCACAAACCTGATTAACTTGAATGCGCTCAAGAAGTTCAGCATCATCAGAAGTCCACCCATCCATAGCACTTACAGTCATAATAATCACATCAGCACCCATTGCAACTGCTTCTGATCTCTCCACACCTACATCATAGTAAAATCGTAACATTAAGAAAAGATATGCCGTTCATAATAAGATAACTTATCTACAAATACAGAACAGTCATTACCTATCTTCTCAACGATATCTTCAGTTTCCCTGATACCTGCAGTATCAAGAAGAGTGATAGGAATACCATGAACATTAATGCTGGCTTCAACTACATCCCTCGTGGTTCCTGCGATTTCAGTAACTATTGCTTTCTCACTCTGCATGCTAAAAGGAAACATAGCATGATTAAGACGCATGCGGCATTCAACAATAATAAAAAGAATGGGTTAACTAGCATTAACCTCCCCCCTAGATGGGAAATTAGGGTCTCCCCTCCAAACACACGGTCAACTTGGGTTGACCGTTAATTTTCAAGTCAAGCAACTGAAAATGACACCACAGCCCTCACCGTTTTCTTGTTGAAAACGTTCAATTTTACGTAGGTGTTTGTCTACATTTTAAATTAGCAAATATAAAAAACAGTCCTTAGGCGTTTGGGTACTTTGGTTCCCATATCTTGTAATGGTTTTTTCTGACATGTGAGCTTGCCACTTGAGGTCCCTAGGTATGTTCCTAGTGTGTTGCTATGAAGACCTTGGGGAGCACCACATACTTGAGACTGCTTTCCTATATGTTGAAACTGAGTTTTGTCGATTCAGGATTGAAATGAAAGAACCAAAGCATAGTGAAGCTAGTCAGCATGACTATATTATGTACAACATTAGCTCATTGATCATGAACAAGCAAACATGAATAAAATATCAACACAGGAAATAATTATGGTAGATCAAATTCTTAAACCTACTTTGCTCCATGCATTGAGCAGGCTGGACTTCCCAACATTTGGCCGGCCAACAATTGCTATCTGCAAAAGAAACTTCCTCATAAATGCTTGGACTTGAGTTAAAACCTAAAATAATCCTTGTAACTGTAGTACGCCACAACAAAGTACTCAGATGGTGACAATAAACAGATATCTCAGAAAAATATATAAAACGGTCAAGCCAACATAGAAGTTTATTACGTTCAGAGAGAGACGCTAAATTATCTTCTTTTTTAAAAAAAATTTAGTGGTAGAGAATAGAGATTATTGACTTTATACATCCTAGTCTCAATGCAAGTGATCTCCTGGCCTTAACTATTAAGAAAACAAAAGCAAGAACATTCAGACATCTCCAAAAAAATATCATACCTGTAATCCCGATTGTAGAAGCTTATCATAGTTTGCAGTCTCCAAGGCTTTTTCAACATCTAGACACATGCCATGTATCATATCCATCAAAGAGTGGGAGTCTAATGAAGGCATCTCGTCATCAAAATCCAAACGAGCTTCAATCTCTGTTAGCAACTCAATGCACTGCCTCCTTAATGATTTGACTAAAGCCGAGAACCCTCCCTGCTAAAGAAAATATATTAATTAAGTCTCAGTATTAGAAGTTTACTAAGTATCTTCGAACCAAAATGATCACCAATGGTTCCATATATAGGAAAATGATCTATCCCCAAAACACAATGTCTCTTTGGAATATGAGTATAAAGATAGCACACCTGAATTCCGGCTAGTGCTGCATCGGCAGCAGCCACAGATTTTGCTGAAATAAGTTTTTCAATGTTTTCAGCTTGGGAGAGGTCCAGACGCCCATTTAGAAAAGCACGGAGAGTGAACTCGCCTGACAGAAAGAGACATTGGTGTGATAGGGAATATAACATTTCTAGCAGATAACATCAAATTTTGAATAAGAAAGACAGACAGTATCTTTAGTTCGTTACACATTATAAGTTTATAACATACAAGTGGCAGATACACTCAGAGGAAGTTAGCTGCTGCTGAATTAGCAGGAGTGTTATAAACTTTTGATACCTCAACCAGTGTTTCCATGGCGAGAGTGATGATGCAATCTATTATTATGATGTGACAGAAATCTCCATTCACATCCTACTTGTTTTCCCTAAGGGATTACGTTGCCGAGTAGGCCACTTTTTATCATCGGTTTGCGGATTTGAAATTTTATTTTTGAGAATCCAAATATAAATCTTCATGCATATCAAAAACCTACTGGACGTCACCACAATCAATTTTCTTTTTCTTCCTTTATAATTCCAGATTTCCAAGTAAGTAGATCACAGATCCAAATTTAAAACTTTCTCAGAAGAAATCTGCCGAAAACACTATATACAATAAAACTCTAGTTCAGCTTATATTCAAGATCACTCCTATGATTACTCTATTTTGAAGGAGTTGCGTTGAGCTCCAGAAAAGGGATGTCACTATTGTCTTGGTGAACATAAGTATTGTCCTGATGATTTGCTAGAGATAAGTAACATACCCCAATGTAATTCTACTCAAACTTCCCTAAACGCAGATGTAAACATAAAAGACCTGGATCCACCTAATGCAGCTTTTTGTAGATTTATTTACTTTTCCGTTTTAAAAGTAATAACATTTCTCCTTATTCTTATTAAAAACAAACTATCACAACTATTTCCAAACTTTTGAAAGCAAAGTGTAAAACGAAACCAACCTGGTTCTGCAAGCCTAGCCCCAGCTTCTAAGCAAGCTCTTAGAACTCGCCGCAGACATACATCATTCCCATGACACTGAAGTTCCACCACATCCTCTCTTGTGTAAGATCTTGGCGCCAACATTGGTACTGCTAAAACCTAAAATGAAAACAGAGTAAACCATTCCATACATTCTCCTCGCCCACACAAAAGCCCGCTTGCACAAAATAAAATTGCAGAATTCATCAAACTGATTGCAAAGAAATTCCATTTCACACACAAACTTCATTTCTAAGTCTGACTTACTGAACTTTCCTTCAAAATAAGATAGCTATATATATAGCCTACTTGGTACCCAACATGTATCGTGTTTCCGTACATTACAGTGTCATAAGCAACTTTCTGCTAATTGTATATTTACTAAAACAAACCACGTGTTATATTCTTTTCATCTTATAAATCTATCAATCTTCCACATTACAGCCCAAAAATGGACAACAACATTAACAATGGAAACTTAAACAACTAACACATATTCACAGTTCACATGCTTTCTATGCAATTCTATACATTAAAAAAGCTTGTATAGTAATACTACCTCATCAACAACATTCCCACCACGGTCCAAAACCACACCATACTCCACAAAATGGCTTCTAGGCCTCCAACAACTTGTTCCCAAGCTTTTTTTCCTCTTCCCCATTGGTCGAAAAACACGACTAGCGACATCCACAGCTGAAGGACCAGATAATCTAACAATGCCCACTGCACCAGGCTGAGTACCCAATGAAGTAACAATAGCAGCTATAGTACTACTTGAACTCTCAGTGGGCACTTGTTTAATTGGTTGAAAACCCATTTTTTCACTTTTTGAAGTCAGTGAAGCTTCATCTGCAATAAGAATGAAGGTGTTAGTAGTGAAAAAGAGTTAAAGAAGTGATTTTTAAGTGAAATATAGGAGAAAAAAGAGATACCCTTTGGAGTGAAATGAAGTTTTGAGGATGGAGAATGATTGAAGAGTTGAGAGAAGGGTTTTGGGTTTAAGAAGAAGAGAGTGAGATGAGGAGGTTTTTTTGGTTGTTTTGAAGTGAAGTTGAAAATGAGGTGACGGAAAGCAGGGAGAAGTGCCATTTTTGAGGTTCAGCCTTGTTTTTTGTCACTTGTTGAGTTTTTTTTTTTAAGTAGAAGGAGGAAGAGATAAGTTGTTGGACCTTGGGCTTGAAAAAGCCCAATAAAAGTTTAAGTAGTCTGGGCCGACATTGGGCTAAAAACCCACATTCAATAACCAGGATAATTGCATTAAATCAAATGTGAATGCAATCCAATAAACGCAATAGATTAATATTTTTTTTAATCATATACCAACAGTCATCAAAAGTCATTTAGCAGCCAACTCTAGAAACTAAAACTAAATACACCTTAGGGTTTAAAAAACAAAAAAAGTAACACGTCCAACAAAAAATCTCCATGTTTTTTTTTTTTTTTTTTTGAAAGGCAAGCAGGGTTTTTGAGAGGGCCCTTACCCCTATTTTATTGAATATAAATAATGGCTTGGTTACACTCGTACATATTCTTTGCCCATGGCATCATCAAAAATAATCTTCTTTACATCTTCTGAAAAAGAACTAAGAGTAAACTCTACATAGCTAGCTGTGGGTATAGTCGCCGCTAAAGTGTCAGCTAGCTTGTTTGCTTCTCTGAAAACATGCATGATAGAGAACATTTCTAGCTGCCTTATCATTTCATTTATTTCATCCATCATGTTATTTGCCCGCCAAGGATACTATCCTTTCTTCTTCATGTAAGCTACCACAGTCATCGAATCAGTTTGTGCTCTTATTTGCATGCACCCTTTGCTCAAACCAAGTCTCAATCCTTATTCCAAACCTTGTAACTCAATCAAATCTATCGAGCTATACGGTGATGTTCCTTGTGCTGCATGTTATTTGTCTCATGTAAAGGATGAGCAGTCCTAAATTTGTTAGTGTTTTTTGACTTCCAATTATGTCATTACATCACAATGACTATTTGTACACAAATACTCAATAATTCATGATAATTAAGTAGTTTTATTTTTGGTATACAACAAATTGCATTAGAACCAATCGTGAAACCAAAACAACACAAATTTAGTCTCAAGATCGAAAACACCACAACGTACTCCATCCATTCACTCTGAAAATTTTAATGCTGGGACCAATCAAGTTTTTTTTCTTAAAATTTTGTTAGTTTATAAAACCTTAAATTCTATTGTTTAATATATAATTTAAATCTTTTAGGGTTTTAGACTTTTGTTTGATGTAATGTTAAATCCAATTACTTGTACTCATTTTCTTTTATTAGCTCAAAAAGTCCCAGCTAATTTATTTTTATTAATTTGTATATATTTTAAGTTTTTTAAGATTGTAGGATTTTGTTTGATGTTATCCTCAAACCACTTAATTGTTTTTACTTTTTTTTTTCTCCAAATTCAATTAGTTTTGAAAACTCTAATTTTTGTTATTACTTCATATAGATTTGTAGTTTTTCATGATTTTAGGGTTTTGTTGGACCAATCATTTTTTTCCTTAAATTTTATAGGTTTGGAAAACCATAAGTTTTTCATTACTTTGTGTATAGATTTTAAATCTTTAATGAGTTTAGGGTTTTGTTTGGTGTAATGCTAATCATTCTAGATCAGCCAATCATTCTTTTTTGCTAAATTATATTACAAAAAACATGAGAAAATATCTCATCTTGGAGTACATCACTAGGAATCACAAACATAGAAGGGTTAGTTGTTCACGAACTCATCTCAAACTCTTATGTGTTATCCAAATTTCAACATGTAATCTTTTCCTGTGCTTGGGTGGGATGTATAAGATATAGATAATGGACGTGGAAGACTAAGAATAATGTTTACACAACCATATCAAGTACCATCAATCGCTACTGGAGGTGGGTTATGTACGTCCAAATAAGGCCTAAATATGACCTACAATAAATTAAATAAAATAAATTAAATAGTTAAAAAAAAGTTAACGATTTAGAGTGCAACTAAAATAAATGAAGTTCTAATTGAATAAGGTCAACAAAAGAAAATTGAATATTTAATGACTCACCATTAACAGAGTCAAGGAGGAAGACATGTTCTCAGGTAATTTACCCTTTTGCGTGGTCACAGCCTTTGTCAAAGTGCAGTACAAATAAACTAAGGTTGCAACTCCCCATGCATAAGTAGCACAAACATCTAGGTCTTCAATTAGTGGGAGAAACATAGTGTGAACACTAGCATTTCCACTATCTTTAAATAGGTAGACCCAATCAAGTATAAAATATATGCACGCGGTACGGTGTACTCATCAATCCATCTTCTGCTCTCCCAAGCTTTGCCGGATTGAATAAATCACGCAACCATCTCAATCTCACGAGACTTCCGTGAAGGTCTTGACTACCCACTCGTGGGGCTTTACCTAAAACTCTCATTAGAACGTAAGAGTGCAAAAGTTAAAGTGAAGTAAGAGTGCAAGAGAAGAAGAACTAGAAGCACGCACCAAAGATCTGCTTCTCTATTATCATAAAATGAGTTTGTTAAAGATACTGCACCTAGTATTGGTCCTTATTTCTTCAACCATTTTCACAATGTCAACCCTCAACTTTTCATATCATGTCAATTGTCAAATCTTTCCGTGCAGTATTACCTAATTATAGATTCATTTGATTGTTTCTATGTGTCTAGTTATCATAGAACGAGCTAGTCTATAGTGTGTCTAAGAGTACTTGTGTTGTTATTTGTATAGAAGTATATGAACCGTGCTACGCATCGGGTTTTTTCAAGTCTTTAAATCTGCGGTTCTAACATCTCTCGAGTAGTATAATTTTTTGAATTCTAGTTCTAATTTAAAAAAAAATATAAAAACATTATGAGGTTTTCTAAATTATTTTAAATAATATAAAGCTAATTCTAATTTCTGTGAAGTGAGAGAGTTTTTGTAAATTGTTTAAAAAAGAGGGAACTAATTAGAATAATTAAGGGAGATTAGATATGAGTAATACTACACTGACACAAGCGGCGAGGTTCGCTTTAACACTACTACGGAATGACACATATACCACGGTCAATAAGAACGTTTATACCATGGTTCTTCCAAAAACCGTGGAAAATACTTATATACCACGGCGGAAATTTCTTTGGTCATTAGTTTACTAGTATATGTCACAGTTACATGAAAACAATGGGATAAGTTGGGCCATATATCATAGTTAGTTTTTTTTTCAGCATGAGAGTACTTCACATCCCCACTACCTTAAACATAAACAGTGGTATATAAATTTTCCACTTTCTACCGTAGTTTATGACTTTATGCCAAATAGTCAAATACGCGAAAAAAAATACACAGTACGAAACTCATTCAAATTGGATTCCCCACTACACCAAAAGGATGATTTTGTAACGCTCTCATTTTTCACTTGTAACGTTTTTTTAACCGTGACACAATTATTAACGTTTATAAAGCGTTAACATGTACTTTATATCAAAGACCATTAATACTGAGTAGTTGAGAATGCTTCCAGTGACCCATGTCAGCCCCTCTTTATTCTCTGAGACTGACACTTCATATTTTACAATAATTTGACATAAAATAAGTAAATATATGCCCGTTTTTGCCAATTTCAATTGTTTCCATAACCCAAAATAGTTAAAAAAAACAAACTATCTCTTTCCGTACTCTCTTTTCAAAACACCCCAACTCTGCCAAAAAAACCTCTTTAGGTACCTCTCAATCTCTTCGTCAGTTTGGTCACTCTCTCACAATTAAAAAAAAAAAACGATTGTGGCAACAAACGAAGAAGGTCGTTGATCTGTATTCTCAATAAATCAATTTGGGTGTAAATAACGCGAATCTGTTTTCTACGAAGATAATATCAAACTCTCGAACTTCACTGCTATCAAAACTCTGAAATCATCTATTTTCACAAATCATGGGTTTCTCTATTCTCAATGGTGACCAACCAAAAACCAAACTTTTAATTCTTTCTTCGATCTCATCACCAAAGTGTTTGATTTTCCTTCAGAACTTAAATTCCCATGTAAGTTTTTTCCACCAATTTTTGTTCTAAATATTTTAATTATTCTGTTGTGGTTGTTTGATTTATGGTTTTTGGGTGTTGTAGTTGAATTGCAGAAACAGAGTTGCGTTTAAGGTAATTGGCAACTGAGACTTGGATGCTTTTATGTTTGGTTTTTGTTGTGTTTGTGTGAATTTTGAGTTATTTGTTGTTAAATTTCAAGGTTAAAACGACTATGTTCGTCCTAATGTTGGGATTGTTTTGCTTGGATCGACATGTGATGTTACAAGTATAAAAGAGTTGATATTTGTTTAAAGTGGTTTTGTCTAGGATAATTATGTTAGAAGAACATTGGATACATTCGACAGGTTACCATCAAGGTGTCAACAACCTACATAGAATATGATAGTGTCAGCGTGGATTTGTTCAGGTTACTATTCTCTCTTTTTCTATTTGTTGAATGTGTTGTATAAATTTCTCCAGTCAATTTAAAATTTTAGATACCCATCTCATGATTTGATAATGTTTTTCTTAATTGTATAAATTGATATTCTTTTAATTAATATAATCAAGCTATTTTTTTCGGTATTTTATCGATTTTTTACCTACTTTGAATACAAATTTTAATAATTTAGATCTTAAAATTCTATAACATGTTAGTGATATATATACTATGTTTTGTCTAAAATATTACTGGCCAAAAGGAGTTTAAAAGGCTTTATATGCTTTAATATAAAGCTGGGTTCGTTCGACATTCCAATAATTCCAATAGAGGACCAATTTATTCAGCGATAAATTAAAGACTATAAATTCACATTCACAAAACTAATGTCTCTAAAATAGCCTGTAATTAGAATTATTCAGCATTACTATGCAAATTACATGTGTTTAATTTGGTGCGTGTTGTTTTTAGAGTTTCAAATTTTGTGATGTACAGAAATGCATCCTTAGTAAGTCCTATTGAATCAGCTCAGATGTTGGAGGAGGAGAGAGGTGTTTCCTTCTACCAAAGGGAATTCAGTTTTGTTCCTTGGTGGAACAAATTGTTTGAATGTGGGAAGAAAAGCCTTTCTGTTAAGCCAAAGATGGGAGATTACCTTTATGCAAATTGATGTAATCAAGTGATATGGGTTTTTATCCATAAGTGAATCAGATTAATATGTTGGGTTCCGCCTTTAGTATACGAATTCAGTTGAATGTTTGGCAATGCCCAATAACAAGATGTTAGAATGTCCAGTGCCTAAGTCTACATGATGGACTAATAGGTAGCATTGAGATCGGGTGTCCAAGCCAATCATTTCCGACAGGTTACCATCAAGGCGTCAACAGCCTACACTTTACTCACAGGAAATCGGGAGACACACGGGAAATAAGGAGAGAAAAAATGAATTATACATTGAGTCCCCCCACAAATAAGATTCAAAACCCCACGAGTCCCCCAAAACCTTCTTTCTCCTTATCTCTTTTTGCAATTTGGCTTGATAGTAACCAGTTTTTACTCACGGGAGTTAAGCCAAAGATGGGAGATTACCTTTATGCAAATTGATGTAATCAAGTGACATGGGTTTTTATCCATAAGTGAATTAGATTAATATGTTGGGTTCCGCCTTTAGTATACGAATTCAGTTGAATGTTTGGCAATGCCCAATAAAAAGATGTTAGAATGTCCAGTGCCTAAGTCTACATGATGGACTAATAGGTAGCATTGAGATCGGGTGTCCAAGCCAATCATTTCCGACAGGTTACCATCAAGGCGTCAATAGCCTACACTTTACTCACAGGAAATCGGGAGACACACGGGAAATAAGGAGAGAAAAAAGGAATTATACATTGAGTCCCCCTGCAAATAAGATTCTAAACCCCACGAGTCCCCCAAAACCTTCTTTCTCCTTATCTCTTTTTGCAATTTGGCTTGATAGTAACCAATTTGTACTCACGGAAAATAAGGAGAGAAAAAATTACTCACGGGAAATAAGGAGAGAGAAAAGAAACTGCCGAGAAAAAAATATCCTAATTAATTTGATAGTATGTCGGTTTGCTTATCACGTATCAGTACTCTTTTCTTTTATAGTGTTCATAGGCATAATCTATGTTTAAGGAAGAAAATTTTGGTTGATTATATCTTTACTGAAACTTTGTTAATATGGCAGAACAAAGACGCATGTGCTATTGAAGGTTCAAAAACCGCTTATGACCGCAAAATTGTTGAAGGCTTTCTCAGTCATTAGCTTAAGCAGTTCGTAATTGGTGGGAACAAAGTCATTCTAAGTGCATCCAACCCTGAGACCAAAGTTGACGATGCAGAATTTGAGGAGAATGAAGCCTATGTGGTTGATATAGTAACGAGCACAGGGGACGGCAAGGTAAGTGTCATCTGTTATTAGCTCACAATTTTATAGGACAACTCCTTTTGTTGTGTGTCCTTTTTATACTAAGATGTAAAATATTTCATCCTAAACTTTTAGATGAGAAACAAACTACTATATATAAGAGAGCGGTTGACAAGAACTATCACTTAAAGATGAAAGCTTCAAGATTTATCTTCAGCGAAATAAGTCAAAAATTCCCCATCATGCCATTTACTGCAAGGTTAGCAAACTTCTTATTAATTCTGTGGTTGAGTCATTCTTGATGTGTTTTGAGTTTTGTATTCTTTGCCTTGACCAAGGGTTTGCAATTTCCAATAAGGGCTTTGGAAGAGAAGTGAGCTCGCTTGGGCTCGCTTGGAATTGGTGGAATGTGTCAACCATGACCTTTTGCAGCCCTGTTCTTCATGAGAAGCATGAAAAGATAGATTGAGGTGATGGCATGAAATGTAATTGGTGTTGATGAGCATGGTTCTGCACAACTATTATACATTTCAAACACACTTGAAGTTTTTTGGGTTTTCTTTTAGGTGACTTTGCTAAGGAGAGAAAAAAGAAGCTGCCGAAAAAAAAATACTCACGAGAAATCAGGAGAGAAACACTTTACGAGTAAGTACTTCCATGACCGATTCTCTCCTCATTACCTTAACATAAACTCAAAAACTTTCATAGCTTCTCTTTCTTCAACCTCAATTTCAGTTCGAGGGGTGGTGTTTTCGAGTTTTGTTAGATTCTTTTACGGTGGGATTGTTAAGCCACTACAATCTATTGGACAGTTTCTTAGTTCGTCGAAAAGATCGAGTGGTGGGTCTATAAATTCGACTACTGCTTCCACGTCGGATGATGAGATTGGATCATCATCAAGTGGTGTGATTCATCATTCACTCACACAGGTGTTGAAGAATTTTAACGAGATTCATAGTCTTCGAATTGAGCTGCCCAGTGGGGAATTAGGGATAAGGGATGTTGTTTTATTGAAATGGCGAGCGGATTTTGGTTCATCGCTTGATAACTGTTTCATTTTAGGCACATCGTCCGTTATTCCTAAGGAGAATAATGTTCTTGGGGCTATTGGTAATAGTTCGGATGATAATGGGAGTGTTCCCTGAATCGTTTTATACAAATGGGGGTTTGAAATTATTTTGGTTTTGGACTATTAGCTCTTTGATTCTTTGCCCGGCTAGGCATTATTTGCTCTGACCTATAATTGGTGAGCATCGACGCTTAACAGTTTGATAGCAATCATTTTTCTCTATGTTTGTTCTTATATACTTGATTCACAAATGATGCAATGGTGTCTACTAGCTTCCTCGGTCCTTGGTTATGACTACATAAACCTAGGTATCATTTTTTGCTTATCAAAAGTTGTTAGGTGCTAATATGTCCTTGGTCTTATTATTCTTGACAACTCATTGGGGTTTAACTAGATGATTGCTGGGTAGAACTGCATATAGACTCCAAGGTACAAGTAGACAACAGGTTTTTCCAAACTCATTTTCTCAATTTGACTTTAGAACCTCCACTACTAATTGTTTGTGTCAGTAAGGTAATATTGGTAGTTATATAACAACAGGTGTTAGTTTATGCATAACCTACATGATATTTCCATTTCATTACATGGACATGTAAATTTCATGAATGAAGCAAAGACACCATATTATCCACCAATAGCTATAGCCCCCTCCAGTGATTTTTCGTTGAATAACTTTAACTTTTTTACCATGGAAGGGAGTTTAAACATCAAATCCGCTAATATGCATGATGGACAACTTAACTTTCTATCATTGATCCGTGGATGTTAGTGTTAGGGTTAGCAATGTACCATTATTAGGATAAACCAAAGGTACTTTTGTAGATTATTTTTACAAGCATGTGTTGATTATTAATAGGGTGATTATTAACGAATGTATAAGGTCTAAATAGTCAAGCAATCAAGTGTTACTTTGTGTTTAACTTAGCTAGGTAAGATATATAATATCTTAGCTAGATAAGTTCTACTACAAATAAGGGATGAGTAGAGCAAAAAGAGTCATGAAACTTATATATTGAATATGAAAAAGATTTCTTGGGTGTGTGCTACGAACATAAACCCCACTGCTTATTATTTGGAGTAGCATAACGTTTAGAAAAGTTTCCTGGAATGCTTATTATTTATGGCTAAACCGACATTGAAATATTTTGGTTGTGCATGTGGTCTACCTCAAATGTTTTAACCAACATGAATTCTGCTTGGGTTTCGGTGTTCAAATGTTTAGATGTTTTTTCGATACACACTCTTGAACTAAGATTGTATGTGTGAGTGGGAATTGAAGCCTTCTGTAATTTGATTTCCTTTTCTTGGCTTTTTATATCCAGAAAATTTCCATGCTCCACGTTGGAGTCTGCATACTCATGACCAAGGGTGGGGAGGCATCATACAACTAAATATGTAACACAATCCAAGAATGACGACATGCCAAAGAAGTAGAAAAACGAATAAAAGAAACTTAGGTGATCAAACTCCCTTATAATCAAACTAACTCTTTATGGTCTTGAAACAACCTATGGTTTTACTTAAACTAATTTAGATTTTATCTTCTTATATGATCATTTAGCTCTAGAATCTAGCCCTTTTCCCCACTTTATATGATCTTGCGGTTAAATTCATGTTCGATTGGTTCCCCGATTGAGTTTTCAATTTGAAATGTCCCCTGCAGGTTGTTAGTTCTGTGAAGTGGCTTGAAGATGAGCTAGAGCTCAATGCTCTTCACAACCCTGGCAGTCATCGAGGTAGTGGTAATGAGAAAGCTGCTTTAGTGCAAAGAAGTGCTCTTTGTGCAGCTTTAGGAGGTCAAGTTGAAGTGGGTGCAATGAGCGCAATTGCAGGTTAGCACTGGAATGAATGTCTTTCTATTTACTTCTGATAAATAGAGACTCGCTAGTGACTTCGTTTCAAAATATTATGGAAAATCACGAGTGAAGGTTCTGACTGTTGGACTAAAGATTAGGTCAACCTTACGTTTTTTCTCCAAAAATATGATGTTTAAAGTGTTTAAATGAATTAATTGAGTTGAAGAAAATAAATAAGAGGCTTTAATCGTCAGTTTGGGAAAGTCCATGTTTCTTTGCCATGAATTAGGGGATTAACTCAAGACCAACTTTTGATTGGTTAGATAAAAGACATGATATTTATTTTGTTCATTGTCCTTCCTGTGTTCGGTCTCTGCAGGTGTTAAGGCAACCTATCTTCTTTGCGGTAGCTTTTTTGGAGAGAATTTGTTTTAGCAGCAATGGTGGCATCCTTAATGGTGATATGGAATTTACTGCTTCCAGAAGTCCGTTCAGCCGTGTGTTTGAATACCTCAAAACACCAAATCTATTGCCGGCTGTACTTCAGGGTTTGATTGCAATTATCCATAGGTCCTTTGAAGCGGCCATGTCATGGCTGGTAATACTTCCATTGTGAACTGCTGAGTCTTATTTCTTTATTTTATTCCTTTTGGTTTCGCCCCAAATGACATGATATTATTAAATAATATTTGTGTGTGTTGGTGGTGCTTTTATTCCCTGTTCTCTAAACTGCTTAGGAGTTATCTGTAAATTAGGAAAATAAACTTTAGTTCTTCAGGTTTTCATTTGTTGATTACTTGCATTAGTTATTGAGAAAAAGTTTTCTTATTCTTATTCTTTACTTTGGATAATTCTGAAGAAAAGAATATTGAGGAACTAATTCAGTACTAGCAGGAGGTGTAGTGGGGTAAAGTTAACTGACTCCAATGAAACTTGCATTATAAGGAATTTCTGTTGGAATTTTGATCAAATTGACTTTGGGAATCTAAAGAAATTACATTTTTGTTGTGATAATTATTATTTGTCTCAATACTTCAATATTGCAAATGGTGCAATATGGTGTACAAACAAACATTCATTGTCACCTATATTATGATATTCATCTAGATTTGAAATTAACATCAATTTGTCTTCCGCTACTGCTGATGCATCACCTAGAAAAAATGTATGCATTACATTGACTAGATCAAGGTTTGAGAGCTTCCAATCTCTTAAAAAAAATAGAAAAACATAAACCCTTCAAACAAAGTATGCAATGAATTATTAGCTATCAATATACATATATTATTTATTCAAGTGGACTTTAGGCTTTTGAGTCATTAACTATCTATGTAGCATGTCCGGCCATAGGCCGGGCCAAATGGCTAGTGTTACTTAAATTTTAGATATTTATCGGAATTAATTTGTCACGGTTGACTAACATATGGATACCGTCAGAAATAAAATAAAAAAGAAAAAAAACTGAAAAATAAGAAACAGTATAAAACCAATCCCGCACTCCTCTCTCTCACTTTCAAAGGAGGGAAGTGGTTGGCTCAAACCAGTACTTCTTCATCTAAAACGAAGGTAAGTTTTTTTTCTTTTTTCTTTTGTTAGTTCTTACTTTCCTTCTTCTTCTTCAATTCTTCTTCTCTTTTTAGGGTTTGGAAAATTAAGGTTTTTATTTTCGTGCCTTCCTCTTCAATTCTTTTCTCTAATTGGATTTCAGATTTCGGTTTGAGAACGAGTTAGGTTTCTCAATGCGACGCTCTACCTTTCTGATTTGGAAAACTAATTTTGGTAAAGGATTTATGAACATAGGTTCGTTGTTTATTGATTCGCTCTTAATGTTCGCTAAAATTTTAAATTGTTTGATGAAAGTTTGAACTTTGTTCTCTTCTATTTTTCACTCTTCGCAGATCTTGTTTCGATCTCATGGTTGGACGAAAAAAGGTATGAAAACGGTGGAATTTGGCAATTATGTTGTTATCTTTATTGTTTATTCTCCTTAAAGAGTTTTTTCTTGTTGAAATGTAGGTCTCTGATATGTTTTTTGTGATTAGTGAATGCTCTCTGTAAATATTTCTGTGTTTGTATTCTGGCACTTGTATCTGGATGGGTATGGTTTAACTCCAACCTCAATTTTGATTGCTTAAAATAAGTTGTTTTACTTATAAGAAACAAGTTTTATTGGGTTTTAAAAGCAATTGTGGTTTTCTTAGTGGTTACTATTTAAATAGGTCTGCATTTTTAAGACTCGGCCATTCCCAAATGTGCCAAAAATCAGATCTTTGGTATGATTAACATATGGTTGCATTGGAGTTCGTGGGGTTTTTTTTTAAGTGCCAAAAAATATGTGATTTGATTGTGTTCATCACACTGCTAGGGGACTGTTGATGCATGCGATGATCATGATTTGTTGATTAAAAATAGTGTAGTTTTCATAGAAAGTAACACATGTGTGTTTACACATCATTCTTGTTGATGTCGGTATATAGTATAAACAAGCTCCACTCCTATCACTTACAAGCTGGATGGTTCTAGATAATGCATAAGAGTTCTATACCAGATAAATATACTGACCATATGTATATATAGTATATCTCAAATTGAATATACACTTCCATTTCTATATTCAGAAAAGTTGACACGAGTCTTGGAAGCTGAACGTGACTCCCCTAGAGAATTTCAGCCACTACCGTTTTATTACATTCAAATATGAAAGCTTCTATTTGATCGATTATGTAGTTCAAGCTGAACCTCATATGTTTGCGTGATTGCTTCTCGATGCATTTATCCTTCTTTTCTTTTTTGGAACAAGATACTTTTGATGACATCGGATGTATATATATATGGTGAGTCACATGACCTGTTTATGCCTAGTTTCTTTATGCATTTGGATTTTTCCGAATTTTCTCTTTTAATGTTCGATTTTCTTAAAGGTAAGATCTCCGTCGAGGACATAAGGGATGTGAGGTTTCATAAAGTTGAGAATGGCTTCCGAAAATCTCTGCTTTCGAGCATGTCTGATCCAAGGTATATTCATTTTTTACCTCGTAGTGAATTCAATGCTTTCAATGACTCTGAAGTGGGTAGAGTTGGTACTTACCTTGTAGGGTTTATGTTGGCTGCGACACTTAAATGTTGTAATCTATATATACTGAAAACATTGCTTCTAGTCATTTGATTAAAACAAAGAAGGCCCCGGGTTATACTTTTGAACATATATTCCACTTTTTAGTAGCCAGTTTGCACATGTTAGAAATTGGAAGGGAATAAGGTCATAGAATTCAATTGTTCCCACCTTGGTATATTTGGTCAAACCTAAAATAAGTTTGATTAAATTACGATGATCACAAAAAATCAGAAATATAGAAATTATTATTTGATGGGATGGTTACATAGCATTTAAGATTACCATAAAAGTGATCCACTAATTGGACTCATTAGATATAGGAGTTTTCCTCCTACCTAAACGGTGCATGCATGCATGCTCCTAATATCTTTGTGGTGGTAAGGGATCTATCTGAATGAAACCGGCCAATAGTATTGTAGGTTTGCTGAATTTCGGCATTAAGTCATGGCCAAAGTAAGTGTTTTCATATTTTTTTTCTTTCACTTCGTCAAGTATTGACTCATGGCTGGTGTAGTTATTTTTTATTTTTATTTTTTAAATTTTTTTTCCAATAGGTGGTGTAGTTGTAGTTAAGTTTTGCTGTCATTCATTGAGAATTACTCAAGTTCGATTGCTCTACCTCATTGTAAGCTTGTAGCACTTTACACTACCATTTGACATGTGTTATCTTTAAACATGTATACATCACATTAGGTCTCAAGCCAATAATCTTAAATGTTGTTGGTAATCTACTGAAGATTTTAAAAAAAGGCGGCATTCAATCACTTATATTCCTAAACTAGCTTTTTGGTCTATGTTGTGCGAGTACATGTTCTTTATTTTATGTTCTATTAAGGTTGATAGTTGATATTCATCAAGAAAGAATGTGGAAGTTCTTATCGGTTTCTCTCTTGCGGTGATTCAAGATAAAGGGATATGTCACCATGTAACTTAACTAGAACTGAAGGAGACATACACGCAAGATGAACTTGACGGTGTTCAACTTCGATATTATTCATTCATCCAGGAAAATGGGGTGTTTTCAATCGGGCGAATGAGGATGAGTTTTAGCTATGTTCGGACCCTCCAGTTTAATTTATGAGTCTTACATTTTTAATCTATGAAAAGGAATTTGAAGTTTGTTTTCTTAGTGCACTCAAAAAATTAATGGAAGTTTTTATTATTATTATTATCTTTTTTTTTGCAATGTTTGATAGTTTATTGTACATTTTGGAATTTGTTGGGAAGATGGAAATGTTATATGTAGGCGGTCAGTGTAAATTTTGTTATCACGAGTTCGGTTTTTAAGTGGAAGACTGTTACTAGCATTATTATATATATATATATACCACAGTTTGGCATAAACTGTAGTGTTTAGTGTGGTATATATATATATATATATATATATATACCACAGTTTGGCATAAACTGTAGTGTTTAGTATAACTATATACCACGGTATTATAACACATACACTAATATAAACCACGGTTTCAATAGCTTATATGTCACGGTTCTGTTGACAGCCGTGGTATATAATGGGCATACAAACCACGGTTAACTATATACCACGGTATTATAACACATACACTAATATAAACCACGGTTTCAATAGCTTATATGTCACGGTTCTGTTGACAGCCGTGGTATATAATGGGCATACAAACCACGGTTCTTTGAAAAACCGCGGTATCCGTTAAACATATATACCATAGTTTTGCTATTATTATATACCACACCACCTATTGTCATGGTTGTATAACAGTGGTAAATAGATTTATACCACACTTAAAAATAGTGATATAAGTGTCATTCTGTAGTAGTGTAACCCTAGGACTCTCAAAGTTCTTCCTATATAAACTATAGGAATTCACTCTTAGGAACTACGCAAAATAGGGTTTGATTCTCCTAAATAAACAAGGAGATATGTAGGCAATCGCCAGGCGGTTCAACCCTAAACTCACAATCATCTCATCCCTTCTCTACTGAGTAAAAGCTTCTAGATCACAAGGCACAGAGGAAGATCAGGGAATACTCGGAAATTCTCCTACAGCGGCGAATATAAGTGATGATGATTAGGAAGAGTTCGATCTACATGCTTGTTCATCAATCCAGTTGTGTCTTGCTAATGAGGTCATGTATAATGTGATGGGAGAAAATACCACTGCCGGTATTTAGCTCAAGCTAGAATCTATGTATATGACCAAGAGCATGACGAACAAGATATACCTTAAGAAGTGTCTTTATCGGTACATGATGGTAGATGGTTCAACGATGCAAGAGCACATTAGTGAGTTCCATCGACGCCTAGCGAATTATTTGAATGTTGGTATGAAGATGGACGATGAGGATCAAGCGACATGTTTAATATTCTCTTTGCCCGAGAGCTATGAGCATCTAATGATCACATTTATGAATAGAGAAGATGTTGATCTTGACGAAGTTCAAAGTGTGCTTCTTTCTTATGAGTTGATGAATAAGACACGAGTTGAGAATATCATTGATGCAGAACAAAGGCTAGTGGCAAGAGGAAGGTCGTATGAAAAGGCATTTACAAGCAATGAGAGGTCTAGGTCTAAGTCAAAGAAACCATTAAAACATGTGAAGTGCTACAATTGCAAAGAAAGTGGACGTTACGTAAGTAATTGTCACTACACCAAAATAGTAAATTTGTGACGGCTATTTGGCGTCACAATTATTTTTTGTGACGCCATTTTGGCGTCAAAAATTTGGCGTCTCAATTTGTGTCACTTTTTGTGGCGGACGCGGGGCGTCTAAATATTTGTGACGCCATTTTTGGCGTCGATAATTTGTGGCGGCGACGTGGTGTCACTTTTTTTGTGCGGCATTACGGCGTCCACAAATATTTGTGACGCTTGTTGGCGTCGTTATTTATGACAGCCCTTTGCAATTAGTGGCGCTTTTCCTCAGGCGTCACAAAATATCATTTAATTGAAAAAAATAACTTTCGTTTTTATTGCCATCCTGTTTTTCTTTTTCTCCCCTTAAATCACACGGATAAATACAACCACAAAACCCCAAACGCCAAAATTTGACAAAGCATGTATCACAAAATGAATAACACAAAAAATATATCAAAAAATCTACCAATATAATGTAATCACTCGACTACAACTCAAGATCACATATTAAGTATTCAAGTTCATCTATGAGCAAAAAGTAATAGAAAAAAATTCATCATATATTTGTTTTGTATTCTGCAAACTAGTGAACATAGAGCGCCAATTGGCTCGGTCAAGGAATTGTGGCTGATATTCTTGTGCACAACAATAGAAAAAATGCTCCGAGGTTGACATAGGCACCCAAATGCTGCCAGCCAGTTCCTCTAGCAATACCTGCACATTACACAGGCCCCGTTAATTCAAAACTTTTTTGGAAAAAGAAAAGATGGTCAAGCACTAAACTCTAGGACTTGTATCTAACCTGAAAGAG
Source organism: Coptis chinensis (assembly GCF_015680905.1). Lineage (NCBI taxonomy): Eukaryota > Viridiplantae > Streptophyta > Magnoliopsida > Ranunculales > Ranunculaceae > Coptis > Coptis chinensis. Next base: position 79,714,484 of record NC_141464.1, read on the forward strand.
TTCCTTGTAGGCTATTCATAATAACTTAGATACAAACTAAAAGAGCCATTGCTATGACATAATTTTTAGAGTCAAAGTAATGAATAAGAAAGGCAGCAACATTTCACAAGAAGGAATAGGAGGAACTATACGAGCATAAGGAAAGAAAATTACCAAGGATTCCCGATATTGCAGCATGAGGTTCTTTGAGGCGTTACATCATAAAGAAGGCCACAAAATTTACCCTTCTCTGTCGTAATAATGATATCTTTTTTGTTTCTCTTCCTGTCTCCAAATGTCACCGCTCTTCTCATAAGAGAAGACAGGCTTTTGCATATTCCGGCATTAAAGCTAAAAAGGCGGGTAACCATTTATGGCATTAATAGCTGCTTGGATGGCGCTATTTTTGTTCACACCAAATCAAGATCTCAATCTAGAATTAGAAATGAGAGATGACATATCCAATGAGATCGACTCGGTACATCCCAATATTTTCCGTTCACGGTCAATGAAAAGCTCGAGGCCATCTTTGCTTCGGTGTAATATCATGTTCAGGTAGCTGCATATTCAAGAAACTCTGAGAAATGATCTGGTAGATCTTTCATAAACAAGTACCTTACAGGAGTAAAGTAGCTCATAAGTCGTTAAAAGTTCCAAGAAACAATTATTTTATCTTTGCCTCAACACCACCACAAAAGTACATATAGAAATAAATAAATTAATTAAAAGCTTCTGATCATCCCATGGAGGATCAAAGACTTGACAATACACAAGTCCTACGTCTTTTGGGTGTCATTTTTGGAATAAATATTTTATGGATTTGTTATAGTTTTTCTCCATAGCTTATCCTTGAAGAGATATAGGATTTTCAAAAGACATACAATCAATCACCAAGGAGAGGAGACCACTTAAATATGATGAAGCAAATGAAAGCCTTGTTGCATGCAATTCAGAAGGAGGGATAAACAACAGCAACTTCGTTAGTCTATGTATAGCTTTGACAAAGAGACTTGAAATTCCCTAGCTGATTTAGAGAAAGGACGAGACCTCTGACAGCTGTGAGGCAAGCTATATAACAAGAATCAAGAGAGAAATTGGTAGAGATATCCACCTAGTCTAATGTAGCACACAGATATCCAATGTCGACATGCACATGCTTATACACATCTAAAGCAAAAAGCAGAAGATACCTACTCCTTTTTCTTCAATTCAGCCTCCTTGAATTGGAGTTCCTTCTCATTCTTTTTGATATCCTAATTCAAAACAAAGTATCGTATGATGAGTTCAGGTTAAAGCTTAAATAGGGCATCCTAATAAGGTAATTTGTTGTCCTGAAATTTATCTCACCTTTGAAGAATCAAGAGGAATATCAACTGTTGCACCACGTTCAGGAGGGAGAGGTGAAAGCCCTGAGTTTGCAGCAGGAGTAACACTTCCAGGATTCTAACAATCAAACCAAAATATTAGCTTGATACAGCATAATACATCAAATGAATCTCAGAACAAACAAAAGGATAAAAATCGAAAAACTCCTAGTCATAGTAACATATATAACTAACAATTTCAGATATTAGACATTACCTTCAAACAAAGTAAAACCCCATGGCACCATCTACTAGAAATTGAATCAAAACAAACAGATCTGAAATTCCAGTGAACTAGATACCTAGTCAACAAAACCCCACGGAGATCAGATGCTCGATCTAGTGGAGAAGAGAAGCTCGAGAGCACCTAGGTTGATCTAATTAAGATAACCATCGCGGATGAGTTTCCCAAACCCTAGAATTGGTTTGTGCCTACCAAAAAATTTCTTTTCTTTCTTTTCCGGTAAGGCAATGAAATAACACACAAATTCTTATATCTAAACGGAATATTCTTATATTGCAAAAAATGTAAGTGATATTATACATACTTAACTACTTAGATGGGTTGGAACTTTGTGATATAAAAGGTTGGATATAACATATCAGTTATTATGTAAACGACATGACAAAATAGCAACCGATATGAAAAAATATAAACCGATATGAGAAATCTTGGTAGAGAATATTATATCGATTTTATTAAGAACCAATATAGAGGTATTCTTGTAACCGATATAAAATATGCTTTTTTTAGTAGTGATTCTTATCTTTGGCTCGGTTCCTTGTTGTCATACCTTTTGGAACAAGTTCAAGTATTTAACTTGGATCCTACCTTCTCTTATATAACCTAAGGTCCATGGCAGCAGCAGGCACCAAATGGCAAAGAACACCCAAAGAAGCGACAAAGCGGACACCAAAGAAGCGGCGATGCGCACCGCGCGGCGTAGAAGCACCAAATGGGCAAAGAACACCCAGCAGCAGCAGCACGGAATTCACTTCTATTAAATGAAAGAGTTTGATGGGAATTGTCTTGATCGTCGGATATCCTGAAGAAGAAGAAGTGTTATAGAATGATTTTCTGCAATTCTTACCAGTATGGAATGAGTAAATAATCAAGCTACAAGTCTCGATCTATATGAAACGGGTTTCTTTTTCAGCTATCCTTACCTAAAGGCACCAGCCGGTAGGGTGTCAACCTATACTAGGAGTCTCAGACATACTTATGAAAGCCGGCAAATATAGCAGCATCTGGGGAAGCACTAACTAGTAGTTAGCGGCTATTCGCGGAGACTTAGACATGTACCAAGCTAACTAGGACTAGTACGGCTTCAGTATACCTAGTCGTTGGTTCTCAAGTTCCAGCTGTTGGGCCTTACTTGAAAATAGACAAGGAAAAATCCCAAGACAAGGAAGCAAGGAGAAAGAAATGGGAAATCTACCCTACAAAGAGAAATCCCAAGCTTACAACTAAGAACTCCCCCATTTACAAAAAAAAATACAACTAACATCAGCTGCCATCCTCCGCTGATCAGGCCCCTTCCACGTCATCCTCGACCTAAATCGGATGTGATCATCCTCCTCACTGTCCACGTCATTTCATGATTCCAAGCCACAAATGTAACTTTTATTTTTGATCCATCAATCTAAATATATTGAGATAATTTAGAGATTACATCAACACCTAGAATCAGGAAAAAAAAATACTAAAACCAGAACTCCAGACCCAACTCCCTCACCACACACACACAATACACCCAACTAATTAATACCCAAAGCAAATACGCAAGCTAAATAAAATAAAGCAAAAGGCAAAAAAGAAAAACAGACACAACTACAGAACAGACACAAAGCCAAATGTACAACAATAAGAATTTAATTCACGCCTCTTAATCAACTAGAGAAGTATCTAGAACATTTTAGAATAACCAAAATAAAAGTGCCTAGCGCAGAACAAATGTGAAGATACCAACCGTGTCATCTATCGACGCAGAAACTAAACTAGTAGTCATCCATGTGCCAATGGATAAAGCCGTCACTTCTCCATCGTGTTTTCCAACAAATTCGACACCATCAATCAGCTTGTTAATAGGACACTTTATTGCTTCCTCTGCAAAAAATACTTCATTTTTTCCAACTTGAATTGTATCAATTTTCAACACATTTTCCGATCCCAACTACCAAATATTCCTGTAAATGGTCAAGAGCGATAAAAATGGGGTTTGAAGATATGAGAAGGAGAGGAGAGAATGTGGTTAGATGATTTGTTTTGATAAAGAGAGTAGAGAAGAGAGTGGGGTTCTCACACAGATGGTTCTCGTTTCTGAATCTGATGCAAATTGGGTGGAGAAACTCCATAGGAACAATATTATAAACCCTAGAAAACGAAATCACGTTAGAAACCCCAAAACAAAAATCAAGACAAACAAAACTTATCTTCATCGACTGTAACCTTAAAAGATTGAAAAGAGAGTACCTCTGTTTAAGATGGAGATGTTGGGATAAACAAAGCTGTTGCCTTCAATTCACCGTCGTCGAAATTAGGGGAAGGAAGTGGAATATGAAGAAGTGGGGAGGAAGAGCATATTTAGGGCAAGGGGTTTCACTCTTTCAGAGAGTTGAGATCGAGAAGAAACCCAAAGTATTTCATGTTTGACGCTTGTGCAGAAACGTGCGCTGATTTCAACTTTTTTTTAGCTAAAATCTCACGCCTATATGCTGTCACTAATTTTTTCCAAAATTTTCTTAAAAAAATAAAATAACTTTTGATTTATTGTGACGCTAAAAAACAAATACTGACGCCTAATTGCTGTCACAAAATTTCTGATGCCATTCTGGCATCACAAAGCCTCAAAAGCCTATGTCACAAAAATGCAGTTATGGTGTAGTGTGTCCTCACCCGAAGAAAGATAACAAGAAAAATGGTAAGAAGAAAGGTAAGGCTAATGTTGAGGCAAGTTTTGCTTCGGGCTCTGAAGTGGAAGATGTGAGTCTTTGTGTGTCCACACAAGACTATATGGCCGACAGGTAGATTCTTGATTCTGGGTGTTCCTACCATATATTTCCGAATAGAAAGTGATTTACTTCTTATGAGAGCATTGATGGTGGTTCCATTTTGAAGGGTAATGACCATGCGTGCAAGACGGTTGGGATTGGAACTATATGGGTTAAGATGCATGATGGTGTTGTGAGGACTTTAAATGATGTAAGACGTGTTCCTGAGCTAAAGAAAAATCTTATTTCTCTTGGTACCTTGGATTCCAAAGGCCACAAGTTTGTGAGGGAAGGTGGAGTCCTAAAGATTGTTAGTGGCTCTTTAGTTGTTATGAAGGGTCAAAGACATGGAACCTTGTATACTTTGATGGGTAGTACGGTGACAAACAATGTAGCAGTGGGTGCATGTAGTGATGATTCTAAGTGTACTAAGATATGGCATATGCGTTTAGGGCATATGAGTGAACAGGGTTTGTCTGAGTTGTACAAGCGAGGGTTCTTGAAGGACTTGAAGAAGCTAAACATGGGATTCTATGAGCACTGTGTCTATATGGGAAGTAGTGTCAAGTCAAGTTCAGTTCTAGCAAGCACAAGACGGCGGCCATCCTTGATTATGTGCATACGGATGTGTGGGGACCCTCCAGAGTGGCTTCAAAAGGAGGTAACCGTTATTATGTCTAATTCATTAATGATCATACTCGCTATGTGTAGGTGTATATGATGAAAACGAAAGATAAAGTGTTTGAGATATTTAAGAAGTGGAAAGCAAGGGTTGAGAATCGCACAGATAGGAAGGTGAAAACTCTAGGATCTGACAATGGTACTGAGTATACCTATGGGTTTTTCCAAGAGTTTTGTGCGCAATAGGGCATTGCTAGACACTGGACAGTCAGGGGCACGCTTCAGCAGAATTGGATGGCAGAGAGAATGAATAGAACTTTGCTTGAAAGAGCGAGATGTTTGTTGTCTAATATTAGTTTAGGCAAAGAGTATTGGGCAGATGCCGTGTCCATGGCGTGTTACTTGTATAATAGGTCACAAGTTCCAGCTATAGATTGTAAGACGCCTTATGAGGTGTGGTCAGGTAACCCAGCTGATTGTAGTATTTTGCGAGTGTTTGGATCAACTGCTTACTACCATGTGAAGGAGAGCAAGTTAGATCCTAGAGCTAAGAAGGAAATATTTTTGGGCTTCACAAATGGGGTAAAGGGATCCTAGAGTTAAATGTTCACAGGCTTCTTTTTCTTCAAAGACGTGTATAGACCAGAAGCGAGATCTAATCCCTTCCTAAAGGCAACTATGTCGAGGGTCTTATTGACGTTGTCAACATACAATTGAACCTCGTTGAATCTTTTGGTGAAATCCCTAATCGATACGCCCGTCTTTCTGAATTTTTGTGCCAAACAGTGCATCATCAATCTTAGTGTAAGGCCGGTTGCAAATGAATTTCGTAATGAAATTTATGGATAACTCCTTAAACTCGTGAATGTTGTCCCTAGGTAGCTTCGTGTACCAGATGAGTGTCGAGTCTGTCAAACTTGAAGCAAAATACCAGCACAAATAATGATCTTCCTTAATTAGAAAAACCCACCATTGCTTGATGATAACCGAGCACATGAGAGACCGGATCTCCTTTGACATTAAATTTAGAGAACTTCAGTGGTTTATAATCATGGCTGGGGATGTATCCGCTCATAACATGCCGTGAAAAAGGAGTTCCAATGTCTCCCTCGATTGCTGACTGAATGACTGACTCATTCATCTTGGTTGGTTTCGAACCTCGTACGTAGTTCCTCTAGTATTTGCGCCTTGAGCTATGCAAGAGTAGTTGGTTCATGAGTTGGAGTTCTCTCGTTGTTGTACTTCGGACTTGGACTCTCGTAGTTCTCATCTCAATGATAATAAGGTTCAAGTTCCCAAGATCGAGTGAAGGAGTTTTCAAAACTGGATCGGGAAACTAAGGGACTCTGAGGCAATGAAGGTTCCTTTCGAACTAAAAGTCTTCTTTGTACTGAGGGTGACCTTGTGAGTTGTGGATTATGGGCAAACATATCCAGACGTCCCTCCACAGTACCTCGAGAACTTGAATACCAAGAGAAGTTAATTCCGTGTGAACTCGAGCATCGGGTTGGAGCAAATTCCGGATTATAATCCAAATCTAGTTGGTCGCTATGGTACCCAATGGAGTAAGGGATATGGGGCACAGGGACGTTACCCTCACCATGGTCGAGACTTAGTGGCCGGAACTGCCCCTTTGAGTTTCCATTAGTAGGCAACACCATTGGAGGTGAACGACCCTCCTTCATGTGGTAGTAGTTTTGAAAAAAAAATGCAAACAAGCTTCCTGTCGACCACACTCGGCCATCACAGCATCCATGATGGCTAGGTTGGTTATGGAAGATTAGGAAGTATCGTTGTTGAGCTCATCTTCTTCATGCCCTTCCCCAAAACGACAAGCTCCTCTACGTTCAGATTGTCTTCAAGCAATAACATGTGGGTTATTGATCTCATTATTCCCCTCATTGTCTTGATTCGCGTTGGCTTTTGAGGTAACCATGATTTTGAATCAAAGTGAAGATATATATATTTTTTTAGAGAACAAAAAACCCAAGAAAAAATGGTGGGCAGGAGAACCTAGAACTGAAAAAATTTCGACCAAGAAATCAAATCAATTCTGTATGGATCCCCACAGACGGTGACAATTGTGTGATGATTTTTCCTAATCTAGAAACACAAATATTTTGTTGATGATCAAAGAATAATAAGAAGTATTGGATCAAGAAGAAGAAGAGATCTAGAAGATGATGAGTTGAACCACGTTCTTTAATGGCTGTCTATGCATCCTGTGAAGAGGAATCAAACTCAAAACGTAGTTCAACTATTCTATTTATAAGAATAGATTATGTTTCCCATAATTACTTGTAAAATAAGTAATGAGTGTTTAACTAGGAAACAATCTCTTGTTAAGTCTTATCCAGACTCTTCTAGAAGCTCATGTTTCCCTAAGTCAATAAGTCTCTTTTATTGACTTGAACAACAAGGAAACATGTTCAGGTTCAGATTGGGATTGGGAGTTGGAGTTCCAAACTTAGCAGTTCCGGATTTGGTGTTCCTAGTTAGGAGTTGGTTCTCCGAGCCTACAACTCCAACCAGTTCCAAACCTCCAGTTCTCCGAGCCTACTACTCTAACCAATTCCAAACTACCTCTTCTTATTTCACTTTTGAACTTAGGAAATGAAAGGACATGGACTTGAAGTGTATTCCGGTACTTTCTATCCACACCAAGACTATATCCGAGCCTTAAGAAGATGTTGCCACGTGTTATATATTTATTTGCTAAAATATGTACGCACGTGTTTAACTATCACACCTTTGTCGATTGTATCCTGCACAAGAGTTTAATAAATTTTGTTTTACTGAGCTGCATTGAAGGATAAAAGTGAAAAGTGAAATGTGACATTGATTATTGTTTCTAGATAAGTAGAATGACTTTTATTTTTATTCAAAGTATTATTATTCATGGTAGTTTTTCTTAACCAACAATATGTATCACTCAATTTGGATGTGAAGGTCATCTGACATCCAACTCCGACGTGTACGGTTTTGGAGTAGTTCTCTTAGAAATGTTATGTGGGAGACGAGCTGTTGACAGGAACCGACCTTCTTTGGAGCGCAACCTGGTAGATTGGGCCAAGCCTTATCTAAAGCAAACCCGTAAAATTGTTCGTGTTTTGGACATCCATCTTAAAGGTCAGTATTCACTGGGAGATGCTAAAAAGATAGCTAACATCGCCTTGCAATGCACATCCAATTAAGCAAAGCACAGGCCAAAGATGGATGAGGTTGTAAAAGCACTGGAAGAACTTCAGGTTTCCATATATGAAACTCACCCAAAATGATCCTGGCCTGAATCATTAAACTCATTTAACTGATCGTACAAAGCACATATATAGGTGAGGTGCAGAGGGATGCCATAGTGCGTATGTGGGTTCTTAATTTCTTATCCTCGGCCAACAACATCCACCTTATAGGCTTATACAGTTAAATTGAGTATAATGAATATGTCGGAACTCTATGTAATTCATTTGGACAACATTCCAGATGGTTTGGGCGGTACTCTGATTCGTTTAAACTTTCAAAATATGTATTGTACTATAGTTTTGTACTTACTGAGTTTGCCATTGTAACGCCCCAAATCCATATAGCTATCAGTCGGCCGGTCTGACAATCTGGATTTCTTGGAGCAAATGCAGAACAGTCAAATCAACATGACACTTGCATTTACAAAGGTAGAATCAAAATCCTTAGCTTCATAAGGTCAAATAGATCTACCATTAGAGGAAATTAAATGTTGTTTACAACCAATAAATGAATAAATAAGGTTTAAGACTTAATGAGTCCTCCACTTATTACAACTTGAAAGAATTAAGATTCTAAGAACCAGCTAACTAATACGCTACTCGTCACTCCGTATTAAGTCAGCGTTCACCTGAAAAATATATAAAACAAGGAGTGAGCTACGCGCCCAACAAGTGAAGTCTACAAACTTCCATTGTATAAAATATAGGAGATCATCTCAAATGTATACATAACACCAAATAAGGACACATACACATATAAGTAGGATTATCTAACATTAATGAAGGATATACCAACGTACTAAATAAATACCTTGCATCTGAAAGTTGTGTACATAGTATTGACAGTAAGACTAAGGGAGAAATCAACTCATAACCAAATAAGCTTGCAACAACAATACGTTCGTGTATATAATACACATGTATTGCTCAATAGCCGCACATGGTAAACTGAGTAGTGTCATCCCCAATTCTGGTCTACTACCAAAAGTATAAGGTATAATATGGGTTAATACAATATATCCATTGTCATATAAAACAAGGATAGTTTATCAACAGCAGTAAACAAGTAATACACCACTTATTTATCTGACATGGGAAATCACCGAAAAGGAACAAGATTCTCATATATAGCATGACATAAATTCTACAATAGTATTCAGTAGAATTAAAACATGTGATACCCATTTATTAGAACAATAATGTTATACAATATTGATCATACTACCCATTCTCAATAATCGATCCTATTCTAGAAACAAAAGAGGGTTATAGATATCACTTGCCTGGAATAAAAGATGAACTAAAACAATATTACTCCTCCCCTTAGAAATGAATCAGTGCACTAGTTTTTTCTTTTCACCCACCAGTCTTTGCTTGTTTGTTTTGAAAGAATAATGAATAGAGTCCAAAGTATTCTTCTTTGTTTCTTTTATCGTTTGTAACTAATCCCTTTTCTCTCTCACAAACTACCCCGCGCACAACACTCGCAACTAGTTTTCAAATACCAAGTCAAACCACTTCTCATGTTTAGCAACTGTGCAAACTTAAGTCCACCCTAACTCATGGGCCAAATTTAAAATAGCCCAAATAGAAAGAATGAAGCCCAAACTAGTAAATAAGCTCATACATACTTTATTTAGTGTCATACAAACAATGAATACTTAGAATATAGTATAAAATTATACGCGGTATTACAGCCATATATAACAAAATTATGGTGTCATTTGATCCACAATTTCTTGTGGTGTATGAGTGTATCCTTTCGGGACACGAGAATTAGTTGTATGATCATATTCTTTCTTTCTTTTTTTCAGTCAAACTATGATCACATTCGTTAAGGGTATATATATGTATACTGTGCCATCCTCGAGAAAGAGAGTATGACAAGAATAAGTTAGATAGAGCCATAGCTAGGATCAAAACGTTTATAGAACAACTCTCTATGTTTTGTTAGAAGTTGAAGATCAGAAACTTGTAAAGATTTCTCGAACTTCTCTACTCTATAGTCTACTCACAACAATAAATTCTCATACATTTGGTGTTGCTGACGAGGAGAAGTTCAATTCTTGCATTTCTACGAGATGTGGCCGGTAGTAATTTTACGAAAGATGTTGTGCTAATTTTCTACAGACTTGAACACATTCAAGTTGGTTATAAATTACAACTATTTCTTTCATAGGGTGATCAAACTTTGCTTTGTCTTGGCTGAATGCTCTTGAGACGAGAATGCCAACGTAGAAGAGAATGTTCTTGGTGAAGTTATATAGATTTACATTCTTTTTTCTTTTGTTATTCTTTTATTGCAATACAGAACAAGATGGAGTGAGTACGTTTAGAGGTTCTTTATATTATATTTGTATTGATTAGAATATGAATTTTTCGATTGGGAATAGATTATTTTAAGGTGTTTTAAAATTAGTTATGTGGTGGATCATGGTGTTTTGAATTTGTGATGAAGTGGAATGTGATACGCATAATTAATTTTTGAAGTTATTATGTGATTAGAATATTTAAATAATTAGGATTTTTTTTTTAAATAAAAAACATTATATACCGCTGTTCTGGAAGAACCGTGGCAAATATGGTGACTTTATACCACGGTTTCACGGTTTTGAAAAACTTATTACCACGGTTTTAAGCTAAACGGTGGTTAATAAGTAGAAGTTTATACCACGGTTTTTCTAGAAGTATTTACCACTCTAACTGATACCACGGTTTAGAAAAAGTGATAAAAGTCTTTTTACCACTCTAAAAAAATATGACTTTTTCTGTAGTAGTGAAAGTTTATGTGGTTAATATTTGACGAAGGACTTCTGCAATAGACCAATCAAATACATTAGTTAGAAGCTTTCCTACGTAAGAGACAGCAAGTCGGGACCACACGGATTTCTCCTAGTATTTTCCCACGCCATCAACACTAAAGATTTGAACTAATTTTCTTCCGCTCCAATAATTCACACATAGGAAGAATGACGAATATAACTTTCTTCCACAACGCCATTCGAGAGGATGACTCATCTGCTTCCACCACTTCAACCGATGACCAAGTTGAAGAGGTAGCCAGACCATATGTGGGATCATCATCGTCCGTGTATTCCGTTATTGACAAGGCCTGTTTCGGTTGCACTCGACCATCAACTGTTGGCCAGAATATCAATACTTGCATTTCTTCCGATTCTGGTAATAACACTCGTTCAGAAAAAACATTCCTAATTTTCCTTTGTGTTTCAACTCCTTTTATTACGTACATGCAGTTCAAAGTCATAGTGTTACTTATTTCAGCTACTGAACCTGTTTTAAAGTTTCCTTGTAAGAATTAATTTTGGACTTCTTCTTTCTAAACTTGTCAATAAAGCAGTACTATTGATCTGGCCATCATGTGTTATTTTGTTGACTTGGTTGTTTCCCAATTGGCATAAGAAAGGCGACTCAATCATTTTATTTAATTATGTGACTCCAGCTCCTCAGATTGAAGGTGGAGAGCTGAAGTCCCCCAACTTGAAGATTTTCAGCTTAAGAGAACTCAAAGCTGCCACCAGGAGCTTCTGCCCTGATAATATTCTGGGAGAAGGCGGTTTTGGTGTAGTATACAAGGGTTGGATTGACCAACACAAGCTAACTCCTACTAAACCTGGGACGGGCTTGGCTGTTGCTGTTAAAATTCATAAACAGGAATCATTTCTAGGCCAAGAAGAATGGTTGGTGAGTATCACCCTCCTTATAAACTACTCTAATACGTACAAAAATAACTTCTCTTATGATATCTCGAGTGTGCATATAATTTAGAAGTGTGTATCGAGTCTAAATGCATTCAGCATATTATATACACTTGCAATGTTTGTATACTAGCATGTCAGGGTACCAAATAGGCCTTTTGGGGCATGTTGCTTAACACCGTTTTCCCTAGCAAGTTTTAATGGAATGGGCATTTGTTATTTTTGGCTGCCAAATAAGTCACAGTCGATACATGTTCTGGCGCCCGACCTGTAGATCACTTAAACCAAATATGGGAAAACAAATGGAGAACAACACAGTCTGCGGTGGGTTACGTACTGATGTACAGACGACACAACTTTTGCCTTCCGTTATAGCTTTACAATCCATAATTCTTTCCTGTGAATATAGCACAAGGGAAAATGACATGGAAGATAGCACATACAGTCGGGCGGAACCAGGATTGTAGATTTTATTATTATTACTTTTTTGGGGGGGGGTGTATTTTTTAGGTATCTTAAACTTTATGTATTTTTTTAAAAAAAGAACCAATCCATGTCTACACATGTAAAATGTGTATAAATAGATGTATGTTAACTAGTATATATATAGTAAATGTCTATATAAAGTGTATACATATAGTAATATATCTTGTTCTGTTAGAAATTTAGGGGGAGCTATAGCCCCTGTTAGCCATGCCTGCGGGCTGCGGCCCATGCAGTGTATGGCGATTAAAGTCCAATTGGTGTTAAAGTGCATATAACACCTGTTTTAGCTGTTCTGTTTTAGCTGTTGTATTGGACTGCTATTATCATATTATGTTGTTTTTGTACTAAAACAATGGTAATGAAAATGAATATGATGGTATACTTGTTCCGTTTATTGCAAAGGTATTTATAGAGTTTACATTATGAGAGAGAATATCTCTTCATCTATGGAAACTGATAACTGTAGGGGAGCGATATCTTATTATGCACGCGTGCAACGTAAGCGAACTTCGGGGCCTTCCGACCCTCGAGACCCGATCGGAGCAGCTCCCTCGAACACCCGTACAAAATGACCTCAAGAGCTAACCTACGATAAAGGAGGGCGAAGATATTTGATCACGAGCACATGGCGAGGCGCCCGGGTAATGATAACCATCGGGGTAATCATTACCCATCCCCGGAAAATAAGGATAACCTCATCAGCACCCAATGAGTGCATGACTTATAATATAACCAGCTCGACACTCATTCACGATCTCGACCTTACACGTGTAGCATAAACACACGTGTCTTCTAGATTGATCCTTCCCTAAGCCTATAAATACCACCTGATTGAACTACGTCGGGCCTGATTCCTCTCTCCGAGAAAAGAAAGAAAATGAGAAAAACTAAGAAGAGGATACGTAGGCAGTTCGCTCAGAAGCGAGCCCGGTCCCAACAAGAAATCCAAAACACCCCTTTACAATAACCACATTTAGTCAAAGGATATAGATAGCATTAACTAGTACAGGTGTATGTTGAATAGAGAAAGTCATTTAATCAGGTCCTTGATCTATGGAAACAGATAACAACATTCCATTGGCAATCTTAATAGAGGTGGCTGAGTAGTTAGTACTAGTTTTGCTGTCTGCGATAGAGTAGATCGTAATTAGAACTGCTATCTGTATTGCACGTACATGTTAATGGGAAAGTGACATTATTAGTACGATTTTACTTAAAATTTCATCACATATGGTTCTTAAGAGGTCCTTTTTTTTTGAGGAACGTTCTTAGGAGATCCTAAGCATTCCAAGTTACCATAATTTCATTGGAAGGAATTCCAAGTATTCTAACTGTTTGTTACAACTTACAACGTTGCAGGCAGAAATTTATTACTTGGGGAGGTATTACCATTCCAATCTAGTGAGGTTGATTGGGTACTGCACTGAGGATGGGCGCCTCCTACTTGTCTATGAGTTCATTCCCCGAGGAAGCTTGGATAATCATCTCTTTAAGAGTAGGTTCCTGAATCACTACCTTGATACAATTCTAACTTCTATTTCCCCTGTTTTATTCAAATTTACACGGAGGGTTTTGTCATCAGGAAGCTTGTTAATGTTTTTTTGGATTGGGAATTAGTGGATTGTTTCTATATGTTACTAATCCAAGGTCTTGATGCAGGGGGTAAGCTTTCCTGGAGTGTCCGAATGAAGGTCGCACTTGGGGCTGCAAAGGGGCTTGCCTTTCTCCACAGTACTGAAACAAATGTTATACATCGGAATTTTCACTGTTCCAATATCCTTCTTGATTCGGTATGTGACATACTGACATGTAAAGCGTACAACACTCCTACTGTCATCTCTCTATAATCACAGCTATGATAAGGATACACACATGTACACCATAAAATACACTTGTGTATTTTCATGTGTATCCTTAACAAACTATACATGCTGACAATGTGCCTTTAATTTCTTATCATATTTCACCTTTCACACGTAGAACTACAGTGTAAAGCTATCTGGTTTTGGGCTGGCCACAGATGGCCCTACAGGCGATGAGAGCCCTGTCTCTACTTGTGTTATGGGCACTTATGGATATGCTGCTCCTGAGTATGTTGCTACAGGTATACTCAATTGTACACACTCCTTTATTCTTATATATATTTGAATATTCCTTTGCAGCTTTTTGCGAATGATGTTGGTTCATCAGGCATTAGTACATACTGCGATAGTCCTTTTATCTGGTCACTTTTCTTTCATTGGCCTGAAATCTCTCAAAATTAGCTGAAATGCGCTTAATTACCTTAACAAAATTTCCAATTCTCTCGATTTACTGGAGTACCGTCTTTATTGAAGTGTTGACAAATCCAAGGGGAGTAGGGACATCACTTCTCAAGGCAAATTACAATCTCTCTCCTACTTTTAAAGTTCTTTTTGAGATACTCACTTCCCCTAGTAATGGATCCATTATCTTTGAATTTTTTTTAAAGGGTTTTGTAATGCTTTTTGTTGAAAAATAATAGGTTGATATTGGAAATACCTCACCAATTTCAACTTGAGAGGAAGCTCTCAACTATAATGAAGATTACACTGTCACAATGTACCCCAATGTTTTCAGAGGCAATTGAGGCATACGCCTCGAGGCGAGACTCGTGCAAAACTCGGTTGAGGCATCCGTACACAAGAACTGTACGCCTTAAAAAGTGCGGCTTACATGATGTGTTAATTTTTGCTTGAGGAGTACACTTAAGACTCTGATTTTCTCTTTTTATTTGATTTATTTTAGGTTATTGTATGTACCAGTGTATTCGTACCCTTACGAACGACCATCATTAGGTACTACTACAAGAGCTGCCCACTAATGAGACGTGCTTGCTTGCCCACTACTATAGCAGTTCCGTTTGCCTACTAGTAAGGCGTGCTTGCTTGCCCGCTACTGTGGCATCGCTTGCCTACTAGTGAGGCGGGCTTGTTTGCCCGCTACTGTGGCAGTCCCGCTTGCCTACTAGTGTGACATTCGGGCATGCCCCCTATTGGAGCAATGACACTATCCACTAATATGACACCCAAGTTATATATAGCAGGTCTGGAGATATGTCAAGAGATTTTTTCCATATGAAGCTTTTGGAAAGATTTTATACAAAGAGGGAAATATCTCATCAAATAAGGAAAGGGTATTTTAAGCAATAAGATTCCTATAAATACCCAACAATCATTTCAAACAAAGAACTACATACATTTTTTAGACTTGATTCCAGAGAACAATTTGGATACATAGGCAGCCATTGGTGATACAGTCTCTCTCACTTCATATCAATCTCTCCAACAAAATTATTGGTGTGTTTGCGTGAATTCTCACCCAAACAGTTATATTTTTCTATATTGTGATCATATAATTTCACTACAAATTGCTCATTGTTGATGTAATTGAATTGTTAAATATACGAAAAACAACAACTGTTGTCATTAGTGCCAATCTACCTGAACTCACACCAATTAGCAAGAAGAACCTAACACTTGAGGAAAGAAACTATACTCTCAAACATTTCTTACAAAGGGATCAATGTATTTACTACTCGTTCTTATTCAAGTGATTACTATATCTTCTTCTTTTTCTTGTAGCCTGAGTTAACTTGTATCCTTTGTAAAGTCACTTAATTTTGATGTGAAGGTCATTTGACAGCCAAGTGCGACGTGTTCAGTTTTGGAGTAGTTCTCCTAGAAATGTTATTTGGTAGACGAGTTCTGGACATGAACCGGCCATCTGAGCAGCACAACCTGGTAGATTGGGCCAAGCCGTATCTAAAGCAGACCCGTAAAATTGTTCTTGTTTTGGACATCCATCTTAAAGGTCAGTATTCACTGGGAGATGCGATAAAGATAGCTAACATCGCCTTGCAATGCACATCCAATGAAGCAAAGCACAGGCCAAAGATGGATGAGGTTGTAAAAGCACTGGAAGAGCTTCAGGTTTCCATAGATGAAACACACCCAAAATGATCCTGGCCTGAATCATTAAACTCATTTAACTGATCGTACAAAGCACCATACGTGAAGTGCAGAGGATGCCATGGTGCGTATCTGGGTTCTGATCCTCGGCCAATAACATCCTCCTTATACAGTTAACGTGAGTATAATGAATATGTTAGAACTGTAAGTAATTCATTTGAACAACATTCAAGATGGTTTGGCGGTACTCTGATTCATTTAAACCATGCATGAGATTATTTACTGTACTACAATTTTTGTAATTAGTTTGTACTTCTTGATTTTGCCATATATATCAAAATTATGGTCAGTTTATCCACAATTTCTTGTGGTGTGTTACCTTTCAGGACACACACTGAGAATTCGTTTTTTTTTGGTAAAACACACTGAGAATTAGTTGTATGATTACATTCGTTATTTGTTTTTTAATTTTTAATTTTTTTTTGGTAAAAATATGATCACAGTCGTTAAGGGTGTATATTGGTACCATCCTGAAGATAGAATAGTTAAATAGCGTTATAGCTAGGGTCAGATCGTTTATTGAAGAACTCTCTATGTTTTGTGAGGAGTGTGGCCTGAATTTAGTCCGACAAGTAGAAGTTGAAGACCAAAACTAGCAAATTGGCACTCACGTTGCGCTTGTGAAGCTAACAAAGTGCAGCAACAATGATAAATATTTCAATATACTTTAACATGATTATAGAAAATTTAAAAGCGCACACAAATTAGGGGGAAAAAAGAACATTATCGGAACAAAACCAACTGAATACAGGAATTAAAATTTATAGAATTATTTTTTTTAAATAAAAGCAAAAACGTAGCAGGTTAGGTCTAGAAACAATTGCAAGAAGAATAGGTTCTTACCAAACAAATGTTATTACATAAGCAAAACTGATAGCGAGAATGTCTAATTCTTAGTTCTTACATCATTTGCAGGAACATTGAATTTGCAAAAAAGTGAACGCTGAAACATATTGTAAATTAAAGCATAAAAAATCAGCATGAGTCACAATGAGGACCTGCATGCGGGCTACCTTCATCTTGAGCCTGAACACTTCATATATGTTGTCCATTTGTATTGTACACTTAAATGTTTGGTGACATGTCTAGTCTTCAAATCAAACACGTTCTATCTTGGTCCATTCCTTAGCATGGTTGCATGTAAAAGTAATTCTTCTAAATTTAGACTCAACATTGATCAATAGCTCATTCTTGTATAGTCTTCAATTGAGGGTGCTTGGTGTTTAAGTGATGTTGCTGATAGAAAAGTGGTCTAGATAAAAAACCTTTCTTCTGTGTGCAATGTTAACATGTATATTAAACAAAATTTGTCTGTAGATTCAAACTCCATTTTTAAAACAACACCATGGTCTTCGATATCTGTAAAATTACCAACTTAATATCTGGTAGCAAAAAAGGATGCAAAAGACAGGTAAAAGTAATCAAGTAAATAAAATATACTGCCAAAAAGACATCCCATACAACAAAAGAAGAACTATTACATACCACATCGTTTTTATTCAGGGACATCATGCTAGCAAAAAGCACAGAATACAGACACTCAATGTTTGAGATATGATAAAGCGTTGAGATATGTTCTTATGAGCATTCCTGCATACACTCCCTTCTTTCATTCCGTGAGCTACATGACACCATTTTTGCATGGCGAGAACCGTCCACGTAGATAGATAGCTTATTCGCCATGCGGCCATTCGGACCGCGTACCCCTAGACAATGACCATTGAAGTGGTCGACCGACCCGGCTACCAAAGCGGACCATGTCTTAGAGATTAGCGACACATGCCCCTCTCTCGGAGATCGGATGAGTCAAACATGGATGCAGCCTATTATACAGTACATCCAGCACGGTACACTCCCAGATGAGCGTACCAAGGCCAGGAAGGTTCCGCACCAGGCATGTAGCTATTGTTTGGTAAATGACAGGTTATTTCGCAAATCCGTTGGGGGACCTCATCTGAGATGCATTAGTCCAGAACAAGGTCAGTTAATTTTTGCTGAGATTCATGAAGGAGAGTGTGGAGACCATGCTGGAGGTCGCTCATTGGCCCATAAAGCGATCTCCCAAGGATACTTCGCCCCGTGATCGCGGTCGATGCCAAAACATATGTCCTCAATCATATCAAATGTCAAACATTTGGGCCTGACATCATTCACTAGCCCGCGAAACTGATCAACATCGCGAGCCCTTAGCCGTTCCACATGTGGGGCATGGACATTATGGGACCATTCATCCTTCGGAAGAGCACCGGCTTCCGCTTTGCCTTAGCCCCCCACATTATTTCACTAAGTGGGTCGAAGCGGTTCCGTTGGCATCGTCAAAGAGTCACATGTTAGGAATTTCATTTGGACTCATATCATCACCGTTTGGCTTACCACACAATAATCGGGTGATGGACAATGGTTCCAGTTCAAAGGCAAAGTCGAGAGAGTTCCTAGCCAAGTGGAAGATCGTTCATGCATTCTCCACTCCCCATGACGCTCAAAGCAATGGACGGAGGGCCGAAATAAAGCCATTTTAGAGAATTTGAAGAAAAAGATTGAAAAGAACAAAAGCCAATGGCCAAACCAGCGAGAACATCCTATGGGCTCGGTACCACCACGACTTCGCTCCAAAGACAAGCGAATCACCATTCTCCTTGTGTTATGGCACGAAGTCATCATCCCCACCGATGACAATCCGCGACAACTCGATCCGAACTTGTCGAATCGGGGCATAATGACTAAGTACTAGCTTCGGGAGGTCGACTGGCTGGAAGAACGGCGTGACCTAGCGACTATCGAGTAGCATCTTACAACGGATCCTAAAGCGGTCCCTCAACAAACGAGTACATCCTCGATCTTTTCAACACGAGATCTAGTCTTGAAAAAAAACTCAAGATGATTCTAAACTAGCACCAACGTGGGAAGACCGCACATAGTGGAACGGCGTCGTTGGCAATGGAATCGTTTGGATTAAAACACACAAGGGGAAGTTATTGCCCGCGACCTTGGAACACGCATACTTGTTAAAGAAGTTTTATCGTTAGTATCATTCTGTTGTGTAATTCATGTTTCCATTTGCTAAAAATTCAAGTATAGGTTACTTAAGTTTGTTATTATAAGATACGGCATTTACTCTCATCTTCAAGCCAAGCCACTCGCACTGCAAGCACCATCAGTACACCTGCACTGACAACATCTCTAGGAGCCTCTCCGAGTCTCGCTAGTTGAGGACCTATACTCCTAGGATCAACTACGCGGGAACTCTCTCAGGAGCATAACATACTCGGGGGCTACATCACGGCTCTCGGTGACGAGCGGCTCTCAAGAGCTTACAGGCTCATAGCCTCTCCGAGTCTCGCTAGTTGAGGACCTATACACCTAGGATCAACTACGCGAGAACGCTCTCAGGAGCATAACGCCCTTAGGGGCTACATACGCTCTCAGCGAGCAGAACGCTCTCAAGAGTTTACAGGCTCATCGTCTTTCCGAGTCTCGCCAAGTTGAGGACCTATACCCCTAGGATCAACTCCGCGAGAATGCTCTCAACGAGCAACACGCCCTCAGAAATTTGTAGGGTCAGGAACCCCCTAAGTCTAAACTAATCGGACACTTACATCTCCCAGATCGCTCTCCCGAGCAATACTACACAAACATAACGCTTTACGAGTACATCTCAGAAACAAGCCCCATAAACAGAGTAATAGCTACAAGCAGTCAAGCAAAAGATAACATTAAGCATACATTTACCACGACGCTACACGATCAGTTTCAGATAATCAGTTCTAACCCACCGATCTGCTGGGTTTACCCAGAAAATCCAGATTGGACCGGTGAACAAAGGGAGAAAAACTAACGAACGAATTTCGTGAGACACCCGGTTCTCTGTATCAACAAAGGTGAACTGCTCAGGCAAGCCTGAAAACACAGCTCTAATGTTTAACCCTCGTAGGGGCAAAGAACAGACATAATAACTACCAGATGAACCCAGTTTCTTACCAAGACAAAGAAGAGAAATCACCATTACGGAGCCGCGACCACATGTTTGTCCTGAGGAGCAGTGCTGGTCGAAGGAACGTGCCTCGCAGCCCGCAGAACAACGTGCATGCCCGTCCCTTGTGCCCTGTCTGCCTTTTTTAGCTGACAATACTTCTCGTCCAGCTTGGCATACTCACTACAGGCCGTGGTATACGCACTTTGAGCTTTGCGAGCAACCCCCTGACATCGCTTAGCGTACTCAGTGACTTCCGCTACCTCCATTTGCAGCTCAGCCATTGCAGCGACCAGTTTAGCGTTCTCATCAAGAACATCCGCGGTGCTTGCCCGTCATCGCGTCCGAATTCCTCTTGTCACCCCATGCGGCTCGCAAACATCCCACGACTTCGGGGAGTTGGCGTCGATGTCGGCCGTTGTAACAACATTCTTCAGCTTATCATACCCAGCCAGAAACTACAAGGACAAAATCATAATCAGAATCACTTAAGAAACAAAGCGGCAAAGCTGACAGATAAACACTCACCAAACAACTAGCCATGTCCATGGTCCCCAGCAGCGTCTCCATATCTTCATCCTCGACTTCAGCTTTGTCCCCATCTAACACGATCCCTTCCGGCCAGACTAGTAAGCTATGGGTGCCGAAAGTGGAAGCCGCAATCGAAACGCTTTTACAAAGATGCTTCTTCCCCGTTCTCCCATTATAGTAGTAATTCGCTCCCCGTCCCCCAACCGACGGAAGGCGAACTCTCACTAGCGACGTGACGACCTTGCCCCAGGTCGTCGCTTCCATCAGCAGCCCGATGGGAGCCTTCCGCTCGCTGCGGCGACCTGAACACAATGCCGCCAGTCGAGCGACCTAATCCCTTGGATCGCTTGCTCTTCTTGCCCCCAGATGCCACATCTTTCCTTTTGCCACGGTCCCCATGCACATGAGGACGGAACTCCATCTCCTCCATGAGCAGAGGGGAACTTTCTCTTACACTCCCTTCTCCCCTGACGTACGGAAAGTACCGAGCCATAAGAGAAGCTGAACACAGAAAACAAAAGAAAGCTGGTTAGAGCGGCCAGTAACCGTCTTCATGATCTAGAAGAAGAAAAGAGAAACGTACCTGAGTAAACGGGAAAGGAAAGCGAAACAAAAGCAAGAGGGAAGAGAAGCAGCCGCAGCAGGAAGAACTTGAAGAGCAAATGCCGTTGCTCTCCCAGGACCAGTCATATTTATACCCACGAAACGTCTCTTCCCAAGGCACACCATTATGGCATCGAGACACCAAACGCCAGCCAACCTGGCAGCCATCATTTCATATCTCCCGACCGCCCACATTCCGACGGCGTGCCACGCGACGCATCTATAGCTCGTGCGCCTCCAGTCTGAACATACAGAAGCGTCCTCATAGAGACGAGCGACCTGCACCGTTTAGATCGCTACAACATGCATATACTTACAAATGCAAACATTCATATCATACACAAGAATAAGTATAGAAAGCAAAGGCAACAAGATTCACATTCATAAAAGAAGCGACCTGACGACATCAGGGACGCCCCAGTTCACAAACTAACCATGCTGCTGAGAATACTCAGGAAATCCAGCACAGTTAGTCACTAGTTATCATAGTCAATGGAAAAGCAGAAAAAGGAGCGGCCCAGGTCAACCCAGGAAACCAACTCTATTGTTTACGGCCAGAGGCCCATTACAAACACAAACAACAAAACTCCCTAGACAATATCATCAAGATCTTCTCCAAGAGCGACATTTAACACGGAGGCAGAGTTCGGATCACCAGAAGACGCCACAACTGCCTCAACAACAGCCACGTTGAGCTCGCCAGACCCCTGAAGCTGCTCACTCACTACACCAGTAAGGGGAGAAGGCACGACCGCTTGATTAAGCCGGCATCTTGAGGCCGATTAAGCGAAGTTCTCCCAAAGTTCGGCGTTCCCGCTCCTCCTGCAGGTCATCCAGCTTTTTCTCCAGTTCCTCCACCTCAGCACGGATGGTGAGATAGGCCTCTTTCGCTTGCAGGGTGGAAGTCTTACATCGTTCAGCATAGGTGTTCGCCGCGACTAGCTGGCCCCTCAACGCCTCCACCTCATGCTTTAGCCCAATCGACTCATTCACTGCAGAGGTCTTCTCGAGTCGGCGATGAGTTGGGCCCTCTCGGCGCGATCGATTCGGTTCTTCTTCGGCTGTTGCCGCATTTCGCGGTTCGGCAATTTCGTCCCTCGGTGACTTCGACCTCCGCGCTTCTCCAGTCGGCGATCTGCGGCGGCCGTCTTCGAACTTTCGTACCCGGCGATCAATCATGCGACAACTTCGCCTGACATATCACATTATTATCAAACAACAGCATGTAACGCGATAACACATTCAAGTTGAGCGCAAAGGTGACTTACCAGACACATCGCCTTATCCATCCCCCTCAGATTCGACTCCAGCTCCTTGGCATCTAAGTCCTTCCTATCAACGTCTAGGGTCATACCCTCCAGCAAACAAGCAACTATGGGGGTGGACTTGTAGTCAAATCCCGACCTCCTCACATAAGCTTTCTTCCCGTCCACCTCATCTATGTACATCGGGTTGTGCTCGGCTTCGTCTTTTCGATCTTGGAGTGGCCCTTACCGGTCTCTCGCTTTTGACCTTTCCGCTTCATCTTGCGGAGGATCTCCAACAACCACAGGGTTGGCGACCTCGGGGAGTCCTCACCTAGGGCCAGCGAAGTCGGGCATCGGTCTCGCCCTCGAGTTCGCGAGCCGCCGCTTCCCCGCCAGACTTCACCACCACCGGTCTTTCTCTCGGCCACCCTCGCGAACCCAGCGGTCGAGACTCGGGACCGAGAGAGCGTCATCCACATCGAATGGAGCCTCCTTCGGCCGCTTCCCGCTCCTGACCCGGAGGCCCCAAAGCACCTCCGTAGTGGTCGCTTCACCCAAGACGGCCTCGATGCCTGTCTTCCCTCGTAACCAGATCACTCCTACGCTTATCTATCACAGGTTTCTTCGACGTCTTCCCGCTCACCTTATCCCGCGCTCTGGCCTTTTGCACTTGCCCTTTCTCCCTAATTGCGGGTCCTCCACGCTCTTCAAAGAAACGAGCAACTTCCGGTAGCTTTGCTTGTTTCTCAGCTCGCGTCAGCCTAACGAACTTCTCGATCACCTGTCGGCTCGACCCCCTTTCCAAGTGGATATCTGCATAGACAACAAGACAACAATTTCAGTATAAGTTCAACCAAAGCAAATTTGATATCATCAGATAACGCACTGGTACCCACCAGTAAAGTCGCATATTTTATTGTCCACACTGAACCCGCTAGCACAGTAGCTTCCTACAAGGGAGCAAATTGTCGTTTGTCCCACGACTTCGTTACTCTTTACCATCCGCGGCTTCGGCCGGTAGTAGCTTCGAGTTTGCAAACTAAAGTTCAGCGACCTAGATCGCTTTACGAGGTAGTGCTCGATAACATCAGCGACCTCAATTCGGTACTCACCACTGGCGTTCAATAAGTCAAAGACCTTGAATAATCGCCACGTGTTACCCACAAACTGAACAGGCACCTTGCTACAGCGGTTCAGGAACTCACAAACCAGCTTGGAGAACGGTATCGTCATGTACGCCCTCAGCTGTCCCTCACAGATGATCACCCCATGATTCGGTAGGGTGTACCTATCGCTATAAAAACCAGAGTGTTCTGGTCAGCCTCATGGATCTCCAGACCGCTTACGGTTATCCCATATTTCTCTCTCAGATATGGGAACGCCCTCAAAGCATGTCTGTCCACAGCCCTAGGCTACAAACCACTTTCGAAGGCGACCTCTCCAGCAAATGACACGAGTGCTAGCCAAAGCATTCTGACGCGAAACGAGCCACATCTTCCTCACTACTAGCCCCTCAACCGCCTTCATCTTCATCATCACCCTCAACCACCCCATACACGGACTCATCTTTCTCATCATCTTCGCCGTCATCCCGGTAAGAGAAACTTCCGCGGACCTCATTAGATCGAAAGTGTCATCGAGTCGGACATTTTTCTTCTAACCCTAACGTGTCTAGCTACTAGTAACTAACGGGTATCCTAACAACTCTAGAACAAAGGCTAAGCACGCGAAACAAAGAAGCGAGAGGTTCAACAATGACAGGAGAACTAACCCGAAGGATGATCGCGGTAATGAAGTAGTGTCTACCGGGACGGCGGCGACCAAATGAAGTTTCAAAAGAGCCCGATTGAAATTTTTTGAGCAACCGCCCTCCGGTTTCCAAGGCATCATGATTACACCCCCCTAGCGCCTACGACTTCCAACCAACCGCCCTATCTTTTCACATCCCAAAAATGGGGCGACGCGTTTTCTCTGCGAATCGCTTCGGATCCTCGCCGCGTCTTTGAACACGCCAAAAACGTTTGCACCCACCGGCTCACATGGTTAACACGAGCCGCTCCTCACGGATCGTTGG
This sequence comes from Coptis chinensis, assembly GCF_015680905.1. Classification (NCBI taxonomy): domain Eukaryota; kingdom Viridiplantae; phylum Streptophyta; class Magnoliopsida; order Ranunculales; family Ranunculaceae; genus Coptis; species Coptis chinensis. Next base: position 79,739,294 of record NC_141464.1, read on the forward strand.
AAATTTCCACCTCTAGCATGCTCCACGCCACAAGATCGATCTCTCTCGCCAGGTCGTTTTCACAACCCTCTTGAGGGGGGGCTCGGTAGGGGAGTGATATTCTCTATCCAAAGACGCGCGATAACATGGTGGAAATGACACATCGACCTATGGATCCAGGTCGCATCCATGAGCTAATAGAACGATACAGACAGGTTGCAGTATCACGCGAACTACGCTAGGAAAGTGACTCAGATACCCCTTCCAGAAGCAATCATGACTAAAGGTGTACTTGCACATATCTTTGGCCGTCGACCATCGGTCACGGCCGCAAGCTACTTATACAGATTGACACTCCACATCATTACAGCAGACCTATGAGGACAGTTCTCACATGTTACCCTGATCTTCACCCCTCGTTTGGGATACTCTTTACACGTGGTGGGCAAGGATACACTCTCAATATCTATAAATATCTCTCCTATGAACTACGCTAGACCTGATTCTGCTCTCCCCCACAAAAACCAAGAGCAAGATACGTAGGCAGTTCGCTCTCAAGACGAATTCGGTCCATCCAATAACCTATTCCAGTCCTCCATTGACTGTTTGTAAGGGAAAGCTAAACCACACCTTTACAATCGTCAAGGGTGTCAGAACATTGCTACCCGAATGTAGAGTGTCATTTGGGGCAGTAATGACGCTACAACTATTGCAGTCTTCTGGTGAGCTATATTTATTTCTCGTAACAAAATTACAGCAGCTGCCTAACCCGAGAAATTGGAATCCGCAGGAAATGACCACTGAATTAGATTCCCGAGTGGTGCAACTTTAACGAGTAATTTCAATGCAAATTTTATCTTCTCTTCGTACTCTTCTGCAGAACTCTCCAGAACCTCTTGGTATGTTGCAACTGGAAGTCGAGGCAAGAAAACATGCAACATCTCAACAAATATCTGCTCCATAAGATCATATAGTTCTTTTGATTGTTGAGTCACATACCTTTGACAAGTGATGTAGCTTGCAATCTCTACTACTTGACTGCACACATAATCTGAAGGCAATGTGTTTTCCAGCTCTATAATAATCACAATTGCATGTTCCAAGTCAGACTGAGATTGAAACATTCAATCACAGTTTGATCTCTCAAAACTTCTGGGAAGGAGAATGCTAAAATCTATACCGAATCACACAGCCTTTGTAAATTCAAAACTGCTTTTATCCTCTTAATCGTAAGTTGAATGTTCATCAATGAGACAAATAAAGTACAGTGCTTGCACTAAAGATCCACTGAGACTATTTGGTCTGGAAACTTCAGCAATTCTTAGAAGGACTACAGTTGACAGAAAAGACATTTCTTTCAGTTCCATCGCAGGCAAATGTTGAGAAGATCTAAGGATTCGGCTTTGCTTACCTCCATACATCTTTTTATGTACGCCATACATTTTCAGTCATTCCAGCTCTGGGTCCAATTAGTACCCTTAAAAGACCTAAGCTAATCATCAACTAAAACTTTATTTTTTATAATATCGTCAACTATAACTAAGGTGCCATATATGTTGGTAAATTCATGCTTATATACTCGAAAAGAAGTTCACCTCCACAGACGTTGATCTGTTTTGATAAGCCCAGACCTCAAGTACTCTGTAGGCCACCCTCAACAGTTTAAAATTCAATACAGGCACCAAGAAACACACTCCATCGATGAAAGAAATAAAGAACTCTTCACACTAAATCCTTAAGTCCAATCCCAAGATTGGGATTTGATTACTTCAAGCCTCAAATACCCGTGTAAATTATCGAACTTATACATACCAGAGCTGTTTGATTGATGAAATGAAATAGATCCTCAAAACCCCATAGCTACACTTATGACAGGCACCAAGAATCTGGATAACAACAGTGGTCACATAGGCCAACCATAATCAGAAACTCCTGTACAAAAGTTCATTTCCTTCAAAAGCACAGATCTGATAATGGCTAGTACTAGAATGGCTAAACAAACCCTGCATAGCCCGGCAATTGAGCATTAGCATTATAACCATCAAAATATTTATCAATCGCACTGACATAATATTCTCCATCCTCACCTATGATTTGATGTTTGTAAATTCTGGAGTACTCTCTCTTATCACAATTAGTGCTGAATGCAGAGTGCCACAAAAACGAGAGCGTTAACACTTAACACCATACAAAACAGGATCATGATACTTAACACAACGAACATATAAATCACTTTCTGATGTTAACCACAGTGATTACAAAATTGCTCAGGGCTACCCGATTAGTCAAACATTCTGATGTCTGGTTAGAAGGCATTAGAAAGCTCATTGATGTGCATAAGAAGGGTGTCCCACAAAGCTTATACAATTGCAGGCATTCGACTTGTGAGATAAACCGGGATTTTAGCCGCAATCGAAAGTAGAGTCAATATGACTGAATTGAATTAGAATTGCTTTCTACTATGAAATCCAGCTATAATATGACAAAGCATATGCATCACACAAACCAAAGAAAGCAGCCGCTACATAAAAGCCAATTACCAGTACAGGGGAAGAAGATATGGGATTGTTGCACTCACAGTTTGTCATTGTTTCTTCTTTGTCCCTAGAGTCTAAAGAAGCTGTTCTTAACAAGTGTTCATGCCTCATTGTTTAAACCGAGCACAAGACATATGTACAGTGCAAGAATTAATTAATAAGCAGAATAACTTAATAAGTACTAAGTACTAATTTTCAAAAAAAAAAAAAATGCTTAATAAGTACTAATTTTTAAAATAAGCAGATTGATTGTTGGGGGTGTATGGTTTCACATTTCACAGGTTCATGTTAGTTGATTACTACTGTACATCTATTATTTAATTAGTCTACACTACTACATTACCGATTTCTAATCACATGATTAGAAAGTATTAAGATGAAGACAAGTTGAAATGTACTCCACCTTTGTAGATTATGACTGAAGAGCAAAGAAGCTGATTAAGACTTTATAAGCTTTAGATATAGAGTCAGAAGGAAGTTCTATATAGAGTAATAATTCTGCAAGTACAATGTCTCTTGCTTGTTCCTAAACTTGATCACACATGCTTTTAACAATAAATTATAGCTTTCGTCATGGTTATGTTGCTTCCTCTTTCGTCATACTGCATGGATAACTACAGCTATTACTAATGTTATAAAGACCGACTTAGCTCAAAACATTCGTTTGAGTTAACCATAAGCATACAAACCTGTTGTAAGCAGATAAAAGAAAATAATAATGGCAAGGACAGAAATTGTCAACAGGGATTAGTAATATCTCATAGTTATGCACCTTCACTAAGTTGTTTTGACTGAGTGCAGTGGTTTCGATAATTAGCATTCTAAGAAGTTTAATGCATATCACCAACTCACCAAGGACTGCAGTTGACTGAAAGCATAGTGGCTAGCTCCTTAAATACAAAACTTTAGCAGAATGTAATTCAATCTCCAAGAGATCATATCAACAAGAAGAATCACCCAAAAATGCAGCAATTGATGCAGACATACGTCTAGTTCCACCATGCTTCCGTCATTAACACGCCAGGTAAATTATCTTCTATGTTCCAAATTTCACAGTTATGCTCATTTGGTGGTGTGGCTGAAATTCAAACCTTAGTGCTTAGTAAATATGATAATCTTGTTTTGACTTCCCAGTGCAGTGGTTTAAGATAATATTTCAGATAGTCCATTTATATGGAAATGGCCAAAAAATTAGGATTTGTCGATGAAGTTTAATGCATATCACCAAACTCACCAAGAACTGCAGTTGACTGAGAAAGCATAGTGGCTAGCTGTTGGTGGTGACAACTACATAAGAGGCAATTTATGTCCAATACAAAACTTTAGCAGAATGTAATTCAATCTCCAAGAGATCATATCAACAAGAAGAATCACCCAAAAACCTCAGGTTCAATTGATGCAGACATACGTCTAGTTCCACCATGCTTCCGTCATTAACACGCCAGGTAAATTATCTTCTATGTTCCAAATTTCACAGTTATGCTCATTTGAGGGTGTGACTAACTTCAAACCTTAGTGCTCCACTACAGCCAGCGATAATCTTACTCCAAGTTCCCATGCCCATTATTAAGCATTAATATCTAATAGGTCCATCTAGGCTTCCAGAAGCAAACTGTCTAACAATGGGATTTGTCGATGTGGTAAATTCATGAGCCCTTCCCTCCTAAACGACTTTCCCTTGGTGAAGAAACAACAATCTTTTTATAGTACTATGTTGGTGAGTGACAACTACATAAGAGGCAATATTATGTCCAACCTCTCCAACCCCGGAATAAGATCTTCAAGGACAGTAGACGCAATAGGATCAAGCCCGGCAGTAGGTTCATCATACAATATCACCTCAGGTTCAATAGCTTCTTTTATATTATCAAATATTATAGACCGCGCTAAAACTACCCATAGGATTTGGATTTGGATATCGGTATAAATTTTCGGATTCAGATACAGACATATCCGAATCCGAACCTATCCGTTTGCACCCTAATTGACACACAAGTTACACACACAATAAACATATACATAAACATTGCTGATTTTGATGTTTATTGGAAGGACATTTACGTAAAAATACATGCTTTCCTCTGCTATTTATAAAATGAAAACATCAAACTCTGTCTTAAAACCTCTCTTCATTTTCAGCTCTCCTCTCATTTCTCATCTTTTGCTCCGCGTGTTCGAGCGATTCTTTTTTCCAAGGTGAAATCATCTTTACTTCTTCAATCTTATGAGAGCAGTGAGGAAAAAATGGACTTAGATAGACCAAATATTGAAGAGTACTTAACTACTGATTCTATTCACAAGCCTCATGAGAAGCTTCTCTTGTAAGCCCTTCAACTTTTACTTTTATGTGTGTTTTCAGTTCGAGGACACAATTGGGAGTGTACTAATTATTATTATTATTATTAAATATCTGTTTAGGCGTGATTTGCTTGACATTTCACCTACGTTAACTGAAGCTGCTGGTGCTATTATAGATGTAAGTAATTCTATTAATTAATGATGATTATTAAAAAGGGTTATTTATATTAGTGATACTTGAATTTGCTTTGTGCAGGATTCGTTTACACGTTGTTTCAAGTCCAATCCCCCAGAGCCTTGGAATTGGAATGTCTACTTGTTTCCATTGTGGTGTTTTGGTGTTGTGGTTAGATATGGGATACTTTTTCCTGTTAGGTATGGAAATGTACAAGTTTAAGTTTAGATTCTTGTGTAGTTGTTTTGATGTTACTAGTGAAGGTGAAATTGATTGTTCACTAGATTTTTATCATTTAGAGATTGGCTCAGTAAGTGATAACTGTCTGTCATAACCGGTTACAAATATATCTGAAAAAATATCAGAAAATATAGATGTACAGCAGTAGTATTCCCAGTTTTTGTATAATTGCATTGGCTTCAGATATACCGGTCTAGTTTTCCTGTGTATGGAACGATACAGATACTTGAACCCTGATCTTAACAATGTATGCTTATTGTCAGGGTGCTGGTACTAACAGTAGGGTGGATAATATTCCTCTCCTCCTTTATTCCAGTACATTTCCTATTGAAAGGAAATGATAAGTGCAGAAGAAAGTTGGAGGTATGAAATGTTAACTTTACCTGGTATTATCCATATTAAGAAAAGTTAGCTCCGGCACACTGTAATATTTCTTGCACTATTCAAAGTCTGCATCTTGTTTTTTTTTTTGTCCAGAGGTATTTGGTGGAATTAATATGCAGCTTCTTTGTTGCGTCATGGACTGGAGTTGTCAAATATCATGGGCCACGTCCCAGCATTCGTCCCAAGCAGGTGTAGTAGCTCACCATTTCCAGCTTTCTGAGCTCTAGAATCTTGAATGATATTCTTGAAATATTCCTTACTGTGTGCCAAATTTCTAATACAAATTTTCCAATGGCTTTGTCTGAAAACAGGTTTTTGTGGCCAACCACACATCCATGATTGATTTCATTGTATTGGAACAAATGACTGCATTTGCTGTCATTATGCAAAAGCATCCTGGATGGGTTGGTAATGTCATTGTCTATGTGCCTTTTCTTATCTCATGTATATATCTTAGTTTTAGTTATCCCCAGAGATAAAAGAAAGAAAAGAAAAGTGTAAAGCTCTAATCACGTGAGAAAATCTCACGTTAAGGCTACCCAGTCAAAGGAACCTGAAACCCAAGCTTAGAAGTTAGTATTCATGAACTGGGCCATCAAGCTTCTTCCTTATTAGATCAGGAAGTTGAAGACCATCAGAATATTGTTGACCAACGGAATATTTAGGATGACTCCTCAAGAGCCCAACTCTTGTGCTTCATTTTTCCTTTGGACTAGCACCAGTGAATATCCAAAATCACTAGTTTCTGAGGGTTATAAAAGTGAGAATAGAAGCACTGGATCCTATTGCTATCATGGTCTTTCTTTTTGTGAAATTCACATGATTGTGACTGAATAGAAATTAAAAATAACAATTTATGGCCAGTGGTTCATCGACTTTTATATAATGCCTCAAAGCACCATACTGAAAATGCATTTGGCTTTGTTACCTTTCCTAGGTTGAGGCCCTAATAGGATGTTTGCATATGAAATACAAGAAACTGTTCATTTCTTTCCATTCATCAATATTATCTACAGGACTACTGCAGAGTACAATTCTGGAGAGTGTTGGTTGCATCTGGTTCAATCGCTCAGAGGCAAAAGATCGTGAAATTGTGGCAAGAAAGTAAGCATTGTGCTATTTGAATATCCGATGAATTTTAAGTTGCATATGGAAACTGAATTGAGTTATTTTATCATGCAGGTTAAGAGAACACGTTCAAGGAGTTGACAACAATCCCCTTCTTATATTTCCAGAAGGAACCTGTGTTAATAACCACTACACAGTCATGTTCAAGAAGGTTTCTATCTGTTGTGCTTTCTTTTTTTAAGGACTTCTTCGTTGAATATCACATGCCCTGATATGAGCTTTGAAAATTGTCCCGTTCTTACCCTGGAAAAAGGGGGAAATCTTGTTCTTTGGTGACATTGAAATTATGATGGAATTTATTGGTCCTTAACTAGTCATACCGGGTGAGAATGTGCTTAATGGAGAGAAGAGACAGCTAGTTTTCTGTCCTAGTGAAAAACTTACATCCTACACCTTAACTGAACATGTTCACATGTTCATGCCATTAGCAAATGAACTCTGACGTGGGCATGTGACATCTAATTATTAAAAGATTGGACTCCACATCTAATGTGGTTTGAAGTTTCACTTGCTGACTTTTCTATTGAGTTGTGTCGATGATGTACCATGTACCAGTGGAGAACATTTTTTTTTTTTTTTTATATAAGTGCACACCATCTAGCATGTTGAAACAGTTGAAGCATGTTTATTTAGATTTATCTTGAGTCTTATTTAGTTTCATTTAACGACTCAGGTCCGTCCAAAGTCTTCATTAGCAGAATTGTTAGTTCATGAACAATTCTTGAATTTACAATGGTGTCTTCTTGTTATATGTTTATCTCAAATGTCTCCCATTATCCTTAAACTGTTGTTTTACCTTTTCTCTCTCCAGGGAGCATTTGAGCTTGGCTGCACAGTTTGCCCAATTGCAATCAAGTACAACAAAATTTTTGTGGATGCTTTCTGGAACAGCAGGCAGTAAGTACCTACTTTAAGGGCACCAATTCATCTCAAAATAATATGTTGTTTGTATGGTTCCACTCCTATTTATTGTACCCGCCTATGAAACTGGTAGGAACATCAATAGGATAGTTATGCACTTTAAACACTTGCAAGGTGTGAGACCTAGTACTTGTTGTATACCAGGTAGCTTTTTTGGATTTGTTGTAAATGATGAATCACTCAATGTATCCATTATGTGTAAGCCTATATGAGTAGCTCCTTGCTACTTAGCCTATCATTTGTAACACTGTATCTTTATGCTATTAATGAATTGAATTTTACTGATAAAAATAATAATAATGTGCAAGCCTATATGAGGTGAGGTTCACTTGGTCATTTTCAAAGAAAAATACATACACAAATTTATTTCACGGTCAGATCATATCTAGATTGGCGGATTATTAATACTGAAATTACCCCACTATAGATTTAAATTCTTTGGTGTAGAATTGTTTCCACCTTTGTGCAAGTGAGATGTGTGGCCTATGGATGGGGATTCTGTAGTTACACAGGAATTTCATATATGCTCTATTTCTCTTAGGTATCTATCTCCAAATGATGTACTGCTTCCAAATTGTGTTCCATCAAACTTCTTGTTTTGCAGACAATCATTCACAATGCATTTATTGCGCCTCATGACCTCATGGGCTGTTGTTTGTGATGTGTGGTACTTGGAACCACAAAACCTGAAACCCGGAGAAACAGCAATAGAATTCGCAGAGAGGTAATTCACCTCTATGATTGTTAATTTGCATGTACATTTTCTGGTGTTAATCAAGTGAAAAAGGTTTTTTCCTCGTAACAAAAAATAAAAAGAGGAAAAAAGAAAGAAAAAGAAAACAAAAGAAAACAAAACGTGGATAACTGGATGAGCTTACACATGACTGGCTGCTTGCATTTGCAGAGTTAGGGACATAATTTCTGTTCGGGCAGGTCTCAAAAAGGTTCCTTGGGATGGATATCTGAAATACTCCCGTCCTAGCCCCAAGCACACAGAGCAAAAGTACGCTTCCATACCTTCATTTATTGTTATTTCTCAACTACAAACAATTTTTTTGTTTTTTGTTTGTGTGTGTTCTTATACTTGTAAGAATAGCGAAATCTGCAATGCTGGAACAGGACATGACCTCCTTTTGGGTTTCTGGCATTTTTGATAGGTCTCAGTGCCTCACCAATTAGAATGGTCATGCTAGATATGGATACATTTTTTTCTTTTCAATGTGGATTAAGGTTATAAGAAAATTGTATGTGGGCTCCCAAACTTAGTAAGTGGGATGCCACGGACAACACTAATTCATGTATCATTCCGTTTCCTTTTTGTGCTGTTTGCATATGTGCTTTGTGCCATTTTTTTTATATATTTTCCCTTTTTTGGTTGTTTTTTTTTTTTTGTGTTGGGGGGCAGGCGGGGATTGGGGAATAGAATGATTAAAGTCTTGCATGTTCTTTTTGACACTTTTCAAGTTATATACTTAGAGACCAACCAAACATGCCTGACAGTCATTTTTATTTTGTAATTTTCAGGCAACAGATCTTTGCAGAATCGGTACTTAGACGTCTGGAGGAATAAGAAGATTCTTTCACAAATTGATTTCTTTTCCTTTTTTTTTAATCTATTCTTTTTTGTTCACGTTTCTCCCCATATAGTCTTTTGATGAAGTGGTATTTCATTTTATCCATTTTGAAGATCACGTTTTTGCAATTTTCTTGAAGAAAAGATATAAATAATCTTAATCAATTGGGCCTCCGCCTTGTACAAGGAGAATTCTACGTTACTTGTGTCTTTCTTTAATAGTGCAAGTATGGTGTGGCTTTAAAGGAGTAGCAAGTAGCAACAGCCAACAGGATAGGTCCAGTGGCTGCCACAGGAATGCATTGAACGGAGTATTCATGGTTCACCACAATCCACATGACACACATATACGAACGCACACGACCTATTGAGCTCAAAGTTAGAACTTTCCACAAATTAGCAAGCTATGGGGGGAGCTCATGTGTGTTGATTTTTTTTTTAGACTTTTTCAGACTTCTTTGTGAACAATTTGATGCACAATAGAGTGTTAAAAGGAAAAGAAATGGCAATTCAGATCCATTTCATGAACATTAATGATCCACATTAATAATCCTGTTCTAATCAAAAATTAAAGCAACAAAAACAACTCGAAGACGAACAGAATTAATCGAAGAGACGAAGACTGATGATGGTTTCTCAACGTTCCAACAATTTAGGGGTATGATGCTGAAAACCACTTGGGACATCAGTATGAAAAATTGCCTGCATGGTACCATCTTCCAAATTGAAGATACCTCTTTCCACGCCTATGAAGAACTAAATGCAGTTCCCTACTTCCCTTTACATCCTGGGAAATAAGACGCCATGATGGAGATTGAGTGATTCAGAGCCACATACAATGCAGAATCACCGATATTTTCAACTTTCACCCACTTGAATTCACCAAAACCTAGTTTGAATATTTTGAAACGATGAGTTGTACAATGACCACCAACATATCTACGGATCCTTACCACCTTCTTCAATAGGTCAGAAGAAGCTTTTCGACCAGTGAAACCTTACCACCTCTGTCGATGTCATATTTGTGAGATGATTTAACTGCTTGCATGGTAGGGGGAGAGGAGCCATGAAGGCCCTTAACTACATTAACCTTTTCATCATCGGTAACAATAACAATCTCCATTGTAGAACTTAAGATCATCGCATTGATCCTTTCCAGGCCTAGTATAGAGCAACTTATCGTACCACTTTCCTGTAATAATCCGGGATGACAATCATTACTACTGGAGGGTTAGAAACCACGTCTGTAGAATCCGTAGAACTGTTTTAAATGAAGACCAGTATCTCTCGTTGATGCTGACGGTATGTGACTTATTATAAGAAGATGTAAAAGAGAATATTGGATCATCTAAAAACTGATAGGGTAAACCAACTGATAATGGCGGAGGTTTGATGTAACCTTTCTATAGTTGTCACAGTTTAATTAAATTTTACATTTTTTTCCCCAGTGGCTTTTATTGCTAGTATATGTACTTGCAACTTGTGTATGTTTAACACAAATATTTGTGATTTGTGGTTTGCCATTTTAAAAAGACAATGTTTCCTTGTCAAATCTTATACTTACTATTGTTGCTAAATTAATTGAACAAAAAGAAAAAAGAAAAACTAAAAAAATTGTATCCTAGTCTTGGATGTGTGCATCGTTTAATCGACCCTGTATTTCCGGTCGAAGCAACTGGATACCAGTGTAAGGTTAAGTAAGCCTGTGACCTCACAATTTCACCAAGAGTTCATATGTGCTTTTGTACGTCAAGGGCAAGCATTGTTGCAACAAGCTATTGTTTCCAAAAGACGCCCAACGAGATTAACTTTTAATCTTAGTCAGAGTTTACATGGGCAAGGCAATACTAAGTACCAGTGATTTTTTAAATTATCCAAATTTTGTATCTGTAATCGCTTGGACAATGTAAAAAGACTTGAATAATTAATCTACTTAAATATAAGCTAGCTGTGTAAAATCTATTAAAACAGGATCACTCCTCATGGATGAAAACAAAATAAAAACATTGTGATCATCGATTTTTTTAGTTTAACTTTGGTGGTAACGTACAACACTCTTTGAGCTATGGCAAAAACAAAAAAGTGTCTCATGAGTTCTGTTTTGAGAGGTCACTAAACATGTATACAGATTCTTCCAATGTTCGGATTGGTTGCTTGGCGACGAACATGAAGAGCATCTTCAAGTCGAAGCCAAAAACTCCAGCAGAGATTGTTTGTCGAACACGAGACCTTCTTGTGTTTCTCAACACCAACAGCTCTAGTACTACTTTCCGTGAAGCCAAGCGAGAAGAGAAGTTATTAGAACTAAGTCAGCACATCCGCGAATTGAAGCGCATTCTCTATGGTAGTACTGAATCAGAACCAGTTCCAGAAGCATGCGCGCAACTGACTAAGGAATTCTTCAAAAAGAATACACAGCTTTTGCGTCTTTTGATTATTTTCATTCCAAAGCTGAACTTAAGGGCTTGTAAAGATGTTACTCAAGTCGTTGCAAATTTACAAAGGCAGCAGGTTCAATCACGGTTGATTGCATCTGATTATTTGGATGCAAATAAAGATCTTATTGATGTTTTGATATCGGGGTATGAAGAGGAAGATTCTGTTCTGGCCTTAGCTTATGGTTCAATGTTAAGGGAGTGCATTCGTCATCAAAGTATTGCTAGGTATGTATTGGAATCTAAGCACCATATGAAGAAGTTTTTCGGGTTTATGAATCTTCCAAATTTTGAAATTGCATCAGATGTTTCGTCTACTTTTAAAGAGCTTATGACAAGGCATAAATCTACTGTTGCTGAGTTCCTTACAAAAAACCACGACTGGTTTTTCATTGAATACAATTCCAAGCTCCTAGAAAATCCCAACTACATCACCAGAAGACAAGCTGTGACACTTTTGGGAGAGGTGTTATGTGATCGTACAAATTCTGCAGTTATGATGCGGTATGTAAGCTCCATGGATAATCTACGGATCATAATGAATCTTCTCAGGGAAACAAGCAGTAAGAATATCCAGTTGGAGGCGTTTCGTGTGTTCAGCCTATTTGTTGTTAATCCGAACATGCCTTCTGATGTCCTAGGCATACTCGTTGTGAATAGCAACAAACTTGTTCGACTCTTTGGAGGCTTCAACACTGATAAAGAGGATAAACAATTTGACGCGGACAAAGCTCACATTTTGGAAATAATTGCTGCACTCGAACCCAAAGACCACTATTAACTAATCCTGCACTATCTTGATTTGATTGGATATCGGCGGAATCAGTGGTGTGTTTTGAGTGTAATTATTAATATCCCATGAGCATATATACCTTGTAGCCATGTACAGACATAAGATCTGTGTTGTACTAGATGCTGGTAACAATTGCTGCAACAAGAACAAACTGTGAATAAGAAGGCTGGCTGAGACACGGATCAAATGCTTTATTTAAGGTTGTTTCCCGTCTGTTCCTCTTTATGCAAACAAAATGCGTCAACCTCTAGGATACAACAGCCAGATAGACTCTCTTTTGTTTACTACAGTAAACCAAAGAAGAAAAGAAGAACCACGATACTGATATTATAAAAGCCCTCAACTTAGTATAGAAAATAGGTTTTCGCATATCATATTAGCTGCTGCTCTAGGAGTATTTATAGAGGAAAAATTGGATTCTACAAGTCTATCACATTCCTGTTTCCCAATCCATATCCAATTCTGTTTCCAAACTTATCCGGAAAAAGTTTACCAAAAAGAAGATAAGGGATCAAAGAGAGCCCAAGCCCGAGCCCGATTCGGCGCGCGCGGCTTTGTGTGAGTCCTCCCTCCTAACCCAAAAGCCTTTGTACCCTAAGGGCACGCCCTTAGTATGAGACTCTCACTTAAAAATACTATTAACTAGTGTATCCTCTCCAATGTGGGACTAGAGTTTTCTACTTAAACAACTCTCCCACAAAGAGGTCAAGGGATCAAACCACCACAAAGTCACTCCAAACACTAACCACTTGTTTTATTAAAAATAACTCAACAATCCCCCACTTATTTTTGATAAAAACAAAATAGAAAATATACTTAAGGGCAATCAATATCAGTATCAACATGTTATGCATTGATGAAGGTGTCCACGACTTAAACCTTTACGTAGTGAAAATTACTCAAAGTATAAGAGCCATAAGTGACTAAGTCTTAAACTTAGGTCTTGAGTATACAATAAGTCATAATCACGCATAAAACATATCCAGTGTTCTCCTTTCATGTTCTATACATTAAAGGCCCTGTGCTCTCCTGGATTTGTGAATGATCTAGAGAATTAGCCATCATTCTCATAGAAAGCGGCCTTTACTTTCACATTCACTAGGTGAGTCTATCAAGAGTGCTCCTGTAGCTATGCACTCCGCCCATAAGGACCATAGAACTTCATTAAGAGTTTTTCCCAAAAAATCTCAACCTTTATTATCGCTGCAGGATTTCATACATTTTACTATCCAACTACGGGACAGATAAGTAACAATGTATGTCTCACAACCAACATTCTATAATTTGTTCTTCCCTTTGAACCTAGTTCTTGGGATCTCCAGTCCTTTGGTTGGGTTACCATCATAGATGTTCATCTTTCAATTGGCTTAAGTCCCATGCTTCTAGCAGTAGTCCACAGTTTTTTTTTTTTGGCCAAAGCTTTAGTAAATGGATCTACTAGATTATCACCATATCTCACAAAATCAATAGTCACTGCACCTTTAGATATAAAATCCCTGACAGTACTATGTTTACGACGAATCTATCGTGATTTACCATTATAAAACTTACTGTGGACACGCCCAATAGCAGCAGTGCTATCACAATGTATCAAAGTGGCTGGTACCGGTTTATGCCAAACCAGAATATGAGTGAGAAGATCTCGTAACCAACCAGCCTCCTCACTTGCACTAGCCAAAGTAATCAGTTCAGACTCCATGGTAGACTGCGCTATAATAGTCTACTTCTTAGACTTCCAAGATACAACACCTCCACCAATGCTAAACACATAGCCACTGGTGGCCTTAGAGTCTTCTGAGAGAGTGTTCGAGTCAACATCTGTATACCCCTCAAGAACAGCAGGATATCTCTGATAATGAATACCCAAATGATTGGTTCCCTTTAGGTATCTCATTAACCTGCCAATTGCTTGCCAATGCTTAGCGCCATGATTACTAGTACTACATAGGCAATGTCAGGTCTAGTACAATCTATAACATATCTCAAACTACCAATGATACTTGCATATTTATTCTGATTCACAGGTTCACCATTATTCGCAAATAATTTAACACTGTGATTAAAAGGAGTACCAACAGCCACACAATCGAAGTAGTTATACTTCTTCAATATTTTCTCTATGTAGTGTGACTGATCCAACCATATGCCATCAGAAGATCTTGTAATTTTGATTTCCAACATTACATCAGCCTCACCTAAGTCCTTCATATCAAAGTTAAAAGACAACAAGTTATTAATTTCTTTCACAACATGTAAATTGGAACCAAAGATTAGTAGATCATCAACATATAAGCATATAATAACACATATCCCATCAGAGTACTTATAATAAATACACTTGTCACTTTCATTTATCTTGAACCCACTGGTAATGATAAAGTTATCAAATTTCTCATGCCACTGTTTAGGTGCTTGTTTCAACCCATAAAGTGACTTAAGCAATTTGCATACCTTTTTACCCTTACCTGGTTCCACGTAACCTGTTGGCTGATCCATATAAATCTTTTCTTCTAAATCCCCATTTAGAAAGGTTGTCTTAACATCCATTTGATAAATAACAAGATTATGAATAGCAGCAACATAAAATAATACTCTAATAGATGTTATCCTCGTAACAGGTGAATATGTGTCAAAGAAATCAAAGTTTTCTCTCTGTCGAAAACTTTTGATAACCAGCCTTGCTTTAAACTTGTCCACTGAACCATCAATTTTAAACTTCCTTCTTAAAACCCATTTGTTTCTTATAGTCTTGCAACCAGGAGGCAAATCAACAAGCTCCCAAGTTTTGTTCTCCATGAGAGAATCAAGCTCACTCTGTATGGCTTCTCTCAAAAACTCAGAGTCAGAAGATGTGAGAGCTTCTTCAATGGAGGAGGGATCTCCTTCCAAAGCAAAAGTGAGAAAATCAGGTCCCAGTTCCTTAGCAACCCTTGCTCTCTTACCTCTTCTCGGTTCAAATTCTGTAACAGTGTCTCTGTCATGTATTATAGGTACATAAGTGTCAGAAACATCAAAAGTAGGTGCCTTGGAGGAAGACACACCTCCACTATTTCTAGATAGGTATGGAAACCTGTCTTCAAGAAATTCAGCATCACATGATTCAAACAAGACATTAGTCTTCATATCTAGAAACCTGTAAGCCTTACTGTTCATAGCATATATAGCCTAGAAAGACACACTCATAAGCTTTGCTCTCCAGCTTTGAGATCTTGGGATCATGCTTCTTTACAAAAGCCAGACATCCCCATGTTCTGAAGTGACTCAAATTAGGCTTCCTGTCCGTCCATAGCTGATAAGGTGTAACCTTCGTCTTAGAATTAGCAATTCTATTAAGCACATAGCAAACAGTCAAAACAGTTTCACCCCATACATTTGAGGGTGCTCCAGAACTAAGTAACATAGCAACAGTTAATTCCTTAAGAGTTCTGTTCTTACGTTCAGCTACTCCATTCATTTCAAAGAATAAGGAGTCATTAATTCATGTCTCATGGATTATACCATGTGATTGCAAGAAAATATCAAAATTAGTAGAACCATATTCAGTACCTCTATCACTTCGAATTACTTTAATGTTCCCGTCATGCTGATTTTGAACCTTAAGTATATAAGCTTTAAAAGCATCAAACGCATCACTTTTATTCTTCAGCAAATAAACATATACAAACTTCGAGCAATCATCAATAAAAGTAATAAAATATCTTTTACCACCTTTAGTCAAAACTCTTTCAAGCTCACATATATCAGTATGTACCAAGTCTAGCAGGCTTGTACTTTTCTCAACTGATTTGTAAGGCTTTTTTGTGATTTTCGCCTTAGTGCACGATTCACAGTGTGCAAAATCATCATCCAAGTTAGGAATTAAACCAAGTATACTCATGTTCTTAACATACTTTCTATTAATATGACATATTCTACCATGCCAAACATTAACAGAACAAGAGATCATGTAAGCAGAAGCAGAAGTAGAAGTTTTATTTATATCAGCAACATTCAACTTAAACATCCTATTACATGCATAGCCCTTACCAATAAAAACCCCAGACTTAGTGATCACATACTGATCACTACCTATGACTTGCTGAAATCCAACCTTGTTCAAAATAAAACTAGAAACCAAATTCTTCATAATCTCAGGAGTATGAAGCACATCTTTTAACAACAGTTTCTTCCCATAAGTGAACTGCAGCTCAACATCACCAGTACCCAAAACCTTGGTCGTATGATTATCACCAAGTAGGACTTCCTGATTCGTAGTTGTGGTATAACTCTTGAACCAGTTCCTAGAAGCACCAGTATCAACCCACCACCCCTCACAGACATTAACAAAATTGACCTCAGTTATCATAGCAACAAAAGGTTCCTCAGTAACATTAGCCTCACTGACTTTATGACTTTTACAGTTCCTAGCATAATGCCCCTTCTTCTTGCAAGTATAACAGACAACTTCTGACATGTCAACGGGTGGTTTCTGATTCATATGCACCTGATTCTAGTTCTAATTTTGTGGAGGTTTCTTGTTAACAGGTTTGTTCTTCATGGCCTTCTTATTAGGTTTTAAACTAGATTTAGTCTTACTGGTTTGTTAGTTTACCACATTAACCTTAGCCTTAGCAGATGACATGGTAACTTTCTCATTAAGGTCTTGTTTCCGTGATTCCTTTTCTATACAGAGTCTCATAATAAGACTCTCCATCAAAAACTCTTCAGACTTATGCCTCAGTATGTTCTTGAAATCCTTCCAAGAGAGAGGAAGCTTATCAATGACGACAACAACCTCAAATTGCCCGTCAATTTTCATCCCTTCTGAAAGTATTTCATGAACAATAATCTATAGGTCATGGCACTCAGACACAACAGATTTGTCATCTATCATTTGAAACTTAAGATAACGACTTACAACGTATTTTTTGGAGCCAGCTTCCTCAGTATCATACTTCTTTTGTAGGGCTTCCCAAACATCAGAAGCAGACGGAAGTTCATAGTATAAGTAGTATAGATAGGGCAGGGATCGGGTCGGGTTCGGGTCGGATATGGCTATATCCGAATCCGAATAGTTTCATAATATTCGAACCCGAACCCGATTATATCCGAACCCGACTAACCCGATCGGATAACACTAAAAATTCAAAAAAAATCCCAAAAATCCGAATCCGAACCCGAATCCGACAAACCTGAACCCGACCCCGACCTGAATAAGTAAACGGATATAAAAATTGACCCGAACCCGAACTATTTAGGGTTGGGTCGGATTGGGTCAAACCTGACCCGATTCCCTGTCCTAAGCATAGATCATCAGCAAGCGAGTTCAGGATGTAATTCTTACACTTGAAATCCACGGTGATCTACTTATCAACAACAATAGATAGAGCAGGTTCCAGCAAGACATATTCATCAGGAATCAGTTCACTTAGAACGTTTTCCACTTTCACCAGGGTCAGATAGAACATCATCTTCGCCTTCCACCGCTTGAAGTGCTCACCAACAAACTTGAACGGTCGATTATGGCTGTTGTCGTTGTGGGACATGGACTGGTTACCTTCATGTTCCATTGTCAAACAATCTTAAAATTGTTGGTAACAATTGCTGCAATAAGAACAAATTGTGAATAAGAAGGCTGGCTGAGGCACGGATCAAACGCTTTCTTTAAGGTTGTTTCACGTCTGTTTCCTTTTATGCAGACAAAGTGCGTCAACCTCCAGGATACAACAACCAGATAAACTCTCCTTTGTTTACTGCAGATAAACCAAAGAAGAAAAGAAGAACCACGATACTGATCTTATGAAAACCCTAAGCTTAGTATAGAAAATAGGTTTTCGCATATCATATTAGCTGATGCTCTAGGAGTATTTATATAGAGGAAAAACGTGGAGCACTTAGTAGATCCGGATAGGGAACTGATCCAGTTTCCCGATAAGGATTGGATTCTACAAGTCTATCACATTCCTGTTTCCCAATCCATATCCAATTCTGTTTCCAAAAGAAGATAAGGGATCAAAGAGAACCCAATCCCGAGCTCGAGCCCGGTTCGGCATATGTGGCTTTGTGTGAGTCCTCCCTCCCTCCTAACCCAAAAGCCTTTGTATGCTAAGAGCACGCCCTTAGTATGAGACTCTAACGTAAAAATATTAGAGTTATTTAGTTTTTGGCCCCACTTTATATTTGGATATTAGTGTTTGGCTCTCCTAAGTTGCTAAATTTGTTTTTGGCTCCAGGTTACATTAGTTGAATCACCAACTTTTAACTCCACTGTGAGTTGATTTTCTCATATTTTCATAATGACTCAAATACCCCTTAACAATATTTACCAATATACCATTATGAAAATGGTCCACTAACTAAAGTGTAACCGACACGTGTCTTAATCAAAACGGTCTAGATCATAACAATCGAACGAATACAATTTAATCTAAGGAAATACACTTGATTTCATCTGGACCGTCCTTCTAACCCAATCTAACCACTCCTGCTCTCCCTTAATTGATCACTATTCATCTTCATCCTCCAAGTAATACAGGCTATACATTTCTCAACAGTTTAGAATTACAACCTCACCAAAATGAATACTTGACACAAAATGATCAACACTCTTGAACTATGCACATAGTAGTTGATGTTACAAAATAAGTGCCAGTGCCATTGCAATACATGGAATCCCAAATCCGAGACCCCAGTTCAAGTTATCCTGGATGTATTTCAAGACAAAGATTGTAACGGCTGTACCACCACATAAACCAAAATACCATCGGTTGAAAAATGAGCTCTTGGACTTGCTCTCAACTAAGTGTCGTCAATCAAATTGATCACTCAAAAGCCCAGACACATGGTTTATGCCCCCGACTGCAATTGCTACTAGATACAAAGATGAAAAGAAAAAAGAAGACTTGGAAAGAATAAGGGGATGCACAGGAGGTGTTGTTCTTTTGCCAACGGTCAAGCGGTCGGTGAGCTTTGTTTGGGAAGAATAGGCGATAGTGTTAACAATGCAAGACCACATCACTCATGCAAGGTTTAAAACAATTGAGTAAAATTATACAGTTACCTACTTACTTTAAGCCTTTAGTAGATATAGATGCAACCTACAATGCAAGTTAACTCTACAAGTAAGAAAACCAACTAAATTTTACATATTATTCTTTTTTCATTGCCTATTATTTGTTTAGCATGTTGCTATAACCCAAAATCTTAAGTGATAAAACTGAACCCAACACACAAAACCACCCACTTATAGGTGTTGCCTATTACTAGTAATCAACCCAAAGTGTGGTGGACTTCCACGATAGTAGACTAGTAATCAACCCAGTTGATGTTATCCATTTCGGATGGGTAGTAGACTTGACACAGTAGTAGACAAGAAGAAGATGAATAGTAACTATAGAAATAATAGAATTTCAAAATCGAAATGTAATGGAATTTCAAATCAAAATGAAACAATGGAATATTTTGTTACAATTTCACGTGCAAGTCACAAGAAGGGTAAAATTGTCATTTTGAAAAATACATACAGTGTAGTTAAAGTTGACTGATTTAACTAACAGAACTGGGGCCAAAAACGAATTTAGGAACTTAGGAGAGCCAAACGCTAATATCTATATATAAAGTGGGGCCAAAAGCTAAATAACCCAAAATATTATTCACTAGTGTATCTTCTTCAATGTGGGACTAAAGTTTTCTACTTAAACAACTATCCCACAAAGAGGTCAAGAGATCAAACCACCACAAAATCACTCCAAACACTAACCACTTACCCTTGTTTTATTGAAAAATAACTCAACACTAGAGTATATTTTCATGTTCCTTTCCTTTAATTATTCCCCCTCCATTTTGTTTATAGTTCTATTTCTGACAATGTTCTTCTCTTTATCTCTCAAGCAGGATCCAAATACATAAAAGTCTATTGTTAAATAGTTAATTTATTAAAATTCTGCTATTCGATTTCCTTCTAACCATGTTTATTAGAAACTTTAAAGAATGCCAAACCATTTAAAAAGGATAGAACTAACCCACATGAATCCAGCACAAAAAAAACCTCCAAGTCCATTCTGATTAGTCAATTCTAATTGGTATATATTAAAACAATGAGTTAACATGAATCTCACACCATACGACCTGCCTCACCAGCCAGTATTAAAACAATGAGTTAAATTCTCTCTCCTCAAGTTTTTTTTTTTTTTTTTGTGCTGGCCATATGTGACAGTCGCGCCCATTTTAAAAAGGTAGCAGATATTCCCACAAGTCTCAAGAACATATTTGGCGGCGAATAAAATACAGAAGTCCACGTGTAAGTACTGATCCAATTTATATTGGTCTTTGAAAGAATCTCCGCAACGATTTTAGGATGAGCGTGCCTTCTTGTTCCACCTAAGTCATTATTACATCTTTAAAATAAAAAGGGGGGCACAGTAAAATTCATCACGTTATTATTATTATTTTTTCTATTTTGCCCTTAATATTATATTATTTTTGTTTTATTTTTATTTTGTTTGTTTTGAAGGGGTTAAATTGTACTTTCATGTCTATAAATTATTAAAGAAAAAAAATAAACTAAAATTCATCACGTTATTATTATTATTTTTCTATTTTGTCCACCACGTAAATTATTAAAAAAAAAAAAAATTCAGTGGAAATTAAAAAAAAAAAAAAGGGAAATTATTGGGATTGATTTCATGGGGGTTCAAATTGTACTTTTCTATTTTGCTCCTAATATTATATTATTTTTGTTTTATTTTTATTTTGTTTGTTTTGAAGGGATCAAATATTTTTCTTTTCTATTTTGCCTCTAATATTATATTATTTTTGTTTTATTTTTATTTTGTTTGTTTTGAAGGGATCAAATTGTACTTTCACGTCCATAAATTATTAAAGAATAAACTAAATTCAGTGGAGTCCACTATGTGAAAAATAAAATTGAGAGTTATTGAGATTGATTGTGTGGCAAAAGACACGTAAAAGAGGCTAGTTTTTTCTTGCACACCATTTCATTATTTGTAGAAGATTATATAATTCTAGAACATAATATTTACTCTCTCTAAATCCTTGGAAACTTCCAGCTAGGAGTGAAAACAGATAGGTTGTATCCGAATCCGACGAATATTAAAAAATTTATCCGAATCTGATTTCGGTATCGGATAATATCTTATCTGAAAATTAATATTAATTAAAATTTTATTTGATTTGAATAATTCATTTTACTACTATAAAAACTATTATAAATATATATATATATATATATATATATATATATATATATTTGTCATTTATTATTATTATTTTATTATTATAGTTTTATATTATTAGTTTATGATTTTATATAATATTTTATACAATAATAAATAAATAAATAAATTATATATAATAACTATTGATTTTTTAAATCGAATCAGATATTTTCAGATGCGGATATGACAGTATCTGAATCCATATCCGAAACCAATTCGGACATAAAAAATTTAGAAAATTGGGTATAAGTACACACCCGTAAATTTCTTAAGTTATGAGGAAATAGCAAAAAATAATTTTGTTTTTCCTCCATAAAAACTGAAATTTGACACATGTCTCAAATTTCAGATTGAATTTTACAATTTTGACATTTTTTATTAGTCCCAACTAAAAAAATAACTACCAACGAAAATAAAAAAGGCTACGAACTAAATCAGTTACCAAAACAGTAGTGGGTTAATTAAAATAACTAAAATTTATCCGAAATCTACAAAATTAGACCAAAACAATGTGGAAAACATCAACTTCAAAAACGGAAAAAAGATATGTTGATTACAACTAATTTCTATACAGCTTTAGCAATTTAAAATGCATCTCTTATAATCTTGAATAATATGTTTAAGGTTTGTTTGATGTAATTCAAATTGTGAAATTTTGAAAGGACAAATGGGGTTTTTTTTTATAAGACAATTGTATTATTTGATTGCAGTATATTTTAGAACAATACACACGCACCCTTATCTGATGAGTGACCTCGATTGACGCGCACACCTACGACCTGCCCATAGTAGATTTTTCGTAATATTTATTTGTAGAAGAAATTGGAAGTTACAAATGAAAAGGTAAAAAGGAGAAATAAAAAGTTTTAAAAACAGTTAATACACTCAAAAAGTGACATGTTGCTAAAATTGGAGTAGAATCAAAAGATAATATTAGTCTTTCTCTAGACAAAAAACACGCTAAAGAAAGTGTCTAGAGCCCAATTTCTAGGATAATATCTTATCCGAAAATTAATATTAATTAAAATTTTATTTGATTTGAATAATTCATTTTACTACTATAAAAACTATTATATATATTTGTCATTTGTTATTATAGTTTTGTATTATTAGTTTATGATTTTATATAATATTTTATACAATAATAAATAAATAAATAAATTATATATAATAACTATTGATTTTTAAATCGAATCGAATATTTTTGGATGCGGATATGACAGTATCCGAATCCGTATTCAAACCAATTCGGACATAAAAAATTATCCGAATCCAAATCCAATATCCGAAATTTTCAGATAATATCTGATTTTTCAAATACTAATTCAAATATTTCGATATCCACTTGTACCTACTTCCAGCCAGGCCAAGTCGGCCACACTCCACATTACTGTTTGACACACGTCTATTGCCCTCACCAGAAAAAGATAATGGTCAAGTTTTGAGGCGTGTTACCTCGATATTTCCACAAATTCAACAGTCAAAGCTACGCCTTTCCTGTCACCATGTCATATATCACGACAATGGACCAGAATGAAAGTGTTGAAGTGTTTACAAGTCTTTATTCCTTAATATAAAGACTGTGATTCTCATGCATCTCCGAGAAACATATGGAAGGTCTTTTTGGAAAGCTTCATTTAGTATTGCTCATTCTTTCTTCCAGCATCTTCACTGTCTCAACCCGCACCATCTCTTTTGAGTTCGACTCTATTACACCAGACGCTTATTCTAACTTCACACTCTTGGGATCCTCGGCTATCAGTAATGGAGCACTTCAAATAACTCCAGATACTCTAAATAGCGGTTTTATACGTAACAAGTCTGGCAGAATCATGTACAACAAGCCTTTCGAGCTATGGGAAGAAAGTAGCAATTCTTCTCCAGGATGGGTGGCTTCCTTCACTACAACCTTCGTGGTAAACTTATTTTCCCTTGCTAACGTCAGCCGGGGAGAAGGCTTGGCCTTTGTCATTGCACCTGACTTGAATATGCCATCTAATAGTGAAGGTCAGTATCTTGGTTTGACAAATTCCACCACTGATGGAAATGTTAGTAATCATCTAATTGCCATTGAATTAGACACTGCAAAGCAAGAGTTTGACCCAGACGATAGCCATATTGGTCTAAACATTAACAGCGTTCGATCCAATTGGACAGAGTCCAATATAGCTATTACATCTTCTTATATGTCCATGAACAACATGGTTAAGGTCAATACGACGGGGTTATGAAGCAACTACAAGTGTACATGAATGACATACTAGTTTTGTCTCACACAATAAACATTAAGGACTACGTAAAGCAGAGCTCATATCTTGGATTTTCAGCTTCCACGGGGAAAGACGCTCAACTGAATGCAGTACGGAAGTGGAGTCTAACGCTAAATACAAATCAAGGAAACAATGACTCATTTGCATGGAAAAAGATTACCATAGGCGTTGTTGTTCCTAGTCTGCTCCTGCTTATTGTTTGTGTTGCGAGTGTGGGCTATTATCTGCATAAAAAAAGAGCATCTGATGACCCAGTTATACTGGGAGTACTAAAGAGATTGCCTGGTACACCAAGGGAGTTTAAGTTCAATGACTTAAAAAATGCAACGAATAATTTTGATGAGAAGCTCAAGCTTGGACAAGGTGGATTTGGTGTAGTCTTTAAAGGAATTATACATAAAGAGAATATTGAAGTAGCAGTCAAAAAGTTCTCAAGAGAAAGTATGAAGGGTAAAGATGATTTCTTGGCAGAACTTACCATCATAAATCGCCTTCGACACAAAAATCTCGTCCAATTGCTTGGTAGGTCCTTTTTCCCCCTTGCAGTGCTTTTACTCAATTATTACATGCAAATATATTAGTAGGATATGCTGTCCAGAGATTTATGTGCCCATCTAGTAAAATCCAACAGAGATCATTGAAGAAATGAAAATATGCATAATCTAGTACCACAAACGGAACAAATGAAATAATAATAGGTGTCAATGCAATGGATTTCGAGATACATATAATATCTATGTCATTATGAAAAATTACCAAAAACTTAATGGTATGTGTCTGGCATTGAGACCTAACTTCACCTTATTCCATCTTGTGTTCTACCTTTTAGAATAACCATTCTCTGGGGGTGCAGTGGTGAAAATATGTATTTGAGTCTGGATGTACCATCCTTTTGATAACTTACAATTTAAAGATTCCCATGAATTTTTCCCTAAATAATTTTTTTTAGAAGTTTTAGGCAGATACAAAACTCTAGAAAATATCTCAGACAATTCCTTTAGGCACATTGGAATCTCAACATCAAGTCATTAGACTTACAGTCTGTATGTAGGCTTCCATGAACAAATAGCGCTCTTGTAGATAACTCATTTATTCCTCTTACATTAATATATGTAGGGTGGTGCTACAAGCAGGGGATGCTCCTCTTGGTATACGAGTACATGCCAAATGGAAGCCTTGACTGTCACTTATTTGGTGGCCCTGAAAAGATACTATCTTGGGAAAACAGGTGCAAAATTATACTAGGTGTAGCATCTGCTTTACATTACCTTCACAATGAATATGATCAGAAAGTGTTGCATCGTGATCTCAAAGCAAGTAACATAATGCTGGACTCAGAGCTGAATGCACGTCTGGGTGATTTTGGCCTTGCACGTGCCTTGGAGAATGGAAAAACTTCATACGCCGAACTTGGAGGAGTAGCTGGCACACTTGGCTACATTGCACCAGAGTGCTTTCTCACAGGAAAGGCTTCACGAGACTCTGATATCTATGGATTTGGTGCTGTTGTGCTTGAAGTTATGTGTGGTCAACGCCCTTGGACCAAGATAGCAGGTTTCCAAGCATTGGTCGACTGGGTATGGTCGTTGTATCGAGAAGGACGCATTTTAGAGGCGATGGATGAGAGAATTGGAAACAATTATGTATTGGTAGAAGCTGAGAGGCTTTTGCTTCTTGGTTTAGCATGCTCACATCCCCTTGCTAAAGATAGACCTAAATCACAAGTACTGTTGCAAATGATCTCAGGGTCGTTGCCTATACCCTACATTCCTCTCTTCAAGCCTGCTTTTCTGTGGCCAACAGTAGATTCTACAGATGATGAAACTCTGACAAGAACCACTGGCCAGATGTCAAAACCATCATCCTCTTGTGCGTGATGGGAGTCAGGTGGGCAACGAATTCGATCAACATTGTCATAAAAGGTAATAACCCATAGGAGATATGGTCTGTGATTAGCGGACTAAGGTTTTGCGATTAAAATGCAACACTTGTCTTTTGATTATAATGGACCCGTGATTATAATGGAACCTCAGACACTCTTAAGTTTCTTCAGGAACAGTAGTTAAATTGTTAAAATACCCATTGAGCTTTGAGCCGTCAGAGAAGGCTGGTACTTGGGAGGTTTTGCCTTCTTTTATGCCCTTTATGTGTATGGTACCTGTTAATCTTCATTCTCCAAA
This sequence comes from Coptis chinensis, assembly GCF_015680905.1. Classification (NCBI taxonomy): domain Eukaryota; kingdom Viridiplantae; phylum Streptophyta; class Magnoliopsida; order Ranunculales; family Ranunculaceae; genus Coptis; species Coptis chinensis. The sequence continues at coordinate 79,765,422 of NC_141464.1, forward strand.
GCCTAGTTCTCAAGGCCAAATCATCTAAGCTCACTGGCATTGTATTCCAATTCCTGTCTGGCCTTCTCATGCTTATCACTCGGATTTTCGTGGAATTCAATATTCAAATGCTACTCAAACAGATATCTCTAGTTACTGCTGTTGTCAATGTGTAAGCAAATGGCCGGCCATTTACATTACTCGTGTATTAAGTGTAAGTGCACACTGATGTACAGGATTTGAGAAATTAAGGTTTCTAATTATTTTTTCCAATGACCTTATAATAGTTTTTTAAAAAACCAATGAGAGGAAGTCAGGCGTATTGTGTATATAAAATATATAACTTATTTTTATAATAGGTATTATCCGTGCCTTTGGCACGGATTGTTTTAATGCTTTATTGATTAATATTATGTAGAATTAATTAGAATAAAATGATGGAGATAAATATTGGTACACTATCTTATTCTTTATGTTATGTCTCTTTTTTTCTTGTTCACTACTAACCTGTTAAGATAAAATAATGTTTTTATTTCTGCTATGTCTCTAGTAGCCTGCAATTCAACTTTTAATTGAATACCTAATGCAAAAGAAAAGGTACTGGTGTTGCCATAAAATAACTTAACAGCGAGCAACTTGTATTTTGCACTTCCATATGAGATAGTTGACTCAAGTATTGCACATGCATACATGACTCTAAAATCCTGTTACCAAAAGAAAATAATCCAAAGAATATAAATTGATGAGAACTCTCTAAAATCTTGTTATTACCAAGGAAAGCCAAGGAATATAGATTGAAAAGATTGACCATTGACGCTTACATATCTTGTTTTGATCACACGAAGACCGTCTAAAAATTGATGTTTCCATATTATTATAAGTTTAATTCCCGCCACCACACCCATGAAGTACCATTTTCTAACAACAACTTCATATTGCATCCATTTTCTAACAGCAACTTGGATATTGATAACACACTCAAGAGGGAATGTGATGCCTAAGCTTTTGGCCGGCCTGTGCCACTTTCACCAAGCCAGATCAGCTTGTACTGGAAAGGTCTCTTGCAGTGTGTGGTGTGCCAGGTGAATAAAGGTGTTTACTATGAATAAATGTTCTTTAGCGCTGTATTTGAACTTGAATCACTGGCTTTCATATTGTAAGTGCAAAATCTTCGCGTCAATTGAATCAAGTACCTCCCTGAATTCCTTATTCCACTTTTAACAACCTTCAATCCTCAACATTTACCAAAAAAGAAGAAAAAAAAAGTTAAAATTTGGTTACAACATGATCTAGCAAGCAATTTTAGACAAACCCATAATGAGGTGTGCCAAGTGATCAAAACAACTAAAATTCAAATATTTTAGAAGGAATGTGTCTGCCAAAGCTTGTGCCCCATACAACTTTCATCCAAACATGTCTAATGCAAAGATTGTAGCCTATGCTCAATAAAAACTCCAAGCTAGATCGGTTAAATTCCAATCAGTAGTCCAACCTATGCCTCCCTGCAATGCTTACCATTCAAAAAAAAAAACACTGATAATGTAACAACAAAATTGAACTACAAAGCAAATTAGGAGAACCCCCAACAAAAAGAAGTATGGGTGACTAATTTTTGATGTCGGGATATGCTACGCATAAAATCAATATAATACGTGGATCCAAAACAAACCATCAGCCTTATTATTTGAAAATTTTCATGACGTGGAAGAAAATGAATTATGATACATATGGCACTAAAACAAATAAAAAAAAATTGTATAAGCAACATTTACGTTGGGTCGATTTGGCCACTGAATGGAGAATATCAAGATGGACAAAGTATAAGTTTGAGAACACGTGCATCATGCATCCAGAAATATCTTTTCAAATCCCTACACACTTTTATGAAACCCAACTCCTCATTGAACAACTTAGTAAGCACCCCATTCTAGGCTCAAGGTTGTATAACACCTTGACCAAATTTACATTTATCGACGGTGGACTGAAATGTCCCAAAGGCTGGTTGGATTGGCCGAATCGACCTTACATTTTCATATATTAATTTCACTATCGCTAAGCATTCAACCAATCACAGTCTCCCATAAGCATGGCTCAACAAAAAGATAAGCAAATAATCAATGACTGACCATCAAAACTCCACAAAATAAAAATGGGAAAATAATGAAGGAGAGTACCGCAAAGAGGCACAATCAATAAAGTGGATCAAAGAAATAGTTTAGGTATGAAAGTTACCAATTTCGGTGACAACCCATTCCCAAGGAATTACTACATCATTTGAAGCTTTGATTTGGCATAATTTAGACTTATGCTCAACGTTCAACTTCAAATGCATAGTTCAAAAATATAAATAGAGGCAAAGCAAACTATGAAACACTCTACATGATAAAATTTGGCAAATAATAAAGAAGTACGACAAATAAGAAAATGGGAAAGGAGAATCACGATTTGTAATGAAATAACGCCATCAAGCAGTATCTTAGGCACTTTCCCAACGGCACTATAAGTTGCATTTTTCAATTCTAAATAGATAGTAGTGCTATGTTCAACCTACTCAGGCAGATGAGACATACATTGCTCAATCTAGTGAAGACTTCACATAGTATCCTATGGTATAAGAACTACAATGGTCAAAAACATGATTCTTTTGGTAGGGTTTAACTAATATATTGTTGGGGGAATTATTAAAGATATCTTTTTGTGTAGACATCATTCCTTTAAGGTAAGCATTCTTACAATGCCAATCACATTTAAAGAAACCTAAAACCTAACAAATCCTTTTTAAAAAGATAGGCGACCTCTATAAGCAGACTGAAAAGGTGATAAAATGAAATCAAATAGAGAATAAAGTAAAGAAAGTTCTATTGTTGCAAGCTTTAGATCAATGAAGATTGGGAGGTAGAGTTGGAGAAGAAACTTCCTCAAAGAGAACTTTGAATGAAGAAAAGAATAAAGTGTATAATTGCGCTTAAAAATAAATAAGTTCCGAATAACTTACCTTCTATAATGGTGTTAGTCAAATTAACTTGCTTTCATCAATCTTAGCCTCCAAAACACTATTGATTTTGTTATTTGGTTATCTAAGCCACTTGATGTAGAGACTAATACCATACAAAATGTTTTTGAAATAAACAACTACTCTAATAATAGCACGGGGAATATATTTTTCAAGATAGAGTTCAACATTATGGTGTATGTACTTACGCTTATGACAAAAATGAATGTGTAATTGTTTCTCTGAACCAAGACCTGAAAAGGCAAAAGATGAGATGTAAGGTGACTTGCAAGGAGAATTGCTACCATGAGCAGATGAATAGATAAATTCTTTTTGCATTAGAGATAGGAAAACAATATACTAAATCAAGAGTACCACTTGGTGTAAAACTATATTCAGCGATTAGTAAGGCTTTTGCATTAAAGAAAAAGAAGAAACAACTCACCTGTTTTTATGGAAATGGAAGTGAACTACTCCCTTGATTCCCTTTTTTTCATGGTGATATCGACGACACTCAAACCGAAAAGCAGGAGGGGTTTGAAGAAGAGAGCGAGAGAGTGGGGATTGCATAGGGTCGTGGGTTTCATTAAGCAAATTAAGAATATGAAGCGTTTTGGGAAGAATACGTGGTTTTAATTCTCAATCATTATGAAAACCTACCCGTTCTCTCTCACTAATATAGTCTAATACTAACCTCAAATGTAGGATACACATTGTCATTGGCCACTTCTTGGCCCCAAATAAATGTGTGAAGACTCTATCTCAACCACTGATTTTGTTTGTCTTGTCCTCACTCTAGTGCAATCCCAACAGTAGAGTATCTGACCGCTAAAATGCCTTAATCGTAATATATTTTTGACTTTAATTATTCTAAGACAAACAACAACTTAAGAAAACATAACAACTAATAAATCATATCAAGTGTACCAAGCATATCATCAAATTTTAGAAAAGCAGGTTAAAACAAATCGCACCACATACTCGAGTAATTCAAAACACGTCTACAAATGCTAATACCAATGCCCATTCTATATGGACTGCAACTGCTCAAGTTTGATCATGCAAGAATTAAGATAAAAGGAGCTATTGCCCATGTTGTTTGAAGGTCTAAGTAATCCACAACAATGTAAAGAGCTGTATCCACTAATAAATACTATCTCCAAATATATAATCACAAATAAATTGAGGTTGAGATCACGCACACAAATCTCTCCGATTTGCAAACTTGAATAACTTTTGATCACAAATAATTAGGAACATGACAAATGGGTAGATTGTCTAAGTATAGTCGCAATTAAAGAGATGCTTACGATGAATAAGTTAAGGGTGGAAGCGTTCCTAAGAATAGCAACCCACTACCCCAATGCCCTTAAGGTTAAGCAACCAATTCAAGAAGGTTTTTCAACCTTTTCTGATATTAGATCTTTCTCGACATTGTGTTATAAAGCAAAGAAGGCGATATATGTAATGATATTAGCTTATGTTAGTAAGTATAATGATGATGAACTTCAAAGCTTCAAATGTGTAGTTCAACAAAAGAGATTACTTATTGGAATATCCCATGTTAAACAACATAAGAAAAATTGTTTGGGCATGGTATCGTGGCATCAAACTTTTGACTGAATTCCCTAAGTAGATCCAACATAACAATCTAAAGTGCCATTATAAGAAACTATTCACATACATACAACGCATAACTCACTCGGTGTATACCATACTACTTCAAGAACCATAAATAATTTTGTGTGCTTGTACATATTCAAATAAAAAGACCACTTAGCCTTTCCAATCTTTGCTATTGCTTCAACCTCACTTAATCATAAATTGAATAAATTTAATCTCTGAAAGTTTAAATAAGAACCCTTGTGCATTGATACTCCTTTAAAAGCCTACATTTATTCGAGTGGAAGAGAAGCATCACATTTTTCAAAAAGTTGAGGAAAAGAAAAAAAAAATCTAAAGCTAGTGCAGTAAAAAGTTATCAAATTGAGACCAATAAACTACCTACATCTCAATAGCTAGCAACAACAAAATATTTTCTTTTTCCTCGATTGATTAGGATCAAAGTGTGTATCGATTTCAATTCAAATAGCCCAACTAAACTATAAATCAATCTAGTGCTATTTAATGGCGATTTTTTCACACCAATCCAAATATCCATGGATTAGAAATTAAGTGTGCCCATAAATCAAATCAGAAATTTAAAGCACACTAAAATGCATATAAGCTACAATACGAACAATACAAAACGTTTCCTTAAATTTCGCAACTAAGGAAAGATAAGCAAAAAATTAAACAATAGTAAGCAAAAACTTTTAACCCAACTGTGGACTCGATCAAAACATTGTGATCATAATAAGTGAATCTTACCAGGACTGGTTAAAACTGATTAGGAATGTGCGAAAAATGCTACCATTTCGATGACATAGAATGATAGAACCATGAAAAATAAAGAATCACACTCACATCATCAAAAAATAAAATAAAAAATGATCAAAATAAAATGTGTAATGGCCCGCATTTGAGTAAATTCGAAGATAAATCAAACTATTGTAGAGAGGGATAACGGGTTTTAGAAGGTGAAAAAGGGATGGAGAGAATGAGACTTTATCAGAGAAAGAGTTGAATGTTAGAAATTAAATGATGGAGTAATTAATCTGAAGAATCCCATGCTAATGAAGATAAAATTGATCCGATGTATAGATGTTAAAGCATGCGTGAATCTTGGGTGTTTTATGTTTCAAAGTTGTTTTCATTTCCTTACTCCATGATCCTATTTTTACTGGTACTTAATTTGAATATTTAGAGTTATTTATGCCCAAGAATCATAGTTTCTACCGTTTATTATAACCTTAATTAAATGACAATTAATCTTAATATTTGGGGTTATTTATGACCAAGAGGCCAAGAGTCATGGTTTCTACACTTTATTACAACCGTAATTAAATGACACATTAAAAACTACTCAAAGGTGTTTCGAAACGATATGGAGCGTACACCTATGCCCCATCAAATGCAGATCCCCACGCGATCCCGACCACCCTTTGTCCTGCCATTGTTTTTTATTATAATAGATAAGTGTTGAAATGTTTGCTGTACTAGTTTTGGTCATTCTCATAGCTTCAAATCTTGTAATCTCATATGAGATGGATTTATTTGAGGACAAATCTTGCAACAATTTGACTATGTTATCAGATGCATGTACATGTAACAATGGAGCTTTTCATACTAATCCGGACACCTATTTTCCCATTCTTGATTTGAACACTTTAGTTCCTTAGTCGAGACCTTAAAAAAATGTGTGTCCAACAGTTTTTCAGGGAGAAGTGTTGTAGTCCATATCGAGACTCCAGATCATTGTCGTTTTCAGATCACATCGTTAAGAAGGAGGTACACTTGTTCTTTTCTGAAGAAGGGCAGATAGTATATGATTCTTTGATTGCTGAGGAAGACAAAGGTGCTGCTTGTTCTTTTTCTGATGATGAGGCCATGTTTAAAAAATCATATCATCCACCCCGACGGTATTTGAATCCAGTGAGTACTCCTAGTCCTATTGACATTTATGTTGTTTCTACTGTCCGAGTTAGAAATTACACTGTCAAAGTTCAATACAGGGGAAAAAAGAAGCAACTAAAGATATACATGAACAAGGATGTAGTAATGACTGTCAATGTTAATATAAAGGATTTCATAAATCAGGATCCATATTTTGGATCCATCATATGTTGGTCATAGTTGGGAGTTGATCAAGGAAAACTCCCAAAAACAGGATAAGCAAACAAGGCTACCGACAAAGAATATTGTGGTCTTATCGGTTCGTAGTTTGGTCTTGTTGGTAGCATGTGTAGCAGGCTTTCGTAAGAGAATAACTAAACGAAAATCCATTCACTGGTAGTAAAAAACAGCTAGTAACATCTCATTTCCTAAATTGTTAAACATATCTCGAGATCAACATGTCCTGGTTCACAGAACACAGCACACAGCACACTGCGGGGTGCAAAGAGATATTTACTCACTGTTGTAACGAAGAGGAAGGGCAAGAATCAAGGAAAGAGTTGCACAAATTTGACTCTTGCATGTTGTGCGTTGAGTGCATAATCCATTGCCGGTCTACCATGATATCCTCTTTGACTAACTCAAAACATGATTTAATCTGTCCCATTTCTCAATTCAAGGTGGTGCTACAAGGAGGGGATGCTCCTATTGGTATACGACTACATGCCAAATGGAAGCCTCAACAACTACCTTTTTGGAGGGCATGATAAGAGACTAAGTTGGAACGAGCGGTACAAGATCCTGGAAGGTGTATCCTCTGCTTTGCAGTATCTCCACAGCGAAAATAGACAAAAGGTGGTGCACCAAAGCTCAAAGCCAGCAACAGCATGCTTGACTGTAGCTTAAATGCGCGTTTGGGTGATTTTGGCCTCTCATGTGTTTTAGACAATGAGAAAACCTTTTACGAGGTATTTACAGGAGTACCTAGCAACCTCTGCTACACTGCACCAGAGTGCATTGCCAGTGGTAAGGCTACACAAGACTGATATATACGGATTTGGTGCTGTTCTGCTCGCGGTCACATGCGGTCGACGACCACAGACCACGATTGTTGGGTCTAGACTATTGGTTGACTGGGTATGGTCTGTATACCGTGAAGGTAGAAGCTGTAGATGAAAGGGTTGGACACAGTTATGTCTTTGATGAAGCAGAGAGGGGTTTGCTTTTAGGTTTAGCATGCTCACGTCCCACCTTGCTAGCTACGAACCCCAAACCATAATCAGTCCACAGCTCCTTAGGGGCGTTGTGACATTTAACCCACACAGGGATTGTTGTTACTATTGCTCGCTGTTTTTCAACACCTCGAGTCCATGGACTTATGATAAAGCAACGACCACCAATAAAGATTGGACCTTCCTCTAAAACTGCTTGACGAGCTTTATTGCCCGAGAATTTGAAATAGAACAGATCTTTATCCGCAATAATCTCAAATGACCCTTTATATTTCCATCGCTGTTGAAAAACGTTTTTCACATATGGGAATGAGAGGCGCTGTTCTATAAAGAATCCCACCATGTAGTCATTCCATTCATTACATCCTTGCATAATCAAATCCATCGGTACCTGAGTAACACCATTCACTTCTTGTAAAGTGAAGTGCTTTAGTGTTTTTTTAAGAGCAGACGCTCTATTTTGAAGGAATAAATTACTCCATGATGATGCAGTAGGCACTGAAGCAACTGGTGGAATTCCAACTGAGGAAGGTGCTGCCACTGAGGAGATAAGTGGCTAAGACCGTGTAGCATCTGCTGAGGGGGAAGGACCAGCACAAGGAGGCTGAGGAAGTGGAGTTGGATGGGAAGGAAGAGGAGGAAAAGAAGATATACTGCTATCCATCGATAGATCAGTCGAACTCCGAGATATCCATGTTCTCAGATGAGAAATCTCACATCCCTTGCTGTTTCCGATCAAAACCCCCGATAAAGGGAAGGTTTTGAGTTTGTTCTTACTGTTAGAAAAATGATTTGCTCAAATCCATTTAAATATGAATGAGTAGTTTGTCTCCCAAGTTACCCCACTTAAGATGAAATGGGTTTTTTCTTGAAACAGTACGTAATGTGAGAAAAAACTTTTCAAAATGATGCATTTGTTTGAAAACGATGCATTATGCCGAAAATGGTGCGACCTTTTCGAAATGCCAAGGTTTGAAACAAATGCATCATGCCGAAAAGATGCAACCTTTTCAAATAGGCAATCGGTTCAAACAGTGCTATATGTCGAAATGGTGTGTCCTTTTCAAAACATGTGACTTTTCAAAGAGTTGCTTACTTTTTCCCAAGAGTCACCGTGTTTGTTTCGAAAAGGCACCACTCACCTATAAATAGTGGATGAATTTGGAGAGAAAACACACCGGATCACACGAGTTTTGATCTTTCTCTTCTCCTCCGCTCTTAGTCAAATACTATGTTGTGTTCACGAAGTCTAAGAATTGAAGTGCTAGCTTTCTATAGAAGGAAATCCGTTCTATCTTGGGAGATAGTTTCCCATCAACCTTCAAGCACCGCGAGGGGGGAAAATCTGTCTTAAGGACATAGTGTATCTACACTAGGCTTCGGATTTAATTAAGAAGTACAAGACACTTACAAGACAAAAGGTTTGTATAGTTTGGTAATTGGTAAAAAGAGTAAGTACAATTAAGTTGTATATTCCTAACAACTTAAGACAGATTTTTCTTTTCTTCTTCTTCTTTACCCAACGAGAATTTGTTTATGTTTTCTTTTTTTTTTTGGTTTAAGGAAATAACAAAGTGTAGTTATATTTCGAATATGGCAACACCACTAGTTACTCCCTTTATTCTATCGTTCCTACCTGCCGTTTTCCATTCTCGTCCTCATGGGGAGAAGCCCGAAAAGTTCAATGGAACCGATTTCAAAAGCACCGCAAATGAAGATGCTCTTCTATCCGACTACCCCGAACTTGGCAAGGTTTCTATGGGATAAGGCTCCCCGATGTAAGCCCCGATGAAACCGACAAAAGGAGAAGGTTTTGGCCAAGGATGCTTGGTTTCATCTTCGATTTCTTGTGTAGAAATTACGCCCTTAGTGGGTTGGTTACTCATTATACAATGTGTATAGTGTGTTCAAGACTGCTAAGGAACTTTGGGATTCGTTGGACAAGAAATACAAGAGTGAAGATGCTGGCATGAAGAAATTCATAGTTGGTAGATTTCTTGATTTCAAAATGACGGATAGTAAGACCGTCATAAGCCAAGTCCAAGAACTTCAAGTAATCTTCCATGATGTCATTGCTGAAGGAATGACCCTAGGAGAATCTTTCCAAGTGGCTGCTATGATTGAGAAATTACCACCATCTTGGAAGGATTTTAAGAACTATCTTAAGCATAAACGCAAAGATATGAATCTTGAAGAGCTGATTGTCCGTCTAAGGATAGAAGAAGATAACCGCCTATCTGAGAAGAAGGGCAAGGATCCCATGGTGGCAAAGGCCAATGTTGTGGAAGGATCTAGTGCTAAGGGAAAGAGGAAGCACCAAGACAAAGCTCAAGGTGAAGAGAGTAGTACGCCTACTAAGTTCAAGGGCAAGTGCTACAATTGTGGGAAGGTTGGACATAAGGCAAGTGAATGTCGCAAAGCAAAAGAAGTATAAAACAAAAAGACTGAAGCCAATGTGACAATGGACACGCTTTCTAACAATGTTAATGACATGAACCTATCTGGCTGTGGTTTTACGAATGTCTCATGATTGGAAATGAAAGGGAATGGTGGGTGGATACTGGTGCTACTCGCCACATATGCTCCAACAAGTCGATGTTCACCACTTATCATGCTGTGGAAAAGGAAGAACAACTCTTTATGGGAAACTCTTCTACGTCCATGGTTGAAGGCAAAGGAAAGGTGGTGATGAGGTTGACTTCTGGAAAGGAACTAACTCTGAATGAGGTGCTCTATGTGCCTGACATTCGCAAGAACTTGGTTTCTGGGTCGCTGCTGAGCAAGAATGGCTTTAAGTTAGTCTTTGTTTCTGATAAATTTGTACTAACTAAGAATGATGTATTCGTTGGGAAAGGGGCTATCTTCGGGATGGGCTCTTTAGGATGTCTTGTTTTACTATTGCGCCAAAAAGCGCCAATAAAGTTGAATCTTCCGCTTTACTTGATTGAGTCTTCACATGTATGGCATGGTAGATTAGGACATGTTAATTATGATACTTTATGATTAATTAATTTGGACTATATACCAAAATTAAAAATAGAACCACACCATAAATGTGAAACTTGTGTAGAATCCAAGTTGACCCGGATCATCCTTTCATTCCATTGAAAGAAGTCTTCAACCTCTAGACTTAATACACACGGATATATGTGATCTTAAGCACGCGTGGATTCTAGAGGTGGTAAAAGTATTTCATTACTTTTATTGACGATAGCACTAGATATAGTTATGTTTACTTGTTGAGAAGTAAAGATGAGGCAATTGAAGTGTTCAAACACTATAAAAATGAAGTTGAAAATCAACTAAGCAAAAAGATTAAGGCTATAAGGAGTGATAGAGGAGGTGAATATGAATCACCTTTTGAAGGTTTCTGTTCTGAACATGGAATCATTCATCAAACTACGGCTCCTTATTCACCTAAATCAAACGGTATTGCGGAATGCAAAAACCGAACTCTAAAAGAGATGATGAACGCTATGTTGTTAAGTTCTGGTTTACCCCAAAATTTGTGGGGGGAAGCTTTGCTTTCTGCCAATTACATTCTCAACAAGATTCCTAACAAGAAGACGCTTAAAACACCATACGAATTGTGGAAAGGTCATCAGACTTCCTACGAATTCTTAAAAGTGTGGGGGTGTCTTGCTAAAGTGGAAGTCCCTAAACCTAAGAAGGTGAAGATAGGACCATTGTTAGAAAAATGATTTGCTCAAATCCATTTAAATATGAATGAGTAGTTTGTCTCCCAAGTTACCCCACTTAAGATTAAATGGGTTTTTTCTTGAAACAAGACGAATGCGTGAAAAAACCTTTTCAAAATGATGCATTTGTTTGAAACAGTTGCATTATGCGAAAAGGGTGCGACCTTTCAAATGTGTAATCGGGTTTGAAACAAGATTGCATCATGCGAAAAGGTGCAACCTTTCGAAATAGGCAATTTCAAACAATCTTATATCTTTGAAATGGTGTGTCCTTTTGAAACATGTGACTTTTCAAAGAGTTGCTTACTTTTTCCCAAGAGTCACCGTGTTGTTTTGAAAAGGCACCACTCACCTATAAATAGTGGATGAATTTGGAGAGAAAATACACCGCATCACACGAGTTTTGATCTTTCTCTTCTCCTCCTCGTTCTTAGAGTCAAATACTATGTTGTGTTCACGAAGTCTATAGAATTGAAGTGCTAGCTTTCTATAGAAGGAAATCCGCTCTATCTTGGGAGATAGTTTCCCATCAACCTTCAAGCACCGCGTGAGGGGGAAATCTGTCTTAAGGACATAGTGTATCTACACTAGGCTCGGATTTAATTAAGAAGTACAAGACACTTACAAGACAAAAAGGTTTGTATAGTTTGGTAATTGGTAAAGAGTAAGTACAATTAAGTTGTATATTCCTAACAACTTAAGACGTAATTTCTTTTCTTCTTCTTCTTTACCCAACGTAATTTGTTTCTGCTTTCTTTTCTTTTTGTTTAAGGAAATAACAAAATGTAGTTATATTTCGAATATGGCAACACCACTAGTTACTCCCCGGCCGATATCGTTCCTATCGATGTCTCCCCATTCGCTCCTCATGGGGAGAAGCCCGAAAAGTTCAATGGAACTGATTTTAAAAAAACCGGGCAAATGAAGATGCTCTTCTATCCGACTACCCCGAACTTGGCAAGGTTTCTATGGGATAAGGCTCGATGTAAGCCCCGATGAAACCGACAAGGAGAAGGTTTTGGCCAAGGATGCTTGGTTTCATGCTGATTTCTTGTGTAGAAATTACGTCCTTAGTGGGTTGGCTGACTCATTATACAATGTGTATAGTGTGTTCAAGACTGCTAAGGAACTTTGGGATTCGTTGGACAAGAAATACAAGAGTGAAGAGTTGTTAGGAATATACAACTTAATTGTACTTACTCTTTACCAATTACCAAACTATACAAACCTTTTGTCTTGTAAGTGTCTTGTACTTCTTAATTAAATCCGAGCCTAGTGTAGATACACTATGTCCTTAAGACAGATTTTCCCCCTCACGGTGCTTGAAGGTTGATGGGAAACTATCTCCCAAGATAGAACGGATTTCCTTCTATAGAAAGCTAGCACTTCAATTCTATAGACTCAAATAACACAACATAGAATTTGACTAAGAACAGGGGAGAAGAGAAAGATCAACTCAGTGATCCGGGTGTTTTTTCTCCAAATTCATCCACTATTTATAGGTGAGTGGTGCCTTTTTGAACAACACGGTGACTCTTTGGGAAAAATTAAGCAACTCTTTGAAAAGTCACATGTTTCACCATTTTAACGACACACCATTTCGAACATATAAAGAATTGCACTTTTGAACCAAACTTTTTCATTTCGAAGTTGAAAAGTGTCGACTTTTCGCAATGATGAAACAAATCGCTTTTGAAACCAAATATCACATTTTTGAAAAACCGTCGCGACCTTTTCGCATAAATGCACCGCTTCAAACAAATTTAAATCATTTTGAAAAGGTTTTTAACACACATTACATACCGTTTCTTTAAAACCCATTTCATCTTAAGGGAAACTTTATTTCTAAAGAGACAAACTACTCATTCATATTTAAATGGATTTGAGCAAATCATTTTTCTAACACTTACCGCAACCAACCTAAGGATTAAACTTTACTACTTGAAGAAAAGAAATACGCGAGACTACTCTTATACCCTTAGAGAAAAGGAAGTAAGTTATTTCTAAGTCGAACTCCGAGATGCATGCTGAAACCAATATGGATATCATCAAAATAGAAATTGCGATTCTAAAAGGAAGCTACTTTGAGAAAACGTGTTGCATTGCATCTGTTTTACTCGTCGCCGCCTTGTTCTTCAACCCATTTATAAACACCAACCTTACCTTCTCCCTGAAAATAAAAAATATGTTGTAATCAAAGCAAAAGGGAATAGAAACTCTAATTTTTTTTTTTTTTTTTTTTCTCAAGTATGTCTCTACTTTTTCCCGAAGTTGAAGTGGGGTGCATGGTGCCCAAGAACATGAAGAGTATGTTCAAGCCCAAGCCAAAAACCGCAGTAGAGATCGTTTGTCTAACTAGAGACCTCCTCATCTTTCTCAACTCCAACAACTCTTGTCGTGAAGCCAAGCGAGAAGAAAAGGTCGTAGAGCTAAGTAAGCACCTCCGTGAATTGAAGTGTATTCTTTATGGCAGTACTGAATCAGAACCAGTTCCAGAAGCATGCGCGCAACTGACTAATGAGTTTTTCAAGGAGAATACGCACCTGTTGCGCCTTTTGATTGTTTTCCTTCCAAATCTGAAATTGGAGGCTTGCAAAGATGCTACTCAAGTCGTTGCAAATTTGCAAACACAGCAGGTTCGTTCACGGCTGATTGCGTTTGATTATTTGGAAGCAAATAAAGATCTTATTGATGTTTTGGTATCCGGATATGAAGACCCAGACCCCGTTATTGCCTTGGCTTATGGTACAATGTTGAGGGGGTGCATTCGTCGTCAAAGTATTGCTAGGTATGTGTTGGAATCTGAATGCCATATGAAGAAGTTTTTCGAGTTTTTGCAGCTTCCAAATTTTGAGATCGCATATGATGTTTCGGCAACTTTTAAAGAACTCATGACTAGGCATAAATCTACTGTTGCGGAATTTCTTACCAATAACTACGATTGGTTTTTAGCTGATTACAACTCAAAACTGCTGGAGAGTCCCATACACATCACCAGAAGACAAGCTGTAAAGCTTTTGAGGGAAGTGTTATGTGATCGTGCAAATTATATGGTTATGAAGCGGTACGTGAGCTCAAAAGATAACTTGAGGACTCTAATGCAACTTCTTAGGGAAACTAGCATGAGTATCCAGATAGAGGCGTTTGGTGTGTTCAAGCTGTTTGTTGCCAATCCAGATATGCCTTCTGCTATTGTGCAAATACTTCTAGTTAATGCAAACAAAATTGTCCGGTTATTGGTAGACTTGGATACCGAAAAACAGGATGATAAGTTTGAAGGCGAGAAAGTTCGAGTTGTGAAACAAATTGCTGCACTTGCATGAAACCAGCACACGGCAATTCATAGAATAATTGGTTTGTTTGGAGCTTTATAATCTCCCAAATTGTATATAAGTGTTAGCTCGTTTATTAGAACCAATATTCATGTTCCAGCCATCGGCTTTATTTTTCTTTAGTTGTATATAATTAGTTTCCTGCTTTCTTTTTTTTCGATAAAGAATTAGTTTCCTTCCTTGGCTATAGTACTGATTGTAAGTTGTAACAAGTGCTCATCTCATTATCTCAGGAATTGGATAGTAAAACATTTAACTCATTATCTTTCATTCTAAAACAATGATACCTCAAAATTTGAGCTATAAATCTGCCTTTGAAACTTACTAGATACATTAGTATCTAGACTCCAGGAGTGATTTTCTTTTCATTCACTTTTATTTCAATACTTCTTGCTAACCATAAACTACTTTGTCATAGGCTCATAAAAATCTTACATGGATGAGCCCTGAGCATCCCCCGTCACATAATTGTGTATAGTACTATCTAACGGTGGAATGAAAAAGAAATCAGAGTACCCAACAACAAGCTTTGCAAGGTAGTCGAAAGCAATGGCTGAATCTACATTGCTCTAGCATGTGCACCAAAACACCAAATCACAATAGAATAGTGGATACGGTTAGCGGGTTTGTGTTTCGACCCAATGGTCTTTCTCCCACCAGCCACTCGTATGTGTGGGAAAATTGACACGTTTTTTACTAAATTAAATTACTAATACTTTTTAGACCTACAATTATTGGATAGCGTTGGTTTGCATTGAAATACAAATGAACAAATGAACACGTCTCCATATGTAAATCAATGGTTATCATTATTAAGTCAGTTAAGTCAAATTAGTAGGTGTATGTATCATTATTGAAATTAAATTCCCAGCTCCCCATTTTGCCCCTCTCTCTCCTCTCACAGTTAGAATAGTAAATTTAACTAGCAATTATGTGGGGGATTTATTTTCTGCCAGCCATTGTCAGTGGCATGTAGACTTGTAGAGCATATGTCATTCCGCTAAAACTCGCTCTATAGGTACTAAGGGGCTATTTGTTTTTTTGGGTTAACTTATAAGAGGGTCTTATAAGACCATATGTTATAAGAGGGTCTTATAAGATGGTTTTATAAAGTGGTTTGTTTTTCATTTTAAGTTCCTCTTATAAAGACTTCAGAAAAATAAAAAACAAATACATAACATCTTATAGATGGTTATTTGATAAATATAATCCTACTTTACATCACATTTAACATGAATAGATTAATTTGAAACAAAAATATAGTTTGATTTTCGATTTCAAATCAATTTTGATAATTAGAATATCGATTTGAGGAAACTACTTTAGTTAGTTGGTAGTGGTGGTAGTGGTCTTAATAGCACGGTGGTGGTGGTAGTAGAAGTGATGATATTGGTCTTAATAACACGATGGTGGTAGTGGTAGTAGTAATAGTAAAAAGTGGATATCTTAATAACACGGTGGTGGTGGTGGTGATAGTCTTAATAGTACGATGGTAGTGGTAGTGATGGTAGTGGTAGTGGAGGTGGTGGTGGTGGTTTTAATAGCACGGTGGTGATGGTGGTGATAGTCTTAATAGTATGGTGATAGTGGTGGTGGAGGTGATGATGGTAGTGGTAGTGGCGGCAGTGGTGATGGTGGTTTTAATAGTTTGGTGGTGGTGGTGGTAGTGACGACATTAGTGGTGGTGGTTTTAATAGTTTGGTGGTAGCTAGGGCAATGAAATTATTTGGAAAAGAAGATAATGAAAAGGAAAGAAGAGATAAATGAGGTTAGGGGTATATGAACGGGGGTGTTTGAGTCATTTTTCAAGTTATAAGACTTATAAAATTGAAATATATCCAATTTTGGTACTTATAGAATTGGAGCTCTTATAAGACATTTTAGTAGAATGCATCTTATAAGAAGCAAAAAACAAACTAAAAAAATATCAAAAATCACTGGCCACATCTTATAAGAGGTTATAAAACCTCAAGGTATTATAAGAGACAAAAACAAAAACAAATGGCCCCTAATATTAAGAACTGTATCATATCCTAAAGTGGGCAGTGCAATGAGAACCACAATAGTCCAACAGGGTCATCTTAAAGTCAAACTTTGCCAATTACGAAAGCAGCAAAATCAGTATGACTGAACCAAAAGGATGATAGCAACATAAATAACCAAAGGATGAGTGGACTACCAAAAGATATATTGCATTATGTCGAAAGCTCTGTACCAAAAGGATGATAGCAACATAAAAAACCAAAGGATATATTGCATTATATTCCATTTTATAGGAAGTGAAACGAAACTTAGAAGGATAACCAGCTTCTGTGGAAAGCTCAAAAAAGCTAGTATGGTGAAAAATTGGTGCTTAAATGGTACTATGGTGTATACTGGGAAATATTCTTCCCCAGTGCCTTTTGTTGGCTTATATACTGCAGCAGCGACTTTGGTATGCTTAATACTAATACTCTGTGATTTATGTGATGGGTTTCGTCGGAAAAAATCATGGTTTCCTTGTCGATACTTCTCGCTTAGTTCAGTTACCTTAACACTTATCTCAGTTGCTTCAAAGCTACCAGTAGATCTCACCACTCCCATGCCGAGTGCTCAAGACCAGTTATCTAAGCTCACTGGCACTGTATTTATATGCATGTCTATGGGTTTTCTCATGCCTTCACTTGGAATTTTTGGGGAAATAGAGTCCTACTCAAACTTGGTGGCACTGAGCATATTTGTGGTTACTGTTGTAGTAAATATATGTATACAAATGGCCACTGGCGTTATCTTTTATTTCCTTGTAGAGCATTCGATTGTCCTGTTCTCCATGTTGGTATTACTGATTATGTTGTGGGCTTTTGCCTTCGATATAATTGGCCACAAGGGAGTTTCCGTTGATCGAAATAGAGAGATCATCACAAAGGGCTCTGAGAGGAGTATGTTACAACGACTAAAACTGTGTTACTTACTTGGTTACAGCTCCTGCCCGCAATTAGTACATAGATTCCCACATTTTGGCACTTTGAGCTTGATTAGCACGATCTGTTCAGCGGTTCTGGTAGAAGCTGTGTTCCGATCTATTGTCTTTAAGGATATACGATTCTGCAAAGGAAGTTCTGATTATGAATGGTCAATGCCAATCCTCGTAGGGACTCAAGTTATCACTGTTGTAGTCATTAACTTTGCAAATGGATGCAGATGGCTCACACTTGCTGACGACATGACCCGGATTAACACAAGGCGTAAACAGCAACCTCACCGCCATCCCCATCTCTCCTATCTAAGGACTGCATATCCTTTCTACATGAGAAACTTACCTAAGTGGTTGAATATAAGTTTCATGTATATCTATAACTTCATGGTCCTCCCCATTAACAAGTTGGTTGCACAATTAGTAAACTTAGTCTCACAAGCTCTAGGATGGTTGATACAGAATACCATACTCAAGCGTGAAAATGATGACAGATCGATAGAAGAACAGAAAGCTCTGCTGCAGACTAATAATTTGAGAGTTAAAGATTGTTTGTTGAGGAAAGGCGTGGAAGACATGGAGAGATGGATGGAAATGAATAATAGCGAGTCTACGCTGCATCTCAAGAAACTTCTATCTACAAAAAATCCATCAAGAGAGTCACTTGGAGAGGAACTTGTGAGGCGGTTTTCAAAGGCAAGGCGTGAAGTTTCCTGTCTCTCCATTTTAATACTTGCAGAATTGGCTAAAATTTCAATGCCAAATTCCATCACTGCATCATTGATGGAGGACACCTTAGATGAAGTCTTTGAGATCATCTATTTTATAGATAGCAAAATGAATACTAGGAACTTCTGTAATAAGATAAAATCCATGTCCGCGGAAGTTCTTTGGAAGGGCAAGACTACTGGTGGTATCTTGCATCATATGAAGGTTAGGAAATCAATAGATGGTACGCATGAATCTCCTTCCGAGTTAGATCACGCACTTGGAGTCATTAGAGATTTCCATCATCTATTCGCAGTTGATGTTGTTCGAGATGAAGCATGTGCCATTGTGAATTTAATCCAACATAATTTGTACTCGTCACTAGAACAGCTTTCTGACAAGATTAAGCTACTATTTGTTAACATGTTGCATGTACTTCTCAGCCAACTCCCCAAGGCCATATCCAATCATATTATTGAGAGCCCTGTCGAAGAATATGAAGAAAGAGTAAGGCTGGGTTTAAAATTTGTTTGCAAGCTGGAATCGCTCGACTCTTATGTGGGATGGTCATTTCCTATTGGAAGTAATATCACTAGCTTGATCACTGATCCAGTTTCTGCTGCAGTAGTGCGCAACAATTTACAAATTGAAGGAAACAACGTTTCCTTTGTGGATCCTGTGATGAAAGATATTGGTGAAATTCAATCCTTTCAACATGATGATAGCTATGAAGAAAGATAATTCAGCAACACAATTTTTCTGGTTCAGTTTTTTAGTAAATGGAAATATTTAGGTAGTAGGAATTGTTATGCTTATAAGTACCTCGAGATTTTGAATGTGTGTCAGGTATGTTGTTCCCTGTTTCTATGACTAGATATATATGCCTTATTCAGCATTACGTTTTCTTTTTCCCAAGGCAAGGTCAGTGGCTAGACACCCCTACCAGCAAGATAGAAGAACAGGAAAGAAAATGCAGATGCAAGTATGCAACTGCAGTACCATCTAAAAGCTAAGAATTTCAAGATTAAGCTAATCCCGTGTAGGGCTAGATACTATTATATGATGCTGCAAGTTTTGGAAAGTGTCCTGGCTTGGCTCCAGATCTTGAACCTTATGTTGCGCTTGGGTTAGTCGAGGTTAAACTGGGGATCACATTTGAGCTCCCTTGTCTCTTAACCCTATCCCACGTCCCTTCTATCAGGATTGTGTCGATAACAAAGACAACCGTTGTTGATGAAGTGTTGAGATTCCTAGAGAATGCTATATGTACCCTTCACCCTTGGAAGTCAAAAAGAATAAGAAAAAAATGCAGAAAGAAATAGAAGAAAAAGGGCTACACTGCAAGATCATGAAAGAAACATTAATGAAGACTCCCTTTTGTCAGGATTGCCAATATCTAACAAAAGGTAACTGTGCTGATGAAGTAATATTACAGTTTGACAGCTATAAGCACTTCTGTTATTGCTACCATACATTGCTCTACTGAGAATGCTTTATACCTCTTGGGGGAACCAAGTAGAGGAACGCTTTCATTTTCAATTCTATGCGAACGTAAATGGAAATTTCTCAACTTAATTAGTTTAGTCATTAGTGTGTGTTCTTGTCTCTTTTTTATTAGTTAGTGTTTTGCAATTTTTATACCCATTTTACCATTTAATAAATCAAACTCGGGTAAGAAAATAGAACCTAAGACGTTATCCACAAATCAAATGATTAAGACAAAGGGTAATATTGTAAATATAGGAAAATAACATGGGCAAAACAGTCCTAAAAAGTGTAACCAAGAGTCACAAATCGCAAAATAAACAAATATTATAGTACTGTTGCGGGACTGTAGCTCAGGGTCAGGATTTTTAAATTAGTAAAAGATATGACTTACTGTGTGAACCAAAATGAAGATAGCAACATACAAAACTAAAGATGAGTGGACTTTCAAAAGATATTTGGTCATATTGCATTATAAGAAGGTGAAAGGAAACTTGGAAGACTAAACAACTTCTGTGAAAAGCTCAAAGAAGCTAGTATGGGGAAAAATTGGTGCTTAAATGGAACTATGGTGGATACTGGAAAATATGCTTCCCCAGTGCCTTTCGTTGGCTTGTATACTGCAGCAGCGACTTTGGTATGTTTAATACTAATACTCTGTGATTTAGGTAATGGGTTTCGTCGGAGGAAATCATGGTTACCTTGTGGATACTTCTCGCTTAGTTCAGTTACCTTAACACTTATATCAGTTGCTTCAAAGCTCCCAGTAGATCTCACCACTCCCATGCCGAGTGCTCAAGACCAGTTATCGAAGCTCACTGGCACTGTATTTATATGCATGTCTATGGGTTTTCTTATGCCTTCACTTGGAATTTTTGGGGAAATAGAGTCCTACTCAAACTTGGTGGCACTGAGCATATTTGTGGTTACTGTTGTAGTAAATATATGTATACAAATGGCCACTGGCGTTATCTTTTCTTTCGTTGTAGAGCATTCCATTATCTTGTTCTCCATGCTGGTATTGCTGGTTATGTTGTGGGCTTTTGCTTTTGATATAATTGGCTACAAGGGAGTTTCCGTTGATCGAAACAGAGAGTTCATCACAAAGGGCTCTGAAGGGAGTATGCTCCAACGATTAAAAGTATGTTACTTACATGGTTATAGCTCCTGCCCGCAATTAGGATTACATAGATTCCCACATTTTGGCACTTTGAGCTTGATTAGCACGATCTGTTCGGCGGTTCTGGTAGAAGCTTTGTTCCGATCTATTGTCTTTAAGGACATACGATTCTGCAAAGGAAGTTCTGATTATGAATGGTCAATGCCAATCCTGGTAGGGACTCAAGTTATCACTGTCGTAGTTATTAACTTTGCAATTGGATGCAGATGGCTCACACTTGCCGGCGACGTGAACTGGATTAACACAAGGCGTAAACATCGACCTCACCGCCATCCCAATCTCTCCTATCTAAGGACTGCATATCCTTTCTACATGAGAAACTCACCTAAGTGGTTATATCTAAGTTTCATGTATATCTATAACTTCATGGTCCGCCCTATTAACAAGTTGGTTGCCCGGTTAGTCAATTTAGTCTCACAAGCTCTAGGATGGTTGATGCAGAATACTATAGGCATTCGTGAAAATGAAGACAGATCAATAGAAGAACATAAAGCTCTGCTACAGACTAATAATTTTAGAGTTAGAGATTGGACGTTGAGGAAAGGCCTGAAAGACATGGAGAGATTGATGGAATTGAGCAGTAGCGAGTCTACGCTGCATCTCAGGAAACTTCTATCTACAAAAAATCCATCAAGAGAGTCACTTAAAGAGGAGCTCGTGTGGCGGTTTTATTCAAAGGCAAGGAGTGAAGTTTCCTGTCTTTCCATTTTAATACTTGCAGAATTGGCTAAAATGTCAATGCCAAATTCCATCACTACATCGTTGATGGAGGACACCTTAGATGAAATCTTTGAGATAATCTATTTTATAGATAGCAAAATGAATACTAGAAACTTCTGTAATAAGATAAAATCCATGTCTGCGGAAGTTCTTTGGAAGGGTAAGACTACTGGTGGTATCTTGCATCATAAGAAGGTAAGGAAATCAACAGACGGTATGCTCCAATCACCATCCGAGTTAGATCATACACTTGGGCTCATTACAGACTTCCATCATCTATTTGCAGTTGATGTTGTTCGCGACGAAGTATGTTGCATTGTAAATTTAATCCAACATAGATCATGCACGTCAGTAGAACAGCTTTCTAACAAGATTAAGCTACTATTTGTTAACATGTTGCATGCACTTCTCAGCCAACTTCCCAAGGCCATATTCAATCATATTGTCGAGAGCCCTGTCGAAGAATATGAAGAAAGAGTAAGGCTGGGTTTAAAATTTGTTTGCAAGTTGGAATTGCTCGAATCTTATGTGGGATGGTCATTTCCTATTGGAAGCAATATCACTAGCTTGATCACTGCTCCAGTTTCTGCTACAGTAGCTGGCAATAATTTAACATTTGAAGGGAATGTTGTTTCCTTTGTGGATCCTGTGATGGAAGATACTGGTGAAATTCAATCCTTTCAACATGATGACAACGTATGAAAAAGAGGAATCAGCAACACCATTTGTCTGGTTCAGTTTTCCACTAAATGGAAATATTTAGTTAATAGGAATTGTTATGCTATTAACTGTTGGAGTGGTTCTCCCCCTTCTTTCCTTTGTAATTTTTTACTTTCTGACATGTTGGGTGTATGTACAGTACAAATAGACTTCTTAATATATAAAGGTTGGTTAGTTTTTACCCAAAAAAAAAAGGAATTGTTATGCTTATAAAGTTATAAGAATCTCAAGATTTTGAATGTGTGTCAGGCATATTGTGTTGTTGTTCCTTGTTTCTATGACTAGATATATATGCCTTATAGCATTCGGCATTATTATTATTTTTATTTTATTTTTTTCCCAAGGTATGGTTAGTGGCTAGACACCCGCAAGATAGAAGAACGGGAAAGAAATTGCAGATGCAACTGCAGTGACATCTAATAACTAGAATACCAAGGTTAAGCTAATCCGGCATAGGGCTAGATACTATTATATGATGCTGCAAGTTTGCAAAAGTGTCCTGGCTTGGCTTAGGATCTTGAAACTTAGGTTGAGCTTGGGTTAGTCGATGTTAAACTGGGGATCACGCCTTGGGTTCCCTTGTCTCTTAACTAAGCCCACGTCCCTTCTATCAGGATTGTGTAGATAACAAAGACAACCGTGTTGATGAAGTGTTAAGATTCCAAGATAATGCTATATGTACCCTTGGAAGTCAACAAGACTTGGAATAAATTACAAAAGGAAATAGAAGAGAAAGGGATACACTACAAGATCATGAAAGCAACATTAATGAAGACTCCCTTCTGTCAGGATTGTCAACATCTAACGAAGGTAACTGTGTTAATGAAGTAATATCACAGTTATAAGCACTTCTGTTATTGGTACTATACATTGCTCCACTGACTGAAGACATTGTTGAAGCTCAAGGCAGGACAGGTTGAAATCGTTGAGGATACTCTGTTTATACCTTTTGGGAGAACCAAGTAGTGGAATGCTTTCATTTTCAATTCTATGCGAGTGTAAATGGAAATTTCTCAACTTCATTAGTTTAGTCATTAGTGTGTGCTCTTGTCTCTTTTTTATTAGTTAGTGTTTTGCAATTTTTATACCCATTTTAGCATTTAATAAATCAAACTGAGGTAAGAAAATAGAACCTAAGACGTTATCATTTCAGACACGTACTTACCTGCCTGGCAAAGGATCAATCCACATATGAAGAAGTTTTTTGAATTTTTGCAGCTTCTTTGAGATCACATCAGATATTTAGCAACTTTTAAAGAACTCATGACCAGGCATAAATCTACTGTTGCGGAATTTCTTACCAAAAACTACGTCTGGTTTTATGCTGATTACAACTCAAAGCTGCTGGAGAGTCCCACGTACATCACCAGAAAACAAGCTGTAAAGCTTTTAGGAGACATGTTATGTGATCGTGCAAATTACATGGTTATGGCGCTGTACGTGTGCTCAAAAGATAACTTGAGGATCCTAATGAAACTACTTAAGGGAAACAACTGGCAAGAGTATCCAGGTAGAGGCGTTTGGCATGTTCAAGCTGTTTTTTGCCAATCCAGATATGCCTTCCATTTAAACTAGTTAACCCTTGGACCACTAAGATTAAGGGCTGTATCCTAAAATGTTGAAATAGCTGCTAGCGTTTCATAAAATGTGGTGGGGCAAGAAGGGCCACAAGAGTGAAAGCACCAAAAATACAATATATATATATGACTTAATGTGTGAACCAAAATGAAGATAGCAACATACAAAACTAAGAGATAAGGTTTTAGACAACTAAGAGATAAGGTTTCAAAACAGAAAACGTATTTTTTTTTATTCAAATAAAGATTGTACTTTCACAAAGTTTTAATTTAAGCATTCCATCTAATTAATTGGATGTCCAGTTTACATGGACCGTTAAAAATTTTCCCAATTCTAATTTACCTATGTAGCAGTTGTTTAGACCATGAGGTGACATTCATTCAACATTTTGATACGCCAACTCATCAAATTACAACTGATCAACATTTCGACATTTTGACACGCCAAAATTTTGTCATTTCAATATTTTGACACGCCAATTCAAAATATCAACATTTGGACCCATATATCAGTTGTAATTTGATGAGTTGGCGTGTCAAAATATCAAAATGTTGGCATGTTGAAATATCGATCATTTGTAATTTTGAAAATGTTGAATGAATGCCACCTCATGTCTAAACCAAGCAAAGTTCTGGTCATATTGCATTATAAGAAGGTGAAAAGAAACTTAGAAGACTAAACAACTTCTGTGAAAAGCTCAACGAAGCTAGTATGGGGAAAAATTGGTGCTTAAATGGAACTATGGTGGATACTGGAAAATATGCTTCCCCAGTGCCTTTCGTTGGCTTGTATACTGCAGCAGCGACTTTGGTATGTTTAATACTAATACTCTGTGATTTAGGTAATGGGTTTCGTCGGAGGAAATCATGGTTTCCTTGTGGATACTTCTCGCTTAGTTCAGTTACCTTAACACTTATATCAGTTGCTTCAAAGCTCCCAGTAGATCTCACCACTCCCATGCCCAGTGCTCAAGACCAGTTATCGAAGCTCACTGGCACGGTATTTATATGCATGTCTATGGGTTTTCTCATGCCTTCACTTGGAATTTTTGGGGAAATAGAGTCCTACTCAAACTTGGTGGCACTGAGCATATTTGTGGTTACTGTTGTAGTAAATATATGTATACAAATGGTCACTGGCGTTATCTTTTCTTTCGTTGTAGAGCATTCCATTATCTTGTTCTCCATGTTGGTATTGCTGGTTATGTTGTGGGCTTTTGCTTTTGATATAATTGGCCACAAGGGAGTTTCCGTTGATCGAAACAGAGAGCTCATCACAAAGGGTTCTGAAGGGAGTATGCTACAGAGATTAAAAGTATGTTACTTACATGGTTATAGCTCCTGCCCGCAATTAGGATTACATAGATTCCCACATTTTGGCACTTTGAGCTTGATTAGCACAATCTGTTCGGCGGTTCTGGTAGAAGCTTTGTTCCGATCTATTGTCTTTAAGGACATACGATTCTGCAAAGGAAGTTCTGATTATGAATGGTCAATGCCAATCCTGGTAGGGACTCAAGTTATCACTGTCATAGTTATTAACTTTGCAATTGGATGCAGATGGCTCACACTTGCCAGCGACATGAACTGGATTAACACAAAGCGTAAACAGCGACCTCACCGCCATCCCTATCTCTCCTATCTAAGGACTGCATATCCTTTCTACATGAGAAACTCACCTAAGTGGTTGAATCTAAGTTTCATGTACATCTATAAGTTCATTGTCCTCCCTATTAACAAGTTGGTTGCACAGTTAGTCAATTTAGTCTCGCAAGCTCTAGGATGGTTGATGCAGAATACTATAGGCATTCGTGAAAATGAAGACAGATCAATAGAAGAACATAAAGCTCTGCTACAGACTAATAATTTTAGAGTTAGAGATTGGACGTTGAGGAAAGGCCTGAAAGACATGGAGAGATGGATGGAATTGAGCAGTAGCGAGTCTACGCTGCATCTCAGGAAACTTCTATCTACAAAAAATCCATCAAGAGAGTCGCTTAATGAGGAACTCGTGTGGCGGTTTTATTCAAAGGCAAGGAGTGAAGTTTCCTGTCTTTCCATTTTAATTCTTGCAGAATTGGCTAAAATGTCAATGCCAAATTCCATCACTGCATCGTTGATGAAGGACACCTTAGATGAAGTCTTTGATATAATCTATTTTATAGATAGCAAAATGAATACTAGAAACTTCTGTAATAAGATAAAATCCATGTCTGCGGAAGTTCTTTGGAAGGGTAAGACTACTGGTCGTATCTTGCGTCATAAGAAGGTAAAGAAATTAACAGACGGTATGCTCCAATCTCCGTCCGAGTTAGATCATACACTTGGGTTCATTACAGACTTCCATCATCTATTTGCAGTTGATGTTGTTCGTGACGAAGTATGTTGCATTGTAAATTTAATCCAACATAGATCATGCACATCAGTAGAACAGCTTTCTAACAAGATTAAGCTACTATTTGTAAACATGTTGCATGTACTTCTCAGTCAACTCCCCAAGGCCATATTCAATCATATTGTCGAGAGCCCTGTCGAAGAATATGAAGAAAGAGTAAGGCTGGGTTTAAAATTTGTTTGCAAGTTGGAATTGCTCGAATCTTATGTGGGATGGTCATTTCCTATTGGAAGCAATATCACTAGCTTGATCACTGCTCCAGTTTCTGCTACAGTAGCGGGCAATAATTTAACATTTGAAGGGAACGTTGTTTCCTTTGCGGATCCTGTGATGGAAGATACTAATGAAATTCAATCCTTTCAACATGATGACAACGTATGAAAAAGAGGAATCAGCAACACCATTTTTCTGGTTCAGTTTTCCAGTAAATGGAAATATTTAGTTAATAGGAATTGTTATTCTATTAACTGTTGGAGACTGGAGTGGCTCTCCCCCTTCTTTCCTTTGTAATTTTTTACTTTCTGACATGTTGGGTGTATGTACAGTACAAATAGAATTGTTAATATATAAAAGTTAGTTTTTACCAAAAAAAACAAGAGGAATTGTTATGCTTATAAAGTTATAAGAATCTCAAGATTTTGAATGTGTGTCAGGCATATTATGTTGTTGTTCCCTGTTTCTATGACTAGATATATATGCCTTATAGCATTCGGCATTATTATTATTATTATTATTATTATTTTCCCAAGGCATGGTTAGTGGCTAGACACCCGCAAGATAGAAGAACGGGAAAGAAATTGCAGATGCAACTGCAGTAACATCTAATAACTAGAATACCAAGGTTAAGCTAATCCGGCATAGGGCTAGTTACTATTATATGATGCTGTAAGTTTGCAAAAGTGTCCTGGCTTGGCTTAGGATCTTGAAACTTAGGTTGAGCTTGGGTTAGTCGATGTTAAACTGGGGATCACACCTTGGGTTCCCTTGTCTCTTAACTAATCCCACATCCCTTCTATCAGGATTGTGTAGATAACAAAGACAACCGTGTTGATGAAGTGTTAAGATTCCAAGAGAATGCTATACGTACCCTTGGAAGTCAACAAGACTTGGAATAAATTGCAAAAGGAAATAGAAGAGAAAGGGATACACTACAAGATCATGAAAGCAACATTAATGAAGATTCCCTTCTGTCAGGATTGTCAACATCTAACGAAGGTAACTGTGTTAATGAAGTAATATCACAGTTATAAGCACTTCTGTTATTGGTACTATACATTGCTCCACTGACTGAAGACATTGTTGAAGCTCAAGGCAGGACAGGATGAAATAGTTGAGGAAACTCTGTTTATACCTTTTGGGGGAACCAAGTAGTGGAATGCTTTCATTTTCAATTCTATGCGAGTGTAAATGGAAATTTCTCAACTTAATTAGTTTACTGTGTGTTCTTGACTCTGTTTAATTAGTTCGTGTTTTGCAATTTTTATACCCATTTTTGCATTTAAGAAAACAAACTCGGGTGAGAAATTACAACCTAAGACGTTATCTTTTCAGACAGGTACTTGCCTGGCAAAGGATCAATCCAACAAATAAAATCACTAGCATTTTACCACACAAATTTCATGATAACTGGCTAATAAGATCTTCCCCGTATAACAAGTTAACAATTTCACCCTAAAAAAACAAGTTAACAATCATACAAAAGTTGAAGTCGCTATATCTGAACTCAGATATATATGTCACTCAAACAGTATAGAGGACACAGGCATAGCCCTGAGTTGTTTGAATAAAACCCACCAGTTAGATAGACATGTTCCAAACAGACCATAGATGAGATATCAAACACAGTACTTCAGTGTGGTTTATTAACATAAAGTGATAAATTATTATGCTCATACAGTAAGAACAATTCAGAAGTATGATGATGGTAAATTCATGAAATGCTACAGAAAGTGAGAAAACAATCAAGTAAATATTCTTCAGTATGTGAACTGCTATGTCACCTGACTGCCCATGAAGTATATATGTGTTTAAAGGGAGTGGAGAAGATCCAAAACTGCTTTCCTGGCTGGCATACTGGGAATAGCCCCCTTCACTTGAACACAGAGAGAAGCTGCTGCAGCTGCAACCACAAGAGAGTACCAAGTTAAAGTATGAAGTTTTAAAGACAAGAAGGCAGAAAATAAAGATAGAAAGGCCATGGTGCATACCAGCAAATTTCAGGCTCTCCATTCTAGACTTCCCTTCAACAAGTGCCACAGCGAAAGCTGCAGTAAAAGTATCACCAGCTCCAGTTGTATCAATAACTTTTGTGGCCAATATGATGGGTTGTTTAATTGGCTCTTCTCCTTTAACAAATAAGGCTGAGCCTTTAGACCCCAGTTTGACAAGGACTTGCTTCACACCCTGAAATGAATATTAATTGCAGATATTATTATTAAACCAGTAAAAGATGCTTTACTAATACTGTATCACATTTCAATTCTAGCGAAAACTTGTGGTGAAACAGGACAAAAATAACTGTTCTACGAATGATAGCACACGTTCCACTCTGGCGTTAAAAGCTGGAGAGATTTGTTAAATCACAATCAAGGGGAGCTATCATTCCCAAAATATGTTGGGAGCTCAATATCAAATATAATTTCCTTATAAAAAAATATGTTGACTTGTGCATCAGATTACCCTTACCCGATGTGGTCTGACGTCCCTGACATTACTACATTAGTTCTACTTGCTTTCTCAAGCCCCAACATGGTTCATGCAAGATGTACAAACCAAAACAGTAACTCGGTCTGTTCTACCAACAATTTCTTAAAGATTGAATAACTCACCATTTCATGGCATTTCACTACAGCTTGACAAATCTGTTCAAAACTTTCTGTCCTCATTCCAGTCAAACGTGCTAGTTCAGTTTCATTGGGGCTAAAAATATCCACACAGCTTAGTAGTTCGACTGGGATCGACCCCTCCATTCCCCCAGCATCAAGAATTACTGGAACATTTGCACTCCTAGCTGCCTGAAAGATGTTCAATTTTCAACACTTCATTGAACGATGCATGGAACTAGCAAAATAACTTGTCACTATGTACATTCAAAATAATCTTTGTAACATGAAAACTGTAAACCTCGGAAAATTTCAAGCAACATAATCATTTTATGAACTAATAAATAATTTCGCTTTATACAAGCCTTGCTCAAAGCTCGGAAGCTTCTCAAGCTACTGGTACTCAACTTGCTAAGGAACATACGCAGCCCATAACATCTCCACTGAGTGTTCCTTACCAGATTACCGTCCTTAGTCACAGCGAATCCTTGCTTAATCCATTTCAGGTGAATTAGGATCTACAACTACAACTTACCAAAGTAAATAAATAAAATCTCCAAGTTACAAGAGGTATAACTGATGGCCATTTCTTGGGAATTTCTAAAAGTAATTCATCTTAATCTTTGAAAGGAGCTCAAGGTTCGAGCGACTTAGATGTGGTCTGTCTGGATAAAGCTTCTTGCAACTAGTTTGGGCAGGTAGTCTCGCTATTCAATTTTTGCAAGTCAGGAGGTCCCAACTACTTCCAATATGCACCTCAATATCCGTAGTTACGTGTACATTGATAGTATAATTCACAAAAGAGCTGTCGAACAAACCAGGCACATGCACCAAATTTGTTTAAACCACGGTTTAATTTGCCCGAAACACCTTCAAGCAAAAGATTATAAACAAGTATGAAGTGCTTAATTACTCAACTTGTGATACTATTATCCTCTTCCCCAATTTAAACTCTTTCTGATGAATCACTTGCTATAGCAGTTAACGAAAGAGCTCCCCAGCAGACATTGGAAATTCACTACATTTAGAAGTAAACTAGAAAAGACATAATTTATTCTAAAACCCATCCTTATGAAAGTTATGATCCATGGTTTCATTCATTAACTACAAATAAATAATAAAACACAGCCCGAACAAAAGAACTTCAATCCATTACCTTAGCAACTTGAATATTAACAGAATCAGGAATCTCTCTCTGAAGCAAAACAATCCCAGCATTCCTCACAATATCCAAATCTCCATCCTTTAACTTCTCAGGCCAACAACTCATATTAGCACCACCAACAATAATAATAGAGTTCTGCCCATCAGACTGAAGCATAACAACAGCATGTCCAGTTGGCACATTAGAAACAACATTAAGACAATCTAAAACAACCCCACCATTTTCTAATGCCTCAATAATCAATCTACCATGAGCATCTTCACCAACTTGTCCAATAAAAAAAGTTGGATAAGAAAGTTTACCACTACAAGTAGCTTGGTTAGCACCTTTACCACCAGCAAGAGTTTGGCCAGTTTTTGCTGATATGGTTTCTCCTTCTTTTGGCAATCTATCTATCTCAACATAAATGTCTGCATTTGCTGAACCAACAACTACTACTGGTGGAGTTGTTATTGGTGTGGGGGTTTTAGAGGGGTTTATGGAAAATGTAAGAAAAGGGGACTTGGTTTGATTGAGTTTGAGTTGTTGTGGAATGAGGTTTATGGATTTTGTGAGATATTGAGTGGAAATGGAATGCATGGTTTGTTGTTGTGATGGAGAAAGTGTTGTGCTTTTCATGTTTCTTTTGATTTGGAGTTTGGGAAGTGGAAAGTTTTTTAGTTCAGTTTCAGTCACTGGCTTTGGAAAAATTGAGGAGACACCTGTTTTTGGCCCTTTCAGTTTTACTTTTGTTGGAATATTTGATAGCAGGGGAAATTTACTATATGATTAACAGTCCATTGGGTAGTGCAAAATTAAGAGATTAAAAAATTGATACAGATGAAAAAATATAACGAAATATTCTTATATCTCTAAAATATCGATATATAAATATCATATTTTTCATTATTTATTAGATAAATAGTAGCATTCAAATTTTACAAACAGCCATACATTTGATAATTCAAATGGTAAAATCAAATGGTGCAGCTAAGCAATAACTTTTACGGTGGATAAGAAACAACTATTCTTCATCATACTACAAGAGATAGTATAATTATACTTTACAAAGGCTCGTGGTCTATTAATCTCAATACTCACAACATCTCTCTCGTCAATACATTCGTAATCGCTGTACATGCAGAGTAATGGGCGGGTATTTAGCGATGGAGAGGAGCCGGAGATTGAGAGGGAGAGGAGCCGGAGATTGAGAGGAGATTGAGAGGGAGAGGGATGAATAGGATAATTCAAACCAACCAAGTAACATTTTGGGCCACCTTACCCCCCTTCTCCCAAAATGTTCGCTCCGCTCACGGATAAATATCATATTTTTCATTATTTATTAGATAAATAGTAGCATTCAAATTTTACAAACAGCCATACATTTGATAATTCAAATGGTAAAATCAAATGGTGCAGCTAAGCAATAACTTTTACGGTGGATAAGAAACAACTATTCTTCATCATACTACAAGAGATAGTATAATTATACTTTACAAAGGCTCGTGGTCTATTAATCTCAATACTCACAACATCTCTCTCGTCAATACATTCGTAATCGCTGTACATGCAGAGTAATGGGCGGGTATTTATAATTGAAAGGTAAATTTTGAAAAAGAAAATCATGTTACAAGGAGAAGAATTGACTGGTAGTTGGTCAAAGAAT
Source organism: Coptis chinensis (assembly GCF_015680905.1). NCBI lineage: Eukaryota > Viridiplantae > Streptophyta > Magnoliopsida > Ranunculales > Ranunculaceae > Coptis > Coptis chinensis. The sequence goes on from NC_141464.1 coordinate 79,797,520, forward strand.
ATGCTGAAGTATATTGTCTAAAACAATTATAGTTGATTTAACATATGACTTAAGTAATGGTATTTTTATTTGCATGAATGAGTAGTTGAAAGAAAATAATTTGTCAAACAGGGTGCAAGTGGATATCCAAATATTCGAATTCGTATTCGAAAAATCGGATATTATCTGAAAATTTCGGATTCGGATTTGGATATTTTTTTTTATGTCCGAACTGGTTTCGGATACGGATTCGGATACTGATATATCCGCATCCGATAATATCCGATCCGATTTAAAAAATTAATAGTTATCTTATATATAATGGGAAAACTTGCCTCGGTTTATTAGTCCCCTTATTTTTTATTTTAATCCAATCTTTTAAATCAAAAGGGTACCCAAAAGTTTCACCTCCAAAATTCTCAGAAGGCATTAAGTTAAAGGGCAAATTGGTGATTATAAATTTACAATAGAATTCATTCTAAATAGCGCGTCTTTCCGTCATCACCTAACTTAGGGTGTGTTTGTTATGATGGAAACACTATGGAAAGGAAAGGAAAATAAGAGTGGTCCACCTTTTCCATAGTTTATAAACATTTTCCATAGTTTATAAGGTGTTTGTTTACCCATGGAAAGGAAATGGGCTTTTCCATATGGAAACAAAATTATTGAAATGGAAAAGGTTTTGTGTCCTTAGCTAACCCCTGAAATTTTTGTGGAAAGGAAAGGAAAAGAAATAAATAGATAGGGACTTACTACTAATACACCCATGACCCAACAATACAATTATTCCTTTCCATAGCTTTTGCAAACAAACATGATTATTCCTTTCCCCAGTTTTTACTTTCATTTCCCCAGTTTACCAAACACATACCATTTAAAATTATTTCCTTTCCATTCCATTCCATAGTGGACCACCCATTTTATTTCCTTTCCTTTCCATGAGTTAAAATTTAACAAACACACCCTAAGTAATGCAGTCGCACCATTTCGGATCGAAAAACACATGTTCGGTCTTTAACTCTCTATTCCCAACTTTTATCAGAGAAAAGAAAAACTCGCTCACTCACTTCCCATTTTTATTTTTTACTTTTTACAATGAAGACCCATTTTTAAACGCAAAGTAGAATTTTAGTATTTGGTGTTGTTGTCTAAACGTTTCGACGACTTATTTCTACAGAGAATGGGCTTGAAGCCCAGTGTTTCAATTTAATTACGGAAAAAAGACACAGCTTTTTCTAATTATATCAAAAGCCCATCCGGTCCATTTGTTGGCAATATTACACAATTGTCCCTTAAAGAGAAATCAAACTAGACAAATATGCAACATTCATGTTGCGATCCAACAACATATGCAAATTTCAAAACCCTAATTCCCCAAATTAAACCTAAATTTTGAAACTCTAATCCTACTTCCCCAAATTAAACCCAAATTTTGAAACCCAAGTTCCCCAAATTAAACCCTAGTTTCCTCAAATTAAACCCAAATTTGAAATGAAGAACCCTAATGAAGAAAAAAAGAAAAGATTCAAACGATAATGTGCAAGCAAACACAAAAATCTACTACAAAAAAAAGAAACAAGATGGCAAAAGGTTAGATACCAAATTTCATTGATAGTTTCACAATTTTGATATATTAGGATTTTCATTTTATGAAAAATTGGTTAAAGTGTGTTGAATGTATTCAACGCAACATGAGTGTTGCATCGAATATACTTAGATTTTCATTTGCACCGCCACTTTACCACCTTTATGGATGTTGCACTATCAAATCCCATCGCAACATGGATGTTGCGATTATCAAATCCCATTTAACATGAGTATTTTGGGTCGAATGCAACATGAGTGTTGTTTGAGGTTTAAATTGGTGATGTTTGTTTGAGTTTTTGAGGCATGTTTTCCACTTTTTGTTGTAGTAAAAAAGCACACTGAAACATTCATGCTGCAGTCGTAATTGGTTGCAACAAGCTACTAATTCATTAGTTTTCTTTCAGATTACGCAACAAGGGAAGGCCGCTAAATCTAAACTGAGCCTTCCGAAACAAACTAAAGATGCAACTACCTCAACGATTGAAAAGATAGAGGAGAAAGGTAAAGAAAATTTGGTGAAAAGCGAGTTGTTGAATTATAGGTCCAGTTTAAAGTCAATGATTGATATTATGGATTTGATTAGAGCTGATATAACGGAAGTGCATAAGGAAAAAATGATAGATACACCATTTGCAAATCTTTTTAGTGTCTTTATTGAAAATAGGGTGAATGTTAATACCACAATAAAAGCAAATATTGATGTTTGGTCAGTTTTGAAGGCATACAAAATTCCTTATTAGTGTTATCAGTTTGATACCTCATCAATTTCATTAATGATATCTTTGAGAAGCTGGCTCAGGAATCTTCAAGGCTTGCAAGGTACAACAAGAAGCCCACCATCACTTCTCGGGAGATTCAGACTACTGTTCGTCTTGTTCTTCTTATTGAATTGGCTAAGCATGCCGTTTCTGAAGGCACCAAGGCGGTTACCAAATTTACTAGTTCTTGAAAATGTTTGTTTAGGGTTTGTTTCAATGTTTCAATGTTTCTGTCTTTAGTATTTAGTATTAGAATGTTTCAATGTTAGTGGTGTCGATGTAATATATAGTTGATTTAGAACCTATGAATCAGAGTTAGATCTTTTGTGAATGAAATTAGGGTTTCTTGTGTTCTCTATTTTGGTTGATTTCTTCATTCGTTTTACCTAGTTCAGATCCGAGATGGTTTGATTACAATGCCAATCTGGGTGTTATTGGTAAAAATTTACAGAACCGGTTATAATTGATGATGGTTATGGATCTTGAATTGGAATGATGGCGTTAAGAAAATGTTAGCATAATTGTAAAGTTTGGTTACTTTTTATGCCTAAATTGATGAAAGGTTGTGGAATCGAGGCTTCGTTTTAGTCATTTCTTGAGAATTTGGTACTTCATAAATCCCATTTTGTGCTTAGGTTCATTCTTGTGAATTGTGATTGTTGTTATGAATGGTATCCTTGTCAATAGGGGTTGCAATGTTTTGTTGTGTTGGTGGGCATCATAGTGAATGTGTAGTAAAGTTCGGACCATACAATCCACTCGCAATTTGTATCGATGAGCGTTGAATGCCTCATCGCCGGTTGCTTCCTAAATTCCAAGTTTCTAATAAATGGGGTTAGCTTTGTCTACATTATGAGTACATGATTCCAAAGACAAAAACACCAAGTTTAAAAGGAAGCATCAAACTATGTAGTTCGCGATACATAGCATGGCATCTGTAAAATGGAGAAGTCTCCTTTAAAAAAGATGGGTTCGATAAATTACGACGCGATTCATTTGCATGCAATATGAATGTTTCACTCTCAATTACAACCCAACATGAATGTTGCACTCTCAATTACAACTGCAACATGAATGTTTCACTCTCAATTCACGACCAATGACGCAACATGAATGGTGCACTATCAATTACAAACCTTTAACAAGAATGTTACACTTTCAATTCTGATTTGAATGTTGCACTATCAATTACAATCAAACATGAATGTTGCACTCTCAATCTACGACGCATGCATATGAATGTTGCAGATCATCAATCGCGCAACATGAATAATTTTACAGGGCTATAAATTTCATTATAACAAATGAAAAATAAAACAAACCGACTAGCGAATAATCTCAAATGAGTATCAACATTCCATAAAAGTATACAATGAATATCAATTTCTCATTAATAAATGTCAAAAGACCAAACTTAAAAATCTCAATTAAGACAACTAAAAACATATGGTTTGCCGAGAACATCAAAACTGATCATAGACTAACGAATCACACCGGTGCTTTCAATTCTTTTCTTCTTGGGTCTACCAGACCAATCTTGGACTACACGGATAAACCGCAGGAGAATCAGGCATGCGTCTTGGCATAAAACCATTCGGAACTGGCTTGATAGAATGTGAGTAGCATTGCCTGAACGCGATCACCGTATATCCTTCATCAATGTAGCCATAAAAGGAATCACCCTTACTACCAATCTGAGGCAATAACATGTATGCAAGGGAAATTCGTCGAAATCTCATTTTTGACATCGATAATTGAAGAAGACGGACCAATACGACTCGCGAGAGTTAAATTTTTGAAGGATATAACTCCAAGAACAGTAAAATCTATCCTACAACACAAAATTGAAATGAAACTAAAAATTACAACAATTCCATTATCTTAAAAGAGTGCAGGTTATATTATTCAATGAAAAAAATGATCAAATACAGAGATGACGATAAGTTAAATTATCAGTAGTCAATTTCCATCTTTTGCTTGCCCTAGATAACATAATAATAGAAGTGTAGGTGTAAATAAATGTACCTTAGTGGTGACAGTTCCAGAAAGTCCAGCAAAAGGAGAACAAAGAAGAAAAGAGAAAAGACGGTCTCAATTTCAGTCCAAAATCACGATATGAGAAATCACCATTGCCAATTGAGGAAGAAAGAAATTAAGTAACAACTTTCATATAAAAGGGTATGTAAGGTATTTTGAAAAAACAATAAAGGTGCGATTGGTTTTTTCTCACAAACTCACCGAAAACGAAACCTTTATTTCGCACTTTTACAAACCGGGTGGGCTTTAGACATAATTCAAAAAGTCAACGGGTTTTAGGCTAATAAAGACCGGAATCAGGGTTTTGAACCTAGTTTTATGTTATTTCTATTTGGATTTTTTTTTTTAACATGGTTCTAATTTTTATTTTGGGATTGTTCCAATTTCAGAAGAAACCCTTTCATTTGTCTTCGTGGGTAAAACTACTGAACTCTTTACTTTTGTGATTGTTAATTTATTGTTAAGCACTTAGTCCTTGATTACTTTTTGTCTTTGATTTTTCATTTTTTTTGTTTTCTAAAAAATTGCTTCATTACTTCATTCACATTTCTGTTAAATTGCGATGGAAGAGGTGATGTCTATATTCTTCTTTTTATCCTCTTAGTTTTATTCTTCTTTGATCCGTTTCTGTTCTACGTTAGTTTTTGAACATTTCATGTTTGACGAAATGCTTTGGTGTAGAATATTTGGTTACTACACAAGATCATTTCTCAAGTTTTAAATGTATGCTATTAACTTCTTTCATTTTTCTTTTTGGATAAAAATGGAGGGACTTAATACTCTTATCCTACCGGTAATGAGGTATGTACACATTCCCTTTTGCTTAACAGTTTTGTTGCTTGCTAATCCTCAATATACATCACCATTGAAATTAGCTTAAATATTTGTGGAGTTTTTCCTTTGCCTTTTGGCCTTGTTTTATTTGTTTTGTTCTTCTTCGTCCTTTTTTTTTTAGATCATTGTATGTTTTTTTGCGAGATCACGGGGATTGTGTTGCAAACCCCAAGATTCTTTTCTCTTGCGTAAGGGTTCTGTTGTTGTTGGGATGACAAGCAGGTTATCTAGACTCAATCATTGTGCCAACTCGATTTCATGCGTGTGTGTGTGCAAGTAGTTATTGTTAACATGCAACAAACTCTTGCCTTTGAGATTCCATTAGCGAAAAGCAAACATTGATTATTGAAATTTTGTAGAAAACTAGACATCTAAACATCTGTATAACGAAACAATGATGTTCTTAATTTTGCTTTTGTAAGGTGATCTGGGTTGTTTTTTCATATGATAGACAAGGTACCAAGGTGTTGGATTTATAAGAGTTGAACTGTTCCGCACCATGACTTCCTTTTCTTATAAAACATTTTCTAAATTTCCAGTTCCTTTGTTGGCGTAGTTTCGCCCTTAAGCAAAAAAACCTCTTTTCGTTCGCCCATTGTGCCTATTATGTATGTCCGAAATATTATTGATACTTCTTTTTTTTTTCTGTTTGTCTTTTTCTTTTCTTTTTCCATACTTCCTAAATTGCTTTTCTTTTCCATACTCCTAAATCTCTTGAATGTGTCTCTCTCTCTCTCTCTCTCTCTCTCTCTCTCTCTCTCTCTCTCTCTCTCTCTCTCTCTCTCTCTCTCTCTCTCTCTCTCTCTCTCTCTCTCTCTCTCTCTCTCTTTTATGTAATGGGTATCTGGCATGAGTAATTTTTCCCCATATGTTGTCTGGAAAACTGCCTCAATGCAAGAAACTTATAGTTAAGCGATTGATATGAAAACCACTTTATGTGATAAGCATTGTAAACGAAATTGTTTTGGTTGCTCTTTCGTTCCTCTATTTCATTTATAGGTTTTCATTGTCTTTAGACGTTGTCAAACTCTGGTCTATAGCATGTTAAATTTGAATCATGGGAGGACAAGCGCATTGAATTCTCTCATTGCATCATTTATTGGTGGCTCGCTTTCTTTGGCATATAAATCCTTCATCCAATGTAAACTTTATAATGACCAATACCCATAGATTGAAATTGAATGACGCGAGCCCATAGAAACACCCTTTGTTTCCAAGAGTTGTGTGTAACCACTATTGAACCCTTTTTCTCAAGACGGGATCTAACTATTTTTAGCCAATGCTTAAAGGTGTGTCTAAACTAATTTTTCATGTTTCACTTTAAAGAGTGGAGTATTTCACATGGTAGTTTGGTGTATCCATTTGTTGACTTTTTAGTAGTTAATTCATTTTATTCAAACACATATATCTCCATTTTTTTTATCTCTTCATCACCTATGGTACAGTGTATAAGTTAATCGAAATTACTGTTTATCACTTTATTTTCCACCTTGTGCAAACCAGCTTACCGTGATGTGCTTATATTATGAAAAACAGGGAGGTTAATTGGTGAGGCCTATATAATATAGAGGTTTTACACTGGGAAAAACATAGAAGCAGTGATTGGGTCATCTCATTAACACGAAACTCATTACTTTCCAACTAGCATGACAGTAGCAAAAATCTAGAATATGAATCATTACTTTGCCTTTCCAACGGCTCTCTCTTCTTTGGTTCGAAAATGACTAAGAATCTGTGTGCTGCGTGTAAAACAGAATCGAGAATCGCACTTCATTAGTACTCGAAGAGAAATTACAAGAAACGCTAGACCGACACCGAAATGAGAGGTTCCCGCATATCACCTCTCAATACATTAGCACTTCCATGGATAGCCCAATCAAGTATGCAAAACACTTCTATTTATGTGTTGAGAATAAAACTCCTACCAATACACATTGTTCCAGAAACAAAGGTTTCTCTGACATATTATGTTGCAAGCAAGATTATCTTAATAGTTGCCTTTGATAGCTCTATCACCATTTAATATTTGTATATATACGTTATGAAGTTTCATAGTCTACATTTTGATATATTTTTCTGCTAATAAACTCTATTTGTTTATACACTCACATATCAGAGAAAAAGAATGCAAAGATTTATATTAAAGTAACAGGGTTAGGAATGCATACTTTCTCTTTTGCTCTAGGTGTACCACATTGAGACAATGCAACAAGAGGTGGCACATCCCCATCTTGAAGAACTAAGGTACAGAACTTCTGCCTATTAAAGCATAGTTGCAATAAGATAGGCGCATCATTTTCCTTTCCCCGCTGTGATCCTGTTTCTAGAACTTCAACAAGTAATGGGATGCCACCTTCACGATTTATTTTGGCCCCTCTCGGAATTGTTGACGGGTTGGCAAGAAGAGTGGCGATTTGTCAATCATTCCTATGTCGGGATCCATCACCTCAAAGGTGCTTCACTTTGCCCTGCATGAAATATGGATAGATTGATCAAAGCAAAGAGCATCATCTTTCTTCCCCTAAGGGTTCCCAATTCTAGGAGATCAACTAAGGCCTTGACTACAGTGAGAATCGACCAATCTTCATTTTGTACTCTTCCAACACGAGAGGGTTGAACAAATTAGTGGCTTCCATTCTCTTTTTGCTCCTGCATTTCGACTTAAGAACATGGATTAGTGGCTCTATTGCTCCCCGCTTCGCAATCATGTTCTTATTGTTTTCATTAATAGATAGGTTCAACAGAGTAGTGACAGCGTGCTCTTGGGTCAGCTTCTCTACTAAATATAGCAATGAAATAAGAGGTGGAATAGCACTACAATGAGCAATAATTACGCGATTATCCATTTTGTGCTTGGCGAGAAGCCGCAAATCTGCTGCAGCTGTGGTTTGTGTGTCACTGCATTGAACTTTTAGATCCTCTACAAGCTTCTCAACATGGGAAAGATGTGGTCAAATCATCAAATCCTGAGTCAGAAAATGGAAGAGAGAGGCTTCTCTGATGGTTACTTCCATATATTTTCGGCAACTGCGGTGACTGTTTTGGAGCTATGATATTTTCTGCGAGACAACCATGGAGAAAATCCTGCCTCTTTACTTGGAGAAGAAACTGAACAATTGGATGTGACTTCTCCGAAAAAATTCACTTTCGTGTGTCCATGCTTACTCGACAAATCGATGCTTCATGTAAATTAGTTTGCAAAGGATGGGGGAAGATATTCAATGCTCGAAATAGTGCTTGAGGCTGATTCAGTCCTGCTGTGAATATATGACTGCCCTAGGAATGATTGGTCACACTTTGGAATCACCTTGCTATTATCTTCAATACACTTTGATGAGTCACCAACCTTTTTCTTTTGAGATCAATGTCCAGCTTCCAGAGAGGACCTTGGAGTAGAATTTTTACTATAGAAACAACAACGAAAACTCTCTGCACGGGTGAAATCTTGAGAAGGGACATTAGAAGATATAGGCAAAGGTGAAGCATTGTTTCCATTAGCAGTATCACAACGTCTTATGTTATTGTCTTCGCACCAATTTGCAATTAAATCCTTCAAGCATGTTGATTGAGTTTCAAAAAATAAAAATAAAAATCATAACAGTGTTTTGAAATGTCACCTATGCCTCAACTATCTCATAGAATGCGTAAATAGAAGTTGTGAACTCTGAAGTTATTTTATGGTTAGAAGTAACGTTTCTTTTGCAATAGTCATAAATTTGTTGAAACTAAATTGAGTATAATCATCTTTAACCCTGTAGTGGCACTATATAGGAAGCTACCCTATTCAGTTGTTCTGAACATAGTACAAAATATCAGGATATAGCAAAATATTGATTCCTGATTTACGGATATGTATCGTGGATATATCCCTCTCTTTGGGATATTTGACATTGTTTCATATGCAAATATCGATAAATATTATGGATATTTCTTGATATATCATGATATGTAATTTATATTTATTTGAATTATAATGATAAATATTATATAAAATTGTTATCAACACAAAATATCACCAAATATTCTCAAATATTGCAATGTACTAGCCATTTGATCCGGCCTATGGCCGGACTTGCTACATAGATAGATAATGACTTAAAAGCTTAAAGTCCACTTGAATAAATAATATATGTATATTGATAGCTAATAATTCACTACATACTTTGTTTGAAGGGTTTATGTTTTTCTATTTTTTTTAAGAGATTACAATCAAAATACTATACAACTCCTTCAGCTAAGCTGTCGACATGCCCACTGACTAACAGGGCAGCTGCTGCGTTTAGGACCTTCATTGTTCAGGAAATATGATGTTCTCAGTATCAGAACTCTAAAATAGCTAATGGAGTTGGTGTGTAATCGCAGAGTTAAGTGAACTGATAGTCGGAACAAAACTTATTATATTAGGAGGCATACACAAAAACAACTCAGGTAAGAGTTTTTAACTTGCTAAAATGTAAGTATTAAAATTATTAAATTTTATGTAAGATACAACTCATAGTTAAAGGGCAATACATTCAAATTACAAAACAAACACCAGGCAATAATAAGGGGGCTCCAGCTGACATCCAATGAAACATTTCTAGTTCTAAACAAAATAAGAGTATGTGCAAGCAAGTGGAATAGTTCCGGACAAATCAAGGATCCTGTATTTTAGATATATAATCTCAGCAAGAAAATCAAAGCACGGTGGACATGAAAATTTCTACCCAAAACTGATAAAGATCTTTAGTATGATGCATGGCTGAGATTATAATATGCAAACCTTTGTCTTTTCCAGCCTTCACCAGAATAAGCATCAATATAGTTATGCTCATAGCCCATTCGATACAGCAAGTATCTTAGACGCCTTCTTGTTCTCGAAAACTCATCATCCACTGCTTTATTTGTCCTTTTTCTCATCTTTCGTTTTTTGTTTCTTTCAACACTAACATTTGCAGAAATATCAGTAGGATCAGGAGCTTTACAAAGACCATTTTCTCTGGGCCGAAGAACTCTGGCACTTCCTAGGGAGGATCTCAAGACCGATTTTCTCTTTCTCGATCTTGATTGCATATTTGAATTTCGGAAAGATTCAGGATTTAGATTTCCAAGTGTCACATGTTCTTAATGTCAACAAACAAACAAAGCAAGTAATGTTGAGATATACATAAGAAGCAGTTGTATTATTGGTAGAAACTCTAATGGAAAAAGTAGGTTCTAGATTCAGTTTAACCAAATGCACCTTAAGGTCAAGTAACACCAAGCCTGGCAATTCTTAACATTCCAACATTCTCATCCTAACACATTTTCTAGCTAACAATAACACTACCATCCAATCTGCGCTCCTTATAAATGTACACGAATAACAATCTTATAGATAACCAAATCATTCACCTTGACCTAGAAGGCCAACCAAGTAATACTCCTTTTTACCCCCTCTTACCTACTCGTATTACCAAAAGTAAATATTTTCAAAGTTAGCAGACTATTTACCTCAGTTTTCTCCCGAATTGGCGAGTACTTGAGACACCAGAAGCAGGTGCAAGACACTTGATCGGTGCATAGACGTATAAATCTGTATAGCATGGAATGAGAAGATATCATAATATCAAATGTTTGTTTCTCATAAATAATGCAGCCATTCTTATATGAAACAATAGGATGAAATTAGTGTAGCAGCCATTCTTATATGAAAGAGTTAATTGCATGAGTAGTAGAATTTACTTACTTTGGAAGTACTTATCCAGGAATCCAATGTCTTCAAAGCTTTTCCTGACAAATGTGTTTCACGGGCCAATCGACTCCTTCCGCTAAAGGCTGTCGACATGCCCATCGGTGTTATTCTCTGTCGACGCGTTTCACATTTTAAGGCGCGTAGTAGAGATTTGCTACAGAACCAAGTGCATTTACAATCTGAGGCTGAAAATAAAATAAAGGAGTGAGTGATCCCATACAGAAATGGTAGATTTGCTGTTTTCAGCATACAATATTCTTATATTCTCCATGTATATCTTTGTTTAATCAAAAAATAAAAATAATCAATAAATAAAATAATTAGAACAATCACAATCACCTTCATGCTGATTGGCTCAGAGGGGCCACGTGATCCTTCAAAAGTCCTACTCTCCAACATCCTTATCAAGCGTTGGCCATCCAAGTTGCCTAAGATCTTTATTCCATTATCGTTGGTTGTGACTGCCAATAACGAACCCTCTCTGTTAAATCTCAACTTAGGACTCGCCTGCAAGTAGTAAAGTTAGATGTTAAAGTCACATCAACAACATTGATAAGGAGTGGGTGGTTTGTACTAACAGGCAATCCTCCATCCGCTTCAGTGCTTGCTATTACGCGCTTAATTTGAAATTCATCACCGGCAGCCAAAAATCGATTCCTAGTTGTGTCGAACTGCACAACACCTAAAGAGCGCTTCCTAAATAGGTACTTTTGTGAAATAAACGGACTCTTAAAAAAAATTAACCTGTGAATGACTAAACCTAGCGCTTCCTAAATAGGTACTTTTGTGAAATAAACGGACTCTTAAAAAAAATTGTTCAGGAAATATGATGTTCTCAGTATCAGAACTCTAAAATAGCTAATGGAGTTGGTGTGTAATCGCAGAGTTAAGCGAACTGATAGTCGGTATCGGTTTCCCTTCAGCCTGCAACTTCTCTATCTTCATAAACTTTGACAATGCATTCTCAACATCCGTCAAAATTAAGCAGAATCACCACTGCTTTTATTTACTTTTTTTTTTTTTTTTATCTCATCATAAATTTCAAGAAAGATCTCAGGGTATTAAAAATTTGGGAAATTTTGGTTCCGCCTTTACTATTTCAATGCTAAGAATCAATTCTATACCAATAACACGCATATTAAATGTGAGATAAAGAGATTAAATCGAAAAGTTTAAAAAAGTATTACATAGATCAAAGCAACTGGCAACGGATTAGTATTATATATCATTGGAGAACAAACCAATTCATTCTAGGACAATTTCTTTGTTTAATTCTGGAAGAGGAGAGGTTTCGTTTTGTTTAAGAATGGAGATAAGATTTAAGAGTGGAGATGAGATAAGATTTAAGAAAGAGATTTTTATCTATTTATCTATTTTAGGTTTTTATGTATTTTGGGTACGAACAATTGAAATCCCAAAAAAGCGTAGAATTCATTTTTTTAGATAAAATCTTATGTGTCATTCTGAGAGAAAAAAGGGGGGCTGACGTGTTTCACTGGGAGCATTCTCAACTACTCAGTATTAATGGTCTTTGATTATAAAATATCAAAAAAATCATAAGTATCATCGATATTCGTAGTTGTATATATCTCTAAACATATTGCGATATTTACATATCTTTTATTGAAATCTCAATATTTATCGCAATATTTTATAATATGGTTCTGAACACCATATGTAAGCTTTGCCATAGTAATTACTTAGCAGTTAATTTATGGTGAAAACAAAATTGACGTTTGGTGCGGCATATGGAAACTTAAGCATATCAATGCTGTGGTGAGGTCGCATTTTGCAAGTCTTGAATTTGGTAAGACAACCTTTAATTATACGTGTCTCTAGCAACTTGCAATTTCCATTTAAGAGTTAACGTTTTATTCTGCACCGACATATATGGTCGACATAATTTTTTTTTATAATCAATGTGTGGCAAGAAAATCAGCATGGCAATACCTACTACCTAGTATTATAATATATATATGGTGTATAGAAAGTATGCTCTAGACTATGAAAAATTAGGATATTATTTGAGTTTTATGTAATTCACTATATATTACCCTACAAATACCCTACAAGGGTTTAATTGTTTGGAACTTTGAATCAATAAAATTCATCATATTCTCATTTAAGTGTAGAGGATAGAAAGAGCTCCTCTGACACCTCCCTCTGCAGCTAAGAAGGGAAATGATGTCTTCTTTAGCAGCTACGAAGCCTCATGCGGTTTGCATACCAATACCATTCCAAGGTCATATTATTGCCATGCTTAAATTTGCAAAACTTCTACACTGCAAAGGCTTTCACATCACCTTTGTAAACACGGAATACAACCATCAAAGGATACTGAAATCTAGAGGACCTGATTCACTCAAAGGCTTGCCAGACTTCCAATTCGAAACCATCCCAGATGGTCTAGCTGTATCTGATATCAATGTCAGTCAAGACATATTAGCCCTTTGCGTCTCCACGACGAAGAACTTTCTAGGCCCATTTCTCAACCTCATTGCCAAGCTTAACAAAGCATCAGCAGATAGCCCTCCAGTTACATGCATCATATCCGATATATTCATGAGCTTCCCACTGGAAGCAGCTAAAGTACATGGTATCCCAAGTGTTCTGTTATGTCCAGTGAGTGCTTGTGTTTTGATGATTTATCTTCATTGTCAACACCTAGCTGAAAAAGGACTTGTCCCCGTAAAAGGTATATATATCAAAACCTTGGTTAATTTTTTCATTTTTGTCTAGTATTATTTGAACTCAAAGCGAATCTTTACTGATATTTCCTTTTTCCTGGACTTGATAGATAAGAGTGATTTAACAGATGGGTATCTCAACAAGCCTATCGACTCGATCCCTGGTGTAAGGGATATCCGACTAAAAGATATTCCGAGCTTCTTTTGGGATGATGATCAAGCCCTGCACAATTATTTCGATGAACAAGTGCAAAGCGCCTCTAAGGCTTCCGCAATCATTTTCAACACATTTGATGCCTTAGAGAACAGTGTTTTAGAAGCAATGAGATGTCTACTACCTCCCATTTATACAATGGGCCCTCTGCCGTTGCTTCTTGAGCAACTACCACAGAACACCCAATTGAGATCGGTGGGATCCAATCTGTGGAAAGAAAATGAAGATTGCATTCCATGGCTTAATACTCAAGAACTGAACTCTGTTGTTTATGTTAATTTTGGTAGTACCACGGTTATGACTTCGCAACAACTCAATGAATTTGCTTGGGGACTAGCTAATAGCAAACACCCTTTCTTGTGGGTCATTAGACCTGATCTTGTCATCGGCGAAGCAGCAATTTTGCCACCACAGTTTACGGAGGAGACTGCAGAGAGGGGTTTGATATCAGGTTGGTGTCCGCAAGAACAAGTCCTCATGCACTCTTCCATTGGCGGGTTCTTAACGCATAGTGGCTGGAATTCGACTATGGATGCAATATGTGGTAGTGTTCCAATTCTCAGTTGGCCTTTCTTTGGTGATCAACAAACAAACAGCAGGAATGCTTGTGTTAATTTTGGTATTGGTATGGAGATAGATTATAATGTTAAAAGGGATGATGTCGAGGGACTTGTGAGAGAGTTGATGGAAGGTGAAAAGGGTAAGGGAATGAAGGAACAAGCTATGGTGTGGAAGAAGAGTGCTGAAGATTCAGCAAAACCTGCTGGATCTTCTTATGTGAATTTGGATAAAATTATCAAGGAAGTTCTAACCCGTACGCAACTAGAATAAACTACTATTCTTATTGTATACGTACTAGTTTGGTTTGAATTTTCAATCTTGAATTTGAATAAATTTCAAGGCCCAAAATCTTCGAATATCTCGGTATATCAATGGTATATCCATTTTGTTTACTTTTAAAATATAAAAAATATCGTATATCAAATATAATATCGTTCCTTATCGAAATATTATTCACCTTATATATCGGGTTATACCTGAAATATCCAAACATAACACCAAAAAGTTTCCAAATAAACAAAAAAAGGTTCTATATTCAAATATGTCAAATAATATCAAATACTAAAATACCGATTTTCATATATATCGGATATATCGAATACCATGCTTGTGTTTACTTAAAGTCAAATCTTGGTTCCTTATTATTCACCTTTAAGGGTGAGACCTGAAAACCAAACAAACACCAAACCAAATAAACACCAAATATTTTCAGCCTAGACATCAAATACCACTGTTTTGGATGCACTGCGTACACTGTTTTCAAAATCAGGGAGCGACTCTAGAGGACAAATCGGCCGAAAGAGGAACTCTAGAGGACACGTTATTTTTGTAATCACTCACAAGGACCGGGTGGATGAAAGTTCAAGTTTACCCTTGACGCGAAATAAGAACGGCTCGGGTAGATCTTCCCCATAAGGGTTCCCGATTCTAGGAGATCAACTAAGGCCTTGACTACAGCAGAACGACCAATCTTCATTTTGTACTCTTCCAACACAGAGAAGTTGAACAAATTAGTGGCGCCATTCTCTTTTGCTCCTGCATTTCCTGACTTAAGAACATGGATTAGTGGCTCTATTGCTCCTGCTTCTGCAATCATGTTCTTATTGGTTCAACAGAGTAGTGACAGCGTGCTCTTGGGTCAGCTTCTCTACTGAATATAGCAATGAAATAAGAGGTGGAATAGCACTACAATGACCAATAATTACGCGATTATCCATTTTGTGCTTGGCAAGAAGCCGCAAATCTGCGGCAGCTGTGGTTTGTGTGTCACTACATTGAACTTTTAGATCCTCTACAAGCTTCTCAACATGGGAAAGATGTGGTCAAATCATCAAATCCCCGAGTCGAAAAATGGAAGAGAGAGGCTTCTCGATGGTTACTTCCATATATTTTTAAAGCAACCTGCGGTGATTGTTTTGGAGCTATGATATTTTCTCGCGGACAACCATGGAGAAAATCCCGCCTCTTTACTTGGAGAAGAAACCAACAATTGGATGTGACTTCTCGAAAAATTCACTCGTGTGTCCATGCTTACTCGACAAATCGATGCTTCATGTAAATTCGTTGCAAAGGATGGGGAAAGATATTCAATGCTCGAAATAGTGCTTGAGGTCGATTCAATCCTACTTTGAATATATGATGCCTCGGAATGATTGGTCACACTTTGGAATCACCTTGCTATTATCTTCAATACACTTTGATGAGTCGCCAACCTTTTTCTTTTGAGATCGATGTCCAAAACTCGAGAGGACCTTGGGTAGAATTTTTACTATAGAAACAACAACGAAAACTCTCTGCGGGTGAAATCTTGAGAAGGGACATTAGAAGATATAGGCAAAGGTGAAGCATTGTTTCCATTAGCGAGATCACAACGTCTTATGTTATTGTCTTCGCACCAATTTGCAATTAAATCCTTCACGGTGTAATTGGTAATAAGATTTGCATGCATGTGCAAGATATTGACGGGTTTTTGAGAAATGTTAGTTCGTTGTCAACCCACCTTTGGATGAAAGCTCTTTCATAAGTCTGTCGGATGCCACAATCACGAGGGGTCCAACATCAGCCCCAACGGGTGGGCAAAAAAATAAGGAGGAATAGGCACGCCATTTGTAGCTGAATATTGCTCAAGTTTAGCCGTCCAATCCCGATATGCGTCAGATTCAAATTTGATCAATTGCTTCTAACTCCTTGAGCAGTGATCTTGCTCTCTCCTTTTCCAAGGTCACACTCTCCACTAGCAACTCCTGATTTGAAGTTAAACCAAGTGTCTCAGTAATTTTTATTAGAATCTCTGAATGGGGTTAAAAATTTCCTTTTGATCTCTCATAGCTTCTTTTATTAATTCCGATACTCTCTCTTGGTCTGAACATTGAAGTTCCTGCAAACGGTGCTGAAAACAGTCTACCAATAAATTAGCACAAAGCAAGGAAATAATGAGAAAATATGTAGCACAAGTAGATCAACAAGGCTTATAAAAGGAAATGCAAACAAGGAAAAAGGCACATAGGGCTGCAACAAATAATTCATATGAGATTGAAGTACATATATATTAAGTACCTTCGCATCAACTAATTATGAAGTGAATGAAGATGATTGCAGCATTATACACAATATGTGACAAATATCAATACAAGACCTCTGGATCTTTATTGCCATTGGCTCACTCCGTAGGACCTGGAGATAACAAAGAAAACTTATCAGGGGGGGACACTCCTAAGATAAGGAACTGGCTTCATTAAAGTTAGACCAACACCTTTTCCTAAAAGTTGTGTTCGACTAATAAAACATTTAATGGGTGTTTAACCATATGTGTATGCTATCTTAGTATACGGGAACAATAGGATGTGCAAGAATTTCCTTTATTGTTTTGATCATCTAGTAGTTAGATTTCTTATGAGTTTGTTATGTTTTTTCTGTTTTTTTTTTAAGGATAATTGTATTAATAAGAAAAAGTTACGTAGTACAATGAATTGATAGGATTGATAGTTATCACCAAGAACCAAAATATCGCCGATATATCCGATATATTGTTGACATATATTATTTTTTTTGTACGCCGATATCGATATTTCCGACATATATCCACCGAATATTGAACCCTTTTTTTTCCGATATATATTTGAATTTCTGATATAAAACTTTATATCGCCGATATAATCGATATATACGATATTTACAATATATATCGTTTGACTTTTTGACCATTTTTTAATATAAATCCGATATTTCCAATATATTTTTGATATTTATGATATATCCGATATTTCCAATATTTTAAATAGTTTGGACGGGTCACAAAAAAAATAGATATATCCAATATATATCAGTTTTTGGGTACACCGATATATTCACCAATATCGATATTTTGGTCCTTGGTTATCACTACCCCCATTAGATACTAAAATCAGTTTACAAATCTTTAAACTCCGCTGTCGGGATCGAACCCGGGATTATGTTGGTTTGTCCCTACTAGCACATCACATTATATTATGTTGGCTTATGAAAAAGTAAAATGTCTTTCTTTTGTATTTTTATTATTGTTTATTATTTATTGGGTTCAATTTCTTCGATTTGTCATAAATTGACAACACAAAGTTTGACGAAATATTTTTTTTCGCCATTACAGATTACCATAAGGACGGAAAGGCTTGGGAACTTGGAAAGTGGAAAGGCTATATATTTATCAATAAGATGGCATTTAATTGTTAAACATGAAGGGAAAAAAAAAACTTGCATCACAAATTGACTCAAAATAGAAATTTCCTTACCATATTTTTTCGCTTGGATACATCAGAAATTTTGAAGCAGAACCTTATGTAAGAGGGGAATATTTGTGATCCTTTAGATCGTACAAAGAATTTCTACTTTGTCCTTTGAAGAACACGTAGGTAAACATATATATGATACTGATCTCGATTATAGTTTTGGACTTCATATAAATATGGATATTTATTTCTTGATGAATTATAAGTATCCATACTGAATGTGGTAGAATTCACTTGGGATTGACAAAATGTTGGTATAGTATAGGACTATGGGTAACCTAATTGTTTCATAGTGTGGTGATGACCACCTATTCCAAACTTAAGGACAAATTGAGTATCTCTGACATAATAATAATTTTAAAACATTGTATCTGACTGACAATTAGTAAAATATTTTCTTCAAATATTGCAACATCAGATCATACTATGTATTTAATACCAGCTATCATATTACATGGTGCTAGCTTTCAATCACGTGAATCGCAAGTGTCCTCTACTAGTTATATATAATTAATTTATTCATTTTTTATTGTACAAAATATTATATAAAATCATAAACTAATAATATAAAACTATAATAACAAAATAATAATAAAAATGACAAATATAATATTTATACTAGTTTTTATAGTGGTAAAATAAATTATTCAAAACAAATAAAATTTTAATTAATTTTAATTTTTAGGATCGGATATTATCCGATATCCGTTTCAAATATCCGAAATCGGATTCGGATAATTTTTTTTAATATCCATCAGATTCGGATTCGGATATCGGTATAAATTTTCAGATTCGGATACAGCCATATCCGTATCCGAACCTATCCGTTTGCACCCCTAGTGCAAATCTTGTTTCCACGCAGAACACTGATTCACCATTGTGCCGAAGCCCGAAGCTAGATATTTCTCCACGAATCATATCATGGAAGATGCGTACTGACACCTAGCCTGGGAGAGTCAGAAGGTGATGGCTACTCTGCAGGCCAGTAACCAAGTATTACATATTATGCCAAGGGAAGCAAATTGTAAATTGTAGGGGCAGTAACAAGCTGCTTCTTCGTAAACAATATCCATACAATGGAATATATATGTAGTGATGTAGGATTATGTTAAAACAATGTATCCTGACAAAAACTTCGGATTATTTTGAAACACTAAATCCTGACAAAAACTTCTAACTCCATATTTTTTTTCTCTTCATAGAAGACTGGTGGTGATAAGCTTATGCCTGAAGCATTCGTCGTCTCATCAGAACACCTTAATCCAAATTAAACCCCTCCCCTTGCGGCTGATTGCCTCAGATTTGAAGTGCATCTGCAATTGATCCTGCAAGGCTTATAATTTCAAATGGGGCCCTGTTTGCTATGGCTGTGGCTGTACGGGGACAGGAATCTGTGATCCAAAAATTTGCAAATGCCTTCTTGGATCCCTCTGAAAGAAAAGAAAAATAAATAAAATACGTTAGTTTTGAATAGTAAGAAACTGAGTATGCAGAAGTACAAGAACTACCTTCGTTTTTGTGCAAAAATCGCTCCCACGATTGCTTGGGAAACACACCATGGGTGACATAAGCGCTAACCTTAGTAGCACCATGAGCAGCCAACACTTTCTGATAACCGGAAAGATGAAAAACAATTTAGTCTATCCCTAATTTTGTAGAATTCTATATAGATTAGGTCAATCCGAATTCATGAAGCTCTTATGCATGCAGAAGCCGGGGCTATGAAGATAATCTAGTGTGTGGAAGATGGTCAGAAGTCAGAACTTAGTCCACAGGTTAAACTAGAAATGAAGCGATTTCAGAATCTGCTTTTAACTAGTTTCAACCAAGAAACTAAATCTAAACTTTGTGTTCCGTTTGATGGGACGGTACAATAATATTTTCAATTAGTTTATAAGCTATAGACAAAATACTAAACCGTCCTTTACGTCTCGAGACCATGAACTGTGCTTTCCATTGTAGATAATCCATACCTGACACTCAATAAGGGTCCCTCCTGACTGAACCAAATCATCAACGATGACAACATGGCGTCCAGCAGCACTCCCCTCTTTGAGGCGAACAAATCTCTTATCACCTTCACGAACCTTCGTGCACACGACCTGTACCAAAAAAAAGAAGAAAGTATGGGTATCTTAAGGTTTTGTAGAACGATGAAAACAAACACATTCAGAGCAATAACCAAACCATTGGAAAATGCTGCAACTGCTTGTAAAATCTTTTCCATGCTCCATCATCTGGAAATGCAATGCTAATCTGGAAGATAATATAGTTAAACTGAGTAATAGAACTTTTAAGGAAAAACTTATGGTCAAACAAACAAAGAAAGAGGGCTAAGAAGGGGAAACTATCTTCATTTGTTGTACAGAAAATTATTATGGGTATACTTCCATAGCAGAACTTCTGAAGAAAAATAATGTTGAGCGAAATTACTCACATTGTCAGCATCGGGAAGCTGGTGGAGACGTTGTTTCAACAAAGGGATCCCAGTCTCGAAACATGGTAGCACATGATCCCCGAAATAAAATCTTTCCTATATATGGTATGCAAGATTAGGATCTAGCTCTTGAATGTTTGAGAGCAGTACGGCACACACAATATAAGAAGGTGAAAAGAGTGAAAAGCTTGAAGAGCTACATTATTTACAAAATGGATCAGAACATGACATCTGCAAACCATTCAAATATGTACCAGCATCATGGCAGTAAAACCAACCTGCAAAGCATGAATGTCATAGATGACTAAACTAGTTGGACCACCCCGTGATATGGGTATATTTGACAATATTCGTGCCATGGTAAATGCAGTTGCTACATCCCCTTCCTCTTCCATGCGCTCAAAAGAACCAGTTGGAAAGAATGGCAAGACCAATGTAAAAGATGCAACAAACAGCCTTGGGAGGGCAAATATGACAGACAATTGTTCAAATATGACACATGGTGAACTGAAGGAAGCCAAAAATGCAACATGACGGCCTCGAATATCTTGTGCATTGTTGATAAAAAGGTTTGGAAAACCATCATCAAAGCTCCTGAAATATGCAAAAAACAACAGATTTATTGAAACAGAACAGCCCATGTTCTATGAGACTATGATATACACTCATAGAACAAGTCCCCTCCTGTAACCTTCCTGAATATATATGACTCTATGATAGAAACAATCATTAATAATGTAATATATATTGTATCTTTACATAACTCACCAACATACACACAAATTACATCCATCATTCGTCATTCGACGACTTCATACAATAGTTGGGAAATTTTGCAAGCAACCAAATTCCCTAAACAACAGATGTACATGAAACACAATTCACCTACATATCCCCCCGCAATTTCCACTTCATACCAAGCAGTGCCCATTCGTTAATCTTCCTATGTCGCTACACTTATTCAATTTCCAATTGGTTTATCACACCTAAATAAGCTTCCACTCATCTACAACAAATTTCCAAGACTCTAGTGCAGATATGTCACAGTAAAAAAAAACCAAAAACAGACCAATATGATGAACTACAACAGACAGAGACATAACATATGAGCTAAAAGATGAAAACTTGATTAAAAACAGCATATTTGAACAATGGAGCATGCCCAGCATATAAAACTAATAGCCCACTTCTAAATTTATATACTTTAAACAAATGGTTAACTTGGTAATAAAAAAACACCATTACAAATGCTGAAATGCTTCAAAGAAGACAATTATGTATAAAAAGATAGTGAAAAAAAAAAAAAAAAAAAACTCCAGTTTATAGACTGAAGCTGAATAGAGTCAGATAATGTTGCAACTTTACGAGCAAGCTCTTCAGACTCAACACAGTAGAATAGTAGTACTTCTTTCTTCTTTGGCATCTCCATCTCTCTCTGTTTTGCACCTTTTTTCTTCATGGCACTTATCAAATATCGATATATGAAAATGTCGCGAAATGTGGTATGAAATATATTGATATTTAAAGAAGTTTGTTGAAATTTTGATTTTTCAAACCGATTTTTATTTTTATTTTTCTTGTTTAACCTCAATAAATAATTTCATTTCTTTAGTCTCCTTTAATGCCCTGTAATGCCTATTTACAAACAATATGTGTATAGCATGAAACATGTTGCATGACCTAAGATAATGTGAAATGAATCTTGACCAAAGTTAAAAATGAATATAATTGTTTTCCCACAATATTTGAGTGAGGGGAGCAAATGCTTTTGGGCCTAGGAGGTGGGGGTCCTTCTGTCTTTTTGCTCGCTCTCAGTCCCCACTGATATGTTGTAGTTATTCTAATAATATAAATTTTAGTTAGTAAAAGAGTTAAAATGTAGTATGTATTCAATTATTCAATAGTGTTTGGACTGGAAAAAAAAAAGTCCTAGCTAGATTTTAGTCATTTTTGAGCAAGTCCAATAAAAAACTATATGGGCTGTTAAAAGCAAATATAGTACTCCAACCACCAAAATGTGTTTTCAATAGGACTGTTAAAAGACTCTTAAATTTGGAAGAAGCTATAAACCCAGCCAAAATTAAAACCTTCATTAAGAAATGCTATAAAATAAATTTCAAAAATTCAATGTCCAAAAAAAAAATTAGAAAATTAATGGATTGACGACAGAAACTATCTTTGTCCGTATCCTTTAGCACCTCATCTTCATCCCTCCATTGGAAAAAAAAATTTAACAAGCTTAAATTTTTTAATTAATTTCCTTCAAAATCGGGAGTGGCGGTGGTCATTGCCCCATTCTCTATTTTACTTCTCATATATATAGAGAGTGAAATAGAGAATAGAAGTATGCCGTTTGTAAAAACAAACCGGCGCCACTTCCGTATCCCTTTATCTAGCAAACCTTTTGATTTTTTCATCCCTCTCAAATTATGGAACGGTTTTTCACTGTTTTATATTTTATTCAATTCTATTTAAAGAACAAAAATTTCTTCTGCAGTTTCGTTTTTACAAAATCGGGCTTTCATTATCTACGTTGAAGTGGCAATGGTTTTTTTTTTTTAATTTTCAAACCACGCCAGTTGAACCTGTGGTTCAAACCATTGCAACTCATTTTGGCTTTAGCTAACCATTGGACTCAGCCTTAGAACTCATTTTGGCAGCTCTCCATTGGACTCGCTCTTACATAATCACTTGCATAGACATAGACATGACATGCTTTTGAAGAAGACAGTGCTATCCTTGCTGACATCCAAAGTGTGATATGCTTTTAATTTTATGAACTTTAAAAGAGTGAATTATGCACACTGCTAAACAAAACATACATCTCCATAAACTAATCAACAGTATACATTGGGCCAGCTTATGATCTTTTAGAGACCACAGCATGATTGAAAGTTTTATAGTGGAAGACTCCTTTTCCTAGGGTCAACAAAAAAATAGTCTATATAAGGAAAAAGACAAACAAATCAAAAAGCACCACCTGTCCAGTTTGGTACCCTGCAGTGCCGTCTCACAAACTACAATCATTCCTCTCATTCAACAAAAAAAAAAAGTCCACACGTGTGAATAATATGTCTACCTTATGATTGGAAAGAAGAATATTACACGTGTCCTCATCTCATTACTCAACGAATCATTAAAACAGAATCTAAGCCGTCCATTTATAAAAAGAATCTTCAACACCTGACATCACCTTCTTTCTCTTTCTTCTTACTAAGACGCTTCTCAAAAGTTAAAAAGTGTTC
This sequence comes from Coptis chinensis, assembly GCF_015680905.1. Classification (NCBI taxonomy): domain Eukaryota; kingdom Viridiplantae; phylum Streptophyta; class Magnoliopsida; order Ranunculales; family Ranunculaceae; genus Coptis; species Coptis chinensis. The sequence continues at coordinate 79,821,336 of NC_141464.1, forward strand.
AGAACAACTCTGATTTTGACTCGTTTTTGCACTCTGAGTGTGTCTCTCTTTCTCAGTTTTCCAGCTGAGAGAGAGAGAATGAATCAAGGGGTGTAGCTTTAAGCAGGTAAATTACCTTAAAAATGTGTTTTTTTTTTGTTTTTAGTATTTTTTGGATAATTTATATGTTTTTTTAAGTTGGGCAATTGTTTTTTTGGTGCAAGAAGATATATTTATGTGTTTTGGTTGATGGGCTTGTTTGTAATTCATGTTTAGTGATTTGGTTATGTGTTGTTTTTTGAGTTGTGTGAATTTTTTTTTGTTTGTGAAGTAGCAAAGTTGACTTTGAATTATGACTGGTTTTGTAGTAGTTTGGGTCTCTGGGTTACTTCTTATAAATGATGAGGTCTATATTGGCATGCCAAGTTGCTGTTTAGTTTATAAGCTCAACTAGTTGTTTTGAGAATGATTATGAAGTTTTTTTTTTTTTTGAGGGAAGATATGTTTGGATTTGGGCTATATTAGATTCTGTGAAATGCGATTTTCTGCGTAGCTAGAAAGTAATGTGATTCAGCTAGAAACTGGTTTCTGAATATGTCTGAAAATAGATCAAGATGTATGCTTGTTGGATCTGAGAGGTTGGTACCTATTCATGGCTGAAACTTGGGTTCTTCAGCTCTGTATATCTGTAATAGGAGTTTTGCATTAAATTATATATGGCTTAGCTTCAGAATTTTACGTCACACTGTAATTTATACAGAGATTTGAATTCCATAGAGTTTGGTTTGGTTGGCTGACTTTGTTTTTTTGCTTGTTCACTAATAACCAATTCACACTAGATATAGGGATTTTTTTGAAAATGAAGTGTCCAATATGGATGTGGAATCTAATCTTATGTGTACAATTCACATAGATGTGGATAAGTAGTTAGCAATCGTTGTTTACTGATACTCTGATAGTGTCATTATCTTGTCATCCCTGTTGTTTCTCACCACCTGGATTACTTATTTCAAAAACTTCCACTGCAGATTTTGGATAAAAACAGTACAGAGACGTCCTTTGTGGTAGAGACTTTAAGTTTACGATTGTATATATCATCAACCATGCCAGCATTGAGAATGAAGACCAAACCAAGCATGATTTACTCACAAGAAGGAAGTGGTCTTGGTGTCTGCCAAAAGTCAAGTAAGATATCTAAGGCCTCTTGCACTCAGGTCAGGATGTCTCAGGAAGCAGAAGAATCGCAAAGCCCTCTTCAAAATTGTCAGGATTGTAAGTAACTGCACCTTTACGTGATCCAGTTTTAATCAATCCTACTATATAAGATACACAAATCAGCTGATCCTGGGGCTGTTTAAAATGTAGGCAGTCCTTTTTCACACCAACCACATTAGCAGATAATTTTATGCGTGTGCAGTTACGTAGTAGTAAGGAATGTCTACATTTTAGACAGACCCTGGTCAGCTGATCCGTGTTCTTGTTTATGATTAGTGACAATCATTAGTTTTTTAAAATGTCCATTTCCGTTGGAAGGGGTTAAATCTGTTATGCAAATTTCTTAATTCTAACTGCGCCTACATCTTCCTACAGTGTCTTCCAACGATGAGGTATCATTTTCGGGAAATGAATGTGATGAAACTGTCGATCATCAAGATAATTTTAATGGAGGAATCCACCACTGTCAGAGTCATCCATTATCTGGATTTGATTCTCCGTCTGAAATAATGGTACAAATATATTCCTAGTTACTTTCACAGTATTTGTATGTTAATATCTTGATATCAATTCAGTTTGCTTAAAGATCTAATTTTATGCTGTCTTTTCTGTAATGCTTCTAAAATGGTTGACTTAACTACAGGAGATTCCATCAGACACATGCTCATTGGACTATGAAACTATCTTCTCGCCCATATCAGAACCAATTGAAGTCCTTGGCAAAGAGGAATTATTTAACAACTACGAAGGTATTACTTGAACTTGTTTCTTAGTTGAGGTCTATTTAAGATTTTATACTTCCTTGCATTTACTTTGTATTTGAATATGGTTTTTGTTCGCCCCAGACCTGGTTTCAACTTGCATGTGACTAGTTTCTTTTGAGAGATTTGTCAACTTAGATAGAGTAGACACTTTTTCGGCTATGTTGTAGATCTGTATCTGAACAACCAGGTCGTTTTACAAGAGAACCAATTTTCAGCAACAAATAGGACTCAACCTACCGTATATTTGGATACACTCATAGTTGACTTTAGCATTCGGTTTGATGGCTTAGGCATGAAGTGCAGGCTACGGATTCGGATAACTTAGGATGACATAGGTGCTTGTCATTCACCCTGATCATGCAACACTCTGTTCTTCACCATTAGAGTGAGCCTCGTGAATCATGATGAAGCACCCTTGTCATGCTATCTTATCCCTAACTTTAGCTTTCAATTTGATGGCTTAGGCGTGACGGTTGAAGTGCATATGTCTAAACCAGTTATTTTTATTTTTGAAAATAGTTTCAATGTATATGTCTAAGTCTAAACCAGTTAATGTACTTTTTATTTGTTTATAGCTAATTAAAACATATTAAAAGTATGTTAAAGATGATTTGTATCTTTTCTTCATTGGGAAAATTGTCTGCTGAGAATTTTCATAAAGCTTCCTTATTCTGCAGCAGCAGACAATGTCCATACTGTTTTGGCTCATTCAAAAGCCGACAACGATGATGAAAATGGAAGGCATAGTCCCTGTGATTATCAAACTTGCAATATAACAGATTTCAACATATCAGACATGACAGTTACTGGTTTACCATTTGATGGGACTGAAGAATTTAATGACATTATAGAGGCTGTTCCTTTTCCTAACTTTGAATGTCTTGGTCAAGATACGATTTTTGATATGACTGGGAGATACATGATATTACCTTTCCTTGAGGAAACTGTCGAGATCAGCAGTACCCATGATGGTGAATCTTGTGAATTAGCAATGATGAACTCAGACGACACATGCTTCTATCTAGCAATTCAGCAGATGAATACCTGTGGTCAGGAACCTGATGTCAACTCTAATTATTTTGATTCTGATGAAGTGGATGGTTCTGACTCACTCATGTTTATTAGAAATGTAACAGACCTATCTGATGTTGTTCCTGCTTTAGGCCCAATGTTGTTGCCAAAGGAAACTCGGAAAAGGAAGCTTGTCACTCTAGTTCTTGATTTGGATGGTAAGCATAATCAACTTGAAACATGGTTTTTTATTTCGTTAGGATATTTGCTATGGTAATACTGTAATAGGAATTAGGGAAAGAAAGATTGTAAATCCTCACTACAAGTCTTGTGGTTATACTTATTCCATGTGACAGCATGCATGGATTGTGTTGCTTGATACCATAAATGAAAATAACTATTTTATCAGTGTCATAAGAAATGTACATCTGTAATCAATTGGTGTGTTTGGATGATTGGAAACTGTTGTTGGGTGAAACTATATAGATTATGATATACATTCTATCCTTGTCAGAGTTATGTTGCATCTGAGTATCTTTTTTTTTTCATGATATAGTAGTGTGGAGCTAGGTTTTGAATTTCCTTACAGAGTGGTTTTTCCAGCTCTTAAGAAAAGTGTGTGACGAGAAAGTTTGTGAGACGCTAAGGATGGACATAATAGGCAATGATCTTAGGTGTCATTTTAAACAAGAAAGGGACATCTCAAATGAGAATAAAATAGACCAACCCTCATATGAAATAGTGAAATACCAAGCATTCATAATTTTAAGATGTGTTCTGTCTTGTATTTAAATCTACACATGTCAAAAATGTGTCATCCATTCGCAGCCATCTTTTATAAAACAAGTTGTCTTTTAATAATAGATTTGAAACTTACATCTTCATTTTGCAAGATGTCATTTTACATTTTTCTGTTGTATTCATTGATGCTGACTTCACATTTCTCAAGTTTAAATCTTGTTGATTTGCGCTTGTGCAGAGACGCTTGTCCACTCTACCCTGGACAATTGCAATGATGCTGACTTCACATTTCCAGTCTTCTTCAACATGAAAGAGCACACGGTGTATGTGAAACGAAGACCGCATCTCCAGACTTTCTTGGAAAGAGTCGCTCAGATGTTTGAAATTATTATTTTCACAGCCAGCCAAAGCACCTATGCTGAAAAGCTTCTTAACATACTAGACCCAGAAAACAAGTTTATTTCGAGGCGAGCTTACCGTGAGTCGTGCATCTTCTCAGATGGTACTTATACCAAGGATTTGACTGTTCTCGGAGTTGACCTTGCAAAAGTTGCCATAGTTGACAATTCACCACAGGTATTGTATTTTAAAGTATGTAACTACGACGGTTGTACATGTTTCTGTAGTGATCACGATTAAATAGCTAATCGTTTTGTTTCAGATGAATAGTGTCAATTTCATTTTAGAATATGGTAGGCCCAATCTTGTGGTCTAGTCCTTATTAGGGAGTGCCTCTTGACCATTGTCTCTAGATTTTGAGCATTATGTTTGTCATATGATCATTATTCGGTCCGAATTACCATAGATTGACATAAAATTTCTCGTTTCTGTATGTCTGGAACTCACTTAATCTTCAAAATGCAGAGATTAATATTAGGAGCATTGATTTTATATCATCAGCTTCTGATTGTTGAAGCCTTGTTCTGTCTATGCTTTCAGGTTTTCCGGTGGCAAGTGAATAATGGGATCCCAATTAAAAGTTGGTTTGATGACCCATCAGATTGTGCACTAATTTCATTACTTCCCTTCTTAGAGACCCTCGTTGACGCTGATGATGTCCGTCCTATCATTGCAAAGAAGTTCAGCAATATGGATTAGCTTTTTCTCTTTCTTCTATACTAATTTTCTATTTGCTCCTCTTTTCTAGTCTCTCATTTCATTTACAGTCGACCCTGTTCATATTCTCAACTTTCATCCCCACATGTTGTTGATCAGTTATAGTAACTGTAAGTATAGTTAGTGTTGATCGTGTTAGCTGTCTCTTCTGCAGTTCCCATCTACTCACCACGTTCAGAAAGCCTCCGGAAAGAGTTTTTTGTTGTGCTCATAGAAAGTTGTCAAGAATTCATCTTTGTTTTTTGTTGTGTACTAGAAAGACAATACCTACTGGTTTGTACATGAGTGATTTTGGAGAAAAATAAAATTATTTCTGCCTTGCCCTTTACTATGCTTCTATATATACAACTGTTAATGTCGTGGTTCTCCATGGTGGTTACTACTGCCACTGCGTTTTCAGCTCACATAATTTACATCTATCGAAGAATGGAAAACATCCGCATCACAATTTTTACTTTTGAAACTACTTGAGCCTGGTAGATGTATAGACAAATGATTGGCAACCTTTCACAATTGTCTTAAATGGGAAGGTTAAGTATGGATGATCAGAAATACTGCAGTGGATGATAATGTTGTGGTTGTGGGATTTTGAATTCACAGGTATTTTGTACCTAACTACTCTAGTTCTTATTTATATGTCCGGTGATACCACGCTGGAGAGAATAAATAAGAAAAGTTTCAACTGATAGAGAAAGTAAGAACATGAATGAGCGACTGAGGAATGAGTGATTTAACTTCATTATTTATCAGTCGGAACAGTAATGCATCCAGCAAATTACTGGCCATAATTGGCCAGAACAGCATTTGATCCTATAATAAACTACACTGTTGGCTCACGGCTCAATTTTGCATGCATACCTTGAAAAAACATTCCAGTTTGCATGCATTCAGGCGAAATACTTTTTGCATGTACTGTGAAACATCCATGCGAAAAACTACACAATTGGTGAAATTGCAAATTTCCACGTAAATGTGAGCAGTCTTTCGCATAAACTTATTTTGTAAATGGTCATGTGTAGTCTCAGATATAACGTTTACATTCGAGATGCCCTAACATATATCTTATCGTATCATGAAGTAATACTTCCCAGAACGGGATAATTCAGGCTTTATCTCGTTGCAATTTTGCATGCTTAAAGGAGTACAAAATGGTTGCAAATTACATCATATTATTGCAGTTAACTGCCAATATTTTGTGTCCGAGCAGGGAATTAAGTTTCACTCGTTTGAGGGAGGATTCTGTTGTGGTTGAGGTGGGGACATGGAAGGTCCCGCTGCTTCAATGTTTAGCTCGGTAGTTCCTTGCACCTGTACAAGTGCACAACCAACGAAATGTCTAATTAGTCTAAAACATTAAACATCATTTTCCCAACCAGGGGATGTTTCATAATTATCTACGTCATATAGATCAAATTAAACCCTTATACAGTGACAAGAACAGAAATCTTCCTCTTTACTATGTGTAAAGAAGGTTTCCCTCCAAATAACAACAGTATAGCCCTGTTTTTGCGCCAGTCCATCTTTCTAGTACTATATAATATATTTTACGTAACTAGTAATGGCAATTCTTAGTACTACAATTACAGCTTCTAACCTGAGATCCAACTGCATGTTGACCATACTCCTGCCCATACTGATTGTTTCCACATTGTTGCACAGGAGGCTGTACTATAGGCTGTAGAGGAGGCTGCACTATAAGCTGCGCAGGAGGCTGCAAAATGCAAGTCAGGGTGACAGTTAGATAGATCAAATATTAGGATTTAGTAGATTCAAGTTTCTTCGCTCACATGGTTGTTCCATATTCTTGACAATAAGAAATTCTATCCCCCAGGTTCTATAACAAAAGATCATGGTCCTATACTCCTATCCATGTCAGAAATCTTGTTCTGACAAAAGTACGTAGGGTTGGAGACCAACCATGTCCCAACAAAAGATAAAACATAACCAACAAGGAAGCCAACTGAACCAACAAGTGTTTGGGATTTCTATGAAGGACTGTACATGGAGAGCAAATCCAGTTCTTGGTTTGGTTAGCTTGGATGAATTTGCACAAGATGATGCTACTTGGATTTATTAGTCAAGCCACATTTTAAGCAATTATATCCAAGAAAGTGCTAACATTTTGTGAGCCTTAGTAATGAGCTCATAAGTCTAATGAGATACATTAACCACCCTTTTGGCCATACCTATTTTGGACTTGCTAAAAGTCCGGATACAGAAATGGTTGTTCAAAAAGAAATTCACATAAGAAACAGCAAATAGTTTTTAAATGCGACCCCTTCTTGGTTGACTATATTACTTACCCCTTCAACTTGTAGGAGCTGTTAAATTTACAACAGTTAGAAGTTAAGCCTTTTGTGTATTATTTATTTATTTGACTGGTTTTGGTTGGCTCATAGCCTCCTGCAAGGGATGACCTGGAGTCAAGGCACACACGCCCGTCCGTGACTTACCTGGCATGGTTCTTTACATGGGGTGGGAGCACGACTCAGAACTACAGACCTCTAAGAAGTTAAGAGTACACAGCAACCAACTAGTATTCTCGCTTGGGTGTGGTAAAAGTTGCAACATTGGATGACCCAAAGCAAAATAAATTGTTACATGAAAAGAGATCTTCCATCTAATTATCATGGAGCTTTCCCCAAGATACAAAATTAAAAAAATATCTTGCCTTCAGGTAGTATCAGTGTTCTAAATTTGAAATAAGATTTAATATTTGTTAACCAGCTGCTTCAGATGCACTTATATTGCCATCTTTGCCAAAAATGTAAAATTTGTCACCCAATTGACAACTACGTTATAAGATCCAAAACTTCTGAGGGGAACAATGTACCTGCTGATAGTAATGAGTGTTCCAGGCCTGTGCTTGTAATGGGGTATGTTGCTGTAGTTGTTGATGCTGCTGCTGCTGTTGCTCATAGTAATAATGCCACATCTGAGGATTAAATACTTGGTTACCCTGCATATGTCCATATTGGACATTGTTTTGCTGTGGATATTGATAACCTTGTACTTGAGGATGAGCAACAGGTTGGGAGACTGGTTGAGGTTGAGGTTGAGGTTGAGGTTGAGCCTGAGCCTGAGCCTGAGCAAAATACAGTTGCTGCATGTTTTGAACTGGCCACTGGTATACACCCATCGGTTGCACTTGAGGAGCAGCTACCTGATGATTTGGTGCTTGGTTACCTGGTTGCAACTGTGGGTTCTGCCATATCTGAGGCTGAGAGGGCAAATTTTGACTGCCAAAAGTTTGTGGGTGCATTGGAGATGATTGATACTGTGGTTGTGGATAAGCTTGCAATTGTTGAGGCTGTTGAGTTTTAGGGGACACAAGAATACCACTTCTAGCATCAACAAGGGCCTCCCCATAATTCTTCCTATACCGATTTTCTTCATTGCCAACACTACGATTGGATGTATGACTTGTGGGTATCGCTCGTTGTGAACGTCGATGCCTTTTTTGGGAACTCAGATCACTGGGAATTTTCTGAGGACTACAATCAGATTGCGCATGAGCTTGACCACTGGATTGTGTGCATGCCAGATTAGACAAAGAGACACCATCAGGATAATCACCATCTCTCTCGGTTCTTCCATTTGATCGAAGCGTCCCACAGTTGTGAGATGTGGTTGGGTTATAATCTTGAGTCTCATCATTCTGAGAATTTATTGAAAGAGTGTCCAGTGACGGCGGCCTCAGATCATCATTCGGTTCACAGTCTGCTTTCTTCTGGACTTCGTTTGCTCCTTCTGGAAATTCTTGTGCAGTAACCAGAACTTGACGATCAACAGCTACTTCATTTAACAAATTACTAGTTTCTTCATTCTGTTTGCTTACATCTTCTCCAGACTGTTCCACAATCTTGGGAGATGCTAATGGTTGCAGCTTCTCCATTGTGCTATCAATACATACCAACTGGGACTCAAAGACAGGAGCAATGTCAGGCTGGATGTCCGTGTTTTCAGGCACAGATGATTTCTGGTCTGGCTGTAATGCCAGCACTGAAATATGAGGCGTTTCATCTCCAGACACAGTATGAGGCAAGGAGATGACCACATCATGCCTTCCTTCTGTCTGGTCATATAAGGTAGGCCTCAGTAAATACGGAAATAACTTTCTGTGGCGACTCCATGCTTTCATCAAATCGTGGATATCTCCATAATAATCCACAAACTGCTGCCCATTAAGATTCATAAGCATAAGATACTAGTTGGTAATAGATTATTATATTCCTACGGTGAATAAATGAAAGAATTTTGTGATACACTGAATTGTGGTTTAGTCCCACATCAGATGGGAACCCATCTTGGATCCTGGTTATATTGGATCGAATATGTCGAGGAGTTTAAGCCCCATACTCATGGATCATGGATGGGCAGGCTTCGGACTTGGGCCTTTGGGTGGTGTAAGTGGGGACAGTATTGACATGTGGCGTGCGTGGTAGTAGGGTCGTTACAAACGTAATGTCAAACCTCAAAAGCAAATACTGTTATAAGACTAAGTAACATAAGAAACTATGATCCTTTTTTCACTATTTCTTTCAATGAAAAACAGTCAGATGGTGAAGCTATTATCTGCAAGGACTTCGACTGCAACTTGGATGTATACTTGACGTTCACGGGTGAAGATTTTTCAACAACACGGAGGGCATAAATACATGGTATTTCCCTGACAGTTGCATGGCAACCAGAACGAAAAATGAAAAATAATTCGAATACCTTTCCAAGCACTTATGCATGTCTGAGTGAATTACGACTGTAATAATAGTGAACACTGAATGACGTTTACAACCCATCAGTACCAAGTACATTTATTAATGCAAGCAAAGACCACTTAAACAAAGTGTCTCTTTGGAGAGAAAAAACCACTTAAACAAAGTGACTCTTTGAGGAAAAAGAAAGTCAGTATAAGCTGAACTGATGAAATGATATTGACCGTTCTTAACTTTTAACAGAATGGAAGTCAGTGATACAGGCTTCTAGCTGTTTAATCCAAAATCCTAGGAGTTAACTAAGTATTGTGATGTATAGAAAACATACAAGTCAGTTTTGGACTGTTCCGTTCAGGTGTTCAGAATGCAACTTATGACTTGTGAGTCATTGTCCATCAAGACTTGGGAGTCCTTAAACCTGTTTGCGGGCTACCATGGTCAGCTTCTTTGGTATTCTTTTCTAGAGATATTTTTGTTAATTCAATAGAATATGTTAATGACTGGAGGAGTAAAAAGACAAACTAACCTCTATATAAAGTTTTGATATATCTTCGCGAATCTTCATTGCTCAAACCATGAGATGCATCTGGTCCTGGAGATATTGCCTTGGAAACAATAGAGTCAACAACATCAACTTGCTTTCGACCATTGTGCATTGTCTCAAAGTTCAATAATCCCTGCAAAAACCGATAATGAGAACTTTCAAAGGAACCTTATCATTTATAAAAAGGAAATGTATACAATAACCTTTTTAATTAAATGCTCAGTGTGTGGCTTTCAGATTACTGTTTATATTCAATGGCCTGAGTCAGTAATGTGGTGATGGATGAAAAATCACAACGTTATTTGAAGAATTTTGGAGATCTCAAAGCGGAAACTTATCATAGGGAGTAGGGATTCCTAGTATGCAGAAATCCTAAGCTTTACATGTTAAAAGGTTAAGACCAATGGAACAGCTTAAAACACACACACACACACACACAAAACAGAAAATAAATATTTAAACCATCAGAGGCAACAGGTATTACCGTATTAGCATTTTAGATTCATTAATTTCAATAATTTGTCAACATAATATAGGCATGCATATAGCTAAGAATCATAACTCCAAAAAAGGACTTACACTTACAGCTGATGAAAGATATTAAGGAAACTGTTGTTAACATCAACCAAATTAGAAATGAATTGAATTGGATTACGAAAAACAAATACCTCTATAAGAACTTTGCAGTGAGGCAAATGTTGAATACCCTTGATTAAGACATCTCTAGCGGCATCAACGCTGCCGGTGACCTGAAACAAGTGATATGATTTAAGAATTATTTACTCACAAGAAAGATCCAGGGCAAGGGCAAAGGATTTAATTGGCTTAATTCACTGCATTTGCAAAGAAAATTTACCAGAAGCACTTTAAAGAGTAATTCAAGTACAACACATCAATAATCAACAGTGCCTCTACAGTCTACAATCATGTTGTCCTTATATGTGATGATTGGTACTGATAACTTATTAAGTACTTCGGTAGAATGCAAATGCAACGTACAATAATTTATTGATAGCTACAACAATTGTGACATTTTCTTAAGCATAATGGGATTCTGTTACTGAAAGTTTTAGCCTAAATTCAATTATCACATACTACATTGGTCCTCCTCATGGGATTTCCCTTGGGGGCCAATTCTTCACCATCCCAACATGTATCTATTCCTCATAAAATGAAACTGTTTGTTTTTCTTGTGTACAAAAAATATTAAGAAAGTGTACGAGTGCATCACTTGGTGAATAAACAGCCTACCATGTATTTGAATCGAGAAAAATTAACCGAAAGCACGGAAAAAATATGTGATTTCTGCTTCTCTATTGCCATTTCAAGCGCTTCTTCGTATACTTTAAAAGCCGCTGCAGGATTCCCCTGACATAAGCAGACAAAACAAGTTGTAAGCATATTAATGTTTCGCCTCACCCAAGATAACTGTTTACCAGAAAGTGCATACCAGCCGCTTTTCCATGTTAGCTTCCCTTGTAACATTTTCAACGAGGTCAGAACTTAACTCTGAATCACATTGACGAAACACAGCACGGGTTCCTAATGCATCTCCTATTTTTTCTTTAAACCTAGCACATAAAAGATGGATAGCTGGTACTCTCTGTTTGGAATACAGTGGACAAGAGACCATAAGAACCCATTATAAGTATAATATTTTATATCTGAAACCCATAAATATCCTAGCTATGCTGGTGTATACCTTCATAAAAACTTGTGTTGCTCGAACAAGTGCAAAGTTTGCTATCTCTCTTCCACCCTTAGTTTCCATAAACTCCACATAACGCATCCAAAATTCAGGGTAGTTAGCACATGGAATCAAGCATCTCTCGTGAAGTTTCACAGTCTGCAAATATAAGATGATAAACATTTAAATAAGACGGAGAACAATAAGACACCTTTAAAACCACCAGGATAGCAAAATAAACTTTACCCAGTCAAAATCTCCTTGCATCTCAACAAAGTCAAGATACTGATGCCAATTTTCTATCTGACTGACATCAAGTGGCTTTACATGGAAATAGGGCCTCCCTATGCGAGTCTCAAAGAAACATATTTTTGCATCCAAATCACTTGCATTCTGAAAGAACAGTTCTCCAGTAAATAAATATTTCTGCAATGCACTGAGCCTACGCAAGCCAATTGTGGGATCAAGGAGGTCTTTAATGACAAAAGAGATATCCTCATCGTCATACGTTTTTACATGAGTTATTTCACCATTGGGTATGGGATCTGATTGCACTTCTGCAGCATCATTACTCTGTAAATTTAGCTCTTCTTCCCAAATAGCAGCCAACTTTTTAAAACTGAAGAAATTTTCATAGAAATCTAAGAATACGGTTTAATGTCATATTCACTGTGGTCCTATAAGAGAGATGCAAAATGATATATAAATAAAGAAACAAAGATGTCCTTGAATAGATTGGAGACGTACCTATCATAATAGCTACATAACTTTTTCGTTGGATGTTTCAGAGTCCGGATGTAAACATGAGCTAGGAAACTCCATTTCTTCTGAGAATACTCAAATTCAATATATTTATCCCATAAAAGATAGCACCGATAGTCGTTTCCAACAAATGAAATTCCTCTTTCAAATAACCTGTCCGAAAAAGTTAAGAAAGAATCATCGATTTTTGTACAATGCTCCATTGTTTTACTACACACAATCCATAAATTCCCTTATTCCCCAATGGAGTGGAATTTATAATTGAGAACAGATAATGGTCAGCAGAAACTGCAGCATGATATTATCTACAGTAAATGCATATTTTTGTTAAGAGAATTCCAATAACATCTTAAAGCCTGACTGCTTAAGATAATGCCAATAACACCTTAAAGCCTGTTTGTTGATTAGGATCCAATCTTAATTCGAGGGGAACCTACATTTTAAAATAGTAGAAAGCTGAAAAGACCTTAACATGAAGACAACAAAACTGCAAAGATGACACGTGTCAAACAACTATACTACTAACTTCTTTCGGCAAGTATAATTGACATGCAAAGCGCTTGCACTGCTTATGCCAAATACACAATGAAACAAACGGATTGGATTGAATATGCATGCTTGCTTACCTACGTTGGGTATATCTAATTAGAGTATAAATATTTGTAAGGATATTTCTTAGTTTTTACAGATTGGTCATAAGGAGTTTTATATAGTATTATGTGGAAACCAATAATAACATAGTTTACCTTCTAACATTTTCTGGATCTTCAAATAACAGCATGGAAAAGCTACAGTAATCAACCCACAGTTCAACACAGTAGGTCGCTGACTGAACCGCACGTTCATAAACTTCAACAACCTTGTCCACAATGCATAAACGCGCTTTGTGACCAGCATACTTCCTCCAGTAACCATAACATAAAGGGAACTCCGACAAGAAACTGTCGTACACTGACGATATCTTCTCCACATCACCCTGCAGTAATTACCCAATACTTAATATAATACATTCAAAGAAAACCATATTACAATCACTACAAGCATCACTTACAGGTGATGTCTTCTCCACCTCTGCAATAAGTGAAGTCCATGTATCAAAAATTTCATCAGACCCAACTGCAAACCAAATTCCACATTTTACTTTGTTAGTTCAGCAAGTAACATTTACCCAAGCTCAAATAAGTCACACAACAAGCCCATCTTTTGTTCTTCTTGAAAACTTAAGATTTTTAAGCTAGTTTTATTAGTGAGTATTAGTGTTTGACGAAATGCCTGAGAGAAAGGAAAATTGGCAAAATGGAAAATGATCGTTACCGTGATTGTTGAATTGAGCTGATTGTTCTGATATTGGCATTGGAAAGGTCTAGTGAGTTATAAATCATCCAAAGCAGGAGAGGTGTTAGCTCTTTTTCTGTACTGGTGGATGAAAATTTTAAAGGTTTGAACTTTTATATGTGTTTCGTAAGTGGTAGTGTTTATTTTCACCCACTGCCAATGGTTATTTTTACCAACTTAGAGTTATATTTGAATTATATTTATTTATTTTCACCCACTACAATGTTATTAAAAAAAATAATAACAAGACAAGAAAAAAATTGAACTTTTTTTTATTGACTTTATTGTTTTTAGCTAGCTTTGATGAAGACGTATATTGTGGATCACTTTTTTGATATTAAGTTTTAGCTCTGATACTTAACCATAAAAGATTTAATTTAGTTTTATTTATTTATTTATTTTTAAAGTCATGAATTTAAGTAAATACAAAGCAAAATAAATCATTAGGGAATATTTCCTAGTGGACGAGTTATAGCTTCGTGAGAGTTTTTCAGTGAAGATATTCACAAACTTCATCTATACTACAACGACTAAGAAATAAAACTATTGTTTTCTTATTTCTACTCCCAATTATCTTTTATATCTCACTAGCAATGAATACAAAATAATCAAGTTGAAACCTAAGCTAATATATGCATAATAATCGATCATCTACGAATAAACATATATACAATGAGTAATACTATGAAATGCACTAACAAGTCCGTTTCTAAAACTTTGGAATAGCGTCTTGAAGGAAATATATTGCTACTCCAGTGTGCAGTGTCCTTAAGCAGATCCTCACATAAAAATCAAGACAAAAATACTTTGATTTTTCCGCTCAAGTTTCACTACTCCAGTGTGCAGTGGGCACACTTTACCTTACAATCTCAATGACATACAAGGAAGCCGAAGTCGATCAAACACATCTGCCACTTACTATCACACTAACCTATTCCTAATTGAGCTAGAGGTCTTTATTAGGTGTTGCGGGGATTAGAAGATGGTTTAAGAAGGAAGGAAATGGATATTCAAAAAGGACAAGTCTGAGATAATAGAGTATTCATATTATGTAACTAGAGAAAACCTTGTTATTTACTTTTGCTTCTACACTTTGTTTCCATCCTTAGTCATATTTTTATTTTTCTTTGGCTTTTGACTCCTTTGATTCTATTTTTAGAGATCTAACTCTTTATTTTCTTTTATTTATTTGGATGAAAACTTTTTTTTTTTTTTATTTGAAGCGACTAACAAATTCTTGATTTCAAAGGTCTTTCTCTTTTCCTATTCTTCATCTCTATTCTCAGACTCATTCAAAGAATGGGCAGGCTGATTTTATTTTTTTTTTTTGTTTTGTAAAAGGGTAAAGAAATTGTGGTTTATGAAAGGCTAAAGAAAGGCTCAGAGGGGCGACTAGCGGAACATAATTCATAGGTTTGAATTTTGGCTATATCGATCCAAAGAGGGCCTAAATTCTCGCTTAAGATATGGTATAGTGATCAAGCAAGTGGACAAGAATTACACAGGCGACAAAAAAGAAAAGGGAGATGGGAAGTTATCGGCAAATTGGGAAAGTCCATATATTGTCCATGAGGTGTGATAAATGGAGCGTATTATCTAAAGAAAGCTAATGGTGAATTGTTAGCAAAACCTCAGAATATCAGTAATCTGAAGGTATTTTATCAATAGTGTATTTTTTGAAATTTTATGGGAAATTAACATGTATAGCAGGAATTTTCAATTCAATACAAATGGATTCACGTTTCAAATTTAAATTTTCATATAAAAAATATGGTGGTATCATATGATTAAAAGTCCTAGGATCAATAAAAATATTGATTTCAGGAATATCGGCAAAAAGTCCTAATATGAAAAATAGGGGCAGATATCAGCATAAAAAGTCCTGGTATCGATAGAAATATTGATATCATGCATATCTACAAAAAGTCCAGATATTAGAAACAGGGGCAGATATCAGGCATAAACAGTCCTGAGATTGATAGAGATGTTGATGTCAGGCATATTGTCAAAAAATCCTGATATCAGAAACAATGGCAGATATAAGGCATAAGAAGTCCTAGTGTCAGTAGAAATGGTGACATCAGGTGTAAGAAGTCCTGTTATCAACAGACGTGTTGGTATCAGGCATATTATCAAAAGTCCTAGTATTGAAAGAAATGTTAATATTAAGCGTAAGAAGTCCTCATATCAACAGACGTGTTGATATCGGGTATATTGTCAAAAAGTCCTGATATCAAAAATAGTAGCAGATATCAGGCATAAAAAGTCCTGAGATTCACAGAGATGTTGATGTCAGACATATTGTCAAAAACTCCTGATATCAAAAACAATGGCAGATGTCACATAAAAAGTCCTTAGATTGACAGAAATGTTGATCTCAGTCATATTGTTAAAAAGTCCTGATATCAAAAACAGGGGAGATATCAGGAATGAATAGTTCTGAGAGGTACAAAATGATAATATCGGACAAGATATCAGCAAAAGATGAGGCATTAGAGATCATTCAGTAATAAAGGTATGTGGTAATTATTTATGTTAATCTAATTATTGCCGAGATTCTTTTTTTGGTTGAGGATATCGAAAATTATATTTTCTTTTACAAGTCTAAATATCGCCGATAAACTCTTTTTGGTTGAAAGTATCGAAAATTAGATTTTCTTTTGGATACAAGTCCAAACATCGCCGATACTCTCTTTTTGCTGAGATATCAAAATAAGATTTTTTTGGATACAAGTCTAAGTATCGCAGATACTCTCTTTTTTATTGAGGATATCGAAAATTGTATTTTTCTCTTGGATTTGCAATAATGATAAATGTAAATAATTTTCTTTGAAAAATATAAAAGGGTATCCAAAAATTGGTATCCAAAAATTGATTTGACAAATAGTCAAATAGCAAAAACTAGTGAAAAATTCATAACAAAAACTAGTGGAAGTTAGAAAGTATAGCAATCAAAAAGTATAAATTGATTTAAAGAGCAGGATTGTTGAGAAGCGCATCAACATCAGAGGGTACCCTCAATATTTTGACCATCAACTTTCATCATCAGAAATCATATTGTTTTTCGTAAGAATGTCAAACATAAGGCCTGCATTTTTCCAACTTATCACCTAAAGAATTTACAGCTGCCATGACAATATTGAATTCAATAACGGCAGCCTCAGCGGACTTTCGACATTTTTTTGTTTTACGGCAGCAAAATCTTCAATCATCTTTTCACAAGTTCGGCATGATCAGCTTCTATATCGGATAAAGTCTTCTCAGCCTTTTCAGATTGCAACTTCATATCAATTCTCAGTTGACGGATTTCCTTCTGGAAGCCGCTATTTTCTCGAATTACTTTATCAAATTCTAATTGCTGAGAAGTCAGGGTTTTCCTAATGTGTCCGAGTTCACAGTCTTGCTTATGAAGCAGTTCGAATTGAGCCATTGCAAGTATTTTCGCCTATGAAAATATCAAAAGCAGATAAGCAAAAAAAAAACAAACAAAAAAAAAACATGAGTTACCTTCTCCATATGATCATAAAACTCAGTAAGGCGCTTAGTGGGATTGATGTCGTTAGCAACAATTTTATCTTGGGGAAGAACACAGCTGCTAGCTAAGGCGACACCTAGCTCATCTTTGTGAGTATCTTTGAAAAGCGAGGCGGTTAAAGGGATTTCACTACCATCAGTAAGGCGAAACACAGGTCTGAAGACTTCTTTGGTATCGGCTGATGAGACAGAATTAAGAGTTTGACCTTTCAGCAAACCCACTCTCTTCCCAAGCATGGCTGGTTTTTCTTTTCTTAGAATGACCAGCAGCTGTCGAGGGTGGGATGGAGGTATTTGGTTGAGAAGAAGTAGGAGCAGAAGTATTAAGTTTGTAAGACCCAAACACAAAATGGACATCACTACATATACATATATAAGATATATAAAACATATGGTATTTCCCAAAGCTCAAAAACGTTTGGGGTAGGCATTATCAACAATTACGAGTTTATCCCCACCAATAGGAGCTGCCACATGCTGGATTATCTACATTGCATTTATAAAACACAAAATTCTCCCTACAAAAAAGAGATACATAAATTGGATTATCTACTTCAATTAAGACTTATTACAAGTACTCTTACTTAATAAATTGTAGGGTTGGTTAAGTTACAATCTCTCTCTTCACTTGCAAATTGTGAAAATTTGATTTTTCCAATCGTTAATTTTTTCTACTAATCTTTTTTTAGTATGAAATGCGAACAAAGACTTGATTTAAGATGCATCTTTTCTTATTGAATTTGTCTCTTGGATCCATTATAGTTATATATATGATTTGCATCATATGTTTTAAACTCGAGGAAAATTATATAATGGAATATGATTTGCATCATTGTTTAAGCTGGAGGGAGCATATATAACATAGCTCTTTGAAACCTGGATTGGCACAGTCTAGATATAAAAATTACTACAATAATGTTAAAAACATTTGTATGATAATAGGCATTCGGTTGAAAAATATTATTACAGTAGAGATATTTTCATATTGTGAGATTTGTTTATGTCATATCAGGTAGACATGACTTGACTAAGAAACCCTAATCTCCAACGTGTAAATGTTATAGTCAATATTAACATCTATTTCTTCGAGCAAGAAATTGCTCTACAAGCTAATTTTAAATAAGATTTATACTATCTAGTTTGAAAATCAGTCGTTAGGACATATTTAAACATATAGTTATATTTTTTTTTTTTAAAAACATATTTTTATTAGATCTTAATAACAAATAAAAAAATATTGGACTTATTAAGTTGATAAGTTACCAAGTTTGGCCTTAAATGTTTTTAATCTCTATCTCTCATATTTTTCTATCTTCAAAACTCAATCTATCTTCTTTCTCCCTCATCAAAATCACAATTTCTTATCTATTTCTTTCTTATTCAACCATATGATCAAACTCGTATTTCTCTATCCCGATTTCTTTGTCTTTCCTTTTAATGGGACTATGGAATCACAATCATTATCGGAAAAAAAAAAACTAAAAAAAAAAACACATCGATCCATATAATTTTAGTATTGTGCATGTTTCAATAAGTTTCATTAAAACATGTATATAGATTTGTTATGATGAAGAAAATTAATAAAGGATGTAAGAATATTTAATCATGCGAAGTGTTTTCTATAAATTATTGTTTTTTTTTTCTTTGCTTGAATTGAACTTCACAAATTATGCAAAGATAGTTTTTTCATACCAAGTCAAATTAATTTGTATGCACAAATGTCTACGTGGTATATGGTATATAGAGTGGCGGTATGCAAAATAAATTTTGGGATTTTACGTTAAAGTTGAAGATTGATTGATTATAACAGTTAATGCAAAGATGATCCAAGTGTTTCGTCCTCTTGTTTTTCAATTTTAGAGAGGTTTTTTGGTTCTCATGTTTGGAATATTTGAGTGCGTTGAGTCTCTAATTTTAGTGAAGGATTAAAACTACAAAGTAGTCATCAATTATGTCATTATTTATTATTATTTTTTTAACCAAAATTCTATAGCAACACACACTTTTAAACCCGAATGAGTGAACAAACTGATGTGGCACTCATCAGGCGTGTATTTCTCCAAGAAGTATTGCAAATCAAGGTCTCTCTGCTTGCCACGTCAGTGTGTTCACAAGTTTCGGTTCATTTTTTGTGTTGTTGTAGAAAGACTCTTTTTTTAATGTGGGTTTCCAATTTATTATTTTGGAATAATGTCCTATACAACTTTATCCTCTCGTCTCTGTTAAAAGTTGGGCATATTTATGGTAGCCAACATGAACATACATACAGTGACACACGTAAGATCTTTACAACAAATGCAACGATGAATGCAATATTGCACTAGTTGACAAGTTGATTTTACCTGACATCGACAAAAATAATGCAATAAACTAGATTCAATCAATAGAGGTTTGTCTTCACATGAGTGGATTTAACTCTCCACCTCTTTCTATTTATCCATTTTTTTTTTTTAAGTGGTGATGTTTACGTAGCCTTAATTTAAGAATCTAAAAGTAAGCTAAGTAGTTTTAGTATAACTCAATCATCAAAAATCTTTCTCACTAGTTTTATTTGAACAATTCTAGTTGTAATGTCATCCTTGTCTTAAGTTGGAACGAACCCTTACTCTAACAATACACACGAAGAACGTGAGTAAATAACTTGAGTGTTGGTACGAAAACGGATAAAGAAACTTCAAATCTTTACCCCGCAAAAGTGCTAACATCAATAGACTTGCTAGTGTTAACTTGGAAGTATATAGTTAAAAATGTAATTTTTTTACTACCCCCAAGTCCATTTCCTAAGACGCTAATATATGTTTACTTCCCATCTGACTTAATTGTAATATGCAACCTTCATCTGATGGGCAATTCTTAAGTTCTCTTAAGTTATACTCACTGATTATTTTTAAGATAAGGTCCCCCAGCCAATACAAAACAATGTCAGAGATATTCAAAAAGGATCCCACTTGAACACAGTATAAGCTCGTTGTATAAACCATTGCCTAAAATCCAACTCACTGAATTTTTTTAATATAAACAATGGTTGTTATAACAATATGACTATTCTGAATGTGAAGTAGTACAATTGAAGAAACTATTAGTCCCTTTTCTGCCTCCATCAACAACATGAGTATTCTGAATGTTAGTAGTACAATTGAAGAAACTATTAGTCCCGTTTCTGCCTACATCAGTCGATGCTTAAAACTGATCAACGCCAAAAGGAACACTACATTGCATGGTCTAACTCCAGTAGCACCAATTGTTAAGACTCCCAAGGACATAAATAGTACTCCAAATTCAGCATTTGTGCATTTTGTAGTAGCAGTTTTGTGGATGTTATTTCCTCCCTCATGAGGTATTGTTGCTGAAAGGCACACCTTTCGGTAAGTGACGTTGGTCATGAGGGACGATCATTGAGAGCTGATGAAGGATACCATCATCAAAATTTTGACAATAACTATACAGATCATAGCTAAATTGCATACTCTTCATGTTAGATTTACCGAATTGTCTCCATTGTGACTTGAACCTCCAAAATAACCGCCATACAGCAGTCACTCCATCCCACCAGCTAATTGTTTTTTTTTGTTGTACACGGCCAAGAGTAACTGCATTCCCTTCACCTGTGAGTCTCCTTTCCCATGTCATGAATATAATACGATCTTCTTCATACTTCCCATACTCAAGAGGCTCCCACACTCAACTTCTCACACACATGCAGCTGCTTTAAGTTATATAGCCAACTCAAAAGAATGTGATACTAGAGCTACATATATATTACTACCACTATCAATGTTCACTAAAACTTGCTATGCAATATTCTAAGTAGAAAGGATATTATGCTGACTTGAGTGAGTGAAAGAGCAAATATACGTTTCTATAGAGAATGGAATGATGAGCTATCCATAACGATACGGCACACATCTGTGCATATCTCTAGACATGTTTATGCAAAGATCCTCGAGGTTCACAATCAGAGCGGAGTTTAGAAGAGTAGGACTAAGTTAAAGCTCCAAGTGAAGCAACATTAGTAGTGGCAAAGAACATTTTTAAAGGGGATCTTTCCATTTGTTACTTTCAATAGTCATCTAAGCATAAGTGGAGCAAAAGTAAGCTGAAATATCTCCGTGATTATTTCTTGCCAAAAATCATAATCATAACTTTGTTCTAGACTTCTTTTCCTAGAAAAATGTCTGGGATTAACCGATGAAAACTGTGGAACTCATTTTATTAATTGAGAACTGAAAGATAGACTTTAAAACAAGGGAATGTGTACATCTTCATAAGTAGAGGTGCAAAATAAGTACTTTTACCATTTGATTATCTTTAAGAAAAAGATTTGAACAAATGGAATGATCCGAAGAAAGGAAATCACAAATTCACAATTGATGTAAGCATAGCAAATAAACTATCTTACAAAACTGCATTGCCTGAGCTGTCCAATAATCTCCACATCTTGTTGGGTTACCGGTTTGTCATTAGGCAACATGGCACTTGCATCCTATAGATAGCTAGAATATCAGTAAGTCTCCTTATATAGACCCTTTAAACAATGTATAATTATGATTTAAGTTGATATAAACACAATTTTTACCATAAGGGCATCAGCAAGCTTTGTTTTGCATTCATAGTTGCCGCAGATTGAGCCATGGCGCCTACACCACCAGGAGTGATGACATTACTACGGGTTGCTCTAACCTATTCTGCTTGAATCGTTGCTCTGATCGACTGGCTTATCACTTGCTATTAATGTAGTTGCTTCGAGTGCTTCTCCAATGCTTATTTTCATTGAAGTCGATCTATCTTCTAGTGATTGGTTGCCATTGCGAAGCCCATACAGATAAGGTTCTGTTGCCGAACCTCTCTGCTTTCAAGACTAGTACTATCTGAAATGACATTAACAGGAACCGTCAAACTTGATTAGGGGGATAGATTCTGCAAGTCGTCCTTCTCAACGAATAATTGTATTCCCCATTAAATTGGAACCTTGAAGATGCATGGCATATAGGCACCATGTCTCTAAAAAAAAAACGGCACCAATCTTCCTGCCCTCAATTGTGTTTCTAGTATCGTATCCATAGTTTGGTATTTTTCATCAGATTATATTACTTCAACGTATTAAATACTTTTCTGCTCGGTGGACCATTTATCAAGAAAAGATATAAGTCGAGAGGGAGATAAATCGAGACAGTATAGTAAAAGCTAATTGCCAATTTGAAGGTCATATGAAAGATCCACGTGGGAGAAACCCCAACCAATAGTGATCTACGTGGATCACTCCTTAACATAGAAAGTGCCACCTAGGAAAGAAAATATCCACCTAAGATGTACTCTTCTTTAATATAGAGAGAGAGGTGATATAGGCCCTTCACATTGGGCCAAAAACTTATAAGGTAGGGTAGCGTACTCCCAAATGAATTTCAAACAAAATTGGGTTCTACAACTACATCAAATATCGACCAAAATCCACCAACTTTCAAAAAATCTTTCAGGTATAATACACACATTGGGTACCAAAAATTGACTTCTTGAAACGTCGATCCATTTCAAGGCTTGAGAGCCACGGCAAGTCCAAGCCTAGGAGGTGCACTGATGGCTTTAGAATCATATTCTGCAGAAAACGTTATATGTGACTTGGGTCTCCACTCTCGCTGGCATACCACCCCAACTATCCCATTGTTCGAAATGCGTGCTTTTATCAATGTAGAAGGATCAATAGCATGTGAGCTTCCAAAGGTGAAAGTATTTTCATAGGTCGTAAATTTGTGAGTCATCTCAGCAGCAATAGTAGAACCATTAATTGGCACAGACTGAATGAAAGACAACTTCAAGGTCTCTCCTTTATCAGCCCTACATCACCCAAATATGTAACATAAGTTGCAAAGTCCTACATATAGCCCAATCTGACAGATAAATACATGAACAATAATTAGACTTAACTTCCCTACATTGACTAGATGTTGATAAATCACAGCACTCGATATCATCATTTATCAAAACCATTTTATGAATTCAGCTTTATGGCCAGGGTAAAAGGGTAAGGACAATGAAGACCCATCTGATAATAGCATGTGGCAATCCTGACATATCAACTTGGCTGTCCAAATTCCAAATATGTTGTCTTACCATGTCCTTCTGACAGTGCCACAGATCTAGGAAACTTTTCTAGCCAAGATCCAGGAGGATATCTCAAGGTGGACCTTGGGATCTGATGTTGCATATAGAAGAATAACAATTTTGGGAGAAAACAATGCATATAAGTATTTACCATAATAATGTTACAAGTAACTTCATATAAACTAATAATTGGTCATAGACATAACATGCAAATGACTCTGGTTGACCAATAACTATTCGGCCCTTTAGATATTAGTCAAACCCAGAAATCCATCCCACTAAAAAAATGCAAACTTAAAACTCATCAAAGAGTTAATAAGTAGGGGAAGAAAAAGGAGAGAGAATGGTGTACATACAGAACAAGAGCAGCAGAAAGATCCGGCGTATTTAACCCTATCCCAACATTGTACTTGGTGAAGGAGGCAGTCGAGGTGTCAAATCCAACTTCACCACCAAGGCTATGCTGTTTGCTTCCAATGGCTGCAGCAAACTCCAGAAACGGGGAAGGAGTCAAGCCAATGCTGGAATTTATGGTTGCATGATGATGAAGGTACTGCAAATCCAGCTGATAGCAGACACACGTAAAAGAAAAGAAATGTGTTTTAGTAAACTACAGAAGTTCTGATAGCAAAACTTAAGAGAACCTCGTAAGATTCAACTGAACAAATGTTAAGAGACAACATGAAACATTTTTTAGTAACAACAATGCTATCATCAAGGACTGGACCATCTATTGGTTCTGACTTCTGAGTACCAAGCTTTTTTTAAGCTATTGATAAGATAATTTAATTATATTGATACAAAAAAGTCGAGATAATCTACAACAGAAATTGTTAACTTTGCTAGAGTTATCACAATCAACTAACCTTGACAGACTTATGATCAGGTATTTTAAAGCTGAGTGCCGCCTTGGTAGATGGAACGATTTCATTCACAGTTACGGTTGTTGATACCTGCGAGTATGCGTAGTTAGTAACCTAAGCAATTAATGCTTGTGATCTTATACCACACGAAAAACACATGGCAAAGTCCAAACAATAGCATGAGCATGCAGAAATTGACAACGAACCAACAAAGACATACAAAAATTATAAAAAAAGATTTGGCAATTCTATTGAGAAATCTCAACTTACATTAGAACAGGTATCAACTTTAACATCCACTGTCGTACCACTGCTCTTGTATTGCGTGCTAATATCACCGACAAAAATTTGATCCCTCACCGAACCAGCAGCAGTGACTAACTGCCACCAAAGAAATACTTTGTACTTGGTAAAAGGGATAACTAATATAGAACTGAGTGATCCGTACATTATTTCAGTTAGGATGTCTTCTGAAAAGGTGTCGATAAATTGCAAGTATCTTGTACTTAATCTGTAAAGTTGAGGGTTAAAAAGAAGATATTACGAATCTTTTGATACTAAGTGGTCCACTTTAGCTTAGATGCACTTAGAGGAGAATTTCTTCTCTTGCTAATTTAATTGGATAGTTATGATAAATTTCATGGAAAAGGACAAGGAAAGGCTAATTTGAAAAGATTTGTATTCACATCAGATGGCATTTACCAACATATACGTCTATATGGATATTTTTGGAGACTATGGAAATTATTTTTGGAGAGTAATGTAAGATTTGATTGGTATGTGCATCTCTATCCCATCCTCTTTAGTTGTCATAAGTTCTCCACACCTAGATAAATAGTATCAGCTCCCCACCTCTTCAGACCACCAAGTCGGGAGAACCTGCTTCTTAATATATCTTTTTTTAAGAACTTAAAAAGCTTAAAAGTGTGAATAAATATGTACCAATCCACTGTCGCTTGGAATTGTTAGAATGAACTTGTTATCAAAGTTATAGTCTTTGGTCAAAACATCTGCACAGGAAACAGAGAATTATTTAAAGATGATAGATAAATCGGAATCTCTAATGAACTAGATCGATAAATGTGATAGGGAATCAGCTTAGACTGACTAATTGTGGAGAAAAGATTCAGGTATGGAAAGAACTAGGAGCTTATTGCCACACCATATCATCCTTGTAGGCTGTAGCAGTAAACTAAATCAATATATGTGATATAGACTCAGCATAGACTAAATAATCTGAGTAATATATAGTATGCTTACTTATTTCCATGTCGCATTACCCTAGTTCTGTTAGTCTTCCATTAACACTTCTCAACTTTATATTCTTTTAAAACTATGATTTGACCAATTCTTAGGTATTCTAGTCATCTTTTTAGCACATTCACATCTATAATAAATAACAAGTTGTGGTCTAGAGGAAACAATCTTATCAAGTTTTGAGATTTTTCCTGAGGAACAATACAGAAAATATCAAGGTTCTAGTCAAGTGCTCTTTTATTAAAAATGCGTGATTAATCATGATGCAATTCACTAGATTGACGACTTTGTCAGATCAGCCGAAAAATTCTCTGCTATATTTCTCTTGATGATGTTTTCTTTTTTGGCAGAATAGTATCTGAATTTCATTAGCTGAGCCAGGCCCAATCTGTTGCTCAAATGAGGACATCAGGATGTCCTCACCTCACGACTTGATGTGCGGATCGATTTGGTTTAATTTTTAAGTTCTGCAATCCTCATGGCCTCATCCGCCACCAATGTTCTTGAGGGATGAGAACAAGGTGGAAATGCCTATTCAATTCTTGATTACTTTAAGCTAATCTCTAAAGGATTTAAATAGCAATGTGGCACATCATTATTGATTATTGCTAGAAGCATATCCAATTTTTTGTGTTATAAAGGGTATTCATGATCCGTGACAAAATGAACTTATGCTCAAACTCCGAACAGTTCTGCTATGACTAAATCTCTTATATTTATGGTGGAACTTATACCGAAGATGTTAATACAAGAATCCAAGACACTAACCTTTTACTCTTTTTCCAATGTCGGAAAATGGAGCTGGGCTGCTGGGCATTCCAAATTTAACTGAAGACTTATTCTGCAACCAGTTAAAAATACAGTTAGCACACAAGAAACAAGCACTACAATATCAAATGAAGTGGGAGACTAGTCACTAAACTTCATATGATCATCACTTACACCTATCCTTATTACTGAATAAACATGCTCTTTCCATATAACATAAATGAAATGACAACTATAATTAGAAAAATATAAACATCTAAAACTACCACATACCACTCAACAGTTCATTTTACAGAAAATAATGGTGTTCAGTTTTTACAATAATAATATATTCTTTTAAACAATTTTTGTGCCAAGTGGCATTCAATACAAATGTTCTCTTTGATTTGATAATATTTAGATTCTCTTGGAGATCATTCACAGAACACGTTTTTATAGGCTAGATTCTCTTGTAAAAAATAGCCTAAATAACCGTAATCATAAATGATATGAGCAAAAAAGACGCTTAAATAAGGGAGGGGGAACAATGTGACAGTGGTACAAGAAAAAGGCTATATAACTCTACATTTCCTAAATTGAGCACACAAATATAAATACAAGAATCCTTAGTTTTAGCCTTCCTAAACTAAAAATCAGTTTATTGATAAATACAACCACACTTAATGTAAAAAGTAAACCCGCAATGGCTTCAGCATCTTTTTTTAAAAGAAGTTCTAGTCTAAAGTAAACTAAACCTCTCTACAAAATGGACTTGCTTAGCCTATCATAGTGGCTCAACACTACGAAATATTTGTCAGTCCAAAAGAGAAGTAAAGCTACAATTGGTAACTATTTCCTCTACCAAAAGTCGTAAACGCAAACCCCTTCAAAACTTGCTTCCCATTTCACAACTTCCAAGCCTACATGAACTTGTGACGTCAGAGCTACAATTACTACCAGGTAATACCCACATTCTAATTACTTCCACCCCATTTCTCAAAATCAAAATTTCTACAACACCTTTAATTCCAATTTCTTCCACACACTATATATATTTTAACATTGAAATTAAGCAATTTGAGAACATACCCAAGTTTAATGGCTTACTAAAAAGTAATAACAAAGGCAATTCAATCAATCAAATAGCAAAAAAAAAAAGTTTGTTTACTTACTGAAGATAGTGTTGTTGCCATTTGATGATGAAGCGTTTGACAACAACAACAACAACAAGGAAAAGCAGGTCTTTACTACTACTACTACTCTGTTGTTGTTGTTGTTGTCGTCGTCGTCACTTTGTAGTACACAGCTAGATTTTCAATTTCATTTTTTTAGGGTTTATTGTAATCATAATTTCGCGACATTCCGTGAACGATATTTTCAAAATTCGGCATGAAATATATCTTGTGGTATTCTCGGGACGATATTTTGGGCCCTTGAAATATTTTAGTGTTTGTGGCAAGGCCCAAAATATCGATATCGATGAATATATCGGTGTACCCAAAAACCGATATATATCGGATATATCGGATATTTCGGATATATCCATTTTTTTGGTAACTAGTCCAAACTATTTAAAATATCGGAAATATCGGATATATCGGAAATATAATATCGGAAATATCGGATATATATCGGAAATATATTGGAAATATCGGATTTATATTTTAAAATTGTCAAAAAGTCAACCGATATATATCGATTATATCGGAAATATCGATTATATCGGGCGATATAAAGTTTCATATCGGAAATCCGATATATATTTATATTCGGTGGATATATGTCAAATATCGATGTTAAAAAATAAATATAAATCGGATATATCGGCGATATTTTGGTCCATGGTTTGTGGTACTCTATACTGGAAATAATTATTTTAGACACATTTAGGTTTCTAAATTATTATTTTTTATTAGGCGATTCAAGACAAAATAAGTTATTTATTATAATATATATTGTGGGACTATTAAGTACATCATATTAAATTCTAGATACTTTACGTTATTTAACTTGAAACTAAAAAAAAACGCGTTTTTTTCTCCTCTTTTAAAAACAAAAAAAAAAATGTTATTGATTTATTTTCCAATAATTTACCTCTCTAGCAACATTTATCTCACCAATAAACATGCATGAACACTTGTTTTTTATTTGAATTAACTATACAAAAACAAAAATAATGAGGATGAATATCAACCTAATGAGGATGAAGAAAAAAATTCAAAATCAAAATTTGATGAATGAGAGAATTCAAAAGATTACTTTATTTTATCTAGCCTAAGTCTCAATCAACAACTAATGATTTTGAATTCAGAACAAGATCATGTGTTGTTTCATTTTATTATTATGGCGAAAACTTTAGTTAGTTATGAGGTATGAGAGTGTTTTTATGGGTATGTTTATGATCACCCATATTTTTAGTTTGAACTTAATTTGATAATTATTATTATTATTATTTTATTGGCAAACCTATTTTAAATGAGATTAGTAACTCTTTTAGAGGGTTAAGGCAGACTCACACCGATTACATTGAAGGAATCTAGTCCGAAGACTTACATTGCCCGAAGACTCATCAACCCCTCTCCCGTGAAAAAAGGGGTACACAACCAATTGAGCTAGAAGCTCTTGTAATTTGATAATTATAATGGACTTAAAAGTTAAAAGTTAAAACTGCCCAATGTACATTCATTGTCATGCTTAATTATGAACCTTAATTGGTCCTAAATCATCATAAAAAACAGAAAAAGATCAATAGTTGATAGTTGATTGGAACAGTTAGACAATTCCAACCCCACATCATAACACACAAAAACAACAATTGGTCACTGGAAATTTCAAACCAATAATTGAGCTGCCTAACATTTTCCTTTACAAAGTTTATTCTATTATTATTATTATATTCCTCATTTCCTTGACATTGGAGATGGAAGACAACCATCTTCTCCACCCTTTCATTCCCAACACCATCACATCCACCACGACGAAACAAAATGACCATATTGCCAATATTGTACCCCGGTTTATGTTTATTTTCTTTGTCGCAATTATTTCTATGTGGGCTAATTACCAAGCATCGAAAGGCTTTGAGATTGTTATTATCAACGACGTAAAAGACGCCAAGTCAGGTAAAAAATTTCATCTATTGTTCGTATCAAATGATAAAATCACACAAATTGTTCTCAGCACAAGTAAAATAGCTGAAACAGTTCTGTACCCTGATGACAGGAAACAGAAAAAACCGGTCACAAGTGTCACAATTAGATTGACCAATCAAACTATGGCACATCAGCAGGTGGTTGTGGACACTCAAGGCACGTATGAGTATGTTCTTCATATTAGTTCTTCTTTGATGGAAGAGAAAAATGTAGAGAAAGCAGTTGTATTGGCAGTACAGAGAGGAATGACACGTGTATGGTTATGGAATGGGGAGGGTGGTACACCTGATGAGCTTATTGATGGTATAGTAGAGTTCGTTAATGTAGTTGGGGGTCATGTAGGAATACCCGATTATAGGCTAAAACGGTTGCCGGTAGTTGATAACATGTGCTGGAAATATGGTGATCACATGGACATGGCTCATTTTTTGAGATATTGTGAGACGATGAAGAATGGGTTCATTGAAAGGTTGAATCAAGCTATGGAGAGCAGTTGGCATGATTCAATGGTGGATGATGCGCTTGGAATGCCAGCTTGGCAGCTCTGTGGGTCCTATTATTCACTTTAAAGCTCAGAAATGATCGAATGGCGTTCTTGTTATCCAGATAAGGTTGCGTGGACTGTGGCATTCAATTTATCGAAAAATCACCATCAAGGCATCAATCAAGACTCAAAATGAGTTGTTGCACAAAGTACTTTAGATTTAGGCATTCATCTTACATGTATTTCATTCTTTATGATTTATATTTCTGTAAAATTATTTATATTTTATTTTTTTTCCTTTTCAAACTATCACATACTTTATTCAATATTATATGTCTAAAATAGATTATAGATCTTTGGAGTACATTGTATAGTGGTTGACCGGTTGCCATCAAGGGTTGTGCTCAAATTAAAGGACTAGAGCAATGTAGAATTGTACACTAATTCTAGGCCATGCATTCTTAATCCTTGGTTGATGATTTTCAATTCAAGGATGACTAATTGTTTGGGGTATTTAGACTTTGGTCCTAACAATAGTGGGTTTATTAGGGTTTGGTCCAGAAAAGCTTGAATATTAGGGTTTAGTCCTAGTTTTGGTTGTTGACTGTCATATAAGTTCAACCTATTTGTATTTTTGAAATGACTATAATACCCCTCGTGTTTGTATTCATAGTTGTTTAAAACAATGAATGGGATAACTACTACTACTACTACTGATCTTGAACAACTTAAATCAGAAATGTACTATGCTTCTCCATCCAGTTCTTTTGATTCCACAATTTCAAAGCTATACAATGAGATCTCTAATGATGATTTCCAGTCATCATCACCCTCAAGCTCTGAATCATTCATTTTTTAGTCCAACACGAGAACTTTGATCATTTCCATTATAAACCAAGTTAATGTACTTGAATCTAACTTCGAACCATATCAACAACCAAAGAAACGAGATTGAATCCAAAGAGTTTCATAATAGAAGTCGTCAAATGTTGAGGAAAACATACATTCTGAGGAGGAGTAAGAAGAAGGCCATGGGGAAATATGCACGGCCAGAATCATTCAAATCGTCGTGGATCCGGACTATGGCTTGGAACCTTCCGTCAATAATATTGAAGTAGCTAAATCTTATGATCTTCAAGGCTTTTAATATGCATGGAAGTAAAGCCAATCTCAACTTCCCTCATGAAATTGAAAACCAGCAACCATCTGACAACTCTGTTTGCCGTAAAAGATGGCTCAAAGAAAATTTTGATGCAAAAGAAGAGAAGGCAATGAAACAAAACCGAATTGCAAAGAAGAGTATTGAGACGACAATTAGTTTGTCAACCACATCTGGTTGGACTGGCATTTGGGAGGTGCAAGATTATAACAACAATTTTGATTTCGATGTTCCTTTGTTATCACCATTATCTTCAGTTGGGTATCCAATTTTGATTATAATAGCAATTTTGATTTTGATTTTGATTTTTGAAATGACAATAATTCTTTAATGGTTGGCAATTAGGACTAAACTCTAATTTGTCAAATAACAAGTAGGGACCAAGTCCTAGAAGATGACCTTATTTTTGTATCAAAGTCTAATTTATATATTCATGTGATGTTGCACGTGGTTTATTGTCATTTCAAAAATACAAACAGATTGACCCTCATCCGGGCCAAACTCGGTTAGTGACTCTCCAAACAGACAGTCAACAACCAAAACTAGGACTAAACCCTAATATTCAAGCTTCTTTGGACCAAACCCTAATAAACCAACTATTGTTAGGACCAAAGTCTAAAAAACCCTAATTGTTTTTCGACTTCATTCTGGTTTATTAGTTCACATTTGAAAATTTACATATAAGTTCAAAAATCTTGAAATATTGAAATGTGAAATGTCAATGTCCTGTTCTTCATAGTTGAATTAGATTTCCTTATATTGAGCTAGAATATCTTTTCTGGTATATATTGTACAGTATCTCTCCAAAATACCATTGGCCTTCCATTGCAGACTTGCTAGGGTGTTAATTAATTCGATCCTAAGATCCTTATCAATTTTATCATCATTTTTCAAAGAAACATTAATGTCATAATCTCTGTTTATTCCACCCTTTGTGATATTGGCGTGCAACAATTCTACATAGTTGTCACCTTGCACATACATAAACAGGAAAAAAAACAAAACAAAATATGAAGAGCTCAACCTACTATTACTTTTTCAAATTTCATCTTTCCTAGTCCTTGCTCAGTTGCTCTTAGCCTCCATGGTGTAAAAGGTGACACCCTTGAAGATAATTGCATGCAGGGACGGACCCAGTGTATAAGCAGGGTATTTACTTGAATACCCTCAACTTTGCCGAAAAAAACACAGTAGTAGTGTTGGTAATTAGCTTGGCCGATAAGTTTACAAGTTATTTTTTTTGGATAAAGGAGTTTGTAACGTAGGCCCAAGTGCACAACAGCCCAAGTGCACACTATTACTCAAAGTAAAGGTGGAATTTGAGCTGAGCGGTTCAGGCTCAGTCTCGGCTCGTTTAACCTCGGTTCGAATTCGCTGGTTTAACTATATGAACATGCTCGAACTAAAATTAAAACTCGTGTAACAAATGAGTTTGATAAAGCTCAGCTCGTTTAGCTCAAATAATATCTTTTGTAGTGTAAAATAACTGAGCTACTCGGGCTCGACTTGTTTAAACTCGGTTCGAACTCGCTCGTTTAACTATATGATGGCTTGCTCGAAACAATTTAAAACTTCGTGTAATAAACCAGCTGCGTATTAAAGATATTAAAGCTCGGCTCGTTTAGCTCGAATTCTACCCTTAACTCCAAGAGTTATTCTTTTTTGTCTTGTTCAGACTTACCCAAACTCACTCAATTATATTTCTCGATCACCTCCTATTTTTCTCGGACTTTTTAGAATCATATGCTTTTTTGAGGTACTTGTTAATTTATCCATTTGTTTGATTTTTCCATTATTGAAATATTTAATAATATTTAATATTTGTTTTGTATATGAGAATTTGAGAATTTTGTGGTGGTACTTTGTAAGGTGTTATGTTTATTTTGTATATGAGAATTTGAGAAAAATTTGTTTTGAGCAGTTGATGTATTTATGTGGATGGTACACAATACTTGTATGTCTACTCAACATTCTATTTTTTGTGTTCTCAAGATTTTACGAAACGAATTTATTTGTTACTTGCTTTTATCTACCTAACACTAAATAATTTTTTTGATTGTTGAATTTCTAACTTGAATACCTCAATACCGTCGCCGAAACTCCTGGGGTCCTATTTTGTGTGACAACTCTCCAAACAGACCCCAGACGCCAGACTGCAGATCTTCAAGTACTTGGCGTCTTGGCGACATATCCATCAGTTTAGCCGTATTCAATGTGACTTCTATCAAAGCACATATTCCACATATTCTGAAGGATCGAGGCATATACATGAATGTATCCATGGCGAAATGCTTTAAAGAATGTTTAATTACAAGCTTACACAATTGCATGTTTGCATTCCAAGATGTTTCGTGACGCACTTGGTACAGCAAGAAACTATTATTATTCTTATACACTCATCAATAGTGTCCATATGGTGCCAACAATTTGTGAAACTGGGTTTGGACGTACTGATGAAGCTATCGACGCCACTGACTACAGGAAACAAATTTTTTGTCAACTTCTTAGTATTCCTTTAGGCATAACTTCCATTTTGAAATGACGGCATGTAGGATAGCATCAATATATGTCTAGCTGGTTTAATGTCATTAATCACAACGTTTAACAATTTTTTTTCGGTGATTACTTTCGGTATATTATAAATCAGTGATGTTAATTTCGTCTTTCGTTTTCCTCTGCTGTGTCTATATGTTGATCTCCTATATATATTTGATATTATCACAATATATATCAAGAATATTTTTCATTTTTAGCTTAACTATTTTTGTATGCCATGGATATACTTCGATTGGATATGTGATACTTTTTTGAAGATCATTGATGTTTACTGAATTACACGTAATTGCATTGATGAGCACAAATTAGCAAAAAAACTTGTGTAAATGCAAATAAGGTGCACAAACAAAAAAAAGGTATTAGATTGTAAACTGAGGTAGTTAAATTTCATATTATAGGAGAAAAGCTGAAAACCAAACTTGGTATAATAACATAATGAGTGTAACTAAAATTTTCCACTGTACTATACTGATCGATATGATACTACAAAAATTTAGAACTAACTATTTGATGATGTCTACTTAACTACTTATACAAGCACACCATCACAACTAGTTGTAGTACTGCAACTATCTTTCGTCCTCTATGTGTGTCACTTCGTCGAGCAAAAGGGGTCATTCTACATCAGCAACGTCAAAGATAGCAACAACGACGACCAACAAGGTCAAACGATCGAGGTTAAGTTTGTTCTTCAGATACCCATGCATATACGAAGTATTTGGTACTCAAATTTGAGTTGTAGATTCCTTTCTTTCTGAGGTGGAGAAATAGTCTTGGGACCGCTTCTTTTAGAGACTTAAAGCAAGAAATGACATCAAAAGACATGTTGAAATGAAAAGGAGATGCAAGCAATGTGACATTGAAGATGCTGAGTTGCTGGACCCAGATGGATGTGATCCGAAAATTGTTTCTCCTGTCTGGTTGGTTGTGTTTAGAACGGATGAACTGGTGCTGTAAAGTGCGCATCAGTTGTTGTTAACATATTCGAAGCGACTAATAAACACAAACGAAAGTAGATTGAGTGATTTTTACCTAGTTGATGCATATTGACATCCCCCAGAACCTGCAAGAATACAGAGGAGTTGTCCATTTATTACCCAATGCTACACAAAACTTTGAAAAAAAAAAATGTCAACATGGGAATAAGGGATGCATAATTGCATAGTACAAATGAAGCAGACACGGGGAACAACAAGGAATGCAGCACAAACCAATGAAAATGTTGATGCAAACATATAATCTTACTTGGGTCTACATTTGTGATGATAGCAGTCCCTCCAAAGTTGCAACTAGTAGGAGTAGGATTCTTTTGGTAGTAGTTATTAAACGCGTGAGATGCATGATCATGAGGTGTATTTGGATTGTAACAGCTTCCACCTGGTTGAATTGCTGAACAATCTGCACCACCATATCCGCAGGCATAATCAAGAGCTACTTGCAAAGCTGTCTGTGAGGCACCTTGGACTGCAACACACCAACTACCACCTGATGATGCAGGGGACGCAACGTTTGGACTAGTTACTGGGTTTGTTATGGTTGGAGTCATTGGATTTGCAACTGGATTAGTAACTGGAGTTGTTGTAGTTGGATTCAATGGATTAATCAAGGGTACTGTTGTTATTGGTGTTGTTACATCTCGTATGGTGGTGGATGATGTTTGTTCTCCGCCTCTTAGGTCCCTCCTAGAAGTAGATGAGAAAAATACTTGCTTTTCTACGCGATCCAATCCTTCAGCTAACTTGACCAATAATTTTTCTTCACTTGAACCTGCATTTGGACTCAAACAACAGCTGATCACCATCATATCAAATGCAAAGTAGGTTAAACTAGTCCAATTCTAGTTCAAATGGTCTAAGATGCAGATATGAACTCTTACAGGAAAGAGATACACACGCATGTAGAAAACAGTTTGCATCGAATTGAAAACAGAGGAAATAGTCTGTTGCAGATTTTCATTACTCCATTAAATGAATAGACATGAAAACCATGATTGCAGTCGAAACTCAAACCGACATACATGAAACAATGATTAGAAAGCAAAAAGAGAACAAAACACCCACATTGTGAAACAACCAAAGTGATCCTAGACATAAAAGTAAGAAATCCCATCAGAAAAAAGAATTTTTCCAACTGACCTGAACAGAACCAAAGGCCCAAGATGAAGAATATGATACACTGAACAACGCTTCTTCCCATACCTCCAACCTTCTTCTTCTATTGAGTTCAACGCAAAGATAGTGGCAAAATCACTTTAACAAGATTGAAGCATTAATTATTGATCTTGATAAAGAGATGTATGAGTACTTTTGATCACCTTACTAGGTTATACAAATGTATTTGAAGAATCAGGCCTAGAGAGACAAAGAGTGAGAGATGGAGGGAATAAAAGAAAACTTGGGAAAGGAGGCATGGAGGTTTGGAAGGTGCAGGGTCAAGTGGAAAAAGGTGGCAAAAGTGAAGAGTAAGAAAAAGGAGGTAAAGAGAGAATTGTTTGGAATTTAAGTGTTCCAAGTGTGTGTTTGTGGGATGATACTAATGATGATTTTGTGACAGCATTCACTTTTACTGTTTTATGGGACTAAATCAAAATGCCAAAAGTGGGGGACTAGAGAGAAGGAGGGTGATAAGACTGATAGAGGTATCTTGTTGGTTGGTTGGGTGCGTGTTTCAATATCTCTTATTTCAAGCTCTTCAACCAACATTTGAAAGTCTTTAACCATGAAGAGACTACCAGTATAATACCACCAAAAAATTCAGTTTATTGCAGTTACTTTGTCAGTGCGGATATGTAACAAGACTTGTCACCCTTAAACAACAAATAATAGGAACATGGGTCATAGACTCATTGGTTCCAATTTAGACTCCATTTGAGCAAAGTTTTTGTTCAATTAATCATAATTCATTAACTAGTTTTTTTTTTTTTTTTGCTTTCACATCTTCCTCAGTAGCTAGTCAGAACAGCTGAGAGTAAGTCTATATCTATGGATTCCCTTTATTTTGAAGTTTGAGAAAATTATGGATCAAATAGATAGTACCTTACTAGTAAATAAAAAATTGATAGCACCTTACTACAAATTTGTATACCAATTTGTACTTGTGAATTGAATATCTTTGCTAAGATTAAAGGGTCTATTATATATAAAGGCCATTGAATCCATTTTCATCCATATTGCTACAGGCAACTGCAGGCTTTCAAACCTTGCCTTCTGCAGCCTTGCCTTCTACAGTTCTACATCCAGGAGATAACAATGCATGTAGTAGCTAGGAATGCCTAGGATGGAAAATACAATTGCCAAAAAGAAAAAGGGAGAAAATTAAAAAATAATCTAAAAGTTCAAGATAATTATATATATTGATCCATTAGCCGTGCCTTAAAGAAAGAGACCAGTTACTCCTCATTTTAGATGAGATAATTATGTTAGCTAACTTCCCCATTGTAAGGGA
Organism: Coptis chinensis; assembly: GCF_015680905.1. NCBI lineage: Eukaryota > Viridiplantae > Streptophyta > Magnoliopsida > Ranunculales > Ranunculaceae > Coptis > Coptis chinensis. The sequence continues at coordinate 79,858,497 of NC_141464.1, forward strand.
ACAGTCCCTGCCAATTGAGGCCATGTCGAAACTTGTTTAATTTGAAAGTTCAAGCCATAGTGTTCTCCTGTCCAATCTTTTTCCTTTTTTTTCCCATTTAAATACACACACTACACAAGACCATAAATAAAGAAGTATTAACTTAGGATCATTCAATCAAAAGGTAAAAATTGTAGAGCATCGGTTTGATACTAAGATGTTATTAAATTATAATTATATCATAATAATATGCAGTGTAGATATCCACTCATCATTCATATCTCTTTGCAGTTTTTAGCTTCTAGTCATCATTTTTCTTTCAAAAATTCAAAATTCAAATGTTTTCATATGCCATATCTGATCACTTTATCATGGTTCAATCCATTAGCTATGTGACTTATCATCATCGAGGCTGCATGAAGTATATATCACTCACTTTTATAGTTCTATAAATCTATTTAATGTATATCGAAAATCCTTAAACAAAAGTGCAGGGTCATAACATTTTTGTTTGAGGATTAGTCAGAAATTATAGAAAGATACCCTGTAAGGTTGAGTTAGCTAATGCCTAATGAACACGAAAATGGTGCTTAACCCCCATCACAGTGCACATAGAACTTATGAGACTTATCACATATCCATTTAGCGTAGCAGTTCATATTTCACCAAACAAAAGTCCAAAACCGCACTTCAAAATTCTGGACTAGCTTAGGTGTCTGCTGTCCAGCATTCCTGACCCTCACTCTTCAAAACAATTAACTAGTCCCCCCCTTTTCATCCTATCCACATGAGAATCATGAGAGGATAGGAAAAATGCGCACCAGTCTTAGTGCAATAACACCAACACCATTATCATCATCCACTTCCATATCTCAGTTCATTTCAAACCATCCAGCTCTTCTCATGCTAGAGAAAAAATGCACCAGCATGGCAGACCTTCATAAGCTTCATGCCAATCTTATCAAAACTGGTCTAATAAAAGACCATATTGCTGCTAGTAGAGTCTTATCCTTCTGTGCCACATCTCCATTTGGTAACATCAACTATGCTTACTTAGTTTTCTCTCAAATTCAAGATCCAAATCTCTTCACGTGGAACACTATCATAAGAGGCTTCTCTCAAAGCTCCACACCTCACGTTGCTATATCTTTGTTTATTGACATGCTGCACTCTTCCTCCATTCAACCACAAAAGCTAACTTATCCTTCACTCTTTAAAGCTTATGCTCAACTTGGTCTAGCTCATGATGGAGCTCAACTTCATGGTAGAATCATAAAACTTGGGCTTCAAGCCGATCCTTTTGTTCGGAATACTATCATTTACATGTATGCAAATTGTGGTTATCTGATTGAAGCTAACAGGTTATTTGATGAGAATGCAAACTTGGATGTCGTTGCTTGGAACTCTATGATCACGGGTCATGCTAAAAATGGAGAAGTTGATGACTCAAGAAGGCTATTTAATAGAATGCCATCGAAAAGTGCAATATCGTGGAATTCGATGATTGGTGGATACGTAAGGAATGGTAAACTCATAGAGGCATTTGAGCTTTTTCGAGATATGCAGAGAGAAGGGATAAAGCCTAGTGAATTCGCCTTAGTGAGCTTACTAACCGCTAGCGCTCGCTTAGGTGCTCTAGAACAGGGGAAGTGGATTCATGCATACATTAACAAGAACAAAATCGAACTCAACACCATTGTTTTGACAGCAATTATAGACATGTATTGCAAGTGTGGAAGGATTGAGGAAGCTTTTAAAGTGTTCAAGGCATCCTCAAAAATAGGACTTTCGTGTTGGAATTCTATGATAATAGGCTTAGCAGTCAATGGGCATGGTGAGGAGGCAATACAATTATTTTCTGACCTCGAATCCTCTGGTTTGAGACCGGATGACGTAAGCTTCATTGGTGTTCTAACCGCATGTAACCATTCAGGCATGGTTAATGAAGCAAAGTACTATCTTTCCTTAATGACTGAAACATACGTGATTGAACCTACTATTAAGCACTATGGTTGCATGGTTGATGTTCTAGGCCGAGCTGGACTTCTTGAAGAAGCAGAAGCACTCATAACTAACATGTCAATAAAAGCAGATGCCATCATATGGGGGTCATTGCTATCTGCTTGTAGAGATCATGGTAACGTTGAAATGGGTGAACGAGCAGCGAAGAGATTAGTTGAGTTGGATCCTAGTGATAGTGGAAGCTATATACTTTTATCGAATGTTTACGCATCCTCAGGTAGATATGAGGAGGCAATGGATGCAAGGCGTTCAATGCAGGAAAGAGGAACAAAGAAAGAACCAGGATGTAGTTTGATTGAAGTGAATGGTGAAGTTCATGAGTTTGTAGTTGGTGGGATTTCGCATCCTCGTGCCATAGAGATACATGCCTTGTTGGATGAGTTGGGTTTGATGTTAAAGGAAATTAAACTTTGACGACTGTAGTCTTAAAATGGGGTAAACACAATTATTAAGACTAATTATTAAAATGTAGTCAAATGGAGGTGGTTAACACTAATTATTAACCCATATGAAAAACACGTTCGTGGTTCATCTTGATAAACCAATTGCTATCGATCATATCAACACCACCACTGCCATTTTTCAAAAATAAACTTTTGGTACACCATGCAAGTTTTCTTTTTAATTGTCTAGTTAGTTGAGAGAATAGAGATTTTTTTTGGGCCCCACCATAATTAAAAAAAAAAAAAAATATAGGTCCCACAAACACTCTCCACCGAAGACATTTTCATCTTGCCCCCAAAAGTATTACACTATTAGTAGCCAATAAACACAATAATTGTGACTATTAGTGGCCAATAAACACAATAGACCAACCCCATTGTGACTATTCGGCAACCGTTGTTGGTTCGCAAAAGTATTACACTATTAGTAGCCAATAAACACAATAGAACAACCTGATTGTGACAATTCGGCAACGGTTGGTTCTAAAAATTGTAGAATTAAACAACTAATTAAAGAGACAATACACGAGAATTTATAGTGGTTCAGTGCCAATGCGGCAATCTATGTCTACGGGAAAAGAAATGTTTATTGCTTGATTGATTTCGTAGGGTTCCATTACAGAGATATATATAGGCACAACACAAATGCACAAAATCGTGTATATTATAAGAATGGAGTATTCCCTTTTATAGAAACACCAATATCGGTCGAACTTGTCATGAACCGACTAAGCGCACACGCGCTCTCTTTCTTCACCCACACTCCCCCTCAAGTTGGTGCGAAGATATCCAGCGAACCTAACTTGGAAAGTATATCATGGAACTCGGAAGCTGGAAGTTCCTTGGTAAAAATGTTTGCAAGCTATTGGTCACTTCGAACAAAGAAGGTAGTGACAATGTTAGACTGTACTTTTTCACGCACAAAATGACAGTCAACTTTAATATGCTTAGTTCTCTCATGAAACACTGGATTTGCAGCAATGTGCATAACAACTTGATTATCACACTAAAGTGTAGTTGACAAATGCAAACCAAAACATAAATCCTTCATAAAAGTGCGAAGCCATATGATTTCACTGGTGGTGGAAGCCATAGCCATGCACTTAGCTTCAGCACTAGAACGAGCCACTACATTCTATTTCTTGCTCTTCCAAGTGACCAAACTACCTCCCACAAAGGTACAATAACCAGAAGTAGACCGCCGATCAACTAGACATCCTGCCTAATCAGCATTTGTATAAACAGTAATAGATGTATGCCCATTTTTCTGCATCCAAATACCTGCACTTTGGCGACCGCTTTTCGGAATCTTGCAGATTCGAAACTGCATTCATATGTGGAGTCTTTGGAGCATGCATAAAACGACTAACCAAGCTTACTGCATAAGAAATATCTGGTGGGGTAATACTGTAATAGTTAAATATATTAGTTTACCAACTAATTCGCGATAATTGACCAATGTCGGTAAGAAGATCACCGGTGTTGTCCAACTTGGCTCCACTATCAGTTGAAGAATCATATGGTTTTACCCCCAGCTTTCCTATTTCACTCAAAAGATCCAACACATACTTTCTTTGATTTAGAAATATACCTTGATAAGAGCCCAAAACTGTAGTTTTAACCCCTTAACAATAATACTTTTAGACCAATTATGCGAGTAATAAATAAGAGTTAGTGCTGATTTCGTGTTTTTATATATTTTAGGCATTGGAGTCAATTATGTGAAGAAATGTGTCACTTTTGTGAGATAAAGGAGCACGGGTTGGTTGCTAAGAAGTTATGTGATTAAAGGCCAAGACTCAAGGAGAAAAAGCTTTTTTAAAGCCCAGTAAAACTGAAAAGTCAACGCGGGCAGAAACAGTGCACAAAAGATAGCAAAACTTTCAAAGATTGTATCTTTGGACCCAGACCTCAGAATTAGGCCTACCTTATGTCAAAACGACCGTCTTGGAAAGAGTTTTCAATGGTCCAAACATTGACCCAATCAGAAGAGCAGAAGTGGATGAAAAGTCTGTTGAAGTCGAATTGTTTTCATTAGTATTGTTAGTCGATCTTCCCAAAGTCCCATTAAACCCACCCACCCTTGTTTGATTATAACTGTGGTTGTTTACTTCGGAACTGATTTTTTTTTCCGCAGGAATACACTGAGTGCACCCTGCGCTCTTGTAGGCCAAAAATTGGGCGCGACTTTTGAAGTGCTGGACATCAATCGGCCAAGGCACGAAGCGCCCTCTCCCGTCCAATGCTTAACCAGAAAGCTTGAACCCGCCCAAAGTGCCTGGACCTCGAGTCAGACACGAGCGCACCCTGAGCCCTATCTAGGCTACTTCAGAGCACCCCCACTCCCTCTTTTGAACCGCCCAATTTCCACAGGTTAGTTCAAATTTCCATTTCTTCAAGTTATTCAGTGTTTCTAACTTGTTACACACACTGAGCTCGCGTATACAAGACGATATTCATAAGCGAAGCAAAGAGGCATTCATGTACTTCTTTCTTCCACTCCTCGCATCTCTTGTTAGAGGTTTATACTAGTATATCAGGATTGTTTTGAGATTGTCATGTTTAATTAAGATTGGTCTTAGCCTTGCATGAGATTAAGGTCAAGTCGAAGAAAAATGCCTAACGTAATCAAATGGCCACATCAACAAACACGCCTATCTAGTATACCACTCACTACACCTCTAACTAATATACCAAACACTACACCTGATATAATGGTTGAAGAAAGAGAGTCTCCTCTCTCTGACTTTTACAAAGCCTTGAATGATTTCCCAAAATCTTGCATCGTTCTTACAGACCCAGTGGGGGATTTCCAAATTCCCCCAAATATATTTAATTTGTTACCCGTTTTTTATGGGTTAGACCATGAAAAACCCTATCAGCACATGCGTAAGATTGAACAAGTCCTTACCACATTCCACCATCCTACGGTTGGTGCTGAACAAATTAAACTAAGGGTGTTTCCTTTCACTTTAGCCGATAAAGGCAAAGATCTTTGTTAACTGCCCAAACGCCTAATTCTGTGGACTCATGGGCTAAACTTGTTCAACTATTTATGGAACATTTTTACCCACCACTGAAGACAGATGAAATGCTTTCCAAGATTCATTTCTTTCGACATAATCCTCATGAATCATTTTCAGAGGCTTGGAATTGTTTCACCGACCTTCTTATAGAGTGTCCACACCATAACCTTGCGAAAGACACGTTAGTTCATGCCTTTTTTAAGGAACTGTTACACCACTACAAAGAGGTGCTTGACATAATAAATGGGGGTAGTTTTCTTAGTAAAGGAGCCTCAGAGGCTTATAAATTTTTAAAAGATCAAATAAAGCGTAATAATAACTTGGGGGTAGTGACGATATCTCCCGTTCCGTTAGTTCTTCTACAACAATTAAGGCTGCCGGTATGTTTGAGATTAAACCCGATCCTAAACTAAAAACTTTAATCGAATCTCTTACTAAAAAGGTAGAGGCTATTTCTGTTCAACAAAAGTATATCCCCATCATGAATGTCAACTCTAATCCATGTAATTTCTGTTTGAGTCCTGAGTATCTCGGCTCCTATTGTCCTCTCACTTATGAACAACAAACATCACAACAAGATAATGTTTGCTCAATTAATAGTTATCCTATTCCTAACGCCCCTTAGAGACAATATCCCAACTTCAGTTGGAGAAATAATCAACAAGTAACACCTCCAGGGTTTAATAATCAAAATGTAAGGCCAGCAAACAATTCCAACCAAGCTCTACCACGACAAGGACAAGGTCAGGATAATTATAATGCTAATAGAGGTATTGTTCCGGTAAATAATAACTATCACAACCCACCCATTAATAACCAACGTGACATAGCTCCTGTCACACAACCTATAGCAAACACTCCTCTACAATCGGATCATTTTGATGCCTTTATGCAAACCTAACAACAGATTTTACAAGCCATCCAACTTTCCTTACAGCAGTTAGCACAAGAGAAAGTACAACCCAAAGGTGTGTTTCCAGGTCAAACGATACCTAATCCTAAAGCAACAAATATAGTCTTTGAGGTGAACGGTAAATCTAGTACAGAAAATGCAAATGTAGGTGAGCTAAATGCCATCACCACTCTCCGTTCTGGTAGAGTGGTTGATAACGCCGTAACTATGCCTATAGTTACCCCACCAGTAGTCTCTACACCGGATATTGAACTAGATACTGAAATAGAAATTGAAGAGCCTACCACTGTAGAGGTACCAGTTAAACCACAACCTAAGAAACAGAAAGCCAAGGTTATACATTCAGTTGATCCATACGCTAAATATAGAGAGAAACCACCGTTTCCCGAGAGATTAGCAATGTTAAACAAGGATACAAACTTTGACGAAGCCTAACGATAAACCTACCCTTTCTCGAAGCAATTAAAAAGTTACATCACCACGCTAAGTTTCTTAAAGAGTTGTGCACTACTAGGCGTAAGACAAATATTCCTAAAGACGCATTTTTAACTGAATAGTTTCCTACTTTATCAGAACATAATGGAATCGTTAAGTACAAGGACCCTGGTCGTCCTACTGTACAATGCACCTTAGGAGATTCCCACACGACGACCGCTTTACTAGACTTGGGGGCGAGTGTTAAATTACTCCCGTATTATCTATACAAACAAATAGGTCTACAAGAGATGAAACCTACTAAAATGACGTTGCAATTAACGGATCAGTCTATTAAGTATCCTAAGGGTGTGGTTGAAAATGTGCTTGTTAAGGTTCAGGATTTCTACTACCCTAATTTCCCATCTAGTGGGGGGGGGGGGGGATCCTAATTGGCTCATCTAGTGGGGGTGGGGTGTTGGTTTTTCCGTCCTTGATTGTTCAACTTTCCATTTTTGTTACTTAGGCCGTTTAATCGTATTTTGATTCGGGTTGACATTATCTATGAATTTAGTTTTCATTCATTCGCATAACTTACGACACGCACGCACTTTGAGATATTTTCCATTTTTTTATATGTCACATACGGTTAGAGTAGCGTGTTTTATGGATCATTGGATTGGAAATTCTCTCCTGATCGTTTCCATATCTCATTCGCAAAAATCGGACCAGTAACGAATCAATAATTTTAGTTTGAAGTTACGTGAAAAAATCGGAAAATTTCGGAAATCGAATTGGGCTTGGGCCCAAATACCGCATGCATGTGCGTCTCCTTCCTCAAATCAAAAACAGATCGCGAGTTTTGTTTCCAATTCTGCCATTACCAAACTTTAAACCCTAATTTAAAAAAAAAAAAAAAAAAAAAAACCACCACGCCAAAAGTTTAAACCCACTCCAAAACTTCTCCACAACATCCCCACCACCATTTCTAACCTTTTGCACCACCAAAACATAAAAAATAAAAAATTGAACCACCACCGCGCCACCTCCCATTTTTTTTTAGTTAGTTTGGATTTATACTCGTTCCCTACATTGTCTTCATCCCACAAATCGTTTCCAAACTTTAATGGCTCAAAATGACGAATTTTGTCGATTTTATCACGACCATTTCGCCGCGTTTTATAAAGGATGATGAGATGATCCACCGGAAGTGGAAAGGGTTGTGGTATTCGACGAACGATTTTTATCACGAAGATTTGGTCCAACAATTCTATAAGACGAGGGAGTTGGATGGGAATAATATTTTTGTGAAGGTGAATAAATTAAGGAGAGAAGTGGATAGAAATTTATTGGCTCGTATTTTTGGTATGGAGGAAGGACCCACTCTAGTAGCCACATTGCAGGAATCCCAACTTAGTCGGATCAAACCTTTGATGAAAGAGACAGTTTTGGAGGGAAACTACAATTCGAGTTCGCATTGTGTTCGCCAGTCGTCTCTGCAAACCAACCAGCTGGCTGTAGCTCAGTGGATTGGTAGGAATGTCATTGGAAAAGAGAAAGTCAGTGACATCAGTCTGAATTGTCTTCACGTTCTATGGATACTCCAAGAGAGGAAGTATGAATTCTGTATCTTCGAGTTTTTGATAAATATGATTAGAGGAGTTGGGAAGAGTATTGCACCTCTCCCTATTTTGATAACAAAGATTATAATGACTTTGAGAGCTTTGAAATCTGATCGGATTTGGCTGAAGAGGCACTCAAATCCTACTATTTATACGGAGTGTATCCAGAAAACGTGGAGGTTGCCTGGAGAGAGGGTAGTGGAAGAGGTTGAGTTGGATGATGAGGAGGACACGACGTGTTTTGATGCCGATACCTTGGAGATGTGTACTTCTGATGCAGAACATATGTCAGTGCTTCATCGTGGCATGCGTTCTCTTAATACTATTTGTGAAGATCTCCGGACTCGGCAGACTACCATACATCATAACTATAAGAATCGTGCTCAGTGCGAGGATGAACATTGGGAATAGATGAAGGCAGAGATGGAAGCACAACGCAAGTTCCGAGAAGAAATGCTTGAACACTTCCCACCCCAGGGGGGGTCTTCTTCTGAGGAGGTGTCTATGAGGCATGAACGTCATCACCGAAGGACGGATGGCTAGTGCCCATCGGGAACTCAGGACCCATCTTCATCTCATGGTCCATCTTCAACCAGTAGCGAGTGGTTTAGGGAATTTATTGATTGATGTTATTTTTATTGTTTTTATTAGTTCGGATGTTAAGTTGTTGAATTCAGTAGTTAAATTTGAATTTGGTAGTTAATTGTATTTGAATTTCGATTTTAATTTAATTTGGTTCTTTTCAAATTATACGTTGATTTTAGTGTTAATCCCTTCCCGAATTGTTTGGGGGTGGTATTATTTCTTTTAGCATGGTTTTTATATGATCCACAATTTTAGAAGTAATTTTGTGATGATTGTTGGGAATGTTGCCGATATTTGCATGGCTATGATTAGATATTGTGGTAGGATGAAATTTCAATGAGTTAGGAAGTTACTATCCTAAATTCAACCTAAAAGATATTAGGTTGGTTTTAGAATAATGAATCTGGGTTGTTTATATTTTAGGTTTTGGAAATATTTTGTTTTCGGCAATTGCCTTAAATTTTTTTGGCAACTTGTTAATTCGTTTTAGAAGCCAAAACCCTATATATACTTCCTCCATTCTACACTCAAAACCCACACATCTTACTTTCATCTCTCACCTTTCATTCCCAATTTTTTTTTTTTTCTCTTTTATTCTTCACTTCAGCACTCAAGCTATACGGAGCGACTGCGCCTCGATAAAATTTACACCACGCTTTGAACCGCTTTGTGACTTCGATCAAAGCCTCGAGCACCCGCCACCTACCCGCACCAAATCTGAGCATGCCCTGCACCCAAATCACTATAACTTGCCTAAGGCACGAGCGCACCCTGCGCCCATCCTAGGCTAAAAGTGAGCGCTGAACTCGATCATAACCTCGATATACCGAAAGCAACCTCGCACCCTACCAAAGCCAATTCAAAGCGCACCCGTACCTTGACCTTCGTAGCCACATCAAATTTGAGATTTTTTTTTGCGGGTGTTCCAAGGTTGTTGCAGCACTTCTAGAGAGTATTTATTGTGATGACATCTCCTACAGTCATACCTGAGCAATCTTTCGAAGATTTGTTCCAAAGTTACACCTATGGTGCTTGGTTTTGCGAGGTGATCATACACGTAGGCTGGGAACCGCTAATAGTAAGACCTGATGAACATTATTATCCAGCACTTACATCTTATTTTTATGATAATTGTAAGTTCTTTGATAGACCGGATAGAGAACAAGTGTTTTCCATCACCATTGAGGATGAACCAATGGAAATTACCAGGTTCTTGCTAGCCTTTGTTCTTGGACTTGCTATGCCCGCTGAAATACAAGACCCATGGGGCTATTGGGTAGATAATATTTATATCTACACCTATGAGTTTTTGCATGAGGCTTATTGGGCAGGAATTTTGCGTATTGAGGACCAAAGGGAATACAACGTCGCCCTTGGTAGCTTGTCCATGAACGTGGACACTATTATGTTTTGGATCATGCTAAACATATTAGGGGAATGATGTTTTTCTTCTGTGAATGACGCCACTTGCAGCGTCTTCCTTGCTTTAGCCACGGGACGTATGTTCTATGACCTTCCCTGAACTTTAGTTTCTAGTTTAGCGCTAGCCCATAGCATGAGGCATAAGTACCTTCTTATGCTTGTTTTATTTTGTCGTATTATGCTATGTTTCTTTCTTGTTTTTTGTACTCGTTCCACGGATTGGGTTGGGGTCGACATTGTGAGACCCACCAATTGTATTATTCGATCTTTCCGTGCAATGACTTGGCAAGGGTGGAGGATACAACCTCATTAGGTTCCACCTTACACCCCACCCCATCCGACCAAGTATCACTTAATAGGTTAGCGATCGTAGATGATAAATGGCGTCAAGCCTGGAAAATTATCATGGCGTGGCAGGACGCGAAGGAACCTCATTTCTTTGATGAGGATGAGGATGATGCTTAAACACGGGAGATAAGGTAAGTTTTTAGTTTTAGTTAGTGTCTGCTTATGTCCCAAACAATTTAATTTTTGTTAACCCCATAACGGGTGGAACTCCTGTAGAGTTGCGTCTGTTTTTCTTTTTTTTATATTAGTATGTTTTAACCTTATTTTGCAGATGTTCCGTTCTACCCTTTTATTTCAATACTTTGAGGATAAAGCATGCTTCTTGTTTGGTGGTGGCATAGAAACACGTGTAATTAAGGCATATGTTAGAATATATATAGGTACAATATGTACTTGTTTTCTAGTTAAAATTTCAAAAATTTCAAAAAAATAAAAAATAAAAAATGTTATGCTGATAACTTTTACTAGGTGGTACTTAGCCAAATTTATTTCATGTCCCGTAGATGATCAATAACACAAGTTGTTTGGTTCTTGCCTACAAAAGTTATTGCACCCCAAGTCAAAACACACAAAATAATCATGAAAAACTTCAAATAGAAAACCCAATACAAGGTTTAAAACAGTTGTTAATCAAACTCCCAAATTAATATACCAAAACAACCACATATATATTTCTATTTTCTTGAAAGAAATTTACAAAGAAATATTACATAAACTTCTTTAGTAGCAACAATTTGGAAATCGCAAAAATCAAGTGGGTTTCATTTTGTATCTTCAAAAAAGAAATCAAAAGATGAAAAATCAAGAGATGTTCAAATTTGATAAAATGGAGAATTTTTGTGATGAAAACGGTGGGTTTTGCTTTGAGATATTGCACTTTTCATTTTTTGTTTAAGTAGTAAGAGAAGCAAGGTGTGGAGAGAAGATGGTGGTGGTGGTGGTGGGGGGAATAAATTGTTGAAGTGGTGAAGAAGAAGAGAGTAGGTGTTTTTAGTCCTTTTCTTATTTATTATGATGTAGATTGAAATCCAACCTTTTCCAATGGATACCGTTATTCATACTTTTGTGGTTGGGCCAACCAAAGTAGCTTAAAAAAAAAATAAAAAACATAAAAAAATCGGGATATGTTGAATGGGTTATACACCAAACAGGGCCTTAGGAATATTGGTATTGTTTTCTTTCTCTATTATCTTAATAATCTAGAAGTCACGCGTTAGCTTTTGCATTAGAATAGTTTTTAGAAACTTAGGTTAATATGTACGTAATAATCTTTGCATTTATCTATAAATATATTATATGAGTATCTATGATTGTTTGACAATAAGTTTCTGAATTCTAGGCTAGAGTACTTATTCTATAAATCCTGTGATAATATAGCCTAAAGTCTTATATGATTGAAACATTTGAAAAATGACACAAGGGAGAAGTATAATCCGGATAGAGAAATCACACGTCCACTTGCTTGATGACTATACCATATCCTAAGCGAGAATTTAGGCCCTCTTTGGATCGATATAGCCAGAAATTCAAACCTTATGAAAGTATTTTTCGCTAATCGCCTCTCTGAGCCTTTCTTTAGCCTTTCATAAACCACAATTTCTTTACCCTTTTACAAAAACAAAACAAAAAAAAAATAAAAAAAAAAAATCAACCTACCCATTTTAAAATAAGTCTGAGAATAGGATGAGTGAAGAAAAGAGAAGAGAAAAACTTGTGTAAACAAAAATTAGTTAGTTGCTTCAGAAAAAAATAAGAAAAGAAAGTTTCCATCCAAATAAAAAAAAAAAAAAAAAAAAAGAAAATAAAGAGTTAGAACTCTAAAAAAATAAAAGGAGTCAAAAAGCTAAAATAAAAAGGTTAAGGATGGAAACAAAGTGTAGAAGCAAAAGAACAAGGGTTTCTCTAGTTACGTAATATGAAGTCCCTATTATCTCAGACTTGTCCTTTTTGAATATCCATTTCCTTCCTTCTTAAACCATCTCCTAATCCCCGTAACACCTAATAAAGACCTCTAGCTCAATTATGAATATGTTAGTGTGATAGTAAGTGGCAGATGTGTTTGATCAACTTCGATTCCTTGTGTGTCATTGAGATTGTAAGGTAAAGTGTGCCCACTACGCACTGGAGTAGCGAAACTTGAGAGGAAAAATTAGAATGGTTTTTGTCTTGACATTTATGTGAGGACCTATTTAAGGACACTATTCCAAGTTTTCAGAAATGGACTTGTTAGTGCATTTCATAGTATTACTCATTGTATATATGTTTATTCGTAGATGATTGATTATTATGCATATATTAGCTTAGGTTTCGACTTGATTATTCTGTATTCATTGCTAAGTGAGATGTATAGATAGTTGATGCATAAATAAGGAAACAATAGTTTTATTTCTTAGTCGTCGTAGTATATATGAAGTTTGTGAGTACCTTCACTGGAAAACTCTCACAAGCCTATAACTCGTCCACTAGGAAATTCCTATTGGTTTAAGGCCTTGTTGCATATAGTCAATGCAATCGCACTCGATGAAACGAGAGTAGTTAGAACTCCATTTTTGGTCACTTATTCTAATGTCTCATATTTGCTTGGGGACAAGCAAAATGCTGTTTGGGGGTGGTTTGATAAGAGCCCAAAATTTTAGTTTAACCCTTTAACAATAATACTTTTAGACCAATTATGCGAGTAATAAATAAGAGTTAATGCTGATTACGTGCTTTTATGTATTTCAGGCATTGGAGTCAATTATGTGCAGAAATGTGTCACTTTTGCAAGAGAAAGGAGCAAGGGTTGGTTGCTAAGAATTTATGTGATTAAAGGCCAAGACTCAATGAGAAAAAGCCTTTTTAAAGCCCGGTAAAAGCTAAAAAGTCAACGCGGGCAGAAACAACGTATAAAAGATAGCAGAACTTTCGAAGACTGTATTTTGGACTCAGACCTTGGAATTGGGCCTACCTTATGTCAAAACGACCATCTTGGAAAGAGCTTTCCAATGGTTCAAACCGTGACCCAATCAAAGGAGCAGAAGTGGACGAAAAGTCTGTTAAAATCGAATCCAACTGAAAAGGCCTTTGTAGACTGAAGAAATTGGGTTTTGGGCTCTTTTTTCTGGCCCAAAACATAGCTCCAGCCCCATGCATGAAATTGGAGATCTCTTTCTCTTTTTGAAAAGAGGGAAGGAGGCAGACTCATTAGCTAGACCTAGATTAGAAAATAAATTAGCTTAGACTCTATTAATTAGTTTTATTACCTTGTTTTTAATTTAGTTATTGAATCATTGATAATTCTTCATTAGATTAATAAAAGTAGTTAGTTATTCATAAATTTAGTTTTGGGTTATTAAATTACTTAGATCTAAATTCAGTTATTAGTTGTTAATCATTTCTTAATTGTTAATTTAGTTTTGAATCCTTGAGTAGTTCAAATTAGTAAATTTATAATATTTATACCATGTCTTGCTTAAATTCATATAGAAATGATAGTTTAATGACTCAAGACTAAAACCTCCATTAGAGGGGTTTGAGGAAGCCTTAATGAAAACTTGATTTTGTTAGCTTAGAAATCGTCGTGATAATCTATTCAATTATAGAAAGTAATTAGTTCACCATGATAATGGGTTTGATTGATTCACATGCTAGTTATTATTTGGTAGAGATTGCCATGAATAATTAGGGATTAGAAATACCAGTTTGTTATGCGAAAGTATTGAAATTTGGATTACGACATTTCTTTGTTAGTTGATTAAGTCGAATCAAGGTGGAATCGAATTCCCCTAATTCATTCTCTATTGTCAAGTTAGTATTTGAATTCTCGTCATTTCGGTATTCACATATTGATTAGTAGTTTCCCATCGTAGTATAATTCTATCGTTACTCTCATTAACTTTGATAGACTGATAATCGTAGTTAACTTAGAATTCTAAATAACTAGGAGTGGAACGAATCTTCTATTCCAACTATATTGCAATAGCATTGAGAGTAGAAAACTTTGATAATAATTAAGCGTAAACAAGTTTTAGTTTTACTTGCGTTTGAGTTTCGTTACTTATTCGTAGGTAAAACTATCATTTTTACTTTTATCATACCTCTTTTTGAATAAGCAATTTCGATCCCAAGAAAGTACTTCATAATACCCAGATCCTTGATGGCAAATTTCTTGTGCAGTAACTCTTTGAGCTTAGAGATTTCAATATGGTCATTACCTGTGATAACTATGTCATCAACATAAATAAGAACAACCACCAAGCCTGACATGCTAGACTTAACAAATAAGGAAGGATCAGCATCACTCCGCTTAAGACCGGTCATAGCTAGAACAGAACTGAGCTTGGCATACCATGCTCGTGGAGATTGTTTAAGTCCATAGATAGCCTTTTTTAACTTACATACTAATCCAACCTTAGTCTCCTTCGGATGTCCAGGTGGGATGCTCATATACACTTCTTTTTAAGATCACCGTGTAAGAATGCATTTTTAACATCCATCTGAAACAATTTCCAGTCTTGATTTATAGCTAGAGATACAAGAACTCTAAACGTGTTCATCTTTGCAATTGGTGCAAAAGTCTCCTTGTAGTCCTGACTATATGTTTGGGTGAATCCCCTTGCAACAAGTCGAGCTTTAGACCTCTCTAAGGAACCATCATTGTTGAACTTGTTTCTGAACACCCAACGACAATCAACTATTTTCTTTCCGTAAGGTAGCATAACAATCTCCCAAGTTTTATTCTCCTCTAGAGCACGAAGTTCTTCTTGCATCGCCTTTCTCCATACTGGACGAGAGTTAACTTCTATAAAGTTCTTGGGTTCTTGCACATCATCGACTGTACTCAAGAAAGCATGATGAGATGAAGTGATATTGGCATACGTTATATACTCCTATATATAGCAAATATGAAACGTCATGCAAGGAATAAAAATTCCTGTGAATCACTGGAGGATACAGTTCTCTATCAGATTTATAGTAATCTTTGAGAGTTACTGGAGGTCGTCTCTCTCTTTTGATTGCTGAGAAACTGGAGGAGCACTAGAGCGCGCCTACGCCTCTGTTAGCTCATTCTAGGAGCGCATCCGTGCCATGGTTACTGGAATGTCATGAGCACTAGAGCGCGCCCATAACTTCAGTGGGTTTAATAACTTCTGCGGCAGGAACTATATCTTCACCAACTGCTAGGGAATCCTTGGGATAGGAGCTATATCTTCACCAAATGCTGGGAGAGGTGCCAAATCTACCAAACACTCCCCCTGGGACCGATTCCCAGGCATAGCTGGATTATGAAAGAAGGCTTCAAATTTTACAAATCGGACATCACGAGAGATAACCAGTTTTCTTGTTGCCGGATTGTAACATATGTAGCCTTTTTGAGTGGTAGAATAACCAACAAAAACACATCGAGTAGCCCGAGCATTGAATTTATCTCGATGAAGAGCTTGCTGATGCACATAACAAACATACCCAAAAACTCGCAGATGAGAGAGATCCAGCGGCCTAGATTTGATCACTTCCAATGGGGATTTAAAACCAAGAACCCGACTGGGAAGACAATTAATCAAATAAGTAGCAGTTAAGACGCCATGAGACCAGTATTGCTTAGGAACATTCACGCCCAACATAAGAGCATGAGTGGTCTCCAAAAGGTGTCTGTTTTTTCTTTCAACCATGCCATTCTGCTAAGGTGTGCCAACACAGCTAGTTTGATAAATTATCCCCTGGCTACGAAGGTACTCAAGTAACAAACCTTTGCAAAACTCAGTGCCATTGTCAGATCTAAACATCTTGATTTTTGCACCAAATTGATTAGTAACTATAGTATGAAAATCTTTGAAAACATTCACAATCTCAGTTTTCGATTTCAACAAATATAACCATGTAGCACGAGATTTATCATCAATAAATAACATAAAATACTTATAGTCATCATAAGAATTGAATTAACGGGAGCAGGTCCCCATAAATCAGAGTGGATTAACTCAAACAAATTATTAGACATAGAATGCGAGATTGGAAAAGGGAAACGAGTTTGTTTAGAAAATTGACAAACATCACAAACATCATCAGAGTTTATGGAAAAATGCGGAAACAAATCTGACAGGACATGACTAGATGGATGCCCAAGTATTTTATGCAAAATGTGACTCTCAAGTAACCCACTAGCTTGACACGCCCTTTTATTTGACTTTAACAAATAGACCCCATTAGAATAAATTCCTTCACCAATCGTCCTCTTCGACTTTTGATCTTGAAAGACGACAGAGTTAGGAGAAAAAATAACATCACAATTTAAAGAATTTGCATTTGCCAACAGATAGAAGTTGGACAGGGAAAGAAGGAACAACTAGAGCTTCACTCTTAAGACTTTGATTAAAAAAATTCACTTGACCACTACCTAGAATGGGAACGGTGGATCTATTGGCTATGGAAATATTATGTTTGTTGATTTTGGACACAAAATTATGGACAGAGGCAGGGCAATTAGCCATATGATTAGTATCCCGAATCAATTATCCATGAGTTACTATTTTCTGGTATAGTGAAATAGGCATATAAATTACCTGACACATGAGTTGAGACAGACTAACCTTTGCTAGATGGCATGGACTTAGTGAGTTGTTGGAGAATTTAACTCAACTGATGACTAATATCTGAGTTGGATATTAATGTCTCGGCTACTGCTGCATGCTCTTTCTTGGATAGTTCCTTTTCCTTTTTCAGATACGGATATAATTCCCAACAACGGTCCTTGGTGTGCCAGTTCTTTCCACAATGATCACAGTGAGACGGTTCCCATTTTCCTTTACCTTTTTCAAATCCCTGTGACTTCTTTCGAAAATCGTTTTCTGCAAGTAATACAGTAGATTACATATATTGAATACTTCACCTCGGAGTTCATGGTTTTCTTCCTTGTTTTCTCTCTCTGAATAGTTGCACAAACAGCAGTAAGTGTTGGAAGAGTGTTTTTCATTAGAATATTGCTTTCCAGATTCTAATATTTTGGTTTAAAACTACGAAATACGGTGAAGATTTTATCCTCTTCACCCGTTTCAAAAAAGTCTTAGCATCTGTGGTGTGTGGACGATATATGTTTAACTCATCCCACAATTTCTTCAAATTCCCAAGGTGTTTTGTAAAAGTTTTCTCACCTTGTTGCAAAGCACCGATTGCGAGTTGAAGTTTAAAAACATTGGCAGAATTGTTCTGGTTTCCGTATAAATCTTCAATTGAATCCCACATCTCCTTTGCAAAATTAGAGAAAGTAAAAATTCTAGCAATAGTTGACTCCATGGAATTGAGTAACCAAGATCGAACAAGCAGATCATTGGAAACCCAATTCTCAAATTCGGCATCATCAATGGCAGGACACACCTTTGCACCATTAATGAACCCTAATTTCCTCTTGCCACCCAGAGATAGCGAAACAACTCTAGACCAAGGTATATAGTTTGTTCAATTCAAGAGAATTGATGACAACTTCCGACCATGATTAGAATCAGTCTCTGTTGTTACAGTAGACTTTGGGTTTGGTTTTGATCTGACATAGTGTATTGTGTTTATCTAAATTGATTTAGAGGAGAGATTAAGCGCTCCGCTCTGATACCATGTAGAATAAACAACTAATTAAAGAGACAAGACACAAGAATTTATAGTAGTTAGGTGCCAATGCGGCAGCCTATGTCCACGGGAGAAAAAAGGTTTATTGCTTGATTGATTTCTTAGGGTCCCCCCACAGAGATATATATAAGCACAACACAAGTGCACAAAATCGTGTATATTCTAAGAATGGAGTATTCCCTTTTATAGAAACACCAATATCGGTCGAACTTGTCATGAACCGACTGAGTGTGTACGCACCTTCATCATGTACTATTGAAGCGCACACATGCTGTCTCTTTCTTCTCCCACAAGAATACATCCTCTTATAATTTTGCACAACTGTATTTTGTTATATTGATCCACAGGAAAAACAAGCGAAGCAACCCTTGCGGCCTTTCAAAGTATTTATACATCATTGGTCAGTGACTTTGACTATAGTCTTAAAATGGGGGATAAACACATACAAATGTATGTTATAAAATTGGGGAGTTATGACTAATTTGTTGGAGTTATCCCTCACATGAGGAGAAAAAGGAGTTCAGCTTGCGTGAAGCCTGAGCGCGCACACGCTCAGATTAGTCTTGCTCAAGGTGCGACCCGCGCCCATGCCATGCCGGGACAACTTACAGTGTTTTGAGGGCGCGTGAGTTCGACATTGGCCTTTCCGAGAGCGCGCCCGCGCCCATGCCTATTTTCGTCAGGAATTCTATTTTTGTAAAACCGCGAGTTTGCAATATAAGTTAGGGTTTTTGGCAAAACCTAAGACACGAACCAGGAGAGAGAAAACCTAATCTTGAAAGCAATCAAGATTGAGAGATAACCTTTACATAGAAACAAGCCTGTAAAGAGAGAGGAGTGATCTAGTGAGGTGAGAGACTGAAAGTAGTGATTGTAATATTCCTTTCCACTTTATAAAAGGATTAGCTCTTGTGGAAGTAGGCACCATTGGCCGAACCACGGTATATCTTTGTGTTATGGTATGCATTTTACTTCTTTACATTATTATCTATTGTTAATAGTTATTTAGAAAGTTGGGCATGTTAGCTAGGTTGTAGTTGATATTTAGAATTTGTCTGGAGTTGAAGTGAGTTCAAATAAAATTTATCTGTGTAGTGGGGATCAATTGGTATCGGATTAAACCCCAACATAATTAACCCATATGAAAACATGAATCTTGATAAATCAATTGTGATCATATTAACTTTTGGTAGCTACCACCATTATTTGCCTTTTGGACTTTTCGTACACTTTTGGTAGCTACCACCAATTGCGATCATATTAACTTTTGGTAGCTACATCAATGTCATCAACAACTTGAAGGCCCAGGAGTCCAGTTTGGCTTGGCCGTTACAAAACATAGCTAAAGCTATTATTAGAATTTCTAGTAAATTTAATTATTCATGTTTCAGTTGGTTAAGAAGATGTTTTAATGAAGAGGCCCATGATCTTGCAAAATGGGTGTTTAACATATCTGATATGGGTACTCTTCCAAAATGTTGTTTAGACTCTAAGTGTATTCCTATATTATCTATATCTATATCTTAATATTAAAGCTCCCCAAGGGGTATTTTTCGAGCTCTATTAAAATTCCACGTCATCTCCTATTAAAACATAAATTTCTCTCCTATTTGAAAATGGAAATTCTTTTTTACAATGGGAATTCCTCTCCTATTATAATATGAATTATTCTCCTATTAAAACAAATCCTAGCACTTTTAATTAAAGCGGGAATCCTTCTCCTATTAAAATAGAATGTCTCTCCCAATTGAAAAAACGGGTTTTTAAAACTTAATTAAAAATAATTTGTTAGAAATTTAAAACGGGTTAACGACTAAAACGATAGTCCCAATTTTCTAAAAAAAATCTAAATGTTTTCAAAAGAGCCAGTACGTATACACGGGCCTACAAGCTAGTCTTAATATTAAAGCTCTCACAAAGGGTATTTTTCGAGCTCTATTAAAATTCCACATCATCTCCTATTAAAACGAGAATTTCTTTTCTATTATAACGAAAATTCTTTTTCTATTAAAACAAATTGTAACACTTTTAATTAAAGCGGGAATCCGTTTCCTATTAAAATGAGAATTCATCTCCTATTGAAAATTAAGCAAAAATCTAGCCTATCTAATTAAAACGGGAATCATTCTCCTATTAAAACAGAATTTCTCTCCCAATTGAAAAAACGAGGGTTTTAAAATAATTTGTTAGAAAATTAAAATGGATTAGTGACTAAAATGGTAGACCCAATTTTCTAAAAAATATATAAATGTTTTCAAAATAGCCGGTGCGTATGCACGGGCCTACAAGCTACTCTTAATATTAAAGCTCCTACAAGGGGTATTTTTCGAGCTCTATTAAAATTCCACGTCATCTCCTATTAAAACGAGAATTTCTCTCCTATTTGAAAAACATGAATTTCTCTTCTATTATAACGAAAATTCTTCATATTAAAACAAATTTTAACACTTTTAATTAAAGCGGGAATCCTTCTCCTATTAAAATGAGAATTCCTCCTTATTGAAAATTAAGCAAAAATCTAGAATATCTAATTAAAACGGGAATCATTCTCCTATTAAAACAGAATCTCTCTCCCAATTGAAAAATGGGTTTTTAAAACTTAATTTAAAACAATTTGTTAGAAAATTAAAATGGGTTAGCGACTAAAACGGTAGTCCTAATTTTCTAAAAAAAATATAAATGTTTTCAAAAGAGCCGGTGCGTATGCACGGGCCTACAAGCTAGTATATTTTTATGTATTCTTGCTCTATATTATCCATTTCGGAATAATCCCAACTCGTTCATGTAAACAATGGCCCAGACGTGTAAGGATGGGTCGTTAGAGTGTCAGACAGCCTAAATTTGTAAGAAAATTGAACCACTTCGTATGAGGGCTGAAAATTTTGTTAGGTGGAAATGATAAAATAATTGAGGCTGGGGGTGGTTGTTTCTCAGCAAGTGGAAACCCCAAAGATGTCCAACGTAACTTTGTGTAAATAATTAAGGGTTAACCAATATTACCCCCTACTAGATGAGCCAATTAAGATTTCACCCCCACTAGATTGGAAATTAGGGTCTCCTCCCTAAATACACAAAAAAAAAATTAAACTAGATTGATTGAATTTTTTTTGTGTATATGGGGAAGACCCTAATTTCCCATTTAGAAGGGGGATAATCCTAATTGGCTCATCTAGTAGGAGAATAATACTAGTTCACCCAATAATGAAATAGGGTGCCAGTCGTCAGAGTCCAGACTACAGAGTGATATGAATCTTCTTGCTTTCCTGCCGGAAGTTAGTTGAAAACTTGAAGATGCAAACCTAGAATCGGATCTAAAGGCCCACTGGCATTAAGCCCTATTATTTTCCCGCATTGAAATTGTCTTACAATTATTGTGGAAACACCAAACACGTGTACAGATGCTTTAAATGTTGTAAACTTGTAATATCGAATTATATATCCACATTAGCAGCAAGCCAGCAACCACACGTACAAAATGGAAAAAATTTTTTAAAAAAGGTAAAATAGTAATTAAAAATTTATAAATTTAAAAAAAAAAAGTCTATGGATCCCACGTGGGTACCACGTGCTCAGTAGCTAGTAAAAATAAAATCTATTGGTAACCTGAACTCCTAAGCCAAAAACAAAATGGAAAAAATGAAAATAAAATCTATTGGCAACCTGAACGCGGCTAAGCCAGAAAATGACGTATTTTAATGTTGACAAAGTTTTCAAGGTCCATATTTTCTTATATATAATGGGAAAAGCTTACCGCCCGTTTATTAGTTCCCGTATTCTTGATTTTAACCCAAGCTTTTAAATCAAAAGGGTACCAAAATGTTTTACCACTCAAAACCCAATGGACTTAAAGCCTAAGGATATAATAGTCATTTAATAAGTTATTCAGTTATAGGCCATTAATTTATTCCAAATAATGCGTCTTTTCCATTTCTTTCTCAAATACAAAGTTTATCTCGACCAGTACGTATAATCCTCCCATAACTTCATTCTTCTCAAACACGATCTGCTGAAAAATTAACAGGGATCTCACTTCCAAATAGAGACGAGTTCTATTTTTCTATCTCCTCTCTACCAAAGTCCAAAACAAACAAACTCGCTGGAATTTTCAATGGCTATATGGTTCAAATTTATTCTTAAACGCAAATGTACTATTTCGTTTATTTTTCCAATACTATCATTTAAGTAATCTTTCATTCTTGAACATTTATTTAAGGAATTCTTCTCCTATTAAAACAAATTCCAACACTTTTTATTAAAGCATGAATCCTTCTCCTATTAAAATGAGAATTCCTCCCTATTAAAAATTAAGTAAAAATCTAGTGTATCTAATTAAAATGGTAATCATTCTCCTATTAATTAAAACATAATCTCTCTCCTAATTGAAAAAATGGGTTTTTAAAACTTAATTTAAAACAATTTGTTAGAAAATTAAAACGGGTTAGCGACTAAAACGGTAGTCCCAATTTTCTAAAAAAATATAAATGTTTTCAAAAGAGCCGGTGCATATGTACAAGACTACAATCTAGTTATATAATATACGCAAAGCTTTACACAACTCCCCCTTTATATAATATATATCCCCGGTTCTTTCATAATATACCCCAAGAACTTTTCTAGCTTTACACCCTCATAGTTTTCATTAAGAGGTTTACCCCAAGATCACAACACATCCAAAGTCAATTGAATTTTTGACATGAATGTTTCAAGACAAAACGAAAAGACTCTAATGCCCTTTTCTAGGTATAATTATATAAATACCCTGTGACTTTGGCAAATATAAAATTGGAATTCAAATCATCTATGACACATATTGTGATCTTGTGAACTCTATCCAACAGCCATACACCATCACTATCCTCTAGGGGTGCAAATGGATAGGTTCAGATTTGGATATGGCTGTATCCGAATCTGAATCCGAATCCGAAAATTTATACCGATATCCGAACCCGTATCCGAATCCAACGAATATTAAAAAATTTATCCGAATTCGATTTCGGATATCGGATAATATCCGATCCGAAAATTAAAATTAATTAAAATTTTATATTTGTATGTCAAGTATATATATATGCCAAGTATTTTAGCGGAAAAAAAAACCACCATTTGCCTTTTGGACTTTTTCGTACACGCATGGTAGACTATTCTTTATCTGGTCAAGTCAATTGAGATTTGAGAGCAGTGTTTAGAAAACTGGACCGGACCGGTGGTTGAACCGGGGTCCGACCGGAACCGGTAAATTTTCGGTTCAGTTCAGTTAAAATTTGAATTTATGGTTGGACCCTCCTCGGTCTAAGCTTAAACCGTGGTTGAACCGGCGAACCGGTTGAACCGGTTCAGCTCTAAACCGGATCACCCTTATATAATTTTTTTTTTTTTTTTTTTTTTTTTAAAAATTGATAATGTGGGGAGTTGAACCTTAAACAAGATAATCAAAACTCCAAACCAACATACTTTGTATTTCAAGTAAATTTATTTTGATATATAATACTAATTAATATTGAATTAAAACATATATTTATTCATTTTATTATTTAATTATTAAAAATTTTTAAATAAACATCAATCGGTCCGACCGAGTCGAACCATGGTTGAACCTGGTTGAACTATTTTAACAAAAAATCGGTTCGATCACCGGTTCGGTTTTCAAAACATTGTTTGAGAGGATAGAGATAATGTGATATGTGGTTGATCACGGGGAACATCCACGGTCCACCTGCACATGCAGAAGTATGGGTACAAACCAAGATCCTCTTATATATAAGGGCATAGCATCTAAGTCTCAAGAAGAAAAACAGTTCACTTTCCTCTTATTGTTGTTCAATGGCTTCAACTATGGCTGATGATGTAGTCTTCGAATATCCACCATTTATTCGAGTTTACAAAGATGGTCGTAAAGAAAGACTCAGAGAAGATGTGTTCGTTGCACCATCAGTCGACCCATCCACTGGTGTTTCCTCAAAAGATGTTGTGATCCAACCAGAAACTGGTTTATCAGCAAGAATGTATCTACCCAAACGAGCAAACCCAGCGACTAAGCTACCCCTTGTCATTTACTTTCATGGTGGTGGTTTTTGTATTGAATCTGCTTTCTGTCCAACATACCACAACTATCTGAACTTACTAGTTTCAAAAGCTAATGTTGTCGCTGTTTCAGTTGATTATCGAAGAGCACCAGAACACCCTTTACCCGTTGCTTATGAAGATTCATGGACTGCACTTAAATGGGTGTTTTCTCACCCAGATGAAGAATGGTTGACTAAGTACGCTGACTACAATCGCGTTTACATGGCAGGTGACAGTGCAGGGGGGTAATATCTCGCACAATATGGCTGTTCGAGCTCATATTGAACCAAATAATTTTAAGTTTAAGGGGATTGTTTTAGCCCATCCATATTTCATTGGTTCTACACCACTTGCGAATGAAGGGGACATGGATTTATTAGGAAAGCTATGGCTTGCGGTTTATCCTACGACAAGCGGGCTCGATGACCCGCTTGTCAATCCCCTCAAAGATCCAAATTTTTCGAAGGTGGCATGCAAAAGGGTGCTGGTGTGTGTTGCTGGGTTAGATGTTTTGGTACACAGGGGAAAACATTATCATGAGAACTTGGGAAAGTGTGGGTGGGAAGGAGTACTGGAGTTTACGGAAACAGAAGCTGAGCCCCATGTGTTTCATGTCTCTACTCCTGAGGTTGCGAATGCTGGTAAGTTGATGGAGCGTGTGGTTGCTTTCTTAAATGCGCCCTGAGATTTGAGTATCCTCTTCTATTGTATTGTAATTTCTATGTGAGTAACTCCTACTTTATGTTCAGAGTTTGGTTTGAATAAATCATGTCTGTCCTCCTATATAGTCTTTAGGAGTTTGCTATTTGCTAAGTCAATAAGTCTCCATGTACTGGAGTTATGTCTCCATGAGATGCAGGGATGGAGTCAGTAGCCGAGTCGTTTCTTTCTGTTGTACGTTGTATGTTCTATTCAAGGATCGCCATGCAGTGATCCTGTAGAATACTTTCTTTGTTTTATGTGGTCGCTGATGTGAACAAATAAATTGTTCTGTTTCATGCACTTGTCTTTCTACTGTTGTAATGTCAATGTCAACATGATCTCTTTCATCTTTCGGTTTATATAGTTGGATTATTATATTGCTTCTTCTACGTTCATGAAGATTATGAACTTAGCAGCAAACAAATATATACTCCTAGTATTACTTGTACAGTTATACTACTACACATAAGGCTGCTATTTGAAGCTCCATCCCACTTCCCTCACCTTATATAGTAGGAAGATGTGAAGTTGTGCGGCAGGACGAGAAACACAATTGAAGCATCAACTAGGTTGTTTCATAACACATTTATCTCCAAATGTTCAAGAGAGCCTAATGGTTATCTTTCATTATACTTGAAATACAAATATCTGTTGTATTACAATTCAGTCTAGAGAGATAATTAGCAGAATTTGTCAATCACTTATAACATCTTCTATACGGTTAGAATTTCAAGCCTAATGACAGACAGCCAACAGGGAAAAGAAGCTTGTTATACATTTTCAAACCCAGGCCAATTAGTCAACAGAGCCTATCTTCATATCTTGTCTCCACATTTCCCCTTTGTAGTTTTGCTGCATCGATCAGTTGATAGTCTGATAAATGTTTCTTTCTTTCTTAAAATCGGTATTTTTGTTGCTTCTTCGCCCTAAAATGGATGATGGGCACTTATTGCAACATGAGCAGGAAGAATCAGTAACTGACCATAGTCAATCCCCTCACTACATCTTGGTTCCCTTCGGGGGAAAACAATGGGGAGATAGCCACTGCGGAGGGCAGACACAGTCAAAAGTTCTCATAATCCTCAAACCATTATCTCACTGGGAAACTCGCTGTAGAAACCTGGGAAAAAAGAAAGCTATTGGAATCCTTAACATGAAAACCTAGCAGGTCATCTCTAGTTTAAGACAATGCACTACTTTGAATTTCTCTTTTGCTCTGAAAATAATAATATTAATAATAAAAATCAACAAACTGTTAAGTGAATCATCTGCGAAGTAGAGGGAAAAATTAAGGAAATATATAACTTAATTAAGCATCTAAACTTGAGATGAGTATACTTCATAAAAAAGGAATAAAATGCCAAAACCAAACCTGTGATGATCCATTCCTTCGGGTATGGCACTGCAGTAAATGTTTTGCAACTTCGTCCCAGTCTGCAAATAAAATTGCACTTCTTTATGCCTGTTGAATTTCATTGCAAAATAGAAAAGTATAAAGTCCTTACCAGGGATACGCTTAGGTGCTCTAGAACAGGGGAAGTGGATTCATGCATACATTAACAAGAACAAAATCGAACTCAACACCATTGTTTTGACAGCAATTATAGACATGTATTGCAAGTGTGGAAGGATTGAGGAAGCTTTTAAAGTGTTCAAGGCATCCTCAAAAATAGGACTTTCGTGTTGGAATTCTATGATAATAGGCTTAGCAGTCAATGGGCATGGTGAGGAGGCAATACAATTATTTTCTGACCTCGAATCCTCTGGTTTGAGACCGGATGACGTAAGCTTCATTGGTGTTCTAACCGCATGTAACCATTCAGGCATGGTTAATGAAGCAAAGTACTATCTTTCCTTAATGACTGAAACATACGTGATTGAACCTACTATTAAGCACTATGGTTGCATGGTTGATGTTCTAGGCCGAGCTGGACTTCTTGAAGAAGCAGAAGCACTCATAACTAACATGTCAATAAAAGCAGATGCCATCATATGGGGGTCATTGCTATCTGCTTGTAGAGATCATGGTAACGTTGAAATGGGTGAACGAGCAGCGAAGAGATTAGTTGAGTTGGATCCTAGTGATAGTGGAAGCTATATACTTTTATCGAATGTTTACGCATCCTCAGGTAGATATGAGGAGGCAATGGATGCAAGGCGTTCAATGCAGGAAAGAGGAACAAAGAAAGAACCAGGATGTAGTTTGATTGAAGTGAATGATGAAGTTCATGAGTTTGTAGTTGGTGGGATTTCACATCCTCGTGCCATAGAGATACATGCCTTGTTGGATGAGTTGGGTTTGATGTTAAAGGAAATTAGGGGCTATTTGTTTTTTTGGGTTAAGTTATAATAGGGTCTTATAAGACCATGTGTTATAAGATGGTCTTATAAAGTAGTTTGTTTTTCATTTTAAGTTTAAGTTTCTTATAAAGACTTCAGAAAAATAGAAAAAACAAATACATGACATTTTATAGATGTTTATTTGACAAATATAACCCTACTTTACATCACATTTAACTTGAATAGATTAATTTGAAACAAACGTATAGTTTGATTTTCGGTTTCAAATCAATTTTGATAATTAGAATATCGATTTTAAAAAACTATCTTAATTGGCGGTGGTGGTGGTAGTAGTGGAGGTGATGATATTGGTTTTAATAAATACGGTGGTGGTGGTGGTGGTAGTAGTAGAAGTGGTGGATGTCTTAATAGCACCTGCGGTGGTGGTGGCGGTAGTGGTAGTGAAGGTGATGATATTGGTCTTAATAACACGGTCGTAGTGATGGTGGTGGTGGTGGTGGTGGTAGTGAAAGTGGTGGTGATTTTAATAAAGAGGTGGTGGTGGTGGTGGTGGTGGTATAGTCTTAATAGATCTGGTGGTGGTAGTGGTGGTGGAGGTGATGATGGTGGTGGTGGTGGTGGTGATGGTGGTGGTGGTGGTGGTAATAGTTTGGGTGGTGGTGGTGGTGGTAGCAGTGGTGGCTAGGCAATGAAGTTTATTTGGAGAATAAGATAATGAAAAGTGAATAAAGAGATAAATGAAATTTGGGGGTATATGGATGGGGGTGTTTGAGTCATTTTTCAGTTATAAAGACTTATATAATTTAAGTAGATCCAATTTTGGTACTTATAGAATTAGAAGCTCTTATAAGACATTTATAGTAGAATGCCTCTTATAAAGAGGCAAAAAACAAACTAAAAAAATGTCTAAAATCACTAGGCCACATCTTATAAGAGGTTATAAGACCTCAGGTCTTATAAGAGGCAAAAACAAATGGCCCCGACTTTGACGACTGTAGTCTTAAAATGGGGTAAACACAATTATTAACACTAATTATTAAAATGTAGTAAAATGGAGGTGGTTAACACTAATTATTAACCCATATGAAAAACACGTTCATGGTTCATCTTGATAAACCAATTGCTATCGATCATATCAACACCACCACTGCCATTTTTCAAAAATAAACTTTTGGTACACCATGCAAGTTTTATTTTTCCTTGTCTAGTTAATTGAGAGGATAGAGATAGATGACGTGATCTGTGGTTCAGTGGTTGATGTTGGTTTATAACACTTTATCACGGGGAACCTGAAGTCGCCATCCACATACAATAGGAACCAATATCATATATAAGGGCAGGGCTGGCTATGTGTTTCAAAGGCCCAATGCAAAATCTGAAAAATTGGGTTTTTGTCTGGATTTCTAACACTATAGTGGGCTTTTTTTTTGTTTATATTGGGGGCTCTATGCAAAGTCTTAGACAACATAGGCCTAGGGGCGGTCCTGTATAAGGGCATAGCCTCGTACTAGGGGTGTTTATGGGTCAGTTCTTATCGGTTTCGGTTCTGGGTCTATTTTTAGCGGTTCCTATCGAGTTCGGTTCTTTTGGGTTTTTTTTTTATATTTTGAAAACCCGAACCCATACCCATTAATTAAGTCGGTTCTGGTTTCGATTTCGGTTCCTTATCGGGTTATATATATTTTATTGCTAAAATTATTATTTTTAGTTATATAACCGATATAAAAGTTGGTTTACGACGACTATAACACTTGTCATCGATATTTTTGTCCTCTCATAAGAAGTAATGGTCATAAATTCAATAATAATATTTGAAAGTTATCTAAAATTTTTAAATACATTCTCATACATTATACGCATGTGTATATTTTAAATCGAACACATGTATATTATATTATACGTAATGCGTCATATATAGAATAAATACCACATGTACCACAATTGTTAGTTAGCATTGGACGTATTCGTTATCTAATATATATATATGTAATATATCAACCACGTACACGTTCATGCATTAGTTAATATAGACAGTGCATTAGTTAATTCATAGTATACGACTATACGTGTAGACGTAGACACGTAAACATTATTATTAATATTTATAATATATATATTTAATATAATATTATAAAAGATGCATTTAATAACACACATTCACTATTATACTAAATGTTATATATATTTAGTATAATTTTACACCTAACAAATATAGACTATATATAATAATAATGTTTGGGTTTGTCTTTATTTAGTGTAATATAATACTAAATTATATATATCAAAATCAAACTAATCGGTTCCGGTTTTGGTTCGGGTACTTATCGGTTTTTTACTATTCGGTTCTAAAGGTTTTGGTTCTTTATCGGGTCGGTTCTTGAAGACCCACTTTAAATAGGTCTAACATTTTAGAACCCAAAACCGCTATAAACGGTTCGGGTTCCGGTAATTGGGTAACCATGCACACCCCTACCTCTTACGTCTCAAGAAACAAAACAGTTCACTTTCTAGCTAGTGGACTCCTTATTTCGTATAAATACACAAATTTATAAGTAGCAAACACTTGTAAGTTGCAAAAACCGAGGACAAACACCCTTTTACTGACTCTACTAAACCACTGCCCAAGGCCGCAAAAAAAGTCACGCGTGTGTCCAGGGGCAGCCCTGAGACTTGGGGGGGCCAAGCCAAATTTTGAATATGGGGCCTAATCCGAAAAGTCTCAAAAAAAAAATATAGCAAAATTTGTCTTTAAGCGGGGTTGAACTCAATAACAACTACTTGAAATTTGGTGATAGTACTACCCAAGCCACCTCTTTTTGAATGTCTAGTGTTTATTGAAGTAATATAGGTTACATTTTTATGGAGGAAGCCCCTCCTTATTTTTGAACAAATTTTTGGGGGCCCCAGACCCTCGCTTGTGTCGACTGTGAGTTACATGATATGAGTTATTTTGATACCTCTTTGCTCTTCTATATATATATACTAGCATCATGCACGTGCAATGCACATAGTCATTTTAGAGGCTTATACATTAGTGAGAAATCCAACAACTTTACGTATTTGAACTGAATTAACTCATTTCTACTGACCCAAATAGAAAAGCCTTCAAATAGTTTTAAAAAAGATCTAGTGAACCAAATGAGAAAAAGAAAACAACATATAGATTTATAGATGCATCATATCATATACAAAGTAGTTGGTAAAGAACATATAAAAGAAAGCTTAATGTCATGTACATGTACAAATGCAAAAGAACAAAATATTTGATCTGAACATGTCTCTGATCTTGCAGTGAAGTTCTTCGTTGAATATAGCAGATGTCATATTCAGATAAATCAAGGTGTTCCAGATCAATTAAAATTTTCCTTGCAAAGATCTTATGCATTTTTATTTATTTATTTGGAAGGTCATTTGAGCCAAGTACTCTTGAAAACTCTTGCGCATCAAATCTTCAAGGACTTAATGAAGGAATGTGAGAATAATCTCATGTGACATAGATCGGCATACACCCGTATAATGCAAATCATGCATTATCTTTCTCGCAAGATTTGTAAATTGTCTCAAGTGAAGCCTCAAGTACATCAAACAAAACTGCCTCCAATGGAGCTACATCTCTTCACAGGGATCCACCAAGGTCCTATTGTAGCATTTGATGTCATCAGCTTCAGAATATAGGATATCCTACATCTCAAATTAAGTTAGCTTTTATTTAGATTTTGAATTTTTTGTAAGTTTTGATAAATACTTACAACAGATTTCCCAGTCACTACAACATATTTTCCCGTCACTAAAACATGTGAATTGCCATGAAATTTTGAGTACTCAACTAATATCCATGCCAGTGTCTGAAATACCATCCCAAAAAGCATAATTAATTAATTAGACACTAAAATTTGCTATTCCTTTTGATTGTATATCATTGCATACAGACCTCAAAAACACAATACACCAAATTCAAAGAAATAAGCAGCATTTAATTATGTTTGACTAACATGTGGATTTATTACCACATCAGGTGGTGGAACATCAATATAGACTTCAATTATATCATGTATCTTCTGTGTAAAAACAATTTTCCTAATTCCAACTCCATGTAATTAGCAGACTCATTCATGTTCATTGTCAACCCATTGTAAAAGTTATATGTGCCTAATAGAAATGTAAAGATAGCGGCGTGCAAAGTACTTTTGAGATGAGGATAAAAATAGAAAGAGCCTTACTTGAGAGTCATTAGACCCCCAAAAATAGGGCAGAGGATCTTAAGAATTGCTACAGATCGACTACGGGGAGTGCCCACTGGTAAATCGTATAACAGTCAAACTAATAAATAACACCGAAAAAGAAAGACTAATCCTCAAATGCACCTAAAACCACACAATTGGTAGAAGAAAAAAAATCAATAATTACCTTATGCAATTCGCTGGAGCCTTTGCGTAGTGAGATAACATCCAGGGAAACCAATATATCTTCAACCACCAATCTAAATATCAAAAAAATATTGACATAAAAAAACCACAATTTGAGAACATATTCAACAAAAAGAAAACAAACAAACAAAAGTTTAATAAATAAATAAATAAAAACATAAAGATGCTAGGTTACAGTCTCTGAATGAGTGCTAGTACAAATATAAGAATCTAAACTACTACCAAGTTCTTTCAAATTATAAAAGTAATTTACAATTATGATTCACTCAATGTCGTCCATGTATTGAAACCTCGAAACTTCATAACTAAAAATGATTCACTCTATTTTGTCAGTAGACTCAAGTACTCAATTGAATAAGCTTATATGTCAATGAGCAATAGTATATTTGTTTAGGCATAATGGTAAATGGTATATAGTCTTAATTTTACAGATTAGGAATGCACTAAATCTGCCTAAGAGCAAGGATCGTCATTCCAATAACATCTTAGAGTGAAATAGGAGACGAACATAAATGTCATTTTTAATAGAATAAACACGATTGGGAACGTAGCTACACAATAACACAATGCAAAACACTGTAACACTTAATTAATAGTTGTCCAGAATCATGTTAGATGGTAGTAAATATAGCATCACAAATTCAAAAATAAACTTAAATATTGTATCTACCAATCTACGCATGTGAAGATACTTGAATAGGAGTGGGAGTCAATAAATTTCTTCCTAAAGTTTCTATTGAGAATACAGTCAGCAGATATGAAAATTGACAAAATACAAAAAAAAAAAAAAAAAAAAAAAAAACTCTATTCATGTATAAGGTATTGATTATGTGATCTTAAAAGAAAGGAAAAAAGATAAAGAGTGTTATCAACCTAAGCTAGCCGTTATAATTCAAGTAGGAAACAATTTGAGAATCTGCATAAATTAGGAGATTAAAGCAAAACAAAGAGGGAGATGGAAACTGTGAAAGTCCATGGAGGAGTAGTTGCACTTAGGAAGCAAGCCTCTAGAGGTTAAAAACCAAATGCTTGGTGCTAATCAACAAACATGTCAACTTGTAATTACAAAAATTCTATCAACTGAATATAATGGAACGACAACCTACTTGATCCCCCATATTCAAGGAGATCATATTCTTGATGCCAATTTCAACATTTCTTTCATCCTCAGTGTCAACATCAGACTCGTTATTAATCGCATTAGTTCCAGTCCAAACCTGTATCGATCATACAATTGCATCAGAACTCAAGAATATATATATCAAAAAAGCAGGGCAATAGGCAATTAAATGAATCAATAACTGGTGTGGGGAGACGTTATGAATAAACTACTTCAGGACATATATTGCATTACAATCAAATTGATCAAAACAACAAAATGAATCTAGCTAGCACCTCCTAAGTTTGAGCAACCAATAATTTTCAGTTTCTCCACTTCACATATATTAGTGAGGAAGCACTTTTAAGTTTTAACTATATATTGGAAAATTATTGGTATCATGAAGCTCTAGGGTAATACAGTTTATGTACTAATTAACTGTGTAAAGAGATATAACTCAATAAATTGATAAATTAATAAGAAAATCGATGAGAGTTTCATTCAATGGGTGCATACCTCGCCAACACCAATACGCAATGTAAGGGGTTTCCCACGATTGTAGTTGCTATCAAAGATTTGGCCATTCTCTAGTGCGCCTACAAAATCATCAAAACTGTAATAAGTTTACTTTTTTTTTTTTTTTTTTTTTGAGAACAATGAAGGAGACTGTGCACAGAGAGATAGGAATAATCGAGAACGGCAGTGATAAATATACCAACCACAAACATCATTGGAACTCAACTATAGCGCTCACCAGACTGTAAAAACCTTGCCATTGCATACTCTTCTACGATGTCTTTGAGGATGTTTGTAAGTTGAGTACCAATACCCAAGCATGACACTGCATCATAGATTTTGTGGACTGAAGTGGGACACTCATCAGGCAAACAGTTCCACTTTCTAATTAAAACAAACGATGAACAGGAAAATAAAGGTGAAACAGAAACCTGGAAATTAAATCCAAATAACTAATTTATATCAAACCACACACCCAAAATTCAATCAGAACAAACTTTTGAAAGATCATAACCATAAAAATACCCAATTGGAAACAATCATACCTGATTGGAGGTCCATAAGCATTAGAAATATAATGGCAAGGATTAGTTCGCCAATTCCATCATAGATTAACCATCATTTCAACTATCCAAATTAGTATTTAGGTTTTACAAATATCCAAATTAGTATTTAGGTTTTACAAATATTGGGTTTTACAAATATTGAAACCCAAATAAAATTGCTTACCTCATTAAAGGCGAAATTCAACATAAGTCAATCCTTTCTTTAAACTTAATGAAAACATATTTTGGTATTGAGGAGAGAAAGAAATCGTGAATGGTGAGATTAGGGAGCACACGGAGAGAGAAGGAATAATACTACACTGACACAGGAAAAATGACATAGTCAAGACACAGTGACGTGGCATGTTGCAACGTCAATGTTGCAGTGGTGAAAATAATAGCCAAAAATATTTTTTCACTCACTCAAAACACTTATTCTCTTTCCATTATCATCTTTCCATTCTTATTTTGTCATTCTCATCTTTTTTCATAGCAAATCATCTATTCCATTGATTTTTCATAGTGCAACATTGACGTTGCAATGGTTTTTATGGTGCAACATTGATGTTGCAGTGATATTTCTTTGTGCAATATTGACGTTGCAGTGGTTTTCATGGTGCAACATTGATGTTGCATGGTGGTTTTTTATATTGCATCTATGGCCCCACGGGGATAAAAAAATTAGATATTCTCGATTTTTTTTTAAAATAAATAATAAAAAAGGAAAAATAAAATAATTTTAAAAAAGGAAAACTAAAAATAAGTGGGACCCATAATATAAAAAAATTATTTTTTAGTTTTGTGGGGCCTACAGGAGACTTTTAAAAAATAGTTTTTTCTCTTGTGGGTCCCACCATAATTAAAAAATATAGGTCCCACAAACACTAAGTCTTCAAAAGACATTTGTTTTTTAGTAAAAAAAATATGGGCGGAAGGTGTTAGTTACGTATGGAGTTGAATCATTACAATGTGAATTGAAGATTAGTGATAGGCTATATTCAACACGTGGTAAAACTTCATTCAACAAAGGAGGTTGAATTGGCAGAAGTTCAAAAGTCACAATACAAGATCCTAAATATAAGGATTCAAATTCAACAATAAAGGCTACAACTATTTGCAACTATTTGAAGGTAAATGAAAAGCCTATAAATATATGCTTTATTATTCGTGAATTGTATCAAATTGAAGGTGAGAAACAATATTTGTTTGAGTGATTTTGTGCCTGATTTCAATTAAGAAAATCAAGGCTTTGAGTGAGAGACAGAGTGCTAATTGTAGGAGCTTTCATCTTTAAATAGTGAAATTGGTGTGTTTTGGAAGATGTAGGCAATATTGCCGAACCTCGTTAAATTCTTAGTGTTATTCGGTTGTTTTGTCGTAGGTATTTAATTTCACTTGTAACATTCTTGTTATTGCTTTTACGATCTTAATTATTTTTGAGGTTGTGTTAATTACATCCTAACAATTGGTATCAGAGCGGTTATTTTCTGATTAAGAAGAAATTAATTTCTTGCTTAGTTGGAAGTAGGAGCAATGGATACAGACGAAGGGAAGTTAAAAATGGAGAAGTTCAATGGCTCGAACTTCGGGTACTAGAAGATGCAAATAGAAAACTACCTTTATCAAAAGGATCTCTATCTTCCACTTGGCGAAAAACCGACAGACATAGCACAAGATAAATGGGATGTGCTTGACAGAAAAGCACTCGGCACCATTCGACTATCACTCACAAAATCAGTTGCTTTCAATATTGCAACGGAGAAGACGACGACATCTCTCATAGCCGCTCTATCAAAGATGTACGAGCAACCCTCAGCAGCAAACAAAGTGCATCTTATTAAAAAGTTATTTACTTTAAAGATGCATGAAGGAGGATCTTTCGCAGAACATCTAAACGAGTTCAACACGGTGACATCTTAACTTTCGTCAATTGAAATAACGTTCAGCGATGAGATTAGAGCCTTGTTGGTTCTAAGTCAAATGCCCGAGAGTTGGGCAGGTATGGTAACAGCTATTAGTAGCTCTGCCGAGAAGTTAAAGTTGGAATTCGATAATGTGGTAAGTTTGATTATGACAGAAGAAATCATAAAACAAGCTACTGGGGAGTCTTCAGGTGTTGCTTTAAATGTTGAAAGCAGAGGGAGAAGCTCCATAGTGGTTCGGGTCACAGTGGATCCAAACCCAAGAGGGGCAAGTCAAAGTCAAGAAAACCGAAAGGTGTATGTTAGAATTGTGGCAAGAAAGGCCATTATGCTAATGAATGTCGATCTCCAAAGAGGGAAGCTAAGAAGGATGCCTTAATTTGCTCTATGGAGAGCAAAGCCGAGTCTTGGGTGCTGGACTCTGGTGCTTCATTCCACGCCACTACACACAAAGAGTTCTTTGAGAACTATGTACTTGGTGATCTTGGAAAGGTATATCTGGGAGATGACCAGCCATGCAGTATCATCGGAAAAGGTGATATACAGATCAAGCTAAATGGGTATGTATGGAGATTGAAGGAAGTTAGGCACGTACCTGACTTAAGGAGAAATCTAATCTCAGTGGGGCAACTTGCAAATGAATTGAAGGTTAATTATGTTACAACCTTTGCAAATGATGCCTGGAAGGCTTCTAGAGGTGCAAGGATAGTTGCACGTGGCCAGAAAGACGGTACTCTCTACTTGACCACAAATGCATGCGGTTCCATTGCTGTGGTTCATAGCAAGAATGATCCAAACCTATGGCACAGAAGACTTGGGCACATGAGTGAGAAAGGATTAAAAATCCTACACTCAAAGGGAAAGCTACCTGGTGTACAATCTATTGAGATTGACATGTGTGAAGACTGCATCTTCGGGAAGCAGAAAAGGGTAAGTTTTCAGAAAGTCGGAAAAACTCTGAAAAGCCAGAAGCTTGAGCTAGTTCATACTGATGTTTGGGGGCCAGCTACTGTGGCCTCAATTGGTGGGAAGTCTTTCTTCGTCACCTTTATCGATGACTGCACAAGGAAAGTCTGGGTCTATTTCCTTAGACAAAAGTCGGAGGTCTTCGACGTATTCAAAGACTGGAAAGCTGTCACACCCTAAATTTCTAGACAATATTTGAAACAATTATATTTAATTATCTGGAAACCCGGGGTGAAACAAAAACCCAAAACCCTGTTATCAAACACGATATATACAAAACTGAAATCAACAGAAAACTAAAAGGAACAATCCTTAAATCACATTATTAAACTACAAAGAAACTAACCAACTCTATTACATTTGTCTCAAAACAAAACCGTACCCTTCAGAAAATCTTAAACCAGAAGACTCCAAGAGCTACTCCAAATCACGTGTCCTTATCCACTGCACTCCACCATCTATGTTCCCAAGAACACACCCACGTTGCAAAACAATGCAAACATGGGTCAGCAAATTAAATTTGCTTGTATGAGTAGACTAACAACAAAATATATATAATAATCTTTCAAATGAATAAATATAACATTACCAACCATTTCAACTTGGAAGACAATATAATTCCGTTTTCCTAAAACGGCGTGTAGTTTCTTCCCAAGTAAGATTTCACCCCTAATATAAAATTCCAAGAATCTCATATAACAGTACTCATCATTCCCACTTTTCAAAATAGCTCACAACATAAATACCACTTACATTCCATTTATTAAATGCACATATGATAACCTAATTAACTTTGAGTTTGGTATACCTTACCTTTAAGCCGACACGTCGTCTTAGGGTAGGATATTTACGTCCCTGCATAAAAGATTAATAGATCTTACCCTCCTGCAAAACAGAGTTAGACATCATAATAAAATGATTTATCTCAGCCAGTCAAATTTCCATTCATAACCAAACCTCATTTAAGTCTAATTGATATAACCTAGTTCGTCCCGCATATTCGGGGAATACCACTTATCATAATACCTATATCAAGGGTAGTCATTCATATGACATCATTATGTCATAAAGTTTCTGCGTGCATAACCATAGATCTCAGACTATCACAAGTCATTAATATTTTCTTAATAACATATCAAGTTATAGTCATTTCGCAGTCACGTAGAAATCACAATCATTTACTAATATTATTTACAACCACACTTCACATCCATAACATCACACAATTCATATATTTTTACTTAAAAATCACTCGTCTACTTATGAGAACGGGAAAATATCACACCCAATGAGTACATTCATCCCTTGTGAGTATCAACTCATACAAACCACGTATATATTTCTCATAAGAAATCATATACATCATATGCAATAACTCAGTCACACATAAAATCAATATTTTTACTTTGCTTATTAATTATCTTGTTGACTCATTTAATTATCCAAAGATACAGCCCAACCTTTAGTTCCTACTCCACGATTTGCACTACACACATTTGCCAAATCACACATATCCGTGTGCCTCACTCACACCGAGTACCACTACAAGACATATGTCCCAAGCGGAATATCGCCTCCAGAAAACATACTTTCATCTTGTAAACTTGTAACTTGTGAGTCACAGCCATCTCTGGGCTTTCCATACACATAATCACAAAGTCTCTTTTGGGCATAACAAAATATCAGGTCATTCATGGCACATTCAATGAATACCTTGGGTCATTCCCGCCACATTCAAGGAATACCCATCATAACACTAACGGGCCATTCATGGCATATTCAATAAATGCCCTGAGTCATTCCCGCCACATTCAAGGAATACCCAAACCTACATTCCTGTACATTCAAGGAATACGACCAACCCGCAAGGCGAATACCTTTAGTTCCTCTCTAGGGCATCCCAAACTATTGGGTCATTCATGGCACATTCAATGAATACCCATCTATCACATGACATCACAAGTCATAATATCTCATTACCAAATCCTGAGGGGTGGAGAGTTCTAAAGATGTGGGCGACACATTAAAATATTATTATCACTTATAATTATACTAGCATTACTCATGTCAAAACAGACCACACATGCAGAGAGTCATTTTCGCGCGTCCTTAAATATCATTGAATGTAAACAGACTTATAATCAAACAAATACAATTTACATAACCACACTCATATACACAATATCGTAAACAAATAGTTCATTAGCCCAAATTCAAGTCCACACACACTAATGTCCAAAACAGATCCACATATACTAAAGTCTATATTCATATACAACTTCTATCTCACACATATATATTTATGTAGTCTCAAAACAACAGTAATTTCTAACACAATCACATAAATACCACACAAAACTAATATATATATTATAGATATAGTGGCTGCACTTTTGTTCAAAGCTGCCTACGTATCCAAATCTTTCTAGATTGGAATCAAGCCTTTGTAGTTCTTAACCAATTCTCCAAATATTTTAATAATCACGATAAAATAAAACATATAGATATCTTTTCATTCCACACCAATATTTTCACAATAGTAAAAATATATCGAAAGTATAATAACCACTGACCATCTAATGCCATCATGTAACCACCCAACTATATCCATTTTAAACTTTAGCTAATTCTAACAAACTTGTTAATCCGTGCCTTGACAGACAACCCACCATTGGATCTGCCTAAAATTTGTATATGTCATTTAACTGGATATCAAGAATCTACGGATTTAAATTTTAGGTTAATCCGATAATAGGTTGACCTCCATCTAAGCAGAAACAAAGGACTGTGCCCATCAGTTTTCTGGTGTAGCTTCTACTACGACCAGTTCCACTAATGGAATCGTCGACAGATATCAAGCCGTTGGATAAATCTAAAAATATAATATGGAAGACTACAATGTGTCAGGAAACTATGGATTAAATTTCATACAAATCCGAGTACGGAAAGGTCACCATCTAAGCAGAAACAAAAGACTGCACACTGTAGTTTTTCTGGTATAGAAACACTACGACCTGTCATGCTTATGCGCGCCTCGACAAAAATCCAACCGTTGGATCTGTCTAAAGTTTTAATATGTCATACTAAAATGTCTTATAAAATTACAAATTAAATATCAAGTCAATCCAATAATAATCTGACCTCCATCTAGGCTTGAATATTCTTTTTGGCAGACTTGCACACCATTATGATAAATTAGTAAGTATACTAGGACAGGTCGTTAGGCCTTAAATATTAGGTAGATAGTCAACTTTTGTCACATTATGATTCATTAGGCCTTCGCCTTTCAGAAACCTTATATATAGTTTACATTGAATCTAAGTAATTGTTTTGTTGTTATGCTTTGGTATTCACGAAAATATCCATTGTGCTATTAATTTCAAGAACTCATGTCAATGTGCATAAATAATAGGAGTCACACAAAACAACAAAAAACAGGCACAATAATATCCATTGTCCAACAAAACAATCAAATTGCAACAAATACAAAACACATAAATCAAGGGATAGAACTAAAATGCATGGCCCAGCACAAAAAAAACGTCCGAAGTCGACTGTGATTGGTTGATAAAAATAAAATAACAATTCAAACTCTCTTTCTATCTCCTCTCTCCTATTTTCTCTTTCTAAACCAGCCAATTACAGTTGACTTCGGATGGTTTTTTTGTGCTGGGTCATGTGGTGTAGTCGCCCCCTAAATCAAGGTGTTACAAGGATTGCAACTGCCACGCAGTACCTATATTTCAAGTATCTAATGAGACACTTTATAATAAATTTAGTTATTCGAAACATGCCTCGAGAAAATCAGCCTTTAAGTTTTAAAGAAGGGGCTAGCTCCCATATTCATATATAGATCACAATAAAAAAAAATGCTCCTATAGCTTAACACTACAAATGCCCTGTGTATTATCATGCCCATCAATTCATAAAAAAAACCTTAAGAAAGATGGATCATATATTTTGAAATCCCAATGAGTTCATTTGATTCCATACATGCGAAACAAACTGTTCTTCATATATATGATAATTTTTCTTTATTTCCACAGTAAAAATTTAAGATAAATTAATTACCGACAATACATATATTAATAGCCAAAAATATCGAAGGTAATCCATACAGTTTAAATCACGTTTCAATCCGTATATATAAGATCTACTCACCTCTGTTGTGTTTACGAGCGGCGTGAATGAATATAAACTTGAGAACGAAAAACGCCATGCAACAATCCTCAGAAAGCAATCCCAATAATCTTCTCTTTTCTCTCTTTTCTACTCTGTGTAAAACTCTCTCCCTCTCTCTCCTGTTTAAAACTCTCTGTGTAAACACCATTTTTTCAAAAACCCCTTAAAAATAGGGAATGAGGTTTATCCTCTTTACCTTATCTATTTCTAATATTTATCATTTTATTTTATTTTATCTCTTATTATTATTTTTATTATTCTTATTATTTATTGTACTAGGAAAATATTAAATAAAAACACGGGGTGTTATAAAAGCCATGGTGGAAAATCAAACAGAGTGAAGCTAAAATGCTTGCGGTCCGATAATGGTGGAGAATATGGCGACAAAGAGTTCAAAGCATTTTGTTCTTCCAGTGGGATCAGAATGGAAAAGATTGTTCCAGGGACACCTCAGCAGAATGGTGTTGCAGAAAGAATGAACAGAACTTTGACAGAGCATGCTAAGAGCATGCGTATTCACGCTAGATTGCCAAAGCAATTCTGGGCGGAGGCAATCAGTACAACATCTTACTTGGTTAATCATGGACCATCAATTCCATTAGATTTTGGAATTCCAGAGGAAACTTGGAGCGGAAAGCTTTCACACTTGAAAGTTTTTGGTTGTATTTCCTATATACATATCAGTGACAATGCTAGGGGCAAGCTGGACCCCAAGTCCTTGAAATGCACATTTATTGGATATGGCATCGACGAGTTTGGTTATCGCTTTTGGGACTACCAAAACCGAAAAATCATAAGAAGCAGAGATATGGTATTCAATGAGAAGGTGATGTACAAAGACAGGAATGATACACAACTCAGTGATACTGAGTATGTTGAGTTGGAAGACCTTGAAGCTAGTCGCGTTACAGAACAACAACCGGTTGTTGAGGTTCCTCGACTAGACACAGATGGTAGTGTTGAGGGTGCAACACCACAAAGTCATCTAGGCCACCTGTGCCAAGCACAAGGTATCCGTCATCTACATATGTCCACTTCTTGTTGCTTACTGATGGTGGTGAACCCAATGCCATGATGAAGCATTAGAGGTAGAGGATGCAAGCAAGTGGGAGCTAGCTATGCAAGATGAGATGGAATCCCTCATCTCAAACCAGACTTGGAAGTTGGCTGAACTACCCATGGGAAAGTGGGATCTACACAACAAATGGGTTTACAGAGTTAAGGAAGAACATGATGGAAGTAAGCGGTACAAGGCCAGATTGGTAGTCAAAGGCTTTCAACAGAAGGAAGGCATTGACTACACGGAAATTTTCTCCCCAATTGTGAAGCTAACCATTATCAGAGTGGTGTTGTGTACTTAGTCACCAGAATGTAGAGTGGAAGCGGGAGCAAGAGCGGAAGTGGGCGCGTCAAAGAGCATGACTTGAGAAGCTCCACTATCTAGAGCATGGTGGGAGCGCTCACGTTACGTAATAAATTATATAATATTTGTGTATTACTAAATACTAATATACTTTAAAATAGTTGATTAATAATTGATTTTATGAATTAAATTTGTTAAATATGCTTTTTACCCATGAAAATTATGTGTTTTATAAAATAAATAAATAAATAACATTAATAAACAAAATTAGTGTCAAGTCATTTCAATCTTTCATGATAAAGTGAAATAATATGAGTAATAATATTAGCTTAAAGTGGTATTGACACCTGTTATAATTTGGATG
This sequence comes from Coptis chinensis, assembly GCF_015680905.1. Classification (NCBI taxonomy): domain Eukaryota; kingdom Viridiplantae; phylum Streptophyta; class Magnoliopsida; order Ranunculales; family Ranunculaceae; genus Coptis; species Coptis chinensis. The sequence continues at coordinate 79,901,320 of NC_141464.1, forward strand.
CCTCTAATTTACAGCCTATAGGCAAGTTACAAGTAACAAAGATGGAAAAAGAATCACCGGATCAAAAGTTTGAAAAGGTGCCCAAATTCAATTGAAGATGAAAGAATACAGTGAAGTCCATCTGGTTATTCAACGTCATCTCTATCTTCTTATAAACCTGCTGATTCGAAAAGCAATTTAAACCGTTTTATATCTCATATATATTTTCTTCTGGTCTAAAATTGCTCATTTTGTTCTTCTTAAGAAAAAGCTTGGTTTGGCTTCAATCTCTTAAAATAAAAAATCTTGAAGATAAAGGAGGAAATTTGGAAAGATAAGGAGGTATTTTGGGAATAAACATCATTGAAGGCTTAGTTTTTGTAGATTTATCCGAAGCACACACTGATTTAGTTGTGAAATAGAGCGGTTTATGCCTAAAATTATGGGAGCGCGATCTAAGAAATTGGGAGCGCGGTTTGATCGAGCTTTGGGCCTAAAATTGTGGGAGCACGGATTTAGAGCGGGAATGGTACACCATACCTACGGTTTGTGTGACTAAGGTTGAGTATTGTGGCTGCAGAAGACTTGTATCTTGAGCATGTGAAGACTGTATTTCTCTATGACAATTTGGAGGAAGAGATTTACATACTGCAACCACAAGGTTACTCAATTCATGGCAAGGAGAAAATGGTTTGTAAGCTCAAAAAGAGCTTGTATGGACTAAAGCAAGCTCTCAGGCAGCAGTGCAAGGGGCGGTCTGGCCTCAAGCAAAGCCTACTAGGCGTCGCCTAGGGCCCCCCAGTCAAAACCCAAAATAAGGCCCCATTCAAGTGCTTGGGTCCGGTTTATCTACTATATATCAAATGATCTGGATACAAAAATACTCACAGATAGAGAAATTAGAATAGCAACCAACTACACTAAATAATTTTGGATGCTTATTAGGCATTTAAAATATTTTTGTAGCATAAATAATAGGTTATTTAGTTCCTTTTTAAGAATTTGCCTTGGGCCCCCACAATCTCAGAGCCGGCACTGAGGCAGTGGTACAAGAAGTTCGATAGTTTTATGCACGGTAATGGCTACAATCGGTGCAATGCGGATCACTGTTTCTACTTCAATAAGTTTGACACTAGCTATATTTTCCTTTTACTCTATGTGGATGACATGTTGGTGGCAGGGTCAAACATGAAAGAAATAATGAACTTAAAGAAACAACTAGCAAATGAGTTTGCTATGAAGGATTTGGGAGCTGTCAAACAGATTCTTGGAATGAGAATCAACAGGGACAGAGCAAATGGAGCACTGAAGCTATCTCAAGCAGAGTATGTTGAAATGGTTCTAAAACATTTCAACATGAGTGATGCTAAACCAGTTAGCACACCCTTGGCTAGTCATTTCAGGTTATCCAAGGAGCAATCGCCAAAGACAGAGCAGGAAAAAGACTTTATGGCAAAGGTGCCATACGCGTCAGCAATCGGTAGTCTAATGTATGCTATGGTCTGTACCAGACCAGACATTGCCCATGCAGTGGGAGTAGTGAGCCAATTTATGAGCAATGCTGGAAAACATCACTGGGATGCAGTGAAGTGGATTCTCAGGTACTTAAGAGGTACCAACGATATGTCTTTATGCTTTGGTCGAGGTGACAGTTTACTACAGGGTTATGTAGACGTCGACTTAGCTGGTGAAATTGACCATCGTAGGAGTACTATTGGGTATGTGTTCACTGTGGGTTCCACAGCAGTAAGTGGGGTCGCTCAGCTGCAGAAGATTGTAGCTTTATCGACAACAGAGGCTGAGTATGTCGCAGTCACAGAAGCTAGCAAGGAGATGATTTGGTTGCAAGGTCTTTTGGAGGAACTGGGTAGGGAACAAGAGAATATCACATTTTACAGTGACATTCAAAATGCAATTCATCTTACCAAGAACTCGGCGTTTCACTAAAGAACGAAGCACATAGACCGGAGGTACCATTTCATTCGTACACTTCTGGAAGATGGTGTTCTAAAGCTTGAAAAGAATCAAGGGAGTAAGAACTCAGCCGATATGTTAACCAAGCCAGTCACCATTGACAACTGAAGTTGTGTTCAACTTCAGAACACAACTTCAATATGTCTTCATGCGTGAAGATCGAGGGAATGAGCACACCAAGTTTCACGGGAGTTAAAGATGTTATGCGTCAGTCTCCAAGTGGGAGATTGTTAGTTACGTATGGAGCTGAATCATTACAATGTGAATTGAAGATTAGTGATAGGCTATATTCATCATGTGGTAAAACTTCATTCCACAAAGGAGGTTGGTAGAAGCTCAAAAGTCACAATACAAGATCCTAAATATAAGGATTCAAATTCAACAATAAAGGCTACAACTATTCGCAACTATTTGAAGGTAAATGAAAAGCCTATAAATATGTGCTTTATCATTTGTGAATTGTATCAAATTGAGAGTGAGAAACAATATTTGCTTGAGTGATTTTGTGCCTGATTTCCATTAAGGAAATCAAGGCTTTGAGTGAGAGATAGAGAGCTAATTGTAGGAGCTTTCATCTTTAAATAGTGAAATTGGTGTGCTTTGGAGGACGTAGACAATATTGCCAAACCTCGTTAAATTCTTAGTGTTATTAGGTTGTTTTGTTGCAGTTATTTAATTTCGCTTGTAACATTATTGTTACATTGCTTCTATGATCTTAATTATTTTTGGGGTTGTGTTAATTACACCCTAACAAGGGGGGTCCTACATATAAATGGTGCTCTTCCATCATGCCCCAAAAGTATTACCAGACAATGGGTTTAATCTCCCTGGTACTTAAATGGTTGCACAAAAACCCCCTGTAAGCGAACAAATGCATAAAACCTCCTATTATTTAAAATATAACATCAAAGCCAAAACAGACCAAAATACCCCTGTGAAAACCGGGTTGACATCATCAATCTTTACTTATAATTTCGGCTTAATGACAAACCGGGCTGACGTCATCCTATGTAAATTTGTATTTACATATGACAATATAAAATTACACAGTCTTCTTAACCTATTTAAATTTAAATATTCATATGAAATTTTTTTTCATAGGAAAATTTAAATTTATATTCTGTCTGGTGTCGTCGGAAAATTTTCAATTCCAAAAATTATTATGTAAATTTAAGTTTTCATAGCTCCAATGACTATATAAATATAGTTTTACATATATATGACTATGTAAAAATACATTTACATATATTCTGTCAGGTGTCGAAAAAATTTCAATTCCAAAAGTTACTATGTAAATTCAAGTTTTTATAGCTCCAATGACTATGCAAATATAGTTTTACACATATATATGACTATGTAAAAATACATTTACATACAGTCGAGAAATTTTCAATCCCAAAAGGGTAAAAAATAAAATAAGATAAAATGGGAAATAAAAACAGACCCGATTTTATCTCTTTTTTGGAAAACTGGAGTGTTATTTAACGGGACTTAAATAATAGAGAAGTTATATGATATGAGTCGATGGGAATGAGTTTATACTCAATCGAGTTAGAACCAAGGGGGTGAGCCTCATTTCTTGAAAATATTACACTATTAGTGGCCAATAAACACAATAGAACAACCCTATTGGGGGACTACTCGGCAACGGTTGGTTCTAAAGAATACCGCCTCTTATAATTTTGCACAACTGTATTTTGTTATATTGATCCACAGTAAAAACAAGCAAAGCAACCCTTGCGGCCTTTCAAAGTATTTATACGTCATTTGGTGAGTGACTGTAGTCTTAAAATGGGGGTAAACAAGGCCCAAAATTTCGATATCGTTTAATATATCGGTGTACTCAAAAACCGAGATATATCGGATATATCGGATATCTCGGTTTTTTTGGTGACCAGTCCAAAGTTTCTAAAATATCGGATATCTCACCGATATATCTCGGATATCTCGTCGATATATCTTGGATATTTCGGATATTTCGGAAATTTCAATATTAAATTATTAAAAATTGGTCAAAAAGTCAACCGATATATATCGATTATATCGGAAATATCGATTATATCGGCGATATAAACTTTCATATCGGAAATTCGATATATCTCGAAAAAAAAAAAGGGTTTAATATTCGGTGGATATATCTCGGAAATATCGATCTCGGTGTACCAATTTACCGAGATATATCGCCGAGATATCGGATATCTCGGCGATATTTTGGGCCATGGGGGTAAACACATACAAATCACAAATGTATGTCATAAAATTGGGGCGTTATGACTAAATAACCCATATGAAAACGTGAATCTTGATAAACCAATTGATATCATATTAACTTTTGGTAGCTACCTCCATTATTTGCCTTTTGGGCTTGTGGTACACGCATGCTAAACTATTATTTATCTGGTCACGTCAATTGACAGGATAGAGATAATGTGATATGTGGTTGATAATGTGATAATGTGATATGTGGTTGACCCTACAATGATACGTACATGCAGAAGTATGGGTACAGACCGAGATCCTCTTATATATAAGGGCATAGCATCTAAGTTTCAAGAATCAAAACAGTTCAGTTTCCTCTTATTGTTGTTCAATGGCTTCAACTGTGGCTGATGATGTAGTCTTCGAATATCCACCATTTATTCGAGTTTACAAAGATGGTCGTCAAGAAAGACTCAGAGAAGATGTGTTCGTTGCAGCATCAGTCGACCCATCCACTGGTGTTTCCTCAAAAGATGTTGTGATCCAACCAGAAACTGGTTTATCAGCAAGAATGTATCTACCCAAACGAGCAAACCCAGCGACTAAGTTACCCCTTGTCATTTACTTTCATGGTGGTGGTTTTTGTATTGAATCTGCTTTCTGTCCAACATACCACAACTATCTGAACTTACTAGTTTCAAAAGCTAATGTTGTCGCTGTTTCAGTTGATTATCGAAGAGCACCAGAACACCCTTTACCCGTTGCTTATGAAGATTCATGGACTGCACTTAAATGGGTGTTTTCTCACCCAGATGAAGAATGGTTGACTAAGTACGCTGACTACAATCGCGTTTACATGGCAGGTGACAGTGCGGGGGGTAATATCTCGCACAATATGGCTGTTCGAGCTCATATTGAACCAAATAATTTTAAGTTTAAGGGGATTGTTTTAGCCCATCCATATTTCATTGGTTCTACACCACTTGCGAGTGAAGGGGACATGGATTTATTAGGAAAGCTATGGCTTGCGGTTTATCCTACGACAAGCGGGCTCGATGACCCGCTTGTCAATCCCCTCAAAGATCCAAATTTTTCAAAGGTGGCATGCAAAAGGGTGCTGGTGTGTGTTGCTGGGTTAGATGTTTTGGTACACAGGGGAAAACATTATCATGAGAACTTGGGAAAGTGTGGGTGGGAAGGAGTACTGGAGTTTACGGAAACAGAAGCTGAGCCCCATGTGTTTCATGTCTCTACTCCTGAGGTTGCGAGTGCTGGTAAGTTGATGGAGCGCGTGGTTGCTTTCTTAAATGCGCCCTGAGATTTGAGTATCCTCTTCTATCGTACTTTATGTTCAGAGTTTGGTTTGAATAAATCATGTCTGTCCTCCTATATAGTCTTTAGGAGTTTGCTATTTGCTAAGTCAATAAGTCTCCATGTACTGGAGTTATGTCTCCATGAGGTGCAGGGATGGAGTCAGCAGCCGAGTCGTTTCCTTCTGTTGTACGTTGTATGTTCTATTCAAGGATCGCCATGCAGTGATCATGTAGAATTATGTGGTCGCTGATGTGAATAAATAAATTGTTCTGTTTCATGCACTTGTCTTTCTACTGTTGTAATGTGAATGTCAACATGATCTCTTCCATCTTTCGGTTTATATAGTTGGATTATATTGCTTCTTCTACGTTCATGAAGATTATGAACTTAGCAGCAAACTAATATATACTCCTAGTATTACTTATACAGTTATACTACTACACATAAGGCTGCTATTTGAAGCTCCATCCCACTTCCCTCACCTTATATAGTAGGAAGATGTGAAGCTGTGCGGCAGGACGAGAAACACAATTGAAGCATCAACTAGGTTGGATCATAACACATTTATCTCCAAATGTTCAAGAGAGCCTAATGGTTAGCTTTCATTATATTTGAAATACAAATATCTGTTGTATTACAATTCATTCTAGAGAGATAATTAGCAGAATTTGTCAATCACTTATAACATCTTCTATACGGTTAGAATTTCAAGCCTAATGACAGACAGCCAACAGGGAAAAGAAGCTTGTTATACATTTTCAAACCAAAGGCCAATTAGTCAACAGAGCCTATCTTCATATCTTGTCTACACAGTTCCCTTTTGTAGTTTTGCTGCATCAGTTGATAGTCTGATAAATGTTTCTTTCTTTCTTAAAATCGGTATTTTTGTTGCTTCTTCGCCCTAAAATGGATGATGGGCACTTATTGCAACATGAGCAGGAAGAATCAGTAACTGACCAAAGTCAATCCCCTCACTACATCTCGGTCCCTTTCGGGGGGAAAACAATGGGGAGATAGCCACTGCGGAGGGCAGACAGTCAAAAGTTCTCATAATCCTCAAACCATTATCTCACTGGGAAACTCGCTGTAGAAACCTGGAAAAAAAGAAAGCTATCGGAATCCTTAACATGAAAACCTATCAGGTCACCTCTAGTTTAAGACAATGCACTACTTTGAATTTCTCTTTTGCTCTGAAAATAATAATATTAATAATAAAAATCAACAAATTGTTTTAAGTGAATCATGTGGGAAGTAGAGGGAAAAATTAAGGAAATATGTCACTTAATTAAGCATCTAAACTTGAGATGAGTATACTTCATAAAAAAGTGTAGAGAAAAAGGGATTTTTTTTCTCTTTCATGTCTAGAAGCACTTTTTCTCGATGGAGGTCGCGACCCTCCAGGTGTTTTGGGCGATCCGTGCCCATCGTAAGCGCCGAAGTCTTGCAAAACACTAGAGGGTCGCTACCATCCTTGCGCGTAGTGGTGTCAAATGGGCTGGGCCGGCCCTCAAACAATGAAGCCCTCATGCTTTGAGGGCTGGGCCAGCCCTACCCTCATTTACTTTGAGGGCCGGGTCGGGTCGGGCCAATGCTTAAATCTCGAAGCCTTTACCGGCCCCTCAACCCTCCCGGTAGGCTTGAAGGGCGGGCTTGAGGGCCAAACGTGAGGGCCGGATACTATGTTATACATTTGATTTACAAAATAAATTTAGAAACATTAGTTAAAAATGATAAAATCAAATACACTTCACAATTAAATTTTCAAACTACTAAAAAAACTTGTTAAAGTTGTATTAGTCAATTAAGATCAATTAAATTCATTTCATAAAATATTATAATGAAATTATAAGATTGGCAAACTTAATAGATAAATGTTTTTTTAAGTGATTTTTAGCATATTAATGTTAAAATGAAATATATTATAAATTTTTTTATTAAAATATGTGTAATAAATGTTGAGGGCCTAATGAGGGCCGGGCTTAAGGGAGGGCTTAAGTTTTGAAGTCTAGGCCCTTACCCTCCCCTCAAAGGCTTGAGGGCCGGGTCGGCCCAGCCCACGAATGTGTGAGGGCCTCATTTTGAGGGCTTTTTCAGCCCCATGGGCCGGGTCGAGGCGGGTGGGCTAAGGGTTTGAGGGCCATTTTGACACCCCTAGCGCAGGTGCGCTCTAGACATGAAAGAGAAAAAAAATCTCTTTTTCTCTACAAAAAGGAATAAAATGCCAAAACCAAACCTGTGATGATCCATTCCTTCGGGTATGGCACTGCAATAAATGTTCTACAACTTCGTCCCAGTCTGCAAATAAAATTGCACTTCTTTATGCCTGTTGAATTTCATTGCAAAATAGAAAAGTATAAAGTCCTTACCAAGGATACGCTGATAATCTGGTTCAATTCTATTCCATTTCCATTGATGTCCATATGATTTGGCGTTACATACTTCCCAACAGTGACTACCACACCCGATCCATCATTAAGTTCGAATACAGATTGAATTAGACCCCGAAAAGAAAATGGAATTATATAGAAAACATGAATTGGACCCTCAACAGCATGGCCCTTTTTGAATGGGACATTATTAACAACAATTTGTGTTAGAATAATTGTATGAACACAACAGCTAGAGTAGAACAGAAGGAACAATAGACAATGACAGTAGTAATAGGGAATCACCAAGGCGCGTATTAGGCTGTCATTAAGGAAAGATTCGCCTCTTCCAATGGTGCAGAAAGGCAGCAGTGGCGTCTTTCTCACAGGATTCAATGGTGTACAGTAGCTTGACTTTGCACTAGAACAAACTACTCTTTAGAACAGGAATATAACTCTTTCTGGCGGCTACATGAAGAAGAGAGGAAGAATAAGGCAGATGCGAGTTTCTGTTTCTCTGAGATTGGTTTATGTTAAAAGTCCATTCCCTCTATGGACTCACAGTCCTATTTTATAGAGGTTAGGTCTGTCTCCTAAACAGATAAGGAAAAGAGACCAACTCCTAATAGAACACCAGAACTTGCTGCTCAAGAAAAAAGCAAAACAAGTTTAGGCTATTGGTCAAACCACTACCCACAACAGTAACCCCAAGCTCAAGCCCGAACCCTACCCGATGTGGTGGATAACCAATGTGGGACTATCTACTATGCACTAAAGTGGAGAGAACACCTTTTGTTCATCTCCCCCACTTTGCACACACACACACTAGTATTTAGAAATACACAAGAGATTCCAACAATCTCCCACTATTTCAAAATACTAATAGTCCCCCACTATTTTGGAATATGATATTACAAAAGAAATGGGTTAACGAAATGCCAGAGAGAATCGAAAAAATAATGCATAAGATACTGGTGCTTTATTGGCTTGAATCAGTCATAGGGTAACATGTCTTATAATACGTGAAAGTGGTGGATTAAAAAATCTTTGAACCAACATTCCCTTGTAGTAAAATAGATCACATGCAGCACCCCCACTGCTCTTTCATTATATGTCTGTTTTGCGGTGTTGCGCTTCTGCGCTGCCTGTGTTCCATTAATGCTCTAGAGTACTTGCCCGAATACTCATAAGAACCTACCCAGTTCTACATTCACGTAGGTGGATTTCCATTAGGTGTACATTGCAGTTTAAATACACCACCTCATTAAAATATGGGCTATATATGGAATCCAATAAGAGTTAAAGAACTCATCCTTACTCACTGATACAACTACATTTTGGACCCGGACATACGCCCGAGATCTATTAAATATTTTGTGTGCTGAAAATGCTTTACAAAATGTCTCACACAAATTTTTGAATCAAAATATATTTTTATTGAAAATAAACTGAAATACGTTAATGACCAACGATTATGGTGCATAAGTACTTGGAAACTAATTAAGGGATCAAATTGAGATAGCCTCTTCACTTTGTGGTTTAGGATATTAATCCATAATTTTCAAATAGAATTATCTTAAACTCGATCTAGCTTGTATAATAGTTTTATTATATTTATGGTGATTTAGTGGCAAATTCTCGAATCAGAATATATTTTTATTAAAAATAAACCGAAATACGTTAATGAGCAACGATTATGGTGCATAAGTACTTGAAAACTAAGGGATCAAATTGAGATAGCCTATTCACTTTGTGGTTTAGGATATTAATCTATAATTTTTAAATAGAATTATATTAAACTCGATCTAACTTGTATAATAGTTTTTTTAGATTTATGGTGATTTAGCGGCAATTTTTTTAATCAGAATATATTTTTATTGAAAATAAACCGAAATACGTTAATGAACAGCGCTTATGGTGCATAAGTACTTGGAAACTAAGGGATCAAATTGAGATAGCGTATTCACTTTGTGGTTTAGAATATTAATCTGTAATTTTCAAATAGAATTATTTTAAACTCGATCTAGCTTGTATAATAGTTTTATTAGATTTATGGTGATTTAGCGGTAAATCATCACCGTTCGGCTTACGTACTAATGTGTACAAATCACTAAAACAGATTGATTGTTTCCATATCCTCAAAGAATACTCTACTCCCACTTGAAAAGATTTATCATATGAACGTGTCCTACGAACGGGTGCCGTTATATTAAATTATTCTAAAAAATATTAGCAACTATGCATAGCTATGAGATATGAAAATTATATTAATTACTCATTTAAATTTCTTGCACCACTCTCTATAAAAAGGAAGCACCAAACCTTGATAAAACTAATCGATTTTTTTTTTTTATTTTTTTATTTTTTTATTGTTAGGTTTAATAATAGAAGTTTGATTGAAGTTTTGTGAGAATGGCCAATGTCGTGGCGAAGATAATATTGAAGCTACTTGAATAGCAAGGTATTCCCAATCACAATAAAAAGAATTATAATAAACACTACTTAAAATGCAAAACTATATTTGTCGAGACATTTATTCCCCCTACATAAAATACAAATATGCTTTAGGGTTATTAGTTCAAGCATTTGCATCAAGTTTCAGATTTTTCATTAATTATTCTTTGAGGTTAGTTTAATGTAGTACGTTGCATCCCGTTTCCAATTTCTCATTAATTATTTTTTGAGGTTAGTACAATGCAGTTGCATTAAGTTTCCAATTTCCCGTTAATTATTATTTGAGGTTAGTTCAGTGCAATTACATCCACTTTATGATTTCTCGTTAGTTATTCATTAAGGTTAATTCAGTACAGTTGCATCCAGTTTTCGATATTTCGTTAATTAGTCTTTGAGATTAGTTCATTGTATTTGCATCCAGGTTCCAATCTCCTGTTAATTATTCTTTGAGGTTAGTTCAATATATTTGCATCCAGTTTCTGATTTTCCGTTAATTATTTTTCTATGTTAGTTCGATAATTTACAATTTCTATACAGTTTGCATACATGTAAGAGTCTATTTTTATAAACTCACTTTCGTTTTGGGTTCCTAATTACTTGTAATTACTCATATGAGAAGGCTAAAAAAGTGGATATTTATGCTTTGAAGTCAGTGCGATACAGTTACATCCGACTTCCGATTTCTAGTTAACCATTTTTTTATGTTATTTCAATGCATTTGCATCCAATTTCTGATTTCCCGTTAGTTAATATTTGATTTTAGTTTAATGCAGTTGCATCTAGTTTTTGGTTTTTCGTTAATTATTCTTTGAGGTTAGTTCAATGCAGTTGCATATAATTTTCGATTTTATGTTAATTGTTCTTTGAGGTTAGTTCAATGCATTTGCATCAAGTTTTTGATTTCTTGTTAATTATTTTTTGAGATTAGTTCAATGAAGTCACATCAAATTTATAATTTTCCGTTAATTATTCATTTAGGTTAGTTCAGTGTAGTTTCATCCATTTTTTAATGTTTCATTAATTAGTCTTTGAGATTAGTTCATTGCATTTGGATCCAATTTCCGATTTCCCGATAATAACTTCTTAAGGTTAGTTCAATACATTTGCATCTAGTTTCTGATTATTTATGCTTTGAGGTTAGTTCGATATAATTATGTCCGTTTTCTGATTTCCCGTTAACTATTCTTTGAGGTTATTTCAATCCATTTGCATTTAGTTTTCGATTTTCCACCAATTATTCTATGAGGTTAGTTTAATGTAGTTGCATTCGGTTTTTGATTTTATATTAATTATTTTTTGAGTTAAGTTCAATGCATACTGTTTCTGGTTTCCCATTAATTATTATTTGAGGTTTGTTTGATGTATTTGCATACCGTTTCTAATTTTCCGTTAAATATTTTTCAAGAATTTGCATTCAATTTCTAATTTTCCGTTAGTTACTTTATGTCGTTAGTTTAATGCAATTTGCATAAAATTTATGATTTCCCGTTAATTACTCCTTGAGCTCAATTATGTATTAAACTATGAGTAATTATGCAAGGAGTAATTAACGGGATAATTATCCAATGTGGTGTGTAATACCAATTTCTACTGATCCATCTGTAGTGTCCTTGCAAACATGACATAAAAAGTAAATTATGCTTAATTTACTATGTGGGATCATCGAAGATTATCCAGTTTCCGATTTCTCGTTAATTATTCTTAAATTATGCATGACTCACTATGTGAAATCTTCAAAAATTATCTACGAACGAGTGTTTTTATATTAATTATTCTAAAAAATATTTGTAAATATGCATAACTATTATATATTAATATTATATTGATCACTCAACCAAATTTCTTATAACGTGAAAACCTCACTCTCTATTAAAAAAAAAAACTCACATTTGATAAAATCTTTCAACTTTATTTTTTTGTTTAATAATAGAAGTTTTGTAAGATTGCCTAATAAGGCGAAATTCATATATATTGAAGCTACTTGAATAGCAAGGAGTTCCCAATCATACGAAAAGAGATAAGATAAACATCATTTTAAATGCAAAACTATAATTATCGATATATTTCCACAACATATAACCCAACTATGTTTTGAGGTTAGTTTAATGCATTTGCATCTAGTTTCTGATTTTTCGTTATTTATATTTTGAGGTAAGTTCAATGTAGTTGCATCCAATTTCCAATTCTCGTTATTTATTTTTTTAGATCAGTTCAATGCAGTTGCATCCAGTTTCTAATTTATCGTTAATTATTCTTTTCAATTAGTTAAATACATTTGCATACAATTCCCAATTTTCTATTAATTGTTCTTTGAGGTCAGTTCAATGCATTTGCATCCAGTTTCTGATTTCCCGTTAATTCTTCCATGAGATTAGTTTAATGCATTTGCATATAGTTTTCGATTTTCGATTTCTCGTGTTTATTATTTGATAAAGTTGCATTTGCATCTAGTTTCCGATTTCCCGTTAATTATTGTTTGAGATTAGTTCAATGAGTTTGCATCCAATTTCCGATTTCCTGTTAATTATTTATTGAGGTTTTGCATCCAGTATATTTTTTGAGATTAGTTCAATGCAGTTGCATCAAGTTTCCGATTTTCCGTTAATTATTTTTTTAAGATTAGTTCCACGCATTTATTAATTATTTCTTATTTTTTGACAATTATTTTTTTTATGTTAGTTTGATGTATTTGTATCCAAGTTTTGATTTTCCGTTAATTATTCTTTGAGGTTACTTTAATGTAGTTGTATCCATATTTCGATGTTCTACTAATTACTTTTTAAGATTAGTTTAATGCTTGTATTTGCATCCAGTTTCCGATTTCCCGTTAAATATTATTTGAGGTTAGTTCGATACATTTGCATCCAGTTTACCGTTCCCCATTAATTGTTTTTTGTCATTAGTTTCATTCAGGATTATATATATTTTAAAATATTTGTCATTATTGCTTTGCCGTTATTTTTTTTTTTATTTTCTATTATATATTTTGTATAATTGTTTTTAACTATGTTTTGAGGCTATGTTAAGGATATATTCGAAATAAGTCGGTGTTTTATCATAGATACTAAAATTGTATGATTTGTAATAGGGAATTAGTTTATACAAATCACCTATTTTTTAGCAATTTTTTTTTATTTGATCAAATATAAATTAGTTTATACAAATCACCTATTTTTTAGCAATTTTTTTTATTTGATCAAATATATAAGAATTGGAACACTAAAAGTGTTTGATTCGTAGTAATAGGAAACTACCTTCTACAAATCACCTATTTTTTTAGTAATTTTTTTTATTTGATCAAATATATAAGAATTGGAAATACACTCAAACTCTCCAAATATAAGAATTAGAAATACACTCAAACTCTCCAAAGAGATTCCATGTACGTGGGATTGTAGGCTATTAAAAAATACTATCTTTCATATTAGAGTGCCACATATGATAGAAAAAAAGCTAACTCTCATATTAGAGTGCCACATAAGAGAGAGAAAATCCTCCTTTAAAGGTCTCTGCTTTAGTATATAGATAGTAGATGTATACTAAGTATCATCTCGCCATAGGGTGGGACGTCTTATAAATAAAGAAGACGATTGTACAGCAGGACGACGAAGTGACTTGTTTTTCCCTTTGAACCTACTTCATGGGATTTCCAATCACATAGGTAGGGTTGTCGTCAATGTCGCCCTATATATGGGCATAAGTCCTATCCCCCTCGACGTATAACCATTTGCCTCCAAAGAAGTGGTACGGTCAGACATGTGGCCAAACTAAGTCCAACCTAACATAATCTCTAGCAGCTACTTGATTAAGTTATATCTCAAACTTACATGTATTCTTTTCCCATCGCACATAGGATACCATGTCTTAGCTATTGCAATGAGACAGTTGCAAAGCATATACACATTAGGAACTGTTTAAAGCCAATATGAAGATTTGCCAAGAGGTTGCTAACCCACTCAACATCATCACATGCCTTTTCTAAGGCGATTAGCTTGGATGATATCCAAGACACTCAATTTCCACCAAGGGTAAACACATAAACATTATTGGATCCAGTTTATAACACATTACCCTTTCAACAATGATAGAAATCTACTAAATATAAGTGCATAATCAATGGCTCCACTATAGTACTTGGATAATTTGACAACATACATCCAATGTTCCTTATAAAAACAATGGGTTATCAACTCAGTATGCCATTAATGTTGGCAATGTCATGTCTCACAAATATAATCCATCAAGTACAATAGGCTACCAATGATATTAACATATTTAGTATGAGAAAACACAAGTAGATTATTTTTCATAAGATGGATATCTGCCACAAGAAGTGTTGACACAGTCATACTAAAGTAATACCCATACTTTTCAATGAAAATATTTTTACTAAGTGCGAAAACAACATAATGAGACCAACATGAGTTATAATTCCTATATTCACCAATCATTCAATTTTATAGTGCCTGACATTCCCCCTATACCATCCGACCGGTCTGGTTTAAGGTACGATGTGGCCTTCAACCATATTCAAACGTCAACATCTTGACAACTGAATATAGCAATTACAGAAATGAGTTTAACAACATAATGAACTATCATTTCCAATGACGGTCTATTATGTGTTTCAAAAAGGAATTTCTCTGTCTCATACACATTCTCAATGCTAGCACTCATGATATTAAATCATCTAAACAAAGAGAGATTAACACATATGTCTTGCTTTACTCTAAAGAAAGTACACCTCTTTATCAACAATGATACTTTGACATCCATATGATACCAATATGTTGTTGAATTGCTCATGCCTTTTATAGGCGCTTGAATCAACTCATACAAAGATTTAACTAAATTGTATACTTTCAGCTCATCACCTGGTACTACTTGGTATTGTAGTTCTGCACAACTACTCAACTAGAGTCTTTAGAATTCTGTAGAAAAAATTCTAGTTACATGAGCAAGATTTCAAAGTAGTATAAATATTGTCTCTGATTGAAACCCCTTGGCTATTATTATTAGCCTTGTATTTTGCAATACAAATATCATGTTTTAGTTTTCTCTTGAATATCCAATTCAACCTACAGATCCCCCAATAAAACAAGAGTCTAGTTTAGAGGAGTTGTATCCTTCAAAAGGACACTTCTCATAGACAGACAACTTCCTTATAGGTTAATGAATCTTCCTCAAGAAACATATAAACATCATCACCGTGAATGGTGGATATACTCACTGATAGTCTTCCAAATTTCTTGTTTAGAAATTATGAGATCCTCTTACATAGTTCATTATGAACATTCAACCACTCTATGCCAATTTTACAGGAAGCACATCCTCAAAATAAAATTAGCATATAAGACATTCAATAATAGTGTGGTATCTACAAGATTGTTATCACGCATGACAACTAAAACAAACATTACTATTATGAGTTTCACCAATGAACATCTACTAGATAGTTCTAGATTCATTCACAATAGCTTTGGCAAGACACCCCCCACATTTTGAAACATTTTTGGATAGGCCCAAGACCTTTCCATACTTTGTAGTTCAGTGTCTTTCCAATTATCTTGTGAGATGAACTATGGTAAAACAGTGTCATGCATATGGGTCACCACCACCCACAGTTCAATAGTTACTCAACCTAATCAAACTTACATGCAAAGCACATTATACCGTTACAAACACTAAAAGAAACACCAACAATAATATGCACTCTTATGACAAGAATATACTTTACTCAAGTCTATGATTATGGATCATATTAAACATAGTTATATTATGTTCATGCTATCTATATGAAAGAAAATTCACAAGTGATTCAAATGAATTTTAAAGAATAGAAGAATTAGATGAAAAGGGTTTTACCTGAGATAATCATTATCATTCTTCTTTTCATCATTCAACATTCCTACTGACATGGTGAGATAATCAACGGACTTGTACATCACCTTGGCTATTTATTCATAGTTATAGGAGGATAATGCCTAATAAAACAATCTACAAGCGTTACATCTCCTTGTCTAAAATAGTCACTGGAGGATATTGTCTAAGATGACAATTCATAACCTTACATCTCCTTGACTAAATTAGGTTTAGGACGATATTGATTGTTTCCCATATTGTTTCGTCTCATAGATAACGATGTTCATTACTTAATAATATATGACATGGTTAAGCTTCATGCCAATGTTAAATAATGCATTCATGCCAAACATGGTTAATATCATATCATAGGTTCAGGAAAAGTAAACTTTAACTGTACCCCTCACAACAAAAAGTATACGATATTTAATCAAATCTAGCCACTGAATATGCAAAACAACTGAGGACTCAACCTCCTTTTTTTACATGAGCTCAAGCAAGATAGGATACCCTATTAACAAGACCTCAAGTATTACCACAACATCTAATGGCTCAACCCATTAATGTCTTCAACTAGAAAAATTTACCAATAAACTATCATCAAGTTCAAAGTAAATCTACGGTGATTAATATCCAAAACTAGCATGTTTCACAACTTTAATATATGCTATATTGGATATAAGCTACAAGTTACTTCATCTAACATGTATTTTCACAACAGTAAAATTATAATCATCGTCTAACAACACGTACACTCAATAGAGATAAACAATTATGCATTGAATACATTATAATTACTATCCAAGATTTGAGTGTGGTTGATATTAACTATCTTAAGGTCTCTCTTAAACCATCTACATACATCTACATATGTACAAAAAAATTTAATATCAAACTACTTCTAGTCCAACCAATTAATATCTTAGTGATAAACAAGTATAATTTGTTGACTAAGTTATTAAAGAAGTTTAAGCTTAGGGATTTCCCTCCTAAGAAAAACTAACATACAACTCAAAGCAAGAATATCACCATATAATCAAACCAAAAGAATTGCAAAGAGTGAAAGAATACGATACCTAACCGATTGAAAAACCGGATTATCATATTTTTCTCCTTCTAGAAAAACAGTTCAAAAGAACTGTAATTATGAACCAGCTCAGGACGAATTGGGTATCAAGCCTTATACCACTGGAAATCTCATTGAATCGGCTATCTAACACAAGAAGCGGATTGCAAAACCGAGCTATGAGCTGAAAGTTACAGCAGTTCCCGTAACGAGTGACGCAGCTGTCAAAAAGACGAATTTTGACGTTTTTCTTGATAGAAATCTCATATTTGACTCCCACAAATGTAGGAGAAAGGTCTACAACCATATAGGGTTTGATAAACCACAAAAGATCAATAAATATTCAATCTTTAATTGGTTTCCCTAACAAAAAAGAATTTATCAGAAAATTTCTAAAGTCATAACCCAATAACACAAACAATAACTCAAAGTAAAAGACTTATCTTTTGATTGCCGTATTAAAGCACTCTCCTTTGTTCTACTACGAAATTCTTTCCTTAAGATTGATAGAATAATTGTATGAACACATCAACTAGAGTAGAACAGAAGGAACAGTAGACAATGACAACAGTAACAGGGAATCACCAAGGCGCGTATTAGGTTGTCCTTAAGAAAGATTTCGCCCCTTCCAATGGTGCATAAAGGCAGTAGTGGTGTCTTCCTCATAAGATTCAATGGTGTACAGTAGCTTGATTTTGCACTATAACAAACTACTCTCTAGAACAGCAATATAACTCTCTCTCTCATTTCTGAGAAGAAGAAAGAAGAATAGAGGCGGTGGCGACTTTTCTTTTTCTCGAGATTAGTTTCTGTTAAAAGTCCATTCCCTCTATGGACTCACAGTCCTATTTTATAGAGGTTTGGTCGGTTTCCTAAACAGATAAGGAAGAGAGACCAACTCCTAATAGAACACCGAAACTTGCTGCTCAAGAAAAAAACAAAACAAGTTTAGGCTATTGGTCAAACCATTACCCACAACAGTAAGCCTAAGCCCAAGCCCGAACCCTACCCGATTTGGTGGATAACCAATGTGGGACTATCTACTATGCACTAAAGTGGAGAGAACACCCTTTGTTCATCTCCTCCACTTTGCACACACACTGGTATTTAGAAATACACAAGAGATTCCAACAATTTGTCCAAAAACTTGACTAAAACATGGTGCTTAGATAACAAAATTAAGACAATAACAAAGAGCCTTTCATTTTTTATGTAGTCTCCTCACAAATTCCCAGCGAACAACCTGGCTTGGTTTGAAAAACCAATTGGATACAGTGATACATACAGAATGGTTCATACATGGTGACGAAGATCACTTCCACCGAACAAACATGAAGCAAGCAATGAACTTACTAAAAGAATGATTGAGCATTGCCGTCTATTCATACCTTACCGAAAGTCTTCTCCCCAACAAGAACAGCTCCGCAGTCATCATGAAGTGCAGTAGCTACCTATAAGCAACTTCAAATTAGCATACCAACTCCGAGGAATAAAACTCTACAAAATAGAATGATAATGCTCACTATTTCACTTGAACTAGCAGTCTTGTTGTTGACCAATACCTGCACCAAAGTTGATACTACACAATTAGCCTTGAAAAGAAGTCCCAAAAACTGTAGATGCAAGAAGGGTTGATACATGGCAACAACTTTTTACTCTTCTGTTAATTTGCTTAGAAGCAGTACAATGTCGAAGCAAAAGCTTATTCATGGTTCAAGCAAGGACATTCCCAAATGTAGCTACCATGTTTTATCTGGCCATCCTCAGAATAGCGATCGACAAAGAGAGATTACAAATGAATTATGTAACTGAAAACTTAAAGCACATAATGGATGAAAATCAACATATTATTGTTGGTTAGCATACAATTAGGGGAGCTGTAACCAGAGGCGCAGTCTCAGCAACTATAGTATTCTGGTACTTGGGATCCCTTCCAACTGTGTATATCACCTGTAAACGTATATCACCCGAGAATAAGGTACATGATTAAATACTTAATTAACGTAATAAAAGCAAACGGATAGATCAATGTACCAGATGGTATCATATGGGGGTCATTGCTATCTGCTTGTAGAGATCATGGTAACGTTGAAATGGGCGAACGAGCAGCGAAGAGATTAGTTGAGTTGGATCCTAGTGATAGTGGAAGCAATATACTTTTATCGAATGTTTACGCATCCTCAGGTAGATATGAGGAGGCAATGGATGCAAGGCGTTCAATGCAGGAAAGAGGAACAAAGAGAGAACCAGGATGTAGTTTGATTGAAGTGAACGGTGAAGTTCATGAGTTTGTAGTTGGTGGGATTTCGCATCCTCGTGCCGACTGTAGTCTTAAAATGGGGAGTAAACACAATAATTAACACTAATTATTAACCCATATGAAAAACACGTTCATGGTTCATCTTGATAAACCAATTGCTATCGATCATATCAACACCACCACTCTCATTTTTCAAAAATAAACTTTTGGTACACCATGCAAGTTTTCTTTTTTCTTGTCTAGTTAATTGAGAGGATAGAGATAGATGACGGGATCTGTGAAAAAAATGATATTTTTTTTCTTGTTGGCCCACCATAATAATAAAATATAGGTCCCATGAACACTCTTGACTGAAGACATTTCCCTCATGCCCCCCAAAAGTATTACACTATTAGTAGCCAATAAACACAATAATTGTGACTATTTAGTGGCCAATAAATACAATATACCAACCCGATTGTGACTATTCGGCAACCGTTGTTGGTTGTTGGTTCGCAAAAACAAGGTCCAAAATATCGAATTCGGTGAATATTTTGATGTACCAAAAAACCAATATATATCATATATATTGGAGATATATATATTTTTTTGTTGACCAGTAAAATTTTGTTTTGTATGTCGATATATCATAAATATCGCTGCTTATATTGGAAATATATCGGTTAAAGTCAACAATATCGATCAAAGTCAACAATTTATATAAGATATATAAGATATATCGGTCGATATATATATATCGTTATATCGAAAATTGCGATATATATCGAGAAAAAAATGAATTCAATATTTGGTTGAGATATATCAAATATATCCATGTCGGTGTACTAAAAAAACGATATATATCGACGATATTTTGGGCCTTGCGCAAAAGTATTACACTATTAGTAGCCAATAAACACAATAGAACAACCCAATTGTGACTATTCGGCAACGGTTGGCTCTAAAGAATACCGCCTCTTATAATTTTGCATAACTGTATTTTGTTATATTGATCCAAAGGAAAAACAAGCGAAGCAACCCTTGTAGCCTTTCAAAGTATTTATACATCATTGGTGAGTGACTTTGATTGTTGCCTTAAAATGGGGGTAAACACATACAAATGTGTTAAATTATACTAGGAGATACATATAGTGGTTAGCTAGTATGGGTGTGTATAAAACCGAGAGAACCAACTAAACTGACCGAATCGGACCGATCCGGACAATTTTGGTCGGTTATTCATGCAAAACTGGTTCAGTTCGGTTTGGAAAAACATAAAACCGAGTCCCTCGGTTCGGTCTTCGGTTAGAGACAGTTTAAAACCATGAAAACCGGACCTGACTCTAATTTAGCTATTGTCTGTTTAAATTTTGAAATATATATATATATATATATATATATATATATATTATTATATATATATATATTTTTTTTTTTTTTTTTTTTTTTTTTATAATACCATATATATTATTTATCCATCAAACTAGAACAGGGGTTAACTTGTCTTTCAAGATACACATAGGAAGCTGGTCCATTTGCTGCTTATGGAAGGCCCATTGTGCAAGCAAATGTGCCTCTCCATTAGACCTTCTAGAAATCCACTTAAACTTGCAGAAAGCAAAATTAGAGGTTAACTTTACTACATAGTCTCTCAAACTCTCAAACTTCCAAGAGCATGTCTGGCTATTAAGAGCCTTAGTGACTTCTAAGCAGTCCCCTTCTATATACACAGCAGTCCACCCATGAAGCTTTGCAAGTCCTAGTGCCACCTCAATGACCACCATCTCTGCTTCCTCTCAAGGATTTTGCTCGAAATCTCGATACACCTCCTACTACCTTTCCTTCTGAATCCCAAGCTATAGTACCAGCAGCTGGTTCTCCTGACATACCCTGAAAGGCAGCATCATATCTTATATTAATGCACTCATTAGGTATAATAGGGAACAATGAATCAAACTCAAAAAAGTTTTGATTTAAGTAGTTTTCAGAAGGGAGAGAGTTCTCATTCTGCATTCTGGTAGTAGCAAAGCCCTTGTAGCAGTTGCATGCCTCCACCTCACTCCTTCTGAGAAGTATTTCTCTATTAGGGAGCCTTTGTTCAAATTTGGCTTCATTCCTAGTTTTCCAGATGTTGTATAGGAGATAACAAGCTTGAACTCCTGCCTGAGCTATGTGTTGGCTCTTATTGTTGCTCCAACTTATGAATTTGGAGATCCAATCCTTAGTGTTGTTCCTGCCCTGAATCTCCATTCTTAGACCCAAGCTTGAAGTGAACCACAACTTTCTGGTCCAATCACATTCAAAAAAAACAGATGGTTTTCTTCCTCCAAACTGGTATTGCATAGGGGGCAAGAAAAGTCCCCCTCCATCTTCCAAGAAGCCAACCTATCTCCCATAGGTAAGGCATTCATATAGGCTTTCCATAAGAACATCCTAATGTTGGTCGGGTATTTTGTTTTTCAAAGGAGCTTTTACTGTTTTAGTATTAAAACTAGAGCTCTATCCTTCACCACTATCTTTGGCTAGGTACTTGTATATACGATTTCACAAATCTCGGCCTTTTTCTCCACTCCATTTCAGCCTATCCTTTCCCAAACCCAGAGGTCTGATCATTATGTCTTTGATTCTTGCCACAAGGGAAGGCTGAAAGAAGCTTTGAAGCTTGACCTCATCCCATCCAGTTCTATCCTCCAGAAAAAGGTCAGCCACCTGAAGGCCTTCTAGTCTGGGATCCTCCACCCCTAACTCTCTTAGAGTCTGGGGTTTTCCATTGCAGATCACCCAAGGGTCATCTAAAAGAGAGGTAGAAGTACCACTGTGAATACCCCAGACTATCCCTCCACTTATGAGATTGAAAGTATTATGGATTCCTTTCCAAAAGTAGGAGGCATACCCAGGAGGTTTCCAGACATCCCCTATCCAGTTTTTACTATAGATACTAGCAAGAGTTTTTGTCCAAACTGACTCAGTATCTATAGCAGCTTTCCAAGGGAGCTTGGCTAGCATTCCTACATTTATATCCCTCATCTTTCTAAACCCCAACCCTCCTTCAGGTTTGGGTTTACATAACTTGTCCCACCCAATGGTATGGACACTGTTAGAATTTTCAGCACCATGCCAGAAAAACTCTCTGCATGCTTTATCTATCTTGTTGCAAGTAGACATGGGAAGCATATAGGTAGACATAGCATAGAGAGGAGTAGCTTGTACCACAGATTGGATCAGGGTAGCCCTTCCAGCCTATTAAAGGACTTTAGCCTTCCATCCTTTTATTTTCTTATGGATCTTATCTACTAAAAAGTCAAAATCCTCGGCCTTTTTTTTTTATATGATGGGTATACCCGTGTATTTGTCTTTTGGATCAAAAGCCTCATTTTCCAAAACTTCTTTAGCTTTATTTTATTTCAAACTTGATGTTTCTCAAAAAAAATGCTAGATTTGTCAAAATTTATCACCACTGGTGACGAAGACAATAGTCTTGGAGGATATCTTTAAGATGCCCCCATCCCCAAGATTTCCTCTAGTAAACAGGATCAGTCATCTGCATCTGACGTAAGATGGGAGATGGGAGGAGAAGCCCTCCGGATCTTAATCCCATGGACTTTCTCCTCACCTCGGCTTTTGCAATCATCCTAGAAAGGGGCCTCTACATGATGATAAAGAGATATGGGGATAGGGGATCCCCTTGTCTGAGTCCCCTTTCAGGGATTATCTTATTCAAAGGACTCCCATTAAGAAGCACTTGAAAAGAAACAGTGGATATGCATTGTTTTATAAGATTCCTCCACTTCTGACTAAAGCCCAGTCTATCAAAGATGGTGTCCACCAGGGACCACTCCACTCTATCATAGGCTTTTGCCATATCCATCTTCAGCGCTACCCAGCCATGTTTTTTATCTTTCATGTTTTTCATGTGATGAAAAAGCTCACAAGCTAACCCACTTAAATTTTGAAATATGGGACCCTCTAACTTTAGATTTTTTTTTGTAGATATGGAAAAAACAAAAAAATGATATGCATTGAATGTTCACATCTCACTCAAAATTGAATACTGTAAAGATTGCACAAATCAAATATGGGCCAATAGTTCTTATTTCTTAATATTAAACACATCTTCGTTATCATCAAACTCACTCACCATTAACAGTTAACACAACCACCGATCAGATCCCATCTCTCTCTCCTCACCTTTTACCCAACTCTTCAAATCTAAACTCCCATTAACACCCACAGGAGAAGCTTCAATGATCTCTTCATAACCCAAAAAATCAAATCAAAACAGTTTAAATTACACTTCTCATCTCGATCCATCAAAATTAATTTTAGAAGCAATTGAAAAAAAAAAAAAAAAAAATGCAGGTGCATACTAGCAAAGTCGGTAAAACCTTTGGGTGATGATACCAGAGGTCTAGGGTTCGAACCCCACCAGCATCAAAGAGTTACTGATCTCATTTAAAACAGGCTTGCCAAAATAAATAAATAAATAAATATATATATATTGGGGGAATCCATTTTAGTGAGTATGAGAGTCCAAGCCTCCAATTGCCTCGTTGGATTTTTTTTTCCAATTTGATCTATAACCGTAAATCCGACACAACCGACTCGATATTGCAAATCGGTTTCTGAAATTTATTGGTTCGATTCGGATGGCTATTTGAGCAAACCGGATAGGTCGGTTCGATCGTTGATTTAAACCCAAACCCAACCCGAACCGACCCGTGCACACCCCTATTAGCTAGTTAGGTTAAAGAGATGGAGTGGAGAAGAAGAAGAAGAAAGGATGGAGGCACAAGATAAAGGTAGGGTTTAGAGTATGTTTACTCTAACCTACAATTAATATATTTATACTGGGTGATAGACTTCACTGAAATAACAACTACTTAAATAAGATACGGTCTCACACTTATAGAATGTGTGAGACCGACTCTACATACTTCAACACCCCCCTTCAAGCTGAAGCATAGATATCGCTCATTCCCAGCTTGTTACCAATATAATTCAAAACTGGATGAATCACTGGTTTGGTGAAGATATCAGTTAACTGATCTCAAGATGCCACATAAGGAGTACTTATCTCCTTTGTTTCAACCTTATGTCTGACATAATGACAATGTACCTCTATGTGCTTAGTTCACTCATGAAATACTGGATTAGAAGCGATATGAATGGTTGCCTGATTGTCACAATGAAGAGGGATCGGTAGCTATACCTGGAAACCTAACTTATGTAGCAGATTACAAATCCACATTAACTCACCAGATCCCTTGAGCCATAGCTCTATACTCAACCTCTACACTAGACTTTGACACAACTGTTTGCTTTTTACTCTTCCATGTCACCAAATTTCCATAAAGGAAGGTACAATACCCAGTGGTGGATCGTCTATCTGAAATTGATCCTGTATAATCAACATCTGAATATCCAACAACATCAAAATTTCATTCCATTAGAACGATATACCAATCCACGACTAGGAGAACCTTTCAAATACCGCACAATACGAATAACTGCCTGGTAGTGAGGAATCCGTGGTGCATGCATATACTGAGATACTACACTGACTGCAAATGAGATATCTGGGCGAGTGATAGTAGCATAGATCAACTTTCCCACCAGTCTATGGTATCCCTCAATATCGGCATACAACTCTCCAACATCTGACTGGAGTTTGTCGTGCGAATCTATAGGAGTCTCTACTGGGCGAGCTCCTAAATTACCTATCTCACTGAGTATGTCTAATACATACTTTCTCTGTGAAAGATGAATTTCACCAGGGAACCTTGTAACTTTAATACTTAAGAAATACTTCAGTTCTCCTAGATCTTTGGTCTGGAACTGTCTTGAGAGATTGACTTTAAGTCGATCAATACTCTGTTGGCAGACCCTGCGACAATGATATTATCAACATACACAACTAAGACAATAATCCCTTGCTAGGTCTTTTGGTAAAACACGGAATGATCATATTCACACCTAGTCATTCCATTAGCCATCAAAACTTGGCTAAACTTCGCAAACCAAGCTCTAGGAGACTGCTTGACCCCATAAAGAGACTTCTTTAATCGACAGACTTTCTCCCCTTGAGCAACAAAACCAGGAGGTTGGACCATATAGATTTCCTCCAAGAGATCTCCATGTAAAAAGGCATTCTTTACATCTAACTGAAATAGAGGCCAGTGATGATGAACAACAAGAGAAATAACAACACACACAAAGGTTAACTTTGCAACCAGAGAAAACGTCTTGGAGTAATCAATACCATAAGTCTGGGTAAAACATTTTGCAACCAGTGAGCCTTTAAACAAGAAATAGTACCATCCGGATTATGCTTAATAGTTAAAACCCACTTACAAGCAACCGCTTTCTTCCCATAAGGAAGATCTGTAAGGACCCAAGTGTCATTAGAATACAAGGCACTCAACTCCTCGTCCATTGCTTGCTTCCAGCCAGAATGGGATAGAGTGTCCTTGTATTTAGAAGGGACAGATACAGACAACAAGGACGTAGCAAAAGACTTGGCAGATGGTGGTAAATGATCAGTGGAAACATACTGAGAAATATAATACTGGGCATACTTACTAGGAAGACGCATACTGGCAGGTGGACGTTCAAGTTTCCGTAGGGCAATAGGAACATCGAGATCAGACGGAATGGCAATAGGATCCACAGATACAGTGGGAAGAGGTGAGGGTAGCGGAGCAGTTGAACTTTAGGCCTCAAACTCTCGAATAGCAGCTGTAAGTAATAAGGTGGGCATGCACGCTTCTATAAGGCCAACTAGTGGGCGCGCACGCACTCCATCTAATGGATTTCGAACATCAAGGGGCGTGCGCGTGTGTCCTGTAAGGCCATTGGTAGGGCGCGCATGCGCTCTGTCTTCTTGAGCGCCAACATCAGTAGTAGTAACCTGATTATTAGCTCCCTCATTAACACCAATAGTCGCAGGAAGATCATATTCAACAACACCAGATGGCAAAACACAATCCTCAAATGGTTTAAAGGACATCTTCCTTTCTGAAGAGTAAAACGAGATATCTTCAAAAAAAGTAACATCAGCACAAACAAATGATTTGCGCAGATGAGGACTATAACACTTGTACCCTTTCTGTGTACGTGAATACCCAAGGAAAACACACTTAATAGCATGAGAGTCCAACTTATCACGACTTGGTTGAAGATTATGAACAAAGAAGACACAACCAAAAATACGAAGGGGAAGATGGAAAGAAGGTTGACCAAGAAAAAGAACAGAGTGTGGTGTTTTTCCGCCTAAAACTGAAGAGGGCATACGATTAATCAAGTATGTGCAAGCGAAGGACTCCTCCTTGAATAAAACTTTGGGAGATTTGTTTGAAACATTAAGCATCGGGTGACTTCAAGAATGGGTCTGTTCTTTCTCTTAGCAACCCCATTTTGTTGAGGTGTATCCACACAGGAGTAGGGGTGTAAAATGGGCGGGTTGCCCGGCCCCCCCTTATGCTATGCTATGGTCGGGCCTGTGAGGGCCAACACTTGAATTATACAGCCCCTTGCCTCCTCACCTCAACCCCTTTAGAAAATCGTGGGCGGGCACGAGGGCGCCGGGTCTATGGGCCGGCTATACTGACTTGTCAATTATTCAAAACTCTTGAATACAACTTGTTTAGACTTCATTAACATATTTGGTTTTATCGATTTCATTAACTCGATTAACATATTCATTACAAAAATTCTTGAAAACCTATCAAACTTCATTAACATATACAATAGAATATATGAATATATTCTATAGGATAGAGATA
The DNA here is from genome assembly GCF_015680905.1 of Coptis chinensis. NCBI lineage: Eukaryota > Viridiplantae > Streptophyta > Magnoliopsida > Ranunculales > Ranunculaceae > Coptis > Coptis chinensis. The sequence goes on from NC_141464.1 coordinate 79,928,554, forward strand.
TATCCATATAATACAGTTGATCTTATAGAATATATTCACATATTCTAACAATATATTCATTACAAGAGAGAGAACCTCCATCAAGGACATTATCATTACATAACTAAGGGGTATTATAATGCGTAATTTTGTTTAGAAAATCTAAATATCAATGAGGGCCTTAATACGGGCTTTGTGAGGGATTTAGAGGGTCGGGCTGAGGACCGCCCTCATGTTTCCATATCTAGGCCTTTACCCTCCCCTCAAAACATGAGGGTCGGGCCGGCCCTGCCCTCAAATTGCATGCGGGCTTAAATTTGAGGGCTTGTTTTGTCTATGGGCGGGTTCGGTCGGGCGGGCCGAGGGCTTGAGGGCCATTTTTACACCCCTACACAGGAGGTTTGATGTGTAATGCCATGGTCATCTAAAAAACACTTGAATATTGTAGAGGTATAGTCTTTGGCATTATCAGTTCAAAAAATATGCATGTGTGCAGAATACCGATTAGTAATCTCAGCATAGAATTTTTGAAAAATAGAGAATACTTAAGAATGATTTTTCATAATATATACCCAACAAACACGAGAGAAATCATCTATAAATGTAATAAAATACTTGGCTCCAAAAAGGCCAGTGGTTCTACAAGGACCCCAGACATCTGAATGAACTAACTGAAAAGGAGCACTAGAACACTTATTTAACCTATTTTTGTAAGTAGTGTTTCGACCCCCACCTACGTGGCAAACGTCCATTAGTAGGGGTCTCTATTTTATTCGTTTAAACGACAGGGCTAAAGCCCAATTTGCAATACCATGGATCAATGTACAAGCACATTAACTCATGTGTCTAAGGCTGAACCTTAGCCATATGACTTGCCACTAATGTACATTGATTTATGTCCAGATTCATTTATTATCAAAGAGATAATTATCAGTTGAGAGTTATATTCAATCACGATTACTTAAGCTACAAGAATACTGGAGCTACAAGGAGTCTCCACTCTACCTATATAAATACCAAACTATTTTTTATACATAACTACGTTCTTGAGACTTGATTCCATTGATAATTTGGGTACGTAGGTAACCACAAGGTACAGTCTCATCATTCTCCCGATCACCATCATTTTTCTAATTACTTTTGTACGTTATTCGTCTCTTTCATCAACACTTAATGTTTTGATCATATTTGGTCGAAACAAGTAGCACAATGCTGTTTAGCTAACTCACAAACCTCACAACTTAAAGACTAAATACTAGAAGAATTACTGGGAACTAAACTTCACAAACTAGCTAGAGAAAGATGACCAAGATGTCTATGCCACTGAACAGGAGAGACTGAGAATGTGAGAGCTTGCTTCTGGTGAGAGTGCCTGTAACCATCTTAAAAGTAATAGATGCCCCCGTGCTTAACTAGTGTCTTAGTCTGTAGATCCTAAAACACAACATGAGTGGAAGAAAACATGACATTACAGTGAAGAGATTGGATGAGACGATGAACAGACAATAGATTAAAGGGGAAATTTTGAATAAGCAAGACAAAGACAAGTGATATATCCGAGTTAACTGAATAATACCCTTACCAAGAATACTAGCCTTAGCCCTATTTGCTAATGTGACATATAATGGTGTGTGAGTATACTCAAGATTAGAAAACAACTAGGGATTACCTATCATATGATCAGAAGCTCCTGAGTCAATGACCCAAGAGTTGTTACTACTGGTATATATGAAGACATGTTTTACGGTTTTACCTTAATCGGCTAGGGTTGCAGTAGGTTGGTTGGATGAACTCGATGAACTGACTGGAATAGCTTGTATCCGCTTCATCAGGGCTGCAAGGTCTTCTTGAACTTATTGAAAATTGGTCACTTTCTGACCAACTACTGTGGCATTGTTGGCTTTGTGCAAAGGTGGGCGTCCTATTATATCCCAACAAAAATCAGAACTATGATTTGTGCGCCCACAATGCTCACAAGGATCAAAACCGGCAATACCACGACCATGGCCACTCCCTTGGTTACGACCACCTCCACGTCCACGACCGGCTCTACCCCGTCTACCTCCATTACCACAACCAGAGGAGGGGTTGTTATTGCTACTTGGAGGGATCAATAAAGCCGCACTGTCATTGTGCCTTGGAGGAGGTGCAGTAATACGAGAAATACGAGGATAAGCTTCAGATAGAGTAGGGAGCTTAGATTCAACTTGAACTTGGGCTTTCACATTAGCAAACTCGGGATATAACCCAAATAGGAATTTTGAGACTCGAAATTCCTCTCTTTGTTTCTTCAACTGATTTATGTCTGTAGTAAGTGGGTGATAAATATTCAGTTCTTCCCACTTGCTATGAAGAGAATTGTAATATTCAGAGATAGACATATCGCCTTGAGTGAGATTAAAGATGTTCTCATACAACTGAAAGATACGAGAAGTATTCTGAGATTGAGAGTATGATTCTTGTAGATACTCCCAAATCTCCTTAGAGGTTTTAAAAAACCGCACATTATTATAAACATCCTTCTCCATAGTATTCCACAGGAAATTCTTAACCAAGGCGTCATCTTTCATCCAGGTTGTCTTTCCTTTATCATTTGGGGGATCTGTCAGATGATTTTCTTTATCTTTTCCAGTAAGATAAACAGTAACTGCCTCTGCCCATTGAAGGTAATTGGCAACACCCTCCAATTTGACAGAGGTCATACCAACAGAAAAAACAGACGTATTATCGAATTCATCGGATTTTGGAACAACATCAGTCATTGTAAAAAGAAGAAAAACTCGATGGAAAGAATAAGAAATTGTGAGATACAGTACTCCGAGCGCGTGCGTGCTTCGAAGACTCTTTAACTGAGCGCGTGCATGCCTGCACGTAGAAATTGAGAGATACAACGAGATGACGATACCACGCCTTCCCCTTTTGAAAACCTGACGTACTTTTCTTTATCAATACCGAAAGATTGCGGAAGCAAAACAATACTAAGACAGCAACTAATACTAAAACTGGAACCTTGAAACTGCGGATCTCTCTCCTAGCATTCTCTAAACAGAGTCGGCTCCTGATACCATGTTAAATTATGCTAGGAGATACATATAGTGGTTAACTAGTTAGGTTTAAGAGATGGAGTGGAGAAGAAGAAAAGATGGAGGCACAAGAAGAAAGTAGGGTTTAGATTATGTTTACTCTAACCTACAATTTATATATTTATACTTGGTGATAGATTTCACCGAAATAGCATACCAACTTTACATACTTCAACAAAATGTATGTCATAAAATTGGGGCGTTATAACTAATTAACCGATATGAAAACGTGAATCTTGATAAACCAATTGCGATCATATTAACTTTTGGTAGCTAGCTACCGCCATTATTTGCCTTTTGAACTTTTCGTACACCATTATTGGCATGCTAAACTATTATTTATCTGTTCAAGTCAATTGAGAGGATAAGATAATGTGATATGTGGTTGATCACGGGGAACATCCACGGTCCACCTACACATGCAGAAGTATGAGTACAAACCAAGATCCTCTTATATATAAGGGCATAGCATCTAAGTCTCAAGAATCAAAACAGTTCAGTTTCCTCTTATTGTTGTTCAATGGCTTCAACTGTGGCTGATGATGTAGTCTTCGAATATCCACCATTTATTCGAGTTTACAAAGATGGTCGTAAAGAAAGACTCAGAGAAGATGTGTTCATTGCAGCATCAGTCGACCCATCCACTGGTGTTTCCTCAAAAGATGTTGTGATCCAACCAGAAACTGGTTTATCAGCAAGAATGTATCTACCCAAACAAGCAAACCGAGCGACTAAGCTACCCCTTGTCATTTACTTTCATGGTGGTGGTTTTTGTATTGAATCTGCTTTCTGTCCAACATACCACAACTATCTGAACTTACTAGTTTCAAAAGCTAATGTTGTCGCTGTTTCAGTTGATTATCGAAGAGCACCAGAACACCCTTTACCCGTTGCTTATGAAGATTCATGGACTGCACTTAAATGGGTGTTTTCTCACCCAGATGAAGAATGGTTGACTAAGTACGCTGACTACAATCGCGTTTACATGGCAGGTGACAGTGCGGGGGGTAATATCTCGCACAATATGGCTGTTCGAGCTCATATTGAACCAAATAATTTTAAGTTTAAGGGGATTGTTTTAGCCCATCCATATTTCATTGGTTCTACACCACTTGCGAGTGAAGGGGACATGGATTTATTAGGAAAGCTATGGCTTGCGGTTTATCCTACGACAAGCGGGCTCGATGACCCGCTTGTCAATCCCCTCAAAGATCCAAATTTTTCGAAGGTGGCATGCAAAAGGGTGCTGGTGTGTGTTGCTGGGTTAGATGTTTTGGTACACAGGGGAAAACATTATCATGAGAACTTGGGAAAGTGTGGGTGGGAAGGAGTACTGGAGTTTACGGAAACAGAAGCTGAGCCCCATGTGTTTCATGTCTCTACTCCTGAGGTTGCGAGTGCTGGTAAGTTGATGGAGCGCGTGGTTTCTTTCTTAAATGCGACCTGAGATTTGAGTATCCTCTTCTATCGTATTGTAATTTTTATGTAACTCCTAATTTATTTTTTTTTTTTTTTTTTGGCCAAAAAAAAAAAAAAAAAAAAAACTCCCTACTTTATGTTCAGAGTTTGGTTTGAATAAATCATGTCTGTCCTCCTAGTCTTTAGGAGTTTGCTATTTGCTAAGTCAATAAGTCTCCATGTACTGGAGTTATGCCTCCATGAGATGCAGGGATGGAGTCAGTAGCCGAGTCGTTTCTTTCTGTTGTACGTTGTATGTTCTATTCAAGGATCGCCATGCAGTGATCATGTAGAATACTTTCTTTGTTTTATGTGGTCGCTGATGTGAACAAATAAATTGTTCTGTTTCATGCACTTGTCTTTCTACTGTTGTAATGTGAATGTCAACATGATCTCTTTCATCTTTCGGTTTATATAGTTGGATTATATTGCTTCCTCTACGTTCATGAAGATTATGAACTTAGCAGCAAACAAATATATACTCCTAGTAGAAGGACAAGAAGGAGCGCCATGGTACTGCACCAACATTGTAGAAGCTACAAAGGTATCAGTTGCACTTTTGGATGAGGTAAAGTTTTGTCATGTTTACAGAGAGGTGAACAGAAGCGCTGACTATTTAGCCAGCCTAAGTTCTTCACTAGACGAGGAATATTTTTGTAATAGCCCGCCACTTGATCGCACTTTAACAGAGATTGTTGAAAATGATGTCAGTGGACGAGTATATTTGAGATTCTAATGCAGGCCCAAGAGTCAGCCTAACCCATTAATTTGTTTTTAAAAAAAATAATATATATATATACACTAGTAATGAATGCATGTAAATTAGAATAGTAAATTAAAATTGCAATAAGGAAAAAAAAAACACTTCAATACGCTAGTTGTATTCTTTGTTATATTCGATTTTTGATGCTCTGCCATGTTGCGAATAAAGTATTTAAGCGCCTGTAATTTAGTCAATATATAATTATTAGTGCATCTACCACAAACTAATTTAACCAAAAAATAGGTCCTAGGAAAAATGCTAGTGTTCTTCATAAAAAAAAAAATTGTTGGACTGGTATTAAAAACTCTAATATTGCTTGTAATAGATGGAACTTCTGTATGTCAGATGTGCCATGTTGAATAAAAACCTCATCTACAAAATTGGGTTGGAGAAAATCAAAGGAATGAATGCATGTAAATTAGAATAGTAACATATTACATTTGTTTGAATGGATTATGTAAAATATTTTAGATTAATTAATACAGGCCGAGGTCTGATAAAAAACTTCAATATATAAGAAAAAAACACTTCAATACGCTAGTTGTATTCGTTGTTCGAATCGATTTTTTGCTGCTCTGCCATGCTACGAATAAATATATTCGAAGAGGTATTTAACCGCCTATAATTTAGTCAATATATAATTATTAGTGCATATGCCACAAACTAATTTACCAAAAAAATAGGTATAATGTTAATGAAGTTAACCTTTATGCTGCTAGTTGTGTAATTATCTTGTCGAGCATTTATATGTGATTGAGGAACATTGTTGGATTTATATGAGTGTACTACATGTAAGATATAAGAATATTATATCATGGTGTGCAACATAGTTGTTATTCTACACTGGAGAATAAAATATCTCAAAAAATATGCAAGAAGAATAACTTTATTTTTATCATTGTCTTCAAAATAATTTAGCGAATCCATCAACTATTTTTTTTTTTTTTTTTTTTTGTCGGTTTAAATAAGTAGGTAGCTTGGACAGATAAAAAATTTGTAGTTAGCTAACAAAAGCATTTTTTTTTTTTTTTTTTTTTTTAAATTTTAGAAATTATCACATTGGGAAACAATTAGAAAAAATACATTGGACACTGTTAATATTTGTTATATAGATTTATTAAGTTAGATATAATATGTGGAGTGAATTGAATGTGTAAATGATAGCTTTCCGGGAGATGGCTATGTGGCAAGATTACAATTTAAAAGCTTTCAATATAATGTGGATTTTATTTCATGTGTATGGAGATTGAATGATTCAAATGATGGAATGTTGATTTTTTTCAAACCATCTGTATGGAGGCGACAAAAGGAAGAAATTATGGATGCTAGCTAGTTGCATCACTGAATTACATCTGATTCACCCTGTTGTTAGTTGCAAATTCCTTTGATCAATTCTTACATTGGTTATTGGTCTCCATTCTGAAAATGTTATTAGCACTCAACTCTACATGCTGAACTTTGTCAGGTTTCGGGCTTCCACTTTGATTAACATAATGCAATGGAATTTTGGTTCTTTGAGAGTCAAATTAAGTGTAATGATCGAGTAGTTAGCAACAGGTGCAGAGTGCATGGTGAAGGAGTGTTGAGGCATTATAAGCATGATCCATTGTGCAAACTCACTATGCTATGCTTAGATGATTATATAAACATTTTGTTAAGCGGCAACAATTTTGATTATAGAAACATCCATAATACAGATTGGTGTACTGGGAAAAATGCTAGTGTTCTTAATATAAAAAAAATTGTTAGACTGGTATTAAAAACTCTAATATTGCTTCCAGTAGACGGAACTTCTGTATGTCAGAGGTGTCATGTTGAATAAAAACCTCGTCTACAAATGTGTCTTAAAATGAGGTTCTCTTCCATACATTGGTTTCCTATCATTTAGTATTCTGGAGTCAAAATAAAGAGTCTCCATGTTCAACAAATTTTTCACAATAGATATAACTTGCCTATCGTTTGATTCCATGACTGAAGAAACTTCAGGCTAGGAAAATCAGTAGTACAAAAATTAGTTTATTTATAGTAGTGCAAAAAATAAACAAACTATATCACACTTACACATGCAAGAAGGAAAATAATGAGACCGGAACCTAAGCGTATTGGCAAATCTATTTTTGATCGCTTTCTATTCCCTAGGACCGCACAAACAAATAAGTAAAAGCGATGGATATTTTCAATTGTTTATGTTTCAGATTATGATTTCCAAAATAACTATGCCAAAACCAAAAAATAAATAAGCAAATAATACTCAACCAAGATGTGCATTTTATATGCAACTTGAAGATGTTGAAAACAAAACAACTATCATACAGAACAAATAAAGACAAAGATAAACAGTTTGGCCAGTAAACCAATTTATACGAACTTTAACTTGGGATAAGAGGCTCCAAATTTTTTATGGGAGTTACAGACACTGGAACGAAAGTGAGAGAGTTATGATTCCTTTACAGCTTGAAAGGTTTAATGGTGTTATAGGAACTCTTATAGCAAGTAACGAACGTACACTTTGTTTTTAGTTAGTGTTAAAATTAGAAGGGAAAAACGTTAGTGGTAAAAAACCATCAGAGCAGCTTTTAAACGCATGAACTGTGTAAGTTATGAAGTTTGACTATAATTGAGTTTCCAGCCTGTTCCCATCTGAGTATCCAATTAATATTTTAAGAACGCTTAGTTACAAAATGGTATATAACAAATATTGTAATTGACTATACGAAAATCATGGATAAACAAATTCAATCGGTTAACTAATACATTAAAGTCATGCATAGACTCTATTGAGGTGAGGAGGCAACAAAAAAGTCTGAACATCATAATGTTGTTTGTGACAAATGGACCACTCTATGCTTCATGTAACCTTTCACAAATTCAATACTGACGATGGGAAACATAAATTTAATCAAGACAGTTGATTTAATTTACAATCATTTAGTAGAGAACATCGCCAAGAGCCTGAATTATCTTTTTGTATTATAATGATAAACTCTTTAAGAGAACATGAACTCGTCTGTTTGCCTATATATATAAAATGGTTATCTCGTGGAACATTTTCGTTAAGAGAATGGTTGTCAAAGATAATTAGCTCTTCCCCTAACATTACACTTTACAGTGAAAGGGATCTCTGTTCTAGTAACAAAGTATGGTCTGACATTGTTGCATAGGACTACTCCTGGGGCTAGATGGATAAAGTGTAGCTTCCTTCCTTGCTAACCGTTTGGCTTCATGCCATGTATGAGTACCTAATCCTTCATTTCTGTAACTTTCTAATTCCTCTTAGGCATCTTGCTTCCAGCTACCAAGGCATGACATACTCTACAAAGCTTGAAGTGCTAGCTACTTGTGAATCAGGTTCAAGACATACATATACCCAGTTCATTTATATTAGTTGCTTTCTCAATGTACACCAGGAACTATAGTCATGCATTCAGTTCTGAAATCAGTCCATGAGAGCATGCTCCGGCTAGGATTTGATGGTCAATTGGGAAGTCCTATGGTACTAACATAGTTGCAGTTCGGGGGTTATGTCTGTTGGTTTGGCTTCGATGAAAATCTACCTAACTTGGACTTTTCTCGTGGACTCTGCGGTTTAAACACTTTAATATCTCTTGATTGAAGGTTATTTAGGAAGGCTACTAACCTAATCTTATCCCTCACTGAGAATTTTGGACATCAAGAAAAGAGGCTCAACTTACCCGTTAGGTTGTTTTATAGAACAACTATTTACGAAAATGTTGTTGCATCACTGTTGCATGGCAAACCAAATCTAATAGCCATTATTAACATCATTGTTGCATGACAAATCAAATATTATTTATTAAATCTACCAGGGCAATAACAAAATCACATGAGAGTTGTTTGTCTGTCTCCAATGGTGCATTGGAACTCAAAAGCTCAACATTAGGAGAAGCTCATCACTTTGATGTCTCAGATCTCCTGAAGATAGACATCCGTTGCTTGCCAAATATAACAATTTAATTAAGCTAATCCAGACCTGGAAAAAGGACTTGTGGACAGTATATGGTTAATTGCTTTTGAGTAAATTTCACCTGTTAAATGGACGGGTAACAATGAGACACATTCTCTATTCGTTACTGAAACTAACCTAAGACACAAATTTCAAACCATCTCATTGACCACGTAGAGAAACCCAAACCCTGGGCAGAACAAAACCTCAAACTAATTGGCAAAGAAGATAAAAACAAAAAGGTTAATGCTCCTGACAAAAATGAACCATACTTTGCATGTCATATATTCAGCCTAAATTCTACATTCTTAAATAGAGAGGCAGGGTAGGACACAAAGTAGAAGATGCAAAATAATTAATTAAAATGAACTGTTAACTCCTGGGATTTGATTTCAAATATAGCACGCCAGAAATCAGATGTGAATCAGTAGCTAAAAATGAATGCACTATTGCACTCCTGATCTGCACATGAGTTGTCAATATAAGATGAATGCACTATTACACTCCCAAATTGAATAAAAATACTTGAAACAAATTTGAAAATATTTAAAATGAACTTAAATACTGCTCTAACAAATTCTTCCAACAAAAAAATATCTAATAACCAAATATAGTCATAAAGTTAGAGTCTAAATGAGTTGTTGCCATCACCATAATTAGTAATACACAATTCACCATAGTGGAAAAAGACTGAAAAATACGTACTTCTAGGGCCCTCAATACTTGAGAACTAATTCGAGTCCGTTCTCAAAGATTGACAAAGGCAAAAGAACCTATACCTACTAATTTCTGCATACCTATTTAATGTCTTTAACATTGTTTATAATGAATTCCATTGACATGCTCCAATCCATTTCCAGCATTCAGTCCTATAATCACATATTCTTTCATCAAACTTTTATTTAAACTAAAGATCGCAATAGATGGAAGTGTAACATTCTTCTAACCATAACTAAAGTGTCTTACCTGGTAAAGTTTGTGGATTCTTTTAGATGCGACAGTCGTTTATGAAATTTGCACGGTTTCATTAAAGTTGTATGAATAAATTTCTTGTGGCAACATAATAAGCACATTTTTCCCCGTGTTAGTTATAAAGGATAAAGCATTGATAAAAACAAATAGTAACTAATCAACGCGGTTGTAAATTTACCACACATTCCGACTTTCTTCGCATTCGTTTAGGCTTTGTTTCTTTTGTTGAGGTTCCAGGCGTTCTAGCAGAATTTTCAAATGGTAATATCTGAATCAAAAAGGAATGAATAAGGAAGATTAGTATGGTAATAATTATTCCCTGATATAAAGATTTTGCTATGTTGGGAACTTAATATGAGGGTATTAGTATGTAAATTACATACTAAATGAAATAGCGCAGGTACAAACGACTGTGTGATAGCATATTAGTATGTACATTTGCTCTCTAATATATATATATAACATGTACCCCAAGTAAACAATCAAATAAAAACCTATTTTTCGATTAGTTTAGGATCATTCACTTTTGGACGCTCGGATATAGGATCTGGGTAGATAGTATCAAGAGTATGCAATTCCACTGTGACCTACATTTATAATCACAAAAAGAAATTATGTACTGAACAAATTAAAAATAATGTCTTGTCTATCTATCCCAAACTTTTATCAAATATACTTTTTCTTTTCACCTATTCAATGTGAGTGAGCATATCGCTTCTCATGCACCGAAACCTAATGCTTACAAAGAAGTTATTTTTCTCAAAGAAGATAGAGCACGCAAGTAATTTAATTATGAAAGGCAGAAGTCAGATAAGGTTATTTGGGTAACCAACTGAATAGAGAAATGCTTAAATCAGGAATGAACTTAGCCACATCTATAAAAGGCTACGATTATGAAAGGGTGGAATTGCAACAACATGTATAGCGTCCAGTGCATAATTACAAAGTAAAGCAACTATTTCCCAGGACAGCACGACGCCTACAATAGTTTAGGAGTTATCAAAATGACATACCTTCAACAATACATTGATGCGAGGTATATCGACAGTGTTCATCAAAGACAATAGAAAAAAGCATACGGGGATCTATTATGTTCAGTTCCATATAACCATAACATGTGACAAAGTAACCAATTGATGGTTGCTTGAGTAGCAACATTTTGGGGTGTTCATCCTTTTAGCATAAGTATGTTCCCACATTATGGACATCCTGCATTCATAATTTAACATGAACAAATTTCTAGAGTAAGAGAAACAGGAGAATTAAGTTGTGAATGATTACAGAATATATAAAAAAAACAGATGGACTAACCATAATGGTCTGCGCAAAAGAAACAAAACGTGTTTAGAGGCATTACCTTTGCCTTAACGGTTAAACCATACTGTAGGAGTTCTTAATTCTGAGAGGAGAAATTAGTCTATGGTATGAAAAAACAGTGAAACAATATATGACTGTGTATACATTGGTGTTGGCGTCAAATCACGAACAATGCTCTTTCATGTGTCCTTTAGAACCGAGGTTTGCAATGGTGAGTGAGAATCCTCTGCTGCTTTTGATTCTAGATGACCCATGTTAGTTAAAGTAGAGGCAAAGAGCTTCTCCATTTTCGACCGCGCTCTACATGCACGCTACACCAATGCCTTCCGAGTAGGTAGCACAGCTAGAGTGGTATGATTGTTCAAATTAGATGAAGATTGGCCACCTTGAGCGTTGGGCGAAGATATGACTCTAGCCTTATCCCTTCGAGCACATCGTGAGATGGTGCGACGAGATGGTGCTAGAGGAACAATACTCATAGGAAGCTGACGATGAGGCTGGACTTGAGTTGTCTGAGTGTGGTTGACTGGAGCCCCCGAAATCTATTTGCAATATTTTAACACAATTAATTATAAGTAGTTGATATGGTGACATACACATGCAGATAAAAAAAACACATTGTACTGAAACTCACTCGACATTTCAATGGTAAATATTTGCATAGTCTATGCTCGTGTTGCTTGCAGACCCATTTTTTTTTTTAACTTGTAAGACTAAAGGGAATATAGCTGGGTGTGGAAAATACTCTACACACCTGGGTGTCATTAATAGCTTGAGGTCGGATTTGCAAATCCAATCTTCGACACTCCCTTGGTATGTCCATGGATCTCTTCCAGCTTAACTTGCCAAAAACAAATCTTTTCCACCCAAGTTCAATGAGTTGGACTAAAGTAAAAGAGAACAACCGGCCTAAATTAGCATGTGTGTGTAAGTGATTTAGTTAAGCTAATTGATATATCCAACTTAACCTAATAGTCTGATATTATACATAAATAGTCCTCGTTCTTTGTTTTTGAAGGCCGGCAAAATTTGGATATGTCATCCCAAGGTTACTTACTTCTCTTTTATGCAGTTTCATGAGCAAAGAGATCATGTAGCAGTAACAGCAGACTTTGCTTAACAACTTCTCAATTTATTTGTTTTTACCTTTTAGACAACTGACTTTTCAAGTATTAACATAAATTGTCAAAGATTTTATTAAAAACATTTCATGTACTAAATTTGAGTTTAATTACATGATTTATATAGATAAAAATAATTTGAGACCTAGGAACAGAAGCAATGATGTTTGGAAAGAGAGAACAGAACAATTAACTAACCTTAGTATGAAGTTAACAAAATTGCATAACGATTCATGTCATACTGCTATAGAAAAATAATTGGTGTAACTAACCTCACACAGTCAAAGAAAGCTCTACCGGTCCTAGAACAGTAGTTGATTATGCAATTATGACTATTCCTTCTTCTTCAACTTCAACAGCTCCGACTCACCATGAATGCTACACGAAAATTATCCAATGAATCAAGAAATATGAAAATAGAAACCCAGTGAATGAAAATCAATTATAGATAGTGTAATTATAGATACCTATTTTGTAATGATTTGCTACATCCTTTTGCTCTTCCATAATTTCATTCATAGCAAAACAGCGTAATCTAATCAAAAGTAGTTATTAGTGTCAAAACAGTAAAAAGTATATATAAAATGCAAATTAGTAGATGGTACGGTGTAACAAAGCAACTTGAACATAATGATAGAACTCCAATTAAGCTCTCCTACAATGTCTTTCACGTCCATGTAAATTACAAATTACAACTTCTACCAACGCCGCTCACAGTCAGGTGGAGTGGAGCAAGAGAAACATTGGGTACTCTTCCTTCATCGATGTGGGGATAGAGCCAGAAGTGAGGCTTTTTGTCATCGTCAATTTCCATTATCATTGACAGGTGCTACTCTTACATGAATGACTTACACCATAAAACCATTCCTACTTGGGATGCTATGGTCACAACATTTCTAAGAAGATTCTTCTATAGAGATTTTTTAGAAGGGAACCACGGAAGAATTCAGATTAGAAATGTTGAATCCCTTCAATAAAACTACACTCTGTTTTATTGGTACTGGCGGCGTATTTACCATTCATGAGACGCAAATCACGTTTTAAAAAGGTAGAGGAGAAACCAAAGACCTAATCACTGCACCCTTTTACGATCCCCTTTGAAATAAGGTTCAACGGAAACTCGAACAAAATTGAAACCATGGCTTAACTTTGAAACCTACCCAATGATATAACAATAATAAAAGAAGCAACATAAACACTAAACAGAAATAACATGTCATTGAGCCATACCGTTTAATGGAGTTGGTCATAAAACTTCCCTCCCTTATATATTGATATAAGGAACGGAGAGAACGAACGGTTTATTTTTTTTTTAATTGGGAAACCACGAAATGGTGTCTCTGTTTTTACAAAGACGTTGAGTTTTATAGTCCGGAGGATGCTTTAAATTACCGATTAATTTTCCGTGTTTTTTATTCCTTTTTTGTTGAATGACAAATTTACCCTTGTACATAAGTTTTGTGAAACATTTCTTTTGAGTATAATTCCATGATTTACTTAGGTAAAAGATGTCCCATTCGACAGGGAATTAGTGTTGTGTGCAATAACTACGACTGCAAAATACTAAGGAAGCCTTAAGTCACACAGGAGAAAATCGTCTTAAGCCTTGAAGTGACTTACCCATGCATATCTATTGACTTACCCGTACATTTCAATACCATAATGGGTGCTGTTTGCTCCTTCTTTTGAAAGGAATGTATCTCATTATGTGCTTTAGTCAAACACCTATGAGGCAGATTACTAAGGATGATTGGGTATTACACAAATTCAATCCGGAGACATCTATTGTACAATAAAATGGAAATGAATGAAAAAATGTATATTTAGATTGGCTTGAGAATACCTTCAACAGAAAAGCTCATCGGAATGATTGAACGCTATCCAAAGTTTATATTTATTTCCATCTTTGTATCACGTTAACAAACACTAAATTTTAAAAGGAGGATTAATTAAAAATGGTAATATTAAAGAAAATGGTAATAGATAAAGAACTTAAAAATTAAAATGACTAACTTACCACTTGATGTCGCCTCTTTCGAAGAAGAACGGTGTGCAATTCATAAATTCAAACATTCGAAAGTATTAAATTCAATTCCAATAGAAGAAAAGAAAAGACAAACCTGGCGGATGATCGAAGTTAAGGAATTATAAGAATGGAAGTCAAAATTTCAGTAGTACATCAATACCATTTCCTGATCTTGTGAATATAAAGACAAAAGGACAGATTCCAGATGGCAGTCCTAGCGTGGTTATCTCTTCAAAGAACAACAATCAATCGCAGCTTTTGCGAAGCTTGAGAAAGGAAACATATAAGATGCTCCCAAAGGAGAGGAAAGGTGTTGAATATCCAAGACTTAGATAACCTGAAATTTAATAGTAGAAAAGATTCACGCTCTTATCATTCTAACATACAAAGTTACACAACACAACAATCAGAAACATTAAGAAAACAGGGTTACTGAATGACTACCAATAGATTGTCGAGTGGACTATACTTTTAATAGTAATGTATATCGATATGTTCCGCCACACATCAATAGAAGAGTTTTTATTAATATTAGAAGTATATATGTGTGTGTGCATATTTTAGCAAATAGATATGTAGCACGTGGTAGCATCTTCGTAAAGCTCGGATATGGTCTTGGTGTGGGTAGAAAGTACCAGAACACACTTCAAGTCCAAATCGTCTTACTTCCTAGATTCGGAAGTGAAATAAGAAGAGGAGGTTCGGAATTGGTTGGAATAGGCTCGGAGAACTAGAGGTTCGGAACCGGTTGGAGTAGTAGGCTCGGAGAACTGGAGGTTCGGTGTGTGCATATTTTAGCAAATAGATATGTAGCACGTGGTAGCATCTTCGTAAGGCTCGGATATGGTCTTGGTGTGGGTAGAAAGTACCAGAACACACTTCAAGTCCAAATCGTCTTACTTCCTAGATTCGGAAGTGAAATAAGAAGAGGAGGTTCGGAATTGGTTGGAATAGGCTCGGAGAACTAGAGGTTCGGAACCGGTTGGAGTAATAGGCTCGGAGAACTAGAGGTTCGGAACCGGTTGGAGTAGTAGGCTCGGAGAACTGGAGGTTCGGATCTAGTTCGAGTTGTAGGCTCGGAGAACCAACTCCTGACTAGGAACTCCAAATCCGGAACTACTAAGTTTGAAACTCCAACTCCCAATCCGAACCTAAAACATGTTTTTCTGTTGTTTAAGTCAATAAAGGAGACCTATTTGACTTGGGAAACATGGGGCTTCTAGAAGAGTCAAGATGAGACTTAACAAGAGACAGTCTCCTAGTTAAACACTAATTGGGAAACCTCATCTATTCATCAAGATGATACTTAACAAGAGACGGTCTCCTAGTTAAACACTAATTGGGAAACCTCATCTATTCTTATAAATAGAATAGTTGAACTACGCTTTGAGTTTGATTCCGATACACAGGATACGTAGGCAACCATTAAAGAACGTGGTTCAACTCATCATCTTCTAAATCTCTTCTTCTTCTTGATTCAATACTTCAATACTTCTAGTTGTTCTTTGATCATCAACAAAATATTTGTGTTTCTTGATTAGGAAAAATCATCACACAATTGGCGCCGTCTGTGGGAAACTATACAGAATTGATTTGATTTCTTGGTCGAAATTTTTTCAGTTCTAGGTTTTCCTACCCATCAATTTTTTTTTTTTGGGTTGGTTGTTCTTTAAAAAAATATATATATTTTCTTCACTTTGATCCAAAATCATGGTTACTACAAGAGCCAATGCGAATCAAAGTAACGAGGGGAATAACGAGATCAATAACCCACATGTTACTTCTCAAAGACAATCTGAACGTAGAGGAGATCGTCGTTTTGGACAGGGTCGTGAAGAAAATGAGCCTAACAACGATACTCCCCAATCTGCCATAACCAACCAAGCCATCATGGATGCTGTGATGGCCGAACGTGGTCGACAGGAGGCTCGTTTGCGTTTCTTACAAGACTACTACCGCACGCAGGAGGGTCGTTCACCTCCAAGAGTGATGCCTACTGATGGAAACGCTGAGGGGCAGTTCCGTCCACCGAGTCTCGACCCTGGTGAGGGTTACGTCCCTACACCTTATATACCTTACTTCACTGGGTATCATAGCGACCAACTAGATTCGATTATAATCCAGAATTGGATCCCACCCAACACTCGAGCTCACACGGAACTGACTTCTCTTGGTATTCAAGTTCTCAAGGTACGAGGGATGGACGTCCGAATGTGTTTGCTCGGAATCCACAACTATTAAGGTCAACCTCGGCACGAAGAAGACTTTCAGTTTCAAGGGAACCTTCATTGCCTCGGAATCCCTCAGTTCCCCGATCCAGTTTTGCAAACTCCTCCACTCGATCTCGAGAACCGGAACCACGTTATCATCAAGATGAGAACTATGAGAGTCTAGGTCTGAGGTACAACAATGAGAGAACTCAAATTCATGAACCGACTACTCTTGCACAACTCAAGGCGCAAATACTAGAGGAACTACGAGGTTCAAAACCAACTAAGATGGATGAGTCAGTTGTTCGGTCAGCAATCGAGGGTGACATTGGAACCCCTTTTTCACGACATGTTATGAGTGGATACATCCCCCATGATTATAAACCACCGAAGTTCTCTAAATTTAATGGCAAAGGAGATCCAGTCTCTCATGTGCTAGGTTATCGCTGCTAATGGTGGGTCTTTCTCACGAAAAGATCATTATTTGTGTCGGTATTTTGCTTCAAGTTTGACCGGACTTCGGCACTCATCCGGTACACGGCTACCCAGGGCATTCATGAGTTTAAGGTGCTATCCATCAATTTCATTGCGAATTTCAGTTGCAACCTAATTCTACATTAAAACCGGCCGATGCAATCGCTTTGATATGAAAATCCGAAAGGACGAAAAGTGTCGTGGATTTCACCAAAAGATTTAACGAGGTTCAATTGCATGTTGACAACGCTGATGAGACCCTCGCCATTGTGGCCTTTAGAAAAGGATTAGATCCCGCCACGGTCTATACACGCCTTTGAAGAAAAAGAAGCCTACAAACATGACAGAGTTGCGTGCTCGGATTGATAAGTATCTTGCGAAACCGAAGAAGACCTATTGACGGGGACTCTTCTCATAAAGAGTGATAACCAGTGTCACCTCCCTCTGTTGGTAGGAGTTCTGATAGTCATAGGAAGTCCGAGGAACCACAATGGACCACAAGTCGGTCGACAGAATTCTATCCGATAAGTCCAAGAGGCAAAAGGTTAGTGACACGTCGAAGTGAGCAACTACCCCTGGATAGGGACTTTACCACTTTAACTCATCCTTACGAGGACATCTTCGATGCCATCAAGAACAAGAACATGTTAAAGAACCCTACAAAGATGAAACCCGGTGCTATTGGAGCTAGGAATACAACGATATCTTGTAAGTTCCATAAACAGGCGGGTCATGGAACTAAGAATTGTAGGTCTCTTAAACATGGAATTCGGATCTCGTAGAGCCGAGGGTTACTAGATGAATATAAGGGTACTATTCGATTCAGAATACTACCGCAATTCGACACCAATGTACACAATGCAGACAGAACGGATAAGGTAGTAATTCACACGATCGCCGGGGCAATTCTAAACGCCATTTGAAGAGTTGAGTAGAGGGCAAAGGTACCGGAAAGACAGCGAAGCATTTATGAGCATTAACAATGTCACTTCCAAACCCGACCAAAGGAATATAACTCCGCGGTTGTTTTCACCGATGACGACGCAAAGGGTTTTCTTTCCACACTTTCGGATCGTTGGTTCTATCCTTAGAAGTTCTTTGGGTGTGATATGCATAGGATCCTCATCGACCACGGAGTTCCGCAGATATACTTTACTATCATGCTTTCAAACAAATGCCGATTCTAGAAACGGAACTTCATCCCGTGAAATCTTCTTTGTATGGATTTAATGGTGACATGGCCGATGCAGTAGGAGAGATTGAATTGACAGTCAAAGTTGCTGACGTCGCTCTAAATGTCAACTTCACGATTGTCAGGGGAGTTACGCAATATAATGCTATTCTTGGTAGGAGTTGGCTTCATCGCTTGAAAGCAGTTCCAAGTACTTACCACCAAACCTTGAAGTTCCCTCACCAAGGCAATATCGTGGTGATCAAAGGAGATCAACAAGCTTCCAAGAGATGCTATGCAGCTCTTCTAAAAAAAATGGTTCGTGAACTGCCCAATAACATCGGGGCAGGTTTGGTACCGCCAAATAGCAATTACGAGCGAGTCTCCTCTCAAGACATAGTGTTGGCACCTTTGGATATAATTCCATTAAATTCTATACGGCCGGATGAGAGGAGGACTCCCCAACATTAGAACCAGCTTAATGACGGTCGACATAGGAGATGGTTCCGAACCTCGACGAGTCTCAATTGGCACCATGTTGGACCCGAAGACTAGAGAAGAGTTGATAAATTTCTTACAAGAATTCCAAGATGTATTTGCTTGGAGTTATGAGGATATGCCTGGAATTGATCCCTCCGTCGCCGCCATAAGCTCAATTTGGATCCTAACGTCGTGCGGTTAAGCGAAACTCCAAAGATGGGTCCCGAACGCATCGAGGCTATCGACAAAGAGGTGGATAAATTGCTTAAGGCTAAGTACATACTGAAAGATCACATACCCTACTTGGATCTCTAACGTTGTAGCTGTTAAGAAAAGAATGGGAACCGCGAACGTGTGGTGTCGATTATAATGGATGTGAACAAGCACGTAGTGAAGAAGGATTGTTTTCCTTTCCTCGTATTGACACATTGGTCGATGCCACCGCAGGACATGAGATCTTCTCTTTACGTGACGGATTTTCGGGTTACAACCGATACTCATGTACCCTCCCCGATCAAGAGCATACTACTTTCATCACGCACCGCGGGAACATATTGTTATCGGGTTATGCCTTTTGGTTTAAAAATGCGGGGCAACGCATCAACGCTTTGTCACAACGATGTTCAAAGATCATATCGGTGATTTTGTCGAAGTCTATGTTGACGACCTCCCCGATCAAAAGTAAAATGTAAGTCCGATCATCTTGTACACCTTCGTCGTCTTTCCGATCCCGAGGAAGTATCGAATGAAACTTAACCCAACTAAATGTACCTTCGTGTTACCTCCGGAAATTCTTAGGACATCCGGGTTACTAAACGTGGAATTGAAGCTAACCCGGACCGGATCAAAGCTATTCTTGATATGCCTTCTCAAGGTCTCCGAAAAGAGGTACAACGGTTGGTCAAGTCTTGCCGCGACTTAACGAGGTTCATTAGTAGAAGTTCGATAAGTGTCGTGTCCTACAGTACAAGTTACTAAGGAAGAATATAATGCTTTGATTGGACCGTGAATGTGAGATGGCTTTTAAGGACTTAAAAATTATTTGTCCTCCCCTCCCGTGCTCACTACCCCGAAGCAAGGAGACGTTTTAGGGTTATACTTAGCCTCTTCCGAGCATGGCATCAGCACCAGATTAGTACCTAATTGATGAGAGGAATATCGAAAAGCCCGCCTACTTTGTTAGTAGAGCCCTCCGGATGCCAAAACACGATATCCGAAGATTGAGAGAATAGCTCTAGCTCTAATCTTTGTCGGCGAGAAGCTACGACCATACTTCCAAGCACACACCATCGAGTCATCACCGAGTATCCTTTGAAGTCGGTCTTGGCAAGACCAGAGATAGGGCGGACGCCTCTTGAAATGGTCCATTCAATTAGGGGAATTTGACATTATTTATGTGCCGAGAATTTCGAGAAGGGGCAAGCTTTGGCTGAGTTCTTGATTGATTTTCCTCTAGATACCTCGGCACCGCAACGGTAGCAGATTCGAAAAGTCACCTCCTGCTTTTATGGAGTTAGATCGAACCTAACTCACTTCCTCATAGTCGTTTCGACCTTGGAGTCATATCCCAGTTGGAAGTTGTTCGTAGATGGATCTTCCAATGACCAAGGAGCGAGGTATTGGTGCGGTACTCTTGACTCCGTGATAACACTAAGTTAGAAAAATCGGTGCATTTAGGGTTCAAGGCATCTAACAACGAAAACCGAGTAAAGCTATGCTAAGCGGGATTGTCTATGACATTAAACTTAGAGTCGACATCTCACAAGATTCAAATGACTCTCAATTAGTTGTGCAACAGATTGAGGGTGGTTACGAAGCTCGAGACCCTCGTATGGCTCAATACTTGGAGTTGGTTAGATCTCTTACTTCTCATTTTGAAGATCTAAATTTCATTAATTTGCCTAGACCGACAAAATGGCATGCCGATTCACTTGCCTACTTAGCTTCTTTGCTTGGGGATATTGAAGCTCGTTCCATTCCCGTCGAATATCAGTCAGTGCCTAGTATTGAAAAAGAATTAGTTTGTCTTGTGGCTCCAATTTTGCGAGCTCCAGTGGGGACCTGGATGGATCCGTGACGTTCTTATCTTTTAGATGGCACTCTTCCGCGCAGAAGAGACGTATACGAAGTTGTTAGCCAAAGTGGGACGTTATTTACTTGTTGGTGAGAACTTGTATAAGAAGTCTTACTTAGGACCTCACCTGCGATGTGTTACTCATGCCGAGGCTCATACTTTACTTGAAGAGATACACTCGGGCGAATGTGGAAATCATCTCAGGAGGATCTTTGGTACTCAAGATACTCCGGCAGGGTACTTTTGCCTTATATGCTTAAAGATGCGGACGCTTATGTCCGAAGTGTGATGCTTGCCAAAACATGCTAACTACATCCATGTTCCAGCCGAAGAACTCCATCCTCCGCATCTCCGTGGCCATTTGCTCAATGGGGAATGGACATTGTTGGTCCTCTACCTATAGCTCCCGGTAACATGAAGTTCCTTTTAGTTGCAATGCATTATTTTACTAAGTGGATAGAGGCGCCTTTAGCGAATATCGTGGAGGTTGATGTCACGGGTTCATCCGAACAATATCATTTGCGGGTTCGGATTACCTAAAGTCATTCTTTTCTCGATAATGGGACACAATTTCGGGCACCAAAACACACGCTTTTGCCGAGATTGGGGCATTGTGCAACTTTTCTCTTCTCCTGGATATCCTCAAGGTAACGGTCGGCGGAAGCCTCTAACCGCGTTATTTTGGATAATTTAAAACGGAAACTTCGTGGAGAGAAGATTATTGGGTTAAAGGAGTTGCCTAAAGTACTTTGGGCCCACCGAACAACTCCTCGACGCTCGACCGAGAATCACCTTTCACTCTCACTTATGGTACCGGTCGTCCTTCCCTCTCGAGATGAGGGTCACTACCCGTAAGTCGATTTAGTACTCACCCTCGACAATGAGGAAATTCTTTGTCGAATTGGACTTGTTGGATGAAAAGAGAATCTGCAGACCTTTACGATACGGCATCTTATCGCCACACCGGTGAAAAGGTCTTTTGATAAAAGAGTACGACCTCGATCTTTCAAGGAAGGGGATTTGGTCCTCCGTGTGGACCCCGCGCCTAAGAAGTTAGGAGCTAATTGGGAAGGTCCGTATGTTGTTGATAGGATAGTTGGCAATGGTAGTTACTATCTTAAATCCATGGATGGTGAAGTTTTTGTTAAACCTTGGAATACTGCAAACTTGCGCAAGTATTTTCAATAGTAGTTATCTTTCTCTTTGTTAGAGTGTTACCCATGGAACACTGCGAATTTCCGCAAGTATTTTTAATAAAAGTTATATTTCTCTTTTCAGAGTGTGGTTTCTTTTAATTTATTATTTTTATGTTGGGATACTTTTTGGATGTTGGGTCGAGATCCCATATGTTGGCCACACTTGTATCGTAACCTTAAGAAAGCTTTCTTTGGATAATGAGTGAAAGATCTCATATGTTGTTCCATGTGTGTGCTTAAGAAAGTTTACACTTAGCTTGGATTTTATCTAGCTAAAGCTTAATTCTAATGCCTTATGCTTATAAGTGTCGCTTTTATGCATTAGATATCGATCATTTAAGGACTCTACAGAAAATAATACAGGGGCACACCCTACGCTCCTACAAAGTCTTATTTCTTAACAAAACTAAAGGTTTTTACAGAATTGACACGGGACAAACCCTATTTTCCTACAAAACCTTGTTTTTCTAAGATTCGAATATGAATTTGTATAAAATATAATTATGTATACATATTTATGCAAATAAGGAGAAAAGAACACCACTTCCTAGCTAGCTCGAACTTCACGTTTGAACTTGTCCAAGTTCCAAACTCCATTTCCTAGCTAGTCGAAACTCCACGCTCGAAACTCTACTTCTTAACTAGTCCGAACTCCACGCTCGAACTTGTCCAAGTTCGAATTTCATTTCCTAGCTAGTCGGGAACTCCACGTTGATTGCACGCGATACTTGATTATTTTGAATCAAATTTAGCAAAGTTTCACTCAAAATAAATACTCAAGTATAGCTAATCAAAATAAAGTCAATTGCTAATAGATAAGTAAATTGCAACTTAATAGCATTTTAAGGATTTACTTATCGACGTAATCAGTTTCTTCAGAGAGCTACAGCGAAGTTATCGATCAATTCCTCGCCTCATGCACATCCGTCATCATGGTCTTCTTGAACCTACTTCCAAACCTTCCCCTCGAAACCTTTGTTGATACTTTTGTGAGGCCAAATCATCCTCTAACTTCTCTTTGAAGTTTGTCAACATCAATCTCAAGATCGGGATATAGGACGCCATCATCATGAGGGAGGGTTCCGGATGCCCAAGCTTGATCGAAGTTTCTCACCATATCGCTTTGTCGTACTCTCGTTCAAGAATGTCAAGCACGCCGACAAGCGGTGGAGATACCATTCTTGTATGCTTCAGTAACCCACCACATCAACTAGCTCGGTGTAGAATTGCGTTCACCTCCTTTACGCCTCCTTTCGTGAACTTCGCGAATCGAACCGGGCAAGCAAGGAATTGGAAGGAGATGCAAGTTGATCTCTCAATAGCTCAAGCTCTGCGTTAGCTTTGCTTAGTGATTCTCCCAACTCCCTATTTATCAACTGAGAGTCTATCAACTCTAGTTCTGTCAACACGGCACTTTTGTTAACTTCGGTTAGCTCGGATTTTAAAGGGTCCAGTTCTTTTTGTAAAACCGTGGCTTTATCCTCATAATACATCTTCTGATTCTTCAACGTTGCAAACTCGCCATTCAAACGGTTTCGATCAGCTTGACATGCCTCACGACAGCCGTCAAAGTGGGAAGCTCGTTCGGCTAAGTTGTTTTTTACTTTAAGAACTTCTTGATGCTCAAGTTTGGTGAATTCAAGGTCTCTTTCAAGATTCTTGTTCTTCTCTCCTCGGTCTTTCTAAGATCTCTCCGAACGGCTCGACCGCCTTCAATCTCATCGGCTAGTCTTTCATTCTTCCTCTTGCTTATATCATAATCACCTTCTAATCTTTTAATCTTTTGGTTGGATATGAGGAGTTGCTTCGTCAAGTCACTTTTCTCTCTTGTGAATTTATCCACGCATCCCGATTCTTACGCAATGCAGCATAAGTGGTGGACGATCCATGCTAGCCTGCAGTGCGGAAGAATTACAATTTATGTATCGAGCTAGTGTATATAAACAAAAAGACAACCGAAACGATGTAAGGAATTGAAGTACAAAATGGTTACCTTCAACATATGTCGACACATTCGCTCCGTGCCCGCCAAGGCTGGCAAGTACTCTTTTATGTTTTGCTTTCTCTTTGGGAAGCCTCATAGATTCAACCAATCCCAAAGCAACTCCAGTGGTCCTTCAACATCTTGGTCAAGAATCAAGGGATTCTCCTCGTAATCCAAGCACTCTGAACCGGAACAAATGGGTTTGGAGTAAGTTTAGAGTTCAAAATGTCGATTTAGTCTTTTTCCTTAAGCTTAATGTCCTCATCTTGGGAAATTGAGAAGGAGATTTCCTTTTATTCGACTCAATGGATGGAACACGGTTATTGTCGGATACAATCTTGGTAGAGTAGGTTTGTTCCACATTTTCGAGGTTCATTATCAATTCGGATCGGATTGCATGAAGTCCACATTTTCAATATCACCAAAGGGACCTCGACATTACTATCTACCCCCATAGTGTCACCACCCACTTCAACATTTGACTTATTTGTATCATAAACGTAAAGTTGAAGGTTCGGTGTTTCCACCGTACTTTGATTCCCCGAGGATTGACAAAGACTCTAGACTTTCAGTTCTAATGGGATTTTCATCTTCATCGAGAATGATAGCGTTGGAAGCTTGCCCAATTCCTTGTTCGGTATGTTTTTTTATAGCCTTACTCACCTTCGGCTTTACTCACCTTCAAGAAACCCTCGACAACCTCGGGAGGAGGTTTATTTGATTTGCTCGGAGCTCCCTTTTTATGATAGAATTTGACTTGGAAATAAGACCAAGGACCTTCTTTGCCATAAAGGCCTCCCTCGGGGTACGGTTGTAGCAGTTTCGGTTCCCACCCATATACCCAACTCCGGCTCCAAAGCTTGCAACTCCATTGGTGACATAGTCGATACTCGAGATTAATAATGGTCCGAACTATGGACGCAGTATGCTTTTCTCCGAGTTTGGGAGTGCAATAAGGGATATCACAAAGATCTCGCTCCATAGTAGTTAGAGAGGGGGGTCCCACGTCCACTCTCTCCTTTGACAAAGAAAAGCCGGACCGGATCCTCTTTCGATTATTATCAAAGGTGACATCACCCCATTCACCACCAGTTACACGGATAGCATATTTACGCCAGTAGTCATCGTTGTTTTACCTTCATGATAATATGACGCGCTCAACTCCCCGGGTTTAGCGTAAAGAGTGCAGTCTCCATTATTTAGGATCATCAGTTTATAGAAGTATGATATCACTCCGCAAGTCACCAATATATTGTGCTTTCGTCCCAATATGTGCATGTATGTGACATTGCGAACAAACCAAGGCATTACTCTGTTGATCGAGACTTGAAGTACTCAAGGGCATCCGCCATAAACGGCGGCAAGGGGAGTTTGAGTCCAAATTTTCAGCCATCCAAGGAATATCAAGGAATTTTCATCGGTTCCAAGGTCGGCAAATTCATGGATATTCAATGTTGATTTCTTTTGAATTGCAAATGTGTTACGGATCTTTTCCAACCAAATATCACCGAATGGGATAATATTCCAATCAAAAGTGGGGATTTTAGTTTTCGGGCGCGGGGTCGAAAGAGAAACAGCCGTAATTGCTTTATAACCTGAACTGCTATAGCAATTGAACTCAAACGGGCATTGCCCAAGATCAATCCAAACTGCCTTGCTATTTAAAGGACCTCGGGTTGATGGGTGAGACATTGAAAGTAAAACTTTAGACAGAAAAACATGGTCGTTGGCACCCAAAACTTCAAGTTCTTCTACACAAACCTTAGCACACTTTGGACTCAATCTCTCAATCAATCAAAGAAAGTACAGTTTCAACACCTTGTGTCCGCAGTCTACTAATGGAGAAATTATCACGTAAAAGTTTAACTATAAATTTGAGGTGGTAATGGAGGCTCACAGGAGGTTTATATAATGTTCGAACTATAAAAGAGCTATACAAATAGAAAGAGAAAAGGAGTTCAGCCGAGGAAACGAATTCTAGTTGAAAGAGAAAAGAAGTTCAAAGAAGGAAACGACTCCTTCCACAAGTATAAAGATTCTCCTTTATTCTCTCTTCAGATGACTTCCGGATGATTGGTGGGCTTCACATCTCCTGCTCAAGTATTCCCAACTCCGGATGAATGAGTGTGGTTCTGAAGTTATTGCAAGCTGTCGCCTGATGAGACGCAGTCGCGATGAGACCCAACTCTCGCTTTAGCGCAATTCTTCACCGCTTGTCTAAGTTGATCTGTTGTAAGAGATTTGACCCACCGTATGATACCGCTCATCACCCCAGAAGATGTTATGGCCTCGAACGGCAATGTCATGTTGTTGGGCAAACTTAACCATTGCATCGTAAAACAATAGTCATCCTTGCCACGGGTATTTTCAGATCGCACTCATTTCATCTCATTTTCAAAGACGGTCACGGTGAATCTGAGGTAAACCAGTTCTGATATGCTTGGTTGGTCAAGATATCCTTAGTTATGGCTGATCCAAAGGGGAAACTTGCTGAGTTTTGTCTGATTGCGACCTTTGCTCCAGCAAGAATTTTACCTTGAGAGTCGACAGCTTGGATTTTGGTGTGATCTCTGGAGGTAAACCAGTTCTGATATGCTTGAGAGTCGACAGCTTAGTTATGGTGTGATCTCCATTGCTCCTTGGTGAACGGCTGTAACGAGACATTATCTGCCCATATCTCCACACGAGTGTTGTTGCTCTCAAAGTAAAGTTCAGCAGGACCTGAGGAATCAACCGTAAGGCCCCCTTTAAGCATAGACCAGCAGCCTGACTCGGAGAAAACTGTACTGCAAGAAGAAAATTGGCGAGAATTCAAGGCTGGGCAAAACTTAAAGGATGAAGGAAGAAGTTAACGGGGTATCCTTTTGTTATATTTGTTAAACAGCTCAATTTCGCAAGGCCCAGCTCAAGTTTCGCAAGGCCCAGTTCGGGTTTCACTTCCAGCCCGGTTGACAAGTTCTGATTCCGTTATGGGCTTATGGGATGTGAGCCCAAGTTCAGGGGTCCATGTCCGGACCTAAAGAAAAAAAAAAAAAAAAAAAAGAGGTTACAGCTCCGGGTCACATGTCTGGACCTAAAAAGAGTTACACTTACGGGTTATATAATATGAACGCGTCTCAACCTAAAAGAGTTTCATGTCCAACAATTCAAGTTTCGCAAGGCTCGGGTTCCAAAGTTGCACTTGCAGGAGTTCAAGTCCGGTCATCACAAGGCATTGTATGTCCGATTTCACCAAGTTCCTAATGTTCAAATCCGATCATCACAAGGCATGGTAGGACCGGTTTTCACCGTGTTCGCCTAATATACAAGGTTCGGGGCATGGTCATGGCAGGTCCGAATTTACGTTCCTTGCACTAAAGTAATGCGAGAAATTTTGCCGATACATTTTACCCGCCTTTTTCCTTAAGGGGTTTGATTCACAACCCATGAATAAAAAAAGGGGCATCCGTGTGTGCATATTTTAGCAAATAGATATGTAGCACGTGGTAGCATCTTCAGTAAAGCTTCGGATATGGTCTTGGTGTGGGTAGAAAGTACCGTAACACACTTCAAGTCCAATCGCCTTACTTCCTAGATTCGAAGTGAAATAAGAAGAGGAGGTTCGAATTGGTTGGAATAGGCTCGAGAACTAGAGGTTCGTGAACCGGTTGGAGTAGTAGGCTCGAGAACTGAGGTTCGGTGTGTGCATATTTTAGCAAATAGATATGTAGCACGTGGTAGCATCTTCGAAGGCTCGGATATGGTCTTGGTGTGGGTAGAAAGTACCGTAACACACTTCAAGTCCAATCGCCTTACTTCCTAGATTCGAAGTGAAATAAGAAGAGGAGGTTCGAATTGGTTGGAATAGGCTCGGAGAACTAGAGGTTCGAACCGGTTGGAGTAGTAGGCTCGAGAACTGGAGGTTCGGATCTAGTTCGAAGTTGTAGGCTCGAGAACCAACTCCCCGACTAGGAACTCCAAATCAAACTACTAAGTTTGAAACTCCAACTCCCAATCCAACCTAAAACATGTTTTTCTCATTGTTGTTTAAGTCAATAAAGGAGACCTATTTGACTTGGGAAACATGGGGCTTCTAGAAGAGTCAAGATGAGACTTAACAAGAGACAGTCTCCTAGTTAAACACTAATTGGGAAACCTCATCTATTCATCAAGATGATACTTAACAAGAGACGGTCTCCTAGTTAAACACTAATTGGGAAACCTCATCTATTCTTATAAATAGAATAGTTGAACTACGCTTTGAGTTTGATTCCTATACACAGGATACGTAGGCAACCATTAAAGAACGTGGTTCAACTCATCATCTTCTAAATCTCTTCTTCTTCTTGATTCAATACTTCAATACTTCTAGTTGTTCTTTGATCATCAACAAAATATTTGTGTTTCTTGATTAGGAAAAATCATCACACAATATGGATTCATGAACCTTGAAAATTGTTCTTTGAGAATGCTTAATTCATGGGTCCATTCGACTATACAAACAACAAAGCTGGTAAGGAATCCCCTATGTGGCTTCAATTACTTCACAACATTAACCTGAGCCTAAGTATTTAAAGTAGAAAAATGAAGATTTTAAAGAATGCAATATTAGGTGACGCACACGGATGGAAAAGTATGGTGAGAGTGATATAATACAGCAGTAAAGAAACTGAGAAGGTTTGGGGCAATAAGAGATGGTACCTACGTTTTCCTAACCCATGTAAGAAGTCAATTAATCCAAATCTACCAAAGAAATTTTCCAAATGCAAGCAACCTCTCCCCATGGTCTCCAACAAGAAGCTCATAGTCAAACAAAGACCCTTTCATCTAGTATTTGCAGTTTATAGAATTTCATAAAAAAATGAATGTAAGCATCCATACTCATGGATAGGGCCTGAATAAGGAGGTACCTTATCTAGCAAAGGCATGCTTTCTTTCTCGCACCTTGTGGGTGTGAGAGAAGAAAGTGTAAAGCCCTCTCTGAAGAATCATCTATAACCGCCCGAAAAGAAAAAAATTACGTAGTGATCTGTTGATAGTAAGTAGAAGGGCAAATGAATTGAAGTATGCACCTTTGGGTGTTTGATGCCCAAAATAAGACCGCATTCTGATAGATCATGTGATAAATGATAGCCAATATCCTCATAAAGAGTGTCGTGATGGATGCGCTTAGTGGATGGCTGGACGATTATGCGTGTGACACCAGTTTTACCCCTTCCTCCGTGTAGAAGGCGCGCACAGTGTGAAGGGGTGAGAGGAGCTCTTCTTTCCCACTTGTTTCTCGACTCACAAAGGATTCCAAACATAAATAATTAGATAATTAGATAATAAATAAGGATAGATAATTAGATGAATGGAATGAATCACATATATATAGATAGAGATAGATAATAAGAAGAGAAGAAGAAGAAGAATGTAAGAATCTCACCGGATGATTGGGAACAGAGAAGACGATAACGGTTATTTTTTTTTAATTGGGAAACCGCGAAACGGTGTATCTGTTTTACGAAGACGTTGAGTTTTATAGTCGGGAGGATGCTTTAACTTACCAATTTAGGAGAATACGTGAACTAATACGTAATAACTAATTTACCCTTCGAATGTGAACTTTAGAAAATTTTGTGGGTGAAACTTTTGAGTACCCTTGTGATTTAAAAGTTTGGGTTAAAACCAAGGATACCGGAACTAATAAACGGCGGCTAGTTTTCCCATTATATATAAGATATATATACAGCCCCGCTCTTTTAAACGGACGCCTTTTACGGACTTTTACTTAAAAACCAAAATTTCAAAGTAAGAAATATACACTCATATAGGGTTTTCTCGTGACTCGCTCCTTCTCTTTCTTTCCAAAGTCCAAACTTACCTGTGACTATTTCCCTCCCTCCTGCTATTCTCTTTCTCTCTCTCATGGGGAATAGTGTTGGTTCTTCACATCAGGAATAATTCTTTTGATTCAATCTCATGTTCTTGTTTGAGCATTACTTTGTTGAGGAACTAATGATTGCTAGGTGGAATCCAGAGCAATCTCACGAGGAATATATAGTAGTAGATATATGAACCGAGTAAGGATTTTGAAGAAAGTTCTATTACATTTTATTTTCTAGTCAATGAGAAAATTTTCAATGGAGGATCTGAATGTTAGAGTATTTCACTGGTCATTCTGGAAGCATAATTCCTGTTGCGTTATTTTTATTTGAGAAGCAATAAGTATCTGCTTCTTCTATCCGTCTTTCTATTGATTTTAGATATATGTTAACTAATGAGTTATGAGTTATCCACTTTTATTTGTATTATTGAGGGTTCCTCTTTGACATTCACTGTTTTTTTTTGGGTCGGGAAGTCTTCTTATGTTTATTCATCGTGTCCAAAGCTTTCCTCATTTCAATAACTTTTCAACGCGTCAGAATCTCTCCCTGGCTTCCTCATCTTTAAAGATGGTAGGTGTGGCTTGCTCACGGGTCATGTTGAACTTCTTAAAGTGAGCAGGTTGATCTACTCAACTGAGCGTGTTTTGGTTGTGCCATTATCGATATCACGACCAATGAAGATACATAACAGTATGAGTTGAGTTTAGAGGAAGCTTTATACTCGTTTCAGTCTTTGAAGTTCCTTAAAATTAAATGGAAAGAGAAGTGTTTCAAGAACAGTGATAAACTATGGGAATTGATGAGGTAAATGAGGAAACAGTTTTCAATTTTCTACAAGGCCTATTCTCATACCTGAACAAAAATTTGGGTTGTGAGATCAGGAATTCAGTAGAGTGTGGATCATCCTTCTCTGGTTCATTCTGAATATGCTGTGATTGTATCAGAAGGCAATGGTAATAAAGACACACGCTTGCTCGCTTGGCCTGACATGCCGCAGTTCTCCTTTAAGGTGGTGTTGCCAAAGCATTGTTACTTCTTCACATTGAGAAGCATAGTTATGATGCAGTCTCCTCTTCATGTTTAGAGCAGTACACAGTTGAAAAACAAACTGTTACCAGATGAAATCCAGAGCAATGTCGCGAGGAAAGAAGGTAGTTAATAATGCATATGAACGAGAAATGTAGCACCCATTTGGTTGCATATGTATCATATTAATCATGTGTTTGATTGGAATTATCTGTATACTTCAGTTGTACTTTTTGCTTTTTCAGTGGCACCAAATAAGAAAGCATTGCGTGATACTATTTTCAGTACTGAATTCAATACTTTGAGTTACATCCAACAGGTCAGAAACTAGAAATAACCAATACAGGTTAACTAATAAATTTGTCAGATAGAGAGAGAGAGAGATATATGCAGAAGAGGGAGCAGAGCAATAGGAAGCGGGTCAGCATCAGCAATAGGAGCAGAGCAATAGCAATAGGCGGAGTAGGAAGCGGGTCAGCATCAGCACCTCCAGGGAAAAGAGGACGTCCAATAGGAAGTGGTAACCTGAATAATGCATCAGGTGGTTCTGGTTCGGGAGCAGATGCAATAGCTCCAGCTAGTCTGTTACTTGGTCCTTCACTTCAAATTCATAACTCCTTATCTGATCAAAATAACAAAAGAATTGTTCTTGCACTTCAGAGTGGACTGAAAAGTGAGTTGACATGGGCATTGAACACACTCACATTGCTTTCTTTCAAAGAGAAAGAAGAAGTGAGAAGAGATGCTATCCCTCTTGCTAAAATACCTGGTTTGCTGGTTGCAGTTCTTCAAATTGTAGATGATTGGCGTGACATAGCTCTTCCAAACGAGCTTAAAAGAACTCCTAGGGTGAGATTGTTAGGTGCAAACTCTGTTGTTTCTGGGTTCAGAAGTGAATACGAGGCATTAGATAAGGATGAAGCGCATCTTCACCATGGCTTAGGACCATCCGCATCTAGTACCGCGAGCGTAGGACGTAAAAACTCAATAAATCATCATCCCTCTGAATGGTGGTTCGATGAAGATGGCTTGTTTAATCTAGATGAAAAAGGCCGAGCAGAAAAGCAGCAGTGTGCTGTTGCTGCTTCAAATATCATTCGTAACTTCTCTTTTATGCCAGAAAATGAAATTATTATGGCTCGGCATCGGCATTGCTTAGAAACCGTGTTCCAATGCATAAAAGATCATTCCACTGAGGGTGAGGAGCTTGTAACAAATGCTCTTGAGACAATTGTGAATTTAGCACCACTGCTGGACCTCAGGATCTTCAGCTCTTCCAAGCTGTCATATATCAAATTAAACGAGAAACGTGCAGTCCAAGCTATCATGGGGATTCCAGGATCCTCTGTCAAGGCCTGGCACTGTGCAGCTGCTGAATTGCTTGGTCGCTTAATAATAAATCCTGACAATGAACCATTTCTATTGCTTTTGCGCCACAGATATATAAGCGCTTAGTTGATCTCTTGAGTCTACCAGCAATAGATACGCAAGCCGCAGCTATTGGAGCACTTTATAACCTTTCAGAAGTCAGTATGGATTGCAGGCTGAAGCTTGCAAGTGAGCGATGGGCAGTCGACCGGCTTCTGAAAGTGATTAAGGCTCCTCATCCTGTACCTGAAGTCTGCAGGGAAGCAGCAATGATACTGGAGAGCCTGGTCTCAGAGCCACAAACTAGAGCTCTTCTTCTAGCTTTTGAAAATGCCTTTGCAGAGATCCTCTCTCCCGATGGAAAATATTCAGACAACTTTGCCAGGATTTTATATGAATTGACATCTAGACCTAACAACAAAGTGGGTGCGGCTCATGGCATTTGGGGTGTAGGCGTCTGATTTAGATTGTTCTAGAGGGCAACTATCACTCTTGCATGTAAAATATTGAAAAAGGTATTTATAGCAGTTGTACCTTTGTTTCAACATGTTATCCTTTTGTAGCCAATATATTCTGTTTGATCAACATTTGTTTTTCGTTATAAACTCTACTCTATACTACTTGATACATGATGGTTTAAGACTGGCTCTCACTCTACTCTCACTCTTTTGTGTTGTTGTTTAAAAAAAAAAAAACAAATTTGTCAGAGGCACAACCAATAGAATAGGGAAAGGACTGCCATTTGCTACCAGATACGAAATTACACCATATGCTCATTTTCACGTTCATTTCAACACAGAATCTTTCTTATACTCTTGTATTCCATTCATCAATAGACCAGCAAAACCACAATTCTTGTTTGGCACAAAATAAGGAAGAAGCATAGCTTAATACTAATCAATACTCATTAAACATAAACCTTTGAATTACATCCAACAAGTCGGAAAATAGAACAATTGCAAATACAGGTTATCTAGAAAAATGCATTCTCATGTTAATCAGAGATACAAAGAACAAATACACCCAACAGATTAGGGAAAAGAATACCATTAATATCGGTTAAGCTCAATGACTCAAGAAGCAGGCAGCCTGAGAAGATCTTAGTGGCATCCTTAGGGAAAGAGTCATCGCGATAATACTGAGAGAGAATAGGAGAGAGAGTGAGAGTCGCAATAATATTGAGAGAGAATAAGAGAGAGAGACTAGGAGGAGGTTTGGGGTTTTAAAACCCTTCGTGAGTATATATCGTTTTCGATATTTCAGTGTTTAAGTTGAGTCCGTTTACAGACGTCCGCTTAAGAGCGGGGCTGATATACAGCCCCGCATATATATATATATATATACTCCTAGTAAAACTTATACAGTTATACTACACATAAGGCTGCTATTTGAAGCTCCATCCCACTTCCCTCACCTTATATAGTAGGACGATGTGAAGTTGCGCGGCAGGACGAGAAACACAATTGAAGCATCAACTAGGTTGGATCATAACACATTTATCTCCAAATGTTCAAGAGAGCCTAATGGTTAGCTTTCATTATACTTGAAATACAAATATCTGCTGTATTACAATTCAGTCTAGAGAGATAATTAGCAGAATTTGTCAATCACTTATAACATCTTCTATACGGTTAGAATTTCAAGCCTAATGACAGACAGCCAACAGGGAAAAGAAGCTTGTTATACATTTTCAAACCAAAGGCCAATTAGTCAACAGAGCCTATCTTCATATCTTGTCTACACAGTTCCCTTTTGTAGTTTTGCTGCATCAGTTGATTGTGGTATTTTTGTTGCTTCTTCGCCTCGCCCTAAAATGGATGATGGGCACTTATTGCAACATGAGCAGGAAGAACAAGTAACTGACCAAAGTCAATCCCCTCACTACATCTTGGTCCCTTTCGGGGGGAAAACAATGGGGAGATAGCCACTGCAGAGGGCAGACACAGTCAAAAGTTCTCATAATCCTCAAACCATTATCTCACTGGGAAACTCACTGTAGAAACCTGGAAAAAAAGAAAGCTATCGGAATCCCTAACATGAAAACCTATCAGGTCATCTCTAGTTTAAGACAATGCACTACTTTGAATTTCTCTTTTGCTCTGAAAATAATAATATTAATAATAAAAATCAACAAATTGTTTTAAGTGAATCATGTGCGAAGTAGAGGGAAAAATTAAGGAAAT
Source organism: Coptis chinensis (assembly GCF_015680905.1). Lineage (NCBI taxonomy): Eukaryota > Viridiplantae > Streptophyta > Magnoliopsida > Ranunculales > Ranunculaceae > Coptis > Coptis chinensis. Next base: position 79,963,252 of record NC_141464.1, read on the forward strand.
ATATAACTTAATTAAGCATCTAAACTTGAGATGAGTATACTTCACAAAAAAGGAATAAAATGCCAAAACCAAACCTGTGATGATCCATTTCTTCGGGTATGGCACTGCAATAAATGTTTTGCAACTTCGTCCCAGTCTGCAAATAAAATTGCACTTCTTTATGCCTGTTGAATTTCATTGCAAAATAGAAAGTATAAAGTCCTTACCAGGGATACGCTGATAATCTGGTTCTATTCCATTTCCATTGATGTCCATATGATTTGGCGTTACATACTTCCCAACAGTGACTACCACACCCGATCCATCATTAAGTTCGAATACAGATTGAATTAGACCCTGAAAAGAAAATGGAATGCATGAATTGGACCCTCAACAGCATGGCCCTTTTTTGAATGGGACATTACTAACAACAATTTGTCCAAAAACTTGACTAAAACATGCTGCTTAGATAACAAAATTAAGACAATAACAAAGAGCCTTTTGTTTTTTATGTAGTCTCCTCACAAATTCCCAGCGAACAACCTGACTTGGTTTGAAAAACCAATTGGATACAGTGATACATACAGAATGGTTCATACAGGATGACGAAGATCACTTCCACCGAACAAACATGAAGCAAGCAATGAACTTACTAAAAGAATGATTGAGCATTGCCGTCTATTCATACCTTACCGAAAGTCTTCTCCCCAACAAGAACAGCTCTGCAGTTATCATGAAGTGCAGTAGCTACCTATAAGCAACTTCAAATTAGCATACCAACTCCGAGGAATAAAACTCAACAAAATAGAATGATAATGCTCACTATTTCACTTGAACTAGCAGTCTTGTTGTTGACCAATACCTGCACCAAAGTTGATACTACACAATTAGCCTTGAAAAGAAGTCCCAAAAACTGTAGATGCAAGAAGGGCTGATACATGGCAACAACTTTTTACTCTCTTCTGTTAATTAAACCCCTCAACCAATCGATTATTGCTTAGAAGCAGTACAATGTCGAAGCAAAAGCTTATTCATGGTTCAAGCAATGACATTCCCAAATGTAGCTACAAAGTTTTATCTGGCCATACTCAGAATAGCGATCGACAAAGAGAGATTACAAATGAATTTTGTAACTGAAAACTTAAAGCACATAATGGATGAAAATCAACATATTATTGTTGGTTAGCATACAATTAGGGGAGCTGTAACCAGAGGCGCAGTCTCAGCAACTATAGTATTCTGGTACTTGGGATCCCTTCCAACTGTGTATATCACCTGTAAACGTATATCACCCGAGAATAAGGTACATGATTAAATACTTAATTAACGTAATAAAAGCAAACGGATTGATCAATGTAAAGTACGTGTACTGGCTAACAGATATAATTGATCAATGTAAAGTACGTGTACTCCGATTCTATCGGTCCAAAAAAGCAGTTACGGAATTTTATGGTTCTCCTACTTCTATCCCTTCCTTACAAACCCAATAGAAACTTCCTAGAAAATTTGGAAGATGTCCCTTAGAACTCTAACACTACTTACTCCAAATACCTAACCTTTTAGAAAAAGTTACAAGGGTGTATATCAGAGCAATCATGGTCTCTCAGACACACCAAGAAACCCCAAACCCCAACCCCCAAATACCCCATGCCATACTGACGACTTGAAAGTATGACCCATGACCCTCATCAGAACCCACCACTCTAATAACATAATATCCACAAGAAGTTGGAGAGATCAACAAATATATTATTTGGGGGCACTGACCTTTTCAACATCCCTGGAGCAGGACCACTAAACCACAATGTGGAACTAATACACATAAGATGTGTCATAAATGAGTCCAATATATGAAAACAGGAAATCACTCATGGAAGTGAATAAAGAATACTTGAACAAGATGCATACCGTATCCCCCTTATCCAGAAAAAGCTTAGCAACTTCAATTCCAGCCTGAGATGAGTAAAAATGGTTGTATCAGAACGCAAAAAGAGGAGAGGGGGGGGGGGGAGAGACCGTACTTATTTTTTTATTATTCGGTGGATGATCAGATGTTACGAAACAAAACAAACTTGGAACAAGTATTATACGGGAACAAGAAAAAAAATGTGATAAGAGAAGATTATCTACTATATCATTTATGACTTATTGGTGACCTCAGAAAAAGTTGCACTTAACATTTAGTAAAATACTTAAATTCACTTTCCAGTCAATCATTTGCTATAACATACACCATGGGGATGGATGGAATCATGGAAGTGATATATGTTTGTGGATAAACCTTCTTAAAAGAATGTATATGTTTATCAAAATCTATTTCATGGAAATAATAGAGTTAACAGGTTCAACTTGATTAAGAAAAAGAAAAGAATATGCAGTTATAACAAACCTGCACTAGTCCACCAAGATTATCTCTTAGATCCAGGACGAAGTAGGAGGCACCAGAGTCTTGAAGTCGCTTCATTGCTGAAGGATTTAGTATTATTCTCAATGTAGTTAGATGTTACGGAAAACAATTAGTGCAAGAAAAGTAGTCCCAATGTATCCCTATCAATTCAGCACTTGAAACGTAACATATTGAGGAAGCATGATGGGCCAAATTTCTACGATCAGACAAGACTTCTCACAAATGCTATGTCTACAAGATGAAGCGAATTGAACAGTACATCCCTATAAGATGTATATTAGGCTGTCTTCGCTCAAAGGCTTACAAGGAAGACATGTTAAATTGACAACTTCTCCATAAGCTCAAACTTATGTAAATGGTCAATTCTATTAATATATTAGAGCAAGCTTGGGGACACTCATATAATGTCAACACTCTCCCTTAGCGGGACATGCTGGAATTACACAAGTAGAAGGACGGGACATCTTCACCCGGCAGGAGTTGAACCCGAGACCACTCAGAAACCAGAGGCTCCAATACCATGTTAAATTGTCAATTTCTTCATAAGCTCGAACTTATGTGAAAGGTCAATTCTATTAATATATTAGAATAGGCTCGAGAACACTCATATATGTCAACAAGACACATATGCCTTGTTTGCACTTTTGACCACGGTTTATGCCTTAGCACGATCTGGTTATTCTATTTCTCATCTTTATAGTTTTAGAATTTATACTACAATACGCAATTGTAATATTATACATCAGATGTTCTATGGCCCTAATTATTCCTCCCCTCTTCTTCACTTTTAGCCTTTATCAAGTCATCTAATTAATAATAGAAGGTGAGCACATACCAATGACCAAATCCTTTCTAGCCAAAGCATTAAACTCTTTCAATCGTATATACCCAACAGAAGCAGTTCCATTCTCTATTTCTTCCGAACGATAGAATACTGGTGATCTAGCAACAAGTTGCCTCTCAACTCTAATAGATTGGACAGGACCACAGTTGCCATGCTTAACCTACAAGCACCAATATTTATTGAGCAACTTAAACCAAAATTAAAATGGAAGTTCTTCATGTGACATGATTTAGAGATACAACCTCAATAGTCACAAACGTTTCTGTTGGACCTTGTAGCAAAGATAATACTTCAAAAGCGGACTTCCCTCTGATATTGACTCCATTAACAGATAAAACTTCATCCCCCTACCAAGAAATAAGAAATCCAAGCAAGAGGCCAATTGAAAAATTGAAACGTAGACCATATGATTGGTTTAGTGAGTAGATAACTTCTTACGCAAAACAAACTTATAGCAATATAAACTATAGAAGTCCAGAGACTCAAGATCACAAACATAGAGACAGATACATGTAAGCTACTTAGCGAGACATTAAGCAATAGGGCATTGCATAACAAATAAAAAAGAAAAAAAAAAAAACAAGTTTTTCTTGCTTTGCAATACCTGTCTAACACCAGCAATATGAGCAGGGCCATCCAATATGAGGCCGAGAACCTTTAACTTGATCCCTCCATTGTCATCAGGAACTTCCCTAAGGTTTATTCCAATTCCAGACAAATCATACCGAGCCATCTTCGAGAACTTTTATCAACAATGAAAGTAACACACGACGTGGAATAAGAAAACTGCAAGTAGAAGCTACACATTGATGCAAGTCATCAATTGAAAGGTTCAGAATGACATTGTTAGTGGCATTCTTACAGCTAAAAAATATGTAAATAAAAACATAGTTCAGAGGAAAAGGTAGCCTGACCAAAACTAATTTCACGTATGAAAAAGACTAAAAGAGTGTACCAACGGATTAATGAACAAAAGACATAAGTCTTGTAACTAAGAAAAACTGAAGGGATGTGTCTCCGTAATCATACTCCTCAAATTAGATCTAAGAAAAAGATGGAAGGCCAGCAACTTAATGGATTTCACTAGGGTGGTTGTGATTAAGGGTTATCTCTTTCAAGGAAGAACTTGAAGAAGAAATGGTTTTGATTTGGATGCATGCTCTCAAATGCATTAAGGAAGTCTATAAAGAGAGTACTTTGAGTTATATGTTTGTTTATGTATATTATAGCAGCTCCCCTTAAACTGCAAACCTTTTCTCCCAGATAAAAGAGCACCAGTTATCAAATTGTAATATATGAGAGACGAGTGGGTTGCCTGGGACCCTGGTCCCTAGTAAATTAGGCCCATGTGCAACCACTCAGCCGGTTTTCTTGACGATAGCGACTGTGTTGAATTGCAAACACATGGAATAACTTAAAAGACACCCACGGAGCCGTGAGATTAAAGGTTGATGGGAAATCATACTGTTCTTCTATATTAGATAGATATCACAGTGTTCCTATCGTGGAAACATCCATTGTCGCTTTTCAGTACATTTAATTTCAATGAACATCACTTCAGAGGAGGGGGGTGTTGAGGGCAAATAATGCAAACAACGGACTTGGTTTTGAATAAATCTTAAACCATACAGCAGTTAATTATGAGAAATGTAGACAATTATGTGAACAGTGATGAATCAAACCTCAGAAGGCGGAAGGAAGCGTGTATAAGGATCACCCAGACTAGATAACATCCGACGAATTATACCATGAGCTTTAGATCTAGTCGAAATTGTGCTACCAATAATATCGTTCTTCCTTTGCTGAAATTTAATGAGCATGCTTATTAGGAACACAAACAACAAATTAAGAGCACAGATAACATGGAAACAAACCAAAAAACAAGGAAAATGCCCACATACAGAACAACACAGTTGAAATTACTAAGCTGCTAGCAAACAAATAATGCTATTTCTAGACCAAGTCTTGTAATCCATGTTTATTTAAATCGTAATTTCATATTACAACAGGATTCAGGAATTTGGCCTACTTCCCAAATTAATTCAGCTATCCTCGAACATTCCACATACTGACATACAGCATTGCTGACAATCCATTCTGGAACACAACCAAATAGGAGCTTGGAATATCAGTTTCCCACCCTCAATCCCAAAGATTATTTTTCGTATTATGTGTATCATAAGGGGAAAAGATGGTGCAGCTGCACATAATTCCCATATCACGATTTACATTTACATTTCCACATTTGCCATTTGCCATTTACATCTATAGTCCGAAATTTTCGGTTCGTCTCCATTATTCCAACAACCTTTATTTTAATCAATTAATTCTACAATTTCAAGAGAAAATATTCAATCTTTTTCAATTGCAAATACCCAACAAGTTACCAAAAATACTAAAACATCCAAAATCAAACATCAAATATCAAATATAAGCAAAAAAACAAGAAAAGGGTAAAAAAAATTTCATACCATCCAATCATCAAGAGACCAACGATGTTTACTAGTAGAATCAAGAAAAGTCTCCTTAACAATCTCCCAAGCTTCCTCTACAATCCCTTCATTAGTAACTAACTCTGGGGCCGTTTCAACTACTTCTTTTTCTTCTTCTGTACAATATTCTGAACTAGAACTTTGAAGTGATGGTGTTAATGGTTGAGGTATAACTGAAGCAAAAGAAGTAGATGGTGATGAAAAGAGTAGAGTGAAGGAAAGTGTGTTAGTGAATGCATGAAGTAGTAGTTTTTTTGGCCATGCAAAGGTAGTGGTGAAGTTAACAACTGGTTTTGAAGCAGTGTCTGTTGTAAGTAGTTGTTTTGGTGGTGGTGGTGTAAGTGATGAAGTGCAGTAAACGAGTGTCATCTTGTTTTTTGCTTGGTGTGCATTTGGTTTTTTGAGATGAGTCTTCAAACGTCTAATTTTCTACCTGGTATATATTTGGGGTGGAACTTGGGGGCGGGTTAGCCCAAGCCCGATGGATTAAAACTCTACTTTTGTTGGTACTGGGCTAACATGTTATATCCGTGGTCTGGGCTTGGTTTTGTAAAATCAAAACTCGATTTGGTTTTGGGTTAGGTTCGGATTAGAATATCAAAAAACCAAAAACCCCGAGCCCGTGTGCATATGTACGTATATTTTTCAATCATTCTATCTTTGTAAAAAATAAGGCTGAAAATCTCTATTTTAGAGAGAATAATATAATCAACAAGGTTAGTTTCTCTTTCAAACAATCAAATCTCTTTAATTTCATTAGAAGATTTTAATTTTAGTGTTTTTTATTTTATAATTCCAAAAAAAACCAGAGAAGTTTGACCAACCCGACCTAACCCAACCCAACTTGAATTGGTCGGACTAAGGCTTGGGCTGAAAATTTAAGGACCGACTAGAGCTTGGTCCCAGGCACGAGTTATACCTCAACCCGACCCAATCCGCCCGAGTTCCACCCTTATATATATACTAGATTTTGGACCCGGACATACGCCCGGGATCTATTAAATATTTTGTGGGCTGAAAATGCTTTACAAAATGTCTCACACACATTTTCGAATCAGAATATATTTTTATTGAAAATAAACCGAAATACATTAATGACCAACGATTATGGTACATAAGTACTTGGAAATTAATTAAGAGATCAAATTGAGATAGCCTCATCACTTTGTGGTTTAGGATATTAATTCGTGATTTTCAAATAGAATTATCTTAAACTCGATCTATCTTGTATAATAGTTTTATTATATTTATGGTGATTTAGCGGCAAATTTTTGAATCATAATATATTTTTATTAAAAATAAACCGAAATACGTTAATGAGCAGCGATTATGATGCATAAGTACTTGGAAACTAAGGGATCAAATTGAGATAGCCTATTCACTTTATGGTTTAGGATATTAATCCATAATTTTCAAATAGAATTATATTAAACTCGATCTAGCTTGTATAATAGTTTTCTTAGATTTATGGTGATTTAGCGGCAAATTTTTGAATCAGAATATATTTTTATTGAAAATAAACCAAATAATTAATGAACAGCATTATGGTGCATAAGTACTTGGAAACTAAGGGATCAAATTGAGATAGTCTATTCACTTTGTGGTTTATAATATTAATCTGTAATTTTCAAATAAAATTATTTTAAACTCGATCTAGCTTGTATAATAGTTTTATTATATTTATGGTGATTTAGCGGTAAATCATCACTGTTCGGCTTACGTACTAATGTGTACAAATCACTAAAACAGATTGATTATTTCCATATACTCAAATAATACACTACTCCCACTTGAAAATATTTATCATATGAACGTGTCCTACGAACGGGTGCCGTTATATTAAATTATTCTAAAAAATATTAGCAACTATGCATAGTTATGAGATATGAAAATTATATTAATTACTCATTTAAATTTCTTGCACAACTCTCTATAAAAAGGAAGCACCAAATCTTGATAAAACTAATCGATTTTTTTTTTTTTTATTTTTTTTATTTATTTTTTATTTTTTATTGTTAGGTTTAATAATTAAAGTTTTGTGAGAATGCCCAATCTTGTTGATAATATTGAAGATACTTGAATAGCAAGGTATTCCCAATCACAATAAAAATAATTATAATAAACACTGCTTAAAATGCAAAACTATATTTGTCGAGACATTTATTCCCCCTACATAAAATACAAATATGTTTTAGGGTTATTAATTCAATGCATTTGCACCAAGTTTATGATTTTCCATTAATTATTCTTTGAGGTTAGTTTAATATAGTATGTTGCATCCCGTTTCTAATTTCTCATTAATTATTTTTTGAAGTTAGTACAATGCGAATGCATCAAGTTTTCGATTTCCCGTTAATTATTATTTGAGGTTAGTACAGTGCAATTACATCCACTTTATGATTTCCCATTAGTTATTCATTAAAGTTAATTTAGTACGTACAGTTGCATCCAATTTTTGATGTTTCGTTAATTAGTCTTTGAGATTAGTTCATTGCATTTGCATCCAGATTCCAATCTCTCGTTAATTACTCTTTGAGGTTAGTTCAATATATTTGCATCCAGTTTCTAATTTCCTGTTAATTGTTTTTCTAGGTTAGTTTGATAGTTTACAATTTCTATACAGTTTGCATACATATAAGAGTCTGTTTTTATAAACTAACTTTTATTTTGGGTTCATAATTACTTGTAATTATTCATATGAGAAGGCTAAAAAAGTGGATATTTATGCCTTGAGGTCAGTGTGATGCAGTTACATCCGACTTCCGATTTCTAGTTAACCATTTTTTTATGTTATTTCAATGCATTTGCATCCAATTTTTTATTTCCCGTTAGTTAATCTCTGATTTTAGTTTAATGCAGTTGCATATAATTTTAGATTTTATGTTAATTGTTCTTTGAGGTTAGTTCAATGCATTTGCATCAAGTTTCTGATTTCCGGTTAATTATTTTTTTAAGGTTAGTTCAATGCAGTTACATCAAATTTATAATTTCCCGTTAATTATTTATTTAGGTTAGTTCAGTGCAGTTTCATCAATTTTTTTAATGTTTCATTAATTATTCTTTGAGATTAGTTCATTGCATTTGGATCCAGTTTCCGATTTCCCGTTAATAACTCTTTAAGGTTAGTTTAATACATCTGCATCTAGTTTATGATTATTTATGCTTTGAGGTTAGTTCGATATAATTATATCCAGTTTTTTATTTTCCGTTAACTATTCTTTGAGGTTATTTCAATGCATTTGCATTTAGTTTTCGATTTCCCACCAATTATTTTATGAGGTTAGTTCAATGCAGTTTTGCATTCGGTTTTGATTTTATGTTAATTATTTTTTGAGTAAAGTTCAATGCATTCGCATTCAGTTTCCAGTTTCTCATTAATTATTATTTGAGGTTTGTTTGATGTATTTGCATACCGTTTCCGATTTTCCGATAAATATTTTTCAAGGATTTGCATTCAATTTCTAATTATCCGTTAGTTACTCTCTTTTAATGCAATTTGCATAAACTTTATGATTTCCCATTAATTACTCCTTGAGCTCAGTTATGTATTTGAATCAAATTTCCAATTTCCTTATAATTATCCAATGTGGTGTGTAATACCAACTTCTATTGATCCATTTGTAGTGTCCTTGAAAACATGACATAAAAAGTAAATTATGCTTAATTTACTATGTGGGATCATCGAAGATTATCTAGTTTCCGATTTCTCGTTAATTATTCTTTAAATTATGCATGACTCACTATGTGGAATCTTCAAATATTATCTACTTAATGAGTGTTGTTATATTAATTATTCTAAAAATATTTGCAAATATGCATAACTATTATATATTAATATTATATTGATCACTCAACCAAATTTCTTATAACGTGAAAACCTCACTCTCTATTAAAAAAAAAAACCTTTGATAAAATTCTTCAACTTCATTTGTTTTGTTTAATAATAGAAGTTTAATTGAATTTTTGTGAGATTGCCTAATAAAGGCTGAAGTTCATATATATTGAAGCTACTTGAATAGCAAGGAGTTCCTAATCATCTGGAAAGAGATAAGATAAACATCATTTTAAATGCAAAACTATACTTATCGAGACATTCCCACAACATATAACCCAACTATGTTTTGAGGTTAGTTTAATGCATTTGCATCTAGTTTCGATTTTTAGTTATTTATATTTTGAGGTTAGTTCAATGCGGTTGCATCCAATTTTTCAATTCCCATTATTTATTTTTTTTGAGATCGAGTTCATTGCGGTTGCATCCAAGTTTCGATTGATCGTTAATTATTCTTTTCGGTTAGTTCAATACATTTGCATCAAATTCCCAATTTTCTATTAATTGTTCTTTGAGGTCGAGTTCAATACATTTGCATCCAGGTTTACGATTTCCGTTAATTATTCTGTGAGATTAGTTTAATGTATTTGCATCAAGTTTTCGATTTCTCGTGTTTATTATTTGATAAAGTTGCATTTGCATTTAGTTTCTGATTTCCCGTTAATTATTGTTTGAGGTTAGTTCAATGAGTTTGCATCCAGTTTCCGATTTCCCGTTAATTATTTCTTGAGGTTTTGCATCCAATATATTTTTTGAGATTAGTTCAATGCAGTTGCATCCGGTTTTCGATTTCCCGTTAATTATTTTTTAAGATTAGTTCCACCCATTTGCATTATGTTCCCAATTTATAATTAATTTTTCTTTGAGGTTAGTTCAATACAGTTGCATCCAATTTTCGATTTCCCGTTAATTTAATCTTTGAAGGTTAGCTCAATGCATTTGCATCCAGTTTCTGATTTTCCGACAATTATTTTTTGATGTTAGTTTGATGTATTTGTATCCAAGTTTTGATTTTCTGTTAATTATTCTTTGAGATTAGTTTAATGCAGTTGTATCCATATTTTGATTTTCTATTAATTACTTTTTAAGATTAGTTTAATGCTTGCATTTGCATCCAGTTTCCGATTTCCCGTTAAATATTATTTGAGGTTAGTTCGATGCATTTGCATCCAGTTTTCCGTTCCCCATTAATTGTTTTTTGTCGTTAGTTTCATTCAATATTATATATATTTTAAAATATTTATCATTATTGCTTTGCTGTTTTTTTTTTTTTCATTTTCTATTATATATTTTGTATAATTGTTTTTAACTATGTTTTGAAGCCATGTTAAGGATATATTCGAAATAAGTCGGTGTTTTATCATAGATACTAAAATTGTATGATTTGTAATAGGAAATTAGTTTATACAAATCACTTATTTTTTAGCATTTTTTTTTATTTGATCAAATATATAAGAATTGGAACACTAAAAGTGTTTGATTCGTATTTCTACAAATCACCTATTTTTTTTAGTAATTTTTTTTTTATTTGATCAAATATATAAGAATTGAAAATACACTTAAACTCTCAAAATATAAGAATTAGAAATACACTCAAACTCTCCAAAGAGTTCCATGTACGTGGAAGACTATTAGAAAATATTATCTTTCATATTAGAGTGCCACATAAGATAGAAAAAAAAGCTAACTCTCATATTAGAGTGCCACATAGGAGAGAGAAAATCCTTCTTTAAAGGTCTCTGCTTTAGTATATAGATAGTAGATATACAAAGTTTAAATTTCGCTGCCAACTTCTGAAATGTCGGAATATTTATAAAATTTCGAGAGAAAATGCCAACTCACGATATGTATTCATCACACACAAAGTTTACATACATAGACATCAAAGGCTGTTATCACCGTGTCCAATGACATGAATATCAGCAGCATTTGCAGTGACAGTAGCATTGGTACCATGTATGTTGTCTTGTGCTTGGGTACTGTTGGGAGAGTGTGTAGCATCAGGTGGAGTATCCGTCAAGCTAGTGATATGACCATCAGTGGGGAATGACCATCTTACATAAGCTTCAAGTGATTTGAATTGACAAATGAATTTCAAACCAAGTCTTACTCTCTCTTCGTATTCTTCAACAGGGCTTTCAACAATATGATTGAATATGGCCTTGGGGAGTTGGACAAGAAATGAATGCATCATGTCAACAAAGAGCTGCTCTATGTGGTCATATATATCTTTTATTGATGCATATGATCGACGCGCAAAGAACTTTGTGATTTCTCCTGCTTCATTATCTACAACATCAACAATGAATTTATGAGGGAGAAACCGAAGAAAAGTGTACATGATCTCAAGAGTATCTTCTACTTCATGTCCAGAGCGACCTTCTTTTCTGTACCTTCCGCGTACTTCAAGAGGAGTTGGAATTTCTCCCAGGTTATGTTTATGGAGCCAAGTCATAGTTGTTCTCTCCTTGTTGTAGCGGATATGCGCCCAAAGAACTTTTGCAGCAACAAGTTTTGTTCTGTTTTTGAAACTTCCAACGCTTGTTTTGCCATCAATGAAATAGATAGTATCAAATACTTCACCTAAGATGTTGACGAGAGGTGCACTAAGGGGCAAGGGTATTGAAAGTCTTGTCATTTCTACAAGTAATAACATGGAAAGACAAGACATTTCATACCCTGCAGACGAACCAAGTTCCTTGGTAAGTGAAGGTTGTGATGGAGGAGTTGAGGATAGTAGTGTAACGAGATGTCGTGGATGATACTGTTGATTCTTTTCCACCCATTTCTCCATGTCTTCGACACCTTTCCTTAATGCCCATTCTTTAACTTCCATATTTTGACGCTTGAATATAGTTTGCATTACTGATCCAAGAACAATTGACATGAAGAAGGATAATGTCGCAATCAAACAATGAATCCTGTGGAGAGGAATGTAAATTACATACCGAGCAATTAATTGCAGCAAATTCGGTAAATACCCCATGTAGAAGGAATATACAAGTTGAAGATAGTTGGTTGATGGAAGCGTTTCTGCCTCTTCAAAATTAAAGTTCTCCTCTATGTGGCTTGCAAATGTGATCCATCTTCGTCCAATGACTAACGCAATGACTACAATAGTGAGGATTTGTGTCATTACAATCAACGACACTGACCATTTATAATCTGAACCTTTTTCAGAAAACTTCAATTCCTTGCAAGCCAGGGATCGAAGCACCGCTTCGAATAGAACTACAGAGCAAATAGTGCATATCAAGCTCACAAGGCCACTATCTGGGCCTTTACACAAAACATATTGAGGGTTGGAATCGTAACCATATAAGTAACACCCTTTCAGTCGTTGTAACATATTGCTTTCACCTGTTGTGATGAGATTTTTATTCCTATCGACGGAAAGCCCCTTGTAACCATTAATAGAGAGAGCAGAAAGCCACAACGATACGAGCAGTGGAAACATGCAGAACAAAATAATGGCATGTTCTACAATGAAAGAGAAGATCAGACCTGTGGTCATTTGCATACAGATATTGACAACAACAGTAATTACAAAGATAGTTAAGGCTCCCATATTCGCATAAGATTCAAATTCTCCGTTAGTACCAAGTGACAGCAAAAAAAAACCCATACACATGCATATAAAAATTGTGCCAGTGAGCTTAGATAATTGGTCTTGAGCACTTGGCATTGCTGTCGTGAGATCTACTGGAAGTTTTGTAGCAATTGAAAGAAGTTGTAATGTGACTGCATTAATAGAAAATAATTGACAAGGTAACCATGATTTCTTACGGCGAAATCCAGCCCACACATCACAGACTATAAGTATAAAGCATACCAAAGTTGCTCCTGCGATGTATAATCCGATTACGGGCACTGGGGAAGAATACTTGTCTGTATCCACCATTGTTCCTGTGCAGAGTTTTTCTTCTTCTGATTGTTCGTTCGATTGTTTTTTCCCTGATAAACTGTTTGTTAGTTTCAGTAGATGTATATATGCATATACATGCAGCTTTCATCATTTGGGAATCCTTGCTACTTTTACTTTATTCTTCTGAGTAATGATTTAACTGATGCTTCATGTTCCCTCAAGGCACCCTACAATGTCGGTGCACAAGCTTGCTATTTTTCTTTTGCTTTAAGAAGAATCTCTTTTATATCACTTAATAAGCATCCTTCGACAACACATTAAAGAGCGACACTTATCTTTTTTTTTCCCACTTTTTTGTTTCCGTTCCTCTACCTAAACTGAGGGCTTATCACATTCAGCTGCAATAAGAATTGGCTGGAAAACCCACAGCCACCAAAATTGCTACCAAATCACCACGGACCACGGTAAGCCAAAGAAATGCAGCTCCCAATAAAAGTGTAAAACCTTCCAAAGAAATCACAAAAAGCTTTGCTGGGTTAAGAATTGGCTTAAAAACATAGCCATCGATAATACTACTCGATCACCACGGTAGCCAAAAATTTCACAAAAGAAACAAAAAACCGGGTTTAGAAAACATAACTTTTAATTGCATCAAATAGAATTGAGCATAACCCTTGCAGGGGTTCATAACAATATCTCCCATAAACATTTTTTTTCTTCAAAAAAATACCAATTCATCTTTTCTATGAGAAGAATATGTAGAACAAAAAATCTATTTAGACTCCCTTAATAACTCAAACTCCCATATGGTACTTGTTCATCCAAATTATATTTCTCTTTCCAATAGTAAATAAAGAGGCCGGATCTTCTCCACCCACCCCACCCCGGGTGGAAAACATTAGTCATTACTCATTTACACCTTACAAAGTATTATTGACACGTTTCCGCTTATTTAACACCCAAAGTAATTGTGTTACTAAAAACCAAAAAAAAATCATTACAAAAACAAAAAAAGGAGATTCTGTTAGTCAAAGTGTATCACACCTGTCTTAGGAACCCAAGAAAAAAATAAAGAGTGTAATTGTAAAGAGAATAAAATAAGAAAGAAATCTTTCTTCTTACTTTCCCTCGTCACCCACCATTAATGTGTCTTCTTCATACATTTTTTAAATCTCTTTTTAATTACTTAATTGAGGAGTTTCCATGGGACATATCACTTTTAATTATATACCAAATCAAGTCATCAAAACATTAATTGCAATAAACATCAATAACTTTTGATTGATATTGATGTTCAATATTGGGTTGAAAATTAATTAAATTCATTTCTATGAGATCAATTCGATCTTTACAAATTAGTAATTTGATGATTGGGTTTTGAGCTTTAATCATATTTTCGAATAATTTCATCTTTTTTACATCAAGTTGGGTTTTAATCAATTTTTTGGATTATTTCTTGTGTATTAATCAAATGCGTTGTGAAGTTACATAATAATCTATGATTTTATTTTCGACTTTCATTCAAACCCAAACGTGGTTTTTTATTTCAATGGAAAATTTGATAGTTTCATTTAAGTAATAATAAGAATCTTGTTGAAAACAAAAATGGTGGAGATTTTTTTCCATTTTCCATTGAATCTTTCCTTTTTTGTAGTGATTTTTTAGGCTCTGTTTGGTCATGTGAAATTCGGTAGTACTCGACCATGTTTAGGGTATGGAAAACAAGTGGTGGATACTCAAAAAGTAGTTATTCTAGAAACTATTTGGTCCCTTTTTCTTTAGAGAGATTGTCTTGTACTATTTTTCATTATTATTTTTTTCAACTCCCCCTGGAATGGAATAAAAAAAAAAAAAAAAACACACACACACAAATCGACCAAAGAAAACCTGTATCAATAACTTCAAAAAGAAAAACCAAACTTCAATTCAACATAATTTCATTGAAGAATCAAAGTGATGGTCAGTCGATTGGAATGGAGATGGTGAAGAAGAAGAAATCATAGACTATTTATGTTTTTTTTGTTGCTTGCTCCTCCTGTTTATGATATCTAATTTTAATTTGGAAAGGTGAAGGGAGAAATTTGTGAGAGAAGAAAATGAATGGGTGAAGAAGAGGCTCAATTTTTTCAGTGTATAACTTGAATAAATAATAAAAGGATGTTTTCTCTCTCCTGTATTTCTCTCGTGTATTACGTTATCTCACCTAAACCCAAAGATCCACTATACACGTTTTTTTTGGTTTCACAATCTATCTGGTTTATACCCTACTCATTAGTTGTGGCCCCAATTCATAAAATGGATGGGACCAAACACTAAAACCTGTTATACAGGGTCTTATTCCTTCTACAGGTTGGGCAATTCATGCTGCCAAACAGGGCCTTATTGATTTTGTTTTTTGGTTTTAAGTAACACCGTTACTTTGGGTGTTAAATAAGTGACACATGTCAAAAATATTTTGTAAGGTGTAATAGCTAAAGTTTTTTCACCTGGGTGGAGACGATCCGACCTTATAAAAAAACAAAAATAGATACAAAAAAATAGGGTGATCTTGGACACACCCATTAAACACTCCTGTGTTCCATAACTAACTTTAGTTTTTGCCATACCCAATAACTACCTCAATCCAAAAATATCTCCCAAATTAATTTGGGGTATTTCCAATAAGGGCAAAATGAGATTAAAAATAATAATAAAAACAACATGTTTTTTGGGTACTTGTTCTTTTGATCGAAAGAAGAAATCAAGAACACTTTTTTTTTTTTTGACTAACACGAAAAAGAATAAGAGGATGAACACGTTCTTTTTCAGTTACAAGTGAAAAACGTAGAGTATCTAGGGTTTAGTACGTATGGAGTCCCACGATGTATATTAAATAAATGATTTGTTTTGTCTTGGGTACACCTAATAAAAAAAAATGGTAATTTATGAACCTAAATGTATCTAAAATTATTTTATTTAAATAAATAATTTGTTTTGTCTTGGGTACACCTAATAAAAAAAAATGGTAATTTATGAACCTAAATGCATCTAAAATTATTTTATTTATTTATTTTAAAGTTGGGGTAAAAGAGTGTTTTTATAGGTGTGTCCAAGATCACCCAAAAAATAACTAATAACTTATCCAATTAAATAACTAACACCCGAAATAGTAACAAATAAATAACAAAAATCTAGTTTATATTTCCACAAACAAATTAAACAAAAAAATAAATAAGATAAAGAAACATTAAAAAAAAACAATGCCCTACAAAAATTGGGCGCCCAAAAAATTCACATTCATCATTCTCAATCCCCTCACTCTTTTTCTTGTCTCAAAATTTCCTTTTTTATCATTTTAATTTACATTAATTTTGAATGGAGAAAAAAAATCCACATAATTATCTATCTATTGACTCAAACAAATGTTTGTATGATTATGTCAAAAAATATGATAATTTGTTTCACAAGTGCACCCAATTCATCTTTTTTGGGGAGTTAAAGTTTATTTTTCTTTATTTGTTCATTATTTTGGTTTTAGTAATTTAATTAGATATGTTATTTGGTATTAATTTATTTCTATGTTTGTTTTTTGAATTTTGGAAAGACAATAGGATTTTGATGCCATGTAGGAAATGGAGTACCAAGGGAGTTGAGGAGAACTACTCGATGGAGAATGGGCCTTAGTAAGAACAATATGGAAATTGTAGTATTTCAGTAATAGAAAGAGGATACAAATAAGAAGGAAACAATTGGTGACTGCTATCCCGTTTATTTTGGACCCAAACTTTGGTTATCATAACACATCTCAATTGTGTTCTTGGAGTCGGACTTTAAGCGGTGTAGTCTTGGGCGGAATTTGGTAAAGATCTTACCTTTGCCATATTCACTCAAATACACATCTTCTTTGTCCACTCAAGTACAATTTTCATGTGTTTGGTACCGAATTTGGTTCGGGTAAAGTGGAAAAAGTTCTCTATTGTGTAACTTTGACTTACCAAATCTATATTTCAAGTTTCTCTTCTTCTTGTATCGTCCCTTTTTTCTGTTCGGGGTGGATTTCAAGTTATCCTCAAGTCGCGCATGAGACACTTCATTAGTTCAACCCAATTACTGTTCTTGCAACTGTTTTCTCGCGACCTCATTGTGTGGTTTCGACCAACGTTGTAATTTTGTTAGCTCTTAGCTTCCTTCTTGGTCTTTGGACTGAAGGAGTTCACTGGAGCATAACTATTCATACTGGTGTGTGGTGCTATTTTCTCAAGATGATCATCAGTTCTTGGAATTGTCAAGGAAGCGGGAAGCCATCCAAAATGAAACTTTTGGTGGCCCATTGCCTGTACCATAAACCTGATATTGTCTTCATAATGGAAACCAAGGCTTCGCTCTTTGCTAGTAGGAAACGTATAAAAAAACTTAACTTTTCCAATTCTTTCATTATTCCGTCAGTTGGTCTTAAAGGTGGTCTCTGGCTACTTTGGGCAAATCATGTAAATCTCCTCATTCATACTTCTAATAATAGATTCATTCATGCAACAGTCGACTCATCACCTATTCATATGCATCAAGAGATTACATTTATTCATGGGGAACCATCACAAACTCTGAGGCAGGACTTTTGGAATCGATTCACATCTTGGAGCTCATGTATTTCCTCTCCCTGGCTATTAATTGGTGATTAATTACAATGAAATCCTTCATCCTTGGGAGAAATGGGGTGGACCTGAAAGATTACCCTGTAAATCTTTTTCTGATCTGAATTTTGAGAAGGGTCTTGTTGACTTAGGCTACAATGGAGTACCTTATACTTGGTCAAACAATGCAAACAAACCTTCCCTAATCTAGTGAAAGTTCGCCTAGACAAAGCCTTTGCATGTCCTAATTGGTCCTCCCAACACCCTAACACAACGGTGCTGAATCTACCTATTGCAGTATCTGATCACAGTTTTATTGTTCTGAACACTGACATCGTACAGTGCAAAAAACCATATCAATTTCACTTTCAGTCTTCTTGGCTTGAAGATGCTTCTTGTGCGCCTACTATTCAACGCTCTTGGCCACCCATGTCACAGGGTCTCCATCCTTTATCTTTTGCCAAAAGCTAAAGCAAGTGAAAGAATCTCTCAAGATTTGGAATAAAAAACATTACAGGAGGCTGCAAGAGTCCATGACTTCCACTCTCGCTCAATTAAACTGGATACAGTCTCTTCCACCCAACCCTCATAACACCGTCTCTGAAGCTTGTTTGCAACTCCAATTGGACAGACTTATGCTCTATGAGGAAATGAAGTGGCGTGATAAATCAGGAGTGTGTTATTTGAAGTGTGGTGACCAATCGACAAAAAAAAATCATTTGTCGACACTTGATCGGAAGCGGCAAAACGGTATATATTGCATAAAAAATGAAGAGGGTGACTGGTTATATAATCAATAAGATATTGGTAACCATATTGTGAGCTTCTTCCATGATTTTTTCACATCTACAACTCCTGTTGTTCTGCAGATTTTCGATGAAATTAAACCGCTTGTCTCACACGACGACAATGAGATTTTGACAAGGGTAATTTCAATGGAGGAAATACATGCTGCAGTCTTTGATATGGGCCCATATAAGTCCCCTGGCCCTAATGGCCTCACCCCTCTCTTCTTCCAGAAGTGTTGGTATTAGATGTTGGATGTGAGGCCATTTGGGTTTCTGCCAAACATGGTGTGATTGGATTTATTCTTGCATTTCCTCAACTTCCTTCTCAGTGAAGGTAAATGGTAGCCCGCATGGATTCTTTAAACCGTCAAGGGGTCTTCAACAAGGAGACCCACTCTCTCCAGCTTTATTTATTATATGCATTGAGTTGCTATCCAGGAGTCTCCTACTTCTTGAAGAGAAAAAATTTATCCATGGAGTGAAAGTGGGTAGGAAGTGCCCCCCTGTATCACACTTATTGTTTGCAGATGATTCTTTTGTGTTTTTTAGAGCTAACCTTTCAGAGGCAGCCCATGTAAAAGATTTATTGGACTTGTATTGTGCTTTTTCGGGGCAGTCTATCAATAACCAAAAATCTTCTCTCATATTTAGCCATAACTTGCCTAGAAGAACTAAGAAACGCATCAGTGATCTCTTTAATATTCCTGTTTCTTCTAGAGAAAGTAAGTACCTTGGCATTCCTACTAATCCTTCAAAACCTTCCAAGTTATCTTTCAATCACATAATAGACAGAGTGTCTTCCAAAATTGAAGGCTGGCATAGCAAGTGTCTTTCATAGGCGGGTAAGCTCACCCTCATTAAGAGTGTCTCGTCTGCCATACCCACTTATTCCATGTCAACTTTTCTGCTCTCAAAGGATATGTACGACCGGTTAGACAAAGTTAATAGGAAATTCTTATGGCAGTCCGACCCGGAAAAAAGTGCAATCTTCATCTAATCAATTGGAGTACAATATGCTCTAAGAAGAGCATTGGCGGCTTAGGTATTCGAAGTATGAGACTCCATAATATTGCTTTACTCTCTAAATTATGTTGGCAGCTTACTGAACGATCACAAAATCAATGGTGTACTGTGGTAAAACACAAGTATTTCCCAAATAAACCTTTCCTAAGAGCTCCTTTAAAGCAAAATACATCCAGATTTTGGCGCAAGTTGGTTACTATTCAAGATGAAATTCAGAGATTCATATGTTGGCAGATTAAGTCGGGGCGTGATATACTTATCTGGGACGAAAATTGGATCCCGTCTCTTGATCATAGAAGACCTATGAGACCTAATCCCAACAAGCTTGGTCTTCAATATGTTTCTGATCTCATCAAGGAAAACTCATTGAGTTTTGGGATGAACCATTTATTTGAAGCAATTTCTTACCTCATGAATTACATGCTATACTTGCAATTAAATTGCCTCGCAATGGTTCAGGCTGTCGTGACAAGCTTGTATGGCTCTATGAGAAAAATGGAAAATTCTCGGTTAAAGCAGCTTATAATGGCCTCTCCTCTAGTCTTACTCCAACACATACCTCAGTTATGCAACCCCTTTGGAAGCATATTTGGAAGATCGGTGCCCCGCATCGAGTGAAATTGTTCCTCTGGAAAACAATGCACAATTGTCTTCCAGTCAAAGAGTTTCTCTCAGTTAGGAACATAAGTGTTAAATATAAAGAACAACAGAGAATAATGGACAAAACGACTTGCTCTTCTCTTTCTATTCACCTCAATATATATAGATACAATAACAAAGACCTAGCTAATCTAGGAAACTACCAAACTAACTCCTAAACTTATGCTAATAATCTTTTCACAATCTACAAGAATATCCTATTACTCCCCCTCAAGTTGGAGCATGCAAATCACAAATGCCCAACTTGCGTAACAAATAACCAAACTGCTGACGCCCAAGGGCCTTTGTCAAAATATCAGCCACCTGATGACCAGTAGGAACATATGTTGTGGAAATATTCCCAGCTTGCAACTCATCACGAACAAAATGACAATCTGCCTCAATATCCTTCGTACGCTCATGAAAGACAAGGTTCTTCGCAATGTGCAGGGTAGACTGATTATCACAAAATAACCGCATAGGCTGAGAATGAAGAACACCAAGAGAACGTAACAATGACTTTAACCACTTAAGCTCACAGGTTGTGATAGCCATAACACGATACTCGCCTTGGACGAAGGGACACCGTATGTTGTTTCTTGGTTTTCCAAGAAACAGGAGACCTACCAAGAAGTACAAAGTAACCAGACAATGACCGTTAGGTCAAGGGACAAGCCGCCCAGTCACTATCACAAAAAGCATGCAACTGCATATCACTAGGACGCAATAAAATTCCCTGACCAGGGTGTCCTTTCAGATACCGTAAAACACGAATAGCAACATCCCAATGAGCTATCTGTGGGTTGCTCAGAAACTGAGCGAGAGTATGAACATAATAACTCAACTCAGGGCGAGTAACATATAAATACACCAAACGCCAAAAATATTTTAACACACCAAGATCCTTCATATGAAAACAAGAACTTAAATATTTCTTGAACCGCAAAACCACATCATGAGTGGAACCAACAATTATCAAATCATCCACATAAACAAGAACATGCAGAGAGACATTACCCCGCTGATAACTGAACAAGGAGTAATCTGCGTACGACTGTACGAACCCAAATCTTCTCAAAGCATCATACAACTTAGCAAACCACTGTCGAGGCGCCTGTCTTAAGCCATACAAAGACTTACGTAACTGGCACACCTTCCCTGGAATAAGACTACTGTACCCTGGAGGGAGTTGCATATATACTTCCTCCTTCAAATCCCCATGAAGAAAGGCATTGCAAACATCCATCTTATGCAACTCCCGATTTTTGGTGACAACAACAGTAAGAAAAAGACGAACTATTCCCATTTTAGCAACAGGAGCAAAAGTTTCATTATAATCAATACCGGCCACCTGACGATTACCAAAAACAACGAGACGTCCCTTAAGGCGTTCAACATCACCATTTACGTGATATTTAATTTTATACACCCAACCACTACCAATCGCCTTCTTACCAGGAGGTAAGTCGTCCAGAGTCCACGTACCACTATTTTCAAGGGCATCAATCTCCTCTTTCATAGCCTGACGCCAACCGGAATCTTGAATTGCTTCTTTGAAGGAAGTAGGCTCTTTATGCTTAGTAATTGCTGCCAAAAAATGTTTATGTCTTACAAAAATTTATTATAATCCACATAACAAGCTATATTGAACTGTTTACCTGAGGAAAGAGACGAAGCGAGAAGCAGTAGATGATGCAGGGGGGTCTATCTTTCGAACAACAGTGTTGGTAACAAAACCACGAAGGCGTGTAGAAGGTTCTTTAACCCGATAACCCCTACCAATTTCCTCATTATTTGGCAATGGAACAGTAGTATCTCCAGTTTCAAGAATTTCTGGACTCCCCCTTAAATGCAAAAATGTCATAGTGTCACATAGTACCTCACCAACCATCACCGTACTCAGACTCGGTGGAGCCATTAAACCATCACGATATGTCACAACACCCCCAGAATCTGCACTAGCAGACGCCATACTCCCTGACAGAGCACCACCCATGTCTACAACACCATCACCACTTACTCTAGCACAACCCACGTCTTCAGCACCACCCAACTCACTCACGACATCAATCCAAGTATTAGGTGACAAATATTTTTTAAGCTGTACAGGAGTAGAACTATGTGTATGTTCAGGTTTGGAAAAAGGAAAAACATGTTCCATGAACTTCACATCTCGACTAACAAAATACTCATGGGTATCTAAATCATACAATCTCCAACCTTTTTGACCAAATGGATATCCCACAAACACACCTCCTAGAATGGGGTTCGAATTTATCTTTAACACGAGGCCTATTGGCATCATAACATAAACATCCAAATACCTTTAAAGCAGTAAAAGGAGCTGGACTCCCAAAAAGAATCTCATAAGGGGTTTTACCATCCAAAATAGGGGTTGGTGTCCGATTAATAAGATGACAAGCAGTCACAACACATTCACCCCAAAAATCAATAGGCAACTGAGCTTGAAAACGCAAAGCACGAGCAACATTAAGAAGATGTTTATGTTTCCGCTCCACTCGACCATTTTGTTATGGAGTATCCACACAAGAAATGTGATGCAAACTCCCATTTGAGCAAAAAAATCTTGTAAACATAAAAATTCTTGCCCATTATCACTCCATAACACCTTAACATACTTACTAAATTGAGTGTTGACCATTGCACAAATTTTTTTAATCAATTGGCCAACTTCATACTTTCCAACCATCAAATACACCCATGTAGCTCGAGAACAATCATCAACAATGGTCAAAAAATAATGAGCACCACAACTAGAAGCAACACGATACGGCCCCCAAATATCGCAATGTATCAAATCAAACAAATCAGAAGCTTTATTCGTACTTAAAGGAAAAGAGTTACGAGGCTGCTTAGCCAAAAAACACACTTGACAATCGTCATCAGAAAACTTAGTAAAACTACTACTACTGAGTACTCCAGGTAAAGACCGCACCACCTTCATAGATGGATGACCCAAACGCCTATGCCATACCAAAGCGGAGTCTGCAACTGTTGAACAATTTGCTTGAACACAACGAACTAGATGAAAAAGATAGACCCCATGACACTGCTCCCCCGCTCCAATCAGGTTCCTCAAACTCCGGTCCTGAATAGTACATAGCTTGTCAGTGAAAAGGAATATAAATTTATGCTTTTCTAAAAATTGAGACACAGACAGCAAATTACAATTTAGACCTGGAACATATAACACATTGTCCAGAATGAGGTGTTCACTTATTTTAATACGACTTTCTTTAGTTGCAGTAGTATGTTTACCATTTGGAAGACCAACAGGTTCTGAAGAAATATCATGCACATCAAAAAATAAATCAAGGTTATCGGACATATGGTTTGTTGCACCTGAATCAATAATCCATTGGTCTAGATATTTCTTACCATGCAACTGTGGAGTCGAAGTCGAGACTTTAGAAGAAGTTAAAGCAGCTACCAATTGCTGTAGTTGGACATCAGATAGGGTAGGCACACTTCCACAATCTACCCCACTAGCACCACTGTCCATAGCAGAAGAAAACCACTTTGCCCACGACTTCCTCCACAACCATAATTTCCTCGGCCACTCGACCTACCACCACTACGACCACCATTACCAGCCCACTCGGGCCACCCAATCAACTGAAAACACTTGTCTTTCTCATGACCTTTGCTGCCACAATGAGAGCACAAACAAACATCAACACTACCCTGCGCCCTACTTTGCGCCACACCATCAATCGCAAACCCTACCACATTATTGCGAGAATTTGAGCAGCAGTGACAGATTGGTGTATCTCTGCAAAGAGCACCTTACCATGCGCATAGGAGAGCGAAGGCAAAGGATCAAGCATCAATAGACCAGAAACAACGTCATGATATTTTTTAGAATCAAGACCCATTAGAAACTAACGTAATTTTTCATTTTCTAGAAGAATACGGTACTCACCAGCAGCGAACACGTACAAGAAGGCAACTTTATGGCACTTGCCAATTCTTCCACAAAGTACGCAATTCACCATAATACTCAGCAATAGATCTACCCCGTTGTTTGCAATCAGCAATCAGCAATCAGATTTTTGAGTTCCTGAATACGAGGACCATTACGAAGAGAGTATCTATCACGTAGATCATCCCACAATACTTTAACTTGATCAGGAAAATGAACAATTTTCCTAATTGAAGCATCAAGAGTGTTAAAAATCCAAGCCACAAGCATAAAATTAATGATTCCCCATTGACCATAATCCGGAGAATTTGCATCCGGTGTAGGAATAGTTCTATCGACAAACCCTAATTTATTTTTAGCAAGCAAATTATTATGAAGGGAACGTACCCACTCATCATAATTATTCCCTTGCAATAAAATAGGACTAATCACAGACCACGTACCTTTCGATGGATGAAGATAATAAGGGGTAAACGGTTCATATCGAGAGATAGACGTTGGAGATTTATCAGTACCAGACATGATATGGTATCACAACAAAAAAGAAAAACGAATTGAAAAAAAATTTACCCACCATCACAGGATTGAAAATAGCTCCGATACCATGTTAAATACAGAGAACAACAAAGAACAATTGAGAAAACGGTTTGCTCTTCTCTTTCTATTCACCTCAATATATATAGATACAATAACAAAGACCTAGCTAATCTAGGAAACTACCAAACTAACTCCTAAACTTATGCTAAGAATCTTTCCACAATATACAAGATTTCCACAATCTACAAGAATATCCTATTAATAAGTTCTAACAATATCTGTCCAAGGTGCACGAGTCAACCAGAAACTGTCGCTCATGCCTTACTCACTTGTCCTTTTGTAAGTAGAGTGTGGTTCGCATCTTCGTTTAGTTGGAGACCTGAATTTTGGAATCATGACATTTCTATCTCTGGGATTGTGAGAAAATTGAAGCAATGTTCACCATCAAAGCTAGTCAGCTTTTATCTCTCTCTTTACCGACTTTGCCCTTAATGCCTATTTTATTTGGTTAAGCAGATATTGCTTTATATTCAAAGGAAGGAGGAATATATCCCTATCATCTTTGCACAAGCTAGAAACTCTAATACTACAATTGATAGAACCATGCTTATTGAACTTTTTGCCAAGCTTCATCTGTTGGGGATTATACTAATACCAATTGATTCCCCCACTACACAGATAACTCGTATATGGAAACAATTCAACTCCGGACAAAATCTAAATATCAACTATAGCCTATACTAACATCCCCAACTCGCTAAACAACTATCAACAACAAATAATAATGCAAAGCAGTAAAGGCAAACCACAACACAGAGATTTACCGTGGTTCAGCCAATGATGCCTACTTCCACAAGAGCCAGTTCTTTATAAAGTGGGAAGGAAGATTACAATATCTTATTTCAGTCTCTCACCTTACTAGATCACTCTTATCTCTTTACTGTGGTCAGTATCTCAGTAAAGGTTATCTCAATCTTGATAGCTTTCAAGATTGGGTTTCTCTTTTTGTTTTAGTCCGATTCCAATCCTTCTGACTTGGTTCGGTTTTCCAAAACCTTGATTTTGGTTTTTATATCCAAAAACCAAATTTTCGCGATTCTTGTAATAAGCCCACGAAAATTAGACTGGCGCGGCGTTAAATCTATTTTTGCGGGTCACACCCAAAACACTGGAGCCATGAGTGCAGGTGCACCTCATCTGAGCGCGGGTCGCGCCCAAAACACTGAACTGATTCAAAGGCACGAGCGCAGGTGCGCCTACTCTGAGCGTAGGCGCGCTCTGACATATCTGACGCCGAATTAGCTCCGTTTCTCTCCAACTCTGTTTCTCTCCTCATGTGAGGGATAACTCCAACAATCTCCCCCTCCCGAACAGTGAGGGAGGATACCTCCATGCAATTTCTAAATCAACAGGAGGAGTCTCTACCTACCATTCGGCGGTAGCCACAACAATATCAAACTTACCTTTCGGTAAGACTTTGGTCATCATATCCCACCCGTTCTTGTCGGTATGGATCTTCTCGATACACAAATGTTTGTCTTCGAAAGTACTTCTCTAATCCAATGATAACGACGTGTATGTGCTTGGATCTAGAATGAAAACTTCGGATTCTTGCTCAGTGGATGGTGCTTTGATCGCCACATGTAACTACAAACCGTTTACGCTTTTAGCCCTAGTTCGTCGAAGAACCTCTTCATCCATAGCATCTATTTGCAACACTTAGGTGGCTGCAATATATACTCTTCGTAGTGGAGAGGGCAACACACTTTTGCAACTTAGATTGCCAAGAAACCCCCCAAAAGTAACCCGGATAACCGGAGGTGACTTCATCGAGTCAACATCACCGCCATGTCCGCGTTAGTGTAACCTTCAAGTAAGGGCTTACTTCCACCAAAGCACAAACATGATTTGGAAGTGCCCTTGAGATATCTCAATATCCACTTAACACCTTCCCAATGTTCTTTACCCGGTTTGATGAAATCGCTTACAACCCCAACGGCGAAAAGCAATATCCGGTCTAGTACACACCATGGCATACATCAAACCGCCATCAACGGATGCATAAGGAATCTTTTCCATTTGACTCTGCCATGCTCACCCTTAGGACACATCTCTTTGGTCATGCTGAACCGCCACCAAGCCGGACAACCGACCGGGTTTCGATCCATGTTGAATCTCTTCAACATCTTTCTCAATGTAGCTTTCTTGAAAGCCACAACTTCCCACTCTTTCTATCATCACGAAGTGATCCGCATCCCAAGTATTTGCTTTGCTTGACCCAAATCCTTCATCTCAAAGGACTTACTCAAGTCTTTCTTCAAATTTTAGATATCTTGTTGATGTTTGGGCCAACTATTAATATATCATCCACATACAAAGAATAACACTATGAAAATCCCCATCCGGAAATCTCAACAAACGCGACAATGATCGGAAGCGGACTTCTTGTATCCTTGCTTCACCATAAAGGAGTCAAACTTTATGTACCACTGTCTCGGTGCTTGTTTTAACCCATACAAGCTCTTTATCAGCTTGCATACTAAGTGCTCCTTGCCTTTGACCTCAAACCCCTCTGGCTGGTCCATGTAGACATCTTTTTCAAGGTCTCCATGAAGAAAAGTTGTCTTAACATCTAGCTGCTCAACCTTTAGGTTCATAATTGCGGCCATACCCAATACCACCCGGATAGAAGTCATCTTCACTACAGGAGAGAAAATCTCATCAAAGTCAATCCCTTTCCTTTGACCGAATCCCTTCATAACAAGGCAAGCTTTGTGCCTTGGGTGAGGATTGTTCTCCTCATGCTTGACTTTGTATATCCACTTATTCTTGAGAACTTTTCTCCCTGTGGGTTTCTCAACTAACTCATAAGTGTGATTCTTATGCAAAGAATCCATCTTGTCATGCATGGCCTTCAACCACTTTTTCTTTGTCGTACCTTCAAGTGCCTCTTGATAGTACATAGGTTCTCCACCATCCGATAAGTAGCACGTCACGTTATGTGGTGGATACCGGGTTGAAGTTAGTCTCCCTTCTGTCGGACCTCCTCCTTGCCCCCATCTCTGCCGGTGCCTTTGGAGGATGCACTTCTACTTTGCTCGGTGGTGGTTCATGCATCTCATCCGCATCTTCTATACCAATAGGTTCTATCCCATCATGAGCAATAGATTCTCATCATGAGCTTCAAACTCATGGTTCTCTGCATTCTCAATGCCTTCAATGACGTTCCACGGTAGGAACTTCTCGTTCAATCAACAAGATCATTGGTGAAAGCCTCAGAAACTTCTCACCTCCTCAAAGTCTGCTATGGTTTGGTCTTCTAAGAACACAACATCTTGACTTCGATTACCTTCTTGTTAATCGGATCATAGAGTTTGTAACCAAACTTTTCATCTCCATAACCCGAAAAATGCACCGCTTGGCTTTGTCATCAAGCTTGGATCTCTCATCCTTCTAATATGCACAAATGCCCGCACCCAAATACCCTCAAGTATCCATAATCAACATCTCGCCGACCATACTCTCCGGATAATCACTATTCGAGGCTTTGCCGGCGACAGGTTGATCACATGCACGGCCAGAGACGCGTTGCTTCTACCCAAGAGCTTTCTAGGTAGCTTAGAGTGAGATAACATGCATCTTCATCCTCTCTACAATGGTACGGTTCATTCTCTCGATATTCCATTCTCATTTGCGGTGTCTTGGGAACGGTGCGCTCATGACGAATCCCATGACTCGCAATACTCTTCAAATGGCCCAATGTACTCACCCCCATTATCCGGCGAATACATTTCAACAACTTCCCAATCTCTTTTCCACCATGTTTGTGGAATTTCTCAAACACGCCAAGTACTTCATCCTTGGTCTTCGGACTATAGGCCCATATCTTTCTTGACGATCATCAATGAATGTCAAGAAGTAAACTCCCCGGTGGGACTTTACTCTCATAGGACCACATAAGTCCGGTATTGCACTAGTTCAAGGACATTGTCCTTTCGTGAGATGGAATCTTTGGAAAGACACCGGTTGTTTTCCTACCAAACAATGAGTACATGTATTTAAATGTGTACCTTTAATGTTTGGCCCGACTTTTTGCTTAACAAGAACTTCCATCCCTTTTATGCCCATGTGACCACGCTCTCGTGCCACCAGCTTCGGATGAAGCTTTTTCTTCGGCCAGATTCGTTAAACTACTTCTTTTACACAAACTAGCATGTGTTTTGTAAAGAGAGCAAGTTTTCTTTCCTCTGGCTGCTACAATGGAACCTCTGCTTTCCAGTTTCATACCCGCTACCAAACGAAGTTTACAAAGCCATCGCCATCTAATTTCCCAAAAATTAAATTAGGCTTAACCAGATATGTCGGGGACATGTCTTACATCCTTGAAAGTGTCAAGGTGTACCCGACATTAGTTTCTACATGAACATCTCCAATGCCTATAATCTTGAGATTCCATTTATTTACCCATCCTTACTTCACCATATTTACCACACGTAGGTAGTGAAGAATCCCCAATGCGGTGTGACGCGGATAGGATGCTCTTGTATCTATCACCCACTCAGATCCCCGACATGAGGTACTAAGACAAAGACACACCACAATCGACACAATTCCCCTGGGTCGGTCGCCGACTAATGCGGTAGTATCTCTGCTTTGTGTTTCCGCTCCTCCGCACCATGTCTTCATGTACACGCTTATTCTTCTCATCCTCTTCATTGTTTCGCGCGACTCATATCCGAAGTGGCCTTTGGGTGGCACAATAGTAACATTGCCTCTCGCCTTGAGTTCTAGCTTCACCCCTAGATTTACTTCTGTCATCATCACCTCTAGAACGAGATGGTTTTTGTTTCGACCTCTCCCCGTTTCTCTGTGAAAAAGGATCTCGAGGTGAGAGGAGCTTTCTTGCACTCCTTCTAGTCTCCTCATTCAACAAAGACGTGGTAGCCATCTCCATGGTAACAATTCTATCCTTGGCGCTCCATGTAGAAAAATTGCTAATGTCTCCCAACTTTTGGGTAGAGCCTAATAGAAACAAAGCCTCAACTTCGCCTCCCAAATTGATCTTCATCAAATGCATCCGATTGATGATATTCTCGTACTTCATTAAGATGCTTTCGGACATTGAAGAACCTTCTTGGTACTTCGTGGTTCCGCAAACTTCTTAACGACTAGCACTTTGTTTCCACCCGACTTCCTCTCATAAAGGTCTTCGAGTTTCTTCCACGATCGGGGTCGTAGTCTCTTAGGACACATGGTGAAAGACACCGCCGTCAATCCACCGTTGTCGAATGTATCTAATCGCTTTTACGTCAAGCTTTTTCCACTCAAATTTCATCAGCGATCTTTTCCTCGGTTTTACTCCCTCATTCTCAATAGGAAGTGTCAAGTCCTTGCAGTATAGCAAGTCTTCCATCTTGGCTTTCCAGATAGTGTAGTTCTTCCTATTCAGACTCATCATGCGAGTGTTCACGGAATGGTCCATCTCTACAAGTTATTTAACCTCAAATCTTCTCTCAGGAATTTCGTCAAACACCTTCTGACCAAGATTTGGATAACACCCTAAGCTATTCTAACCAAGGCTCTGATACCACTTGTTGGGGATTATACCAATACCAATCGATTCCCCCACTACACAGATAACTCGTATATGGAAACAATTCAACTCCGGACAAAATCTAAATATCAACTACAACCTATACTAACATGCCCAACTCGCTAAACAACTATCAACAACAAATAATAATGCAAAGTAGCAAAGGCAAACCACAACACAGAGATTTACCGTGGTTCGGCCAATGATGCCTACTTCCACAAGAGCCAGTTCTTTATAAAGTGGGAAGGAAGATTACAATCTCTCCTTTCAGTCTCTCACCTTACTAGATCACTCTTATCTCTTTACAGGGTTGTATCTCTGTAAAGGTTATCTCTCAATCTTGATAACTTTCAAGATTGGGTTTCTCTCTCTTTGTTTTAGTCTGGATTCCAATCCTTCTAACTTGGTTCGGTTTTCCAAAATCTTGATTTTGGTTTTTATATCCAAAAACCAAATTTTGCGGTTACTGTAGCGAAGCCCACGAAAATTAGACCTGGGCGCAGGTGCACCCCATTTGAGTGCGGGTCGCGCCCAAAACACTGGAGCCATGAGCGAGGTGCGCCTCATCTGAGCGCGGGTCGCGCCCAAAACACTGGACTGATTCAAAGGCAGGAGCACAGGTGCGCTTTACTCCGAAACAGCGCCTGACATATCCAACGCCGAATCAGCTCTGTTTCTCTCCAGCTCTTTCTCTTCATGTGAGGGATAACTCCAACATCATCCACTCTTGAGCAATGGTCATTTGTTGGTTTTCTCTGATGCATCATTCTACTCATCAGGACATGATGCTGGTTTGGGATTCATTGTGTATGACTCTCATGAGAGCACCCCTTTTGCAGGATATGACAAGGTTAAAGTCTTTGAAGCTGAAGAAGCCGAAGCTTTAGCTGTGTTCAATGGTTTACAAACATCTTTTAACCATGGCATCAACAAAGTTGTGGTAGCCTCGGATTGCTTATCACTAGTTAATGCGCTTTCAGGGAATTTGGATGACTTGTCGTAGATGAATAGTATCCTGGTTCATGATATCCTCAAACTAGTGGAGTCTTTCTCTTCGGTTATTTTTGTTTATATTCCTCTCTTTTGTAATACTGCTTCTCATCATCTCGCTGCTTGGGGCTTTTTGTTTGGCCATAACTATTGGATGGAGGATATGGGTGATAATTTGGCCCCCAGGCCCTCAACCCGCAATTGGCCTCACAGATTTGGTTTCCGGATTCCTCATGCTTGTTATGACTAGTGAGTCTAGGTTCTTGAGCATAGGCCCTACCAAGATTTGGCCCTTCCAAGCCCCTCACTTGGCCCTCGGTATTTTTTTTTTCGATAAGATATATTTTATTTTTTTACATTATATATATAAGGTACCACAATTATCCCTATTTGAACTAAATATTTTCACTACAAATAATGTTTAATAATAGTAGTTTACCACATATTATATGAGGTATTTTGTAATTTGAAAAAGAGTTCAAATATAAAAAAAAGTGAATTATGATTATTTTGTGTAAACCCAAAATAGAGGTGATAATTTATGTATTATACTATATATTTGTGTAAACCCTAAAAGAAAACCATATTTTTTCTGTTATTTTACATTATATTTATGTATTATACTATAATTATCTAAATTGTATACAAAAAATTATTAAATTAGTTTTCAATAGGGGATAAATTATAACATAATATAATATATGCATTTTTGTAATTGATTTAATGATATGTATATAAGTCATACATAAAGCAAATCCAACCTAACAACATAGTTAAGTATTAAAAATGTAGATATTTTAAGAATATCATCTCTTTCCACCATCTCTCGTCTATTTTTTTCTAAAGATATAAGAATTAGTTTTGTATTATATATACATATCATTAAATCAATTACAAAAAATAAAAAAATAAAAAAAATTACAAAAAAATAGTAAACTAAATAAGATAATTAGATTAGGGCCCGAATCATTTGCCTCCTCAAAAATGATAGCCGAAAATGTTAAGGCTGAGTTTTCTTGGGGCTTTTTATGTTTGGGGCGGGCTAACCCTTTTATCACCCCTAATGGAGGATGTACCGCCTATCTCCAAGTCCCTAATAGCGAATAATTGTGCTATCTTATTTTTTGGTTGCTAATAAAATCATCTTTTCTTTGCCAAAAAAAAAAAAAAAAAAAAAAAAAGGAAGGAAACAAAATCTAATGGTTTTATTCTCCAACATATCAAAGAGAAGTTCAAAGATACTATCTCCAACAAAAACAATACCAAAACGAATATCTTCAATTAAAAAAGAGATACATATATAAGCATTAACCTCTAGTATTTTCCTTTTCTTCAAACTTCAGAAAAAGTTTGACCAATGGCTTGAATTTCATGACCGACATCTTCATTCACAGGTGCAACCGTAGTAGCAGCAGCTTCGCTTTCCCCAACGGTGTTTGAGGCTGAAAGTTGAGTATGTATCAAGCTTGTGATATTACTCCCAGCTGGAAATGACAATCTCATATAAGATTCAAGAGATTCTAATTTGCAAACCAGTCCCAAACTGAATCTTACCCGTTCTTCGTATTCTTCGATGGGGCTCTCAACAATATGTCTGAATATGGCATCAGGGAGTTGAGGAAGAAACACATGCAACATGCCAACAAACACTCGCTCTATGTAATTGTATAGTTCCTCTTTTGTTGCATAAGCTCCACTGCTGATGAAGTCAACAATCTGATCTGCATCACTATGTACAAGCTCTGGGAAGAAGTTGAGCGGATCCATGAAAATCCGTAAAATTATTAAACACATGATAGCAACAATTACCCTTCCATCTCCAACATTATCTCCAGAATAATTAACATAGCCGCTTACATCAGAATCTGATTCATAAATCTCAACACGTGGAACCATTTTATCCATAATTCTCTGAATTTTTTTCTTGGCGATAATCTCCTCAGGAAGCCCGAACTTCCAGAAAACATTTGCAGACATGTATCTTACTGTATGTTTGTCGCTTCCCACATCATTTCTTTTGCTGTCAATGAAATGAATGATTTCAAAGACTTCATCGAAGACCCTGGTTAGAGATACATTTAAAGAACTTGGTGTCGAGAGTTTGGCTATTTCCACAAGTAACAACATGTGAAGACAAGACAATTGAACATTCATTTCATTCAAAGAAGTCACAAGAGATTCATCTAGAGGAACGTTAGATAACAGCTTAAGGAGCCCAGGGCAACCGTTTTTATTCCACTTCATCCATCGTTCCATGTCTTCCACAGCACTCGTCAATACCTGTTCTCCTAGTAATTCCACATTACGTGCTTTAAGTAGATCTTTGAATTCCATAGTGGATGTTTCATTTGTTTCTTCGGATGTGCACAAAATACTATCAACAATTATTTGAACCACCATGGCTGGAAAAGTAACTAACACGAACTCAATAATGTGAAGTGGATAGTACAAAAATCTGAAGCTCACTTCGAACCATTTAGGTACATTTAACAAACAGAACAGATGTAGAAATTGCAGATAAGGATGTGTACTTTCTACACTACCCCCTATTGTCGCCGCTAGTGTCACGGAAGATCGCCATCTAACTACCATGGCTGCAGTAACAACGACACTAGTGAGAGCTTGGACCACCACCATCAACCACATTGACCAACGATAATCAGAAACTCCTCCACAAAACTTCAAATCCTTAAAGATAAGCGATCGAAGCACAGCTTGCACTACAACTACTGAAGAAATTGTACTAATCATTGTTGCATTAACCATTAAGAAGTGGTTACACAATACGAACTGCGGGTTGGAGTTAAAAGCATGTATATAACAAATTTTCAGGCGTTGCAACATACTGTTCTCACCTTCTTTCATGAGATCTTTACTTTGGTAAGTATAAAGAACCTTAAAACCATTCTCAGCAGTAACAAAAAACCAAAACCTTACCAGCATTAACAACAAGAAGCCCAAAATAATGAAATGTTCTACAAAAAAAGAGAAAATCACACCTGTGGTCATTTGTATAACAATATTGACAAGAACAGTAATAACAAAGATGCTCAACGCTGTAACGTTTGCGTATGATTCGAACTCCCCGTTACTTCCAAGAGAGGGCATTATAAAAGCAATTGCTATGCATATAAAGACAGTGCCACTAAGCTTGGAGAGTTGGTCCTGAGCACTTGGCATTTTAGTAGTAAGATCGACAGGAATTTTTGTGGCAATTGATAACAGGGTTAATGTAACTGAGTTAAGTGAAAAGAATCGACATGGTAACCAGGATTTGTTGTGTAGAATTCCAGCGAACACATCACACATGATAAGTATAAAACATACCAAATTCGCTACTGCAACATATAAGCCGATCCAAGGGACTGGAGAGGAATAGTTGTCCGCGTTCACCATAGTTCCATTAACGCATAAATTATTAACCATTTTTATTGATCTGAAATTTGTCAATACTTCTCTTGGGAATCCTGCTTGTTTGTTAGTTTCAGTAGATGTATATATACATATACATGTAGCTTTCATCATTTGGGAATCCTTGCTATTTTTACTTTATTCTTCTGAGTAATGAACTAACTGATGCTTCATGTTCCCTCAAGGCACCCTACAATGTGGGTGCACAAGCTTGATATTTTTCTTTTGCTTTAAGAAGAATCTCCTTTATCACTTAATAAGCATCCTTCGACAATACATTATTAAAGAGACACTTTTATCTTTTGTTTTTTCCCACTTTTTTGTTTCCGTTTCCTCTACTTAAACTGAGGGCTTATCACATTCGGCTGCAATAAGAATTGGCTGGAAAACCCACAGCCACCAAAATTGCTACCAAATCACCACGGACCACGGTAAGCCAAAGACATGCAGCTCCCAATAAAAGTGTAAAACCTTCCAAAGAAATCACAAAAAG
The DNA here is from genome assembly GCF_015680905.1 of Coptis chinensis. Taxonomy (NCBI): domain Eukaryota; kingdom Viridiplantae; phylum Streptophyta; class Magnoliopsida; order Ranunculales; family Ranunculaceae; genus Coptis; species Coptis chinensis. The sequence goes on from NC_141464.1 coordinate 79,998,698, forward strand.
CTTCGCTGGGTTAAGAATTGGCTTAAAAACATAGCCATCAATAATACTACTCGATCACCACGGTAGCTAAAAATTTCAAAAAACAGAAACAAAGAACCGGGTTTAGAAAACAAACCTTTTAATTGCACCAAATAGAATTGAGCATACCCTTGCAGGGGTTCATAACAATATCTCCCATAAACATTTTTTTCTTCAAAAAAATACCAATTCATCTTTTCGGCTTATAACGTGAAAGGTTAAGAAGTAAACTGAGTGTTGTTGTTTTTTTTAGGAGAAGGGGATTACGATCAGTGTGAAGAATATGGAAATTGTAGTATTTCACTAATAGAAAGAGAATACAATTAAGAAGGAAACAAAATCAAATGGTCTTATTCACCAACATATCAAAGAGAAGATCAAAGATACTATCTCCAACAAAAACAATACCAAAACGAATATCTTCAATTAAAAAAGAGATACATATATAAGCATTAACCTCTAGTATTTTCCTTTTTCTTCAAACTTCAGAAAAAGTTTGACCAATGGCTTGAATTTCATGACCGACATCTTCATTCACAGGTGCAACCGTAGTAGCAGCAGCTTCACTTTCCCCAATGGTGTTTGGTATCAAGCTTGTGATATTACTCCCAGCTGGAAATGACAATCTCATATGAGATTCAAGAGATTCTAATTTGCAAATCATTCCCAAACTGAATCTTACCCGTTCTTCGTATTCTTCGATGGGGCTCTCAACAATATGATTGAATATGGCATCTGGGAGTTGAGGAAGAAACACACGCAACATGCCAACAAATATTCGTTGTATGTTATGGTATAGTTCCTCATTTGTTGCATAAGTTCCACGGTGGATGAAGTCAACAAATTCACTTACATCATCACTCACAAAATCTGGGACGGACTCAGAGAAGAGCAGAGTAATGAAAATTAAATAAATCATTGTACAACAACAAACAAGTGCACATGCAATTGCACAGGCATAATTCACGCACTGCTTCGTACTGCTTACACAAGAATCTGATTCATAAATCACAGCATGTGGAACCATTTTATCCATAATGATCTGAACTTTCTCGAGAATCTCCTTAGGAAACCCGAACTTCCATAACACTTTTGCATACATGGATCTTATTGTATGTTTGTCGCTTCCCAGATTTCTTTTGCTGTCAATGAAATGAATGATTTCAAAGACTTCATCAAATGCCCTGGTTAGAGATACATTTAAAGAACTTGGTGTAGAGAGTTTGGCTATTTCCACAAGCAACAACATGTGAAGAGAAGACAATTGATTCCCTGCATTATTTAAAGCAGCCACAAGATCTTCTTGCCATGGAGGAACCTCAGATAACATCTTAAGGAGTTCAGGGCAACCATTTTTATTCCTCTTCATCCATTGTTCCATGTCTTCCACAACTTTCGTCAATACCTGTTCTTCTACTTCCATTTTACGAGCTTCAAGTAAAATTTTGAATTCCGTAGTGGATGTTTCATTTGCTTCTTCGGATGTGCAGCATGCTAACCGAATGAAGTGCAAAATTACTGTAACCACAATGGAAGAAAAACTAACTACCAAGAACTCAATGTTGCTAAGTGGAAGGTAAATCACATATCTTATGCTCATTGCCAACCATTTCGGGGCATTTAACCAAGAGAACAAATGTAGAAATTGCAGATAAGAATGTTGAGCATTCACTACTTCATCAATATAAAATATTGTGGCGGCCGATAGCCATCTAAATCCAATGGCTACCGTAACAACGACAATAGTTAGAACTTGGACCACCACCATCAACCACATTGACCAGCGATAATCAGAAACTCCTTCACAAAACTTCAAATCCTTAAAAATAAGGGATCGGAGCACAGCTTGCACTAGAACCACTGAAGAAATTGTGCCAATCATTGATGCATTATTAAAAAATATGTGTTTACACAATAAGAACTGTGGGTTGGTGGTAAAACCATGTATATAACAAATTTCCAGGCGTTGCAACATACTATTCTCACCCTCTTTCATGAGATCTTTATTTTTGTTGGCATAAGCGGCACCCTTAAAACCTTTCTCATCAACAACAAAAAACCAAAACCTTATCAGCAGAAACAACATGGAGCCCAAAATAATGAAATGTTCTACAAAGAAAGAGAAAATCACACCAGTGGTCATTTGTATAACAATATTGACCAGAACAGTAATAACAAAGATGCTCAACGCTGTAATGTTTGTGTAGGATTCGGACTCCCCATTACTTCTAAGAGATGGCATCATAAAAACAATTGTTATGCATATAACAACAGTGCCACTGAGCTTGGACAGTTGGTCCTGAGCACTTGGCATTGGAGTAGTAAGATCGACAGGAATTTTTGTAGCAATTGATAACAGAGTTAATGTAACTGAGTTAAGTGAAAAGAATCGACATGGAAACCAGAATTTCTTGTGAAGAATTCCAGCGAACACATCACACATGATAAGTATAAAACATACCAAATTCGCTACTGCAACATATAAGCCAATCCAAGGGACTGGAGAGGAATAGTTGTCCGTGTTCACCATAGTTCCATTAACGCAGAAATTATTAACCATTTTTACTGATCTGAAATTTGTTCAATACTTCGCTTGGGAATTAATCCTTGTTGTTTGTTAGTTTCAGTAGATGTATATATACATATACATGTAGCTTTCATCATTTGGGATCCTTGCTACTTTTACTTTATTCTTCTGGGTAATGAAATGATGCGAAGCTTCCTCTTCCCTCAAGGCACCCTACAATGTGGGTGCGTGCGCAAGCTTGCTATTTTTCTTTTGCTTTGAGAATCTCCTTTATCACTTAATAAGCATCCTTCTACAATACCTATACGACGAAAGAGCAACATTTCTTTTATATTTTATGCACTAACATCTCTTTGTCCGAAGAAGCAAAGGAACTGGTTCATTTGATGGAAACAAATTAAATGAACTGAAGGATGATAGTGACTATCACCGTGTCATTATTGTTAACTAAAGCTCAAAATTTACCTAGCTAATGAGATGAGGAGAGGGGCTACTGATGCTTCCACGTTTAATATTCTGTTCAAAGGATGCCGAGCTGAGATTATCAAGCCAATATCCTGATGGCACCCCCTGAGCGAGCATGTTTATTGCTACTCAAAACGATATTATGTGAAAATTCATAAAATGTTAAGCAGGTTTTTAAAGGATTACCCATGGATCCGCTCATCCATACTGGTCTCCTGAAAAACCAAGTCTTGGATGTGAAAATAGTCGCTCTGTCATATTTGAAACCAAGACTATTCTTCCTGGACTTGCAAACTGTCATATTTGAGGATAAATGATTGATAAGTGTGTTGCTACTTGCTAACCATAATTGATACATATACGCCTTCGACAACAACTATCTATTAATTTATTCTTGGTCGTTGAAGTCTTGTGATTTTGACAACCAAGAGAACGATGAGTATGACTAATATTTCCCAAGATAAATGACTAATATTTGCATGGGAGATTCAATTCACCACATTGATCGTAAGGTGCAGATGCAACTTGTTAGTAGCTCTGCCCCCTTCTGGCTGATTGATGGTCGTGGGTGCCTAGCCCAGCGCATTGGACTGATTTTCAACACGCCACTACTCCACTAGACCACTAGTGTAGTAGTGTCTAGTGTGTAGTTATTCTGGACTTCTGGTCATATGCAAAAATTTCCTCAAAATGGTTAAGAAATCCATTACCTGAAGATTGGAACTGATGAAATCTGTAAAGATATTGCAAAATTCTGAGCAATTCGATTTTTTGTGTTATGATTAGATGATGCAAAACCAACTTTTATATTAAAGTTGCAGTCAAATAGCAACTAATAAAACACCAAAGTCCCTACCAAGTTTGGTATGCCCATACTTCACCACCACAATATTGGCAAATCAAATAGCAAAACCACATTTTGTTTGTACTTTTATGTAAAATTTTCGCACTCAAACAAACACCAAACATATCATCAAAGTCAACTGACTTTCCAATTCCATCTTGAAACCTAACCACATTAGGGTTTTGTGTTACTATATATATAACAGAAAATCTACACGTGTCCTCACATCACAATAATAGTAATAATAATAATATATATATATAAGTTAAGATTAGAACTAGAAAAACTAGAGTCCCACTTTTTAGAAAAAAAAAAAAAAAACTGTTTTTTTATTAATTCTAATTAAAAAAAAATTACATAAAAACCAAAAAAAAAAAAAAATCTTCTTTCTTTCTTCATCTCTTTCACTTGTTCAAGAACTAACTAAAACAAACAGAGATTTGAAAAAAAAGAGACTTAACCTTGTTTTTCTGATCTGGTAAAAATAAAGGGGTTGAAGAGATTTGAAAGACAAAGAGAATGAGTAGTGGAAGAAGTAATAAGAATCACAATGGAGGAGGTGGTAATGTTATGGCTAATATACCACAAGCATCAAGGAATATGGTAAAAAGTTTAAAAGAAATTGTTAACTGTCCTGAAGATGAGATCTATTATATGCTTAAAGAGTGTAATATGGATGCTAATGATGCTGTTCAGAGACTACTTTCTCAAGGTTTTCTTCTTGATTTTGGTTAAATTTAGATTGAAATTTATTATTGTTTTAATTTTTATGGTAAAAATATGATCTTTATTGTGTTTACTTATTATAGTTAGGGTTATATGGTGTGTTTGTTTGTGGGTTTTGGTTATTGGGTGAATTGAAAATTACCCTTTTGTTTTTAAGCTTTAATTGTGTGTTAAAGGTGCAATTTTTTGTTGGTTTTGTCTTAAGGTGAAACAGTTTTGCCATTTTTGCACTTAGTCAACCTGTGTATTGTGAGTGCTTGTTCTCAATGTCAGTGTCATTTTCGAAGTGGCTATTTTAGCTCCATGATCCATTGGTAGCATTAGTATTATTGGGAAGTACATCACAATTTGATTAAGAGAACAGATGGGGATGGAGATGGAGACAGAGAGAATGTGAATGACAAGCTGGGTGGAAGAATAGATTTATGGGCTGCGTGGTAGGGGCATGGTTGAACACAGGTAGGGTGGGGAAATGCAAAGGGTGAGGGACAGACAGACAGATTTCTTCGAAGTTGGATAGACAATTAATTTTTTTTTTTTTTTTTTTTTGCCACCCTTATGGATAGCACTCTTGCTAATTGTTTTAAAAGTTTTTTTTTAACTTGATGCAGTATGTTTATCACTGAAGAAAGTTTTTTCTTTTTTAACGTGTATTTCAATTCAAAGAGGTTGCATGTGAAGCTTCTACCCATATAGTATTTATGTATATAATGCCTACTTATTTGATTCATGTCTATTGTGTAGATACTTTTCAAGAGGTGAAGAGCCGAAAAGATAAGAAAAAGGAGGTACGTGCTTAAAAACTGTGCCTAAATCCGTAGATATTGTAAAATAGGTTTTCTTGTTTCTATTGGTGTTTATTTTATAGGCTCCTATTTGGTTCTCGTTCATATTCATTGCATAGAATCTCACAGTGCTGGATATTAATCTTGGGACGTAAATGTTTGTGAAATTGTTTTAGTTTGTTTAATTGATCTGCAGCGGTTGTTGGAATTAGTTTTACTTCTAATCGTAAAATAACTAAGATAACTTGTTAAATTTACTTTAGCTAAGGTGCATACTAGGTAGGATCTCACTAACAATGTGTCTTTATCTGACACCGGTATGTAGAGCCGAAGACTTTGAAAAACCCAGACGTCGAAATGGATATCAAATGTAGACACAAGTTATCAGTCATTTTTCTTTATTTTATTTTGTTATTAATGTTGTTTCCTATCATTGTTTAAAACACATCTTGACTAGTTGACAGAATAATTTCAATTCTGTTTTCTGGTAGGGATGAATTAGTACTATCGTATAGTCATCAATCATCAACCATGCCTAAAAATGTGTACGATACATTTCGATGCAGATTCTCTAGAAAATGCTATGTCGATCTTATTCCCTTTAGGATGCTTTGTGGAATCTTGTTGTTTATATTTTCTTTAAACGCTTGCAGATTAAGGAGCCATCTGAATCTCGACCTCGAGGAGTTGGTACCACTTCTAATCGTGGAGGTAGAGGTGGTGGAACCCGTTATGATGGACGTAGTGGATCTAGTCAGTTCAGTTCTTCTGGTATGTACTTGAAAATACACAAAACTAAATGGTCAATATAGTTTTGGTGGAACGTTGAGCGCAGTCTTGATTATTATGGTTTTTTGTTTCCAATATTCTTAATGTTTTTCATATCAGACTCAGGAGTTTTACGTGGTAAACCGGCATACAAGAAAGAAAATGGCACAGCTGATCTGTCAAATTCCTTCACTTCAGCATCTGGTATGCCAAGGTCTAACAGTAATCGCCGACCTATATCTTACAGGTTAGTTATGTACATATATTACGCCTTCAGCTTATACCCCATAAATTTGTCTGACTCTGTAAAGACGTTGATGAATTGGTTATTATATATAAAGAGTTAAATACAGACTGTGAAAACAGTAATATAGCTTTATGTATGACTACAAAGGCTTCAAAATGCGGAACCATGGAAGTAAATACTCAGAACGCAATACTCCAATTCTCATAGACTATCAATAAAAAATTCTCTTGTTTTCGACAGTTATAAGGTTATGAGAAATGAGAAATTTTCCTTAACTAACCACAGAGAAGCTTTGTTAACTCATGGCTAGATTTGCAAACAGCAAAGTTCTTTCAATGGCGAACAATCTTGTTTAATCAGAACAACACAAGACACTTAACAAATTGCTAAAAGAACGGAATGCAATTGAACTTTCTAAGTGGCTTGCAGCTTTTATTAGTTTATCATTCTTTAGTGATGAGACCGACTCAAGGGAATATGATTACTTACTAGTTGAAGTGTACTTTCTGAATATTTGCAGTGATTCTGTTACTGCTGAAATCAAACCACAGATAACAGACACCACTGATGTCATCTCTCCATCATTACAACCTTCTCAAGGACCTGCATGGGTGGGGGCCCCTGGTCAAGTTTCAATGGCTGACATTGTGAAGAAGGGAAGACCGAAACCTTCCAGTGCACCATACATTTCAACTGACACATATCGATCTTCACATAGCTCTGTTACACCAACTGCATCCTACCACAATGTCAGTAACCCTACAGCGACTCTTCCACTCGAGTCACCACATGGTTTGGAGACATCCCATGAATCTGGCACTAAAGTTTCAGAGTCGGTTCACGAAGCAGGCATTGATGCAAGTGGGCCATCTGTTTTGGAACCTACTGCCACTTCTCAAGAGTATACTGATCCATCTATTTCTACTAATTTACATGCTGATAGAACTAAGCTCCATCAGGATTCGTGGTCAGATGAGGTTCGAGGAACAGAGAGAGATGTTACGGCTGAACATCTTAATACAAGTTACATTGGATCTGCTTCTGCATCTGGCAGACAGATTCAGGCAGATTATTCGGAAGGTGCATCACATTTTGACAAGGACTCATTCAATAACATGAATTCTTACCAACCTGAAAATTATGCTTTTGAGCATCATGAAGGTATTGTACAATTTCATCAAGCTATATACTTTCGTCTTTCGGTGACAGAACACGTTATTACGGGTTATTCGGTTACCATACCAATTTGATACACTCTGTTCAACTCTATGAAGCTTATATGAATAAGTTGATACAACACTAGTAGGACCAATTTCAAAAGAATTTGCACCATCTTAAAGCTCTTGCCCAATTTGCAATACGAAGGAAGTCTCATAATAATATTTTGTCATAACAATCTTCATGAGACATTGATCTTTGTGTCTCATTTGAGCCGAGTTTCTGTTGCAGCATTCTTTTAATTAATCTTACGTTTTACTTAACAAAGACCAGTGCACTTTGGGACTGATGAGGGTGTGTTTAATGTTCTTATCTCACGTCATTATTGGTAGTATTATTGTTATCTACTTATCTATATGATATTTTTGGTAGTATCAGTTTGGAAGAAAGATCAACCATTTTTTGTCTTTTCTCTCTATACTTTTATATTTTGTTATATTAATAGTTGACAGTACATTTATATTATTACAAAATTGCACACTTGTATATGGTTTACTTTTTAATGCAAAGAGATACACCTCATAATTTACTTGTAACATTGTAAAGCCTGTAAACACTACTTTAATAGGTAGAAAAACGAATATTTTAAGTTACTTTTTTGTTACATTACGTACATACATCCATGTGTATTTTCATTGTCGATCCCGGGATTACGAATTGAGGATGTGATTTGTGCAATAAGAATTATATCGAAACGAGGTCATCCATTCATCCCACAACACTTGGGCTACTATTTGCAGTTTTTGTATCAAGTAGTACTCAAATAGCTCCTTTTACTTCTTTTATCTTCTCTGAAAATTAGTAGTTGTTTCTATTAATTCCTGAAATTAGATGGACTCTTTCCAGGAGGTGGTGGTAGCACTCAATTATCTGTTCCAAACTACTCTGTGTCTTCTATAGAGGATGCCAGTGTAGCAGTATCATCTGCTGCTGCAGACTTGCAACAATTGAACTTACAGGAGGAGCAACGGGTGCCATCTTCAGAGGTTAATCCTGCAGCAAATCACCTGCAAATCCCCTCTGCAGAGTGCTCGCATCTGACCTTTGGTAGTTTTGGATCTGGTATTGATACAAGTTATCCTGGGCCCTTTGCATCTAAATCCCTGAAAAGTAACTTGGAGGAAAACACTGCAGCAGTGAATACGGCATCATCTACTTACTCAGAAACTAGGTTTGCAGTTATCTTTTGGCTATGTGCTTATGGCCATACATCTGTGACATTTGTAATATATTATGTCCGTATTCCTTGCAGGAATCCACAGTATTTTGGAGATGAGCATTTACAATCTACCTCTGATGGGAATGTTGCTCCGAGAATGAATGCTGTTGCTGGCAGTTATGACACGCCATCACACCCAGATGCCATGAAACAGGATGCTGGTGATGCTACGCATGAGCACCAGTACAGCTTTCCAACTTCTGTTCCTAGCTATGCATTGGACAACAGTGCACAACTGAATGCTGCATTCTCTTACGAACAACAAAATTCTCAGATGCACAATCTTGCTCCTTTGTCATCTGTAATGGTAATGGATTATACTTCTATCTACTTGTTTCATCGTCATATAGATTTCTTGACCATGGTTAATTGGTAATGTGCTGTCAGGGTATAGTTTCATCGAAAATGGGAATAACTTTTCTGAAGTAATTTTATGTGTAATGTCTTTCTAATGAAGTATATTGCTCCCTTTTACGAGTTTAATGGTTTTACTTTGCAGTCTACGCGGCATAGTTAGCTTAATTCCTTGATCAGGGTTAAGTGGTCTAACAGGCTCTTATTTGTTTTAAGAGAGTTATAAATTTACTTAATTATGTGTATCCGTCATACACATCAGCTGAATTGAAGCGCATAGACTTTCTCAAACAGTTGCGCAGATAGTAACGGCGCTAGTGTACTGTAAAAACGTAATCACTTCTAACTATTGTACCCAATTTAGGATATATGTAAAGGTTGCTTTGGGTTAGGGTTGTTGATTATCATAACTAAAACCTACGGTGGCTTTAGAAAGCTTACAAAAGAGAAGAGAATAAACTTGAATAAATCTTAAAGATTCGTTTCGATTTTTTTCACTATATCATGCACTTGAGCTTTGAAGTGTATCTCCGATACAGGAGTTAGGCACAAAATTTTCAATACAGTAGTGTGAGTATCGTTTTGCTTTCGATACGATATGTATCGTAAAATACATGATAACTATGCTAACGACGCCATGATAACAGATAAATATCCTTTCTTTTGTCGAGTACTATATCTTCGACATATTGTGTGTGCATCTGATTATCGTGTATTTTTTCTTCTCATATTCAGTATCTTATTTACTTTAGCCATTCAATGTGCACTAGTCTGTTTTACTAACCTAAGTTGGCATGGATATTGTTGTACAGCAAGCCTATTCAAATTCCTTACAAGGTAATTTATTGGCTTCAACGGTTCAACCTGCAAGGGACTCTTCTGATCTTACTTACTCAGCCTTCATCGCTTCACAATCAATGCCCACAAAATACAGCACGGCGGTGTCTTCCATCGGTGGTACTAGCCTTTCCATGCCAGAGGTATATTATATTAGTCTTCAAAGGCATGACTCTGTAGAAATTGATATTTCATATTTGTGATGCTTAGCTGTGAGAGGTGTTCAGCCTGCTAAATCATCTTCACTTTTTGTTCTTCTAATCGTTTGAGTTATCCAGTATTCTAGTGCATTGAATAAATGGGTAACGTGCCTGCAATTAGTATGATACATTCAGCTGATGTTCTAAATTTTTCCGTTTATGCTCACTTGCAGTCTGTGAAGCCTGGTATGTTTTCTATGCCTCATCCAAGTGCGCAGACGCTGCCCGGTGCCAACATTGCCACGGGACCAGCACTTCCTCAGCATCTCGCGGTTCATCCTTATTCACAGCCAACTCTTCCTCTTGGACCTTTTGCTAACATGATTGGCTATCCCTTCCTGCCCCAAAGCTATGCGTATATGCCCTCCGCTTATCAGCAAGCGTATGGAGGTAGTAGCACATACCATCAATCTCCAGCAGCAGTCCACAATAATGGCATGAAATATACACTCCCACAATATAAAAGTAATGCTCCAGTTAGCAGCTTACCTCCATCCGCTTCTGTTGCATCTGGCTATGGAGGTTTTGGAAGTTCGGCTAACATTCCTGGAAGCTTTCCATTGAACCCCTCTACTACTCCTGCAAGCACAACCGTTGGCTATGACGATCTAATGAGTTCTCAGTACAAGGAAAACAATCATTTTCTCCCTCTTCAGCAGGTACATAGTGATAGCATTTCATTTTCATTCTTGTGAATCCTCCTTTAATCATATTTAAATGGCTTTACTTTTTTTCGTGTTTGCCAGAATGATAATTCCACGGTGTGGGTTCAGGGCCCTGGTTCAAGAACAATGGCAGCTCTTCCTGCCAGCACATACTACAGCTTCCAGGGGCAAGGTCAGCAACATAGTGGATATCGACAACAAGGTCAGCAACCCTCACAGCATTATGGAAATCTAGGCTACCAGAATTTCTACCATTCTCAAGCTGGGGTCTCCCAAGAACATCAGCAACCACCCCCGAACGAGGGGACACTTACTGCTTCCCAAGGCCAGCCAAATAAGCAATCACACCAGATCTGGCAACAGAGCTACTGATTATCTCCCTCCTGGTTTTTCAGGGTCGTGTAGTGAGTTTGATAGTGGTCAGTCGAAAGTATTGATACAGTTTGATCAAGTTTTATGTTTTCTTGTGTGGATTTGATCAACTAGCCATAAAAAAAATACCTGGAATGGCCACTGCCCTGTGCCTCGAGGTTGAGGTTGTATTCTACCTATCAAGTTCGCAGTGTGTTTTGTTAACCTAGGACGTTGCTTGCTAATTTTCTTTTAGTTCTTTTTTATTTTCCTTTTCCTTGTCCCCTAATTTTTAGTGGGCGCTTCCTCTTTTTGGACCAGTTTCCCCCTTGTAATAGTGACATTTCTAAATTATCTAACAGACAGTTCTTCCCCATTTCTGTTCTCATTGTTTCAAACAACTCCATAAAGCTCTATTATTGCTTCGTATTCTGTGTCTAATTATGATTTTTCATTTTCATTTGAACTTTAATTTTCTGGAGAACATATGTAGATCAGAGCGGCACAGTTCTACCCGGCGGTTATTTATATTTCGGACTTGTTTGTTTGGAGTAAAAGGAGGGGTGGGGCCGTGGGGTGGTTGGTTCCCTGTGATTCTATGATTAACTCATTAGTGAGAAATCAGAAATGTGATAATGGTTGTCCAGCTTGCAATTTTATATGCAACCATTGAAGATTGTTCTCAGTATTGTTTATATATGTATGGAGGTTGAGATTGGGTGATTTGTTGCAATGACATTTTAAATGAAGAATTGGGTGTCTGTTGGGAAAGACATTTATCATGAAGGCAGCTGTTGAAAGTTAGGCAGTGAGGGGATTACTTTACCATTGGTAATCAGAAAGTTTGTTTTACTTAACCATCTCCTAATTCACCCTTTCTCTATTTCTCTATATGCCCAATCATTTCTTAAGTTTTTATAGTATTTTTAAGGCCAGAAGCCCTCTACTTATACTGCCATTCCTATCACATTTTGTATTCAAGGCATAGTCATTTCTTTACGCCAAGGGATTATAAGGAATGCATGAATGACCAGTGAGGATTTAGCTCCTGTTTCCGTTGTTTCTAAGAGTACTAGTGATCAGACAGTTCAAGTGGATAGTATTAACAACGTGAACGCGAGCAATAAGCAGAGGTCCTGTTTCGACTCAATAGGAAACCCAAAACCAGCAGCAGCAGCTATGGGGGCAGAGGGAGAATCAATGAAGCGTCCTCGTGGCAGACCAGCAGGTTCCAAAAACAAGCCAAAGCCACCTTTGATCATCAGAGACAGTGCCAATGCATTCCGCGCCCATGCTATGGAGGTAAGCTCTGGATGTGATATAAGCGAGAGCATTGCAAACTTTGCCAGGAGAAAACAAAGGGGCGTATGCATTCTTAGCGGGACTGGGTATGTGATGAATGTTACCCTCCGGCAACCTTCTTCATCTGGTGCAATTGTGACTCTCCATGGAAGGTTTGAGATCCTTTCCTTACTTGGATCAGTTCTACCCACCTCCAGCTCCTCCTGGGATGACAGGCCTCACAATTTACTTAGCAGGAGCTCAAGGCCAAGTAGTGGGAGGAGGAGTTGTTGGTGCTCTAATTGCTTCAGGTCCTGTGGTGATCATGGCAGCCTCCTTCATGAACGCAACTTTTGACCGTCTTCCCCTAGACGATGAAGAAGTTTCCGTGGTTCATAATAACCAGCATTTCCAAAACAACCATCACCATTTCCACCATGCAGCAGACATGTCTAGCATATATGGGATGTCACCAAATTTGCTCACCAATGGTAATTTGCCTCATGAGGTCTACTCTTGGACACCTGGCCGCCAACTTGCCAAGAGCTAAACATGGTTTGGGAAAATGAGACAACAACTGTTCTACAATGTTTTTCTCTTTTTTACATATTTTCTATCCTCTACCTACTACCATCAATTCTAATCATCTTGTAACTCTTGTGTTTTCAATTACGTAATCACAATGTTTTTCTTTTACTTTTCAATGAATACTTCTTAAATTAACGAAATGGGCCGGATCCATTAAGAATATTTGTACCCGAATGGTTTTGACTTTAGCAAAGCAAACACGTGCGAACGTATTGTGGAGCCCACAAATACATATCTGTGGAGCCCACAATAGATAAAAATAAAAAAATAAACTTTTGTCACCTTTCTTCCCAAACAGTCCTCTCTCTCTCTCAGTTTACAACTCTTTTCGTGTTCTGGCTGGACTTGTTGGGCAACTTTTGCAGGCAACTTCTTTAATTACTTGACCTTTTTTTATTCTTGCTTGTGACTTGTATTTTTGTTTTGGATAACATTATAATCTGTTACACTTAAAGGTTTGTTTTTGGTTTAGTAGAGTTATGGCATTATAGTTTTTCAGTTTATATCTTACGTATATTTTGAGGTAAAGTATTCAACTTTATGGTCACTTTGAAGTTTGAAACGTTTGTGGAACATAAGTTGACTGAATCTGTGTATGGTAGTGGTCAGTGAACCTCTGCGAGTATGACGGGCTCTTTCCCAATCACATGATGATTCTATTCTGTTGTTATTTGGTTGTTAAGAAGTATCTTGAATGTGTTGTATTTGGAATGCTTATACTTCCTTTATTAGATGCAACAAAAGCTAAACAGCATGGGAGATGAGCACTCTGCTTCCAAGGGAAATATCAAAAGGGTTTTTAGCAGAGATGTCATGCTTGGGAGTGATCTCTGGAAAGATGGGTTAATATGTGCTTTTGAATTTGTTCGGGGCCATGTAAAAACAGTTCGTTCAAAAACAGGGTCAAGGGTCCATTTTACGCAGCAAATAGATGTAAACAATCCAAAGAAGGAGCAGCTTAAATGTGCACTGATGGATGCTTCCAACCATAATATGACATCAAACGGGTCGGCAGACTCCGTATCTTTGATGGATGCCAAAAGCAATGAAATTGTTCATTTGAATGACCAAAAGGATAGTGAAAACTTCCATCCCATGGATAGGCATGCCGGAAGTTATTGGGTACCAATTGGCTGGGCCAGAATTTCTGAACTTGTCCAAAATGTGCAAGTTGATGCTGGCTGGGGGCAACAGCCCATTGAATTCACAGAGGATGATGATGAGCTCACTGTTGCAGATGTAGCAGCTCCTTACTGGCAACAACCGGCAGGACCAACATGGTGGTGTCATGTAAGTGCAGGTCACCCTTCCATTGATGCATGGCTGAATAATGCTCACTGGCTACATCCAGCCATCAGTGTTGCTTTAAGAGATGAAAGTCGGCTCATCAGTGAGCGCATGAAACACCTTCTATACGAGGTAATATTAAGTTCTACTTTTTCGAGCCTTTCAAACTTATTATTGGGTTTTTGTATCTTTATTAGTTGGGACTTTGTTTCTGAGAAAGGAAATAGAGTAGCAGATGGACTAAATGGGGATGCCTGTATGTGTGTAGCATGAACGTAATGCATTTGCAAGGTTCATTGACTCACGAATAAGTGCCCCCAAGGCTCATTTTTTTTGAAGAGGTACATGATCAATATATATATATATAAACTATATAATAGCGAAAATTACAATATAGGATGAGATATCCTACTAATAACCGAAAAAAAAAAGACAACAACAAGGAAAAACAAAAATACAACAGTGATTAAACATCTCGAAAGATATCCTCCCAAGAAAATGCAAAGGATCCGAATGGTATCTCCTTGATCTCCTTCCACTGCTTACACCAAGAAAAAGCAATCCTTTGATGTGAAGAATCAAATGTGCAACGTCAAGGCTTCTATCCCCAAGGTTCATTGACCAGTTCTTACTCAGGCATATATGCTACTGTTGCATTTAGATATCCATGCCTCCATTCCATTTGAAATAATGAATCCTTGACCTTTACTCAACTCTGTTGGTCATAATCTCCTATCTTTAAACATTACACTTCAATTGGGTTGAGAGTATAAATCTTTTTTTGGTAGTCCATCTGCTACTCTATTTCCTTTTTTAAACAATACAGGTCAAGGTTTTTACCTTTTTTTTTTCTTCACTAAATGTACTTCCATCAATTTTTTTCGACCATGTAGGGACTTCAACTTGCAGTAAACTTTCGTATTACTCATTTTATGTATTTGATGTCTTCGCAATTTGTCTTCCATCTTATTATTTAAAGATTTTCTTCTGTATCATTCTTGTTCAGCAACTCTATCGTTATGATGCAAATTTAACTTTTATGATGTCAATTTTCAACAATTCTTGTTATTCCATACTTATTGATTTTTGTTCTTATGTAAATTGACTGACGCAGCATGCTGTTAATTGTTCAGGTTCCTGTTAGGGTTGCTGGAGGATTACTGTTTGAGCTCTTAGGGCAATCAGCTGGCGATCCTTTTGTTAATGAGGATGACATACCAGTTGTGCTTCGTTCGTGGCAAGCCCAAAATTTTCTAGTCACTGCATTGCACATTAAAGGATCAGCATCAAAAATAAATATACTAGGTATCACTGAAGTTCAGGTGTGTGCTTAGAATTGTTTTCATTATATTCCCAATCATGTGCAGACAAATACATACTTACACTTTGGATGTGCTTTTATATTCTTCCTTGAAATTTATGTTGTTTGATTTGCAACTTTTTAGGAACTTCTTTCTGCCGGTGGCGCTAATGCACCCAGAACAGTTCACGAAGTCATAGCTCATTTAGCGTCACGCCTTTCTCGCTGGGATGATAGGTGATGATTTTTGCAAGCCTTCTCTTTTGAATTATCTAAATAATTATTACTGTATTTTTGCAAATCTTTCCTCTCTCACCTCACATCCTTCCTTAAAGTTTCCCTTTTTCTTGAAAAGTATTACACCTTTTACTTATTTGTTTCCTCTGATGGACTAATGGAACTTTTACTAAGAAGAAATATCGTCAATGGTGGCCAATGGCTACCATTATAGCTCAAATATTGGGTTTCTATCAAACATTAGATCCTCAAATCTCTCCTTTTCATCAATCCTCAGATTGACACTGAAGACTCATGATTTGACCTTAAGTTAAAACGTCTCAATTATCCTCTTCATAGGCCCATTAATTAGTTTTGCCAAATTTCTGTTTCAAGAATTATGTTGTTGAAAGCATATGCTACTTCAACTACTCTATTATGTTCATTTTTTTGTTTCTCCCTCTGCTGCTCTGCTTTTGTATCCTTTTAAACTGTTTTTCTTTTTATTTTTGATCTCTCTGGATGAAACTGTTTTCTGGGTTCAAATTTTTAGAATGATCTGAAGGTATTATAATGCCTAAGACTCTTTGTTTCTCTCATTCATTTTTTTCTTTTTAACTTTCCTCCTCTTCACTTTAATTTTTGTTTGTCATTTTCTTCAAGATTATTCCGCAAATCTATATTTGGCACAGCAGATGAAGTTGAGTTGAAGTTTATGAATAGGTAGGTATTCTCGTATTCGTCCAGCAATTTTAGCCCAACTGCGAAATTGCCAGTCTATGGCGATTCTGTTTACTAATATGCTTTCCATTGACGTGAAAACTTTTTCATCCTATGAATAGGAGAAATCATGAGGATATGAATCTATTCAGTGTAATTATGAACCAAGAAATCAGATGGTTGTCCAAACAGGTATACTCATGCAGGACATGCTAAGTTTTGTACATTTTTCTTTCTTGTGTATTGTTTCACATGTGATAATTAAGTTTTATGCAGTTTGCATGTCTGTAATTTAATTAATATTATGAATTCAATTAAATAATCATGGGAGGTACAAAGAATAAATTGAAGTTATTTTTATCTAATAGAGCTCATCCATATTTTTGCTTAAGCTCTTTAGTATAGTGAAGCCTGTTCTACATCCACTGTTTATTTTTCTTTTGTAAATTCTCTTTTTTCCCCTCAGTAAAATATGTTTCATTAATGTTCAACTTTCTTTATGCATTGGTATCTGTTTTAATAAATACTAGTCACTCGAAACATCATTTTTAAAAAGCCCACACCCCCACACACAAAAGGTGCAAGAGCATCTAGAGTGACCTGCTTGATGAATAAGTTCACCAAGCAACTGTGAGTTGTTTCTTTCCTGTTGTTTGGTAATTCTGACTAAGAAGACTTATGTGTGTTATCTCTTGATGGACACAAGTAGAAGAATTGAGGGATACATTATGTCAGTACATGAGAGCACAAACTTGGAACGCCACAACCAAGTTGTAGACCAAATAGGAAAATCACATCAATAAAAAACAAATTTGTGCTTTTATTTGAGTGGTTTTATGGATTGATACAATTATTAATTTATACTTCACGATTAACTTTAGTGCACTTTGGCATTTAACATGGCCTCATTTTAAAGAAAAATATTCTCCCAGGCAATGTTGTTCTTTCTGAAAATCAATCATTTACTCATTGCCCCAAGAGCTCATTTGGTATGAGTGACTTAAGCATTTGGACGTCAAGTACACAGCCCAATGGCAAAGTAGCAAAGACATTTTGTTGTGAATCCTCAATACCCTGATGACTAGGCCAACATTTTAAAATATACCATTAAGTGACAAAGGATCTGAAAAAGATTCTATATGATGAAAGTCTGAGTCATCTTTTCTCCATATTGGCGGCAGGTGATTAGAGTTAAATGGTCACTACATGCAAGAGAAGAGATAGTGTTTGAGCTTTCACAACATTTGAGGGGTAATGCAGCCAGGAGCTTGTTAGATGGAATAAGAAAGAATACCAGGGAAATGATTGAAGAACAAGAAGCAGTTAAGTGGCAGCTTGTTTACTATTCAAGATGTTATGCAGAGCACTGTTCGTGCGTGGTTGCAGGTATACCACACTATAACTATGTACATGCATATCTGAATTATTTACATGCATACACCTACATATCAGGTTGGGGTTTAGGTATAATGCCCTAGGGATGTGTGTAAGCTACAATATGTCAATGATTTTCAAGTAAGCTGTTTTTCCAAACATTGCTATGTAGATGAGCTCATTTTAGTCTTTGGCAACTTCCGTTCAAGAATAATATTTTGTCAATGTCAGAAATTCACTGTTGTCTTCAGTCGAGAATGGTGATTTTGTAACCTAGATTTTGCTGCTGGGATGGTGCATTTAACACGCTGATTTCATATTATATCTCGTTTCATTTTCACCACATACCAAATATGATCGACACTGTCAATTGCATTATTTAACATAGGCTGAAGATCAGAATTTCTAAAAGCTTTTGCCACTTCACCTACAGGACAGGAGCCTCCGTGTGACTCACAATTTGACTGTTTTTGGTGGATGTGGCCTTGTCCTCTCTATCATCACCGGTCTCTTCGGGATCAATGTTGATGGGATGCCGGGACATGATAATACACCATATGCGTTTGGTTTGTTTACCATCATCCTCATCATTATAGGAATTGTGCTGATTGCTATTGGACTGGTGTACCTTGGATTGAAGAAACCCGTAACTGAGGAGCAGGTTGAAGTAAGAAAGTTGGAGCTTGAACAGCTGGTTAAGATGTTCCAACATGAGGCAGAAACTCATGCACAATTGCGGCACGAATTTAAAAGAAGGAATCTTTCTCCAACTGCTGCAGATATGCTTCCAGACGGGGCTGAATATATCCTTATTCCATGAAGACATTCTATTTTGCAGCAAGGCTTGTGGAGTTGTGGTCAGTCGATACATGTAAATATTTCACATCCTTTTCCACGTGGTCTCTTGAGGTCTACCCTTTGTTCTGCTCACCTATTCTCGTTTCTTATAGTTGGGAATTCTGAATTTGAATGTCACATGTCAGATTAGAGCAGCAGCCCAGCACGGCCAAGCGGCTTGCTTTGAGAAATATTGATATGACATGTACATAAACTATATATCGCAAGGGGTGAGAACACAGATTCAGCAAAAACGTTCAATTCCATTTAGTAATTCTTTTTAAAGGAAATAAAAAACCTTTGTCTGAATATGAGTTGTTTGTAGGCAGTTATTACTTATTGCGAAGTTCGAGTTACTTCAAGTATATCGTTCTTTGGTACTGGAGATGGTTTTAACTTCCTTGCTATTAGACAAAGTTTGGTGAAGCAAAAGAGTATATATATGAACAAAGAAACAAGGTTCTTAAGACTAACGCGTAACAACTTCCTTGAGTGCTATTAACAGCTCAGGTACCTAACCAGACCATCACAACCTCTCTTTAACTAAATAACTGTAGAAGATTGTAACCTGCAACTAATGTATGAGGTTGCAAAAAGACCAACTTCATGCAGTCATACTAGTTCAATCACTGCCACTACCACTGCCATTACCATTACCATTACCACCATTACCTTCACCAGTGAAATTAGTACCACCACCATAGTTGCCACTACCATCACCACCGTCACTACTACCTCCAGAGGTGTCATTATCATTCGGGCTAGTCCCGTTCCTGTCTCGAATGTTAATAGCAAAACAAAGTGTGTCATCACGGTTTCTGAACGTCCAAATCTCTGCTGTATGGACGCCCTTTTTTATACCGTTTGCCTGTGCGAATTCAAACCACCTTGTGAGCAAAACACATCTGCGACACCCTTGCCAACGAGTAAAGTTAAGTTTCCATATTCTGTTCCGGGGACCTAAAACATGCACTGGTAGTTGTTCTCTGAAGGTACGTACACGTGTTCTTTCGTCTTCTGTGAGGCTCTCTTCCACTTCCGTCGGCAGGTAAAGACGGTTCTGAGTCTTTAATATATCACTCTCAAACATATCTTTCGTGTTTACCCACTCAATCTTTTTTCCTTTCAATACATTGATGATAGAAGTCTTCATACTTTCTGGCATCTTTGGCTCTGGAGCTCTTGTTCCTTTATTCTTCGTTGGTCTGTCCGTCTTCTTGTCGTTCGTTCCCTTCTTGTTGGTAACCCGATTGGTAGTCCTATATTCTTCCTCGTCGTCTTCTAGTTTTCTCTTCTTCTTCTTCATCGTGGCTTTATTGTCCTCGTGTTCCTCTACTAGTTGGGGTGGTTGTGCTAGTGAGCTAGATTCCTCCTCTTGCTGTGGTGACCGTTCGGGTGAGGGCGTAACTTCTCCTTCCTCTAGTGAACATGATAATGAACACGATGATACACAGTCCGAATTATCTTGCTTTTCTTGAATTAAATTGTCTTGTTCCATCTTTGCAACGTGTAGGATAGCACGCAAAAGTTGGGATCGTTGCATCTCGTAGCTAGTAACTATAGGGGGAGAGCAATATAGTTTACTTGTGTAGGAAGCAATGACAACATCGCAATGCATCTCTAATATTTATTGGGATGGGAAAAATACGTTCGTACTTGTTTAGGAAGCTTCTATTTCTATTCTTATCTCTTTTTTTTTTTTATTTCTATTAAAAGTGTGTTTCTATTCTAACTCTCTTGATTTATCACTAGGGGTGGAATTTGGGCGGGTTGGCTCGGGTTGAGACATAACCACCAAGTCCAATTCGAGTTTTAAATGTTTCAACCCGAGTTCGAGACTAAGTCCTATTTGGTCCTCAAATTTTCATCCCAAGTCCTAGCCGGACTAATTCGGATTGGGTCAGATTATGTCGGATTGGTCAAACTTTTCGGATTTTTTTTTTAAATTATGAGATAAAAACACTAAAATTGAAATCTTCTACTGAAATCAAAGGGATTTGATTGTTTGAAAGGGAAACTAAACTTGTTGATTATATTATTCTCTCTAAAATAGAGATTTCCAACTTTATATTTTTTTACAAAAATAGAATAATTGGTATATATATATATATATACACACACTGGCTCCGGTTTTTCGGTTTTTTATTTTTTAACCCAAACCTAACCCAAAACCAAATCAGGTTTTGATTTTACAAACCCAAGCCTAGACCACGGATTGACATGTTACCTCTATACCAACAAAAATCGGATTTTAATCCATCGGACTTGGGCTAACCCAACCCAAATTCCACCTCTAATCAACACACTGCTGGTTTCGATCTATCTACCCTTATTCTCCTCTTCAATGACAATATTCTGGTGCCACCACCATGTAGTTGTGCAGATATGAACCGTTTCGGCACCCACAATTGTGCCAGCGCCATTACCCACATTGTTGCTACTATTTTTCCCCCCTACAGTCATCGGCCACATTTTCCACAGTATCGCTGGTGCTACACCCCCCCCCCCCCACTAGTACTAGCTCCTTCATATGCCATCCCTTCAATATTGAGAGCAAAACACAATTTTTGTGCATCATTTTTTTTGAATGCCCAAATCTCTTCGACATGTTTTTTAGGTGTACGTATTCTCGTTCTCTCTAGCAAATTTCAACCAACCTCTAACAAAAACATACCTTCTAACACTAGGCCAATACCTCATTGTTTTTTCGTCCCACTCTTCACCTCATTGTTACTGAGACTACTATTGCATTCCTCATCGGTGCCTTCTTGTCCACTTCCTCGAACTCCATCATATCCTAATATTCCTCATCTAAGCGACTAAGCAACTAGTTTATTTAGCCTATGCAGTTTCTTTACTGATATTGTCTTCTCAACAACATCTTCATGCAATGGCAGCGCGTGAATGACATTGTTATCGTTATCATGTTCATGAGCATAAACGTTCCTTGGTCTATTTCGGATCCTCATCTCTGGCTAGTTTGAAATAGTTGTGAAGGAATGAAGTAATGCCAAAAAGTTGTAGTGGGTTGTATTTATAATGTGCAAAATATAAAACTAGCTCTAATTTGGTTTCCGATTCCTAAATATATTTGGTCTACTAAGTTAGTTGGACAGTAGGAATTCTCAATGAACTAGTACCACCACTGCAATGTAACCAACAACACATTTACACTTCTAAGTTTCTAGTATCCTTGAGACCGATGTTATTCCTAAAAAGTTTGAATTAAGTTCCGCACTGCCACAGCTTAAACGAATTAAAATGGCGATCGAAATTGTGGTGCGTTCACTAATTTAGAAACGTTCATGTTCATTACTTAATTAGCAGTGTTCTAAAAAACGCTAGGTAGCAGTCGGGCGGTGGGAGAGCGCCTAGGCCTTCTAGCCAGTGCCTAGACGGGCTAGGCGCTAGTCGGTTTTTTTTTCCCTAATATATATAGTAATACACACCTATACTACAAGAAATGAAGAAAATCATTTACCATAACTCAAAAAATAAACACAAACAAATATACTTATTACAAAAATGTATAATAGTTGAAGAATATCGACTTCATATAAAAATATACTTTTTGTTATAGTGGTATATAATTTACATTAGACTTAAATCTTTTAAACTCATTCAAATCTTAAGTCTATACAGGCTTTTAATTTTCGACATTTAATTATTCAAAAAAAAAAAAAAAAACTTGATCGGACCGCCTAGAGGTCACCTAGGCCCACTTAATCGGTCCACCTAGACTCGCCTAGTCAGTCCACCGATTTTTTAAACGATTTGAGCTTAGGCGAGTCGGTTGGGCACCGCCTAAGCGGTCTCTAGCGCCTAGAGACCGCTTAGGCGGCCGCCTAGACCGGTTTTTAGAACAATACTAGATTTTGAACCCGGTCATACGCCCGGGATCTATTAAATATTTTGTGTGCTGAAAAGACTTTACAAAATGTCTCACACAAATTTTCGAAACAGAATATATTTTTATTGAAAATAAACCGAAATACGTTAATGAGCAGCGATTATGGTGCAAAAGTACTTGGAAACTAAGGGATCAACTTTATATAGCCTCTTCACTTTGTAGTTTAGGATATTAATCTATAATTTTCAAATAGAATTATCTTAAACTCGATCTAGCTTGTATAATAGTTTTCTTAGATTTATAGTGATTTAGCTGCAAATTTTCAAATCAGAATATATTTTTATTGAAAATAAATCGAAATACGTTAATGAGTAGCAATTATGGTGCATAAGTACTTGGAAACTAAGGAATCAAATTGAGATAGTCTATTCACTTTGTGGTTTAGGATATTAATCTGTAATTTTCAAATAGAATTATCTTAAACTCGATCTAGCTTATATAATAGTTTTCTTATATTTATGGTGATTTACTGGCAAATTTTCGAATCAGAATATATTTTTATTGAAAATAAACCAAAATACGTTAATGAGCAGCGATTATGGTGTATAAGTACTTGAAAACTAAGGGGTCAAATTGAGATAGCTTCTTCACTTTGTGGTTTAGGATATTAATCCGTAATTTTCAAATGGAATTATCTTAAACTCGATCTAGTTTGTTTAATAGTTTTATTAGATTTATGGTAATTTAGCAGTAAATCATCACCGTTAAACTTTACATTACTAATGTGTACAAATCACTAAAATAGATTGATTGTTTCCATATCCTCAAAGAATACACTACTCCCACTTGAAAATATTTATCACATGAACGTGTCCTTATGAACGGGTGTCGTTATATTAAATTATTCTAAAAAATATTAGTAACTATGCATAGCTATGAGATATGAAAATTATATTAATTACTAATTTAAATTTCTTGCACCACTCTATAAAAAGGAAGCATCAAACCTTGATAAAACTCATCGATTTCTTTTTATTGTTAGGCTTAACAATAAAAGTTTGATTGAAGTTTTATGAGAATGCCCAATGTGGCGAAGATAATATTAAAGCTACTTGAATAGCAAGACATTCCCAATCACAATAAATGAATTATGACTAACACTACTTAAAATACAAAACTATATTTGTCGAGACATTTATTCCCTCTACATATAATACAAATATATTTTAGGGTTATTAGTTCAATGCATTTACATCAAGTTTCTGATTTTCTCTTAATTATTTTTTGAGGTTAGTTTAATGTAGTATGTTACATCCAGTTTCCAATTTCTCAATAATTATTCTTTGAGGTTAATTCAATGCAGTTGCATCAAGTTTTCGATTTTCTATTAATTATTATTTGAGGTTAGTTCAGTGCAATTGCATCTACTTTATGATTTCCCGTTAGTTATTCATTAAGGTTAATTCAGTACAGTTGCATCCGACCAATTTTCAATGTTTCGTTAATTAGTATTTGAGATTAGTTCATTGTATTTATATCCAGGTTCCAATCTCCTGTTAATTACTCTTTGAGGTTAGTTCAATACATCTGCATCCAATTTCTAATTTCCCGTTAATTGTTTTTCTAGGTTAGTTCGATAGTTTACTATTTCTATACAGTTTGCATACATGTAAGAGTCTGTTTTTATAAACTCATTTTCGTTTTAGGTTCCTAATTACTCGTAAATACTCATGTGAGAAGGCTAAAAAAGCGGACATTTATGCTTTGAGATCAGTGCGATGCAGTTATATCCGACTTCCAATTTCCAGTTAACTATTTTTTGAGGTTATTTCAATACATTTGCATCCAATTTATGATTTCCCGTTAGTTAATCTCTGATTTTAGTTTAATGCAGTTGCATCCAGTTTTTTGTTTTTCGTTAATTATTCTTTGAGGTTAGTTCAATGTAGTTGCATCTAATTTCTGATTTTATGTTAATTGTTCTTTGAGGTTAGTTCAATACATTTGCATTAAGTTTTCGATTTTCCATTAATTATTTTTTTAGGTTAGTTCAATACAGTTACATCAAATTTATAATTTCCCGTTAATTATTCATTTAGGTTAGTTCAATGTAGTTTCATCTATTTTTTAATGTTTCGTTAATTAGTCTCTGAGATTAGTTCATTGCATTTGGATCCAGTTTCCGATTTTCCGTGAATAACTCTTTAAGGTTAGTTCAATACATATGTATATAGTTTTTTATTATTTATGCTTTGAGGTTAGTTCGATGCAATTATATCCGGTTTCTGATTTTCCATTAATTATTCTTTGAGATTATTTCAATGCATTTGCATTTAGTTTCCGATTTCTCACCAATTATTCTATAAGGTTAGTTTAATG
The DNA here is from genome assembly GCF_015680905.1 of Coptis chinensis. Lineage (NCBI taxonomy): Eukaryota > Viridiplantae > Streptophyta > Magnoliopsida > Ranunculales > Ranunculaceae > Coptis > Coptis chinensis. The sequence continues at coordinate 80,023,754 of NC_141464.1, forward strand.
CAGTTGCATTCGGTTTTTTATTTTCTTTTAATTATTTTTTGAGTTTAGTTCAATGCATTTGCATCCAGTTTTTGGTTTCCCATTAATTATTATCTGAGGTTAGTTTGATGTATTTGCATACCGTTTCTGATTTCCCGTTAGATATTTTTCAAAGATTTGCATCCAATTTCTAATTTCCCGTTAGTTATTATCTGGCGTTAGTTTAATGCAATCGCATCCAGTTTCCAATTTTTAGTTAATTACTTTTTGTGTTTAGTTTATTGCATTTGCATAAAGTTTCCGATTTCTCGTTAATTACTCTTTGAGCTCAGTTATGTATTTGAATCCAGTTTCCGATTTTCTTTTAATTATCCAATGAGGTGTGTAATACTAACTTCTAATGATCCATCTGTAGTGTCCTTGCAAATATGACATAAAAAGTAAATTATGCTTGATTTACTATGTGGGATCATCGAAGATTATTCAGTTCCCGATTTCCCATTAATTATTCTTTAAATTATGCATGACTCACTATCACGAAATCTTCAAAGCTTATCTACTTAACGGGTGATGTTATATTAATTATTCTGAAAAATATTTGCAAATATGCGAAACTATTATATACTAATATTATATTGATCACTCAACCAAATTTCTTATAACGTGAAAACCTCACTTTCTATTAAAAAAAAAGAACTCACCTTTGATAAAACCCTTCAATTTCATTTTGTTATTTAATAAAAGAAGTTTGATTGAAGTTTTGTGAGATTGCCTAATAAGGTGAAGTTCATATATATTGAAGCTACTTGAATAGCAATGAGTTCCCAATTACACGAAAGAGATAAGATAAACATCATTTTAAATGCAAAACTATACTTTATCGAGACATTCCCATAACATATAACCCAACTATATTTTGAGATTAGTTCAATGCATTTGCATCCAAATTATGATTTTTCCGTTATATTTTGAGGTTAGTTCAATACTGATTGCATCGATTTCCAATTCCGTTATTTATTTTTGAGATCAATTCAATGCAGTTGCATTCAATTTCTAATTTCTCGTTAATTATTCTTTTCGGTTAGTTCAATACATTTGCATCCAATTTCCAATTTTCTATTAATTGTTCTTTGAGGTCAATTCAATGCATTTGCATCCAGTTTCTGATTTCCCGTTAATTATTCTGTGAGATTAGTTTAATGCATTTGCATCCAGTTTTTGATTTCTCGTTTATTATTTGATAAAGTTGTATTTTCATCTAGTTTTCGATTTCCCGTTAATTATTGTTTGAGGCTAGTTCAATGAATTTGCATCCAGTTTCTGATTTCCCGTTTATTTCTTGAGGTTAGTCCAATACATTTGCATCTAGTTTATTTTTTGAAATTAGTTCAGTGCAGTTGCATCCGGTTTCCGATTTTCGATTAATTATTTTTTAAGATTAGTTCCACGCATTTGCATCATATTTCCAATTTATAATTAATTTTTATTTGAGGTTAGTTCAATGCATTGATCCAGGTTTTCGTTTTCCGTTAATTTAATCTTTGAGGGTTAGTTCAATGTATTTGCATCCAGTTTCTGATTTTCCGACAATTATTTTTTTTATGTTAGTTTGATGTATTTGCATCCAAGTTTTGATTTTCCGTTAATTATTCTTTGAGGTTAGTTTAATGCAGTTGTATCTATATTCCAATTTTCTATTAATTACTTTTTAAGATTAATTTAATGCTTGCATTTGCATTCAATTTCGATTTTCCATTAAATATTATTTGAAGTTAGTTCGATGCATTTCCATCCAGTTTTGATTCCCCATTAATTGTTTTTTGGCGTTAGTTTCATTCAAAGATTTTATATTTTTTTAAAATATTTGTCATTGTTGTTTTGCCGTTATTATTTTTTTTTTTATTTTATATTATATATTTTGTGATGTTAGTTTTTGTATAATTGTTTTTAACTATGTTTTGAGGCCGTGTTAAGGATATATTCAAATAAGTTCGGTGCTTTATCATATAGATCTTGAAATTGTATGATTTGTAATAGGGAATTAGTTTATACAAATCACCTATTTTTAGCAATTTTTTTATTTAATCAAATATATAAGAATTGAAACACTAAAAGTGTTTGATTCGTAATAGGAAATTACCTTTTACAAATCACCTATTTTTTAGCAATTTATTTTTATTTGATCAAATATATAAGAATTGGAAATACACTCAAACTCTTCAAAGAGGTTCCATGTACATGAGATTGTAAGCTATTAGAAAAGACTATCTTTCATATTATAGTGCCACATAGGTGAGAGAAAAAACTAACTCTCATATTAGAGTGCCACATAGGAGAGAGAAAATCCTCCATGAGAGGTCTCTGCTTTAGTATATAGATAGTAGATTAATTAGAAATTGCAAACCAGGTGGATTTGGGCCAATTCAACAGATTAGGGCCCATTTTAATTTTTTATTTCAATTTTAACTGGGCTAAAGGCCCATTTTACTACCCAGAGAGCAAAAGGGCCAATGCAAGGCCCAAAATATAAAATATCGTGGAAATTTGACTAGTATGGCTGCTTGCATTGCGAATGTTCCAAGTAATTAACAAGGGTACCCAATTAACAATGCTTCCAGATTATGCATTTGATGTTAAAGACAAGGTTGCTGGAACGTTATTGTGGGTGAAGGTCCAACAGTGTGGTATCTTGAGATGATATAATCCTCAAATGTGCGCTGACAAGGTACAAGGCGCAATGGTGTGAAAGTCGGTTATTATTGGAGTTTAGCCTTCCATCTTCAAGAAGTTGTCCTAGATATTCGATATGTAGAGTAATTCTCTCTTGCATTGACCTATTTGAGAAGCCAAGTAAGCCTATGTCTTGTGATAGTAAAGGTTAGTTTAGAGTAAACCTAGTTGAAGTCTTATATGATAGTAAAGGTTAGATATATTATGGAAAAAATTAAGATTGGCAACATAAAATGGAACGGGGGATAAATGCACGAGTGAGAGAGAGAGAGACATATAGATTCCCATCCAATTGTTTTCTAGTTTCTACTTAAATAATCCCAAGGATATGAACAAAGGCCTATATCCCTATACGTACTCTTTCTGTTTTTTGTTATGAACAAAGGCATCCCTGAATATACCAAGGAGATGAGTTCATCTCATATGAAGACCCAAAAAAAAACTAAAAAACATAGTTTATTCTAGACAATGTTAATTATGTGAAGGAAGACGGTTTTCTTCATCTCAATTCCACTCATGCATAGTTGCATACACCATTTCCTGCATCATAACCTGCAACAAAATGAGCAACCCTTTCAAAAATCTAGTTCCTTTAAATTCACATCATCTGCATTAATTATTATACTGAGCTTTGTAAAAAGGACTTACTTGGATCAGTTACAACAATAAGACCAGAGTTGTTGAAGTAACAGTTCCACTTGTTTCTTCCCTTAGACTGGTAGTAGAGATTCATGGCTATGGAAGCATGGTTTAAAACAGTGTTTGGTATGTAGCATGGACAACCAACTTTTAGAACAATGCTACAATCAACCTGATAACACAAAGTACAGGGGATATATTCAGTGTAACCATAATAATGTTGAGGATGATATGCGTGACATGAGAAAGTAAAAAATCATTGTGAACTAAAAGTAATATTGGTGTACTATTCATTAACCTATTAATCACCAGATCATCTCAATCATGTATTATGGAGGTCAAATACCTGAGAGCCACACACATAGTCTATGTTTGCCTGTAAAGCTGCTTGATCAGATGAAGGCTTCCCAACACACCAAGTTTTCTGCAAAGCCCAAAAAAAATAGATCCTGTTATCTACTTTTACCCTTGATGCTAATATGATTCTGAGAAAGAAAAGGGCGAGGAGAGTGTGTATTCTGGACTTGCCTGATCACCGTTCACCAACTTCAAAAATCCACCTATAGAATGATCAAATTTATTTCAAACCGAGTTGATAGTAACTAGCAAGTACATTACAGATAATTATGTTAAAATTTCGCTTAACCACATGATAAAAGGATACCATGAAGGTACCAAGACCCAATTTGGATTCTAAACAAGATATCCTCTCTAAATCCCATATTCCCCTAGATTCAGAGAGGGTACATTGAAGGTACATGATAGCATTTGGAATATAAGTGAGGGTACACTTGCAAGGATGAAAAAAAGGTCCAGCAGAGGGTACCCTATATGGCTATATAAGATCCAATAAAACTTAAGAAAAATGTAGCAACTCTGTACTTGAAGAATAAAAAGTACCTGAGTTGGAGGACAAGATCAGCATGAAAAGAAAGAAAAGTGGAGGAGAAAAAGCTGGCTTTTCACTGGCCATTGCTGTGAAAAATGATTGGTAGAAGCTAAAAGGACAGAGTTGATGATGGTTTATGTGAACACAGAGAGAATGGCAGAGAATGTGGTATTTAAAGAGGGGAAACGAATCATCAAAGTCAGCATATAGTCAGCAACGGTTATATTTGAAGGGGGTGGTAGTACTTGGTGAAAGAATCAATTAAGAAGAAACTGACACTGATAAAAACAGAAAGACAAACAGACATACTGGGCCATTTGTTTTGTTTGGTCTTTTTCTCTTCATGTAACGTTAATAATTCTTAGTTGTTGCTCTCTAATACATGTCCTAGCCCCTCCTAGGTAATTAGAAAACTTGGCTACGAATTTTCGTTAGATGCACAAATGTTGTATATGATTTAATTTCATGATGAGACGATCTTAGTATGAGAAACCATTGGCAACCATAGGTTTTCTTCAATGGAAAAAGTTGGAATATTTATCACTCTTCTGTGTATTAGTGCTTGCATTCAATGTTTTGTTCTTTCTGTTACAATTTTTAATCAGATGGTCGTGACGTTTCCCGGGTCTTTCGCACCATTATCTAAAATGCTCTCGAAAAGTAAAGAAAAGTGAACCTCACTTGGTTTGCATCATTAAATATACAATAGAAATTCTCATCTAAGTGTGGGTTTATGAAAGTACGAGTTACGTACGTACGCACATCCTTGGGAGTCCCTCTTCTACCACAGAAAGTAGTGCAGCGCCCTCAACCAAAATATTGCTATGTGCCTAATGTCAAATAATTCCGAAGTCCAGCTCAAAGCACCAGTCTTGTTACCAGTTGCGGTGTTAATGCTGTCCATCAAAAGTTCACAGATAACATAGTATCCAAAAATAAGAAAAATGAATGGGACATTGGAACCTTTGTCTTTGAATGGAGTTACAGCCACTTTCTCAACTGAACAACTTTCACCACCGAGTGTTTAGCCATATGAGTCACTCAACTCTCAGACAACTAGCTGAATAAAGGCTATTTTGTACGTGATAGTGAGTTGGTGTTAGGACCCCATCTCTTTAATTACACTTTTCTTTTTGTCACGGTAGGTAACAAAGAAATTTCAATAACAATCAGGAAAAAAATAAGTAGGTACAAGAAAATGAGTCGAGATGAAGGGATTTTCATTACTAAGTTTATCAACTTCACACACAACTTCAATCTCCAGACAACAGTGCAGTTTCTTTTCCTTTCAAGCTAAGGAGAGTTAGTGTGCTCTAAACTCCACACGCTTGTACCAGTGTAAATAGACCATGGCAATAATAAGCTTCACTTTGATGATGTAATGCAAAAACTTCTACATGTTGATATCCTTAAGTTTTTGGATGATCAGTTTTCTAATATAATATAACTCTATACTCATTCCAGATTCTTCAAAGGTGAAATGATCTTACAACATTTTACCCTCAGTGGGGAGCAAAAATGTTCTGTATATGACTATATGAGCCATTCAAGGGATCTTAGATGAACAAAACTCACTGTATAAATCCAAAGCAGACTGAATTACCCTTGGCTAGCATATTGTTTATTGGGAAGCGTCCTCCAACCAATATCACGCCGAAAGAACCGTTCCTGCCAGTCAATTTGATCAACTGCTTGATATGCCCTGTCACATGCCTCTTCGATATCCCTTCCCTTTGCTGCTATCCCAAGCACAAGACCCCAACGGCAATGTAGTTATCACTGGAGTCTAGTGAGGTTCCAGCATGAAATATTTTAACTGATGGAGCAACACTCTCTGCTTCTTCGAGATTTTGGATTACTGTTCCCTTCTTGTAGGTCCCAGGGTAGCCCTGACTTGCCATCACCACCACCATAGCTGTACCAGGGGACCACTTTACTAATACACCACTTAACTCTCCTTTACATGCTGCAAGTAGTATTTGTGCTAAATCAGATTCCAACCGGACCATCAGAACCTGTTTGAACAGTCCATGCAGAAAGAATCAGGGAACGGCAGATACATATATATAATGAAAACTCCGAATATGAAATATGATCACTTTCATTTGAGGCTGTGATTGTGTTTGGCTTGGCAGGAAATTGTGGTCAATAGACACTGTAATCTGTATAATTTTTTTCTTTTAAAGTTTGGTGTCTGCTGGGCGATGAGAAAACATCTAGAAGTACAATTCCCAGTACGTCTTCATGATGTGTCACCTTGGCATATGTCAGGCTCTTTCTCTGATGGGAACAGTGCCATCACAGTTAGAAGTTAGAGCAACTAATCGATCATATAATTTGTTATAACTTCTTTGCGCAGAGAGAGGGTTGTGAGCATCCTATCATGCCAGTTACGGATATTAACCCAAGACAATGGATATTCATAGACAACTGATTCATACTTATGATGGATTTTGAATATGAATAAGTTGCCTTTTGACCAAGGGAAATTCCTGGACCAAGCCCATAAAACAGCATGTTCATTACCTTGCATGTGTGGTGGCATCAACTCTAACATTAATACTTTTTCATGAACCTTGACAATAACCTGGATGAGATAAGTTAACTTAGGGTTATGACTAACCTGGCACTCCGGATCTCCAAAACACACATTGTACTCGATTAGTTTAGGTGCTCCTGTTTTCTCAATCATGAGCCCTGCATACAAGACCCCAACAAACTTGCAGCCTTCAGCAGACATTCCTTTCACTGTTGGTAGGATTATAGAACTCATAACCAAAGACTTCAGCTCTTCTGTTAATATTGGTGCTGCCGAGTATGCACCCATTCCACCCGTATTGGGTCCTGTATCATCATCCCCAACGCGTTTATGGTCCTGAGCTGATTCAAGAGGTATGGCATTCTCACCATCCACCAAGGTAAAGAACGAAGCTTCTTCTCCTTCCAGAAGTTCCTCAATAACCATAGAGCAACCCGCAGAACCAAATATACCCTCAACCAACATTGAATCAACAGCTTCATATGCCTCCTCCAAAGTCATTGCAACTACAGCTCCTTTTCCTGCAGCAAGTCCATCTGCTTTGATAACAATGGGTGCGCCTTGTTCTTTGATGTACTGCTTTGCATCAGATGGGTTTGTAAACGTTTGATACTGCAGGTATGATCAGCAAAGAATTAGAATATATTCTGCAACCATTTTAACAAGGCAAGAGTAGAAGTCGTCTTGAAATTCCTTTTTAACATGAAATGATGCAACTAAAGTTTTATACAGAAACAGCATTCCCAATATACTAACAACTCCGAGAATAAAGGACGATCCCAGTGCAGGACTAGCAAAATCGTGATTTGCTGCTACATGATGCATCACTAATACGAGAGAATTGGTGCCTGATAGTAGAACGTGTTAGTATATCGCACTGGTGTACGATGTACAATATGGCTGTCATTTGAATAAGCAAAAATAGAGTCACTTACAGCAAAGTCTGTACACAAAATTGTGAAACAAAAGAACGTTTCTTACTGTGTACTTTCAAGACAGTAATTCCAATACAGGAGAACACTTTTGAAGATGCTATTGAAAATAAAATAATATTCTTTGCAAATATTCCCCATCATTGAACAAATAATTATCCTTTTCTCTCATTTCACTTTTTTGAAAACAAAAGCTTTTGAAGTTTAAAAGGTATGGAATTGCATTGAGTCTCATAAAAGTGGAGAAAGAAAATCAGTAAAACTCTGTCATAATTACATTCTAAGGCACAAATATATTTTTTTCTGCAACTGGGAACACTAGACCCAGAGACAAAACTAGCATGTTCATATGTATCTTGGAACTGCCTTCAAATTGACAAAATAAGCCACAAATAAAAGAAGATTGAACTCTATCATACTGCAAAATAAATCTTTACAGACCTTAGCAGTGGGAATTCCATACTTGTGACACAGCTTCTTCATGAAGTCCTTTGAGCCCTCTAAAGCAGCAGCCTCCGCTGATGGGCCAAAAGTAGGAATTTCTGCCTTTACGAGATCATTTGCAAGGCCCGCAACCAACGGAACTTCTGGCCCCACCACAACCAATCCAACTCCCCACCTCTGGCAAAAAGATATGACATCTGAGCTATTAGAAATGTCAAGGTCAGATATGCAAGTGGCATCTCCCGAAAGTTAGAAATCCCAGCATTACCAGTAGCACAAAAAGACAGCACCACAGGATGGTGATCGCTTCAAGGCATAGCAAACTGCGTGTTCCCTTCCCCACCAAACCGATGACCAACACTACCAGCCTCTCTTCTGAACATAAGAAGAAAAATTGACATTAAGTCGGGGAAATTCTCAATCGTAAATTATAAAACACAAGGGGAAATCATGAGTGATTCAACAACCATATACAGAACTAAGAAGATATCAAGTAGCTTCAAGCAGTTTACAACATCTTACAAATTTTTCCTTGAAACAAGACATAGTAAAGGCAATGACTTTGCATCAACAAAAGCCTACGAAAAATCATAAGGGTCGTATGTAGGGGACGTTTTGTGGGTAGACTACAAGCTATGGAGGAGGCGACTATGTCGATTGTAGGGCTAAATTTTCTTTTGTTGAAAACCTAGGAGGAGTGGAGGGGTACTGCATTTGGCAGCTTAGGCCTCAGATGGAGGACTCAGAGTTGGGCTGTGTGGAGGAGGACTTTGATCTATGGATGTGTCCTCTTAGGATTCATAAGATATCTCATCCCATAACCCTCTTTTTCATTGGACAACTATAATATCATCAGATGAAAAACTATCCCCAGTAGTCGAAAGTTGAAGAAAGCATTGAAAAGCATTACAACTTCAGAGCACAAACCAAGTCATACAATACAAACTTGAACACAGTTATAAAACAAAAGGAAAAAAATCTCTATTTCCAAACTATACATTGGAAATAAAAAAACGTGTAAGAAACTAGAAGACTGAAAAACATGCAATTTTAGAGTTCACAACATGTACACCATATGACATTAATAAGACATTTCAGTATCAGTAAACAAAAGAACCATTCCTATTTTTCAACATTTGAGTTATCATTAAAATTCCTTATCCTAACACGCTCATTGTTGCTCTTGCCACCTCCACTGCCAGTGTTGAAACCAGACTGCTCAGAAATCTGGGAAAAACACTTAAATAGCTGACATGAGCTCCATAAGCTGAAACTTGTGCGATGGGGTAAAATAAACCCGAAGCAGGCCGATTCACACAAAAAGATTTTGACACTGACTTGTCAATACAACTCCAAAATGCCACTCTATTTGAAGCAATGCAAGCCATCATACAGTCCTTTCAAATAAAACCAAATGTATTCCCACCAATGTACAACTAACTAAACTCCTACCACAACTTTCACCCCTTTCTAGCTGTCCCTTCAAAGATAAAACACTAAAACTATAAAAAAGAATCTTACTTTCTTCCTTCCTTCAATATTCCTTAAGCCCCTTTTTATTCTTTTCACTATCTTAATATGTTTTCCCTTCAAGTTTTGATATTTATACTCAAAATAAGTGAAAATTATGTGAAAAGCCAAACCTTTTTTTTGTAGAAACTAAGAAAACCCAACTTCCTGTGCTTCAAGTTTTGAGATTGAAGCTGGAATGGTGAAAAGAAAGTGAAGGTTGAAGAGTGAAGTGAAGAGTCATTAATTATGTGAAGGAAGACGGTCTTTTAATCTCAATTCCACTCATGCATAGTTGCACACACCATTTCCTGCATCATAACCTGCAACAAAATGAGCAACCCTTTCAAAAATCTAGTTCCTCTAAATTCACATCATCTGCATTAATTATTATACTGAGCTTTGTAAAAAGGACTTACTTGGATCAGTTACAACAATAAGACCAGAGTTGTTGAAGTAACAGTTCCACTTGTTTCTTCCCTTAGACTGGTAGTAGAGGTTCATGGCTATGGAAGTATGGTTTAAAACAGTGTCTGGTGTATAGCATGGACAAGCAACTTTTAGAACAATGCTATAATCAACCTGATAACACAAAGTACAGGGGATATATTCAGTGTAACCATAATAATGTTGAGGATGATATGCCTGACATGAGAAAGTAAAAAATCATTGTGAACTAAAAATAATATTGGTGTACTACTCATTAACTGATTAATCACCAGATCATCTAAATCGTGTATTATGGAAGTCAAATACCTGAGAGCCGCACACATAGTCTATGTTTGCTTGTAGAGCTGCTTGATCAGATGAAGGCTTACCAACACACCAAGTTTTCTGCAAAGCCAAAAAATTAGATCCTGTTATCTACTTTTATCCTTGATATGATGCTAATATGATCCTGAGAAAGAAAAGGGTGAGGAGAGGGGGTATTCTGCACTTGCCTGATCACCGTTCACCAACTTCAAAAATCCACCTATAGAATGATCAAATTTATTTCAACCGAATTGATAGTAACTAACAAGTACAGTACAGATAATTATGATAAAAGGATACCATGAAGGTACCTAGACCCAATTTGGATTCTATATAAGATAGCCTCTCTAAATCCAATATTCCCCTAGCAAGATTCAGAGAGGGTACATGACAGCATTTGAAATATAAGTGAGGGTACACTTGCAAGGATGAAAAACAGTCCAGCAGAGGGGTACCCTATATAGGATCCAACAAGACTTAAGAAAAATGTAGCTACTCTGTACTATAAGACATGGTCACGTCAATGCTTATACCATTCTTGCTCCATACCCTTCAGGCATTCCTTCTTTTTCGTTCGATGCCTACCGCATTGTGGTATACTCGTAACTAACTATGATTAAGTGCAACCTGAATGCATACTCCTGAAACATCTCCATACCTGCAAGTATTGATCTGAAATTCGACTATAATAACTATTTCTTCCCTAGAAATATATCACCTCGAATCACAATTGTTTGCGTCAAATCAAATGCTTTGAATCAAATCATTCAGGTTGAATCAAATCATTCAGTATCAAAGTTATAATTCAAAGAGGGAGAGATTCTTCCGAAAATCTGAAACAGTTGCCTACTTTCTGCATTATTTATCCCAATGTCGTGTATTTAAATATACAGAAAAATCTAAGACATGTTGAGAAAGAAAACAACAAAAATGAATTTGCGAACAGTACTGCTGCTGGAAAGTCAACTGGATTCGGAACAAAAGAATATGAACTGACCTAACCTCAAGGGCTGCAGAACTGTCGGCACCTATGTTAACTTGTTAAGTTGTTACAGGAAATGCCTCTTGATTATGAGTACAACAGCAAAACAAGTTTCATATGCTTTATCATCGAAAGATCCCCGTGAAGCCATGCAATTATTTGCACTAAAAGTCCTTGATCATATACAAAGTTTCATGTACGACACAAGCTTTCTGCTAGTAATATTAATTTTTCAGTCAACTGGATGCAAGAGCCTGCAGCACGACTTTCCCTTTGGCATCACCAGTTTTCAGTTTTCACTGCCATATCAGGAACTTCTAGCTGCATAGTACATATCAGAGCTCAAGATTTCTCTACACGTGGTAAGGCATCTGCCTCCTTCCTTCCATAAATTCCTGATTGAAGCAAGAAGATTAATATTATAACCAAATTAAGATATAGGGAACCCAAATTGTTTGGACAATTATCAAACAGACCAAGAGAATTGGAAACTCAAAATTCTAGCCAACAACAACAACAACTTCAACATCCAATAAGCATGAAAAGAAATCAACTCCTGTACACCATTTATCTCTACAATGTTGGCTTTAAACTCGATAACTTATCCTGCAACTCTTCAAACAATCTACACACGGTCTTAAATATCACAACATGTAAGCAATCACATCTCACGGTCCATGTTCATACATAAATAAAGTACAAACATATTATATACAACATTTAAAAGGCACAAACAATTCAATCACATCTCACAGTCCATGTTCACACATAAATAAAGAACAAACATATTGTATATAACATTTAAAGGGCACAAACAATTGGACACGTAACCAGAGAAAACTAGATTAAGAAATCTAATTGAACTACGTGCATTTGTGTCACACAGGGATAACAACACTATACAAAGTCTAAAAAACACATTGCAATAAGGATTGGCCTAAATTTACTTCCCATTCTTACTGGCGGTTTACACTCCCTGCTAAGAGAGATAAAACTTGTACCAGAAAATCTAACCATACAATATGTTCTCCATATGACGATGACATATTCTCCATATGACGATGACCATAGTCACAAATATAAATCAAACTTGGAATTCCAAAAATATTCAAAACTTTAACTCGGAACTCATACACCTAGACCACTGAAGTGTACCACTTATTTGAACTGATATGTCAAAAAGTAAAGAGTCTCAGATCGGACATGTAGAATTACTGGACCTTGGATCAACCAATGCGATCTTCATCAGGATCAAGCAACAGAGAAAGAATCCCACAGACTGACTCATACAATATAGGGAATGTGATACTTAAGTAAAGAAAGTATGCTAGGTACTGAAAAATGTAATATGAGCAGTAGTCTACCTGCTTTCGAATCTTGCCATGGAAACTGCTATCTGAGACACCTTGATGAAGTAGCTGTTTTACTTTTCTATCAGCATAAAACTCAGAAAGGCAGCTGTTAGCTTCTGATATGAATCCAGATCTAAATGCACATAAACTAAGCTGCGCCATTGCCCTGTTGAGAGTATTTGTAATGTGAATTGAAGGCGGAAGCGACTTCAATCAACACACCATTTAAAAATTAACCCTAATTTGATGGAAAAAGGGGATTTTAGTAAATCCTAAAATCAACACACTTTTAACCTCAATAAATCAACCAACTAATTTGTGAGACCAAAGGTCTTATTTATACAATCCAATCCTTAAGCTCCAAGGAATCCTAAGTAGAAACCAATTACTAAATAAACTATATTACTATATACTAACCAATACTAATTCCATCAAATGGGGTTGAATTGTCCATATGTTGAACCTTATCCTGTAAGTGGCTCACCAACAGGATATTACAAAATCCATCCCAGCCTTGATTGTTGAACGGTTATTATTGAATTTTATCCTTCGAGAATTGTTTCATCTAGTCAAAGGTTTGAACCCTAGATTTAGGTGTTTCATTTCTTATAATCAATTTGTGTTTATTATCGATGTTTGCTTCCGTAGATGATTTACATCACTTTCACTCAAAACATCTAGACTGCTCAAGCATACCACTTACTTGAACTGATTTGTCAAAGAGTAAGAGTCTCAGATCTAATTAATTTTTGGGGAGGATGATCTTACTGAAATGAAAATTTTCTGACACTTGAATTGACCAATGTGATCTTCATTAGATTCAAACAACAGAGCAAGAAAAGGGGTGACAGACTGAGTCATGCAAAAAAGGAATGTGATACTTTGGTAAAGATAGTATGCTATGTACAGCCAAATGTAATATCAACAGGAATCTACCTGCTTTCAAGTCTTGTAACTGAAGCTTCCATCTGAAACACCTTGATGAAGTAGATTCTTTACACTTCCATCAGCATATAACTTGGATAGGTAGCTGTGAGCTTTGGCTATGAGTCCAGCTCTAGATGCACATAAAACAGGCTGTGCTATTGCCCTGTTGAAGAGTATGTTGGTTGACATGACCATATGCTGCACCTTATCTGGATGGTACATGCGAACTCGAAACCCTCTTATATGAGATGTTTAGAATTCCCAATTGTTGTGCATCTAAAACTCTTTACTCTAATATCTCTCTTCTAGCCTAGATCTCAGATTTTGATGCCACATCTGCAATTATTTTGGTTGAATCCATGCTGACATCACCTTTCTTGCAACTCCAATCTGCTCAACGTCAGTGTTATCTATCAGCAACCCAGATCACTGGCTTCGAACTCATCTCCTATAATAGTAGGAATACAGCAAATAAATACAACTTAAGTCCGAAACGTTAACAGCATAGTTCACATCAGCCAATATATGCTGAAATATATCTCAGTTCTTACCATGAGGGGGGGCGGGAGCTCATTTTCCAAGGAAAAAGGAGTAAAAGGAGTGCTTGAGGTGACCAAGTTCCGAAGCAAAAACACCCATCATAAACAGACAAGTATGCAACCATCTTAAGGTGGATCAAATGGGGAAAAGGAGATCCCCCAAACTTCCGAAGTTACTGACTTGCACAGACATCCTTGAGGAGTATTTGTCTTTTTTTTTTATTGCTAATTTGAGTTTTTTCTATCAATAATTAACAAGCTGAGGGGAGACCAAGATTGAAAGGCATCCCTACTAGGTGGGTACTCCACAACCTCAACAATCATTTTGCACACATCCCTCTAGTTCTCAAAACGAAAAATAAGCTTGTACAAAGGGATACCTGCAACCTTCAGAAGTCATCTTCCAAAATCTAATTTATACAATCCCAAATCATAATTCAAAGAAAATTAATAAATGGATTGAATATGAAGATGTTGATTTAGCATTAACAACTTTTTATAATGACTAGTTTTTTTTTTTTCTTTTCCCAAAGGAAATGCATAAAAACATTGAGACAGGCATACTAAGATACAAGTACGAGAATGTAAGTCAAGAAGCCTATGACACGAAAAAGACAATTCAAGTCACGTAATCATGCTCCATCAACTGAAACTATGCTGTCAGGGGCGAGGTGAGGAGCAAGGCGTTATGTTTCCCAACCAAAGCCATGGGCAGCATTGGCACCACCTAACTAATGCCTTTGACCGCCTTGACAGATTTGACACCGGGGCGCCTTGGGCTCCAAAGTGTCCTTTTAAGAACACATAAAGACAAGCCTAACGTCACAGACTCACAGGATTATAATGCTTATGAGCAATTTATAAAAAGAAAAACTCAATAAATAACAGAATACATATTCACAATGTGAAAATTCTGTTCTTGAAACAATAAATGTCTTACCTGTTAGAATGGCAATATCTTGAACAAGAGCCTTTCGCCTCTCATCAAAACATGGTGCTTTGATTGCAGCAACATTGGTGGTACCTCATAGCTTGTTCACAACAAGGGCATCCAAAGCCGCCCCAGTGACATCTTCAGCAATAATAAGTAGCAGCGATCGCAATTGGGTTGTCTTCTCCAACAAAGGATTTATATCTCTTGTCGATGAAATATTTTGATCAGTCACCTAAACCTTTGCATTTTCAAACACAGCAATCAACTTCTCTGGACTTGTCACAAACTGTGGGAAGATGTAGCCTCTACCAATTTAATATAATACACCAAAGGATAGCGAGATCTGAGGGAACCACAGCATGACATAAAAGCCATGCACCATTTACGCATGGATAGAAAAACTTATAGGCAAGGACGCCGTGCAAAGATACAAACCTCCACTCCTTCAACGTCAACTGTTGTCACCAAGGATGATGAAGGGTCAATACACAAAACACCATCCAGTCAACAACATCAGCAATCAAGAAATAGTCTCATGATTGCCAGCAGAGATAGTGGCAACAGCTGAAATGCACCAGGGAGAAAATGATCAATGAAACACAGATACTAGCACAGTGGACCGTTCAGATAACAGTAATAAGTGCAATGGGATTAGATTTAGATATAAAGAAACTAAATCTTTATTACACCATCCAAATAATATGAAAAGACGTACTGTATAGTCTTATCACTTACTTTCTTAGTCTTCTTTACTACAAAACACCACGCGACCTTCAATGGGCTTTGCTTTCTTCTCTAAATCTGCCAGTAGACCCTGTATAGTCTTATCACTTACTTTCTTAGTCTTCTCTAAATTTGCACCGGATGTAACAATCAACAACCCTAATTTAAAGATTTCTCGGACAAGAACCTATGCTGTCGTTGTCCCATCACTAAGCAGAGTCATTTGTTTTACTTGCAACCTTTTTCCCGAAGAGCAGTCGTTGTTATACATAGTACATATTGTTCGAGTTCTAAGAGGACATCTCCTGAATATTCTGGGAAGTTTCTATTAATGTAAACTCTTATTTTTCATATATATAAATATATTGAAGTGATACAAAGCCAGAAGTAATAAGGTCGTATACTCTTTTTCTCTTTTCTCTCTATTAACAACAATACAATTTTACTCATATAACTATCAATAATAATTGACTACTTGTATCACTTTTGACGTTCGACTGTTACAGACAAACCAAATACCAAGCTTTCAAATCATTATAGTTCTCCAAATCGCCTATGCCTCATTCTAATATAATAGCAACATAATGTTAAATAAAAAAATAACAGTTGTTTATTGATCATCAGTGTATCAAGTTCATAAATTTTAAGCAATAGAAAAGCACAAAAGTATAACACCCAGAGGCAAGACCGGAAGAATGAAGGTGGTAAATATCATCCAATTCAAAATATATTAGATGTCCAACATAATTACCAGAAAAAGGTGGCTCAGCCTAAACAGAGAGTGATTGCTGACCACCCTTCATGCGGAAAATACTGTATAGCGGGTCTCTCTCTCTGAAAATTGTGATTCCATGGAAATACAAATACATAAAATAGGAAGCCCTATTTATATTTTTTCAGTTAATATTTTAAATCATATTTCCATGAGCCCTACAGGTTTTTCACTTAATATTATATCAGCAGGAAACTCCAATCTTGTACCAAGTAGTGCAACAAAAAGTATTTTGTACAACTATTTAAATGCGAGAAGAGGGATTTCTACTTTCAAAATAGAAAATGATCATGGCAAGTAATTTCAAATTTTAGTGCAGTAGAGCATAAGCACTGTAACAAACACATTTTTGGATTACAAAAAACTCATAATGTTATCTTTCATGAAATCATTCTCCCAAAAATGAAACACTACCCATGCATCAGTGCATCATGCATAAAACTCAAAAAGATACAAAAGAAAGAGAACGCACAATATATATACTGATTATAACGACAAAAATTACGTGTCAACCATCCCCAAGACATGGGGGCATTGCATCCAATTCTCCACGTCCTGGCTTCAAAGTCTTTACAATTACTTTCATCAAGTACTGGTAACTGTTTAGTCAACTATGTAACAAAGCCGGTAGCTTTGTAGAAGTGTGACGGGTATGCTGGTCCCAGTTTGCACAAGGCTCCTCAATATGATCATCATCTTGCTCACCATGCCATGCTCTATAGTATTTGGATAAGTTGAGTGTGGTTGTAGGCTGGTCCACGCTCGCTGAACTATAACACGGAGAATAAGTGAACTGGCATATTCTCATAGCCTCTTCTTTGATCTTGGACTTCAGCATCTCAAGGACATCATTATCCCGATCCCCGAGGAAACTCCAGAAACCGAAAGACTGGATGACATTGAAGGATGTCTGGAAATCTCCCTTGCTAAGGGCCGAAGAGGCAACCATTATGCAATCACGAACATTTTCACGGGAGGGCGTAAAATTCGTCTCTGACTCTCCTCAAGCAGCTTACGGAATGTCTTGCTTATAACTTTCCCTTTGGCATCACCAACTGTCACTGCCATATTAGGAACTTCCAGAAGCATAGCACATATCAGATGGACAGCATCCAAGAGCTCAAGATTTATGTGCATGTGGTAAGGCATCTGCCTCCTCCTTTCCATAATTTCCTGGTTAAAGCAAGAAGATTGATAATAGAATCAGATAAAGATATAGGGAAACCAAATTGTTTTGGAAATTATCAACAGAGCAATAGAATCAGAAACTCAAAATCCTAGCCAGCAACAACAACAATTTCAACTTCTAATAAGCAGGAATACAAATTAACTCTTTTAAAACCATCTATCCCTACAATGTTGGATTAAAACTCAATAACTACACTATCCAACAACTCTTCAAACAATCTAAGTACAAGGTCTTAAGTATTACAACATGACAGCCCATCTTCATACAAAAATAAAGTACAAACACCTTATAGATAATATTTGGAAGGCACAAATAATTGGACACCTAACCACAGAAAGCTAGATTAAGAAATCAAATTGAACTAAGTGTGTTTGTGTCACACAAGGATAACAAGCACTATATAGAGCCTAAAAAACACACTGCAATAAGGATTGGCATAAATTTACTTCCCATTCTTACTGCCAGTTTATACTCCCTGCTATGGGAGATGAAACCTGTAGGAGAAAATCTAACCATACAATATGTTCTCCATATGACAAAGACAATAGTCACAGAATTTAAATCATTGGGAAATCAATAAAATTCCAACACTTTCACTCAAAACTGATATATCTAGACCATGTAGTGTATCGCATATGTGACCTGATTTGTCAAAAAGTAAAGAGTCTAAGATCTAACACGAAGAATTACTGGACACTTTGATTGACCAATGTGATCTTCATCAGGATCAAGCAACAGAGTAGATAGTATGCTAGGTACTGAAAAAATGTAATAAGGGCAGTAGTCTACCTGCTTTCGAGTCTTTCCCTGGAACCTACTATCTGAGACACATTGATAAAGTAGCTCCTTTACATTTCCATCAGCATATAACTCAGAATGGTAGCTGTGACTAGCAGTGCCGGTTCTACCCAGTCCAAGAGCTAGTATATCCTAGCCCATCTACCGTACTAACTCTATTATTGTTTTATTGTGAAAAAAAAACTCACTATTTGTTTTTCATTTATTTTAATCCATTAGATAAACGGTTTTACATTGAAAAATTGAAAATTAGAAAATCGTATTAAACCCCTTCGTTTCCCTAGGGTTTTCGCCTTTTCCAATAAAATTAGAAAATCGCATTAAACATATTGAGGGTTACATTTATCAAATTGCAGCCACACTTCAATATTATTTCTATCACTCTTTTGCCTTATTTGATTTTTCTATATTATTTAATTTGGTGTAGAATTCTCCCTCTTTCTTGTGTAATTATTTGTTAAATAAATCTATTGAAATTTCAAGTTTGTGACATTGTTGTTTGGTCATAATCTGCTATGATGTTATAGGTGTAGGACATTTTTTTATTCTTCCACTCTTCTTCATGTATTTATTTTATGGTGTTTTGTTTTAGATCTCTCTGTATGTGAGGATCTCCCTCACAACACACCTATGTTTCTACTTCACTTTGTATTTATGTTCTTTTTATCAATAAAATTCAATTAAAAAAAATTGTGGAGAGACACTTAGTATCAATAAAAAAAATTTAGAAGATAACAATTAAAAAATAATTGTTATCTTCTAAATTTTTTGTTATAAAAAAAAATGTTTGTGGGAGAAACTATTCAAGAAAGAAAAAAAAAATTATGATCAATTTTTACAATAATTGTTATCTTCTAAATTTTTTGTTATAAAAAAAAAATGTTTGTGGAGGAGACTATTCAAAAAAGAAAAAAGAAAATGTTAGAATCAATTTTTACAATAATTGTTATATTCTAAATTTTTTGTTAAATAAACTAAGTGTTTGCATTCATATGAAATAACGTAAATAATGTAACGATTTTATTGAAACTTTGCTTAGATCCCTCGATTACCTTGAGCCGCCCCCTACACATGCTTGAAATTAACACAAGTTGTTGCCCACCAATACACATCTCCTGATTGTTGTACATGTTTCCTCATCGCGTCATAAGCCTGGTGGGGCTTATAGTACAAAACTTGTAGCATTCTAAATGCAACAATTGCAGCTGCCCCAAAATCATTTCTCCGTTGTTGTAAGTAGTCTAACACAGTTTGAGAAAGAAGAAAGAAAACTGGGTCACAGCGGAGCATCTCCTTATAGGCTGGAGAAAAAAAGGTTTAACAGATTTTAGAGTAATAGAGTATTCAAAAAGAGGTTGAGCATATAATTCAGGTAAGTTTCGCCTCTAAACATGAACCACTCCCCCCTATCACTTGTTTCTATCATAAATTCCAAAGAATCATCTAACACAATGTTGAGATTATCTTCAAGGATATCCATTACGACAAGCATGTTTTGCACACAATTTTTCAACATAGCGACATGCACATGTCCACAAGGAAGCAGTTTAAGCTGAACCACCGAAATAACATATACAAGAATTTCAAGTTTTTGGACAGGAGTTTTTCCAAAATGTGCCAACAATGTTAGTTGTTCTATCTCCTCAAGCATCCCCTTTCCCTTTCGACCAGCAGTGGCTCTGAACATCTTGTTAATGGCAGTGCCGGTTCTACCCTATAGCAAAATAAGCAGCCACTTAGGGCCCGCAGTCCAAGGGGCCTAATATATCTTAACCCACCTACAGTCATAAGTCTATTATTGTTTTATTGTGAAAAAAAAAACTCGCTATTTGTTTTTCATTTATTTTAATTTGTTAGATAAACGGTTTTATATTGGAAAATTGGAAATTAGAAAATCGCATTAAATTCCTTCGTTTCCTTAGCGTTTTCGCCTTCTCCAATAAATAAACAGGTACGTCTCCATAACTAATTAAACTTCTTCAACACTCTATGACAATTTATCAAATTGGAGCCACACTTCAATATTATTTCTATCATTCTTTTGCCTTATTTGGTTTTTCTATATTGTTTAATTTGATGTAGAATTTTCTCTCTCTCTCTCTCTCTCTCTCTCTTGTGTAATTATTTGTTAAATAAATCTATTGAAATTTCAAGTTTGTGACATTGTTGTTTGGTCATAATCTGCTACGATGATATAGGTGTAGGACATTTTTTTTATTCTTCCACTCTTCCTCATGTATTTATGGTGTTTTGTCTTAAATATCTATGTATGTGAGGATCTCCCTCACAACACTCCTATGTTTCTACTTCACTTTGTATTTATGTTCTTTTTATCAATAAAATTCAATTAAAATTTTTTTGTGGAGAGACTATTCAAGAAAAAATAAATAAAATGTTAAGATCAATTTTGACAATAATTGTTATCTTCTAAATTTTTTGTTATAAAAAAAAAAAAAGCTTGTAGGAGAGACTATTCAAGAAAAAAAAAATGTTAGCATCAATTTTTACAATAATTATTATCTTCTAAATTTTTTGTTATAAAAAAAAATATTTGTAGAGGAGACTATTCAAGAAAGAAAAAAATAAAATGTTATGATCAATTTTTACAATAATTGTTATCTTCTAAATTTTTTGTTAAATAAACTAAGCATTTGCATTCATGTGAAATAACGTAAATAAATCATATCGATCTATAAGATGTAACCGTTTTATTGGAACTTTGCTTAGGCCCCCGATTGCCTTGAGCCGCCCCTGGTTAATGGTATCCCATATAATAACATTATTATTAGTTGGATCCGCAAAAAATCTATTAAGCCTATCCATCTCCTTCACCCAATTCTCACCTTCGGGTTTCTCATACTTGTTTCCATCATCATCCGAATCCCATTCGGAATCAAATTCACCATCTCCAAACTTATTCTTGTAAATGACTACTTCTTCTTCGTCTTCTGGGTTCGTGTTCGTGTTTGTTTCACTGTAGTCACTCGGGAAAATATCATCATCATCATCACTGTCGTAACTCATTCTAATCGACAATAGCAATACAAAAGTTGAGGAATCAATTTATTCAGAAAAAAGAGATCGAATTTGTAGTCAGTTTCCTAATTGGTTTCCTAATTGGACTTTTAACGATAGCCCAGAAAGTGTCGACGGGCCTGGGCAAATCTAGCTAAACTCAATCCCAAAGCCTCTTAATTGTTGCAATGTTTGTTCATAGGCCTGGTCATCACTTCCACTCATAGCATATTTCATTGACTCTTCAAAATCTCAGACACTTGATCATCAACATCTTGATTTCACGCTTATCCTCGTCTCCTTTTAAGTATCCTACACCAACAAAGACAAATAGAGTGGACCATTAGATTTTACAATAGTATAAGCATATTTACATGATTTGCATGTTTGACCTGAGATCTCATTTAAGACCTCCAATATCTTTCCAGTTGACATTGGGCACCTCAACAACCTGAGAAACGAAAAGCAAAAGTCAAGTTGATACTGAGAAAAGTCCCAAAGAGAAAGTAGATATATCCAAATAGGCAAATAGAACGTGTAGTTGAAAATCATTTCGTAAGTATACTTACTGTTCCATGCAACGCAGACTCATTGATTGTCCCAAGGGCCATCTTGAAGTGTTCATTTGTCACGGCCATGGAGTTCAGAATTTGAGCATCTATTGAATCATCTTCCAAGTCCATCACATCCATCTTTTCTCGGATGCATTCAAGTGCAGATTCAAACCCCAATACTTTGTTGAGCCACCGTTTCTTAGAGTTCTAAGGGACATCGACCTGAACTTTTTCAGAAGTTCCTATTATTGTAAACTCTTATTTTCATATGATACTGAAGTGATACAAGGCCGTAACCTCTTTTTCTCCCCAAACTTCTTCTCCATAACAAGAACACAATTTTATTGTTGCATTAGAGTAGTGATCCTTTGTTCCATAAAGTACTTTATGCTTTTGATATGTATGTATGACAAAGGGATGCCTAGAAAGGTGAGATCTCCATTTGCTAACTGCCATCACGATGACTAGTAATTCTCTATTGTAAGTCGAGAAGCTAACGCCTTAGTCGGTTAGTCCCTAAGGCTTTGCTGAAAAAGGCAATAGGTCGTCCTCCTTCCATTAACACATCCCCAACACCTCAAGCACATGCATCCATTTTGGAACAAAGTTTTGGAACAAAGAAGCCTCGCAATATTCTACTGCCTGAAGATTACTACTAAAACTGTCACCGTCCAAATCATAACTATCTTTAGATGGCAAGTGACTGGTTTCCCCATCCACAGACTCCAAAACCCTTACCACGGCGTTCGGAAAGTGTCTGAAGCATTTCATTCCTCCGTGCGCAAAGTTCTAGCTTCAGTATCT
Organism: Coptis chinensis; assembly: GCF_015680905.1. Classification (NCBI taxonomy): domain Eukaryota; kingdom Viridiplantae; phylum Streptophyta; class Magnoliopsida; order Ranunculales; family Ranunculaceae; genus Coptis; species Coptis chinensis. Next base: position 80,046,757 of record NC_141464.1, read on the forward strand.
TTGGTAACACTCCCGTAAATCTCACGATCTAGTTTTTTCATCAGATTAGGAACAGAAAATGAGTCAGACTTGGCTGCTTCGAAATTTTGGTGGACATTTGATTTTATGGCAATAGGGCTTTCAAAGACAGTTGAGGCTTCTGAATCTGTAAAACTAGGACTACTCTTGTCTCTCTTATAATTTGTGTCAGCATGCATATCTCACTTAGTAATTTCAATCTCTTATTACTCTATGGATGAAGCTCTGTGGCACAAAACAATCATATACAGAATTACAGGCATGCACATATAAGTACAAAGAAAATTACCATTTGTTTTTAAGTGTGGTTAGCACTTAGCCGTACGCCCGTACATGCACATAAGACAGTATGAATCAAATTCATTTCTTGAAGTCATGATCATTTCCTCAGTTATCATTGATTCAGGTTCTGCTGCAAATTATTCAAAAATTGTAGCCCACAGCTACTTGCACACACACGCATACGAACACACCCGCACACGAAATCGAGTTGGCGAGACGATATAGTCTAGACTCTAGAGAACCTGCTTGTTATCTCAACAAACATGCAACAGAACCTTTCTCTTTCGCTAGAGAAACAAAAATGGTTCTTGCACAACAATCTCTTACTCTATACTCAAAAACCCATCCCATCATATATCATCATCTTAAAACCTCAACTTATGTCAACTTATTATGTAACGTTATTAAGTTTTTCAACATGGGGTTCACATTTGTTCCAAAAAACAAATGATTCAGCATATTAACCTCTATAAATCGATCAGCATTATGAAACATACCAGTAGGGTGTTGGGGACAACGATACCAATTGATCCCCACTACTAAGATAACTTGCACTTGGACCAACTACAATCTCCAGACAAAAATCTAAACTTTCACTACAACCAACCTAGCATGCCCAACTCTCTAAACAACTATCACAACACAAATAATAATAATGCAAAGAAAGTAAAACATACCACAACACAAGATGTAACGTGTTTCAGCCAATGATGCCTACTTCCACAAGAGCTAATCCTTTTATAAGTGTGGGAATGAAGATTACAATCATTCCTCTCAAGTCTCTCCACCTTACTAGATCACTCATCTCTCCTTACAAGCTTTTCTCTTTGCAAGGGTTCTCTATCAATTTTGATTGCTGTCAAAATTGGGTTTCAATTCGTGACTTAGGTTTTCCAAAATCTTGTTTTGTTTTTATACTAAACTTTACAATTTCACGGTTACTGTAGAAATAGAAAATGTAAGTTTAGGCATGGGCACGGGCGCGCTCTCGGCAAGGCCAATTCAAGCGCGTGTGCCCTCAAAAGTCCAATAACATTGTTTCGTGAGAGGCTGAAAAAAAACTATCTTCTTTTTCACGGTAAGCGGGCGCTTTGGTCCGCAACCCAATCTAGTCACGGCGCTCGGCCTCTTCACCGCGAATAGTATTGTTTCTTTTCTTCATCCTCATCCTCATGTGAGGGATAACTCCAACAATCTTCCCCTCCCGAATAGCGAGGGTGGATACCTCCATGCATTCCCAAATCAACAGGAGAAGTGTGCTACCATTCCGGCGATAGCACAACAAACATCAAACTTACCTTTTCGGTAAGACTTTGCTCATCATATCCGATTCGTTCATGTCGGTTATGGATCTTCTCAATGCTCAAATGCTTGTCTTGAGAACTTCTCTAATCTAATGATACGCATATGTATGTGCTTGGATTTAGAATGAAAACTTCAGTTCTTGCTTAAATGGATGGCGCCGATCACACATAGAACTACAAACTGTTTCTGCTTTAGCCCTAGTTAATCGAAGAACCTCTTCATCTATAACATCTCTTTGCAATACTCAGTGGCTGCAATATACTCTGCCTCTGTAGTGGAGAGGGCAACACACTTTTGCAACTTAGATTGCCAAGAAACTGCCCCCCCCTGCAAAAGTAAACAGATAACCGGAGGTGGACTTCATAGAGTCAACATCACCTGCCATGTCTGCATCAGTATAGCCTTCAAGCAAGGTCTTACTTCCACCAAAACACAAACACGCTTTAGAAGTGCCCTTGAGATATTTCAATATCCACTTAACATCTTCCCAATGCTCTTTACCTGGATTTGACAGAAATCGACTTACAACACCAACGGCAAAAGCAATATTCGGTCTTTTACACACCATTGCGTACATCAAGCTACCCACTGCGGATGTATAAGGAATCTTTTTCATTTGACTCTAGTCATGCTCACCCTTTGGACACATATCTTTGGTCACGCGGAACTGGCCACAAAGCAGACAACTGACTGGCTTCACTTGATCCATGTTGAATATCTTCAACACCTTCTCAATGTAGCTTTTATTAGAAAGCCACCACTTCTCACTCTTTCTGTCACGAGTGATCCGCATACCAAGTATCTACTTTGCTTGACCTAAATCCTTCATCTCAAAGGACTTACTCAAGTCTTTCTTCAGCTTGGATACCTTGTTGATGTTGTGGCCAACTATCAACATATCATCCACATACAACAAGAGCACTATGAAATCCCCATCTGGAAATTTCTAAACAAACACACAATGATCGGAAGCGGACTTCATGTAGCCATGTTTCACTATAAAGGAATCAAACTTTATGTACCATTGTCTTGGTGCTTGCTTCAACCCATACAAACTCTTTTTTTCGGCTTGCATACTAGGTGCTCCTTGCCTTTGACCTCCAACCCCTCTGGCTTGTCCATGTAGACATCTTCTTCAAGGTCTTCATGAAGAAAAGCTATCTTGACATCTAGTTGCTCAACTCTAATTTCATACTTGCGGTCATACCCAATACCACCCTGATAGAAGTCATCTTAACCACAGGAGAGAAAAATTTATCAAAGTCAATACCTTTTCTTTGACCAAATCTCTTCACAACAAGGCAATCTTTGTACCTTGGATGTGGATTATTCTTCTCATGCTTGACTTTGTAGATCCACTTATTCTTGAGAATTTTTCTTTCTTTCGGTTTCTCAACTAAGTCATAAGTGTAATTCTTATGCAAAGAATCCATCTCATCATACATGACCTTCAACCACTTCTCTTTGTATGTACCTTCAAGAGCCTCTTGGATAACAACCTAGATTAATTTAACCTGGCTCTTGATACCACTTATTGGGGATAATGACACCAATCAATCCCCACTACTAAGATAACTTGCAATTGGACTAACTACAAGCTCCAGACAAAAAGCTAAACTTTCACTACAACCAGCCTAGCATAGGGATGTCCAAATGGGTACCCGACCCGGCCCAAACCCGACTTTTCGGTTTTGAACGGGTATCAGGCTACCGAACCCGAACCGGTTTTTAGCGGGTTGGGTTCGGAGTCGGGTATTTTGTTGAGAAGTGTGATCAAACCCTACCCTAACCTTATATTTCGGGTACCCATTGGGCTCGGGTTCGGGTTTCGGGTAGGATAAAACCCGATATAAATGAAGAAAGAAGACAATAAGAAACTTTATTTGAAATATATATCTACATTTTATTCTTTCTTCAGCTATCCATCAATCCTTCAAACAAAATAAAACTTGGAAGTAATTATCACATATACTCAGACATAATTATTTGATGTGATTTAAAAATAGATAGACTCGATCGGAATGAACTATAGACACATGATCACGTGCAATTACTGAAAAAATTAGAAATTCCGATATAAAATTTTCCATAATCCAATATATTAAATAACTCATCATTGTAAAACATGAATGAGATCATAATCCAAATATTTATGTAACTCATTCTTTTATATGAGATTAGTAGTATGCAATTGAAACCGGATTTGGGGTTCGATTTCGGTCCGGGTTCGATTTTGGATTTTTTAGCCTTTTTAACAGGTTTAGGGGTAAATTATCGGCTCGGGTCGGTTCGGGTTTAGAGAGTGTGACCAAACCCTACCCTATGTATTTTGGTCTGGGTTCGGGTTTTGTCGAGTTCGAGCAGAGTTCGATGTGGGTATTTTGTTCAGGTTTTGGGCAAGATGGACATCCCTAGCCTAGCATGCCCAACTTTCTAAACAACTATCACAAACAAATAATAATAATGCAAATAAAGTAAAATATACTACAACACATGATGTAACGTGGTTCGGCCAATGATGCCTACTTCCACAAGAGCTAATCATTTTATAAGTGTGGGAATAAAGATTACAATCACTCCTCTAAAGTCTCTCCACCTTACTAGATCACTCATTTCTCCTTACAAGTTTTTCTCTTTGCAAGGGTTCTCTCTCAATTTTGATTGCTCTCAAAATTGGGTTTCAATTCGTGACTTAGGTTTTCCAAAACCTTGTTTTGTTTTTATAATAAACTTTACAATTTCGTGGTTACTGTAGAAATATAAACTGTAAGTTTAGGCATGGGCGTGGGTGCGCTCTTGGCAATGCCAATTCTAGCGTGTGCGCCCTCAAAAGTTCAGTAACATTGTTTCGTGAGAGGCTGAAAAAAAAACTATATTCTTTTTCACGGCAAGGGCGCGGGCGCGCCTTGGTCATGACCAATCTGAACGCACGGGCGCTTCGACCTCTACACACGAACAATACTATTTCTCTCTTTCATCCTCATCCTCATGTGAGGGATAACTCCAACATAGGGCTGACTTGATCGATCAAACTTCCTTCAACTTTGTGGAGTTAGACTGAAAGCTCCTTCTTTCACCATTGATCCCTCATTCCCTCCCTACAAAAAAAATGTAAGAAACTTGTCAAAAACCCAGTAAAAATAATGTTGTGAGAGAATATTTATGCTTTCAGATTTACCTTTGAAGTGGAAACAACAATGGGCTATTGAGAATTGTAGTAATGCTTAATGCAATACTTAATTCATTATTCTTGTCACTACCAATAATTGACACAACAAAACATGTAGTCTAACTAAATATCCCCAAAAGTGCAAATCATAACTATCTAATATAATACTAAGTGTGTTAGCTCACGAACAATCAAATAATCGCTCTTTAACCAAGAAACGATGGAATAAATTTAATAAAATCTCTAAAAATCTTGTCACAATTCTCCTAAGCCTTTAAATAGGTGTTCTAAACCTAAAACAAACAAGCAGTGAGTTCACCGAACCAATTCTACAGAAAACAAACGAAACAAAAGACTGTTTTCATAAAAGCCCAAAGAAAAGCCTGTGAAGCATGCACTTCGTCGGGCTAAAAGAAGGCCCTCACACCCTCGCAGCTCCACTAACAACACTCATAGACTTTCACGACACCATCATGTGCATCTAGGTACTTATCAGCAAGAACCTGTACTGCATCATTCCCTCCTGGATGGAAGGAATTCGTCCTCGAATTTAAATCATCCTCATCGTCGAATCTAATCACCACAAAAATGGTATGAGATGTCGAACATTGAAAACATCCGAAGTCCGGATATGACTAGGTAAACAGAGATGATAGGCATTGGCGTTGATCTTCTCAACTACTTCAAGAGGACCAAACTTACGATGTACTTATTATAATGTTCAACTAATTTTACTCTAGTATAATTATAATATATATTTGTCAATATGTCTCTCTCTTCTATATTTACATCTCTTTTAGAATGTAGATTTGTAAATTGTATCAGAAAATAATAATTAGAAACAACACATTCATGTCTTTATGTTAGTTTACTCGATCATTTGATTTGCAAAAAGAAAAAATAATGTCTTTCATAGATATACAAAAACTTTTAAGTGATGGTCAATCCCATATTTTTTTTTCTCCTCTATTTTTTGTTTCTTATTTATGGTTCTTTATGCTACTCATCCTTACAAGAATTTGGCTTTTAATTTTTTTTTTATATGAAGTATTTTTTAAATAAATTTTTGAATAATTCGGTAATTCATGTTTTTTACGTTCATACCTTGTTAACAATTCGAAATATGGGAGTTATTTGGTACAAGAATAATTCGAATTTCATTCGTTTACATGTTAGAAACATTCGGTCAACAATTTGGTCAAAAATTCGCAATACGTTAATAGTACGTAGTATGTTTTATACGAGTATTAAACTTTTTGAAATAAAAATTCGGATTTCAAAAATTAGGAGAATTCGAAAATTCTTGTACCAAATTAAAATTCGGAATACGAAAATTCGGAGTAAAATTCGGATTTCAATATAATTAAAATGTTTCACTAATTTTTCTCAACTTATTATAATTTTACTCTAACTATATTATAATGTTCTACTTATAATTTTACTTATAATTATATATTATAACTAGAGTAAAATGTTTTACTTATAATGTTCTATTTATAACTATATATTACAAATATATAATTAGAGTAAAATGTTATACTTATTATTATGTTCCACTAATTTTACTCTAGTACAATTATAATATATATTTGTCAATATGTCTCTCTCTTCTCTATTTATATATATTTTAGAATGTAGATTTGTAAATTGTATCGGAAAATAATAATTAGAAACGACATATTATTCATGTCTTTATGTTAGTTTACTCGATCATTTGATCTGCAAAAAGAAAAAATAATGTCTTTCATAAATATACAAAAGTTTTTAAGTCATGGTCAATCCCATATTTTTTTTCTCCTCTATTTTTTGTTTTTTATTTATATTTCTTTATGCTACTCATCTTTACAAGAATTTTTTTTTCAATTTTTTTTTTATATGAAGTATTTTTGAAATAAATTTTTGAATAATTCGGAATTCGTGTTTTATATGTTCACCGTGAATTATTCTGAATTATTGAAAGGTTCGGAACTATTAAATGTTTAGACTTTCAAAAATTTGATTCATGAGTTATCTGCTTAATTATTTGGAGTATTGCTAACCCCTAGGAGTATGGCTCCACTTCATTTTCAAAGTCGCATACATTCTATTCTAGTCGTTTACATTCTTTGAAAACCCATTAGATTTTAGGATAGCAATTGTGCTACTTGTTCTGATCATTACTTTGGTGGCATTGGGATTCCGGAGAATGAAGCGGCTCTATGGAAGGGTCATGAAGATGTTTACTGGCCTTCCGATCCTTTATCATTAGAATGAAGAGCTCTCATTTTGGTTAATGCATTACTCCATATGCTTGTTTGAATTCTCGGCGTGGGAAGCAATCTCCAAACTAGCAAATTGTCATCACAGTTTCCACTTCTGTTGCATAAAGAGCTGGCTGCGAAGAGGTCAAAATGCGTGTCCTTTCTGTGGAGCGCGTTGTTGGATTACTTTAATCCTACATCTTTAACATGCTAATGTAGTATTGATCAAAAAATAATTAAAGGAAAAATACCTTCAAAGCCGCCGAAATTGGAGATTGACAGTAAATAGAAACTTTCCAAAACTGAATCCAAATCATGTAGTCTTCAGCCTTCTAATAGTATTCACCACACAACACACCACAAAATACTTTTGCTTTTCTCCTACTTTTACTTGTACTTTTCCTGGAAAGACTAATGATCTCTTTCTCTAAAAAGTCATTCTCTTATATAGAGAAACTTTGAGAATTCGTAGATGTGTGTAGTGGGATCCACTTAGGATTCCAAGTCTTATCTTAAGAAGACAAGTCCTTGTCATACAAGTACTTGTACTTGATATATTAAAACCCTTTTAATATATATCTCTTTAATATGGAAAGTGCTCATTAACAAATCCATATTTACAATAAGGCCCTTGAAACTTTCAAGAAAGTCCTTTCCTACCATTAATTATATCTAAGTCCCTCCACCTATCTTGTATTCACAATTAGACCATTGGGAATTTGTTCTTCACTGTCACACCCATGTCTAATTGACCAAATTTGATATTTAACATCAATTGAGCATTAAGAAACTATTTCTTATACCGGCCTAAGTTTTGAGCTCAATTAGTTATGTCACAATTTCCTAATACATAACTCCGTAGAGTGGTGGATCATTTATTAGAATTCGTGATTCAAGACGTCCTACATTTATTACCCAAAACGTTAAGTCTAGTCTATGAATAGACATTACTTTTTAACGTCTCAAAGTAATAAATTTGAGACACAATGAATTTTCACAATTCCTCAAGTCTAGGGATTAATTGGTAAAGTGAGATTTGCACACTAACTTTAACAGTGAATTTATAGTGTGTTCTCACTTTGATCCCCTCAGTATCAGTCATGTGACTACACCAATATACAAACTTAGAGTCATACTCAAATGATTGAGATATCATCATCCTATCATATAGCAGTTATGTATATTACAGTCTTATAAGTGAAGCGTCCGACTTCACCCCTAACTGTGAGTATTCTAGGTAAATAGATACAATCAAATCTCCCGCACATGACTCTTCATATGCTTGATTGTTCTAATTCTATTACCTATGGAACTTATAGTTTTATCATATAATATTAGTTCACCCATATGCATAATAATAAGATTCATGTATTTAATTAAACATTATCATGTATAATTAATAAACGTTCATTGGCTTTGTAAAGGCCAAATATCCCAACATGCATGTCATTTGAAATGGTGGTGGTGGTGGTGGTGGCACTAGCTAGTTCTACTACTTAGAGTCAGGTATTTTAAAGGTGCAGACAGTGTTCATTTTGTATTTACAATATGACATTGTTTTAGCTTTGATTTTTGGGCAAGATGATCTCATTCTCATGTAAAACACCATGACCAAGAATTAGTTCATTGTAACATTTTCTAACCTTGTCATGTTTGACGTAACAATGTTGAGTGAATTTCCATATATTTATGGTCTCTACTTCTGCTGTGTTTTTCGGGATTTATCTAATGGGGAAAGAAATTTTGTAATAGTTTAATTTTTAAATATTGATCTTTGTGAGAAGAAAATATGGCGCAAAAAACCGATTGTAATATGCTGCCACTCAAATAACACAAGCTACAATCTCTAATAATTGAGTTTATTTTTCATTCTTTTTTGCATCTTAAGTTAGTCTTGTGGAATTACTGAAGCGACATAATTGTTCTTAACATGTGCTTTGGTTTATGCAGGCTGTTCTTGCTACAATTGTTGTAATTCTTGGCTTAACGAAGGGAGCTGATGACTGGTGGTCTTTAAGGAGCTGATTTGGGCTTCTGTCTGATGATGCATATACTTTTTTTTCTGATAATTCTGATGATGCATATACGCTCTTCGCTGTTTGATAATTATGTCAATTTGTGTGAGAGTTTACTTAATATGTTTACATAATTGACCATGTGCAGCATTGTATTTCTTTGGAATGTGTCGTGTAAACTGGTAAAAGTGCAAGTACTTGAGGGGTAGACGTATAGTCATTGTTTAATGAACAGAAAAGTTGGTACTTCTTGTCATGACCAACTGCCGTTATATATTGCTGTATATGCCTTCCTGACAAACATTTTTTTACAATTGGACATATACTTGTCCCTCGATAAGGAATGCACAAAATAGTAAAGTTTGTGATTCAAAGCAGACAAGATGTAGTTTCAGTTCTTGAAAGTTAAAATTTGCTTTCATGTAACAGTGAACAAAATATTAACTCGTTGTCTCTCCCTACTTCAACACATCCTAGTGTTTCTTTACAGTCATCCTCCAATCTAATTCCTCAAACTTCTTCTGCTTCTTTAATATTGATGTTGAAAGACGCTGTGCTTTGTCTTCACTATAACGGATTCAGTGTTCTTTCCCAAGCGTCTAAAATTACGTATCCTAAAATGGTGAAACAGAATGTGTTTGCTCAGATAGGAGTTAAGAATTCTTGTGTTGCTGACAAAGGGAAAGGTTGTTGTGATCCTTCACTGCCAACGAATGTTTGCCATAATAATGGATTTGGTATGGTTCTTTTGGAGTGTTGGTTGTATGTAGGATTTTTTTTTGAAATATTTAGAGAGTTAAGGCAGACCCACACCGGTTATATTGAAAGACCATAGTCCGAAGGCTTACATTGTCCGAAGGGAACCTAGCCCGAAGGCTCTCGCCGATGTGCCCCACACCGGTTACATTGAAAGACCCTAGCCCGAAGGCTCTCGCCAATGTGCCCCCACACCGGTTACATTGAAAGACCCTAGCCCGAAGGCTTACATTGCCCGAAGGCTCATAAACCCCAAAGAGAACCTAGCCCGAAGGCTCTCGCTGATGCCCCACTTTCACTCCTTGATCCACCCAACGTAGCAACATCACATAATTACACAAAAAAGAAATTTCAACCAACACTTGGTGGGATTTGAACTTGCAACCTCTCCCATAAAGAGAGGGGTACACAACCAATTGAACTTGTATGTAGGTTTATAAGTAATACTCATCTGCCACTACTTGTAGTAGTGAGTGTAATGTGCTGTGTCAATATATGGTTGTAGAAAGGCATGTAATAGTTTTGGTGACAGTACTTTTTAATATATGAATACTATGCCAGCTTTTCACTTTAAGTTGTGGAGAATTGGAGATGCATCTTTGTTGTTTATCTGTTTATGTATATGTTATAGTTTTTTCCTAGAAAGAATGACAAGAATAGGCCTTGCAGTTTACCAATTATGAATTATGAAACTTTTACCAGTGAGAATTCTGAGGCTTAAGATTTGACGGTAATTTGCCCAACAGATGAGGCATTAGTGTATCAGAGAAGATAAATTCCAACAATTTAGTTCACTGTATGTCATAGATTTTGGTGTAGTAAATGTGAAGTTCTCTTAATTTGCATTTGAGAAAGAACAAGAGTATGTCTGATACACTATAAGTATAGCATAAATCAATTGGTTGTAGTTGAGAATTCTGCTTGGGTTGTTAAGGATTCCCTCAGTCAGGAGTTATTTTACCCATGAAAACTAGTATTGGCACTGGCAACATGATTCTCAAGAATAATGTGCACTGCCCTTAAGAATGTGCACTGCCAAAAGGTAGAATAGTTTGAGTCTCAGCAGAGTTTTGGGACATGAAATTAGACCAATATTTTAGAAATGGGTATGTTTGTTGTTATAGTAACAGTTATAACAAGTCATTTTAAGATGTCAGGAAGCATATATATCAAAACATGCTCACTGCATCCTGCATCTGTCCCCTACTCCCCTTAAGATCCAAAGTTTAACTGGGCAAACAAATTAAATATACACTATTTTCTCCCCCTTTCGATCAGTCTCATAAACTTCAAAGCCATTTGAGAGAATAATTCAACAACGGAGCCTTCTCTATCACGAGTAGTAACTAGCTAGTTACGTTAGGGGTAACAATTTTAAACAGATAAATTTGTAATTGAAGAAACAAATAAACAACTTTAAACAAACAAATAATTTTAGGGTGATCTTGGACACACCCATAGAAACACTCCCGTACCTCATAACTATCTTAAAGTTTTGCCATACCCAATAACTAACTCAATCCAATAATGTACCCAAATTAATCCGGGTATTTCCAAATAGGGGCAAAAGGATTTAAAACAATAATAATAATAACACGTCTTTTGTTTTTTGGACCCGTTTTTTTTTTGTGAAAGTTTCTTTTCGCTATTCTTCTTTATATTTTCCAAACGTATATTAAATTTTCTTTATATTAAACCTTGTCGATACCAAACATACATTATATTTTCTTTTGTATATATTTTTTTGAGACAAGGTGTTTGAAGAAACCTTAATAGTTGGTACTTGTTACTGCCGGACCCCATATTGTGTTGGGCAGACCCCAAAAACTAAAACACTTATTACAAATGTGTCATTGGTCCCAAAAGTTGTTTTGTGTTGGGCAGACTCCAAACCAAAGTGAATTTGATTTGTTGCAACCTTTTCAGCCCTTCTCTTATATTCTCTTCTCTTCGACCATAAAAAACCATAAATTCTTAAACCCTTAAACCCTAACACTAAACACTAATAGAAGAGCCCAACCCCATTTTAGAACATGAAGATGACGAAGAAAATGTAATGCATCATGACCCCATTCAAGAATAAAATATAGAACAAGTTCCAAGTGACCTCATTCAAGAAAAAAATGTAGAACAAGTTCAAAGTGAAGAAAATAGAGGAATAGATGATAATGCATTTAATAAGAATAAGGTAAATCTAAATTAAACGTAATTATGAATGTAGTAATTATGCATGTAATAATTATGCATCTAGGAATTATTGATGTGTATAGTGATTATACATGTAATAATTATGCATGTAGTAATTATGCATGTAATAATTTTGCATGTAGGAATTATTGATGTGTACAGTGATTATACATGTAATAATTATGCATGTAGTAATTAAACGACGCGGCTAGGTCGTTTGTATTTCACACCAAACGGTCTCGTCACACCGTCTAGACTGTGTCCAAAACGATGTGGCCATGTCGTTTGGGATTTGAATTTGGAAAAAACGATTTGTCTGTTTTTTTGTGACTTGAACGATTTGGAAAAAAAAATGACTTTGCTGTTTTTTTGCCTCTTGAACGGTGTGGCCACACCGTTTGAACTAGGTCCCAAACGGTGTGGCCATGTTGTTTGTAATTAGTCTGAAACGGCATGGACACACCGTTTGGACTAGGCCCCAAACGGTGTGGCCATGTCATTTGAGATTTGAACTTGGCAAAAAGATTTCTCTATTTTTTTGGCATTTGAACGGTGTGGCCACACCGTTTGTACTTAGTCTCAAACGGTGTGGCCATATCGTTTGAGACTAAAACTTGGAAAAAAAAATGACTTTGTTGTTTTTTTGCCTCTTGGACGGTGTGGCAAAAAAATAGCAAAGTCATTTTTTGGCATTGATCCCAGGGAAGTTAATGTTCCAGTCGTTGGAGGTCATGCGGGAGTAGGGGTGATAATTTGGCCCTCAGGCCCTCAACCCGGCCCGACCCGACCCTCAAAAATGCGCGTCAAAACCCTCAAAAGTTGGCCCTCACAGATTTGAGGGGCGGGCTGGCCCGGCCCTCATGCTTGTTAGGGGCGGGCTAGGGTCTAGGTTCTGGAGCATAGGCCCGCCCAAGATTTGGTTCCTTCCAAGCCCTCACTTGGCCTCGGTTTTTTTTTTTCCGATAAGATATATTTTATTTTTTTACATTATATATGTAAGGTACCACAATTATCCCTATTTGAACTAAATATTTTCACTACAAATGATGTTTAATAATAGTAGTTTACCACATATCATATGAGGTATTTTGTAATTTGAGTAAAAGAGTTCAAATATAAAAAGAAAAGTGAATTATGATTATTTTGTGTAAACCCAAAATAGAGGTGATAATTTATGTATTATACTATATATTTGTGTAAACCCTAAAAGAAAACCATATTTTCTTGTTATTTTACATTATATTTATGTATTATACTATAATTATCTAAATTGTATAAAAAAAATTATTAAATTAGTTTTCAATAGGGGATAAATTATAACATAATATAATATATCCACTTTTGTAATTGATTTAATGATATGTATATAAGTCATACATAAAAGCAAATCCAACCTAACAACATAGTTAAGTATTAAAAAATGTAGATATTTTAAGAATATCATCTCTTCCACCATCTCTATCTATTTTTTTCTAAAGATATAAGAATTAGTTTTGTATACTTATATACATATCATTAAATCAATTACAAAAAAAAAAAAAAAAAAAAAAAAAAAAAAAAAAAAAATTACAAAAAAAATTGTCACAGCCCGATTTTCTAAATAATTAAAAATAATGAATATTTGAAATATAAATATCTCAAACATCATTATGTTCAATTGTCTAAAAACCCAGGCTATGACGGGGTGATACAACACATGTCAAAACCTAAAACCCACATCACAACAGGATCAACTTAACAACAAAAATCTCCAAATTTCTCAACTATCACTTTATTCAGAAGTTTCTTCCATCCCAATACAAACATAAACAAACTTTAAGAATAAAAATTTCCAACATCGTATTCTCATGTCATATAAAAATGTAACCTACGTTATTACATCCTTCCAAAAGATCAGACCTAATAAACTAAACTCCCAGACTGCTCCAGGCGAGAATCCCAATCACACGCCATGGTTCCACTGCCTTCCACCTATGTTCCCAAGAACACACCCACGTTGCCAAAACAAAGCAAACATGGGGTCAAAAAATGGAATTTGGCTTTGGTATGAGTAGACTAACCACATATAAACATTATCATACTTTAATTTTCCAACCAATCACTTTATATTTTTCCCATAACTTAAGCATTCACGGCTTGGAAGGCGGGTAGTTCCGTCATTTCAACCGCATAGCTTCTTCCCAAAGCAAGACTTCCATTTATTTTCACTCATTCAAATCACTCGTTTTAATAACTAAATCATTTAATTAAAACTTACCGATATCCATTTCTTTGTATAAGGGTAGGACCATTGCGTCCACGCACAAAATGTTATTAAGTCCTACCCTCCCGCAGAAAAGAAAGTTAGAACTTCTAACATTTGTCGATATCCTATAGGTATTCAAAAGTAAACCTTAAAACACACTCGCATAATCAAATTAATTTCTCTTATTAATTAATCAATTACTTTTCTTATACACATATTTCACAACCTATGTACCTTAGGTCATTCCCCGCCACATTCAAGGAATACCCAACCTTACATTCCTCAGACACTCAAGGAATACAACTAATCCATAAGGCGAATACCTTAGTTCCTCTCTAGGGCAGTCCAAACAATCTGGGTCATTCATGGCACATTCAATGAATACCCGGTCATTCATGGCACATTCAATGAATACCCCTATATAACGCTAACGGGCCATTTATGACACATTCAATAAATGCCCACCTAACATATGACATCAATAGTCATAAAACTCAATTATGAAATTTTAGGCGTGGAGAGTTCTAAAAGAGGGGGTAATTTTGTTTACGCATTATTGAACTTGATTGCATGTATTATTTCCGAGAACGAAGTAGTATCTTGATTCATGTATTTTTGGTTTACACGTTATTAATTGGATTGATGTCTAAGTGTCATAACGTTGTATATCATAAAATACTGCACAATCACATAGTAGTTAATACACATACACACGTAAATATAGAGGTCTTAGCCTAAAGTCAAGTATGCTAATAGCCCTAGATCTATCTTAATAACCCAAATCATAATCCGAGTTAAAATGTCAAATTGGGTTAACTGGTCAAAGTCAACCCTTGTCAAAAGTCAACTCTTGTCAAAGTCAACTCATCATGGTCAAAGTCAACTCATCATGGTCAAAGTCAAAGGTGCATGGCTCAAGGGCTCATGACGAAGGTAATGGTTCGGACCCAACTGGCCAAGCCCAAAACTTAGAACCCGAAAGTCTAAAAATTGGAAGACCCAAATAGATCCATTTTAAGTCAGATGGGTCGCCCCAAAACAATATTAAGAATGGCCCAAAAACTTTGGGATCGAATTTGGTCCACAATTTCAAATGAAACGGGCCCATAGACTAATATTAGAACTGGTCCCAAAACTTAATTAAATTGGGCCCAAACAAAACAACCAAAATCGGGCCCAAAAACTTTAAAATAGAATCGGGCCTAAAACTTAAAATAGAATCGGGCCTAACATAACATATAAAGTTTATGGCCCAGCCAAACAGATAAGGCCCAAGCCCACACCGAAATCACTGTTCATCTTCTCCCTAGCTACTACCACCAGCAGCCACCAAAAACCGCCGGCCACCATTCTCCTCTTCCATCAAATCGGTTTTATACCAAATAAAAAACCAACCGACTTTAACAAAAGCGAAAACCGAAAATCATAGAAACCAAAAACTATTCCTAAATCTAGATCTGGAATTTCGGCCTCCATTATAGCTTGTTCCAAGCTCAAATCGACAGCCCCAACCATCCCCACTACCACCAAACATCATCCCATCAACCCACAATACCACAAACACAGTTCAAACACGAAAATCACAATAAAAAAACAAATTCTCAGTATCTCAGTAATGGCGTTCGGCGCCATTAAAGCTTCCCTCAAAGCTTTGGCAACACCTTGACATCACCCAAACAAAACAACAATAACCCATTCAAGCCGAATTAATAACCGGACGGGCGACGCCATAAAATCGTTTCTCGGCCGACGGACCTCCAAAATTGAACCCACCTCACCCAATCATCCAATCAACAATCCACCTTCAATACAATATACCCAACACTACATAACCATAGGAGTTTAAAACCCACACAAAAAACAAAGAGTTAAAACTATGTTGGATGATTTTCGTGAGGTCGACGCCATTGGCCTTTGTTCAAAGTTTGAACGAGCTCCACAGATTCAACAAAGACAAGAGACAGTTCATTAATTACAAATCCGAAATTTCAATAAAGTTTAATAAAACAGGATGACCACGAAGTCCAATACAACGGATAATGAACGATTATCAATACCACGAGAAAACCATAAGTTTGGTGAAATAGCAAAATAGCTACTCACCAGCTCTCTCTCGATTATCAACCAAATTACCGGGAAAACCTTCATTTCCTTCCTTCATCAAACTCCCATTTTTTTTTTTTTTAAAACCCTCATTTGTGTTTTCCCAAAAACTCTACGTGAAAAACTCCCCAAAAACAAGGACAATACTTATCCATTTATCTACGGGCTTTTATCCGTCCAAAGCTATTTGGATATCCTATATCCGTTTTTATCATTATCTATTTTCATTATTATCTTTATCATTATTATTATTAGGAAAACAAAGAAATAAAACACGGGGTGTTATAAAAATAGTAAACTAGTGAAGTATAATTAGACCGGGCCCGACCGCCCCTCATTTGGCCCAAAAATGAGGGCCGAGGGCGAGTTAAGGGCTCGAGTTTTCATGCTTGACCACTACTCGACCCGCCCCTCAATATCAAATAAGGCTGGCTGACTCTACTCAATCATGAGGGGCTTTTATGGATTTGAGGGCGGGCCTAGCCGCCCTTTTATCACCCCTATGCGGGAGTAACCATTTTACCTCTTTTATCACAGGTTAGATAGAATAACTTTGTTTCAAACATGATAGTTAAAGAAAATTTGGAAATTGTGTGAAAAGATACACTGAGTGGAGATATACTGTTGTCATACCTTCAGTCCGTACATTTTTTATATTTTTTTGCAATTTATAAATTCAAAATGCCTCAGGCCTTCAGAAGACTTGAATTAGAGGGGATAATGAATCTGAACCAAACGTGTCAATGGTCTCATCAGCGCATATGTCTTCAAGCCACGACCACCCTTAGATGGATGTGTTTGAACTCTCATTGACTAGTTATCCGTTTACGCAGGTGAAACCTCCGTGCTCTTTCACTGCAGAAGAAATTAACTATCTAACAGATCGCATACAGAATGGTGGAACAGAAGTTGTTGAGGTAAATGGTAAACCATATTTGAGAAATGTACAATTGAGTGCTACATAGTAGTTGCTATAAATCATTTTAGAACAACTTAACGACATATTCTTCTTTATTCTGTGGGTAACGTGGTGTTATACAACCTTATAAATTCTTTGTACAACTAAATGGCTATTGATTAGATGACTTCTTGCCTAAGTCGATCTGATCAGCTCTAGTTGTTTTTTTTTTTTTTTTTTTTTTTTTCTCCAGAGAGAGATATCAATGTCATCATTTCTCTCCAACTCATCCTAATTGATTCTACATTTTTGTAATGCCTCACCTTATACCTCGCACAATAGCTTTGTGTTTCTCCAGAAAGTTGGTAACTCTACATGACGACCAGCTTTAGCACAAAATTGAACACCTTTGATGATCCTTCATGCCTCCTTCCACCCACCATTACCTGAATTATGAGCTACTGATCCCATTGCAGTTGATCTTAACCATAGGTAGGTTTCTGTGGATGGTCTTACCCAAGTTCCATAATATTGTTGGTTATGACTGAACTTGGCAAAAAGATTTCTCTGTTTTTTTGGCATTTGAACGGCAATTGAAAAAAAGATCGAGCTTACCAATAGTAATTGAAAGATAACTAATTGGTGGGTTTGATCAGCTAATTGGTGGATTTGATCTTGATTGAGGTCGAGTTTGATCGAGATCGTGGGTTTGATTTTGGTGAGAGAAATTTGAAGGATAAAGGTGGTAGCCGGTTTTCCGGTTTCTTGGATATTTGGTTGGGGGGTGTACGAGTCCAAATTGTGCCCAACACAATGGGCAGACCCCGGCCCAACTCGACCCAACTTGGGGTCTACCCAACACAAATTGGAGTCTGGCAGTAACAGGACCCTAATAGTTCAGTACAATTTTTGAAGTTCTTTTTTTTAAAGGAAACATCTTAATAGGGCACTTACCAAAAAATTGTCTTATTTATTGATTGTTAGGAAAACTTATTTATTTTTACACCTCACACTTTCCTTCTGGTCCACCAAACATGAATGTGAACCCCCCTTGCACTCGTATGGTGATAATTTTGAATAGCATAACACTTGGGTCTGTCATTAGTAATCCACATCCTCTTATTAGGTTCGACATAACGATTTGTTGCATCGATAGTATGGATCTTTCGGAAAAAGCAATTAAGCCTTTTTAAAGTCACCATTAGGAGTAGTGTCTCTTCCCCACCAATCCAACTGTTGAAGCACCGCCATTTAAGTCTGGAACTATAGACTTGAGCCAATAGCCCAAATGTATTGTTCCATTATATGTAACCCACCAATTTCCAGTGGCATTATCCTATCACAAAATAAGAAGAAGGAACACAAACAAAACAAAAGAAATATTAATACATGAAATGCAACAACTGAATGAATAAAAATTGAAGTATTTCAGCTTGTTTAGAAAAGGTGAACCAATAAAAAGACCTCAAATACATTGTCTAGCAAAATTTGCATAACCTGGTATTCCATTTGACAATACGAATAGCATCACCAACATGGATGTATTGTACAATTTTACCCTACATTAATACATTCCCCTCAAGGATATGCTACCAAAGGTATAATATTTTAATTAAAAATTATATAATGATTTTCTTGTTCTATTTTTGCGAATAATAAACATACGATTGCATTGCAATAAACTTATACCCTAAGATATTACATGGTATGTTTTTTTTTAATATAAACTTGACAAATAATTTGTTTAGAGATAAATAATTAACTTCTTAATCAATATACCAAGTGAAGAACAACAGATAATTTATACATAGATCGAAGACATTACCTGAAAAATCGAAACCTCAATTTCATATTGACTTCCACCAAATGTTGATATCTCAATAATCTTGCTACCAGGCCCCATGCTCGGGTGAACTTGTACGAATCCAGGGCATTGGTGATTGTAGCAACGAACCATCTTCTTATCGTCATTCTATTTATTTGTAAAACAGATAAGAAGTAGGGATAGTAATTTGTTTGATATTGTTATTGGTACGGTAGTAGTAATTTCGTGCTTACCGTCCAATATATAAATAAGCGACTATCTCTATTCCTAGCTACTTCGACTATCGGTATTCCCAGCTACTTCTGGTGATGCCTGATAAGCCAATACGATGTTCATAAGTATAAACTTTGAAATGTGGATATGCATTACCAGAATTTTAGATGATATACTAATGCATATGAGCTTACAAAAGTGTATAGTTGATTATAAGATACCATTATAAGCATATACTAGCTTTCGAACCCGTCATACAAACGGGTGCCGTTATAAAAGTATTAGCAACTATGCATAACTATGAGATATAAATATTATATTGACTACTCATCTAAATTTCTTGCAATATGAAAATCCCACTTTCAAAAAAAAAGAAAGAATCTACACTTGATAAAACTCACCGACTTTTTTGTTGTTGTTTAATTAGTAATATAAGTTTGTTTGAAGTTTTGGGAGAATGCCCAAGGAGGCAAAGATCACATTGACGCTAATTGAATAGCAAAACATTACGATAAACACCATTTTAAATACAAAACTATACTTGTCAAGATATTCTCATTATATATGATACAACTATGTTTTGAGGTTAGTTCGATGCATTTGCATCCAGTTTTCGAATTCCCGTTAATTATTTCTTGAGGTAAGTTCGATGCATTTATATCATGTTGCCAATTTCCAGTTAATTATTCTTTGGGGATAGTTCGATCAATTTGCATTTAGTTTATGATTTTCCGCTAAATATTTTTTAAGGTTAGTTCATTGCATTTGCATCAAGTTTCCGATTCCCCGTTAATTATATTATTTTATATTATTTGCGGTTAGAATAAACCTTCAATCATGAAGAACAAATTCTTTAGAATAAATATTTAATAACAATCATCTAACAATGAAGGCCTAGCTGCCTTTATATAATAACCAATGTTTCTAATTCTATTTAGAAACCAAAATAGAAACCTTACTAATTAACCTAGATCTAGAACAAATAAGAAACTCTACTAATAAATTATATAAGACTACTAATAATATAATTTGAAGTTTTTATGCCCATGCATCATACTCTCTCCAAGCTGAAAGAAACTTCGTCCTCGAGTTTGGTTGCATGTAGATTTGTGAATATTCCATAAAAACTCTTGTACTTATCATTATAGTTCCATGCGGTTGCATCTAGTTTACAATTTTCCATTAATTATGCTTTGAAGTTAGTTCGATGCACTTGCATCAAGTTTCTGATTTCCTGTTAATTATTCTTTGAGGTTAGTCTGATGCATTTGCATCCAGTTTCCGATTTCTAGTTAATTATTTTTTGAGGTTAATATGACGCATTTACACCCAGTTTATGATTTCCCGTTAATTATTCTTTGAGGTTAGTTCCATGCAGTTGCGTCCAATTTTCGATTTCTCGTTAATTATGCTTTGAGATTAATTTGATGCATTTGCTATCAGTTTCTAATTTTCCGTTAATCTTTTTTTGAGGTTAGATTGATACATTCACATCCAGTTTCCGATTTTCCGTTAGTTTTTTTTAATACATTTGCATCAAATTTTCCTATTTCCCGCTAATTATCTTTTGAAGTTAGTTATATGCAGTTATAATTAGTTTTCAATTTATCGTTAATCATTCTTTTAGGTTACTTTTATGCATTTGCATTCAATTTATGATTTCCAGTTAATTATTCTTAACTTTGAGGTTAGATTGATGCATTCACATCCTGTTTACGATTTCTCATTAGTTATTCTTTGATCGGATGTTAGTTCAATGCATTTACATCTAATTTCTGATTTCTCATTAATTATCTTTTAAAGTTAGATAAATGCAATTTCATCCAGTTTTTAATTTGCCGTTAATCATATTTTTAGGTTAGTTCCATGCATTTGCATTCAATTTTTGATTTCCCGTTAATTATTCTTTGAGATTAGTTCAATGCAGTTGTATCTATTTTCTGATTTCCCGTTAATTACTTTTAGAGGTTAGTTGGATGCATTAGCAAGGTAGTGAAACTGTGATGGAAGTATATATGGGTGGAGTCGGATTCCACTGCTGCAATGAAGTCATTTAATAACAGCCAATCAAATGCATTGGTGAGTGCGAGCGGCATGGAAAAAAGTCAAGCATCTAACCGATTGGATTCTAATCACCAACATATGTCAAGAGGTAACTTTGGAGTAGACATTTGCTCTAAAATTGTTGTCACCTTGGCAAAGGGGGAAACAAATGGTGGGTTGGTACTCCTAATTTTCTATACAGGATAGAAGACAATAATATGACCTACATATATATTATAGATTTGTAAATTAGCTATCTGTCGAAATAAAGACATGATACCTATATTAACTTTAACTCTTTTTTGAAACTTGTAATATTTTCTTAATCAATACAATTATCTTTAGCAAAAAAAATATATATATATATATATATATTTTCCATTAATTACTCTTTGAGGTTTGTTAAATGTATTTGCATCTAGTTGCCAATTTTCCCTTAATTATTTTTAGAGGTTAGTTGGATGTAATTGCATCAAGTTTTCGATTTTCGATTAGTAATATCAAATTCTATTAATCCTTCTGTTGTTACCTTGCAATCATGGCTTTAAAAAATATCATATAAATACATGATTCACAATGTTGGATCATAAAAAAATTTCTAGTTAATTATTATTTAAGGTTAGTTCATTATATTTCCATCATATTTCGGATTTTCCGTTAATTATTCTTTGAGGTTAGTTCAATGTATTTGCATCATATTGCCAATTCCCCGTTAGTTATTATTTAGAATAGTTCAATTCATTTGCATCTAGTTTTTAATTCTCCGTTAAATATTCTTTGAGGTTAGTTCGATGCATCTAGTTTCCAATTTCTTATTAATTATTCATTAAGGTTAGTTCCATGCAATTGCGTATAGTTTGTGATTTTCCGTTAATTATGCTTTGAAGTTAGTTTGATGCATTTGCATACAATTTTTTATTTTTCTTTAATTATTCTTTGAGGTTAAATTGATGCATTCGCATCAAGTTTCTAATTTTCCGTTAATTATTATTTGAAGTTAGTTCAATGCAGTTACACATGGTTTTTTTATTTCTCGTTAATCATTCTTTTAGATTTGTTCAATGCAGTTGCATCCATTAATTTTTTGATTTTCTGTTAATTATTTTTTGAGATTAGTTAGATGCATTTGCATACAGTTTGTGATTTCCCATTAGTTATTCAAGATTTCAAGGTGGTGTGTAATACCAACTTCTATTGATTCTTCTGTAGTTTCTTTGCAAACTTGACATAAAAAAAAATATTATACATGATTCACTAAGTATGATCATCAAAGAATTTCTGATTTCTGATTTTTTGTTAATTATTCTTTTAGGTTAGTACAATGTATTTGCATCCAGTTTTCGATCTCCCGTTAATTATTCTTTGTTGTTAGTTCTATGCAATTGCATCCAGTTTCCAATATCCAATTAATTATTTTTTTAGGTTAATTTGATGCAATTGCATCAAGTTTTTGATTTAATGTTATTTATTTTTTGAGGTTAGTTCAATGCGGTTGTATCCAGTTTCCAATTTCACGTTAATTATCCTTTGATATTAGTTCAATGCATTTGCATATTGTTGTCGATTTTTCGTTGACTATTCTGTGAGGTTAGTTCGATTCATTAATTTGCATCTAGTTTTCAATTTTACGTTAATTATTCTTCGAGGTTAGTTCAATGCATTTTTACCCAGTTTTTTATTTTCTGTTAATTATTCTATAAGGATATTTCAATACAATTGCATCCAATTTCTGATTTCTCGTTAATTATTTTGTGAGGTTAGTTCAATACATTTGCATCCAGTTTCTGATTTCCCATTAATTATTTTTTTGAGGTTAATTCCAAGCAGTTGGGTCCATTTTCTGATTTGGCGTTAATTATGCTTTTAGTTTAGTTTGATACGTTTGCTTTTAGTTTTCAATTTCCTGTTAATTATTCTTAGAGGTTAGATCGATGCATTCACATCCAATTTCTGATTTCCCATTAATTATTCTTTGAAGTTAGTTCAATGCAGTTGCATCACCTACTTAGCTTGCTCATGTCACTGATAGAGTGATCTTCCAAGAAACCCTTCCCTTTCTCACTGATCCAAAATAAAAGCCTTACACACAAATCTAAACATTCTTGGAGCATTATGTGACGTGATTGTTCTCTTTTTGGTCTAATATTTTAATAGGTTATGGACTATCACTACATAGTAACATAAGATTAGTATCGATAGTCTATACAGTACAAAGAGATTTGGGCCTTCTATATATTTGAGAATAATGATGTTTCGTATTTTACCTAATATATGTTTTACAAGGTCTACATGTCTTAGAAGTTATCATTTTCTCATAACAATCATTAGTTATTTTCATTATTATCGTATCTGGTTGTCATCATATAAAAACACATGATTGACATTTTCCCTTGACATTGAGGATATAAAACATGATATTGCTGCTGAAAATATTTAAATAGTTATTGAAATCACCAGTGAAATATGATATAAGTATCAGGACAGTGAAATCACCATGTCACAAACATGATTATCTATGTTATTGAACTCGGCTTTAATATTTAAATAGTGAACACTGTCTAGGTTGAATGTCTCTCCAGCATACTGCTTAACTTCTATAACCGTATTACCTATTACTGTTATAACTTAAAAGTTGGGTACTCGAAACTCGTTTATAATTGATCAAACTTTGTTAACAATAATTTTTAGTTGCAAAAAAAAAAAAAAAAAAAAAAAAAAATCTTGTAACTCTTTGATATGGGGGGTTTTGTTTCTTTGGGGTTAGTTTCTATGTGGGTTTTCTAGGGTTTATCCAACTAAAATTTTTAATTTAAAAGAAAAATTGAGAAAGAGTGTTTTTGTGGGACTCTTTGTTGAAGCCCCATTACATGAATAATGGAAACTCCTAATTTGAAATTCATTTTTTTTTTCGTAATTAGTATTCTAGGGTTTATCTAGCTAAAATTTCTAATTTAAAAAAAAAAAATTTGAGAAATAGTGTTTTTGTGGGACTTCTTGTTGAACCCCCATTACATGAATAATGGAAACTCCTAATTTGGAATTCATTTTTTTTTTCGTAATTAGTATTAGAGTTTACAAAAAATTGGAGACTCTGGGAAGGCTTGGAAAATAGAGCCAAGAGGGTATATCTATAATATATATCTAAAGATAAATTTTTTGGATTAATTTTGTTTTGCAGAACTTGACTATATATATAACGAATGCTCATGTATGACAAAGGGATGCCCATAAAGGTGAGATCTCCATTTGCTAACCGCCATCACGATGACTAGTAATTCTCTATTGTAAGTCGAGAAGCTTAACGCCTTAGTCCCTAAGGCTTTGTTGAAAAAGGCAATAGGTCGTCCTCCTTGTATTAACACATCCTCAACACCTCAAGCACATGCATCCGTTTTGGAACAAAGAAGCCTCGCAATATTCTACTGCCTGAAGATTACTACTAAAACTATCACCGTCCAAATCATAACTATCTTTAGATGCCAAGTGATTGGTTTCCCCTCCACAGACTCCAAAACCCTTACCACGGCGTTCGGAAAGTGTCTGAAGCATTTCATTCCTCTGTGCGCAAAGTTCTAGCTTCAATATCTTTGAACAGTAGCGTACCTATCTGCTCGCACCTGCAAATCCTGAACCATTTCTAGAGGCTTCAGAGTTAGTGAGTTGTACATACCAGACTTATCAAAAGGAAGAGCATTTTTGAAAGCTTGCGCAACAACGTCATCTGGGACATTATTAACCTCCTTAAGCAGCACCCTGAGTTTTTTGATAAGGTATCGAATGCTTTCTCCTTTCTCCATGTAGAGGTTGAAAAGAGTTCCAGAACCTTTGATGGTCTTCCTGTTGTAGCGATAATGTTTTGAAAATTTATCAGCGAGCTGTGGAAATGTATGGATTGAACGAGGGCGGAGCTCGTTAAACCATGTCAAAGCTTCTCCGATAAGGGTAGCTTGGAACACTATGCACATCAACGTATCATTGTTGTTAAAAAGACACATAGACGATCTGTACTTTATCAAGTGCTCATCTGGACAACCATCTACATCATCGTAGGTTGGAACTGAAGGTTGTTTGAAAGAACCAGGTGAAATGTAATCTCTGATTTCATCTATAAAAAGAGATTCTTCAGGTCCTTTGATTGCTAGTTTATGTTGCTTATCTTCCCGAGTAGCTTTGGAATCCATGGCATTTCTAATGAGTTCTTGGACTCGCTGCTCATTCAAGTTGTCACTATTTTCCTGCAGTGACATTGTTCGTGCTGACTCTGTGGGTACGGTTTCTCCTTTCAAACTCCAGCCTGGCTCAATAGAGTCGTGCCTATATCGTCTGAAATTTGCTTCAGCCCTGCGTGGGTTTAGCTCTCTAGTTCGAGCGTAACCACCCACAAAATTATGGAGGGCTCTGATTATGTGGCTTCTGGCCCATTGTTGTCTACCTCTTCTATCTCCAGCTCTCTGATAACCTCCATTAGTCCTTTGGCGAGTGTTCCTCGAACCATTGTATCCAGATTCTAAGGAATCTGAACCTCTAGGACTACGATCAAATCTTATGTTACCTCGAGCTGGTTTGTATTGTCCTCTCTATGGTACCGGACTGCAAGAGCGTTGCATGTCACGCTTTAGATCGATTTGATCCGAAGAGGAATATTCAAAAACTGACACTGATCGTTCCTTGGAGTATTGGGAACGTCTTGATATTGATTGTTCCTTGGAGTACTGGGAACGTCTTGATACTGATCTGCTTCGGTGACGCTGTGGGCTACAAACCCGTCCTAATACAGCGTCAGTACCACCTAAACGCTCCATAATTGGAGTTCTATGGTTTTGGGTGCGGCTGGAGGCGTGGCTCCTTGGATGATGCCTCCTCTTTTGAGACCTGCTCTCCCTTGGTACGAAAGATTCCTGCTGAGAGTTTTCTTCCCTAGGCCTTTTGTCGTAATTTCTCCTAAGTTGATCGTTTTCTCTGGTCAGCCTAAGCAACATAGACATTGAGTTTCTTCATCAGATGGGTGAGCATTGTGGCTCAAATCCTGAGGGCCCGATCCAGGCCCAAGGCAGCCTTGCAAACACCTAGGCAATATGGATGGTCCAGATTGGGTGGAAATAACACCTGACCTAGGCCCAAGGCGTTTCTACAGACGCTAAGGCAGCATCGATGGTCTTGCCCCAGTAGATGCAAATCCGTCTCTGTGTGTGACGACTTGAGTATCCTTAGCTGCATCTTGTTCCCCTACTGGAACAGTAATTCGTAGGTTCTCCACCAAATCTTCTTCTTCATGCTG
Source organism: Coptis chinensis (assembly GCF_015680905.1). Classification (NCBI taxonomy): domain Eukaryota; kingdom Viridiplantae; phylum Streptophyta; class Magnoliopsida; order Ranunculales; family Ranunculaceae; genus Coptis; species Coptis chinensis. The sequence continues at coordinate 80,073,334 of NC_141464.1, forward strand.
GGCATCCAAATTCTGTGGGGGAATTTGACGCGTATGCTGATGTTGAGCATGAGCCTCGTCATCAACTGTGTGCTGTGCTGTCTTAGTATTAGGAGGAAGGTTTTATGCAATTTCTGGAGCCTGACTGGTGTCAACCACCTTTTGATTTCTTTTGGGTCTACTAGCAGCCATTGATTGTGATATTCAATATAATAAAAGAGAAGAACGTAGTCGTGGGTTCATTCCCCACAGACAGTGCCAAAAGATGTCGGGGCAAAAATTGTAAGCTACAGATCTACCAAAACACTCTTGAGAAACTGACCTTCTAAATATCACCACCTATAAAATTATGCCCAGAATATTTAAGTAATGATGAATTGGTTTGTTTGAGATGTTGAGACTGAACCACTTTTTAGTTCAGTGGCTGCCTACATACCCCAGAGGGATCAAGTCTCTAAAAGTCTACGGAGTATAGAACTTTCAATGTAGTTCTGTTGCTGAAAAACTCTTCAATATGTAACCATCCGAAAAACTATAGAATCTCTGGATATGGATTCTTATCCCTAGTTTTTAGTTACATTGGATAGAGTCAAAATCTATCCCTAGTTTTTAGTTACATTGGATAGAGTCAAAATCTATCCCTAGTTTTCAGTTACATTGGATAGAGTCAAAATCTCTAGATTCTGTGAGATCCAGCTGGTCCTTGTTTTCAGGTGATTACGGGCTTATAGTGAGGCTTGGCCCACATGCCATGATGTGACCTGGCTACAAACCAGGGCTAAGCCTGCAGATATGAAGGGTCCAGTCTGGGTGTTATGTGCAGAGATCATGCCCAGCTGGTCTATTGAGACGTTGTGCTGCTGAGCATTATGTGCCCTGGCTACGAACCTGGGCTAAAGCCTGCAGATATGAAGGGTCCAGTCTAGGTGTCATGTCCAGATATCATGCCCAGCTGGTCTATTGAGACGTTGTGCTGCTGAGCATTCTATGCCCTGGCTACGAACCTGGGCTAAACCCTGCAGATATGAAAGGTCGAGTCTGGGTGCCATGTCTAGAGGACATGCCCAGCTGGTCCATAGAGACGATGTGCTGTTGAGCATGCCAACGAGTTGGAAGTCTCAATACCCACAATTGGTACAACGAAGCCCAAGAATAGGAGGATCAGATAATTCCATGCAGACCATTTATGAGGGTCCACACACATACTACTTTAAGAGTTTAAATATACTTAATGCAAGATGCACGACAAGCAGCTAAACATCCGTACAAGACATTCAATTAGATTATTTCACAAGAATGTACTTAACTTTGTAAGGAAGTCTATGTACTTAACTGTCTATGGAACTATGTTTGTGAACTCCATTTGTATATTTTCTCCCCATTCAAGAAATAAATTGATATCATATTCAAGTGCATTCCAATAGAATTATAGTGTAGTGATTTGCGATGCCCCAATAATGAAATTAAGCAATTTCCATTGTCTTATCCAATGGTACGTAGGCATTGAGCTTTTATTTTGTGGCTTATTTTTTTTACAAATGAGAGACTTCAGTAAGGATATTATGCTAGCTATTTATATAGCGTGTGGTCACTTTGCCTTCCGTCCTTTCCTACCTAGGTAGCGTAACTTAAATGAAAATAGATTTTTTGGTTCAAGTTATGACCAATTCCTAAAGTTATTCTAAATCCAAAAACATACACCTCATCCAATGATGGTATTTATGCTTTGTGGCCAATTTCTCATGTGACTTCAAAGCTTTCTTTGCACATTGAAGCACAAGATGTCCTTGCCTTTAAAATTAGCTCAGCCCAATGGAAGACTCAACATGTAGATGAGGTCAGCACCGAGCAGAACGTCTTAAAAAAAAATTGAGGAAAGGGAATACTAACTGTACGCATTTGTTAACATTCATCTTATGTTAGCTAAAATACAAGGAACTACGTTACGATACTACACTCCTTGGAACCATTTGTTTTAACAAAAACTACTTCTACCCTGGATAACTGAGTGTTGAGAACAAATGGTATGTAAGAATGACAGACTAAAAAACAAGATGACCTACATATCTTGCTATCTTATTTCTTTTGTGAATTTTCCCATACTATATATTATTTCTATTGTATAATATATTGACATACTATATACTTTTGTTACTATAATACTTTGCGTCATTTCTCTTATGCTGTAAGGTATGAGACACACGATACTTCTTACAAATAACAATATCAAGCACAATGCTTAGCATTCTTCAGTTTCCAATTTTTGCAACAATCCATAAGATACGACTGATATCAATGCTTACGTTTCCATACAATTTATTGCATCACTAGGGTATGCCCGTGTCGTACGACACTGATAGAGTCGCCTGCGACGCTAACTTTGTAGAAGCAGCCTAAACTTGAACACACCCCCCTCCCCCGTTTTGATTCTATTATACTGGCTATTGTTCCATTTATGGTCAAGAATGATTATTAGGTTGAGAAACTCGACATCAAACTAACTTGAACCACCTAAGGGGTAATTTGGATAGAACCTCCCCATTATTTTATGACTTTCCAATGTTTTGGATCATGTTAAAAGGTCAGAAGACAATTCTCATTCAATAAATCCGGTAGTGATTTGCACGGATGCTCTAGACTCATTCATCTAAATGGACTCAAACATAGAAGAACACCAATTAAACCAAATGAAATAAGAACAATATGAGAAACATATACATAATCGGACTCCCCACAAGTGGTTTGAATGAGGACATCAAAAGCAGCATACCAAAAGAGCACCCACAAAAGTACGCCAAGTACAAAAAAAAGTAGCGAAAGTACAGATAACATTGTTGACAATCATAACTCTTCCAGAAACCCCATCCTTATTCGCCAATGTCAAGGTCATTATCATAAATCCCAAGCCTTAAGGAAACTTCATCGAAGAAGTATGTAATTATCTGTTTTAAATTCGTTAAATAGAGTGAGTAGAAAATACTATATATAATGAAGGGAAGAAGAAATTGACAATTTAGAAGTGAAACAATGAACGATTGTATTCACCTCTAGACTCTTTTTAAGTTTTGGAACAAGCAAATATGTAACGCCCCAAAACTCAAACAATTACAAACCTATGACACGTGGTTTTTATAGTAAAATTTTGGCAGCATCTCCTCTGTATTTTTGACATTTCATAAATATAAACATGTCATAACCTGAAAATCACAATCATATATTTCTCATTGGTTAATCCAGTTACTTAACCGTCTCAACAGATGACAGAGCAGTCAAATAATTGGCTTACAAAAATGAGAGCACTTCAACATTATGACTTAGTACGCCAAAGTATTTGAATGTCTAAATAATGCCAGATCATCAAAGCACCTCGTACAAAGTAATTACCGAAAACACAAGTAAAATACACATATTCGAGTCCCATAACTATCAAAAGGTCTACACCCTTAACAAATGATATTTACAATGTATACATATACCATATTTCCTAAAGTTTCCATTGGGGTAGTTCCATAAACGTGACTTTCTGTAACAACACTAATAAATCAAAGAACAAATAATAGCCACCGAAATGCTACCTGCACTAAAATACCTATAAAAACAGCAGAACCAAATCAAAGCTCAAATCAATCAAAATTAATACTTTTCGACAAACCCAAAACCAAAAAATAGAACCCTTAATAAATAAGAAAATAAATACTTGTAACAACACCAGAAGAAGCTCAGACTAAACCTTTACATAGAAGAAAACAATTAATTCATCTCTGGCTAAACGATTTTAAAACGAACTGAATCTTTACATGGAAAATCAAAGAGATTGAATTATAAGAGAAGAGATGTTACCTGTTTCACTTGACTTGAGAATCAGCAGAGATCACTAAGTTATAGTGATTGGCCAAGGTCCCATCACCACGTTCACGGATGAAAAAATTAAACAACACAATAAGTAGAGAAAGACCAGGGAAAGAAAAATGAAAAAATGAAAAGGAACATACCTGAGAATCAGCAGAGATCACTAAGTTTGAAGATATGAGAATTGAAATTTCCTCGTTCAGCTAAATACCATATAAACAGACGTCACCATTTAGTAGGAATTGAAATAGATTTGTATAGAACTATGTATTCAGGTGTTGTAAGATCAAAAAGAAGAAATTAGGGGGAAAAAACTAACCAAGGTTCGCAAAAAGTTCTTCAACGCAATACTGACAAAATGTAATTACACACCAATTCGCAAAACCTACATAATTTGAACGAATCAAATTAACCAAGTAAGAGCAAATACAAATGTATCAATTTGATGACTATAAATTTAATGAGTAACTACTTAATACGTGACTATAAATGAAAAGAACTTACGGATTATAGTAAGACTTCTGGGTAAACAAAATTTGGGGTGTGACTTTCCGAATTTGGAGGGAGGAGAATACTGATTCTGTCTGAAGAAGTGCACCTTGATAGTGCGACATATAATTGACCGTGGTTGAAAACTTCAGTGCGAAGGTCAATCCCCACATACTTCACCGATTGTCCTTGTGACTTATTTATAGTCATTGCATAAGCAACACGCACAGGAAACTGTCTTCTTGTCATATGAAAAGGAAAATCAGAAGACGACGGTGACAAAGATATTCTTGGAATAAATGCATGATTACCCGCTTTTTCACTAGTCAAAATTCTTGCGAAAAGAACGTGAGGTCGACAGTGGACCACCATCAATCGGGTTCCATTGCATAATCCATCTTTGGGAGCAATATTTCGCAACAACATTATAGGACAACCAACTTTTAGGTTGAGATGAAACGGTGGTAGACCAGCTGGATTAAGTGAGTTTAGGTACTCATTTGGGTATTGATTAATATTGGCTGGATTCGTTGCATCCTTGTCTGCCATCTTGTCTGCAGCTAGAAAGAGAGCACTTTCCCCTGGGAACATATTTAAAGCTGCTGCATTAATATCATTGACATCATCATTGCGTGCAGATAGAATTGTGCGCTCAGTTAAATATTCCGGTGTAATTGTGGTAGGTTGATTTAGCTGAGGATATGTAGTAGAAATGAGATCCTGAAGATTTGCACATCGATGAATTGTTGATGGTAGTTCAACTGTCTCGCTTGGGTCACTTCCTATCTAATTAACCAGAAAATAGTAATGAATATTAGTACGAATAAAAATAGTACAAAGAATGATGTAAATGAATATCAATATTAAGAAAAATAGTACAAAGGAAAATACACAGTTTGGTACCTCCATTAAGAAATTTGCGAACGCAATATTTGCAGAGTTTCCATTTTCCAATCGCATGTTTTGGACAAGAGTTAGAACATGAATGTGACTCCAGAGGAAGGAAGACCACAAGGAAGCATGCACAATATGTTCTTGAACCCCTTTGGGTATAACTGGAAGGCATTGACGGAAGTCACCACCAAGTACAACTGTTATTCCACCAAAAGGTTTATTATTGTCGCGGTATCCCGGCAATGTCGCGAATCAACTGCCCACACAAAACTTATTTTGCATTGGGACTTCATCCCAAATAATAAGTTTAGCTTCCTTTGAATAATTCGGCATGCATTGAATTCTTACTAAACCCACAAAACAGGGTATCAAGAATATCTAGTGGGATCACGAAGGTCGAGTGAGCAAGACGATCGACCGCCGCGACCAATAGTAATGAAGCTATTCCAGATGAAGCGACCATAATAACAATATGCCCCTCAGCACGACACGTAGCAGCGATTGTGTTGTAAACAAAAGTTTTGCTTGTTCCTGCTGCTCCATTCAAAAAGAAGAGTTTCCCTAGATTTTGGGAAACGGAATCTATCATTGTTTGATATGAAAAGCGTTGCTCTACATTTAGGAGAACCCTGTTGCCATATGCTTTTGCATTTTGAGGATCAAACTGAAATTGTCGCTGGTCCCATATGAGTCGGTTTGCAACAACTAAGTTCCATCTTGTAGTTAACAAAGGCAACGGCATTAGAGGGAAATTAGCCGATTGGCCCTGACTCTATCAAAATCTCATTTAAGAGAAATAAACCATAATCTTGCACTTCAAAGGGGTAGGTTCGGAATGTTGAACATTGTCGCGAAGCTTATGTGGAAGGTCATCACATATATTTTCCCAAAATCATTCCACAATGTTTGGGGTTGCAAAGGATTGCACTCTGCAAGAATAACACAAAATAGTTAGGCGAAGATGATATCCATCTGCATGGTGAAGCTTCCCCCTAGACATTGCACCCATTCATTTGTCATCTTCCGAAGTTCACGTCAACACATGCATCTTTAAAAAGTTGGAAGGGAGGACCATTACCAATCCTTTTCAGATCATCAAATGATTGAGGTCCTTTTACAACGGTTAGAAGTAAGCGTTAGTAAAAATCGCCACCGAAATTAGGGATGGCGAAATACATTCTACCAATAGCAAATTTTCCCTCAGATCCTTCTTGTCCAAGTCCGAGATTGTTTGTTCCATAGTATTTGGGGAACTCTTGATAAGTGAGGCTTCTTGCTCTTAAATCTGATGCACAACAATCAAAGAAGGCAATCAAAGTTGACATTTGGTGCTCCGCCCTTGATAGTATATCATGTATTGGTTCATCAGCTTTATAAACTACGCGGTGCATTCCAGGGAGATGAAGTGCCAAGCGCACAACTGTGGGAATCTCCTCATGTAGATGGAAACTTAATAATCTCCAAACTGCTTCCGGTGGGCCAATGTATCTCGCATCCAAGTATTGTTGGATCTCATCCAACTCATTCAACACTATTGTTGTCATGTCATGCCCTTTAAATATATACTTGTGAATGTATTTAACACAATGGATCCCAGCACAAACTTTGACATTAATATGGCAGTTGAACATCTTAGAAAGATAAGGATTATAAGGAACAACATCCCCTGTTATCAACCGTATGCCCCTCATTAATATATGATCTACCATTGTCACGGCGGACGGTAGATAGGATATCCATCTTTATCCATGGTGGTAGCATCGCAAAAGTCCGGGGATAGTGATGCTTGCATCTACCATTTACCATGCACGAGAGTTAGGATTATTTAGTCCACATGGACCATGAACCATACATGTGAGGGGTCGAAATAACTTCGAGTTAGGTTTCTGGATCGAGAAACTCGCATACAATCGATCAACTTGAAGCGGTATCACGGATCTTGTTGGAATGTCGAAGATATATAAGTGCTTGCATATGGGGCAACCCGCCTTTTCGGAACTCAATGGTGTAGACATGTGCAACGGCGATTACCAAGCACACCTTTATTTTTAATTTCCTTCATCAAGGCCCTTTGCTTTAGTTCAAAGACGGGCCCACGACCTCGGTCGATGAGTTGCGGTTGGTGCTCGGACAATGCCTCAACAACTTCGTCCCCAAGCATGGATTTGCGGTCATTGTGAGAAATATATCGATGCTTATTGTAATGTGTGATGGCCATTGAATCACGAAAAATTTGAACATGTGCCTAGGGGCCGACACAAGATCTTTGGTAAGATCACTTTCGTCTTCCAATCTGGTTTGGGTCGAAAAGCTTCACCGCAACATCGATGATACCTTGATAAAGTTCAGCCCGAAGCTTGTCTTTGTCAGAACCTATAATATCTCATTTTGTTACGTTCGATCCAACGCCCATCCATCCACCAAAAAGTCTTGAAACGGTTTGTGCCCGTGTAAGATTGCGAAATATTCTCCGCGTTCAAATATCCGATAAGAGTAGAAATCCATCCGTGTCAATCGGGTCATTAGTATTTGAACGCCTCATATCGGTGACCACCCAAGCCCTCCGTAAGGAAACATTAACACATAATGCAAAGGCAAGTAAAGGTTTGGATGACATTCACCGATCTGCATGAATTCTTGCCCTCCTTTAAGATATATCACAATATCCCTCATATTATTCCGCTTGCCATCCCGGGTAAAATGACAACAATCTCATCCAATGGTTGGCAAGTTGTAAACGACGTCTGTCTCTAGTAGCACAGTAATGCAAATAAGCGGGTACATTGAAGTTCTCACCATGTTGAAGAGAGGCAGATCTAAGAACATCGTATCGTGGCGAAAAGTAGCAGAAAACAATTATCTTTGGAGCATAGTTGCATGAATTATCTTGAAACATCGTGTTCAAATGGGGATTCTGAAGTTGATGTATATCCAATGCAGACTGGGATCATATATGTAAAAGCCGAGAGTAAGTTGGCTGCCGCCCGATTATCGGGAATTAGAGATCCAGTTCTATGACGAATCCCATGTATAGTAAAAGGCCTTGGACCTCGTCCAATAAAGACACGCTCATTTCCTCCAAGGCTCGTAAAAATCACGAAAGCTTGGTTGTATTGTCTCATGTACTTCGAAATGACTTTGACTTGCGATCATTTCCATCATATAAAAGCTTTAAGGGCTGGAGGTAATGGCGTAGTGGTGGCAATTTGACTTTCCCTTGCAAACAACAAGTCCCTAATCGAGGGCGTGATAATGGTGAATCTTTTAGTCGCTTCATCCATCCAATGGAGTGCACTACAAAATGGACACTGAACATCCATTCTCCCCGAAGAGTGTCTTCCTTGTTCAATCGGATGGTTAGAAACAATATTGTCAACTTTGTCTTCATCATCACTTATGTCGGCATTATTAGCGTAAATTGGGCCGGTCAAAACCATTATTGTGAACCTCCTCACAATATTGTGCGCAGGATCCCCAAATGGTTGTTGTCTACAAGAGAAATAATTGTATATATTTAGACAAAGGTGCCATTTTTTTGGTATTCCAATTTCAATAAGTGTGAAGAAGTATACCGTGAATTTCGGTTAGTTGATGATGATCACGAAACGCATTTGTCGAATGTGATATTGGATGGACAAAAGATGAGGTAGAAAACCCGCGATTCACAGCGTCTTGAAGAACCTTGTGATGTTAGGTAGGATCTTATGATAACCAAACCACAAAGAACCAAGAGAAAGATGTAATAAACCACGTACTAACCTTGCATTTTGGTGAGACGGTGTTGGTACAAAGTTCTCATTGGTTGAATGTGGAATTGCATGAGGTAAAGGATGAGGAAGCGAGAAAAGATACATGTAATCGCAATGAAACTTAAACTTGCAATGTGAGTTATATATAGATTTTGATTAAGGAAAACTGCTAAGTGAAGTACTCACGTGTTATTTTGATCCTATGAATCAGCATGGGTACTTGATGTGACACGTTCTTCGGGGAGCGTAAATATCCTTACGGGATTAAGGAATGATAGAGATTTCCGAAGAGACTCTGAAGAAGAAAGACGTCGGTATGGTGTTGCATGAGGTGTAACTGGACTATTATGTGTTTGATGCTTGTCAGCTTGAAGTGGAGTTTGTGGAAGTGAATGAGAACCATTCAATGTTGAACCTTGTGCACCTTGGATGGTAAAGTTTGTGATGCCAATTAGTTTAGTGCTCCTTTCTCTTTCCCTTCGAGCACACTATCCTAGTATTCTATTTGTTATCTGCACCTAATTATAAGTATAATCAACCGAATAGATTGGGAGAAAGAGGAATGCATGGATAATAGCAAAGATGGCAATTATTAGTATTAAAATTAGAAAACACGAAATGTAAAGATATGAAGAAAGTAGTGAAAGGTAATAAGTGATCGAAGACTCAAAGGCAAATTATAAATGAATAGATGGATGACCACATGCAACACAGTTGGTGGGTAAATATTATACATATAAGCAGACATTAAATGGAAGTTATTAAATAGTAGTGAATTTACTACAATTATAGTGGACAAAAACACCTTTTGGACAATGCATGAGCAATCATAGTATTATTTTAATTAAAGCTCATCTTACATGAGAACCGGATGGCGGGAGAAGTGTTTGAAGTGGAGTCTGTGGAAGTGAAGGAGAGCCATTCAATGTTGAACCCATTAGTTGGTGGTCAATGACATGACGTGTGACTACTTATGCACCTTGGATGGTGAAGTTTGAGTTGCTAATTAGTTTAGTGCTCCTTTCTCTTTCCCTTCGAGCACGCTGTCCTAGCATTCTATTTGTTATCTGCACCAAATTATAAGTATAATCAATCGAATAGCAAATATGGCAGTTAGTATTAGTGGAATGTAAATATATGAATAAAGTAGTCAAGGATAATAAGTAATCGAAGACCCAAAAACAAAAGCAAATTATAAATGAATAGATGGATGACCACATGAAACACAGTTAGTGGGTAAATAGTATACATATAAGCAGGCATTAACTTGCAGTGAATTTACTACAATTATAGTGTACAAAAACACGTTTTGGACAATGCATGAGCAATTATAGCATTACATTTTAATTAAAGCTCATCTTACATGATAACCGGATGGCGGGAGATGAGATAGAGGAACACTATCTGATGGGCGCTGCACATTTATAAAGCAAAAGAAGAAATAAGACAATGCAATATACATAAGCAACAGTGTAGAAAAATAAATAAGGCAATGCAACTTAGCATAAGACAATGCAAGCAAGAAATACCTGGAAGCCAAGAGGCGGTTGAAGATTGAGCCTATCTTGGGGGGCAACAAAGACATGTTTGTTTTGGTTTGAAGGTTCCTTAAAGGAGTCCATAGGGCGTTTTCCTTTGTCAAGAATTGGTTGCGTAGGAAGCTATAAATATTTGAAAGAGAGTTCAAAAACATGATGTGAAACTAATAAGAGTGTTAATATAATTTGGGTAACTCAAAGTATGTTAATAGAAGTTATCAATAACGTATATTGTTGATTGTAATACCTGGGAGCGAGCAGGTCGTTGAGAAGTAGGTGGCTGAAGGTAGAGTCCATCTTGAACTGGAACATAATTATTGTTTTTCTTGCAAGGGTCCATTGGACGTTTACCCTTATCTATGGGATCCTGTAGAAACAAATAGAAATAGCTAGATACTCAATAAAATTTGTAGAAACAAACATAAAAAGGATGGGTAGGGATAACATACCATTGAGAGGAAAATCTGCAACAAAAAATGGTGCCTAAAAAAAAAGACAAAGCAGCAGTGATTATGTACTTGATCAGCTTAATCAAAACCTAAAGGCAACTTAAAAACACACTAAATCAGTAAATTGATTAGTACATGTTCTATCCGAACAATCATAGATAAAACGAAAAGAATTTTTCTTGTTCATAACCATCATCTCTTATATTGCAATCGAATAGTATTAACACCTATGTCTCCACCATGAGACACCCCCCAAGGAGTAGAGTGGAATTACTGTGGCCCCTATCCAAACCCACGGTCACATTCCTCCACAGGGGTAAGCTTCTTAACTTATATAGAACAGTAGCACTGACTCCACCGGGTTGTAAGCTCAATTAATGTAGGCTAGTTGGCACTTGGGCTTAAGCACGGGCAAATTTTTTCGGAAAAAGTCCATCAACATCCCATGTAAGTTACTTGCTTCATCATAACGACCCATCGAGAATTCTTGTTTCTCTCTCTTTTAAATTTCAATCATCACATTGCTTACGGTGGAAAATTTTCCCTCCATAAGAAAGAAAGAGTTTTACTTAGATTAATTGAGTGACATCTAACCCCCTATATTTTAAAACAATAGAATTAACACATTTAAAATACGACTAAATTGAGTACTAAAAACATATAACTACACACAGGACACTATTCAGGGTGTCATCTGCTCTTATTTTGCTTTTCTCCAACTCAAAGTTTCATTTTTTTTAACCAAAGACAAAAAATACATTTCAAACTTTAGGAGATCTAACATAAATGTTGACCGTTTAAAGGTTCTAAAAGGTTTCTTTGCTTACCTTCCAACTCTAGCTCCTATGCGCCCATGAGACTTTTTGGAGAACCGGTGAGTATAATGAGTTGAAGTCCCAAACTACAAAGGGTTGAACAGGTTTGATAAAACAAAATAATCACACATTACGTTAAAGAATATTTTCCGAATAATTATTAGTTGGAAGTCCACTCTATAAGGGATACATACATATTTAACATTGCATTTAACATTTCAGCATACACATAGTAGAACTTTGATTACTATACTCAAAAGTCAATCCAATCTTCAAGCTAGACAAAAAACAACTCACCATTTGTTCGAGTTTAAAAGAAGGTGGACCCCAAAGAAGAGCATGTGGAAGACAATCCAATATCCTCATGCATTTTTGAAGGACAGAAGTTTCTCTAAAAATCTTGGTGATTTTTGAATCTTGTACAAGTCAACATTGTAAGTGGGAGGAGCCTAAAAGCCGAAAGGACCACATATCAAGGACCAAAATATCGATATTGGTTAATATATCGGTGTACCCAAAAACCGATATATATCGGATATATCTATTTTTTTTGTGACCAGTCCAAACCAAGGCCCAAAATATCGATATCGATGAATATATCGGTATACCCAAAAACCGATATATATCGGATATATCTATTTTTTTGATGACCAGTCCAAACTATTTAAAATATCAGAAACATATTGGAAATATCGGATTTATATTAAAAATTGGTCAAAAAGTCAACCGATATATATCGTAAATATCGGATATATCGATTATATCGGCGATATAAAATTTTATATCGGAAATTCCGATATATATCGGGGAAAAAGGGTTCTATATTCGGTGGATATATGTCGAAAATATCGATATTGGTGTACCAAAATACCAATATATATCGGCGATATATCGGATATATCGACGATATTTTGGTCATTGGTCCAAACTATTTAAAATATCGGAAATATAATATCAAAAATATCAGAAATATATTGGAAATCAAAAAGTCAAACGATATATATCGTAAATATCGGATATATTAATTATCTCGGCGATATAAAGTTTTATATCGGAAATTCTGATATGTATCAAGAAAAAAAGGTTCTATATTTGGTAGATATATATCGGAAATATCGATATCGGTGTACCAAAATACCGATATATATCGGCGATATTTTGGTCCATGCCACATATATAAAACTAGTGGGGTAGTGGAGGTCGTCTTCCCCATTCCCCGCCCCCCAACCCCAACTTTACACCAAAACAAAAAATGAAAAAACACAAGTGTTTTGAATTTGAGCAAAAGAAAAATGACACCAAAAAATATTAACCTTCAAGGGAAAATGGAACCAAGAGATCTCAGATTGAAAGCTGGCGAAACCTTTTCAAAAGGGAGATTGAAAAAAAAAAAAAAACAGAAAGAGACCCATCCGATCCATTTGAAGGAAAAAGACAGTAGCCCTTTTTAACCACATCAACACTAACCATAACCCTACGACAATCTCTCCCATGTATATAAAAGTGTATATAAAAGTAAAAGTGTATATAAACACATCAACACTAACCATAAAACACTAACCAATCTCTCCCAGATTAAACAAGAAAAACAGACAAATTGAGTAAACTCATACGTGAATTTGTTGGGTATGTTCTTGATCATGACACATGTATATAAAAGTAAAAGAAAGTGAAAAAACATTTGCTTTAGCCTGAATAGAAAAATAGAGCAGATGTATCCAAAAACATTTGGTAGACATTGACTTCGATAAAGTCTGGAAGGTATTCTTTGCTTTAGCCATTGAGAGTGAGCTCTGAAAGAAAAAAAAAGGAGTGGCGCAATCAGGTAATAACCTTTTGAGGAAATTCCTTTGTGCGTTGTGCGAGCAAAGTTGTAGAGTTGCCTCTTGCTGGTTTGTGCGAGCAGAGTTGCAGAGTTGCCTCTTGCTGGTTTGTGGGAGCAGAGTTGCCTCTGAAAGTGGTAAGCAACTAAGGTGATAGAACCTTTTGAGCCCACTCTTGCTGGATTATAGAGTGTACGAGATTTATTGGAAAAGCAGATGGGAGAAAAATTTATCAGGCTCGGTTTTAGATGCATTCTTTGAGAAAGAAAGACATTTTGAAGGCATTGGGGACCCTTGTGGAACCTAACAAAGATGAAGCATTGGCTGTGGAGGCACGACTACTGGTGGTTGGTGCTCAGCAGTTGGTGAGGGAGTGACGGCGGCAGGAAGAAGAATAGGGCATAAATGTTTTGCTTCAAGAATATGAGGAATGAAAATCCAGTAGGTCCGAGTATTGGATGTAAGAAAGCATACTCCTTAGGAGCGGTTGATTATGCCATGTCACAACTTGGTAAAAAATAATGACAACCATTGGATGGAGGCCCTGTGGGCCCACACCATTGCTTTTTATTAGATAGATATTTTAGCTCTACCAATACTGGCTTCATGTTCATACAAAAAAAATAACATAAAAAAAAATTAAAAAAATACAACCATCTATCCTCAACTCAATTGTATCCATTAATTCATTCACAATCTTTGTGTTTTATGTTTTTTTTTCCTCCTTAGTTATAGTTTGAATGTCTCAATTGAATGCGTTCTTCTCTCAATTGGCATATAATGGTATGTTTTCAAAATGGATGATCTTTCCAAACTACCCAGTGAGGCATGTAATAAAGTTTTTACTTCCAATTAAGACAAATTCCCAGTTTATAAGCACATATCCACTCTCGACAAGGGCACTACAAGCCATCAAGCAGTCTTAACACTATACAACTACATTTCTGAAGCTCCCTAAAGTCAATTGTCAATATTGGAAAAAACAGTGAAGAAAAGGTCCCGACTAACATATTTACCAGAATGCGTGTGTGGTTTTGACAAGCTAACCCAATTTAACGTAATTGCCATAAATTCATGACTTCAAATTGGGTTTTATAAATATAGCAAGATCTATAATATTTTAATAATTGCATTCATCACCACATACTATTATGCATCATTGGGCATCCTCCAAATAAACACCGACAGGTAAGTATGTCAACCAACATGCAGTATTACTTTAAAATAAAATGTCAACAAACTCCCGTATATATAGGCCACACATTTGAAGAAATTTAGATGTACCAAGATTAAAGCACAAACAACATAATAATTAAGCACTTCATAACAATTCGTGTCGAAGGCACGGGTAATATCTAGTGTTTAAACAAGGGAACATGGACGTGGATACGAGGTCACCTATTGCTTAAGGGAAATTACATTTAAATGTGTTAAGTCAGGTGGATCAGGTTGGATGTAAAATATTGCAATAATAATGCATTGTCGAATATGAATAACAAAGATTATGTCTTTATACGATACCAGACATTTGGTTTAGGGTTTAGGGTTTAGGGTGTTTTTTGTTAAATTCCAAAGGGACCGACATACTAAAAGAAAAGTTCTTCCTATTGCAGTAGTCTATTATTCTTCATTCCTAACAGAATCGCAGTTATGATTACATACTGTGGCCATTAACGTGGTGTATGTTCTTATTGATTCTTCATTCTTGTAGTGTATGTTGCTGTGACTGTGTACAAGAAATTTTACAATCCCAGAAACCTTAAGGCAGCTAGAAAATGGAAATTGAGATCGACAAATATATTTTGAAATACCGGGTTGTATTTTTCAGGCCCGAGTAGTGCTGGGCTCGGATTAAGAGAATATGGGTTGCAGACTCAAATCCTGATCCAACCTCTATTACATAAACCCACTGTTCTAAAAATCAGTCTAGGCGGCTGCCTAGGCGCTAGGCGGTGCCCAACCGACTCGCCTAGGCCCAAGTTGTTTAAAAAATTGGTGGACCGATTAGGCGAGCTAGGCGGTCCAGTCAATTTATTATTATTTTTTTTTGAATGATTAAATGTCGAAAATTAAAGGCCTGTGTAGGCTTAAGATTTGAATGAGTTTAAAAGACTAAAGTCTAATGTAAATTATATGACACTATAACAAAGAGTATGTTTTTATATGAAGTTGATATTCTTCAACTATTACACATTTTTGTAATAAGTATTTTTGTTTGTGTTTATTTTTTGAGTTATGGTAAATGACTTTATTCATTTCTTGTAGTATAGGTGTGTATTACTATATATATTAGAAAAAAAAAATCACCTAGCGCCTAGCCCGTCTAGGCACTGCCTAGAAGGCATAGGCGCTAGGTGCTCTCTTACCACCTGACTACCGCTTAGCGTTTTTTAGAACAATGCATAAACCAACAAAAAAGAGATTTTCACTTGTTTTAGCAAGAAAATTGACACGTGTCACTGTCTGAGCCGGATGAGGGTATAAATAGAAGTGATTCTTTATAAATTAGTTGGTCATATTGACCCACCAATTTTACTGAGGGCGAGTGGGCGACCCAACAACAAATGGACCGCCACTTAAGTAACCTATCTAAAGTTCTAAACGTTTTTTTTTTTTTTTTAAAAAGAAGACCACTTCTAAAAATTAGGAAGAGCTTCCCACGGAGTTTACCTAAAGTTCTAAACTACGTATACCGCCGGCGCAACTATGTCCATCCTATCTAAAGTTCTAAACAACGTATTTTACTTAAGGGCTCCACGCACCTAAATATTTATTTGTTTTAAGTTTAGTTTGATTTCATGTATATAATAGCATGATAGTATTTAGAAAGCACATGCATCACAAAAATCATCTTGGAGGTAATTGTGACTACTAGAGCGTTGCCCAATTGGATTTGAACCTGTGGTTCGTGTGAAACAAAAGTCTATTGGGTTCTTATCCTAGAAGTGTCAAAAGACATATAATCCTTTCAATGGACATTGCAAGACATTGCTCTTTAATTAGTTCTAAAAGTGGTCATTTGTAATTTTGAAACTCGTGCGGGAGTGACGTCTCTATTGAATACTAATTAGAGAGACGTCACTACAAGTGACTCTCAACTTTTAAAATTAAAATATTTTACATTTCTCAATGGGGAACTATCAATTGTGGATATTAGTTATCTCGTCCATACTTTATGGTATAATGAGAATTGTAAAATCATATTGACACCTATGTGGAGGTGCAATTTTACACCCTCCATTAGAGATGCCTAAACAATAATTTTTTTGTAAATCTTTATATTCTTCATATCAAATTTGGGTTAGAGTTCATATATAAAAAATTAAACCCTAGAATTAGTTCATCAAAAGTTTCAATGAAGAATTGATTTAAGTTGGATATGATTTGATTTTGTGTATAATCTTTGTTATCGCTTGAGCGTTTGGTTTGGGTTTCAGGACTCCATTTGGTGATAGTTGGAATATCAAAAGTAGAACTTTTCTCAACTTGATTTCATCATTATAGTGGCGGTCATGCTATAACACTGTCAATTTAGAAAAGTGGAGGCACTAAGAGAAGGGTGAAAATAATTTCTTATTTTAGGGGAAATTTCTCAAATAGACACGATGATATCAATTTGTTCTCAATTCGGGAATTGTCAACAACTTAGTGCAAAAAATTGTGCAACAAATGATTAACATATTTTGGTAGAATATCAATAGCGCAGCAAGTTGCTTGATATGAGAATGCAACCTTCGAAATTGTCTTTAAAAGTTTGAAAGTCTACAGTAATGGCCCACAACACTATGCATGGCCAATTTAATGTAGCCTACCCCAAACCAACCCTGATATTATATGATGTAATTTGATTTGATTTTTTTTTTCTATGAAGTGGAAATTTTATTGATACTGATAACGAATTTTACAAAAAAAATTAGGACAAGCGTGCAACAAGCTGTGCCACAAGTCCTTTCTGAATAGCAAATCCTATCCTTCTAAAACAAACTCGTTAGAACCAAATTTTCCATAACGCGTTCGCTTCATAACTTTCTGAAGTCTCTTGAGAATCTCAACAGACTGTTGTTCCAAGAAACCGAAAGTGTCGAAACTAAGCCCATAAAAGAAAAAGAAAGAAAAAAACCCACAAGCCCACATACTAGCTCGGCCCAAGCCCAACAAAACCCAAAACCTCACTGTTCATCTTCTCCTTCCTCACAGCACCTCCCCTCCACCTCCAGCCACCACCGACCATTCAACAAGATGAGTTGGTTCTACCCAAACCACAATAGGAATGGTTCGGCCAAATCTCCAACCCAACCAAGGGTTGTCTCCCTCACCAGCGCCATCAGTTCTCTCCCTCGATCCGCCACCACCAATCAGCCACTCGCCACCACTAGTGAACCCAGCGGTTTGGTTCCTTGAGAAAACCCCTATATACCTATACCAACAAATCGCGATTCCCTTATACTGCGAAAATCGCGATCGACACCGTTAATTCTCTGTAAAAGCTTCCCTCGAACCTAAACCAACATCCCATCTATTCTTCATCATCCAACGACCAACAACCAAGTAAAAACCCACCACAACCACCATTCAATTCAAGAAATACAAATTAATAACACAAGAGTTCAAGCAACAATCCAAACAGACGACGCCATTAACATTCTCCAAAGCTTCGACAGCCCCATTCTTCCATACTCACACCCCCCTAACTACCTCCAACCATTTATTCAACCCAACCAATCTATATTAGGACCACCTGCAATAGAAATTAACAGTCCTAACTATTCTTTGGCTTTGGTTCACGCCGCCATTAATGCCCAAAACAGAGTTTCCGCAGTTGTCCAGCAAAACAATATACCAACAACAATATACTAACAGTGAACCGTTTTTACCAATTGGCGAAACCACAGATTATTATAGAATAACTACAGAATGATAAGCAGAAAAACATACTGCGCGTAATCGTTTTTGGACAGTAAACTATCTCTGTATAGACGTGAAATAAAAACTAAACTACTCACTTGTAGCGTGCTCCAACTATCAGCTAGATCTCGAGAATAAAACTCTTCCTTTTCTTCTTTCAGTAAAACCCCTTTTTTCTGTATAAAACTCTCGCTGGTTTTTTTTTTTTCCAGAAACTCTACGTGAGAAAACACCCCTTTTTTCTTTAGTTTTAAAAACCTCACCAAAAAACAAGGATAACACTTATCTAGTTACGGGACTTTTATCCCTAAGCTGATAGTTATCATATATCTGTTTTATCTATTTTCATTATTATTATTATTATTATTATTATTATTATTATTATTATTATCATACTAGGAAAATAAAATAAAAAGACGGGGTGTTATAATATACACACCTTAAAAGGATCTCGTCCCGAGATTCAAGGTAGAGTGTCAGAGAAGAGCTCAGGATGCATCTGTCTTATCTTATCTTCAAGTTCCCAAGTCACATCATTTTCCCTTTCACTCCACTGCACTTTTACCAAGTTTACAATCCTCCTCCTAAGGTGTTTCACATCCCTATCTACAATCGTAATAGGCCTCACTGTAAAAGTTACATCATCGTTCAACTCTAGCTCTGCTGGCTGAACAACCTCAGTAGGATCTTTCACACATTTCCGTAGCATAGACACGTTGAAGACATCATGAATCATCGCTAAGTTAGGTGGCAAAGCAAGACGGTACGCCAAACTACCAACGGAGGCTACTATCTCATATGGTCCAATATATCGTGGACTCAACTTTCCTTTCATGCCAAACCTCATAACTCCTCTCATAGGGGAAACCTTCAAAAACACAAAATCGCCTACAGAAAACTCAACCCGTTTCCTCTTCAAATCTGCATAACTTTTTCTCTGCTTTTCTACTGCGTCTTTGTCTTAATCCTTTCTCTAATGACTTTAATCTGTTCAGATGTCTCTCTCACTATCTCAGGCCCAAGTAATACTCGATCTCCCACATCTGCCCAACAAGCAGGTGATCGACATGGAAGCCCATACAAAGCCTCAAAGGGTGCCATACCGATGCTCGACTGGAAACTGTTATTATATGCAAACTCCACCAAAGGTAAATGCTCATCCCATCCTCCACCAAAATCCATTACACAAGAGCATAACATATCTTCTAATATCTGGTTCACCCTCTCCGTGACACATTTGACTACGACATAACAAGAAGACGAAGAAGAGGGAGTTGTTGATTCTAGGGTGAAGAAGATGATGAAGACGATAATAATGCTTGCATTAATAATTGTGGAAGAAGCTTTCCTAGCGATCATACATTTGGTTGTGGTCATCATCGTCATCATCATAGGCTCTTGGTGTTGACTTTAGATAGCACATGCATCCAAAAATTATCTTGGAGAGAGTTGAGACTACCGGAGCGTTTCCCGACTGGGTTTGAACCTGTGGTGTCTAACAAAAATGTATATTGGGTTTCATATCTTAAAAGTGTCAAAAGACATATAATCCTTTCAATGGACATTGCAAGTGGGAGGATTGAGAAAATTAAAATGTCTTGCAAGTTTAGTTTGAATTTGAGGCCGAGTTTTAAAGTTAATGGTTGTTGTTAGGGGATCTTTTTATCTCGTATTTGGTTATCTGGATTACCATTGTTATATCATTTGAATTTTAGAAGATGCAAAGAGACATATATATAGACTAAGCTTCACCAAAAGAAATATGAGATGAATCATGATTTTTGTGCATGCAGTTCTGACTCCGACTTTGTAAAAATCATTTTTTTGAGTTCTATTAGAGCATCTCCAGTGAGGGAGTTGAGTATACTTTATGCCCTATAGGTACAATTTAAAATCTCAAAGCATCTCTAGGTGGTGGTAGCAAATTACCAAAGTTTGTGAATAAGAATGTGAATGCTTATTAACAAATTGGTCTAACTCTAGGGGTAGCAATCAAATATAGTTAAAAAGTGGGTCCCGTTTTTTTATAAAATATTTTAAATTTAATTTTTTGTGAAAAGTGAGTCCCAAATTAATTTTTTAACTATTTAAAATTTCTTTTGCCTAAAAAAGTGGCTATGATATGGTTTGTTAAGATAAAAGTAAAAAGACCACACATGACACTAGGACTGTCGCACCAAGTAAAAAAAAAAAAAATCGACTCGACACTGGAACTATCGCGCGACACTCCCACTAGTCACGCCATATCCACAAATAAAATCGCAAATTTGAGAATACGGATGCAAACAAACATTTGTTACAACCGTATTTTGGACCAGCTAGAGATGGGTTTTGTTGAAATTCCGAATTGGTGGTAGCATTCAACAACTAATGCTACCACCTAGAGATCCTCTCATTCTCTAAAAAGCCCTTCCTTGTAAACCAGGCATAGATAAATTGCTAATAACTAATAGAGGGAGTGGGGAATTCTCAACTCTAATACAAATTTTTTAAAATACGTGCGGATGTCACTCAATGTGATGTTGCTCTTTAGTTCTAAAAATGGTCATTTGTAATTTTGAAACTCGTGCAGGAGTGACGTCTCTATTGAATACTAATTAGAGAGACGTCACTACTAGTGACTCAACTTTTAAAATTAAAATATTTTACATTTCTCTATGGGGAACTATCAATTGTGAATATTAGTTATCTCGTTCATACATTAGGGAACTATCATATTGACACCTATGATTCATTGGAAATGTCTAAACAATAAATTTTTTGTAAATCTTTATATTCTTCATATCAAATTTGGGCTAGAGTTCATATATCAAAAATTAAACCATAGAATTAGTTCATCAAAAGTTTCAATGAAGAATTGATTTCCGTTGGATATGATTTGATTTTCTTTGTTATCGCTTGAGCGTTTGGTTTGGATTTTAGGACTCCATTTGGTGATAGATGGAATATCAATAGTAGAACTTTTCTCAGCTTGATTTCATCATTATAGTGGCGGTCATGCTACAATACAGTCAATTCAAAAAAGTGGAGGCACTAAGAGTAGGGTAAAAATACTTTCTTATTTAAGGAGAAATTTCTCAAACAGGCGCGATGATATTAATTTGTTCTCAATTTGCGGGAATTGTTAGCAACTTAGTGCAAAAAGTTGTGCAACGAATGATTAACATATTTTGGTAGAATATTTATATCGAAAAAAAAAAAAAAAAAAAAAAAAATATTTTTGGTAGAATATCAGTAGCAGCAGCAGTAAGTTGTTTGATTTGAGAATGTAACCTTCGAAATGGTCTTTAAAAGTATGAAAGTCTAGTAATGGCCCACAACACTAACTAAGGCTAATTTAATATAGCCTGGCCCAAGCCAGCCCTGATACTATATGATTTGTAATTTGATTAGTTTTATGATGCGGAGCACGTGAGATTGGAGGCCCACCATGACGTTGGATTGGGTTTCGGACGTTTGGGTTTGCACTTTGCACTTTGACTCGTACGAAATGACGGAAATGTACTTGTACGTATGAAAGCAGTGGCGGAGCTAGGAATATTGGTGAGGGTTAGCCACTTCAACACAACTAACAAAAAATACACACTAACACACTCAATTTGTCATTCTTTTTAAATCTTCGAAATTACAATTAACATTTCATTTAGCTTTAGAAAATTTATGCTTTAGCTAGGAAACCACTACAAAACTGTACAATTTACAAAAGCAAATACTTTTTAGGTCTGTCATAAAAATAATAGCGAGGCAATGGAAAAAAAGAAATTGTCACCACTCAATACGGCAAAAATATTGTAAAATGGTAGACTTTAGTGTATTTATTTTTGTCTTCACTTACACGTTTGCTTTAATTGTTTTTGTTCTATTCCAAAATTTCAATCAATGTTTTAAAATAGATTCAAAACTAATTTCATTACAATAAACAATAAAAATTAGTGTAGAAACACATTCAACACAATAAATTATCATGGATTCGATTAACCGATATAATTCGTTACAACCAATATAAATATGTAAAAATATCAAGGAATAAAATGTTTAGATAACGTACTAATGAAAATATATTATGAAATATTGGGACGTGAGTGTTGTTTTTTTCCTCATTTTTTTTTTTCCTTTTTATTTTTCCTACCAAAGAATTACAATAAATGTTTATAAAACTCGTACCAAAAGTATTGTTCTATGAACGAAAAATAGATATAAAGAACAATCTGTGAGAAGATATGAGACTGACGAGGTTTTCTTTTTCGTTTTTGGTATGTTACTTATGATGATGTATGTATAGGTGTAGGTTAGGTAACAAATCAATATTCATATAAATTCTTTTATAATTATTCTTATATATATATATATATAGTAGGGTTTTTTTTCCAAAATTTGAGGGTGAGCCAGGGTGTACCCTGGGACCCCCCTAGCTCCGCCACTGTATGAAAGGTTGACTTTATTACACTAGTAAACGGGCACGTGCAACGCACGTGCTAGGAATGAAAAATGGGGCGGAAAATATGAAAGGAAAGAATTATGTATTATGTATGTAAAATATTAAATATTAAATTTGTCTGAATGAAACTTCAATAAGCGAAAAAAAAAAATACTTGAATACGTTAGTTTTATTTTTTGTTTGATACGTTTTTTGCTGCTTTGTCATGCTGCGAATAAATATATTTGAAGAGGTATTTAACCGCCTGTAATTTAGTTATTGGCACTGAATTGCTCTCCTCGTACTACATGGGATTACGGGAAATGGAGTTTGAATCTTGCTGGCATGATGATGATTACGTTTATAACGACCTGAGGAGACACCAATGATTGGACACTAATTAGGCAATTCGATAGTCACTTCCCAAGTTCTAATTAAAAGGTCGAGAACATGCTATAAGGGCATAAGTTAAAACAGATATAAGGCTGATTATGTGCGCCAGAAAGCGGCTATTCAGAGAGGAAACACTCATACCTGCGCAGAGATAGACTGCATGATAATAAAATGTAACAATAAAAAACATGATATTAACTCAAACAATGATTTTGAACAAAATTTTCAGCTGTGCAGTCAAAATATCTATGTTCATATTTTCTTTGCCAACGTGAGTGTAACTTTGTACAACCACTCAGAGGATTTTGTATGAAATAAAATAAATAATTGATTAATTATTATAATCTAATAAAAAAATTTAAAAGATATCGTCCAGAAAAAAGAGAGGAATAGCTGTGCAATTTGTAGCTCGTTTTATCTTTTTCTTTATTTTTGTTTTGCCCCCTCTACTACGCTTGTATGATTTTCTTGGATACTTAATAAATTATACCTTTGTATAAAAAATAAGCTAAAAAACAATAGTTATAAAGCGCAGCAACTTAGAAAATGCAGAGGTGTATGCAAATTAAAACTGCCGGTGTAAATTGCTCAGCAATGAACGGACGAAATACTAATACAACTACACATTCTACCGTGGCATAATAATTACTTTGATCCATATAACAAATTTAACTTCCATTAACTTTCTTACAGTCCGATCTAATTTCTCCACTGCTTCCTGTCAATGGGCTAATGTTGCCCATATTAATCATAGACTGTGCAAAGCTCTGAAAAAATGCGGTCTGATTATTGACAAAGTTGTTAACAATGACAATGGTGGCAGCTCCAGTGGTTGAAAACAACTCTTGATCTGATTGGAGAAGGCCTTGATTATTTTGACGGTTGCTGAAATAGTTGTTGTCAAAATTGTTTGGCGTGGTAAGGTCTAGATTAGCCAGAGTGCTTCCACTCCCATTTTGAGGACATGTTTGGCGAAGAGTAGCTAGGTATGACGAGGCTAATGTTTGATCAGGATTTCCTGTTCCACTGAAATTGACCCTGTTCCAATATTATCTAAGTTGAAGGATTCGGACAAAGGGAGCATCTAAAGCACAGCTGAAGTGCATCGTCGTATTAAGCAACAATGGTTATACTACATGGTAGGCAGTTGCTGCAACTGAATCGTGAGGGGCCTTCAAAGAAAGTGTTTGTTTACCAATATCATAACAAATACTATTACATGGCAGAGCAAATCTAGTAGACATTAGTAACATCACTGCTGCATTACAAATTAAATTCCAAGAACAAAATATCTAATAACCATAAATAATAAAACAATAGTAAGTTTAGTACAATAATAATAACGACATAGTCCAATCCATCTTCAGCATTCAGTCCTATTACCGTTTACATGCTCCAATCTCAAACCACAACATTGATATCCATCAGAAACTGAGTTGCTCCCCCTGAACAATCCCGTATTTTGTTCTCTCCCTCACCGCTATCAAGCCTCTCAGGGTTTAATACCCCCGAATGGCCATCTTCAACTTGGTCATTTTTGAGAATGGATGTAAGTTCTTCTCCGTACAACTCTTTCAAATCCACCTGTTTCAGCGTAAAAACTTCGGTAGAAATACTTCACTTCACATTAAAATAGAAATATATGCTTATATAAAAGCACATTATATACTATTCTTACTAAGATAAAGCATTGCAAGGTTCCAACTTCCAACTGGGAACTCCTAACTACTACCATGGGGATTCTTGCGGTTTTCCTTTTAGACTAAACTAGATTTTGGACCCGGACATACGCCCGGGATCTATTAAATATTTTGTGGGCTGAAAATGCTTTACAAAATGTCTCACACACATTTTCGAATCAGAATATATTTTTATTGAAAATAAACCGAAATACATTAATGACCAACGATTATGGTACATAAGTACTTTGAAACTAATTAAGAGATCAAATTGAGATAGCCTCATCACTTTGTGGTTTAGGATATTAATCCGTAATTTTCAAATAGAATTATCTTAAACTCGATCTATCTTGTATAATAGTTTTATTATATTTATGGTGATTTAGCGGCAAATTTTGAATCATAATATATTTTTATTAAAATAAACCGAAATACGTTAATGAGCAGCGATTATGATACATAAGTACTTGAAAACTAAGGGATCAAATTGAGATAGCCTATTCAATTTGTGGTTTAGGATATTAATCCATAATTTTCAAATAGAATTATATTAAACTCCATCTAGCTTGTATAATAGTTTTCTTAGATTTATGGTGATTTAGCGGCAAATTTTTTGAATCGAATATATATTTTATTGAAAATAAACCAAATATCGTTAATGAACAGCGATTATGGTGTATAAGTACTTGGAAACTAAGGGATCAAATTGAGATAGTCTATTCACTTTGTGGTTTATAATATTAATCTGTAATTTTCAAATAAAATTATTTTAAACTCGATCTAGCTTGTATAATAGTTTTATTAGATTTATGGCGATTTAGCGGTAAATCATCACCGTTCGGCTTACATACTAATGTGTACAAATCACTAAAACAGATTGATTATTTCCATATCCTCAAATAATACACTACTCCCACTTGAAA
The DNA here is from genome assembly GCF_015680905.1 of Coptis chinensis. Classification (NCBI taxonomy): domain Eukaryota; kingdom Viridiplantae; phylum Streptophyta; class Magnoliopsida; order Ranunculales; family Ranunculaceae; genus Coptis; species Coptis chinensis. Next base: position 80,099,236 of record NC_141464.1, read on the forward strand.
AGATTTATCATATGAACGTGTCTTCTTAACAAAGCCGTTATATTAAATTATTCTAAAAATATTAGCAACTATGCATAGTTATGAGATATGAAAATTATATTAATTACTCATTTAAATTTCTTGCACCACTCTCTATAAAAAGGAAGCACCAAATCTTGATAAAACTAATCGACTTTTTTTTTTTTTTTGTTAGGTTTAATAATTAAAGTTTTGTGAGAATGCCTAATGCGGCGAAAATAATATTGAAGATACTTGAATAGCAAGGTATTCCCAATCACAATAAAAATAATTATAATAAACACTGCTTAAAATGCAAAACTATATTTGTCGAGACATTTATTCCCCCTACATAAAATACAAATATGTTTTAGGGTTATTAATTCAATGCATTTGCACCAAGTTTATGATTTTTCATTAATTATTCTTTGAGGTTAGTTTAATATAGTATGTTGCATCCCGTTTCTAATTTCTCATTAATTATTCTTTGAAGTTAGTACAATGCAGTTGCATCAAGTTTTCGATTTCCCGTTAATTATTATTTGAGGTTAGTACAGTTGCAATTACATCCACTTTATGATTTCCCATTAGTTATTCATTAAAGTTAATTTAGTAAATGCGCATGAGTTGCATCCAGTTTTGATGTTTCGTTAATTAGTCTTTGAGATTAGTTCATTGCATTTGCATCCAGGTTCCAATCTCCCGTTAATTACTCTTTGAGGTTAGTTCAATATATTTGCATCCAGTTTCTGATTTCCTGTTAATTGTTTTTTAGGTTAGTTCGATAGTTTACAATTTCTATACAGTTTTGCATACATGTAAGAGTCTGTTTTATAAACTCACTTTTATTTTGGGTTCATAATTACTTGTAATTATTCATATGAGAAGGCTAAAAAAGTGGATATTTATGCCTTGAGGTCAGTGCGATGCAGTTACATCCGACTTCCGATTTCTAGTTAACCATTTTTTTATGTTATTTCAATGCATTTGCATCCAATTTTTGATTTCCCGTTAGTTAATCTCTGATTTTAGTTTAATGCAGTTGCATCCAGTTTTAGTTTTCCGTTAATTATTCTTTTAGATTAGTTCAATGCAGTTGCATATAATTTTAGATTTTATGTTAATTGTTCTTTGAGGTTAGTTCAATGCATTTGCATCAAGTTTCTGATTTTCGGTTAATTATTTTTTGAGGTTAGTTCAATGCAGTTACATCAAATTTATAATTTCCCGTTAATTATTCATTTAGGTTAGTTCAGTGCAGTTTCATCCATTTTTTAATGTTTCATTAATTAGTCTTTGAGATTAGTTCATTGCATTTGGATCCAGTTTCCGATTTCCCGTTAATAACTCTTTAAGGTTAGTTTAATACATCTGCATCTAGTTTCTGATTATTTATGCTTTGAGGTTAGTTCGATATAATTATATCCAGTTTTTTATTTTCCGTTAACTATTCTTTGAGGTTATTTCAATGCATTTGCATTTAGTTTTCGATTTCCCACCAATTATTTTATGAGGTTAGTTCAATGCAGTTGCATTCGGTTTTTGATTTTATGTTAATTATTTTTTGAGTAAAGTTCAATGCATTCGCATTCAGTTTCCGGTTTCTCATTAATTATTATTTGAGGTTTGTTTGATGTATTTGCATACCGTTTCCAATTTTCCGATAAATATTTTTCAAGGATTTGCATTCAATTTCTAATTATCCGTTAGTTACTCTCTGTCATTAGTTTAATGCAATTTGCATAAACTTTATGATTTCCCATTAATTACTCCTTGAGCTCAGTTATGTATTTGAATCAAATTTCCAATTTCCTTATAATTATCCAATGTGGTGTGTAATACCAACTTCTACTGATCCATCTGTAGTGTCCTTGAAAACATGACATAAAAAGTAAATTATGCTTAATTTACTATGTGGGATCATCGAAGATTATCTAGTTTTCGATTTCTCGTTAATTATTCTTTAAATTATGCATGACTCACTATGTGGAATCTTCAAAGATTATCTACGAATGGGTGTTGTTATATTAATTATTCTAAAAAATATTTGCAAATATGCATAACTATTATATATTAATATTATATTGATCACTCAACCAAATTTCTTATAACGTGAAAACCTCACTCTCCATTAAAAAAAAAAAAACTCACCTTTGATAAAATTCTTCAACTTCATTTGTTTTGTTTAATAATTGAAGTTTAATTGAATTTTTGTGAGATTGCCTAATAAGGCGAAGTTCATATATATTGAAGCTACTTGAATAGCAAGGAGTTCCTAATCATACGGAAAGAGATAAGATAAACATCATTTTAAATATAAAACTATACTTATCGAGACATTCCTACAACATATAACCCAACTATGTTTTGAGGTTAGTTTAATGCATTTGCATCTAGTTTCTAATTTTTCGTTATTTATATTTTGAGGTTAGTTCAATGCAGTTGCATCCAATTTTCAATTCCCATTATTTATTTTTTGAGATCAGTTCATTGCAGTTGCATCCAGTTTCTGATTGATCGTTAATTATTCTTTTCGGTTAGTTCAATACATTTGTATCAAATTCCCAATTTTCTATTAATTGTTCTTTGAGGCCAGTTTAATGCATTTGCATCCAGTTTCTGATTTCCCGTTAATTATTCTGTGAGATTAGTTTAATGTATTTGCATCAAGTTTTCGATTTCTCGTGTTTATTATTTGATAAAGTTGCATTTGCATTTAGTTTCCGATTTTCCGTTAATTATTGTTTGAGGTTAGTTCAATGAGTTTGCATCCAGTTTCCGATTTCCCGTTAATTATTTCTTGAGATTTTGCATCAAATATATTTTTTGAGATTAGTTCAATGCAGTTGCATCCGGTTTTCGATTTCCCGTTAATTATTTTTTAAGATTAGTTCCACGCATTTGCATTATGTTCCCAATTTATAATTAATTTTTCTTTGAGGTTAGTTCAATACAGTTGCATCCAGTTTTCGATTTCCCGTTAATTTAATCTTTGAGGGTTAGCTCAATGCATTTGCATCCAGTTTCTGATTTTCCGACAATTATTTTTTGATGTTAGTTTGATGTATTTGTATCCAAGTTTTGATTTTCTGTTAATTATTCTTTGAGATTAGTTTAATGCAGTTATATCCATATTTTGATTTTCTATTAATTACTTTTTAAGATTAGTTTAATGCTTGCATTTGCATCCAATTTTCGATTTCCCGTTAAATATTATTTGAGGTTAGTTCGATGCATTTGCATCCAGTTTTCCGTTCCCCATTAATTGTTTTTTGTCGTTAGTTTCATTCAATATTATATATATTTTAAAATATTTATCATTATTGTTTTGCCGTTATTTTTTTTTTCATTTTCTATTATATATTTTGTATAATTGTTTTTAACTATGTTTTGAAGCCATGTTAAGGATATATTCGAAATAAGTCGGTGTTTTATCATAGATACTAAAATTGTATGATTTGTAATAGGAAATTAGTTTATACAAATTACCTATTTTTTAGCATTTTTTTTTTTATTTGATCAAATATATAAGAATTGGAACACTAAAAGTGTTTGATTCGTATTTCTACAAATTACCTATTTTTTTTAGTAATTTTTTTTATTTGATCAAATATATAAGAATTGAAAATACACTTAAACTCTCAAAATATAAGAATTATAAATACACTCAAACTCTCCAAAGAGTTCCATGTACGTGGGAGACTATTATAAAATATTATCTTTCATATTAGAGTGCCACATAAGATAGAAAAAAAAGCTAACTCTCATATTAGAGTGCCACATAGGAGAGAGAAAATCCTTCTTTAAAGGTCTCTGCTTTAGTATATAGATAGTAGATGGATATGTTAGAAAACATCATTTCAGATGGTTCTAATGTTGTACGCAAACTCCAATTACATTAAAGAGAATGGACACATTGAGTTTAAACATTTACTCCAATTACTCCAATCACAAAGAGGGGATACAAAATTTGAAGTATAAACATTTACGCATTTATAAGAGAGAAAGCCGAGCACTAAGTGGAAAGATATATAATCACTAACCTTAATTGAACTATTTCCCATTTCGATATTACGGCACTCCTCGCCAGAAGCCTCGGAAGCTCTTTTTAGAGTATTATTATCGTTGTTCAATTTCTTCACCTTTGTTTGTAAATCTCCACATTCGCTTGGTAAAACAAAGAACGAAATGAAAAAAACGTAAAGGCGATCTAGGCAGCCTTAGAAAGTTTGACCACACCAACCGACCCACGGAGAAAATTTTCATTGGAGGAATGTTTTTCTGTAACGCAGATTTAGCATCCATAATCTTGAAAAGCAAAGAACTTCGAGCTCTACGAAAACGATATACTCAAAGAATTGTGCATTTGAAATGAACCTTCCTGATGGGAAATCGCCTTTTCTCTAAAGCTAACCAAAACTGCTACACAAAAGTTTTAGTACCTATTACACCTATACATTAGCATAGCAACGCATATGGTAGGTGGGATCGACCGAATTCAATATTGAATTGAATTTAAGTAGTCACTACTTACTCATTTTCTTTCTTAATAATCTAGTGATTCGATCTTCGCATGGGCAATATACCCTTTGAATTTGTTTAGGAAATGAAAAAAAACCAATAAGGTAAACCAAGTATTGATAAGGTGAGAAAATTTGTACTTTGTACTTGATCATCGACAATGTATTGATAGGTTCTTCTTTAATAGTGATTATCCCCTATGATTCTGTTCTTGTTGAGCATCATGCATCGTTCGTTATCGACGTCTACTTTTGCTTATTTCTCGTTCTCTGGTACTCTGTTAATAAGAAAGCCAAACCTTTATGAGAACGAATTCAAAGCACGACAAAACTAATACCAAAAAACTAATTGCAACCAATATATTAGAATAGAACAGTAAAACTTGATATATAAGACTTGATTGCAACCAAGTTAAGAAGCAAGTATCGGCTTTATATATAAGACTTGATTTAATTCTTCTTAGCTTCATAATCTAGGCACACCAAATTGCAAAGATATCGTATGGACATTGTGCTCATTGAATGTCTTTAAAAGAAAATGTAGCATTATTTAAATTGAAACAATCGGTTAAAAACTAAACTCACATTTGAGTATGATAATCGAAATGAAGCCGAACCACCACAACCACCCCAGAACATGCGAGAGTAGCGATATTAGCTAATACTTAAGATGAGAAAAGAAGCAAAAAATAAAACCAAAAAAAAAAAAAAAAAAAAATCGAGCAAATGAAATACCACGTATGAGGAAAGCGAGATTACCTAGATCCTTGCAATGATTAATAGAGTTCGATGTAAGATCTCATCTAAACTGAAACCAAATCAGAACCTGACTAAACATCTGCTGAAATTAGTGGACTTCAACAATGAGAAAGCTCCCACTGTCTCCTTGATCTGGCTGTCCTGTGACAAACCAATCTGCGCGACCATCTGACCAGGACATGAACAGAACGCTTCGGGTACTAAGAGGCTCAGATAGAGCAGCACGAAGATATTGCAACATGTCTTGTCTAAGAATTCGGTAACAGCTAGGTTGCCTCCATAATATCTCCTACCACCTTTTCTTGCAAGTGGGGAAGTGTGCACATTCTGTACATGAGGCATGACATAGTGGAAGCATTTGTGTCCCTTCTAGCATGTCAGAAATTGGAAAACTTGTCTGCCAAGTATCTTGGATCTTTATCACTTAAATCTAGAGCTGGAATTAAGGGTGAAGCTGCAGTTACTTTTAATCACATCATACCGTGAACTTGTAGTTCCTGCTACTGCCATGGTGTCCGTGAACTCGGATAGTTGAGATGGTGTTAGAATATTGGAACTGCCATGGATCCACAGAGATATGTATGAAAGCGTTGCAATGGTAGACTGTTCCTTGCATTTTGTTCAGTCTTAAAGCACAATCCATATCCCATACTCTGCGACACCAATGATTCTATTGGCCTCGTCAGAGTCGCAATCCATTGTTAAGGGAGAAAAAGTCAGGCGGAGTGACGTGCTTATTTTGAACAAACTGCGCAAAGTTTAAAAGAAAGAGGTTAAGACGTGGAGAATATAAGGAAAGCTGGTCAGATGATGTGCCAATAGAACTATACTAATTCAGTAGTGCAACGCACGGTGTTCATATGCATGGTACATCACTGTGGCCCACATGCAAATTGACTTTAAACCGTAGTTATTGCTGCATTTAGAGATCTTTTGTGCCAATAGATAGGTTTTGGAAGACCGAGACGCCGTGTCCTCCAAAATCCTTCAACACTTGCCAATGAGATTGCTAGATTAATTAAAGTTGTGCAATGAGTTCGACACCGCATCTTGATAAACGGCTACTCCTGCTGCAATAGTGCCTCCAGTGACTCTAATGATTCAAAGAAAGAACATGGCTATTTTGGAATCATCTCCTCGATTGGTTTGATACAAAAATAAATGAACCATTGAACTCCCTTTTATTAATAGAATTGGCATACAACAATAACACAACAATAATCTTTTTTGTTATACATCTAAAACGTAACCACAAAGACACATATATCGTAATAAAAGAACATCAACCATCAAAGGAGTTTTTGTAGTCTAATCTACTAAGTAAATATTAGGATGTAAAATTAAATAAAATGGAAAACGGACGATGCTGCTATTGATCTGACCCATCAGTAATTGCCTAAGAATTATTTGACGACTTCAATCTTCAGTCCTATAAACAAAGTGAATTTGGATATTGTTTTAGTTAGTACGAATAATCATGTAGAATAATAGTGGAATGATATATATATATCTTAAGTCAAGTTTTAATACCTTAGATTCTTTTATCTTAGCACCCTTTTTTAAGGAGTTCTTATAGTCAAGTCCGGAAGGTTCATTTGATATGCCAATCGAAAGTATGCCTTTGACAAATAAATAGAAAGAGTATAAAAGCGATTTTTTTTTTTTGAAAAAAGGAAAATATGTATAGAAGTAACATACCATAGAAGCTTGCTTCTTGTACTTTCTCTTAGACCGTTTTCTTTATTTGAGGGTTTAGGAATATCGGTTGACTTTTCAAAAGAAAGCTCCTGCTATACAAATGTTTAGAATTAGTATAAATCAAGTGAAGCAAGTAAATTGGAAGCTTAATATATACTTTTTAGTCCGTGGCGATAGAATTAAGGTAAATGAGCACATTTTTTTTCAGCAGATCTGCAGCGTTCTCATTCAAGCTGTTAGGTGTATGTTCTTGGAAAGTACAATCAACAATTTGTGATGCATCTGTCACCTGAGTGCACATCATAAGATTATGTAACGAAATTAATGTATGTAATGGCTGCCAATGTTTAATAAGCATGTAATTGAAAGCTAGAGTAATAAATCTTATTACCTGTTCTATCTAATTTGGTACTTGGTCATACTCAAGTGTGTAATCCACCGGGAAGACCTTGTTAGCTGTAAAGCCACTTCTGTTTTGACTTTGAAGGTTGTATTGGCTAATTTTTATCTCAAATACCACTGAAGAACCGATAATGGCATTTATTATGGCCTTAACAGTCTCAATACCATTTGTCTAATTCAATAAAAGAGAATTAGTATGTCACAATTATTTATTTGTAATGTGAAAACTATAATGCCGTAATGGCTATACCGATTTTATAAGCTTTTCCAACTCAGAAGCTGGATGTTTTAGTAACGCTTCAGCTTCTTCGCCAAATATTGTTATGAGGGAACTTTGTGTGTCATCTCGAATCACGAGCTTTCAATTGATATCTAAAATAAATGGCTATCAGAATAAGTTCATAAATAACAGTGTTAAACGAATAGTATGGTAAAAAAAATATTAATTCATACCTCACATCTGGAGACGGAATACTGTTATTGCAATTACCACACCAATAGTGATCATCTCTATCTATCAATTTCTTCCGACAACCAGTTTTGGTGTAAGACATATAGAACGGGTGATAATCATGAACGATATCATAAATGATTGCTTTGCATGTGCAAATCTGTCCCTGCACGGAGCGTAAGTACATTGAGAAAATTTAAATTAAAGTTAGACATTAGACAAATGTATAGTAAACTTACAACAAACTCTGCGTTCAACATCCTAATAACTTGTGAAAGAGTTTTTCTCGTTTCTCAATGATCTATCCTTCATATTACGTTCAATCGATGATGACCCATGTAGCATCGCAATACTTCTCTCTTCAAAAGTGGAGCTAAAAAAAATATAGAACATTTTGTTAAACTTAAGCAATGTATAGTTAATGGAAGTTTTTTTTTTTTTTGTAAATCACCTATTTTGCAAATCCGATACTTCTGGAATGTCCAAGTTGACGTAGATTTGCGTTGTGCTTGTTGAATTAAGGAGACAGTTATCTGACAAAGAAAAGATTTAAGATTCAATAACCTAGGAAAAAATGTGCTATATAGATTAAAATATCCAATATAATTACCGTAATAGTTCCCAACAGTTAACGAAGTGACAACCAACACCGGTACGCTCTTTGCATACTTAATCACATTATCAAACAATTGTATTGCATTTTCCCAGAGATTTATTTTCAATTCAGTTCCACTCCATAGATGATATAATGTTGTGTTAATATATAGATTTGGTTATGATTTTTTATAAATTCTAAATGAGCATACATTAAATGAAAACCTAGCATTCTTCAAGAAGATCTCTTTCAGCATGAGTCCTTTTCGAAACATCAACTCTAAAGCAGCATCAAGTGCCCCAAACGCATCTACCACAAAATATTTAACAATTAGTTATTTCTAATGGAATTTGCTGAAGTAATTGAAGTAGTTATATTGTTGCAATTGATTACCTTTAAGATTTGTATTTGCTTTTGAAAGCAGCCTAACATTGTCAAACTCAACGAAGTCAAATTTGTATAGCGGAATTTCGGGTGAGCTTCGAAGATCCCCCTCGACAATAGTGTCCCATCCGATAAGTATAATAAATTCATGTTGAATCGGGCGATATGAATCTCTTCCGGTTTGCTGCACAATCGGGTTTTCAATATGATATCATGTCCTCCGTGAAGAACATTTAAGAATGTGTTTGAATGGTTTTAGGAACAATTGCTTGAATCTGATCTCCCGGCAAAAATCGAGCATTAAGGCGGTTTCATATCATGGAAAACTTAATGTCTTGGAAATGCAAACTACTCGAGGGCGACTTACTCGTTCATCAATTAGGACAACATCAAATCTCTTCCGCTTATCTTGCGAGTCTTTATCGCCTCTGATCCCATCTTCTCGTGACCACGAACTTTAACTTGACACTTGAGAGTTTTGTCGGTTAATTGCACACTTTCGAAAATATTCTTCTATGGCCATATCTAATTGCACCTACAGTACAATGAAGCGAATTAGCATAGAGGAAAAATAATGAATTAGCAGGGGAAAAACTTGTAATATAAAATAGAAAAGATTTAGAAGAAAACCTTTTTTGAATGATATGGTTCTTTGTTCTTCGCAAGGATGCAATTGGAAATGGAAAGGCAGCAGAAGAAGAGAGGGATTTGAAAGTGCAAGACTCTCAGTATTTATAGTGATCATCATACCTCTTACAGGGATAGTTAGGACGGTTAACGTATAAAGTAACTGAATTTGTGTTCTGAACGGTTCGAAGGATGTATATCTGTTCAAATGTAGAAAACTGAAACCTCGATTCTTGGCTTTAAGGGATGTAGTTAAGCAAGCGCCTTAGATACAAAGAAGAAGAAGTTTGGTCGGCCCTCAGATCCAGCCCAGCCCATTTTTTCCAGATAAAAACGAAAAAGTATCAACCATTTGCTTCCGAAAAGATTTTTTGTTGTTAGGAAAATATTACTAAATAATCGAAGTGAATAACCTCTATAAATTTGATTCAAAAATGAATTATTACTGATTAAATACAAATAAATGTGAAAAAATATAATTCGAGTAATGAAATATATGGTTAACAAAAGCAAAAATAGCTTATAATCAAAGGTCTCGCCAATTTCAGTAAAAGTTGCAACAGCAAAATAAATCTAATATTGTGTTGAACGCCTTTGTGAGAGAGCATCCTCGCCCAGCTAGTGCAAGGAAGCTGCATCAGTAGCTCTTGATGAAAACTTGGTACCTTGATGAAAACTTGGTACCCGTGGCAGTGAAATGAACATCGGATTAGCCAGCAGTCTAGAAGCATTTGCGGTTATGTTGGCCTTCATATGTTGTTATCACAATTGATGGATTATGAAATGATCTCTCTACACGTTTCTTCATAGTGCTCTTCGGGCTAGTGTATCTGTACTAGCTACTGCAAAGGCGAAACAAAGGGCCTGTTAGACAATTAAATGAACAACAAAAAATAAATAAGGAAGAGAGGAATTGTAGGGGTACATTCTTAGTGGCTCAAGTCATCTAACTGAAGTTTCATTAACTTGTTGAAGAATCTATGATATGATGTAATGCAATTCTAGCTAGCATCAGACTATCAATCATAGTGTTTGCATTCACATTAAAGCATATACAGAAGTATATATATTAAAATTAGATCAGGAATGACGTTTATTGATGGATGATCTTACATCCATTTTAGAAAGTGTAAACACAACGTATATATCAAGCTGAAATATTTTACTAATAACCATAAGAGTTATAAACGGGCACATGGTTTCACTATATGGATCAAATCCATCATTATTTCGAAGGGAAAAACGTAACTATTCGCCAGAGATGGAAATCATACCTTTGATCATGTAAACTTTATCAGAATAGCTTAATGCTTTTGACATCTTGACGGCACCTTCATCATATGGTATATTGGTAGTAACCGTCTTGGAAACCGAAGAACTTCAAATAATTGTTCAGAAACAGAAATCTTGAAGATGTTGATCCAAGTTCTCTGTGCTATCCAAATTTGACATCAATAAGTCTTGAAGACAAATTCATCGGCCTTCCTCCGGTTGATCCTCATTTCCATCGATCCTCACTTTAGTGTCGGGTTGCAAAAGAGCATGGTGGCGTGCTATTATCTGAATCTTGAAGAAAACGACTCTGTTGTACTTGATGGCATCATCACTTAAATCTACAAATGGAGGCTTTAACTTAAGTGACTCGACGCAGTATTGATTTCAAGGTATTCAAATATTTGTTAGTTTACCAATCAAAGATACTAACGAAGTCAAAATCCCACCTTCTTCTCGGTTCACCACGAATCGAGGAATTCCACTTTTACTACATTCTATATATGACACGTGTTCCTTTGGAGTTGGTTATGTCAAGTTCCATTCTTCTTTGCCTTGTTAGCCATCGCCAGAACGGTGCCTCTGCCTAAACTCTTGTTAGCTATGGCAAGCTCATTCAACAGTGATCCCTAAACACAATGACATTACTGGAATGAGAGACTATCGAGTCATGAAAGAAAAATTAATTTGTCAATTAGTATGCAAGAGTATTGAACATGCCTTGCTAGGTTCTTCTATCAACAAAGAATAGCAGTAGATTTTCCTTTTCCATAGAACATTCATAGAAACCAAAGAATCCAAAATAACATAGTAATCATGCTTATACGCAGTGTTTACTTTTCTCATAGTAATAATGCTTAATTTTGGAGTTCTTACTTGTTGTTTAGGGATGTTATTACTGCCACTTTTTCTTGCCTTTCCCAAGTTCGGGATTGATAGAAAAGAATTGTGAACATAATAGTATAGTCATTTTGGATAACATCGGAAAGTGTGAAAGATCCCTCCAAAGATTAGCAAGTCGGTTGCAATGTGGGATATCATTTAGAGGAACATAATGATAGTGTAATCGATTACATGAGAATGCTCTTTAACAAAATGGGTAGTCAGTAATACTCTAATTGCAAACAACCTCGTTAAGCGGCTAGTAGTCGGACATGTGATATTCTTTGGAAGTTAAGCCATTAGGTTGAATGAGCTGATCCTTGTATGTACAGATGACAATTTTAACCGAAAGCACCAAAATAAGATGTTTTCCTTAAAACTCTACTTCTACCGTAAGGATCCGGATACTCAATAGTGTGTTTTAGCAAGTTAGGTTAAACCGATACTAAGTGGTTCAAGTGTTTAACAAATAAATGAACTTCGGCTAGCTGTACTATAATAGCAATTTCTATCTTTTGAAACTGGTTCCACCATGTTACCTAGCTACCAAATGACCCTTGTTAGTATCAAATCTTATGATCTCATTTGGTAGAAAGACTAAAAACGACGCCTCGCACAATCTACTTTCTTTGGTGTAGTACAATGAATAGTTCCAATTAAAGACAACATTTTCCAAGTTAATCTAATCTAATTTAATGAACTAAAATTTCCAACATAACAACAATAGAAAAAAAGAGGCAAAAGGGAGAAAGAAAACAACAAAATAAATATAAAATGTGTAAACCAAGAACAAATGATAGTAGATGTAAAATGCATCATGGCATCTTTCAACAACACCCTATTCATGTTGAAAGGTTTCTTAATTCTATTTATATATTTTTAAAACTTCTTGTGGCTGGATGTGATGTTGATAGATACCTGTAATCTAAGGTCATTATCTGAAGGGGTTTGAGGATTTCTAGAGCTTGGAAAGAAAGGTTCCGTCAAAGCCCTGATTTTTATTGTTATCTTAGGTTTCTCCAAGGCAAAGAAAATGGGCCATTTCAACGTTGAAAACAACATCATCCAATTTCGCACTTTCGAAGGATGTCCCGGACCAAATCAAGGTTATGATATGGAAGCTTGTTACGGTCTGTTTCAGGCTTCTTTCAAAGGACCTCTTAGCATTCCAATTACCATATATTTTATTGATCTAGTGTTTTGAAAACAAAATTATTATCTTTGTCTCTTTGACCAACAAAACTCAAATCCTCCAAAGAATTAATAAACAAAGGAGAGAGTTCAAGAGCAAACTTCGGGTCTAAACATTATGATAAATATGATGTAGACTTGGAAATACAAAGATCAAAGATTTAAAAAGAAGCATAAATCCAAAGTTTACCTCTCCTCGTTCCTTGCCTCTTCTCGGAAGGTTTCTTTCTCGGTCTCCTCTGCAAACACAAATGTCTCCGCCCATGAAGAACTTGTCCATCCATTTGATATTTTGCTTCGCAACATCATCGGGATCCACATATGGAACAAAACCAAAGCCACGTGGCTCCACTCAAGGCAAAGTAAAATTTAGCAACAATAGACACTATTGAATCAACAATACATATGATCGACAAGTAACTTCTAACGCTAAGATAAAACGAGAATGAGCACGGAATATGGGAGGGTCCAGAGATGCACGCGTGAAGCTATTGGTATTTTATTATAAGTTCAAAAGTAAAAGCAATCATCTACCGCTGACCTTGCAAATGTAGTGTTTTATGACATGAACAGCTCAAGTTTATTAAAAATGCATCCTTGTAACAACACAAAAGCGATAATTTATTTCTCGCACTCCAATTGTGATTTCCTAGCAATTGACAGATAAAAGGGCATAATAATGTGCAAGAATGTGCACCAATTTTCTTCTAAAAATGGTCATCGAAATAAGTGAGTTAAAGTGACCTAGAGACATCATGTGACTGTGTGTGCAAGCTGAAGTGTGACAGGGTTACACTCAACTACTCTTCACAAACAGGTAAGGGTTAGATAATAACATAGCTAATCATCTGAGAAGAAGAGATCTCGATCCCAAAACCGTAAGAAGAGTAATCGTCAGGACCACATCCAGCCTTTCTTTGGGAATAGAGATGAATTCCGATCCAAACAAATGAATAGTTTCCCAAAATCTATTGAGAGGTTTTTTGTCTCTCGCTTTATCTTTTGGTGTCCTTCAGTTGATTCGAATTTGCCGGAACATTCAACCATTTCACGGATAATTCCAGGGGAAAACCTCTAATGCTAAACATCGGCTGAAATCAGTCGACATCTCCAATGAGAAGCCCCCCCCTGGAGCTTAAACGGGATGTTCTGAGCTGAACCATGTGTGACCACTATCTGATGAATATGCATCAAATTGCTGCGGCAACGTGGAGATCATTTTCAGTGACATCCATAGCAGTTTAAAATGCTGTGGGTATTGTCCTCAATCCGTATCTGGATCCTTGCAGTGATTAATAGCAGTTGACGTCAGATCCGTTCTAAACTGAAAGTGAATCGTAAATCGATTAACATGTACAATACGTTCAAATACATTCTATCATTATCGATTTGATATAATTCTGGAGTTTAGACTCTTGAGCATATTCCCTCGGTCCCAGTACTCATCCACCAAGTTCAGCCATCCAGCAGCATGGTAGCCACCATACCTTTTTCAACATTGTGTTGCAGAGTCGTACTTTCTTTGAAATTTCTCTTAAATATCTCCTCTCTATCATAAAGTCGAAGGAGTGGCTACACAATGTCTATATCCCCAGTTTTGATTCCTTTGCTGAAGTACCGAGCCCCTATGAGCTTGAAGTTACAATTGGAGGCATGAGCCATGGAGTCCAAAGAAATGGCATGGACACCCCGAAAATGCATGAGTAAATTGGGCAAATGATTGTCATGAGCTCCGCGACCAAACATCATATTACCATGAATTCTCATGCATGACAGCAGCCAGAGGAGGAAACTTGTAAGTTTGTAACTTGGGTGGCGAAGGAATTCACTAAGAAGAGAATTGCATGTGGGAACATTAGGGCAAATGCCCCGTCGACCATAGCCTAAAACCATCTGAAGCTTTATCAGGCTTTTCCAGCCTTTCCCCATAAATCTAACAGGAGACCGTACACAGGTTCATTTGGATCCCAATTGCTTCTGTTTCATATCTTCAAAAACAGCTTTTGCTTCATTGAGATAACCACAATGGCCAAGGACTTCCATCACAATGCTGTATTTGTTTATGGCTATGGCTATGTCTATGTCCTAAGCGCACTGGTATCATTGCTCTGTCATTGAAACTACTGTTCCGAGGCCAAATGCGAGTGTTAAGTAATCTGATAATCACATTTTTACCATATGAAGCTGCAGAACTGTGTCAATAGCTTTCCATATGACTAACGGTATGCGGGACGATGACCTGGTAGTTTTTGCATGTCGAATAGCTGAGATGGTGTTAGGCTCGAACTAAATACATGCATAACATGGTTGTAGGAGTAGAGTATTGTTTCTTACTTGCAGGTATCTTGCATTGATTAGAGCGATGCCAATGTGTATCGATGATATAATTCATGTGTTAAGAAGGATGCTGCATTCTGTTAAGTCTAAAAACACAGTCCGTATCCCATCCTCTGTGCCACCATTGACTCTATTGGCCTCTTCAGAGTCACAATCAATTGTTAATGTAACAAAAGGCAGATGTGATGACTTGTATATCTTGAACAAACTGCGCGCAATTTAAAAGTAAGAGGTAATCACGTGGAGAATATAAAGAAAACTTATTAGATGATGGGCAAATAGAACTATACACACTTGAATTCCAAAAAAGGACAATCTACTGATCGTATGGAAACGCATAAATCAAATCCGAAATACACATCAACGGTTTGCTCCGTAAGCATAACAGCTGTTCTACGATATATCTAATGGGTTATATATGCTCGTACATCACAACTCTTGCACAACACACATATCAAACAAATCATGAACCATAGCAACAAACCTAGGAAAATACAGTATCAAAGTTTTTAAAAATAGCATAAATCCCAAGTTTACCCCTGTCGTTCCGTTGCCCTCATCTCACCAGGTTTTCTCTGCAAACACAACTGTCAGCTCCTGGACATGAAGAACTTGTCCATCCATTTTTGTTTAGGTCCTCCCCCTTTTGAAAGAAGTATAATGCAATTAATCAACACATAATAACTTACAAAAAGAAATCGTATCTGGTTTAAGATGCTACTATAGAACTAACCTGGTTTAGTAGGTCAAGTGTTCCTTTCAATGCAGCGCCCTGTATAGCTTTCTCAATCAATCTATTGATATGTTTATTTTTGAGACTCTAACTTGTACTATGTACGTACACACACAGTTCAAGAACCATTAAGCTTAAAATACTAATCACAATCACAGTTATAAGCTGATTGGAAGAAATATGATAGCTAACATGAAAACTATATCTTGGGATAGCCCACACTTGCATGTTGAGTTGGTCTAATTTGATTTTTTTCCACTGTAAATGTGTAGTTGAAAAGCCAGAACAACAACATCGGGAAAGTTGTTACAGGCACACCAACCATAGATACCATTTTGATGTATAGAAAAGCATAGTAAAGTTGTTTTCCCTCCTCCTTTATCTGGGCTTGGGACCAGCAATGCAAGAACGGATTTTGCACTGGCGGAGCTAAAAACTTTTTTATATTAATTATGGTGATAGTCATGGGTTAAATGTTTTACAAATGAGATATATAGGAATAAATACATGCAATCTTCCACTGAAAGACTCATTAAAGAGAGCACATTATATTTCATATAGTAAAAGGTAGGGAAAAAAAAGTAGAAGAATAAATAATAAAACAGGGAAAAAGTAATAATGATACAAACTATCGAGGAACTGCATTAGAATTTAAATATTAAGAATTGCTAGTGTCATTATCTAAAAGTAGTACATTATGGGAAGAAATATTATGTAGTCATGGGTGAAATGTAAACGTTAAGAAGACACATAGGAATCATTGCATACAATTAAATATAGAAGCTAGCAGAGGAATAAACATTATTTTCTTGCAATATTAATCACTCATATCATCATCTTCAGAAAGCAACACGTCACGATACACTATATTTCGGTATAAGTTCCAACACGTCTATTTAAGGATCCATTTTTTACCAATATCTTAATGTTATTCCGTGAAACACACCTTGACAACGCAACATATAGCTGCCCATGGGAGAAAACATGATCAGGAAGATATATACCTACGTTTCGAATAGTTTGTCCTTGTGATTTATTAATAGTTAAAGCAAAACTAAGTTTTATTGGAAATTGTTTTCTAGTAAAACTAAATGGCATCTGTTCATTCACATTTGGTTTTAGAGGTATACGCGGTATAAACTCTCGCTTACCTCTAAACTGTCCAGATGAAATCTCAGCATATATAGTATTATCATAAAAGCGTAGACAAATTAATCTTGTGCCATTACAGAATCCTATACTTGGATTAATATTCCTAAGAAGCATGATTGGACAACCTTTTTTAAGAGTTAAACGATGCGGTGGCAGGCCTCCTGGTGCAATTGAATTTAAAAATTCTTGTTGATATAAGTTTTGAAGATCGGTAGGAACAATATCAAATGAGTAATAAGTCTTTTTTCTTCTCGGGGAAAAGCCCTATCACCTTATTATTAAGTTTATCAACAATATCATTTCTCGTGTTAAAATAGCTCAGTCAATAATGTAATTCTCATTACATCCATTAATACTTAATGAAGGATAAACAAAATCTATTAAATCATTTATTGATTGTTCACCAGTCCAAGGCATGACAATATCATCAGGCAATCTAATCATATTATCATCATCAATATATGGCTCATTACCATTGTCAATCTAAAAGGAAATCAACAAACATTGGATCGGTTCTTGCACGCATATTTTGTGTTAAAGAAATTACCTCTACTTTTGTCCAAAACGATGACTTGACAACACATGCGTCTATCTCTTGAGCTCTAGTAGATCGCGGGACAACAGGAAGAGTCTGACGAAAATCACCACCAAGAACAATAACTTTTCCGCCAAAAGGGAGATTAGAGTCGGTGATATCTTTTAAGGTTCTATCTAACGCTTCAAATGCATGTCTATGAGCCATAGTCGCTTCATCCCATATAAGTATATCTGCATAACACAAAAGCTTGGCAAGCGCAGACCGTTTAGAAATGTTACACATTGACAATGAATCAATATTTATCGGGATGCTAAATCTCGAATGTGTAGTTCTTCCCCCAGGTAATGCAATGGCTGCAATTCCCGATGACGCTGTTGCTATTGCAATATGGTTATCATTCCTTAGAGATGCAAGAAGTACTCTATATAAGAATGTTTTACACTCGCGCCTCTGGACCATCAATGAAAAAAATAGAATCTTGTTTCTGTTGAACAACCGAAACGATCTTATCAAAAGCTTGCTTTTGTTCAACATTAAGGTCCCCAAGCGCCATGAGGTCTTCATTAGGGATTTGTATAGATCTCTCCTCAATAATAAGCCGTGTTAATTCAATATCTCCATCAATGTCCCCCGTCATTTCCGGCAAATCAAAATCAGAAGTGCTTTTTTGTTTTTCAGACAAAATATGATCAAGGTCCTTTAGAAGACGATTAATGAATAATTCAGTATTACCATTTCTATCATTGCGTGGAGCGTAGTCTTCAATCATAAATGGGTAGAATTCATCCCAAAGTTGCCTTACTCCACTCGGCTGACAGTAAATAAGAATGGTGGCAAACAATCTTCTTAAAGAAAGAGGCATATGTGTACTTGCAGCCTCTCTTAAACAACTTCTAATGCTGCCATCGTGCTCAAGCAAACCCCTTCTTTCAGCCGATTCTTTAAAAGTACCAACAGACACACCATTAAATGTTAGCAAATCATTGAAAGAAGTTGGACCTCTCACATGTAACAATAACAGACGTAAATAATATCGTTCTCCTTCCATAGGAGAAACTGTGGCAATCCTTCCAATTGTTCTACGTTTATTACTTCTACGAACCCATTCTCTACGAGTGGAATTCCAATAAAAGTATTCGGGAAACTCTAAGTAAAGATATTGGCGCGCCTCCTCATTAATAAGATTGGTTTTGAAAAACTCAGTAAGCATGGTTTTCAATCTGTGTTCATCATCTAATATATCTTCAATAAGTTCACCACTATAATAAGAAACTTGTTGCCTATTTGGCAAATGTATCTGCAAGGCAACAACTGAAGGAAACATGTCATTTAAAGGAAACTTATACAATGCGTAAAAGCCTCCGGGGCGATCCATCGGCATTTACAAGCTGTGAAATCTCATCCTCATTTGGATATGGTCTAGTACTAACTCCAAATGACACTTTCGATCAGTCCTTTATAAACATATTTATACAAATATTTAACTGAAGTGATGCTTGAACAAATCTCAACATTAATATGACAGTTATATTTTAATAGCAAATAAGGATTGTAATGGAACAACATTACGGTTGTCTAACGTGTATTTTCCTATACCAACATGTCTTCCATTATCACGCCTCATGTATGTAGCATCACGAATCAGACCATGCGAAGTCGTAGGGTGCAAATGACTTAGGAAATCCACTCCTACATCTACCATCTTTCATACAAAGCTGCGCTCCTATTAATGGTTCCACATGCATTATGCATCATATGATTTTTACTTGCACTATACAAATCGGGTTCAGTTTTGGGATCGGGAATTTCAGCAGAGACAATTTTTCTATATCCTCGAGTTGTGTATTTTATCATTTTCATGTAGGATGATCAGAAAATGAGCATGAGGCGGAACCTCTTTTCTGAAATTCTATAACATGAACTTGTGCAATAACTCGACCCAAAATATGTCTCCGAAACAAATCAAGCTTAAGTTCTTCTAAAATAGAATGGAATGTTCTAGTGGCTAAATCAGGTCTATCTTGTGTACGTTGGCCAACTTCTGTTTCTCGAGTAATTGCATGCCAAGATGAGTTACACGCTCTGATTATAAATAAATCTGGTTTCCCATACCTCCTTACCAACGCCATTGCATCCTCGATGAAGCGATGCATATCCCGAGGGCTACCAATATGAGAAGGTGGGAGTATTATCCTTTTGCCAATGTTGCCTATTCATAATAAGTGAATATTCTTAAGTTTTAAATAAATAGGCTATGTAAAATGAAGAAAACCAATGTGAAGATGATGTTATTATAGAGATGAAAAATATAAGGTACCTGCATGTGTCTCCCCAGAGTTTAGTGCATCCTGAATGCCCTGGTACAACTCGGACCTAATAGTTTGCTGATTATCCCGATAAAATCTCATTTTCATCGTCTCAATTTTGACACACATGTCAACTATAAACTGTTGTAGAAGGCGACATCCCAAAAGAAACAATGAGACTTGAGGCGAATCGAATCGAGTAGCGGCCGAACATGAGAATTTAGAATTTGTAATACACGGGGCAATACTAATGAGCAAAAGACATCGTATACTTAAATTGTTGATATTCTCCAACAAAATCCTTGATAATTTGAAATTTAAAAACAAAAATCATTTCCAACAGAATAATGCAAAACATCATATGATTATATCAAAATAAATGATAAACCCAAGAACTCCAAAAGCGGGTTTAAACTTTAACAGAGAAATGAAAACGCGTTTGCCTATAATCCAACAAATTCCACAACAAATTCAATCCATATCTCAAAAGTAAACAAAGAACATTCAAGCGTATACAAAGGCATATAAAAAATTAAGGAAAAAAAAAGCTTATAAGCAAATGTAATGAACTATGGAAATTGATCGAAAAAGTGTCCTTTCTCTTCCACCCGAACCCTTCGAACAACGTTTTCACCAATTTTTTAAAAAGAAATTCTAATAGCAGGATGTGAATTTTAGAACATATCAACTTATTAAAACATTTTAAGTTAATTCTTATTTTAAAAGTAAAATTCGTCAAATCATGTATATTCTTAAAATTATGACGAACCAATGAAAATAGGTCGATTGAGCGTCTCTCTTTCTTGATAGGAAGGATTCTAACAAATGAAAGTAATAAAAGTTAGTTGTCTAACAACAATAACATATACCACATAGTATTGTTAAAAAACCAAAATGTAGCAAACAACACAATCAAAATATCAAAGCCAAGCACATAGCTTATTTGGTTTTATGAAGTCTATACATACCTGCAAAATATACGCATAGTAACTGCGACAACTTATTCTTCTTGTATTGCTAATGATGCACACCCAAGTCCCAACCATATTCACCAAAAGGCAACATTAAAGGATATTGTAACGGATCATAATATCCAGCGGTATCTGGGATTTGTCGGAGCTGGCCTGATTGTGTTTGAACAATAATATCTCTTGGCTCCAATCCTTCTGGATCATTATCTCCAATCAATATTGCAGCGACTTGCGATGCGTTGGCAATGCATGATCTCCGGCGTCGGTTCTCAACTCTTTTATAATAAGTCGACAATTTTGCAAATCATCTCTTTGGCGAGTTATGCGAACAACGCCGACAAAGGGGTTATTACGATTGTCAAGGATATTTGTTAAGCGTAGATATAACATTAGTTTCGCAAGGCTTGGTTTTCAGCATGCCGATTTTCTACCTCATGATCGATGTGTCGTAGATATACATCCGTAAATACCTTGGCCTTCTACCGGTTGTAGAAGCGCGGTACGCCAATCCTATGATAAATAGACGCGCTCTTGCACGAAATGAGTATCGCCATCCCGTCCATTTGCAAGATCTTGATCAAAATCAACTCCCATTGAAGTAAATGCAAATATATGGTTGTCACGAATCGGATATTTTCTCTGAAATGTTGCCCAAAATTCATCCCATCCCGAAAACAGTTTGAACTAATTCAGGTGGCGCAGATTGGTCTCGGTAGATTTATTCTTCCTTTTGAGCAACATATTTCAGGTTTCATGAACGGCTGATTAGGCTCCACAAAATTTCTTTGCAAATTCTAGGCTAAGGTAAAATGTATGTTTCAAAGTCTTCAGGTTTGAACAAAATTCACGGCACATCTATAAAACCCGTGTTTATCCTTGAAGGTATTTGTGATCGAATTGGTGCGATGTTGTAGGAGTGTTAACATCCTGATAATCTGCAGCCATTGTAAACGAAGGCGGTGTAGTGGCCCATATTAGAACCGTGGACCAAGTCAAAAGAGAACGAGGGCATGGTAACCCGGATAGGAGGGGAGGAGCGATGGAACATAGCCGCGGGAACCCTAAGAGGCGGGGCGTGGTAGTGCTGACGAAGGAGAATCGTCGGATGAAGGGGACAGTGTGTGTGCCCACAAGAGGAGGAAAAAAAGATATAAAAGGAAAGAAGGGATGAGAAAAAGGGGGAGGCGGACATTTGGAGTGAGAGGAACCGGAGGTTCATACATAGGGAGTGAGAGTAATTTCTAGGTTCCAACATTTGGCGCCGTCTGTGGGGATCAGAAAGAAAAGCAAAGAAGATATGGCACCCAAGAAACGAGTAGACAAGACAAAGAGAGTAGCCGGAACCGAGGAAACAACACCGGAAGCGGAGATTGACGAGGAAAGGGATAGAAGAGAAGAGATCGGAGACAGAGGAGCTGCGGCTTATGAGGGAAGAAATCGGACGGTTGAGAGAGGAGAACGAAGGGTTAAGGAGAGAAAGGGAAAGAGAGGAGGAAGGTACAGGCGAGAGTCAAGGCGGCTCGGATGAGGAAGAGTGGACCCAAACCACGCGTTGAAAAAACCGGTGGTAGGCTTGACAATCGGCGGGTGCAAGAGATGATAAACGAGATAGAAAGTGAACCGGTCGAAGGTGAAGAGTCGGCGGAGCCGGCGGTGGTGGTTGGGGCTAAACCCATGACCCGTTGGCGGAGGGATTGGGTCCTCGGAGGTTCCGGCGTTTTAACCAACCTAGATTTGAGAGGTAACGGCGGGAAAAGGTGACCCGGCAGATCCACATCCTCCACTTTAGGCAACAAATGCCGTTATGGCAAAGTCGAGGTGTATGATGGGCTGCGGTGCATGATGTTCCGGCCCGGTTTGAAAGGAGGCGTCGATTGGTACTATCGATTGCGGCCCGGGGAGCATAAAGGAATTTTCAAGAAATTTGGAACAAAGCGTTTATAGACCATTTCATCCACCGAAGAAAAGCGGCGGTGGACATAGCAAAGCGTTGTTCAATGTGAGACAAAGGTCGGGGAGACGATGAGGGTATTTGTGTCGGTTCAAAGTTTGAGACTCACGAAGGTCGAGAACACGGACGAAAACCCATGATTATCGCGTTCGGCGAGGGTTTCGCGACCGAGAACAGGAGTGCACCAATCGGTCGCGAAAGAATGAGATCGCGACTTTGCATGAGCTCTATCCGCGGGTGGAAAATACATCGAGATATGAGGACACCTTACCGGAAGGAATCGAAAAGGTCGGGGAAAGCTATGTT
This sequence comes from Coptis chinensis, assembly GCF_015680905.1. NCBI lineage: Eukaryota > Viridiplantae > Streptophyta > Magnoliopsida > Ranunculales > Ranunculaceae > Coptis > Coptis chinensis. The sequence goes on from NC_141464.1 coordinate 80,122,308, forward strand.
GTCCTTGGAAAGGCGGGGAGCACCGAAGGGAGGGTGCCGCGGATAGGGAAAGCGGCGAGGAACCGCGGTAAAACCCCGAGGGTGGAGAGCAAGGAAGGGATTCGCCGAGAATAGAGAAAGGAGGCCATACGAGGGAAGTGGAGGTGGCGCCATTTGAATAGACCATTGAAGCGAAATATTGCCGTTGATCAAACATTTACTGGGGTCTGAAGGACCGTGGAACAACCCAATAGAGCTTCCGATAGACCGTTATTCATTGCATATCACCGGATCACGGAATCATGAGAGACGGATGAAGCTGTTATCTTGAAGTGGATGGTACGTAGATTGGTGGAAAGGGGCAAAATAGGGGAGTTCGTGAGGAGGTCGCGAGAATGAGGAGCATGGGCGCGGACAGGATCAGATATTAGGGGACTATACATGTTATTTTTAGCGGGGAGGTGTTGAGTCATAATGCACATAGGGATAGGGTGAGGAGGGCGGCGAGCATCCAATGAGATCGGCGATAGGAATGAGGTACCGCCATACAGGATAAGGTTAACCGAGGACAAAAAGATCAGATTGTTTTCGAAGAAGCGGACTTGCGGGCAGTAGACTCCCCATGAGGATCGCGTTGGTTATCCGCGGTAGCGATGGGCAATTATATGGTGAAAGAGTATTGGTTGATTGTGGTAGTCGCGGTGGACTGTTGTTCAAAGGAGCTGGAAGAAATGAGAATGAACCCGAAGCGGTTAGAGACCCCCGCCTGCGATTTATGCGGGTTCAATGGTAGCATGACCGAGCCTCTTGGGAAGTCTTGTTGCCCGGTAACTCTGGGACCGGTGGCGATGTTCACCCGATTCATGGTGGTAGATTCCGCCTCCACGATCTGGCGCCATTTTGGGGAGGAGGTGGATCCATGAGATGAAGGTCGTCCCGTCTACTTACTACCGGTGATACGGTTCCCAACTCCGGCCAGGGGAATACCACGAGGTCCATGGGGACCAAAATAACGCCAAGAACAACCATAGAGACCGCGATGAAGCGGTTGGTCCACGGAACGAAGAAAAAGTTCCCACCCCAGGAAAAGGCAGGCATAGCAATTACAGGGTGCCCCCGCGGAAAGTAAGAGGGAACTAGCGGAGGGCCCAAAGACGTTAGACGAAATTGAAGTGGTTAACATAGGGGATGGGGAGGAAGAGAGATTTACCTCGATAGGATCCGGGCTGTCAGAGTGTTGGAAGAGTAGACTGGTACAGTTCTTGTCGGAGAACAGGGATGTGTTTGCTTGGACGGTGGAGGACGTAACCGGGTTAGATCCAAATTTGCATGCCACGGTTGCACATGAAGGAAGATGCTAAGCCGGTGAGGCAAAGGATCGCGAGCATCGGACCAAAGTATCACGGAGGGCATCACGAGGAAGTATCACGGGCTTAAGGGGGGCGGGCATATCTGAAACCGCGAGTTCACCGAGTGGTTGTCAATGTGGTCAGCGGTACGAAAAAAGAATGGCAAAGGTCCGATGTGTGTTGACTTCCGCGGATGTAAATAAAAGAGTGTCCGAAAGGATAGCTACCCCATGCCGCGGGTAGATGAGGCTGGTGGATAGAACACGGCCGGGTACAAAATATTCTCATTCATGGGCGCATCTATGGGATACAATCAAATTCGCGATGTATGGGCGGATCGGGGAGAAAACAACATTTGTGGTAGAAGGCGGAGCGTCTTTGTTATACAAGGATGCCATTTGGGCTTGAAGAATCACGGGGAGCCACTTTCCAAAGGTTGGGGAGAAAATGTTTGAAAGCAAGATTCGGAGGGGAATTGAAGTATACATAGATGATATGGTGGAGAAAAAGAGCATGTCAGGAAGGCATTTAGAGGGCTTCTGGGGAAAGCGTTTGGGATCTGCGGAGGTATAATTTAAAGTTGAATCCGAGAAGTGCACGCCCGGGTGACCGCGGGAAAGTTCACGGGTACATCGTGACTCACCGGGAATCGAGGCCAATCCGAGCGGATAAGATCGGTGATAGAAATGCCTTCCCCGCAGAATGTTAAGGAAGTCTGGCTACTAGCGGGAAAGGTGGCGGCGTTGAATAGGTTCATTGCCAAGTCATCGATAAGTCACGAGGCGGCTGTATCGGCTTGAGGAAGACTCCGGTTTCTTATGGACAGGCCGAGTCACGAGGAGGCATTCAAAGAGTTGAAGGGTATTTGGGCAAGGCTCCTTTCTTGTCTCTCGGCCCGAAGAGGGGAGAAGTTGTACTTGTACTTGTGCCACCGAGTGCAGTGATGAGTTCGGTGTTGGTCCGTCTCGTGTAGACAGGGGTGGAGAAGCGGTGTACTTCGAGAAAGCAAAACATTCTTGGGCCCTGCGACGCCAGCGGTATAGCAGGGTGGAGAGGTATGCCTTGGCGTTGGTTTTCTCGTCGCTGAAACTGAAACCCTACTTCGAGTCCCATTCGGTTGTTGTCGTCACGAACTTGCCTCTCAAACAGGCGTTAAGGACAGAAAGGTCAGGAAGAATGTTGAAGTGGGCGGTGATGCTTAGTGCTTATGAGATCTGATGCTCGAGTAAGGACCCATGGAGAAGGCTCGAGCGATGGGGCGGAGTTCCTTGCTGAGTTCCCGGCTGAGGATCCCACGTGGGGAGAGGAGATGGTGATGGAACCGGAGAAAGAGGTGGAGACCGACTTTCTAGACCCTTGGGACAAAAGAAACGGATGGAGGGTGTTTGTGGATGGGTCAGCCACCGATACTTGTAGCGGAATAGGGGTCGTGTTGGTCACGCCCGAAAACAACAGAATAGAACTAGACTATGAAGTTAGGCTTCGCGGCAACCAGCAATGAAGCGGAGTATGAAGCAGTGATAGCCGGGATGAGAATGGCCGAGGATTTGGGGGTGAAAGAGCTGATTGTGTACTCAGATTCGAATCTGGTAGTATGTCAGGCTAATGGGGGGTTCACGGCCCGATGCCCGAGAATGGCGAAGTATCTGGAAGTGTTACACAAGAGATCCAACAAGTTCGAGAAAATCCAGTTTGTACATCTGGGTCGCGGCGAGAATAGGCACGCGGATGCTCTAGCGTACGTATCGGCAGCCATGCCTGGGTCCGAGGAAAGGATTATAAGCGTAAGACTGTTGGAGAGGCCTAGCACAGGGGAAGCGGAAGAGGCATGCCAGATAGGGGAAAACGAAGGGTGTTGGATAAATCCCATTAAGGATTTCCTGGAGGGAAGGGAGGTGACGGACAAAAGAGAAAAGAGAAGATTGGAGCGGACATCAGCGGAGATATGTCACGGTGGGGCCGAATTATACAAAAAAAATTTCAATGGACCTTTGTTGAGGTGCCTGGGACCTCGATTGGCTTTAGAAGTGTTGGCAGAATTGCATGAAGGAGATTGTGGAAGTCATTCCGCGGGAAGAACCACAGAGCACCGGCTTTTAACACAGGGTTATTTTTGGCCCCATGAAGAAGAGAGACGCGATGGAGTTAGCCAAGAAATCACGATAAGTGTCGAGAAGTTTTCACGGCTCATATTAAGCTCCCCGCGGAATCCTACATAATGTCTCCAATCCATGGCCATTTGCCATGTGGGCTATGGATATAGTGGGGCCGCTGCCCATGGGGCCAGCGACAAGAGGAGGTACATCTTTGGCGGCCCCGGACTACTTTACAAAATGGATAGAAGCGCGATCCCTTTGCGGCAGGTCAAGGAAGCACAAGTAATTAAGTTTCTATGGGAGAATATCATATGCGGTTTGGATTGCCGTATGCCATCATCCATGAACAACGGAACCACAGTTCCGCGGGGAGCCAAGGTGGCGCGTTCCTAAAGGGGTACAAGGTGAAGCAAGGGTTCTCGGCCCCCTACAATCCTGAGGGCAATGGACAAGCGGAATCTTCCAACAAAATAATAATGAACAACCTGAAAAGGAAGCTAGAAGACAAAAATGGCGCGTGGGCGATGAGCTGAACCATGTGCTCTGGGCGTACCGGACCACCCCGCGGGGAAGTACAAAGGAGACCCCGTTTGCCTTAGCATACGGCGTCGAGGCGGTCATACCCTCAGAAATGGTAGCGGCTACTGGGAGGACCAGAGCGGTGGAGGAGGGGACAAACTGGCGTATATTGGCGGGAGACTTGAACACAGTGGGCCGAGACAAAGGGACTTCGCCCCGCATCCGGCTAGAGGAGTATCCGCGGAGGTTCTGCGAGCGATCTGACAAGAGAGGTCGCCCCCGCCCGCGAGGGTAGGAGAATTGGTATTACGCAGAGTGGCCTTGATTACAAAAAGAGGAAAAGGGCGGGAAGCTGGGCCCAAATTGGGAGGGCCATACACCGTGGTGGAAGTGGGAGGCCAGTAGCGCGCAAAGCTCTGAACCCAGCGAGGGCGAATTGAGAAACCATGGAATATAAGGATCTTTGAAAAAATTCTATAACCGAATGTAATGTTGTGCCATGTAAGGTAATGAAGTCCGGAACAAGGGACTAGAGCTGTATGTAAATGTATAAGACCACAGCACTTTTGTGAATGGAAAGACGTTTGTTATGCCTAGCGTTAAAAGCAAAATGTAAACTAGATGCACGGGGCAATGAGAGAGCCCCAGCAGTTGAAGTCTTAAAGAGTCCGTGGAGTGGGATGAGCCCTCCCCGGATCAGAGTTGTGAGAAATGCAAGGGAGAGATCTCGCGGAGTGGGAGGAGCCCTCCGCGGATCAGAGATGCGAGGGACACATGGGGCAATGAGAGAGCCCCGGCAGGCTTGAAAGTCTAAAGAGTCCGTGGAGTGGGATGAGCCCTCCCGGATCGAGTTGTGAGAAATGCAAAGGGAGAGAGATCTCCCCAAGGAGTGGGAGGAGCCCTCCGCGGGATCGAGAGATCACGAGGGACACATGGGGCAATGAGAGAGCCCCCAGGTGAAGTCCTAAAGAGTCCGGTGGAGTGGGATGAGCCCTCCCGGATCGAGTTGTGAGAAATGCATGGGGCAGCCAGAGAGCCCCAAAAGGGAGAGACCTCGCGGAGTGGGAGGAGCCCTCCATGAACCAGAGATGAGATATGCGAGGACACATGGGGCAATGAGAGAGTCCCGGCAGCTGAAGTCCTAAAGAGTCCGTGGAGTGGGATGAGCCCTCCCCGGATCAGAGTTGTGAGAAATGCAGGGGGCAGCCAGAGAGCCCCAAAAGGAGAGACCACGCGGAGTGGGAGGAGCCCTCCGCGGATCGAGAGATCACGAGAACACATACATGGGGCAATAGAGAGTCCCGGCAGGTGAAGTCTTAGAGAGTCCGTGGAGTGGGAGGAGCCCTCCCCGATCGAGTTGTGAGAAATGCGGGGGCAGCCGAGAGAGCCCCAAAAGAGGAGAGACCACGCGGTGGGAGGAGCCCTCCGGACTCGATCCCGAGATCACGAGACACATGGGGCAATGAGAGAGTCCCGGCAGCTGAAGTCCTAGAGAGTCCGTGGAGTGGGATGAGCCCTCCCGGATCGAGTTGTGAAAATGCACGAGGCAGCCGCGAGCCCCAAAAAGAGAGACACGAGGACACATGCGGAGTGGGAGGAGCCCCGGAAGATCCCGGAGATCGCGAGTGACACATGGGGCAATGAGAGAGACCGGCAGCTGAAGTCCTAAAGAGTCCGTGGAGTGGGATGAGCCCTCCCTGGATCAGAAGTTGTGAAAATGCATGGGGTAGCCGAGAGAGCCCCAAAAGGGAGAGACCACGCTGAGTGGGAGGAGCCCTCCAGGATCGGATCGGATATACAAAGAGATAGAGGGGTAAAGAAAGCCCCGATTGTTTACATTGTGCTTGAGAGAAAAGGGCAGGTTTGGTGAGCCCGATGGTGGTTCAATGAAAGAAGAGAGCGTGGAAAGGATCAGAGTGGTAGAGGAAGAAAAAGGTGGAGAATCCAACTGATAAGTAGCAGCAATTGATAAAGAGACAGTAAAATAACATGCAAAGCCCCAAGGCAATAGTACAATAAGATAGCAAATGGAAAAGAGTGAGTATGACCCACTGCAGAGTTAGAAGAACAAAAATACAAGATTACAAACACAAAATTCTCTACAACATCTCATGGGCGGTAGCCGCATCTTCGGAGGGCTCAGTGGGTAAAGCTGCGGCATCCTGAGCCGGTAAAGAATCCTCGGGAGCCTCAGTGGAGCCAGTCGCTGGAGTACCAAGAGTTTCGGGGAGAAGACGACCTTCTTGAGTAAGCCGCTCCATTGCTTCTTGGAGTTTCTTGGCCACCCTCTTGTCGGCCAGAAGCTTGAAACGATCCCGAAGAATATTCATATCAGCCAAGTTCTTTTGAGACTCCGCGGTGAGGGCCTCTTGGTTGTTCTTTGTTTGAGAGCTCCCCAGATCTCTTGATCTTTGTTGAGGCGAGAATCCACGTTGAGTGATGATGATGAAGAAGGATTCCCGTTCTTGACTTCGAGACGATCGTTGACTTGGTCCATGTCTTGTTGGTGGATACGCTCCAGCGATCCGTGAATTAAATCTTGAGCTTGAAGTTTGGCTAGGTTGGCGGCCTCAAATCTGAACGCGAAACCGGCATTGGTTGCCCTTAAGCCCGGTCCGTCCAACTCCTTTTCAAAGGCAGCCCGGTTTGTTCCGGGCGAAGACCGAATCATAAAGGATACGTCAAAACCCGACTGAGATGCAAAGGGAGAGTTTTAAAAAAACGATGACGAATAATCGACATACCCTTTCCCAATTTGTGTCTGTACGGAAGGTGCGATCACGAGTCAAACGTGCCTCCGTCGGCAAAAAGCGATATCTTATCGGGGCAAATGAGAGCTGTAGAATAAGGAGGAGGCCACCGGCGTTATCTAGAGGCGGAGTCGTCAAAGGTTTACCCGACGGTTCGCGCTGCTTGAATCTGGCGGAATTCTTCGCAACGGTATGGTGGAGTGCCGGGGTATCGAGGAGGCGGGGCAGGGCGCGCGGGCCTTATCCGGCTCGGGGAGGAGGGGAGGGAGGGGGGCTCAGAAGTTTGGACGGATGGGGATGGAGGCAACATCCCACGATGCGAGGTCGTCTTTGCGGGGGAGTTCAGAACTCTGCGAGCATGAGGTCCGCGGCCTCTTTTAGAGGCGGCCGTTCGGTGGTCACCGCACCTCGGTGGGAGGAATCTCGATGACCTCTTCCTCCTCCCCCGAGTCACTATCAAAAGTTTACTTGTGGACATCCATGTTTTCGATGGGGGGGGAGAGAGGTGTCTTGAGTCGATCCAGGGGAGATAGAGCGGAAGGAGGGAGGGACACAGGAGGTAGCGGAAAGATGGGTATCTGGAGGGGGACGGGAGCCGGAAGAAGGAGAGGAAAACTGAGGCGGGGGCTGTTGAGAACTTTGGGTACGAGAACGCTTCTTGGAAGGAGGGGAGGCGCGGGGCTTTCGTTCCTTGGGAGGAGGAGGGCGAAAAAATGGTCCGGATAGGCCGCGGAAGGTGTTGAGAGCGGGAAGGGGGAGTAGGGGAGTCGCTGGTGGGGTGAACGCCTAGCAAGTCGGCTTGAAGCGAGCCTGGAGGCAGCGGAGTTTGGTCAAAGATCGGGCAAGAGGCGTCGTCGTAAATCTGAGATTTGGAATCGGCCGCCAACTGTAGACAAAAGCGAGGCAAGTTAATAAACCGGATGGAAAGCGGTGAGAATAACGGGGAAAAGAACCACGGAACTCACCACGGCAATGAAAAGCGAGATGGTTAAGAGTCGAGGGAAGATGGGATGTCCGCGGATAAGAAGTTACTGAAACATAGAAGCGGGTAGTGGTGCAAACCTTGTCCGGAGGTAGTAAGCGAGGAGAAAAGACTATTTCTTAGGACGAGCGGAAGGACTGGTATCCTATGCTTACGTCCTTGGTCTTTGTTTTGAGATAGTAGTGGGAGTATATGTCGTAATTTGTGGTAATTTGAGGGGTTATGAGATCGGTTGTAGGAGTTAGCGGCATACATTATCCTCAAAGTTCCCTATACCTTGGCGGGGGAATGTTAAAGTGATTCGCGGACTTCCACATCAAAGAGGGTAAGGGGCCGCATGAGACCGGCAACTATTTGACCTACGGTAATGACCCGATGAGCCCGGTCGGTGAGGAACTAGATGTGGATAATGGGTAGCGAAGGCCGCGTGCTCCAACATGGCGTCGGGTTGGAACACCATAAAAGCGCCCGAGGGCATCTAAGTTAGGTCCTACGAGATCTAGGGGAGGCGGTGGTAGGTAGAAGGATTAGAAGGACGGCCGGAGAGGTGGAAGAGAAGGAAGGCGAGGAGGAGTGGGGCGAGTGAGTGCTCGTTGAGCGAAAGAGATAGAGTCAATAGATCCAAATGGCCCGACATCGGAAAGAAGATGAACGGGACTCCGGGGAATCAAAAGTTTTACAACGATAATGGGAGAACAATACAACAAAAAGAAGGGAAGGCTAAGGAAACGCATACCTATCGGTGAGGAAAGGGAGTCGGGGAGAATCTTGAGAGACAAACGGAGATAGGAGAAGATGCTGGGGGAACCACCGCTGAGGAGAACTTGCACTCCGATGAAGACTTGAAGAATGGTGAAAATGGAGGCTGGAGAGAAAAGAGCAAAATCAGAAGAAAGAAAGTGAGGGAAGAAGAAGAGAAAAGGGGGGTTTAAATAGACCGAGGGTAAAAGCGTAACTTCAGCCGGTGAGGGAAAGCGAAGCATCGGTCGAGGCCGACCAAATGATGACATGCGTAGCTGCCGGGGACCAAGAGGGCGTCGAAAAAAACGCGTGATGAGTGCCTCTCATCACCTGCCCCAGAAAAAACATGGAATAGTGGAAGAGGAAAGAGAGGGGGTTCTTCGACCTCGTGTGCCCGATATATGGCCGCTGACGTCGAGAAGGGGCATTTGTAGTGGCCCATATTAGAACCGTGGACCAAGTCAAAAAGAATGAGGGCATGGTAACCCGATAGGAGGGGGATGATGGAACATAGCCGCGGAACCCTAAGCGGGCGATGGGCCGAGGTAATGCGAAAGGAGGAGAATCGTCGGGATGAAGGGACAGTGTGTGGCCCACAAGAGGAAAAAAAGAGATATAAAGGAAAGAAGGGATGAGAAAAAAAAAGGGAGGCGGACATTTGGAGTGAGAGGAACTGGGAGGTTCATACATAGGGAGTGAGAGTAATTTCTAGGTTCCAACAGGCGGTTAACTTCGAAAACAATGAAAAAATAAAAGTAGAAAACATAATGTCGTAGGAGTGTTAACATCCCCGATAATCTGTAGACTTTTAAACAAAGCGATTAACTTCGAAAACTATGATAAAATAAAAGCGAAAAACATAATTAAAGCGAGAAATCTAATTGCACTAAAATGAGAAACCAACAAAAATCAAAATCAAAAACCTAATTGCATGCGATTGTTAGGAGTGTTTGTGTATCTAGCCCAATCGGCGAATGTTGGTAAAGACGACACGCCGCCAGGGTGTGATCTTTGGCCGGGAAACAATGCAACGAGACAAATGATTGTCAATAAACAAAGGCCGCCACCCACAATGTGAATACCTGCTGTATGAGTAGACGAATGTGGTGTTTGAAACCGCCTTTGATATCTATTTCTATCCCTAATACTACGCAGATGCCTTCTTTGAGTATCAGGCATTCGTTGCTTACACCGATTGGTCGATTAATCAATTGTTGTTCGTTGAAAAACATGAACAAACACAAAACTGAAAATGATATAAAATAAACAAACGAAATGCTCAAACTAAGAAGGGATGAGGTTAGAAAAAGACATGTGAAAAACTAACCTGATCCATTGCGTCAGTGCAATTCTTTTAATAAAAGAAAGGAGACTGATAATAAGAGGTAGAGAAGAGAATATACAAAAGAGAAGATAAAAAAATGAAATTGGAGTTTGTAATGGGAGTTAGTAATGGATTTTAAAACATGAAAATGAAATTGGAGTTTGTAATGGAGTTTTAGAAGTTAGAGATGGAGAAGGCAGAGATGGGAGATGCGGTTGAAACGGTGTATTTTGGCTCGCGCATATTTTGAATGGAGAAGTTACCGTGTTTTTCCGTTTTTTTTTTTTGGTTTTTTAAGTTTGTTGTTGAATGACAAAGATACCCTTACACTTAAAGCCTTTCTAAAATTTGGTGGGTGAAAGTTTTGGGTACCCTTTAGATTAAAAATCTTGGTATAAAAAGGAGAATACGGGGACTAATAACGGGGGCAAGTTTTCGGATGAAGGGACAGGTGTGTGGCCCACAAGAGGAGGAAAAAAGAGATATAAAGGAAAGAAGGGATGAGAAAAAAGGGGAGGCAGACATTTGGAGTGAGAGGAACTGGGAGGTTCATACATAGGGAGTGAGAGTAATTTCTAGGTTCCAACAGGCAGTTAACTCAGAAACAATGAAAAAATAAAAGTAGAAAACATAATGTCGTAGGAGTGTTAACATCCTGATAATCTGTAGACTTTGTAAACAGGCAGTTAACTCAGAAACTATGATAAAATAAAAGCAGAAAACATAATTAAAGCAGAAATCTAATTGCACTAAAATGAGAAACCAACAAAAAATCAAAATCAAAAAACCTAATTGCATGCGATTGTTAGGAGTGTTTGTGTATCTAGCCTGTCGACGAATGTTGGTAAAGAGCGCACACGCGAGGGTGTGATCTTTGAAAAGCTAGGAAAGCGATGCAAGAGACAAATGATTGTCAATAAACAAAGGCCGCCACCCACAATGTGAATACCTGCTGTATGAGTAGACGAATGTGGTGTTTGAAACCCTTTGATATCTATTTCTATCCCTAATACTACGCAGATGCCTTCTTTGAGTATCGGGCATTAGTTGCTTACACCGATTAGGTGACTCATTTGTTCGTTGAAAAACATGAACAAACACAAAACTGAAAATGATATAAAATAAACAAAACGAAATGCTCAAACTAAGAAGGGATGAGGTTAGAAAAAGACATGTGTAAAACTAACCTGATCCATTAAAAAAAGGAGACTGATAATAAGAGGTAGAGAAGAGAATATACAAAAGAGAAGATAAAAAAATGAAATTGGAGTTTGTAATGGGAGTTAGTAATGGATTTTAAAATATGAAAATGAAATTGGAGTTTGTAATGGAGTTTTAGAAGTTAGAGATGGAGAAGGCAGAGATGGGAGATGCGGTTGAAACGGTGTATTTTGGCTCGCGCATATTTTGAATGGAGAAGTTACCGTGTTTTTCCGTTTTTTTTTTTTGGTTTTAAGTTTGTTGTTGAATGACAAAGATACCCTTACACTTAAAGCCTTTCTAAAATTTGGTGGGTGAAAGTTTTGGGTACCCTTTAGATTAAAAATCTTGGTATAAAAAGGAGAATACGGGGACTAATAACGGGGGCAAGTTTTCGGATGAAGGGACAGGTGTGTGGCCCACAAGAGGAGGAAAAAAAGAGATATAAAGGAAAGAAGGGATGAGAAAAAAAAGGGGAGGCGGACATTTGGGTGAGAGGAACCGAGGTTCATACATAGGGAGTGAGAGTAATTTCTAGGTTCCAACAAAAGCAGCTTAACTTCGAAAACAATGAAAAAAATAAAAGTAGAAAACATAATGTAAATTAGGAGTGTTAACATCCCGATAATCTGTAGACTTTGTAAACAAAGTGTTAACTTCGAAACTATGATAAAATAAAAGCGAAAAAACATAATTAAAGCAGAAATCTAATTGCACTAAAATGAGAAACCAACAAAAATCAAAATAAAAAACCTAATTGCATCGCGATTGTTAGGAGTGTTTGTGTATCTAGCTTTGTCGGCGAATGTTGGTAAAAGACGCTTTCCACGCCAGCGAGGTGTGATGCTGGCTGGGAAAGCATGCAACGAGACAAATGATTGTCAATAAACAAAGGCCGCCACCCACAATGTGAATACCTGGCTTTGTATGAGTAGGCGAATGTGGTGTTTGAAACCGCCTTTGATATCTATTTCTATCCCTAATACTACGCAGATGCCTTCTTTGAGTATCGGGCATTAGTTGCTTACACCCGATTAGGTGACTCATTGTTGGCTGAAAAACATGAACAAACACAAAACTGAAAATGATATAAAATAAACAAACGAAATGCTCAAACTAAGAAGGGATGAGGTTAGAAAAAGACATGTGAAAAACTAACAACGATCCATTCGCGTCGGTCAATTCTTTTAATAAAAAAGAAAGGAGACCCGATAATAAGAGGTAGAGAAGAGAATATACAAAAAGAGAAGATAAAAAATGAAATTGGAGTTTGTAATGGGAGTTAGTAATGGATTTTAAAACATGAAAATGAAATTGGAGTTTGTAATGGAGTTTTAGAAGTTAGAGATGGAGAAGCGCAGATGGGAGATCACGGTTGAAACGGTGTATTTTGGCTCAGCGCATATTTTGAATGGAGAAGTTACCGTGTTTTCCGTTTTTTGGTTTTTAAGTTTGTTGTTGAATGACAAAGATACCCTTACACTTAAAGCCTTTCTAAAATTTGGTGGGTGAAAGTTTTGGGTACCCTTTAGATTAAAATCTTGGTATAAAAAGGAGAATCACGGGGACTAATAACGGGGCAAGTTTTTAGGATGAAGGGACAGTGTGTGGCCCACAAGAGGAGGAAAAAAGAGATATAAAGGAAAGAAGGGATGAGAAAAAAAAGGGAGGCGTGGACATTTGGAGTGAGGAACTGGGAGGTTCATACATAGGGAGTGAGAGTAATTTCTAGGTTCCAAGGCTGATTAACTTCGAAAACAATGAAAAAATAAAAGTAGAAAACATAATGTCGTAGGAGTGTTAACATCCTGATAATCTGTAGACTTTGTAAACAGGCAGTTAACTCAGAAACTATGATAAAATAAAAGCAGAAAACATAATTAAAGCAGAAATCTAATTGCACTAAAATGAGAAACCAACAAAAAATCAAAATCAAAAAACCTAATTGCATGCGATTGTTAGGAGTGTTTGTGTATCTAGCCTGTCGACGAATGTTGGTAAAAGACGCATGCCACGCCAGGTGTGATCTTTGGCCCAGGAAACAAAAACGAGACAAATGATTGTCAATAAACAAAGGCCGCCACCCACAATGTGAATACCTGCTGTATGAGTAGACGAATGTGGTGTTTGAAACCGCCTTTGATATCTATTTCTATCCCTAATACTACGCAGATGCCTTCTTTGAGTATCAGGCATTCGTTGCTTACACCCGATTGGCTGACTCTGTTGTTCGTTGAAAAACATGAACAAACACAAAACTGAAAATGATATAAAATAAACAAACGAAATGCTCAAACTAAGAAGGGATGAGGTTAGAAAAAGACATGTGAAAAACTAACCTGATCCATTGCGTCGGTGCAATTCTTTTAATAAAAAGAAAGGAGACCCCGATAATAAGAGGTAGAGAAGAGAATATACAAAAGAGAAGATAAAAAAATGAAATTGGAGTTTGTAATGGGAGTTAGTAATGGATTTTAAAACATGAAAATGAAATTGGAGTTTGTAATGGAGTTTTAGAAGTTAGAGATGGAGAAGGCGAGATGGGAGATCACGGTTGAAACGGTGTATTTTGGCTCGGCGCATATATTTTGAATGGAGAAGTTACCGTGTTTTTCCGTTTTTTGGTTTTAAGTTTGTTGTTGAATGACAAAGATACCCTTACACTTAAAAGCCTTTCTAAAATTTGGTGGGTGAAAGTTTTGGGTACCCTTTAGATTAAAAATCTTGGTATAAAAAGGAGAATCTGAGGGACTAATAACGGGGGGCAAGTTTTTAGATGAAGGGGACAGTGTGTGGCCCACAAGAGGAGGAAAAAAAGATATAAAGGAAAAGAAGGGATGAGAAAAAGGGGAGGCGGACATTTGGAGTGAGAGGAACTGGGAGGTTCATACATAGGGAGTGAGAGTAATTTCTAGGTTCCAAATGGCGGTTAACTTCGAAACAATGAAAAAATAAAAGTAGAAAACATAATGTCGTAGGAGTGTTAACATCCTGATAATCTGTAGACTTTGTAAACAGGCAGTTAACTCAGAAACTATGATAAAATAAAAGCAGAAAACATAATTAAAGCAGAAATCTAATTGCACTAAAATGAGAAACCAACAAAAAATCAAAATAAAAAAACCTAATTGCATGCGATTGTTAGGAGTGTTTGTGTATCTAGCCTGTCGACGAATGTTGGTAAGACGCACACGCGCAGGGTGTGATCTTTGCCAAACCGAAAAACATGCAGAACGACAAAATGATTGTCAATAAACAAAGGCCGCCACCCACAATGTGAATACCCTGTATGAGTAGGCGAATGTGGTGTTTGAAACCGCCTTTGATATCTATTTCTATCCCTAATACTACGCAGATGCCTTCTTTGAGTATCGGGCATTAGTTGCTTACACCCGATTAGGCGACTCATTGTTCGTTGAAAAACATGAACAAACACAAAACTGAAAATGATATAAAATAAACAAACGAAATGCTCAAACTAAGAAGGGATGAGGTTAGAAAAAAGACATGTGAAAAACTAACCTGATCCATTATACGTCGGTGCAATTCTTTTAATAAAAAGAAAGGAGACCGATAATAAGAGGTAGAGAAGAGAATATACAAAAGAGAAGATAAAAAATGAAATTGGAGTTTGTAATGGGAGTTAGTAATGGATTTTAAAACATGAAAATGAAATTGGAGTTTGTAATGGAGTTTTAGAAGTTAGAGATGGAGAAGGCAGAGATGGGAGATGCGGTTGAAACGGTGTATTTTGGCTCGCGCATATTTTGAATGGAGAAGTTACCGTGTTTTTCGGTTTTTTTTTTTTGGTTTTTTAAGTTTGTTGTTGAATGACAAAGATACCCTTACACTTAAAGCCTTTCTAAAATTTGGTGGGTGAAAGTTTTGGGTACCCTTTAGATTAAAAATCTTGGTATAAAAAGGAGAATACGGGGACTAATAACGGGGGCAAGTTTTCGGATGAAGGGACAGGTGTGTGGCCCACAAGAGGAGGAAAAAAGAGATATAAAGGAAAGAAGGGATGAGAAAAAAAAAGAGGCAGACATTTGGAGTGAGAGGAACTGGGAGGTTCATACATAGGGAGTGAGAGTAATTTCTAGGTTCCAAATGTGCGCTTAACTTCGAAAACAATGAAAAAATAAAAGTAGAAAACATAATGTCGTAGGAGTGTTAACATCCTGATAATCTGTAGACTTTGTAAACAGGCAGTTAACTCAGAAACTATGATAAAATAAAAGCAGAAAACATAATTAAAGCAGAAATCTAATTGCACTAAAATGAGAAACCAACAAAAAATCAAAATCAAAAAACCTAATTGCATGCGATTGTTAGGAGTGTTTGTGTATCTAGCCCAATCGGCGAATGTTGGTAAGACGACACGCCGCTAGCGGTGTGATCTTTGGCAACCGGAAACAAGAACGAGACAAATGATTGTCAATAAACAAAGGCCGCCACCCACAATGTGAATACCTGCTGTATGAGTAGACGAATGTGGTGTTTGAAACCGCCTTTGATATCTATTTCTATCCCTAATACTACGCAGATGCCTTCTTTGAGTATCAGGCATTCGTTGCTTACACCCGATTGGCTGACTCTGTTGTTCGTTGAAAAACATGAACAAACACAAAACTGAAAATGATATAAAATAAACAAACGAAATGCTCAAACTAAGAAGGGATGAGGTTAGAAAAAGACATGTGAAAAACTAACTTTGATCCATTCGTCGGTGCAATTCTTTTAATAAAAGAAAGGAGACTGATAATAAGAGGTAGAGAAGAGAATATACAAAAGAGAAGATAAAAAAATGAAATTGGAGTTTGTAATGGGAGTTAGTAATGGATTTTAAAACATGAAAATGAAATTGGAGTTTGTAATGGAGTTTTAGAAGTTAGAGATGGAGAGAAGGCAGAGATGGGAGATGCGGTTGAAACGGTGTATTTTGGCTCGCGCATATTTTGAATGGAGAAGTTACCGTGTTTTTCCGTTTTTTTTTTTTGGTTTTTTAAGTTTGTTGTTGAATGACAAAGATACCCTTACACTTAAAGCCTTTCTAAAATTTGGTGGGTGAAAGTTTTGGGTACCCTTTAGATTAAAAATCTTGGTATAAAAAGGAGAATACGGGGACTAATAACGGGGGCAAGTTTTCCCATTATATATAAGATATAAGATAAGATTTGCTTCCTGTTAAGAGTCCATCTGTCCATGCTATTGAAAAACGTTTGGAACTCGAAACTTCACTTCATTCCAAATCCAATTTAGAATTACTACTTCGATGGGAATTCGAAAATTAGATTTCGAAACATATATATATTTAACTTATTCCATAGTCGATCTTCCATCCTGTTTGTATTCAAGAACTCCTTCAACTTTCACGACGTCACCTTCTTTCTCATCACTAGGTATTACTACTTAGAAATTTGCGTTGTTGAATTGTTTCAGATTGAATTTCATGGACCAAGTTTGTCGTACAACAGAACAAGCAATAGACGAAGAAGAAAAGAGTATTAGTAATTTACCCCATGACATCTTCCAGGAGATACTAATCCGTGTTTCCACAGAGACACTTTTCACACTCAAGCGTGTGTCTAAGCGTTGGAACAAAACTATTTCTGATCCATGGTTTGTCAAACGTCACCTCGATCGGTCGAGATATCTTCCACCCGGATGGATTAAGTATGATGAGATTACTTTTTCATTCTACTTCTGCAATAATGTCATTACTGGAGAGAGATATGAAATATTACAGGACATGTTCCAGGACAAAACTGGGGCAATAACCGACTCTTGTGTTGATTTATTAGACTCTTGTGATGGTTTACTTATGTTAGCTGTTCACAAAATGTTAGAACCAGACCCCAATATTTATACATATCCGGATTCTTACCACATTATCAACCCGGTCACTCGCATTTCTACCAAGATACCTCCTCCCCCAAAAGAGGTATATGTTTTTTTTCGACTAATCTATGACGATACTATACAGCAGTATAAGATTCTGGCTTGGTATGGGAGGCATGACGATGACGATGACGATGACGATGACGATGACGATGATGATTCTGGGGAGGAAGATGAAGTATATGATACAATGAGAAACATTAGATCATTGTTTGAGAATTATATTAATAAAATGTGGGAATATCTCTACCGCATGACACATTGGACTACGACAGAACAAGAACATGAAGAAGAGGGAGTTGTTGATTCTGGGGGTGAAGAAGATGATGAAGACGTTAATAGTGCTTGTATTGATAATTGTGGAAGAAGATGTCCCGGCGATCATACGTTTGGTTGTGTTCATCATCGTCATCATCATAGGCTCTCGGTGTTGACTTTAGATAGCACATGCATCCAAAAATCATCTTGGAGAGAGTTGAGACTACCAGAGCGTTGCCCGGCTGGGCCTGAACCTGTGGTGTCTAACAGAAAAGTATATTGGGTTTCATATCTTAAAAGTGTCAAAAGACATATAATCCTTTCAATGGACATTGCAAGTGAGAAGATTGAGGAAATTGAAATGCCAAATCATGGCAAGTTCGATTTGAATTTCAGGTTGAGTTTAAAGTTAATGGTTATTAGGGGATATTTGTATCTCGTATTTGGTTCTCTTGATTGCCATTGTTACATCATTTGGATTTTAGAAGATGCAGAGAGACATATATGGACTAAGCTTGACCAAAAGAAATATGAGATGAATCATGATTCTTGTGTTTGCAGCTCTGACTCCGATTATGTTATGATTCATGGCTGTCAAGAATCAACATTGGGTGAATTAGAGTCCCAAGCGCGAAGCGTTCTTTGTTCACACAACTCGGGGGACATTTCGCATTTTAATAGCCTTGTCTGTTTGAAGAACATACAATCTAGGGATGGAGCAACTACAAGTTCATCCGAAGCGAATTTAGCACAAAAATGAGATTGTTTCCTGATCGAGTTGCCCAAAATATGGTGTTTATATAGTTTTATACTTGTTATTTTATCTTTATTCCTTTTAATTTAACCATTTCTTTATTTAAGATTTAATTGCACCAACTGTATTGAACTTTATATTAGTTCTCAATAAAACTTTTTTAGGATTTTGATGATTGAACGAATTTTGCATAGTTGGGGTTTTTTTTTGAAGCGTCAAGATTGGCTATTCTTATAGTCCTTTGGACCTTGTTTTAGTAAATATTTTGTGTTAGGGTGGATGAATGAGCGGAAATTAGGCGGGACTGCTGGAGGACTGCTGACAATATTCTCATTATCTCATAGAACAGAGAAGCATTGCTTCTGTCAGTCCCATTCTTTTCATTTCCATTATCGATTGGTTTGATATTCTTTTCCTTGATGGGAATCGACTTTCTGGTTAGATGCTGGGAAGGATAATCTCTTGGACATGCCTTACTACTCCTAAATGTAAGTAGGGTTTGCTGATGATTGGTAGCATTGAAGGCCGGCCTAGTGTCTCAATTTTGGTTCTTCTGAGGCAACTATGACAAACTCCGGCAACTTGGGATGCACAGCACTTCACCATCGGCTATGCCAACTCTGTGAGAGTTTTCAGGTGTTGCAGCTGCAACTGGGCCAAAGCAACGCCTCTGAGTAGGTCCAATCATCTCTCATCTACATTTCATTGGGAAAAGATGCGGCCTACATTCAGCCTTTTCTACAGGGATTCTCTGGCTTGAGGCTCAAGTATGGCGGTGCAAGCTTTGCTCACATTCTGGTGAAACAGATGACATGGGTGGTCAAGGTACGGTATACCTACTTTCAACTAGCTTCATGTGAATTTTCTTGAGTTAATATTCTAAACTTGATAGAGATTCTTAATTTGAATACTTAAACAACATTGGAATCTGGTGTTTAGGATCTTTGCAGTGGAAATATCAGGAAGATCATCTGTATGTGAATAAGAGTATAGGACCACTAGGGTGTGCACCTCATTTGCTGTGGGAGTCACATACAAATGATACCATTAGACACAAAATGCTACCATGAAACTGAAAACTTTGCACTTTGCAATTTATCAATCATTTCCCACATAAATACTAAAAATAAGTATGATCCTCGATTACAGGTTTTGGTTCTGTAGAAATTTACCATGTGTACTGCGATTTGTCTTCTTGTGAAGTGATATATAAACAACCCCATTTTATTTTCTTTTCTTTGTAATACAATTTATATTTTTTCTTTGTAATAAGGATGGGGAAAGTAGCGGTGGGGGTATGTGCAGTAACGGTGTGTGCAGGGCAGCGTTGGTAATGAGACAGAATGAATAGTTCCGGGAAATGGGGGAAAACGATGTTAATATTAAAAGAATTTGAAGAGAAATGTTCGACGCCAATATCGAAATTAAAACGAGTGGCTGATGCTTTACTTGTTGAAATGCATGCTGGTTTAGCTTCTGAAGGTGGTAGTAAGTTCAAAATGCTTATTAGCTATGTCGATAATCTTCCCACTGGGTAAGTTTTTATTTCTTTTCTTGGTTTCTTGATTCTTTTTTTTTAATATTTTTATTTAAAGAATTGCCATCTGGATTATTATATAGTAATGACGGACTCCATTGTTTGTTTTCTTGTTATAGGGATGAGCACGGAGTATTTTATGCATTGGACTTGGGTGGAACAAACTTCCGCGTGTTGCGTGTACAGTTGGGAGGAAAGGAAGGACGTGTTGTTAAGCAAGAATTCCTCCGCATTTGATGGTTAGCACTTCAAATGTAAGTTCATAATTTCCTTCAGCATTTTTGCATTTGGATTTCTACATAAAGTATCTTAGTTTTGGACACGTGTGATTACAGGAACTATTCGATTTTATTGCTGCAGAACTAGCAAAATTTGTGAAGATTTCTGAGTTTCTCCTGGCAAGCAGAGAGAACTTGGTTTCACGTTCTCATTCCTTGTGAAGCAAACATCAATCAATTCTGGACTCTTATGACATGGACAAAAAAGGCTTTGCCATAGCTGACGCGGTTAATGTCTGGTTAGGGACCTAGACATCCCAACTTGTTTGGTTCGGAGTGCCAAGCAAATTGGGATGTCTAAATATATTGAATCATGTTAAACTGTACCTAAAGAACAAATCTTAGAACTTGAATGCCGGAGACAATGTATTCCCCCCTATAATGTTCAAGTGAGAAACCAAAGTTTCTTTTCTATGAAGTGACTGGTGGTGCCATTTTAATATGTCGATCCGTGGTTCGCTTTTATTTTATTTTATTTTTATTTTTTTTCTGATTTCAATTATAATGGTTTCTTCCCAATCAGGTTGGCCAAGATGTTGGGGCTGAACTGACCGAAGCCTTGGAAAGAAAAGGTGTCGACAAGCGTGTGGCTGCTCTGGTAAGTTAATGCAACTTTTTTTCGAAGTGAGCTCTTATACCACCCCAAACACATCGTGACATATCAACACATCCTAATGTCCTTTGTGGCACTTAAACCATAGCCACGTTAAAAAGAAATTTAGATGTTTCATATCACACTAATTTCTGTAATTGTGTAGCACTTTTGCAGTGTTTTTATTTCTCTTTTACTGATCCAAAAAATGCTGTTTTTCCAATAAAATGTCTTGTTGTGTTTTATTAATACACTTCTGAGTAAATACTAAATACAGTTGAACATGATATACATAATTTGCATTTGTATTTACGTCTGGTGTTTTTGAATGGTGTCATGGCACATCCCATATCTTTTTTGGATGCCAGGTTTATCGTGTTCTTGATTAGGTTGACGGTACTTGAAGTGGAACTTGTGTATAGAGACTTTACTGAACTAGCTGCGTTGATGCAGGTCAATGATACAATTGGCACATCAGCTGGAGGAAGATACGATAATAATGATGTTGTTGCTGCTGTGATTTTGGGCACTGGAACAAATGCAACTTATGTAGAGCACGCAAATGCAATTCCCAAGTGGCATGGACCCATACCTAAGTCAGGAGCACTGTCACCAAATGCGGCGTTTAAAATCCGAGATATTGGCAACGCGTCTGGTTCAAGTTTAAAACCCGGGTTTTTAAAAAAAAAACGCGTTTTAAACTTAAAAAATGTTTAAAACCCGAGATTTTGAAAATCTCCCGTTTAAAACCTTTTTTTTTTAGTGTAAAAAAAACGCGAGAAGAAAAATGAGATTTTGGAGTTTACCTTTTTGTAGAGTGGGCGTTAGATTGACTTATTGAGATAGTTCTATTTTGCTTTGGACTATTAATAATTAATTGGAAATTTTAAAGTTATTAACTTATTTGTAGTACTTGATTATGCCATTATAGTTGGTAATTAGTAGTATTTTATTTAGAGTCGTGTTTTGGTTCTGAATCTAAAATTTATAGTATTTGGATGAGTAATGATAATTTGATACTTTCATGTATTTGAATTTTCTTTTATTTGTATTATTATTATTTTTATTTTATGTGTCTATTCTTTTTTCCACTCTTATAAAAAATCAAACTCTTTATCTATTATATTCTTTATTATCGGTTTTTACCATTTTTTTTTAATGTATTATACGTTTTAAAGCCGTTTTACCATTTTAAACCCGTTTTTATGCCCCACATTTTTTTACGTTTTTTTTTCCGTTTTTTTTCCAAAACGTTCCGTTTAAAACACGAACTAAGTTTTTTTTCAAATACACCGTTTTAAACTCGTACCATACTTGGTGACAATAGTCAGGAGAGATGGTTAGTATTTCTTTATGCAATTCCCAAGTCTAGAATAATTAGTTGATTAAGAGGTGTTGATGATTAATTCCAAGATGTGTAAATTACTTTATGCTGATTTCTTTAGGCTCTGTTTGGCAGTAGAAAAATTTGTAGTAGCCAACCTGGATTAGCTGATCTAATTCTGTAGATGTGCAACTTAAAGTAGGTTAATCTGGAAGTTGTTTGGCTGCCAATTGTTCTGTCACAAGTTCAGCGTGCCCACTGTTTGGTTCACATTGTATCTGTTACACTGATAACCTGTTACATATTTGAAAAAAAATAATAGAACATTATAAGTCAAAGAAAATAATAACTTAAATACAATGTCCATATTCTCACCCCAAAAAAAAAACAATTCCACAAAATATTTAATTTGAAACAAGTATAACTGGTCATTTCATTCTTAACATGAAACAAATCCAAAGCAAAATCAAAAGTATTACATCAATCTGCATTGTGATAGTCACAATAGTCATTCCACATTGCAATGGCAATAGACTTTCTATAATCTGATGCAATTTCTCGTATTCTATTTCTACTAAGGTTTTCTAGATCTTGTCTCCTCATTCCGAGTCTCCTTCAAGTTCTTCTTGCTCTCTTTGATCCTTATCAAAAAAAATTCATCATTATGTTTCTCTCTTAGGTATGTGATTGTGTAGAATGCAACATGCTATTACTATCTTTACTTGTGTTTCAAACGGATATGGAGGTGGAAGAGCCAAAATAACAAACCGCTTTTTCAAGATTCCAATGATACGTTCAACAAGATTCCTCAAAGATGAATGGCGAAGATTGAATAACTCTTTGTAATTTGTAGGATGCAACACTCCAAATTCTTTTAAATGATAACGAGTGCCACGAAATGGAGCAATAAAATTTGGTGCATTGGCATAGCCCGCATCAGCCAAATAATATTTACCTACATTTCAAATTAAATAAAATTAAGCATTATGATCATAAACATGTTCAAATAGTATAAAGGGTTTTGGAATATTAAGCATGACAAAAGAATCCACAAGATTTAACATAATAATAAGCATTATGTACCTTCAGGTACTTGTAATTTGTCTTCCCTTGTTAGTGCTGAATTTAAAACACGTGAATCTGTAGCCGAACCTTCCCAACCGGCAAGAACATATTGAAACTGCAAGTCAAACGAACATGCCACCAAAACATTTTGAGTAACAATTCCTTTCCTATTTATAAAAGGAACTCTCTCCTTTGAACCAATCAATGCAGGGATATGTGTTCCATCTATTGCTCCAACACAATCCTAATAGACGTATATTTTAAGTAATAAAAAAAAAACAAACTATTTAAAATGCATCATGCAATTTAAGTTTAAAAAAAATTATAATCATACGTAGTCAATACCTTAAAATACGGATAAAATCTATAACCACCGTCAAGAATTTCAGGAGGAGTACTAGATCCTGCTGGTTGTAGAAAATCTTCAGATAGTGCTACTATTGCATTCAAGACATTGTTGAAGTGGCGGCTAATAGTTTCTCCAGAATGCTGAAAACGTTCTTGAATGGTTCGATTACGTTCGTTATGACCAATTGTATACATAAATATTGCTAGTTGTTCCTCAACCTGTACTGTATCAGAGTGAGTGAGTAGACCTTTCGTTTGTAAAATATCACACAATCGCAAGAATACGTGTTTTTCCATACGAAAGTTTTCTTGGCACCGCGCACCATGTCCAGTAAGCACTTCTTCAACCCACTCTGCGCCACTAAGAGCCGAAGTCAAGGCAAGGAATTTTACTGACATAATATTGATAATAACCAGCTGTTAACATGGTAGTAACACATGCTGCTTGCATTATCATATCTTCTTCATCAGAGTCGTCAGACATAGTATAGCCCCCTGTCAACACATTTATTAAGCAAATAATATATTTAAATTGTATTACATAACACCTGATAAACATAATTTTCATAGCAAATATAAAAATACTACTCCATTGCATAAATAGAACAAACTTCACGGTCAAATAAGTTTTGCATTCTCATTAAATACATAGAACAAACACATGTTCAATCAAGCAAATTTTGCATTCCCATAAGTGACCATAATTAACAAAATAAATATATATCCAATACATACCCTTGCAAAATATATACTACTAGACTCATAAAGTCTATGGCACCTGGACACCTAATGATCTCCAATAGACCAACAAACAAAGTATGCATTTTTCCACATCAAATATATTGGGGATCAACAAAAAAATAAGTTATAAACTTGCTTATCACTTTTCTTCAAATTGATAAAGCAACCATTCCTTTTGCCTTTCCATACGCAGCCCCATGAACACCCTTGCTTTCTTTTCATCTTCTAAGAAATCCAAGGCTCGCATGAAAGTACGGTCATCAAGATCAGGAATGGCTTCTAATTCAACAATCAACTTTGCTTCCTCACGATGGTTCGAATTAGGTGTTGCAATTTCTTTCTTCTTGTTTGCTATTTCAGTAAATGCTGTTGCCATGCTTTGAATAGCATCTACCATACCCTCTCCAGTGCTTTTAGGACGCGGCTTTTTAGAATCATGATGGTTTGGCGTCATCTTTGGTCGTCTCTTTTTGAGTTGGGCACAACCTTCAAACTCACTGTCCAAATTGATCGGTTTTAGAGTATTATTACCCAAATCATCAGAACCAACAAGTGGACTTTGGGACCCTTCTCCATTCAGATTCCCGCATCTTTCGAATATGTTTTCATGGTTCATAACTTTCTCACTAGGCGCACGACAATGTTTCCCACTAGCCCCACCATCACCAAATATTATGCACAAGTCCTCATATCCTCGTAATAGACTTAGTTCTCCAAATTCGAAATCGGGTGTGCTGCATATATGGTGAACATAATTTTCTAGTGATGAATTATGGTTCTTTGGAAGACAAAAAGTTCTTAAAGTAAAGTAAGAAAATCACCTTGACATAATCATCCCAAACCTGGTCATCATCAGCATACACCATTTCTCTATCATTATCCCAACCAAATCCACTTTGATCAATTAAAGTTCTTATAGCACTATGGTTCTTCTTCAATGCTCTATAGTGATTCTTTAAAATTTCTAGATCATAATTGGGACCAAATTTAGCTTTGAACTGCTGTACTATATGCTTCCAAGCATGTTTACTAAATTGGCCATCAAGGTATTGTCCATCATGCACTTGCGCCACCATAAGTTTCATAAAATTTTTATCCATTGGAGGCGTCCACACCGTCCTCTTACTGCTTTGGCCTTTAACATTCTGTGTCTCTTTCTCCATTCTTTCAAAGTTAAAAACATAATAATTCAGTGGTCGAGTGGCGCAAAGAGTATAACCCAAATTAGCTGAAAATATATATAAAGTGCGAGTTCTCAATTCTCTACAATATCACACAAATAAATAAAAAAAAAATAATAGTTTGGACATCATTGAAATGGATACAGGGAGTGGACTTGTGAATTATCTAAGGTGCATGAGGGTGTGTATATATCAACTAGGCACTGGAGAGGGTATGGTATATCAACTAGGCACTGGACGCGGCTTTTTAGAATATTGTTCAATCCCAAATATCAGAGAAGATAACCGATAACCAGTGCTAAAATATGGATGGGAACCAAATTATTGGTGTAAAAGTTTTTTTCTAACACTTACAGTGGAGAGGGAAAAAGTTAGTCAAAGTTGTTTACTTCACTCCTAATATTTAGATACGCCTGATGTGATAGTACAAACTTCTACACAAATTAATTCTGATATTTAGATAGCCATATGTGTATTTCATAATCTCCATAAGATTATGTGAAGTGTCACCTACATGATTACAGGCTCATATATAGAGATTGATGTCTTGATACTTCAAACTGCTGAAGAGCAGCATTGGTATCTTTTCATTTTATGGTTCAATTAAGTGTATAATTATTTTCATTTTGCTTATCGCATTTTATCTTGTTTCATTCAAGCGCGCACCTAGCCTTGTACCGTGCACTTTGAGATCAAGAAGCTTCGGCACTCTTGAGTATGCTGAACAATAGTACATTCCATATATATAGTGGATTATAGAACTTCTTAACAAAGGCTCAGTCAAGAGAATGGCAGATAAGTGTACTAGACAGTAAAAGTGTCAAGGATATATACCACGAATACTGAAACGTAACTTGTTTCATACTTATTAACAAAGAATTAGTAGGCCAAACTATGGAAAGAAACGACATATTTTTTGTTTTGGTAAAAAAAGCAGGCAATTTTATTTATCTAATATCAATATTATTTATTTTAACCTATGATTCTCCCATTTGTTTATTTCTTGAAAAAGATTTAGTGGATTTTATAAAGACATACTAAGAAAACATCTCATCGAGGAAAGCTATACTAAGCCAGAGAGAGAGAGATAGTAGCAATAGGGGATAACATAAAAGATAAAATATGTAAGATAACAACTTCCATTACCTTACCAATAGCAGAGAGAGATAGTAGCAAGAAGTAATCGAGAGACACACCGTTCTTCAGTTTCAGCGGTTTTTTTTTTTTTTCTTTCTTCGTTTTTTTTTTTTTTTTAATTTTACGTGTATACTCTAATGTAGATCAGAATCCATTGCTTTCCAATGGATACCATTATCCGTAGTTTTGGGGTTGGGCCAACCAACTAATAGCATACTGGCCTCTGAGACTTGGGCCCAAAATATAGGAACCAAACAGAATAACAGGGATAGTGCACCCTAACCCATGAATAGGATGGGCTATACAGGCTACCAAACAGGGCCTTACTCTTTTTTCAAAACCTTTTTCTTTTGTCTTTTTGTTGAAGTAAAATACATAATCACTTAAAGTATGCCTTAGGTACTTGGAAACAATGAAAGGTTTCTATTGAATTTCTTGACCTTCGTACGTTTACTTCATTATCTTACTGGCTTGAAGATAACTCTTATATATCAATGAAATTTCAAGTTTGAAGGTTTCCTTTTGTTTAGCTTGCCTTCTTTGGTTTTGAAGCTTATATATTGAATGGCTGAGCAGTGTCAAGTGATGTTAATTATGTTAATTTGACTGAAAATGGTTCTCCTAGTTTCAGAATGTTGTCCTTCCAGAGGTTGAACCCTATGTTCCTTGGGGGCAGCCCTTATTCTGGACTGACATCCAGCAGCATCGAGGCATTGCCTGAACTTCGTCCATGAGTTGATAACATTGTGAACCAAATAGATAGCAAGAAGCAGTCTCAACTTGACTTGGATAAGATTGTTAATAGGGAAGATACTCATACTACTCTTAATGATAAAAAACACCCCTAACAAGTATGATGAAATTTGATCACTAGGTGGTTGAAATGAAATTGTGGGACAAAAACTTAATTCCTTTTTCTGTTTGCTCTTTTGTCTTTGATACAAATACACATCAAAGATGGTGTTGGCGGCAATCGATGAAAATCACTAGGGTACTTATGATTTTCTCTACTTGCCAATTGATTTTAAGGTAGTTTCCTTCAATGTATACCATTGTGATTTATTTTAAATTCGTTTTAGCTAATGCTTGCTTTAGTATTCTAGAAGATTAATGATTTCTTTGTATGTAATACAAATGAGAGTATTGTGATGCACATTATAGTGTCATTCTTGGATGGCGGTGCTATTTTTAACCTTCCAATGTTCTAAGTAGGTGGGAATTGGGATTTTAATTCTCTTGTGATTTTGTTTGTCTTACATTTCATTATGTCTTTGTCTTTTGCAACAGAAAACTATATGATGCTTCCTGCTCATGCAACATATGATCCGTGCCCTGTTAGGGGCCAAAGATAGATATCTGATGCCTGCTCTCCCACCTCAGAGGTATACTCTTTGATATCACCTATTTCTTAGTTGAAATCCTAGGGTAGTGCTGGGTATTTATTTGGCGGGTGGTGCTGACCTTAGCAACCTAAAGCGTCAGGTGTAGGTAGCGCGCTTTCCCACTTTTACTACTAAGTCGCACAGAAAACACGCTTTTAAACATGTTAGATCGTGCTTTCAAAAACTGTCAATACGTTCTCTACTTGTCCCATTCTCAGAGTATCAGCCACAGGCATGACTTTGTTGTACAAGTCATCTGATTACTCATTGAGAATGTCAGAGAACCAGATTTAATGTGATCGTTTTGCTTTCAAATGTTAGATCACTATTTCAATATCAATTTATTTTTTATTTTTTTATTATTTTTTGTAAGTAAAGGTTAGACTATGCTTTGGCCTAGATTCTAAAGACATAGCTGTCAAATTTGGTCGAATTATCGTGCTAAAAGCCTGAAGCTTATATCCCATATATGAAACTATTTGCCAAATAAATGGCTTTATTCATGGGAAAACTTAATTTGAATAGCATAATCACTTTAATATACATAGTTTAATTTTTGCAAAAAAAGAAAACTACTTCTTTTGTATATGTTTTCTTAATGTATATCTAAGTTTTTAAATTTTCGTACGCGTGACACGCTTTTAGGGTGCTTTGGATAAAGGGAATTTCTAAGTTTAGATGTTTTAGCGAACTCGCTCTCGCCCTCGCACTCACTCGCTCTTTGGTTGCTAAGGTGCTGACTGTTGAGCACTAAGATTTTATCATTTATAGATTATTCACTGTTGTCCTAACCTGTCCATAAACATATTTCAGAGATCGACCAGTAGGGCTTGGTCGTATCCAGATGCTAACATGGAGTTTCTCAAGTCGGATGGAATGAATTTAGCTTTTTCATTTTGGGATTGAAGGACATAAGGTGTGTTCATTTTTCATTTTATTATTCTTTTGTTAATATGATTGTGAACTAGTCTGTTGGAACAGTAAATTAAAATAGAGAATCATTTGAATTCATTTTGTTTCATTAGTTTACCTTCACATTTTTATTGGAATGAATTGTAACTTGTGAATGAATTTGGCATTGTTCAAAATGTAGAAAACTAGGGAGCTTTTTCTTGACAAGCACCAAGTCTTTATACATGTAGCTTCCTACCTCCTTAAAGTGAAAGCTCCTTAAAGGGTCTCCTTTTATGTGAAAAATTGTTCTTTGTTTCGCATATCTTTGATTGAGTCTCCAAATTTAATTTGAATTAAGTAACTCTTGAGAAGTGTTTAATCTAGATAAAATAATGTGGTGATAATCATTCAATGCATGTTCATATAACGTACACCCCTTGTTATCATTTTGCTATAAATCAGTTACTCACATCTGTGCGGGATGTGCATTAATCCAAAACTCTCAAGGATGAACAATGAGGCACGAAAATCCAACATAAAAGGAAAACCTGAATACAACCGACATAGGTAGAGGTTCATTACTACTCTAGACCGACATAGGCATAGTGGAGGTGTCTTACAGTTGTCTTTCGTGGTTGTTTAGCATGTTTCATCTTATATAGGCATGCCAAACCATGGGATGGTTGGCAATTGGAGCCCTTGTAATTCAAAAAAAAATTCCTTCTGTGGGCGATTTCTAGTTGTTTCGAGTTTCGTTTTACAATCTAGTTGGAATAGCTTTAACGAGGGCTAACTAGAGAGTAGGAGAGGAGAGACTAGATTATCTAGAAATATAGCTAGTCCTCTTCACTAGATTCGCTTTCTTGCAAAACAAGGAGGTGAACAATCTAAGGAGGCCAAACCATACGATAAGTTCTCAATTAGAGTCGCTTAATTTCAAACATTTTTTTTCATTCTATTGGGAGGATCACTTTTCATCATAGTGATGATTCTTAGTAGTTTTCTCTTTTTCTGTTATTGTTTTAAGTAATTTAGAAACATAAAACCCAAAAAACCAAAAAGAAAAATCCTTCTCTCACCCTTTCATAAATGTTGTTTTCTCTGATATATTAATGCAAGATTCTCGATACATCAATAGTTATGTGATTTTCCAATAACAAAACGGGCAATAGATTCTACACAGACTAACCCCTATAACAACACAATCTAGGGGCGGTTTGAGAACAATTTTGCTTACTAATGGTCGCCTATATCATCGCGCTATTCGCACGGGTCAGGACATTCCATGTCTTGTGCAGTAAATCCCCCAACTCGTATAACTGAAGCTCTGTCTGCCTGGATTGGATTCGCCCAAGAATCGACACGAAAGTTGCCTGAGATTACCTGTTATGGTTTGTTTTTCAAAAATTAGAGTTTAGAATCACAACTTTTGAGTACGAGTATCTTAAAAATATCTCTCCATAGTTTTCAAAACTAGAGGATATAAAAATTAAAAGTATACGCCTCGGAGTAACCAAAATGATACCGGATTCATGTATAATTTTATCTTCTTGTCAAAATCTATATATGGTTAGAGATATTTTTTGCTTGAAAAAAAAAAAAAAATGAAGTGTCTCCAAACAAGAATTAAACAACTAGAGTAACCCAAAGTGATACTATCATCTATTTAATTCTATCTTTTGCCCCCACCTCTCTACTTTGTCTCGAGAATCTGACATTAAAAGACTTAAAATTGTACAAAATTTTCAGCTACCAAAAATTGCAAAAATTCAAAATTTCTTTTCTCTCCCCTTTCTAAAAACCTTTCAAAATGTCTAAAAACAATTCTTCTCCACCGAGCAATGCTCAATGGAGATGTGTACCATCCGATTATGAAGTTTTCACTTCTCTTTCGATTGATATTCAACTTGATATCTAAAGGAGAATTCACACCATCACACCTAGTGTAGGAAAAAGTTCTTATGCGCGCAGATTGCGTGCAATCAGAAAGAACTGGTGTTTGAGATGTCAAACACCAGACTGCCCTAGACTTCAGCCGATAAGCGAGGGTTCAATATTTACAGTCTACATGTGTCTTACACCAAAACACAGAGCCCAGCTTCACAGAGTAATCAAACCATCTGGTTGGGATTGACTCGAGTCTTGGGAATCTGATTAAAAACGACCCACCCTTTTTACAGTTTTTCAAAATTTAACCCAAAAAAAAATTAATTAGTCTTTAATTTCACATTTGTATATTCTTTCCACCCTCCGTTCCCTTTGCTCTTGTAACACTCTTTTTGATTCATTCCGCTATTCGTGCACTTTGCTTTCAAGTTGGCACGCTCTATTCTTTTCAGAGCTCATTTGTGTGTACAACTTATGTCATCTACACGCCCAAGGCGTTCATCTTTCATCTTGTGTGTCATACACCCTTGAATCAAAGCATATTATATACTGTTGGATAGGATTTTTCGAGTTGATCATTTAGACAGTTCGTTTGTCCAAATCGGACCGGTAACGAAGCAGGGATTTGCATTTTACGCGTTACGAGAATGATCGATCAGGACCTTTTCGGTATTT
Source organism: Coptis chinensis (assembly GCF_015680905.1). Lineage (NCBI taxonomy): Eukaryota > Viridiplantae > Streptophyta > Magnoliopsida > Ranunculales > Ranunculaceae > Coptis > Coptis chinensis. The sequence continues at coordinate 80,153,199 of NC_141464.1, forward strand.
CTAATTTCATATGGGCTTGGGCCAAAATTCAAAACCCTAAAAACCCAACAACCGATAGTCAAACGCAGGTTTAAAATCCAACCGCTTGACCGCCCGACTCACCTTTCTCTTTCACACAAAACTCTAACTCACAAAAATCAACTCAACCTGCGCCCGTGCCTCATCAACCTGCGCCGCTCCTCCTTTTTCCCCAAATTCAAAAATCTCCCTACAGCTTCTATCAAACCTTCACCATACCTTATATCCACTTTCAATTTAACAAAACATCCACCCATGGCTACCAATCGAAAGATTGTACCTGAAATGGATTTTTCAAATCTATTTGATTAAGCGGTTTTTGGGTTTTCTTCAAGGGTCAGATCCTTAGAAGAGGTTGGAGGTCGCTTTTGCTAGAACCCTCTACTCACTACTCTCCTTCTCTTGTTCAAACTTTCTATCGCAGTATAGCTCGCGATAACGAAGATTTGGTTACCATTTCGTTTGGGGAGGCTCGCATGAGTTGACTAGCTAGACAGTCAATTGGTCAGTTTTGGATATCCAGGTGCAACACGAGGTCCCCGATATTCAGTAGTTCTATGTCACAGTGTTCGATTTGATGCATGCGACTGTGTTAGAGGGTGAGTACGTCACTGGTTCCACCTGCGCGAGGCAGACTTCCTTGAGGAAGAACCAGTTGGCAGTGGCAACTTGGATTGCACACAACCTTGTGGGGACTACGAAACCTTCGGATATAGGTAAGTTGATCCTTCACATTCTTTGGATCTTACAGACCCGGAACAATGGGTTCTGTATTTGTTCTTTCCTGTGAGACCAGCTTACTCAGAATAGATGGAGTACTGCCCCCCTTCCTACTCTTGTAACTAAGCTCATGCTTAGTTGGGGACCAGCAGTTCCGAGTGACTTTGTGGTAGTGAAGTCTGCCACATTCACTCCTGTCTACCTTCATCTGCGTTAAAAGACGATCGTCCCCGTGAGGTCGTATACCGCGAGATCGAAAGCACCTCGACGACGACGCCGCTCCTCCTCCACCTCCAGTAGACTACTTTGCTCCAGGAGCTCTGTCTTAGTTCATGCAACCCATGGATGCTTTGAGATTCATGTATGAGGGTCAACGTCAACTACATCAGCAATTGAGTACAATTCAGCAAGAGCAGCGCGCCTTTCAAGCCAACACTCTCAAGACTCTTTAGGAGCTGCGAGATGAGATAGTTCCGGATCCTAGTCCTCATACTCGGAGAGCTCGATGCGAGCCGGGAGAGAGTAGTTCGAGTTCATCTCGATGTAGTTAGTTACCCCGGGCGGATTCTGACTAGGCAAATCCCTAGTGTCCACATAGATGTAGTTTGTTTTCGTATTAATACATGTCTTTACTTTCTGCACTTGTAGTTTTTATTAGTATTATCTATTATGTATGCCTGTGTTTTGTGGAATTTGTATAAGGATTTGTTGTATATGAGCAGAAGGAAATACAAATACATCATGCCCAAATTTTCTTATTTATGCACTATGCATGTTTTTACAAATAAATTCAAAAAATCCAAAATATTTCATGTTAGAATAATTACATTTTTACCTTTTAGTTAACCCATGTACATCTTGTTCTATATCTATCAACCCACACTCCAAACTTGTTTGGGGGTGGTATATTCTCATCACGAAGAACATAGTACATGTTATTGTTGTTTTTGCTCATGTTTTTATGGTAATCTCTTTCCTTTTCTTCATACTTTGGGGACAAAACATATTTTTGTTTGGGGGTGGTATAGTAACATTCTACAAAAACTAGGCATATATTATATAGCAATTCTTATATTATATATGTTTTGACTCCCACCTACGTGGCGAACGTCCATTGGTAGGAATCTCCATTTTATTCGTTTAATCAACAGGGCTAAAGCCCAATTTGCAATATCATGGATCAATGTACAAGCTCATTAACTCATGTGGCTAAGGCTGAACCTTAGCCACATGGCTTGCCACTAATGTACGTTGATTTATGTCCAGATTCGTTTCTTATCAAAGAGATAATTATCAGTTGAAAGTTATAGTCTATCACAATTACTCAAGCTACAAGATTACTTGAGATACAAGGACTCTCTACTCTACCTATATAAATACCAAACTATTTTTCATTCAGAACTACGTTCTTGAGACTTGATCCCATTGATAATTTGGGTACGTAGGCAACCGCAAGGTACAGTCTTATCATTCCCCCAATCACCATCATTTTTCTAATTACTTTTCTACGTTCTTCGTCTCTTTTATCAACACTTGATGTTTTGATCATATCTGGTCGAAACATAATTGGCGCCGTCTGCGGTTCTTATGCAAAACCGACGATCACGTTCTACAAAAGTTATGAGGAATACTCGACGAGCCTAAGTTCTCGATGCACTTACTGACGATCATCGCGAATGTGCGGTTCCAGGTCAACCTGGTGGTATCGAACTACTCCCTCCTATTCCTTTTCAACATCCGATTGCATACGACCCGGCTACCGTTCCACCGATGCGCCAAATTATTCAAAGACGGTTATTGCCTCCTCGACGATTCTTCGTCATCTGTTGCGGATAATGTCCGTCATATGTCTCGAGGCATTCTTGTATTGAAAATATTACACTGGCCTTGTTTCATGCTGTCAGACGTCTTAAGCTTATTTCAAAATAGGAGTAGTCGAAGTTTATACTTGTCGAATATCCGCTGCGCAAGTTTTTTCGCAACGTCTACGGATCGAGTCGCAGAATGGAAAAATTACCTTAGCGTTTACAATATTGTCTCCGACACTCATACAATTAAACAGAGACAAACTTTGGTTTCGCTAATGACTGATTTTCTTATTGATGATATTCCTATGTCGAAAGCATTACTCGATGAGGAAAACGTCGATCTCTAATTGTCATTACCTCCCGGGGGCGATGACTTGAAATATTTATCGGATATATCAGCTAATTGCTAGATTTACACCGATAGTTCGCATAATAAGTCTGCTTCCGGTCTTGTTTGTGTCATCTTGAAGTTGAATGAAGACATAATTGAGAGGTCTCTACATTGGGGATTTGACGCGTCAAATAAAATGGCCGAGTCCGAAACTGTCATTTGTGGTATACGCACAACTCTTCAGCTGGGGGCGACTAAGTTACGATTAATTATTCTAAGCTAGTCGTTAGCCAATTTGAATGATAATATGCGGCTCGCAATGATAGAATGGACGTTTATTTAGACTTCGTTCAACGAATTGCATGAAATTTTACATCTATCATTACTGTACAGTATCCGCGTTATGATGTAAGGCATCCTGATTCTATCGCATACTTATCCGTGGAAAATCAAGTCGTCACTGTTATGACAACACTGGATTAACCACTTATGCTGTAAGATGATTCCAACGAGCTTGACACTGATAATGTCTCGGTATCTACCGACGATGATCATGCAGCTGACGATGCTCAAGAATTCCTGATGACTAAAAAACTCTATCACAGCAGCACAAGTCTCAATCCTATCCTTCGTTGTTTGGGCAGAACAAACAATTTACTAGGCCTTGAAGGAATTCATTCAGGACTATGTGAACACCACTCCCGGGGGCGAAGTCTCACTCACATAGCAATGACCCAATGGTATTGGTGGCCATACATGCCAAAGGATGTTAAGCGTTTGTCCGAGAAGTGTGTGCCTTGGCAAACACATGATATATGATATGGGTCAACTTCCCGCGACGAAGCGTCATCCAATCCATAAAACTTGGTCATTTGCGAAATGGGGCCTTGACATTGTTGGTTTATTTCCGACAGCCCCTGACAGTGTTCGTTTCTGGCTCATCGCAACAAATTATTTTACTAAATGAGCGGACAAAATTAACAAGTTGAACGAAAAACCTGAGTTCTAATGTTATAATTTTGTTTCCATCGCAACGTTACTATCGCTCCGACAAAATTTGACGAAATTACCACGTTTAATTTCGTCAGTCTAAGTTGAACGCTTTTACGCTCGCTTAATCGTTACTATCGCTACAACAAAATCTGACGAAATTACCACGTTTAATTTTAAATCGGTCCTAAGATGAACGCCGTTATTTACCGCTAGTAGTCGTTATTATCGCTATAACAAAATCGGCGAAATTACCACGCTTAATTTCGTCGGTCTAAGTTGAACGCTTTTACACTTTCGCTTAGTCGTTACTATCGCTATTTACAAAACTCGACGAAATTACCACGCGTTTAATTTCGATGGGTCCTAAGATGAACGCTTTTATGCTCGCTTAGTCGTTACTATCGCTACGATAAAATCTGACGAAATTACCACGTTTAAATTAGATGGGTCTAAGTTGAACGCGTTTTTCGCGCTTTAAGCGCTTAGTCGTTACTATCGCTATTTACAAACTCGTGAAAATTACCACGTTTAATTTCGTCGATCTAAGTTGAACGCTTTTACGCCGCTTAGTCGTTACTATCGCTACAACAAAATCGGCGAAATTATCACGTTTAATTTCGTCGGTCCCCAAGATGAACGCCGTACGGCTACAAGCTTTTAGTCGTTACTATCACTACGACAAAATCGTGAAATTACCACCAATTTAATTTTCAATGGATCCTAGTTGAACGCTTTTACACTCGCTTAGTCTAATTTTGCCAAGTTAAGTTAGCATTGGGGCGTTTTCTCTATATGGGGCGCCTCTGCTCTATTTCATTTCAACTACATAAATCAACAACATTGTCAGTTTTCCACAGGTATGCTATCTGTCACAACAACAACATTCAATAGCAAACACATACTTTATTTTTATTTATTTTTCATCAAAAGAAGTTTTAGCTCTATGGTATTACATTCACACAATTACCTAATCAATTGTCTCACAAATTATCTTACACGCCGAAAGAGTAAATCTTCGTTTTCTTCTTTGAAATCTGCATTTGCTTCGCTTAGCACTTTCGGCTAACTATCTTCCGCATTTATTATTTTTTTTAAGGCATTGCGCCGCTCTTTCTCAACAAAACTTTTCGTCAACTTCATTATTTTTTCTAAGGCATTGGGCCGATATTTCTGAGAGACACTTTTCGTCGATTTTTCTGAGCAAAAATTTTCTCCGACTTCTTTATTTATTCTACAGCATTGCGGCGTGATCACCTTGAGCAAAACCTTTCTTCAGCTTCTTTATTTTTTCTAAGGTATTAAGATCTTTCCACTCGAAATTTTTCGTCAATATCTTTTGCTCGTAATTCCTCTGTTTCAACCTGCGAGAAAAATACAAATCTTTTCGTCAGTTTTTCAGACTTGACCAAAATTTTACGATAACTGATAAAAAAAAATACAAACATATCTGTTTCCGACACCGCTTTGTCATATTCTCCGCACTTTTCTTCGTTTTCTTCGTCTTCTTCAACAGGCCAAATTTAAGTTTTATCGAAACTCAATAATTTAAGCTTAATATCCTAGCCGATCCAATTTGAAGCTGCTCGATCCTGAGCTAGATTATGTCGTGGCCTTGTGTATTCGTTATATCTATCACCTTCTTTCCACCTCACCAAGTCTACGATCGTCAACGCATCTTCTTCTTCTTGATTATATTTCGCCCGTATAGTACGGTCGTTTCTACCTGCAAAAAAAATAATAAATAAAATAAATAAATAAAATCGGGTCAGATTGCTCAAAAACCAGATTTACTAACTCCACGAGGGTGAACCGGGTCAGATCAAGGCAACACAGGTACAATGCCCTTCTCTTCCTGGCGCTGCACCGTATCGTGTGTAATTGAAACAAGTTTTTTGAGTGCTGGCGCCATCAGTATCGCCCTCACCATCTTCTCCAGCAGGTCTATGGGAATCCCATTCACATGGATCACTTGAAGAAGATGGACTACAGCTCAGATATGAGATTCCACTTTGAAAAGATGATGAGATAACATCGGACCACACAAGACCAAATCTGAACGAAATCAAATTCAACAGAGTCAAACCGTCAAACATTAGCTCAGAAACCCTTTCCTCTTTGCTTAGTGCAAATTTTGAGTTCAATGAGGAAACAGATTTTCACCTTTTTCTTTATGAAGGTCTGAATAAGATTCTGATGGGGCTGTGTAATGTATCCACCCTAAGCTTATGTGGTTTCTTTATAGAGATTATCTCCAGGGATCCAGATTTATTACCTCGTCTTCCTACCAAATGTGGTAGCCTCAAGCATCTGAAGGTTGAAATGTCCCCTACCAAGCACCATGTCAATATGATAATCTCTTTGCTAAGGAGTTATCCAAACCTGCAACTCTGAACATATGTTTCAAGGAACATTCAACATCCACGACCACGATCAATACGAGAAGATATCAGCAGTTACAACAGTCATCTGCTCTTGATACAATGAAGCGCCTTAAAAAAGTTGAAATTGATGACTTTGGAGAATCTAAAGTAGGTAGTATTCCTGCGCCAATCAAACCATTGCAGATATTTGTGTTTGCCAATGTTGCATTGGCACTTAAGGCAGCCCCAGACAAGCAAGAGAAAGAGCTGCTCCTGTTAGGTATCTTGATTCCGTATGGGACCTTATATTCATTAGATAACTCACATGAAACTCCTTTTTTACCATTGCATTGGTAACCAAAACTGATTTTAAGTCCTCCATCAGACGCATGATCCGTCTCCCCTAGCATGTGGCAGATCTTTGCATGTAAAGAATCACGACACCATAAACATCAAGGCAAGAAAGAAGAATATGAGGAAAGAAGGTACCTTAAAGCAGAGGAGACCGAGAAAGTGGGTGACTATCAGTTTTAAAACCGTATAAATAGACAAGCACAGTACTCATCCAAAACAGTTTATGGTACGGTGGGAGACTTAGTGGTATATGTGTTATCTAATTCTATTATCCAAACCGACTTAAGTACTGGTGGGATTCTTCTCCAACTCCAACTTCATCTCTACTCTCAATTCTTATCTCATCCGAACACTTTGAGTCCGATTAGTACTTCAACATAGAATTACTACCTGGTTGATATTCGATCAGAGAAAGACAAGAACAAAGCTGGTGTTCCTCACCTTCCTTCCATTGCTAAAAACAAGATTATATCAATTCCGTAAGTAGTTATGCTTCCTTTTATATTCAACTGCTGTTATGTACTTTTGCTATCTAGAACAATTGGCAAGAAGAGAAGTCCAGACAAATTAGTAGGGTATTGCCATCGTAGCAGACGTAATGATATTGTTTTCTAAATTTGTAGGAAAGAAATACATTTAACTACATTACGTCCCGTATACATTAATTTGACATTATGTCGTTTCCGATAAATTCACGAATTTTTTCCGATTGTCCATTTTCCTATCGTTTACGTTCACACGACACTTTGTTATACATTCCGCTTACTATTTTCTTATTCCAAGTTTTTCTTGATTTTTCTTCTCTTCTTTGCCATGTGAACTTTGTTCGCATGACAAAGAGGGGGCGGTGTTTCGACCCCCACCTACATGGCGAACGTCCATTGGGAGGAATCTCCACTTTATTCGTTTAATCGACAGGGCTAAAGCCCAATTTGCAATACCATGGATCAATGTACAGGCCCATTAACTCATGTGTCTAAGGCTGAACCTTAGCCACATGGCTTGCCACTAATGTACATTGATTTATGTCCAGATTCATTTCTTATCAAAGAGATAATTATCAGTTGAAAGTTATAGTCTATCACAATTACTCAAGCTACAAGATTACTTGAGATACAAGGACTCTCTACTCTACCTATATAAATACCAAACTATTTTTCATTCAGAACTATGTTCTTGAGATTTGATCCCATTGATAATTTGGGTACGTAGGCAACTGCAAGATACAGTCTCATCATTCCCCCGATCACCATCATTTTTCTAATTACTTTTCTACGTTCTTCGTCTCTTTTATCAACACTTGATGTTTTGATCATATCTGGTCGAAATAATATATATTAAGTATATTTCTATATTTCTTTCTTTTTGTAAAAAAATTTCGAAAAAACCAAAAATATTTTTCTGTTTAGTACTAAAAGTCTTATTTTCCTTTTTCTATGATGAACAAATGGTTTAGAAGTCTCATTATAGCAATAGAGTAAAGATTCGTTCTTCGAACTCAGACTAATACACATACAATAGTTTATGCATCTTTTCATGAATGGCATGCATCAGTATCATTGATTGTATATAGCAGTAAGTTTCCGAAGCCGAGGATAGAACAATTAAGTTTCATATCCTGTAAGAATCTAGCCAAAAACCTCATCTGAATGATTATTGAGTGATGACACAAAAGATGTCCGGATAGAAAGACCACACGTCCACTTGCTTGATCATCACGCCATATCTTAGGAGAGAATTTAGGCCATTTTTGGATCGATATAGCCAAATAAATGTTAAAAACCCAAAAAGATAGTTTTTCCTCTAGTTACCCCCCTTGAGCCTTCACCAATTTCTAAAAACCTTTTTATTCTTCTCCATCAATCCCTGAACCGTTACTACACACAATAAAAAACGTACCCAGCTGACAAGTTGAGAATTGGATGAATAGTAAAAAGATAAGAGAAAGCCTTGTACAAAAACAGAATAGTTAGAAGCTTCGAAAAGAAAAGAAAGAAAAGATTCAAAAAAATTGAAATCTCCCAAAAGTTCAAAATCAAAAGGAGTCGATTTCAAAAGAAACAAAAGCAAAGTTAGAACTCCCAAAAATCAACATCATATTGAGTCACAAAGCCAAAGGGCTAAAGAATGAATCACAAATTTGGAAGTAAAAGGACAAAACGAGGTTCTTCTCTAGTTACAAATATTCTGAAGACCCAATTTCTCAACTTATCAGAGTTTGTTTTCCCTTCCTTTTATTTCTAAACCACTAACTTAGCCCTGTAATTCATAATAAAAGACTTCTAGCTCAATTAGGAATAGGATGGTGTGATAGTAAGTAGATATTGTGATCAATCGACCCCGATTTTTTTGGACGTCATTCGTGTATGTGAGGAATATAAGTGCCCTCTGCACTTGAGAAAATGAAACTTCTATCGAGAGTGAATTGCTACACACCCCTAGAGTTGTGATTGCAACACACCCTAATATTCTCACTACTTTTTTTTTTTTTTTAGAACCCACCTTTTTGGAGTTTTGAGCAAAGACGCTCTCTCCAAAAAGATTCAAAACCCACTTTAAAAGACTTTTTTTGCATTTCACCACTCATATTTTGCACGTTTATCTTTAGATGATTAAATTACTGTGTATATGTTATTCTGAGTTCAGTTCAAAGGAGCTTTTCTTTATTCCCCCGCTAATGAGATGTATAGACTTTTGAGGATAAACAAGTAAACAAGACATTTGTACTAGATAGAGGAAGTTTGTGAGTACCTTCTATGGAAAACTCTCAGGAGGCTTAAGCTCGTTCAGTAGGAAATTCCTAGTGGTTTAAGGCCTTGTTGCATATGGTCAATGCAATCACATTCCGCGAAACGAGACTAGTATAATAAATCACACATTTGTGATCTTAGTTTTTTCTCTCTCATCTTTGCTCGAGGACAAGCAAAATGTTGTTTGGGGTAGTTGATCAGTCCCCAAATGTGCATTTTATTACCTTTACAATGTTTCAAATATGCCCTTCTTACGCTTAATGAACAAACAACTCATAGCTTTTGCAGGATACCGGCCATTTAGGACTTATACTCTTAATAAATGCATTTTAGCGTAAAAAGGAGTGCTATCGACGTTGCTTGGGAAGATTCCAGCTTATGAGAAAAAGTGTTGAAAAGTCAAAATCAAAGTCAATGGTCAACAGTTAGGGATTCAAAACCAAAAGACGGAAGATTATATCCTTAACCCATAAGACTAAAGATTGTGTCCTCAACTCAAAAGTTGGCATCATTAGCAAGACTTGTTCAAAAAGATACATAAACCCTAATAAGGTGTCTTATTTTTAAAGGATGAAGGCAAAGTTGTAATATGTAAATTGTGTGGTATATAAGCCAAAGTGAGAGGATAGAGAGCTTACCCTAGAATTAATCTTTGGTTATTAGGAGTAGATTAATATGTCTTAAATTAATAGTTTAATTGTTATTTACATTATTTTCCATTTTCATGTTCTTCAAGTTTTAGTTAATACTCAAGTTCTTATTTGTCTTCATACAAGTTTTCAATCTTGTTTTCCTTTACTCTTATCTTTTTACTTCTTTCTACTTTGCATTCACAACCCCAACACAAATTCACTATATAGCGTCGAAAAGTATTAATTTTGAAATCTGGTCGGAATTTCAGTTTTTCAATAATTCGGAATTCCAAGAATTTCGAAATCTCGAACTATGGTGCCAACATCACATCAGCACCCGGGTATAAATAGAAGTGACTTCTTTATAAATGCCGGTCATAATCTCGTTTTTCTCATTCAGTAAATCAGTAATAAAGTAATAAACAAACATGCCGAACCGCCACGTGCGCATGCAAGTCAGGAAATATTTCTCTCTAAACAAGGAAATGTACTCCCAGCAAGACTTAAAGAAGATGAAGAAGAAAGAAAAAAAGAGGATGCTGACAAGAAATAGTGGAAGTAATGAGGGGAGAGCTCAGAAGCTGGTCGTTTTGGTTGTTGGATTTGCTCTGTTCCTCATAATATTGTGGTTGGGACTTTCAATACATGTAAACGCACACAATATTCCTCGTCTTCAAGGTAACAAAAATACACGCTCTCTTTCTTTATGTGACTGTTTTGTTTGTTTATACATGTCAATGCATTTTTGTTGGCGTTGGACTAGAAATAAACAAGCTCATTTTTGTCTTCTTGGTGTTCTTGAGTTTGGATTTTTATTTGTTGTTGGCGTTGGTGCGACGAGTGACGAATCCTCTGTTGCTAGGGGTATGTTCATTCATTCTTACACTGATTATGGTAGTTTTGTATGTGTCATATCTGTTTTTTTTAAAAATTGTGGTAAAGACAAGCCCCTACTGTTTTTTTGTTTGTTTATCCAGTTTTGCTTTTTTCACTGTTTTCTTGTCTTTTCTTGAAACTCAAGATGGGGATTATTTGATTGGGAATGTTTGTCTGTTCTTCTTGTGGAAAATTTCAGTTTCTTGGTGAAAGTATGATACGCCCCCAAAATTTGAAGTCGTCTTTTGAGGGTACTAATATATTATGATTTGTTTAGGTATTGATTGCCATGCTAATCAAGCTAGCGTGATGAGTGACGAATGCTCATTTCCTTGGGGTACATTTGTTCTTTCAGTTCTTACTTGTAGTTAATTTCATCTTCGTTTGTATTTGTTGGCGTTACTTGTAAGTAAATTCTAGAATTGTGTTTGTCTCTGTTTTTAATGCTTTGGGCATGATAGTGCTATTTAGTAAGACTATTTGTGTTATTATTTGCCTTATGTGTTGTTTGGTAGCATTTGGTTACTGCTGTTATGGTGTTTATGTGTTTTTGAAATATTAGTTGGTCTTGTTGATTACTGATTGCAGTGGAGAAAACTCGTCTGCCGATGATCCCTCCAATTTACTATGAGAATGGCAGCGTTGCAGACATTAGGACTGGTCTCAACTTTGGTCCTTCTAAGGCAACCATCCTGAACACCAGCAACATGGTATTCGAGCCACTGAACCATCATAAACACGAACACCGGAGCGAGGCCTCTGAGTTGATACAGTCATGTCTCCTCTGCATTTCTTTTGGTAAAGATGTTTACAGTCAGCTCTTCCTACACGACTGCTCTGGTTTGAGGCTTAAGTATGGTGGTACAGGCTTTCTACACTTTCTAGTGAAACAGATTACTAGGGAGGTCAAGGTATACCTATTTTCAGCTAGTTAAACTTTATTGTCTTGAGTTAATTTCTTTACATTTTCATAGAGATTCTTAATTTGAATACTAAAACGCTACTGGAAAATCAATTGATGCACAGATAACCCCTCCGTTTTACGGTCAGAATGGTAGCATTGAAGGGCTAGTGACTGGTCTCACTTTTGGTTGTTCTGTATCCCCTTCTTTTAATGCATGCTGGGGTGAGCTCTTATCTTTAATTGTATACTCTATCTACAAAAGTACTGATCACCTTCCACTTAAAGTTTCCTTAGAGCTGTTTAGTTTGATATCATTCTTTTACTGCTTGATGGGAGCTGGGAACCTCTTATCTAAGAAATTGCTCTATTTGTGAATGTCAATCGTTTTTGCAGATGAAATCTCACACTATTCCAATTTGGAAGACCCTAAAGCTGCTGAGTCTGGAACTGGAAGGCCAAAGGGAATGTTGTAGAATTTTTACAAACTCTTCTACCATTGTCTCCAGATCAACTCTTGAATTCTACACAGGCCAAGCTCCTAATGGAATGGAAACCTACTGGATCATGCAATATTACAGGACAGATCAGAAGGGGCACTCTGAGATTGCCAAGGCTAAGGTATTTTCAGACCCTTATCAACCTCTAAGCCAACAACTTTCTCTAATTTTCTGTAATTTGTCCGTAATAATAAGAAGCTTAACTCAAAAGCCTGAAGAACTATAAGATTAAAAACTCATTATACACACTGGTGGGGACCACGTTTGATTGGATGATTTTGACATTAAGCATGTCACATGTGTATATGTGTATACATACATCACGCATATGTTTTGCCGTGATGTGTGCATACCATAACTGATTATTGAAGATATACTTTAATCTTCAATTAGACACATATACTCTGACTTGATTTAAAAAGACAGTGCTTCCTACAAAGTTTGCAATGGAAACGATGAGAAGGTTTTACTGATGTTATATTTCCCTGTCTAACATCAGTTCAAACTTCTGTATTAGGTGAAATGGGCTGATGATTGTGGGATTTTGGCTGACTCCAAGAGATATAGAAAGGTTACAAGGTCCACTGTTTCATTTCAAGGCCTTCGTGGAAGCTATATGGTTTTTCTGAGCAGGAGCTCATTGTGAATTTGTGATATATAGTAGACCTTGATAGTCCACTGACATTTTTACGAGTTCCAAATGCTCTAGTGAAGAAAACCTTGCAACTAAGCATAGTGGTGGGGCTTCAAAATGTTCGTTGTCTGCAAACTGTTAGAAATCTGAGACCTTGTATAACTGACGAAAGTTGAGCTACTAAGAGTGGGATGTAAAAGCTTATGAAGAAGCATTGATGTTTAATGTGATTCTAGTTGTTTTTTGTATTTCCGTTTAGGATTTAGGTTGTACATACAATACCATTACTATACAAATGAATGAATAACAAATTTTGAATAGAAATTAGCACATTTTGGTATAAGATACTGTTTTTTTTTTTTTCGATCGATAATCAGTATAAGATACTGTTCACAAGAAAGACCGAAGAAAACATACATCCTACAGAATATCAGTAGCAGCTTAAGGGTTTGAAACTTGACATAGGTCTGCTTCCAAGTAATGGTATGCGGGATGAGTCTAACAGTAAAGGCCCACAACACTCTGGGCAATATATAATATAGTCCGGCTTAAACCCTGATGCGAAGTACACAACTGAAACGAGTTGTTCTTGTGATTTGTGGCAGTTACAATAAATTTAGAGCATTGAATATCACACATAAGTTTATTTGAGCTGGATATAGTGAAATAGAAGGATAATGTAATGTCGTTTGGTTAAGTCACCATACACTTACTAGAATATCATCGGTCACTTACTCACCAGTTGTAGAACCTCATTTCCTAGTGCAGGCAAATATTTTATTTTATACGTGACTTTTTATGTCAACAAAACGAGTATCTAAGGTTGCAAGATTCCATTTCTACATGCAGTGGGGTGGGCAATGGGCGGTCGGTAGCCAACCTGATTAAAAGCCTTTCAAAATTTATGGCGGTCGGCCAGCCCATATTACTTGCCCTCAAAGGCTTTAGGGCCGCCTATATATATATATATATTTTTTTACTACATCAATTTTAAAACTCATTTATATTACAAAAATGTCTGATAATCTACAAACTCAAAATCCAAACAATCCAATCTAGTAATAATCCCGATAAGTCCAAAATTTAAAAATCTTGACATCCACAATCTAATGAATCAAGTCAGCTCACTAAAATTACATTTTAAATTGAAATATTATAAAGAAGAAACATAAATTTTGGTTATTTGTTAAACTATTTGAATATCAATTATTTCTATAATAGATTCAAACAAATATAATATTACCTTTCTTCTAATTTTAAAAGTGATTCAAGCTTTATTTGAAATGGAAATATTGGCTTTTGAATAAGTGATGGAGAAGGTTTGAGATTAAAATGTCGATTTGTTTTGGTTTCTATTAAAATGTCCGTTTTTCAATGGTGTCAAGGAAATCTTTATTTTAGACTTGGCTTGGATGTGAATAAAAATATAATTTATAAGAAATAAGAAAATAATAAGTTATGGACTTTGATCGGTAAAGTCTTATTTTTTATTCACCAGTTGTAGAACCTCATTTCCTAGTGCAGGCAAATATTTTATTTTATACGTGACTTTTTATGTCAACAAAACGAGTATCTAAGGTTGCAAGATTCCATTTCTACATGGAGTGCTATATGCAAAAACCAAAACCAAAACCAAAATTGCAATACCTTGAGACTTGGGCCCATGCCTCAAGGGCAGTCCAATTTAGATTCCCAAGCCCTTGACCTTACCCTCTGCATGGCCTACCGCCGGTTTGATTAGAAGCCAATTTGTGCCCATTTCGATTTCGATAACTACTTCCATATCGTCGTGTTCAAATCTAATTAATTTTTCTATCGAAAAAAATATATATATAATTAATGAGGCTTTTCCTCCAATGTATTTCAATATACATCAATCTCAGCCACACATCTAAATTTTTGTTAGAAAAATAAAATTCTAAAGCAAACTTGTTAACTGGAGAAACTGGTTAGATAATGAAACAAGTATAGAAAATACCGAATCTACCCATGATACTAATCGAATGGAAAAGCAAAAAAGTAACCATCGTACTCTCAGAAATTTTGAACCTTCGGAAAAAAGGAAATAGTTACGATATAACACCGGATATATATTAGTAAGGATAGGAAACCCAGGGTTAAGAGATA
The DNA here is from genome assembly GCF_015680905.1 of Coptis chinensis. Lineage (NCBI taxonomy): Eukaryota > Viridiplantae > Streptophyta > Magnoliopsida > Ranunculales > Ranunculaceae > Coptis > Coptis chinensis. Next base: position 80,168,203 of record NC_141464.1, read on the forward strand.
AACTTTCATTCCTTGTTTTTAGGGGAATTTGAAAACAAAAAGGAGTTCACACGGAGTTTTTAAAAACACAGAGAGTTTTTACCCAAAAAAAAAAAAAAAAAAAAAAAAATGAGAGTAACATCAATGAGGGGTTGCTGTGTAAGTGTAAAAAAGAAAAGGTTTAAAAAAAGGGAAGATCGTCTTCAATGAGGGGTTCTTTGTGTAAGTGTTTTCGGGGTTTTTCCGCTTTTGAAAATATAAGCTCTTTTTACAAGCGGTGAGTGGATTTTCTTTTTTTTTCTCTTTGATATATATTAAGCTTCTATTTCTATTATCGTGAATTATATTAATGTCTTGTGGTTTGACAAAAGATTGGATAGAATGGATGATGCAAGTGTTGTTTGATATGGTGTCAAGGTTAACAATTAAAATATAATGGGTAATTTCCACGTTGGTTTCCTGTTGGATAATTTTGTATGTATTAATACACTTATTTTGTGCGTGTTGGATTTCTCCTCTTAAATTTTGTTAAGGTTTGGTTACTTATATTAAGAGCATCTCTAAGTGGTGGTAGCATACTCTTCATATTTGAAGAAAAAATTTGAAGAAGTCGGTCGCAAATTTCGACCAACTTTAGGTGGTCGCACATTTCGCCCGCAAAATCACTTGTAGAGCCCACCATGTGCGACATTAGTACTGACGCGTGCCAATATCACTGTCGCGTGACAGTGGTACTCGCGTACCAGTACTAAATGTCACGTGCTATGTTTAATATAATGTCGCGCGACAGTCAGACTTTTGTCATTTCACAACTTTTTTTTCAACTTAGTCACTCTAGTTTTAGGAAAAAAATAAGTTTCAACGACGAATACGTCTATAATAACCAAACACGATAGAGTGGTGATGGTGAGGAAGAAGAAAACAGTGGTAATAGTGCATACGTTTAGAACAATCCCATTGGTGATCTAGATAATGAACCAACCACTTCTGGAGCTGGAAATCAAGGAGCTGAGGCTGACGATCCATTGCTGCTTCAATATCAGGAAGTCGATTTTGAAGCAAGATATTTATATGGTTGATTTCAGCCATCTTAGGGCGGTGTCTAAGAGGTTTTATAATAGGCATGTCTCAAGAGTTGTTCTTGAACAACATGTATGTATTTTAATTTCATATATTAGAAGTAGTAGTAGTTAATTTTAGTAGTTCAATACGTACATTTTTATTTTTATTTTTTAAATTTTAGTTTTATTTTGCGTACATCAGAGATGTGTTATGTATCGGGTTTGGTGCACTCCACGTGCACTTAAGACGTGGTGGGATGATATTAAAAAAGTCGGTGCACTTGACCATGTTAGAGATACAATTTTAGCGACTCCCTTTGCTCATCTAGTTGACATCCCTTACAATAAGACTAACATTCAGAAATTTATTAATGGTTTAGTTGAGAGATGGTGGGATGGTACACATACTTTTCACTTCCCTCAAGGAGAGTTGGGTTTTACTCTACTAGATTTTTGCATGATATCTGGTTTGAGTATAGTATAGGATATTGAAAGGCGTTTGGTTCTAGTTTTTTTTCAACAAAAGCAGCGTTTTAAGCGTTTTTAACCGTTTTAAACTTAGGTAATCCGTTGAGATGTAACAAGAGTGAATTCCGGATGTATTTTGCTTTTGACTATTAATAATTAATTGAATTCCGGTTAAAATAAGGATAGATGGTTGTAAAATCCTTTGTATACATAAAAACTTCTAGTATTTGAAATTAATGATAGAGAATAAAATTTGTTGACTTTAACTCTACTTTTAAAGGGATAGGGAGCCATTAGACTCAACCTCATACAAACATTAAAGATCGGCGTCTTTTGCACCAAAATATATGTTTTTAAATAGATGTTTGTATATCATCTAGCTAGGTGTATTTTTTGAAATGTTTTATGAAATTCCAGTGGGACTAAAGTGCTCTCGAAAAGTAAAGAAAAGAGAACCTCACTTGGTTTGCAATCTTTGCATCATTAAATTTACAAAAATTAGCGTCATTAGAAGTTCTCATCTAACTATCTAAGTATGGGGTATATGAAAGTACCGAGTTACTTACTTACGTTCATACTTGGGAGTCCCTCTTATTATACCATAGAAAGTAGTGCAGCACCCTCAACCCAAATATAGGCTATAGCTATGTGCCTATTAATTCCAGAGTCCAGCTCAAAGACCCAACCTTGTTAGCTGTTGTGCTGTAATTCTCTGATGCTTGCATTAAATAACATAGTATCCAAAAATAACAAAAATGGGACATTGGGAATGGGACATTGGGACCTTTGCTCTTTGAATGGAGTTATAAGCACTTTCTCAACTGAAGCGCATTATTTATTTAGGTAACCTCTTCATTGGAAAGTAAATTCCAACTTTCACCACTGAGTGTTTAGCCATATGAGTCTCTCAACTCTCAGACAACTAGCTGAATAAAGGCGTTACTAACTTACTATTACGAAAAAACTATTTTGTACGTTATAGTGAGTTGGTGTTAGGAGCCCATCTCTTTAATTTTACTTTTCTTTTTGTCACGGTAGGTAACAAAAAAATTTCAATAACAATCGGGAAAATAAAAAGTAGTACAAGAAAATGAGTCGAGATGAAGGGATTTTCAATACTAAGATTATCAACTTCACACACAACTTCGATCTCCAGACAACAGTGCAGTTTCTTTTCCTTTCAAGCTAAGGAGAGTTGTGCATGCATTGCACACTTCGTGCACTAAACTATACACGCCTTGTACTAGCGGAAATAGACTATGGCAATAATAAGCTTCACTTTGATGATGTAATGCAAAAACTTCTACATGTTGATATCCTTAAGTTTCTGGATGTTCAGTTTTCTAAATATAATATAACTCTTTACTCATTCCAGATTTTTCAAAGGTGAAATGATCTTACAACATTTTACCCTCAGTGGGGAGCAAAAATGTTCTGTATATGAGCCATTCGCCCATTCATGGGATCTTAGATAAACAAAACTCACTGTATAAATCCAAAGCAGACTGAATTACCCTTGGCTAGCATATTGTTTATTGGGAAGCGCCCTCCAACCAATATCACGCCGAAAGAACCCTTCCTGCCAGTCAATTTGATCGACTGCTTGATATGCCCTGTCATGTGCCTCTTCGATATCCCTTCCCTTCGCTGTTATCCCAAGTACACGACCCCCAACTGCAATGTAGTTATCACTGGAGTCTAGTGAGGTTCCAGCATGAAATATTTTAACTGATGGAGCAACACTCTCTGCTTCTTCGAGATTTCGGATTACTGTTCCCTTCTTGTAGGTCCCAGGGTAGCCTTGACTTGCCATCACCACCACCATAGCTGAACCAGGGGACCACTTTACTGATACACCACTTAACTCTCCTTTACATGCTGCAAGTAGTATTTGTGCTAAATCAGATTCCAACCGGACCATCAGAACCTGTTTGAACAGTTCATGCAGAAAAAATCAGGGAACGGCAGATACATTTATATAATGAAAACTCAGAATATGAAATATGATCATTTTCATTCGAGGCTGTGATTGTGTTTGGCTTGGCAGGAAATTGTGGTCAATAGACACTGTAATCTGTATAATTTTTTTCTTTTTAAGTTTGGTGACTGCTGGGCGATGAGAAAACATCTAGAAGTACAATTCCCAGCACGACTTCACAATGTGTCACCTTGGCATATGCGACGAGTCTACCATAACGACAATCACATGTAAGGCTCTTTCTCTGATGGGAACAGTGCCATCGCAGTTAGAAGTTAGAGCAACTAATCGACCATATAATTTGTTATAACTTCTTTGCACAAAGAAAGGGTTGTGAGCATCCTATCATGCCAGACAACTGATTCATACTTATGATGGATTTTGAATATGAATGAGTTGCCTTTTGACCCAGGGAAATTCCTGGACCAAGCCCATATAAGAGCAGGTTCACTACCTTGCATGTGTGGTGGCATCAACTCTAACATTAGTACTTTTTCAAGAACCTTGACAATAACCTGGATGAGATAAGTTAACTTAGGGTTATGACTAACCTGGCACTCCGGATCTCCAAAACGCACATTGTACTCAATTAGCTTAGGTGCTCCTGTTTTCTCAATCATGAGCCCTGCATACAAGACCCCAACAAACTTGCAGCCTTCAGCAGACATTCCTTTCACTGTTGGTAGGATTATAGAACTCATAACCAAAGACTTCAGCTCTTCTGTTAATATTGGTGCTGGCGAGTATGCACCCATTCCACCCGTATTGGGTCCTGTATCACCATCCCCAACGCGTTTATGGTCCTGAGCTGATTCAAGAGGTATGGCATTCTCACCATCCACCAAGGCAAAGAATGAAGCTTCTTCTCCTTCCAGAAATTCCTCAATAACCACAGAGCAACCCGCAGAACCAAATATACCCTCAACCAACATTGAATCAACAGCTTCATATGCCTCCTCCAAAGTCATTGCAACTACGACTCCTTTTCCTGCAGCAAGTCCATCTGCTTTGATAACAATGGGTGCGCCTTGTTCTTTGATGTACTGCTTTGCATCAGATGGGTTTGTAAACGTTTGATACTGCAGGTATGATCAGCAAAGAATTAGAATATATTCTGCAACCATTTTAACAAGGCAAGAGTAGAAGTCATCTTGAAATTCCTTTTTAACATGAAATGATGCAAGTTTTATACAAAAACAGCATTCCCAATATACTAACAACTCCAAGAATAAAGGACGATCCCAGTGCAGGACTAGCAAAATCGTGATTTTCTGCTACATGATGCATCACTAATATGAGAGAATTGGTGCCTGATAATAGAACGTGTTAGTATATCGCACTGGTGTACGATGTACAATATGGCTGTCATTTGAATAAGCAAAAATAGAGTCACTTACACAAAATTGTGAAACAAAAGAACATTTCTTACTGTGTACTTCCAAGACAGTAATATTCCAATACAGGAGAACACTTTTGAAGATGCTATTGAAAATAAAATAATATTCTTTGCAAATATTCCCCATCATTGAACAAATCATTATCCTTTTCTCTCATTTCACTTTTTGCGAAACAAAAGCTTTTGAAGTTTAAAAGGTATGGAATTGCATTGAGTCTCATAAAAGTGGAGAAAGAAAATCAGTAAAACTCTGTCATAATTACATTCTAAGGCACAAATATATTTTTCTGCAACTGGGAAGACTAGACCCAGAGACAAAACTAGCATGTTCATATGTATCTTGGAACTGCCTTCAAATTGACAAAATAAGCCACAAATAAAAGAAGATTGAACTCTATCATACTGCAAAATAAATCTTTACAGACCTTAGCAGTGGGAATTCCATACTTGTGACACAGCTTCTTCATGAAGTCCTTTGAGCCCTCTAAAGCAGCAGCCTCCGCTGATGGGCCAAAAGTAGGAATTTCTGCCTTTACGAGATCATTTGCAAGGCCCGCAACCAATGGAACTTCTGGCCCCACCACAACCAATCCAACTCCCCACCTCTGGCAAAACGATATGACATCTGAGCTATTAGAAATGTCAAGGTCAGATATGCAAGTGGCATCTCCCGAGTTAGAAATCCCAGCATTACCAGGAGCACAAAAGACAGCACCACAGGATGCTGATCGCTTCAAGGCATAGCAAAGTGCATGTTCCCTTCCCCCACCACCGATGACCAACACCACCAGCCTCTCTTCTGACATTAAGAAAAATTCTCAATCGTAAATTATAAAACACAAGGGAAATCATGAGTGATTCAAAAACCATATACAGAACTAAGAAGATATCAAGTAGCTTCAAGCAGTTTACAACATCTTACAAAATTTTCCTTGAAACAAGTAAGACATAGTAAAGGCAATGACTTTGCATCAACAAAAGCCTACGAAAAATCATAAGGGTTGTATGTTAGGGGACGTTTTATGGGTAGACTGCAAGCTATGGAGGAGGCAATTATCTCGATTGTAGGGCTAATTTTTATTTTGTTGAAAACCTAGGAGGAGTGGAGGGATACTGCATTTGGCAGCTTCGTCTTGGGTGTAGGACTCGTAGTTGGGCTGTGTGACGTGAGGACTTTGATCTATGGATGTGTCCTCTTAGGATTCATAAGATATCTCATCCTATAACCCTCTTCTTCATTGGATAACTACAATATCATCAGATGAAAAACTACACCCAGTAGTCGAAAGTTGAAGAAAGCATTGAAAAGCATTACAATTTTAGAGCACAAACCAAGTGATACAATACAAACTTGAATACAGTTATAAAACAAAAGGAAAAAAGTTTCTATTTCCAAACTATACACAATACATTGGAAATAAAAAAAACGTGTAAGAAACTAGAAGACTGAAAAACATGCAATTTTAGAGTTCACAACATGTATACCATATGACATTATGATGACATTTCAGTATCAGTAAACAAAAGAACCATTCCTATTTTTCAACATTTGAGTTATCATTAAAATTCCTTACCCGAAACACGCTCACTGTTGTTCTTACCGCCTCCACTTCCACTGTTGAAACCAGATTGCTCAGAAATCTGGGAAAAGCACTTAAATAGCTGACACGAGCTCCGCAAGCTGAACTTGTGCGATGGGGCAAAATAAACCGAAGCAGGCCGATTCACACTAAAGGATTTTGACACTGACTTGTCAATACAACTCCAAAATGCCACTCTATTTGAAGCAATGCAAGCCATCATACAGTCCTTTCAAATAAAACCAAATGTATTCCCAACCAATGTACAACTCAACTCCTAACACAATATTCACCCCTTTCTAGCTGTCCCTTCAAAGATATAAAACACTAAACCCTGTTCTTAAAATACCTCTAAAACAATAAAACTATCAAAAAGAATCTTACTTTCTTCCTTCCTTCAATATTCCTTAAGCCCCTTTTTATTCTTTTCACTATCTGAATACGTTTTCCCTTCAAGTTTTGATATTTATACTCAAAGCAAGTGAAAATTATGTTAAAAACCGAACCTTTTTTTTGTAGAAACTAAGAAAACCCAACTTCCTGTGCTTCAAGTTTTGAGATGGAAGCTCGAATGGTGAAAAGAAAGTAAAGAGTCATGTATAATGGGCCTGGTCTTTTAAAGATATTACCCATTACTCAAGGCCTATATACCCTGGCACCATTTATCAGCCACCCACATGGGGCCATGGGGGACCTTGAAAAAATAAATGTACAGAGTCTACTCCACTGAATGTGTTGAACAAGTTGTTAAAAGAGTTGAGTTGAACAAGAATGGCTGTTGTTGCTGGGTTCATTTCAACTCCATTCTCAATAGTTTCCAACTCTAAAGCTAAATTTTTTGAAACAAACTTTAGTCCAGTTCAACAACTCTATTATCATGCACATGCATCATCATCATCACCCTTATCCACATTTTCCACTACTGTTAAATTCAAAAGACAGTTTCCAACACATATTTCTTTTCCAAAAGCTTCTGCTTCTTCCTTCTCTTCAGGTATAACTCACTGCTCACTTTACTGTATGTATATATCACTATGTTAGTCTATGTGCATCAGTGCATGTGTGTTTTTTTTTTAAATATATATTATGTCTCAATTACTACTAGTTTTAGTTAATTTAAAAGATTGGGGTGTGCCCAATGTTTCATTAGTGATTTTGTGAGATTTTGAGTGGTTGGGAAGTTAAGGTTCTTGGTTTTGTGGTTGGATTTCGAGAAATTAAACATAGAGTTGCATTTATAAATGTATACTGTTATGGTGTTGAGTGAGTGGATATTAACAGAAATTGTGGATTCCATTTGCTTTAGTTTGTGCAAAATGTCTACCTATGATCATGTTTTGTTTACCTTGTTATGCACCGAACTGTTTGTTTCGTGGGCATTGATATACAAATCTCTTTCCGGTGAATTGTTTTGGTAGGAAGTACAGAATATGTCATCGAGCCAAATACAGATGTGAAGTTTCAAACATATTTGAGCCTACCAGGTTGCTCCAGTCCTTTAGCTTTGATTGGTACAGGTAAATTGCTAAATTATAACTATGTATAGATGTGACAAGAAATAGATTTATGCTTGTGTATGTAGTTATTTAGGAGATACCAAGCTCATGGACCTTTCCAATGGTACACTTGCATTTTGTTTAGACTTTATTCATTGCTGCTTCAGTTTGTTTGACGATATTGGTCGAGGCTTTATATATAATTTGATATTAACATAATTGCAGGATACAGGGAGAAGGTTTTCGCAATTATTGGTGTAAAGGTCTATGCTGTAGGTCTATATGCAAATCTAACTGTACTGGAAAACTTAAATGCTTCGAAAGGTCCTTCAGCTGCTGACTCTCAAGATTCCTCGTATTTGCTTAGCCTAATTTATCAAGGTAAAATTGATCATTCTCAAGATACTGCTTGCTTTTCAGAAGATGTGATGTGTTAAGATGCTGATATTACTTTCTTCTTATGAAGCTCCTCTCGAAAAATCATTGCAGATCATTCTTGTTAGAGACATCGATGGGAAGACCTTCTGGGATGCCTTGGACAGTGCCATCTCTCCAAGAATCAAAGCACCCACACCTACTGATGAATCTGCACTTTCGAATTTCCGGAGCATCTTTCAGGGACGCCCTCTTAAGAACGGAACGCTCATATTCTTGACTTGGCTAGAGCCATCGAAAATGATTGTAAGTGTACCTTAGATACATATTTATTCACCTATTCTTCCATAGCAGGAGGGTAGTGTTTTTCTGTTATTCAGGAAGGGTGAGATGATTGTAGGCTGAACCCCAATTTCGTTATTGCCACACTTAAGGGAAACCTTCATTGGGCATCTTGTTCCACATTTATATTACTGAATATATACATGCACCCATTGTTTTAGAACAAATATGAATTCATGTACCTGTAATTATGAAAAAGAAAATTATCCTTACTGTGCCGCGAAAATGTGATAGGGTTGGCTGCACTAAATGCTGTTATCAACTATTTCATACGGTAGATGCATCATACAGGGATTGCTTTAAGAAGCTCTCTTCTGGTGTTTTCATGAAGCTCATTTGTTCAAATCCATTTGTGCTTAGATACCTGTATCCACTTTTAATTGTAATTTTTCTTGTATGGTGTTATTTAAGGCTGTGAACTGAAAGGAGATGATTTGATGGATCCTTTGTAGGTTTCTATCTCGTCCAATGGATTGCCTTCTAGAGTGGATGCTACAATAGAATCGATTAACATAAACTCGGCTCTCTTTGATGTTTTTTTCGGGGATGCTCCGGTTTCTCCCTCTTTGAAAGCTGCAGTTTCCAGTGGGTTGGAAAAGATCCTCAGATAAATCTGTGTGAGTTTGTTTAACAATTTCTGTTCAACTTGTATCATCAATACTTTGTTCATAGTCGCCTCGATTCACATTGCTTCTACATTTTACATCACTGAATCTGGGAGGTATATTGATTAAATTACTTGAGCCTAGTTTAAAAGAGGAAACATTCAAATACGTTAGCCTGCTTGTTCTTATCTTTTCTATATATTTCTCTTGGTATACATTACTCGCAAAGGCTCTTGCTATTTGGTCAATTTTAGCTATCCCTTTGTGTGCCTGTCACCAAATAATGGTTTTATGCACTATACTGTAGCTTTCAGGAAATTGGAGGATAACTTTTTCTAGAATTGCAAATAGGGCATAACGTTCATTGTATCTTACTAAATGATAATAGTTAGGCAAATCAGTGCACATTGGCCACATACAATCAAGCTCACTGTAAGAAACAATTAGAAGAGTGAAATGCACACTTGGAAAGAAGAAAATACTGAAATCAGAAAGCCGTACAATTCTTGTTAAACTTTATCTGCTCAAGCATCTTGACAACCTCTTCCATGTTTGGTCTATTGGATGGATCTGATTCAAGGCACATTTGTGCAATAATGAATACATTCTTAACTTCATTTAGAGGATAACATCCTAAACTGTTATCAATGGCATGCTCTTCGCTCTTCTTGTCTACAACTGTTTTCACCTGGTACACAATATGTAGCTAAACTTGTTGAAAGGTATACCAGATTAAAGCACAAAATCTTTAAACAAATGTAATCCCACATAAATGTATTATACAATCGGATCAGGGGAAACAGATAAAAACAGTAGAGGAATGGAGCCTATTGGAACAGTTGCTAGTGTTGGGGAAAGAGTTGGTAGGAAATTAAATCCGTAGAGGTAGAGAACTCTGAGAGCTCCGATCCTGTTTAGATTTGATAGCTCCGATCCTATTAGGAGTTGCAGAAAAACATGCTTTATGTGTTTCCCATTAATACATTTACATTTACATTTACAGTAAGTCATGTGATTAAATGAAAGTGACTGAGTTGAAGAGGAGCAGAAAAGATAGGAATTGCACCAACTGTATATGATGAAGAAATGAGCAGAAACATGACACTTAGCTTGTATAAGAAGTTTTGATTTCAGAATATGATGCTTTAACATGGTGTGCAGAAGACGTGGGGAAACCATCTGGGGAATTTTAAAACTGTGAGTGTGAGAAGACTAAAATTCAAAAACCTATAGAGATAGGTCGGTTCCAAAGAATCCTTTAGATATTGTGAGGAAATATAGTCGGCAAGGAAGAGTTCAAAAATAATTAGAAGAGCTCTACTGAAAACAGTTTACGGTGGACAGTAGTGAACTGATGATTGATGCAAGGAACGGTTTGTTTTCAGATAATATGGTCTTTAGCTTGTCAACAGGCGTTGTGAAAGGCTCGTTAAGTTATAACTGAATATACATTAGAAGGGGAACTAAAATTTTCAGAGTTATAGCATGATATTGGTATTTGGGGACACGACAATGTTTTTGAGTTAATGAAACAATTCTCTCCTACACTAAAATCCTCTTTTTCTGCTAATATGTATAAAACATTTAACTCTTTAGAAAGATAATATATAGCAAAAACAACAGTAATAATAATAAACACAAACACAAATACAAATACAAATCTTTCCACTTATTATTGAGACAAGGACTAATATTCATGTTATACCCACTTATGATTAAAATATGAAGAGAACCTTCATGCACAACAAATCGAAATCCCTTTTAACGTTTTCCAATCTAGAACAAAATCTGAAATCTGTTAAGACATGGAGAGAGGGAATTACCCATGTTACCAGCTTAGTTCCCTCTTCTATGAAGTCTGCATTCATTGGTCTTTTTCCAGTTAGAAGCTCAAGTAGAACTACACCGTAGCTGTACACATCTCCTTTTGTTGTCGCTCTTCCTGTATCAAAATACTCTGCAGAGAACAAGATTAGTGTTATGCTTATGGATCCAAAACACAACAAAGGGAGATAGTTGATCTTGTCTTCTGGTTTTTACCAGGAGCTAGGTATCCAAAAGTCCCACCAACAAATGTAGAAACATGAGTCTTGTCTGGTTCCATCAGTGTAGCCAGTCCAAAGTCAGACACTCGAGCGTCCATATTTTGATCTAACAGTATATTGCTTGATTTGATATCTCTGTGGATTATATGAGGGATACAATCATTATGGAGATATGATATGCCACGTGCAGCTCCTAACGCTATTTTATATCTTGAAGGCCAATCCAGTGGCTTCTTGTCATTTGATCTTCCTGCATAAGGATATTGTTATAAGAGAAGCTCAGTAAATAGCTATGGAAAAATGAAAATAATTTTACTGCATACCATGTAGCACAGTGTCCAAACTTCCATTGGGCATTAGATCATATATGAGAAGATTATAGTGAGGTGTAGTATAATATCCATGAAGAGTAACAATGTTCCGGTGTTTTATGTCTCCCATTGCTTCAAGTTCTCTTTCGAAACCTCTATCCCTATCTGCACTTCCACTATTGAGCCGCTTAACAGCGAAGGAAGTAGAATCATCGATGGTAAGTCTGTACACAGTCCCATAGCCTCCAGATCCAATTATATCTTTGTTGGTTAATCTCGTTGTTTTCTTTTTAAATACGTCTGATGTGAGATATTGCATCGTCGCTGATCTAAACATCACCATTTTCCCACCTGCATGTAGTGGTCGTCAACGTGTTAGTATGCATATCAGAAGGGAAAAAATCTGGTAATAATGTCCTATCTAACAATACTGGAAGTACCTGACATGCTTTCTTGAAACACCTGGTGCTTTCTTTGCCATCTACGGTAGAGAAGGACTGCAATTACTATCTTGGATACAACAAACGCGACACAGCTTATTGTGATGTAGAAAGCGAGTGGAACTTTAGCCATCTATCTTTGCAGAAGTAAGCAAAATATAGGAAGAATGAAACCCCCTGATGCCAGTTATTAATAAAACATATAGAATCATTAAACAGGACTAGTTGGACCATAAAAAGTACTCTCTATGGTCATGTTGTCAACCTTGCTGCATTGTTTATGCTCTTGTTTGTCACTGGAATCTTGAAACAGAAAACATACACATTTGGTGCATGCAGTATTGAACGAAGTCATAAAAATAGAGAAAAAGATGGAAGGACGAAGTCATAACATCTATATGTAAAACCTAGTAGAAGTATAAAACAAGATCACTAGCTATGAGCCTATGACACCTTGTGCACTGTTGGGTTTTTTCTTTTACCCTCTGACAAATAAATGAGATCTTACCAGAGTGGAAGAACAACACCCCCAAGTTTGAGTTCTCAGAGAGATCTCAATAGCATTGTCGGCGCGCAGAACAAGTGCAAAGACCAATGTGAATTCATATTGGCACCTTGTTAGCTCTTCCGGTGAGAAAGACTACAGAGAGCTCTGAAGCTTTTTGAAATATTTAAAGGTAGGTCCAGCTAACTATATATTATTCCATCATGTTGAAATTTTGATAAGTGGACTTTGAAAATAAGGAAAAGTGTTGCGACAGACACGGGTCCCCCTTTATGCTAGGATCATTATCGAGATCGTTATACTTAAATTATGGAATAATTGAATTAATCAAACCATCATTGAGTAGCTCGTGGCATGTATCAGTAGTGAATCTAGTGGAGAATGATATATTAATTTTGTACAACCAGAACAATATGCTGGCAGAGTAGCAGGTATGAAACCGAGCACCCGTATGAAACCTGTGAAAGTCTTGCTGTCTTTACCTAACAAAAGTTTCTTTACCACTTTTGGTGTGGGTTTGGTACTTTGGTATGAGTATTCTTTTTTTTTTCTAGTGGAAGTTTTTTACCTTATCCTGAATCTAGTTTCTCATCTTCTATTCTTTATGAAAGAAAAACAAAAACTCATCACATGAGAACTGAGCAACTGGCATACTTATTTGGATTGTCACATGAGGAAAAACTTTTTTCTTTAGGCGTGTGACCATATCTTTTTTTGGGCAATCCAACTTTTGGCTGAAAGTTCAGTGCCGAAAAGTTGGGAAGTCATGTAGCCATGTAGGTGACGAAGTGAGCTTCTCGGATGGTGCACAAAATTAACTTCTAGAACTTCAAAACAATTTTCATGCAATGAAATTTTTTTGGTTATTGGGGACATACCAAAGAAGATATCAAAAGATACATTTTTGATGATCCCCCTAAGCTTCTATTTGATTAAATTTTCCATAAAAATAGCTTACTTTTTATAAAATCAGCATTACGCTAAGCAACCATGTAGGCATGCACACAGACACGCAGTGACGGGCTGATTAATTATACATTGATTAAGCTAATAACAGTTGAAATCGGTGACAGTTTGGCCGAGTGGGCTAAAGCGCCAGATTTAGGCTCTTGTCGGAAAGGACGTGGTTCGAACCCCACACAATTTTTTCAAAGATACTTCAATAATAATTCAGCTGAGAAGTGAAGCTTTGACGTAATATCTTCATATATCTGACACTTTACGTACCTTTGATCCGACTTCCGTTAAACCAAATAATGATGTCGATTTTTTTCGATACCATAATGATGGTGAGTCCCTAGCATTTAGTCAAGGGGCATATTGCAATAAATATGATAATTTCGAATGAGTCCGGTTTCTCTATAACCGGATACAAAAATGAATCTAGGTAACCGTGTTATTGTAATGTTGGATCCGTCTCGAAATACAGATTTCGACCTTGACATCTGTATGTTGTGTATTTTCTATATGTTTTAAACAAAACACATAACATGCCTCTATCAATCTAGTTTGAAAGTAATAACAATCGTCTTGAAAATTTCTCCTCTCCCTCACCATCTCCTATAGACTATGCTCCCAAAGTGAAAAGCGTTTTCATTGTCGCCTGCAAGCATAGCTAGTAAATGTTAGAATAGTTGTATCAACACAGCAACTAGAGTAGAATAAAAGGAACAATAGACAAAGACAGAATTAACAGGTAATAACCAAGGCGGGATTAAGGCATCCTTAAGGAAAGATTTAAGCCCCTTCCAATGGTGCAAAAAGCGTGAATGGCGTCTTCCTCCACGAGGATTCAATAGTTAATAGCGATCGACTTTGCACTAGCACTAGAGAAACAACAATATAACTCTCTCTGGCTCTGGGAAGAATAGAAGAAGAATATGATATGTTATAGTTTATGTTTCTCGAGATGGGTTTTACGATATGTTAAAGTCTCTCCCCTCTATGGACTCACAAATCCTATTTATAGAGATTAGGCCGGTCTCCTAAACATATAAGGAAGAGAGACCAACTCCTAATAGAACACCAAAACTTCTTTGCTCAAGAAAAAAAAAAAAACAAGTTTAGGCAATTAGTCAAACCACTACCCACAACAGTAAGCCCAAGCCCAAGCCTGAACCCAACCCGATGTGGTGGATAACCAATGTGGGACTATCTATTATGCACTAAAGTGGAGAGAACACTATTTGTTCATCTCCTCCACTTTGCACACACACACACACACTAGTATTTAGAAATACACAAGAGATTCCAACAATCCCCCACTATTTCAAAATATTAATAGTCCCCCACTATTTTGAAATAGGATATTACAAAAGAAATGGGTTAACTAAATGCCAGAGAGAATCGAAAAAACAATGCATAAGATACTGGTGTTTTAGAGGCTTGAACCAGTCATAGGATAACATGTCTTATAATACGTGAAAGTGGTGGATTAAAAAATATTTGAACCAACATTCCTTTGTAGTAAAATAGATCATATGCACCCACATTGTTCTTTCATTATATGTATGTTAGCGGTGTTTGCTTTTTGGCCCTTCTTGGCCGCATGTGTTCCATGAATGCTTTAGAGTACTTGCCCATATACTCATAACAAACCGACCCAGTTCTACATTCACGTGGGGTGGATATCCATCAAGTGTACATTGCGGTTAAAATACACTATCTCATTATAAAATGGACTATGGATTCCAATAAGAGTAAAATAACTCATCCTTACTCATTGCAATTCTAGTTATACAAAGTATACTATAGTACCATCTCGCCATAGGGTGGGACGTCTCGTAAATAAATAAGACGATAGTACTGCAGGACGACGAAGTGACTTGTTTTTTCTTTTGAACCTACTTCATGGGATCTCCAATCACATAGGTAGAGTTGCTGTCAGTGTCGCCTTATATATGGGTATAAGTCCCATCCCCCTCGACGTATAACCACTTGCCTCCAAATAAGTGGTGTAGTCAGACATGTGGCCAAACTAAGTCTGACCTAACATAATCTCTAGTAGCTGCTTGATTAAGTTATATCTCAAACTTACATGTATTCTTTTCCCATTGCACATAAGGTAACATGTCTTAGCTATTGCAATGAGACAGTTGCAAAGCATATACACATCAGGAGGCTGTTTAGAGCCAATAGGAAGATTTGTCAAAAGGTTGCTAACCCACTCAACATCATCACATGCCTTTTATAAGGCGATTAGACTGGATAATATCCAAGACACTTAATTTCCACCAAGGGTAAACACATAAACATTCTTTGGATCCGGTTTATAACACATTACCCTTCCAACAATGATGAAAATCTACTAAATATAAATCCATAATCAATGGCTCCGCTATAGTACTTGGATAAACTGACAATATACATCCAATGTTTCTTATATGAACAATGGGTTATCAACTCGGTATGCCATTAATGTAAGCAATGTCATGTCTCACATATATAATTCATCAAGTCTGATAGGCTACCAATGATATTGACATATTTAGTATGAGAAAAAACACTGGTGGAATTATTATATTTCATAAGATGGATATTTGCCACAAAAGGTGTTAACGCATGCTTACTATCAGAATACCCATACTTTTCAATGAAAAATATTTCTACTATGTGCTAAAACAATATAATAAGACCAACATGAGTTATAATTTCTATATTCACCAGTCATTCAATTCTGTAGTGCCCAAAATTCCCTTAGACCATGATAAAAACCGTTTAATCCGAACGTTTATTGGTTTTCTTGATTAATTAAGTCTGAGGTCCAGAGTCCGAAGTCCGAAGTCCAAAGACCAAAGTCCCAAGTCCAAAGTCTATATAGTCGTACGTTTTAGTCAAGTTATCTTACTCACGTGGGTTTGGTAGGATAGGTCGAGTAAAGGGATCGTCAAACCTTAGGGCTCGGAAAGGTTCACAACCTGGAATTACAACTTTTGGTGAGTAGGATTTTAGGTTTCTTAGTTGGTTTTAATTAAATTAACTTAATGCAAATAATGTAAATTACTACGGTGATTTATATGTAGGTAAACAAGATAAAGAAAGGGGGAGAGTTAGTCATACTCATGTAAGAATCATTTTTCAACAGTTTATATTACCCATCACTACATCTCTAATTAGGTCTCGTGTTGGAGACAACGTCGAGTATTGATCTCTAGAGCATGCCCACATCTCTAAGCTGCATCGCTAGCATAAAGGAGTTGAACTAATATTTCATCTACGGAATATCATTTCAGCTCTGGCTCGATTCCACATCGGCTAGACAAATTGGAGAGTTGTCTTTACACCATAAATGTCGACATTTTGGTTCGCGACGAGGCTGATACGAACATCGGCCTCAAATTTATGCGATCTCCGTCATCTTGGGACCGGATGTCTAATCATGCCTAATTCCTAAGTAGTGATTCTAGAATATTAAAGAGTCAATCCGTTCTCACACGAAGCGAGCATAACCACTCCCCACGGGGATTAGCTCATGATCATTGAAGGAATAATAAAACTTGATGTATACATTAAGTAAATAAATCTGGGGCGAGGAATTAAAAAAAAGAAATGGTATTTATTAAAGGGGTAAAATGACTTCACAGTATTTAAAGGCGTTGGAATGAAAATAATAACAGTTTAAGTCTTTGAAATGAAACTACAGACGTTAAAGTAAAACTAATGTATAGCTAAAGCATAGAATGCTGAAGGAGAATATTTGAAGACGACCCTTACATATATATAGGTTGATGTCTCGTGAAGCCTTTAATTGGGTTTCGTCTGTTTGTTTGCTAATTGAGGCATTCAAAACTTTGAATAACAAAGTTTTGTCTCCATGTGAATCAATTTGACCCAAAGTTTTGTTACGAAACAAAACTTTCATTTAATGTTTTGTCTTTTTGTGTTTTGATTTTGTCTTTTAGCCCAATTCAATTCAAACATTGAATTGGTACGTGTTTTTCCCATTGCAAGGTAGCACAAATTTGTGACCATTACTTGCCACCTGCCTATCTAACTTCGTCGTCATTTGGGCTGGGCTCATGAAGTGGGTCCTCTTAGTGTGTCGATGGCGCCAATTTTGGCATTTTTTACGACTTTAAATGTCAGCGTGGGAGTTAAAATTAAGCCGCGATTTAATTATGGCGGTTTCACTATGAGTCGGCATCCAGTTTATCGGATGTGAGCTTCGGGAAGTTCTTTGCTTCTTTATATGTGGACCCGTTACAAGACTGTTTTGTTCTTTTGAAAACTTCGGCTCTAGTCAGACTTTGTTGGGCTTCACTGGGGTTGAGTGGGAAACTTCAAATATTCCAGTATTCCTGTACTTCGATGCATGTTTTATCATTATATTCATTTTAAATGTGAAAATCTGCAAAAGTACGAAAATATAATTATTACATGATTATTAAACACATAAACGACCAAAATGCTATGTCCCTCGGGGTTTAATATTACAATTTTGGGTGCTTATCAGACCATCCGGCCGGTCTGGTTTAAGGTACGATGTGGGCTTCAACCATATTCAAACGTCAACATTTTGACAATTGAATATAGCAGTTACAGAAATGAGTTTAACAACATAATGAACTATCATTTTCGATGATGGTCTATTATGTGTTTCAAATAAGAATTTCTCTGTCTCATACACATTCTCAATGCTAACACTCATGATATTAAATCATCTAAACAAAGAGAGATTAACACATCTGTCTTGCTTTACTCTAAAGAAAAGACACACCTTTATCAACAACGGTACTTTGACATCCATATATGATACTAATATGTTGTTGAATTGCTCATGCCATTTATAAGCGCTTTAATCAATTCATACAAAGATTTAACTAAATTGTATACATTCAGCTTATCACCTGGTACTACTTGGTATTGTAGTTCCGCACAACTACTCAACTAGAGTCTTTAGAATTCTGTAGAAGAAATTCTAGTTAGATGAGCAAGGTTTCAAAGTAGTATAAATCTTGTCTCTGATTGAAACCCCTTGGTTATTATTATTAGCCTTGTATTTTGCAATACAACTATCACATTTTAGTTTTCTCTTGAATATCCAATTCAACCTATAGATCCCCCAATAAAACAAGTGTCACACCCCGAATTTCGACAGAATTCGGAAAAACATTATTTGTTCCCGACTCTTCGATTTCCGAGGTGTGACGCACTCTCTACTTTCAAAAACCCATAAACAGTTTAAAAATGCGGATAATTAAAAACCAATAAAAATTTCGAATTAACAAAAGTCCTCTTCATTACAAAAATTAACAAATGAAAATGCAAATAACCTTATCTCAACTGAAAATCTATATCACCTCAAAGGAAAACAAAGTCTATCTTGAAATGTGATGCTAACGCAACCCACAAGCAGCAACCAATCTTCTTCAACACTAAACCTATCAAGACTTATCAACTATGTTCATTTAATGAACACACCCGATAAGCAAACATGCAAATCGGGTCAGCATTATAAAAATGCTGGTGTGAATAGCTCTAAAATACAACATGTAATTATACATATATATACCACAATCCATGCGGCTTAGTTCCTCCATCGAGAGAGCCTTAACTTTCAACGACTAATACAACATCCTTAAGTTGTAATAATTAAAGGCGGTAGTTCCTCCAATTGAGCGCCTTAACTTCCCACTACCACACAACAAACTATACTCATAATAAATAAGGCATGTAGTTCCTCCATCGAGGTGCCTTAGGTTCTAACTAAACAAATAATCAACCAAACATATTATATCCGCATCGCATTTCATGCTCAATAACAGAGTGGATTAGTCTGCGCCCAAGTAATTAGTTTGACCCACCCTCTACGCAAAACCATATACAAACATCTATCTAAAGATACCTTATTAACCACATATTACCATAATTAGATTATTTGGGGCTTTCTTTGCGTGTCCACAAAATCCGCGTCGTATCTATGTCTTACCTAGTTTCCTGGCTACCACAATCGCTTCCCCGGCCCGAACATGTACATCCACATGCCTCCCACACATAATGAACCACTCCGTGCGTAACTACCCTGGCGGGATGCCGCACACCCAGGTAACCCTCACACGGAAGCCATTATGTAAGTAATCTTTCTTACTATTCGGCACAAAATATCGCGTCGTCTCGTTCTATTTTTCGCGAGCGGAAAAATCAAGTCACTATTAAATTTCGCCGAAAAGGGTCATTCAGACTTTCTTGAAACGCCATAAGGGCCAATCACATTACTTACGCCCGAAGGCCATTCAGATTCACCGAAACGCCGGAAGGGTCAATCAAATTACTTACGCCCGAAGGCGATTCAGATTCACTGAAACGTTAGAAGGGCCAATCATATCACATACGCCCACACAGGGCAAATCACATGAGTTGTGGTAGTCAGGTTCTAGGATTTTCGTTACGTAATTTATTCAGGTGTCATACATTTATGACTCATAATAATTCCACTATATCACGTCTTGAGTCAAATACCTTATTGCACTTAAGCCACAATATTTAGAAATATCTCAATATATCTCATAACCATTTTCATTCTGTCACGTGCCAATATATTATTTCACTACGCCACAATCCCGTGGGAAATATCCACAAATATTATACTACCTCATAGTAGCATCTCACATATATAATAATGAAGTGTTTATACATTTATTTCTCCAAAACTATTGCATTTAATATATATATCCCAACATATTATATAATGTCACAATATCAATGTCAAATCTTAATTAGATAATGACCACCAAATTTATACAAGCTTCTATAGCATTTTAGCATTTGATTTGTCCATACAATTTACAACATAAAATGTAGCACAATTAAACAGTCCACAGTCCACAATCAAAGCCCAATATATATATGTTTTACACACTACTCACGTCAAATCTTAATTAGATAATGACAAACAACGTTATATAATTTCGACAATATTTTATTACTATATTTGTCCATATTCTTTAATATGTGAAAAACTGGAAAAAGTCAACATTCCACAGTCAACGGTCAAAGGTCAAAGTCAACACGTCATGGTCAAAGTCAACGGTCAACACGTCATGGTCGAAGTCAAACTGTTGTCTCCATGTTCGACAGGTTCAGGGTCATAGCCATGGTTCATGGCTAAGGGCAAAGGTGCATGGCTCAAGGGCTCATGACTAAGGAAATGGTTCGGACCCAACTGGCCAAGCCCAAACCTTAGAACCCAGAAGTCTAAATGTTGGAAGACCCATTTGGATCTCTATTAAGTCCTATGGACTGGCCCCAAACAATATAGAAACTGGCCCAAAACAGTTAAACTGAACTGGCCCAAAACTAAAACAAAACCGGGCCCAAGCAAAACAAATTAAACTGGCCCATAGAACTTAATCTGGAACTGGCCTGCTACCCACTAATAGGTTTCGGCCCAAGAATTGAAATTTGATTTCGGCCCAACAACCAAAATTAGATTTCGGCCCAACAACCACCTAAGCCCAAAAGAAACCGACCCAGGCCCAAGTAAGAGGAACAGGTCGTCCTCTTCCTTCTTCCTCCCAGCAGCTCTCTCCTCCACCACTTCCAACCGCGCACCCAGCGCTCCCAAACCAAACCGAACTAACTTCGGTTTGTACCCCAAAAACCCCATCTTTTGCTACCCTCAAACTCGAAGTTCCTCACTCCACCGGTAAGCATTTCGGCGGCCACCACCGCTAAGTTCCAATCGCCATTTCAACCCGGTTTTGGTCCCGGAGGAACCCCCACCACTTTAATACAACCAAAACTTTTACTACCTAACTCCAAAAATTCAGCTCCCAACATCAACCGGCCGCCATTGACAACCGCTTCAAGCTCCCAAATGATCTATATGCTAACCACCAACCATCAACTCACCAACATCACAACCTAAAACCCCATGTCTAGTTTCAACCAAAACAATACAAAACATAAATAAGGGCGATTTTTCTCGGCGCCATTAACACTTTTACTGAGCACCGGCATAAGCTTTGAAATGCCACACTCCTCTCAACAATACAAACCCACAACAACAAAAGCGAGTTCAAACAACCAAAAACACAAACCCATAACAACAAAAACGAAGTTTGAACAACCCAAAAAATGGGCGATTCCATTATTTTAGTTTTAGCAGCCATTAATCGACCTCCTGAGTTCGAAAGCACTCCAACAGTTCCAACGAATCCTACTCCTAAAGTTTTAGTAATTAAACGAAACAACACCTAACGTTTAAGAGTTAATCATTTACCTGGATGAGAAATAAAACATCATAGAAAAACAGTACAAAAACTGAATGAAAGAAAACAGATAAAACAAACATATATAACTTCTATTTATTTTTCGATGGAAACAAAAATGTAACTACTCACAATAATGAACAACTCGACGAAATTCCTCCGAGTCCGAGTCGTCGCGCTCCACGCTCTAGCAATCCAGTTTTTTTCTCTGCCTCCATTTTTATTATTTTTTTATTATCTAAAAACCCTATTCTCTAGAACAATGTGATTATATACTTGGGTTTGAAACCCAAGCCCAATACAGACTCGGGCCCAAAAACCAGGCCCACGTATCCCAAACCCAATCCGATCTAATTTTAAATAAATAAATAATTAATTAATTAATATGTATTTTAAATACGGGCGTTACAACAAGAGTCCAGTTTAGAGGAGTTGTATCCTTCAAAAAAGGACACTTCTCATAGACGGACAACTTCCTTATAGGTTAATGAATCTTCTTCAATAAACATATAAACATCATCACCGTGAATGGTGGATATACTCACTGATAGTTTTCCAAATTTCTTATTCAAAAATTATGGGATCCTCTTATGTAGTTCATTATGAACATCCAACCACTCTATGCCAATTTTACAGAAAGCACATCCTCAAATAAAATTAGCATATAAAACATTCAATAATAGTGTGGTATCTACAAGATTGTTATCACGCATGACAACTAAAACAAACATCACTATTATGAGTTTCACCAATGAACATCTACTAGATAGTTATAGGTCTCAAAAAAATATTTCTTTTAGATTCATTCACAATAGCCTTGGCAAGACACCCCCCACATTTTAAAACATTTTTGGATATGCCCAAGACCGAAACTTTGTAGTTCGGTGTCTTTCCAATTATTTTGTGAGATGAACTATGGTAAAACAGTGTCATGCATATGCGTCACCACCCCCCACAGTTCAATAGTTACTCAACTTAATCAAACTTACATGCAAAACACATTCTACCGCTACAAACACTAAAAGAAACAACAACAATAATATGCACTCTTATGACAAGAATATACTTTACTCAAGTCTATGATTATGGATCATATAAAACATAGTCATATTATGTTCATGCTATCTATATGAAAGGAAATCCACAAGTGATTCAAATGAATTTGAAAGAATAGAAGAATTAGATGAAAAAGGTTTTACCCAAGATAATATCATTATCATTCTTTTTTTTATCATTCAACATTCCAACTTACATAGAGAGACAATCCATGCACTTGTACATCACCTTGGTTATTTATTCATAGTCATAGGAGGATAATGCCTAATAAGACAATCCACAAGCGTTACATCTCCCTGTCTAAAATAGTCACTGGAGGATATTGTCTAAGAAGACAATCCATAACCTTACATCTCCTTGACTAAATTAGGCTTAGGAAGATATGATTGTTTCTCATATTGTTTCCTCTCATAGACAACGATGTTCATTACTTAATAATATATGACATGGTTAAACTTCATGCCTATGTTAAATAATGCATTCATGCCAAATATGGTTAATATCATATCATAGGTTCAGAAAAAGTAAACTTTAACTGTACCCCTCACAACAAAAAGTATACGATAATTAAGCAAATCTAGCTACTGAATATGCAAAACAACTGAGGACTTTACCTCCTCTTTTTACATGAGCTCAAGCAAGATAGGATACCCTATCAACAAGACCTCAAGTACTACCACAACATCTAATGGCTCAACCCATTAATGTCTTCAACTAGAAAATTTACCAATAAACTAAATATCATCAAGTTCAAAGCAAATCCACAATCCAATTCACGATTAATTAATATCCAAAACTAGCATGCTATACAACTTTAACATATGCTATATTGGATATAAGCTACAAATTATTTCATCTAACATGTATTTTCACAATAGTACAATTTTAACCATCGTTTAACAACACGTACACTCAATAGAGGTAAGCAATTATGCATTGAATACATTATAATTACTATCCAAGATTTGAGTGTGATTAATATTAAATATATTAAGGTCTCTCTTATACCATCTACATACATCTACATATGTACAAAGAAAAATAATATCAAACTAATTCTAGTCAAACCAATTAATATCTTAGTGATAAACATGTATAATTTGTTGACTAGGTTATTAAAGAAGTTTAAACTTAGGGATTTCCCTCCTAAGAAAAACTAGCATGCAACTCAAGGCAAGAATATCACCATATAATCAAACCAAAAGAATTGCAAAGAGTGAAAAAATACGATACCTAACCGATTGAAAAATCGGATTACCATATTTTCCTCCTTCCAGAAAAAATAGTTCAAAAGAACTGTAATTCTGAACCAGCTCAGGACGAATTGGGTATCAATCCTTATACCACTGGAAAGATCTTTGAATCAGCTATCCAACACAAGAAGCGTATTGCAAAACCGAGCTCTGAGTTGAAAGTTACAGCAATTTCCGTAACGAGTGACGCTGCTGTCAAAAAGACGAACTTTGACGTTTTTCTTGATAGAAATCTCATATTTGACTCCCACAAACGTAGGAGAAAAGTCTACAACCATATAGGGTTTGATAAACCATAAAATATCAATAAATATTCAATCTTTAATTGGTTTCCCTAACAAAAACGAAATTATTAGAAAATTTCTAAAGTCATAACCCAATAACACAAACAATAACTCAAAGTAAAAGACTTATCTTTTGATTGCCGTATTAAAGCACTCTCCTTTGTTCTACTACGAAACTCTTTCCTTAATATTGTTAGAATAGTTATATCAACACAGCAACTAGAGTAGAACAGAAGGAACAAGATGAACAAGGACGTAATTAATGGTAATAACCAAGGCCACGAATTAAAGTCAGTCCTTAAGGAAAGATTTCGCCTTCCAATGGTGCGCGAAAGGCAAAGAAGGCGCCTTTCCTCACAGATTCAATGGTTAACAGCAGTCGACTTTGCACTAAAAACAACAATATAAACAATAATATAACTCTCTGAGGGAAGAAGAAGAAAGAAGAATAGGATATGTTATAGTTTCGTTTCTCCTGAGATGGGTTTCTAATCTGTTAAAGTCTCTCCTCTCTATGGACTCACAGTCCTATTTATAGAGGTTAGGTCGGTCTCCTAAACAAATAAAGAAGAGAGACCAACTCCTAATAGAACACCAAAACTTGCTGCTCAAGAAAAAAGCAAAACAAATTTATGGCAATTGGTCAAACCACTACCCACAACAGTAAGCCCAAGCCCAAGCCTGAACCCGACCCGATGTGGTGGTAACCAATGTGGGACTATCTATTATGCACTAAAGTAAAGAGAACACTATTTGTTCATCTCCTCCACTTTGCACACACACACACACTAGTATTTAGAAATACACAAGAGATTCCAACAGTAAATTCGCGGACATCAAAAATTTGATACGGAAATTATTCGCCAAAAATTTGAAATTTTGAATAATAATGCGTTTAAAAATTCGGCCAAACATACAATTCGTCTTTTATACGCATGTAATATGGAAAAAAACATATATACTTTGTTGCATTACAAGTTTAGAATGTAATAATTTGTCAAAATTGCTCATTAACTACACATACATAACTCAATTTTTTATTTATATTTACTTGCTAACACTTTAGTTCTTCGATATTCTTTAGGTATGAAAGGTTCTAACTTATAAGTGGATTTTCAAAACCTTCCATTTTGAAATTGCATCATACCTTTTATAGTACATTTTTTTCATTTAAAAAATACGGATCTTATTATTCGGCAATTATAAGCCTGGATCATAAAATTCGTGTATTAATCCATAGATTTGAAACGTTCGCTTTATTATTCATATTATACGTAAAAATATATAAAACGAGTATTAAACGCGGATTTACTAGCTATGCCTGCAAGACACTTTTTCTTTTTTCTTTTTTTTTTGTTAGAACTTAGAACAAAGCACTTTTTGAAGGCCCACCATCACTAATCACGGTGCTCGATCTATAATTTCAATTTAATAACAATCCTTCAAAGATTTTTTTTCTTCTTGGTGTAATTGTTTAACATGACAATGAATAAATATCTCTGGCTATGCATGTAATGTAGACAATCCATGTAGTCTTTGAAATTATCGATCATATTATTCGACAATCTGACTAAGAAAATCATTCAAAGCATCCAAAGTAGCCATATAACTACTTGACAAGCCATGTTCAAATGGACTTGCAAGAGAAACTGCTTGCTTTCTTATGTCCTCATTAGCTATCAATTTCTCTATTCCAATCAAAATATCACCCTTCTTAAGCTGCTCAATTTGATTTCCATGAGCATCCACTTTGATCATCAATCCAACCTTGAGATGATCAACTATCAACTTAGCATTGTAATGTTGATCACGACATATAGGCCACATCAGCAGTGGCACACCACGTAATATTGCTTCGAGTGTAGAGTTCCAACCACCGTGAGATACGAATCCACCTGTTGATCTATGGCTCAAAATCAATAACTGTGGAGCCCATCCACGGATAATCAACCCTCTTCCTTTGACCCGCTCCACAAACCCGTTTGAAACTACTTCCATATTTGAAGGTGAAGAAAATGGACCATGTGGCCCAGGTCGACTTGAATCCGATTGCATGACCCATATAAAAGGCCTATTACATTCATCCAAAGCAATTGCCAGCTCAGCTAACTCATCGAAAGTGGGACCAACTTCAGACCCAAAAGAAACAAATATAACTGATCCACGTGGCTTAGAATCTAACCATTGATTAATCTCATCTTCACTATAATTAGTCTGATCACGCTTCGATCTCAAATCACGATCGTGAACCACCGATCCATCAGATCTCGAGAACTGTTCAGGTAATAACGGACCCATACTAAAAACTGGCTTGTCAATTTCCTTACTCAAGTACTCAACAAATGGACGTTCAAGATCGGGACACGCATTAATCATCAGCGCGATCGAAATCTCTAAATGCGAAACCCATGCGGGTCGATTACCGGGTCCGGTACTAATTGGTGGGCCGGGCCTGAATGGTGGGCCAAACCCGGGTTTCGGAGGACCCGAGTTAGGGTGATGAGGTGGGGTCAAGTGAGTCAGATCGGTCTGTGTGACACAAATATGATCAGGTAGTCCAGGAAGCAAAAGAGGCTCACCAGGTGTCAAATTCTCAGGTGAGAGTTTCCCCATAGCAAATTCAATAGAAGCAGTGCATGCACTAGAAGTATAGAAACTCATAGTAGGGATATTAAATTTCTTGCAAGGTTGGTGGGCCCAATGGACCATAACATCAATAATAGCACACTTGGGAGGATCAGAGCCATTGAAAAGGGTAGTTAACAGATCAGTGAAGGGTTGGGCCAAGTCTTGCCTACGGGGGTCATGGTGGTGGTTGTTGGGTGGGTCAGATTCTGGTTGTGAAGATGGGGGAGTGAGTGTGGAAATTTGGAAAAGAGGGTGGTGATCAGGAAGTGAAGAGGAGAGTGAAGAAGGTACAATGAGGGTGATTTTGTAAGAGGAAGAGAGACGTTTGCAAAGCTCAATAGAGGGAAAGAGGTGGCCATGGCCATGGAAGGGTATAACAAGTATATGAGTAGACATTGGGAAGCTTAAAGGAAAGGAAACGTTTGTGGACACCTATGGTTAAAATTTGTGTAAGGAAAATATATAAAGGATGAGTGTCTTGCATGCTAAGGAGTTAAGGATGTTGATTGACTGCTAGTGATGGTTTATTTGGCATTTGAATGGTAGTTGAAATTAGTTTGTTGGTATAGAACGAAGTAACAAACTTACAGGTCGAGTGTTCGAAGAAGAGTTGAACATTAATTTGAAAGTGAACGTTTTGGTTTCATTATTACTTTATTGCATGGCTGGGAATGTCTGTATATCAGAATATGCGTGCCGACTGCCGATACATGTTTTTTGATTTTCCATATATACATATACGGCCATATTTTCAGCTTGTCTCTTGACCTGAAACCCTGAATATATATATTGGTCCGATACTTTTCAATATGTGTATACTTGAAATCCAGGATCCAATCTATTGGATTATTAATTAGTTTATCACATTGATGTTCCAGGTTTTGATGAGTGCTCTTAAAATTTTCTTTTCTTTATAATTTTTTTTTTTAATGTTTAGAGGGTTAAAACAAACCCACACCCACACTCCTCGGTCCCATTGTATGTAGTAGCACCATATCTCTAGAATGAAAGGCTCACCTTGCCTATTATATAATTACACAAGAAAGAAATCACAACCAACACATTGTACAAACTTGTAAACTCTTCTATAAAGAGAGGGGTGCACAACCAATTAAACTAGAAACTCTTCATGTGGGTTGGGCTTTAAGTATGAAGGATTTAAGTTCTTTTCTATAAATTGTTGAATTTGAGTATGAAGGAGTGGAACATATTCAACATTTCAACCACACAACCAAGTAACAGACATAAAACAATACATGAAAATTGACAAATTTGATTATTTTATATTAGATTTTAGAACCACGTCTTGGCATCCAAAGAATTTTCATACTAATCAAGACAAAAGTGTATTATTGTTATTTTTTCGATCACAAGACAAAAGTGTCTTCTTATGCATAGAGCAACATAGTTTTGATAGCCGTACTTGGTTTGTTTGTTGTTGTTGTTGTTGTTGTTGTTGTTGTTTTTTTTTTTTTTTTTTAAGTGAAAATTTTATTGATACTGATAACGAATTTTATAAATAATTAGGACAAACGTACAACAAGCTGCGCCGCAAGTCTTTTCTGAATAGCAAATTCAATCATTCTAAAAACGAACTTGTTAGAACCAGCTGTCATAACGTTACTGTCTATAACTTTCTGAAGTCTTTTGAGGAGCTCAACAGACTGTTGTTCCAAGAAACCGAAATTGTTGAAACTAAACGGAATGAAACAATGTTGGTTAGCCCTACAAGCTTCCTCATGTTGTTGTTGTTGTTGTTGTTGTTGTTGTTGTTGTTTTTTTTTTTTTTTTTTTTGATAAAATCTTCATAGATATATTTATATTAAAACATGCATAATAGCATTCGGAGAATACATATAAACGTTCTTTGGTCCATATGATCTAGCCCAATCAGCCAAACTTATTGGCCAAGAGTTTCCAGTTACAGAAGTGGTTCTAAAATAAAAAAAACAAAAAAAAACTTAAAGAGGCATGAGTGCTTTCTAGCATAGCATTCCAGGTCCAATTTGAATTCTTTTCAGGCTCCGTCAGAATCCTAGTAACTTCTTTATTGGTGCCTTCAAAAGTAGCTTCCAACAGATGTTTCTGCCTGGTCAAATCACTGCAAACTCAGCTACTAACAAATGTGCTTCATTTTTTGATAAAGCTCTACTCTGTTGTGTAGCAGCAGCAATACATCCTCCATTCCATTCCCTAATAATCACAGCAAACACACTTGTTTTTTTAGCACACATAAACAAACCAATGTAATTCACTTTAACCTTTCTGAAGGGAGGAGCAACCCAATTATCCTCTATGCAAGGTAAAACAACCTTAAGAGATATGTCAGATAGGTCACACTATCTATAGTTGTCCACTCTTGCCAAGCAGAGAAAGCTTTCTCTAAGACAGAGATAAAGTTAGGTTTCATAAAGCTAAACCTACACTCATTTCGATGCCACCATATACTGTAGTACATAAGAGAGAAAGCATATAAAGATAAATGCTTATAACTGCTATCTCTACTCCTAAAGTAATTAAACCAATTTTGTGTTACAAAAGCATCACAATCCACCCTTAAACCCAGCCAAAATGAGAACCAAAGCCTTGAAGTCCAAGGACAAGTAAAGAAGAGATGTTGGAAGTCCTCAACATGATTATTGCAGAAAACACAGCAGTTATCCATAGGAACATGGTGTTGCTCAAGATCCCTCCAGTAGATAAGAGATTGTCTGCAATTTTCCATAGAAAAAGCTTCACTATTGCAGGAATTTTCAACTTCCAAATAATCATAAAATCATATGATTGTTGAGCAGAAGAACACTGCCAATATTACTTTCCAGCGCTCTAATAAAATTGAACACAGATTTCACAGAAAATCTTTCATTAACTGCAGGTTTCCACATCAACTTATCTGAAGAAGATGCCATAACATTGATACTCACAATAGAGTTTAGAACTAGACTAGGAACCAAAGCACTGAGTCCCACACAATCCCAAGAACCATCAGGATTAATGAACTCATTAACAATAAGATTAAGATCCACCAAAGGTGGCAGAGGCACAACCATGTCAATCAGAGAGCATGGTTTATCCATTACCTTAATCCATTGATCAGTCCAGAATTTCACAAAAGCACTATCCCCAATACTCCAGATAGCCCCCCAACTCTACAAATCTTTTAACTTTTTGTAAACCTCTGCATATAGGAGACACCCCAAAGGAGGGGTTAGCATGATTATGAAGAGTTAGATCTTTCTCATACTTGGCAAGCATAAGATCACTCCATAAAGATTTCTCAAAGACAGCCTTCCACAAGAGTTTACAGAGCAAAGCTAGATTAAAGAGATGAGAATCTCTAAACCCTAATCCCCCATCAGCTTTAAGCATACATAACTTTTTCCTGGTGCATATATGAATAACATTACTATCAGCATCATTCCACCAGAAATTACGACAAGCTTTATCCATTTTAGAGGAGATATCAAGAGGTAGATAAAAGGCAGACATTGAGTAAATAGGTTTTGCCTGTGCAACAGCCTTAACTAGGGTAGCCTTACCTGCCTATGAAAGCAGTTTTCCTTGCCAATTTGAGACAGCCCCTCGTACCTTATCCAAAAGAAAGCTGAAGTCCTGGATTTTTGATGTCGAGAAAATAATGGGAGAACCCAAGTATTTATCTCTCACAGACATAGGTCTCACCTGAAGAGTATGCATAATGCATTACAGCTTCTTGGATGTCTCGAGAAGTACCTCCACTTAAAAGAACAACAGACTTATCCAAATTCACCATCTGACCAGTGCCATTACAATAAAGGTCCATAATCTTTTTGATTTTGTGAACTTCAAAAGGGGAAGTTTTTCCAAAAACAATTAGATCATCAGCATAGAGCATATGTGAAACACTAGGTGCCCTCCTCGAGATCTTAATGCCAGAGATATCTTGTACAGCTTGGGCTTGAAGAAGAAGTCTTGACAAGGCCTCAATGAGAATAATGAAGAGATAGGGGACAAGGGATCCCTGTCACACCCCGAATTTCGACAGAATTCGGAAAAATAATATTTGTTCCCGACTCTTCGATCTTCGAGGTGTGACGCACTCTCAACTCCCAAAAACCCATAAACAGTTTAAATATGCGGATAATTAAAAACCAATAAAAAATTTTAACTTAAACAAAAGTCCTCTTCATTACAAAAATTTACAAATAAGATTAGGTTACAAATCTCTTTTCAATAACTCTTTATTTAAAATTATAATGAAAATACAAATAACATTGTCTCAACTGAAAATCTATTTCACCTCAAGGGAAAACAAAACCTATCTTGAAATGTGACGCTAACGCAACCCACAAGTAGCAACCAACATTTTTCAATACTAAATCTGTCAAGACTTATCAACTATGTTCATTTAATGAACACACCCGATAAGCAAACATGCAAATCGGGTTAGCATTATAAACAATCTTTGGTTAGCATTATAAACAATATTTACACATATACATACCACAATATAAGCCCTTAATTCAACATATAACTTACAACAACTATACATACATTCTTATCCATAAGTAAGGCGATAGTTCCTCCACCAAGGCTTTTTAACTTCCAACAACCACACAACAAATCATAATGCGATAATAAAAAGGCATTTAGTTCCTCTATGAGGCGTCTTAGGTTCTAACTAAACTAATAACCAGCCAAACATATTCTATATTTACCGCATTTCATGCTCAATTATATAGTGGGTGGTCCCTGCACGAGTAATTAGTTTGACCCACCCTTCTGCAAAACCATATACAATCATCTATCTAAAGATATATCATTAACCAACATATTACCATAATTATATTAATTAAGGCTTTCTTTGCGTGTCCCTAAAATCACGTCGTATCTATGTCGTACCTAGTTTCCCTAGCTACCACAATCGCTTCCCAACGCCGAACATGTACATCCACATGCCTCCCCTTATATAATGAACTACTCCGTGCGTAACTACCCTGAGCGGGATGCCGCACACCAGGTAACTCTCACACGAAAGTCATTATGTGAGTACTGCCACTATTCGGCATAAAATATCGCACGTCTCGTTCTAATTTTGCGAACGGAATAATCAAGCCACCATTCGGCTACGCCAGAAGGGCCAATCCCATTACTTACGCCAGAAGGGCCATTCAGATTCACTGAAACGCCCAAAGGGCCAATCATATCACATATGCCCATCACAAAGGCCAAATCACATGAATTGTGGTAGCTAGGATCTAAGATTTTCGTTACGTAATTTATTCAAGTGTCATACATTTATATCTCATAAACATTCCACTATATCACGTGCAGGTCAAATACCTTGTTGCACTAAGCCACAATATTTAGAAATATCTCAATATATCTCATAACCATTTTCATTCTATCACGTGCCAATATATTATTGCACTACGCCACAATCCCGTGGGAAATATCCACAAATACTCTATTAGCATCTCACAGATAAAATAATAGAGCGTTTATATATTTATTTCTCCAAAACTATTGCATTTAATATATATATCCCAACATATTATATAATGTCACAATTGCTTCAAACGTATCGCATAACATTTTTTTATAGCGTTTTAGGAATATTATATCTCCTAAAGTTTCTATCTCGTCACGTGTCAAAATATACACAATATCAACGTCAAATCTTTCTTAGATAATGACAAACAAATTTATACAAGATTCCACAGCATTTTAGCATTTGATTTGTCCATACAATTTACAACATAAAACATAGCACAATTAAACAGTCCACAGTCCACAATCAAAGCCCAAAAATCTAAAGTCCATAAATCTAAGTCCGTATGTAGTTTAATACTCATAAAAACATATATATCTAAGTCTTATTATAATAATTCCCCTCTTGTTACGTGGCAATATTTATATGTTTTACACACTACTTACGTCAAATCTTAATTAAATAATGACAAACAAGGTTATACAATTTCGACAATATTTTATTACTACATTTGTCCATATTCTTAAATATGTGAAAATCTGGAAAAAGTAAACATTCCACAGTCAACGGTCAACAATCAATGTCAAAGTCAAACTGTCGTTTCCATGTTCAACAGGTTCAGGGTCATAGCCCTGGTTCATGGCTAAGGTTAAGGTGCATGGCTCTTGGGCTCATGTCTAAGGTAATGGTTCGGACACAACTAGCCAAGCCCAAACCCAAATCTTATAACCCAAAAGTCTAAACATTTAAAGACCCAATTAGATCTATTTTAATTATATGGATAGACATATCCCAAACAAAATAGAAATTGGCCCAAAGAAAACACTAGTTAGTCCGCCCAAACTTAAACTAAACTGGTCCAAAACTCAAGATTAATCCGGCCCAACCACTAATTAGTGTTTAGGCCCAAAAACGGAAATCAGAACCGGCCCAACCAAAACACAATTAAAATTGGCCTCAACAAGAAATAGAACCGGCCCAACATAACAATAGAGTTTTGGCCCAACCAAACAAAAGGTTTAGGCCCAAGCCCCAAGCCCACGAACCAAACAATGTCATCTTCTCCATCAGCCACCACCAGCTCCTCAAGTCCGGCCACCACTCGTCCTCCCCTCTTAACCCACCGATTTTAATCCCCATAAAAAACCAAACAACATTAATAAAAACAAAAACCCCAAATTATTCAATCCCTATACTTCATCAAAACTAGATCTATAATTTTTCGACCTCCATTAATGGTTCTTCAAGCTTTAACAGCTACCCCCACACTCTACAGCACTCAATCACTTGCTACCACCAACTATACCACAACAAAACGAGTTCAAACAATAATCCAAATGATTTTCTTGTGACGCCATTACAACCTTTTTCAAAGCTTCAATAGCTTCATCCAATCAACCAACAACCCACATCAAATACTTAACCCCCAACATCAATCAACTAATTCAAAACCACATCAAAGAAAAATAGTTCAATAAAAACAGTACAGGCGACGCCATTGATGCCGGATTACATTGCTTTGGCTGGGCGCCATTGACGTACCTTCAGAGCTTGAACAGCTCCCTAACAACCGATTCTAAACCCACATCACCCACCAAAACAATCAACATGATTTATGTTGGTACCCTTCCTCCAAATATGGATTTGTATCGCGCAGCCATTAACAAGCATAAACAACACCTGCTACAACTAAACTAATCATCCGTCAATCCAAACAATGACAACCATAACAGTATTCAAGTTTAAACTAATCTACCCTCTGTCGTGCCGCCATTACCAAGCATAAAGCTTCAACAGTTCATCATAGAGTTTCAACAGTTCAATAAAACTAAAATATATCAACAGAAATAACTAAGTAGAAAAACTGATCGGAAACACTCGATATTAAAAGTTTTTATTCGTAGACATAAACCTCTAGTTTCGATAAAAAAGAAAAAACATAACTACTCACCTAATTAAAAGCTCCACGAATTTTCCCCTAGTCCGAATCGTCGCGCTCCAACACTTTAGCAATCAAGCCGCCTCCATTTTTATTTTATTTTATTTTTTATCTCTAAACCCTATTCTCTAGAAAAATATGAATATATACTCGGATTTGAAACCTAAACCCGACATAGACTCAGGCCCAGAAATCAGGCCCACATATCCCAAATCCAATCCAGCGAATTTTTAAATAAATAATTAAATTAATTAATTAATTAATAAATACGTATTTTAAATAAGGGCGTTACAATCCCCTTGTCTAAGTCCCCTCAAAGGTGTGATAGTCCTACGGGGGGACCCATTCAACAAGACATTATACTTCACTATAGATATGCAGAATTCCACTAGACTTATCCACTTGCTCGAGAAACCCAGCTTAACCATGATAGCAAGAAGAGCTCCCCAATCAACTCAATCATAACCTTTCGACATATCAACTTTAAGAGCAAACAAACCCAGTTTATTCTTCTTAGCCCTTTTTATCTTATGCACAATCTCATGAACCACTCCTATATTATCCCCAATAGATCTTTTGGGAGCAAAAGCCCCTTAATTAGGTGATATAAACTTAGGCAGTAACCTTCTCAGCCTATTTGCAAGGATCTTAGAAATAACCTTGTAAGAGACATTACAAAGGCTAAAAGGTCTGTAATGAGAAGTATTTGAGGGTCAATCAATCTTAGGAATCAAAGAAATGTAAGTTTGATTGAGGTATATTCCAAACATGCCAGTATTGAAAAAACATTGTACCATCCTCACTAGATCCTCCCCAACCAGACGCCAATACTTTTGATACAGGAAAGCCATCAATCCCCGGAGCTTTCAAACCACACATATTCTTCACCACCTTTCTAATCTTAGTTCTAGATGGACATCTAGTTAGAGAATCATTCTCAAAGATAGAAATACAAGGTTCAAACAAATCTAGGATGATGTCAAGGGAAGATAGAAGAGCTAAATTTGGTGGAGGTCTGAAAGTATCCTCAAAAGATGAAATGAACTCTTGTGCAACTTCCGGTCTAGAAGTAACCCAAAGACCGGCTTCATTCTGAATTTTGTCAATACTATTCCTTCTTCTTCTGAAACTAGCATTAGAATGGAAGAATTTAGTATTGTTATCAGCCTCCAAAACCATAGAAGTATTTGAGTGCTGCTTCCAATATGATTCCTCCTTCTCGTACAACTCCAAGATATGCTCTTTTATATTTTTAATCTCCGCCAGCACGAGATCAGAAATGGGGTCAGCCAGAAGAGAAGAGAGAGCAGATTCAACCTCTTTAATTTGAGAAAAAATATTTCCAAAATAAGTTTTGTTCCAAACCCTCAAAGAGGATTGCAGCTCAACAAGTTTAGAGTTCAGATTGAATGAAGGAGACACATGAACATAAGTCTGCCAACAATGCTGAATCACATCCATACAAGAGGGGTCTTTAGTCCACATCTCATGAAACCTAAAGGGTTTAGGGCAACTATCAACCTTCCCAAAAACATAAACAGCTAAGGCAACATGATCAGAAGGAGTAGTGACATGATCCACAGAAACCATAGGAAAGGAATTTAACCACTCAGCATTAGCAACAAGACGGTCAATCCTCTCCCTTATATTAGCAGCCCCTAATATATTATTAGACCAAGTAAAAGCAGGACCATGATAGCCAAGATCAACCATCTCAAGATCCTCTATCAGGGAAACAAAATCATCAATATACCTAGAGGGTGTGGGATTCCCACCCTCCTTTTCAGACAAACTAGTAATGACATTAAAGTCACCCAGAATCAACCAAGGCCCATAATGAACATTTCTCAAATCTCTTAAATAGTTCCAAACAACAATTCGTTTATGAGCAACAGGATCTCCATATATATATAAAAGATACATGTCATGAAACATTCGAGAGATAATGTCACACCCCGAATTTCGACAGAATTCGGAAAAACAATATTTGTTCCCGACTCTTCGATCTTCGAGGTGCGACGCACTCTCAACTACCAAAAACTCATAAACAGTTTAAATACGCGGATAATTAAAACCAATAAAAATTTCAAATTAACAAAAGTCCTATTCATTACAAAAATTCACAAAACTGATTAAGTTATAAATCTCCTTTCAACCCTCTTTAGTTATAAATACAACTGAAAATATAAAACAACATTTGTCTCAACTAAAAATCTATTACACCTTAAGGGAAAACAAAACATATCCTGAGTGCGACGCTAATGCAAACCACAAGCAGCAACCAACCTTCTTCAACATGAAACATGTCAATACTTATCAACTATGTTCATTTAATGAACACACCCGATAAGCAAACATGCAAATTGGGTTAGCATTATAAACAATGCTGGTGTGAGTAGCTATAAAATACAACATATACTTATACATATATTTACACACTAAATAAGCAGTTAGTTCCTCAACCGAGGCGCCTTAACATCCAACGAATAATACAACATCATTAAATACCATAATTTAGGCAGGTAGTTCCTCCACTGAGGCGCCTTAGCTTCCCGACAATAATACAAAGGCATTTAGTTCTTCCATGAGGCGCCTTAGGTTCTAACTAAACTAATAACCAGCCAAGCATATTCTATACTTACTGCATTTCATGCTCAATTACAGAGTGGGTCGTCTCAGCACAAGTAATTAGTTTGACCCACCTTTATGCAAAACCATATATAATCCTCTATCTAAAGATATATCTTTAACCAACATATTACCATAATTATATTAATTAAGACTTTCTTTGCGTGTCCCTAAAATCACGTCGTATCTATGTCTTACCTAGTTTCCCTGGCTACCACAATCGCTTCCCAACGCCGAACATGTACATCCACATGCCTCCCCTTACATAATGAACCACTCCGTGCGTAACTATCCCGAAAGGGGATGTCGCGACACCGTAACCCTCACACGAAAAGCCATTATGTAAAAATCTTGCCATTATACGGCATAAAATATCGCGCATCTTGTTCTAATTTTGCGAACGGAATAATCAAGCCACTATTCGGCTACGCCAGAAGGGCCATTCAGATTCACTGAAACGCCATAAGGGCCAATCACATTGCTTACGCCAGAAGGGCCATTCAGATTCATTGAAACGCCGAAGGGCCAATCATATCACATACGCCCATCACTAGGGCCAAATCTCATGAGTTGTGGTAGCTAGGTTCTAGGATTTTCGTTACATAATTTATTCAGGTGTCATACATTTATATCTCAGAATAATTCCACTATATCACGTGCAAGTCAAATACCTTATCGCACTAAGCCACAATATTTAAAATATCTCAATATATCTCATAACCATTTTCATTCTGTCACGTGCCAATATATTATTGCACTACGCCACAATCCCATGGGAAATATCCACAAATACTCTACTAGCATCTCACAGATAAAATAATTGAGTGTTTATACATTTATTTCTCCAAAACTATTGCATTAAATATATAT
Source organism: Coptis chinensis (assembly GCF_015680905.1). Lineage (NCBI taxonomy): Eukaryota > Viridiplantae > Streptophyta > Magnoliopsida > Ranunculales > Ranunculaceae > Coptis > Coptis chinensis. The sequence goes on from NC_141464.1 coordinate 80,206,121, forward strand.
ATCCCAAAATATTATATAATGTCACAATTACTTCAAGCGTATCGCATAACATTTTTATAGCATTTTAGGAATTATTATATCTCCTAAAGTTTCTATCTCATCACGTGTCAAAATATACACAATATCAATATCAAATCTTTCTTAGATAATGACAACCAAATTTGTACAAGCTTCCACAGCATTTTAGCATTGGATTTGTCCATACAATTTACAACATAAAACGTAGCACAATTAAACAGTTCCACAGTTCACAATCAAAGCCCAAAGCCAAAACCCAAAAATCTAAATATTTAAAGACCAAATTTGGATCTATATTACTTTATATGGACCGGCCCCAAAGCAAACTTGAAACTGGCCCAACGAAAGCTAATTGGGTTCGACCCAAGCTAACAAAAAAATGAAACTTAAACTGGCCCAAAACCTTAATTGGTTCGGCCCACAAACCACTAAAATGAAACTGCCCCATAACAAACTAAACTAATCTTTGGCCCAAAGACTAAACTAAACTGGTCCGGCCCAAACAAAACAATACTCAAGGCTTTGGCCCAAAGCCCAAGTCCAGTTGGTCATCTCCCTCACCAGCTCCAGCAACCTCTTCCTCCACCGCACTAGCTCGCGCCGGCCACCAACTCTCCTCTTCATCATATCGGTTTTGACCCAAATCAAAAACCAACCAACTTTAACAAAAGCGAAAACTTCAATTCTTGAATTCCCAATCTTCACCAAAACTAGATCTGGAAAATTTCTGGACGCCATTAATGGCTTCTACAACCTCCGACAGCCCCACACACAACAATCAACTATAAACTAGTCTAGATAAAAGCCTCACACTCTACTTAAACCCAAAAACAGCCCAACCGAGTTTTTCTTAAAACTCTCCACCGGCGCCATTAACGCCGGATTTCAAGCTTCAACAACACCCTTTCTCCACCACCAAATCATCAATACACTTCACCCATACACCAACAATCAACATAAAAAAAAAAACACAACCAAAACCACAACACTAACAGTTCACGCCACTTGCTGGAACAGGCTCGCGACCCCATTAACGAAGCTCCAAAGCTTGAACCGTTCCAACAATTTTAATGAAGGGCTTCAACAGCCTAATAATCTAACCAGTTTTAACAATAACCAGCAGAATGATCACAGACGATGAAGAGCAGGAAAAATTTAACAGAAACATTGTACTCTAGTAAAACTGTTATCTCTGTATAGACACTATAGATTATTGACGAGAAAAAGAAGAAAACTAAACTACTCACCTGTATTAACAGCTCCTACGAATTCATCATAGTTCGAATCGTCGCGCTCCAACACTCTAGCAATCCAGCTTCTATCTCTGCCTCCATTTTTATTATATTTTATTATCTAAGAACCCTATTCTCCACAACAATATGAATATATATCTGGGTTTGAAACCTAAGCCCAACACAGACTAGGGCCTAGAAACCAGGCCCACATATCCCAAATCCAATCCAGCAAATTTTAAATAAATAAATAAATTAATTAATAAATAGATAAATACGAATTTTAGATACGGGCGTTACAGATATATAATTTAAAAAAACGTACCAGAGATAGCATTTTTGTTCCCATCCACCACTGAGAAATAAATGTTATCCTTATAGAGAACAGCAAGGCCTCCAATTCTTCCAACAAGATCAACTGCAAACACTTGAGGATACTTAAGTTTTTTCTATACATGCTTCAACTTCTTATATAATAATTTAGTCTCGACTAAAAATAAAATATCAGGATCAAACTTCTTAACTAAAGCTAAAACACTACGAATGGCCTTAGAAGAGCCCATTCCCCGATAATTCCAGGATGTAATCATGGATTCTTTAGGAAAGCTTACAAAACCCAACAAACTCCCACTTATACAACTCCAATCCTTGAAGAAAACAAAGACAAAACTAGTTGAACTCCGAAAATAACATAAATAATCAAATTGTATCTCACAATTGACTTCACAAACCCAGAAGATAAAGACATTCAATCACTTTCTTACCACCCTCCAAAAGGCTCATTGAGAAGTTATTCATAAAACTGAAATCGGATCACTGTCTTTGAAAAGTACTTCAGCGAGATCATCATAAAGTGACAGCTCAGAAAACCCGGAATAGGACTAACACTCCGCCACAAGAAAGAGCCCAGCTATCAATGGAAAAATTCTCTTTTCAGCAATTCATCCCTAACTAACACATAGGAAATCGGCGAATCAAGATCTAGTTTCCTTTCAGCAGAGCGTTCTATATCTCAATGGTATTAGCGTCATGTGTAACCCAATTCACCACTGACATAAACACACCAAAACAGATGCACCTCCACTGCAAACTTTATACATAAGAACAAGACTTGAAATTCAGTAGAAATAGGCAATACCGGAGAAAGTGGAAGAAAGTGATTGAGGTAATTAGCTACTAGGATCAGAATTCATCATCTTATACAACTAGGAAATGGCCTGAATCTTATCGGGGTTGGCCTGAAACTCACCAAAAATACTCTGGACGGCCGTAACTTTGGGATACTCTACCACCTTAGGCAGGCACCGCCATCACACTGAGAAAAAATGGAAACATAAAGTTGCAAAGTTGTCTTCCTCCTAAAGTTCATACCTTTATCATTTCAAATCTCAAACCGGCCAAGCAAAATCGTGAAGAAGAAGGAGCAAAATCGATTCATCCAACTTTGAAGAAATCACTCATCAAAATCGTGAAGACGAAAGAACCCTCTACCACAGATTACTAAGCTTGGATGAAATCATGAAAAAATGTATGAACTTGCACTGTTAGCAGTGAAGGATTTTACCATATCCATTTACCATAAAGATCTTGTGTTACAGTGTGGTAGAATTAACAACTTTGTGCTGGAAATTACTTTTCATAATAGTCCACGAAGTCTAGTGTTGGTTGATATGGTCTAAAGTATGATTAGAGAAATAGGGTTCTGATCAAAATGAGTTGCTAAAAGAGCAAGTCCAATCGACAGCTGTCAAAATGAGCTACTAAAAGATGCCACGTTAGTGTTTTTTGGTAGGAGTGTCAAATTTGGCAGCCGCAAAGCACAAAAACCTTTCCAATGGTGGTTTTCTTATTTTGAAGTGGTAAAGGCATACAGACTATAGAAACTCTGTCGTCCATCCATTAATTGTAAGTTTAAGTCGAATTTTATTGGATAGACGTCACAATTTCTACCGTCCGTCGAAATTTAACTCACGGACGACAAAAATTATGTTGTCCGTCTCCTGAAACATAATTTTGGCAGCTACTAGACACGGCCACAAATTTAGTTGGGATATATAACACCGACCAACCAAATTTAGAACCCTTTTAGCAACCACACTGAAATGATTATTTGGCTTTTGAGGTGCTATATGGTCTGCTTGAAAATATTTCTATAGTTTGAATTGATGTCTTGAGGATAAGATATTTCTATAGTTTGAAATTGATGTCTTAATGATAAGATATTTATATAGTTTGAAATTGATGGCTTGATGAGTAGTAAAGAATGACGTTTGCCGTGATGACAAAAATTTCTTTTTTCTTTTTCTTTATTTTTGGAAATTTACTTTGGCTTTCCGCTGGCCAAACAAAACCAACGACCATGTCTTTGGCTTAAAACTGTTGCCTTTTAATATAAATACATTCACTTTATTAGGTCTCAATGTTTCCACCCTTTTATTAGGTTCTCTTGTCAATTTACGATGGGAATTCTTATTCTTATTCACTTTCATATTGCATTTTTGTTGAGATTAATCCCACGGATCTAAAGCCAAGCTAATTAATATATAAATCTCATAATCTCTTTACTTATCACCAATTGGTTTTAAATTAGATACCCAAATTCAATATAGCATCAGAGCGGATTATTTCTCTAGCCGGAAAAAGTCATATTATTTCACGCTATCTATTTAAAAATTGTTCACGTGTCAAGCGCAGAATACGCCACAAATGGGATGATGTTGAGATTAATCCCCCGTCGGAAGTCTAAAGGTATAAGTCATAAGGCCTCTCCACTGGACTCCCAAATTCAATAATTTTCGTGGCCGAATAATTTGTAAGAAAATAAAATTTGCAATGAACAATATTTTCGATACTTTGAGTGCAAAAATGATCTTCAATCTTGAAGCAAACTATCACCATCAGCAAATTTGGTTGTTTGTTTGTTTTTTCTTCGATTTTTATTTTGTGATAAAGATAATTCAACATCAAGTTTGTTGGTTGTAATGTCAAGGGTCGGGTTCTGAAAAATCCGAACCCAAACCGATAAGAAAGTTAGGAACTCAAAACCAAACCAAACCGATAAAAAAATTGAAAACTTCGAAATCGAACCGAACTGATAAGAAATATTGTAAACCGAATCCAAACTGACCCGAACTGAAAACTATAAAATCAATTAAATATTAAATTAAATCAATTAATTTCAACCACACAATTGATAAATATATACAAAGTTAATCATAAATATTACTAAAACGTCATCTTATCGGTTCGGGTTTATATCTGTTCGGTGGAGAACAAACCCAAAACCAAACCAATATCTTATCGGTTCGATAGAAAATAAATCAAATTACCAAAACCTAAACCATTTTTTATCGATTTGGTTCGGGTCGGTTATCGAGTTATCGAAATGCATTTACAACCCTACTCATAACCACAAATTCACAAAAGTCTGTAAGTTTCGAACCACATAGACCTTAGGGGACCAGCACACAAAAAAGTTGCGTAGTCAATTTTTAAGGTCGGTGACAATGACGTCAATGTGATGCTTAATTTGGTTTGGGATATAGAATATAAAGTACAATTGTTACAGATTTCCACGTTCAAGCACACAACCATGGCAGTGAAGAGCAAGGTTCTCGTAATAGGGGGAACTGGATACATTGGTAAGAGATTTGTTAAGGCAAGTTTAGCCCAAGGTCATATAACTTATGTACTTCACCGGCCAGAAATTGGTTTCAACATAGACAAAGTTCAAATGCTCATTGATTTTAAGCAACAAGGTGCCCATTTAATAGAAGGGTCATTTTCTGATTACCAAAGCCTTGTGCATGCTGTGAAACAAGTTGATGTTGTTCTGTGCGCAATTTCTGGTACTGATAGTAATAACCTCCTCTTACAACTCAAACTTATCGACGCTATCAAAGAAGCTGGAAATATCAAGGTAAGATCGTCCTATGACTGTGCGCAAATTATTTCATTATTTTAAATTCATGCTCAACATTTTATAATTTGCACGATTTATGTGCAAGATTTTGTACAAAAAGTCATAGAATTTGACAAAAATAAAATTTATGTACAAAATTTTTCAGCGATTCTTACCATCAGAATTCGGTATGGATCCATCAAGAATGGGACATGCACTTGAACCTGGAAGAGATGCATTTGATAAGAAGATGTTAGTGAGAAAGGCCGTTGAGGATGCTGGTATCCCTTTCACTTATGTCTCTGCTAACTGCTTTGCTGGCTACTTCGTCGGTAATCTGTCCCAACTAACGGGTTCATTTATTCCTCCAAGAGATAAAGTGTGCCTATATGGAGATGGCAGTGTGAAAGGTACTACAAATTGCAAATAACGACTCACAATCCCACCTTCAAATATAAAAAAAAAATTAAATGACAAATTTTTTAATTTTGCTTATATTTTTGTAACTTATCATTTTCAAAAAAATTGTAGAAATCTATGTGGACGAGGAGGACGTTGCAACATATACCATTAAAACTGTAGACGATTCACGGACACGTAATAAAACTGTGTACCTAAGGCCACCAGGAAACATAATCTCACAGAAAGAATTGGTCTGCATGTGGGAGAAACTCATTGGAAAAGAATTGGAGAAGTCTAGCATTTCGCCAGAAGAATTACTCGCAACTATGAAAGGTAAAATACTACAACCTAACCAGGCATGTGTAGATTAGAAGAAATTCTTATTGGAAGACGAGTTTATGTTACCATGGAGAAATTTCAGGATTTTAATTAGGGCCCCCCAACTAGATGAGTCAATTAGGATGTCTCCCTATTAGATGGGAAATTAGGATTCCCCCAATACACACAAAAAAAAACATGGTCAATCCAATTTGACTTTTTTTTTTTTTGGTATTGGGAGAGGGTTAATACTCGTTAACCCAAAAAAAAATCCCCTTAACTCTTCAGTTTGAGAATTGAATCTTCATGACAAAATGATTTTTTTTTAGTAAAGTTATCTATAACATGCATTAGTTGACTCTCATTTGAAATATGCTTGAATTTTTCAGGAATGGAGGATCATGGCCAGGTAATAGCTGGTCATCTCTATCACATTTTCTTTGAAGGTTGCTTGACAAACTTTGAAATAGGAGAAGGTGGAGAAGAGGCTTCGAAGCTTTATCCGGAAGTAAAATATACTCGAATGGATGAATACCTTAAACGCTATGTATAACAAAGCCCATGTATATGGCTGGAAAGTAGAACTAGAGAGAATTCCTATCACTACTTTCTTAAGGACCTATTGTGGTATGTCATGTGTAGGAGTAAGCTCGTATATGGCTTGATGCTTGTTGAACTTGTAAGTTTATTGTGTTACTCCCTTTAATGATCTTAAACTTAGGGAGATATTGCGAGGTTTTAACTTTGGCAATAAAACAGGTGGGTCTGCTATAACCCCAGCTTATCTTTTAAAAAACAAATGGTGTATCTAATCCTTAACAGCTGAAGTTGTATATGAATGTTTTGTTTGTGCAAAATGGATTTTTGACATTTAGGCAAATTAAGACTTCTAGTGACCCAGGTTTGAGATTGTTGCTAAGAATATATACTTAAAGTGATAATCATGTTGCAAAATTTGTTCTCTTTTATTGATTTTTGAGTGCATTTTGGCTATCAACAATTGCATTTAGGGTTAACTAGTATTACCCCTCTGTTTCGATCCCCACCTACGTGGCAAATATCTATTAGTAGGGGTCTCTATTTTATTCATTTAATCAACAAATTTAAAAGCCCAATTCCGCATATCGTGGATCAATGTGCGGGCGATTTAACTTCGTGTCTGCGTCAAAAAATTTGAACGCATGGCTTGCCACTAATAATATACGATTGATTTATGCCCAGATTCATTTCTTATCAAAGAGATAATTATTAGTTGAGAGTTGTATTCTATCACAATTGATCAAGCTACAAGATTACTTGAGCTACAAAGACTCTCTACTCTACCTCTATATATACCAAACTATTTTTCATAAAGAAGTACGTGGAAACTTGATCCCTAGCTAGAGAATAGATCTTGGGTACGTAGGCAGCCATTATTTTGGTTCAGTTTCATCTCCCCCAACATCAAATTCCTCTGTTTCTTAGTGCGTTCTTTACCATTGCTCTCGTTGTGTTGAAGCAGTTTATTGCCGAAACATAATTGGCACCGCCGTCTGTGGGTTTTTTGAATCCATTATCACGTAAAACAATCAAGATGGTAAGCATAAGAAGAAGACCGAACAGACAACATATTTCTCCTGCCAATAGGAATCGCAACCCTCGAAATTCAAGTCGGGCAAATGCAAGAACCGTTGAACAATCGAGTTACTCCTAGTGGTAGGATCAATTCTCAACATCCAACTACTGCAGCACCGCTACCGCGCAAACGGAGATACAAATGCCTCCGAAAGAAGGCGTTGCGGAAGAAAGTATAAGGAAAACCTTCATCCCAGACTGGACCAACCTGACAGGGAAGGCCGACCTCACAGATTTGAGGAAAATCGTCATCCTAGACGAGTCCGGCCGGTGAGGAAAAAGCGTCCGCGGAAGAAAGTATAAGGAAAACCTTCATCCTAGACTGGACCGACCTGACAGGGAAGGCCAACCTCGTAAATTTGAGAAAAATTGTCATCCCAGACAGGTCCGACCAGACAGGGAAAGAAGGTGTCATAGAAGAAAATATAAGGAATACCAATATCCCAAACGAGACTGACCTGACAGGGAAGGCCGACCTCGTTGACCTGAGGAAAATCGTCGTCCTAGACAGGTCTGATCCGATAAGGAAGGAAGGTGTCACAGAAGCAATTAGAGGGAAGACCACAATCCCAGGCAAACTACCGACCTAGATAGGCTGGTTACACGAAAAGAAAAAGACAATCTCCAGTTGGACCCGAAAGTGTGTACCTCCTAAAATCTCTAACTCTTGTAAGAGGTAATGGCAGGTGTCATCTTCCACATAGGCTCGGCCGGCGTCAATGCATTTAAATCTTCTGGGTGAAATGGATTTCACTCTTCAATACAATTTTTTCCGATCTGCTGAGAAAAATAATGGAGGCTTATATCGATGATATAGTCGTTAAATCAAAGGATACGGGTGATCATCTTTCCGATTTTAACTTGTTTTTTATAGGCTTAACAAGTATAACATGTGACTCAATCCCGCCAAATGTTCTTTTGGGCCTCTCTTCTAGAAAATTTCTGGGATACCTCATGACTCGTAGAGGTATTGAGGCTAATCTTGATTAGATACGTGCCGTTATTGATATGTCATTACCCAAAAATAAGAAGAAAATTCAACGACTTACTGGTCGGCTTGCCGCTCTTCATAGATTTATTTCTAAATATTTCGATCGTTGTCATCCCTTCTTCCAGACTTTAAAGAGGGCGTCAACTTGGAACATTGATTGTGAGATGACATTGCAACAACTGAAGAAATACTTGGTCAGTCCTCCTATATTGACAAGTCCTTCAACGGGTCAACCTAGTGGCATATACCTGGCAGCTACAACTCAAGCTGTTAGTGTTGTTCTTTTCATTGATGATAGAAAAATCTATGGAAGACATTCTGCCGCCGCTAATTGGGGGCGACGAAGACCAACATGAAAACGCAATTCCTAATCCCATTGACCTATGGATTATTTACTCAGATGGCTCCCATAGTAAATCTGGGTCTGGAATTGGATGTGTTTTTGTTAAACCCGGTGGAGAAAAGATTGGGAAATCTGTGCGACTTGGCTTCGCCGCTTCAAATAACGAAGCCAGTATGAGGTCGCCATTTGTGCCTTGAACAAATTTTGATTGATCGGGGCGAAAGCTCGAGTTATACACGGTTATCGCCTTTGTTGCAAATCGGTTTGGTGGGTCTTCACGAAAAAGAGATGAAATGCGTATGGCGGCTTATCTTAGTTTGATACATAGTCTTGCTCGACAATTTGATAGCATCTCTATCACTCAAAGACCCCGAAATGACTTACGTCATGCAGATTCATTGGCTTATCTCTCCGCCGCCGTTAGAAGCGAAGGGTTTGACACATCACTTTTGCAGTCATCTTTTCGTCAATCTAAGTTTGAACGCTTTAACGCTCGCTTAGTTCATTACTATCATTATAAAAAAATCTGACGAAGTTACCACATTTAGCTTTGTCAGTCTAAGTTTGAACGCTTTTTACGCTCGCTTAGTCATTACTATCGCTACGACAAAATCTGACGAAGTTACCATATTTAGCTTTGTCAGTCTAATTTTGAACGCTTTTTACGCTCGCTTAGTCATTACTATCACTACAACAAAATCTGACGAAGTTACTACATTTAACTTCGCCAATCTAAGTCTGAACGCTTTTACGCCGCTTAGTTCGTTACTATCACTATAACAAATCTGACAAAGTTACCACGTTTAGCTTTATCAGTCTAAGTTTGAATGCTTTTATGCTCGCTTAGTCCATTACTATCACTACGACAATATCCGACTAAGTCACCGCATTTCGTTTTGACAATCAAAGTTCTAACGTTTTTACACTCGCTTAGTCTAATTATATAAAAGCGGTTACGATGCCCTTCCTTAGAAGGCGTTGCACCGTATCATGTTTGATTAATATTGGTTTGGATACAGCGCCTTCATCGTCTTCACTCTTCAGCAGCTCATGAAGAAGTCGCGCACAACACCAAAACGTATTCCTTTTACGTAAATTAGCCTACACATGTTCGAAACAGAGAATTCCTAATGACAAGATGCAACAGTTCAAGGCCATGCATACAAAAAAAAAAAAAAAAAAAAACAGAAGAACAGTGGGGCTTGAGGGTCGTACCTTGGATGTTGGCATTAGAAAGGTTCATGTGCGTAATGTAACTGCCGAAGGAGTTTTCTCCTGTGTTTACCATGCTCGTGATGATGGAGACGACTCACACAATTCTCCAGACGCACCACAAGAACAAGGTTTTCCTACCATGATCGCTTGGACCTTTGGTAGTAACATTGTTGCTATAGCTGAGTATAAGGAGTATAAGTTTAACTTACCGAGAATTCAAGATGAGCTGAACGATTGCTAATTCGATGGAAGGCCACACACGCCAGTAGTAATACGAAAAGAGACAACTTTGTGCGACGTCAAAAATTGTTTTGCTTACGTCTGTTCTGTTGGATGAGCGTACAGTGTTTTTATGGATTGGGATGTGCCACACCAGCACTTATATAGGTTTACGAGCGGGTTTTCCAGTGCTAATGGGATTCTTCTCTAACTCCAACTTCATCTCTACTCTCAATTCTTATCTCATCCGAATACTTTGACTCCAATTCGTATTTAACTTCATTTTATTACTATTATTACTAAACTGCCCCTACGTTCAGTTTTCAACGGTATAATCCAAATATCGATATTCCGTTGGCACGCATCGTTGAATTCAAATTTCGTTTTATTACGTGACGCGTTCGGTACAGTTTTCGCCAATTGAATTTTTTTGTAATTTTATTTCTGTGCATATTTTATTTTTTTCTGTGCATTTTCGGCCATCTTTTTTTTAACTACATTGCGTCCCGTATACGTTAGTTTGACATTATTTCGTTTCTGATAATTTACGAATTTTTTTCGACAGTCAATTTTCCAATTATTTCTTTTCGCACGACACTTCGTTATACATTCCGCTCATTTTTCTTTCTTCTTTGCCATATGAACTTTGTTCGCATGACAAAGAAGGGGCGGCGGTGTTTCGACCCCCACCTACGTGGCAAACATCCATTAGTAGGGGTCTCTATTTTATTCATTTAATCAACAGGGCTAAAGTCCAATTTGCAATATCATTGATCAATGTACAGGCCCATTAACTCATGTGTCTAAGGCTGAACCTTAGCCACATGGCTTGCCACTAATGTACATTGATTTATGTCCAGATTCATTTCTTATCAAAGAGATAATTATTAGTTGAGAGTTGTATTCTATCACAATTGCTCAAGCTACAAGATTACTTGAGCTACAAGGACTCTATACTCTACCTCTATATATACCAAACTATTTTTCATAAAAAACTACGTGGAAACTTGATCCCTAGATAATAGATCTTGGGTACGTAGGCAGCCATTATTTTGGTTCAGTTTCATCTCCCCCAACATCAAATTCCTCCGTGTCTTAGTGCGTTCTTTACCATTGCTCTCGTTGTGTTGAAGCAGTTTATTGCCGAAACACCCTCCTAGATGGGGAAATTAGGGTCTCCCCCCAAGCAAGTTGACTTTTTTTTTTTTTTTTTGTATTTGGGGAGAAGATCCTAATTGCCTATCTAGTGGGGGAGACCCTAATTGCCTATCTAGTAGGGGGAAATCCTAATTGGCTCATCTAGTGGGGGGTAACACTAACAAACCTTTGCATTTAATCAAAAGCCATTTTCAGATCAAACGCCTAAACCTATTTTAAGACCTCGATTAACAAGTGTCAACTACCCACAAGGCTCCTAACTCCTGATATGGTCAATGCGTGAACAAACCTTAATCTTAACCAACCAAATCTTCTCACATAGCCAAGGAAAGTTAGGTAAACCATATCCGTATTACTTAATGAATATATACAATGCTTCCCACACAATTCTGCCACAGTCAAGAATGTTTTTTATCGATTTAAACATGAAGTTAGTATTAACTTAAGTTTGCATTAAGTTTTTACTATCTATCTCGACACAATCAACAGTAAGATGGGGACATGGCAAGGTGATTTTGTGTGCGACTGAAAAGCGATTGGGTCAACAAAAACTATAGCTTTCCCTCCTATTTATGGTAAGTTTCAAAAGGTAAGAACACAACCTTATCCTATTCCTTCATCCTTCTTTACCTCTTTTAGCTCGTTTTTCCTTGTTCTTCATCTTGTTCTTTTGGGTTAAGGGTGATTCCATATACGTACTGGAGTCAAGCTTAATCCTTTAAAACTCTGTGAAGTGCACCTACTCCCTACATGCGAAGCTCTAAGCTTTGACATAGTTCTCTTCTTCTAGCGAAGTTGAGGTCCACTTTCAAACTTTTAGTTTCAAATATAGCAAGAGTAGGATTAAACATGGCTTCTCTACCATGCATTAGGTGTAACGCCCGTATTTAAAATACGTATTTATTTATTTATTTATTTATCTATTTAAAATTTGTTGGATTGGATTTAGGATACGTGGGCCTGAATTTTGGGCCCGAGTCTGTATTGGGCTTAGGTTTCAAACTCAAGTATATATACATATTTTTCTAGAGAATTGGGGTTTTTTAGATAAAAATAAAATAAAAATGGATGCGGAGATAAAAGCTTGAATTGCTAGAGGGTCGGAGCGCGACGATTCGGACGATGAGGGATTCGTTGAGTTTTTAATACAGGTGAGTAGATTTTATCTCTCACTGACTACTAAAACTATGATTTTCGTCTGTTTAAAATTTACGAATTTACTATCCAAAAATATATAAGTTTTATTCATTTTTCCAGTTCATTCTGTTCGATACCGAAATATTCTGTCGGCTGTTGAAACCCAGTTATACTGATAAAATGGGTTTGACTATTAATTAATTTTAATTAGTTATCCATATATAATAAACTATTATTTGTGTTATCGATTTTATTTGTTTTGGGTTGGAATGTTTTGTTGGTTGTTGAGTTAGAATCGGCGGTGGCTATTGATTGTGGGTGGAAGGTGGTTGTCAATTTGGTTGTGTGTTGTTGTTGGATGGAATACGGTGGTTGGGTTGTTGAAGCTTAGAAAAAGCTTGGAATAGGCGGTAATGGAGGTCGAGATATCCATACAGTTTGAGGAAGGATTGTTGAAGTTATGAATTGAGTTTTTGGTGTTAACTAAAGTTGTAGGGGTTTTGTTTTGGGGTATTTGGTTGTTGGTTGGAGAGTGGGGGCTGTTGGGAGCTTGAAGACTCGTCAATGGCGGTCGGGGGTCGAGTTTTGGAGGTGAAAGGAATCGAGTTTTGTGGGTATGGAAGGATAGGGTTTTTCACAAGGGTCAAAACCGCTGGGGTAAAAAACGGGAAGGAGGAGAGTTGGTGGCCGGCGCGCAAGCTGGAACGTGCAGGAGAAGAAGCTGCTACTGGAGGGAGGAAGACGATTGTTAGTTTAGTTGGGCTTTGGGCCAAAAATCTAATTTTGTTTTGGGTCTAAACATGAGTTAGTTGTTGGGCCAGTTCTATTTATTAAAGTTTTGGGCCAGTTTCAATTTCTTTTAGTTCTTTGGGCCCGATTCTATTTGGTTGGTTGGGTCAGTTCTATTTTGTTTGCTTGGGCCTAAACCTTTGTTAGTTGTTAGGCCGAAATTAATCTTAAGTTTTGGACCAGTTTAATTTAAGTTTTGGACCATTTTTAGTTTTAGTTTGGGCCGGTTTCAGTTTAAATTCTTTGGGCCGAACCCATGTGTGTTTTGAGCCACTTTCTAATTTGGTTTTGGGCCGGTCCATATAACGTAAAATAGATTCAATGGGGTCTTTAAATATTTAGATTTTTGGGCTTTGATTGTGGACTTTTGACAGTTGACCAATTTGACTTGACTTGTGATTTGGACTCGAATAATTATGCGTGATATTTGGACTTGAGTTGTTCTTTCTTCTTAAAGTCGTTTCATTTTGACATTGGTAGAATGGACATATATTTTGGTTATTTATATATCATTTATATTGTCCACAAATGGAAATAATGCGTGCCTCTGATGGTGAATTGAGTTCACATAAATATATTGAACGAATACATTACATGATTGATTACTACTATGAGTTGCTACTTAAATGAATTGTAGTATTTATGAAGACTTGATACATTCCATACGTTGTAGTGCAATATATGATTGGCACGTGGAATAATAAGTTTTGAGATTTGATATAGAGATACTTGGATATCGTGCAATGAATAGTATTGACACGTGATAATGTAGATTTTTATTCTAACGAGAAACGTTGAGCTTTAGTACAATTAAGTATACTGGCATGAGATAGAACAAGAATTATTATTGAGATTTTCCAAATATGGTGGTTTAGTGCAATAATTTATTTGGCACGTGATAGAGTGAAATGGTTATGAGATACTAAGGTATGACACCTGAATAAATTACGTAACGAAAATCCTGGAACCTAGCTACCACAACTCATGTGATTTGGCCCTAGTGATGGGCGTATGTGATATGATTGGCCCTTCTGGCGTTTCAGTGAATCTGAATGGCCCTTCGAGCGTAAGTAATTTGATTGGCCCTTCTGGCGTTTCAATGAATCTGAATAGCCCTTCTGGCGTAGCCGAATAGTGGCTTGATTATTCCGTTCGCAAAACTAGAACGAGACGCGATATTTTATGTCAAATAGTGGCAGTACTCACATAATGACTTTCGTGTGAGGGTTACTTGGTATGCGATATCCCGCTTAGGGTAGCTGCACATGGAGTGGTTTATTATGTGAGGGGAGGCATGTAGATGTATATGTTCGGCGTTGGGTAGCAATTGTGGTAGCCAGGGAAACTAAGTAAGACATAAATACGACGTGATTTTAGGGACACGCAAAGAAAGCCTTAAATAATATAATTATGGTAATATGTTGGTTAATGATATATCTTTAAATATATAATTGTATATGGTTTTGAAAAGGTGGGTCAAACTAATGACTTGTGTAGAGATGACCCACTCTGTAATTGAGCATGAAATGCGGTAAGGATAAAATATGTTTGGCTGGTTTTTAGTTTAGTTAGAAGCTAAGGCGCCTCGGTGGAGGAACTAAATGCCTTTGTATTATTGTTGGGAAGCTAAGGCGCCTCAATGGAGGAACTACATGCCTTATTTAATATGCATATGGTTTGTTGTGTGGTTGGTGGGAAGTTAAGGTGCCTCAGTGGAGGAACTACCTGCCTTAATTATTGTAATTAAGAATGTTGTATTATTCGTTGGATGTTAAAGCGCCTCGGTGGAGGAACTAACTGCCTTATTTATTGGGTATATATATGTATTAGTATGATTTATATTTTAGGGCTACTCACACCAGCATTGTTTATAATGCTGACCCGATTTGCATGTTTGCTAATCGGGTGTGTTCATTAAATGAACATAGTTGATAAGTCTTGACAGGTTTAGTGTTGAAGAAGGTTGGTTGCTGCTTGTGGTTTGCGTTAGCTTCGCATTTCAGGATAGGTTTTGTTTTCCCTTGAGGTGAAATAGCTTTTCCGTTTAGACAATGTTTTTTGTATTTTCATTTGTAATTTTAATTAAAGAGTTATTGAAATGGAGATTTGTAACCTAATCTTATTTGTGAATTTTTGGTAATGAAGAGGACTTTTGTTATCTTAAATTTTTATTGGTTTTTAATTATCCGCGTATTTAAACTGATTATGGGTTTTTGGGAGTTGAGAGTGCATCACACCTCGAAAATCGAAGAGTCGGGAACAAATATTGTTTTTCCGAATTCTGTCGAAATTCGGGGTGTGACATTAGGATTAGAAGGTGGCACCACAACTCAAGATATGACTTGGATTTCTCTGTTCTCAAACCCAACCACAAACTTTTCCAGTGGTCAACTGGACTGGATTGAAACAAACATGGAACTAGATGTGAATATGTGATTGATGTTCCGGAAGACATCCTTGAAGAAGGTTGTGAAAAGTGGAGAGAGTAGTTATTGGGTTTCTTTGTGGACAAACATCTACCTTTTCCAGTGGTTAAAAAGGTCCTAGAGAGAACTTGGAAAACTAAAGCACATTATGACATTGCTACAGATCATGAGCTGTTCTATTTCAAGTTTTATGATGATGAGGATAGGCAAATGGTACTAGAAAAAGGGCCTCTGTTTATTGCAGGAAGAGTTTTCATGGTTCGACCATGGACAAAAGACTTGGAAACACAAAGAAAAAGTATGACTACACTTTCTATCTGGGTAAAGTTATGGAATGTTCCAAAACAACTATGGACCAAAGTAGGCATGAGTTTTGTTGGAAGTAGAATAGGGAAACCTCATTGTTGGGATGAGGCGAGTAAAAAAAACTTAAGACTAGATTATGCAAAGATCTGTGTTGAAGTACCTGTAGGTACTAAATATTCGGATACAATTAGATTGAGAATGGGAAAAGGAGTAGTTGTTGAAGTTATTGTTTAGTACATGTGGCATCCAGCTATATGCAGGATCTGCAACAAGCTAGAACACAAGGAACTAAAATATACGTCCAAACAAAGAGATTAATGTACAAAATGTAAATTAAGATGCGGGTGAACAAAATATAACAGCAAAAGGAAGTGGATCAGAAACAGTAGTAGCAATAACAGAAGGAAATGGTGCAAGAACAATAGTAGCAGCAGTTACAGAGAGAGCCACAAGGAGTGAAACAAGAATACCAACAAGGAATCATGCTATGGTACCTAATGTTACTCCAATGAAAGCTACAAGTGATAGTCATGTGGCTCAAACCTTAACCACAGGAAGTCAGAGGCGTGTGCAAGGAGTAACTTGGACACAAGCTCAAGGAGTCCACACTCGGTTCCTATCACCTAGGCAAGCAAGAAGCAATAACTGAACAGCAACAGGGAGAGCAAAGTGCTGCTCCAAGCAATCCTAGGATTCAAAATAGTGGCAACACAAATGCAATGGAGGACAGAGCAAGGGTAAAATAATGCCTTGAAGAAAGGAATCAATTTGCAGCTCTATGTGATAGTAATGAAGAGCTGGAAGATGACATTTTAGAAAAAGAAGATGTCTTATTTCCTGATCATGAAATAGATGAGATGTTAAGGAAAAACACTATGCAAACGAGGGCTACAAGTGTAGTAGATGCAGGAGCTACTAGTTCTGAGAGCTCGACATAACAATAGTCAGCAAAATCCAAGACTAGAGCCTAGAGTAGGGCTACAGATGAAGTGACATCATCAGTTACAGAGAAGAGAGGAAAGGACAAAAACATGTCCAAAGGTAAAAAGAAAAAATCTCCAAATACATGGAAATAAACCTTTGTGCATAGAACGTTAGGGGGATGAATCAAGTTGCTAAACTTAAGGAAATTAATAGTTTTAGATTGAAGAATAAATTTTGTCTGTTAGGTTTGTTGGAAACAAAGGTTAGACAAGTTAATTGTGAAGGTATTAGGATGGTGTGTTGCCCTTCTAGCCAATTTTTACATAACTACTCTAGTGATGCAAGTGGCAGAATTTGGATCATGTGGGATGACAAGATGGTAGATGTTACAGAGATTAAGGAGTCTACGCAGTTCTTACATTGTAAGGTGACTTATCTTCATAATGGTACTTCGTTTATTCTTACTATAGTGTATGTAAGTAATAGTAAGAGACAAAGAGGACAATTGTGGAATGAATTAAGAAACATGAGTTTATCTTTGAATGAACCTTGGGTTTTGATGGGAGATTTCAATAATGTGTTTTACTCTCATGAAAGAGTTGGGGGTGAACCTGTCCACCCTAGAGAGACAACACCTTTTGCTAATTTTGTTTCTTATTTTGGTTTAACAGACCTCAAATCCTTGGGTTGTTTCTATACTTGGACAAATTTTGGTGAGGATGTGAGAAAATACTCAAAGATAGATAGAGTGTTGATCAACTCTCTATGGCTTCATGCTTTTTCTAATTCTTTGGTGGAGTTTCATACGTAAGGCATTTCTGACCATTCTCCAATGGTTATTTCTATGTTTGAAAGAGAGAAAGGTTCATTTCCTTTCAGGTTTTGCAATTATTGGGCATTACACCCTAATTTTCTACAGACAATACAATTGTGTTGGGACACTGAAGTTTATGGCAATCATATGTATGTTTTAACTAACTCAGAAGCTGAAAATTGCTAAGTCCAAATTGAAAGGGTGGGCTAGGAGATACCTATCAAATTTGCAGAAGAGGCTTGATGTTGCAAGAGATGACCTTAAGCAAATTCAGAAGATGATACAACAACAACCTTTGGATTCAGTGTTGTACTTCAGGGAAAGAGAGGGCAGGATCAAGATGAGTTTACTTTTAGAGATGGAAGAAGTGGATTTCAAACAGAGAACTGAATGTGATTGGATGATATATGGTGAGGTGGTGACAAATGTAATGCCTATTATGTGGACACTGGAGGATCTCTCAGGCAATAGATTACAAGGTCAGGAAGATATTTCTAAAGCTTTCATAGGCTATTATAAGTCTTTACTGGGAGAGGTTTCAGATACTATATGTGACTATGCTCAACTAGAAGATTTACAGTTGAGAAATGAAGTGGATAAAGTTGTGGCAAGGCTGGGAACTATGTGAAGACATTAGGAATGAAAAAATAAAAGAAGTTTTATTCTCTATGAAGGAGAATAGTTCACTAGGGCCTGATGGGTACAATGTATATTTTTTTCAAGAAAGTTTGGAATATCATAGATGATTATTTCATTAGGACTGTCAAGTCTACTTTTATGCAAAACCTCATTCATAAAGGTACCAATTCTACCTTTTTATATCTCATTCCTAAACTGCATAAACTTTCCAAGATTGATGAATTTCGGCCCATTGCATGTTGTAATGTAATTTACAAATGCATCTCCAAAGTGATCAGTAATAGATTGAAACTTCATATATCAGCTCTGATTGGCTTAAATCAATCTGCTTTTGTGCCTGGTGGAGCAATTCAAGATAACCTTCTTCTTGCTCATGAACTGCTTAGAGGTTATAATAGAGTACATGGTGCTGCTCAATGCTCTATTAAGATTGATATTCAGAAAGCCTATGATTCTTTGAGTTGGGATACTATTGAAAAGATTATATTCAGATCTCGATTCTGTACTAAGTTTATAGGCTAGGTGAAAATGTGCTACACTTCTCCTTGTTTATTTATCCTTGTTAATGGGTACCCTCAAGAATATTTTGATGGTATGAAAGGCATCAGACAAGGTGACCCCCTGTCACCATATTTGTTTGTACTCATTATGGAGGTGTTAGGCAGTCTTCTGAAGCAAGAAGTTGCAAATAAAAGTATTGCTTACCACTCAAAGTGTAGGAGAGTGCAAGTTACGCACTTGTGCTTTGCTGATGATGTTCTTATTTTCTGTAAAAGGGAAGAAGCTACTTTGCAAGGTGTTAGTGAAGTACTGAACTCTTTCTCAAATCTCACATGTCTAAAACTGAATGTCTCAAAGACTACCTTGCTCACTAGAAGTATCATCCTTGATGTTAGTAAAGCCTTCTCAGATTTGCTTGGGTTTAGACATGTTACACCTCCTATTAAGTATCTCGGGCTCCCTCTTTCAGCATCAAGAATTGGAACTCAAGATGGTTTACCTCTGATAGAAATGATCACAAGTAGAGTAACAAATTGGAAGAATAGGTCTCTCACTTTTGCTGGTAGACTTCAGTTAATACAATCGGTTCTTTCTTCTTTACATACCTATTGGGCAAAAACCTTTATGTTGCCTAGTGGAGTAGTAAATTATGTTTCCAAGATAACGAATAGGTTTCTTTGGTCTGGTCCTAGTATGGACAGAAAATTGCACAAAGCTAGTCATGGAACTATAAGGTATAGCAAGATAGAGGGTAGATTAAATATTGTGGATCTAAAAGTTTGGAATGTGGCTACCTACTGTGGTTTGATTTTCAAAGTTGCATCAAGGGAGGACACTCTATGGACTAAATGGGTGTGGAAATACCATCTTAGAGGTAAGAACTTCTGGTCTATGAAGATTCCTTAAGATTGCTCTTGGGTATGGAGATGTATCTTGAAACATAGAAAGTCTGCGGCTAGATTTATGAGGTACACTATAGCAAATGGTGAAAAGACTAGTGTGTGGCATCATCCTTAGTGTTATGAGAAGCTTATAGTGAACAACTCTCAAGCAAAACATCTTATCCCCCTTTTTGATGATGCAAAGGTTAGTGAACTGATCATGGATGGGCACTGGAATGATTTAGTTCTAAATTTACTTTCTGTAGAGTTGAAAAATCTCACTATAAGTGTTGTGATTAATGATTTGGTTGCTGAGGACTCTGTGGTATGGACTGAAACTTCAACTGAGCTATTTTCCACTAAATCTGCCTACATGAGTACGTCTTAAAAAGATAAGAGAGAAAGTTAAATGGTACAAACTGGTATGGGGGAAGTTTGTCATTCCAAAACACTCTTTTATTACTTGGCAATTGTATAGTGGTTGTCTATCCACTCAAGACAGGCTTATAAAGAGGCATATTTTACATCACTCAGAGTGTTGCTTCTGTAATATTGACAGAGAGAATTCTCATCATTTATTCTTTGATTGTTAGTTTACTAACACCATTTGGTCTGAAGTAAAGAGGCATATGGGATTGGATCCTTTTGTTAAGGAATCTAATCATGAATGGTACATTCTTATGAGAAGATGAGGTTCTACTACTGATTCTGAAATTCTAAGAGCAATGATAAATGCAACTGTCTATGCTATATGGAATGAGAGGAATTGTAGGAGATTCAAGCACAAGAGTCACACCACCTTGCAAGTTACAAATGATATTATGAGAAAGATGAAGTTATATCTTCAGAAAGTTGTAAAAGAGGCCTCTGACAATTCTGCTACTAGGTTCTTACTGCAGAATCTTGGTGTTCAAACATGCATGAAGCCACAAATGTTGCAGCAATGCATGTGGAATAAGCCTTTACCACCTGCTGCGATGTTAAACTCTGATGGTACTTTGTCACCAGATAAATCAGGATTTGGAGGTATAATTCGAGACGAAAAGGGAGTAGTCTTATTGGTCTACAGAGGTAGTTCTATTCAAAGATCTATATTGTTTCAAGAGCTTAAAGGAATTGCTGAAGGTCTGAAGGCATCTCTGATGATTGACATTTGGCATTTGATGGTAAATTCTGACTCTTTGCGTGCAATGCAAATAGTAAATGGACAAGAAGCTATTCCGTGGTACTGTAGAAATATTATGCAAGCTATTTATATTCACAAGAGAGACTTTGACTCTATTGTGGTTCAGCATATATACTGAGAGGGAAACAAAGCTATTGATTACGTTGTCAAATTAGTGGATATGAGTTCTGTAGGAATTTTGTACTATATAGGTCCTTTAGAGGATGCTCTGCATGTAATAGTGGAGAATGATGCAAAAGGAACTGTTTTTAATAGATTAAGATGAATGCAGGTTGGGGTCTGCTATACCCATAACAGTTTCAAAAAAAATGTGAAACCAGTAATTAACTAAATGCGAGTGATGTTCAAAGTAGGAGTAGAGGACTGTTATATTACTTTTTTCACAGAAACTTTCTCAAGACTGAAATATGGAAAGGCAAATTTACCAAATATTAAAGTGCAAGTCCTGCTCAAATGAAATCTAAACGTTACGAAAAGTAAAAACCAAAAACACCATATATATGAGTATATGACTAATATTTGCTGACGTTTTGCTTAGTGATCATGACGTTGTGCATTTTTAACTAAACAACTCTTCTTTCTGCTTCTAGGATCCTTGAAAGCCAAACATTATCTTGTCCCATATCCCCAAATTACTCTAATCAAGCAGACTTTGCATCCATAATTTATAATTAACGAACTTTCGGTCCAAGACGAAAAAGATGTCGAGCATTATATCTCAATGCATTAAGCAATGTTTTCTTTGTTCTTTTGTGTGTGTGTGTGGACTGTGGAGTGCTCGATCATCTAAAATCAGTGAATTTCCTAACATTTTATAGAGACTAGAGAGCACATAATTTATTGTGATCGGGACACTTCACCCGATTCCTAACAACTTGTTCACTGACAAGTTCGGATCACTACCATATATAAATTTAAGTAGTCTCAGATGAAGATAACGTAGATTAATATATAGCTGTTTTTCTTTTTTTTTAAATAAAAGAAAAATAGTAGGCTGCATTTTGGCAATTTCGTAGAAGAATGACATATATCTTTCTCTGCTGCAAATTGCAAAAACACTCTTATAGGCCCATTTATTATTGCTTATTTAGGATTTACAGCAATACAGGCCCATCCTCAATCAACTTTTAGATGTGTCAACTGTCGAGAACCAAAATGTAACAGACAAAGTTAATTCAAAATCATAGAACTTACTGAATCTTAGTTATACAGCAGTATAGTAGTTGTCAAGAAATAGGTGATGTACATTACGAAGGTTGTATGGTACAATTCAAGACTAGTGAGTTGTTTCTTGGCATTTTCTATAATTTTTATTTTCTGTAACATTTTTATGCTAGTTCATTGATAATTTGATATGCATTTAATTTACAGGTGTAGCTGCATCCATGACCTACCAACAACAATACTCACCGGTCAAAGAGTCGCCATGGTCATGCAATAATGTGGCACAGTTGAGCAAAACCATATGTCCATATGCTTAGTCAAGTTAATAAGTTGAGGTTTCACACTTTCACACAGATGCATGATGCTTGAATAGTTGAACGACTGAATAATCAGTGAGGCGAAATATATAGTTCTTATCGCAATCCAGATTAATTAATTAGATATATTAACAAATAATAGCTGATCATGGATTTGGATTTTGTCATAGAGTTCGTCTACCCGAGGATATTCTCATAGGACGAGATCCAACACTGTTGGATGTGTGATCTAACGGTCTGAAAACCAAAAACAAAATCAAAATCAAAATATTGTTTTTGATTTTCGAACCGTTAGATCACAAATCCATCCGAACCCTCATCCCGATGAGGATATTCTCGTGTAGCCCAGGCCTTTGCCATAATAGTCTAGTGCATGTAACCAACATGTTTTGTTTCTCTGTTTTGTTTTGTTTCCTTGTACTGTTTCTTTTCATATTTCGTTGTTCCTACGCTTACATGCCAAAAAGTCAAAACATGTAGAACCGTTACTTGAGTTGAAAGAGTGCACCTAACCAACAACCGTCCGACCACAACTTACCAACTTCAACCTTTACACTTGACTAATTTCTATATAAAATGTGTAGAGAAACTCTCTTTTGTTAAAAAGAACTTCCCCATTTGAGAGAACAAGGCAAAGAAATATGGGTGTAAAGAGCAGGGTTCTTGTGGTAGGAGGAACGGGGTACATTGGTAAGAGAATGGTTAAGGCAAGCTTAGCCCAAGGTCATACAACATTTGTCCTTCAGAGGCCAGAGATTGGTCTAGATATCGACAAACTTCAGATGCTCCTTTCTTTCAAGGAACTAGGAGCCAAGTTAATTGAAGGCTCATTTTCTGATCATCAAAGCCTTGTAAAGGCAGTGAAACAAGTTGATGTTGTTATTTGCACAATGTCTGGTGTGCATTTCAGAAGTCATAATCTCATGTTGCAGCTTAAACTTGTAGAAGCTATCAAAGACGCTGGAAATGTTAAGGTAAGATCATGAAAAAGATCTTAAGATCAATAACTTCAGAACATCTTTTTGGCTATGACTTTAAAACACATCCCCACTTGCCCATGTGCAGTTTTAACTCATAAGCGGGATGAAGTCTCCAAGTGAGATTCTAGTAATTTGGCAATTTACATTCAGAGTTCAGGTAGCCAACCTGGATGTTATGGTATATATAGCTTTGTCAATTGCGTGCTGTTCTTCACTGAACATTAGTTTGTTTTTATTATGATGTATTTTCATTGCTATTATTTGTCATTAGTATTGTAGCACCTAAAAATCCAATTTCGTGTTGAATATGAGCAAGTTCAAGAGTTATTTGGACTCAGGAGTTTAAAATATTTCATTGATTTTGCAAGTTGTTGTTAAACAACATACATGTTTTCTAAGAGATTGAAGCATTAGAGATGATGATGCGATAAGTTGTCCGTAGTTGAATATACATAAGAGCAAGCTAGTAATAATCATTTTTATGCATTATTTTCAAATCTAAAACAGGGCAAAGATTAGATCTAGGAGGCACCAGCACAAAATACTCCTAAAACTAAACTATTTGTGGGTTTTTAAGGTGGTTGAAAGTTAAAAAAAAACAATGAACAAGTAGGCAAGCAGCTATCACGTACTGGTCTTTTATGTTGGAATGGAAGAGTATGCACCCTTTTGTCAAAGGACGAAAATGAAAAAAACACCATAATTCAATGAAAGAGTTTGGTATACAAAGAAAGAATATGGTTGAATTTATCGGCCAGTGACCATCTGTTTACCTAATCTAGTGGACTTTCAAGTTTCACCAAATTCTCTATGGGTTTGGATCAGTAGGAAATCTTATAGACGACATATTGAATACTTCTACAACATGTGTTGGAATCTCCAAGTGTATTTCAAAACACTTGTGTGTTGTTTAGTCCCACATTGTTGAACCACCACTAGGAAGTGAGGTATATGAGGTGAACCTCTAACATAAAGGCGTGCCCTTAGGGTACAAAGGCTTTTGTGTTAGGAGGGAGGACTCACCCAAAGGCACACGCACCCACACCGAGCCAAGTCGCGTCGGGCTTGGGCTTGTCTATGATATGATCATACCCATATAAACACATCCTGTGAGTTTCCTTAAGGACAACCTAATCCGTGCCTTTTTTTACCCTGTTATTCAATGAACAAGTCCCATTGTACTTTTTATTTTGGAATATATGATACAACAACATGTACATTATCTATGAATAAAAGCAAGATGATTAAGTTTACTTTGTTTTGTTTATTTATTTATGATTTGATTAGGTGATTGTTAAACGTTTCCACCATAACTTTTATTTTTATTTTTGGTTTGGATTCGTGTCTATCGTCTAGTTCAACTGTCCAAAGTAGTTTATAATGAGAACTGCAACCATAACTTAAAGAATACAATTAGCAAATTGTTTTCTAGAATTGAAGTTCCCACCATAACTTTCTTATTGTTCTGCTTTAGACTTTTGTGCCTAATATTCAAATATTTGATATAGTTTATCATAGGAAGTAAATGTATAAAAAGACTGTGGGGCTTTGTTTTAAAAAGATTGAAATAATTGACTTGAAATGATGTTGCAGCGTTTCCTACCTTCGGAATTTGGTGTAGATCCAGCTCGGATGGCACATGCCCTGGAACCAGGAAGAGTTACATTTGATGAGAAAATGATAGTGAGAAAGGCCATAGAGGATGCTGGTATCCCCTTCACTTATGTCTCTGCTAACTGCTTTGCTGGTTACTTCGTTGGTAACCTGTCACAGATGGGCACTTTGCTTCCTGCTAGGGACAAAGTCTGCCTATATGGAGATGGAAATGTAAAAGGTACTGCAAATAATCACTGATAATCTGAAACTTCCTATATTTTATATAGAAGGACTAAAGCCTAAAGATGTATGGCTCAAAAAAATTATATGCTTGGTGGTTTGTAAAGCCGTACTAGGCACATCAGAGCAGACAAACACTATAACTTATCAAGAATTCACTATCTTTTGTAATGATACTATCCATATCTTCTAAGAGGGTCTAAATGGAAATCACTCAAATATAGTTGCATTTAGTATTCTTCTTCTGCGGCAACTTATTATCATTCTCATTTTCCGTCAGCGGTTTACATGGATGAAGATGACATTGCCACATTCACAATAAAGAGCATAAATGATCCACGAACCCTCAATAAAACGGTGTACCTCAGGCCACCGGAAAATATCATTTCTCAAAGAGAGTTAGTTGGCATCTGGGAGCAACTCATTGGAAAAGAGTTAGAAAAGTTCAGTATCTCAGCCGAAGATTTACTTGCTCCCATGAAAGGTAAAGATTTATAAGTACAAATAAACGATCATAATAAGGTAGTTTCATCTATGGGCCATGAGTCCATGACTATCAAGTTATTGAGGTGCTTAATTTTTTCAGGACTGGACTTTGCTGGTCAAGTAGGAATTGGCCATTTCTATCACATTTTCTTTGAAGGATGCCTTACGAACTTTGAAATAGGAGAAGGTGGAGTAGAGGCTTCAAAGCTTTATCCGGAAGTTAAGTACACCCGGGTGCATGAGTACCTTCAACGTTACCTATAAGGTATACATGTTGTTCATGTGTAACTCAGTCATCAACTCGAGTTTATGAGTGTTTACTTTGGACAATTGATTGTAGGGTAGAGACTTATATGTATCCTTTCTGTGGTGCATATTTAGCAAAATAAATGTCCTGGTCATACATGTATCAAATGTCTGTGTAAACAGTTGTTTCAGCATTTATATATTTTGTCAGTTCACCAATGTCTGATTTCATGTTGCAGTGGAAACTATTATTTGTAAGTAATGGACTGGGGTGCCGGATCGGGGTTTTTTGGGTTTTAGCGGTTTTATCAGTTTCGAATTTTATTTCCCAAAACGGACAATTGTTGTACTAGCATGATAAATTGACAGATACAAGCAAGTGAATACACACACAATATGGTCATATGGATGCAGCACCATGTCATATATCTCTCCAAGATATAATATGATCTTACAAACACTTGGCAAGTGCTGATTAGCGAACAAAGGACAATCACAAGACAGAGCTTTTTGGTTCATATGTCATTGTACGTGAGTTCTTTGTTCTAATTTTGGTAAAATATGTGGACATGAAGGGACGGAAATCGTAGAACTGTGGAAGCACCACAAGAAAATTCTCAAGTGTTTCTTGTGGTACAGACTACAGAGAGTGTCAAGTGGACATGACACAATTCAAGCTCAGAAAGGCACAAACCAATAAGAAGCGAGATAGAGATCTCTTAAAGATAAGGACCGACCCCTAACCCCGAATAGAGATATATGCATACTACTATAGAGAGTTAAGTAACTTCATACAACTTAAACATGGCTGTGCTTCTTGGAAAAGTATGTGAATCTTCTAAATTTTGTCATCATCAACATTCATCAGCAATGTGAATATGTGATAAATATAGATCGAGTTGAACTTTTTGTGCGATGTCAAGCATAGCGCCTTAAAGGAACTTCCTCATAAACTTCTCTAATTTAAAGAAGGCTAGGGGCTAAATACTGAAGATAGATGTATAGCTCAAAATTTCTGATGCTTGGTAATTTCTACAACCATACTAGGTACATTACAAGCAAACAAACACCATAACATCTCAAGATTAGCTAGCTATTATAATTATATTAACAAAAGTGTAAAGTGGTAACAGGGGAAAAAAAAGAGTTGGTCACAGGGTCTAAAGTCTAAACAATGATTAGTTGATTTACTCTCAATGTAGTTAAGTAATTTCTCATTATCATTTTTCTGTCAGCCGTTTGCCCGTTTATATGATTGAAGATGACATCAACATACAGAATTAAGAGCATATATAGACAATCCAAATTTACTCTATAAAACGGTATACCTCAGTTGGTCAGGCCTCAGGCTGCCAGACAATGTCATATCATTTCTCAGAGCTTGTACATGTACCACTTAGTCTTGTATCCTTTTGGTGCTGCATATTCGGAAAATAAGTGTGTTAGTACTACTGCATGTATCAAATGTTTGTGAAACCAGTTGTTAATGTGCATCCTCCTTTCTCAGTTCAATGGTGAATATATACTGGCATACCGCAATGTTATACAATATTTTTCTTTTTAACAAAGATATAGGGGTGGGGGGGGGGGGGAGTGTCGAAATTCAGCTGATGTTTACATCACAACATTTTTTAATGAAATCTAATCCTTAAGATCATGAGCCCTCAGCAAGTCATTTAACATGCACAACAGTACCAATCTCTAGAACAGAGGATTTCAAAGAATTTAGGTCACCATGTTAGTTTATAGCGGAAGTGGCTGTGCTTGTGAGTGAGCATGCAAAGTAAATATCACTCAGATCCACACAATTGTAAGACAAGCTCGCTTACTACATATCCAAACAACTGTGGGACAATACTATTGCAACTATGATAAGATACTAAAATCTTAGCAGACATTTGGCATTTGTTGATTGGCCAACAAAGGACCTCACAAGACAGATAATTTTGCTTTGTATGTCGACTTCTTTATTCTATTACTACTGGCAAAATATGTGGACACGAAGGGGTGGAAAGGATGAGAGGTGGAAGAGATTGTCAAGTGGACAAACAAAATCAAGCTCAAAATGACACAAACCAATAAGAAGAGAGATAGAGATCTGTTGAAGATAAGGACCCTCACCATCCACCACTATTAATTCAGACTTGAGAAAGAGTCACAAACATCTCTAAGCTCAGCAACCATACCAAAGAGTACTAACCTTAGTACTGATCATATTTATATTTCTTTCTGAATCCTAATTTCCCTATCCACTATGGCTGCTTCTACCATGGCTCTATCATCTCCTTCTCTAGCCGGAAAGGCAGTAAAGATTGCCCCATCAGCATCTGACCTCCTGGGTGAAGGAAGGATTACCATGAGAAAGACAGGAGGCAGGCCAAAGCCAGTCTCATCTAGCCAATGGTATGGTCCAGATAGAGTCAAGTACTTGGGACCATTTTCTGGTGAGTCACCATCCTATCTCACCGGTGAATTCCCAGGTGACTACGGTTGGGACACAGCTGGCCTTTCCGCCGACCCAGAGACATTCTCCAAGAACCGTGAACTTGAGGTCATTCACTCAAGATGGGCAATGCTTGGAGCCCTTGGTTGTGTCTTCCCTGAACTACTTTCCCGCAATGGGGTAAAGTTCGGCGAGGCAGTATGGTTCAAGGCTGGTGCACAAATTTTCAGTGAAGGTGGATTGGACTACTTGGGTAACCCCAGTTTGGTTCATGCTCAAAGTATTCTAGCCATCTGGGCCACACAAGTAATCTTGATGGGTGCTGTTGAGGGCTACCGCATTGCTGGTGGACCACTAGGTGAGGTAGTCGACCCATTGTACCCCGGTGGCAGCTTCGACCCTCTTGGACTGGCTGATGATCCCGAGGCTTTTGCTGAATTGAAGGTAAAGGAGCTTAAGAATGGGAGATTGGCTATGTTCTCCATGTTTGGATTCTTTGTTCAAGCAATTGTTACTGGCAAGGGACCTTTGGAGAACTTGGCTGACCACCTTGCTGACCCCGTTAACAACAATGCTTGGGCATTTGCCACAAACTTTGTCCCCGGCAAGTGATCTGACCTATAAATTTGAGCCAGGGCATTTGGATTCTTATGTATGATGTAAATTGTTGTGACCTAATGAATGAAAATGTGAATTTTGTGTGCCATTCCAGCCTACTAATTAATGGTTAAGTCATGTGTCAGGTCAATTCTAATTAGGAACTCAATTCAATTCAAGTAAAGTGTGTTTATCACTGCAAATTAAAGACAGCCGACTTGTACATTATAAGTTTGGGAGGGGTTCTGGGGACATATCTTTAACAAATAAACAAACTCAAAATTGTTAGGGCATTTATAAGTTTTGGATTAGGCTGATTTTTTGTAGATATGATTTTCTAACTATTTTAAACATTGTCACAAATAATAAAAAAAAAAAAAAAAAAAAAAAAAAATCTAAACTTGTCAAATATAGTTAACAATTTACAAAATTTAGCAATTTACAATTTACAAATATGATTTCCTAACGATTTTGAATTTGTTTACATGTTAAAATAACTACCACAGTTTGAGTTTGATGGAGAAAGGGATTGCAATGTTGTTCAATACTTCAATCTACGGTAACTGATTTCCCTGGATGGTGTCCAACTTTTTCAATTCCTTTTAGTAATAATGCATATTGCAAACCTCACTAGTATCAACTCTCAGTCTCATGAATTCTAAATCCAAAGTTTTTCAGGGATCCTTCCTTGGTTCTATATATTCCTTAACATATGTATCATACTAATATTATTATATAAAAGATGGGTTAGTTAATACATTAATGTACGTTACTTATTATTAATGTCCACTTGAAAAATAATATATATATATATATATATATATATATATAGTGGGGCTGACTATCTTAACAGCTTATTTTGACAGCTTATCTTGACATCTACAACTTACACAATGAGCTAATTATTTTCTGGGAATATGTTCTCTATACAATAAAGATCATCTCTACAAATTATCAAGACATTTGAACATGTCTAACATTGCCAAAAGTTGTGTTTAAGTTTAATATTTATCTAACGGTCCACAATTTTAGCACTCTTTTGGTGGAGACGAATTTTGGTGGAGATTCTATCCAAGATAGGAAGATCTTCTCTACCAAAAATCAGCCTTTAGTTTAATATACAAATTCACTTTTAGGTTTTGGATGCCAAATGACACTCTAAATTGACACTCCTACCAAAAAGTGCACTTCTACAATGAATTAATAGCTGATTTTTTGTGGAGATGACCCTATTACCATGTTAATCATGTCTGCAAAATTTCAATTCATTTCGATATCTCTAACCTTGTCAAATTTATTTACAAAACTGGAAACATATATACCATTAAAAAAATTGCAAACTTCAACACAACTTTTGACAAGGATATACATATTGAAATGAGCTGATTTTTTTTTTATAGATCATATCCATAGTGGGGAGATCATATCTACTAAAAATCGGCTATTAAATCATTGTGTTTAGTAGGGATGTCAATTTGGGGTGTCATTTAGGGGTGTCAACTTGTTCATTGTGTTTAGTAAGTTTCGCAAGTGAGGCATACGCCCTCGGAAAAGCCTCACACACTAAAGCGTACGCTTCCTATGCATATACGCCATTACTCAACGCTTCCAGGGTGTTTTAGGTACAGGTACGCCTCGCCTCAAACGCCATTTTAAAACATTGGTGTGAAAGACGAGGAAAAATTAGAATGATTGACAGGTAAAATCAAGAAAACAAATTGAATACGTACGTAGAAATTAATCAAATGGAAAACATCAGCAAACTGCAGTAGATAACTAAAACAATTTATATGATATGCACTGTGCATTACCTCTACCGATCTACTAACTATTCTCAGCGGCGAATAGGACATATCGGTTTGAATACTTCATCATCTATTAATAGAGCACTTCCTCATTCAATAGCCAAAAGTTTGTACTGGCATTGTCAGGTTGTAGAAATCCTCCCCTATGCTATGATTTGGATGCTCTGGTCATAGTTAAAGAAATTATGATTGTGGTTACAAAAGTGAAAGCCTTACAAAACTGATTTACATAAGTGGTACATCCAACTAGTTCATATAGAATATATATTGAGTGATTAATATGAACCCAATCAGATGCATTAGTTGATAAAACAGAGGGACCTAAATACTTGATCATCTGATACAAGTGATCTGATGTATCTAATTTAGCCTAGGAAGAGCATTGTCATGCCTTCGGATCGTGGACTTGTGTGCGAATTGAATGGGTTTAAGCTTGAAAATCTTAAGCCTCTGGTATCAACATCTAGATTTTGAGGAGATTGGTGATTACTAGTATTAAATACGTCCTTTGGTTTTCCTGGACTTCAAAAAGTCTAGAAAGCAATTTCACCGACCACCCCACGGAATGCTAAAATATTTTGGATTTCTGGGCATAAAGATCCAAATGCGAATATTCATTTGAGCAATTGAGCCACTGGCTATGATTATTATATATTTCAATAAATAGAATTTTATTCTCAGATAAGCGGAGCAAGCATCTGACACATTCAACTCAGAAATGACAGTTTTTCATTGCAAGAGCATACAGGGATTGTGACTTCAAGTCCATCAAATTCAATCAGAAAACTCCACTAACGCCATCAATTGCATGCGTCCATACCGTTGCTAATTTATAATCATTGGCTGTAATTAAGATTGTACGTTGCAGGTTTGAACTCTTGAAGTTCAGTTGGTACATTTTAATCCCAACATTTGACAAGGATCAAGTACAAGCAGTGAACTTCGGGCAAGTCTCAATGATATTGAAAGTTATGATGCGTGTCTGTTGCATGGAACCAGTCTTCAATCTTTCAAAAATCTTCAAAGAGCAAGAGATGATGGTAATCTCACATCGACACATGGCAGAACACAATTGGTTTTAGATATATCTGGGATTCTTGGGAATTCCAAATATGGATTCTAATCTGTGAAGCTTTTAGAGGCGATTCAAAATAATTGGTGGATCAAATCAAAGAGTGCCAACTAATCATATACATACAAATAAGAAGAAACATAAATCCCTTTCAACCAATGAGAAAAGAAATTCAGATTTTATGGTAAAAATTCCCTGTACTGCCAACTCCTATAAATGCAAAACACTTGACAACAGCTAGAAACACAACTTGAGTAACAAACATACATATTTTTCTTTCTCCGCAGTTTATCACTTCCTCCAGTACCATGGCTGCTTCATCGATGGCTCTAACTTCTCCCTTTCTTGCTGGAAAGGCAGTAAAGCTTTCTCCATCAACATCTGAGCTTCTAGGTGAAGGAAGGGTAACCATGAGAAAGACAGTGGGCAAGCCAACCCAATGGTATGGTCCTGACAGAGTTAAGTACTTGGGACCATTTTCTGGTGAATCGCCATCCTATCTAACCGGTGAATTCCCAGGAGACTACGGTTGGGACACTGCTGGCCTCTCTGCTGACCCGGAAACATTTTCAAAGAACCGTGAACTTGAGGTCATTCACTCAAGATGGGCAATGCTTGGAGCCCTCGGATGCGTCTTCCCTGAACTACTTTCACGCAACGGGGTCAAGTTTGGCGAAGCTGTATGGTTCAAGGCTGGCGCACAAATTTTCAGCGAAGGTGGATTGGACTACTTGGGCAACCCCAGCTTGGTTCATGCACAAAGCATTCTAGCCATTTGGGCTACGCAAGTAATCTTGATGGGCGCTGTTGAGGGCTATCGTATTGCTGGTGGACCACTAGGTGAGGTGGTCGACCCATTGTACCCCGGTGGCAGCTTTGACCCTCTTGGATTGGCTGATGATCCTGAAGCTTTTGCTGAATTGAAGGTAAAGGAGCTGAAGAATGGAAGATTGGCTATGTTTTCCATGTTTGGATTCTTTGTTCAAGCAATTGTAACTGGGAAGGGACCTTTGGAGAACTTGGCTGACCACTTGGCTGACCCAGTTAACAATAATGCCTGGGCATATGCCACAAACTTCGTTCCTGGCAAGTGATTGGATTCCAACTCTATCCATGTGTGGTTTTTGTCTAATTCTCTTTTTGTGTGTGTGTGATGTAAATTGTTGTGAACTACTGAATAAATGTGAATTTCTCTACTTCAACTTATGTTATTGATTAGTTACAATGATTAGACAACGATTACAACTCAGTTATAGTGAGATATTAGAATTGATTTAAATTGTGTATTTCAATTTTAGAAGTCAGTAAATTAAGATTTCAAGAGTAGATTGTGTCAAAAGAATATATGTTCGACTCCTACTGCAGTTAAAATCCATCATTTTTTTCAATTTCCCCTTCATCTGTTCAAGGGCTTCGAGCTCGTAGAATTCACAGCTGCCCATTATCCAAGCCTCCATATTAGGCTAGTTGACAGCCATTTTGAGAAATTCCGATATTTGATACTTCACTTTCAAAGCAAAAGACTCATTTTCTAAGCAAGAATCCTTCTTTTTTATCTACCAAGTCAGTATGTATTATGAAATGTTGACTTTTATTCATTTTCTTTAGGTTTTACAGTTAGAATTACTAATATTTTAGAGTGATGCATCAATTTGACTCTGACGTTGATACACAACAAAATTTGTGCACCCCTGGAAACATACAAAGTTTCGGTAGAAGAATATTTGTGCGCCCAAATGGATGTATAAGAAATTAATACAAATTTTGAGTATGAAGAGTTTTAAAGACTCTACCACAGCCTTGAACGTCTTATAGTGCGTATCTCATTTTAGGCAAACTCTACCATACATAATTTGAGTCGATCGGAAGAGTTTTATAGGCTCCAAGGAGAGTACTCATAAGAATTATTGTTGGTACTTGGTAGTGCTTAGAAAGATCCAAAGGTAGTTGGGTGAAGCACATGCCGTGGGAATATGCTACCAATCGTGAAAATGTTTTGTTCGGCAGTAAATCAGTAACACATGAAAAGACTTGATATTTTCATTTTTCTTCAGAGTTGAGATCAAAAGTTGTTGATTATGTACGTACGTATATATAAAAGTACCTTACAAATTGTTGATTATCTATTTAATCCGGATTGTATATAAATGGCTCACCCAAATGACACTACTTAATACTTGTAGACTATGGGATGCGCCATGCAGTATGCCTGAGCTGAGGCCCATATGGCCGGTAGAGTCTTCCCTCTACTTCTGTGATAAATGATAACAGCTGATAGCCAGATTAGTGATAGCTACCTTTCAAAACCTTTAATTTGAAGGCAAAGAGATGAAGGTAATCTAAAACGAACACGTGGCCGAATTCAGTTGGTTATGAATCAGTGAAATCTAAAGATGGACACTGAGCTAAACATTAGAGGATAGTATACTTGGATAAGCTGGTGGATCAAAGTGTGCCAACTTGTCATATACTGATATACGAACGAATAAACATAAGCTTGATGAATTTGTAAAGCCAATGAGAAAAGAGATTTAGATATCCATGGATAAAGAACCACATGTACAGATATAGTCTCAACTTCTATTAAAGCAACACACTCACAATAACCACAAACACATACACATTCTTCTTAGTTCCTTACTCGTGTCTATCCCTCTAATTCCAGTACCATGGCTGCTTCCGCAATGGCTCTCTCATCTCCTTCTCTAGCTGGAAAGGCAGTGAAGATTGGTCCATCAGCATCTGAGCTTCTAGGTGAGGGAAGGATTACCATGAGAAAGACAGGTGGTGGCAGGCCAAAGCCAGTCTCATCTAGCCCATGGTATGGTCCCGATAGAGTCAAGTACTTGGGACCATTTTCTGGTGAGTCGCCATCTTATCTAACCGGTGAATTCCCCGGTGACTATGGTTGGGACACCGCTGGCCTCTCTGCTGACCCCGAGACATTCTCCAAGAACCGTGAACTTGAGGTCATTCACTCAAGATGGGCAATGCTTGGTGCCCTCGGGATCGTCTTCCCTGAACTTCTTTCACGCAATGGGGTCAAGTTCGGCGAAGCAGTCTGGTTCAAGGCTGGTGCACAAATTTTCAGTGAAGGTGGATTGGACTACTTGGGTAACCCCAGTTTGGTTCATGCTCAAAGTATTCTAGCCATCTGGGCTACACAAGTTATATTGATGGGTGCTGTTGAGGGCTACCGCATTGCTGGTGGACCACTAGGTGAGGTAGTCGACCCATTGTACCCTGGTGGCAGTTTCGACCCTCTAGGATTGGCTGATGATCCTGAGGCTTTTGCTGAATTGAAGGTAAAGGAGCTAAAGAACGGGAGATTAGCTATGTTCTCTATGTTTGGATTTTTTGTTCAAGCAATCGTAACTGGCAAGGGACCTTTGGAGAATCTAGCTGACCACCTGGCTGACCCAGTTAACAACAATGCTTGGGCATATGCCACAAACTTTGTTCCCGGCAAGTGATTAGTCCTAAATCTCGTTCTTATTGTGGATCTCAGATAATATTCGCGTTTGTGATGTAAATGGTTGTGAGGATGAATAAAATGTGAACTATGTGAACCACTCCAGTTAATAGCAATTTCCTCATTTTTTCATGAATAAAATGTGAACTATGTTGACCACTCCAGTTAAGTTCAAATTGTTATGTCTTCCCAGTAGCAGCAGTTTGGGATGGAGCATTAATTCAGTCTAGAAGTGCATAAAAAATTCGAAAAATTCGAAAAAATAGGAAAATACTTTGATTCCTTAACATAAAACTAAAAGTGTGTGATACTAAAAAAAAGAACATAGAAACGGGGTATGGAATTCCGAATTCTTATCCCCGGCATAGGCAACTTGGTCTATGTTCACAGTGCTTGAATTTAGAATGAGACTAAGCGTTGTGATCATCTTCAAACAGATAACCAGTCGGGCCTCACTGCATCTTAAATGATCTTGAAATTTTCCAGACTCAATAGCTGGTAAACATGTTAAAACAGCTTGATCAATCCCAGTAGCTTAGCTTGAACGAACAAGAGTTAGCTGTGGGTCGGAATTCCATATATGACACGCAATTGGCGTTCATATACGGTCACTGGAAGATCTCTGCGGTATTGCAAATAAAGTAAAACTGGCTTTTCATAGTTATTATTGTGCAGTTGAATTTCGGACCTACAGTATATCCATTAACAACTATTAGCTACTTTTTAGGCCTACTATTACTACTCACTATTTGTATAACGATGGTTTGCATTGCAATACACACTGACACCTATCTCTATGTAAATCAATGATTAGGACTTTTGACACATCAATAGGTTTAAATAGTAGGTCAAATAAGTGAGTCGGTGTAGCATTCCTAATTAACAACTAGTATGAGTGAAATTTTGGCCGATAATAAATAAAACCTGTTTTTGCCAATGTGAAATAATATCATGATATGCAGCAAGAGGGGAGAAATTTTATTCAAAGTACATGAAAGGTTACATGTATGCCAAATTGAACTGTTACAGTAATTTCTTGTCATGTCTCATTTGTATGAAAAAAATACGAAGGATACATTTGCCTTTGATTGCTTCGCAGTAAAAAGCATCGAATACATAAGAAGAGTTGCAATACACTGGATAAATGCTGTGGATACATGTAACAATTTACAAAGTGGAAAGGATCCAAGGGTAAGTCGATACGAAGTTCTTAAAGCACATAGCTTCCAGAGTCTCCATTCTCAAACTCCCTTTAACTTTCCGGCCCCTACTTGCAAAAGAATTTGAAGAAGGCAACTTGTAGTCCAGCTTGGGAGATAAGTCAGCTATAATAAGTGTTTGCCAAATGAGTTAGTTTTTGAGGATTAAGAGAACTCAGCATGTATAAAGGAATCAAGCCCGTTTTGATGACTTCGCTCTTGCCACAGATTTCTCATATAGATCTGTATACTGTGAAGCTGAAGAGTCCCAACTGAAATCTATCTTCATGTTCCTCTGTACAAGCTGCTGCCAACTCTCACTGCTTTTTCTGTAGTGATTGAATGCCCTTTCCAAAGCACTGTTTGCTCCCTAAAGAAGTGCGGATAATGGTCAGACTGGTAGATGGAGTAAGGAAATTATATGCACTCGGGAAACAAGAAGAACAGCTTCACATTTCTAGAGGTCAAATAAAGACTTATCTACCAACGATAAACGTCGAATACCTGCTCATCAGCCGTCACAAAGGTAAAACCATTACGAAAATTAAGCGGAATGGTATCATCGTCAACATCAAAAACACTACAAAAAAGAAAAATGAAGAAGATTTATCTAGATTATAGAGGAAAAAAATGTTCAACGTATTTGACAACAGAATAAATGGGAGTGCCACAATGATTATATACCTGTCATTCAAGCCACCAGTTTTTCTCGCAATAGGTACAGCTCCATATCTCATGGAAATCATCTACAAAAGCATTTCCAAGATACTCTAGATAAATTATATCTCATGTAAAAGCAAAGACAACTCACCAGTGCAAAAAGTGGTGTTCTTGTTTTTGCATGTCTACACACAAATTGATCGAGAAACACAGTGTGGAGCATAGGATCCACTCACCATTGGTACTTAATGGTCACCATGAAAACAAAATGGGATTATATTTTTCTGGACAATACCTATTTCACTATTTGTGCAGATCGCCAATAAACTCTCTGTTTCAAAGAGAAGTGGCCACCTCAAGACCACAGAGGATATGACGCATCAACTGTTATCATTGTTTGTTCTTTACCCATATAGTTTCAACCTATCGAAAATTTAGCCAAAGAGTGCAAGGAGCCATGGATTATACCTGTGTAAGACCACAGGGCTCAAAAATTGATGGGATAACGAACATGTCAGACGCTGCATATATGGAGTGGGAGAGAGCCTCATCAAACTTCAGTATTAATCGAATGTGAGGGTGACTCTGAAACTGTTTTGCAATACCCTCGAACTCCCTCTACAAAAGAAAGTAATCATGTTGAGAGTAAAAGATAAGTAAATTAAATTTCTACGATAACCATATTACAAAAACCTTTGCATTTAACAGCTATACTTTTGTGTTGATTATGCTGCCCAGTGCTGGAAGGATGCAACGCCTCGCCACTCACCACATGTCAATATTGTCCCCACTTACACCACCCAAAGGCCCAGGTTGAAAAGCCCCATACCCACATGGATGGGCAAGCTTTGGACCTGGGCCTTTGGGTGGCGTAAGTGGGGACAGTAACGACATGTGGTGAGTGGTGGGGGTCACAAAGGATGCCCATAAAGTTGCAATCAAGCTACAAAAAACTCAAATATGCTTTTACTAGGTGGAGAGCAATTCTACAAACTCCTCCCGTAGCTCTGGTGTTTAAAATTTGCACACCAAGTAAAATATATGTATGTATATACCTTGAGACAGAAGGAAACTTACTTGAATATGTTCCACAGGGCTTGAACCCAAAAGTACAAATTGTCCCCCTAACTCCAGCGTACGATATATTGCATGTCTAATAAGATGTACACCCTTCTGTGGCACTAACCTTGTTATGCAACCAACCTAGTTTGAAATAGATCAAAGAACTCAAGTGGGAACACTACAACGAATTTTTTAATCCAAATAAATCAGAATATAATAAGGATACTAAATCATATACTTAGGAAGAGATTTACAGTTTTACTATGGTTACATATAAAAAAGAACATCTTTAGCAACAATAGTTGAATTGCACATAATGGTGGACTAAAAGATATTTTACACTTTACCGAGTAGAAAAAATAAATGGACAAGAAGATACCATGACTTGGCAATAAAGAAATTAATCAAAAATCTAGACAAAACTTCTTACAGTAATCTTTTTATGATTTTCATGGACAACTTAAGATGTTACAATACTGTCCTCTTTCCTGATATGAAGGTCAACCAAGTCCATTAAAAATTTAGAATGAGTTATTATGAATACCGATGTTGATATATTGCATACCTTATCGGACACCAAAAAGATAAATGATATATTGTAGAAGGATGCTGCAGAATGATACTTACCAGCGGCTGTGTGGAGTCAGCAGAGGAAAGTTTTAGTTTCTTTCTCAAAGCTTCTTTATTTTCCAGTTTCCCTTGAGGATCATCAGCATTGTATTGGACTTTTAGAAAATCATCAGTCGACGGGTCCCATGAATCAGTATCAATTCCATTAAGAACTCCAACAAACTTTTTGGAGTAAGAATTCAATGTTGTATGAAGGCCACGTCCACCCTTTTTTAAAAGAAGTATATGATTACATAAAGGTAAAAGTGTAAAACCATGCGTGTCCTCAAACTATTTTATGCAAACAATTCATTACTATTGCAAAGTTGATGCCTGGAAAATCGTGGGAATTTGATAGTGAGTGGCATCAAACCATTACCAAATTTGTAGTCAGTATGATTCATAAATCTAATGAAAAGGATGCTATGAAGTAGTGAAGTACACATATACTGCATATAAAATCTATCATTGGCTGCAGAATCAAACTTCTAATATCTGAGGTATGCACCTCTATAATAATCTATGATCCAATGACCAATAGTTTGAAATTTTAACATTATGCACTAATCTGGAACATCACTCTGATTGACATTACCACTTTAGACTAGAAGCTACTACATCTCTTAATGGATTCATATCAGGGTAAACAGAAAGTGCTTTATCTCAATTTGTAGTTGATACAATTAAGGTTATTTGTTGGTCAAATGAGAATAAAAAATGGACTTCGGAAGTCTGAGCAAAAAACATCCACCCAATATAAGCTCTAGAATCTCTTCTGTGACTATTTTCAAATTCTGGAGCAACTTGTATATTCTTTGAGCCTTAGAAGCACAAAGGCTCATAGTATCAATATATTAAAGTCTTGTAGAATAGTCATTTCAATCACATTATAGCATTCAGCAAATTGGAAGTTAAAAACTAGAATAAATAAAAGCAAAACTGAACATAATTTACAAACTGCTACATCATTCATACCTCTGCAGTTCGCACCTCTTGAGCATATGTAGGAGAGACTGTAGTTACTATATTAGAGAACACCACTGCACCCTGCCATATATTGACAATAAGGAGAGAATAAAAAAAGTCAGCACCACGTCTTTACAAAGGAATCTTTGAAGTCCATGACTTTAATAGATTGAATAATATATTCTAGTAGCATGAAAATTATATTTGGTCTCAGAATCTCTCAGTCAAAAAGGGAGATGGTATAAGACGCTCGAGGTATGTGTTGGACTCTCAATTCGCCACAAGTTTCTAATGATATCCCTCAGCCAAAAGGATTTATTTTATCAGTCTGTAACATCTAAAGATTCTTTTACCTTCACAGGATTAACTCTGTCATGTGCTGAATTATCTTGCATCCTATCTGGTCTATTTAGCTGTGAAACATCGAGCCCACAAGAAGCCAACTCTGAAGCCGGTGCACTCCCTTGATATTCAAAATTGTGGCACGTAAAGCAAATTCTTGCTGAATTTAGACCCTTGGGTGCATATATATCCCAATAAAGTGGTGCCTAGGAAAGCAAGACGATTTTTAAGTAAAACATCAAAACAGAATATGATATTTGTAGTAAAAAATAAAATATAAGACAAAATTATGATACTAAATTTTGTCAGCCCTTACAACAAAAGCAGTCTGCCAATCGTGGCAATGGAGTATGTCTGGTTTTTTTCCAGCTTGAAGAATCAACTCAAGTGCTGCACGGCTAAAATATGAGAAGCGTTTAAAATCATCATGTTCCCCATAAATTTGACCTCTCCAAAAGAACTTAGCTGGATGTTGAGGCTCAATAAAGTAGACAGGAAGGCCTGCATTGTCAAACTTTTCTCAAAATGGAGCATTTTCAGGCACACAAATACACATAGGATAAAGTCACATCCAATAGATCTTACTTGGGGGGCGGACACACACTACTGGAATCAATGACAACCCCTTTAATGGATATACCATTTGTTTAAATATGTAACTATCCATATATTTATAATCCATCAAGAATATACATGTTCTTTGCATATAGCATTCAATAGCATACCAATTGGTAGGTATATTAAATTAACATACAAGTACATACATATTATAATTGGTCGGCTTTGGAAGGAAAATGTGTGCAGTAATAGAGGGGGAGATGGCATGGCCGCATGAATAGAGTGTAAATAAAGGGAGTTTGAAAGGGGGTAACAAAAGACACAAATATCAAAATGTTAAAGAAGGAAAGGCGGGAAAATAGAGACTTTATTGTACTTTTTTGTGTTTCAAATTTGCAATATCATAACTTTCCATTGGCAAGTTGGTTATCAACAAAGAATGAGACCAGTCATGCACACCAAATTCCAAAAACGAAAAAACAAAAATAAAAATGAAGTGTTCAGCACTCAGTAATACGAGTTGGAATCTAGGATATAGTGAATACCTTCAACAACTCCAACCCAAACTTTATTTTTAAAGAGTCGTCCATCAAAATAAGACTCTAGCACCATATCCAAGGCCTGCATGAACAGTTCAATCTCTAATCTAAACCTTCCAAATTAAAAAAGAAAAAGTAACCATGTCACTGTTTTGCATGAAAATCATTATTCAGAAGAAACAAAAACCTGCTTGTCATACCCTCAAGTCAGTAACACGGTCATATTGCATGCAGTCATATTTGGGGATAACAATTTCCACAAGATGTCCCTTCTTTTGTAATGCTTTACCAAGACCAGACACAACATCTCCTAAACCTCCAACCTATTGAAGAGGCAATCAACAGATTATAATTTGGAAAAAACAATGCAAGTAATATTAACCAGCTAATTAATTCAAAATATTTGCTAACTAATACTATAAAAATAGTAAATTTTCTGAAAATTATTATCAGCAAAGAAGGTCCTATAAAATTGAATTCTATAAGAAAGATCTATGATCCGATATAGGGTATCTAGAGCTCCGTATAACAAACAATATAAGACCTGGGGTTGCTCCACTCATTGTCAATCGGTTTTAAGTTGGATACCCAAAACTAATAGAATATCATTGAAAAATTGTATTGCGCCTATCTGTTAGAAAATAAAGTGAGACTAAATTTACCTTTGCTACAGGTGCCATCTCTGCTGCAATATGAATAATATGCAATCCTTGACTGCATATACCAACACAAAGCATGAAAAACACCAGATATGTGTATATGCATCCTTATAAAAGCTTTATATTTATTGCTTGTATTGAAAAGAAATAAATACTGCATACCTTGTTGGTGATGATATCAGCCTAAGAAAGGTTGCCACGATTTCAGTTTCGTTTTTGTTTTTGCAAGCCAAGTAGGCATCGTAAATCCGTGTGTCTCTTTTCCATGCCATTTCTCCCAACAGCTCTGCATCATTGGATGATATTTTCTTCTCAAGAAACCAACCATCAATCATAAGCAATATACGACTCCAAAACTCCCACGGCATATCAATAACAGGTTTTTCCAACGCCTTTCTCTTGCTTTCCTCTTTCAGATTATTAAGTACATCTTGAAATTCCTTAACCGATTCCTGGTATAACTGAACATGAGAATGTATCTCTTCATCAGATCTTTGGAGGCTCTCTTCTAAATGTCTTATTTTCTGTTGCATTAGCCCATCATATTGTTGCATTTTTTTAGATGATGATAGATGCAACTTTGCTTCTTCCAAAGATTCTTCCAAACTATCAACCTTCTTCCGGAGCTCATGATTTTGTTGCAGAACTGAAATAGCTTCATCAGCTTGTTTCGCAGCCTTATTAAGCAGTTCTTGTAGACTTCCAACCTTTTCCCACAGGTCCTTGCATTCAAGTTTTAGGGGAGAGAGTTTTAACAGATCATCCTGAGCAACTACAAGTTTAGATTCCAAGTTCTTTAGGGTAGCCTGCAAAGACACACGTTCACTCTCTAATGCTATTACGCGCTTATCTGTTTCATTGACGTTACTTAATTGCTCCTGAAGTACTCGTATATCATCCTTCAGGGACATGTTCTCTTTTCTTAATAGCCTGAGTTCCTTACTTAGAGAATTGAAGCTACCATTATCCTTATTCGAAACTATGTTCTTCTCATCGATACCCTCAGTAACTCCCTTTTTAGACAATTCACTCTTCAATTTCTCCAATTGACTTTCAAGGAGTTCCACATGTATCTTTTCTTGTGCTGCAACCTTAATTCGTGCATCGGTTTCTGCCAACCTCATCTCCAAGCTGTTAACATCTTCTTGCAAAGCCTCCTTTTCAATAAGAATCTTATCAAGATCTTCTAGTGCACGAACCCTTGCTTGATTGAGAAGTAAAATATCTAACAATATTCCAAAAAAATATAGAAATTAGTTTCTCAATGAAAGAAAATAAATTTCGACAGAAAGACAAACTTTAAGAACCCTCTAGTAGCCTAGCAGAGGCTTAATGGCTACTTTTTTTCAGCATTTTTTATCATTCCTATCAAATCCCCAAGTTGAACATGTTCTCCATTGCGAGCATTCTCAATCTGAACAGAACATAGCTCCCATTAATTCAATGAAACCCACTTCAGGGAACAATCAGGTAGCAGTAATTAACAAAAGCACATTACAATAGGGCAGAACATGCAAAAAATCATTTCAATTTCTGATATACTAGGCTTCAACGTGGTATGGTTTATCAGTACACTAAAATTGGAAAGCCTATGTGTACACAGATACACTGTAAAACTAAGGTACAAAGAATATGAATTCCATCCACTAACTTGTGATGATGTTAATCCTGCACAATTCAATAATATTTTGCAGTATGGTAAGAATGCTTCATTCGAGGTTCTATATATAAGAGTTTAGACGTCTCGCTCAAAATGATTTCTAGGGATGGATCAATTACTTCAAAGAGTTGACTTCAGGTCTGACCAAGTAGTAGTATATCATGTGCTTTAATTGCCAATCAGAAACTTAGGACACCTAACAGACTGTCTTGATTGGTTTTAAGAACTACTTATCCATGATTAATGGAAATGTCTGTTGATTGTTGTGAATAGTTTTGTTTACAAGCATTGGCAGTAGTAAGTACCTTAAACTTTGCCTCCTCTAAAATTGTAGGACCAACAAAATCTGCTCCATCCATGCTCTTGGCAATTACATCGATGACACGTTCATCACTGGATGTGCTTTCCTGCTGTGAACTTGAGGTATGGTCTACTGTAGAACTCTTAACATTGAGGCTCCTATCATTTGACCGGAAGTCTTCATCAATCGAAATTTCTCTAGATGAACTTGTACGTTCTATGTCACTTTTAACTTCAGTGCTCTCATCGCTAATGTTTTCACTGGGTGAATCTGCAGTTTCACCGTCTGCGTCAGTATTATTCTCACAACTTGACTGGAAACTCTCATTCACTGGTAGTTGTCCAGGAGAGACTTTCTTTGCCTGTTGTCTCTTATTTCGGAAGCTGAAAAAATTGCAATATTTCACCAGTTGAGCACATGAAAGAAAAATAGATGAACTAAAATTCTAAAAACACAAGAAAATCAAAATACAACTTATACAAGCATTCTACTTTGCTTCAAACAACCAAAAGTCATAAATAGTGAGACGGATATCAAAAACAGATAGATGAGAAGCTAAAAGAAGCCAGGAACCCACTGAATCCAAATAAAAAATATAAGTACAAGCCAGTTCTTTCATGTCAAAGCTGCGAAAATATATAAAGACTTTAAGAACTTCTTTGAACAGGATGACGAACTTATTTTCATTTTGAAAAGATAGGTTCCATTGAAGCATACTCTGTTTTGCAGAACGCAAAATCAATGACTTCTCAGTCCCACTATAACCACCTCTGGAGTTTGCTTTAAGTGCTGATTCACCAAATCTTGTTGATCTTTCTATCTTTTGCATTGCTCAATTTTTTAAG
Organism: Coptis chinensis; assembly: GCF_015680905.1. NCBI lineage: Eukaryota > Viridiplantae > Streptophyta > Magnoliopsida > Ranunculales > Ranunculaceae > Coptis > Coptis chinensis. The sequence goes on from NC_141464.1 coordinate 80,250,953, forward strand.
CATTTCCTCAATCTTTTTAATCTTCAGCTTGGAAATTGTGAAGCCGTTGCATCAGGCCATATAGACTAACCATCTTTTCCAAAGTGTTCCATCCATCTTCAAACCGCAGCCCCTACTGCTACTACATCTAACTTTCTAAACAACATTTACTTTATGGTAATTTAATTTATGGTAAATTTTAAGAATGTATTGATAGGCCTAGTAATTTGTGCATTACTACTGATATACAAAAGAAATTAGATTGCCCAGGCACCAACGTGCACTCCCTGTCTTCGAGTAAACCCAATCCACATGTCAATCTGTAAATTCCTTACAATAGCAGGCTAATAAGGTTTGCTACTAGAGCATTTGAGCTCCATAAGAAGCTTCGGGTCATGAATGATGTGCCGCCAACTAAGCTGACTATGGCAACATGTCAACCAAAATTTTCTTCCATAAATCTTCAGCAAAGTACAGTAAGTTCTATATAACGTAAATGCCCCATTTAACAATAAAGGAATAACCTAATGGCTCAAATATTTAGTAAGGTAACTAAAGCACCTCCAAAGTGAACAATGTACCGCATAGTCTAGATCTCTAAACTTAAAACAGATCTGATGAGAGACACAGCAAGTTCCTGAATGATCTAGCTTAAATATTCCATCAATACCAGTACCAATGTAGACACTGTACAAGGCAAATTTCTATCCCAAATTCATCCCACTTGAACCCCCAATAAAGAAACACAGAGACATCACATTTTACAAAACCATGGAACCATTATGCTCTTAAGTTTAGCATGCATTCAGGATTTTCGCTAAACTCTGTTCATAACTGATAATGACCACTTTTATCCAGTAAAAAGCATATCTAAAGGATAAATTCTGCAAAAAGAACCAACAGATTTCTAACAAAAACAAAGAATGCCCCATTAAACCCATTGTGTATAAAGTATATAACATTCAATCAACAATTTCTAACTACCAAATGCACAAAACAAAACAGCCCAATGCTTATTACAATCAATAAAAAACAAATCTTTAATTGAAAAAAAATCAAAAAGTACCTCAAATTTCTCTGCCGTATCTTGCAAGAAGTGAGTATTAACCGAGGAGAAGAAGTGGGCAAGCGTGCATTTGAATGGTTATAGGTAAGACCACGCCAACTATGATGAGTAATAAAGAAGGTTGCCATGAAAGCCTTCTCAAACTTTCAAATACTACACAAAGCATAGAACAAAAAAACTGTTTATTTCCCACCACTATAAACACTGCATGGGGTTATCAGTGTTATGAGTTAACCGTTGTTACAAGTAAAGAATAGTAATGTGTTTGTACTCTTTAATGTTGTTGTCTTATTTTTTAATGTTGTAATGGAACTGTGTAATTGTGTAAATAATCTAATGAAAAAATTTGCTAAACAAAAGCTGACTTTGAGTATTTAGTGTATTACGTGTTGTGTCTGTTTCTTATCTTGGCTTTGTGGTGATGACATGTGGATCTCACTAAAAGTTAGGAAAAATGATGTATTAAGACTATATATATGGTACTTCCTCTCCAATTAACACGGGTTTTCAACTATAACGGGATACTTTTTCCAATTAAAACATATGATTTGTTAAAAAAAAATTGAATATGTTATTCAGGAAGTTTTCTATCTCCTTTAAAACTCTGATGTTATTGAGAGGGGGGATATTAATTATCGAAAAAAATAAATAAATAATCCATATGCTTTTGATCTGAAAATTAATGATTTTGATGGATTTAAGTCGTTAACATATGCTTTTAAAGTTATTCACATCACTAACTTAACAAATTTCCATACTTGTCACGATTCTTTGATAACTTTCTCATGTTAAAAAGATATGAAAGTAACACAACCTAGCTAGGTTGTTGCTTGTAATATATTTTGTACCTTAATGTATATATGTTTTTTTTTCTTAGAGAGATTGTCATTTACCGATGTAGTATTTTATTTAATCCATACAAATACATGAATTTACTATATATTTTATTGAGGAGGAAACATAAATCACATGTATTTTTTTACGGCTAAAAAAAGTGAAACAACTTTTATTTCACAAATTTCTACACTATAAGACAATAACATCTTTTATCTATCAAATAACATTTTTTTTTTTAATTTCCACATTTGTACAAATTAGAAGTACCTCCCTCACTTCACTACAATAAGTAGTATCAGCTCCATCTGTTTTAATATTTTAGAATAACCTCCCTCAAGTCACTAAAATTATATAATTATCTCTGTTTTTTTTTAAATAAATTAGAAAAAACCTCCTTTTTTGTCACAAAATTTATGTAATCAACCCTCCAAGACTTATATCCATACCACTTCTTGAATTAGAATTAGCATAAAAACTTTTTGAATTAGAATTAGAATCCGAAAAAATCTATGCTACTTATCGATCTCAAGGTGATCAGTTTGAAGACTTAAAAAAGAAACCGAGCATAGCACTGTTCGCATCTTTAATATACATATTCCAAACTGAAACAACTTTTATTTGATGGGTTGACAGGAAATTTGTAGAAATTAGTATGAAACACAACTGAGATAAAAAATTTATTTGAGTTGGGTCGTGGGACACAACAAATTTATTGTTTTAAACTACTTCTCATAGAGATAATTCAGAAGCTTCTTCTAACCTTCAACATTCTTTCCCAATATCATTTTTTTCGCCATGTCTCAACAACAACTAAAAACATAGTTTTTTTTACTTCTGATACCAATTTCGAAAACCTTAAAATTGTGTTAGAAAAAACTCCAACTCTTCCACATTAAACTCCAATCTCACAATCTCACTCACGCCACGTCCTACATCAAAAAACCTCATTGAATAACCTCATTTCTATTATCTAGTTGAACATTTTACTCCTCTTTGCTCTATCTACTCTCTTACTTCGTCCTTCTAAGTTCTAACCCATTATTCTCTACTGAAAAATGGCAAGTAGTTTTTTCAACCAATTCGAACCACCACCTCCCAAGCCCATCCAAAACTTATGGGTCCGATATAATGAAAGTGGATAAAAATTTTCCTTTACAGATGATGAAAACGACTCTCTAGTTGAAGATGTTATGAGAATCAAAATACCATCCCAATACATTCAAGATTTTAGGAGTGCCCATTTTCGCGCCAGGAAAACTCCAACCGTCGTAAATCTTTTATATGCAAATTCAAAAAAGAACCTAGTTTTACTAGAAGGGTTGACAAGAAATCTTTCGAAATTAGTAAGAAACAAAACTGAGAAAGATAATTTTTTTGACCAGATAACTGTCCGTGGTCGGGGTCGTGGGTCAAAGCAACTTCATTTATTTAGTCCACTTCTCATAGAGATTATTCAATAAAAACTTCTTATAACATTCAATTTTCTTTCCCAAAATCTCTTTTTTCGTCATGTCTCAACAACAGCTAAAAACATAGCCTTTTTTTCTTCTGATACCGATTTCGAAAACCCTAAAATTATGTTAGAAAAAACTCCAACTCTTTCAACTTAAGATATTAAAAAAGATAAAGGAAAAAGTAAAGAATCAACTTCTACCAACCGAAGTTCCTTTCATAATTTGGGGATAATTCTCAGAGTGATCGTTCAGAATAGTGCCATTAAAAAAAAGGATCGCGAGTTTCATCCAGTAGTTCATGATTTCATATTTCTTCTTGCAGGAGAGGGAGAGAGGTATGACAATACTTCATTTTTTTTACTACCAATAATAATTATTTATTTATTTTGTATTTGTTTTATTTAATCCGTACAAATATATGAATTTACTATATATCTTATTGAGGAGGAAATATAAATCACATGTTTTTTTTACGGCTAAAAAAAAGTGGAGAAACCAAAATATCTTGTTTGGGCTGAATATTATTTATTGAGGACGTCTAGAGTGCGCAGGGTGTACTCGTGCGCAGGCTTATAGGCCCTTGGACAATACTTTGTGAAGCTTGCTATTACGAGTGACCTAGATTCAATACATTACTCTCTCTCTTGCGCACATTAGCTTTACTCTTATTTATTAATCTTTGATAAATCTCTACACTGACAATAATACCTTTTATCTATCAAATAACATTTTTTTTTTTTTAATTTCCACATTTGTACAAATTAGAAGTACCTCCCTCACTTCACTACAATAAGTAGTATCAGCTCCATCTATTTTAATATTTTAGAATAACCTCCCTCAAGTCACTAAAATTATATAATTATCCCTGCTTTTTTTAAATAAATTAGAAAAACCTTCTTTTTTTATCACAAAATTTATGTAATCAACCCTCCAAGATTTATATGCGTATCACTTCTTGAATTAGAATTAGCATAAAAACTTTTTGAATTAGAATTAGAATCCGAAAAAATCTATGCTACTTATCGATCTCAAGGTAATCAGTTTGAAGACTTAAAAAAGAAACTGAACATAGCACTGTTCGCATCTTTAATATGCATATTCCAAACTGAAACAACTTTTATTTGAGGGGTTGACAGGAAATTTGTCGAAATTAGTATGAAACACAATTGAGAGAAAAAGATAATTCATAAGCTTCTTATAACCTTCAACATTCTTTCCCAATATCATTTTTTTCGCAATTTCTCAACAACACCTAAAAACATAGTTTTTTTTCTTTCTGATACCAATTTCGAAAACCTAAAATTGTGTTAGAAAAAACTCCAACTTAAAAGGCAAAGGAAAAAGTAAAGCATCAACTTCTATTATTCCAAGTTCATTCAATAGTTTCGGGATAATTCTTAGGGAGATCGTTCTGAACAGTGGCATTAAAAGAGAGGAGTTCAATCCTATAGTTAATTAAAGACTTCATACTTCTTCTCGTGGTAGAGAAGTATGATTTGATATGATAAGACTTGCATTTTTTTTACAACCAATAATATCAATTTTTTTAAAGATTTTATTATTATTATTATTATTATTATTATTATTATTATTATATTTTTAGGGACCTTGATAGGGTAAGGAATCACCCTGCACTTTTGAACGTCGGATTAGATAGAGTGAGCTTTGGAAATGGCAAAAGAAAAGTGGTCAGTCACCCACTATACCTTTGTTTCCCAAGGTCAATGCTCAAATCAAATAAAAATCTATGCTACTTATCGATCGGTTTGAAGACTTAAAAAAGAAACCGAGCATAACACTGTTTTCAACTTGTTTCAACTTTCAACAAACGACATAATACAGAGAGATTATTGTTGGTGTTTTTGAGCTGTGGGCATTGTTTTATTTTGTGTTTTGATGAAATATGGCTAGTGCTTTTGGGTCTATTAATGGTGGACCATGGGTTCAAATAAGTTGTTTCAAGGATAGGAAAGTTAGAAGGAAGCTTTCTTGTGTTTCTTCTTTAACTGATCAATATAGAACTCAATGCCCGAGCATTTCTGTTATGGTTTCAATAGATTGGGAGTTCTAGCTGACAAGAACCTCAAAGTTTGCTTATTTGGTCATTTAGAGGTATCAAAACATTATAACTTTCAATCCTGTTATCTTTCTGATTTGGATTTTTAAATGAACCTGAATATAACTTACCTTGATACAACAAACGTAAATATTACATCTGCTCTCATCATTTTTATTTTTTTTGGCTAATGAGTTCTCATGTTGAATTGAATATATGACATTGAATATCCAAGTTAAGACACAGTAAATTGCCTTGTGTACTATTTTGGAATTAAATGTTTGAGTTTGATGTCTTGAATCCCCCTTGTCTTGTTATCTGTATGTGTAATGGGGGTGTTCTTCTTTAGACTTGCTGGAACGCGGCAGCAGCATCACTGAAGGTGGCTTCACTTGTGAAAGCAAAAGTCTCAAATCAAAAAACAAAGGGGATTTTTTAGTATTACCCCCCTAAAAGAAAGGGAGGATTCACCTAAAGCATCGAACTTCAAACACAGACCTGGTGAGATGCTTAAATGGAGAACGAGCAGGAAACTATGAACTACACTACAGCTAGAACTAAATGTACATATATCAACGTATGCTGGTGCGTTCAAGTCTTGCTTAGATCTTGGTGTGCCCTAAGCAAGTAAGCAACTTTCCTTAGGTTTCACTTTTCCCTAAAAAATTGTCCTAATTTATCATATGGATATATCTTACTTTTGTTTAAGGAGTTGTTAACCTGGGCAAGTTACTGTACCTATTTGACCACTAGATTCTGTAAGTTGTTATCAATAGTCTGCCAATGTTTTACGCATGCAAATTCTGGTTAATTTGATCTATGAAGTAGGCCTATCGTAATTAGGGCTCTAATGGTTACTCCCATAGAGATTTTGTGTTCAGCGCTCAATTGCTGTTATGCCAGTCCTATATAATGTATGGGAATCACTTTCAATTTTGTCCATATATGTTTTTCTTTTGATTGGTGGAATGTGACTGAGGAAAGGCCATAAGTTTTTATTTCTTTATCTTTTTACGTGCATATTCTTTTACTTAATCAACTCTGATTTTTCATCCCAGAGTTCTCTAGATTGAAACTTATTCTAATTGCACTCTCATTTCCACAGCAATTATCTCTTAACCATCCCCCCATTCCTGAAAAATTGGGGCTTCCTGATAAAATTTCAATGAAGAGTGATGAGACAACAAATTTTGGTACACCTGACATAAACTTTTCGGACAAAGAGATGGAGCATAAAGTCTCGGTGCAGAACCTTTCCCCTGATGAACTGTTTCCTGTGAGTAGTTGGTTATGAGCACCTTTGAATGATAAAGATTAAAGACCATCTTGGCTTTCCTGATGTTTTGGTGTTTGATTCCTACAGCTCTCAGTCAAGGTTTTAGGAAAAGGGAATAAGGATACAGCGATTGCATTGCTACGGTAATACTATAGTCTCAAATACTTTATACAAATTCATCTAATACCCATTATTGGTTCTTATTAAACCTCAGAAGAGACGTTTGATACAGGTTAGCACTTAAGAAGGACCCTGAATACATAAGAGCTTTGGTTCTTCTTGGGCAGGCTCTCATTCCACTGGAAACAACGGAGGCTACTGTATATCTTGAGCGTGCAGTTACCAAGGTCAGTTATTTTTTTAACCGTTCATGAATTGTTATAAACTTATTTAGTTGATTATGGTGAATCTATTATCCTTCAGTCTTCAGTTACCAGAACTTGTGATGCTATTCTGAACAGCTATTGCATTTTGGCCATCCAACTAAAGACGAAGATATTGATCTGTTAATTCTTGCTTCTACATGGGCAGGTGTTACTTGTATTCCACAGGTGAGGTTCAGTATAAGTCCATTTTATGGTTTGATGGCATTTCTAGTTGATAGAGGAAAATTTACTTTAGATTGTCCCCACTCCATAAAACACGTGTCTACACAAAGATAAACCTTTTATGATTTTTTTTTAAAACATGATTTAACTATGGCGTCACCAATGATGCCAGTGTTCTCCATCCAAGTATCCAACCCAGGTTTTCTGTGCTCATAGATTGTGATACACTGACTGGTCATATGGTTGGTATCTTTACCATTCATGTGTAGGTTGTGAGCCCGAGAGGTGGCTAACTATATGACTTTCCACGTTTTGGAGAACAATGGAGTGGGGGGGCTGAGCACCCTATTCACTTCGTATTTTAATCCTTGGTGAAAATCATATTAGATTTTATCTTCTTTTGCAGGGGAAGATTCTACAAGGATTGGAACACTTGCAAAGAATTGGACAGATGAGGGAACCTGAGGACCCCAATGGAAAATCTCATTACTATGATGGGTTGCTCGTATTAGCAAGGTTTGTTTTCATACATTTGATCATCATTTTACTTTTTTGAGGTTTTCTTACATTGTTCGAATTTTTATTCAACTAAAATTTAATTTGATAAATTGTTGAATCTGTCTCTTGGACAGTGCTCTTATTAATGAAGGCCAAAAGGATGAAGCTGCTAAGTACTTGCGCAAGGCTACTGCTTATGATTATGATAGGTATAATATATATTTGCAACATTGCTTAGAGGATTCAAATGATGTCATTACTACTAGTGATCAGAAAGCTCAATGATGAGCGAAGTCCACCAACGGCGCTTTGAATTGTTAAGAGGAAGCGGCAAGTCAGAAGTGTAATATACTCATTGTGATCTCATTGACACTACTCGGTTGCTTGTACAGGAGGGCCCTCGCAACATTGCAAAGGGCACTTGGTCCTTGTCTTCTTTTCCACCTTCTCCTTGATCTGTTCCACCAAATCCAAATTGTAATCACCCTTCACTAGTTTATTCCCCTTTATGTACTCTTCGTACAAAATTTTGATTGCAACGACATCCATATCAAACAACCATGAACCGTTATATTTTGGTTGTTCTGCCAACAACAAAACAATGAAACTAATAAACTAAGACAATAATGTTAATGTGATGACCATTATAGAAAAACAGGGAGGGAGGGAGCAAACATACCTCGAAATCTCTCCAAGTGAGTGTTCAAATCCACGAGTTTCGGCTCATCGATCAGGATGGCAAGTCGTCTCTTCTTTTGGGGGCAAGTCTTCCATGTTTTGATCAAGGGCATATTTGTATTCTTTTATAATTTATACCCAACAGCAACAACATGTTTGTTTCTTGGGTAAATATCACATGCCCACTACAAGGAAATTCAATTGTCAGTACAGTGTACACACTTGGGATAAACTCAAATCGTCCAAAAGGGAAATTAGCATAGGGCTGTTTTTTGGCGCTTACGATGAGGCCTTGGAGCCCCAGTTTATAATAAGATACACTCATACCAGCCAAAGATTTGAATCCAACCCCATCTCTTAGTCCATGCTAAACGTTTAAACAACCATTCATTCACTGTGCAAGTTTCTTATGGAGTTGATGATCTATAATCTCGAAGATGTATTTAAACCAACCATTTTAGATTTTAGTAATGATTTCATTGTCATTTTCTATATAATAAGTTAACGCATAAAAACATCGATCTGGAGATGGGCTGTCAAATGGGAAGATGGAATTAGTGAAACATGCCCATGCATGGTACTTGAAGTTTCAAAATAGTACCTACCGATAAGACTATTGGGCCAGTTATTGACATACCCATCCGACCTGATAACGGCCCAGCCCAAAAACTGAAGTTATTTTTTTAGTTTTTCAAATAAGTATTATTAAATTTGTAACTACTAGTATACATTTTAGGCTTGATAGATTAGTGTTGTAGTACCACATATAAGACTTGGGTTCGAGTTTTACTACTCTATTTTAGAAAAATAATAAAAAAATACACTATTTCCATATAATTTTATTAGACCTAGGCTAGGCCTTGGTGTTCATCTGTTGGCTGGCTTGCTGAGGGTTATAGTTGGTTGCTGGTTCACGCATGGAGTTTAAAGCTTGGGACTTGTGAGTTATTTGGGTGATAAAGATTATACCAAGATTATTGAAAAAAAAAAAAAAAACTTGGGGGCAAAAATGTCACAGCATTAATTTGGGCCTTTGGGGGTTAAAATTTGAAAGAACAAAAAAAGAAGATTAGATAAATTTCCTTAAAAGCGTGAGATTATACCAGATTCTTTATTTTTTTACTGGTTAACGAGTTGTCGATTTATATGTTTGGGTCAATGTGATGTTCTTTTTCCCGATAATCTCCAATGTGATGCTTGATTAAGTGATTGTAAGAAACTAGAAAGTGATTGTGAAGGTGTGCTAAAGCAACGCTGTTTCCCTAGAACATGAACCCCTGGCATGACGGTAAAACGGTCTTGTAGATCCAGTAACCCAGAAATTATTTTGTTTATTGTGTTTGGAAACAATTTTTTTTTTTATTTTCCGTCTTTTTATGGAAAACATTTACTGAGAAGTGAAAAGTAGCTGTGGGCTGTGGCTGATCTTTGGTGGGTATTAAAAAAAAATTATGGTGATCTGGCATGAAAATCTTGTCAAAACAAGTAAGAGGGGCATCCTAGCCATGTGTTTTCATTACTCAGAATAACTCCAAAATGTAACAGATTGAGACCGTCGATCAGTTTATGTTCATCAACTATGTATGTGGAAATCCAGGTACAAACTAAAGGTTCTACTCCTTAAAAGAGGGAAACAAATGCACAATATAATCATAAAATGGAAAAACTTCATTATACAAAAAGATAGAACTTGGATTCTCTCTGAACTCCTCTTTCCACGCCTCCTCATCAGCATCCAACTTGCATTCTTCTGCATTCCAAACAAATTTTGCTTTATTTGCAAGTGCTCTAACATCTCTCACACTATTCGCATGCCAGGACAATCGCCTTTGTACGGAATCGAGAGTCAAGTATTCACCAGTCTCCCTTTCCACCTTCTCTAGGATCCGATTCACCAAATACATATTGAGATCACCCTTCACTAGTTTATTCCCCTTCATGTACTCTTCATACAAAGTTTTGAATGCAACGACATCCATGTCAAACAACCATGAACCATTAAATTTTGATTGGACTGCCAACAACAAAACAATGGAACTAATAAAGCTATCTACAAAGAAGTCAAATGTACACAACTAAACGCAACATCAATTCAACTAAAAGACAATTTTCATTTCACATGAACAGAAAATAATGAAAACCTTTCCACATGCTTGATTTCAACAACTAATGATGAGAAAACTTTTTTCAATTCGATTTCTATTAAATGGAATGTTGGGGCTCAACTTACGCTACTCAAGCATCAATCAAAGAAAACTACATATGCAAAGTGGCAACGTAAGCTCAAATTCCTTTCTACGTTTATGAAAAATGGGCATGATATGCAAAGTGGCATATCGATCGTTATAGGAAAAGAAGTGAATCACAAACATTAGACTCCAAACACTTTCATACAGTACACAGCAGCCATAGGTAAAATCACATAGGTATACAAAAAAGGAGACGTGCTGAGTTAGCCGTCTATTACACAAATCAAACTTGTCAAAAAAAGATAATAACAGGACATAGTTACACCACCCAGGAACCATGTAGACTATTTTAAAAAAAACACGTAAAATGCCAATGAGAGTTCCTAACGATGATAGGGATTAACTTGTAAACTTTACACTGCAGTAGCGAAGGTTCAGGACGTGTGTTCTAGGGTCTCTTCTCTATGTACTATCCATTCATATGACACTAGATTGCCTCAACTGAGCGAGATACTGGTCAAACAAAAGCCTATTAGTCCGATGACAAAAAGAAGAATGAGGGCTGCTAACAACACTAGTCAATCTTAAATAAATTCTCAAAATCAACTCAAAAATTACACAAAAACCAAAACAGAACCATCAAAGTAAGCAATACAGATTGACAAGATCCTTGACAATTAGTGTGGCATGGGGATAAATAAATAGAGAATGTACATTGGGAAAATTTAGAATGAGCCTTTTTCAAATTCCTTTTTCAATTATCTAATTTTGGGACAGACTTTGTTACTAGGGTACAAAACGTATAACATTGATTAAGTTATCTGTAAATTTATAATTCTTGATCAGTATGCTATTGTTACTGTGTTTGAAATATTCACTTCAACATCCAAAAATGGTCAAACATTGTATTTAGTTAATCTGCAGTTAACCAAACAGCTGAAAACAAGTACAATAAACACTCACTACTGTGAAAACAACTTGCAATGAATCAAACACAGCCTAAACATGAAAATAAAGTGCAAAGTGTGACTTCTAATGAGCTGGTTCATATTCAAGAAGTCACATAAATAACAATACTAAAAAACAAATCAAACCCAAAGTTCCCAGCTCCCATAGGGTACATTGTCAACAAAAAACTACCTTAAAGGAGGGACAAAACATACCTGGAAATCTCTCCAAGTGAGTCTTCATATCACCAAGATGAGTTTGGGCCTTGGAAGGGCAAAGGGATTCGTCTACAAAAACACAGACAAACAGCTGAAAAATTAATTTCAACATCCAAAAAGGATCGATTATTGCATTTCATATTCTGCACTTTAACCAAACAGCTCGAAGAAACAAATGAAGGCATCAACAAAATCACCCAAGAACAAATAAATTATTTTAATATGAAAAGTTCAAAAGGTATGAGGTTGGATAGAAATTCTATTCATGTAACAATACGTGGGATTGTGAACCTCGCCAAACAGACTATATGAATATTACCAAGGCTGGATTGGTATCGCAACATAAATGTAATACGTCCTGCGGAAACCGACAAGTGAAAATTGATAAAGATCAAAATGTGGATCCCATATAGGTCTTGTTTAAAACCAAATGCGGGATCCAACTTTGACCTCATATTTAGTTGTGCTTGTCATTTTCAACAGAGAGTAAATAGTGTTGATGCGTAGTCTCCGTGCATAAGAATAATTCCTTTTAATGTCTCACCAAAAATGTAAACAATTAGGTCAAATATTTGCCGTAGAGTAAAAAATTTGGCAAACATCATATCATGTGACAAAGCTTGGAAAGACGAATCAACTTTTTGTACCTTACTCCACACCAAATATTACCAAACCTATACTACATGTTCTTCATTTAATCAACCCTACACCACCTTCAATTCCCGGGCCAAGTTATCCATTTACACATTTACCCCAACTTCCATTCACTTGCTTCTTCCACCTCTCCTCTTTCTGTCTCTCAACATAGCCTATCTAGCTTAAGGATACACAATGGGTACCAAAGAATTAAATCAAGAGACTAATTAATATTTCCACCTTGTTACCAAAAAATACTTCTCTAAGAAAAACTCTTACAATTGTAAGTAATAATCAAGAAACCTCTTTGTGTTAATTTTGTTAATATCACATCATATAGCTTCAGTAGCGAACTTTAAAACGCTGATTATTATTTTCCATATTTAAAACAGAGAAATATATGTACAGTTATCATATTTGAAACTTCAAATCGGAAGGTTCAAGTATATACCTGGAAGTCCCTGGGTGTTCACAATCCTGATAGGATCGCCAGAGGGTTCATCTACGAAAACACAAACAAGTATTAGGACAAGCAATAAATTACAAACAGTTCCATATGGTAGAGAGAGAGATATATGGACAGCTTCATATTTGGGACTTCAAATCAGAAAGTTCAAATATATACCTGCCAGAGCCTGGTTTTTCGCATTCCCGATAGAATCGCCAAGGTTTTGTAAATCTATGAAAACACAAACAAGTATTGGGACAAGTAATAAATTACAAACAGTTCCATATAGTACAGATATATAAGAACAGTTATAATTTCAAAACAGAAGGCACAAATATATACCTGGAAGTCCCTGGGCGCTCACGTACCAGATAGAATCGCCAAGTTTTTTTCGTATAACTATGAAAACACAAACAAGTATTAGGACAACAAAAAGATTACAAACAGTTCCATAATAGTAGAGAGATATGCACAGTTCAACTCGGACCAACGAATCGCTATCATACCATATTTTTTAATGTAGCTGTATAGAAAATTCAAAATTGACATCCACTTGGAATCATTTGAAAAACATTAACCAAATTGTTTGCATTTACAACAGCATCTATGATAGAGACAGCCTATCATATCACTAGTTCACTACTCCAAATTCCAAAACAGCTAGAAGGACAAGTCTGCTTCTATTTTCAAAATCAACAAGAAACTTTACAAAGCAAAACAGGAAAGCCTTTAAAAGAAAAAAAAACATGGGAGGGTTACAAACATGGTAGCATTTTTGCCTTTTTTTAATTAAATAAATTACTTTTTAGAGTTTATAACTTGATAACAAGATGGCAAAATGCAAACAAGGAAGAAGCAATTGAAGGCATTAATTACATCAATGAAGAACAAATAGATTTATTTCACACTGAATGTGAAAAAATCAAAAGGTATGAGATGCATGAATTGAACTTGTATTTATGTACTAACTGTGGACCTCGCCATACAAACTGTAGGAAAAAATTGCCAATTGGCTGGATTGTTTCGCAAGATGGTGTGGTAAGTCCAGTTGAAACTGTCAAGTGCAACTTTACAAGTCTGGGTCGTACATAATGTTTAAAACTAATTAAGGGGTCCCACTTAGAGTTTTTACTTAGCTGTGCTTATTGTTTTCAAGAGGAATGAAATAGTCAAATAATTCGTTTAATTTGTTTTAACTTCTGAGAAATCCGGTGAACCAATTAGGTCAAATATTTGCAATAAGGTAAATACTTTAGTAGACATCAAATAATGTGACAAAGCTTGGAAAGACCTTGTGACCATACTCCGTACCACCTGTTTTCTACAAACCACCTTCAACTCCCGAGTCAAGTCATCGATTTACTCTTGCTTCTTCCACCCCTCACTTACTCTATCTTTATGTAACCTAATATCCAGCTCTAGGATCCGCAATGGGGTACAAAGACTTTGTTCTGAATTTGTAGCGCCATACCCTCAAACATGGAAACAAGATATTTTGTTATTACCACATGATAAATCTTTTAGATTCACTAGCCATCTCTGTTAAAAGCTGATTATAACTTTTCGGATCGGAAAGTTATAACATGATAAATCTTTTAGATTCACTAGCCATCTCTGTTAAAAGCTGATTATAACTCTTCGGATCGAAAAGTTATAACATAATCAACAACGTTCATTACAGATCTATTGATTCAGTTAAATTCACTATACATTGATTGTACCTTACTCCACACCAAATTTTACCAAACTTATACTACATGTTCTTGTTCTTCATTTAATCAACCCTACACCACCTTCAATTCCCAAGTCAAGTTATCTATTTAAACATTTACCCCAAATTTCATTAAATTCCTTCTTCCTCCAAGTCAAGTATATACCTGGAAGTCCCTGGGTGTTCACAATCTCAATAGGATCGCCAGAGGGTTCATCTACGAAAACACAAACAAGTATTAGGACAAGTAATAAATTACAAACAGTTTCATATGGTAGAGAGAGAGATATATGGACAGCTTCATATTTGGGACTTCAAATCGGAAGGTCCAAATATATACCTGCAAGAACCTGGTTTTTCGCATTCCCGATAGAATCGCCAAGGTTTTGTATATCTATGAAAACACAAGCAATAAATTACAAACAGGTCCATATAGTACAGATATATAAGAAAAGTTATCATTTCAAATCGGAAGGCACAAATATATACCTGGAAGTCCCAGGGTGTTCACGTTCCCAATAGGGTTTTGTATAACTATGAAAACACAAACAAGTATTAGGACGACAAAAAGACCATATTTTTTTTATGTAGCTGTATAGAAAATTGACATCCACTTGGCATCATTTGAAAAACATTAACCAAATATCTAGCTCTAGGATGCACAGTGAAAACAAACATGGAAACAAGATCTTTTGTTATTACTACATGATAAACTACCGGACTATTGATAACATAATCAACAACGTTCATTACAGATCAATTGATGATAAACTACTGCCAAAGTTATTAGTCATAATAATAATAATAATAATAATAAAACAATATATCTGCTCACCATGACAGTCATGACTACAACTCCGCCTCTTCCTTGGAAAACGGCCTTCAAAAATAGAGGACAAGTCAGGACTTTGAGGAGAGGCCATGTTCTGATCTTGGCCCCAAAACCAATCAACGAAATTTCTGGAAAGTTTCGGTTTTCGGTGGCCACGGGTAGGGCTGTCAATGGGTTTCGATAACCCGATAAACGATCCGAACCAAACCGATAAAAAACGGTTTGGGTTGAAATAATTTGATTTATTTTCTACCGAAACCGAACCGAACCGAACCGATAAAATATTGGTTTGGTTTTGGGTTTGTCCTCCACCGAACCGATATGAACCCGAACCGATAAGATGGCATTTTAGTAATATTTATGATTAATTTTGTATATGTTTATCAGTTATGTGATTGAAATTAATTGATTTAATTTAAGATTTAATTGATTTTGTAGTTTTCGGTTCGGATCGGTTTGGATTCGGTTTGCAATATTTCTTATCGGTTCGGTTCGGTTTCGGATTCTCAATTTTTTTATTAGTTCGGTTCGGGTTTGGGTTCCTAACTTTCTTATCGGTTCGGATTCGGATTTTCCATAACCCGACCCAAACCGATCCTTTGACAGCCCTAGCCACGGGACTTCTTTAAAGAAAACGTCTAAACTCTACAGTGTATTTTCATCACGTCATTAATTTTATTTTCCTTTTTTGTCCTTACTTTATTGCTGTAATTACATGTTTTGTCCTCCAAATTCTCAAGTCACCTCCACTCCATGCAACTGTCCATTATGTATTTATTTATGTTACACTGAAGATTACTTTCTGCTTTCCATTCCAAATTTTCTGTCTCAGTTTTCCACTTTATATCTCTCTCTCTCTCTCTCTTTTCCTTGCTTTGGGTAGTGAATTTATATCTTTGAGTAGTGAATTATGAGGTTCGTGCGTGCTTCCCTACTATCAATTTTGCAGCTACCACCTTCTGGCGTTTGCTTCATCCTTTCCGGTTTATAGACTATCTATATCGAACGTGTCTTCTGGTGTAATACCATCTGATCTTCATGGGCAGCCTGATAAAATGCGTAGAAATGAGATGGCACGTATGTATCGTCAGAAACGTATCCTTAATATGAGTGCAGAGCAATTGGCAATTGAGAGAAAGCGTCGTCGCATTCGCGATAAACAACGTAGACAAAAAATGACCGAGGAACAGAGGTTGCGAGAGAGAGAGCGACACCGAAGGTATTATCATCGCCGTAAAGGTATATTAAATGTTGGTGTTAGCAGTGATTCTACCAAGGATAGTTTTCATTCAGGTATGAATACGGATATTGTACAGTTCTTTATTTTGCGTTTGCATATTCATATTTCATGATGCATCCCGCTCCATCTATAGATCGAATATATGGCATGATTCAAAAGCACGTACAATCGGAAGTGGACAGACTTAGTGAACGATCTCTTCCTGCAAATCTGGACTTAGGAGGGAAAGCTCTCAACATTCACATTGGTAATCTACTTTGACATACTATTTTATCATTGTGTTGTATGTTGAATTTTAATATATTATGTTTTCCCTTTCAGGAAACTTCAATGATGTAGCAACTACAGTTGTACCTCTGAAGGATGACATCAATGGGTATGACAACGGGACATAGAAGGTGTGATCCCTATTTCACATTATTTAACGTTGATAAATTTTTTTTTTCTTTTTTTTTTTTTTTTTTTTTTAATTGCTAACTCAAAGGACTAATGCAAAAATATGTCATTAGGCCAAGAGGATGTGAGTTCTATCCGATCCATCAATTCAAATCGAACTAGAAAAATTCCAAGTACACGTAGGTCGTCTCATAATTGTGCAAGAGACTACGTCTACGCACCAAACTTTCAACAATTCGAGATAACACACATGCACACATGCGAGTTCTGCCATGCCGAATTATTTCCTTCTGAATCCCGTGTATTTTGTTGTCTTCGTGGAAAAGTCAAGCTCCCGCTATTGCATTCTTCTGAACCATGTCAGGGGGCCTACTTCTTTTGAAGATCTTAAAACTGTTAGTTCACGAGTGTGCACAACATTTAAAGAAGCAGCTGAATTATAGGGTCTTCTAGAGTGTGACAATTCCATACACGAGTGCTTATTGGAAGCGGCAGCAATACACATGCCTTCAGCCTTAAGAAACTTGTTTGGTTCTATATTGGTATACTGCAATCCAATTGGTGTTCGTGACCTGTGGAATGAGTTTCACCCTTACATGCTAGAGGACTATGCTTCCACAAGCGACCCGAATGCTGCAATTAATCGTTTGCTTAGGGAGCTAGAAACATTTTTAGCTGAAAATGGAAAGAAGTTATCTAGCTATGATTTGCCTGCCCCTTCAACTGATAGTGATGATCATTCTAACCTTCATAGTCTAATTGCAGAAGAAAGATCCGTGATCATACCTCCAGAAGATTTATCATCTATTAATAGATTGAATGATAGCCAAATGAATGCATTCCGTATAATTGTACATTCAGTTCATCGTCATGAAAGCTCTGTATACTTCATTGATGGGCCGGGTGGCACTGGTAAAACATTTTTGTACCCCTCCATTTTGGCTTACTTGAGGAACAATGGCCACATAGCAATTGCGACATCAACTTCGGGTCTTGCAGCTACCATGCTTCCTGGGGGTCGCACTGCACACTCAAGATTCAAGATACCTGTGCCCACAGATGCAAGATCCATGTGTCGAATTGGTAAACGAAGCCCTCTTGCTGAATTGCTACATCAATCCAGTCTCATTATTTGGGACGAGGCAACAATGTCATACCGCCACACGTTTGAAGCACTGGATAGAACACTGAAAGATTTGACTGACTCCAACTTACCATTTGGTGGGAAGATTTTTGTGTTGGGTGGAGACTTTCGACAAGTCTTCCCTGTTGTTCCTCATGGGACTATTGCAGAGAAGATCAATGCGTGTATCACAAAATCTGATTTATGGAGGAGTGCCAAAGTAATTCATCTGACAGAGAACATGCGAGCTAAATCTGATCCATCCTTTTCAGATATGCTATTACGCATAGGTGACGGCAATGAACCTTGCGTACTTGACGATATGATCAAAATTCCAGATGACATGATTATTCCGTGGGAGAATGAGCATTCACTACTCCGCTTGATATCTTCTGTTTTTCCTACCCTACCAGAAAATGCTCAAGATAAAAACTACATAGCTCATAGGGCTTTACTAACCCTACCAAATGAGTATGTTGATCAGCTTAACGATATAGTCATTCAAATGTTCCCGGGTGAGGATAGAATATTCTATTCGTTCGACTCGGTTGAGAATGACCCTAGACATCTATATCAGCAGGAATTCTTAAACTCCATATCTACAGGTGGTTTAGCCCCACACAAACTGACACTGAAATTGGGATCTCCAATTCTACTTCTCAGAAATCTCTACCCAGTTAATGGGCTCTGTAATGGGACAAGACTTCTTTGTCGGGGATTTCGAAGAAATGTTATCTATGCTGAAATTCTAAGTGGAAGTCATGCTGGCAAACCAGCTTTTCTTCATCGAATTCCAATGAAACCGTCAATAGATCTCAAACTTTCGTTTGACTTCACAAGAAAACAGTTCCCCATACGTTTGGGATTCGCCTTAACGGTGCACAAATCCCAAGGACAGACACTGCCTCATGTGGGAACTTATTTACCAAATCATGTGTTCGAGCACGGTCAACTCTATGTTGCATTGTCACGAGGAATGTCAGAGCACAACCAAATTGTTGGTCAAAAAAAGGAGTCTTAAGTGGTTTTGAGGGTACATTTACAAAAAATGTTGTCTACAAAGACGTTCTCTGATCATGTAATGTGCAATTGTATTCCGGCACAGACTCTCCATAAGTCCAATCTCACCACATTGTAAGTTCTGTACTTACTTACTTTTGTCATCTTATTTCTCTAATCAACGTAAATTATTCTGAAGATAACCCTTATTTAATATCATGTGTTCTTTTCACAAAGGTAATAGTATCAAGTGTTTGTCAAGTTACAGGTGATGTTCTCCAACAACCTGTTAGATACCTTTTTGTTTCTTTATGCATGTCTGTGGTTGCAAATTGTTAAAGTTTCCTTTTTGTTTCTCTATGCATGTCTGTGGTTGCAAATTGTTAAAGTAGTCTACCACCAGCTGAAGTTTGGCCTTCAAAATTATCATACAAGCACAAGTGTCCAGGAAAAAGAGACAGTGTATTTTCTGGATGATTCATGGTTTTCTAAGGATGATTTTTGCACCATCTTTACAATGTAAGAGTATGGTAAATATGATGTTCTATCAAGTATTTGCTTCATATGTAATCTTTTTTTCCGACATTTACTAAAAGTTCTATGAATGTGTCTATAATAGGTACACAAATGGCGCCATTTATGCAGGAGTCTACTACTGCATACCTAAAGAGTTATATATATATATATAGGAGATGAAAACGTGTACAGAACTTAACTCCTCTTACTTTTGTATGTTGATCAAGACTTCTGTATATAGTGTTCTACATAATATTCTAATTTGCTAAAAATATATATATACAGAACCCACCGCCTACTTTTGGGTTTAGTTTTTTGCAACTTCTAATTATATGTCGAGACTTCTGTATAAGATATTCTACACAATGTTCTGTAAAAAAAAAGGATACGAGTATATGCACAATCTTTGTGCGACTGAAGGTTCACTTCACGCTCATCGAGCGTGCCCATATGTCTAGTAAATATAAGCCCATTGGAAAAATGACGTATCTACTATCTATATACTAAAGCAGAGACCTTCAAAGGAGGATTTTCTCTCTCCTATGTGGCACTCTTATATGAGAGTTAGCCTTTTCTCTATCCTGTGGCACTCTAATATGAAAGATAATATTTTATAATAGCCTACAATCCCATGTACATGGAACCTCTTTGAAGAGTTTGAGTGTATTTATAATTCTTATATTTAGAGAGTTTGAGAGTATTTCCAATTTTTATATATTTGATCAAATAAAACAAAATGCTAAAAAATTGGTGATTTATAAAAGGTAATTTCCTATTACGAATCAGACACTTTTAGTGTTCCAATTTTTATATATTAGATCAAATAAAAAAAAAAATTGCTAAAAAATAGGTGATTTGTATAAACTAATTCCCTATTACAAATCATACAATTTTAGTGTCTATGATAAAATACTGAGTTATTTTGAATATATCCTTAAAAGGGCCTCAAAAAATAGTTAAAAACAATTATACAAAAAATAACATCACAAAATATATATAATAGAAAATGAAAAAAAAAATAACGGTAAAGTAATAATGACAAATATTTTAAAATATGTATAATACTGAATGAAACTAACGTCAACAAACAATTAATGGAAAACCGAAAACTGGATGCAAATGTATCGAATTAACCTCAAATAATATTTAACGAAAAATCAGAAACTGGATGCAAATGCAAGTATTATACTAATCTTAAAAAGTAATTAATAGAAAATCGGAATATGGATACAACTGTATTAAACTAACCTCAAAGAATAATTAACGGAAAATCAAAATGTGGATGCAAATACATCAAACTAGCATAAAAAAATAATTGTCGGAAAATCGGAAACTGGATGCAAATGCATTGAGCTAATCCTCAAAGATTAAATTAACAAGAAATCGGGAACTAGATGCGACTGCATTGAACTAACCTCAAAGAAAAATTATGTATAAATTGGAAACATAATGCAAATACGTGGAACTAATGTTAAAAAATAATTAACGGGAAATCGGAAACCGGATGCAACTGCACTGAACTAATCTAAAAAAATACACTTGATACAAAACCTCAAGAAATAATTAACAATAAATCGAAACCGGTTGCAAATTCATTGAACTAACCTCAAACAATAATTAACGGAAATCGAAACTAGATGCAAATGCAACTTTATCAAATAATAAACGAAAATCTAAAAACAGGATGCAAATGCATTAAACTAATCTCACATAATAATTAACGGAAATCGAAACAGGATGCAAATGCATTGAAGTAACCTCGAAGAACAATTACCAAGAAATTCGAAACCGGTTTGCAAATTCATTGAACTAACCTCAAACAATAATTAACGGAAATCGAAACTAGATGCAAATGCAACTTTATCAAATAATAAACGAGAAATCTAAAACAGGATGCAAATGCATTAAACGAATCTCACATAATAATTAACGGGAAATCAGAAACAGGATGCAAATGCATTGAACTAATCTCGAAGAACAATTACCAAGAAATTGGAAATTGGATGCAAATGTATTGAACTACCGAAAAGAATAATTAACGAAATCATAAACCGTATGCAACTGCATTGAACCGATATCAAAAATAAATAACGGAATTGGAAATTAGATGCAACTGCATTGAACTAACCTCAAAATATAAATAACGGAAAATCAGAAACTGGATGCAAATACATTGAACTAACCTCAAAACATAGTTGGGTTATATGTTGTGGGAATGTCTCGATAAGTATAGTTTTACACTTAAAATGGTGTTTATCTTATCTCTTTCCGTATGATTGGGAACTCCTTGATATTCAAAGTAGTCCAATATATATAAACTTCGCCTTATTAGGCAATATCACAAAACTTCAATCAAACTTCTATTATTAAACAACAAAATGAAGTTGAAGAGTTTTATCAAAGGTGAGTTCATTTTTTTTTAATGGAGAGTCAGATTTTCACGTTATAAGAAATCTGGTTGAGTGATTAATATAATGTTAATATATATAATAGTTCTGCATATTTGCAAATACTTTTCAGAATAATTAATATAACAACACCCGTTCGTAGATAATCTTTGAAGATTCCACATAATGAGCCATGCATAATTTAAAGAATAATTAGCGAGAAATTGGGAACTGGATAATCTTCGATGATCTCACATAGTAAATTAAACATAATTTACTTTTTATGTCATGTTTGCAATGACACTACAGATGGATCAGTAGAAATTGGTATTACACACCATATTGGATAATTATAAGGAAATTAGAAATTGGATTCAAATACATAACTGAGCTCAAAGAGTGATTAACGGAAATCGGAAACTTTATACAAATTGCATTAAACTAACGACAAAAGAATAATTAACGGAAATTAGGAATTGGATGCAAATCCTTGAAAAATATTTAACGGAAAATCGAAACGGTATGCAAATACATCAAACAAACCTCAAATAATAATTAATGGGAAACCGAAACCGGATGCAAATGCATTGAACTTTACTCAAAAAATAATTAACATAAAATAAAAAACCGAATGTAACTGCATTGAACTAACCTCATAGAATAATTTGTGGGAAATCGAAAATTAAATGCAAATGTATTGAAAAACCTCAAAGAATAGTTAGCGGGAAATCAGAAACCGGATATAATTGTATCGAACTAACCTCGAAGTATAAATAATCAGAAACTAGATGCAGATGTATTGAACTAACTTTAAAGAGTTATTAATGGGAAATCGAAAACTTGATCCAGATGCAATGAACTAATCTCAAAGACTCATTAACGAAACATTGAAAAATGGATGAAATTGCACTGAACTAACCTAAATTAATAATTAACGGGAAAATATAAATTTGATGTAACTGCATTGAACTAACCTAAAAAAATAATTATCGGTAAATCAGAAACTTGATGCAAATGCATTGAACTAACCTCAGAGAACAATTAACATAAAATCGGAAGTTGGATACAACTGCATTGAACTAACCTCAAAGAATAATTAACGGAAAACCAAAAACTGGATGCAACTGCATTAAACTAAAATCAAAAATTAAGTAGTGGGAAATCAGAAATTGGATGCAAATGCATTGAAATAACCTAAAAAAATAGTTAACTAGAAATCGGAAGTCGGATGTAACTACATCGCATTGACCTCAATCAAAGCATAAATGTCCATTTTTTTAGCCTTCTCACATGAGTAATTACGAATAATTAGGAACCCAAAACGAAAGTGAGTTTATAAAAATAGACTCTTACATGTATGCAAACTGTATAGAAATTGTAAACTATCGAACTAACCAACAATTAACGGGAAATCAGAAACTGGATGCAGATGTATTGAACTAACCTCAAAAAGTAATTAATGGGTGATTGGAATTTGGATGCAAATGCTATGAACTAATCTCAAAGACTAATTAACGAAACATCAAAAACTGGATGCAACTATACTGAATTAACCTTAATGAATAACTAACGGGAAATCTTAAAGTGGATGCAATTGCACTGAACTAACCTCAAATAATAATTAATGGAAAATTAGAAACTTGATGCAACTGCATTGAACTAATCTCAGAGAATAATTAATGAGAAATTGGAAACTGGATGCAACGTACTACATTAAACTAACCTCAAATAATAATTAATGGAAAATCAGAAATTTGATGCAAATGCATTGAACTAATAACCCTAAAACATATTTGTATTATATGTAAGGGGAATAAATGTCTCAACAAATATAGTTTTGCATTTTAAGTAGTGTTTATTATAATTCTTTTATTGTGATTGGGAATGCCTTGTTATTCAAGTAGCTTCAATATTATCTTCGCCACATTAGGTATTCTCACAAAACTTCAATCAAACTTTTATTATTAAACCTAACAATAAAAAGAAGTCGATGAGTTTTATCAAGTTTTGGTGCTTCTTTTTTATAGAGAGTGGTGCAAGAAATTTAAATGAGTAATTAATATAATTTTCATATCTCATAGCTATGCATAGTTGCTAATATTTTTTAGAATAATTTAATATAACGGCACCCGTTCGTAGGACACGTTCATGTGATAATCTTTTTAAGTGGGAGTAGTGTATTCTTTGAGGATATGGAAACAATCAATCTGTTTCAGTGATTTGTACACATTAGTAAGCCGAACGGTGATGATTTACCGCTAAATCACTATAAATCTAATAAAACTATTATACAAGCTAGATTGAGTTTAAGATAATTTGAAAATTACGGATTAATATTCTAAACCACAAAGTGAAGAGGCTATCTCAATTTGATCCCTTAGTTTCCAAGTACTTATGCACCATAATTGTTGCTCATTAACGTATTTCGGTTTATTTTCAATAAAAATATATTCTTATTCAAAAATTTGTCGCTAAATCACCATAAATCTAAGAAAACTATTATACAAGCTAGATCGAGTTTAAGATAATTCTATTTGAAAATTACGGATTAATATCCTAAACCACAAAGTGAATAGGCTATCTCAATTTGATCTCTTAGTTTCCAAGTACTTATGCACCATAATCACTTTCATTAACATATTTTTCGGTTTATTTTCAATAAAAATATATTCTCGATTCGAAAATTTGCTGCTAAATCACCATAAATATAATAAAACTATTATATAAGCTAGATCGAGTTTAAGATAATTCTATTTGAAAATTACGGATTAATATCCTAAACCACAAAGTGAATAGGCTATCTCAATTTGATCCCTTAGTTTCTAAGTTCTTATGTACCATAATTATTGGTCATTAACGTTTTTCAATTTATTTTCAATAAAAATATATTCTGATTCGATAATTTGTGCGAGACATTTCGTAAAGCCTTTTCAACACACAAAATATTTAATAGATCCCGGGCGTATGCCCGGGTCCAAAATCTAGTTAAAGACTATAATAGTTATCAATCTCGAATTGAAAATTTCAGATGCTTCCGTGGAATGTTAGGAAAAATGGACTTACTCTCCAATCAACACGGGTTTTCAACCATAACGGGATACTTTTTCCAATTAAAAAAAATACGATTTGTCACAAAAAAAATAATAATAATATATATGTTATTGAGCAAGTTTTCTACCTCTTTCAAAACTCAAAAACTCGAGAAATTAAATATTTTTGTTGATGTTTAAAGTTTTTTAATTCCATACTTTTGAGAGAAAAAAAAATCGTGGAACCATCCAATTATGTTGAGAGGAGATGTGAGAGAGGGAGGGAGAGGGATATGAGTATCATGATTTGAAAATTAATGACTTTGATGGATTTAAGTCTTTTAACATATGTTTCTAAAGTCATTCACATCACTGACTTAACAAATTTCCATACTTGTCACGATTCTTCAATGACTTTCTCATCTTAAAACGAGATGAAAATAACACAACCTAGCAAGATTGTTGTTTGTAATATATATTGTACCTTAGTGTATATATGTTTTTTTTTCTCTTAGAGAGATTGTCATTTACCGATGTAGTATTTTATTTAATCCGTACAAATACAGGAATTTACTATATATCTTATTGAGGAGAAAATATAAATCACATGTTTTTTTTTACGGCTAAAAAAAAAGTGGATAAACCAAGATATCTTTTTTGGGTTGAATATTATTTATTAATCTTTGACAAATCTCTACACAATAACACCTTTTATCTATCAAATAACATTTTTTTTTTAATTCTATCCTTCAACCAATTCGACCCACCAAAACCCAAACCCATTCAAAGTTTGTGGGTCCGATATGATGAAAGTGCATCAAAACTTTCTTTAAGAGATGATGAAAACAACCGTAAAGTTGAAGATGTACTCAGAATCCAAATACCCGAGTAATACATAAAAGATTTTCGGAATGCTTATGTAGAAAGTGGTTGCCACTTTGCATATGTAGAAACTTCTTACAATAATCTTTTTATATTTTGAAAATCATAAATAACCATTATATTTTGAAAATCATAAACGTAGAAAGGAATTTTAGCTTACGTTGCCACTTTGCATATGTAGTTTTCTTTGATTGATGCTTGAGTAGCGTAAGTTGAGCCCCAACATTCCATTTAATAGAAATCGAATTGAAAAAAGTTTTCTCAAGGTACCATTTAAGTCATCGTTAGTTGTTGGAATCAAGCATGTGGAAAAGTTTTCATTATTTTCTTTTCATGTGAAACGAAAATTGTCTTTTAGTTGAATTGATGTTGGGTTTAGTTGTGTACATTTGACTTATTTGTAGATAGTTTTATCGGTTCCATTGTTTTGTTGTTGGCAATCCAACCAAAATATAATGGTTCATGGCTGTTTGACATGGATGTCGTTGCATTCAAAACTTTGTATGAAGAGTACGTGAAGGGGAATAAACTAGTGAAGGGTGATCTCAATTTGTATTTGGTGAATCGGATCCTAGAGAAGGTGGAAAAGGAGACTGGTGAATACTTGACTTGCGATTCCATACAAAGGCGATTGTCCTAGCATGCGAATAGTGTGAGAGATGTTAGAGAACTTGCAAATAAAGCAAAATTTGTTTGGAATACAGAAGAATGCAAGTTGGTTGTTGATGAGGAGGTGTGGAAAGAGGAGTTCAGAGAGAATCCAACTTATATCTTTTTGTATAATATAGTTTTTCCATTTTATGATTATATTGTGCATTTGTTTCCCTATTTTAAAGAGGAGTATAACCTTTAGTTTGTACTTGGATTTTTATGTGTTTAGTTTGTACTTGGATTTTCACATACATACATAGTTGATGAACATAAACTGATCGACGGTCTCAATTTGTTACATTTTGGAGTTATTCTGAGTAATGAAAACACATGGCTATGATGAACTCCCTCTTACTTGTTTTGACAAGATTTTTATGCCAGATCATCATAATTTTTTTTTAATACCCACCAAAGATCAGGCACATCTACTTTTCACTTCTCAGTAAATGTTTTCCATAAAAAGACGAAAAATAAAAATAATTTTCTCTCCAAACACAATAAACAAATTAAATTATGGGTTACTGCATGCATAGGATCTACAAGACCGTTTTACCGTCATGTCAGGGGTTCATATTCTAGAGAAACAGCCTTGCTTTGGCACACCTTTCACAATCACTTTCTAGTTTATTACAATCGCTTAATTAAGCATCACATTGGAGATTATTGGAAAAAAAACACATCGCATTGACCCAAACATATAAATCGACAACTCGTTAACCAGTAAAAAAAAATAAAGAATCTGATATAATCACATGGTTTTAAAGAAATTTATCTAATATTCTTTTTTTGTTCTTTCAAATTTTAACCCCAAAGGCCCAAATTAATGTTGTGACATTTTAGCCCCCAAGTATTTTTTTTTCAATAATCTTGGTATAATCTTTATCACCCAAATAACTCACAAGTCCCAAGCTTTAAACTCCATGCATGAACCAGCAACCAACTATAACCCTCAACAAGCCAACCAACTGATGAACACCAACGGCAATTAGTAGGTACTCTTTTGAAACTTCAAAGTACCATGCATGGGCGTGTTTAACTAATTCCATCTTCCCATTTTACAGCCCATCTCCAGATCGATGTTTTTATGCGTTAAGTTATTATATAGAAAATGACAATGAAATCATTACTAAAATCTAAAATGGTTGGTTCAAATGTATCTTTGAGATTATAGATCATCAACTCCATAAGAAACTTGCACGGTGAATGAATGGTTGTTTAAACGTTTAGCATGGACTAAGAGAAGGGGCTGGGTTCAAATCTTTAGCTGGGTATAAGTATATCTTATTCTAAACTGGGGCTCCAAGGCCTCATCGTAAGCGCCAAAGAACAACCCTATGCTAATTTCCCTTTTGGACGATTTGAGTTTATCTGAAGTGTGTACACTGTACTGACAATTGAATTTCCTTGTAATGTGCATGTGATCGTTAACCAAGAACAAACATGTTGTTGTTGTTGGGTATAAATTATAAAAGAATACAAATTTGCCCTTGATCAAAACATGGAAGACTTGTCGTGGATTTGAACACTCACTTGGAGAGATTTCCAGGTATGATAAGTTAATGCTAAAATGTCACAACATTAATTTGGGCCTTTGGGGTTAAAATTTGAAAGAACAAAAAAAGAAGATTAGATAAATTTCTTTAAAACCATGTGATTATATCAGATTCTTTATTTTTTTTTACTGGTTAACGAGTTGTCGATTTATATGTTTGGGTCAATGTGATGTTTTTTTTTTTCCGATAATCTCCAATGTGATGCTTGATTAAGTGATTGTAATAAACTAGAAAGCGATTGTGAAAGGTGTGCTAAAGCAAGGTTGTTTCCCTAGAATATGAACCCTGGCATGACCGTAAAACGGTCTTGTAGATCCTATGCATGCAGTAACCTAGAAATTAATTTGTTTATTGTGTTTGGAGACAAATTTATTTTTATTTTTCGTCTTTTTATGGAAAACATTTACTGAGAAGTGAAAAGTAACTGTGGCTGATCTTTGGTCGGTATTAAAAAAAATTATGGTGATTTGGCATGAAAATCTTGTTAAAACAAGTAAGAGGGAGTTCATCCTAGCCATGTGTTTTCATTACTCAGAATAACTTCAAAATGTAACAAATTGAGACCATCGATCAGTTTATGTTCATCAACTAAGTTTATGTTCATCAACTATGTGGAAATCCAAGTACAAACTAAAAGTTCTACTCTTCCTTAAAAGAGGGAAACAAATGCACAATATAATCATAAAATGGAAAAACTATATTATACAAAAAGATAGAAGTTGGATTCTCTCTGAACACCTCTTTCCACGCCTCCTCATCAGCAACCAACTTGTATTCTTCTGCATTCCAAACAAATTTTGCTTTATTTGCAAGTTCTCTAACATCTCTCACACTATTCGCATGCTAGGACAATCGCTTTTGTATGGAATCGCGAGTCAAGTATTCACCAGTCTCCTTTTCCACCTTCTCTAGGATTTGATTCACCAAATACAAATTGAGATCACCTTTCACTAGTTTATTCCCCTTCATGTACTCTTCATACAAAATTTTGAATGCAACGACATCCATGTCAAACAGCCATGAACCATTATATTTTGGTTGGACTGCCAACAACAAAACAATGAAACTAATAAAACTATCTACAAATAAGTCAAATGTATAACATTGATTAAGTTATCTGTAAATTTATAATTCTTGATCAGTATGCTATTGTTACTGTGTTTGAAATATTCACTTCAACATCCAAAAATGGTCAAACATTGTATGCAGTTAACCAAACAGCTGAAAACAAGTACAATAAACACTCACTACCGTGAAAACAACTTGCAATGAATCAAACACAGCCTAAACATGAAAATAAAGTGCAAAGTGTGATTTCTAATGAGCTGGTTCATATTCCAGAAGTCACATAAATAACAATACTCAAAAACAAATCAAACCCAAAGTTCCCAGCTCCCATAGGGTACATTGTCAACAAAAAACTACCTTAAAGGAGGGACAAAACATACCTGGAAATCTCTCCAAGTGAGTCTTCATATCACCAAGATGAGTTTGGGCCTTGAAAGAGCAAAGGGATTCGTCTACAAAAACACAGACAAACAGCTGAAAAATTCATTTCAACATCCAAAAAGGATCAATTATTGCATTTCATATTCTGCACTTTAACCAAACAGCTTGAAAAAACAAATGGCGATTAAATAATTAAACACAAACAAGTATTAGGACAAGCAATAAATTACAAACAGTTCCATATGGTAGAGAGAGATATATATGGACAGCCTCATATTTGGGACTTCAAATCATAAGGTCCAAATATATACCTGCAAGAACCTAGTTTTACGCATTCCCGATAGAATCGCCAAGGTTTTGTATATCTATGAAAACACAAACAAGTATTGGGACAAGGAATAAATTACAAACACCATATAGTACAGATATATAAGAAAAGTTATAATTTCAAAACGGAAGGCACAAATATATACCTGGAAGTTCCTGGGTGTTCACGTTCCAGATAGAATCGCCAAGGTTTTGTATAACTATGAAAACACAAACAAGTATTAGGACAACAAAAAGATTACAAATAGTTCCATAATAGTAGAGAGAGATATGCACAGTTCAACTCGGACTAACGAATCGCTGTCATACCATATTTTTGTATGTAGCTGTATAGAAAATTCAAAATTGACATCCACTTGGTATCATTTGAAAAACATTAACCAAATTGTTTGCATTTACAGCAGCATCTATGATAGAGACGGCCTATCATATCACTAGTTCACTACTCCAAATTCCAAAATAGCTAGAAGGACAAGTTTGCTTCTATTTTCAAAATCAACAAGAAACTTTACAAAGCGAAACAGGAAAGCCTTTAAAAGAAAAAAACATGGGAGGGTCACGAACATGGTAGCGTTTTTGCTTTTTTAAAAATAAATATATTACTTTTTAGAGTTTATAACTTGATAACAAGATGGCAAAATGCAAACAAGGAAGAAGCAATTGAAGGCATTAATTACATCACTGAAGAACAAATAGATTTATTTCACACTGAATGTGAAAAAATCAAAAGATATGAGATGCATGAATTGAACTTCTATTTATGTACTAACTGTGGACCTCGCCATACAAACTGTAGAAAAAAATTGCCAATTGGCTGGATTGTTTTGCAAGATGGTGTGGTAAGTCCAATTGAAAATGTCTAGTGCAAATTTATAAGTCTGGGTCGTACATAATGTTTAAAACTAATTAAGGGGTCCCACTTATAGCTTTTACTTAGCTGTGCTCATTGTTTTCAAGAGGAATGAAATAGTCAACTAATTCGTTTAATTTGTTTGAACTTCTGAGAAATCCGGTGAACCAATTAGGTCAGATATTTGCAATAAGGTAAATACTTTAGTAAACATCTATATAACAATACACAGCAGTGTGGAGCCCGCAGAGCCCCCATCCGGTGGCTATAACTCTTTCTCCCATCTTATGACGTGGCAGATCTAACCTTTTTCCAGCCTGGTTCATCTAACTTGATGGATAAAATTACACAAACTCTCCAAACACTTGGATCTGCCATGTCACAACTTAGAAAAGACAATGGCAACCATTGGATGGAGTCTCTATGGGCTCCACACCATTGCTTTTTATTAGATAGACTAAGATTTTGCGCGTCGTGCGGCGGCAAGACATATATCGCTACGCTTTGGCCTAACGCATCCACCCTCGTCGACGCAAGACAAATACGCGGCTGGCTTCTCGCAGACGCAAGACATGATAATCTGTGCAAAAAAACCCAGCCCAAGTCCACCAACTTAAAAGCCCAAAAGTGTAAAAGGCCTAACATAAAAGGCCCATCCCAAATAGTTATAGTGTCCATTCACAAAGTGTAAAGGGCCCAATGTTAAAAAGCCAAAATTTCATGTAGCCTTTGTTGACCAAATGGTTATGGAGTGACTTAACAAAGTTGCACACACCCCATCATCTTTTAGATCCTCCATGTCATAAAATTAATCCAAAGGTTAGTGGGAGGTGTGGTTGGTCCGACACCACCCTATTTTGTTATATAAATAACAATAGCTGCTGGGTCTGTTTATGGGCCTATTTCTCTACAGGCTTATGGGCCAACAAAGCAATATTTTCTATGAGCTTGTGGAGCATCGGGGGGTCGCGTCGAGGCATTGCGGGCTGGGGGGTGGACGCACCAAGTGTCAGGGGTAGCACCGTAGGGGTGTTGAGGCATTGATGGGCCGTACGCGAGGGGGTCACACCACAAGTGCGTCAAGGCATCGCGGGTTGGGGGCTGGCTCACCGAGCGTTAGGGGGCGCCGTAGGCGCGTCGAGACATCGGGCCGTAGGCACGGGCATACACTAGTCAAATAATGTGACAAAGCTTGGAAAGACCTTGTGACCATACTCCGTACCACCTGTTTTCTACAAACAACCTTCAACTCCCAAGTCAAGTCATCGATTTACTCTTGCTTCTTCCACCCCTCATTTACTCTATGTTTATGTAACCTAATATCTAGCTCTAGGATCCGCAATGGGGTACAAAGACTTTGTTCTGAATTTGTAGCGCCATACCCTCAAACATGGAAACAAGATATTTTGTTATTACCACATGATAAATCTTTTAGATTCACTAGCCATCTCTGTTAAAAGCTGATTATAACTTTTCGGATCGGAAAGTTATAACATGATAAATCTTTTAGATTCACTAGCCACCTCTGTTAAAAGCTGATTATAACTCTTCGGATCGGAAAGTTATAATATAATCAACAACGTTCATTACAGATCTATTGATTCAGTTAAATTCACTATATATTGATTGTACCTTACTCCACACCAAATTTTACCAAACCTATACTACATGTTCTTGTTCTTCATTTAATCAACCCTACACGGCTACACCACCTTCAATTCCTGAGTCAAGTTATCTATTTAAGCATTTACCCCAAATTTCATTAAATTCCTTCTTCCACCTCTCTTTCTATTTTTCTCCCTAACCTACACATTTACCCCAAATTCCATTCACTTGCGTTTTCCACCTCTCCTCTTTCTGTTTCTCTACATAAACTATCTAACTTAAGGATCCACAATGGTTTACAAAGAATTGACGCAATAGACTACTTAGGCTCTGTTTGGCAGTGTGAATAGAGAGTCCATATTCAGGAATTGGTGACGTGGCAGTCATTTTTATCTTGTATAGGTGTTTGGTCTGTCTAAAACATGGATACTCTAGTAAGCCCCTTGAATTGCGGGAACACAAAAATGTGGATAAGCAAATCCAAAGGAAAAGTCCAGATTCACTAAAACGTGTTTTCTATCCATGAAAGAGAAAAAAATAAAAATAATAAAAACACATAAAGAATGTGTTCTCTATCTCTTTCTCCTCCTCCCTCTCTCTCTTTCATGGGAATCTTATTAATAGAACTATAAATCTTATGTATTTTTTTTTTCTCTCCACCTTTTTTATTTTCTCACATTAAAACTTTTTTTTTTTCCTCCAAAAAGTAGTGTTTAAATCTTCACATTATTAATCAAATTGGGATTTTTTTTTTTTTGGGATGTTTTTTGTATAAATCAATTGGGTGCTTATGTATTCAATATTTAATTAGAGTTTTTTTTTTCCCTTTTATTTGTTTATTAGTTTTTATTTGTTTTTAAGTTTTTATTTGCAAATTTTGTATATGATTTTTTTTTTTTTTTTTTTTTTTTTGATATAAAAAAAATGAGTATATAGGTGTGAATGTCAACCAAACAGTAGCCAAGTAAAACATGTGATAGGATAAGAGGCAGACACACAAGTACTCCATCTCATGACTTGTATCACCTAATCATAGTTAAGTAATACAATATCTCTTGCAGCCAAACAGAGCCTTAATATTTCCACTTTGTTGCCCAAAAATATTTCTCCAAGGCTTAAGCAAAAGAAGATACCTCTTACAATTGTATGTACAGTTATCACATCATATACCTTCAGTAGCCTGATTATTATTTCACATATTTAAAAGAGAGAGATGTATGTACAGTTATCATATTTGTATACCTGGAAGTCCCTGGGTGTTGTATACCACAATAGAATCGCCAAGGGGTTCATCTATAAAAACATAAACTAGCATTAGAACAAGCAACAAATTACAAACAGTTCCATATATTAGAGAGACTACTATACTATGTGTGTGTTGGGGTAAACTTGTAATTAGGAAAACAGGGAGGGAGCAAACATACCTGGAAATCCGTCCAAGTGAGTGTTCAAATCCACAAGTTTCGGCTCATCATCAGGAAGGCAAGTCCGTCTCTTATAATTTATTATACCCAACAACAACAACAACAATTCGGCAAGGATTTCCAAATTCAAGACCCATTATTACTACGTTGGGCCCAACACATTCATCTATAGTTTGGGCCTCAAAGGTATTATAATGGCAACGCCGAAACTCATCTTCTTCTCTCACCTTCGTCGTCGCCTGTCTACATCCTCATTTTTACTAACTCGTTCACTCCATACTCAAATACCCAATTCTCTTTTCTCCTCTTCTTCAACTCCAAAGTTTCAATCTTTCGATTTTTTAAATTTCACTTCTTTTCGTTCCTTTTCTGGCATTTCCAGTAATGATGCTCAAGGAGTGGGTCTGGTTACTGAGACTGAATATTGGTATGACCCTTTTGTTCAAACTGTTGTTTCTGGTCTTGATGCTTATCATAATCTCACTGGCCTTCCTTGGTAAGCATTGCGTTTCTTCATTTAGTACATGTTATTTTATTACTTGTTCATTTTGTTAGTTGGGAAAATATGAAGATTATTGTACTAAAAAAGTGGATGGACATAAAGAAATTGATAAAGTTTGAAACTTGAGAAAAAAAAGTTTTACTTTAGGCCTACATTACTTGAGTGAGCTCGTTTTTGTCGAATCCCGATAGGTGTAGTGTTTTGATTTGTCACAAGATTTCGACTATTAAAAAATTTATCTATCTTGTGAACAATGTTAAACAGGTGGATAATAATTGCTACATCTACTTTGGCCCTTAGATTAGCTATACTGCCTTTGCTTCTGTTGCAACTCCAGAAGATGAAAAGGTTTTCAGAGCTGATGCCCAAGTGTAAGTATGATGAATTTTGTTAATCTGTCTTATTAGCTCATTCTTACATATTTTTTAGCTTGTTCTGATTCCTATTATTGACTGGCTTTATGATATTCTTTTTAGTGACTGTTTTGCATTTGTTTTCACAATAGGCAGTGAAGGTGTATTAGGCCAAATTATATCAGTTCCCGAAACCTACTTCTTCGCATACACAAAATGCAGTTTCTTACTTTTAAATCCATAGTTTTGTTTTCAAATGAAGTTTACTCACTGCACATAACTTGTGATTTTCTTATATTTTATTCTGTAAATAATATATATGAAACGACTGAAGAAGTTTTTCTTTACTTCAAAATTCAGTTACATTCTTACACTTTGTGAATCCTGAAATTGCTCCTTTCCCTCTAAAAATGCTACTCACTGTACGATATCTGTTAATTGAATAAGCTATGTATATGCAAAAATGATATGGCTGCGAGAATAGTATATCCTCTTGTTTCAAATTGTCCCGGAGATTGTCTTATAGCCATGTGATGCGTGAACCATGATTTCGTTGTCCCTATGAATTTATAGCTTGTTATTTGACTTATTTCAGCAGTTGTTTTTTAATATTTGGAGTATTTTTGCTGAGTGTACTTCCGATTTTTAATTTGATGCTACTCGATGGAGCCATTATATTATGACTATCAGTCGTCATTTTTAACATAGTTTGAGAATTCTTTATCTGACTCTCATATGCATTTCTCAAAGTGCCTCCTCCATTCCCGCCACTATTGTCAGGAAAGAGTTATATAAAGCAATATTTGCTCTTTCGGAAGGAAAAACAAGCAATTGGGTGCCCTTCAGCTTTATGGGGACTTGCATCCGTTACAGTGCAGGTAAAATATCTACCTGAGCCATTAACCTCATTAGAGAAAAGGGAGACCACTCATATTACTCACTATGCCCATCATATACATTTCAAAGTATTTGTATGTTGTTAAAGACAGAAACAATGCTAATATATTCCCTGCATTTTTAACGAATCATTATCCCAGTCCTCTACAACCCACCCCTTACTGCCACCACAGTCAATACTCTACCTAACCGTATACTACCATTTACTGCAACCTCTTTCGTTTTGTGTGGCTTTTGTTTCTACTCTTCCATAAGAATTCTTTGATATCTTTCTTGTCTAAAAATTGGCTGAGTCTTCATCCTTTCATTAATCCAAGCATTTCAGACCAAAATTTTCTATTTTTTTTTTCATAAAAAAGCGTTCTCTCTTTAATTTTCAGAAAGAACATAGCCGGAAGATGAAGCAGAAAAGTGCCTCCTCAGTATTTCATAATTACATAATCCTTTACAATGTATTTTAAGGATCATACATTTCAATAAAGTTTTTCCCAAATTGCCAAATGTCACTTTTATCATTTGATTTCTATTTAGTTTTTCTGAAATGGGGTTTGGCTTTTTCCATTCATAAGTCTATATTCAAGTAAGAGTTGAAGGTGAGACACCCCGGTAAATATGTCATCTTGTGTGTCTGTGTGTTTGTACAATGAACTAGCATGCAATATCTATGTAAATAAATGTTTTCATTTATATCATTCTTGACTTATGGACAGTTTGTGGTTTGCGGTTTACAGATTCCATGCTTTCTCCTGTTGATGGCATCTATACGGAAGATGTCACTGGATCATCACCCTGGGTTTGACTGTGTAAGGCACTAACAAAATTTTCTCAGTTATAATTTCTAAGTATTTAATTAATATCTTTTCTTAATAATTTGAAGAGTTCCTAAATGACGGAATGAAGTATTCCATGTGTATTTACCATCATTTCTTTGGCACACACATAAATATGAGAATTTGACACCCCTCCTTGGAAAAAAAAACAGAAAAGAAAAAGAATTCAGTCCTATGACCAGGCAGATGAAGGTCAGTACACGTTAATTGCTCCATTTCGTCATTTTTTTGGGGTTGGGGTTGGAGGGGGATGTCAAATTCTTATATAGTGATGGGGGCAGGTAAAAGAATCACTAAAAGAAAATGCTGTTCTGCAGTCCTCTGAGATCTCTGTAGAAAGAGTGTGACTATGGGGTTAAGTGGCTTGCATTAATTGCTATTTTTCACTAGTAGTCACTACAGGAAGTACATACTATGATATCATATGTCCAGACCCCAGAATATGATTGCTAGGATACAGAATGTTCTACCTTAAGATTGTGTCTCTGGTATAAAACTTTTCCTTATACTGCATTGACTTTCATTGATTTGAAGTTCATGTAAAATTCGTTTCAGGGTGGAACTTTGTGGTTCCAGAATCTGACTGAAACGCCTCACGGTATTTTAGGCTCTATCTTTCCATTTCTGATTGCTGGTTTGCATTTCACCAATGTTCAGGTATGTGACTCTGTTCATCTCCATTTCTTTTGGAAGTTCAAACACAATTGTATGCTTCTTTTGAAATTCAGTATATGAATTTGTTTTCTATTAATAAAATTAAGTGTCAATTAAACAAAAATAGAAAAGTCTCCGAGAAAATGATACGTGTGAAATATTTTAGAGTACGTCCCCATTTCCCACACACTAGGTTGAGTGTGTCTTTCTGATTATTTGTGCCTTCTTCTGCAACACTTGACCATAGATTATATGTTTAATTAAGTTATTTATCTATTTGGATAAAAAGGGAACTATGAGGTTACCACGAGGAACTTGGATAAAAATATAATGTCCTATTTTTCTGTCTGAATTTTCAGGTGTTTTTAAATAACTATTATGCTTAACATGAGTTTACTGTGATCTCAGATATCTTTCCGGATGGGGAGTGGTGGCAAAGACACAGGCCTGCTGAGCATACTAGCCAAAGTGAGTTGACAATTTCAGGCTTGTATTTGCATTTTGCAGTCTATTGGGTCTTTTCATCGTTGCCATCTTCATTGAATGTAAAAGGTTGAGCTGATGTGCGTTGTGCTTAATCCAATTTCTTAGTCGAAGGGGAAATTTCAACCTGTAAAAATAAAGTGCTTCACTCAGGGTTTCAATTTTCAGGAATCAGGACACAACTAGATTGCTTTTTGCCCAGTTTGTTGACTTGTCCCACTCAGTCGGCCTAATTCAGGCCATTTTTATCTTTGATTTGAGATTCCTCTCGTGGGCAGTTAAATCCCTGAGAACTCGCTGAGTAACAGTAGTTGCTACTTAGCCGACCCGTCTAACAATTTAATCCCCGTAAGTGATCGGACTCAAAAAATCCCTTAGTACTTGGCCGATTAGCTGATTAATACGTGCCGATTAGCAGATTAGCCGATTAATTGTGTTATGTACTTCACTGTTAAACATTGAACTCGACATTTCGCCAATTTGATCAACCCTCGATTCTTTAAAGTTTTACAATTTAATCATATTTATTTTAGTTGATTGAGTGTTTTGATTGTTTATTGATTGATTGGGTTCCTAATTGGTTCCATTATGTTGGTATTTCAATGTTAAATGTATTTAATAGGTATTTGTAAAGAAATATAGTGTTCTGAAAAATTGCCCGATTAATGCCGATTAATCCCCGACCGACTGGACCTAGTCGCTACTCGCTCTTCGACCGAGTAGCGACCAATTTCCGATTTAACTGCACAGCGTTTTACGCACTGAATCTGGAGCAGTTGGTCTTGAGATGGACATGATCAGTCATGTCTCTTTTTATTGCATTTATTCCATTTTAGACTGTCTTAGATCATCTAAATTGACTTAGTTGGAATTGAACAGTCGTCATTCCGAGTTGTTCTGAGCCTGGGACTTGACAACCCGATGATAGTTGGTTTTAGAGTGTGCTCTTTGATTTCTGATTCTTTTGTAGTGACATAGTGTTTTTTTTTAAGCTTTATGACAAAGTTGTTATGATTCTTTTGCAGTACTACAAGCACTATCTGGACATATTAACAGTTCCTTTATGTCTAATTGGGTTCTGTATACCTCAGGTAGCTCTCTCTCACGCACTCGCACACACACACCCCTCTGTAAAGGCATTCTCTTTCCTGTTTTATACTGTAGAAAAATGATGTATAGACAAACACGTGTATGTATCTTATCCAATTTAGTTGAGGATCCTTAATTCGATTCGTGTCAACTTGGAAAATAATGCTAGTGTTTGTTTCGTGGTCTCACAGGGCAGTCTAGTCTACTGGGTGACTAACAGTTCTCTCACTCTTGTTCAGGTTTGTCCGAACTTATGACCTTTTTATTTTAGGCTCTTCTTGTTTTACAACAAATTTTCCATGATAAATTTTAGGTTGAAACCTTGTTTGAATTGTCAGTTGGTATCTTGGTAGAAGGGTTCACAGCCATAATCACAGGAACTCGATGCGAAGTAGCTATTAGTCTATTACTAACAGCAGTTATTTGACAACATACCATCTCAGTTGCCATTTATTTAATTCCTAGTCATTGTTGCGTTTGTTAGACCGTTCATGAAGGCATGCCTTGTGGAATTGAAACATGGTCATTGGTCATAAATAAAACATTTTATTCAGTAGTGAAATGGTGATATTGGCTGTTAAGATATTCAGGTTACTGGTGCAACATCGGTTTGTTCTTGTTATCAGTAGAGTTCTGTAATGCATGATGTGGTTAAATTTATGTAGGTAGAAAATAACCTCCAGAAAACAAGAACGAAGAAGGGAAAAAAGAAAAAGAGAAAGGGATGGAGAAGGAATGACACTAAGAGAAAGCAAATGGAAAATTACTTGGTTTACCAGTAGTATCTGTTCTTCTAACCAACAAGCTCCTTGGTCCTTACATAGCTACATGCACAATGAGTTAGGCATATAAAGGGAACTGTTTCCCTTGTGAAAAAATAATAATACAGAAAGCCCTAAAAGAAAGGGAGGATTCGCCTAAAGCATCGAACTTCAAACACTGACCTGGTGAGATGCTTAAATGGAGAATGAGCAGAAAACTATGAACTACACTACAGCTAGAACTAAATGTACATATATCAACGTATGCTGGTGCGTTCAAGTCTTGCTTAGATCTTGGTGTGCCCTAAGCAAGTAAGAAAACACTTCGACAAATGTATCTTAGATTTTTTTGTTCCCTTTTTAGCATTTGGTAAATTAGTCGTCACTACTGATCTGAATCTCAACTGGAATATCTGGTCTAGACCTTTCCAAATAAACTTATTGAACAGCGCATCATGGATAATTCTTGAAACTCAGACGGCTAATATTAGTAACAGCCTCTCTTTACCACAGACTAAATGCGTGCCATCTCTCTCCTCCAGAGACACGTGTTGCTTTTTTCCTTGCCCTCTCTCATAGTTCAGATTTGAGACAACCCGTTGGGTGGACAAGGACCCAACCTCGTATTCCTATTCTTTCACTTCATTTAAGAAATTATCATCACATTTCGAGCATTCCATGGTTCATTAACGAAATTATCATCACATTTCGAGTATGCCCCAGATCATTTAATGTAATCCGCATTAGAACTTTCCTTAGGTTTCACTTTTCCCTCTAAAACCGTCCTAATTTATCATATGGATATATCTTACTTTTGTTTAAGGAGTTGTTAACCTGGGCAAGTGACTGTACCTATTTGACCACTAGATTTTGTAAGTTGTTATCAATAGTCTGCCAATGTTTTACGCATGCAAATTATGGTTATTTTGATCTATAAAGTAGGCCTCTCGTAATTAGGGCTCTAATGGTTACTCCCATAGAGATTTTATGTTCAGCGCTCAATTGCTGTTATGCCAGTCCTATATAATGTATGGGAATCACTTTCAATTTTGTCCATATATGTTTTTCTTTTGATTGGTGGAATGTGACTGAGGAAAGGCGACAAGTTTTTATTTCTTTATCTTTTTACGTGCATATTCTTTTACTTAATCGACTCTGATTTTTCACCCCAGAGTTCTCTAGATTGAAACTTATTCTAATCGTACTCTCATTTCCACAGCAATTATCTCTTAACCATCCCCCCATTCGTGAAAAATTGGGGCTTCCTGATAAAATTGCAATGAAGAGTGATGAGACAACAAATTTTGGTACACCTGACATAAACTTTTCGGACGAAGAGATGGAGCATAAAGTCTCGGTGCAGAGCCTTTCCCCTGATGAACTGCTTCCTGTGAGTAGTTGGTTATGAGCACCTTTGAATGATAAAGGCCATCTTGGCTTTCCTGATGTTTTGGTGTTTGATTCCTACAGCTCTCAGTCAAGGTTTTAGGAAAAGGGAATAAGGATACAGCAATTGCATTGCTACGGTAACACTATAGTCTCAAATACTTTATACAAATTCATCTAAGACCCATTCTTGGTTCTTATTAAACCTCAGAAGAGATGTTTGATACAGGTTAGCACTTAAGAAGGACCCTGAATACATAAGAGCTTTGGTTCTTCTTGGGCAGGCTCTCATGCCACTGGAAACGACGGAGGCTACTGTATATCTTGAGCGTGCAGTTACCAAGGTCAGTTATTTTTTAACCGCTCATGAGTTGTTATAAACTTATTTAGTTGATTATGGTGAATCTATTATCCTTCAGTCTTCAGTTACCAGAACTTGT
Source organism: Coptis chinensis (assembly GCF_015680905.1). Taxonomy (NCBI): domain Eukaryota; kingdom Viridiplantae; phylum Streptophyta; class Magnoliopsida; order Ranunculales; family Ranunculaceae; genus Coptis; species Coptis chinensis. The sequence continues at coordinate 80,292,153 of NC_141464.1, forward strand.
GATGCTATTCTGAACAGCTATTGCATTTTGGCCATCCAACTAAAGATGAAGATATTGACCTGTTAATTCTTGCTTCTACATGGGCAGGTGTTACTTGTATTCGACAGGTGAGGTTCAGTATAAGTCCATTTTATGGTTTGATGGCATTTCTAGTTGATAGAGGAAAATTTACTTTAGATTGTCCCCACTCCATAAAACACGTGTCTACACAAAGATAAACCTTTTATGATTTTTTTTTTAAAACATGATTTAACTATGGCGTCACCAATGATGCCAGTGTTCTCCATCCAACCCAGGTTTTCTGTGCTCATAGATTGTGATACACTGATTGGTCATATGGTTGGTATCTTTACCATTCATGTGAGGTTGTGAGCCCTAGAGGTGGCTAATTATATGACTTTCCACGTTTTGGAGAACAATGGAGTGGGGGGGTGAACACCCTATTCACTTCGTATTTTAATCCTTGGTGAAAATCATATTAGATTTTATCTTCTTTTGCAGGGGAAGATTCTACAAGGATTGGAACACTTACAAAGAATTGGACAGATGAGGGAACCTGAGGACTCCAATGGAAAATCTCATTACTATGATGGGTTGCTCGTATTAGCAAGGTTTGTTTTCATACATTTGATCATCATTTTACATTTTTGAGGTTTTCTTACATTGTTCGAATTTTTATTCAACTAAAATTTAATTTGATAAATCGTTGAATCTGTTTCTTGGACAGTGCTCTTATTAATGAAGGCCAAAAGGATGAAGCTACTAAGTACTTGCGCAAGGCTACTGCTTACGATTATGATAGGTATAATATATATTTGCAACATTGCTTAGAGGATTCAGAGGATGTCATTACTACTAGTGATCAGAAAGCTCAATGATGAGCGAAGTCCACCAACGGCGCTTTGAATTGTTAAGAGGAAGCGGCAAGTCAGAAGTGTAATATACTCATTATGATCCCATAGACACTACTCGGTTACTTGTACAAAAGGAGTGCCCTCGCAACATTGCAAACGGCACTTGGTCCTTGTGACCGCATAGATACCAAGATTTTGAAGAGTGAGTTATTTAAGTTGACCCTTGTATCAATAGTTTCAATTCTTTTTTATGATTAAAAGGGTTTTGTAAGAAATTCAAATGTTTATAACTTGGCATGGTCATCATTCAGTTAGTTACAACTGGCTAGATATCATTTATAAGAAGATCGACCTCAAAGTTAATATTCTCTGAAAGGATTCAAATGCCTTTCTTTCAATAGAGTGGTCTGAATGTCTCGTATGTTTGTGTGATTTTACTATGTTTCTCTATTGCTTGGAAAAAGAAAAGAAAATACTTTATCGTGGTGGAATGATATGTAGGTGCTAGACACTCACCACTGCAGCAGCAGACGTTTTTGGAGTAATGTTTGTTTTCAGGCGTTGACTATTGCTATCAATCTCAAACTAAATAGGGTGGACTGTGCAGGAAAAACATAAAATATTTCAAACTAGTCCATGAGCTAGATACAGCAACAGATTTGGAATAAGATCACGGTTATGACTGTTACATGGTGCGAAATTGGTTGTGCGAAATCGTTGGAGTTTGCATGGCTATATCACGACATGATCGGTACCGCAAATTAGTGATAGCACTGCAACAGGCTTCACTGGGAGGGATGAGACTGAGACAGGATAAAATGCTTGCCAACATGGTATCACAGTGCTATCAGCTAAAAGAAAGTGGTGCTGCACCCTTGGCCTGCCCCACGTTTCAACATGCTTGCCATTAGTCCATTACTAGAATCATAAAACATGTGCAACACAGAAACGAAAAGAAATGCAAGGGGTCTCAAAAACAAAAACAACTTCCATGGGGATAAACTACAAAGCACATGGTGCCTAAAAAATGGTTTTGGGACCCCATCGTTCACAGGTACCACCCCACAGGAAAGGTGTCAATGTTATCTTGCATTCCTCTTATATTAATAATTAAAGTATCGAACAGATCTATTAAAATATCTTATTGGCTGAATGCTCTAGCTGATTCAATTACAATTGGACTGTATTATAAATGAAAGTAATAACAAATAAGTAATGGAGAAAGGCAACTTCTTTAGAACATACTTTAATCAGAAGTCATACTTGTAATCACAGTCTTAATCCTTTATCTTCTCCCAAGTTCAAATACAGCCAAGGAATCTTTACTAAGTCCCTCTCACCTCACAGTGTCCACCACAATTCATGGCTGGATATTGACTGTTTATCAGAATCATAGAGCCGTTGCAGCTAAGTATAATTTTATTTTCTTTCCAATAATTTGACTATAAAAAACCATTACATAAAAAAGTGTGAAGCTTGGAAATGAGCAAGGATATCGAAAAGAAAAAATAAAAGTAAAAATCCGGCCTCAAATAAATTGGTCATAAAAGAACTATTAAGATCATGGCATTGCTGGACTTAAATCAATAAATTGTGATAGAAGTCATAAAACGTTTTCAAACGTAACTGAGATGAGATGCCTTGGTTAAACATTGCTTTCGAGCATTGCACAAACATTTAAGTGTTATCAAACAAAGTTTCTAAACAAATGAGGAAATAAAATACTCATTTACATCATCTTAACAACAAAATACTCATTTACATCATCTTAAGTGGAAACACGAGGTTGCATCCATCAATATGAAAGAAGATTTGGGAACATAATCATTCTCAAACATTTCATCTGAATCACTATTCACTAATATATAAATTTTAAGTACGGAGGCATAATCATCATTACACATGAAAAAGGAAGGCAAAAGTGTATCTTAATTCTTAACATTATTATACCAAATTCAATCCTATGCCTCATTCGACACATGTGTTTGCTTGAATATGAATATTGAATAGTCATTCCAAACATTTCAGCGAGTGTTATTGGGGTTGAACGAAGTTATTCAGCAAGAATCATATGACATTGGCTCAACAAAAATTTGTTCCTTACTTATAATAGTTTCCAGTACCATCAAAACAGTGGGATGTAGTCACACTACCACTAAGTAGGTGATCCGAGAGACATTTTAGGCCAAGTAACCACATCAAACGATCTAGTAACTTAACAAGGAGTTCAACAAATATTCCTACACTAGAACCAGTAAATCTTACTGTATATCTGGTAGAGTACTAGAATCTCTTACATCCTGCACTATTTAGTATTTACTGCCCTCATCCATTCAACTATTCAAGATGCCCATATTAATTTGGAACTATACATTTTACTTATGTTATGGTCTATGTTTACTACTCATAGGATTAAATCTAACCTTAGCCTAATCTAGTGTGGTGCCTAATTGAGTCACATTTTGAGATTTTGAGTTCCTACTTGTTGGGTTGACCTGTCACACTCATTCCTTTTAAGTATCCAATATTATTTTATAATTAAGATTTTAGGACAATACTCATTTTTGCTATTTAATGAAAAAAATTATTTCTTTCTTTCTTCCCACTTGCTTTTCCTTTACTGTTTCTTCTCTGGTTTTCCTCCATTGCAAAACAAGCTTCCCCTTCTTTTCTATATACCTTTCAAGGGGGGTCCCCTTTTGTTTTCACTTTGACACCAACTTCACCATTTTCACTACCAACTTCTTCAAAAGCAAGTAACTGTGTTGTACACTTCATTTTCAACTAAAGATTGAATCTTTATTGTCTTTACTCTTTTTGGACTTCCGGGGTGCTTTTTTCTTGCAGGCATTAGCTTGTTTTTTGTCATTTGTTTGTTTTTATGGAATGTTATGGTAGAAGAGCAAAGGGGCTAGATCACATTTCTCAAGGGTATGTTAGTTAAATTACCTGTCATTACATTGTTTAGTTTAATGCATTAGACTTTAATGAGTAATGAGGTTTCTTAGAAAGCCTGAAAAAAAAAAACCAAAGTTTGATTCACTTTGAGGGGATCATTGTTAAAATAATGTGCATTTGGTCTTGAAGGGACGTATCAGATACTATCTTCTTCTTTCTTTCTTTTTTTTTTTTCCTTTTTTGGTCTGCTGTTATGGAGTGAAGTAAGATAAGAATATATTTGACAAAGGGTGTTTGTACTTTTATGGATTAGTATTGCATTATAGCTACCATGTTAAATTAAAATGTGTTGCTTTTGTTCATTGGTGTATGCCTTGTATATCAAGGAGTTATGGCATGAATAATGTCTGTGCTAAATTTTTTTACATTTGAATCATATGGTTTTTTGTTAGAAGCTTATTAGATCTAGTTTGGTGTTTTGGCTGTAGATTGGAATGTGCATTTTGGCAAACTAGGTGTGGATAGATTGACCAGGGAAGATAATAAGGATAGATCTGTGTCACTACAAGTATAGTATAACACCATCATTCCTCATCAACCCAAGAGCAAAAATATGTCATCCGAGTCCCTAAATTCTGAACTATCAAAGCAGACATCATTTTTTTTTGAAACTATGGGTTCTGATTGGTATCTGTGTTGGAGCAATTATTGTGTTGGTTTTGTCTATCTTATCTATATGGGTAACGCCTCGAAAAAAGACGAGGAGGACACTCGAAAAATTTCCTGTTTCCCAGATACCGGTTATCTCAAAGGAAATTAAGGTTGATAGTGTTGGGGTTCACAATTTTCGTAATCATCATGAAGGTACTGCTCTCACAATCCATGACCATTTAAAAGAAAAGAATTCGGAGAAGATGGTAGTTCATTTGGCTAAGAGCAAATCGAGTGAGGCAGATAACATCAGCCAGTGCAGCTCAGTTTATCATCCTGAGAGAGCTTGTAGCTCACAGTCGGGAGAAGATGGAAGCTCTGGGAATGTTCGCAAGCCTTCTTACATGGCACATGGCCTTGCATCTGCATCTCCCTTAATCGGCTTGCCTGAAGTATCACATCTTGGGTGGGGTCACTGGTTTACACTTAGGGACCTTGAAATGGCAACAAACCGTTTCTCAGCTGACAATGTGCTCGGGGAAGGTGGATATGGGGTCGTTTACAAGGGGCGTCTCATAAATGGAACCAATGTTGCAGTGAAGAAACTCCTCAACAATCTGTAAGGACACCATCTATTCTTTTGTGGATATAAATAATTTACCGTTCCTTAATCTTTTACTGGCCCTCACTTTATCTTGCATTGGTCATGTGAATTGTTTATAGTGGTCAGGCAGAAAGGGAATTTAGAGTTGAAGTGGAAGCCATCGGCCACGTCCGACATAAGAATTTGGTGCGGCTCTTAGGATACTGTGTAGAAGGCATTCACAGGTGCGATTCATATGTTTTCATGGGATTTCCGTTGGTTCCAGTTTAACTACATTTCGTCATAATTAAGTTGTTTTTACAGTCAAATGATCAACCAATAACTTGTTTGGAAGTTCTTGCATGCTCTTGTGAACATAGTATTCCATGGTACTCTTTTATCTTAATTTTTATTTCTGTAATATAGGATGCTGGTGTATGAGTATGTGAACAATGGAAACTTAGAACAGTGGCTTCATGGAGCTATGCGACAACATGGCTCCCTCAGTTGGGAGTCCCGTATGAAGGTCATCCTTGGAACTGCTAAGGCGTGAGTTTTCTCTAAGCAAAAACTTTTGTGTATCTACTTTGGCATTATTGATAATTTGGGTGTGATCCAGCTCATGCATGATGTTTTAATAGCTAATTTGTGTAAATCATATTATCTTCTCCGAAATGAATGCAGACTTGCTTATTTGCATGAAGCAATAGAACCAAAAGTTGTACATCGAGATATAAAGTCGAGCAATATTTTGATTGATGATGAGTTCAATGCCAAAGTTTCTGATTTCGGATTAGCAAAGCTCTTGGATGCAGGAGAGAGTCACATTGCAACCAGAGTTATGGGAACATTTGGGTATATCTCGCTATCATCTTACGAGTTACTTCTGATGATCTCTCTGAAATTATATTAAGCTGATGTGCTTGTTGAGCTTGTGATTTTTCTAATGTGGGTTCTTCTCTTCTTAGGTATGTAGCACCTGAATATGCAAACACTGGCATGTTAAACGAGAAAAGTGATATTTACAGTTTTGGTGTCCTCCTACTTGAATCAATTACGGGAAGGGATCCTGTTGACTATGGTCGGCCTGCTAGTGAGGTGTTCTATCCATGACCCTACTCCCTCAAGATTTCTGATCAAAGATTAGTGATTTGCTCTTCATTGAATAAGAATTCAGTTAGCTAAGTTTGTTTTGATGATTGTAGGTTAACCTGGTTGAGTGGCTCAAAGTGATGGTAGGAACTAGAAGAGCAGAGGAAGTTGTGGACCCAAGCCTTGAAGTTAGACCTGCAACACGAGCCCTTAAGCGTTCTCTTCTAATTGCTTTAAGATGTGTTGATCCCGACTCACAAAAAAGACCCAAAATGAGTCAAGTTGTTCGAATGCTTGAAGCTGATGAGTTCCCAATACGAGAGGTGATCTTCAATCTCTTAACTGAAAACCTGATTTAAAACATTTCAAGGTGAAGGGGTTGTATGCCCTTTTAGCAGATATATTGATACACTTCTGTGTTTTTCCATCTTGCAGGACCGAAGAAACAGGAATAGTCGAACAGCAAGCATGGAAGGACTTGAATCCATGAAATGAGTTTTTTTTCAGACTGACATGGAAAACAAGGTAGAAGCATCAGAGTATACATGATGGTTGGCAATCGCAACATGACCTGGATAAGTGTCTACAATCCCAGCAGATACACAGCTTTATAGTTTAAACCATTTCAACATAAACATTGTGGTTCTAGAAAAAACACTGATGTGGGATTGAGGAGTCATGTGGGTTGAAAGGCATAAACCCGTGGAGGATGAACGGCGCCTCAATTCAATTTGAGAGTCCTAGGATGAATAGAGTTTTTCTTATCTTTTTCTTTTCTTTTTGGGTTTTTTGGTTGTACAGATTGTTCCATGGTTCATTGGGGCATCCTGTCAGTTATACATGATGATTTCAATTTTCACAATGGTGCTATATCAATTGATTTTCTTAGTTCTTTGCATGGTAAAGACTCCTTTTAGCATTCACTTTTTCATCCACTCTTCTGTTATTCTGTATTAGCTGTTTTGTTACATGTTTAATCATTTTTCTCATCTTTATCTTTTTGCAGAGATGTTTTGCTTTTTTATGGTTAAATGATTCTTAGGCCATGACACATATTCTTTTTCTTTCACTTTCTTTCCCTCCTCATCAAGTTTGGAGATAAATACAGTTGTTTTCTGACTCTCACCATGATCCAATCCTTTTGGTTTCCCATAAGGGTGTCAAGGAAAGAATTTGGAATGTGATCGATGGGAAACGCATGTTCTTCTTACAGTTGGTGTTTAATTTTATTTTTGAAAATCAAATCCAGAATCAATCTCAGGCAATGTGATTAATAATCTAGTTGACTTCTTATGGTCTAACTGTATATTCTGCCATCAATTAATTGGGTATGTGATTTTTCTTACCATCAATGAGATAACACTGAGATGATTGGATCCAACCTGGGACTGGGACTAATTAATACACTTGTTTAATGTTGATCATATTGGATAAGTTAACTGAAACAGTGGAACCAGCCAAAACCAGCACTATGTTTTTAGCAAATATTATTTGTCTCTGGACTTGATAGTTTTTTTTTTTTTTGGGTAAACTCTGGACTTGATAATTTAACTTAGTGGTTTCAAATTTTCAATGTATTTGAAGCTCAATCGAATTATCTAATGAGTCAAATGTGCTAGTGAGTCAGTAAGCATGTACCAATTTCTCATGAAGAGATGGATACCTCATAAACAACTTGTTATAAATCGAAGCTTGCTCTTTAGTATTTTCTTTCATAAAAAAATAAATAGAAGAAGTAAAGATTTTCTTCTATAGTCTAGTGATAAACAGTCCCACACAACCTTTTTGCTGTCATCAGCCTAAAAAACAAAATCTTTTTAAGGGCCTATGTGTGAGTATGAGACATGCTGAAAAAGGGGTGGATTGGCAGCAATCGGTGTTGTTGTGAGGCGTGACTAATAAATTGGCAATCTGAATTGGTTCATGGAATGCATTTTATAAATGCCAGTCCCAGCTCATTTGGGTCTTTGCATATAGCTAGCAGCAGAGTTATCTTCTGCATAGTCCCAAGTCATTTTGGTTGTTTGTAATTTTGTATGTCTCAACTATCACATATCTAGTAGTAGTCTTTATCTGTTGCAGAGGTGCAAGCACTGTGTGAAAGAGTGAAAGTGTTCAAGAGTGACTCTGGCTCTGGCTAGTCTTTGACTGAAATTTTGGTCATTGCTTGTGAACTCAGACTTTGAGACAGGGCCTCACTAACGGTCATTTATTTCCGCAAATGAATATTATCCATCCAAATATCCAATTTGCTCCAACGGTCGGTCTACCTTTGTTGTGAAAATCAATGCACATTTTCTTTTGAAAGTTTGTGCACGGCAAAATAGTCGGGTGACAGAATCTAGTCTAATAACTTTTGTCTGCAGTGTCAGTTTACTGGCCCACACTATTTTTTATTCGGCCTGTGCCATGCGCCCATGCCTATGCACCAGTACTATATGCTCTTTCGGTGTAAAATATTTGGTAATTCTGAAAACGAGTTCGTCTACACCGAGGATATCTTCATAAGGACGAGATCCTAGACCGTTGGATCATGCATCCAACGATCTCTGAACTTTCTTTTTTATAAGGATATTCTCATGGTAGCCCCAACTTACATTTTGAAAAGTTACGTGACATAGAGTGACTGAAATATCAGTATACTATGATGATAACTAGTGCAGATTTCAAATACTAGCTTACTTGAGAAGGCTGCTCCCAAGTTCCCAATACACACAGCATCCTCGAAGATGTCTTGGCCATGGCCAAGGAGATTGTTGCATGTATAGAATTTTAGTAATGCATGATGGAACCCTGATACGTTTCCAAAGCGAAGAAGCATCAAGCAGAGTGTCAGCACTTCTTCCTACTCAGAAGTGCGCGTAATGTGAATTCAAAGCACACTGACTGAGGGCCTGGAGTCATGGGCTGAGCATTATACTGCTGTTTGTGATTTCAACAAAATTTGTGCGTGATGAGGTTTCGCTTTTGGAGTCCAGCATCTGAGGATAGATCCAGACTTCCCATAGGGCCTTGTAATTTTTCAGCCTGGTGGTACCATAGAGAGAGACAGAACTGAGATTTGAAGACCATATTCTACTTTGAATCTCACACATGCAGTAGTTGCTGGATCAAAATGTCAAGCCCTGGGAAAACACACATCTTCTATTTGTCGTCCCATTGTGTTGTCTGGATCGTTTGGGTTTTCACTGTCTTCAAATTTGCTTCTATAGTCCGAAGAGAACACACATGTAAATTCTTGATTTGCCTCTACTGAGCAATTAACCCCTATGGGAATTTTTATTTGCACAACGCAACACAAACTTGAAGAGAGAAAAGATTCTTTTATATTTCCGTAACTAAACACATTGTTTGATATCAAAGGAACATTCACCAACAGTGAAAAAGAATTTTGCAACTGTAATGTAGGCATGTAGCACAAGCCCATATTAGCCTATGGATACACATGATTCACGCTGCTAAACCTAATATAAGAAAAGTAAAAACTGGTATTAATATTAACAAGAATACAAAAACAGATTCCCAATTTGTTCCTGCTTGTGCCTTTCTTCCTAATTTCCCCTGACAAATGAAACCTCATTTTCAACACTCACTGCTTGCTATTCCAGTTCCTCTATTATGAAGAAAGGACAACATAAGTACGACGTTGAGGCTTGCAATATCCTTGAGATGTTCAGTAAACTTGCTTCAGTGAGTCATTGATTTCAAGTAAGCATCACCCTTCTAATCCACTTATTACTGGGAATTTTTTTCGATCTCCAACCAAACAAATCTGAGTAACCTTCCATGCTCAATCTATTAGGGCTGTCAAGTGAAAAGTCATTAGTTAGTTTCAGACATGAAAGAATGAGCTTTCACTATTCACAGGACAATGATACCATATAAAAATCCAGCAACTGCCTTTGGTTGGTTACATAAGACCATAGAAGTGGCCACTGAATCGGATTCTAATAAGCTCAACCACAGCAATATGGTACCATTGACTGAATTAAGTTCTATAATTAGCAATAGTTAAAAATCTAAACAAAGCTCAAGTCATGTAGCATACTCGTACTAGAAGAGGGATCTGAAGAAGGACTAATGAGATGCAATACAAACACAACGAAATGGCAACTCCAGCGACAAAATTGTACAGCAACTTTTTGTTGTCTTTTGTAGAAAGGAAAACTGTCTTTAGTGTATTGGTAAGCTCAAAGATCCGGCATGATATCTGGAGAATAATTGAGAAAAAAAAACAAATTAAACAAAACACAAATCTAATATCAGATTCGTTTTCTTTCTTAGATTCCTATAATTAAAATGTCAAGAGTCAAAAGAAAATTTTCTTACCAAGACATATATGGCAGTTGTGAGCATGAAGTTGAGCAAGGGATAACCAGGAATAAGAGAAAGAAGCCATTTGGGCTGTCCATTGGGAACACCTGATCTGTAGATTCATGTCAAACAACAGTACAACATAAGACCACAATTTCTAAAAAGATGATAAGACAGAAATGTATATTAAGTACAAGAAAGAAGATGCTACAAGATCCTAGATTACTACACATGCTATTATGGAAACTTCAACATTCCTGCAACCTAAAAACTGTGGTCAGCTGAAAGATCCAGTTGGTCTGTTTCATCTACAATTAGGGCAGGCAGATAGGCAGACCATCACAATTGACTTCCTGTACTTTAGCACCTATTGGACATACCACATGCACCAACTATAGGTACAATTGATTACACTTGCAGTGCGGTAGTATATCAATTTTTGGACAGTATATAAGATAGTAGTTTTAATTAAACTCGATATAATTAATGGTTGAATAGGTAGAAAATACAATGAAGTCTAAGATCTACACACCTTAGCCAGATGTGGAACTGGGATATATAGGTCTCCAAGGTTATCTTGCCAAGCCACCTGGTAATACAACAAAGGATGATATAATTAGAAAAATTTGAAGATGTGGTAAGGGTTGAAATCTACAAAAGAGTGGATGAGGGACTCACAAAAGAGAGTCAAAGAGAAATTCGAAATTGCTGTGTGAAATTCATGACAGATGTAAACTCTGAAATTAGACATAAGAATAAGTAAATACGAGTCAGGCAATACTGGAAAGAAGTGCTTATTTCAGTTTCCTTATACGCACGTTATAGGAATCCATGATGTGTAAGGATGGAACTTATTGTATGTGACTTTGTCCAGCTTGTAAATATACTCGTACCACAAATAACCAACCTGAAAGGATGGGCACATTAGATGAGACATTTCCCTACAAACTGACAGAAAGTAACATAATAAATTTAGATCATAACCAAAAAGGTCTCAGACCAAAGCAGAGTGTATTCAACTCACCAACAAAGACATTGACACGATGCCTGCCTTAATTGTCAATCTTCGTTTGGTATCAGATTCTTCTACTTTCTCCATCCATCTCTCGACCTAGAGTTTTTAGAGTCGTTAAATTAGTAATAACTAATAAGTACTGTCAGAGATAAAGTCCTGCTTATGATCACAAAACCAGAGTTCAAAAAATTACATTCGGGTGATAATATGCGTATATCATTCCAATGATCCATATATACCGGTCAAGGCCAGATCTGAACTGCCATTCATGTAAGAGTGGTAAGTTGGATTTTGACGGATCCGCGTCTTTGTACCCTGACATAGGAAAGGACATGATTGTTGACAGGCTTAAGAATATAAAATAAATGATCACGAAAAACTAAATGCAGAATGTTACTAACCTAAAAGGAACGCCAAAGGACTCCAGAAAATGTCAAAGACACCAGGAACTTCCCAAATCAAGATGACGACAAAAATACATGAGATAATCTTCACAGCCATCACTGATCTTATCTCATTATACTTGTGAAAAAATACCAAGTGATCCATAGACCATAAGAGTGTAAAGCGTGTGCATAGGGCAGATATAGTATAAAACGTAGTCATTATTAAGAACAATGCAGCAAAATGCTACAAAAAAATTAAGCCGCCACATCATCTGCATTCAACAAAACATTTAAGATTAGTTAACACAAAAGACACATACGATAAAAACATAAATTTTTCTAACTAGAGATGATAAGAAAGTCACCTGAGCAAAGCCCGACACTAAAATCCTTCCTAATGTAATAGTAGGAGAAGTTCCCAAATCCAGTCATCCACACATATGCTGCAATGAAGACACGTATTGCATTGTATATCTCCGTTGCAGCAAAATAGTGGTACATCAAAAATAAGACCTGGTGACATAAAAAGAATCAAAATTCTGAACACATGGTCGCCTCAAAGACTCTTTTTCTCATGATCAAAGATGGTGAAATTTTGGTTAAAGTTCATACCTGCATCCATCCTTTCCACTCCTCAGTTTGATGTCGATTAAGGTACAGTATGGCCTTCCCAGAGAACATAGACTTGTCATGGTGCTTCTTTAGAGAAGTCATGGACGAAACTATGACGAGAAGCATGTAAAGAAATAGGAAGAGGTCGCGATTGTATTTCTGTGAAAGGAAACCACATAAAAGATGTTTATAATCAAACTAAATCCGAGCCTAAAATACTTAAAAGTAATCAGTGTATATAGCATATAAAGCTTTATCTCATCCACATCTTATTACCTCTAAGACAAGCAAAGTTATCATGTTATACTGAAGCATTTAAATAGAAGTTTATTTTGGAACAGGAACAGCAGCAAAATACAAACAAATGATAACTTTATAGCAATCTAAGTATTAGCTTAACTCCATACTCTTACCTCTTTCAGTAGGATGTATTGCACATTCATCCATTTAAGCATTTACGAATTCACCATATTTAAGTACACGGGTTTCCCAAATAAAATATTCAAAAACTCCGAGGGAAATAAAAATATACTAATGAGTTGTGATGATAGAGATTGGTCGTCTTGAGTAAAGTCATATGTTGAAAATCTGTATTGTCAGCAGTGTTACTTTGTTCGTGTGAAAGTGAAGACATCCTCAAGGGAACTGAATTTTCAAGGAGAGTCTCCACCCAGCAATACCTTATTCTCTCATAAGTGACAAACAACAGGTATGAACACTTATCTAGTTATCTATACTTCTCTTGAGTTGCCTCAAACTAAAAGCTGTTACATAACCGCGACAGTTGTACAATAGGACTATAGGAGATTAGAGTCAGCTATGCTTATTGAAGGTAAGATGGGTCGCACAGTTACAAACAAACAGATCTGCAAAATGCAAGTAGAATATGACTTGGGACTTCTCAAGATACAAAAACTTTATTCTTGCTTTGGTATCTTTGACAAATGTATATATATATATTTTGTTTTCCTTGTCTTCTTAATATTATATTCGATGTGGATTTACAAAGTGTTCAGGGAAGTTAATGTACATAATTACCACCTGGTCTTCTGATTTCTTAAAGCATAGCAGTTATTAAATAAGAACTAATACCATATGAAGATAGAACAATTGGTGACACACCTTAGTAGAATCTGAGAATATGTCTGTGCGATCACAGGTGTAATAGTAAATCAAAATAGCCCCAATTTCGGACCTACATGACATAGCATGCTTGTGTCAGATGGGTAATCCAATTACCAATTCGGCAATTACTGGTTATGACTATTATGTAGTTAAGAATGACTCACATGGCTCTCAAGGTTACTCGGTTTTCCAGCAAGAATGACTCTTCCATTGTCAAAAATCTAGAAACACCTCCACATGGTTAAGAACATTTTTAGTAAAATTCAGTAGAGTTTTGGATAAATTTGTCTAACGTGTAGCAACCTGATTAAGTTTGCCTTGATTGTTGAACTTTGAAACCTTGCAGATGCAGATTTTGTAAGGCCTCCTTCCAGCAAAATAGCTCGATCGTCCTCCTTGATTGTCTCATTTCCCAATTCAACCAAATTGACATCTGAATGGCTGTACCCAGAAAAATAAGGAGAAAAAGATACTGTTATCAAGAAGTAGATGCAAACCATTTTTCTTCACTAAAAACTAATGTCAACAAATTTTTATAACATTTCCAAAACAGCTTACACTTTTGAGGGAGATGAAGACCTTTTATATTCCAAAATCTCAGAATATATCCATGCGACAAATACAGGGGCCACTCCAAGCAAAAAAGAGACCTACGTCATAACCAAATTGTAGGTAAGTCAAAAATAAAAAGTAAATTTTCATCTAAATAACCATTACAAAGAGTTGCAATACATAACAAAGGGGATGATTATATGAACTCCACCTTATAGTGATTCCAAAGTTACTCCACCCCTAAACGTGGACTTACAAGATGAATTGAGGGTTGATTTTGGTGGAGGTATACATCTAATAATGAAGAAAACTACCACAAAAATTTAGCTCAATTGAATTTGTTTAACCTTGTCAAAAATCGTTAGGAATGTTATGGAATTATCCAACTGTCCAGATTATTCTAATTTCAATAGCACATCTTCAAATGAGTTCATTTTTTGTGAGGATGATCTCTAGTGTAGAGAACGTCTCATCTCCACAAAAAATCAGCTTATATAATTCATTATTTTCAGTGGTGGAGTTCGTTTTAGTGGAATTCATATAACCATCCCCCATAACAAATATATACTTTTACTGCACTAACAGATCATTGTGCAGATCAGATGACTGATAGTAAACAAACATGGTTTTGTCTTGACAACATAGTTGGTAGTTCACAGCGAACTTCACGAATTAAGGGACTCATCCTCTCACAACTACATTTAAACAACTGCATGCGTGATTGAAGCGTAAACACTTAACTAATTCTGCAAATGCCACAACCTTGTAAAAATATTTTAATGATCTGGGGCAGATTGAAATCTTCATATATTGGCAACATTGTATAATTAAACAGTAACAAAAAAAAAGCAAAAATGAACCATTACAATAACTTAATATAGATCCAGCTAAGTACAAACAAGTCATAGATGTTTAATGAACAAAAAAAACCCCATACCTGCCCAGGCGTTAAAGCCCCAGAAACCACCATTTTTCTTTATTATTCCTGCAAAATCAAACAGTAATTAATCAAAAGTATAAGAAAAGTAATGAATGAATGAAGAAGAAGAGAAAAGAGTGATTACTTGTGAATGGGGTTTCTTTGAAATGAAGAACATGAACAATGGTGGGTGTGAATATAAAAAGCCCAAATGGAAAAACAAGTAGAGAGAGATCTGAAGCAACCGTTTGGGGGTTGCTTTGAAAATAAATAAAATTGTTAGAAGAGACGTCGGTCTCAAACGTTGTTGTAAGTGGTTGTCTAATTTTTATGTTTTTGTTTTATGGTTGGACTTCTGCTGCTACTATTTACTTCCTTGTTGTTTAATAAGATTTCAATTGTCTTTCAACACAAATAACTAATTTATTTACATGTGCTAGACCTCATTGTTTAGGACAACTTTATTATTTATAGTGGAATTGAAATATTGTGAGATCGTGTAAAATAGTGCTATGTGATTCATTGTACAATGATTGATAAGATTAAGGTTGTAAAAAGAGTGTACTTTGATTAAAGTGTAATGAAAGACACCTTTAATTAATCACTAGCATTCGAACCCGTCCTACGAACGGGTGCCGTTATATTAAATTATTGTAAAAAATATTAACAACTATGCATAGCTATGAAATATGAAAATTATATTAATCAGTTATTCAAATTTCTTGCACCACTCTCTATAAAAAGGAAGCATAAAATCTTGATAAAACTTATCGACTTTTTTTTGTTGTTAGATTTAATAATAAAAGTTTGATTAAAGTTTTTGTGAGAATTCTCAATGTGACGAAGATAATATTGAAGCTACTTGAATAGCATGGCATTCTTAATCATAATAACAAAATTATGATAAACACTACTTAAAATGCAAAACTATATTTATCGAGACATTTATTCCCTACATATAATAATAAACATGTTTTTTAAGGTTATTAGTTCAATGCATTTACATCAAGTTTATGATTTTTATTAATTATTCTTTGAGGTTAGTTCAATGTAGTACATTGCATTCGGTTTCAATTTCTCATTAATTATACTTTGAGGTTAGTTCAATGCAGATTTCATCAAGTTTCCAATTTCCGTTAATTATTATTTGAGGTTAATTTAGTGCAATTGCATCCACTTTATAATTTTTCCGTTAGTTATTCATTAAGGTTAATTCAAGATGCATTGCATCCAGTTTTTGATGTTTCGTTAATTAGTCTTTGAGATCGATTCAATGCATTTTGCATCCGGGTTCCAATCTCCCGTTAATTACTCTTTGAGATTAGTTAGTTACATCCGCATCCAGTTTACGATTTTCCGTTATTTATATTTTGAGGTTAGTTGAATCGCGCTATATCCAATTTCCAATTCCGTTATTTAATTTTTGAGGTTAGTTCAATGCGGTTTGCATCCAAAACTTCGATTTCCGTTAATTATTATTTTTGTGGTTAGTTCAATACATTTGCATCCAATTTTCAATTTCATGTTAATTGTTCTTTGAGATAAGTTCAATGCATTTGCATCCGAGCCGATTTTCCGACAATTATTCTATGAGATTACTTTAATGCATTTGCATCCAGTTTCCGATTTCTCATTTATTATTTGATAAGATTGCATTTGTATCTAGTTCCCGATTTCCAGTTAATTATTGTTTGAGGTTAGTTCAATGAATTTGCATCCAGTTTCTGATTTTTCGTTAATTATTTCTTGAGGTTAGTTCAATGCACTTGCATCCAATTTATTATTTATGCTTTGAGGTTAGTTCGATGCAATTACATTCGGTTTCTGATTTTCCGTTAACTATTCTTTGAGGTTATTTCAATGCATATTTGCATTTAGTTTCTGATTTCCCACCAATTATTCTATGAGGTTAGTTCAATGCAGTTACATTCGGTTTTTGATTTTATGTTAATTATTTTTTGAGTTTAATTCAATGCATTTGCATCCAGTTTTTGGTTTCCCATTAATTATTATTTGAGGTTTGTTTAATATATTTTTATACCGTTTAAGATTTCCCATTAAATATTTTTCAAGGATTTGCATCCAATTTCTAATTTTCCGTTAGTTATTCTCTGACATTAGTTTAATGCAATTGCATCCAGTTTCTGATTTATAGTTAATTACTTTTTGAGTTTAGTTTATTGCATTTGCATAAAATTTTCGATTTCCCGTTAATTACTCTTTTAGCTTAGTTATGTATTTGAATCTAGTTTTTTATTTCCTTTTAATTATCCAATATGGTGTGTAATACAAACTTCTATTGATCCATCTGTAGTGTTCTTACAAACATGACATAAAAAATAAATTATGTTTGATTTACTATATTGGATCATCAAAGATTATCCAGTTCCCGATTTCCCGTTAATTATTCTTTAAATTAAGCATGACTTACTATGTGAAATCTGCAAAGATTATCTACGAACGGGTGTCGTTATATTAATTATTCTAAAAAATATTTGTAAATATGCAGAACTATTATATATTAATATTATATTGATCACTCATCCAAATTTCTTATAATGTGAAAACCTCACTCTCTATTAAAGAGAAACTCACATTTGATAAAACCCTTCAACTTCATTTGGTTGTTTAATAATAGAAGTTTGATTGAAGTTTTGTGAGATTGCATAATAAGGCGAAATTCGTATATATTGAAGCTACTTGAATAGCAAGGACTTACCAATCATACATAAAGAGATAAGATAAACACAATTTTAAATGCAAAACACAACATATAATCCAACTATGTTTTGAGGTTAGTTCAATGCATTTGCATCCAGTTTCTGATTTTCCGTTATTTATATTTTGAGGTTAGTTTAATGCAGTTGAATCCAATTTCCGATTCCCATTTTTTTTTTAGGTTAGTACGTTCAATGCGGTTGCATCTAGTTTCCGATTTCTCGTTAATTATTATTTGTAGTTAGTTCAATACATTTGCATCCAATTTTCAATTTCATGTTAATTGTTCTTTGAGATAAGTTCAATGCATTTGCATCCAGTTTTTGATTTCCGATTAATTATTTTGTGAGATTAGTTTAATGCATTTGCATACAGTTTTCGATTTCTCGTTTATTATTTGATAAGGTTGCATTTGCATCTAGTTTCCGATTTCCTGTTAATTATTGTTTGAGGTTAATTCAATGAATTTGCATCCAGTTTCCAATTTCCTGTTAAGTATTTCTTGAGGTTAGTTCAATGCATTTGCATCCAGTTTATTTTTTAAGATTAGTTCAGTGCAATTGCATCCAGTTTATGATTTTCCGTTAATTATTCTTTAAGATTAGTTCCACGCATTTGTATCATGTTTCCAATTTATAATTAATTTTTCTTTGAGGTTAGTTCAATGCAGTTGCATCCAGTTTTTGATTTCCCGTTAATTTAGTATTTGAGGGTTAGTTCAATGCATTTGCATCCAGTTTATGATTTCTCGACAATTATTTTTTGATATTAGTTTGATGTATTTGCTTCCAAGTTTTGATTTCCTGTTAATTATTCTTTGAGGTTAGTTTAATGTAGTTGTATCCATATTCTGATTTTCTATTAATTATTTTTTAAGATTAGTTTAATTTTTGCATTTACATCCAGTTTCCGATTTCTCGTTAAATATTATCTGAGGTTAGTTCGATGCATTTGCATCCAGTTTTCGGTTCCCCATTAATTGTTCTTTGACGTTAGTTTCATTTAGTATTATATATGTTTTAAAATATTTGTCATTATTGCTTTGTCGTTATTTTTTTTTCCATTTTATATTATATATTTTGTGATGTTATTTTTTGTATAATTTAATTTTCCACGTGTAATTTGTTTTGGTTTGGTATATAATTTATTTAAGCCCAACGTTCACTTTAATCAATCTCAAGTTATTCTGAATTATCTTCCCAAATGAACTGAAATTTTGGGAAGATAATCATTATAGTGAGTGTTTCATAACTACAAAAAATTAGGTTTGAATTCATTTTGTAGGTGAAGTTTTATGTACATACTTATTTTAAGTTAACTTAAGTAGTAATTTTTTAGAAAATTACTGATATATATATATATATATATAGTGTTGAAAATTTATAAATTTAATTGGAATATGTCATAATTATTGTGATTTTTGGAATCCTTAACTATGAATAAATGTTTAAATCTCATTGTGGATGGCACATCAAATCGAAAGGGTTTTAGGAAAATCGTTTTTGGTGGAAACTATTGTTTTTAGCAATTTAGTTTTTTGTCTCATATTTTTTTTTTCATAATTAGTTATATTGTTTAGGAAAAGTTGGAGACTCTGTGAAACTCTAGATGAGATTATTTTTTCGTAATTAGTTATAGTGTTTAGGAAAAGTTAGAGACTCTCTGAAACTTTAGATGATATTGTTTTCTTATTTATATCTTACTTTTTTATAAGTAGTAATAGAGTTTAGAAAAAACTGGAGTCCCTGCGAGTGTTCCAAAAAATAAATTGGTGAGGGTATAACTATAATATATATCTAAGGAATTGGAATATGTCATAATTATTGTGGTCGTAATTGTGATTTTTTGAATCTTTAATTGAATAAATGTCTAAATCACACAGTGGATAACATTAGGAAAATCGTTTTCGGTGAAAATTATTGTTTTTAGCAATTTAATTTTTTGTCTCCTATTTTTTTTCGTAATTAGCTATATTGTTTAAGAAAAGTTGGAGATTCTGTGAAACTCTAGATGAGATTGTTTTTTCGTAATTAGCTATAGTGTTTAGGAAAAGTTGGAGAGCGAGTCTATGAAACTCGAGATGGGATTGTTTCCTTATTTATATTTTATTTTTTTATATTTAGTAATAAAGTTTAGGAAAAATTGGAGTCTCTATGAAGGTATAACTATAATATATATCTAAGGATAAAGATAAATATTTGTTTCCTATTTTATCTCCTACTTTTTCTTAATTAGCCATGACACGTGGACACTCTAGAAACGCTTCCTCAATTGAAGAGGGTAGAGCTATAATATATATATAAAGATTATTAATAAGTTGATTCTTTCTCTTGATTCAAATTTGAAGAAACCAAATGGTTGGATTTGGATGGGAACCCGAGTTTAAGGAAAGAACAATTTGCTAAGTTTGATTGTACTTTCGATGCATGGCCCATAAAGTATTAGGCCTTGGTCCGTAATGAATTGGGCTACTTAAGTTTGAGAGAGCATCATCTTAAGTTTGAAAATTACCGCTAGACTATTCCCATTTCTTTCTTTATGAAATTCTAAAATAGAATTGCAGGACTGTCCATGTGGGAACTGTTATGCTATGATTTCTATCTAAGGGAAGACAATTTTGAAATGGAGGTCGTAGCCAGATGTTTGAGAAGGAGCTAGAGGAAGCTAAATAATTAGGACAGTGTGGAGATGATTTGTACATTGAAAGTTAATTGCAGAGTGTCAAGCCATTTTAGAGTGTAGCAGCCAACAACAGGGGAACTTGATTTGTATTGAAGCAGTCAAACAAATTCAACAGCAGCAGTACAGGCTTGTGGGCTGGTCAGATTCCATTGAGACTCTGCCAAATAGAGAGCGTGCTTGGACATATTCAAATGACTATTATCACTCACACATGCTGCAAATAATGGAGCTACCTACAACCTGGTGCTTTTGAGTTGCATAGTGACAAGCCGCCTTGGATGCTCTGATGGGAGAGCTTTTGTAACATTTGATGTAAGGACGTGCTATTCCCTGTAAATAACACTGTCTAAATTTTGTTTTGAAATTTTAGCTTGAACTTTAGTATCTAACACTAGCAAGGAACCAGGTCTTCATTTTGGTGATAGTATAATCTGTACACATTTGCAGGGAATAGGAGCTGCCAACATTTGCTTGTACTTTAAACATTTTACTTTTATATGCGCTCGACTCTCGTGCTCATTGCTTGTAAATTAGCTATACTTCAATAAGTTTTTTTATGAGACATTTACATCCTGTATAGTAATTTAAAAAAAATATGTATCTCAATCAGCTTTGATTTGCAATTCAATTCCAACTTCGGTGTTGTTCAAATGTCACTATTTGAAGGCAGATATAATTCTTTCATTTTGTTTTTGTTTTTCTTTTTTTTTTGAGGAAAAGTGAGCAGTTTGTTTCATCAAGAAAACTTATGAGTTAAACCAAACAGGGAGTTAAACCAAACAGGGTTCTCAAGAATAATTTGCATCTGTTTTGTACTCTAGTTTGTAATCTTCTCCAGTTCTTGCTTACTGTAGGGGAGGTGAGGACTGAGGACTGAAAACCTGAGATAAAATATTTTTGGTTAAGAACTCCATTCTATTATATGGAAAGACGTTGGTAGATCAGTCGATGTGCAGGAGGGAGAGAGGTGAGGTTTTCTCAGCTTCTAATACAGTAGGAGGGAAACTTCTGTCTGAAAACAACATTGATGGTGGAGGGAGAAGGAAATCGTTGTATTTAATTTGTTACATTGACTGGTGTAATTTAGTCAGCAGCTATGCCTGCCCTTGCACCATCGTCATATGGTGGCAAAGTAACCTATTTGCCTTCTAATTGTAATGTATGTAAAAGTAACAACTTGTAAACTTGTTTTTAGAGTCGTTAAATTAGTAATAACTAATAAGTACTGTCAGAGATAAAGTCCTGCTTATGATCACAAAACCAGAGTTCAAAAAATTACATTCGGGTGATAATATGCGTATATCATTCCAATGATCCATATATACCGGTCAAGGCCAGATCTGAACTGCCATTCATGTAAGAGTGGTAAGTTGGATTTTGACGGATCCGCGTCTTTGTACCCTGACATAGGAAAGGACATGATTGTTGACAGGCTTAAGAATATAAAATAAATGATGCGAAAAACTAAATGCAGAATGTTACTAACCTAAAAGGAACGTCAAAGGACTCCAGAAAATGTCAAAGACACCAGGAACTTCCCAAATCAAGATGACGACAAAAATACATGAGATAATCTTCACAGCCATCACTGATCTTATCTCATTATACTTGTGAAAAATACCAAGTGATCCATAGACCATAAGAGTGTAAAGCGTGTGCATAGGGCAGATATAGTATAAAACGTAGTCATTATTAAGAACAATGCAGCAAAATGCTACAAAAAAATTAAGCCGCCACATCATCTGCATTCGAACAAAACATTTAAGATTAGTTAACACAAAAGACACATACGATAAAAACATAAATTTTTTCTAACTAGAGATGATAAGAAAGTCACCTGAGCAAAGCGCCCGACACTAAAATCCTTCCTAATGTAATAGTAGGAGAAGTTCCCAAATCCAGTCATCCACACATATGCTGCAATGAAGACACGTATTGCATTGTATATCTCCGTTGCAGCAAAATAGTGGTACATCAAAAATAAGACCTGGTGACATAAAAAAAGAATCAAAATTCTGAACACATGGTCGTCTCAAAGACTCTTTTTCTCATGATCAAAGATGGTGAAATTTTGGTTAAAGTTCATACCTGCATCCATCCTTTCCACTCCTCAGTTTGATGTCGATTAAGGTACAGTATGGCCTTCCCAGAGAACATAGACTTGTCATGGTGCTTCTTCAGAGAAGTCATGCACGAAACTATGACGAGAAGCATGTAAAGAAATAGGAAGAGGTCGCGATTGTATTTCTGTGAAAGGAAACCACATAAAAGATGTTTATAATCAAACTAAATCCGAGCCTAAAATACTTAAAGTAATCAGTGTATATAGCACATAAAGCTTTATCTCATCCACGTCTTATTACCTCTAAGACAAGCAAAGTTATCATGTTATACTGAAGCACTTAAATAGAAGTTTATTTTGGAACAGGAACAGCAGCAAAATACAAACAAATGATAACTTTATAGCAATCTAAGTATTAGCTTAACTCCATACTCTTACCTCTTTCAGTAGGATGTATTGCACATTCATCCATTTAAGCATTTACGAATTCACCATATTTAAGTACACGGGTTTCCCAAATAAAATATTCAAAAACTCCGAGGGAAATAAAAATATACTAATGAGTTGTGATGATAGAGATTGGTCGTCTTGAGTAAAGTCATATGTTGAAAATCTGTATTGTCAGCAGTGTTACTTTGTTCGTGTGAAAGTGAAGACATCCTCAAGGGAACTGAATTTTCAAGGAGAGTCTCCACCCAGCAATACCTTATTCTCTCATAAGTGACAAACAACAGGTATGAACACTTATCTAGTTATCTATACTTCTCTTGAGTTGCCTCAAACTAAAAGCTGTTAAATAACCGCGACAGTTGTACAATAGGACTATAGGAGATTAGAGTCAGCTATGCTTATTGAAGGTAAGATGGGTCGCACAGTTACAAACAAAGAGATCTGCAAAATGCAAATAGAATATGACGCAGGACTTCTCAAGATACAAAAACTTTATTCTTGCTTTGGTATCTTTGACAAATGTATATATATATTTTGTTTTCCTTGTCTTCTTAATATTATATTCGATGTGGATTTACAAAGTGTTCAGGGAAGTTAATGTACATAATTACCACCTGGTCTTCTGATTTCTTAAAGCATAGCAGTTATTAAATAAGAACTAATACCATATGAAGATAGAACAATTGGTGACACACCTTAGTAGAATCTGAGAATATGTCTGTGCGATCACAGGTGTAATAGTAAATCAAAATAGCCCCAATTTCGGACCTACATGACATAGCATGCTTGTGTCAGATGGGTAATCCAATTACCAATTCCGCAATTACTGGTTATGACTATTATGTACTTAAGAATGACTCACATGGCTCTCAAGGTTACTCGGTTTTCCAGCAAGAATGACTCTTCCATTGTCAAAAATCTAGAAACACCTCCACATGGTTAAGAACATTTTTAGTAAAATTCAGTAGAATTTTGGATAAATTTTGTCTAACGTGTAGCAACCTGATTAAGTTTGCCTTGATTGTTGAACTTTGAAACCTTGCAGATGCAGATTTTGTAAGGCCTCCTTCCAGCAAAATAGCTCGATCGTCCTCCTTGATTGTCTCATTTCCCAATTCAACCAAATTGACATCTGAATGGCTGTACCCAGAAAAATAAGGAGAAAAAGATACTGTTATCAAGAAGTAGATGCAAACCATTTTTCTTCACTAAAAACTAATGTCAATAAATTTTTATAACATTTCCAAAACAGCTTACACTTTTGAGGGAGATGAAGACCTTTTATATTCCAAAATCTCAGAATATATCCATGCGACAAATACAGGGGCCACTCCAAGCAAAAAAGAGACCTACATCATAACCAAATTGTAGGTAAGTCAAAAATAAAAAGTAAATTTTCATCTAAATAACCATTACAAAGAGTTGCAATACATAACAAAGGGGATGATTATATGAACTCCACCTTATAGTGATTCCAAAGTTACTCCACCCCTAAACGTGGACTTACAAGATGAATTGAGGGTTGATTTTGGTAGAGGTATACATCTAATAATGAAGAACACTACCACAAAAATTTAGCTCAATTGAATTTGTTTAACCTTGTCAAAAATCGTTAGGAATGTTATGGAATTATCCAACTGTCCAGATTATTCTAATTTCAATAGCACATCTTCAAATGAGTTCATTTTTTGTGAGGATGATCTCTACTGTGTAGAGAATATCTCATCTCCACAGAAATATATACTTTTACTGCACTAACAGATCATTGAGTGGATCAGATGACTGATAGTAAACAAACATGGTTTTGTCTTGACAACATAGTTGGTAGTTCACAGCGAACTTCACGAATTAAGGGACTCATCCTCTCACAACTACATTTAAACAACTGCATGCGTGATTGAAGCGTAAACACTTAACTAATTCTGCAAATGCCACAACCTTGTAAAAATATTTTAATGATCTGGGGCAGATTGAAATCTTCATATATTGGCAACATTGTATAATTAAACAGTAACAAAAAAAAGCAAAAATGAACCATTACAATAACTTAATATAGATCCAGCTAAGTACAAAACAAGTCATAGACGTTTAATGAACAAAAAAACCCCATATACCTGCCCAGGCGTTAAAGCCCCAGAAACCACCATTTTTCTTTATTATTCCTGCAAAATCAAACAGTAATTAATCAAAAGCATAAGAAAAGTAATGAATGAATGAAGAAGAAGAGAAAAGAGTGATTACTTGTGAATGGGGTTTCTTTGAAATGAAGAACATGAACAATGGTGGGTGTGAATATAAAAAGCCCAAATGGAAAAACAAGTAGAGAGAGATCTGAAGCAACCGTTTGGGGGTTGCTTTGAAAATAAATAAAATTGTTAGAAGAGACGTCGGTCTCAAACGTTGTTGTAAGTGGTTGTCTAATTTTTATGTTTTTGCTTTATGGTTGCTGACTTCTGCTGCTACTATTTACTTCCTTGTTGTTTAATAAGATTTCAATTGTCTTTCAACACAAATAACTAATTTATTTACATGTCCTAGACCTCATTGTTTAGGACAACTTTATTGTTTATAGTGGAATTGAAATATTGTGAGATCGTGTAAAATAGTGCTATGTTATTCATTGTACAATGATTGATAAGATTAAGGTTGTAAAAATAGTGTACTTTGATTAGAGTGTAATGAAAGACACCTTTCTCTTGATTCAAATTTGAAGAAACCAAATGGTTGGATTTGGATGGGAACCCGAGTTTAAGGAAAGAACAATTTGCCAAGTTTGATTGTACTTTCGATGCATGGCCCATAAAGTATTAGGCCTTGGTCCGTAATGAATTGGGCTACTTAAGTTTGAGAGAGCATCATCTTGTTTTTTGGAATTGCACTTATAGTTTTAAAACTAGCAAACCCATTCTATGAGCGGGTGTTGTTATATTAAATTATTTTAAAAAATATTAGCAACTATGTAGAGCTATGAGATAGGAAAATTACATTAATCACTTATTCAAATTTCTTGCATCATTCTCTATAAAAAGAAAGTATCAAACCTTGATAAAACTCATCGACCTATTTTTATTGTTAGGTTTAATAATAGAAATTTGATTGAAATTTTGTGAGAATGCCTAATGTAGCGAAGATGATATTGAAGCTACTTGAATAGCAAGACATACCCAATTATAATAAAAGAATTATAATAAACACTACTTAGAATGCAAAACTATACTTGTCGAGACATTTTATTCTCCCTATATATAATATAACTATGTTTCGGGGTTAGTTCAATGCATTTGCATCAAGTTTCCGATTTTACGTTAATTATTATTTGAGGTTAGTTCAATGTAGTTGCATCTAGTTTTCGATTTTCCATTAATTATTATTTGAGGTTAATTCAATGTAGTTGTATCAAGTTTCTGATTTTCCGTTAATTATTCATTAAGGTTAATTCAGTGCAATTGCATATAGTTTTCAATGTTTCGTTAATTACTCTTTGAGATTAGTTCATTCCATTTGCATCCAGGTTCCAATTTCCCGTTAATTACTCTTTGACGTTAGTTCAATACATCTACATCCAGTTTCTGATTTTTCGTTAATTATTTTTCGAAGTTAGTTCGCATTTAGCTTCCAATTTCCGGTTATTTATGATTTGAGGGTAGTTCGATGCAGTTACATCTGGTTTTCGATATCTAGTTAACTATTCTTTAAGGTTATTTCAATGCATTTAAATCCAGTTTCCGATTTTCTGTTAAATATTCATCAAGGATATTGTATCTAATTTCTGATTTCCCGGCCTATTAGTTAATCTATGATTTTAGTTTAATGCATTTGCATCTAGTTTCCGATTTTTCGTTAATTATTGTTTGAGGTTAGTTCAATGTAGTTACATCCAATTTCTGATTTTCCGTTAATTGTTCTTTGAGGTTAGTTCAATACATTTGCAGCAAGTTTTCGATTTCCCATTAATTATTTTTTTAGGTTTGTTCAATGCAGTTGTATTAAATTTATGATTTCAAGTTAATTATTCATTGAGGTTAGTTAAGTGCAGTTGCATCCATTTTTCGATGTTTTGTTAATTAGTTTTTAGATTAGTTCATTGCATTTGCATCCAGTTTCCGATTTCTCATTAATAACTCTTTGAGGTTAGTTCAATACATCTGAATCTAGTTTATGATTTATTGTTAACTATTCTTTGAGGTTATTTCAATACATTTGTACCTAGTTTCTGATTTCCCGCCAATTATTCTATGAGGTTAGTTTGATCAATAAAGTTGCATTCGGTTTTTGATTTCATGTTAATTATTTTTTGAGGTTAGTTCAATGCATTTGCATCCATTTTCCGATTATCCGTTAATTATTATTTGAGGTTTGTTTGATGCATTTTTGCATACCGTTTTCGATTTCCCGTTAAATATTTTTCAAGAATTTGCATCCAATTTCTAATTTCCAGTTAGTTATTCTCTGACGTTAGTTTAATGTAGTTGCAGTAGTTTTCGATTTATAGTTAATTACTTTTTGAGTTTAGTTTATCGATGCATAAAGTTTCTGATTTCCTGTTTATTACTCTTTGAGCTCAGTTAAATGTATTTGAATCCAATTTTCAATTTTCTTTTAATTATCTAATGTGGTGTGTAATACCAACTTTCTACTAATCCATATGTGGTGTCCTTAATTGCAAACATGACATAAAAATAAATTATGTTTGATTTACTATATGGGATCATCAAATATTAGATTATCTAGTTCCTGATTTTCTGTTAATTATTCTTTAAATTATAGCTGACTCACTATGTGGGATCTTCAAAGATTATCTATGAACGGGTCCTATCATATTAATTATTCTGAAAAATATATGCAACTATATATGTAGAACTATTATATACAAATATTGTATTGATCACTCATCCAAATTTCTTATAACATGAAAACCCCACGTACTCTCTATTAAAAAAAAAAACTCACTATTAACAAAACCCTTCAACTTTATTTTGTTATTTAATAATATAAGTTTTACTGAAGTTTTGTGAGATTGTCTAATAAGACAAAGTTCATATTGAAGTTAGTTGAATAGCAAGATGTTCCTAATCATAAGAAAAAAGAGAAGATAAACATCATTTTAAATAAAAAACTATACTTATCGAGACATTCCTACAACATATGACATAACTATATTTTGAGGTTAGTTCAATGCATTTGTATCAAGTTTCTGATTTTATGTTATTTATTTTTTGAGGTTAGTTCAATGCAGTTGAATCCAGTTTCTGATTTCTTGTTAATTATTATTTGTAGTTAGTTCAATGCATTTGCATCCAATTTCCTGTTAATTGTTATTCGAGGTCAGTTCAATACATTTGCATCCAGTTTCTGATTTTCCGTTAATCATTTTTTGAGATTAGTTTAATACATTTGCATCCAGTTTCCGATTTCTCATTTTTTATTCGATAAGGTTGCATTTGCTTCTAGTTTCCGATTTCCCATTAATTATTGTTTGAGGTTAGTTTAATGAATTTCATCCAGTTTCTGATTTTCCATTAATTATTTCTTGAGGTTAGTTCAATGCATTGCATCCAATTTATTTTTTGAAATTAGTTCAGTGTAGTTGCATCTAGTTTCTGATTTCATGTTAATTATTTTTTAAGATTAGTTTCACGCATTTGCATCCTGTTTCCAATTTATAGTTAATTTTTTTTAGGTTAGTTCAATACAGTTGCATCTTGTTTTCGGTTTTATTTTAATTTAATATCTGAGGGTTAGTTCAATGCATTTAAATCCAGTTTCCGATTTCCCGACAATTATTTTTTGATGTTAGTTCGATGTATTTGCATCCAAGTTTTGATTTCTCGTTAATTATTCTTTGAGGTTAGTTTAATGCAGTTATATCTATATTCTGATTGTCTATTAATTATTTTTAATATTAGTTTAATGCTTGCATGTGCATCTAATTTTCGATTTTCCGTTAAATATTATTTGATATTAGTTCGATGCATTTGCATCTAGTTTTCTGTTTCCCGTTAATTTTTCTTTGATGTTAGTTTCATGCAATATTATATATATTTTTATAATATTTGTCATTATTGGTTTGCCGTTATTTTTTTTTTATTTTCTATTATATATTTTGTGATGTTATTTTTTGTATAATTTAATTTTCCACATGTAATTTGTTTTGGTTTGGTATATAATTTATTTAAGCCTAACGTCCACTTTAACTAAATCAATAGTTATTATATAATTTATTTAAGTCAACGTCCGCTTTAATTGAATATCATTATTCCGCTAAAATTGAAAATTATAAAATTCAGAAATTTAATTAGAATATGTCGTAATTATTGTGGTCGAAATTGTAGTTTTTGAAATCCTTAACTATGACTAAATGTCTAAATCCCACAATGGATGACACATCAAATTGATCCAACTTTATTTGTTAGGCCCATATATATAGTGCATACAATACAATTTTATTTGTTTTGGGCGCATAATCTGCATCAAGCATTTATTTTATGATTAGTTTTTTTTTTAAGTGGAAATTTTATTAATAATGATAACGAGTTTTACAAATAATTAGGACAAGCGTGCAACAAGCTGCGCCGTAAGTCCTTTCTGAATGGAAAATCCTATTCTCCTAAAACAAACTCGTTAGAACCAATCATCATTACGTTGCGGTCCATAACTTTATGCAATCTCTTAAGGAGCTCAACAAACCGTTGTGCCAAGAAACCAAAAGTGTCAAAATCGAAAGGAATGAAACAATGCTTGTTAGCTCTACAAAGCCTCCTCGTGTTTCTCAATTTTCCCTCGCCGTTGCTCTATTAGTCGCTTCTCCCACCTCAAAGACTCCATTCCCAAGCCCTACCAATGGAGGGCTCCAATTACATCAACACACGATGCCTCCCTCGGACCAATCAGAAATCAATACATCCGTAGGGCAAGTGTCGATCTCCCCTCATTCGGATCGGTGAAAAATTCACGGGAGCCTCCTTCTTCACAATTGCACTTACTCCAAAATGCATCACATAAAATATCTCTGACATGATCATGTCGGTATTTGAAACCTGGAAAATATCTACAATGTGCTGCATGGTCCCCAAAAGCATCTAGTATGCTATTTTTGCAAACAGGGCATATACCACCATCAGAGTACAAAGGAATCATGAGACGGTACCGGAGAATAGAACGATACTCTACCGGCGACATACGTTGTCCAAGTCCCTCCATCGGAATAGCAAGTAGGAAATCCTTTGCATGTTCTGACTGTAAGTATCCAATGACTGCTTTCTGACGAGCAGATAACACAAACTCCCTCTCAAGACCAGCAACAATCTTACCATAGAACGCTTCCGCCAAAACTTTTTGTGGTTTTGAGGGGACGGTAGCACTCACAGCCATAGAACTGAGGTCAAAATCGGGTAGACAGAGACTCAATGCACTGCTAGCAATATCAAGAATCTCATCCAAAGGTATTGGGTAACAACTCCTAAGAATGTGGTTCTGAAGCTCAAAAGTCTGACAGCGGGAGGCCACAAAAGCAAATGTAGAGACATCAGTGGCACAATAAATACCTAAACCACCTAGACGTAATAGGAATGTCGATAAACGCCACTGTAAATCACCGAAGCCAGGACCATCAGAAACCACAATACCCTGGAGAACACTACGGAGATGCCGATCAAGTCTGAGTTGCCTCTCTGAAAAAGGATGGTGGACAAGTACGAATCGCGAAGACCAACTTAGAGATCCCAACACAAGCTCGTAAGAGCGCTAACTCACACTGTGGATCTTCTAATATAGCCAAATGGTCCATCAGATCGAGTCATAGCCTTGTCAATACGCTTGCGAGCAAGACCCATGACAAAAGATGCATCAATGCTAACTGCACCTCCAAGCAACCTGACCCCCTGCTGAGGATGTGACAAATCTGAAGGAAAGATACCAGGAGTAGAGCGACGTGGATCTAGTGATGGCCAAAATATCTCAGTTTTTTTTTCCAGGTAGTCACATGTGGTTAACAAATGCATAAAGTAAATGTTCAAGCAACTCAATTTATTTTTTCATTTGTTTTTTCATAGTTTCATTGTCATTTTCTAAAAAGAAACTTTGTTATGTTGAATTTCACCTGAGATTAGTGTGGAAACTATTCTTTGTCGCGTAAGGGTTTTAGGAAAATCGATTTTGGTTGAAATTATTGTTTTTAGTAATTTAGTTTTTTGTATCTTTTTTTCCCCCCGTAATTAGCTATATTGTTTAGGAAAAGTTTGAGACTTTGTGAAAATTTATATGGGATTGGGTCTTTATTTATATTCTACTTTTACGTAATTAGTAAATAGTAATAGAGTTTAGAAAAAACTAGGGTCTTTGTGAGTACGTGTTCCAAAAAATAGATTGGTGAGGGGTATATCTATAACTAGCTTGTAGGCCCGTGCATACGCACCGGCTCTTTTGAAAACATTTATATTTTTTTTTAGAAAATTGGGACTACTATTTTAGTCGCTAACCCGTTTTAATTTTCCAACAAATTGTTTTAAATTAAGTTTTAATTAAGTTTTAAAAACCCGTTTTTTCAATTGGGAGAAAAATCATGTTTTAATAGGAGAATAATTTCCGTTCTAATTAGATATGCTAGATTTTTCCTTTTCAATAGGAGATGAATTCCCATTTTAATAAGAGAATGATTCCCGCTTTAATAAGAAGTACTAGAATTTATTTAAATAGGAGAGAAATTCCTGTTATAATAGGAGAGAAATTCCCGTTGTAAAAAAGGATTACTGTTTTAATTTTCAAATAGGAGAGAAATTCTCGTTTTAATAGGAGATGATGTGGAATTTTAATAGAGCTCGAAAAATACCGCTTGTGAGAGCTTTAATATTAAGACTAACTTATAGGCCCGTGCATACGCACCGGCTCTTTTGAAAACATTTAGATTTTTTTTTAGAAAATTGGGACTACCGTTTTAGTCGCTAACCAATTTTAATTTTCTAACAAATTGTTTTAAATAAAGTTTTAATTAAGTTTTAAAAACCCATTTTTTCAATTGGAAGAAAGATCCTGTTTTAATAGGAGAATAATTACCGTTTTAATTAGATATGCTATATTTTCCCTTTTCAATAGGAGAGAAATTCCCATTTTAATAGGAGAATGATTCCCGCTTTAATTAGAAGTGCTAGAATTTGTTTTAATATGAGAAAAATTTCCGTTTTAATAGGAGATGACGTGAAATTTTAATAGAGCTCGAAAAATACTTTTGTGGGAGCTTTAATATTAAGGCTAGCTTGTAAGCCCGTGCATTCGCACCGGCTATTTTGAAAACATTTAGATTTTTTTTCAGAAAATTGGGACTACCATTTTAGTTGCTAACCCATTTTAATTTTATAACAAATTGTTTTAAATTAAGTTTTAATTAAATTTTAAAAACCCATTTTTTCAATTGGGAGAGAGATTCAGTTTTAATAGGAGAATGATTCCCGTTTTAATTAGATACGCTAGATTTTTCCTTAATTTTTATTAGGGGTGGAATTTCCATTTTAATAGGAGAAGGATTCCTGCTTTAATTAGAAGTGCTATAATTTGTTTTAATAGGAGAAAAATTCCCGTTATAATAGGAGAGGAATTCCCGTTAGAAAAAAGGATTT
The DNA here is from genome assembly GCF_015680905.1 of Coptis chinensis. Taxonomy (NCBI): domain Eukaryota; kingdom Viridiplantae; phylum Streptophyta; class Magnoliopsida; order Ranunculales; family Ranunculaceae; genus Coptis; species Coptis chinensis. The sequence goes on from NC_141464.1 coordinate 80,324,677, forward strand.
CCGTTTTTCAAATATGAGAAAAATTCCCATTTTAATAGGAGATAACGTGGAATTTTAATAGAGCTCAAAAAATACCCCTTGTGGGAGCTTTAATATTAAGATATAGATATAGATATAGATATATATCTAAGGATTTGGAATTCATTTTTTTTTTTCGTAATTAGTATTAGAGTTTACAAAAAATTGGAGACTATGTGAAGCCTTGAAAAATAGAGCCAAGAGGTTATAGCTATAATATATATCTAAAGATGTCGCCATAGGATTAAGGGTGGAATTCGACCTAAACAAGCCGAGCTTTACCATGCTCAAGCTCGGCTGGCTAATTACACGAGCTTTAAATTGAGCTCAACTCATATAGTTAAACGAGCGAGCTTGAGCCGAGCCTGAGCCGCTCGGTTATTTTACACTATAAATATGCTATTTGAGCTAAACGAGCCGAGCTTCATCAAGCTCATTTGTTACACGATCTTTAATTTGAGCTCGAGCCGAGCTCTGAGCCCTCGGCTCAAATTCCACCCTTACATAGGATTTTTGTGGTCCATGTAATGTTGAAAATTGAAATTAGTGTAGAAGGGTAAAGAAAACGAGCATCGACCTAAATAAATAGTTAGTTTTGGAGGTGCGAGGTGCATCAGCATATGCGCGACAATTTTATGAACAATTGTTATATATAGAAAATTTGTGAAAAGTGTAAATTATAATATACATTTTTACAAGTTGAATCTTAGGGGTTGTTTGTTTTTTCAAGTTTCAGCATTAAAAAGTGCTGAAACTTAAGTTTTCAACATTTAGAGGCGCTCAAAATTGTTTGTTTTTCTTGGTACTCTTTAGCGTTCAACGCCAATTGGCTCTTCAGCGTTCCGCGGTCTCTCTCCTCCTGAACACTGAAACAAAAAACACGAAAGACTACATTCCTCTCTTGTCCCTCATTAGTCGCTCTCCCTTTTCTCCATCAAGTATGTTTAAGAACAACAATCTTCAATTTCTTGTTCAATTTCCAGCGAAAATTGAATGTTTTTTTCTCAATTATATTAAATTATTCTTTTTGCAGATCCCTACTTCTCATCATCACTTCTATTGTTTTCAAGCAACAATCTTTAGGTTTGTTCTCTCTTTATTGTTATATTTATACTTTTTGTTGATCATTGTATGCCTTCTGAATGGGTGTGAACATTTATTTTTCGAGCCTTTCTATTCGTTATTGTTATTTTTCAAGTCTTTCAATTCATTATTTCTTCTTAAACATAAGTCAAGTCCCTATGTTCTCAAGTTGATGTTGAATCATCGGGTTTTGATTAAGTTTATTTGTTAAGTTGGAATTTTTTTGAAACTGTTTGCATCCACCAATTTTTTTTTACCAGAAAAATAATAATTTTAGTGAAAACTAATATAATAAATGTGGTAAAGGGAATCACCCACTGTCATCGAACATATTAGCATTTTATCCAAGATTCCCGTTCTTGAAAATCAGCGCTTTTGATCCAAATCCAAAAAACAGACAAACTTATAGGATTCCTCCTTGGGGCAAATACTTTTATGCATACCTTTTCCGGTTGATCCACACCATACTGTATTCTTGTAAGATGATACACACTAGCTAACAGTCCGTCCGGGGATACATCATATGCACACTGGGAGCGTAGATAATTGTAACCATATACATATAAAATAACAGCAATGGAGTGCCAATCCTCAGGCTTTATTTGTAAAGTTTCTATTCATTGGTAATCGAAGCCCAAAGATCTATGAACTAGCCTACGCTTGACTAGCTAAGCAGACAAACAACCCCATTTTGTGGAAGGTTCATATGGATGGATTTTGGTTTAGGATATTCGGATGTAGCATAAAAAGTTGGTGATTGGAATTCAAAGCTTTGAAATATTCATAACATTTATATATATAAATTGCTTTTGTTTGGCAGTGTTTTACTAACCTTATTTTTTATTGCTTATGGGACTATAAAATATGTAATGAGAATTATAGATTTTTCCCCAAGTGACTAACTGACTATGTTGTGAGTCTATAATGATATTTGTATATTGCTTTGCCTTTGTTTGGTTATCTACTTTTATATGTATATTTTGATTTATGTATATTTGTATAAGTATGTCCTAGGTAGCGATATGCACATCATATGTGTCTTTAAGGTATATATACTTTTGTTTGCATACCATTGTTTTGTTTGTGTACAATTCCTTAATTGATTCCTATTGAGTGACTTTAGGCATAGGTCCTTTTATCCTATTCCTTTTAGTTTTCTTTTTATCCTATGTATGCAATGCTCAGGTTACTTAACTAACTATTGTTTGTTTTGTAGATTGTTTGTTTTTATAAACAATCAAGTTACTTAATTGCTCTGATATTGGTCGAGACGGTTAAGTAGCTAGGTTAATCAATGAGCTGATAAATATATTGCTTTGATTTTTAGGTTATGACAGGATTTATGTTTATGGAATGTTGAAAATACAAAGGAGACTCTGTCGAAAATTTTCTATATTGTTTGTTTTTATAAATAATCAAGTTACTTAATTGCTCTTGCATTGGTCGAGACGGTTAAGTAGCTAGGTTGACCAATGCGAAATATATTGCTTTGATATTTAAGTTATGACAGAATTTATGTTTATGGAATGTTGAAAATACAGAGGAGACTATGTCGAAATTTTTCTAGAAAAGTCACGTATCTTAGGTGTATATTGATAACAGGGGTAAAATTGTCCAAATGATTTATATTTAGTATTCAGAGCCAGGTCATTCTGAAATAAAACAAACATGTTTTTCAAAGTTTAGCAATTCAGCTGTAATTTTAGTTTTACTAATTAATTGTGGTATTATTATTTATTTAGTTTTATTTATTGATATATATATATATATATATATATATATATATATATATATATATATATATATATTTTTTTTTTTTTTTTTAATTTCAAAAATATAAAAAAAAAATATAAATTTTGGTTTAGCAAAACTAGGAGAGAAACGTGGGGATAGTTATCAAGGATAACTCACGTATCTAACTTTTTTTTCTCCCACGTTTTCGAAAGAAAAACCCTAAAAACCCTATTGAAAAAGAAGGAGAAAATAAAATAGAAGAAGAAAAGAGAAAAGGGAAACACAAAGTATTGGGCCCACCGCACTATTGATATTCCTAGTTGTTTACATCTTGTAGATTTAATAAGGTGAGTTATATTTATTTATTTTTTTGTTTCCATAGAAATAGGATATGTTAGTTGTTATGTGTAATCATATGGATTGTATATTGGGAATATAAAGCCATTAATGAACTGTATAGAGTTTTGTGAAGAAGATGAATAGTTAACAGTAAACATTATTCCAGATAACTTGTCTGCGCAGTCTTTTAATTCTGTTCTGATGGAGATCTTTTCTTACTCGGATGTCTCTCAAATTTAATCCTTAGTTACCTGATACATTTAACTCTGACATATATAAATTTTAGACAAATCCAACGGTGGAGTTTTTGTCGAGGCATGCATAAGGGTGACTGGTTGTAGTATATACGCCAGAAAACTGCACTGCGCAGTCATACGTTTAGGCGTAGATGAAGGATGATCCAGAACTGGATTATCCTCAAATTTGGGATGTATATTTATAACACACAGTAGTAATACTCACTAATATTGCAGGCCTATCTGACGGTGGGATGTCAATCGAGGCATTGAAATACGAGACTATTGATTTTTGGATAAAGTTGTGAATGGAAAATGATTAATTTTATTGAATGGATTGTTGTTTATGATCATTGTGCATGATTTTCTCCTGCGTGAAATTAGTATATTTACATCACAAGTGTAACCTTGGTTTATTTGAATATTAACATAGAATTGATTGAGCTTGTGCAAACTATCGCTCTTGGGAGTGTGTTATAAGAAATATTGCATGGAAAGTATTGTTGATCGTGGAAATTTATTTTGTTTTGTATAACATATATACTATATGGATGTGAAATTATTAGAAAACCTATGACACTATTAGAATAAGATGGACATTTCCTATACTCATGATGATTACGCATTCCATCTCTAGGAGATGTGACGTGAATGCGGGTAGGATACATTTGATGTTTAGACTCATTCCATCCTTGTGAGACGTGACGTAAATGTGGGTTTGGATATGTTTTATGACGCATTCCATCCTTATGAGATGTAACGTAAATGCGGGATTAAAATTTATAACAAGGTTCCATATTTTAGGGGAGGAACTAAATGTCATTTGCCTCACTAAAAGATGTGACGTAAACCTTAGATATGTGGATTCATATGATATTTTATAACACATTACATCCTTGTGAGATGTGACATAAATGCGGGATTAAATTTATGGCAAGGTTCCATCTTTTAGGGGAGGAACTAAATGTCATTTGCCTTATTAAGAGATGTGACATAAACCTTGGTTATGTAGATTTGCATGATATTGGTATTTCACGCGGTTGTTCACACGTGTTCAAGCGTCCATTGTGTTATTGCATTTCTTGTTGTAGCCCCAACAGAAATGTGAGCACAAAATGGACTTGGGTGTGAATGAGAGTCATGCTTGGGCAAGGCATGTTCCGGCATGAGTTCAAAGTGCAAAAATGGTAAATGGTCCTTTAGGAAATAGAAAAGATGTCTAAGATAATTTAATAAATCATGGGGGGGTCTTAATTAAAAAGTATATTAATAATTTATATAATACTAGAGACATTATTTTTATGTGTTATTGTTATCATTGAATTAACCCTGTTTTGTAGGAGGGTGGGCTACCTAATCCTTATTGCAGGGATGAAGCCCACTCTAGACTGTTAGGCGCTAAGGTACTGTATATTTCTTAAAGTTATTATTTAGATAGTTGGTTACAATGTTATATTAAATTTTATGTATTATATTGGTATGTGCTACATGGATTGCACGTTAAGAGAAACTAAGTTTCTCTTGTCAGTTGGTGACAAGGGATCGATGTCTCTAACGTAGCCGAATGATGTAGACGTGGTATACGTAACTTCATGGTGATAATGTGTATTGTTATATGAACTATCATGAGCATTGCATTTAGGACACTCACACCATCATTTTTAATGCTGACCCCAGTTTGCTTTCCATACGGGGGTATGTTTCTTATGGAACCTAGACTTTTCGCAGGAACCGCAGCAGTAGTAGCTGTTTGAGTTGGAAAACCGTGGAGCTACAGTTGGAGTAGCTGGCTTTGCTTAGGAGCTGTTTTTTTTTAGAGATTCTACATTTTTTTATTGTATGTTAGATTTTGAGTTAATAACACTACTAAAAAAATGACATATTATGACGCTTGTTTTTTGTCTATCTTGACGGTTTTGCGAAAAACCGTCAAGATAGGTGTTTTAGTAATATTTTTATGACGGCTATTGCAACATTATGTCGTGTATGACACAAGCGTCACGAAATTATAATAAATTTATGACGGCTATTACAATATTATGTCATGTATGACACAAGCGTCAAAAAAATATAATAAATTTATGACGGTTGTTACAATATTATGTCGTGTATGACACAAGCGTCAAGAAAATATAATAAATTTATGACGGCTGTTGCAACATTATGTCGTGTACGACACAAGCGTCAATAAAATATAATAATTTTATGACGGATATTGCAATATTATGTCGTGTATGACACAAATGTCAAGAAAATATGATGACATTTCTTAAAACAGCCAAATTAAAATAGAATAAACCGTCAACCTTCTTACAATTTTTTGGGCACTAGCTTTGGTCCATTTTGGATTTCAATTAAACCGTTAACAATTTAACCAAAAGAAATAATACCAAAATCAATATACTCCTCACTAATTATTGAACCGTCAATAGACTCCTCAATTATGGAAACAGCTTTATCACGAGTTTTGACCGTGGGGTTAGGGCTTGACAATACCGTGGAACACTCAACACTTTGCCTTCCCCCAATCTTAAAAAAAAAAAAAAAAAACTGGACAGTTTCTCCTTCCCCAGCCACCACCTAGCTTCGTCTCCCACCGCCACTTACCTTTTTATTCTTTTTCCTTCTATCTCTCACCTCAACAAGGTAAGTAAAGTAAAAATTTTATTTAAAGCACCGATTTTTTTTCTAGGGTTTTATTTTAAAATTGGAAGAAGCACGTTTTCAATTTTAATTCTTAGAATTTACTGAACGGGAGTTCTCTTATCCAAACGTGATTCTCCCTATTACTTTTGTATCTAGTTCACTGGAATTTCAGATCTACTGTAACACTCTCGAATTGAATTATCCTTTACTCTTTTCTCCTATTTTTTTTGGGCCTTCAGTTGGTTGTATCATATTGTATGTACACAAGTTCACAAGCGAAACTAGGATTAAAATTTCTGGTGGTGATAAATTAAATTGTGTTCATTTCGTAATGTCAGATAATAAAATGGTAGGAAATTAAGCAATTGAGAATGTTTTCTTCCAACTTTTACACAACATGGGAAGACCTTCCCGGTTCATGAATCAAGACGACTTCTCTGGCAGTTTTTGTGTCGCACAAGTATTAAATATCTATAGTCTTTGATTGTGCGTAACAATGACAATATGATTTCCTTCCTTTGATCTAATTCTAGCTAAAAGAACACTTCAGACTTCTGAAAGTCGCACTGCTAAAACAAATGTACTACAAATTTACAATGGCTTGAGATTTCCTTCAAACTCAGAGAAAATAGTATAAGCAGTAACACACTAAAATCAGAAGCTATCCACCACTGGCCCTTCAACACAGACGCCTAGCTAGCTATTACAATTCTGTACTTATATTTGGTTTAATATGGAAGAGGAGGAAGCTGGGAGGGTCAAAGATTTGAACAGGGAAGAGGTTAGATAATGCAACATTACTTTTTCATTTTTATTCAAGTTATTTATATGATCAGATTTTTGCGTTACCTTGAGTTGTACCCCATGCTTGTACTTATAAACCGTTTCATTGTCAAAGAAGTATTGGATCATATGTTGGATCATGGATTATGAGTTTGTTTGAAGTATGCAATTAATGTGTGATTGAGTAGTGAGAATATGTACAATTGATAATCTTTTGTATGTGCGGGGCATTTTCATCATTATTGTTTTATGACTTACGTTCCGAGTCGGGAGTAGTCTATGGAGACTTGGGCACATCTCCGTTAATGCCTTTCTATAATACATTCCCTTATGGAGTTAAGGATCCAGAGGATATAATTGGAGCTCTTTCTGCCAGCATACACACACACACTAGCACGTATGTCTCACTCCAGAATTAAGATATCAATCATATATTTACTTTAGGTCATTCCCCGTTATTAAGCAGAATGTGTGTATCAACATAGTGCTCGAGTCAATGCCACCTCATAGAACAAGATGCCAACCAACCTATCTTCCTTTGGTTCCCTTGTAGTAATTGTTTTTTTGGGTTGTAAAGGACCTGCATTTTACTTCTCGTAAATAAATAAGTTTTTTCTAAGCCATTCATTAAAACTCATATTATGTAATCTGCAGATCACACTGGTTAATTTGGCTAAGAAAAATGAAGGCTTTATTGTTCCTGGGTATACACATATGCAAAGGGCCCAACCGATTCTCTTGCCACTAATCTTGTCTTATGTTGAGCAGGTAAGGGGAGGTTTCTTTGCCGTGCATATATTATATAATGTGTGGGCATCGATATAGTTTGTAATATGTCGTGAAGTTCTTGGCATTTGTTGCCTTTTTTACTAGTTTAAATGATACAACACCCCCCACTCAGACTAGAGTTACACACAAACTCTTATTGTAATTGAGCTTAGTATCTTGCCACTTGTTTTCACTTCCATGGCATTGTCAGTGAATGTTGGTATTGGTGAGTCGAATTTCCTATATATATTGACATATCGTCCTGTTTTGCATAAAAGTTTGGCGTCTTGCTCTATGATTTCAGTCACATGACCATGGTACAACAGTCAGACTGGAGAACATTCAGACTCTCTTCACAAATGAGTTTAGCATCTTTTCCACTTGTTTTGAAACAAAATGTGAAATGGGTCCACTTGTACGTTCAGGACAGGAGCAAAAAAGATAGCTATACATCGCTAGTTGAAACTAAAATCTTGATTCAAGTACCTTGTTTGTTGTATTCTTTTTAAGGTACCAGTTGACTTTATCGTTGTCTTTATCAATTAACAATTATTTTGTTTGCTTGAGACTTGAAATGCTTACAAGGAACTAATCCACATAGCTTAGCTAGAACGCTAGTGTAGTAAATAATTTAATCAATAGCTTCAGATGCTTGCCTCACCACAATGTCGTGCATCCTAGTCGATGAGAGTGTTTCTCATTGCTAAAGTTAACAAGAAAATGAATGCATGGATCTTGCATTCAGATCTGTCTCTGCCCCTTTTCCTACAACATTCAGTTTTGAAAATGCTTGGAAAATGTGGGGTAGTTTACCATGTTTTTACAGGTGAGTCAAATGTTGTCTTTTCTCGTTCATTTAGCTTCCCGCGTAGTTAACTTTAGCAATATAAATGTTTTGTAGCTTGAGTGTGATGATGCCGGATGCCTTACTTAATTGCAGAGGACGCTTTGAACTTTTGCCCTCTAGGTGCATGTGCTCTGGCGGTAATTGGTCTTCCCATTGATAGATTTATGACCTCCAATGCTCTAGGATTTACCGCCCCAATGAGGAACAGGTATATGCTCACATAGTTTTTCTTCTTGCAATATATTGCTGCTTCTATCAGTTGAATCCACAAAAGCAAATCAGTGATAAAAGATTACATTAATGAAAAAGGAAACTGTAGCTAACAAGTGTGCCAAGTTCTTTACAAGACAGGGGAGCTAGTCCCAGAATCTGGGGAGTTCGAAGTTCTTTACAAGACAGATGGGAACTGAGAGCTAACAAGTGTGCCAAGTTATACTCTTTCTACTATATTGGCAGGGGCGGTTGCCAAGTTATTAGTAGCTAGGCAGCTAAAAGGCAAAGTAGTAGTTCAGGTCAGTCGTCGGGGCATGAAGCTACGTGTTCTATTTGGCGGTCGTGGAGACGAGAGGTCGAGGCAACTTGTTATATAGGTAGCCGTGCGTGTTAATAGATCTTCTTCTATACTAGTAGTAGCGATGAGTGGGTGAATCGGTTTCTTAGGTTATTAGGCTTAGTTTTTTATAGAAGGATAAGCCGCGGTTATTGCCGTTTGTCCCAACATCCACCCGAGGTAGGCTACTAACTTGCTCGTTAGAAGTAGTTAACGAACGGAAATAAGGCCATTTGATGTCTATAAGTGAAGATTGGATGGATGCCCGCTCCTTCAATACAAGCAGAGCCAGCCTTGCACTCCTTCAATAATCGACTCAAGACGCAAGTATTCATGGTGGTGGGACAGCCATATACCAAAAGAATTCAAAATGGCTTCGGAAAATCTTACGGTATTGCTTTCCCATTACCGCTTTGGCTACATTTCGTTTGAGAATGTTGCGTGTTCTCGATCCTTGTTCGTTCATATAGATAAAAAAAAAGTGCATTTGTCTGTTTTTCTAATGAGCGAAAAGTCGCGAGGTTTTTCCTTGCTAAAGGATTATATGATACAAAGGTTTAGCTCAGCAGAGGTTTCAAATGCATTAGTTTGTCTATCTTTATCCATTGTCGGTCCCTTTCCATTGCTCTCTCATCAATCGAAAACCGGTTGTTGTGTTCTCAAGTCGTTTTATCATGAAATTGGTACCTCTTGGAAATTTGTATTCTTTTGTATCAAGGTTCAAAACACACTTTGGTTTTATATACTTGCTCGGTTGCACCATAAAGGCATATCGTGAACTAATCCAATCAAAAACTATAATGGGTTAGTAATGTTCACCGTAATGATATGGATTTCCTACGATCAATGATGCACGTAATGGATTTCGATCAATGATGTTCACCGTAATGATATGGATTCCAAGGTCAAAGCAATGTTCAAGCTCATTGAAGAAGATGCGCATTCTTTTGCGAAGCGGGGCAGATGTACTACAAGAAACGCCCGAGCTAATGAAACCGGTCAAGAGTTCTACCGAGCTTATCGTGCTTTAGCGTAAAGATACGATCACGCCACAGAGCACTCCGTCGAGCCCATCGGACCATGGTAGAAGCGCTTCCCCAACCAAGTCCCCTTTGTATCGCCTCGATGATTCACCATCCTTCGCGAATCGAGACTAAACCGCGACACTCGAGATGACACACGCGCCCCGTCGCGTGCATCCCTTGACCCTAATGATTTACAAAAGAATGCTTTGGGTCCGTCATCGTCCCAGTTTTACCTCGTTAGTAGAAATGGGGCATACTCGATGAATCGATCACTTTATAAGCAAAAAGGGATTGAAGCGACTCAATGAGTTGTTTGGATCGGAGAAGGAAGGGGTTAGAAAAGGCCTCCATTTTCATGATGATGATGACGAAAATGGACTCGAGAGCCGTAATCTCAAGGCAAAGGTAGCCGCAGAGTCGGTAAGAGCAAGAAATGCCGAGGCCCGGGTTCGAGACCCCAAAGGATGCCCTTGCAAAATTAGAAGCGAGAAAAGGAGTGAAGGGCTTAACAAGCTTAACAGCTTGCTTTTTCTTGATCTTCCCTTCAGGCTTAACAGGTTGCTGTGGGTTAGCCAATTTCACTCTGTCTCTTCATCTTCTTTTTCTTTCTTATCCGAAAGGAGGAAAGGCTTCCCGATGGGGATCCCGAAATGTATTTAGCTCTTTCTTTTGATTCCTCTATGCCTAACAAACTAGAGCAAACCATTTATAGAAGAATAAAAAAAAGCCTTCTTGCTCTTATCTTCCTCCTTCGTGTAGTAAGGGATTGTAATAGGTAGCTAGCTTGAGTCCGACACATTCTCCCTTCTTGCCGATCCCCGATTCGATCCATTGGACTCTTAGCGGGGAGGGAGATGGCCCCTTGGGGTGCGATCTAGTTCTTGTCCATTTTCCTTGCTTTGCTTCCTTTCCGTCCTTCTTTCCCGGTGAGTGTAATAAGGCCCGTAAGCTTCTTGTTTTCACTTGCTAGTCTTAGATTGAATCATTCTCATTGCCTCTATCCCTATGAGTGAGTCATCCTTTCTTCTAATGCTTCCATTGGAAATTCTTTACTCTATCTCTTCTAGTATCGGGTCAGATTTCACTAAAAAGAGTTATCGCCTCCAGGTTAGGTTTTTTTTCCTTCTTACGGTTAGTTCATCTTTGATATGTCCTTGAGTCCAATGAGGCTAAAAGAGTTAGAAGTCTTAGACTCCAAGAGCAAGTGGTCTAACCCGAACTACTAGTAACGGATTTGCCCTCGCAATACACGAGTAAGGGAATGGAACTCTTGTTTGAGAACTTTAGCTACGGACTTAGGTTAGCTAGCTCTCAGCTTCTCCTATGGCTATTTGGATTAAGGAAGTAGGGTAATGCACATACAAAGAGGCCTAATCTAATAATGGTGGTGAGTCGAATAGCGGCAGCCGCTCCAAGGCTTTTATGCCACCTAAAGGCCTAAGATAGGAGAATGAGGTTCATGTTTAAGTATCCTCCGGGTTTTGCCTATATTCTTTGCTTTAGCGATTGAGTTCCCTTTTTCGAGTGGTGGTAGCCTATACCTTTTAGTGCTTCGGCTGGTTAGTACATATCGGATATATCCTACAGCTGGTGTAATGCGTTATTTGGGGCTTAACCAATATGATTCTCTGTTATAGTTGATTGTATCTCTTTCGTTTAGTAGTTATTGACTTAGTGTGCTAACACATTGTTTGTGTATTTTTTAATAATCGTAAAAAGTTGTTATATGATTATATTTTTAGTTTATTTATTAAACAAACTAACACATTCTTTTCATATTGTTTTTAGGTTAGAAGTGAGATAACACGGTAGCTCAATTAAGTTTGTTTGAGATGGATCGGTTGATTAGCAATTTGTTGGATGGGTTATGTAAATTACATTGTTGTTGGATTATGAGACTTGATTTTGAATCAAGTGCTTAAGTTATTTAATTTTTTTTCCGTTGAATAAATCATGTAATATGAACAAGTTCTTGGAATGATTTATGTTAGTAATAAAAGTATGATTCTTGTTTCCGTAATGGACTCTAGGCTCAAAAGTGTCCGAATGTATTGGTGGTGTCGGAATGTATGTATTGGTTTATAGGAATTTTCAGATTTAAAAAAAAAAAAAAAAAAAAAAAAGTTATGACGGCTTCCAAAGAACTGTCGTGTGGCATACCAATTCTTGACAGTTTTTAGTGTTAATTTCTTGACGCTTTTGTTTATCAGGATGACACTTAAATAAAAACAATTATAAATGAAGGTTTATTTTTTGACACTTTTTCTAATAAATTATGACGGTTAAGTAAAACATGTCATGCAAAAGGATCCATTTATGACGTTTATAAATGAGTTTTTATCATATTAAATTCGAGCTTTGATGTCAGCTTCTCTAGAACCGTCATCAAAATTATGACGCTTTTGGTTAACTTTTATGACGGGCTCTATAATGACGGTGGTTTTTTTAATGAAAAAATGTCATTAAACCTGTTTCATGACGGCTAAAAGCCGTCATCACAAGTCATTTTTTTAGTAGTGTAAGTTGAGACATTCTCGTTTATCTTTATTTCGGTTTGATGTTCCTCGACATATCAGGATGATTGAAATATGGAGGTTATTTATTTTGGATTTACGCAAGTATTCTTATTCCAAATTTGTTTTTTTGCTATAATTATATGCATGTTTATCAGAAATGTACGATCTCAATTCACGCCTCGGGATTTGTAGGATATGGATGATGTGGAAATAGAGTAAATATCTATTTATTGTCGATTCAGATTCTACGAGAAATCAGGGTGTGACAATTTGGTATCAGAGCATTTAGTTACCCTAGACTAGCTGAGTCTAGGTGATCCTCGAAAATATGGAATATGGATAAAAGATAAAGGAGTGCGTGGAAAAGTTTGAGGATATTAATTTGGGGTTTTCGTTTAATTGTAGATTATGGATGGAACACGAAACGACAGTGGTAATGGACCATCTGGGAATACTCCCAACCAATTGACACAGAACCAGTTAGCTCAGTTGTTGCAAGCTATGCAGAATAACTAGTCTGTTCGAGGTGATCCATTTGCTAAGCGTAATAAGTAGTTTGGTACTCTTGGTGGGAAACGATTTACTGGTACTGGGAACGCGATAGTAGCAGAGGCTTGGATCTAGAGTTATGAGAATGCTTTTGAGCGCATGCAACTTATTGAGGTGCAAAAACAAGAGTTGGCTGTTCATCAGCTGGATGACACTGCTAGGTTTTGGTGGAGGGCTCTCGTCCCTAATCTAAACACTAGTACCTTGACTTGAGAGGGCTTCAAGACTAGATTTGAGAGCAAGTTTAGTCTTGAAGCAGTAAAAGAGAAGTTGGCTCAATAGTTCTCTGAGTTGATTCAAGACGGAAAGTCTGTGACTAGGTATGTGACCAAGTTTAATGAGTTATCGAGGTTTTCCCCCCATCTTGTGAATACTGATAAGAGGAAAAACCAAAAGTTCATACGTGGATTAGAGAGTTACTTGGCCAGCAAATTGATTCCTTTTGACGGGGACACATTTGATCGTGTGTTGGATTTGGCATTGAAATATGAGGAGCATAATGCGGCCCTTAGAGAGTCGAGAGGGAAAAGGACGTTTGGAGAGCTACCAGCTATTAGCCCTCAACATTTTCGATTACGTACATGCCAAATGATACAGCTCAGAGCGGTCAGTTTCAGAGACCACCACCATCGAGGTTTCAGGGAGGTGGAATTAATTCTGGATGTTATGAGTGTGGCCAAACTGATCATCACGCACGTGACGTACTGCCCACAGAGGAGGCAGAACCAGGGTAGACAAGGACATAACCAAGTCAATAGGCCAAATCCGGGAGGACCAACGCCAGTTTAGATTGCAACTTTATCAGTGAGAGATCATGTAGAAGGTATCGCTGACATACAACTTTATAGTTTGCATGTTTTGTTTGATATTAGTTAGTTCCTTTTTAGGTGTGTATATACTGGTATACGCATACAATCTATTACGGTGTTGCATTAGAAAGGAACAATAGATTCTCTGTGTGTAATAGTAATTATTTGTCTCATTGTGCTTTGGCTTTAAAATAATAATAATAATAATAATAATAAATGATAATAAAATAAAAAAGTAAAAAATCCTTTGGATCTTGAAACGGGAATCTTTTTAGGTGTGTATATTGTAAAAATCTCGTTTTTATTTTACTAATTAATTGTGGTATTATTATTTATTTAGTTTTATTTATTGATATAATTTTTTAAAAATTTCAAAAATATAAAAAATAGAAATTTTGGTTTAGCAAAACTAGGAGAGAAACGTGGGATAGTTATCAATTATAACTCACGTATCTAACTTTTTTTTCCCCACGTTTTTGAAAGAAAAACCCTAAAAACCCTACTGAAAAAGAAGGAAAAAATAAAAGAGAAGAAGAAAAGAGAAAAGACAAACAAAGTATTGGGCCCACCGCACTATTGATATTACTAGTTGTTTACATCTTGTAGATTTAATAAGGTGAGTTATATTTAAATTTTTTTTGTTTCCATAGAAATAGGATATGTTGTTTGTTATGTGTGATCATATGGATTGTATATTGGGAGTATAAAGCCATTAATGAACTGTATAGAGTTTTGTGAATAAGATGAACAATTAACAGTAAACATTATTCCAGAAAACTTGCCTGCGCAGTCTTTTAATTCTGTTCATATGGAGATCTTTCCTTACTTGGATGTCTCTCAAATTTAATCCTTAGTTACCTCATACATTGAACTCTGACATATATAAAGTTTAGACAAATCCAACGGTGGAGTTTTTGTCGAGGCACGCATAAGCATGACTGGTCGTAGTATATACTACGCCAGAAAACTGCACTGCGCAATCATACGTTTAGGCGTAGATGAAGGATGACCCAGTATTGGATTGTCCTCAAATTTGAGATGTATATTTATAACACACAGTAGTCATACCCACTAATATTGCAGGCCTATCCGACGGTGGGATGTCAATTGAGGCATTGAGATGCAAGACTATTGATTTTTGGATAAAGTTGTGAATGGAAAATGGTTAATTTTATTGAATGGATTGTTGTTTATGATCATTGTGCATGATTTTCTCCTGCATGAAATTAGTATATTTACATCACAAGTGTAACCTTGGTTTATTTGAATATTAACATAGAATTGATTGAGCTTGTGTAAACTGTCGCTCTTGGGAGTGTGTTATAAGAAATATTGCATGGAAAGTATTGTTGATCGTGGAAATTTATTTTGTTTTGTATAACATATATACTATATGGATGTGAAATTATTAGAAAACCTATGACACTATCAAAATAAGATGGACATTTCCTATACTCATGATGATTACGCATTCCATCTTTAGGAGATATGACGTGAATGCGAGTAGGATACATTTGATGTTTAGACGCATTCCATCCTTGTGAGATGTGGCGTAAATGCGGGTTTGGATATGTTTTATGATGCATTCCATCATTGTGAGATGTGATGTAAATGCGGGATTAAAATTTATAACAAGGTTCCATCTTTTAGGGGAGGAACTAAATGTCCTTTGCCTCACTAAGGGATGTGACATAAACCTTGGATATGTGGATTCATATGATATTTTATGACGCATTCCATCCTTGTGAGATGTGACGTAAATGTGAGATTAAATTTATGGCAAGGTTCCATCTTTTAGGGGAAGAACTAAATGTCCTTTGCCTCACTAAGAGATGTGACATAAACCTTGGTTATGTGGATTTGCATGATATTGGTATTTCACACGGTTGTTCACCGTGTCCAAGCGGCCGTTGTGTTATTGCATTTCTAGTTGTAGCCCCAACAAAAATATGAGCATGAAATGGACTTAGGTGTGAATGAGAGTCATGCTTGGGCAGGGCATGTTCTGGCACGAGTTCAAAGTGCGAAAATGGTAAATGGTCCTTTAGGAAATAGGAAGGATGTCTAAGATAATTTAATAAATCGTGGGGGTGTCTTAATTAAAAAGTATATTAATAATTTATATAATACTTAAGACATTATTTTTATGTGTTATTATTATCATTGAATTAACCCTGTTTTGTAAGAGGGTGGGCTACCTAATCCTTATTGCAGGGATGAAGGCCACTTTAGACTGTTAGGCGCTAAGGTACTGTATACTTCTTGAAGTTATTATTTAGATAGTTGGTTACAATGTTATATTAAATTTTATGTATTATATTGGTATGTGCTACATGGATTGCACGTTAAGAGAAACTAAGTTTCTCTTGTCAGTTAGTGACAAGGGATCGATGTCTCTAACGCAGCCGAATGATGTAGACGTGGTATACGTAACTTCATGGTGATAATGTGTATTGTTATGAACTATCATGAGCATTGTATTTAGGACACTCACACCAGCATTTTTAATACTGACCCCAGTTTGCTTTGCATTCGGGGGTATGTTCCTTATAAAACCTAGACTTTTCGCAGGAACCGCAACAGTAGTAGCTGTTTGAGTTGAAAAACCGTGGAGCTACAGTTGGAATAGCTGGCTTTGCTTAGGAGTTGTTTTTTTTATAAAGATTCTACCTTTTTTTTTTTTGTATGTTGGATTTTGAGTTAATAAGTTGAGACGTTCTCGTTTATCTTTATTTTGGTTTGATGTTCTTCGACATATCAGGATGATTAAAATATGGAGGTTATTCATTTTAGATTTATGCAAGTATTCTTATTCTAATATTTGTTTTTTTGCTGTAATTATATGCCTGTTTATCAGAAATATATGATATCGGTTCACGCCTCGGGATTTGTAGGATTTGGATGACGTAGAAGTAGAGTAAATATCTATTTATTGTTGATTTAGATTCTATGAAAAATTGGGGTGTGACATCAGCATTCAAAGAGTGGGCCATTTAGCATTCAACGTTCAGAGGCTAAAAAAACACAAACGACCCCTTAGTATCAGCACTATTCTACATTTCTGGGTCTGTGTCTGTGTCTTCATATTGTCGTAATCGGCACTATTAAATAACTTCCATAGAAAAAGTGGTAGAGAATAAATTTCAAACTATTTCCTAGAGTCTACAGAAACCAGCTGACCAGTTCCAACTAGATTATTGAGAAGATTGAATTCCAATTTGTACTCGTACTGTTTTCAGCTTCAAAAGGGGACTAGTTCGATGAGCGACAACAAAATGCTCAATTATTTTCTTTTAGTGGTTAGTTTAGTTTGTAACTTGAATTATAGTATGAGGAGTAGAGAGACTCACCCTTCACCAGTTCACCCTTAACCATAACAAGAAATGTACAAATAGGAAAAATCCCTTACTAAGAAAGTTAGAATAGAGAAGTAGGTACAGAAAAGAGATGATTGAGTGTGGTGAACAACCACTAAGGCCCTATCATAATGTAATACAAAGAGCTGTATCAATCAAATCTGCATTGTCCAAGCAGTTCTTTTGTTGGATTCAATATCATACTGATAACTGATGAGAAGAAAACAAATGCCATACTAAATTCCCTATCACATCAAATGATTTGTAATCAAAATTAATTGAAAGGCTATGTTTCAGAATTCGTTAAGTAATTGGAATTCCTAAAATTTTGACAACTCAGTGCCCCCTATCAAATATAGACAGTACGTAGGAAAAGCATTTATGACATGTGGTTTAGTACCGAACTTGGCCCCTTAAAATGGTCTAAGAGATTCAAACCAGTCAATTAACTTGAAAGAGAATCAAGTTTAATTCCTAAATTAATGCTGTCACGACTTGGTGAAAATTGGGGAACTTCTAGTATAAAAGGATTAGGCAAGAAAAGAAGAGAAGAAGAGGTAATACTAGCTTCTAATTATTTTCAGTAATACTAGCTTCTAATTAAACTATTGATGTATTAGTATAACTGATCGAAGTTGCTAACCTATGTATAGAAAAATTTCAACATGATGTGTGTATAACTTGCCTGCGTGTTTCCGTAGTGTGTGAGAGTAGGTTCTATTCACTTTCATATTAACTTGTGCCATGACAAGTTTTGAAGTCAACAAAAGGACTATTGAAAGCTCTTGTTGTTTCTGTTGTTGTTTCTGGTGAGGCCCCCCATTCATGATTTCCCCTTTCATCATACTAATATATACATATCTTCTAACCTTACCCCCAAAAGTGTAGCTTTTCTAATTTTAACATAAACCAGTCATGTGGCTTCCCAACTCCATAATGCAAAATCACCACTTTATATCAACTAACATATTAAATGCTTTTGAAGCAAAAGCATGCATTCTTCTTAGCAATATACCTATACATAGTACCTCTATCAAACCCATCACCTCTCATTTGTAGCATCATCTCCAACATTAGCAATCCCAAATCAAACTGCCTTTCCTTGAACTGGAACAATTCCACTCGCTTTTTGACAGAAGAATATTAGTAGGTTTTGCAAGATCGAGAACATTTGCACTCTTAACAAGTCAGAAAGATAATAATATTAATGCTCTATGGCTCTATGTGTAATGCCATACAAGTACTATATTGGCTTCTCGATGAAATAAGTGTATACATGTTCAATGAGAAAAGAGTAACAAAACTCTTGAGTTCTCATTGCTGTTGTTGTTGTCTATGTGCGAAAGGAGGAACCATGTCTTGCAAAAGGCCATAGTCAGGAAGTTGGAGCTGCTGAATAGTAGTTAGGTTATGTGGGTGCATGGTACTTGTGTCACCTTGGTTACTAGTGCGAGGAACCTGCATCAGTAGCTCTTGATGAAAACTTGGTCCCCCTGGCGGTGAAGTGAACATCGGATTAGCCAGCATTCTAGAAGCATTTCCTCGCAGTGTCGCCGGGCTATGGTGGTTATGTTGGCCTTCATATGTGGTTATCACAATTGATGGATTCTGAAATGATCTCTCTACACGTTTCTTCACAGTGCACTTCTGGCTAGTGCATCTGTAATAGCTTCTGCAATGGCCAAACAAAGGCCTGTTAGACAATGAAATGAACAAAAAAGAAATAAGCAAGAGAGAAATTGTAGGGGTACATTCTTAGTGACTCAAGTCATCTAACTGAAGTTTCATTACCTTGTTGAAGAATCTATGATATGATGTAATGCAATTCTAGCTAGCATCAGACTATCAGTCATAGTGTTTGCATTCACATTAAAGCATATATAGAAGTATATACATTCAAATTAATTAGATAAGGATTGAAGTTCATTGATAGATGATCTTACATCCATTTTAGAACCTACAAGCACTACATATATATATCATATCCATCTGAAATATTTTACTAATAACCATATCAGTTTCAAACGGTTAGCAAACTGTGGTGGTTTCACTATATGGATCAAATCCATCCTTCTTTCGAAGAAAAAGAAGTATATATACAGTTACATAGCTTAAAGATAATCTTGCACCGTTAAAAAGGCAAGAGTGCTCATTAACTCTGTGTATGTAGTAAATTAACAAACCTTGGATAAGGGCTATTCTTGACAGCCTTCTGGCCATATTTCCTCCATCTATATCCATCTTCGAGATGATCCACTTCACTCTCAGTCATGAAGGCGACACGTGGTTCTCTTGGCCTTTTCTCTGGTTTCTTCTTGGGTTTGTTCCTGAAGATCATGAAACCAAATGAGTACCACATAATAAAAATATATAAACATCCAAAGGCTAGTATCCACTCACAAACTGATCGATAGAACATGATACATACAATTCAAAGTCCCTTGATGGATACATGTGTACATATATAGGTCAACATCAATCTTGTTTGATCGATCAATTACAGCCTTGACTGATGTTCAGTTCATTTAGAATATGAACTTCGACTGTCAAGTGTAGATAATCAATAAAAAGCAATGGCTAGAATCATTCATTATAAAGGATTGCTAAAGGTCCTTTAACTTGTTAGAGTGTGAAAGCTAGAGTATACTTTTTAAGGTTGAACTTTTTCATTTTGTGATAAAGAGAACTAAAGAACATAGAAGTTCCTATATGACAAGAAATATGCACTACAACTAATTCACAAAGAACCAAAAACCTACACTTTTTTAGACATTTCATTTCCATCTTCACAGCCTGCTTTCTGTTGACGGTTTTTCTTACTCTTCCCAGAATCTTCTTCACCAGCTGCCTCAGTGGACGACGAAGAAATAGAAGAGTTGGGGGTTGCAGAAATGTCACCACTTCCAACTGTTTCTATTGCACCACCAGTATTCTGACCAGTGCCATCAATAGAAGAGAAAACTTCAGATGATGAACGTGACAGGTCCAAAGCTCTTTCTAGTGCCCCATAGTCCACTGAGCCTTGGAGATAGTCAGTGAAGCTCATGTTCATTGGATCAAAGCCATGTTGATATTCATTTGCTGTCACTGATGGTATTTGATGGAAAGGTGAAGGATCAGTTGACATGGGAAAAGTACTAGTTCCAATGATGCCAGATTGATCTTCATGGTATATGTTAAGGCTGTATAGATCTCTTGCTCTATGATCAGACATGGATCTTTGGGGTAAAAGAGTACACAAATGAGAAAGCTTAGTTGAAGGTTTTGTTCTTGGTTTTATGATATGAGGAGAGAGAAAGAGACTTTTGAAATTTGGTAACAAGAGAGGATTCAACACATCCAACTTTGAATACTTTTTATGTTCATAAGATTGGTCTTGGTCATGGATACACAAAGAATGGTATATTTGAGATGGCATTATAAAATTTTGATGAAAATTACTTTACAAACCACATGGAAAGCTAGTTCAGGCCCACTGAGCTTCTGAATGTCTGGCCCAAAGTAGGTATTTATTGGACTTATGAGACATGTCTTTGCAGCTGAATGAATCCAATGCTGTTTAACTTATTTTTAACTTTTTAATTTTTTAGCACTCTCTAATCTCTAATTGGTTATGGTCGTCATTGTGATCTTGTATACTACAACAGTCTGAGCCTTTAATTGCATTCATTATTAGACTCTTAATTGGTTGCCAAACCCTTGGAATTATAATCAAATTGGAAGGTGAGCACCAACATTGTCAGATATTGTTGCTTCTACTGATAATTCAGGTGTGGATCTGACTTTGAGGATACAATAAGGATTAAGGAAACGATCATGTCATGTGTCATGACTTGATCTAACTAGACACCAAAGTAGTCTTGGACCAACCTCATACATATTGGATTATAGCCAATATATTGATCAATTAATTAGCAACTTTTTTGGTAACCGCAATTAGCATCTTTGGATGTTCATAATTTGCATGATGTGTAGACAACTAGACATTGCAATATACTTCAAAACCTATACCCACATAGTTATCTTATTAGATTAAGGCATTTATCGATCAGATTGATCACAGTACACAATCAGATTCAGAGCTGAAACTAGGTAGCTAATATCTCATCTCCATTTAATTTTAAACGAGAGTAGTGGACTTAACTATACATGGTTTTGTAGCTATGTGCAGATTATGTTTAGAAATCAGTGGAATATAAAGATAGCACGTCATTCATAAATTGAGCAAAAAGTAAGTGACTTCTACACACATACATAACAGAGTATGCATGTATTATGTCTAAGAATCAAGTATTAACATCTAAATTGTTGGATTTGTGATGGCTCTCAAGAAATGCATACTAACGGTTTTATGTATTAGAAATGTAGAACCCTTATATCCAACAAAGATGCATTAAGACCTAAATATTTTGTCAGGTCCTATACAACTTAAAATTGAGTGTAGAAACCATAATTTTATGCATTGACCAAAATTATTAAAAAAAAAAAAAAAAAAAAAAAAAAAAAAAAAAAAAGAAAACAATATGGTTACGTACCTATGTTTTTGTCATTTTAAACGATACACAAGTAACACAACCCTAATATCTACTTGACAAACTAATCACACTCAAATAAGGACAACCGGTAGCAGACGGTAGTTAGCTTTATTATTGGCCGTCAATATTTCATTCACACTGTGGTCCTTCTGTGTTTCGAATTACATGTGGCACCGGCATTTGACTGTAGCCGACATTTGACTTCCCACGTGGCGACCTGTAACAGTTTGACATGTGCTCTCTTTGCTGATTGATGCTGACGTCGCGTATTATCGGGAAAAAAAAATTTGCTGACGTCGCGTATTCTTGCTCCTAGAATCACGTGATAATGGAATGTCAAAATCGATTTTTTTTTTTTTTTTTTTTAAGCTTGGGAAAAGTGGGAAAACATTCTATGATCAGAAGCTCCTGTGGTAAGATCAAGGCCCAAAATATCCTAGATATATATCGTTTTTTTGGTACACGATATAGATATATTCGATATATTTCAACTGAATATGGATTTTTTTTTCCTGATATATATCATAATTTCTGATATAGTGATATATATCGACCGATATATACGATATATCTGATATAAATTATTGATTTTGACCGATATTGTTGACTTTGACAAAATATTATTGACTTTGACCGATATATTAATGGTATTTCTAATATAATCGATGATATTTCCGATATATCGACATACAAAACAAAAATTTGACTGGTTAACAAAAAAATAGATATATTTTTTATATTTTCGATATATCCGATATATATATCGGTTTTTGGGTACATCAAAATATTTCACCGAATTCGATATTTTGGGCCTTGGGTAATTAAGCTAAGCTATTCAGTGTGTGTGTGTCTTTGTATGCGTTCATCTGGTCAGAAACAAGGCCCAGGTATCCGAGATATCGTCGATATATCTCGTTTTTTGGGTATACCAAGATGGAAATATCCGATATATCTCAACCAAATATTGAATATGTTTTTTTCCCGATATATTCCCAATTTCCGATATAATGATATATATCAACTGATATATACGATATATTCGATATAAAATGTTGACTTTGACCAATAAATTGGTGATATTTATAATGTAATCGACGATATTTCCGATATAATCAACGATATATCCGATATATTGACATATAGAACAAAATTTTGATTGGTCAACAAAAAAAAATATATCTCCGATATATCTCAGTTTTTTGGTACATCGATATATTCACTGAATTCGATATTTTGGTCCTTGCTTGGTCAGAAACAAAATATCTATAGGATTTTTTTCGTGAGAGGGCCAAGGTTAGACACTATGTAAAAAAAAAAAAAATTATTCGTGAGAGGGCCAAGGTTAGACACTATGTAAAAAAGATTTTTTTTTTTTAAATAACAACAAATAAAATAAAAAGGGTGATCTTGGACGCATCCATAAAAACACTCCCATACCACATAACTAACTAAAGTTTTTGCTATACCCCAACAATTGCCTCAATCCAATAATATCTCTCAAAAATAACTTGGGGTATTTTCAATAGGGACAAATTAAAAAAAAAAAAAAAAAAAAAAAAAAAAAAAAAAAAAAAACCACAACAACAATACACACCCTTTTTTTGGTAATTTTCTTCCCATATTCGTCAAAATTTGATTTCGATTTTTTTTCTCTTCATCCTCATTAGGTTTGTATTCATTCCCATTGTTCTGGTATGGTTGATTCAAATTAAATGTGGGTGCTTGCATATTTATTAGTGAGAGGAATATTGCTAAATAATAAGTTATTGGAGAATAAATCAATACCATATATATATATATATATATATATATATATATATATATATATATATATATAAGAAGAATATTATGTTCTTGTTCTTTTCAATTACAAGTGAAAAACTTAGAGTATCTAGGGTTTAGTATTGGGTCTTTAATAGTCCCAAATGAATATATATATATATATATATATATATATATATATATATATATATATATATATATATATATATATATATATATATATATAATGGAAGAAGAATATTATGTTCTTGTTCTTTTCAATTACAAGTGAAAAACTTAGAGTATCTAGGGTTTAGTATTGGGTCTTTAATAGTCCCAACGATGTGTATATTTTAATACATGAATTGTTTTATCTTAGATCGCCTAATAAAAAATAGGTAATTTAGGAACATAAATGTGTCTAAACACAATTTAATTAATTAATTTATTTTAAAATTGGGGTGGGGAGTGTTTTTATGGGTGTGTTGCTAATGTTAAAATTGTCAAACGAAATGAAATTTTGTAGAGACGATATTTAATTTATAGTCAATTAGATCATATCTATAAAAAAAAAAATAAGTTTTAATTCATTTTGTAGGTGATGTTATGGGTTATTTTAGATTTGGTATTTAGTTTAGTATTTATTTTAAAGTCATTTAAGAAGCTTATATATATATAATTTCAGTTTAGTTCAACATTTGCATAAAGAGTATGGAAGCATAATTAGTATGAAAACACCATGCAGTGGCATTTGAAACATAGACATCCACCAACCCCACGACATTCGAATCTTATCAAAGTAGTAAACTTCTTTAAGAATATGATTACCAATAAAGTGAATGAAGTACATGAAAAATAAAGTGAATGAAGTACATGAAAACTACGGGTGGTAATGGTCTAATGGATTAGATATGAATATGTTTCATCATGATTTTTAATTTTGATTTATCTCTAGGGTCATGCATATTTGTTTTCAAGCTTATTAACTATATTCTATATATTTACGCAAAGGAATAGACTAGCTAGAAATTACAATTACACTCTAATGTGAAAAGATTACTCAAGGTCTCAAGTTTTCTTATGATATTTCATTTTTTATGGATTTGAGTAGAGGGATTAGAGATAATAGCACATAAAAGAAGTTGAAAATGTGAACAAAGTTTTAGATTACAAGGTTTTATCATCTTAATAAATTCTTATGTTTCAGCAAATTACTATATCTCATTAATGTTGTGTACGGCTGTTGCTACAACTTTGTGTGCAGCCATGAAGCACAATTTGTAGTGCACTTGTCCTCTTATGCAGTAAAAAAATATTATGATCAAAATTTCCACATTTTAATTTACAGAGATATATCTTGCACCCTTTTCACATACGAAAAGAAAATATATTGAGGGGGATAAAGACGTAAAGTTTGTACATTTTTTGTTCACATCGTTATATGAATTATTTGTGTGTAAATGCAACAGAAGAATGAGAAGATCAATCATTTACCAAAAAAAAAAAAAATCATATTTTGTTTATTATAGACTTTGACCAAGTCTATATAATTGGGATATGTTTTTAACCCTTTTGACTTTTCATTCTTAGAAGGAATTTTTGGAAGAGATCGACATCGTCTAATTGAACTTGTGGTGTTGGTGGTCAAAGTTTGACGGTGCACATGATAATACCTTGGTTGACCCATTTTCAATTTAGCTTTTAAAAAGACTACTTAACTAATCAGGTATATTGCCCATGAACAATAGTCTTATGGAATATCTGCACAAAATCACAGACAATAAAATATTGATCGAGTATGAGAACTGTTTAATTTCCGCTGATATGTAATACAGTCATGCTTAAGTCAGAAGAAGAATTTTAAATATTAATAACAATCCTTGTTAGGCGCTTCGCCATTTTTTTAATTTTTTTTCCTATTAACATTTCCAAATTCAGATATAATTAGGCACTTAATTTGCAAATATTATGTATGAGAACTGTAGTGTGAGTTGGATATATATCTTGGAATATTTTGTTAAAATAGAATATATTTTCATCTCCACATTCAGATATAATGAAAAGTTGTAGTCAGTGAGTTCATAATGTGTAGTAGGAATTTCATATGCTTTTCTTCTTCTAAAGATACAAGAAGGGCCACAAGCTAGTGCTTCTGTACTTTCAATTTAACACATCATCATAAGGTCTTTCTGATGGTACTAAAATAAATCTTTCTTTGGCTTGTTTTCAAAGGAAATTAAAATGAATATGTGACCACATGCAACATGAATCACTTGAAAGTTGAACATAATTATTGGGCCCGTATGGTGGTAGTAAATATTTGATTGTTGCAACCATAAACTTTTCCAAAATAATTATTATGACTCATTTGCAAATAGAACTATGGTTTTCCTAGCATATGTAGCTTCATCCGCTAAGGCAGGTTTTTAAAGGGGCCCAAGACTCCCAAGAGTGTGAGACGGGAAATCATTTTGAAAATGGGAAAGAAGATATGGTTTGTGTAGAAGTAGAATCTCACAAATGTTGTTGCTTAAGGGGTACGGCTTTTTAATTGAAGGAAGAATAGAAAATGAGCATGAAATTGTTGACTTTATGGTGTCCTTTGTATAATAAAAGTATGTTATTTGGCTTTATTTGGGGTCTCAATCCATAAGTTGGAGAGCAGGTTTTTGTTAGGTCTATCTTCTTATTATAACTTATATTATAAGCGCAAGAGAGAATCTTTGCAAATGTATATCTCATAAATCTGAAAATGCTTTTGTTTGCATGAGAACCTAGTGTGATGGATCTGACCTTGGCCCCGAACTTGATTTGGATGTGTTCT
Organism: Coptis chinensis; assembly: GCF_015680905.1. Lineage (NCBI taxonomy): Eukaryota > Viridiplantae > Streptophyta > Magnoliopsida > Ranunculales > Ranunculaceae > Coptis > Coptis chinensis. The sequence goes on from NC_141464.1 coordinate 80,351,056, forward strand.
TGTGAGTGGGACATATAATGTTAGCCACATATACCAAAAGTTTTGGAACAATAATGTATATATTGTCAGCACTCCGGAAAAAGCTTCTACTGATTCTATCTCAATTAGTTGGGTGTTGGTACTTGATAGGTAGGACGAGTTCTCTGATTCATGGCGAAAATGGCTAGCTGCACCAGGAGAAGTACAAGAAAAATGACAACTCTTTCATGTTTCATGCATGCTCCATTTGGTTAGGGGGGGTCGATATAGCACAGTATATAATGTAGTATGTACTAAATAACTTATATCGAGACAACTCTTCAGCTGCTTTTAGATGCTTGTACATATCGCACCCCTAACATGCAGAATGCCTGCTAGTTCTAATGGGACATGCGTATAGTATTCAATAGTTAATTGTCAGTGCCCAATTTTGTTTATTTTTGGTAACTAATGCCCAATTTTGTTATTCCTAATTATTGATTAACGTATCAGTTAATCTACCTATTAATTGATAAGGTGTAGTCAAGAAAATCATAGCAAATTACTTAATTATCTACTGTTTGTGAGTTCTCATAATATCATAACTTTACGTTCTGTGTATTTTGTTTAGAACTATTGTGAGTTAGTGACTAGTGAATAGTGATCGAAGCTTACTCCTTTAGCTAGTGTCATCTCAGGCATCTTGACGTCTCAACCATCTCCTTCTAGATAACTGTTATATTCACTTTTGATTAATAATACAAGGTTAAAGTGAATTCTTAGTCAAAGCAAGCTTTCCACAGGAAACTTTTTAAGTCTAATAAATCAACTTGCAAATTATGAGTCTCAACCTAATCCCACTTCCAATGCGAAACTGGCTCCTGGTGAGAAGTAGCTAGTATTTTAGACTTCTATCAATGATAATGTAACTAAATCCATCTTGTTGATTTATTTGTTTGTTATATTTCTTCTCAGTCATTTCACCAATAGGATATGTCGTAATTTACAGAAAATTAAAGTTGAGATCGAAAAAACTCAATACCAATTGCGTTTAGAAGTTAGAATTGAGTCGTTCTCAATACATATTCATTGAAATCCAATAGCCATCACCTTGTTGTGTCCATTACTTTCTACAAATGTAAATGGAGTTTTGGCATTCTCTAGTTTGATGCCTAAAAAACAATAAAAAAGAACAAAAACAAAGAATTGAGGGGAGGAAGGATCATCGATCTGAAATATTTCATTAAATAATTTCATGTTTTGTTTTGTTTTAGATACATTGACTTGTGAATAGCGGCCCACTGTTGACCCACCTAACCTAGTTTGATTAGATCTAGCTACATTTCCGATCATCTTCAAAATTCAAATAATAATCTTTTATAGTTTTAACAACTAACATTAAGGAGCAAAGATGCAAAGCTTAAAACCTCCAAAGAAGCAGATTATTGTGTTAGGTGTTGAGGTGATCAAGGGATTGACTTTCCTATCATGGGCAGTGAGTCTAGACGTACTCTAGAGAATATGTTATATGTGTCTTACAAGGTGTGGACCAGAATGTTTAATTCTTATTAATTGTATGGCACAAGACCATTTGATCTCATCTTCATTTCTAAAATTGCACAAGTTGACCCCTAATGTCATACTCAGTCAAGCTCAGTTTAGCTCATTAACTTTGCAAAATTTCAAAGGAGAAAGAGAGATAACATTACTTTAAGGACTATAGTTATTTGAATATTCCTCCACCAAATTCCAGTCGAATGAAAATCATAGTTTATATATTTCAGTTAGTTGGTGTTCGTAACTTTGTGTAAGAGAATGGACTTGACTTTGTTGAAATGTATTAATTTTCATCCTTCTCTTTTCCTCCTTTGGAGAAGCAAGTAGTGCACTTGTACTAAGATTTACAGGCAGCCAATTGGACCTAAGAGCGGACCTTGATTGACAAACACATAGGGACAAGAAACCCTTTTACATATTGGGCTTCACCAGGCCTCTATACAAATTCTAGACTTGGAGAGAAAGAAACCCAATTAGAATTTGCTAAGAGCAGACTTCGATTAATTAACAAACACTTGCACACTAAGGGTGTGTTTGTTATGATGGAAAGGAAATAATACTAAAAGGAAAAAAAAAAGAGTGGTCCCACTTTTCCATAGTTTTTAAAGCGTTTGTTTACCCAATGGAAAGGAAATGGGCTTTTCCATATGGAAACAAATGGAAAAGGTTTTGTGTCTTTAATTAACCCCTCGAATTTTTTGGAAAGGAAAGGAAAGGAAATAGATAAATAGAACTTACTACTAATACACTCCACTCAACAATACAATTATTCCTTTCCATAGCTTTTTGCAAACAAACATGATTATTCCTTTCCCTAACTTTCCTTTCCCAGGTTTTACCAAACACATACCATTTAAAATTATTTCATTTCCATTCCATTCTATTCCATTCCATAGTGGACCACCCATTTTATTTCCTTTCCTTTCCATGAGTTAAAATTTAACAAACACACACTAAAACCCCTTTTACATATTCGGCTTGATAGGCATTTATACAATTTTTGGACTTGGAAACAAGAAACCTTTCTAGAATTTGGTTTGGGCTTCGTTTCCAAGATTTCTCTCATTGCCAAATCCCACTTCCCTCTCTCACTTACGCAGTTACCCTCATAGAAAAGAGTAATATCTCATTCTTATAGATAGTTCTTCACATAAAAGAAGAAAGTGGCGCATTGTTTTAGTTAATCGCCAGAGATCAGAAATTACTTCAACATTACATTCTTTCTAAAGAAAGATTGTTTTTCTTCAGTGTTTGCTTTTAGTTTCATTCGTTTTCAAAAGAGTCAGAACTCTTTTCTTGATCTTTTGTAGATTCTCCATCTCTTCTTTCGTTTCTTGAATTTTTTCTCCATGGATAGAAACAGCAAGGTGCCAAGACTGATGCCTCAGGACACACAGAATGAGTGCCAGATTATTCATGATGGCCCGGGCATCCTCAATCTTCATGAATCCTTATTTCATTACATTATTTCTTTCCTTTCTTTGAAAGAAATGACGCGAATGAGCTCTTCTTTGAAGACATGGAGAAACTTATGCCGCACTACCCCTTACTTGAAACTCAACATAGATGAGCAAGCTGTTGGATTCTTAGATGAGAAACTTATGGGCTTTGTCAACAGGTTGTTTAGTCTTCGTATAGAAACCTTAAAAAACTTTGTATTAACGTCCAAATCGTATAGAAACCTTAAAAAACTTTGTATTAACGTCCAAATCATCGCATTGTTTCAGCATATCAACTTGAGACTTGGATTCTTAGCGCGATGAAGTTAGAGGTTCAAGAACTTGAGCTGAATATTGGTCTTCAAAACCCCGTGTTGCCCCTCGGCCTCTTCACCCTTCCATCCCTAAGGATATTAAAGTTGAATATGAATTTCCAATCATCACTCAAACTTCCTTATTGCATGAACCTCGCCATACTTGAAAGCTTGTATTTGATATCAATTCTGCTTTCTAATGATCCTTTAAGTGCATGGATTCTAAGTCGATGTCTTTCCCTCAAAACCTTAACTCTGTACTGTTGTTCTCGTATAATCAGGCACAGAGCCAAGATTCTAAACCAGGGAGTGCGAGATTATGTTGACACCCCACCCAAAAAAAATAGAAGTATGCAATTTTTTTATTTTTTTTTTGTCAGAAAGTCTAAATAATAAATATCAACAAAATTATGTATTTATTTCAATTTACAAAACTAGAGCGCGTTGACTACTAAGAATTTAATATTGACTGACAAAGTTAACTACTTAAATATTTAAGCCATTAATTGAAACTACTATGTCTATATATATCTACATAATCTAGTTCACAAGTCTATAAATTGTTAACTTCCTATAATACTAAGTCTATATAACCCTACTATCATGTAAAGAAAACTATAAAAGATTAATATTGAAAGTAAAAAATTGTTTTGTTTTGTTTTGTTATATAATTTGTTTTTTATATTTTTTAGTGAAAATTTTATTGATAATGATAATGAGTTTTACAAATAATTAGGACAAACACTATATCTATATATATCTACATAATCTAGTCTACAACAATTCAACAAATTGTTAACTTCCTATAATAATATAAGTCTATATAACCCTACTATCATGTGGAGAAAACTATAAAAGATTAACATTAAAAGTAAAAAATTACCTTGTTTTGTTTTGTTATTTGTTATTTGTTTTTTTTAGTGGAAATTTTATTGATAATGATAATGAGTTTTACAAATAATTATGACAAACATGCAATAAGCTCCGCCGCAAGTCCTTTATGAATTTGTTTTTTGTTTGGGTTGAGGTCTGACGCTTGTTTAAGAATTGAGAGTGAAATAAATGAGGATGAGCATTTGGGTTTGTTACGGGTGATTAGAATTATACAAACTGACCGGTTGGGCTTTGGGCCTTTGGCTATTTGCTTTAGTCTCATTAACTCATCAAACATTCAAAGACACATTTGTCCCTCTTTAATAGTTTTAGACTCAAAATAAATGATAAACTATAATTTTGTAAAGGCAAAAAGATAAGTAAAAAAAAAATTGGTTTATTATAAAGTTTTTTATTAGTTTTTTTTTTGCCGTACTATTTATTATTATTATTATATTCTCACAGTTGTGAAAATTTTGGGGGTACGGTAGTGGAAGTTTACTAAAAAATTTGGGGGGGGTGGGGGGGGGGGTGGGGTGCAAGTTCTTATAATTTGAAAAATTTTCTAAGCAATTAGTTATACACTTATGTGGTAGTAGAGCTTTTCTAATCTCAGGAGGTGCGACTGCCACAACACGCACCCCCCTATATCCATCTATGGGTATAATACACTCAATGTCACAAGTTCGTCGCTGGAAACATTAAAGATTATGAGAATGAATGGGGTTATCAATTGTAGTCTCTCATAATTTCTTGTCACAAACTTAAGACCCTATACCTCAGCAACTTTGCCTCTTCTCCTACATGTATTCTTGAATCATTTAATCTTTCTGCCCCTAATCTCCAATCCTTTGCATGGGGTGGTTGCCTTATACGTCAATATTTCTGTGAGCCCTGCTTTCATGTCTTTACAGGATGCAATGATTGCACTTAAATTTCTTCTGAACAATGCCAATGATAAGGATATTCCACATGTTTTTGTGGCTGCGCTTCTTTCTTGTGTACATCACGCCAGAGTTTTAAGCTTATGCAGTGTATCTTTGCTGGTATTTTACATAGTTTTATTTCAGTTGTACATATTCATGCTGTTAACTATACTCTTCTATGTCTATGAATGTCATGACCGCATTACTTAGCACACCTAATATGGTTGATTTTTTGGGCTGTGCAGTTTCTAGTGGGAATGCTAAGAACAAATATTTCCTTTTCATTGTGTAATCTAGAGGACGTGAACTTGTATATTAGTTCTTTGTACGGCGTTGAGGCCTACACAATCATGTATTTGCTTTTGCGCAATCCTCATATGAAGAGGCTTGTCATTAAGCAAGGGGTACACGTTAATCGTGATGTAGGTATTCCATTAATCCATTTTGTGAAAACTCGCTTGCATGCTCTTAATTCATATTGAGCTAATATTATTTTTCCCTTACATTTTTCAGGAGAGGCGTCCTTATGATGAATTTTTAGTCAAAGAAATGGAGGAGATGAGAAAAAAAGAGTTTGTTCATCATCTGAAGACATTGGAGATGAGATTGATGGGTACTGAGGAGGATAACCTGAAACTCCTGAAGTTTTTCTTCAAGAATGCAAAAGCATTAAAAGAAATAGTTATTCAATTCTCACCTTCACTCTCTGGAATGGTGAAAAGGATTGGCCAGAAGCTACGAAGTCTCCAGTGGCCATCATCAGCTTTTGTAGTATTGGTCGTACCATGCAAAATAAATGTAATAGTTTCTGTTAATTTTACTTGCTTTGCTTGCCAAGAACTATGTGAACGCATAACATATGTGTTGGTTGTTTGAATAGGTGAAAGAGCAAATGATTTTTTGTGAAACATGTTTTAATTTATCAGTAATAATAGAAAAGTGCATTGCCAATGTCCCATATTTTTTAAGAGATATGCTTGGTTGCGACATTCTTCCTCGACTTTCAGAATCGAACTTAGATTGTCCCTTTTGTGTATAAGTAGTACAACAACCAATAAGCTGAGGGTTCTAGTGCTTGTGATCTTTATTCTACTTGTTGCACATTGGCTTAAGCTTGCTAGTGTATTCTTATATGTTAAGTTTTTTTAAGCCTCAGTAACTTGAAACACAAACAGCCATTCCTCGAAAATACTTGGATTTGTTGGTATGTGGTATATAATGGTTTTCATCGCTAGTCGTTTTCTCAATTCTCACCATAGTTCTTCAGGTCACAGTGTTGTCGCACAATTTTTATTTTGTCCCTCCCTTATTCTTTAGCAGGGGTTTTTGTCCCTCCTTTATTCTTTAGCAGGGGTGGCTCAAAGTAATGGGGGGCCCTAAGCAAAGTTTAAATATGGGGCTTTTATATACCAATAAAATTGTTACATCTTATGAATTTATTTACGTTATTTCATATGAATGCAAACCTCAATTTATTTAACAAAGAATTTAGAATATAACAATTATTGTAAAAATTGATCATGATTTTTTTTTTTGAATAGTCATCTCATAAATTTGAAACTTCAATAGATTTATTTAACAAAAAAAATACACTAGAGATAAAAAGATTTCTATACAAAATAAAACAATATATATAGAAAAAATAGGGGATTATAGGGAAAAACCAAAGAAGAATAGAGGCAAGATTAAAGTGTTGGCTTCAATGTCTCATATTTGATTATTTGTTATAGAGTGATGAAGAACTTTAATAAATTATAGAGGCGTGTATGTTTTTTTTTTGTTGGAGAAGGCGAAAACGTGACGGAAACGAAAAGGTTTAACGTGATTTTCAAGTTTCCAAATTTTCAAGGTAAACACATCTATCTAATGGATTAAAATATATGTAAAACAATAATGGTTTTTTTTTTTTTTTTTTTTGCTAATAAAACAATAGTAGGTTGTGGGCTAAAATATATTGGGGGCCCTTAGGCTGTGGGGCCTTAAGCAGCTGCTTCTTATGCTATGGGGTAGAGCCGACCCTGTTCTTCAAGCACCTTTAGTCCCAGGAGAATGAATTTTGGAATCTTATAAATTATAGTTCTAAATTATACAAAGCAGTAAAAAGATTTGAAATGTTCAAAAAGTGTCGATTGTAATCATAATATCTAATCTATGTTAAATAGAGTTAATTTATTGATCCGATGGATCAGGACACCCTTAATTTGTTTACCCCTCTTTGGTTCCACCCTGTTTTTTAGTAGCTGATACTATTTTTGACTACGGCATCGAACGCTGGTCTAGTGATTTAGGTCATCGTAAGTGATATATAAGTACATAATCGAACAAGTGTGTACGTTATGTATAGCAGTTTATGATATTCTAGTTAAGATTAAGAATCACCGATTCATATAATTAAAGTGCACTTGCAACTATAAAACAGTTGTGGACTCCCCTCATTTGACTCTGTATATATGCTAGGGCAGCATAACTAAATATGGTGTGTGCAGAGGTTGTCAATCATCTTATAAGAGTTACCCAATGATCCTAAGCTAGATCAAAATTTTAAAATCTTAACCTATTTTAGGAGAATACTTTGCACATAGGTGAAAGCAGAACAGCACCACCCAAGGCATTAGGTTGTTTCAATTGGACCTTCAGAGCTACTGCTCCACCCATAGAGTACGTGCGCAAACAAAAAGCTTGGGAGGCTTTGTTACTTCTTTAAAACTTGTTTATCAGATTATTAATATTTCCATGCTAAAAGACCTTTTGATTAACAAACACTTAAGCACAAAAACCCTATTACATATTGGGCTTGACAGGCCTTCATACAGTTTTTATAATATTGGAAACAAGAAACCTTTTTAGAATTGGATACACAGACCTACTAATGATAACCATTGATTTCTCATTCCCACTTCCACTCTACCTCTCTTTTACGCTTATAGGAAAGAATATTTTCTCATCGGTAAAAGTTTAATATTTTTTTGGTTATTACTCACTCGTTCATAGATCAAAAAATTTCTTTCACATTCTTTCACTCGTCGGTTTCATTAGTTTTTATAAGACCGAGTTAGAAACCATTCTTATCTCTTGAATATTTGCGCCATGGATACAAACAGCAAGTTACCAAGACTGATGCCTCAAGACACACAAAATAAATCCCAGATTGTTTATCATAAAACAACCATTGTCGATCTTCCTGAATCCATAATCCATTACATTGTTTCTTTCCTTTCTTTGAAAGACATTGTGCGAATGAGCACTTCTTTGAGGACATGGAGATACTTATGTTACACTATCCCTTACTTGAAACTCAACATAGATGAGGAAGACACCAAAAGTGGTAGAGTTCTGTTAGCCTTTGTGGAAAGATTGTTTAGTCTTCGTCGTGGACTAACCTTAAAACGCTTTGCATTAAAGTGTGGACTTCACCTTGTTTCAGCATATCGACTTGAGACATGGATTCTTAACGCGATGAAGTTAAAGGTTGAAGAACTTGTGCTGAATATTGGTTTTGTTCAAAACCTTCCCATCGGCATCTTCACTCTTCCATCACTAAGGATATTAAAGTTGAATATGAATTACCGATCATCACTTAAACTTCCTTGTTGCCTGAACCTGACCAATCTTGAAAGCTTGTCTTTGATAGCAGTTAATCTGCCTAATGATCCTTTAAGCGCATTGGTTCTAGCCCGATGTCCTTCTCTGAAAACCTTAACTCTGAACTATTGTTTTGGGTACAAAACACTCAATGTCACAAGTTGGTCACTTGAAACATTAAATATTATGGATACGAATATGGATACGAATGCTTTGCAGTTTCTCATTGTTTCTTGTGACAAACTTAAGACCCTATACGTCAGCAACTTTGCCTCTCCACTTATTCTGGAATCATTTAATCTTTCTGCCCCTAATCTCCAATCCTTTACATGGTTTGGTGGTGTTATACATCAATTTTCTTTGGGCCCTCTCACATCTTTACAGGTGGCAAATATTACACTTACATGTCCTAGTAACAATGCGAATCGTAACCATGAGGCTCTACATGTTTTTGGGGCTGCGCTTCTTCCTTGTGTAGATCACGCCAGAGTTTTAAACATATGCAGTGCATCTTTGACGGTATTTTACATAGTTTTATTTCATTTGTTCTCATTCATGCTGTTAACTATATTTTTCTGTCTTTGGATGTCATTACCACATTACTTAGCACACCTAATATGGTTGATTTTTTGGGCTGTGTAGTTTCTAGTGGAAATACTGAGAACAAATGTTTCCTTTTCATTATGTAATCTAGAGGACTTGAACTTGTCTATTAGATTTTTGTGCGACGCTGATGTCTACGCAATCATGCTTTTGCTTTTGCGCAATCCTCATATGAAGAGGCTAGTCATCAAGCAACTGGAACACGTTAATCTGGATGTAGGTATTCTATTAATCCATTTTGTGAAAACTCGCATGCATCTTTTAATTCATATTGAACTAATATTATTGTTTGTTTACATTTTTCAGGAGAGGCGTCCTTATAACAAAATTATAGTCAAAGAAATGGAGGAGATGCGAAATATAGAGTTTGTTCATCATCTGAAGACATTGGAGATGAGCTTGAGCTTGTTGGGTACTGAGGATGATAACCTGAAACTGCTGAAGTTTTTCATCAAGAATGCAAAAGCATTGGAGAAAATAGTAATTCTATTCTCACCTTCAGTCTCTGAAATGGCAAAAAGGATTGGTCAGAACCTACAAAGTCTCCAGAGGCCATCACCATATGCTGCAATATATGTCTTACCATGCTAAGAATCTAAGATACAATAAATAGTTTTTGTTAGTTTTACTTGTTTGCTTGCCAAGAACTATATATATACATGAACACATAAGATATGTGTTGGCTGTTTGAATAGGTTAAACACTGCAACCTCTGTTATATGTGTTGGTTGTTTGAATAGGTGAAACATGTCTTTGCCAGTAATAACAAAATAGTGCACTCCCAATATCCCATATTTTTGTAGAGATATGACTGGTTGCAACATTCTTCCTTTGATGTATAGGTAGTACGTACAACAACCAATAAGCTGAGGGTTCTAGTGCTTGTTTTTTTTTTAAGCCTCAATAACTTGAAATACAGACAGCCAACAAATTTACATCTTTCCTCGAAAATCCTTGGATTTGGTGGTGTATAATGGTTGTCATCTTCGGTCATTTTTCTCACCATGCTCTTCAGGTCATGGTGTCGCACATTTTTTTTTGTCCCTCCCTTATTCTTCAGGTATCTTCAGCTTATGCACAAACATGACCACATATAGTTCTGATGGATCAGCACACCCTTAATTTGTTTGCCCTTCTCTCGTTCCACCCCTGTTTTTTAGTAGTTGATACTATTTTTGACTATGGCATTGAAGCAGGTCTAGTGAGTTAGGCCATCATAAGTTAGAACAGTTCATGATATTCTAGTTAAGATTAAGAATCAGCGATTCATATATTGATATATGACCAAACATGCACTTGCAACTAGAAAACAGTTGTGTACTACTCTCATTTGACTCTATATGCTAGGGTCAATCAGTTCATTGTGCTATTTATGTCATTACATCGTATAAGGAGTTACCCAATGATCCTAGCTAGATCAAAAAATTTAACCTATTTTAGGAGAATACTTTGCACATAGGTGAAAGCAGAACAGCACCATCCAAGCCATTAGGTTGTTTCCAGTGGAACTTCAGAGCTACTGCTCCACCCATAGAGAACGTGTGCAAACAAAAAGCTTGGGAGCCTTTGTTACTACTTTAGAAATTGCTTACCAGATTTTTAATATTTCCATGCTAAAAGAACTTGTTTCTTTTACATGAGGCACCATTTAGTCTGTAATACAAATCAAATTAAGTAATTTGCATGGTTAGATTAATGCTTAACCAAATAATTCGATCACCCAAAATGAACCTGACTAAATACTTTTGGAGCCAAGCATTTTGAGGTGTGGGAAGGGTTGGAGAGAGAAGCATTTCTATTTGATATATCATTTCAAACCGTTTTAGAGAAAATGACATTATCATGCAATTATAGTTAAATGTGAAGTTAACCCATGCCTTTCTTGCCTCCACACTTGTTAAATGCTTAAACATATCTCCCTCCTTCTGTCATTCATGTCACTCAAGATGAACAAGTATTTCTTCTAAACTTACATCATCGTTCAACACAATCTATCATTTCTTATTTTCAATTTCCATTACATCCTTGAGTGAGATGGGAAGACTACCTTGTTGTGATAAATCAAATGTGAAGAGAGGTTTATGGACAGCAGAGGAGGATGCGAAGGTACGTGCATATGTTTCAGAGAATTGGCCCGGTAATTGGACTTCTGTTCCAAAGAATGCAGGTTAGAAAATTTCTTGATATGCATGGTTGGAATTGATTCTAACTATATGTTGACTATGTAGATGAGTAGATCACCTTAACATTCCCCCCACCCCTCTTTTTCAATGAACTTTCGTGGATGTTGGACAGGACTTAGAAGATGTGGGAAGAGCTGTAGGCTCAGGTACACTAATTATCTAAGGCCTGATTTCAAGCATGACAACTTTACATCTCAAGAAGAAGAGTTAATTATCAGCCTTCATGCTGCCATAGGTAGCAGGTGAGTTTAGTTGCTGAATTTCTTATTTATCAACTTCAGTTATATCCGACATGATGCCGTTAATTAAGTACTGGTACAACTTTGGATAATGAAGGTATGAAAGACTGGTAAATTTGGACTTTTGATACGTATTATTACTGAATTTTAAGTTTCTCGGTAGGATATTCTGGTTTCAAATGTGTGTTCTTTTTGTCTGTTTTCATAGATGTTGCTTTAGTCTTTATATCAAACATCATGTGATTTTTAATTTTTTATGTGATAGGTCATCATAGCTATATATGTAGTTGCAGATTTATTTGGTCAATCACCATCATTCAATTGTATATAAGACATTATCAGTCAAGAATAATGTATTCAGCAGAGGGCTTCTTCCGAGAATTAATCATCTTATTTTGCAGTAAAAGTAAGTCAGTTGTCTGCTTATCAAAGAAAAGATGTTCATTCCATTCTTTATAGTCTATGATATTTACACTGTATGGCATATAGATTGATAATAAGATATCAACAATAAGCTCAGGGCAGTGACATTCAATTCCACCAGCGTATGTTTCCATGATCGATGTCATCTTAAAAGCAGAAAAAAAGTTGTATTGGCCATGTAAGAGTAAATCATAACAAACTTAACCTCCAATCACGCCAAGTTACAAGTACACAACTAGACATGCAACTGTAGTAATTGTTCGGTCACCTGTAACCAATCCGATGAGGAAAATAATTCTATATATTTCTTGATCTCATGACTATGTGGTGCAGGTGGTCGTCCTTAATTAATAGCACAACAACTGCCTGGAAGAACTCATAAGGACGTAAAGAACCATTGGAACACTAAGTTGAGGAAGAAGTTATGTGGAATGGGAATTGATCCAGTTACTCACAGACCCTGTCAAATGTATGAAGCTCTTGTGAATACAAGTGAGGCTGAATGCTCAAATACTATCAATGGTGAGGTCAGTAGAGAGAAAGAGAATGAGTTCTTCAATGACCATATTGTTCTTGCTACAAACCAAGTTGAAGGCACTCATCCTCAAGATTCTGTTGAGGTTACTTCTCAAATTTTGGCAGTAACACCTCTGATTAATGGAGATGAATGGAGAACTATTGAGAAGAAAAAGAAAACTAAGAAGCACGTTCAACGATCTCCTGGTAAAATTGATGATCCCACTCTCGCCATGATGAAGAAAGTTTTCTCTTTGGCTAGGAAAAAGGTTAAGCATCTTGATGGTTATATTAAAGAGATTTGGGATGAGCGAATGGGTCAGACATTTGCTTGCATCCATTGTGGAACCTTCTTCCGAGAGTTTGATAAGGCCCAAAAGCATGTTTCGAAAGATCACTCAGCCTTGGCCAAACAATTCTCAAAAGGAAAGTAGGTGGAATGAGGTACTTCTAGTAATGGTGTACTTTGAATAAATTTGGTGTTAGGCTTGAGGCCTTAGAATTTGTGTTTTTGTCGAACTTCCTTCGACTATACTCTTAGGGAAGGTATGGATGAGGATGATGCCTCAGGAACTCCATATATAACAAGTTGATTATCAATAAAATAGGTGGTGTCCCAGCTTAACTTTAAAAAAAAAAAAAAAAAATCCTTGCCGACTATGAAAACATTGGTGGCTTACTGAAACCAGGCACTCGAAGTGATTCCCTAAATCGAGACTTGAAGAATGCATTGTCGTAAAACCAGAACCATATGATGGCATTTCAAGCATCACAAATCATTCAATGATGCGAATCCGGATGCCACTGGGTGAACCAATCTTCAATAAGCCCTTCAGCATGAATAGCAACCACTCTCAGGAGCTTTTAGCCCAATTTCAAGCCATAAAACTTTTTACTGAAGCTTCAAGACGCACCAACCAAGAAACTATCCAATCCCATTTGTTTAGTGAAGGCTCTTCATCAGCATCCTCATCTTCCTCTAGTGTCCAAGTAAACTCATCACAAGCACTTGGTTCTACCTGCCAAGCTAAAATCCCAAACACGCCGTCATCTCCCTTTAGTTGGAGCGAATTTCTTCTTGACGACGCATTTCTTCAGCCTAATCAACAGCAACAGCAAGACATACATGTGGTGTCATCAACTGGATTAATCCATGGGAACCACATGAATAATGAAACTGCAAGGGACATAGGGTACAGCACCAATGACTATACACCTCATAGCAGTTATGCAACAACGACTAGTGCTGCCGAGACAAACTACACCTTTGGAGCTACTGCATCATCTAATAATTCATTTGTAGAAGCCATGTTGAATCGAGACAGTGAGATGTCTTGGGAACTTTTCCCTAGCCTTATAGAGGAACCATTCTACTAATTATAAAGTTCTTTGATATGCGATTACCAAAAAAAAAGTTCTTTGATATGCTTAATTAAGTAGCTCGCTAGCTATAGTACGTAGTGTGATATATTAACCATAGATAATATAAAACCTTAAAGCTTTGTACGTTTAAGGTCTTGTACTTGTTGTCTTAATGACATCATATGTGGATTGTCAGATTGTGGTCTTTTTTATTTTATTTTTTTGTGAGCAAAAGGGAGTTTACTCTTAAAAAGAGCCGACTCCCTAAGATTACAAAATTACAGACTCCATCACAACTCAACTAAGGACCGTGGTGAAACAGTACAGAGGGGTCATCATTCTCTAAAAGTTAAACTATGGCCTCTGTGCGACAAAGTTCCCAGGTCCTATTAACATAGTAAAGTTTATACTCAACTAATTTAGATAATAAAGAGTATATATAATGAGCTATAGACGCTTCTCTCCAAGAAAGCGTTGTTCCTCTATGCTCCAAAACAGCAACAAGAGTTTGATAGTCTGACAATATTACTATTTTATTGATTTGCAACCATTGTGCTAACTTCAATCCTTCAAGAATAGTTTTGGCTTCAGCCTCTTCTGCGTCTCCAGCTCTAGCCCTATCCTGCACCAATGCATACACTAACAGAATTCCATAAAGTAAAACCAAGATCCGTTTTGGTGTAATTATCCACTTATCCATCTTTACACTATATGATAGCCGGATCTTTAGGAGGAAAATTTGTAATCTCTCTATTTTATGATTTTAGAACCACCTCTTTTAATTATTCTAATAAGCTCCCCCTTTTTAAACAATTTATCAAAAACTCTCTCACTTTATTGAAATTAGAATTAGTTTCATATTATTTAAAATAATTTAGAAAATCTCATTTACGTCACTCAAATTATATTCAATCCCTCCTAATGTTTTTATATTATTTTTTAGATTATAACTAGAATTCAAAAAATCATACTATCAGAGAGATGTTAGAGCGACAAGTTTAAAGATTTGAAATGAAAAAACACAAATGCGTAGCACGGTTCGCATGCTCGTGTCATAAGATTGTGGTCTCTTAATTTGTAGCCGTAGCGAGTTCAAAACAAAACAATAATAAAGATTTGAGGTCAGGATTTGAGTTTAATCTCTCTGGTTAGAAATACGGTCCATTAAAACCCCCTCAAATCGTAACAACTCACAAAATCTCCCTGCTTTTAAGAAAATAGGAAACTGACAAAAATACCCCCCACTTAACAAATCCGTGAACCCGTGAATCCTTCTATTTTTTCTCTTCCTTCTCACTTCCTTTTCTCTAACTTTTTAGATCTGAAATATCTTCTCTTGCAAATCTAAATTCACATAGTTTAGGATAATAAAGTGACTTAATCATCAACAAAAGAGAAATGAAGAACTCTACAATTTCAAAAAAATTGAAAATCCAAAAAAAAAAAAAAAAAAAAAATCAAACTTTCAAGTTCTAGAAGAGATGGAGATGAAATTGAGAAGATGGTTGCTCCAAAAACTACGCAAACAAACCAAATCTGGTGAGAATCTTCAACCTTTAATCCTATTTTTAGAAATTTGTATGAAAAAAATGAATTTTTATATGCGAAGTTAGTTTGTAAATACAAATTTACATTTGTTTATTGATTTTACTCTGTATTTTATAGTTTTCATAGTTTTGCAATTTCAAGTTTGGGTTTATTCTGAATTTTATGTTTGTGTATGTAGTAGTTTTACCATGTATTTTTATATTTTTTAAGTAGTAGTTTTTATCTACATTCTTAAATTTATGTAGTGTTTTTACTTTCTGTTTTTCATGTTTGTGTAATATGTGGTGATAGTTTTACTCTGTATTCTTAAATTTGTATAGTAGTTTTACTCAGATTCTTAAATGTGCATAGTAGTTTTACTCTGACTTTTAAATTTTATGCGTATTAATTTATTTATGTTATTTTAAACTTTGCATAGATAGTCTTTGTTATTAATTGGTTTTCTCTCATTGTAAATGAAGGAAAACGAGAATAAGTCGTGATAAGACCTTTTTAGAGCTTCCTCGCATTACCTACGCTTTGGGGTTGTAGCAGATTTTAAGAAAAGGCTTAGAGCTGAGGACCATATCTCAACAATGAATATGGGATCTAAAAAAGAAGAATGCAAGAAATGATGAGTTGATTTTTGTTTAATCAGTTCTTGGTGGATTTGTTATTAGATCTTTGATGTAATGACTACAATTGTTAGAATTCGGATGTAAAAAGGCTGATTTGGCTTAATGTGTTGTTGGTAAATGATGTAATGGGAACCTGCTTTTATCTTTTCAGTTGGTAAAACAAATTGGGTTTGTTTTGTTTCAAAAATATATTGTGTAAAAATGATTTTGCATAGGTTATGATCTGTTTCTCTATGAAAATTTAACTTTTCATAGATCAAATTATTGTGTAAATTTAAATTTACATAGATAAGTTTCAGGTGAAAATACATTTTAACAAAGTTGTATAAAATTACATGAGTTCGTTTGTCGATATTAGATTGGTCAATTTCAAAGAAATGTTATGTGAAAACAATTTATCATGCATAGTTTCTTATTTGTGTTGCATACTTGCATGTAAACACACTCTTCTAAATAAATTTAAATTTTCATAGATCAAGTTACTATGTAAATTTAAGTTTTCATAGCTCTAGTGACTATGTAAATTTAAGTTTGCATAGTACAAATGTTTTTTCGTTTATTATGTTTTGTTTCACAAATCTATTATGTAAATTTAAATTTTCATATGTAAATTCTAATTTTCTTATATCAAACTACTATGTAAATTCAAATTTTCATATATCAAACTACAATGTAAAATTAAATTTTCATATGTCAAACTACTATGTAAATTTAAATTTTCACATGAAAATCGAAAATCTCTGCAAGCTGCAGGATGATGCAGCCGATGGGAAGGGCATCTTCATCAAGGAAAAAATAAGGAGAGTGTGGCGAAAGTGAACTAACCCAACTCCTCATTTATGATTCCAATACTAAACATTACACCAGGAATCACTTCTTGATAGAAAGCAAAGTCTTCACTTGCCAACACCTTGTTACACAACTTGACATTCTCGAACCGAAAGTAAGTGTTCCGCCAACCATTTCCACATGTTCATGCAAGGTTTCATCATTCATGACACCGGGTAGACTGGACGCCCTTCTCCTTCATGTCAATAATAGCCTTGCATCCGCGTAATCAAGCCCTCGCTTTTGTGACCACTGCATCCAAAACCATGCATATCAACATGATTAATACATAATTTTATTTCATGCGAAGTTGTTTCTTACAATTACATAGAACAAACACGTAATGGAGAGAAATATACTACTAACTTTAAGCAAGTATATCCCGCTTCTAAGAGAATCCACGAATATCTTCGCAAACTCGGCCATACACTAATATTTCATAAGCATCACAGGCTTGATCAATCAAGATGTGTTTAAGCGAAATAGAAAGGTCAAGTATGGATGATAGTTACCTCTTTTAGTCTCCACCGAGTCGGTGTAGGCCATTTGTTGTAAGACACCTCAAAGTGCCCCTCAACATCACCACATTTAACATACCCCCGCCAACATAGAATTCCAATAAACCACATTTCTTTCAGGCATCTCATCAATCAACCTCTTTTGCTTCCTTAATACTCCCAACCAATGCATATCCATTAATCATAGTATTCCAATGCATATATCCGTAAATCTATATTTACATAGGTATGCAGTATTTTCAACATTTAAAGCATGACAATATCACCAATTTAAATTTTAATGATATGAATCTAACGAAGAAGAGAATAAGTAAAATTAAAATAAAGAAGAAGATTGAAAAGAGGATAATCAAAAGTTCAAAGAAGTGTATTGAAAAGAGGTTAAAACAAAAGTTAAAATAAGAAGATTTCTCTCATGCCAAACCTTATTCTTTAATGATGTGAGAATGAAGAGATCAAATCGCTAAAAATAAAACTCAACTCCGAAATTGAAATCGGTGTGTTCTTTGTGTCATTGTTGGTTAAAAATGGCGAGAATAAAAACCCCAAAACAGAGTTGTGTGCTGGAAAAGAAAAAGGGTAAAAAAGGAAATCAATTTTGTTTGGAATTTAAAAATAGACCGAAATTTTATTACTTTAGCAAAAGGAGAGAGTTTATTTCATAAAAACTTAAAAATAGGGGGGTTTAATGGGTTGGGCCGACATGGGGGAGGTTTTGAGTAATGGGTTAGGAAGGCAGGGGTGTGAGCCACATTTCTTGGATTTGAGGTCAATACTAGAAAGTAGAAACATCGATTGGTTTTCCAGTCATATTGGGCCTTTCATATTGGACTTGCGTTAATAAAAAAAGCCCACCAACGGACACTTTCTCTTTCTCTTTCTCTTTCTAGTTTCTTGCCTTTGCCTTGTTCTTCACTCTCAAAAAACCAGTCCACACGCCAATCGCCATATACACTTACCTTCTTTTTACTGTATGCACAAATGGCTTCTTCTTCTTCTTCTGTAGAAACAGAAGCACCAACAACAACAACTTCTTCACTGCCTTCAGGTTCAAATGAACCAGGGAAGGCTCACATTCAACCAATAGCACCACCAAGACCCGAAGATATATATGCACAAGACTTCAACGAACAAATTTGGTTTCGTAGTTCACTAGCTGGAGTAATGGGTAATGTAAAGATCCTTTTTTTATATCAAAATTTTCGTTTTTCTTTATCTTATACCCTCTTTAAGAACTGGCATTTTGCATAGTTGTTTAAGTGTGTTACTTTTTAGTATTACATTCTAATTAAGTTGAACATGTGGAATTATAATGCTTACATGTCTCACTTTTAAGACCTGTTTCATTTTCTCATTTATATTTTTCACATGCTATACCATGAGTCCATGAAGGAATTTGCTTATTTAATTGGTTAAGGTCAATTACAGTTATGTTACTATCAAGGATGCAATGATCAGAATAGGCCTGCTGGATTACCTAGCTAGTCTTAGTGGTAATGAGAGTTGTAATACTGTACTTTGGTACTCCTTTAGATTAGAGACTTTTGTTTTATGTAATGGAAGAGATAGGTGGATCCATATATTTGAGATTATAATATAAAAAAAGAAGTTGAAAATGAGATATTATAATCTACAAAATCATTTTTTTTTTCATGTAAAGTGTTACTATTTGTTTCCAAACATTGGGGTTTTGAGATATTAGATTGTAACAGTATTGACAATTTGAAATACCTGAAAAGTTTGCAAATATAGCTTAGTTTTCAAGAAGTTGCATCTTTAGTAACGAGTAAATTGAGCTACTTCGTTCATCTTTTTCTTTGATATCATGTTTTTTGAAAATAAGATTGCAATTTTCGTTGATTTGGTATAATTGCAAAAGGTTTATGAATTTTTGTTTCTAACATTTTCTTTTTTTTGCTGTTTGCATGTTTGTGTTTTTTGTAACTTGTAGGAGGTGGGATGGGATTGATATTTGGTATCTTTTTGGGATCATTGGATAATCCTATAACGCAAGACCAAATGGGTGCAAAGAAACAGTTTATTTATACGGCGAAGCAAATGGGGACGAAGAGTCTTGGTTTTGCCAAGAATTTTGCCTTGATGGGTTTCGTATTCTCAGCTGCTGAAGGTGTTATGGAGAAGGTATGTAGTACTTTAATGTCATTAGTCTTCATTTTGTCACGATGTATTGGTTGGATTTAGGACTAAGAGTAAGATTCTTGTCATTAGACACGAGCGAAACACGACATAACAAATTCGACTGTGGCTGGATGTGTGACTGGAGGAGTATTGGCAGCAAAGGGTAACTATCATCCCTCTATCATGCTTCAGAAATTTATTCTTTTAAATTTTGATTGCACGTTAGTATGAGATTTTTTTGGATTATTGTATTATATGAGATACTGTGTTCTTGCAACCATTAAAACATATCAAAACTTAAAATGATATATATATATATATATAGGGATAGACCCACTCCCGAGCCACTCCCAAAATGTACAAAGCCATATCTCATCATACCAATTGAATTAAGGGCTGATATTTTGTAGATATGATCTCCCCACCATGAATAACATGCCCACAAAATGTCGGCTCATTCAAATATGTTTAACCTAATCAAATATTATTATGGAATTGGAAAATTCTGGACTGTTAGATAAATGTTCAAAATTGAACACTAGTTTTTGCAAGGTTAGACATATCCAAATAGGATGCAATTTTGTAGGCATGCTATCTATTGTGAGAACATCATATCCACAAAAAAATCAGGTCTTAATTCAATATTTAAGTCGATGGAGTGGCTCGGGAGTGACTCTATCCCTATATATATATTATGCTTGGTGCTAGGGTTGGCCTATTGAAGATATTGAAATCTTTCTTCTCCTCATGAGCTCATACTGTAGAGTAGGAGGATGTGGCTTGTCATCACTTGCTTTTGAACGAGGCAAATGATATATGAGTAATATGTCGTAGGAACTCAGGATAGGCATAAGATTAAAAAAGTGGGACGTAGGAGCTCCCTGTTCTGTTGTCCAAAGTTGGTGGAAACACTAGTTCAATCTTTGAAGGTCATTACTAGTAACCTTGTTAGGTTAGTCTAGAGGCTCCTTTACTTCTTGTAAATTGAACTGCTAGCAGTCGCTTAATGAAGCAAGTCACACTTCTGATATGAATTTTAACAATCAAATATTGCAAAAAAAAAAGCCCTTGCTTTGCTGGTGAAGCCAGTAATGGGTTAGATAACAATCTGATCCAAAAAGGATGCTTCAATTTGTTATTAAGTGTGTTGTCAAGATGGTTTAGAAGTGTAAAAAGAAAGTTGAAAAACAATGAAGAACTTAATTATTATCTTTCATATTTGTCATTCAAGTTATCTCTTCTTTAATTGTTCTATCCTGTTGAAAGATTTGCCAACTCTAACGTTAAAATGTTTCTTTAGGTGGTCCACAGGCAGCATGCTTGGGATGCGCCGGTTTTGCTGCATTTTCTTACGTGATTGATAAGTTTATCCAAAGGCATTAGTTGAAATAGGTACCCTGTTCTAATTTGGACACCGTCTGCAGGGTAGAAACTCATAATTAACAGTTTTCCAGGATGACGCTAGATTTCTTTCAACCTTCTCGAGTTATATTTATTGTTGTTTTTTGTAGAAAAGCATTTGAATTGTATTACAAGTATCATCCCATGCTGATACTTCAGCCCATTTTGAACTAGGGAGTTTTAGTTATATGTAGAAACTACACATGCAGTTCTGTTGGGAAAGAATAAGATGTTGAACGATTCTTTTTGTAATTGAGTGCGGTATATTAGATTTCCAATTTTTGGCTTATTTCAAGTGCAATTTTTGCGTCAGTTGAGGTGCAGTTGCATAAATCCCCTAAAAACAGGCATCAAGTAAACTCTTCAAGAAATAAGATATAATATAAATGTCAGTATGTAACCTGCTGACCATTCTATGGAATCAGTGCATGTAGTGTATTTAAGAGCCTATGAACTGAAATATTAATCTTTTGTAGAAATCATGGGAGATCAAAATAATAGATAAAGTCTGTACTGGTCCAACAGCAGTAGGTAGAGATGAAAGGTGGAAGATTTGAGCATTTAAGTATATTGTTAATCTCGTTTGCAATGCCAACTTCGACTCTTATATGAGAACAAGCTTTCACTTGTAACTCTTAAACCACTTTCAGTGGCAGGAGATAGGAGCTAATGGGTTGATATAGTGACATGATTCTTGTGCGTTACGCACTCGGGTTGCCTCCTTTCGCTGTTCTACGTTGGAGAGAGATGTATGTATGAAGTTGAAGATTAGTTGAGTGCTAAGTCACATAATTAATTGTGGTGATTTCAAAAGTTTTCGGGCGAGTAGGCTAAACTAAAGAGGCATTTAGACTCCCACTTTGGGCTGTCCTAATCTGGCAGCATTTTTAAGCAATTAGTCGATCACCCAGTTTGGTGCGTCCTAAACTCTTTTCGTGCAACGTTTTTAGGCATTCAGTGGATCACCCACTTTTCTGCACTAAGAAAGGCATAGGTTCCTCCCCCCCCCCCTGCTTCAGCAAAATTTGCCACTGAAAAACAAGATTAGTGGTACATAAAATGTCAGCATGGTCAGTTTTAACTAATTAGCAGAGCCAAAATTATTGGCGTTTGATGTTTGATTGATGTTCTGCATTATAATGAGGTGGATTAACTGGAACCAAGCCAGTCATAACACCTGGGCGGGTGGAACAGAAAACTGTGGTCTGATGAAATCATCTTCGGCCTTTTATTAGCAAATTTGCTGCTGATAGGACCCAAGATTCTAGTTCCTATAAGATAGGGAAACAAATTCGCAATTAAGAATCCTTTAAGTTTTTAATGAAAAAAACTTACAATGTGAGTCGAGTTTAAACCATCCTCTCGACCAGCCCCAAAGTCCCAAACTAAAGTTTTCTATAGAACATAGCCCTCTCTGAGCATTTGATGCAACCAATGGAAGTACTACTGGGTCTACTAGTGCTAAGATCAATTTGGACACAAGTGGTCCCTGATTCCTTGCACTTCAGAAGAAAATACTGGCCCACTAGGAATGTGTCCATTGTTCCAATGTGGTTGTTTATTGATCATGGGACTGCCACAACTCAATTCCTCTTCCCCCCTAACAACTATGACTAGTCCTTGTTTTCTCCTGACGAAGCACCATAGAAAATTTATTTCAATTCTTCTAATCACAGAAGAAATGCCCAACCAATAAAAACAGAGATAACACAATACAAACAGAAGAAAACTTGAGTTGTTTGTGATATATATAGAACGTTTTTCACTACCTAAATGATTTCCCAGCTTAAGAGTTTCCTTTGCAACAAAAACATCATGAAACAAAAGCATGGATAGTTGCAGAACTAACAACAAAAGCATGGATAGTTGCAGAACTAACATTAACATAAACATAAATCATATACCATTATACTAGTTATGTATCCTTCAAAATCAATACAACCATAACATATTTAGCCCAAAGGTGAGTTGTTACAACATAGCACTAGTTTGCACTAGGCAATGCAGCCATAAACAAATCATAAGAAGACTCCAAATCAAAATGCAGTTGCCTAGCTTGCTGATCTGTCAACTAATCCGCAGCTCCCATTCTCGACAACTTCCCAAACCATTCCTCCATCTTATTCCTCCCCTCAAATTCCACAGGCAATATACTCAACTTATTAAGCGAAGTTAAGTAAATCAACCAACACCGGATGAACTTGATCCACCGCAATCATTTCCAACTTCAACGTATCCATGGCCATAATAAAATGCTGCACACATTCCGCCACATTAGCAGCAGATGAATTACTACTCGCACTCGCCCTCGCCACTGCCCTATGTTCAACCGTTGCGGGCACACTCGAAGTCACTAAAAGGTTAAACGCCAATGGGCAATCCATTTTATACGTTTCCATAAACTGCTCAACACTAGGCACAGTGTCCTTTAACGAAGATGTTAAGGTTTTGAATTGGGCAATGAGACATTCGGTTTTGTATTCTTTGGTTGAGAATTGAGATGACGTCCCGAACTTATAACATTTCTAGCTTTTCAGTTACTCTAATGATCGCATATAACCATTATTAATAGCACCCAAAGGTGCAGTATTTGGCCCTTGTTCTTTTTTCAAGTGTTCAATGATACTTCATTACTTTGGCTTGAAATCTACAACCAGAAAAAACGAGAGGAGCACAATAGTTGACGAGATCTCTCCCAAGTCCTAACACATTTGAATTAATAGCTAGGAAGTCACCCCCACAATCATACCAAGGTAACCAAGCTAGTTCAAAATTCAAATTAAAATGTCTCAAATCTAACTGGAAAACTATCTCCTAACCGAACTACAAAATGATGAATGCCTAACAAGGACTAGCGCACCACTGCTTACACAGTCCATACGATTGGCTCAGAGATGAAATCTTTCAAGTAATATATCAATTACTGAAAATCTCATTATTCCAACCAACAGATTAATTGACACAATAGATTCCAAAAACAAATATCAGCAATATCAAGGTCAAAAGATTACAGATAATCTGTTTCTCTGTGATTCCATACTGAGAAGTGAGGGAGAACAATTGCAAATCATTTGAGTTGGTGAAAATTGTAGAAGGATATAGATCCATCACGAACTCAAAATGCAGTAGACTAGATTAGTTGTTAACAGACACCAAATGTAAAAAAATTCATAGAACCAAGTACCTCTCAATTCCCTGTCCCTTACTCCCTATAAAAGGGGCCACTGGATGTAGAAACAAGTCAACAACCATTCAGAAAAATGCAATTACACTACGCGCTGAGAATCTAGGAAGCATTAGTAACTTTTTACAAACTTCCAATTGTTTGCTTGGACCTGCAGATAACTTTGCGAGACAATTGATACTCATTTTCTCCAAGACTGTTGCATTCTGCAGCAAAAATTTGATAATACATAGCTCATTGTCGTGCCCATATAGCCATCTGAGTTCAACTGACTTCAAGTGTGACAAAAAATGTTGCGGAAATGTTGCCAATGTAAGAAAATTTTCTCCCAGAGTACAATTCTCAAGTTCCTATATCAATCAAAATCAAAATGTTAGCATGGTAAGGACATGGATCCTAATACATGATAATAATAAGGAAAAAAATAAAGAGACTTACAAGGTTAAGAGATTCAATATCAGGCATGTCGCAGAGTAAGCTTATCAAATGACTTCCATTAAAAGGATCAGTTCCTGTAACTCTCAGGCGGGTCACGTTGGAAAATTTAGGCATATTGGTTGAGAGTTCCGGATGGGAGAGAGCCTTGAAATACCAAAGAACAATTCATTAGTCATTACTCGAAAATGAGAACCGTAAGTTTATCTCTTACACTTGATAAAGAGTTGATAATAAACAGGAAATGTCAGGGGAAACAACAAGGAGACTTACTTCAACGAGATCACGAGATAGTGTTAAGTCCTTCACATTACAGATCTCTCGAAGAAGATTGATCACACTGGGACCATAATCTTCGAGGGAATATAAATCCAATGATGCATTAACTATTGAAGGTAGGTGGTGCAAAAAATACATACATGAAAGACCACTTTTCAGCACCAATGATATGAGATTCTCAGCACGAATCTGCATCTCACAATCATATAAACCAACAATATAGGTAGAAAGATCATTTATTTCTAATCTCATAAGCAAAGGAGCATATATATTGATAGTCTTGATCTTCAACCATGCACATTCTTTCATTTGGAACTCTTCCAGGAGTGGGAAATTAAAACTGACTTGCTGAACCGATTAAATTAGCAGTAAAATCCTATAGAATGGAAATGCAGTACCTTAAGCCTTGGAAAAGTAATTGAAGTAGGAAGTGTCAGAACATCCTTCATATTAATCTTCAATATCTTTAGTGATTCGCAGCTAAAAAGACAGCGGGGGAATGCCAAGGAATCTTCCAAAATAATGTCAATAATGAGTTCACGAACTTTATGCCATATCACAGTAGAGATCCATGCATTAACGCGAGATGCATCAAGATCCCCTTTACATGTCAGACAGAACTTTTGCAAATCTACCTCATGGAAAAGAAGCACTCTATCCACAAAATTCATGAAAGTTGTCATAACAATTGGATCCCCAATTGTTCGTTCATTCGAAAACAAAAGATGATCACAGAAGTCGAGAATAGGGACTGAAGTCCAATTGTACCTCCAGCTTGTTGATAATATACTCGTACCAACAGCATACTTTGTCGGAAGAAATGAGAGTATATAATGAAGAATCTTATCAGGTAAACTGCTCAGCCGATCTCTAGTCTCATCGCTTGCACCACTATTATGTCCTTCAAGCAACTTCTGCCTTTTAGATATCGGGGTAGAAGTACTTGCATCCATGACAAACTGAAACTTCAAATTACACAACCCTTCTAAGTTAGAAAAGTACAAACAATATGCTGAAACTAACGCATAACAATCGGCTCACTTTTTTTGCATAAATGTTCAACAAGTACGATTGTGTAACACAGATTCTTTTGTTATAGAAGCATAAATTAGACGTTTTCATACCTATTAAAACTTCCATGAAAAAATCTCCTACAAAAGTCCTTCCCAAGTAAATTTTCCCATTAACACTGTTCTAGTTGATGGTGAAGCATTCAATTATATGCTCCTAATTCATGAAATATCCACTAAAAAGTGCAGTTTACATGAAAGAATCCCTCTAACCATAAATATTATATGAACAGTACAGTTAAAAACTACACATTTCTGGTAACAAAATGCTACCCACCCTACAAGCCTTCAACACTACTTCAAACCCATTAATTTAAAACGTCTTTGCAGTAAATATACACCATATAATATTTAAATGAACAAAAAAAAAATGTCACCTGATGAAGTTTTTCGGGGCCCAAAATATTTTGGCAGCGTGGAGGGGGGAAATTGAGATGGGGGCTTTGGAAAACAAGTTAACTGCACGTCTGCACTACACATTTCAGTTCCTGCCACTTGCAAGTAAGCATAACGATATTTTGGATACCTACCGATTTTTGCGAAATTGTGATACTTTCAACAGTTCCCAGGCCAGCAATACACAAACTACTGTATGAACTATGAACTGAGGAGACAACTACCACTTTTAGACAAGTGAACAAACATTCATGTATTGATTCGTTAAAATAACATTCACATTTCGCGCTATTTCAGCCAGCTCAGTAACTATTACAGGCATAACCATTCAGCAGGTGAAAATAACATTAGGAATTAGACTTTGCTACATAAATTGTTCTTGGACATCTTAAGTATATTTAAGAATCCCTTAAACCATGTCTACAAAGCAATACAAACTTTCCAATTGCCTACACATCATTTTGCTACACAGTCACCAGATGAAGTGCCAAGCCATCAACCATTTAGGAGAAGTCGATTACACTGCAACCTGAAGCTCTAGGAAGCATTAGTAGTCTTTTACTAATTTTCATTTGCTTTTCTGGATCCACAGATAACGTCGAAACAGAAATGATAGTCATTTTCTCCAAAACTCTTGCGTTCTTCAGCAAAAACATGATAACACTTATCTCATTCTCCCACCCGTAAAAGCACCTTACTTCAACTGTCTTCAGATGTGGCAAAAAATCCAGGTCAAGTATTGTAAGTGTCAGAACATGTTCTCCACTAGACCGAAGAGCGAGTCCCTACATAAATCAAAAAAAAATAAAACTTGAGCATGTTAATGGCACTAATATTATTCCGTTAAGAAATAAAAGAACAGCGAGAATGACTTACATCAGGAAAGACAAGGGATTCAATATTAGGCACTTGGCAGAGCAAGTTTACAAAATGACTACCTTCAAGTATATAATCTCCATTAATCACTCCAAGGTTGGTCACCTTAAATAGTTTAGGCACAATTGATGCGAGCTCTGGGCTTACAATATCCTATAAATATCAGATACAACTGCATTAGCCAGTATGAATCGGCTAAGTTTCAACAACAGAATGAATGTGTTAATCATCCATGGATTTATGTCTTAGACTACTAGCTTTATAAATAAATGAATTAAACTGGGGGAAAAAATGAAGAAGAAGAAGGAAACTTACCTCAACGATGTCACTAGACACCACTAAGTCCTTAACATTACAAAGCTCTCGAGTGCCAACTAAATATTTTGATGCATCAACTAATGTAGGTAGGCAGTTGAGAGAATAAGCACGTAGACATCTAGATATCATTGTCAAGGATATAAGATTCTCTGCACATATCTTCATCTTCCAATAACAATCAACAATATCCGATCCCGTCTCATATATGTATAAGCTTATAAGCAAAGGAGCAAATACAATTATATTCACATTCAACAACATAGAATTTTCCATTCGGAACTCTTCAAGGACCGGGAGATTAAAAGTCACTTGCTCAACTGATTCGTCCCAGTGAAATGTTGTAAAGTACAGATGTAGAACCTTAAGGCTTGAAAAGGATATCAATGCGGGAAGTTTGTCTTCTATGCCTTTAATATGTAATATAGCTAGTGAACCACACCTAAATAAGTAATTGGGTAATCCGATGGAATGAACTCCTGAAGACATTTTAATAATGAGTTCCTTAACTTCACGCTTCAACACAGCAGATACCCACGCATTAAAGTGAGACACATGGTAGGTATGTGAACATGTTAAGCAAAACCTATGTATATCAGAATCATGGAGAAGCAGCACCCTATAAACAAAACTAATGAATTTGTCTTTAAGAAATGGATCCTTATAACTTCTTGTAGTAGAATGCAAGAGATCATCAGAAAAGTCTAGAATGGGAACTGAAGTCCAATGGTACCTCCATCTTATCGCTAATATGCTTGTACCAACGGCACATTTGGTTGGAAGAAAGGAGAGTATATGATGAAGAATGCTCTCAGGTAAAAAGCTCAGCCTATCTTCACATTCACCACTACTTTGTCCTAAAAACTGCAAATTACTTCCTTCCATAGCAGCAAAATTTCTCTGAAAATATATATTCCGTGTCACCATAGTTAGATAAAAGTGCATATAATATAGAAATTACTGTGTTTATGTATTGAGTAGTAAGCAAGCTGCAAACCTTTTACAGCCTTAAAAGTAAACGATGCACACAACAATGATTCTCAGACAATTAAGGCCACCAGTAACAAACAAACTAAAACAGTAAAGAGATTCACTGGGAAACGTCCACGTCAGTATGTGAATCAAAAGTGCAAGAGTCGGGGACGCTTACAAATGATAACCAGTCCCAAGTTATGAAGACCACGCCAACTCTCTCTTTGCTCTCCCGTGAAAACAATATTTGACGTGGTGAAGAGATAAACAAATTTTCTTCACTCAAACACTCGAGGACTAAACTTTCTTGGGGCCTTGTGAAGGACCAACTATGTCTGATCCACTGGGCCTTTTTATGCCATTCTGCTATCTATCTAAATTGAATTTCAAATGCACAAGTTATTGATTAATGAGAAAATTGGATTAAATACATTTTTCTAAGTTATTTTAAGTTAAATCCATGATGAGTCGTTTTATAAAACTATTATAAAATATATATTTTCGTTAACACTTGTCATGTGGCCCAAGTGGGAGACTGTTTGATTTTATTGAATCCCTAAATATGTCCCACATAATCGACACATGTCATGTATAATTGATGGTTTACAAAACATGGTCTTATATGAAGTATCCAAATCCATATAAATACGCTGCCAGCCTCTACTATTTAGGAGAACTCTATCACACTACAATCTGAAGCTCTAGGAAGCCTTAATAGTTTCTTAGTAACTTATAGTTGTTTTCTTGGATCAGCGCAGAATAAGAAATAATTGTCATTTTCTTCAATACTCTTGCATTTTTCAGCAAAAACTCGACAACACATATCTCATTCTCATCCTCATCCGCATAAAAACACCTCAATTCAATTGATTTGAGGCGTTGCATACAACGCACGAGAAGTGTTGGTAATATCAGCAAATTTACTCCAAAAGTCCAATGTGTCTACATAAATCAAAACTAAACGCTTTAGCACTAGTGTAAGGCCAATGAAAGATAAAAGGGAAGTGTTGAATGACTTACCTTAGAAAAAACAAGAGATTCAATATTGGACATGTGATAGAGTAGGCATATCAGACTACTACTACCGTCAAGTGCATCATATGTTTTATTAACTTCCAAGTTGATCACCTTGAGAAGGTTAGGCATATATAATGGATGAGATCTCTGGACCAAAGAGAACTTAGATTTACCAAGTACGAATGCATTAGCCTGTTAGGGCATCTCCAATGGAGAGTGTAAAATCCACCTCCACATAGGCTGTTGGATGTGAATAAAGAAAACAATAAAGAGACAATGACAGAATTGACAGGTAATAACCAAGGCGCAGATTAGGCTGTCCTTAAGGAAAGATTTCGCCCCTTCCAATGGTGCGAAAAGGCAAAGAAGATGGCGTCTTCCTCACAGATTCAATGGTTAATAGCAGGCTGACTTTGCACTATAACAGACTACCCTTTAGAACAGCAATATAACTCTCTCTGGCGGCTATAGGAAGAAGAGAAGAAGAATAGGGCAGGTTATGGTTTCTGTTTATTTGAGATGGGTTGAGATCAACTGTACCTTCTATGGACGCACAACCCCTGTATTTATAGAGGTAGGTCGGTCACGTGTTGTCGCCAGGACATGGTTGGTCAAGAGACCAACTCACACTAGGACACCAAACCAAACTTGCAAAGAAAAGCAAAAATAAGTTTAGGCTTTTGGTTAATCCACTACCCACTAGACAACAACAGCCAAAGCCCAAGCCCGACACGGCTCGGCTCGTACAAGGCGTGCATGGCTTTAGTTGAGTCCTCCCTCCTAACACAAAGCATTTGTACCCTAAGGGCACTCTTATGGTAAAGGAATGTCTCTTATACTTCACTTGCTAGGAGTGGATAACCACTGTGGGACTATCTACAATACACTAAAGTGGAGAGAACACACTTTGTTCATCTCCTCCACTTTGCACACACACACTAGTATTTAGAAATACTTATAGAGATTCCAACAATCCCCCACTATTTCAAAATACTAATAGTCCCCCACTATTTTGGAATAGAATATTACAAAAGAAATGGGTTAACGAAATGCCAGAGAGAATCGAAAAAATAATGCATAAGATACTGGTGCTTTACGGGCTTGAACCAATCATAGGATAACATGTCTTATAATACGTGAAAGTGGTGGATTAAAAAATCTTTGAACCAACATTCCCTTGTAGTAAAATAGATCACATACACCCACACTGCTCTTTCATATATGCCTGTTTTGCGGTGTTGCGCTTTTTGGCCCCTGTGCTGCCTGTGTTCCATGAATGCTCTAGAATATTTGCCCGAATACTCATAAGAACCGACCCAGTTCTACATTCACGTAGGTGGATATCTATCAAGTGTACATTACAGTTAAAATACTTTATCTTATAAAAAATAATTGACTATGGATTCCAATAAGAGTAAAATAACTCATCCTTTTCTCATTGCAATTCAAGTTATACAAAGTATACAAAAAATGCAATCTAGTCATAGGGTGGGACGTCTCAAAGAAAGACAATAGCATACCAGAGTGACGAGGTGACTTGTTTTTCCCTTTAAACCTACTTCATGGGATCTCCAATTGCATAGGTGGGGTTACCGTCAGTGTCGCCCTCTATCTAAGGCAAAAGTCTCATCCCCCTCGACGTTTCAACCACTTGTCTCCTGTTAAGCGGTTTTGTCGAGGATCGACCAAATTTAACTCGACCTCACATAATCTAGAGCCACAACTCCAGGATTCCAAAGAATGCTTTTATAGATCAGTAGTCTCAAACGGATATGTCTGCTTTTCCCATTGTACAATTTGCTTTTTGCCTTTGCTATTGCGGCCTGATAGTCACAATGCATAGGTACAGCTGGAGGTGATTTTGTACCAATAGGAAGATCTGCCAAGAGGTTTCTAAGCCACTCAGCCTCAGCACTTGCTTTATCTAAAGCAATAAGCTCGGACTCCATGGTTGAACGAGCTATCAAGGTATGCTTAGAAGATTTCCAAGTGACTGCATCTCCAACTAGGGTGAAAATATAACCACTAGCGGGCTTGATATCATGAGAATCAGATATCCAGTTTGCATCACAATAACCTTCTATCACAAGTGGAGTTTGTCTAAAACGTATGCCATAATCCATTGTTTCTCTCAAGTACTTGGCTAGTCTCTCTAACGCACTCCAATGTTCCTTGCTAGGACAATAAGTGTATCTGGTCAACCTGCTAACTGCATAAGCAATGTCAGGTCTAGTGCAATTCATCAAGTACATGAGACTACCAATAATTTGGGCATATCTAGATTGAAGGACACCATGTTGATCATTTTTTGAAGTTCACCAAATTTATCATAAGTCATTTACACAGCCTACTATCATAAAAGTTAAACTTCTTCAAAAACTTCTCAACATAATGCTCTTGTGAAAGCGTATAGCCATCACTATTTCTGATAATTTTGATTCCAAGAATCACATCAGCTTCTCCCAAATCTTTTATTTCAAATTGGGAGGATAAGAACATCTTGGTGTTTCTCACAACATCAAGGTTAGAACTCATGATTAACATGTCATCCACATATAGACAGATAATCACATATGTATTCACATCAAAAGATTTAAAGTAAATACATTTATCAACATTATTTATGTGATATCCAATGGACATCATGACACTGTCAATTTTTCATGCCATTGTTTTGGCGTTTGTTTCAACCCATATAAAGACTTAACTAATTTGCATACTTTTTGCTCATTCCCTGGTACTATAGTACCCTCAGGCTGCATCATATATATTTCTTCATCAAGATCACCATTTAAAAATGCAGTTTTTACATCCATTTGATGAATAAATAAATTATGAATAGCAGCTAGAGCCATTATAACTCTTATAGAAGAAATCCTAGTTACAGAGCATAAGTATCAAAATAGTCAATGCCTTTTTTCCTGAGAACCCTTGACTACTAGTCTAGCATTGTATTTCTCAATGGAACCATCTAGCCAGTTTCTTTTTGAAGATCCACTTGTAACGATAGGTTTCACCAGAGGTAGATCAACTATCTCCCATGTGTGATTAGCTATAATCGAATCTAGTTCTCGAAGTTTATAGCATCCTTCCGTGAAAAGGTGCATCTCGAAACCCATTGCCTCATTATAATGCCACAGATCATCATCAAGAAGAAACGTGTAAAAGTCATCACCAAAATTGGTGGATTTTCTATCTTTTTTACTCTTCCGAATTTCTTGTTCGAAAATTCCAGATCTGCTGATTGTTGTTCACTATGAGCAACCAACCTCTCAATGCCAATTTTAAATGAAACAAATTATCAAAGAAATCAAGATTTTTTACTCTATAATAATAGTGTTAGCATCGACAAGGGCATTATCAGATTTTACTACTAAAAATCTATATGCAAAGACTATTATGAGCATAACCAATGAACATACAATCAATGGGTTCTAGGTCCTAATTTTTCTTTTTTAGGTTCGCTCACTAGAACCTTTGCAAGACACCCCACATTTTGAAGTATTTCAGGGTATAAATACAGAAATATATTTAAAGGTCTTTAACACTTGTATCAACATAGAATTTTTTTCAAAACGATACAATGTACTATGCTCGATTTCACAAAAATAGCAACTGTTAGGTTCCGTCTGGTTAAGTGAGGATGTGTGTTGTTTTTCATTTTCGTTTTATTTGTATTTTCCACTGGGCATGCCACATCAAGATTTTTACCAACTCAAGATTTCCCTCAAGATTTTAACTTGACTTCAATGCCAACTCAACATTTTTTTTTTTTTAAGTGGTATAAAAATAAATTAATAATTTTTGAATTAATAAATATATAAAAAAGAATAAATTAATAATTATATAATAACAATTAAATAATTATATAAAAAAATAAAGAAATATATAAATAATATATTATTTTATTTATTATATATATTTGAAAATTATAAAAAACTATAAATAATAATAAAAATATATATATTATTTTATAATAAAAATATATAAAAAATATATGATTTTATTTATTATATATATTTGAAAATTATAAAAAAAAATATTATACTATAAAAAAAAAAAAAAAAATAATATATATAATATATTATTTTATTTATTATATATATTTGAAAATTATAAAAAAAATTATAAATAATAAAAAAATTATAATAAAAAAATATATTTGTATATATATATATATATATATATATATAAAAAAAATATATTATTTATAAATTTCTTTTATTTATATTTTTTTTTATTTATAATATTTTTTTTTTTTATAATTTATAGTTTTTTTTAATTTTCAAATATATATAATAAATAAAATAATATATTATTTATATATATTTCTTTATTTATATATTTTTTTATATTATGATATTTTTTTATTATTATTTATAGTTTTTTTTATAATTTTCAAATATATATAATAAATAAAATAATATATTATTTATATATTTCTTTATTTTTTATATAATTATTTTATTATTATTATTTTATTATTAATTTATTAATTTTTATATATTTATTAATTAAAAAAAATTATTAATTTATTTTTCAGTCACTTAAAAAAAAAAAAAAACGAAAATGCTGAGTTGGCAATGCTGAGGTGGAAATGCTGAGTTGGTAGAAAATGCTGATGTGGCATGCCAAGTGGAAAATACAAATAAAACGAAAATGAAAAACAATGACACATCATCACTTAACCGACGAATCCCAACAGATTGCTATTTTGTGAAATCGGGCATAGTACATTGTATCGCTTTGTAAAAAATTCTATGTTGATACAAGTGTTAATAGACCTAAGTATTGCATATTTCTGTATTTATACCTACCTATTTCAGATTAGGTACGTGACGACTTTCCATAATTCATATGGTGTCTTATTCCCCTGCTTTCTTGTTGGATATCTTATTCTCAAATGGCAAGCAGATAGGATTGCTTCCCCCACAAGTTCGTGGGAAGCTCTAGAACTTACAAGCATAGCATTCATCATCTCTTTTAGTGTTCTATTTTTTCCGCTCGGCTACTCCATTAGACTCGGGAGAGTATGGTGGAGTAGTCTCATGAATAATGAAATTTTGTCACAAAAGTCCCCGAAGGGGTTAGACTCATATTCTCCACCCCTCGCCGACGAAGTCTTTTAATCTTACAGTTAAGCTAGTTTTCAACTTCACTTTGTACTTGAGAAACATTTCACCTCGCCTCATGCTTGTTTCTAAAGAAATATACCATGGTGTACCTAGAGAAGTCATCTATGAATGTAATATAATAAAACTTCCCCTAGACATGGTACTTCCACCCAAATCTATATGAATAAGAGTTAGTAATCCAATTTTATTTCTAGAAACAGCCTGAGGTTTCTTTGTGGCTTTAGTCTCAAAGACATATCTTACATTTATCATTAGAAAAATTAGAAATATTAGACAATAAACCACATGCTTTCATCCTTTTCATATATCGAACATTCACATGTCATAGTCTACCATGCCATATATTAAAAGAGTCAAGCAAGTAAGCAGAAGCAGATTCATTCTTATTAATAATAATGTTGTCAAGTACATTCAACATGAAAAGACCACTGTTATTACAATAAACTTTCCCAACAAAACCCTCATTCTTTGTCAGAACAAACTTGCCACTCTCAAAAGTCACCTTGATGCCAGCTTTTCCCAGTAAGGACACAGAAATCAGATTTTGATGAATCTCAGGAACATGAAGAACATTACTAAGTGAAAGGGTTTTCCCTGAAGTTAACTTCAAAAGAATCTTGTATGTTCCCTCAACAGAAATGACCTTTGAGTCACCCATATAGACTTTTTCATCTTTCACTAGCATGTAGTCCGGAGAAGGCTTCAACATCACCACAGACGCATGGTGGCACCGTAATCTAGTACCCAGTTCTTCTTCCCAAAGGCCATGAACACTTGTGACACCACAACAAAGAATAATATCATCTCCCCAACTATATTAGCATTGGGAGGATCATCGGTGTCTTTCTTGTGTCCCGCGACCGAAAAGCCCTATGTCCAGGTTTACCACAAAACATAACAATTTCCATTGCCAAGCATTACCACTCCTTTTAAAAGAAGTGCCTTTGACCTTGAAATTTTTATTTTTTTTGTTGTACGCTTTTTAGAGGTTTTGTTAGATTTGCCGGATTATCTTCAATGATATTACCTTTAGAATGGAATTCCTTAGACAACACATCATCCCGAGTCTTGTTCTTTTCCTCTATGTGAATGTGAATGATCATATCTTCAAGAGTCATCTGCTTGCGCTTATGCTTCATACTATTTTTATAGTGTTTCCAAGACTCGGGGAGTTTCTTAATCAAACATCCAACAACAAAGGTTTCGTGTAAATTAATACCCTCGGTTTTCAAATCATTAATCAAAGACATGATAATCATGGATTTGAGACGCGTTACATCTCTATCCTCTCTCATCCGAACTTTAGAAAAGTCCCAATAGCATATTTCGAAAGTACCAAAGATCCTCATTATGTATTTTTGTTCAAACTCTCCCATATATCATGTGTATTCTTATTTGAACAATAAATAACAAAAATTTCATTAGACAAAGTACTCAAAATAGCATGACGACATACCTTATTCCCATTGAGCCAAGCAGCTTGATTTCTTTCAAAATCATTAGAACCCTCCACGGGTGCTGTATCAGTGAGATACTTTGCACAGTTAAGTACATCTAGGGCTATGAACACCCTTTCTCTCCATTGCTTGGTGTGAACCGCCGAAAGATTCAATCTTTGACACATTGGGTAAGTTCTGAAGCATTCAATAGAAGTCAAAGATCTCTCATAGTTGAAGTAACTTCCAAGACTCCAGAATTGGTTTCTTTGTTTGGCGTGTCTGTTGGTGTAGACATCAAGGCGCGGATTAGGCTGTACTTAAGAAAAGATTTTGCCCCTTCCAATGGTGCGAAGACAAAGCAGATGACGCCTTCCTCCACAGATTCAATGGTTAATTAATAGCAGTGACTTTGCACTAGAACAGACTACTCTCTAGAACATCAATATAACTCTCTCTGGCGGCTATAGGAAGAAGAGAAGAAGAATAGGGCAGGTTATGGTTTCTGTTTCTCTGAGATGGGTTGAGATCAACTGTACCTTATATGGACGATTGCCCCTGTATTTTTATAGAGGTAGGTCGGTCCATGATCTTAACTTCGCAGAAAGGACATGGTCGGTCAAGAGACTCACACTAGGACACTAAAACCGAAACTTGTAGCAAAAGCAAAACAAGTTTAGGCTTTTAGTTAATCCACTACCCACTAGACAATAGTAAGCCCAGCCTAAGCCCGACCGACCGCGACTTCGGTGAGGGCAGGCTCTCCTGACGCGGTGGCTTTGGTTGAGTCCTCCCTCCTAACACAAAGCATTTGTACCCTAAGGGGAACGCCTTATGGTAGAGGAATGTCTCTTATACTTCACTTGCTAGTGGTGGATAACCAATGTGGGACTATCTACAATGCACTAAAGTGGAGAGAACACACTTTGTTCATCTCCTTCACTTTGCACACACATAGTATTTAGAAATACTTATAGAGATTCCAACATAGGCCATTAGGATTATACACTATCTAACTTCCAAATACATAAAGTATATATTTACTACTTGTGACTATTCCAATGGTAGGTGGAGGCAAATGTGTAAAAAGAGATAACAACGAACTTAAACTGTCACAGCCCATTCAAAATAATGAAATATGACGGGCTTGGCCCGTCACAAAGGCTTCAATCAAATAGTGGTCCAACTTCATACGTCATTCAAAACAATGTTCGTGTTTCTCAATAACTTATAAATCACTAAATCTTAAGGACATAGACCGGGCCGCAAACAGAAAAATAAGCTTCAAACGTGAGTTGAAGTGACGTCCGAGTTTTTAAGTTAAACAGACGTTACTATAAGTGTCGTTCGGGCTTTTTTATTAACTAATAGCCGGGTGGGGAATTTCCCACCCAATCTATTGACTAATAACCTATTACCTACGATATACAACCACCACTGGAAGGAGTTTTTTGGCACTTGGAGTATAAACTTTACACTTTATACTATTTACACCCCCATTGGATGAGATGCCCCTTAATTGAGTCATAAAGAAATAGAAATAATTGTAACCTGAAAAAGTTGGGAAGAAAAGTAAAATGAAGACTTCCCTCAACAACCGAACTAGATACTTATAAATCATTTACGTCACAAAACTCACGGAAGACTTAGATGAACTACATTGTTCCCCATAAATTAGGTACCAAAAAAATTCATTGATGGATCGATTCAATGTTACATCCTTAAAATGGAGGACCTTAAGGTTTGAAAAGGTGATAAAAAAAAAAGGAAGTTTGTGTTAGAGTGACTTAATTTTTAGAATATTTAGCGATTCACAACTAAAAAGACGGTAGGGCAATCCCTTTAACTTTGATTATGACGAGAGTTTAATAACAAGTTCACAAACTTTACACCTTAATACAGTGGAGATCCATGTGTTGGATTTTATTGAATCCCTAAAGATGTCCTACATGATGGACACATGTCATGTATAATTTATGATTTACAAAATATGGACTTATATGATGAAGTATCCAAATCTATATGAATATTTTGGTAATTAGAAGTTATTTTCAATTATAGTTTAATTCTTATGAGAAATTAGAATCATTGTCCAATTAAGGAAATCGTCCTCTTCCCCTTTTCTCTATATATACATTAGTGTTAGAGAAAAGATTTAGGAGTGAGAAACAAGTTCTCATTTTCCATTCCACACGCTTCATTCATTAAAGCTATAGATTAAGATATGTATGTTTACGTTTAATTATTGATATATAATTAATATGATGTTGGTGAGTTCATGCGATTCAAGATACTTGGTTTAAGTTTAGAATATGTTTACACAATGCACTTAAATGTGAGACGATTGTAATCCTTGTACATGTTAGCGCACGCTTTTCGTGGATTTGAATAATGGAAAAGCAAGACCATATAAACAAAATTCACAAACTTCTCCTTATATTTGGTGAGGGACCACCCAACACTTTTTATATGCCCTACATATCATTTCCTTAATCAACCAAAACACACAATAATTGAATGACAAGTCACCCCACCATTTAGGAGAAGTCAATTACTAATCGCAATCAAGCTCTAGGAGCGTTAGTAGCTTCTTACAAACTTCTATTTGTTTTCTTGGTTCTGTAGATAATGTATCATCATAAACAATGGTCAATTTCTTCAAGACTCTCATGCATTCTTCAAAAAAACTTGACGGCACATATCCTATGCTCATAAGCACAAAACACCTAAATTCAATTGATCGGAGATGTAATTGTGTTAGAGTGTAATTAACACAACCCCGAAAATAAATAAGATCTTAGAAGCAATGTAACAAGAACGCTACGTGTTTAAATTAAATAATCACACAAAACAACCTAATAACGCTAAGAATTTAACGAGGTTCGACAATATTGCCTACGCCCACCAAAGCACACCAATTTCACTATTTTAAAGATGAAAGCTCCTACAATTAGCTCTCTATCTCTCACTCAAAGCCTTGATTTCCTTTAATTGAAATCGAGGCAAATCAAAACAAATGTTGATTCTCACCCTCAATCACGATACCAATTCCACGAATGATAAAGCACATATTTATAGGCTTTTCATTTACCTTCAAATAGTTGCAAATAGTTGCAAATAGTTGTACCTTTATTGTTGAATTTGAATCCTTATATTTAAGGGTCTTAGACATGACTTTGAGCTTCCGCCAACCTCCTTTGTTGAATGAAGTTTTACCACGCGGATGAATATAGCCTATCACTAATCTTCAATTCACAATGTAATGATTTAGCTCCATATGTAACTAACAATCCTCCCCACTTGGAGACTGAAGCATAACATCTTTAACTCCCCGCGAAACTTGGTAGACGTCATTCCCTTGATTTCACGATGAAGACCTACCGGGTTGAACACAACTTCAGTTTGTCAATGGTGACCCGGTTTGGTTGGGGCATATTACCGAAGTTCTTACTCCTGAATATTTTCAAGCTTTTAGAACACCATCTTCCAGAAGTGTACGAATGAAATGGTACCTCCTGGTCTATATGCTTCGCTCTCGAAACGAAAGCAGTTCTCTGCAAGATGAATCGCGACTGGATCAAGCCAACGTGATAATGTACTATTCTCTTGTTCCCTACCCAGCCCTCCAAAAGACCTTGCAACCAAATCATCTCCCTCGCTATAGCTTCCTCGTGGATTGGCATATTACCTAGCCTCCTCGCTGTCGATAAAGCTACTGCCTCTTATAAGTTAAATTTACTAACATCTGTAACCTGAAAATACTGCGAAGAAAAACTGGTCTCAAAAGATACCACTAATTCCTTTAAGTTACAAATCTCTCGAAAGACTTTAACTGCACTATGCCCCATAAATTCGGTACCAACTAAAGTTTTTGATTCGTCAAGTAATGAGGGTAGCGTATGTATGGAATACACATGTACAAAGTTACAATCCAATGTCAAGGATTTAAGATTCTCAGCACCTATCTTCATCTCATTATCATAATCATCGCCATCTTCATTGAAGCAAGAAACATCTTCTATGTATAAGCTCTTAAGTAAAGGAGCAAATACAATGATATTCATGTTCCACCATCCGCACTCTTTGCAATCTAACTCTTCAAGGAGTAAATTAAATGTGACTTCTTCGAATCGGTGTGTCACAAGTATTTGTAAATTCTACATACTCCAAATGCAAGACCGTAGCGCTTGAAAAA
This sequence comes from Coptis chinensis, assembly GCF_015680905.1. Classification (NCBI taxonomy): domain Eukaryota; kingdom Viridiplantae; phylum Streptophyta; class Magnoliopsida; order Ranunculales; family Ranunculaceae; genus Coptis; species Coptis chinensis. Next base: position 80,391,392 of record NC_141464.1, read on the forward strand.
GATCAAAGCAGGAAGTTTGTGTTCAAGCGATTTCATTTTTAAAGTAGTTAGCGATTCACAACTAAAAAGACATTGAGGCAATCTAATCGATACTCGATCTCATTTTTATAGTTATCGATTCACAACTATAAAGACATTGAGGCAATCTATTCGATACTTTTGAAAAATTTAATAACAAGTTCCTTTAACCGACACCACACATCGATCCACGAGATTAACTTGAGACACAACAGTTCAGTTAGAAACTTAAGGGAAGAACTTTTGTATATTTGAGTCATGGAAAAGCGAACTCTATAAACAAAATCTGTAAACTTCTCTTTAATTATTTGATCTTCTCTTCCTTTAGTAGAATGCAAGAGATTATCGATTATTTGATCTTCTCTCTTACTTTTAGTAGAATACAAGAGATTATCGAGGAGAAGTCCTGAACCCGAAGTCGAAAGGTACCTCCATTTTGTTGATAATATACTTGCACCAATGCATCTTTTGTTGGGAGAAAAGAAGAGTATGTGTTTGAAGAATGACTTCGTGTAAAGAAGTCGATATCTTCCGTTTCACCACCTTTTAAGTTTCATCGCGAATTTATCGTGATCAAGCTAATCAGTTAGAACCGCGGGTAAACTTTGTCTTATTATAGGGGGCTTTATAGGGGCCGAATGTGTTAGTTGGGAAGATTTGGTCATCAATTTTCAAATTCCAAGAATACCAAATGATGTTCATTGGAACTCCAGGGCGTGCGAGTTCGCCTACCCTCATCCCTACGATGGATATCCACCGGATAGCCCGGCCTTTTCACGGTGGAGAATTACATACCGTTGAGAGTACTCACCGGCTGGCATGCATAGACTATAGAGTGACTCAAAGAAATGAGTTTGCACATTTATCAATAAGTTGTGCATTTGACATTCAATTTAGACACCCTCGTTCCCAATGAACATCATATGGTATTCTTGAAAATAGAAATCTTGGCTTCCCAATGAACACCTTCATCCCATAAATCTATAAGCGCTGGGATGACTACGCTCTAATCTGATTAGCTTTGATCCCAGAGGAATTCATGATGAGCAAACAAAAGGTGATGAAACGTGAAGATAAGCTGACTTTTTTACCTGAAGTCACTCTCCAACATATACTCTTCTTTCTCTCAACAAAAGATGCAGTTGGTGCAAGTATATTATCAACAAAATGGAGGTACCTTTGGACTTCAGTTCCAGTTCTCAACTTCTCTGATAATCTCTTGTATTATACTAAAAGCAAGAGAGATGATCCAATAGTTACATAGAAGTTTGTGAATTTTGTTTATATGGTGCTGCTTTTCCATGATTCAAATCTACAAAAGGTATGCCTAATATGTAAAGAGGATTACAATGCGTCTCACATTAGTGCATGGATCTCCACTGTATTAAGGCGTTAAGTTTGTGAACTCGTTATTAAACTTTCGTCATCATTAGAGTCAAAGGGATTGCCCTACTGTCTTTTTAGTTGTGAATCGCTAAATATTTTAAAGATTAAGTCACTCAAACACAAACTTCCTTCTTTGATCACCTTTTCAAACCTTAAGGTCCTGCATTTTAAGGATGTAACATTTTCTTGGGACGAATCTCAGCCGGCTCAGCAAGTCACTTTTAGCTTACCGGTCTTTGAAGAGTTCCAAATTAAGGCGTGTCTATGGCTTTACATGATTATAACTATAGTTGCTCTTGTTCTTAAGAGCTTATGCGTAGTTGATACTTTCGGCACTCTTGACTGTCTTGATGATGAATGCTATAATTGTGAGATGAAGATATTATGTGTTGGGGATCTTAAATCCTTGACATTTGATTGCAACTTTTTACGCGTGTATTCTTTGCATAAGCTGCCCTCATTGGTCGATCCATCAATGAATTTTGTTGGTACCCAATTTATGGGGAACAATGCAGTTCATCAAGTCTTCCGTGAGTTTTGTGACGTAAATGATTTAGAAGTATCTAGTTCGGTTGTTGAGGTAAGTCTTCAACTTTTTTAGGTTACAATTCTTTCTATTTCTTATGACTCAATTAACAGCTAATGCATTGGTACTTGGTAAATCTAGGTTCTCTTTCGTCCAGAGATCTCATCCATTATGCCTAACCTTCTCAAGGTGATCAACCTGGAAATTAATAAAACATATGATGGACTTGACGGTAGTAGTCTGATATGCTTACTCTCTGACATGCCCAATATTGAATCTCTTGTTTTTTCTGATGTAAGTAATTCAACAGAACTTCCCTCTTATCTTTTATTGGCCTTAGTGCTAAAGCGTTTAGTTTTGATTTATGTAGACACATTGGACTTTTGGAGTAAATTTGCAGATACTACCAACACTTCCCGTCGTTATTTGCAATGTCTCGAATCAATCAATTGAGGTGCTTTTATGTGGATGAGGATGAGAATGAGATAACGTGTTGTTGAGTATTTGCTGAAAAATGCAAGAGTATTGAAGAAAATGACAGTCATTTCTTGTTCTGCTTTATATGCTGATCCAAGAAAACAACTAGAAGTTACCAAGAAACTACTAAGGCTTCCTAGAGCTTCAGATTGTAGTGTGATAGAGTTCTCCTAAATAGTAGAGGCTGGCAGGGTATTGCTGCCTAGGGAACTTATATATAGGCAAATGATCAAAAAGTATATACTTAGTTTACTTACTGTTGGACCTGTACGTGGTTGAATCTTTTGTTATTGAAATGTCGTATGGCATGCTTAAATTGATATAAAAGAATAATTGATATTGGCTAGTAGACAGCAATAAGAGTATTAGGCAACGGTTTTTATCTCTTTTATCATTTTCAACAGCTGAATGGTTGTATCCGTAAGGAAATAATGGCTTTTGGTTGTATGTCTACAGTCAGAAGTTCTGACGCCTTGATAACTTGTGTTTGGAAATAATGACGTACTAGTATAGACGTGTTCTTGGTAAAATTGGATTTTAATTAGTCGCCAATAACTAGTTTAGTCGAAGTAAGACACTGGACATGATAAAAGCTCAACTTCTGTTGGAAAATCTCTGGAAGTGAGAATTTGCTCCAAGGCACTTAAGAGCAGAGATTTCCCTGATCATAAATTCGTCATGTTGATGCAAGGGAACGGTACTCAAAATATGCAGAAATCTTGGGAATACTAAATTTCTTGTGGAGATGAACCGTTAAGATTTAGTATCATTTTAGGGAAATTGTGTATTCCGGTAATCCACCGGTTATTAGGGAAGAGACCCTTTCTTGTTTGAGTAATGCTGAGTTTGAGTTTGCTTCGCCGCCCAAGGATTTTAATGGGATTGATAGGAATTTGATTGAATGTCGTGCGTTTGAGATTCTTGAATGGGTGCGTAATGTGAAGAAGTTGGCTTTGGAAGGACTTTACATTGAGGTATGATTTGATTCAATTTGGTTTAGTTTTTATTTGTGTCGTTAGATGATAGTGTTATTTGTGTTTGTATCGATGAGATGAGACTTGTTTTGTTTGTATACTTAGTTTTTGACTAGGCATCAAGAGTTATTAGCGCGTTTGCCTACTTCTTGTGCTACTGTGAAGCATTTGAAGCTTGATTTGTACCCGGATAAAAAGCCGGTCGAAGTGGTAATGTTCTTGTTAAGGAGATATCCTAACTTGCAAACGCTTTGTATATCTATCAAGGTATTGTTAATTTCACCAAGTTGTTTACGTCTATGAATAATGCATTGGTTATTTGGTTCGTTATATATGAAAGTAAACGAAATGTGTATTATTGAGCAGACACCTAGTCTTACGAGTATGGGCAACATGGGAGGACAAATACCATTAGAAGAGTTGAATAGTCAGAGCATGTTGAAGTGCCTTAGAAAAGTTGAAATTAAGTACTTTGGAGGAAGTGGGAGTGAATTAGACCTTGTGAGATTTTTTTTGCTTGAATGGGGAGTGCGATGAAGGAAATGGATATTACCTACTCACACACAAGCGAACAGATAAAGCAACCCGAACTTTTTAAATGACATGGTACTGGCTTTCACCAAAGTTTCTCCTGATGTGGCAATATCATTTTTAAGTGAATCGCTTTTGCGTGATTATGCACAGATATATATTGCTTGTTGACTGGATGTATGTAGTCTTTCAAACTTTTTGGTCTAGAACTTGAAGTCACATTCAAGAGGTATAGTACTTTGTACTGCCTATATATGTACATTTGTCTTATTTAAATCTTTTTAATATATACATATTAGATATTCAGATAGACTTTATATTTTCAGTTCAGATTTACTTAAATCCCAAGTTTTTATGTACTCTTCTTGATTATATGGGTTTTTTGAGATTTAAAGGGGTATCTTGAAGAACCTGGACGTTTTGCTTCAGTAGGAGTTCAACAGTTCAACCAACTTAAGAGTAGACAATCCTTGCTATTGAAGCCAACTAGGAAAGTTCAGTTATGCATAATTGCCTAATCCGGGGTTGCTACTTCTTACTTATGCAAAACCTAGGCTTCAAGCAGGACAATGAACTGGCAAACAAGGTTATTCTTTTTGTATAAAAATTGCATATTTGACACACTCATTATGAAATACGATTTAATTCAATGTCAGAGGATTGTTTAGGATTGTTTTAATTCAGTGTCAGAGGACAGTGCTCTAATTCAATGTCAGAGGATTGTTTAGGATTGTTTTAATTCAATGTCAGAGGACAGTGCTCTACTTGCAGAGTTTGAGTTTCAGAATTTATTCCAGGATTCATTCCATCGACAAGATAAAGTCCCTTAATGACAGGATTGGCTTGTTCTGCTTCCTTCTAGTATAGTGTGTCAAAACTTATATCCTATGAGTTTCATGCTACATTACATTTTATCAGTAAATGTTTTCCTGTTCACAGTTCTAAACACAAGGTTAAGCATTCCAGAGTGTTCGTCGTAGGCTCGTAGCGTTGTGATTCTTTCTGCTCGTAAGAGTCAGGTTATTCATTGACAGGTACTTATAGCAAAAAGTTTCTCCCAAGTAAAGATATCAATTGGATAGTAACCCAAAACATTGTGTTCAAGTCTGCAGCATACAGTAGTATACTGCGGCAAATATGTTTCCTTTTACCTGGTTCATCATCTGTTGCTCTAAGGAATGAACTTTCCAGCATTTTAGAGGTATACCTGTGTAAACTTCATCCTTTTTAGTTTGGGAAGGTATGTTTACCAAGGATCCAAAGAGCCTATTAATATTTGATTTGTGTAGGCAAATTTTCAAAACAAGTTAGGTCAAAGGTATTTTGTAATTGGAGTAATAGAACTTTTTCATCTCTTTCTAAATTTTGCTCAACTCTAGGTTCAAATATGGATAAGATAAAGGTCATTAATATGACAAGATTGACCTCTTGTTCTTCCTTCTGGTATGGCGTGTCAGAACTTCTTTCTAAAAAGAGTTGATGCTACATTGAATTGGATCAAATGTTTTCCTGTTCACAGTTCTAAACACAAGGTAAGCATTACAGAGTGTTCGTTGCCGCATTATGAATTTATGATTCATTCCGTTTGTAAGAGTGAGGTTATCTTCTTTGATAGGCACTTTATTTAGTTCATTCTTCAGAACATAGACTCCTTACTCATTATTATGGATAGGAATACAAGTGAGAGTCAACGGTCATCTCTTTTTCGTATATTGCTAATTCGAGGCACTACAGTTATTCTTCTGTAAACAACTTTATCTTCTGAATGAGCCTCAACCTTTAACCTTTTTGCCCCGTTGAAATTATGCATCATGTAGCGGTCTTCTAGGTGGATGAATGTTGAAAAGAGTAGCTGAAGTATTCCAGCTGCTAAGGCATTTCATAGAAAAGATGGTGAATCTGGATGTCCTGTGACTGAAGCCTTTCGGCTGGAAGTAACTGTATTGACTCTTGCTCAAATTCTGAAACAATAAGAGTAATCCAATGCTGCAATGCAGTATAGTTTTATATGGCTGTGAAAGCAATCGAGGTTCCAGGACAATATTGCTTTCACTATCTTCCAGTTAGAAGTTACCCAGAAATTGGATAATTTGATATTTCATAATCAACACTTACAAAATCTTGACCAGGGACTATATATCTAGTCCTTGTAACACCACAACGTCAGGCCACGTTTCTCGACTGCAACCTTATCTCATAAGAGTTTCATTACTGTTAGAATTCGGTTAATCTATATAATGTAGTTCCCTAAGAGTCTGAGACCCTAACTTAACCCTTCTCTATTTTATTTAAGAAACTTGTAATAATATAAAATAAAAACTTCTATCCCTACCATAATCTATCTCGGCCCTTTGAATCTATCATTGAGTATTATTGGACGATATTGAAGTACAGGCTTTGATCACCATAAGTGCATAAGAATGGAGATGGACAGGATCAGCAATTTGCCTGAACCAATTCGAAGCCACATTCTAGACTTCCTTCCAATGGAAGATGCGTTCAGAACCAGCATCCTTTCTAGACAATGGAGATATGTATGCTTTTCACTTTCCAATCTAACTTTTGATCAACATTCTTTCATGCAAAAGAACTATGGAGATTTTGCTTGTTTTGGTCTTCCCCCAGACATCAGTTTAGAGACCCTTTTGTCTCTGCGCACTGCATCATTTACTTGGTCTGTAACCAGGTCAGATCAGCGCGCTTCTTATATTCATCCCGCACATAAAATTGTGGCAGGACTTCGTAATGTGACCGAACTATGCTTATATGATTTCTATATTGAGGTACGTTTCAATTCTTTTTCTTCTCTCATGTAACATTTGGCAATAATGGGTTTGACAATGAGAACTTATATGAAATATCTGCTCAGGCTCTCACCAGCAGGGATCCAGTTTGTCTGCCTACATATTCTACTTTGAAGCATCTCCACCTTCATATGTTTCCCATTGAAAACCAAGTTCAAGCTGTTATCATCTTACTAAAAAGAACTCCTAATCTGCAGACTCTTGGTATCTATGTCATGGTAATACTAGAAATCTTATAAATTTTACATATACCATTATGAGGAGAATTGCGGTTTATATAGCTCATTTTATTTATTTTTTTCAACTGCAGATGGGAGATACAATGCAAGATACACTCGTGGAAAAGGAATATTGGCAACCACAGGAGTTGTACTCTGTGCATACATTGGATCATCTTAAATTACTTAAAATCGAGTCACTTCAAGGAACAGAGAGTGAATTTAGACTTTTGAGGCATTTGTTTGAGAATGGTAACGCCATAGAGAGGATGAATATCTGCTATTCAAAAGAAATGACTGAAGCCGGAAGAACTGATTTTAGCGAGAAACTAATGAAACTAGTAAGAGTTTCAACAGAAGTAGAGATATCAGCTGGTGACGACTCATATAAGCCCCACACCCACGTTTTCAGATGGCTCACAGTTTAGCATGGATTGTAACCCAAAAAAATTACATTCATGTCTGCAATTTTTTTCCTTTTTCCTGGTAACCTGGCTCATCATCTGTTGCTCTAAGAACATGCATGCAGTTTCGAGGATTGCTTACTTTTTTAGTTTGGCTACGTATGTTTAACAATGATGCAACGACCAATAACATTTTGTCATTCGTTTTGCAAATCAGCTCATTACGTCTGCAAATCAGCTCTGCTTGGATAGCAACGCCGTGATCATACTAAAAAGTTATTTGTCATGGTTAGTCCTTTATCTATGTTGTCTAACCTATGCCCTTCCATTAAGTTTTACATTCATCAGATAAATATTACTGTGCAAAGGATTTCTACATAAGCTACCGTCTATATGCTAGTTTTCTTTACATAGTTGTCTATAAGCTATATATACAAATAAATTAAATGTACACAAATAATTTCCTTAACCTAACGTCAACTCAAATAAAAGAAATTTTAATCTATTTAATAAAAAGGGAGCCATCCAATTGTTGTCATTGTTTTTCAACAATTTGTGACACGGTGGAATCTAGGTGTTTGAAGGGGGGTGCATCCAGTTTGCTATTACAGTTCAACATCCAATTTACTTTCTTGATGGGACAACACACTATTTAAAAAATACATCTAATATGAATGGGCTATTTCGTGATGGCTATAGCCTATATGAATGGGTCTAATGGGAAAATATGCCCGTAAAATACAATAGATTGTCGTCACTACCTTGGTAAATTTCTCTCAACAAAGTTTAAAATTTCAAACCAATATATAGAAGAGGATCCTTTGAATATCAACATATATATTTTTTTTTACAAGTAAAATGGAAAGTTGCAACCGAATTTTGAGAGTCAAAATGTCGAAAATTTCATTTAGTGTCAACCTTATAAAACCTCAGGAAATTATCGTCGCACAACTTTTTTAGTGTATAACAAGTAAATTCATATATAGCAAAATGATAATACATAAGTCTATCATCTAAAATTCATAAATTTTGTTTTCCTAATTTAACGTGTGTTTCCGATTAAACTTCCTAATCATATAATCTGAATTTTTCGCTTGCAAATTATCTTAAATTAAATGAACCGATACACCAATATAAGGATGTGAGATGTCGAGACAAATATTTTTATTTTATTTTCAAACGGTCAAACTTTTTTTGTGAATTCATCGAATTGAAGATGGACCGTTGCATAAAATTAATTATTTTTATAAACTACCAATTAAAATCCAAACAAATGGAGTAATTGTAGAGATGGATATTAATAGCATTATAAGAAAACCAATTATTAATTATCATACTAAATTACTAACGTAACTTATTACGAAACTCTTCCTATGTCTTATTGCATATATTTCTCCTCTATATATATTGTTCACAAACTCTACTTATTGTACCACCGCAATACATCAACATAACCAGTAAAACAAAAGACTGAGACGACGTAGAGATACATCATATCATGGAAATGTTCTCAAGTACAAAATTAATTTTTGGACTACTGTTGGTTATGGTAGGGTTGACGATCACATCAGCAACAGATAAAAAATGTTGGATTAGTGACCAATGTGGAGATGAACTAGACATACATTTGGCTGAGAGGAGTTTGAATGGTAGTTTCAGTTGTTGCAGTGAAATTGTAGTTTCCAATCCAGAGAAATGTTGGGGCAATCTTGTTAACTATCTGGAACGTACTAAGAATGAAAAAAATATTAAGTGGGCACATCATTTTTGGAACCAATGTGTTGTTATCGTAAACAACAACAACAACAACAAAAACTCTGCACCACTTCGCTCTCCTTCAATCCCACCATCCTCATAATTACGGCGGAAAATTTTGATGATGTAATTTCACTTTTTTACTATTGATCGAATATATATAGTAAAATAATATTCATATTTTAAACGGTCTCAGCTTTCCCTTTCCCAGTTAGTATTCTCAGTGTGGACACAATATTTAAGTTATGCAAGTTAAGAGAATAAGGATCCAACATCAGAAAACATTAACTTATTGTTTACTAAACAATAATAACCACCAACAAATAATCTCATGGGCTCGACCATTAATTAAATAGTTTTAATTTGCCTATATAAAGTGTGTGCGTGTGTGTGTGTGTGTTTTTTTGTTGGTTACACTCTTTCATTTAATCATTCTCATATTGTTAATAAAATCCATTTTCCGCATAAATTATTGAATTTGAAGTAGTTACACACGAGAAATAATAATAGTTACAGGAGGCAAATGTATCTTGTTAGGAGAAAAACTTATTCACGCACGCAGAGTTTAAATTTATTTATTAGTTAAATTTTGCGAAAACCCACTTGTATAATCTTGTTAGGGGTTAATTAACTTCAAAAACCAATTTCACAAATATATTGTTAGATATAAAAATAACCGAATGGACTCAAGTTTACAGTATATATGAGATTTTTCTTTTTCACAACACAGAAAAAGAAGATTGAAGAATACATCGATATGATATTACTCCCGAACATATCTTGAGGGAGATATTTAGTATCTAAGAATTTTACATAAGTGTTGGACTAAGTACATTCAACACATTTTGGTGCACCTTCACATTTTTTTATGTTTTTTATTTTTTATTTTTTATGTTTTCTGAAATTTAAGTACTGATTGTGTCAATATATAGACGCCCGGTATTATTTCGCATTTAAAGTAGCGCCTACAGTGCTGCCGAGAATGAGAGGTGTTGGGTTATCAGTGTCATACGGCACGGACACACCCTATGTACAATAAATAACATCAATTCGAGTTAGGGGGTTTGTGTACGTTGACTTTGGTCGGTCTTTTGAAAGTCTAAAGTCTAAATAGAGAACAGGCTCATAAGATAGAATTGAGGATTAATTTAGTTTCTAATTTGGGTCGGTAGATAATTATGACTTAATGACAAACTGGATTGACCACTGCTGAAAGACGATATTATCATCATTTAAGTTTTTATCAGTTAAATCAAAATCTCATGTGACTTTTCAATTTTGTTTTTGAGCCTCAACACACTCACATTTTGTGTTAGGACTAACACGAGAAATTTTATTTGTTTCATGTTGTACACATGCATATATAGTGGTGTTTGCATGTTTGTTATACACATGCATATTGATATGTGCATGTATGGACGTGTGGTAGTAGTGTTTGCATATTTGTTGTACACATGCATAGTGGTGTGTTCATGTGTAGTATACACATGCATAGTAATTCTTGCATGTGTGTTATACACATGTATAATAGTGTTTGTTTGTGTATTATATGCATGCATAATGATGTTTGCATGTGTGATATACACATGCATAATGGTGTGTGCATGTTGATATACACATGCACTACATATCATACATGTATAGTGATGTTTGCATGTTTGTTGGACACATGCATATTGGTGTGTGCATGTGTGGTAGTAGTGTGTTTGCATGTGTGTTATGCACATGTATAGTAGTGTTTGCATGTGTGTTATATACATGCATAATTATGTTTGCATGTATGCTATATACATGAAGTATAATGAGGTGTGCATGTTGATATACATATACAATGCATATCATACATGTATAGTGGTGTTTGCATATTTGTTGGACACATGCACATTGGTGTGTGCATGTGTGGTATTAGTGTTTGCATGTTTGTTGCACACATGCATAAAGGTGTGTGCATGTGTGGTATATACATTCATAGTAGTGTTTGCATGTGTGTTATGCACATATATACACATGTATAATGATGTTTACATGTGTATTATACACATACATAATGATGTGTGCATGCTGGTATACACATGCAGTACATATCATACATGCATAGTAGTGTTTGCATGTATATCAGAGAATATCATAATTGATATTAATAAAAAATAACTTATTGACGTCAGCCCGAAAATTTCCTTATAGCGAAATTATTAATGATAGATGCCGATGTCACTTGTTTTGTCCTAAAACGTAATTATTGATCAACGAAGCCTAAAACCGGGTCAATTTATATGTTTGGGCATAAATCTATGAAGTCTAAACATTATTAAGTTAGGCCGAATGCAAATTATACGGACTTTTGAAAGAAGCCCATGAAGAATTGGTTGAATTTTCTTCTATTCAGTGGATCCACGGGGGTCTTGAGATTTCAGCCTTTAATTGGATCATCTAGCATTCTAGCGTGGTTATTCCGGCTAAGATGATAACAAAGTACAAATGGCATATGTGGACAAGTCCACTCCACCTAAAAGTTACGAGTTTGTTGCATATGATCTGCTTCCAGCTAAAAAATGGACATTAAAGGTTGTGCAATTGTGCTTCGGTTTGCCTGTGCAAAATTCCCTGTGTAAGATTGATCTAAAATATACTAGTTTTGAATTAAAAACTATGTCGTGCTCTTGGTAAAATAGGATATTAGTCGTCAATAACATAGATTACTACTATAGTCAAAGACTCAAAGTAAGAGCACTGGACATGAAAGCTCAATTTCCATGGGAAAAATCTCTGGAAGTGGGCCTAAGTCATGTTGATGCAGGGGTACTTAATATGCAGAAATCTTGGGAATACTAATTTCTGGTGGAGTTCGTCTACCCAGAGGAACTCCACCAGCCACATTCTGCTGTCTAAATTGAATGTCAAATGCACAACTTATTGATAAATGTGCAAACTCATTTCTTGAGCCACTCAATGCACGCTTAACGGTGAGAACTCCTCAACGGTATGTAATCCTCCACAAGAAATTAAATTAGTATTCCCAAGATTTCTGCATATTGAGTTGTAACGCCCCAAAATCCATATAGCTATCACCCGCCCGTCGACAATCCAGATTTTTGGAGCAAATGCAAAACAGTCAAATCAATATGACACTTGCATTTACAAAGGTAGAATCAAAATCCTTAGCTTCATTAGGTCAAATCGATTTACCATTGGAGGAAATTAAATGTTGTTTACAACCAATAAATGAATAAATAAGGTTTAAGACTTAATGAGTCCTCCACTTATTACAACTTGAAAAGAATTAAGATTCTAAGAACCACTAACTAATACGCTTACTCGTCACTCCAGATTAAGTCAACGCTCACCCGAAAAATATATAAAACAAGGAGTGAGCTACGTGCCTAACAAGTGAAGTCTACAAACTTCCATTGTATAAAATATATAGAGATCATCTCAAATGTATACATAACACCAAATAAGGACACATACACATATAAGTAGGATTATCTAACATTAATGAAGGATATACCAACGCATTCTAAATAAATACCTTGCATCCGAAAGTTGTGTACTTAGTATTGACAAGAAGACTAAGGGAGAAACCAACTCATAACCAAATAAGCTTGCAACAACAATACGTTAATTATATATAATACATGTATTGCACAATAGCCGCATTATGGTAAACCGAGTAGTATCATCCCCAATTCTGGTCTACTACCAAGAGTATAAGGTATAATATGGGTTAATACAATATATATGCACTTGCCATATAAAACAAGGATAGTTTATCAACAAAGAGTAAACAAGTAATACACCACCTATTTATCCGACATGGGAAATCACTGAAAGGAACAAGATTATCATATATAGCATGACATAAATTCTACAATAGTATTCAAGAGAATTAAAACATGTGATACCCATTTATTAGAACAATAATGTTATACAATATTGATCATACTACCCATTCTCAATAATCAATCCTATTCTAGAAACAAAAGAGAGTTATAGATATCACTTGCCTGGAATAAAAGATGAACTAAAACAATATTACTCCTCCCCTTAGAAATGAATCAGCACACTAGTTTCTTCTTTTCACCCACCAGTCTTTGCTTGTTTGTTTTGAAAGAATAATTAATAGAGTCCAAAGTATTTTTCTTTCTTTCTTTTATCCTTTGTAATTAGCCCCTTTTCTCTCTCACAAACTAGCCCACGCACAACACTCTCAACTAGTTTTCAAATACCAAGTCAAACCACTTCTCATGTTTAGCAACTATGCAAACTTAAGTCCACCATAACTCATGGGTAGGGATGTCCATTCTCGCCTCAAACCCAAAACCCCCAAAACCAAAAACTCAAGACCAACCCCTCGCCGAGTCCGACAAAACCCGAACCCGAACCCGCACCGAAATACATAGGGTCGGGTTTGGTCACACTATCTAAACCCGACCGACCGAACCCGACCCGATAATTTGGCCCTAAACCCGCTAAAAGGGTTAAAAGCCCTCAAAACCATATCCGGCATCAACCCAACCCAAAACCCGGTTATATAGGCTAAAAATGCCCACCAAAACCCTAACCCGGAACCGCACCATAATTCCCAACAACTATATTTTCATTTATTATCTATTTATCTTCAACAAACTTTTAGTCTTTTGCTTCATTACTATTTACTTTTGGTCTTCAAGACAAATTACCTTTGACCGCATTCCTTTACTACTCTCTCTCCTCCAACAACTCTCCAAGAACAAGACAACCCAATCACACGCTCATGATGAAGAGATTGGTGGGTTTGATGGTGTCCGCTAAGTTTGCATTCACTCAAAAATTTGCGACACTCCTCAAATATCTCTTTCTAAATGTGGTCACCAAGGCCGAAAAAAAATCAACAGTCGGATTCACACCACCACAAAAACCTCAAACTCCCAAAAGCCATCAATCTTATTGTCAAATCAATGCGTCGATTCACACCACCACAAGAAGTCGAAACTCCCAAAACCATCAATCTTATTGAAGTTATTGTCTTGAATTGCTTCTTTTGCTTGGCTTTGGTCTTTTCTTTTTCTTTTCAAAAAAATGCAATCCCGTGTTTTGAATCTTTGATGATCACGCCGCTTTACGATGTTAAAGTTAAACGGATCAAATCCATAAAAGAAGATGGCTTTTGATTAATTAGATGAAAAAGAGGTTTTTTCGAGATCTAATAACCTAAAATAAAGCGTCCTAATGAAGAGATTTAATATTCTTTTATTTCATATATTTCGGTTTTACCATACCGAAACCCGAACCCGAACCCGACGTGCACCAAATATAGGGTTAGGGTAGGGTTTGGTCACATGTATCCAACAAATACGAACCCGAACCCGACCAAGAAAAGAATAGGGTCGGGCCCGGGTAACCCGATACCCGTTCAAAACCCGAAAAATCGGGTTCGGGCCGGGTCGGGTACCCGTTTGGACATCCCTACTCATGGGCCAAATTTAAAATAGCCCAAATAGAAAGAATGAAGCCCAAACCAGTAAATAAGCTCATGCATACTATAATACTTTAATTACATAATTTTTACTCCTTATTTAGTGTCATACAAACAATGAATACTTAGAATATAGTATAAAATTATACGGGATATTACATGAGTACCCCTGCATGCATCCCCCACTGGCTTCATCAAGTTAAATACCGACGGTTCCAAGCTAGTTCAAAATTCAAATTCACATGTCTCAAATCTAACTGGAAAACTATGTAACGACTAGGGCGCCACTGTTTACAGAGTCCATACGATTGGATCAGAGATGAAATCTTTCAATTAATATATCGATTACTGAAATCTCATTATTCCGACCAACAGATTAATTGACACAATAAATTCCAAAAACAAATATCAGCACTAACAAGGTTTCGAGGCAATACCTGTATCAGCTGATAATCTCAGGACAATACCTGTATCAGTCTACAATTTGCTCCAAGCCTGTAGCTACTATGTTCACACTTCACACTCAGCTTGGTTTCTAAGGGAGCCATAATTATATTCACTATATGAGTAGCTCTTCTTGGTTACCAGCCGTACTACTGGTACTAGTGGCGTCAGGCATCTAAAAGTCGGACGGATTAAGTTGAGCATTGTATCTGAATCTCACAAAAGTTGCAAACAGTTTAACAAATAACAATTATAATACAAAACTGTCATTCAGATCGACACTCAAGGTATCAGCAAAAATGAGATTCTACCACTTACTGTCCACATAAACTATCAAACGGCCAAACCCTCTATATCAGATGTAGATCACTGTGCAAGTTAAATCATAATGGTACTGAGGATAGAGAAGAACAACGAACGTACAACAAAGTAATTACCATCGAGCCTCATAGACCAACTTTTGGTGCCTAGAGACAAGTAAAGCAACATTCATGAACTGATTGACTATAATAGCTTAGTATATGAAGCGTCGTGGGACTCGTGGCGCAACTAGTACCCCAAGAAGGAAACAACTGGTGCAAACCTCTATCTCTCAAAAGTGATTGCTTTTCTTTGTTATTCCATACGGATAAGTGAGAACACTTGCAATTTATTTCAGTTGGTGAAAATTGAAGGATATAGATCCATCCATCACAAACTCAAAATGCAGTACACTAAATCATTTGTTAACAGACACCAAATATAAAATAATGTTATAGAACATATCAATTAAGCAAAGATTCTGCAACAAAGAACTTCTCAATTCCCTGTCCCCACTCCCTATAAATGGGGCGACTGATGTAGAAACAAGTCAACAAACATTCAGGAAAATGCAATTACACTACGCGCTGAGAATCTGGGAAGTGTTAGTAACTTTTTACAAACTTCCAATTGTTCGCTTGGATCTGCAGATAACTTGGCGACACAGTTGATAGTCATTTTTTCCAAGACTCTTGCATTCTGCAGCAAAAATTTGATGATACATAGCTCATTGTCGTACCGATATAGACTACTGAGTTCAACTGACTTCAGGTGTGACAAGAAATGTTGGGGAAATGTTGCCAACGTAAGAAAATTTTCTCCCAAAGTACAATTCTGAAGTTCCTATATCAATCAAAATCAAAATGTTAGCATGGTAAGGACATGGATCCTAATACATGATAATAATAAGGGGAAAACTAAAGAGACTTACAATGTTAAGAGATTCAATATCAGGCATGTCGCAGAGTAAGCTTATCAAATGACTACCATTAAAAGGATTAATTCCTGTAACTCTCAGGCGGGTCACGTTGGAAAATTTAGGTATATTGGTTGAGAGTTCTGGACGGAAGAGAGCCTTGAAATAACAAAGAACAAGTCATTAGTCATTACTCGTAAATGAGAACTGCAAAGAAACAAGAAAACTTACTTCAATGAGATCACGAGACAGTGTTAAGTCCTTCACATTACAGATCTCTCGAAGAAGATTGATCACACTGGGACCATAATCTTCGGGGGAATCTAAATCGACTGATGCATTAACTATTGAAGGTAGGTTGTGCAAAAAATACATACATGAAAGACCACTGTTCAGCACCAATGATATGAGATTCTCAGCATGAATCTGCATCTCACAATCATAAGCAGCAACCATATAGGTAGAATGATCATTTATCTCTAATCTCTTAAGCAAAGGAGCAAATATATTGATAGTTTTGATCTTCAACCATGCACATTCTTCCATTTGGAACTCTTCAAGGAGTGCGCAATTAAAACTGACTTGCTGAACCGATTCGTCGCAGCAAAATCCAATAGAATGAAAATGCAGGACCTTAAGCCTCGGAAAACTAATTGAAGTAGGAAGTGTCAGACCGTCACTGAAATTAATCTTCAATATCTTTAGTGATTCACAGCTAAAAAGACATCGGGGGAATGCCAAGGAATCTTCCAACATAATTTCAATAATTAGTTCACGAACTTTACGCCTTATAACAGTAGAGATCCATGCATTAACGCGAGATGCATCAAGATCCCCTTCACATGTCAGACAGAATTTTTGCAAATCTACCTCAGGCAAAAGAAGCACTCTATCCACAAAATTCATGAAATTCCTCATAACGATTGGATCCCCACTTGTTCGTTCATTCGAAAACAAAAGATGATCACAGATGTCGAGAATAGGGACTGATGTCCAAATGTACCTCCAGCTTGTTGATAATATACTCGTACCAACAGCATACTTTGTAGGAAGAAATGAGAGTATATGATGAAGTATCTTACCAGGTAAACTGCTCAGCCTATCTCTAGTCTCATCGCTTGCACCACTATTATGTCCTTCAAGCAACTTCTGCCTTTTAGATATCGGGGTCGAAGTACTTGCATCCATGACAAACTGAAACTTCAAATTACACAACCCTTCTAAGTTAGAAAAGTACAAACAATATGCTGAAACTAACGCATAACAATCGGCTCACCTTTTTTTGCATAAATGTTCAACAAATACGATTGTGTAACACAGACTCTTTTGTTATAGAAGCATAAATTAGACGTTTTCATACCTATTAAAACTTCCATGAAAAAAAAATCTCCCACAAAAGTCCTTCCCAAGTAAATTTTCCCATTAACACTGTTCTAGTTGGTGGTGAAGCATTCAATTATATGCTCTAATTCATGAAACATCCACTAAAAAGTGCAGTTTACATGAAAGAATCCCTCTAACCATAAATATTATATGAACAGTACAGTTAAAAACTACATTTCTGGTAACAAAATGCTACCCCCTAGCAACTACAAGCCTTCAACACTACTTCAAACCCATTAATTTAAAACGTCCTTGCAGTAAATATACACCATATAATATTTAAATGAACAAAAAAAAAATGTCACCTGATATTTTGGCGGCATGGAGGCGGAAAATTGAGATGGGAGGCTTTGGAAAACAAGTTAACTGCACTACACATTTCAGTTCTTGCCACTTGCAAAGTAAATATAACGATATTTTGGATACCTACCGATTTTTGAGAAATTGTGATATTTTCAACAGTTCCCAGGCCAGCAATACACAAACTACTGTATGAACTGAGGAGACAACTACCACTTTTAGACAAGTGAACAAACATTCATGTATTTGATTGGCTAAAGTAACATGGGTAATTTCCCAATTAGTAACCCATAATGTCAATCTGTTCCCAAGTAGTAACCACTCTTCAATTTTGACTTTTCAACCTCACTTTTGACACTTTTGCCCTTCTCCCTTTTTTCAAACAATGCCCACGTGGACATGAACACTCTCTCTCTACTGCAACACTCTCTCTCCTTATTTGAAGTGATTTGATGGGTGTGTGGATAGATACCATAGATTATCTTAGAGATGAAGAGATGCAAATGAACGGTCACGAACGCATCTGTGGTTTAAAACCATCGAGATTCGTAAACATTAAGATGGACGGTTATTTACATTAACACTGTTCATATACTATTTTTATTATAAATAAAATTATTTTTAATAAGAAAAATGTATAAATAATAAGATTCTTGTAAAAATAACAAGAATAATGATAAAATGATAAGATTCTTGTAAAAATAACAAGATAAAAATCATGAATTAAACCAACCCATGTATTAAACCCTTAAAACTAAGCAAAATGTACACAGCATTCACAGGACATGTTCTGGTTCTACAACTATCATCAACAAAAACTGCAAAAGCACCAGAACATAACACATAAACCCCTAAGACAAAACATAAACCCCAACATAAAAAACCCGGAACGTAACATAACAAATGCATACATAACAACCCTTAATCTTCATCGCCTTCATCTTCCTCCTCGCCTTCATCTTCCTCGCCTTCATCATCGCCATCATCCCCGAATCGAACTATCATCATCATGTTGGTCTTCCCACATGTAATCGTTAGGGTCTTCAACAAAATAAGGATCATACATCTCTTCTTCTTCATCGCCTTCTTCTTCATCGTAGTCATCGATTAGGAATAACTATCCCACATTTTCTCGTGACTCGTCACTTGAGTAATCGCGGTTTCACACCGCTTGAACATCCGTGAAGAGGCATGTTGATAACTTTGGTAGACTTAACTTTGGTAGATTTAACTTTGGTAGATTGTTGCTTTGGTAGATTGTTGCTAATGCAAAGAATATTAGAATGTGAGAGATGAGAGATCAAATTCGGATGACTATTTCAAAGATAAGTGTTTGGGGAACGAGGCGCTGTAATTATGTGGGGTGGTTAGTTTTCTTTTCACCTTACCGTAAATGGTCATCATGACACACAAACAATGAAGGGACAAGACCAAAATTAATTTAGAAAATGAAGTGAATTTTGACCCTTTGTCAAACCCAATGTAATTCATTTGTTGCCATATTAGAGGACATGCAAGTATGCAACTCGACTAAATTACCCCCGAATTAACCCATAAATGGACCCTAAATGGATTGAATGAATAATTTGGGTACCCATATATAATTATCAATGTACAAGAAAGTTACTTGATAGTCTTAAGGCCACAATATAGTTATTCATTGACGCATCTAATATGAATATCATTATTTTGGCGGAAATTTGAGGATTGACATGTGTCCCCAATTTAAAGGCAATCAAACCCTTTTTTTTTTTTTTTCAAATACCCATGTTTATTTCATGATATCTAGTGGCAAGCATGCTTCGCATGTTAAAAAAGCTTCATGTAGAATGTTAATCTTTATAATCGAATTTCTTCAATTTTTTTTTAACCTTATTAGAATTAATTATTTAGACAATGTATAGTAAAGTTGCCGATAGTTCTAGGGTAGTAATATGTTTGTTCATTAGATAGAGGAATCAACATGGACATCAAAAGATTTTAAGGGAAATAAAGTTGGGTACCTAATGAAGTCTGACACGTGGAGGGAAATGACCTTGGAACGTACGTGTTACATTAACCAAAACTTAAAGAAATCAATTGGGAATTAGGGAAAAACCGTCCCCATCAAGCTCAATTAAATTTGGAAACCCTAATTTTTAGTTTCACTTCAATCTCCGTGATTATAACCCCACCCTCATTTTATCTTTACGGTTCAATTATTGGTGGAGAAATGAGGAAGCTTAACCCGACATGTAGAATGTCATTAGATAAAATGCAGAAATTATTTGGTGGATTTAGTAAGGAAGAAATGGAGGATTTTGAGAATTCTGCTTTGGAAGCTTTTGCAAATCCAAAAATATGCACGCAACAACTACTCTAGTTTGTGCCATAGTTAGCCATAAAGTTGGTAGACTTTGCTATCGAATTGGTAACAAAGATTTGGTATTCAAGAAGAGTGATGTTGCATTGATTATGGGTCTTAGTGTAAACTCTTTTGCTAACTCATTCTACACCACCGACGGAAGAACAACACATCGAATTTCGTGCTAGGTTTTTAAAGGAAGCACCTTAGTGAGACGTAAATATTAGATGCTTTAGTGGTGGCAAAATCCAAGTGGTAGTGAAGATAAAAGTGATATATTTAGGCTCAATAGGTTGTATGTCTTTGCCCAAGTTGTGCTTCCTGGATCTTCTAGGACCTGTAGATGGAAGGTATGTTGATCTTGCAGAGGACCTAGTCGCTTTTGATCGGGCCTCCATGGGGCACACCTTGCTTTGAGATGTTGGAATACTTGTTTGGATGATATTTACAAAAATGTGTTAGATGAGAAGGACTCCTTTGCAGCTTTATGGTGTGTTATTTGTTTTGATATTTGGGCATACCTTCACATCCCTCTTGGGGCTCGTAGGGCATTGAATGGTAAATTCCCAAGAATACTAGATTAAGGTTCTGGTTGCCTCCCCAAGAACTTACATCTCCGACACACGAAGAAGAAGCTCGAGCCTCTTAAGGGTAAGGTTGTTGCCTTTGACACTTTGGATATCAAGAAGAAGAAATGAATGAAGATGTAATGAAGGTGGGTGGCTTTCCAACAACAGCCACACAAAGCCACCGCTCGGTTTCGGTTCGAGGAGATGCTTGAGAGACAGCACACCTACCGAAAGGCCTTGTAAGCATATGATTGAAACTCGCTGATTGTTGATTATAAACTCTACATTGTTGATTATAAACTCGCATTGCATTGTTGATTATAAACTCGCATTGTTAATTATATTCTCGAATCGATACATCAGCAAATGCATTTGACATCCGCATTGCATTTATAAGAGAGGTTCTTAAACCCAAAATATCGAAGTATATATTACATTTGTGTTGACTCACGTGGATGGGTTCTTAAACTTGATATATCGTAAACTCTATGGTAGTTTTATGTTAACCGATAAGATAGGTTCAGAACCGGATATATCGTGAACTTTATGTTAGTGCTCATAAGGTAGATAGGACTCATAAGATAGGACTCTATGATACACCGCAATGCTTACTTCAACTAACTTTTGAATACGTGTTAGGGTGGCTCTAATGACATCAAGTCTGAAATTAGGGACAGTATGGAGACAATACCGCAAAGGGGTTTTGCTGTGGTGGGAAGAAAAGTGGATTGGGTGAACCATCATCATCCCGGGGTTGTGAAGGGACCAAGAACAAAGAAAACAAGGGGAAGAAGCCGGTCTACACACCAATGCTAATGCCGTTGTCAAAAACCTACTACACGGTTTGTTAAGAATAAGGTTAAAGCCGTTGTGGAAGAAGTTTTTGCGTCTACCCCACCTTCTAAGAGGAAGTCATCATCCCCACCTTCTAAGAGGAAGTCATCATCCTCTAAGAAAGTTACATTTGATCTTTCACATGAGGTTGAAGAAAATAGAAAAGAGGAGTGAATGCGGGGTTTAAAATGGTAAGGAGGAGGAGGGTGAAGAGAAACATAGTATGCAAAGAAGTGAGAGTCCAAACCAAAGGTTAAGTAAAGTAGAGGTCAGTAAAGGCTAGCAAAAGGCAAACACTTTTGAAAAGAAATCAAGTCGATGAAAAAGAAAAGACATGGAGGCTAAGAGCAAGGAAGCTAACAAACCAAAAAGAAGAAGAAATTTGATTGGTTTAGGTGAGGAAGAAGAAGATGGAGAGGGAGAGGGTAGTGAAACCGATCTTGTTGCAAAGAAATGATATTTTGAGAGATATTAGTGAAGAGTTACCCAAGACTCCTCATGATGACCAGGTGATGGGGAAGACCATGTACATGGTTTTTCCCAAGAACCCGAACATGAACATGAAGGCCCTTATGATAATGATGAGGGTGCTCCAGAGTTTTAGTTGAGGAGGTTCAAGAGAGGGTTGTAAATACCTACAAATGTCAAGAGAATGTGGTTCAGAGTCTTTGAGCAATGAAGCAGCGAAAGAGGGTGTGAAAGAGCCCATTGATGAGAATGTGGTTGGCCAAAGTTCCCTAGTGGAAGTCTATAATATGGATGTTGTTGAGCATGTGCCATTTATTAGTCCCTTGGACATTGCTCCCGGTGATGGTCCCCGGGCTACACATAATGTTGATGTTCCCTCCAATGATGATGTTGATATTGATGGGGAAGAAGTCCCGAACTTCGAAATGGAGAAGGTCACATTTTCTCGCTTTTACTTTCTTGCAAGATCGACATAACCGACTTGCTCAGTATTGTCACCCACAACCGCCAAACCTTTGAGGTAGATAGTCACTAAAATCTATTGTTGTTATGAAATCTAAAAATGATAATGTGATGTTGGGAGAACGCGATAATGATGTAGATGATGATGATGCCGTGGAGGGGAAATGGTGGCCCCTCGATGTGAGCGATACAGAGTCAAATGGCAAGTGAAATGGAAAAAGAAAACTCAAGAAACACACCAAAGAAGAAAGAAGAGAAGGGGATGCAAGGTCACCATGGGAAGAAAACATTGGGACAGAATGTGATGAACTCGATCAAGTCCGCTCGCCAAAACATTTATCAAGAAAACCACCACCAAAGGTGACCTCCTCGCATTCAAGATTATTGGAAGATGTTCACAAGGTTGTATGCAGTCCGTAAAAAATTAGATGCTAGAGTGTTTGGATACAACCGATTATTTCAAGGCAAAGTTTCCATTCATTGCATGGAAGAGAGCAGGTAGATGGGGAGGTCGATACACAACTAACATATTATCTTACATATTAACTAGCAAAGAACTAACATATTAACCATCAAAGAACTACCATATTAACTAGCGTAAACTAACATATTAACCATCGAACTACCATATTAACTAGCAAAGAACTTACATATTAACCATCCATCAAAGAACTAACATATTAACCATCGCCAACTTCGCATAATAATTTTTAAAATTCTATGACTCGGTGATCACCATATATGTGAAGTCGCCGATCGTGGGTACATCCAACATTGTAAGGAAAATGGCATTCCGTAAGAAGAAAAACATATACTATCATTGAGGATGTATACTTTTCTCAGTAAGTTGTATCTCATTGGTTGATGGAATTTGTTTTGTATAGTTCACCTTATCGATGAAGTACTTTATGATTTTGTTGATGTAGAAATTCATGAACGAGAGTATACAAACTTTAAGAAGAAGATGGAAGACCAAACCTTCGCAGCAACTCCCCGATGACGAGTAGATAGTGTGGTGCGTATCATCCACATGAAGTTGTTAAAGAGTACTTAGACCCTTTATGAAGGAAGAATTAGAGATCAAGCACACCCATCCGTGGCAATGGGTCTTATCATTCCTCTTCAAGTTGAAGGTAGCCACCGGGTTCTTGAAGTCTACAATTTTGGAAAGAGAAAAAATCTACAACTATGATTCTCTTGGTCTCAAGAAAGTTTCGATGAAAGCAACTTGCTATAGAGACTTGTCTTACTTTATGTCATGAGGTGTGGCCGATCCATCGTCACCTCATGATTTGGGAGCCCCTTGGGCTCGTGAGTTTGTGCCTCGCTACTCAACAACCGTGATACAAATAGTTGTGGCCTATTTTGCCTAGCCTATCTAGGATCGCTTTCCGAGGGTGTACCCGAGGAAGTAAACAAAATAGATATGCAACCTCATCAAATGAGGAAGAGGATTGGAATGGATATAATTAATTGTGGGTTGAATCCAGATAATCGCTTCAAAAAGCGCATAAGAGCAATTGCAGAAGAGTTTGGAGGATGCTAAAGAAGTCGGTACGTGAGCAGGGGAATCACTATGAAACAGCTTGGTGGATGCTACTTCTTCTATTTTGTGTTTAGTTGTCTAATTTTAGTATGGTAATATCATTTTGTGGTGCCGTTAATATCATCAGCTACGAATTTGTGATGATGGAATTTGTCATTCATTGCTTCATGCTTTCATGGAGTGATGAGTTAAGTTTTTAGTGAAGCATTTTTTATGGAATTAGTTGCTGATAGGTCCTGCAATGCAATATGTTTTTAGTGAAGCATTTATTATGGAATTAGTTGCTGATAGGTCCTGCAATGCAATATGGTTATTGGAATATTTTGTTTCATCAAACATTTGTGTATAGTTTAGGCGGGAAATGTTCTGGGCGGGAATAGTTTGGCTTTGACACCACTCAAGGGGAAAATAGTGTGTTTTCCTTTATAAGTACAAACCTGGTTGCCTTTCTTGGTCCATCCCATTTCTTTTATTTTCTCGCTCAAAATGGGTGGGGGTGAGGATGGTGAGGATTCTACCAAGAATAATACAAATGTTGGTTCATCATCAACCAACTATAGCAAATGTTTTGAGTGTGGGGAAACCGGCAATCGAAGATCAACCGGCCCATGGGCAGCACGCACCGGTCCGCTATGCTTCAAGCACGAAATATGAGGTATGGTGTAAGTACAAAGCCACATAGTCTAGGAAGAAGGTTTCTCTCATGCAGGGCGGTCCATGCAAGGGTTTTGAATGGATAGATCTAGAAGGTGAAGGGGACACATAAGGCTAAAGCACCGCTAGTGAAGCAAAGGTAACAAAGGAAAACCAGTTGCAAATCACCATTGATGGTCCTATTAAAATGAAAATAGAGGGCGTTGTTGATGATGTTAGCCTACTTGTAAAGAAACTATCCATTAGAGACTCCACCATGTCCTTGTTATAGTTACCGATATTAATAGTACAAGAAGATGTCCGCTCAAACCAAATTAATTATGAAACCAAAATTGCCAACCAATACTATCCAAAATAAAGCCATTGGTAACAATTTACCACTAACATATATGCAACCTGCAAGTGCCAATTTCAAACAAACCAAAGCTACCAATCGAAAGATCATATGTACTCTTCATATGCAAAATCACGGTGGAATCCCAAATTGAAAAATCAATCCACTCAAAGATCATCACCGGCAACCGTGCAAGTTGCCTTATTGTGGTCCAAGACCACCACAACGCTGCATACACCTTCTTCTTTGCACCGACTCCTCTCCTTTAGAGCTTTTCTTTTTCGTGGTCTTCCGGCATCACCTCATCAACGGGTGGACGGACGATGATGCCATCATAAACCCAAACCCAATCGTTTTTTTCTCTTAATGGTGTCCAGCCTCTCTCTATATGTATCCATCATTTCTTTTGTGTACCAATGCAAGCAAAAGTCATATGCACATAGCTTACGGTGATCGATTGCCTTCATAGCATGGCTACAAGGGAAGACCAACCCGTTGAAAGAAACCGCGATGTGCAAGTCTTCTCCAAAAGGTCTACGGTGTCGACGGTCTAGTGATTGCACGTAATAAACGCGTTCACTTGCCTTTGTTGTTGCCGTGAAACGCCTACTCGAATATCTCGACGAGATGAGCACTTCCTCGCCTGATTTGGTCAGTTTTGTCTTCACTTTGACGCCATCACCCTAGGTAGTCATAAAAATGTTTCATTATGTTCAACCCGATACCATTGACAAGAGATGTCACCGCATAGCTCTCTCGAAGTATCATCTTGTTCCAGCTCTCTATGTGATTTGTGTAGCAAATGCCATACCTTCTCATTGGAGCAAAAGCACAACACCACGACTCTTTCGAATCTTTACAATCTTTGCATAACCTTTGTTTGTCGGCCTGATAAATTTGGCTCATAAGTCTTACAAATTCTACCCGCTCATAAGTTTCAAGTTTATTTCTCTCACCTTCCCTTTTGTCTCTTGCTTAGTCATACAATTTGAAATGTGTTGTGCACAAAAAGCAATGGACCGCATTAGGGAAGTATTTTAGGCACGGGCTTGAAGAATGCTTACATGCCTATCGAGAGAAGAACAAAGTTTTGTTCCGCCCCAACAACAAGGTCTCTTAACTTTTTCCGTAAAACCAATCCCGGTCATTATTTTTTCCTTTGGGACTATGGCAAATGCAATTGGAATACGTGGCTATCGCCATCAGCCGCGATAGCAGTTAGTATGATTGAGTTGTACCTACCTGTCATGAAAGTGCCATCAATCATAATCAATGGACGAAGACATCTTTTGTAAGCTCGGACAGTGACGCCGTAGCTCACAAACAAACGTTCAAACTTGTGCTCAGGGGCCGATGACGTTTGCAGCTCGGTGAAACAATCTGAATCCACTCTTTTAAGTTCTTTACAATAATTT
The DNA here is from genome assembly GCF_015680905.1 of Coptis chinensis. Taxonomy (NCBI): domain Eukaryota; kingdom Viridiplantae; phylum Streptophyta; class Magnoliopsida; order Ranunculales; family Ranunculaceae; genus Coptis; species Coptis chinensis. The sequence goes on from NC_141464.1 coordinate 80,417,909, forward strand.
GGCAACATTTGGTACGACTGACTAAAGCTTCCCCTTATCTGCAAGCAAAAAAGCGAAACAAACATAAGTTAGTTGTTGCTACTATTGCGTTAATTAGTTGCTGATATAACCAAGGCATTGCATTGCAATTTCTTTTGCTTTCCAAGCAACTTTATACGACACATTTGTCTGGTGTAAGGCCCTTAACCTCCAACCGCAATCGCTTTGAGCCATATCAATATTGTCCCTAAGTTTCGATTTCACAACTTCTGAAACCCATTTTGCATCAGCTTGTTTATTAGTTGCAATTGCTTTATCTTGTGAACATGTATGTGCTTCTCTAAAGGTTATAATAACCCATATATCAGAACCAGTGGTCGGCTTTGCAAACAAATGAAATGTGCAACCAGGAGACTTACATTTCATATAAATCATCTCATGAGAAGTGCTCGCGACGACGCAAATCAAACATGTTTGCTATTATGCATTTGACTTCATGTCTTTTATAAGATCATCCCGAGTAGGATAGTGTTGTCCTACTTTAGGAGGAACAAACTTCAGTTCACATGAGGAGGAGTTACATCCACTTTAGCCGGTGTTTCGGACTATGGGAGAGAGCGAAGAGGATCATATCCTTGATGTAAGTCTTCCGAATTGAGATCTTCGCACCGAATAAGCGTAGCATCAACCATTCCATCCGTTTCAATATCGGTTCACTTTGGCCTTCATCATCATTAATAAATCATATCGGTTCACTTTGTCCTTCCTCATCATTAACAAATCATAGGTGTGCCTCCCCAAAAAACTCTTGACTACGGTTAGAGTAGACCATACATCACAATCATCATCCAATAATTGAACTTCATCATCATCATCTTGATTACCACCATTTACTACTCTAACTTCATCATCATCACCCATCCTTTACTTGTACTACTTCTTCTTCTTCTTCAAAATTAACTTCATGTAGTATTTCAACTTCATCATCATCACCCCCTCATTATTGTCAATATTTTGATTCATGGAAATTCTATATTCCTGGGGGCGCCCTCTCAGATCACCATATGGATTTTGGGAATCAAAGTCATCATAATCGTTGATCGAGATCCGGGTACACCATCTTGCTCATCACCATCATTGACCGGCCCCTCAGATAATATCGAGAATTAGCTCTCCACTATCGAATCGAACTATATGTTACCTTGCAAGACTATAGTGTGTACCTTCCACAAACGGAGAAGGCGGTGGACCGTTTCTTTATCCTCAGATCGAAGGTTCAGTGTAACTTCGTGAGGAAACACCCTCGGCCAAATATCTATATTTCAATGAACACTCAAGAAGTTCCACACCACTATCAGTGACGATGTAAGCTATCATCTATCAACATATCCCATTGATATCGAAGACTTACCGCCATTACCTTTTTCGAACGTTGACAAGCCGTGAGGTTGAATGTGTTCTTCGACGCCGTGAATCTCCACATCTTCCCATTGATGAGTCCCCACTCTCCCACCCGTGGTTGGTCAAGGGGACTTTCCGAAAACCAAAGATTCATAACTATCGAAATAAAGCATGTACCCACCCTCACTAATAATGACCAAACCAAATGGAACTGCATTACTTACCAATTGCTTCATCGACAAGTTTAAATTGGTTAATAGGACGCCTCGACGAGCTAGCTCCTTCGCTTTTGAAAGAAAGTGTTTTGAGGAGAAACAATTAGCTTGACTCGCGTCTTTTGTTTTAAAAAGAGTGTTTGACAGAGAAACACCGCTTTGAGTCGCGTCTTTCTTAAACAACTCGGTAGCAACTTCTTTCTTCTTAGCATTAGGGTCAGTCCATTGCTTACCACTTCTACTTCGTTGATAACCCAAACCATCATTGTTTTTCTTGGAGACTTTCTTTGTTTCATAATCATGTTCAAATAACTGCTTTCTTCATCAATTCGACACGGGACTTCTTCGTCCAAGTATCTTATAGAAAAAGTAGATCTCTTTCTCGACAACACACCTTCCACGGTACTCATGAATCCTTCAAATGAAATACCCCCATCACAAACTCTCAATTTCACCTCGCCACCAACATACTTCATCCGCCATACTTGTCCGCTTTCATCTCCCCATTGTAGTGAATAAGAACATCAAAAGAAGTACCTAACCAAGTAAGTATAAAAAAAACAACCAAAAAGCAATGGTTACAAAAAGTATCTAACCATAAACCATAAAACCTGAAAAGTAAATTCAAACATTTAAGCACAAACTAGACCCAACTAGTTAAACTAACACTTTTAGGACATTTATGATTTAATCCATCTTAAATGCCTTAATATTAAACCCAACATTAAATATAGAATCAACATGGAAACCACAACATGCTACCACAACTATATAATCAACATGCATTTATGCATGGAGACGCCATAGTTTGTCTTCAAAACCCTCTTCCTTGAAAGATGAAACATCAAACAAACAAAACACTAAACTATTGGAACAAAACCGTGAGACCCAAGGCCCTAGATAGCTTAAAACAACAAACTATACCTTTATCATGTGAATGTGTCATGTTTTCCATGTCAAACCTTAAAAAATACAAAAAGCAGAGGGACAATGACGAGGAAGAAGAAGAAACAACCAAGAAAAAAAAAAAACTTTGAGCTTTTGTCCTTATTTTTTTAGGTTGGCTCAAAATACGAGGTAAAAGTTGTAAAGGTACTGACAACAAAAATCACTGAGAGTTGCTGATAGTTTATTAGTCAGTTGCTTCTTCATTATAGCAACCACAGATACTACAACATGTTTGATTAACGTGTTTTCTTGATCAAGATCCAACGGTTGTCCATCACTGTAAAGTCAAACTCATGAGGTACAATATGACAGAGTTATGCGCAGTAGGTAAAGAGGGGAGAGAGAGTGTTGCATGTCCACGTGGGCATTGTTTGAAAAAAGGGAGAAGGGCAAAAGTGTCAAAAGTGAGGTTGAAAAGTCAAAATTGAAGAGTGGTTACTACTTGGGAACAGATTGACATTATGGGTTACTAATTGGGAAATTACCCAAGTTACAATCTAATGTCAAGGATATAAGATTTTCAGCACATATCTTCATCTCACAATCATACTCATCTGGGAAAAAGTTATACGTATCATGTATGTGCAATCTCATAAGCAAAGGAGCAAACACAAGGATAATCATGTCCGACCATGAACATTTTTCAAAACGAAACTCTTGAAGGACCGGTAATTTAAAAGTGACTCGCTGAATTGATTCTACATCGCAAGTAAATGTTACATCCTCAAGATGAAGGACCTTAAGGCTTGAAAAGGTTACCAAAGGCGGAAGCTTATTTTCGACAATGGGGCAATGCCTTCACCAGATGAAGAAACTCAAGAAGAATTTGTGATGAATAGTTCATGAACTTTACGCCTTAATACTATAGAGATCCATGCATTAACATGAGACGACCAGTAGGCCGTTGTACATGTGAGGCGTAACATTTGTATATATCATATATGAGCCGTGGAAAAGCAGACCCTATACACAAAACTTATAAACTTCTCCCTAACAATTGGATCACTACTCTTTGCTTTCGAAAAATACAAGATGTTATCGAGAAATCGAGAATGGGAATTGAGGTCCAAAGGTACCTCCATTTCTTGATAATACACTTGTACCAACTGCAAATTTTGTGGGAAGAAGGGAGAGTATATCTTTGAAGAACGACTTCAAGTAAAGAACTTCACCTATCATTTCCACCTTTCACCACCTTTTGTTTACTCATCACAAATTCCTTGTGCATGCCCTATAGATTTTGTATAGAGACTAGAATTTAACCCGTATACATTCACTTTCGAGTCATAATTAAATGAATACATATAAATTGAACTTTTACAATAGAATTACAATTTTTTTTTTTTTTGACATTTAAATTGAACTTGTTAGTGTCATTGTGATACTCTTAACCTAATATGCCTTAGAAAATCATCTTGGTCGAGTATATGTATTGAGAGCAATTTGTTCATCTAGAAGCTTCATCAAGAAGCGGAGTGTACTTGCATAAAAAAAAAAGCAGAGTGTACGTAGACAACTTTCACTGTTCATTCATTGTGTAATCCATATTCAATTTATACACGTGTCTCAAACGGTGAGCAGTCCAAGTCATTCTAGCCTCTAAGCACCTTCAACCCTTCAAGTCTTCAACATTCAAACATTGGCAATGTGCAAGGTGGTTTGAGGACTACGGGTGCAATGTGGTTTCATTTGAGACTATGAGACACATACCAAATAAAATGAAAGAAATGAGGGGTTTTTTTTTTTTTTTTTTTTTCAATTAAATTTTTGTTATTTTAAATTACTCTTTTGACAAAGGAATGATAACAAAAATTTCTTTCTTTGGAGCAGTCTCATACTCTCATCCCCACATTGAACACTTCGGTTTGTTGTTGTTGTTGTTTTTTATTTATTTATTTATTGGTAAGTCTGTTTTTAAATGAGATCAGTAACTCTTTGATGCTGGTGGCATGGGCGGATCTAAAATTGCCACTCAAGAGGGACTGTTACAACTAACATACACAGCAAATATATATGATTGCCACTCATGGGGCTGCTACAACTAACATACACTACAAATATGTTTTTGGAGGAATTATATACACTATTATAATTAGCATTTTTTTTTCGGCAGAAAAGTTACACCCCCGCCCTTGGCTAGCTGGGCTTGACCCCATATCTCTGATATCACAGATAATAAGTACAATAAAAATAAAAACTTTGGTTTAATAAACAACAAAGTTTCACTATTAATTTATAAGTAAAAATAAGCACCTTATCCCAACATTTTTTAGTTTTCTTTCGACTTCTAATGTTTTGCAACACACTATCTTCATGGCGTAGCTTCTTGAACATTTACTCGCACTTAGAAAGAGTAAAAAACATTAGGGGAAGAATTTGACCTTAATATTTGAAATTAAATGATGAAAAATGGTGATAGTGGTTGAAGTTTATCAATATGAGGCCTACTGAGCATAGATGATGTCAAACTAAAAAGCAATCATCTAGCATAGATTGAATCTAAACGATGAAGATTGAACCAAAACAGAAATGAGACTCCATGACAAAAAAAAAAAGTTAGTGCTAGAGGAGGCCTTATGATGGCAGAGCCAAAGAGGCTGGGGGCTAAAGAAATGAGAGTATGCCCATCAGAAGTATAAGTGGACCAAATCGTCAAATCCTATTTATATATATCACCGAGGCTGCATAGTATAGTCGTACATGTTCATCAACATATGAAGTACGAATTTCTTTTTGTCATATCGGAAATTCGGAACATGATATGCAAGTTCATTTAAAGAAAAATTAATACAAATGTGAAGGGAGTCTTGGGGTTATCAGAACTTGTAATGGAGTGGCTTTCATATTAGTTATCCCAACACCCTCAGTCATGTTTACAGGCGCACCAGATGGAGTTTCAAATATGAACCCTTGCAACAAAGATGCAAGGGTCAAGTGCATCAGTTGAAGAGCAAATGAGATCCCTGGGCATGATCTTCGACCCGACCCAAAATGGAATGAGTTCGAAATGGTGACCCCTAACGTCCATATTTGCTTGGCTTGTCAGAAACCTTTCTGGTCGAAACTCAGAGGAGCATAAGCACAATTCCTAGGCAAAGAGGAAGACAAAAAAATAGGAGAAGCAAAATACAAAGTTACCAAAAATATCGGTCTTATGTCTTTCTCACTTTAAACTACCAAGCTCATGCAAACGTTATTAAAAAAAGTAACTTGAAATATGAAATGTTGCATTGCAATTTGATTGAAATATATAGTCAACGCCTAAAGTTCAAGAAGAAGGGAAGGATGCCTACTCTAAACAAACAGCAGGTGAATGGATGCCTACTCTAAACAAACAGCAGGTGAATGGATACACTTTAACAAACAGCAGACAAACTACCATATTGAAATATAGTTCTCCCACTGAAAAATCTATCATCTGCTTTGGAACCGAGACTGGTGAACACGTTAGCCAAATTATATCCTCGAAAGTGTGTTCTCTAAATGATCTGGCCTTTGCATCGTTTCCAACATATAAATCTTGAATGGCGGAAGGTAGGTGACTGAGCAAAGGGAGACTGATTTTTCCTTGCTTACAACATGACCCAAAAAGATAAAAAAGATATATGAACGTAACTGATATCTTAAGGATAATAGAATGAGAAGATACTATATAAGAGCACGCTCGATAAAGATTAAATAACTTACAAATGGTGAGGAAGCGTGAGTTGAGACAGCTCTACAGGTAGTTGCTGCCGAATGGGAATGGGGTTTAACCACCAATTATGATTAGCCACCTGATCTGACCCAAATTTTGCAAACTTGTCAGCCACAAAATTGCTCTCTCTATAGCTCCAGCTAAGTTGAAAACTTGTGTTTGCTGCTAGTAGCTCCTTGATGTCTGTGATAACTGATTGAATCTCCCAAGGGATTTGGTGAGAAACCCTCACAATGCAGTTATACAGATATTGCGAAGTCAGTCTCAAATATCACATTTGTCATGTTTAGCTTATGAGCTAAATATAAACCGGTTCTCAAGGCGGTCATTTCAGCTAGTAGAGTTGATCATCTAGATATTGGAGAACTTCCTACCTAAATCCAAAACCCTGCTCGAAATTCTGCAGATTTACTGGAACAATCACCCTTATCTTTAGGTCTTCAATAACTAAAAACCAAACGTTTGCTTAACATTTTGACCACTTCAATAAAATGTAAAAATAATCATCTCGACATCACTCTCCACCTTTTAGCTCAATTAACTTGAACATAAAACACATCAACTCAAATTCTCAAAATATCCCAATAAACAGTGACCTATCTTAACAATGTAGCAAAAAGTAAAATAATTAAAAGTCATGGTCCAACTAATTTATACAAAATTGCAGAAAATAAACAAAAAAATTGAGTACCTGTCCCTGATCATATCAAGTAAAACACCAGAATTCTCCTCCATTTGTTCATTTATAACTTTCAACTATAGTGCAATCCTCTATGGCCTCATGTTGTATAGACAATTCTACGCCGGTGGGTATATAAGCACAGTGTCTCCTTAACAATGGCTTGCAGGTACAGAAGTTTTTCTATGTTCGATTCTTCAACACGTTTATCTCTTCCCACTTGGATATCAATCTCATCTTGGGCCTTCTTCAAAATGTGCCTATTGTTAAGCAATAAAGAGAGTGCCCATAGTAGTATCCGTTGCAGCTAAGATCATAGCCTGCATCACAAGGGAGACACCGGTGAGTAGTCTTATCGATAAATAATTCAACTTAAATTAATAAATAAAACACTTGCATTCCTACAATAAAATCACTCAAATTCAACAAAACATGAATAAAATGTCCATTAACAAATAAAAATCATTCATAAAAACAATATAAATTCAAGAAAAAATTAAATGCGTGTTGGTTGGGTACTTACAGACATGTCAAAATCTCTCCCTCTATGGACAGGGTACACTGTCAGTAGTTTCTTCACATGGAAACTGGCGTCCTCTTTCATGTCTTCAAAACTTCATAAACACTTCTCTTGGCCCCTCTAAGCTCAGTTTCCAGTACGCTTCTCTTGGCCTGCTTTCGCCAAGGACTGAGTATTTTGATGTTTTGAAAACTGATAAAAGCAAAACCGTAGTCAGCCAAAGAATTAATCAAATTAGTCATAAGCTTGAAACGCATTGCACAAATTTACTTACATTCACAAACAACAGTGTTGGGCAGTAAAAGAACAAAAGGAAGAAAAAACCAAAAATAATTGAAAACTTCACCCTGTATGCTCAGAGCACAATTTAAATCCAGAATAGGCTGATTGTGTTCCACATCTGCAGGCTGCAGCAAGAGAGCCAGTTATGGGAGATTAGTTTATTCGTTAGTAACATTAGCATATAACACTACGTCCACCTCTGATCAATTACTGCAAAATGAGCATACCTCGTGTTGCAATGGCATGACGATGAATGGTTGGATCAGACCACGCAAGTGGACCAAGGAAACCTTAACACAGTTCACCTGGGTCGGCCGGATATATTCTTCAACGCACGTTCCACATTCTCATAATGGATATGTCAAAGATCTTCTGTCCCATGCTTCCAATGAATTTAACCATTGGGATCCAATCCATCTATACCCCCTAGTTCAGAGACACTACATTTTGCTGGGATGCCTCCTCCTAAAGTAAGATTCTTCACATCTAAAGAAGTAGAAGTCGACCTTGTAACCTGATTTTGTGTGAATCCATTGATCTCATGGAATAAAGTTTAAATGAATATTAATGCTTCGAAATGATGCAATTATATGGTCAGGCTTAACTGATTTTAATAATATGCAAAGATGCAATAGACAATAGCATACCTTGATCGCTCTCCTGTTCTCAAGCTGTTCAAGGAATTCCGCAGTTCCGAATTTTTGGATTGGAATAGATCTTGCTTGAATTCCTTCAGTCCATTTTTAGGATATTGTTTCAGAAAATGTATTTACTGAAAATATTGTGACAGATTTCTATGCGGGGTGAAGATCACTGAAGAAGGCTATAAAAAAGAAACAGATCTTCACCTCTCTTCCGAAGCTTTCAGAATCAAACAAAAAGTCTTCTTCGTAAACAAAGCAACCAATCTCCCTATTGCTTAGTGTCTGTTGGGAGAGAAGTTCTGAGGAACTGTTAGTGGGGGCAAAGCTGCAACGCCTAAGTGTTGGACAATCAAAAGTTGAAAGTGATGCAAGTCTAGGTCCTCCCTCCAAGTCCTTAACATTGGAGGCATGAAAATTGGGAGCCTCATCATGATTAATGGAACCCTCTGCTGCCACAGAAATAGCATGTGAGGCAGGAAGCTTGTCTTTTGGCTGCATGTTTACTTTGAGCCTAGGCTGGAATTTTCTTGCAGTGCTCACTGCTGATAACAAATATCATATGTTGAAAGTGGTATAAAGTTAGAATATATCTATATGTGTAAAGCTTCAAAATGGAAACTCGGTCCATGTCTTACCACCTGCAGCTCTGGATTCATGGATGAAGTCATCAAGCCCAAAAAAAATCTCTGCAGTCTGAGAGTAATTAAATTACCAAGAGTACATTAAAGTCGACACCAGAACAGGAAAAATTGGAAAAGACAATTATCGAAATTTGACACAGGAATGAGATTTATGAGTCCATACCTCTTTTCCTGATTTTGTGAAATTTGATTGCAAATCTCCATGAGAGATGGAGATTGTTGACTCTGAATGTAAAGTATCTCTGGAACCCAAATACTCTTTATCCGAGAGATGTTGGGACATAATGTCCAATTGATGAAAATGATGCTAAATTAAAAGGATTTAATTCATAATTTCATACCCAGCCTTCATACGGTTCTTTGGATCACCAGTGGAGTAACCTATGAAGTAGAAAATCCGACCCACGGTAAAAACCAATCCAAGAGCAGTAGGAACAGTAGGATGTATACACAACTTATTTGAGAACACTGGTAACATAGAAAAATAAATGCAAGAAAAGGAACACGTTATCTCAATTTGTTCCTAAGGAAAGGTTAATTGAGGAAGACGTGAATTTTTTTTTTATAACATTACCTTTAGAGAAATTAAAGTAGCACTTCCGGATAGACAACATTAGTTGTGTCGTCCATAGAATCTGGTGGAAGGATGACACTGATTCTGTTTGAAGAAGTACATCTAGAAAGGGCAACGTATAACTGGCCATGACTAAACACAGGGTTCCGCAAATCAATCCCGACATACTTAACAGATTGTCCTTGCGATTTGTTTATTGTCATTGCATATGAAAGGCGAACTGGAAATTGAAGTCTGGTCATTCGAAATGGCAATTCTTTTGATGATGGCGTCAAAGCTATTCTGGGGATACAGCGAAAATTCCCTGCCTTCTCTCCAGTTAGAATTCGAACTTGGATGACGCGTGGCTTGCAACTCACAACCATCAAGCGGGTGCCATTACAGAGACCATCTCTCGGTGCGATATTCCTTAGCAACATTATCGGGCATCCTTGTTTGATTTGAAGCGAAAATGGTGGCAACCCTGAAGGATCAAGAGAGTTGAGGTACTCATTTGGATAACGGTTTGCAGTAGCACCGTCGCTTAGGCTTTCAACCTCCAACTTGTCGATCAGGCTTTCAACCTCCAACTTGTCGATCAGCAGCCAAATAAACAATAGGTTCTCCACGAAATAAATCTAATGCGGCAGAATTAATCAACTGCGACATCATCATTGCGTCGCGTAAAGAATTGTTCGCTCGGTAAAAAAATTTTGGTCAGTTTTAGATCACGATTCAATTGTGGATAAACCAAGATATTAATTCTTGAATATCTCTCATTTCGAATTGCTGATGGCAATTGAACAACTTCTTCGCGTTCTTCCCCCAACCTAAAAAGTCGTAATAAAATGGAAACTCTTAGGTTAATGAATGCTTGAAAAAAAACATTTATAATGGACTATATAATGGACAACTAAAAAGAATTTGAGTAATTTATGCTTTACCTCTATTAAGTAATTGGCAAATGCCACATTTTCAGGTAACAAACTATCCAATCTCATATTCTGCACCAAAGTTAAAACCTTTACATGTTTCCAGAGCGATGACCTTATCAATGACGCCACTACAACCATTTCTCGGCTGCCTTTCGGTATCACTGGTAATATTTGGCGAAAGTCTTCACCTAGTACTACTGTGATCCCACCAAATGGTTTCTTATTGTTGCAAACATCTCTAAGCGTGCGATCAACTGCTTCAACACAGAACCTATGTTGCATTGGAACTTCATCCCAAATTATTAGATTCGTTTGTTTGAACAGTTTAGCTTGGAGTGAGTCCTTTTTAAACCCACATATAGAGTCTTCCAATACTTCAAACGGAATTGAAAAAGTAGAATGAGTCGCTTCTACCCCCGTAATAAAAGTGAAGCAATACCGGTTGAGGCAACCGCAATAACAATATGACCAAGAGTGCGACATTTGTCTGCGATTGTATTATACAAAAATGTTTTACCCAGGCTCGCCACTCCATTTAGAAAGAAAGCTTTCCCCTCGTTCAATCACAGAGTCAACTACAACGCCATAATGATTTCGTTGTTCATTGTTAAGGCATTCAATATTATGGTTTATACGCCTCCTTTACATCAAACCGAAGTTGGCGCTGCTCCCATATCAACCTATTCTTAGTCACTATTCCCCAATTTCCAGGTTGGTTGTGGCATTGGTGGAAAATTTTCTAGAGTTTTACCTGATTCCAAAAGATATTGTTCCAAAAGATGCAACCCAAAAATCTCTAACTTGCTCCTCTGTTGGATTGGGATATTGATTGGGGAAGATAGTCGATCTTGTTGTCAAATTGTCACATAGACTTGCTGAGAATTTTGCCCATAACTCATGAGGTTGTGTTGGGTTGCACTCTAGCAAAATAATACTGAATAGTCTTCTGAGCTGGTGTCCCATAGTCATTATAGATGCTTCCTCTAGACATTGTATCCACTCCTTATCATCTTCAAGAAGTCCACATGCAACACATGCTGACTTGAAAGTAGGGTGGGGAATACCATCAACCGTTCGCAGATTTTCAAATGATGTTGGCCCCTTCACAACAGATAAGAGTAAACGCAGATAGAACCTCTCCCCTTCGTTGGGTTTAGCAAAATACATTCGTCCAATTGCATATCCCTTATTTTGTTTCCGTTTGGTCCATATCTTGTCTTGTTTATGCCAAACAAAGTGCTGAGGAAATTCTTGGTAAGTATAAAGCCGGGCTTCAGGATTTGAAGCACAACACTCAAAGAATGCAGTTAGACTCGACTTTTGGTTTTTTGCTCTAGCGCGAATCTTCTCGAGTGGATCTTTTGGGTTATACACAACATGATGCATTCCTTCTAAATGAAGGGCTAGCCGTACAACAGTGGGGAACTCTTCATGTAATGAATATCCATATATCCTCCAAGCAGCTTCTGATGGTCCAATATATCTAGCATCAATGTATTGCTGAATCTCATCTCCACCAGCCAACACTAATGTTGTTCGATCATGACCTTTGTATATGTACTTATGGATATACTTCACACAATGCAAACCGGCACAAACTTCAACATTGATATGACAGTTAAACATTCTTGCTAATTGCGGATTATATGGGACGACGTCACCATTGTCAACTTTTTATCCTTCAATTTAGTAGACACGCTTTGTCATCACGACGCATATAGAGGGGATATCCATCTTCACTATAGTTGTCACATCGGCAAAGGCATGGGGGTAATGTTTTGTGCATTTGCCATTTTCCATACACGGTGAGCTCATGTTTCTCTCACCACATGGACCGTGTATCATGCAAGTTATTATCGTTTCAAAAAGCATTGGATCTGCATTTGGATCAGGAAGTTCCGCAGACACGACATTATCAATCTGGACTGGAGTGCGTATTTTGTCTTCGTGGTGAAGGAAAAAGAGCGCATGCATGTGTGGAAGACCACGCTTTTGAAATTCAATAGTGTAAACATGTGCTACTTCACGACCAAATACATTCTTATCTTTGATGAATTTCATTAAGGCTCTTCTCTTTAGTTCAAACACACGGGCAACCAGCTCAGGTCTGTCTGTTGCATTTTGATGTTTGTCGAGGGCATTTTGTATCTCGGGCCACCTAGGATTTGCCGTCATCGTAAGGAATATATCTGGATGCTTGTTGTAACGTGTTATGGCCATTGAATCTTGAAAAATCTCAAACATGTGTCTTGGACTTCCGGTAAACGATGAAGGCAAAATAAATCTCTGACCAATCTCATTTGGATCCACACCATCCTATACATCTGTTAATCCCATGTACACTTCCGCACGAAGTTTATCCTGATTCATTTTATAGTAATTCAAGCGATTTTGCTCAGTTGAAGCCCAAGCATCACACATAAATTCTTGGAATAGCTTTCCACCATGAAGTATTGGTGAGAACTTCGATTATTGGCTACTGAACAAACGATACGCATAAAATACCATCCGAAGTCATTCGCTTCGAAAGTTATCGTTTCCAACATCATATATTTTCATTTCACATGACCAGCCCAATTCCCCATGAGGGAAGAATAGAGGATAGTGTAGCGGAAGATAAGCAGGATTACATTCATCTATGCGGTTCAATGCATTGCCAGCTTTATAATGTAGTACAATATCTCTTGTACTACTCACTTCGGTTCCATCCCCAGGTAAAACAACTGCAATTTCATTTGCTGATGGAAGGTTGTATCGTCTCCGGTCAGTTGACGAATTGTAGTGCAAATACGCTGTGACACTATCATCCCCGACCTCATTTGCACTCAATATATCATGGGCTTGACGGAGGGTATCCGTAAATCTATTACACTCTAGTAATGTGGTCTGGATAATGTCTAGAACGTCACGCCTCAAATGGGGATTTCTGCGGTGACGAACATCAAGTGCTGATGCTGGGTCATAAATATAAAGCTGAGCATACGTAGGTTCCTTTCCCGGTTCTGGAAGTAAGGATCCAATTTGATGGCGCAACTCACCATGTACAGTGAATGGGATATGACCTGTCTCACTGAAAAATCTGTCATCTGCTTTGGAACCGAGACTGGTGAACGCATTAGCCAAATTATATCCCCGAGTGTGTTCTCTAAATGATCTAGCCTTTGCATTGTTTCCAACGTATAAATCTTGAATGGCGGAAGGCAGCGGATTGAGCAAAGGGAGACTGATTTTTCCTTGCTTACAACATGATCCAAAAGAGGACGCTTTAGGTGATGACCTTGCCGACCTCTCATCTATCCAATGAAGAGCTCCACAATAAGGACACTCCACATCCATTTTGCCAAGATAATGACGACCATCGGTATGCAAATCAATAGAAGGTTGTGCGACATCATCAATTTCCATAGGAGGTTGTTCATCATTAGTACCCATAGCACATTCTGGACTTATCGTGTTTGAGAATTCCTTGAAGAAGAAAAAAAAATGATATGTTAAGGATAATAGAATTAGAATATACTATATAAGAGTACTATGTAATGCGATAAATAAAAACTTACAAATGGTCGAAAAGTTTATTTTGGCTAGAAGAATCATTTCCAAGGTCGTGATTACCAATGATAGTGACCCAAAAAAACACACACCTTTAGTTCGCTTGGGTGGAGTGAGCAAGACTGCATCACTCGCTTTGTTCTTCGTATTTTGTCTGAAACCAACATTTGATGTAATTGGGGGATTTCTCACCTCAAAACTTCTTGTAAAATTTGGTGCCATTACTGTGTGTGGACCTGTTGGCATAAGTTGTTGCATTTGTTGCTCTCTCTCTCTTCGTGCACGTTGTGCCAATGAGCGTCGAGAAGGTACAGAGTTGATGGACACTGCAATGCGTTGTATATGTTCCTGTTGTCTTCTTGCACGCTGTCCCAATTGGCGTTTGGAAAGTAATTGAAGGTTAGAGGGATGAGCTGGTGGTTATTGTTCAGCTTGGTGTCTTCCATCTTGGGCAACAACCTATAGTTTATTGCAAAATTGAAATAATAATGCAACTTAGGCAAAGTATAAACAAATAGAAATTGTTAAAGCACGAAACAAACACATAGAATCAGGGACTTAAGTACCATGGCTTTGGCTTGAAGATTTTAGTGAAGTTTGTTTGAAGATTTCTCTTCTCTCAGAACCTCACTCCAATCCTACCTCGTCTTACACTCTAAAAGTCAAAAGTAATTAAACCTATCAAGCCAAGTACTCAAGACATTATCTCATGTATTCATTAGAAACTAATAATGCATATGCATAAAAGTTTCATTCAAGAGAACGTAACAATATGAAAAGTAAGAAGACTTACCCATGGGGATATGGCCCGGGGCTTCGTGAGCAGCCCGATTCTTTCATCCCTTTCACTACCTTCGGACACGCCAAACATCCACAACTTATAATCAATATAATCATCAATATAATCGGTAATTGTATACACAACTTATTTGGAGCGTAACTTCTACCGATTCTATAATGTAAAAGTGCAAATACCTCGATGGGGCGGCAGAAGTGGTTTTTATAGCGGTCGAGAAGACAAAGCTATAAGGAGGAGCAGAAAACTGCAAAGACATTATATTATTCACCGAAGCATGTGTAGTAACGCCATCCTTTGGTCTTCGTGAGTATACTGAAAGAGACCCCTTCGGACACATAAACGGAAACACTCTATGTTACATTGTGGACGCTTAACTTTACATCAATATAATCGAATTGTGTACACGGCTTATATGAAACGTAACTACGCCCGATTCCATAATGTAAAAGTGCAAATACCTCGATGGGGCGGTAGCGAGACCACAAGAAAGAAGAAAGGCAGGCAAAGCTTCAAAATAAACAGAGAAGAAGCAAAGAACACCAATAGCGGGAGAAGCGGTACTATCGGTTCTGCGGCTAAAGTTGATGAATAAATAAACAAAGGATTTAAGCAACAACACCAATAGCGGGAGAAGCAAGTACTAATAGTGGCGACTAAAGTTGATGAATGTGTGATATTTGGAGGTCTATATAGAAGATGAGTGGCAAGATAGGATTGTTTCATTGGGTGACAGTAGTAACTTTTCATACGACTCTCTATTTCCTGGGATTCTGTATTATCCTAGGACTATGTATTAATATATTACCTTGATTTTCTCCTAAATTCAAGGATAATGCTAAGAATTAGCATTAGATAGGAAGAAAATAATTACATTAAGAATTTAATTGGACTACGTTAGAATAAGAGTTGTCTGATCAAATTTAATTGGATTTAATGTCGCCAATTCCATTCGACCCCCCTTTAAAATAAGAGTTGGACATACCCAACAAAACACTCCTGTACCCCAACTTTAAAATAAATAAAAATAATAATTTTAGACACATTTAGCTTTCTAAATTACCCTTCTTTTTTATTAGACGTACCCAAGATATTTATTGACTAAAACAAGTCAGAAGAAAAAGACTGACGGAGGGTTTCTTCTTCCCTAATAACCTCTTATTCTTTTATCTCATCAATAAACATGCAAACCCCCACTTTTGATTTGAATCAATCATACTAAAGTAATGACGATGAATACCAACCGAATGAGGATGAAGAAAAAAAATTCAAAATCAAATACTTTAGATTACTACAATGTGTTATTCTGGTTATTGCTTCGCTGTTAATTTATGAGGCTGACCACGGATGTCTCAGTTTCTTATACACTGTTACTTGCATTACTTTTGGTAATTTTGAAATACTGCCTACCTAAGATTTTTTTTTACTATTGCAGTTTGCCACTTAAATTATGATTATAGTTAGGTTGACCAAGTGCATGTCTGCTTTCTAGTTTGTAACTTTCTATTGCTTTCTTAGCCCTTAGCTCAAGTGTTGTTTCTGTCTCTACTATTTTGTTTCTGAATTTGTTCACCTTCTGATTTTATCTATAGGTATAAGTTTGACTGCCGAACAATGGTCTACCTTTAGGAAAGATGTCCCTACAATAGAGGAATCCATCAAGAAGGTGAAGTCGAGGTTGAGATGAGGTTACAAATTTGGGTAGAAAGCCTGTGAGACATGAAGTCTTCAGCATTTTTGTTGTTTGAATTGGTATTGCTAAAATGTAACTACAATACCATGTTCACCTGAAAGTACCATGTTGTTTTGGATTGTGAATTATAGAAGGTTAGGGTTTTGGCTTTGATGAACAAGTTATTGTATGTAGATAGACTTTTGGACCTGGCGGAATGATTTTAGACATTTTCTAAAGTGCATGTCCTAAGAATGGGACCATGAGGTGGAGAGCAAGCACCAAGCTCCTGTTGCTATAATGTTTTAAACATTCCGAAGGGCATCTGTTAAGAATAGAACCATGATGTTCTATGCATCCAACAGTTAGACTAACTGGTAGGAGTGCATCCTTACCCCTCAAGAATGCTCTACCCCGATCAAAAAAAAAAAAAAAAAACTCTCAAGAACAGAACCCTGAGGTGACATCAAACACCAAGCTCATTGTCTTGTACTGTATAATGTTGTGCTTGCCATTATTGCTGACTTGCTGAGTCCACTCGTTGGTCAGAAGAGCTAGAATTAGATTCTTGGGATACCATCAAGAGTGCTCAAAGTTTGTTGAATACAACACCTAAGTCTCCTAAATGATTGGTTTCAATGGTTTTGTTAACAGTATATGAGTAAGAGATGTTTATGGCTTAAGCAGGTTTTGTAGCTCCTTCACCAAATATTGCACAAAAGATGCACGATGTGTACTGGTTGGTCTCTGATGAAGTAGAACTATACAGTCTACTTCCGTTGAAGGGGATCCTTGGAGTCTATACTCAGAAATAACATCCAGCCATCAGAGCTAATGCCCAAAAACTTAAAAAGTAAATCTACTGTGTGTTCTGATGTGAAGACGAAGGAACACACTCTTTCTATAGCAGGGGGATGGTAAGAACGAGGCGGCACAAAGAAGTGGGGAAGAACCTGGTGAAGAGCTTTAAACCCTGTTTGTTACCTTAGTTTTGGTGGTACTTACCTCTGGCATTTTGAAACCATATACATTGCCTGGAAAGAAATAATTTATTTACTTCTCTGGGAATTTTGCCAACTTCAGGTGGTTCAGTTTTGAGTTTAAAAATAATATTTAAGAATGGATATTCATGTTTTCCTTCTGTATTCGTTTCTTCACCATCATCTTCCATTCAGAGAGAGAGAGAGAGAGTTACGTTTCTATGGGTTTTGCGTTGTAAACAGTTCAAAGGTTAGTGGGGGATTGCTGAAGGCCTCGTTGAGATCCTATTCACACCGATCAGGAGGGATTTCGCCTCAAAGACTTGGAGAGTTCCCACAGGGTTCAGATCCTTACTGTTTCTTGAAACAAAAAACTCATCTTGATAAGTCGTTGATACATATTTACGTGACTTCCTGCTGTTGGACAGTGGCTTGCATGTATCAGCTAGTCCTAGAAAATTTAAAATAGAGGTAATATACTACTTGTTGTTCCAAGATTTTGTTCTTACTCCAAAGGACACTAAGAAGATAACGTAAATCAGAAAAAGCACACTGCTTCAGAGAACTTGAGAAAAATGAAGAATTTTGCATTAATACTATTTTCAAGATATTTGTCTTTAACATTTCACATGCATTTTTCCTTCGAAAAATTTACATGTCCATTTGAAGAACAGGGCGAAGATTGCCATAATCTGAGTATGACCTATGCATCTTCCCAGTCAAACAAATTGAATTTACAGCTTTCAACATCCGATGGCAAAGAATCCACTTCTCCAGCAACAAAATGCAATCCTCTTCTGGAGATAATTCTTTCAGAGTAAGTCGGGATGAAAACTGTCCGAAGCTTCTTCAATCTGCAATCCTATGTGACAAAATTACGAAATAATAGAAGATACATTGATGTAAAACAAATATAAGAAATCTGACACAACTAAGTGATATAAATTGCCAACAGAATTTTGTAGGGTGGCCAATCATTGCTAGCCAAGAAGACCAAAAGAATTATAAGGACTTGCCAACAGATTTTTAATGTTAAACACTTGAAGCTAAGAATATTTTCCCTAGCAATATAGATAGCAGCCACACTCAAAAGAACAATGAATGCCTACTGCTTACCTGATTTATGTATCCTGAGCTTTGAGCAATGAACTTCAGACACTCTTCCTTTTGGCACTTAAAGTTTTAGCTTGCATGGTTCAATAACGCTTCTTCTCTCTGTATATCCTCAGCAATTCTTTCTTTTTCCCATTTCATCATCTTGATTCGTTCCTCAATCCACCTTGTTTTTTTACTCAGAGAGGATAACGACGTGGTATTTATATGAAGAAAATTGAATTCAGGATTGAGACATGAACGGGGACAACACTAGAAAACCCACTAACTTTAGCCACAACGTACACCTCTACAACTGGGTTACAGGACTCCCTGTATTTGGAGAAAAAATATTTAGAACCCCATACTAGTCCTTATTCCTTTATTTTCCTTCTTTTCAATATATATTTTTTGTTTTTTGCTAATTTGCACCCAATTCATGAAAACAACATATTGTAATTGTTGAAAAATACTGGTTAACAATCCCCTGAAAATATATATGAAGCTCACTTCAAACAACCATTCACCATTCGCCAAAATGACTACGCCCAATTCATACAACAGACCCAATTCCTTTTTCAAGGCTCGAAAGGTTTTCTTTTTTCTTTTTTGTTTTTCACTTTGTGTAGAAATTACAGCGAAGGATGAAAAAGAATGCGAAAAGAAACTTTCACTAATAAAAAGGTATAAATAGACGTGTCATTATTTTGTTTTTTTGTTTTTTTTAATCATTTTGCCATTATGGAAAATACCCCAAAAATATATGGGAGATATTATTGGATTTAGGCAGTTATTGGGGTATGACAAAAATTTATGTTAGTTATGGCCTTATGGGGTATGGGAGTGTTTTGTTGGGTATGTCCAAGATCACCCTTTTTAATAGCAATCTTCAGACGATCAGAATCTAATAGATATTAGGAAACTCTAACTACACATATTTCTCCTAAATTCAAGGATAATGCTAAGAAGGGTCCTAAGTTATGAAACACCCCATCTTGATGTTTATCAAAACATGTTCAGGTAAATGCATGGAATGAAACTAAGCTGATTCAGGTTCCTTAAGAATGTTACATAAGCAAAACCTGTTCGTTGAGTCGGTTAAAATTTCTAAAAAAACAATACATATGCCCTCAAACTGTCACGGTGTGTCCTGATATTTCATCAAGATCAATACTTCCTCCTGGCTATGCAAACTTTAGACCAACTATTTGGTAAAACTTTAGACCAAGCAGTTTGTCTACCATGACTATTTTCTTTGATTTGCTACATGTGTTTCATATAGGTATGGTCATGTAGTAGTAGTGCAATGACACCTGCTTCCCCTGTGTTTAGGGTTTAGGGTTCTGCATTAGACATGGATCATTTCCTTTTTCTTTTTATATTGGCAATGCATGGATCGTATCATTTCATCCCACATGGATCATTTCATCCCCGTTATAAGAATACAATTCAATAATGTGGGATATATTTTAACATCTTGAAGATGACCTTTTTTTTCTTTTATTCTAATGTCAGGCGGCAGGTGTAAAGAGGCTTCTCTTCTGTGGTGTAGGGTGCCAAGTGCAAGGTTCTGGGTTATGTTCCCAACATTCCTTTGTATGTTCAAATTTTTGTGTTACAAACTTCACAATTTTAATGCAGAGTGGTTTCTTTATGACTGCAGCATTAAGAGCAGTAGAGCAACATTTAAATTTGGAAAAACTGTACGTTCTTCTTTCGACTGAAAAATCTGAGTACGTAAATATGCAATTTAGTAGTATCTGTACATACATCTTTTTAAGAGATGATCAAAGCATTTTCAGTGGACAATGGATTTATAGATCTATTCAGAAATCTTTTAGAACACATACATGAAAATAGGCCTCCGCCTCAGCCGACTGAAACGCAAGGAAGCTGAAACTCCCGTTACAAATACAATGTTTTTAGATAATTAACTATAGGGCCTACAGGCTACAGCACCACAACGATACCTAAGAGATGGGTGCAGGAGTCGCAGAACTTTGACACATGCCAACACAAATATGCAATTTGGAAAACAACCCATAATCTTTAGCAAACAGTTGCACTCAGAAAATTTGCTAATAATACAACACGATAGATAAGACTGATTCCCTCAGCCAAACAAATTCTCTGATGATGGCAGAAACAATATCACCATCAGCGGCCTTGAGCGCCTTCACTGCCTTTGACACTGATTATGTTGGGAGAAATGTTGACACAAAAGGCCTTAAAAGGCTCATAGCACCATTGGCAGTAGCTACACAACCTGATATTTTCCCAGCAAACTTGAACTCTCGGCTTCATCTTCAACTTGAAAATTACTAAAAAATAGCAGAAGAGAACATCCTGCAATTTCTTTTTAACTCACATGTGTTAATGATTGATTATAACAATATGAATAGACCTAAGTATATCTAACCACAAATAAAAGGTTCTCAAGAATCAACAAATTTTCTTATCTTTTGACACTGATTCTTCTTCGCTTAGATACAATTTTTTGCTATTTTAAGTTTCTACTGTTGAAGTGAGAAACCAGGAACAAATGTATAACGAATGCTTCGATGTTGCCTCTGTCTGCTTTAAGTTCTGGAGGACGCAATATCAGAACATGGAATGCCTGATCCAGTTGATCCGCCATATAGGCTGGATCGCCTGATGGAGTCTATTTGATAGTGATTATCAGGCATTCGTTATGGACGCCTGCTTTTACGATTACTCTGTTAAAAAAAAAACGATAAGATTAGGAGATTTGCATGCTGTGAAGCTGAAGAACAACGAACTACTACTGAAAAACTAAATGCAGCTAATAGATTAGAATAGAACAGTAACCTGTCGAAGATAATAGGGAAGTTGTAGTTAAGAAAATATATTTTCAGCAAAACAAAAACCAATGAAACAGAGAACCATTGTTAACCAACAACAACACAAAGAAATTGCAAGAAAGTGTTGCTGAGCTCAAGACTAACGGAAGTAGAACTCAAGTGCCAACACCTTCTGAAACTTTGCAGTACGGTATCTTAAGAGACTGAGTTATTATTTGATTTGCCAGTTACCTTAATTTAACATATGCTATTGGCAGAAAACTCCTCTTAAGAACACCTAGTATGAAACTCTTTGTAAAGCACATAGAAAAATGATATAACACAAATATGGAGAACAACTTGATTACTTGACAACTACATTATACTTCTACTGACTATTCAGGGTATATTCAAATGAGTCACAGCTTCCCACAACTAACAGAGCATACCAAAGAATAAATTCTCTTGCAATATAGAAAATTTTAATGGATCCCGCCCTAACATATAATGCAAAAATTATGTAATTGACAATATTGACAACTTAAAAAGATGGACGGATAGTCCTATACTCTATGGTAATGAACATATATGTTGGTATTGATGAACAACCAAAAGAACGTCCCTTAAGTTTCTATGTCAGAAGTACTGATCAGAGGCAGAATGAAGTCTTGATGTTGGAATATCATCTGAACACTGTTATTTGGAATCCTTACACATTTTTCTTATACTCGTCTCTTCACCCAACACATTACCAACTTTTCAGTCATCAAAGACAAAGTACATAAATTCATAATTCAACAGTAATTAGCACCATGAAAACACAGGGGAAGCAGGTGTCATTGCACTACTACTACATGACCATACCTATATGAAACACATGTAGCAAATCAAAGAAAATAGTCATGGTAGACAAACTGCTTGGTCTAAAGTTTTACCAAATAGTTGGTCTAAAGTTTGCATAGCCAGGAGGAAGTATTGATCTTGATGTCTGAAAGCTTTATATTCTTAACTGAGAATCAACTGTTGTAGCTTCTATTTGTTCATCAACTGCTGGATCCCCCCACCTTTAGTACTTTTGTTAATAGTTTCGGAAGAAAAAAACTTGCCGTGAAGAGAAATAGGTACTTTTGTGAAATAAACGAAAGTTGGAAAGTACTAATCAAGTAGGACTCTTAAAAAAAATTAACCTGTGAATGACTAAACCTAACTAATTAAGGTTTATTATAACACATATCCCGAGGAAATCAGGACCACCAGTTAAGCTCTCATAACTCTGCTTAAAAACTGAGTTGTTTTGTATTATAGATTTTGTTTACTCATCACAAATTCAGCTAGCTCAGTTGGTGAAATAACAAAAGCCATTACAAACATAACCATTCAGTAGGTGAAAATAACAGAAGAAATTAGACTTTGCTACATAAATCGTTCTTGGACATCAAAAGTATTTAAGAATGCCCTAAACCATGTCTACAAAGCAAGATTTAGCAGAGGTTTAATTGTAAGTACAAACTTTCCAATTGCCTACACATCATTTTGCTACAGTCACCAGATGAAGTGCCAAGCCATCAACCATTTAGGAAAAGTCGATTACACTGCAACCTGAAGTTCTAGGAAGCATTAGTAGTCTTTTACTAATTTTCATTTGCTTTTCTGGATCCGCAGATAACATCGAAACAGAAATGATAGTCATTTTCTCCAAAACTCTTGCGTTCTTCAGCAAAAACATGATAACACTTATCTCATTCTCCCCGCCTCGAAAAGCACCTTACTTCAACTGTCTTCAGATGTGGCAAAAATCCAGGTCAAGTATTGTAAGTGTCAGAACATGTTCTCCACTAGACCAAGAGTGAGTCCCTACATAAATCAAAACTTAAAACTTGAGCATGTTAATGGCACTAATATTATTCTGTTAAGAAATAAAAGAACAGCGTGAGAATGACTTACATCAGGAAAGACAAGGGATTCAATATTAGGCACTTGGCAGAGCAAGTTTACAAAATGATTACCGTCAAGTGTATGATATCCATTAATCACTCCAAGGTTGGTCACCTTAAATAGTTTAGGCACAATTAATGCGAGCTCTGGCTTTAGGATATCCTATAAATATCAGATACAACTGCATTAGCCAGTATGAATCGGCTAAGTTTCAACAACAGAATGAATGTGTTAATCATCCATGGATTTTTGTCTTAGTCTACGAGCTTTATAAATAAATGAATTAAACTGGGGAAAAAATGAAGAAGAAGGAAACTTACCTCAACGATGTCACTAGACACCACTAAGTCCTTAACATTAAAAAGCTCTCGAGTGCCAACTAAATATTTTGATGCATCAACTAATGTGGGTAGGCAGTTGATATAATAAGCACGAAGACATCTAGATATCATTGTCAAGGATATAAGATTCTCTGCACATATCTTCATATTCCAAAAACAATCCCTAAAATCATATTCCTTCTCATATATGTATAAGCTCATAAGCAAAGGAGCAAATACAATTATATTCACATTCCACAAAACAGAATTTTCCATTCGGAACTCTTCAAGGACTGGGAGATTAAAAGTCACTTGCTCAACTGATCCGTCCCAGTAAAATCTTGTTAAGTACAGATGCAGAACCTTAAGGCTTGAAAAGGATATCAATGCGGGAAGTTTCTCTCTTACGCCTTTAATATGTAATATAGCTAGTGAACCACACCTAAATAAGTAATTGTGTAATCCGATGGAATGAAGTCCTGAAGGCATTTTAATAACGAGTTCCTTAACTTTACGCTTCAACACAGCAGATACCCACGCATTAAAGTGAGACGCATGGTAGGTATGTGAACATGTTAAGCAAAACCTATGTATATCAGAATCATGGAGAAGCAGCACCCTATAAACAAAACTCGTGAATTTGTCTTTAAGAAGTGGATCCTTATAACTTCTTGTAGTAGAACGCAAGAGATCATCAGAAAAATCTAGAATGGGAACTGAAGTCCAATGGTACCTCCATCTTGTCGCTAATATGCTTGTACCAACGGCACATTTGGTTGGAAGAAAGGAGAGTATATGATGAAGAATGCTCTCAGGTAAAAAGCTCAGCCTATCTTCACATTTACCACTACTTTGTCTTAAAAACTGCAAATTACTTCCTTCCATAGCAGCAAAATTTCTCTGAAAATTTAAAATCCATGCCACCATAGTTAGATAAAAGTGAAAAGAATATAGAAATTACTGTGTTTATGTATTGAGTAGTAAGCAAGCTGCAAACCTTATACAGCCTTAAAAGTAAACGATGCACACAGTTTTTGTGACAAACTACTCAATGAGCCTTTTTTATTCTCATTCGTTTAGTAACAACTTTTGAATTGGCGCATAAAGTAACATTTGTTAACAGAAAACCTGGTCTAGATCATATCCATTCTCATGTGAGGGATTACTAGAAGAAAAATTCCTAGAAAAATGAGAAGAAGATGTGGTCTTAAAAGCAAGGTTCTCATCCTTCTTAGGATTTTCCAACTCACATTCAAGCTCAAATGTTCTCAGCTTTCCAGCAAGGGTCTCAATGGACATGGTCTTACGAACAATCTGCACATCAGGGTAATGCAAACCAAGGGCATGACTAGAATTTATATCATCCATCCTACCTTGATTAATTTGATTTACAAACAACAACAATGATTCTCAGACAATTAAGGCCACAATAACAAACAAAGTAAAACAGTAAAGAGAGAATTTTTTTAACGTCCACGTCACTACATATCCCAAAATCCACCATGTCGATCAAAAGTACAAGAGTCAGAGACGCTTACAAACGATAACCAACTCTCTCCCCAGCAAGAACACGTAGCATATTTCTCAACACGTCAAATTTCCCTCACTTGCTTCTTGGTTTTTCCTTCTCTCAAACACTCAAGGTCCACCTATGTCTGATCTACCGTGTTATGTTGGGAGATTTCACTAGAGAGTCACACTTCAATCTAGTTATTTTCTATCTCAAATGATTTTAACTTGGAGCTCACACCAATGAAATCACCACCTAAGACTTTGGTAGTTATCACAACAAACTCAACAAAACAAAACTACTAATATATCATCACAATTCATAGCAACAATAAATATGGAAGAAAATAATGCAAAGAAACACAAAGATTTAAGGTGGTTCAATAAATATTACCTACATCCACACAAGAGCCGAGTTTCCTTTATAGCAAAGATTGAAGAGTTTACAAGAGATATCAAGAATCAAGAACAAGAGGCCTCACTCAAACCCTAGCTCAATAGAGCTCCCACAGTACCCAAGAAATGAATCTTTCAAAGTTGTCTCAAAACCCTAATCTATTTTCTTTATATAAATACACATAGAAAATGGTGAGAAAATGGGCTTTGGGCCGAAATTTCATAAAGCTAGCGAAATTCCAGAGAGAATGATGAGCTTGTGGTGTGTCCTCGACCAAGGCATGGTCGAAAGCCAGAGTCGCCCTCCTTCATTGTCGACTTCCAAGAAGTTGAGCCTTGAGTGGTGCTCTTCCCAAAGCCAACCGTAGCATAGGTTGCCCACCTTCTCCAAGCCGAAAAAAATCGAGATCAAGCATCGCACACCGAGCAAAGCTCGACGGTTCCACAAACCTAACACACTGGGCCTTTTTTATGCTGGATTAACTTGGAAGCCACATTCTCGCTATCTATCTATCTTTTTTTTTTGGTAATTGCTATCTATCTATCTAATATCTAAATTGAATTTCAAATGCACAAGTTATTGATCAATGTGCAAACTCATTTCTTGTCCCACTACATTCACACAGTGATGTTTAGCTACCAGCCCTCGGAGAACTCTTATAAATCATACTAAATCTTAAATGGTTCATCTCCACAAGAAATTTAGTATTCCCAAGATTTCCTCGTGATATTTTTAGTACCGCTCCCTCCAAGATCAATATGACGAATTTATGATCGTGGAGAAATCTCTGCTCTTAAGTGCCTTGGAGCAAATTCTCACTTCCGTAGATTTTCCAACGAAGTTGAGCTTTTAGTCCAAAGTCTTACTTCACTATACTAATTACTAGCTTTAAACCCGGCCCTATTTAACGGGTGTCATTATATTAAATTATTCTAAAAAATATTAGCAATTATTCATAGCTATGAGATCTGGAAATTATATTAATCACTTGTTTAAATTTCTTGCACCACTCTATATCAAAAGAAAACACCAAATCTTGGTAAAACCCATCGATTTATTTTTTTTGTTATGTTTAATAATAGAAGTTTGATTGAAATTTTGTGAGAATGCTCAATGTAGCGAAGATGATATTGAAGCTACTTAAATAGCAAGATATTCCCAATCATAATAAAATAATTATAATAAACACTATTAAAAATGCAAAACTATACTTGTCGAGATATTATATTCTCCCTATATATAATACAACTATGTTTCGAGGTTAGTTCAATACATTTGCATAAAGTTTCAAATTTTACGTTAATTATTCTTTGAGGCTAGTTCAATGTATGTAGTTGGATCTAGTTTTCGATTTCTCATTAATTATTCTTTGAGGTTAATTCAATGTAGTTGTATCAAGTTTTTGATTTTTCGTTAATTATTATTTGAGGTTAGTTTAGTACAGTTGCACCAAATTTATGATTTTCCGTTAGTTATTCATTAAAGTTAATTCAGTGTAGTTCCATCTAGTTTTCAATGTTTCATTAATTACTCTTTGAGATTAGTTAATTGCATTTGAATCAAGGTTCCAATTTTCCGTTAATTACTCTTTGAGGTTAGTTTAATACATCTGCATCCAGTTTCTAATTTCCCGTTAATTATTTTTCGAAGTTAGTTCGCATCTAGCTTCCAATCAATTTTCGGTTATTTATGCTTCGAGGGTATTTCGATGTAGTTACATCCGGTTTCCGATTTCTAGTTAACTATTCTTTAAGGTTATTTCAATGCATTTGCATCTAGTTTCTGATTTTTCGTTAAATATTCATCAAGAATATTGCATCCAATTTTTGATTTCCCGGCCTGTTAGTTAATATATGATTTTAGTTTAATGCAGTTACATCCAGTTTTCGATTTTCCGTTAATTATTCTTTGAGGTTAGTTCAATGCAGTTGCATCCAATTTCTGATTTTTCATTAATTGTTTTTTTAGGTTAGTTTAATGCATTTGTAGCAAGTTTTCGATTTCCCATTAATTATTTTTTGAGGTTTGTTCAATGCAGTTGCATCAAATTTATGATTTTCCGTTAATTATTCATTGAGGTTAGTTTAGTGTATTTGCATCCATTTTTTTATGTTTCTATATTCGTTAATTAGTCTTTAGATTAGTTCATTACATTTGCATCCAGTTTTCGATTTTTCATTAATAACTATTTGAGATTAGTTTAATACATCTGCATCTAGTTTATGATTTATGATTATTTATGCTTTGAGGTTTTAATTAGTTCGATGCAATTTCATCCGGTTTCTGATTTTCCGTTAACTATTCTTTGAAGTTATTTTAATGCATTTGCATGTAGTTTATGATTTTCCGTCAATTATTCTATGAGGTTAGTTCAATGCAGTTGCATTTGGTTTTTGATTTCCTATTAATTATATTTTGAGGTTAGTTCAATGTATTTGCATCCAGTTTCTGATTCATCGTTAATTATTATTTGAGGTTTGTTTGATGCATTTTTGCATATTGTTTCCGATTTACCGTTAAATATTTTTCAAGGATTTGCATCCAATTTCTAATTTCCCATTAGTTATTCTCTGATGTTAGTTTAATACAGTTGCATCAAGTTTCCGATTTCTAGTTAATTACTTTTTGAGTTTAGTTTATTGCATTTGCATAAAGTTTTCGATTTTCCGTTAATTACTCTTTGAGCTCAGTTCAATGTATTTGAATCCAGTTTTCAATCTCCTTTTAATTATCCAATGTAGTGTGTAATACCAACTTTCTACTTATCCATCTGTAGTATCATTGCAAACATGACATAAAAATAAATTATGCTTGATTTACTATATTGGATCATCAAAGATTATCCAGTTCCCGATTTTTCGTTAATTATTCTTTAAATTATATACCTGACTCACTATGTAGGATCTTCAAAGATTATCTACGAACGGGTCCTGTCATATTAATTATTCTAAAAAATATATGCAACTATATATGCATAACTATTATATACATGTACATATATTATATTGCTCACTCATCCAAATTTCTTCTAACATGAAAACCTCATGTACTCTCTATTAAAAAAAAAACTCACCATTGATAAAACCCTTCAACTTCATTTGTTGTTTAATAATAGAAGTTTGATTGAAGTTTTGTGAAATTGTCTAATAAGATGAAGTTCATATTGAAGCTACTTGAATAGCAAGGTGTTCCCAATTATACGAAAAAAGATAAGATAAACACCGTTTTAAATACAAAATTATACTTATCGAGACATTTTCACAACATATAACACAACTATATTTTGAGATTAGTTCAATGTATTTGCATCCAGTTTCTGATTTTCTGTTATTTATTTTTTGAGGTTAGTTCAATGCAGTTGCATCTAGTTTCAGATTTCTTGTTAATTATTCTTTGCTGTAGTTTAATAATGCATTTGCATTCAATTTCCAATTTCATGCTAATTATTCTTCGAGCTCAGTTCAATCCATTTGCATCCAATTTCCAATTTCCCGTTAATCATTTTTTGAAATTAGTTTAATACATTTGCATCTGCCCAGTTTCCGATTTCTCGTTTATTATTCGATGAGGTTGTATTTACATATAGTTTCTGATTTCCCGTTAATTATTGTTTGAGGTTAGTTCAGTGAATTTGCATCCAATTTCCGATTTTCCGTTAATTATTTCTTGAGGTTAGTTCAATGCATTTGCATCAAATTTATTTTTTGAAATTAGTTCAGTGTAGTTGCATCCGGTTTCCGATTTCCAGTTAATTATTTGTAAAGATTAGTTTCACGCATTTGCATCCTGTTTCCAATTTATAGTTATTTTTTTTAAGGTTAGTTCAATACAGTTGCATCTAGTTTCCGATTTCCCAGTAATTTAATCTCTGAGAGTTAGTTCAATGCATTTGCATCAAGTTTCCGATTTCCCGACAATTATTTGTTGGTGTTAGTTTGATGTATTTTCATTCAAGTTTTGATTTCCCATTAATTATTCTTTTGAAGTTAGTTTAATGCAGTTGTATCAATATTCTGATTATCCATTAATTAATTTTTAAGATTAGTTGAATGCTTGCATGTGCATCCAATTTCCAATTTCCAATTTCCAATTTCCCTTTAAATATTATTTGACGTTAGTTCGATGCATTTGCATCTAGTTTTTTATTTCTCGTTAATTGTTCTTTGACATTAGTTTCATGCAGTATTATATATATTTGAAAATATTTGTTATTATTGGGTTTTTTTTTTTTTTTTTTTTTTTTTGTGATGTTATTTTTTGTATGTTATTTTTTGTATAATTTAATTTTTCATATGTAATTTGGTTTGGTTTGGTTTGGTATATAATTTATTTAAGCACAACGTCTACTTTAACTAAATCAATAGTTATATAATTTATTTAAGCTAACGTCCGTTTTAACTGAATCTCATAAATTTAATTAGAATATGTCGTAATTATTGTGGCCTGTGGTTTTTGAAATCCTTAACTATGACTAAATTTTACACCTCAAATTGATTCAACTTTATTTGTTAGGCCCATATATATAGTGCATACAATACAATTTTATTTGTTTTTGGTGTACACTATTACTTATTTTTTGATTAGTTTACTTTTTTTTCCTTTTTTCCCAGTCACATGTGTGGTTAATAAATGCATAAAGTAAATGTTCAAGCAACTCAATTCATTTTTTCATTTGTTCCTTCGTAGTTTCATTATCATTTTCTAGAAAGAAACTTTGTTATGTTAAACTTCACATGAGATTAGTGTGGAAACTATTCTTTGTGGCGTAAGGGTTTTAGGAAAATTGTTTTTGGTTAAAAATATTGTTTTTTGCAATTTAGTTATTTTTTTTAGGTTAGTTTAATACAGTTGCATCCAGTTTCCGATTTTCCAGTAATTTAATCTCTAAGGGTTAGTTCAATGCATTTGCATCCAGTTTTCGATTTCCCGACAATTATTTGTTGGTATTAGTTTGATGTATTTGCATCCAAGTTTTGATTTCCCGTTAATTATTTTTTAAGGTTAGTTTAATGCAGTTGTATCAATATTCTGATTGTCTATTAATTAATTTTTAAGATTAGTTTATTAGTTTAATACTTGCATGTGCATCCAATTTCCGATTTCCTGTTAAATATAATTTGAGGTTAGTTCAATGCATTTGCATTTAGTTTTCTGTTTCTCATTAATTGTTTTTTGACGTTAGTTTCCTGTTAAATATATATTTGAAAATATTTGTTATTATTGTTTTTTTTTTTCCAATTGCTAGTATATATTTTGTGATGTTATTTTTTGTATAATTTAATTTTCCACATGTAATTTGTTTTGGTTTGGTTTGATATATAATTTATTTAAGTCCAACGTCTATTTTAACTAAATCAATAGTTATATAATTTATTTAAGCCAACGTCCGTTTTAACTGAATCTCGTTATTCCGCTAAAATTGGAAATTATAAAATTCATAAATTTAATTAGAATATGTCGTAATTATTGTGGCCTGTAGTTTTTGAAATCCTTAACTATGAATAAATTTTACACCTCAAATTGATTCAATTTTATTTGTTATGCCCATATATATAGTGCATACAATACAATTTTATTTGTTTTTGGTGTACAATATTACTTATTTTATGATTAGTTTACTTTTTTTCCCCCTTTCCCCAGTCACATGTGTGGTTAACAAATGCATAAAGTAAATGTTCAAGCAACTCAATTTATTTTTTCTTTTGATCTTTTATAGTTTTATTATCATTTTATAAAAAGAAACTTTGTTATGTTAAATTTCGTCTGAGATTAGTATGGAAACTATTCTTTGTGGCGTAAGGGTTTTAGGAAAATCGTTTTTGGTTGAAAATATTGTTTTTTACAATTTATTTTTTTTTTCCCGTAATTAGCTATATTATTTAGGAAAAGTTGGACACTTTGTGAAACTCTAGATGAGATTGTTTATTTATTTATATCATACTTTTTCATAATTAGTAATAGAGTTTAGAAAAAATTTGAGTCTCTGGAGTGCTCCAAAAAATAGATTGGTCAGAGTATAACTATAATATATATCTAAATATTTGGATTTTTTTTTCGTAATTAGTATTAGAGTTTAAAAAAAGTTGGAGACTCTGTGAAGCCTTGAAAAATAGAGCCAAGAGGGTATAGCTATAATATATATCTAAGGATTGGCGACTAATTAAAATCCAATTTTACCAAGAACAAATCTATACTAGTAATCTACCTCATGTCATTATTTCCAAACACAAGTTATCAAAGACGCCGACTTCCTCGACCGTGAGACATACAAACCAAAAGCCATTATTTCCTTACAGATACAATTGCCTAATACTCTTACCAAAAATTCTATATGAACAAACTATTTTGAACAAACTGACATGATACAAAATTGTATATGAACAAACTATTTTGAACAAACTGACATGGCAAGTATCATGTTCCTTACTTAGTTACAACACTCCTCAAGTTGCAAAAAATTTTTTTTTTTTTTTGATCCCTTCTTCAGAAGGCCAGAACCCCATTCTCTTTTCTACCTTCAACCCTCTATTTTCATCCATCTATGTGTATCTCCAAAGCTTAAAAATTCAAACTCTGATCAACTATTAAAAGAACATAACACTACTATTTCAAAACATATAAGTATACTCAACATCTAAAAAATTGAATATTATTTTAACAATTGAGTACAAGTTCAATTGATGAGGGAATTGATTGAATTTCAAAACATTGTTCAAAGAAGACGAACAATAGTAGTAGTCTTTTTTTTTTTGTTGTTGGGTTGTTTTAGAATACGAGAAAGTCGAGAAGTGTTGGTTTGAAAAACTCTACTCTTATTGCGCCTACTAGCCAATATCAATTATTCTTTTATATCAATTTAAGCATGCCCTACAACATTTCAATAACAAAAGATTCAACCACGCATGTGTCCAACAAGAAGTAAACTAAGTATATACTTTTTGATCATTTGCAATCTGAAGTCACAATACCCCTCGCCAAATTCTACTATTTAGGAGAACTCTATCACACTACAATCTCAAGCTCTAGGAAGCCTTAGTAGTTTAACTTCTAGTTGTTTTCTTGGATCAAAGATATAAAGCAGAACAAGAAATGACTGTCATTTTCTTCAATACTCTTGCATTTTTCAGCAAATACTCGACAACACGTATCTCATTCTCATCCTCATCCGCATAAAAGCACCTCAATTCGATTGATTCGAGACATTGCAAATAACGCACGGGAAGTGTTGGTAGCATCTGCAAATTTACTCCAAAAGTCCAATGTGTCTACATAAATCAAAACTAAACGCTTTAGCACTAGTGTAAGGCCAATAAAAGATAAGAGGGAAGTACTGTTGAATTACTTACATAAGAAAAAACAAGAGATTCAATATTGGGCATGTCAGAGAGTAAGCATATCAGATTACTACCGTCAAGTCCATCATATGTTTTATTAACTTCCAGGTTGATCACCTTGAGAAGGTTAGGCAAAATGGATGAGATCTCTGGACGAAAGAGAACCTAGATTTACCAAGTACCAATGCATTAGCCTGTTAATTGAGTCATAAGAAATAGAAAGAATTGTAACCTGAAAAAGTTGAAGACTTACCTCAACAACCGAACTAGATATTTCTAAATCATTTACGTCACAAAACTCACGGAAGACTTGATGAACTGCATTGTTCCCCATAAATTTGGTACCAACAAAATTCATTGATGGATCGACCAATGAGGGTAGCTTATGCAAAGAATACACGTGTAAAAAGTTGCAATCAAATGTCAAGGATTTAAGATCCCCAACACATAATATCTTCATCTCACAATTATAGCATTCATCATCAAGACAGTCAAGAGTGTCGAAAGTATCAACTACGCATAAGCTCTTAAGAACAGGAGCAACTATAGTTATAATCATGTGAAGCCATAGACACGCCTTAATTTGGAACTCTTCAAGGACCGTAAGCTAAAAGTGACTTGCTGAGCCGGCTGAGATTCGTCCCAAGAAAATGTTACATCCTTAAAATGCAGGACCTTAAGGTTTGAAAAGGTGATCAAAGAAGGAAGTTTGTGTTCAAGTGACTTAATTTTTAGAATATTTAGCGATTCACAACTAAAAAGACAGTAGGGCAATCCCTTTGACTCTGATGATGATGAAAGTTTAATAACGAGTTCACAAACTTTTACTTTAATACGATTGGATCCATGCACTAATGTGAGTCGCATTGTAATCCTTTGTGCATGTTAGGCAGACCTTTTGTAGATTTGAATCATGGAGAAGCAGCACCATATAAACAAAATTCACAAATTTCTCCGTAACTATTGAATCTTCTTCCTTGCTTTTAGTAGAATACAAGAGATTATCAGAGAAGTCGAGAACTGGAATTGAAGTCCAAAGGTACCTCCATTTTGTTGATAATATACTTGCACTAACTGCATATTTTATTGGGAGAAAGAAGAGTATATGTTGAAGAATGACTTCAGATAAAAAAGTCAGCCTATCTTCACGTTTCACCACCTTTTGTTTACTCATCATGAATTTCTCTGTGATCAAAGCTAATCAGATTAGAACTGTAGTAATCCTTGTGCGCTAATTTATAGGATGAATGTGTTCATTGGGAAGCGTCAAGATTTCTATTTGCAAGAATACCATATGATGTGCATTGGGAACTAAGGGTGCAGAAAATATACCGAAACGAACAGCCACATTCTGCTGTCTAAAGATTATCGGAAAAAAAAACAAAAAACGTTCTGCTGTCTAAATTGAATGTCAAATGCACAACTTATTGATAAATGTGCAAACTCTTTCTTTGAGCCACTCTATGCACACTCAACGGTATGTAATTCTCCACTAGAAAATTAGTATTCCCAAAATTTCTAGATATTAAGTACCCTGCGTCAACGGTCAGCATGACTTAGGCCCAATTCCAGAGATTTTTCCCATGGAAGTTGAGCTTTATCATGTCTAGTGCTCTTACTTTGAGTCTTTGACTATAGTAGTAATCTACGTTATTGGCGACCAATATCCTATTTTACCAAGAGCACGACATAGTTTTAATTCAAAGCTAGTATATTTTAGATCAAACTTACATAGGGAATTTTGCAATAAGAACACAATTGCACAACCTTCAATGTCTATTTTTTAGCGGGAAGTAAATCATATGCAACAAACTCGTAACTTTTAGGTGAAGTGGACTTGTCCACATATGTCATTTGTACTTTGTTATCATCTTAGGTGGAATAACCACGCTAGAATGCTAGATGATCCAATTAAAGACAGAAATCTCAAATCAAGAGCCCTGTGGATCCACTGAATAGAAGAAAATTCAACCAATTCTTCATGGGCTTCTTTCAAAAAGTCCGTATAATTTACATTCGGGCCCAATTTAGCAATGTTTAGACTTCATAGATTTATGCCCAAACACATAAATTGACCAATAATTTCGGTTTTAGGCCTCGTTGATCAATAATTACGGTTTTATGAAAAACGGGTCGACATCAAAGATCTATCATTAATAATTTCGCTTATAAGAACATTTTCGGCTGACGCCAACAAGTTATTTTTATTAATACCAATTATGACATTCTCTGATATACATGCAAACACTACTATGCATGTATGATATGTACTACATGTGTATACCATCATACACACATCATTATGCATGTGTATAATACACATGCAAACATCATTATACATGTGTCTATATGTGCATAGCACACATGCAAACACTACTATGCATGCGCATACCACACATACACACATCATTATGCATATGTGCAACAAACATGCAAACACTACTGCCACATATGTGTACATGTGTTCAACAAACATGTAAACACCACTATGCATATATGATATGCATTGTATATGTATATCAACATGCACACATCATTATACTTCATGCGTATAGCACACATGCAAACACAACTATCTATACATGTGTATATATGTGCATAACACACATGCAAACACGCTACTACCACACCTGCACACACCAATATGCATGTGTCCAACAAACATGCAAACACCACGCACTATACATATATGATATGCACCGTATGTGTATATCAACATGCACACACATTATGCATGTGTATATCACACATGCAAACATCATTATGCATGCATATAACACACATACAAACACTATTATACATGTGTATAACACACATGCAAACATCGTGATTACTATGCATGTGTATACCACACATGAACACACCACTATGCATGTGTGCAACAAACATGCAAACACTACTACCACATGTCTACACATACACACATCAATATGCATGTGTACAACAAACATGCAAACACCACTATATATGCATGTGTACAACATGAAATAAATGAAATTTCTCGTGTTAGTCCTAACATAAAATGTGAGTGTGCTGAGGGTCAAAAACAAAATTGAAAAGTCACATGGGATTTTGATTTAACTGATAAAAACTTAAATGATGATAATATTGTCTTTCAGCAGTGGTCAATCCGGTTTGTACTTAAGTCATAATTATCTACCGACCCAAATTAGAAACTAAATTAATCCCCAATTCTGTCTTATGAGCCTGTTCTCTATTTAGACTTTAGACTTTCAAAAGACCGACCAAAGTCAACGCACACAAACCCCCTAACTTGAATTGACGTTATTTATTGTACATAGGGTGTGCCCGTGCTGTACGACACTGATAACCCAACACCTCTCATTCGCGGTAGCACTGTAGGCGCTACTTTAAATGCGAAATAACACCGGGCGTCTATTGACACAATCAGTACTTAAATTTCAGAAAACATAAAAAATAAAAAATAAAGAAAATGTGAAGGTGCACCGAAATGTGTTGAATGTATTTAGTCCAACACTTATGTAAAATTCTTAGATACTAAATATCTCCCTCAAGATATGTTCGGGAGTAATATCATATCGATGTATTCTTCGATCTTCTTTTTATGTGTTGTGGAAAAGAAAAATCTCATATATACTGTAAACTTGAGTCCATTCAGTTATTTTTATATCTAACAATATATTTGTGAAATTGGTTTTTGAAGTTAATTAACCCCTAACAAGATTATACCAGTGGGTTCACGCAAAATTTAACTAATAAATAAATTTAAACTCTGCGCACGTGAATAAGTTTTTCTCCTAACAAAATACATTTGCCTCCTGTAACTATTATTATTTCTCGTGTAACTACTTCAAATTTAATAATTTATGCGGAAAATGGATTTTATTAACAAGATGAGAACGATCAAATGAAAGAGTGTAGCCAACAACAAAACACACACACACACTTTAAATAGGCAAATTAAAATTATTTAATTAATGGCCAAGCCCACGAGATTATTTGTTGGTGGTTATTATTGTTTAGTAAACAATAAGTTAATGTTTTTTGATGTTGGATCCTTATCCTCTTAACTTGCATGACTTAAATATTGTGTCCACAATCGAGAATACTAACTGGGAAAGGGAAAGCTGAGACCGTTTAAAATATGAATATTATTTTACTATATATATTCGATCAATAGTACAAAAGTGGAATTACATCATCAAAAAATTCCGTCGTAATTATGAGGATGGTGGGAATGA
Source organism: Coptis chinensis (assembly GCF_015680905.1). NCBI lineage: Eukaryota > Viridiplantae > Streptophyta > Magnoliopsida > Ranunculales > Ranunculaceae > Coptis > Coptis chinensis. The sequence goes on from NC_141464.1 coordinate 80,455,011, forward strand.
AGGAGAGCCAAGTGGTGCAGAGTTTTTGTTGTTAATGTTTACGATAACAACACATTGGTTCCAAAAATTATGTGCCCACTTAATATTTTCTTCATTCTTAGTACGTTCCAAATAGTTAACAAGGTTGCCCCAACATTTCTCTGGATTGGAAACTACAATTTCCCCGCAACAACTAAGACTACCTTTCAAACTCCTCTCAGCCAAATGTATGTCTAGTTCATCTCCACATTGGTCACTAATCCAACATTCTTTATCTGTAGCTGATGTGATTGTCAACCCTACCATAACAAACAGTAGTCCAAAAATTAATTTTGTACTTGAGAACATTTCCATGATGTATCTCTACGTCGTCTAAGTCTTTTGTTTTACTGGTTATGTTGATGTATTATATTGCGGTGGTACAATAAGTAGAGTTTGTGAACAATATATATAGAGGAGAAATATATGCAATAAGACATAGGAAGAGTTTCGTAATAAGTTACGTTAGTAATTTAGTATGATAATTAATAATTAATTTTCTTATAATGCTATTAATATCCATCTCTACAATTACTCCATTTGTTTGGATTTTAATTTGTAGTTTATAAAAACAATTAATTTTATGGAACGGTCCATCTTCAATTCGATGACTTCACAAAAAAAGTTTGACCGTTTGAAAATAAAATAAAAATATTTGTCTCGACATCTCACATCCTTACATTGGTGTATCGGTTCATTTAATTTAAGATAATTTACAAGCGAAAAATTCAGATTATATGATTAGGAAGTTTAATTAGAAACACACATTAAATTAGGAAAACAAAATTTATGAATTTTAGACGATAAACTTATGCATTATCATTTTGTTATCTATGAATTTACTTGTTATACGCTAAAAAAGTTGTGCGGTGATAGTTTCCTAATGTTTTATAAGGTTGACACTAAATGAAGTTTTCAATATTTTGACTCTCAAAATTCGGTTGCAACTTTCCATTTTACTTGTAGAAAAAAAAGATATTGATATTCAAAGGACCCTCTTTATTATATTGGTTTGAAATTTTAAACTTTGTTGAGAGAAATTTACCAAAGTATGGTGATAACAATCTATTATAACTTTGCCGATGGAATGAATCCTGGAATAAATTCTGAAACTCAAACTCTGCAAGTAGAGCACTGTCCTTTGGCATTGAATTAAAATAATCCTAAACAATCCTCTGACATTGAATTAAATCGTATTTCATAATAAGTGTGTCAAATATGCAATTTTTATACAAAAAGAATAACCTTGTTTGCCAGTTCATTGTCCTGCTTGAAGCCTAGGTTTTGCACAAGTAAGAAGTAGCAACCCCGGATTAGGCAATTATGCATAACGGAACTTTCCTAGTTAGCTGCAAGGATTGTCTACTCTTAAGTTGGTTGAACAGTTGAACTCTTACTGAAGCATAATGTCCAGTCAGGTTCTTCAAGATACCCCTTTCAATCTAAAAAAACCAATATAATCAAGAAGAGTACATAAAAAACTTGGGATTTAAGTAAATCTGAACTGAAAATATAAAGTCTATCTGAATATCTAATATAGTAATATGTATATATTAAAAACATTTAAATAAGACAAATGTACATATATAGGCAGTACAAAGTACTATACCTCTTGAATGTGACTTCAAGTTCTAGACCAAAAAGTTTGAAATACTACATACATCCAGTCAACAATCAATATATATCTGTGCATAATCACGGCAAACGATTCACAAAAATGATATTTCCACATCAGGAGAAACTTTGATGAAAGCCAGTACCATGTCATTTAAAAACGTTCGGGTTGCTTTATCCGCTCGCTTGTGTCGTGAGTAGGTAATATCCATTTCCTTCATCGCACTCCCATTCCCAAGCAAAAATCTCACAAGGTCTTCCTCCAAAGTACTTAACTTCAACATGCTCTGACTATTCAACTCTTCTAATGGTATTTGTCCTCCCATGTTGCCCATTCGTAAGACTAATATAACGAACCAAATAACCAATGCATTATTCATAGACGTAAACAACTTGGTGAAATTAACAATGCCTAATTAGATGGAGTCATGGAGACAGGTTCTGGGAGTGGATTTTTTTCTTGGGTAATTAAGTCAAGGCCCGATACTTTGCAAGTCTAATTTGAGTACCCAGCCCAAAATTGAAAATTCAAAACAATTGGCTGCACCATTATAAAAGTAAAATCAGAATACTCTCACCATCTGAAAGCAGGACAACAAGCGACTTCAGAACAATATAGAGATGGTCAAAATGCTATTCAGATAAATGCATTCAAGATGTACAAGAAGACCAAAAAGAATGTTAAAAAATTAATGAAATCGAATTTGATGCCTGCATAGCCTTGAGCTTCTCAGGACATCAACAGAAAAGAAGAAGAAAAAGAAAAAACACGATATAAAGGAACAGATTGTTGAGAGATTTCACTAGAAAGTCACACCTCAATCTAGTTACTTTCTATCCCAAATGATTTCAACTTGGAGCTCACACCAAGGAAATCACCCACCCAAGACTTTGGTAGTTATCACAACAAACTCAAACAAGCAAAGCCACTAATTTATCATCACTCATAGCAAGCAAACAATAAATAAGAAAGTAAATATGCAAAGAGACACAAAGATTTAGGTGGTTCGGTAAATATTACATACATCCACACAAGAGCCGAGTTTCCTTTATAGCAAAGATTGGAGAGTTTACAAGAGATATCAAGAATCAAGAACAAGAGGCCTCACTCAAACCTTAGCTCAATAGAGCTCCCACAATACCCAAGAAATGAATCTCTCAAAGTTGTCTCAACCCTAATCTATTTCCTTTATATAGGTGTACATAGAAAAAAGGGGAGAAAATGGGCTTGGGGTGAAACAGTGAAAAAATTTCGGTAGGCATGAGCGCAGGGTGCGCTCTCTTCATCAGACTGAAAAAATGTGAACGTGGCATACGGACACCGGAGCAAAGCTCGACGGTTCCAACAACCCAACAATCTCCCACTTGGAACCTTCGAGATTATTCATGCACATCACATCTCAATTGTAACAACTTAATCCAAATCCAATTTACTAATGAAACACTTGGCTCATCCATCATGGTCTTCAAGCAAGAAGACCCACCGAAGTTGAACACAACTTCAACTTCTCAGTAGGCACGGTCTTGGTCAACATATCTGCCGGATTCTCACTCCCTCGGATCTTCTCAAGTGCGAAACCTCATCCTCCAACGGATCGGATAAAATGATACCGAGACCAATGTGCTTGGTCCTAGAATGAAAGGCGGAATTCTTAGCAAGATGTATAGCACTCGACCGCCAATGTATAACACATTTCTCTCTTTGCTTCATCCCAAGCTCTTCCATCAATCCTTGTAACTAGATCATCTCTTTGCTTGCCTCCTAAACGCCACATACTCGCCTTACGTGGTAGACAAAGCAACAATCTTCAGAATCGAAAATCCAACTCAATCAGAAGTAGCACCCATCGTAAAGACATAACCAAGTGCTTCTTCTTCAAGGATCTACTTCTCTGCCGCAAAATCGACATCCACATACCCTTGCGGGTTCACAACACCCTTCCATAACATAGACATTTCCCAGTAGTACCTCCTCGATATATCTCAATATCCACTTCACGACTTCCCAATGTTGCTTGCCAGATTAGACATAAATCTACCGACGACCCTCCTTTGCTGGCTATATCCGACGCGTGCAAACCATGGCATACATAAGACTTCCAATGGCAGAGGCGTATGGTACCTTAGCCATGAAGTTTCTTTCCTCAACAGTCTTGGGAGAGTGTTCCTTGGACAACTTGAAGTGGACTGCCAAAGGTGTACAAACTGGTTTCGCACTACCCATGTTGAACCTCTTCAATACCTTCTCAATATACTCAGCCTGAGACAACTCCAGAATACCTTTCTGCCTATCTCTTCTGATCCTCATCCCTAGAATCTGTTTCGCTGCACCCAAGTCCTTCATAGAGAACTCACTTACTAACTTCTCTTTCAATCTCCCAATTTCTGACATATCAGAACTCGCTACTAACATATCATCAACATATATAGCAACAGGATGACGTAGCTGGAGTCGAACCTCTTGAAGTAGCAACAATGGTCAGCGTTGCACTTATAGTAGCCATTTCCTTGCATGAAGTTATCAAACTTCCTATACCACTGCCTAGGGGCTTGTTTCAAACCATACAAGCTCTTTTCGAAATTGCGATACCATATTCTCTTTACCCTTCTTGATGAAACCCTCCGGTTCTTTGCATGTAAATTTCCTCAACTAGGTCACTATGGAGGAAGGCGCTTTTAACATCCAACCGCCAAGATACAAATCTTCCACTGCAACAATACTCAACACCGACCGAATAGTATTCAGTTTCACCACCGGGAGAATATCTCGTGAAGTCAACCTTTTGCTTTTCTGAAAACCCTTGACTACTAGCCTGCGCTTTTGCATCTCTGGAACCATCATGTTCCTCTTTGACTCTAAACACCCATTTGTTCTAGAGCCTTCTTGCCCATGGGTAGTTTGGCTAACTCCCACGTGCCACTAGAGATGAGGGACTTCATCTCATCTTGCATAGCAAGCTCCCACTTGCTTGCATCATCACTCGCCCAATGCTTCATCATAGCATTGAGGCTGCTCGCCACCATCGATAGAAGTAGCAAGTAATTCACATAGGTGGAGGGTGGATATCTCGTTACTTTCGGTACATGTGCCTGGATGTCTTCCTCGGGGCACGAGGTGGAGATGGACTTCGGTGGTGTAGTATTCTCATTATTCTCGAGTCACTACTACCGTCATCCTCCTCGATTTATGGGGCTCCCACTATACCACGACTTACATCGAAGTTTTCCAACTCAACATACTCTGTGCCGCTCTCTGTACCCAATTCCTTGGTTTGTGCTTCATCTCTGTCCTTGTACATCACCTTCTCATTAAACACAACATCTCTACTATGAATGATTTTCTGATTTTGATCATCCCAAAAGCGATACCCAAAATCATCACCGCCATAGCCGATGAAGGTGCACTTTAGTGACTTAGCATCAAGCTTGCTTCTAGCTTGGTCACTAATGTGGACATAGGACACACAACCAAACACCTTCAAATGGGAAAGGTTCACATCCTTCCCGGCTCCACACTCCTCTCGGAATCTTAAAATCCAAAGGTACCGATGGTCCTCTATTGATCGTAAGTCAGCGTGTATAACACTTTCTCGCCTTAATCGCTGGGCAAGCCTCAAGTGTGTGCGCGTACACCTAGCTCTCTCTGTCAAGTGTTCTATTCATCCGCTTCTGCAACCCCATTCTGGCGAGGTGTCCCCGCAAAGTCTTTTCCATCTTAATGCCATTGTCAGCACAGTACTTCTTAAAACCTGAATCCTCATACTCTCCACCGTTATCGGATCTCAGCTTCTTTACTTTCAAGCTTGTCTCATTATCAACCATGGCCTTCCAAGTCTTGAACACTTCAAATACTTCTGACTTGTGTCTCAAGAAATAGACCCACACCTTCCTAGTATGGTCATCAATGAAAGTCACAAAATATGACTTTCCGCCAAGTGAAGAGACATTAGCTGGCCCCCAGATATTTGTATGAATCAACTCAAGCCTTCTAGCTTTCGGAGTCTGACCCATTCTCTGAAAACTCACCCGCTTCTGCTTACCAAATACGCAGTTCTCACATAAGTCAATTTCAGTCGACTATAACTTTGGGAGTTTACCAGAAGAGTGAAGGATTTTCATTCCTTTCTCACTCATGTGACCAAGTCTGCGGTGCCAAACATTTGGATCCTCTTTGCCATGTGCCACGACAATCGACTCACAACCATGTGCAGTCATGTAGAGAGTACCATCTTTCTTGCCATTTGCAACAACCATTGAACCCTTCGAGACCTTCCAAGGATCACCGGTGAAGACTGTAACAAATCCTTCACTTGCCAATTGCCCCACATAAATCAAATTCTTCCTCAAATTCGGAACGTGTCTGACGTCCCTCAATAACCATGATGAGCCATTCATCTTGACATGCACGTCACCCTTGCCGACAATGTCACACGGTTGGTCATCACCGAGAAAGACCGTTCCAAGGTCACCTCCGGTGTAGTTCTCAAGAAACTCTCGATGTGAGGTAACATGGAAAGATGTGCCGGAATCAAGGGGGCCCAAGACTCCTTCTTGTGCTCCATCGAACATATCAAAGCGTCATCTACCATCTCAACAATATTAGCTTCTTGATTTTTTTTCTTGTTCTTATTAATGTTGTTGTTTCTTGGTGCCGGGCAATTGGGGCTATAGTGGCCAGGCCTACCACAATTATAGCACACCACTTCACTTATGTCTCGAGGTTTGTGTTCAACGCTTTGCAATCGGGGGGCTTGAGATTTCGATCTCCCCCTCCACTTCTTCTTACCACAATTCCTGTTTGAATTTCTCCCTCTACTTTCAGTGCTCAATGCCGACCCCGAAGTTGACCCCGAAGATGAAGGACAATCTTGTCTCCGGATTTCCTCGGTTAGTACCATACTAACAACGTGCTCAAACTTCAACTTGGTCATTCCCGCAGAGCCACTAATAGCCGCAACTGTAGCCTTCCAACTTGGAGGCATTTGTCCAAGTATCGCCAAATAAAGCTAGCACCTCATCACTAAATGTAATCTCAACCGACTCCAATTGGTCCTTAGTTTGGTTGAATTCATTTAGGTGATCCTTGAAGGATGTCCCCTCCGACATTCTCATACTAAATAGCTTGGTGATCAAATAGACTTTGTTCGCGACCGAGGGTTGTTCATACATCGTAGTAAGTGCCTCCATGAGAGACTTAGCCTTCTTCTCGCCTTAATATTGAAGGCTACCGACTTGAAATACTAATCGGATTGTGGCCAAGGCCTTTCTATCTTGCAAATCCCATTTGTCTTGCGGAATCTCCTCGGGCTTCTCACTTATCAACGTTTCCATCAAATCCTTTTGATAGAGAACGTCCCTCAATTTGCATCTTCCAATAGCCGGGTTTGTTTCACAAACTTCTATCCTCAGAAGCTTTCTTTTGTTGGTCGTCATGACTTTTTGAATCAAAACCAACGGTGGAGAACCTCTCAGAGGAATTTCCTCAAACACCTAGCCTCCAATGCTAAAGGTGGAGTCTTTTCCTCACACACCCTGTAGCTCTGATACAGTCTTGTAGCTTCGATACCACTTGTTGGGAGATTTCACTAGAAAGTCACACCTCAATCTAGTTACTTTCTATCCCAAATGATTTCAACTTGGACCTCACACTAAGGAAATCACCCACCCAAGACTTTGGTAGTACGTTATCACAACAAACTCAAACAAGCAAAGCCACTAATTTATCATCACCTATAGCAAACAAACAATAAATAAGGAAGTAAATATGCAAAGAGACACAAAGATTTAGGTGGTTCGGTAAATATTACCTACATCCACACAAGAGCCGAGTTTCCTTTATAGCAAAGATTGGAGAGTTTACAAGAGATATCAAGAATCAAGAACAAGAGGCCTCACTCAAACCCTAGCTCAATAGAGCTCCCACAATACCCAAGAAATGAATCTCTCAAAGTTGTCTCAAAACCCTAATCTATTTCCTTTATATAGGTGTACATAGAAAAAAGGGGAGAAAATGGGCTTGGGGCGAAACAGTGAAAAACTTTCGGTAGGCATGAACGCAGGGTGCACTCTCTTCATCAGACTGAAAAAACGTGAACGTGGAATACGGACACCGGAGCAAAGCTTGACGGTTCCAACAACCCAACACAGACTCCAGTAAATTGAGAGTTTACACTTCAATGGTAACAAAGTAAAACAAATTAGCAAAGGGTGCAGGCACTTATTGTTATTGAACCTTTCCTTGAGTTGGTGTCGGCGGCGGGAGGGTATACAATGACTTCAGCTGGCTGCTTATGAGCTTGCTATTGTGAGAGTCAACTGAAGCTCCACATCATCGGACCACCACTACACCAACCCACGAGCCTCAAGAAACTTCTATTTTCCCTTGACATCACAAAAACTTTGCAAAAGGAGGATTGGTGTTTTCCTTATTAGAGTCATCGGCTGCTTTGGCATGGACATTAGGATTCCCTGCTGGTTCATTATAGTAGCAACATATATATGTAGTCGCTGTTATTGACATATAGATGTGGAACCCATTTTCCACACATCTTGGCTAGAATTGCAGGCTTCTCCTCATAGTTGGTTCGACTCTCAAAGACTTTGGAGGAAGAATAGATTTGAATCTTTTCCAAGCAACGCCGGCTTTCTCTCCAATAGATCTTAGGCTCATAGCTAAGGAAACAGAAGGTGGGTTGAACAAGTGTGTCTCCACGAATACTCCTTGTTTGGCTAGCATCTTACCTACTTGGAGAGCAAAGCCAGCCCCTAATGAATGTCTTGCATGTTAGAGTGTGTGGACCGAAAAGATAAATAGTCCCACATTGAACAAGAAAAGAGTTCATCATTGGTTGATAAAGTGGGAAGTTCACTAACTAGTACCGAGGCCTTTTAAGATAAAACCCCACACCCATGGCCAAGATGTGGCCCAAGCCCAATGGGTGGTTAAGTGGGGGACAATATCGGTACTAGTTATCCCATGGGCGCGGATATCCAGGCCTGGCGGGTGTACCCAGGTCCTAACAACTGGTATCAGAGCCGATGGTTCGGCAGGGACAAAGGCACTGATCATGCAGAATCAAGAGACGAAATCATTCAAGCTGGAGCGCCAGGGAAGGCCGCAACTCAGGTGGAGTTGCTTAACGAAGTGTGCCCGTTACACCAAAGATTGGTGCCCTTGATGTTGTAAAGATTCGGTAGGGTGTAACTCGAGTTGGATCTAACAACATGGAATGATGTTCGAGGTGGAGTAGGCTCTGGGGTTGAGAAAAAGCCACCTCCCTCAGAGGCCTAGACACACCAGAGCTTTGGCATTGGATCGTGCTCGAAGATGAATGAATGGAGTCCCTCGAGTTCGGGTCCAAGGTGGAGATTGTTAGAGTGTGTGGACCGAAAAAGATAAATAGTCCCACATTGAACAAGAAAAGAGTTCATCATTGGTTGATAAAGTGGGAAGTTCACTAACTAGTATCGAGGTCTTTTAAGATAAAACCCCACACCCATGGCCAAGATGTGGCCCAAGCCCAATGGGTGGTTAAGTGGGGGACAATATCGGTACTAGTTATCCCATGGGCGCGGAGGCCCAGGCCTGGCGGGTGTGCCTAGGTCCTAACACTGCAATGCATACATTAGTACTTCCATACTTTTCTACTATCAATTTGAGAGCTTCAAGTGCTGTGCTAAATCTTACAGAACTTTTCAAGCTTTCCCAAGCTAGGAAACGAAGGTCATCCTCGATATCTCTTCTAATGGTTGGGCTCTTCAGTAACGTTCCTCTGAGAGCTAGAACAACCCTTGGTGCACCACTGGGTCATTAGGATGAAATCAGACAGAGCAGCAGAGCGGTCCCATTCTAACACTGCTCCGAAGATGGATCCATCTCGCTAGTCAACTAAAGTTTGGTTCAACTTATATTTGAAAGGTTTCCACCAATTCAGAGCAAGTGAAGCCTCTTCCTTCTTGTTTTCCTGCCTGTCAAGTTCGAGAAGGTAAACCGCTTGGATGAAGCATGCTATAACTGTTCTTCTGTAATTCCCGTCCTTCCTACGATCAGAGATGATTTATATGAGGTAAGATGCTTCGCCATCAATTCACCCACCACCACTTCTCTTCTTTATATGCCTTGCATGTCTGTGTGAGAGAGAGATAGATAGCGTTTTGAGATTAAGGAATCTTCTTTTAGTTGTTCTCTTTCTCCACTTGGTAGAAAAAGTTGAGAAATTTTGATTCCCCTCAAATATCAAGTTGTGGTTTCCATGTTTTTCCAACGGTCAAATTTATATTTCTGTTTATGGGCTGGATCCAGTTGGGCAATTGAAACTCAAATTTGGCCCATGTCATACTTCTTTTGTTGAAGACACAATGTCTCTCTGTGCCCAGTGCCTAGACCTTTTTTTAGGTGAAATAATGCTTCAATCTTTGTTGTCAAAACAAATGGATTTTGTCATCTAGTCCACGTTGTTATTTGACCAGTATCTCAGCACATATAATAAGACAAAATATATGAATGATTCAAAATTTATAATCCAGATACATCGGAGTACATGATATTTTATTTAGGATTTATTTATTTTTTCTAATTGGTAATACAAAAGAAATGAGCAATACACCATGCTGAAAAGATAGACCAAACTGGTCAGCTAAACTAATATGTATCAAGTATCAACAATCGTAGCCATATATTTTTGGGTAAATTCAACAATAAATCACAGAAATTGATCAGGGAAAAAGTGAAGAAAGTGGTTTTCATTTCCAAGGCTGGGAAACTTTTTGGGTTTGCTCTGAATCCTCTCATTACTATTTTGTTATTCATTTTTTGAGCCATTGCAATAAGTCAATAGATATATACTTGTAGCAATTGTAGAACTATGCAAGGGCTCAACGCTCAAAGTACCCCCGTTTGCCTGTCACACCTAGGACACCCGGAAAATGATAGCTTCTACTACTAGTTGCAGGCCTTAGTACTTTCATAGGTTATGATATCTGCACCAAACCTAGACGTACAAGTAATACAGACTATAGAGAAATGTTTCAACTATGTGCTGTAAATTTGTAAATAGTGGTAGTTGAACGGCTAATACAGAGACACTTAAATATAGCAGTATACAAAGAGAGTTATAGAAGTGATGAGAAATAGAAGTGATGAGAAGAGAAGTGAGTAGAAGTGAGTAGAAATGGATGTTATGACAATCTTTCTCATGACACCTTTCTCTGAATTGCTCCATAATATGTTTAGGGTGGATCGATCAACCATTATGTTCGATTCTGACTGCATAGGTTTTAAAATCAGTGTAAAGGCATCTTTCTTGTCAAGATGTTGATTCCAGACTAACCTTCTTTTCCTCACTGTTTTCATCTTCTTGTAGACACATTTTATTCTCCCGAGTATCTGATGCAAAAAGACTAGAAATTGAACCCGGAAGAAACTGTGGACACTCTGAAACGTCTTTGGGGTTCCCCGAAGACGAAATGGCATCTCTAGAAAGGCAATTTGCTCCAGAATCCAATAACACAAAGATCCAAAGATGGCAGAGGAAACTAGGGTTTGTGAGTGCTAGAGTGGAATCTCAAACGGGGTGATAATGAACACCGGATGGTGGAAGGAAAGTTAACGGTCAATGTTGAAGACATTGATTTGCCTGAAGGTAGTGATGGCGCAGGATGATGACAAAATTGAAATTGCGCACAAAGATGTTCTTGCTGCGGTGTTTGGCGACTTTGGCTAACAAGGTGGAAGAAAACAATAAGGATGGAGATGAAGAAACTAATAGTAAGCTTGGTGCCCTTGAAAGAATCAAGAGGCAGAGACAAGGTTAGTTCGTCTATAATGCGAAAGTGTTACTGCAAATTTTGGCCTTATCTTGTCGAACTACTTGGTCTCATCACTGATATGTTTGTATTTCATGGTCGAGTATGTTTTCTCCTCAGTATATTAAGAACTTTGTCTTGTACATGATCTTGCAAAGATTTCAGTTGTTTTCTGATTTAAAATGAATGTCATAATGATTGACCATTGCTTTACGCTTTAAACTCGAGCTTCTTGTATTTCGTTGCATAGCTGAAGGAGTTGATATCCGCTTCTATGTATCAACCATCGGGGTTTGTAATTTTTATATGCACGGTGAAATGCCACAGCACCTTCGCGTCTTTTGTTTGCTAAGAAAAGGGTCTCCCACTAACAATGTACTTCTTCAGCTCATCCATTTATTCAAAATTTCAAAGGGGTATGGTCGATAGACGATACATGTAGAGCTCCTTTTAGTTGAAAATGCGAAGTCTTGCCGGGCACTTATATTGCATCTTGGCTTTACCAAATAATAATAAGAAGGGTTTGGACCCGGGATCTTTTATAATAATATAAGAAGGGTTTAAAGTTTTCCATCTTTTCCACAATTGTATTATATTTTAGCATGGAAACTTATTCGGGGGTATATAGAATAGATGACATGTTGCAAAAATGGAAGACACAGCTGGCCTCTCGATGTTGTATATGTAAGCAGGAGACAGAAAATCTTGAGCACATCCTCTATCACTGGGAATTGGCCAAGAGAGTTTGGGATCATGCTCGAAATATCTTCAGCATTACATCACACATTGAATCCTTCAATGACATCATGCAACAGGCCAAACACCATAGCTCTTTGATTCTGGATATGTGGAAAGCTTGCTCGCTGACAAGTATGGTAAGCTTATGGAAAAATAGAAACCGGTGCTCTATGATCGAAAAAAACTCCAAATTCTCTAATATTTGCTTTCTCGACTAGAAGAGCCATCATCGAGCATACCAAAAATCGACAAAATACCATGAACAACACAAAGACCGATATGAAAATTCTTCACACCCTTAATCTCCAACACAAACCGAGAAGAGCACCCAAAATTCGAATGTTACCGGCTTCTACCACCTCCCTACATCATAAAAATTAATGTTGATGGAAGTTCACGAGGGAACCTGGCAGGGCTGGTTGGGGAGTGATTCTCGATATGACATGGGTAACTTTTTGGGGCAGCAGCCAGAGGACTTGAGGTATGTACTAACTATATGGCAGAAACTTATGCTATTATAGAAGGGATTCGAGAGGGCACCGGATCGGACCGGAGATATATATGGGTGGAATCCACTCTGCATCGGTAGTCAAAGCCTTCGAGGAAGACACGGTGCATTGGAGGGGTTAGAACAAAATGGATGCAACTCAAGGAGAAAGCATCATGGATCAATGTTACAGCTACATGGAGGGAGACAAACAAAGGTGCGGATAGCTATGCGAGACATGGAGCAGCATTGCAAAATGGAGAAAGTAAATGGTGGGACAACAAACCTAGCTCCTTTTGTGAGAGATATGGAGAACCACTTTACTACTTACTTCCGTTTCATAAGTTATATGTAAGATGTAATAGGTGGGTACACAACTGATGATACTCATACTATACAGTTCTTAACACTTCTTATTTTTTTTCCTTGTAACCCTTTATTCTTTTAATCAATTACCTTTAAGCAAAAAAAGTATTATATTTTAGCCAGAGGAAGTTTCGTTCTGTTTAGGTAAGTGTTATACACTTATACTAAATTAGTTTGGATGTTAAATCAATTTTCTCTTGAAAAATAAATAAAAAAGGACAACAAATGTGTCACATCACACGTGCTTAGGTAGGTACCCGCCCAATGCAACCTTTGTTTGGGTACAAAAACTAAAAGTGGCTGTTGAAATTACAATTGTTTCGACTTTCTATAGGGAACCAAGCTTGTAAGGATTTAGGACTTAATAACCGCATATATATATAATGGTCTTTTGAGATCACACTAGTACTTTACACTTATATATTGAAAAAGAAAAAGTTGTATAAAAGAATGAAATAATGAAAAGAGTATTCACCGTTGTATGCCGGTAATTAATGGCACGTGAGAAACCTAGCTAGCTAGTTGACAACCATGCAGCTCTTCCTAATCTCCCCTTTCGCCTATGACAACATCAATGGTCCCCATGTGTACCATGGCCGACGAAACTTGGCAGCCCATGCCGAGGGACGAGCATATTATTCCTCACCATCCCTCTTGGCCAAGGACCGAAAAGAGTGTATGGTCTGAAGTCAATAAACCTCGATGTTTTTCAATTCCTTGTAGTACGAAGTTATCCAATCAGTAAGGAGTTGCAGATCAAGTGGCGGCGCAAGGGATCACGGTTGTCACCATTGCTTGAAGGTGGAGGACACCTAGTTTTCAAAAAAAAGCGCGTGACTTACCGTAAAGGTGTGATTTAGCTTTCCCTTACACGCAGCTTGATTGGGACCTGAATGGGTTATTGGATGGACCGAAGTTCGCCTTTGGGGCGCTTAACTACGTATCTTTCTCTTGGTTTTTTGTGGGGGAGAGAAGAATCAGGTCTGGCGTAGTTCACAGGAGAGGTATTTATAGATGTATGGATTGCATCCTTGCCCACCACGTGTAAAGGATGTCACAAACGTGGGGTGGAGATCAGGAGAGCATGTGAGAACTGTCTTCATAGGTCTGCTGTGATGATGAAGAGTGGCGCCTAGGCCAAGAAACTTATGGCGGCAAGTCGGTCAATTTAACAAGATTTGTGCAAATGTACCTTTAGTCATGATTGCTTCGAAGGGTCTCGGTCACTTCATCGGCGTAGTTTTGCGTGATAATCGCTAACCGTCCGCAAGCCGCTTTTATTAGCTCGTGGATGCGACCTGGTTCCATAGGTCGATGCGTTACTTCCCCCATGTTAGGCACGTGCTGGATAGAGAGTACCACTCCCCTACACAGCCCCCTCTCAGTAGGTTGTGAAAACGATCTGCTGAGAGAGATCGGTAGTGTGTGTGGAACATAATAGAGGTGGAAATTCGCAGCGATCTGTGGGTAGCGGGCCGAGTTAACCATGTGAAGTGATGGGTCCAGACGTTTGACGCGTGTTCGCACGTGACAGGATCTGAGCAGTTCCAGAGAAAACGTGCCGCCCCGTTTATTTGGGATTTGAAAAGACAGGACAGCCTGTTGGAAGCCGTGCGCGGGCAGGGCTAGGGTGTAATCATGACACATTAGAAACTGGAGGGGCGGTTGTTCAAAGATCTCACTTGGTCTTCGAAGCGTCATTTTGCTGCTTCGCCTTGCAGAAACCACTTCACGAAAGCAACATCCTTCAGGTTAGTTTTCTGCCATTGTTGAACTCCTATTTCTTGCCCCGTGCTTAGTCTTTAGTCTAGAGCTTGTTAGGACGTTCAACTAGTCAGTGTTTGTTAGGTTTGTAAGATATAAAAGAGAGATGTCTGACTCAGATGACACGCAATCTGACGAGGTTCGCGAAGTTTCTCTTGGTTGGGAAAATGAGGAAGATGAAGATGAGTCGGTTTGTAGGGTGAGTGAGGGTGATGATGGTGACGATGGTGTTGATAGGGCTGAAAGTGGGGAAGATGACGCTCAAACTGCGTCTGTGGCTGCTGCCCCCCAGCACTTTAGGTCGCGGTGATGGGTCGTCGTCTAGTGGGCTACCCCCTAGAGTTGTAGACCGAAGTGCGTTGGTGGCGTTCCCACACTTGAGGGAAAAGTACGGTATAACCGTGGACGGTCTGGAGATCCACGAGCCGGATCGATCGATACGTGTTTTAGCGACCAGATACCCTCTGAACTATGGGGTCATAATCTGTGAGGGGCAGCTAAGAGCGCACCTGACGATCCCCTTTTCTAAGTTGGTCTGCCAGTACCTGAACCGCTGTGGCAAGACGCCTGTTCAGTTTGTAGGTGACACCTGGCGCTTGTTTAAGGTGTTCGACCTGTTAAACGCAAGCGGTGAATACCGAATAGAGGTCGACAATGTTATCGAGCACTACTTGTTAAAGCGGTCCCGGTCGTATAACTTTAGCTTGCAAACGCGACCTACACTTTTGAGTATTATGACCGGTGTGAGTAACGAGTCTTGGGATAAAAGACCGTTGCTGCTGGTTGGGAACTTCTGTGCTAGGGGGTTCAGTGTGGATAACACGAAATGTGATTTCACCGGTGCGTGTCCGTTCTGTACTTGGATATTCTGATCCTCCGTTGGGCAAATTTGTATTAACGTCTTTATTTTGTCGTGTCTACAGATCTCTCTCTGGACAAGGAAACTGATCGTCGAGATCGGTGGTTCGCGGTTGAGTCGAAATGGTGAAACAAGCCAAATTGCCTGAGATCGCGCACTTCTTTGAGGAACGGGGAGGCGCCGCCATCAGGGAGAAAAGGGTGGCTCAGAAGGCGATAGCTCGAAGTAAGGTGAAGAAGGGTGTGCCAAGGAGGCCTTCTATAGACAAACGTAAGAGTGACTTGGTGACCAGGGAAGATAGAAACTGAGGCCGTGATGGGCCGAAGCGACCTGCTGGGGGTGCTGGGTCGTCCGGAGCTGGGTTGGGGAGAGGTGAGGAGGACGCTCCCTACGATCTGGATGACAGCATCTTCGAGATCCCCACGAGGAGCCGCCTGCCAAAGAGGAAGGGCAGAGATGCTGAGGCCCGGCCTGCTAAGGTCCCTCTGATTGGGGGTGGTTCTGGAGCTGGTGGTGAGGGACGAACTGCGGGGAGGGCGGCTCGCAGCTCAGGGCGAGGCCGATGCCTGACTTCAGCGTTATGGGTGAGGAGACAATGGGGGTCGCTTCGACCGAGGTCGTTGAAGATGTTCCTGGTAAGACAAGGGGGAAGGCTGTGGTAAAAGGTGCTGGGCAGGGTCACTCCAGTGGTGAGAGAGATGAACTGGAGCGCAACTTGATGTACGTGGATGACGTGACTGGTAAGAAGCGCTATGTGAGGAGGTCAGACTGTAGCTATAAGTCCGCACTGATAGCTGCTTGTTTGTTAGAGGGGGTGATGCTGGACGGTGATAGGAAGGACCTGGATTCAAAGGAACTGGAGTCGAATCTGAGGGGGATGGATAAGTCGAATCATGGCCTCGGTTTCTATCTTCCCTGGTCACCAAGTCACTCTTACTTTTGTCCATAGCAGGCCTCCTTGGCACACCCTTCTTCACCTTACTTCGAGCTCTCGCCTTCTGAGCTACCCTTTTCTCCCTGATGGCGGCGCCTCCCCGTTCCTCAAAGAAGTGCGCAATCTCAGGCAATTTGGCTTGTTTCTCAGCTCGACTCAACCGCGCGAACCTCTCGATCTCCTGACGATCAGTTTCCTTGTCCAGAGAGAGATCTGCAGACACGACAAAATAAAGACGTTAATACAAATTTGCCCAACGGAGGATCAGAATATCCAAGTACAGAACGGACACGCACCGGTGAAATCACATTTCGTGTTATCCACACTGAACCCCCTAGCACAGAAGTTCCCAACCAGCAGCAACGGTCTTTTATCCCAAGACTCGTTACTCACACCGGTCATAACACTCGAAAGTGTAGGTCGCGTTTGCAAGCTAAAGTTATACGACCGGGACCGCTTTAACAAGTAGTGCTCGATAACATCGTCGACCTCTATTCGGTATTCACCGCCATGCTTAATCGTGTCGAACACCTTGAACAAGCGCCGTGTTTACCTACAAACCGAACAAGCGCCTTTGCCACACGGCTCGTTCGCAATCGGCACCAACTTAGAAAAGGGGATCGTCAAAGGCGCTTAGCGAATTCCTCACGATTATAACCCCATAGTTCGAGGGGTATACGATCGCTAAAAACACGTATGCATCGATAAGCACCCAAAACCGTAATATTAAACCTCGAGACATAGCATTTTGGTCAATTATGTGTTTAATAATTATGTAATAATTATATTTTAGTACTTTTGCGTTTCCGCAATTAAAATGAAGATAGCGATAAAACATGCATCAAAGTACGTGAATACGAATATTTGAGTTTCCCACTCGACTCGTGAAAGTCGGGTTTCCAAAAGAACGTAACCCGCAAAGCGTAACGGGCCCACATATGAAGAAGCAGAAACTTCCGATGCTCGATTGATAAATCTAGGTGCCGACGCCGGCTAGTGAAGCCGCCAAGTACAAGAATACGGAATATTGGAATTCCCGCCAATCCCCGTAAAAGCCCAAACAAAGCCCGACTAGAGCCGGGTTTCCAAAAGAACGTAACCGGTCGTAACGGGCCCACATATAAAGAGGCGGAAACTTCCGGCTCAAATCGATAAATCTAGGTGCCGACGCTGGCTAGTGAAGTTGCCATAATACCGGCTTAATTTAACTCGCTAGGACAAAAAAAGTCGTGAAAACGCCAATTTTGATACCCCAATCGACACACTAAGTGGACACATTATGCGGGCCCGTAAGACATGATGAGTCAAAGATAGGCAGGTGGCAAATGATGGTTTCAAATTGATGCCACCTTGCAATGAGAGAAGACACGCACTGCTCAATATGGAAATGAAATAAAGCAAAAGGACAATTATAAGGCGCAAGCGCATTAAAACAAGAAATAAGTTTTGTTTCAGAAACAAAACTTTGTCACGCGAAAAACAAAACCCCGACATTCAAAGTTTTGAATGTCTCAATTGAGTAAACAACCAAAACCAAATTTAATGATCCTCCGCACATCCGGCCTATATATATGAGGGCTTCACTTTATTAGAAGGTCTTCAAAGATATTAATGCTTTAGCTACGCTTAGTTTTCTTTCTTCAAGACTTACCTTCCGCCATTTTTATTTCAAAGCAGCCTTAATACGTAAGTTATTTTACCCTTAATAACAGTTCATTTCTTTTCTTGTTAATTTCTGTCCCCGCATTTATTTACTTAATGTATACAAAGAAATTTTATTATTCCTCGCTATGATGATGAAGCTAATTCCCCTCGGGAGTGGTTATGTCGCCGTGTGAAAATCCCGATTGACTCGTTAATATTCTAGAATCACTACTTAGGAATTAGGCATAGAATTAACATCCGTCCCCAAAATGATCGAGATCGCATAAAGTTGAGTGCGATGTTCCAGAACAGCTTCGCTAAAAATGTCTCAATACGACTTTCTCTCGTGTGTCGACAAACCTCCCAATTCGGCCCAAATGATGTGAACTTGGCCAGAGCGAGATAATATACCGTAGATGTGGTATTATTAAAACTCCTTATGCTAGTGAAATGCTACCTAGAGATGTGGGCATGCACTAGGGATCAATATTTCACGCCGCCTCCTAAACGAGACGAACTAGAGATGTAGTGATTTGGTAATAAAACCGTTGAAAAATGATTCTTGCATGAGCATGATTAACTCTCCCCCCCTTCTTACATTTCGTTTACCTATATTTAATCACCGTAGTAATTTACATTACCGCTAATTTAATTAAAACCAACTAAAAAGAAACCTAAAATCCTACTCACTTAAAGTTGTAATTCCAGCCAGGAACCTATCCGAGCCCTAAGGTTTCGACGATCCCTTTACTCGACCTATCCTACCAATCCCACGGAGTAAGGTAACTTGACTAAAACGCATTTACTATACGGACGCTGGACTTTGACTTTGACTTGACTGACCGGGACCTCGGACTTTGGACTGTGGACCCTGGACTTAAGAAATAAGTAACTAAAAATCAATAAACGCGAGTAAAATAAATATTTTTATCAAATGGCGCCACCGACGCCGGGGACTCGGGCTTAACGTAATAACCGGAATACATCCATAAAACCCTCCCTTTACCTCATCATCTTTTTAATTTTCATTTCTGCTACAATACTAACTCTTTACCGTAATTTTTTTTCTACTAACAAATAATAACCGTGGAGCCAAGTTGTTTATTTTCATTAGCACAGCCTTTTAAGTACTTCGTAGGGAATTTGAAGTACTAAACAGACAAAAGAGTCTCCGGACGACGACCTAATTAGTAAGCAAGTTTAAACTAACCCGAGTATCAACACTCGGGTTTTCAGGTACAGCCACTTTCCTTTTCAAGACTTTTTTGGGCTCTTTGGTCCTGCTTTTTTAGTAGCATAAGCTCTGAGTAGTCGATCGCTATACGAGGAATCGACGGACCTGTGTTTCAAACTCTTAAACTCCTCAAACTTTGTCGAGGATATTATTCGCTATAACCTGCTTTTACCTCGTGATATTTGTATGTTAACATGAGAACTCAGGCATGTAAAGGTGGTTCGCCATCACATATTTCACGTAACACAATTAATATGATTCAGATATATTTTGATATATGCGTAGCACCAAACCACTTGCTTAGAATATTTTTGTATGTGTATGTTACATCAATTCACATACGCGTATTCAATTGCATGAGTTCGCTCTTGACATTCCCTAACTCACGATAACTTACACATAGTTGCATGTATAGGTAATATAGATTTGCATGGGTAGACTTTTCTCAAGGTAAACTAGTATATGTTAGTTAGTTTCTATTTTGGCATCTATCGCTTTTAATTGCATATTTCGTAATCAAGTCTCCATAATACACTAATCACGAAATTAAAATAAAAAAAAAAAAAAAAAAAAAAAAAAAAAATTAAAAATTATTAAAAAAAAAAAAAAATTAAAAATTAAAAATCATAGTAATTAAAAATTTTCATCTAAATCATCTTAATAACACCCCGCATAATACACCATCATAAATCATCCTATTCCATCGCTGCTAGAAACTTGAAAAAATGAGGTTGCCTAATTAAGGAACGCTTAGCACGAAACAACCTCCCCTCAATTCTCTCGTAGACTCGGGTCACGGAATATTCACACGCTATCCTAGCTTCCCCGCCGAAGTTAGCAATGTACCGAAGGCGGTTTCAACTCCCCTTCCTAAAAAAAAAACCAGTCATTATTCGCTCCTTATGAGCACTAAATTAAAATTTATATTTGTATGAGACTACGGTCCGTAAACATAAGGAATTAGAACTTACATATCATCGCCGAAAATACAAGAAACAACTGCTTATGTTATCTCCTAGGCATAGTTCCTCCTCCTCCGAATCAACCTCGCCAAACATCTCCGCTTCCATTATCTCCTTTAATTATGGTCAAGAAAACCTCACAAATGAAAACCCCTTTCGATTTCTATATCGCCTCTACAGAAGGACTCGCTTCCTCGCATTAAACTCGACGCGATTGTAGGTGATTTTCAGATTCCGCCAAACATTTTCGGTTTGTTACCCGCTTACCATGGTTTAGACCATGAAAACCGTATTAATCATCTTCGCCGGATGCAACAAGTAGTCACCACTTTCCGCCATCCGACCGCTACCAACTAACAAGTCTTACTTAGGTTGTTTCCCTTCACCCTAGTCGACAAAGCTTCAGCTTTGGCTCACGGACAAGCCCGCAATCCATTGACACATGGGCCAAACTAGTTCAAGCATTCATGATAAAGTTCTATACTCAAAAGAAAACTACGTAAATGCTTCAAAAGATTCAATTCTTTTCGCCAAAGACTTCTGTGAATCCTTTTCGAAGCGTGGAGCAGATTTATCGATCTACTTCTCGAATGTCCCCATCATCAACTCGACACCGGCCAGATAGTCCGTTTCATTTTTAATGGTCTCTCCGACCATCAAAAGGAAACATTAGACATCATGAACGGCGGTTGTTTCATGGACAAGGGCGCCATCAAGCATACACTTTTTTCTTGAGAAACAGCCTCAATGGCACCCATCGGGGAAACACCGATTCTTCTAGATCTTCTAAAGACACTCCTACCAAAGTTACGCCTATGTTCGAGGTCAAACCCGATCCGAATTAAAACTCTAATCGAGACCTTAAACAAAAAGGTCGATGCTCTTTCGGTACAAGTAAATGAACAAAACCCAAACAGTCATGGCTGCCAACGCTTCCCCATGCCCTCTTTGCTTAAGTCCCGAAAGCACGATTCTTATTGTCCTTTGGTATACGAGTGTCCTCCCCAACCTTCAAGAGGCTTGTGGCTTTCAACATCCCTAACGCACCTTTGGCGACAACATCCGAATTTAGCTTGGGCACCCCCGCCC
Organism: Coptis chinensis; assembly: GCF_015680905.1. Lineage (NCBI taxonomy): Eukaryota > Viridiplantae > Streptophyta > Magnoliopsida > Ranunculales > Ranunculaceae > Coptis > Coptis chinensis. The sequence goes on from NC_141464.1 coordinate 80,476,524, forward strand.
AACAACAAGCTCCTCCGTGGGCAACAACGCTCCTCAGACGACCACCCACCCTAATTACAATTCCTATCGCCAAGGAAATCCTCCACAATTTCAGCAAGGGCAAAGTAATTTTCCCAACAACGCAAATATGGGATACCAAAACAACCGCGAACCTTGTTCCCGCTTAACCAAGGATATGGCTACCAAAATCAACCCAGAATAATAACCGAACTAGTTCCCCGCCGCCCCTTTGGTATATAATCCACACCGATAAAACGGCTGAAACTTTCCCCGACATACATGAATCAACAGAATCAAATCCTAGCTTCTATCCAATGCCTTTCAAATTGTTAGCTCAGATAAAAAATCAAAAGGCGGTTCCCCGCCAAGCAGCTTCCAAACCCTAAGCCTACAAACACCGCCTTTGAACTCAACAATGCACCAGACCTAGTAATCCAAGCCGTGGTGAGGTAAATGCCATTACCACTCTTCGCTCCGGGCCGAACCATCGACAATAATATACGATGCCGACGAGGAATCGACGGAAGCTACGACCGCCGCCCCGCCAACTCCTACCTCGCGAACCTATAACGGACGGTTGTTGTACCTTTAAAATCTACACCCACGCCCCTAGAAAAGATACCATCGATCCTTATACGCCGATTCCGTCCAAAAGCTCCGCTTCCCCGCCCGCTTGGTAAAGAACAAACGCGACGAACATTTTGATGAGATCCGCGGAAACCTTCAAAAATTTGACCATAAACTTACCTTTCCTAGATGCTTAAAGCATTTGCCCAAGCATGCCAAGTTTCAAGGACATGTGCACCACCAAACGACGCATTTAATGTACCTCAACAAGCCGCTCCTCACCGAAAGCAGCTTCCCCTCGACAACCACTACCAATGGTGTGGTAAAGTACAGGACCCGTGTCGATTAACCGCACTCTTGCACGCCATTACAAGTATACCGCCATCGCGACTTTTAGACCTAGGTGCCGTTGTCAACCTACTTCCCTACTACTTATTTAAGCAGCTTAGGTCTTCATGAACTAAAACCTACCAACATGACTTTGCAACTCGCGGATCGCTCCATCAAATACCCAAAAGGCATAGTAGAGAACGCTATAGTAAAGGTCCAAGATTTTTACTACCCAAATGGATTTTGTCATTCTAGATAATCGGCGTAGCCTCGTGACTCCATCCCTATCATCTTGGGACGCCCTTTCCTTGCAACCGCCAACGCCTCATAAAATTGTCGGACGGTTCAATGACATTGTCTTTCGAAACCTTCATTTAACTCAATGTGTTCAAATTAATGAAACAGCTTTCCGATCCTATAATGGAGGGCTTAGATTAGCTTGGTTGATAGTCCGAACATGATTATTTCACAAACTCTTTTCCCCGCATCGAGATACACCAATTTCTTTCTTTTGATAATCCGAGTTTGACGATGACTCGCACATAAGGGATGTCCATGCATTATTAGAGTCCGTACCACTATTTGACCCTAATGCTTCGCAAACTAATTCGTAAGAACCGATTCGCTTTTTCCATTGAAGAGATGATCCCTCACGAAATCCTTGATCCCCAATCCTCCAACTCCGGATTTGAAACCTCTACCCCCGATTTGAAGTACGCATATCTCGATCCCGATGGTAGTCATCCTATAATAATTTCTGCTCACTTAACTACGCATCGGAAGAGACACGGTTGATCCATGTCATTCGTGAACACCGCCCCGCTTATCGGATGGTCCTTGGATGATATCAAGGAATAGACCCTAGCATATGCACGATCGTGATACATCTTGATGACGCACAAAGACATCACGAGAACCACAACGCCTTTAATCCCGCCATGAAGGAAGTAGTGAGAGAGGAAGTTCTACGCTTACTTGATGCGGTATCATATACCCTATCTCGATAGTGATCGGTTAGTCCCGGCCCACGTTGTTCCCAAAAAGTCCGCATTCAAGTTGTGCAAAATGAAAATGGTGAATGCATCTCCACTCGCATTCCTTTGAAATGGAGAATTTGCATCGACTATCGCAAACTTAATGCCGTAACCCGTGAAAGATCATTTTCCTCTCCCATTCATCGACCGATGCTAGAACGCTTTAAATGCCGGTCATGCTTACTACTGTTTTCTTGATGGCTATTCCGATACTTCCAAATTGTCATCGATCCCACCGATCAAGAAAAAGACAACTTTCACGGTCCCTTTGAACCTTTGCTTACGCATCTAATGCCTTTTGGTCTTTGTAATGCCCTGTGCACTTTCCAACGCCGCATGCTTCACATTTTAGTGATATGGTGGAACGTTATATGGAAGTCTTCATGGACGACTAATTTTTCCATTTACGGAAATTCCTTTAACGATTGTTTATCCAACCTTTCCAAAGTCTTAACGCCATGAGGAGAAAAAATCCGTGCTCAATCGGGAGAAGTGTCATTTCATGGTTACCAAAGGACTTGTTCTAGGTCATATTGTTTCAAAAAGACGGATAGAGGTTGATAAAGCTAAAATTGTTAAGATTTCTTCGCTACCCTTCCCACGCATTCGATATCCGCGCCTTTTAGGCCACGGTTTTACAGAGATTCATTCAGATTTCTAAAGTTGCTCGACCCTTAACCAATCTCCCCGCTTAAGGATGCAGATTCGACTTCAATTTCAATTGCAAACAAGCTTTTGATACACTAAAACCGCCTCGACTACCGCCCTATTATTCAACCCCCGATTGGTCTCAACCATTCGAATCGATGTGTGACGACGCTTAGCGACTTTGCTATTGGTGCCGCATAGGCCAACGACGCGGACGACAAACCCGGTTGTCATTTTATTACGCTTAGTAAAACTCTTAACGACGCCAACGTAATTATACCACAACCGAGAAAGAGTTCCTAGCTGTTGTCTATGCTTTGATAAGTTTCACCTCTACCTAGTTGGAACATCGACCATAGTATATAATCGACCATGCCGCAATTCGGGTACTTACTCGCGAAAAGGACGAAAAACAACGATTGTTACTGATCCTTCTCTTACAAGAATTCACCCCGAAATCAAAGACAAGAAAGGAACCGAAAATGTCGAGTCGACCATTTATCAAGACCGGTTGGTGACATCGATAGTGATTCCGCTATCGCTGACTCCTTCCCGCATCTAATACTTTGTACTCTATTTTCTCATCTCCATGGTACGCCGGATATCGTTAACTACCTAGTTACCGAGGAAGTCCCTCCTTTTGGTCACGCCCCGATCATAAAAAGTTCTTATCCATCAGAAAATATTATTTCGATGAACCCTACCTCTTTAAGTATTGTTCGACTATTTACTTCATTCGCCGCCGTGATTCCCGACCGGGAACACACCGACGATTATCCTTTTGCCATGAACAATCTTTATGGAGGTCATTTCAGTGGAAAGAAAACTGCGCCAAGGTGTTACAATGTGGTTTTTATCGGCCTACCCTTTTCGCGATGCATGCACCTAACATTGTGTAGCTTGCATTCGCTGTCAACACTTAGGTCGAATTACCAAACGAAATATGATGCCCCTAAATCCTATATTGATTGTGGAAATTTTTGATGTTTGGGGCATTGATTTTATGGGACCCTTCCCTATTTCTCAAGGTTTTCTATACATTTTAGTCGCTAGACTATGTGTCCAAATGGATTGAGGCACTCGCGATGTCCGCCGAATGACCATAAGATCTGCCGTGAGATTTGTAAAGAAAACATTTTCTCTCGCTTTGGTGTTCCCAAAGCTATCATCACGATGGGGTACACATTTTTTTGTAACAAAATTTTTGGGTTTTAATGAAGAAATATGGAGTTACTCACAAGGTTGTTACTCCATACCACCCACAAACGAGTGGCTGGAAGTCTCCAAATGAGAGATAAAGTCTATTCGAGAAAACCGCCAACCCATCAAGAAAGGATCGGTCTCCGCTTTATCGGATGCCTTGTGGGCATACCGAATAAAGATTTAAGACACCTATAGGGATGTCTCCTTACCGCATTGTTTTTGAAAACCTTTGTCATCCGCCAAATGAACTTGAGCATCGTGGCCTTTTGGGCCATCAAAAGCCTCAATTACAATATCATCGAGGCAGGTGAGAAGCGAAAACCGCAATTAAAATGAGCCGGAGGAGATTCGAGTGATGCTTATGATCTCTCAATCCTACAAAGCTAATATGAAAAGAGTGCACGACAAGCACATTTTGGCGTAAGGATTTCAAAATTGGCCAAAAAGTTTTATCAGATAACCTGTTACACATCTTTCCCCGGTAAATTGAAAACACGATGGTCCGGTCCTTTCATCAGGTCACCGTGAAACATTATGGGGCAATCTCTTTGCTTAATCCAAAAGATAACAGTGAATTTCAAGTCAATGGACAACGCCTAAAACATTACCACCTAATTACGCCACCGATGTTGAATGCACTCTTCTTCGTAATCCAAAGATACATGACTAGATGTTTCGTTTGGCGTACTCAATCTTGTTTCTATAGAGAGTACGCCATTTTGGTAGCCGGGCCATCTTCTATCCTATGATCTCCAAAGTTCTTTGAAGTGTGTGGTTGCAAGCGCCGGAACCTTAGTCCACGAAAACTCTTTTACAGAACGGAGTATAAATGTATTCTGCAACACGAGCAAACGTGCTTTTCGGTAAACGATGGGTACCTAAAATTTCACCTCCTTCCTTTTCTTCCCTTTTCTACTCTCTACCTCGCGAACTTCAGCTAATCATTTGGTGTAAGTCTCACTCATCACTTAATAGGGAATGGTCGTAGTTCTTTTGCTCGTAAAACGACGCGGCGCCAAGGATGGGCCGGTGTATGCATTGCCAAACACCCTTCCTCGCCTCAGGCTCGACTTCCTATCCGATACTAGCCAGTTTAAGGTATACTTTTGTCTAACACCACCGCAAGCAGATAATCTCCGCCGCCGCCGCCGCTTTCTCCCACAGTTCGATTCGCCTTGAGAATCGACGATAAAAGACTTTCGCCTTGAGAATCTGACGTTAAAAGACTCGATTCGCCTTTGAGAATCTGACGTTAAAAGACTCAATTCGCCTTGAGGATCCGACGCTAAAAGACTCACCTTGTAAATATGTTTATTTTGTTACCTTTTTCCCTTTGCATTAAGTTTTGCACAAGGGATTCGTGTCAAACCTCGATGTTGCATACTTGGAACACAAACGGGCAATGGATTCCACCGCACCAACCCTAGAATTGGTTACTTTGAGTCCCTTTGGGCGGTTTGAGGATAGCCGTGATGTAAAAGGGCAATTTTATTAGACCAGAAGGCCAAGACGGTCCAGATGGTACCGCCCCGCCCCTAACCCCATAATACATAGAGGTGAAGCCACACCGGGTCGGATTGGGTTCGCCCAGAGCCGATATGACAGTTGTCTATGATTTAAGATGGTGACTCCCGACATTCGTTTTTTCACGATATCTCCCTTTGTATGTAAATAAAACCCTTACACTTTCCTTCTAAAAAAAAAAAAAAAAAAAAAAAAATGACTTTCAAGAATGACTCATACAATTGATAGAATTTTTCGTGCCGATCGCTTCGATATCTCATTCGGCCCAATTCGAGCCCAAACGAAGTCATGGGTAATGCGATTTAGATTTTTAGGTTTTTCAGCTTTAGCTTGATTTGGGCTTCGAGAAAATTTTGGCCCAACCCAAATATCGATTTCCCCATTTAAACCCAACCAACCCGATAACAACACGCCACTATTCCACAATTCGCCTCCCTAAAAACCGGATCTTGCCCCTCTCGCGATCGGGCCTCGCGACGAGACAGCCCACACTAAAACCAGTCTCTCGCTACGAGACCCTCACAGCCCGATCAAAATTTCCTTCCGCCGATCATCCCAATTCTCCCCTCATCAATAATCCATAGCCATCCTCCCTCTTAGATCAGAATGGCTGGAAACAGACGGATTTGTGGAAATTTTTTTGGAAATTTGTTTGAAAACGGATGTTTGCTCCATTCTTTGATCACGAAATTCACTCTAGAGGATGGGAGAGTTTGTTATATGCCAATGGAGGGCTTTATTCTAAGGATTTGGTGATGAAATTCTACGACAATGGAAGCTTTAATGGCGACCATTTTTGATCACCGCCGAGGGTGTGCGCGACACGGTCACACCGTGTTGCTCTCCGATCACGGCATTCCACCGGTCGCGACCACGGATCGACTTCAAAGAAGAAATTGCGGTACCCACGGACTTACTTACCTAATGCTCGACACGCTTTATCGAGGGAGAGTACAACATCGACGGAAATGCGCCAGACAAATTCGGTGCGACGTAAACCCACCAGCTAGCGCAAGACTCAATGGCTGGATCAACGCCATTGGCACCTCAAGCCTTCCGACATCAACAAGACCTTCCTCCACCTTCTCTCGATCCTTCAGAGCCGAAGGGTAACTTCTGCATCGCTACCTTTCTTTTGATATTATCACACATGCCACTCTTTAGGTCACCCCTTGCCGCTCTAGTAACGCAAGTCATGATTAATCTGGGATTTTCATCCCACCACCCCACTACCCCTATACCACAATATGAGAATATGCCGGTCTTTAAGAAATGCATACAAGACCCTTTGGGAACCCACAAAGACCTAGGGCTGCCGAAAGCACGCTTAGCGTAGGATCCTCTCACCCACCATACTTTGATGAGATCGCCACGAGTAAGATCACCCAACCCATAGAGGCCCTACGCAGTGAACAAATGCTGGTCCGAGAGACATGTACACTCGCCAGTATCGATGAGACGCACTTTGGGCGAAGTTAAGGACCGATATGACCACTCGCCACGAAGTCGATGATGATGCGGCATGGGTGAATTCCAACAGAAATGAGAGCCTCCATGACTACATTTTCAGACAAGATGCTTACTCGCCGAACCGGCAAATAATGTTCATGGCGAGCCAAAGATCGGGCCAGTGCTCGTGATGGATACTCTTGGTGATATCCAGAGCAGCTTAGCCTCCACGGAGCTCTCGTCGCACGACGTCGCAGACTCCCCGGTTCTTCTTCTCGAGCCCTCGAGGACTCTCTACAAAGACCGTAGGATCATCGGTAGCTAGTTTTATTCGGTCTTGTATAATATTTTATTATTAGATACTTTATTTACGGTTTGAATTTTCTAGCTTAATAGTACATGGTTCCTAAATATTTCTATCTTAACATATTAGCTATATCTAATATTTTAGTATATAGGTAGGAACATATATTGGTAATAATAAATTATATATATAAATATATTTTAAATGTCATACTTAAACAACAAATTTTAACGTAAACTAACGTTTTATAAAACGTTCATAAACCGATAATGAAAACGATCTAAAAACGGTCGAAAACGGTCATGAACCACATCTAAAAAAAAAAAAAAAACGGTCAGAAAACGGTCATGAACCACATCTAAAAAACGGTCAGAAAACGGTCAGAAAACGGAAATTTTCTTCCTATAAATAAGTTCAACTCTTCCTCCCTATTCACTCATTTCTTATTCTTCCCTCTACACTTCTTATTCTAAAAAACGCTTTTAGATCACTCCAAGTTCAAGATTCATGGATGCACTAGAAAAGTTTGAGCAGCAGCAGCTTGAATATGCTACTCAAGTTTTCATGCTCGGTTGTTTTGTTATAGTCATGTTGTTAACATGGCATATAATTCTATCTAATATTTAGGTTTGTAGTTAAGTCATCGTAACATTATGTTGTGTTTCCATACCATTGTACGTTCTTACATCCTATTGTGATAGTATATCTACATTTTCCTTTGTCCTTTCTATTTTACCCCTAAAAAAAAAAAAAAAAAAAGGGGCACTCCTTGTCACATGCCCCATTCTTCTCATCTACACTTCATCCACTTTTTGGCACATCTTAGAAGATACACGGGTCTAACTACCCCGCGGACACCTCGAAACGTATCTTTTACATTTTCGGATGGGTGGCTATTTATACCAAGGATAGACACCTCAAAATATTTAACTTTCCTTTTTCCAAAATAATTTTTCACCACTCCATCTTTAATGGCCTTGCCCACGCCAAAGAACGCGTCGGTTGGCCGATGGCCGTAATTCACTATTCCACTAGCCAAATGACCATGAATGTGGAACCGCCATGTTATTTATTCTTCCTCAACATCATGGGAGATTGGCATTTTTCCACGCATCAAAGGAAGCGTGTAAGACATTCCATGCATTGGCCCAAAGAACGCATTCCACCTTCGACATTACAGAACTTCGTAATTGAGAATCTTAAGAAGGCTCGGTCTTTTCGGGTAAGACTATATCACCCCCGCCATTCCATGCATGCGGATAGTGAGGACGTACTTCCTCGAGTTTGGTCTTCAAGATTTTATAAAGGTCGACTTTATGTGTCCAAAGAAACAAGATAATTCGCTCCTTTGCGATTTCGACATGGACACGCCCGCAAGGTATCTTAAGAAAGTTCGCTCGCTCTTTAATAATGATGAAAAAATGATAGCTCATCTAGACAATGCAAAGAAAAAGGAAGTGGAATCCGAAAGCTATGATAGATTGGCGGGATGCAAAATGGCATTTCTACGGGACGAGGCAAAGGAAGGACTATCCCCCAGTTCAAGGTTGGGGCAATGTGAGTTGATGCATGTACATATTTGTTTTATGTTTTGATGTGAAATAAATAAGTGACCTAACAAAGGTGCTACTCTAACAAGCAGTGCTTCTACTTTTATGATGTATAATATATAGTGTGTTACAATAAATTTCGTGGAAGATGTCGACTTTATTTTTGCTCAAAGCCTCTCGTATAATCTTTCTTCCTCTTAAACACTTTGAGGACACAAAGGTCCGACCGCTTGGGGTGGTGAGAACCTTTTGCAAAAATTAGGCATGCATATATAGTTTACTTAATGTCTAAATAAACGATTTAGTGACAAATTCTCGCTTCTCTTTCTATGATGAAAAATATTTAGAAATCTCACCCTAGCATAAAAATTAAGACTTGTTCTTAGAAACTTAATTTAATAATGTGATGCAATAGTTTTTACATCTTTTCATGAGCATTCATGCACCGACTATCATTAAATGTACACAAGAAGTTTCTAAGGACCCACGGTTAGACAACTTAGTTTCCATGTCCCGTAAGAATCTAACCAAAAGCCTCAAAATGTATGATATATGAGTAATGACACAGAGGAGTAGTTCTTCCTAATAGAGAAGTTCACACGCCTACTTACTTGATCACTACCCAAATCCTAGGCTAGAATTTAGGCCTTCTTTGATCGATATAGCCAAAAATTCGCGACTTTTTATTTTTTTACCGCTTAGTCGCCTAATCGAACCTTTCATTAATCCTTTCTACTTCACCAATAAAATCATTACCCATCTAGTAAACTACAAATAAATAAGCCTACCTAGATGATGAGTATGAGAAATAGGATGAAGTGCAGAAAAAATGAAGAGAAAAACCTTGTCACAAATCAAAATCGGCCACGCTTCGTAAGAAAAGAAAAAGAAAATAGAAATATGTTTCCAAAAATCAAAAGAAATATCAAGGTTAGAATTTCCCCCAAAGATCAAATCAAAAGGGAATACAAAAGCTTGAAAAATCCAAGTATGGAAACCATGTTGGAAGCAGGAAAGAAAAAAAAAAAGGGGTTTCTCTAGTATGAATATCTCGAAGACCTTATTCTCTCATACTTATCATTTTTGAATTTTCCATTCCAGTTTCTTTTACACTACCACCTAAGCCCCATAACACCTAATAAAGACCTCTAGCTCAATTAGGAATAGGGTAGTATGATAATAAGTAGTAGTTGTGACTTCTCGATTCCACGCCCTCCTCCGACCGGCATTGAGTATGTGAGGAAACGTGTGCCCACTGCACACTGGAGATAGCAAAGCTTGAGTGGAAAAATAAGAGAGAAATTGTGTTTCGACACATACCTGTAAGAACCTACTTAAGGACGCTATCCAAAGGATCCGTAAAACGCCCCTCGCCAGACATTTCATTATTTAGATCACTGCATGCATGCTCATACGTAGATGTTTCGATTATTGTATGTATATTAACTTGAATTTCGAAAGAATAAAATCCTTGTTTCCCTTGCTAGTGAGATGTCTAGATACCTGAGATTAATTAAAGAAACAAGCCTTTGTTAACCGAAGTCGTTGTAGAAGATAAATGAAGTTTGTGAGTATCTTCTCTCGAAAACTCTCACGAGGTTATAACTCGTCCACTAGGGAATTCCTAGTGGTTCAAGGCCTTGTTGCATATGGTCAATGCAACCGCTCTCGCGAAATGAGATTTAGCTTAGACAACACATTTTTGATCACTTATCGCTTTAATGTCTCTTCTTTGCTTCGAGGACAAGCAAAGTGCTTTTTGGGGTGTGATAAGCACCCAAAACCGTAATATTAAACCTCGAGAGACATAGCATTTTGGTCAATTATGTGTTTAATAATCATGTAATAATTATAATTTCGTACTTTTGCGTTTCCGCAATTAAAATGAAGATAGCGATAAAACATGCATCAAAGTACGAGAATACGGAATATTTGGAGTTTCCCACTCGACCGCGTAAAAAGCCGAAGTTTCCAAAAGAACGAACCGCAGTCTGAACGGGCCCACATATGAAGAAGCAGAAACTTCCGATGCTCGATCGGATAAATCTAGGTGCCGACGTTGGCTAGTGAAGCCGCCAAGTACAAGAATACGGAATATTGGAATTCCCGCCAATCCCCGTAAAAGCCAAACAAAAGCCCGACTAGAGCCGGTTTCCAAAAAGAACGTAACCGCGTAAACGGCCCCATATAAAAAGAGGCGAAACTTCCGGCTCAAATCGGATAAATCTAGGTGCCGACGTGGGCTAGTGAAGCTGCCATAGCGAATTCGGCTTAATTTAACTCACCGAGGACAAAAAGTCGTAAAACGCCAATTTTGGCGCCAATCGACACACTAAGTGGACACATTATCGGGCCCGTAAGACATGATGAGTCAGCATAGGCGGTGGCAAATGATGGTTTCAAATTGATGCCACCTTGCAATGAGAGAAGACACGCACTGCTCAATATGGAAATGAAATAAAGCAAAAGGACAATTATAAAGCAGCGCAATAAAAAATAAAGAAATAAGTTTTGTTTCAGAACAAAACTTTGTCACGTGAAAACAAAACCTCGACATTCAAAGTTTTGAATGTCTCAATTGAGTAAAAAACCAAAACCAAATTTAATGATCCTCCGGACATCCGCTTTATATATATGAGGGCTTCACCTTTTATTAGAAGGTCTTCAAAGATATTAATGCTTTAGCTACGCTTTAGTTTTCTTTCTTCAAGATTTTACCTTCCGCCATTTTTATTTCAAGAAATTTTAATACAAGAAGTTATTTTACCCTTAATAACAGTTTTTTCTTTTCTTGTTAATTTCATTCCCGCATTTATTTACTTAATGTATACAAAGAAATTTTATTATTCCTTCTATGATGATGAGCTAATTCCCTCGGTGGTTATCTTATGTCGCCGTGTGAAAATCGGATTGACTCGCTAATATTCTAGAATCACTACTTAGAATTAGGCATAGAATTAACATCCGTCCCAAAATGATCGAGATCGCATAAAGTTGAGTGCCGATGCTCAGACAGCTTCGGCGTAGCGACTAAAATGTCTCTCGCTCTCTCTCTCGGTGTCGACAAATTTCCACCAATTGGCCCAAATGATGTGAACTTGTGCCAGGAGCGGAGATAATATACCGAGATGTGGTATTATTAAAACTCCTTATGCTAGTGAAATACGACCTAGAGATGTGGGCATGCACTAGGATCAATACTTTCGCCGCCTCCTAAAACGGACGAACTAGAGATGTAGTGATTTGGTAATAAAACTGTTGAAAAATGATTCTTGCATGATGGCATGATTAACTCTCTCCCCTCGCTTTTTACATTTCGTTTACCTATATTTAATCACCGTAGTAATTTACATTACCGCTAATTTAATTAAAGCCAACTAAAAAGAAACCTAAAATCCTACTCACTTAAAGTTGTAATTCCAAATGAACCTATCCGAGCCCTAAGGTTTCGACGATCCCTTTACTTTCGACCTATCCTACCAATCCCACGTGAGTAAGGTAACTTGACTAAAAACGCATTTACTATACGGACGTTGGACTTTGACTTTGGACTTGGATCGACCTCGGACTTTGGACCGTGGACTGACCTCGGACTTAAGAAATAAGTAACTAAAAAATCAATAAACGGAGTAAAATAGCGTTTTATCAATGATCGATCCGCTTCGTGGATCTCCAGACCGTCCACGGTTATACCGTACTTTTCCCTCAAGTGTGGGAACGCCACCAATGCACTTCGGTCTACAACTCTAGGGGGTAGCCCACTAGACGACGACCCATCACCGCGACCGGAAGTGCTGGGGGCAGCAGCCACAGACGCAGTTTGAGCGTCATCTTCCCCACTTTCAGCCCTATCAACACCACCGTCACCATCATCACCCTCACTCACCCTACAAACCGACTCATCTTCATCTTCCTCATTTTCCCAACCAAGAGAAACTTCGCGAACCTCGTCAGATCGCGTGTCATCTGAGTCAGACATCTCTCTTTTATATCTTACAAACCTAACAAACACTGACTAGCTAAACGTCCTAACAAGTTCTAGACTAAAGACTAAGCACGGGGAAAGAAATAGGAGTTCAACAATGACAGAAAACTAACCTGAAGGATGTTGCTTTCGTGAAGTGGTTTCTGCAAAGCGAAGCAGCAAAATGACGCTTCGAAGACCAAGTGAGATCTTTGAACAACCTCCCCTCCAGTTTCCAATGTGTCATGATTACACCCTAGCCCCCCACAAGACGCGACGCGCTTCCAACAGTCTGTCCCTGTTTTTCAAATCCCAAAAACGGGCGCGCGTTTTCTCTGCGAATCGCCAGATCCCCGCCACGCGTGTCGAACACGCGTCAAACGTCTGGACCCATCACTTCACATGGTTAACTCGGCCCATTACCCACATATCGCTGCAAATTTCCACCTCTATTATGTTCCACACGCACTATCGATCTCTCTCAGTAGATCGTTTTCACAACCTACTGAGAGGGGGCTGTGTGGGGGAGTGGTACTCTCTATCCAGCACGTGCCTAACATGGGGGAAGTAACGCATCGACCTATGGAACCAGGTCGCATCCACGAGCTAATAAAACGCTGCATACGCAGTTCACGCGTATCCACGCCTTCGCCGACACCGCACCCTTCCGAAGCAATCATGACTAAAGGTACATTTGCACAAATCTTGTTCGTCACCCAATCGACCATCACGCCGACTCTTCGCCTAGATCGCCACACTCTTCATCATCACAGCAGACCTATGAAGACAGTTCTCACATGCTCTCCTGATCTCCACCCCACGTTTGTGACATCCTTTACACGTGGTGGGCAAGGATGCAATCCAGACATCTATAAATACCTCTCCTGTGAACTACGCCAGACCTGATTCTTCTCTCTCCCACAAAAAACCAAGAGAAAGATACGTAGGCAGTTCGCTCCCAAGGCGAACTTGGTCCATCCAATAACCCATTCCAGTCCCCAATCGACTGCGTGTAAGGGAAAGATAAATCACACCTTTACAGACACTTTGCTTCAAGTTGAGCCTTAGCCTCATCAATCACTTCAAAGCCTCGTAAGCTTGGATTGTTTGCAGGATGGTCTTTCTCTGATGAACTTCTAGGTGTTGAATCAAGTAGCACCGATGCATCACATCCCTGGAAAACAAAAGAAACATAAAAAAACTTTAGTGCTAGTACCAAATCGATCAATGCCTTCTTACACTAGGTTTGAAGGATTATTGGAAGCTAAAACAAATTAAAAGTGCATTAAGTGCACTAAGTACATAATGAATAAACGCACTTAACAAAACAATCGTGGAAATGCATTCGATCAAGCCGGCCAGACTATTCCCCGATTCCTGGATACATATTTGTTCACATCACTTCTCCTGATTGACTCAATGGATGGGCATGTTGATTTATAGAAACCAACTTTAAGAGATGATGATGAGGCCAATGCCATCATAGAGACAAACAAGAGTGAAAACTATGTAAATGATCAATGTATTCTTCATTGTAACAATAAAACAATAAAGTTGAAGTATTCAAGATAAATGTTTGTTGAAGGAGATGGATTTTTTTAACCTACCGTTAGATTTGAGAAGGTCTTTGAGCTACTTAAATGAGATGAAGAGTTCATGTTGTTCAGATGAGTATTTATAGGATTTGAGAACTGCGGTTGGTTTTACTTTTGTGAGCTAAAACGTGTAGCTTAGCGGCCAGTTCCATGCTTGCGTCTTTGCGAAATTTTGAACAGTTCTTTATCTCTATTGATGTCTTCAAATGAAATGGGTAAGAAACGAAAGGATAGTTGGATAGGGTAATGTATAAATTTGATTTCTACGTATGTTAACTGCCAATGAAGACGTCGTCTCAAAGGGAATGAATTCTAGTTAAACCAACTTAAGTCCAAAAACATACAATCTAATGAAAACATAGACATGTACTAGACACTGTTGGAATCTCCAAGAGTATTTCAAAATACTTGTGTGTTGTTTAGTCCCACATTGGTGAACCACCACTAGCAAGTGAGGTATATGAGAAATTCCTCTAGCATAAGGGCGTGCCTTTAGGGTACAAAGGCTTTTGTGTTAGGAGGGAGGACTCACCCAAAGCCACACACACCACAAGGCCCCGCGTCGTCCAAGATCGAAATGGCCGAGTCGAAGCTCTCTCGCTCGGGCTCGGCTGGATGTCTAGTGGGTAGTGGATTACCAATTGCCTAAACTTGGTTTTTGCTTTTGCAGCAAGTTTCGGCTAGCTAGAGTTCTACTTCGAGTTGGTTTTGTGAAACCGACTTTGAGAGGTTTCCTTCTCCCATCTGGTAACCGAATCATACCTCTATATAAACATTGCTGTGTCTATAGAGGGGATCGAACACACAGAGGCAGAGAGAGATAGGAGATAGAACTCGAGTACACCAACAAATCCTTTACAGACCAGACGCATAGAGAGAGACAGAAATCGACAGCCTTCTATCCACCCTATACAGAAACCAGTACTTGTCTTATTCTTCTTCTCTTCTTCCTGTCAGCCGCCAGAGAGAGTTATATTGCTGTTCTAGAGGGTAGTCTGTTCTAGTGCAAAGTCAGGCAGCTGTTAACCATTGAATCTTGTGAGGAAGACATCACTTGTTGCCTTTACGCATTGGAAGGGGCTTAAATCTTTCCTAAGGACAAACTTTAATCCGCGCCTTGGTTATTACCTGTTATTCTATCCTTGTCTTCTATTGTTTTCTTTTATCTACTTACAACAATCTTAAGAAAAGAACAAGATGTCTACACCTGTTGACACCACGCCGATCAAAGAAACCAATTCTGGAGTCATGGAAGTTACTTCGTCTATGAGAGATGCTGCACCTCTTCTGAATGCTCGCAACTTACCTAATGTGTCAAAGATTGAATCCTTCAACGGTTCACACTTCAAGAGATGGAGAGAAAGGGTGTTCACAGCCCTAGATGTACTCAACTATGCAAAGTATCTCGCTGATACAGCACCTGTGGAGGGTTCTAATGATTTCGAAAGGAATCAAACTGCTTGGCTTAATGGGAATAAAGTATGTCGTCATGCTATTTTGAGTACCTTGTCCAATGAAATTTTTGATATTTATTATTCAAATAAGAATGCACATGATATATGGGAGAGTTTGAACAAAAAATACATAATAGAGGATGCTGGTACTCAGAAATATGCTATTGGGACTTTTCTAAAGTTTCATATGAGAGAGGATAGAGATGTAACGCCTCAAATCCATGATTTTCATGTCTTTGATTAATGATTTGAAAACCGAGGGGTATTAATTTACCCGAACCCTTTGTTGCTGGATGTTTAATTGAGAAACTCCCCGAGTCTTGGAAACACTATAAAAATAGTATGAAGCATAAGCGCAAGCAGATGACTCTTGAGGATGTGATCATTCACATTCACATAGAGAAAAAGAACAAGACTCGGGATGAGGTGTTGTCTAAGGAATTCCATTCTAAAGCCAATATCATTGAAGGTAATCCCAGCAAATCTAACAAAACCTCTAAAAAGCAGAACTACAACAAAAATAAGAATTTCAAGGTCAAAGGCACTTCTTTTAAAAGGAGTGGTACTGGCAATGGAAATTGTTATGTTTGTGGTAAACCTGGACATAGGGCTTTTCAGTGCAGGCACAAGAAAGACACTAATGATCCTCCCAATGCTAATATAGTTGAGGGAGATGATATTATTGCTGCTGTGGTGTCACAAGTGTTCATGGCTACTAGGAAGAAGAACTAGGTACTAGATTCTGGTGCCACCACGCGTCGTGGGTGATGTTGAAGCCTTCTCGGACTACATACTCGCGGAAAGATGAAAAGGTCTATATGGGTGACTCTAGGTCTGTTCCTGTTGAGGGAACATGCAAGATTCTTCTGAAGTTAACTTCAGGGAAAACCCTTTCACTTAGTAATGTTCTTCATGTTCTTGAGATTCGACAGAATCTGATTTCGGTCCCATCGGAAAAAGTCAAGGCCAAGGTGACTTTTGAGAGTGACAAGTTCGTTCGACAAAGAATGAGGGTTTTGTTGGTAAAGGTTATTGTAATAATAAAAGGTCTTTTCATGTTGAATGTATTTGACAACATTATTATTAATAAGAATGAATCGTTACGCTTATTTGTTTTGACTCTTTTAATATATGGCATGGTAGACTAGGACATGTGAATGTTCAAGATATGAAAAGGATGAAAGCATGTGGTTTATTGTTCGATATTTTCGGATTTTTCTAATGATAAATGTGAGATATGTCTTTGAGACTAAAAGCCACAAAGAAACCCCGCAGAATCTGTTTCTAGAGATAAAACCGGATTACTAACTCTTTTATTCATAATGGATTTGGGTGAATTCGTAAGTACCATGTCTAGGGGAAGTTTTATTATATTACATTCATAGATGACTTCTCTAGGTACACCATGGTATATTTACTTAGAAACAAGCATGAGGCAGGTGAGATATTTCTCAAGTACAAAGTCGAAGTTGAAAACCAAATTTGATCAGAAGATCAAAAGACTTCGGGTCCGATAGGGGTGGAGAATATGAGTCTAACCCCTTCCGGGACTTTGTGACAAGAATGGCATTATTCATGAGACTACTCCACCATACTCTCCTCGAGTCTAATGGAGTAGCCGAACGAAAGAATAGAACATTAAAAGAGATGATGAATGCTATGCTTGTAAGTTCGAGCTTCCCTAACTTGTGGGGAAGCAATCCTATCTGCCATATCTATACGAATAGGATACCCAACAAGAAAAACAGGGAATAAGACACCATATGAGTTATGGAAAGGTCATGTACCTAACCCTCGACATACTTAAAAAATGTGGGGTGTCTTGCAAAGGTTCTAGTGAACGAACCTAAAATGAGAAAAATTGGGACCTAGAACCGTTGATTGTATGTTCATTGGTTATGCTTATAATAGTCTTTGCATATAGATTTTAGTAGTAAAATCTGATAATAACCTTGTCGATGCTAACACTTATTATAGAGTAAAAATGCTGATTTCTTTGAGAATTTGTTTCCTTTGAAAATTGGCATTGAGGTTGGTTGCTCCTAGTGAACAACAATCAACGATCCCGAATTTTCCGACGAACAAGAAATTCGAAGAGTAAAAGAGACGAAAATCCACCAATTTTGGTGATGACTTCTACACGCTTCTTGATGATGATGATGATCCCGTGGACGATAATGAGACAATCGGGTTCTTGAGATGCACCTTTTGGAAGGATGTTATACACTCGAAACTAGATTCGATTATAGCTAATCACACATGGGAGATAGTTGATCTACCTCCTGGGGCGAAACCTATACGTTACAAGTGGATCTTCAAAAAGAAATTGAAACTAGATGGTTCCATTGAGAAATACAAGGCTAGACTTGTAGTCAAGGGATTCTCCCAGAAAAAAAGGCATTGACTATTTTGATACTTATGCTCCTGTAACTAGGATTTCTTCTATAAGAGTTCTAATGGCTCTAGCTGCTATTCATAATTTATTTATTCATCAAATGGATGTAAAAACTACATTTTTGAATGGTGATCTTGATGAAGAAATATATATGATGCAGCCTGAGGGTACAATAGTACCAGGGAATGAGCATAAGGTATGCAAGTTAGTTAAGTCTTTATATGGGTTGAAACAAGCGCC
Source organism: Coptis chinensis (assembly GCF_015680905.1). Classification (NCBI taxonomy): domain Eukaryota; kingdom Viridiplantae; phylum Streptophyta; class Magnoliopsida; order Ranunculales; family Ranunculaceae; genus Coptis; species Coptis chinensis. The sequence continues at coordinate 80,494,781 of NC_141464.1, forward strand.
AAAACAATGGCATGAAAAGTTTGACAGTGTCATGATGTCTAATGGATATCACATAAATGATGCTAATAAATGTATTTACTTTAAATCTTTTGATGTGAATACATATGTGATTATCTGTCTATATGTGGATGACATTTTAATCATGAGTCCTCGCCTTGATGTTGTGAGAAACACCAAGATGTTTTTATCCTCCCAATTTGAAATGAAGGATTTGGGAGAAGCTGGTGTGATTCTTGGAATCAAAATCATCGAACCGCGGATGGCTATATCTTTCACAAAGAGCATTATGTTGAGAAGTTTTGAAGAAGTTTAACTTTTATAATTGTAAGCCTGTGTCGACACCTTATGAGGCAAATAGTGAACTTCAGAAAAATGCTCAACATGGTGTCCTTCAGTCTAGATATGCCCAAATTATTGGTAGTCTCATGTACTTGATGAATTGCACTAGACCTGACATTGCTTATGCAGTTAGCAGGTTGAGCAGATACACTCATTGTCCTAGCCAGGAACATTGGAGTGCGTTAGAGAGACTAACCAAGTACTTGAGAGGAACAATGAATTACGGCATACGGTTTAGACAAACTCCACCTGTGATAGAGGGTTATTGTGATGCAAACTGGATATCTGATTCTCATGATATCAAGTCCACTAGTGGTTATATTTTCACCCTAGGTGGAGGTGCAGTCGCTTGGAAATCTTCTAAGCAGACCTTGATAGCTCGTTCAACCATGGAGTCCGAGCTTATTGCTTTAGATAAAGCAAGTGCTGAGGCTGAGTGGCTTAGAAACCTCTTGGCAGATCTTCCTATTGGTACAAAACCGCCTCCAGCTGTACCTATGCATTGTGACTGTCAGGCCGCGATAGCAAAGGCAAAGAGCAAATTGTATAATGGGAAAAGCAGGCATATTCGATGCGAGACTACAGGTCTATAAAGCGTTCTGAAATGCGGAGTTGTGGCTCTAGATTATGTGAGGTCAGAGTTAAATTTGGCCGATCCTCTGACAAAACCGCTTAACAGGAGACAAGTGGTTGACACGTCGAGGGGGATGGGACTTTTGCCCTAGATAGAGGGCGACACTGATGGCAACCCCACCTATGTGATTGGAGATCCCATGAAGTAGGTTCAAAGGAAAAAACAAGTCACCTCGTCGCTCTGGTATGCTATTGTCTTTATTTGAGACGTCCCACCCTACAGGGCCGGCTCAAGCCTAGATGTGGCCTTAGGCAACCAATCCAAGCGAGGCCTTTTTTATTTTAAAAATTTATTGAAAAATTGAAAGTAGTGTGTGTGAGAGAGATGTTGAGAAGGAGAGACGTTGGTTAATATGTATTTAATATGTCTTTAATTAGTTAAGTTGATAAAGAGTGGAAAATGCGCCATAGAAAGTGGAGATTCTTGCATATATTGTGGGATTTTATATTTTCTTTGATTCTTTCTAATTAAGATATCTAACTAAATGAGGACACTCCTACAAAAATTAAGACAATGAACTACGCACTAGCAACCATTAGATTCATCCTATAACTCCGAGATGCAAATTGTGTAGTGGTCTATTGGATTAAACTTTCTTTAAACCAATTCACTCCCGAGATTTAGTGCGTGGGGAGAAAACAAATAGACTCCTAGTATCCTTTTTTGTTTATTTTTTTCTTTATAAAAGATGGTAATATCAAATTTATGTAAGGAGAAATAAGGAAATTTAGAGGCCTTCTAAATTTGAGGCCTTAGGCGGCCGCCTAAGTCGCCTTATGGATGAGCCGGCACTGCCACCCTATGACTAGATAGCATTTTTGTATACTTTGTATAACTTGAATAGCAATGAGAAAAGGATGAGTTATTTTACTCTTAATGGAATCCATAGTCCTTATTTTTATGAGATAGTGTATTCTAACTGCTATGTACACTTGATGGATATCCACCTACGTGAATGTAGAACTGGGTCGGTTCTTATGAGTATTCAGGCAAGTACTCTAGAGCATTCACATAACACAGGCAGCGCAAGGGCCAAAAAGCGCAACACCGCAGAACAGGCATATAATGAAAGAACAATGTGGGTGCATGTTCTCTATTTTACTACAAGGGAATGTTGGTTCAAAGATTTTTTAATCCACCACTTTCACGTATTATAAAACATTTTACCCTATGACTGGTTCAAGCCCGAAAAGCACCAGTATCTTAGGCATTGTTTTTTCGATTCTCTCTGGCATTTCGTTAACCCATTTCTTTTGTAATATCCTATTCCAAAATAGTGGGGGACTATTAGTATTTTGAAATAGTGGGGGATTGTTGGAATCTCCAAGAGTATTTCAAAATACTTGTGTGTTGTTTAGTCCCACATTGGTGAACCACCACTAGCAAGTGAGGTATATGAGAAATTCCTCTAGCATAAAGGCGTGCCCTTAGGGTACAAAGGCTTTTGTGTTAGGAGGGAGAACTCACCCAAAGCCACACACGCGCGCGCGCCCGTCCCGCGCCGAGTCGCGTCGGGCTCGGCTGGATGTCTAGTGGGTAGTGGATTACCAATTGCCTAAACTTGGTTTTTGCTTTTGCAGCAAGTTTCGGCTAGCTAGAGTTCTACTTCGAGTTGGTTTTGTGAAACCGACTTTGAGAGGTTTCCTTCTCCCATCTGGTAACCGAATCATACCTCTATATAAACATTGTTGTGTCTATAGAGGGGATCGAACACACAGAGGCAGAGAGAGATAGGAGATAGAACTCGAGTACACCAACAAATCCTTTACAGACCAGACGCATAGAGAGAGACAGAAATCGACAGCCTTCTATCCACCCTATACAGAAACCAGTACTTGTCTTATTCTTCTTCTCTTCTTCTTCCTGTCGGCCGCCGAGAGTTATATTCTTTGATAGATGGTAGTCCGTTTCTAGTGCAAAGTCGTCATTGTTAACCATTGAATCTGTGAGGAAGACGCCATACATGTTGCTTTTCTCGCACCATTGGAAGGGCGAAAATCTTTCCTAAGGACGACCTAATCCGCGCCTTGGTTATTACCTGTTATTCTGTCCTTGTCTTCTATTGTTTTCTTTTATCTGCTTACAACAGACACTTGGTCCAGAACCACTGAGAACAAAAACTATATGGCGTCCAGGCCACAGTGTATTGGTTCAACTTCTAATATATATAGGTTCCAGATTTACCAAAATCATCTAGCAAGAAAGACCTAGAGATAACAAGTTGCATGTACTGATTTTAATTTGGATGTGAACAATTGGATAATACTTCAGAGTCAAATTAGTGAAGGCTAAAAGAATTACTATAAAATAAATGGCAAAACTCAACTATGTAACAGCCCTAATCTTTTGTTTTTTAGTAACTAGGTAACAGGCCTAATCAGTTTATCATGATTAGGTTTATAAAGAAATAAAGAGGTTAATAAGTTAGTGGGTCAAAGAGTGAGGCCACAAGTAAAAACTAGCTTGCATTGCATATTTGCAGGCGTCTATGCGATACAGATAATATTTTGGTTTAAAAACGGGTTCTGCGATACAGACCATGCAGAATTCGCATTTGTTTATTGGACAAAGGTTAACTAGACCAGTTCACGTATTGAGGGATTCGTAGACTCAGTCATGGTGAGTATGAAATAATATAGTTCAGGACGATTTAAATCAGTAGAGTCAAACATACTGAAAATGAGATTAATCATTAAACCATTTCAAGTTGAACCCAAGAAAACACGTTCGTCAATGCAACCAACAGAAAAGTATTTCAAATTTTAACTAAAAGTTCATAAAGAAAATTATAAAGTAGAATACGTCGCGATATTAGATCTAACCGAGTAACCGACTTAATTATATATTAACTAAATGACCATTGTCCAAATCAATATTAATTTGCTGAATAAGTCAAGTTGCCTGAGTTCTCAACTAAAGCACAAACTTACTTAGTTCTTCAACAGTTCAACTAATGAAAGAACCCACGTTCCTCAGTAACTGGGGACTATCTTCCTGAAAAGGTTATGCCATCACCCTTCCATGTATCAGCATTCTAGACCAAATGATAACTGAAATTTGTGTTACTGCTATATGCAGACATGCAGTGAGTGCCTGAGTTGTCCATGCATGGTCAAACTTCTTCATGAATGCTACTAACAACTCGATTATCTGCGTGAATGCATCCAACCACAAAATAATTATGCTAAACCTCACCATTATACGGACAGCAGCTATAGCCATGGCAGTATGCACCAAGAGGTTGTTGCTCCAGGCTAAATGCAGCCCACTTACAATCTTACATGTTATCTTGCTAGGAAGAATCATATCTTACTAATTATATTCCCATATTAGCTTTTCAGTGTTTCTTAATTTTGGCCCTTCACTGCTGCCATAGAGCTCGGACTCGTCTTATGATTCTCAATCTAAAACCCCTCCAACCACTTCGGAATCCAATTTCACAACGAACTTAACCAATCCATCATTTTGTTTGGAAAATGTGTAGCAATTTTGTCCTGATTGTGAGTGTGAAATTGTGAATACCAGAGCCAACACCTTCTACGCTAGTCAATTCTTACTCCGAGTACCAATTACAAGGAAACATTTTGAAGTGATAAATAGTAGATTAGTTGTTTATTGATCTTCAGAATGGTAGCCTATTCTGGGAAGGTGTTAACAAAACCTGTCAGAAGTTGCGGTGGCAACGCTTCTCCTGTCACGAAAATTTGGTTATATCTCTCTATTAATGAGAGTGCAGCTCTTTGCTGGTCGACTTCACCAAATGTGCCTGCAGTCCATCATCAAAACAGAAAAAAAAAAAAAAAAAATGAAAGATCAGACCTGCAGTCCATCAAAACAGAATTTTTTTTTTGAAAGATCAGACCTGCAGTCCATCATCAAATACAAATTAACAGCCAGATGCGTAGTCAGTATCAACTACTATAAATTAACCAAGAAGTTGTGGCTGCAACAAGCTGGGTGATATGATACTTGCTAAAATTTCACTCAAGGTATGATGGCAGGCAAGGAAAAGGAGATCTGGGTTTGACCATCGTTGACTCGTGTCTGACTTCACCATTTGGGCTCACAATGGTGGTCGTATGTCCTTGGGACTTCCTTGGAGCCTCTGAACCCGCCCAACAGCAACAAAAGGAATCACCTTTAGCAGCTGTTACCAATACTCAAGAACAGCCAAAAGCTATGTTGGAGAATGAACAACAAAACAAAGCTTCCTATGCAGATATAGCGAAGAAAGGAGGTGCCACACAAGTTGAAATTGCAGAAAATGCTCTTAATGGATCATCAGATGCAAGCAATAGAAGAATCTCTTTTGCGGAAAAAGTAAAAGCAAATGCATCCGTGGAAATCGATATAGCTGCGTTACCCATTCCTGGGATGAAAGGTAACATTCCCTCTATAAGAATTCCAAAACAAGCAATAGACAGAGGTTTACAATTCTGCAAATTCAGTTTAGTAGGTCGACTTGATTTCCAAAAAATCAACATAGACACTGTTAGAACTATTGCTGCAGAGAAATGGCGCCCAAAAGGTTGCTGGAAAATAGTCCCACTGGGAAAAGGTTACTTCATGATTAGACTTACCTGTGAGGAAGATCTTGTCAGAATTTGGAGTGGAGGACCTTGGAAATTTGAGAATCAAATTCTCAGGTTAACAAAGTGGAAGCCAGATTTTGATCCTGAAATCCAGCGCATTTCTCATGCAATGGTGTGGGTTAAATTACCTAAACTAAAACAACAATTTTGGGACTATGAAATACTCATGGCTATGGGTAGATGTATTGGTTACCCCATCGGAATTGATAAAACAACTGCAGCGAGAGATTTTGGGTTTTATGCAAGTGTACTGGTTGATTTAGACCTTTCTAAACCAATTCCAAGTCAGATTATAGTCGAAGTTCCGGATGGACAAGACTTTGTCCAGGAAATTGAACTCTCAAGGCTTCCAAAATTTTGCTCCCATTGCAAGACAATTGGACACTTGATGAGCGATTGCAAATCTCTACAGAAAGAGATAAGAAATGAGAAAGACATAAACCTGGAAAAGGAACCGAGGAAAGAAAATCAGCATGCTACCGGGAAGACAAATCATCGAAGGAGGCGAATGAAATCGGCGAAATAATAACCGGGAGCCGGAACTAGTGGGGACAAAGACTCACAGGGTGTTCCCATTCCTACTACAATTTCTACCGGCACCGGGATACATTACCCGAAAAATGTGGTGGGTGTAGAGGCCGGAGAGGCACAAACACAAGAAGCTGGAACTCGATCACGTTGATGCTATACCAAAAGTTGGGGTAGCAGAAAATATAGCTATTGATGCTATTGCATTGCTTCCACTAGCTGTGGAAATGCAATCGGTGCATCTTTTGAATGCTCCTCGCCGCCGCTACATTCTACCTACTAACCGCTCTCTAGCGGTTGCAAATCCAATTGTGCCGCAAGAGAATAGTCGAAAGCGGTGATTCTTATTCTCCCATCGCGAGGACTATGAAGAGTGGAGCTTTAGAGCCGATTCCTCTTCAATGACGAGAATGGTTGAGTCCGATTCTTCTTCCAATCTTGGAGATGGAAACAAGCTCAAATTATTGAATGAGACAAATTCACTGCTACGATCGGTTAATTGGGGCCGACCTCGCAGATGATGATGAAAATGTCGAGGATGGTAAAGAACCATGGCGTAAGATAGCAATGAAAAAGTATAAGCCTACATGGATGTCGCGAAGCATATTGATGACGATGATAACTCACAGGATGGTGATGAACCATGGCAGTTTCAAAAGGAGAAAGATGTGGACTTGCCTCCTCTTCCACCTAGGGCTAGAAAAATTCCAGCAAGATATAAATGAATTACTCTTACTGGAAATACACATGGTTTAGACAATAGAATGAAGGATTTATCACCTTCATGGAATTTATTTTTTGGTTTAAAAGTGGGAACTTAACCCAACCCGGGTGGTGCTTAACCCCTGGTTTGTAATCTTATTATTATATATAATATATTCACATTTTGCCTGCAAAAAAAAAAAAGCTGGGTGATATTGCAGTAAAAAAAAGGACTAAAGAAACAACTATCATGGACAGAGGCAGGATATATTGCTGTAAACAAAGGACTAAAGCAACAACTAATATCTTGAAATATCATTAACATCTCAGATGTTCTCCCGCTCACCCCTTTGAAAACTGTCTGTCCTTAATATTATGTAAAAAATATCTCCATGTATACTGGTATTTGATGAAGCAGATTCATGAGCCCGACAAGAAGTTGCATACAACGATAAATCATAATGGTGATTAACTGGTTACTGAGAAAAGAATATAACAAGTTCTAAAAGGTTTTCTTCCAATTAGCATAGTTGGGGATTTAAAAACATGCTAGACTCACTACATATTCTCCCCCCCCGAACGTTAGGGATCTTTGTTCAATCATTTATCTATTTTTTCTACAACTGCCTCGATAATGCGGCATCTAGACGTTCCTCCCTGTGTTCATTATATCTGGAGTTCCCTCTGCTGCCATTAAGTTTAACATAAACTCAATCGAAAACGACATAATTACCTATGGTTTCTTTCATCTCCAATATCAGAACATGCTTGCCTTAAGCTATTCTTGATAGAAATTGCGAAGTGACAATATACCCTTTTGTTTCAATATTGATTACTTCATTTGAGGTCTGTATAAAACAAACATAGTTTGCACGAACCAGGCTAGTCTACAAATTAATTTTCATTACCTCTTTCAATCTCCCATCTTAAACGCTTGTCTTCTTCTTCAGTTTAAACACTACCGTTAATCAACTTTTGAGCTTTAATAAAAAAAAACATGTAGCTCAACCCTTGAACTGTAACCTACATTAGATACCTGAAATTGATGCTATTTAGCTGGTTAACTTGGGTCTTCTTACTTGTATTTAGATATTTAACTTAACTTAGTGGTTCCTGTTCCATTAATAATTTGCCAGAGGCTGATGTGTCTAGTCTTATTTTATGTCATGGTGTAGTACTTGATCACATTTAAGAAACACAGCGAAACAGTTCACAAATGATGATGCTGGAAACTTTCTTCTAGAGCATTCTTCAACAATTGACCTTCACTTATCAGCCTAATATGTTTAGACGTTTAGTGGCCGGCCTACTGGTTAAGACTTGGGAGATTGGCCCAAGGTGTTATGTTCTATTCCCACCTTCACCGGGAAAAGGGTAATTGAAGGAGGGTGTGTGTGTGTTGGGGTGGGTGGGTGGGTGGTGGGTTTGGCTGAGGCATCATTTTGCAATTATTAACCAATGGGGATGGTTAAATGGACTCCATCTTAAGGTGATTTCAAAAGAACTCTACCTCTAAAAGTAGACTTACAAGATGAATTGAGGGCTGATTTTTGGTGGAGATAGTCTTCCCATAATAGAGAACACTCCCACCAAAAATCAGCTCAATTGAATATGTTTAACCTTGTCAAAAGTTGTTTCAGTTTTTCTTAAACTGTTCGATACATCCATAACATTCTAAGCAATTTTTGAAAAGGTTAAACATCTTCAAAAGAGCGTATTTTTCGCAAGGATGATCTCTATTGTGTGGAGAACATATCCACCCAAAATGAGCTTCTAATTCATTGTTCTTAGTGGTGGAGTTCTTTTGGAGTCACTTTAAGTGGAGTTTATATAACCGTCCCCTTTAACTATTCATATTCATAACTAAAGGAAACTATCAAGATTTAAAAATATAAATAAAATACAACAAGACATGAGAAAATGGAAGTCAGGATATGGAGGAGGTGTTCATTATTGTTGTCAGAATCGCGTCAGCTCTTAGCTGAGTCGGTAAAGTGCACCACAGTTTCAGGGATGTCTTGTGTTTGAGTCACCTTGGGGGACCAAGCAGGTTACTAAGGGATGCTCCCTTACCAAGATGGGGGTGGGTGCCTAGTCTCTGGACTATGACCCGGTTCCAGCACCCGGTTCATGTCCCTGCATAGTGTGTTGCAAGCTAAATATCAAACAAAAAGCATCATTTCAGCTGTACTCAGATTATGTGTGGCATTATATTTTACTACATTCATCTTCATGGGATATAGAGTATCAATGTACCAAAGTTCTCAATGAATTTACGTATAATCCAGCCAAACACTATAATAGTTCATTCGTCATTCCAATGTGTTAAACTTTGGATCAGGAATGCTTATACATCAGTGCAACGCTTTAAACATCCCATGTGAGACTATATTACGCATCTCAACACAACCCCTCGTGTGTGGGCAGTGATGGACCCAAGATTTTTGCCGAGGGTCTAAGTCGACATTCAATAACAATTCTACCATTTTTTTTAATAAAATTTGCAACTTTTTTTTTTCCTCTCATAAAGTTTTTGTGAATAAAAATAATTGATAGCAAAAGTTTCGGAAGTTTTTTACTTGTAAATAACACATAAAATTGTATTTTTTTTCAAAAGTCAATCTAAACTTCTTTTTCTTTTTTGCTAACCAAATTGAATTATTAAATTATATAGTTGTGGACGCTTGGAAATACAGAAAAGTAAAGAATGTTTATGAAACGTACAAGTTTTGTATGTTCTTAAACATAAAGATTATGTACATCAGGTATGTACTAGCATACAAATCATTCTAAAAATAATTCTTCTTTTACTGTAACTTAGTATCATAATCATATACTATCATACGTGATTATAGAGAGACCGAGTTTTTTGGATTATAGGCTTATAACACAGTTGGCCAAGTTATTTAATTAATTAAGCAAGCAAAGTTAAATCCTAAATAGAAATAAGAATAGACGCTAGTGGGTAAAGTTTAAAACTTCAGCAAATGTTGATGTTTCCAACAAACTTGAGGGTATTCAAGTGAATACTTGAGCATACCGTGGGTCCGACAACGTATAATCCATTTAGCCACTTTAATGCCATGCCAACATGAAATCATGCATTCATGAAAATTTTCAGCGATTTACAATGTCGAAATTGAAGGTGTACCTAACTACCTATTAGCTGTTTGTTTGATAGTTGACAAATTTAATTTTTGTATGCAATTTGATTTTGACAGTTTCCAGAACAAATTTAACTCAGTAGACGTCACAATCAAGAAGTTGTTGGAGTAGGTTTCAGGCAGGCGAAATGTCACGACCCGATTTCGGCGAATTAAAAAAACATTATTTGTCCCCCGACTTGATCTCAGGGTGTGGCTCTCCACTTCCAAAACCCATAAACAGTTTTAAAAATATGCGGATAATTAAAACCAATAAAATTTTTTACTTAAACAAAAGTCTTCTTCATTACAAAAATTCATAAATAAGATTAGGTTACAAATCTCTTTTCAATAACTCTTTTAATTAAAATTACAAATGAAAATACCAATAATATTGCCTCAACCTAAAAATCTATATCACCTTAGGGAAAACAAAATCTATCTTGAAATCGACGCTAACGCCCCACAAAGGCGGCGAACCAACCTTCTTCAACACTAAACTCGAAACTTATCAACTATGTTCATTGAATGAACACACCCGATAAACAAACATGCAAATCGGTTGACATTATAAAATCTTTGGTGTGAGTAAAATCTAAAATACAACATATAATTATACATATATATACTCAATCCATAATGCAGCTAGTTCTTCCAATCGGTAAGCTTTTTAACTTTCAATGACTAATATAACATCCTTAAGTATAATAATTAAAGGCGGTAGTTCCTCCAATTGAGGCCTTTAACTTCCTACTAACCACCCAACAAACTATACACATCATAAATAAAGGCGGTAGTTCCTCCATCGAAGGCGGTTCGAACTAAACAAATAACCAACCAAGCATATTACAATAATTAGATTATTTTAGGCTTTTCTTTAACTGCGTGTTACCTAAAAATCACGTCATTATCTAATGTCTTACCTAGTTTCCCTGGCTACCCTGATCGCTACCCAACGCCCACATGTACATCCACATGTCTCCCCTTACATAATGAACCACTCCGTGCGTAACCACCACGGCGGGATGCCGCGACACCGTAAATCCTCACACGGAAGCCAAAAATATGCAAGTCTCGCCACTATTCGGCATAAAATATCACGCACGTCATCGTTCTATTTTTTGACGGAATAATCAAGCCACCATTAAATTTCGATTGCCCAACACATGGGTCAATCAACATCTTATATATACACCCTACACAAGGGTCAATCATATCCATCACCACACAAGGCAAATCACATGAGTTGTGGTAGTCGGGGTCTAGGATTTTAGATTCGTAATTTATTCGGTGTCATACATCTATGACTCATAATCATTCCACTATATCACGTGCAGGTCAATTGCCTTATTGCACTAAACCACAATATTTAGAAATATCTCAATTATATCTCATAACCACTTTCATGCTTTCACGTGCCAATATATTATTATACTACACCACACGGTGAATAAAATATTCACCAATACTATATCTTCCCTTGTAGTAGTAGCATCTCACATATATAATAATGGAGCGGTTATACCTTTATTTCTCCAAAAATATTGCATTTAATATATACATCCCAACATATCATATAATGTCACAATACACAACATCAATGTCAAATCTTTCTTAGATAATGACTAACCAATTATGCAGGTTTCCGTACCATTTTATTTTATGGCTTGTCCATACAATATATAACATAAAATGTAAAGACAATTAAAATGTAATCCACGATCTGTGATCAAAACCCAATATATATATGTTTTACACACTACTCACGTCAAATCTAAATTAGATAATGACAAACAAAGCTATATAATATACGACAATATTTTATTACTATATTTATCCATATAATCAAATATGTGAAAAACGGGAAAAAGTCACGGTCAAAGTCAAAGTCAACACATCATAGTCAAAGTCAAAGTTAACACATCATGGTCAAGGTCAACATGTCATTGTCAAAGTCAAACTGTCCTTGTCAAAGTCAAACTGTCCTGGTCAAAGTCAACATGTCATGGTCAAAGCCAACATGTCTTGGTCAAAGTCAAACTGTCGTTTCCGTGTTCGACAGGTCCAGGGTCATAGCCATGGTTCATGGCTAAGGACAATGTGCATGGCTCATGGGCTCATGACTAAGGTAATGGTTCGGACCCATCTAGCCGAGCCCAAACCTTAGAACCCGAAAGTCTAAACATTTAAAGACTCAATTAGATCTATTTTAAGTCCAATGGACTGGCCCCGAACAATATTAGAAACTGGCCCAAAACAGTTAAGTGGTTCGGTCCAAAAAATTAAATTGAAACCGGCCCAAAAACTTTAAATTAAACTGGTCCACAAAACAAACTAATTGGAACAGGCCCAACCCAACTAATAGAGTTTTGGCCCAACCAAAACTTAACCATTTCGGCCCAAGTAACAAAAACCAAAAGAAATGAATTCGGCCCAAAACCTCAGGCCCAAGAGAAACCGACCCAGGCCCAAGCCCAAGTCGTCATCTCCTTCCTCCAGCAGCTCCACCAGCCACCTAAAAATCCGGCCACCACTAATCCCTTCTCCCCCTTCCAGCGGTTTTGCTCCAAATCAAAACCCCTATAGCTTTAATGAAAGCTCCAACTCGATTTCCTCACCTCACATCGGTAGCCATAATTTCACCAAATCGTCAGCCATTAACGCCTCATTCAAGCTTTGTCATCCCCGATTCGACAGCCCCACGCACAATACCCTAGCTACTTCAATCATACATCAACAACCAACCAATTCTACATCAAAAGTTCAAACTGAGGTCGTTTCTCTTTGCTTTGGACGCCATAAAACCGGTTCTCACCCGGCGACCTCCACAAAATTCAAACCTGACCTCACCCATCATCTACCAATACCAATCAATAACATATCCAACAAACACACCACATATTAAACACAATACAAGTTTAAACCGTTATCTGAGACAATCTCTGCGTCTTTATGCGACCGTTGGCGTCTGTCGAGCCGACGGACCGACCTCAACCAACGAATTTCAACCAACAAATTCCCCAAATCCACAGTTCAACTAAACAAAAAATATCTACCCCGCCACAGTATCCGCGATTTTTCACCGAAAAGAAACCCACAATAAGAGACTTAATAAAAAATTCTATAAAATATCTACTCACGTTTATGAGCATTTCGACGAATCCCTCCTCCGAAGTCGTCAAGCTCCAATCGCCGAGCAAACAAAACAAGCTTCTGACTCGCCTCCATTTTCATTATTTTATTATTTTAAAACCCTATTCTCTAGAACAATGTGTTTATATACTTTGGGTTACAAACCCAAGCCCAACACCGACTTCGGGACTGAAAAATCGGCCCACATGTCCCGAGTCCAATCTGACGAATTTTGAAAATAAATAATTTAATTAATTAATAAATAGAAAAATACGTATTTAAAAATACGGGCGTTACAGCTATACACATCTCAAAAGAATCTCATCCCGAGATTCGGAAGTAAAGCTATACGAACAAATAACATTGGTTATTAACTTAGAACATACACCAGAATGCACATTGATTAAACTTAAGCAAGATAACATTGGTATTAATTATTTTAAATAATTTCAGAATATGTCCTCATGCCATTACAAAATCTATTACAGTTTAACTGTCTATATTAAAACAAATTATTACTGTCACTTAAACGTAAGATAAACATATCATTTCTCATTAGCATGCACTTTCTTGACACGTAGCAAACTCTACGAAAATTAATATTCTACTTAACTAATCAGTAATATGGAGTAAGTTCATCCATGCATAAAATATAATGGAGTTTTCATTATCATGCAAAGAAAATTAGTGTCCTGATACACTTAAAACAAAATGTCACTCATGTCATTGATACTACAATAAAACTTTATATTTACTTTAGTCATGCTCTCAAAAATATTAAATTTAAAACAACCCTTGAATCCTAATTCATGCTTGCAACTGGATCAAATATAGCACGTATCCAAATAAATAAAAATAAATACTCGATGTTCATTGCTATTATTATTATTACAAATTATTTTAAACAGTGAAAAGGTCCAAAAATTAATCTCCAGATACAATGACAATTAAAACAAGACTTGTTACCACATAATATGAATTTTAAAAGATTTGGGATAATATAAACTCACTTCTAATATATCACCCATAACAAGTTATATTCTCACGGTAATATTTATGAACCATAAATCAAGGTATATATTTAATAATACTCGAATATGCAAAAATCAATGTGAACTAATTTAACAATATTAATCAATCATGTCATAATTTATCGGCACGAAACACACTTATAAGACAAAATAAAAATCCGTTTGTTGTTGAAATATGATCATCATTATATTAAGACATCCTCTACATAAATTCCAATATAGTTTAAAAATAACAATTATCACCATTATTTTAATTAATCATTAATAACGTGACTTTAAGGAAACAACCTACACATGCATGTTTTCTTGGTAAAACAATATTAATCATCACATACGCATGGTAATAGTTCCTCTATATACAATAATATAAAAATGTGTATACGCAAGTATACACCTCTCAAAAAGAATACACGTGTATACGCAAGTATACACATCTCAAAAAGAATACACGTGTATACGCAGGTATACACATCTCAAAAAGAATACACGTGTATACGCAAGTATACACTTCTCAAAAAGAATACACGTATATTTTATTATTATTATTATTATTTCTATTTATACTCAATCCCATCTAACAAATAAATCTCTTATACTTCAAAATACTATTCATCCATTAAAGTGTACGAGTGAGGCGAGATAGTTCCTCCAACACAGAGGCAATTAGTTCCTTACTCAGTACGTCACAAAATCATCAGTTAATACAGCTCATTCATCAGTGAATGCAGCTCATTCAATCTAGATTAAAATATCTTATTGTTTCTTGAATAATAACATAACACTCAAATACAAAGTTCACAGACAGGTTGTCATACTTAATCCATACTCCATGTGAAAATGATCACCAACAATAAAACAATATTACAGCAGCACACATCATTTTGATCAAATCCAATAATAATTAACATATTGCACATATAACCACTCCTCATATGATGAGGAAAAATAAAAGCATCTCATGTGCACTCCACAAGAGTAACTAATATAAATATACACATTACACATACAAATAAATCAATAAAAATATTGACTCTCTTTATTTCTATATCTCTTTCATTTTCTTTGTAAAAATAAAACAACTAGCGGAAATAGTTTTGAAAATATTACTTCGTAAACACTACCCATAAACCACGATCCGAGAATCACTTAGACTCACCTAAGTTTAAGCTAACCAAATGCTCTGATACCAAACTGTCACGACTCGGAATTTCGACAGAATTCGGAAAAACATTATTTGTCCCCGACTCTTCGATCTCCGAGGTGTGACACACTCTCCACTTCCAAAAACCCATATACGTATATTCCCACATGTCCCGAGTCCAATCCGACGAATTTTGAAAATAAATAATTTAATTAATTAATAAATAGGAAAATACGTATTTAAAAATACGGACGTTACAGCTATACACATCTTTGAATTGTGGGAATATATTATATTGCCCTTAAATAAAATTATTGCTTAACACCTTTAAATAGGGCCAATCAGTCTTTTCATGTGGGAATATATTATAAAACCAAATTCACGCAATACTCAACTGTACGCATTACTATAAATAAATGCCATTTATTAATTATTAGTAATAATTGGGTTATTTAATAAGAGTTTCATTTAATCGACTAATCTGAACCGTCTCTTCTCCCTTCTCTCCCATCTCTATCAAGCTTACGATAATTTTTTACCAACAAAATTCGGGTCGCATTTTTTCGCAAAACCCCACTTCTTCTACATCTATCTCTCCCAATTGATATAGCCAATTAACTTTGTTCTAATTAGGGGTGACTTCGATCGGATCGGATCGGATTAACCTCTTCGAATTTTTCCAAAAAATTTGAACCTAATATGCTAGCCAAATCGATCCAATTTTTTTTCGATTCAAAATATATTTCCAATTTGAACTTTTCGAAATTTCGAATAACTTCGGAAATTTCAAAATACTTGGTAAATTTTCAAAGATCTCTTTACTTTCAATTATTTTTGGAATATCATACGCCAATGTTTATTGTAGGGAGAGAAAACCATGTCCACAACACCAATGTACCAACAACAATACGCACTTGTTTATTGAGAAAACTCATTTTCATTCAAACAAGTGATCTAAAAAAAACGAGAAAAAGAACCCGCGGCCGCCACCAAAGCGCATTTTATTACGTTGAGGTCCGGGTATTTGTAATGTTTCAATCTTTTTTCGTGTGTGGAAATTGAAGTGAAGTGTCTGATAAATAATGGATTATGGTCTTGGACTCTAAAGTAGCTTTACATAATATTCTATCTATTGAATTTGGCTTTAAGATTGGTTTGGAAGTCATTGTATGACTCAATGACATTTTTTTCATCATTGTTGTTATGGCAGGGCGGTGTAATGACAGTAGAGTGGCCCAATTCAAGCGGGGAAGTAGCGGCTAGGTTATATTTTTGTTTTGTTTTGGAAGTAAAAACTGAAAATGAATGAACGGTCGAGATCTAATCAAGTGGATAGTGAGAGAAGTATATATTTTCTGAATAAATTGGCAATAATATCGAAAATTTTGGAATTTTCGGATCGGATCGGATTTTAGAATTATATCCAAATCCGATCCAATTTTTTTTCGGAATTTTCGGAAATCGGAAAATCGGAAAATCGGCCCATGAAAACTACACCCAGAGCCAGACCAATTTCGGATCGGATTTCGGAAAAATCGGAAATTCGGCAAAAAGAGACACCCCTAGTTCTAATATCAATACTACAGGACCTGAACGCCAACAGAAAGCCATATTTTCTGTAAAGAGACAACATTTAGTTCGTTTGGCTGCTAAGACTGCATCTCTTGACATTAACCACATCTGCACAAAGGGGTCAGGTACCCGTTGAATTTGATCTTTGTGATATCAAATGCATATCTTTTTCTGATTCTCACAACTTTACATTTCAGTTCTAGGGATATTGACTTTATCCGGTCTGCTTCTGTTACCGGTTCTTCTGCCCGTCTCTGCAACTGATAAAGCTTGGACTAAAATTGCTCAAACAATCAGCAAAGGGGCCTTTAACGACCTTGACAAGTTATCCATGGCAAATGTGGAGGTTAGATTTGTTTTCTCCCTTAATCTGTCTTTCATCTTTCTTTGTTCTGCAGAGACTAACTAAATAAGATAATTGTTGGATTGAAAATTTTCAGGCCTATCAACAATAGGTAAGTGCACAATACGGTACAAGGTCTGTTGTATCAAGCAAAAAGTTAGATGCTGCTGAAAAATGGCAAATATACAAGGAAATTGTTCCTAACTTTGCAGATACACCATCAAGAGCAAGTTCTTTACCAGAGCAGATGGGTACGACTAAAGATGCATCTGATTATCTTTGGTATACCTACAGCTTTGACCATAAGTCTACAGATGCGCAGTCTGCTATTAACATATACTCTCTTGGACATGTGGTGCATACTTTCATCAACAACATATATATAGGCAGGTCTTCAAACACTCATTTTTATTATAAGATTAAAAGCTTGAAATAAAAGAAGCTCCTCAGACATTAAGTTTCTTTTGGGCAAGTGATCCATCTGCTAACTCAAGCTAGCATAATTAAGGATTAGGGTTTTCACATTCTTACATTCAACATTTGTTGTTTTTTGTCCTACAGGAAATGCTCATGGAAATCCTGGTGCTAAGAATTTCAGTCTTAATCAACAGATCTCACTAAGTAATGGGACAAACAATATTACCTTGCTAAGTGTAATGGTTGGATTACCGGTACTGATTCCATTCCATCTATTCCAGTTCCTCTTTCATAGTTAAAATTTTGTACTTCTTGATATCAAACTCTATCATATTTCGATTTCTTCATTACTTTTTCTTTTCCAGTTTGTATACTATAATGTATCGGCAGAATAAACTAACAATGATTACAATGTGAAGGACTCTGGAGCATACCTTGAGAGAAGGGTTGTTGGAATACGTGGAGTGACGATTCAAGGCACTGGACAAGGACCACCTCAGGATTTAAGCAAGAGTGTATGGGGATATCAGGTGTGTAACTCTAGCTAAGAAAAGCTTTCTAGTAGGATCTGTACTTTTGAAGAAACTATGATCCCTTATCTATTCTGAAATTACGAGCTTGATCATTATTTGTACTAAGCATTCATTTGTCTATTGCAATTAGGTTGGGCTACTAGGGGAGGAGTTACAAATATATACTTATCAAGGATCGAGTAAAGTTCAATGGAACAGCATTGTGAGCTCTTCACCCCTCACATGGTATAAGGTAATCTGAAAGTTTGAAGATCACAATTCAGAATAACATATGAGTGAAGTGGTAAAAATTTCATTTTGTCAATATAATCACCCAGTCTAACACATGGCACGCAAAATTGTAACAAGACACAGCTTGGAAAGGAGCTTCAGTCATTTACATAGCACGTTTACTGTTGCACTCAAAAGATTAACGAAAAAGCTCTACCTTTTATAAAGTAAAAACAGGACAAGTTTGTAGGAAACGGATATTGTGTAGTATTTTATTGTTCATCCATTTACGTTCCATCGAAATGAGAATTTTATTTGTCATTTATGTGCAGGCAACATTTGATGCACCTCAAGGAGATGACCCTGTTGTTTTAAACCTTGCTTCAATGGGGAAATGTGAAGCATGGATCAACGGGCAGAGCATTGGTCGATTACTGGTCCTCATTTTACAGTCCAAAAGGCGTTCCATCACAAACATCGTCTGCGATTCTTCTTTCTACCTTGATATTTATTATAGATATGTGCCTCGCATACAACTCGATAAACGCACATGAACTATGACTGTGTTACTTATTACGTCATATCTTGCCTTAGGTACCACGTACCTCGATCCTTCCTCAAACCTACAGGAAACCTCTTAGTTCTCATTGAGGAAATCAGTGGGAACCCTTTACAGATATCAGTAGATACCATTTCAAACAATAAAGTATCTTGGACGGGTTTCTAGCTCCTATCCTCCCCAGCTTAGTACATGGGGACTAATTATGAAGTGGTTGAAGACACCAAAGTCCACCTGCTCGGAGACCAAGTGTTCAACTTGAATGCCCTTCAGGAAAGACCATTTCGAAGATAGTATTTGCAAGCTATGGAAACCCACTCGGCGATTGCACACATTATGCTACTGGAAGCTGTCACTCATCTAATACCAGAAGAGTTGTGGAAGCGGTGAGCCACCTTTCTTCCTCTTTTCATCTTCCTTTTACTTTTGTCATTTTAGTTCTCCACTTCTCCGTGAAGTGAATTACATATACTTAACTTTGATTAATTTTCAATGTACTTAAGTTCTGTCTGCCATTTGTCTACTCTCACTTAAATTTTCTTGCAATAATCTCAGGTGTACGTGGCACTTTATATAATATGTGTTGGCTTAGTGTTGGCTATAAATTCAAGACATAATATGTGTATGTTTTATTTTTTTCCCCGGTGGAAATCTGACTTTCCAAGAAATCTACCAAATGAAGTACAAGAAATATAAAGGATAGGGTGGTAACATGATAGGGAGAGTGTAAAATGTGAGAGGGATATATTACATATATTTCCTGATAAATTGGGGCAAAGGGAGATGACAATACATATGCCAAGTGAATGTCACTGCTGTGATCGTCTATCTTGGAATTTTTTAGGCAGTCTATGACTCTATGTTGTTGTATTGATTGCTGATAAATGATAATACTGTCCCTTAGTGAAATAACAATGATATGATGATTAGGATATCAAAAGCAAGAGCAACATTCACCCAAGTTAGGCCTTATCTACTCAATAGCCATTTTATGTTCGTAATCCATGTGATGCCCTCGCTGCAGGTGTAGCTGCATAAAGTTTGTCGAACATTGCTTTCAAGCTGTCAGCTCACTGGTGCTAGCTTAGCCAGGTTGTCCATTAATCCTTTCTTCGTCATTAAAGTGTTTTCTTTAACCAAAATAGAAAAGAGAATCTTTTTTGTTGAAATTTTAGCCATGTGGTCATTCCAGAGTCTATTTTTATTTCAATTCTATTAGATATTGGCGTGTCTAATTCAATTTTAACGCCAAATATAATTGTTTCTAATTTTTGTTATTTGTGGTCTACTCGATCTTTTCTTTGATAAATAGTTTTCGCAGACTTATCAATATTTAATATGCATGGTGGGTTTGTTGTAATATAATGTCTTGGAGCTTTATGTATCCGTCGTCCATCCTTTGAGTGCGTGGAGCTTTAGAGATTCACTTTCGACTGCCTACTTGATATGCCACTCTTCTAGAAAGGCCTGTACACATATATAAAGTGCCACGTACACCATTCAGAATGTATGAGAAATTTCAAACATTAGATAAGAATGTTAATCTTAGAAATTTTTTGTTGTTTTGGGGAATATGCAATTGTCGAGTTGGATAGAGACTGCATAAATCTTTTTGGTGTAAAGTGTCAGTGGAGTGTTGAGTTTAAAACTGCCATTGTGCACCATTCATCTTTGTCTTCCCTTGCTCTGTTGAAATTGAGATTAATTCTCATGCATCTTCTACTGCAGATTTTGCAAACTCTTTCGGTCCAGGGCATAACTTCGTCAGGGGGTGGTAGTGGAATGGGAGGTGACGGAGGAAGTAGCCGTGGGGATTCACAAGTGGCAAGTACAGCGAGGTGGCTATCAAACTCTAGCTCTTCAGAGATAACTGGGCGGTTGGGCACTACGGAGCTTGAAATTGTATCTGAAGGGTTTGGTATGCTATTGTTTGATTTTCCGATGTTCGTGCAAATTATCTTGGTATATGTCGTATATTGTTTTGTTTGTTTTCTGTTCCATATTTCATCTTTTAGTGAAAACTGACAAGTGTTAAGTTTAGACTATATTGCTGTTTTCCACATTGCCATATGTCATATGTAGGATAATGCCATCTCTGATCTTACATTGTTTTAGTAAAGCATGATATAGAAAGAGCTTATTATGCTTGATAATATGGATTAAAAGACTTGATAGATGGTATAATTGTTTTTTGAGAAGATACCTTAATAGAAGTATCAAGGTGTTTTATTGGAAGGTTGCAAACTCAATTTCCTTAGTGAGAGTTCAGGGCCGAGTTTGATCCCTTTTTGCATGCAAGCATATAAAATTATAAACATGTTAACGAAGGCTGCATGTGCTTATAAGTGTTAGAAATACAAATACATTTGGGTTCTACTTGTTGAATAACTTTTTTTTTTGTGTGTGTTTTGTTTAGCTAAGAAATGGATTCCAGGAGCAGGCTGAAAGAATTATAGGAACGGATCACAAATAAGAACCCTTCGTCTATATTTCATAGCCAATGCCAAGCACTCATGTCAATTATGGATAAATTTCATACTTTGCCTGTAAGATCTCAACCAGTTTGTTCCAACTTTTAGCGTTAGTCGATTACCTCAAAGGTAATTGGAAGAAAACTTGCCAAAATCTATCGGGGTTTAGTCAGTATAATTGTAATTATTCTTCTTTTAGTACTCTTATTTTGGGGTCATGCATGAATCTCAGTTTTTGATGCGTTAATCTTCTGTTAGCTTATTCTCATTTTGCCTGGGTTGCTACGTCCAAAGGACGTGCAATCTTTCAGTTTGAGAATGCTATTGCATATGTCAACCACGCCTCAACCATGTACTGGAGTTCAACGCATACAAAATTCAGAATTGGACGATTTATGGTTTGCGAGATCTTTGGTGAGCAAAGTACTACAGGACAGTCTGGAGCAGTTGGGTACAATCCCAAGATTGTCCATCAGATGGGAGCTAGGAGCATGTTGGGTACAACATTTGCAAAATCATGCTCCAGAGAAGACTGATGCGAAAAAAACTGAAGAAGAAAAAGTCGAGCCAGCCGTCAAGGGTCTTGGGAAGCATGGCGGCCTCTTAAAAGAAATCAAGAAGAAGCCAGATGAAAAGAGCCTTAATGCTGAGCAGGGAAGGGACAATGTGAGCACTAATGGTCCTAACCCGCGTGGAAAATTAGAAAGCATTGATGATAAGGAATTAGAAAAGAAAGAATTAGAGAAGGAAATGATGTTGAAGAAGCTGCTTCCTGAAGCAGCACTTTTGCGCCTCAAAGACTCAGGAACTGGTTTTCACCTTAAGGTGTGTACTGTTGCTACCTTGAATTCACTCTTTATTAGCTGAATTAGCTCATCTTCATTGGCTTCTTCATGGATTTAGCTTGAAGTACCACGTTATGTCATTGTACGTCAAAGCCCTGGTGTACTTTTCTTTCTTTAGACTGTTTTTTTCCCCCTGAAGTTAGAGTTTTTGTGGTTTTTTTTTGAATTGGGGTGGATCTGAGACCCTCTCTCCTCCTTTCTGTCTTATATCAGATACATCATAATAAAGAGTGTGCTCACCCAAATTATGTTTACACTTTTCGGCAAGTTTTGTTTAAAATCGCGTGCATAGCACGTGCATCTTGCTAGTTCATATAATCCATTCATATTAGATGTATTTTTTAAATAGTGTGTTGTCCCATCAAGAAAGCAAATTGGATGTTGAACTGTGATAGCAAACTGGATGCACCCCCTTCAAACACCTAGATTCCGCAGTGTCACAAATTGCTGAAAAACAATGACAACAATTGGATGACCCCATTTTTATTAAATAGATTAAAATTTATTTTATTTGAGTTGACGTTAGGTTAAGGAAATTATTTGTGTACATTTAATTTATTTGTATATATAGCTTATAGACAACTATGTAAAGAAAACTAGCATATAGACAGTAGCTTATTATGTAGAAATACTTTGCGCGTACAGTAATATTTCTCTGATGAATGTAAAACCTAATGGAAGGGCATAGGTACTAACAACATAGATAAAGGACTAACCATGACAAATAACTTTTTAGTATGATCACGGCGTTGCTATCCAAGCAGAGCTGATTTGCAGATGTAATGAAGATAACCAATTTGACCCTATAAGAGTAATTCGGATAGAGGCAAAACGAATGACAAAATGTTATTGGTCGTTGCATCATTGTTAAACATACCTAGCCAAACTAAAAAAAGTCAGCAATCCTCGAAACTGCATGCATGTTCTTAGAGCAACAGATGATGAACTAGGTTACCAGGAAAAAGGAAAAAAATTGCAGACATGAATGTAATTTTTTTGGGTTACAATCCATGCTAAAATGTGAGCCATTTGAAAGCGTGGAGATGGGGCTTATATGAGTCGTCACCAGCTGATATCTCTACTTCTGTTGAAGCTCTTGCTAGTTTCATTAGTTTCTCGCTAAAACCAGTTCTTCCAGCTTCAGTCATTTCTTTTGAATAGCAGATATTCATTCTCTCTATGGCGTTACCATTCTCAAACAAATGCCTCAAAAGTCTAAATTCACTCTCTGTTCCTTGAAATGACTCGATTTTAAGTAATTTAAGATGATCCAATGTATGCGCAGAGTACAACTCCTGTGGTTGCCAATATTCCTTTTCCACGAGTGTATCTTGCATTGTATCTCGCATCTGCAGTTGAAAAAAATAAATAAAATGAGCTAAACCGCAATTCTCCTCATAATGGTCTATGTAAAATTTATAAGATTTCTAGTATTACCAGGACATAGATACCAAGAGTCTGCAGATTAGGAGTTCTTTTTAATAAGACGATAACAGCTTGAACTTGGTTTTCAATGGGAAGCATATGAAGGTGGAGATGCTTCAAAGTAGAATATGTAGGCAGACAAACTTGATCCCTGCTGGTGATAGCCTGAGCAGATATTTCATATAAGTTCTCATTGTCAAACCTTTGCCAAATGTTACATGAGAAGAAAAAGAATTGAAACGTACCTCAATATAGAAATTATATAAGCATAGTTCAGTCACATTATGAAGTCCTGCCACAATTTTATGTGCGGAATGAATATAAGAAGCGCGCTGATCTGACCTGGTTACAGACCAAGTTAATGATGCAGTGCGCAGAGACAAAAGGGTCTCTAAACTGATGTCTGGGGGAAGACCAAGACAAGCAAATTGTTTGAGATTTGGGGCTGAAATATTTGTTTTCATGTGAGAATGCATAAACAGTAGACTCAAACGCTTCAGGTTAGGAACAAAGATTTTAAGAGGTTCACGATAATTAAAGGTTAAGAAATTGCATCTTCTGATGGCCAAATTTTCTAGTACAGGACAGTTTGAGAAGAGTTTGTTTATTGAGTTTTCACAGGTAATATATACATCATCAAGCTTTAAAGTTTTGAGCAGAGGAAATCCAACGGTTCTGGGCAAGTCGAGTCCAAGTTTTTCCAATGTCAGAGAAGTCAAGCTAATGCATGTGAATAGGTCACCAGAAAGTTCTGCACCATATTTCGTTGAGACACCATGTATACGAAGCTTCTGAACATTATGGTTTACAGCGTACGAGATCCATGCATTTACATCAGGAACAAATACAGGATATATATAATCGTTATTATTGACTTCAAAATTTATAATAGCTGATCCATCATGATGAGAAAGTATCCGATTAACAAAATCCGCATATTCTCCAGAATTTTTCTTTTGCATGAATGAAAATTGATCAAAATTTAGATCAAAATCTCCATAGTTCTTTTGCATGAAAGAATGTTGATCAAAAGTTAGATTGGAAAGTGAAAAGCATACATATCTCCATTGTCTAGAAAGGATGCTGGTTCTGAACGCATCTTCCATTGGAAGGAAGTCTAGAATGTGGCTTCGAATTGGTTCAGGCAAATTGCTGATCCTGTCCATCTCCATTCTTATGCACTTATGGTGATCAAAGCCTGTACTTTCCATCTCCATTCTTATGCACTTATGGTGATCAAAGCCTGTACTTCAATATCGTCCAATAATACTCAATGATAGATTCAAAGGGCCGAGATAGATTATGGTAGGGATAGAAGTTTTTACTTTATATTATTACAAGCTTCTTAAATAAAATAGAGAAGGGTTAAGTTAGGGTGTTAGACTCTTAGGGAACTACATTATATAGATTAACCCGAATTCTAATAGTAATGAAACTCTTACGAGATAAGG
The DNA here is from genome assembly GCF_015680905.1 of Coptis chinensis. Lineage (NCBI taxonomy): Eukaryota > Viridiplantae > Streptophyta > Magnoliopsida > Ranunculales > Ranunculaceae > Coptis > Coptis chinensis. The sequence goes on from NC_141464.1 coordinate 80,519,849, forward strand.
TTGCAGTCGAGAAACGTGGTCTGACGTTGTGGTGTTACAAGGACTAGATATATAGTCTCTGGTCAAGATTTTGTAAGTGTTGATTATGAAATATCAAATTATCCAATTTCTGGGTAACTTCTAACTGGAAGACAGTGACAGCAATATTGTCCTGGAACCCCGATTGCTTTCACAGCCATATAAAACTATACTGCATTGCAGCATTGGATTACTCTTATTGTTTCAGAATTTGAGCAAGAGTCGATGCAGTTACTTCCAGCCGAAAGGCTTCAGTCACAGGACATCCAGATACCCAACAAAAATTCGATACCAATACCCACAACCAAATACCCTATACCCAACAAAAATTCAATACCGATACCAGAGAGTGACAAGGACAAACCGATATCGATACAACAATCCAATCCGAAAGAGAAGAAACAGTAGAAGCCGATATACAGTTTCCGATACAGATATATGGGCATCGGTCTCAGAAGTATGGCATCGACTTCAGAAGTGGGCGTCGGTGTTTCAGAGGAGTTCAGAAGTGGGCATCGGTGTCAGAAGCAAACCCAAAACATTTCATGCATGCTGTTTGCCTAAAACCTCTAGTGGAAACAATTCATTACTTTTTGATGCACGCTGGTGAGCTTATCTCAAGCAGAAATTTCGATATCGATACTCGGGGCGTCATGCATTCTAAACAACAGTTTCTTCGATAGCAAGGAGGAAAGGAAGAAAGTGATAAGCTGGAAAACGATAATTTGTAGTTGATGAACAATCGATATTGGAATTGATTATATGTTGACGAGGAAGAAAATTGATAATGGATCAAAATAAGAGAAAAGAAGAGAGGCTTCAGCTATGATTTTCTTGATTCCGGTTAAGATTTCGTCAGCTTCGGCAAACATTTTCCAAACTTGGGTTGAGATCATTTTCCACATTTGTGTTACTCGATTATATTGATCAAAGTGGTGAAATTTTCGAGATCACATATTCACATCAATTTGGGTTTTGTCTGAAAATTGATTAGAAATGGGTTTGTCGCAAATTTTCAGAAAAGAAGAAATATTATATTGAATGTTGCCGATACTGGGGGCGAGATGCCGATACAGAATATTACTTGGGGCCGATATCCAACTCATGTGAGAAGTAAATTTGATATCCGATATAAATTTGAATTTTCTATACTTGACATCGAAGTTTTTGGTGAAGACTCAGATAAATAAAATTAGGGCTGATATAGAAAAAACACTTGTAGCCAGTATCGAGTATCGACTAAACACTTGGGGTCAACACTTTGAGCCGATATCATTTAAGTTTTTGGAACTCGGCTGATATAGAAAAATCACTTGAAGACAAAAATTGTATTGTCGATATAACAGGCCGGCTAATCACTTCGGGCTAGTATTTCATTGATGACAATATGGATCGATCAAGTGGAGATTGGATTAAGAGCTCAAAATTTTCTTTTATCCAAAGTTTCATTAGTCAAATCTTATTTCAAATTCAAAAATTTCGTTTATCGAATTCTATTTCGAATTCAAAAAATTTTTATTGTCAAAATCCTATTTCAGATTCAAAAATTCATTTTATGAAAACCAAATTTTATCAAATTTAAATTTAAATCAAACTCAATTTAAAGCCCTGGTATCCGCATAAATGTTGGTATCAGGCATATCGTCAAAAGCCCTAGTATCAAAATCCAAGGCAGATACTAGGCACAAAAAGTCCTAGTATCCGCAGAAATGTTGGTATCAGGCATATCGTCAAAAGGTCCTGGTATCCGCAGACATGTTGGTATCAGGCATGTCGTTAATAAAGTCCAGGTATTGACAGACGTGTTAGTATCAGGCATATCGTCAAAAGCTCTAGTATCAAAATCCAAGGCAGATACTAGGCATATAAAGTCCTGGTATCCGCAGAATTGTTGGTATCAGGCATATCGTCAAAAGCCCTAGTATCAAAATCCAAGGCATCGATATTAAAATCTAAGCACATAAAGTCATGGTATCCGCAGAAATATTGATATTAGGCACATTGTCAAAAAAATTCATATACAAAGATGTCATCTCAGATGTTAAAAAAATTCATTTACAAAGATGTCATCTCGGATGTCAAAAAAAATATTCATATACAAGGATATCAAAATTTTCATTGGCAACGATGTCATATCGGATGTCAGAATTTTCATATACAAATATGTCATCTCGGATGTCAAAATTTTCTTTTTCTGGTGATACAAGTCTTAGTATTGCCGATACTCTCTTTTTGGTTGAGGGTATCAAAAATTTCATTTTCTGGTGATACAAGTCTAAGTATCGCTGATACTCTCTTTTTTGTTGAGGATATCGAAAATTTCATTTTCTAGTGATACAAGTCTAAGTATCGCCGATATATTTTTTTTTTTTTGGATCTCGGAAATTTCATTTCAAAGTTATATAATTGAGTATCAGTTTGTACTCCTTCTTTTTTGGGATATCAGAAATTTCATTTCAAAGTTATATAGTTGATACGGATGTCAAAAAAAAATTCATATACAAGGATATCAAAATTTTCATATACAACGATGTTATATCGGATGTCAGAATTTTCATATACAAGGATGTCAAAATTTTCATTTATAAAGATGTCATATCGGATGTCAAAATTTTCATGTATAAAGATGTCATATCAGATATCAAAATTTTCAAGTTTATATATGATATAAGTATCAAGTGATACTCCCTTTTTTTTTGGGGTATCAGAAATTTCATTTCAAAGTTATATAATTAAGTATCAGTTGATACTTGATACTCCTTCTTTTTTGGGTATCAAAAGTTTCATTTCAAAGTTATATAATTAAGTATCAGTTGATACTCTTTCGTCTTTGGTTTCAAGTTTATATATGATATAAGTATCAACTGATACTCATTCTTTTTTGGGGTATCAGAAACTTCATTTTAAAGTTATATATATCGGATGAATAGTGTATATGAAAAGTGAGGATGCTCAGTATCGGATAAAATAATATATAGGATAAATAGTGTATATGAAAAAGGCGGATACGCAGTATCAGATAAAAGAATACATTGGATAAATAGTATATATGAAAAGTGAGGATGCTCAGTATCGGATAAAATGATATATCGAATAAATAGTGTATATGAAGAGTGTGAATGCACAATATCGGATAAAAGGATATATCGGATGAATAGTATATATGAAGAGTGCGGATGAACAATATCGGATAAAAGGATATATCGGATGAATAGTATATATGAAGAGTGCGGATGCACAATATCGGATAAAAGGATATATCGGATGAATAGTATATATGAAGAGTGCGGATGCACACTATCGGATAAAAGAATAGTATCGGATGAATAGTGTATATGAAAAGTGCGGATGCGCAATATCGGATGAATAGTATCTATGAATAGTGTCCATGAACAGTATTTAAAAAAAAAAAAAAAAAAAGAATTTCAAGTTTATTTTCTATTGCTTCTCGAAATCTTCAAATTTTTACTTATAAAATTTGAAAATTTCGAGAGGGGGAGATGTAGTGGCCAAATATCGCACATACCGATATTCGCCATTATTTCAATAAAGTTCTAATACAATATCAGCATGAGGGCCGATATATTCATTATAAATTTCAGGTACAAAGGAAAGAGACAAAGATAGACACATGTCAAAAAGCTATAGGATGGACATATGTGGAGCAACTATAAAAGGAGTGGAGACAAAAGAAAGAAAGGACCAGATTCATTTCTGGCACTTTTACTTTTTCTACTTTTCTCACATGTAAAAAGAGAGAGAGAGTGAACAATGTAACCACCATTAAGAGCATTTGCAATGCAAGTCATAACTTTCACCCCCTCTATCACCGCCACCTCCTCACTTTTCACCCCCTCTATCACCAACCCGGTGATAAACAAGGTGAAGCTGTGCAATGCAAAGGTGATAAAAACATCTCGGACGGGATGTTAGATTCCGTCTGGAGTTTTTTATAATGAGACGGAATGTAACATCCCCGATATTTTATAACGAGGCGGGATGTAACATCCCGTCGATGGCTCAATACCAACCGACGAAACAGGGCTCCATTTTCACTTCATTTCCAGCCAAAATTCGATTTTGTAGCCTCCATTCACAACCTTTGAACACAAATTTCCATTCATAATGACTTCTCCATCCCCAACCCATCCCCACCAACCTCACCACATCAAGAGCATTCCCGATGGTTTGGAAATGTCAAAATTTCCAAAAAAAAGGGCAAAAGGATCGTCGTCGAGAACGCAGAATGTGGGCGAGGAGGATGAAATTGAACTTGGGTTTAATTTTCCACCAATCGTTAATGAAATCGAGGACCACCCACCATTAAGCGTCAACATCGGTCCCACCGTAGCAAATCGAGTGGCGAATCTCAAAATAAGTTTTTTGATTTTTTTTTAGTTAATTATTATTATTTATGTTAGTTTATATCAAGTTTGTTGTTGTTTGAATTTGTCGTTATTATTTTAGTTTGAATTTGTATTAGTTTATATTAGTTTATTTTAGTTTGAATTTGTCGTATTATTTTAGTTTGAATTTGTATTAGTTTATATTAGTTTATTTTAGTTTGAATTTGTCGTATTATTTTAGTTTGAATTTGTATTAGTTTATATTAGTTTATTTTAGTTTGAATTTGTCGTATTATTTTAGTTTGAATTTGTATTAGTTTATATTAGTTTATTTTTTAGTTTGAATTTGTCGTTATTATTTTAGTTTGAATTTGTATTAGTTTATATTAGTTTATTTTAGTTTGAATTTGTCGTATTATTTTAGTTTGAATTTGTATTAGTTTATATTAGTTTATTTTAGTTTGAATTTGTCGTATTATTTTAGTTTGAATTTGTATTAGTTTATATTAGTTTATTTTAGTTTGAATTTTATCGTATTGCGTGTTTGTTGAATGTAGGAAGTACACTTATGGAAAGTGCGTTGTGCACTTTCAAATGTTGTGTCGTGGTGGCGTTGTATGAAATCAAAAACGGATCCTAATTTTGTCACGGTTACCGATATTATATCCGCCACACCATTTGGGAGTTTTTTTAATTCTAATTTGGGACAAAATGATCAGGCGTTGTTGTTTGGGATAGTTGAGCGGTGGTGGCCAACTACCCACACATTTCATTTCCCATGGGGTGAGCTTGGGATTACCCCTCTTGATTTCACAATGCTCACGGGTATCCCAATTGGTTATGGAGATGCCGCCCTTTTGATGAAACTTTAGAGGTTTTACTACGGCGATGAGTTTCTTTGAAGGTTTTGATTTGGTTGAAGATGATGAGCAAGACGAGTTTTGAGATTATCGGCCGAAAGCAGCTTTAAGGGAGGAGCTATAAATATGAGTTGGTTTTACGGGCGAGATATTTGAATAGACTCAAGGAGAAGCCGAAAGACTATCATATTGGTGAGGAGTCGATCCACGAGTATGTACGTGCCTTCCTCTTCTACTTTGTTGGTGCGGTATTATTTGGATATGCTGATAGTTATTTACGTGTCGGTGGATGGCCACGCCCTCGGGGCGAGAGGGATGTGGGATTATGACCGGGGTCAATCCATCTTAGCATACCTTTACCGGGCTAGACCTCAGATTGAGACGAAAGCCGCTAAAAGGCAATTTGTGCGGCTTTGTTTGGATTATACCGGTAAGTCTTATTTATTAAGTTATTGTTTCATTTCATTTATTTATCTAATTATTAATGTTGACATGTTTATATATATATTGATATTGTATTTTATCTATTGATGACAGTATTGGTGGTACGAAAGCATTTTCGCGGTGATGCATCCTGTGTTGAAGAGGTTGGAAGAGGATGAGACTCATGACCTGATTCCACGATTTCAAGCATGGGGGCTTCATCGTGAAAGAGAGGGGGTATGGGGACCTATCACATAATATTCATAACACTCGTCCGCCAGATTGAGCTTTTAGGAGCTAGTCGAATTGAGTGTGGCAACCCCGGGCCGAAGTCCTTCATCTTTCGGACCCTTTATGCGGATATTCCGGATGTTCCGGAGAGAACAATTGAGTACCGTGAGACTATCATATATGTGTCATAGAGCAAGGTTTCTTTCTCAAATGCGAATGATACTTATAGGGTCGGCCACGATGGTACCTTGGGGACGATGTTGGCGGCAAGTATCCGGAGAGATTGTTATACCTTACCCACCACCTATGGATATGACAGACCTCGATATTCTTCCCCGCTGTTCTTTCACACTATAGAGCAAACCCAAATGAGTGGCCGACGATCGCTTTCAGTTTTACGGCTTAATATGACTTATATTGGAAGAGGGTTGGTCGAGGTCTCTTTGCTAGGTGCGTTATACCGGGGCACCAATTTTGAAGCGGGTTACTTCGGAGCATTGAGGCCGACATTCATTTCCCAGGAGGAGTGGAGTTGCCACATCCACGTTCAGTGTTTCATGATATTCGGATGCCGCAAAGAACTCCACGGATATTTGATGATGATGACCTTTGGCATTGGAGCATGATTACTTCTCAGGGGCAAGATATGAGAATACCTATTCCACCAAGATGCCGCAGTGGTAGCAGATTTGTCGCAAGATTACCGAAAGCAGCGGTTAGCCGAGGTTAGTATGATTTGAATTTATTTATGATTTGTTATTATTAGTATTCACTATAACCCCTAACTTGCATTTGTTTTGTTAAACAGGATGAAGTAAGGTCAGAGCTCCTTAACTACAAACTCTCTCACTTATGCCATCGTGAGTCCTTCATGGAGTCCTCCTCGTCGCAGTTTTGAGTACTTACAAGAAGAACGTGTCGAACTTTGCGCAGCTTCGAGACGTGTGCAAGAGTTGGAGAATGCCGGAAGTGGAGTACCTCAAGCTCAAGCTCAACCGTAGAGGCGGCAACGACGTAGGGGAGAGCTCTTCGACCGGCCTTCTCGTAGGGGAGGAGGTCTCGATATATTTTTGTAGTTTGTAATAACCGCGCGCCATTACTTGTCTTATGGCGTTTGGGATTGTTGTTTGTAATGAATTTTTGATTAGCAGGTTTTTCTTTGATGAGTTTTGATATGAATATGTCATTAAACAAAGGAGGTTATGTCCAATTTTTTTAAGAAATTATAAGTTAGTTTTTTTACCGAGTTTCTGTGTTAGACTTGGGTGTTGTTCATGATTGTTGTTTGTCTTCTTTATTATTTTCAAAGTATATTAGCAGGTTTTTTATATGAATATGTCAATAAAACAAATGAGGTTATGGCCAAAAAAATTAAAAACTTATAAGTTCAGATGTTTCCAAAATGGAACATTCGTTTCGCTCGTTTCACATTTGTTTCACTCATTTCCTGTCATTGTTGAAACAGCAAATTTTTAGTTTGGAATATCACTCATTTTGCAGGTGGTTTGGTTCTGACAGGTTCTGACAGGAATAGTGTATGGGGATACCGAGACGGAATGTAACATCCCGTCTGGTTTTTTAGACCGAGACGGAATGTAACATCCCGTCTGGTTTTTAAGCCCTCCTCACTGCACATTTTACTATTCCAAACAATGCAATTATGGATGGGGATGGTGGCCCATTTGGAATTATTGAGGGTACATGGATAGACATTTGGATACAATGTGTTGTCACTTGGAGAGTGAACAAAAATCTAATAAAATGTGTTGTCAATTGGTAAGTGGACCAAAATCAAAGTATCACATGTGACCTTATCATATGTGACCTTACCTTTCATATTTCGCTTTTACTCTTCTATCTTTTATATCAAACAAACAACATAGCCATCTTCTTCCCCACAACCAAGCTAAAAATAGGAAAAATGTCTAGAGAAGAAAGAATTACATATAACCAAAGGTTATGGGGAGGATCTAGTAGTAATAGTTCGTCTTCCGGTTTTACCGGTCGCCTTCCGTACTTCACTAAGATGACTACATGGAAAGAGTAAGAGATGAGCATAATGATATGATGAGGCTAAGGAGGAGGAGGAGGTTGCGCTATTATCCACTCTTTGGGGCATTAATGACTCAAGCAGCCATTGAAATTGAAGATGTGGATACGCATAAACGCCGTGGATCTGCGCGGCAGGCAGAGTACACGCTTTAGAGATGGTGGTGATTTCAAGAAACAAAAGATAATGAGGGATTACTTCACAACACCTTGTAGGTGGCCTCCCTCATAAGTTTAGACGAAGGTACGGGATGACAAGAGAGCTTTTTATGTATATGTTGCATACTTTGTTGCATCATTCGACGATTACTTTAAAGACAAGGTGGATGGATTGGGTCGGCAAGCAATTTCGGGTTACAAAAGGGACTAGCTGCAGTTGCACAATTAGCAACCGGTTGTTCTTCCGATTCAACGGATGAGTATTTACAAATTGGAGATTCCACAAAGAAATGTATCTATGAAGCGTTGGTGCAAGGCAATTATCACGGCGTTTGAGGAAGAGTACTTGAGACGACCAAGTGAGGCGCATTAATCGCTAGGATATTAGCTGAAAATGCAGCAAGGGGTTTTCGTGAATGCTTGGATCAATCGATCGATGCACCGGTGTGGAAGAATTGCCCAAGTGGATGGGCTGGAACACATGTAGGGTACAAGAAGGAACCAACTTTGATACTTGAAGCCGCTGCACAAACATTGTTGGATCCGGCATTGCTTCTTCGCCTACCAGTTCGCATAATGACATTAACGTGCTTCATCGTTCTCATGTTTTTGAATCATTAGAGCAAGGTGAGGCTCCCCGCTGTTGCATTTAATGTGAATGGTAATGACTATGATATGGGATATTATCTTGTCGATGGTATTTACCCAAAATGGGGCACATTTGTTCAAGCCATTCGCTATCCAAGAAATAAGCATGAAAAGATCTTTACTCAACGCCAAGAAGCCGCAAGAAAGGATGTTGAAAGGACGTTTGGAGTTTTGCAGCACGATGGCATATTGTTAAGGCTTCAAAGGCGTGTCATAGTGTTGTTGTTCTTGGAGATATAATGAAGGCATGCATTATAATGCATAATATGATTGTTGAGAATGAACGTGAAAGTGGAGTTTGGAATTGGAAAGGTCGAGGAAAGAAAACAATACCGCTCTTTTCGGAAGATGATGGTTTTCATTTTGTCTATCGATGATTGAAGCAAGAAATAAGATCAGAAATGAAGTTACACATACTAATCTTCAAAAGGACTTAGTTGAACATGTTTTTAATTGGACTGGCATTGAAGAAACAGCAGATCCGGTACCAATTTATGATCCAAATTGGTCGGATCCAGATGAGGGAGAAGGAGGCGAAAATTAAAATGGAAATGAAAATGTATTTCCTATGTATTTCCTAACGTGAACTATTAAGTTCCAACGTATTTCCTATGTATTTCCTATGTATTTCCTAACGTGAACTATTAAGTTCCAACGTATTTCCTATGTATTTCCTAATGTATTTCCTAATGTATTTCCTATGTAGTTCCAACGTATTTAATCAGTTGTATTTTAATGAACTATATTACAATGTATTTTAATTTGATTGGTAATTGTATTTCTATGAAAATAATTATATTGGACAGAACATACATAGTGCATTAATTAAAAAAAACAGTTAGATAAAAATACATAGTTCATTAATTAAAAATACAATGAAATTAAAATACATAGTGCATTAATTAAAAAGACAGTGAAATTAAAATACATAGTGCATTAATTAAAATACATAGTGCTTTAATTAAAATAAAATACTAGATAATTAAAATACATAAGCTTAGTTAGAGCTAGAACCACCTCTAGCCCTTCCCCATTCAGCACGTATTTCAGCTTGTTGTTGCTCGATTATAAAAGCGGTATCGGGATGGAGGACACTTGTATCGGTCGCTAAAATCTTAGCTTCATATTGCATCTTTTGAAGCCGATTTTTTTCCAATTGAACCTGATTTTTTTTCTGCTTGAATCCGATTTTTTCTTCTCTTGCCATCACAGTTCTTTGACCATATGCAAGTTCCCTTTCCCTAAGTTCTAAGCATTTTTGTGTTTCATTTGCATCCTGTGCAAATGTATCCTCTAAACGTGTAAAGTAACCCTCCAACATACCAAATGATTTTTCTTGGTTCCTTTTGGACTTGGCTTTCTTCGATCCAAGAGGACGCCTCCATTTCTTTTGGACGCTTCTATTTCTTGAGAACCCTCCAATTCAACTCCACCAACACTTGGTGAATTAGAAGTTGAATCTTCACCATCATTTTTGGCGACCTTTTCCCTTTGTGGGCTGCTTTGACCTTGCCTCAAAAACGCGTTACTCCACTTTGGATTATCCTTGAGTATAACGTAACAATGATCAAGTGAAAAAAGCCGATTTTTCTTGTAGTTGGTACGTCATCCTTGCCTCGACAACTAAAAAAAAAAAAAAATGGTAATTAGACTAAAATAATCACTAGGACTAAGATAATTAAACTGCAATAATAATTAGACTAAGATAATAATTAGACTAAGACTAAAATGGAAATAATAAATACACTAAGATAATTAGACGAAGACGGAAATAATTAGACTAAGACTAAGATAATCAATAAATTCCAAATTGACAACGTTGTAATTACCCGGCTTTGTATTGTTGTACCACTTGCATGTCGAGCCTCCACCGCATTCACAATTGCAACAAATTTGTTCATCATTTTGAAATATATTTCCACCTTCGCTAATTGAATCGGGAGACCTATCCGACCCACGTGCTTGATTGAACTCGTTTGTTACACGATTCCAAAATCCTTTTGCATTTTGGAAAGCACCAACAATAGAGTCTTCACTAATTTTTATCCAAGCAAGACATAGAGCTTGATCATCGGACATGCTAAAGTGAGCTCTCGCTTTTGCTTGAGTGCTACCACTTGCTTGAGATGCTTGAGTTGATGCCATTTGATATTTGGTTTTTTTAAGAACTGATTTTAAAGAAGAAGAAATATGATATATGATTGTTGGAAGTGTGAGTTGAAATGAAACAAATGTTGTATATATACCAAAGTTTTTTATTTTGACCGTTTTTTGACCGTTCTGACTTTTTGACCGTTGGTAGCCGTTAGGACTCCGGACGGGATGTTGGATTCCGTCTGGTGAGTTTTGTAATCCAGACGGAATCCAACATCCCGTCCGAAGTTAACAAGTCAGTGATAAACTCGGTGGTTGGTTTCACCTCGCTTTTGAACTGGGGAAAATTATCACCTTCATTATCACCCTGCATTGCACAGCAGTTTTGGACCCAAGTAGGTGATAATTATCACTACCCCCTCTCTATCACCTGCATTGCAAATGCTCTAATGGAATAAAGAAGAAACTTAGTTCATTAGATTCTCTTCTTGCATCTTACATTGGCGCCGTCTGTGCATCGAAGACAAGAAAACTTTGCTTTTCTTCTTCATCAATTTCGAATCTACATTCTTGAAAAAGAAGAGATGAATTGGTCAATTGAGTTTTTTCTTGATTTTCACCATTAAAGCTTCATGAAAAAGCTTATGAATGATGAAGAGTAATTGAGTTTTTTCTTGATTTCCACCATTAAAGCTTCATTAATGTAAGATGCAAGAAGAGAATCTAATCAACTAAGTTTCTTCTTTATTCCATTAATGGTGGTTAAATTGTTCACTCTCTCTCTCTCTCTCTTTACATGCGAGAAAAGTAGAAAAAGTAAAAGTGTCAGAAATGAATCTGGTCCCTTCTTTCTTTTGTCTCCACTCCTTTTATAGTTGCTCCACATAGGAAAAGACTTGGGTCCTCAGCGCTTAGGACTAAAGTGTGTCCAAAGCGGCTGAGGACCACACATTTGGTATTTTTTGGTTTTTTTTTAAATTTTTTGAAGACTTTTTGGGTGAAAATGCTGATGAGGATACCTAATGTATGGTCCTCAGCTGCTTTGGACGCACTTCGGTCCTAAGCGCTGAGGACCGAAGCTTTTCTCCTCCACATATGTCCATCCAATAGCTTTTTTTTAACATGTGTCCATCCTTGTCTCTCTCCTTTATACCTGAAATTTATAATGAATATATCGGCCCTCATGCTGATATTGTATTAAAACTTTATTGAAATAATATCGAATATCGTTATGTACGATATTTGGGCACCACATCCCCCCTCTCGAAATTTTCAAATTTTATTAGCAAAAATTTGAAGATTTCGAGAAGCAATAGAAAATAAACTTGATTTTTATTTTGATTTTGAGTTTTTTTTTTTTACTATTCATCGACACTATTCATCCGTTATATCCTCTTATCCGATAGTGTGCATCCGCACTCTTCATATATACTATTCATCCGATAGTGTGCATCCGCACTCTTCATATATACTACTCATCCGATATATCCTTTTATCCGATACTGAGCATCCTCACTTTTCATATACACTATTCATCCGATATATTATCTTTTCCGACAGTGTGGATCCGCACTCTACATATACACTATTCATCCGATATATCATTTTATCCGATAGTGTGCATCCGCACTCGTTATATATACTATTCATCCGATATATTTTTTATCCGATAGTGAGCATCCTCACTTTTCATATACTCTAGATATATCCTCTTATCCGATAGTATGCATCCGCACTCTACATATACACTATTCATCCGATATATCATATCCGATTGTGTGCATCCACACTCTTTATATACTATTCATCCGATATATCTTTTTATCCGATACTGAGCATCCTCACTTTTCATATACACTATTCATCCGATATATTCTTTTATCCGATAGTGTGCATCTGCACTCTTCATATATACTATTCATCCGATATATAACTGCTCTACTATCGGATTGTAAAGGTCATCCTAAGATTGTAAAGGAAATCATGACTAAGAAGTAGGATTCCTAGCTCTACTTTCTTAGGGTTCGATTGTAGCATGTCTAGTGATCTCAAGTATGTTAGGCTTATAGTCTGTCAATTTGCGTCTTTGTGTGTCTCCTTTTAAAGATCTAACTCTTAGGGAGGCTTGTAAGGTTTACCCTTTTGCAATATAAACCGGTGAGGGTCTCCATTAACCCCATAACTTTTTCAGGAAAAAAAAAAAATCATGAAATTTCCACTCAAAAGGTGCAGTTTACTTTAAATAATCCCTTCGGGCATAAATATAATAGTAACAACCAACACACTTAAAAACCACCTCAAGTCTTCAACAGTACTTTAAACCCATTAATTTAAAAAGGAAAAAAAATTGTCACCTGATAAAGCATTTTGGGACCCAAAATATTTTGACAGCGTGGAGGCTGGAAATTGAGATGGGAACACGAACACGAACAACAAGCAGAAGAAGAAAAAAAAGGGCATTGGAAAATCATTTCAGTTCCTAAATATCACGATAAATACACAAACTACTGTCTGAACTGACGACAAGACAACTACCACTTAGACAAGTGAACAAACATTCATGTATTTGATTGGTTAAAAAACATTCACATTTCGCGCTGTTTCAGCCAGCTCAGTTGGTGAAATACCAAAAGCCATTACAAACATAACCATTCAGTAGGTGAAAATAACATAAGTAATTAGACTTTGCTACATAAATCGTTCTTGGACATCAAAAGTATTTACGAATGCCCTAAACCATGTCTACAAAGCAAGATTTAGCACAGGTTTAACTGTAAGTACAAACTTTCCAATTGCCCTACACATCATTTTGCTACAGTCACCAGATGAAGTGCCAAGCCATCAACCATTTAGGAGAAGTCGATTACACTGCAACCTGAAGCTCTAGGAAGCATTAGTAGTCTTTTACTAATTTTCATTTGCTTTTTTGGATCCGCAGATAGCGTCGAAACAGAAATGATAGTCATTTTCTCCAAAACTCTTGCGTTCTTCAGCAAAAACATGATAACACTTACCTCATTCTCCCGCCCGTAAAAGCACCTTACTTCAACTGTCTTCAGATGTGGCAAAAAATCCAGGTCAAGTATTGTAAGTGTCAGAACATGCTCTCCACTAGACCGAAGAGGGAGTCCCTACATAAATCAAAACTTAAAACTTCAGCATGTTAATGGCACTAATATTATTCCGTTAAGAAATAAAAGAACAGCGTAGAATGACTAAAGACAAGGGATTCAATATTAGGCACTTGGCAGAGCAGGTTTACAAAATGACTACAGTCAAGTATATGATATCCATTAATCACTCCAAGGTTGGTCACCTTAAATAGTTTAGGCACAATTGATGCGAGCTCTGGGCTTGCGATATCCTATAAATATCAGATACAACTGCATTAGCCAGTATGAATCGCCTAAGTTTCAACAACAGAATGAATGTGTTAATCATCCATGGATTTATGTCTTAGACTACTAGCTTTATAAATAAACTAGTAAACGGGCACGTGCGTTGCACGTGCTAGGAATGAAAAATGGGGCGGAAAAAATGAAAGGAAAGAATTATGTATTATGTATAATGTAAAATATTACATATTAAATTTGTCTGAATGAAACTTCAATAAGCGAAAAAAAAAACACTTGAATACGTTAGTTTTATTTTTTGTTTGATACGATTTTTGCTGCTTTGCCATGCTGCGAATAAATATATTTGAAGAGGTATTTAACCGCCTGTAATTTAGTTAGTATGTAATTAGTATTGTATATGCCACAAACTAATTTACCTAAGAAATGGATATTATGTTGAGGAAATTCACCTTTGTGCTGCTAGTTGTGTAATTCTCTTGTCGAGCATTTATATGTGATGGAGGAACATTGTTGGATTCATATGAGTGTACTACCTGTAAGATATAAGAATACTACATCATGTTGTACAACATAATGTGTATTCTTAACTGAAGATTAAAATATCTAAAGAAAAATGCAAGAAGAATAACCTTTTTCTTATTATTGTCTTCAAAATGATCTAGCGAATCCATTAGCAATTGTTTTTTTGTCGTTGAATATTTTGGTATGATTAAATAAGTAAGTAGGTTGGACAGAGAAAGAAAATGTTGCTAGCTAAAAAAAGCCATTTTTTTTTAAATTTAGAAACGTTCACATTTAAGTCGGATATAATATGTGGATTGAATTGAATGTGTAAATAATAGCTTTCGATAAGATGACTATGAGGTAAGATGGCTATGTGGCAAGATTGAATGATTCAAATGATGGAGGGTTGAATTTTTTCAATCCATTTGTATGGAGGCGCACAGAAGTAAGAAATTATGGATTCTAGCTGCTTCGTTGAATTACAGCTAGAGTAAGCGGCATATCACTGGGACTGATTCCAAATATTTCAAGTTAGTATTCAATATCTGTATCAGCAGCAGTGGTTTCAAAATAAATTTAGCAGTACTGCCACGCTGAAACCTGTTGTTGACTGCCATTTGGTAGTGACGTTGTGACTTGGTTGGTGACATGGGTTTGTACTTGGTAGTGTGTCTTGGTTTTCCGAGGAGCATTGTGTATTGATTGCATTGGATGAATGGTCATTTTATGCAGCATTGATTTCAGATATTGAGTACTAACTAACCTACGAATAATCTCTTGACATGGGTTGACGGTAGCATGGACAATGGCAATGATGCAGAGAATTATATAAATATTGAGCCAAATGGTAGTCTCGTTGAACAGTTTCATCAAGAGAATGGAGGCAAAATATTAACTTTTCCATTAACATTACCATTACGTTGTTCCCTATTTGGTAATCGTTTGGTTTCATGCCATTTATGAGTAGCTAATCCTTCATTCCTGAAACTTTTTAATTTTTCTTAGCCATTTTGCTTTGAGCTACCAAGGCATGACACACCCAACAAAAGCTTGAACTGCAAGTTGATTGTGAATCAGGTTAAACTATATGATTCCTCACATACGGAAAAACTGCAATATGCATTATATTTTGTTTGTTTTATGTAATATATGTTTCTTAGGGGAAATGGGAAAAAGTTATTCATAACTGTCAATATTTCATAGACGTCAGGATAAAAAAATTCATAGTGCTCCTCACGACTGGTGAACCTTCGTATTCGTTCAGACAAAGCAGGAGCATCTAATCCACACACGTGGTAAAGTCCATATATGCACTGGAGGAAAAGTGGGAATACTGTGATAGTGGGTGCACATTTGTTATTGGCATTGTGTTGCTCTCCTCGTACTACATGGGATGATGGGAAATGGAGTTTGAATCTTGATGGCATGATGATGATTGCGTTTATAACGACCTGAGGAGACACCAATGATTGGACACTAATTAGGCAATTCGATAGTCACTTCCCAAGTTCTAATTAAAAGGTCGAGAACATGCAATAAGGGCATAAGTTAAAACAAATTTAAGGCTGATTATGTGCGGCAGAAAGCAGCTATTCAGAGAGGAAACACTCATACCTGCGCAGAGATACACTGCATGATAATAAAATGAAACAATAAAAAACATGATATTAACTCAAACAATGATTTTGAACAAAATTTTCAGCTGTGTGCAGTCAAAGAAGCTAGATAGAAACGAGCTCTAACGCAAAGCGAAGGGACTAATTTCCCCAATATTATCTAAGTTAAAGGATTCGGCCAAAGGGAGCATCTAAAGCACAGCTGAAGTGCATCGTCGTATTAAAGCGTTGCAATGGTAGACTGTTCCTTGCATTTTGTTCAGTCTGAAGCACAATCCATATCCCATACTCTGCAACACCAATGATTCTATTGGCCTCGTCAGAGTCGCAATCCATTGTTAAGGGAAAATTAAAAGAAAGAAGTTAAGACGTGGAGAATAGAAGGAAAGCTGGTCAGATGATGTGCCAATAGAACTATACTAATTTGGACTCCAAAAGAGGTCAGTCCACATTTCGCATGGGAATCTGCATAGATCAATTTAAAAAAAAAAAGTCTTGTACAGAGTTAAATTCTTAATTAAAATTTGATCAAAGGGTAAAGGGTTTTCTCTTTCCTCTTCTGTGAACCAAAAAACTGGTTAAATTGACATATTCACTACTTCATCTAACTGAGTTTTCCATTTCCAACGTGAACTCCTTAGTTGAGTTATTTTTACCCCCAATTACTCTATATTATCGAAGCAAAATCTGAATATTTGTTGCTCCACCATTAAACAATGTTGATAACTTAAGGCAATATATTCAATAGAACAGTAATAAACTAAGAAGTGCATCCCCCAAACTTGAAATAATTTATATATGTAACCCAAGTATCTAGAAGAAGAGGCAAGAATGTGAAGAAACAATACATGCACATGCAGAACATACATAGACAAAGAAATTGTAATCCCAAAGATGCATAGGCGTAACAAATACAAACCAATGCACATTTATTATGCATCTACTCCAAAAATACAAAAACACAAACAAATTTTATTTTAAAATGAAAGACACTTAGTATTACAAAAAGCATGACCCTTGGAGTCTAAAAACAAAAGGTTAAAAAGAGCAACAAAGAACATCACCAAAATGAGCAACTAATAGAACCCAATATTTTTCATGCTCATTAGTAAACATCCATAGAAACCAAAGACAGTGGGCTTTAGTAAAACCTTAAGAAGGTGCTGCAGAAGAAATCATCCCAGTCTTCCTAGCATGTTTAAAAATCCCACCAAAGATCAATAATAGACCACCATCTCAGATCCGATAGGCTTCAACTTATATTCCTTTCCAAAGAGTATGATTAATCGGAAGGTTCTCCGCAAGCTCAACAAAACAACAACATCACCAATAGAACACTCATCACACAACCTCCCCTCGATTCCTGTAGTAGAACACTCATCGCGAACTGAATTCAGAAAGAATATCCTTGCATAAGACTCCTCCACAATCGCTTTGACCCTCGCAGCACCAAGTGCAACAGGGCATGTTCCCTCGATGACCCACAACCAAAATTCTCTCGTCCAATTTAGATTTGAATTAACCTGTTTCAATGAATCGAAGTTTCATAAGTAAAGGGAAGACCAATGAGCGCATGAGATCCAAGCTTATACATGCGATGGTTCTTTTCGGTGCTTATTTGAAGTTAATGCTTTGAAAACTGAAGCCGGAAAGCTGAAGCGCCATCGATTGATCGCCTGCACAAACGAATGAACTTTTCTTTCACCGCCTACAAACCTTTTGAAAAAATTCAGTATAAAGCAATGCTCAAGGAACAATGTTAGCTTTGTTAGACAAACAAAAAGAAAACATAATACATGCCCAATATGCATCGAATACATTGCCCCAAACTTTGTCAACAGTCGGTAGTGAAATATATGGAAAAAGGAAAGGCATGCACAACGCTCTTAACTTTTAAGCATATTCTCTAAAGCTTACCAAAACTGCTACACAAAAGTTTTACTACCTATTACACCTATACATTAGCATATAAGCATATGGTAGGTGGGATCGACCGAATTCAATATTGAATTGAATTTAAGTAGTCACTACTTACTCATTTTTCTTTCTTAATAATCTAGTGATTCAGTCTTCGCATGGGCAGTATACCCTTGAATTTGTTTAGGAAATGAAAAAAACCAATAAGGTAAACCAAGTATTGATAAGGTGAGAAAATTTGTACTTTGTACTTGATCATCGACAATGTATTGATAGGTTCTTCTTTAATAGTGATTATCCCCTATGATTCTGTTCTTGTTGAGCATCATGCATCGTTCGTTATCGACGTTTGCTTTTGCTTATTTCTCGCTCTCCGGTACTGCTAATAAGAAAGCCAAACCTTTATGAGAACGAATTCAAAGCACGACAAAAAACTATACCAAAAAACAGATTGCAACCAATA
Source organism: Coptis chinensis (assembly GCF_015680905.1). Classification (NCBI taxonomy): domain Eukaryota; kingdom Viridiplantae; phylum Streptophyta; class Magnoliopsida; order Ranunculales; family Ranunculaceae; genus Coptis; species Coptis chinensis. The sequence continues at coordinate 80,538,533 of NC_141464.1, forward strand.
TATTAGAATAGAACAGTAAGACTTGATTTAATATATAAGACTTGATTGCAACCAAGTTAAGAAGCAAGTATCGGCTTTATATATAAGACTTGATTTAATTCTTCTTAGCTTCATAATCTAGTCACAACAAATTGCAAAGATATCGTATGGATATTGTGCTCATTGAATGTCTTTCAAAGAAAATGTAGCATTATTTAAATTGAAACAATCCCTTAAAACTAAACTCACCTTGGAGTATGATAATCGAAAATGAAGCGCAAGAACCACAAGAACCCCCGAACATGCAGAGTAGCGATATTAGCTTAATACTTAAGATGGGAAAAGAAGCAAAAAAATAAAACCAAAAAAAAAAAAAAAAAAAAATCGAAAGCGTTGAAAATACCCGTGATGAGGAAAGCGAGATTACCTAGATCCTTGCAGTGATTAATAGGAGTCGATGTAAGATCCCATCTAAACTGAAACCAAATCAGAACCTGACTAAACATCTGCTGAAATTAGTGGACTTCAACAATGAGAAAGCTCCCACTGTCTCCTTGATCTGGCTGTCCTGCGACAAACCAATTTGCGCAACCATCTGACCAGACATGAACAGAACGCTTCGGGTACTAAGAGGCTCAGATAGAGCAGCACGAAGAGATTGCAACATGTCTTGTCTAAGAATTCGGTAACAGCTGGGTTGCCTCCATAATATCTCCTACCACCTTTTCTTGCAAGTGGGGAAGTGTGCACATTTTGTACATGAGGCATGACATAGTGGAAGCATTTGTGTCCCTTCTAGCATGTCAGAAATTGGAAAACTTGTCCGCCAAGTATCTTGGATCTTTATCACTTAAATCTAGAGCTGGAATTCAGGGTGAAGCTGCAGTTATTTTTAATCACATCATACCGCGAACTTGTAGTTCCCCTAATTCACGCCATGGTGTCTCGTGGAACTCGGATAGTTGAGATGGTGTTAGAATATTGAACCGCCATGGATCCACGAGAGATATGTATGAAAGCGTTGCAATGGTAGACTGTTCCTTGCATTTTGTTCACCAAAAGCACAATCCATATCCCATACTCTGCGACACCAATGATTCTATTGGCCTCGTCGAGTCGCAATCCATTGTTAAGGGGGAAAAAAGTCAGCGGATCGACTCGCTTATTTTGAACAAACCGCGCAAAGTTTAAAAAGAAAGAGGTTAAGACGTGGAGAATATAAGGAAAGCCGGGTCGATGATGTGCCAATAGAACTATACTAATTTAGTAGTGCAACGCACGGTGTTCATATGCATGGTACATCACTGTGGCCCACATGCAAATTGACTTTAAACCGTAGTTATTGCTGCATTTAGAGATCTTTTGTGCCAATAGATAGGCTTTTGGAAGACTGGAGACGTCGGGTCCTCCAAAATCGTTCAACACTGCCAGTGAGATTGCTAGATTAATTAAAGTTGTGCAATGAGTTCGACACCGTACCTTGATAAACAGCTACTCCTGCTGCAATAGTGCCTCCAGGTGACTCTAATGATTCAGCAGCAACATGGCTATTTTTGGAATCATCTTTGACAGGGTTTGATACAAAATAAAATGAACCATTGAACCCCCTTTTATTAATAAAATTGGCATACAACAATAACACAACAATAATCTTTTTTGTTATAAATCTAAACAGTACCACATCACACATATATCGTAATAAAAGAACATCAACCATCAAAGGAGTTTTTGTAGTCTAATCTACTAAGTAAATATTAGGATGTAAAATTAAATAAAATGGAAAACGGACGATGCTGCTATTGATCTGACCCATCAGTAATTGCCTAAGAATTATTTGACGACTTCAATCTTCAGTCCTATAAACAAAGTGAATTTGGATATTGTTTTAATTAGTACGAATAATCATGTAGAATAATAGTGGAATGATGCGAATTAGCATAGAGGAAAAATAATGAATTAGCAGGGGGAAAAACTTGTTATATAAAATAGAAAAGATTTAGAAAGAAACCTCTTTTGAATGATATGGTTCTTTGTTCTTCGCAAGGATGCAATTGGAAATGGAAAGGCAGCAGAAGAAGAGAGGGATTTGAAAGTGCAAGACTCTCAGTATTTATAGTGATCATCATACCTCTTACAGGGATAGTTAGGACGGTTAACGTATAAAGTAACTGAATTTGTGTTCTGAACGGTTCGAAGGATGTATATCTGTTCAAATGTAGAAAACTGAAACCTCGATTCTTCGCTTTAAGGGATGTAGTTAAGCAACTGCCTTAGATACTCTAGCAGCAAAGAAGTTTGGTCGGCCCCCAGATATCCAAATTTCTAGCCCATTTTTTCCAGATAAAAACGAAAAAGTATCCACCATTTGCTTCTGAAAAAAAATTTTGTTGTTAGGAAAATATTACTAAATAATCGAAGTGAATAACCTCTATAAATTTGATTCCAAAATGAATTATTACTGATTAAATACAAATAAATGTGAAAAAATATAATTCGAAAGTAATGAAATGGTTCACAAAAGCAAAAAATAGCTTATAATCAAAGGTCTCGCCAATTTCAAGTAAAAGTTGCAACAAAGAAAATAAATCTAATATTGTGTTGAACGCCTTTGTGAGTGAGCATCCTCGCCCAGCTAGTGCGAGGAAGCTGCATCAGTAGCTCTTGATGAAAACTTGGTACCCGTGGCGGTGAAATGAACATCGGATTAGCCAGCAGTCTAGAAGCATTTTCTCGCAGTGTTGCCGGGATATGGCGGTTATGTTGGCCTTCATATGTTGTTATCACAATTGATGGATTATGAAATGATCTCTCTACACGTTTCTTCATAGTGCTCTTCGGGCTAGTGCATCTGTAATAGCTACTGCAAAGGCGAAACAAAGGGCCTGTTAGACAATTAAATGAACAACAAAAAATAAATAAGGAAGAGAGGAATTGTAGGGGTACATTCTTAGTGGCTCAAGTCATCTAACTGAAGTTTCATTAACTTGTTGAAGAATCTATGATATGATGTAATGCAATTCTAGCTAGCATCAGACTATCAATCATAGTGTTTGCATTCACATTAAAGCATATAGAGAGGTATATATATTAAAATTAGATAAGGAGTGAAGTTTATTGATGGATGATCTTACATCCATTTTAGAAAGTGTAAACACTACATATATATCAAGCTGAAATATTTTACTAATAACCATAACAGTTATAAACGGGCACATGGTTTCACTATATGGATCAAATTCATCATTATTTCGAAGGGAAAAACGTAACTATTCACCAGAGATGGAAATCATACCTTTGATCATGTAAACTTTATCAGAATTGCTTAATGGTTTTGACATCTTGACGGCACCTTCATCATATGGTATATTGGTAGTCACCATCTTGGAAACCGAAGAACTTCAAATAATTGTTCGAAACGTAAATCTTGAAGATGTTGATCCAAGTTCTCTCGTGCTATCCAAATTGACATCAATAAGTGTTTGAAGACAAATTCATCGGCCTTCCCTCCGTGTTGATCCTCATTTCCATCGGTCCTCACTTTAGTGTCAGTTGCAAAGAGCATGGTGACGTGCTATTATCTGAATCTTGAAGAAAACGACTTCTGTTGTACTTCAAGGCATCATCACTTAAATCTACAAATGAGGCTTTAACTTAAGTGACTTTGACGCAAGATTGATTTCAAGGTATTAAAATATTTATTAGTTTACCAATTAGCATACTAACAGAAGTCAAAATCCCACCTTCTTCGGTTCATACAGAATCGAGAGGAATTCCACTTTTACTACATTCTATATATGACACGTGTTCCTTTGGAGTTGGTTATGTCAAGTTCCATTCTTCTTTACCTTGCTCACCATCGCCCAAACGGTGCCTCTGCCTAAACTCTTGTTAGCTATGGCAAGCTCATTCAACAGTGATCCCTAAACACAATGACATTACTGGAATGAGAGACTATCGAGTCATGAAAAAAAAAAAAAATTGCCAATTAGTATGCAAGAGTATTGAACATGACTTGCTAGGTTCTTCTATCAACAAAGAATAGCAGTAGATTTTCCTTTTCCATAGAACATTCATAGAAACCAAAGAATCCAAAATAACATAGTAATCATGCTTATACGCAGTGTTTACTTTTCTCATAGTAATAATGCTTAATTTTGGAGTTCTTACTTGTTGTTTAGGGATGTTATTACTGCCACTTTCTTTCCTTTCCCAAGTTCAGGATTGATACAAAAGAAATGTGAACATAATAGTATAGTCATTTTGGATAACATCGGAAAGTGTGAAAGATCCCTCCAAAGATTAGCAAGTCAGTTGCATGTGGGATATCATTTAGAGGAACATAATGATAGTTTACTCGATTACATGAGAATGCTCTTTAACAAATTGGGTAGTCTGTAATACTCTAATTGCAAAACAACCCGGTTAAGCGGCTAGTCGGACATGTGATATTCTTTGGAAGTTCGCCATTAGGTTGAATGAGTCGATCCTTGTAACGCGCATTTATGACAATTTTAACCGAGAGCACCAAAATAAGATGTTTTTCCTTAAAACTCTACTTCTACCAGAAGGATCTGGATACTCAATAGTGTGTTTTAGCAAGTTAGGTTAAACTGATACTAAGTGGTTCAAGTGTTTAACAAATAAATGAACTCGGCTAGCTGTACTATAATAGCAATTTCTATACTGAAACTGGTTCGACCATGTTACCTAGCTACCAGCGACCCTTGTTAGTATCAAATCTTATGCTCTCATTTGGTAGAAAGACCTGAAAAACGACGCTCTGCACAATCTACTTTCTTTGGTGTAGTACACTGAATAATTCCAATTAAAGACAACCTTTTCCAAGTTAATCTAATCTAATTTTATGAACTAAAATTTCCAACATAACAACAATAGAAAAAAGAGACAGCAGGAGAAAGAAAACAACAAAATAAATATAAAATGTGTAAACCAGTAACAAATGATAGTAGATGTAAAATGCATCATGGCATCTTTCAACAACACCCTATTCATGTTGAAAGGCTTCTTAATTCTATTTATATATTTTTAAAACTTCTTGTGGCTGGATGTGATGTTGATAGATACTGTAATCTAAGGTCATTATACGAAGGGGTTTGAGGATTTCTAGAGCTTGGAAAGAAAGGTTCTGGCTGCCGTCTGATTTTTATTGTTATCTTAGGTTTCTCCAAGCCATTTCAACGCGAAAACATCATCCAATTTCAAGACTGGAAGGATGTCCCCACCAAATCAAGGTTATGATATGGAAGCTTGTTACGGTCCTGTTTCGAAGCTTCTTTCAAGTGTGACCTCTTACTATTCCAATTACCATATATTTTATTGATCTAGTGTTTTGAAAACAAAATTATTATACTGTCTCTTCGACCTACAAAACTCAAATCCTCCAAAGAATTAATAAACAGTGGAGAGAGTTCAAGAGCAAACTTCGGTCTAAACATTATGATAAATATGATGTAGACTTGGAAATACAGTATCAAAGATTTAAAGAGAAGCATAAATCCATATTTTACCTCTGTCGTTCCCTTGCCCTCATCTCAGAAGGTTTCTTTTCTTTCGGTCTCCTCCTCGCAAAACACAAATGTCTGCTCCCGGCCATGAAGAACTTGTCCATCCATTTGATATTTCGCTTCTGCAGCATCATTAGGATTCACATATGGAACAAAACCAAAGCCACGTGGCTCCCTGCGGCAAAGTATAATTTAGCAACAATAGACACTATTGAATCAACAATACATATGATCGCAAGTAACTTCTAACGCTAAGATAAACAGAATGAGCCTGGAATATGGGAGGGTCCAGAGATGCACAGTGAAGCTATTGGTATTTTATTATAAGTTCAAAAGTAAAAGCAATCATCTACCGCTGACCTTGCAAATGTAGTGTTTTAAGATAACTTCAACTTCTTCATGACATGAACATCTCAAGTTTTTTAAAAATGCATCCTTGTAACAACACAAAAGCGATAATTTATTTCTCGCACTCCAATTTTGCTTTCCTAGCAATTGACAGATAAAAGGGTATAATAACGTGCAAGAATGTGCACCAATTTTCTTCAAAAAATGGTCATCGAAATAAGAGAGTTAAAGTGACCTAGAGACATCCTGTGATTGTGTGTGCATGCTGAAGTGTGACAGGTTACACTCAACTACTCTTCACAAACAGGTAAGGGTCAGATAATAACCTAGCTAATCATCTGAGAAGAAGAGATCTCGATCCGAAACCAGAAGAAGAGTAATCAGAGGGGCCACCACATCCAGCCTTTGCTGGGAATAGGGATGAATTCTGATCCAAACAGTCGAATAGTTTCCCAAAATCTATTGAGAGGTATTTCTCTGTTTATCTTTTTGTGTCCTTCAGTTGATTCGAGTTTGCCGGAACATTCAACCATTTCACGGATAATTCCAATGAAAAAAGGAAAAAGAGTATTTGAAACGGATAATTTCACGGAATACCTTCAGCAGTAGTAGACGAATGCGGTGTTTGAAAGCGCATTTCTATCCCTAATACTACGCAGACGTCTCCTTCGAGTATCAGTCATTCGTTGCGTACACCCGATTGGCCGACTCTGTTGTATCAGTCATTCGTCCAAACAAAGGAACAAACACAAAAATGAGATAAAATTAAATTAGACGATGAACGAAATGCTCAAACTTAGGGATTAGATTAGAAGACATGGAAAAACTAACCTCATCCATTGCGTCAGTGCAATTCCTAAAAGAGAGAATATAAAGGAGAAGATAAAAAAAATTGAGTTTGCAATAGAAGGAAAGAGAGATGGAGAAGGCAGAGATGGGAAATGGGGTTGAAACGGTGTGTTTTGGCTCTATATTTTGAAAGTAAGTTACGGTATTTTTTTTTTTCGTTGGTTGTTAAATGACAAACATACCCATACACTTAAACCTTTCCGTAGATTTCATTGGTGAAACTTTTGGGTACCCTTTTGGACCAAAAGTTTGGTCTAAAAAAGAGAATACGGGAAGTAATAAAAGGGGCAAGTTTTCCCATTATATATAAGAACTATCAATTGAAATTCTGATAGGCCAACCAAGTTAACAGTGCCATATACTCTTAGAAGAACTATCAATTGAAATTCTGATAGGCCAAAACAGTGAATTTCACACAACTGTCTTCCTTCATAAACCACAACCCCGAAAAGAAACATACACTGAATATCCAAAATCCAATAATCATTGAAAAGTGAAAAAGTAGTAATAAGCATAATTTTGGAAGCAAAAACCCTTCAATATCCAAGATGTGATGTTACTGAAGCATTCAAAGCCCCGAAAAATTAATTTGGGGAAGAAGCCCATAAACGTAAGAGACGTGCATTTCATCAGACTATTGGTAATCAAATGAAAGACGCAAACACATTCTTAAGATGACTACAAATGTTGCTCAGGCATATAACGAAGAGGGAAAAACGTATCACATCCAGAAGCCATAATTTTTAAAATCAAATGGAAACCATAATGAAGATTACTATGAGTGAAAAGGGGCAGAGTCCATACCTTTAAGTTTGAAGCAGAAATTTTTGGAAGGGTTGATAATATTGGAATGATCCCTGAAATAAATGTTCAAGAATGAAAGATTACATAAATGATAATATTGGAAAAATAAACAAAATAGTACCTTTGTGTTTAAGAAGAAATTTGAACCATATAGCCATTGAAAACCAGCGAGTTTGTTTGTTTTGGTAGAGGAGATAGAAAAATAGAACTCGTCTCAATTTGGAAGTGAGATCCCAGTTAATTTTTCAGTAGATCGTGTTTGAGAAGAAAGAAGTTATGGGAGGATATACGAACTGGTCGAGACTTTGTATTTGAGAAAGAAATGGAAAAGACGCACTGTTTGGAATAGATTAATCTTATATAACTGAATAACTGATTAAATGACCATTATGTCCTTAGGTTTTAAGGCCATTGGGAATTTCGTGGGTGAAACTTTCGGGTACCCTTTTGATTTAAAAAATTGGTTTAAAACGGAGAATACGGGGACTAATAAACGGGGCAAGTTTTCCCATTATATATATATATATATATATATATATATATATATATATATAAGATAAGATATCTTATATAACTGAATAACTGATTAAATGACCATTATGTCCTTAGGTTTTAAGGCCATTGGGAATTTCGTGGGTGAAACTTTCGGGTACCCTTTTGATTTAAAAGATTGGTTTAAAACGGAGAATACGGGGACTAATAAACGGGGCAAGTTTTCCCATTATTTATAAGATTAATTAAACTGGGGGAAAAAATGAAGAAGAAGAAGGAAACTTACCTCAACGATCTCACTAGACACCACTAAGTCCTTAACATTACAAAGCTCTCGAGTGCCAACTAAATATTTTGATGCGTCAACTAATGTAGGTAGGCAGTTGAGAGAATAAGCACGTAGACATCTAGATATCATTGTCAAGTATATAAGATTCTCTGCACATATCTTCATTTTCCAATAACAATCCCTAAAATCATTTCCCTTCTCATATATGTATAAGCTCATAAGCAAAGGAGCAAATACAATTATATTCACATTCAACAACATAGAATTTTCCATTCGGAACTCTTCAAGGACCGGGAGATTAAAAGTCACTTGCTCAACTGATTCGTCCCAGTGAAATGTTGTAAAGTACAGATGCAGAACCTTAAGGCTTGAAAAGGTTATCAATGCGGGAAGTTTGTCTTCTATGCCTTTAATATGTAATATAGCTAGTGAACCACACCTAAATAAGTAATTGTGTAATCCGATGGAATGAAGTCCTGAAGGCATTTTAATAACGAGTTCCTTAACTTTACGCTTCAACACAGCAGATACCCACGCATTAAAGTGAGAGACATGGTAGGTATGTGAACATGTTAAGCAAAGCCTATGTATATCAGAATCATGGAGAAGCAACACCCTCTAAACAAAATTCATGAATTTGTGTTTAAGAACTGGAACTGGAACCTTAAAACTTCTTGTAGTAGAATACAAGAGATTATCAGAGAAGTCGAGAACTGGAACTGAAGTCCAAAGGTACCTCCATTTTGTTGATAATATACTTGCACCAACTGCATCTTTTATAGGACGAATGTATTCATTGGGAAGATTTCAGTCATCTATTTTCAAATTCCAAAAATACCAAATGATGTTCATTGGGAACTGAGGGCAGAAAATGTACTTATTGGGAACTGATGTTCGTTGAATGTCAAATGCACAACTTATTGATCAACTAGTGAATGCCCGTACCAGTCGGCACTCTAGACACGATGACTGCACATGTTCTTCTTTTTTATGAAATAACTTCCCAAAATACCATCTCCATTGGCAGCATGGGATATGATCAGTGTCATACTGTCATTATTTATTTCACTCCGCACTCAAGTGGGTTTCTAGAAATCTTATATATGCAAGCTTACTATGCTTATGAACAATGTGCCAGATGACATAAAGCACCCTCCCCCTTCTCTCTCACCCACTCCTCAAATAGCTATGATTTGCTTTGCAGGCTCGAGAAAAAGTTCCTATAAAAAATAGGGGAAAAATAGGCCAGCTCGTTCATACTTATCGGCAAGTAGATATGAAAAGAAGATGATGCTCAATAACCATCAAGAAATAGAAGGATCATTAACACACATCTCCAGCAGCTTTAATTTATTTAGCAGCTTAAATAAAGCAAAATATACATGAATCTAACACGTCTGTATTGTTACTGTATCATGCTAAACAGGTTCAAGGTCCAGCTACTTCCCCAGCATGCAGGCCTATTGACATATCTTTGTAGGCATAGGAAGATCTAAATGTTGTAAAGAAAAGGAAATATAGTCAACTGATAAATCAACCAATTAAGCTCAAACCCCAATTCATTAATTTTTTTGGCTCCCGCGTGTTCTATAGCTTAATAAATATATATATATATCATCTTTCAATGTTCACTTTAATAACCCAAACTTAAGAAATAAGTTCAAATGATAAAAAGGGAATACATAGGTAAAGACTGACTCATAAATACGTTCTTAAACTATGATGAAAAATGTATCGATCTTATGCTTCAATTTCCAACCCCTTAAGAGGTGGGTGAGAGAACCAACTGAATGTGAAGGCACCCATTCAAAGGTCAACCCCCCGATTGACACATTGCCTTGATATTACTGAACAAAAGTACGAAAACGCGTCTCATGTACCTCTGCAGCTCATTGTTAACTTTCTCATCTCCCCACATAAAACCTTGAATGTTCTGGAAAAAAAATGTAATGAACAGGTATTTTCCTCAGTATAAAGATAGAGGTATATGAAGTTCTAAGATAAGAATAAAGGTGAGAGGCCAAATTCACAAATATTTAGTACTATACCGTACTTGAACCCATTCAAAATTGTTCACTGTCACCCCGCCAGCTGAAAATAACTGTATTTGTATCTTTGCATAGGATTTGACAAATCTGAAAATCTTTATATGTGGGTGTGCAGTTTGGAACTGCCCCACTCTTTCTTCCTTCTCAAAGTAAAAATATCGATCAACAAATAAAATAGTTAACAAATGGGTGACAAACAACCTTCAATGGAATCAGTAACTGTCATACCAATTCTGTTGCTGCACGGTGTTAAATGTGTCGAATCTTTTTTAACACCCATCTTAATAGCTAAGGTGTCAAAGATGTGTGATTAGGAACCTCGCCTAAGAACATAAATAACTCGCCCAAAAATGTAGTAAACTAAGAAGAGCATTAAAAACTTAAGAAAGCACCACAGTAAGACCATTATGTCAAAAAGAGCTAGAAAAGAAGAACTTTACTATTGTTGTACTTGCCAAGAACAAACATCCAATATAATACTAGATATGTAGCAGGAAGAACAACCTAACAAAAACAAAGGTTACACTGCCAGGGCCGGCTCTGGGGCAAGGCCAACTAGGCAGCCGCCTAGGGCCCCCACAATTATGTCCAGAAAAAGGCCCCCGAAAAGACAATAAAGACTATTTATATGTCTAAACTCTAAACCGTCATACTAGTCCAAACCAATAACTTACATAGTCCAAGCCCAATAATTAAATCCTCCTCTATTTTTTAGATTCTAAACCTATACACATGGTCCAAGCCCAATAATCAAATACATATTCATTAGATTCTTAAAAACTAGTGTGAACCCTGCTCCTCAAAGTACAGTGGAATGCTCAAACCTACTAAACCAAACGCAACAGCTTATGGCAATACAAAAAAAAACAAAAATGGCTTTGTTTGAATAGGCCCCATTTTTTGGGCTTGCCTTGGGCCCCCAGGAACTCAGAGCCGGCCCTGTACACTGCCTCCTATAGACGATAAGAGGTCAGAGATAATCATAATTTAGACCTGAAAAAAGTAGTGTAAAGTGTAAACAGGTCAGATGTGTACTATATATGCTTGGGACCAACATATTCATACTACTGGAAACAAAGCAGTTTCCACCACTTTTTTCATCATATTGTTAAGGAACTCCCGGTCCAGGATGATTGGGTCACTTCGAAAGAATGAAGTCCAGAGATAAGTCTAAAGGGGTGTTTGGATCCTATTTATTTATTGCCAAAAAATGTTTATTAGTGAAAAAATATTTTTTGAAAAAATAAATGTGTTTGGTTTCTATTTAAAAATAAAATAGTTTTTCATCTAAAAAACACTTTTGGGTTTCAAACACTTGTTTTATGATAATTAGGTAAAACTTGTTTTTCAAATTAAAAAACTATTTTTCTTTGAAGGAAACACTTTAGGTGCTCAAGTCAAATGAACTCTATGGATGTTTTAGACGTTAGTGATTTATGTCACGATATGCCAAAATATATCGATAAACATAGTGTGAAATCTGATTTGATAAAAACTCCCATAGTGTGAAATCTGATTTGATAAAATAGTTTTTAAGAAAAATCACAACCAAATATGTTTATGGAAAAATTGTTTTTAAAATAAATATTTTTTCATAAAAATATTTTTTAAGAAAAAATAATTTTTTGAAAAAAATGAGAACCAAACACCCACTAAGCCTAAAACATATAACTGTAGATATAACTTTTTCATCAGTTTCCACTTTTTCCTATTTTCGATGACGAACCATTTCTTCTGACATGTTTTTGGCTTTTTCAATGGCTAAGTAGAAAGATTTTTATTTCACTTACTTTAGATATTTGTATGCCAAATATTTTTGATTGCATGCCTTATCAAGACTGGTTTTGCCGTTTTGAGGATCAGAATAACTCAAGAGGAACTAAACACATTAGCAAACTGTATCTTGAGAAAAAAATGACAACCAAACCTACTCTAAAAAAACATCTGGTTCACCCATTTGATCAAAGGACATCGTTCAGAAAAAACAAACTTAGTAGAGGTCACCTTCCTTGTGTGTGTGAATCACAGTCAGAGGTGGGGTATGAGACGCATGTCAGCAAATGCCCTTTTTCCATCTGATTATCATCAAGAAAAGATCCATCGGATTGATCAACGACACCTTTAACCATCTTCCCAACACAGGTAGAGCCTGCCCTGCAAGAGTAAGGGAGCTCTAATCCCGCATTTTCAGCTGAGTCTAGCATATAATAGTCATCCGGAGACCGTTAGATCATGCTCAAATAGATGTGGACCGTCTTTTATTATAATTTTGTCTTGTAGCGGAAAAAAAAACCCTATCTTATTAGATAGATGTGCAAACTCATTTCTTGAGCCACTCAATGCCCCCGGCGGAAGTCAAGCTAATGCATGTGAATAGGTCACCAGAAAGTTCTGCACCATATTTCGTTGAGACACCATGTATACGAAGCTTCTGAACATTATGGTTTACAGCGTACGAGATCCATGCATTGACATCAGGAACAAATACAGGATATATATAATCGTTATTATTGACTTCAAAATTTATAATAGCTGATCCATCATGATGAGAAAGTATCCGATTAACAAAATCCGCATATTCTCCAGAATTTTTCTTTTGCATGAATGAAAATTGATCAAAATTTAGATCAAAATCTCCATAGTTCTTTTGCATGAAAGAATGTTGATCAAAAGTTAGATTGGAAAGTGAAAAGCATACATATCTCCATTGTCTAGAAAGGATGCTGGTTCTGAACGCATCTTCCATTGGAAGGAAGTCTAGAATGTGGCTTCGAATTGGTTCAGGCAAATTGCTGATCCTGTCCATCTCCATTCTTATGCACTTATGGTGATCAAAGCCTGTACTTTCCATCTCCATTCTTATGCACTTATGGTGATCAAAGCCTGTACTTCAATATCGTCCAATAATACTCAATGATAGATTCAAAGGGCCGAGATAGATTATGGTAGGGATAGAAGTTTTTACTTTATATTATTACAAGCTTCTTAAATAAAATAGAGAAGGGTTAAGTTAGGGTCTTAGACTCTTAGGGAACTGCATTATATAGATTAACCCGAATTCTAATAGTAATGAAACTCTTATGAGATAAGGTTGCAGTCGAGAAACGTGGTCTGACGTTGTGGTGTTACAAGGACAAGATATATAGTCCCTGGTCAAGATTTTGTAAGTGTTGATTATGAAATATCAAATTATCCAATTTCTGGGTAACTTCTAACTGGAAGACAGTGACAGCAATATTGTCCTGGAACCCCGATTGCTTTCACAGCCATATAAAACTATACTGCATTGCAGCATTGGATTACTCTTATTGTTTCAGAATTTGAGCAAGAGTCGATACAGTTACTTCCAGCCGAAAGGCTTCAGTCACAGGACATCCAGATACCCAACAAAAATTCGATACCAATACCCACAACCAAATACCCTATACCCAACAAAAATTCAATACCGATACCAGAGAGTGACAAGGACAAACCGATATCGATACAACAATCCAATCCAAAAGAGAAGAAACAGTAGAAGCCGATATACAGTTTCCGATACAGATATATGGGCATCGGTCTCAGAAGTATGGCATCGACTTCAGAAGTGGGCGTCGGTGTTTCAGAGGAGTTCAGAAGTGGGCATCGGTGTCAGAAGCAAACCCAAAACATTTCATGCATGCTGTTTGCCTAAAATCTCTAGTGGCGCTTCTCAACTCTCTGGAAACAATTCATTACTTTTTGATGCACGCTGGTGAGCTTATCTCAAGCAGAAATTTCGATATCGATACTGGGGGCGTCATGCATTCTAAACAACAGTTTCTTCGATAGCAAGGAGGAAAGGAAGAAAGTGATAAGCTGGAAAACGATAATTTGTAATTGATGAGCAATCGATATTGGAATTGATTATATGTTGACGAGGAAGAAAATTGATAATGGATCAAAATAAGAGAAAAGAAGAGAGGCTTCAGCTATGATTTTCTTGATTCCGGTTAAGATTTCTTCAGCTTCGGCAAACATTTTCCAAACTTGGGTTGAGATCATTTTCCACATTTGTGTTACTCGATTATATTGATCAAAGTGGTGAAATTTTCGAGATCACATCAATTTGGGTTTTGTCTGAAAATTGATTAGAAATGGGTTTGTCGCAAATTTTCAGAAAAGAAGAAATGTTATATTGAATGTTGCCGATACTGGGGGCGAGATGCCGATACAGAATATTACTTGGGGCCGATATCCAACTCATGTGAGAAGTGAATTTGATATCCGATATAAATTTGAATTTTCTATACTTGACATCGAAGTTTTTGGTGAAGACTCAGATAAATAAAATTAGGGCTGATATAGAAAAAACACTTGTAGCCAGTATCGAGTATCGACTAAACACTTGGGGTCAACACTTTGAGCCGATATCATTTAAGTTTTTGGAACTCGGCTGATATAGAAAAATCACTTGAAGACAAAAATTGTATTGTCGATATAACAGGCCGGCTAATCACTACGGGCTAGTATTTCATTGGTATCATGCATGTCGTTAATAAAGTCCAGTATTGACAGACGTGTTGGTATTAAATATCGTCAAAAGCCCAAAGTATCAAAATCCAAGGCGGATACTTAGACATATATAAAGTCCCCAGTATCCATGAGAATTGTTGGTATCGCATATCGTCAAAAGCCCTAGTATCAAAATCCAAGGCATCGATATTAAAATCTAAGCACATAAAGTCATGGTATCCAAGAGAAATATTGATATTAGGCACATTGTCAAAAAAATTCATATACAAAGATGTCATCTCAGATGTCAAAAAAATTCATTTACAAAGATGTCATCTCGAATGTCAAAAAAAAAATTCATATACAAGAATATCAAAATTTTCATTGGCAACGATGTCATATCGGATGTCAGAATTTTCATATACAAATATGTCATCTCGGATGTCAAAATTTTCTTTTTCTGGTGATACAAGTCTTAGTATTGTCGATACTCTCTTTTTGGTTGAGGGTATCGAAAATTTCATTTTCTGGTGATACAAGTCTAAGTATCGCTGATACTCTCTTTTTTTGTTGAGGATATCGAAAATTTTATTTTCTAGTGATACAAGTCTAAGTATCGCCGATATACTTTTTTTTTTTTGGGGTCTCGAAAATTTCATTTCAAAGTTATATAGTTGAGTATCAGCTTATACTCCTTTTTTGGGATATCAGAAATTTCATTTCAAAGTTATATAGTTGATACGGATGTCAAAAAAAAATTCATATACAAGGATATCAAAATTTTCATATACAACGATGCGATGTTATATCGGATGTCAGAATTTTCATATACAAGGATGTCAAAATTTTCATTTATAAAGATGTCATATCGGATATCAAAATTTTCATGTATAAAGATGTCATATCAGATATCAAAATTTTCAAGTTTATATATGATATAAGTATCAACTGATACTCCCTTTTTTTTTTGGGGTATCAGAAATTTCATTTCAAAGTTATATAATTAAGTATCTGTTGATACTTGATACTCCTTCTTTTTTGGGTATCAAAAGTTTCATTTTAAAGTTATATAATTAAGTATCAGTTGATACTCTTTCGTCTTTGGTTTCAAGTTTATATATGATATAAGTATCAACTGATACTCATTCTTTTTTGGGGTATCAGAAACTTCATTTTAAAGTTATATATATCGGATGAATAGTGTATATGAAAAGTGAGGATGCTCAGTATCGGATAAAATAATATATAGGATAAATAGTGTATATGAAAAAGGCGGATACGCAGTATTAGATAAAAGAATACATTGGATAAATAGTATATATGAAAAGTGAGGATGCTCAGTATCGGATAAAATGATATATCGGATAAATAGTGTATATGAAGAGTGTGAATGCACAATATCGGATAAAAGGATATATCGGATGAATAGTATATATGAAGAGTGCGGATGAACTATATCGGATAAAAGGATATATCGGATGAATAGTATATATGAAGAGTGCGGATGCACAATATCGGATAAAAGGATATATCGGATGAATAGTATATATGAAGAGTGCGGATGCACACTATCAGATAAAAGAATAGTATCGGATGAATAGTGTATATGAAAAATGCGGATGCGCAATATCGGATGAATAGTATCTATGAATAGTGTCCATGAACAGTATTAAAAAAACGAATTTCAAGTTTATTTTCTATTGCTTCTCGAAATCTTCAAATTTTTACTTATAAAATTTGAAAATTTAGAGAGGGGGCGATGTAGTGGCCAAATATCGCACATACCGATATTCGCCATTATTTCAATAAAGTTCTAATACAATATCAGCATGAGGGCCGATATATTCATTATAAATTTCAGGTACAAAGGAAAGAGACAAAGATAGACACATGTCAAAAAGCTATAGGATGGACATATGTGGAGCAACTATAAAAGGAGTGGAGACAAAAGAAAGAAAGGACCAGATTCATTTCTACCACTTTTACTTTTTCTACTTTTCTCGCATGTAAAAAGAGAGAGAGAGTGAACAATGTAACCACCATTAATGGAATAAAGAAGAAACTTAGTTCATTAGATTCTCTTCTTGCATCTTACATTGGCGCCGTCTGTGCATCGAAGACAAGAAAACTTTGCTTTTCTTCTTCATCAATTTCGAATCTACATTCTTGAAAAAGAAGAGATGAATTGGTCAATTGAGTTTTTTCTTGATTTTCACCATTAAAGCTTCATGAAAAAGCTTATGAATGATGAAGAGTAATTGAGTTTTTTCTTGATTTCCACCATTAAAGCTTCATTAATGTAAGATGCAAGAAGAGAATCTAATCAACTAAGTTTCTTCTTTATTCCATTAATGGTGGTTAAATTGTTCACTCTCTCTCTCTCTCTTTTACATGTGAGAAAAGTAGAAAAAGTAAAAGTGTCGAAATGAATCTCGGTCCCTTCTTTCTTTTGTCCACTCCTTTTATAGTTGCTCCACATAGGAAAAGACTTGGGTCCTCGGTGGACTTTAGACTAAAGTGTCCAAAAGCGGTGAGACCACACATTTGGTATTTTTTGTTTTTTTTTTAAATTTTTGAAGACTTTTTGGGTGAAAATGCTGATGAGGATACCTAATGTATGGTCCTCAGCTGCTTTGGACGCACTTCGGTCCTAAGCGCTGAGGACCGAAGCTTTTCTCCTCCACATATGTCCATCCAATAGCTTTTTTTTAACATGTGTCCATCCTTGTCTCTCTCCTTTATACCTGAAATTTATAATGAATATATTGGCCCTCATGCTGATATTGTATTAAAACTTTATTGAAATAATATCGAATATCGTTATGTACGATATTTGGGCACCACATCCCCCCTCTCGAAATTTTCAAATTTTATTAGCAAAAATTTGAAGATTTCGAGAAGCAATAGAAAATAAACTTGATTTTTATTTTGATTTTGAGTTTATTTTTTTTACTATTCATCGACACTGTTCATCCGTTACTATTCATCCGTTATATCCTCTTATCCGATAGTGTGCATCCACACTCTTCATATATACTATTCATCCGATAGTGTGCATCCGCACTCTTCATATATACTACTCATCCGATATATCCTTTTATCCGATACTGAGCATCCTCACTTTTTATATACACTATTCATCCGATATATTATCTTTTCCGACAGTGTGGATCCGCACTCTACATATACACTATTCATCCGATATATCATTTTATCCGATAGTGTGCATCCGCACTCGTTATATATAATATTCATCCGATATATTTTTTATCCGATAGTGAGCATCCTCACTTTTCATATACTCTAGATATATCCTCTTATCCGATAGTATGCATCCGCACTCTACATATACACTATTCATCCGATATATCATTTTATCCGATTGTGTGCATCCACACTCTTTATATACTATTCATCCGATATATCTTTTTATCCGATACTGAGCATCCTCACTTTTCATATACACTATTCATCCGATATATTCTTTTATCCGATAGTGTGCATCCTCGACTCTTCATATATACTATTCATTCGATATATAACTGCTCTACTATCGGATTGTAAAGGTCATCCTAAGATTGTAAAGGAAATCATGACTAAGAAGTAGGATTCCTAGCTCTACTTTCTTAGGGTTCGATTGTAGCATGTCTAGTGATCTCAGGTATGTTAGGCTTATAGTCTGTCAATTTGCGTCTTTGTGTGCCTCCTTTTAAAGATCTAACTCTTAGGGAGGCTTGTAAGGTTTACCCTTTTGCAATATAAACCGGTGAGGGTCTCCATTAACCCCATAACTTTTTCAGGAAAAAAAAAAAATCATGAAATTTCCACTCAAAAGGTGCAGTTTACTTTAAATAATCCCTTCGGGCGTAAATATAATAGTAACAACCAACACACTTAAAAACCACCTCAAGTCTTCAACAGTACTTTAAACCCATTAATTTAAAAAGGAAAAAAAATTGTCACCTGATAAAGCATTTTGGGACCCAAAATATTTTGGCAGCGTGGAGGCTGGAAATTGAGATGGGAACACGAACACGAACAACAAGCAGAAGAAGAAAAAAGGGCATTGGAAAATCATTTCAGTTCCTAAATATCACGATAAATACACAAACTACTGTCTGAACTGACGACAAGACAACTACCACTTAGACAAGTGAACAAACATTCATGTATTTGATTGGTTAAAAAACATTCACATTTCGCGCTGTTTCAGCCAGCTCAGTTGGTGAAATACCAAAAGCCATTACAAACATAACCATTCAGTAGGTGAAAATAACATAAGTAATTAGACTTTGCTACATAAATCGTTCTTGGACATCAAAAGTATTTACGAATGCCCTAAACCATGTCTACAAAGCAAGATTTAGCACAGGTTTAACTGTAAGTACAAACTTTCCAATTGCCCTACACATCATTTTGCTACAGTCACCAGATGAAGTGCCAAGCCATCAACCATTTAGGAGAAGTCGATTACACTGCAACCTGAAGCTCTAGGAAGCATTAGTAGTCTTTTACTAATTTTCATTTGCTTTTTTGGATCCGCAGATAGCGTCGAAACAGAAATGATAGTCATTTTCTCCAAAACTCTTGCGTTCTTCAGCAAAAACATGATAACACTTATCTCATTCTCCCACCCGTAAAAGCACCTTACTTCAACTGTCTTCAGATGTGGCAAAAAATCCAGGTCAAGTATTGTAAGTGTCAGAACATGTTCTCCACTAGACCGAAGAGGGAGTCCCTACATAAATCAAAACTTAAAACTTGAGCATGTTAATGGCACTAATATTATTCTGTTAAGAAATAAAAGAACAGCGTAGAATGACTTACATCAGGAAAGACAAGGGATTCAATATTAGGCACTTGGCAGAGCAAGTTTACAAAATGACTACAGTCAAGTATAGAATATCCATTAATCACTCCAAGGTTGGTCACCTTAAATAGTTTAAGCACAATTGGTGCGAGCTCTGGGCTTACGATATCCTATAAATATCAGATACAACTGCATTAGCCAGTATGAATCGGCTAAGTTTCAACAACAGAATGAATGTGTTAATCATCCATGGATTTATGTCTTAGACTACTAGCTTTATAAATAAATGAAATTAAACTGGGGAAAATTTGAAGAAGAAGAAGAAAACTTGCCTCAACGATGTCACTAGACACCAATGTTTTGAAAACCGAACCGGTGATCGAACCGATTTTTTGTTAAAATGGTTCAACCAGGTTCAACCATGGTTCAACTCGGTCGGACCGATTGATGTTTATTTAACAAATTTTTTAATAATTACAATAATAAAATGAATAAATATATGTTTTAATTCAATATTAATTGGTATTATATATCAAAATAAATTTATTATACAAGAAATACATAGTAGTATGTTGGTTTGGAGTTTGGATTATCTTGTTAGGTGTTACGTTCAACTCCCCACATTATCAATTTTTCAAAAAAAAAAAAAAAAATTATATAAGGGTGATCCGGTTTAGAGCTGAACCGGTTCAACCACGGTTTAAGCTTAGACCGAGGGTCCAATCATAAACTCAAGTTTTAACTGAACCGAACCAAAAATTTACCGGTTCCGATCGGACCCCGGTTCAACCACCGGTCCGGTCCGGTTTTCTAAACACTGCTAGACACCACTAAGTCCTTAACATTACAAAGCTCTCGAGTGCCAACTAAACATTTTGATGCATCAACTAATGTGGGTTATGATCAAAACATCAAGTGTTGATAAAAGAGACGAAGAACATAGTAAAGTAATTAGAAAAATGATTGTGATCGGGGGAATGATGAGACTGTACCTTGCGGTTGACTACGTACCCAAATTATCAATGGGATCAAGTCTCAAGAACGTAGTTCTTTATGAAAAATAGTTTGGTATTTATATAGGTAGAGTAGAGAATCCTTGTAGCTCAAGTATTCTTGTAGCTTTAGTAATTGTGATAGAATATAAATCTCAACTGATAATTATCTCTTTGATAAGAAACGAATCTGGACATAAATCAACGTACATTCGTGGCAAGCCATGTGGCTAAGGTTCAGCCTTAGACACATGAGTTAATGAGCCTGTACATTGATCCATGATATTGCGAATTGGGCTTTAGCCCTGTCGATTAAACGAATAAAGTGGAGACTCCTACCAATGGACGTTCGCCACGTAGGTGGGGTTCGAAACACCGCCCCCTCTTTGGCATGCGGACAAAGTTCATATGACAAAGAAGAAAGAAAAATGAGCAGAATGTATAACGAAGTGTCGTGCGAAAAGAAATAATTGGAAAATTGACCGTCGAAAAAAATTCGTGAATTATCGAGAACGAAATAATGTCAAACTAGCGTATACGAGACGCAATGTAGTTAAATAAAAGATGGCCGAAAATGCACAGAAATAAATAAAATATGCACAGAAATAAAATTACAAAAAAATTCGATTGGCGAAAACTATACCGAACACGTCACGTAATAATACGAAATTTGAATTCGACGATGCGTGCCAACGGAATAACGATACTTGGATTATACCGTTGAAAATTAAACGTAGGGGAAGTTTAGTAATAATAGTAATAAAACCACTGAGTCTCCCACCGTACTGTGCTTGTCTATTTATACGGGTTTTTAAATTGTTTTGGATGAGTACTGTGCTTGTCTATTTATACGGTTTTAAAACTGATAGTCACCCACTTCGTCTCTGTATAATTTTTCATTGTATATTGAAGATTGCGTGAAAATTGCCTCTGTTTGAATTTGAGACCAAACTTCAAAAGTCTCGCACAACGAATGAGATAAGATAATAAGTCCTGTATCTCGTCTCGATCTTCGTATATAGGAAGTTGAAACACATATGCTGAGTCATGATTTGGAGTACATGCGACACTATACAACAATTTCATGAGACAGAATAAAATCCACTTGCAACATTAGGTTCGATCATCCTCTTAACCTTATCATAATGAGGAGGAACTCCTTCGTAAGCCTTGAATCTCGCTGTCCCATCAAATATCTTTTTGCCACTGTTATTGCTATAGCAATATTTGATAGTTGCTGTTTATAGACCTTGGCTGGTAAAGGTCGAACATAGGTGGCGACGAAAAATATTCACTTTGGTTTTCCTTATTATGAGTGAACCCCCTCAAGACCTGCTGGAGAAGATGGTGAGGGCGATACTGATAGTGCCAGTATATACAAAAACATGTTACAACCAAACAAGATACGGTGCAGCGCCAGGAAGGAAGGGGCACCGTACCGGTGTTGCCTTGATCTGACCCGGTTCACCCTTGTGGACTTACTGAACCCGGTTTTCGAGCAATCTGACCCGATTTTTCTTTTCTTTTTTTGCAGGTAGAACTACCGTACTATACAGGCAAAATATAATCGAGAAGAAAAAGATGCGTTGACGATCGTAGACTTGGTGAGGTGGAAAGAAGGTAACAGATATAACGAATACACGAGGCCACGGCATAATCTAGCTCAGGATCGAGCAGCTTCAAATTGGATCGGCTAGGATATTAAGCTTAAATTATTGAGTTTCGATAAAACTTAAATTTGGCCTGTCGAAGAAGACAAAGAAAACGGAGAAAAGTGCGGAGAATATGACAAAGCGGTGTCGGAAACAGATATGTTAGTATTTTTTTATCAGTTATCGTAAAATTTTGGTTAAGTCTGAAAAACTGACGAAAAGATTTGAATGTTTGTCGCAGGTTGAAATGGAGGAATTACGAGCAAAAGATATTGACGAAAAATTTCGAGTGGAAAGATCTCAATGCCTTAGAAAAAATAAAGAAACTGAAGAAAGGTTTTGCTCAAGGTGATCGCACCGCAATGCCGTAGAATAAATAAAGAAGTCGGAGAAAATTTTTGCTCAGAAAAATCGACGAAAAGTGTCTCTCAGAAATATCAGTCCAATGCCTTAGAAAAAATAATGAAGCTGACTAAAAGTTTCGTTGAGAAAGAGCGGTGCAATACCTTAGAAAAAATAATGAATGCGGAAGATAGTTAACCAAAAGTGTTAAGCGAAGCGAATGCAGATTTCGAAGAATAAAACGAAGATTTAATCGAGCGACCGTAAGATAATTGACAGAGACAATTGATTAGGTAATTGTGTGAATGTAATACCATAGAGCTAAAACTTCTTTTGATGAAAAATAAATAAAAATAAAGTATGCGTTTGCTATTGAATGTTGTTGTTGTGACAGATAACATACGTGTGGAAAACTGACAATGTTGTTGATTTATGTAGTTGAAATGAAATAGAACGAGACGCCCCCATGTAGAGAAAAACTCCCCCAATGCTAACTTAACTCGACAAAATTAGACTAAGCGAGTGTAAAATCGTTCAACTTAGACGGACGAAATTAAACATGGTAATTTCGTCAGATTTTGTTGTAGTGATAGTAACGACTAAGCGAGCGTAACAGCGTTCATCTTAGACTGACGAAATTAAACGTGGTAATTTTGTCAGATTTTGTCGTAGTGATAATAACGACTAAGCGAGCGTAACAGTGTTCATCTTAGACTGACGAAATTAAACGTGGTAATTTCGTCAGATTTTGGTGTAGCGATAGTAACGACTAAGTGAGCGTAAAAGCGTTCAACTTAGACTGACAAAATTAAACGTGGTAATTTCATCAGATTTTGTCGTAGCGATAGTAACGACTAAGCGAGCGTAAAAGCGTTCAACTTAGACTGACAAAATTAAACGTGGTAATTTCGTCAGATTTTATCGTAGCGATAATACGACTAAGCGAGCGTAACAGCGTTCAACTTAGACTGCCGAAATTAAACGTAGTAATTTCGTCAGATTTTGTCGGAGCGATAGTAACGACTAAGCGAGCGTAAAAGCGTTCAACTTAGACTGACGAAATTACATGTGGTAATTTCGCCAGATTTTGTTGTAGTGATAGTAACGACTAAGCGAGCATAAAAGCGTTCAACTTAGACTGACGAAATTAAACGTGGTAATTTCGTCAGATTTTATCGTAGCGATAGTAATGTTGCGATGGAAACAAAATTATAACATTAGAACTCAAGTTTTTCGTTCAACTCGTTAATTTTGTCCGCTCATTTAGTAAAATAATTTGTTGCAACGAGCCAGAAACGAACACTGTTAGGGGCTGTCGGAAATAACCAATAATGTCAAGGCCCCATTTCGAAAATGACCAAGGTTTATGGATTGGATGACGCTTCGTCGCGGGAAGTTGACCCATATCATATATCATGTGTTTGACAAGGCACACACTTCTCGGACAAACGCTTAACATCCTTTGGCATGTATGGCCACCAATACCATTGGGTCATTGCTATGTGAGCGAGACTTCGCCCCCAGGAGTGGTGTTCACATAGTCCTGAATGAATTTCTTCAAGGCCTAGTAAATTGTTCATTCTGCCCAAACAACGAAGGATAGGATTGAGACTTGTGCTGCTGTGATAGAGTTTTTTAGTCATCAGGAATTCCTGAGCATCGTCAGCTGCATGATCGTCGTCGATAGATACCGAGACATTATCAGTGCCAAGCTCGTTGGAATCATCTTACAGCATAAGTGGCTAATACAGGGTTGTCATAACAGTGACGACTTGATTTTCCACGGATAAGTATGCAATAGAATCAGGATGCCTTACATCATAACGCGGATACTGTACAGTAATGATAGATGTAAAATTTCATGCAATTCGTTGAACGAAGTCTAAATAAACGTCCATTCTATCATTGCGAGCCGCATATTATCATTCAAATTAACTAACGACTAACTTAGAATAATTAATCGTAACTTAGTCGCCCCCAGCTGAAGAGTTGTGCGTATACCACAAATGACAGTTTCGGACTCGGCCATATTATTTGACGCGTCAAATCCCCAATGTAGAGACCTCTCAATTATGTCTTCATTCAGCTTCAAGATGACACAAACAAGACCGGAGGCGGACTTATTATGCGAACTATCGGTGTAAATCTAGCAATTAGCTGATATATCCGATAAATATTTCAAGTCATTGCCCCCGGGAGGTAATGACAATTAGAGATCAATGTTTTCCTCATCGAGTAATGCTTTCGACATAGGAATATCATCAATAAGAAAATCAATCATTAGCGAAACCAAAGTTTGTCGCTGTTTAATTTTATGAGTGTCAGAGGCAATGTTGTAAACGTTAAGGTAACTTTTCCATTCTGCGACTCGATCCGTAGACGTTGCGAAAAAACTTGCGCAGTGGATATTCGACAAGTATAAACTTCGACTATTCCTTCTTTGAAATAAGCTTAAGACGTCTGACAGCATGAAATAAGGCCAGTGTAATATTTTCAATAGAAGAATGCCTCGAGACATATGACGGACATTATCCGCAACAGATGACGAAGAATCGTTAGAGGTAATAACTTCGTGCTGAATAATTTGGCGTATCGGTGGAACGGTAGCCGGGTCGTATGCAATCGGATGTTGAAAAGGAATAGGAGGGAGTATTTCGATACCGCCAGGTTGACCTGGAACCGCACATTCGCGATGATCGTCAGTAAGTGCATCGAGAACTCAGGCTCATCGAGTATTCATCATAACTTTTGTAGAACGTAATCATCGGTTTTGCATAAGAACCTCAGACGACGCCAATTATGTTTCGACCAGATATGATCAAAACATCAAGTGTTGATAAAAGAGACGAAGAACATAGTAAAGTAATTAGAAAAATGATTGTGATCGGGGGAATGATGAGACTGTACCTTGCGGTTGACTACGTACCCAAATTATCAATGGGATCAAGTCTCAAGAACGTAATTCTTTATGAAAAATAGTTTGGTATTTATATAGGTAGAGTAGAGAATCCTTGTAGCTCAAGTATTCTTGTAGCTTTAGTAATTGTGATAGAATATAAATCTCAACTGATAATTATCTCTTTGATAAGAAACGAATCTGGACATAAATCAACATACATTCGTGGCAAGCCATGTGGCTAAGGTTCAGCCTTAGACACATGAGTTAATGGCCCGTACATTGATCCATGATATTGCGAATTGGGCTTTAGCCCCGCCGATTAAACGAATAAAGTGGAGACTCCTACCAATGGACGTTGAAAAGGTTATCAATGCGGAAGTTTCTCTCCTACGCCTTTTAATATGTAATATAGCTAGTGAACCACACCTAAATAAGTAATTGTGTAATCCGATGGAATGAACTCCCCAAGGCATTTTAATAACGAAGTTCCTTAACTTTACGCTTCAACACAACAGATACCCACGCATTAAAGTGAGACACATGGTAGGTATGTGAACATGTTAAGCAAAACCTATGTATATCAGAATCATGGAGAAGCAGCACCCTATAAACAAAATTCATGAATTTATGTTTAAGAACTGGAACTGGAATCTTAAAACTTCTTGTAGTATACAAGAGATTATCAGAGAAGTCGAGAACTGGAACTGAAGTCCAAAAGTACCTCCATTTTGTTGATAATACACTTGCACCAACTGCATCTTTTGTTGGGAGAAAGAAGAGTATATGCTAAAGAATGACTTCAGGTAAAGAAGTCAACCTATCTTCACGTTTCACCACCTTTTCCTTTCTCATCATGAATTTCTTTGTGATCAAAGCTAATCAGATTAGAACTGTGGTAATCTTTGGTGCTATAGGGGCTTTATAGGACGAATGTGTTCATTGGGAAGATTTCAGTCATCTATTTTCAAATTCCAAGAACACCAAATGATGTTCGTTGGAAACTGAGGGCAGAAAATATACTGAAACGAAGTTACGAACAGCCACACTCTGCTGTCTAAATTGAATGTAAAATGCACAACTTATTGATAAATGTGAACTCATTTCTTGAGCCACTCAATGCACGCTCAACGGTGAGTACTCCTCAACGGCATGTAATCCTCCACAAGAAAATTAGTATTTCCAAGATTTCTGCATATTTAGTACCCCAGTGCATCCCCCAATGGTTTCATTAAGTTAAATACCGACGATTCCAAGCTAGTTCAAAACATAGTACAAAGTATTTCGATATATCACGATATTTGAAAATATCTATCCAGATTTTAAAAAAAGATATATAAATATATAAATATTACAATATGTTCAGAGATATATACGACTGTAAATATCGGTGATATTTCGATGATATTTGTGATATTTGAGGATATTTTGTGATATTTGACGATATTTTGTGTATATAACAATTTTATTTAATATTTACCATTATATTTCAAATAAATATAAATAATGTATCATGATATATCAAGAAATATCTACAATATCCATGATATTTGTCAATATTTTATATATATTCACGACATTTGCATGTGAAACAATGTCAAATATCCCCAAATAATGAGATATATCCACGATACATATCCAGAAATTGAATATCGATAAATACTCATATCCTGATATTTTATATTATGGTTCAAAAATCAAATTCACATGTCTCAAATATAACTGGAAAACTATCTCCTATCCAAACTACAAAGTGATAAATGTTGGAAAACTAATACTGTGTTACCTGAAGTCGAGCAGCGGTAATCAATAAGAATCAATATAATAAAGCAGTTGCAATGCAGTCGAGGCTTGTGACCACACAATGCCCTGAAGGTAAAATTGTCGCCGGTATGAAAGCTGGCGGCTTCTGGCACACATCTCCTAGGATACAACGACTAAGGATCCGCAAGACAGCACTCATGCAGATTCTAAGAAGGTAAGTCGATAAAATCTCTAGATCCACTTCTCGCGTAGTGTGGAGATCGTGTGTCGAGTCGTGGAGAAGAAAATGTGGTTTGACTATTTCTAATGTGACATAAGAGAAAAAGCCCAAAACCAAATTTATAAATATATAAAAACTACGTTAGGTTTTTATAACAATCCCCCACATGTACGAAATCAGAAAATAATATAAGTTGGAGTGCATTAGAAGTTATGAATGGGCTGAAGGTGTCATAAGACTTGAACCTTCGCTTAGTGTTAGTCTGTCGGGTTTACAGTTTACTTGTTAACCAGTGACCTCAGTCTTGAACAGTCCAACTTTTGTGTAAACCGAGTCAACAGTTAACTCACATAACTTTCAAAAATCATCATAGAATTCCTCGGTTGTGCTCGTAACGGCCATGAGCTTCCCATGTTTCATAAGTGCTACTAGGGACTAGTCTATCCAGTTCCTATAGGAAGCAGCTCCACTTCCTCACTTATATAGGTGCTTCTATCAGGAGTGTACTGTATCATTAATTACACCCCACTAGATCCCAGCTATAGAAAACATTAAGAGTTAAAACTCATCCTTAAAAAGATACAAAAGGTACTACTACATCATAGGGATGGGTGCAGAGTTTTCACTCTAGGTTGTAGTACCCCCACAAATCACTCGAATAACTTGTTTTCCCATTGAACCTTGTTTATGGGATCTCCATTCACTAAGGTTGGGTGACAGTTATCGGTGATTTTAGCAAATAGGCTTTAGTCTTTAATAGATTTTAACCCCATCCCCCTCGATGTACTAAAGACAAGCTCTCTAGCTAGGCCTTTAGTTAGTGGATCAGGTATGTTATCTTTTGACCTCACAAAGTCAATAGCTATGATCCCATCTCATAACATCTGTCGCACAGTGTTATGTCTACGACGTATATGTCGAGACTTTCCATTATAGGGGAATTATTTTGGGCCCTCATTATAGCTGCTTGGCTATCACAGTAAATAGAAACAGGTGGAACAAGCTTAGGCCAAATAGGGATATCCAACAACAAGTTCCTGAACCACTTTGCCTCTTCACAAGCTTTATCTAAAGCTATAAACTCAGATTCCATAGTGGAACGAGCAATGCAGGTTTGCTTGGTAGATTTCCAAGACACTGTACCTCCTGCTAAGGTAAACACATACCCACTTGTGGACTTTGATTTCATAGAATCAGCAATCTAGTTAGCATCGCTATACCCCTCTATGACAGCTGGATATCTGTCATAATAAACACCAAAATCTAAAGTACATTTCAGATACCTCAAAACTCTAATAAGAGCTTCGCAATGCTCAAAGCTGGGATTAATAGTGTATCTGTTTAGGCTGCTTACCGCGTAAACAATATCTGGTCTAGTACAGTTCATAAGATACATGAGACTGTCTATTACTCTAGAATATTCTAAAAGAGATACACCAGGTCCAATATTCTTTCTCAAGTGTTTACTATAATCATATGGTGTTTTAGCAGGTATACAGTCAACTTGATATCCTCTGTACATGTTAGGCATACCTTTTGTATATTTAAATCATGGAAAAGCAGCACCATATAAACAAAATTCACAAACTTCTCCGTAACTATTGGATCATCTCTCTTGTTTTTAGTAGAATACAAGAGATTATCAGAGAAGTCGAGAACTGGAACTGAAGTCCAAAGGTATCTCCATTTTGTTGATAATATACATGCACCAACTGCATCTTTTGTTGAGAGAAAGAAAAGTATATGTTGGAGAGTGACTACAGGTTAAAAAGTCAGCTTATCTTCACGTTTCACCACCTTTTGTTTACTCATCATGAATTCCTCTGTGATCAGAGCTAATCAGATTAGAACTGTAGTAATCCTTGTGCGCTATAGGATTTATAGGATGATGTGTTCATTGGGAAGCGTCAAGATTTTTATTTTCAAGAATAACATATGATGTTCATTGGGAACTGAGGATGTAGAAAATATACTGAAACGAACAACCACATTCAGCTGTCTAAAGATTACCGAAAAAATTAAAAAAACAATAACATTCTGCTGTCTAAATTGAATATCAAATGCACAACTTATTGATAAATGTGCAAACTCATTTCTTTGAGCCACTCTATGCACACTCAACGGTGAGTACTCCTCAATGGTATGTAATTCTCCACTAGAAAATTAGTATTCCCAAGATTTCTTCATATTGAGTACCCCTGCATCAACATGACTTAGGCCCACTTCCAGAGATTTTTCCCATGGAAGTTGAGCTTTATCATGTCTAGTGCTCTTACTTTGAGTCTTTGACTATAGTAGTAATCTACATTATTGACGACTAATATCCTATTTTACCAAGAGCACGACATAGTTTTAATTCAAAGCTAGTATATTTTAGATTAATCTTACATAGGGAATTTTGCACAGGCAAACCCAAACACAATTGCACAACCTTCAATGTCCATTTTTTTTAGCTGGAAGCAGATCATATGCAACAAACTCGTAACTTTTAGGTGAAGTGGACTTGTCCACATATGCCATTTGTACTTTGTTATCATCTTAGCCGGAATAACCACGCTAGAATGCTAGATGATCCAATTAAAGAATGAAATCTCAAATCAAGACCCCGTGGATCCACTTAATAGAAGAAAATTCAACCTTCATGGGCTTCTTTCAAAAGTCCGTATAATTTGCATTTGGGCCCAACTTGATAATGTTTAGACTTCATAGATTTATGCCCAAACACATAAATTGACTAATAATTTCGGTTTTAGGCCTCGTTGATCAATAATTACGATTTTAGGACAAAAACGGGTTGACATCAGCATCTATCATTAATAATTTCGCTATAAGGATATTTTTGGGTTGTCGTCAATAATTTATTTTTTATTAATATTAATTATGACATTTTCTGATATACATGCAAACACCATTATACATGTATGATATGCACTGTATGTGTATACCAGCATGCACACATAATTATACATGTATATAATACACATACAAACATCATTATACATGTGTATATATAGGGGCGCGGTATTGGCACCCCGATAAATGGGACTAGCACCCCTTTGACAAAAAGTAAAACAATAATAGTTATTCCTTATATGTCCTTTTACACCCCACATGCTTATAGTTCTACGGCAGGCAGTTGCCGCGGGATCTTATATCCCATGGCAGGCAACTGCCGCGAGATCGCACAATCCACGGCATCGGGTTGCCGCGAGATCGCATATCCCAAGGCAAGCAGTTGCTGCGGCATTTTTTTTTTTGTGTTTTTTAATTTTTTTTCACTTTAAATTTTGCGTATTGAACACACACGACATATGGATATCTTATTTTCTTCTTTAAAGTTTCTTTATACACTCCAAGAACAACATCAAAACCGTGACAAAAAATATATACAATCGAGCCATAATTTTGCTATCTCGCGGCAAATATTTTCATATGCTATAAGAAAATTTTGTGATCAAATTAATGAAGAAGAGTTTTGATAATTAACACAAGTAAAGACTCCATTTTAGTAAACAAAATCATCTTGGGGCAACTAACTTTATTTTATGGTGACTATTAAAAAAAAAATTAAAAAAGACCCACGGCAGCCACCTTCCGTGTGATATGGGATCTCGCAGCAACCTGATGCCGTGGATTGTGCGATCCCGCGACAGGTGCTTGCCGTTAGTATTTTTTGTGTATTTAATGGAGAGGTGCTAGTACCGTTGAATTAGTCAAAGGGGTGCTAGTCCCATTTATGGGGTACCAATACCGCGGCCCTATATATATGCATAACATATATACAAACACTACTATATATGTGTATACCACACATGCACACACTATTATGCATGTATGCAACAAACATGCAAACACTACTACCACACATGCACACACTAGTATGCATATGTCTAACAAATATGCAAACACTACTATGCATGTATGATATGCATTGTATATGTATACCAACATGCACACATCATTATACATGTGTGTAGTACACATGCAAACATAATTATGCATGTATATAACACACATGCAAACACTACTATACATGGGTATACATGTGCATAACATACATGCAAACACACTACTACCACACATGCACACACCAATATGTATGTGCCCAACAAACATGCAAACACCACTATACATGTATGATATGCACTGCACACACTATTATGTATACTAGCCAAAAAGCACGTGCCTGCACGTGGATGACAAATATAGCATATTCAAGAGTATGTGAACATAATTATATAAAATTGTATGAATGTATGATCACTTGTTTACAAAGTGAGAACTACAATAATTTTACAGAATTTGAATAGTGGAAAGTATTAAACAGGAGAGACAAAAAAAAAATGCAATTATTTATTGTAAATTTGTGTCTAAGCTAGAATAATTGCTTTATTTGAATTTGAATAAGAAAGATACAGTAACTACTCCCACCATTATCATTAGGGAATGAGAAAATATAATAACTAAAAGATAATCAGTCCTAAAGGAGTAGCCGATCCTTTAGAGCAACTGCATAACTTTGTACATAACTTTAAAGAACCTGCAAAACATGCGAAGGTTGTATTAGAAATCATCTTTTTGCAGTATTCTACTATTTCAATATTTGCTTTTGCTGATTTTGTCTAAATTAAAGGTCCAAAATAACACAATAGCTTATAATAGATTATAATAGTGCCCAGAACAAAGAGTATAAGCTACCAAGAGTGTTAATACATTTAAAAGTATAAGTGTATATAGAAGAAACATTAGCATTAAATATACATGGTCTTTTTTTTTTTTTTTTTGATGGTTATGTCTTACATGCTCTCATAAAAAGAGTAACTCAAAAGCAATACATGTCTAACCATTTATATCAGATGTCAATCAATTTAAATATGAATTCTCAGCCAAACAGTAATATCTAAGCAATGAGGTATATGATCTCTGCTATCATATAATTCAAATTCTGATGGAAGTGTGAGGTCTAAACGGTCAAGATAACAGTAACACTAACCATTTAAATTCATCTTCAAAATGCACCGTATACAACAGGCAGCAGCTAAGACAATAGGAATTATGACATCAAAAATAACCTTATTCACTTGAGTTATCCAGGTTAATTATGTTAACAGGACAATTTATGAGTTCTATTAAGTTACATTTTGAAGGTTATTATAAATGTAACAGGACTCATAAAATTATGACATAACATTATGACAATTATAATAGAACTTTAAAGTTATAACATACGAATTAAAGTGACATGTAATAAATTTATAATTACAATAGAACTTTAAATATTATCTGTCCTCAATCCAAATGAAGTAACATCTTTAAAACCAAGATTTGCGAAAACATTTCCTAATACTTTATAAGTACACTATTTTGGGTTCCTACTACTACTGTCTGTGGCAATGTCTTCTGGTCAATCGCTTCGTCTTGTTCTCATTTCACTGATCTCTATTTCTTGTTTTTCATCCTTTTTCGTTGCCACATCTATATCAACTGGTTTCTCAGCACGCATTTTCCACATTGACTCTCCACAATCACCCTTTTACAACCCAAACTTGACCAGATTCGATCGAATTCAAGCTGCAGTTGTTCGTTCCTTGGCTCGAAACCAATATTTTAATACCTTGTTATCCAACAAAGTCTCCCCTATGATAGCCTACATACAACTTGGTATTCATGCATAAGTGTACATAGTTGGGTAGCAGCCACTCGTCCTTCAAACATCCTATACTTACAATGTAAGAATTGCCTGAACATCGCATAAGGCAGCTCGCTAGTCCTCTAGTGCCAGATAGAAACAAAACCGGAGTTCCAAGCATTCCAATGCAAGCTTGAAACCAAGAACACGGTTTATTTCTGCCAGAGCAGCTTCAACACTTTGCTTCCTCATTAGGCATGCAGCCCGATACATGTACAGGTAGTTAAATGTTGGATCCAATTCTGTTGCCTTGTCAAGATTATCACACTTCTTCTCGCCTTCACAGTATAGTGCTCTCTCCTGATACATCCATCCAAGAGGGTTAAAGGAGGAAATCACAGAGCTGAGTTTGTCACAAGACCGTTGTTTCCATCCCTTGATGAAATCCAGTCTAGCCAAGCTAGCAACAGAATAAACATGGCCTGCTGACACAGCAGCCTCAAATAATCGTTCAGCTTCGTCATATTGTTTCCTCAGAAGCTGGGCGCATCCTAGCTGATGAAAAGACAACTGCCTCTGCCTACCACTGACTGAAGATTCAACTAACTGTTCCAAGAAGTAAGCTGTAATATCTGAACAGGGATCTTGGGCCATGGCAACCTCACTTAGCAAACAGTATAGCGAGAATGAAGCAAACCCAACCATGATTGCTCTATGTTGTCTATTAGCGTCTCTGAATATCCTAACTACCCGATCATCACTCAAACAATTGGGAAGATCATGAAGGAACACTTGCAGACATGAAGCAGCACTGGAGTTTTCTGCAAGAGCATATTCCATAAGGTCCACTACTTCTTCTCTTGAAGTAACAAAAGATGAAAGTGTCCTGTCACAGGCATCTTTGAGCCTTTAACAGCAAAATTTATTGGAAAATATCAATAATTCCAAAAAAAGATCAGGACAAATTTCATTTAGACTCTAAATTCACTAAAATCCCTGATTGCCCTCATACTCGATGGAGAAATGCCATTTTTGGAAATATTTGTCTTCTTGAAGTGATTCAGTAAAATCCCCATTAAGCAATGAATTAAATGCAGCTGACAGGGCGACAATCTTCTGTCGGTCACAGGTTATTCTCTCATCTTCAATTTGAAAGAAGACAGTTCGAGACACTCGCTTCTCATTTATCCCATATATTTCAGGGGAATTAAAATCCACACCAGTGGGAAGCTATGAGGTAGTGCCTATTGGCCCAAACTCCTGAGCACATTTACCACAAGAAGCAAGCTACTCAGATATTAGCTCCTCACCTAGCTTCTCGTACTTTAACCACGCCCCAAAAACAATTTTCTCATGAATTGTGCTTGCTTTCTGCCAAGCTAGAAGGAGACTCCTCCGTAACAGTTTGACTTCTTCAAGCCCTCTAAAGACTTGGAACTGTAGCAAGTAAAGGTTCGACCTCTCGTGAGGGTAAGACTCAAGTTCTTCATGAATTTGAGCTAGAACTTCTACATAATCGACAGGCTTATAAAATGGGAGAATAGGCGGTTCAGGGACCTTGATGAGAGATTCTCTAAGAACATACAAATGAACTCAATATCATGAAAAGGAAACCAAGCTAAATAATAAAATAAGTACTTACATCAAAAAAGGGGAAAATAGAGGGGATTTAGTAAGCTTTCCTCTCTCATCTTGAAGCCATGACTGTGCACTCAACCCGGATTCATCAAGTGGTTGAGGAGCCTCAATATGTAAAAGTTTTTAATCTGTTCCTGTTCTTCATCATTACCAAGTCCAAAGTTCAGAATAAGCACATCGTGCCCCCTAAAAAGTTAAGATAAGCTAAGAGTGATGTTCCTCAAGTAGCTGCAAATACAGTTGGTAAGCTAAAAGTAGAAACAGCAAACAGACTCACATAGAGGCTACCAAGATTCTTAGCTCCGATATTGGGTTCCAGGCAACATAGTGGACAGCTTAACCAACTTTCCAAATTCTAACACATCGACCAGTTTCAACCTCCCATACGCGAACAGTTCCATCACTCGAACCTTAATCAGATTGGAGACGAATGTGTAATTTATGACATGGAAAACCAAATGAAGGGAAAAACTAAAGTATAGCTTTCCTTACCATAGGCTAGCCATTGGCCTGACACTTGAACGGAAATTGACATGACAGTGCCCTTATGACCTTTATATTCAAGATAGCATGTGGAAGGATAAGGCTTTAGATCTTTCTTACTTGGTAACTTGGGCTTCAAAGATTCAGGACCAATGTTGATCTGGGCACAAACACTCCAATTTAGCAATCATTGAATATATATTTCTTTATGCGGAAGAAAAGAAATTGGCTATCACCTGCTTTATATAGATACATATGGAATAAGTCTATTATTTGAAAGTTCATCGGAAGCGCAGAGAGATTTGGGGATAAAGCAGGATAGAAATAGAAATAGATAGAAAGATGAAATACCTTATATGAACAAAAACAGCAATAAACATGACCAGAATCCAAAAGCTTCTTGGCATAATGGTTGTATAAGAGTTGAGACCAAAGTGTCGATATGGACCATAATCTCCACCAATACCAGGACCTGCATAGCCAGGGTAAATTTGATGATCTACCACACTCAACAATAAATTAGGAAAATTTGATTAAAAAATCGACCTTCATCCCAATCCCAATCAAGGCCAAGCCATGAAAGATGTTGTAGGACAGCATTCTTAGATTCCTTTGTAGATCTATCCAAATATGTGTCTTCTATCTGAAGTATAAACTTCCCACGCTTTGACCTTTGCATTTGAAGCAAACAGAAATGTGTCATTTCCTTTGCATTTCCTTTGTAATGAAATTCAGAAGTTGCGAAAATGAAACAAACCTTCCTAGCAGTTGCAGCGCTGGATGCTGCTTCGTCCATTTGACTCAATTTACCTGAAGAGAAGAGATCCCTACAACTCACAATATTATTTATAAATTGAGGTACCGGCATGCAGTCCGAAAGAAATAAACTTAAAGCCAATGAACCAAATTTAAAAACAAAATTAGATTGAGGAAGATCTTATTTAGTTTTATATAAACAGAGATATGAACCCTAAACCCTGAACCCTAAACCCTAAATTTCACTAACAAACATTGCATCCTTAATCAATCCAATAAAAAATGAAATAAATTTCTCATCTTTACACTACAATACACAAATTAACAAAACCCCAAACCATAAATTGAATCGATTACATAGAATTGATCAAATTAGTAAGCAATACATACTAAAAAATCAATGATTAGTAACTAAATGAACGTGAATTAAAGTAATCGCAATAAAATTAGTACTCAGGAGAGCTGACTCATGGAGATTTAGAATTTGTCTCTATTGATGCTTCAGAAGTTCTTGCCTCTGATTTCTCATTTGATTAACTGGCACCAGAAAGACAGTCGTCAGTGTTAAGAATTAGCAATTACTCCCAGGTGGGGAAGTGTGCGGACAACTTGCCCTTTTCATGATTCTTGGTTCAATATGTGTAAATTATGCTAGATACTTGCGTTGACAGAAAGGTAACCCAGATGAGCTCCACACAGTCAACCCATAGAAGCCTCTGTTCTAATGGGATTACACCATAGGTAATCAGGTGAGCAAACGGCCATAGCTTCCAACCTGCCTGTTAATCAAATGTCCACAAACTTATTACCATGAATATATAACTCTATACATATAAGCTATTTTAGCAGACCTTCATCTAACCAAACAAAATTGCAAAGTAGGTAAATAGAGAAGCAAAACTTTCATGTTTCCTGATATAGCGTATGTGACTAAGAATTTGATAGATCGAGCTGCAAACAAATAGCACATAGTTTTCTCGAGTTTTTTTACCTCCATTGAATGGCTCTTTGATTGAATGGCTGGACCGAATTTGTTGTAATGAGAGAACTCAATATGAAGAGAAAGAGAGAATGACGGAGAATTTTTTTTTTTTTTTGAGAAGTGGGAGATGCAGAGTAGGAGTGGGGATTGAGAGGGAGACGGAAGGGGAAAAGGGAGAAATACCGTCTGTTACCTAGCCCATTGAAATTCGGTATAAATATTAATATTGAAAGAACTCAGTATTAATGGTAGTTAAGTGGGTATTAATGGTAATTGAAGTGGGTATTAATGGTAGTTAAGTGGCAAAAACCGCGTACATGTCAATATAGAGGCGTGGATTTGGTTTTTGCCTTGAATTTACATAAAACACCTTTGTCTGTGTGTTGTAATTGAAGGGTATAAATAGAAATACAAAATTAAATGATGAAATAGTCCTTTTTAAAGACATTGAATAATATTTTTTTGTATTTAATTAGGGGTATTAGGTGGTAGAAAAAAGGCTGGTCTAATTTAAAAGGCCAGGTTAATTATGGTGTATTTTACTAATAGAGATATAACACCCCGTCTTTTATTTGCATTTCCTATAATAATATTAATAGTAATAATAATAATAATAATGTAAATAGAAAACAGAAATAGGATATCCAATAGTTTTGGAAAAAAAAAAGCCCGTAAGTAAGTAGATAGGTTTAAAACCCTGGTTTTTCGGAGAGGTTTGAAAAACTAGAAAATAAGGGTTTCTCACGTAGAGTTTTTAGGAAAGAAAAAAAAAAAAAAAGAGTTTTTAATGAGAAAAAAAAAAAAAGGGTTTTGAACGAGGAAGATTATCGTTTATTGGATGATGAGGCGATCTACGACGGTTTCATTTCGGAGGAGTTTGTTGAGTACATTCAATTTTAACAAATGAGTAGTCTTTTTTTTTTTTCTATTTCACCTCACCTTGAGATTTCTGAGTTTTATGGGGTGCGAGGAAAAACCTAGGTTTCCCTCAAGATTTTTTTGTTCCTCGCATATTCTTCGATTGTTGTTTTTCCTCATCAATTGATAAACATGTTATTCTACATACCGCTTTTTTTTACATACTTGTTAGCTAGTTTTTCTTTGTGGATCGACTTAGTCGGGTATGGTGTAAACAAACTTAAGAAATAAAAAGATGATTTTGAATCATATTTAGTTATTGATATACGTTGGATATAAGCTTGTTCTGCTGGAGTTTGGGTAAGCCGTTTTTATTGGGTTTTGGGTTGAGGTGTTGATGTAGATCAAGTTGCTAGGGATTGTTGTTTGAATTGGAGATTTGAAACTGTTAAACTGTGATAAGATTGAGTTTTGGTCGATTTGTGTTGGATAGGGTGCTGTTGGGATGAGGATTGGGTGTTTAGAAATTTGGGCTGTGACATTTTTGGTATCAGAGCCTAGGTTAGCTTAGTGTTGGAAAGTCTAAGTGATCCTCGGATGTGGAATATGGGTTATAGTATTGAGAGTTTTGGATATATGTGAATATTAATGGGAGTTTTGTTTGAACTGTAGATCATGGTTGAGACACGTAATGGTAATACTCATCGGACTGCGGTGAACACTCCAAAGATGAATGTCGAGTACTGATTGAATCGGTTGTTGCGGCTATCGCGTAATAACCATCCAGTTCGAGGGAGATCCTTTTGCTAAAAGCCTAAATAAAGAGTTTGGTACTCTTGGTGGGCGGCGATTTACTTGGTGTTGGGAATGCGATTGCAAATGAGTCTTGATTCAAAGTTGTGAAAATGTATTTGAGCGTATGCACGGCTTTACCGAGGTTCGAAGCGAGGAGTTGGCACCAACTTGACTTGATGCTAGGTTTTGGTGGCGAGCTCTCACCCCTAGTCGACACACTATAACTTTGACTTGGGAAGACTTCAATATTAGATTTGAGAGTAAGTTCATTCCCGAGGCATAAAAGAGCGGTTAGCTCAACAGTTCTCGAGTTGACTCAAGACGGAAGTCCGGCCGGTATGTGACCAAGTTTAATGAGTTATTGAGGTTTGCTCCCTATCTTGTGGATCTTGACAAGAAGAAAAAAACAAAAAGTTCATACGTGGGTTAGAGAGTCACTTGTCCGGCAAGTTGATTCCTTTTGATGGGGACACTTTTGATCGTGTGTTGGACTTGGCCTTGAGATATGAGGAGCAGAATGCAGCCCTAAGAGAGTCGAGGGGGAAGAGGAAGTTTGGTGAGATACCGGTTGTTGGTCCTAGGCCTTTTAAGAGCAAAGCGGAATAATAGGTTTAGGCTTTATGATATACCCTCGAGGGGTCCATTTCGAGACCACCATCCCGGGGTTTCGGGGAGGATTTCATCGGCCAGGTGGTTATAGGCCACCGGCGGTGGAGGAGGCTTTAGACCTCGGGGAATCGATGGCGAGGCAGGGTCCCCAGCTTCCGGGTCGAGCTCCCGCTCTTCCGTATCGACCAACAGATCATTACTTTTACCTGCACCAGCACCAATGCTCAGAGCCATAGTTCCTGTTGAAAGGGCTTGCTGGGAGTGTAAGCAGGTGGGGCATTTATCTCGTTATTGCCCTACCAAGCAGGGTAATCAGCAGAACAGAGCACCAGCACCAGCCACTCGTGCTAGAGCCTATGCAGCTATGCCAGGACCTGGGAATGTTGAAGGTACCTTTAGTTCATCTCAGTTTACATTCAGAGTTTTGTTTGATTCGGGTGCTTCACATTCCTTTATATCTCGTCAGTATGTTGAGAAAGGAAGTTTTAAAACTACCCTTTTACCTAAGCCCTTGTGTTGTTGAAACCGTTAGGAGGTTACATTACCTTGTATGACGAAAGCAAAAGGTTTTAAGTTATGTTTCTTAGAACGTGTCTTTATGGTAGACGACTCGTCGTTTTGGGGTTTGAGGGTTTCCATTTCATACTTGGTATGGATTGGTTGACACGCTTATCATGTTACCTTAGATTGTGCGAGGAGGAGGTTATAGTGAATACACCGCATGCCGAGGTTGATTCACACCGTGTTAGTAAGGAGGACTCGATGATGTCTAGCTTCACGTGCTCCATAGAGATACCCACAAGGGATATCGGCGATGTGGAAGTAGTGAGAGACTTCAAGATGTTTTTCAGGAGATTCCGTGGTTGCCACCCAAGAGGGAGGTGGAGTTTAAGTATAGACTTGTTACGGGGACTGCACGGTTTCAAAGTCGGCTTTACAAAGTTGGCACCTAAGCTTTTGGACAAAATGAAAGTGCAAGTCAAGGAATTACTCAAGAAGGGGTAAAGAGTTTAATGTTTAGTGATTTTGTTTTTTTGCTTAACCATATCTTTTTGAGTATATGGGTTTGAATCTTTTAAGGTGTGTATGACCGTGTTCATAATGACCGAAAGCAACTCACCATGGGTGTACCGCTATTTTGTTTCCAAGAAGGATGGTACTTTGAGGATGTGTATTGACTTCAGGGATTTAAATCAGGTGACTATAAAAAATAAGTATCCGCTTCCTAGGATTGATGACTTGTTGGACCAGTTGAAAGGGGCTAAGATATTTTCAAAGTTTGATTTAAGGACTGGTTATTATCAGATGGGAGTTGAAGAGAAGAGTATTCCTTTGACTGCATTTAGGACTCGGTATGGGTTGTATGAGTTTTCTGTGATGCCTTTTGGGTTGACGAATGCACCTGCATTCTTTATGGACTTGATGAATCGTATATTCAGGCCCTATTTGGATAAATTTGTGATTGTTTTCATTGATGACATTTTAGTGTATTCACAAAACACAGAAGAACATAAGATGCATTTGAAGACAGTGATGCAGACGTTCCGGGAACATAAGTTGTATGCTAAGTTTAGCAAGTGCCATTTTTGGGAAGAAGAAATTCGTTTCTTGGGACATGTGGTATCTAGTGAAGGGATTGCTGTAGACCCTGAAAAGGTTGTTTGCGAGTGAAAAGAATGGAAACAACCAACCACCATCCACGGAGATTAGAAGTTTCTTGGGGTTAAATTTGGATATTATCGGAGATTTATTGAGAAGTTCTCACTTATTGCAGCTCGGCTCACCAAGTTAACTAGGAAAGATGTGAAGTTTATGTGGACTAATGATTGTGAGAAAGCTTTCCTAGAATTGAAAACAGAGGTTGACAACACCCCAATTCTAGTAATCCCGACTAGAGGCGGAAAGCTAGTGGTTTTACGGATGCTAGTGGAACTGGTTTGGGTTGTGTGTTAATGCAAGACCCCGAAGGTGGTGTCGTATGCTTCCGCGACAGTTGAAGATACACGAGAGCGTTATCCTACTCATGACACGGAGTTAGCGGTGGTTTTGCTTTGAAGGTGTGGAGACATTATTTATATGGTGAGAAGTTCGAGCTTTACACAGATCACAAGAGTTTGAAGTATCTGTATTCACAGAAGGAGTTGAATATGAGACAGCAGAGATGGATGGAGTTCATAAGTAGTTATGACTTCGAGATTCAGTATCACCCAGGCAAGGGCAATGTAGTGGCGGATGCACTTAGTCGATTGCCTGGTGTTTTGACCACTCTTATGGTGCAAGAGTGGAAGAGTTTAGAGACTATAGCAGCTTATGATGTCCGGACTACACCATATACAGATGAGGGGTGATAGAAGTAAAATGATGTAGTTTACCTACGAAATGAACAATGAATTCTATCCGTAAGTAAACTAAAACTATTTTCGTGTCTATTATCAAATCTTCTACTCTCGATGCGAATTGCACTAAGTGGAGTAGGAGGTTCGTTCCATTCCTAGTACCCTAGCATGGATTGTTTCCTAAGTCTAAGAAATCAGTCTTAAATCTAATGAGAGCTTTACGAAATGTTATGCTAACAAGACGCGTTATTTTAAATAACTAGATATAATAAATAACAAGATAAAATATAAACTAAAGATAATCTACGAAGCTACGGAAATACGATTGTTGACTCTAGATAAAGAAATAGAGGGGAATTAAATCCACCTCGAATCCAACTTAATAACCTAGTATAGATTGTCGTATCTCGATTCTTACGTTTTCACGGCAAGAATTTCGAGTCTAATCCCTAGTGTTCATGGCATTCCTACCGGATACTAACTAGCATGTGAGGTCGTCCACCCATTCTCATGGCGAAACACGACCTTCTAGAGTGGAATAGATTCTACTACCAATTCTATACTAACCACTAAGTTTTCATCAAGGCTTCATCAACCTCTAATGGAGGTTTAGCCTTGAGTCATCAAACTAACATTTCCCATTGAATCTAAACTAAACATAATGTAAGAAATTGAGATTTACTTAATTAACAATAATGAATCTAATTTAATGGCTGGAATGGAATAAGAACAAGAATTTAAATTAGATCTAGAATGGAAATGACAAGAACGAAATTGAATAATAACTATTTTATTTATCTAATCAATCAAGAACAATCATTCAAGAATTTAATCTAAAACAAGAATTGTAATGGAACTAAAACTTAATTAATTAATTAAAACTAGATCTAGAATTCTATATATTAATTTAGGTCTAACTAGCTACCATTAACAAAGAGCTAAGCTTTTGTTTTTTATACATCCAGATCTAAAATTCGTGCATGGGCTTGGAGCCATGTTTTGGGCCAGAGAATCAGGCCCAAAACCCAATTCTTCGAAATCAAAAAGGCCTCTTCACTGCAGTTGGCTTCCACAGACTTTTCGTCCACTTCTGCTCCTCTGATTGGGTCAAGGCTTAGACCATTGGAAAGCTCTTTCCGAGCCGGTCGTTTTGACATAAGGTAGGCCCCATTCCGGTGGTCCGAGTCCAAAGATATGGCATTCGGAGTTCTCACTGACTTTTGCTCTTTTATCTCGCTAAAGTGGTACACATTTCGCACATAATGGACTTTGAAGCCTGAAATGCATAAAAACACGTAATCAGTATTAACTCTTACTTATTATTCACATAATTGGTCTAACAGTATGATTATTAAGGGGTTAAAACTACAGTTTTGGGCTCTTATCAAGGGGTATATATGCAGTTTGGAGGTTAGGCCGGTGATTTTCAGTAGAGTGATTGCCATGCAACACAGAGACCGATTTCTTTTGAGTCGGTTGGATGATCTGGTTATTGATATTTTAGATGATTGTCCGTCTGATTGGGCAGTAGATTCTGATGGAGGATTGAGATTCCATGAGAGATTATGTGTACCAGATGATGCAGAGTTAAAGAAGGAAATATTATATGAAGCTCATCGCTTCGGTTTTACAATTCATCCCGAGGAACGAAGATGTACCAAGACTTGAAGAGGACCTTTTGGTGGGAAGGAATGAAAAGAGATGTCGGAGAATATATTTCTCGTGTTTAACTTGTCGGCCGAGGTTAAAGGCAGAAAGCATCGAGGCCTTCGGGATTATTGCAGCCATTAGAGATACCGATGTGGAAATGGGAGCACATTTCTATGGATTTCATTGATGGCTTGCCTAAGTCTCGGAGAGGTAATGAATCTATTTGGGTTATTGTTGATCGTCTAACGAAATCTGCTCATTTCATCCCTATTGACGTGCGTAGAAATACAGATAAGTTAGTTTCCTTATACATTCAAGAAGTGGTCAGGTTACATGGGATTCCAGTGAGTATTGTTTTGGATCGAGATCCTTTGTTCACTTAGAAGTTTTGGAAGAGTTTTCAGCGTGCTATGGGCACTAGTTTGGCGATGAGTCGCTTATCATCCCTCGAATTGGATGGACGACGGAGAGGGTGAATCGATATTAGAAGATATGTTACGGTCTTGTGTAATGGATTTTGGTGGAGGATGGGAGGAGCATTTACCTTTGGTGGAGTTTGCATATAATAAC
Source organism: Coptis chinensis (assembly GCF_015680905.1). Classification (NCBI taxonomy): domain Eukaryota; kingdom Viridiplantae; phylum Streptophyta; class Magnoliopsida; order Ranunculales; family Ranunculaceae; genus Coptis; species Coptis chinensis. Next base: position 80,582,322 of record NC_141464.1, read on the forward strand.
AGTTTCGAGTCGAGCATCGGTATGGCACCCTTTGAGGCTTTGTATGGGCGTCCATGTCGATCACCTGCTTGTTGGGTAGATGTGGGAGACCGAGTGTTGCTTGGGCCTGAGATAGTGAGAGAGACATCTGAGCAGATTAAAGTCATTAGAGAAAGGATTAAGACAAGCCTGAGTAAAGGCGTAAAAGTTATGCAGATTTGAAGAGGAAACGGGTAGAGTTTTTCGTAGAAGCGATTTCGTGTTTTTGAAGGTTTCCCTATGAGAGGAGTTATGAGGTTTGGCATGAAAGGGAAGTTGAGTCCACGATATATTGGACCATATGAGATAGTAGCCTCCATTGGTAGTTTGGCGTATCGTCTTGCTTTGCCGCCTAACTTAGCGATGATTCATGATGTCTTCCACGGTCTATGCTACTTAAAAATGTGTGAAAGATCCTATCGAGGTTGTCCGGCCCGGCCAGAACAGAGTTGAACGATGATGTAACTTTTACAAACCGAGGCCTATCATGATAGTAGATAGGGATGTGAAACACCTTAGGAGGAGGATTGTAAACTTGGTAAAAGTGCAAAGGAGTGAAAGGGAAAATGACGTGACACAGAACTTGAAGATAAGATAAAGCGCGATGCACCCGAGCTCTTCTCTGGACACTCTACCTTGAATCTCGGGACGAGATCCTTTTAAGGTGTGTATATTATAACACCCCGTCTTTTATTTGCATTTCCTATAATAATATTAATAGTAATAATAATAATAATAATGTAAATAGAAAACAGAAATAGGATATCCAATAGTTTTGGAAAAAAAAAAGCCCGTAAGTAAGTAGATAGGTTTAAAACCCTGGTTTTTCAGAGAGGTTTGAAAAACTAGAAAATAAGGGTTTCTCGCGTAGAGTTTTTAGGAAAGAAAAAAAAAAGGTGAGAGTTTTACTGAGAGAAAAAAAAATGGGGTTTTGAACGAGGAAGATTATCGTTTAAAGTGACGTGATGAGCGGCCGGGGGTTTGATTTTCGAGGAGCTCGTTCGGGCCGCTCAATTTAACAAATGAGTAGTCTTTTTTTTTTTTTCTATTTCACCTCACCTTGAGATTTACAGTTTTATGGGTACGAGGAAAAACCTAGGTTTCCCCTCAGTATTTTTGTTCTGCATATTCTTCGATTGTTGTTTTTCTGTCAAATTGATAAACATGTTATTCTACATACTGTTTTTTTTTACATACTGTTCGTTAGTTTGCTGCTGTGATCGACTTAGTCGGGGTACGGTGTAAACAAACTTAAGAAATAAAAAGATGATTTTGAATCATATTTAGTTATTGATATACGTTGGATATAAGCTTGTTCTGCTGGAGTTTGGGTAAGCCGTTTTTATTGGGTTTTGGGTTGAGGTGTTGATGTAGATCAAGTTGCTAGGGATTGTTGTTTGAATTGGAGATTTGAAACTGTTAAACTGTGATAAGATTGAGTTTTGGTCGATTTGTGTTGGATAGGGTGCTGTTGGGATGAGGATTGGGTGTTGGAAATTTGACAATTGAAGCTTGAAAAAAACCTTTAATGGCGTCGGTCGAATTTCTTCAGTATAACAGAATGGTGAATTGTTGATATGGGTAGTTAGGGTTTTTCTCCCTGAACCAAACCGCTGGGTTGGTTTTAATTATAGGTGGCCGGTGGTGGCTGTGTGGTGGTCGGTGGTGGTTGGTTGAAATTGGAGAGGAAGGAGATGAACAAGATGCAAAACGATTTTGGGCTTGGGCCAAAATCGTGGGCTAATATCTTTTTATTTTGGATTTTTAAAATTTGACTTTTAGATTAGACTATGGGCCTTAGGATTTGGGCTTTTGGGTTTTTGGAGTTTAGGCCGGGTTGACCAGAGTTGACTGTTGACTTTGACCAGAGTTGACTGTTGACTTTGACCAGTTGACCCGAAAATTTGACTTTTTCCTAAAATTATGATTCGGTCTATTAGGATAAGTCTAGGACTATTAGCCTGTTTGACTTAGGCTAGGACCTTTATAAATATACTTGTGTACGTGTATTTACTGTTTTGTGATTTTTCAGTCTTTTGCGATACCCCACGTTATGACACTTATACATTCATGAAATTAATAACGCGTAAACCAAAAATAATTGAATCAAGATTTTCCTACGTTCTCTGAAATAATCTATGCAATAAAATACAATAATACGTAAACAAAACTTACCGCACCCTTTTAGAACTCTCCACGCCTCAAGTTTTAGAATTGAGTTTATGACTGATGAAGTCATATGTAGGTGGGCATTTATTGAATGTGCCATAAATGGCCCGTTAGTGTTATATAAGGGTATTCATTGAACATGCCATGAATGACCCGGGTATTCATTGAATGTGCCATGAATGACCAAATTGTAGTTGACTGCCCTAAAGAGGAACTAAGGTATTTCGCCTTGCGGGTTAGTTGTATTCCTTGAATGTACGGGAATGTAGGATTGGGTATTCCTTGAATGTGGCAGGAATGACCCAGGGCATTCATTGAATGTGCCATGAATGGCCCGTTAGTGATATGATAGGTATTCCTTGAATGTGGCGGGAATGACCTAAGGTATTCATTGAATGTGCCATGAATGACCTGAGTTTTTGTGCCCAAAGAGGCTGTGAAATATGTGAATGAAAGCCCAGAGATGGCTATGATATTGTGGTATTCGGTGGGAGAGAGGCACACAGGAATGTGTGATTTGGCAAATGTGTGGAGTGCAAATCGTGGAGTAGGTACTAAAGGGTGGGTGTATAAGAAAAGTAATTGATTAAGTGATAAGAGAAATTTATTTGATGATGCAAGTGTGTTTGGGCTTACTTTTGAATACATATAGGATATGTACATATGTTATATACAAGTTCTAACTTTCTTTTGCAGGAGGGTAGGACTTAATAATATTTTGTGCAGGGACGCAGTCCTACCCTTATCCAGCGGCGAATATCGGTAAGTGTAATTCAATTATTTAGATATTAAAAAGGAGTTATTAGAATGAGTTAATAAAATGGAGGTTAATAAAATGGAAGTTTTGCTTGGGAAGAAACTATGCCGTTTGAGATGACGGAACTACCGATCTTCCAAGCTGAGAATGATTAGGTTATGATAGATTTAAAATGTTAGTTGGATAAGTAAAGTTTGAAATGTTTATATGTAGTTAGTCTACTCATACCAAAGAAATTCCATTTTGTCAATCTACCCATGCTTTGCTTTTAAGCAACGCGTGGGTGTGTTCTTGGGAACATAGGTGGAAGGCAGTGGAACCGCGGCGTGTGATTGGGATTCATGCCTGGAGCAGTCTATTAGTTTTCGTTTAGGTCTGATTATTTATTGGAAGAATGTAATAACGTAGTTTACTTTTTCATGGCATGAGAACATGGTAGTGAGGAAATTTTATTTATGAGAGCTTGGTTGATATTTTATTTGGACGGATGATATCTTAATAAAGAAATGGCAGATAATTATTGGGATTATTTTAATTTAAGTTGTTTCTTTTAAGACATGGCTATTAGGGTTTGTATGTATAGTATCCTCCGTCATAGTCTGGGTTTTTAAACAAGTGAACCTAGTGATGTTTGAATATTTATATTTTAAATATTCACTTGGTTATTGTTTAGAAATTCGGGCTGTGATAGTATATCATGTGCATATCAACATGCACACACATTATGTATGTGTATATCACACATGCAAACATCATTATGCATGCATATAACACACATACAAACACTATTATACATGTGTATAACACACATGCAAGCATTACTATGTATGTGTATACTACACATGAACATACCACTATGCATGTGTACAACAAATATGCAAACACTACTACCACACGCCCACACATGCACATATCAATATGCATGTGTACAACAAACATGCAAACACCACTATATATGCATGTGTACAACATGAAACAAATAAAATTTATCGTGTTAGTCCTAACATAAAATGTGAGTGTGTTGAGGGTCAAAAACAAAATTGAAAAGTCACATGAGATTTTGATTTAACTGATAAAAACTTAAATGATGATAATATCGTCTTTCAGCAGTGGTCAATCCAGTTTGTCCTTAAGTCATAATTATCTACCGACCCAAATTAGAAACTAAATTAATCCTCAATTCTGTCTTATGAGCCTGTTCTCTATTTAGACTTTAGACTTTCAAAAGACCGACCAAAGTCAACGTACACAAACCCCCTAACTCGAATTGATGTTATTTATTGTACATAGGGTGTGTCCGTGCCGTATGAAACTGATAACCCAACACCTCTCATTCTCGGCAGCACTGTAGGCGCTACTTTAAATGCGAAATAATACCGGGCGTCTATATATTGACACAATCAGTACTTAAATTTTAGAAAACATAAAAAAAAATAAAATAAAAAAAAAAAATGTGAAAGTGCACCGAAATGTGTTTAATGTACTTAGTCCAACACTTATGTAAAATTCTTAGATAATAAATATCTTCCTCAAGATATGTTCGAGAATAATATCATATCGATGTATTCTTTGATCTTCTTTTTTTTTGTTGTGGAAAAGAAAAATCTCATATATACTGTAAACTTGAGTCTATTTGGTTATTTTTATATCTAACAATATATTTGTGAAATTGGTTTTTGAAGTTAATTAACCCCTAACAAGATTATACCAGTGGGTTCACGCAAAATTTAACTAATAAATAAATTTAATTTCTGCGCGCGTGAATAAGTTTTTCTCCTAACAAGATACATTTGCCTCCTATAACTATTATTATTTCTCATGTAACTACTTCAAATTCAATAATTTATGCAGAAAATAGATTTTATTAACAAGATGAGAATGATCAAATGAAATAGTGTAACCAACAAAACACACACACACACTTTAAATAGGCAAATTAAAATTATTTAATTAATGGCCGAGCCCATGAAATTATTTGTTGGTGGTTATTATATATTGTTTAGTAAACAATAAGTTAATGTTTTCAGATGTTGGATCCTTATTCTCTTAACTTGCATAACTTAAAAATTGTGTCCACACTGAGAATACTAACTGGGAAAGGGAAAGCTGAGACCGGTTAAAATATGAATATTAGTTTACTATATATATTTGATCAATAGTAAAAAAGTGGAATTACATCATCAAAATTTTCCACCGTAATTATGAGGATGGTGGGACTGAAGGAGAGCCAAGTGGTGCAGAGTTTTTGTTGTTGTTGTTTACGATAACAACACATTGGTTCCAAAAATTATGTGCCCACTTAATATTTTCTTCATTCTTAGTACGTTCCAAATAGTTAACAAGGTTGCCCCAACATTTCTCTGGATTGGAAACTACAATTTCCCGGCAACAACTGAGACTACCATTCAAACTCCTCTCAGCCAAATGTATGTCTAGTTCATCTCCACATTGGTCACTAATCCAACATTCTTTATCTATAGCTGATGTGATCGTCAATCCTACCATAACAAACAACAGTCCAAAAATTAATTTTGTATTTGAGAACATTTCCATGATGTATCTCTACGTCGTCGTCGTCTCAGTCTTTTGTTTTACTGGTTATGTTGATGTATTGCGGTGGTACAATAAGTAGAGTTTGTGAACAATATATATAGAGGAGAAATATATGCAATAAGACATAAGAAGAGTTTCGTAATAAGTTACGTTAGTAATTTAGTATGATAATTAATAATTGGTTTTCTTATAATGCTATTAATATCTATCTCTACAATTACTCCATTTGTTTGGATTTTAATTGGTAGTTTATAAAAATAATTAATTTTATGCAACGGTCCATCTTCAATTCGATGACTTCACGAAAAAAGTTTGACCGTTTGAAAATAAAATAAAAATATTTGTCTCGACATCTCACATCCTTACACTGGTGTATCGGTTCATTTAATTTAAGATAATTTGCAAACGAAAAATTCAGATTATATGATTAGGAAGTTTAATCGGAAACACATGTTATATAAGGAAAACAAAATTTATGAATTTTAGACGATAGACTTATGTATTATCATTTTGCAATCTATAAATTTACTTGTTATACGCTAAAAAAGTTGTGCGGCGATAGTTTTATGAGATTTTATAAGGTTGGCACTAAATTAAGTTTTTGACATTTTGACTCTCAAAATTCTGTTGCAACTTTCCATTTTACTTGTAGAAAAAAAAATGTTGATATTCAAAAGATCATCTTCTATATATTGGTTTGAAATTTTAAACTTTGTTGAGAGAAATTTACCAAGGTACAGTGATGACAATCTATTATATTTTACGGGTTTATTTTATCATTAGACTCATTCATATATCCATCACAAAATATCCCATTCATATTAGATGTATTTTTTAAATAGTGGGTTATCCCATCAAAAAAGTAAATTGGATGTTGAACTGTGAAAGCAAACCGGATGCACCCCCTTTCAAACACCTAGATTCCGCCGTGTCACAAATTGTTGAAAAAACAATGACAACCATTGGATGGCCCCCTTTTTATTAAATAGATTAAAATTTATTTTATTTGAGTTGACGTTAGGTTAAGGAAATTATTTGTGTACATTTAATTTATTTGTATATATAGCTTATAGAGAACTATGTAAAGAAAACTAGCATATAGACAGTAGCTTATTATGTAGAAATACTTTGCACGTACAGTAATATTTCTCTGATGAATGTAAAACTTAATGGAAGAGCATAGGTACTAACAACATAGATAAAGGACTAACCATGACAAATAACTTTTTAGTATGATCACGGTGCTATCCAAGCAGAGCTGATTTGCAAACGCAAACGTAATGAAGATAACCACCTATCTTATCTTATCTTATATATAAAGCGGATACCAGATTTCCCAATTAGTTCCCGTATTCCCGGTTTTATGCCAAAGTTTTAAATGGAAAAGGTACCGGAAAGTTAGACAACCACTTATTTTTTGTTCTTCACATAAAGGGTAAAATCGTATATACATTTCTCTTTTCCACCACTTAACTTACGGAGGGAAAAAAACCAAACAGACGCACCTTTCCATCGCCCTCCATAAATCACAACGGAAAAAACAGACGTCCTTCAATCCCTCGCTGATGATTTCTCTATCTTCGTAATCATATCCTCTCTCCCTCATTTTTTTTTCCTACGAAATGTTCGTAGATATTCCCCAATTAAGTTCCTGTTACCCGAAAGTTCCGGTCTACAAAAACTTCCAGCGAACATAAATCAAACACTGTTTCCATATTCAGAATCAAAGGTAGGACTTTTTTTCATCTTCGTTTTCTAATAATCTTTTTCATTTGATCATCTTTTTAGAACTTTCCATTTATACCCTTCAAAAGTTACTTCTATTATGGCTGGTAAACTTATGCATGCTGTTTGGTACGAAGGTTATGGTGGTGGTGCTGCTGCTGCCGCCTTAAAAGGTAACTTTTATTTGTAAAAACTGTAGAAGTTATTGTTTTATTTTCTTGAAGTTAATATAAATAAATATATTTGTGGTCGTTTCAGCATGTAGAAGTTCCGGTTCCCGGTCCAAAGAAAAATGAGGTTTTACTTAAATTGGAAGCAACGAGTTGATTGGAAAATTCAGAAAGGCTTACTGTGTCCCCTTTTTCCGTGCAAGTTCCATCACATACCCGGTACATTCTCACAATTTTTAAGATTCTCTTGATGTGTGATTATGTATGAGATGTATCACAATGGCAATTGAATTAAGCGAAGGTCTCCAATTTATGTTTTTTGAACTTAATTTTCATAAACAGGGCCAAATAATCCCCAAATACTTAAAAGAAGCAGTACAGTTCTTTAAATTTAATATCCAACCTCATGAATCTAGAACTCTATAAGTTTAAATGGCTTGACCTCCAATAGCATCCTAAAGTGTAGTTCCAAGGAGATCTGTGGGTACTCATGTAGGTTTGTTTCTTTGGGTAAATTCGTTTTCTGTTGGTGCTGACGTGCTGGTTGTATATGGTCTCCCAGCTACTGATGTGGCCTCTATAGGTTCAGAGTAACTCTTAACTCAGTTTTGTGATTTTCTGGTATGCTCTGTTTGTATATGCTCGTGACTATAAAAAAACAACAATTTCGTTCTGATACAATCACAGAGCTCAATATCGTTTTGGTAGATAACATATATGATCACGACTCACATAGCCCGTTGATATGCTTTTCTATTTTATCTTACATGCTCAATCTGTTTGTAACACACATATTTTCTTATGACAGACATCATGGGCCTACAATTGGTGTTATTGAATGTCCAAAGCTTAATTCTTTGAAGTCCGGGATAGGTGTTTTGAATGACTTTCCATGTGTCAGCATTCCTTGCAATGCCCGTGATAGCCACTACCAAGTAATGTTACTTTAAAAAAAACTTTTGAAACAGTACCAGTATCATCCAATTGCTTTTTATCCTAGCTGTATATATGCTCGGCATGCATATGGTAACAAACATTTGCTGGCTGTTCAATTTTTCGTGTTCTACAGGCGCTTGGCTGGCAAATTGGGTCTGCAAAGATTTGAATGCAAAGATGTGCTGCATCTTCACAGTGGTTAAAAGAGAGGATTTCTCTATCAAGATATGCACATGTAATCTATTGCTATGCCTTGACATTTATATCAATGTGGAGAGTGTTGGGTTGAATATGAACTCCAAATAACATTAAGGTATTTTTCTGGTGCAGGTACCCTTGGGCAACTTTGAACTTGATTGGCTTTTATTTACAGCAGATATATTTTTCTCCAGAGAATTGCGTCATCACCAACAGGTTAGCTCCCAAAAGTCAAACCTATTTGTGCAAGTGCTACTATTTCTTCTTTAATTCAATAAACTTTCTGTGCCTATATTTTCTTATCACCGGCGTATAAACCAAACTGAAGGTACAACTCTACTACTCTGTCATGGCCTTTCTTATTAAAATATTATTTAGTTTTACTTTTTTCTTTTTTTTCTAACATGCATTTTATTTTTAAGGATTCATTATGCTTCTGATGTTGGATTTCATGTAACCATAAGGAAAATATTTTATAGGGTTAAAATTGAATTAGTAAAACAGTATAAAGACAGGCCTACGGTTGTTGTAATCTATAGAAAGACCTTGGTTGTTTTAGTCTATAGATTTGTGACTATACCATACCTTTAGTACTAGAACCTTATAACTTCATATTCGTTATTATGATTTCCTGTTGTATTAATTTGATGCGATGATCATGATTTTCGATTGATAGGTGGGATAAGAATAGGATGGATAGATTCGTCCCTTTTCACTTCCATTCTCTTGGGGCTGGGTTCCTATAAAGGTTTATCGTTCCGCTTCTCCTACTGGTCTGGTGGTTGAGATCCAAGGCCCACTGGTGAAGGGAGTTCATTTGCTGTTGTGGAGTCAAGAGGTCGCTATTGATGCTGCGAGCTTTCATCGGTGCTGGAGGAACAGAAAGACCAAACTGGTTTTGGTTCACTCGTTCTTGGCGCTAGGGCTTGGTCTTATTTGATTGGATTAAAGACTGATATGCTTCCCGAGCCAGCTAAATACAGGATCTTGGTAAACGCAATGATTTGCAAAGAACAAGAAGAACGGGGGTTATGGCGAAGAATAGGAAGAAAGCTACTGAGGCTCTTGGGCCAGTTAAGAGAGTTAGTCTTCTTCAGTATCCCATTTGTCTATTACTCAAAGTGGAATCACAACCGCCTCCACGAAAAGAAGGGTCTCCAGCAGTGTATTCATGGTCACTCCAAACATAGGATTGTCGTCTAGGTAATCTCGCTTTCCTCATACAGGTATTTCACTGCTCTGATTTTTTTTTTCTTTTCGGTTTTATTTGTTGCTTCTTTTCCCACTTTAAGTATTCGCTAATATCGCTAATCTGCATGTTACAGGCTTATTCTGTATGGTTTAAGCTTTTTCAGTATCATACTCAAAGGTGAGTTTACTTTTTAAGGAATTGTTTCAATTTAAATAATGCTACAGTTTATTCTAGACTTGCAACCCACCCGCAACTTCATGTTTCAATCTCAGACTTGCAACTCCATAAATCACAACTATCCTCATTCAGACTCTTAAAAATAATCTTCGCAGAACAGACACCGTTTGGCCAATTAAAACCCGTTCCTCTTCTTCTCCAAAAAAATAACAACATTCTGAAACTCTCGGCCATGAATCTATTTTTGGGTTTTCCACCGTATTTTCCCAAAAAAATAATAATGATGTTTGTTTCTCTTGGACACAACTCTATTCAATCTCGCTTTCCTCATACAGGTATTTCACTGCTCTAATTTTATTTTTCTTTTCGGTTTTATTTTTGGCTTCTTTTCCCACTTTAAGTATTCACTACTCTGCATGTTACAGGCTTATTGTGTATGGTTGCGCGCTTCATTTTCAGTATCATACTCAGAGGTGCGTTTATTTTTTAAGGGATTGTTTCAATTTAAATAATGCTACAGTTTATCCTAGACTGGCAACCCGCAACTTCATGTTTCAATCTCAGAGTCAGGGTCTTCTGAAGAGTTTATCATTTAAATTTTGTAATGTTCTTATTTTTTTAGGGTTTTATTTGGTTGTCATGTGGATAATGACTAATCATAAACTGTGTTTTGATTTTTGTTTTTTGCGGTGTTATTTGGTCGTCATGTGGATTACAAATAATTGTATGCTCTATAATGGTTCTGTGTGATTTTTCTCAAGAGTTGAAGTACAATTGTCATAAATTGTACCATGAATTTTCACAATGTTGCTAGCTTATCAATCAAAATATAAGAAAGAACTTGGGATGGCTTTTGATATTCTCGGCTTATTTCTTTGCTCCAAGTATTCATAAATAATTATTTACTGCTCTATGTATGTCTCAAATACTTATGGGATTTTCTAGCTGTAGTCTGTGGATTGTCCATTGGCTTCAAACCTCTATATCTCTACTTTTGCCATTCTGGCTATTGATTCATCCAGAACAATCCAGTAATGTACTGTAACTTCTGTGACAGTTTATGAGACCATGCTCACGTGACAAGAAACTTAAAGGGGAATGGGCTGTGTCACTAAAATCCGTTGAAGATATTCATGATGTATGATTTTCATTTCCATTTCCATTTCATAGTATTACTGTGCCTTTCAATTTCTTTAGCTTAAACAATTCCATGAGAAAATATTTTCTCATTTGGTTCTTGATGCATCAAAGATTTATGCAATGGTGCCTGGGAAAACTTAAAAGCAATCCAGAGGACGATTCATCAAGGACATTCACTACAAAAAGAACGACTTTACCCGACTGACTATGGCTGTCGCGAAAGGTATTACCCGACAGACCAAAACTGCTGCAAGGCCATCGGAAAATGCTCGGTCGGCATAGGCTTCCGACTGTATTTATTGGTCAAAACAGGCCATCGGGGTTGAAGATCTTTGCCGACGGACATTCCTACTGTTAATAACCGTTGGATATGCCGGCTATCAAAACCGTCCGGATAGTTCTTTTTATCCAAAGACCGTCGGATATTCCTGGCTTTGCTAAAACCGGCCGGATATTCCTACTTTTAAAAACCGTCGATAGTTCTCAATTGTTATGAACCGTCCGGTTAGACCGACTATCACCGGCCGTTTGGATATGCCAACTACTAGGCGTCGGGTAGTTTGCTATTAGGCGGTTTTTATCCGTCGGGTTATTAGTTCTTTATTTAAAAAAATATATATTTCTTATAATAATTGTTTCAGGTATCCCAACATTGCATTCTTTCCTGCACCAATTACATTCTTGCAAGTTCCTACTCAAATGCTACAAACGCTAATGTATTCATAAAGAAACAATGTGTTCATAAAAAAAAAAACAAGAATAAGACATGTCGTTCACTAAGTATACATATTACTTCCTTCAGAAACCAAAAATCAGCACCACACCATCTGTCTAGCAACCAGTCCTAGTAATCTCTAGTACCCTAGCAATGACTAAGCACCAATTGTTTAGCAACCTGCTGAAATTCAAAATTAGGACTTTCACCAGAAGTAAAAGCACATAGTAACGCCACCATTGAATGTCTAACCAGCTTGGATCTCTGACATTGGCCACTAGATCACTTGACTATCACAAGATTACTAGTAACGTCTCCTGGGAGAGGTATTTGATATGCCTCTAATAGAAATCTACCTACTAATCATGGAGGGAAACATAATTTCTTATGAATGAAAGTAAATCGACTAGAAATCGCCTTTCCTGTTGAGCCTTGCCTAATATGCCATTTCTCCAATCCATCTGGCAATGCTCAATTGTCAACACATGACACATGATTGCAATGATGAGCACCATGAAAGGTGGAAAATCAAACTTCCACAGAAGAGCGAGCAACATGAAACCAAACTGTCAAATGAAAATCAGGGTGAGAAGGCAAGAACTGTACAACTTGATGATAGAAATCTAAAAAGACTCCTATCTAGTATGCCTACTCTTTTTCCGGATTCTGACACTCAAATGATGCAAGTGAATAACCCTAAGACTACTAGGAAGCTTACCACAATATGAATTGTGATGGAAACCGCATATATCCGCAACCACTAAAAACGTTATCAAGAAAAGAAAACACAAAACATGATCTAGTTTTCATTTCATTTACTATCCAAAAAACAAAAAAGCGGCAATCAAATTGCGGCGAAAGGATAAATGTAAAGTATAGCTAATCCATACTAGACCATGAACGAATAAAAATCACCGTATAGTTTTTCATCCTCCGAAGATTGCTCTCTCGGTCAATACATCACCGATGATGACACTTAGGCCAGGGTTACATCGGGACAATGTCAGAAGCACTACGACCCGCATCAGTTGAATCAGCGATTGCTATTCCAATGTCAGCCTTCTTAAGGGCAGGAGCATCATTCACTCCATCACCAGTCATTCCATATATATGTTTCCTCGCTTGCAAGCATTTCACAATCTCATATTTGTGCTCTAAAACAATATATAAAACGCAATGAGACGCAAACTTTAAGCCCCATAAGACAATTTGACACCTTATACGATGATAGTGAACCATACCAGGGAAGACACCAGCAAAGCCATCAACTTTCTCTATTAGATCATCAATAGGCAAGGCTGCAATTGATTCATCCTTGTTCTGACCTAGTAGAGCAGATGAAGGGTACACATTCATTCCCATTCCCAGATGGCGACCTGTTTCCTTTGCTATTGCCAACTGATCACCTGACACAAGTAAAAAAAAAGAACAAAAATAAATAAATAAAATCAAGTAATTGATCCAGATAGTGAAGAAAATCACAAAATCACAAAATTAAAAAATAACAATATAGAGCCAAAATAAATGCGTAGGTAGACGAATTTACCTGCTCAGGTGCACCCTTACTGACACGATGCATTTTTCCTTCACTGTTAATATAAGTTAAAGCTGTTCGCTTGTCTGTAGGATTGAATGAAAGGAAGTGAATCTCACGAATACCAGCTCGCACCTATTGGCAGGAGGAGAAAGGGACAAGTCAGCCAAAAGAAAATATGGGGAAAAGAACAGAGGTAATAAACTACAAATAAAATTTTAAAATAAAAATAAAAATCTTTTTCACAATAAGATGGTTCGTCCACTTACCTCCTTTGGATCAGCCAGCATTCCAACTATAACAGCGTCTATTGCATCCTGATTCTCCACACGAGAAGATATGGCTGCCATTAGAACGACGCTATCTGGGTCTACTCCTTTCATGAAAATCTGAACAAAAGAATATCATGCAGATCTATCAGGTCTATATTCCAGAACGTATGTTAGGTTAGAAAAAGAGCAAACCAGCAGTAGTATTATCCGTCTAACCTCAATTAGATTTCTGTCTCTTGAGAGCTTGTTCGGGTCAAAGTTCCAATTTTATCACAAAAGCACATCCATGCCCGCCATTTCCTCTATTCTTTGTCATTCTCTTCGTGATGGCTCCCTCGCATTAGTTAAATTCCGAGAGGTATCATCATTATCAAATTTTGTAAACCACACAAAATCAAAATTAAAAACCTTGAAAAGTACTATGACAAACCCGGCTGAGCTAGGCGATGGGAACCAATTGCCATTGTAATCGACAAAACTGTCGGCATTGCAATGGGAATTCCTCCAATGAGCGACACCAAGAGGTTGTCAATTCTGACGATACTTCCGGTCTTGTATGGGATACATGACGATGATCTCTATAATCATTCCCATGGCAATGGAACATATCACGAAAGTTCCCAATAGCGGTTAAGACCTAAGAAGTAGTGTATATACAGATATAAAACTAGCACGAAAAGTGAATAGGAATATAGATAAATCACTTCAACAAGAAATTTTTTTTCGTAGATACTTACCTTTTGGAAATGGCCAACTTGATTTGTGGAGTCTACAAGATGGTCACTTTTCCGAAGAAGGTATGAACACCGATGGCGATCCACAACACTTCAAGCTCACCTTGTTTGCATGTAGAGCCGGAGTAAACACCATCTCTTGGGCCCTTTGTTACAGGAAGGGACTCCCCGGTTAGAGAAGACTGAAAATTCAAAAGGAGAACATATCAGAATTTTAAGAGGGTGGAGGAGTATTCTCGATTGCATAATGAGTTTTAAAAAGGGACGATCATTAGATAGTAGAGTCACCTGGTCAATTTTTAATGGGTCTCCCTCGAGGAGACGAGCATCGGCTGGTACTATGTCTCCAAGTTTTATACTGATGACATCTCCAGGAACAAGAACTGCTGCATCTTCTTCGTTCCACTTTCCATCTCGAAGTACCTATTTTAGTTTCATGAACCCATAACAATTTTAGATACCACATGGAAATGAAACAAATTCGAAAAACATCACTCAACTTATTATTTTTACTCTTCACTTAGAATATCACTGACTTACTACTATCAAGCCTAAAATATCATTATTTTCACCTAAATGACCCCATCACTCAAATTCTAGTTTATTCTTTATCTAAACCCAACACTCAATTTCTCATCATTAGGCATAATAATGAAAACTATACCAACTCCAAACAACTAAAATTCGGCTTCCAAAAGCAGATTTCGCTTGAAAAAAGCCTTTTAAAACCAATGGTGTTCATAACTTCTTTAAAATAGATTCTAAACAACAGCCTATAATTATTAGATGCAAAACTTAAAATTAAAACAGTCGATTGAAGAAAACAACTAAATGCAAAATGTAAAACCTCAGATAAGCAAAATCTGCTCAATCTAGTACCTTAGCCTTAGGGGCTAGACGCAGCCCATAAGAGCTGCAGCGCATTTTCGCATTATTTTCCTCAATGAAGCTAATCGTTGAGTTAATAACAAGTAGAGTAATAATCCCTACAAAATCCTGCCAAGTCGGAGGCTTTCCCTGCAACACAATTCTTAAAAATCGAAACAAAATCACATAAAACAAACAAACAACTTCATAAAACACATAATTTAAGCTCACCCCTCCATTTGCTAGTGCTATAGCCATAATTGCAGCTGCTTCCATGACCCAAGACAAAGGGTTCCACATGAAGCCTAATAACTTCAAAAACTTACTTTCCTATAAACACATAGAAATGAAATAAAGATCAAATTTTGAAGCAAAATGAATAAAACAAATGGCATATAGGAGAGTGTCAATGAAACAAACCTTCTTTTCCTCTAACTTGTTAAACCATCTTTACTACATCTCAAATTCTCAAATACTTCTTCAATGGGTATGTTTTCCTGCACTCAAAACATCACAAAACTCATCAAAAAAACCAAAAAAATGTACTTTACATGAAAAAGAAGAGATAAACAAGTACCAAATCCACAACTTCCTTTAACACAGCTTCAAGAAAATCTGAACAAAAGAATATCATGCAGATCTATCAGGTCTATATTCCAGAACGTATGTCAGGTTAGAAAAAGAACAAACCACCAAAGAGTATTATCCGCCTAACCTCAATAAGATTTACGTCTCTCGAGAGCTTGTTCGTGGTCAAAGTTCCAGTTTTATCACTGCAAAGCACATCCATGCCTGCCATTTCCTCTATTGCTATCATTCTCTTCGTGATGGCTCCCTACATCGCTTAAATTCCGAGAGGCATCATCATTATCAAATTTTGTAAACCACACAAAATCAAAATTAAAAACCTTGAAAAGTACTCGACAAACCTGACAAACTGTTGAAATTTGGGTGATGGGAACCAATTCAGAGGTGAAGTTCCCACTATAAACGCATTACATTGTTTCGAAACTGATAGATCACTGCATCAAATCAATAGCAACTGAAAACCCAAAATACTAAAAACAAATAAAATCAAACAAAACATAAGAAAACCCACAATTGAGGAATGTAGACATGAACATTAAAAAGCCCCACTCCAACCAATGCCTCGACAAGAACAGTAAGTCCAATAGCACCAATACCATCACCATTAGTAACTAAAACAATCGGTTTGGAACAATCATTCTCAGAATTAACACTAACATCATTTGTAGTAGAAATAATATAAACATTAGGCAATAAAAAATGAAAATAATAACCGTACCAGTTCTTATCTTCAATTTCCTAGACTGAAATCGTGTACCGAATCTCGTCTTCACAAATGTAAACCATTTTTACAAATTCGAAGCTCAGAACGGAAATTTTCAAAAATCAGTTTCAATATCGAAATTTTCTAAAAAATTTGGATTGAAATGAACGGAAATTACCGAAACAAAAATAAAAGGGGTGAAAACCCTAGATTTCTGAAAAATAATGAATCTAATTTCATATGTCAGATGGCCAATTGGAGGGGAGGGAGAATTATTGACATTTTGAGATTGGATAGAGTGGGTGTACCTTTTTGGAGTGGGAAAGAGAGAGACAGTGAAGTGGCTACAACAAGCGTGAGTGAGAGAGGGATAACAATTTTAGGGGGTTTTTTTTTGTTCTTTTAGTTTTACCAAATATTTTAGGTAGGAAGTGAAATTAGTTTGGTTGGGCCTGGTATTTGTAAGAGATATGCCAACAGTTAATAACTCTCGTAGAACCGTTGGGTACCCAGGGAGATGCCCAGATTATACCCGACAAATGGCCAAATTATACCCGACAGACAAAATGCGCAGGGAACTTCCTACACACAGAAGCCGTCGGTTATTCTATATGGCGTCTCTCGGGTAAACCCGTTTTTTTGGTAGTGATTGTTGGAACAGGTAACACCATTTAAAACCTATCATTTCTCCATGGGTGCATATTCAGAACTTTGTAACATCGCCCAGACTCCTGATTCGTTTTAGTTACTCGTGACTTGAAGGGGAGGCAACCTCCCTTTGTAGAAAATCTTAGTAGCAATAGTAGCAATGCAGAACTTTTCATAGTCTGTCCTGCATTTTTAGTTTTGTCATGTAATACGTGGTCAACTAACATAGTATTCATATCATTACAGGTGCAAAGCAGTTACTACTTGGTGAGCTTGGTTGACAATGATTATATCAAGGGGGACCTCTTTGCCGCCGTTTTCAATGAAGTATAACCTTTTCTCATCCTACTTTTCTGCTATAAAAGTTCCTGTTGCAGCCACCAAGAAATTTGTCTCCAGTTTGCATATGATAAGTTGATTGTCAGCAGAAGCCAAAGTAAGAGTAGTAGTAGGCTGCATTGTGTTGGAAGTGTATTGCTTGCAATTTTATTTTTTATATTTGCATTCTATTCTCCCTAATAATGCAAATTGCATCCAAAAGGGTCCAGAATTTTCTAATTTATTCGCGTTTAGTTCTTGAATTGTATTAAAAATTCTGTTGTTATGATAGTGAAAGATCCACTTCCATGTCAGTGAATTCTGTTTTTGACAATGACCACAAATATATCTTCTGAGCCAAGATTGACAAATATATTCTAGCAAAGAAAAAAAAACAAAAACAAAAATATGCCTTTATAATACAGTTCATCCATAGGACCATAGGATAACTAACATTAACATGTTAACATCCGACAAATTGTCAATATTGTGAGCAAAGCGATTTATTCATGAAACCCCATAAATTAGTTGGGTAGAATAAATCTTCAAGGCCAACAACACCTAATGAACTAAAAGAGTTGTTTCTTGATCAAAGTGAATGTGGACAACATTTTAGAGAAAACATACGTTCTTACAATCATATTTTTTTCATTTACTTCGATGGGTGTTGACCTAGATAAAAAAATTGCAAGTGGTAGGGAAAGTGTTTTTTTATATCGTGCACGGGGTTCTATTTATCACAAAATAGGGAGCCTCTTACCAACACCTTCATAGCAAACCTAGATTTTTGCAACTGGATGTCTTTGACACTAATCATGAGATTGGAAATCGTCATGTTGAAAATGAAAATTTAAATATACATATTATTTCTAAGATAAAATCTATCTTGGATAATTGCAATAATCCATTTATAGGTGTGTTTAGACAATTTGGACAGAGGGATGACTTACAGCAATGCAGACTAATCATTAAAGAGTTGAAAACTGATTGTAGGGAACACATATTGCCAAAAGAATCGCAAGTCACCACTGTCTTGATTGGTGATAATGATCCAAAACTATTGGAACCAAGAGATATAATAGTTCAAACATATATAGGTCATATTCCTCCAATTCCAGACACCGCGGGATATTACGATCCATTACAGTATCCTCTTTTATTGCCATTTGGTGAATATGGGTGGGATCTAAGTGTACATCGTAGTAGTACAAGAAGAATTAGTTGTCGTGCTTACTATTCTTATATTCTTCAAATATAAACTTCTTCTTTGCTTTTTGCAATATTTTACGGTCTTTTTTTTTTTAAATCAAATTCATTTTTATAATTATGAATAATTCTTTCATTCCATATTCCATATTCGTCCTTGCGAGGTATCTTTGTTTCTTCTTGGTTGTCGCCTTCTTCAACAATTTGTTGTTGACATCCGTGTAAAAATACAAACAATGACACTCAGATATTATCGTGAAAATCAGGCAAACATTAGAGCTGAATCCACTTTATTACATTACATCAATCATTTGTAAGAATTCAATTTCTAACTTTCCATGCTCCTGCAGTCATACCAAACAACCAAGAGTTCATTTGCGAATTTCATCAACATAATACCTATTTTTTTGGTATATTAGTTTGTGGCATATACACTAATCTACTATCTATATACTAAAGCAGAGACCTCTAATTGAGGATTTTCTCTTTCCTATGTGGCACTCTAATATGAGAGAGTTAGTTTTTTTTCTCTCCTATGTGGCACTATAATATGAAAGATAGTCTTTTCTAATAGCCTACAATCTCACATACATAGAACCTCTTAGGAGAGTTTGAGTGTATTTCTAATTATTATATTTGGAGAGTTTGAGTGTATTTCCAATTCTTACATATTTGATCAAATAAAAAAAATTGCTAAAAAATAGGTGATTTGTAAAAGGTAATTTCCTATTATGAATCAAACACTTTTAGTGTTCCAATTCTTATATATTTGATCAAATAAAAAAAATAGGTAATTTGTAAAATTCCTTATTACAAATCATACAATTTTAGTGTCTATGATAAAACACCGACTTATTTCAAATATATTCTTAACACGGCCTCAAAACATAGTTAAAAACAATTATACAAAAAATAACATCACAAAATATATAATAGAAAATGAAAAAAAAATAACGGCAAAGCAATAATGACAAATATTTTTAAAAATTGCTAAAAAATAGGTGATTTGTAAAAAGTAATTTTCTATTACGAATCAAACACTTTTAGTGTTCCAATTCTTATATATTTGATCAAATAAAAAAAATTGCTAAAAAATATGTAATTTGTATAAACTAATTCCTTACTACAAATCATACAATTTTAGTGTCTATGATAAAACACCGACTTATTTCGAATATATCCTTAACATGGCCTCAAAACATAGTTAAAAACAATTATACAAAAAATAACATCACAAAATATATAATAGAAAATTAAAAAAAAAAAAAAAAAAAAAAAAAAAAAAAAGGCAAAGCAATAATGACAAATATTTTAAAATATATATAATACTTGAATGAAACTAACGTAAAAAAACAATTAATGGGGAACCGAAAACTGGATGCAAATGTATCGAACTAACCTCAAATAGTATTTAACGGAAAATCAGAAACTGGATGCAAATGCAAACATTAAACTAATCTTAAAAAGTAATTAATAGAAAATTGGAATATATATGGATACAACTCAGTAAACTAACCTCAAAGAATAATTAACGGAAAATCCAAACTTGGATGCAAATACATCAAACTAACATAAAAAATAATTGTCGGCAAATCGAAACTTGCAAATGCATTGAGCTAACCCTCAAAGATTAAATTAATAGAAAATCAAAACCTGGATGCAATTGCATTAAATTAACATCAAAGAAAAATTAATTATTAATTGGAAACATGATGCAAATGCGTGGAACTAATATTAAAAAATAATTAATGGGAAATCGAAACCGGATGGAACCTTGCACCAACTAATCTCAAAAAAATAAACCGGATGCAAATGCATTGAACTAACCTCAAGAAATAATTAATGGTAAATAGGAAACCGGATGCAAATTCATTGAACTAATCTCAAACAATAATTAATGAGAAATCGAAACTAGATGCAAATGTAACTTTATCAAATAATAAACGAAAATCGAAACCTGATGCAAATGCATTAAACTAATCTCACGTAATAATTAATGGGAAATCGAAACCGGATGCAAATGTATTGAACCCGACCTCAAAGAATAATTAATTTCAAATGTATTGAACTAATCAAAAGAATAATTAACAAGAAATCGAAACCGGATGCAACCGCATTGAACCAAGATCTCAAAAATAAATAACGGAAATGGAAATTGGATGCAAAATTATTGAACTAACCTCAAAATATAAATAACTCAAAATCGAAACCGATGCAAATACATTAAACTAACCTCAAAACATAGTTGGGTTATATATTGTGGGAATGTCTCGTAAGTATAATTTTGCATTTAAAATGATGTTTATCTTATCTCTTCCCCGTATGATTGGGAACTCTTTGCTATTCAAGTAGCTACAATATATATGAACTTCACCTTATTAGGCAATCTCACAAAACTTCAATCAAACTTCTATTATTAAACAACAAAATGAAGTTGAAGGGTTTTATTAAAGGTACATGAGTTATTTTTTTTTTTAATGGAGAATAAGGTTTTCACGTTATAAGAAATTTGGTTGAGTGATCAATATAATATTAATATATAAAAGTTTTGTATATTTACAAATATTTTTCAAAATAATTAATATAACAACACCCGTTCAGTAGATAATCTTTGAAGATTCTACATAGTAAGTCATGCATAATTTAAAGAATAATTAATGGGAAATCAGGAACTGGTAATCTTCAATGATCACACATAGTAAATCAAACATAATTGACTTTTTATGTCATGTTTGCAAGGACACTACAGATGGATCAGTAGAAGTTGGTATTATACACCACATTGGATAATTAAAAGGAAATCGGAATTGGAAATTGGATTCAAATGCATAACTGAGCTCAAAGAGTAATTAACGAAAATTGGAAACTTTATGCAAATGCAATAAACTAAACTAAAAAAGTAATTAACTAGAAATTGAAAACTGGGTGCAATTGCATTAAACTAACGTCAGATAATAACTAAAGGGAAATTAGAAATTGTATACAAATCCTTGAAAAATATTTAATGGGAAATCGGAAACGGTATGCAAATACATCAAACAAACCTCGATAATAATTAATAAGCCGAAAATCGAAACCTAATGCAAATACATTGAACTAAACTCAAAAAATAATTAACATAAAATAAAAAACCCGAATGCAACTGCATTAAACTAACCTCATAGAATAATTGGTGGGAAATCGAAAACTAAATGCAAATGCATTGAAATAATCTCAAAAATAATTAACGGAAATCGAAACCGGATATAATTGCATCGGACTAACTTCAAAGCATAAATAATCGAGACTAGATGCATATGTATTGAACTAACCTTAAAGAGTTATTAACGGAAATCAAAAACTAGATCCAAATGCAATGAACTAATCTCAAAGACTAATTAACTAAACATTGAAAAATGGATGAAACTACACCGAACTAACCTAAATGAATAATTATCGGAAATTATAAATGTGATGTAACTGCATTGAACTAACCTCAAAAATAATTAACGGAAATCGAAAACTTGATACAAATGTATTGAACTAACCTCAAAGAACAATTAACATAAATTCGAAATTGGATGCATTTGAAAACCTCAAAGAATAATTAACAAAAACCAAAAACTAGATGCAATTGCATTAAACTAAAATAAGATATTAACTAATGGGAAATCAGAAATTGGATGCAAATGCATTGAAATATCCTCAAAAAAAATAGTTAACCTTCAATAATCGTAATCAGCATGACCTAAAAGCATAAATGTCGGTTTTTAGCCTTCTCATATGAGTAATTACGAGTAATTAGAAACCCAAAATGAAAGTGAGTTTAAAAAACAAACTCTTACATGTATGCAAACTATATAGAAATTGTAAACTATCGAACTAACCTAGAAAAACAATTAACAGAAATCGTAAATTGGATCTGCGATGTATTGAACTAACCTCAAAGAGTAATTAACTAGATATTAGAACCTATGCAAATTCAATAAACTAATCTCAAATACTAATTAACTAAACATAAAAACTGGATGCAACTGTAAAAATTAACCTTAATGAATAAGTAACGGATATCATAAAATGGATGCAATTGCAATTAAATAATAATTGATGGAAAATCGGAAACTTGATGCAAAGCATTGAACTAACCTCAAAGAATAATTAATGAGAATTTGGAAACCTGATGCAACGTTCACATTAAACTAACCTCAAAGAATAATTAATGAAAAATCATAAACTTGATGCAAATGCATTCAACTAATAACCCTAAAATATATTTGTATTATATGTAGGGGAATAAATGTCTCGACAAATATAGTTTTGCATTTTAAGTAATGTTTATCATACTTCTTTTATTGTGATTGGGAATGCCTTGCTATTCAAGTAGCTTAAATATTATCTTCACCAAATTGGACATTCTCAAAAACTTCAATCAAACTTCTATTGTTAAAACTAACAATGAAAAGAAGTCGATGAGTTTTATCAAAGTTTGATGCTTCCTTTTATAGAGAATGGTGCAAGAAATTTAATTGAGTAATTAATATAATTTTCATATCTCATAGCTATGCATAGTTGCTAATATTTTTAGAATAATTTAATATAACGGCACCGTTAAATTCATGTGATAAATCTTTTCAAGTGAGAGTGGTGTATTCTTTGAGGATATGGAAACAATCAATCTATTTTAGTGATTTGTACACATTAGTATAAGTTTAAATCACCATAAATCTAATAAAACTATTATACAAGCTAGATCGAGTTTAAGATAATTCTATTTGAAAATTACGGATTAATATCCTAAACCACAAAGTGAAGAGGCTATCTCAATTTGATCCCTTTAGTTTCCAAGTACTTATACACCATAATCACCTATCTCAATTTGATCCCTTAGTTTCCAAGTACTTATGCACCATAATCATTTGCTCATTAACATATTTGGTTTATTTTCAATAAAAATATATTTTGATTCAAAAATTTGTTTGCTAAATCACCATAAATCTAAAAACACTATTATACAAGCTAGATCGAGTTTAAGATAATTTTATTTGAAAATTATGGATTAATATCCTAAACCATAAAGTTGCTATCTCAATTTGATCTCTTAATTTCTAAGTACTTATGCACCATAATCTATTTTCGATTTATTTTCAATAAAAATATATTCTCGATTCAAAATTTGTGTGAGACATTTTATAAAAGCCTTTTCAAAGCACACAAAATATTTAATAGATCGCGGGCGTATGCCCGGGTCCAAAATCTAGTATTTACTAAATTATAGGCTGTTAAATACCTCTTCGAATATATTTATGTGCACCATGGAAAAGCAGCAAAAATTGAATTGGACAAAGAACACAACTAGCGTATTGAAGTGTTTTTTTCTTATTGAAGTTTTTTGTCATACCTCTACCTATATTAATCTAAAATATGTTACATAGTATATCTATTCAAACAAATTTAATATATTACTATTCTAATTTACATGCGTTCATTCTTTTGATTTTCTCCACCCCAATTTTCTTTCCTAGCACGTGCGCATGTGCCCGTTTACTAGTAAAAGTAATTCGGATAGAGGCAAAACGAATGACAAAATGTTATTGGTCGTTGCATCATTGTTAAACATACCTAGCCAAACTAAAAAAGTAAGCAATCCTCGAAACTGCACGTTCTTAGAGCAACAGATGATGAACCAGTTTACCAAGAAAAAGGAAAAAAATTGCAACTGTATAACACTATCTGGTACAGACATGAATGTAATTTTTTTGGGTTACAATCCATGCTAAAATGTGAGCCATTTGAAAGCGTGGGGATGGGGCTTATATGAGTCGTCACCAGCTGATATCTCTACTTCTGTTGAAACTCTTGCTAGTTTCATTAGTTTCTCGCTAAAACCAGTTCTTCCGGCTTCAGTCATTTCTTTTGAATAGCAGATATTCATTCTCTCTATGGCGTTACCATTCTCAAACAAATGCCTCAAAAGTCTAAATTCACTCTCTGTTCCTTGAAGTGACTCGATTTTAAGTAATTTAAGATGATTCAATGTATGCACAGAGTACAACTCCTGTGGTTGCCAATATTCCTTTTCCACGAGTGTATCTTGCATTGTTTTTCGCATCTGCAGTTGAAAAAAATAAATAAAATGAGCTAAACCGCAGTTCTCCTCATATCATATTGGTATATGTAAAATTTATAAGATTTCTAGTATTACCATGACATAGATACCAAGAGTCTGCAGATTAGGAGTTCTTTTTAATAAAATGATAACAGCTTGAACTTGGTTTTCAATGGGAAGCATATGAAGGTGGAGATGCTTCAAAGTAGAATATGTAGGCAGACAAACTGGATCCCTGCTGGTGAGAGCCTGAGCAGATATTTCATATAAGTTCTCATTGTCAAACCCATTATTGCCAAATGTTACATGAGAGAAGAAAAAGAATTGAAACGTACCTCAATATAGAAATCATATAAGCATAGTTCGGTCACATTACGAAGTCCTGCCACAATTTTATGTGCGGAATGAATATAAGAAGCTCGCTGGTCTGACCTGGTTACAGACCAAATAAATGATGCAGTGCGCAGAGACAAAAGGGTCTCTAAACTGATGTCTGGGGGAAGACCAAGACAAGCAAATTGTTTGAGATTTGGGGCTGAAATATTTGTTTTCTTGTGATAATGCATAAACAGTAGACTCAAACGCTTAAGGCTAGGAACAAAGATGTTAAGAGGTTCACGACAATTACAGCTTAGG
Source organism: Coptis chinensis (assembly GCF_015680905.1). Classification (NCBI taxonomy): domain Eukaryota; kingdom Viridiplantae; phylum Streptophyta; class Magnoliopsida; order Ranunculales; family Ranunculaceae; genus Coptis; species Coptis chinensis. Next base: position 80,607,663 of record NC_141464.1, read on the forward strand.
AAGCTGCATCTTCTGATGGCCAAATTTTCTAGTACAGGACAGTTTGAGAAGAGTTTGTTTATTGAGTTTTCACAGGGAATATATACATCATCAAGCTTTAAAGTTTTGAGCAGAGGAAATCCAACAGTTCTGGGCAAGTCGAGTCCAACTTTTTCCAATGTCAGAGAAGTCAAGCTAATGCATGTGAATAGGCCACCAGAAAGTTCTGCATCATATATCGAAGTCAAGCTAATGCATGTGAATAGGCCACCAGAAAGTTCTGCATCATATATCGTTGAGAAACCATGTATACGAAGCTTCTGAACATTGTGGTCTACAGCGTACGAGATCCATGCATTGACATCAGGAGCAGATACAGGATACATATAATCGTTATTATTGACTTCAAAATTTATAATAGCTGATCCATCATGATGAGAAAGTATCCGATTAACAAAATCTGCATATTCTCCAGAATTTTTCTTTTGCATGAATGAAAATTGATCAAAATTTAGATTGTCGGCTAAATCTCCATAGTTCTTTTGCATGAAAGAATGTTGATCAAAAGTTAGATTGGAAAGTGAAAAGCATACATATCTCCATTGTCTAGAAAGGATGCTGGTTCTGAACGCATCTTCCATTGGAAGGAAGTCTAGAATGTGGCTTCGAATTGGTTCAGGCAAATCGCTGATCCTGTCCATCTCCATTCTTATGCACTTATGGTGATCAAAGCCTGTACTTCAATATCGTCCAATAATATTCAATGATAGATTCAAAGGGCCGAGATAGATTATAGTAGGGATAGAAGTTTTATATTATGTGAGATAAGCTTCTGAAATAAAGTAGAGACGAGTTAGGGAACTACGAATTCTAACAGTAATAAAACTCTTATATGAGATAATGATGCAGTCTAGAAACGTGGTCTGACGAAATATCACACGATCCAATTTCTGGGTAGCTTCTAACTGGAAGTTAGTGAAAGCAATATTGTCCTGAAACCACAATAGCTTTGACAGCCATATAAACCTATACTGCCATTGGATTACTCTTATTGTTTCAGAATTTGAGCAAGAGTCAATACTGTTAAATGTTTCTCTTCCAGCCGAAAGGCTTCAGTCACAGGACATCCAGATTCACCATCTTTTCTACGAAATGCCTTAGCAGCTGGAATACTTCGTCAACTTAAGCCACTCTATTCAACATTCATCCAACTAGGCTGAACAATCACATTAGATCACACTGTAATACAGAAGACCACTACATGATGCATAATTTTCAACGGGGCAAAAAGGTTAAAGGTTGAGGCTCATTCAGAAGATAAAGTTGCTTAGCTTACAGAAAAATAACTGTAGTGCCTCGAATTACCAATATAAGAAAAAGAGATGACCGTTGACTCTCACTTGTATTCCTATCCATAATAATGAGTAAGGAGTCTATGTTCTGAAGAATGAACTAAATGAAGTGCCTATCAAAGAAGATAACCTCACTCTTACAAATGGAATGAAGCATAAATTCATAATGCGGCGACAAACACTCTGTAATGCTTACCTTGTGTTTAGAACTGTGAACAGGAAAACATTTTATCCAATTCAATGTAGCATCAACTCTTTTTAGAAAGAAGTTCTGACACACCATGCTAGAAGGAAGAACAAGAGGTCAATCTTGTCATATTAATGACCTTTATCTTATCCATATTTGAACCTAGAGTTGAGCAACTTGTTTTGAAAATTTGCCTACACAAATCAAATATTAATAGGCTCTTTGCGTCCTTGGTAAACATACCTTCCCAAACTAAAAAGGATGAAGTTTACACAGGTATACCTCTAAAATGCTGGAAAGTTCATTCCTTAGAGCAACAGATGATGAACCAGGTAAAAGGAAACATATTTGCCGCAGACTTGAACACAGTGTTTTGGGTTACTATCCAATTGATATCTTTACTTGGGAGAAACTTTTGCTATGAATAACCTGTCAATGAATAACCTTTTGCTTGAACACAGTACCTGTCAATGAATAACCTGACTCTTACGAGCAGAAAGAATCACAACGCTACGAGCCTACGACGAACACTCTGGAATGCTTAACCTTGTGTTTAGAACTGTGAACAGGAAAACATTTACTGATAAAATGTAATTTAGCATGAAACTCATAGGAAAGAAGTTCTGACACACTATACTAGAAGGAAGCAGAACAAGCCAATCCTGTCATTAAGGGACTTTATCTTGTCGATGGAATGAATCCTGGAATAAATTCTGAAACTCAAACTCTGCAAGTAGAGCACTGTCCTCTGACATTGAATTAAAACAATCCTCTGAAATTGAATTAAATCGTATTTCATAATGAGTGTGTCAAATATGCAATTTTTATACAAAAAGAATAACCTTGTTTGCCAGTTCATTGTCCTGCTTGAAGCCTAGGTTTTGCATAAGTAAGAAGTAGCAACCCCGGATTAGGCAATTATGCATAACTGAACTTTCCTAGTTGGTTTCAATGGCAAGGATTGTCTACTCTTAAGTTGGTTGAACTGTTGAACTCCTACTGAAGCAAAACGTCCAGGCTCTTCAAGATACCCCTTTAAATCTCAAAAAACCAATATAATCAAGAAGAGTACATAAAAAACTTGGGATTTATGTAAATCTGAACTGAAAATATAAAGTCTATCTGAATATCTAATATGTATATATTAAAAACATTTAAATAAGACAAATGTACATATATAGGCAGTACAAAGTACTATACCTCTTGAATGTGACTTCAAGTTCTAGACCAAAAAGTTTGAAAGACTACATACATCCAGTCAACAAGCAATATATATCTGTGCATAATCACGGCAAACGATTCACGAAAATGATATTGCCACATCAGGAGAAACTTTGGTGAAAGCCAGTACCATGTCATTTAAAAACGTTCGGGTTGCTTTATCTGCTCGCTTGTGTCGTGAGTAGGTAATATCCATTTCCTTCATCACACTCCCATTCCCAAGCAAAAATCTCACAAGGTCTAATTCACTCCCACTTCCTCCAAAGTACTTAATTTCAACTTTTCTAAGGCACTTCAACATGCTCTGACTATTCAACTCTTCTAATAGTATTTGTCCTCCCACGTTGCCCATACTCGTAAGACTAAGTGTCTGTTCAATAATACACATTTCGTTTACTTTCATATATAACGAACCAAATAACCAATGCATTATCATAGACGTAAACAACTTGGTGAAATTAACAATACCTTGATAGATATACAAAGTGTTTGCAAGTTAGGATATCTCCTTAACAAGAACATTACCACTTCGATCGGCTTTTTATCCGGGTACAGATCAAGCTTCAAATGCTTCACAGTAGCACAAGAAGTAGGCAAACGCGCTAATAACTCTTGATGCCTAGTCAAAAACTAAGTATACAAACAAAACAAAACAAGTCTCATTTCATCGATACAAAACAAATAACACTATCTAAACCAAATTGAATCAAATGATACCTCAATATAAAGTCCTTCCAAAGCCAATTTCCCTAAGCCTAGGAAAAGAAAAGTCGATTTCATGAAACCTAGACAATCCTAATAGTTTCAAAAACCTAAGATTAGGCCCAGGGAATTGAAGTACACGAGGAGTAGTAAAATAACAACCCACTATACTCAACTCCTCTAAACTAGGACAATTCCTAAAATCCTGACAGCATCTCTATCATCCCTAAACGAGACAGTAAACAGCGATAAAGATTTAAGGCTAGGGAATTTAACTTGTAAGTTTTGTGGTAAAGTAAGTTTAAGATTACTAAACGAAAGGGAAAACAAAGACGTGGCAGTAGTAAATAAAGAGCGAGGTAAAAAGTTATCGAGTTTTCCAGACAAGACTGAAATATCGATATTTTGAACGTTATGTCGGATGGCAAAAGTGATGAAAGTTTTAATATCGAGAAATAAATTATTGTCGACGTGGAAAGTGAGTTTGAATAGTTTAATATCGGATGAGGTGTTGTGTTGAAGGAGTGTTTGGTAAACTATGTCTTTGAGATGACTTTTTACTACCGTGTCGGGGAAATTTAGTTGGTTGAAATCTAAGTGGGTAATAAAGGATGCTACTGTTTTCCATTTTGTGGAAAGTGATGTGCTGCGGATTTGGTCTTTAAGTGGGAGGAATGAGAGTATGTGGTTGCGGATTGTGAGGGGGAGTGCTGTGACTCGATCGCTTTTCATGGTGCTATTGAGATCATCTGATAGACTAATTCTGTTGGGTCTGTTTTTTAAAGTTTTTGTAAGAAGTTATGCAGACTTGCTGAGTTCTCTAGTCTTTAGATGGAGTCATGGAGACAGGTTCTGGGAGTGGATTTTTTTTCTTGGGTAATTAAGTCAAGGCCCGATACTTTGCAAGTCTAATTTGAGTACCCAGCCCAAAATCGAAAATTCAAAACAATTGGCACTTCTTTTGGGAATTCCTTTCCCGGCTGGTGGGTTATGTGAACACGACATTAGGTTATACTAGATTATTTAATTGACACGACATTAGTTCATCTATATTAGGGGCAGAAATGGAGACGTTACCATTATTAAGATTGTTAGGATGTTCGGGAGTTCATGGTCATTCAGATCATTTCTGACAAAAAGTACACAAACAATGCAACAAATAGCCCATGGAACTGTTTTTATAAAAATAGAAGTGTTCAAATAAGATTACTAATGGTTATTAATCTTGGCTCTTTCTAAGTTTGTAACTCATTCAAAAAAATGACTTTCGGCCCTTGCTTAGACTTGAACCAAGAATGTCTACAACCTTGAACCTTCCCTCACAAGCTGGAATTCATGTAGAATAGCTGTATTATTGTGATTCTTGTTAAGTTGTTATTTTTCTGGAGACATTTTTTAAGACGTAGAATTGCTGGGCGAGTTGCTTTTGATTGTTTTGAATAGTTCAAATGTGAGCAAAAGCCTACTATAGATGTGAATATGTCATGTCTGTGTATCTTACTCTTGTTAGCTCGTGCATCTTAATGTTTGTGTATCTTACTCTTGTACAGTTTTTTGTTTTCTGCTGCTCTGCTGTATGAGATTAATAAGCTCTCAGGGATGGCGCTGGCCAAGAGTGAGACTAAAACAAAGAGGCATTGACCACAGTATATGCTGTATGAAGTTTGAGTTTAATGCCATTATGTTAATTTTGAGAGCACTCATGTGGTAGCAAACATAGGAAAAACATGTGATTGTAATTTTTGAGAAGATAGTTTCTTGGAGGTTCTTGTATGAAGTTCCCATCTGGCTGTACTCTTATATTGATTATCTAATGGATCACATTCCTCTTTTGTTAGGGCAAAAAGAAGGAAAAAAAAAAGAAAAATGCAGGCTGCCTTTTGATTTCTTTTCCATTATTGCCATAATATTAGTGGTTGTCCAGCATCATAGTACTGAGTTCTCGACTTGAAAGTGTGAAGTGATTTTTTCCAGTAGTGTTTGAAAATCGTTAAGCAAATAACCCCATAATTGCTCTGAGAAACCCGCCACCTCTAGACTTGTTATCTAACCCTAAGCATCATAAACACCAAAATGTTGTTATCTAAATAGTCATGCTACTATCATAGAACCTTGTTAGAGTCATACTCATTCCTAACTCAGTCTCTAATTATTTGGATAAAGTGTTGGAGTGAAGTCTTCTTCTTATCCTCTTAATTTTTAAATCCTTTCAATTTAATTGTTAATCCTCAACAGTCTCCAGCTTTCAGATATTTCAGTAATGCCTCTTGAACTTTGGTTGGTTACTACTAATGATAATGTGTATGAGTTAGTTATCAAACTGCAAAAGTTTGATCACAACAGTGTATTATTTCTCAAGTGCAAGAAATTTCATGACTGGTCACATCCCTCTCCATTATTAGCAGTTTCAATCCTTTCAATTTAATTATTAATCCTCAAGAGTGTCCAGCTTTCAGATATTGTTCTTCTGTACTGCTTACTGCAGATAATGTTTCAGTAATGCCTCTTGAACTTTGGTTTGTTACTGCTAATGATAATGCGTATGAGTTAGTTATCAAACGGTAAAAGTTTGATCACAACAGAGTATTATTTCTCAAAGTGCAAGAACCAATAAAGGCAATAAGGTGATTTTAATTTCCGAAGTAAGGTTTTCCCTGCAACCTTACTTCTGAATGTTTTTTTTCCTAAATCACCATTATAAAAGTAAAATCAGAATACTCTCACCATCTGAAAGGAGGACAAACAAGCGACTTCAGAACAATATGTTGGGTTGGTGGAACCGTCGAGCTTTGCTCCGGTTGTCCGTATACCACACTCACCCCGCATCGATGAAGAGGCGCCGACCGCCGTCCATGGCCTTCCTTCGCGCAACAGCAAATACCGATGCCTAAAGAAGAAGGCGCGCTCGCGCTCACCTAAGCGCGCCTTTTCGCTCCCAAATTTATTGAAGAGGGCTGCCTAACCTAAAAGCCTTTTCAGCTCGGCTTTTAATGAAGATGCCACAGCTATTACCTATGCCTATGCGCCAGCCAAGCTCCAGAATTGCGGCCCAAGCCCATTTACTTCCCCTTTGTCTATGTACACCTATATAAAGGAAATAGATTAGGGTTTTGAAGGACAACTTTGAGAGATTCATTTCTAGGGTATTGTGGGAGCTCTGTTGAGCTAGGGTTTGAGTGAGGCCTCTTCTTATTGATTCTTGATCTCTTGTAAACTCTCCAATCTTTGTTATAAAGGAAACTCGGCTCTTGTGTGTGGATGTAGGTAACATTTACCGAACCACCTAAATCTCTGTGTCTCTTTGCATTGTTACTTCCATTATTATTGTTGCTATGGATTGTGATGATATTGTAGTGGTTTTGCTTTGTTGAGGTTGTTGTGATAACTACCAAAGTCTTGGGTGGGTGATTTCCTTGGTGTGAGCTCCAAGTTGAAATCATTTGGGATAGAAAGTAGCTAGATTGAGGTGTGACCTTCTAGTGAAATCTCCCAACAAGTGGTATCGGAGCACGGTTTTGAATCAGTGGAACAAGGTGTTGTGAGGAAAGTTTCCACCTTTGGCACAGAGAGAGCTAGGTGTTTGAAGAAATTCCTCTGAGAGAGTCTCCACCGTTGCGTTGGTTCAAGTGGAAGTCATGACGACCGAAAAGGAAAGCTACAAGATAGAGAAGTTTGACGGAACAAACTTCGGCTATTGGAAGATGCAAATTGAGGATGTTCTCTATCAAAAGGATTTGATGGAAACATTGATATGTGAGAAGCCCGATGAGATTCCGCAAGATAAATGGGATTTGCAAGATAGAAAGGCCTTGGCCACAATCCGATTGAGTCTTTCGAAGTCGGTAGCCTTCAATATTAAAACTGAGAAGACGGCGAAGTCTCTCATGGAGGCACTTACTACGATGTATGAACAACCCTCGGCCGCAAACAAAGTCTATTTGATCACCAAGCTGTTTAGTATGAAAATGTTGGAGGGGACCTCCTTCAAGGATCACCTAAATGAATTCAACCAAACTAAGGACCAATTGGAGTCGGTTGAGATTACATTTAGTGACGAGGTGCTAGCTTTGGCGATACTTGGACAATTGCCTCCAAGTTGGAAGGCGACTATGGCGGCTATTAGTGGCTCTGCGGGAATGACTAAGTTGAAGTTTGAGCATGTTGTTAGTATGGTACTAACTGAGGAATCCGGAGACAGGATTGTCCGTCATCTTCGATCAACTTCGGGAATCGGCATTGAGCAATCGAAAGTAGGGAAGAAAGTCAAACAGAGTCGTAGTAAGAAAAAAAGGAGGGGAGATCGAAATCTCAAGCCTCCCAATTGCAAAGCGTTGAACACAAACCTCGAGACATAAGTGAAGTGGTGTGCTATAATTGTGGTAGGCCCGCCACTATAGCCCCAATTGCCCCGGCACCAAGAAACAACAACAACATTAATAAGAACAAGAAAAAGATCATCAAGAAGCTAATGTTGTTGAGATGGTAGATGACGCTTTGATATGTTCATGGAGCACAAGAAGGAGTCTTGGGTACTTGATTCCGCATCTCTTTCCATGCTACCTCACATCGAGAGTTCCTTGAGAACTACACCGAAGGTGACCTTGGAACGGTCTTTCTCGGTGATGACCAACCTTGTGACATTGTCGGCAAGGGTGATGTGCATATCAAGATGAATGGCTCGTCATGGTTATTGAGGGACGTCAGACATGTTCCGGATTTGAGGAAGAATTTGATTTCTGTGGGGCAATGGCAAGTGAAGGATTTGTTCTGATCTTTACTTGGTGATACTTGGAAGGTCTCGGCGGTTCATTGATTGTTGCAAATGGTAAGAAAGATGGTACTCTACACGACTGCACATGGTTGTGAGTCGATTCGCCGTGGGCACATGGCAAAGAGGATCCGAATGTTTGGCACCGCAGACTTGGTCACATGAGTGAGAAAGGAATGAAAATCCTTCACTCTTTCGTAAACTCCCAAAGTTCTGATCGACCGAAATTGACTTCGTGGAGAACTGTGTATTTGGAAAGCGTAAGCGGGTGAGTTTTCGAGAATGGGTCGACTCAAAGCTAGAAGGCTTGAGTTGATACATACTGAGATGTCCGGGGGCGACTAATGTCTCTTCACTTGGCGGAAAGTCATATTTTGTGACTTTCATTGATGACCATACTAGGAAGGTATGGGTCTATTTCTTGAGACACAAGTCGGAAGTATTTGAAGTGTTCAAGACTTGGAAGGCCATGGTTGAGAATGAGACAAGCTTGAAAGTAAAGAAGCCGAGATCCGACAACGGTGGAGAGTATGAGGATTCAGGTTTTAAAAGTCTTGTCTTCGACAATGGCATCAAGATGGAAAAGACTTTGCGGGGACACCTCAGCCAGAATGGGGTTGCAGAGCGGATGAATAGAACAACGACAGAGAGAGCTAGGTGTATCGTACACTAGCTTGGCTTTGCCCAGCGATTAGGCGAGAAAGTGTTAGCACGCCACTTACGATCAATAGAGGACCATCGGTGCCTTTGGATTTTAAGATTCCAGAGGAAGTGTGGAGAGCCGAAGGATGTGAACCTTTCCCATTTGAAGGTGTTTGGTTGTGTGTCCTATGTTCACATTAGTGACCAAGCTAGAAGCAAGCTTGATGCTAAGTCACTAAAGTGCACCTTCATCGGCTATGGCGGTGATGATTTTGGGTATCGCTTTTGGGATGATCAAAATCGGAAAATCATTCGTAGTAGAGATGTTGTGTTTAATGAAAAGGTGATGTACAAGGGGAGAGATGAAGCCTGAAACCAAGGAATCGGGTACAGAGAGCGGCACAGAGTATGTTGAGTTGGAAGACTTTGATGTAAGTCGTGGTATAGTGGGAGCCCCACAGTCAGAGCATGACAGTAGTAGTGACTCAGAGAATAATGAGGATACTACACCACAGAGTCCATCTCCACCTCGTGCCCCAAGGAAGACATCCAGGCCACATGTACCGAGTTCTAGATATCCGCCCTCCACCTATGTGAATTACTTGCTACTTACTGATGGTGGCGAGCCTCAATGCTATGATGAAGCATTGGAGGTGAGTGATGCAAGCAAGTGGGAGCTTGCTATGCAAGATGAGATGAAGTCCCTCATCTCCCCGTGGCACGGGGAGTTAGCCAAACTACCCACGGGCAAGAAGGCTCTGAGAACAAATGGGTGTATAGAGTCAAAGAGGAACATGATGGTTCCCGAGATACAAGGCAAGGCTAGTAGTCAAGGGTTTTCAAGCGAAAAGCATTGACTTCCGCGAGATATTCTCCCCAGGTGGTGAAACCCAATACTATTCGGTCGGTGTTGAGTATTGTTCTGTGAAGATTTGTATCTTGAGCGGTTGGATGTTAAACCGCCTTCCTCCATGGTGACCTAGTTGAGGAAATTTATATCAAGAACCGGAGGGTTTCATCAAGAAGCGGTAAAGAGAATATGGTATCACGGGCTCGAAAAGAGCTTGTATGGTTTGAAACAAGCCCCTAGGCGTTAGTGCAGAAGTTTGATAACTTCATGCAAGGAAATGGCTACTATAAGTGCAACGGCCACCATTGTTGCTACTTCAAGAGGTTCGACTCCAGCTACATCATCCTGTTGCTATATGTTGATGATATGTTAGTAGCGAGTTCTGATATGTCAGAAATTGGGAGATTGAAAGAGAAGTTAGCAAGTGAGTTCTCTATGAAGGATTTGGGTGTGAAAACAGATTCTAGGGATGAGGATCGAAGAGATAGGCGAAAAGGTATTCGGAGTTGTCTCGGTGAAAGTATATTGAGAAGGTATTGAAGAGGTTCAGTATGGGTAGTGCGAAACCAGTTTGCACACCTTTGGCAGTCCACTTCAAGTTGTCCAAGGAACACTCTCCCAAGACTGTTGAGGAAAGAAACTTCATGGCTAAGGTACCATACGCCTCTGCCATTGGAAGTCTTATGTATGCCATGGTTTGCACACGTCCGGATATAGCCCAAAGATGAGCCGTCGATAGATTTATGTCTAATCTGGCAAGCAACATTGGGAAGCCGTGAAGTGGATATTGAGATATCCGAGAGGTACTACGAGAGAAATGCCTATGTTATGGAAGGGGTGTTGTGAACCCGCAAGGGTATGTGGATGCCGACTTTGCGGTGAGGTAGATCGCAGAAGAAGCACTCTTGGTTATGTCTTTACAATGGGGTGCTACCGCAGCCGAAGTTGGATTTCGATTCTGAGAAGATTGTTGCTTTGTCTACCACGCGAGGCGAGTATGTGGCCGCTCTGAGAGGCAAGCAAAGAGATGATCCGTTCTGAGGATTGATGGAAGAGCTTGGGATGAAGCAAGAGAGAAGTGTGTTACACGCTGATAGTCGAGTGCTATACATCTTGCCAAGAATTCCGCTTTTCATTCTAGGACCAAACACATTGGTCTCCGGTATCATTTTATCCGATCTCTGTTGGAGGATGAGGTTTTGGCACTTGAGAAGATCCAAGGAGTGAGAATCCGGCGGATATGTTGACCCGAGGCCGTGCCCGGCGAGAAGTTGAAGTTGTGTTCAACCTGGGTCTTCTTGCTTTGAAGACCATGATGAATGAGCCGAAGTGTTTCTTTAGTTTTTGGATTTGGATTGAGTTGTTACAATTGAGATGTGATGTGCATGAAGAATCTCGGAAGGTTCCAAGTGGGAGATTGTTGGGTTGGTGGAACCGTCGAGCTTTGCTCCGGTTGTCCGTGATACCACACTCACCCCGGTAATGCGATGAAGAGGCGCCGACCGCCGTCCATGGGCCAAGCGCTTCGGGCAACAAAACTGATGCCTAAAGAAAGAAGAAGCGCTTCAACTAAGCCGCGACTTCGCTCGGCTTTTATTGAAGAGGCTCGCCACACACCTAAGCTGCCGCGACTCGCTCCAGCTTTTAATGAAGAGGCGCGCCACACACCTATCGCTGGCAAGCCCGTCGAAGCTCAATTGCGCCCAAGCCCATTTACTTCCCCTTTGTCTATGTACACCTATATAAAGGAAATAGATTAGGGTTTTGAAGGACAACTTTGAGAGATTCATTTCTAGGGTATTGTGGGAGCTCTGTTGAGCTAGGGTTTGAGTGAGGCCTCTTCTTATTGATTCTTGATCTCTTGTAAACTCTCCAATCTTTGTTATAAAGGAAACTTGGCTCTTGTGTGTGGATGTAGGTAACATTTACCGAACCACCTAAATCTCTGTGTCTCTTTGCATTGTTACTTCCATTATTATTGTTCAAGCATGGATTGTGATGATATTGTAGTGGTTTTGCTTTGTTGAGGTTGTTGTGATAACTACCAAAGTCTTGGGTGGGTGATTTCCTTGGTGTGAGCTCCAAGTTGAAATCATTTGGGATAGAAAGTAGCTAGATTGAGGTGTGACCTTCTAGTGAAATCTCCCAACACAATATAGAGATGGTAAAAATGCTATTCAGATAAATGCATTCAAGATGTACAAGAAGACCAAAAAGAATGTTAAAAAATTAATGAAATCGAATTTGATGCCTGCATAGCCTTGAGCTTCTCAGGACATCAACAGAAAAAAAAAAACATGATGTAAAGGAACAGACTCCTGTAAATTGAGAGTTTACACTTCAATGGTATTAAAGTAAAACAAATTAGCAAAGGGCGCAAGCACTTATTGTTATTGAACCTTTCCTTGAGTTGGTGTCGGCGGCGGGAGGGTATACAATGACTTCAGCTGGCTGCTTATGAGCTTGCTATTGTGAAGAGTCAACTGAAGTTCCACGTCATCGGACCACCACTGCTCCAACCCATGAGCCTCAAGAAACTTCTGTTTTCCCTTGGACATCACAAAAAAAAACTTTGCAGCAGCTTGACCATGAGAGGGATTGGTGTTTTCCTTATTAGAGTCATCGGCTGCTTTGGCATGGACATTAGGATTCCCTGCTGGTTCATTATAGTAGCAACATATGTTATTGACATATAGATGTGGAACCCATTTTCCACACAGGCTAGAATTGCAGGCTTCTCCTCATAGTTGCTCCGACTCCCAGCACTGGAGGGCAGAATAGATTTGAATCTTTTCCAAGCAAAGCCGGCTTTCTCTCCAATAGATCTTAGGCTCATAGCTAAGGAAACAGAAGGTGGGTTGGACAAGTGTCTCCACGAATACTCCTTGTTTGGCTAGCGTCTTACCCACTTGGAGAGCAAAGCCTGCCCCTAATGAATGTCCTGCAATGCATACATTAGTACTTCCATACTTTTCTACTATCAATTTGAGAGCTTCAAGTGCTGTGATAAATCTTACAGAACTAGTGTGTCGTCTGTGTGTCGTCTGTGTGTTTGACTTTCTTCCACTACCTTTGTTTGTCAATGAAGTTAAACTACCAAACCAAGTAAAGGCACTTGGATCAACTCATACTCCAACATGCCAATTGAGTCAGAGATATGTACATGGCTATGGCAAAGTGATGTAACACCTATGGAAAACAACACCAGTTAACTGGACTGAAACATGAAAAGCATAAGGATGATGTTCTGCACCATTGTTTACCACTTCAACTACCTCTTCTACACATTGCTTCGCCATCAATTCACCCACCACCACTTCTCTTCCTTCTATGCCTTGCATGTGTCAGTGTGTGTGTGAGAGAGAGATAGCGTTTTGAGATTAAGGAATCTTCTTTTAGTTGTTCTCTTTCTCCACTTGGTAAAAAAAGTTGAGAAATTTTGATTCCCCTCAAATATCAAGTTGTAGAAAAACGGCCTGGAACAAATAATAGTCGTTATTATTGTGGTTTCCATGTTTTTCCAACCGTCATATTTCTATTTCTGTCATAACCCCTTGTGGGTTGTGGCCCAACCAAAGGTCTGTTTATTGGCGGGATCCAGTTGGGCAATTGAAACTCAAGTTTGGCCCATGTCATACTTCTTTTGTTGAAGACACAATGACAGCAAAGATTGAAATAAGAGCATGTCTTCAGTGCGCAGGTCGTATGGTGCGCAGGTGGTTATGGGCCTTTGGATTCAGTACTTCTGCCATTAAATACACACGCACCCTTGGTATGAGTGGCTGAGATGTAATGGCGCACCATACATCTCGCGCACCATAGATTTAGCCTTGAAATAATGCTTCAATCTTTGCTGTCAAAACAAATGGATTTTGTCATCTGGTCCACATTATCTGACTAGTATCTCAGTACACATAATAAGACAAAATATATGAATGATTCAAAATCCAGAATCCAGATACATCGAGTACATGATATTTTATTTAGGATTTATTTATTTTTTCTCGATCAAGAATACAAAAAGAAATGAGCAACACACCATCTTGATAAGATAGAACAAGCTAGTCACTAAACTAATCAGTATCAACAATCGTAGCCATATATTTTTTGGTAAATTCAACATTAAATCACAGAAATTGATCAGAAAAAAGTGAAGAAAGTGGGTTTTCATTTCCAAGGCTAAGAAACTTATTGGGTTTGCTCAATCCTCTCATTACTCTTTTGTTGTTCATTTTTGAGCCATTGCAAAAGTAAATAGATATATACTTGTAGCAATTGTAGAACTATGCAAGGACCCAACGCTCAAAGTACCATGCTCACTGTCACACCCAAGACACCCGTGAAATGATAGCTTCTACTACTAGTCAGCTGCCTTAGTACTTTCATAGGTTATACTATATGCACCAAACCTAGACGCACAAGTAATACATACTACGATACATGTTTCAACTATGTGCTGTAAATTTGTAAATAGTGGTAGTTGATCTGGCTATCTGAGACACTTAAATATGATGATTATATAGCGCAGCCTAAGTAATGTGTGTTATTCAGAACTGATTTCATAGTACTGAACACACCTCAATATATTACATAGAGTATCATATTTAAAAATATACCACATTAAGTGGGATATGCAGAACTTATTTCATAGTAGTGAACACACCTCAATATGTAACAGTGATTGTCATATTAAAAATTAGACCACATATAGTGTCCTATTGAGAACTGATTTCACAGTCGTGAACACAACTCAATATGTCACATGGAGTATCATATTTCCAATTAGAGCACGTAAAGTTTCATATTCCGAACTACTTTCATATTTATTAACACACCTCAATATATCACATAAAGTATCATATTTCCAATTAGAGCACGTAAAGTGTCATATTTATAACTGCTTTTATATTTATGAACACACCTCAATATGTCACATAGTAATTTATTCGCTTTCTAGATTGAATCGGACAACAAGGTTGAAGATTATCCATTTAAAGATGTGAAGGCAGACTGGGTACAACCTCACGTACAGACCTTATTAGCTCTTTTGCTATCAAATCCAATGCATCTCTAGAAATGTACCTTCTAAGTTGCACATATGTGTTTTGTTTGTAACGATAATCCCAGAGATTCAAGCTCCTATTAAAAGAACTTTCAATTTCTGTCACTTGGTTTGTCAGGAGATTATTAATCAAATTAAAGTTTTGGCATAAGTTACCATTATTGCTAGAACGCAAATGCCTCTTCAAAGAGGAATGCATACTTTCAATTCGGTTACTGTTTGAAGTACCAAAATGCATATGGAGATCTATCCAAGCCGAGACAAACCTTTCTTTATACTTCGAAAGCCACTGGTCTTCTATGTATTCCACAACACCATAATGATCTCCGTACTCAAATTTAAAACAACGTAGGTGTTCCAAGTACTCAACTTCAGTACGAGCTGTTATCACTGTTTCGAACATAAACATAAATTGTTCATACTCAACAAATTTCTCAAATATTTTTTTAGCCTTTGTCTCGATGTTCCTCCTGATGTGAACTCGACACAAGAAGTGTGCAGCTTCAGGAAACACTATAGCTATCACATTCATAAGTGTCAACTCACAATCAGTCGTAATTATCTTTACAGAAGTAGCTTTGTAGTCAAGACTATCACGCAACCTCTTCAAAACCCAAAGGTAAGAACCTTCTTTCTCACTCTCCAAATACCCAAAAGCAATACAGAATGTCTTCATCGTGGACCCAATAACTTCAAACAATAGCATCTTGAACACATTCGTCTTGTACATGCAATCCATGACAATGACCTCGGGAAAACACTTTGCCAAATGAATTGATTGGGGATGTGCAAACAACAAATCTCTACATTCACCTGTTACTGGATTATCCCTATGAAACTCTGTGTACCCAAATTCTTCTAAATTTCTTAGAAATTCTTGCATTTGGTTTCTTCTACTCAACCGAACCAACTGATTCTTGTGACGATAATTGTATAAAGTGTTTTGTTTGACAAATTATTGTCATCTCTCTTTCAAGAGGGGTAAAATTTCACGCACGGCTTTAACACCACTCAAAGACAAATCTGAACAATCAATTTTTCTTCAGCTTTTAACCTTCCGACGAATGCACGACCTATAAGATGCTCCCCAATAGTATGATTATGAGTTCCACCCATAACACTCAAAGATCCATCCACCTTCGCTTTAGAATTCCCCTTCAAACACAAATGGACGACCACATTTTTTCGAACTGGATTGCCTATATTCTTTCGTTTTTTTGTTCAATATTTTCGGCTTTATGGATGGTCTAAATTTTCCACTCCTTTCGCAACTCAAGAAAACTCTAGGTCTTTGCCCAAGTCCCAAATTATCGGACCTTGATATCACAACCACAACTCCAACAAATCATACCAACCGGCCGAACACCATCCGATCAACGAGTGACGATCTTCTTCAAGACCTGCGTAAACCCTTTGATCTTAGATACTATTGACGAAAAATTGTTTTTGCTAAGTTATTGATAAAATAAATAAAAAATACAAGCTTTCAAATTACATTATTACCTCAATTGTTGTAAATTATTCTCCATATCAGATAGCTAATTTCAACATTGTTGTAAAGTTCATCATCGGAATGATAATTTGATTGCAGTAGTGTTAAAGCTGACTCCATGTCACTTTTAATACTAATCAAAGTTATCATTTTGATTTTGGCGGGAGAATTTATCTTGAATGTTGCTTCCAGCACATGAGTCCATTCTTAAAGTGAAAATTTGGTGGGAATAACAATTTTGTGAGAGAAATTTCAGAGAGCATGAGTGGCAGTAGTGTTGGTGGAGTACTAAGTACGGAGAAGAGCTCGTTTGAATTACAATGGGGTGTGGAGAGAGCTATTTAAGGTTATAATGGTCATATTAACAAAAAATGGGGTGTGGAAAGAGCAGCACCAGTTTTTTTTTTGAATAAACTTGCCGTGTGTAGATAGACAATCAGGGTGTGACGAGTTTTACTCATGTTAAGAGTAACATACATAGTATAGAGTACATGACCTACTACCCGGTATTGCATTGTAAAAAGCATGGATATATATTATAAAAAATGTCATATAGGCTATAGTATATCATACTTTATGGTATATCATACTCATGTTCTATAAACAGAAAGTATATCATACTTTATGGATGGTACAATAAAACAATTGTTTAAGAGGATAGTATGTCAATAAGAGTTTTATACGTTTGGTAGTAGTATGTCATAAGCGCTATAATCACTGATATATATGACTATATGTCATACTCAAATGTTATGTCACTTTTTATAAGCTATGTCAATAAGAGTTTTATACGTTGGGTATCATAAGTTTAGCAATCACAATTAGATATATGTCATAATTTAATATTATGTTACTTTTTATAATATATGCTAGTATGAGTTTTATACAGTTGGTAGTATGTCATAAGTGATACAATCACTGATATATATAACACTATATGTCATACTCAAATGTTATGTGAATCGCAGATAGATATGACACTATATATGTCATACTCGAATTGTATGTCACCTTTTATAACATATGTCAATAAAATACATTGGGTAGTATAAGAATCACTGATAGGACACTATATATGTCATACTCGAATGTTATGTTACTTTTTATAACATATGTCAATTAGAGTTTTATACGTTTGGTACCAACAATCACAGATAGATATGACACTATATATGTCTTACTCGAATGTTATCTCACTTTTATATATGATCGATAATGTTATCTCATATATGACACTATATATATATCATATTAGCTTCGAATCAATCGATAGATATGACTCTATATATATCATACTCGAATGTTATGTACTTTTTGTTACTTTTTGGTTGGATTAACTTGTTGACCCGGAATAGTAGTTTATGTGATTTTTTTGTTGCATTGACTTGTTCACCCAGTTTGTTCCGGTTCTACCCTTGCAAATGTGTGGCTAGAAAACACGCGCACCATTAGTTAGTTTCAAGACATCTCACAAGATGGTAGATTTAGCAATAATATTAAAAGAAAAATACCTTCAAAGCTGTCGAAATTAGAGATTGACAGTAAATATAAACTTTCCAAAACTGAATCCAAATCACGTAGTCTTCAGCCTTCTAGTAATATTCACCACACAACACACCACAAAATACTTTTGCTTTTCTCCTACTTTTAGTTGTACTTTTCCTTGAAAAACTAATGGTCCCTTTCTCCAAAAAGTCATTCTCTTATATAGAAAAACTTTGAGAATACGTAGGTGTGTGTAGTGGAATCCACTTAGGATTCGAAGTCTTATCTTAAGAGGACAAGTCCTTGTCATACAAGTACTTGATATATTAAAACAGTTTTAATATATATCTCTTTAATATGGAAAGTGCCTATTAATAAATCCATATTTACAATAAGGCCCTTAAAACTTTCAAAAAAATCATTTCCTTACCATTAATTATATCTAAGTCCTTCCACCTTACTTGTATTCACAATTAGACCATTGGGAATTTGTTCTTCACTGTCACACCCATGTCTAATTGACACAATTTGACATTTAACATCAATTAAGTATTAAGAAACTATTTCTTATACCGACTGGGTTTGAGCTCAATTAGTTATGTCACAATTTCCTAATACATAACTCCGTAGAGTAGTGGATCCTTTATTAGAATTCGTGATTCAAGACGTCCTGCATTCATTACCCAAAATGTCAAGTCTAGTCTATGAATTGACATTACTTTTTAACATCTCAAAGTAATAAATTTGAGACACAATGAATTTTCACAATTCCTCAAGTATAGGGATTAATTGGTAGAGTAAGATTTGCACACTAACCTTAGCAGCGAATTTATAATGTGTTCTCACTTTGATTCCCTCAGTGTCAGTCATGTGACTACACCAATATACAAACTTAGAGTCATACTCAAATAATTGAGATATCATCATCCTATCATATAGTAGTTATGTATATTACAGTCTTATAAGTGAAACGTCCGACTTCAACCCTAACTGTGAGTATTCTAGGTAAATAGATACAATCAAATTTCCAAGCATTACTCTTCTTCATATGCTTGATTGTTATAATTCTATTACCTATGAAACTTATGGTTTCATCATATGATATTAGTTCACCCATATGCATAATAATAAGATTCGTGTATTTAATTAAACATTATCATGTATAAACAATAAATGATCATTGGCTTTGTAAAGGCCAAATATCCCAACAACAGTATCAAGAGCACATTGCGTTCTCCAGCAATTCCTGCAGCTGCCCATTCTTGTATGCCTCTGTCGTGGAAATACTCACACATTTAGAGATCACTAGAAACATAACAGATAGGCACAAAATGTATTAATGCATTCAAACACAGAGGAAAACAGACAACTAAGTAAGAATTGTTTCAGTTTGAAACCTGCATATAAAGTACATGAAATGGTAAAATGTACTTTCAAAATAACGTTGCTGACCAAGTATCAGATGTTCGGAACATATTGCCTTCTCAAGTAACACAATACCAAAACAAGCTGACAATAAACTACAAAAGAAAAATGGAGTCGGAAACTAAACAAACCATTCCGTTGATGGAAAATTGGTCAGTTGTATGTCTCACAAACAGTAAGACACAGGTGTACTCGGTTGATGGAAGAAGACATTTACTCATTCTGTTGTCCAGCATGGGATGTGTCAAATCATTGCTTACATTGGATTTTCGGACACAAGACAACGACTCAAACAGGATCTTCGCAGAGGATGACCTCAACGTAATTGAAACCATCAATGATGAAAGCCAAGATACCCCAAAATGTCTCATCCAAATTAAGCTATTGGACACTTTTTCCTAAAAGTTTTGAAATCTCACAATAATTTTGTTTCAGCCTTTTAGGGAAGAATCTTCATGTAGATACATCATTGAAAATCATAATTCAATTCATCGCCAATGTCCCACAAAGACTATGATTGCCTGAAGGGTCAACCATGTTGAACACATGGCTCAAAATATCGCCGAGATATCCGATATCTCGCCGATATATCTTGGTAAATTGGTACACCGATATCGATATTTTCGATATATATCCACCGAATATTGAATCCTTTTTTTCCGAGATATATCGGAATTTTCGATATGAAAGTTTATATCGCCGATATAATTGATATTTCCAAGATAATCGATATATATATCAGTTGACTTTTTGACCAATTATTTATTGAAATTTCCGAAATATCCGATATATCCGAGATATCCGAGATATCCGAAATATATCAGTGAGATATCCGATATTTTAGAAACTTTGGACTGGTCACCAAAAAAACCAAAATATCCGATATATCCGATATATCTCGGTTTTTGGGTACACCGATATATTAACCGATATCGAAATTTTGGGCCTTGGTTGAACATAATATCCATTTTTCGTTTTTTCATTTTATTTTTTATTTTTAATATGGCTTGTAAAACATATGTTTCATTAACAATAAACTGGCATGATGAATGACTGACAACTACTTGTACTCCAAACGAAAAAACTTACAGTATTAGAAAGGGGCCCATCCATAAAAAGATTGGTACTCCCTAAGTCCCTAAGCGCCATAGTATTGTCCATAGCCAATATTCTTATGTGTACCTCTCCAAAACCCTATTCCTCTTGGTCAATTGTGGTAATTAGGTCCTCAAACTCTTCCACCTCCAAATTACTAAGATTTCGCTACATCACATCCATACAATTCCATTTTCTCACCTATAAAGTAATCCAAGAGTTTATCATCCCATTGTGCAATGTGCTAGGTTTTAGCAAGAAGCAAGCTGGGGTTAGGCAGACCCCACCCCTACCATTTGTATTAGATAAAAATTAAAGTTACATTCTAGGAACATGCCAAAAGTATATGGTAGCTCCATTATCAGGATGAAAAGTATACCTTTCTTGAACTTCTGCCACCTAGTCATGATCCATCTCCAAGGAGGAATACGATAAGGATTCCGGGGCTTGTTTAACTGCCTCTTCCTTCCACCCACCCCAAACTTATCAGTTATCATTTTATCCAAAATTGATTCTCCTCTTTGCAAGAAGTGCGTCGTTCGTGAAAGGCGAATATTTAAACCCGAACCCTCCTTCATTCTTTTTCAACAAAATGTCGATTCCACTTAACCCAATAGAATTTTGCGCACTCTTCACTACCTCCCTAAAAGAAACTTCTAAAAAGTGAAACTCTTTCAATATGACTACACACCCATTTACAGAATGGAAAGAGATAGAGCTAATTATGCCAACTACTACCAATAAACTGCCACAACAAAATAAGATCACAACAGTCCCCAACTACTACACCAATCATACAACATCTCTTTTATCTGAACGAAATCTTATATATATCAATGGTCTTGTTCTCGATATCCTCCAGTTGCACTCCTTCAAAAGGACCCATGTGTTTCGACCAAATATAGTCAAAACACTAAGTGGTAACGAAAGAGATGAAGAACGTAGAAAAGTAATAAATGGTGATCGAGAGAATGATGAGACTGTACCTTTTGGTTCCCTACGTACCCAAATTATTGATGGGATCAAGTCTCAAGAACGTAGTTCTATATGAAAAATAGTTTTGTATTTATATATGTAGAGTAGAGACTTCTTGTAGCTCAAGGTAATTGTAATTGAATATAACTCTTAGTTGATAATTATCTCTTTGATAAGAAAGAATCTGGACATAAATTAATGTACGTAAGTGACAAGTCATGTGGTTAGAGTTCAGCCCTAAACACATGAGTTAATGGGCATGTACATCAATCAATAGTATTGCAAATTGGGCCTTAGCCTTGTCGATTAAATGAATAAAGTAGAGACCTTTACTAATGAATGTTTGCTACGTAGGTGGGGGTCGAAACACCATGCATTCGCTTACCGCACTTTGCTTCATAAGTGAACTTTTTTACTGTAACATTCATGGGGTCTCTTACCAGGAGAATAAACAGGAGCCTATACTATGAGCATGCTAAATAGCTTTACCGAATGATCCTAGATGGAAAGGTTAGAGAAATAGTTCAAATGGTCCACTCATGCGCTATTTATTTTTATTTTCTTTCTTTCTTTCTTTTTTTTTTTTTGATCAGTAAAAATCAAATTTCATTGATATTGCGAAAGGTACTACAAGGATTAGGTGTTGTAGCAAGGAGCTACTAGACCTAGAAGAAAAAAAAAGGCAAAACCCAAACCCAACCCAACTACAAACCCTTTTTTAATGTACAATCAGGCTTAATTACAAATAAAGTTTGGATTGGTCACCCCCTTGAAGCAAACATTAGCACATGCCCAATCGTATAACTCCTCTTAGAATCCCTCCACTACATTGTGAATTTCTTTTTCCGGTTGCTCGAACACCCTTGCATTCCTCTTCTTCCACAAGGTCCATAAAAATACTCTCGGTAGATGCTCCGCCATCCATGATGCCTTGCTAGATAGAGATAGATGTATTAACTTCTTACTAAATGCTTCCTTAAATAATGGTAGACATTCTCCAACATTTTTGAAATGAGAAAAAAAGTCTCCCGGATACTCTTTGAGAAAGTACGTTTGAGAGAATATGATCCACACTTTCTTCCTTCTCCTTGCATACAGAGCAAATTGGAGTGTGAGGATGCAAACCAGGTGTGTGTGTGTGTTATATAAAAAACCAAAAAGAACAAGATACAAGTAACATAATATTCATGAAGCTATTCTAGACTACAAAATACCTCGATGTTTTCCTTGTAGTGAGGGCATACAGAAAGCACAGGTGCTTCGTGACCTTCAAACATAATATTCATGTATTGCTTGGCACCTGTGACTGCATCCCATACCTACACAAGTTTATCTTTAATGATTGAGGTCTTATACTTCTACACCACATAAAAAGAAAACGGTATGACCAAACATACCTTGATAGCCTTGTCATCTCCACAACTCACTATGCACAATTGTTTGTTTGGGTGAGAAAAAACAAGATCATTGACAGAACCAATATGAGCATCAATCTGCACAAGATTAATATATTCGAAGGAAAAATAAACTCATCAACTTTAAATGTGGGTGGAGAAAAACACATAAAAGTAACTTCACATACTAGGGACATACAGAACAAGAGACGAAGTTCTTCTCCAATCAGAAATCTGTGTGCCTAGACATAATTTGACACCCAACCACATGCCTTTAACAAGAGACTGGTTGTTGTTGTCCTTGATGACCAGCAAACAATGTAAAGAATGAAGTCAATGAACAACATAGAATAGCATCAGTTCTGCGCAGTTCGGTTCTTGTTGGGTCGATAGTGGATATAAATTACCTTCAGAGGTTAGCCTAACAATTATCCATATGAGCATTCTGACATGGAGGTCCTTACAATTTTGTATAGTCTAGAAATATTTTTTAAGAAAAAGAATCAAACTAGTCTGTGACAAGCTCCCTTGTGGCTTCAACTTAAGTTCTCACAAACACTAGGGTTTTTACTTTTTCTTGGTGAACGCTAGGAGAAAGGATATTTGGCTGATTTTAATTAGGTGCATTACTTTACTTCCTCAGGCCCTAGTCAGACTACATTCCTACATTCTAATCAGTACCGGTTCTTTCTCCACAGGAATAACTGTCACATGAACCAAATGAAGACAACAAATACAAGTATAAATTGACTTTCAAGCCTCTAGGTGGTGTCGTATATCATCACTGCTGTGGTACGAATATACATGCACGATGTGCTTGTTATATGATACACCTGAAACAGATGAGCAAATTAAAATAAGTAGCGGCAGCATCTGGTCTGTTCTCACCTTCAAGAATATCACCTAACATTGCAGTCTAGAATTTTTAACATATACATTAATATCCGTTTAAAGGACTATAAAAAAAAACATACCAAAAAGAGCACCATCAGGACTCTATGCCACACGATTAACAGATATCGCAGTGTCCTTGACTAGAGCCGTCTGTTTCAATAGTTGTTATTAAGGGAGAAAAAAAGAAGTTATTCTTCCAATGGCAATGTAGAAAGTGACTATTTCTAAAGCTTACTTGCTGCAGAAAGTTTTACCTGCAGGGGCACCAAGCGTGTTCCAATGTCTCAAACTTTGAAGTTCCTATAAGCAAGCCTCTCCCTGCTACCCAACTCCCACACCACAATATCGCCAACATTTGTTTCCACTGAAAATGAAATGTTCATATAAAGGTGTCTTAGGTACATATCAACTTTTTCACAAAGGAAATCATTTTTTGAGAAAGTAGAACATTTACTTCATGGCCAGGAATACTAACCAAGAAGAAGAGTCTATTGCACTGGATGGAAATCCATGCTCCTAACAACAGATCCCTGATTTAGACTTGTAACAACATTCTTTGGAAGTTCATCGGAAGAGAATAAGCTCTGTGCATGCTTTGGCCAGTGTATGTCATAGGCAACAGGCAGATTACTGGCCTGCAAGATAATAATGAGACAACGCAGCAAGTTAATGAGTTGTTAGTCTTTGACCAAAAGAATGTTTCAAGTTTGAAAACACAAGTTTCAATAAAAGTGCTTTAATCTAGAGTAACTGAGAAGAGAGAAATGAAGCAATAGAATGACAAACAGGATTACATAATACATCGTCTGATATACCCAAAGGCCTTGTTCTTTTCATAAGAAGTTTAGAATCTGCTGTGTGGTAATCCATAGATGGGTTGTTGGTAGGAGTTCTAGGACGCTTTAACATCTGCTGCAAAGATAAATCAAAACCAGGGGAATGGTGTAGCCGTTGCAGATGGAACTTACATAAAACAGACAAGCTGTCTTAGCAAAGGACAAGAGTAATAAAGGTCCGATTAAATAATGAAAACTGAGAACAAGCAATATCAAAAACTTATTCTGATGTATCTTGTTGGCGGAAGCTTCAACAGTGGATGAACATCAATTATGATTAATGGACAAAACACCTAAATCTAGGGTTTAAACCTTCAAACATGAAGAAAGAAATAATATTTATAAACAACCAACCTAACAATGAAGGCCTAGATGCCTTTATATAAGAAAACAACTACTAAATCTAATTGGAAACCATGTAATTCCTATTCCTAATTGAATTAGGAAACCAAATAAAATAGAAACTACTGATTAATTATTTATTCCATGCTCATGCATCATACTCCCCCGCTTGAAAGAAACTCGTCCTCAAGTTTGTTGCAAGTAGACTTGTGAATATTCTGCAAAACTCTTATACTTTATCATCACCCTCCCGCGGTTCAAAGGAATTCGACCTCGAATTTTGCCCAAATAATGGCTCACAAAAGAAATCATGAACCACAATGCTAATAATACTCCATTCTGAAACGTCCTTCGAGAAGAAATTGGGAGCCGCAGCTCACTAACTATGCGTTGAAAAGCAATGTTGTGCTGAGTAAAATCTTTTTCAAAGTTGCAAAGGAAGGGATCGATATAATCACTTTGTGCGCACTTCACATGACCGATAATTATTATGGGTGACATTAATATTAATCCACCACTGGAGGAAGCAAATTGGACAGACCAGAATGTATTGAACCACTGCCTAATAGTGACCCATGTGGTACTGAAAGACGAAAATCAGAAAGTCTTCCCTGTGCTAAATCAAATAATTGACATTCCTTATAGCCCAGTCCAAGATAATTTGTGTGTAGATGCCCTTGGACATGCTGGTTAAAAGTCCACAGTGGGAAGTCCGATTTAGCACGAACACTTAGAATGTGAAAAAGTTGTCTTCTTCCTTTACCATGAACTTGCAGAAGTTGGGTTAGATTTTCACGCGCCCAAGAATCGAAGCAGCCATGTTGCAACTGAAGTTGAAACACACAAGTAGTAAACAACCTTGATTGCTCAGCACTAACAAGCAACAAAACAAGGTTCTTTGTCACACCACCAAAAACCCAAACTACTAAAATATATGCCTTCTCTTTCTCTGTCGTTGTTACTAAAGGAGTTATAGAAGGTATACGAAGAGGAGGGGTAGGCTTGGTGTCATCTCCTTTTGTCTTCTCAAAAGTTTGTGTTTCCTGCTTCTGATTTTGGTGTTCTGTTTGTTCATCACCAATTTGCGCAGCACATGTATCTCTCTTTTCGTACCCTGCATCTCTTTTTTCTAAAGCGGTTTTGACTTGAATTGGTGCTGGTGGATCAATGGCCAAGGTTTCCACCTCCCCTACAGCAGTAACATAGTCTGAAATTGTCACTTTCTTAGCATGGGTGTTCTCCAATTCTAAAACAATAAGACTGGTAGCTGGTGTGCTGTAAAAACCAGATTTTGGAAGAGAAGAAGTACAAGAGAGACCAATTGATGAAGGAGTAGCTGGGACATTGTTACCAATTGAAATTGTCTTCTTTTGCGGCTCTTCTTTGCGCTGTTTTTCTGGTTTAATATGCTCTATTGCAATACCATGTTGACGTTCCTTGATATGAACAGTAACATGTTGGGGTACTGGGTATTGGTTACCCAAACTGGATGAACAGATTCTTCATGAATCTGGTTTGCAAGACGCCTTTGTTGATGCTCACACGAAGGTGGCTGTGGATTTCTCGACTTTGTCGCCGATAATCTCAAAGAATAGGGTGGTGTTGGTCATGGTAACGCGTGTAACATTGCCATAGCTTCTATGTGCATCACGATGCTTCTTGTGGGGGATTTGATTTGTCACCGGCGGTTGGGGATCAAAACAGGATAACAACTCGTTAATGAGATGTTGTTGGGATGGGTAGTATGTCTCGGGATCAGCATACTTACTTTGGTGAGAATATCCCTCATCTGAATATTCATCTTCATCGGAATCAATAAAAGACTCATCTTCATCGTAATCATAGGATTCATTACGAAAATACGATCTCCGCGGCTCAAAATTTTGGCGGCGGCAATTGGGAGTTGGGGAACGAAATCTAGAGGGAGGTTCATACCTTCTTGAAGGAGGAAATCTCGCACGGCGGCTGCAATCGAAATCACAATCTCTCCAAGTATGAGGATCGGTACGGTACTTCGATCCATGGGGACTTCGCGGCGTTGGTGACTCTCTTCTACCTCTTCTTTGATAATCCATCACATCAATGGCTCTAATACCAATTTGATGTATCTTGTTGGCGGAAGCTTCAACAATGGATGAACATCAATTATGATTAATGGACAAAACACCTAAATCTAGGGTTTAAACCTTCAAACATGAAGAAAGAAATAATATTTATAAACAACCAACCTAACAATGAAGGCCTAGATGCCTTTATATAAGAAAACAACTACTAAATCTAATTGGAAACCAAATAGGAGACCATCTAATTCCTATTCCAAATTGAATTAGAAAACCAAATAAAATAGAAACTACTAGTTAATTATTTATTCCATGCTCATGCATCATATTCCCTCTAAAATCCATCGTAAGGATAAGAATAAGTTTTATACAATGAAAGATATCTTTCCTCCCCTGAAATATCAAATATGCAACAACGAAAACAAATAAATTAGGAAACAACGTCCTAAACAAAGAAACCACATCGTGGTAGAGCAATTGTCAATTTATTTGTTGTTTACTACACTCCTTCAATTTTTAAGACCAGGAGATCTAGATCAACCACTGCAAGAAGTATTAATAAAGAAGGACCGAGGTCCACAATATCCCCTAAGGAGAGCATTAAAGAACTTTACATTTCAAGAAGAAAGTGCTAAAGTTTTTCAAAAGGATAGACAATAATTTCAACTCAATGAGGCATATCATATGAACCTGCATTGTTGGGAGCACCTAAGCCAAAGGGGTCCCCAAGAAACAGCGGGATGTGGAACAGTAGAGGGATTAGCCATCCATCCAGCAAGCGATACCGGGAGAGGAGCAGGTGCAGGCTGAAATGGCTAAAGAAACGAAAATTCAAAACGAAAATCAATTTATTGATTCCTCGTCAATGTATTTAAAAAACTAATTTCCTTACCCTGTGTGCAGACAAAGGTGGGAAACCTCCTAAAGGTTTTGGCATGACCATCAATGGATTAGTAACAGGGGATGGAGCTCGAGCACCATTTGATGGCCCACATGAATGATCCACGAAAAGAGTCTTGATGTCAGGGTTAGACCTCAGATTCTTACAAAGCTTATGTTGCCAATTTAAGCTGAAATTAAAGACACAGAAAATATAAACATTAAAACCAACAGTCGTGTGCAAATAACAAATAAAACAGAAATATTTTCATATACATCACCTTTGATTAATTAGTGTCCTTACTCTTGAAGTCTTAAGAGTAGGAAACTGGAGCTTATCACGAAAAAGAGGATTAGCCTCAATCAACTTTTTCAGCTCAGCAAGCATTATACTCCTAGCATATTTTGTGTCTCCAAACTTAGATAACTGCTCATTCTCTCTACAAGTCAAAAAAATTTCCATGTAACTACCAATAACAAAATGAGTGATAGTGAAATTACATATACTTTTATAAATTTTATTCAATACCTGAAATTCTCTAAAGTCAACAACTTTAGTTATTTCCTTAAACAGCTCATCATTAGAAAATGAAAACACTTTCAAATCCTTAACTAAAATCTCTACCCTGTTATATAGATGTTGGCGCACTTGAAATATTATTCAGACGTTTGTTACGTTAACAAGGATGGAACTTCAGGGTACTCCACTGAAGTTGCACTATGTCCTCATTTTCAAAAAAAGAAATGTTAGTTGGATACTTGGATCTCTCTTTTCTGGTCCATGTCCCCTTTTTCTTTGTTCCCGTGAATTTTCCTTGCATCGATCAAGAGGAATTTTGAAGGACTTCCATATGGTTACTGGTGCGAATGACAAAAAAACGCCACCAGACACTGTGCACCTACTAGAATAATGCATGATGAATGCATCTGAAGTAGCAGATTCAAATCCAACTCTATACGCATGACCATGGATCTCCAAACCTGTCAAAGATGACACACTGCACTCTGGGAGCAGCAGAGTCAAAGGAACCTTCGATACAACTTTAAATTCCCCTCCATTCTGCATTATCATATCCCGGAAAACACATAAAGCATCATTCATTTGCTTACATTCTATGAACCCAGATATCATTGAGATCAACAATTGAGAAGTCTTTAAGGAGATCTCCTCAAAAAGCCGACATGCGTAACTCATACAACGATGAAAAGCATACCCAGCAACAATAGAAGCCCTCAGTTTGTCATCATCTATAGAATCCACATCTATTATCCCTTTCTGCTTTATAGCAAACCCATGGATCTCCTTCAATCGAATGAACGAAGCATCTGTAGGTTCAATATATCACAGACAAGAGTGTAATAAAAGTGGCCGAATCGGGCTTCAAACACGATCCCAAAACTAACATCCTTCTTAGAGTCTCAAATGCCAAAACCCCATCACCATTCCGGACACAACCAGACATAATCGAATTCCAACTACTAACTTTACCTTCAATTCCAGACTTCCCCATAACGCCAATGCTTTTATCCAATACCCATTCTGAGCATACCCAGAAACCATTGAATTCCAAATAACCTCATTTCTTTGAGGAATTCTCTCAAACAATTTAATAGATTCACCAAAACACCCACATTTCACATAAACATCTAACAAAGCACTCCCTGCAAACACAACTTCACAATATCCACTAACAATCATCACACCACGAATCATTCTACCAGGCTCAACAAGCCCAAGAACAGAACAAAACTTGAAAACAAAAGGGTATCTAAATTCATTAGGCAAAAAAATCAAACCCCACATTTCCAAAAACAATCTAACTCCATCAATAAAATTTGAATTACCGACATAAGCTCGAATCACAGTATTCCAAAAAAACTGAGGAAGACAACTAATTGGGGTTGTATTAAATATCAAACGAAGTTGAACCAAGATACCCATTACAACAGTAGAAGTAAAGAAGCTTGCTTGACAAGTAAACATCAGTATACATACCAAGTTGGATTAAACGAGCATGAGTTTGAATACCTATTTGAAAAGAAAACGTTTTGGCACATTCCTCAAAAGTCAAATTGGTCTAAGTTTTGGTTGTTGATGTAATGGAACATATGGACTTGAACATGGGTGCAGAGCCTTACATAAAAACAGTATAACACAGGCCAAATTAACACTGGCTAAATTTGGTTCTAGATTAAGACAAATCCTGAAAAATTAAGACAACCCCTATATACTTTCACTCGTTCTGCTCAAAATCCCTAATATATAATAGTACCACATTTTTTCTTAAGGCTTGGGTGTTGAACCTAACACTTCGTCGTAGAAGTTGCTCGTCAATCTACATACATGCATATCCACATCATGCTTAATAGCTAGCAAGGGACTGCCTAAACACCCCTCCCTCTACTAGTTTGGTGATAAAATTACAGAATGGAGACTTACATGGACATTATGGACTAAGTGAAAGGGAATTCTCATTAGAAGTTTAGAACCACAACAACAACAACAAAAGTATAACATGAGCTGAAAACTTAAAACACAATACATTATTAGAATATCACATTAAACAAAGAAAACAGTAGGGGATCTTTGACGGCAAACCAAGTGATATGTACGTGTCGACTTCAATCTTGAACTTCACTGCACTTCAGTTTAATCTTTAGCCGAACCGCCCTTACAGCTACAAACACAAATAGCCAGTCATAGATGTCATCACAAAATCGAAAATAAGCACATCTCCAAGTCTTTTTGAATAGCAAGACAGCACAAACACCCCAATTTCCCACCGCAAATCCTGACACAATCCCAATATAAAACCAATTTATCTTCAGATGATCTCCTTCTGGTTGTCCTTTGCGATCATTATGAGATGGAGCGTGAGATTGTTCGTCATGAAAGCATTTCCTTTGAAGTGGAAATCCGCAAAGTTCTGAATTCCCTATGTAAGAAGAATTTTCAAAGGTTTGGAGCTGGCTCCCCGTTGGTATTGGTCCTGACAAGTTGTTGAATGACAAGTTAAGGGTTTCTAGAGTTGATATTGCCGAAATACTGGGTGGAATTGAACCTGAAAGATGATTTGACGAGAAATCAAGTGATTCCAACCTTTTCATCTGACCAATATTCTCTGGCATCTTTCCTGTCAAATGATTTCTTGATAGATTCAAACCAGTCAATCCTGTAAGGAGCGTGAGTTCTTCTGGAATCTGGCCGACAAAATTATTGCTAGAGAGATCTAAGTTAAAGGGAAGTTCGACTTCAGATGTTATATGATACTCAAGATATATTCCTTTGATCACTTGCATAATTTCCTGTGTATACTGGCCGAAGGAAATACTACCGTTCAAAAGCAGCATACCACTCAAATTGCGAAAGCAAGTAGGTATGGTCCCAGATAGATTATTACGTGAGACATCCAATATGTGTAGGTTCGCCATATCACACACTTTTGGAGGAATAGTACCATTGAACCTGTTTGATCTTAAACTTAGAATTTGCAGAGCAACTAGGTCTTTTCCAATCCACCAAGGAATCTCCCCTGAAAGTGCATTCTCGCCAAGGTCAAGAATGCCCAACCTGGTGTGGTTTCGCAAGGCTGAAGGAAACTCTCCGTGAAATTTGTTGTTGTTCAAGTGCAATGTTCCTAGCTTCTTCTGGAGCTGACCAATTGAACTAGGAATAGTTCCTGATAGAGTGTTGAATGCTAAATCTAGAACAACCAGGTTTTGCATTTTACACAATGAGCCGGGGATGGTTCCATTCAAGGAATTATTGGATAGATTGAGAAACTCAACAAAAGGGATCATATGGCCAATATTTTTCGGAATAGGTCCTGAGATTTTGTTGTTTGAAAGGTCCAAAATAGTTATATGGCGAGGTAAAGGAGGCACCTTTCCATATATCTGGTTGTAAGAGAGATCTAAAGTTTCTAGGGAGGAAAGGTTTCCATAGCAATTTGATAATGAATCTGAAATGTCTGAATTATGCATATGCAGTACCATGAGTGTTGTCTGTGTTCGGAGCCACTCTGGAAATTGAGGTCCTACTTCACAATGACTCATATAAATAAAATCGAGTTGAAAGGGAGGTATCCAGTTAGACCTTATTTTCAAAGAGAGAAAGTTATTGCTCAAGGATAGAAATTTTAATTTCGAGAGTTTGGCTAAGTGCACCTCAGATACAACACCTGTCAACAAATTGTCGCTGAGATCTAATTCCTTCAACCTTAGTAATGCCCCAACAGATTCAGGAATTGGACCATCAAAATGATTCGCAGAAAGATCAAGGATTTCTAGATTCTTTAGCGGGTACAACCAATTAGGCAAATGACCACTGAAATTATTATCCCCCAACTTTAGAGTTTTTAGACTATATCCGATGGATGGGAACAAAGAGTTTTCAAAATCTCCAACTTTTCCTTGAAAACTGTTAGAGAACAAGTCTAATGTTTCAAGATGGTATAGTTTTTTTAGCTCATTTATAATTGGGACATCAGAACTTAATTCGTTAAATGAGAGGTTAAGGTACTCAAGGGAAGTCATGTTCAGAATAGCGTGTGGAATTGAACCTTTAAGGTTATTATCGCTAAGGTCAAGGTGCTCAAGGGAAGTCATGTTCAGAAGAGCTTGTGGAATTGAACCTTTAAGGTTATTACGGCTAAGGTCAAGGTTCACAAGAGATAATGAAAGATTCGCATGAGAAAGAAACGAAGGAAACTCATCTAATCCACAACTTGATAAGACTAGACTGGATAAAAATGGAAAAGAGCTAGGAAGTGAACCGGATGACATACTGTAAAGATTTAGACCACTGAGGTCAAGATGTTGTAACATTGACAAATTTTCAAGATCATGTGGAACAATTCCTCCAAACATTGCATAAGAGAGGTTCAAATATTTTAATTTTTGAAAAGATCCAAAAAACTTTGGGATTTTGATTCCTGTAAAATTATTCTGACTCAAGTCCAAGTAATTCAAATGTTCCAACTCAAGAAGTGAAGAATTTACCTCAATTACTTCAAGGTAATCAGAGGATGGGAATGGGTTTCGGAGATCAAGCTTGACTACATTCCCAGTTTTATTGTTGCATCCCACTCCTTGCCATTTACAACAGTCTTGGCCTACCCAAGACGACAACCTATTGAACGGATCAGCTATCACCCCTTTCTTGAAATCAAGAAGTGCTTGTCTTTCATTCTCGTGGCAGTGCAAACTCAAGCCATAAATATTCCAACTAAATAGAACCATAAGCACGAATATAATGGTGTTTTGCAACACCATATTGCAGGCAATAATTGGAGGAAAGCTAATTTTCTAAGGCTTCATGGACTGTTTAGTGGTGCCTCCTAGACTCTTGTTATATATAGCCATAAAGAGAAGTGAAGATTTGTCTTACTCAACAAGTGGGGATAGTGCGTATGGAATGATGGCTAGAAGTCTAGAATTGGAGACGACTATATATGGAATATCAGGAGCCAAAGAAAAAAAATCCATTTAAGTCAATACTATATGGAATATCAGGAGCCAAAGAAAAACTCCACGTCACAAAAAAAGCAATTCTCAGCTGGATTAAAAATAGGAAAATCAGATTAGTCGGATCTCTAACTTAAAATACAACATTTTCTCTTTCGTCACAATTAATCGGATCATCTATCTATTATAGCAAAACACAATAATGGATAGAAGTTGCATGTGATGTACGCCAACACTGTGCCTTGCTAGCTTATTCACTGTACTAGCATCCTATTTGTTTATGCCTTTATCATTTTTACTAAATACTCGAAAACCACAATCGGGACTGAAGTTGTATACATGATAATCAGTTCTGCACTGTGTGAAATGCATTTGATGTTTAAGCTGTGAAAAAGTATCTGTCATTTTTTCTAAGGTTTGTGAACACATCCAAAGACATGTACTAGAAAGTTAAAAGAACATGCATAAGTTGAAACTATAGACTATTTGCTAACGTGTGGAACAGTTTGATCATTATTGAATTCGTTGTGAAGTAGGAATGGAAATGTTAGATAGTTCTAATACTTATTTGATATGCTCATATTGTAGGTACCAACAAGAAATTGAATTCTATGTAGTGGTTTATGTGGAGGTTTACTCCAATTGTATTATTAGACCTTCTGTTCAATTCAAAGTATCAGTTGCTTTCCATATAGAACTGTCTTTATCTATTAATGAATGCCATTCTAACTGACTTTATCTGTTAATTCACTGTGCTTTGGAGATCTCTTCCTTCGCCCCTCTCTCCGATGAACGCTCCATTCAATCCATTGTTCAGGTACACCATCTTACTACTTTAAAGAGAATTGTCTCGTGAATAGTAGCACTTTCCGCTTTTACCCTTATTGACTTCGGTAATTACGGATATGTATAGTAATGATTTTTGTAATAACGCAATTTATAGAGGGGTAAAATCATCCGTTTCTACAATGAAATTCAGACGCTTCTCTCTCATTTTAGCACACTGCCATCAGTTTTGTTAAAAATTACAAAATTGCCCTTGACCGAATTTTGTATTTTTGTGCTGCCCTGCCCAATCCAGCTGACCGCACACGTGGGGTAAGACATTGCCCCCATTTTTTCAGTCATTTTCGATATTGCCACTGACCGAATTTTAAAATTTTGTACTGCCCGACCAAAAGCTGACCGCACACGTGGCGACTACCACGTGCCAGTGTACTAGTCTTCTATAACTATTTTGATGTAGCTTTTATGATTTCTTCTTCATTCTCTTTTCAAGATGGTGCTTTGAATTTAGTGTTTGTTGCTAAGTAGTGAAATAGTTATATTATCATTAAATAGTTAAATACTAGAAGACTTATAAAGAAAAAGGGTGGTGGGGATTTCGTTGGGTTATATATGCGTGGGGGACAAGTGTGCGGTTGGGATCGTTTTCAGTGAATCAATAATCAATTAATTTTTTTACAAATTAAAGTGAACTTTTTGAGTGCATAAAATTTAATTTAAGTTTTGTAATTAATGGTTTTGTGACTCTTGATAAGTTTTCACATGATAAAAGCTTCACCACAAGAGTATTATCCCTTAAGCGCATGAAGTGCATGCAACTAAACATTACCCTCAAATCCCATTTTTGTAACTGTCGGGTTTATGGAAACGTTTTGTGACCCATTTGGAGCTATACTTTGTCAGGTCGGCTGCATTTGTAATATTAATTAACACACACTATAACCGTTCGCTCTACATGTTCCAAATTCTCTAAATTCTCTAACTTCTTCTCTCCATTCCGTTTGGTATAAATTTCCTTTAAATTGCTTGCTGGAACCATTTAGAAAAAACTTCAAAACGTTCGAAATAACATGCCCCTATCTATATTTCTTTAGCGAATGTGCAATTAATAGTTAACTTCTTTATCATCTAGATAAGAAATTATGTTTACTTGCTTTTATTGACGTTTTTTCTTGGCATTTGTTTAAGATTTATGGTAAAAGGTGTTTTAACCGTCAGTGATCGACTTCAATATCACTTCAATCGGGCATCTCTTTTCCGTCTCTAACCAGCTAAATCTCAAGTAACTTATTAGCCTTGACTAAATAAGCCCAATCAATATTGATCAATATCTTAATTTAATGTGTATCATTTTTATATTGATTTTATTAACTTTGACTAAATATAGAACCCAAATAGGTTGTTTATGGTATAAGTATTGAAGGGTTGAGTAGTCCAAACAATACCAATCAATAATATCCCAGTTTAAATATCGCCAAAACACATTGGTTTTTAGAGAGACGTCCGTGTTAGTTCGTGATGTGGATGGGCGTTTGGGGAGATGGGCTTCGGACCTTTAAGTCTTTACATTGTTCATTGACCGGGTTGAGCAGTCCAATCAATACTAATCAATATCACAATATAATATGTATCGGTTTTCCTATTGACTTTATTAGCCTTGACTAAATAAGCCCAATCAATACTGATCAATATCCCAATTTAATGTGTATTGTTTTCATATTGATTTTATTATCCTTGACTAAATATAGAACCCAAATTGGTTGTTTCCGGTATAAGTACTGAAGGGTTGAGCAATCAATATCCCAGTTTAAATATCGCCAAAACACATTGGTTTTTAGAGAGACGTGTTAGTTCGCGGTGTGGATCAGCGTCTTGGGAGACACGTGTCTAGTCGAGATCTTCTCAGGTTTTGGGTGGGCTTTGGACCTTTAAGTCTTTACATTGTTAATGGGTTGAGCAGCCCAATTAATACTAATTAATCAATATCACAATTTAATATGTATCATTTTCCCTATATATTGACTTTATTAGCCTTCACTAAATAAACCCAATCAATACTGATCAATATCCCAATTTAATGTGTATTGATTTTCATATTGATTTTATTAACCTTGACTAAATATAGAACCCAAATTGGCCATATAAGTATTGAAGGGTTAAGCAGTCCAATCAATACCAATCAATAATATCCCAATTTAAATACTGTCAAAATGGTCGTTTCTAGTATAACTATTGAAGTACTAATTTAGGAGCCTAATTAATTGCAATCATGCAAGATCCCAATTTAATAACACGTGTACAATAGAGATGGAGTTGAACACCCTTGAAGGGTCTTCTCAATATAACAACTATATTATTGACTTCACAAATTAAAGACTATTAAATACAGGTTAATATACCTCAAACATCATCAATTTCTTTCAGCATAATAAATTTCTTAGGCATCAATAACGATTGAGGTGTCCACATTATGACAATTTAAAGCCCACTCCCATTATGACCAACTGGGCATCAAAGGGTAAATGTACAAAAAATAAAATAAAAAATGAAATACCCAACCTGTTTTAGCCCAAAACGTACAAAAAAGGAAACACACAATTAATAAGGGAGTTATGATTAATTAGTCACTCCACTAATAATTGCTCCCAAGGTCTCCTTAAATTGAAAACGCTTCAATGAAGAAGCCATCCCAAAGAAAGAAATGGGTGTTACATTTTCCTAACGAAATAAAACAGATGCGAGAAAGTCATATCTACTACCATCTCTCTATCACACTTTCCTGACTTCTGCTCCTGTTTGATTGCAGTCGTTGCAGAAATGTATGAAGTGTGGGTTCTACTCAGTTAGCCGCCGGTCATAAACTCTTTGTTCCACTCCTTTTGGGTTTTATATGATTTTAATTTCCTTGACCAGTGTGGATTTGTTTAGTTTTATGTGATTTGATTATTCTCTTTTCAGAAGCACTCAGTTTTAGAATTGTTCATCTTAGTAATCAATTTAACTCATCAAATGATTATTTTCTTTTTCCTTTTCATAAATTTTTTTTTCGAGTCGGAATATCTAAAGGAAATGAGGGAATTTGAATTTGAAACCCAAAAACATTCGTATTTAATACCATTAAGAAGTCCCATGGACCGCTTTAAACCATGCATGGGCTTAGAAAACGACAATCTTCTGATCAGTCCCCAAATGTGCCACTTGAACTTCTCAAGGCAATGAAAACTCTAATCTCTTGGTAAGTTTAGAACTTCAACCAAGTATTCACCCAAGTTCATTCACATAATCAATCAAAACTCATATTTTCTATATTTTTTTCGTTTTTCGTTTTTTTCTTTATATCTTTATCTATTACAAACAAGTTCCACTGATTTATACTACTCTATTACAAAATCTGGATCTGTAGATCAACTAAACATTACAAAACAACTGAACTGTGAAAAAACTGGACATCAATGTGTGGAGGTGGTTGGTTATCGCCCACCAGGCAAGAAAGTGTCGCCAGGCGGTTTCCGGCAAAGTTTTGTCGGTTTTCAGCTCCTCTCCATCATGTTGATCTCAAAGGACCCTGATTTGCAAAAAGGTAAGTCAATAATGAAAAACAACGAAATAAAACAACAAAAATTAGAAAAATAAGAAGTGAAAATGTGAGCGTGACGCTTCCCTCCTTAGATGCCCAACCAAGCATTCTTGCTCTTCAATCCATGATGGCGGCGCCATTTGATGTAGAATAATGATGAGTATCTCAAAGTTGTTTGATGTGGTTCACCATAGATTGTTAGAGTTTGAATGTTTAGGAGTTGAAGAAAGGAAGGTAGGATCTTTAGTTTAGGACTTGTTACTAGTTTATGAAGAACATTGAAAAACTTAAGTTGTTTAAGTGGTGATGTTCCAGGTTATGATATTGGGTACAACACGTACTCTAGAAAATTTCAATGTTGATAATTTTTGTAGTGAGGA
The DNA here is from genome assembly GCF_015680905.1 of Coptis chinensis. Classification (NCBI taxonomy): domain Eukaryota; kingdom Viridiplantae; phylum Streptophyta; class Magnoliopsida; order Ranunculales; family Ranunculaceae; genus Coptis; species Coptis chinensis. The sequence continues at coordinate 80,645,512 of NC_141464.1, forward strand.
TGGGCGGGTGTTTTTCCGCATGACAGATATTTGATGTAAGGGAAAGAGATGTGCAATTGAACAATGTAGAGTATTTTTGTTGTTAGAAGCAGTTGTTCTTAAGCTTCTCGAAGATTTAGCGATTGTTGTAATAGTTAGAGCAATTGTTACAACGATATTTATTTTAACCGGGGAATCGGATAGATATTGTGATTTTGCGTTCAGGAAGAAGTTCACTGATGTTGGAACTTGTCAGTCCATGAGTCTTTTGAAATGATAAAATGTCTTCATATCACACTTTATGTGGTATAATTTGGAATATGATACTTTATATGACATATTTCAGTGTTAACTATTATGAAAGCGGTTCTCAGTATGATACTTTATCTGGCATATCTCAGTATGTTAAAGTTGAGTTTGGGCCTAAAGCCCACAATTCGAATGTCAAACCCCATTTAGCCTTGTTCTTTTCTCTTTCTTTCTTATCTATCAACAGTAAAAACAGCAAACTCCAAACTTCCGACAACAGTTAAATGGTAGAACCAAACTCCAAACTTCAAACAACCTAAAAGTACAGAGCTTGCAAATCCACTACAGAAGATGAAGAAGAAAACGACCAACAGTAAAAAACCATCAAGGACGAAAGCAACACATATGAAAGCAGTTGATACAGCAAAGAAGAGAAAAAACAAGGAAAATGTGCATTTAGAGTAAATGGGGAGGGGGAGCAAAAAGCGATGCCCGGGAGAGAAGGTCAAAGACAATTTTTAAGCTTGTTGTTAATTTATGGATTTTTAAGCATAAGCATTTGAGTTTTTTGAGATTGGATTATTTAGAGGAATGTAATGCTATTAAATGATTGAATCTGAATAAATTCTATTTTATTACTTATCCGACCTCATTACTTATTTCCATGCATAATCTACAGGAAATACAATTAGCAGCTAAGAAGATGGAAGGGAAAGAAGTGGTAGTTCAGAGAGTGGATGAAGATAACAAGAACAAAAAAGAAGAGAAGGTAGTGGATGAAGAGAAGAAAGAAACGAAATCTTATCCTTTTTTAAACAAGCTTGTTACCAATTTTTATCTTGCCAATAAACTCCGTGAGTCAAAAGTTGGTGTTGATTTCAATGATCTAATGGGTAGAACACCATTTGGTAACATTTTTAGAGTGTTCTTTGATGATTTGTTGGACAAACACATGTTGGTAAAAAAAACAAGCATCATAGTGGATATTATTAAAACTTACGATGAAAGGAAAAAGAATTCAAGTTAGGAGAGGTGTTTGTCAAATTAACAAATGAAGATGTTTCTAGAGTGTTTGGTATGCCAATGAATGGGAGTCATGTGACTACAAACGTGAATCTTGACGAAGTTGAGTAAAAGCGGGGTTTGTGACTCGTCACTTTGGCGGAGAAAAGAACTTGTCCAAGGAATTGATTGTAAATGCTATTTATAAAGTGGTGAATTCATGGAATGGCAAGCGGGATGAAGATGACTTCATCAAACTTATTTCATTATACATTATCACCACTCTTCTCTTTCCAACACCATCAAGAACACGTTGGTGGTTTTGAAATACTTAGAGAGTGTAAAAATAATGAATGAAGTATCCCGCCAAAAGTGATACATCAAAACCTTATGTGCGAATGAAGATGTACTACCGTGAGCCTACAAAAGTAAAATCTTGCGCAATTCTTCTTTTGGTAACTTACAATCTGAATTCACTCTAGTTTAGCCTTGTGTTTTTGTCATTTTATTATTAATTTCATTTTTACATGTTTACTAACTTTTTTTTTGACTCTTGATATCGATTACTCTTGGTTGTGTGATCCGTCAATTTGGTTAATGCAATGCCAAATAGAGGTGTTGATTATGTACCTTCGTTAAAGATGGGATATTGTAACACTCGAGCAAAATGCTTCGTTACCCGTGCCTTGTCAAATTTGACCGTGGACAAGGTGGCGAATGTATTAGAATTTGAAGTCATTTCCCTTCCCCATCGGTCTTCTTTGAAATTTCGATGTCATCAAATTTCATTCCAATTAATGGAAGTAGTTTTCACTGTCCAAACTCTGTTGCAATGTCAAGTTCATTTCATATTGATTTGATTTTTTTATCACTTGTGAAGTTCGGCTTCTTTCCCATGTCAAATGAACTTGACACCGATCATGACACATGTCAAATGCATTCAACAAATAGTTTTTCCAATGTAATTTTGCCCGATTAAATCCCTATTTTCAATGTCAAATGAATATTTTACATTGCATTCTTATTGTGTGAAGTTATTATCGGTGTTTTCGGTGACCCTGAAAATCAAATTTAAGGAAGTGGAGCTTGCTATGTTGACAAGTGATCCGATTCCAACAGAAGAGGACTTAAGGGGAAGGTGTATTAAGTTGGAAGAAGAAAATCAAAGCCTACGGGCAGAGAATGAAGCCTTGAAGGCCAAATTAAAAGAAAGAGAAGAGGATGCTAAAGAGAAGTCCAAGAAGGAGTCTGGGGTTGAGGCTAAAAAGGAGATGTCACCTTTTAGAGATAATGATATCCAAGCATTGCCATTGACACCGTCTGTTCCAGTAGATGTGATGCTAACAAATGAAGCCAACAAAGAGGAGTTACAACCGGAGTTGCGATCAATGGTTGTAAATCAAAAGAAAAGGACGAGAACACCTACACAAAAAGTGAAGAAGAAGAATGAGAGAGAGGGAAAACAGAAACTGAATACGGTAATATGTGTTGACGACTGTCCGCCTATAACAAATCTTGGTGAAAAGCTACTTTCGGTAGAATCTTCAACAGCGTTTCAATGTCTTAATTCTCGAAGCAGCTAGTGGTTGGGAGGTTTTCAAGTCTGCACATGTCAAGTATGTAAAATCTAAGTCTATCCGAAAACCTTTTATGATGCCTCTTGTTCATTTTGGTTTGTAAAGAATCGTAGTTGTTGTATGTATTTGCAATGACAATTGAATAGGCCATCACCGAGATGTATATGTTGTTGTATTAACTGGTGTTATGCGTATTGTATGTGTTTCATTGCAAAGACCGTTGCTTGGGATGGAGACACAATTCAAATTACACGGTAAAACAGATTGAAAGAATTGATGCTTGACAGATTTGTTAATGGCCAAGTAAGCCAAACACACATTTTGTTCTCAACTTCTCATATATCATCGATGAAAATCGACTTACTTCTGGGATGCACTATGCAGGTATTAAATTGGTACCCTCGAGAGATAGAGAAGAAAATTTATCTTGGTCGTAAGCCTCAGAACAGACCACTTAGCCATTACTTTGACACTATGACTTGCGTATGTTCGAAACCTAGGGTTATATAATACACAGTGTTGCATACTATTGGTATTGGTATATTCATTACATATTCTTAACGGTATTCTTATTAGGTTATTATTAATATTTTTTGACAGACTGCTGTGATTTGGGCAAAACACCTTGAGAAGGTTTTTTTGATTGATCCACTGCATCAACTTCACGAAAATGTTAAGAATCTCTTCTTTCCTCCGAATAGTGGAAAAATAGTCAAAGAAAATGGGGGATACCATTGGACGCTCCTACATTATAACATGATGGATAACGTATGGACACACTTTGATTCAATGAACACAAGATATCCCCTCACATCCGTTCCCTACAGGAATGCCACGAAAGTAGTGAGTTACTAAACTTGAGTTTGTGCACTTGCATGTGAAACTGTTTTGTTGTCGATCTTAAGTTGTAGGTTTTGTTAGAGTATTTCTGACTGATGATATTTGTCATATCTTCTATCAAATTAAAATGGCAACACAGATGGAACGGTGTCTATACAATTTTAAATGAACACATTATTGAGAAGAAGAGCAAGAAACCCTTTTAAAGGCTACGTTGTTGGAAATTGAAAGTGCCCTCAACAACGACCCGGTCGTAAGTACTTCTAGCCTAGTTCTTTTGTGATAAAGTTTGTGGAACACTAGAAATGTGATGTGAGATTTTTAATACTTCTCTTGTTTGTGCTTTAGGGTGGACTACGGACTATTTGTGTGCAAATTCATGGAGTGGAAGGCACGTTCCATTGATCACTTCCCAAAATTACAAAGAAAACTTCGATGATGATTTCGTGGGGAGTTAGTGTACAAATTACTAACCGATGAACCATACTCTGCTGGAAAGCATAATAGAAGCAACACCCTGAAAAAGCAAACGAATGTTGATGAGGTTAACTGGGGGCTTACAACTAAGGATGCATTGGATTTGACTGTGGATGCTATGGATTTGATTGTGGATGCTATGGATTTGACTGTGATGACGTTGGAATGAAGTATCCGGATTTCGTTAGCACTTAGGGCTCGAGTTGGTCTTGTTTTAGTTATGTTAGCTAAGTATCGTAGTTGTATTTGCATGAGCTACTTGTTTGAAGAATGGACTAATTATATTAGCTTATGAGCTCTTTTATGAAATCAAAAACTTGACTTGTTTCCTTTTCCTTTTTAAATGGTATCTGTTCTGTTAAACTGACTTCATTTTAGTTTTAGAATGAAGATATGATGGTTGAAAGCAGTTCAGACAATATCACCTTTTATGTGCTTTACTTTTTAATATGTCATTTTATGTGACATACTTACATGTGTTTACTACTATGAAATCAGTTCTGAATATAACACTAATTGTGACATATTCAGGCATGTTCAGTACTATGACATCAGTTCTTAATATCATACTTATTGTGATATAATTATTAATATGATACTGTATGTGACATATTAAGGTGTGTTGAGTACTATGAAATCAGTTCGAAATATCACACTTATTGTGATATAATTTTCAATATGATACTCTATGTAACATATTCAGGCGTGGAAATCAGTTCTGAATATAACACTTTATATGGTATAATTTGTAATATGATACTCTATGTGACATATTCAATCGTGTTCAGTACTATGAAATTAATTCTGAATATGATATTTTATGTAGTATAGTTTTCAATATGATACTCTATGTAACTTATTAAGGCTTGTTCAGTACTATGAAATCATTTCTGCATATGACCCTTTATGTGGTATAATTGTCAATTTGACAGTCTGTGAAAATCCCAACCAACAAACCATGAATAATAGATCAGACTATAAAATCATACACAAGTTATGAATATGAAAGTTAATATAAGTAGAGAGATAATAGCATTGTATCCCATCAGAAACTAAGAATTGAGTCCTATAAATTTTGGGAAGTATTTTTTTTGTTTTTGTTTTTTTTTTCCTGGAAGGGATTTACATGCATGTTTAGAGTCCTAGTTTTAGAGAAAAAAATTTGGGATTTATGATATAAACAAAATTAAGGCCTATTTTTAAGGTGAACTTTGGGGATTTTCCAACAAACCAAACAACTTACGAGGCCTTTCTCATAGAGAGGCCTTACATGGTTGCTTTTTTTTCCATAAAGAACGAGCCGACACTGTTTATAGGCATACCCCAATAACTACCAAATTATTTGGAGTATGTCTCGTAGAAAAAAACAAAAAACAAAAACAAATTAAAAAAAACAAATTAAAAAGAAAAAACAAAAACAAATAAAAAACAAATAAAAAAAAAAAAACAAAATTGAAAGCTCCAACAAATTGAAGAACCGGAGCTTATCAAATATTTGATTTAAAAATAAGTAAACAAACCTTAATGCGATGAGTTCATTCTTTTGGGGACAATAACCCATTTAAATCTTATTAAACACAAATGTGATTAAAGTGAAATTTGTGATGAAATTGATGAGTGGGTAGTTGTTTAGGATACTCAGTTAGTAACTTTAGCTACAAGTTAGGAAACTGAAAGTGTTGTAGTCTTGGTCGAGTCCGAATTTGTCCACCAGCTAGTTTTGTTAGTAGAATCTACCAGCGTCCCTAGTGACCCACATACGTGTCATCAAATAGTTACTAATAAAACTTTTTATTTTTTTATTTTATTTTTCTAAACGATATATATGGAAATAATTAAAATAAGAATGTGCCAATATTTTTGCCCACGAAATATGCACTCGCTCTCTCTCGCTTATCTCATTCTTCATCTCCTCCACCAGATAATATCAAGAAACAAGAACTAGGAAGATGATATCATTATCTTGAGTACACCAACTAATTGATTAGTCGTTACTATTAATCTCATTTTTTTTATTGGGATTACTATTAATCTTTAGGTAGTTAAGACATTGTCAAACACTATTTCTGGAGGCGGAAAATTCTTCCATTCATGTACTACTTTTAATGGTGCTTAGGATATTTTATCATTCACTGTTTGACTTGCAGTAAGATGCTTTGGCTTTTAGGATAACTTTGGGATGAATTCTCGCTTGTATGTGCTTATTAGAATTTTCGAAATTGGAATAGACTTTTGTTTCCAAGCCATGTTTAACCTTCTAGCTTCTGCCCTTAAGTCCTATATTTATTCGTTTTCTAAAGCATGGCAGTGTATTAGTGATGCATTAATTTTTCCTGAGATTTTCATTAAATTTCTATAGACTTGACATTTTCTAAGGTGCATGCAACTTAAGTATCAACACATTATACACAGTTGATCGAGTAGTTGACAGAGTTTGAAACTAACTGTCCAAAACAAAAAAATGTATTAATTGAAGGTACTTCAATATATGTTGTAAACTTTTAAAAAGTGTGATTTCCCTATACGTGCATGTTCCCGCCCTCTGTGTTTCTAACTAATTGTCTTTCCTTATTGTAAACTCAAAAATTGAAACCTTGTATATATATGTATGTGGAGAGAATCTTGGAACAATTTGATATGTTAAAATTAATAAAAAAAAAAATACAATAAAAAAGATAAAAATATAAATTAATGATAGCTATTTGGGCTGGACACGTGGGCTACTAGGGGCCATGGTAGATTCTACCAGCACAAATGTTGGTGAACAAATTCGGACTCATCTTGGTCTATGGTCATTCCTATTCTTTAGGTATTAGTTGAGAGTAACCCACAAGTCATGTGTGTGTTTAGTTATAAATATAGTTATAAATAAGATGTGCAGTTAGTATATTTGTATATTGAAAAGGACTATAGAGAATTCCGGCCAGTCTATTCAAATATAAACAATACCTTTTATATTGTGTTTTTACTTTTAATTGTATTTGCCAGCTTCTTAGCTATCTCAAACATTGTGGTCACTTATGATAACTCAGTTGCAATCATAATCAATATAATTTGTTTTATTACTATTTTTTTTTTGTGAACCAATTTATTTAGATAAAGCATGTTAATGGGTTTGAAACTTCAAACCTAAAATTTAGAAATTGCATGTTAAATTAGACTTATGTGAGAGTCATCTAAAGGCTTTTAATCTAAATGTTTAATTTCTTTAAAACTCAAAATCATTAATTTATGATATATGGTAATTAGAATTTACTATACTTTATTGTAAAAGAGAACCCTATGTTTTAGCGTTAATTTATTATCCGAGAATCAAATTGGTTGATTTTTTTCTCCTTCATTACTTAGGATTGTTATTTTAAAAAACAAAATAAAATAGAGAAGGCATCAATATGCATGTGTACAACAAACATGCAAACACCACTATATACGCATGTGTACAACATGAAATAAATGAAATTAATTTCTCGTGTTAGTCCTAACATAAAATGTGAGTGTGCTGAGGGTCAAAAACAAAATTGAAAAGTCATATGGGATTTTGATTTAACTGATAAAAACTTAAATGATGATAATATCGTCTTTCAGCAGTGGTCAATCTGGTTTGTCCTTAAGTCATAATTATCTACCGACCCAAATTAGAAATTAAATTAATCCCCAATTCTGTCTTATGAGCCTGTTCTCTATTTAGACTTTAGACTTTCAAAAGACTGACCAAAGTCAACACACACAAACCCCCTAACTCGAATTGACGTTATTTATTGTACATAGGGTGTGCCCGTGCCGTCTAACACTGATAACCCAACACCTCTAATTCGTTTGCAGCACTATAGGCTTACTTTAAATCTTGAAAATAACACCGGGCGTCTATTGACACAATCAGTACTTCAATTTCAGAAAACATAAAAAATAAAAAATAAAAAAAATGTGAAGGTGCACCGAAATGTGTTGAATGTACTTAGTCCAACACTTATGTAAAATTCTTAGATACTAAATATCTCCCTCACGATATGTTCGAGAGTAATATTAGGGGTGTTCATGGGTCGGTTCTTATCGGTTTCGGTTCTGGGTCTATTTTTAGCGGTTCCTATCGGGTTCGGTTCTTTCGGGTTTTTTCTTATATTTTGAAAACCCAGACCCATACCCATTAATTAAGTCGGTTCCAGTTCCGGTTCCTTATCGGGTTATATATTTTGTTTGCTAAAATTATTTTTTAGTTATATAACCGATATAAAATTTGGTTTTTCTGGCTGACTATAACACTTGTCATCGATATTTTTTGTCCTCTCATAAGAAGTAATGGTCCTAAATTCAATAATAATATTTGAAAGTTATCTAAAAATTTTAAATACATTCTCATACATTATACGCATGTGTATATTTTAAATCGAACATATCTATATTATACTATACGTAATGCGTTATATATAGAATAAATACCACTTGTACCACAATTGTTAGTTAGCATTGCACGTATTCGTTATCTAATATATATACATATAATATATCAAGCACGTACACGTTCATGTATTAGTTAATATAGACAGTGCATTAGTTAATTCATAGTATACGACTATACGTGTAGAGACGTGAACCGTAAACATTATTATTAATATTTATAATACACATATTTAATGTAATATTATAAAAGATGCATTTAATAACACACATTCACTATTATGCTAAATGTTATATATATTTAGTTTAATTTTACACCTAACAAATATAGACTATATATAATAATAATGTTTGGGTTTGTCTTTATTTAGTGTAATATAATACTAAATTCTTCATATCAAAATCAAACTAATCGGTTCCGGTTTCAGTTCGAATACCCATTGGTTTTTTACTATTCAGTTCTAACGGTTTCGGTTCTTTATCGGGTCGGTTCTTGAAGACCCACTTTAAATTGGTCTAACATTTTAGGACCTAGAACCGCTATAAACGGTTCTGGTTCGGGTAATTGGGTACCCATGCACACCCCTAAGTAATATCATATCGATGTATTCTTCGATCTTCTAGCTTTTTCTGTGTTGTGGAAAAGAAAAATCTCATATATACTGTAAACTTGAGTCTATTCGGTTATTTTTATATCTAACTATATTTATGAAATTGGTTTTCGAAGTTAATTAACCCCTAACAAGATTATACTAGTGGGTTCACGCAAAATTTAACTAATAAATAAATTTAAACTCTGCGCGTGTGAATAAGTTTTTTTCCTACCAGGATACATTTACCTCCTGTAACTATTATTATTTCTCGTGTAACTACTTCAAATTCAATAATTTATGCGGAAAATGGATTTTATTAACAAGATGAGACTGATCAAATGAAAGAGTGTAACAAACAAAACACACGCGCACACACACACGCGCGCACACATACACACACTTTAAATAGGCAAATTAAAATTATTTAATTAATGGCCAAGCCCATGAGATTATTTGTTAGTGGTTATTATTGTTTAGTAAACAATAAGTTAATGTTTTCTGATGTTGGATCCTTATTCTCTTAACTTGCATGACTTAAATATTGTGTCCACACTGAGAATACTAACTGGGAAAGGGAAAGCTGATACCGTTTTAAAATATGAATATTATTTTACTATATATATTCGATCAATAGTAAAAAAGTGGGATTACATCATCAAAATTTTCCGCCGTAATTATGAGGATGATGGGACTGAAGGAGAGCCAAGTGGTGCAGAGTTTTTGTTGTTGTTGTTTACGATAACAACACATTGGTTCCAAAAATTATGTGCCCACTTAATATTTTCTTCATTCTTAGTACGTTCCAGATAGTTAGCAAGGTTGCCCCAACATTTCTCTGGATTGGAAACTACAATTTCCCTACAACAACTGAGACTGCCATTCAAACTCCTCTCAGCCAAATGTATGTCTAGTTCATCTCCACATTGGTCACTAATCCAACATTCTTTATCTGTAGCTGATGTGATCGTCAACCCTACCATAACAAACAGTAGTCCAAAAATTAATTTTGTACTTGAGAACATTTCCATGATGTATCTGTACGTCGTCTCAGTCTTTTGTTTTACCAGTTATGTTGATGTATTGCGGTGATACAATAAGTAGAGTTTGTGAACAATATATATAGAAGAGAAATATATGCAATAAGACATAGGAAGAGTTTCGTAATAAGTTACGTTAGTAATTTAGTATGATAATTAATAATTGATTTTCTTATAATGCTATTAATATCCATCTCTACAATTACTCCATTTGTTTGGATTTTAATTGGTAGTTTATAAAAATAATTAATTTTATGCAACGGTCCATCTTCAATTCGATGACTTCACGAAAAAAGTTTGACCGTTTGAAAATAAAATAAAAATATTTGTCTCGACATCTCACATCCTTACACTGGTGTATCGGTTGATTTAATTTAAGATAATTTGCAAGCGAAAAATCCAGATTATATGATTAGAAAGTTTAATCAGAACACACGTTAAATCAGGAAAACAAAATTTATGAATTTTAGACGATAGACTTATGTATTATCATTTTGCTATCTATGAATTTACTTGTTATACGCCAAAAAACTTGTGCGGCGATAGTTTCCTGAGATTTTATAAGGTTGACACTAAATGAAGTTTTCGACATTTTGACTCTCAAAATTCGGTTGCAACTTTCCATTTTACTTGTAGAAAAAAAAATGTTGATATTCAAAGGATCCTCTTCTATATATTGGTTTGAAATTTTAAACTTTGTTGAGAGAAATTTACCAAGGTACAGTGATGACAATCTATTATATTTTACGGACTTATTTTCCCATTAGACTCATTCATATAGTCATCATGAAATAGCCCGTTCATATTAAATTAGATGTATTTTTTAAATAGTGTGTTGTCCCATCATGAAAGTAAATTGGATGTTGAACTGCGATAGCAAACTGGATGCACCCCCCTTCAAACACCTAGATTCCACCATGTCACAAATTGCTGAAAAACAATGACAACCATTGGATGGCCCCCTTTTTATTAAATAGATTAAAATTTCTTTTATTTGAGTTGACGTTAGGTTAAGGAAATTATCATCTGTGTACATTTAATTTATTTGTATATATAGCTTATAGACAACTATGTAAAGAAAACTAGCATATAGACAGTAGCTTATGTAGAAATACTTTGCACATCTGATAATATTTCTCGATGAATGTAAAACCTAATGGAAGGGCATAGGTACTAACAACATAGATAAAGGACTAACCATGACAAATAATTTTTTAGTATGATCAATGGCGTTGCTATCCAAGCGAGAGATTTGATTTGCAACGTAATGAAGATAACCAATTTAAACATACCTAGCCAAACTAAAAAAAGTAAGCAATCCTTGAAACTGCATGCTCTTAGAGCAACGGATGATGAACCAAAGTTACCGGGAAAAAGGAAAAAAAAATTGCGGCCGAAGATAACAATATCCGAATTAGGACATGAATGTAATTTTTTTGGATTACAATCCATGCTAAAATGTGAGCCATTTGAAAGCGTGGAGATGGGGCTTATATGAGTCGTCACCGGTGATATCTCTACTTACATTGAAACTCTTGCTAGTTTCATTAGTTTCTCGCTAAAATCAGTTCTTCCGGCTTCAGTCATTTCTTTTGAATAGCAGATATTCATCCTCTCTATGGCATTACCATTCTCAAACAAATGCCTCAAAAGTCTAAATTCACTCTTTGTTCCTTGAAATGACTCGATTTTAAGTAATTTAAGATGATCCAATGTATGCACAGAGTACAATTCCTGTGGTTCCCAATATTCCTTTTCCACAAGTGTGTCTTGCATTGTATTTCGCATCTGCAGTTGAAAAAAATAAATAAACAAGAAATAAGCCAAAAGGCCCTAATTCCAGTTTTTATCACTGATAAAATCAGCAGGATTTACAAATCATTGGTTAGGACTTAGGACAAGTTAGACGTCATAATCACTAATAAAACTGGTTTTTGGTTTTTAATCATTCAAAAGGACAAGTCCATGTTGACTTGATTTTTTTTTTAATATCCAATTATACCCTTCTATGTTTCGTAGTATATAAGTAATCATTTATTTGAACTAGAAACAAAAAAATTGGAAAAACCATCGAGCGAAGCAAAAAGGAAACACAAGATCAATCGTTTTCGATTGAAGATTAAAGTTGAATCTAGAGATTCTATATTTCATTTGATTCGATTTGAAGGTTTGTCTCAACTTTATTATTCAAATCGAAATTGATTCGATTCGATGTTTGTTTTGATTCATTTTATTTGTTTGTTGAATTAGAAGGTTTTTTTACTGTTTGTTTTTGTTAACTATTTTATTAATATATGTTTATTTTGATTTGATTCGATGTTTTTTTGCTTTCGATTCATTATGGATCTAACTTTTTGAGTATGCACTAACAACTGTGCATACCACATTTTTTTAATGATGTGGTTGGTTGATTTTGCAGTGCTATGGATTTTAGTGTGCTACCACCAAATGTCAAGAGGGGTCCTGGTAGACCATGTTTTAAGAGAATTGAGAATACGGGTGCAATGCGCAACAAGCGTCATAAGTGCCGAAAATGTCATTCGACGGACCACCACAATCGCAAGACTTGCACTGGGAAAAAGAATGCAGACCAAAAGAATGAGGGCGATGGAATGAGGGGAAAGGAGTGAGGCATTCGATGTTGCAATTATTTTTTCCAATGTTAGTAAACATAGAGGAAGTCACACATACATTCAAGTAAACATACATGATTCTCTATTGGATATTAAATCGAGAATTCAATAAAAGTTTATTTTAGTTTGTTGGTTCCATTTTTTGTTTCACATTATCTATCCCGGAATTTCATCTCCTCGAGTCCACATTATTTTTGTATGTAAGAGGGTATCGTAGTTTTCGATTGCACTTGAAGGGGTATGCACGGACTTTGGTGCATACCCTCTTTTGGGTGTGCATTGACAGTTTTTGCCTTTTGGTGGTGGTAGTTCATCAACAAAAACTAATTGTCAGCTACCACAATACATACACACAACCATCTCAAGCTGCATTGAAGCAAATCCATGAGGAGAGACAAGTAGTGTGGTTGAAACATTACCAGTTAATTCAAAAACAATATATCCTACACTGACATGGTATACACCAGAGATTTTTTTTTGTTTGTTTTGTACAAAACCACAACATGTAAACTTGGTTAATGCACAATTAATACTTATACTATATTCAATTGCATGAATTAAATTCATTAAAAGAAAAATATATAATGTAAACCAAAGATTGTAACATTCATTAAAAAAGTACTTGTTTTCAACTTAAATTCATTATCTAACAAAAACATACATCAGTGGCACTTGAAAGTTGCAACTAACAATTTCATCCATTCGGCCAACATACATTTCCACAATCAAATTCCTGTGCGATGTTTGGTATGCACTGATGTCTGTGCATACCTCGCATACCAAGAAGTAGTATGCACTGACACTTGTGCATACCATTTTCTTTGTGATGTTTGATATGTATTGATGTCTGTGCATATCTTTCATACCAAGAAGTAGTATGCACTGACACTTGTGCATACCATTTTCTTTGTGATGTTTGGTATGCACTAACGTTTGTGCATACCTCGCATTCCAAGAGGTAATATGCAATGACACTTGTGCATAACATTTTCTTTGTGATGTTTGGTATGCATTGATGTTTGTGCATACTAAGGGTGTGTTTGTTATGATGGAAACACTATGGAAAGGAAAGGAAAATAAGAGTGGTCCACCTTTTTCATAGTTTTTAAGGCGTTTGTTTACCTATGGAAAGGAAATGGGCTTTTCCATATGGAAACAAAATCATGGAAATGGAAAAGGTTTTGTGTCTTTAGCTAACCCCTGAAATTTTTGTGGAAAGGAAAGGAAATGAAAGAAAATGAAATAGATAGCTAGGGACTTAATACTAATACACCCATGGCCCAACAATACAATTATTCCTTTCCATAGCTTTTGCAAACAAACATGATTATTCCTTTCCCCAGTTTTTACTTTCTTTTTCCCAGTTTACCAAACACATACCATTTAAAATTATTTCCTTTCCATTTCATTCCATTCCATAGTGGACCACCCATTTTATTTCATTTCCTTTCCACGAGTTAAAATTTAACAAACACACCCTAAAGGTAGCATACTAAGGTGGTATGCACCGACACCTGTGCATACCAGGGTACTATTGTCTTTTTCGGACAAAAGTCAACTATTGTCCTTGAGAGTGTTTTTGAAATGCAGGTGGGTTTTTTGGTTCATTATTTCGGAATTTTGTCCTTTTTAGTTTTGTCCCCATAAATAAAATGAGCTAAACCGCAATTCTCCTCATAATGGTACATGTAAAATTTATAAGATTTCTAGTATTACCAGGACATAGATACCAAGAGTTTGCAGATTAGGAGTTCTTTTTAATAAGGCGATAACAGCTTGAACTTGGTTTTCAATGGGAAGCAAATGAAGGTGGAGATGCTTCAAAGTAGAATATGTAAAGTGCATTAAAGCTGGATCCCTGGCTTGGTGAGAACTGGCGGATATTTCATATAAGTTCTCATTGTCAAACCCATTATTGCCAAATGTTACATGAGAAGAAAAAGAATTGAAACGCACCTCAATATAGAAATTATATAAGCATAGTTGATTCGCATTATGAAGTCCCCACAATTTTATGTCTTGCGGAATGAATATAATAAAATAAACCGATCTGAACTGATTCTGAACCAAGTAAATGATCACGATCTTGCGAGAGACAAAAGGGTCTCTAAACCGATGTCCGGGGAAGACCAAGACAAGCAAATTGTTTGAGATTTGGGGCTGAAATATTTGTTTTCTTGTGATAATGCACAAACAAGTGAGACTCAAACGGCTTAAGGCTAGGAAGAAAGATGTTAAGAGGTTCCGCGACAATTCTGATTAGGAAGTTTGCATCTTCGATGGCCAAATTTTCTAGTACGGACAGTTTGAGAAGAGTTTGTTTATTGAGTTTTCACAGGGAATATATACATCATTAATCTTTAAAGTTTTGAAAGCGGAAATCCAACGATTAAGGCAAAGTCGAGTCCAAGTTTTTCCAATGTCGAGGAGAAGTCAAGCTAATGCATGTGAATAGGTCACCGTGAATTGATAGAACAGTTGTATGAACACAACAACTAAAGTAGAACGAGAAGAACAAGATAGCAATGAAGAAACAAGGACAGCAATAACGGGAATAACCAAAGGCGGATTAGGTGTCCTTAAGGAAAGATTTAAGCCCCTTCAATGGTGCGAAAAAGGCAACAATGGCGTCTTCCTCCACGAGGATTCAATGGTTAACAAAGGCTGACTTTGCACTAGAACGGACTACCCTCTAGAACGGCAATATAACTCTCTCTCGGGCGGCGGTGTGAAGGGAAGAGAAGAAGAAAAGGGACTTGGTTTTAGTTTTACTGTTTCTCGAGTTGAGTTTTTGATCAAGTCTCCTTTCTCTATGGACTCACAAATCCCATATTTATAGAGGTTAGGAGAAAGAGAGACCAACTCCTAATAGAACACCTGAAACTTGCTGCTCAAAAAAAGGCAAAACAAGTTTAGGCTATTGGTCAAACCACTACCCACAACAAGTAGCCCAAGCCCGGGCCCAACCCCTACCCGATGTGGTGGATAACCAATGTGGGACTATCTACTATGCACTAAAGTGGCGAGAATACCATTTGTTCATCTCCTCCACTTTGCACACACACACTAGTATTTAGAAATACACAAGAGATTCCAACAATCCCCACTATTTCAAAATACTAATAGTCCCCACTATTTTGGAATAGGATATTACAAAAGAAATGGGTTAACGAAATGCCGGAGAGAATCGAAAAAAACAATGCATAAGATCTTGGGTGCTTTACGGGCTTGAACCGGTCGTGGGGTAACATGTCTTATAATACGTGAAAGTGGTGGATTAAAAATCTTTGAACCAACATTCCCTTGTAGTAAAATAGAGGACATGCACCCACATTGCTCTTTCATTATATGCGTTACACGGTGTTTAGCTTTTTGGCCCTTCATACGCCTTTTATTGTTATCCATCAAGTACAATTGGCTACCAATGATATTGACATATTTAGTATGAGAAAACACAAGGAGATTATTTTTCATAAGATGGATATTTGCCACAAAATGTGTTAACACATGCTTACTATCATAATACCCATACTTTTCAATGAAAATATTTCTACTAAGTGCTATAACAATATAATGAGACCAACATGAGTTTTTAATTCCTATATTCACCATCATTCAATTCTGAAGTGCCCAAAATTCCCCTATACCATCCGGCGGTCACGGTTTAAGGTATTGTGTGGCGCTTCAACCATATTCAAACGTCAACATCTTGACAACCTAATATAGCGATTCTGAAAATGAGTTTAACAACATAATAAACTATCATTTTCAATGATGGTTTATGGCGATGTTTCAAATAGAATTTCTCTGTCTCATACACATTCTCAATGCTAGCACTCATGATATTAAATCATCTAAACAAAGAGATTAACACATATGTCTTGCTTTGCTCTAAAGAAAGTACACATTTTTTTTTTTTTTTTTTTTTATCAACAACGGTACTTTGACATCCATATGACACTAATATATTGTTGAATTGCTCATGCCATTTATAGGCTTGAATCAACTCATACACATTTAACTAAATTGTATACCTTCACTCATCACACGGTACTACTTGGTATTGTAGTTCCAAGACAACTACTCAACTAGAGTATTTAGAATTACGTAGAAGAAATTCTAGTTATATGAGCAAGGTTTCAAAATAGTATAAATTTTGTCTCTCGATTGAAACCCCTGGCTATTATTATTAACATTGTATTTTGCAATACAACTATCACGTTTTAGTTTTCTCTTGAAGATCCAATTCAACCTATAGATCCCCCAATAAATCAAGAGTCCGGTTTAGAGGAGTTGTATCCTTCAAAAAGACACTTCTCATAGATAGACAACTTCCTTATAGGTTAATGAATCTTCCTTAAGAAACATATAAACATCATCACCGTTAATGGGGAAATACTCATTGATAGTCTTCCAAATTTCTTGTGTAGAAATAATGGGATTATCTTATGTAGTTCATTATGAACATTCAACCACTCTATGCCATTTTTCTCGAGAAGCACAACCTCAAATAAAATTAGCATATAAGACATTCAATAATAATGTGGTATCTACAAAATTGTTATCACTCATGACAACCGAAAACAAACATCACTATTATGAGTTTCACCAATGAACATCTACTTGATAATTCTAGGTCTCAAAATATATATATATATTTCTTTTTAGATTCATTCACAATAGCGCTTGGCAAGACACCCCCACATTTTGAAACATTTTTGGATAGGCCCGGACCTTTCCATACTTTGTAGTTCAAAGTGTCTTTCCAATTATCTTGTGAGATGAACTATGGTAAAAAGCAGTGTCATGCATATGGGTCACTACCCCCACAGTTCAATGGTTACTCAACCTAATCAAACTTACATGCAAAACACATTATACCTACAAACACTAAAAAGAAACAACAACAATAAAATGCACTCTTATGACAAGAATATACTTTACTCAAGTCTATGATTCTAGATCATATTAAACATAGTCATATTATGTTCATGCTATCTATATGAAAGGAAATCCACAAGTGATTCGAATGAATTTTAAAGAATAGAAGAATTAGATGAAAAAGGTTTTACCCGAGATAATATCATTATCATCCTTCTTTTCATCATTCAACATTCAAACTCATAGGGGAGACAATCCACGACTTGTACATCACCTTGGCTATTTATCCATAGTCATAGGAGGATAATGCCTAATAAGACAATCTACAAGCGTTACATCTCCTTGTCTAAAATAGTCATTGGAGGATATTGTCTAAGAAGACAAACCATTACCTTACATCTCCTTGACTAAATTAGGTTTAAGAGGATATTGATTGTTTCCTATATTGTTTCCTCTAAGTGAGACAACGATGCTCATTACTTAATAATATATGACATGGTTAAACTTCATGTCAATGTTAAATAATGCATTCATGCCAAACATGGTAAATATCATATCATAGGTTCGGAAAAGTAAACTTTAACTGTACCCTCACAACAAAAAGTATACAATATTTAAGCAAATCTAGCCCTTTGAATATGCAAAACAACCGAGGACTCCACCTCCTCTTTTTATATGAGCTCAAGTAAGATAGAATACCCTATCAATAAGACCTCAAGTACTACCACACATCTAATGGCTTAATCCATTAATGTCTTCAACTAGAAAAATTTACCAATAAACTATTATCAAGTTTAAAGTAAATTCCACGATGATTAATATCTAAAACTAGCATGCTACACAACTTTAACATATGCTATATTGGATATAAGCTACAAGTTACTTCATCTAACATGTATTTTCACAACAAGACAAATTATAACCATCGTCTAACAACACGTTCACTAATAAAGATAAGCAATTATGCATTGAATACATTATAATTACTATCCAAGATTTGAGTGTGGTTGATATTAACTATCTTAAGGTCTCTCTTAGACCATCTACATACATCTACATATGTACAAAGAAAATTAATATCAAACTACTTCTAGTCAAACCAATTAATTCCTCAGTGATAAACACGTATAATTTGTTGACTAGGTTATTAAAGAAGTTTAAGCTTAGGGATTTTCCTCCTAAGAAAAACTAGCATGCAACTCAAGGCAAGAATATCACCATATAATCAAACCAAAAGAATTGCAATGAGTGAAAGAATACGATACCTAACCGATTGAAAAATCGGATTACCATATTTTCCTCCTTCTAGAAAAAACAGTTCAAAAGAACTGTAATTCTGAACCAGCTCATGAAGAATTGGGTATCAAGCCTTATACCACTGGAAAGCTCTTTGAATCAGCTATCCAACACAAAAAGCGGATTGCAAAACCGAGCTCTGAGCTGAAAGTTATGGCAGTTTCCGTAACCAGTGACGCAGCTGTCAAAAAGACGAACTTTGACGTTTTTCTTGATAGAAATCTCATATTTGACTCCCATAAACGTAGGAGAAAAGTCTACAACCATATAGGGTCTTTTGATTGTCGTATTAAAGCACTCTCCTTTGTTCTACTACAAAACTCTTTCCTTAAGATTGTTAGAACAGTTGTATGAACACAACAACTAAAGTAGAACAGAAGGAACAGTAGCAATGAAGAAACAAGGACAGCAATAACTGGGAATAACCAAGGCGGATTAAGGGCTGTCCTTAAGGAAAGATTTAAGCCCCTTCCAATGGTGCGAGAAGGCAACAATGGCGTCTTCCTCCACGAGATTCAATGGTTAACAGCCTGCACTGACTTTGCACTAGAAATGCAATACTACCCTCTGAACAAAGAATATAACTCTCTGGCGGGGGAAGAAGAAGAAGAAGAAGAAAAGGACTGGTTTTAGTTTTCTGTTTCTCTGAGTTGAGTTTTTGATCAAGTCTCCTTTCTCTATGGACTCATAGTCCTATTTATAGAGGTTAGGAGAAAGAGAGACCAACTCCTAATAGAACAACCTAAACTTGTGCTTTCAAGAAAAAGGCAAAACAAGTTTAGGCTATTGGTCAAACCACTACCCACAACATGGCCCAAGCCCAGCCGAACCCTACCCGATGTGGTGGATAACCAATGTGGGACTATCTACTATGCACTAAAGTGGCGAGAATACCATTTGTTCATCTCCTCCACTTTGCACACACACACTAGTATTTAGAAATACACAAGAGATTCCAACAAGTTCTGCATCATATATCGTTGAGAAACCATGTATACGAAGCTTCTGAACACTGTGGTCTACAGCGTACGAGATCCATGCATTGACATCAGGAGCAGATACATATAATCGTTATTATTGACTTCAAAATTTATAATAGCTGATCCATCATGATGAGAAAGTATCCGATTAACAAAATCATCCGCATATTCTCTAGAATTTTTCTTTTGCATGAATGAAAATTGATCAAAATTTAGATTGTCCGCAAAATCTCCATAGTTCTTTTGCATGAAAGAATGTTGATCAAAAGTTAGATTGGAAAGTGAAAAGCATACATATCTCCATTGTCTAGAAAGGATGCTGGTTCTGAACGCATCTTCCATTGGAAGGAAGTCTAGAATGTGGCTTCGAATTGGTTCAGGCAAATCGCTGATCCTGTCCATCTCCATTCTTATGCACTTATGGTGATCAAAGCCTGTACTTCAATATCGTCCAATAATACTCAATGATAGATTCAAAGGGCCGAGATAGATTATAGTTGGGATAGAAGTTTTATATTATGTGAGATAAGCTTCTGAAATAAAGTAGAGACGAGTTAGGGAACTACGAATTCTAACAGTAATAAAACTCTTATGAGATAATGATGCAGTCTAGAAACGTGGTCTGACGAAATATCACACGATCCAATTTCTGGGTAGCTTCTAACTGGAAGTTAGTGAAAGCAATATTGTCCTGAAACCACAATAGCTTTGACAGCCATATAAACCTATACTGCCATTGGATTACTCTTATTGTTTCAGAATTTGAGCAAGAGTCAATACTGTTAAATGTTTCTCTTCCAGCCGAAAGGCTTCAGTCACAGGACATCCAGATTCACCATCTTTTCTATGAAATGCCTTAGCAGCTGGAATACTTCGTCAACTTAAGCCACACTCTATTCAACATTCATCCAACTAGGCTGAACAATCACATTAGATCGCACTGTAATACAGAAGACCACTACATGATGCATAATTTTCAACGGGGCAAAAAGGTTAAAGGTTGAGGCTCATTCGGAAGATAAAGTTGCTTAGCTTACAGAAAAATAACTGTAGTGCCTCGAATTAGCAATATAAGAAAAAGAGATGACCGCTGACTCTCACTTGTATTCCTATCCATAATAATGAGTAAGGAGTCTATGTTCTGAAGAATGAACTAAATGAAGTGCCTATCAAAGAAGATAACCACACTCTTACAAACGGAATGAAGCATAAATTCATAATGCGGCGACAAACACTCTGTAATGCTTACCTTGTGTTTAGAACTGTGAACAGGAAAACATTTTATCCAATTCAATGTAGCATCAACTCTTTTTAGAAAGAAGTTCTGACACACCATACTAGAAGGAAGAACAAGAGGTCAATCTTGTCATATTAATGACCTTTATCTTATCCATATTTGAACCTAGAGTTGAGCAACTTGTTTTGAAAATTTGCCTACACAAATAAAATATTAATAGGCTCTTTACGTACTTGGTAAACATACCTTCCCAAACTAAAAAGGATGAAGTTTACACAGGTATACCTCTAAAATGCTGGAAAGTTCATTCCTTAGAGCAACAGATGATGAACCAGGTAAAAGGAAACATATTTGCTGCAGTATACCACTGTATGATGCAGACTTGAACACAATGTTTTGGGTTACTATCCAATTGATATCTTTACTTGGGAGAAACTTTTGCTATAAGTACCTGTCAATGAATAACCTGACTCTTACGAGCAGAAAGCATCACAACGCTACGAGCCTACGACAAACACTCTGGAATGCTTAACCTTGTGTTTAGAACTGTGAACAGGAAAACATTTACTGATAAAATGTAATTTAGCATGAAACTCATAGGAAAGAAGTTCTGACACTATACTAGAAGGAAGCAGAACAAGCCAATCCTGTCATTAAGGGACTTTATCTTGTCGATGGAATGAATCCTGGAATAAATTCTGAAACTCAAACTCTGCAAGTAGAGCACTGTCCTCTGACATTGAATTAAAACAATCCTAAACAATCCTCTGACATTGAATTAAATCGTATTTCATAATGAGTGTGTCAAATATGCAATTTTTATACAAAAAGAATAACCTTGTTTGCCAGTTCATTGTCCTGCTTGAAGCCTAGGTTTGGCATAAGTAAGAAGCAGCAACCCCGGATTAGGCAATTATGCATAACTGAGTAGGTAATATCCATTTCCTTCATCGCACTCCCATTCCCAAGCAAAAAATCTCACAAGGTCTAATTCACTCCCACTTCCTCCAAAGTACTTAATTTCAACTTTTCTAAGGCACTTCAACATGCTCTGACTATTCAACTCTTCTAATGGTATTTGTCCACCCATGTTGCCCATACTCGTAAGACTAAGTGTCTGCTCAATAATACACATTTCGTTTACTTTCATATATAATTAATGAACCAAATAACCAATGCATTATTCATAGACGTAAACAACTTGGGTGAAATTAACAATACCTTGATAGATATACAAAGCGTTTGCAAGTTAGGATACCAATTGATAACTCTTGATGCCTAGTCAAAAACTAAGTATACAAACAAAACAAGTTTCATTTCATCGATACAAAACAAATAACACTATTATCTAACGACACAAATAAAAACTAAACCAAATTGAATCAAATCATACCTCAATATAAAGTCCTTCCAAAGCCAACTTCCTCACATTACGCACTCGTTCAAGAATCTCAAACGCACGACATTCAATCAAATTCCTATCAATCCCATTAAAATCCTTGGGCGGCGAAGCAAACTCAAATGCAGCATTACTCAAACAAGAAAGGGTCTCTTCCCTAAAAACCGGTGGATTACCGAATACATAATTTCCCTAAGCCTAGGAAAAGAAAACTCGATTTCATGAAACCTAGACAATCCTAATAGTTTCAAAAACCTGAGATTAGGCCCAGGGAATTGAAGTACATCAGGAGTACTAAAATAACAACCCACTATACTCAACTCCTCGAAACTAGGACAATTCCTAAAAATCCTAACAGCGTCTCTATCATCCCTAAACGGGACAGTAAACAGCGATAAAGATTTAAGGCTAGGAAATTTAACTTGTAAGTTTTGTGGTAAAGTAAGTTTAAGATTACTAAACGAAAGGGAGAACAAAGACGTGGCAGTAAATAAAGAGCGAGGTAAAAAGTTATCCAGTTTTCCTGCCAAGACTGAAATATCGATATTTTGAACCATGAGAGGGATTGGTGTTTTCCTTATTAGAGTCATCGGCTGCTTATTAGAGTCATCGGCTGCTTAAATTGAAGAAAAATAAAACAAAAACTAATACATACATACCTTAATGACATATGGAGATACTGCTAAATCCTTCACATTACAGGTCTCTCGAAATACCTTAACTGCGCTGTGCCCCAAAAATTTGGTACCAATCAAATCTTTTGAGACATCAACTAATGAGGATCTTTTGTGTAGAGAATATCCACAACATACAAAGTTACAATCTAATGTCAAGGATATAAGATTTTCAGCACATATCTTCATCTCACAATCATACTCATCTGGGAAAAAGTTATACGTATCATGTATGTGCAATCTCATAAACAAAGGAGCAAACACAAGGATAATCATGCCCGACCATGAACATTTTTCAAAATGAAACTCTTGAAGGACCGGTAATTTAAAAGTGACTCGCTGAATTGATTCTACATCGCAAGTAAATGTTACATCCTCAAGATGAAGGACCTTAAGGCTTGAAAAGGTTACCAAAGGCGGAAGCTTATTTTCGAATGATTTCATTTTTAAAATAGTCAGTGAATCACAGCTAAAAAGACAATGGGGCAATGCCTTCAACTGTACTGATGAAGAAACTCCCGAAGAAGTTGCCTTAATACGATAGAGATCCATGCATTAACATGAGACGCACTGTAGGCCGTTGTACATGTGAGGCAGAACCTTTGTATATATGAGCCGTGGAAAAGCAGCACCATATACACAAAACTTATAAACTTCTCCCTAACAATTGGATCACTACTCTTGCTTTCAGTAAAATACAAGATGTTATCAGAGAAATCGAGAATGGGAATTGAGGTCCAAAGGTACCTCCATTTTGTTGATAATACACTTGTACCAACTGCAAATTTTGTGGGAAGAAGGGAGAGTATATGCTGAAGAACGACTTTCACCAATCATTTCCACCTTTCACCACCTTTTGTTTACTCATCACAAATACCTCTGGGATCAAACAAGCTAGACCAGATCAGAACTGTAGCGGTATTCCTTGTACATGCCCTATAGATTTTATATATAGGACGAATGTGTTAGGAGAAGAAGCGTCAAGGTTTTATTCTTCCATTTTTCAAGAAGAATAGATGAAGTGCATTGCGAATTGATCAAGGATACAACAGCCACATTCTGCTGTCTAAATTGAATGTCTAACACACAATTCGGAATGTGGAAACACAAAATAGATTCATAGATCAATGCATTTTCTACAAATATCAAGTTCCCAAGAATTCTGCATATAAGTAACCTGCGTCAACACGCAAGAATTCAGCTGCAACCATTAAAATTGTTCTAGTTGGTGGTGAAAAATTCAATTATATATGCTCTTAATTCATAGAATTTCCACTAAAAAGGTGCAGTTTACTTTATGATGTGAATAAAAAAAAACTGCGGAAACAATGTTACCCACAACAAACGGATCAATCCAACACAAGAATCGATCCTTCTCAATAGACAAGACTTCAACACCCTCCAAGCAATCTCCCAACACTTCTCAATATCAAATAACAAACATATAAAGTAAAACAATTAATATAAAAGAAGAACAAACCACAAGACGAGATATATTGTGGTTCGGCAATTTGCCTACGTCCACACTGCGAGTTCCAAGCTTTACTAGATGTCTGGAGTAACAGATTACAAGTCTCTCAATTCACTCACAAAAAATGAACACTCAACTCACAAAGAATTGCTCTCTTGTAATCTCTCTCTTTCTTGGTTTTGGAAAAAGTTAGGTTTTCCAAAACCTTGATTTTGTTTTTATACCAAAAAACAAATTTCGCGGTTACTGTAGTGAGGCCCACGAAAAACAGTCTTGGGCGTAGGTGCGCTCTCTCTCTCCAGGTGGCGCTTTGTCTCCGTGCTCTTGGCGTGGGGTGCTTCTCTCTCGGCCAGGTGGCGCTTGACTCCAGACTCTTGGCAGTGCGCTTCGCTCACGAGGTGCAGTGCGCTCGAGCGTGAAATAGAAAAAACAAAATCCCTTTTTCTCTACATTCTCTACCTCGGTGAGATTTTAACACATAAAACCAAGCCGAACACATCCAGGAAGAACACATCTAGTAGGAACACATCCAAAGAAGGAAGACTTCGGCATTGATCGGCCCGCCAGGGCTATGCCCACATTGGGGCTCTTTTTCAAACATGTAGGATTTGGAGCAAGTCCAAACGGTGTTGGAACTTAACTCCGTGACAACTTTTAGTCAAGATATCGACAAGATTGTCATGGGTGTCCACTTTCTCAAGTGCTACATCACCATCCTCAACGACATCCCGGTATAAAGTGATAACGAACATCAATATGCTTGGTCGGAAAGCATGATGAACTTGGTTCATCGCCAAATGAATAGCACTCGACTATCACAAATACAAAGCAACACACTATTCTCTTTCAATACCCATATCATCTAGAAGACCTCGGCCCATAGTGCCTCTTTTCACGCCTTTTCTGCCCATTGCCATATACTTTCCTCGGTAGTAGATAGAGTAATCAGAAATGTGAAGAGTAGCATAGACCTCCAACTAACCGGTTGCACCATGCATCATAAACACATAACCAAAAGAGTCGATCATCGCCTATCTAGATCACCGCATAATCGGAATCCACAAACCCAATCGTGACATAACAAGTGCCTCCACCATAAGCTAATCCCACATCCAAGGTACCCTTCAAGTACCTTAGTACCCATTTCATCGCCTCCCAATGTCGCTTCCCTGGATTTTGCCATATACCGCTTACAACACTAATCGCCTGGGAAATGTCTAGCGTGTGCACCCATAGCATACATCAAACTACCCACGACACTTGCATAAGGAACATTAGCCATATGCTTTTGTTCCTCCAATCGAACTAGGAGAGAACTTAGTGAAAGCCTAAAATGCCCAAATTTAAAAGTGTAGAAACCGACTTTGCATTCTCCATACCAAATCGTGGAAATTACTTTTCGGCGGTATTTCTTCCGAGATACAACTATCCGTCGCTTCTTCCTATCTCTGTCAATCTCCATGCCCAAGATTCTTGGCTCCACCTAAGTCTTTCATCTCAAACTCGAGCTAAGTTGAGATTTCAACTTGTCTATCTCCACCATGCTTTTGGAAGCAATAAGCATATCATCCACATAAAAGCGGAGATAGATGAAGTCATTACCACGTCGAAGCCTTCTAAAGTAGACACATCAATCATACTTACTTCGGGTGTAACTCATGTTGCATCATGAATGTGTCAAAGCGGCTTGTACAATTGCTCAGGCGGCGACTTTAACCCATACAAATGACCGATTCAATTTGCATACATGATCTTCTTTTCAAGAACAACAAACCCTTCCCGGGTTGTATCATATAGATCTCTTCCTCCGGTCCCCATGCAAGAAAGCGGTTTTTACATCAAGTTGCTCTAACTCCAAGTCGGTGAGCAACTAAACTCAATAACACACCGAATGGAAGTATGTTTGACCACCGGGAAAATATCTCATTGTAATACTCGACTCCTTCCGGAGAAACCCTTTGCTACTACTCTTGCCTTGTACCCAATCTTGTCGACTCTCGGGAAGGACCTCTTTCTTTCTCGAACACCCATTTATTTGCCGATAGTCCTTTTGCCGCTTTGGCAATAAAACTAGGTCCCATGTGTTATTTTTATCAAGAGACTCCATCTCTTTGTTGCATAGCAACCAACCAATCTAGAATGAGCATCTCTAACGGCTTCCTTGAAACTATCCGCTCATCATCTTCGATATTCGGTCATATGCCACTAAATCCACCGACCATAGTGTTTCACCGGCTTCGTGCCCATACTTGTGCACTTCTTTAACTTGTCTCTTTGGCTGTGGGTCACCAATACAAGTTCGGAGGCTCTTGCTCTTCTTCCTTGTTGTTCGCGTGGTTCCATGATTTGGTACCTCATCATGAACCAACCGGTCATCATTGCATAAAGACAACTCAAGCTTCGATGGCTTGAACTTCTATGGACTTCGCCATTCTCGCCCACTCTTTCCGACTTCATGAAGATTACACACGAAGTCTCATTAAACGTAACATCTCTGACCCGGGGAACTTGTAGTCTTCTAGACACCACAATCGTATCCCTTTTACCCCATTTGCGCGAAGCCTAAGAATATGGCTTTCTTAGCTCTCTAGGATCTAGCTTGCTCTCCTCACATTGTCAGTAAAGCAAATCGATCCAAACACTCGCGCAAAATACTATAATCACGGTTACCCGACCACACCTCATAAGGTGTCTTGCAATCTATAAATTTGGGCCTATTACCTATTATCTGAGTAACACGCCATGGACACCGCATCATTGATACTCTTTTTGCCTAGACCGCATTAGACAACAAACATCTCGCTCTTTCAAGCAAGGTTCTATTCATCCTCTCGCCATTCCATTCTCACAGGCGGCGTGCCCTGACCTCGATCATCCAGTTGTCCGGCAATTCCATGTTGCGCGCAAAACTCTTGGAAGGGCCCATAGGTATATTCTCAGATCATTGTCGGACCGTAGTGTCTTTACCTTCATATCTGCGATTCTCAACCCTTGCCTTCCACTTTTTAAATGTCTCAAACACTTCCTCTTTCGTTTCATCATATACACTCACACATACGGGTATGATCATCAATGAATGAGACATAATAGCGGTTACCTCCTTTTGAAGCCACTCTGAGGGTCCCCCAAACATCCGTTATGCACATAGTCAAGGATGCCCTGGTCGTGTGCTTGCTTGACTTGAACTTGACTCTACACTGCTTCCCGTAGACCAATGCTCCGCGAAAAAACCCATACTTGGCTTCTTCAAGTCTTTCAAGAACCCTCGCCTTGCACAAACCTGCAAACCCCTTTTCACTTTCGTATGCCTTAGTCGCGTATGCCACATCTTAGTGCATTCATCATCACTACATGCACCCAATGCTACATCGCCTATCACCGTACTACCCATCAAAGTATACAAGGTTTACGTGTCTTTGACCGCTTCATAACTGTAAAAGAGCCACTGATAATCTTTAGGACTCCACCTTCGCCCACAAACTTGTGGCCTTTGAAATCCAAGGTACCAAGAGAAATAAGGTTTTTCTTTAGCTCAGGGACATGCCTCACATCAGTTAAAGTCCTCACTATACCATTATGCATCTTAACCCGTATAGTTCCAATTCCTACCGTCTTACAAGCAATGTCATTACCCATCAAAACGGAACCACCATTAATGCTCTCATAAGAAGTAAACCACTTTCTATTCGGGAACATATGGTAGGAACATCCGAATCAAGAATCCACCTTTTTTCCCATATAGTCTTGTGGGACACCGCGAGACTCAACTCGTCCCCTCTTCGAGCCCCAAGCATAACTTGCCTCAATTTTTGCCTTACCTTTCTTCTTACCATCTCTTTGTTCTCTTTCTTGGTGAGGACAATTACTTGCGTAATGTCCCCTTTCATCGCAAATTGTAGCACTTCCACGTGTGTTAAAGGCTTCTTTGACTTGGACCTGGACTTCCTCATTGCTTGTAGAAGCCTTTTCATACGACCTTCCTCTTGCCACTAGCCCCTGACCTGCATCAATGTTATTCTCTACACGTGTCTTCTTCATCAACTCATAAGAAAGAAGTACACTCTGAACTTCGTCGAGATCGACGTCTTCTTTGTTCATAAATGTATTCATTAGATGCTCATAGCTTTCTGGCAAGGAGAATATTAAACATGCCGCTTGATCCTCATCATCTATCTTCATACCAACATTCAAATAATCCGCTAGACGTCGAAGGAACTCACTAACGTGCTTTTGCATCGTTGAACCATCGACCATCATGTACCGATAAAGACGCTTCTTAAGGTACATCTTGTTCGTCATGCTCTTAGTCATATACATAGACTCTAGTTTGAGCCAAATACCGGCAGCGGTATTTTCTCCCATCACACTATACATGACCTCATTGGCAAGACATAACCGGATTGATGAACAAGCCCAAGATCGAACTCTTCCCAATCATCATTACTCATTCTCGCGCGCTAGATTTAATCCCCTTTAAAGTCTTGTGCAAACCTTGTTGGATGAGAATGCCCTTTACTTGGACTTGCCAAATCCCAAAGTTATTCTTCCCATTAAACTTCTACTTCAAACCTCAAGTTTGACATCTTGGAGCCATCTTTCAAGTTACACACAATAACCCAAAAAAAAAGTTTTTCACCTCGAAATTTAATCAAACACCTTGTTACACAAATTTTCGAAAGCACTAAACTCAAAATCCTAGTCAGATACCTACGCCTCGATACCAATTGATGTGAATAAAAATCTGCGAAAACAACGTTACCCACAACAAACGGATCAATCCAACACAAGAATCGATCCTTCTCGATAGACAAGACTTCAAAGACCCTAAGCAATCTCCCAACACTTCTCAATATTAAATAACAATCATATAAAGTAAAACAATTAATGTAAAAGAAGAACAAATCACAAGACGAGACATATCGTGGTTCTAATTTGCCTACGCCCACACACAAGCGAAGTTCCAAACTTTACTAGATATCCGAGTAATGATTACAAGTCTCTCAATTCACTCACAAAGAATGAACACTCAACTCACAAAGAATTGCTTCTCTTTGTAATCTCTCTTTTCTTGGTTTTGGAAAAGTTAAGTTTTCCAAAACCTTCATTTTGTTTTTATACCAAAAAACAAATTTCGATTCTTATCAGAAGGCGGCCCACCGAAAAATAGTCTTGGGCAGCGGGTCTCTCTCTCTGGCCTTGCGGGTGGCTTTTGTCTCCAAGCTCTTGGGCGCAGTTGCGCTTTGAACGTGAAATAGAAAAAAAAACATTCCTTTTTCTCTACACTTTAAATAATCCCTTTGGGCATAAATATAATAGTAACAACCAACACACTTAAAAACCACCTCAAGTCTTCAACAGTACTTTAAACCCATTAACTTAAAAAGGAAAAAAAAATTGTCACCTGATAAAGCTTTTCGGGACCCAAAATATTTCAGCCAGCTCAGTTGGTGAAATACCAAAAGCCATTACAAACATAACCATTCAGTAGGTGAAAATAACATAAGGAATTAGACTTTGCTACATTAATCGTTCTTGGACATCAAAAGTATTTAAGAATGCCCTAAACCATGTCTACAAAGCAAGATTTAGCACAGGTTTAACTGCAAGTACAAACTTTCCAATTACCCTACACATCATTTTGCTACAGTCACCAGATGAAGTGCCAAGCCATCAACCATTTAGTAGAAGTCGATTACACTGCAACCTGAAGCTCTAGGAAGCATTAGTAGTCTTTTACTAATTTTCATTTGCTTTTTTGGATCCGCAGATAGCGTTGAAACAGAAATGATAGTCATTTTCTCCAACACTCTTGCGTTCTTCAGCAAAAACATGATAACACTTATCTCATTCTCCCTCCCGTAAAAGCACCTTACTTCAACTGTCTTCAGATGTGGCAAAAAATCCAGGTCAAGTATTGTAAGCGTCAGAACATGTTCTCCACTAGACCGAAGAGCAAGTCCCTACATAAATCAAAACTTAAAATTTGAGCATGTTAATGGCACTAATATTATTCTGTTAAGAAATAAAAGAACAGCGTAGAATGACTTACATCAGGAAAGACAAGGGATTCAATATTAGGCACTTGGCAGAGCAAGTTTACAAAATGACTACCGTCAAGTATATAATCTCCATTAATCACTCCAAGGTTGGTCACCTTAAATAGTTTAGGCACAATTGATGTGAGCTCTGGGCTTACGATACCCTATAAATATCAAATACAACTGCATTAGCCAGTATGAATCGGCTAAGTTTCAACAACAGAATGAATGTGTTAATCATCCATGGATTTATGTCTTAGTCTACGAGCTTTATAAATAAATGAATTAAACTGGGGAAAAATGAAGAAGAAGCAGGAAACTTACCTCAACGATGTCACTAGACACCACTAAGTCCTTAACATTACAAAGCTCTCGAGTGCCAACTAAATATTTTGATGCATCAACTAATGTGGGTAGGCAGTTGAGAGAATAAGCACGTAGACATCTAGATATCATTGTCAAGGATATAAGATTCTCTGCACATATCTTCATCTTCCAATCATAATCCCTAAAATCATATCCCGCCTCATATATGTATAAGCTCATAAGCAAAGGAGCAAATACAATTATATTCACATTCCACAAAATAGAATTTTCCATTCGGAACTCTTCAAGGACTGGGAGATTAAAAGTCACTTGCTCATCTGGTTTGTCCCAGTAAAATCTTGTTAAGTGCAGATGCAGAACCTTAAGGCTTGAAAAGGTTATCAATGCGGGAAGTTTCTCTCCTACGCCTTTAATATGTAATATAGCTAGTGAACCACACCTAAATAAGTAATTGTGTAATCCGATGGAATGAAGTCCTGAAGGCAGTTTAATAACGAGTTCCTTAACTTTACGCTTCAACACAGCAGATACCCACGCATTAAAGTGAGACACATGGTAGGTATGTGAACATGTTAAGCAAAACCTATGTATATCTGAATCATGGAGAAGCAGCACCCTATAAACAAAACTCATGAATTTGTCTTTTAGAAATGGATCCATATAACTTCTTGTAGTAGAACGCAAGAGATCATCAGAAAAATCTAGAATGGGAACAGAAGTCCAATAGTACCTCCATCTTGTCGCTAATATGCTTATACCAATGGCACATTTGGTTGGAAGAAAGGAGAGTATATGATGAAGAATGCTCTCAGGTAAAAAGCTCAGCCTATCTTCACATTTACCACAACTTTGTCTTAAAAACTGCAAATTACTTCCTTCCATAGCAGCAAAATTTCTCTGAAAATTTAAAATCCGTGTCACCATAGTTAGATAAAAGTGCAAATAATATAGAAATTACTGTGTTTATGTATTGAGTAGTAAGCAAGCTGCAAACCTTTTACAGCCTTAAAACTAAACGATGCACACAGTTTTTGTGACAAACTACTCAATGAGCCTTTTTTATTTTCATTTGTTTGGTAACAACTTTTGGCGCATAAAGTAACATTTGTTAACAGAAAACTTTCTCAGGCTACTTGAAAAGAAGGAATCAACGAATATTAAAATGCAAATGCAGTAAACTAGAAATTAAGTTGAGATAGTTAGTTACCCAGGAACTCTCTCCCATCAAGAACACACCAAATATGTGTTGGGAGATTTCACTAGAAAGTCACACATCAATCTAACTACTTTCTATCCCAAATGATTTTAACTTGGAGCTAACACCAAGTAAATCACCCACCCAAGACTTTGGTAGTTATCACAACAAACTCAAACAAACAAAGCTACTAATTTATCATCACCCATAACAAGCAAACAATAAATAAGAAAGTAAATATGCAAAGAGACAAAAAGATTTAGGTGATTCGGTAAATATTACCTACATCCACACAAGAGCCGAGTTTCCTTTGTAGTAAAGATTAGAGAGTTTACAAGAGATATCAAGAATCAAGAACAATATGCTTCACTCAAACCCTAGCTCAATAGAGCTCTCACAATACCCAATAAATGAATCTCTCAAAAGTTGTCCCAAAACCTTATTTTATTTTCTTTATAGAGGTACACATAGAAAAAGGTGAGAAAATAGGCTCTGGGCCGAAATATCGAAAATCAATGAAAATTTCGAAAGGCATGAGCTATGAAGTCGAGTCGAGCCCTCGCAGCCTAATCCGGCCGAATTGGTCATCGACTCAATAACTTCAGTGCATGGCGCGCCTTGTCCAAAGCATGGTTGAGCGCGGGTCGCGCTCTCTTCTCCAAACTAAAAACTGAAAGTAACAGGTCGGACACCGGAAGAAAACTCGACGGTTCCACAAACCCAACAATATGGAAGTAGAATATTTCTCAACACGTCAAATTTCCCTCACTTGCCTCTTGGTTTTCCTTCTCTCAACCACTCAAGGACTAAACTTTCATGGGCCTTGTGAAGGACCAACTATGTCTGATCCACTGGGCATTTTTTATGCTGGACTAACTTGGAAGCCACATTCTGCTATCTATCTAAATTGAATTTCAAATGCACGAGTTATTGATCAATGTGCAGACTCATTTCTTGTGCCACTACATTCACACAGTGATGTTTAACAAAAGATTCAACCACGTACAGGTCTAACAGTAAGTAAACTAAGTATATACTTTTTTATCATTTGCCTATATGGCTATATATAAGTTCCCTAGGCAGCAATACTCTGCCAGCCTCTACTATTTAGGAGAACTCTATCACACTACAATCTGAAGCTCTAGGAAGCCTTAGTAGTTTCTTCACTTTCTTGGTAACTTCTAATTGTTTTCTTGGATCAGCATATAAAGCAGAACAAGAAATGACTGTCATTTTCTTCAATACTCTTGCATTTTTCAGCAAAAACTCAACAACATGTATCTCATTCTCATCCTCATCCGCATAAAAGCACCTTAATTCGATTGATTCAAGACGTTGCAAATACCGCACGGGAAGTGTTGGTAGTATTTGCAAATTTACTCCAAAAGTCCAATGTGTCTACATAAATCAAAACTAAACACTTTAGCACTAGTGTAAGGCCAATAAAAGATAAGAGGGAAGTATTGTTGAATTACTTACATCAGAAAAAACAAGAGATTCAATATTGG
The DNA here is from genome assembly GCF_015680905.1 of Coptis chinensis. Taxonomy (NCBI): domain Eukaryota; kingdom Viridiplantae; phylum Streptophyta; class Magnoliopsida; order Ranunculales; family Ranunculaceae; genus Coptis; species Coptis chinensis. The sequence continues at coordinate 80,679,300 of NC_141464.1, forward strand.
GCATGTCAGAGAGTAAGCATATCAGACTACTACAGTCAAGTCCATCATATGTTTTATTAACTTCCAGGTTGATCACCTTGAGAAGGTTAGGCATAATGGATGAGATCTCTGGACGAAAGAGAACCTAGATTTACCAAGTACCAATGCATTAGCCTGTTAATTGAGTCATAAGAAATAGAAAGAATTGTAACCTGAAAAAGTTAAAGACTTACCTCAACAACCGAACTAGATACTTCTAAATCATTTACGTCACAAAACTCACGGAAGACTTGATGGACTGCATTGTTCCCCATAAATTGGGTACCAACAAAATTCATTGATGGATCGACCAATGAGGGTAGCTTATGCAAAGAATACACTCGTAAAAAATTGCAATCAAATGTCAAGGATTTAAGATCCCCAACACATAATATCTTCATCTCACAATTATAGCATTCATCATCAAGACACTCAAGAGTGTCGAAAGTATCAACTACGCATAAGCTCTTAAGAACAGGAGCAACTATAGCTATAATCATGTAAAGCCATTGACACGCCTTAATTTGGAACTCTTCAAGGACCGGTAAGCTAAAAGTGACTTGCTGAGCCGGCTGAGATTCGTCCCAAGAAAATGTTACATCCTTAAAATGCAGGACCTTAAGGTTTGAAAAGGTGATCGAAGATGGAAGCTTGTGTTCGAGTGACTTAATTTTTAGAATATTTAGCAATTCACAACTAAAAAGACAGTAGGGCAATCCCTTGACTCTGATGATGAAAGTTTAATAACGAGTTCACAAACTTTACGCCTTAATACAGTGGAGATCCATGCACTAATGTGAGACGCATTGTAATCCTCTGTACATATTAGGCATACCTTTTGTAGATTTGAATCATGGAAAAGCAGCACCATATAAACAAAATTCACAAACTTCTCCGTAACTATTGGATCTTCTCTCTTGCTCTTAGTAGAATACAAGAGATTATCAGAGAAGTCGAGAACTGGAACTAAACTCCAAAGACCTCCATTTTGTTGTTAATATACTTGCACCAACTGCATCTTTTGTTGAGAGAAAGAAGAGTATATGCTGGAGAGTGACTTCAGGTAAAAAAGTCAGCCTATCTTCACGTTTCACCACCTTTTGTTTGCTCATCATGAATTCCTCTGGGATCAAAGCTAATCAGATTAGAACTATAGTAATCCTTGTGCGCTATACGATTTATAGGATGAATGTGTTCATTGGGAAGCGTCAAGATTTCTATTTTCAAGAATACCATATGATGTTCATTGGGAACTGAGGGTGCTGAAAATATACTGAAACGAACAGCCACATTCTGGTGTCTAAAGATTAGCGGGAAAAAAAAAACGTTCTGTTGTATTAAATTGAATGTCAAATGCACAACTTATTGATAAATGTGCAAACTCATTTTTTTGAGCCACTCTATGCACGCTCAACGGTATGTAATTCTAGTATTCCCAAGATTTCTGCATATTAAGTACCCCTGCATCAACATGACTTAGGCCCACTTCCAGAGATATTTACCATGGAAGTTGAGCTTTATCATGTCCAGTGCTCTTACTTTGAGTCTTTGACTATAGTAGTAATCTACGTTATTGACGATTAATATCCTATTTTACCAAGAGCACGACATAGTTTTAATTCAAAGCTAGTTAGTATATTTTAGATCAATCTTACACAGGGAATTTTGCATAGGCAAACCCAAGCACAATTGCACAACCTTCAATGTCCATTTTTTAGCTGGAAGCAGATCATATATTCAAATGTAACAAACTCGTAACTTTTAGGTGAAGTGGACTTGTCCACATATGCCATTTGTACTTTGTTATCATCTTAGCCGGAATAACCACGCTAGAATGCTAGATGATCCAATTAAAGACTGAAATCTCAAATCAAGACCACCGTGGATCCACTGAATAGAAGAAAATTCAACCAATTCTTCATGGGCTTCTTTCAAAAGTCCGTATAATTTGCATTCGGGCCCAACTTAATCATGTTTAGACTTCATAGATTTATGCCCAAACACATAAATTGACTAATAATTTCGGTTTTAGGTCTCGTTGATCAATAATTATGGTTTTAGGACAAAAACGGACTGACATCAGCATCTATCATTAAGAATTTTGCTTTAAAGATATTTTCGAGCTGACATCAACAAGTTATTTTTTATTAATACCAATTATGACATTCTCTGATATACATACAAACACTATTATACATGTATGATATACACTGCATGTGCATACCAGCATACACACATCATTATGCATGTGTATAACACACATGCAAACATCATTATACATGTGTATATATGTGCATAACACACATACAAACACTACTATGCATGTGTATACCACACATGCACACATCACTATGCATGTGTACAACAAACATGCAAACACTATTATCACACATGCACATATGTACACCAGTGTGCATGTGTCCAACAAACATGCAAACACCACTATGCATGTATGATATGCATTGTATATGTATATCAACATGCACACATCATTATACTTCATGCATATAGCACACATGCAAACATCATTATGCATGTATATAACACACATGCAAACACACTACTACCACACATACACACACCAATATGCATGTTCCTAACAAACATGCAAACATCACTATACATGTATGATATGCATTGCATGTGTATATCAACATGCACACACCATTATGCATGTGTATATCACACATGCAAACATCATTATGCGTGCATGTATATAACACATATACAAATACTATTATATATGTGTATAACACACACGAAAACACTACTATGCATGTGTATACCACACATGAACACACCACTATGCATGTGTGCAACAAACATGCAAACACTACCACCACACGTCCACACATGCACACATCAATATGCATGTGTACAACAAACATGCAAACACCACTATATATGCATGTGTACAACATGAAATAAATGAAATTTCTCGTATTAGTCCTAACATATATAAAATGTGAGTGTGATGAGGATCAACAACAAAATTGAAAAGTCACATGGGATTTTGATTTAACTGATAAAAACTTAAATGATGATAATATCGTTTTTCAGCAGTGGTCAATCCGATTTGTCCTTAAATCATAATTATCTACCGATCCAAATTAGAAACTAAATTAATCCCCAATTCTATCTTATGAGCCTGCTATCTATTTAGACTTTAGACTTTCAAAAGGCCGACTAAAGTCAACGCACACAAACCCCCTAACTCAAATTGACGTTATTTATTGTACATGGGGTGTGCCCGTGCCGTATGGCACTGATAACCCAACACCTCTCATTCAAGGCAAAGATCAGAGGGTGCTACTTTAAATCTGCAAATAACACCGGCCTATTGACACAATCGGTACTTAAATTTCAAAAAATATACAAAAAAAAAAAAAAAATATATATATATATATATATATATATATATATATATATATATATATATATATATTAATCTGCAAGGTGCACGAAATGTGTTGAATGTACTTAGTCTTAGATACTAAATATCTCCCTCAGAATACGTTCAGGAGTAATATCATATCGATGTATTCTTCGATCTTCTTTTTCTGTGTTGTGGAAAAGATAAATCTCATATATACTGTAAACTTGAGTCCATTTGGTTATTTTTATATCTAACAATATATTTGTGAAATTGGTTTTTGAAGTTAATTAACCCCTAACAAGATTATAACAGTGGGTTCACGCAAAATTTAACTAATAGATAAATTTAAACTATGCACGCGTGAATAAGTTTTTCTCCTAACAAGATACATTTGCCTCCTATAACTATTATTATTTCTCGTATAACTACTTTAAATTCAATAATTTATGCGGAAAATGGATTTTATTAACAAGATGAGAATGATCAAATGAAAGAGTGTAACCAACAAAGTACACACACTTTAAATAGGCAAATTAAAATTATTTAATTAATGGCCGAGCCCATGAGATTATTTGTTGGTGGTTATTATTGTTTAGTAAACAATAATTAAGTTAATGTTTTATGATGTTGGATCCTTATTCTCTTAACTTTCATGACTTAAATATTGTGTCCACACTCCACACTGAGAATACTAATTGGGAAAGGGAAAGCTGAGACCGTTTAAAATATGAATATCATTTTACTATATATATTCGATCAATAGTAAAAAAGTGGAATTACATCATCAAAATTTTCCGCCGTAATTATGAGGATGGTGGGACTGAAGGAGAGCCAAGTGGTGCAGAGTTTTTGTTGTTGTTGTTTACGATAACAACACATTGGTTCCAAAAATTATGTGCCCACTTAATATTTTCTTCATTCTTAGTACGTTCTAGATAGTTAACAAGGTTGCCCCAACATTTCTCTGGATTGGAAACTACAATTTCCCCGCAACAATTGAGACTACCAATCAAATTCCTCTCAGCCAAATGTATGTCTAGTTCATCTCCACATTGGTCACTAATCCAACATTCTTTATTTGTAGCTGATGTGATCGTCAACCCTACCATAATTAACAAATAGTAGTCCAAAAATTAATTTTGTACTCGAGAACATTTCCATGATGTATCTCTACGTCGTCTCTATTTTACTGATTATGTTGATGTATTGCGGTGGTACAATAAGTAGAGTTTGTGAACAATATATATAGAGGAGAAATGTATGCAATAAGACATAGGAAGAGTTTCGTAATAAGTTACGTTAGTAATTTAGTATGATAATTAATAATTGATTTTCTTATAATGCTATTAATATCCATCTCTACAATTACTTCATTTGTTTGGATTTTAATTGGTAGTTTATAAAAATAATTAATTTTATGCAACGGTCCATCTTCAATTCGATGACTTCACGAAAAAGTTTGACCGTTTGAAAATAAAATAAAAATATTTGTCTCGACATCTCACATCCTTACACTGGTATATCGGTTCATTTAATTTAAGATAATTTGCAAGCGAAAAATTCAGATTGTATGATTAGGAAGTTTAATCGGAAACACACGTTAAATCAGGAAAACAAAATTTATGAATTTTAGATGATAGACTTATGTATTATGATTTTGCTATCTATGAATTTACTTGTTATACGCTAAAAAAGTTGTGCGGCAATAGTTTCATGAGGTTTTATAAGGTTGACACTAAATAAAGTTTTCGACATTAAAAAAAATGTTGATATTCAAAGGATTCTCTTTTATATATTGGTTTGAAATTTTAAACTTTGTTGAGAGAAATTTACCAAGGTACGGTGATGACAATCTATTATATTTTATGGGCTTATTTTCCCATTAGACTCATTCATATAGCCATCACGAAATAGCCCATTCATATTAGATGTATTTTTTAAATAGTGTGTTGTCCCATAAAGAAAGTAAATTGGATGTTGAACTGTGATAGCAAACTGGGTGCACCTTCAAACACCTAGATTCCTCCATGTCACAAATTGCTGAAAAACAATGACAACAATTGGATGGCCCCCTTTTTATTAAATAGATTAAAATTTCGTTTATTTGAGTTGACGTTAGGTTAAGGAAATTATTTGTGTACATTTAATATATGGGTTCGAGATCTCTGTAACCGGTTACAGAGATCTCTCACCGTTCATTTGAGATCGAGATGTGTGTGTGTGCCTCGATACCTGTGTGTGTACTCCGAGATGTGTGTGTGTGCGTCGAGATACGAGACGTGTGTGTGTGGTACAGAGATCTGTACCCGGTTATAGAGGAACCGGGCTCTTAATTTATTTGTATATATAGCTTATAGACAACTATGTAAAGAAAACTAGCATATAGACAGTAGCTTATGTAGAAATACTTTGCACGTACAGTAATATTTCTCTGATGAATGTAAAACTTAATGGAAGGGCACAGGTACTAACAACATAGATAAAGGACTAATTAACCATGACAAATAACTTTTTAGTACGAAGATAACCAATTTGATCCTATAAAACCATTCGTTGCATCATTGTTAAACATACTTAGCCAAACTAAAAAAGTAAGCAATCCTCGAAACTGCATGTTCTTAGAGCAACAGATGATGAACCAGGTTACCAGGAAAAAGGAAAAAAATTGCAGCAGTATAACACTATCTGGTACAGACATGAATGTAATTTTTTTGGGTTACAATCCATGCTAAAATGTGAGCCATTTGAAAGCGTGGGGATGGGGCTTATATGAGTCGTCGCCAGCTGATATCTCTACTTCTGTCAAAACTCTTGCTAGTTTCATTATTTTCTCGCTAAAACCAGTTCTTCCGGCTTCAGTCACTTCTTTTGAATAGCAGATATTCATTCTCTCTATGGCGTTACCATTCTCAAACAAATGCCTCAAAAGTCTAAATTCACTCTTTGTTCCTTGAAGTGACTCGATTTTAAGTAATTTAAGATGATTCAATGTATGCACAGAGTACAACTCCTGTGGTTGCCAATATTCCTTTTCCACGAGTGTATCTTGCATTGTTTTTCGCATCTGCAGTTGAAAAAAATAAATAAAATGAGCTAAACCGCAGTTCTCCTCATATCATAATGGTATATGTAAAATTTATAAGATTTCTAGTATTACCATGACATAGATACCAAGAGTCTGCAGATTAGGAGTTCTTTTTAATAAGACGATAACAGCTTGAACTTGGTTTTCAATGGGAAGCATATGAAGGTGGAGATGCTTCAAAGTAGAATATGTAGGCAGACAAACTGGATCCCTGCTGGTGAGAGCCTGAGCAGATATTTCATATAAGTTCTCATTGTGAAACCCATTATTGCCAAATGTTACATGAGAAGAAAAAGAATTAAAACGTACCTCAATACAGAAATCATATAAGCATAGTTCGGTCACATTATGAAGTCCTGCCACAATTTTATGTGCGGAATGAATATAAGAAGTGCGCTGATCTGACCTGGTTACAGACCAAGTAAATGATGCAGTGCGCAGAGACAAACGGGTCTCTAAACTGATGTCTGGGGGATGACCAAGACAAGCAAATTGTTTGAGATTTGGGGATGAAATATTTGTTTTCTTGTGATAATGCACAAACAGTAGACTCAAACGCTTAAGGCTAGGAACAAAGATGTTAAGAGGTTCACGACAATTACAGATTAGGAAGCTGCATCTTCTGATGGCCAAATTTTCTAGTACAGGACAGTTTGAGAAGAGTTTGTTTATTGAGTTTTCACTGGGAATATATACATCATCAAGCTTTAAAGTTTTGAGCAGAGGAAATCCAACAGTTCTGGGCAAGTAGAGTCCAAGTCTTTCCAATGTCAGAGAAGTCAAGCTAATGCATGTGAATAGGTCACCAGAAAGTGCTGCATCATATTTCGTTGGGACACCATGTATACGAAGCTTCTGAACATTGTGGTCTACAGCGTACGAGATCCATGCATTGACATCAGGAACAGATACAGGATATATATAATCGTTATTATTGACTTCAAAATTTATAATAGCTGATCCATCATGATGAGAAAGTATCCGATTAACAAAATCATCCGCATATTCTCTAGAATTTTTCTTTTGCATGAATGAAAATTGATCAAAATTTAGACTGTCCGCAAAATCTCCATAGTTTTTCTTTTGCATGAAAGAATGTTGATCAAAAGTTAGATTGGAAAGTGAAAAGCATACATATCTCCATTGTCTAGAAAGGATGCTGGTTCTGAACGCATCTCCCATTGGAAGGAAGTCTAGAATGTGGCTTCGAATTGGTTCAGGCAAATTGCTGATCCTGTCCATCTCCATTCTTATGCACTTATGGTGATCAAAGCCTGTACTTCAATATCGTCCAATAATACTCAATGATAGATTCAAAGGGCCGAGATAGATTATGGTAGGGATAGAAGTTTTTATTTTATATTATTACAAGCTTCTTAAATAAAATAGAGACGGGTTAAGTTAGGGTCTTAGACTCTTAGGGAACTACATTATATAGATTAACCCGAATTCCAACAGTAATGAAACTCTTATGAGATAAGGTTGCAGTCGAGAAACGTGGTCTGACGTTGTGGTGTTACAAGGACTAGATATATAGTATTATGAAATATCAAATTATCCAATTTCTGGGTAACTTCTAACTGGAAGATAGTGAAAGCAATATTGTCCTGGAACCCCGATTGCTTTCACAGCCATATAAAACTATACTGCATTGCAGCATTGGATTACTCTTATTGTTTCAGAATTTAAGCAAGAGTCAATACAGTTACTTCCAGCCGAAAGGCTTCAGTCACAGGACATCCAGATTCACCATCTTTTCTATGAAATGCCTTGGCAGCTGGAATACTTAGCTACTCTTTTCGACATTCATCCACCTAGGCTGAACAATCACATTAGATCGCACTATAATATAGAAGACCGCTACATGATGCATAATTTTCAACGGGGCAAAAAGGTTAAAGGTTGAGGCTCATTCAGAAGATAAAGTTGTTTACAGAAGAAGAACTGTACTGCCTCGAATTAGCAATATACGAAAAAGAGATGACCGTTAATGAGTAAGGAGCCTATGTTCTGAAGAATGAACTAAATGAAGTGCCTATCAAAGAAGATAACCTCACTCTTACAAACGGAATGAATCATAAATTCATAATGCGGCAACAAACATTCTGTAATGCTTACCTTGTGTTTAGAACTGTGAACAGGAAAACATTTGATCCAATTCAATGTAGCATCAACTCTTTTTAGAAAGAAGTTCTGACACGCCATACTAGAAGGAAGAACAAGAGGTCAATCTTGTCATATTAATGACCTTTATCTTATCCATATTTGAACCTAGAGTTGAGCAAAATTTAGAAAGAGATCAAAAAGTTCTATTACTCCGCTTACAAAATACCTTTGACCTAACTTGTTTTGAAAATTTGTCTACACAAATCAAATATTAATAGGCTCTGTGTCCTTGGTAAACATACCTTCCCAAACTAAAAAGGATGAAGTTTACACAGATGATGAAGAACAAGAGGTCAATCTTGTCATATTAATGACCTTTATCTTATCCATATTTGAACCTAGAGTTGAGCAAAATCTAGAAAGAGATCAAAAAGTTCTATTACTCCGCTTACAAAATACCTTTGACCTAACTTGTTTTGAAAATTTGTCTACACAAATCAAATATTAATAGGCTCTGTGTCCTTGGTAAACATACCTTCCCAAACATACCTCTAAAATGCTGGAAAGTTCATTCCTTAGAGCAACAGATGATGAACCAGGTAAAAGGAAACATATTTGCCGCAGTATACCACTGTATGATGCAGACTTGAACACAATGTTTTGGGTTACTATCCAATTGATATCTTTACTTGGGAGAAACTTTTGCTATAAGTACCTGTCAATGAATAACCTGACTCTTACGAGCAGAAAGAATCCTGGCGCTTCTGAGCCTCGACGAACACTCTGGAATGCTTAACCTTGTGTTTAGAACTGTGAACAGGAAAGCATTTACTGATAAAATGTAATTTAGCATGAAACTCATAGGAAAGAAGTTCTGACACACTATACTAGAAGGAAGCAGAACAAGCCAATCCTGTCATTAAGGGACTTTATCTTGTCGATGGAATGAATCCTGGAATAAATTCTGAAACTCAAACTCTGCAAGTAGAGCACTGTCCTCTGACATTGAATTAAAACAATCCTCTGAAATTGAATTAAATCGTATTTCATAATGAGTGTGTCAAATATGCAATTTTTATACAAAAAGAATAACCTTGTTTGCCAGTTCATTGTCCTGCTTGAAGCCTAGGTTTTGCATAAGTAAGAAGTAGCAACCCCGGATTAGGCAATTATGCATAACTGAACTTTCCTAGTTGGTTTCAATGGCAAGGATTGTCTACTCTTAAGTTGGTTGAACTGTTGAACTCCTACTGAAGCAAAACGTCCAGGCTCTTCAAGATACCCCTTTAAATCTCAAAAAACCAATATAATCAAGAAGAGTACATAAAAAACTTGGGATTTATGTAAATCTGAACTGAAAATATAAAGTCTATCTGAATATCTAATATGTATATATTAAAAACATTTAAATAAGACAAATGTACATATATAGGCAGTACAAAGTACTATACCTCTTGAATGTGACTTCAAGTTCTAGACCAAAAGTTTGAAAGACTACATACATCCAGTCAACAAGCAATATATATCTGTGCATAATCACGGCAAAAGCGATTCCACGAAAATGATATTGCCACATCAGGAGAAACTTTGGTGAAAGCCAGTACCATGTCATTTAAAAACGTTAGGGTTGCTTTATCTGCTTTCGCTTGTGTCGTTGAGTAGGTAATATCCATTTCCTTCATCACACTCCCATTCCCAAGCAAAAATCTCACAAGGTCTAATTCACTCCCACTTCCTCCAAAGTACTTAATTTCAACTTTTCTAAGGCACTTCAACATGCTCGACTATTCAACTCTTCTAATAGTATTTGTCCTCCCACGTTGCCCATACTTTCGTAAGACTAAGGTACGTTCAATAATACACATTTAGTTTACTTTCATATATAATCGAACCAAATAACCAATGCATTATCATAGACGTAAACAACTTGGTGAAATTAACAATACCTTGATAGATATACAAAGTGTTTGCAAGTTAGGATATCTCCTTAACAAGAACATTACCACTTGATCGGCTTTTTATCCGGTACAGATCAAGCTTCAAATGCTTCACGGTAGCACAAAGAAGTAGGCAAACGCTTAATAATAACTCTTGATGCCTAGTCAAAAACTAAGTATACAAACAAAACAAAACAAGTCTCATTTCATCGATACAAAACAAATAACACTATCTAAACCAAATTGAATCAAATGATATGTAAGATATTAGATATGAATTCTAATATCTAAATGATCAAAAAACTGAAAAGATAAACTGCTGCAGAAAAGTTTAGAAAGAGTGAAGACTTTAATCAAATACTTACTATCGTATTCAATTCAAAAGACTACACCAATTTATAGGTGTTTATAGACTCTTACTTGCTCCTAAAGAAACTGACTCAACTAAGCCATCACCACTTCCTATATTTGTGGCACTATCTATCTAAGATTGTGTGAAACAGGTAAAGACCTGGTCCAACAAAAGACTTGGTGACACATCACACGCGACCCTTATTGAAACAAAACAATACTACTAGTTTGAGTTTAAACTCCAACAGCCTCCCTTAAACTCAAACTTTCAAAGCTACAAACACCCATCATCTGCTTCAACTTGTAGAAAGCTTCAGCCTTCAATGGTTTTGTGAGAATGTCGGCAACTTGATCTTCAGACTTACAAAATTCCATTTCAACTTCGTGGTCTCTGACAAGCTCGCGAATGTAATGAAATTTGATTTCAATGTGCTTGCTCCTCCCATGAAACACTGGGTTTTTAGTGAGAGCAATTGCCGACTTGTTATCACAATAAATCGTAGTAGGGAGTGCTTGGCTGTGATGCAGCTCCTCACATAAGCGTCGCAGCCAAACAGCTTGGCATGCACTTGAAGCAGCTGCAATATACTCTGCTTCAGCGGTGGAAAGGGCAACAACTTGTTGTTTCTTCGATGAGTATGAAACTACTCCGCTGCCCATGTGAAACACAAAACCAGAAGTGCTCTTTCTTTCATCAATATCACCTGCCCAATCACTGTCCGTGTATCCAACAAGTTCACAATGACCACCAGAAGCATAAAAAATACCATGACTCATAGTACCTTTGACATAGCGCGATAATTCGTTTTCCAAAGAAGCAAGTGAGCTTGGCTTGGTGTCTCCATAAACCTGCTAATAACACCAACTCCGAAGACAATATCAGGTCTAGTAGATGTCAAGTAACGTAGACTACCGACTAAACTCCGATAATACTTAGGACTAACAAGTTCATTTGTTATCGAATTTCGACAAATGCAACCTTTCTTCAACTGGAGTCTTTATTGGTGACATGACTCCATTTTGAACCGCTTCAAGATATCTCGACGATACTTCTTTTTTGTGAGACAAAGATTCCAAAGATGACTTTGTAGCACTTCAAGCCCAAGAAAATAAGACATAAGCCCCATGTCACTCATTTCAAACCCACTATGCATAGCCTTCCGAAATTCAGCAAACATGCTCGGATCATTTGCCCGTGAATATCAAATCATCTACATACAAATGCATTAATGAGCATAGCTCCATTTGAAGTAGATTTGATATACAGTGTAGGTTCATAGGGGCTCTTAAGAAAACCATTCTCCAGAAAATAGGAGTCGATACGAGTGTACCACGCCCTCGGTGCCTGTTTTAACCCATATAAAGCTTTCTTTAACTTGAGAACTTTATCATGGTGACCTTCCACTGTATAACCCAATCGGCTGATCAACAAAGACCTCTTCTTCTAGGAACCCATTCAAGAACGCTGATTTCCGTCCCATTTGATGAATTCTCCATTGCTTTTGGGCAGCTAAAGCAATCACCATTCTAATAGTATCAAGTCTTGCGACGGGTGCAAAAACTTCATAGTAATCAATGCCTGGCTTTTGCTTGTACCCTTTCACAACCAACCGAGCCTTCAACCTGTCCACCTGGCCATCAGGCTTATACTTGGTTTTGTAAACCCATTTTACACCTATCGATTTCTTTCCTTTAGGAAGAGAAGTCAGCTCCCAAGTATCGTTCTTTTCAATGGACTGAATTTCTACATCCATAGCTGCAAGCCATCCATCATCTTGGGATGCTTCTGCAAAGGTAATAGGATCACAATCGGCAAATAATGCAAAGTTTACAAGTTCCTCATCAGATGCATCATTATCATTACTGAGAATACAATCCACGTAAGCGGCGGGCAAAACATGAGTGCGGTCGAGGTGCGTATAGCAAAACACCAAGAGTTGGAGAAGAATTGGGTGATACCGACTGCCCAGATTTCCCTGCATTGCATCAGATTGTGTGACTCTAACAGTTGAATCTTCACACATTGGAATCCCCATCGGTTCTTCTCATTAAATGTCCAATTCCAAGCTTCAAATTTCACTGAATTCGACATCCCTACTCACAATAACTTCACCGGGTTTGTGGTTTAAACAATTTATAGCCTTTTGTCATACCATTTTAACCAATGAAAATACATTTCTCACCTTTGCCATCAAACTTTCTTCTCTTTTCAGTCGGGTACATGAGCATATGCAACACACCCAAATACTTTCGAAGAGAGTCAACATTTGGTTTGTAACCGCTCCATGCCTCCTCGGTGTCATATCAAGAACACTTTTGGTAGGACACTGTTCAAGATATATATAGCACAAGAGACGACTTTCCAAAAACTCTTTGGCAAACCTTTGGCTTGTAACATCTTTGCGTGCCATTTCAACGATGGTTCTATTTTTCCGTTCGAAACACCATTTTGTTGAGGGAATAGCTAGTCATAAGGCGATGCTTAACTCCATGATTTTTGCAAAAATCAGAGAAAGCATTGGAAGTGTACTCTCCCCCCCTATCAGTGCGAAGCACCTTCAAACTCAAACCACTCTGTTTTTCTACATAGACTTTGAACTCTTTAAATCTTTCAAAAGCTTCAGATTTTTGCTTCAGAAAATAAACCCAAGTTTTCCTACTGTAATCCTCAATGAACGTAAGAAAATAACGATTACCTCCATGTGATACAGTTTCCATTGGGCCGCAAATATCAGAGTGCACAAGCGCCAATTTCTGTGTTGCTCGTCGTGACCTCCCCACTGGAAAAGAGTCTCTATGCTGCTTGCCAAGAATACAACCTTCACACAACCGATTAAAGCTTTCCAGCGAAGGTAGTCCTCAGAACCATTTCTTTCTTTGCCAACAATCGTAAACCATGAAAATTCAGGTGACCGAACCGAAAATGCCATAACCAATTGTTATCCATAACAAGAGCACTAAAAGAACAGACCATTTCAGTTTTCAAGGGTAGAGGGAACATGCGATTTTTGGTCATCTTCACCATAGCAACAAGCTCATTTTTCTGATTCTCAATACTGCAAACACCTTTGTTAATGCTAATTTTAAGACCTTTTTCTGAAAGTTGGCCCAAACTTAGCAAATTCCAGTGTAAGCTAGGGACGTAATAGACATCAGAAATATGTTCATGTGAACCATCCTTCATTTGAATGAGAACTGTACCTTTGCCCATAATGGAAACTTTTGCTTTGTTTCCAAAATTTACGTCACCGCGTACAGAGTCATCTAAGTGAGAAAACAACTCCTTCCGTCCACACATATGGTTGCTACACCCAGTGTCCAGATACCATGTGCCATGATGTTCTTCTTCCGAAGCACTACAAGCTAACAACAAGGTTTCTTTCTCCTGAACCTCATCTTGAACATAGTTAGCATGTTCAGACTTTGTCTTAGGCAATTTACCTTTGCACTCTGAACGATAATGACCATATTCCTTACAGCCATAGCATTTAACTTTGGACTTATCAAACTTCCAATCTCCAGAAACTTGTTGATTAGAGTTTCTCTCACTGGCAGAGACATTGGTTTTGAAGCGATTAGGCTTACCACCCTTGCTGTGACTTTGTGTCTTACCACTGCTAGTATTACCTTTTTCGAACACATTTGTTTTGCACTGAAAAGCTCGTTCTACAGACGACCCTGCATTCCTTTGGTTCATCCTATGCTCATGAGAACATAAAGAACCCATCAACCCTTCAATTGTCATGGCTGAAAGATCTCTTCCTTCTTCAATTGCAGCAACAACATAATCGAAACGTCCTGCCAAGGATCTCATAATCTTTTGAAGAACACGCAAATCATCCAATTTTTCACCGTTAACCCGTAATTGATTCACAAATAGTTGAACTCGTGAAAAATAATCAGAGATAGTTTCAGAATCATTCATATAAAGAGATTCAAATTCACCTCGCAAAGTTTGCAACCTTACACTTTTCACCTTCTCATCTCCTTTATAAGTTTTCTGCAATATCTCCCATGCTTCCTTAGACGTCGTTGCGATCGAAATCTTTTCAAAAACAATCTCGTCTACGGCTTGATAGAGAAAAAACAAAGCCTTCTTGTCCTTCTTTCTGTTTTCTTTCAAACTCTCCTTCTGGGCTGGAGTGAGAGCTGTAGTTGCAGCTTGATCAATAGGCTCAACATACCCAAGCTCGAGAATCTCGGATAGCTCCTGAAAGCCAAACAAAGCCTTCATCTGGATGCACCATTGATCAAAATTCTTTCCATTAAACCTCGGCAGTTGAGGTTGAATTGATCCATTCATCATTGTAACTTGCTTTCAAGCAATCTAAGTAACAATAAGAACACTAGATAACCAAGCTCCGATACCAAATGTAAGATATTAGATATGAATTCTAATATCTAAATGATCAAAAAACTGAAAAGATAAACTGCTGCAGAAAAGTTTAGAAAGAGTGAAGACTTTAATCAAATACTTACTATCGTATTCAATTCAAAAGACTACACCAATTTATAGGTGTTTATAGACTCTTACTTGCTCCTAAAGAAACTGACTCAACTAAGCCATCACCACTTCCTATATTTGTGGCACTATCTATCTAAGATTGTGTGAAACAGGTAAAGACCTGGTCCAACAAAAGACTTGGTGACACATCACACGACCCTTATTGAAACAAAACAATACTACTAGTTTGAGTTTAAACTCCAACATGATACCTCAATATAAAGTCCTTCCAAAGCCAATTTCCCTAAGCCTAGGAAAAGAAAAGTCGATTTCATGAAACCTAGACAATCCTAATAGTTTCAAAAACCTAAGATTAGGCCCAGGGAATTGAAGTACACGAGGAGTAGTAAAATAACAACCCACTATACTCAACTCCTCTAAACTAGGACAATTCCTAAAATCCTGACAGCATCTCTATCATCCCTAAACGAGACAGTAAACAGCGATAAAGATTTAAGGCTAGGGAATTTAACTTGTAAGTTTTGTGGTAAAGTAAGTTTAAGATTACTAAACGAAAGGGAAAACAAAGACGTGGCAGTAGTAAATAAAGAGCGAGGTAAAAAGTTATCGAGTTTTCCAGACAAGACTGAAATATCGATATTTTGAACGTTATGTCGGATGGCAAAAAGTGATGAAAGTTTTAATATCGAGAAATAAATTATTGTCGACGTGGAAAGTGAGTTTGAATAGTTTAATATCGGATGAGGTGTTGTGTTGAAGGAGTGTTTGGTAAACTATGTCTTTGAGATGACTTTTTACTACCGTGTCGGGGAAATTTAGTTGGTTGAAATCTAAGTGGGTAATAAAGGATGCTACTGTTTTCCATTTTGTGGAAAGTGATGTGCTGCGGATTTGGTCTTTAAGTGGGAGGAATGAGAGTATGTGGTTGCGGATTGTGAGGGGGAGTGCTGTGACTCGATCGCTTTTCATGGTGCTATTGAGATCATCTGATAGACTAATTCTGTTGGGTCTGTTTTTTAAAGTTTTTGTAAGAAGTTATGCAGACTTGCTGAGTTCTCTAGTCTTTAGATGGAGTCATGGAGACAGGTTCTGGGAGTGGATTTTTTTTCTTGGGTAATTAAGTCAAGGCCCGATACTTTGCAAGTCTAATTTGAGTACCCAGCCCAAAATCGAAAATTCAAAACAATTGGCACTTCTTTTGGGAATTCCTTTCCCGGCTGGTGGGTTATGTGAACACGACATTAGGTTATACTAGATTATTTAATTGACACGACATTAGTTCATCTATATTAGGGGCAGAAATGGAGACGTTACCATTATTAAGATTGTTAGGATGTTCGGGAGTTCATGGTCATTCAGATCATTTCTGACAAAAAGTACACAAACAATGCAACAAATAGCCCATGGAACTGTTTTATAAAAATAGAAGTGTTCAAATAAGATTACTAATGGTTATTAATCTTGGCTCTTTCTAAGTTTGTAACTCATTCAAAAAAATGACTTTCGGCCCTTGCTTAGACTTGAACCAAGAATGTCTACAACCTTGAACCTTCCCTCACAAGCTGGAATTCATGTAGAATAGCTGTATTATTGTGATTCTTGTTAAGTTGTTATTTTTCTGGAGACATTTTTTAAGACGTAGAATTGCTGGGCGAGTTGCTTTTGATTGTTTTGAATAGTTCAAATGTGAGCAAAAGCCTACTATAGATGTGAATATGTCATGTCTGTGTATCTTACTCTTGTTAGCTCGTGCATCTTAATGTTTGTGTATCTTGTACAGTTTTTTGTTTTCTGCTGCTCTGCTGTATGAGATTAATAAGCTCTCAGGGATGGCGCTGGCCAAGAGTGAGACTAAAACAAAGAGGCATTGACTACAGTATATGCTGTATGAAGTTTGAGTTTAATGCCATTATGTTAATTTTGAGAGCACTCATGTGGTAGCAAACATAGGAAAAACATGTGATTGTAATTTTTGAGAAGATAGTTTCTTGGAGGTTCTTGTATGAAGTTCCCATCTGGCTGTACTCTTATATTGATTATCTAATGGATCACATTCCTCTTTTGTTAGGGCAAAAAGAAGGAAAAAAAAAAAGAAAAATGCAGGCTGCCTTTTGATTTCTTTTCCATTATTGCCATAATATTAGTGGTTGTCCAGCATCATAGTACTGAGTTCTCGACTTGAAAGTGTGAAGTGATTTTTCCAGTAGTGTTTGAAAATCGTTAAGCAAATAACCCCATAATTGCTCTGAGAAACCCGCCACCTCTAGACTTGTTATCTAACCCTAAGCATCATAAACACCAAAATGTTGTTATCTAAATAGTCATGCTACTATCATAGAACCTTGTTAGAGTCATACTCATTCCTAACTCAGTCTCTAATTATTTGGATAAAGTGTTGGAGTGAAGTCTTCTTCTTATCCTCTTAATTTTAAATCCTTTTCAATTTAATTGTTAATCCTCAACAGTCTCCAGCTTTCAGATATTTCAGTAATGCCTCTTGAACTTTGGTTGGTTACTACTAATGATAATGTGTATGAGTTAATTATCAAACTGCAAAAGTTTGATCACAACAGTGTATTATTTCTCAAGTGCAAGAAATTTCATGACTGGTCACATCCCTCTCCATTATTAGCAGTTTCAATCCTTTCAATTTAATTATTAATCCTCAAGAGTGTCCAGCTTTCAGATATTGTTCTTCTGTACTGCTTACTGCAGATAATGTTTCAGTAATGCCTCTTGAACTTTGGTTTGCTACTGCTAATGATAATGCGTATGAGTTAGTTATCAAACGGTAAAAGTTTGATCACAACAGAGTATTATTTCTCAAAGTGCAAGAACCAATAAAGGCAATAAGGTGATTTTAATTTCCGAAGTAAGGTTTTCCCTGCAACCTTACTTCTGAATGTTTTTTTTTCCTAAATCACTATTATAAAAGTAAAATCAGAATACTCTCAACATCTGAAAGGAGGACAAACAAGCGACTTCAGAACAATATAGAGATGGTAAAAATGCTATTCAGATAAATGCATTCAAGATGTACAAGAAGACCAAAAAGAATGTTAAAAAATTAATGAAATCGAATTTGATGCCTGCATAGCCTTGAGCTTCTCAGGACATCAACAGAAAAAAAAAAACATGATGTAAAGGAACAGACTCCTGTAAATTGAGAGTTTACACTTCAATGGTATTAAAGTAAAACAAATTAGCAAAGGGCGCAAGCACTTATTGTTATTGAACCTTTCCTTGAGTTGGTGTCGGCGGCGGGAGGGTATACAATGACTTCAGCTGGCTGCTTATGAGCTTGCTATTGTGAAGAGTCAACTGAAGTTCCACGTCATCGGACCACCACTGCTCCAACCCATGAGCCTCAAGAAACTTCTGTTTTCCCTTGGACATCACAAAAAACTTTGCAGCAGCTTGACCATGAGAGGGATTGGTGTTTTCCTTATTAGAGTCATCGGCTGCTTTGGCATGGACATTAGGATTCCCTGCTGGTTCATTATAGTAGCAACATATGTTATTGACATATAGATGTGGAACCCATTTTCCACACAGGCTAGAATTGCAGGCTTCTCCTCATAGTTGCTCCGACTCCCAGCACTGGAGGGCAGAATAGATTTGAATCTTTTCCAAGCAAAGCCGGCTTTCTCTCCAATAGATCTTAGGCTCATAGCTAAGGAAACAGAAGGTGGGTTGGACAAGTGTCTCCACGAATACTCCTTGTTTGGCTAGCGTCTTACCCACTTGGAGAGCAAAGCCTGCCCCTAATGAATGTCCTGCAATGCATACATTAGTACTTCCATACTTTTCTACTATCAATTTGAGAGCTTCAAGTGCTGTGCTAAATCTTACAGAACTAGTGTGTCGTCTGTGTGTTTGACTTTCTTCCACTACCTTTGTTTGTCAATGAAGTTAAACTACCAAACCAAGTAAAGGCACTTGGATCAACTCATACTCCAACATGCCAATTGAGTCAGAGATATGTACATGGCTATGGCAAAGTGATGTAACACCTATGGAAAACAACACCAGTTAACTGGACTGAAACATGAAAAGCATAAGGATGATGTTCTGCACCATTGTTTACCACTTCAACTACCTCTTCTACACATTGCTTCGCCATCAATTCACCCACCACCACTTCTCTTCCTTCTATGCCTTGCATGTGTCAGTGTGTGTGTGAGAGAGAGATAGCGTTTTGAGATTAAGGAATCTTCTTTTAGTTGTTCTCTTTCTCCACTTGGTAAAAAAAGTTGAGAAATTTTGATTCCCCTCAAATATCAAGTTGTAGAAAAACGGCCTGGAACAAATAATAGTCGTTATTATTGTGGTTTCCATGTTTTTCCAACCGTCATATTTCTATTTCTGTCATAACCCCTTGTGGGTTGTGGCCCAACCAAAGGTCTGTTTATTGGCGGGATCCAGTTGGGCAATTGAAACTCAAGTTTGGCCCATGTCATACTTCTTTTGTTGAAGACACAATGACAGCAAAGATTCAAATAATGCTTCAATCTTTGCTGTCAAAACAAATGGATTTTGTCATCTGGTCCACGTTATCTTACTAGTATCTCAGTACACATAATAAGACAAAATATATGAATGATTCAAAATCCAGAATCCAGATACATCAAGTACATGATATTTTATTTAGGATTTATTTATTTTTTCTGATCAGTAATACAAAAGAAATGAGCAACACACCATGCTGATAAGATAGAACAAGCTGGTCAGCTAAACTAATCTGTATCAACAATCGTAGCCATATATTTTTTTGGTAAATTCAACATTAAATCACAGAAATTGATCAGGAAAAAAGTGAAGAAAGTGGGTTTTCATTTCCAAGGCTAGGAAACTTCTTGGGTTTGCTCTGAATCCTCTCATTACTCTTTTGTTGTTCATTTTTTGAGCCATTGCAAAAAGTAAATAGATATATATTTGTAGCAATTGTAGAACTATGCAAGGACCCAACGCTCAAAGTACCATGTCTGCCTGTCACACCCAAGACACCCAAGAAATGATAGCTTCTACTACTAGCTGCAGGCCTTAGTACTTTCATAGGTTATACTATATGCACCAAACCTAGACGTACAAGTAATACATACTACAGATACATGTTTCAACTATGTGCTGTAAATTTGTAAATAGTGGTAGTTGACTGGCTAATACAGAGACACTTAAATATGACAGTATATAGTGCAGCCAAGTAATGTGTGTTATTCAGAACTGATTTCATAGTACTGAACACACCTCAATATATTACATAGAGTATCATATTTAAAAATATACCACATTAAGTGGGATATGCAGAACTTATTTCATAGTAGTGAACACACCTCAATATGTAACAGTGATTGTCATATTAAAAATTAGACCACATATAGTGTCCTATTGAGAACTGATTTCACAGTCGTGAACACAACTCAATATGTCACATGGAGTATCATATTTCCAATTAGAGCACGTAAAGTTTCATATTCCGAACTGCTTTCATATTTATTAACACACCTCAATATATCACATAAAGTATCATATTTCCAATTAGAGCACGAAAAGTGTCATATTTAGAACTGCTTTTATATTTATGAACACACCTCAATATGTCACATAGTAATTTATTCGCTTTCTAGATTGAATCGGACAACAAGGTTGAAGATTATCCATTTAAAGATGTGAAGGCAGACTGGGTACAACCTCACGTACAGACCTTATTAGCTCTTTTGCTATCAAATCCAATGCATCTCTAGAAATGTACCTTCTAAGTTGCACATATGTGTTTTGTTTGTAACGATAATCCCAGAGATTCAAGCTCCTATTAAAAGAACTTTCAATTTCTGTCACTTGGTTTGTCATGAGATTATTAATCAAATTAAAGTTTTGGCAGAAGTTACCATTATTGCTAGAACGCAAATGCCTCTTCAAAGAGGAATGCATACTTTCAATTCGGTTACTGCTTGAAGTACCAAAATGCATATGGAGATCTATCCAAGCCGAGACAAACCTTTCTTTATACTTGAAAAGCCACCGGTCTTCTATGTATTCCACAACACCATAATGATCTCCGTGTACTCAAATTTAAAACAACGTGGGGTGTTCCAAGTACTCAACTTCAGTACGAGCTGTTATCACTGTTTTGAACATAAACATAAATTGTTCATACTCAACAAATTTCTCAAATATTTTTTTGGCCTTTGTCTCGATGTTCCTCCTGATGTGAACTCGACACAAGAAGTGTGCAGCTTCAGGAAACACTATAGCTATCACATTCATAAGTGTCAACTCACAATCGATTAAATTATCTTTACAGAAGTAGCTTTGTAGTCAAGACTATCACGCAACCTCTTCAAAACCCAAAGGTAAGAACCTTCTTTCTCACTCTCCAAATACCCAAAAGCAATACAGAATGTCTTCATCGTGGACCCAATAACTTCAAACAATGGCATCTTGAACACATTCGTCTTGTACATGCAATCCATGACAATGACCTCGGGAAAACACTTTGCCAAATGAATTGATTGGGGATGTGCAAACAACAAATCTCTACATTCACCTGTTACTGGATTATCCCTATGAAACTCTGTGTACCCAAATTCTTCTAAATTTCTTAGAAATTCTTGCATTTGGTTTCTTCTACTCAACCGAACCAACTGATTCTTGTGACGATAATTGTATAAAGTGTTTTTGTTTGACAAATTATTGTCATCTCTCTGTTTCAAGAGGGGTAAAATTTCACGCGGTTTAACACCACTCAAAGACAAATCCTGAACAATCAATTTTTCTTCAGCTTTTAACCTTCCGACGAATGCACGACCTATAAGATGCTCCCCAATAGTATGATTATGAGTTCCACCCATAACACTCAGTATCCATCCACCTTCGTTTCGTAATTCCCCTTTCAACACAAATGGACAGCCACATTTTTTCGAACTGGATTGCCTATATTCTTTCGTTTTTTTGTTCAATATTTTCGGCTTTATGGATGGTCTAAATTTTCCACTCCTTTCGCAACTCAAGAAAACTCTAGGTCTTCAAGTCCCAAATTATCGGACCTTGATATCACAACCACAACTCCAACAAATCATACCAACCGGCCGAACACCATCCGATCAACGAGTGGCGATCTTCAAGACCTGCGTAAACCCTTGATCTTAGATACTATTGACGAAAATTGTTTTTTGCTAAGTTATTGATAAAATAAATAAAAAATACAAGCTTTCAAATTACATTATTACCTCAATTGTTGTAAATTATTCGGTCATATCAGGATAGCTAATTTCAACATTGTTGTAAAGTTCATCATCGGAATAATAATTTGATTGTAGTAGTGTTAAGGCTGACTCCATGTCACTTTTAACACTAATCAAAGTTATCATTTTGATTTTGGCGGGAGAATTTATCTTGAATGTTGCTTCCAGCACATGAGTCCATTCTTAAAGTGAAAATTTGGTGGGAATAACAATTTTGTGAGAGAAATTTCATAGAGCATGAGTGGCAGTAGTGTTGGTGGAGTACTAAGTTCGGAGAAGAGCTCGTTTGAATTACAATGGGGTGTGGAGAGAGCTAGTTAAGGTTATAATGGTCATATTAACAAAAAATGGGGTGTGGAAAGAGCAGCACCAGTTTTTTTTTAAATAAACTTGCCGTGTGTAGATAGACAATCAGGGTGTGACGAGTTTTACTCATGTTAAGAGTAACATACATAGTATAGAGTACATGACCTACTACCCGGTATTGCATTGTAAAAAGCATGGATATATATTATAAAAAATGTCATATAGGCTATAGTATATCATACTTTATGGTATATCATACTCATGTTCTATAAACAGAAAGTATATCATACTTTATGGATGGTACAATAAAACAATTGTTTAAGAGGATAGTATGTCAATAAGAGTTTTATACGTTTGGTAGTAGTATGTCATAAGCGCTATAATCACTGATATATATATGACTATATGTCATACTCAAATGTTATGTCACTTTTTATAAGCTATGTCAATAAGAGTTTTATACGTTGGGTATCATAAGCGTAGCAATCACAATTAGATATATGTCATACTCGAATATTATGTTACTTTTTATAATATTTTTATAATATATGCTAGTATGAGTTTTATACAGTTGGTAGTATGTCATAAGTGATACAATCACTGATATATATAACACTATATGTCATACTCAAATGTTATGTGAATCGCAGATAGATATGATACTATATATGTCATACTCGAATTGTATGTCACCTTTTATAACATATGTCAATAAAATACATTGGGTAGTATAAGAATCACTGATAGGACACTATATATGTCATACTCGAATGTTATATTACTTTTTATAACATATGTCAATTAGAGTTTTATACGTTTGGTACCAACAATCACAGATAGATATGACACTATATATGTCTTACTCGAATGTTATCTCACTTTTTATATGACTGATAATGTTATCTCATATATGACACTATATATATCATATTAGCGCTCGAATCACTGATAGATATGACTCTATATATATCATACTCGAATGTTATGTACTTTTTGTTACTTTTTGGTTGGATTAACTTGTTGACCCGGAATAGTAGTTTATGTGATTTTTTTGTTGCATTGACTTGTTCACCCGGTTTGTTCCGGTTCTACCCTTGCAAATGTGTGGCTAGAAAACACGCGCACCATTAGTTTCAGTACATCTCGTGCATGGTAGATTTAGCAATAATATTAAAAGAAAAATACCTTCAAAGCTGTCGAAATTAGAGATTGACAGTAAATATAAACTTTCCAAAACTGAATCCAAATCATTAGTCTTGACGCTAGTAATATTCACCACACAACACACCACAAAATACTTTTGCTTTTCTCCTACTTTTAGTTGTACTTTTCCTTGAAAAACTAATGGTCCCTTTCTCCAAAAAGTCATTCTCTTATATAGAAAAACTTTGAGAATACGTAGGTGTGTGTAGTGGAATCCACTTAGGATTCGAAGTCTTATCTTAAGAGGACAAGTCCTTGTCATACAAGTACTTGATATATTAAAACACTTTTAATATATATCTCTTTAATATGGAAAGTGCCTATTAATAAATCCATATTTACAATAAGGCCCTTAAAACTTTCAAAAAAATCATTTCCTTACCATTAATTATATCTAAGTCCTTCCACCTTACTTGTATTCACAATTAGACCATTGGAAATTTGTTCTTCACTGTCACACCCATGTCTAATTGACACAATTTGACATTTAACATCAATTAAGTATTAAGAAACTATTTCTTATACCGACCGGGTTTGAGCTCAATTAGTTATGTCACAATTTCCTAATACATAACTCCGTAGAGTAGTGGATCCTTTATTAGAATTCGTGATTCAAGACGTCCTACATTCATTACCCAAAATGTCAAGTCTAGTCTATGAATTGACATTACTTTTTAACATCTCAAAGTAATAAATTTGAGACACAATGAATTTTCACAATTCCAAGTCTAGGGATTAATTGGTAGAGTAAGATTTGCACACTAACCTTAGCAGCGAATTTATAATGTGTTCTCACTTTGATTCCCTCAGTGTCAGTCATGTGACTACACCAATATACAAACTTAGAGTCATACTCAAATAATTGAGATATCATCATCCTATCATATAGTAGTTATGTATATTACAGTCTTATAAGTGAAACGTCCGACTTCAACCCTAACTGTGAGTATTCTAGGTAAATAGATACAATCAAATTTCCCGCACATGACTCTTCATATGCTTGATTGTTATAATTCTATTACCTATGAAACTTATGGTTTCATCATATGATATTAGTTCACCCATATGCATAATAATAAGATTCATGTATTTAATTAAACATTATCATGTATAAACAATAAATGATCATTGGCTTTGTAAAGGCCAAATATCCCAACAAATGTATCAAGAGCACATTGCGTTCTCCAGCAATTCCTGCAGCTGCCCATTCTTGTATGCCTCTGTCGTGGAAATACTCACACATTTAGACATCACTAGAAACATAACAGATAGGCACAAAATGTATTAATGCATTCAAACACAGAGGAAAACAGACAACTAAGTAAGAATTGTTTCAGTTTGAAACCTGCATATAAAGTACATGAAATGGTAAAATGTACTTTCAAAATAACGTTGCTGACCAAGTATCAGATGTTCGGAACATATTGCTTTCTCAAGTAACACAATACCAAAACAAGCTGACAATAAACTACAAAAGAAAAATGGAGTCGGAAACTAAACAAACCATTCCGTTGATGGAAAATTGGTCAGTTGTATGTCTCACAAACAGTAAGACACAGGTGTACTCGGTTGATGGAAGAAGACATTTACTCATTCTGTTGTCCAGCATGGGATGTGTCAAATCATTGCTTACATTGGATTTTCGGACACAAGACAACGACTCAAACAGGATCTTCGCAGAGGATGATCTCAACGTAATTGAAACCATCAATGATGAAAGCCAAGATACCCCAAAATGTCTCATCCAAATTAAGCTATTGGACACTTTTTCCTAAAAGTTTTGAAATCTCACAATAATTTTGTTTCAGCCTTTTAGGGAAGAATCTTCATGTAGATACATCATTGAAAATCATAATTCAATTCATCGCCAATGTCCCACAAAGACTATGATTGCCTGAAGGGTCAACCATGTTGAACACATGAAGCTCAAAATATCATCCGATATCTCCCGATTCATCGCCAATTGAATCCCATATAATTGATATTTCCAAGATAATCGAATATATATCGGTTGACTTTTTGACCAATTATTTATTGAAATTTCGAAATATCCGAGAGATATCCTCGAAATATATCGATGAATATCCGATATTTTAGGGTCAAAAAACATGTTGAACATAACCGATATCGAAATTTTGGGCCTTGGTTGAACATCCATTTTTCGTTTTTTCATTTTATTTTTTATTTTTAATATGGCTTGTAAAACATATGTTTCATTAACAATAAACTGGCATGATGAATGACTGACAACTACTTGTACTCCAAACGAAAAAACTTACAGTATTAGAAAGGGGCCCATCCATAAAAAGATTGGTACTCCCTAAGTCCCTAAGCGCCATAGTATTGTCCATACCCAATATT
Source organism: Coptis chinensis (assembly GCF_015680905.1). Taxonomy (NCBI): domain Eukaryota; kingdom Viridiplantae; phylum Streptophyta; class Magnoliopsida; order Ranunculales; family Ranunculaceae; genus Coptis; species Coptis chinensis. Next base: position 80,705,752 of record NC_141464.1, read on the forward strand.
CTTATGTGTACCTCTTCAAAACCCTATTCCTCTTGGTCAATTGTGGTAATTAGGTCCTCAAACTCTTCCACCTCCAAATTACTAAGATTTCGCTACATCACATCCATACAATACCATTTTCTCACCTATAAAGTAATCCAAGAGTTTATCATCCCATTGTGCAATGTGCTAGGTTTTAGCAAGAAGCAAGCTGGGGTTAGGCAGACCCCACCCCTACTATTTGTATTAGATAAAAATTAGAATTACATTCTAGGAACATGCCAAAAGTATATGGTAGCTCCATTATCGGGATGAAAAGTATACCTTTCTTGAACTTCTGCCACCTAGTCATGATCCATCTCCAAGGAGGAATACGATAAGGATTCCGGGGCTTGTTTAACTGCCTCTTCCTTCCACCCACCCCAAACTTACCAGTTATCATTTTATCCAAAATTGATTCTCCTCTTTGCAAGAAGTGCGTCATTCGTGAAAGGCGAATATTTAAACCCGAACCCTCCTTCATTCTTTTTCAACAAAATGTCGATTCCACTTAACCCAATAGAATTTTGCGCACTCTTCACTACCTCCCTAAAAGAAACTTCTAAAAAGTGAAACTCTTTCAATATGACTACACACCCATTTACAGAATGGAAAGAGATAGAGGTAATTATGCCAACTACTACCAATAAACTGCCACAACAAAATAAGATCACAACAGTCCCCAACTACTACACCAATCATACAACATCTCTTTTATCGGAACGAAATCTTATATATACCAATGGTCTTGTTCTCGATATCCTCCAGTTGCACTCCTTCAAAAGGACCCATGTGTTTCGACCAAATATAGTCAAAACACTAAGTGGTAACGAAAGAGATGAAGAACGTAGAAAAGTAATAAAAAGTAATGGTGATCAAGAGAATGATGAGATTGTACCTTTTGGTTCCCTTTATTGATGGGATCAAGTCTCTCCTCTATATGAAAAATAGTTTTTTTATATATGTAGGATAATTGTAATGTAATAATATAACTCTTAGTTGATAATTATCTCTTTGATAAGAAAGAATCCGGACATAAATTAATGTGCGTAAGTGACAAGTCATGTGGTTAGAGTTCACCCTAAACACATGAGTTAATGGGCATGTACATCAATCAATCATAGTATTGCAAATTGGGCCTTAGCCTTGTCGATTAAATGAATAAAGTAGAGACCTTTACTAATGAATGTTTTTTACGTAGGTGGGGGTCAAACACCATGCATTAAACTTACGACTTTGCTTCATAAGTGAACTTTTTTACTGTAACATTCATGGGGTCTCTTACCAGGAGAATAAACAGGAGCCTATACTATGAGCATGCTAAATAGCTTTACCGAATGATCCTAGATGGAAAGGTTAGAGAAATAGTTCAAATGGTCCACTCATGCGCTATTTATTTTTATTTTCTTTCTTTCTTTCTTTTTTTTCGAGATCAGTAAAAATCAAATTTCATTGATATTGCGAAAGATACTACAAGGATTAGGTGTTGTAGCAAGGAGCTACTAGACCTAGAAGAAAAAAAAAGGCAAAACCCAAACCCAACCCAACTACAAACCCTTTTTTAATGTACAATCAGGCTTAATTACAAATAAAGTTTGGATTGGTCACCCCCTTGAAGCAAACATTAGCACATGCCCAATCGTATAACTCCTCTTAGAATCCCTCCACTACATTGTGAATTTCTTTTTCCGGTTGCTCGAACACCCTTGCATTCCTCTTCTTCCACAAGGTCCATAAAAATACTCTCGGTAGATGCTCCGCCATCCATGATGCCTTGCTAGATAGAGATAGATGTATTAACTTCTTACTAAATGCTTCCTTAAATAATGGTAGACATTCTCCAACATTTTTGAAATGAGAAAAAAGTCTCCCAGATACTCTTTGAGAAAGTACGTTTGAGAGAATATGATCCACACTTTCTTCCTTCTCCTTGCATACAGAGCAAATTGGAGTGTGAGGATGCAAACCAGGTGTGTGTGTGTGTTATATAAAAAACCAAAAAGAACAAGATACAAGTAACATAATATTCATGAAGCTATTCTAGACTACAAAATACCTCGATGTTTTCCTTGTAGTGAGGGCATACAGAAAGCACAGGTGCTTCGTGACCTTCAAACATAATATTCATGTATTGCTTGGCACCTGTGACTGCATCCCATACCTACACAAGTTTATCTTTAATGATTGAGGTCTTATACTTCTACACCACATAAAAAGAAAACGGTATGACCAAACATACCTTGATAGCCTTGTCATCTCCACAACTCACTATGCACAATTGTTTGTTTGGGTGAGAAAAAACAAGATCATTGACAGAACCAATATGAGCATCAATCTGCACAAGATTAATATATTCGAAGGAAAAATAAACTCATCAACTTTAAATGTGGGTGGAGAAAAACACATAAAAGTAACTTCACATACTAGGGACATACAGAACAAGAGACGAAGTTCTTCTCCAATCAGAAATCTGTGTGCCTAGACATAATTTGACACCCAAACACATGCCTTTAACAAGAGACTGGTTGTTGTTGTCCTTGATGACCAGCAAACAATGTAAAGAATGAAGTCAATGAACAACATAGAATAGCATCAGTTCTGCGCAGTTCGGTTCTTGTTGGGTCGATAGTGGATATAAATTACCTTCAGAGGTTAGCCTAACAATTATCCATATGAGCATTCTGACATGGAGGTCCTTACAATTTTGTATAGTCTAGAAATATTTTTTAAGAAAAAGAATCAAACTAGTCTGTGACAAGCTCCCTTGTGGCTTCAACTTAAGTTCTCACAAACACTAGGGTTTTTACTTTTTCTTGGTGAACGCTAGGAGAAAGGATATTTGGCTGATTTTAATTAGGTGCATTACTTTACTTCCTCAGGCCCTAGTCAGACTACATTCCTACATTCTAATCAGTACCGGTTCTTTCTCCACAGGAATAACTGTCACATGAACCAAAATGAAGACAACAAATACAAGTATAAATTGACTTTCAAGCCTCTAGGTGGTGTCGTATATCATCACTGCTGTGGTAATTTAATATACATGCACGATGTGCTTGTTATATGATACACCTGAAACAGATGAGCAAATTAAAATAAGTAGCGGCAGCATCTGGTCTGTTCTCATCTTCAAGAATATCGCCTAACATTGCAGTCTAGAATTTTTAACATATACATTAATATCCGTTTAAAGGACTATAAAAAACATACCAAAAAGAGCACCATCAGGACTCTATGCCACACGATTAACAGATATCGCAGTGTCCTTGACTAGAGCCGTCTGTTTCAATAGTTGTTATTAAGGGAGAAAAAAAGAAGTTATTCTTCCAATGGCAATGTAGAAAGTGACTATTTCTAAAGCTTACTTGCTGCAGAAAGTTTTACCTGCAGGGGCACCAAGCGTGTTCCAATGTCTCAAACTTTGAAGTTCCTATAAGCAAGCCTCTCCCTGCTACCCAACTCCCACACCACAATATCGCCAACATTTGTTTCCACTGAAAATGAAATGTTCATATAAAGGTGTCTTAGGTACATATCAACTTTTTCACAAAGGAAATCATTTTTTGAGAAAGTAGAACATTTACTTCATGGCCAGGAATACTAACCAAGAAGAAGAGTCTATTGCACTGGATGGAAATCCATGCTCCTAACAACAGATCCCTGATTTAGACTTGTAACAACATTCTTTGGAAGTTCATCGGAAGAGAATAAGCTCTGTGCATGCTTTGGCCAGTGTATGTCATAGGCAACAGGCAGATTACTGGCCTGCAAGATAATAATGAGACAACGCAGCAAGTTAATGAGTTGTTAGTCTTTGACCAAAAGAATGTTTCAAGTTTGAAAACACAAGTTTCAATAAAAGTGCTTTAATCTAGAGTAACCGAGAAGAGAGAAATGAAGCAATAGAACGACAAACAGGATTACATAATACATCGTCTGATATACCCAAAGGCCTTGTTCTTTTCATAAGAAGTTTAGAATCTGCTGTGTGGTAATCCATAGATGGGTTGTTGGTAGGAGTTCTAGGACGCTTTAACATCTGCTGCAAAGATAAATCAAAACCAGGGGAATGGTGTAGCCGTTGCAAATGGAACTTACATAAAACAGACAAGCTGTCTTAGCAAAGGACAAGAGTAATAAAGGTCCGATTAAATAATGAAAACTGAGAACAAGCAATATCAAAAACTTATTCTGATGTATCTTGTTGGCGGAAGCTTCAACAGTGGATGAACATCAATTATGATTAATGGACAAAACACCTAAATCTAGGGTTTAAACCTTCAAACATGAAGAAAGAAATAATATTTATAAACAACCAACCTAACAATGAAGGCCTAGATGCCTTTATATAAGAAAACAACTACTAAATCTAATTGGAAACCATGTAATTCCTATTCCTAATTGAATTAGGAAACCAAATAAAATAGAAACTACTTGATTAATTATTTATTCCATGCTCATGCATCATACTCCCCCGCTTGAAAGAAACTCGTCCTCAAGTTTGTTGCAAGTAGACTTGTGAATATTCTGCAAAACTCTTATACTTTATCATCACCCTCCCGCGGTTCAAAGGAATTCGACCTCGAATTTTGCCCAAATAATGGCTCACAAAAGAAATCATGAACCACAATGCTAATAATACTCCATTCTGAAACGTCCTTCGAGAAGAAATTGGGAGCCGCAGCTCACTAACTATGACTGAAAAGCAATGTTGTGCTGAGTAAAATCTTTTCAAAGTTGCAAAGGAAGGGATCGATATAATCACTTTGTGCGCACTTCACATGACCGATAATTATTATGGGTGACATTAATATTAATCCACCACTGGAGGAAGCAAATTGGACAGACCAGAATGTATTGAACCACTGCCTAATAGTGACCCATGTGGTACTGAAAGACGAAAATCAGAAAGTCTTCCCTGTGCTAAATCAAATAATTGACATTCCTTATAGCCCAGTCCAAGATAATTTGTGTGTAGATGCCCTTGGACATGCTGGTTAAAAGTCCACAGTGGGAAGTCCGATTTAGCACGAACACTTAGAATGTGAAAAAGTTGTCTTCTTCCTTTACCATGAACTTGCAGAAGTTGGGTTAGATTTTCACGCGCCCAAGAATCGAAGCAGCCATGTTGCAACTGAAGTTGAAACACACAAGTAGTAAACAACCTTGATTGCTCAGCACTAACAAGCAACAAAACAAGGTTCTTTGTCACACCACCAAAAACCCAAACTACTAAAATATATGCCTTCTCTTTCTCTGTCGTTGTTACTAAAGGAGTTATAGAAGGTATACGAAGAGGAGGGGTAGGCTTGGTGTCATCTCCTTTTGTCTTCTCAAAAGTTTGTGTTTCCTGCTTCTGATTTTGGTGTTCTGTTTGTTCATCACCAATTTGCGCAGCAGCACATGTATCTCTTTTTATACCCTGCATCTCTTTTTTCTAAAGCGGTTTTGACTTGAATTGGTGCTGGTGGATCAATGGCCAAGGTTTCCACCTCCCCTACAGCAGTAACATAGTCTGAAATTGTCACTTTCTTAGCATGGGTGTTCTCCAATTCTAAAACAATAAGACTGGTAGCTGGTGTGCTGTAAAAACCAGATTTTGGAAGAGAAGAAGTACAAGAGAGACCAATTGATGAAGGAGTAGCTGGGACATTGTTACCAATTGAAATTGTCTTCTTTTGCGGCTCTTCTTTGCGCTGTTTTTCTGGTTTAATATGCTCTATTGCAATACCATGTTGACGTTCCTTGATATGAACAGTAACATGTTGGGGTACTGGGGTATTGGTTACCCAAACTGGATGAACAGATTCTTCATGAATCTGGTTTGCAAGACGTCTTTGTTGATGCTCACGAAGGTGGCTGTGGATTTCTCGACTTTGTCGTCGATAATCTCCAAGAATAGGGTGGTGTTGGTCATGGTAACGTGTAACACTGCCATAGCTTCTATGTGCATCACGATGCTTCTTGTGGGGGATTTGATTTGTCACCGGCGGTTGGGGATCAAAACAGGATAACAACTTGTTAATGAGATGTTGTTGGGATGGGTAGTATGTCTCGGGATCAGCATACTTACTTTGGTGAGAATATCCCTCATCTGAATATTCATCTTCATCGGAATCAATAAAAGACTCATCTTCATCGTAATCATAGGATTCATTACGAAAATACGATCTCCGCGGCTCAAAATTTTGGCGGCGGCAATTGGGAGTTGAGGAACGAAATCTAGAGGGAGGTTCATACCTTCTTGAAGGAGGAAATCTCGCACGGCGGCTGCAATCGAAATCACAATCTCTCCAAGTATGAGGATCGGTACGGTACTTCGATCAATGGGGACTTCGCGGCGTTGGTGACTCTCTTCTACCTCTTCTTTGATAATCCATCACATCAATGGCTCTAACACCAATTTGATGTATCTTGTTGGCGGAAGCTTCAACAATGGATGAACATCAATTATGATTAATGGACAAAACACCTAAATCTAGGGTTTAAACCTTCAAACATGAAGAAAGAAATAATATTTATAAACAACCAACCTAACAATGAAGGCCTAGATGCCTTTATATAAGAAAACAACTACTAAATCTAATTGGAAACCAAATAGGAGACCATCTAATTCCTATTCCAAATTGAATTAGAAAACCAAATAAAATAGAAACTACTAGTTAATTATTTATTCCATGCTCATGCATCATATTCCCTCTAAAATCCATCGTAAGGATAAGAATAAGTTTTATACAATGAAAGATATCTTTCCTCCCCTGAAATATCAAATATGCAACAACGAAAACAAATAAATTAGGAAACAACGTCCTAAACAAAGAAACCACATCGTGGTAGAGCAATTGTCAATTTATTTGTTGTTTACTACACTCCTTCAATTTTTAAGACCAGGAGATCTAGATCAACCACTGCAAGAAGTATTAATAAAGAAGGACCGAGGTCCACAATATCCCCTAAGGAGAGCATTAAAGAACTTTACATTTCAAGAAGAAAGTGCTAAAGTTTTTCAAAAGGATAGACAATAATTTCAGCTCAATGAGGCATATCGTACGAACCTGCATTGTTGGGAGCACCTAAGCCAAAGGGGTCCCCAAGAAACAGCGGGATGTGGAACAGTAGAGGGATTAGCCATCCATCCAGCAAGCGAGGCCGGGAGAGGAGCAGGTGCAGGCCGAAAGGGCTGAAGAAACGAAAACCAAAATGAAAATCAATTTATTGATTCCTCATCAACGTATTTAACAAACTAATTTCCTTACCCCGTGTGCGTTAGAGGTGGGAAACCTCCTGAAGGTTTTGGCATGGCCATCAATGGATTAGTAACAGGGGATGGAGCTCGAGCACCATTTGGTGGCCCACATGAATGATCCACGAAAAGAGTCTTGATGTCAGGGTTAGACCTCAGATTCTTACAAAGCTGATGTTCCCAATTTAAGCTGAAATTAAAGACACAGAAAATATAAACATTAAAACCAACAGTCGTGTGCAAATAACAAATAACACAGAAATATTTCCATATACATCACCTTTGATTAATTAGTGTTCTCAGTCTTGAAGTCTTAAGAGTAGGAAACTGTAGCTTATCACGAAAAAGAGGATTAACCTCAATCAACTTTTTCAGCTCAGCAAGCATTATACTCCTAGCATATTTTGTGTCTCCATACTTAGATAACTGCTCATTCTCTCTACAAGTCAAAAAAATTTCCATGTACCTACCAATAACAAAATGGGTGAGAGTGAAATTACATATACTTTTATAAATTTTATTCAATACCAGAAATTCTCTATAGTCAACAACTTTAGTTATTTCCTTAAACAGCTCATCATTAGAAGCCAAAAACACTTTCAAATCCTTAACTAAAATCTCTACCCCGTTATATAGATGTTGGCACACTTGAAATATTACTCGGACATTTGTTACGTTAACAAGGACGGAACTTCAGGGTACTCCACTGAAGTTGCACTATGTCCTCATTTTCAAAAAAAGAAATGTTGGATACTTGGATCTCTCTTTTCTGGTCCATGTCCCCTTTTTCTTTGTTCCCGTGAATTTTCCTTGCATCGATCAAGAGGAATTTTGAAGGACTTCCATATGGTTACTGGTGCAAATGACCAAAAACGCCGCCATACACATTGTGCATCTACTGGAATAATGCATGATGAATGCATCCGAAGTAGTGGATTCAAATTCAACTCTATACGCATGACCATGGATCTCCAAACCTGTCAAAGATGACGCACTGCACTCTGGGAGCAGCAAAGTCAAAGGAACCTTAGATACAGCTTTAAATTCCCCTCCATTCTGCATTATCATATCCCGGAAAACACGTAAAGCTTCATTAGTTTGCTTACATTCTATGAACCCAGATATCATTGAGATCAACAATTGAGAAGTCTTTAAGGAGATCTCCTCAAAAAGCCGACATGCGTAACTCATACAACGATGAAAAGCATACCCAGCAACAATAGAAGCCCTCAGTTTGTCATCATCTATAGAATCCACATCTATTATCCCTTTCTGCTTTATAGCAAACCCATGGATCTCCTTCAATCGAATGAACGAAGCATCTGTAGGTTCAATATATCACAGACAAGAGTGTAATAAAAGTGGCCGAATCGGGCTTCAAACACGATCCCAAAACTAACATCCTTCTTAGAGTCTCAAATGCCAAAACCCCATCACCATTCCGGACACAACCAGACATAATCGAATTCCAACTACTAACTTTACCTTCAATTCCAGACTTCCCCATAACGCTTCCAATGCTTTTATCCAATACCCATTCTGAGCATACCCAGAAACCATTGAATTCCAAATAACCTCATTTCTTTGAGGAATTCTCTCAAACAATTTAATAGATTCACCAAAACACCCACATTTCACATAAACATCTGAACAAAGCACTCCCGGCAAACACAACTTCACAATATCCACTAACAATCATCACACCACGAATCATTCTACCAGGCTCAACAAGCCCAAGAACAGAACAAAACTTGAAAACAAAAGGGTAACTAAATTCATTAGGCAAAAAACTCAAACCCCACATTTCCAAAAACAATCTAACTCCAAATAAAATTTGAATTACCGACATAAGCTCGAATCACAGTATTCCAAAAAAACTGAGGAAGACAACTAATTGGGGTTGTATTAAATATCAAACGAGTTGAACCAAGATACCCATTACAACAGTAGAAGTAAAGAAGCTTGCTTGACAAGTAAACATCAGTATACATACCAAGTTGGATTAAACGAGCATGAGTTTGAATACCTATTTGAAAAGAAAACGTTTTGGCACATTCCTCAAAAGTCAAATTGGTCTAAGTTTTGGTTGTTGATGTAATGGAACATATGGACTTGAACATGGGTGCAGAGCCTTACATAAAAACAGTATAACACAGGCCAAATTAACACTGGCTAAATTTGGTTCTAGATTAAGACAAATCCTGAAAAATTAAGACAACCCCTATATACTTTCACTCGTTCTGCTCAAAATCCCTAATATATAATAGTACCACATTTTTTCTTAAGGCTTGGGTGTTGAACCTAACACTTCGTCGTAGAAGTTGCTCGTCAATCTACATACATGCATATCCACATCATGCTTAATAGCTAGCAAGGGACTGCCTAAACACCCCTCCCTCTACTAGTTTGGTGATAAAATTACAGAATGGAGACTTACATGGACATTATGGACTAAGTGAAAGGGAATTCTCATTAGAAGTTTAGAACCACAACAACAACAACAACAAAAGTATAACATGAGCTGAAAACTTAAAACACAATACATTATTAGAATATCACATTAAACAAAGAAAACAGTAGGGGATCCTTTGACGACAAACCAAGTGATATGTACGTGTCGACTTCAATCTTGAACTTCACTGCACTTCAGTTTAATCTTTAGCCGAACCACCCTTACAGCTACAAACACAAATAGCCAGTCATAGATGTCATCACAAAATCGAAAATAAGCACATCTCCAAGTCTTTTTGAATAGCAAGACAGCACAAACACCCCAATTTCCCACCGCGAATCCTGACACAATCCCAATATAAAACCAATTTATCTTCAGATGATCTCCTTCTGGTTGTCCTTTGCGATCATTATGAGATGGAGCGTGAGATTGTTCGTCATGAAAGCATTTCCTTTGAAGTGGAAATCCGCAAAGTTCTGAATTCCCTATGTAAGAAGAATTTTCAAAGGTTTGGAGCTGGCTCCCCGTTGGTATTGGTCCTGACAAGTTGTTGTATGACAAGTTAAGGGTTTCTAGAGTTGATATTGCCGAAATACTTGGTGGAATTGAACCTGAAAGATGATTTGACGAGAAATCAAGTGATTCCAACCTTTTCATCTGACCAATATTCTCTGGCATCTTTCCTGTCAAATGATTTCTTGATAGATTCAAACCAGTCAATCCTGTAAGGAGCGTGAGTTCTTCTGGAATCTGGCCGACAAAATTATTGCTAGAGAGATCTAAGTTAAAGGGAAGTCCGACTTCAGATCTTACACGATACTCAATATATATTCCTTTGATCACTTGCATAATTTCCTGTGTATACTGGCCGAAGGAAATACTACCGTTCAAAAGCAGCATACCACTCAAATTGCGAAAGCAAGTAGGTATGGTCCCAGATAGATTATTACGTGAGACATCCAATATGTGTAGGTTCGCCATATCACACACTTTTGGAGGAATAGTACCATTGAACCTGTTTGATCTTAAACTTAGAATTTGCAGAGCAACTAGGTCTTTTCCAATCCACCAAGGAATCTCCCCTGAAAGTGCATTCTCGCCAAGGTCAAGAATGCCCAACCTGGTGTGGTTTCGCAAGCCTGAAGGAAACTCTCCGTGAAATTTGTTGTTGTTCAAGTGCAATGTTTCTAGCTTCTTCTGGAGCTGACCAATTGAACTAGGAATAGTTCCTGATAGAGTGTTGAATGCTAAATCTAGAACAACCAGGTTTTGCATTTTACACAATGAGCCGGGGATGGTTCCATTCAAGGAATTATTGGATAGATTGAGAAACTCAACAAAAGGGATCATATGGCCAATATTTTTCGGAATAGGTCCTGAGATTTTGTTGTTTGAAAGGTCCAAAATAGTTACATGGCGAGGTAAAGGAGGCACCTTTCCATATATCTGGTTGTGAGAGAGATCTAAAGTTACTAGGGAGGAAAGGTTTCCATAGCAATTTGATAATGAATCTGAAATGTTTGAATATTTCATATGCAGTACCATGAGTGTTGTCTGTGTTCGGAGCCACTCTGGAAATTGAGGTCCTACTGCACAATGACTCATATAAATAAAATCGAGTTGAAAGGGAGGTATCCAGTTAGACCTTATTTTCAAAGAGAGAAAGTTAGTGCTCAAGGATAGAAATTTTAATTTCGAGAGTTTGGCTAAGTGCACCTCAGATACAACACCTGTCAACGAATTGTCGCTGAGATCTAATTCCTTCAACCTTAGTAATGCCCCAACAGATTCAGGAATTGGACCATCAAAATAATTCGCAGAAAAATCAAGGATTTCTAGATTCTTTAGCGGGTACAACCAATTAGGCAGATGACCACTGAATTTATTAGCCCCCAACTTTAGAGTTTTTAGACTATATCCCATGGATGAGGACAAAGAGTTTTCAAAATCTCCAACTTTTCCTTCAAAACGGTTACCCATCAAGTCTAATGTTTCAAGGTGGTATAGTTTTTTTAGTTCATTTATAATTGGGACATCAGAACTTAATTCGTTAAATGCGAGGTTAAGGTACTCAAGGGAAGTCATGTTCAGAAGAGCTTGTGGAATTGAACCTTTAAGGTTATTATTGCTAAGGTCAAGGTTCACAAGAGATAATGAAAGATTCGCATGAGAAAGAAACGAAGGAAACTCATCTAATCCACAATTTGATAAGACTAGACCGGATAAAGATGGAAGAGAACTAGGAAGTGAACCGGATGACATACTAGAAAGATTTAGACCACTGAGGTCAAGATGCTGTAACATTGACAAATTTCCAAGATCATGTGGAACAATTCCTCCAAACATTGCAAAAGAGAGGTTCAAATATTTTAATTTTTGAAAAGATCCAAAAAACTTTGGGATTTTGATTCCTGTAAAATTATTCTGACTCAAGTCCAAGTAATTCAAATGTTCCAACTCAAGAAGTGAAGAATTTACCTCAATTACTTCAAGGTAATCAGAGGATGGGAATGGGTTTCGGAGATCAAGCTTGACTACATTCCCAGTTTTATTGTTGCATCCCACTCCTTGCCATTTACAACAGTCTTGGCCTACCCAAGACGACAACCTATTGAACGGATCAGCTATCACCCCTTTCTTGAAATCAAGAAGTGCTTGTCTTTCATTCTCGTGGCAGTGCAAACTCAAGCCATAAATATTCCAACTAAATAGAACCATAAGCACGAATATAATGGTGTTTTGCAATACCATATTGCAGGCAATAATTGGAGGAAAGCTAATTTTCTAAGGCTTCATGGACTGTTTAGTGGTGTTATATATAGCCATAAAGAGAAGTGAAGATTTGTCTTACTCAGCAAGTGGGGATAGTGCGTATGGAATGATGGCTAGAAGTCTAGAATTGGAGAGGACTATATATGGAATATCAGGAGCCAAAGAAAAAAAAATCCATTTAAGTCAATACTATATGGAATATCAGGAGCCAAAGAAAAACTCCACGTCACAAAAAAAGCAATTCTCATCTGGATTAAAAATAGGAAAATCAGATTAGTCGGATCTCTAACTTAAAATACAACATTTTCTCTTTCGTCACAATTAATCGGATCATCTATCTATTATAGCAAAACACAATAATGGATAGAAGTTGCATGTGATGTACGCCAACACTGTGCCTTGCTAGCTTATTCACTGTACTAGCATCCTATTTGTTTATGCCTTTATCATTTTTACTAAATACTCGAAAACTACAATTGGGACTGAAGTTGTATACATGATAATCAGTTCTGCGCTGTGTGAAATGCATTTGATGTTTAAGCTGTGAAAAAGTATCTGTCATTTTTTCTAAGGTTTGTGAACACATCCAAAGACATGTACTAGAAAGTTAAAAGAACATGCATAAGTTGAAACTATAGACTATTTGCTAACGTGTGGAACAGTTTGATCATTATTGAATTCGTTGTGAAGTAGGAATGGAAATGTTAGATAGTTCTAATACTTATTTGATATGCTCATATTGTAGGTACCAACAAGAAATTGAATTCTATGTAGTGGTTTATGTGGAGGTTTACTCCAATTGTATTATTAGACCTTCTGTTCAATTCAAAGTATCAGTTGCTTTCCATATAGAACTGTCTTTATCTATTAATGAATGCCATTCTAACTGACTTTATCTGTTAATTCACTGTGCTTTGGAGATCTCTTCCTTCGCCCCTCTCTCCGATGAACGCTCCATTCAATCCATTGTTCAGGTACACCATCTTACTACTTTAAAGAGAATTGTCTCGTGAATAGTAGCACTTTCCGCTTTTACCCTTATTGACTTCGGTAATTACGGATATGTATAGTAATGATTTTTGTAATAACGCAATTTATGGAGGGGTAAAATCATCCGTTTCCACAATGAAATTCAGACGCTTCTCTCTCATTTTAGCACATTGCCATCAGTTTTGTTAAAAATTACAAAATTGCCGTTGACCGAATTTTGTATTTTTGTGCTGCCCTGCCCAATCCAGCTGACCGCACACGTGGGGTAAGACATTGCCCCCATTTTTTCAGTCATTTTCGATATTGCCACTGACTGAATTTTAAAATTTTGTACTGCCCGACCAAAAACTGACCGCACACGTGGCGACTACCACGTGCCAGTGTACTAGTCTTCTATAACTATTTTGATGTAGCTTTTATGATTTCTTCTTCATTCTCTTTTCAAGATGGTGCTTTGAATTTAGTGTTTGTTGCTAAGTAGTGAAATAGTTATATTATCATTAAATAGTTAAATACTAGAAGACTTATAAAGAAAAAGGGTGGTGGGGATTTCGTTGGGTTATATATGCGTGGGGGACAAGTGTGCGGTTGGGATCGTTTTCAGTGAATCAATAATCAATTAATTTTTTTACAAATTAAAGTGAACTTTTTGAGTGCATAAAATTTAATTTAAGTTTTGTAATTAATGGTTTTGTGACTCTTGATAAGTTTTCACATGATAAAAGCTTCACCACAAGAGTATTATCCCTTAAGAGCATGAAGTGCATGCAACTAAACATTACCCTCAAATCCCATTTTTGTAACTGTCGGGTTTATGGAAACGTTTTGTGACCCATTTGGAGCTATACTTTGTCAGGTCAGCTGCATTTGTAATATTAATTAACACACACTATAACCGTTCGCTCTACATGTTCCAAATTCTCTAAATTCTCTAACTTCTTCTCTCCATTCCGTTTGGTATAAATTTCCTTTAAATTGCTTGCTGGAACCATTTAGAAAAAACTTCAAAACGTTCGAAATAACATGCCCCTATCTATATTTCTTTAGCGAATGTGCAATTAATAGTTAACTTCTTTATCATCTAGATAAGAAATTATGTTTACTTGCTTTTATTGACGTTTTTTCTTGGCATTTGTTTAAGATTTATGGTAAAAGGTGTTTTAACCGTCAGTGATCGACTTCAATATCACTTCAATCGGGCATCTCTTTTCCGTCTCTAACCAGCTAAATCTCAAGTAACTTATTACCCTTGACTAAATAAGCCCAATCAATATTGATCAATATCTTAATTTAATGTGTATCATTTTTATATTGATTTTATTAACTTTGACTAAATATAGAACCCAAATAGGTTGTTTACGGTATAAGTATTGAAGGGTTGAGTAGTCCAAACAATACCAATCAATAATATCCCAGTTTAAATATCGCCAAAACACATTGGTTTTTAGAGAGACGTCCGTGTTAGTTCGTGATGTGGATGGGCGTTTGGGGAGATGGGCTTCGGACCTTTAAGTCTTTACATTGTTCATTGACCGGGTTGAGCAGTCCAATTAATACTAATCAATATCACAATATAATATGTATCGGTTTTCCTATTGACTTTATTAGCCTTGACTAAATAAGCCCAATCAATACTGATCAATATCCCAATTTAATGTGTATTGTTTTCATATTGATTTTATTATCCTTGACTAAATATAGAACCCAAATTGGTTGTTTCCAGTATAAGTACTGAAGGGTTGAGCAATCAATATCCCAGTTTAAATATCGCCAAAACACATTGGTTTTAGAGAGACATGTTAGTTCATGGTGTGGATCAGCGTCTTGGGAGACACGTGTCTAGTCGAGATCTTCTCAGGTTTTGGGTGGGCTTTGGACCTTTAAGTCTTTACATTGTTAATGGGTTGAGCAACCCAATTAATACTAATTAATCAATATCACAATTTAATATGTATCATTTTCCCTATATATTGACTTTATTAGCCTTCACTAAATAAACCCAATCAATACTGATCAATATCCCAATTTAATGTGTATTGATTTTCATATTGATTTTATTAACCTTGACTAAATATAGAACCCAAATTGGCCATATAAGTATTGAAGGGTTAAGCAGTCCAATCAATACCAATCAATAATATCCCAATTTAAATACTGTCAAAATGGTCGTTTCTAGTATAACTATTGAAGTACTAATTTAGGAGCCTAATTAATTGCAATCATGCAAGATCCCAATTTAATAACACGTGTACAATAGAGATGGAGTTGAACACCCTTGAAGGGTCTTCTCAATATAACAACTATATTATTGACTTCACAAATTAAAGACTATTAAATATAGGTTAATATACCTCAAACATCATCAATTTCTTTCAGCATAATAAATTTCTTAGGCATCAATAACGATTGAGGTGTCCACATTATGACAATTTAAAGTCCACTCCCATTATGACCAACTGGGCATCAAAGGGTAAATGTACAAAAAATAAAATAAAAAATGAAATACCCAACCTGTTTTAGCCCAAAACGTACAAAAAAGGAAACACACAATTAATAAGGGAGTTATGATTAATTAGTCACTCCACTAATAATTGCTCCCAAGGTCTCCTTAAATTGAAAACGCTTCAATGAAGAAGCCATCCCAAAGAAAGAAATGGGTGTTACATTTTCCTAACGAAATAAAACAGATGCGAGAAAGTCATATCTACTACCATCTCTCTATCACACTTTCCTGACTTCTGCTCTGTTTGATTGCAGATCGTTGCAAAAATGTATGAAGTAGGGGTGGGCAATGGGCGGTCAAAATATCTGGGCTAAACATTTAAAGCCCTTTTTAAAAAGTTTTAAATATTAGGGCGGTCAGGGTCACAAGTCTAAACCTCAAGCCCTTATCCCACCCTAAGCCTTCTTTAAAGGCTTTTAGGGCCGGGGGGTATATATATATATATATATATATATATATATATATATATATATATATATATATATATATATATATATATATATATATATATATATATATATAATATATTTATATATATATATATATATATATATATATATATTTATATATTTATATATATATATTTTACTACATCGGTTTTAAACTCATTTATATTACAAAAATGTATAATAATCTACAAACTCAAAGTCCAACCAATCTAGTAATAATCCCATTATAAGTCCAAAATTTAAAATGCACATCCACAATCTAATGAACCAAAGTACATCGAGAGTTCGAATTTGTTCTTCCTTGTACTCAAACCTCACTAAAATTACATTTTAAATTGAAATACATGTAGACAAATAATTATATTATCATTTTAAAGGAAGAAGTAATAAATATAAAGAAGAAACATAATAGTTTTGGTTAAGGTCATGGAAGTTGTTAAACTATTTGTAATATCATAAATTATTTCTATAATAGATTCAAACAAATATAATATTACCTTTCTTCTAATTTAAAAGTGATTCAAGCTTGTGGAAATTAAAATATTGGCTTTTGAACAAGTGATGGAGAAAGGGTTGAATTACAAATGTCATTTTTCCCCCTGTTTTTGGTTTTAGAATCTTATGCCCTATTTTGCTTTAATGGTGTGGAAGGAAATCTTTAGTTTTAAGGCATTAATAAAAATATAATTTATAAGAAATAAGTGAGAAAAGAAATTGAATAAACTGGACTTTGACTTGATGATCAAAGGAATAAAATTTAGTTTTATGTGAGTGGCTTTATTCTTCATAGGGTTAAGTTGACAAGTTTTGTTATATAAGTCAAGTTATTGGAAGTACTTCTTGGGTTAAGGGATAAATTACAAAGGACAATGTTATTTTAATTCCCAATATTTAACAAAGAAGTTGGTTATGGTTATGTATTTATAGTGAAAGTTAAACCAGGGGCCGGTTAGAGGCTTAAACTTTTGTTCCACTCCTTTTGGGTTTTATATGATTTTAATTTCCTTAACCAGTGTGGATTTGTATAGTTTTATGTGATTTGATTATTCTCTTTTCCTAGTATGAAGCACTTCAGGTTTTAGAATTGTTCATCTTAGTAATCAATTTAACTCATCAAATGATTATTTTCTTTTTCCATTTTAGTAATCATAAATTTTTTTTTTCATAAATTTTTTTTTTGAGTCGGAATATCTAAAGGAAATGAGGGAATTTGAATTTAAAACCCAAAAACATTCGTATTTAATACCATTAAGAAGTCCCATGGACCGCTTTAAACCATGCATGGGCTTAGAAAACGACAATCTTCTGATCAGTCCCCAAATGTGCCACTTGAACTTCTCAAGGCAATGAAAACTCTAATCTCTTGGTAAGTTTAGAACTTCAACCAAGTGTTCACCCAAGTTCATTCACATAATCAATCAAAACTCATATTTTCTATATTTTTTTTCGTTTTTCGTTTTTTTCTTTATATCTTTATCTATTACAAACAAGTTCCACTGATTTATACTACTCTATTACAAAATCTGGATCTGTAGATCAACTAAACATTACAAAACAACTGAACTGTGAAAAAACTGGACATCAATGTGTGGAGGTGGCTGGGCGGTCGCCCACCGGCAAGGGGGCGGTCGCCCGACGGTTTCCGGCAAAGTTTTGTCGGTTTTCAGCTCCTCTCCATCATGTTGATCTCAAAGGACCCTGATTTGCAAAAAGGTAAGTCAATAATGAAAAACAACGAAATAAAACAACAAAAATTAGAAAAATAAGAAGTGAAAATGTGAGAGTGACGCTTCCCTCCTTAGATGCCCAACCAAGCATTCTTGCTCCTTCAATCCATGATGGCGGCGCCATTTGATGTAGAATAATGATGAGTATCTCAAAGTTGTTTGATGTGGTTCACCATAGATTTTTAGAGTTTGAATGTTTAGGAGTTGAAGAAAGGAAGGTAGGATCTTTAGTTTAGGACTTGTTACTAGTTTATGAAGAACATTGAAAAACTTAAGTTGTTTAAGTGGTGATGTTCCAGGTTATGATATTGGGTACAACACTCTAGAAAATTTCAATGTTGATAATTTTTGTAGTGAGGATGGGCGGGTGTTTTTCCGCATGACAGATATTTGATGTAAGGGAAAGAGATGTGCAATTGAACAATGTAGAGTATTTTTGTTGTTAGAAGCAGTTGTTCTTAAGCTTCTCAGAAGATTTAGCGATTGTTGTAATAGTTAGAGCAATTGTTACAACAATATTTATTTTGGCTTCAGGAATCGGATAGATATTGTGATTTTGCAGTTCAGGAAGAAGTTCACTGATGTTGGAACTTGTCACTCCATGAGTCTTTTGAAATGATAAAATGTCTTCATATCACACTTTATGTGGTATAATTTGGAATATGATACTTTATATGACATATTTCAGTGTTAACTATTATGAAAGCGGTTCTCAGTATGATACTTTATCTGGCATATCTCAAGATGTTAAAAAGTTGAGTTTGGGCCTAAAGCCCACAATTCAAATGTCAAACCCCATTTAGCCTTGTTCTTTTCTCTTTCTTTCTTCTCTATCAACAAAAAACAAAAACTCCAAACTTCCGACAACAGTTAAATGGTAGAACCAAACTCCAAACTTCAAACAACCTAAAAGTACAAAGCTTGCAAATCCACTACGTAAGATGAAGAAGAAAAAACGACCAACAAGAAAAACCATCAAGGACCTAAAGCAACACATATGAAAGCAGTTGATACAAACAAAGAAGAGAAAAACAAGGAAAATGTGCATTTAGAGTCAATGGGGAGGGGAGCAAAAAGCGATGCCCGAGAGAAGCGTCAAAGACAATTTTTAAGCTTGTTGTTAATTTATGGATTTTTAAGCATAAGCATTTGAGTTTTTTGAGATTGGATTATTTAGAGGAATGTAATGCTATTAAATGATTGAATCTGAATAAATTCTATTTTATTACTTATCCGACCTCATTACTTATTTCCATGCATAATCTACAGGAAATACAATTAGCAGCTAAGAAGATGGAAGGGAAAGAAGTGGTAGTTCAGAGAGTGGATGAAGATAACAAGAACAAAAAAGAAGAGAAGGTAGTGGATGAAGAGAAGAAAGAAACGAAATCTTATCCTTTTCGCTCAAGCTTGTTACCAATTTTTTATCTTGCCAATAAACTCCGTGAGTCAAAAGTTGGTGTTGATTTCAATGATCTAATGGATAGAACACCATTTGGTAACATTTTTAGAGTGTTCTTTGATGATTTGTTGGACAAACACATGTTGGTAAAAAAAAACAAGCATCATAGTGGATATTATTAAAACTTACGATGAAAGGAAAGAAGCATTCAAGTTAGGAGAGGTGTTTGTCAAATTAACAGCTGAAGATGTTTGTAGAGTGTTTGGTATGCCAATGAATGGGAGTCATGTGACTACAAACGTAGATGCGGACGAGTTGAGTAAAACGGGGTTTGTGACTCGTCACTTTGGCGGAGAAAAGAACTTGTCCAAGGAATTGATTGTAAATGGTATTTATAAAGTGGTGAATTCATGGAATGGCAAGCAGGATGAAGATGACTTCATCAAACTTATTTCATTATACATTATCACCACTCTTCTCTTTCCAACACCATCAAGAACACAGTGGTGGTTTTTGAAGTACTTAGAGAGTGTAAAAATAATGAATGAAGTATCCTGGCCAAAAGTGATACATCAAAACCTTATGTGCCGAATGAAGATGTACTACCGTGAGCCTACAAAAGTAAAATCTTGCGCAATTCTTCTTTTGGTAACTTATAATCTGAATTCACTCTAGTTTAGCCTTGTGTTTTTTGTCATTTTATTATTAATTTTATTTTTTACATGTTTACTAACCTTTTTTTTTGTGACTCTTGATATCAGTACTACTGGTTGTGTGATCACGTCAATTTGGTTGATGCAATGCCAAATAGAGGTGTTGATTATGTACCTTCGTTCGCAAGATGGGATATTGTAACACTCAGCAAAATGCTTCGTACCCAGGCCTTGTCAAATTTGACCGTGGACAAGGTGAGCGAATGTATTAGAATTTGAAGTCATTTCCCTTCCCCCTATCAGTCTTCTTTGAAATTTCGATGTCATCAGAATTTCATTCCAATTATGGAAGTAGTTTTCACTGTCCGAAACTCTGTTGCAATGTCAAGTTCATTTCATATTGATTTGATTTTTTATCACTTGTGAAGTTCAGCTTCTTTCCCATGTCAAATGAACTTGACATCGATCATGACACATGTCAAATGCATTGAACAGTAGTTTTTTCCAATGTAATTTTTGCCCAGACAAATCCCCTATTTTCAATGTCAAATGAACATTTTACATTGCATTCTTATTGTGTGAAGTTATTATCGGTGTTTTCAGGTGACCGCCGAAATCAAATTTAAGGAAGTGGAGCTTGCTATGTTGACAAGTGATCCGATTCCAACAGAAGAGGACTTAAGGGGAAGGTGTATTAAGTTGGAAGAAGAAAATCAAAGCCTGCGGGCAGAGAATGAAGCCTTGAAGTCCAAATTAAAAGAAAGAGAAGAGGATGCTAAAGAGAAGTCCAAGAAGGAGTTTGGGGTTGAGGCTGAAAAGGAGATGTCACCTTTTAGAGATAATGATATCCAAGCATTGCCATTGACACCGATGTTCCAGTGGATGTGATGCTAACAAATGAAGCCAACAAAGAGGAGTTACAACCGGAGTTGCGATCAATGGTTGTAAATCAAAAGAAAAGGACGAGAACACCTACACAAAAAGTGAAGAAGAAGAATGAGAGAGAGGGAAAATAGAAACTGAATACGGTAATATGTGTTGACGACTGTCCGCCTATAACAAATCTTGGTGAAAAGCTACTTTCAGTAGAATCTTCAACAGCGTTTCAATGTCTTAATTCTCGAAAGCAGCTAGTGGTTGGGAGGTTTTTCAAGTCTGCACATGTCAAGTATGTAAAATCTAAGTCTATCTGAAAACCTTTTATGATGCCTACTGTTCATTTGACTGTAAAGAATGCGTAGTTGTATGTATTTGCAATGACAATTGAATAGGCCATCACCGAGATGTATATGTTGTTGTATTAACTGGTGTACGTATTGTATGTGTTTCATTGCAGCACCGTTGCTTGGGATGGAGACACAATTCAAGTACACGGTAAACAGTTGAAAGAATTGATGCTTGACAGATTTGTTAATGGCCAAGTAAGCCAAACACACATTTTGTTCTCAACTTCTCATATATCATCGATGAAAATCGACTTACTTCTGGGATGCACTATGCAGGTATTAAATTGGTACCCTCGAGAGATAGAGAAGAAAATTTATCTTGGTCGTAAGCCTCAGAACAGACCACTTAGCCATTACTTTTGACACTATGACTTGCGTATGTTCGAAACCTAGGGTTATATAATACACAGTGTTGCATACTATTGGTA
Source organism: Coptis chinensis (assembly GCF_015680905.1). Lineage (NCBI taxonomy): Eukaryota > Viridiplantae > Streptophyta > Magnoliopsida > Ranunculales > Ranunculaceae > Coptis > Coptis chinensis. The sequence continues at coordinate 80,727,615 of NC_141464.1, forward strand.
TTGGTATATTCATTACATATTCTTAACGGTATTCTTATTAGGTTATTATTAATATTTTTTTGACGATCATTGCGTGATTTGGGCAAAACACCTTGAGAAGGTTTTTTTGATTGATCCACTGCATCAACTTCACGAAAATGTTAAGAATCTCTTCTTTCCTCTGAATAGTGGAAAAATAGTCAAAGAAAATGGGGGATACCATTGGACGCTCCTACATTATAACATGATGGATAACGTATGGACACACTTTGATTCAATGAACACAAGATATCCCCTCACATCCGTTCCCTACAGGAATGCCACGAAAGTAGTGAGTTACTAAACTTGAGTTTGTGCACTTGCATGTGAAACTGTTTTGTTGTCGATCTTAATGTAGTGGCATGATACTGTCCTGGAATATCATAGGGAATTGGGCCGGACTTAACATAACCCACAAGGCCGCGCTGCACCAGATCGTGATGACAGCACGTGGTCGCGGTACGGAAACCCTACACATGGAGGGGAGGGGACCGCGAGATGGAGGGACAGGTGGAGGGTTGAGATGAGAGAGGGAGGGGATATAAAAGAGAAGAGAAGAGAGAAAGAAGGAGGAGAAAAGGAAGAGTGGAGGGAGAGTGGCAAGTCGGCCAAGAGAGAGAGCGGTGGAGAGGCTTGTAATCAGTATTTGAGTTATAACAGCTTGTAATCAGTATTGGAGTTATAAGAGTTTGCCATTGGTATTTGTGTTATAACAGTTGGCGCCGTCTGTGGGGACAAACAGGGTAGAAATGGCACCAAAGAAGGCGGTGGGTAGGCCCCGAAAAGAGAGTCCCGAACAAACGGCGGGAAGCGGAAGAAGGAGGAGGGACGAGAGAGGAGGAAGAAGAGCAGAGGAGGAAGCGGCTCATGTGAGAAGAAATTGGGAGGCTGAGAGAGAAAAATGAGGAGCTGAGGAGAAAAAAAGAGAAGGGAGGAAGAATCCGGGGATGAGTAAGAGGAAGCGGAGAGAAAAGGCGGAGGATGAGGAGCAAGGACCGACCTTGGTGGACAATCCGGTGACCGGGTTAACAATGGAGCGAGTCCAAAGAAATGATTAACAAATGCGGAGAGGCGAATCTTCAACGCATTAAAGGCCCAAACGGCGCGCCCGATCAAGTGGTGGCGGGTTGAATCGCGAACCTTCCGCGGGCGCTGATATGGACGTCCGAGGTACCAAAACGCTTCAACCGAGATTCAAGAGGTATGGCGGCCGCGGGACCCGGCAGATCACATCCATCACTTCAGACAGCAGATGCCTCGGCAAGAGGCGAGGTATGATGGTCCGTGGTGCATGATGTTCCCGGCTAGCCTTTTGGGTGGGGCCTCCGACCGGTACTATCGATTACCCTCAAAGAGCATAACGAATTTCCAAAGAGCTAGAAACGGGCATTTGTTGACCATTTTATACATCGAAGAGGGAGGGTGGTAGACATCGCGCCTTATTCAATGTTAGACAAAGATCCGCTGAGTCCGGAGAGATATCTCGGTCGCCGCAAGGCGAGACCTTAAAGGTGGAAAATCTGGACGAGAACGGGCAAGAATAAGCGCGTTTGAAAGGGGCTGCGACGGATCGGGCCATCCATCACCACGTGGCTAAGAACGAGATTGCGACCTTGCACGAATTATACCCGCGGGTAGAAAAGTACATCAGATACGAAGATACCATGCGAAAGGAATCGAAGAGGGGAGGCAAGACAATATCGCCCGATGGAGAAAGAGAGGGAACGCTGTAAGGTCGGGGAAATGACCGAGGCAAAGAGAGATACCGCTGACAATCATCGAGGCCGGAAAGAGGGAGGGAAGTAGTTCAAGAAAGCAGAGGGAGGAAGCCATACCGCTGATTGAGACCGTCCCGGTGAGACCGGCCGAGTGAGATATTGCCGCTGATAAAAAATGTGCAAGGATATGAAGGGTCGCGAACCATTCCGCGAAAATGCCTAACAAGCCATACCGCGACTATCACCAGGTGCACAATCACGAGACCGACGATTGTTATGCCTTAAAATGGTTAGTCCAGAGATTGGTGGAGAAGGGGATGATGAGGGAGTTTGTGGGGGAACCTCCAAATAGGGGCGGGGGACGCCGAGGCGAATCGGGAACTATAAATGTTATTTTCAGCGGGGAAGCACTGAGCCATAATGCCCACCGGGACAAGGTCAGAAGGACAGCGAGTATCCAGCAGGTCAATGAGTCACACCGAGGACAGAGATACAGAGAAGAGACAATGGAAGAGACGATTACATTCTCCAAGCGGACCTCCGAAAGCCGTGGATACACCGCGTGATGGGATCGTTGGTCATTACAAGATGGCGATGGGTAATTATGTGGTTAAAAGGGTCCCGGTAGACGTGGTAGCGCCGTGGATTTGCTGTTCAGAGGGGCTCTAGAGGAGATGGGGATCGACCCGGGACAACTGAGGCCTCCGAGGACAAGCTTGTACGGATTCAATGGGGCGTCACATCGAGCCTCCTGGGGAACTCTTGCCCAAGAACCGCGGGACCGGTGATGGTGTTCTCAAGGTTTATGGTGGTCGATTCCAGCCCCCAAGACAACGCGATCCCGGGAGGAGATGGATACATGAGATGAGGCGGTGCGCGTCGGCGTCTATCAAGTTATTCAATTCCCTACCCCAACGGGAACATATGAGGTCCGGAGATCGGGTGGCATCAAAGAATAGTCACCAGAATACAATCAAAAGGATGTCCCGCGGACGGAGGATAATAAGCCGACGAAGCTCCGGGGAAGAGGTCCGCGTAGCAATTACAGTGCGGCGCCGCGGAAGTGGGGGAGCAAGTCGCGGTGATCCCAAAAACTTTGGATGAGATAGAGATGGTAAACCTAGGGCAGGGGGAGGAAGAGAAGTTCACGTCGATAGGGTCGAGTCTAGCAGAGGAATGGAGGGAGAAGGCGTCTGATACAATGCTTGGTGAGAAACAAAGACGTCTTTGCGTGGGGGATAGAGGATATCACTGGTTTAGATCCGGAATTCGCATGTCATCGCCTGCATATGAGGGAGGACGCGAAGCCAGTGAGACAGAAGATGAGGGGTATGAGGCCCAAATACGCGGAAGGAATCCGAGAAGAAGTTGCCAGATTAAAGAACGTGGGAATTATAAGGGACGTGGAATTCACGGACTGGTTGTCCAACATAGTCGCGGTCCCAAAGAAGAATGGGAAGGTCAGGATGTGTGTTGACTTCACAGATGTAAATTTAGAGTGCCCAAAAGATAGTTATCCAATGCCGCGAGTTGACGAGTTGGTAGACAGGACGGCGGGGTTCAGCGTGTTCTCATTTATGGACGCATCGATGGGGTACAACCAGGTGGCGATGTATGGTCCGGATCAGGAGAAGACCTCCTTCATAGTGGAAGGAGGCACATACTGCTACACGAGAATGCCGTTTGGGTTGAAAAATGCAGGGGCCACATTCCAGCGCCTGGCGGAGAAGATGTTCGAGGGCAAAATTCGCAAAGGCATTGAGGTATACATCGATGATATGGTGGAAAAGAGCATGACGGGCGAGGAACATTTGGAGGGTTGGAGGAGGCGTTCGGATCTGCGGACCCACAATTTGAAGCTCAACCCCGAAAATGTACATTTGGGGGGTGACCACGGGGAAATTTCTAGGGTATATTGTGACCGGCCGAGGGATAGAGGCAAACCCAAAGCGCATTAGGTCATTGGTAGAGATGCCCTCGCCCAGAGGCGATAAAAGGAGGTCGCCGGTTGGTTTGGGAAGGGTTCGCGGCTCAATAGATTCATATCGGTCGTCGACAAATCACGGGGCGACCGCCGAGGAACTCTGCGCGATTTTCGCATGGGCGGCATAGTGTGAAATGAGCATTCGAGGGGCTCAAAAGGTATTTGGGGAGATCCCCATGTTGTGTCGCGACGGAAGAGGGAGAGAAATTGTATCTCAGATCTAGGGGTCACAGATTACGCTTGTCAGCTTCGGTCCTCGTTCGAAAGTAGTGGATAAGATAGAAAGACCGGTGTACTTTGAGCAAGGCGATGTTGGATCACGGAAACCCGGTATAGTCGCGTGGAGAAATGCATGCCCTTGATATTTTTGGCCTCAAACTAAAGCCCTACTTGAAGCACACTTAGTGATGCGGGTCGCGAACTTGCCCCCAAAGCGGGCGCTCGGCTCACGAGGCGAGAAATCGGGGAGAATGTTGAAAATGGCCGTGATGCCGAGTGCATATGAGATCCAATATCAAGTTAGGACAGCGGAGAAAGCTCAAGCCCTAGCCGAGTTCTTGGCGGAGTTCCCCGCAGAGGACCCTACTTGGGGGGAGGAGATGGTATTGGAAAATGAGGGAGAAAAAAATAGGGTAGCGCGGATCCATGGGACAAAGGTAACGGTTGGAGAGTGTTTGCGGCGGGTCACCACGACGCACGGCGCAAGCGGAATCCGGTAGTATTAGTCCGCGCCCGGAATAATAACAGCTAGAGGCGACGATGAAATTAGGGTTCGCGGCATCCAATAACGAGGCCGAGTATGAGGCGGTAATCGCGGGCATGAGAATGGCGGAGGGCTTGGGGGTGAAGGAACTTACCTCGACTCGATTTGGTGGTGTGCGGGCCGAATGGTGGGGTTCGCGGCGCAGTCCCGTGATGGCGAGATACTTGGGGGTCCTCCGGTCGGGCGTTGAAGTTCACGGCGATTCGGTTTGTACATTTGAACCGGGGAGAACTCGGAGATGATGCGATGCCCCGCCCGCATATGTGGCGCGACCATCGAATACCGGTCTCGAAGGAAGGACTATAGAGGTGAAAGACCGGGGAGGACCGAAAGCAGAAATGAACCGGTTGGGGAATAATGAATACCGCAGAAGAAGCGGCGAGGGGTGGATGTTGCCCATCAAGCGGTTTTGACAGCCAGGGGGAGAATATTGGTCCCGAGGAGAGACGAAGGTTGGAATGCAGACTACTTCGGAAGATACACATTAGTGGGGGCAGAGTTATATCGGAGGAATTTCAATTTGGTTCGGACCTTTTAATTGAAAATGCTTTTTAATGGCCGGGGGTTAAACTTTTAATAAAGCCGGGAGGTGCTTATGAATTTTCTCGAATGAGCTACATGAAGGGGATTACCTCTTGAGCCACTCTCCGGCGGACGAATCGGTAAAAAGCCGCGATTGGCGACCACGGGGGTTGGATGACGGCCTCACATGAAGAGAAAGATAACAAATTATTGCACGGAATTCTCCAAAAAAAAAAAGAAGTGTCGAGATTTTCTCGGTTTTGATATTCCCCCCCAGAGAGCCGCTGGAAAGAAATTAAAGGTGTCTCCATTTACTCCTTGACCCATTATTTTTCCATTGAGAGTAAGTTTTATTTTATTTGGATGTGGGCCCTTGAAATGATTTGGTTGTGGATTCTCTCTCTCTCTCTCTCTCTCTCTCTCTTCTACCACCCATTAATCCCTTCGCAAAGAGGAGGTTCTTATTAGTCATGTAGGACCGCTTTACAAAGTGGATTGAAAGCAAAATTTATTTTGCAGTAAAAGAGGTGCATGTGATCAAGTTCTTGTGGGAAAATATCATTTGCCGCTTTGGTTTTCCTCTATGCTATAATCGCGGATAATGGAACCCGTTTTTTGGTTCTAGGGTTCAAAGGTTAGGAGGGTTTCAATATGAACGCATGCACATCAAACGAGGGATTCTCAAATTTCTATACAACCCTCGGGATCATGTTTTCTTTTGGGAGTTTATGGAATGGGAAAATCTAACGGTTATAACACCCGATAAACAACTTTTTTTATCATTTGTGTAGTTTTCATTTTCTATTTAATTAATTAATTTAATTGTTTATTTTAAAATTAAACTTGTCTATGAGTTTAGTTGGACTCGGGATCACGTGGGTTTGGTTTTGGGCTTTAATCGGTGTTGGGAACCCGCTTTTTTTGTTTTAGGACCCAAGTATATAAACACATTCGCTTACAACCAGGAAAATAGGGTTCGAGAAAAAATTAATATATATATAAAAAATGGAGGGAAAATATCAGAAAGTTTCTTTGGAACCCAGTTTGGAGGTTTGGAAAGCATATAAACACACCACGATTAAAAAAAAATTATATATATATTTATATTTAATGGAATTTTGGAATTAAATTGGAGAAATTAGTTTAAGGTGAGTAAATTTTTATTTCACCTAATACAGAAACCGTTTTATTGTCATATGTTTTCACTAATTTTACTGTTCATTACTCGGCGTCCTGTAGCATTGTTAAAACCTGTTGGATTGGACTTCGTGTCTTTGTATTATTTAACTTTGTTAAATTTCGTTTTTGTTATTAAACTGTTGAACTGTTGAACTGTTGGGACTGAGGTCGTCAATGGCGGTCGCGAGTCCAACAGCGAGAAAACGACAGTATTTCTGTTTGAACCGTTATTATTATGTTATATTGTTAGACTGTCGGGTTGGATATTTGGGTGGACTGTCGACGCTATGAACAGGCGTTCATGGAGGCGCCAGCCCATGAATCGTACTGCTTTTATGCTATGTTGCTTTGTTTTGGTGGGTGATTGTTGTTTGTATTGGTTGATTAAACTGTGATTGGGTTGTGTAGTGCGTGATGTCGGGGCAGGGAAGCTTGGAGAAAGCTTGAGCCATCGTTAATGGCGTTACTACCATTACTGGGACTTGGGGTTTATGCGTTTCTAACGATTGTTTGAACTATGTTTGGTTATTGGTTGGTTAGTGGTGGTTGAGGGTTGTGTGGGGCTGTCGATGGAAGCTTGAAACAAGCTTTAATGGAGGTCGACAGTTTATAGATCTAGTTTTTGGTGAAGTTGGATTTAAGGAATTGAGGATTTGGCGTTAATTAATGTTAGTGGGTTTTTCATTTGGAGTCGAACCGACTTGATGGAATGGGAGTGGTGGCCGGAAAATTCGGTGGCTGCTGGAGGAGGAGAACTGTGAAGAAGATGAACAGTAATATCGGTTTGGGCCTTGGGCCAAAACCTTTGGTTTTGGTTGGGCCGACCTTATTTTATGTTGGGCTAGTTCAAATTCTATTTTGTTTGGGCCCAATTTAATTAAGTCTTGGGACCAGTTCTAATATTAGTTTATGGGCCCGTTTCCTTTGTTTTGTTGGGCTAGTTTCAGTTTAGTTTTTGGACCGAACCACTTAACTGTTTTGGGCCAGTTTCTAATATTGCTTGGGCCAGTCCACTGGACTTAAAATAGATCTATATGGGTTTTCCAACGCTAGACTTTTCGAGTTAAGGTTTGGGATCAGTTAGTTGGGTCCGAACCATTTCATGGTCATGAGCACGAGCACATTGACATCGACTTTACCACTGAACCCCATACTTATGACCAACCCAACACCTGTTGAACTTGGAAACGCAACAGTTTGACTTTGACCGGGTTATTTGTGACTAGGGTTGACTTTGACCAGTTGACCCAATTTGACTTTTAACTTCGGATTATGATTTGGGTTATTAAGGTAGGTCTAGGGCTATTAGCATACTTGACTTTAAATTAAAGACCTCTATATATACGTGTGTATGTGTATTATTAACTACTATGTGATTTTGCGGTATTTTATGATATCTGCGTTATGACACTAAGACATCCCCTTGAAATTAATAACGCGTAAATAAAAAATAGAGGAATCAAGATACTCATTCGTTCTCCGAAATGATATATAAAATAAAAGTACAATAATCGTAAACAAAATTTTGCGCGACCCTTTTAGAACTCTCCACCTCAAGTTTTGGAATTGAGTTTATGGTGATGAAGTCATATGTTAGGTGGGCATTTATTGAATGTGCCATAAATGGCCCGTTAAGCGTTATATAAGAATATTCATTGAATGTCATGAATGACCGGGTATTCATTGAATGTCTTGTGAATGACCAGATTGTTTGGACTACCCCTAGAGGAACTAAGGTATTCGCCTTGCGGGGTTAGTTGTATTCCTTGAGTGTCACGGGAATGTAAGGTTAGGTATTCCTTGAATGTGGCGGGAATGACCTAAGGGACATAGGTTGTGAAATGGGTGTATAAGAAAAGTAATTGATTAATTGATAAGAGAAATGGATTTGTTTACACGAGCGTGCTTGGGTTTACCTTTGAATACATATAGAATATCTACATCGGTTATATATACAAGTTCCAACTTTCTTTGCGGGGAGGGTAGGACTTAATAATATTTTGTCTTGAGGGGCAGTCCTACCCTTTATCTGTGGCCGGATATCGGTAAGTGTAATTCAATTATATAGATATTAAAAGGAGTTATTATAATGAGTTAATAAGATGGAAGTTAATAAAATGGAAGTTTTGCTTGGGAAGAAATTATGCCGGTTAAAATGACGGAACTACCTGTCTTCCAAGCTGTGAATGATTAAGTTATGGGATAATATTAAGTGATTGTTTGAATAATCAAAGTATGATAATGTTTATATATATTTAGTCTACTTCATACCAAGAAAATTCATTTCTTTGACCCATATTTGCTTTGTTTTGCGTGGGTGTGTTCTTAGGAACATAGGTGGAAGGAAGTGGAACCATGGCGTGTGATTTGGATTCTCACCGAGCGGTCACGGGAGTTTAGTTTATTAGGTCCGTTCTTATTGGAAGGATGAAATAACGTAAGTTACATTTTTATATGACATGAGAATACGATGTTGGAAATTGTTATTCTTAAAGTTTGTTTATGTTTGTATTGGGATGGAAGAAAGTTTTTAATAAAGTGATAGTTAAAGAATTTGGAGATTATTGTTGTTAAGATTCTTTATGATGTGGGTTTTAGGTTTTTACATGTGTTGTATCCACCCCGTCATAGCCTGGGTTTTTAGACAATTGAACCGAGTGATGTTTGAGATATTTATATTTCAAATATTCATTTATTTTAATTGTTTAGAAAATCGGGCTGTTATAGAAGTCCTCTAACAAAACCATACTCAACAATCTCAAGAGGAAACTGGAGGGCAGGAAAGGGTCCTGGGCCGACGAGCTAAGTCGGGTGCTTTGGGCCTATCGGACGACCCCACGAACATCCACCGATGAAACCCCTTTTGCATTAGCATATGGAGTAGAGGCCGTGATACCAACAGAGATGGTGGCGGCGACTACTAGGACCGCGGCTGTCGAGGATAAGTCAAACTGGGGCATTTTGGCGAGAGACATGAACCTAGCAGAGGAAAGAGAGAGACACATACAAGATCAAATGGAGGAATATCACCGCCGTCTGCAGAAGCGATCGACAAAAAGCCGAGAGTGAGGAGATTTGCGGTGGGAGACAAGGTGCTTGGAGAGTGACTCCCAGCACCAAAAAGCTAGCGAGGGGAGTTGGGCCCGGCGTGGGAGGGCCTTATGTGGTGGTCGAGGTAGGGGAACCCAAGCACTCTGAGTTACAAACCTTGGAGGAACAAATGGTGGATAAGCCGTGGAATGTAAGGTTGTTGAAAATATTTCACGAAGTAAATGTAATGAGAGAGACCCTAAACCGCATGAGCTATTTGTACATATATAAAACCGTAGCACTTTTGAGGTGGAATATTATTGTTTGAGTTTTCATTACCCCTCGAGTGAAGGGAAGGGGGATGAGCCCCCAAGGAGAGGTCCAAACCTTAGAGGGGCAAAAGGAGTTGCCACCCTAAGGTGAGGTCTCTCGGGGCCGGGAGAGAGGAGTCGCCCGGACCCACAGGGAGATAAAGGCAACGGAAGCAAAGAGGCTTCCAAGCGTCGCCGGGCGAGTGCCCGCCCGAGGTAGAGAGAGCGTGGAGCTCAATCTGGCGTGGGCGGGCGACGAATCAAACATCCCCAAACCGACGGGAATCATGCTTAACAGAGGCCGCTGCTGCGGGTCAAATATACAGGAGAGGTTAGCGAAACAATCGATAAAAAGGGGCAAAACATAATATGAACATCCCAACCGTGGGAGTGAAAATACAACAAAAAGTAGCGTAAAGAGTATGACAACATAGCATCAAGAGAAGCTGGCCGGGCATAAACAAGCTATATTCAAGGCACGATACTTTCGGGATCACCCGGCGGCGGCTTCTTCTATAACTATGTCCGCGAGCCATGTCTATAACATCGGCTACCAGCTCAGTGCATCTCTCCCTTCCGTAGAGTCCCTGTATTGGCACAAATGATCTCGAGATAAGCGGGCGGCGGCCAGGAGCTTCCGGGAAGAAGGCGCTTCTTTTTCAGCGAGGCGGTCAATCTCCTCCTTGACCTTCTTGGCCACCCCTCTTCGGCTTAGGCGTTAGATGTCCCGGAGCTTCGTCCATGTCGGCCTCATCTTTGCGCGTGGAGTCTTTGCAAAGAGCTTCTTGGTGCTTCGAGAAAGGGAGTCCAGGCGGCAACATGCTTCTCTTGAAAGGGTCTCGCTACCGAGGCGGCCGCGATTCATATCGCGCCCGGTGGGCGGCCTCTGCGGTCCCGAAATCGTCTTGGGCCCCGAGAGCTTGTCTAGGTCCGGCCCGAAGTTCTTCTACTAGGTGGGCCACCTCCTTTATCAAGTTCATCAATCCGCCCGGCACCAAACAAAGCCGCGGATCATGAAGGAGATATCCAAACTCATCCGCGAAGGGAGCAAAAGTCGAATACTCAAAGAGGGAAGGAAGATGTCAAATGCAAAGAGGGGTACCTTCTCCCACTGTGTAGAAGGAAGTCGGTGGGACTCAAAGGAACCACCTTCGCATATGCCATATCTGCGGGGAGGTGAGACCATGTAGAGCGGGGGAAGAAGCCATCGCTGCGGGTTCTTCAGAGCCGAATCCTTGATAGTCAGGGTGCGGTTCCGGAGCTTGAAGGAAGGGCAAAATGGAGGGATGGGCTCGTCGGCCTCCTTGTCAGTGCGGGACGCCACCTCCTTCCCGGCCGCTCCACTCGGAGAGGCGCGGTAGGTGGGCGCTGACCTTAGATGGGGGCCTTCTCGGTCCGGGGGCCGTGGGCGTTTGGAGGCCGGGGGAGGAGATGGAGGAACAGCGGTGGATTGGGGGGCAACGGCGACAGCGTCCTCATCCGAATCGCTATCAAAGAGTTTGCATTTGTTAGCGCCCATGCTTGAAGGGGGAGAAGAGGTGGAGGAGGAATGAGATGGGGAGTATTGGTCTTCCCAAGTCTCCAGGGAGCGGTACGGAGTGGGGGCTGCGGAGCGATGAGTGGTGTGACGAACAGGGTGGGGGCGGAGTGATGAGTCGGCGGTGCGGCGTTTTTTCTTGGGAGGGGAAGTGACACGGGGCTTTCTTTCTTTAGGGGGAGGAGGATGGAAAAATGGGGCGCTATATTTTCCTATGGATGCCACTTCGGGATCGAACAATAATAGGGAGTAGCGGTGGCGGTCAATCAATCCCAAGTATCACGGGTGAGCGCGCGGATCCGCGAATCTTAATCTTCGAAGGTCATGGAAAAGATGTTGTCGTAGGGTCGCGATCTCGAGTCGGGCCGCCAACCTGAAAGAGATAAACAACAAGTTGGATTAGAAACCGAAAGACATACTTCAATGGGGGTAGATAAAGAGTGGGACTCACCACTGGGGAGGAAAGCCAAGTGACGGAGATTCAACTCAGGTGGAAGATCCGCGGAGAGGAAATTTCCGGAGATATAGAGAGGGTAGTGGTGCCACAATTTGTCGGAGGAAGTGATCACGAAAGGATAAAAGTCGCGGTTTTCTAGTATGGAGGCAAAATGAGTGATAGCCCACACTGACTTCCTTGGTACTCTTCTTGAGGTAGAAGTGGGCGGCCATGTCGCGAACCGTTATCCGGGGTACTTCTGAGCGGTTGTAGTGGTTCGCGGCATACATCACCCTCCATAAATTGCCAATACCTTGGCATGGGGGGATGTTGAAGTGATTGCACACCTCGACATCAAGGCGGGTGAGAGGCAATCGGCGGCGGGCGATAATCTGCCCCTACCGCGAGCCACACCACACCTTGTGGGGGACCAAATGTGGGTAATAAGTTAAGTCGCACGTGCTCTAAGGTGGCGTCGCCAGGGGTATCCCGTAAGCGCTTTAACAGCCTCAAGATTAGGTCTACGACTACGTGGTGGTGGCGGAAGGGCAAAAGCTTGCCCGAGGTAGGGGGCCTCGGTGCGGTCAAAGGCTGCGGTGTAGGGAGGAGGAGGAGGTGGGCGGATCTAGAGGCGGACATCGGGGGGGCGAGGGTGGAAGGCATACCACAACAAAGGCGTAAAAGGAAGTGGAGATGAACAGGTTCAAACACAAAGGAGAAATCGACTATATAGCAATTAAAGGAAGCCGGAGAGAAAAGGAGACCAACCCGAGGAAAAGAGAGAGCAACCGAGCAAGAATGTCACCACGGGGACCTCGAAGAAAACGACCGAAGCGGCGGCCGGAGCTAGGAAAAACGAAGAAAGGTGGAGGAAGAGGGGAGAGGAACCGAAAGGTGAAAGAAGGGGTCGAGTGAGAGAGAAAAAAAATCGAGCGGGCTTTTTATAAGAGGTGGGGGGCAAAAAGGTAATTGCGGGGTGCTGAAATCGAGGGGACACCAAAAAGAACCGGCCAGCGAAAGACACGTGGATGCACAAGAAACGAGGGGCGGAAGGGGAAACCGTATGAACACTCACGAACCCAGCTGTGAGGGGAAGAGGGAAGACCATGGTCGGAAGGAGGAAGGTGGCGAACTCTCGACTCCCCGATCGAGATATCATCGCGGACTCGAGAGGGGGCATCTGTAGTGGCATGATACCGTCCTGGAATATCATAGGGAATTGGGCCGGACTTAACATAACCCACAAGGCCGCTGCACGCACGGATCGTGATGGCGACGCGTGGTGTGGTGATGCGGAAACCCTACACATGGAGGGGAGGGGACCGCGAGATGGAGGGACAGGTGGAGGGTTGAGATGAGAGAGGGAGGGGATATAAAAGAGAAGAGAAGAGAGAAAGAAGGAGGAGAAAAGGAAGAGTGGAGGGAGAGTGGCAAGTCGGCCAAGAGAGAGAGCGGTGGAGAGGCTTGTAATCAGTATTTGAGTTATAACAGCTTGTAATCAGTATTGGAGTTATAAGAGTTTGCCATTGGTATTTGTGTTATAACACTTAAGTTGTAGGTTTTGTTAGAGTATTTCTGACTGATGATATTTGTCATATCTTCTATCAAATTGAAATGGCAACACAGATGGAACGTGTCTATACAATTTTAAATGAACACATTGCGCAAAAGAAGAGCAAGAAACCCCTTTTAAAGGCTACGTTGTTGGAAATTGGAAAGTGCCCTCAACAACGACCAGATTTGTAAGTACTTCTAGCCTAGTTCTTTTGTGATAAAGTTTGTGGAACACTAGAAATGTGACGTGAGATTTTTAATACTTCTCTTGTTTGTGCTTTAGGGTGGACTACGGACTATTTGTGTGCAAATTCATGGAGTGGAAGGCACGTTCCATTGATCACTTCCCAAAATTACAGCAAAACTCGATGACTAATTTCAGGGGGGAGTTAGTGTACAAATTACTAACCGATGAACCATACTGCTGGAAAGCATAATAGAAACAACACCCCGAAAAACAAGCGAATGTTGATGAGATTAACCGGGGGGCTTACAACCGAGGATGCATTGGATTTGACTGTGGATGCTATGGATTTGATTGTGGATGCTATGGATTTGACTGTGATGACGTTGGAATGAAGTATCCGGATTTCGTTAGCACTTAGGGCTCGAGTTGGTCTTGTTTTAGTTATGTTAGCTAAGTATCGTAGTTGTATTTGCATGAGCTACTTGTTTGAAGAATGGACTAATTATATTAGCTTATGAGCTCTTTTATGAAATCAAAAACTTGACTTGTTTCCTTTTCCTTTTTAAATGGTGTCTGTTCTGTTAAACTGACTTCATTTTAGTTTTAGAATGAAGATATGATGGTTGAAAGCGATTCGCACAATATCACCTTTTATGTGCTTTACTTTTAATATGTCATTTTATGTGACATACTTACATGTGTTTACTACTATGAAATCAGTTCTGAATATAACACTAATTGTGACATATTCAGGCATGTTCAGTACTATGACATCAGTTCTTAATATCATACTTATTGTGATATAATTATTAATATGATACTGTATGTGACATATTAAGGTGTGTTGAGTACTATGAAATCAGTTCGAAATATCACACTTATTGTGATATAATTTTCAATATGGTACTCTATGTAACATATTCAGGCGTGGAAATCAGTTCTGAATATGACACTTTATATGGTATAATTTGTAATATGATACTCTATGTGACATATTCAATCGTGTTCAGTACTATGAAATTAATTCCGAATATGATATTTTATGTAGTATAGTTTTCAATATGATACTCTATGTAACTTATTAAGGCTTGTTCAGTACTATGAAATCATTTCTGCATATGACCCTTTATGTGGTATAATTGTCAATTTGACAGTCTGTGAAAATCCCAACCAACAAACCATGAATAATAGATCAGACTATAAAATCATACACAAGTTATGAATATGAAAGTTAATATAAGTAGAGAGATAATAGCATTGTATCCCATCAGAAACTAAGAATTGAGTCCTATAAATTTTGGGAAGTATTTTTTTTGTTTTTGTTTTTTTTTTCCTGGAAGGGATTTACATGTTTAGAGTCCTAGTTTTAGAGAAAAAATTTTGGGATTTATGATATAAACAAAATTAAGGCCTATTTTTAAGGTGAACTTTGGGGATTTTCCAACAAACCAAACAACTTACGAGGCCTTTCTCATAGAGAGGCCTTACATGGTTGCTTTTTTTCCATAAAGAACGAGCCGACACTGTTTATAGGCATACCCCAATAACTACCAAATTATTTGGAGTATGTCTCGTAGAAAAAGACAAAAAACAAAAAACAAAAACAAATTAAAAAAAAAAAATTAAAAAGAAAAAACAAAAAAAAACAAAACAAATTAAAAAAAAACAAAATTGAAAGCTCCAACAAATTGAAGAACCGGAGCTTATCAAATCTTTGATTTAAAAATAAGTAAACAAACCTTAATGCGATGAGTTCATTCTTTTGGGGACAATAACCCATTTAAATCTTATTAAACACAAATGTGATTAAAGTGAAATTTGTGATGAAATTGATGAGTGGGTAGTTGTTTAGGATACTCAGTTAGTAACTTTAGCTACAAGTTAGGAAACTGAAAGTTTGTAGTCTTGGTCGAGTCCTAATTTGTCCACCACTAGTTTTGTTAGTAGAATCTACCAAATCCCCTAGTGACCCAATGCGTGTCATCAAATAGTTACTAATAAAACTTTTTATTTTTTTATTTTATTTTTCTAAACGATATATATGGAAATAATTAAAATAAGAATGTGCCAATATTTTTGCCCACGAAAGATGCACTCGCTCTCTCTCGCTTATCTCATTCTTCATCTCCTCCACCAGATAATATCAAGAAACAAGAACTAGGAAGATGATATCATTATCTTGAGTACACCAACTAATTGATTAGTCGTTACTATTAATCTCATTTTTTTTATTGGGATTACTATTAATCTTTAGGTAGTTAAGACATTGTCAAACACTATTTCTGGAGGCGGAAAATTCTTCCATTCATGTACTACTTTTAATGGTGCTTAGGATATTTTATCATTCACTGTTTGACTTGCAGTAAGATGCTTTGGCTTTTAGGATAACTTTGGGATGAATTCTCGCTTGTATGTGCTTATTAGAATTTTCGAAATTGGAATAGACTTTCGTTTCCAAGCCATGTTTAACCTTCTAGCTTCTGCCCTTAAGTCCTATATTTATTCGTTTTCTAAAGCATGGCAATGTATTAGTGATGCATTAATTTTTCCTGAGATTTTCATTAAATTTCTATAGACTTGACATTTTCTAAGGTGCATGCAACTTAAGTATCAACACATTATACACAGTTGATCGAGTAGTCGTCAGAGTTTGAAACTAACTGTCCAAAACAAAAAAATGTATTAATTGAAGGTACTTCAATATATGTTGTAAACTTTTAAAAAGTGTGATTTCCCTATACGTGCATGTTCCCGCCCTCTGTGTTTCTAACTAATTGTCTTTCCTTATTAATTGTAAACTCAAAAATTGAAACCTTGTATATATATGTATGTGGAGAGAATCTTGGAACAATTTGATATGTTAAAATTAATAAAAAAAAAATACAATAAAAAAGATAAAAATATAAATTAATGATAGCTATTTGGGCTGGACACGTGGGCTACTAGGGGCCATGGTAGATTCTACCAACATAAATGTTGGTGAACAAATTCGGACTCATCTTGGTCTGTGGTCATTCCTATTCTTTAGGTATTAGTTGAGAGTAACCCACAAGTCATGTGTGTGTTTAGTTATAAATATAGTTATAAATAAGATGTGCAGTTAGTATATTTGTATATTGAAAAGGACTATAGAGAATTCCGGCCAGTCTATTCAAATATAAACAATACCTTTTATATTGTGTTTTTACTTTTAATTGTATTTGCCAGCTTCTTAGCTATCTCAAACATTGTGGTCACTTATGATAACTCAGTTGCAATCATAATCAATATAATTTGTTTTATTACTATTTTTTTTTTGTGAACCAATTTATTTAGATAAAGCATGTTAATGGGTTTGAAACTTCAAACCTAAAATTTAGAAATCGCATGTTAAATTAGACTTATGTGAGAGTCATCTAAAGGCTTTTAATCTAAATGTTTAATTTCTTTAAAACTCAAAATCATTAATTTATGATATATGGTAATTAGAATTTGCTATACTTTATTGTAAAAGAGAACCCTATGTTTTAGCGTTAATTTATTATCCGAGAATCAAATTGTTTGGTTGATTTTTTTCTCCTTCATTACTTAGGATTGTTATTTTAAAAAACAAAATAAAATAGAGAAGGCATCAATATGCATGTGTACAACAAACATGCAAACACCACTATATACGCATGTGTACAACATGAAATAAATGAAATTAATTTCTCGTGTTAGTCCTAACATAAAATGTGAGTGTGCTGAGGGTCAAAAACAAAATTGAAAAGTCATATGGGATTTTGATTTAACTGATAAAAACTTAAATGATGATAATATCGTCTTTCAGCAGTGGTCAATCTGGTTTGTCCTTAAGTCATAATTATCTACCGACCTAAATTAGAAATTAAATTAATCCCCAATTCTGTCTTATGAGCCTGTTCTCTATTTAGACTTTAGACTTTCAAAAGACTGACCAAAGTCAACACACACAAACCCCCTAACTCGAATTGATGTTATTTATTGTACATAGGGTGTGCCCGTGCCGTACGACACTGATAACCCAACACCTCTCATTCGTTGCAGCACTATAGGCGCTACTTTAAATGCGAAATAACACCGGGCATCTATTGACACAATCAGTACTTAAATTTCAGAAAACATAAAAAATAAAAAATAAAAAAAATGTGAAGGTGTACCGAAATGTGTTGAATGTACTTAGTCCAACAGTTATGTAAAATTCTTAGATACTAAATATCTCCCTCACGATATGTTCGAGAGTAATATTAGGGGTGTTCATGGGTCGGTTCTTATCGGTTTCGGTTCTGGGTCTATTTTTAGCGGTTCCTATCGGGTTCGGTTCTTTCGGGTTTTTTCTTATATTTTGAAAACCCATACCCATACCCATTAATTAAGTCGGTTCCAGTTCCGGTTCCTTATCGGGTTATATATTTTGTTTGCTAAAATTATTTTTTTAGTTATATAACCGATATAAAATTTGGTTTACGGCGACTATAACACTTGTCATCGATATTTTTGTCCTCTCATAAGTAGTAATGGTCCTAAATTCAATAATAATATTTGAAAGTTATCTAAAAATTTTAAATACATTCTCATACATTATACGCATGTGTATATTTTAAATCGAACATATCTATATTATACTATACGTAATGCGTTATATATAGAATAAATACCACTTGTACCACAATTGTTAGTTAGCATTGTACGTATTCGTTATCTAATATATATACATATAATATATCAAGCACGTACACGTTCATGTATTAGTTAATATAGACAGTGCATTAGTTAATTCATAGTATACGACTATACGTGTAGACGTAGACACGTAAACATTATTATTAATATTTATAATACACATATTTAATGTAATATTATAAAAGATGCATTTAATAACACACATTCACTATTATGCTAAATGTTATATATATTTAGTTTAATTTTACACCTAACAAATATAGACTATATATAATAATAATGTTTGGGTTTGTCTTTATTTAGTGTAATATAATACTAAATTCTTCATATCAAAATCAAACTAATCGGTTCCGGTTTCGGTTCGAATACCCATTGGTTTTTTACTATTCAGTTCTAACGGTTTCGGTTCTTTATCGGGTCGGTTCTTGAAGACCCACTTTAAATTGGTCTAACATTTTAGGACCTAGAACCGCTATAAATGGTTCCGGTTCGGGTAATTGGGTACCCATGCACACCCCTAAGTAATATCATATCGATGTATTCTTCGATCTTCTAGCTTTTTCTGTGTTGTGGAAAAGAAAAATCTCATATATACTGTAAACTTGAGTCTATTCGGTTATTTTTATATCTAACTATATTTATGAAATTGGTTTTCGAAGTTAATTAACCCCTAACAAGATTATACTAGTGGGTTCACGCAAAATTTAACTAATAAATAAATTTAAACTTGCGCGTGTGAATAAGTTTTTTTCCTACCAGGATACATTTACCTCCTGTAACTATTATTATTTCTCCTGTAACTACTTCAAATTCAATAATTTATGCGGAAAATGGATTTTATTAACAAGATGAGACTGATCAAATGAAAGAGTGTAACAAACAAAACACACGCGCACACACACACACGCGCACACATACACACACTTTAAATAGGCAAATTAAAATTATTTAATTAATGGCCAAGCCCATGAGATTATTTGTTAGTGGTTATTATTGTTTAGTAAACAATTTAAATCCTTATTCTCTTAAATTTAAATATTGTGTCCAAAATTAAAAGGAAAGCTTTTTAAAATATGAATATTATTTTACTATATATATTTCGGAAATAGTAAAAAGTGGGATTACATCATCAAAATTTTCGCCCGTAATTATGAGGATGATGGGACTGAAGGAGAGCCAAGTGGTGCAGAGTTTTTTGTTGTTGTTGTTTACGATAACAACACATTGGTTCCAAAAATTATGTGCCCACTTAATATTTTCTTCATTCTTAGTAATGCTCGGATAGTTAGCAAGGTTGCCCCAACATTTCTCTGGATTGGAAACTACAATTTCCCCGCAACAACTGAGACTGCCATTCAAACTCCTCTCAGCCAAATGTATGTCTAGTTCATCTCCACATTGGTCACTAATCCAACATTCTTTATCTGTAGCTGATGTGATCGTCAACCATACCATAACAAACAGTAGTCCAAAAATTAATTTTGTACTTGAGAACATTTCCATGATGTATCTGTACGTCGTCTCAGTCTTTTGTTTTACTAGTTATGTTGATGTATTGCGGTGATACAATAAGTAGAGTTTGTGAACAATATATATAGAAGAGAAATATATGCAATAAGACATAGGAAGAGTTTCGTAATAAGTTACGTTAGTAATTTAGTATGATAATTAATAATTGATTTTCTTATAATGCTATTAATATCCATCTCTACAATTACTCCATTTGTTTGGATTTTAATTGGTAGTTTATAAAAATAATTAATTTTATGCAACGGTCTATCTTCAATTCGATGACTTCACGAAAAAAGTTTGACCGTTTGAAAATAAAATAAAAATATTTGTCTCGACATCTCACATCCTTACACTGGTGTATCGGTTTATTTAATTTAAGATAATTTGCAAGCGAAAAATCCAGATTATATGATTAGAAAGTTTAATCGGAACACACGTTAAATCAGGAAAACAAAATTTATGAATTTTAGACGATAGACTTATGTATTATCATTTTGCTATCTATGAATTTACTTGTTATACGCCAAAAAACTTGTGCGGCGATAGTTTCCTGAGATTTTATAAGGTTGACACTAAATGAAGTTTTCGACATTTTGACTCTCAAAATTCGGTTGCAACTTTCCATTTTACTTGTAGAAAAAAAAATGTTGATATTCAAAGGATCCTCTTCTATATATTGGTTTGAAATTTTAAACTTTGTTGAGAGAAATTTAGGTTTAAATACATAAATATGCAACGTACTTAGGTCCTATTAACACTTGTATCAACATAGATTTTTTCCACAAACGTATCAATGTACTATGCCCGATTTAACAAAAATAGCAATCCGTTAAGCTCCGTCAGTTAAGTGATGATGTGTCATTATTTTTTCAATTTTGTTTTATTTGTATTTTCCATTTAGCATGCCACATCAGCATTTTTTTACCAACTCAGCATTGCCAACTAAGCATTTTCGTTTTTTTTTTTTTTTTAAAGTGACTTAAAAGTAAATTAATAATTTTTTTGAATTAATAAATATATAAAAAAGAATAAATTAATTATAAAAAATAAAGAAATATATAAATAATATATTATTTTATTTATTATATATATTTGAAAATTATAAAAAAGCTATAAATAATAATAAAAAGATTATAATATAAAAAATATATATTATTTTATAATAGATAATATATAAATAATATATTATTTTATTTATTATATATATTTGAAAATTATAAAAAAAACTATAAATTATAAAAAAAAAAAAAAATATAATAATAAAAAAAGAAATAAAAATATATTATTTTATTTATTATATATATTTTGAAAATTATAAAAAAAAACTAGAAATAATAAAATATAATATATATATATATATATATATATATATATATATATATATATATATATATATATATATATATATATATATATATATATATATTACAATTTTTTTTTTATTACTTATAGTTTTTTTTTTATAATTTTCAATATATATAATAAAAAAAAATAATATATTTTTTATATTTCCTATATATATATATATATATATTTTTTTTTTTTTTTTTTTATATTATAATCTTTTTTTTAATTTATAGTTTTTTTTTTATAATTTTCAAATATATATAATAAATAAAATAATATATTATTTATATATTTCTTCATTATAAAATAATATATATTATTTATATTATTTATAGGTTTTTTTATAATTTTCAAATATATATAATAAATAGAATAATATATTAATTATAGATTTCTTTATTTTTTATATAATTATTTTATTATTATTATATAATTATTAATTTATTCTTTTTTATATATTTATTAATTCAAAAATAATTATAAATTTATTTTTAAGTCACTTTAAAAAAAATAAACGAAAATGCTGAGGTGGAAATGCTGAGTTGGTAGAAAATGCTGATGTGGCATGCTAAGTGGAAAATACAAATAAAACAAAATTAAAAAAATAATGACACATCATCACTTAACTGACGGAGCTTAACGGATTGCTATTTTTTTAAATCGGGCATAGTACATTGATACATTTGTGGAAAAAAATTATATGTTGATACAAGTGTTAATAGGACCTAAGTACGCTGCATATTTCTGTATTTAAGCCGAGAAATTTACCAAGGTACAGTGATGACAATCTATTATATTTTACGGACTTATTTTCCCATTAGACTCATTCATATAGTCATCATGAAATAGCCCGTTCATATTAAATTAGATGTATTTTTTAAATAGTTGTTGTCCCATCATGAAAGTAAATTGGATGTTGAACTGTGATAGCAAACTGGATGCACCCCCCTTCAAACACCTAGATTCCACCATGTCACAAATTGCTGAAAAACAATGACAACCATTGGATGGCCCCCTTTTTATTAAATAGATTAAAATTTCTTTTATTTGAGTTGACGTTAGGTTAAAGAAATTATCATCTGTGTACATTTAATTTATTTGTATATATAGCTTATAGACAACTATGTAAAGAAAACTAGCATATAGACAGTAGCTTATGTAGAAATACTTTGCACATACAGTAATATTTCTCTGATGAATGTAAAACCTAATGGAAGGGCATAGGTACTAACAACATAGATAAAGGACTAACCATGACAAATAATTTTTTAGTATGATCACAGCGTTGCTATCCAAGCAGAGCTGATTTGCAGACGTAATGAAGATAACCAATTTAAACATGCCTAGCCAAACTAAAAAAAGTAAGCAATCCTTGAAACTGCATGCTCTTAGAGCAACAGATGATGAACCAGGTTACAAGGAAAAAGGAAAAAATTGCGTGATATAACAATATCCGTACGGACATGAATGTAATTTTTTGGATTACAATCCATGCTAAAATGTGAGCCATTTGAAAGCGTGGAGATGGGGCTTATATGAGTCGTCACCACCGGTGATATCTCTACTTGTTGAAACTCTTGCTAGTTTCATTAGTTTCTCGCTAAAATCAGTTCTTCCGGCTTCAGTCACTTCTTTTGAATAGCAGATATTCATCCTCTCTATGGCATTACCATTCTCAAACAAATGCCTCAAAAGTCTAAATTCACTCTCTGTTCCTTGAAATGACTCGATTTTAAGTAATTTAAGATGATCCAATGTATGCACAGAGTACAATTCCTGTGGTTGCCAATATTCCTTTTCCACGAGTGTGTCTTGCATTGTATTTCGCATCTGCAGTTGAAAAAAATAAATAAACAAGAAATAAGCCAAAAGGCCCTAATTCCAGTTTTTATCACTGATAAAACCAGCCGGATTTACAAATCATTGGTTAGGACTTAGGACAAGTTAGACGTCATAATCACTAATAAAACTGGTTTTTGGTTTTTAATCATTCAAAAGGACAAGTCCATGTTGACTTGACTTTTTTTTTTAATATCCAATTATACCCTTCTATGTTTCGTAGTATATAAGTCATCATTTATTTGAACTAGAAACAAAAAAATTGGAAAAACCATCGAGCGAAGCAAAAAGGAAACACAAGATCAATCGTTTTCGATTGAAGATTAAAGTTGAATCTAGAGATTCTATATTTCATTTGATTCGATTTAAAGGTTTGTCTCAACTTTATTATTCAAATCGAAATTGATTCGATTCGATGTTTGTTTTGATTCATTTTATTTGTTTGTTGAATTAGAAGGTTTTTTTACTGTTTGTTTTTGTTAACTATTTTATTAATATATGTTTATTTTGATTTGATTCGATGTTTTTTTTTTGCTTTCGATTCATTATGGATCTAACTTTTGAGTATGCACTAACAAGTGCATACCACATTTTTAATGATGTGGTTGGTTGATTTTGCAGTGCTATGGATTTTAGTGTGCTACCACCAAATGTCAAGAGGGGTCCCGGTAGACCATGTTTTAAGAGAATTGAGAATCTGGGTCCAATGCGCAACAAAGCGTCATAAGTGCGAAAAATGTCATTCGACGGACCACCACAATCGCAAGACTTGCACCTTTGGGAAAAAATCTGCACCAAAAGAATGAGGGACAAATGGAATGAGGGGAAAGGAGTAAGGCATTCGATGTTGCAATTATTTTTTCCAATGTCGGTAAACATAGAGGAAGTTGCACATACATTCAAGTAAACATACATGATTCTCTATTGGATATTACGTCGAATTCAATAAAAGTTTATTTTAGTTTGTTGGTTCCATTTTTTTTGTTTACGATCTATCCCGGAATTTCATCTCTGTCGTCCACATTATTTTTGTATGTGAGAGGGTATCGTGGTTTTCAGTGCACACTTGAAGGGGTATGCGGACTTTGGTGCATACCCTCTTTTGGGTGTGCATTGACAGTTTTTGCCTTTTGGTGGTGGTAGTTCATCAACAAAAACTAATTGTCAGCTACCACAATACATACACACAACCATCTCAAGCTGCATTGAAGCAAATCCATGAGGAGAGACAAGTAGTGTGGTCGAAACATTACCAGTTAATTCAAAAACAATATATCCTACACTGACATGGTATACACCAGAGATTTTTTTTTGTTTGTTTTGTACAAAACCACAACATGTAAACTTGGTTAATGCACAATTAATACTTATACTATATTCAATTGCATGAATTAAATTCATTAAAAGAAAAATATATAATGTAAACCAAAGATTGTAACATTCATTAAAAAAGTACTTGTTTTCAACTTAAATTCATTATCCAACAAAAACATACATCAGTGGCACTTGAAAGTTGCAACTAACAATTTCATCCATTCGACCAACATACATTTCCACAATCAAATTCCTGTGCGATGTTTGGTATGCACTGATGTCTGTGCATACCTCGCATACCAAGAAGTAGTATGCACTGACACTTGTGCATACCATTTTCTTTGTGATGTTTGATATGCACTGATGTCTGTGCATATCTTTCATACCAAGAAGTAGTATGCACTGACACTTGTGCATACCATTTTCTTTGTGATGTTTGGTATGCACTGACGTTTGTACATACCTTGCATTCCAAGAGGTAGTATGCAATGACACTTGTGCATAACATTTTCTTTGTGATGTTTGGTATGCATTGATGTTTGTGCATACTAAGGGTGTGTTTGTTATGATGGAAACACTATAGAAAGGAAAGGAAAATAAGAGTGGTCCACCTTTTCCATAGTTTTTAAGACGTTTGTTTACCTATGGAAATGAAATGGGTTTTTCTATATGGAAACAAAATCATGGAAATGGAAAAGGTTTTATGTCTTTAGCTAACCCCTGAAATTTTTGTGGAAAGGAAAGGAAAGAAAAGGAAATAGATAGCTAGGGACTTAATACTAATACACCCATGGCCCAACAATACAATTATTCCTTTCCATAGCTTTTGCAAACAAACATAATTATTCATTTCCCCAGTTTTTACTTTCCTTTTCCCAGTTTACCAAACACATATCATTTAAAATTATTTCCTTTCTATTTCATTCCATTCCATAGTGGACCACCCATTTTATTTCATTTCCTTTCCACGAGTTAAAATTTAACAAACACACCCTAAAGGTAGCATACTAAGGTGGTATGCACCGACACACAATGCATACTGGGAGGTACTATTGTCTTTTTTTTCGACAAAAAGTCAACTATTGTCCTTGAGAGTGTTTTTGAAATGCGGGTGGGTTTTTTGGTTCATTATTTCGGAATTTTGTCCTTTTTAGTTTTGTCCCCATAAATAAAATGAGCTAAACCGCAATTCTCTTCATAATGGTACATGTAAAATTTATAAGATTTCTAGTATTACCAGGACATAGATACCAAGAGTCTGCAGATTAGGAGTTCTTTTTAATAAGGCGATAACAGCTTGAACTTGGTTTTCAATGGGAAGCAAATGAAGGTGGAGATGCTTCAAAGTAGAATATGTAGGCAGACAAACTGGATCCCTGCTGGTGAGAGCCTGAGCAGATATTTCATATAAGTTCTCATTGTGAAACCCATTATTGCCAAATGTTACATGAGAAGAAAAAGAATTGAAACGTACCTCAATATAGAAATTATATAAGCATAGTTCAGTCGCATTATGAAGTCCTGCCACAATTTTATGTGCGGAATGAATATAAGAAGCGCGCTGATCTGAACTGGTTACAGACCAAGTAAATGATGCAGTGCGCAGAGACAAAAGGGTCTCTAAACTGATGTCTGGGGGAAGACCAAGACAAGCAAATTGTTTGAGATTTGGGGCTGAAATATTTGTTTTCTTGTGATAATGCACAAACAGTAGACTCAAACGCTTAAGGCTAGGAAGAAAGATGTTAAGAGGTTCACGACAATAACAGATTAGGAAGCTGCATCTTCTGATGGCCAAATTTTCTAGTACAGGACAGTTTGAGAAGAGTTTGTTTATTGAGTTTTCACAGGGAATATATACATCATCAATCTTTAAAGTTTTGAGCAGAGGAAATCCAACAGTTCTGGGCAAGTCGAGTCCAAGTTTTTCCAATGTCAGAGAAGTCAAGCTAATGCATGTGAATAGGTCACCAGAAAGTTCTGCATCATATATCGTTGAGAAACCATGTATACGAAGCTTCTGAACATTGTGGTCTACAGCGTACGAGATCCATGCATTGACATCAGGAGCAGATACATATAATCGTTATTATTGACTTCAAAATTTATAATAGCTGATCCATCATGATGAGAAAGTATCCGATTAACAAAATCCGCATATTCTCTAGAATTTTTCTTTTGCATGAATGAAAATTGATCAAAATTTAGATTGTCCGCAAAATCTCCATAGTTCTTTTGCATGAAAGAATGTTGATCAAAAGTTAGATTGGAAAGTGAAAAGCATACATATCTCCATTGTCTAGAAAGGATGCTGGTTCTGAACGCATCTTCCATTGGAAGGAAGTCTAGAATGTGGCTTCGAATTGGTTCAGGCAAATCGCTGATCCTGTCCATCTCCATTCTTATGCACTTATGGTGATCAAAGCCTGTACTTCAATATCGTCCAATAATACTCAATGATAGATTCAAAGGGCCGAGATAGATTATAGTTGGGATAGAAGTTTTATATTATGTGAGATAAGCTTCTGAAATAAAGTAGAGACGAGTTAGGGAACTACGAATTCTAACAGTAATAAAACTCTTATGAGATAATGATGCAGTCTAGAAACGTGGTCTGACGAAATATCACACGATCCAATTTCTGGGTAGCTTCTAACTGGAAGTTAGTGAAAGCAATATTGTCCTGAAACCACAATAGCTTTGACAGCCATATAAACCTATACTGCCATTGGATTACTCTTATTGTTTCAGAATTTGAGCAAGAGTCAATACTGTTAAATGTTTCTCTTCCAGCCGAAAGGCTTCAGTCACAGGACATCCAGATTCACCATCTTTTCTATGAAATGCCTTAGCAGCTGGAATACTTCGTCAACTTAAGCCACACTCTATTCAACATTCATCCAACTAGGCTGAACAAATCACATTAGATCGCACTGTAATACAGAAGACCACTACATGATGCATAATTTTCAACGGGGCAAAAAGGTTAAAGGTTGAGGCTCATTCGGAAGATAAAGTTGCTTAGCTTACAGAAAAATAACTGTAGTGCCTCGAATTAGCAATATAAGAAAAAGAGATGACCGCTGACTCTCACTTGTATTCCTATCCATAATAATGAGTAAGGAGTCTATGTTCTGAAGAATGAACTAAATGAAGTGCCTATCAAAGAAGATAACCACACTCTTACAAACGGAATGAAGCATAAATTCATAATGCGGCGACAAACACTCTGTAATGCTTACCTTGTGTTTAGAACTGTGAACAGGAAAACATTTTATCCAATTCAATGTAGCATCAACTCTTTTTAGAAAGAAGTTCTGACACACCATACTAGAAGGAAGAACAAGAGGTCAATCTTGTCATATTAATGACCTTTATCTTATCCATATTTGAACCTAGAGTTGAGCAACTTGTTTTGAAAATTTGCCTACACAAATAAAATATTAATAGGCTCTTTACGTCCTTGGTAAACATACCTTCCCAAACTAAAAAGGATGAAGTTTACACAGGTATACCTCTAAAATGCTGGAAAGTTCATTCCTTAGAGCAACAGATGATGAACCAGGTAAAAGGAAACATATTTGCCGCAGTATACCACTGTATGATCCAGACTTGAACACAATGTTTTAGGTTACTATCCAATTGATATCTTTACTTGGGAGAAACTTTTGCTATAAGTACCTGTCAATGAATAACCTGACTCTTACGAGCAGAAAGAATCACAACGCTACGAGCCTACGACGAACACTCTGGAATGCTTAACCTTGTGTTTAGAACTGTGAACAGGAAAACATTTACTGATAAAATGTAATTTAGCATGAAACTCATAGGAAAGAAGTTCTGACACACTATACTAGAAGGAAGCAGAACAAGCCAATCCTGTCATTAAGGGACTTTATCTTGTCGATGGAATGAATCCTGGAATAAATTCTGAAACTCAAACTCTGCAAGTAGAGCACTGTCCTCTGACATTGAATTAAAACAATCCTAAACAATCCTCTGAAATTGAATTAAATTCGTATTTCATAATGAGTGTGTCAAATATGCAATTTTTATACAAAAAGAATAACCTTGTTTGCCAGTTCATTGTCCTGCTTGAAGCCTAGGTTTTGCATAAGTAAGAAGTAGCAACCCCGGATTAGGCAATTATGCATAACTGAACTTTCCTAGTTGGTTTCAATGGCAAGGATTGTCTACTCTTAAGTTGGTTGAACTGTTGAACTCCTACTGAAGCAAAACGTCCAGGTTCTTCAAGATACCCCTTTAAATCTCAAAAAACCAATATAATCAAGAAGAGTACATCAAAAACTTGGGATTTAAGTAAATCTGAACTGAAAATATAAAGTCTATCTGAATATCTAATATGTATATATTAAAAACATTTAAATAAGACAAATGTACATATATAGGCAGTACAAAGTACTATACCTCTTGAATGTGACTTCAAGTTCTAGACCAAAAAGTTTGAAAGACTACATACATCCAGTCAACAAGCAATATATATCTGTGCATAATCACGGCAAACGATTCACGAAAATGATATTGCCACATCAGGAGAAACTTTGGTGAAAGCCAGTACCGTGTCATTTAAAAACGTTCGGGTTGCTTTATCTGTTCGCTTGTGTCGTGAGTAAGGTAATATCCATTTCCTTCATCACACTCCCATTCCCAAGCAAAAATCTCACAAGGTCTAATTCACTCCCACTTCCTCCAAAGTACTTAATTTCAACTTTTCTAAGGCACTTCAACATGCTCTGACTATTCAACTCTTCTAATAGTATTTGTCCTCCCACGTTGCCCATACTCGTAAGATTAAGTGTCTGTTCAATAATACACATTTCGTTTACTTTCATATATAACGAACCAAATAACCAATGCATTATCATAGACGTAAACAACTTGGTGAAATTAACAATACCTTGATAGATATACAAAGTGTTTGCAAGTTAGGATATCTCCTTAACAAGAACATTACCACTTCGACCGGCTTTTTATCCGGGTACAAATCAAGCTTCAAATGCTTCACAGTAGCACAAGAAGTAGGCAAACACGCTAATAACTCTTGATGCCTAGTCAAAAACTAAGTATACAAACAAAACAAGTCTCATTTCATCGATACAAAACAAATAACACTATCATCTAAGGACACAAATAAAAACAAAACCAAATTGAATCAAATCATACCTCAATATAAAGTCCTTCCAAAGCCAACTTCCTCACATTACGCACCCGTTCAAGAATCTCAAACGCACGACATTCAATCAAATTCCTATCAATCCCATTAAAATCCTTGGGCGGCGAAGCAAACTCAAATGCGGCATTACTCAAACAAGAAAGGGTCTCTTCCCTAATAACCGGTGGATTACCCGAATACACAATTTCCCTAAGCCTAGGAAAAGAAAAGTCGATTTCATGAAAAGTAGATTAGGCCCAGGAAATGTGTCAGTAATGCCTCTTGAACTTTGGTTTGTTACTGCTAATGATAATGCGTATGAGTTAGTTATCAAACGGTAAAAGTTTGATCACAACAGAGTATTATTTCTCAAGTGCAAGAACCAATAAAGGCAATAAGGTGATTTTAATTTCCGAAGTAAGGTTTCTGAATGTTTTTTTTCCTAAATCACCCTTATAAAAGTAAAATCAGAATACTCTCACCATCTGAAAGGAGGACAACAAGCGACTTCAGAACAATATAGAGATGGTAAAAATGCTATTCAGATAAATGCATTCAAGATGTACAAGAAGACCAAAAAGAATGTTAAAAAATTAATGAAATCGAATTTGATGCCTGCATAGCCTTGAGCTTCTCAGGACATCAACAGAAAAGAAAAAGAAAAAAAAAACACGATATAAAGGAACAGACTCCTGTAAATTGAGAGTTTACACTTCAATGGTATTAAAGTAAAACAAATTAGCAAAGGGCGCAAGTACTTATTGTTATTGAACCTTTCCTTGAGTTGGTGTCGGCGGCGGGAGGGTATACAATGACTTCAGCTGGCTGCTTATGAGCTTGCTATTGTGAACAGTCAACTGAAGCTCCACGTCATCGGACCACCACTGCACCAACCTATGAGCCTCAAGAAACTTCTGTTTTCCCTTGGACATTACAAAAAGCTTTGCAGCAGCTTGACCACGAGAGGGATTGGTGTTTTCCTTATTAGAGTCATCGGCTGCTTTGGCATGGACATTAGGATTCCCTGCTGGTTCATTATAGTAGCAACATATGTAGTCGCTGTTATTGACATATAGATGCGGAACCCATTTTCCACACATCTTGGCTAGAATTGCAGGCTTCTCCTCATAGTTGGTCTGACTCTCAGCACTGGAGGGAAGAATAGATTTAAATCTTTTCCAAGCAAAGCTGGCTTTCTCTCCAATAGATCTTAGGCTCATAGCTAAGGAAACAGAAGGTGGGTTGAACAAGTGTGTCTCCACAAATACTCCTTGTTTGGCTGGCGTCTTACCCACTTGGAGAGCAAAGCCAGCCCCTAATGAATGTCCTGCAATGCATACATTAGTAATTCCATACTCTTCTACTATCAATTTGAGAGCTTCAAGTACTGTGCTAAATCTTACAGAACTTTTCAAGCTTTCCCAAGCTAGGAAACGAAGGTCATCCTCGATATCTCTTCTAATGGTTGGGCTCTTCAGTAGCGTTCCTCTGAGAGCTAGAACAGCCCTTGGTGCACCACTGGGTCTCATTAGGATGAAATCAGACAGAGCAGCAGAGCGGTCCCATTCCAACACTGCTCCGAAGATGGATCCATCTCGCTGGTCAACTAAGGTTTAGGTCACCTTATATTTGAAAGGTTTCCACCAATTCGGAGCAAGTGAAGCCTCTTCCTTCTTGTTTTCCTGTCTGTCCAAGAAGGTAAACCGCTTGGATGAAGCATGCTATAACTGTTCTTCTGTAATTACCATCCTTCCTGCGATCAGAGATGATTTAAATACGAGGTAAGATGTTTTTATATCAAAACATTAGTACTGATTAGATAAAGTAGAGATAGGTTACTTGCAATCAGTGAACTAATATACTTAAAGAATGAAAATTAGACGGTGGAAGTGATCGTAAGATAGTACTATTCGTAGATTAAAGGAAACAGTGAGACAAGTCAGGAACAACCTTACATTTCTAAAGAACAAATGCCTTGTTCAAATTGTTTGTCCATCAAAATTCGAATCTTCCCAAACAAATAGTTTTTGGCAATAGGAGACTGTCTCCATGTGTGTTCCAATCGATTGTCCATCAAAATTCAATCTTCCCAAACAAATAGTTTTTGGCAATAGGAGACTGTCTCCATGTGTGTTCCAATTGTTTGTCCATCAAAATTCAAATCTTCCCAAACAGATAGCTTTTGGCAATAGGAGACTGTCTCCATGTGTGTTCCAATCGATTGTCCATCAAAATTCAATCTTCCCAAACAAATAGTTTTTGGCAATAGGAGACTGTCTCCATGTGTGTTCCAATTGTTTGTCCATCAAAATTCAAATCTTCCCAAACAGATAGCTTTTGGCAATAGGAGACTGTCTCCATGTGTGTTCCAATTGTTTGTCCATCAAAATTCAAATCTTCCCAAACAGATAGCTTTTGGCAATAGGAGACTGTCTCCATGTGTACTCCCGCAGTCTCGCTTCACAATGTTTTCAGTCTTACGAGTTCTTTTATAGCGCTCAACCTAAAAATCCTATAATTTGTATGCTAGCAATCCCATACCAACTTTAGATATCTTATCGTACTTACTGATGAATATACAGATTCTACAGTCACACAGTTTACTCAACATTTTGCCTACAAAATACAACTCAGCATATTCCTCTTTGCTCTCCCCCACTGTTTAGGAAGGTCATCCAGGTGTGCTCTCATTGTCTCATACCACACCTTCTTCAGTCTTTTTATGAGTTCTTTTATAGACTCAACCTAAAGACCATTTCAATCGAATGCTAGCAATCCCATCCCAATACTAACTATCTTAACTTCTTGTCTTCACACTTATCCACTGACTATACTAATTCTATAGGCACACACTTCACTCAAAATCTTGCCTACAAAATACACCTTGTTTTAGGACTTCATCTACCTTCTTGCTTCTTGTTGAAGTTGTGAACAATCTACTCTGTAACATGGCCAAACCATCTCAATCAAATAACTAACAACTAATAATTTCTCAGCCCATAATACTGACGACTATGGCTTCCTACTATTACTTTTCTGGAAATAACAAATCAGCATATTAACATCCTAATTTTTGTTATACATATCCTAAAAACTTATATTAATTTCCTTAGTGCCCAATAGTCTGCGACTTGAAAACAATTGGTCTACCATTGTCTACTACAAATTTTGTTACATTTTACTTAATTTGTATTACATGTCGGTGAGTTCGAGACACTATTTGCCTAACACCAGAAGCCCTTTAACCCTCCGCCTCTTTAACAAGCTAGTGTGTTCTCGTCTGTGTGTTTGACTTTCATCCACTACCTTTGTTTGTCAATGAAGTTAAACAACCAAACCAAGTAAAGGCACTTTGATCAACTCATACTCCAACATGCCAATTGAGTCAGAGATATGTACATGGCTATGGCAAAGTGATGTAACACCTATGGAAAACAACACCATTTAACTGGACTGAAATGCGTTAATCACAAGGTATTCAGTATTCGCAAGTCACAAACTTAACTTTTAATAAGTTATCTGAATTTGGGATTGGTTGTGGTCAATCCAACAATCCAATCCCCTAAGCCTCTAATCCCAGTTCAGGAATGGTAAATCAATCACAATGTATGTAAGAACTAAACATTAATAAATCCAGTTGAGCGATTGATGAAATAACAATGACAACAGCAACAATCACAAGCAGCACAGGTCTCAAACTTGTATGTCTAGTAAATTTCTTCCCAAAGTCAACTTGGGCTTAATCCAAGCATCTAAAAAACATATTTTTAAGATAATTAATCCAACCCCATTGTAAATTCAAAACAATTCAAACATCCCCAACATCAAAACAATAGCAAAAAACCGCAAAACAGAACAAAAAGTACGAAAAAAAACAGATGAATGAACAAACTTACCAGCTAGAACTAATAAGCTCTCTCCAATTCGGTGAAGATATATTTCTAGGCCCAGAAACATGAAAAGCATAAGGATGATGTTCAGCACCCTTGTTTACCATTTCAACTACCTCTTCTACGCATTGCTTCACCATCAATTCACCCACCACCACTTCTCTTCCTTCTATGCCTTGCATGTGTGTCAGTGTGTGTGAGAGAGAGATAGCCTTTTGAGATTAAGGAATCTTCTTTTAGTTGTTTTCTCCACTTGATAAAAAAAGTTGAGAAATTTTGATTCCCCTCAGTCCCTCACATATCAAGTTGTAGAAAAACGCCTGGAAAAAATAATAGTCGTTATTATTGTGGTTTCCATGTTTTTCAACGGTCGTATTTCTATTTCTGTCATAACCCCTTGTCGGGTTGTGGACTTGTGGCCCAACCAAAGGTCTGCTTATGGGCTGGATCCAGTTGGGCAATTGAAACTCAAGTTTGGCCCATGTCATACTCCTTCTGTTGAAGACACAATGTCTCTATGTGCCCAGTGCCTAGACCTTTTTTAGGAGAAATAATGCTTCAATCTTTGCTGTCAAAACAAATGGATTTTGTCATCTGGTCCACGTTGTTATCTGACCAGTATCTCAGCACACATAATAAGACAAAATATATGAATGATTCAAAATCCATAATCCTTTTATTTAGGGTTTATTTATTTTTTCTGATTGGTAATACAAAAGAAATGAACAACACATCACGCTGAAAAAGATAGAACAAGCTGGTCAACTAAACTAATATGTATCAACAATCGTAGCCATATATTTTTTGGATTAATTCAACATTAAATCACATAAATTGATTAGGAAAAAAGTGAAGAAAGTGGGTTTTCATTTCCAAGGCTAGGAAACTTCTTGGGTTTGCTCTGAATCCTCTCATTACTCTTTTGTTGTTCATTTTTTGAGTCATTGCAATAAGTAAATAGATATATACTTGTAGCAATTGTAGAACTGTGCAAGGACCAAACGCTCAAAGTACCTTGTCTGCCTGTCACACCCAAGACACCCAGGAAATGATAGCTTCTACTACTAGCTGCAGGCCTTAGTACTTTCATAGGTTATAATATATGCACCAAACCTAGACGTACAAGTAATATACATACTACAAATACATGTTTCAACTATGTGCTGCAAATTTGTAAATAGTGGTAGTTGAACGGCTAATTTTCCTAGAGACACTAAAAAATATATGGCAATATATATCAACAAGTACTAGGTGAAATAATGAACTCCCACCCTACATAATTTTAGATGACAGTTAGTAGATGTAGAATAGGCTATCAATAACTACACAAGAGTACAAGACCTGGCCAGGGTTTCACTGGTTTTCCTTGCGCATACTTTTAGTCATAACTATGCTATATACTTGTGCGGTAATAAACAATCTTCTAAAATGCTGCAATCTTTGCTGTCAAAACAAATGGATTTTGTCATCTGGTCCACGTTATTTGACCAGTATCTCAGTACACATAATAAGACAAAATATATGAATGATTCAAAATCTAGAATCCAGATACATCGGGTACAGGATATTTTATTTAGGGTTTATTTAATTTTATGATCAGTAATACAAAATAACTGAGCAACACACCATACTGAAAAGATAGAACAAGGTGGTCAGTTAAACTAATATGTATCAACAATCGTAGCCATATATTTTTTGGGAAAATTCAGCATTAAATCACATAAATTGATCAGGAACAAAGTGAAGAAAATGGGTTTTCATTTCCAAGGCATAAAAATCTTTGGGTTTGTTCTTTTAATCCTCTCATTATTACTCTTTTGTTGTTCATTTTTTGAGTCATTGCAATAAGTCAATAGATATATACTTTTATATATAATTGTAGAACTATGCAAGGGCTCAACGCTCAAATCAAGGGTACCCATCGCAAAGTACCACCACACCTAGGACATCTAGGAAATGATAGCTTCTACTACTAGCTGCAGGTCTTAGTACTTTCATATGTTATAATATATGCACCAAACCTAGACACATACTACATATAAATGTTTCAACTATGTGCTGTAAATTTGTAAATAGTGGTAGTTGAACGGCTAATATAGAGACACTTAAATATGGCAATATATAGCGCAACCAAGTACTAGGTGAAATAATGGACTACTATACCACCCTACAAAATTTTAGATGACAGTTAGTAGGCATAGAATAGACTATCAATAACTACACAAGAGTACAAGACCTGGCCAAGGTTTCACTAGTTTTCCTTGCTCTTATGTTGTTACGGTTGTGTGCATACTTTTAGCCATAACTATGTTATATACCTGTCCGGTAATAAACAGTCTTCTAAAATGTTGCAATCTTTGCTACCAAAACAAATGGATTTTGTCATCTGGTCCACGTTATCTAACCAGTATCTCAGTACACATAATAAGACAAAACATATGAATGATTCAAAATCCATAATCCTTATACATCGAGTACATGATATTTTATTTAGGGTTTATTTATTTTTTATGATTGGTAATACAAAAGAAATGAGCAACACACCACGATGAAAAAGATAGAACAAGCTGGTCAGCTAAACTAATCTGTATCAACAATCGTAGTCATATATTTTTTGGGTAAATTCAGCATTAAATCACAGAAATTGATCGAGAAAAAAGTGAAGAAAGTGGGTTTTCATTTCCAAGACTAGGAAACTTCTTGGGTTTGCTCTGAATCCTCTCATTACTCTTTTGTTGTTCATTTTTTGAGCCATTGCAATAAGTCAATAGATATATACTTTTAGCAATTGTAGAACTATGCAAGGGCTCAACGCTCAAAGTACCATATCTGCTGTCACACCCAAGACACCCAGGAAATGATAGCTTCTACTACTAGTTGCAGGCCTTAGTACTTTCATAGGTTATAATATATGCACCAAACCTAGACGTACAAGTAATACATACTACAGATAAATGTTTCAACTATGTGCTGTAAATTTGTAAATAGTGGTAGTTGAACGGCTAATACAGAGACACTTAAATATGGCAGTATATAGCGCAGCCAAGTACTAGGTGAAATAATGAACTCCCACCCTACATAATTTTAGATGACAGTTAGTAGGCGTAGAATAGGCTATCAATAACTACACAAGAGTACAAGACCTGGCCAAGGTTTCACTGGTTTTCCTTGCTCTTATGTTGTTACGGTTATACGCATACTTTTAGCCATAACTATGATATATACATGTGCGGTAATAAACAATCTTCTAAAATGCTGCAATCTTTGCTGTCAAAACAAATGGATTGTTTCATCTGGTCCACGTTATTTGACCAGTATCTCAGTATACATAATAAAACAAAATATATGAATGATTTAAAATCTAGAATCCAGATACATCGGGTACAAGATATTTTATTTAGGGTTTATTTAATTTTATGATCGGTAATACAAAATAAATGAGCAACACACCATGCTGAAAAGTAGAACAAGGTGGTCAGCTAAACTAATCTGTATGAACAATTGTAGCCATATATTTGTTGGGAAAATTCAGCATCAAATCACATAAATTGATCATGAACAAAGTGAAGAAAGTGGGTTTTCATTTCCAAGGCTGGGAACTTTTTGGGTTTGCTCTGAATCCTCTCATTACTCTTTTGTTGTTCATTTTTTGAGTCATTGCAATAAGTCAATAGATATATACTTGTAGAAATTGTAGAACTATGCAAGGACCCAACGTTCAAAGTACCCTGTCTGCCTGTCACACCTAGGACACCCAGGAAATGATAGCTTCTACTACTAGCTGCGGGCCTTAGTACTTTCATATGTTATAATATATGCACCAAACCTAGACGTACAAGTAATACATACTGCAGATACACGTTTCAACTATGTGCTGTAAATTTGTAAATAGTGGTAGTTGAACGGCTAATACAGAGACACTTAAATATGGCAGTATATAGCGCAACCAAGTACTAGGTGAAATAATGAACTCCCACCCTACATAATTTTAGATGACAGTTAGTATGCGTAGAATAGGCTATCAATAACTACACAAGAGTACCAGATCTGGCCAGGGTTTCACTGGTTTTCCTTGCTCTTATGTTGTTACGGTTATACGCATACTTTTAGCCATAACTATGATTTATACCTGTGCGGTAATAAACAATCTTCTAAAATGCTGCAATCTTTGCTGTCATAACAAATGGATTGTTTCATCTGGTTCACGTTATTAGACCAGTATCTCAGTATACGTAATAAAACAAAATATATGAATGATTCAAAATCTAGAATCCAGATACATCGGGTACAAGATATTTTATTTAGGGTTTATTTAATTTTATGATGGTAATACAAAATAAATGAGTAACACACCATGCTGAAAAGTAGAACAAGGTGGTCAGCTAAACTAATATGTATGAACAATTGTAGCCATATATTTGTTGGGAAAATTCAGCATCAAATCACATAAATTGATCATGAACAAAGTGAAGAAAGTGGGTTTTCATTTCCAAGGCTGGGAACTTTTTGGGTTTGCTCTGAATCCTCTCATTACTCTTTTGTTGTTCATTTTCTGAGTCATTGCAATAAGTCAATAGATATATACTTGTAGCAATTGTAGAACTATGCAAGGACCCAACGCTCAAAGTACCCTGTCTACCTGTCACACCTAGGACACCCAGGAAATGATAGCTTCTACTACTAGATGCGGGCCTGCTTAGTACTTTCATATGTTGTAATATACGCACCAAATAACCTAGACGTACAAGTAATACAGACTACACATAAATGTTTCAACTATGTGATGTAAATTTGTAAATAGTGGTAGTTGAACGGCTAATATAGAGACACTTAAATATGGCAGTATATAGCGCAGCCAAGTTCTAGGTGAAATAATGAACTACCACCCTACAAAATTTTAGATGACAATTAGTAGGCATAGAATAGGCTATCAATAACTACACAAGAGTACAAGACCTGGCCAAGGTTTCACTGGTTTTCCTTGCTCTTATGTTGTTACGGTTGTGCGCATACTTTTAGCCATAACTATGCTATATACCTGTGCGGTAATAAACAGTCTTCTAAAATGTTGCAATCTTTGCTATCAAAACAAATGGATTTTGTCATCTGGTCCATGTTATCCAACCAGTATCTCAATACACATAATAAGACAAAATATATAAATGATTCAAAATCTAGAATCCAAATACATCGGGTACAGGATATTTTATTTAGGGTTTATTTATTTTTTCTTATCGGTAATACAAAAGAAATTAGCAACACACCATGCTGAAAAGATAGAACAAGCTGGTAAGCTAAACTAATCTATATCAACAATCATAGCCATATATTTTTTGGGTAAATTCAGCATTAAATCACATAAATTGATTAGGAAAAAAAATGAAGAAAGTGGGTTTTCATTTCCAAGGCTGGGAAACTTCTTGGGTTTGCTCTGAATCTTCTCATTATTCTTTTGTTGTTCAATTTTTGAGCCATTGCAATAAGTCAATAGATATATACTTGTAGCAATTGTAGAACTATGCAAGGGCTCAACGCTCAAAGTACCCTGTCTGCCTGTCACACCCAGGAAATGATAGCTTCTACTACTAGCTGTAGGCCTTGGTACTTTCATAGGTTATGATATTTGCACCAAACATAGACGTACAAGTAATACAGACTATAGAGAAATGTTTCAACTATGTGCTGTAAATTTGTAAATAGTGGTAGTTGAACGGCTAATACAGAGACACTTAAATATGGTAGCATATAGCGCAGCCAAGTTCAAGGTGAAATAATGAACTCCCACCCTACAGAATTTTAGATGACATTTAGTAGGCGTAGAATAGCCTATCAATAACTACACAAGATTTACCAAAAAAAAAAAAAAAAAAAAAAAACGACACAAGAGTACAAGACCTGGCCAAGGTTTCACTGGTTTTCCTTGCTCTTACGTTGTTACGGTTGTGCGCATACGTTTAGCCATAACTATGCTATATACATGTGCGGTAATAAACAGTCTTCTAAAATGTTGCAATATTTGCTGTCAAAATAAATGGATTTTGTCATCTAGTCCACGTTATTTGACCAGTATCTCAGTGCACATAATAAGACAAAATATATGAATGATTCAAAATCCATAATCCTTATACATTGAGTACATGATATTTTATTTAGGGTTTATTTATTTTTTCTGATTGGTAATACAAAAGAAATGAGCAACACACCACGCTGAAAAAGATAGAACAAGCTGGTCAGCTAAACTAATCTGCATCAACAATCGTAGCCATATCTTTTTTGGGTAAATTCAGCATTAAATCACAAAAATTGATCAGGAAAAAAAAATGAAGAACGTGGGTTTTCATTTCCAAGGTTGGGAAAGTTTTTGGGTTTGCTCTGAATCCTCTCATTATTCTTTTGTTGTTCATTTTTTGAGCCATTGCAATAAGTCAATAGATATATAATTGTATCAATTGTAAAACTATGCAAGGGCTCAACGCTCAAAGTACCTTGTCTGCCTGTCACACCCAGGACACCCAGTAAATGATAGCTTCTACTACTAGCTGTAGGCCTTAATACTTTCATAGGTTATGATATCTGCACCAAACATAGACGTACAATTAATACATACTATTGAGAAATGTTTCAACTATGTGTTGTAAATTTGTAAATAGTGATAGTTGAACGGCTAATATAGAGACACTTAAATATGGCAGTATACAGCGCAACCAAGTACTAGGTGAAATAATGAACTCCCACCCTACAGAATTTTAGATGACAATTAGTAGGCATAGAATAGGCTATCAATAACTACACAAGAGTACAAGACCTGACCAAGGTTTCACTGGTTTTCCTTGCTCTTACGTTATTCGGTTATGTGCATACTTTTAGCCATAACTATGTTATTACGGTTATGTGCATACTTTTAGCCATAACTATGCTATATACCTGTGCGGTAATAAAGTCTTCTAAAATGCTGCAATCTTTGTTGTCAAAACAAATGGATTTTGTCATCTGGTCCAAGTTATTTGACCAATATCTCAGTACACATAATAAGACAAAATATATGAATGATTCAAAATCTAAAATCCTGATACACTGAGTACATGATATTTTATTTAGGATTTATTTATTTTTTCTGATCGGTAACACAAAAGAAATGAGCAACACACCACGCTGAAAAAGTATAACAAGCTGGCCAGCTAAACTAATCTGTATCAACAATCGTAGCAATATATTTTTTGGGTAAATTTAGCATTAAATCACATAAATTAATCAGGGAAAAAGAAAAAGTGAATAAAGTGGGTTTTCATTTCCAAGGCTGCGAAACTTCTTGGGTTTGTTCTAAATCTTCTCATTACTCTTTTGTTGTTCGTTTTTTGAGCCATTGTAATAAGTCAATAAATTTATACTTGTAGCAGTTGTAGAACTATGCAAGGGCTCAACGCTCAAAGTACTGTGCTGTTTACGTTTTTTTTTTATGGTTAACTTTAGGAGATTGAAAAGTAACCAGACGAATTACATCAACACTATCATATATAATATCTTGTTTTGCTCACTTCTCGGTAAATGGAAAAGGAAGCTAGTTTTGCTCTCTTGACATGTTGCACTCAAATGAAAGTTAGAAGAGGATGACAATTAATTTATTAAATTGTGTTCCTTCGTCATCAGCTCTCTTTGTTTTTTCAAGATTGACTCTGGATTTCTGGAACGATACCCACTGCCTTTAACTTCTTCATTCGATAGATAACCATCCTGATTAAAATCAAAACAAAAACACTACGTTTTTAGTTAGTTTTTCAAATAATAAACCCGTTTACATTTTTTTTTTAGTGATTTTGGTCACACCCAAGAAAACAGTTGCATACCCCAATAACTACCCATAACTAACATATCTATAGACAGGGCTGGCTCAACCCAAAGTGTGGCTTAAGGTGGATTTCATATTGAAGCCCTTTTTCTCAAAATTTTAATAAAAAAAATAGTACATAGAAACTAATAATTGAGTCCTATAAATTTTGGGAAGTATTTTTTTTGTTTTTGTTTTTGTT
Organism: Coptis chinensis; assembly: GCF_015680905.1. Taxonomy (NCBI): domain Eukaryota; kingdom Viridiplantae; phylum Streptophyta; class Magnoliopsida; order Ranunculales; family Ranunculaceae; genus Coptis; species Coptis chinensis. The sequence continues at coordinate 80,768,636 of NC_141464.1, forward strand.
TTTTTTTTCAGGAAAGGATTTACATGTTTAGAGTCCTAGTTTTAAGAAAAAATTTTAGGATTTATGATATAAACAAAATTAAGGCCTATTTTTAAGGTGAACTTTGGGGATTTTCCAACAAACCAAACAACTTACGAGGCCTTTCTCATAGAGAGGCCTTATATGGTTGCTTTTTTTCTACACTGTTTATAGGCATACCCCAATAACTACCAAATTATTTGGAGTATGTCTCGTAGAAAAAAACAAAAAACAAAATACACAAACAAAAACAAAATTAAAAAAAAACAAATTAAAAACAAATAAAAAAAAAACAAAATTGAAAGCTCCAACAAATTGAAGACTCAGAGCTTATCAAATATTTGATTTAAAAATAAGTAAACAAACCTTAATGAGTTCATTCTTTTGGGGACAATAACCCATTTAAATTTGATTAAACACAAATGTGATTAAAGTGAAATTCGTGATGAAATTGATAAGTGGGTAGTTGTTTAGGATACTCAGTTGGTAACTTTAGCTACAAGTTAGGAAACTGAAAGTGTTATAGTCTTGGTCCAGTCCGAATTTGTCCACCAACTAGTTTTATGAATTTGTCCACCAGCTAGTTTTGCTGGTAGCATCCCTAGTGGCCCACGTGTCAGCAAACAGTTACTAATAAAACTTTTTATTTTTTATTTTATTTTTCTAAACGATATATATGGAAATAATTAAAATAAGAATGTGCCAATATTTTTGCCCACAAAAGATGCACTCTCTCTCTCTCTCTTCTCTCATTCTTCATCTCCTCCACCAGATAATATCAATAAACAATAACTAGGAAGATGATATCATTATCTTGAGTACACCAACTAATTGATTAGTCGTTACTATTAATCTCATTTTTTTTATTGGGATTAATATTAATCTTTAGATAGTTAAGACATTGTCAAACACTATTTCTGGAGGTGGAAAATTCTTCCATTCGTGTACTACTTTTAATGGTGCTTAGGATTTTTTATCATTTACTGTTTGACTTGCAGTAAGATGCTTTGGCTTTTAGGATAACTTTGGGACGAATTCTTGCTTGTATGTGCTTATTAGAAATTTTGAAATTGGAATAGACTTTCGTTTCCAAGCCATGTTTAACGTTCTAGCTTCAGCCCTTAAGTCCTACATTTATTCGTTTTCTAAATCGATCATGACAGTGTATTAGTGATGCATTAATTTTTCCTGAGATTTTCATTAAATTTCTATAGACTTGACATTTTCTAAGGTGCATGCAACTTAAGTATCAATTTATTATACACAAATGATTGAGTAGTCGGGGTCCTTCATTAGTTTGAAACTAACTGTCCAAAATAAAAAAAATGTGTTAATTGAATGTACTTCAATATATGTTGTAAACTTTTAAAAAGTGTGATTTCCCTATACGTGCATGTTCCCGCCCTTTGTGTTTCTAACTACTTGTCTTTTCTTATTGTAAACTCAAAAATTGAAACCTTGTATATATGTGTGTGGAGAGAATCTTGGAACAATTTGATATGTTAAAATTAATGAAAAAAAATACAATAAAAAAGATAAATGGAAATTAACGATAGGTATTTGGGCTGGACACGTGGGCTACTAGGGGCCATGGTAGATTCTACCAACATAAATGCAGGTGAACAAATTCGGACTCATCTTGGTCTATGGTCATTCCTATTCTTTAGGTATTAGTTGAGAGTAACCCACAAGTCATGTGTGTGTGTTTAGTTATAAATAAGATGTGCAATCAGTATATTTGTATAGTGAAAAGGACTATAGAGAATTCCGGACAGTCTATTCAAATATAAACAATACCTTTTATATTGTGTTTTTACTCTTAATTGTATTTGCCAGCTTCCTAGCTATCTCAAACATTGTGGTCACATATGATAACCCAGTTGAAATCATAATCAATATAATTTGTTTTATTACTATTTTTTTTTTGTGAACCAATTTATTTAGATAAAGCATGTTAATGGGTTTGAAACTTTAAACTTGAAATTTAGAAATCGCATGTTAAATTAGACTTATGTGAGAGTCGTCTAAAGGCTTTTAATCTAAATGTTTAATTTCTTGAAAACTCAAAATCATTAATTTATGATATATGGTAATTAGAATTTGCTATACTTTATTATATAAGAGAACCCTATGTTTTATGTTTTAGCTTTAATTTATTATCCGAGAATCAAATTGGTTGATTTTTTTCTCCTTCATTACTTAGGATTGTTATTTTAAAAAACAAAATAAAATAGAGAAGAGAACTATAAAAAAACAAGAGGGAAAGAAAGAGACATTTATTTGTTTATTTTTTAAGTTGGGGTATGCACATTATTTTCCTGGGTATGACCAAGATCGCACACACACATAATATATATATACGGCCCCGCTCTTAAAGTCCGCTTATGGACTCGTGTCTTGATCAGCTTATAATGTGTCGTGAACAACTTATACAGTGTCTTGAACAACTTTTTTTATTTACACTTATTAACTTTTCAATTTATGCTTATATATGACACTATATAACTTGTGCAAGACATTGTATAAGCTGCACACTATGTTGCAATTGACACGGATGCGACACCGACGCCAAGCAATTTTGAATTCGGTTATATCTCAAAAAAAGTTGACGTAATTGACGCCGTGAAAAAGGACGCAAATTAATTAATATTTATTTTTATTTTATATAAATTAAACATTAAAAACTAAATTAAATGTATCAACATTCATAAATTCAAAACTATTAAAGATAAATAGCCACAAAATTAAGTTTAATATTTCCTAATCAAACTTTAAAAACATGTTATAAGTCTTAACAAAAACAAAAAATGAAAAAATTGAGTTTTTTAATATTATTTTGATTTATTTTTTATTTTTTTAGGTCAAAATCCGCGTCCTGACCATATTAAATTAGGATCTAGGTTTTCAATGGCTCCTAATATTAGTGAGCATAAAATCTCAAATTAGCATAAATTCTGGGGCAGAAGACAAACCACCAATGTCAAAATCTCTAGTAACTCACATACCAGAACTCTGAAATTTAACATTAATAAACAAAGAAAAAGAAACAACATCACTAATAAGCACTACTACTAAAATCACAATCTTAAAAGCAAAGCTAATCTTAAAAGTAAAGTTAAACATCAAAGAAACAAACAAAAAAAAAAAAAAGCATTATTTTTTGTTAGATAGCTAGCCCCTCAAAACCTTTCCCTCCCATTTTCTTTTCCCACTTCTCTATGTCATCTTTTCTGTTGCCAACAGTATTTAAAAGTAAAATAAAGCAGATACCTCATTTCTCTTACTTCCTCATTCCTTACTTGTTTCAAGAGAAAACCGAAAGCCCCACTAAACCCCACCATTCAAACAAAGCATCAAATCACGCACACTTCACTTCTTTAAACATGTCCTCTTTTCTCATTCTTTCTTCCATTTTCAACTCAAACAACAACAACAACAACAACAAAGAAGCCAAACAACTGTTTCTAAGCCAGAAATGGCCAGTACAAGTGGTACTGCTAGAGGTGGTGATGCTGGTCTTCCTAGGGTACTTTCTAGGAGGATGACTAGAATGCCTACTATGCTTGATGCCCCTGATAAAGAACCTGTTGATAGTGAGCTTGTTCCTTCTTCTCTAGCTGAAATTGCACCCATTCTTCGTGTTGCTAATGAAATCGAGGCTGAGAACCCCAGGGTTGCTTATTTATGTAAGAAAGTTTCATTCTTTTTTGTATTTACACTTTGTTTTAGTTAAATGCAATTGACTTAGATAGAAGTAAAATGAATATTGCCTAGGGTGAAACATAGCGAGGTGTGTGTGTATCATTGGTGTTAAGAGATAATGTCATTATACTTTGAGTTGGAGGTCATTGATGATTTAACCACATTTGCATTTGGAATTCCTAATTGGTGCAAAGTGCAAACTATGTTTGGTTTTAGCAGTTCAGTTCTGTTAGATTTAATTAAGCTTATGAGCATAGACAGTAGGATGACAGTTGATAGACTACATAACTGTGGCTTTTAATTCCAACATATGCCTCCTGAATAGATTTCTCCTTTGGTGACACATTTGCACTTTCTGTCAACTTACTGATTCTGAACTTTTGTATTAGAGGAACTCTTATATTCGATGTGTTTTAGGGAATTTTCTTAGAACTCGTTGAATTGTGGAATTTAAGGTCAGCACTATTATTCTGTAAGAAAAATGGAGTGTTTGAAATTCCCCTATTTACATGTTATAAGCCATCTTAATAGTTAAAATCTGATATTTGACATTTCTTTCTTAATAAATTTAAACCTATTATGGAAGTGGAAAAAAAGATATTTTATTTTTTTGAAGTTTTTATTAGCATACTTACTTGAAACACTTACACACTTTCTACCTGTGTTCAAATAGGTCGATTTCATGCGTTTGAGAAGGCTCATAAACTGGATCCTACATCATCTGGACGCGGTGTTCGTCAGTTCAAGACCTATCTCTTACATAAACTAGAAAAGGTTCGTCAGTTCAAGACCATTATTTGTTAAAATACTATACTTGTTGTCAGAAAAAGATTGGAAACTCTGGATACACAAGTTCTGAGCTTACTTTACCCTTTTATTCAGGAAACTATGTACTCATTTTTTTTTCATTTTATTGTGTAACATTTTTAGCTTATAGTATGTCATCATTGTGTTTCCTTGCTGCCAGGAAGAAGTGGAAACACATCCTAAGCTTGCGAAAAATGATCCGAGAGAAATCCAGAAATTTTATCAGATTTTCTATGAATCAAGAATCAGGGATGACACACATAAAAGAAAACCGTTAGTCTTGCTTTGAACCAATGCCTTGCTCAGATTATCATTTCATTTTACTTTTAACTGTTGTTGAAAGTTGTAACGAAAGTTTTATATGATGAGACCCCCGCCCCCCCTTTTGTTTTCTTATATTTATATACTTTTATTTGTGCAACGTGTAGTGAAGAGATGGCTAAGCTCTATCAGATGGCATCGGTATTATATGATGTGCTCAAAACTGTAGTACCCGATGGGAGAGTCGAAGAGGAGGTTTGATTTGTGGAATGCTATTATCAGTCTACATTCTTTCAGTGCATTGACTGGTTTTCTGAGAGTAGGAATTCCTTGTAGTTGACGATTAATTGATGCTGCAATTTTCAGGTGAACCGGTATGCACGAGAAGTTGAGAAGAAAAAGGAGCATTATACACCCTATAATATTCTTCCCTTGGATGCATTAGGAACTCCACCGGCAATAATGGAACTTCCTGAGGTTAGATGTATATAATACATATAGCTCCACATAAACTTTTTATGTATTACGTTTAATGTTCTAGTTTGAAACCACTTTGCTTCATTTTATTTTCACTGGAATTCTAGATTAAAGCTGCTCTTAATGCTCTACGTAAAGTGAATAACCTTCCAAAGCCAATGGTCCAGTCAACAAATAATGGTCAAGATAGCAGTTCAAGGCCTGAGGAAGGGAGCAAACCTGTTAATGATTTGCTTGATTGGCTCTGGTTAACTTTTGGCTTTCAGGTAAGCGGTAACATATATTCACTATCCTTGTAATTTTCTGCTGTGGTCTGTAACTTCTTTAGTTTGCTCTTTTGTTATTAACTTATTAATATATTTTGTTATATTTGTAAGCTTTCTGTTGTATAAAACATTATATTTGCTAATATTAGACTTGAAAGATGTTGACATGATAGTAGTGGAGCCTTGCGGGTGCATGTGCTTCTGTTTGGGGAGGGGATCTCCCATCTCAGGAACTTGCGTACATTTTTATTTTTATTTTTTGTTAAAGGTAATTGATTCATTATTGAAAATGAGAAGAATAAAAAATGTTACAAGAAAGGAAAGGAACTAGCGAGTAGGGACTGTGAAGAAGTTAGATGGGTGTTTATATGACACCATATCTATTAAATCATGTCCTGAATCTATAATAGGTAGTGTCCTGGTTCAGGATCTTGCGTACATGTTTTGATGAATAAATAATGCTGACATATTTTGAATTTCTAAGTGAGATAGCTAATTCAGGCGAACTCATGGTGTTATCATGAGTTGTCGGGTTTTACCCTCGCAGCCACAGTTTGTTAGATTAGATAGTCTGGCATAGATTTTCCAAAGCATTAGACGACTAGACCTAGTCACCCATGAAACCGTTTACTGATAATCTTCTGAGGTTTTGGCATAAGGTCCACTGGAAATATTCTACCTATAGGTTGCATGTTTTTGTTCGTGAGTAAGGTGGATAGTAGTGTTCACTCCTCTATCTCGGATCACCAAAATTTATCTTTTTTTTTAATATCATTTTGTTTGCTCAAACTTACTTCATTTTCTCTGTGTGCTGTCTTGAAATGTCTGGATGAAGAAAGGAAATGTAGCGAACCAGAGGGAGCACTTAATATTGCTACTTGCAAATGTTGGAATAAGGAATAAAGCACATGAAGCCTATGAGCAGGTACATTTTCTCTGTTCCGCTGGTAGATCTTAATCTTTCAGTTCATTCGTTTAACAGTTCCTATTTGCATCTAATATAAGATATAAGATTGGTGTAACTTATTGCTTCAGCTGGACAGTCACACTGTGATTCATCTGACGGATAAAATCTTCAAGAATTATCGTTCATGGTGTGCATATTTGCATTGCAAATCAAATCTCAAGTAAGTCAAATTGCTGTAAACAGTACCAACAGCTTCACTGTGGCGAAGAAATTAAATAATTAAAGTTTCTAAATTAAGTTTAAGAAAGAGAGGATGTCATTAATAATGGGATCTTTGTAGGTTCCCAGGTAATGCTGACCGCCAGCAGTTGGAGCTTCTTTATATTGCACTTTATCTTCTTATCTGGGGTGAAGCCTCAAATATAAGATTCATGCCTGAATGTCTTTGCTATATCTTCCACAATGTATGTTCCTCTCTTTCTTTTATTCTTCAATAACTATAGATACCCCCCCCCCAGGTGAATAGCTTCAGCAAAGTTTCACGCTAACCCTTACATTGTTGATTTCGTTATGACCCTGGATCGTATCAACTGTTTCTCTTTTCCTTTTAATCAGATGGCAAATGAGCTTCATGGAATTTTATACAGCAATGTGCATTCTGTTAGTGGAGGAACATTCCAGCCAGCACATCACGGTGAAGAATCATTTCTGCGAGAAGTTATAAGACCTATTTATCAGGTCTTGCGTAAGGTGAACAATCTTCAACCAGTTCATACCTATTTTATGTCCCAATATTGGTTTGTTGAGCAAAACGGCAGCCACAATCCAATAGCTAAAGCAGGCTTTCTTGCGTGAAAAAGGAAACTCGAAGAAACAAAGGAGGCACTGCTAGTCATTCAAAGTGGAGAAATTATGATGATCTGAACGAATATTTCTGGTAATGTTTCCATTGTCATTTTGGTCACGTTATTTTGGAGTAGTTACGACAGACCTAAGTTTGAAACCTGTTTCACCACCTATCAAAGAATAAAAGAATGAAATGGCTTTATGTGGTAACAGATATGGTCACCTTTACACTTTTCAGGTCTGATAAATGCTTTAAGTTGGGATGGCCGATGAAACCTGAAGCAGATTTTTTTGTGCACTCGGATGATATACGTCAGAAAGATGAGGTTTATTATATAATTTTAATGCCTATTATGATATTTTGCAGAAAATTTTGGTTCCATCTTTGGCTTGGTACTGTGTGTTGCTTCAATATTTTCAAATGTGAATATGTACTTATATACATAATATGATGAATTAGATATGTCATTCGATCAAAGTATTTCTGAGGAAAAAACCAGTTGGTTTTGGTCTATATAGTATAAATAAGCATATTACCCTCTTTTAAAATAATTATCCCGAAATGTGGAACCTCCAACACTATATGGGGCCATTTCGGAAAATTAAGCACAAGTTCTTCTGGTTGAAATTACCAGTTGGTTGTGATTTCTAAAGTTGAAAATTAGTTTGCCAAAAATTGTGTGCAAACACATTTTTCCAAATCCTGTTGTGTTGAAATCAACAGACCTATCTTAATCTTTAATGAATGGATTGCATAGATCTTCCCTAGTCAAAGGCACATGAAGTGTCCGTCCACTTCAACATGTTTCATTTGTCTTGTGACACAATTTTAAGCACTGCTTATTCCAGTCACTACACTACTTTACAAGATCTGTGGGTGAGTAGGTGACGCCAATGTGGATCTGTCGAAGAAGGGATCTCAAACTTTGTTGTTCCTTCACTCAGTCTTCATGACTGGGTATACAGCCTCACCTTGGGATCTAGCAACCACAAATCATTCTTCTTTGGACAACTTAGAAATTCACCTCCAACAGAGGTGCAGAAATTGAGATTTATTATAACAAAAAATTAGATGGACAAAAATAAAATTAAACAAAACTTTGGGTTACAACATGTAGCATGTTATTTGGTCTTAGTGAAAAGTTTAGATCCTCCTCCCTTGGCAATGATGAGTGGGAGAATACAATGTTACTCATAACCTGTGAAACATACTTGCTGAGGTATCCAGAGTATTCCACGAAAATTAACTTCTTTCTCCTAATTTGAATGATATGCCTGTAGTTGTACGCATAATACAGTTCTTCCACAAGGGATCGTTCTAATACTATAATAAATTTTACTGCAGCATCTTAGCCAAGTTCCAGCTGGAAAGAGGAAGCCTAAGACAAATTTTGTTGAAGTCCGCACGTTTTGGCATCTTTTCAGGAGTTTTGATCGGATGTGGATATTTTTCATTTTAGCTTTACAGGTTAGGCAAAGAAATTAAGATGAACCTGATAAATACATTTCCAAGTGTGTGGAAGACAACTGCAATGTAACTTGGGTTCGTTTTCAGGCTATGATCATCATTGCATGGAGTCCTTCAGGATCTCTTGCAGCTTTATTTGATGAAGACGTCTTTAAAAGTGTTATGAGTATATTCATAACTTGGGCTATACTCAATTTTTTGCAAGGTAATTCATTGTTTATAAGTATGTTTCTGATATTTGTAGTAGTAACTATGCAATGTACCATACGTATAATTTATTTGTAGGGCCATGTTACACTTCTTGCACACTATGTAGCTATTAATTAGTATGATAATAACCAGTCCAAGGACTTGCATCTCAATTTGGATTATTGCTCCACTGACCTGCCTTAGTTTGTAGTTCAAATTACCAATTCAGTCCTGGGATTACCTCTGCATAATTGCTATGCGACCTATTAAAGGTGGGCATCCAAGTGATCCAACTTAAAACCCATTGGTGATTAGTGGAGAGGCCCCAAGACTTATATACTTTTATGCGCGGCTTAACATATCTCATGTGGGACTAAACATCTCAACACGCCCCCTCACGTTTCTCAGCAGCCTACGCTTGTTGTTTTCACGTCCGCTTGTTGCTTTGAAGCTTCCTTCGTGCATGAGCAAAGCCTCCCTCTTCTCGACCAGCGTGTGCCATTACATGAGCCTAACACGTGACCAAACATACTTGGGTTACGTGGAGTAAACAACAAGGCCTTTTGGGCCAAATACAATATCCCACTCTTATACCATATTGAAGATAGGCATCCAACTTAAAACCAATTGGTGATAATTGGAGAGACCCCAAGACATATATACTTTTATGCGTGGCTTAACATATCTCATGTGGGACAAAACATCTCAACACGACCAACACTTGGTTGTTTGTTTTTATTCCTACTTATGATTTTTTTTGCTTATTGTGCAGCTACTTTAGACCTAATTCTCAGTATCAAAGCTTGGGGGAGTTTGAGATATACTCAAATTCTTCGGTACCTCCTCAAGTTTGCAGTTGCAGCTGCATGGGCTGTTGTCCTACCTATAGGTTATACCAGTTCTGTGCAGAATCCTACAGGAATAGTCAAATACTTCAATGATTGGATTGATTGGCGTAATCAGTCATTTTATAGTTATGCTATTGCACTTTATTTGATGCCCAATGTACTGGCTGCGATACTGTTCGTCCTTCCACCTCTGCGTAGACACATGGAGCGATCTAATTGGCGAATTGTTGTGTTTCTTTTGTGGTGGGCGCAGGTAAGCATGTCTTGCATATCTTTACTCTTGATGAGTGGTGGTTTCTTTTTCTTTTTGGTGCGCATGGTGATCGTTGTGATTTCTTTTTATTTTTCATAATAGCATTGTTTCTTGCCTATTGTTTTATGCACCAAGATCCTTGTGAGAGATGAATCTTAGATTCATATGTAGTTAAGCTAATAAAAAATATAAGGAAAATTAAATTTGGTTTTTGCTAGATGTTTAAAAAGAACTACAGATGATTTAAATAGATCAAAACTAACTAAATTTGGTAAACCAATCCAAATAGAAATCAATTAAAAACTTATTAGAAGACTCTAAAGTTTGTTTTTTAGTTCTCATGATTGCATCTTTTCTCACATTCCCCCTCTGCATCTTTTCTCACAACCCCCCACAATGGCATGGTAAGTGAGTTTCTGCATGAGATTGTGTTTCACGATATATCGAGAAGATGTTAATGAAGAACACCAAATAGCTTCTGCTCAATCAACTATCATGGCATAGGCCATAGAAATATGAAGACTTGTCTAGTCTTAGAAATGTTTCCGGACTCAACTTAAGCTCCTTTGCCTCAGTTGTTGGCCAGCCTCTTCTTGGTCTTACATTTCTCAATGCGACTGCATAGAGGGCTTAGTCAATGGTATTAGCTTGGTTTGGGTTTTCATTCAACCCAATGATTTTTTTTTTTGTAAGTTGTGCTAATCCAATACTTTACACGAATGATCTAAGATTCAAGACCTTCATGCAACAAAACCATTAGATAAATCATAGATGTATTTCCACAAAATACTTTGCACAGGTGTGAGGTGGATGAATTGATTTATCTGATCTGATAGATTATCTGGAACTATTAAGTCAGTGAAATTTAAGATCTTGCTGTTACTGTTTGCACAGCCTAAATTATATGTGGGAAGAGGAATGCACGAGGATATGTTCTCACTTCTCAAGTAAGAAAGCTTCAGGTTTTATTTTTCATCTTACGAATATTAGGCTGTGATAGCCCTCATTAATAGGATGTTTTGATATGCTCAGGTATACTCTATTCTGGATCTTGTTGCTAATAAGTAAGCTGTCATTCAGCTACTATGTCGAGGTGATTTTTTCTCCTTGCATCTTTTTAATGACTAATTCAAATGACTGTAATTATTATTTTAGTCATCAAAGAAAGATAATAACTTTTAGTATAAAGAATATGGACTAATCTAGTGGTTCATGGAATCAGTCACTACAAAGTAGAACACTTAGCATAGCTAGAATAGGTTATTATTTGATTATGGGCCATTGGAACTGGAAATGGGGAAAATTGAGCGGTCATTGTTCCTTGCTCTCAAAGAAGTCCATTTAAACCTAAGTTTAGGTATAGCTCGGATATTTTAGTAGGAAACCTATTTAAAAGTTTTATTCTGATTAAAATATCGTTTAACAGATATATGAATGACATTCATTATTTTTTACGCTTAACTGTTTAACTCTTTGCAAGTAGATATATCCTTTGATTGAACCAACAAAGTTGATCATGGGCCTCCCGATCACTAACTATGAGTGGCATGAGTTTTTTCCCAATGGTACATTTTTTTCCCTTTCTGCATATCAGGACCATCTGTTGCTTTTCGAGTTTCCGTTGACTGGAATATTCCTGTACTAATAAAAAAAAGCTTATACTAATGCAGTAACACACAATATCGGCGTTGTCATTGCTATATGGGCTCCAATTGTCTTGGTAAGCCGTCCTTAATATTATATGTGGAATGAAATATTGATCTGTTAATGTTGTTTTTAAGTTTCTCTGTTGGCACCCAGGTCTATTTCATGGATACACAGATATGGTATGCTATCTTTTCCACAATATGTGGTGGCGTTCATGGAGCCTTCAACCACTTGGGTGAGGTTAGTGAGTTTCTGTTTGACGACATAGGATAAGGAAGTCACAAGATCATTAGTATTGGTACATGATGAATCTATATATTTAGCACTCGATATCTACTTAACTGAAGGCTTCTCTCTTTTTTTTCCTATCGCTATAACAAATTTTAATTTGTAATTCTTGACAAACAAATGAAGTGGTGAAGGGGTATAATCTTTTCTGTTTGTGATAATGTTGTTTTCTGCCCTTAGATACGCACACTTGGGATGTTGAGATCCAGATTTGAGGCTGTGCCTATAGCGTTCAGTGAACATCTTGTACCGTCTTCAAAAGAGGAATCTAAAAGGAGGCACAAGGTAATACTGAAAATATATTCTTGCAACACTAACCCAATTACAAGTCATTTCATTTTTGTGTGATCCCAGTTTTTGAAAGTTTAGGCACATTTGATTTCTATATATGGGCAACCTTGTTTGGAAACCATCCTCTGATCTCTATGTGCTCATAAAAGATGACTTTAGAGCTTCATTTTGGAGATGATCTCCTCACCATGGAGTCGATTCTCACGAAAAAGCGGCCGATTGTAACATTCCATGACGGCTACTCCAAATAAACTTTTCCTGTAATTCACCATGTTGGAAGACATCATCTATGTTCAATAGATAAAAGTTCAATCATAACAAACAACACGGAAGCAAACTCAAGTCTTGTCATTGAACAGAAAGTGTTAAGAATACTCCGTGCCAGACGTATGGTGATTACTTTTTGCGACTTAGCATGTCTTCAGGCATTAGATAAACCCATCATTATCATACTTAATGGGCTGTACTCATTGACGTCCCACAATCATCTTCCCAAGTGTGGAATTTGATGACGTAGATCCCAAGTTGATGACATAACTCATTGCCTTATTGATGGTCAGTTTCTAATCAGAACAGGATGAACTTGTCTAAGAGAGGTATGTGTAGAAACAACAGCAGAAGAAAGGGCGAAATGTACAGAAAGATTGAGAAATACAGTGAATGGAACAAAATTACCAATGGGATGTTGAGTCTAGCTTGTTGCTTGCAATAGGCACAAGCAATTTCTACACACACAACATGACACAACAGATATACAATATTTTCTAGTTGATATTATAGTTGGATGCTAACATTATGTTATTTTGATGACCGTTATACTCTATCACAATAGGATGACACATGGCAAAGGAAGAACATTGCCAAATTTTCCCAGGTCTGGAATGAATTTATCAACTGCCTGCGAACAGAGGATTTGATCAATGATAGGTTGGGAGTGGTTCTTGATTAAAGACAATATATAATGATTTCGTGATACTGTCAGCTTTCTCTTAATTCTTTTCTTTTGTTTAGGGAGAAGGACTTGTTGCTTGTACCATATTCTTCAAGTGATGTATCGGTTGTCCAATGGCCTCCTTTTTTACTTGCGAGTAAGGTACATCTCTCTCTCTCTCTCTCTCTCTCTCTCATATCCAATTATTTGATGTCTTTGACCAGGCTTTGATTTTTTCACTTCCTATGGCGCATTTTGTCTTCATTATTAGATACCCATCGCACTAGATATGGCAAAAGATATTAAGGGAAGAGAGGACGCTTACTTATTTAAAAAGATTAAGAATGACGATTACATGAATTCGGCAGTGATGGAATGCTATGAAACATTAAGGGACATACTGTATGGCCTTCTGGATGACAGTGGAGATAAATTGTAAGTAAAGTTTTGTCTTCTTAGTACTGTGTTCAGTAGATTAGCGACAAAAAAAGTACTGTGTTCAGTATATTTTGACGCTGCTAAGCGTACTCAAAACTGCACACTTTCAGTGATGAGGGCAAGGTCTTGGTTTATTATCTCTGTTGTATAACTTCTTTTTGCTCCAATTTCTAGGATTGTTAGGCAAATATGTCATGAAGTAGATGCTAGCATCGATGAGGGAAGATTTTTGCGTGATTTCCGGATGAGTGAGTTGCCTCAGCTCAACAATAAGTTGGAGAAACTTCTAAACCTATTGGTAATATTCTTGGCTCAAAATTGTACTTATATCTTAGCTTGGCATTGCCTGATGGGACAAGCCTTGAACTTAATGATTGTCAGTTATATGTACTTAAGAGCTATTGTTGACAGAAAAGCGATCATGATGATATTGAGAATTACAAGGCGCAAATTATCAATGTCCTTCAGGATATTATGGAGATTATAACTCAGGATGTCATGACCAATGGGCACATGTAAGTTAATGTTGTGGTAATCCTTAATTCTTAACACTGTGAACTTTCATAACCTCTATATGGTGTACTTTTGTATGTAGAATCTTGGAAAAATCTCACCAGCACAAGCAGGAAAATCAGACCGAGAAAAAAGAAGAGAAGTTTCGAAAGCTAAACCTTGACCTTACACACAATAGATCCTGGATGGAGAAGGTTATATTATATTCATGGGATAGTTCAAACTCTTTTGCATACTCTTCCGTTTGCTAAGATTTTTTTATCCTCCTTTGGGATTAATTTTCATGCAGGTAAAAAGACTTTATTTGCTTTTGACTGTAAAAGAGTCTGCAATAAATGTTCCTATGAATTTGGAAGCTCGTCGTCGGATTACTTTCTTTGCGAACTCTTTGTTTATGAATATGCCAAGTGCTCCAAAAGTTCGTAACATGCTATCTTTCAGGTTAGGTTCTATGAGACTAAATCCAACAATTCTGATGCTACATTAGTGTAATGAATTTTGTTTTTCTTTAATGCTTATTTATCAATTGTCTCTAGAGTCATGCTATATTTTCCGGGAGGCGGGATTGACCACCAAATAATAACATTTTCACATAAATGCTTTCTTTTTCTTTTTTCTTTTTTAAATTTCATCAACAACGAAAATGGAATCTGGAGTTGAGAGTATAATAGTCAGATTGGATAAAGTAGATTTGATAACAGGTTCTTTATGGACATTTATAAGGTTTGGGTTTTGGGTTTGGGTTTGGTTGATTAGTTTGTAGTTGGACACATGATATGATGTACTATCACCATTAAACTTATTAAATCTACTTATTAAAAGGTACAAATGAAATTTTTAATCACTTAGGACACAGAAATGAAACTATCTGTCTTTCTATTTGTAGAAAGAGAGACAGTAAAAGTTAGGTCTCAAAGTAAGACCCATCTTCTATTTATAATAACAGAGTTACAGTGTACATAGGTTGGGCCCAAGTATAGGCCCAATAGGACTAATATTACAATACTCCCCTCAAGCCGGTGCATCCAATAGACCCGGCTTTGCCAATGGAAGAAAAATTATCGACAATCACATTATTTAGTCCTAACAAAGGACGGAGACAATCCCAAAGATGAACTTTCTCCCCGCAGAAAATGCACATCAATCTCTATGTTTCTTATCCGCTCATGTAGGGTGAATCGAAGTTAAATGGATGGCGGCTTGATTGTCCGCGGTGAAATTGGATGATCCGTGATGCAAAACCAAGCTCTCCCAAAATAGATCGCGAACCACATAATCTCACAAGTGCCCAAAGCCGGAGGCACGATACTGACTTCTTGATGATCCGGAGACAACAGATTTTAAGGTGATTCCCACGAAAAGCAATAAGCTTCTGGTAGTGGAACGACTGTCAATAGAACCTCCATAATCAGAATCAGTGTAGCATTCTAAGGGACCCTGTGAACCGGCTGCATAGAAGAGACCTAAGCCAGGGCAAGACTTTAGGTACTTCAGAATATGCTCCACTGCATCCATATGAGATTGACGTGGAGCATGCATGAACTGACTAACTCTGCTCTCACAGATAGGCAATGTCCGGTCTAGTATTAACTAGATAAATAAGGCGTCCAACAAGGCGCTGATAAGCTGATGGATCTGACAATAATGGTCCATCGACTGCAACTAACCGGCTGTTAGGCACCATAGGAGTAGAAACTGGTCGACAACCCAAAGATCCCCTGATCGTCGAAGATCTAAACATACTTTTCGTTGAGATAAAGAGATTCCTTACGAACAATCTCAATGCCAAGAAAGTAACGTCATGGGACCCAAGTTTTAACCTCAAAAGACTTCCCCCTTAATTTGTACAATGCCCGATGCATCGCCTCCTCGGAATAATAATGTCGTCCACATATACAAGCGGATAAGTCGTTTTCCGCTAACAACAAACAATGTATGGTCCGAAAGGGCACACGTAAATCCATATCAGAGCACAACCTGTTTGAATCCTCTTGAACCAGGCTCGTGGTGATCGCTTAAGCCCATATAAGGACTTCACGGAGTCGACAAACTTTCTAAGATACTCCCCTCACCACGAAAGCCCGGTGGGGGATCCATGTAAATCGTCTCGGCCGGATCTCCGCGTGAAGGAAGGCATTCTTCACATCCAACCGATGAAGAGGCCAATCATAAGAGGCGACCGAAATAAGAAGTCGAGCAGATTTTAACTTCTGGGAGCAAAGGTCGCACTAAAGTCACGCCCAGTTTTAGCAACCAAACGGGCCTTATATCGTTCAACCGTACCATCCGCCAAGTACTTCATCAGAAAACCCATTTGCATCCAACAGTAAGGTAAAGCAACCATTTCCCAAAGTCCGATTACGCTCGAGGGTTCTCGACCTGCATATAATTTCGGATCCGACAGAGCCTCGAAAAACGATCGCGGTATCCGAATAGGGAAACCGGTCGATATGTCCGATAGGAAGCGATACACCCCGATAAGAGACAAAGCTATGCGAATAGGATGGTTAGTGGGAAAAACCGTATTTGTCCGGGGGATGCCCGGTCCCGGAAGGAAATCGAGGGGCTCAACAACGGAGAATCAACAGATAGCAATCATAGGGAGTCAACATAGGAGCAATCCACGATGGGTAGATCACTAGAAGGTGAAGGAATGTTACCCGAAAGTAGTGGGCGAGCATGAGCATGAGCATGAGCATGAGGAGAAGCGACGGCAATATATACACCTGTAAAGGTTTAGTAGGAGGGACCACCAAAGGAGAGTATTAAAGACGGAATAGGATAAACAAATGGAAGACGCCTCCTGCAAGGAGAGAAAATTCCCTGCCATGTATAAGGACCAAAATATGCACTATGCTTTCGACAAATGTGACATCCAAGGTATGATAGAGGCGACGACTTTAACAACGATACCCTCGACATAGGGGAATACCCTAGAAAAGACACAATCAATGGATTTATCATCCAATTTGGTTCGCGTGAGCCTTTTATCATGAACATAGCAAACACGACCAAACACCCGGGGAATAATGGGAAACGTAACACGGTAGGGTATACAACTTGCGGAGGGGCCTTTACCATTAAGAACTCTTTGTCGCGGTTTCGGTAGAAACGGTAAGAACCGCGATAATGCCGATGGGATCGAGGAACATGCATACCTTGCAACAAACACCGAACTACATCCATAAGACTCGATTTTTTTCGTTCGCCAACAACACCATTTTGCTTCGGTGTATAAGGACAGTCGATTCTTTGAAGGATACCCCTTTGTTAAGGCGGGCGACAAATTCGTTGAAAACATACTCCTTCGCATTATCGGACCGAAGTCCGCGAACCACGATATTGAACCGAAGTTTTAATGAGTTGGAGAAACGAAATAGGGAGAACTTCCGATTTTTCTTGGCAAATAGATCCAAGTACACCGAAAGTATGGTCATCTATAAAGGTCACGTAGTACCTATGGCCGAGAGGGTAGTCAAAGAAAGGGCCCCAAACATCCGTATGAATCACATCAAACATACAAGGAGATCTAGAAAGGCGAGGAATATAAGAATTACGCACATGTTTAGACAAAGAACAAGTATCACAATGAAAAAGAGTATTTTTGCATGCTTTTATTAATTCGTTACATAGATACTTGAAGTTGACATGGCCCAACCGAAGCATGCCAACTTTTCAAAAGACTTCAGTGAGAAAACAAATAACGGCCCCGACATGCAGCAAACACACTAGCATGCAAACTATCGTGGAAAGTCGTGGGACAAGGGGGATCTCCAAAGTAGTATAGTCCCGCGATGCTCATAGCCCCCGCCAAAAATCTGCTTCGCTTCGAAAGATAACAAGAATGGGGTAAGAAAACAATGAATTGATAATCTTTATACGACTAATAACGAAAGTTGTAAGACCGACTTTAAAGAGATAGCGGGGGATAATCGAACCACCTTTACGGGTAATAGTGGTGTATGAGCCATCCATGGCGGACATGATGTGAAAAGGGTGTGCTATCGACAATAATCTAGACTCACGGTCGTATGATCATTTGCCCTTTAATCAAGGACCCAACCGGATGGAGGCGGGAACGAATATGGAACGCAAAGTTGTACTGTGGCGGCGATCATGGCGGAAGTACTAGATGTCCCCCACGTTGACATAGCATGCATAAGCCGATCAATCGTTTTGGGTAAAAGTCCCGGAATCCTCGAAACCCCCCGAATGATGACTACCGAAATATCGCCAATAGCTGCAATTTTGTTGCCTCCTAAGCCCCTTCTTGGGGCGAAGCTCTGGATGCAACTGATAGCAACTATCAATAAGGTGGCCACTGCCCTTGCAATGATCGCAAAAGCGTCCACGAGTGTTCCCGGATGGAACAGTAGAACGAAAGCCAACAGAAGACCCCTGGGGTCGAGTAGTAGCAACAAACGCCATCTGATCAGCA
This sequence comes from Coptis chinensis, assembly GCF_015680905.1. Taxonomy (NCBI): domain Eukaryota; kingdom Viridiplantae; phylum Streptophyta; class Magnoliopsida; order Ranunculales; family Ranunculaceae; genus Coptis; species Coptis chinensis. Next base: position 80,787,224 of record NC_141464.1, read on the forward strand.
GAAGACGGTGCATCAGAAACCACTGGAGAAGAAGTAATCCGAACACGACGCTCATGTTTCTCAATAATGGCATACGCCTCACCAAGAGATGGAAGAGGTGCAGTATTGAGAACTTGAGTGCGAATGGCTTCAAAATCAGAGTGAAGACCAATAAGGAACTGATGAACTCTCTGTTTTCTCCTCACTTACAAGAGCGCCCATAATAGTAGGTGTCATACCAAAATATTGGATAGGGAAGTGTAAGTGAAAGCTCCTCCCGCTTCTTCAAGTACCCAAAGTAAGCTAAGATAGAAAGAGCCCCTGTAAAATTTCGCACCCAACTCACGGTAGAGCTCATAAATTCAACCTCATTGTTCGTAGTAGCATACATTTCGGAGAGAGCAGCCCACAAACCATCAACATCTCATAAAAAGGTAAACATCTCATAGACATCGGGCTCCATAGAGTTGAACAACCAACTTAGAATCATACATTGGTCATGGACCAACTATTTTGGTATATTAATTGGACAAATCATCTTGTTGGGAACAAGCCAATCCATCTTCCCTTTGGCCCCCAAAAATAAGCGAAAACGTAACGAGCCCAAGAGTGGAAATTCCGCCCATTAAGAAGAGCTAAGTAATTTTCTTCGGGCAGAAGAGAAATTATTCAACAAGGAGACATCATCCGTACCTTTAGAGTCGTTATCCGTCATGATAAGGGATATAGTGCAAAGAATAGTACCTTGATGTGAGAAAAAAAGTTATAATCGCCGAAACCCGCCGGAAAAAATGTGATAAACGCCGAAACCTACCGGAAAACTGTGATAAACGCCGAAACCTACCGGAAAAAACAGTAGGAGGCAGCACAAGAAATGAGTTCACTGGCACAGGTCAGGCGCAATATCGTCGCCCCCGGGCGGGGAAGAAGGAAGGGGGGGCGGCTGGGTGGTGACTAGGGTTTGATCTCCTTACTTCTCTCTTCCTGTTTTTTTCTGATACCATGTAGAAAGAGAGACAGTAAAAGTTAGGTCTCAAAGTAAGACCCATCACTATTCTCCTTTTTATTTTTTGAACTTCAAAATAACTTCGCATTTGTCTTATGGGAGAGCAGGTCATTGATGACTACCTTGTATACTTTTGAACAAGTCCATGTGTAGAGAAATAGTTTCCAAACATAATCTCTGGACTGTGGTTCTATGTCATAAAAACATTGATTACCAATCTACCATCAAGTGATGTAAATCTTTTTTTCTTTCCTTTTTTCTCCTTTTTCCTCCCCTCTCCTTGTTCTATTTTTAGTGTTTTGACTCCATACTACAAAGAAGATGTTCTCTACTCAGAGGAAGAACTTAACTTGGAAAATGAGGATGGAATATCAACTTTGTTTTACCTTCAGAAGATATATCCTGGTACGTATTGACGCCCAAACTTGATTTATCCTTTTCCTTCTTTTTTCTGTAATCGGTATAAATTGTTTGTTCTCTACCATAAAAAAATTAGATGAGTGGAGCAATTTTATAGAACGTACAAAAGATGATAATGACCCTAAAGAACAGGTGGATTTAGTTCGTCAGTGGGTATCTTACAGGGGGCAGACACTTTTTAGAACAGGTTTGGCTTTACAAAGCACTTTCAGCTCTTTTCTCTAACAATATCTGTACAATATGTTACTTATTGTATACATCATCTTACCGTAGTTTTTCTCTGTTTCAGTGCGGAGGATGATGTATTATAGGCAGGCACTAGAGCTTCAATGTTTCCTAGATATGGCTGAAGATCCTGGTACGCCACCATTCCCACAGATTTATCTGCTAGCTCTTACATATATGTGTCTCTAACTTGAAGTCGAATAAATTTAACATATATTCTTCTGTATGACTTAATTGAGTAGAAAAAGTTTACCTTTCTTTGTACTTTTAACAATGGATTAACCAAAGAGTATTCTTCTTCTCCTTTCTCTAGAAATTTTTGGTGGCTACCGTGGCCACCGTGGCCACCGTCCCAGTTGATATAAATCATCGGGAAGAAATGCCTTTTGCAATCCGTTCTCAAGCCGTGGCTGATATGAAGTTCACCTACGTTGTTTCCTGTCAGGTCTATGGTGCCCAGAAGAAATCTAACTAAAAAGAGATCAGAGTTGTTACCAAAACATTCTCAGTCTCATGTTAATGTATGCTACATAATTGTTAATTAATGTGCATAAAATTTATGTATTTCTAGGTAACATAATGTAACCAGAGATTAGGTGCAATCCTGTTGTTTGACTCAAGATCATTCCACTTTCTCTTTCCTCGAAATTGGACAGGTATCCATCACTTCGTGTCGCTTACATAGATGAGAGAGAAGAGACTGTTGGTGGGAAATCTGAAAAGTTATACTACTCTGTTCTTGTTAAAGGAGGAGATAAGTTCGACGAGGTATGGCACTCGGAAAACCGTCAATGCAAGTTACTTGAGAAATATTTGGCTTATATCAAGATTTAGTTTGAGAAGTATTTGGCTTATTTAAAAGATTTGTTCGTTTGAACTCTGAAGTATTAGGCATATATCAAGATTTGTTTGGTATGTGTGTATTTCACTGTGATGGATTGGTTTTGAATTTCAGGAAGTCTACCGTATCAAGCTCCCTGGTCGTCCAACAGATATTGGTGAAGGGAAACCTGAAAATCAAAATCATGCCATTGTATTCACTCGTGGGGAAGCACTTCAGACCATAGACATGAATCAGGCATTATTCTATTTCATTCCTCAATTAGTCAACATATTTATGTATCTGTGTTATTAATTGTCCATTTGTCCTATACTCTATTTTCAGGATAATTACATTGAAGAAGCTTTTAAAATGAGGAACGTTTTGGAGGAGCTTCTGAAATCTCATCGTGGTGATCGGAAACCCACCATCTTGGGTCTGCGAGAGCATATTTTTACTGGAAGGCTAGTTTTAACATAATTGCAGCATCATTTAGTGGTTTCAAGAGTTTTGAGTTTGTATTGTAACTAATTGAGTGTAAAACTGTGAATCAGTATATCTTTCAATCCTTAATATTATCTATTTGCTGATATAGTCCATTTTGGTTCTTTCAACAGTGTTTCATCACTTGCTTGGTTCATGTCTAATCAGGAAACGAGTTTCGTTACTATTGGCCAGCGGATATTAGCCAGTCCTCTTAGGTATATTTATCATTATTTTTTTCCAGGATATGTAGGGACTGATTATTTCTATGTAACATATACTATATTGTTGGTGCTAAGTTCTAGCTTTTTATAGTTGGTAGATAAGTTTCACGCAGTGGAGAGTTATTATTTTCGTGTTACCAGATTACTTCAAATTTATAGATGTAAAAGTTTGACTTTCCATTTTTAGTAATATTAGGTGTAATATTTACTTCCTAAAGTGGTAAGCTCCCGCAGGAAGACCTTTTTGTGTTTCTGTCAAGCTTCAGAGTTTGAATAACATTAGTTTCTTAAAGAGCCTGTAAAATTGATTTTCCTATGTAGGATCTCCATATGTGATTCCCTGATTATTGTTTACTTCTATCTTGCAGAGTCCGATTTCATTATGGACATCCTGATGTCTTTGACAGAATCTTTCACATAACAAGGGGAGGCATTAGCAAAGCTTCAAAAATTATTAATTTAAGTGAAGATATATTTTCAGGTAGGTTAAGGTTTCTCTAAACTAGTATTGATTACCATTAAAAATCAGACGATTAATAGTGGAAACTTTACAGGGTTTAATTCAACACTGCGTGGGGGATATGTAACTCATCATGAGTATATGCAAGTGGGAAAGGGACGAGATGTGGGAATGAATCAAATTTCACAGTTCGAAGCGAAGGTAGCAAATGGTAATGGAGAGCAGACACTTAGCCGTGATGTTTATCGCTTGGGGCGCCGCTTTGACTTCTATAGAATGTTATCATTCTACTTTACCACAGTTGGTTTCTACTTTAGTAGCATGGTACACGCCGAATACACTTTCTTCTTAAGACTACAGTATTTTTTTTATTTCATAATTAGAATATTTAGAAGATGATTAGATCTGATACTTAGAAGTCTGTATTAGTAGGGTAATTGTAATGTTTCTCTGGTATTCTGGAATGCTACGCCTTCTACGTGGAAACATTCCTCATGCAGTCATGCTTTAACATTTTTGAGAAAATTTTGTTGTAAGCTTTATTTCAGCATCTACTATGTTTCAGGTTACGGTGCTTACTGTGTATGTATTCCTATATGGGCGTCTATATTTGGTTCTGAGTGGTCTAGAAAGGGCTGTTCTCGAGGATCCAAGTGTTCGCGATAGCAAGGCTCTTGAAGCGGCTCTGGCTACCCAGTCAGTCTTTCAGCTGGGCTTATTACTGGTCCTTCCCATGGTTATGGAAATTGGACTAGAAAGAGGGTTCCGTACTGCCTTGGGTGAATTTATAATCATGCAGCTGCAACTGGCCTCTGTGTTCTTCACGTTCCAGCTTGGCACAAAAGCACATTATTTTGGTAGGACAATATTGCATGGAGGTTCAAAATACAGAGCAACTGGTCGAGGATTTGTTGTGTTTCATGCAAAGTTCGCTGATAATTATAGGCTTTACTCACGGAGTCATTTCGTCAAGGGATTGGAACTCATGATTCTATTAATTGTGTACCAAGTTTATGGAAACGCTTACCGCAGTTCAAATCTGTACTTATTTGTCACATTCTCCATGTGGTTCTTGGTTGCTTCCTGGTTGTTTGCCCCTTTTGTTTTTAATCCTTCCGGCTTTGAGTGGCAAAAGACTGTGGACGACTGGACAGATTGGAAAAGGTGGATGGGTAACATCGGTGGTATTGGTATCCAACCTGATAGAAGTTGGGAGTCCTGGTGGGATTCAGAACAGGAACACCTCAAATATACAGATATCAGGGTCGTGTGCTAGAAATTATCCTGGCCTGTCGCTTTCTTGATCTATCAATACGGGATTGTGTACCACCTTAACATAGCCCACCATGTCAAAAGTATACTGGTATGGTTGCGTTTCATCAGTTATGCTACTCTAAATCATATGTATAATATTTTACTGGACCTCATCACATTTTACTGTTTATTTTTCAGGTTTATGGACTTTCTTGGCTTGTCATGGCAACTGTGCTGCTGGTTCTTAAGGTAATGACATTCACAACCGTGAACTGTGTACTATGTTAAATGGGTATCCACAATTAAACATGAACTGTGGACTATATTAAAACTTAAGAGGGCATCCACTTTCAAGGACTTAATGTGTCAGTTATCGTGTTGGAGCACGAGTCAGAACATGTCAAAATAATTGAATTTGTGTATCTAGAAATCAGCATGTCTGACTCATCATATAAGTCAGAAACAGAGACACTGTTGTGCCTTTGTTGCATTTCCTTTGGAAAATGTTCTGGTTAGAGTTGGCCTTTGTCTTATATATGCGCTTACGTGCAGGGAATCACACAGCCAACCCTATCTATCCCTTTTGTCATACTACTGGTGTAAAGATATATGTATTTACAACCATTACTTAGTTTTTTGCTTCTAAAATGTTGGTTCCTCCCACTTAAGTCTGATGCCATGGAATTATTTTCTCTCTTTCCATTCAGATGGTTTCAATGGGTAGACGAAGATTTGGCACCGACTTCCAGCTAATGTTTAGAATCCTCAAAGGACTTCTATTTCTAGGCTTCATATCTGTCATGACCGTCTTATTTGTAGTTTGTGGCCTCACTATCTCAGACGTGTTTGCAGCGATACTTTGTTTCATGCCCACAGGGTGGGCCTTTATTCTCGTAAGTGATATTCTTCACCTAATTAATTCTAAGATAGGGACGTAAATGGTATTCACTATTTAGGTTTCGAAATGGCTGGTCCATGCAATCCTATATTTTTAAAATTATGTGGAACATGACAAATGGTTCAAGTAGTAGAATGTCCAGTTCTGTGTTTGCAAAGTTATTTTTCCATCATTCTTGTTTACACTTCAAACTCGTTCATCAGTATTGATTCTTTTTCTTTTTTCTTCTCTTAAAGATTGGGCAAGCATGCAGATCCTTGCTGAAGTATATAGGATTCTGGGAATCGATAAAAGAACTAGCACGAGCCTATGAGTATGTGATGGGGCTCCTAATCTTCATGCCTATAGTCATACTGTCATGGTTCCCCTTTGTATCAGAGTTTCAAACTCGCTTGCTCTTCAACCAAGCATTCAGTAGAGGTCTACAGATCTCAATGATTCTTGCTGGGAAGAATCAGAGGGCAGCATCCACCTGAGCCGAAATTTTCATTCCACAGTTTTTTCCAGGCCTTGTACATTTCTCATTCTTTGACAGTGTTTATTCCTGTCACAATTTTTCTAATTAAATAGTAATTCTTGGGGATAACTTAAATTATTCTTTTTGTATTTATGATCTGATGATTTTTATTTGTACTTTATTAACCGAATGCATTCCCAGTCATAGCAGAACTTCTTTTAGTTGTGTATTAAGTATTAACTAAAATCTGAATATAGTGATGAGAAGCCTGAGCCAAATTTCTGCCACTGGTAAATGGTAATTGGTTGGTCTAAAGTCTAAACTGAGATTATTTAAAAGTAGCTAAAAGTTTAAAGGCACATTATGGCCAAGTCAAAATGTATCCAGCATATAGAAATGAAAAACATATGAGAGTAACATTAAAATTTAAAAGTGTTTCGAGTACAAGTAATTGTGTACTTCATCTTTAACTGATTTATAAAGAAAAGTGACTGAAACAGAATTGTGATCTAGCTAGTGATGGACACAATTATACTGGAGATATTATTGTCCAACTCTTGGATTCTACAGGTAAAAAAACTTGTATGTATAGTCAATTTTATGATAATCAGTGTCAAGCCATGTTATACAAAACATTTTTATAGACAAGGAAACATATGGGCCCTAAGACACACACATTACATCTTTTTGATATGTGGATCTCAAACCCAAGCCCAATACGAAATGACTACGTCACAACCACGTAAGCCAATCTCGTCATTCCAAATCCAATCAACGGTCACAATCAAATCCGAAATAGTCAACACAAATCTCGATACTTTTGACTTTTAACTAACTTAACTATATAGTCAAAAGCTAACTCAACCGTAGTTAAACTTTAACCACTTTCTCTCTCTAAATTCTCAACTGAAAAAAGAGTACACATCTCTTTTTCACTACTTTGCAAATCTTACCTTCCATTGTTATAGACAACAATTCTTCAAATCCATTAAAAAGCTTTCATTTCTAGCTTGTGTTGAGCTCATTTTTGGATTCTACATGTAAAGATCTTCTAAAATATACAAGGTTTGTCTTCTAAATCACACTTTTCAATAGTGCCAACTGTTTATGAGCTGATTTTAGTCTCTGGGGCTGTCCAAGTTTTGATCTTTGATGATTTTATGTTGATTTAGAAGTGTTTTATGAGACCCCTTTTGGTAAAATTTTCATTTATATGATTTTTACTTCATTTTTTTTTTAGTTTAGTATTATTTGTTGTATAGTTGTAGCTCAATTTGAAATTTAGTGACTTGGGTTTTGTTTTGCTTTGTTATCGGAGCTCATTTGTTATATACTATTTGTTTCAGATATTGAGTTGAAGAAAAATCTATCAACATGCCTTGGACATCATTTGTTAATTACAACAGGAAGTGTATATGTTGTGTCGTGTTTTTCCGCGTGATACTGTAAAGACTGTAAGTTTAGCATCCAAGAACTTTGTCAATATATATATATATTCTTTGGTTGTGTTTTTTAGCTTATTGAGATTGTTTTTTAAATGTACTGCTGCAGGTGAATTTCTCTGGTTGAGTGACGGGGTTCTTTGCATTTGTGATTTTTTTTTTTCGATTTCTACTGTTGTTGAAAAAGTTAGAATGTACATTGCGATCAATTTGAAGAGATACCAAAAAGTGAAGGAGGGAGGAAATATTACGATGAACGTGAGAATTATTGCTTATTACCAATTGTTGCAAATTTGTCAGGTAATTATTTTTTCTTGTATCATTTTGTGTATTTTATAGCCTTGAATGAATTTGAATTATGCAGTAGTACAATAATATGATGTTCTATTTATTTAGTTTTAGAAGCATCATTTGAGTTTATTCTTTTCTAAGATTAAAGCTATCTGTATTGTGGTGGAAGACTACTGTTGTATTTTCCCCGTAAGGTCTGGGCTTTGGAACAGTAATTCAATTAATGGATTTATATGGGTACTGAAGTTAGAGATTTAACTATTTAAGGTATGATATACGACTAGTAAGCCTAGCGTAAGAACTGAGAACTCGCTCTGGTTGTAGATTGTTGGATAAATCTAATTGGACTTTGTATTTCCCACTAAACTTAGGTCAACCAAATTCGTTAAACGGATGAATCAAAATCTTATAAGGAGTAACTAGTTGTGAACGAAAGTAGTTAGGTGGATCTTGATAAATGCCTTGAGCTTTGCGTAGGCACATAAAAGATTAAAAGATAAAATTATTTGAGGACTTGGAGATTTAGTTTTGACCATACCTTACATCTATGAATGATAAAGCAAGACTGTTACTAGTCTAGAAAACTGTCCACTTGTATTTGGTACAGTAAAAAATCAGCACAACTTGAAATAGGAAGAAGGTAAAACAACAATAGTTTGCATTTGACAGTAATGCTGTACCTAGAAGTTGAAGAGGAAGTAGGATTTTGGGGTTTTGAAGAAGCAACAATAGTTTAGGAGATATTGATTTTGTCATTTGGATACTTGGATTATTTTTTCCACTTTTGGTTTAAGATTAGAAGTGTTTCTATTGATAAACTTGAGTTGTTTTTACTAACAAAAAACTGGATAATTATGGGAATAGAAGTCTTCCAGATCCCTATTCATGGATATTTTAGTATACCCTTTCTGGAGCCACCTAGTGAGAGTGTGAGACATGTTTATGTGATTATTATTTTATTTAACTTTAATTTTAATTTTTTGTTCTTATGAGTGAGTTGTTGTGTTTTTGTATTTTGCAATACCTTAGTTTTGTGATTTTATCATCTTCATGTAGGTTCATTTTAACTGCTACTTATTATATCTTTCCCTTGATATGTCAGGCCAAGTATTTCCGTCTGTTACTTAAGCCTGTCACGTAGTTTGTATATCGAAAAGCTCTGCATCTCAAGAACTGGTCTTCCTTGTATCACAATTCACAAATAAGAAGTATTACAATTCACAAATAAGAAGTAAAAGTAATCAGAAATTGCGTATGGCATCTTAAATTAGTGAAAAGGGCTTCCCTGCTGCCACGGTAATGGCATAAATCTCCCCTTTTACCTCCGGAACTTTAGATCACATCCTCTTCAGACCAAACAACTACTTTGTCAAAACAGCTTTACTCTGAATCTTAAGTGATATTCCTACACTCATGAGTGACAAACAATTTTTCCGAGAAAAGGCAGTGTCCCCTACTCGGTATCAAGTAGGTGCCTCTTATATGAATTATGGCCCTGTTGAACATGACCTAGGTCCTATCCTACCACTGGCTCCAGACTTGAGGCCCTTTCATGGGGTTGAATTCCAACCCTCAGAAGTATGTCCAAAGAACTTCATTATCTTTGATCAGACTAATAACAGAAGTCGCATCATGTACCACCCTGCTCTGACCCCCCAGAAGTTCAATTCCCCTGGCATTGATATGCATGCAGCATTTCTCGAAGATAATGACACAAGGAAAAATACATGCACCGAGAACGCTGAATCTTCCTCTTTTTTGAAAGAGGATTCAAAAGATATCGATGCTTTAATGAGTTTGGAAGAAGATGAACTCGAAGAGGATGATGAGGTGGTTAGCACTGCACGGACTTTTGGCAGCTATGAATGTGGCTCCCCTGACTCATGCTCCAATTTTTGTTCCAAATCCCGCAAGCCGAGGTTTTCTTCGACTGAGAAGTCATGCTCTGGATGCTGCAGCAGCAGTGACGACAGTGAAAAGCAGCGACGGAGGATGAAGAAAATGGTTAAGGCACTGCGTTCAATTGTTCCCGGTGCCGACCAGATGAATACTGCCACTGTTATTGATGAAGCCGTTACTTACCTCAAGTCCTTAAAGGTTGAAGTGAAGAAACATGGGCTTGGGAATTTCAGTAATTGAGTAAAGCGTTGCCACTGTAACAAAAGTCAAGTACTTTATTCTACAGATAGTATTTTTCATTATCATCTCTTCCTTTATGTCTATTGATACACAGTTCAGTTGCAAGGAGACATTAAGGAGATCATAATACCGACTAAGATTGGAATTAGCGTGTGAAGAAGGCAAATGATGCTTTTGGCAGTGGGCGTATGCCGGGTGGTAAGCAGCATTCTCTTAGAGCCAGTATGGTGGGGTTTCAGCTCCCCAACTTTATTGACTGATCTATGATTTGTTCTTTCGGATGAACGTGAGGGCTGGGAAATGAGTGTGAAGAGAGTCTATGTAATCTGCAAGTTATTTTCTTTTTCTTTTATCATTATTATGTCAAACATCATTTCGGACTTGGTACTAATGATGTTACGACTTCTAGGTACCTTATCTTTTCTAAACGTGTTTATTTATATTTAATAAGTGCATTCACATACTAGTGTTCTGTCTGCATCTCTTTCTACCTTTGAAATATGAAGCCCACAAACATTTTATAATGTTGGTGGCTGTCCTAATCATTCTATCTAAATATGTACTTAAATTGAAAATGGAGAACACTTTATGCGGGCTTGACATGAAGCTTACTTTTGGGGTCGCTATGCAACGTTAAACATTAAAATTTCATTTATGCTTCATAACACAGAGACAGGATGCATATTGTTGCATGCATATAAACTATTCTGTGCTCTGTACTAACCAATAGCTAGCGGTGTTGGTGGAAAAAACTCCCTAAGTCTTTGGATTGAATATGTTTGGTATGTTCATGGCCAACTTTCAAACTTTATTATTGTCGATGCCAATGATGCATTGTCTTTTTACTTTTTCTGTCTCCAATCAACTGTGCTTTGGATGGATGATGTAACTTGGCACTTTGAGACATGCCTGTTAGCTTCCCACTTTGGGTATCATTTGCTCCCCGATGTGGTTGGGGTGTAAAACGGGTCTGTAAGCCATGAACTTGGTCGTATAAAATATTCGTTCTGTACTTGCTAAGATGGTTATGTCTCATCCTTATCTGAATAAAGCATTGTCAATCCGTGAATTTTTCATGCGAGTGTTTTCTTGGAAGTGAAAATGGATGTGTTATACGGTTCTTTATCCAGACCAGGAAAAGAGTAGTGTACTTGCTTCTTGTTTGCATGAAACATCTATCCAACTACGTTCCCTAGTCCCTAGTCCCTAGTCCCTACTTCCATTCCGGTTCAAGTGTTCATTTTTCATGTGCCTCAACCTTGGTAGATGGGCTTGTCGATATGAGCCCGTGGACTGTTCAACGTTTGTGTTTACTAATCCTTAATTCGTTACGCCCTTGTCTTTATAAGCCATCTAGTAAGGTTGCAGTCTATTGAGTAAATTCTAGCACTCTCATACAAATTGGGAGAGAAGCCACCTATAACTTTATGGGAGGAGACCTAAAGAGAGTAGTCGTTCCACATGCAGTTTTGAGTTTCCACAAGAAAGAATTTATTTGGCGTTTGTTTCAAGTATTGAATGCTTAATGGCGAGTGGATGAGCCCAAACATAATGCAAATGACGTTGGACATACTTCAGTACACAGGTTATCCTGTATTCCGCAATCAAACAACTGTCTGAAACAGCAACCAGTGATCAGAACCACCTAGCAAAAAAAAAAAATGTATCCGTTAGTTTCTACTTTCTAGCTGATAGTGTATTGCACGCCTAATAAGATTAATCCGTCCCTTTGTGCATTCAGACAAACTATGGAAACAGTTCGTTTTTTCTCTGTTCTTTGAACATTTCCTTTTTGTAGTAGGCTTATGAAATTTGGACAAGATTCACATGCAAAAGTGATGAATAATTTACAGTTCGTAAGGATTTCCTGACAGCATTACATTATGAAGCAATTAATTAGTTTTTTTCAAAATCAAGTTTGAAAAAGAGAGAGAGAGGGAGAGAGGGAGAACACGTATCATTGTAAAAGAACATTCAATTGAAAGATATTTCCAACCATATGCACAATTTTTACATCCCTAAAACAAAGCGCAGATCACTACGCTACACTTTCCCTTGATACAGATGAGAGACACAGAACGCCTAAACAGGAGTTAGGTATTGTCTACAAAAATAACAAACAAAGAGCAATGGTCCGAAACAGAAAACGCACAACTTCTCAACACTCACATATGACTGCACACTTCAACATATCCCACCTAAAATGCAGCTTGAAAGAAACCGAATACAACCTCCAACAAATTTTTCCTTGGACCTTAACCTGGACACAGCCTTAGGTATCATCGACTTGAGAGTGAAATACAAAGCTCGGGAATGTAGTTGTGATGTCCCTGCCCAAGGAAAATGTCAAGAAAACTGTCAGTTTGAGCCAGAATGATGAAACCAGCACGCAGTGAACATAATAGACTGCAGACCGCAAAGGGAAACATAACATGCATAGTCCTCTAACTAATGTTACAATCTCATTGGCTTGTAAGGGAGCTTCAGATCTTTGTCTGAATCAGATTGGTTTTTTTCTAATTTGATTTATGTTGCATATGCTCTCAATGGATTTTATAGTATGATGGTCATTTGATAAACATAAAATTGAAGGCGCGTCCAGCTTGTTTCTGGAGCTGATTCTAATCACATGGTTATGAGAACTTGATCAAGTCAGATTTATAATCAGAAAAATTATACACAAGATGATACATGTAAAATTTCTTCTTCTTCTTTTTCCCTTAAATAAATCACACCTTGATCACCCAAAATAAAAATTGACCAACTCTTTGTTAGGAACTTATGAATTTAATAGCACTCAACTCAAGGTTGCCAGTAGAGATGGCTACATAAGTTCACTGGTGAAAAGTTTTCTAAATGTTATGCCTTGAGGCAGACAAGGATTGAACCTAGGCATTTCGAAAAAAGTACGATCCAAAAAATACAACAAAAACTTCTGGAAATCAAATGTGAAAGGCATTATTGAGGATAGTTGATGGCCCCTTCTCAAATTAACAGAGGATATGACATGACTCATGAGTGACTGAAGAATCATAATCCTCGACTTATGCTGACAAACATTCTCACCATTTCCCATCTAACTAGGAAAGAGCATTGAAGTGATAAATTTGAAACTTACTTGAGGTATTGAAGGGTCATATTCTTCAACAGAGATGGATGTCGCAGAACAAGACTTCTCCACTCTTCCTTGTCGATCTTCCCATCATGTTTTGTATCAGCTTCCTCAAAGGTCTGTTATATCAGTATCATCATAAAAAAAAAACATTTTTATATTGGTAACACTGACAAGTAACAACAAAAAAGCCTTGTACCTGATGATGAACAGAAAAATAAGGCAATCAACTTTTGACCCAATTTTTCTAAAACTGCTAAGCGAAGTTGGTACACCTGACCAGACAAACCAGCATAATGACGAATAATCTACCTAATGAATGATTAGTGTCATTAGCTGTGTAAGAACTCCCACCTAGAAGCAGCTCAGCCTTTCCATCACCCATCGACTTAACTCACTTGGTGGACAGAGAGACGAGATTATGAATATTAGTTCACTAAAGGCTTTCCTCGTCAGACAAGAGCCTTCCAGATCCATTCCCATATAACCTTAGATCGTGGTCCTCATCGGCTATCAATGCATGGGTCATGAGGATCTGGGCCATCAGACCTGCAATATGAGGATAGCGTCGCATGACTACAAACTGGTGCGTTTTGAAATGATCAAACTTCCTTCCAGAGTATCACCATCATGACCGGAAAAGCCTGGTATTTCTTGGTAGAAGCACTGTACAAACTCAGAAGGCTAAGGCTCTACTTGGTAGCGACTTTCCCTCTATCCCTTCTTACGTTAAATGCACTGGGAATACTTTGCAAATTATCATCTTCACCAAGTAGAGCCTTGTTGTACATAATTTGGCTTGAGTGTAACAGGACGCATTTAGAAGGGGACAAAGTCAACTTTGCAAATTATCATCTTCACCATTCTGGTCATAGTCTACAGGTTTGAGGGCCTTGTTTTAAAGTTTGTCTTCAAATGGAAATTTATACTGTTCTTTAATTGTACTAGGAAAAAAATTAGGAAGTTCATCAATCATTGTGGTACTCTTTCTTTTTTTTTAATCTAAGCTCTGCTATGACATTCTTAAAGGTACTTCCACTTTCGAGATACTCCAACTTTTCTATGTTTTGTAGAGATCTTTAGAAAATAATAACAAAAAAAACAGGTGAAAGAATGAAAGTATTCTTTCAGAAAAGGTTTTGTTGATGATCACAAACTTTCAGACTATTAGCAACAGATTAAAATGGATATCACACACAAGGACACAATGTTACCAATGTCAAGAAGCACGAGCACTCAGATAAAAGCATTTGAAACTCAAAACGGTAATATGAAAGGTCAACTCTGATTTGAAATACACAAATAAACTAATTAAAACATAGCTACAGATTTATTTTTATTTTATTTTTATCGACTAAAAGAAGTTCCATTAACGGTGGAGCAACTTAATAAAGCTGTAAAAGAGTGGCGGGATTTATATTCATGTGTGTTACTAACTTCAATTATCAAAACCATAATTGGTAGCGTCAATATATATTTACATGATTGTTGGGATAAATACCTTGTATGAATTGATAACCTCGGCGAGACAAAGATAGGGTAAAGCAAAAACGAAAAACAGAATCAACAGTTTATGTCTACAACAATATTCATAATGGGTAGAAAATGGCCTAACATGGATGCAGAAAAGCACATAATGGTATCACTGACAACAGAGAACAGTAAAGAAACACCACTGACTGAGTTTGTGGGGGTGTGGGAAATAATATGCAAGTAAGTTATGAATTACACAGCACCTTGTCAATAATACTTTCTATCACATCATCGGAAAGATTCATTCCAGATTCAGCTAGCGTAGCCACTACCATTTGCTTCACCTAGACATACAGATGTGAAGTGAAAATGTCAAAAAAATACTCCTTCAAACTTTCATTGAAAATGAAGGTTCTACAGGATATAGATTCGAGACAACAATGCTTCATTTCATACAAACAATGCATTGCATGTAGATTCTTAGAAACTCAAACAAGAGTGTGTATGTATACGACAACACGTCTGTGTGTTTGCATTATGCATGCCACTACAGCAATATATATTTAATAGCAATAAACATAAAATGAGGTATATCTCAAATAATTGTTTTTTAAATCAGTTATTTAATCCGAGAGTAACAAGCTTTCTCTCAGAACTCGGAAGTCCTCTAAACTAGTTACTGCAAGGGTTATGAAACCTAAATTTGGACATAGAAATCACAGCTAAAAATGATAATTAGAGCTATCAAATATCTCTGAGAAATTACAGCTGAACACTAATATCTCCAAGAAACTATTGTAAGCGTTTACAATTAGAATAATGTCCAAATTTTTTTGAATGTTCTCACTTCTTAAAGAAGAGCAGCTATAGGGCAGCTCTGTGTGGCTTTCGCAGTTAAAATATCTTCATTAAATGTCATTTTTATACGACTTGAAGTTTCATTTATAACCAAGATACAGTAATTACCAATAACATATTGATAAGAATAAGCACCTACCTTATTAATAGAACAAGCTGGTCTAGGGAAAATAGTTAGCAATCATGGTCCCAAATTCATCTAAATGATGCGGACTAACCTTTTCTGGACCAATTCTAATAGCAGTGTTTGGTTCCTTCGATGTATCTACATCATATTCTAATAATGACCAACTTTCTTCTTATTTTTACATCTAACATTACCTTATGAAGAGGAGCACCGAACATGTGTTTGGGCTGTCACATATATCATATTCTAGAATACCACTAAAATTTATGATGTTTTGTGATTTGATGGTTAAAATTTTCTAAGTGATTTTCCTACAAGAGTTCCAATTCTTAGCAACTCATCCTCAGATTTCAAAGATGTATGAATAATTATAAGAAAATCGATTCAGGCAACAGAAGCAATTATGTAAGTATGTACGCTCATTCCTATCTGGTGGATCTCTCCCCGGGATCTTTAATTAGCATGTTTTCTTCAGCTAATGAAAACATGGTTAACATATACTAGCGTAGTTTTAAGATTAATCTCATCAAAAGGTAATATCCAATTTACCATCATCATATATACATGGACACACTAGCAACTATCGGTGCTCACATTACGCCAATGCCTACTAGATACAGCGTGAAATCAAATTTTAGTATTCGCAATCCACATAATATGTGGATGTTGTTATAGCTAGCTAAAGCTCCAAGTTTAATTTGAGCATAAGCAGGCATAAGGTAAGGTTCACAAGATTCGATTATATTGCAAAATTATAGTTGAAAATGACAATAGGTACCTCTTGTCTCTCAATGAACCCTTGTTGCTTAAGATCATACAATTGAAAAGAAACTGCAAGCAAAGAATGTTTCAACATTATTAGCCATAGAGGAACCATTCTACTCATCAACCAAATAGAATGAACTGAAAGAAAATGTTAAACTGACAACTATCTACAACTTACAATCAATCTTATCGTCAATTGGAGCATTGGGATGAAAGACAGAGAGAGCACGTGCAAACTCTTCAAAACCTAATATCCCATTATGCTTTGTGTCAAACAGGTCAAATACCTGAAGATTTGAACCATGGAAATAATTATAAATAATGAGAAGAATACCCTCAAAAAGCAAGCTACGTAGAAAAATGACAATAACAAGAAACTCGCATGCAACTATGATAGAGTCGTCACAATCATTATTTTTGGAACAAAAACTATAATGTGTCTTCATACACTAATAATAGTATGAAACAACATATATAACCACTTAAACTAAATGTAACAGTTGTGAATATGATCCTTTGATGGGATCAGAAGCACGTCCTGGGTGCAAAAAGGGAAATGAAGAAGAACAAGTTGCCTGAAAGAAAATGGGCGTCGAAGGAAAACGGAAATGCAAAACTGCATAAAGTAAAATCGTCCACTTCAAAGAATCATCCACTTTGCTTCTCAAACCCTGCTATTTTTAGTTGAGTGTTTGAGACGCGGTCATGTGGTATGATTCGAAATTCAGCACTAATGAATTATATGCATCATCATAGGAATAATTTCTTAAAAAAATAAAAAAATAAAAAAGGAAAAACTTGGACATGGAGAGTACCCGATCAGCAAATAAGCTTTCCTTCTTATTTGTCTTGAACAATGCCAATTGGAACTCTTCCTGTAAGATTATTATATTTTAGTATAAAGCACATTCATTACATGATGGAAAACAGGTTTTATGTGCACCAGAAAACATTTCTAAATGAAGCAGGGGTAGCAAAATTCTCATCAAGTTTTAGATACAGCACTTTGTTTACATGTAAGGCCAAATTTTAGTACAAAATCATACCCTATGAGTACGTCAAGTCAATTTATGATACAACAGAAGAGAAGAGCAGTCAACCACATGCAAAATAATCAACCTAATTATGTATACACTATACAAGATAACTTGCAATTTGGAATATATCTACCTTGTTGATTAGGCCATCATCAATTACAGCACTGCTAATCTTCTTAAACAACTCATAGAGCGCTTCTATTTCACTTACACTAACTGTGATAAGAACAAAGGGAAAAAGAGGAACAAAGGATGAGCAACATAATCAGCCATAAATGGCTACAATATTCAAGGGAAAATGCATTGACTGGGAACAGAGGATCAACTTGAGAATATAATTACTTTAAGTAATTTTGATAGTAACAGTTTTTCACTTTTTCGTTTATAGGCAAAAGAAACATCAAAGTGACATTTGGTGAAAAACTAATCTGTCCTTCATCGTAAGAAATACAATGGCAACACTTTTGCATGTGCATATGGTTTTCACTTTTCAGTAGCTTCATGAATTCAAATACTATATAAGTGAAAGCCTCGAAGTTTATAATCCTATCATGACATTCAATTTCACTTTTTGTGGGAATAAGAAATGAAAATAGAAAAAAAGATTGGAAAACATACAGACTGTTTCGCGGGCAAGAACTTCAGGATCTTCAAGTCCTCTTGCTGGTTTATACAAATCGACATCACAACAACTTAATATTGAAGCAAACACTTGCTTAAATCCCTCTAGGCACTGCAACATTCTATTTAACTCTTATCAAAACACCCCATACCTGTAAAACAATTAATTACCCCATACTTAAATTCATAACAAAATGAATATATATTTGATAAAAAATGGTCTAAAATGCCCCACACTTACCAACCTTTCAAATCCAAATTAAACATCATATTCAATCAAGGTTTAACGTTAATTTCATTATAAAGTTAACAGGACTAGATCTGAATCAAACCCATAAACTTAATATTATATTAGGGCTTTATTTAATCCAATAATTCAATTACAAAAAAAAAAAAAAAAAAATTGAGAGAAGAAAAGAGGACGGGTGTGTATTACCTAGCTTGTTAGCTCGTTGGATGTGGTTAATGAGAAGAAGAAGAAGTCCATTGAAGCTCCATTGGCAGAGATAGAAAAAATGAGGAGATAGCTCCCAGAGCTTCGTTGTAACAATTTTTTTTTTTTTTTCTTTTTTATTTAGTGAAAATAATTAATAATGTGAATTAGTGATTATACTTAAGTGCTCCACGTTCTCATCTAAACTAACTTACACCACTATATTTAAGTGACTACGGACTCGGAAGTTTTGTCAGGGTGGGCATTCAAGTTGTAAAATTCTGTGTGGGCTTTGTTAACTATTGTATTCAATCTAACTCCTATAAAGAAAACGAGGGCTTCAACAGTAAATTCATCACGCTATTAATTTTTTTTTCTGATTTTACCCCTTGCCAAACACGAGTATTACAACTCATGCCATTTTTTGTTTTATTTTTTTTATTTTGCTTTTTTATCTAACTCCTATAAAAAAAACGAAAGCTTCAACAGTCCATAAATTAATGAAAAATAAAATAAAATCGGGGATTGTTAACGTGGCAGAAACACGTACAAAGAGGCTAGTAATATTAAAATCCTAACTATTACCTAGGGTGTCAAAATGGCCCTCAAACCCTTAGCCCGCCCGCCCTGACCCGGCCCATGGGCTGAAAAAGCCTTCAAAATGAGGCCCTCACACATTCGTGGGCTGGGCCGACCCGGCCCTCAAGCCTTTGAGGGGAGGGTAAGGGCCTAGACTTCGAAACTTAAGCCTTCCCTTAAGCCCGGCCCTCATTAGGCCCTCAACATTTATTACATACTAGCAAGATGCACGTGCTCTGCACGCGATGCCAAATAAAACCCACCGAAGTGGGTGAGCATACTTACAATTCACATTACGTGATGCAGTGGAAGCCGTTGACTTGAAGGGAACTCCGATTCTATTTGATTTTCAGACATACGTAAGCAATAAACTTTTAAGTATAGCTCCAAATCACATGTACTTTGAGCCTAGTTTTGTCGTTAAGTAAAAAAGAAACTGGTTTTTGTGTCCAAAGTTTTGGAAGAGTTATAAAATAACAGCGGCGGTTTTAGAAAGTGAAACGATTTCTTATGTTCCAAGCTTGTTCAGCATTGAACAAAATGCTACGATATATCAGAAGATTCATGAAAATATGATATGGGTAATTGATAAAATGAGATACCGAGCATTGATTGAAACGTTCCGATATATTAGCATGTCAATGACAAAAACAAAATGGAGTTCGCACAGCCTAACACGACAATAGATATGCTTTTAGACTTTAGAATTCAGACAATTGATCTTGATTTGGTCTCTGGTCTGGGGTGAGGACCTTATTTTGATCCGCTTTTTGGCTCACAAATGGTTATGTGGTCCGAGTAATGTTGAGCCGAGCTTCAAAATTTTCGGGAACAATTGTGAAAAAATAACATTATTTAGATAGCGATATAGCACCTCATATTCGTAGATCTTTTTACCCATTGACGCTTAAATTTGTTGCACCAACGTTGGTTGGCGTTAAAATTTGTTGCACCAACTTTGGGCTACTAAGAGAATGATCATTTCAGCAAGGGATTGTTTCAAAATAGACAAAATAGAAATGGAGTAAGTATGTCACACTTGAGAATGCTCAAATTTGCATATAACATGTATAAAGCTCCAAAGATTACAAGTACATGACATCTCGCTAGATGACGCCCCACCATTTGGCTTCGCCCATATAGCCTCGGATATTTTTGAAACCCACAATATTCTCCACATGACAGGTTGAAAAGTGGTTCTCTTCGGTAGCCGGGGTATTGAATACCTCCAAAGATAAGGCCAGTGTCGTGTGTAATAGTTTACATAAAGCCAGTCAGTATTGCAAACATGTATAAGAGTTTCACCATGTTGAGTAACTATTGCAAAAACATCCTGCAGATTCAAAGATGTTGGAGAAAATGAAATGCCCTGGTTCTCATTAGCCCTACACTCAAAAATATCGCTCTATCACTTCCGAGGGCGACAATCTTTTTTTCAATGTTTTGGCATCGACTTGCAAAAGAAAATTAAATTGTAAAGACTCTCATTGTGGCTCGAAATATGTGCTCTTATTCCATCTTAAATTTGGAGCATCCAACTCAAAGCGGGAATAAGTGAAGAGGCTCCAGGAACTAATTTATTATATGAAAGACTTTAAACTCCTTGTGTGGGATATACTACATATCTCAACAGAGGTTATAGTAAGCGGGTATGCCTCAAGTAAAGAAACATTATGAATTTCCAAAAGGCCAAGGCGAGGGACAACTACCTTACCAGTTTGCAAAGTTCCCTCTGTTTGTCAAAGGGGTTGAATATCCATCAATAACAACCTGAAAGGATGAAAAAATATCATCAATATAGAGTTAAGTAGTCAAGACTTGGGAGGTTGGACGGTTGGACCCACAGTGTTGGGATCAAGTCCCGCATTGAAGGGGAAAGGAGATTCAAGGGTTCAGGGAAATAAAGTTGTAAGTATCCAAAAAAAAAAAGGTGTTAACATACACCTTGAGTGCCAGAGTGACTAACCTAAGCCTCTCAAAGCACTACCCTATTAGTAGACGACCTCAAGGTGGAAGATGGACAAAAAGATTGTGCCAAAAACTCAAATACATGTGGTCAAGACCAAGACTTAAAAAGGTTTAAAATAATGTTCATTGATTGTACAATTTCGAGCAACTACCAAGATATGCACTTATGCACTAATTTAAAAGGCATCGTGCATCTGCGCAAAATATTTACTTCTTAAGAGCGATTTGTAAAACTATCAAAAAAATAAGTGTTAACAATTTAACATACATCTTGAACACCAGAGTGACTAACCTAAGCCTCTCGAAAGCATCGCCTTTATTAATAGACTACCTCAAGGTGGACAATGGACGATAAATTGTGCCAAAACTCACATACATGAGGTCAAGACCTAGACTTACAACTGCTAAAAGTTTAATATATGTTTATTTATCGTACATTTTACAGTAATTACCTAGATATGCACTAATTCAATGGGCATTGTGCATCTGCACAGAGTATTTACTTCTTAAGAGCGATTTGTGTAGAGTACCAAATGGCACCACAAGAACGGCTTCAGGATGTGTGATTATGAGAACGTGTAAATCATGAAACAGGTTTTTTTTTAACTTTACATTCCTATATGCTCGCAAGTAAACCTATTTGATCTATGGCGAACCTGAATGACGGCCTGACTTTTGGATTCGCCAGCAACTGGAGAAAGGTTGAACCATCCCCTTTCTCTATGATGAACTCAATAGTACCTCTTCCTGTAAGCCTTTAGTTATATGAAATGTTAGAATTTCAGGCAAAAATTGGTTAAGAGTCAAGAATACAATTATTGCAGAAGTATACAAGCAACCATAATCTCCCTTTCCTCCACAGCTCCACATGTCTAAGACCCCTGACATTCTAAACCTTGGTCTACCAAAATGAATGTGGTGCCACTAAATAGATACTTTCATAAGATATAAATCATTCTGTAAGAAAATCGGAGGCTTCGTACCTTTGGGTATTTCAGAACTGTTTAGGTAACAAAAGGACAAATCTGAGCCCGACATTCCAAAATTAGAAAATGTGATCGGTTCTACATACCAACTCCAACAGTACTATCTTGGACAGAACTCAAAGACTATCGGTATATGTTGGAGAACAAACACTGTTTAGATAGGCTTGAAACAATTTCTGGTATAGACGATATTTTTCTTGAACTTAATAATTACCTCGGACTCACAATAAAACAGCTACCGTAAAAGCTCCAACTCAAAGAATAGTATCTAGTGAAGATGCAAGACACTGTTGATACTCATCAGATCCTTATCCTTTATATAGTCAAGAAGGCTCTGCAATCCACCCTAGAAACCAAGAACCGATTAAGAGTTTTTAATTCGTTCTGCAATTAGACTACTTGAGATGCTATATTAATAAGGCCTTAAAGTATATGTATACCAAATAGATAAGTTTTAAACTTTTGTCATCACACTAAGACACTAAATAACTCCTTCCGTCATCACACTTAAGTTTTAGTGGTAGTGAATTTAGTGTGTCATCGCACTAAGCAAGTGTTATACTCTACTAATTGAATTATGGTATATATTAATAAGGCCTTAAAGTATATGGATACTGCATAAACTGAATAAAGTCACTAATACAAACCTCCGTTACAAAGAAAGCATGAAACCCATATGGAACTCTATTTGGGAGCTCAACAACAGCAACAGGATCTGGTGACATTGTTTTTGCATCAATGACATTTACAGAGGATTTTCTGCAGAGAAAAAAGCAAATGACATTAATGACATTACATACATTAATAAGCAAATGGTGAACTCTCTTTCTTCAACTATAACATGCAAAAACTTCTGTGAGTTAAGATTTTGATTCTTTCAGCCTGTTTTGTTCTAACCTCATCAGAATCCATCCACAAACAAACTTCCCCTTCAATTTCATAATGATCTAGGTGTGGTCCTTTTCGTGTCATAAATCAAGATAGGGATATCCCAAGCACATAGGGGTATTTTTTATATCAAGATATCAACTTGACCTAATCAAGACAAAAATCATTGTAACGTAGGTGTTTATATATATCACAACCGTGATGATGCAAACACTTATCTAGTTTTTCTAGGTCATCACAACTCATTCAGGCTTATAATATATGTCCACGAGACTATGAATTTCTTAATTAAACAAATTCGGGGGATCTTATTTTCATCCTCAGAACAGACTATAAGATTCATGGAGATGAACTTTATACAACAACAAAAGAGAAACTTGAAGCCCTAGAACAATGTGAACAACATTCATTATCAGCATGTGGATCTTTTTTCTAAGGCAAGAAAGGTTATTGATTTAAAGGAAGATACCTCTGTAGTTGCCAATTAAACGCTTCTAATGATAATGATAACATTACTTTGACAGTGTTTTCATGATTCACGACATTTAGGAAGAGAAGTTACCTTGTGTTTTCATCATGGACCGAAAAAATATTAAGTAGCCGTCATCCTCTTCACACTTGACACCCGGCTCATGAGAGGCGAAAATAGCTTTAGAACCAAATCTTGCAGGTCCTAAGTCATAGATTCCTCAAATATTTCCTCCAGCCTCTAGCATTTCTTTTTTCAGCCTCCGATTCAAAGATGTAGCCACAATTTCTACAAGATCACATCATATATATACTAACACAACCAAGCTATCACTGAGTTCATGAAGAAATGAGGGAAGTTGAAAGAACTTCGATATTAATGGTAGTTAAGTGGGTATTAATGGTATTTAAGTGGCTATTAATGGGAAGGCAACACCGCATGTCATGTCAATATAGAAGGCGGATTTGGTTTTTGCCCTGAATTTACATAAAACTCCTCAATGCATTGTGTTGTAATTGAAGGGTATAAATAGAAATACAAAATTAAATGACGAAATAGTCCTTTTTAAAGACATTGAATAATATTTTTTTGTATTTAATTAGGGGTATTAGGTGGTAGAAAAAAGGCTGGTCTAATTTAAAAGGCCAGGTTAATTATGGTGTATTTTACTAATAGAGATATTTTAATAAATTTTTTTACAATATATTTCATTTTAACATTAATATGCTAAAAATCACTTAAAAAAACGTTTATCTATTAAGTTTGCCAACCTTATAATTTCATTATAATATTTTATGAAATGAATTTAATTGATCTTAATTGACTAATACAACTTTAACAAGTTTTTTTAGTAGTTTGAAGGTTTAATTGTGAAGTGCATTCGATTTTATCATTTTTAACTAATGTTTCTAAATTTATTTTGTAAATCAAATGTATAACATAGTATCCGACCCTCACGTTTGGCCCTCAAGCCCGGTCCTTCAAGCCCTCTCGAGAGGGTTGAGGGGCGGGTAAAGGCCTTGAGATTTAAGCATTGGCCCGACCCGGCCCGGCCCTCGAAGTAAATGAGGGTAGGACTGGCCCGGCCCTCAAAGCATGAGGGATTCATTGTTTGAGAGCCGGGCCAGCCCGGCCCAACCCATTTGACACCACTACTATTACCTGCTTTATATACCACATACACTTGTAAAGACCTAACTACCCTTACATAATATCTTATATATCTAACACCCCCACTCAAACTCATGATGTCTAACATCAAGAGTTTGCCAACAACAAAAACAAAATACACTACATTTCTTAGCCATTACGCTACTGCTACTACATTGCCACTGTCGTTGTCATTGTCATCAACTATCATGTCATTGTCATTGCCATTGCCACATCATTACTGCTACTGCCATTGTCATTGCCACTACCACATCATTACTGCCATTGCCACTGCCATCAACTACCAATCAATACTACCGGCTGCAAAAGAAGGAAAGAACACCGGCTACAATCCAAACGCCGTACACTAAGTACAGGCTGCAAACAATCCAAATATTACTCATACTGCGAACTTCCAAATACTACCAACGATACCAACTTAACACTTCCCCCACTCAAGTTGAGCATCCAGAATACTCAACTTGCTACTACCATGCCATTACCTTTGCCACTACTATGTCATCCAGAATATGAACAGTAGAACTAGAACTGGATACCCAAATCGCAAACAAAGATAACAAAACCACAAACAGAATGACCCAAAATGTGAACTGGATAGCACAAAACATGAACTGGATAACCCAAATGGTAAAATGGGTCGAAACCGACCCATATAACCATAACGCCATCTCCTTGACCCATTTTCACTAACCCATAAAACACCCACATACTTTAAACAATAACTTCTACATCCAAATCAACTTCCAATCATTAGCACCAAATCAAACAAATAATAAACATGGATCTACTAACACTAATTCAATAACTCCATTAGCTTCTCAAAATCAAATCATGAATCAGTCGAACTCTACACATTCACCATAACAAAACCAACCATAGATATCATACTCTCCCGAAACAACAAACCCCATAACTCACAAAGTCAATAATCAATCTAACATCAAATTAGATCCATAAACCAAAGCATCCAATAACTAAAGCAATCACAAACCATCACAGCCAAATCAAATTGTTCAACAGTACTATGTATTGCAATTATCAAATCAGTGGAAACGAAATGCGAAAACAATACCCACCATTACCTTCTATAGCCCGGCGGCAGTGGCTACCACCGCCGGAAACCGAACTCAATTTCGTAACTACCAGGACCGAGACCTACGCTCTGATACCATGTTAACTATTATATTCAATAATATGAAAACCCTAACTATTACATGCTTTATATACCACATACACTTACAAAGACCTAACTTCCCCTACATAATATCTTATATATCTAACAGGCTTTAGTTAGTGTTTCCAATAAGTTATAAAATTTTGTGATTATTGAACTTTATTGTTGAAAAACACAAACTACAAAATTATAACATATAATATTTTTAGTTCAAAAGGAATAAGTGAATAACATATTATTTCAATGTAGCCCAACATACAATACATGGGCTAATCTATAACATTTATGGTTGATACATTTAACATGATCTAGAAGTTAAACATGATCGTTTAACTTTTAACATAATCTAAAAGTTAAACATTATCGTTTAACATGATCTAAAAGTTTAACATGATCGTTTAACATAATCTAACATGATCGTTTAACATGATCTAAAAGTTTAACATGATCGTTTAACATGATCTCAAAGTTTAACATGATCTAAAGTATAACGTTTATGACGTTTATGGTTGATACATTTAACATGATCTAAAAGTTAAACATGATACATGGGTTAAACATATATTAGCCCAACACACAATACATGGGCTAATATATAATGTTTTTTTTTAACTTGTGTTATTCAATATAATTCAAGAGATAGCGAGTGAAGTGATTTTGTTATTTGACAGAAGAGTTTTATTTGTTTTTTTTATATATAAATAAAAATTTGGGTTTTTTAATTGCGAGTTGGTTTAATGTTTTTTGTTTTTTTTAATTGTTTGTAACGAGTGGGGTAAGTATTACCAAAGAGTTTAATAAGGAGTTAGGTTATCGGAAATTGTGAATGATTTTGTTATTTGGTAGAGGAGTTTTATTTGTTTTTTTATATATAGATAAAAGTTTATATTTTTTAATTGTGACTTGGTTTAGTACTTTTTGTTTTTTTAATTGTTTGTAACGAGTGGGATAAGTATTGCCAAAGAGTTTAATAAGGAGTTGGGTTCTCGGGGATTGTGAGTGATTTTGTTATTTGGCATATGAGTTTTATTTGTTTTTTTAAATATAGATAAAAGTTTGGATTTTTTAATTGTGAGTTGGTTTAGTGTTTAGTGTTTTTTGTTTTTTTTTTTATTGTTTGTAATGAGTGGGGTAAGTATTGTCAAATAATTTAATAAGGAGTTGGGTTATCGGGGATTGTGAGTGATTTTGTTATTTGACAGAAGAGTTTTATTTGTTTTTTTAGATATAGATAAAAGTTTGGGTTTTGTAATTGTGAGTTGGTTTAGTGTTTTTTGTTTTTTTTTAATTGTTTGTAACGAGTGGGGTAAGTATTGCCAAAGAGTTTAATATAAGGAATTGGGTTATAAGGTATTGAGGGATTAATTAAAATAGTGTGTTTATTTTTTTCTTAAATATGATTGGTTTATTTTTTGTCCTAAATAAGTGACAACTAATTGAACTCTTTATTAGAAAATTTATTATTTTGTGCCGATAATACTGTAGCCCCAAAAGGCAACCGCTTGGGTTGCTTTGCCTCAGAGGCGACACTACTTCTACTTTATTATATTTCCATCAATTGTCCTATGTTTTGCATGATTTTATATATTTGAATTTCACTTATTTAGAATTGGAAACTTAAATTAATTATGGTTTTACACTAAGTACTGTTTAACTTAAACCCCATGTAACTCAAACATTTATACACTAATTATATGCGGTAAAAGTTTACTACAAGTGGAAACTGACGAAAACAATGTAGTTAGATTATTATTATTTTTTTTTTTCTAATTTTGGTTTTGCAAATTTTCTTCTTATGCAATTTGTATTTCAATATGTATGCTTTTAAATCGACTTTTAACTTCAATTTGGTATTTTCAAAGTTTATGCATATATGAGTACCAAAAAAAAAAAGCGTTATATATATATATGAGACCAAATATTGGTTTTCATTGGGCTACATATTGATGTGGGTTGAATTAGTTGGCACTTTACAAACTTTTTTAGGGGGCATTCAACAGTCAGCACAAACGATTGAAGACAAAAAGCATTGTTCGATCCTCAATAAGTTACTGTTCATATAAGGCAATTCAATAGGGAACTAATGGGCAAAACCTTGGAAATGCTCTAAGTCAAGGAAACTAGAAAAGGCTCCAACTGACCTCTTGTCAAACTCAGTTTCAAAGAGAGAGAAAATTACTGTGTTTTCCCTATTTTGTCACAATGGCATGTTAGTATGTCAACCTAGCTTAGTAGAGCTGTAGAGGTGCAACAATGTTGTTGTACCACGACCCTATTGATTAGTTGCTAGTGTGGTTGACTATTAGCTAGTTTGGTCATGGGATCAAGCTGTGGTAAAACACAAAAAAAAAATGTTGCCTCTATATATATATTATAACTCTCCCCCTCCTCAATTGAGGAAGCGTTGTTAGAGTGTCCATGTGTCCAGACTAATTACGATAAATCAGGAGAAAAAAAACTGCCGAGAAAAAAAGAAAAAACAAGCTGCGAGAAAACCCACCGTACCTCTTCCTTCCCAAAACCCTTCGTCTTTCTTCCTCTCCCAAAACCCTTCCTCTGTTTATCGAATATCGAAAAAGAAAAATCCCTTCCTCTAAACCAAACATTAAATTTTACGAAACCTTATCGAAAAACCTCTTCTCCTTCGTTTCCTTTCAATTGTTTGACGAAGCCGATGACTCAGTCTTCAAACCACTCACCTCAACCCCACTATGGAAGGAAATTTTAGTTAATTAAACATCATTTATGTTACCATATTCGGTTTTCTACTCTTTGATACACTGATTTTATGAGATTTGTATTTGCCTTTTTAGTTTTTACTACATCTCTTGATTGAGATAATGGTTTTTGGCTTACTACTGCAAGGCCTAATAGGGACTCAACCTAAGTAACAAATATACTTCTTGATCCATCGAAATAACAGGCAATTAATTTGTTTAGTTCCTTTTTGCTGTTTCGAGTGTTCATGTATAGTAGATGTTTAATTAATGTGTAAGTCATTCATGTGACACACTTTATAAAGATGAATTTTATTTATAGTACTGAAACCAACACATACCATTATCGAAAAAGATCGTCACATGGGATGCCTCATTCCCAAGAAAAATAAAATGATAATTCAAATCCTTTTAAGATGAGCAATTAAGTCGAGATTAATCACTACCCAAGTATTTGTTGAGAAAGTCGATGTTGAGAAAGGTTATCCAAGATTAAATTCTGTTGTTGAGAAATGTTTACCCCTAAAAAGGAAACAATACTTAAGGTAGGGATGTCCCAATTCTTTGAGCAGTTTTACCGAGCTTTGTTGTAGAAGGATCTTGAGGTTGTTAATGCTTTGGTGGAGAGCGAAACGTCTTTTCTCAATATAGCTATGCAAAGGCGTGAATGTTGTAACCATCCATATCTATTCCAAGGCGCCGAGCCTAGCCCTCCTTATGCTACAGGGAGACCATCTTATTACCAAGGCAGGTACATTTTATTTCAGAATGCTTCTTGATTTATTGGGATTTAATGATCAATCAACTTACTTCCAATTTATCCCCCCTCCCTCCCTCCACCAAAGGGAAAATGGTTCTTTTGGATAACCTACTTCCAAAGCTGAAAGAACGAGATTTGAGGGTCCTAATATTTTACCAGTATTTGTCCCATGCTCTATGGCGTTTTACTTTTCTCAAAATAGTTCTCATTCATGGTGTAGTGATTTCCTTTTATTATTTGGCCTTTGGCACATTTACTTTGTAATTAGATGACTAGACTGCTAGACATTTTGGAAGACTATTCAGTGTTACGTGGGTAGTCTGTATATATATATTATAGCTCTCCCCTCCTCAATTGAGAAAGCGTAGCTAGGGTGTCCACGTGTCCACACTAATTACGGTAAATCCGGAGGAAAACTTGCCGATAGAAAAACTTGCCTCCAACTCAAAATGAAACCCAACAAAATCCACGACTCTCATACGAACTGATGTCTCTCTCCCACTCTCTCTTCTCTACCACCCAACCTTTCTTCTCCCATCAATGCAAGAAGATTTGTACAATTGCAGACTTTTGATTAAAGAGAATCTGATTCGATGTCACAATATATATTATAGCTCTCCCCTCCTCAATTGAGAAAGCGTAGCTAGGGTGTCCACGTGTCCACACTAATTACGGTAAATCCGGAGGAAAACTTGCCGATAGAAAAACTTGCCTCCAACTCAAAATGAAACCCAACAAAATCCACGACTCTCATACGAACTGATGTCTCTCTCCCACTCTCTCTTCTCTACCACCCAACCTTTCTTCTCCCATCAATGCAAGAAGATTTGTACAATTGCAGACTTTTGATTAAAGAGAATCTGATTCGATGTCACAATTACGATGTCCCATCGATCTGCTTCTCAAGTCGCACCAATTTTGGTTGGAGAAGATCCAATGATTATATATGGGATAAAGAGAGATTATTGTGCAAGCAAATCGGGTTCTCTGTCCTTTACAGTATCCCTAGATAGCAAGTTGCATCATCAATCACATGCAAATACCGAAAATCAGATCATAATGGAAGGAAATTGTCCCGGTAAGAGGATCTCTCCACACGCAACTTTGAATGACAGTCCAAAAGGAATTCAGTTTACAGCAATCCTTAGTTTGCAGATTAGTCAAACCGGGCTGTATTGCTTTTGGTGGCTTCATCTTCTTTTGATGGACCATTTACCAAGCCAGCTGATTCGGTTTCTTCCCGAAAACAGAGTAAACGCGCGGCCTCTTTAGGTAGGCTCTTCTTCTCTTCTCTCGATCCCATTCTGTTCTCCTTCTTCCACACTTTCTCTATACCATATGTTGTTTAACAAAATGCCAAGCAATATTCTAGCGAGAATGTTCTTTTCAAATATGCGCAATTAATTGTTTCTGATTAGTACTGTTGTTTAACAACATTGTATTGTTTCGTTTAACTGTATAAGCTTTGATCTTCTGTTGATTGATGAACATGTACGTATCTATGACTTTATGCTTTTGATTGATGAACATGTAGGGTCTATGACATTATCTTTTAAGTTGCAGTCCTTTGTCAAGGTCTAAATGCTTTAAATGACCGCCACTCATATACCTTGCTCACTTCTTCACTGGATAGTATTTTTGTGAAAGAATCATGATCGTGCTGAGTTTACAACATTTTTTTGTAGATTAGTACATGTCGTGAGATTATTTGACGGCTGAATAAACCAAAAAATTAGAATTTACATCAGACATTTACGTTATTCTAAATGCTGTTGTATCTGTATTCAGTTTTAATTAAATATATTAAATCATCAAGTTAATTAGAATTGCTTAATTTAGGTGTGGTAGATAATATAGAATTCACATTAAGTTAAGAAGTCGTACATGATTATGACCCTCCTAACTAAAATCCTCATTACTCCAAAATATGTGCATATTTGTTGTCCATAATCCAAATGGAATTAATGGTTGAGCAAAAGTCATATATGCAGATATGCTCTTAGTGGGAAATCTTAACATAGCAAGTGGTTTATTCTGCATTTGTTTGTGTGCAATAGTAGCATAATTCTGTGTTGCGTAGGTACTTCAAAATTGAAGCCGTACCGTGTCGGACACTCCGCATTTTAACTGAAAATGTCGTGTCTCCGGAGTGTCCCTGTCGTGTCTCAGTCGTACCCGTGCAACATAGGAGTATATGCTCAGTGGATTTTGGTTATAGGAGTCTTTACAAGTTGTAATTCACTGCAAACCGACAGCCACAGCCCCACAGCCTGTCAACATGCACGCACGCACACGCACACACACAGATGCCTAGAATATATATAATATTCTACAAACTATTGTAGAATATTATATCAACTCAATATATTCTTTCATCTAATAATCTTCATTAAAGAGGGTCGTATATATGGACCTAACTATGGCAGGCCAATAGTCAGAAAGAATTAGCTGAGGTTAGTTTATCTCATATATTTTGTTCTTATAACCATTACTTAAGTCCCAAGTAAATTAATTTCACTACCAAATTGCAATGCTTTGTTTTGCTGATTATGAATTTCGACATTGGGAACTTGCACAGTTGCACTCTGTCCTTCATGATGTTAGCCTGTTAAATTACACAAGCAAAAAAAAGCTTGAAGATTCTTTCAAACGTGATGGAAGTTTGAAGTCTCAAGAGATTTGGTCATATTGAAGAAAGACAGCACATTTAGCCATTGATCCCACCTCTTAAGCCGATGAACTGCTACGGTTTCGGGTCTCAAGTCAAGTCCTGTCACCAAGGTGGAGGGAAGAGACCCCTAACTTTGTTTTGACATCATTTGATTCAAACTTATCCTGTCAACGACATAGTCCATCAATTATTATACTGTAAGTCACCATTGTGCACCTTACTTTCTTCCTCTTCATCTCATCAAGAAGCTGGAAGTCCTTATCCATACTATTCTCTCGACAGTACCCTTTGACCACTGAGGATGAATCATTAAACGCTGTAGGAACTTTTACCTACACAAAGTAGAAATCTGGGATTAGTTTGGGCGTACCTATGATTGCTCGGCTCACCCCAGTCATCCCATCCTTGAAGAAGTACAGCACTAGAATAAGGACCTTCCTAAGATGGCAGTCCCTATGCCAGTGATCCTACAACCCAAGAAGGTAAAGCCCGTGTCCTGTGCTTCCGAGACCCTGCGTTGTGCTGTGATTGCACTTGGTCCTTTTACAAGGCAATGCACATGGCATTTCTGCAGGAATTAACGCAAACAGAAACAACGTTAGTTTTGTGTCTCTCTAGCCTAGCTTTACACCTCTGAGCTGATTCAACTTCATTTGCTTGAGATTTTTCAGTAGCAGAAGCTTCAGATTTGGAAATACATATTCGTTAGAGCTTAGAAATAATCTCCGAATAGATATTAATTAGAACAACGAAGAAGTGGACAAATGAAGTAAGGCAGATGCTGTTGTCTGAAAAATCGGATGCAAGATTAACAAAGTTACTCACCACCATGAGGTGTAGAACTTGAATATATTTGGGAAGTACTGAAAGAACTTGAGCCATGAAACTGTGCATCCCTCATATCCTATCATAAATCATTTCAGTAAAAGAATAACAGAAGAATATGCATAACATTCATACTTTCGAATTGAAAATAAAAAAATAATCTAAAATAGTTATGCTCACAGAAAAAGAAGCACTGTGCCTCAGTCCGCTATCTCTGGAAGTCGTAGAAAATTTCTCCGAAATGGATCTTTCTATACGTTCTCTTGCCTCCATAGCAGCCTACTCTGCAGCACGCTCCCGAGCCTCTGCAGTTGCTCTCTCTACTGCAGTACGCTCTGCCCTGAGTCTGGATTATGTAGAAGCCTTCTCAGCTAATGAGTTCTCTCGAGCCTCTGCACATGCTTTCTCTAATCTTTCACGAGCCTCTGCCATTGCTCTTTGACGAGCTTCAGCAGTAGCTCTCAATATACGCCCTCTCGCGAGCTTCGCGAGTTGCCCTTTCAACAGCCATTCTATCTTTTTCTCTTTCCCTCTGTATATCCTCTTCTAATTTTCTTCTCCGTTGGTCCTAAACTTAACAAAAATATAAATTTTAATGGACACTACCTGCAGCAAGTGCTGTGTATGGGCTGCTTAAGCTATTTTAACACCACAAACCACAAATACACGTTCCAGTGCAGTGCTATACGAGGCATTAATCGTCCAAGAATTGAATGGCAAAGGGCGATTTTTTATTGAAACTTTCTGAAAGATTATTAAAGAAGCAAACTTCCTCATCCACGTGTGAAAGTACTCTCAATTCCACCAAAGGGAACTCCTTCCAAATGAAAAACTATGAGTCAGCCTTTTGAGACATACATCACCAACCTGAGAAGTATCTCCATACACCATACAAGTGTACTTGCAAGTTGCAACTAAACTATCAAGATTTTTAACTCTTCTTCATCAATGTCCAACTGTCGGACCTTCTAAACGGATTGTAGCTTTTCAGCATTCTACATAGGATAATAAAAAACTAATCTAATAAATGAGTAGGACTCTGGCTTCACATGAAAAATTACAGAGACATTATCTATATCTACTGCACACCTCAGTGAATCCAAACATGTAGCACAAGCTGCAGTATGTCAGGGAAGAGTTCACAACATGAGCAGTAAACCTTTCGCAACAAAAAAAAAAGAGAGTTAACAGAGATCATAACATTAACAAAGAAGCTGTATATCAACCATCTTCTTGACATGTTTTACTCAATAACACATTCAACAGTTATCACCAATGAAATTTCAGTAAAACCTTTCAAGTCAAATCAACCTGTTACATAAATAAAGACTGATGAATTCTAGAGGTACACAAGAATGTAGGACTCCTGGAATAAAACTACATCTAAATGTCCTCTTTTGCTCGAGACTAGGTATCTCTTTCAGATTCATCAAGTAGGGAATTTGCAGGCACATCTTGGATTTGGAATTGCGGTATCTTCTTTACAACCTCAGGAATTCCCTTTCTTGAGGAGTTGAGAAAGAGGGTCGTATATATGGACCTAACTATGGCAGGCCAATAGTCAGAAAGAATTAGCTGAGGTTAGTTTATCTCATATATTTTGTTCTTATAACCATTACTTAAGTCCCAAGTAAATTAATTTCACTACCAAATTGCAATGCTTTGTTTTGCTGATTATGAATTTCGACATTGGGAACTTGCACAGTTGCACTCTGTCCTTCATGATGTTAGCCTGTTAAATTACACGTTACAAGCAAAAAAAAAAGCTTGAAGATTCTTTCAAACGTGATGGAAGTTTGAAGTCTCAAGAGATTTGGTCATATTGAAGAAAGACAGCACATTTAGCCATTGATCCCACCTCTTAAGCCGATGAACTGCTACGGTTTCGGGTCTCAAGTCAAGTCCTGTCACCAAGGTGGAGGGAAGAGACCCCTAACCAAGTCAAGATGCTTCTATGGTATTGAAAGTTAAGACATTCCTTCACAATACAGTTACAATTATGGTGGAGTCCTATGTTGGTTCAATGTGATATATGCTGCTGCCAATTACCCAGTAATTCACTATGAAATGAAATAGCTGGACCTCAATAGCCTGTCGCAGCACTATTCCACATTTTTCCTAATTCAAGATGGAGGAAAGATTACCATTCTATCTTTTTGAGGACCTTAGCATGATGATGGTCATTCCCAAAACTTTTGGGTCGCAACTCATGACTACATGATTCCCCAAGATTACCAGATGCAGCTGTCTGTAATTAAAGGTCATTAGCTCTTTGCACTACTGGGTTGGTGGCTACTGTTCTGTTTCTGACAAAAAGATTTTTAGGAATATGATTCATTTTGCTCAGGGCTTCAGGCCTTCTTCTTTTCTTTTCTGTGTGTGTGTGTGTGTGTGTGTGTGTGTGTGTTTATTTTTTTTTTCCTACAACCCTATCTACATCCATATGCTCCCCTCTCATTACTTTTTATGTTCATTGAGCTTTGAACTTGATATGTATATCAATCAACCAAACTTGCCCATATTTGTTTTCTGCTACAATATGATGGAGTTTGGACCAATTGCTGACTCAGATTTTTTCTTAAGTTCAGACTTACCAGCCTGGATATACTGCGCCTGTTCCATCTCAACCCTGCCCTGATGATACCACCATTGATATCAGGCAAGTTTTATCTCTGATTTTTTATTATATTTAATTTTATTCTTTGAAGATTGAAAGACACTTATTTAGTATTTAATAAAAATCCGATTTCAATCGAAGCTCAATGAACATAAAAATCAATGGTGGATCGTTGATATGAATTTTAGAGAGTGAGATCCGATTTCAAGTTTGAGTGGCCATATTAGCCGTAGATTGCTTAAATACCTGTTCAGTGGAGACTAGAGAGTATTTATGATATGCTAAGAGTGTATGACTAGGCCTGAATTGGTTAGGGTGTGAGTGTTTTTCTCTTTTTCTATTTTCCTAGCTACCTAAGCAAACAAGCCGTTCGCTTAGGTTCAAAGTGCTACGGCAAAATTGAGGCTGGTGTTTTAATGTTTAGTCACATAAAAAACTGAAATTGGTCATCATCACTCCCATTTCATCGCTTAAAAGTAGGAACTAATCAATGAACCGAACCTAATCCCCCCCTAATGATCACAGAGGTCTACGAAGTACTACGACTACTATCATAAGCTAAGTTGCCCACCCTCTCAGTGTCTTTCAGACCATTATGTTTTAGTTAGGTTAATTAATTCATGAAGCCCCAAACATTAAACTAGACTTTATGTTTCTGAGCTGCAGCCTTGCAGGACAGTTTAATATATTCACTCAGATTCTCTTCATTTGTTTTCTCAGGAAATCAACTTTGTCTCTTCCTGAATTGAGTTTAGTAATATGAAACTTGGGATATAGACAAAGAAAGAGAGATCCCTTCAAGTTGAGGCAGCAACTCTACGTGTTGGGATATTTTAGTTGCAACACTAGCAAGTTGCAACACTAGCTCTTGAATTAGATATCAGTAGTTATGAAGCTTAACAGAGCAATACTTGATAAGGTCACAAGGATAATGTTATCATATTGTCGATTATAGTCCAAAACCCGAATACTATATACTACATTTTTATAACATATTACTATATTAGGCTTCATTTTTGGCATTGGTAAAACAGTTTAGTACTTTTGTTCTTATGATTTTGAACTTACAAAGTTACATGTAATGCATGCACTATCTCCTTTAAAACCAAACACGACTGAGTTTGTGGTCTGGAACTCATCCTTCAGAAACTGTAAAGTCAAGCTTTATCAAAATCACTATCTTTGAGTGAAACCATTTGCGTGTCTGTTGGCTCCCCTATCCAGCTGTTTAACCCTGCCTATTAGAATGGTTCTGATTTTTGTGAGACCGTGATTTTTGTGAGACCATGCTTTTGTCTCCACACACTAAAAAATGTGGAATTCCCATGTGGTAGGCTTTATAGTCGTGTATTCAGACTCAATGTTGTTTTTGCATTATCAACTATTATCTCCAATTGAAGTGATACTAAAAAGAATTCTATTACACTTGAAAAGAACGTTATATTAAGAAAAAAAAACTTCTTCGCCATGAATTTTAACTCTTTACGCATTAAATAAAGTTTACTCATGATTTTGTGACCCAGTAATTAAGACTTTTGTTAGTTGACTATGCTGAAAAACCAAAGCTTCATGGGACGACACACGTATGTTGTATGTGTTATAATACCTCACTTTGGTTTTTCTCTGTGTTGGACCTTGCGTATCCATGTTGGACACAAACATACGTATCAATGTCAGTGTAAGTTAAAAAAAAAATGTGACTTTCCCATAACAAAGTAGGAATAAATGGATGTATGTTGACACATATATATTTTCCTGAGTTAAGAGTTATTATATATCCCCCTCTCATGTTTAACACGATCTCTTTCTTTCTTCAGGCACTTTATGTGATGAATCCAAATAAGTTCAGGGCTTGCGAGTTCCTGATTCAGTTTCATGAACCACAGTGCTCACTAAGTATGTCGTGAAGCTCCGTAAACCTTTGATATATGGTGCTACCATGTTTTTATCCGTGTGACAGATTATTTGTATGAGTTTTGCTTTATGTATTGTGAACGTTTGGAATCCTAATAGGCGTTTTGTTTGCTCAGCCATCAGGAGAGAACAAGAATTCTTCTGCACACTTTTAAGAAAAGTCCAGATGTAAACACAGTTTTCCTTTCAAAGGTACTTAATTATATATGTCATGTTTAATACCTTTTTAGGTGAATTTAGACTTCTTGGCTCCATCTCTGTTCGGCTCAAACTTAAGTTACTTAATTTAGACTTTTTAGGTGATTTTTCACGTGAATATTGCCATCAAATCTTTCTTTATGAATATAATCTTGATATGTCTAGGAATCATAATCAATTATTATTGTTTTTGTTGTTGTTACTGTTGTTGGGAATCAATGGTTTTATTGTTTTGTTGTTATAATGCTGGTAGATTAAATTTCAACCCTGCATATTAATTGTTTGAGGAAAGTCTTCATAACAGTATTACATGAAAGGAACACGTGGGTTTTCTTCCGATGATATATCTCTTGCCGCTCTCTCAATGCATCTACTCATCTGTAAGTTGTTAAATCTAATATCAATTGAAGTTTTATGCTACCAACTCACGTTATGTCCTAATCCTTCTCTTTTTTCAAAAATAGTAATATAATAAACAATAAGGCCACTGAAATTTAATTGTATGAAATTTACTTACTATGGTAGTTTGATTTTATTAAACTTAATGGTATTACTTGATTATTGATTGATTTTTTTTGTTTCGTAGTAGTTCGAGAACTAAGAATATAATTCACGGAGCAGATATCTACAATTATTATTATTATTATTATTATTATTTTGAAATGTGTGTTGCAATGTAAGTTTTTCATTGAGGTATTGTTGTGCTTAAATTGATAATACTGCAACGAGTGTTAACAATAAGAACCCTTCTTAAGGTCTGTGATTGAGTCCAGCCAAATTGGAAATTGCTACAAAGCTACAATAATTTTTCTAGGCAATGACATACCTACAATGGACCTGGATTGTCCTTTTAAGTTAGAAGGAACAAATGTGAGTTTTTCGACTTCTTATTTTGGTTTTTTATGTTTCATCTTAACTGAAGTTATATGAGATTATACATAGCTATGAGATTATTGGTCGTATTGGTACTTGCATAAATGCATAGCCCGTAAGTTGTACACTTCAAGAAGACTTCTTTTTGGCAAGATTGAATGCTAAATCTTTAGCATTTTTAACATTCAGTAGAAATGTTTAACATATGGACTGATTTCTAGGAGGCTTACATTATATGTTGGTCGAATGTGATTTGCCTGCAGCAAATTTCTGTAGTTTGATGACCTATGGGCAAGGAGATGTGTTTCCTCAGCCATCTGGTTCCTTTGGGCTCGAGCTCTAGCCTGAACAGTCACCAAGGATTGCATACACCGGAGGGTCCTAGCAGCCTGTTTTCTCACAAGGTAACCCCTTACAAGTGCTTGCAACTTCACCAGTTCTTTCAGTGCACAAAGCTTTCCTTGACTGTTGCAATGGAAGATACAGAGTTGATTTATCTAACACGAGACTTCTAATTGGTAATCTTTATATTGACAAATGGTGATTGTTTTGAAAATTATACCAGATACCCACGGAAGAATGCCTGAATCCTGATTGAAGCAGCCTCTTGAATTGCACTTGATCTTCTTCTAGAAGCTGAACGTAATTGGGTAACGGCAGGCGCCGGCTGTCCAACTGCCATGACCGCGTCTTTACAGATACCCTGCCTCATCCGTATTATCTTTAGACAAGCTACTGAGCTTTGCTTTATTATCAGCTCCATTTGATGAGTGAACAGCAGCTCCAAGGAAAACTGCAATGAGAAAGAATCCAACACCAGGGAAAAGAATTTCGGCTTTATTGATGCGGTCATCTAAGAAATAGTTCAGGGCTTTATTGATGCGGTCATCTAAGAAATAGTTCAGGGTAGTGCCTGTTCCACAAATACATTTATCACCATAATCCATAAAAAAAAGTATTCAGATGAAATATATCGGTTTGTAGATGGTACACTGGTACTATACAACAGACCTATAACAACAGTTATGCTTGAGGTGACGACCTCAGTTACTGACAGTCCTACAAAAGAGATGCTGTCCAAATTGTTTTTGTAGAAGGATTTAGTGCAAGGGTAGATTTCAGCACTTTTTTTAATGTTAAATTACTATGTGATTGCTGCGGCTTTGTTGTTGCCTTGATTATCACTCTAAACTGTTTTGATCCCAAACCAAAAAGTAAGCATACCAAATTAACGGATCACGAATTACATTTTCAAAACTTGATTATTAGATATTGTTAAACCTGCCGTTCTTTTTACAAAACAAATGAAACGAGATGCACAAACATAATCGGAATATACGTGAAAAAGAAAAAGAAACGAGATGCGCAAACATAATCGGAATATACGTGTAATACAATACAATCGTCTATAGTTGCCATTAGAGTATCCCGTGAACAAGTTCGATAAAAAAATGCATATCTATAATGGATTAGTTAATTGATATGTATTAGTTATTAGATATGGATATGGATATGGATTAATTAATAGATATGGATACGAATTAGTTAATGGATCAACAACAGAATTCTTATGCTATACAACTGCTGTCATATTAAAATCTATATAAAGACATAAATATTCATGAAGCATTCAACAAAAACCTATTGAAACCATACACCAATATAGAGAAAGAAATCCTAAGAAAACACATCAATATTCACGAAGCACACACCATCATCCTTCTACTGCAAGTTTGTTTTTTTTTCCTGGACTGAAGGTTTTTCCCTGGTACACCATCTTTCAAAGGACTCCAAATTCTTTCCACTGAAGGTTAGTATTTTTTTTACTGTTAGTACATATTTTTTGGTACATATTTTTTAGTATGAAGCGTTATTTCCCGTTGGGTGGATCCCGACTCTTCCGGGAACCAGTAACGCGTAAACCATGTCAAACCAAGACCGATCAATATCCGAACGGAACGGATTCGAACTTCTCCTAGAATAGTTTCCAGTGCTATATATAGTTTCCGGATTCGACAAACTGTCCATTGTCGTCATCTGTCTCTCGCCCATATATAGGATCAATGGAACCAAACTCGAGGGCGTGATTGGCATAAACACGAGAAAGAAAATAGGTGTTAGACTCCAATAAATCACATATTAGATATAATTTTATTTTCAGAGTAAAGATAGATGCATACTAAACAACTAGCTGCATACTTGGGCATACAACATGCATATTAAAACAACTATGCTAAGTTTGGCACGGAGATTGACCAAACCAAGATCAACTACTTCTTCGCCGGATTCCCAAATATGAACGGAATCAAAAGCAAGCCTGCATGATAATCTGTCTAATTTCTTTGAAAGAGAGTTATTAAAACTGCTATAACAACACTTTCATGGAGTATTATGTCGACTGTAAGTAAAAAGCACTACCTATTACATACCCTGTGGCATGTGGCATGTGGAATGCCCTATGCTTTAGACAAACTGGAAGACGGCACATACACCACGTCGGCAATTGCAGTGGTGTGAGCCAATTTTACTCTTATCCACCAAAGATGGTAATGGCGCAGTGTCTTAAAAATCCTCAGATATATTGGTAGTAATACCATAGTTTTTACTGGAAGCCAGTGCCAAATGATTTTGATATATACCTTTGATGACGATGTTTACGGCTTTAAGCAAACTTGGTTGAAATTATGGCTTAGTTGAAACTTGAGTAATATATGTTGATCGAAGAAGTGGTTGTTCATGATCAGATAGGATAGTGTGTAAGCCACCTAATTTATATAATGTCATGGCTATATCAATTGTAGAGCCGAAACTTCATTTGTTGCCATCCGCAACTCCTCCAAAAGGCTTTCAATCCTGGGTGTTACATCTTCAGCTTTAACCTTCACAAAGAAATGGTTCAAGAACCATGTATAAGCATTGAATTGAACAGGGTTATTAGCTTTAATGATAAAAAGTAAATGTATGCCATGATGCACTTCTGTAGCAAATAGCTCAGATGCATATTTATCCAAAAGTGACATGGGCCGACTCTGTGGAGGCCATCCAGACTGACATATTTTTCCAACCATCAGGTGAATAGCATGCATCAAACCCTTATTGATGCTCTATAGCTGTAAAACTACAGCATTTCACATCCACCTGAAGTGTCACGTTTGAACCCAGAAATCTTAGCTATGAAAGGGTAACTTGCTAGCACCGGTATAGTCAAAATAAGTAAGTAACACTACCACGTGCACAAGAAATATCACTAAATTCACATATTTGTTTGATTCTCTACTTTAACTTACTCATTTTCTTTCCAGGCTTCCAGCAGTATTCTGTTCTACATGATTTCAGTTGACGAGAATTTATCCAGTAGAAAGCGATGGACACCAACAACAATCCAACTTGAAAAACTACATCAAGTATTTGATCAATTCAATGGAAGTCCAAATAAAGAGATAATTAACAATTTGAAGGCTGAACTAAATCAACACGGTAATGTTTCAGAAAAAAATATAGTTACTTGGTTTCGCAACATGCGTGCTAAGTTGAAAAGAAAAGCACTCATTAACGCAGAGAAAGATTCGGATGAAATTC
The DNA here is from genome assembly GCF_015680905.1 of Coptis chinensis. NCBI lineage: Eukaryota > Viridiplantae > Streptophyta > Magnoliopsida > Ranunculales > Ranunculaceae > Coptis > Coptis chinensis. The sequence continues at coordinate 80,829,136 of NC_141464.1, forward strand.
AAGTAGAGATTGAAATTTCTCCAAAGAAGACCAAGCCTAATAATATGGAAGAAACTTCTGGTGACATTGTTCCTTCACAAGAAAGTATGTCTTAACTTACAACGATTCTGACAAGTACTTTATATATTCATGATACTAATGTTACTCTTAAATTGCAGGTCAGTATCAAGTATCAGTTAGAAAAACAACAACTACAAAGTCTACCCCAGTCAAAAGAAAACAGATCGAGGAGGAAAACACAGAAGAGAAGTTATAAATCTAATCGTCTTAGTAGAATGAAACGTTTTGGTAAATATTTTCTTCTTATGTATTCAATTTATTGTTCTTATAGCACCAAATACTTTATTAAATGATATATTATTATTTTTTAAACAGTATCTATGCCCGGAACAAGTGAAGAAGAAGCTAAAATAAATAGAGCTAAACGAAAAGAGATGCTGAATTTGAAGAGCATTGGAAACGATAATTACATTGACGATGAAAGTGATGATGATTACCTATCACAAATGAGTGGATCAGATTCGACATTGAAGTAGACAATGAAACCGAAGTTTCCATTTCATGTGGAATAGATGTCTCACATAAAAGTAATTTTCTTACAAAGAATGTTTTATATTCTTATTATAATTAAATTCAGCAATGTTTTATATTCTTATTATAATTAAATTCTTTAATTTTTATTAACTTTTGCCTTGCGGGGAAGTTGTTTTGAGCCTTTTGATTTTGGATGTCCAACATCCATATGTTCTCAACTTCTTGAGCTATTATGCGAGTGCGAAGAAAGGAATGATAGGAGCAAAAACCTATTAATCCTAAATTCTCAATATGTTGTCGAGAATGGAAAGGTTCAATTGCCTCTTCTAAAAAGATACTCGAGAATTTTTGAAGAATCTTTTGGATTGCAATGGAGGGTCAAAATCGTTAAATTACATGGAAAACATCGGCATTTACAACTCAATGTTCGCGTTCACATCTTGGTGGACAAGTTCGAGCTCGATTAATGATGGAAAGGCACCCTTTGTTTATAAAATAAAAGGGCAAAATCACCACAAAATTGGAACATTGCTTCCACCAATTTGAAGAATCACGTCCAAGGTTTGCCAGTTTGTACATACATGATCTTGAAAATGAAGTCACCCACAGGTTGAACTCTCTTAGTAAAAAATTGTTAAGAGGAATCCAAAATATGCTTTAGATTCTAGCATTGTTCAAGAACTGATAAATATGTTGAATGTTACCAACGAACTCACCAAGACTTATAGAATGGCAAGGGATAGATTTAAAAAAGAATGTCATGTGGCCGGCGTCGACATACAATTGATTAATAGAAGACAAAAAGATGGAAGACTTTATAATTTGCCATCATCAAATGAGATAGCTGGTCTAATCGTTGGCAATGGTGATGAATTTAACGAAAGCACGAGATGTTATTATTGGGACAAAAAGGATTTGGCTTGAAGAGAATCAACGAATTGCTTCCAAGTTTCATGGCAATCACGGTATCCACTTTTGTTCCCCATCTTTGAAGATGGATCTGGACTTGACATTCCATATAGAAACAATGCAGTAGTTGGAAAAAGAAAAAATATTAGCATGAGAGAATACTATGCTTTTAGATTACAACTTCGAGGCCTTGATGAAGGCCGGACTATAGTTAAATTGGGAAAAATTGAGACAAACAACTTTGTGTAGATTCTTATACAGGTTTGTTGAACAAAATAGAATGGATTGGGTTCGAATAATCAACAAACGATTCGGGCAGAATTGTATCAAGGATTAGTAGATGCGGTTGTTCTTTGGTGACACGAGGCCCGGTAATCAGTAGGCAAACGGTTAGTTCTTCCTTCATCTTTCCACAGTGGTCCGGTACATGGTACGTACGTAACTATCAAGATGCCATTGCAATATCACGGCACACAGTTTCCCGGATCTCTTCATTACTTTTACATGCAACCCTAAATGGCGAGAAATCCGAGAGATGTATTGACATGATAGCTCCCCGGTTATAAACCGAAAGACTTTCCCGATATTGTTGCAAGAGTTTTTGAGATGAAATTGCACGAACTGATGACTGATTTACAAAAGCGCAAGAAATTTGGAAAGGCTTGGGCAGGTAAACCTATATACTATATTGTTTTAATTAATTTAAAAATTCATAATATTTTATGAAAATATTAATAAATACGGGTTTTGTTAATGTTTTGCAGCATTATACACTATTGAATTCCAAAAGAGAGGTTTACCGCACGCTCACATTTTACTTTTTCTGGACAACGCTTCGAAGCCTACTACTCCTTCACTAATCAACAAGCTCATATCAGCAGAGTTACCAGACCCAATTGGTGACAAAATTGCTTATGATTCAGTGCTAGAATTCATGATACATGGGCCATGCGGAATAGAAAACTTAGATTCCCCTTGCATGAATGAGAAAAAGTGTACTAAGTTCTATCCAAGACCGTTTAGTGAAGAAACAACCATTGACGACAATGACTTCACAGTTTACAGGAGGCGAAATAACCATCGAAAGGGAATGAAGAAGAATATAGAAGTTGATAACAGATGGGTTGTTCCACATAATGTTGATTTGATAGTTAAGTACCAAGCTCATATTAATGTGGAACACTGCAACAAGGGAAGATCAATCAAATACCTTTTCAAATACATTAACAAGGGAAGGGACAGGGCTACTGCAATTATTGTTGAAAACATGGTTCTGAGACAAAGATAATACTCATCAAATAGTAAAGGGCGTTGATGAAGTTGCAAATTTCTTAGGATGCCGATTCTTATCCGCTTACGAAGCGGTTTGGAGACTATTGAAATTTGATATTCAAGATCTGAAGACCCGGCGTTGAAAGGTTACCATTCCATCTTGAAGGTGAGCATTTGGTTTATTATAGTGAGAGAGATGATGCAAGAGATGTTGTAAACAGGAAATCTTCATCAAAAACCAAGTTCACAGAGTGGTTTAAAGCAAATATTGAATATCCAGAATTAGCTATGGGTCTTACGTATGTCGATTTTCCTACTCAATTCGTATGGGATAAGAAGGAAAGGAAGTGGAAACCAAGAAAAAATGGGAAGAAAATTGGACGTGTCTACTACGCACATCCTACTTCAGGAGAGAGATTTTATCTGCGGCTGTTGCTGAATATCGTCAAAGGTCCTTTGTCTTATGAAGATATTAAAACTGTTAATGGAAAAGTTTATCCAACTTTCAGAGCAGCATGTCAGGTATATTTTATTACATATTCCATATTAACTTTTTTTTATATTGTTTTCTTGCCTAAAATCTGTCGCATATACTTTTAGAAGTTCAAACTGATTCATATGTACTGATTCAAAACCTCTCCAGTCTATGTTCATGTTTTAAAAAACAGCACACAACTCGCACACAACATTTTGTTACTGGCTTTCAGTAACCTATTTGCCTGCGCATTTTTGGAATTTCAAATATAAATAAAGTCATAACAGAAAGCCGGGGTGACAAGTATTTTTATTTCTTTACAAGGAGCACTTGCTCTAATGTTTCGGCAGTTTATTGTAGACATTTGCTTCCGTCACCTCTGCAGTTCTTAACTATCTCACTTCCGAATAAACTGTGTACCTTTTCTCATCGTTTGGTGGCCAGACAACCTTGCCATTATTTCTATCTCAAGTTTTCTACTACAAAGATCTTCTGCAGTGACCAGTCTCTCCTTGCCTATAGACTTACATGCCAAAACCTCTCCAGTCAACTTATCAGATCACCTCTGCAGTTCTTAACTATCTCACTTCCGAATGAACATCACTAAGCGTATTTGCGAGCTAATAAAAAGAGAGAACCTCCCAATTGAGTCACCACTGAGTACAGCAGGAATCCGGGATAATCCTTTGTTCCATAGCCGGGGCTATTTTAGCCAATAGAATTAACTGTTTTCCTGCTGTACTCAGTGGCTGCAATGAGTTGCGAAAAATGAGTTGCGACATGTTATAGCATGTCAGGAGACATTATAATTATCTGTTTTCCTGCAATGAGTTGCGACATGTTATTCACTGTACTCATTGCAGTCGTGACATGTTATAGCATGTCAGGCACAAGCAACTCGAAAAATCTCTGTTTTCGCGCTCTGCTGAATCTGGCCCATTTTCCAGTCCTGACTTGCAATGCGATTGCTATGATTGATATCTTCCTTCACTGACTGAGTCGTGAATTAGATTACAAATGGACCTATCCTGCAGTCCATAATATGTACTGTGGGGAGCTGATGGTTTTTACTCCCCTCTATCTCTGAACCTCTGCAATGAAGGCCTTTAGGAGATTCAACTTCCACTTGCCAAGTCCAAGTCCACCGTACCGAGATGAACACTAATTTACTGGCAGTTTCTCTTGAATTTGCATCAGCTGAACTGGACCTCCTCCATAATGCTTAAGAGACTCAAATTTGGTGCACTTAGTGTACATTGTCCACCTCTATGCATATTACACAAGTTTGCTGCATATTATGCAAATTTTCAACTCCCAGCAACTAGGAACTGAGCAGATGGACATTCGCAAAAAATGGTGGGAGATCAACATCTGATGGATCTGTTGCAGGAATGGCTTTTGATATATCTTCGGTAGAAAAGGGAATGCTGCAATAAAGAGATGGAAGAGAATAGGATATATACTATGGTAGAAAATCTACAGAAGTAGTAAATGAGCTCAAGTAATCAATTTCACACGAAGTAAAACTACGCTTCAAATTACTACAATATTTTGAAACAGCAATGACCAAGAGATCTTTCATTATGCATGCACTGTAAGCTCAAATATCTAAAAGGTAATAAGAAACTCCAGATCAAAAAATATTCAGGGTCCGACCTGATTCGTGAAACCAATCCTGCAAAACAGTTATTCCAATTAAAAGGCCATTAAATGTAATAAATATTTGAATACATTAGAAGAAAAATAATAATAAGAAGACAATATTATATATAAAACAAAACCTTAGCTCATTTATGATGGTTTACTATTAAAATGCAATTCATATTGTTACATTATTATTCTAATTTTTCATTTTTATATCAAGGCACATGGATTACTTGAGGACTACGGAATGGGATGACGCTATGGAGGAAGCAAGTCATTGGCAAGTTCCAAAATCTTTGAGACAATTGTTCGTCACATTGATTTTGTTTTGTGGGGTGACATATCCTGAAAAACTTTGGGAGAAACATCAAAAGCACCTCGGAGAAGATATTTTGTTTCGATATAGAAAGAAGAACAATAATGAGAATCTCCAACTCACTGAAGAACAGATTAGAAATGAGACTCTCTGTGAGATTGAACAAATTATGGCTGAAAAAGGATTATCTCTCACAAACATTCCTGATTTCCCGAAATTTAATATGTCTTCAAGGATCTCCACAGATAACAGATTGATTGCTGAAGAATTAGACTACTTTTCGCAATGAGTTGCGAAAAAGAATATGAGATTCTTAACAACGGAATGAATGCTAATCAACGTCGGGTATTCAACTCTGTAATGATGCGTTCAATCTCAATCGAGGTGTTTTTTCGTAATGGATGGATGCGAGGAACCGGCAAAACATATCTTTACAAAACAATTATATCTAAACTTCGGTCCGAAGGAAAGATTGTTCTTGCAGCGATCGTCTTACGGGATAGTCTGCCTCCTACTTCCGTGGAAGTACTTGCTCACTCTAGGTTTAAAATTGTTATTCCCGATGAAAACACCAATTGTGACATCTCTCAAGGGACATTATTACACAACCTTATCGACGGGCTGATCTAATAGTGTGGGGACGAAGCACCAATGACTCACGGACATGGATTTGAAGCGATAAACCGCATTAATCGGAGGATCTTTTAAATCACAAGGCAAAGAATTTGGTGGTAAAACATTCCTAATGGGAGGAGATTTCGCATGATATTACCGGTCATTCCAAGAGGCACAAGAACTAATGTTGTTGATGCTTCTATCAACAAGTCAAAATTATGGAAAAACTGCAAAAGTCTTTCACTTAAACGAGAACATCTCATCAAGAATGGAAATATAGAATCAGCTACAACAAAGTCTATTGAAGAGTTTAGCAAATGGGTTTTAGACCTTGGAGACGGAAATCTTCCTACTTCTAGAATGAGTGACGAGGTGGAATCAACTTGGATCAAAATTCCGTAAGACACGCTTATTCGGGATAGTGATAATCCAAAGAGAAGATATTGTGTCATGCATATATCCGGATTTGGTCAACAAATATACGATATTCAATATCTTAAAGAAAGAAGCATTCTAGCCCCGAGGAACTAAAACAGTTTGATGAAATTAACTCCACAATAATTTCGAACTCCCAACGAACTAAAAAGAGATACTTAAGTCTTGGACTCACTAAGTCCAATTCAAGGTAAAAGTCTTTGAACAAGATGTTTTATACCCGACAGAATTCTTAAACACTCTAGAATTTTCCGGCATACCGAACCACAAACTGGATTTAAAAGTTGGTGTTCCGATCATGTTAATGAGAAACCTTAATCAGAGTCGAGGACTGTGCAATGGGACTAGGATGATCGTCACAAAATTGGCTTCCAAAGTGATATATGCGGATATTATTACAGGCAACAGAGTAGGAGATCCAGTCTTTATTCCAAGAATAGTTTTGTCCCCAAGCGATACGAAATGGCCATTTGAATTCAGAAGGAAGCAATTCCCTGTTAAAGTTTGTTTCGCTATGACCATAAACAAAAGCCAGGGACAAACATTCGAAAAAGTTGGAATATATTTGCCAACGCCAGTTTTCACTCATGGCCAGTTATATGTTGCAGTTTCAAGAACAAGCTCACGAGAGGGACTGAAGTTTTTAATCAGAAGGAATGGGGACGAGCCTGAAGGACATACACAAAACATTGTCTATAAAGAAGTTTTCAATTCAATCTGAATATTATTACACTCAAAGGTATTTTCTTAAAACAAATGATTATTATATTTTTTATATTTTAGACACTGATTTTATTTTTTTTACATTGTTTAATAGGAAAATCTCCTTTCAACGGAATATAGGGAAAACAAATAGAGACAGTATGGCCATAAACAGCACAGAGATCAAATCCTCCTTACTTCAGCGGAATTGATTATCTCCTAAGCCCTCAGAGTACTACTCGGACAAGATGGAGATAATGTTAGCTACCTTAACGCTCCCTTCTACTTGTCTTCTTCATGGTTCTATTAAATCATATTGTATGGAATCTTATATATTCTTAATTATTTTTTAATGTTTGGAATTCTTCTTAACATGCAAACTTTATTAAGTACATTAATGTTCGATTGTGTACTCATTCAACAATGCAGTGAGAAGACCATTTTGGAACCAAGGTAATGATTCTAAACACTTCGATGCTTCCAAACACCAAATTTTTTGTTTCTATGTCCCGATTTCTGTCCGTGCTCTTAAGTTTGTTAGAGTATGTATAAAAAGACATATAGTGACATGCAAATAAATTGAGGTGACCAACATGATTACTTGGACGGGTTCGTAGGACAGCAGTGTTAGCGTAGATTTCACTGAGCAAAGAATTCAGAATTCCGCACCTACTCCGTTATATCGACGAAATAGATCCAAGAAACAGTATATGTTTTTCATGCAAGGATAAGAAATATAACATAAAAATTAACCTGAAGTCCAAGAGCCCATTTCCGCTCAACCGGGAAGTGACGTCTCAAGCCGATTCCCTGATAATCCCTACTCCCTGCGCCAACAAATCCAACCATTTAGGTTTGACTACTTTCTTTGGAGTTCACATAAGAACCTCCTTGCACAACAAGAGTTAAAGAAATATGTGTTCCTCAAAGAGGATTATATAATTTGAAAACAAGTTTTAGTTATTCAAGTTTTCAACAAATAAAGAGCACATCAAACATCTACGATCTCAACTAATCCAAACATTTCATCTTGAAATTTGAAGCTGAGCTAGGGTGCTCTCTTTTTTTCTCAAACATTTGGATGACAATAAAAGGACCGAAAAGATAACGAGTTCATGCAAAACAATATTAGGAGAAAACATTATCTCTAAGGGCACGAATGAGGGGTTTCCCAAATCAAGAGCTAAAATAAAGGACACCCCTCTATTACTTCATGTACTGAGAAGTGTACTTCTTGACGCTTGAAGTGAGTCTCGAGGCTGAGGCTTAATAATTATTATTATTATCATAATTTTCTAATTATAAATAGTAATAATAACAGATAATAGCAATAATAGTAGTAATACCAATTGTAATAAAATTTATAACAAGTAAATGAGGAAAAATGTGGTTGGATGATGGAAGGTTGTGATTTCTAATAGACTGAGGTGTTTTGATTTTCAACACATAGCCTTATAGGGAGTTTGTAGTCATTACTCTTTAAAGAAGTTATGAGGTAATCAAAAGAGATACATAAAATTAGAAAATGGAAAAAGATATAAGACTTGAGCCTCAAGGCAGTAAAATCATAAAAGGCTCCAGGCGCACCTTGAGGCTTAAGCCTCAGCAATTTTTCTTAAACCCTATCCAGGATTTAATGCAATAGAGAATAAGCTCTAGCACACACTTTGCAGACAATCTCAAAGAATAATTAACGAAAAATCGGAAACTGGATAAAAATACATCGAACTAATCTCAAAGAACAATTAATGGAAAATTGGAAACTGGATACAAATGCATAGAACTAACCTCAACAAATTATTAACGGGAAATCGAAAACTGGATGCAAATACATCGAACTAACCTCAAATAATAATTAACGAAAAAAATCAGAAATTGGATGTAATGACATCGAGCTAACCTCAAAGAATCATTAACTAACATGAAATCAGAAACTAGATGCATAATCGCAAATACAACGAACTAACGAAAAATCGAAAACGGGATACAAATACATTGAACTGACCTCATAGAATAATTAATAGGAATCAAAAGCTGGATGCAACTACATTGAATTAAGCTCAAACAATAATTAAAATGAAATTAAAAATATGATGCATATGCATCAATTAACGAAATTGGAAACCTGATACAAATGTAAGGAATTAATCTAAAAAATAATTAACAATAAATCGAAAATTGGTTGCAACTGAATGGAACTAATCTCAAAGAATAATTGATGGTAAATTGGAAACTTGATGAAATTGCATTTAACTGACCTCAAAGAATAATTAACAAGAAATTATAAAACTGGATGAAAATGTGTTGAACTAACCTCAAAGAATAAGTAACAGAAAATTGGATATAAATACATTGAATTAATCTCAAAGAATAATTAACTTGAAATTGGATGCAAATGCATTGAATTAACCTCAAAGAATAATTAATGGAAAATCGAAAATTGTATGCAAATGCATTGAATTAAGCTAAAAAAATAATTAACAAGAAATCGAAAACTGTATGTATAGACAAGTGTTTGAGCCGATAGACAACTACGAAAGTATATAGTTTGTCTTTTTTTAAGCTATCACTAAGTTTTGAAAAATAAAATAGATTTTAGTATGATCTCTAATTTATCATAAGTAAAAGTTAATAGATAAATATAATATTAATATATTTTTTTTACTTATTAAAGCAAAAATAAAAATATATGTTTTTTTCAAATCATAAGAAAAAAAATATTTTCATATAACGGCACCCGTTCGTAGGACGGGTTCGAAAACTAGTTATGAATTTATGATTGTAGTATTGGTTACTTTTATTTAAACCATTGAAACCCTGTTTAAAATACGATTAAGGCTGAGTCCAATGACTTCCAGCTTATGACTTGTTAAATGTATAGACTTGTTCCCAATCCACAAATTGAAGAATAATTATGAATTATAGACGTATATTACAATACCTTGCGCGACCGCTCACCCACACGCATGAATTGACTTCAAATCCACGGTAGGAAGCTGTGAATGGTGCATGGGTCCAATCAACCTTGACTAACCCACCTCTTGTGGCCCAGCTACTAGCCTCCCAAATGGTTGAGTATATTCGCATAGGTTCAACTCTTAAGTATGGCACACCTTGCCGTTCAGCATTTTTGTAGACTCTGATTGGTATCTCATCAACGAGGAATCTGGTATCATATACAGAAAATCATATCAGTGGTTAAATCCCGATGCCTTTTGAGGAATGCTAAGAAGCAACTCAGATGTGATCGAACACTTAACAAAATATTGGCAGGACTCCAAACAAAGGAGTAGGAGTGAAAGTCATGTCTAGGGTCGAACCAAAGATGGAACCGTTGCTCTCTGCTACCCTTCCCTCTGGTGTATATGTTGGTGTGAAGTATGTAAGGCTCACCACTAACATTTCCAAGAAATTCCATGTCCACTTCATCCCTTGTGTCCCCTTGGGATGATAACTGCAGTTACAATTTTGTTAGAGAAATTTAACGTCATAACTATCTTTACAACCCATGGAAAATTATATGTAAAAAACTATAGATGGAATAGAAACGAAGGTCTACTCGGACATCCAACATGCATAGCGTTAAGGACTTAATTATAGACTAGCACATATCATCCGAAATCTACCGAAAATTAAAACAAAATACATGGCACATGTAGTTCCATCCTTTATTTATACCAGGAATCAGGCACCTAATTGAGCAATAATCACTCCATAAATAAACTCCAAACTCCAACATATGATACAAGTTTATAGAAACTCAAAGTAGGACGTTACTTAAAACATTACGTACATAGAAAGTAGTGACTGTTCCAGCAGAATCTCCAGGGACAAGTTTTACTTTCACGTCTATCCTGCCATATAAAATCTCATGCTTGTATTGAAACCCCGAACCATTTCCTTCATCAAGGGAGAGCTGAAGGAGAGTGCCATTATCGAATATTTTTGCACGGTTTCCACCATAAATTACTTCGATGTCAGAGTTAAAATCGTCACTAGAAGCTAGAAACAAGTATTGGAGATAATCACAAGACAACGAATCTTCTCAAGGAAGTCAACAGCAATACCAGCTAACCAGAATGCCAGCTCACTAGAATGCCAACTTACTAGACAGTTACAACAAACCCTGTTTAGTTGCCTAATCATATACGGTGTATAAATAGAGAACTAAGGTTGTAATAATTCAATTCCAATATAATCATTTTATCTTTCATCATTATTCTATCATGGTATCAGAGCCAATCACACTTTTGTGAGTGATCCTCAATTTTTTTTTAGGGTTTCGTGTTCTTCAATCCAAACTTTAGGATTCCACTCAAATCTTGATTTCAATGACAAGAACTAATCAAAGTTCACAACCATCAACACACATGAACAATATAAACGATTCGGTTACTGCTGCTCAAGATCCAGTAACAATCAACACTCAAGATCCAAGGTTACAAGCTGATGCTCAAAATCCAGCTTCAATAATGGCTGCTGCTAATTTTCCAGCCTTACTTGTTAATAACTCTTCACCGATTCAACGAAATCAACCTATTAATGATTCTTCAGCAATAAATCAAATGAATCTATGTGATCAACATCACACTTCTGGTGTGAATGGAGTTTCAAGTCAACAGGCATTCTTCTCTGGAGTAAATCCTCAGAATACTTCAACTTTTCATGGAACGAGTCATCAACACTCTCCAAATCTAATGTTTAATGGAGTATCTTCTTCAAATCCAAGTTTTCATGGTGGTTTAAAGAAGTCAACAGCATATGGGACTTATCCTCAAATCTCTACTACTGGTTCTCATCTTCAACAATCTACTATTCATGGAGCTCAGAATGCATCTTTCAACAATTATTCTAGTTTTTACCCTCAGTTACCAATGGCGGTACCACCTCAAACCTCCTCTGTATCTTTTCCAAATATTTCTCATATGGTTCCACTCAAACTCACACGAGAAAACTATTTGTTGTGGAGATTCTGCTTTTATCCAGTTTTCAATACATATGACTTAAATGGCTTCATAGATGGATCAGATCCTTGTCCTTCTAAATTTGTTCTAGATAGTGTTGGAAATCCTACCACTCAAATCAATCCATTATTATGTATCCCGATAAAGAAGGACCAAATGCTAATGATTTGGATAAATTCCACCCTTAGTGAAGAAATTCTTCCATATGTCATTGGACTTCCTACATCAAGAGCATTATGGACTGCTCTGAAACAAGATTTTCTACACTTTCTAGGTCTCATGTACTTCAGCTTAAAAAGTCAGTTGCAAGACATCAAGAAGGATGGTTCTACTATGGCTGAATATCTTTATAAAATAAAGAGAATTCTTGCGATGCCTTAGTCCGCCTCGAGCTATAACCGATGAAGGAGATTTAATCTTCCACACCTTAAAAGGTTTACCAAAGGAGTATGCGACTTTTTCGTACTTCTATATGCGGCGTAAGGTCCGCATACATGATCCCGTGTGTCTATTGAGGAATTACATAATCTTGCATTAAGTGAAGAACTATCACCGAGGAGTTCAACAAAACTACAAAGACATTCTCGATCGGTTGCATCAAGCTTTCTATCTTTGGAAGCTCATTAAACTCGGAAGAGGAACTTATAATGGTGGAAGAGAAAATGGCGAGGTAATAACTATAATGGTGGAAGAGGAACCTCAAGAGGAAATTATAGAGGCAGAGGCAACAATAACGATGATGATCGATATAAACATTCCAACTACAACAATCATTCCTATACCAATACTGGATCTCAACATTACAATGGTTACAACAACACTGGAACTCAAACATCTAGGCCTCAATGTCAGATCTGTAACAAATATGGTCATGTGGCTATAGACTGCCACAATAGGATGAATCATTCCTATGTGGGCAGAATTCCTCCTGCTAAGCTGGCAATGCTAGCCAATCTGAATGAAACTGATTCTACAGTAGCTTCTACCTCTTCATATACTCCACAAGACTCAATGTGGTATGCAGATACTGGAGCAACAAACCATCTCACTTCTGATCTATCAAATCTATCACTTCACTCAGATTACAAGGGCTCAGACAAGATTACAGTTGGCAATGGTCAAGGTTTGCCTATACTCCATACTGGTTCATCTTATTTATATCCTATAAATTCATCACATAGTTTCAAAATGAAGAATATTCTACATGTGCCACACATCACACATAACCTTTTGAGTGTGCATCAATTTGTCACCGATAATCATCGTGCTCGATGTTCACTCCTCATGCTTTCTATGTCAAGGACATTGCATCGGGAGGACTCTTTTCCAAGGACCAACCGAGCATGGGTTATACCCTATTCATCTCACATCTAAGTCAACTCAATTTAATCATCATGCATTCATTTCAACCCTTTTCGCCACAAAAGCATCTATTTCAACATGGCATAACAGACTAGGTCATCCCGCTTCAGCGGTATTGGCCAAAGTTCTCAAAGCAAAGATCTTGCGTTCAAGGCACATTCACAACTTCTTTTGTCAAGACTCAGGCGTGCTTTGGGCAAAAGTACTAAACTTTCTTTTAGTCATCCAACTTGTAAAACCTGTCCACCCATTACAACTTTTACATATTGACCTTTGGGGTCCTTCTCCTCAGTATTATCGGTTGATGGCTATAGATTTTATGCAAGTATTGTTGATGATTTTACCAAATCTTTTGGATATTTCCTTTACATCAAAAGTCCGAGTTTGATTCTCAGATTCTATTCTTTCAAATCTTTCATTGAAAACTTCTTGAATATGAAAATTAAGACCGTAAGAACCCGATGGTGGTGGTGAATTTATTAGTACTCAACTTAAGACTTTTCTTTCAAATAATGGTATCTCTCATCGGTTTTCTTGTCCACATACACCGAGCAAAATGGTGTAGTGGAGAGAGGAAACACGACATATCCTAGATACATCTAGAACTCTCATCTCTCGAGCCTCATTTACCATCAAAATCTTTGACTGATGTTTTCAAAATCTAGCGATATCTTATCAACGGACTTCCTTCCAAATCATTGAATCATGTTTCTCCTTGGGAAAAACTGTACAAAACATCTCCAAATTACTCTGTGTTAAAAGCTTTTGGGTGTAGATGCTACCCTTGGCTCAAACCATACATTTCAAATAAACTTGACCTAAGATCAAAATCATGCATCTTTATAGGTTATAGTTTACATCACAAAGGTTACAAATGTCTTGATACTACAACTGGGAGAGTGTATATATCAAGACATGTAGTGTTCAATGAACAAGACTTTCCATTCAAAGAAACTATTCCTACAGCTTCACTTCAATCTTTCTTAAATTCTGAGTTTTGTTGTCCTTCTGTTTTTGAAGTTCCAATACCAAACATCATTTCTTTTGACAAACTTGCCAGCACAAACACCTCAGTTCCTTCCATTTTAGAAATTCCAAGTTCGACAAAAGCAAATTCACCTTCGCTTAATACAAATTCGACACAAGACATTCTATGCAAACTAGATCCAAAAGTGGCATCTTTAAACCTAAAGTCCTCATTTCTTCTAAACATCCTATTTCACATGCTTTATACACCTCTCTTTCTTCTATACCAATAACTCCTACATGCTACACTCAAGCAATCAAAGATTCCAACCGGAGGGTCTGCTATGGACAAAGGAGTACAATGCCTTGATAAAAATGGCACTTGGGAGTTAGTGCCATTCTCTTCTACTCAAAATCTTGTGGATAACAAGTGGGTTTTCGATTAAAACAGAAGGTTGATGGCACTATAGATAAGTTCAAAGCTAGATTAGTTGCCAAGGGGTATCATCAAAAGAGTGGATTAGATTATGATCGGACTTTCAGCCTCATTTGCAAAGCCCTGCAACAATAAAGGTCATTCTCTCTCTTGCAGTCAATTTTAATTGGGATATCAGACAGTTGGATGTCTCAAATGCTTTTCTACATGGTCATCTAAAAGAGCAAGTTTTCATGACTCAACCAAAAGGATTTGTGGATCCTCACAAACCTAATCATGTCCGGCCGACCGCTCAAATCTCTTTTTATGGCCTCAAACAAGCTCCTAGAGCTTGGTATGAGGAGCTCTATCAAGCTCTTTATCCATTGGTTTCATAGCATCACAGGCAGATCATTCTCTCTGTTCATCAAAAAGGATACTCAATCTACTACATATGTACTTGTATATGTTGATGATATCTTAATCACAGGGAGCTCTACCAAAGTTTATCAACATATCATTCATCAGTTGAGCAATATCTTCTCAATGAAGGATCTAGGTTCTATTAGTTACTTTCTCGGGTCTTGAAGCTACAAGAAGTTCAGATGGCTTATTTCATCACGAAAAAATACATCTTTGACATTCTTACCAAGGCCAACATGATCAATGCAAAGCCTTGCTCTACTCCCATATCTACCACATGTAAACCGGACAATCATAATCGAGCTTTATTGGATGATCCCATCGCTTACGATCTATTGTTGGGGGCCTGCAATACTTAACTTGGACTCGACCAGAAATTTCTTTTTGCAGTGAATATGGTATGTCGGGCCATGCACAAAATCCAAGATTGCCACATCTTGTTTGCAGCAAAGGATTTTAAGGTACCTCAAAGGTACTATTTCACATGGTATTTGGTTCCGAAAGGTACATCAAGCTTGAATGCATACCGTGATGCCGATTGGGCTGGGTGTCCCATGGATAGAAGGTCAATTACAGGTTTTGTGTTTTCTTTGGCTCCAATCCTATCTCATGGTCGACCAAGAAACAACATATCGCGGGCCAAAGCATTCATCGAAGTTTAGTATAGAGCACTTGCTCATACCGCAGCAGAAATCTATTGGTTATGTATTCTTCTCAAAGATTTGCACATTCCCCTATCTCAATGTCCTATGCTTCACTGGACAACATCGGTGCCATCTCCTTAGCCCGCGCAATCCGGTATTTCACGCCGCACCAAACACGTGGAAATTGATTACCATTATGTTCGAGCTAGTTCTCGATAAAGCAATCACTATTCAATATTTATCCACCAAGGATCAAATAGCTGATATATTTACAAAGGGGTTGTCGAGACAAAGATTTGAATTTCTTCTATCCAAGCTTTCAGTTCAACATACTCCTTCAAATTTTGAAAGGGGGTATTGGAGATAATCACAAGACAACGAATCTTCTCAAGGAAGTCAACAAAGAATACCCGACTAACCGTAATGCCACCACTAGAATGCCACCTTTTACTAGGCGGTTACAACAAACCCTGTTTAGTTGCCTAATCATATACGGTGTATAAATAGAGAACTAAGGTTGTAATAATTCAATTCCAATATAATCATTTTATCTTTCATCATTATTCTATCAACAAGGACAGCAACAAAATGAGCATCAAACAAACCACCTTGAACATATTTTGTGTAAGTTGGAAGAGAAAATGAACGAAATGGAGGTAATCTTGAAGTTGTAGTAGTGCTGAATACAAGTATGGGTGCAGAGCTTTACTTTGTGCATAGGGAGTTGGTGAAGTGAGTGTAGATACTGCCATTTATAGGTAAAGTTCACGAAGAGAGAAGAAAGTAGGGGACGGATGGTTTTTGGGAATTGGTTAGTGGAGATATAAGATGTGTGAGTTGGCAGTAGGATTAGGACATTAGGCAAATTTTGGTTTTGAACTAAACCATTATTTCAGTCTATCACTCTAGCATTGGAAATTTGCAAAGAAAATATCCCGCATGGGGGAATTGCCGAGTGGAACGGTATTGCTTTTCACACACTAGGCGTTGCCTAAATGGCATATTTTGACTAACCAAGTGCCTATGTGTCTATTATTCCATTTCCATCTCTTACAATACCAAATTCCACCTTTTAATAACCCACGGACCAATGTTAGGGTGGTGATATTGGCACTCACCATATTAAGAACTACACCCATTTAAAGATTATTTATTTTGTGGGACATAAGAGTCCTCTTTGTTGTTGACTACACTCATCCACTTCAAGCAAAAAAATGTTCTTTCTTTTTTACATGTTATATAATAAAAAGGAAGGGTTTCGTGCTAAACTTCTTTTTATCTTTGCATATCCTCTTTGTAATTTCATTTGAGTTTATGTTATTCTCATAGTTAGAGGAGCTTACTTAATAGAGGTATGAGATTCTCAAGTTTGAGAATTCGAAATATCAAATTGTATTTAAGTGATGAATTCTAATTCTAATTTTCTTCAAATCAATTTAGTGAGAATATCATCTAGGTGGTAGTATCACCTAGGGGTGGGAATTTGGCCCTAACGACCCTAACCCGGCCCTGACCGACCCGACCCTAAGCCCTATAAAACCCTTACAACTAAAGCCCTCACAGAGTTTAGGGCAGGGCCGACCCGGCCCTAATGCCTTCTAAGGCAGGGTCAGGGTTAAGGTTCTGAAACATAGGCCCGACCCTAACTAAGCCCTAGTTATAATTTCACTATAAAATACACAACTAAAACTATCCAACTCCTTGTTACATATTTTCAATTAAAATAACACTGTCATTTGTAATTTATCACTTACCGTATAGTACTTCTAATAACTTGTCTTATATCATAAAAACTTGTAAACCTAATTATATTGTTTCTATCTCACAACTCATGTACACCTCACAACTCCCCGTGTAACCTAGTCGCCAAGAACAATAATGAGCACTGGGCACTAGCCTAATGAAAAATAGGTTGACGTCAGTAAAAACTCATTCCATACTCTTATTTGTCTTTGTGTTCTTCAATGTTAAATGTAATTTTGGTGAGATTTGAGTACAAGAAATAACGGATTTATGTCAGTGAAAGCTCATTCCAAAATGTGTCTTGTGCATTTTAACTGTAATTTTGAAATATAAATATGAGTCTCTATGTACTTCAGTTTATTAGATTGTGGATATGCATTTTAAATTGTTGGACTTATCAAGAATTATTACTAGATTGGTTGTTATTCAAATTTCAAAGTGGTGGGACTTTGAGTTTGTAAATCTTTGAAATTTTTTTGTAATATAAATGAGTTTTAAAACTGATGCAGTAAAAAGAAGAAAATATATAGGCCCTAATTCCTAAACCTGTTAAAGAGGGCTTAGGGTAGGGTCAGGACTTGAAATTTAGACTTATGACCCGGCCCGATGGGGACTTTAGGGCCGGGCCAGCCCGGCCCTAATAACTAAAAGACTTTAAATGTTTAGGGCCGGGCTAGCTCGACCTGGCCCATTGCCCACCCCTAGTATCACCTCCCAAATGTCCAAATTTGCTTTCAAAACTCGGAATTTCGTGGAAATCCAACTCTAGGTGGAAACAAATTCGGTTGTATAACCTGTTTAGCCGCATCTTTAGAAGCAAATTTGGAATTTTGGATCGGATGCGGATGCGGAGCGACAGTGGTAATGTCGCGCGCCATTTCAAATGTCGCCCCAATTTTTTTTTTTTGACGAGCACTCCGCGCCATTGCCAATGTCACATGAGTTATTTTATTTTTTTTTTAACTTTTTCAATTTGGGCTGACAGACAATATTCATATTCTTTCCAACTTAAATCGAGCCAAATAAAAAAATTTCTACTTTTAAAATTAACATAAAAGTTTTTTTAAATATTTGTGTTGGGCAATCACTCCTAACTTAACTTGGTTTTCTCATTTAAGTCTTGCCAACTTAATCCTAATTAAAATCAAATAGCTTTTCATTTTTATACAAAAATTTCTAAGTTTTCTATTCTTGATATAAATTAATTATATTATTTTCTTTTTATTATTTCCTAAAATTGTTATATGTACTAGTAAACGGGCACGTGCGTTGCACGTGCTAGGAAAGAAAATTGGGGTAGAAAAATCAAAGGAAAGAATTATGTATAATGTAAAATATGACATATATTACATTTGTCTGAATGGAGTATGTAAAATGGTTTATATTCAAAGAACTTCAATAAGAGAAAAAAAACGATTGAATACGCTAGTTTTAGTCTTTGTTTGATTCGATTTTTGCTGCTCTGCAATGCTGCGAATAAATACATTTGAAGAGGTATTTAACCGCCTGTAATTTAGTTAGTATGTAATTAGTATTGTATATGGCACAAACTAATTTACCTAAAAAATAGGTATTATGTTGATGAAGTTTACTTTTGTGCTGCTAGTCGTGTGATTCTTTTGTGGAGCATTTATAATTGATGGAGGAACATTGTTGGATTTATATGAGGGTATTACCTGTAAGATATAAGAATATTACATCATGTTGTGCAATATAATTGATATTCTAAACTGAAGAATAAAATAGCTAAAAAAAAATGCAAGAAGAGTAACCTTTTTCTTTTTATTGTCTTCAGAATGATCTAGCGATTCCTTTTTTTTTTTTTTTTTTTTTGTCGTTAATTATTTGGATCGGTTTAAATAAGTAGGAAGCTTGGAGGGTTGGTAGCTAAAAAAAGCCATTTTTTGTTTGTTTTATTTAGGAACGTTCACATTTAAGTTGATATAATATGTGGACTGAATTGAATGTGTAAATAATAGTTTTCGGTAAGATGGCTATGTTGCAAAATTACAAATTAAATTTTTTTAATATAATGTGGATCCATTTCATATGTATGGAGATTGAATTATTCAAATGATGGAGGGTTGAATTTTTTTCAATCCATTTGTATGGAGGCGTAAAAAGGAAGAAATTATGGATGCTAGCTGCATCGCTGAATTACATCTGTGTCATCCTTCTGTTAGTCGCACATTAATTTGATCAATTCTTACATTGTTTATTGGTCCCTATTCTAAAAATGTTATTAGCACCAAGTTACACATTCAAAATTTTGCAAGGTTTCGGGATTCCACTTGATTAACATAATGAAATGAAATGTTGGTTCTTTGGTCCCAATTTATGAACCTTTTTCTTTTGCACCAAGCTGCACATGCCATTCATCAATCTTTTGCTTCATGATGGATTGGGTTGGACCATTTTTATATATTGTTCTGGGCCTGAGCATGGTAAATAACTAATTATTGAAATATTGCCCAACAATGGCGGAATCATGGATAAATATTTTACGAAGGAGTTTATGAAATGCAGTAGTGAATAAGAAAAAGTACACTAAAAAGTAATGAA
This sequence comes from Coptis chinensis, assembly GCF_015680905.1. NCBI lineage: Eukaryota > Viridiplantae > Streptophyta > Magnoliopsida > Ranunculales > Ranunculaceae > Coptis > Coptis chinensis. The sequence goes on from NC_141464.1 coordinate 80,849,117, forward strand.
TCGCTCTTAAAAGTGTACGTGATGTACAGTCTTGAAAACTACAACACTATGAAAGAAAAAATGATACGATGAAACAATTTAGTAGAGTTAAAATGGTCTATTTAAAGTTGGAATATGTTGTTGAAGAGACTGAAATTAGTCATTATCAAACCTTTTTTGCAGGATAATGCTATTTGTTGATGCCAAAGATGGCACATGAGAAATTGGGAAAGAAGAGAATAAGTGAGGCTTTGACAATGGATTGTTGTTTGTATGTATACTGACAGTTTCGCTTAAGAAACGGTTATAGTTTGAAGGAACCATACGAGCGGTAGTTGAAGCAGTTAGTACTTGATTTTTTGAAGGAAGAGTTTTTTGACGATTGAGGGGATTGAACTTCAAGCAGTGAGGGTCGAAGGGATAAGTCTGTTTTTTCCCATTCCCCGGCCTTCCCAACCCGGTTTTGAAAGCTCTATGGTATGGGCATTTACAAAAAGTTATATTGGAAATCCGCTCTCAAGCAATACCTCGTATGAAGGCGTGAATGCAGACTAAATGTAACACTTGTAGCTCCCTCCTACAACTCTATCCGTGTATTAGCAAGGTGTTGTAAAAAAAAATTGACGTTTGTATGTATATTTGTTGGAAACTGACTTTTTAGTTGCATGTAAAAAAATGCATATTTGATGGCGTTAACTATATAAGTTTGTATTATGAGATAGTAGTAAGTATAAATGACACAATACCGATTAAAAACTGATGTACACCGAAATGAGTACATAATTATAGAGATCTCACAATGTTGAATTACGCCAAAAACATACAGATTGAGTTCATGGGTATAACATGTGGAAAAAAAACTTTTGGTTGCAGCAAGAACAAATGTTTTCGGCGTCAAACTCTTCGAGATTCACGAAGCTCGAGAGGGACAGCAGCGTGATGAGTGATCATGGTTTTGTAGTTTCCCAGCTTCTTCTTATACGTCTAACTGGAGTTTCTTCTTAAAGAATCTCATCAATACGTCTCACTGGAGCATTAATCATTTCACTTGTTTGAGAGTATGAAGAACTGTTTCTGAAGTACTCCTATACTCAGTTGACCCAGGAAGAAGCTCCTTGAAGTATACACTACTCTGACTCCCTTTCCCATGCGATCCTTCACTCTTTATCTGCTGTTACATAATGTCAAACACACATGCAATCTACCCACCACCAGCTGAGCTATTTGGCATAGGTTACCATCTTTATTTGGCATAGCGTATTTTTCACAAACTTCAGTATTTCAGCCATAGTATTTGCCAATGTCTGCTTTCCACCAAACCAGACCATATCACACCACAACAGCACGTCACAAACACAACACTCTAGCACATGGCCTGCCTGCATACACATAAACACAAAATACAAAACACGCCCACACTACCACCTCCACCAAACCAGAACACACCATACACTACCACATCCATAACACCACAGCACAGCACATATTCTTTCATCAAACTTTTATTTAAACTAAATATAACAATAGATGTAAGTTTAGCATTTTATTGAACATAATTAAAGTCTATTACCTGGTAAATTCTGCGGATTCTGTTAGATGCAGCAGTCGTGGCTGAAGTTTCCACGGTTTCAGTAAAATTGAATGCATAAATTTCCTGTGCCAACATAATACGCACATTTTTTCCTCTTGTGTTAGTAATAGTGGAAATCCGCTTTCAAGCAATGGCTCGTATGAAGGCATGAATGTAACACTTGTATTCCCTCCTACTACTCTATTTGTTTATTAGCGGTGTGTTGTAAAAATATTTTTGCTTATTAGCACAGGCCTTCTATAGGGTGTCACTCCAGACCTTGAGCTTCAGGAAAAGCTTGCCAGTAGAAACGAAAGGAGCCGACCTATATTCGAGAAGAAAAGAAGAAGGTCAATTAAGAATAGAAAACCCTAAGAGTTTAAAAGACAAAGCTTACCCTTAACAGGTACTTCCCTGTAACCCTTAGGAGTGCTTGGGTAGTGAAGGAGTATTACTTCTTCTTTCCTTGATGACGATTTAAGGTCTTGGACAATTCCTGATTATTAAATCTGAATAAGTAAAGGAAACATATCGAAGAAGTTGTGAATGAATATGATGTCGATTTCCCAAGTATGTTATTATTTCTAACATGACACAACAGTTATCGGCTATTTGCAGGACCAACATAGTAAGAGCATAGTAGAATCCATTTCTGTTTTTTGGATGTCCTACGTTGTTACATTCTGAAAATATCCAGTATGAAACACATGGGAATTCGACAAAAACGTAATGTAAAACATAAAGCATACCCCTTCAACATGAGGTGGCTCAATCGCTTTGCTTGTAGATCCTTAACTACTAATGTAAAAATAATTGTTTGATGCCGCCACTTTCGGGGGCCTCTTTACAACCAAACAACATTAGAGTATGAGAAGCCAGAACACAGCAGTTTATGCATGACAAATGCACTGTTTTATTTTTCCTTCTAATAATTGCTTTATCAAATGAAACTATGAAACTAATAATCGCAAAAAGATATAAAAGATAATTACAAAAATACTAATGGTGAATTTGGAGACAGGAAACAAACCTAACAGTATCCAAATCTTTGCCTTTTTATTCAACACAAAATCGAATTCCACCCTGCCAACAACATCCGTTTCTAATATGCTCAGATAGAGTAGCATGAAATGCAAGTAACCTTTTCTAAGAACTCGGTAGTGGTTGCAGTTTTTTTCAGGTGGAATGCCTCCTTAATAGCTTTTACAACCTTTTCTTGTAGTGGAAGCATTTGTTTCCCTGCTAGACTGTCAGAAATTGGAACATATGTCCCTCAAGTACCTTAGATCTTGATCCCTTAAATCTATAAACCTTTAAAACCAAAGTGATTATATATACGAATGTACTGTAAAACGGAAATTATATAGAGGGAATCAAAGAAATAGCACAATAAATGCAATAAAGTTATGCACATTATTATAGTTAGTTCTGATACGTATGATAGAGATGTACTTCATGTCTAAAAGCAATAAAGTTACAGAAGATAGCACAATAAGTTTTCTTTTTAAGAACACAACTAATAATAAAAACAAATAAATATAGAATATCTCCATGGCATGATCTACTTTGACACATTTGATCTTCAGTCCTACAAACAAAGAAAAAATAGATGTGATTGAAATGAGTAAGAAGAGTCATGTAGAATTGTGGTAAAGGTCAATTTGTTTGAAAATAAGTAATGTTTAAATACCTTGTTTTCTTTTATCCTACGAATTCTTTTAGATGGAGGTCTAATGACTGAAGTTCGGGATGTTTCATTCGAATCTTTAGTCGAAAATTCCTTTGAGAAATAAGCAGACAGAAGATAAGTGAATGTCTAACTATTTATTAAAAAGGGAAACATATAAAAGTAAAACACATACCATATAAGCTTTTCTTTTGAAAGTTTGATTAGATCTTTTTTTCTTATTTGAAGGCTGAGGAATGTCATTGGAACTTGCCGAAAGAATCTGCTGCTAGACAAAAGAGCATAATAAGAATAAAGCGATGAATAAAGGAATATGCAATTTTGTTTTTGTATAGATACTTAGTCATTTGCAGTAGGGTAAAAGTAAATGAATACCTTTTCTTTCATAAGAGTTGAGTTGTGCTGCTTCATGTTGTCAGGTAGTTGGGCTTGGAAGGAATCAGTTAAAATATGTGATGACTCTGTCATCTGAGTGTATATTAAGAGGTAAACCAATAAATATAAGCCAATGATAAATAAGCATATTATTGGTAGTGAGTGTAATAAAATTGAACAGGTCCAAAGGGCGAAAAAATGAAGTATGTATCTAATAGATAAAACACAATCATAAAGGAAAAGTTTGTATATCTATTTACCTGTTCAATTTCTTCTTGTATTTGGTGTGAATCAAGATTGTAATCCATCTGAAAAACCTTATTAGCTGTAAAGCCATCCCTTCCTTGACTCTGGATGTTGTATTGGTTGATTTTTATCTCAAACACTATCGAAGTTCCAATAATTGCATCCGTTATGGCCTTAACAGTTTGGATACCATCTGCCTACTCCAATAAATGATAATTATTCAGTTATAATGTTGTATTTTGTAAAGATATATTGCATGGCATAAAGATCGGATGCGAAAATTTTGATAGCGTTGTAATGGTTTTACCGATTCGATAAGCCTAGCCAACTCAGAAGTTGGATGTTTTAGTAGCTCTTCTGCTTCATCGCCAAATATAGTTATTAGGGTACTTTCTGTGTCATCTTGAATGCGAACTTTCAGTTGATACCTAGCATACATTTTTATTAGATCAAAATCATAAAGTTGAGAGAAGTATTGAATGAATATCTTTAAAAAAAAAGAATATGAATACACACCTAGCATCCGGAGATGGAATAGCATTGTTGCAATTATTGCACCAATAGTGATCACCTTTGGCTATAACTTTTTTCCGGCAGCCGATTTTGGTGCAAGACTTATAGAACGGTGCATAATCATGAACAATATCATTAATAATTGCTTTGCATGTGAAGACTTGTCCCTGTATGGAATGTAAGTATTTTGAGAAAAATAAAATTAAATATGGTCGATAGGCAAATGTAGAGTAAACTTACAACAGAATCTGCGTTTAACATCTGAAGAATTTGCGAAAGCGTTTTCCTGTTTCTTAAAGATCTGTCCTTCATATTACGTTCAACTGATGACGAAGCTTGTAGCACTGAAATATTTCTTTCTTTGAAAGTGGAGCTGTAAAAATATAAAATATAGTCATACTTGATCAATGGCTAGTTAATAAAAGTGTATATTTTATTTTAAATAAGTTTTCATTTTATTTGATCACCTGTTTTGTAATTCTAACACTTCTGGAATTTCCAAGTTGACATAGAATTGGGTTGCGCTTGTTGAATTAAGGAAGTATTGATCTGAAAAAGAAAAAATTTAAGATTAAATAGGTTATGTAAAAGAAAAAGTGCTATATAGATTAAAAATCCAATATAATCACCATAATAGCTTCCAACAGTTAGCGAAGTGACAACCAACACCGGTACGCTCGTTGCATACGTAATAACATTATCCATCAATTGTATTGCATTTTCCCAGAGATTTATTTTCAGTTCAGTTCCACTGCAGAGATAATATATTATTGTGTTAATGTATAGAGTTGGTTATGCATTTTTTAAATTCTAAATAAGCATATGGAAAAGCAAACCTGCTATTCTTCAAGAAGATCTCTTTCAACATGAGTCCTTTTCTAAACATCAATTCTGAAACACCTTCAAGCGTACCATACACATCTGAAAAAAACAATTTGATGAAATAGTCATTTCTAACGATGTTTTTAGAATTGAAAGACTGCTATTATATCACGGCAACTTACCTTGCAAATTCTGATTTTCTTTTGGAAGCAGCCTAATTTTGTTAAACTCAACGAAGTCAAAATTATATTTTGGAATTTCAGGGTGTGCTTCGGAAGATCCCCTAACAATAGTATCCCATCTGATAAGTATAAGATATTCGTGTTGAACTGGGCGGTATGAATATGTTCTAGTTTGCACACTGAAGTTTTCAATGTGATATACATGTCCTTCGTGAAGAACATTTAAGAATGTGTTTGAATGGTTCTTAGGAACAATGGCTTGAATTTGATTTCCCTGAAAATAATTAAAAGCATTTAGGCAATGTCATAATGGGGAGAATTCAATGTAACGTAACATAAATGACTTATACGAATTACCTGTTCATCAATCAGGACAACATCAAATCTTTTCTTCTTCTCTTGGGAGTCTTTACTGCCTAAGGTCCATCTTCTCGAGACACGAACTTTAATTTTACACCGATGAGTTCTGTCTGTTAATTCAGACAATCGAACATATTCTGTTGTACCCATTTGTAACGTGTACCTAAAGTGCAATGAATTAGTTGAAAGGAAGAATAAAGCAACAACATGCCAAATTTAAAAGTTGTAACTTAAAAGTGAGGAGATTTAGAAGCCAACCTTTTTGGAGTGATTTGGGTACTTGTTGTTCTTGGTGATGACGTATAAGAGAATGGAACAGAAGTAGGAGAAGAGAGGGATTTGAAAATGTAGTTTTTTGAGTATTTATAGTAATTATCATACCTGTTACAGGGTAGTTAGGATTGTCAATGTATGAAGTAACTGAATCTGTATTCTAAACGGTGTGTAGGATGTATCTCTTTTCAAATAGATTCAACTGAAACCCATAATCTTGGCTTTAAGGGAAGTGGTTGTGTAACTGTTTATAAATGAAAAACTTGGCGGTTAAGCCAATTTTTCTTGCAAGAAAAAAACGGAAGAAAAAAAAATTAATGTGGGAAAATATTTCTAAGACGTGTAGTAATTCCTAATAAAATTCTTGAATATGATTTAAAAACGTGTAATTCAAAATAAACAATGTTACATAGCGATAAATTTTTTTTCAAAAAGATTTATGATATTTTTTTTTGTTAGGCAAACCTCTGTTGAGCTTTAAAAGCAATGTTAGCGACAATCGTTTTTTGTAAAATGGAACTTGAAAAAAAATAACGTCAAGACATTCAAAAGGAGACTACAATATATAGAACCAAAAAAATTGGGACGGAAGCTTGCAGTTCTATGAAGAAAAAGAGTGTCAGTTCTATATTACCACCATGTGTAAATGATTTTATTATAGTCATCTCTGTATGAATTCATGTGAAGGAACAAAGGCAAGTGTGTTATGTATGTCAGAACGAAGTTCCAGTATCATAGATCAACAATGACGACAACAATATAGTCTTATCTAGAGAGTATATATCAGACTTGGTTCCTAGCATGCCCGTTTGTTGGTACTCTGGGTCTATGTAACAGAATGTCCCCGCTGCTGATGTCATGTGATATTGAGTAACCGTGTTGGCCACCGAGGGTGGGACCTCACATAGTTGTGATATAGGAGAATATTGCATGGTTTAAGGTCCCGGTGCACCAGGGGCTCTGGTTTTGTTTGGTGAAGGAATAGAAGTCCAGTTAATCCACCATGGAACCGTAGGTGTCCCTCCCCTCCTAAAGAGCCTTTCTTCTAAGCTACCATTGTCCATGTACTCGTAGACTAAGCATCCGACTCGGGGCGAGTAGCCGAAAGCAAAAGAACCATGTTTGGATGTCTAATGCAGCTTAACACTTCAACCTGCGTAGTCATGTTTGTTCATCATGAATACAAAATTTCGTGATAAAGACATAAATGCATAGTTATTTACTTATGCTACCACCACCGCTAGCACTATATATGTTAGCTCTTGTTGGAATTGTTTCATCCCTTGTGCTGCATCCGATCTTAAGACCTTAATGGCAACTGGTGTGTGATCAAGCTCAGATCTATAAACTAGCCCATATCCACCTTCACCAATCTTTAGAGAATCTGAGAAGTTATCAGTAGCAATCTCGATCTCTTTTATGTCGTATGTTACTGTTCGCCAAAGCAGTCAAGACATTGGTTTTCGCTTCTGCCGCAGTCAGAGCCATAATATCGACATCCTTCCTCCTCTTTGTCTCCAGTTCGGCTATCCTTTTTGATGTTGCAGCAGCTTCATTGGCCGCCTGCGTCCTCGCCTTTTGCATCTTGGCAATTGCAAGTGCTGCCTCTTCAGCAAGCTTTGCATCCTCAAACTTGCGAGCTTCATTAATTTTCCATTGGTGAAACTCTAAAACCTGATATCAAACATCACAGATACCAATTTTCTTAGTAACTTGGTTTTGAAGGAAATCAAGAAAGGTTCATGCAAACTTGGCGAGTCAATGGTAGTTAAATGTTGCAACCATTGATCTTAACTTATATTTGGTACTTGGGTTATAAGCAGGTTCTCAGTTATAAACTGTTGTAGTTCAACAACATATGATCAGGTGTTCAAACTGAAGAGATCCTACCTTGTGTCTAGCTGAGATGTCCATGGTTTGCTTTAGCTCCATTTTTAGTCTCCTCATCTCAGCCTCTATCTGTTGAAAGGAGGATGTATTTATTAGTTATCGTCCTTGAAAGTAATGGACTACCTATCTGACTAAAATCAATAACGTTGCAAATTTGATGTGACATATGTACATATGAAATCATAACTCATTTTTTGCAATGGATACAGATGAAGGCCTTTCGGCATTAATGGTTCAAATCACGCATAAAAATAAATTAGAGGAAGGCAACATACAATAAACTATTTAAGATTAAATTCAAACTGAAAGTAAAAGTGAAATTAGGAAATCGGAATCTTACCTCTTCCATTGTGGTTGCAGAGGTAATGGAGAGTATGCAGGGGGAGAGACTAATTAGAGGGAGAAGTAGGGGGTGAGACATTTAAAGTGATAAATCTATTGAGAATTCTCAAGGGTTATTTGTTGAGTATTATCTTACTGGCATGGGAGTATACATTCATTAGGAAGGGAGCATATATCATTCTCCATTGGAAGATATTTGATGTTTCATACTCATCCATAGATCCATGAAGTTGCTTTCATGATATTTCACGTTCTGACCATATAGTCCGGCAACTGGCATGGACACCAGAAATGCATGAGCAGCGTGGCCAGTGTTTGTCATGAGCTCGCGACAAAAAAATCATATGACCATGAATTATTCTGTCTATAAAGCAGATGAGGAGCAACTTGTAAGTCTGTAAAGAAGGTTGCAGTCTCAAAAACAGGATACTCAGTAGCACTTCATAAGCATCAGGGAACCGGTGTGGCAGAAGGAATGCAATAAGAAGATAATTGCATGTTGGAACATTAGGGCACAGACCTGCGGCAACCCTATACTGAAACCATCTACGAGCTTTACCAGCCTTTCCCCATGAAACTAACGGGAGAGCGTAGACAGGTTCATCTGGAACCAAATTATTTAGTTTCATATATTTAAAAACAGCTTCTGCTTTAGTGAGATGACCACAATGAGCAAGGACTTCATCACACAAATGTATTTGTTTATGGATATGTCTATGTCCTAAGGGCACTGGTATCATTGCCCTGTCATCGAAACAAATGCTCCCTAGATAAAGGCCAGTGTCAAGTAATCTGATAATAACTTTTTTACAATATGAAGCCGCAGGCCATAAACCAAAACTGTGTAAATAGATCTCCATATGACCAATGGTATGCGGCACGATCACCTGCTAGTTTATGCATATCGGATAGCTGAGATTGTGTTAGCCTCAAACTAAATACATCCATAATATGGTTGTAGGAGTAGAGTAATGTTTCTTGAACGATGCCAGTGTGTATCGATGCAATGATTCACGTGTTAAGAAGGGTGCTGGTTTTCCATCGGCTTCTTTTGCATCGATCATCATTTAAAGTTGAATAACAATGACGGCAATAGCTAGAATTGAATTTAGTTAAGTCTGAAAACACTGTTCATATCTCAGCTTTTGCACCACCATTGACTCTATTGGCCTCTTTATCGTCACAATCGATTGTTAATGGAACAAAAGGCAGATGCGATGACTTGTATATCTTGAACAAACTGCACGAAGTTTAAAAGTAATATGTAAGCACGTGGAGAATATAAGGAAAATTGGTCATATGATGGGTAAATAGAACTATATACACTTGAATAAAAAAAAAGGCCAGTCCACAGATCGTACGGAGACGCATAAATCAAATTTTTAAAACAAAATATTCTTGTGCAGAGTTAAATTCTTCAATCCTAATCTTATAGACCCATTAACGGGTGCACATCTTGTATATCACATTTACAAACCTGTACTTGCAGAACAACTTCAGTGACGTGTCTATTGTTTCAGCACCAAACGAAAAAAAACTTAAATCAACTTTAGTGACAGATAAATTGCTGCACCACCACATGTAGAAGCTGAAATTGGAAAAGGACGAAACGATAGGAAGTAACAGCTTGATAGTCAGCACTTCATAAGAAAAGTTCGATAGTCAGCACTTCCTAATAAAAGTTAGAATGGCTGGCATGGTATGTTTAAATTCCGAAATGAAGCTATCAGTACTAAGGATAACTAATAGCATACAACATAAAAATAAATTTATTTCCCCTCCTCCTTTATCTGGGCTTGGGACCAGCAATGCAAAACGCAAAATGCATTGGCGGAGTTAAATTTTTTTTTGGTTAGTCGTGGATACCCTCCCTTTAATAGTTGTTATTCTAATTGTTTGAGCGTTTGCTTTGTTTACAGTCAGGAATTCATCGAAAAAACTAAAGGCACCTGTGTTCTGTACCAACAAAAGGAAACAATCACATAGTAAATATTACACGTTCTAAGGCACGTTCAATTTGCACTCTCATTACTCTTTACTAAAAATCCTACTGACTACTTGAGCATTATTGGGTGGTTAAAGACATATATAGGTTTTAGGGGGTCTAATAGAAAAATCAGATAGAAAGACAATATTGTGAATTCAATGGATTGCCCAAAAAAATTCCTCATATGATATCTCTAATTCATGAATGTTTATATCTCCGTGGAGAGTTTTTTAAAAAGTAAAGTGTGGGGGAGTGGTGGGGATGACGTATACCTAAATGCAAATATTAACTGTGGGTGGGTATCCCGAAATTGTTTATCTTAACTGTAGTAGAAAAGTATTCATCACATTTTATTGTACATACGAAAACCAGGGAGTGAAAAACAAAGGAATAACGATTCATTGCATGATAACATAACGACAGGAAAAGAAGGTCAGTGTAAAGCATCCATAGCATCATCATCATCTGAAAGTAACACGTCCCGATATACAATATTTCTAGTGTAAGTTCCACAACTTTTAGTTAAGGTTCCATTTTTGACTAAAATCTTTATGTTATTTCTTGAGACGCACCTCGACAATGCAACGTATAGTTGGCCATGAGTGAAAACATGATCAGGAAGGTATATACCAACATCACGAATAGTTTGTCCTTGTGATTTATTAATAGTCAATGCGAAACTAAGCTTAATTGGAAATTGTTTCCTTATAAAAGTAAACGGCATGTGTTCGCTTTTATTTGGCTCGAGAGGTATTCGTGGTATAAACTCTTTTTTACCTCTGAACTGCCCAGTGGCAATCTCAGCATATATAGTATTATCATAGAAATGAATACAAATTAATCTAGTACCATTACAGAACCCTATAGTCGGATTAATATTTCTAAGAAGCATGATTGGGCATCCCTTTTTCAGAGTTAATTGATGTGGGGGCAGGCCACCTGGTGCAATAGAATTCAAAAATTCTTGTTGATATAAGTTCCGAAGATTAGGTGGAACAATATCAAATGAGTAGTTGGTTTTTTCTTGTCCTGGGAACATGTCTATAATCTGATTATTGAGTTTATCGACAACATCATTCCTCGGTGTTAAAATAGCCCTATCAATAATGTAATTACTATTACATCCATTAAGACTTAGTGAAGGATAAACAAAATCTATTAGATCATTTATTGACGAATCACCTGTCCAGGGCAATACAATATCATCAGGTAATCTAATCATTCTATCATCATCAATATAAGGCTCGTCACCATTTCCTACACGTAATAGAAAATCAGCAAACCATGGATCAGTTCGTGCACGCATATTTTGTGTGAGAGAAATTATTTTTACCTTGTTCCAGAACCATGACCTAACAACAGATGCGTCAATCTCTTGAGCCCTTGTAGAACGCGGAACAACAGGAAGTGTTTGACGGAAATCACCTCCAAGAACAAAAAAAATTCCACCAAAAGGGAGGTCGGAGTCAGTGATATCTTTTAAGGTTCTATCAAGAGCTTCAAAAGTGTGTTTATGAGCCATTGTTGCCTCATCCCATATAAGTATATCTGCACAACACAAAAGCTTGGCAAGTGCAGATCGCTTACCAATGTTACACGTCGAGAGGTAATCTATATTTATTGGAATGGCGAACCTCGAATGTGTAGTTCTACCCCCAGGTAATGCAATGGCTGCTATCCCTGATGTGGCTGTCGCTATCGCAATATGATTATCATTCCTTAAAGATGCAAGAAGTGCTCTATATAAGAATGTCTTCCCCGTACCTCCTGGTCCATCAATGAAAAATATAGAATGTTTTTTTTCTTTAACAAATGAAAGTATTTCATCAAAAGCCTGTTTTTGTTCAACATTCAAGTTTTGAATCGCCATAAGGTCCCCTTCTGGAATTTGCAAAGATCTCTCTTCAACAATAAGCCTTGTTAAATCAATATCCTCGTCAATGCCCCCTAATAATTTGAATTAAATCATAATCAATGATTTTCTTTTGTTTCTCAGCTAAAATATCATCAAGTTCCTTCAGAAGACGATTAATAAATAGTTGGGTATTTCTATTTCTATCATTTGTCGAAGCATAGTCCTCGATCATAAATGGGTAGAATTCATTCCAAAGTTGTCTTACTCCACTTGGTTGACAATAAATTAAAATGGTAGCAAACAATCGTCTTAAAGAAAGAGGCATATGTGTAGTTGCAGCCTCGCTTAAACAACTTTTGATGCTGTCATCATCTTCAAGTAAACCCCTTTTTCTAGCTGATTCCTTAAAAGTGCCTACATGCTCACCATTGACTGTTAGCAAATCGTTAAAAGAAGTAGGACCTCTTACATGTAACAATAACAGGCGTAAGTAATAGCGTTCTCCTTCCATAGGAGAAACTGTTGCAATTCTTCCAATCGTTCTGCGATTGCGACTTCTACGGAACCATTCCCTACGAGTTGAATCCCAATAAAAGTATTCTGGAAACTCCAAATATAGATACTGGCGTGCTTCCTCATTAATAAGATTTGTTTTGAAAAATTTTGTGAGCATGGTTTTCAGCCAGTGTTCATCATCTAATATATCCTCTATAAGTTCACCACTATAGTAAGTAACTTGTTGTCTATTAGGTAGATGTATTTGCAAGGCTATAACAGAAGGAAACATACCATTTAAAGGGAACTTATATAATCGCCAAAAAAGCTTCAAAGGGCAAATCCATCTTGCATTTACAAATTGTGTTATCTCATCATCACTACCAGATGGTTTACTACTAACTCCAAACGACACCCGATCAGGTCCTTTATAAACATATTTATACAAATATTTTACAGAAGTTATGCTGGAACAAATCTCCACATTGATATGGCAATTATATTTTAAGAGAAGATAAGGATTGTATGGAACAACATTACGATTGTCTAATGTGTATTTTCCAACACTTATATGCCTTCCATTATCACGTCTCATATATGTAGCATATGAATCAGTACCATGTGAAGTCGAGTGTAAAAATGACTTAGGAAATGCACTTTTACATCTACCATTTTTCATACAAACTGCATTCCTATTAATGGTTCCACATCGTTATGCATCATATGTTTTATAACAACAAAGATACAAATCGGGGATCCGTGATCGGGATCCGGAATTTCAAAGATAAACAATCTTATCTATATCTTCAGGATTATTTATTTTATCATCTTCATGGAGAATGATGAGAAAATGAGCATGTGGAAGGCCTCTTTTTTGAAATTCTATAACATGAACTTGTGCAATAACTCTACCTAATATATGTCTGTTAAATAAATCATGTTTAAGTTCCCCTAAAATAGAATGGAATGTTCTGGTGGCCACATCTGGCCTATCTTGTGTACGCAGGTCAAGGTCTAATTCTCATGTTATTGCATGCCAAGATGAGTTACATGTGACAGTTATAAATAAATATGGTTTTCCATACCTCCTTACCAACGCCATTGCATCCTGATATCGGTGATGCATATCCCGAGGGCTACTCGTATGAGACGGTGGAAGTATGATCCTTCTACCAATGTTGCCTAGTTATCATAAGTGTAAATAATTTAGTTTTCAAAAGATAAAAAGTAAAAAAAGAGAATGCCAATTAGTTAATAATATGAATATCGAAAGACAAATATAATGCACCTGCAGATGTTTCCCCTGCATTTAATGCATCTTGAATGCCTTGGTACAGTTCAGCTCTAATATTCTGTTGATTATCCCGATAATACCTCATTTTCATTGTTTCAATTTTGACACATATATCAACGACAAATTGTTGCAAAAGGCGACACCCCAAAAGGAACAATGAGACCTCCATGGGACGAATCTGAAAGATGTAGAAACATGAGCCATTAGATCATTAGATATATGGTTTTGTCAAAGACGTTGTTAACTCTGTGAAACAACTATGAGTTTAAATTCTATAATTTGTTGTAATTGTCTGATATGTCCTAAACTCTGATGACAGCAAGTTATCATGCATTAATACCATTTGATTTAAAACAATAATGTTTTGTCTCTAGTATTCTCGGAGGCTATGTCAGTGCCTACCTCTGAAAAAAAAAATAAGTAGTTTTTCGTGAAATGTCATGTGTAGTTTAACAGTCTGTTTATAGGGCGTGTTTAATATAAGCACTTAGGGCTACGAGCGCATGAAAGCCATAAGAGGAATTAGAATTCATATATAAATTACTAAAAGAATTGAGGGCATAAATAAATAAATGGATAAACATATGAAAGACGAAATTACTCCAAAATGGAATATATGACATTTTAAGAAAGAATTACAACAAACATTGGCGAGCAAATATTTTTTTAAATCAGATTGTTGAATGACATTTCAATAAATATTATTAAATGCATCGTCGTATTAAGACACTGGAAACATTTGATATGAAGACTTGAATTAGCATAATACTTGGTAGCACTCATAAAATTAGAGATGCTCACTGAGAGACGATAATGCTCGCACAGCAGTCCCATATGCCTAAAATAATTCAAGCCTGAACAGTAGTGTAAAAAAGAATGCTTGGGACGACATATGAAATGTATTTTGCAAGGCTAAGCTGAGAATAAAAGTGAACCACGGAATCTGGCAATTTCTGCAACTATCAATAACTGCCAGGATTTCATATAACAGCAACATAACTTGTATACTGCAATTTCCATACGTTTCATAAATGTTTATTTTTCACTTTATTATTGTGCATGTTGAACTCGATTAATAGGGATGCATGGACTTCCAAGCATCTTACAGAGCACATGCTTAGTCGACATCTCACTCAACTTCATTCAGAGGGTGACTTCCCTTAAACATCGTTTAGTAAGTATTTCATAGCTAACCTCAAACCACAACAGGTAAACTTCCAATGCAATTGATTAGCTAGCAAAGGCATGAAAATTTGAAATTTCTCCGGGTTCGGGACATACAAAGTAAAGAAGCTAATGAAAGCTCAAGAAAAGATGAACTGATCAATTAATAAAAGAGTGCAAGATGATCTCAAAATCGTTTGATGCTATAGCCTATAATAGTTCACATCTATCTCATTGAAGTGTTCAGGAAAGAATATTGCTAAATACAAAAGGAAGAAGCAGAGATTTAAAAAAACAGCAAAAAAGAAAAAGAGATTTCAATGAAGCTATATATGAGCTTGTCTGAGATAAATTCTCACCTCCAAAGCTTTTTCTTCATCATAAGTAAATTTTGGTAGCTTCCTCATTTAACAATTGACAAAATAGTAGCGGCAGTAGTTACAAAATGCAACAATTTGTAATAAAAGGAAAAACTTTTATAATCAATATAAAGACTGTTGAATGAATTTTGTGCATACCTGCAAAATATAAGCATAGTAGGTGCGGCAGCTTATTCTTCTTGTACCACTGCGATGTACACCCAAGTCCCAACCATATTCACCAAAAGGAAGCATAAGAGGATATTGTAAGGGGTCGATCATAATATCCAGCAGTGTCAGGAATTGGCCGAAGTTCACCCGATTGTGTTTGTACAATAATATCTCTCGCTTCCATTCTCTCTGGATCAGTATCTCCTATCAATACTGCAGCAACTTGTGATGCTGTGGGTAGAGCATGCTCCCGACGGTCTGTTCTTAATTCTTTGATAATGAGCCTACAATTCTGTAAATCATTTCTCTGTCCAAGTTGTCTAAAAACGCCGACAAAGGGATTATTGCAATTATCTACGATATTTTTCAACGTAGATATAACACCCGCCCGTAATTTAAGATTTTCAGAATTCCGATTCTCAATCTCATGGTCAGTGTCATAGATGTACATCTGTAAATATCTAGGTTTCCTATTAGGTCCCGACAACAAACTTCCAATCCTATGATAAATAGAAGCTCTTGCACGAAATGAGAAGACGCCATCTTTACCATTTGCAAGATCTTTATCAAAATCAACACCCATTGAAGTAAACGCAAATATATGATTGTAGGAGCGGATGTTTTCTCTGAAATGTTTACCAAGGTCACCGCCATCACGAAATAGTTGAACTAATTCGGCTGGCGCCGATGGCCTAGGAAGCTTTATTCTACTTTTTCCACAACATATCTCAGATGTCTCGTAAATGAATTGTTTGGCTCCACAGTATTGACAAAGTGTAGGTTCGGGCAACATGTAAGGATCAAAGCTTTGATAAAAAACAAAACCTCTCGCACATCTATAAAACCCATGACTTATCCTAGACGGTCTCGAAGATGGTAGAGTTATTGACATTACATGCGAGGTGGGTCTCCCTAGAAAGTGTTTATTGAGTAAAAAGATAAGCACAAAAGGGGAAAAAAAGTGCGTCTGAGAGACGCAGAAGAACTAAAAGCATAAAATAGGAACAACAATAAATGTCACCTAAATCCGTGGTTATGTTTCTGGCAATTTGCAATGAGGCTGTTAGTCGCAGGCGTTGGGTCGCAGGAACAGGCTGTTGATGGGAATCTGAAAGAAATCGTTAAAAAAAAAAATAAGTTAGACAGAGTGAAAGAAAAAAGTTTTAACACGGAATAAGGAATAAGGAAATGGCCAACCTTCATTAACGGTAGAAGATAAGTGTTGTTGATTAATACGCCTCTGGTAGCGATTTCTATGATCAATAGAACGCCTCTGTTTTTGCTGTTCATTTTCAGGAATTCTTCTTCGATGTCTGGTTTGGCGCCGACGATGGGAAACACTTCGGATCTGGAAAAAATGGAAAATGAAAATGTCAAAGGAAATGCTCGTAGAGAGTAGTAATTGAAAGAAAGAAATAACAAAATACCTCTAGCATCGGAATTCTGTATAAGAGAGATTTAAAAAAAAAAAAAAAAAAAAAGGAAAACAACAGTGAAAAGCGTCGGGGAGAGAGTTTGGAAAGATGAAGAGAGGAGAGTTGGGTCGCGATGAGAAAAGCTTGAAAATAACGAACGAAGATGAGAGTTTGTAGTTATTTGTTATCTGTAAAAAGAAAAGAGAATGTACTCGTCGGTTTTTTCGCGGGTGTAATTTAAGGGGTTTAAAGGCTAAGCATGTTGACCAATTTACCCTTTCAATGAAGAGCAAAAAAAAAAGTGGCTGTCTAACTTTCCGGTACCCTTCCAATTAAAAACTGTGTTAAAATCAGGAATACGAGAACTAATTGGGAAATCTGGTATCCGCTTTATATATAAGATAAATTAGCCTAAATTGTCTTCAAATCCTTTTCTATACCATTTAAACCAAACCAAATCAAAATTTTCCTCATTCTGAAACAATATGATTAATACTTTGCTCATATTTTTGAATTTCCAATTTTTCTTTTCACCATTAGATGGAGATTATAACTCAGGATGTCATGACCAATGGGCACATGTAAGTTAATGTTGTGGTAATCCTAATTTTTAACACTGTGAACTTTCATAACCTCTATATGGTGTACTTTTTGTATGTAGAATCTTGAAAATCTCACCAGCACAAGCGGAAAATCAGACCGAGAAAAAAAGAAGAGAAGTTTCGAAAAGCTAAACCTTTGACCTTACACACAATAGATCCTGGATGGAGAAGGTTATATTATATTCATGGGATAGTTCAAACTCTTTTGCATACTCTTCCGTTTGCTAAGATTTTTTATCCTCCTTGGGATTAATTTTCATGCAGGTAAAAGACTTTATTTGCTTTTGACTGTAAAAGAGTCTGCAATAAATGTTCCTATGAATTTGGAAGCTCGTCGTCGGATTACTTTCTTTGCTAACTCTTTGTTTATGAATATGCCAAGTGCTCCAAAAGTTCAGAACATGCTATCTTTCAGGTTAGGTTCTATGAGACTAAATCCAACAATTCTGATGCTACATTAGTGTAATGAATTTTTGTTTTTCTTTAAAATGCTTATTTATCAATTGTCTCTAGAGTCATGCTATATTTTCCGGAGTGGGATTGACCACCAAATAATAACATTTTCACATAAATGCTTTCTTTTTCTTTTTTCTTTTTAAATTTCATCAACAACGAAAAATGGAACTGAGTCGAGAGTATAATAGTCAGATTGGATAAAGTAGATTTGATAACAAAAAGTTCTTTATGGACATTTATAAGGTTTGGGTTTGGGTTCGGGTTTGGTTGATTAGTTTGTATTTGGACACATGATATGATGTACTATCACCATTAAACTTATTAAATCTACTTATTAAAAGGTACAAAATGAAATTTTTAATCACTTAGGACACACAGAAATGAACTATAAATGTCTTTTATTTGTAGAAAGAGAGACAAGAAAAGTTAGTCTCAAAGTAAGACCCATCTTTATTTATAATAAGTTAGAGTTATTAGGACATAGGTTGCTCCTATAAGGCCCAATGGGACTAATATTACAATACTCCCCTCAAGCCACAACGAAGATATCCAATAGACCCAAATTTTGCCAATGGAAAAAGGAAGATCGCGAGGAGGTCCCACTGGTTTGTAGAGTATCGGCAGCCGTGCCTTTGGCCCTAACAGCGACCCGGGGAGACAATCCCAAAGATTAACTTTCTCCTCAAGAGAAAAATGCACATCAATCTCTATGTGCTTAGTCCGCTTCATGTAGACTGAATCAAGCTAAATGGATGGCGGCTTTGATTGTCACAAATAAGACGGATGATCCGTGACTGTGGTAAAACCAAGCTCTCCCAAAATAGATCGCGAACCAATAAAATCTCACAAGTGCCCAAAGCCCGGTGGCGCCACGATACTCGACTTTCAGCGGATGATCGGGAGACAACAGATTGCTCGCTTTTTCCATGAGATAAGGTGATTCCCGAAAAGCCACATAAGCCGGTATTGGAACGATCGCCACCGTAACCTCCATAATCGTAATCCGCAAGCATGAATCTGGGACCCCTCGAACCGGCCGCATAGAAGAGACCTAAAGCCAGGGCAAGACTTTAGGTATTTTAATATACGCTTCCATCGTGATCCATGAGATTGACGTGGAGCATGCATTGAACCGACTAACTCTCGCCACAAAGATAGGCAATGTCCGGTCTAGTATTAACTAGATAAATAAGACGCCCAACAATACCGAGGTTAATGGATCCATAATAATGGTCCATCGTTCGCGAACTAACCGTGTTAGGCACCATAGAGTAGAAACCGGTCGACAACCCAAAGATCCCTCAGTCGTTTAAGATCTTAGAACATACTTTGCTGGGATAAAGAGATTCCCTGACTACGCGGCAACTTCAATGCCAAGAAAGTAACGCATGTGACCCAAGTTTTAACCTCAAAAGACTTCCTGCGGATTCCTTAATTTGTACAACGCCGATGATCGCCTCCTCGTAATAATAATGTCGTCCCACATATACAAAGGTGATAAGTGCCCCCGTGAGTTCCGCCCAACAAACAATGTATGGTCCGAGTGGCACCGGTAAATCCATATCAGAAAATAACCATTTGAATCCATCGAACCAGGCTCGTGGTGGACCGCTAAGCCCATATAAGGACTTACTTCGAAATGACAAACTTTCCTAAGATACTCCCCTCACCACCACGAAAAGCACGGTGGGGGATCCATGTAAATCGCCTCTAAGGCTGGATCTCCGCGGAAGGAAGGCATTCTTCACATCCAACTGATGAAGAGGCCAATCATAAGAGGCAGCCGTGGAAATAAGAAGTCGAACAGATTTTAACTTCTACCGGAGCAAAGGTCGCACCAAAGTCACGCCCGTGCACTCGTGGTAAATCCCTTTAGCAACCAAACGGGCCTTATATCGTCAACCGTATTATCCGCCAAGTACTTCACGTGAAAACCCATTTGCATCCAACAGGCGAAGTCTTCGAGGTAAAGCAACCATTTCCCCAAGTCCGATTCTCGCCATGGTCATTATCTCACCGTGATATAAGCTTACCTAACGCGGATCCGACAGAGCTTCGTCGAACCGATGTTATCCTAATCAGGAAACCGGGTCGATATGTCCGATAGAAGCAGATACACCCCGATAAAGAGACAACCGCGAATAGATGGTTACTGAAACCCGATTTGTCCGGGGATGCCCGGTCCCGAAGCGAAATCGTGGGGCTCAACAATCGGAGAATCACCGTGAGCAATCAATTGGGAGTCAACAAAGAGGAGCAATCTGATAGGTAGATCACTAGAAGGTGAAGGAATGTTACCCGAAGGCGCCGGGCGCGAGCGACGAGTAATGAAAGTAATGAAAGCACGAGGAGAAGCAGCGACGAGTATACACCTAGAAAGGTTTAGTAGGAGGACCACCAAAGGAGTATTAAAGATGTGAATAGGATAAACAGCCGAAGACGCCCGGGGAAGACAAAGATTCCCGCCGCAGATGTATAAGGACCAAAATATGCACTATGCCGACAAATGTGACATCCAAGGTATGATAGAGGTTTAATTTACTAAAGTGGATGATAACAACGATACCCCTCGACATTAGGGGAATACCTCCTAGAAAGACACAATCGAATGGATTTATCATCCAATTTGGTTCAGCGTGAAGCCTTTTATCATGAACATAGCAAACAATACCCAAACACCGGGAATAACGGAAACGTAACACGACCGCATACAACTTGCGAGGGCCTTACCATTAACTCCCCTACCGGTGCGCGGTTTCGGCGTAGATAAATGTAAGAACCGCGATAATGCGATGGGATCGGTGAACATGCATACCTTGCAACAAACACCGAACTACATCCATAAGACTGATTTTTTTCGTTTCAGAACAACACCATTTTGCTCGCGTAGGGCAAAGTCACTATCAAGGATACCGGCTGTTAAGACGGGCAACAAATTCGGTTGAAACATACTCCTTCGCATTATCGACCAAGTCCGGCGAACCACGATATTGAACGAAGTTTTAAATGAAGTTGGAGAAACCGAAAGTGAAAATAGGAGAACTTCGATGATTTCATGAAATAAATAGATCCAAGTACACCGAGTATGGTCATCTATAAAGGTCACGAAGCACCTATGGCCGAGAGGGTAGTCACAGGAGAATGGCCCCAAACATCCGTATGAATCACATCAAACATACAAGGAGATCTAGAAAGGCAGGAATATAAGAATTAGCACACGTTTAGACAAAGTTAACAAGTATCACAATGAAAAGAGTATTTTTGCATGCTTTTATTAATTCAGAAATAAAGTACATAGATACTTGAAGTTGACATGGCCCAACCGAAAGCATGCCAACTTTTCAAAGACTCGCCAAAAACAAATAACGGCCCGACATTACGCAACACACTAGCATGCAAACTCGACATCAGCGGAATGTGCATCGATGGGGGGATCTCCAAAGTAGTATAACCAAGACGCCATAGCCCCCGCCAAAAATCTGCTTCCTCGCATCGAGGTTCAAGATAACAAGAATGGGGTAAGAAAACAACAGAACGTTGATAATCTTTAGCAAGACTAACTAAAGATAACGGAGCTTTAAATTGAGGAACATAAAGACCGACTCTAAAGAGATAGCAGGGATAATCGAACAAGACTTTACGGGTAATAGTGGTGATGAGCCATCCAAGGCGGACATGATGTGAAAAGGGTGTGCTATCGACAATAATCTAGACTCACCAAATCATATGATCATTTGCCCTAATCAAGGACCCAACCGGATGGGAGGCGGGAACTAATATTGAACGCATGAGTGTACCCGCGGGCGCAGCAGTCATGGCGTATACTAGATGTCCCCCACGCGAGAGACATAGCATGCATAAGTCGATCAATGCGTCTTTTGGGTAAAAGTCCCGAATCCCCGAACTCCCCAACGATGACTACCGTAAATATCAGTAATAGTCGCAATACGAGGTTTGCTGCCTCCTAAGCCCCTCAACCCCTTGGGACGGCTCGATGCAACCGATAGCAACTATCAATAAGGTGGTAGGCCGCCTCGCGAATGATCGCAAAAGCGCCCACCAGTGTTCCCGGATGGAACAAGAGAACTAAACTACCGTAAGACCCCAGGGGTCGAAGTAGTAGCAACAAACGCCATCCGATCGCCAGAAGACGGTGCATCGTAAAACCACCGAGAAGAAGTAATCCGAACACGACGCCATGTTTTCAATAATGGCATACGCCACCAAGAGATGGAAGAGGTGCAAGATTGAGAACTTGAGCGCTAATGGCTTCAAAATCGTGAGTGAAGACCAATAAGGAACCGATGAACTCTCTGTTTCTCCTCACGCCAAGAAATGCCATAATAGTAGGTGTCATACCGCACACCGATAGGAAGTGTAAGAAAAGCTCCTCCCGAAGCTTCTTCAAGTACCCAAAGTAAGCTAAGATAGAAAGAGCCCCCTCAGGCCCGACCCAACTCACACGGAGCTCATAAATTAACCTCATTGTTCGTAGTAGCATACATTTCGGAGAAAGCAGCCCACAAACCATCAACAGGTCCTCATAAAAGGTAAACATCTCATAGACATCGCTCCATGAGTTGAACAACCAACTTAGAATCATACGCTTGGTCATGGACCAACTATTGTAGTGGTGGTCCCATTAATGGACAAATCATCTTGTTGGGAACAAGCCAATCCATCTTCCCTTTGGCCCCAAAAATAGTTTTTAACGTAATCCAGCCCAAGAGTGGAAATTCCGCCCATTAAGAAGAGCGGTAGTAATTTTCTTCGAAGAAGAGAAATTATTCAACAAGGAGACATCATCCGTACCTTTAGAGTCGTTATCCGTCATGATAAGGGATATAGTGCAAAGAATAGTACCTTGATGTGAGAAAAAAAGTTATAATCGCCGGAAACCTGCCGGAAAAATGTGATAAACGCCGGAAACCTACCGGAAAACTGTGATAAACGCCGGAAACCTACCGGAAAACAGTAGGAGGCAGCACAAGTCAGGCGCTCAGATGAGCAGCTCACTGGCACAGGTCAGGCGCAATATGCGTCGCTGCCCGAGCCAGGAAGAAGGAAGGGGGTGGCGGCTAGGGTGGTGGCTAAGGGTGGTGACTAGGGTTTGATCTCCTTACTTCTCTCTTCCTGTTTTTTCTGATACCATGTAGAAAGAGAGACAGTAAAAGTTAGGTCTCAAAGTAAGACCCATCACTATTCTCCTTTTTTTATTTTTGAACTTCAAAATAACCGTGATTTGTCTTATGGGAGAGCAGGTCATTGATGACTACCTTGTATACTTTTGAACAAGTCCATGTGTAGAGAAATAGTTTCCAAACATAATCTCTGGACTGTGGTTCTATGTCATAAAACATTGATTACCAATCTACCATCAAGTGATGTAAATCTTTTTTTTCTTTCCTTTTTCTCTTTTTTTCCCCTCTCCTTGTTCTATTTTTAGTGTTTTGACTCCATACTACAAAGAAGATGTTCTCTACTCAGAGGAAGAACTTAACTTGGAAAATGAGGATGGAATATCAACTTTGTTTTACCTTCAGAAGATATATCCTGGTACGTATTGACGTCCAAACTTGATTTATCCTTTTCCTTCTTTTTTCTGTAATCGGTATAAATTGTTTGTTCTCTACCATAAAAAAATTAGATGAGTGGAGCAATTTTATAGAACGTACAAAAGATGATAATGACCCTAAAGAACAGGTGGATTTAGTTCGTCAGTGGGTATCTTACAGGGGGCAGACACTTTTTAGAACAGGTTTGGCTTTACAAAGCACTTTCAGCTCTTTTCTCTAACAATATCTGTACAATATGTTACTTATTGTATACATCATCTTACCGTAGTTTTTCTCTGTTTCAGTGCGAGGGATGATGTATTATAGGCAGGCACTAGAGCTTCAATGTTTCCTAGATATGGCTGAAGATCCTGGTACGCCACCATTCCCACAGATTTATCTGCTAGCTCTTACATATATGTGTCTCTAACTTGAAGTCGAATAAATTTAACATATATTCTTCTGTATGACTTAATTGAGTAGAAAAAGTTTACCTTTCTTTGTACTTTTAACAATGGATTAACCAAAGAGTATTCTTCTTCTCCTTTCTCTAGAAATTTTTGGTGGCTACCGTGGCCACCGTGGCCACCGTCCAGTTGATATAAATCATCGGGAAGAAATGCCTTTTGCAATCCGTTCTCAAGCCGTGGCTGATATGAAGTTCACCTACGTTGTTTCCTGTCAGGTCTATGGTGCCCAGAAGAAATCTAACGAAAAAAGAGATCAGAGTTGTTACCAAAACATTCTCAGTCTCATGTTAATGTATGCTACATAATTGTTAATTAATGTGCATAAAATTTATGTATTTCTAGGTAACATAATGTAACCAGAGATTAGGTGCAATCCTGTTGTTTGACTCAAGATCATTCCACTTTCTCTTTCCTCGAAATTGGACAGGTATCCATCACTTCGTGTCGCTTACATAGATGAGAGAGAAGAGACTGTTGGTGGGAAATCTGAAAAGTTATACTACTCTGTTCTTGTTAAAGGAGGAGATAAGTTCGACGAGGTATGGCACTCGGAAAACCGTCAATGCAAGTTACTTGAGAAATATTTGGCTTATATCAAGATTTAGTTTGAGAAGTATTTGGCTTATTTAAAAGATTTGTTCGTTTGAACTCTGAAGTATTAGGCATATATCAAGATTTGTTTGGTATGTGTGTATTTCACTGTGATGGATTGGTTTTGAATTTCAGGAAGTCTACCGTATCAAGCTCCCTGGTCGTCCAACAGATATTGGTGAAGGGAAACCTGAAAATCAAAATCATGCCATTGTATTCACTCGTGGGGAAGCACTTCAGACCATAGACATGAATCAGGCATTATTCTATTTCATTCCTCAATTAGTCAACATATTTATGTATCTGTGTTATTAATTGTCCATTTGTCCTATACTCTATTTTCAGGATAATTACATTGAAGAAGCTTTTAAAATGAGGAACGTTTTGGAGGAGCTTCTGAAATCTCATCGTGGTGATCGGAAACCCACCATCTTGGGTCTGCGAGAGCATATTTTTACTGGAAGGCTAGTTTTAACATAATTGCAGCATCATTTAGTGGTTTCAAGAGTTTTGAGTTTGTATTGTAACTAATTGAGTGTAAAACTGTGAATCAGTATATCTTTCAATCCTTAATATTATCTATTTGCTGATATAGTCCATTTTGGTTCTTTCAACAGTGTTTCATCACTTGCTTGGTTCATGTCTAATCAGGAAACGAGTTTCGTTACTATTGGCCAGCGGATATTAGCCAGTCCTCTTAGGTATATTTATCATTATTTTTTTCCAGGATATGTAGGGACTGATTATTTCTATGTAACATATACTATATTGTTGGTGCTAAGTTCTAGCTTTTTATAGTTGGTAGATAAGTTTCACGCAGTGGAGAGTTATTATTTTCGTGTTACCAGATTACTTCAAATTTATAGATGTAAAAGTTTGACTTTCCATTTTTAGTAATATTAGGTGTAATATTTACTTCCTAAAGTGGTAAGCTCCCGCAGGAAGACCTTTTTGTGTTTCTGATCAGATAAGAGCTTTATGTTTTCTGTCAAGCTTCAGAGTTTGAATAACATTAGTTTCTTAAAGAGCCTGTAAAATTGATTTTCCTATGTAGGATCTCCATATGTGATTCCCTGATTATTGTTTACTTCTATCTTGCAGAGTCCGATTTCATTATGGACATCCTGATGTCTTTGACAGAATCTTTCACATAACAAGGGGAGGCATTAGCAAAGCTTCAAAAATTATTAATTTAAGTGAAGATATATTTTCAGGTAGGTTAAGGTTTCTCTAAACTAGTATTGATTACCATTAAAAATCAGACGATTAATAGTGGAAACTTTACAGGGTTTAATTCAACACTGCGTGGGGGATATGTAACTCATCATGAGTATATGCAAGTGGGAAAGGGACGAGATGTGGGAATGAATCAAATTTCACAGTTCAGGCGAAGGTAGCAAATGGTAATGGAGAGCAGACACTTAGTCGTGATGTCTATAGCTTGGGGCGCCGCTTTGACTTCTATAGAATGTTATCATTCTACTTTACCACAGTTGGTTTCTACTTTAGTAGCATGGTACACGCCGAATACACTTTCTTCTTAAGACTACAGTATTTTTTTTATTTCATAATTAGAATATTTAGAAGATGATTAGATCTGATACTTAGAAGTCTGTATTAGTAGGGTAATTGTAATGTTTCTCTGGTATTCTGGAATGCTACGCCTTCTACGTGGAAACATTCCTCATGCAGTCATGCTTTAACATTTTTGAGAAAATTTTGTTGTAAGCTTTATTTCAGCATCTACTATGTTTCAGGTTACGGTGCTTACTGTGTATGTATTCCTATATGGGCGTCTATATTTGGTTCTGAGTGGTCTAGAAAGGGCTGTTCTCGAGGATCCAAGTGTTCGCGATAGCAAGGCTCTTGAAGCGGCTCTGGCTACCCAGTCAGTCTTTCAGCTGGGCTTATTACTGGTCCTTCCCATGGTTATGGAAATTGGACTAGAAAGAGGGTTCCGTACTGCCTTGGGTGAATTTATAATCATGCAGCTGCAACTGGCCTCTGTGTTCTTCACGTTCCAGCTTGGCACAAAAGCACATTATTTTGGTAGGACAATATTGCATGGAGGTTCAAAATACAGAGCAACTGGTCGAGGATTTGTTGTGTTTCATGCAAAGTTCGCTGATAATTATAGGCTTTACTCACGGAGTCATTTCGTCAAGGGATTGGAACTCATGATTCTATTAATTGTGTACCAAGTTTATGGAAACGCTTACCGCAGTTCAAATCTGTACTTATTTGTCACATTCTCCATGTGGTTCTTGGTTGCTTCCTGGTTGTTTGCCCCTTTTGTTTTTAATCCTTCCGGCTTTGAGTGGCAAAAGACTGTGGACGACTGGACAGATTGGAAAAGGTGGATGGGTAACCGCGGTGGTATTGGTATCCAACCTGATAGAAGTTGGGAGTCCTGGTGGGATTCAGAACAGGAACACCTCAAATATACAGATATCAGGGGTCGTGTGCTAGAAATTATCCTGGCCTGTCGCTTCTTGATCTATCAATACGGGATTGTGTACCACCTTAACATAGCCCACCATGTCAAAAGTATACTGGTATGGTTGCGTTTCATCAGTTATGCTACTCTAAATCATATGTATAATATTTTACTGGACCTCATCACATTTTACTGTTTATTTTTCAGGTTTATGGACTTTCTTGGCTTGTCATGGCAACTGTGCTGCTGGTTCTTAAGGTAATGACATTCACAACCGTGAACTGTGTACTATGTTAAATGGGTATCCACAATTAAACATGAACTGTGGACTATATTAAAACTTAAGAGGGCATCCACTTTCAAGGACTTAATGTGTCAGTTATCGTGTTGGAGCACGAGTCAGAACATGTCAAAATAATTGAATTTGTGTATCTAGAAATCAGCATGTCTGACTCATCATATAAGTCAGAAACAGAGACACTGTTGTGCCTTTGTTGCATTTCCTTTGGAAAATGTTCTGGTTAGAGTTGGCCTTTGTCTTATATATGCGCTTACGTGCAGGGAATCACACAGCCAACCCTATCTATCCCTTTTGTCATACTACTGGTGTAAAGATATATGTATTTACAACCATTACTTAGTTTTTTGCTTCTAAAATGTTGGTTCCTCCCACTTAAGTCTGATGCCATGGAATTATTTTCTCTCTTTCCATTCAGATGGTTTCAATGGGTAGACGAAGATTTGGCACCGACTTCCAGCTAATGTTTAGAATCCTCAAAGGACTTCTATTTCTAGGCTTCATATCTGTCATGACCGTCTTATTTGTAGTTTGTGGCCTCACTATCTCAGACGTGTTTGCAGCGATACTTTGTTTCATGCCCACAGGGTGGGCCTTTATTCTCGTAAGTGATATTCTTCACCTAATTAATTCTAAGATAGGGACGTAAATGGTATTCACTATTTAGGTTTTGAAATGGCTGGTCCATGCAATCCTATATTTTTAAAATTATGTGGAACATGACAAATGGTTCAAGTAGTAGAATGTCCAGTTCTGTGTTTGCAAAGTTATTTTTCCATCATTCTTGTTTACACTTCAAACTCGTTCATCAGTATTGATTCTTTTTCTTTTTTCTTCTCTTAAAGATTGGGCAAGCATGCAGATCCTTGCTGAAGTATATAGGATTCTGGGAATCGATAAAAGAACTAGCACGAGCCTATGAGTATGTGATGGGGCTCCTAATCTTCATGCCTATAGTCATACTGTCATGGTTCCCCTTTGTATCAGAGTTTCAAACTCGCTTGCTCTTCAACCAAGCATTCAGTAGAGGTCTACAGATCTCAATGATTCTTGCTGGGAAGAATCAGAGGGCAGCATCCACCTGAGCCGAAATTTTCATTCCACAGTTTTTTCCAGGCCTTGTACATTTCTCATTCTTTGACAGTGTTTATTCCTGTCACAATTTTTCTAATTGAATAGTAATTCTTGGGGATAACTTAAATTATTCTTTTTGTATTTATGATCTGATGATTTTTATTTGTACTTTATTAACCGAATGCATTCCCAGTCATAGCAGAACTTCTTTTAGTTGTGTATCAAGTAATATCTGGGCTACCACGAGGATATCCCTATAGGGATGAGTGTTTCGAGACCGTTGGATCTGTCCGAAAATCAAAAACAAAAAGGAAGAGAAAGAATATGGGTTTGTTTTGGATTTTCGGACAGTTAGATCTCGGATCCAACGGTCTCGGCTGGCGTCCTTATAGGGATATCCTCGTGGCGTCCCTATTAGCTAAAATCTGAATATAGTGATGAGAAGCCTGAGACAAATTTCTGCCACTGGTAAATGGTAATTGGTTGGTCTAAAGTCTAAACTGAGATTATTTAAAAGTAGCTAAAAGTTTAAAGGCACATTATGGCCAAGTCAAAATGTATCCAGCATATAGAAATGAAAAACATATGAGAGTAACATTAAAATTTAAAAGTGTTTCGAGTACAAGTAATTGTGTACTTCATCTTTAACTGATTTATAAAGAAAAGTGACTGAAACAGAATTGTGATCTAGCTAGTGATGGACACAATTATACTGGAGATATTATTGTCCAACTCTTGGATTCTACAGGTAAAAAAACTTGTATGTATAGTCAATTTTATGATAATCAGTGTCAAGCCATGTTATACAAAACATTTTTATAGACAAGGAAACATATGGGCCCTAAGACATACACATTACATCTTTTTGATATGTGGATCTCAAACCCAAGCCCAATACGAAATGACTACGTCACAACCACGTAAGCCAATCTCGTCATTCCAAATCCAATCAACGGTCACAATCAAATCCGAAATAGTCAACACAAATCTCGATACTTTTGACTTTTAACTAACTTAACTATATAGTCAAAAGCTAACTCAACCGTAGTTAAACTTTAACCACTTTCTCTCTCTAAATTCTCAACTGAAAAAAGAGTACACATCTCTTTTTCACTACTTTGCAAATCTTACCTTCCATTGTTATAGACAACAAATCTTCAAATCCATTAAAAAGCTTTCATTTCTAGTTTGTGTTGAGCTCATTTTTGGATTCTACATGTAAAGATCTTCTAAAATATACAAGGTTTGTCTTCTAAATCACACTTTTCAATAGTGCCAACTGTTTATGAGCTGATTTTAGTCTCTGGGGCTGTCCAAGTTTTGATCTTTGATGGTTTTATGTTGATTTAGAAGTGTTTTATGAGACCCCTTTTGGTAAAATTTTCATTTATATGATTTTTACTTCATTTTTTTTTAGTTTAGTATTATTTGTTGTATAGTTGTAGCTCAATTTGAAATTTAGTGACTTGGGTTTTGTTTTGCTTTGTTATTGGAGCTCATTTGTTATATACTATTTGTTTCAGATATTGAGTTGAAGAAAAATCTATCAACATGCCTTGGACATCATTTGTTAATTACAACAGGAAGTGTATTTGTTGTGTCGTGTTTTTCCGCGTGATACTGTAAAGACTGTAAGTTTAGTATCCAAGAACTTTGTCAATATATATATATTCTTTGGTTGTGTTTTTTAGCTTATTGAGATTGTTTTTTAAATGTACTGCTGCAGGTGAATTTCTCTGGTTGAGTGACGGGGTTCTTTGCATTTGTGATTTTTTTTTTCGATTTCTACTGTTGTTGAAAAAGTTAGAATGTACATTGCGATCAATTTGAAGAGATACCAAAAAGTGAAGGAGGGAGGAAATATTACGATGAACGTGAGAATTATTGCTTATTACCAATTGTTGCAAATTTGTCAGGTAATTATTTTTTCTTGTATCATTTTGTGTATTTTATAGCCTTGAATGAATTTGAATTATGCAGTAGTACAATAATATGATGTTCTATTTATTTAGTTTTAGAAGCATCATTTGAGTTTATTCTTTTCTAAGATTAAAGCTATCTGTATTGTGGTGGAAGACTACTGTTGTATTTTCCCCGTAAGGTCTGGGCTTTGGAACAGTAATTCAATTAATGGATTTATATGGGTACTGAAGTTAGAGATTTAACTATTTAAGGTATGATATACAACTAGTAAGCCTAGCGTAAGAACTGAGAACTCACTCTGGTTGTAGATTGTTGGATAAATCTAATTGGACTTTGTATTTCCCACTAAACTTAGGTCAACCAAATTCGTTAAACGGATGAATCAAAATCTTATAAGGAGTAACTAGTTGTGAACGAAAGTAGTTAGGTGGATCTTGATAAATGCCTTGAGCTTTGCGTAGGCACATAAAATATTAAAAGATAAAATTATTTGAGGACTTGGAGATTTAGTTTTGACCATACCTTACATCTATGAATGATAAAGCAAGATTGTCACTAGTCTAGAAAACTGTCCACTTGTATTTGGTACAGTAAAAAATCAGCACAACTTGAAATAGGAAGAAGGTAAAACAACAATAGTTTGCATTTGACAGTAATGCTGTACCTAGAAGTTGAAGAGGAAGTAGGATTTTGGGGTTTTGAAGAAGCAACAATAGTTTTGGAGATATTGATTTTGTCATTTGGATACTTGGATTATTTTTCCCACTTTTGGTTTAAGATTAGAAGTGTTTCTATTGATAAACTTGAGTTGTTTTTACTAACGAAAAACTGGATAATTATGGGAATAGAAGTCTTCCAGATCCCTATTCATGGATATTTTAGTATACCCTTTCTGGAGCCACCTAGTGAGAGTGTGAGACATGTTTATGTGATTATTATTTTATTTATTTATTTTTAATTTTAGTTTTTTTGTTCTTATGAGTGAGTTGTTGGGTTTTTGTATTTTGCAATACCTTAGTTTTGTGATTTTATCATCTTCATGTAGGTTCATTTTAACCGCTACTTATTATATCTTTCCCTTGATATGTCAGGCCAAGTATTTCCGTCTGTTACTTAAGCCTGTCACGTAGTTTGTATATCGAAAAGCTCTGCATCTCAAGAACTGGTCTTCCTTGTATCACAATTCACAAATAAGAAGTATTACAATTCACAAATAAGAAGTAAAAGTAATCAGAAATTGCGTATGGCATCTTAAATTAGTGAAAAGGGCTTCCCTGCTGCCACGGTAATGGCATAAATCTCCCCTTTTACCTCCGGAACTTTAGATCACATCCTCTTCAGACCAAACAACTACTTTGTCAAAACAGCTTTACTCTGAATCTTAAGTGATATTCCTACACTCATGAGTGACAAACAATTTTTCCGAGAAAAGGCAGTGTCCCCTACTCGGTATCAAGTAGGTGCCTCTTATATGAATTATGGCCCTGTTGAACATGACCTAGGTCCTATCCTACCACTGGCTCCAGACTTGAGGCCCTTTCATGGGGTTGAATTCCAACCCTCAGAAGTATGTCCAAAGAACTTCATTATCTTTGATCAGACTAATAACAGAAGTCGCATCATGTACCACCCTGCTCTGACCCCCCAGAAGTTCAATTCCCCTGGCATTGATATGCATGCAGCATTTCTCGAAGATAATGACACAAGGAAAAATACATGTACCGAGAACGCTGAATCTTCCTCTTTTTTGAAAGAGGATTCAAAAGATATCGATGCTTTAATGAGTTTGGAAGAAGATGAACTCGAAGAGGATGATGAGGTGGTTAGCACTGCACGGACTTTTGGCAGCTATGAATGTGGCTCCCCTGACTCATGCTCCAATTTTTGTTCCAAATCCCGCAAGCCGAGGTTTTCTTCGACTGAGAAGTCATGCTCTGGATGCTGCAGCAGCAGTGACGACAGTGAAAAGCAGCGACGGAGGATGAAGAAAATG
Organism: Coptis chinensis; assembly: GCF_015680905.1. Classification (NCBI taxonomy): domain Eukaryota; kingdom Viridiplantae; phylum Streptophyta; class Magnoliopsida; order Ranunculales; family Ranunculaceae; genus Coptis; species Coptis chinensis. The sequence goes on from NC_141464.1 coordinate 80,881,495, forward strand.
GTTAAGGCACTGCGTTCAATTGTTCCCGGTGCCGACCAGATGAATACTGCCACTGTTATTGATGAAGCTGTTACTTACCTCAAGTCCTTAAAGGTTGAAGTGAAGAAACATGGGCTTGGGAATTTCAGTAATTGAGTAAAGCGTTGCCACTGTAACAAAAGTCAAGTACTTTATTCTACAGATAGTATTTTTCATTATCATCTCTTTCCTTTATGTCTATTGATACACAGTTCAGTTGCAAGGAGACATTAAGGAGATCATAATACCGACTAAGATTGGAATTAGCGTGTGAAGAAGGCAAATGATGCTTTTGGCAGTGGGCGTATGCCGGGTGGTAAGCAGCATTCTCTTAGAGCCAGTATGGTGGGGTTTCAGCTCCCCAACTTTATTGACTGATCTATGATTTGTTCTTTCGGATGAACGTGAGGGCTGGGAAATGAGTGTGAAGAGAGTCTACTATGTAATCTGCAAGTTATTTTCTTTTTCTTTTATCATTATTATGTCAAACATCATTTCGGACTTGGTACTAATGATGTTACGACTTCTAGGTACCTTATCTTTTCTAAACGTGTTTATTTATATTTAATAAGTGCATTCACATACTAGTGTTCTGTCTGCATCTCTTTCTACCTTTGAAATATGAAGCCCACAAACATTTTATAATGTTGGTGGCTGTCCTAATCATTCTATCTAAATATGTACTTAAATTGAAAATGGAGAACACTTTATGCGGGCTTGACATGAAGCTTACTTTTTGGGGTCGCTATGCAACGTTAAACATTAAAATTTCATTTATGCTTCATAACACAGAGACAGGATGCATATTGTTGCATGCATATAAACTATTCTGTGCTCTGTACTAACCAATAGCTAGCGGTGTTGGTGGAAAAAACTCCCTAAGTCTTTGGATTGAATATGTTTGGTATGTTCATGGCCAACTTTCAAACTTTATTATTGTCGATGCCAATGATGCATTGTCTTTTTACTTTTTCTGTCTCCAATCAACTGTGCTTTGGATGGATGATGTAACTTGGCACTTTGAGACATGCCTGTTAGCTTCCCACTTTGGGTATCATTTGCTCCCCGATGTGGTTGGGGTGTAAAACGGGTCTGTAAGCCATGAACTTGGTCGTATAAAATATTCGTTCTGTACTTGCTAAGATGGTTATGTCTCATCCTTATCTGAATAAAGCATTGTCAATCCGTGAATTTTTCATGCGAGTGTTTTCTTGGAAGTGAAAATGGCTGTGTTATACGGTTCTTTATCCAGTCCAGGAAAAGAGTAGTGTACTTGCTTGTTGTTTGCATGAAACATCTATCCAACTACGTTCCCTAGTCCCTAGTCCCTAGTCCCTACTTCCATTCCGGTTCAAGTGTTCATTTTTCATGTGCCTCAACCTTGCTAGATGGGCTTGTCGATATGAGCCCATGGACTGTTCGACGTTTGTGTTTACTAATCCTTAATTCGTTACGCCCTTGTCTTTATAAGCCATCTAGTAAGGTTGCAGTCTATTGAGTAAATTCTAGCACTCTCATACAAATTGGGAGAGAAGCCACCTATAACTTTATGGGAGGAGACCTAAAGAGAGTAGTCGTTCCACATGCAGTTTTGAGTTTCCACAAAAAAGAATTTATTTGGCGTTTGTTTCAAGTATTGAATGCTTAATGGCGAGTGGATGAGCCCAAACATAATGCAAATGACGTTGGACATACTTCAGTACACAGGTTATCCTGTATTCCGCAATCAAACAACAACTGTCTGAAACAGCAACCAGCGATCAGATCCACCTAGCAAAAAAAAAAATGTATCCGTTAGTTTCTACTTTCTAGCTGATAGTGTATTGCACGCCTAATAATATTGATCCGTCCCTTTGTGCATTCAGACAAACTATGGAAACAGTTCGTTTTTTCTCTGTTCTTTGAACATTTCCTTTTTGTAGTAGGCTTACTTATGCCAATTTGGACAAGATTCACATCCAAAAGTGATGAATAATTTACAGTTTGTAAGGATTTCCTGACAGCATTACATTATGAAGCAATTAATTAGTTTTTTTCAAAATCAAGTTTGAAAACCAGGAGAGAGAGAGGGAGAACATGTATCATTGTAAAAGAACATTCAATTGAAAGATATTTCCAACCATATGCACAATTTTTACATCCCTAAAACAAAGCGCAGATCACTACGCTACACTTTCCCTTGATACAGATGAGAGACAACGCCTAAACAGGAGTTAGGTATTGTCTACAAAAATAACAAACAAAGAGCAATGGTCCGAAACAGAAAACGCACAACTTCTCAACACTCACATATGACTGCACACTTCAACATATCCCACCTAAAATGCAGCTTGAAAGAAACCGAATACAACCTCCAACAAATTTTTCCTTGGACCTTAACCTGGACACAGCCTTAGGTATCATCGACTTGAGAGTGAAATACAAAGCTCGGGAATGTAGTTGTGATGTCCCTGCCCAAGGAAAATGTCAAGAAAACTGTCAGTTTGAGCCAGAATGATGAAACCAGCACGTGGTGAACATAATAGACTGCAGACCGCAAAGGGAAACATAACATGCATAGTCCTCTAACTAATGTTACAATCTCATTGGCTTGTAAGGGAGCTTCAGATCTTTGTCTGAATCAGATTGGTTTTTTTCTAATTTGATTTATGTTGCATATGCTCTCAATGGATTTTATAGTATGACGGTCATTTGATAAACATAAAATTGAAGGCGTCGTCAGCTTGTTTCTGGAGCTGATTCTAATCACATGGTTATGAGAACTTGATCAAGTCAGATTTATAATCAGAAAAATTATACACAAGATGATACATGTAAAATTTCTTCTTCTTCTTTTTCCCTTAAATAAATCACACCTTCGATCACCCAAAATAAAAATTGACCAACTCTTTGTTAGGAACTTATGAATTTAATAGCACTCAACTCAAGGTTGCCAGTAGAGATGGCTACATAAGTTCACTGGTGAAAAGTTTTCTAAATGTTATGCCTTGAGGCAGACAAGGATTGAACCTAGGCATTTCGAAAAAAGTACGATCCAAAAAATACAACAAAAACTTCTGGAAATCAAATGTGAAAGGCATTATTGAGGATAGTTGATGGCCCCTTCTCAAATTAACAGAGGATATGACATGACTCATGAGTGGCTGAAGAATCATAATCCTCGACTTATGCTGACAAACATTCTCGCCATTTCCCATCTAACTAGGAAAGAGCATTGAAGTGATAAATTTGAAACTTACTTGAGGTATTGAAGGGTCATATTCTTCAACAGAGATGGATGTCGCAGAACAAGACTTCGCCACTCTTCCTTGTCGATCTTCCCATCATGTTTTGTATCAGCTTCCTCAAAGGTCTGTTATATCAGTATCATCATAAAAAAAAACATTTTTATATTGGTAACACTGACAAGTAACAACAAAAAAGCCTTGTACCTGATGATGAACAGAAAAATAAGGCAATCAACTTTTGACCCAATTTTTCTAAAACTGCTAAGCGAAGTTGGTACACCTGACCAGACAAACCAGCATAATGACGAATAATCTACCTAATGAATGATTAGTGTCATTAGCTGTGTAAGAACTCCCACCTAGAAGCAGCTCAGCCTTTCCATCACCCATCTAATTTAACTCACTTGGTGGACAAAGAGACGTGATTATGAATATTAGTTCACTAAAGGCTTTCCTCGTCAGACAAGAGCCTTCCAGATCCATTCCCATATAACCTTAGATCGTGGTCCTCATCGGCTATCAATGCATGGGTCATGAGGATCTGGACCATCAGACCTGCAATATGAGGATAGCGTCGCATGACTACAAACTGGTGCGTTTTGAAATGATCAAACTTCCTTCCAGAGTATCACCATCATGACCGGAAAAGCCTGGTATTTCTTGGTAGAAGCACTGTACAAACTCAGAAGGCTAAGGCTCTACTTGGTAGCGACTTTCCCTCTATCCCTTCTTACGTTAAATGCACTGGGAATACTTTGCAAATTATCATCTTCACCAAGTAGAGCCTTGTTGTACATAATTTGGCTTGAGTGTAACAGGACGCATTTAGAAGGGGACAAAGTCAACTTTGCAAATTATCATCTTCACCATTCTGGTCATAGTCTACAGGTTTGAGGGCCTTGTTTTAAAGTTTGTCTTCAAATGGAAATTTATACTGTTCTTTAATTGTACTAGGAAAAAAATTAGGAAGTTCATCAATCATTGTGGTACTCTTTCTTTCTTTTTTAATCTAAGCTCTGCTATGACATTCTTAAAGGTACTTCCACTCGAGATACTCCAACTTTTCTATGTTTTGTAGAGATCTTTAGAAAATAATAACAAAAAAAACAGGTGAAAGAATGAAAGTATTCTTTCAGAAAAGGTTTTGTTGATGATCACAAACTTTCAGACTATTAGCAACAGATTAAAATGGATATCACACACAAGGACACAATGTTACCAATGTCAAGAAGCACGAGCATTCAGATAAAAGCATTTGAAACTCAAAACGGTAATATGAAAGGTCAACTCTGATTTGAAATACACAAATAAACTAATTAAAACATAGCTACAGATTTATTTTTATTTTATTTTTATCGACTAAAAGAAGTTCCATTAACGGTGGAGCAACTTAATAAAGCTGTAAAAGAGTGGCGGGATTTATATTCATGTGTGTTACTAACTTCAATTATCAAAACCATAATTGGTAGCGTCAATATATATTTACATGATTGTTGGGATAAATACCTTGTATGAATTGATAACCTCGGCGAGACAAAGATAGGGTAAAGCAAAAACTAAAAACAGAATCAACAGTTTATGTCTACAACAATATTCATAATGGGTAGAAAATGGCCTAACATGGATGCAGAAAAGCACATAATGGTATCACTGACAACAGAGAACAGTAAAGAAACACCACTGACTGAGTTTGTGGGGGTGGGGGAAATAATATGCAAGTAAGTTATGAATTACACAGCACCTTGTCAATAATACTTTCTATCACATCATCGGAAAGATTCATTCCAGATTCAGCTAGCGTGAGCCACTACCATTTGCTTCACCTAGACATACAGATGTGAAGTGAAAATGTCAAAAATACTCCTTCAAACTTTCATTGAAAATGAAGGTTCTACAGGATATAGATTCGAGACAACAATGCTTCATTTCATACAAACAATGCATTGCATGTAGATTCTTAGAAACTCAAACAAGAGTGTGTATGTATACGACAACACGTCTGTGTGTTTGCATTATGCATGCCACTACAGCAATATATATTTAATAGCAATAAACATAAAATGAGGTATATCTCAAATAATTGTTTTTTAAATCAGTTATTTAATCCGAGAGTAACAAGCTTTCTCTCAGAACTCGGAAGTCCTCTAAACTAGTTACTGCAAGGGTTATGAAACCTAAATTTGGACATAGAAATCACAGCTAAAAATGATAATTAGAGCTATCAAATATCTCTGAGAAATTACAGCTGAACACTAATATCTCCAAGAAACTATTGTAAGCGTTTACAATTAGAATAATGTCCAATTTTTTTTGAATGTTCTCACTTCTTAAAGAAGAGCAGCTATAGGGCAGCTCTGTGTGGCTTTCGCAGTTAAAATATCTTCATTAAATGTCATTTTTATGCGACTTGAAGTTTCATTTATAACCAAGATACAGTAATTACCAATAACATATTGATAAGAATAAGCACCTACCTTATTAATAGAACAAGCTGGTCTAGGGAAAATAGTTAGCAATCATGGTCCCAAATTCATCTAAATGATGCGGACTAACCTTTTCTGGACCAATTCTAATAGCAGTGTTTGGTTCCTTCGATGTATCTACATCATATTCTAATAATGACCAACTTTCTTCTTATTTTTACATCTAACATTACCTTATGAAGAGGAGCACCGGAACATGTGTTTGGGCTGTCACATATATCATATTCTAGAATACCACTAAAATTTATGATGTTTTGTGATTTGATGGTTAAAATTTTCTAAGTGATTTTCCTACAAGAGTTCCAATTCTTAGCAACTCATCCTCAGATTTCAAAGATGTATGAATAATTATAAGAAAATCGATTCAGGCAACAGAAGTACGTATGTAAGTATGTACGCTCATTCCTATCTGCTGGATCTCTCTCCCCGGGATCTTTAATTAGCATGTTTTCTTCAGCTAATGAAAAACATGGTTAACATATACTAGCGTAGTTTTAAGATTAATCTCATCAAAAGGTAATATCCAATTTACCATCATCATATATACATGGACACACTAGCAACTATCGGTGCTCACATTACGCCAGTGCCTACTAGATACAGCGTGAAATCAAATTTTAGTATTCGCAATCCACATAATATGTGGATGTTGTTATAGCTAGCTAAAGCTCCAAGTTTAATTTGAGCATAAGCAGGCATAAGGTAAGGTTCACAAGATTCGATTATATTGCAAAATTATAGTTGAAAATGACAATAGGTACCTCTTGTCTCTCAATGAACCCTTGTTGCTTAAGATCGTACAATTGAAAAGAAACTGCAAGCAAAGAATGTTTCAACATTATTAGCCATAGAGGAACCATTCTACTCATCAACCAAATAGAATGAACTGAAAGAAAATGTTAAACTGACAACTATCTACAACTTACAATCAATCTTATCGTCAATTGGAGCATTGGGATGAAAGACAGAGAGAGCACGTGCAAACTCTTCAAAACCTAATATCCCATTATGCTTTGTGTCAAACAGGTCAAATACCTGAAGATTTGAACCATGGAAATAATTATAAATAATGAGAAGAATACCCTCAAAAAGCAAGCTACGAAAAATGACAATAACAAGAAACTCGCATGCAACTATGATAGAGTCGTCACAATCATTATTTTTGGAACAAAAACTATAATGTGTCTTCATACACTAATAATAGTATGAAACAACATATATAACCACTTAAACTAAATGTAACAGTTGTGAATATGATCCTTTGATGGGATCAGAAGCACGTCCTGGGTGCAAAAAGGGAAATGAAGAAGAACAAGTTGCCTGAAAGAAAATGGGCGTCGAAGGAAAACGGAAATGCAAAAATGCATAAAGTAAAATCGTCCACTTCAAAGAATCATCCACTTTGCTTCTCAAACCCTGCTATTTTTAGTTGAGTGTTTGAGACGCTGTCATGTGGTATGATTCAAATTCAGCACTAATGAATTATATGCATCATCATAGGAATAATTTCTTAAAAAAATAAAAAAATAAAAAAGGAAAAACTTGGACATGGAGAGTACCCGATCAGCAAATAAGCTTTCCTTCTTGTTTGTCTTGAACAATGCCAATTGGAACTCTTCCTGTAAGATTATTATATTTTAGTATAAAGCACATTCATTACCTGATGGAAAACAGGTTTTATGTGCACCAGAAAACATTTCTAAATGAAGCAGGGGTAGCAAAATTCTCATCAAGTTTTAGATACAGCACTTTGTTTACATGTAAGGCCAAATTTTAGTACAAAATCATACCCTATGAGTACGTCAAGTCAATTTATGATACAACAGAAGAGAAGAGCAGTCAACCACATGCAAAATAATCAACCTAATTACGTATACACTATACAAGATAACTTGCAATTTGGAATATATCTACCTTGTTGATTAGGCCATCATCAATTACAGCACTGCTAATCTTCTTAAACAACTCATAGAGCGCTTCTATTTCACTTACACTAACTGTGAAAAGAACAAAGGGAAAAAGAGGAACAAAGGATGAGCAAAATAATCAGCCATAAATGGCAACAATATTAAAGGGAAAATGCATTGACTGGGAACAGAGGATCAACTTGAGAATATAATTAGTATAAGTAATTTTGATAGTAACAGTTTTTTCACTTTTTCGTTTATAGGCAAAAGAAACATCAAAGTGACATTTGGTGAAAAACTAATCTGTCCTTCATTGTAAGAAATACAATGGCAACACTTTTGCATGTGCATATGGTTTTCACTTTTCAGTAGCTTCATGAATTCAAATACTATATAAGTGAAAGCCTCGAAGTTTATAATCCTATCATGACATTCAATTTCACTTTTTGTGGGAATAAGAAATGAAAATAGAAAAAAAGATTGGAAAACATACAGACTGTTTCGCGGGCAAGAACTTCAGGATCTTCAAGTCCTCTTGCTGGTTTATACAAATCGACATCACAACAACTTAATATTGAAGCAAACACTTGCTTAAATCCCTCTAGGCACTGCAACATTCTATTTAACTCTTATCAAAACACCCCATACCTGTAAAACAATTAATTACCCCATACTTAAATTCATAACAAAATGAATATATATTTGATAAAAAATGGTCTAAAAAGCCCCACACTTACCAACCTTTCAAACCCAAATTAAACATCATATTCAATCAAGGTTTAACGTTAATTTCATTATAAAGTTAACAGCACTAGATCTGAATCAAACCCATAAACTTAATATTATATTAGGGCTTTATTTAATCCAATAATTCAATTAAAAAAAAAAAAAAAAAAAATTGAGAGAAGAAAAGAGGATGGGTGTGTATTACCTAGCTTGTTAGCTCGTTGGATGTGGTTAATGAGAAGAAGAAGAAGTCCATTGAAGCTCCATTGGCAGAGATAGAAAAAATGAGGAGATAGCTCCCAGAGCTTCGTTGTAACAATTTTTTTTTTTTTTTTTTTTATTTAGTGAAAATAATTAATAATGTGAATTAGTGATTATACTTAAGTGCTCCACGTTCTCATCTAAACTAACTTACACCACTATATTTAAGTGACTATGGACTCGGAAGTTTTGTCAGGGTGGGCATTCAAGTTGTAAAATTCTGTGTGGGCTTTGTTAACTATTGTATTCAATAATATGAAAATCCTAACTATTACCTAGGGTGTCAAAATGGCCCTCAAACCCTTAGCCCGCCCGCCCACCCTGACCCGGCCCATAGGCCGAAAAAGCCCTCAAAATGAGGCCCTCACACATTCGTGGGCTGGGCTGGGCCGACCCGGCCCTCAAGCCTTTGAGGGGAGGGTAAGGGCCTAGACTTCGAAACTTAAGCCCTCTCTTAAGCCCGACCCTCATTAGGCCCTCAACATTTATTACATATATTTTAATAAATTTTTTTACAATATATTTCATTTTAACATTAATATGCTAAAAATCACTTAAAAAAACGTTTATCTATTAAGTTTGCCAACCTTATAATTTCATTATAATATTTTATGAAATGAATTTAATTGATCTTAATTGACTAATACAACTTTAACAAGTTTTTTAGTAGTTTGAAGCGTTTAATTGTGAAGTGCATTCGATTTTATCATTTTTAACTAATGTTTCTAAATTTATTTTGTAAATCAAATGTATAACATAGTATCCGGCCTTCACGTTTGGCCCTCAAGCCCGGCCCTTCAAGCCCTCTCGAGAGGGTTGAGGGGCGGGTAAAGGCTTTGAGATTTAAGCATTGGCCCGACCCGGCCCAGCCCGACCCTCAAAGCATGAGGGCTTCATTGTTTGAGAGCCGGGCCAGCCCGGCCCAACCCATTTGACACCACTACTATTACCTGCTTTATATACCACATACACTTGTAAAGACCTAACTACCCTTACATAATATCTTATATATCTAACACCCCCACTCAAACTCATGATGTCTAACATCAAGAGTTTGCCAACAACAAAAACAAAATACACTACATTTCTTAGCCATTACGCTACTGCTACTGCTACTACATTGCCACTGTCGTTGTCATTGTCATCAACTATCATGTCATTGTCATTGCCATTGCCACATCATTATCAAGCACGCCATTGTCATTGCCACTACCACATCATTTCTTTGCCATTGCCCACGCCATCAACTACCAATCAATACTACCTACCAAAGTTAAGGAAAGAACACCGGCTATAATCCAAACGCCAGACACTAAGTACGGCCGCAAAACAATCCAAATATTACTCATCGCAAACTTCCAAATACTACCAACGATACCAACTTAACACTTCCCCACTCAAGTTAAGCATCCGTAATACTCAACTTGCTACTACCATGCCATTACCTTTGCCACTACTATGTCATCCGTAATATGAACAAAGAGAACTAGAACTGGATACCCAAATCGCAAAACAAAGATAACAAAACCACAAAACGAATGACCCAAAATGTGAACGGATAGCACAAAACGCGGAACTCGATAACCCAATGGTAAAATGGGTCTAAACCGACCCATATAACCATAACGCCATCTCCTTGACCCATTTTCACTAACCCATAAAACACCCACATACTTTAAACAATAACTTCTACATCCAAATCAACTTCCAATCATTAGCACCAAATCAAACAAATAATAAACATGGATCTACTAACACTAATTCAATAACTCCATTAGCTTCTCAAAACCAAATCATGAATCAGTCGAACTCTACACATTCACCATAACAAAACCGACCATAGATATCATACTCTCCCGAAACAACAAACCCCATAACTCACAAAGTCAAGAATCAATCTAACATCAAATTAGATCCATAAACCAAAGCATCCAATAACTAAAGCAATCACAAACCATCACAGCCAAATCAAATTGTTCAACAGTACTATGTATTGCAATTATCAAATTAGCGGAAACGAAATGCGAAAACAATACCCACCATTACCTTCTATAGCCCGGCGGCAGTGCTACCACCGCCGGAAATCGAACTCAATTTCGTAACTACAAGGACCGAGACCTACGCTCTGATACCATGTTAACTATTATATTCAATAATATGAAAACCCTAACTATTACATGCTTTATATACCACATACACTTGCAAAGACCTAACTTCCCCTACATAATATCTTATATATCTAACATGCTTTAGTTAGTGTTTCCAATAAGTTATAAAATTTTGTGATTAATGAACTTTATTGTTGAAAAACACAAACTACAAAATTAGAACATATAATATTTCTAGTTCAAAAGGAATAAGTGAATAACATATGATTTCAATGTAGCCCAACATACAATACATGGGCTAATCTATAACATTTATGGTTGATACATTTAACATGATCTAGAAGTTAAACATGATCGTTTAACTTTTAACATAATCTAAAAGTTAAACATTATCGTTTAACATGATATAAAAGTTTAACATGATCTCAAAGTTTAACACGATCTAAAGTATAACGTTTATGACGTTTATGGTTGATACATTTAACATGATCTAAAAGTTAAACATGATACATGGGTTAAACATATATTAGCCCAACACACAATACATGGGCTAATATATAATGTTTTTTTTTAACTTGTGTTATTCAATATAATCCAAGAGATAGCGAGTGAAGTGATTTTGTTATTTGACAGAAGAGTTTTATTTGTTTTTTTTATATATAAATAAAAGTTTGGGTTTTTTAATTGTGAGTTGGTTTAATGTTTTTTGTTTTTTTTAATTGTTTGTAACGAATGGGGTAAGTATTACCAAAGAGTTTAATAAGGAGTTAGGTTATTGGAAATTGTGAATGATTTTGTTATTTGGTAGAGGAGTTTTATTAGTTTTTTTATATATAGATAAAAGTTTATATTTTTTAATTGTGAGTTGGTTTAGTACTTTTTGTTTTTTTAATTGTTTGTAACGAGTGGGGTAAGTATTGCCAAAGAGTTTAATAAGGAGTTGGGTTCTCGGGGATTGTGAGTGATTTTGTTATTTGGCATATGAGTTTTATTTGTTTTTTTAAATATAGATAAAAGTTTGGATTTTTTAATTGTGAGTTGGTTTAGTGTTTTGTTTTTTTTTTTATTGTTTGTAACGAGTGGGGTAAGTATTGTCAAATAATTTAATAAGGAGTTGGGTTATCGGGGATTGTGAGTGATTTTGTTATTTGACAGAAGAGTTTTATTTGTTTTTTTAGATATAGATAAAAGTTTGGGGTTTGTAATTGTGAGTTGGTTTAGTGTTTTTTGTTTTTTTTTAATTGTTTGTAACGAGTGGGGTAAGTATTGTCAAAGAGTTTAATATAAGGAATTGGGTTCTAAAGTATTGAGGGATTAATTAAAATCGTGTGTTTATTTTTTTCTTAAATATGATTGGTTTATTTTTTGTCCTAAATAAGTGACAACTAACTGAACTCTTTATTAGAAAGTTTATTATTTTGTGCCGATAATACTGTAGCCCCAAAAGGCAACCGCTTGGGTTGCTTTGCCTCAGAGGCGACACTACTTCTACTTTATTATATTTCCATCAATTGTCCTATGTTTTGCATGATTTTATATATTTGAATTTCACTTATTTAGAATTGGAAACTTAAATTAATTATGGTTTTACACTAAGTACTGTTTAACTTAAACCCCATGTAACTCAAACATTTATACACTAATTATATGCGGTAAAAGTTTACTACAAGTGGAAAATGACGAAAACAATGTAGTTAGATTATTATTTTTTTTTTTCTAATTTTGGTTTTGCAAATTTTCTTCTTATGCAATTTGTATTTCAATATGTATGCTTTTAAATCGACTTTTAATTTCAATTTGGTATTTTCAGAGTTTATGCATATATGATTACCAAAAAAAGAAAGGGTTATATATATATATATATATATGAGACCAAATATTGGTTTTCATTGGGCTACATATTGCTGTGGGTTGAATTAGTTGGCACTTTACAAACTTTTTTAGGGGGCATTCAGCAGTCAGCACAAACAATTGAAGACAAAAAGCATTGTTCGATCCTCAATAACTTACTGTTCATATAAGGCAATTCAATAGGGAACTAATGGGCAAAACCTTGGAAATGCTCTAAGTCAAGGAAACTAGAAAAGGCTCCAACTGACCTCTTGTCAAACTCAGTTTCAAAGAGAAAAAAAAATGACTGTGTTTTCCCTATTTTGTCACAATGGCATGTTAGTATGTCAACCTAGCTTAGTAGAGCTGTAGAGGTGCAACAATGTTGTTGTACCACGGCCCTATTGATTGGTTGCTAGTGTGGTTGACTATTAGCTAGTTTGGTCATGGGATCAAGCCGTGGTAAAACACAAAAAAAAAAATGTTGCCTCTATATATATATTATAACTCTCCCCCTCCTCAATTGAGGAAGCGTTGTTAGAGTGTCCACGTGTCACAGCCCGAATTTCTAAACAATAACAAAGTGAATATTTGAAATATAATTATCTCAAACATCACTAGGTTCACTTGTTTAAAACCCGCACTATGGCCGGAGTAATACTACACATACAAACCCTAATATCCATGTCATAAAAGAAACAACTTAAATAACAATAATCCCAACAATTTATCCGCAATCTCTTTATTAAGATAACATCCTTCCAAATAAAACATCAAAACAAACTCTCCAAATAAAATTCATCACTACCATGTCCTTATGCCATGAAAAATAAACTACGTTATTACATTCTTCCAACCAAGAAAATCAAACCTAAAAGAAACTAACGGACCGCCCGTGCATCTAATCCCAATCACACGCCCAGGGTTCCATCGCTTTCCACCTATGTTCCTAAGAACACACCCACGCTTACAAAACAAAGCAAACATGGGTCAAAAATTTGAATTTCTTTGGTATGAGTAGACTAAACACATATAAACATTTTAAACTTTTCTTATCCAACTAACACTTTAAATTCTATCATAACCTAATCATTCTCGGCTTGGAAGACAAGTAGTTCCGCTCATCTCAAACGCATAGTTTCTTCCCAAGCAAAACTTCCATTTTATTAACTTCCATCTCATTAACTTATTCTAATAACTCCTTTTTAATATCTAAATAATTGAATTACAACTTACCGATGTCCGTCGGCCAGATAAGGGTAGGACCCGGCCTCCACTTAAAATATTATTAAGTCCTACCCTCCTGCAAAAAAGAAAGTTAGAACTTGTATATATAATGGATGTAGATATTCTATATGTATTCAAAGGTAAACCCAAGCACGCGCGTATAAACAAATCCATTTCTCTTATCAATTAATCAATTACTTTATCTTATACACCCACCCTTTAGTACCTTAGGTCATTCCCGCCACATTCAAGGAATACCTATCAAATCACTAACGGGCCATTCATGGCACATTCAATGAATGCCCTGGGTCATTCCTGCCACATTCAAGGAATGCCCAATCCTACATTCCCGTACACTCAAGGAATTCAACTAACCCGCAAGGCGAATACCTTAGTTCCTCTTTAGGGCAGTCCAAACTATCTGGTCATTCATGGCACATTCAATGAATGCCTGGGTCATTCATGGCACATTCAATGAATACCCTTATATAACGCTAACGGGTCATTTATGGCACATTCAATAAATGCCCACCTAACATATGACTTCATCAGTCATAAACTCAATTCCAAAACTTGAGGCGTTGAGAGATCTAAAAAGGTTGCGGTAACTTTATTTACGCATTATTGAACTTTATTTTATGTATCATTTCAAAGAACGAATGAGTATCTTGATTCCTGTATTTTTGATTTACGCGTTATTAATTTCAGGGATGTCTTAGTGTCATAACGTTGCATATCATAAAATACTGCAAAATCACATATAGTTAATACACATACACACGTATATATAGAGGTCTTAGCCTAAAGCCAAGCATGCTAATAGTCCTAGACTTATCCTATTAAACCGAATCATAATTTTAGGAAAAAGTCAAACTTTCGGGTCAACTGGTCAAAGTCAACCCTGGTCAAAGTCAAAGTCAAAGTCAGAGTCCACTCTGGTCAACAGTCAATATTGGTCAACCTAACCTAAACTCCAAAAACCCAAAAGCCCAAAGCACTAGGGCCCGTAGTCTAACTTAAGCCCAAAAACTAAAAGTCCAAAAGTAAAAAGAAATTAGCCCACGATTTTGGCCCAAGCCCAAAATCGTTTTTGGCTACTGTTCATCTCCTTCACCAAACAAAACTTCCACCACCACCGACCATCACAACGGCCACCACCGGCCATCCATAAGTAAAACAAACCCAGCGGTTTGGTTCAGGAAGAAAAACCCTAGCTACCTATATCAACAATTCACCATTCTATGATACTGAGAAAATCCAAATCGACACCATTGATGCTCCACAGAGCTCCAATCGTGTCCTCTCCAGCACCCATACAACCATTTACGAAACCTCACAACAAAACAATCAAACCCGACAACAGTTAAGCAACAACCAACATTTCGAATAGTTTACTGGAGGATGGGCGTGCCGCCATTAATGGCTGCGTGGAGCTTTCCACAGCACTCACCACGAATCCACTCTCAATCCCTCGCGACAATCAACACTCATCTATCACCAACACATCCTAACAGTTCCAACATCACCACAAATAAAAATAAAGAAATACTTCAAACACAAAACAGGAAGTACGGTTTGGGCTTTGGTGCTGATGGCGACGCCATCAACCACCGCTGTCCCGACAGTTTAAACTCTCAACTTGTCAGAGTAATAGAGTCGGCACCATTAACAGAGTCGTTACATACTGTTACTGTGACATTCCTATAAATCAGTCGACAACATTAAAGGTTTTACACTGTACAGTATATCGTATTGGCTAAATAAAACATTATGTGAACAGTACCTCGTATCACAAAATCGATGGTAAACAAAAACAAAACGTGAAATATCCACTCACAGTTCTAAACCGAACAGCTCCTACGAATTTCTCCGAGTCCGAGCCGTCGTGCTCCACCCTCCAGAAATCCAGCTTTCATCTCTGCCTCCATTTTTTTTTATTTTATTCTCTTCAAAACCCTATTATCTAGAACAGTGTGTTTATATACTTGGGTCCGAAACCCAAGCCCAACACCGACTCGGGCCCAAAACCAAGCCTTCCAATATCCCGAAGTCCAATCCAACGAATTTTTTAAAATAAACAATTAAATTAATTAATTAAATAGAAAAATACGATATAAAAACGGGTGTTATAATATACACACACCTTAAAAGGATCTCGGCCCCGAGATTCAAGGTAGAGTGTAGATTAACCAAACAAACAAGACGTCAAACGAGTAAAATAAGACATAATGTATACGCAAGTATACACACCTTAAAAGGAATACACATATACAATATCATATAGATAGACATACTAATATTCAAATCACATACTTTGAAAGTGTCTATATAATGATTGAACTGAAAAAGAAATACGTATATACGCTAGCATACACAACTCAAAAGAATAAACGTAATTAGTTTATTCAATTACCAACACTTAATTAAAATCATTCTTTCACAGGTTTAGCAAAACCCATATCTTCAAGTTAAATCATACTAAGAAAAAGCAATGTAGTTCCTCTCACACCGAGGCAGTTAGTTCCACTCTTAGTATTCCCAACAAATCCAAAGCGTTTAAAAATAAATAAATAAATATATATATATATAACAATTTTCTTTTCAACGATCTTCCTTGTCAAAACTTTTCGTTTATAAAAAACTCATATGTTTCATCCACCACCTTAGTGTTTACACATATATCAACATTTCTCTCAATGTCTCACAAACACCACATGTTTGAAAATAAAAATATAAAACGTATAGACTGATTCATATTATCAACGGCCTATACTATGTCCACCATCACATAGGATCAAACACCTACAATGTGATGCATGCATCTTGGCTCACACCAACGATATGCAAGTATACTTTGGTTCACACACCAACGATGCATGCATACTAACTCTACTACCATCACATAGGATCAAACACCAACGATGCGTGGTATGCACACTGGATCACACACCAACGATGTACATGTATACACTGGATCAAACTCCAACGATGCATACCGAGAGATGTTATGTATATTGGATCACACACCAACGATATACATAACTTGGACAATATCAAATATTTCAAATCCAACCTTTATCAAAAGGGTTTCTTTATTCCTTGGGGTAATTCCAATTTACTCCAATATGAAATTTTAAAAATAACAATTTATTCTTTAGCCACTACTTACTTAAAAATAGAAAACTCAGTTAGGAAAACAACACTATAACATGCAAAAATTCGATTATAAATTTCATAAGAAATTAACCGTTAAAACAAGCATTTTATTTTCCTAATCTTATCCCAACATTCCACTATAAAAGTATACACAAAACAACAAGCCAAACCAAATACCACAAAGAAACACTCCTACTACCCATTCACCACAATCCGAGGATCACCTAGACCTTCACTATCTAGGCTAACCTGGCTCCGATACCAAAATGTCACAGCCCGAATTTCTAAACAATAACAAAGTGAATATTTGAAATATAATTATCTCAAACATCACTAGGTTCACTTGTTTAAAAACCCAGACTATGACGGAGAATACTACACATACAAACCCTAATATCCATGTCATAAAAGAAACAACTTAAATAACAATAATCCCAACAATTTATCCGCAATCTCTTTATTAAGATAACATCCTTCCAAATAAAACATCAAAACAAACTCTCCAAATAAAATTCATCACTACCATGTCCTTATGCCATGAAAAATAAACTACGTTATTACATTCTTCCAACCAAGAAAATCAAACCTAAAAGAAACTAACGGACCGCTCGGGGCAGTAATCTAATAATCACACCCGGTTCCATCGCCTTCCACCTATGTTCTAAGAACACACCCACGCTGCCAAAACAAAGCAACATGGGTCAAAGAATTTGAATTTCTTTGGTATGAGTAGAACTAAACACATATAAACATTTTAAACTTTTCTTATCCAACTAACACTTTAAATTCTATCATAACCTAATCATTCTCGACTTGAAGACAAGTAGTTCCATCATCTCAAAGCGGCATAGTTTCTTCCCAAGCAAAACTTCCATTTTATTAACTTCCATCTCATTAACTTATTCTAATAACTCCTTTTTAATATCTAAATAATTGAATTACAACTTACCGATGTCGCCACACAGATAAGGGTAGGACTGGCCCCTCAAGACAAAATATTATTAAGTCCTACCCTCCCATAAAAGAAAGTTAGAACTTGTATATATAAGCGGATGTAGATATTTTATATGTATTCAAAGGTAAACCCAAGCACGCTACAGATAAACAAATCCATTTCTCTTATCAATTAATCAATTACTTTTATCTTATACACCCACCCTTTAGTACCTTAGGTCATTCCGCATACATTCAAGGAATACCTATCAAATCACTAACGGGCCATTCATGGCACATTCAATGAATGCCCCGGGTCATTCCTCGCCACATTCAAGGAATGCCCAATCCTACATTCCCATTACACTCAAGGAATTCAACTAACCCATTCAAGGCTAATACCTTAGTTCCTCTTTAGGGCAGTCCAAACTATCTGGTCATTCATGGCACATTCAATGAATGCCTGGGTCATTCATGGCACATTCAATGAATACCCTTATATAACGCTAACGGGTCATTTATGGCACATTCAATAAATGCCCACCTAACATATACTTCATCGGGCCATAAACTCAATTCCAAAACTTGAGGCGTTGAGAGATCTAAAAGGTTCGCGGTAACTTTATTTACGATTATTGAACTTTATTTTATGTATCATTTCAAAGAACTAATGAGTATCTTGATTCTCGTATTTTTGATTTCTGGCGTTATTAATTGGGGGGATGTCTTAATGTCATAACGTTGATATCATAAAATAATTGCAAAATCACATATAGTTAATACACATACACACGTATATATATAGAGGTCTTAGCCTAAAGCCAAGCATGCTAATAGTCCTAGACTTATCCTATTAAACCGAATCATAATTTTAGGAAAAAGTCAAACTTTGGTCAATCGGGTCAAAGTCAACCCCGGGTCAAAGTCAAAGTCAAAGTCGAGTCCACTCGTCAATAAATCAATATTGGTCAACCTAACCTAAACTCCAAAACCCAAAAGCCCAAAGCACTAGGGCCCGTAGTCTAACTTAAGCCCAAAAACTAAAAGTCCAAAAGTAAAAAGAAATTAGCCCACGATTTTGGCCCAAGCCCAAAATCGTTTTTGGCTACTGTTCATCTCCTTCACCAAACAAAACTTCCACCACCACCGACCATCACAACGGCCACCACCGGCCATCCATAAGTAAAACAAACCCAATGGGTTTGGTTCAGAAGAAAAACCCTAGCTACCTATATCAACAATTCACCATTCTATGATACTGAGAAAATCCAAATCGACACCATTGATGCTCCACAGAGCTCCAATCGTGTCCTCTCCAGCACCCATACAACCATTTACGAAACCTCACAACAAAACAATCAAACCCGACAACAGTTAAGCAACAACCAACATTTCGAATAGTTTACTGGAGGATGGGCGTGCCGCCATTAATGGCTGCGTGGAGCTTTCCACAGCACTCACCACGAATCCACTCTCAATCCCTCGCGACAATCAACACTCATCTATCACCAACACATCCTAACGCCCAACATCACCACAAATAAAAATAAAGAAATACTTCAAACACAAAACAGGAAGTACGGTTTGGCTTTTTGCCGCGACGGGCGACGCCATCAACATCAACCACCGTCTCCGACAGCTTTAAACTCTCAACTTGTCGAGTAATAGAGTCGGCACCATTACCGTGAGTCGTTACATCGCATATCGCGGACATTCCTATAAATCGGCCGACAACATTAAAGGTTTTATTAATCGCAGACAAGATATCAGATTGGCTAAATAAAACATTATGTGAAATAAAGACCTCTGTATCACAAAATCGATGGTAAACAAAAACAAAACGCGGAAATATCCACTCACGCTTTAAACCTAACAGCCTCCTACTTAATTTCTCCGAGTCCGAGCCGCCGTGGCTCCACCCTCCGTAAATCGGCTTTTTCATCTCGCTTCCATTTTTTTATTTTATTCTCTTCTTCAAAACCCTATTATCTGTAATGTTTATATCTTTGGTCCTAAAACCCAAGCCCAACACCGACTTCTGCCCAAAACCCAAGTCCCCACGTGATCCCGAGTCCGTCAATCCAACGAATTTTTAAAATAAACAATTAAATTAATTAATTAAATGAAAATACGTGATAAAACACGCGGGGTGTTATACCACGTGTCCAGACTAATTACGATAAATCAGGAGAAAAAAAACTGCCGAGAAAAAAAGAAAAAATGAGCTGCGAGAAAACCCACCGTACCTCTTCCTTCCCAAAACCCTTCGTCTTTCTTCCTCTCCCAAAACCCTTCCTCTGTTTATCGAATATCGAAAAAGAAAAATCCCTTCCTCTAAACCAAACATTAAATTTTACGGAAACCTTATCAGAAAACCTCTTCTCCTTCGTTTCCTTTCAATTGTTTGACGAAGCCGATGACTCAGTCTTCAAACCACTCACCTCAACCCCACTATGGAAGGAAATTTTAGTTAATTAAACATCATTTATGTTACCATATTCGGTTTTCTGCTCTTTGATACACTGATTTTATAAGATTTGTATTTGCCTTTTTAGTTTTTACTACATCTCTTGATTGAGATAATGGTTTTTGGCTTACTACTGCAAGGCCTAATAGGGACTCAGCTTAAGCAACAAATATACTTCTTGATCCATCGAAATAACAGGCAATTAATTTGTTTAGTTCCTTTTTGTTGTTTCGAGTGTTCATGTATAGTAGATGTTTAATTAATGTGTAAGTCATTCATGTGACACACTTTATAAAGATGAATTTTATTTATAGTATTGAAACCAACACATACCATTATCGAAAAAGATCGTCACATGGGATGCCTCATTCCCAAGAAAAATAAAATGATAATTCAAATCCTTTTAAGATGAGCAATTAAGTCGAGATTAATCACTACCCAAGTATTTGTTGAGAAAGTCTGATGTTGAGAAAGGTTATCCGAAGATTAAATTCTGATGTTGAGAAAGGTTTACCCCCTAAAAAGGAAACAATACTTAAGGTAGGGATGTCCCAATTGCTGAAGCAGTTTTACCGAGCTTTGTTGTAGAAGGATCTTGAGGTTGTTAATGCTGGTGGAGAGCGTAAACGTCTTCTGAATATAGCTATGCAGCTTCGTAAATGTTGTAACCATCCATATCTATTCCAAGGCACTGAGCCTGGCCCTCCTTATACTACAGGAGACCATCTTATTACCAGTGCAGGTACATTTTATTTCTGTAATGCTTCTTGATTTATTGGGATTTAATGATCAATCAACTTACTTCCAATTTATCCCCCCTCCCTCCCTCCACCAAAGGGAAAATGGTTCTTTTGGATAATCTACTTCCAAAGCTGAAAGAACGAGATTTGAGGGTCCTAATATTTTACCAGTATTTGTCCCATGCTCTATGGCGTTTTACTTTTCTCAAAATAGTTCTCATTCATGGTGTAGTGATTTCCTTTTATTATTTGGCCTTTGGCACATTTACTTTGTAATTAGATGACTAGACTGCTAGACATTTTGGAAGACTATTCAGTGTTACGTGGGTAGTATATATTATAGCTCTCCCCTCCTCAATTGAGAAAGCGTTGCTAGAGGGTCCACGTGTCCCTACTAATTACGATAAATCAGGAGAGTTGCTAGAGTGAAAAAAAAATTGCGGATAAGATTCTAAACCCACGAGTCCCCCAAAACCTTCTTTCTCCTTATCTCTTTTTGCAAATTGTCCCATAAGTATCGTTTTATCTTCCCATCTTAAACAGGGACTTTCGGATTTTCCCACCAACAGAGATAAAGGCAAGTGCATTCCTTTCATTTCGAGATTGAACAGCAGCTGGTTGAATTAGTCGAAGAAGAATTGAAGTCGAGTCAGTTGGGATGGAATAGGCCCAACTGAACTAATTGCTTCTATTCCAAATAGGGCTCGGAAGAAATTCTCATCCAGATGCTATCAATATCGTTAAGACTACTGATTTGCTTCATTTATGCTCTTCTCTGTTTACGGGGAATTTGATAGGATAGAGATCGGTCTTATAAGATTGCCTTTAGCCACCCCATCCTAACTCTAGCTAGCCTAATTGAAATGGTGTTGGAGCAAAAAAGACAATTTATACCCACTATAGACTACTCCATTGATAAGAACAGTCTTCCTCCGATGTGATTCGCAAGGATGAACTTTATGTTGGAATTATATTCTATCGAATTTATGCTAGATAAAACCATAGTGCTATTTCTCCATCTAAAAGAAGATAGAATATATTCACGATTTGTATGCATATCTTGACAGAACAAAATTGTATAAGCTTAAGCTTGGAGAGATTGTTACAACTATTCCTACCATTGGCAAGTAAGTTAAATTTTCAATATTTGTGGCTATTTGATTTATTATATATATTGTTAAGCCTTTTTGAGTGACGAGGGTTGTGAATTATTTTTGTTGCAGAGAGGACATTAGAATTCTTTGGAAATGATGTCAGTGTTCTTTTTGGTGTTGGGTCTTGGTGGACTTGCTCTTGGATTGGTTTTTACCGTGGGTTGGATTTTCTACTTCATAGGTTACTCCACTGGTGATCCAAATAACCATATGAAGGCTGGGTATGAAATTATGAATTAAATCCTTTTAATTTAGCATCATTTTCATCAATTGTCAAGTTAGATGTAACATTTAGGATCTAGATATCTGAAAGCATCTACTGCTTAATGGTTACTTAAAATGTAAGTCACATAGTAACACTGATATTAGAGGGTACTGAATTAGGCAGCAATCTTCTAGGTATCATGTATTATCGTTTGGCTGTAGAGGAGTTTTATTGAACAAATCAATTAGAACATTGTTATCACTTTGGATTTTCATCACATAGACATTAGTCGAGCTTTGATGCCTACAATCACATTTTTCTTTGAATTGATAGTTTATTCCTAGCATTTAACTGAATTGTATTAACTTATATTTGTTGTCATATAACAAATTGTTTTATAGACTGTTTGAATGTTGATGTTGTGGCGTTGGGAAATATGGTTTATGTTCGTTTTCTTTCTGTTGCTGGGACGAGAAATATAAATTGGAATTCAGCATCACAAGTGTGGAATAAACTTCCTAATTTGATTGGTTTAGCCGTTTCGAGGACTGGAATTTTTCCAACCGAGGTTTTGAAACTGTTGTCGTTAACAGAAAGCTTGAAGGTCATGTGTGCTCTGAACTATCCATCTCTTGAAGCAAAATGATTTTGTGAGATATAGTATAAGAGATAAGTTGTTACTTGCCTTCTTCAAGGACACATTTAAAGGAGTTGTTTAAGCTATTTGCCGATAATATAAAGGACAGGAGTGTGTTTGTAGATTGGAGTGATAAAGAAAATTGGGGACAAGTACTTGAATCCAATTATGATTTGGCTAGAGTCGATTCTTTCTCAGTCACTTTTACGCATTGTTGAGAGCAATCCACAGTGGTTAGGTGAGTTCTGGATCAGTCAAGGTGTTGCGTTGTTGTTAAGTTTAGTGCAGAGCTTTCAGGAAGACGTCCAAGAAAGAGCAGCAACAGGATTGACAACTTTTGTTGTCATTTGAAAATGCTACTGTTGAGTCCAATGGTGGAATAAGGCTCCTTCTGGACCTTGCAAAATCTTCTTCTCGGGAGGGCCTTCAGTCTGAAGCAACCAAGGTTAGCTTCTTTGTTCCATTTTTAAAAGATCGAGGATATGGATGCATAAAATAACTATTTGGCATTAGATTCATTAAGGACTCATAGAATTTAGTAATAAGTTGGCAATATATATGTATTATTTATTTAATTTCATAGTTGAATAGTTTGAACATGTGATTTTTTATTAAAAGATGAAGCAATTTGTTTAGGGACAATTGACAAGTAATATATTTGTTATGAACCAATCCTTGGTTAGCGAACTAGATTTTTACTTTATTAATTCCTTATTGTACGTTATGAACTAATCCATTGTTTATCATGTATTCATGTTTGCCTATTTGTTATTGAAGCTTAACTGAAAATAACTACACACTTTTATGATTGGTAGACCATGTGGTTTAATTTGTTTTAATAAATTGAGAATCAGTTTGGTCAACATTCTACTTACGCCTCTCACGCTTATATTGCATGCGTAAGCCCTCCTGTCTGATGCTCTCAAAAAATTTAAATCTTAATTTCAAGCTTCTTCTAATGGAAGCATCAATCTCTTAACATATACCACGACGTGACATAATGTGCTAAGAACTATGCATATTGGATTTGACTTTCCCCTTCATAAATGATTCCGCTTAAACCAAAGTAGAGACAAACAGCATATTCAGAAGCATTCTCCATTAATATCATATCGAGTCATCAAGTTTTGGTGAGCATATTATTTTTTTATTTCCTTTCAATATTGATTCACTGAGTTTTATATCTTTTCAGATTGTTATACAATTTGATTATCGAAAAACAAAAAAAGATTGTTATATCTCATTGTTGGATAATTGAACTTTTAGTCAGAGAGAGAGTCTATCTTTTACTTCATTACATTTCTTCAATAATGTATTTGGAGATTTGGTTATCTTGCTTTGTTCCATAATGCCTAGGAGTAACCATATGTTGATGTTGAACTTATAGTCATTGAGTGTAATCCTAGACGTATACTAATAACGGAAAACCTACAACAAAATATTTGCGTTTGTAATCATTAGTCTATCAAATAGTAACAGTGGAGAACCACAATGCAATATTTGACTACTTCTGTCAGGTTTCAATGAGGGGGTTTGCTTTGAGAAACTACTTGACTATTATTTTTAACTTCTCTTTCTTTAGTTTATGATGAAACTAATTAACCAAATTTACAGATAAAAAATAACCTTGAAACAACACGTGTTGAACTTGAACAAAGTGAACAACTTTGATTCATTTGTAGAATGACAAGTAAAGTATATTGCATTAGAAGTTTTATATATTAACGTGGAGTAACAAGACGAATTTGTTTCCATTTTTATAATTACAGGGAAACACTCAATACCCATGTAGGATTACATAACCTCAATTAGCTCAACACAAAAAGACATGTAGCACCTATATAAGTCGTATGAGGTACAAGAGTGGTAGATGATTCACTTTGGGCTGAAAGAACTCCTCTCGGGGAAGCATAAATATGACGGGAACTACCAGGTATGATGTTGCTTACAATATTAATTCCATCCTTTGGGTCTTCCAATCTTATGGTCAATTGGTGAGAATTATTCCTCCTCTCCATGCAGAATCAAACAGTAGTACCTTTATCAGATAGCTTTAGGTAGCTTATCAAACCAATTTGGTTTTTTTAATGATAAGGTTATCAAACCTAAATCATTTTCTTTCATGCAACAACTTTTTTTTTAATGATAAGCTAGGGTTGAGTAGACCCCTCCTGCATTAATTTGCAAATTTAAGACACACCTTATTACCTGATATAGATCACCTTTTTTAACAGTAGTGAGGTCCCTATCCAAGTGAAGGTATATAATACATGACATGATGGTATAAAGAATCATTCTGTCCAACAAATATTCTGCTACCTACAAAGTTAATCTCTCTAAATGTGTGTGTGATAGCAAAAATTTTAAAACTACTACATAATATAGTTCAACAACTTAGGTTCTTATTGATTAACCGATTTTTTATTGTTAATGTTGCAATCTGAATAGTGATTAAATAGTGTTTTGATGTTAACATCAAAAACAGGTAATGGGATAGAATTAAAAGCTAGCAGCTTAATGACCAATAAGCACCACTTTTCATAGGCGTACCACCTGATTTTTTATTTTATTTTTTTGGTTTTGTTAAACTGTATATGTCATTGTACATATACAACATCATCCCCTAGAACTGATGCATATATATACGTACACACACAAAACAAGTAAATTTGACATGTAAAGGAGGCGTGGTAGCTAATGGGTGACTGATCTCTGATGCTTTGTATTTCACAGCATGTGGCATATGGGGAGAATTGAAGAACATAAACAAGGATGGTAAGCAAATGCATCTTTTATTTCCTATTGTTGCATTATGGTATCTTTTATAATGCAACTACTATTCTAATGAGTTTGATTCGATTTATAGCTATAATAAGTACCATACCAACATAAAAATCCATCTATAAGTAGTTATTCAAGTCACTTACTCATTCATTGCTTTTCTTTTAGAACTGAGTAAGATTTCAGCTGTTAGATTTTTGTCATGCCACTTGTTTTGTTTTGGTTAATATTCTCTAAAACAAGAAATTAACATATAAAATTATACTTCCAAGACTAAGAATTTCATTTCATATCCGTGTGTAATACACTACTACTACTGGGAAAACAAAATCATAAGTTACAATTTCAGTAACTTGATTTCTGTTTCAAACAATGAAGGAGAAGTTTCTCAAGAGAGTATAGAAACTGTGCATGGAGGAGGAGAAAGTATGCATATATAGTTCACTAGGCCTCTGTTGTCAATCAATGAACTAAAGGTTAAGCTTTACACAATCTAATTAGGTTAGTGTCACATGTTTGCCGGTTATATATGATCAAGGAAGCTTTGTTGAAGTTGCATAATGATGTCATTGATCTTTTCTAGACAGAGATTTTATTATTTGGTACATAATCACTCCTTTCATTAATTAACCATCCTATTAGCCAACTTATTTATTTATGATTAGCCAAATTATTTACTTTGCAAGTCATGAGCACAATACTATCACTGAAATGAAAGTGTAGATGAGTTCAATTCCTCCATTGTTGAGGCCGAATAGAGCACCAAAGGGTTGTAGATCAAAATACTTGATCCGGTTCAACAGATATAAGGGAATTGTATTATGATGGACTGTAATTAGCGATGTTGGAATTTATATATAGGACCTCTCAATAGCATTATCTGAACTATATATATTCGTCATTTTTGTTGTCGCATTGAATTAAAATTGTCTGAGGTGATTCTGCCAGGTGATTTTGTCTCATTGAATCAAAATTATGTGAATATAGGACCCTCTTAGGGTGATTTGTCTTTCTTTTTTGTGTTTTTACATTGGGATGATTATGAGGATTATGATGTCAATAAGATGATGTTATCATTTGCAATATTGTTGGTGGCAACATAGTTGACTCGAGGGAAAGTATTGAAGGTGGCAGCACCAGGGTAGGCTTGACGAATCTTCTTCACATTGTATTTGACTTCAAAGTTGACTTTTTCAATGTTTGTCCAAATTTATCTTATTTTGTTGTTGATGTCTAGCAGAGAGAAGCACCTTCCAATCCATCTATTGGTGCCCCACGCCATCATATCTCATTCACTTTGCTATGTGAGATGCACTATGGAGTTTAAGGTCACTTTGAAGAGTCTTCGTAATGTGGTTTCTACATCTACTCGGGATTCATCTGTGGATGATCAACCTCAAAGGATAAGCTCAGTTGCAAGATTTCCAAGTGCTGTGACAACTATTTTCAAAGTTGCAGCTGAAGCGGCTGAAGACGTTACTGAGGTCAGAGGTTTTGCAAATGTGTTTGATCGGTTGGGTCATGGTCTAAATGTATCAAGGGTGACAAACTACGGGTCAGAAGTTAAAGCAACCCCTATGGAAGATGCAGAGTATGAAGATTTTAATGACAATGTTATAGAAACTCAGTCCACTCATCCTAAAAGAAACAAGTATGTTGAAGAGGAACACTAGTACAGCCTACGATTCTGCTTCTGATAATGAGGGTTATGATGATGTGAATGTTGGGCATAGGGTAATGAGTGCTTCTCAGACCGGCACATCTTTTGGAAACAAGGACGATGATTCCCTGATGGTGCAGTATAGTGTAGCCAATGACACAAATGAACTTGCAAGAAACAAGGTAAAGGATCAGAATCCAACTGCTACTGGAGCGACCACAGTGAATGTAAATACGTGGAAACCACCACATTACCAGGCAGCACAAGAGATGAAAGAATTTAAGAATCTGGAGGGTGTTCAAAACAGAGTGACACTGGTGTTCAGAACATATGGGGGTAGGCTAACACCTGAGGAGCAAAAGGTTTTGTTTCAGATGACCTTACGTGGAGTCAAGCCAAAACAGGTTCTTAATGTCATCAAAGAGCGAGATCCAAATAATTCTTCTAAGTTGCAACACATATACAATGCACGTGCCAAATTAATAAATGTTGAAAAGAATGGAAGCTGTCCCCAACTCTCCTTCTTTCCAACATGTACCAGCACCCCAACACGATCACCCCTGGTGTTGATGGCCAAGGACAACCTATTGACCCTCGCAAGATCCAGGAATACTTTGAAGACTTTTACGAGGATATCTATGAGGAGCTCCACAAGTTTGGCGAGATTGAGAGTCTCAACATTTGCAACAACCTCGCTGATCACATGGTTGGCAATGTCTATGTTCAGTTCACTGAGGAAGACCAGGCTGCTGCTGCTTTGAAAGCCTTGCAGGGCCATTTCTATTCTGGCAGCCCCATTATTGCTGATTTCTCCCCCGTTACCGACTTCCGTGAGGCTATGTGCCGACAATTTGAGGAGAACAACTGCAACCGAGGTGGTTACTATAATTTTATGCACGTCAAACAAATTGGCAGGGACTTGAGGAAAAAACTTTATGGATCCTACCACCGTCGCTCTAGGGGGAGTCGTAGTCGAAGCAGGAGTATGAGCCCACACCGCAGAAGACACTCAGAGGGGCTTGGGACTATCGAGATCGAGGGGATTACTATGGAAATTGCCGAAGAAGTGCTGACAGGCATGGTAGATATGACAGCGATGGTGGGAGAAGACGACATGGGAGCCCAAGGCACACCGGAAGTTCTGCAAAGGAGGGGAGTGAGGAACGGAGGGCGAAGATTGAAGAGTGGAACAAGGAAAGGGAGGGGAGGTACTGATTCAGAGAAGTCATAGAACATGTTACATTAACAAACTGAATAAAGATGGCACGCACTATGTACGTAAGTTGGCACAGGCCAACATGCAGAATGCGAACCTCCTAGCTAGGCAGACTGGAAAACTAATCTTCACATTTGTAGTACCCTTCAATCAAAAAAATCCTACTTCCAGAACATGACTGTGGACTCTTTGGCTCTCTGCTCTAATCCATAACATGACTCTTACCTCTTTAGCATGCCTGCAAGTTCCAGATATCCGAACTTGAACCCATGGAATGTGCCCATCTCCTCTAAAGCCCATGTGTTATTATTTTATGACATGGTTATGAATTTCATTTCAACCTTCATACCAATCCTACTACCATAATACAAAATACTGTTTTGGTCAGAATTTTGATGGCTGAAAAATGGGAATATGTTAATTAACACTGCCATATTACTTGGAGAAGTTCCAAAGATCCCTTACAAAGATCGAGGACTCGAGGGGTTCCAAGGTTGTGCCACAGATCCTTCGTATGTGTATTACACACAAACTGATTCTACGCAAATCAGAACTACACTATATGTCAAATGGGAATGAGGCTGCAATAGATTTGAATTGCTGGAGCCTCATTATCGTATTTTCAGCATATTACCTTAAAACACTAACCGCCAAACTCTTAATGGATTAGTTAATTGATATGTATTAGTTATTGGATATGGAGTTCATGAATATGGATTAGTTAATGGATCAATGACAAAATTCTTATGCTACACAACTGCTGTCATATTAAAATATATATAAATACATCAATATTCGGAAGCATTAAACAAAAACCAAACAAATCATAAGAAAACACATCAATATTCACGAAACACACACCATCATTGAAAGGTTTACGAATTCCTTCCACTAAAGGTTCGTTTTTTTTCATGGACTGAAGGTTTTTCCCTGGTACACCATCCTAGAAAGGACTCCAAATTCTTTCCACTGAATGTTAGTAATTTTTCCCCCTGGTAATAATAAGAAGGAAAAATTCTACAGCAGATATACAAATTTGAGGTTTTAGACGTCAACCGCAAAGAAATCATTACTAAACGTGAAGAGCTGCATGAAGCAAGTACTAGATAAAAACAACTTCATCAATATATTGAACACTTGAGAAAAGAAAATGCCTATTTATAGGCAATAAATGAAGCATTGGTTATAGGAGGACCAAATTGGGAAATGGACTACCTAAGCATTTCAAATAATTTATCAGAATTGGATGAGAATTAGCGTATTGTTAGATCTAACAAAATTTATTTTTTAAGTTATTTTTTAGCTGAATTTTCTATTGGATGAGGATTAGCATAGTATTAGATCCATCAAATTTTTTGTTTATCCATTATGCCAATTTTTTAGTTTATCTATATTCTAACTTATTACTTGCATTTTGGGCACGCTCGATGAGCGCGATGCGCATGTTTGTTTTTCGTGCTTATTTTATAATACCTATCTGAAACGATGAGCATGAAATTTATTCTGGCACGCGCGATGCGCCTGTTTTTTTTTTGCGTACTTAGTTTATGATAACTATCTAAAACCGAAATCAATCGGGTTAATAAAAAAACCCTGATTCCAAAATTCAAATTTGAATCGATCATAAAAATTTAAATTGCCGACCCGATTTGTTGCTCTAGATGTAAAGAGATCTCACTAACACACTAATTTAGACTGAATATGTTAAATTTGTCGGGATAAAAAATAAATAAAACGCATGATATGATGCGCATGTTTTTTTTTCGCTATTATTTTATGCTACATTTTCGAAACCAAAATCAATCGGGATAATAAAAAACTCCGAGTTCAAAATTTAAATTCGAATCAAACATAAAAATCTAAATTCCCGACATGATTTGTTGCTATAGATGTAAAGAGGTCCAACTAACATACTAATTTAGACTAATTGTATTAAATTTGCGTAAAAAAAATAATAAAACAAAAAAATGGCAGAAACTGTAATATTGGTGTTTGGTCAACTGTCCAAACCGGGTCAACTATCTTAACCGGGTCAGATTTGTCCAAAAAATTCTGATGTGATGGTGACAACTCAATCAGTTCATTTACATTTACACCCATACAAAAAAGACAAAATAACAATAAAACAAAGATGATATGAACTATAATATCAGTATTTGGCAAGGATAAAATAAAAATGGCATGAACCGTAATATCGGTATTTGGCAAGAGACAAATTCAAGAAAAAAAAATCCGGTCAATGGAAAAAGATAATGTTACGAGAGAAGTTTTGTTTACAAGGTAAAGATATCTTTACTACGTAATAAAGAGGTCATGGTGTCAGCACTTTTTATCTCTTTTCCGCTTGCTTTCTGCCTTTGCTTTTTTGTTATTTTTTTTGTCCTTTTTCAGTTTTAATATTGGTTTTGTCTCTCTAGCCCACGTGTATAACACGTGCTCAATGCTAATTCAAAATTATTAACGTGTTAACTGAAAAAAATAAAGTACCATTAACATATCTGCACTATTAGATTATGAAATTGGTTGTCACTTGGCATATAATTAGTATCTTAACCTGGCTTGTAACAGCTACAACTATATAAAATCTTATTGTAAACTATTATATCAATGTCCATTCTCCTAAGCAAAACCTTAATTATACAAAACTCCACTTCCAACCTGTATGTTAACTAAACTAGATTATTGTAACTTTCCACTTCAACAAGAGTTCAAGTCACACACTTCAAAACTTCACAACGTCCACAAACGTTGACTTGCCAGTTTGCTAACCACTCAAATCTATATATAGATTTCATTTTCACTTTCTTGCACTTTTACTCATATGTATATATGTATATATATATATATATATATATATATATATGTGTGTGTGTGTGTGTCAGTGTGTGTTCTTGTTACTATTTACAGTACGATAAGGAAAATCATTTGAGTCACAGCAGTACGTGTGGCCCTTAAAGATCCACCCCAAACACTTCTCAACCAGCTAGCATCTATTTTCTTTCGTACGTTGTTCTTTTTAAAACGTTTTCTCTTTCAGCTTATGTGTACGCATACATTATGTTAGTTCAACTTATACTATATATATATCAAGATTATATTCATACTTGTTTAGTTACTTGGCACTGTTTGTTGTTGGGCATTTGAATATATATTTGATAGTTTAGAATGATGTCTTTGACATGTAGAAACTTTGATATAAGTAGAACTAGATTGGATTTATTTGCTTGTGGCTGTACTTCTTATTCTAATAAGAATTATGCAAGAAAGTGTGGAGGAAGGAAATTGATGTGTAATAATCCATTGAGTGATGTTGGAAGATGTCGTGCATTTTCGGCGGCGAAGACACCTGAGGCTGTATTGAATGGTATTGTCTTCACACTTTGATTTTTTTAATGTTTGATGAAAGTTGTTTACCAGATTTTGTATTGTTCATTTGGTGTGATGATAAACTTGTATTTTTTTTCAGTTGTTGATAAAGATCCAGAGTCAGTAATAAGCACTATTACAAAGTCAACAACTAGCCCCAGTTCAATAACATCTTTGTTGGAAGTGGTTGCTGATGACCTCCAAACTTTGAATAACAATCTCCAGTCAGTGAGTGTTCTGTTTTATAATTTGATATCACGTATGGTCAAATTTTAGTTGATATCACCGTTTGCAATTCGCAATTCCACACTGTCTTTTAATGAAAACCGGTGGTGGAAGTAGTGTGTAGCTTTGTATTTATGCATTTTCTGTCAGGCAATCAGTCGAAAAGAAAAGAATAAATTATTCACACCCACGCTTGAATGAGACCTGATATGAGAGTTCTTCAATCTTTTTTGTTTTACTGAATTTACCCAATATGGTTTCCTTGATTGTCCTGTTCCACCATGGGCCCATTTGAACACGAATCATTAGCATATTCCATTGTTGATTTGCTATTGCAAGCACTCCTAATATCTTCCCCCAATTTATTATTGGAAATGATGCTATGCAGATTGTAGGGGCAGAAAACCCAGTTTTAATATCTGCAGCTGAACAAATTTTTAGTGCTGGTGGAAAGAGGCTGCGGCCAGCTTTAGTATTCCTTGTGTCAAGAGCCACTGCAGAAATTGCACATTTGAAGTGAGTTTGAAAGTTGTAATTTTCTCTTGACAAGTATTAGAAGCGCGTGATTTTAGATAAGATACGGTGTTAACTATGTGTTCTATTCTAATTGCAGGGAACTTACCCCAAAACATCGGCGCCTAGCAGAGATCATTGAGATGATCCATACAGCAAGTCTAATACATGATGATGTACTGGATGACAGCAGCATCCGAAGGGGTAGGTCTTACAACTTATGAAACTCTTCTGCATGATCTCTCAAGTTGATTGATTATTTGATTTACAAATATGGTAAAGCTTTGACTACAAAGTACACCAAAAAGGAGTATAACCAGTGCCAGGGAAAATCTTCTCTAAAACCTACTGACAAGACACATCGGATAGATAGATGTATTTCTTAGTATCTTTGATGAAGCAATTGTACTTACACAACTTCGGATGCCCATCCAAAGATTTTGGAGATTTTATTGCTCCAGGAAAAGTATATCCTGCTAGCATTGTCAGTGCGTTTATCCCCAACTAGTTGGGACCTCAACATTACACCTACTACTCACCTTATATCTGAGCCACATCTTTATATGAGGAACATGTGATCAAACCTTTTGTTCGTAAATTCATGTCATGTTTAGTTATCTCAGCTTTCGACCCAACCCGCCCTCCTTCTTGCTTGTGCTGATACTGGTCCTTGTGTACGTTCTTAAGTCATCCTGGTAGATTTCAAATTTGATTATTCTTCTATTTGAGTTACTCCTAGACCACTTGGTTGTGCCAGTTTCATTCCTCCATCTCAAAGTCCTCAGTTCTGCTACAACCATTTTACCCCTGCTAGAAGTCTATAGCTTACTGATTTTCAACTTCTGGTAGAAATTTTATTCTTATTGCGCAATGCCTCATTGTAAGTTCGTCAATACCTGACATGAATGCAATTTGTCTCTCAGGAAAGGAGACCATTCACCAAATATATGGTACAAGGGTGGCAATTCTTGCAGGAGATTTCATGTTTGCTCAATCATCATGGTATCTTGCGAATCTTGAAAACCTTGAAGTCATAAAGCTAATCAGCCAGGTATGCATCTCAAACTGCTTCGGTTTCTTGGTGTCAGACAATTTGACCAACATTTACGTTGACAAGTTTTGTTTCCTTCTACATGTACTCGGTGACCATTTGCAGGTCATTAAGGATTTCGCAAGTGGTGAAATAAAACAAGCATCAAGCCTTTTTGATTGTGAAGTTACACTTGAGGAGTATCTGATGAAAAGCTACTATAAAACAGCATCCTTAATTGCCGCAAGCACCAGAGGTGCTGCTATATTTAGTGGAATGGATGTCAGTGTTTGTGAACAGATGTACCAATTCGGAAAGAACCTTGGATTATCATTCCAAGTAGTTGATGACATTTTGGATTTCACACAATCAGAAGAACAGCTGGGGAAGCCAGCTGGCACTGACTTGCAAAAAGGAAATTTAACTGCTCCTGTCATTTTTGCTTTAGAAAATGAGCCAAGGCTGCGAGATATCATTGACACTGAGTTCAGTGAAGATGGTTCCTTCAACGAAGCTGTCAAATTAATTATCAAGTGTGGGGGGATTTCTAGAGCACAAGATTTAGCAAAAGAAAAAGCTGATCTAGCATTGCTGAACCTTCAGTGCCTTCCTAAGAGTGAGTTCAAATCTACACTTGAAGGGATGGTGAAGTATAATCTCGAAAGAATTGAATAGATGAACAATTTATCAAACTCAACCCAAGGACCATATCTGTGATTGGATTCTCACAATACTTCTCTATATGTGCTTCAACAATACTAAACCGTGCATCTATTCGAGCCTCAACAGGCTGCTCTGATACTGGTTATATATACAAGGTGTCAAGTCATATTAGCCACCCTTATTGTGATTGTATTCTATTACAGCGCTCACGCTGGATGAGCTCACAGAAATCTAATAAATGTTGAACATTTCATTGTTTATAAAATAGGCAAATTGTTTGGTGAAAGGATATTGGATCATGAAAACCTTCCATTATAAAGGCCCATTACGAGATAACAAAATGTTGTACACAGAAAAAGCAAGCCCATGGGACAAAATTGGGGATTAAACCAATTAATTTAGCATCTAGTTTGGTCGGCACATAATCATGGTTTAAAGACAAACCGGGTTTACTACTAATGAAAGAAGATATTATCTTCATTTAAGTTTTTATCAATTAAATCAAAATCTCACGCGATTTTTCAATTTTGTTTTTGACCTTCAACACTCTCACATTTTATGTTAGGACTAACATGAGAAATTTCATTTATTTCATGTTGTATACATACATAGAGGTGTTTGCATGTTTGTTGGACACATGTATACTGGTGTGTGCATGTGTGGTAGTAGCGTTTGTATATTTGTTACACACATGCATAATTGTGTGTGCATGTGTGGTATATATTAGTGTTTGCATGTATATCAAAAAAGGTCATAATTTGTATTAATAAAAAATAACTTATTGACATAAGCCCGAAAATATCCTTATAGCGAAATTATTAATGATAGATGTTGATGTTAGGTCGTTTTTGTCCTAAAACCGTAATTATTAGTCAAGACCTAAAACCGAAATTTTTGGTCAAAATTTATGTATTTGGGCCTACATTTATGAATGTTGTACCCAACAAAGCCCAAGTTGAAGAGTCAAGGCCCAAAAGAGAAAAGTCAAGTGAACATTCATCTTCTTCTTCCTCATATAAATAACTCTTAAAACACATAATTTTGTCCAAATCAGAAATCTAGGGTTTACCAATTTTTCTGAATTTTGAGCAATTGACGATGTCACCACCACCAAACCCACAATTCACTTCACAATTTCTAAGCAACGTTCTCTGCCAACGTGGCCCATCATCACTCCCATACACAGAAGATGCAAAATGGCTTATAAGACAACACCTAGTTTCATTAACAGAAACACACCCATCACTACAACCGAAAACAGCTACATACAATCATAACGATGGCACAACGGTAAATTTACTTCAAGTTGATGGTACTATTCCAATGGTTTATCAGTCTGTTACTTATAATATACCTATTATTATTTGGTTAATGGAGACTTATCCTCGTTCTTCGCCTTGTGTTTATGTTGCCCCGACTAGGGATATGATTATTAAACGACCACATCCACATGTTAATCCTTCTGGGATTGTTTCCATACCGTATTTGCATAATTGGGTATACCCAAGCTCCAATTTAGTTGATATGGTTAGGAATTTAAGTCATTTGTTTGGTCGCGAACCGCCTTTGTATACTAGGCAATCGCAATCGCAATCGCAGTTGAGGCCGAATGAAAATAGCTTAGCTACCACGAACAGTAGTGGTTTGGAAGTGGGCGTGTCGAATTTGGGGAATTCTAGGCCGACTAGTATTCCGCCGAGGGCTTATTCGTCTTTGTCTTCACCTTATGGAGGTGGTGGAGGTAGGTTTCCGGCTTCTCCGCAAAGGCAGAATACGGATGATCCGAATGAGGTTTATAGGAAGAATGCGATTAATAAGTTGGTGGATAGTTTACATGGAGATATTACGACGTTGAGAAAGAATAGAGAGGTGGAAATGGAAGGTTTGATTAGTGCGCAGACGGTTTTGAGACAACGAGAGGAGGTGTTGGCAAAGGGGTTGAGAGAGATGGTAGGGGAGAAGGAAGGTTTGGAGCAGCAACTGCAGATGGTGTTGATGAATACGGATATTTTGGAAGGGTGGTTGAGGGATAATGAAGGGAAGATGGGGATGAAGACTGGGAATGTGGATACTGATGAGGCTTTTGTGCCATGTGATGCTCTTTCGAAACAGATGTTAGAGTCTACTGCATCGGATTTGGCTATTGAAGATGCAATTTATTCTCTGGATAAAGCTGCGCAGGAAGGTTCTATACCTGTTGATCAATATTTGAAGAACATTAGGTCTCTATCGAGGGAACAGTTCTTTCACCGGGCTACTGCTGCAAAGGTTAGAGCTGCTCAAATGCAAGCTCAGGTTGTTAGCATGGCAGCTAGAGCGCCACAGTATGCAATGTGACGGAGTGCAATAAATCTATGGTGGTCATCTCTAGATTGATGGGCTGTATTTAATGTGATGTGTTTGAGATTTGGATCGAGGATCTTCTTTTGCAGCATACAGGTCTCATTTTTGCTTTTCTTGGTTATTTGGTTATTAAAATTTACTGTTTGATGGTCAGTTGTGAAATTCATCAAGTCTCTTATGTACATGTTACACACTTTAGAATATATATTTGTTTTTCTCAATTTGTTTTGAGAGGAGTACACGTATATGTCAAACAGTTTATAGTCATAAAAATTCCATGTATTTGAATGAATTCTGCAACTGGTGGTTGCACTACCATTTCTATGCCACATTGCTTTCGAATTGTTTGGTACATTTGGTTGTTTTGATGACAGTGAATGTACAGTATTCCCTGTTTAGTTATTAGTGGAATGTTGCAAGAGTATTGATTTCGATGTCATCATTAGATATAGAAATACACTTGGATACTTTGCCCTCGCCTGCAGGTACCAAAAGTATTGTTATAAAGTGTGAAACCTCTTGTTATACAAATATGTTTTCCCATCACAAGTTTTGTCATCAATACCCAAGTATCTTATTAGAATTTACCTGTTGCTCGCCGTCTTATCTTTTAGACGTCCCTTTTCTAAGAATCTGTTAGTTTGCCTAATAGTTGGAAGAAACAGGCTTTAGTTGTGATGAAAGACGTAAGTTTGATCTATTACCCAATTTAGATAAATAAAATAGCCGTAGTGGTTCACATTGTACGATTTTAGAAATTTTGGAACGAGCTGAGAAGATCATTTTTACATAAATAGCCTATTTAGTATAGCTTCAACTTTAAGAAAAATCTATGAGCGTAGTTCAGTTACTTTTCAGTATCAGTTTGGCACCTTGGCCAGTGTCAAGTTCTTAAGGCAGTGGGAGATTCTGTTCATTTCTATTATTGATAATGTGACAATAAATGATATGGTGCCTCGTGTTACTTGGGACCTGCTGTGATGTGTGCCAACCGATTTATAAGTACTCTGTTGATGGCCTCATCAACTTCACTTGAAGACACTAGTGTTTTTTCAGTGCTGTATGTTTCAGGGTAACCGTGAGATAATTTTCTATTTTGAGAATTATTATTATTTTTTTTCTTTCAAAGTGGGATCCCGCATCAATTCCATATATACGTAAAGCAGGGTTATCGACTTATTGTAGTGCTGTCCAACGAATAGGGTGCCTCTTTGTAGCAAGCTAGCTGAAACGTTAATGGATATAAAGTAGCATGTTGAGTTTGAGTTTGCATTTCCAATTCCATTAATCTCACACAGCTTGTTTTCGTGGACTGTTGGTGTTATATAGATGTTGTCTCTCTGGCTCTCTCTCAGAATACATCAATTGTGGTAATTTTCTCTGAAGCAATTATCGTTTTATTCATGTCCACAACGGTAAGATTGGCATTGCTTGTCGGACTTAACATCTCTAATGGGCTTCAATCCAGTGTCAAGTAAAAGACAAAGACTGTTACTGCTGGTCGGATAAAATGAGCCGTTGGATGAGCAGGAAGAGTATTCAAGTAGGAAATACCAATTTAATGTTTCAAACTTTCAATGAATCTGAAAGTCTCAAGTAAGCTTACAAAGTTAGAGGCCACAAGTTTTAACATTTCAAAATTATAACACAAGGTTTGACAATCGAAATTTACAAGTTTTGATAAAATGGGGACTAAATTTTTTTTTCATTCAATTTGGGGACCAAACTTTAAAATTTTTACAATGTAGGGACTAGTTACACATGTAGTCTAAATTTCTCACACGGTGTTTCATAATTCACAAGTTACATACCGTACTAACATTCTACAACCTCATAACCATGCTACAATCTCATGACCATAGAAATTAATTCGAATTGTTAAACACCGTGTGAGAAATTTAGATATCATGTTACACATGTCCCCACATTGCAAAAATTAAAAAATTTGGTTTCCA
The DNA here is from genome assembly GCF_015680905.1 of Coptis chinensis. Classification (NCBI taxonomy): domain Eukaryota; kingdom Viridiplantae; phylum Streptophyta; class Magnoliopsida; order Ranunculales; family Ranunculaceae; genus Coptis; species Coptis chinensis. Next base: position 80,920,326 of record NC_141464.1, read on the forward strand.
AATTGACCGAAAAAAATTTAGTCTCCATATTGTCAAAATTTGTAAAGTTGAATGCCTTTTTTAATAGTTTTTCGTTTGGGATAACATATTTGATGTTGGATACTAGCCCAGCCCATCTTCACCTTATTATTATTAAGTAATAATACCGATATATAATAGACCGATATCGAGATTTTGAAATTTCAAGGTATAAAAAGCAAAGTTAAAAAAGAGGAGGAGGCAAAGAAAAGAGTGAAATGGTACTTGTTAGAAATCTACAGCAATGGAAAAGCTTAGCAAAAGAAGCAGTAGATCAAACTATGTTGGTCGCAAAGTTCTTCTGCTTGCTCCACGTCACTGACAAATACGTCATCTCTTCAATCCTCGTAATAAACTCTCTTATTTATTTATTTATTTAATTATTTATTAAAGTTTAATAAAAAAAAAAAGAGTTTTGATATGGTGGGTTGCAGGTGCAAGGACCAAGTATGTACCCAACATTAAATCACACGGGTGATGTGATATTAGTTGAAAAAATATCAACTAAGTTAGGAAAAGTGGGGCCCGGTGACATTGTTATTGTCAGGGCACCTGATAATCCTAGAAAGACTATTACCAAGCGTGTTTTGGGTATGGAAGGTGACTGTGTCTCTTTTCTTGTTGACCCGGCTCATAGTGAATGTACCAAGTCTATTGTGGTAATAAAATGAGTAATGTCCTATTTTATTTTACGTGTTTTTTAATGGACTAAGTGTAGTTTGATGTTGAGGTTGCATGGTTTATAGGTACCAAAGGGACATGTATGGGTGCAAGGGGATAATGTATATGCTTCAGTTGACTCACGTTACTTTGGACCTGTTCCTTATGCTCTTGTACAAGGCAAAGTGATGTGCAGGGTAAGTTTCATTGAGATTGTGAAAATGTGATGATATCTTATGTTTGTACACTTTTGCATGTTTTGTGGGGAGAATTTTTTGGTTTATTTATCAATGCAGTGAATAGGCTTTGAATCACAAATAAGTAAGAAAAGTAGTTTGTGATTTCAGATACAAAATCAGTTAATGACAATTTTTTTTTTTCTTTCACTTTTAGTTTTTTTTTATATCCATTATAATAATGAACAAAGTAAAACAATTTTAGGTATTAATTAGTAACTCTTTGAGTTCACAGCCAATGCAGAGAGAATTCTAGAAATGTATGATTAACTATTCTGTCGCCAGATGCCGTGCGTAGTGTGATAAACTATCGTGAGGAAGAACTTACAGGTATGGTAAACACTACATATATATAATCTAGTACCTTAGGACCTTAAACCCAGTTAAAAATCTTCCTTGGTAATTATTACTGAGAATGGGATGCTCAAGAACGGAGGTCATTATTATCTTGTTTTTGTTAACTGATTTGGTAACCCCAATATCTCACATACAACAACAGAAAATATCGGAACTAAAGTCAACAGAACAATGTATCTCACCTACTACCAAACAAAATATTAGTCTATACGACGGAACTATACTATGAAAAGTATTTATAGCGATCGATGAAACGGTAGGAATCAAATGAGAACAACATGAGACTCAAAGGAGGAAAATAGTATGCCAGACTCATGTGAATATTGTGATAACTACTATTACTTGGATGATATTGTTGCTTCTAACCAAATAGCTTTGAAGATAAAAGATTTATGTGATTGACGTTTGGAGTTCAGATAATAAGCTACTAATTCATATTAGGTATAACTACCACATAGTCCTTTAGCTCAGTTGATAGTTAATAATAGATATTGATTAGCCCCCGTGTGTGGACAAACATTGCATGTAGTGGAGGCTTCTGGTTTTGTTATCTTCCGTAAGGTAAAGTGCTTTGCAGGGTAAGCTTCAGTTCCTGTTTTGCTCCATTTCAATAGAATTTGAGGCTGTACAGTTTGTGTTTCCTTGTATGAGTTGGTTTATGTTTTCCTGGTATTCTGGTAATAAACAATTAATTGATCATTGATATGTGTTCTCTTGTTCTTTGAAAAAAGAAAAAAATATATTGCTAATTTTCTTAAGCTAGTTTTAGGTTTGGGAAGAATTCTAGAATAATTTTACAATGATGTTTCACCTTTCTAGCTATCTTCAATCTTATGAAGTAATTTAACATAATAAATGAGTAATTGTGGCCACCCCTTGGTTTTTTATCATTATTGGTAACCTTCACAGGTAAAGATTAGATTAAGCTGAAGAAATACATTATGTGGATTATTGAACTCTCGAAGGTTAAAACTTATCCCTTCAAATGTTTCTTCTGCTAGATATGGCCTCCTCATGGTTTCGGATCTTTGAGACAAGGAGTATGGGAGTGATTATGTAAAAGGTACATCTTTGCTTACCGTTGGTCCCCCACTGGCCCCCTCTCCCAACACACATACACACCCCAATTTTGATACCTTTGTAGATCTAACTTGGTATTCTGCTAGTCATATATATCATACCACTGCAGTTTTTATATTAAGGCCTGATAGCATGGTTTACTTTGAGGATGTGTGTGTGTGTGTGTGTCTGCAAGCTTTGTGAAGGAACTTTTGCACTTAATTCTTGTTTATAATATAGCCGTTACATATTTGTGACATCGTTTGTGATGTCTGTTTGTGTGCTTCTGGCTGCAGTGATGCGCTTGCTATTCATAGTAAAAGAACCTTAGAATGTAAATCACTGGCACAGCCAAATCCTCTGTCACTAGAATGTGACTTCTGATATTACAATTGGTAATGTTCTCATGCAATTTAGTTAGGGAAGTGTCGGACTTTGGTTTCGCATAAATCAGACCCTGTTCTGGTTTGCTCCTTGTCAATATATATGCTCTCACCGCCAGAAAAACTCGTGGAGCCATTATGTTGGTTGAATGAGGAATTGGAACAAGTGTTTCGGCTACTATTTCCCCCTTACTTGAGGCTTAGCACATCTAAGTATACTGATTGCATATTTGTCAGTCTACTCGATTTCCATTACTTGACTTGACATTGTTTTCTGCAGGCTGTGCAGGTAACAACCAACATTGCTCATGTTTTTATGCTATCCCTAGAATTTTGTTGATATATATTTTTTCAGTAAGTTGTATGTATATTGTTATGCTATCCCTAGAATTTTGTTGATATATGTTTTTATGCTATCCCTTCTTTTTGTTACACAGATCTGATATTGGTTGTTGCAACAGAATGCACAACTGCTAGAATATTCATTTAAATGGCTGACATTCAAGTCCGGAGGGCAGAAGAACTAATAAGAAGTGCAAATGTCAACTTGTAATAGTACCAGCTAAAATTTAGTCATAGGGTTGGTTGCAGATTTTCAATGTGTGCAACCTGTAGTACGCCTGATAAACCATTTTTTTTTGAGATAAGTTGGCGATGAGGCATTCGACTTTCTTGGCTCTTCTGTGCATTGTACAAGCTGAAACAGAAATGAATGTACGAGGAATTTGTTTTCAGATATTTGCTCGTGTTCAGTAAATCCTTTTTTACTTTTAATGAAAACTTTAATTATTTTGTGAGAAAGACACGTTAGAGATGAAAAACGTCAACTAAAACTTGTAGTAAACCCTGAGGAATGTAAATTGAATGTTTTTACATAGTTGGAAAAACTTCATGTTTCAACTGAAATTTTCTTATCTTTGAGTGGTGTGATAAATACATATTACTACTGATTATATAGTCTATCCGGTCAAAGGGTTGGGAAGAGTGCAGATTCAATCTAGGTCAAACCATTTGATACAAATTTAAGCTTCTGATGCGAGCGCAAACTTCAACGAAGAGTGTCACTAAATTATAATGCAAGTCAGAGCCAATTTTCAGGCAAGTAATACTTCTATGTAGCGAAAGAACTATGAGAATACTCGTAAGACCTGGTAAACACTGGGACTTGGCTAAATTAATAGAAAAAATTCAGCTACAAAACTAAGTCATATACATATGCTCAGTGACAATAGAGATCCCATGGAACGACACAAAGAGGTGCACAAACACATCGGTTTTTTGGGGACTATCACAGCTTTAGAAATGCTGATTTCTTGTAACTGATGATGTTGAAAAGTGGAAAACAAAATATCACAAATTTAGTACAACCACATGCAAGATCTGCATACAAGTTTGATGACTGATATCACTTACATTGTTTTTCTTTATGTCAAAGATGTTTCTTTTACCAAAAATTCATGCCACATGAATCTGCTGCCTGAAAGGTTCTCAATTTTTTTAGCCCAAAATCTGATCCCTGCACATCATACCAACTTTCTGCACAAAATGATGGCGATGATCCTTGGAATTCTTTACAGGTTCTAGGTAGAACGGAGGACGTCAAGTTGGCCTCTTTACTCCAGACCACAGTTTACTGCAAGAGATTTTTATTTTCAATCTTAACAAGGCGACTAAGCTAGAGAACAGGCAATTTGACTAGCCGAGATAATCAGGATCAAACACTTCCGAAACAGCCCATATTTTGGACGCAAGGTTCTTCACTAGATGGAAACTTACACAAATGATTTACAATGACGTGAAGCCGATAACTCCAAAACAACTCTAGTATTTTTTTCTTTCCAACTGCCAGAAATTTGTGGCTATTTACACGAGCAAAATGCCAAGAAGCATGGCGCAAGGCAACGATTAAAACCCTGCAGTCGTGGTCTGGATGCTTGTCATGGAGGAACTACTCCAGCCTCACCATTTCCACTGTAAGCAGAAACATTTACTGATAAAGCAGTTGGGCCTTTCATGTTTCCTCCAAGAAGTTTGGGAAAACAATTTATCATGTATATAATGCTCATTTAGATGGGACTTGCTCTTGATGCCTGCAATTATAATGTCAAGTTAGGTCGGTTTGTGCTTCAAACATAACTAATTAACTAGAATAACAATGCAGGGGGTGTGCTAAAGCTAACATGTAAACCTGATTCTGGGAGGAAGTTGCAGTAGTCCAGCGCTGAGAATTATGCATCGCCGCTGTTGTGTCACTCATGAAGGTCACTATGCTCGATTGTCTTTCACTATCAATTGCAACTGCAGGCGGCAATTCCCTCATAATCCATAACACATAAGCTGAGGGTACAGATGAACCTGGCGAACATCACAAAGATGGAACCTTAGATTCATAGAAATTTCTAAAAGTTTTTAGTTATCAGGTACATGTTCTTCACCGAAGGAATTTCTCTATGGAAAGTAGAAGGCTTTGGTCGACAACCATTAAGAACCTTCATTTTTGTGACAATCATCTTATGTCCTGTCAGGCAGCTTCATGTGTAAACCATTTTCCTACTTCAGAGCAGGAAGTCTAAATTGTCTTTGCTATTTTTTAATCAGGAAGTCCACTTTTTGCGATTTCATATCAGAAGCCGTATTATACCCCACATGTCGAATAAATGGAGTACACTTTATTATAACATGTTAACTACAATTATGAGGACAAAGACGTCCAAGAGATTGTACCCTTCTTGAGCACCACCCCAGTTTCTCAAGTGGATATAAAGTAAAACAGAAGAGCGACGTCTGAAAGCCACAATCAGTTCATTCAGTTGGACAATGATGATATTGTTGTTTCCAATTTAAACCGAGTTAAGACAAACCAACCCATAGATGCACATCTAATTGGCAAAAAAAAAAGAAAAAGAAAGAAAGAGGGGATAATATAAAAGGTACCATAAAACCCAAAACTATGTTTCTAAAACTGACTTGTTAAGTGAATAAGTTCGTAAAGGTAGTAATTTGGGGCAGATGTAGAAAAGCACCATTGCCCCTTATCAGGTATTAGTCCATCTAGTAATATCAAAGTATGCACTACTTCTTCCTTGACAGGTATGGGGTCCTTATGGAGCTTAAGTGATTAAAAATGTAACTTCTTAGCTAGAGGTATTTTGCATCAATTACGAATATTTATGTTAAAGCAGTCAAAGATTGTTAAATAGTTATGATCAAGCAATGGCATTTTGATCATTCATATAAAAAAAAATGAAGACGTGGGAGAAAAACAAAGTACCTATAAAGTAATACAAAAAAACCAGAATCGACGTTAGTATTCCATTCACGTCCCTTGGATGCCAATGGTACAGAAGCTGCAATTAAGAAAACAACTTAGAGAGGGTATATGCATGCCAAGCTTAAAAACTGTAAGACAATCAAGATTGTCAGACCTCCAAAAGAGATACATACAGGTATATTTGTACTAAGTGCTACTACTGCACTTGATGTGAAGCAAACAACACATACAATTGCCAAACCTGCAACCTGTAACAAAAAAAAAGAAACTCCAAGATATCAGAAACCATGACAGCTCATAAGCAATGATAGCCAGATACTTCAACATGGCGCTGTATCATCTTTGATGTGGGTCCATGCCATCTTGGAGCGGTATCACCCCGTATCTGAGCATCATAGTAGATCCACACTAAATGTTGGTTCAATGTATGAATGGGACCATGAGAGAAAAGAAAATGATACTAATAAAGAAAAAGATTTCAAATATTGGGTATGATGCTCCAAAAAAAAAATGCTACTCCCATCCTAGCACTTGTAGTTGCACCCCAGAGCTGAGGCGAAGAATTGTAACTAGAGAATTAACAAGTAAAAAGTAGATACCTTCCACATTTCAAATGAAGCTTTATCAGATCGAACTTTGCTCATTTTCAAGAAAAGTACCAGCCCTAGATGTCAAAAATGCAGCAAGCATGTATTTGAGTAACAACAATAAAGGTATCAGAAGCATAAGTTTCAAAAGATGAGGTTTAAACATGATTTAGAGGACTGAAAAACCTATCCTAAATGAGAAACAAAATTTTCTGTATGCAAACACACAGCATATATTCCTAAGTTGGTGATGTTTAACGTCTAAAGGCTTGTAACATTCAAGGGTCAACAAAAACTTAAAATAAAAGACAGTAATGGATCAAGGGTCAAGGAATTAGGAGATAACAAAAATGAAGGGACTCATTCAGTTTGGTCGCTGTGGGGAGGAGTTGAGAGATATCCCACTCAAGCACTTCCTATTCAGATGGGAGATTATTATAGGTGGCTGAATGGAATCAAGATATTATCGTATAAATGGTTGTTTTAGTTGCTATTTTCTTTCTCCTTTCAATCTTTATACCGTAGGGCTTAGGTCACCTCATCGGATAATTTTTTTAAATGAAAAAAGATTTGGTCACACAAACAGCTACAGCAAATAAAGGAAACTAAAAGTTAAATGTACATAAGACGACATTTGCTCACCATAAACGGCTAAGGCTCCAGCTAATAGAAGGATTGCTATGGCAAAAAAATATATGTACACCTGCACAGTGGCAGCACTAACTGGATTAATGGACACATAATTTTAAACCCAAAAACCAATTTGATTATCACCAATGTATTTACAATATTAACATATTTCATTAGTTGATTTCAACTTCCAGAAGAAACAAAGAATTCACGGGGAATTAGTGAACCTCTGTATTTAACATTTTTTAAATTGAACTGAGAAGAATGGGATCAAGATAATAGCTGTCTTTCTTTTAGCTAATTTTTTCATCAATGCGAACTTTGTAATAAGTAGTAATAGAAATGAAGGCAAAGGCAAAGGGAATCCTACAGCGTGGGAGCTACTCACAGGATTCCAAATCTAATAATAGAGCTGACGAACACAATTGGCCTATGTATACAGTGATAAAAACATCAATAGAAAAAACAGGTGAAAAGAGTTTATGCTTTTTTTTTGCTTGGTAGGTTTTATCTATTGTATATAAGAAAAAAGAAAGTTACAGTACTGGTGGATAGTTCCTCATATTGAGCTCATGTTACAAACCTAAAATACAGGGCATTGGGATCCTCCCATTTATACAACCATGGGGGATTTCCTACATAAACACATACTTCATCCTTATCTAAGCTGGAACCTGTCATTGCAACAATATCTGCCGCAAAATTAGCTTCTCCCACGTGTGAGAGAGCATACATCTTTGCATCTTGCTTTTACACTTAAGTTCGTGTATTGCATGGGCTGTGCAAACTGTAACAGGTATAAAGAGGGAGCGACTGTGCTCTTCAACATTGAAATAAAATATAAGTAAAATAATAGATTGGTTCACCTCTTTAATCTTAAAACAAATGTAACAACAGGAGACTCATTCAAACGAGAAGTTAATTACGATGTAACAACATGCATCTACAGTCTATATAAAGATTGGACTCGAATGTCCACATGCAAAATACTAAAATACAAACATTAACGTATTCATAATAAATATGTACAGTCAATTTTGATCGTTTAATTCATAAACAATAATGATATATTAGTGCGTGGATCATCCGATCGTAACAATGCGTCAATGTGATCACATATTCCAACCAGAATCTTGTGTTTAAGAGAGTTTGGTGAACTGAAACAGGTTGTTTCTGGTTACAACCCCATATCCTCAGTCAATCCCTGTTCTCTATTTCCACCTGTTTGGGGTTGCAGAACAAACCAGCGCATTTATTGGAACCTTTTCGAAAATTGACATATTCAGGACCACATAAGCAGAGATCATTGAGGAGATCACTGAAGCTTGTTAACTATGTTGCCTATTTTTTATTTTATTTTTGGATTGGTAAGCCTGTTTTAAATGGGATCAGTAACTCTTTGATGCTGGTGGGGTTCGAGCCCCAAACCTCTGGTATCATCACCCAAAGGTTTTACCGACTTTGCTAGTCGGCACCTGCACTATCCTGCCTATTGCGGTTTAAACAGATTTTTTTCTGACATTCTAGGTCTGAGTTGAGGCTGCAAGCCACAAATTTTAACTTATACAAAGTTTAATAAGCATAGAAAAGCAGACACAGGATCGCTTAACAATAAAAAAATATCCAAGTTTCAACTGGGTAGATTTGTTCATACCCGAGCCACTATGGAGGAATCAATAGAATTCTTTCCCGTACCAATCCAAATTAGCACAGCAAATGCCATCATCATTACAAAGATTAGAAAAACCACCTGGTATAAAACAAGAGAATAATTTGATTTGGTTATAAAAGAGAATTTAGATCTAACATATTCCAGAGTAGAGAATATTGACTATAGTATTTACATTTGCGTACCAAGATGACAAATTTCTGTCGGCTTCCAACATGACCAAAATGTAATGGACAACATTTTCTATGATGGCCCAAGGTAGATAAACCAGGTGCTGTCTTTGACTTATCCAACAACCCAACTTGACAAGTATCTTCTTCATCCTCTTCTTCTTCATCATTTGCTTGATGGCACAGATCAACCCTACAAATTCATACATAAACACATAATAGAACATCCGCATGCCTAGTCCCAATTGTTCAAAATCAGCAATAAATTTATAAACAAATTTACCAGAACGATAGTAGCAGAAGAAAAGTTGCTTGAAACAGAATTGTTGGACAGGCTGCAGTAACAAAAAACAAAAAAAAACTTTTGATAAGTGAATCGAAACTGAGCTTAAAGCCGGTAGATATCTGGCACAATAACTTACACATTAAGACGAATCCACAAGCATGAGACCAACACAACCATCTCTTGCAAGTAGATACGAGATTCGATATAAAATACACAAAGTTGCCTGCCCAGATACACAACTTATAAATTACAAAAAACAAAAAATGTGTCATAATGCACCAGGTGTTCAGTGTTCACTTACCTACGTTTGAAAAGCCAATCATGAGATGGAACACCTTCAAAAAATTGGATGCACACTAGTATTAAAAATTAAAAACCATCTCAAAGTATTACTACTGATGACCAAACTACAAATATGAAATATGAAATATGAAATAGACCTTCTGACGAGTCCAGCCAAGTCGTCGGTTCCTCATTTGCATCCTTATCAACTAAAAAACAATCACATTTGCTAAGCATTCAATTAATTAATTAATTAATTAAAAAAATAAGGATGGATGAGAACCTGATAGAATGCAAATGTGGAAATAATGAGACCATCGATAAATGCTAAAGCAATAGTGACAGATAATAAACCAGTAGAAAAACAACGATCGCTCTCCATTCTTGTATTCTCTAAAAAAATTAAAAAAAAAATAGATCGGTCTGATTTTGGTTTAACAAAATTTTATTTCACCATGGTCGGCTACTTAGTCTACCGGCATATTCATTATGCCGGCACTTTAAAGTTTCTAGATGGCTGAGCTGGTCTATACTCTATATATACAGAAAAAGAGGAAAAGTCTTTTTTCAGCTCATGTTATTATGTATCAAATATATTACAAGGGTTTAGTTAATAACGTTTTTAAGTGGGGATGAATCTTCATTGGTCCAAAGTATGGGAAGATCTTATTCGATATATAATTATATAGGGTTAGTTAGCCCTTACAAGGGTTTTACCGTTTTTAATTGAATCTTCATTAGTTGCAATTAGTGTTATCCTCTCGTTTTCAAAAATATTAGTGATACTCCCCAATTACAAGATCCAACAAGATGAATTTTTTTTTTCAGATGAAAAAATCTGACCGTTAGATCACTCCAAATGGGGTATTACTAATATTTTTGAAAAAATGGGGATAACACTAATTGCAACTAGTAATGGGGTAAATCTAACTAACCCAATTATATATGTCTCAAATAGTCAAATCACAAACTTAAGGGCAGTAATGCTAATGTAATAAATGGGGAGATAAGAAAATGTAAATTTTTGTATTTGAGTCATAATACTTAGTCGATGAACAATTGAATGCCATTGCTTTCTTATTACATTCAAAATCTTTTGATTTCATTAGAAGATCTCAATTCAAGCGTTTTTTATATTATAATTCCAAAAAAAATCTGAAGAACTTGACCAATCTGATATAATCCGAATTGGTCGGGCTAGAATTTTTAAATTGAAAATTTAAAGACCGACTAGGATTTGGTCTAGGTTTGGATTGAAACATTTGAAATTTGGATTGGGATTAGTTTATTTGTATATTTCAAATCTGATTTCACCTTTCATATTGCTGTTTTGAGTTTCAAATGCGTTTATCTGAGTGCCCGTACGTGCTTCTTGACATTGGTAACACTGTGTCCTTGTGTGTGATATCCATTTTAATCTGTTGCTAATAATTTGAAAGTTTGTAATCATCAACAAAACCTTTTCTGAAAGAATACTTTCATTCTTTCACCTTTTTTTTTTTTGTTATTATTTTCTAACGATCTCTACAAAACATAGAAAACTTGGAGTATATATGTCGAGTGGAAATACCTTTAAGAATGTCATAGCAGAGCTTAGATAAAAAGAAAAGAAAGAGTACCACAATGATTGATGAACTTCCTAATTTTTTTTCCTAGTACAGTTAAAGAACAGTATAAATTTCCATTTGAAGACAAACTTTAAAACAAGGCCTTCAAACCTGTAGACTATGACCAGAATGGTGAAGATGATAATTTGCAAAGTTGACTTTGTCCCCTTCTAAATGCGTCCTGTTACACTCGAGCCAAATTATGTACAACAAGGCTCGACTTGGTGAAGATGATAATTTGCAAAGTATTCCCAGTGCATTTAACGTAAGAAGGGATAGAGGGAAAGTCGCTACCAAGTAGAGCCTTACCCTTCTGAGTTTGTACAGTGCTTCTACCAAGAAATACCAGGCTTTTCCGGTCATGATGGTGATACTCTGGAAGGAAGTTTGATCATTTCAAAACGCACCAGTTTGTAGTCATGCGCCGATATCCTCATATTGCAGGTCTGATGGCCCAGATCCTCATGACCCATGGATCGATAGCCAATGGGACCACGATCTAGGCTTATACGGGAATGGATCTGGAAGGCTCTTGTTAGTGACCGAGTGAGTTAAGTCGATGTGTGATGGAAAGGCTGAGCTGCTTCTAGGTGGGAGTTCTTACACAGCTAATGACACTAATCATTCATTAGGTATATTATTCATCATTATGCTGGTTTGTCTGGTCAGGTGTACCAACTTCGCTTAGCAGTTTTAGAAGAGTTGGGTCAAAAGTTGATTGTCTTATTTTTTTGTTCATCATCTGGTAGAAGGCGTTTTTGTTGTTACTTGTCAGTTGTTGCCAACATAAAAATGGTTTTGTTTTTGTTGATGATAACATACCTTTGAGGAAGCTGATACAAAACATGATGGGAAGATCGACAAGGAAGAGTGGCGAAGTCTTGTTCTGCGACATCCATCTCTGTTGAAGAATATGCATGACTCTTCAATACCTCAAGTAAGTTTCAATTTTATCACTTCAATGCTCTTTCCTAGTTAGATGGGGAATGGCAAGAGTGTTTGTCAGCATAAGTTGAGGATTATGATTCTTCAGTCACTCATGAGTCATGTCATATCCTCTGTTAATTTGAGAAGGGGCCTTCAACTATCCTCAATAATGCCTTCCACATTTGATTTCCAGAAGTTTTTGTTGTATTTTTTGGATCGTACTTCTTTCGAAATGCCTAGGTTCAATCCTTGTCTGCCTCAAGGCATAACACTTATAAAACTTTTCACCGGTGAACTTACGTGGCCATCTCTACTGGCGACTTTGAGTTGAGTGCTATTAAATTCTTAAGTTCCTAACAAAGAGTTGGTCGATTTTTATTTTGGGTGATCAAAGGCGTGATTTATTAAGGGAAAAAGAAGAAGAAGAAATTTTACATGTTTTATCTAGTGTTTAATTTTTCTGATTAGAAATCTGACTTGATGAAGTTCTCATAACCATGTGATTAGAATCAGCTCCGGAAACAAGCTGACAACGCGGTTCAGTTTTACGCCAAGTTACAACTTTCTGCTTCTTACTACGCCAAGTTATAACTTTTTGTTTCTTACTACGCCAAGTTACAAGATTTCCACCGAGAAAAGTGAAATATCCTGATATAGAACGTCTATCAGTTTTATCACCAGCCCAATCTGCATCTGTGTATCCAACAATGTCCAATACATTATACTTTCCAAATAGTAAATCGTTGCCGGTGCCTTCTTCAAATACTTCAAGATACGAGAGACTGCAACCATATGTTCTTCACTAGGACAATGTATAAACTGACTAATAACCACACTCACAGCATAAGCAATATCAGGTCTAGTATGAGAGAGATAAATTAACCTTCCTACAAGACGATGATACCTTCTTTTATCAGTAGGAACTTAATCAGGATGAATGGCGAGTCCATGATTCATCTCAATGGGTGTCTCCATTGGTTTGCAATCTAATATTCCTGTTTCAGCAAGCAAATCTAGGACATACTTCTTCTGTGAGAGTTAAATCTCTTTTTTAGACCTTGCAACTTCAATACCCAGAAAATATTTCAGTTGTCCTAGATCCTTCATTTCAAATTCTTCTGACAAATACTTCTACAATTCATTTATTTCCTTCGGATCATCTCCTGTAACGATCATGTCATCAATATACACAATTAGAGTTGTAATCTTACCATCATTGTGTTTGATAAACAAGGTATGGTCAGAAGTGTTCTGTTTGTACCCAAAAACTCTCATTGATTGTGTAAGTCTTCCAAACCAAGCTCTTGGAGACTGTTTCAAGCCATACAAAGCCTTCTTCAGTTTACACACCTTCCCAACATCTTTGAGATAGTTCTTCACACCTGGAGGCATATCCATGTATACTTCTTCCTCCAAATTCCCATTTAGGAATGCATTTTTCACATCAAGCTGGTGCAAGGGCCAATTTTTATTTGCTGCAAGCGAAATTAAAATTCGGACCGTATTGATTTTCACCATAGGTGCGAAAGTCTCATCATAATCAATTCCATAACACTGTGTGTATCCCTTGGCAACCAATCTCGCCTTATATCTATTAATTGTTCTATCTGCATTAAGCTTCACAATAAACACCCAACGACATCCAACAATTTTAATTCCAACATGCATATCAACTACTTCCCATATTACATTATTTTGAAGGGCTTCCAATTCTTCATTCATTGCTTTCTTCCATTTTGAATCTTTCAAAGCATCCTGCACATTACTAGGAATAGATACAATAGATAATTGATTTAAGACAAGTTCATGTGACTCAGAAAGGCTATGGTTAGACATAGAGTTAGCTATAGGATATTTGGCATTGGCTTTGATGTCTGGTTCATATTGTTTCTTAGGAACTCCCTTACTAGCTCTTTGTGATTGTCTAGGTTCAAGACTTTCTAACCCAACAAATTCATTAACGGTTATAGGAGGTACCTGAGGCGGATAATTCTGACCGAGATCTTCAGTTATTGATGTAGAAGGAGAAATGTCGTGTACTAGAGTTTCAGATACATCCGGATCATGTGCTTCTGTCTCTACTGCTACAAGATCAATTTCTGCTTCAGGAACTTCAAATCGTTTCTCTAAGTGTTCCAATTCCCCAAAGTCATCAGGATTCCCTTCACCGTCACTCTCCCCCTGAAGAGAAGATTGAGAAACTCCCCTTGAGTAATACGGGTCGGATTCATGGAATGAGACATTAAGGGATATATGCATCTTGTCAGTAATTGGATCATAACACATATACCCTTTCTAAAACTCGGCATAACCCACAAAAATACATTTCTTCGCACGAGGATCAAGTTTACTTCATTTTGGTTGTGGGATATGGACATAAGTTGTACATTCAAACACCCGAGGCTCCAAGTTAGGCATGGATGGGATGGACAAAAGGGTATGGAGTTTCTGATAAGGATTTTGGAACTCAATTACCCGTGAGGGAGTACGGTTTATAACATAAGATGTTGATTTCACTGCTTCACCCCAATAGGATCGAGGTATATTCATGTCAAACAAGGAAGCACGAGCAACTTCCAACAACTGTCTGTTCTTCCATTCTGCTAAACAATTTTGTTGGGGAGTACCAGAATTGGAAGTTTGATGACGAATTCCAATTGACCGGCAAAAATCAGACATGAGGTCATTTACAAATTCGCCACCATTATCAGACTGAAAGACCCTGATAGATTGTTGATACTGTGTCGCCACCATTTTGTAAAAAATAGTAAACATCTCATATACATCACTTTTGTGTTTCAGTAATGACACCCAAGTCATGCGAGTGCAATCATCAATAAAGGTCACATAATAGCGAACGCCAAAAAATGAATAAACTTTGGCAGGACCCCAAACATCAGAGTGAATTTTTATAAAAGGAACAAGACATCTATTAATACTTGGTGAATATGAAATACGGTGGCTCTTGGCCAGTTCACAAATGTCACAATGAAACTCAGAATCATTAACAACTGAAAATAACTGAGGTTGCAACCTCTTAAGATAACTAAATGAAAGATGACCTAACCGACGATGCCATAACCACACAGCTTCTTTTGTATTCTCGACCCTATTGGCCTGATTAGCTTGCCCCAGAGAATTCTTCTGTTTCTCTCCAGTTTCTGTCAAGTCCAGATAGTACAATTTCCCCCTTCTAACACCATAACCAAGGACTTGTCGAGTCGAATGTCTGAAAAACGGAAGGATGGATAAGCGTCCACGGTACATGCAAATGCTAGAATGATTTGACAAACAGATAATAAGTTATAAGCAAGGGATGGAACAACTAAAGACAGATTCAAGAGTGAGAGTTTTAGATAACCTGATAGAACTGGTCATTTTTCTCGATGCACCTGAATCAATTATCCATGTTTGCTTACCATTCATAACGATTGAGTTACAAAGATGGTGCGGACCATCTGAGTACCATCAATCACTTCATAACAAAAACGGTTTTAGGTGAATCTCTAAGACTTTCCACAAAGTTATGGTCATTTGTTATATGGTCAGATGCACCTGAATCAATTATCCATGTACCATTCGAAATAATCTTACCATTCATACCTGATTGAGTTACATTTGCCAAAAGATGGTGTACTCAAACCTCACTAAAATTACATTTAACGGATATCCATGGGACAAACATTAGCAATAATGGCATGGAAGTTTTGCTTATATTTTTTCGATGGCCTCTTTTTGTAAAGTCCCACCAATCGGGGTAGCCAATCACTTCATAATATCTCTCCTTGCTATGACCCGATTCTCCACAAACATTGCACTTTTTATGAAAAGCGAATAAAGGATTGGATTTACCTTTGAAGGGTTTTTTTGGCGGTCTTGAAGGACCCCGAGAAAGTGTAAGTGATAAAGAAACTAAACATTTTGGTTTTATTTATGATGAAAAGACAAGGATGTTTGATTTAAATTCATAGATACGGGGCCCATAGCTTTATATTTTCTTCAATTGGTTTTGTGAATGCAAGCATCGCTTTGCTCAAGGAAAATTTGGCTTTATATATATATATTTACTACATCAGGTTTTTCGCTAATAAAGAATCTCAACCACGCACACCAAAATTTAAATCATACTCCAAATCCAAAGTCCACGCGAAAAACATATGAACCCATTGAAATCATGGACATTGTTGACGCCATGGAAGTTATTCATGAACTACAAGCAACATTGCTATTCGGGATGTCACCTTTTGATCAATCTCTTGGAACATGGCCACCAATTGGATGTGAATAAAAATATAATTTTGTAATAGACGGAATAGGTCTCCCATTCTACTTTGCTTCAAAGCATTTAAAACAAGTTATTGGAATTCAATTCAAAAATTCAAGTTTCATGGTATGAGTGAAAAGTATGAATCATAGAAGGTCTAGGGTTTCCACCTATGTTTTCAAATGTCTTTCGCAGTAAAAAGACGAATATATCGATTCATAAGTGAAATCTCCATAGAATTAATAAACCAACTTTTCACTTTTTCATTATTTTTTGCCCAAACTTCATATTTGGGTGAAGTCATATCCGGTTCAACCTTTGCGCCAGTAAAAAAACCAATCTTTCCCCTTGCTCAAATATGCATCCGCATAAGAGGAGCCCATATGGTATAGTTGGACTCATCTAATAAAATAGTTTTTGGGAATGCGGAGTTGTCTTGTGGGGTGTAGTGGTGATGTATGACATTTAAGGAATTGTTGTCAGGTTCAGCCATTGCAAAAAAAAGAAATGAAAAATTTGGGTTTTAGGTTTAGGTTTTGGAAAAAAAATTAGGTTTGAGATTCAAAGATTCAATGATGGTTTGATTAATGGTTGTAATACGCAGCGAATTTTAATGGTTTGACTCTGATATCATATAAAACCAGAAGATTCAATTTAATTCAGTTGTATATTTATTTTATTAAATTTTAAGATATTACAATTTATTTTATATTGAGGTTAAAATATATTTCACCTATGCGCAGATCGCGATCAGACGCGATCAGAAAAATAATATACAGCTTTTTCTCCAGATAACTGGTGCTGCAGTCAACCTTTTTTGTCACTTCATTCAAGTCTATGATTGCGTTGCAAGTCTATGATTGCGTTGATTTCTTCTCAGTCTGCTGCTTCCACTACTTCGGAATTTGCAACACCCTCTTTCACTATAAAATCATTTTTTTATATCCTCCTGCAAACATCAGGACCGACCATCAATGAACTGAATGAAGCATCCCATGAGAAATGACAATAGATCAAAGGCCGAGAAATAATTTTTCAACACATGATTACGTGCAGACACTGCTTTTTATTGTCAAACACTGCTTGCACTGTTGCACACTTGCACTGTTGCACACTTGCACACTTGCCTAGAAGGGTCTGCTGTCACCCGAGTTCTGTGAACCCCACAAGTTCGTTTTCCTCCTGATTAATCTCTCGCTCAATTGCATCAATGGCGTTACGTAGAATGTATTGTTGTTTGGTGAGATGTTATGGCATTTTCTTTTTCCTGTATTGGTCTCTTGGTATCTGGCCACTGCATCGTCAGACCATACTGTCAAGATATGGAATGTTGATGGTTTCACCGTAGAGAAGACATTAATTGGTGATTCTTTAATTATCCCTTTAAAATTCCTTACTCTTTGTTCTAGTGTTACCAACCAGTTAAAGTTCATATCTATATTTTACTCGATCAATTTTGGCCTTTATTCTATATCGTTGTCATTACGTCTGTAGGTCACCAGCGCAGGGTATGGGATTGTGTATTTTCTGTAGATGGTGCTTATTTAATCACAGGTAGTGGATGTGAAGCTCATTATTAAAGCTATTCAATTAGCACACCCTATGCATTTTGTGTGATGAAGAATAACATATGCCACTTTGTTATGGCAGCTTCTTCCGATTCAACAGCTAGACTGTGGACAGTGGCAACTGGGGAAACAATCAGAGTGTACCAAGGGCATCATAAAGCATCTGTCTGCTGTACTCTCCATGATGGAGCGGAGTCTTCTCCGTCCTGAACCCATAGAGGGGTACGTCCAATAGACTTCTTGTACAAAATGTTTATTTGATTGCTGTGGACTCCAATAATTGCTTCAGTTGTATTGTGATAGCTAGTGAAGCAGAGGTTTGAAGTCGCATTTGGATTTGAGCGTCTACACTTCTGATTGTGGTTATTTTGTAAGCCCTGGTTGTAAAGGCGTGTTTTGGGTTTCTTGTTGAGACCGAGTTCGCTTCTGAGCGAACTGCCTACGTATCTTTTTGTTGGTTTTTCTTTTTTCTTTTTCTTTTGGGGAGAGAGGAATTAGGCCCGACGTAGTTCAATCAAGTGATATTTATAAGTTTAGAAAAATGTCAATCTAGAAGGCACGTGTGTCTATGGTACACGTGTAAGGTGGAGATCGCGAATGAGTGTTGAGCTGGTTATATTATAAGTCGTGTGTTGATTGGGTGTTGGCGAGGTTACCCTTATTTCCCGGTGGTGGAAAATACAATCAAGATTTTGGTAATGATTACCCTTGGTGGTGATCATTACCCGAGGCGTTTTGCTTTTAGCCATGTGCTCGTACCGAGATATCTTCGTTCGTACCACCTACCAGAAAGGAGCTATTCGTAGGTCGTTCTTGGAGGTCGATGCATTGAAGTCGCGTATGCAATGTTTCTTAGAGAGTCGCTTCATAGATCGGGTCCGGAGGTCGTTGTATTGAGATCGCTACGTTTAGGTATGCAATGTTCTTTAATGGGGATATTGCTCCCTACCACGACCCCTCGATTGATTGGTTGTGTTAAGTGCGCAAAGCCGACCGAGAGAAGAATCAACACTTGTGTGAAGCATGAGCGAGCTACGGTGCTCGTTCTGACGGAGGTGTCGCTGAGTTCAAATCTTGTAGCATGATGGTTTTGGCGGGAAAGAAAAATTAGGGCGTGGGTGACACGTGACAGAATCATAGCAGTTGGAAAGGAGTCGTGTCGCCGCGTTATTCGGAACCCATGAAAAGACAGGTCCTTGGACATGTGTGTGGGCTATATGATAGGCCGTAATCATAACTTCTTGGGCACTGAACAGGCGGTTGTGCAAAATCAAATTTGGGATAACCAAAAGGCATTTCCAGGTTTTTCTTCCGAAAAACGCATAAGCTAGGGCTCTGCGGTGAGTGCTTACATTGTTTGTTTGCTTTTCATTTGCACTTTGCTTTCTTCTCGTTCCAGTAAGGGTTTGTTAAGTTGGTAGGTCAATGTTAGGTTGTAGGGTTTAAGGTTGGGTAATTTGAGAAAAAAGGAAATACTACAATGTCGGATTCGGCGACACTTTCATTTCGGAAGAGGTTAGGGAGATTTCACCGAGTCGCTGCGGAGTATGAAGAGGAGAATGAAGACTTCGTTGAGTGGTGGTGGTGGTGGTGGGACTGAAGTGGATGAAGAAGTTAGATTAGAGGAGGTTAATAGTCGATCTGGGTCAGAAGATGACATGGCTAGTACGTCGGGTCGAGGGGAGATGATGCCAGTAGGTGAGTTACCCCTAAGAGCGGTAGAGCATCGTGCTGCTAGTTCGTTTCCTGAGCTGCGAGCAGCTTATGGGATTAATGTGCCCTAGCTGGAAATATACGAACCCAGGCTAAGTGAAGATGTTCGTAGTGAGAGGTACAATCCTTCGAATGGTGGAATAATCATCTGTGAAGGTCAGCTGAGAGTGTACATGCAGATACCGTTCTCGAAATTGGTTTGTGACTTCTTGAGTCACTGTGGGAAGTCTCCATGCCAGTTCGTTGGTAACACCTGGCGACTATTTAAGGTGTTCGACCTGTTGAATGCCAGTGGTGAATACCACATAGGGGTGTCTGACATAATAGAGCACTACGTAATGAGGCGGTCTGGTAATCTGAATTTTAGCTTGCAAACCATGACGACGCGTTCTGCCGTGCTCGATGGTGTAAGCAATGAGGCCTGGACGAAGAGGCGTTCTTGTCGCTAGTTGGCAACCACCGTGTTAGTGGATGTAGGTTCGCGAACTAGGATGTGTAGCCTCAGCCGGTGGGTAGGCTTGTCTTGCTTTTTGACACTTTAATGGGTGATTTAATCGTTGTTCTAACTGGTTCATCTCTTTGTTTTGTTTGCGAGAATTTCTGATGCGGATTTAACCGATTCGCGAGGGAGATAGAAAGGTTCGCGGTTGAGTCGAGAAGAAAAGCGTCGCGAAGCTTCGAATTTGCTCATTTCTTTGAGGAAAAAGGAGGTGCTTTGCGATCGGGGAGAAAAGAAAGGCTAAAAAGAGCGAGCTCTAGGTCGAGCACGGCGGGTGGGGATGGAGAAAGCGCACAAGTGACGATAATAACGGGAGGACCCGAGATCGGGCGCGTGGCGTCCGGCGTCCGGTGGTGGTGGTGGTAGCGAGGGGTTGGTAGTTCGAGTTTTTAGATCCGAAGGGTTAACCATTGACGCCCCGTGGGCTGGAGGCGGTAGCCTTCACCGCTTCGTCGAGGGCAGGTTGAGAAGAGAAGAGTTGAAGCGAGAGGGGCTCGAATGGTGAAGGTTGTGCGACCGCCGGGGGGAGAGCTCAGTGGGGGTGGTGCTAGCGGTGGCCGAGTCGCGAGGAACTGGCAGGTCATGGACTTGGCGACCTTCGGTGTGGGATCTAGTCCGTCTCGGCGGGGCGGGAACCCGATCCGCTAAGCAGCGAAGGCTCCCCGTAAGGCGAAGTGGGAAGGTCGTTGTAGAGTGCCGATGACTTGGAGGCCCGATTCGTGTATTTAGATGAACACGGAGGGCCGCGAACGATAAAGCGTACTAACTGCAGTTTTAGGTCGAGTAAGGTAGCGGCCTGCTTGCTGGAACAGATCGCGTTAGATGGCAATCGCAAGGAACTAGATGAGAAGGGACTGGCGGATAACATCTGCGAGATGGAAATCGCGCAATGTCTCGTACGTGGGTTTGTTGTCCTTTGATATAGCGTGTTTTGTTATGTTCGTTGCTTTGATTTGTTTATATACGTGGACTATGGCAGCTTGTCAGTGGTTTCCAAAAGTTGAAAGAGATTGCGCATTATTTGAAACGGATAGAGAGTCTGT
Organism: Coptis chinensis; assembly: GCF_015680905.1. Taxonomy (NCBI): domain Eukaryota; kingdom Viridiplantae; phylum Streptophyta; class Magnoliopsida; order Ranunculales; family Ranunculaceae; genus Coptis; species Coptis chinensis. The sequence continues at coordinate 80,941,555 of NC_141464.1, forward strand.
GTTGAAGCTGTCAGAGGAGCTAAAGAATGTGCAGGACGCTGCTAAGATGGAGCGTGAAGAGCTTGAGGACCTGCGGAAGGCTCATGAAAATCTGAATCTGGCGAAGATCTTTGAAAGATCCGAAATTTGAAGATCCGAGGCAAAAGCTAAAAGGAATCGGGCGAACGAGCGCGCCGCCTTGAATCCGTGGAAGTGGAAGGCTGAACGATTATGCCCTTCACTGCAAGAATGCGGATTACAAGGACGCTACTAAGGCCTATGATGATCTGGATGCGGACTTCGGAGATCTGGAAGCGGATTACAAGGCTTTGAAGGAGGAACACGCACGCTGCGCGTCTCGTACCTCAGTGGAACAGGTACGAGGAGACGGTGGTGGGGCGATTGCCTCCTCCTTGATCATGCCAGAGGCCGTGGTGTTTGAAGCTGGAGCTGTTACACCTGACGCGCTGATGAGTTTGGAACTGGATGGCGTATCGATCGTAGTGGACGGGAGGGAGGCTGAGGTCGATGAAGCTTTTGAGGCTGCAAAACTAACTGAGGTCCCCGGGAGGGCGAGTTGTAAATTTGTTAAATGTCTCTTATCAGCTTATATGCTGCGATACAATAGAACTGGTTTCCTGGGGTAACCTGGGCAGTTCGCCTTTCTTGCATTGCTGTATTTTGTTTTGTTGAATGAGTTGGTATCTCATACTAGTTCGGGGTAACCATATGAAGTTAACTTTTGCGTAGTCGGGTTGGATTTCCTGAGTAGTCTTAGCAGCCCGGCTAAAGAACGAACTGTATGAAAGTGTTGTTTAAAGAAGGTCGTTATTTACTTTCTTGCGATGTTGCACACTTGTTTCTCTTTGTGCGTTTCCTGTATCGATGATGCCAGATCGCTTTGATGGGAATGCCACGTGTAAGACAAATGGTGGCGGCTCGAGGGCGAATGATGGCGGACAGCTTGCCTGACGTTTGGCGTCTCAAGGTAATTATGACGTGGTTTGGAAAAGACGTTTACTTGACAAGTGAAACTGTTCGCGGAATACCAAAGGTGTTTGAAGCGTTTGTTCCGGCTTCTCTTCTTCTTCGACTTGTGCATTTCCACTACCGCCGCTTTGAAAGGTAACGCGTTGCTCTCTTCGTTTAAACATGTCTTGCTAAACATAATCCCCGCCCGGTCTTTAACTCCATTGCGTCTTCTTTGTTCATAGGTGTAATTATGGCGGAATGCGACAAAGCGGAGTAAAAGGAAAAGGCGCCCGAGAGAAACTTCTCCATCGGTCATGGAGGAGATAGAGTTCTCCCCCTCGCGTGCATGGAGACCGTGGAAAGCGGAAGAAGCATTTTGGTGGGGACGAAGCAACAAACGACCTAGGAGGGTCGGTCGTCCGGTGGTGGCGTTTGATGGATCGTCCCCTGGCGTCTTTGGTGAGAACTCGTTCCCGCGACCTGGGGATGTGGGGAGCGAGTTCTACTATATGGGGAAAACGGGGAAGAAACGCACAGTGAAACGTTCAGACTGTAGTTTCCACTCCGCCCCCATAGCGAGTAGCCTGCTGAAGGGGGCCGTGCTGGATGGTGATAAGGCGGAGGTGAAGGATGAAAGCATGGAAACGCTTCTAGGGACGATGGATATGGCGGCTTGTTTGGTAAACTCGTGATGCAGTAGGTGTTTATGTTAGTTTCGAATGTCTTTTCGGTCTGTTGACTTTGGTTGTGCAGTTTCTTGCAGGGTATGATAAACTGAAGAATGATGTTCAAGGCATTGAAGCTGATGATAACTCTCATGTGGAGTCGGGCAGGTATGCGTATCGCGGGAGAGTGGAAAAAAGGAATTTGGAAATAATGACGACGAGATATCGTAACGCTTATTGCGAGAACGCCGCGTTAGTTCTGAACTAACCGAGCTAGAGATAAGGAGGTGGTGGGCGGATCGCTTATGCCAAGAAATGTCAAAGGGTAATTTTCATGAGGCAAAGAAAGCATACACCCTGGCTTGTGCCGAATATGCCGTGCTGGATGAGAAATATCATGTCCTGAAGAGAGCGGCTGATGGTGAAGCGCAGGAACAAGGTATGCGAGTGATGCTGAGGTCTACTCGACACGGCGCTGGCAGGAGTGCGACCCCCCAAGATAAGCATGTTTTAACCGATGTTTGATGATGTACTGTATTTCCCTTTGTCGGAAGTTTTGATGATGTGTTGATTTTGCCTCTCTTATATAGGAGTAAACAATAGAAATTTTGTACTTCGGGCTTGCTCGAAAGCGATTCATTACACTAATTTGAGCTGGTTTCCACGAAGTGGCGGTTCGTTGTTTTGTTTAATATGTACCGATCTGGATTTTCTGGGTAGCCCCAGCAGATCGGTAAAACGAGCTGTAATGGCTATGGCCAAGCACTAGTATGGATTGGATCTAGAACGCATGACTACAGTTGATTGTTTGCATTTCTTCTCCTGCTTATTATGCGCGTGGTTTGTAGTTCAATGCGCAGCGCGCAGAAGTGTTTTTCATGTAACTGTTACTATACTTCGTTTGTCGCCTTGTTTGTAAAGAGAGAACCGCTAGGAGCTGCTTAGGTGATATGAATCGAGGTTGAAGAGTTCTTCGTTAGGTGTATTCTTTCGAATTTATAAGTAATGCGGGAATGTCTTGCTTAGGCAGGGCGTGTTAGCGTATGTAAGCGGAATGCCTATTGGGATTGTACGCATGTGGTCGACCCTAGAGCATAGGTGAAGAGACTATGGAACCTGTAAGCTCCAGAGAGAGTCATGATGGCGCGCAGAGCGTTCTCGTGTGGTCGAGTCTAGGAATATAGGTACTCGACGTAACAAGAGTTGGAGAGGCTGCAGAGCCTGTAAGCTCCAGAGAGTTGTATGCTCGCGGAGAGCGTTCTCGTGTGGTCGATCCTAGAAATATAGGTCCTCGACGTAACAAGACTTGGAAAGGCTGTAGAGCCTGTAAGCTCCAGAGAGCTGCATGCTCGCGGAGAGCGTTCTCGTGTGGTCGATCCTAGAAATATAGGTCATCGACGTAACAAGACTTGGAAAGGCTGTAGAGCATGTAAGCTCTAGAGAGTTGTATGCTCGCGGAGAGCGTTCTCGTGTGGTCGATCCTAAAAATATAGGTCCTCGACGTAACAAGACTTGGAAAGGCTGTAGAGCATGTAAGCTCTAGAGAGTTGTATGCTCGCGGAGAGCATTCTCGTGTGGTCGATCCTAGAAATATAGGTCCTCGACGTAACAAGACTTGGAAAGGCTGTAGAGCCTGTAAGCTCCAGAGAGCGGCATGCTCGCGGAGAGCGTTCTCGTGTGGTCGATCCTAGAGATATAAGTCCTCGACGTAACAAGACTTGGAAAGGCTGTAGAGCCTGTAAGCTCCAGAGAGCTGCATGCTCGCGGAGAGCGTTCTCGTTCGTGACAGCGTGCTGCTGGCTGAGGATGGCGGACCCAGTAAACATGTTGATTATCTATGCTGTGTAAACTGTTTAACTTGTCAATACAAGTAAATAGATTATATTGTATTAGTTAACACAAGAAACTTAGTTTTCATTAATGTGAACAAAAGGATATACAACATGAATGGCGCTACTGGTAAATTTTTTTCAGTAGATAGGTATTCCAAGGTCGAGGCAACATCTGCCCCTCTTGGGTTCTTAGCCAGTATGCTCCATTGCCGACGACGCGTTCCATGATGTAGGGGCCTTCCCATGTGGGTGCTAACTTGGAATCGCGTCTTGCGTCTTTTTTTCAAAGACTAGGTCGCGGGTTGAAAAGACCTAGGATGAACTTCGTTTGTTGTAGGAGTTCTTGAGTTTGTCGATAAGATCGCGACTCGATGGGCTAAGTCCCGCTTTTTCTTCCAACAGTCGACTTTCGTCCGCTACCGGTTCTCGTCTAAGCCGTGGAGTTTCAAAGTTTCCCGCAACTTGATGTACTTGTCCACGCTGAAGCGTAGAGCTCGGACGGTGTCTTTGGCGTTCCTTCATCAACGACACGGAGAGATCGGTGTTACGCGACTTTCGGCAAGCATTGGAAAAGGCGATTGTGGCGAAAGATTCTTTCAAGCCGCTTTCCATGCACAAATGATTCGGCCTTGAACCGCCCTAAGAACTCACGAATAGTTTTCGTCTTCCTTGAATGATAATTGAAACAAAGAATCAAGATCGCCTTCTTCCGCTTTGTTGTGGGCGATCTTGGCGAACAAATCGATAAATTTCGTTGAAGGTTTTATATAGAATCGATTCTAGTGAAAAGAACCAATCAAGCGCCATCCTCGAGGACCGGTTGGAAATAATATGCGGTGGAGATGATCAAACTTCGGGTGAAACGTAAAGTGCCAAACTCGAATGTAGCGAGCCACATCGACCCGAGGCACGCGTCTTTGCCATCATACATGGAAAAGCGTGGCTGGATAAAGTCTTGTGGAGAGGGTTTATTGAGGACCTCTGCGCTGAACGGAGACGCGCGATATGTCTTAAGCATCTTGTGCACAATCTGTGTCGAATCCTTCTTTACGGCGTTATGACCAATCCTTTGTGATAACTCGTTAATCTGTTGATTAACGTCGTTGATGCCGTTCTCTGCTCCGTTACCGACTTGTTGCTGCTGGTAACTATCCACCTGAGCGCGTAAAGTAGCATTTTCCTCCCTAAGCAAGGAAATGCTCTCATTTGTTATTCCCAACTGGTGGGCAAGGTGCTGGATTTGAGCTTCGAGGCTGCCCATGCTTCGTGGGCTTGAGAGTTGGGGATGGATGCATTGATTTAAGGTGGTTCTCAAGTAATCGAAAGCACAGACGGCGCCAATGTAAAGGCGTGTTTTGGGTTTCTTGTTGGGACCAAGTTAAAGTTCGAGTTTAAGCGCCACGATATCCTCTTGTTGGTTTTTTTTTTTCTTTTTCTTTTGGGGAGAGGAATCGGGCCCGGGCGTAGTTCAATCAAGTGGTATTTATAGGTTTAGGAAAATGTCAATCTAGAAGGCACGCGTGTGTCTATGGTACACGTGTAAGGTGGAGATCGCGAATGAGTGTTGAGCTGGTTATATTATAAGTTGTGTGCTGATTGGGTGTTGGCGAGGTTACCCCTATTTTCCGGTGGTGGGAAATACAATCAAGATTTTGGTAATGATTATCCTTGGTGGTGATCATTACCCGAGGCGCATTGCCTTTAGCCATGTGCTCGTACCGAGATATCTTCGTTCATACCACCTACCAGAAAGGAGCTATTCGTAGATCGTTCTTGGAGGTCGATGTATTGAAGTCGCGTATGCAATGTTTCTTAGAGAGCTGCTTCATAGATCGGTCCTGGAGGTCGTTGTATTGAGATCGCTTACGTTTCGTATGCAATGTTCCTTAATGGGGATATTGCTCCCCTACACTGGTTATTGATCGAAATGAAAGGGTTGTGCACACCGTCAATCTTTAATGTCTTTGTCTATTAGCCCTGTTTGATATTACTGATCAGGAATTGACATGAAGCGGTGATTGTTGTTCGTTACTTCAGTTATCATTTGAAATCATTTTACCACTTACCAGATATCCATTGTCCACACTTTTCAAAAAAGAAAGGGGGGAGGGGGATCACTGGGATAAAATATGTTAGATTCATTGAATCCATTAGGCTGAGTCCAATGGCTCTCTATCCCTCTAAAAGTAGTGTTGAAGTCAATAAAATAGAGCTAAAATCAACAAAATAGAGCTAAAAGTCAATAAAATAGAGCTAAAATCAACAAAATAGAGCTAAAGTCAAAATATTTTACTCTCTATCTTTATTTTACTCTCTATATGAGCCATTGGACTCAGCCTTATGGAACTTGAGAAGTGCTCTCCTAAGCCTAATAGGCGGCAGTTGGTTTCACTTTCTCTCGTAGTGCCACAGGTTGGCTGACCAGTGATGTGCAGTTTTAGTATGACCGAATTAGTTGCAGGTTCGGTGTTCTAAGTGTTTAGTACTGGCCTGGTCCGCTGAGTGTTTGGTGCCAGCTAATTCTGGATTTCTGGTTAACTTATTTGTGTGCAGTGTTTTTGGTGAGTTGCATGAAGGGGTGATCTCTGACTTGGAGAAATGAACCATATATCTACAGAGGGTTCGATTAAGGTTCATTCACATCATTGTGGGTGGCCGAAGTGTTCATTACCAATGGAGAAATGTGTTTGGGTAGTTGGGCCTGCTCATCTATCTGGATATTAAACTGGTTCTAGAAACTCACTGCATCGATGCATGCAATACCATAATTTTGGGTCACGAGGTGGGCACTTGCATTTTATGATTTTTCTATACGTTTGGACTGGCACTTCGCACTTGGCAGTTAATTGGTTCAGACTTCAGACACCTTTAAACGGGTTGGTCGTATAAACTTCCCTACTATTAAACACAATCATGACAGCCAAAAAGAAACTGAAGGCGTGAATATGTTGCTTTACTGATATGGCAATGGACCTGGATTCTCTCCATTGTAGGATTTGTAGCTAGCTAGGGACCTGACGGACCTCTGATGCGTTTCACACCTTTCATTTTTATCACTGTTCCATATAAAAGTTAATTTCAAAGTATCAAACCAGATATGACTTTGCAATGGCCAGGCACAAAGCAAATTAAAGTCGGAAATAAATCAAGTTAAAAGAAGCATTTTGACAGATTTGATTGCACTTTTATGTGGTTTCATGGATATATGCTGGTAATATATATCTTAGGTCTTAAGAAATTGATTTAAACCACCATATTGAAGGGAGAAAGTAGCACATATGTCAGCTAAATGCTTTAGGAAGAAACAACTGTCATTAAGAAACTTGAACTGTAAAGGCAAGGGACCATTGGGAATTTCTCTAAAATTTTCTCCCTCACCGCTCACCAGCCATAAATATATTGCACAACAATAGTAGTATATTCCTTTTTGTCTTCATTTCTGGTGTTCGTTTCAGAGTGATTTTTTGCTCCTAGGGATTTTGCTCCAAGCGAAACAGGAACCAATCACGTGTCTACTAAAAAGAGATTGACAGTTATCAAATTTTTTCTTAGAACAAACTTACTGATTTGCTCCCACTAAAAATAGAGATAAATAAAAGAAAAAAAATTAAAAAAATCTCATTGTAAAATATATAGGAGTTCTTCCCATCATTAGCTAAAATTTTATTTTTTATTTTTTTTAGTTTGAAATAAATGTCACTAGTTCAGCATTTCAAGTTTTTTATTATTTTTTTTCCAACAATTAAAATCAAAAACTAGATTTTGTAAATTGTTAAGTTTTTTTCTTTTATTTTTTTTTAAAAGTTGGGGGTAAATTAGGAAGCATATATTAAGGTGGAAATTTGATAACTATTGACCCCTTTTCAGTGGATACTTGGTTGGTTCCTATTTCCCTTAGAGATCTTGGAGCAAATCCCGTTAGGAAGCAAAAAATCACTCTCTCATTCTCTTTCCAATCAATGCCTAAAACAGCACTTTGTACCTGGAAATAAAGCCGTTGAGAACTTGAGACTAATGAAAAACAAAACCTCCATCTCATGACAAATGGCACACATTAAATTCCCAGTTGTGAAACAGTCACCCATGAACATATATTTTTGGCTCCTAGTTTACCACCCGATGATCAAAATTTTGTTATTAACATGGTATTGAGTATTGACACATAAAGATTAGAACTAAACTGATATCCAACGATTATTCGACTAAACTTTTTTTGTTACCATTATCATATTGACATCCACGAAATAGAATTCCAAGAACCAGGACCAGGTGAAATTTCTCAAATAACAACCGTTACAGAAAAGACAATTAATAGTGGGAAGCCGTTATACAATAAAAAGTCCTAAAAAACATGCAAATGGTGAACGTGGGGGGAACTTCAGCATACATTTATTCCCTCTTTTTAATACCCTTCCTCAGAACTTAAAAATCACAAAAAACCAACCTTCCATCAACAACTAATATGTCTCATCGGCCAGCGAAACCGTATTGGTGAAGTAACCAAAGCCTCAAAACTCCAAATTCTCTTGTACAAAACAGAGTCAAAACATATCAAGAAAACAGAGGATTTTGGTCCACAAATCCACAATGTGGAAAAAACGCTTGTTTTCCAAGAAAGAAAACAAGGGGGCCAATAATGCTAACAGCAACAGCTACTCATGGGCATGGAGATTTCCTACATCTGCCTTTAGTTTTAGAGTAAAACGTTTAGATTTCCAACTTTCAATTGTTGATGATATTCTCTTCAAAATTCTCTCAGTTTTTGAAGCTATTCTCCTTGTTTCTGCTCTCTGTTTCTTCTTCCTTTGTTGTGGTTGTCACTTTTAACTTCTCAAACTTCAAATTCTCTCCCACCCCTTTGTTTCTTTCCTTGTTTTAAGTCTCGGGTCTTGTTTAATTTTATTTTTTTGAGTTATAAAATGGAAGTTTTCCATAGCCTCAAAAGTGTTAATCCAAGTGATATTCATGTTGGTTGGATTGGAATTGGAGTTATGGGTGGTGCTATGGCTTCACGTATCTTAACAGCAGGTTATAAAGTCACTGTCTTTGCTAGAACACCTGAAAAAGCTTTATTTTTGAAAAACCAAGGTGCTCAAATTGCAACTTCTCTTTCTGAAGTTGCTAGTGTAAGTGATGTAGTGTTTACCATGGTTGGTCATCCATCAGATGTTAGCTCTGTTGTTCTAGGTGATCAATGTGTTCTTTCAAGTCTTTCTAAGGGTGGGGTTATTGTTGATCATACAAGTAGTGATCCTCAACTTGCTAAAGAGATTGCAACCACTGCGCTATCAAAGGGTTGTTGGGCGATCGATGCACCGGTTTCAGGTGGAGACATAGGAGCAAAAGAAGGTAAGCTAGCTATATTTGCTGGTGGAGATTATAATGTAGTGAAATGGTTAACACCATTGTTTGAAATCATGGGAAAACCAACATATGTAGGTGAATCAGGATGTGGAATGAGTTGTAAGATTGCGAACCAGATTACAGTAAGCGCGAATTTAGTTGGTTTAAGTGAAGGTTTAACATTTGCTAAACAAACTGGGCTAGATTTGAGGCAGTATATGAATTCTATTAGAGGTGGAGCAGCAGGATCAAAGGTGATGGAAATATTTGGAGAGAGAATGATTGAAAGGGATTTTATAGGAGGTTCTTTTGCTGAGTATGTGGTGAAGGATCTGGGAATGGGTTTGGAAGGAAAAGAGGACAAGCCAGTTGTTTTACCTGGTGCTGCTTTGTCAAAGCAGTTGTTCTTATCAATGGTTGCTAATGGAGATGGGAAAATGGGGATGCAAGGTCTTGTCACTGTAATTGAAAGGATGAATGGCAAATGAAAAGACTAATTATTTGTTCATGATCATACATGTTTTCATGGAATTTAAAAGGCATTATTCTCTTTAATTCTTATCATATATCCTCTAATTTTAGAATCATTTTTAAGTTTATGTTATTGTTCTTGTTCTTTTGATTGAACTTCATCTTCCAACTGATCGAATGATGGCTTGGGTAGCTCTGGGACAGTTACAAGTTCAAACTTACTATGGAAATGCAATAATGTACGTGCAAGTCTGACCAACCCTTCTTGGTTTTGGTTGGTATAGTTGGGTAGCAGTTCCACCGACTATATTCTCTCTTTTAAAATGCGAATTGTATGATTCCTACTTTATTTTGAGTACCTTCTGATTGAATGTACAAGGCATTAATAGTAAAAAAAACAAAATTGACAATAGTTGCATACAAGAGGGACAACCAACACAGGACTCGAGGAGGGCGCATTCATATTTTTTAGCGAGTAGCTTTTTAGCTGAAAATTTTCTTGACTTAATTTCACACAATTTCCTGGAAGTTCAACTGGCCATAATCTGAGAGTACATCTTTGTTTACTTGACATAATCAACAAGAATTTCAATTCATAATTCACATAGAACTTGTTGATTTTGATGTGTGGGATGTTTTGTTTAAAAAAATTATGTTATAAACTAAGTTAAAAACTTCAATTAAAAAAATTAGTTGTTTAACATATTATTGGGGAGGCCTTATTTACTAACTAATATTTTTTTAACCAAGTTGTCTATTGTAATCCATAGGCTTACCTGCCCAAATGATTAACCACAACATGTTTGGCTACATAATTAGAGAACTCCGAGAGATTTCTTCTTGGCTATGAGTTTCGATTAACTCACACATCCTTTCTTATGCTTCAGAATTACAAAATAGAGAAAGAGCGATCTTCCACTTGAATGAAGTTATTAATCGTGCTAATTAACTTATACTCATTGCCATTCTTTGTTCGACTTGACTGAAGTTCCTTCATATATCAATCCCTAAACTACTTATTATTTCTCGCATTAATAATACATTCTACTAATTTCAGAACTATAAGAAAATATAAGTACTAAATTCTGTAAGCTTTTGAAAAGTTTGGATGTGTAAATTTGTTTGAGAAAGGAAGATATATAGACAAATAGGTTGAGTAGTTAGTTACGAAGGATTAGCGTGGGAATAAACTCAATTGTGAAACCGTGGGACAAAATATCACCCATGCCGACCTGAACCAAAATATCAGTACCGAAATATATAAATTCCAGAACCAAAAACATATAACATTTTCAGTCTTCTCCTCATTTCTCCATTTGAACAATGGCTTCTCCTTCAACAATGCAAAGAACAACAACAAATCTCATTCCACCATCATCACCCCTTCAAAGACTCTCAACATTCAAAGAACCATCATCACCACCACCAAATTCCATCTCCCCACTCTCCACATTCTCAACAGATCCAATTTTCTCAGCATTCTTATCACCAAACTTCAACTCCACTCAATTTTCCTCCCAGGCACTTTCTTCCGGTTCTGCAGCTGCTTGTGCTGAAAAACTAGAAGAAGGCATTCGTTTATTGGAAAAACAGCTTCGATCTGAGGTACTTACACGTCATGATGATCTTTTATCTCAATTGTCATCACTTAAAGATGCCGAAACTGCGTTAACGATTGTTAAATCAGGTATATCCACTTTACAGAGTTCAGTACGTAAAGTTAGACAAGAAATAGCTGACCCCAATAGACAAATTAAGTTAAAGACTGTTCTTTTATCTAATATTCATACAACAGCTGAATTGTTACAATGTAGTGTAAAGGTGTTACGGCAGTCAAAAAAGTTGAAAGATTTGATGGATGTTGATGTGGTTGAATCTGAAAAACTAGATCTTTCTAAAGCTGCACAGTTACATAGAGAGATTGTTAGTTTGTGTGAGGAGAATTCGCTTTCGGGGATTGGGGTGATTGATGAGGAATTGAGTTGGTTGTTGGAGACGGGTAATCGGTTGAGAACGGAAGGGATGAAGGTATTGGAGAGAGGTATGGAAGGGTTAAATCAAGCTGAAGTTGGGAGTGGTTTACAAGTTTTTTATAATTTAGGTGAGTTGAGATCTTCGGTTGATACGTTGATTAATAAGTATAAGAATCAAGGGGTGAAGAGTGTGAGTGGGGCATTGGATATGAAGGCTATATCGGCTTCATCGGGTAATTTTGGTCCTGGTGGGATTCAGAGAAGTGGTACTCCTCAGATTGGTGGTGGTGGGAAAGCAAAAGAAGGGCTTTGGAAAAGGATGAATACTTGTATGGATCAGATACATTCTATTGTCGTTGCTGTTTGGCATTTGCAGAGAGTTTTGTCGAAGAAACGTGACCCATTCACTCATGTTTTGCTCCTTGATGAAGTCATGCAGGTAAGATTTTCATTATCTTTGAAGCAAAATGCCATGTCTGCGTTTATTGTCGATATAGTAATAGCTTGAAATAATTTTGATTATTCATTTTGTTGATCATTTATATTGTTTTCTGTTGAGAAATATATGTACATAGTGTCAAAATTTGCATTTCTAGTTGGGGGAGAGTTGGTGACACTAGTTAATCTTGAAGAGAAAATCTAAAAATGTGACTAGACAATGAATTTTTGTATTATGATGTAATGCTTATAATTTGAAGAGTGACACCGGACAACTTTTGGAATAAGCTAAGTGACCAACGAAGAAGTAGGAACCAAGATCCTAAACCAATGCCATTTGGAGATCGATCCCAAGTCACAAAAAGATCCTAGCCTCACCCAGTAGGATATAAAGTAGGTCACACATGATTAGAAATCTCACCCAACTGAATTCTATAGTGGAATAGAGAGTTTCGATTGGATCCAAGTTGCAAGATGGGTGGGATATGATATCCGATAGTTTCATTTAACTTGGATGTATGTCTATATTGACACTTTTTTCAAATGATACTCAAGTCATTGAAATATTTGTGTTCAGCTATTACATATAACTACCATAGTTGGATGTATACCAGGATTGTCTGCTTATCAGTACTGAACCAACTATTTTCAAGAACATCCATATAGTTTTTTTTTTTATTGGCAACATCAATATAGTTATGTTGGTGAAGAATTGAAGATTCCGACATAGGTTATGAAATTAAGATTGTGCTACCTTGAATTCCTAACTCCTGATTATCATAGAGATTATGATATGAAAGAATGCAACACATCCGTGTCGATTATGGTCGTGTTGCTGGAGAATTGACCGATTTCCTTGATTATGACACTATGCCACTATGGTATTAAGATGAGTTCACAATACCCGAAGTTAGTTTGAGCTGTGGACAGTTTATAGAATTCACTCTTTTTCCTACTCAAAATCAACGTCTGTGTATTTTTATCACAGCTTCACGACAGTGCCATTTTACTCTATGATCACCTGTATGATATTGTTAAATCCAATGTACCCTCCAAAATTCTGCTTCAGGGTGGTTTCTGTGGTTTTACGAAATTCAGGTGTTCTGGTGCAGGAAGGTGATTTGATGTTAACTGAACGTGTTTGGGAAGCAATTGTGAAATCTTTTGCTAACCAAATGAAGTCTGCTTTCACCGCATCAAGTTTTGTCAAAGAAATATTTACTGCAGGATACCCAAAACTCTTTTCTATGATAGACATTCTCCTGGAAAGAATTTTGCAAGACACAGATGTCAGAGGGGTTCTGCCTGCTATCAGCTCAGAAGGAAAGGATCAAATGGTTGCTGCTATTGATTTATTCCAGACAAATTTCTTGGCTCTATGTCTGAGTCGCCTGTCAGATCTAGTTAATAGCATCTTCCCAGTTTCCAGCCGGGGAAGTGTTCCATCCAAAGATCAAATCTCAAGGATCATATTACGCATTCAGGAGGAAATTGAAGCTGTTAAACTGGATGGGCGGTTGACTCTTCTGGTGCTGCGTGAAATTGGCAAAGTCTTGCGTCTGCTAGCTGAAAGAGCCGAATACCAGGTATAATCAATTTTTGAATGGGTACTTTTGCGTATGCCTATCTTTCAGGTTTCTAATTATTGTTGCTTTGTACATTTGTTCCTTAGATGCACTCTTTTGAAAGTAGAATAATGAACCTGTGCTTTAATTACAGATTTCTACCGGTCCCGATGCTCGTCAGGTAACTGGTCCTGCTAATCCAGCACAAATCAAGAACTTTATGCTATGCCAACATTTGCAAGAAGTTCATACACGTATTTCAACTACAATGTTGGGGCTACCTACTGTTGCCTCAGATGTCTTGTCTGCTTCTCTAGGTGCCATTTATGGGGTTGCTTGTGACTCAGTGACAACTTTGTTTCAAGCAATGCTTGATCGCCTTGAGGGTTGCATCTTGCAAATCCATGAACAGAACTTTGATGTGCATGGCATGGATGCAGCGATGGACAATAATGCATCTCCATACATGGAGGAATTGCAGAAGTGTGTGCTTCATTTCCGCAGTGAATTTCTATCTAGGCTGCTGGCTTCGTTTTCGACACATGGTCTTAGTACGGGCACAGAGACCATATGCACCACTCTTGTCAGGAGAATGGCTTCAAGGGTCCTGGTATTTTTCATCAGACATGCTGCACTTGTGAGACCACTTTCAGAATCAGGTAAGTTGAGGATGGCAAGGGACATGGCTGAGCTGGAGTTAGCTGTGGGCCAAAATTTGTTTCCAGTAGAACAGCTAGGTGCACCATATCGAGCCCTCCGTGCATTCCGCCCTGTTATTTTCTTGGAAACATCTCAATTTGGAGCATCTCCACTTCTTCAAGATCTGCCGCCAAGTGTAATACTCCATCACCTTTATTCTCGAGGTCCAGAAGAGCTGCAGTCTCCGATACAGAGAAATAAGCTCACTCCTCTGCAGTATTCGCTCTGGATGGATTCACAAGGGGAGGATCAGATCTGGAAAGGTATCAAAGCAACTCTTGATGATTATGCTGTAAAGGTAAGATCTAGAGGGACAAGGAATTCAGCCCTGTATATCCTCTTATGCTTAGACTGGGATCATCGATAAGTGAAACTGCTCAGTCTTAAGTCTTGAGGATCTATCTCACCTGAAAAAAGAACAAACGAGTTTGATTTGCCATTTTGGATGAGTTATATTGAATATATACAGCCTGTTTTAATATATATTGTACACCTACTTCTCTAATTTTGTTTATGCAACCAAAAATATATTCTTCTCTAATTTTGTTGTACAGTAGGGTCCTCGTGCCATATTTTAAACGCCCGTATGAGCTACATCGTTTTTGGATACAGAGGTAAGCCTGCAAAATGGAGTGTTTATGCTCTGTGTTCCTTTCTACTTGTAGTGTGAATCAATGAGCTGAGAAGTTGGGTTGTTGTATTAGAGTTGAAAATATGGACAGAATCAGCTACCTTCGTCAAGAACTTAGAGATCAGATACTCTCATTCCTTCCAATAGATGAAGAAATCAGAACCAGCATTCTCTCGAAACAATGGAGGAAGGTTGTCTCTACTCTTTCCACTTGGGAGTTCAAGGAACTTTTTTTTTATCGAAGTAAGTCTCGATACGTAAAACGTTTGAAGGATTTTATTTGTCAAACACTTGGCTTCCACGATAACGGGGCGATATAGAAAAGTTCAGCCTCACAATTTGTCCTAAAGATGATTTTTATATCCTAATGATCACAAAAATATATGGAGACAAGGGGTCACTCCGTCTTAGACCCCTCTTGCCTGGGAAATAACCATGTGGGGCACCATTGACTGAGTGAGAAGAAAGGAGTAGAGTAACAACTGGTCAACGACCTCTTGAACTTTGGAGGAAAACAATAAGCATCCATAAGCATCCAGCATGTAAGAAATAGAGCTGTAAGAGACGGTGTCATATGCTTTCTGGAGGTCAATCTTAAACGCACATATGGGGGAGCCATGTTTCCAGTATAATTTCTTAGAAGTTCATGAGATAGTAAAATATTTTCTTGAATGGATCTCCCTGGTATGAACAATGAGCTTATCCATATAGAACAGCATCTAAGTTATCATGCTTGCATATCCATCATTTGAGTCTCCAACAATTATTCCAATAATTACATATCCAAGTTCTATCTTTTTGCATGATAGAGTTTTTCCATTTTATGATTATATTGTGTATTTGTTTCCCTCTTTTAAGGAGTAGTAGTGCATTTATTTATGGATGGTGCCACGAAATTACTCTATCTTTTCAGTTTCATCAATTTTTCTAAAGTTGCTTGGAGCACAGTTGAAATTTTAATGCTCTGCTTACTAAAATTGAAAAACCTGTTCTGTTGGATATTGGTCATGTGAAACAGAAGTGCTATTTAATTTGCCTCTGCCCTCGGCTCTTTTTCTCCACAAGGACTCACATCCATGACCGATAATAATACCTCAATATATAGGAAACAATCTGTGATACACTAAACAGTCATGTTTGGCTTCGATCTTTTTTTATATTTGTGATTGAAGGTTTCTCATGCTTAAAACCGCTAGTAACAAAGAAGATTAACATGTTCTATTTTCCGAAACACAGAAGAAATTAGAAGGTGCGCCATTAGCAGGTTACTTGAGCACCAAGTTATACTCTGAAGTGATAGTCGGATGAAATCCTAATTTCCTGTTTGGAATTTATCAGTCTATTTCACACGGAAATCCAAAGCACCAGTGCGCACTTCACTAATTATTTCCTGATCCCAATTTCTATTTACAGACTTCCACTTTCCAAGTTCGAATTGGAAACAAAGAACTTCCACTAACTCTAGTCCTAATTTGAATGTGACTTCGTTTTAGGAAACAAGATGGCTATAAAATAAAACCCAACCATTGAATGTGAGATTACAATTTTAATTTTGATACCACAAATTGTTGAACGCAACTTTGGTGTTGGTAGTGCAATGGCTTCAACAGGAGCTTTTGTTCCTCGTCCAATCACAGACAATGACGAGCTATTGGAATATCAGTCTCGTCGACGAAAGGAGTTTGAAGATCAGGTTATAGGCGTTAAAGGTAACAATGATGTCTGGGTCAGATACGCTCAATGGGAGGCGTTGCAGAAGGATTTCCGTGGCGCTCGCGCAATCTGGGAGCGAGCTCTTGTAGCTGATGACAATGTTAGTCTTGGTTTATGGATAAAGTATGCTCAAGCAGAGATGGAAAACGACTTTGTATGCCGTGCACGTAAAGTTTGGGATAGAGCAGTGAAAGCACTTCCTTGTATGGATAAGTTATGGTACAAATATGCCAACATGGAGGAGAAGTTGGGCCATGTCCAAGCTGCACGGCGTATTTATGAGAGATGGATGGGTTGGTTGCCTGACCATTGTGGCTGGGTAACTTATGTGATATTTGAGTTCCATCACAACGAAATTGAACGAGCAAGGGAGATTATGGAGAGGTACGTGCAATGCCATCCAAAGGTTGTCCGGTCTTGGACCCGCTGCGCTAAATTTGAACTAGACAATGGGGACGTTGCCAGGGCTAGGGAGTTTTATGAGAGAGCAGTCGACAATCTTGCTGACTATAAGGAGGAGGACGTTGAGCAACTCTTTGTGAAATTTGCCAGGTTTGAGGAACGAAACAAGGAGGTGGAGCGCACAAGGTGTATTTACGATTTTGGGTTCTCTCACGTTCCTAAAGGCAGGGCTAAGGTTTTAGACAAAAATTTTATGTTGTTTGAGAAGCGGTATGGACAGAAGGAAGGAATAAAATGTGACATTTTGGAGAAAAAAAGGTTTCAGTATGAGGAAGAATTGAGGAAGAATCCTTTCGATTACGACACCTGGTTTGATTACATTCGGCTGGAAGAACGGATCAGAAACATGGACAAAATCCACAACTTATATGAAAGAGCGACAGCCAATGTCCCCCACCACTACTCAAAGCCCTACATTTACTTGTGGATCAACTATGCCTTGTTCACAGAGCTTGTCACCGAAAACATGGACAGGACTAGGCAGGTGTACAAAAAATGTCTTGAGTTGATGGCCCATTACAAGTTCTCGTTTGCCAAAATATGGATGTTGGCTGCGCAGTTTGAATTACGGCAAAATGACCTACCAGCTGCTAGTAGAATCCTTGGAAATCCTGTTCAGATAACCGCGAAAGACAAGATATTCCGGAACCACATTGAGCTAGAAACGAAGATGGGAAACCTGAACCGTTGCCGATCTTTGCACAACAAGTATCTAGAACGGACTACTGATGACAAGTCCTTTGTTTGGCTCAAGGATGCCGAGATGGAACAATCATTAAGTGAGAATGAGAAGGCTGGAGCTATCTTCGGACTCACAACAGTTCAAAGTACACTTGATATGCCAAATTTCTTTTGGGAAAAATACATCGGTTCTGAACCTGATTATGAGATGTACAACAGGCTGAAGCTCAAGAAAAGGAAAAAGAGTGCTACCGAATATGAAGAATACTACGAGTATGTTTTTCCTGAGAAAGTAGCCCCGACCACGACTATGGAAGTGGCATTCAACTAAAAGAGCAAAAAAATTGGTGTTACACTGTCATCACTTTTCATGTGACCCAGAAAACAGTTTGCATATGTAACATTTTCCTTCTCCAATGTTTTTTAGGAAGCAATGAATGTACATTACTGTTCCTTGTATCCTAACACTTAATTTTAACTGTGCCTGTATTAAAATTGAGATTACAATATAAGATATATCTGAAATTACAAATTTTGCTCTAGACTTACTGGCGGATACAAAATGGCACGATATATGACTAGATATCGAAATATGTTTTGAAATCTCAAAAGAACCGACAAGAAAATAGTGCAGTTTTTTAGACTTACGTCCCCAACAAATTTGCTAATTAGATTTCCGTCCTCAATTTTTTTATTATTAGACTTCCGTTCCCAATTTCACAGCATGATTAAGTCAACCCTTTTTGACTGGATGCCGTGGGCTGGCTGGCCCTAGGGCTATGCTGTCTAAGGCTTTGCATAGGGCCCCCAATATAAACAAAAGAAAAAGTCCCCGTGAAACTCTTAAAAATCCACTATAATATTAGAAACCCAGATAAAAGCCCAATTTTTAGATTTTGCATTGGGCCCTTTAAAACAAAAGGCCTGCCCTGTGCCCCTGCATCCGGTTAGTACATGTACAATGTCAAATCTACTCTTCACTGTGTAAAATAACCAAAATACCCATTAACCCTTCGATCAAAATCAATTGAATTGCCACGTGGCACCATCCTACACATTTAATCCAATGCACACAAATATTTTTCTTAAATGACATCTACTACCCCTACCCAAATAAAATTACCAAACTATCTTCATTCATTTTTACCTCTTCTACCACATGTCATCATCTAATACACACACACATAGAAAATCAATGATCGAAAACACCTCATACAGAACACGTTGGATTAAATGCGTAAAATGTTGCCAAGTAGCAATTTAATTGATTTAGGTCTTGTGAGGGTCAATGGGTATTTTGGTTATCGAGCGGACCGAACGATTTTGGCAGAAGGGAGGGTATGCGGACAAAAACCAACTTGGTTGGTTTCTTTCTCACTGTCCTCATCTCTCTCTTTTTTTTTTTTCCCCAAATATCTCTTCTTCTTCACCCATCTCTCTCTCCCCTGCATCACCCAACTCTCTCTCTCCCCGCAGCTCCGCTCACTCTCCACTGCCACGCATTATACTAGTTTTATATAGTGAGAGGTAGATTTGATATTGCACATACACTAACCAGATTTGACATTTTGGTCATGCTGTGAAAATGGGGATGGAAATCTAATTAGCAAACTTACTGGGGACGTGAGTGTAAGAAACTGAAAATAATACGTTGTATATTTGGCATGCAGGTGTTGGCGTATTCGTTGGACCTGTCCTCGTTTCTTTAAAGTTGCCACTCGTTTCTCTTTCCTCTATTTTCATTCTCCAGATTTTTTTTTTAAAGGATAATAAAATGGTGAAAGAAGGAGGTTTCAGTATAACTCCACAAAGCAGCAGAAGGAAGTTTGATGAAACAAGCTCTACTACTGGTATGTTTCGTGTATCACACAATGTAAATATATAACATTTGATGTATTAATAGAAAGGGGTCATGTTTTTCTTCATATTAGTAGTAGTACAAGGGGTTTTAGTAGTAGAAAGGGTTTTAGCATTTGGGTATGTTGTTATTGGGGTAACTAGTGGTTGAACAAGACTACCCGAGCTACTCGGGCTTAATGTGCACGGGTGGCGGGGTGGGCGTTGAGCGACTAGACATACTGTAGCTAGTTTTATGAGTGGTTGCTCAGGTGGTTATCCCTAATTGTTGAATTAGTTATATGCTGTAATACCTGATAAGTGAGCTAATTTTGTTAAGGGAGGGGTTCTAAACATATTTTATCTTGACACGTAAACAAACTCAAAATCATTAGGACATTTATAAGTTTTGGATTAGGCTAATTTTTTGTAGATATAATTTTCATAACTATTCTAAACATTGTCACAAATAATAAAAAAAATCAAAAATTTCTAAACTTGGTAAATGTAGTTAACAATTTACAAAATTTGGCTAATTGTAGACCATTCGTTTTCACCATTTTTGATACTATATTTGGCAAGTTTAGAAATTTTTTATTTTTTGATTATTTGTGACAATGTTTAGAATAGTTATGAGATTATATCTACAAAAAATTAGCCTAATCCAAAACTTATAAATGTCCTAACGATTTTGAGTTTGTTTCCGCGTCAAGATAAAATATGTCCCTAGAACCCCTCCCTTTTTTGTTAAAGTTTGGATTTCATTTATGTATGTACTAGTACACAGCTTTACTGTTCAACACATATTACTTTTTATTTATGTGCTTGTTTCTGGATGTTCTTAACCTTTTTGTGCCACACAGAGATTCACCCGACAAGGCGTAAGAGGATGAAATTATGCAGTGTCAGAGTCGATGGGTTGCATACTGAATCCATATCTAAGAGAGACAAGGGTCTTTCTGATTTTATAGATTTAGAATCCGCACCTGGCTTTGAAGGACCTATTTCCTTCAAACCAAATGACCTCCAACCTTTCGCAGCAGCCCACTCTGATGCATTTTCTATCCTTAATCTGAAGGAAGAACTAGACCGTGGTGTTTATGGAAGTGTCACCAAAGATATTGAAGACTTTTGTGCGCGGAGGAAGAAATTGCTTCAGTCACTTTCCAATTGCACAGTACCACAGTCAGCGGATGGGCAGACCAGTCACATGGCAGCTAGTTATCCTCCTGCAGTAGTAGATTCGGAATCTGTCTGCAATTCATCTGCTGAAAGAGTAAATGGTTATCAGAATCCTACGAGCAGTTCAGTTGTAATTCTTGATTCTGATGAAGAAGAAAGTAAAGAACAGACTAGGACTGCACAAGCTCCGGGACTAAAAGATTTCGCAGTAAGTTTTTTTGCACCAGTATTTCTTGATTGTTAGTTTTTTGTAATTAAGAAGGATCACTATGAGCATTTGACTTTATTTGCAGTACTTTTATGTCTATGAGGCTTCTTCAAATCATCAGGAGGTTGTCTTGAAAAAGCCACTTGATGAAGACCCACAAAAAGATTCCGCAGTAAGTTCTTTCCGCATCAGTAATTCTTGGTTATTAGTTCTTTGTAATTAAGAATGAGCACTATGGGCATTTGAGTATTAGCAGTACTTTTATGTTTATGCTGGGTTCTATGTTGCTCGAGAATCTATAAATTTACGTAGTTGTTTGAATTAATCAATTCAATTTTATATTATTTTCTTTTCTTCCAGGATGCTATAGGGAACATTGTTGAGGTAGGAAAAGAATGTGACCATTCTTTTCTAATTGAGACTGATGAGGGTTATGTTTGTCAGGCCTGTGGCATTATCAGACTATTATTTGACTATCAAAGGGAGGAGGTATTCATCCATAGTTGTTTCTGCATTAGTTTGATCGTTCAATTTTTAGCTAGCATAGACCTATTACTTGGTGTATTGACACTTCTCATTTTATCAGGGATCAAAGACCACATGGACTTACATGTCTGAACCTCAGAGTACAAAGGAAACCAAACAGGGCGCCTCAGCTCTCGTGGAATATCTCGAGAATCCCAGTATTAGTGTTTCAGATTCTTCAGTTGAGGTTGAGGTTGAGGTTGCTGTTTCTGTTTCTGTAGCTGATGTTGTGGTTAGGGTTTCTGATGGAGGAGAGGCTCTGGTTGAACAGTTGGTTGCGGAGAGTTCTGATGTTCGAGCTGAAGGGGATTTGAATGATGAAGCTGCAGTTGAGGTTACTGTTTCTGTAGCTGATGTTGTGGTTAGGGCTTCTGATGGAGGAGAGGCTCTGGTTGAACAGTTGGTTGCGGAGAGTTCTGATGTTCGAGCTGAAGGAGATTTGAATGATGAAGCTGCACTTGCTGATGCTTTTCTTCCCAAGGAAATTACGGTTTCGAAAGGGGAAAAAGTACAAAATAAAGTTGAAAGTGTAATTGAAGCAGTGATTGCGGAAGCAGTGGCTAAGGAAATCGAAGCAGTTGTAGCAGCAGAAGTAATGTTGGACAAAGAGTGGGTTTTGGAAAGTGAAGACAAAGTTTTTGGAGTTTCTAACACTCATGGGAAGTCCACTTGTTTGATACAAAATAAGAGGTTGAAAGATAAGCCTATTGGTGAAAGCAGAGGAGCTGGTGTTTGCATGAAAAAGTGTGTCCCAGTGGATTCAAGCAAACTACAAATTGTCCATGGTCATTCTCGGGCTGTACATTCTTGTGCTTCTCTAAATGAAATTTCTCCTACAACATTATTGATGAGCTTTACTGATTCAGGTTGTATTCCCTCGATATTGAATCTGAATAAGATATTCAGACGCTTTGGACCTTTAAAGGAATCGGAAACAGAAGTTTTGAAGCACATGAGCAGTGCTAAAGTGGTGTTCAAGAAAAGGAGTGATGCAGAAGTAGCTTTTGGCAGCGCTGCAAAGTTTAAAATTTTCGGACCAGTACATGTCAATTACCAGCTGAAGTACTAATTATTACCGCCACATCAAATCTTCTGACAAAGAATTAAGTTAGGAACATGTTGCTCCACTACTTGATAATTACTTAATTAGTGAATTAACTTCATAGTCTAACACTGTTGATGAACCTTTTCCCCATTATGGTAGTTCACGTCACCACAGGTAAAGAAGATCTGTATTGTAAGACTCACATGGAAAATGAAATCCCGCATACAAAAGATGACCTTGTAGTCCAATAGCAAATGAAATATTGTTGCTTTGTACACTATAAAAAGGTGCATCTTTGTATTTGAATTCTTAGGCAGTTCTCCATTTTGAACTGTCAATGCTGTATTTTAAGAGTACATCTCATAACGTAAATCAATACTCTTTTCCAGTTTTCCTGACAAGTTTTGGCTGTAGATATAAATGTACTCACCTGTGTACATTGAAGAAATTTATAGTCTTTGGGCAGGTTTTCAACTTTCACCTTAAAAAATAATTTATAACGGGCACCTGTTAAGATTTCAGTGAACTATGAACCTGTGCATGTCTCATGCTTTAATACACTTTTTGCTTTCTCTGCACACATTTTGTTTCTTTCAAAACTTTACCATTTTTAACACTCCTTCAACACCCCTTCACTAGAAAGTTGCATTACTACAATCCTCAACAGCCCATTGTTGTTTTCACTTCAAAGTTAAGTCTGAAAGCATAAATACTCTCTTATAACGTTTTTTTACTGAGGTTTTGACAAGTTTCTTACATTTTTTATATATAGGGATCAATGGTGAAAGAAGGAGCCCCACAGAGTAGAAGGAAGTTTGAGCAAATCACCCCTACTGGTATGTTTCATAATGCTGAATTATAGCTGTTAATATGCTGAATCACTTATATTTTGGAACATATGTGATACCCCCATGGGCCATGTTTAATAACTTAAGAAATTTACATAATAAGTTGAGTTTTTAAAATGATGATATGTCATGGGAGGGGTTTTTGAGTAGAGAGTAAGAGATTTAGTACAAGACCCATTTTTCTTTCTATAGAGTAAGAGAAGGTTGTGTTGCATGTTTGTTGGGAATTGGGATAACATGTGGGCTAAATTTTTTGAATTGTAGCAGAACCTGAATCGATGATAACCGATAACTAACTAAGCTAATGATCTTGACATCAAGAAATGAATTTGATTCATTCTGTCTTGTGTGCATGTACTGCTAACTACACTTAAATACAAGTAAAGTAATTTTCTTAGTACTTAACTGTGCATGTCTGTATATGATTGTTTTGTGCCACAGAGCTTCATCCATGGAATCATAAGAGAATGAAGGTACTTAGTGAAGGGGAAGATATGCATGCTGACGCCAATTATAAGAGAAACAAGAGTCGTCCTAGTTTTACAGATTCAGAAGCCTCAACTGTCTTTGAAAGTCCTATTGCCATCAAGTCAAATATCCTCCAGAACTTCACAGCAGCCAAGTCTGACCCATTTTCTGTTCCTAATCTGATGAAAAAACTAGATCGTGAGATTTACGGGAGTGTCACCAAAGATATTGAAGAACTTTGCGCTCGGAGGAATGAAATGCTTCAGACACTTTCCGAACGGCATAGAAGGGATTCGGAATCTGTGGATGGTGAAACCGGCCACTTGGCATTTAAAGATAGCTATGATTTGGAAGATGACTGTTTTAGTAGTAATCTTCAGGCAGTAGAATATTGTGAGGATTCTTTGTATTACCAGGAGAATGTCTTAAGCGTGCCTTTTGATACTGTGGCTTCAAATTTACTGCCTAAAGTTACTGTTGGAACTGAAGTTATAGGTTTATGTCCTCAATATAGTCAGGTAAAAGATGATAGCAATCACGTTACTGTATCTGGTGGGATTTTGGGAGCTGACAATTTGTTTTCCGAGGTACAACTTGCTGAAGATTATCACTTGGAAGGTGAAGAGTGGAAAATTGAAGCTGAAGGTGGGCATGTTGCATTTGTTGAAGTGAACAATATAGAAAAACAAGCACTATATGAGGATTCCTTGAAGCCTGAAACTTCCAGTACAAGGGAACAGGCAGCTGGTTACACCATTGCATCAGAGAAAGAAGGTGAGTTTTCTTTTTCTAATTTAGTCTGGGCTAAGGTGAAGAGCCATCCTTGGTGGCCTGGACAGATCATTGATTCTTCAGATGCATCAGAACAGGCATTGAAGTGTAAAAAGAAAGACTGTTTTTTGGTTGCTTACTTTGGGGGTCCAACTTTTTCATGGCTTGAAGCATCATCATTGAATCACTTTCGAACACATTTCTCCCATATGGAGAAGCAAAGAAATTCAGAAGCCTTTCGTACTGCTGTTAATTGTGCTTTGGATGAGGTGGGTAGAAGAGCAGAACTGGGGATGATATGCTCCTGCATGCCAAAAGAAGCCTATGCAAAGTTCAAATCTCAGATTATTAATAATGATGGGATCCGTGAAGAGGCAAGGATAAGGGATGGTCTGGACAAATTGCAAAGCGTGATATCTTTTGAGCCTGATAAAGTTCTCAAGACTATCAAAGCATTAGCCTCAAACCCATGTGCTGAAGCTGATAGAGTGGTACTGAAGATTGCTCAGCTTCAACTGTCGGCTTTCAATCGTTTTAATTGTTATCGACAGCCTGAGTTTCATATCCACGGAGGGTTTTTTGAGGAAGATGTCAACAGTTTTCTATCAGGAGACCGAAATCATTCACATGAGATGATTGATTATGAAGCTCCACTTTCTGATGGAATTACTAGATCTGTTGGGGTTTTGGGAGAAAACAATTTGTTCTCTGAGGTTCAGCTTGCCAAATTTCATAGCTCGGAAGATGAAGAACGGAATATTGGAGTTGAAACCGTGCATGCTGGTGTTGTTCAAGTGAATAATATCCAAACACAGCTTGTAGTATATGCAGATGTCTTGAAGCCTGAAACTACCCGTGGAAGAGAGCATGCAGCCAGTTATGCCCTTGCACCAGGGGAAAATGCTGAGTTTTCTGTTTCTGATTTAGTCTGGGCTAAAGTGAAGTGCCATCCTTGGTGGCCAGGACAGATAATTGCTTGTTCAGATGCGTCGGAACAGGCATTGAAGTGTAAAAAGAAGGAGAGCTTTTTGGTTGCTTACTTTGGGCATCCAACCTTTTCATGGATTGAACCATCATTGTTGTATCACTTTCAAACACATTTCTCCTATATGGAGAAGCAAAGAAATTCAAAAGCCTTCCATACAGCTGTTAATTATGCTTTGGATGAGATTTGTAGAAGAGCAGAACTGGGAATGGTCTGCTCCTGCTTGCCAAAGGAAGCCTATGCAGAGTTAAAGTCTCAGGTTCTTGATAATACTGGGATCCGGGAAGAGGCCAGGATAAGGGTTGGTCTGGACAACTCTCAAAGTGCATCATCTTTTGACCCTGATAAACTTCTAGAGTACATCAAAGCATTAGCTTTAACTCCGTGTGGTGGAGCCGATAGAGTGGAACTTAAAATTGCACAGGCTCAACTCTTGGCTTTCAATCGTCTGAAGCAATGTTGCCGACTTCCTGAATTTCGTGTCTGCGGAGGGTTATTGGTAAAAAAGATCAACAGTTCACTGGTGGGAGAACCTGAAGCTCAAGTTTCTATTAATGATGAGCAGGCACTATCTGAAAAGGCTAAATTGAGAACTGCAGAGAGCTCTTCCTGTAATCACAAGGATGGTTCTGTTGGTGGTCATAAAAAGAGAAGATTGTCAGAGTTCATTGCTATGAATAAGGCTTCTTCATATCTTGGCACAAGTGGTGTCCAGGGAACTGACATAATTGATAGGTTTGATTGCTCTCCCCACATTCTTGTGGAGTCAGATAAAAGTATCATCACCCTTCCAAACGAAGATTCTTCTCCAAAGAAAATGCTATCACAACTCTGCCTAGCTGCGCAAGGTCCCATGAAAGGGTGCAATCTGACTGCTTTGGCCGACTTCTTCACCAACTTTAGAAATTCAGTCAGGAAATTACCAGTTCAGCAGAGCACAATGTCTGAAGAAATAGGTAAGCTAGAAGTGGTGGAACTTCAAAACCAGCACACGCATTGAGACTGACAAATGTCAATTACCAGCTAAGGCAGTAATCACTACTACCATTTCAAATCTCCTGCCAAAATATTAAGCTAGGAACTAGTCTTCAAATGTTCACATTGTAAATTTGTAACAATTTCCATGGACCGTGTCCCATGTAGAGCCGTAGAGGTAGTTCATGTCACCAACAGTCAAACAAGACTAGTATGCATTAAAGCACATGGAAATGAGATGCTGTAAAACAAAGATGACCATGTACTCCAACTCTCCCTCGTATGAAATTATGAATACAATATATTGCAATATCTCCAAAATCCCAAGAATCAGCACGACATCTCTGTTGTTCTTTCAAAAGTTCTTTTCAGTCATGCATTCTGCTGACATTTATTGGCTTCTTCCTTAAAAACTGAAGTAAAGCCTTTTCTTTCATAAAAATGAGGTGAAGACTTCTTTTGTCACACTCTTCATTTTCTTCTTCTCTCTTCTTTTTTACAGCTCACAACTTTGATATTACCAACAACCTCACTGTTGTTTACAGTTCAAAGGTGAGTCTCAACAACCTCACTGTTGGTTTTTCACAAGTTTCTTACTTCTTACCTTTGTGTGTGTGTGTGTGTGTGTGTGCAGGGTCAATGGCAGAAGGAGGCTTTGAATGTAACTCCACAGAGTAGGAAGTTGGATAAAATTACCCCAACAGGTATGTTAAAGTGTGTAACTATGATAAATTATAGATTTTATACAAATATGTAAAACCCCCTCATTTGAAAAAGTTGATGCATTTATATAAAACTTGGATTTTGGACAAAAATTTGTTGTACAGAGAAAGAAGTTGTGTGGTTGTTAGAGAAGACCCACTCTTCTTTCTCTAACTAGCATTTACATTGACTAGATCATTGTGCATACACGTTTTTTTCTTTCAAAGATTGCATTTTTCGGTTGCGATTGCTAGTAGCTCTAATTTAAGTGAGATAAAGTTGTGTAAGTTGGGTTGTAGAACCTAATTGGCTCATTTTATGTGGATGGACTACTATGCTCACAACATCTTATGAGTGCAGTTTTTAGTTATGTCCTTCATTAATTTGTGTTTATCTTTTTTTTTGTGCCACACAGAGCTTCGCCCATTGAAAACATACAAGAGAAAGAAAGTATCCAGAGTAGGGAAAGATTTTAGTACAGTCCACCTTCTCAATGGTTTGCATGCTGAACCCAATGAGGAGAGTGCCATGTGTATTCCAGATTTTGTTGATTCAGAACGCCCGGCTGTTTTTGAAAGTTCTACTGCCTTGTCAAATGCCGACCAAACGTTCACAGCAGCCAACTCGGACCTATATTCTGATTCTTATCTGAAGTATCAACTAGATCGTCATGTTTATGGGAGTGTCACCAAAGAAATTGGAGACCTTCGTGCGCGGAGGAATGAACTGCTTCAAACACTTTCTAAATGTCGTTTGAAATCCAGTTTGGTTGCAATGCTTGATTCAGAGGATAAAGATAATGCAAACCAGATTGAGACTACAGAAGCTCCGATATGTAAGCTGCAGGTGTTAAACACTGAAGATCTGCTATCTGAAGAAGTACAATGTTTTGGTAATACAGATTTTCGTCCCCTGCAAGTGACTGTCAGAATCATGCGAGCAGTTTAATTGAAATTATTGATTCACATGAAGAAGATAATGCAAACCAGATTGTTACTACAGAATCTCCGATATGTAAGCTAGAGGTGTTAAAAACAGAAGATCGGCTATCTGATGAAGATGTACATTGTTCTGGTTGTACAAATGTTTGTTCAGAATATGACTGCCAGAATCATGCGAGCCGTTCGGTTGCAATTCTTGATTCAGATGATAAAGATAATGCAAACCAGAGTGGGAATACAGAAGCTCTGATATGTAAACTAGGGGTGTTAAACACTGAAGATCTGCTATCTGATGAAGAAGTACTATGTTTTGGTAATACAGATGTTCGTCCCGCAAGTGACTGTCAGAAATGCGAGCAGTTTGAATGAAATTCTTGATTCAGATGAAGAAGATAATGCAAACCAGATTGGTACTACAGAAGCTCTGATATGTTCGCTAGAGGTGTTAAAATCTGAAGATCGGCTATCTAATGAAGATGTACATTGTTCTGGTTGTACAAATGTTCATTCTGCAAATGACTGCCAGAATCATGCGAGCAGTTTGGTTGTAATTCTTGGTTCAGATGAAGAAGATAACGCAAACCAGATTGGGACTACAGAAGCTCCAGTATTTAACCTAGGTAGCGATGGAACACATGGAGATCATAGTAAACAACACAATAACAATATGTATGTTATTACGGAAACAGTTCCGAGGTGTATTCTTGATGTGAATCGGATGAATTCTTTGCATGACCAGCAGGTTGTCATGAATGAGAGGCCTCTTGATACTGTGGATTCCGATCTACTACCAAAAATTACTGACGAAACTCAAGTTATAAATTTATGTGCTCTAAATAGTGAGTTGGAAGATGGCAATGATCGAGATACTATATCTGTTGGGCTTTTGGGAGAAGACAATTTCTTTTCAGAAGTTCAACTTGCTGAAGGTCATTGCTCAGAGGATGAAGTGTGGAAAATTGGAGTTGAAGGTGTACATGTTGGATTTCAAGTAAATAGTTCAGGAAAGCAGGCCATATATCTGGATGCCTTGAAGCCTGAAACATCTTGTGGAAGGGAGCAAGCAGCCAGTTACACCATGGTACCCGAGAAAGAAGGTGAGTTTTCTGTTACTGATTTAGTCTGGGCTAAAGTGAAGAGCCATCCTTGGTGGCCTGGACAGATCATTGATTCTTCAGATGCATCAGACCAGGCATTGAAGCTTAAAAAGAAGGACAAGTTTTTGGTAGCTTACTTTGGGGATTCAACTTTTTCATGGGTTGAAGCATCATCTTTGAATCACTTCCGAACACATTTCTCTGTTATGGAGAAACAAAGAAAATTTGGAGCTTTCGTTACCGCTGTTGATAATGCTTTGGACGAGGTGTATAGAAGAGCAGCTGTGGGGTTGGTCTGCTCCTGCGTGCCAAAAGAAGCCTATGCAAACTTAAAATATCAGATTATTGATAGTGCCGGGATCCGGGAAGAAGCAATAGTAAGGGATGGTCTGAACAACTCTCAAATAGCGACATCTTTTGAGCCTGATAAACTTCTCGAGTATATCAAAGTTTTAGCTTCAAACCCACGTGGTGGTGCTAATAGAGTGGAACTTCAGATTGCTCAGGCTCAGCTGTTGACTTTCAATTGTTTGAAGTGGAATTTTCGACTGCCTAAGTTCCATGTCCGTGGAGGGTTATTGGTGGATGAGGCTTCTTCATATCTTGTGACTAGTGACACAAGTGGTGTCGAGGGCATTGAGAAAAATGATGGGATTGATTGCTCTCCATACATTCCTATCCCTGTGGGGTCTTATAGAGGAACAATCACTCTTCCAAATGAAGATTCTTCTCCAAAAGAATTGCTATCACTACTCTGCCAAGCTGCAAAAGGTCCCCTGGAAGCCCACAATCTGACACCAGTTATTGGTTTCTTCACTGACTTCAGAATTTCAGCCTGGAAATTCTCAGTTCAGGTCTGAACATATAGGTGCGAGAGCTGGTATTGAGACTTCAAAACTATCCAACTTTAAGACCAGAGTAGCTTTCAGTACTGCTGCAAAATATAACATATTTGTACCTACATGTCAGATTGTCAGTTACCAGTTAAGGTGTTGATTGTTGTATGTAAAAAAACTATGTTAAACACCCTCAGATTGTTTGACAAGGTCCAAAGTTTATGGATTAGCCACAAGTGATGATATATGACTGTTTGTGCCATATGGTTTTATCTTGCAAATCAAGCACAGGGCAAAGATTTCACAGACTTCTTGTTATTCAGTAATCAAATTTTCCCGATGTTTCAACATATATCAAACCATATGTCACAAACATATATCACGTTTTTGTTTGAAATAGCCAACATATATCACGCTTTTGTTTGAAATATATCGACCTCGGTCAGCCGAAATATCCAACATATATCACGCTTTTGTTTGAAATATCGCACGAAATAATCTCTGCTCATCTCTCCCTTGGAATAAAAAAAATTTGCAACCTCTCAAACTCTAGTTTACAACTTTCTGATTCATTGGGCTTACTTTAAATCAAAGGTAAACATTACTTGGGTATAAAGTTACAATTTTTTTGAGTAACAATGGAAAAAGAAAGACATGTAAGGTTTTTAGAGATGATGTATGAAAGTATACCAAGTGATTACGAGGGGCAAGAAATAAATCACCTTACTCTAGCTTACTTTGTTGTCTCTGGACTTAATATACTCAATGCCCTTGATAGAGTAAGTCTTTTTTTACACTCTTGTCTTTACTGTTTTATTTTCTAGTCCTAGTTTTGAATCATGTTATATGTGTTGTTATATAATATTTAGATTGATAAAGAACAAGTTTTGAGTTGGGTCTTATCATTTCAAGTTCATCCGATAAACGACATTGATTCAGACAGTGGTAAGCATGTTTTATATATGTATTTTGAGTAGCCCCCGTTTTTCGCTTTGTAGATCACTGATTGTTTGGAGCTTTTCAGGGAAGTTTTATGGATTTTATGGTTCTAGAAGTATTCAGTTTTTGTCAGAGGATAGCACGGTATGATTAGCGTTTTGCAATTAATGTTGAATGATCTAGTTATAAGTTAGTTTGATGTGTTTGTTCTTTGAACAGAAGTTGACTCACAGTGGGGGTCACTTGGCTAGTACATATTGTGCACTGGCGGTTTTGAAAACAGTTGGGTATAATTTGTTGGATCTCGATACTGAGTTGATTTTGAGGTCGATGAAAAACCTTCAACAACATGATGGGAGGTATATGTGTGTGTGTGTGTGTGTGATAGCCTGTGATTTTATTTTTGAAATTACTGCATATACCTATTTTTAATATAAGTGTGCGGAGTTGGTTCAGACTAGTGTAATATCGGTTATGTAATAGGCGTGTATGGTTTAATATGAAAACAAAATGGAGAATGGGATAGCATGGCAATGTGTTTTATTCTGTTAAACAGTAGCTATGAGGGGAGGAAAGAGTCTAATTGATTCAAAGAGGGAGACCGAGTGGAAGAAAAGATGGAAATCTTAATTGAGAAGTAGCCAATTTTGTAGCTGCCCCTCTTAGTTAAGAGAATATCACTTTGGTTGGCCTGGCCTGACTATCTGATCTTTAGTTAAAAGAAGTAGCCAATTTCCATCAGATCTTTTTGTTTTTCTCTGTTGTATATATATCAACTTCCTTTCAAATGCATCTGACATCCTTTATTGACATCCACATCTTTGAGTCTAGAGTGCCGCCATTAAATTCCGTTGTCACTAGTGTAGCAATAATCTCTTCAGGGTAACTTCCCAAATATACCATTTTGTAGTTTGTTTATGGAATTTCAGGAATGATAATGCAAAACCAAACCCCACCTCTGTTTATGTGTTGATAGGTAGTTTAAAGATGCAACATATCTGGTAAACCATTTTCTCAGCGAATCAGTGATGATTTTTTTTTTTGTGTTGTGCAGCTTTATGCCTATCCATAGTGGTGCTGAGAAAGACCTCAGATTTGTGTATTGCGCTGGTAAGTAGCCTTCTTTTGTTATGAATATATTATATAAGATTATTTGTTGTGATAATGCTATTATCATCTGATATGAGTACACTACTTTTTCTTTAAAACATTTTGCTGATAATGTGATTAACGTTACAGCTGCGATCTGCTTTATGTTGAACAGTTGGAGTGGTATGGACAGAGAGAAAGCCATGGAGTATATACAGAGTTGTCAGGTATGTCTATCTAGTTTATCACTCTCAGAACACTTTTCCTGTTCTCCCATTCTTTTTTGGCTATTGGAGTTATGTTTGCTGTTGGCTTATACAATCTAACTATCAAAGTTTTCTTGTGCAGTCATATGATGGCGGCTTTGGTTTAGTGCCTGGATCAGAATCTCATGGTAAGTAGATTTTGATAGATTGTCATCAATTTTAGCCATTGTGTGTTATTAGATTTTGACCATGGTACACTCTCTGATGCAAGAGATCATGTTAGTCGTAGTTTTTTCGATTTTCCGTAATTTTTGTTGTTTGCTGTTCATAGATATAATGTTATTATTATATGTAGTAAGTTAAGGGGTTTTTAATCTATTTGTTTAGCTTCTACATTATTAGTTTCATTTTTGAGTGTAAGTCTTGTTTTAGAATTATGTTTGCTACTGTCCTACTGGGTTTTCTAATTATTTTAGAACTGTCCTATTTAATTATTAGAGTTTCTAAGTGCATTAGGAATAAAAAGAAGACAAAGGTACACGTGCTTGCAATATGCCCTTAGTCACAACTGGTTGGTCATTGTGAATGAGTTTAAAATTTACATGAAGCTGCATCTGATGCTTGGTGACACAGGTGGTGGGACTTACTGTGCAATTGCTGCTCTCCGTTTGATGGGTTTCCTTGAAGATGACCTTTTGTCAAGAAGAAAAACATCACCTGTCATTAAAGTTTCATTGCTACTGGAGTGGTGCTTGCAGGTGATTTTTTTTTCTGTCTAAGCTTTAGTAGCACACATTCACTTGCATGCCTTTGCAGAACTGATAGAAACCATTAAATCAACGCCAGTTGCTTGTCAAAAGATGCTGCAAGTGGTTATACTATTTGCATTATTATTAATACTGTTTCGTCTTTAAAGTCTTGTTGTGTGAGCTGCTTATGAACAAATTTTGCCTCTTCAATTTTTTGGTCCAGAGACAAGCAACTGATGGTGGATTTCAAGGCAGAGCCAACAAGGCCAGTGACACGTGCTATGCATTCTGGTAAATATAGGATAGATGTGGAGCGTGTAATGTTACATACATTGTGATCTGTGAATTGATAAGTGTCTTGTGTTTGTGCAGGGTTGGTGGTGTTTTGAGAATCTTAGGTGCCCATAACTTGATTGACAGGAAAGCCTTGCTTGGATTTTTACTTACCTGCCAATCCAAGGTAAAATACTCTAGCTACTAAATGTGAGATCTAATGGGCAAATTTTGAAAGTGTGAGACGAGCATGACCTCCAAATTCTGAGAGAACTTGTTATGTAATGTGCCACTATGGAATATGGATATATGATATATCTATGCCGAAAACTGACAACCATAGTTGAGTGTCATCATCCCATTTATTGATTTGCAGTTATCAATGCACTGTGTGTCTGTGTTAATGCCAGTCATGAAAAATTTTGACGTTATGCTCATTTCGTTGAGTCAATTCGCATGTGGTTTAGTCGATGTGCTATAGGAACACCATCTTTTTAAAGACTGCACTTGCTTAATGTATATTTACTGCCTCCTATATTGCATTGCTAGACTTTAGCTTATGTCTCTATGTTGTTCTCCTTTACAGTATGGTGGTTTCAGTAAATTTCCCAAACAGCTACCAGATCTTTATCATTCCTATTACGGGTTTTCAGCATTGAGCCTGTTGGAAGAACCTGGTCTTAAACCGCTCTGTGTTTCACTCGGTATAGCAGATATTGCTTCCATTGGTATCTGATCATGTGTATCTTCAACTCCAGTAGGTTCCCAATAAAGTATAGGAATTGGGTGTGGTCGAACTGTTAGATAATCGCGTTTTGGTGGAGGAAGGTTGTATTGCAGCCCCTAAATTAAGACTGGTGTAAGGCGAGTCATCATTTTAATCTGGTGTATATTTGTGAAACTTTACAGTTTAATTCAAAAGCAATTTTGATATATTATAGGTCGTTATATTTTCTTATTTGGGATTTGTCTGGAATTGCTTTCACTGGAAAGAATTGCTATTTTTAAGCTGAAACAAATGCACAAGACTTGGCATGGTTGGAAAACATTTGTCCTGTCATACTAAGAATCAAGAGAACTATCTTACTGTACTTCTTATGTATTTATCATCATTTTGTTTATTTGTAAATCACCCAAAGGACCCAATCGAACATTTAAAGTGGCTCATCAGCTCATGTTAGGCATATTGCTCGAAAGTGTTCAAAGACACTCCATTCAGTGACACGTAATTAAGTAGAAACCAGCAACTGGGTAGAGTATGAATATCCGATGACTTCAATGGTGTGTTAGGGCCGTGCAAAGTTTTATTTTTTCGATAATCAAAGGCCATGCAAAGTGGGTTTCTAGCATCTTAATTAATGAATAAACATGAAATAAATGGAATTCGGCTGCCATGAAAGAAGAGATGTAGCAAGCTTTATGGAACTATGAAATGGGATTACCTCGTAAAGTTTAAGCCAAGATGGGCTTCTGTCCCTGGAACAAATAAATTCAGTTTTCAGTAAGGACCCAAACATAAAATATTTTTCCCTAGTAACACTCCGAGAATATGGTTCTTATAATAGGGAACTTAAACAAACGGGAATATATATAGAAGATTCTTAATTTCTTATCATGCTCTACGCCTCTCCTTATTCATCTTGCTTGAAAACAATGGACAGAATCAGCAACCTGCCCACACATATAAGAGACCTCATACTCTCACTCCTTCCAACAGAAGACGCAATCAAAACCAGCATTCTCTCAAAGCAATGGAGGAACATTGGCTATACTCTTTCCACTTTGAACTTCGACAAATATCATTTTGTATTCAAGAATGAAAAACGTACAGAAAAAAAATTCGAGTTATTTGTTTACAATACGCTCATTAGGCACCACTACAGAGAAGATATACAAAGGATGAAAATCTCAGTTGCTAACGGTGGTGCTGCATTATCTACTGCTATTCATGACTGGATCACTTTGGCATTGCTACACGATATTCGCCAACTAGAAGTTTTACTTTGAAGTATGAAACTTGTAAAACTTCCTGATTGCCTCTTTACTTGCAAAACTTTGACTATGTTGAGATTCCATGAAGTTATTCTCATGTTTCCCACAAGCATCAAACTACCAAATCTTAGGACTTGTTTCTTCACTGATGCTACGTTTTCTGAAGAGCATGCAACTAATCATTTCCTTTCAAACTGTCCTTTGCTCGAAGAATTGATTCTATACAATTGCAACTTCAAAAATCACAATGTGGTTACAATCTCTTCACCTATCCTGAAGATCCTAAACTTCTCTACGTTCACCTTTAACGGTGAAATCAAAGTTTCCTCTAGATGTCTAAGAAAAATTGATTACCAAGGTAATCCACTATGTATTTGCTTTGAGGATACGACGACTCTATATGATGTTAGCTTTTCTTAGACCCAACGGTTCAGATGAGATGGCAAGAGATGTCATTGATCACTGTGTGAGTAAGATTATTTTTGGATTGTGCAGTATGGTCAAATTAGCATTAAGAGGGACTTATGTGGAGGTACCTTTCTTTCTTATTTATCAGCTAATAGAAATTTTAGTTTTGTACATAAACCTTACTTGAGATGTGGTTTCATTCAGTTTCTAACTAGGGAACACGGTATATTAGCTCGCTTGCCCACTTCAAGTTGCAGTATGCAACATTTGCAGTTAGATATGTTCCCTGCGAGAAAAGAAGCCCAAACTATGACCTTCTTATTGAGGGGTTACCCCAACCTTAGAAATGTTATAGAGATACTTTCTGAAGCTTTTGTTCACGACATGGCACAATATCATTTTCTAATTGGAAACTTTTTTTTTATCCTTGATCAGGGATGGCCTGATACCGGAGGTAAGAATGTGAGAAGATATTGGCTAGCTGAGAATATCTCCAGTGATGGTATATTGAAGAACCTTAGAAAAGTTCAAATCAAGTATTTTGAAGGAAGTGATATAGAGTTAGAACTAGTGAAATATCTGCTTAAGAATGCAAGCATCTTGGAGAAAGCGGATATCTTTGTCTCATTAATAAAGCAGACATATGAAAAGGAACACATAAGCATGAAGGTTCACACTTTTGCCAGAGCTTCTCCATGTGTGGAAATATCAGTATTCTAGATAGCATGAATTATAGTCGTAAGTGTTGCAGTATTTTTGCCAATTGACTAATTCTATGCAGTTTCTTTAAACAGATGATGATTAATTGTTGTCGCAATCAACATATGATATGTTATGTTTTCGGTATTGAATGTGTGTTGCCTATGCACCGTGCACTTGGGCAGTAGCAAGCTAGACTTTTGAGCCATCTTATAAAACCTGAATGAAATGCTTATCCAATTCAAATTGTCATAGGATTTCAAATTGTCATAGGATGCTTCATTTTTGGTGTCATAGCAAGCTAGATTTTTGTTGTATGTTAAAAAACTATGTTAAACACCATCAAATTGTTTGACAAGATCCAAAGTTTATGGATTAGAGACATTGACTAAGTTAACTATTGCGATTAACGGTACAGCTGCGATCTGCTTTGTGTTGAACAGTTGGAGTGGTATGGACAGAGATCGAGCAAGCCATGGAGTATATACAGAGTTGTCAGGTATGTCTATCTAGTTTATCACTCATAACACTTTTCCTGTTCTCCTATTTTTTTTGGCTATTGGAGTTACGTTTTCTGTTGGCTTATACAATCTAACTATCAAAGTTTTCGTGTGCAGTCATATGATGGCGGTTTTGGTTTAGTGCCTGGATCATCAGAATCTCATGGTAAGTCGATTTTCGTGTGCAGTCATTCGAGATTTATGTTTTTGCAAATTCTTCAGCAGTACGATTACAGTGTATATGAGGACCACATGTTCTGCATTAATTAAGTTTCCAGTGTACATTTAAGTTGTAGGTACATTAATCGGGATAGTAAGTAGAAGCACTGAAGAAAAGAATTAATTTGGAAGAAGTTGTCCCAATGAGCAAATTTGGAAGAAGTTGTCCCAATGAGCAAGCACAACGATTACGCACAACACTGGGAAAATTATTAAGTTAGACCAAGTATTTGTGTCATTAAGAAAGTAGTATAAATGAGCAAGCAGAAATGATTGTATGGCATCCTTTCAACATGCTGGTAGATAGCTGCTGATAAAAAATCCTGAAACGCACCTCTGAGATTAGAAAAACACTACTACTATATAACTAATTGCCTAGAAAAATTTTTCAAATTATAAAAACTCGCACCCCTCCCCATTTTTTTTAGCAAACTTCCACCTCCAAAATTTTCATAACTACAGTGAGAATATAATCAACAAAAAAAAATAGTATAAAAAATAATAATAATAAAAAACATTCCAATAAACAACGTTTTTTTTTTACTTCTCTTTTTGCCCTTACAAAATTATCATTTGTTATTTATTTTGAATCTAAAACCATAAAAGAGGGACAAATGTGTATTTGAATGCCCAAAACCCAACCATTCAACTTGTATAATTCTAATCACCCCAGCATTAGATCTCAACCCAAAAAAAACAAAAAACAAAAAACAAACAACAAATTCATAAATGACTTGTGGCGTAGCTTGTTACACGCCTGCCCTAATTATTTGTAAAACTCGTTATCATTATAAATAAAATTTCCACTAAAAAAACACAAAAACAAAAAACAAAACAAAACAATGTTATTTTTTATTTTTAATGTTAATCTTTTATAATTTTCTCCATATGATAGTATGGTTATATAGACGTATAGTATTATAGCTATAAAGTTAACAATTTGTTGAATTGTTGTAGACTTGTAGACTAGATTATGTAGATATATATAAGCATAGTAGTATTAATTAATGGCTTAAGTACTTAAGTAGTTAACGCACTCTAGTTTTGTGAATTGAAAAAAATGCATAATTTTATTTATTTTTATTGTTTAGACCTTCTAACATAAAAATAAAAAAATAATAAAAAATTGCATACTTTGTTTTTTAGGTAGGGTGTACACATAATCTCGCACCCTTGGCTTAGAATCCTGGCTCCATCCCTGACCAGACTTGTTATAAAGATCGAACCTATTCCGAAATCTTTATGAGACCAAAATCCGAAAGCAAATAAGTGCTAATGAAGACTCGTAGTACAGTGGGAGAGGCCGGCGTCTCTTACTTTTACAGTAGGCAGTTAGTGTCCCAGAAATCTTCTCGTTGTGCCTTGTTGACTAGCAAAGCTATTTTCTGTTATTGCCTGCCCAATAACCACTTTTCCTGGTCAGCAAGTACTTAAAGGAAAAATCAACAGAAACCTGACATACGTGTGTAGTAGTTGCTCTGACATGGTCATATTCCACCAGAATTGATGTCTATGTTTCTTGAGTTGATCACATTAGGTAGGATATAAGGTGAAGAAGAATACTAAACCCTGGCTCTTTATATATGAGACTGATAGCACTAGATACCCTGTAACATGGAAAACCTTCAAGCCATTGAACCACAAAAGCTTCAAACCATATAGAATCTTTGACAAACGTTTGACCCGATAAGAGAAAGTTCGATCCCTCGTAAGAGGATTCTTGTTGCTATGTAGTATATTCCATATATGACCTTTTCTCCACTACTTTGCCATACATCCATAATTACATTCACTTAAACTGTGTTGGTTTCCTTACCACCGATAGGACTAAAGTCCCTGAATGCAATCTGTTTGACTAGTTTATGGGCTATAGTGGTGTGGCGTGCCACCTTTAAAGTCCCAGTGTCGTTTATATCTAAATTAAAAGTTCGTCTAGAGCTACTATTTAGGATTACTTGAGTGTATCCCAACTGATGGCTTTAACCTCAATTTTTTTGGGACCTATCAGCCTGTTATTTGATTAACATGCACACGTACAAGACATCACTAAAATTAATAGAAAGAATAAGATAAGGTCAACTTCCTCATTTTCTTGACCACCCCTGTTCTTTTACCAAGAATATTTGGCAGGTGATATTGGTATGGTTAGATTTCAGGGTAACTTTTAAGGACAGTGAAATCCAAGTGGGCTACTCTTAGTACCCTTTGTATAATTATTAGAAGGGGTTATTTGGTGAATATTCATTTGGACTACATGTGTTTTTGTGTTAGCTATTGGTAGGGCTAGAAATGGAGCGGGTTCGGGTTGGATTTTCATTCAAAATTCTTTGCCATATTTGGATTTATCCGGATTCGGGTCAGATTTCGGATATCTATATTCATTAAAAAACACCAAAAAATATACTATTTTAATAATAAGATATAAATTAATTTTTAGACATCAAAATATAAATCTTATTAAAATGATTCGGTTTTCAGATATTCGGGTCAGATTTTAGTCACAAACATAGAAACCATATCCGTTAAAATGGATTCGGATATGGTCGGATTCGGATCGCATCCCGTACCATTTCCAGCCCTAGCTCTTGGTAGTGTTACAAGAAGAATGAATTAAGTATTGGATTTGGTAGTTGTAGGAAAAATGAACAAGGTAAAACAACTAATTATTAATTCGGAGTAGTACTGACACAATGTCCATTGTTGCTCGAGTTTTGTGGCGTACTATGTAGTTCTAGGGCATTATGAAGCTGTTGTGAAAATGACAACGCCCAGAATGCCCGTTACTCCTTCAATGACTTGTACCTCTGCATTTGATTATATCACAAAGTTAAGCTCTCATTTTCACTGTGTAAATTAACCTCCATTTCTCGCCCGACATTCCCTGAGATGGCGTACTCCCCTGCCACTTGTTTGTATGTCAAGATGGAGAAATATGCGCCCACAACGTCACTGTTATTGTTCTTCTTCGTTAAACAAGACAGGACCTTGAATAGTATTCTAACATATTTTCTACGTGCCTTGAATGCCCCACCGCGTTTTTCATAATTAGTCATTTTAAAACTGTATTCAATCAAACAGATAGTACATATTTAAGAATAAATACAAAAGACAGCATGTATATAATTAGAGGATTAAAGAATGAAAAGAAAATAAAACGGTTTTGTTGGAAGACTAAGACCCTTATCTTCCAAGCTAATGTGAATATGAATGCAACATCATTTTCAGAATCTTCTTACTTACTTGATGACATTACTCATCTACACCATATAACCTTCATATTTAATAGCACCTTTTGTAAACTTCACATTCACAACCACTTAGGATCAATCGCTTGAGCATAGAGAGGGAGGGACTTCCAAAGCTAATAGTTAGGAAAAATATGGGTAAGGCAGCTGTAAGTCAAGCATCACATAAAATATGTAAGAGTGATAAACAGCATGTCAATAGTCTCTTGAAGGCGTTGCGTCCTAAAGTATACATTACAGACTGTTCAAGCTTCAAGAAGCTTGTTCAAGATTTAACAGGCCATGGAAAAGATTTAACAGGCCATGGAAGTGAACCTGTAACCTTCACTCCCCCTCCAAAGCAAGAAGTACTGCATTACCAAGTCCCAGTTATTGATCTAGAAGAATATGTTGAGCCAGAGAGTAGTCCAGAGTTATCTGTTGATTCAACAGACTCAAACAATGAAATGTTATCGCCACTTGCTGCCTTTACGGCTTTACAAAGCTCTTGGATGTCGATGAACCATGAGTTGCCTACTTATCAAGAGCTCGATTCTTGGCCCACGGAAATTGAAATTGACTCATTTCCAATTTATGATGATTACAGTTTTCAGAGTGAGGATCCAATCTATGAGGATTACAATTATCAGAGTGTAGAGGGGATTTGCATTTCTGATTTTGATTATTCGGAGATATTTAACCTTCTTTGAGATATTACAAAAGAGGATGAATCTGCCTATGGAGCTCCTGATCAATTTTCTAACCTCACAATTCTTTTGTAACTATGATGAACACTTTCTTTTTCCCTTTTATCTTTTTTGGATGTGTATTGTACAAGAACACAGAGACTCTGTGTACATGTATCTTGTAGACTTTGCACTCGAACATTTTTTACACCACCATCCAATGAATATTTGGCATGTTATTAGAGAGAATTTGACCACTGGTCGTTCTCCAGTAGTAGCTTGCTGGACCTTCTCCAGTAGTAGCTTGCTGGACCTCCTCAACCAAAAACAACTTCACCTATTACATCAGCTGAATTTTCCTTTGACTTCATAATATAGGCTGAGTATACAATATTCAGTTTCCTCCAACATATCAATCAACATGAATTTTCCAATTGCAACCAAAATACAATGAACAGTAGGGGAAAAATAAAATGAAAACTGATAAAAAGGACTAAAGCCGGTGAGTTCGACAGGAGGATATTAGATTTAGATCATAGTATATTAGTATGTTTGATTTACTGCAGTATCATGTTATATAGCCAGCTAACTAATTCTATAGTCACAAAAATGAAGAGTACTATCCAAACAATTCTCGTGAACTCCGTGGAAACACGTTATGCATGAATATCAAGATGTCACATTGTTTTGCCAGAAGTGCTTCATAAGGTTTATTGCCTGAGATGTAGGCATGTAGCGGCTGATGCTGATTCAGTTTTGAGAATGCACCATAGTTCCATATTGCATGATCACCATGATCACACAGGTTGAAAGAGGGGGAGAAAATGAGATCTGGGGCTCGAACCATCCGGCATCAAATAGTTACCCATCTCACTTAAAACAGGCTTGCCAATAATAATAAAAAAAATCCACATTTTCTTGAGTGCCTCTCAAATACTGCAGCGGCTTCAGGATAAATTCTACAAACAGTACAAAAAAATAGTAATAATGATATTACTAAAACCCTAGACTCATTCCAAGTGCAACCTCATGAAGCAATTCAATCTGAAAACTCCAATTAGAATCCTCTGGTCATTTCCATTCCAGAAACCAGTCAGTGCATTAGTACTTGTTGGTTGTAGACATTGAAAACTTTAAAGCAACATACAGCATGTACAATAAGTTTACATCAAGACAATCCCAGCACGCTATCTTTTAAGACTATTACATTGAAATGGTCCAGAGAAATGAGACGATGTTTGCATTTATATTGTTCCCTTCAATCCAAATCGATCCTTAGTTATAACTATTGATGAATGCAGTTTGGAATCAATAATTACAGAATTATCAGAACAAACAGATACAAATGAAAAAAATCATTTGGTGCCCATGAAGCTAATATACATCTGGCCATTGCATTGTCTACTACTTGTCCACAGCAAACCAAATTAGTACTCATCGTACTCTGAATCCTCAAGATCATCTTGATACTCACCACGTTCCTGCCCACAAGTAAACATGAAATCTATTCTTGATGTCCATTGCAACCAAAACTAAACATCTATGCTCAACTCACCAGCCTTTCAACCAAAAAATACAGAGTCTGTGATGTAAATACCAGGTGTTTCGCTTTTATAGTAACCTGTGATTTACTATAAAAAAAGCATCTGCTATTTACATCAGTATGACTTCGTAAAAAAGTTACCTTTCTCCTCTCATAGTCCGCCATGGCCTGCTCAAACTCTTTTCTTTTCTCTGTGGCTATGTCATAGTATTTAACTTTCTCCTGGAAAAAAGCCAGGAAGAAATGCCAGACAGCTAATAAGCATTGGTTTTCGATAAATAAAATAAACAGACAAAAGTTCAAATGATCTATCTTCTGATGCCGCACATGGGCAAAAGGGAAAAGTACCAGACA
Organism: Coptis chinensis; assembly: GCF_015680905.1. Taxonomy (NCBI): domain Eukaryota; kingdom Viridiplantae; phylum Streptophyta; class Magnoliopsida; order Ranunculales; family Ranunculaceae; genus Coptis; species Coptis chinensis. The sequence goes on from NC_141464.1 coordinate 80,984,279, forward strand.
CAAACTAACATGTCAAATACTGTTTGCAAGAGATAAAGCCATGGAGACGAAAATCGCAACAGACTTGGAAGAATTTCCTATGCATAGTAAATCTACACCCATACAATATTTGTCAAAGAACTACGTAGTTTAGAAGAAAGACAGATCTTGTAGGCTTGTAGCCAACATTGTAGCTAAAAAAGTTTCTAATATGCCTATAGGTGGATACATTGAACATGTAGGGAGACCTCCATGGATTCATAAACGGGAGGTCCCATATCAAGTATACCACAGGATGTCTTAACTGACAGCATTCCCACTTACAACGTAACCTTTCTTTGATTTTTAATAGAATTTTTAACTTACCTAGCCAAAAAAAGAAAGACATTGCTTTCAGACCACCGTCATTATCATCAAAACTTGAGAATCACTTCAATGAAAAATTGAGGCTCTATAAACCAGAGATAGTAGTCCAAGACTATGTTTTTTTTTGAAAAGTAAATTTTATTCAATTGGTTGCACAATATGGTACAAGTGTGAGAGAAGCTCACTTACAACTTACAAGGTGCAACCAGTGCACAAGTGGACTAGATACCTCCTAAGACCTCTTAGCAATACCCAATACCGTAAAGCTCTTCTAAAAGAGAAATTACGCCCCAAACGACGACCTGTAGGCCCCAAGATTCCACCCTATCACCAGCAACAATGTTATTGCTAGAGGTGTACCTAGTTAGTCAACATGATCATCTTCATGTTCCCTCTCTAGGATAGACTGAAGCCCCATAGTTTGTTCATTCCCACAGCTCTTAGTGTTATTCCCATGTATTTTCCCGAAAAGCTTTTCAAGGCCCATTCTTCCCGATCCAGATGTTATTCCCAAGTTGGTTGCCAATGGCATGACCATGTATTTGATCCAATTGCGAGAGTTGTCAGTCCAAGACTAGGTGTGAGCAATGTATAGAGCAGAAAGAAATAATTAATAGAAAACAGTGAGGCACATGTTGAACTTAAGGCAGATTTCACCCTTCCTAGTTCCTACAGTACCAAAACTTTTGGAATGATTATTTCAAGGATACAAGGTGTAAGATGGAAAATTGTGCTCCATATTAGCACTTCTAGGGAGCCTGTCTGTGTACTCTCATGCATGAAAATCAACGTCTCCATGGTCATTTTGGTACACATGGGTCGTAACATCCTTACCAGTACCATTCTCACCATGGATCAAACCATGTCCACACACAGGTCCATGGGTCATGGGCAATCAAGTTATGTGATCCACAAATAAATGGACCAACTGGACCCAAACATGTAGTGATCCACTCATCCACATGGATGCACATTGGGTTCTGAGAAACTGCCTCTAATATAAAGAGTTTTTTTTTTTTTTTTTTTTCATTTTTCAAGAAGAAGAAAAATCCATATAAATCCATGGATTGAGCCAGTAAATCGGCCCACACAATACAAATCTAGACACTTTCAGCACTTCACCAGGACCTAATTAAAGATATATATATACAATGACAACGAAGGTGTCAGATCACAAATCAGTACTGGCTAACCTCATAAGTCATTGTTTTCCACTTCTCTCCACACGCCTTCCCAACCTGGAAAATAATAGTAAAGCAAGAGTCGTGAGGGGAAAAAAAATAAAGACATTACATTGCTATATGAACTACATACATCACGCATCGATTTAACATCTGGATTCTGTTCTTGGTATCCGCCACGAAAGTCTTCCCTACAAGTTGCAAATATGGTTTGGTTAGATGCATAATCACATATAGTAAAGCATTATCGGACACACGTATATAAAGACATGATCCACAGCTTGAGTCAACTTATGAACAAGTACTATTCAATATTTATATAGAAAGAAAAACTAATAATAAGAAAATAAATAAAAACAACAACAACAACAGATTTCTTTGCTATAAAAATAAAGGATGTATACTTAATTATTTATCCAACAAAGAAAGGGATATCTAACCAACAAAGATGATATCTCCTTTGGTACTCTAACTAGTTGGTCCAAGAGGATATTAAGTGAAACCATTCACACTTATTGCTTCCTTTTAGTTTGCCCTTCACATGCTATGATATGTACTAACTACACCTACAGTTCTACACTATTAATTGGGAGGGTGAATCTCCTTATCTCACTCCTACATCAAAATTATCACCTCAAATGAAGAGATCAACCGCACAAACCACACATAGTTCAAGGTGTAATCTAAACCCTAAATGTTTTTCTAAGACAAATTTTGGAGAGTGAGTCATAAGCCCATAACATGATGTTATCACCAAAATGTATGATTAACAGGAAAGAACTATATGTTTCACTTACTAGTTATACTGACGGCATGATAATTAGGCTTGAAGTTCATCTGTGTAGCTATAAGGAGCTACGTTTTCAGTTGTTACCCAATTCCATTATTTGCTCAAGACAAGTTGGAAGAAATACATCTAGTTTTGCTCCGTTACAGCATAATGAATATTAAAGCATCTGATCACTCACAAAGCACATTTAGAATAAACTATTAAGAGCCTGAAACACTCCTGCTTCATCACCACAGCAATGACTTCAATATCCGAAACAATTGTTATAAAACACAATACAAAATCCTCAAATCAAAAACAGAACAAGTCTTGCCACATTCAATGCTAATCATAGTTTCTTACTTAAACCCTGTTACCCGGTAAAGTCACCCTCTTTTCTGTTCTCTTATCGCGCTCCATATACCCCAATTATTTATCCTCAAACATTCATGTTCCAACATTTCCCTACTCCTTTTCCAACTAACATGAAAATATAACACTAGCCCAAAATTCCCAAACATAAAAACACAACATAAGAGTAATAAAAACATGACATGTGTAAATAAAGAACTAAAAAAGTTGAAATATTGATACATACAAATAGTAGAAGAAAGCAGTTGGGGGTTTTTAGGCTTGTGTTTATCTTCTTTAACTGTTTTTGACTTCTTGTGACTAGTTTTTCGACTTCTTTGGTGAAATGGGCTTCTTCTCTTTTGCACTACTACTACAAATAACTCTACTTGATGACCTTGTTGTTCTCTTCATCTTCTCTGGGGAGTTTTGCTTCAAGTACTGGTTTCTGAACAGTGAAAAAAGTTACAAAGTAAGAAACTTTAACAAAGTAAAACAAATGAAAATGGTAATTTAAAGGTTTCAGGCATGGTATACTTACTTGTCAGCTACTTGTGCAGAAGAAGAAGAAGCTTTCTTCTTCCCCATCTTTCCTTCTCTCTGTTGTATGATAGATAGAGTTTTTTTACCTTTACTCAAAACTTTGGTGGCCGATATTTCGCAAACAGTGTATGGACTGTAATCTCCAAGTTTCGGGCCTATGAGATTTTAAAACCCAAGCTCATACCCAACCAAATTGGGCCCTAATCCAACAACAACTCTCACAATTAGGGGTAGAGGTGGAACTTGGGCGGGTTGAGGCCTAACCCGAGTTTCAAATGTTTCAATCCGAGCCCGGGACCAAATCCTACTCGGTCTTTAAATTTTCAGCCAAAGCCCAATTCGAGTTGGTCGAGTTGATCAAATTTGGGTTTTAATATTAAATAGTGAAGAACTCGACGCATTTTCACTGTTAAATAAATAAATTAAGAGATAAATAACACTAAAATTTAATATTCTAACTAAATCAAAGATATTTGATTATTTGAAAAGAAAATTAACCCGATTGATTCAATTACTCGATCTCTTTAACCCTTAACCTTATTTTTTACAAGAATAAATCATTATAAAAAAATAATATAACATAATAAAATGAATTAAATATATACGTACATATATATAAACGGGTTCGGGTTTTTCGGTTATTTGATATTCTAACTCGAGCCCAACCAGAAACTGAGTCGGGTTTTGATTTTACAAAACCAAACCCAGACCATGAATCTGAAATGCTAGCCCAGGACCAACAAAAGTCGGGTTTTAGCCTATCGAATTTGGGCTAATCCAACCCGAGTTCCACTCCTAATTGGGTCGGGTTGAGGCATAACCCGAGCCCAACGTGAGTTTCAAATATTTCAACTTTAGACCAAGCCAATTTTCAGCCCAAGCCCTAGTCAAACCAATTCGGGTTGGGTTGGATTATGTCGGGTTGGTCAAGCTTCTTGGGTTTTATTTTGGAATTAAAAGGTAAAAAATACCAAAATTTAAATCTTATAATAAAATCAAAGAGATTTGATTGTTTGAAAGGAAAACTAACATTGTTGATTATATTATTCTCTCTAAAATATAGATTCTCAATTTTTTTTTTTTATAAAAATAGAATGATTGAAATATATATGAACATATATGCACACGGGCTCGGATTTTCCGGTTTTTTTATATTATAACCTGAGCCCAACCTAAAACCGAGTTGAATTTTGATTTTACAAAATCAAGCCCAGACCACATATATAGCATGTTAATAAAAATCGGATTTTAGTCAATCGGGCTTGGGCTAACCGACCCAAGTTCCACCCTCTACTCACAATCAAAGTTTTGAGTCGTTAACAACGAGGACAAGCTGGGATACGTGGAGAAATCTATCTGCTACTCTCCTTAAACCTCACACTTAACTTGCCTCCTTCTCTTCTATAAAACAAAAACAAAAACAAAAACAAAAAACAAAACCAATCCTCCTTCTTCACCTTCTCTGAGATTCATCCTCAAATTCCATTTTCGAACATGCAAGCTTTACAAGCCCCATCTCTTCGTTCTTCACCACTGGAAGTAATCCGTCAGCAATCCCCACTTCTTTCTGAACCAAAAAATGTAAAAAATTCCAAAGCAAAGATCTTTTCATCACTTTCCACATCAGCATTACCTAGTAGAGAGAAAGACCCCAAAAAGAGAGTTGTAATTACAGGAATGGGATTAGTATCAGTGTTTGGTAATGATGTGGATAAATATTATGAAAGATTATTGAATGGTGAAAGTGGGATTAGTTTAATTGATAGATTTGATGCTTCTAAATTTCCTACTAGATTTGCTGGTCAAATTAGAGGGTTTAATGCTACTGGTTATATTGATGGAAAAAATGATCGTAGGTTAGATGATTGTCTTCGTTATTGTCTTGTTGCTGGTAAAAAAGCACTTGAAGATGCTCAACTTGGTGGTGAATTGCTTTCCAAGGTTTGTTTTCCATACATTGTTGTTTTAGTGGTCTTGCATGTTGGATCTGTTTGTGGGATCAGTTAATTGGACAAGGAAATGTGATTTAGGTTCTAAAGTTTTGAAATTTATCTAGAATTGGTAAGCATTTGTTAGTGTTGAGAATTGAATTAGCTGTGTCTCGTGTTTTTTAACTGCCTAGAACTTATCGAACTATGAAATATTTGATTCCATGTCTTCCTTTTAAATCTCCGGGCGGAGTTTTGTTGGGCTGTCACATGCATTAGAAGCCCGATATACCGCATGCATTGATTACTATGAAATTGCATGATGTGGTTTAGCTTTTTTGTTGGCTATTTTTACATACTTTATTTGAGTAGTTGAATCAAGTCTATGCAAGAGTTCCAAGAGGTTTTGGAGAGTATAATGCATAATGCACAATGGAATTTCTTACATTAGTGGCATACTTTGTGTGCGTTGTGTGATTATATTTGCGTCTTTGGACGGATGGAATAAACTCATGCTTCTATTATGTTTTAAGTGGCATACCAGCAGATCTACAACAAGGTCTACTTATGCTTGGATGACTCTATGTAAAGGCCGAAATGCCTCCATCTAAGTGGTTTTGGAATTTTAATCATTAGGAAATAAGATTTAGTTATATTCTTCTTCATTGAATGAAAATAAACAATAAGGAATTCATTAAAATCAGAAACATCTACACAAGGACTTCTAGCTACAGCATAAGTGTGGCACTGTAATTCCAATAATATCCTCAAACTTTGAGAGAATTATTCCAATGTTCCAAAGAGTTGGCTGATGGTTTCGTAATCCGGCTGAGATTTGAAATTTCTATGCAGTGTTTATTGTCTGTATGGGCCACATAGTATCAAGAATTGGTAATATATGAAATATGCGATCACAATAATCTCTAGTTTGTTTGTTTTTTAAATAAAAGATGTATTTAGTGCAAATTGCAAGCTTTTATGTGTATTTATTGGTATTTGCTATTATCTATTCTAGGTTTGTACTTCTACATGGTTTACATCATGTTTGTCCCATTTCATTTCAGGCTATAGCTTCATCCTATATTGAATCTTGGTGTAGAATGTCTGTTATGAACTATTTGATTATGGACAAGATGTCACCCTCACTGCATTTACTGCTCTTATGTGACTTTTAGATTGATAAGGAGAGGGGTGGCGTGCTTGTTGGAACTGGAATGGGTGGCCTTACAGTATTCTCTGACGGTGTTCAGGCTCTAATAGAGAAAGGTCATAGGAAAATAACTCCATTTTTCATTCCCTATGCTATAACAAACATGGGCTCTGCACTGCTTGGAATTGAGTTAGGGTTAATGGGTCCAAACTATTCAATCTCAACTGCATGTGCCACCTCCAATTACTGTTTCTATGCTGCTGCCAACCACATCCGGCGTGGTGAGGCCGATTTGATGATTGCTGGTGGAACGGAAGCAGCAATTATACCTATTGGGATAGGGGGTTTTGTTGCATGCCGGGCTTTATCACAGAGAAATGATGATCCACAAACTGCTTCAAGGCCGTGGGACCAAGGTCGAGATGGCTTTGTTATGGGTGAGGGTGCTGGAGTACTGGTATGTTCTAGATGAGACTCTTCAGCTAGTTTAGTTAACATGTAATTATTTAGCACATTTTCCGTTGGTCATACTGGAGCATGATTATAGTAAGAAAATCTTAATTACATTCCTCGCATTAATGTTCACCTATTGTTGCATAATGTTTGATCTGGTCATTCGTGTTAGGTCTTGTCCTCGTACATTAATTTATTCAAAGTTCTTTTACCAATCAGAAAAAATATAAGATGTATGTGAAGGATCAGTGTTGCATTATCGAGTTGATGCTTGTGGTGCTTTTATACACATCTCCATTTTAATAGTTTTTAAGTTTCTGATGTAGGCAATATTGATTTCTGAAGTGCATATCTTGTTGTGTTTGTATTGATCCTTAGAGTCAGTACGAAATCCAAACTCCAAAGTTTGTCATTTGGTGAGGCCTCTTTGTGAGTTGGATACCATGTCTCTCTCTTTCTCTGTCCACTTTACAATCGAGGTGTGCCAATGGGTACTAGTCGGCTTATACATTGGAACCTTATGTAGAGGGTTTACATTTAATGCTTTACGATCAGATTACATCCCGCCTGGCATAATCTCAGCTCATTATTGACCCAATACCTACTAGACGGGTAATTAGCCAGACAGACAGAGCTAGGGGAATGAATGGGGCTAGACCTCGAGCCCTTGCTGTTATGGAGGGGATAGCGGAAAAGAGAAATTCGCCTTCATTATTTATTGGGTCTGGCGTTTCTATACTGGAACAATGGATCCCAACCTGAACAGTATATGCCAAGGATAATTGATTATGCTCACTTTAATTAGCTTGCACACCAAACACTTCTCTCCTTTGGTCGTGATATAACTACTATGATTAAATTATGTTTTTGTTCATTACTAATTGTTACTGCATTACATTGGTTTGATTCAATTTTGTATTATGGGGTTGTATATCTCATTATCTTGTTCCTATAAAACTTGTAACATTGTTAACAGGTCATGGAGAGCTTGGATCATGCAATGAAACGAAATGCTCCAATTATTGCCGAGTACTTAGGAGGCGCGGTCAATTGTGATGCCCATCATATGACTGATCCCAGAGCTGATGGACTTGGTGTCTCAACATGCATTGAGAGGAGTCTTGAGGATGCTGGTGTGTCTCCAGAGGAGGTACTCTCTTTCTCCTTAAAACTGATTATGGCAAAATGGATATTTTCTTCATCACTGTTTTTTAGCTGACAACATTGTTGTAAGGCATGTTTGTATCTTTTGTGATGGACAAGAGGTATATAACATGGAGACTTTGTTTCCCAAGAATGTAATGAAGGCATTGTGCTTATAGGGACAGTCCATGATTTGGTAACTAGATCTGTTGTTGCTAACTGTTCATGGTTATTAGACTGCCAAAAGGGAGTTTTCTCCAAATTCGTTCTTTGAAAAAAGCTAATAGAACTATTTTGCTTTCCTAGGTTAACTACATAAATGCCCATGCAACTTCCACACTTGCTGGTGACTTGGCTGAGGTGAACGCAATAAAGAAAGTGTTCAAGAACCCTTCAGGGATAAAAATAAATGCAACCAAGGTAAATTTACTCTCTCAAGCACTAGATTTATTAGTTTATTACTTGGCACTCTTAGATCCACAAAGGTATTAATCAATTGCTGATATTTGGTAATAGTGACTTACTAAATTGTGAGATCATCCTGAATGTTTCAGCCCTTAACATGTGTTGATTTTGGCTCCAAGAGTGCTTTCATTATCTTTCGAAGAACATGTTCAAGATTATATCCTTCCGTCTCTTTCTAAGCTTTTGTTGTATTTGTGATCTTGCTTCTTTTGATCATTATGTTGTTTTTCAGTCTATGATAGGGCATTGCCTTGGTGCAGCTGGGGGCCTAGAAGCAATTGCTACAATAAAAGCCATAACTACAGGATGGCTCCATCCAAGTATTAACCAATTTGTAAGTATTCTTGCAAGAATTGTTTGCAACTTACTTTGAGATGGGACATAGGTACCTAAGTATCTACCTTATAAAGAATGAGAAGTGAAGTTAAATAAGTTCCATTATAAATATTTGATATTTAATCATTCTGTCAAATTGGCTTGTTTTTTTCATGTACTACAGAATCCAGAGCCGGCAGTTGAGTTCGATACAGTGGCAAACGTAAAGAAACAGCATGAAGTGGATGTTGGTAAGATGTTGTCATGTGGAACCTTTTGCCTCAAATTTTATTACCAGTTTATATATTTAGTATGTATTTCTACTTCCTCCAAACAAATGACAACCAACCTTTTTCTGTATATTTGCAGCTATTTCAAACTCTTTTGGATTTGGAGGACACAATTCTGTTGTCGTTTTTTCAGCATTCAAGCCTTGATTTTTTGTTGTCTTTATTTATGCAAGGAAGAACAACGATTCTGCTCTTCTCGAATGTTATTGAGGCTTTTCCTTTTTGCCCTTTTTTGTGACAATAATTCTGTAACGAAACTCAATGACATGTTTCTCCCGTAGATGTCAACATCAATGAGCTGGTAGTGTATGAGATTTTGATCAGTTTTGTGGTTAGGATGTTGATTTAAAGTTCCTTCTTTCAAGTTATTTCTTGGCGTGTTCAAACTTTAAAATTTTGATTCTGCTGCAGTTAGGTAAAATATGCTTTAAAAAAAACAATTAACCCCCACTTGCTTGGGTCTTCATAACTGCTTTTCTGGTGCTTCATTGACATCAATCAGGCAGCAACATCCTTGTTTTTTTAAGCTGATGTGGTGAAAAAATAGCAGTTGTAACTCTACAGTGGTTCTACCTTCCGAGTAGGCAGCCAGCTCGAGACTTCGTGTAAACTTTGCTGAGTGCTGCTGACATGACTGTTTGACAATGTCTCATTGTCCCTATGGTCATACATTTACCTTTTTCAATACACATTGTTGGAAGATATTTAAATTTTGTCATGTTGAACAAGGAACAATCAACACAATTCATTTAAAAGCAATTTGATATATCATACATACATAGAGTTGTGATCCAATTGAAACGGGAAAATCCCATATTGCGTTACTGGTTTAACCATTTTCTAGGTTAATCATATGAGGTCCTGTATTGGGCACTCATAAAATTGCATTGGGTAGCCTCCGGCTCAAGCCCAACAACTAAGTCCAATATAAATAGCCCAATACACCCCTCAACGCATACCGGCTACAAGCTTTTGTAACCGCTTGTACCGGTATCATCTCTCTCACGAGTTTGAGTTTGGCATCCAAGAAATTTGAGTTTGCATCCAAAGAAATTTCGAGTTTGGCTGTCCAATCTAACCATTGTTAGTACAAATTTTTAATTCGAGTTTGAGTGGAAGATTGGGTTGATTAAGTGGAAGTTGATTTTTAAAATGAATCTCGTGAGTCGTGACAAACAAATCAAATTTTTTAAGTCCAAACGACTCGGCTATGTCGCCTAAGAGAGTCCCCAAACGACTCAGCCATATCGTCTTGGTAACTGCCCAAACGACCCCCGCCATATCATCTAACTAAAAACCCAAGAGCGAAGACTGCTTGAGTAAGACCGTTTTAGTATATACTTAAACGACATTGCGAGACCGTTTGAGTGTACACTCAAACGACTCTATGGTTTCAACAGTGTGAGACCGGTTGGACCGTTTGTTAGGCTTGGGTTGAAAATATTTTTTTTTTAGGAAATGACAAACTTGTAATATTTATATATTTTTTTCGGGTTGCCCAATGCAATTTGATGAGTTCCCCATTAAATCACCAATCATATTTGTCTTCCACTCTTCATTATCTAAAAAAGAAAAATAAATATATAACCTACGTGGAACATTAACAACAGCTGTAGACAGTTTGCAACCAAACACCCTGGAGTATGATAGTACTACCTCTATAACAATACATCTCCCGCCAAAACAACACTCTTTCCCGCCCAAAACAACTCCATTACAAGAAAAAGCCGCCAAAGCAAACAAACAACCACCCCTCTCTCTCTATCTCTCTCTCCATTACACACAAACCAGAAAACAAGACTACTCACAAAATGGACATCAGCGACGAATCCATGGCTGCTAACAAGCGGACATTCATGGAGTTTCTAGACCAAGACGTAAGTCAACCACTTAAAAATCCATTCTTTATCAAATTTTACATATTTTTAAGTCCATTTTAATAAATGTATCATGTTTTTTAATAGGTGGGCAAAGGTATTTACATGCAAGCAATTAGAAACATGATTGACTTAAGCCGTCGTAGACTAATCGTCGATATCTCTGATCTTTATGATTACAATGCTGAGTTAACTCGCAGGTTTGTGTTATAACTTTAATTTATTTACCGCCCCTTTATTTGTGTTTTGCATTTTTGTGATTTTTTGTGTTTTTTTTGTTTTAGGCTACTTAGGACACCAAGTGAATATTTACAACCGTTTTCGGATGCATTAACTGAAGTGACTAGGAATATTAATCCTAAATATTTGAAAGAAGGAGAACAAGTTCTTGTTGGATTTGAAGGACCTTTTGTTTCTAGAAGAGTTACGCCGAGGGATCTTCTTTCTTCGTTTATTGGGTCTATGGTTTGCGTTGAAGGGATCATTACTAAATGTATGTATATATGGTTTTTTTATTTGGTTTTGTTTTATTGGATTGAGTATGTGTTTGTAGTAACTAGACTTGTTTTTTTGGGTATCTGAAGGTTCTCTTGTAAGACCAAAGGTTGTGAAAAGTGTGCATTTCTGCCCTACAACGCGTGAATTTACATCGCGTGAGTATAGGGACATTACTTCATATGTTGGATTACCAACGGGTTCGGTTTATCCCACACGGGTATGTTGAATTGGTCAATGTCTTTGTATGTTAACTTTATTAAATAGTGGAAAGTTTGTTGAAACATGATTGTGGTTTCAGGATGAGAGTGGAAATTTATTGGTTACTGAGTATGGGTTATGCAAATATAAAGACCACCAGACTTTGTCTATGCAAGAGGTGCCTGAGAATTCTGCCCCTGGTCAGCTTCCACGAACTGTGGATGTTATTGTAGAGGATGACTTGGTGGATGCGTGCAAGCCTGGAGACCGTGTAGCGATTGTAGGGGTGTATAAAGCTCTTCCTGGTAAAAGTCAAGGCAGTGTGAATGGAGTATTCAGGTTGCTTCAATCTTCAGTGATATACTACTTCCGTTTATTTCCGTACTTCTTGTTATGCAATGTTATCTTTTGATTAAGCTTCTAGTAATGTTTTTCTGTAGGACCATCCTCATAGCTAATAATGTTTCTCTACTCAACAAGGAAGCAAATGCACCAAACTACACTACTGATGATCTCAAGAATATTAGAAAAATAGCTGAGAGGGAGGATGCATTTGAATTACTTGGTAACTCACTTGCGCCTTCTATATATGGGCATTCATGGATCAAGAAGGCAGTTATTTTATTGATGCTTGGTGGAATGGAAAAGAACTTGAAAAATGGGACTCACTTAAGAGGGTATGTTAGGTTTTCTTCTCTTTGCTTAAACATATTTATTTACTAAATAGTAGAATTGTTCAAATCCTTACTGACTTGTAGAATGTGCTTACATTTAGTGACATTAACATGATGATGGTTGGCGATCCTTCTGTTGCCAAGTCTCAACTTTTAAGAGCAATTATGAATATTGCTCCTCTAGCCATATCAACAACTGGTCGTGGTTCTTCTGGTGTTGGTTTAACAGCAGCTGTTACTTCTGACCAAGAAACAGGTAATTTCTTTTTCACGAGTTCGTATTACTATTAGCTGATTATAATGGTGCAAAACTATTTGTGCGCGTTTGATCAGGAGAAAGAAGACTAGAGGCAGGAGCAATGGTTCTTGCCGATCGAGGTGTTGTTTGTATTGACGAGTTTGACAAGATGAATGATCAAGATCGTGTTGCCATTCATGAAGTTATGGAGCAACAGACTGTAACTATTGCCAAAGCTGGTATTCACGCGTCACTCAATGCTCGATGTAGTGTGGTGGCAGCAGCTAACCCTATATATGGGACGGTAAGTCACACACTAATTCTAAGACAGTTTGTATCCTGTAACCATTCATCTATGATAAGGCTTTCTGTGAGACTTCATGCTGAAATATGTTTGTAATTGTTTTCGGTGACAATTGTCCTTCATGCTGTAAACCTGATTTTATGTTTTTTGTCTGAATACATAGTATGACCGCTCAATAACCCCAACAAAAAATATTGGACTGCCAGACTCGTTGCTTTCTCGTTTTGACTTACTTTTCATAGTGCTGGATCAAATGGATGCTGACATTGATACTCAAATCTCAGAGCATGTTGTGCGCATGCACCAATTTCGCTCAGCAGATAGAGGTAAGCAGAAAGTTTCTTTACGGATGTAGTAACTGTAGTGTTTACTTTTATTGTACAAGGCTGATGGAGTGACTTAATTTCAAGGTGGTGGGACCTCTAATGGAGAAGACGATACTGATCAGAATTCATCTGTCTTTGTCAAATATAACCGCCTGCTACATGGTAAGAAATCTGGAAGGGGGCGCAAGCGTGATACACTAACCATCAAATTTCTTAAAAAGTACATTCATTATGCGAAGCATAGGATTCAGCCAGAGCTGACAGATGAGGTATTCACATATATCCATTACTCTTCAAACATTGTCCCCAAATACATAGATAGTCCTCATTTATATGCCTTGAAACCGTCATGGATCAACCAAACATATGTTTATATAGTCCTGGAGTGAATTTAAATCGAGTTTCCTCTCAGGCGTCTGACCATATTGCCACAGTGTATGCGGAGCTTAGAAATGCTAGTTCAACTGCAACGGTAAGATTTGATAATTTAGAGTGCCAATCTAATTACCCAATTAAAAAATATTCTGTCTTTTTCTCTTGAATTGTATTCATATACTTCTGTTATTGCTCTGTAGTCTGGGGGAGGAACACTTCCAATTACTGCCCGAACACTAGAGACCATTATACGTCTCTCAACTGCTCATGCAAAGCTGAAGTTAAGCAAAAAGGTGCTTTGTTGAACTGATCCTTCATGTTATCTAGTATGTAATCTTATGCGTTGAAAGACGTGGGTTGAACTGATTCATCTGTCTTGTGTAGGTTGCAAAGGTTGATGTTGAAGCTGCTCTTAAAGTTCTTAATTTTGCTATATATCATAAGGAGTTGGCTGAGATGGAGGAACGTGAGCAAGAAAGGGAAAGGGAGCTGGGGAGGAAAAAGAAAGCTGATAATTCTGGCCGCAATAATGGAACTGACAATGGTGACACTGCTACGACTGCAGGGTGGGTATTTAAGACTCTAGACATGGTATTTAGGATGTCTTCCTTGGTTTAATGGTAGTTCTCAGATCTCAAAACCTGTATCATTTTCCATTTCTGGTGTCTCATAAATGTTAACATTAAACTCATATTCCCTCTCCAATACGTGTTAAAGCTTGGGTTTAATGTCATTTCCATTTTGCTTTGTTACTTTTACCAGTGAAACTGCAGATGCCATGGAAGTAGATGAACAGCCGGCAGGACAACCTAATATATCACCTGAAAGGTCTGCAAGCAAATGCATTGCATAAAAAGCATATTTACTTGATATTTTCGGCCTCTTATTATTCATTGTTGTATTTTTCTTTTCTCCCATGGCCTGCAGGGTGGAAGCATTTGGCACCACATTTGGACAGCATATGCGGGCAAATCACTTGGATCTTATATCTATTGCAGACATTGAACAAGTTGTCAACATGGGAGCAGCTGTTCACTATACAAGGGCAGAGATAACGATCCTATTAGAGGTAATTAAAACGATTTTCTAGGGCAGAAAGCATTGACAAATCTTTTGAAAGAGATCTTTTCGTCTGTGGAGGGAGTGGGGCACTTGATTTTCATTTTCTCTAGTAGAGGATCTTGTTAGTTTGAGGTTGCAGGTTTAACCCATCCTTTTAAAGGAGAAATGTGGTCATTGAAAGCATTTCCTTCTTGATGATTTGTGCAGAGATTGCAAGGAGATAACAGGCTGATGATAGTTGAAGAAATGGTGCATATGATGTGAAGTACTAGCAACAATTGCAACCCCGTGGCTAGGTAATATTTAAGGGCATTTTCATTTCTTTCTGTGAATTTTAAACAATAAACTGCTTCTTGTATATCTTATAAACCTCTGCCCAAACCTTCCGTGACACTTTTAGACCTGTAGTGGTTAATTTGGAACTTGTGAGAGGGAAATTGTTGTTTGATTTACTCTGCTTCATATGCATACTGAAATTACATACTTATGTTAAGTACAAGTGTTTTTGGGGAGTTTAACATGATGGACTTCACCCCCATTGGACCTGGACTCTCTCGTCAAGCAGAGCTTTTGCCAACACATACTGAAGACTCCTCAAATCACTTGCCTGTAGCATAAACTCCTCTGACATTTTATGCTTTTAGGGCAATCGGGCTCATTTATTCGGGGCCAGGGCATCCCGAGCTACCAAATAACTGGATGGGTTGATTTGCGTTGCATTTTCTATTCTCCCTTTGAACTGGGAAAAGTGAATTGCTTGGAATAGCATGAATGTTCAAACTCGTCAAGTTTTTGGAGATATGTCTCTTGGCGAGAACATCTTATTATTTTACATTGTCACTTCTGTTCATGTATGTGAAAGCATGTTAACTTTTTGCTAATCATTTGTCCAGGAAGTGTTAATGCAAGGTCAGTCTGAAAAAGAAGTCACGGCTGCTTGTAGATCATTATATTACTCGCGATGATAGCTAGTTTGACATTACAAACTAGGGACAAGGCCAGTGAATCAACTTGCACAAGGCGTTTCTCGCTACCAATATCATTAGACTAGTTGAGTCATTCAGAGTGCTTTCTGCTGTACCAATTCAATAACCCAAGGATTATATCTTGTTTCAAAGTTTTTAGATATTAATATTGTATATTCGACATTACCTGTTTTGATCTTATTCCATGATCAATATTTCACCTTGGATTACCTGTTTTGATTTTATACCATGATCAATATTTCACCTTGTGTTGCCAAATTTCATTTTTCAAAAATAGATGATGCCACTGAAATATCAACATAGACTTGTAAAAATACCTTTATCATCGTGGCGTCTTAGTTCTGGTCCCAAATGTTGTGTTTCATCAAGATGTAAAAATAACTTTATATATGGGAATCGGAAATTAGATGCAAATTTATTGAAAATAAATTTCGAAGAATAATTAACGAGAAATTAGAAACTAAATAGACTTTGATGATCTTACAAAGTGAATCATGTATAATTTTTTTAATGTCATGTTTGCAAAGATACTACATAAGGATTAATAGAAGTTGGTGTATAGGTATTACACACCACTTTGGATAATTAATGGGAAATAAAAAACCGGATGTAAATGCATTAAACTAATTTCAAATTAATAACTAATGGAAAATTGGAAACTTGATGCAAATGCATTAAATTAATATCAAATAATAATTAACAGGAAATCGGAAACTAGGTGCAATTGTATTGAACCAACCTCAAAGAATAACTAATGGGAAATCGGATACTGAAACAAATTGATTGAACTAACCTCAAAAAATTATTAATGAGAAATCGAGAAACTTGATGCAAATGTAACGAACTAACTTCAAAGAATAATTAATGGGAAATCATAACCTGAATGCAAATGCATTGACCTAACCACAATGAATAATTAAAGAAAAATTAGAAACTGGACGCAAATGCATGAAACTAACCTCAAAAATTAATTAACGAGAAATAAAAAAAATGGATGAAAACACATTGAACTAGCTTCAGAGAATAATTAACGGTAAATCAGAAACTGGATACCAATACATCAAACTGACCTCAAAGAATAATTAACGAAAAATCGGAAACTGGATACAAATGCATCAAACTAACCTCAAAGAACAATTAATGGAAAATTGGAAACTGGATGCAAATACATCGAACTAGCCTCAACAAATTATTAACGGGAAATCGGAAACTGGATGCAAATATATCGAACTAACCTCAAAGAATAATTAACGAAAAATCAGAAACTGGATGCAACGACATCGAGCTAACCTCATAGAATCATTAACTAACATGAAATCAGAAACTAAATGCAAATGTATCGAACTAATCGCAAATGCAATGAACTAACGAAAAATCGAAAACGGGATACAAGTGCATTGAACTGACCTCATAGAATAATTAATAGGAATCGAAAGTTGGATGCAACTACATCAAACTAACCTCAAACAATAATTAAAATGAAATAAAAAACAGGATGCATATGCATCGAATTAACGGGAAATGGAAATTGGATGCAAATGTAAGGAATTAATCTCAAAGGATAATTAACGATAAATCGTAAATTGGTTGCATGAAACTAACTCAATGAATAATGGAACTAACTTGATGAAATTGCATTGAATAATTAACAATAAATCATAAAACTGAATGAAAATGTGTTGAACTAACCTCACAGAATAAGTAATGGAAAATTGGATATAAATTCATTGAATTAATCTCAAAGAATAGTTAACAAGAAATCAAAAAATTGGATGAAAATGCGTTGAACTAACCTCAAAGAATAATTATGTAAAAATTGGATGCAAATGCATTGAATTAACATAAAAAAATAATTAATGAGAAATCAAAAATTGTATGCAAATGCATTGAATTAAGCTCAAAAAATAATTAACGGGAAATAAAAAAACTTTATGCAAATTCATTTGATATAACCTTAAAGTATAATGTTTGGATATGTAGTGGGAATGCCTCGACAAATATAGTTTTGTATTAAAAATGTTGTGTATCATATCTATTTTCGTACGATTGGGAATGGTCTGCTATTCTAGTAACTTGAATTTGATCTTCGTCTCATTGGGCATTCTCACAAAACTAGCTTCAATCAAAATTCTATTGTTGAATAACAAAATAAAGTAGAAGGGTTTTATCAAAGGTGGTTTATTTATTTATTTTTTATTTTATTGAAAGTGGGTTTTTCATGTTACAAGAAATTTGGGTTAGAGATCAATATAATATTCGATCATATCTCATAGTTCTACATAGTTACAAATAATTTTCAGAACAACTTAATATATAAAAACACACACATATATATAGACAAGCGTTTGAGCTGATAGACAACTACGAGTATATAGTTTGTCTTTTCGCTATCACTAAGTTATTGAAAATAAAATAGCTTTTAGTATGATCTCTGATTTATCATAAGTAAAAGTTACAAGATAAATATAATATAAATATATTTTTTTACTCATACATTAAAGCGAAAATAAAAATATATGTTTTTTTTCAAATCATAAAAAAAAAAAACATTTTCATATAACGGCACCCATTCGTAGTACGGGTTCAAAAACTAGTATCTACATATTTCTCTCGTTTAGATTATTTGATCGAACTAACCTCAAAAAATTATTAATGAGAAATCGAGAAACTTGATGTAAATGTAACGAACTAACTTCAAAGAATAATTAATGGGAAATCAGAACCTGAATGCAAATGCATTGACCTAACCACAATGAATAATTAACGGAAAATTAAAAACTGGACGCAAATGTATGAAACTAATCTCAAAAATTAATTAACGAGAAATAGAAAAATGGATGAAAACACATTGAACTAGCATCAGAGAATAATTAACGGTAAATCAGAAACTGGATACCAATACATCAAATTGACCTCAAAGAATAATTAACGAAAAATCGGAAACTGGATACAAATGCATCAAACTAACCTCAAAGAACAATTAATGGAAAATTGGAAACTGGATGCAAATACATCGAACTAGCCTCAACAAATTATTAACGGGAAATCGGAAACTGGATGCAAATACATCGAACTAACCTCAAAGAATAATTAACGAAAAATCGGAAACTGGATGCAACGACATCGAGCTAACCTCAAAGAATCATTAACTAACATGAAATCAGAAACTAAATGCAAATGCATCGAACTAATCGCAAATGCAATGAACTAACGAAAAATCGGAAACGGGATACAAGTGCATTGAACTGACCTCATAGAATAATTAATAGGAATCGAAAGCTGAATGCAACTACATCGAACTAACCTCAAACAATAATTAAAATGAAATAAAAAATAGGATGCATATGCATTGAATTAACGGAAATGGAAACTGGATGCAAATGTAAGGAATTAATCTCAAAGGATAATTAACGATAAATCGTAAATTGGTTGCAACTGCATGGAACTAACCTCAATGAATAATTAATGGGAAATCGGAAACTTGATGAAATTGCATTTAACTAACCTTAATGAATAATTAACAATAAATCATAAAATTGGATGAAAATGTGTTGAACTAACCTCACAGAATAAGTAATGGAAAATTGGATATAAATGCATTGAATTAATCTCAAAGAATAATTAACAAGAAATAAAAAAATTGGATGAAAATGCGTTGAACTAACCTCAAAGAATAATTATGTAAAAATTGGATGCAAATGCATTGAATTAACATCAAAAAATAATTAATGAGAAATCAAAAATTGTATGCAAATGCATTGAATTAAGCTCAAAAAATAATTAACGGGAAATCAAAAACTTTATGCAAATTCATTTGATATAACCTTAAAGTATAATGTTTGGATATGTATTAAAAATGTTGTGTATCATATCTATTTTCGTATGATTGGGAATACTCTGCTATTCTAGTAACTAGAATTTGATCTTCGTCTCATTGGGCATTCTCACAAAACTAGCTCCAATCAAAATTCTATTGTTGAACAACAAAATGAAATAGAAGGGTTTTATCAAAGGTGGTTTATTTATTTATTTATTTTATTTTATTGAGAGTGGGTTTTTCATGTTACAAGAAATTTGGGTGAGAGATCAATATAATATTCGATCATATCTCATAGTTATACATAGTTGCAAATAATTTTCAGAACAACTTAATATAAAAACACACACATATATATATAGACAAGCGTTTGAGCTGACAGACAACTACGAGTATATAGTTTGTCTTTTCGCTATCACTAAGTTATTGAAAATAAAATAGCTTTTAGTATGATCTCTGATTTATCATAAGTAAAAGTTACAAGATAAATATAATATAAATATATTTTTTTACTCATACATTAAAGCGAAAATAAAAATATATGTTTTTTTTTCAAATCATAAGAAAAAAAACATTTTCATATAACGGCACCCATTCGTAGTACGGGTTCAAAAACTAGTATCTACATATTTCTCTCGTTTAGATTATTTGGCATCTGCAGACTCTTTCATAAATTCTCTTCTCACCTAAAAGGTTTTACCTATAAACTTAGGGAGCCTGATTTTTTTTGGTAATTTTAGGGAGCATGATTTGATATCCTAGTATAGCAAGAACAACAGGTAATTTTAGGGAGCATCAATTCTCTTCTCACTAAGTTATTTGCTCTCATATTCCATCAGAATTGATGGTTATGTTTCTTGAATTGATCACATTAGGTAGGATAAGGTGAAGAAGAAAAAACAATATATATTTGAGACTGATATACAGACTAATATATTATTGATTATTGAAAGAAAAAAAAAAAAACAATAGACCAATATATATTGTGAGCGAATTTGTGGACAGACTTGTCCACAAACAGCAGCTCATTGGTCCAAATTATTTTAGAGCACATAAACATGTTTTTGGGGCACCAACTCCACCAATCAGCACTTGCTGTTTCGTGGACATCAAATAGTAGCCTGTCCACAAAGTTATTCTGATATATATTTGGATTACACAACATATTCTACGGGGCTAACAAGGGTAGGCCCTCCCTGTATCTATTGACTATTGTCGTACTACAAACAACCATATTGATGAGATCCTCCTAATCAAGTTATTCGATCATCAGAGCAAACAATATAGACAAAGCTGAAAACAACAAAGAAGGATCGAAAGGGAAAACCCCATTATCACGATAGAACTTGATACGATAATTAAAATCTTTACGGTTTTGTTGATCCCTCCTCCATTATTGTTTTGAGGAGGATAATACATTGTGGTGGTGGATGGAGGGGTTTGGAGCAGTGTGGTGGATGGAGTACTAGTTGGTGGTGGGGTGAGCCATGGTGGAGGAGGAGGATATAAAGGTAAGAGATTCCGAGAAGCAGTGTAGGTGGGGTAGTAGGCAAGGATGATAAAGAGGAAGGAGAAGAAGTAAACAAGAGAAGAAGTCATTTTGGGATTCACAACTCTGAAATCAATATTGTTCACTCAACCCAACTCCGGTGATCACAATTATTTATAGTACTAAGTAAGCCTTGATTTTAGAAATGCGTTCACTATTAAATCGAATAGAGACTTGCCCGCATGTCTTTGTGTTTAATGAGTTTGTATGTACTGGAATTTAAAATTCTTGTAAATCAACCGATAGTTTCCACAATAAAATAATGATGCCCATCTCAACACTAAACCCTTCACTCATCAACCTCAAAACTTATTGGATAACCCGTATCACTCAAATCAACCACAAATTAGACCAATCTATGAATCCATGCGTTACTCTGTCCTCTCATGAAGAACTGTCAAACTCATGGTTGTATTGCGTTACAGAAGAAAAAAATATTTGCAGAGAATGACAGTAAGTTAAGTGGGCCTTCTTTGATTCTCTCTCTCACAAGGAACGAGTTGCCGCCTGTAATTGACTTTTTTTTTTCGGGTTGATAATGTGGTTTTAAAGGTACTTAAAAGTTGTAGAGATTCTAAGTGGGTTCGATTGGTTCGCTAAGCATAAAAAAGTCAGCTCAAGCTAAATAAAAAATCGGGTACTTGTTTTATTCGATATATTTATATGCAATTGCACCTATTTCTATTTCCATATAAGCGCGCACAAAATAATATTTAGTAGCAAAATGCAAATAGGCAGTTGTTGTAACAAGTTGTAATTATGTGCACTATATAAGTAGTTTCCATGACATCCAATTGCAGCTAAAAAAATTGTGTAAATAGATGCAAATACAAGAGAGGCGGTTTGTGAAAAAAAGAAATAGATGATAATGTAACCAACTTTACATTTTTTTGCCTTGGGTTTACCAAATAAGGAAGTTAGATGCAATACAATCACATGCCATTTGCAGCCATTTGTCATTTAGTTTTCGGTTCACAAAAAACCAAACATAGCAAAAATCAGATTTGTTACCATCACAAAAAACTAATAAATTGGGCATCTTGGCCTGTAAACATTGACACGTGTCTATTTCTTTGGCATATTCATTTGTTAGCGTGTGAGATTAATTATAACTAGATTGACGCCACGCACGTTGTGCGGTTTGGTTAAAGCATCAAAGGTAATATCGTCAATCTACTAAAAAAACAGGGGGTAACATAGTCAAAACAAAAAATGACTAAAAATTTTAGAGATACATAATTTTTTTTTTTCACTATTTTGGATTTGTAGATGAAAGTCCCGGACACAAAAAGTAGTTTATACTAGATTTTGAACCTGGGCATCACAAAAAGATCTTTTAGGCATCTTTCGTGATGTAAAAGAAATATTTTATTATGATAGTTTTTATATTTAAAAAAATTATCTAATTCAAGCACAAAATGTGTATTGTTTAAAGACTCCTAAAAGTATAAGCAACTAACCCAAACCAATGAGGGCATGAGGCAAAGGCAAAAATGACTAAATTACTAATTTTACTATCATCACTTGAAGTTTCCAAGTTGAAGTAGAGTTTACAAAAAAAAACTTTCAAAACCATTATGCTTATTCTTGTGACCGCTCATGAGGGGCATCTTGAGTTCTAATTTTCAGAGAGCTTGAGAACATGAACTAATTTTTAGAAGGTCAACACAGTCTTTTCGTGTATTTTTACTTCTTCCTTTAGTAAATCTTATCGCTTCAAATAGTTTTTGTAAGGGAAAAGAGATAAAGACTTCCCCTTTTTGGGTGGTTCCTGAGGACACTAGTTGGAACGGAGGCACTTCTCTGTCCAGCATGGATCTTTCAGAGTTTGAACAAACCCTAGCACCAAGGGGAGCGATCACTTAATGCGAAACACCTAAAGAACAGCCTCAAAACCAACAAACAAGAGTCTTGATCCTAAATAATGATGAAGTCGCAGCAAAAATAACCGGCCGGCAACAATGAAGGAATGTCCTATGCGGATAAAGCAAGGGAGAGAATGACAAACTATAGATTTGGAATCTCTGCC
Source organism: Coptis chinensis (assembly GCF_015680905.1). Classification (NCBI taxonomy): domain Eukaryota; kingdom Viridiplantae; phylum Streptophyta; class Magnoliopsida; order Ranunculales; family Ranunculaceae; genus Coptis; species Coptis chinensis. The sequence continues at coordinate 81,007,145 of NC_141464.1, forward strand.
ATTGCCAAGCAAGAGAGGGGACACTTTAGCAATCAAATTATCAGCCAAAGCAGTAGAAAAAGGTTTAGAGGCTTGCAAATATGCGCTAGTAACAAGACTAGACATGGAAAACCTGAACTTGGAGAATGCTAGAGCTGAAGCTAACAACAAATGGGGTATGAATGAAGAGGTTAAGATTTCACCACTAGGCAAGGGATATCTAATGCTGCAATTTAAGAATGAAATAGACTTAAAAAAAGTGAGTTTCGGTGAACCTTGGTTTCTTGGTTCTCAACTCCTTAGACTTTCACCATGGACTCCAAACTTCAACATAGACACTCATAGGCACTCAACTACCCTTGTTTGGGTGAAATTTCCTGGACTCAGTTTTGAATACTGGGAGGTGGAGAGTCTTATGGCTATGGGAAGAACTGTCGGAAATCCTATTCGAGTAGACAAGAACTCACTGGAAAGAAATAACGGATACTATGCAAGTGTGCATGTAGATATAGATATGTCCAAAGCTGTTCCTGATAAAATCCTAGTAGAAGTTGAGGGTACCAATATTGAATTCTGGCACGAGGTTCAATTAGCCAAATTGCCAAAATTTTGCAACCATTGCAAAATTGTGGGTCACATGGTGGGAGAATGCGGAGTCCTCGAGAAAGATCTGAATGCAGTTCCTACAGTTACAAATCCTAAAGAAGGAGGTGAAAAGGAGAGACAAATGAGCAAAAACCAAAAGAAAAGATAGAGGCAAAAAGAAAAACAACCTGAAGCACACATTGTAACGAAGACTACTTTAACCCCAAATGAAGTTATGGAAGTAGTGATGCTGGATAAGGACCAAGAAGTTGGAAAAGATGGGGGGACATATAATAATATGGACACTGATGGGGAGGCAGAAGACAGTTCAAAATATGAAGAGGATTCCGAAACAGTGGGCAGTGAACAGGGTTTTGAGGATGCAGTTGATTCAGCACAAGAGATGGCGGTGAGTATAGACACTGATCAGGACAAAGGAAATATGGAACACAGAGATCAGGGAAGTATGTCCAGTGCGCTAGTGATTCATGATCCTCAAGAAGAGGTCATAAGGGCACATAAAGCAATAGATTCAGCTTGGAGAAATCTGGTAACATAGGCGCAGGCGCTTTTAAGTGAGCCTGAGCCTCCAATGAAGTGATAATAGATAGTATTGTCTTTGCATGAGCGAGTAGAGAAGCATCTCCGGTGATTGAGACAAGGAATTATTTTGTCGGTTTACTTGAGGAAGAACAATCCAGGGGAATCACAGATGTAGGAACAAGTTCTTAAAGAGTCTCAAGTGAAAGGGAACCGCAAAGCAAAGTGATTTACCCAAAACACTTGCGGGGAGCAAGGAAGCCTAAGAAAACGAAAAGAAGTGTTTCTCATCCTTCTACAAGATCAAGAGCAATGCAAGCACCCTCCTCCACACCCTCAATATGAAGATTTTATATATGTTGGAATGTTAGAGGTGTTCGTAAGGAGAAATCTTTAGTGAGAATAAAAGAGATGTTAGCTTAATTTCAACCCGGACATTGTATGTTTGATGGAACCACTAATCAAGCCGACAAATAATTATGTCCTTCGCTTAAGACCTGACTTATTTAGATTATAATTTTGTGCACAATGACACCGATGATTGAAAGGGTAATATTTGGCTCTTATGGAGAAGAGGTTTGAATGTACTTTTGGTGCAAGCCTCAACCACGCCAGACATCAGATCGGTGGAAGGTTGTTTTATTTCTACCGTTCATGCTAGTTGTTTGGCGAATAAGAAAAGTTTTGTGGATCGAGTTAGAATATGTCAAACCTAATGCTCCATGGATTGTGGTTGGAGATTTTAATGTTGTAATCGCTTTCAACGAAGAAAAGAAAGGAGTTCGACCGCCACGACCCAAGGTCGCCCTGCAGGCCGGATTTTCACAACTGGGTAAATCAAAATGAACTCATTCAAAGCGATTATGTGGGAAGCAAGTTCACTTGGTTCAACAATCAGAAAGGAGAAAGAAGAGTAATTGCAAGGTTAGACAGAATGTTTTTCAATGAAGAATGGCTATTGAAGTTCGAAGGATGGAGATACAAGGTGGGTAGCAGAACAGGATCAGATCATGCACCTCATATGGGAAGTATGACCAATATTTCCAAACCTGATAATATTCCATTCAGATTCAATATTGCGTGGACGTCTCATCAAGATTTCAAGAGGTTGGTGCAAGAGAAATGGCCAGGTTTCGTGAGAGGCTCCCCCATTTACCATTTCACTCAAAAACTAAAGATGCTTAAGATAGAGTTAAGAGAGTGGAACAAGTTTGCCTTCGAAGATATTGAACAGAGAGTTGTTTCTGCAAAAATGGCAATGGAGGAAGCACAGATAAAGACAATGAAAACCCAAGTAATATTGCATGGTATGAAGAAATGGTCAACAAGGAAGCTCTTTTAGAAGAAGCCTATTCAGTTAAGGACACTTACTGGAAGATGAAAAGTAAAGCCAATTTGGATGATTGTGTAGTGAAAGAAACACAGCCTATTATCATAGGCTATGTAAACTCAGGCTTTCAAAGTCCATGTTCTTAGAAATACAAAATGAAGAGGGAATGGTTTTATCGAATCAGGAGGACATAAAGCAATATGTAGTAGCATACTACACTGAAAAATTCAAGAAGAAGGAGACCTCGATCAGTGAGGACCTACTCAATCTTATTCCGCAGAGTGTGTCTCAAGAAGTAAATGAATTTCTATGCTCAGTCCCCACTCCTCTAGAAATATTAGAAGCGGTAAAAGCCATGAACTCTGATAGCTGCCCCGGTCCAGATGGCTATCAAGGGCATTTCTATGTCAGCTCTTGGGAGATAATAAAGAAGGATGTCATCGAGGCGGTGGTGTCGTTTTTCAAGGAAGGTATTATTACTATTGGAGCCAATGCATGTTTTATATCTTTGATTCCAAAAGATAAAAGCTCTTTAAAGCTATCATAGTTTAGACCAATTTGTATGAGTAACTTTATCATCAAGTTGTTTTCTAAGATCATGCAACTCGACTTAATGTTCATATCTCCGAATGGTTTCGGTGAACAAAGTGGCTTCATACAAGATAGATCTTCACAATGCAAGCAAGTATCTGCTTAGCATTTGAAATGATAAATGCCCTCGACAACAAGACAGAAGGGGGGAGTATAGCCATCAAAGTGGATATTTCCCTGCCGCACGACACCATGAGTTGGGAGTTCCTCAATACAGTCATAGAAAATTTTGGTTTTTGTCAGAAGTGGATTAGCATGTCTCAAGCTATCCTCAAATCGGCAAGGCTATCTGTTTTGATTAATGGTGGACCGGTGGGTTATATTCCAGTAGAGAGGAGATCCCTTATCTCCCCTCCTTTTTGCTTTAGCCAAAGACTCTTTGAGTAGAAGTCTAAACAAGCTTAGGGAGTTAAAACTTACTCGACCTCTAACTAAAGCTAAAGTTATTCCATCCCCTCACATCTCTTGTACGCGGATGACATTATTATTTTCTCAAAAGGGGATGGAGAAAGCATTGAAAATATTGCACAACTTCTAGAGACTTATCAGATGGCTTCAGGGCAAATTATGAATAAAGAGAAGAGCAAACTATTTGCAGGTGGTATGCACTGGACTAGACAAAGAGAAATCCAAGCGATACTGGGTGTCGAAGGTGGAACTCTTCCAGAGAACTATCTAGGGGAAACCGTTGTTTCAGAGAAGGGTACATAAAGCAGCAGTGGGTCCTCTTTTAGACAAGATCAAGAAGAGAGTGACTGGGTGGAAAGGGAAGCTTCTCTCTTTTCAGGGAAGGAGTATTATTATAGTGAAATCGGTGCTCACCAGTATACCAGTATACAACATGGGTGTCTATAAATGGCCAGTAAGTACCATTATGGAGGTTGAAAAAATTCAAAGGAATTTTTTATGGACTGGTAATCCCACCACGAAGAAATTAGTGACTGTAGCTTGGAACAAGGTGTGCAAACCTATCTCGGAAGGAGGCTTGGGTATTAGGAAATTAAAGGAGATGAACTTGGCATTGATTATGAAACTGTGCTGGCATATGCTTACTAAAGAGGATGAGTTTTCTGTTTTTATGAGAAGCAAATATATGACAAGAGATGGTGAACCTATTGAATATTACACTCAATCCACTGTATGGCCAAGTTTGAAATGGACTTGAAAAGAAATAAAATCTAGGAATCAATGGGTCATTGAAGATGGAACAAAGATAGATTTATGGAGAGATAACTAGTGCAGGCAACAATCTATTCAAACAAATCTTCAGTTAAGTCCAAAGCAGCTGAAACGATGTAGGGCTACTGTGAGTCACATTATTTCAGATGGAAGCTAGGTGGGTGATACCAACCCATTTGAAAGATTTGATGGCAGCAGCAGGTATGCCTCACCTACATAGAAACAATCTGTCATCGAAAGACTATAGAATTTGGAAGCCAGATCAGAAGGGAATGTTCTCGGTGAGGTCAACATATGAGGAAATTAGATTTAAAAATCAAAAGGTATGGTGGGATAAATTTCTTTGGAATTCTTATGTTAACCCAAAACTCTCGGCCATTGCTTGGAAGCTTCTACATAAATGCGCTGCAACAGACACATACTTAAAAGGCAAAGGGATAAAAGGCGTCTCTAAATGCTACTTGGGATGCGATAGAGAAGAAGACTTGCAACATGTTATTTGGGAATGCAGTTTTTCAAGGCAACCTTTGGGACTGGTTAGCTGAGATGTTTAACTTCAGTAAGGCGTTCTCTAACTTTAAAGAGGGTCTGCTTATGAGTAAGAATCAAAGTCCGATCATCAAGCACTTATGGAATGCGGCAGTGGTGGTTGGCATGGTTATAATGTGGGTGCACATAAATGGAATTGTTTTCGAGGAAAAGGAAAAAAATATGTCAGAATGCAAAGCAAATATTAAGAAGCAGATTCATTACTCTTATGCTCTATCAAAGGGACACAGTTGGCACTCAGATATGGAAGTACTTCAAAGATGGAACTTGACGCCAAAGTTCCCAAAAGTACCGAGAATCAAAGACTATAAATGGAATCCCCCAGATGATGGCATCATAAAGGTAAACACTGATGAGGCCTCACATGGCAACCCAGGTCCTGCTGGATACGGATAAGTTTATCGGAATAGTAATAGTGAAGTGTTGTTGGTGGTTTGCAAGAACATAGGGATGGTGACGAGTTATGTGGCAGAGGTTATGGGAATTATAGAAAGTATAGAAGTGGTTATTGACAAGGGTTGACACAAGCTATGGATAGAGTCTGACTCAAAGGCTAGGCGACAGTCATCGCTTTTGGTACTTCAGAGCTTCCGTGGGAAGTGAGACCTCGTTGGGAGACTTGTAAACAGAAGTTGAGCTATGTGTTGATCTCACATACGTGGCGTGAAGTTAACTTCTCAGCTGATCAAGTTGCAACACATAGTCTGACCCTCAACCTACAAGAACAAGTTCTTTATCCAGGTAAACTAGCATAGATTTCCAAGTGGGAAATGCCAGATTTTGTGTACTTCAAATTTGATTAAGGTTAATTATGAACCATTTCCTAATTAAGCCAACCTTTTGTAATTTTATTTCATGGTAATATAATTTGCTAACTTAGAAAAAAAAAAGAGACTTGCATTGCTTGGAAAGATAGATGCGAACCGGATATGTCATCCCTCCAAACCCCCAAAACATTGCACGATATATTGTTCAAATTGCATTTTTTTAGTATTGCCAACTTGTTTCATATGTTTGAATTGAGACTATTGAAAGTCATACTGGATTCGACTTACATATAAATCGACTTTAATAGTTGGTACTTTAATGGGTTTTGGGCTTGGCTATTATAATTGGTCCAAACTCAGTTGTTATTAGAGTGAAGAGTTTGTGTTTCTTGAGTTAGAGCATGTGTCCTGGTGTCTCCTATTTCGACCTTTTTTCGTGAAACCCGTGTCCAATTTTTTAGTTGAAACTTGAAATTGAGAATTAAGTTATTACTTCATTTCTCTTTGGATTAATTTGAAGTTATTATATTCTTTTTGGATTTTTAAATTGCTTTTATGTACTTCATTAGTTGCATTCGTCTCCTTCAACAATTATTTTTCGTTCTTCTTGTGTTATTGCAGGTATTTATTTGATATATTTGTTTTTAAATATATTTTTTAGTGCAATCAGTAAATCCGCTCTAGAGAATTGGTAATTGATTAAATATGTAGTAATGTATAGTATATTGTTGCATTGTTTATTGTTTCCTTGGAAATATACTACTTCGTTGACCATCCCACCTCAGCACCTCTTTAACCTGTCTAGTATTTTAGTTCACAGTAATGTTGATATAGGTAACAGTTCGGTTGTTGAATTGTTTAAGTAACATTGATGCTATGGGATGTTCTGAGAAGCCCATTCTTTTTTTGTTGAGATTTTTAAACTAATATGCCAGATAAGTTGTTTCTGTTCTAGAGAAAGAAAATTTTGTTCTCCAATCTTTATTATACTTGGGTGTGTGTAATGTATCGTGTATCACTGTATTAGTGTATATCATTGTATATATTTGCATGAATGTTGCTTTGAGTAATCGGTATACATGCTCCGTTTCTACATCCAAAATAAGGTCAAATAATTAATGAGGTCTTATTCTCACATTTTAATGATTCAACTACATTGTACATCCAGGATAATTTAGATATATATATCTCAATTCCTGTCTAGATGTTGTTCTTAAAACCGCCACATACAATTGCCCATGTGTGAAAACTATAATAGATTCACATGAATTTCCAATCTAAATTTCCTAGTACCTTGGAAAGTAGTGGAGGGTTTTATGATTTTGGCAAGTCTTGTGCTATTAGTAATAAAATTTTTTGTCAAAAAGTTGGGATTGGAGAGCTTTGGAAGTTTCAAGTGTCCTTGTTGTTGTCAATCGGTGGAATGCCACCTAGCTTAGCAGTCTACCTTCGCGTGCCTTTTGCCAATTGAACGGAGTACATCTATCCGTGAGTTATAAGTTTTAAAGAACTTAAGCTTCTAACTTTAATATTACCCCTCTTTGCAGAGCTTTTTTTCCATATCTCATGGCCTTCACTTTGCAGAGATATTAACCATTAGGTTCCCCTAGTTCAGCATGGCTAAAGAGTATTGTGCGTAACCAGCTAAGATTAAGTATGGTGTCAGAGAAATTGTTGAAGACTCCTACACAAATTGCTCTTAGTTGGGGACTCCAAATGGTAACAGTGTGCTGCCTAAGAGGCATGGATGATGGAGAATATTTACTGCTTTGATTGGTTGATTCCTGAGGACTCTTTTGTGAAGTTCTCTTAAATTGAACATGCAATAACTAACTAATCTCTTGTAATACTGTTTTGGAATTGTAGGTAGATTTTGTTCTTTGCGTGCTCTGACTACACTTAATCAATCATTGCATGTTGTCTACTTATGCATCTGAAGCCATTTATTATTTCTTATTATTCAGAAAATAGGATCCCAACATGTTAGTTATTCATCTGTGCTTATTGACTCGTCTTCTACTTGTTTGGATGTGTGTTTGGTGGTGTTGTTCATAAAATTAATCTATAATTTCTAGACATCAAAATTACGTATGTTGTAGTAGGCATATAGTACTATTTATGTCTTGATGTGGTGGTCAGACACTATATATTAACTTTGTTTTTTGTTTGAAATAATTGTAAACTTACCAAATGGTTGCATGACAATATTTTGATGCATTGAGTGAGAAGGTGTTGCAAAAGATTGGTTTGGGAATTGATACGCAAGGTAATGTCCATATATAAGGAGTCCAATTCAATAACCGACTTTATAACTTAGTTATCATTAAAAATGATTAAAAGTTTGGCTTTTCATGTACGGCCTACCACGATCCTCGGTTGACTCTTCTTCAGTTTCCAGTTCTTCAAAATCATCAACCAATTTGTATAACTACCGAGTTGGGTTCTTCTTCTACCCATATCGAATAGAACATATTGAGCAAAATCTTATTCATTTCATATAAAATGAGCAAAACTGTGAGTCATCTGTCTCCATTGTTTGATTTTTTTTCTATTTTATTACATTTCATATATTAGAGGACCTATATTTGTATTTAGTCCACTAAAAAATGATTCTATCATTGATGCATCCGCAATTCAATATGGATGGATATATACCACATATATATGCCTCTCTTACTCTCATTTTTCCCTATAATTTAATTTTTTTATTACTTGAACGATCAATTCTCCTTTTTTTTCCCGCCTTATCCCTAAGGCTAATAAGATTTAAACTTCCTCTATAGATCGAGAGTTTCATAATAGGAAATGCTTCATTTTGATAGATTTTACATTTAAAATTTTTACGATCTAATTCAAGCACAAAATGTGATGCTTTAGTTAAACCCTTTCAATATACAGAAGGTTTTAACTATGCATTTGGTAGCCACTCCTGACACCACACGTGAACACCCCAACTAATACATCACAATTAATCTATGTAGGTACAAACTGTAGCAAACACTTATAAGTTATAAGTTATAAGTACAAAATATTTAAGTTTTTTTTATCTCGCCCAGTCCCCTTAATATTAAACTTGATAGTTTAATTCGAGTTTTTTTGGCCATCTCAACAATTAAGAGTCTCCTTGTGTATTTGCCATACTCAATTTATCTTCTTCTTTATTTCTTTCGTATATATTTTAAATAAATTATGGTATTTTTCCAAGTTACAGTTGGTCGATCTCATCCCTAGCGGTATTCTGGCTACCTGTCAATATTGCAAAATATGTATTTATTTGGACCAAGTGTATCCTATACTCCAATGCGCCTATCATCAGTCTATCCCATGTGTCCCATTCCCCAAGCCCCTTTGACGTCCCAGCAAAAGCCCCATTTCCAGTCAAGGTTTTTGTGATGTTATGTCAAATGGATTCTACGTTAAAATGGAACCTACACACGTACATAACATAATTTCTAGACTTTTTCATGATTTTTTGACAAACACACAATTTCTCTGAGTCAATTAGAGAAATTATATAATAGGAAAACACAAAACGGGACTCTATATGCTAGGCAACACAATTTTGTTTGCTTAATTTTTGGTTCCGATCAAAAAGTTATTTAACTGGCAATGAGGTTACTTGGCCACAACAATAATGATCTTCTTTTCTTTAATTCCAACATGAAATATCAAAATCTATTCACAATAGCGGATGGAGATGTCTTGGTGCCAAGTCTTGCTTAATTCAATGCAATAGTCATTCTTTTACAACTTTGAATTTAATTAGTGTGTTTCATTTCAAGTCTCATTATGCACATTTATTTTGGTGGTGTCAATGCCTACAATTTTATGACGACATCCTCTTTGCTAGTTAAATATAATTATTTTTGTGGAATTTGTAGGGTAATTTCTTTCCTATTTTTGAGGAAATAATAGTTAGTTAAAAATAATTATGTTTTAGGAAATAATTGTACATACTAATTTGAATTGCACTGAAGTTTGGAGAGTTGTACTAAAATAGGAAACCATGTGGTCGTAAGTAACCACTATTTTGAAAAGTGAAAATTGTATCAAACTCTTTAAAGAGTCCACTTGGCATGGTAGAAAGCTATTTAGGAGAGAGAAAAAGTTATTTCTCATATTAGAATGTCACTTAGGAAAGAGAAAAATCTCTCTGAGAAATCCCTGTTTTAGTATATAGATAGTAGATTGTAATTTTAGGGAGCGTCAATTCTCTTCTCACTAAGTTATTTGCTCTCATATTCCATTTGATGGTTATGTTTCTTGAATTGATCACGTTAGGTAGGATAAGGTGAAGAAGATGACTAAGCCCGGGCTCTTTATATTTGAGACTGATATATAGACCAATATATTATTGATTATCGAAAGAAAAAAAAAACAATAGACCAATATATATTCGGATTACACAACATATTCTACTGGGCTAACAAGGGTAGGGTGAAAGGTGGCGGAGCCGGGGGCCAGGTGCATGCGGCTCACCCTCAATTTTAAACAAAAAAAAATATATAGTTTTCCTATTTCCAAGTTAAAGACCAGGAAATAGTGATGGTATTTAATAGCATGAGACCTAGTGTTTGCTGCGGACTATTGGTGTCAATGAGTGGGCGGAGCCCCACGGGCTTATCGTGTTGGGTAAATAACTTAATATTATCACCGATGGATATGTTAACTTGGTTTATGGTTTTTCTTAAAACAAATAATTATGTCAAGGTATTAAATCTCAACTACACAACTATTTTTACAAACTAGAATTCTATAATTGCAACAAAACATGTAAATTGTTTTTCATTGACATTACCACTCCAATTAGCATCAAACTAGGGCAACTAAGTTGTATCGATGAGATACAAGGATAGAAGAGATCTGTAAAGTTGGAACACCTATGTTCACAGATAACAACTTCATATGCAAGATGTAAGCATCCTGAATTTTATGCATAAAACTACACGGATTAAAGTAGATAAACAAGAAGAAGAAACCAGTTTGGATAAAGATATATAAACTGTGGATGCAATTCATGTTACAGGGGATGAAATTGTAGAGGTTTATGAGGTGGAGAAAGATGCTATTACTAAGAAAGATGAAGGTTGGGAAGAAGCACTCATTTAGGCCTAAGAAAAAATAGATGATAAGGTAGCTAATAAGGAAGAACAGGTTACACCTTCTTTGGATGGTACTCATGCAAAAAAGAGAAGAGGATACAAGCTAGTGAGACAAGTCCAAGAAGGAATTGAGAACATAGTACTAAGCAGTTTATGAGCACTTCTCCCAAAGGCAAGAATCCAAGGTTGGTAATGGCTCATGTTCCTGGTAAAAATTTGGAAGATCGAATTAAAATGTTTTATAACTTTTCACTGGTAATGGCTCATGTTCGCCTCTTTAAATCTAAATTGTATTAGTCACATGATAAATGTCTATGACTTGTCGTAACCAAAGTTAAAGCAAAAGCGAGATGCGCACTATGGATAGTTGATCCGAGACACTATAATTGGACCTAATGATTGACTTGTAATTCTAGAGATGATGATTGAAGTTCCAAATTACTATTTATGACCTCACAATCCGGTAAAAATAATTTCAAGATTTATATAATTCCTCGAAGAACTTGGAATAATCTCTATATATAGTCCGACCCCTTTCAACCAAAACAAAGCCCCTCTTTAAACAATTGCATCACTCTATGTGACGTTAGTAAAACCTAATCATATCTAGAACACCTAAGAGAATTAGGAAATAAAAAATGTAGATGCACAAGAATTGTTGAAATTATTCATAAAAATCTAGACATTAGTACATAATAACATTAATGGGTCTAGAGATTTGCACTACCATTCAGTTTTGATTTTTTTCATTTCGTGTGACAAATAATAATTTCAAATAAGAGTTGTGAATAATTAGTTTAAAAATTGAGTTTTTTTTTTTTATATGTTTGGTTGGGTTGGGGTTGGCTCACCCTCACTCAATTTTCTGGCTCCGCCACTGAGGGTAGGCCCTCCCTGTATCTATTGACTATTGTCGTACTACAAACAACCATCTTGATGAGATCCTGAATCCTCCTAATCAAGCTATTCGATCATCAGGGCAAACAATATAGACAAAGACGACAACAACAGCCAAGGATCATAAGGAAAAACACCATTATCACAATAGAACTTGATACGATAGTTAAAATATCTGCTGTTTTGCTGAGCCCTCCTCCATTATTGTTTTGAGGAGGATAATACATTGTGGTGGTGGATGGAGGGGGTTGGGGCAGTAGTGTGGTGGTTGGGGTGGATGGAGTAATAGTTGGTGGTGGGGTGAGCCATGGTGAAGGAGGAGGAGATAAAGGTAAGGGATTCCGAGAAGCGGTGTAGGTGGGGTAGTAGGCAAGGATGATAAAGATGAAGGAGAAGAAGTAAACAAGAGAAGAAGCCATTTTGGGGATTCACAACTCTGAAATCAATATTGTTCACTCACCCCACTCCGGTGATCACAATTATTTATAGGACTACGTAATCCTTGATTTTAGAAAGGGTTTCCTTTTAGAAAAACAATTTTCCTAAACCATGCATCTAAACACATAAAGTTCCTAAAAATTTCAATTCCCATATTTAAAAAACCAGCAGAAATATCGTGATATATCCCGACATTTTGTTTTTCCATAACACAAACAACGTAATCCAAAAAGCAAAAACAACCGATTCAACTCACTCTTCATCTTCCCTCTCATTTTCCCACACATTCAAACTGGCACCACCTCAAAACAACAACAACAACAACCACAAAAAACTCACATTCTTACTTTTACGATGCACCTCAAACTTAACAATAAACCACCTCCTCCAACTCCACACACAGCTCATAACCTTTCCACCACCTTCCATTCCACCCAACATCATAGCCGTTAAACTCATCAAACTCTTCGCCACGCGTTCAAATCTACGCCACGCGTATAATATATTCACGCGTCTTCAAAACCCGAATATATTTACGTACAATGCTATACTCAAAGCTTTTGCTCAAAACAATGATTGGACACGTACACTTTCTTTGTTTAACTACCAGCTAACTACACCAACTGCTCCCACACCTGATGAGTATACTTTTACGTCTGTTATTAAGGCATGTGCTGGAAATGGGTGTGTTTTAGATGGGTTTAAGGTGCATGGTGTTGTTGCGAAACTTGGGCACGAGGAGAATTTGTTTGTTAAGAATTCTTTGATAGATATGTATTTTAAGTTTGGGTTTAAAAATGTTGGGGAGAAGTTGTTTGATGAAATGAGTGTTAGAGATGTTGTTAGTTGGAATACTTTGGTTAGTGGCTTTTGTTTGAGTGGTGATGTTGAGAAAGCTAGATGTGTTTTCGATCACATGGTTGAAAAGAGTTTAGTTACTTGGTCGGCGATGATAACGGGGTATACGAGGAAAGGAGAGGTGAGTGCGGCTAGGGAGCTTTTTGATAGAATGAGTGAGAGAAATGTAGTTTGTTGGAATGCTATGATTGCTGGGTATGCTCAGAATGAGAAGTATTCTGATGCTATTGACCTTTTTAGGCAAATGTTGAGAGTTAGTGGTTGTGGACCGAATGACGTTACTTTTGTTAATGTTTTGTCGGCTTGTGCTCATCTTGGTGCACTTGATTTGGGTAAATGGATTGATAGGTATATTAGGAGAAGTGGGATGGAGTTGAATCTTTTCTTGGGGAATGCACTGGCAGATATGTTTGCCAAGTGTGGATGTTTAAAGGATGCTAGGCGAGTTTTCAATGAGATGCACGATAGAGATGTAATCACATGGAGTATACTTATTTCTGGATTGGCAATGCATGGACATGCAGGGGAAGCTTTTGGTTACTTTTATGAAATGCTTAAATGTGGAATAAAACCAAATGATATCACTTTCATGGGAGTATTATCAGCATGTACTCATGCTGGGCTTGTGGACGAGGGACTTAAGTATTTCAATCAGATTGACAAAGTGTATGGAATTTCTTCTACAGTCGAGCATTATGGATGTGTAGTCGATCTTCTTAGCCGTGCTGGGCGGCTCAAAGAAGCAGAAGATTTGATCAATTCAATGCCGATGAAACCCAACGTTATAGTTTGGGGGGCACTGCTTGGTGGTTGTCGGACCTACAAAGACATTGAGCGAGGGGAGCGTGTTGTCCAGCATATCCTAGAGTTAGACTCTGGGCACTCTGGAAGTTATGTTTATCTGTCCAATGTTTATGCTTCAATGGGTAGGCTGGAAGATGCTGCAAGCTGTAGACTTAAGATGCGAAAGAATGGGGTGATGAAAACTCCGGGAGGCAGTTGGATTGAGATCGGTCACATAGTCCACGAGTTCTTCATGGGAGACAGATCTCACCCTCAAACTGACAAGATTTACTCTATGATCAGTGAATTGGGGTCAAGAATGAAGTTGGCCGGGTATAAACCAAACACGGACCTTGTGGTGCATAGCGTAGACGAAGAAGAGAAGGAAGACGTACTATTCACTCACAGTGAGAAGTTAGCTATTGCCTTTGGGCTTATCAGCACTAGAGAAGGAACCACAATTCGGGTAATGAAGAATTTGAGAGTTTGTACTGATTGTCATGAAGCTACAAAGTTCATATCGAAAAATCGTTGGTCGAGAGATTATTGTGCGAGACAGGAGTCGCTTCCATCATTTCAAAGATGGGAGTTGTTCTTGTAATGATTATTGGTGATGGAGTTGTTCGTGTACTGATTGTTGGTGATATAAGTTATGTGTATTACTGTATTAGGAATGAAGGAATAAGTGAATATGGATGCCTTCTATTTAAACAGAGTTAACAAAGTTGTGAAAGGGTTACAAGGCATAGATGTGAGTGTTTTTACGAGGTTTTACTGAGGTTTTGTTGTCATGGAGCTCATAAAGCATCTCAACTGCTTTTTTCGGACTTTGTCAAACAATGAAATCTTGGCTCGATTGCTTCTTATATTTATTATTGCAACTTCAGATGCTACCGGAGTAAATCAACCTGCTGAGGGGCAACCCACTATGTTTTGAGAAAGGTGTGTGAACGTAAGCATTGCACTAGAGGATGCAGCTTTTGAGTTTTCTATTATAAATTGTTTCTGTTAATATCTAATTTTGAATTTTAATATTTTTTTCTCATTGTCTGCAGAACGGAAGCATTGACTTAATTGGCTCCATATTTGGAGTTTTAGACAGCATAGATAGGCGAATCACTTGCGACTTATATCCATTGGAGACTTAAGCAAGTCGTCAACTTAAAAGCAAATTTACCTATGGGATACAAGGATGTTGTGCTCAGCTGTAGAAGCTGTAAAGGCCGTCAGAGTTTTGTAATTCAGGCATATAATTATAATCTATGTGGGATGTGAGTGAGAAGACTCGGCATGTAAAGAGGTATTTGGATGCCATTCACAGTTAATTCAATTTAATCAGAATCCAAGCTACTAGTCACTTGTCACAAGTATGGTTATGACTTGTGAGATCCTTCACCATAATTCCTGTGATCTGTCCAACCTGAACTTTGTATTCTTTAAAGAGACAAAAGGTAAAAAGCAAGCTAAGTGCTGGTTTATCACAAGACAAGGAAAACAACTAGCTCTAGTGAACCCACGTGGCATTCTTGTAGCTTTGTATTAGCTCACGACGTGCATATATTTCATAATCAAAAGTAACAATCGAAACCATGGCCACCAGCTTTTTAAGCCCCAGAAACTCTCTTCTCCCTCCCTCAACCAAATATTTCTCTGCATTTCCCTCTAGGAAGTCCATTTCTTCAGGTTATTTTAGACTAATAACAAGCAAAGCTACAACAACCAAGGTAAGAAAAAAAAATCACTGTGCAATTTTTTTCTTCTTCCAATGACTATGGATTATTAGTACTAACTGAATTGTTGTTGTTGTTGTTGTTTTTTTTTTTTTTTTTTTTTTTTTTTATGTTTGGGGAATGATAATATGTAGATGGAAGCAAGTGAGGAAGTGAAGTCAAATACTAAAAAGAAGATATTTGTTGCTGGGGCAACAGGAGCTACTGGTAAAAGGGTTGTTGAGCAGTTGTTAGCTAAAGGTTTTGCAGTTAAAGCTGGAGTTAGAGATATAGGGAAAGCCAAGAATACTTTTTCAGACAACCCATCTTTGCAATTTGTAAGTTGTTTTAGTTTTAATATGTTGTGAAGTTTGGTTTTGTTTTTGAGGTTTCTTTTAGTTTCAATGTTGAATATTGGTGAACTTATTGCAGGTGAAAGCAGATGTGACTGAGGGTTCCACGAAGTTAGCGGAAGCTATAGGCAATGATTCTGAAGCTGTGATTTGTGCTACAGGATTTCGTCTGTTCTATGGACTTAACACAACCATGGAAGGTGAACTCCTCATAAACCAATCCAAGTTTTTTCATAGACATTGTGATTTAGATTAGGCTATACAAGGTTAGGGTGTGGTCCTGCATTCGGGTATTCCTCATTCCAAAGTCATGGCATAGGGGTCAAGTTCAATCAAATTGTTGTAGCAGTGGCGGCACGGTTTGGGTGGATTGTGCATTATCTTCTGTAGTGAATTTGGTTACCTTCAAACACACAACTAATACCTTCACATGATCCCTCCAACTCCTTTCCCCTGATATAGAAATTTAATTATTGTATTACCCTATATTATAAGTCTATGATTTCCTAAAGAAATTTTCTTTGCACAAGCACAAAGTCAACTACGGGGTTGTCAATTGTCATATGTTTTATAGTGGACACCATCATCTATGGCTGGTTTATCTAGAGCTTTGAGGGTCATTAACAGTTATGCCGAATTAATTGCTGTTTTGGTTTCCTTCACGGCTTCACCTCACCACGTTTACTTTGTTTTCCTGTGGTCCTACCTTAATCGTAGTAGAAATTCTAATAACTTATCTGGATCTCCATCAAGTCATCAACCATATTGGAGAAATTATGTTCTGAGTGTTGCTCAAATATCTCATGTTTTCTGTGTCTTCAGGTTGATAATTTGGGAACGGTGAACCTTGTTGACGCTTGCCAGAAAACTGGAGTGAACAAATTCATTCTTGTCAGTTCCATATTAGTCAATGGAGCTGCAATGGGACAACTACTGAACCCAGCTTACATCTTTCTAAATGTATTTGGACTTACGTTGATAGCGAAGTTACAAGCAGAGAAATATATTAGGAAATCTGGCATCAATTATACCATTATTAGGCCTGGTGGGTTGAAGAATGACCCCCCAAGTGGAAATATCATTATGGAGCCAGAGGTATCAACACCAATCCCTACTTCTTCACAATGTTCCTTTATTAACTAGTATATAGTGCAAAGTCAGATACCTTCATGTCTGCCTCCTTATGTAACCTTTGCAGGATACACTATCTGGAGGAGCTATATCCCGAGATCAGGTTGCAGAAGTTGCTGTCGAGGCATTGGATCTCACAGAATCTTCATACAAGGTTGTGGAGATAGTTGCTCGCGCTGAAGCTACTAAACGGTCAATCAAGGATCTCTTTGGTTCTATAAAGCAACACTGAACTCTACATTTGCACATGAAGGTCTGATATATTGGTATGTGGATGGTGTTCTGATATCCTCTGCAGTTACAGCGTATACATTTAGCTCACTTTCTCTAATTTTCACTGCAGAAATTGTTGTATATCTTAATTCATACTAGCGAGATGTGAAATTACAAGAGGTTTACAATGTAAATTCAGAAAGAGTATGAACTTTTAAGAGGAAAACACGTAGATAGATATTGTTTCTTCTGATGAAACCTTTTTGCATACGAGTATCACCAGTATCTCAAGTTTCACAATAAAATTGAATTAAAAGAACCAAGCAACAAGGGGAGCCATGGCTGCAAGAATGGCAGGAACACAAAGAGCCACCGCAGCATTTTGCATGGTTGGAGATGGGGTGGTCTCGCCTACATCTTCAATAGATACTGTAGCTTTTAAAGTACTGAATGCAAGCAGAACCATCATGTAGATGCTGAAATTAAACCATGGCAAATATGCAACTCTACGTTTCTCCCTAAAATTCCTTTAAAATCTAGTAGTAATAATGGAGAATGATATGGATCAGCAGATGCTAATTCAGATTTAGAGGTAGAGAGGGAGGCTGGGGGGACTATGTGCTCTTATTGGTGGGATTTGTGGAGTGAAGAAAAATCTTATAGCTCTTGCATACAGCAGTTGTTAATATATATAGACAAGGGTCAAGCCACCTAGTAGCCTAGCACATGGATTACAAAAATTCAGGTGAAAAACTGAAAATATAGCGTATGTTTTTTCAAATCCAGTTAAGAGTTTCAGTGAACCAAAATTTTCACCAAAACATGTTACGGGAGCCATCCAAGTTTGGTCCAAGACGCTTTGAGGAGTGAGGACCAAGCGTCACGAATCTGTCCAGGGAACAAGTTTGATTGCAGCTTTGGAAGCTATATATACTGCAAGGATAAGAAACTCAGTAGGAATCTGAATGCCAAGTTTGATTGCAGCTTTGGAAGCTATATATACTGCAAGGATAAGAAACTCAGTAGGAATCTGAATGCCAGTACCTGTTTTTGGATTTCTTATTGAAACTGAGCCAAGGACAGCATTGTAGAGTACTAGAGTCGATCATATTCATGTAAAACAACATTGGAATAAAAAGAATGTTGGCAAGACAAAACTGTAAACACAGCAAAGACACAATAATATTATGCATTTGTGTTTTGCTTTTCACATCATATTGAATCCCAAATTCGTTTATCAAGTGAGCGGAGTGAACGATCTTGGCCCGGGTGGGGTACCTGGCCCAAAAAATGAATTGATTGGTTTCTGTCTGTCCTCATCTCTTCTCTTTTTTTCATCCCTTTCCCTCTTTGTCCCTCTCCCTTTCCCTCTCCACTCCCTCTCCCTCTCCACTCCTCCCTCTTTCTCTCCGCTCACGCCCCCACTGTTTTGCAGTATACTAGTTACATTGGCCAAGCCATCCAGTTGACATTATAATTTTCCCGCAGAATTCACGTCTTTAATCAAGTGAGCAGAGTGAACGTTATAGGCCAACCGGGGTATGTGGCGCAAAAAGTATTTTAGTTGGTTTCTGTCTGTCCTCATTCTCGATCAATTTCTCCATCACTCTCTCTCCTTCTTTCTCAACCAAATCAATTCTCCCCACCATAAACCCATCTCTCCCTCTCTCTTCTCCACCTCCGCTCACGCCTCTCCACTGTTTGCAGTTATCTAGTTAGTTTTGGGTCAGGTGAAACATGCATGTAGTTGTCTGACTGCCAAACTGAAAGCTCTGGTGAACCCACCTGGCATTTCTGTAACTTGTGTATTAACTCATGATGACACACGTGCATAATGAAAAGTAAGAATCAAAAAATGGCCACCAGATTTTTAACTCTCAGAAACTCTCTTCTCCCTCCCTCAACCAAATATTATTTCTCTGCATTTCCCTCCATTTATTCCACTTATTTTAGACTAATAACTACAACAACCATGGTAAGATTATTTTTTTCTTCTTGCAATCATTACGTATTATTAGTACTAATTGGATTGGTGTTTATGTTTGTGGGAATGATAATATGTAGATGGAAGGAAGTGATGATTTGAGGAAGATATTTGTTGCTGGGGCAACAGGAGCTACTGGTAAAAAGATTGTTGAGCAGTTGCTAGCTAAGGGCTTTGCAGTTAAAGCTGGAGTTAGAGATTTAGAGAAAGCCAAGAATACTTTTTTAGGCAGCCCATCTTTGCAATTTGTAAGTTGTTTTAGTTTTAACATATTGTAAAGTTTGGTTTTTTTTTTGAAGTTCAATTAATAAGTTTCTATGGTAATGGTGGACTTGTAGGTGAAAGCAGATGTGACTGAGGGTTCAGCGAAGTTAGCGGAAGCTATAGGAGATGATTCTGAAGCTGTGATTTGTGCTACAGGGTCTGGTCTTTCTTGGGACTTAACACCTCTGAAATCAATATTGTTCACTCACCCCGACTCCGGTGATCACAATTATTTATAGTACTAAGTAAGCCTTGATTTTAGAAATGCGTTCACTATTAAATCGAATAGAGACTTGCCCGCATGTCTTTGTGTTTAATGAGTTTGTATGTACTGGAATTTAAAATTCTTGTAAATCAACCGATAGTTTCCACAATAAAATAATGATGCCCATCTCAACACTAAACCCTTCACTCATCAACCTCAAAACTTATTGGATAACCCGTATCACTGAAATCAACCACAAATTAGACCAATCTATGAATCCATGCGTTACTCTGTCCTCTCATGAAGAACTGTCAAACTCATGGCTGTATTGCGTTACAGAAGAAAAAAATATTTGCAGAGAATGACAGTAAGTTAAGTGGGCCTTCTTTGATTCTCTCTCTCACAAGGAACGAGTTGCCGCCTGTAATTGACTTTTTTTTTTTTGGGTTGATAATGTGGTTTTAAAGGTACTAAAAAGGTGTTGAGATTCTAAGTGGGTGTGATTGGTTCGCTAAGAATAAAAAAGTCAGCTCAAGCTAAATAAAGAATCGGGTACTTGTTTTATTCGATGTATTTATATGCAATTGCACCTATTTCTATTTCCATGTAACCGCCCACAAAATAATATTTGGTAGCAAAATGCAAATAGACAGTTATTGTAACAAGTTGTAATTATGTGCACTATATAAGTAGTTTCCATGACATCCAATTGCAGCCAAAAAAATTGTGTAAATAGATGCAAATACAAGAGAGGCGGTTTGTGAAAAAAAGAAATAGATGATAATGTAACCAACTTTACATTTTTTTGCCTTGGGTTTACCAAATAAGGAAGTTAGATGCAATACAATCACATGCCATTTGCAGCCATTTGTCATTTGCAACTCGGTTCACCGAACCAAACATAGCAAAAATCAGATTTGTTACCATCACAAAAAACTAATAAATTGGGCATCTTGGCCTGTAAACATTGACACGTGTCTATTTCTTTGGCATATTCATTTGTTAGCGTGTGAGATTAATTATAACTAGATTGGTAAATAGACAAACGCCAGGCGGTTTGGTTAAAGCATCAAAGGTAATATCGTCAATCTACTAAAAAAACAGGGGGTAACATAGTCAAAACAAAAAATGACTAAAAATTTTAGAGATACATAATTTTTTTTTTCACTATTGCAGGACTGTAGATGAAAGTCCCGGACATTAAAGTAGTTTATACTAGATTTTGAACCCAGGCATACGCCCGAGATCTTTTAGGCATCTTTCGTGATGTAAAAGAAATATTTTATTATGATAGTTTTTATATTTAAAAAAATTATGGTCTAATTCAAGCACAAAATGTGTATTGTTTTTTCGCGTAAGACTCCTAAAAGTATAAGCAACTAACCCAACCAATGAGGCATGAGGCATGAGGCAGTGACCCACTACTAATTTTACTATCATCACTTGAAGTTTCCAAGTTGAAGTAGAGTTTACAAGAAAAAACTTTCAAAACCATTATGCTTATTCTTGTGACCTGCGAGGACAGTCTTGAGTTCTAATTTTCAGTAGAGCTTGAGAACATGAACTATTTTTTTAGAAGGTTTTTATCTTTTTCGTGTATTTTTACTTCTTCCTTTAGTAAATCTTATCGCTTCAAATAGTTTTTGTAAGGGAAAAGAGATAAAGACTTCCCCTTTTTGGGTGGTTCCTGAGGACACTAGTTGGAACGGAGGCACTTCTCTGTCCAGCATGGATCTTTCAGAGTTTGAACAAACCCCAGCACCAAGGGGAGCGATCACTTAATGCAAAACACCTAAAGAACGACCTCAAAACCAACAAACAAGAGTCTTGATCCTAAAAATAATGATGAAGTCGCAGCAAAAATAACCGCCGGCAACAATGAAGGAATGTCTATGCGGATAAAGCAAGGGAGAGAATGACAAACTATAGATTTGGAATCTCCGCCATTGCCAAGCAAGAGAGGGACACTTTAGCAATCAAATTATCAAAAGCCAAAAAGTAGAAAAAGGTTTAGAGGCTTGCAAATATGCGCTAGTAACAAGACTAGACATGGAAAACTGAACTTGGAGAATGCTAGATTTGAAGCTAACAACAAATGGGGTATGAATGAAGAGGTTAAGATTTCACCACTAGGCAAAGGGATATCTAATCTTTGCAATTTAAGAATGAAATAGACTTAAAAAAAGTGAGTTTCGGTGAACCTTGGTTTCTTGGTTCTCAACTCCTTAGACTTTCACCATGGACTCCAAACTTCAACATAGACACTCATAGGCACTCAACTACCCTTGTTTGGGTGAAAATTTCTGGACTCGTTTTGAATCTTTTGGGAGGTGGAGAGTCTTATGGCTATGGGAAGAACTGTCGGAAATCCTATTCGAGTAGACAAGAACTCACTGGAAAGAAATACGGATACTATGCAAGTGTGCATGTAGATATAGATATGTCCAAAGCTGTTCCTGATAAAATCCTAGTAGAAGTTGAGGGTACCAATATTGAATTCTGGCACGAGGTTCAATTAGCCAAATTGCCAAAATTTTGCAACCATTGCAAAATTGTGGGTCACATGGTGGGAGAATGCGGAGTCCTCGAGAAAGATCTGAATGCAGTTCCTACAGTTACAAATCCTAAAGAAGGAGGTGAAAAGGAGAGACAAATGAGCAAAAACCAAAAGAAAAGATAGAGGCAAAAAGAGAAACAACCTGAAGCACACATTGTAATGAAGACTACTTCAGCCCCAAATGAAGTTATGGAAGTAGTGATGCTGGATAAGGACCAAGAAGTTGGAAAAGATGGGGGGACATATAATAATATGGACATTGATGGGGAGGCAGAAGACAGTTCAAAATATGAAGAGGATTCCGAAACAGTGGGCAGTGAACAGGGTTTTGAGGATGCAGTTGATTCAGCACAAGAGATGGCGGTGAGTATAGACACTGATCAGGACAAAGGAAATATGGAACACAGAGATCAGGGAAGTATGTCCAGTGCGCTAGTGATTCATGATCCTCAAGAAGAGGTCATAAGGGCACATAAAGCAATAGATTCAGCCTGGAGAAATCTGGTAACATAGGCAGCAGAAGCAGTTTTAAGTGAGTCGGAGCCTCCAACAGAAGTGATAATAGATAGTATTGTGCTGCATGAGCAGAGTAGAGAAGCATCTCTGGTGATTGAGACAAGGAATTATTTTGTCAGTTTACTTGAGGAAGAACAATCCAGGGAATCACAGATGTAGGAACAAGTTCTTAAAGAGGCGTCTCAAGTGAAAGGGAACCTGGCAAAGCAAAGTGATTTACCCAAAACACTTGCGGGAGCAAGGAAGCCTAAGAAAACAGAAAGCAGTGTTTCTCATCCTTCTACAAGATCAAGAGCAATGCAAGCACCCTCCTCCACACCCTCAATATGAAGATTTTATATATGTTGGAATGTTAGAGGTGTTCGTAAGGAGAAATCTTTAGTGAGAATAAAAGAGATGTTAGCGCAATTTCAACCAGACATTGTATGTTTGATGGAACCACTAATCAAGCCGACAAATAATTATGTCCTTCGCTTAAGACTGACTTATTTAGATTATAATTTTGTGCACAATGACACCGATGATTGAAAGGGTAATATTTGGCTCTTATGGAGAAGAGGTTTGAATGTACTTTTGGTGCAAGCCTCAACACAGCAGATTACTGTATCGGTGGAAGGTTGTTTTATTTCTACTGTTCATGCTAGTTGTTTGGCCAGAATAAGAAAAGTTTTGTGGACTGAGTTAGAATATGTCAAACCTAATGCTCCATGGATTGTGGTTGGAGATTTTAATGTTGTACTGCTCAACGAAGAAAAGAAAGGAGTTCGACCGCCACGACCCAAGGTCGCCCTGCAGGCCGGATTTTCACAACTGGGTAAATCAAAATGAACTCATTCAAAGCGATTATGTGGGAAGCAAGTTCACTTGGTTCAACAATCAGAAAGGAGAAAGAAGAGTAATTGCAAGGTTAGACAGAATGTTTTTCAATGAAGAATGGCTATTGAAGTTCGAAGGATGGAGATACAAGGTGGGTAGCAGAACAGGATCAGATCATGCACCTCATATGGGAAGTATGACCAATATTTCCAAACCTGATAATATTCCATTCATATTCAATATTGCGTGGACGCCTCATCAAGATTTTAAAGAGGTTGGTGCAAGAGAAATGGCAGGGTTTCGAGGAGAGGCTCCCCTATTTACCATTTCACTCAAAAACTAAAGATGCTTAAGATAGAGTTAAGAGAGTGGAACAAGTTTGCCTTCGAAGATATTGAACAGAGAGTTGTTTCTGCAAAAATGGCAATGGAGGAAGCACAGATAAAGACAATGAAAACCCAAGTAATATTGCATGGTATGAAGAAATGGTCAACAAGGAAGCTCTTTTAGAAGAAGCCTATTCAGTTAAGGACACTTACTGGAAGATGAAAAGTAAAGCCAGCTGGATGACAGGTAGTGAAAGAAACACAACCTATTATCATAGGCTATGTAAACTCAGGCTTTCAAAGTCCATGTTCTTAGAAATACAAAATGAAGAGGGAATGGTTTTATCGAATCAGAGGGGGACATAAAGCAATATGTAGTAGCATACTACACTGAAAAATTCAAGAAGAAGGAGACCTCGATCAGTGAGGACCTACTCAATCTTATTCCGCAGAGTGTGTCTCAAGAAGTAAATGAATTTCTATGCTCAGTCCCCACTCCTCTAGAAATATTAGAAGCGGTAAAAGCCATGAACTCTGATAGCTGCCCGGTCCAGATGGCTATCAAGGGCATTTCTATGTCAGCTCTTGGGAGATAATAAAGAAGGATGTCATCGAGGCGGTGGTGTCGTTTTTCAAGGAAGGTATTATTACTATTGGAGCCAATGCATGTTTTATATCTTTGATTCCAAAAGATAAAAGCTCTTTAAAGCTATCATAGTTTAGACCAATTTGTATGAGTAACTTTATCATCAAGTTGTTTTCTAAGATCATGCAGCTCCGACTTAATGTTCATATCTCTGGAATGGTTTCTGGTGAACAAAGTGGCTTCATACAAGATAGATCTTCACAATGCAAGCAAGTATCTGCTTAGCATTTGAAATGATAAATGCCCTCGACAACAAGACAGAAAGGGGGAGTATAGCCATCAAAGTGGATATTTCCCAAGCGTACGACACCATGAGTTGGGAGTTCCTCAATACAGTCATAGAAAATTTTGGTTTTTGTCAGAAGTGGATTAGCATGTCTCAAGCTATCCTCAAATCGGCAAGGCTATCTGTTTTGATTAATGGTGGACCGGTGGGTTATATTCCAGTAGAGAGGAGATCCCTTATCTCCCCTCCTTTTTGCTTTAGCCAAAGACTCTTTGAGTAGAAGTCTAAACAAGCTTAGGGAGTTAAAACTTATTCGACCTCTAACTAAAGCTAAAGTTATTCCATCCCCCTCACATCTCTTTATGCGGATGACATTATTATTATTTTCTCAAAGGGGATGGAGAAAGCATTGAAAATATTGCACAACTTCTAGAGACTTATCAGATGGCTTCAGGGCAAATTATGAATAAAGAGAAGAGCAAACTATTTGCAGGTGGTATGCACTGGACTAGACAAAGAGAAATCCAAGCGATACTGGGTGTCGAAGGTGGAACTCTTCTAGAGAACTATCTAGGGGAAACCGTTGTTTCAGAGAAGGGTACATAAAGCAGCAGTGGGTCCTCTTTTAGACAAGATCAAGAAGAGAGTGACTGGGTGGAAAGGGAAGCTTCTCTCTTTTCAGGGAAGGAGTATTATTATAGTGAAATCGGTGCTCACCAGTATACCAGTATACAACATGGGTGTCTATAAATGGCCGGTAAGTACCATTATGGAGGTTGAAAAAATTCAAAGGAATTTTTTATGGACTGGTAATCCCACCACGAAGAAATTAGTGACTGTAGCTTGGAACAAGGTGTGCAAACCTATCTCGGAAGGAGGCTTGGGTATTAGGAAATTAAAGGAGATGAACTTGGCATTGATTATGAAACTGTGCTGGCATATGCTTACTAAAGAGGATGAGTTTTCTGTTTTTATGAGAAGCAAATATATGACAAGAGATGGTGAACCTATTGAATATTACACTCAATCCACTGTATGGCCAAGTTTGAAATGGACTTGAAAAGAAATAAAATCTAGGAATCAATGGGTCATTGAAGATGGAACAAAGATAGATTTATGGAGAGATAACTAGTGAAGGCAACAATCTATTCAAACAAATCTTCAGTTAAGTCCAAAGCAGCTGAAACGATGTAGGGCTACTGTGAGTCACATTATTTCAGATGGAAGCTAGGTGGGTGATACCAACCCATTTGAAAGATTTGATGGCAGCAGCAGGTATGCCTCACCTACTTAGAAACAATCTGTCATTGAAGGACTATTGAATTTGGAAGCCAGATCAGAAGGGAATGTTCTCGGTGAGGTCAGCATATGAAGAAATTAGATTTAAAAATCAAAAGGTATATATGGTGGGATAAATTTCTCTGGAATTCTTATGTTAACCCAAAACTCTCGGCCATTGCTTGGAAGCTTCTACATAAATGCGCTGCAACAGACACATACTTAACAGGCAAAGGGATAAAAGGCGTCTCTAAATGCTACTTGGGATGTGATAGAGAAGAAGACTTGCAACATGTTATTTGGGAATGCAGTTTTTCAAGGCAACCTTTGGAACTGGTTAGTTGAGATGTTTAACTTCAGTAAGGTGTTCTCTAACTTTAAAGAGCGTATGCTTATAAGTAATGCTTATAAGTAAGAATCAAAGTCCGATCATCAAGCACTTATGGAATGCGGCAGTGGTGGTTGGCATGGTTATAATGTGGGTGCACAGAAATGGAATTGTTTTCGAGGAAAAGGAAAAAAATATGTCGAATGCAAAGCAAATATTAAGAAGCGATTCATTACTCTTATGCTCTATCAAAGGGACACAGTTGACACTCAGATATGGAAGTACTTCAAAGATGGAACTTGACGCCAAAGTTCCCAAAAGTACCGAGAATAATCAAAGACTGTAAATGGAATCCCCCAGATGATGGCATCATAAAGGTAAACACTGATGAGGCCTCACATGGCAACCCAGTCCTAGCTGGATACGGATAAGTTTATCGGAATAGTAATAGTGAAGTGTTGTTGGTGGTTTGCAAGAACATAGGGATGGTGACGAGTTATGTGGCAGAGGTTATGGGAATTATAGAAAGTATAGAAGTGGTTATTGACAAGGGTTGACACAAGCTATGGATAGAGTCTGACTCAAAGGCTAGGCGACAGTCATCGCTTTTGGTACTTCAGAGCTTCCGTGGGAAGTGAGACCTCGTTGGGAGACTTGTAAACAGAAGTTGAGCTATGTGTTGATCTCACATACGTGGCGTGAAGTTAACTTCTCAGCTGATCAAGTTGCAACACATAGTCTGACCCTCAACCTACAAGAACAAGTTCTTTATCCAGGTAAACTAGCATAGATTTCCAAGTGGGAAATGCCAGATTTTGTGTACTTCAGATTTGATTAAGGTTAATTATGAACCATTTCCTAATTAAGCCAACCTTTTGTAATTTTATTTCATGGTAATATAATTTGCTAACTTAGAAAAAAAAGAGACTTGCATTGCTTGGAAAGATAGTCTGCAACCAGATATGTCATCCCTCCAAACCCCAAAAACATTGCACGTATATATTGTTCAAATTGCATTTTTTTAGTATTGCCAACTTGTTTCATATGTTTGAATTGAGACTATTGAAAGTCATACTGGATTCGACTTACATATAAATCGACTTTAATAGTTGGTACTTTAATGGGTTTTGGGCTTGGCTATTATAATTGGTCCAAACTCAGTTGTTATTAGAGTGAAGAGTTTGTGTTTCTTGAGTTAGAGCATGTGTCCTGGTGTCTCCTATTTCGACCTTTTTTCTTGAAACCCGTGTCCAATTTTTTAGTTGAAACTTGAAATTGAGAATTAAGTTATTACTTCATTTCTCTTTGGATTAATTTGAAGTTATTATATTCTTTTTGGATTTTTAAATTGCTTTTATGTACTTCATTAGTTGCATTCGTCTCCTTCAACAATTATTTTTCGTTCTTGACAGTGTTATTGCAGGTATTTATTTGATATATTTGTTTTTAAATATATTTTTTAGTGCAATCAGTAAATCCGCTCTAGAGAATTGGTAATTGATTAAATATGTAGTAATGTATAGTATATTGTTGCATTGTTTATTGTTTCCTTGGAAATATACTACTTCGTTGACCATCCCACCTCAACACCTCTTTAACCTGTTTAGTATTTTAGTTCACAGTAATGTTGATATAGGTAACAGTTCGGTTGTTGAATTGTTTAAGTAACATTGATGCTATGGGATGTTCTGAGAAGCCCATTCTTTTTTTGTTGAGATTTTTAAACTAATATGCCAGATAAGTTGTTTCTGTTCTAGAGAAAGAAAATTTTGTCCTCCAATCTTTATTATACTTGGTCATGTGTAAGTGTACGTGTATCACTGTATTAGTGTATATCATTGTATATATTTGCATGAATGTTGCTTTGAGTAATCAGTATACATGCTCCCGTTTCTACATCCAAAATAAGGTCAAATAATTAATGAGGTCTTATTCTCACATTTTAATGATTCAACTACATTGTACATCCAGATAATTTAGATATATATATCTCAATTCCTGTCTAGATGTTGTTCTTAAAACCGCCACATACAATTGCCCATGTGTGAAAACTATAATAGATTCACATGAATTTCCAATCTAAATTTCCTAGTACCTTGGAAAGTAGTGGAGGGTTTTTATGATTTTGGCAAGTCTTGTGCTATTAGTAATAAAATTTTTTTGTCAAAAAAGTTGGGATTGGAGAGCTTTGGAAGTTTCAAGTGTCCTTGCTGTTGTCAATCAGGTGGAATGCCACCTAGCTTAGCAACAGTCTCAGTTGCGTGCCTTTTGCCAATTGAACGGAGTACATCTATCCGTGAGTTATAAGTTTTAAAGAACTTAAGCTTCTAACTTTAATATTACCCCTCTTTGCAGAGCTTTTTTTCCATATCTCATGGCCTTCACTTTGCAGGGATATTAACCATTAGGTTCCCCTAGTTCAACATGGCTAAAGAGTATTATGTGTAAGCAGCTAAGATTAAGTATGGTGTCAGAGAAATTGTTGAAGACTCCTACACAAATTGCTCTTAGTTGGGGACTCCAAATGGTAACAGTGTGCTGCCTAAGAGGCATGGATGATGGAGAATATTTACTACTTTGATTGGTCGATTCCTGAGGACTCTTTTGTGAAGTTCTCTTAAATTGAACATGCAATAACTAACTAATCTCTTGTAATACTGTTTTGGAATTGTAGGTAGATTTTGTTCTTTGCGTGCTCTGACTACACTTAATCAATCATTGCATGTTGTCTACTTATGCATCTGAAGCCATTTATTATTTCTTATTATTCAGAAAATAGGATCCCAACATGTTAGTTATTCATCTGTGCTTATTGACTCATCTTCTACTTGTTTGGATGTGTGTTTGGTGGTGTTGTTCATAAAATTAATCTGTAATTTCTAGACATCAACATTACGTATGTTGTAGTAGGTATATAGTACTATTTATGTCTTGATGTGGTGGTCAGACATTATATATTAACTTTGTTTTTTGTCCGAAATAATTGTAAACTTACCAAATGGTTGCATGACAATATTTTGATGCATTGAGTGAGAAGGTGTTGCAAAATATTGGTTTGGGAATTGATACGCAAGGTAATGTCCATAAGGAGTCCAATTCAATAACCGACTTTATAACTTAGTTATCATTAAAAATGATTAAAAGTTTGGCTTTTCATGTACGGCCTACCACGATCCTCGGTTGACTCTTCTTCAGTTCCAGTTCTTCAAAATCATCAACCAATTTGTATAACTACCAAGTTGGGTTCTTCTTCTACCCATATCGAATAGAACATATTGAGCAAAATCTTATTCATTTCATATAAAATGAGCAAAATCTGTAGTCATCTGTCTCCATTGTTTGATTTTTTTTCTATTTTATTACATTTCATATATTAGAGGACCTATATTTGTATTTAGTCCACTAAAAAATGATTCTATCATTGATGCATCCGCAATTCAATATGGATGGATATATACCACATATATATGCCTCTCTTACTCTCATTTTTCCATATAATTTAATTTTTTATTACTTGAACGATCAATTCTCCTTATCCCTAAGGCTAATAAGATTTAAACTTCCTCTATAGATCGAGAGTTTCATAATAGGAAATGCTTCATTTTGATAGATTTTACATTTAAAATTTTTACGATCTAATTCAAGCACAAAATGTGATGCTTTAGTTAAACCCTTTCAATATACAGAAGGTTTTAACTATGCATTTGGTAGCAACTCCTGACACCACACGTGAACACCCCAACTAATACATCACAATTAATCTATGTAGGTACAAACTGTAGCAAACACTTATAAGTTATAAGTTATTAGTACAAAATATTCAAGTTTTTTTTTATCTCCCCCAGTCCCCTTAATATTAAACTTGATAGTTTAATTCGAGTTTTTTTGGCCATCTCATCAATTAAGAGTCTCCTTGTGTATTTGCCCTACTCAATTTATCTTCTTCTTTATTTCCTTCTTATATATTTTAAATAAATTATGGTATTTTTCCAAGTTACAGTTGGTCGATCTCATCCCTAGCGGTATTCTGGCTACCTGTCAATATTGCAAAATAGGTATTTATTTGGACCAAGTGTATCCTATACTCCAATGCGTCTATCATCAGTCTATCCCATGTGTCCCATTCCCCAAGCCCCTTTGACGTCCCAGCAAAAGCCCCATTTCCAGTCAAGGTTTTGTGATGTTATGTCAAATGGATTCTACGTTAAAATGGAACCCACACGCATTACATAACATAATTTCTAGACTTTTTTCATGATTTTTTGACAAACACACAATTTCTCTGAGTCAATTAGAGAAATTATATAATAGGAAAACACAAAACGGGACTCTATATGCTAGGCAACACAATTTTGTTTGCTTAATTTTTGGTTCCGATCAAAAAGTTATTTAACTGGCAATGAGGTTACTTGGCCACAACAATAATGATCTTCTTTTCTTTAATTCCAACATGAAATATCAAAATCTATTCACAATAGCGGATGGAGATGTCTTGGTGCCAAGTCTTGCTTAATTCAATGCAATAGTCATTCTTTTACAACTTTGAATTTAATGAGTGCGTTTCATTTCAAGTCTCATTATGCACATTTATTTTGGTGGTGTCAATGCCTACAATTTTATGACGACATTCTCTTTGCTAGTTAAATATAATTATTTTTGTGGAATTTGTAGGGTAATTTCTTTCCTATTTTTGAGGAAATAATAGTTAGTTAAAAATAATTATGTTTTAGGAAATAATTGTACATACTAATTTGAATTGCACTTAAGTTGGGAGAGTTGTACTAAAATAGGAAACCATGGTAGTAAGTAGCCACTATTTTGAAAAGTGAAAATTGTATCAAACTCTTTAAAGAGTCCACTTGGCATGGTAGAAAGCTATTTAGGAGAGAGAAAAAGTTATTTCTCATATTAGAATGTCACTTAGGAAAGAGAAAAATCTCTCTGAGAAATCTCTATTTTAGTATATAGATAGTAGATTGTAATTTTAAGGAGCGTCAATTCTCTTCTCACTAAGTTATTTGCTCTCATATTCCATCAGAATTGATGGTTATGTTTCTTGAATTGATCACGTTAGGTAGGATAAGGTGAAGAAGATGACTAAGCTCGGGCTCTTTATATTTGAGACTTATATATAGACCAATATATTATTGATTATCGAAAGAAAAAAAAACAATAGACCAATATATATTCGGATTACATAACATATTCTACGGGGCTAACAAGGGTAGGCCCTCCCTGTATCTATTGACTATTGTCGTACTACAAACAACAATCTTGATGAGATCCTGAATCCTCCTCCTAATCAAGCTATTCGATCATCAGGGCAAACAATATAGACAAAGACGACAACAACAACCAAGGATCATAAGGAAAAACACCATTATCACGATAGAACTTGATACAATAGTTAAAATATCTGCGGTTTTGCTGAGCCCTCCTCCATTATTGTTTTGAGGAGGATAATACATTATGGTGGTGGATGGAGGGGGTTGGGGCAGTGTGGTGGTTGGGGTGGATGGAGTACTAGTTGGTGGTGGGGTGAGCCATGGTGAAGGAGGAGGAGATAAAGGTAAGGGATTCCGAGAAGCGGTGTAGGTGGGGTAGTAGGCAAGGATGATAAAGATGAAGGAGAAGAAGTAAACAAGAGAAGAAGCCATTTTGGGGATTCACAACTCTGAAATCAATATTGTTCACTCACCCCCACTCCGGTGATCACAATTATTTATAGGACTACGTAATCCTTGATTTTAGAAAGGGTTTCCTTTTAGAAAAACAATTTTCCTAAACCATGCATCTAAACACATAAAGTTCCTAAAAATTTCAATTCCCATATTTAAAAAACCAGCAGAAATATCGTGATATATACCGACATTTTGTTTTTCCATAACACAAACAACGTAATCCAAAAAGCAAAAACAACCGATTCAACTCACTCTTCATCTTCCCTCTCCTCTCATTTTCCCACACATTCAAACTGGCACCACCTCAAAACAACAACAACAACAACCACAAAAAACTCACATTCTTACTTTTACGATGCACCTCAAACTTAACAATAAACCACCTCCTCCAACTCCACACACAGCTCATAACCTTTCCACCACCTTCCATTCCACCCAACATCATAGCCGTTAAACTCATCAAACTCTTCGCCACGCGTTCAAATCTACGTCACGCGTATAATATATTCACCCGTCTTCAAAACCCGAATATATTTACGTACAATGCTATACTCAAAGCTTTTGCTCAAAACAATGATTGGACACGTACACTTTCTTTGTTTAACTACCAGCTAACTACACCAACTGCTCCCACACCTGATGAGTATACTTTTACGTCTGTTATTAAGGCATGTGCTGGAAATGGGTGTGTTTTAGATGGGTTTAAGGTGCATGGTGTTGTTGCTAAACTTGGGCACGAGGAGAATTTGTTTGTTAAGAATTCTTTGATAGATATGTATTTTAAGTTTGGGTTTAAAAATGTTGGGGAGAAGTTGTTTGATGAAATGAGTGTTAGAGATGTTGTTAGTTGGAATACATTGGTTAGTGGGTTTTGTTTGAGTGGTGATGTTGAGAAAGCTAGATGTGTTTTCGATCAGATGGTTGAAAAGAGTTTAGTTACTTGGTCTGCGATGATAACGGGGTATACGAGGAAAGGAGAGGTGAGTGCGGCTAGGGAGCTTTTTGATAGAATGAGTGAGAGAAATGTAGTTTGTTGGAATGCTATGATTGCTGGGTATGCTCAGAATGAGAAGTATTCTGATGCTATTGACCTTTTTAGGCAAATGTTGAGAGTTAGTGGTTGTGGACCGAATGACGTTACTTTTGTTAATGTTTTGTCGGCTTGTGCGCATCTTGGTGCACTTGATTTGGGTAAATGGATTGATAGGTATATTAGGAGAAGTGGGATGGAGTTGAATCTTTTCTTGGGGAATGCACTGGCAGATATGTTTGCCAAGTGTGGATGTTTAAAGGATGCTAGGCGAGTTTTCAATGAGATGCACGATAGAGATGTAATCACATGGAGTATACTTATTTCTGGATTGGCAATGCATGGACATGCAGGGGAAGCTTTTGGTTACTTTTATGAAATGCTTAAATGTGGAATAAAACCAAATGATATCACTTTCATGGGAGTATTATCAGCATGTACTCATGCTGGGCTTGTGGACGAGGGACTTAAGTATTTCAATCAGATTGACAAAGTGTATGGAATTTCTTCTACAGTTGAGCATTATGGATGTGTAGTCGATCTTCTTAGCCGTGCTGGGCGGCTCAAAGAAGCAGAAGATTTGATCAATTCAATGCCGATGAAACCCAACGTTATAGTTTGGGGGGCACTGCTTGGTGGTTGTCGGACCTATAAAGACATTGAGCGAGGGGAGCGTGTTGTCCAGCATATCCTAGAGTTAGACTCTGGGCACTCTGGAAGTTATGTTTATCTGTCCAATGTTTATGCTTCAATGGGTAGGCTGGAAGATGCTGCAAGCTGTAGACTTAAGATGCGAGAGAATGGGGTGATGAAAACTCCGGGAGGCAGTTGGATTGAGATCGGTCACATAGTCCACGAGTTCTTCATGGGAGACAGATCCCACCCTCAAACTGACAAGATTTACTCTATGATCAGTGAATTGGGGTCAAGAATGAAGTTGGCCGGGTATAAACCAAACACGGACCTTGTGGTGCATAGTGTAGACGAAGAAGAGAAGGAAGACGTACTATTCACTCACAGTGAGAAGTTAGCTATTGCCTTTGGGCTTATCAGCACAAGAGAAGGAACCACAATTCGGGTAATGAAGAATTTGAGAGTTTGTACTGATTGTCATGAAGCTACAAAGTTCATATCGAAAATCGTTGGTCGAGAGATTATTGTGCGAGACAGGAGTCGCTTCCATCATTTCAAAGATGGGAGTTGTTCTTGTAATGATTATTGGTGATGGAGTTGTTCGTGTACTGATTGTTGGTGATATAAGTTATGTGTATTACTGTATTAGGAATGAAGGAATAAGTGAATATGGATGCCTTCTATTTAAACAGAGTTAACAAAGTTGTGAAAGGGTTACAAAGCATAGATGTGAGTGTTTTTACGAGGTTTTGTTGTCATGGAGCTCATAAAGCATCTCAACTGCTTTTTTCGAACTTTGCCAAACAATGAAATCTTGAGCTCGATTGCTTCTTATATTTATTATTGCAACTTCAGATGCTACCGGAGTAAATCAACCTGCTGAGGGGCAACCCACTATGTTTTGAGAAAGGTGTGTGAACGTAAGCATTGTACTAGAGGATGCAGCTTTTGAGTTTTCTATTATAAATTGTTTATGTTAATATCTAATTTTGAATTTTAATATTTTTTTTCTCATTGTCTGCAGAACGGAAGCATTGACTAATTGGCTCCATATTTGGAGTTTCAGACAGCATAGGTAGGCGAATCACTTGGGACTTATATCCATTGGAGACTTAAGCAAGTCGTCAACTTAAAAGCAAATTTACCTATGGGATACAAGGATGTTGTGCTCAGCTGTAGAAGCTGTAAAGGCCGTCAGAGTTTTGTAATTCAGGCATATAATTATAATCTATGTGGGATGTGAGTGAGAAGACTCGGCATGTAAAGAGGTATTTGGATGCCATTCACAGTTAATTCAATTTAATCAGAATCCAAGCTACTAGTCACTTGTCACAAGTATGGTTATGAGTTGTGAGATCCTTCACCATAATTCCTGTGATCTGTCCGACCTGAACTTTGGATTCTTTAAAGAGACAAAAGGTAAAAAGCGAAGCTAAGTGCTGGTTTATCACAAGACAAGGAAAACAACTAGCTCTAGTGAACCCACGTGGCATTCTTGTAGCTTTGTATTAACTCATGACGTGCATATATTTCATAATCAAAAGTAACAATCGAAACCATGGCCACCAGCTTTTTAAGCCCCAGAAACTCTCTTCTCCCTCCCTCAACCAAATATTTCTCTGCATTTCCCTCTAGGAAGTCCATTTCTTCAGGTTATTTTAGACTAATAACAAGCAAAGCTACAACAACCAAGGTAAGAAAAAAAATTCACTGTGCAATTTTTTTCTTCTTCCAATGACTATGGATTATTAGTACTAACTGAATTGTTGTTGTTTTTTTTTTTTTTTATGTTTGGGGAATGATAATATGTAGATGGAAGCAAGTGAGGAAGTGAAGTCAAATACTAAAAAGAAGATATTTGTTGCTGGGGCAACTGGAGCTACTGGTAAAAGGGTTGTTGAGCAGTTGTTAGCTAAAGGTTTTGCAGTTAAAGCTGGAGTTAGAGATATAGGGAAAGCCAAGAATACTTTTTCAGACAACCCATCTTTGCAATTTGTAAGTTGTTTTAGTTTTAATATGTTGTGAAGTTTGGTTTTGTTTTTGAGGTTTCTTTTAGTTTCAATGTTGAATATTGGTGAACTTATTGCAGGTGAAAGCAGATGTGACTGAGGGTTCCACGAAGTTAGCGGAAGCTATAGGCAATGATTCTGAAGCTGTGATTTGTGCTACAGGATTTCGTCGTTCTATGGACTTAACACAACCATGGAAGGTGAACTCCTCATAAACCAATCCAAGTTTTTTTCATAGACATTGTGATTTAGATTAGGCTATACAAGGTTAGGGTGTGGTCCTGCATTCGGGTATTCCTCATTCCAAAGTCATGGCATAGGGGTCAAGTTCAATCAAATTGTTGTAGCAGTGGCGGCACGGTTTGGGTGGATTGTGCATTATCTTCTGTAGTGAATTTGGTTACCTTCAAACACACAACTAATACCTTCACATGATCCCTCCAACTCCTTTCCCCTGATATAGAAATTTAATTATTGTATTACCCTATATTATAAGTCTATGATTTCCTAAAGAAATTTTCTTTGCACAAGCACAAAGTCAACTACGGGGTTGTCAATTGTCATATGTTTTATAGTGGACACCATCATCTATGGCTGGTTTATCTAGAGCTTTGAGGGTCATTAACAGTTATGCCGAATTAATTGCTGTTTTGGTTTCCTTCACGGCTTCACCTCACCACGTTTACTTTGTTTTCCTGTGGTCCTACCTTAATCGTAGTAGAAATTCTAATAACTTATCTGGATCTCCATCAAGTCATCAACCATATTGGAGAAATTATGTTCTGAGTGTTGCTCAAATATCTCATGTTTTCTGTGTCTTCAGGTTGATAATTTGGGAACGGTGAACCTTGTTGACGCTTGCCAGAAAACTGGAGTGAACAAATTCATTCTTGTCAGTTCCATATTAGTCAATGGAGCTGCAATGGGACAACTACTGAACCCAGCTTACATCTTTCTAAATGTATTTGGACTTACGTTGATAGCGAAGTTACAAGCAGAGAAATATATTAGGAAATCTGGCATCAATTATACCATTATTAGGCCTGGTGGGTTGAAGAATGACCCCCCAAGTGGAAATATCATTATGGAGCCAGAGGTATCAACACCAATCCCTACTTCTTCACAATGTTCCTTTATTAACTAGTATATAGTGCAAAGTCAGATACCTTCATGTCTGCCTCCTTATGTAACCTTTGCAGGATACACTATCTGGAGGAGCTATATCCCGAGATCAGGTTGCAGAAGTTGCTGTCGAGGCATTGGATCTCACAGAATCTTCATACAAGGTTGTGGAGATAGTTGCTCGCGCTGAAGCTACTAAACGGTCAATCAAGGATCTCTTTGGTTCTATAAAGCAACACTGAACTCTACATTTGCACATGAAGGTCTGATATATTGGTATGTGGATGGTGTTCTGATATCCTCTGCAGTTACAGCGTATACATTTAGCTCACTTTCTCTAATTTTCACTGCAGAAATTGTTGTATATCTTAATTCATTCTAGCGAGATGTGAAATTACAAGAGGTTTATAATGTAAGTTCAGAAAGAGTATGAACTTTTAAGAGGAAATACCTGAATAAACACGTAGATAGATATTGTTTCTTCTGATGAAACCTTTTTGCATACGAGTATCACCAGTATCTCAAGTTTCACAATAAAATTGAATTAAAAGAACCAAGCAACAAGGGGAGCCATGGCTGCAAGAATGGCAGGAACACAAAGAGCCACCGCAGCATTTTGCATGGTTGGAGATGGGGTGATCTCGCCTACATCTTCAATAGATACTGTAGCTTTTAAAGTACTGAATGCAAGCAGAACCATCATGTAGATGCTGAAATTAAACCATGGCAAATATGCAACTCTACGTTTCTCACTAAAATTCCTTTAAAATCTAGTAGTAATAATGGAGAATGATATGGATCATCAGATGCTAATTCAGATTTAGAGGTAGAGAGGGAGGCCGGGGGGCCTATGTGCTCTTATAGGTGGGATTTGTGGAGTGAAGAAAAATCTTATAGCTCTTGCATACAGCAGTTGTTAATATATATAGATCACTTCTGATTCAGCCTGGACTACAGTGTCACAACAGCTCAGGTTTTGGGACAACAGAGTAACATATAGACAAGGGTCAAGCCACCTAGCAGCCTAGCACATGGATTACAAAAATTCAGGTGAAAAACTGAAAATATAGCGTATGTTTTTTCAAATCCAGTTAAGAGTTTCAGTGAGCCAAAATTTTCATCAAAACATGTTACGGGAGCCATCCAAGTTTGGCCCATGACGCTTTGAGGAGTGAGGACCAAGCGTCCCTGGTCCACGAATCTGTCCAGGGAACAAGTTTGATTGCAGCTTTGGAAGCTATATGTACTGCAAGGATAAGAAACTCAGCAGGAATCTGAATGCCAGTACCTGTTTTTGGATTTCTTATTGAAACTGAGCCAAGGACAGCATTGCAGAGTACTAGAGTCGATCATGTTCATGTAAAACAACATTGGAATAAAAAGAATGTTGGCAAAACAAAACTGTAAACACAGCAAAGATACACAGTAATATTATGCATTTGTGTTTTGCTTTTCACATCATATTGAATCCAAAATTATGTTTATCAAGTGAGCGGAGCGAACGATCTTGACCCGGATGGGGGTACCTGGCCCAAAAAATAAATTGATTGGTTTCTGTCTGTCCTCATCTCTTCTCTTCTCTTTATCCTTTTTTCTCTTCGTCTCTCTCTCTTTCCCTCTCCACTCCCTCTCCCTCTCCCTCTCCACTCCTCCCTTTCTCTCTCCGCTCACACCCCACTGCTTTGCAGTATACTAGTTACATTGGCCAAGCCATCCAGTTGACATTATAATTTTCCCACAGAATTCACGTCTTTAATCAAGTGAGCGAAATGAACGTTCTAGGCCGACCGGGGTATGTGGCGCAAAAAATTCTATCTGTCCTCATTCTCGATCAATTTCTCCATCACTCTCTCTCCTTCCTTCTCAACCAAACCCAATTCTTTTTCTCTCCACCATAAACCTATTTCTCCCTCTCTCTTCTCCACCTTCCCTCACCCCTCCACTGTTTGCAGTTATCTAGTTAGTTTTGGGTCAGGGGCAACATGCATGTAATGTAGGTGTCTGACTGCCAAACTGAAAGCTATGGTAAACCCACGTGGCATTCATGTAACTCTGTATTAACTCATGATGACACACGTGCATAATGAAAATTAAGAATCAAAAAATGGCCACCAGATTTTTAACCCTCAGAAACTCTCTTCTCCCTCCCTCAACCAAATATTATTTCTCTGCATTTCCCTCCATTTATTCCACTTATTTTAGACTAATAACTACAACAACCATGGTAAGATTATTTTTTTCTTCTTCTTGCAATCGTTACGTATTATTAGTACTAATTGGATTGGTGTTTATGTTTGTGGGAATGATAATATGTAGATGGAAGGAAGTGATGATTTGAGGAAGATATTTGTTGCTGGGGCAACAGGAGCTACTGGTAAAAAGATTGTTGAGCAGTTGCTAGCTAAGGGCTTTGCAGTTAAAGCTGGAGTTAGAGATTTAGAGAAAGCCAAGAATACTTTTTCAGACAGCCCATCTTTGCAATTTGTAAGTTGTTTTAGTTTTAACATATTGTAAAGTTTTTTTTTTTTTTTTGAAGTTCAATTAATAAGTTTCTATGGTAATGGTGGACTTGTAGGTGAAAGCAGATGTGACTGAGGGTTCAGCGAAGTTAGCGGAAGCTATAGGTAATGATTCTGAAGCTGTGATTTGTGCTACAGGGTCAGGTCTTTCTTGGAACTTAACACGACCATGGAAGGTGAATTCCTCAATCCTCATATGAAATTGTGATTTAGATTAGGCTATGAGGGGTATTCCTCATTCCAAAGTCATGGCATAGGGGTCAAGTCCAATCACATTGTTGTAGCTTGACAGTTTGGTTGGATTGTGCATTATCTTCTGTAGTGTATTTGGTTACCTACAAACACACAACTAATGCCTTCACATGACCCTTCCAAGTCTCCAACTCCTTTCCCCTGATTTAGAAATTTAACTAGTATACTGCATTGGCAGTGGGGGCATGAGCGGAGCACTGCTTTTTGTTAATTTTGAGGAGAAAGAGAGGAGAGCTGGAAGAGACAAGAGATTGAGGAGATTTGAGGTCAGACAGACGAAAACCGCGTCAAATGACATTTTGGGCCACTCGAAAAAAGTGGGCCCAAGATTGTTCGCTCCGCTCACTCGATTATCATATTACGTTATACTAGTATACTGCTATGCAGTGGGGAGGGAGAGGGAGAGGGAGAGGGAGAGGGAGAGTGGAGAGGGGAGAGAGAGCGATTGAGAGGGCGTGGAGAGGGAGAGGGACGAAGAGAAGAAAAGAGAAAAGATGAGGAATGAGGAATGAGGACAGACAGACAGTCAGAAACCAATCAAATGACTTTTTGTCCACATAACCCCCCCCCCCTCAGCCCAGAACGTTCGCCCCGCTCACTTGATTATCTATCAGTCTACTATTTCCTAACGAAATTTTCTTTGCGCAAGCACAAAGGGGTTGTCAATTATCGTATGTGTTACACCGTAATCGATGGGTGGTTTATCTAGAGCTTCGAGGGTCATTGACAGTTCTGCCGAATTAATTGCTGTTTTGGTTTCCTTCATCTGTCCACGGTTTCTTTGTTTTCCTGTAGTCCTATCTTAATCGTAGTAGGAATTCTGTAACTTATCTGGTTGATCTCCATCAACCATATTGAAGAAATTATGTGCCAAGTGTTGCTCAAATATCTCATGTTCTCTGCATCTTCAGGTTGATAATCTTGGAACAGTGAACCTTGTTGACGCTTGCCAGAAAACTGGAGTGAACAGATTCATTCTTATCACTTCCATATTAGTCAATGGAGCTGCAACGGGTCAACTACTGAACCCAGCTTACATCTTTCTAAATGTATTTGGACTTACGTTGACAGCGAAGTTACAAGCAGAGAACTATACTAGGAAATCTGGCATCAATTATACCATTATTAGGCCTGGTGCGTTGACGAATGACCCCCCGAGTGGAAATATCATTATGGAGCCAGAGGTATCAACACCAATCCCTGCCTTTTCAAAATGTTCCTTCATAACCGTGTATATAATACAAAGTCAGATACCTGCTTCATGTCTGCCTCCTTATGTAACCTTTGCAGGATACAATATCTGGAGAAGCTATATCCCGAGATCAGGTTGCAGAAGTTGCTGTCGAGGCATTGGATCTCCCAGAATCTTCATACAAGGTTGTGGAGATAGGTGCTCACGCTGATGCTCCTAAACGGTCAATCAAGGATCTCTTTGGTTCTATAAAGCAACACTGAACTCTACATCTGCACATGAAGGTCTGATATATATGGTATGTGGATGGTGTTCTGATATCCTCTGCAGTTCCAGCGTATACATTTAGCTAGCTTTCTCTATTTTTCACTACCGAAATTTTTGTATATCGTAATTCACACTAGCGAGATGTGAAATTACGTGAGGTTTATAGTGTAAGTTCAGAAAGAATATGAACTTTTAAGGGGAAGTACCTGAATAAACACACAGATAGATATTGTTTCTTCTGATGAAACCTTTTTGCTTACGAGTATCACCAGTATCTCAAGTTTCACACTAAAATTGAATTAAAAGAACCAAGCAACAAGGGGAGCCATGGCTGCAAGAATGGCAGGAACACAAAGACCCACCGCAGCATTTTGCATGGGCTGGAGATGGGGTGATATCCTATTTTTTCAATAGCTATTGTAGCTTTTAAAGTACTGAATGCAAGCAGAACCATCATGTAGATGCTGAAAACCATGGAAAATCTACAACTCTACATCTCTCACTAAAATTCCTTCAAAATCTAGTAGTAATAATGGAGAATGATATGGATCAGTAGACGCTAATTCAGATTTAGAGGTAGAGGGAGGCCGGGAGGGCCTGTGTGCTCTTATAGGTGGAATTTGTGGAGTGAAGAAAAATCTTATAGCTCTTGCATACAGTATTTGTTAATATAGATCACTTCTGATTCAGGTTGGACTACAGTGTCACAACATCTCAGGTTTTGGGACAACAGAATAACATATTTTGGGACAACAGAGTAACATATTATAGACAAGGGTCAATCCGCAGCTGGAGCTAGCCAGCACATGGATTACAAAAAATTCTTAATGTTTTAAGCTGACAAAATCTCTCGTTTCTTCCTTTCCATTATGAGCAGGGGAAAGATTGAATGGCCAAAGTGGATGTTGCATTTTGTAATGAATATATAGCTAAATTCTTGTATCCTGAACATCTGAGTCGGCGGTAGTCAGTTGAGTTATCAAAGTGACTTACTGTAAAATAATTAAATAAATAAAAAGTTAAAAATGAGAGAAATTAATCTTGTATTTGTGTTTTTACACATAAACTAACATAAAATTCCTTCAATACAAAGAACACTAACTCGGTCGTCTGATTTATTCGTCTACAAAAATCTACCTTTACCTACTATATTTCACCCTGTAGGTTTAAATAGGATTAACTAGGTTTGTTATACTAATATATAACAGATATAGCTCTTATTTATGACATCCAGATCCTCAACAAAAAGTTAAAACTAGTGAATATGTAGGGTGAATAAGTAAAATACAGTACTGAACCAATGAAAGATAATAAAAACAAAGCTTAATGAATTGAAATTACTACTCCGGGAGAAGCTCTTTTGAACCAATATCTCACAAGGTCTAATTCGGCTTTCACTTCCTTCAAAATACTGATATTCAACTGTTTTAAGGTTCCTCAGTGAATTCTCAGTAGACAACTCTGGTGCTTGCCAATATACATTCATGTTGAGCATATCTTTTGATGTATCCTACAGTTTTCATATTGAGTTAAAAAGCATAATGTAAACAACATCTAGATAAATTATTAAAGTTACTAACAATTACTGGGACAATTATTTGAAGATGTTTCAAGTTGGGATAACCACTCAGCAACAGAATTATCACTTGGGCTTGACTTTTGTCAGGGTACAAATTAAGCCGCAAATGTTCCAGTCTTCCAGGCTATAGCAAGTAGGCAGAAACAACCCCTGTTTAAAAGCTGAGCAAAATAAACTATGATAAGTCTAGTTTGTATAGCAATAGGAATGTAAAGAATAAACAGTAGGAATGTGAATAATAAATATAAGAAGATTTTGAAATTTTTTTGGAAAATGAGATTTTTTGAAAAAATAGACAAATATTTTGGGGTTCCTATTGTCCTCTCAAAAAAAAAAAGAGAGGATTTTAATTACTTGGTTGATAAAGTTCATGGGAAGATCAAGGGATAGAGAGCTAAAGTTCTTTTCTTGGCTAGAAAAACAACCCTCATCCAGGCTATTGTACAAGCCACACCTATTTTTACTATGACAACCTATCTTCTCACAGTTTCCACTTGTGAAAAAATAGATAAGGCCTGCAGAAATTTTTGGTGGCATGAAACAGAGGAAAGTAAAAGCATCCACACCATAGGGTGGGATAGCATTTGTTGACCTAAGGCCCAAGGTGGCTTAGGGTTCAGAAAAACCATAGATATGAATAAAGCTATGCTTGCCAAGTTGGTTTGGAAGGCTTTCACAGATAAGACTTCCTTGTGGGCAAAAACTTTTTTAGCAGTGTATGGAAGGCATTAGTTTGATGTCAAAGAAAACCCACCCCCTCATGCATCCTGGTTCTGGAAAGAGATACATAGGGTAGCAGTAACACTCACTGATGGGTGTGTGTGGAGTATAGGAAAAAGGAATGAGATTTCCTTGATGAATCAACTTTGGCTGTGTATCAACAAAAAGCTTGTTAACATAAGTGAGTTGATGCTTATGAGGCAAGAGCTTCAGAATCTCAAAGTGAAGGACATTATGATGGAGGATGGGAATGGCTGGGATATAAATAGGATTGATCACCTATTTCCTCCAGCTGTTACCAATTTCATCAAGCAAGTGATCATCAGACCTAAATATGGTGATCAGGATAAACTTAAGTGGATAAGTATTAAAAATGGTACTCTCAGAAGCTGATGGGAAATCAAGAGATAGCATAGTCCTCCTCTAGTAACATGAGGACTGTTAAGGCTATCTGGAAAACACCATTCAGATTTTTCTTTGGAAGTTGTATATGGGCAGCCTCCCTATTAGGGATTTGCTCAGTAGAAGAGGTCTGAAGGGGGACTTCTCTTGCCCCTATTGTGGAGAGGTCCAAGAGGACCCAGAACATCTTTTCTTTCAATATGAATGGGTTCAATCTATTTGGTTTGGCTCTAACATTGGGGGCAGAATGGAAGAAGTAGCAGGAAACAATGTAAGGGAGTGGTTGGACATGTTTGTTGAGTGGACCAAGGATCATGATGATGGAGTAGCAGAAAAAGGGATCTTAGCTATGATAATCATGCATGAGCTTTCGGAAACAAGAAACAAAGTGAAATTTGAAAGCAGAAACAAGAACAGAGAAAGTATAATAAGGACTTTTGCAATGTAGACTAGGGTCCTCAAGGCCTTCAAAGGAAATCAGGGAGTTGGGAATCAACAGTCCCATAATAGAGTTTCTATAAATTTAAATAAGTGCCTTAGTGAAAATTTATTTTCTGTTATTGAAGTAGATACAATAATAATAAGATTTGATACTGCTTTCTTCAGGAACACTGGAGATGCAGCAGCTGGAGCTATGGCATGGGGCAATGAAGCCAGTCTAATAGGAGCAGTTTCAAGGAGGTTTACGGCAAGGGATATAGAGGAAGCAGAAATAGTGGCTATAGAGGTAGCAGTAAAGCTAGGAGTACTGGAGCTAACTCTTTCTTGTTTGAGGGGATAGCAAGCTAGCTATTCAAAATGCTGTAAACTCTGTGGAATCAAATTTGTGTAATTGGAAACTTGAATGGTAGATGAGGTCTGTAAGTCTTTTGGATTTTATAAGTTCTATTGGATTAGTAGGGAGGTTAACAGGGAAGCCCATGAGTTGGCTAAATGGGCAGTTGAGGCCGGGTCAGGAGGTACACCTTCTGCCAAAGCTCATGATAGATTGTAGTGTGGTTCCTCTACTTCTAATATATGGATATGTTGTTAGCGAAAAAAAAAAAGGCTGAGCAAATAACTCAAATAAGCGAGAGTCATTGATATTCAAAATCTATAAATCATTTCCACACGACAAAGATGAAGATGAAAATGATGAATCATACTCATACCTCAATACAGTAACCCGCTAAAGTCATTTTGGCCACCTTGTGAAGCCCCATCATAATATTACTTGCAGTGTTTAATCTCACGGAGATTGCTAGCAGAAATGTTCACATCAATGATAGG
Organism: Coptis chinensis; assembly: GCF_015680905.1. Lineage (NCBI taxonomy): Eukaryota > Viridiplantae > Streptophyta > Magnoliopsida > Ranunculales > Ranunculaceae > Coptis > Coptis chinensis. The sequence continues at coordinate 81,051,970 of NC_141464.1, forward strand.
ATGCACACCATCTAGCTTGAGGAACTTTAGGTTAGGACCAAAGATTCTAAGCATATTATGATAATCTCACGGAGATTGCTAGCAGAAATGTTCACATCAATGATAGGATGCACACCATCTAGCTTGAGGAACTTTAGGTTAGGACCAAAGATTCTAAGCATATTATGAGATTCAAAACAGCAATTTTTGAAGAAGAGGGCAGCTAAAAAAGAGTCTGTTTGTCGAGTTTTCATTTAAAAAGCATAACTGTACTGTATTCGAGAACGATGCCATACAACTTGAGCATCCTTAAGGTTTTGCATGTAAACAGACAACATGGAAGCTTTTCTACATTTCCAAAAAAGACACAAAGATTGAGGTTTTGGAGATTACAACTCAAAGCGAAAGATATCCATTCATTGACATGAGTAGCAGATAACATTTCAAGGTCAAGATAAAAGAGTCAGTTTTTCAATAGCTAATCCATCATTGCAAAGAAGTGTTTGATAGACAAAATCCTTGAACTCTATTCTCCCAAGTGTATTTCTTTCACAACTAGGTTGATGATCTCACTTGTATTACAGCCACATCATTTGCTCACGGTTATGGGCAATAGATACCTTCCCTCGCGTTTCTTGTATATCAACTGTTTTGAGGTGCTCCAAATCCTCCAATACATCCATAGTTGATAGTAGACAATTCTTCCGATTGCCAAAATTCATGCACGTAAGAACATTGTCCTTTTTGCCAGAGCCAAAAATCAGGTAGCTAGAAACAATCGTAAGTTGCAAGTCATGTACCAAACACTTTTATCCCACTGTTGGATAATTAATAAGCCAGTCATACTACTAGAACCCAAACTTGATAGATATACTATTACAAAATCTATTACTTGCCATTTCACATTTCAACATGAGGTCTGGAAACTTCACTCTCAAATACAATGACCTTAAAATGGAGAGTAAGTCTAAAGTCTTGATCTAATTGGTTCATTTACAATACAGAGAATTATCATATCACCCTGCGAATTCGGAATATACTGATATAGCTCTTATTTAAGGCATCCAGATCTTTTACAAAATGTTAAAACTAGTATATAGGCAAAGTCATTCAGCAGAACACAGTACTGCACCAATACAAGATAATAGAAACAAAGCTTAACGAATTGAAATTACTACATCAGCAGAAGCTCTCTTGAATGCCATTATTCTTTCATTTATACCAGAAACATCTGTCATTTCGTGAGTGTACAAGATATTCATTTTCTCCATGGCATCTGCATTCTCAAGCAAATATTTCAGAAGGTCTAATTCGCTTTCGCTTCCTTCAAAATAATCATAGTCAACTATTTTAAGGTTCCTCAGGGATTTCTCAGTAGACAAGTCTAGTGCTTGAGAATATCCATCCATATTGAGCGTATGTGCTGATGCATGTTCCTACAACGTTCACATTGAGTTAAAACATCCTTTGGTTTTGATAAAATATTAGCATGTAAACAAAATGTAAATAACTTATTATGTTCCTACAATTACCGGGACAGCTACTTCAAGATGTTTCAAGTTGGGATAAGCACTTAGCAACAGAATTATCACTGGGACTAGACATTTCTCAGGGTACATATTAAGCATCAACCTTTGCAGGCTAGAACAGTATCTAGGCAGGCGTGGTAATGAATCTCGACCCCTGTATAGAAGCTGGGCAGATATCTCAAATTAGTGAGAATTATCATTATTCAAATTCCATTAAAATATTTCCGTATGACAAAGACAAAGATGAATCATACCTTAATGTAGCCCCTTAAAATCATTTTAGTCACATTGTGAAGCCCCATCACAATATTACTTGCACGGTCATAAAATACATCTTGGGTTGCAAAACCTGATATAAGTCCAAAGTTCACACTCAACAAAGAGGAGAGGGTCTCTGAACTGATATCAGGTGGACATCCCCAATAGTCAATCTCACGGAGATTGTTAGCAGAAATTTTGACATCAATGTTGGGATTCAAAGGAACAAACTCAAGGAATACTATGTTAGAACCAGAGATCTTAAGCGTACTATGGAATTCCATTAAGCAATCTTGAACATACAATTTTTCAAGAAGAGGGCAGCTAGAAAAGAGTCGGTTCATGGAGTTTTCATTAGGAAGCGTAACTCCAGTGAGCTTTAGAATTTTCAGCATGGGAAATTCAATAATTGAAGGCAATTCGATACTGATATAATTTAACTTCAACATCACTAAGGTTGTGCAGGTAAATAGACAACATGGAAGCTTTTCTATCTCCCCCCAAGAAAACACTGAAAAATTTAGTTCTTTAAGATTACGACTCAAAGCGAAAGATATCCAGGAATTGACATGAGTAGAAGATAAGTTGCGAAGATCAACACAAAGACTCAATGTATCAATAGATAATCCATCACGACGAAGAAGTGTTTGATAAACAAAATCCTTGAACTCAAATTTTCCGTGTGTTCTTTCGAAACTTTGTTGATGAAAATCCAAATGTTTAAGTGAGGAACATACTTTCCTCCATTTTCTTGAAAGAATACTGGTTCTTACTGCGTCTTCAAACCAAAGTAAAGACACTATTCGATTTCGAAGGTGGTCTGGCAAATCACTAATTCTATCCATTCTTTCCTGAAACAAAAACAATAATGAATAAATAAATAAATAATCCATACGCAAAATCACATCAAGTGAACACAAAAAACATTCCCAGAATTGCATAATCTAATTATCTAAGTGAGGAGAAAATAAATACAAAAGAAACTCCAATACCTTAAAGAGTTTCAACCAGAGAGTGGTGTGCAAGGACTAGGGGTAAACTCTAAAAAGATGCAAAATCCATTTCTTTTCTATCAGCTACTAATAAAGATAACATGACGGGATTGCATAGACTATAGAGCATCCCCAATGGTTCACTCAAAACACACTGCCTACTACATACTGATCCACTCAAAATGCCCAAAAACTATATTAAAACTCAAAATCACTGTGCAACCATTGTGTTAAAATATCAACCAAGATTATTGACTATACTTTGTTTTCAAACATTGCATAATCTCAGCACATTTATATGAAAAGAAATTCCGGGGTTATATAGAGTGATGATAAGTTTGCATATTATTGTATTCATTCTAAAAGCAGATAAACCAATGCAATCATATATATATTCAATAAAAGTTCACAGAGATTGATAGTTGTAATAATTAAGCACAAGACAAAGAAACTCTCCAACCTCAAAGGCTCAAACAAACGCAACTGTTGGTGGAAACCTTAAAACTACAGAACTGTGAACTCACCAGGCAACTTCCATTTCTATGGCGTTCCTATTGGGCTTTGGTGAACCAACGGCCCAACGGATGGCTTAGAAAGTTGGAAAACTGTATCACTGTACATTTGTACCAACAATTATTTGCTAAAAAGTAAAGAACTGAAATTTCCAATGAAGAGGTCCAAGTAAACAATAGAAAATAGACCCTGTGTGAAAGTTATCAATCAATGAAGAGGTCCAAGTACATGCACACAAAGAGACCATGCAATACTAGTGGCAATGTCAGAGGGATCCGACAAGCATTATTGCTTTGGTTTGCGAAGTTGTTGATAGAGTTTTGAGACTCAGTATATTAGAATAATAGACTATACACTGAAGAAACTGAAGGAAGCTTGGCCAGATTCAGTTACAGATCATGACATCATAGAAGGTTCTATTGTAACAAATAGTAAAAGAGTTTATACAGTCAACTGAATTTAATCCAAATCCAAGCTACCTATTACTCATACTGGTCATCTGTCAAGGGTCTCAACTTACAGATGGTCTCCATGCACAGCACTACTACTCAATATAGTATTATTTTGGCCATGATTCCTGCTTCAATTCTGTCTGAAGTCCGAACTCTACTTTTGGCTGTTATGAAGAAAGTGAACTCACGTGGCATTTCTGTAGCATTTGTCTAACTCATGACGTGCATAGATATCATTTACACGCAAAACCATGCCACCGCCCACCGCACTAGTTTATATTTATCTGCATTTCCCTACACAAATAATTCCACTTCTTTTAGACTAAGAAGCAAAACTACAACAATCAAGGTAAGATTTTTTTTTTTCCATGTATGTATGTATGTATTTTTGTTAGTACAAAACTGATGGGATTTTTATGTAGATGGAAGGAAGTAGTGAAATGAAGTCAAATACTAAAAGGAAGATATTTGTTGCTGGGGCAACAGGAGATACTGGTAAAAGGGTTGTTGAGCAGTTGTTAGCTAAAGGTTTTGCAGTTAAAGCTGGAGTTAGAGATATAGAGAAAGCCAAGAACATTTTTTCAGACAATCCATTTTTGCAATTTGTAAGTTGTTTTAGCTTTAACATTTTGGTTTTGTTAGTTGTTGAGGTTCAATATTGGATATTGGTGGACTTGTAGGTGAAAGCAGATTTGACTGAGGGTCCAGCGAAGTTAGCTGAAGCTATAGGAGATGATTCTGAAGCTGTGATATGTGCTTCAGGGTTTCGTCGTTCTTGGGACTTCACACAACCATGGAAGGTGAATTCCTCAATCCTCATATGCCAATCCAAGTTTTTGTCATAGAAATTGTGATTTACATATCTCATGTTTTCTGTACCTTCAGGTTGATAATTATGGAACAGTGAACCTTGTTGACGCTTGCCAGAAAACTGGAGTGAACAGATTCATTCTTGTGAGTTCTGTATTAGTGAATGGAGCTGCAATGGGTCAACTACTAAACCCACTTTACATCTTTATAAATGTATTTGGACTTATGTTGGTAGCCAAGTTACAAGCAGAGAAATATACTAGGAAATCTGGCATCAATTATACCATTATTAGGCCTGGTGCGTTGAAGAATGATCCCCCTAGTGGAAATATCATTATGGAGCCAGAGGTATCAACACCAATCCCTGCCTCTTCAAAATGTTCCTTTGTATAACCTTGTATATAATACAAAGTCAGATACCTTCATGTTTGCCTCCTTACGTAACCTTTGTAGGATACAATAATATCTGGAGAAGCTATATCCCGAGATCAGGTTGCAGAGGTTGCTGTTGAGGCATTGGATCTCCCAGAATCTTCATACAAGGTTGTGGAGATAGTTGCTCGGGCTGAAGCTCCGAAACGGTCAATCAAGGATCTCTTTGGTTCTTTAAAGCAACACTGAACTCTACATTTCCACAAGAAGGTCTGATAGTTATGTTATGTGGATGGTGTTCTGATATCTTCCGCAGTTCCAGCGTTTACATGTAACTCACTTTCTCTAATTTTCACTACGGAAATTGCTGTATATCTTAATTCACACTAGCGAGATGTGAAATTACTTGAGGTTTACAGTGTAAGTTCAGAAAGAGTTTTGAACTTTTAAGAGGAAGTACCTGAATAAACACACAGATAGATCTTGTTTCTTCTGATGAATTTTTTTAGCATACAAGTATCACCAGTATCTCAAGTTTCACACTAAACATTGGTCGAAACTCTCATACCTCAAACAACACAAATATTGGTCGAAACCTTGGAACTCTGAACTTCAAACAGATGCAACTTCCATTTGTATGGCCTTCCTATTGGGCCTTCGGTGAACATCAGAGATTTGGATGCTCAGGAGTGACTACAAAGTGCTTGCGAATTTAGAGGAGACTGGAGACATCAGTTCGACCAGTGCATCAACGCTCAACAACTGAAAACGAAACTAATGGATCCTATGTAGAAATTACTTGGGAATGACTGGTGCTAGGAGCACTTCACTGAAGGCGTGACTCGAGTATAGATAAGTGTGTCTGATGAAAGACCCCAGTCTGTGAACAAAATTCCCATCAAATGAAGAGTGAGACAGGGTCAAGTTTGTTCGTATACAGTAGCAATATTTTCTAACATCTTTCACCATGGTAATACAGATTGGAATAAGGATCAAGCCAGGTTTTCTCATCTAAGTTGGCCAGTTCTCAAACTCTAATCATATAACTTCACTATAGCTCCTAATAGAAGGCAGAAACTCATATGCCAAAAATTAAGATGAACAAACAATTGAAGGGTATACGAAAAATCTGGAACAAATCAACTGACTTGAAATTTAGTATCTGATGACAGGTACACTAATATATATAAACCAACCCGATTAACATTCACTGGACTTCCAGATCATTAACAAGAAGATAAATTTACTGAAGCTATTTAATCAACCAAAATAACATAGTACCAGACGATGATCAACCATATTTCAAGAGAATGATATTTCTGCACTCAAGGAAGCTTTGGTGAATGATGATATCTCTTCATTAATTCTTGAACGGCGTGAAACATCATCCTTTTTGCCATTTTTGCCAGAGTAAATGATATTCAATTTCTCCAAGATGTTCGCATTCTTGAGCAAATATCTCACAAGATCTAGCTCAATCTTACTTCCTCCAAAAGATTCAACATCAACTGTTTTAAGGTGGTCCAATATGTCCATGCTAGACCCCTCTTCCAATTGCCCCCCCTCTTCCGCTTGCCCTTGCCACAGTTCATGCAAGTTGAGCCGTCTTGTAGGTTCCTAAGAAACAATGGTAAGTTGTAAGTCATATACCAACTGTTTCCCAGTAAATATAAACATGTATAAACCAAATGATGTTTCCATATGTACCTTGACAGATATGCGAAGATGTTTCAAGTTGGGATAATTCCTCAGTAACAAGATTACCACTTGGACTTGTTCTTTAGAAGGCTTCACATCAAGCTGCAAATACTCCAGACTAAAACAAGATGTAGGAAGACGTGCCGAGGAACCTTCATTCCGGGAGAGAAGCTGAGAAAATGTATAAAACTAAGTGTAAGGTATCAAATATTTGTAATCAGTACGAGTTTTCAACATGATAAAAGAATAATATGAATCATACCTCGATAAAGCAACCTCGTAAAACCATTCTGACAACATTCTGCAGCCCCATCAAAATAGCACTTGCACGGGTATAATAAATTCTCAAAGGAGAGGTAAACTCAAAGTCCACATTCGACAGAGAAGATAAGGTCTCTAAACAAATCTCCGGTGGGTTACCATAATACCTTATATTACAAAGATTGCTAGTAGAAATTTTGACAGGAGGCAAATAAAAAGATAACACTGTGACGGACTTTAAGCTAGGACTGGATATCTCAACTATACAGCTCACATTCATATCCTTGAAACAGCAATTAGATATGACCAATTCTTCAAGAAGAGGACAGCTAGAAAAAAGTTGTGCAGTTGAGTTTTCATCAAAAAAACGAACAAACTTAATCTTGAGAGACTTCAACTTGGGTAAACCAACCATTGTAGGCAATTGCAAGTTAACATATTCCAATGTCAACATTCTTAACGTTCCACAAGTGAATAAACAACATGGTAGCTTCTCAAAATATCCATAATACCCAGCTATATCAACTTCTTTAACATTATGATTAACCGCGAAATAAATCCATGAATTAACATTAGACATAGATATAGCACCAATATCAATATAAATACTGAACTTATCTATATCTAAACCACCATGAAGAACAAGTGTCTGGTTAACAAAATCCTTAAACTGTCTTTTACCCCGTGCCCATCTTTCAAACTTTACTTGATCAAACTCTATATTAGTAAGTGATGTACAAACGTTTAGCCATTTTTTTGATAGACTAGTTGTTTTGATTGCGTCTTCTAATGGAAGTAATGATACTATCCGGCTTAGTATTGGTTCTGGCAAGTTGCTGATCATGTCTTCTGTAAAAAAAAAATATGGACATGTATTAATTTTAGGATGACACACACACGTTGTATGGATTAAGGAAGAAAGTAGTTGACATCATATACAAAGTACTTACTTGTTTGTTGAGCTGAACAGTTCCCTTTCATTCTTGAACAATGAGGTCAACGATGCATCACTTTTGTTCTACAGAAAAAATATACCCAGCGCTGTTCATGGGCTGGTTTTTGGTTGGGCCGTGGGCTGGAAACATGATAATTTGATGTACATACTAACTTCAAATCTTCAAATCTTCTAGCACTGGATATTCAGAATGTTATGGGGGCATGGGGGAAGTAAATTTGATTTTATCTATGCTCAACCTTTTGATTTTATCTGATTATGGCCGGGCCTGCCCAACCCTAATGCTTTACCTCGAGGTCCTATCCTCAAGTTGGGCCAATGGTTAAATCTTAAATCTCGAAGCTTGATGCCCCTCAACACTCTCGAGAGGGCTTGAATGTCAAACGTGAGGGCCGGATATTATGTTATACATTTGATTTATAAAATAAATTTAGAAACATTAGTTAAAAATGACAAAATCGAATGCACTTCACAATTAAACTTTCAAATTACTAAAATAACTTATTAAAATTGTATTAGTCAATTAAAATCAATTAAATTCATTTTATAAAATATTATAATGAAATTATAAGATTGACAAACTTAATAAATAAACGTTCTTTTAAGTGATTTTTAACATATTAATGTTAAAATGAAATATATTGTAAAAAAATTATTAAAATATATGTAATAAATGTTGAGGGTTTAATGAGGGCCGGACTTGAGGGAGGACTTAAGTTTCAAAGTCTAGGCCCTTACCCTCCTCCCTCAAAGGCTTGAGAGTTGGATAGGGCCCAGCCTACGAATGTATGAGGGCCTCATTTTGAGAACTTTTTGGCCCATGGGCCGGGTCAGGGCGGGGTGGGCTGAGAGTTTGAGGGCCATTTCGATGATAAGGCAGTACACATAATAAGGCAATACGGAAGCCTTTCAAGTTTTAGAGGAATTCCTAGTGAGCAACCCAGAAGCTTGCATTGAACTCATTGTGGCGAACAGGAAAAGCGGTCCATGCATATATATGTCCATAAGAGAATTTTACCACCGGAGACGGATAGATTGAACTTCTTAACACCTGAGCCATCGTGAAGTATGTTTGATAAACAAATCCTTAAAATCTACCCTTTTACTTGTTTTCTGCGCATAATATTCTTGGTTAAACTCCATTGTTTTGAAAGAATACTAGTTCTTACCACATCTTCCATTGGAAGAAAAGAGACAATGTGACTACGAACCTGTTCAGGCAAATCACATATTCTAACCATCTTTGCTTTGAAGGAAAATACAGCTCTCTCCCAATATTTACTCTCTATAACAGACGAAGCTCTTTGGAAACCCTATTTCTCATGCTTGGGTGGGTATAACTTATAAGAGGCTGCTTACCTATTCTAAGCAAAACACACTTCTTTTTTGGAGAGAAAAAAACGTTTAATTTGCATCACCATATACAGTATTCCAATTTGTGGCAGTGCTCAAATTTTCACTTCTATAGATGGTAACTATAGATGATGGAAATTGGCAATCAAAGGATTTGGGCCACTAGAGCGGAAGATCATATGGGTGTGGACTTGTGGCAGCTGCACAATCAGTTTCACCAAGTAATTTGGCATATGCCGAGCAGAGCATACCCACTCGACACCAAACTCAGATTCCTGGTTCTGTCCCTGGCACGAGTACTTTGGCAGTTTGGCATAACCAGGAATACAGGAATCACAATATTTGTTTTGCAAAACTCCGCCAGGGTTCATAGAAATGGTGCATCTTTCATAAATACTTTGGCCCAGAGTGCATCAGTTTCCTTCAATATACTTTTAATAGTAATCCTTGGAATCTTGTAACTCCAGCTGAATTATATAGCTATCGATATCCAATGCAACAATTCAAATATAACACCATATACGAATTTGAGATGCGGTGGTGGCCTGATGAGAGTCACTCCTAACTTCCAAGGTTAGGCACCAGGGGCTAAGATACAAGGGAGAGAGTCAGCCAAAGCAGTAGACAAACAGAACACCAGAAAAGAACAAATGTCCAAAACACGCTTAGACACCTCGATCCAGCCATAGGAAGTAGATATTAATATAACCTGCTAGAATTCCCAACCATCTGCGGAAAAAGAAACCTACCTCTAACAAGAACAAAGGAAAAAAAGCGACTTATTGTAGTCCTTACCAAGTGCAACATGCAAAGAGAGGAAAAAGAAACCCAATAAACTCCAAAGATAACCCCAAAGTTGCTATTTTATTTCTAATTTTTCTTCTGCATGGCTCAAGAAACAGGCATACATATCAAACCACACAAGGAGGCCAACAGGGCCATAGGGGAAAACACGAGGTAGACAAATCGTTTCACCACCAAAATCAGAAATGGTGTCCGCCCTTTTGTTCTTCATATCAAAGAGCATGTTCTTGGCATGGAGAAGTAGCAACAAGATGCTAGGATTCAATGGGTGAAAGGCTCTAAAAAATAAGAAAGCCAAAGAGTTTCCAGGAGACACTCGTACATGTTCAGTGTGTATTTCAGACACCATCTAACTTGACAGGTTAAGTCTTCAATGAGCTCCCATATCTCTAAAGTGCATGAAACATCATAAGCCATACATTGGATAAATCCTCGTGGCTCACCCAACTGGAGCTATAATGCAACTTTAGATCGTGGGTGCCTGCAGTTGCTTAACGTTTGGATTTGAACTGAACACTGCAAAGTGTACAATACTTGAATAATATAATCTTGCTTCCGAACAAACAATTCCCCTTTCACTAATGACTGTCTTTGCGAAGAACGGTACAATGACGGAGAATGAGCCAGTACTGAGTCGATATCCTATACACTCACCTGTGTGTGAAGAGAATATTTCCACATCAAAATAACAATAACAAGTTTCATCATCCTTTGCTAGTAAACCTTGAACCACTTTGTCCGTCACCCAGTCTAGGCAAGGGTAACTGTTACCTTCTAGGCAAGGGTAACTGCTACCTTCACATATAAATCCTTCTATTTGACATAGCAATCCTTTCTTGGGAGTTTCTGGAAAAAGGACCAATTGTTTTGTGACTGAATTGCAAACATAATAATACAAGTGGTCTAGGAACGCTTTCACCTAAACCCATATTTGCTCTCACAAAATTCAACCAATGCCTGACACCCTTCTCCAAACAAGAGACGACTTGTCTTTTCCCTTCCACTTGATGGCACAAATTCTGGTGAAGCAGGATTGTGACAACCATCAGAAACTGAGTCCTTCCATATAGAATCAAACTTCCGAGGGACAGAAATACTTCATAATCTTTTCTTCCATCCAATTTTCAAACTCAGTAAGGCACCAAGCAAAGGGCTCAGAATCCCACAATGACCATAGGAATGGACCATTGCCGCTTCTATTGGCGAAAAACTAAATAAGGTTCTCAACCAATACGGATCAGATTTCGGCTCATTCTCATTAAGAATTTGCTTCCTAGTCCCTTTTTTTCTTTTTCTTCTTCTTTTTCACCGTTCTAGGTTCCTCTTTCTCCTTTTTTTTCTAACTTGATTCCAAAACATTTTTAGACACCCTTACTAAGAGCTGATTTGATCAACCCCAAAACTTTTGCATCCCTTACACCCTTCTCCAAACAACCCATCAACATATCTACTCTAACATTCTCAATCCAAACCTGGGAAATGCATCAACCACCACTATATCTCACCAATGGTAAGAGAAGTTAACAAATCAAAGACAAAAGCGAAGCAAAAAAAAAAAAAACTATTCAAGGACTAAAAAGATTAATGACGCAGTTATTTTCTTGATAGCAATGAAGCCGAATAAACAACCAGGGTAAAGGGGGGACCAATTTGTGCCAAATAAACAAGTAGGGGGTAAAGGGGGACCCCAAGAACGAAACAAAAAAGTAAAAGCCAGTTGAGTACCTTTTTGCGAGCAAAGGGTGGGTTGCGAGACAAGAAAACATCCAATGTGGAAAGGGGAACCTGTTAACAATAATCAAGTAGTAAAAGTTGTTGAGATGAGAAGTGAGTGGAGTTGAGATGAGAAAATCAGGAACTTATGAAGTCAGACAGCAGACAGCGAGAAATGAAAAAAAAACGGTATGTACCTGTATCGAGTTGAGAGAGAGGAGATATCGAGTGAGGAGAAAAAGAAGAGGGTGCGAGAGAAAAAGAAAGAGACTGGCGCGAGAGAAGAGTGAGAGAAATCAGTTTGTGCGAGAACGAGAATGAGGACATACATAAACCAACCAAAAGCCTTTTTGGGCCACATACCCCCCCGGCCCAGAACGTTCGCTCCGCTCACTTGATTACAAAATGTGACAAGTAACAAGCCAATAGCCCAACACTCTTCATTTCTATGATTCTATCACAGATCCATTGGATTTACAGTAGTATACTAGTGTCACATGGTGTGCCTACCGCCCTACCTATATTCGGGTTTTGCAAAACATTTCATAATATAATCATAAGATACGGATTCGATTGATTTCTAGAAGAAAGTTTATAATGCAGAGAATATAAAATGAGACAATCAGTCAAGGGCCCTAAATAAGCTTTGGTTAACCATAGAAGTTGAACAATACAACAATACTGACCAACAAGGATGCTCACAGTTTTGGTTAACCATAGAATCTTTCAATTCTACTTAAAGTCTGAAACTTCCTGTGGCCAACGAAAAAGAAAATATCATGAATCTTTCATGAAACTTTCGGAAATTTAGTTCCTTGATTTGATGTTTATACAAACAACCCCAGAAATAAGTTGCACCATGAAATGCCTATGTTGATGAACTCTTATAGAAAAGAAAAGATTAATAGAACTTAAAACTTATCAGGATAATATCCCATAAATTTGCTCCTGGCTCCTTTTTCTATGGGATACGGGCAAACATTCACAGTACAGTATGAGCAATATTTTCCGTTGTCGGTGCCATCCTTAAATACTGCAGTATGTGCAATATTTGCTGATATCTCATAGAAAAAGGAACTGCCATTTGGTATTTGCTTATACCATAGGAAACGGAAGTGCCATTTGGTCGTCAAAGCGACAATTTCACCCAGGACGAATCCAAGCAGTTGGAAGCAAAGAACAGTTGTCTGGTGTTTACTTAAATTTGAGTTTAGAATATATCAGACCAATCTGACATTTTTTCTTATTGGTAATGAACTAACGATAAATAGGGATTAAGCAGACCAGGCAATATTTTTACTATTTAAACAATTATGAAAAGAACACAACTTCAGTGAAGAAGTCAAGTCCTAGACTCCTAGTGGACATCTTCTGTCAGTGCCTATTCTTAGCAATGACTTCCCGATGTTGAGCCATATGCCCGTTACACATTCCCCAGGACAGACCTGACTCACATACGGGGAAAACATCATTCTGCAGGACAGACCTGACTCACATGAAGGGGCAAAAAATGGGCATTTAGGACACAAGAATTCTGACAAAGTAAATATACAAATAACATGTAAAAATGTCCAAAATTAAGTGCATTGATGACAAAGTAAATATACAAATAACATGTAAAAATGTCCAAAATTAAGTGCATTGAAAGCTAACATGCCTTGAACAAACAAGGCACCAGAAGGAGAGTGAAATTAGAGTTTTCCTTCTTTTTCCTTTACATTCACATTGAACCAAGTCGTACAGAATTAACTCCTGGGTGAAACACAACCTCACAGAATGTAAGAAAAGATAATAAAACAACTGTACAAATAAAAACAAGTTTAAAAAGTGGTTTTATATACAGCAAAAATATATCTGGCTGTACAAAAGAAGTAAAAAAAACGACATTAAATCAGTGAAATCACAACAAAAAGTTGTGTACTAAATGTCAATCCAATGTCCCTTAGATACTTATCACTAAAGGAATACTAAAATTTTAAACATACTAAAGGTTCTTGAAAACAAAAACTTAAGAAAACTGAAACAAAATGGAAAATGATAGAAAAATAATAATAAGAAAAAACAGATTTTAGAAAGGAATTATTGATTTGTAACAAAATAATGATGAAATAAAATAACTCCTTAAAAGAAATGTTACGAAAAATTCTAGGCCTGCACACAACTCCATGTGACTTAGAGAACTTAGAAACAGGGCTAGTGATGCTGAATAAGAGAACTTATAACTACTGTGAGCATCTACTGTTCCAAAAGAATTTGGGGTTGGTTAGTAGTTAATACTTCCAATCAAAAACCTAAGAAGGTGAAAAAGAAATATTAAAAAAGAAGAAGAAAAGGAATAGAGATGGGAAGCAGAAAAAAACGTTGGAGTTCAGGACGCTCTCAACACTTTGCGCCTTCAGCCAGGGTACGTATGACATAACTCCATATGTACTGCTTGTCTGGTCAGCTGTCTTCGGAGGTCAGATAAAATCATTAGGATACAACTAAGGAACTTGTGAACAAGAGAAAAAAGGGAGCCAGGGTAGAGAATAGAGAGGAAGAAGCAACTTAGCAAGGTGAAGGTCGAGGCATGCTTTGGCTTTCCTTTCTCTTCAGATTGAAATTAGTTCAGTTAAAAAGATTAGAAACTTATCCATTGTGGCTAGTCAAACTTGATCCATAATGTTCTCATCTGTAAATGAAATATTTATACTGTGTAATACCTGCAGCACCTATTTGCCCAATCTGATACAAAAAGTTGGCAAGGGCACCTTACCAACAATAAGAATTTCAACAAGCACTACCATGATGGTAACTTGAACTGGTCAAAATTCAGTTCTCTAACTTGAGCTTGCAAAAGCTTTAAAAATCTATTAAGGTATCGGTTTCAACTGGATGCAAATAAATAGTCATGCAATTTTCACTATTAATAAAACAAATTATCTCAATGGTTGTATGAGTAATGAAAAAAGTACATATATTGTCCTTGACTCCTTGTTATGGCAATTAAGTCCATAACAAATGCAATTCTGTTCCTGAAAAAGCCTTATCCACTCCTATAAAAATGAATAGGAACCTTATTACGACAATAATTCAATAATAAATTTTTTAAAACTAACATTATCCATTTACATGACTATTAGACCGTTATTCCTTTACATAATTGATTTGAAGGAATGAAATTAATACAACAAAACGACGGAAAGATTCACATGTGTTTATATGCTGAAGAAATCTGTTTCTGAACACAACAACAACAAGATTAAGTGCACATCGCTTTAGAATCAGAGGGGAATTTGGTTGAAATATATACCAAATACACAAAGACTTCAGCAATAAGAGAAAGAGTAGAAAATGGTAATGGGGGTCTATTAATAACACGAGTGTCTCCAATTTTGAGGGTAAAGTCAACCAAATGTCCAAGATAGCACGAGAAGCTGTGGCCATATGAAGAGTGAACCACGTTGATGTTTTCTCTGCTCCTGCTTTCAGCCCTGCAGCCCCTTAACGCCTTGCATGTCTAGTCATTGCCATTTCCCCAGAAAAATACAAATGATAAACAGCTGCAAATAATTTTGTCATTAAACCATGAAATTACAAAATTGTGTTCTTCGCTTTTTTGGAACAGAATTATGAAAGTTTCTGTAAACTTTTATTGCCTACACTTTTGGGTGTTTGTTAGACAATCTGAAGTCATTAAGTAGCTAGCTTATCCTAAGTTTTTCGTTTGACATTCAAAAGCTATTATCAGTAGCATCTGACTTGAAAAACTATAGCAAATAGTTGATGAGTGGAATGATCCTCACACGCTGTTTCCAGACAGCATATGGCTTTTGAAATACGATTTTGGATAGTGAATGGCTTCGAAACAAGATGACAAAAAACTAGTTCTAAAGTCAAGGTACATTTGTAGATATTACAGATAAGAGTAATAAAAACAAATATCTACAAACATAAACCAAATGTCATAATCCAGCATTCCCACAAATGACATTTGTCATTTTTTAATTTAAAAAGAAAAAAATCAATGGTTTCAAAAAAATTACTTACTAACTAAAAGTTTTGTCATCATAAAAAATAATAGTAAAGAAAACACATACAAGTAAGCTTTCTAATTTTGAATCATAACAAAAAGTAACAAACCAAATGTCATACCAGCATTCACATAAAGACATTTGTCACTTCAATAAAAAATTATATACGAAATGTCATACCAGCGCTCCCATAAAGACATTTTGTCAATTCCATGAAAAACATTTTGTAAATGAAAACTTATAAACCAAATGCCATACATACCAGTGTTCCCATAAAGACATTTTGTTACTTCAATGAAAAATTATAAATCAAATGTCATACCAGAGTTCCCACAAAGACATTTTGTCACTTCAATTAAAAGGTTATAAACCAAATGTCATACTCGCATTCCCATAGACATTTATCACTAAAAAATCTTACTGATTTTGAAAAAGACCAAAGGAATCAATATTGATAGGAGAACACATATTTTATACATGGTTTTAGTGATTTTGCAACAAAACAATGATGAAAATAAATGCTTAAAAGTCAAAAAAAAAAAAAAAAAATTGGGAAATATAGAAAAGGCGCGCAGGCTATATAGGAAAAGAAAATTTTTGTATGAAATAATATAGTTGATATTTGTTGAAGTTCCAAAGAGAAAAATAGAAAAAACTAATAAGAAAAGATTTAGATATTTGTTGCATGTTAACCGGATAATAAAAATACTATAATACTGCAATGCAGTGGGGCGTGAGCGTAGAAGCCTGCTGATTAAGAACACCCCCTTGCATTGAACTACGAAAGCAAACCCCCATTAACAGCTTCCTCCTCACCAAAAACAAATCCATCCTTAACTCTAAACGACGCATGAAATCCAACAATAAAAGCTCCAACAGTAAGTTGAAACCAAGCATTCAACCCAACATGAGTAAAAGCTAAAGCATCAACAGAAACCAAATCGAAGTAAATTAAGAATTACTGGCATATGATTCGTGATATGATCTGAAAACCTTTAAAACAAATTTCCCTTTTCCAGTAAGAATAACAGAACATCAATTCGGATAACAACATCTCATAATGTCTTACCACGTATTGGGTATTACAACACTATAATCTTCAATACCGAAGAACATTGTTCTTACAGCTTTACGAGTATATAGTTTCAGCTGAGTATTTTTGAACAAATCTAAAAATCAATGAAAAGAGTTATGCCTCCTTCATTCTTTGATTCGATAACATATTGCATCTTTCAAGATAAACTAACAATAAATAAATAAATATTCAATAAAATCCAAATTTGAGAAATTGCAAGAAAACCCAGAATCTCAAGTATAAACCACAAAGAAAAACTGAAATAAAACTAAAATACTCCCAAATTTATGAAACCCATTAAGGAAAGCTAAATTTGTTGATGAAATGATGAAATAGAAAAGGTTGAACTTACCTTCTTTTATCGCACGGATTTGTCGCGCCCCTTGGCTGCCGGGACTTCTGAGAGAGTTTCCGTTGAGAAATGAGAGAGAATGAAGAAGGTGCAGGTTGAGAATTGGAGGCGCAGGTTTGAGAGGGAAGACAAAAGATTGGGATGCAGACTCTTGGTTTGGTTGGGAAGAGGGGGTGAGGGTGGGCTTACAGACAGACAGATGAGAGAGAAGAGAGGAAGAGAGAAGAGATGGTTTGGAGTAATCAATGGGGAATTTGGGAGAGGGTTGGAGGCGAAGAGAGGCAAAAAACAAAAAACAAAAAACGAGAAAAGAAGGTGGTATACGGACAGACACCAACAAAGTGGATTTTGGTATCTTCTCAATTAGTTGATGAGAATCACAGATAGTACTTCAAGAACAAGTAGCTTAACAACATATCACACATGTACCGCCAAAAAAAATGTATACATGCTTGCATTTTTTGGTTGTATGGATCCAATACACATTTCAAGTTTACAGTCTCTCATGTTAGCAAAAATCACAGAACTTACCAGTTTGAAACAACTATTTTCCCCTGTCAAAGCCAAATAACCAACATATAGACAGGACATTGCAGCCTTACACTATCATATTCTCACAACAGTACAAGAAGAAAGAGAGTAAATAAAACAAAGTTTCAAAACCAATATAATCAAAATAAAGGGGGGATAAGTTTGATACCAACTTACCACACATGACATTTGTGGCAAAGAAGTGGGCCAAAATTATGAACAGTTCAAGGTGTGAGAAGGCTTCACCTATTTCCATGGCCAGTAAAGTAGACAAAAGAAATTAATAGAAACTACTATGAAAGCAAATCTCACAAAAGCAGCTAGTAGTTCTTACTTGTAATAGTAACAGAATAACCAAGGATAAATAAGTGTATTTGAAGTCCATTCTATACCAGCAATTTTCATGTACATCACCACCTACGATACTCAAAATTGTTAACCGGTGTCATCTGTGATACCAAGATACAAGAGAGTGATATGACTCCAACACGACATGGACTAACAACATAGTCTTTATTGATATATTGACAATTGAAAATGAGAACATAATACGGAATCTCTTTAGAAGTTTTCTGGTCCGCATTGTAGACTTCAATGATACATGACACTAAGATAATGAAGACCTATCCTGTTTCATATGCAACCTTGAAACTAACCTCCATTAATTAATAACACTGAACATCTGCAAGAATTAACAAAAAAATTTGCCTGGCAAGGATTTCAGGCAGTTTAGAATAATATAGGGCAAATAATTGAACGACAAAACAACGAAACGATTGCCTTATCTGGCAATTAAACAAACTATATCTTGTACTGTGCTTTAGTAAACAAAGCAACAAATTTTATCCAGCTTAAATAATATGAAAAAATTAGGTAAACAGCCTCTTTTACATTCGAACCAGTTAGGCCTATTGCAAAATGCCATGTGCCACCAGTAAAGTTGGAGAAGTTGATAATCTTAAGACCGCTTACAACTGTGTCCTAATCAAGGGCGGATGTACAGCAGGGGATTAGGAGCGAACGTACAGCAGGACTAACATATGCTCTATCCCCCCCCCCCCCCCCCCCCTCCTGAAAAATCCTGGTTCCTCCCCTGATCCTACTCCGGGGGTCTTAGAACAGAAGGGCACCACATAAAACCCGCCACTTTTGGTGTGTTACTCCAAAAGCCTACACAGTAGCATGGTCCATTTATGAAGTGGGTGGCGGCATGGCCTTTTAGTCTGGAAGTAAGAAAGGAAAGAAGAGCAGGTAAAGATTGAAGTGATAACAACTTAACGTGCGCAACCTCAACATGTGTATTGCTTAAAAACAACAGAACTTCTACCACATACCCACAGTTATCCCTATCATCATTTACTGCTACACAACCCAAATTAATAGCAAAGCCAATCTCAATAGTACAGGCTATCTTTAGATGTAACACCCACTCAAGCTGGTGGTCTCTTATCTTTTCCAAATGACTGAATGAGAAGAGGCTCACAGTAAAGATAGTTTATTTTACTATCAAACTATATAAAAACAAAAACTTCAACTAATAGAAAACAGAGTGTGTTCATTTAAGAGCGAAGTGCAGAAAAATTCCACTTTTGGTCAGGTTTGTGGATGTTCAAGCAGGTCATGAAAGGCTGCAAGTAAACAAGTGCAGACAGAGCAATATGACAGACTTCCCTTCCATTGCAGCATAAAATGGAAGTGGGTTCATATCGTAGTCCCATTTGTTAGTTCACAAGAACACATTATTTATTAGATACATTATCAAAAGAAATGAACTCAAACACAATAAGTTACCTGACGAGGAGCTAATAAGAGACCAGGGTGATAAAGAGACTGTTGTTGTTGTTGTTGTTGTTGTTGTTGTTGCTGTTGTTGCTGAAGGAGAACTTGTTGCATCAAAGCCTGTTTTACTTGCTGTTTCAACATTTCTTGCTGCCATCACTATGGTAGGAGACAGATCTAGCAGTAAATTTATCACCAGTAGCATCAATAAGTCCATATATAACCTTTGAACCACACCCAACTATATTGGTGAAAGTGACGAGAAAATCTCGGGGGGCAGATGGAGAGGTACAAATACTACCTACTGTCATCAACTTCACATTAGTATTACACAGATTCAGCATCTTCAGTACATGTTGATCCTAATATGCTTGAAAAGAAGTCAACCAACGTATATCTTATTATGCCTAACTGGAATTGGTTATCACGGAGACAAAATATGATCTATCACACTTTTCTGCAGATACTATGAGTATAAAGTTTCAAGAAACAGACGGTCGTATCAGCTTAAAGCGCAACGAGGCTTTAAATTTGTTTGCCACGTTGCAGTAACTGGCATTGTTTAACACAAAGACAAAAGGTGATCTATCACACTTTCCTGAGGTTATGATTATAGAATATTTTCAGAGACGTAGGTCATAATAATTTAAGTGGGCAACCATTTTGTCTTTTTTCACTTTGTAAACCATAACTCATATTAAGTTATAATATCTCCCCCTCCCTCCATAGGGAAGGTGGGTTTGATTGATCCCTAGACATTTTCGGGCTATCTGGCCTAATTTCCTCCATTGTATAACACCTGAAACCCTAACCCTAATGATTTGTACCCGGTAGCACAAAAAAAGGGAGCACTCAAGAGAGACAACTCTCTAAGTCTACCCCCATCGCCGCCCTGCGTAAAAGAGGAGTGGACATATTACACGATATATCTTTTGATGTCTAGTCATTATTTGATAAGAATAGTTTTGTCTTCTTCTCAGGTACTAGATATTTGAAGTAGATTTAGAATTCAAAGACTTCCAGACTTTACATAGATATATGTAACAACAGCAGTTAGCACAATAAAAGTACCCGAGAATCCAATCCTACATCTACTCAACATATCAATATCAACTCCAGAATTGTTTAGAACATATAAAACTTCACTATGCATCATCACTAAAATATTTTTAGCTAACCAAAAAAATCACAGAAAGTACTTCAAGAACAAGTGGCTGAACAACATATCCACATGTACCCGCAAAAACAAATCAAAACAGGCTTGCATGTGTTGAGTGTTGTTATATGCATGGCCCAAAATATCGCCGAGATATCCGATATCTCGCCGATATATCTCGGTAAATTGGTACACCGATATCGATATTTCCGACATATATCCACCGAATATTGAACCCCTTTTTTTTCGAGATATATCGGAATTTCCGATATGAAAGTTTATATCGCCGATATAATCGATATTTCCGAGATAATCGATATATATCAGTTGACTTTTTGACCAATTGTTAATAACTTAATATTGAAATTTCCGAAATATCCGATATATCCGAGATATATCGGTGAGATATCCGATATTTTAGAAACTTTGGACTGGTCACCAAAAAAACCGAGATATCCGATATATCCGAGATATCCAATATATCTCGGTTTTTAAGTACACCGATATATTTACCGATATCGAAATTTTAGGCCTTGGTTATATGGATCCAATACACATTTTTGAGTTATACTGTTCAGAGACTTACCAGTTCGAAACATCTACCTTCCCCTGTCAAAGTCGCAACAACCAATATATAGTCAGAACTTAGCAGCCTTGCAATCTCAATGGACAATAGCTGTTATAATATTATTACGCCTCGTGTCATAGACTGGTAGAACGCCTTGCATCATGGGCTTCACATTTTAAAACGTTAGCTAGGAAATCAGAAGCCTTCACCTATATCCCCAGCCTAATATTAAAGTACATTAAAAATTAATAAAATCTACAACTAAAGCAATAGTTCTTACCCTAAAATTAGCATACAGTGCAAGAAGCCAAGAACCCCGAATTTCAATGATCAAGTTTAGGCAATAGGCACATAGCAGTGTGCACAAGCATTGGTCAAACCCACCCCTCATTGAATCCTGATTCCTGGGATCGATCCTGGACAAGAGTCAGACCTCAAGTTCCTACATTATGTCAATGAAGCTAGATACTCAATCCTTAGTGTCCACAAGTAAACATCAATCAAAGAGTGAATACAGCATAAGACATGAACACGGGCATTGTGTATCTAGAATTATCCAGTACCAAATAGTAACACCATGATGGTTTTACACATACCTCGCTAGTGCAATTGAAAAATGACTGTTTGTACACCTTTCCAATTACCTAATGGCTTATAAATACTGTCATGAAGCTAGTCCCCTACCACCAACCCCTTTTTTCCCAAAGAAGTTACTTCCCTTCTCATCTTCTTGGATTCAACCTTCATTACTTTTGTTAGTTTCTTTAACTTCTTCCCTAGCATCTGTAACACCAACATTTGCAACCTAGAGTTATGACTTATGACATAGACTAAATCTAAAATAAATGAATAGATTGCATAACTTTTTCAGAACATATTTACTCTACTGCAGCATGTCACCCAGCAATCATGACGCAGTTTGAGTTTTCAAATGGGTTTAATTTGGACACCACCCCATCTCTGTTATCTTCAGTACAAAAATTGAGTCAATAACTTGAGACTGCTCCATTTAAGAGAAAATTACAAGAGTCCATTTGACCTTGAAGCTCCATCAAATGACCTCAAAACGCCGGTTTCACATGATTCACTAAAGTACAGAAGTAGTTGAAGGACTATTAAGAGGAAGGCGTAATCTTCATCATAGAGCACTGAGGTTTATTTTGCAATGCTCTGCTCCCCAGGGACTAGCAATGAGGTTTATTTAATACGATCCCCAGGGACAACCTATGAGGATCCTATTAAATAATTAAATTAAAAAGATAATACCACTAATAATAATAATAATAATAATACTAATACTAATTAAAAGATAATAAATGGTTTCAAAAAAATTACTTCCTAATTAAAAATTTTGTCATCATAAAAAAAATAATAAAGAAAACACATACAGGTAAGGTTTCTAAGTTTGAATCATACCAGCGTTCCCAAAACGACATTGTCACTTGAATAAAAATTTATTAACCAAATGTCATACCAGCGTTCCCACAAAGACATTTTGTCACTTGAATAAAAGGTTATAAACCAAATGCCATACTTGCGTTCCCATAGACATTTATCACTAAAAAAACCATACTGATTTGAGTCAATATTGATAGGAAAACACATATTTTATAATTGGTTTTCATGATTTTGTAACAAAACAATGTTGAAAAATTAAAAAAGCTTTTGGGATATATAGAAAAGGTGGGCGAATTTTTTGGCTAAATAGGAAAATAAAATTTTTGTATGAAATAATATAGTAGATATTTGTTAAAGTTCAAAGTTTGTAAATACAACTAATACTAGGAAAAGAAAATAATATGACATCATATTTGGGATAGTAATCATGTTAAAAATCAACGACAGAAAATTATATCAGTAAGAAACAACAACTAATTAGGGTTGTTTGAAACTATTTCAAGTTTGAAGTATCAATTCACATAAAAATATACTTCAGATGTTATTTGGTTTGCAAATTATAAACTACAAATAGAATACTTCTAGCTCAACCGTCAGTGGACAATAATGGGATCTGGCTCATACAATAATCCCACGCAACTTTAATAATCAGCAAAAACATAATAAATATAGAATCAAATCCGAAAAACACCCGCATCAACAACAACTATTGCTAAAATCAAGCTATTACTGTAGGTGTTATAGATAAGAGAAACAATAACGTAAGCTATAAACCAAATGCCATAATCCAGCGTTCCCACATATGGCATTTGTGTGAAAATACATTAAATAAATGGTATTGTAAACGATTATATGTAAAATAAGGTTTCTAATTTTCAATAATAACCAAAATTTTGTAAGTCAAATGTCATTACCAGCGTTCCCAACATTTGTCAGTTAAATAAATACAGGTAAAAAAGGTTTTATGTTAACATAGAAAATTTTGAAAATCAGGTTTTATCAGAACAAAAAGTTTATCACTTAAAACACAGTTAGATTTCTAAACAGAAAAACGGAATCAAGGAAAAAACACAGGTTTTAGTGATCAAGTAGAAAATGTTTTAGGAAATACAGAAAAAGAAGAGCGTGTTTCCTTTCTCATCCCCATCGGCCTCTCTCACTCTCACTATTTCACTTGGTGGAGGGAACAAGTGAGGGTATATATAGAGGAGGATCAGGTAGTTTCTAATTTGAGTCAAGGGCTTATTTTTAACGCTACTTGTTCTCCAGCGCAAACATTAGCTGTATATGGGCTGGGCCCGATAAAAACCGGATAAAAATAATAATAATAATATATTGGTTTGCACGTGCCTTTATTAGAAAAAAACTATTTCTAATCACTTTATAGTTTATACTTTATACAGACTTCAATCAAGAAACTATTTCTATGCGTAGGAGAATTGCTTATTGCACTACTGTCTAATATGAACTAATATGAACTGGATTGGCTTTAAGAATCTGATTCCAAATACTCCATTTTATACACGTTTTATATCGTATAATACGAATAATAAGGTCAACATTTCAAACCTAAGGATTAATATTCGAATTCTATGATCCAGACTTATAATTGGTGAATAATAAAGTCTGTATTTTTTTAATTAAAAAAACACACTATATTTTAGGCAAAATATTACCTTCTAAACTTATAATGCAACAAAATATGATTGAATTTTTTCGTATTATATACGTATAAAACACAAATTATATGTTTGGCATTTTTTTCGTTTTTTTAGGCCGAATTTTTAAACGAAATAGAATTCAAATTTTCAGATTTTTAACGAATAATTTCCGTACCGAAATTTTGCCGTCCACAAATTTACTAGCTATGATTCCAGGTGTAAATGACCATTCTCCAAGTTAAAGCTCTGAAAGTCAGAAGAAACTTCAAAAAGCAACTAACTTTTCCAACTAACCTGAGTTGCATCCCCAGAATCCCATATAAACTGTTTTCTGTCAACAAAGAAAACTAGCATATAGACAAGATAGGGATACCACATTACGCAATCCCATCAATATGTGATTTGTGTTAAAAAAAAATGAATTTGCACAAATCCATTAAAATATGAATGAGTAGTTTGTCTCCCAAGTTACCTGGCCTACTTGAGATGAAATGGGTTTTTTTTCTTGAAACAGTACGTAATGTGAGAAAAACATTTTCAAAATGATGCACTTGTTCAAACAAATGCATTATTATGCGAAAAAGGTGCGACCTTCGAAATGCAGACCGATTCAAACAACAATCATCATCTTAAAAAAAAGGTGTGACCTTTCAAAAATAGGCACCGGTTCAAAACAAGGTGTTTTATCTTTGAAATGGTGTGTCTTTTCAAACATGTGACTTTTCAAAGAGTTGCTTACTTTTTCCCAAGAGTCACTGTGTTGTTTCGAAGAGGCACCACTCACCTATAAATAGTAGATGAATTTGGAGAGAAAAATACACCAGATCACACGAGTTCGATCTTTCTCTTCTCCCTCCTGTTCTTAGTCAAATACTATGTGTGTTATTTGAGTCTATAGAATTGAAGTGCTAGCTTTCTATAGAAGAAAATCTGTTCTATCTTGAGAGATAGTTTCCCATCAACCTTCAAGCACCGTGAGGGAAAAAATCTGTCTTAAGGACATAGTGAATCTTCACTAGGCTCGGATTTAATAATTGGTAAATTAAGTTCATTAGTTGAACTAAAGGTTTGTTCATGATATATTTGTTATATTAATTTGATTTTCTTGTTTAATTAACAATAAGTGGGTGTTTGGTTCTCATTTTTTCAAAAAAGTATTTTTTCTTAAAAAACACTTTTATGAAAAAGTATTTATTCTAAAAACAGTTTTTCAATAAACATGTTTGGTTGTGACTTTTCTTAAAGCTATTTTATCAAATCAGATTTCACACTATGTTTCTCGATATATTTTGGCATATCGTGGCATAAATCACTAAAGTCTAAAACATCCCGGGGAGTTCATTTGCCTTTAGCTCCAAAAGTGTTTCCTTCAAAGAAAAATAATTTTTTTAACTTAAAAACAAGTTTTACCTAATTATCATAAAACAAGTTTTTGGGACCAAAAAGTGTTTTTGGATGAAAAACTATTTTTTTAAATAGAAACCAAACACATTTATTTTTTCAAAAAATGTTTTTTCACTAATAAACACTTTTTAGCAATAAATAAATAGGATCCAAACACCCCCTAAGTATATTTTTAGAATAAGTTTCATACAAACTTAAGACAGATTTTCTTTTTCCTTGAATTAATTTGGTTGAATTAATTTTGGTTATACTTATTGTTTAGTACAAATGCACTAACAATTTTGAAAAGAATTTTTGTTCACATCTCATTAAAAAAGCAGAGGAATCAGAAACGCAAATGGTTAATATAGATCTGTTGGTCACTGAAGTCGCACGATTTTATTGGTGAAGAAAAAGGTGGGACAGGGAATCAACGCATGGTCAAGTGCACATTTAGAGATTTCAAAGCATGGTCAAGTAGATTCCGAAGCATGGTCAAGAAGATTTCAATTACTTATTGGGCCTGTTTAGGACTCAATTTGATTTTTCAAGATTTTTAGATATATGTTTTTTGGTTTGACACCTGGTCATTTGGTAAAATATTGACTTTGGAGAAATGTTTGAATTGGTGCATGGAGTATATGGTAGTTATATCTTATATAAGGCATCAGTTGGCAAGAAGCAAATATTTGAAAAAGCAAAACACGGTACCACCTGTTGGCAAGAAATGGTTAATGGTTTAAACACGTACACAAGGTAACTGTTGGTGCTTGGTGTCTTGAAGTTCAAGTTTTTTTTTAAAACATATAAGTGGCGGCTTTTCATGATTTTGGTTTGCAAAAGGTGCTTAAAATTGACTGTGTTATTTTAATAACTTATGCAAAAAATCACTTGGTCTATACACAGAGGGACGTTCAAGGCTCTTGAGAGCAGCGAACAGTAAAACCTCTTGAGAACAGCAAATAGCGAAAGTTCGTTGAATTTGTGAGTGTATCTTCTTTAGTGAATATAATTTGTTTATGTTTTTTGGTTTTCAGGAATAACAAAGTGGGTTTCTATTTCAGAATAGAAATGACAACACCACCAGGTTCTCCTATTCATGTTGTTCCTATTTCATTTGCTTTACCTACTAGTTCGTTTAATGGTATGAACATTTTGGTCCCCGATGATGACCTTATGTTCGTAGAAGTGGAACTCAACAACTACGGGTGTCTACTAGCAATGGTGGATACCGGTTCAACTCATAACGTTAATCTCTCGAAAGTATGTATCCGAGACTATTGGATTGAAACTCATAAAATGTACTGTGCTCTATGAGAGGCTTTGAACCAAGAAGTCGAACCGGTGAAAGGACTCGCTTTGGAAGTTGACATTAAGATGCAATAACCGGGCGAGGAAAGGTGGACCGATGGTAGCTCGCTTAGACCATTTTCAAGTCATTCTTGGAATGGACTTCTTGAAAGCAAACAAGGTGGTGGTAATGCCACATTTGGAGGGAATTATGATCCAAGATTCCGAGAATCCTTGCTTCATTCCAGATGTTAGGAATGGTTGGTGCTAAAAGGGTTCTAAAAATATTTTATTATTTGTAAGATGTATGTGTTTTACTATTGCGTTAAAGAGTGCCAATAAAGAAGATTGTTTAAGATATTGTTCTGTAAGCATACTTGTCAGCAAAATTAAGGTCTTAGAAGTGTTTCGACACTATATGAATGATATGTGACATTCTTTAACAAGACGCATCACTTGCTAAACATATATCTAAATGGTTTTCCAATTTATTGACTTTGTCATGAGAAATTGGGAAAAATGTGAGGGATTATGAATCTCCTTGAATTAATTAATTCAAAATTGGGAATTTGTTGAAGAATTACTCAAAAGACATCAAATGTAGTGTTTTACTCTAGGAGAGATGCAGAAATTTCTTAGAGGATATTCCAAACTGGGCTCAACCTGTGCCAGCAGTGTGTATACATTGTGACAGCCAATCTGCTATTGGTAGAGCACAGAGTAGCATGTATAACGGGAAGTCTCGACACATACGTCGTAGACATAATACCGTTAGACAATTCCTCTCAAATGGAGTTATCTCAATCGACTATGTTAGGTCAAAGATAACATCATGGATCCGCTTTTACAAAAGGTTTAACAAGAGAGCAAGTAGAAAAATTATCAAAGGGAATGGGCTTAAAGCCTTTGAGATAATCAACCAAGAGTCATCATAATGGAAAAACCAACCTAGTTGGACCGAGATCCCAAGATCTAGGTTCAATGGGCCAATCAATTATGTTTGTGACTCGCTTAGCAATCAAGAGTAATATTATACTCTAACCCATTCCTATATAATACAAAGGTGCATGTCCGCCATGAGAACCGGGATAAGTCAAGCTTTTAATGATTTACTATATCTTGGAAAGTTATGTTATCCAAGTGGAGTATTGCGGGATACTCTTTATAGAAATCACCTATGTTAGTGCTGAAAATGGGGCGCTTTTATGAGAATTTTAAAGGCAAATGTCTCAAAAGCACTATCTGAAACCAAGAAGTGTTCAAGGCCAAAATGAACACAAACGTGAGAACCAACAGTATTCGAAAAGGTATTGTGTGAAGATGATTGTCTAGGTTTATACAAACGGCTGACAGTTCAAGGACATTAATTGAAGTCTACTGATCGTCCAATTAAATCTGATCGTCTTTCACTAAGGCAAGTTCAAGGCCTCCCATGCTACTTGACCTTATGCGGTATCTTTTCATTTGTAAAAGAACAGAAATCCGATGTTTATGATAGAAGAAGCCAAATTTTCATTCATGTGGGGGATTGTTAAAAAAAAAAAAAAGAATTTGCACAAATCCATTAAAATATGAATGAGTAGTTTGTCTCCCAAGTTACCCTACTTGAGATGAAATGTGTTTTTTTCTTGAAACAGTACGTAATGTGAGAAAAACATTTTCAAAATGATGCACTTGTTCGAAACAGTGCATTATGCCGAAAAGGTGCGACCTTTCGAAATGTGCACTGGTTCGAAACAAAGTGTATCATGCCAAAAGGTGTGACCTTTCGAAATAGGCACCGGTTCAAAAGCAGCTTTATGTCGAAATGGTGTGTCTTTTTCAAACATGTGACTTTTCAAAGAGTTGCTTTTTTTTTCCCAAGAGTCATTTGTGTTGTTTCAAGAGGCACCACTCACCTATAAATAGTGGATGAATTTGGAGAGAAAAATACACCAGATCACACAGAGTTCTGATCTTTCTCTTCTCCCTCTGTTCTTAGTTAAATACTATGTTGTGTTCGCTGAGTCTATAGAATTGAAGTGATAGCTTTCTATAGAAGGAAATCCGTTCTATCTTGGGAGATAGTTTCCCATCAACCTTCAAGCACTGTGAGGGGGAAAATCTGTCTTAAGGACATAGTGAATCTTCACTAGGCTCGGATTTAATAATTGGTAAATTAAGTTCATTAGTTGAACTAAAGGTTTGTTCATGATATATTTGTTATATTAATTTGATTTTCTTGTTTAATTAACAATAAGTATATTTTTGAAATAAGTTTCATACAATTTGCACGGTGAACAAGGACATCGGGGGCTACTATAGTTGAATCGTAACAAAAAAATGCAATATTCACCTGGACTACAGAGGAAAGTGTTTCCTTAGTTATATATGGTGGATAACCTACGTATTGCAGAATACAGAGATTGGCACAAGAAATTCTGACATCATCAGCAATAGGAGCAAATGAAATATGGATCCTCAGTTTAGGAGCAGTAATGATAAGAGTATTATGATCTTATTTTGAATAACAATCCACAAATAACAGCTCTTCTAACACTGGGCAGCTTGAAATGAATTGATTTGTATGGTCTTCATTGCTAAACTTAACCCTATAGAACCTCAAAATTTTGAGCATAGGAAGGTCAACCGCGGTAGGCAAACGGAGTCTAGTATCTTCAAATTCCAATTTTGTCAAGGTTTTACAAGTAAATAAGGAACACGAAAACGTTTTTAATGTTCCAAATTCAAAGCAAAGATCAAACTCTTTGACATTGTGACGAACAGCGAAAGATATCCATGAATTGAGATGCAAATACTGGTTTTATCAATACGACAAGACATGCAGAAGAAGGGTTTGATAAACAAATTCTTCAAAATTCTGTTTCTTTTTGGTCTTGGTTTCGAAATATTTTTGATCGAATTCAAGGTTCGAAAGAGAACAACTCACAGTGCGCCATCGTTTTGAAAGTATGCTAGTTCTAATCGCGTCTTCCATTGGAAGAAACGAGACAATGTGGCTTCGAATCAGTTCGGGGACACCCTATTTTGATCCCAATAATAAGGCTTGTTCATGTTGTTTTTTTTTTTTTTTTTTTTTCTTTTTGGTTGTTTCTGCTAACAAAAATATGTATGACAGAGTTATAATGTAAACTTATATTTACGTTTACGAAATACATTAACAGAATAATGAGATCAGTTAAATTGAATAACACGAATCATTAATCAAATGATGAAGTTATAATGAAAAGACATTGAAATTGGATACCTTTGAAAGTTTGATGATCAGCTTACACTCGAGGCGTTTGTTTAGCCGTTAAAAGAGTACTGGCCGAAGCACCAAGAAAACAGTATCGTCCTAGTAGTATACGTTACTTAGTCCGTGAGCGTAGCGAATTCTTGAGGTCGCTTTTCTAAAGTCACCCAAAAAACAACTTGCTTCGTGTCACCCTCTCCAGGTCGACAAAGTATTGTACTTGTTGGTCTTCATGGTTCCACTCCGTATGTGCCACTTCGAGTACTATGCCAGTTTGGTTGTGTTCCATTCAATACTACCACTGCTGATCTTGAAAATGACCATGTTGATTTTACTTCTTACTCTATGAAAAAAGAAATTATATATGTCAAGACATGGGACCAGAGTCGTCAATCTGTTTTTTCGTTTCTTCAAAAGATAAGAGAAACAATAACGTAAGCTATAAACCAAATGCCATAATCCAGCGTCCCCACATATGGCATTTGTGTGAAAATACATTAAATAAATGGTATTGTAAACGATTATATGTAAAATAAGGTTTCTAATTTTCAATAATAACCAAACTTTTGTAAGTCAAATGTCATTACCAGCGTTCCAGTTAAATAAATACAGGTAAAAAAGGTTTTATGTTAACATAGAAAATTTTGAAAATCAGGTTTTATCAGAAAAAAAAGTTTATCACTTAAAACACAGTTAGATTTCTAAACAGAAAAACGGAATCAAGGAAAAAACACAGGTTTTAGTGATCAAGTAGAAAATGTTTTAGGAAATACAGAAAAAGGATTTTTATTAATATAGGTTAGGGTCTTCCAAACCTTTAAGTATTTCAAAAATAAATAATTAAAATACTCTAGATGGCGGGCAATATGTGATCTCCAAGGTCTTGAAAGACTTGGTATGAGAATGTTATCATGTTGAGATGGATCAGTGGTAAGACTCAAAAGGATAAAAGTAGGATCTAGAGATTCAAGACGGAGTAGGAGTGGTCCAGATATGTGAGTACTATAGGAAAGCAAAGCTTATGTCCTAGTTTAAAAGGGCCGATCCTCACTAAACTCTCCACTCAAAGTTGTAATTAAACTCTGTCAAAAATAGTTATTAAGAACAATAAACAGTACAATCACTCCTAAGGACCCAACAAAAACGTTGGCAACATTTGGTTCAAGAAAATGAACCAAACTATAATTCCTGATAGTATATTTTCGTATCTTTTAAGAAAAAGTAGAAAAAAAAGAGAAACTAATAAAACAATCGACTGCGGGATGACACAAAGTTAGCAATAGATTAAAATGTTGATTTCACTTGCAATGTTTCCCCAGTTGGACTATTCTCATCATTAACACCCACCATCCATTGCAACATTACAAATGTGCATTTCCAGATTCACCGGTTGCTCCCAGGTTAATAATTCCAGTGAATCGGTTTGCACTCCAAAATTACCTCCTACAAAGTGGCATTGCAGTTTGAGGTGTTCAAGCAAGTCCTAGATTTAGTAATAATTTCGTCACAAGGTGTCTGGAGGATTCCTGCATCATCATCATGGCAGGCTGGGGATCAACTACCCCTAAAGTGCCTATCAACAAAATTGACCATCCAATTGAGAATCTTGGATCCTTTGAACCGGTGGATTATGAAGCTCGAAGTTTTGAGTTGTACGGCGTTACTGTTGCAAGGTTGATTGATCTAAAGGATCGGTTTGGTTGTGAAGAGAAGTTTGTTACAGACTTACATGATATTGGGGATATTGGGTGACAGAACAATTTCTTAGTTTAATTTTGGAAGAATAGGTTTCGTTTTGTTTAAAAATGGAGATAAGATTTAAGAAAGAGGTTTTTATCTACTTATCTATTTTGGGTTTTTATGTATTTTGGACTACGAACAATTGAAATCGCCAAAAAAAGGCGTAGACTTCATTTTTTTAGGTAAAATCTGATGTGTCAGCATGAGAGAAAAAAGGGAGACTGACGTGGGTCACTGGGAGCATTCTCAACTACTCAGTATTAATGGTCTTCGATACTATAGTTCGGAATTTCAGAATTTTTGAAATTTCGACAAATTCAAAAACCGGAATTCATTAAATTTCGACCCTTGTTGTATTCGGAATTTCAGATAATTTCAGAATTTCGGATATTTCGACCCTATATTCGGAATTCCATTTTTTTGAAAAACCGAAATTCCGGGCGGAATTCCGGAGTTTCGTTCGGAATCACGAACTATGGTTTATACAGACTTCAATCAAGAAACTATTTCTATGCGTAGGAGAATTGATTATTGCAGTCCTGTCTGATATCAACTGGATTGGCTTTAAGAATCTGATTCCAAATACTCCATTTTATATACGTTTCCGTATAATACAAATAATAAGGCGAACGTTTCAAACTTAAACATTAATACTCGAATTCTATGATTCTCCAGACTTATAATTGCTGAATAATAAAGTCTGTATTTTTTTAATGAAAAAAACACACTATATTTTGGGCAAAATATTACTTTCTAAACTTATGATGAACTAGTGTTACCCCCACTAGATGAGCCAATTAGGATTTCCCCCACTAGATGGGAAATTAGGGTCTCTCTCCTAAACACACGGTCAATTTGGTTTTACTGTTAACTTTCAAGTCAAACAACTGAAAATAACTTAAATGCTCCCACCTAATTAAAATTGAATATTTTCTTTTTGAAAATAATGAGAACGTTTGTGTAATTTTCAATTATTTGACTTGAAAGTTAACGGTCAAACCAAGTTGACCGTGTGTTTAGGGGGAGACCCTAATTTCCCATCTAGTGGGGGGAAATCCTAATTGCCTCATCTAAACTTATAATGCAACAAAATATGACCGAATTTTTTCGTATTATACACGTATAAAACACGAATTATATGTTTGGCATTTTTTTCATTTTTGTAGGCTGAATTTTTAAACGAAATAGAATCCAAATTTTCGGATTTTTAACGAATAATTTCCGTGCCGAATTTTTGCCGTCCACGAATTTACTAGCGTTTAAATGACCATTCTCCAAGTTAAACCTCTGAAAGTCAGAAGAAACTTCAGAAAGCACCTAACTTTTCCAGCTAACCTGAGTTGCATCCCCAGAATCCCATATAAACTGTTTTCTGTCAACAAAGAAAACTAGCATATAGACAGTAGCTTATGTAGAAATACTCCAAATCCCACATTAGAGACACTTTAGTTAGCATATAGACAAGTTAGAGACACCACATTACGCAATCCCATCAATATGTGATTTGCACGGTGAACAAGGACATAGGGGGCTGCTATAGTTGAATCACTAGATTTTGGACCCGGGCATACGCCCGGGATCTATTAAATATTTTGTGTGCTGAAAAGGCTTTACGAAATGTCTCGCACAAATTATCAAATCAGAATATATTTTTATTGAAAATAAATCGAAATACGTTAATGACCAATGATTATGGTATATAAGAACTTGGAAACTAAGGGATCAAATTGAGATAGCATCTTCACTTTGTGGTTTAGGATATTAATCCGTAATTTTCAAATAGAATTATCTTAAACTCGATCTAGCTTATATAATAGTTTTCTTAGATTTATGGTGATTTAGCAGCAAATTTTCGAATCAGAATATATTTTTATTGAAAATAAACCGAAATATGTTAATGAGCAGCGATTATGGTGCATAAGTACTTGGAAACTAAGAGATCAAATTGAGATAGCCTATTCACTTTGTGGTTTAGGATATTAATCCATAATTTTCAAATAGAATTATCTTAAACTCGATCTAGCTTGTATAATAGTTTTCTTAGATTTATGGTGATTTAGCGGCAAATTTTTGAATAAGAATATATTTTTATTGAAAATAAACCGAAATACGTTAATGAGCAACAATTATGGTGCATAAGTACTTGGAAACTAAGGGATCAAATTGAGATACCCTCTTCACTTTGTGGTTTATAATATTAATCCATAATTTTCAAATTATCTTAAACTCGATCTAGCTTGTATAATAGTTTTATTAGATTTATAGTGATTTAGCGGTAAATCATCACCGTTCGCTTACTAATGTGTACAAATCACTGAAACAGATTGATTGTTTCCATATCCTCAAAGAATACACTACTCTCACTTAAAAAGATTATCACATGAACGTGTCCTACGAACGGGTGCCGTTATATTAAATTATTCTAAAAATATTATTAGTAACTATGCATAGCTATGAGATATGAAAATTATATTAATTACTCATTTAAATTTCTTGCACCACTCTCTATAAAAAGAAGCGCAAAACTTGATAAAACTCATCGACTTCTTTTTATTGTTAGGTTTAATAATAGAAGTTTGATTGAAGTTTTGTGAAAATACCTAATGTGGCGAAGATAATATTGAAGCTACTTGAATAGCAAGACATTCCCAATCACAATAAAAGAATTATAATAAACACTACTTAAAATGCAAAAATATATTTGTTGAGACATTTATTCCCCTTACATATAATACAAATATGTTTTAGGGTTATTAGTTCAATGCATTTGCATCAAGTTTCTGATTTTCCATTAATTATTATTTGAGGTTAGTTTAATGTAGTACGTTGCATCCAGTTTCCAATTTCTCATTAATTATTCTTTGAGATTAGTTCAATGCAGTTGCATCAAGTTTCTAATTTCCCATTAATTATTATTTGAAGTTAATTCAGTGCAATTGTATCCACTTTATGATTTCCCGTTAGTTATTCATTAAGGTTAATTCAGTACAGTTGCATCCAGTTTTCGATGTTTCGTTAATTAGTCTTTGAGATTAGTTCATAGCATTTGCATCCAGATTCCAATCACCCGTTAATTACTTTTTGAGGTTAGTTCAATACATCTGCATCCAGTTTCTGATTTTCCGTTAATTGTTGGTTAGTTCGATAGTTTACAATTTCTATACAATTTGTATACATGTAAGAGTCTGTTTTTATAAACTCACTTTCGTTTTTGGTTCCTAATTATTCGTAATTACTCATGTGAGAAGGCTAAAAAAGTGGACATTTATGCTTTGATCGAGGTCAATGCGATGTAGTTACATCCGACTTCCGATTTCTAGTTAACTATTTTTTTAAGTTATTTCAATGCATTTGCATCCAATTTCTGATTTCCCACTACTTAATCTCTCGATTTTAGTTTAATGCAATTGCATCCAGTTTTTTGGTTTTCCGTTAATTATTCTTTGAGGTTAGTTCAATGCGGTTGCATCCAACTTCCGATTTTATGTTAATTGTTCTCTCGAGGTTAGTTCAATGCATTTGCATCAAGTTTCGATTTACCGTTAATTATTTTTTAGGTTAGTTCAATGCAGTTACATCAAATTTATATTTTCCCGTTAATTATTAATTTAGGTTAGTTCAGTGCAATTTCATCCATTTTTCAATGTTTCGTTAATGAGTCTTTGAGATTAGTTCATTGCATTTGGATCCAGTTTTCGATTTCCCATTAATAAATCTTTAAAGTTAGTTCAATACATCCAAGATCTAGTTTCGATTATTTATACTTCGAGGTTAGTTCGATACAATTCTATCCGGTTTCTGATTTCCCGCTAACTATTCTTTGAGGTTTTTCAATGCATTTGCATTTAATTTTCGATTTCTCACCAATTATTCTATGAGGTTAGTTCAATGCAGTTGCATTCGGTTTTTGATTTTATGTTAATTATTTTTTGAGTAAAGTTCAATGCATTTGCATCCAGTTTCCGGTTTCCCATTAATTATTATTTGAGATTTGTTTGATGTATTTGCATACCGTTTCCGATTTTCCGTTAAATATTTTTCAATGATTTGCATCCAATTCCTAATTTCCCGTTAATTATTATTTGTCGTTAGTTGAATGCAATTTATATAAAGTTTCCGATTTCCCGTTAATCACTCTTTGAGCTCAGTTATGTATTTGAATCCAATTTCTGATTTCATTATAATTATCCAATATGGTATGTAATACCAATTTCTACTTATTCATCTGTAGTGTCATTACAAACATGACATAAAAAGTAAATTATGCTTAATTTACTATGTGAGATCATCGAAGATTATCCAGTTCCCAATTTCTCACTAATTATTCTTTAAATTATGCATGACTCACTATGTGGAATCTTCAAAGATTATCTACGAACGGGTGTTGTTATATTAATTATTCTGAAAAATATTTGCAAATATGCAGAACTATTATATATATTAACATTATATTAATCACTCAACCAGATTTCTTATAACGTGAAAACCTCACTCTCCATTAAAAAAAATGAACTCACCTTTGATAAAACTCTTCAACTTCATTTTGTTGTTTAATAATAGAAATTTGATTGAAGTTTTGTGATATTGCCTAATAAGGCGAAGTTCATATATATTGGACTACTTTGAAATTTGAATAGCAAGGAGTTCCCAATCATACGGAAAGAGATAAGATAAACACCATTTTAAGTGTAAAACTATACTTATCGAGACATTCCCACAACATATAACCCAACTATGTTTTGAGGTTAGTTCAATGTATTTGCATCCAGTTTCTGATTTTCCGTTATTTATATTTTGAGGTTAGTTCAATGCAGTTGCATCTAATTTCCAATTCCCGTTATTTAT
The DNA here is from genome assembly GCF_015680905.1 of Coptis chinensis. Taxonomy (NCBI): domain Eukaryota; kingdom Viridiplantae; phylum Streptophyta; class Magnoliopsida; order Ranunculales; family Ranunculaceae; genus Coptis; species Coptis chinensis. The sequence continues at coordinate 81,088,685 of NC_141464.1, forward strand.
TTTTTGATATCAGTTCAATGCAGTTGCATCCAGTTTATGATTTCTCGTTAATTATTCTTTTCGGTAGTTCAATACATTTGCATCCAATTTCCAATTTCTTGGTAATTGTTCTTCGAGGTTAGTTCAATGCATTTGCATCCTGTTTCTGATTTCCCGTTAATTATTATGTGAGATTAGTTTAATGCATTTGCATCCAGTTTTAGATTTCTCGTTTATTATTTGATAAAGTTGCATTTGCATATAGTTTCCGATTTCCCGTTAATTATTGTTTGAAGTTAGTTCAATGAATTTGCAACCGTTTCGATTTCTTGTTAATTATTTCTTGAGGTTTTGTATCCGGTGTATTTTTTAGATTAGTTGGTCTGCAGTTTGCAACCGGCTTCCGATTTCCGTTAATTATTTTTAACATTAGTTCCACGATTTGCATTGTGTTTCCAATTTATAAATAATTTTTCTTTGAGGTTAGTTCAATGCAATCCGCATCCGGTTCGATTTCCGTTAATTTAATCTTTGAGGGTTAGCTCAATGCATTTGCATCCAGTTTCCGATTTTCCGACAATTATTTTTTGATGCTAGTTTGATGTATTTGCATCCACATTTTGATTTTCCGTTAATTATTCTTTGAGGTTAGTTTAATGCAGTTGTATCTATATTTCGATTTTCTATTAATTACTTTTTAAGATTAGTATAAAACTTGCATTTGCATCCAGTTTCCGATTTTCCGTTAAATATTATTTGAGGTTAATTCGATACATTTGCATCCAGTTTTCGGTTTTCCATTAATTGTTTTTTGACGTTAGTTTCATTCAGTATTATACATATTTTAAAATATTTGTCATTATTACTTTACCGTTATTTTTTTTCATTTGCTATTATATATTTTGTGATGTTATTTTTTGTATAATTGTTTTTAACTATATTTTGAGACCGTTTTAAGGATATATTCAAAATAAGTCGGTACTTTATCATAGACACTAAAACTGTATGATTTGTAATAGGGAATTAGTTTATACAAATCACCTATTTTTTAGCAATTTTTTTTTTTATTTGATCTAATATATAAGAATTGGAACACTAAAAGTGTTTGATTCGTAATAGGAATCACCAATTTTTTAGCATTTTTTTTTTATTTGATCAAATATATAAGAATTGGAAATACTCTCAAACTCTCCAAATATAAGAATTATAAATACACTTAAACTCTTCAAAGAGGTTCCATGTACGTGGGACTATTAGAAAATACTATCTTTCATATTAGAGTGCAACAGGATAGAAAAAAGACTAACTCTCATATTAGAGTGCCAAGAGAAAATCCTCCTTTAAAGGTCTCTGCTTTAGTATATAGGGAATTAGTTTATACAAATCACCTATTTTTTAGCAATTTTTTTTTTATTTGATCTAATATATAAGAATTGGAATACTAAAAGTGTTTGATTCGTAATAGGAATCACCAATTTTTTAGCAATTTTCTTTTTTATTTGATCAAATATATAAGAATTGGAAATACTCTCAAACTCTCCAAATATAAGAATTATAAATACACTTAAACTCTTCAAAGAGGTTCCATGTACGTGGGACTATTAGAAAATACTATTTTTCATATTAGAGTGCCACATGATAGAAAAAAGGCTAACTCTCATATTAGAGTGCCACATAGGAGAGAGAAAATCCTCCTTTAAAGGTCTCTGTTTTAGTATATAGATAGTAGATAACAAAAAAATGCAATATTCACCTGGACTACAAAGGAAAGTGTTTCCTTAGTTATATATGGTGGATAACCTACGTATTGCAGAATACGGAGATTGGCACAAGAAATTCTGACATCATCAGCAATAGGAGCAAATGAAATATGGATCCTCAGTTTAGGAGCAGTAACGATAAGAGTATTATGATCTTTTTTTGAATAACAATCCACAAAGAACAGCTATTCTAACACTGGGCAGCTTGAAATGAATTGATTTGTATGGTCTTCATCACTAAACTTAACCCTATAGAACCTCAAAATTTTGAGCATAGGAAGGTCAACCGCGGTAGGCAAACGGAGTCTAGTATCTTCAAATTCCAATTTTGTCAAGGTTTTACAAGTAAATAAGGAACACGGAAACGTTTTTAATGTTCCAAATTCAAAGCAAAGATCAAACTCTTTGACATTGTGACGAACAGCGAAAGATATCCATGAATTGAGATGCAAATACCGGTTTTATCAATACGACAAGACATGCAGAAGAAGGGTTTGATAAACAAATTCTTCAAAATTCTGTTTCTTTTTGGTCTTGGTTTCGAAATATTTTTGATCGAATTCAAGGTTCGAAAGAGAACAACTCACAGTGCGCCATCGTTTTGAAAGTATGCTAGTTCTAATCGCGTCTTCCATTGGAAGAAACGAGACAATGTGGCTTCGAATCAGTTCGGGGACACCCTATTTTGATCCCAATAATAAGGCTTGTTCATGTTGTTTTTTTTTTTTTTTTTTCTTTTTGGTTGTTTCTGCTAACAAAAATATGTATGGCAGAGTTATAATGTAAACTTATATTTACGTTTACGAAATACATTAACAGAATAATGAGATCAGTTAAATTGAATAACACGAATCATTAATCAAATGATGGAGTTATAATGAAAAGACATTGAAACTGCATACCTTTGAAAGTTTGATGATCAGCTTACACTCGAGGCGTTTGTTTAGCCGTTAAAAGAGTACTGGCCGAAGCACCAAGAAAACAGTATTGTCCCAGTAGTATACGTTACTTAATATAAAATTTAGTTTTTAGCTCATTTGTGAAGCTGGCAACTGATTTCCCCATGTCAAACCCTAGCTGAAAATCTTCCCAGCAAGTTTTAGTGCAGGAATTTTATTTCAGAAGGCGCGTCCTTGGGCTCTAGAGTGTCTCAATTTCCTTCATATGGCAAGTCCTTCAAAAAGAATGTTCAGGGAGCAAAAGAAAATAAATAAAACAAGGATTCTGAACAAATTTTGAATAATTGGATTCATATTCAAGAACATGAATAAGACAGTTGTGAGCACAGATCACAATAATCTGAATTTTCAATGACCAGTACATTTGTGTCCACATATCACAATAATCTGAATTAACCATACTCTTTTGCATTCTCAAGTAAAAACTTCACAAGGTCTAACTCTTGCCCACATCCTGTAAAACCGTTAATTTTAACTGATCTAAGGGACTTCAAAGCACCATCAGTAGACAACTCTTGCACTTGCCAATATTCTTCCATGTCGAGCATATGTGTATTTAAATATTCCTAATCCAAAATGAGAAAAGTTGAAAATGAGAGTTTATGTTTGTCGGAGATAAACATGTAAGTAACCAAGTAATGTTTATTGCTATACATGGAGAACCAAAGAGAGATTCTGCAGGCTCAGATAACCCCTCATCAAGAAGGCTACGAATTGGACTTGGTTTTTCGTAGGGGACATGTAAAGCTCCAAATCTTTCAAGCTGCAGCATGATGTAGGCAGATGTGACAAGAAATATCGGTCCCTGGTGAGATACTGAGAACATATTTCAAAGTAAGTACGATGTATTGATTTAAGAACAAAGTAACGCTTGCAGATAGTAAAGAAGAAATTTTGGCATCCATGGCGATATCATCACACAAAGATAGGACCCTTAGTTTAGGAGTAGCGACAACAAGAGGAGTATCCTGATGACTTGAACAAGACTTCAAGAAAAACAACTCCTCTAGCACAGGGCAGCTTGAAATGAACTGACCAATATGGTTTTCCTCTTGAAACTAGATCATTGAGAACCTCAAAATTTTGAGCATAGGAAGATCTATGGTCGAAGGCAAACTAAGAGTAGTTTGTTCAAATTTCAATTGTGTCAAGGTTTTACAACTAAATAAGCTGCACGGAAGCTTGTCCAATAATCCACGATTGAAATGAAGATAAATTTCTTTGACACTGACGAATATAGGAATCGACAACTTGAAAAGATAGCCTAAACTTATCTACATCTGACCCATCATGACGAACAAGCATTTGATAAACAAATTCTATAAAATCCCATTTCTCTTTAGTCATTGTTTCAAAATCTTCTTGATCAAAGTCGAGGTTTGAAAGAGAACAACTCACATCGCACCATCGTTTTGAAAGTACACTAGTTCTAACTTCTAATAGCCTCTTGCATTGGAAGAAACGAGACAAGTAACAAGTAACAAGCCCACAGCCCAACACTCTTCATTTCTATGATTCTATCTAGGGGTGGAACTTGAGTGGGGTTAGCCCAAGTCCCGTGTGCATATATGTACGTATATATTTCAATCCTTCTATTCTTGTAAAAATTAAGGTTGAGAATCTCTATTTTAGATAGAATAATATAATCAAAGGTTAATTTCTTTTTCAAACAGTCAAATCTTTTTTATTTCATTAGAATATTTCAATTTTGGTGTTTTTTACCTTCTAATTCCAAAAAAAACTCGAAAAGTTTATCAACCTGACCCATAACCCAACCCAATCCGAATTGGTCAGGCTAGGGCTTGGATTAAAAATTTAAAGACCAACTAGAATTTGGTCCTGGACTCGGGTTGAAACATTTGAAACTTGGATTGAACTCAAATTATGCCTTAATCCGACCCAACCTGCCCAAGTTCCACTCCTAAATTTTTATCACGGAGACATTGGATTACAGTACTGTCACATGGTGTGCCTATATTCGCGTGCGTTTTGCAAAACATTTCATAATATAATCATAAGATAGGTGCCATGATGATTCGATTGATTTCTAGAAGAAAGTTTATATAATGCAGAGAATATAAAATGAAACAATTGGACAAGGGATCTAAATAAGCTTCGGTCAACCATAGAACTTGAACAATACAACAATACTGAGTACTGACCAACAAAAAAAAGATTTACCTAATTAGGCTCTTCTGCGGCTTAAAGCAGCTTTGCTCTCTTGATTTATTCATTTAATTTCCCTCTCTTTCTTGTTCAAATTTCAAACTGAGTATCCGAGTGGCTTGGGTATATTATCATTATCTGGCTGGGGGGTCCTGGTTTTTTTCTCTCTTACTGAGTAGAGAATAAATAGGGATCTATCAAGCCAGGGTAGAAAAGATTATCTAAGGCTTCTTCTTTTACATATCTGGTCTGATACACAGATCTAATCTCTACATCTGGGCTCTATCTCCTTGATTGTCTGATTCTGCAACCCAATCTTTCCTGGGTAGAGGCAACTAACTGGCCCATTTGGCAACAGATGGCAGAGGTACAAGGGAAAGATGTGAGGGATGAGGATCTACAGGATAGTCAAAAGAAAACAATTATAGAAAAACTCCAAGCTGATATGAAGAATCTGTTCTGTTCAAAAGAGAAGAAACAAGTTAATATTGGTTGCAAAAATATGGTAGGAGATCCACAAGCACAAACAACGCTAGTTGGGAAGCTGTATGGGGGAAAACATATTGCCTTGACAGATTTTGCGGCAGAGGTACATAGATGCTGGCAAACAAAGGGAGAAACAAACATCGAAATGATCACAAAAGGCTTTTACAAGATGGTGTTTGACAATGTGGAGGAGTATAATCATGTAAAACAGAATGGACCTTGGGTTATACAAGGATTCATATTATCCATCAAAAAAGGTAAATACTCAGAAGTATTGGAAGCAGATCGGAAGTTTGACAGAGTGGATTTCTGGGTCCAAATACATGGGCTCCCAAGGGATAGGATAAATGAAGAGAATACTAGAATCATTGGGATGAATCTTGGGAAAGTGAAAGGGGTTGACATCGGTTGCTCATCTGAATTCAAAAAACCTGTTGCGCGGGTGCGAGTTCGTATGGACATCAAGGAACGACTTCTTAAAGGTATGGAGATATGCACGGAGATGGGGGAAGTTATTCCAGTGACCTTCAAGTACGAAAAGCTGGAAATTTTTTGTTACTTCTGTGGGTGTATTGGGCATGATCTGCATTTCTGTAGCATACGAGACAAGCACAGTGCAGAGATAAGGAAACTGGGAGGTTCCCCTAAAGATATAAAAAATAACTTTTCTTTTGTGTTGAGGGCAAATGTGTTTTACAATGGAGCAGCTTCCTCCTCTCCGACAACAGTCACTATCTCCGGTACCCCCCAAAAACCAAGGTTGGACCAGATTCCAGCCAGGAATAGAGGTCTCCGGGCAGAAGACACTGGCAAGGGATGGGGATGTTCTCTACTCCACTAAGGGCTGCCAGCGAGGATGCTGGGAAAGAGAGCAGGACAAGGGAGACAGAGGAAGCTAGGACAAGGGAGACAGAGGAAGACAGGACTGGTCTGACAGGAGTCAAAACGGATGGATTAGGTTTGCCTGATTCTATGTCAGTAGCCGTTGGGGGAACAGACATGGAGGGTCAGAAGGAGGATGGGGAAAACACCCAATTGGTAGTTTGGGCAAAAGGCCTGGAGTTTCGACATAATGAATCCCAGGAGGACTGTCTGAGTTTGGGCCTTGGGCCAGCATCACAGGAACAGGGTCTAGTAATCTGGGGTTTGGATAACTCACATATGGATCTGGATCCACAAAAGATGGATAGGGTAGATGGGGCAAATAAAGCCCGGGTGGACAAATCGAATTCTCTGGAAGATACAGCTGGAGACCTAGGGGCGATAGCTCTGAGTAGTGGATCTGTGGGAATAGACAACAGATCTGAAGAGGAGCACGCCTCGCCGAAAGCTCTCTCATCTGGTTTCGAGACATTCATGCCTTATCTTGAGAACATCAAACAAGATGGGCTGCTGCAAATCAACACCTCAAGCAGCAACAACACCAACCCCCTTTCGTTTCTCTGGATCAAGTACACGTGGCAGAGGATTTAAGACGTTGGTATCTCAAGGTAAAGGTAAAGGGTTGGCTAAACGAGGTGTGGATTCAATACAAGGGGTGGACGTGGGGGAAAAAAGAAAACTCAGTGATAGCTCTGGGAGAAAGTTTGGAAACATGGATGATGGTGAATGGGAACGATACTGTATTAGGAAGGTAGTAAGGCAGTCAAAAAAGGCGAAAAGAGAGGCTGATGATTTGCACGCTAGAGGGTTGGGGCATTTGCTCATTCCTGATGAAGCACCAATGATAAGCATCTCAAGTGATTCAAAGGTATCCACTGAGCCATCGATATCAAATAGATCCTTGGACTCTACCATCCCATCTGATGACTCAGGTCACTCCTTCCCTGAGGATCAAATTCCCTCTGATGCTTTTACAGAATGGGGGGAAGACTATAACTCTCAAGAGGATGGAGCAAATTTGGTTGCTCAGAATAATGGGGGACAAGAAGAAGTGTCTGTTGGGAACATGCCTATGGAGCTTGCTCAAGGTAGTGTGGAAGGAGGGGAGTATGATTCTGAGGATAGCATTACGCAGATCAGGTTCCCACAACCAAAGCCAATAGCAATGGATGATTCCTGGGTGATCACAAAGGGACCTGGTATAGAGCAGACACAGTATAAGGGGGAATGTTCAGGTAAGGTTAGCAAAGAGAAAGAGGTATCTGATAAGGGTAAGAGTCAGTCTAGTGGTAGTGGAAGCAGTGGGGGTCTGTGTCTCCTCCAGGGTTCGCGGTAGCTGTCCCACAACAGCTGCCTCGACAGATATGATACAAGCTTGGAATTGCCGGGGAATAAGCTCCTCCACGGCAATTCAGAATCTAAAGGACTTAATAGGGAGATTTGATCCTGATATTATATGTCTGTCTGAAACAAAGGTAGGTTTAGAAAAGATGCAAAGGATAAGTAGGATGATTAAGTACAGAAGCTGCTATTGTGTTCCAGCTGAGGGTCGTAGTGGGGGCCTTGCTGTTCTCTGGAAGGAAGGGGTAGACCTGACTATCTTGGGGGCTACTAGGAACCAGGTGACAGGTAAATTAAATAATTATTTTTGCACTGAACCCTGGTTTTTTTCTTTTGTGTATGGGGCACCCTTAGCATGTAATAGACATAAAGTCTGGTCGGAGCTCAGGGATGTCGCTGCCCTGATCCCTGGGCCTTGGTGCATGTTTGGGGACTTCAATGCCATTACTTCTCTCAATGAAAAAATTGGGGGTAAGAGTATTTTTGACAAGAGTATGGAGGAGTTCAATGGTTTGATAAATGATCTTGGCTTGATAGACCTAGGGTTTAAGGGCCCTAAGTATACTTGGAGCAACAATAGAGCTCCTCAAAGTCACATTATTGAAAGACTTGATAGAGCTATGGCTACTGATGCTTGGGTTTTTCTTTTTCCTAACATGCATGTATACAATGTAGTAAATGCTAGTTCAGACCACCTGGCCATCATGATAAATCTAAATGACACAGAGGAGAGTAGAGGAGACCATGAAAAACCTTTTAGATTTTATAACATGTGGTTCACAGATAATACTTGCATGCCTGTTATTTCTACTGCTTGGAGTTCTATTTCTCATGATTTGCCGGATATTAATGTCATTCTTAAACACAAGATAACTAAACAACATCTCTCCATTTGGAACAAGAAAGTGTTTGGCAATATCTTTACCAATATTAAAAAAGTCAATAAAAAGCTGGAAGATGTGTTGAAGAAACCTTTCTCTTTATCCAATTATGAAATAGCAAAAGGTTTAAAAACTGAGCTGTTTGAGTGGGTGGTAAAGGAGGAAAGTTTCTGGAAACAGAAATCCACTATTCACTGGTTGAAAGAGGGGGGGAAGAATTCTAAGTTTTTCCATCTTTCAACCATTTTCAGAAGAAGGAAAAATAGCATAGATAAGTTACGGAGACAAGGGGGAGGATGGAGTGTAGGGAGAACTGAAGTAGGGGAGAATATTAACTCCTACTTCAGAGATCTCTTCCACTCTGATCATCCCCAAAGAAATGAGAATATCCTAAATCTTTTCAAACCCTGTATCACAGACAAGGAAAATGAGAGTCTTACTGGCATCCCTTCTTATGAGGATATTTGGAGAACAGTAAAGAAGATGGGCAGCCTAAAGGCTCCTGGACCTGATGGGTTCCAAGGGTGTTTTATCAAAACACTTGGGATATTGTGGGGCAAGATTGTTGCTTTTGTTCAAGACTTCTTTACCAAGGGGGAGCTTAACCCTACCTTTAATGAAACTTATATTGCTCTTATTCCTAAAATTAATAATCCGGAGACTGTGGCCAATTTTAGACCTATAAGTCTTTGTAACTTTTGTTATAAAGTCATCTCTAAGTTGTTAGCCAATAGATTAAAGAGTCACCTAAACAAGATAGTTTCCCCCTTTCAAGGGGCTTTCATAAAAGGAAGAAATATAGGGGACAATACTGGGTTGGCTTGTGAGCTCTTCCATCACATGAAAAACATGAAAGATAAGAAGAATGGGTGGGTTGCTTTAAAACTGGATATGGCTAAGGCCTATGATAGGGTAGAATGGTCTCTGTTGGATAACATTTTTGAGAAGTTGGGCTTTAGCCAAAGGTGGCGAAGCTTGATTAAGCAATGTATTTCTACTGTTTCTTTTCAAGTCCTTTTGAATGGGAAGCCTCTTGATAAGATCATCCCTGAAAGAGGCCTGAGACAAGGGGATCCTCTATCCCCCTATCTTTTTATCATCCTGTCTGAGGCTCTTTCAAGGATGATTGCCAAAGCTGAAGAGGAGGGACATATCCATGGGATTAAAATTAGGAGAGCTTCTCCTCCTATATCCCATCTTTCTATCTTTGATGACCTAATCCACATTCACAAGAGGTAATGTTGAGGATGGGGGGCACCTCAAGGACATCCTGAAGGAATACTGTGATGCTTCTGGGCAGTTGATAAACTATGATAAGTCAAGCATTTTCTTTAGTAGGAACCTGAAGTTTAGAAACAAAATAAAGCTAAAAAAGTTCTGGAAAATGAGGCTTTTTGATCCAAAAGATAAGTATTTAGGGATCCCTATTATGTTGTCTCAAAGGAAGGCAGAGGACTTCGACTTTTTAGTGGATAAGATCCACAATAAGATTAAAGGCTGGAAGGCTAAGGTACTATCCCAGGCTGGAAGAGCTACCCTAATCCAGTCTGTGGTACAAGCCACTCCTCTTTATAATATGTCAACTTATATGCTTCCTAAGTCCACCTGTGACAAGATAGACAAAGCATGTAGAGAGTTCTTTTGGCATGGCACTGAAAATTCGAAAAGTGTCCACACCATGGGGTGGGACAAATTATGCAAACCTAAATCTGCAGGGGGTTTGGGTTTTAGAAAGATGAGAGACATCAATGTAGCCATGCTAGCCAAGCTTCCTTGGAAAGCAGCTACTGACTTGGATTCAATATGGACAAAGACTCTTGTAAGTATATATGGAAAGAATTGGATTGGGGAAGTTTGGAAACCACCTGGGTATGCTTCCTATTTTTGGAAAGGCATACACAAAACTTTTAATCTGATTAATGGGGGCTTGATATGGGGGATCCATAGTGGGACTTCCACCTCTGTTCTGGATGACCCTTGGGTGCTATGCAATGGAAAACCCAAGACTCTGAGAGAGCTAGGGGTGGAAGATCCCAGACTGGAAGATCTCCATGTGGCAGACCTATTTCAGGAGGACAAGTCTGGATGGGATGAAACAAAGCTCAATGCCTTCTTTCCTTCTTTCTTAGTTGCAAGGATCAAGGAAGTGTTAATCAGACCTGTGGGGCAAGGGAAGGATAAGATGGTTTGGAGTGAGGAGAAGTCAGGAAAACTCACTGTGAAATCTGCTTATAAACACATCTCAAAGGAGAAGAATATAGGGCAGAGCTCTAATCTCAATACTCATACTGTGAAGCATATATGGAAAGCTAGACTCCCAGCTAACCTTCAGCTGTTCCTATGGAAGGTATATATGGATGCTTTGCCAATAGGGGATAGGCTGGAGGCTAGACATATGGTGGGGGAGTTCTCCTGTCCTTTGTGCTACAAGAGTATGGAAACAGATACTCATCTGTTTTTTGATTGTGAGTGGTCCAGACTGCTGTGGTTCACCTCAGGCTTAGGTATGAGAATGGAAAACAAAGGTAGCAACAATGCCAAAGTATGGATCACTAAGTTTCTTAGTTGGTGTAATAGCAAAAGCCAGCACATATCTCAGGCAGGAGTCCAGGCTTGTTATCTGCTTAATAACATCTGGAAAACAAGAAATGAAGCCAAGTTTGAACAAAGGGTTCCAAACAGGGAAAGAACCATTAGAAGAAGTGAGATGGAGGCCTACAACTGCACCAATAGCTTTGAAGAGAACAAAAAACAGAATGAGATCTCTAACCCCCCTGAGTTTATTTTAGATAGAGCTAACTATGATTTAGATGCAATGTTCCCGGTGATTCCTAATGATTGTGTTATCTTAAGATTTGATGCTGCGTTTCAGGCTTGCTCAGGAGAGGCAGCAGCTGGGACAATAGCTTGGGACTCGGAAGGCAAAGTGATAGGGGCAGGCACTAGGAAATTCAAAGCCAGATCGGCAGAAGAAGCAGAGATGGTCGCAGCTGAGGTGGCCATAGGACTGGCCCTTGCTTTTGGATGGAATGAAGTGTATATAGAGGGGGACTGTTCAGAAGTTATTATGGCACTTAATAGACAGTCGTGTTCATGGATGTATGAGAGCTTGAGAGACTCTGTAATTCAGTCAAGTTCTGCTTTTGAGTTCTGTAAATTTCGGTGGATAAATAGGGAGTCTAATGGTGAGGCTCATCAGTTAGCACAATGGGCCTCCCACCTGCAACAAAGGGATAAGCTACCATTTTGTATCCTAACAAACAAGATCATTCCTGTAATGCTTTAATTCTATATATATATGAGGTATTATCGAAAAAGGAAAAAAAAAAAAAAAAAGACCAACAAGTATGTTTACAGTTTTGGTTAACCATATAAACTTTCAATTCTACTAAAGTCTGAAGCTTTCATGAAACTTTCGGAAATTTAGTTTCCTCATGGCTTTATGTTGATGAGCTCTTACAGCCTCACAAAAAGTGCTGAAAAGTTGGAATATCGGTGAATTCCATGAAGACCTTATCCATGAAGAAATTGACCAGATGATCCCATTAAAGTCAACAAGACGCGTTAACAATTTAACACCAGTCCACAGTCCACACGATACGTAATATAAAGGGTTATATTGACATACCCCCCACCAGTAGTTGCAATTAGGATTACCCCCCCAAAATAATTGAAATTAGAATTTCCCCCCCAACTTGACAGTCAATAGGAGTCAACCAACAGTTTCCGTCAGTTGACTGGTCAAAGATCATGAATTGTCATAAATACCCTTTTTCTGTGGAAATTACGAAATTAGCTATTGACACTGTTTAAAGCCCACGACTCAAAGCCCAAAATCGATATTAGACACTGTTCAAATCTGGTTTGCACAGTAGCATTTACTGTGGCAGATGTTGTCGACCTCTCTTTGACACGCCAAGCCATTTTAGTTGAAGTGTCCTTCTTGTGTGTGTGTCTACTATTTTCCTATTGATTTATACTGACATGAGTAGGTCTTTGACACACATTTCAGCTATTGTTGCAACAAGCACCGGTGCATTAGAATTTGCTACTTCTAATGGTTTTGGAGATTGCTGGAACCATGTTGGACCAAAAATGTCTGGTTTACAGAGAGAAGCAAGTAGAAGAATGTCTAGCTTTAACCAGGTGCATTCTTTAAGCCACAGCATTAACTTAACTGAGATGAAGAAGCGAATGAATCAGCACTCTAACCGATAAAAATAAAATAAAAAATGAATCAGCACTCTAGGTCTTTCTCAGAATGCCTGCAAACAAGCAGAGATCGTGACTTTCAACAATGGAAACGTAAGTGTTGCAGTTACCTCTTAATTAACTTCAAGAATTACTGTGAAAATGTGGACTGTGGATCCTTTAAAATTTTGACTGTAAAGCGGCATGAAGATGTGGATGATTAATTTGTGGGTATTTGGCATATTGGATATCTGATTCAGTGTTAGTTCCATTCTACTATTTAATATCTGATTGTTTATGTCCATTGGTAGTTTTACGGAATGCATGAAAATCCCGCCCTCTTTTGTGATATTTTGGTGCTCTTAATTTTCTTCACACAGTCGTCGTCTCGCATTACTCACAGAGAACTCTGAGCATTTCGTTTCAAACTCAGGTCTCACTGTTATGCAGTTTGTTGTGTATTTTCTTGAGTACATTGACCAAAGATCGTCTCAAACATACAAAATATTGCCATGTCCTGTCAAGTGAGTTTATTTGTTTGTTATTATACTATATCAAGTGGTCTGTTGAAGATGAAATTTTCAGGATTTTGTTTCCAAATATCCTGAGCTTGTTGGTTAGTCTACATTTCTAGTTTATATGAATATGTACCTTAATTCCCTCCCCTCCACCCCTGAGTTAATCCGAATTTCTGACATAAATTTCAAAGATTCGATTCTATTTCCTTGCAAGCGAACATAATAAGGCTCCCCATAATCCTTTGGCTGATCAAGTTTGCTTATTGGCAAATGAAAGGGTGTCAAATTGTTCTTCTAAGAGCTATGGAGTCAAGGGGTGAGAACAAACACAAGATTGTAAATTCTGTTTGATTTTTGCGCTGAATTTTTAAATTAGCACTGCAATCAACAACTGAATTCATATAATTCTGTACGCAAACCAAACTCAAAATTTGCATTTATCGACTCTGATAGCCTCATTAGTTGTTCGAAAAGATAGATATCTATTAATCACATTCACAAATTTTGTTTATCTATCCTGACATCCGGTGCAACATAGACTTTACAGTTCATATTACTCTAGTGCTACATAATACTTTGGAGTATGGCAAAAGTTGAATAGATTTTTGGATAGAGATGAGTATTGGTTGTGAACTAATCCACGGGCAGTAGCAAAAATATAGATACTTCAGTGGCAGTAGCCAAGAAATGGATACTCTAGTGGTTCATGTGGATCATTTGTACCCACATTTTTTGGCACAAGTTTACAAGAGTGTTGTCCTTTCCCTGAAAACAAATCTAGGGTTTGAAGATCTAGAAACTCAATGGCACAGAAAGCAATCATGACCTTTTTCAAGAAGAAAACTTCACCAAAAGGTAGTAGTTAATGGAGCCACACTCATTTCACTCGATCTGTTCTTAGGGTTTTTGAAAATTTGAGTGTGATCTGAAATGGGTTTCCATTTTTCTTGCAGAGGCGTAAATGGAAATGTCAGTTGCAACTAATGGAAATGTCAGAGAAACCAGATTTGAACAGTGTCTAATATCGATTTTGGGCTTTGTGTCGTGGGCTTTAAACAGTGTCAATGGCTAATTTCGTAATTTCCACAGAAAAAGGGTATTTAGGACAATTCATAATCCTTGACCAGTCAACTGACGGAAACTGTTGGTTGACTCCTATTGACTGTCAAGTTGGGGGAGAAATCCTAATTTCAATTATTTTGGGGGGTAATCCTAATTGCAACTACTGGTGGGGGGTATGTCAATATAACCCTAATATAAAAACAACTTCCGTCCCTCTCACGGCTATGACCCACTCCAGTCCATGCCTCAAATACATTATTATTATGACACCAAGCAATAACTTTGAACTTTCACTACCTCGACCCAAAAAATTTCCATTCCATCCACTAGCTCCATCATCTCCTTCTCAACTATGATTACTCCTAATGCTTTCTTGTTCATGTTCATATATGTTGGTACATTTTTCCAAATAACATACTCCCAACAACCTTACCTAGCCAACAAGCAACTTGCATGTGAGCGTTTTGATAACACAACAAATGGATCCCTATGCAATGGTGTCCAAACTTCATGTCTATCATATATTACTTTTAGAGCACAACCACCTTATGATTCTGCACCATATATAGGTACACTTTTAAACTCTGAAGCATCTATGATTGCTCAACTCAACAACATAACTGATGTTGAAAAGATTCCAACTAACAGACTCATAATAGTTCCTGTTACAAACTGTTCATGTTCAGGTCAGTTTTATCAACATAACTCTACTTATGATTTGAAGTACTCAACTGAGACTTATTTTAGTCTAGCTAATAATACTTACCAGGGTCTTACTACTTGCCAAAGTTTGATTAATCAGAATCCATATGATGCTCGAAAACTTGTTGTTGGAACTCAACTTTCGATACCCCTTAGATGTGCTTGTCCAACTAGAAATCAGACTGCTAATGGTGTGAAGTACTTGTTATCTTATTTAGTTACTTGGGGTGATTCTATATCTGCCATTGGTGAAAATTTTGGTGTTGATGAAGAGAGCATAAATTCTGCGAATCTGTTATCTGACAATGATCTTATTTTCCCATTCACACCCGTTTTAGTTCCACTCAAAGCCCAACCCAGGTTAATCTCAATTGCTAGAAAACCACCACCACCACCACCACCATCCCCTACTATAAATGTTCCTACTCCTACAGTTAATAGCTCAAATTCTTCGTCTTCAAAAACTAAGATGTGGCTTTTTATTGGAATTGGAGTTGGTTCAGTACTTTTATTAGCCCTCCTTGGTGTTTTATTAGCCCTCCTTGGTTTCTTCTTGTGGTTCGTGTGCTACCGGCGTCCATCTCAACCAGTCTCACAAGGTAAGATGGTCCCTGTCTCTAGTGACTACACGAGTGCACCCGAAAGGAATTATGAATCATCTGTTGTTACGGCTGAAAATGTCCGACTGATAATGGATTCAGTGGTGAAGGTATACAACTTTGAGGACTTGCAAAAGGCTACTGGGTATTTTAGTGAAGATAAGAGAATCAGTGGTTCTGTATATCTTGGGGTGATTAAAGGTGATAATGCTGCTATAAAGAGGGTGAAAGGTGATGCAGTGAATGAGATTAATATACTGAAACAGATCAGTCATTCTAGTGTGGTTAGGCTATCTGGTTACTGTATGCATGAGGGGAATGCTTATCTTGTCTATGAGTTTGTGGAGAATGGATCTTTAAGTGATTTGCTTCATGAAAGTGAATCATGTGAAACTCCTACGGTGAGACTAGAATGGAAACAGAGAGTCCAGATTGCCTATGATGTTGCCGATGGGCTCAACTATCTTCACAACTATGCAAATCCTCCTTACATTCACAAGAACTTGAAGAGCAGCAACATTCTTTTGAATGGTGGCTTTAGAGCCAAGATAATTAATTTTGGGATGGCAAGGACAGCAGGCAGTGAAGAAGAAGGAGAAAAAGGTTTGCAATTGACAAGGCATGTAGTTGGTACTCAAGGTTATATGGCACCTGAATATATGAAGGATGGGGTGGTTACTCCAAAAATGGATGTGTTTGCATTTGGTGTGGTAATGTTAGAACTCTTATCCGGTAAAGAAGCTGTTACTTTCTCTGACGCCAATGGCAATGACGGAAAGAATGTAAACGCAGAGCTCTTGCTCTTGTCCATAAACCAAGTGCTTGAAGGAGAAAATGTGAGAGAAAAGCTGAAAATCTTCATTGACCCATCTCTAAGAGGTGAATACCCCTTGGATTTGGCTTTCTCCGTAGCTCAATTGGCAAAGAACTGTGTGGCTAAAGATTTGAATTCTCGTCCATCTATGTTTGATGTATTCATATCTCTGTCAAAGATTCTTTCATCTTCTTTGGATTGGGACCCATCAGATGAACTTGAAACGTCTACAATATTATCGCGTTAGCCATGGTTTTGGTTTCATCTGCAAAATTAAGGAAAATAAGCAGGGTTCTGTAGTACGTGTTATATCCGGATGAGGTTGGCAGTTGATACTTCGATCCAAATGTGCTAGAAGTCGACAATATGAGTCTGGGGGGATCCTGTAGTAAATGCTAGGATGCGAAAACGATCGTTTTAAAGTGTTATCAACCAGTACTCTATGTGTATCGAGATCAATACATCCTTTGTTGCCTTGTCAGTCAATTCCGACATAGGCACGGGTGGATTATTTGTAACTATTACGTAATCAGCGATAATAATCATGTATGAAGTATGTTAGAGCATATCACACTTTAGTTCCCTGTGGTTTCAACTCTCAAGTATACTTTTTCGTGTTTCTATACTTCTACTTTATACAGACTTCAATCAAGAAACTATTTCTATGCGTAGGAGAATTGCTTATTGCACTACACACGTTGTATGGACATGTATTAATTTTAGGATGACACACACACGTTGTATGGATTAAGGAAGAAAGTAGTTGACATCATACAAAGTACTTACTTGTTTGTTGAGCTGAACAGTTCCCTTTCATTCTTGAACAATGAGGTCAACGATGCATCACTTTTGTTCTACAGAAAAAATATACCCAGCGCTGTTCATGGGCCCGTTTTTGGTTGGGCCGTGGGCTGGATGTTCAGACGTTATGGGGGCATGGGGGAAGTAAATTTGATTTTATCTAAGCTCAACCATTTCAAGGTTTTACACATGATTATGGCCGGGCCGGGCCGGCCCTCAAACAATAAAGTCCTCATGCTTTTAGGGTTGGACCAGCCCTCATGTACCTCGAGAGCCATACTTTGAGAGATGGGCCAGTCCTACCCTCATGTACCTCGAGGGCCGGGTCAGGTCGGGCCAATGCTTAAATCTCGAAACCTTTACCCGCCCCTCAATCCTCTCGAGAGAGCTTGAGGGCCAAACGTGAGGGCCAGATACTAAAATAAATTTAGAAACATTAGTTAAAAATGATAAAATCGAATCTTTACAATTAAACCTTCAAACTACTAAAAATACTTGTTAAAGTTGTATTAGTCAATTAAGATCAATTAAATTCATTTCATAAAATATTATAATGAAATTATAAAGTTGGCAAACTTAATAGATAAACGTCTTTTAAGTGATTTTTAACATATTAATGTTAAAATGAAATATATTGTAAAAAAAAAATTTAAATATATGTAATGTTGAGGGCTTAATAAGGGCCGGACTTAAGGGAGGGCATAAGTTTCAAAGTCTAGACTCTTACCCTCCCCTCAAAGGCTTGAGGGCTGGATAGGCCCAGCCCATGAATATGTGAGGGCCTCATTTTGAGAGCTTTTTCGGCCCATGGGCCGGGCAGGGCGGGTGGGCTGAGAGTTTGAGGGCCATTTTGACACCCCAAGGTTAAGTCAGTACACATGATATATACAGTGAGCAACCCAGAAGCTTGCATTGAACTCATTGTGTCGAACAGCAAAAGCGGTCCATGCATGTATATGTCCATAAGAGAATTTACCACCGTAGACGGATAGATTGAACTTCTTAACATCTGAGCCATCGTGGAGTATGTTTGATAAACAAATCCTTAAAATCTACCCTGTTACTTGTTTTCTGCGCATAATATTCTTGGTTAAACTCCATTGTTTTGAAAGAATACTAGTTCTTACCACATCTTCCATTGGAAGAAAAGAGACAATGTGACTACGAACCTGTTCAGGCAAATCACATATTCTAACCATCTTTGCTTTGAAGGAAAATACAGCTCTCTCCCAATATTTACTCTCTATAACAGACTAAGCTCTTTGGAAACCCTATTTCTCATGCTTGGGTGGGTATAACTTATAAGAGGCTGCTTACCTATTCTAAGCAAAACACACTTCTTTTTTGGAGAGAAAAAATCGTTTAATTTGCATCACCATATACAGTATTCCAATTTGTGGCAGTGCTCAAATTTTCACTTCTATAGATGGTAACTATAGATGATGGAAATTGGCAATCAAAGGATTTGGGCCACTAGAGCGGAAGATCATATGGGTGTGGACTTGTGGCAGCTGCACAATCAGTTTCACCAAGTAATTTGGCATATGCCGAGCAGAGCATACCCACTCGACACCAAACTCAGATTCCTGGTTCTGTCCCTGGCACGAGTACTTTGGCAGTTTGGCATAACCAGGAATACAGGAATCACAATATTTGTTTTTGCAAAACTCCGCCAGGGTTCATAGAAAAGGTGCATCTTTCATAAATACTTTGGCCCAGAGTGCATCCGTTTCCTTCAATATACTTTTAAGAGTAGTAATCCTTGGAATCTTGTAACTCCAGCTGAATTATATAGCTATCGATATCCAATGCAACAATTCAAATATAACACCATATACGAATTTGAGATGCGGTGGTGGCCTGATGACAGTCACTCCTAACTTCCAAGGTTAAGCACCAGGGGCTAAGATACAAGGGAGAGAGTCAGCCAAAGCAGTAGACAAACAGAACACCAGAAAAGAACAAATGTCCAAAACACGCTTAGACACCTCGATCCAGCCATAGGAAGTAGATATTAATATAACCTGCTAGAATTCCCAACCATCTGCGGAAAAAGAAACCTACCTCTAACAAGAACAAAGGAAAAAAAGCGACTTATTGTAGTCCTTACCAAGTGCAACATGCAAAGAGAGGAAAAAGAAACCCAATAAACTCCAAAGATAACCCCAAAGTTGCTATTTTATTTCTAATTTTTCTTCTGCATGGCTCAAGAAACAGGCATACATATCAAACCACACAAGGAGGCCAACAGGGCCATACATAGGGGAAAACACGAGGTAGACAAATCGTTTCACCACCAAAATCAGAAATGGTGTCCGCCCTTTTGTTCTTCATATCAAAGAGCATGTTCTTGGCATGGAGAAGTAGCAACAAGACGCTAGGATTCAATGGGTGAAAGGCTCTAAAAAATAAGAAAGCCAAAGAGTTTCCAGGAGACACTCGTACATGTTCAGTGTGTATTTCAGACACCATCTAACTTGACAGGTTAAGTCTTCAATGAGCTCCCATATCTCTAAAGTGCATGAAACATCATAAGCCATACATTGGATAAATCCTCGTGGCTCACCCAACTGGAGCTATAATGCAACTTTAGATCGTGGGTGCCTGCAGTTGCTTAACGTTTGGATTTGAACTGAACACTGCAAAGTGTACAATACTTGAATAATATAATCTTGCTTCCGAACAAACAATTCCCCTTTCACTAATGACTGTCTTTGCAAAGAACGGTACAATGACGGAGAATGAGCCAGTACTGAGTCGATATCCTATCCACTCACCTGTGTATGAAGAGAATATTTCCACATCAAAATAACAATAACAAGTTTCATCATCCTTTGCTAGTAAACCTTGAACCACTTTGTACGTCACCCAGTCTAGGCAAGGGTAACTGCTACCTTCACATATAAATCCTTCTATTTGACATAGCAATCCTTTCTTGGGAGTTTCTGGAAAAAGGACCAATTGTTTTGTGACTGAATTGCAAACATAATAATACAAGTGGTCTAGGAACGCTTTCACCTAAACCCATATTTGCTCTCACAAAATTCAACCAATGCCTGACACCCTTCTCCAAACAAGAGACGACTTGTCTTTTCCCTTCCACTTGATGGCACAAATTCTGGTCAAGCAGGATTGTGACAACCATTAGTAACTGAGTCCTTCCATATAGAATCAAACTTCCGAGGGACAGAAGTACTTAATAATCTTTTCTTCCATCCAATTTTCAAACTCAGTAAGGCACCAAGCAAAGGGCTCAGAATCCCACAATGACCATAGGAATGGACCATTGCCGCTTCTATTGGCGAAAAACTAAATAAGGTTCTCAACCAATACGGATCAGATTTCGGCTCATTCTCATTAAGAATTTGCTTCCTAGTCCCTTTTTTTCTTTTTCTTCTTCTTTGTCATCGTTCTAGGTTCCTCTTTCTCCTTTTTCACTTGATTCCTAACAGGAGTACTAAGAGCTGATTTGATCAACCCAAACACATTTTTATCCCCGACACCCTTATCCAAACAAAAGCTGATTTGATCAACCCCAAAACTTTTGCATCCTTTACACCCTTCTCCAAACAACCCATCAACATATCTACTCTAACATTCTCAATCCAAACCTGGGAAATGCATCAACCACCACTATATCTCACCAATGGTAAGAGAAGTTAACAAATCGAAGACAAAAGCGAAGCTAAAAAAAAAAAAAAAAACTATTCAAGGACTAAAAAGATTAATGACGCAGTTATTTTCTTGATAGCAATGAAGCCGAATAAACAACCAGGGTAAAGGGGGGACCAATTTGTGCTGAATAAACAAGTAGGGGGTAAAGGGGGACCCCAAGAACGAAACAAAAAAGTAAAAGCCAGTTGAGTACTTTTTTGCGAGCAAAGGGTGGGTTGCGAGACAAGAAAACATCCAATGTGGAAAGGGGAACCTGTTAACAATAATCAAGTAGTAAAAGTTGTTGAGATGAGAAGTGAGTGGAGTTGAGATGAGAAAATCGGGAACTTATGAAGTCAGACAGCGAGAAATGAAAAAAAAACGGTATGTACCTGTACCGAGTTGAGAGAGAGGAGATATCGAGTGAGGAGAAAAAGAAGAGGGTGCGAGAGAAAAAGAAAGCGACTGGCGCGAGAGAAGAGTGAGGAGAAATCAGTTTGTGCGAGAACGAGAATGAGGACATACATAAACCAACCAAAAGCCTTTTTGGGCCACATACCCCCCCCGGCCCAGAACGTTCGCTCCGCTCACTTGATTACAAAATGTGACAAGTAACAAGCCAATAGCCCAACACTCTTCATTTCTATGATTCTATCACAGATCCATTGGATTTACAGTAGTATACTAGTGTCACATGGTGTGCCTACCGCCCTACCTATATTCGCGTTTTGCAAAACATTTCATAATATAATCATAAGATACGGATTCGATTGATTTCTAGAAGAAAGTTTATAATGCAGAGAATATAAAATGAGACAATCAGACAAGGGATCTAAATAAGCTTTGGTTAACCATAGAAGTTGAACAATACAACAATACTGACCAACAAGGATGTTCACAGTTTTGGTTAACCATAGAATCTTTCAATTCTACTTAAAGTCTGAAACTTCCTGTGGCCAACGAAAAAGAAAATATCATGAATCTTTCATGAAACTTTCGGAAATTTAGTTCCTTGATTTGATGTTTAAAGGAACAACCCCAGAAATAAGTTGCACCATGAAATGCCTATGTTGATGAACTCTTATAGAAAAGAAAAGATTAATAGAACTTAAAACTTATCAGGATAATATCCCATAAATTTGCTCCTGGCTCCTTTTTCTATGGGATACGGGCAAATATTCACAGTACAGTATGAGCAATATTTTCCGTTGTCGGTGCCATCCTTAAATACTGCAGTATGTGCAATATTTGCTGATATCTCATAGAAAAAGGAACTGCCATTTGGTCGTCAAAGCGACAATTTCACCCAGGACGAATCCAAGCAGTTGGAAGCAAAGAACAGTTGTCTGGTGTTTACTTAAATTTGAGTTTAGAATATATCAGACCAATCTGACACTTTTTCTTATTGGTAATGAACTAAGGATAAATAGGGATTAAGCAGACCAGGCAACATTTTTACTATTTAAACAATTGTGAAAAGAACACAACTTCAGTGAAGAAGTCAAGTCCTAGACTCCTAGTGGACATCTTCTGTCAGTGCCTATCTTAGCAATGACTTCCCGATGTTGAGCCATATGCCCGTTACACATTCCCCAGGGCAGACCCAACTCACATACGGGGAAAACATCATTCTGCAGGACAGACCTGACTCACATGAAGGGGCAAAAAATGGGCATTTAGGACACAAGAATTCTGACAAAGTAAATATACAAATAACATGTAAAAATGTCCAAAATTAAGTGCATTGATGACAAAGTAAATATACAAATAACATGTAAAAATGTCCAAAATTAAGTGCATTGAAAGCTATCATATGTTACTTTTAGAGCACAACCACCTTATGATTCTGCACCATATATAGGTGCACTTTTAAACTCTGAAGCATCTATGATTGCTCAACTCAACAACATAACTGATGTTGAAAAGAGTAATAAAAACAAATATCTACAAACATAAACCAAATGTCATAATCCAGCATTCCCACAAATGACATTTGTCATTTTTTAATTTAAAAAGAAAAAAATCAATGGTTTCAAAAAAATTACTTACTAACTAAAAGTTTTGTCATCATAAAAAATAGGGTTATATTGACATACCCCCCCACCAGTAGTTGCAATTAGGATTACCCCCCCAAAATAATTGAAATTAGGATTAACCCCCCAATTTGACAGTCAATAGGAGTCAACTAACAGTTTCCGTCAGTTGACTGGTCAAGGATCATGAATTGTCCTAAATACCCTTTGTCTGTGGAAATTACGAAATTAGCCATTGACACTGTTCAAAACCCACAACTCAAAGCCCAAAATCGAAATTAGACACTGTTCAAAATCGAAATTTTATTGTGAAAACTCAAACTCATACTAATCGAAAGAATTTTATGCATAAGGAGGTCACCCCTGGAAGGAATCTCATTTAAGAGGAACTGCCTTAGCAAATGACTCGATCAAAGAAACAAACAGGGTTGCTGATGGCCTGAGCCCAAAACCCTGCATTTCCATGTACACCTTCATTGACGTATCCAACCTCCCAGCTTTCCCCATTGAATCAACAAGTGATGAAAAAATGGGAAAGTTCGGTCTAAACCCCTTCTCTTTCATCTCTTGGAAAAACTTTAAAGCAGAATCTAAACGTCCCGACTTCGCCAAGCATGGTATCATCAACTCATAGGTCGACACATCCAAAGAACAATGAGCCTCTTCCATCGTCTCATATATCTCAAACGCCTTATAAGGCAGACCCTTGTTAAGGAAAAGCGTTATGAGTGAATTATACGTTGGAGTATCAATCTGACATCCCGAATCCCGAATTTTCTTAAAACAACAAAACGAAACCTCCAATTTCTCAGCTCTAGCTAAATGCTGAATCACCCGACTATGTGCAGACATAAACGATATCCTGTCATTGTTACTACATTCCTTAATCATTTCCTCAAACAACGACTGAATTCCATCATAGTCTCTAATAAGATTCAACCTATCAAACAATAACACATAAATATCATCATTCGGTACATACCACGATTGTCTTTTAGCCCATCGAAACAAACTCAAAGAACCATCAGTTTCTCCAATTTCCTTGAATGCCTGATTCACATGAGACATATTAGGCACAAAATGAAGCTTATCCAATTGAGTCTCCATTTCAGGTCCCCATTTCCATCTCTTAACAATCTCAACTACTTTCGAAACAGCAGAAGCATTCGAAAACGGCTTTTTCACTCCCCCAACCATAATATGATCATCTACACCCGGTTCCACAGACCTAACACCCTTCCCCTTAAATATCACACCCCCTGATTCATCCAAATACACTATTTCCTCAGTAAATTCAGCTGAAACCTTATCACCATTATCTCCACAAGAGAAATTTCTTGTTAAACCACTTTTTCCTATACTTGGTGTAACCAAATTGCTTAAAAATATGTTCTTTATGCAAAAATCATGATGTGAAGTGTTATTAAGAGAAGGGGTTTTAGGGTGAGGGCTTTGTAGTAAAATGAAGAGATTGTTTACTCTATTGCTTGCCTGTTTGAGGTTTTTAGGACGGAAATGAATGGTTCTAAGCATTGTCTGAAGTGTGAAGTGTGAATTGAAATTTGAAAATTGAAAGAATTAGTATAGGGTTTAAGGATTAACCTCCTTTTTGCTGGAAGGGAGACTGGTTTTCAAAACTTGCAACAAGTGTTCAAAATCTCAATTTCGATTTTGGGAGACTGGTTTTGAACAGTGTCTAATTTCGATTTTGGGCTTTGAGTTGTGGGCTTTGAACAGTGTCAATGGCTAATTTCGTAATTTCCACAGACAAAGGGTATTTAGGACAATTCATGATCCTTAACCAGTCAACTGACGGAAACTGTTAGTTGACTCCTATTGACTGTCAAATTGGGGGGGAAATCCTAATTTCAATTATTTTGGGGGGTAATCCTAATTGCAACTACTGGTAGGGGGTATGTCAATATAACCCTAAAAAATAATAGTAAAGAAAACACATACAAGTAAGCTTTCTAATTTTGAATCATAACAAAAAGTAACAAACCAAATGTCATACCAGCATTCACATAAAGACATTTGTCACTTCAATAAAAATTTATATACGAAATGTCATACCAGCGCTCCCATAAAGACATTTTGTCAATTCCATGAAAAACATTTTGTTACTTCAATGAAAACTTATAAACCAAATGCCATACATACCAGTGTTCCCATAAAGACATTTTGTTACTTCAATGAAAAATTATAAATCAAATGTCATACCAGCATTCCCACAAAGACATTTTGTCACTTCAATTAAAAGGTTATAAACCAAATGTCATACTCGCATTCCCATAGACATTTATCACTAAAAAATCTTACTGATTTATTGATAGGAGAACACATATTTTATAAATGGTTTTAGTGATTTTGCAACAAAACAATGATGAAAATAAATGCTTAAAAAAAAAAAAAAAAAAAAAAAAAAAAATTTGGGAAATATAGAAAAGGCGGGCAGGCTATATAGGAAAAGAAATTTTTTGTATGAAATAATATAGTTGATATTTGTTGAAGTTCCAAAGAGAAAAATAGAAAAAACTAATAAGAAAAGATTTAGATACTTCTCTTTCCTTCTCTGTCAACCGCACGTGAATGTTGAAAGCTCCAACAATAGCTGCAGGCATCCCTTCGTTCAACATGCATCTCTCATCTCTCTCTCTCGTAAAATAGGAGTAAATGTCTTCAACTCTTCAATGTATTCCACAATAAGGAAAGTCCTGTTAATAGCTAGTTTAGCACACTAACTTCAGCGGTGCTTGCAAACAACACAAACATTAGCTGAGCTGTCTTTGGGCTGACAGATTATAACCGGATAATAAAAATACTAGGTTACATGTACACGCTATATTTTGAAAAAAATCTGTGTCGGATACGTGTCTATGTCCGTATCCGTAAATTTCTGATTTATCATCTAATTTAATAAATTTATAATTATTAAAAAATTAATTAATTATTTCTATCCGTGTCTCCGTGTTTCGTCATGGCTTTTGGAAATTAATTAAAAAATATCATGAATCTTTCATGAAACTTTCGGAAATTTAGTTTCCTCATGGCTTTATGTTGATGAGCTCTTACAGCCTCACAAAAAGTGCTGAAAAGTTGGAATATCGGTGAATTCCATGAAGACCTTATCCATGAAGAAATTGACCAGATGATCCCATTAAAGTCAACAAGACGCGTTAACAATTTAACACTAGTCCATTGTCCACACGATACCTAATAGAAAAACAACTTCCGTCCCTCTCACGGCTATGACCCACTCCAGCCCATACCTCAAAAAACATTATTATTATGACACCAAGCAATAACTTTGAACTTTCACTACCTCGACCCAAAAAATTTCCATTCCATCCACTAGCTCCATCATCTCCTTCTCAACTATGATTACTCCTAATACTTTCTTGTTCATGTTCATATATGTTGGCACATTTTTCCAAATAACATACTCCCAACAACGTTACCTAGCCAACAAGCAACTTGCATGTGAGCGTTTTGATAACACAACAAATGGATCCCTATGCAATGGTGTCCAAACTTCATGTCTATCATATGTTACTTTTAGAGCACAACCACCTTATGATTCTGCACCATATATAGGTGCACTTTTAAACTCTGAAGCATCTATGATTGCTCAACTCAACAACATAACTGATGTTGAAAAGATTCCAACTAACAGACTCATAATAGTTCCTGTTACAAACTGTTCATGTTCAGGTCAGTTTTATCAACATAACTCTACTTATGATTTGAAGTACTCAACTGAGACTTATTTTAGTCTAGCCAATAATACTTACCAGGGTCTTACTACTTGCCAAAGTTTGATTAATCAGAATCCATATGATGCTCGAAAACTTGTTGTTGGAACTCAACTTTCGATACCCCTTAGATGTGCTTGTCCAACTAGAAATCAGACTGATAATGGTGTGAAGTACTTGTTATCTTATTTAGTTACTTGGCGTGATTCTATATCTGCCATTGGTGAAAAATTTGGTGTTGATGAAGAGAGCATAAAATCTGCGAATCTGTTATCTGACAATGATCTTATTTTCCCATTCACACCCGTTTTAGTTCCACTCAAAGCCCAACCCAGGTTAATCTCAATTGCTAGAAAACCACCACCACCACCATCCCCTACTATAAATGTTCCTACTCCTACAGTTAATAGCTCAAATTCTTCGTCTTCAAAAACTAAGATATGGCTTTTTATTGGAATTGGAGTTGGTTCAGTACTTTTATTAGCCCTCCTTGGTTTCTTCTTGTGGTTCGTGTGCTACCGGCGTCCATCTCAACCAGTCTCACAAGGTAAGATGGTCCCTGTCTCTAGTGACTACACGAGTGCACCCGAAAGGAATTATGAATCATCTGTTGTTACGGCTGAAAATGTCCGACTGATAATGGATTCAGTGGTGAAGGTATACAACTTTGAGGACTTGCAAAAGGCTACTGGGTATTTTAGTGAAGATAAGAGAATCAGTGGTTCTGTATATCTTGGGGTGATTAAAGGTGATAATGCTGCTATAAAGAGGGTGAAAGGTGATGCAGTGAATGAGATTAATATACTGAAACAGATCAGTCATTCTAGTGTGGTTAGGCTATCTGGTTACTGTATGCATGAGGGGAATGCTTATCTTGTCTATGAGTTTGTGGAGAATGGATCTTTAAGTGATTTGCTTCATGAAAGTGAATCATGTGAAACTCCTACGGTGAGACTAGAATGGAAACAGAGAGTCCAGATTGCCTATGATGTCGCCGATGGGCTCAACTATCTTCACAACTATGCAAATCCTCCATACATTCACAAGAACTTGAAGAGCAGCAACATTCTTTTGAATGGTGGCTTTAGAGCCAAGATAATTAATTTTGGGATGGCAAGGACAGCAGGCAGTGAAGAAGAAGGAGAAAAAGGTTTGCAATTGACAAGGCATGTAGTTGGTACTCAAGGTTATATGGCACCTGAATATATGAAGGATGGGGTGGTTACTCCAAAAATGGATGTGTTTGCATTTGGTGTGGTAATGTTAGAACTCTTATCCGGTAAAGAAGCTGTTACTTTCTCTGACGCCAATGGCAATGACGGAAAGAATGTAAACGCAGAGCTCTTGCTCTTGTCCATAAACCAAGTGCTTGAAGGAGAAAATGTGAGAGAAAAGCTGAAAATCTTCATTGACCCATCCCTAAGAGGTGAATACCCCTTGGATTTGGCTTTCTCCGTAGCTCAATTGGCAAAGAACTGTGTGGCTAAAGATTTGAATTCTCGTCCATCTATGTTTGATGTATTCATATCTCTGTCAAAGATTCTTTCATCTTCTTTGGATTGGGACCCATCAGATGAACTTGAAACGTCTACAATATTATAGCGTTAGCCACAGTTTTGGTTTCATCTGCAAAATTAAGGAAAATAAGCAGGGTTCTGTAGTACGTGGTATATCCGGATGAGGTTGGCAGTTGATACTTCGATCCAAATGTGCTAGAAGTCGACAATATGAGTCTGGGGGGATCCTGTAGTAAATGCTAGGATGCCAAAACGATCGTTTTAAAGTGTTATCAACCAGTACTCTATGTGTATCGAGATCAATACATCCTTTGTTGCCTTGTCAGTCAATTCCGACATAGGCACTGGTGGATTATTTGTAACTATTACGTAATCAGCGATAATAATCATGTATGAAGTATGTTAGAGCATATCACACTTTAGTTCCCTGTGGTTTCAACTCTCAAGTATACTTTTTCGTGTTTCTATACTTTCTACTTTATACAGACTTCAATCAAGAAACTATTTCTATGCGTAGGAGAATTGCTTATTGCACTACTGTCTAATATGAACTAGATTGGCTTTAAGAACCTGATTCCAGGTGTAACTTACCATTCTCCAAGTTAAAGCTCTGAAAGTCAGAAGAAACTTCAGAAAGCACCCAACTTATCCAGCTAACATGAGTTGCATCCCCAGAATCCCATATAAACTGTTTTCTGTCAACAAAGAAAACTTTACAAGCAACTTGCTTTACAGCATATAGACAATAAGCTTATGTAGAAATACTTTGCACAGTAATATTTCTCTGATGAATGTAAAACTTAATGGAAGGGCATATAGGTACTACTAACAACATAGATAAAGGACTAACCATGACAATTAACTTTTTAGTATGATCACGGTGTTGCTATCCAAGCAGAGCTGATTTGCAGACGAAATGAAGATAACCAATTTATTTGATCCTAAAAAAGTAATTCAGATAGAGGCGAAACGAATGATAAAATGTTATTGGTCGTTGCATCATTGTTAAACATACCTAGCCAAACTAAAAAAGTAAGCAATCCTCGAAACTGCATGTTCTTAGAGCAACAGATGATGAACCAGGTTACCAGGAAAAAGGGAAAAAATTGCTGCAGTATAACACTATCTGGTACAGACACGAATGTAATTATTTTGGGTTACAATCCATGCTAAAATGTGAGCCATTTGAAAACGTGGGGGTGGGGCTTATATGAGTCGTCACCAGCTGATATCTCTACTTCTGTTGAAACTCTTGCTAGTTTCATTAGTTTCTCGCTAAAACCAGTTCTTCCGGCTTCAGTCATTTCTTTTGAATGGCAGATATTCATTCTCTCTATGGCGTTACCATTCTCAAACAAATGCCTCAAAAGTCTAAATTCACTCCCCGTTCCTTGAAATGACTCGATTTTAAGTAATTAAAGATGATTCAATGTATGCACAGAGAACAATTCCTGTGGTTGCCAATATTCCTTTTCCACGAGTGTATCTTGCATTGTATCTCGCATCTGCAGTTGAAATAAATAAATAAAATGAGCTAAACCGCAATTCTCCTCATAATGGTATATGAAAAATATATGTAAAATTTATAAGATTTCTAGTATTACCACGACATAGATACCAAGAGTCTGCAGATTAGGAGTTCTTTTTAATAAGACGATAACAGCTTGAACTTGGTTTTCAATGGGAAGCATATGAAGGTGGAGATGCTTCAAAGTAGAATATGTAGGCAGACAAACTGGATCCCTGCTGGTGAGAGCCTGAGCAGATATTTCATATAAGTTCTCATTCTGAAACCCATTATTGCCAAATGTTACATGAGAAGAAAAAGAATTGAAACGTACCTCAATATAGAAATCATATGAGCTTAGTTCGGTCACATTATGATGTCCTGCCACAATTTTATGTGCGGAATGAATATAAGAAGCGTGCTGATCTGACCTGGTTACAGACCAAGTAAATACTGGCACAGAGACAAAAGGGTCTCTAAACTGATGTCTGGGGGAAGACCAAGACAAGCAAATTGTTTGAGATTTGGGGCTGAAATATCTGTTTTCTTGTAAGAATGCATAAACAGTAGACTCAAATGCTTAAGGTTAGGAACAAAGATGTTAAGAGGTTCACGATAATTAAAAGTTATGAAGTTGGATCTTCTGACGGCCAAATTTTCTAGTACAGGACAGTTTGAGAAGAGTTTGTTTATTAAGTTTTCACTGGGAATCGTAACATGATCAAGCTTTAAAGTTTTGAGCAGAGGAAATCCAACAGTTCTGGGCAAGTCGAGTACAAAATTTTCCAATGTCAGAGAAGTCAAGCTAATGCATGTGAATAGGCCACCAGAAAGTTCTGCAGCATCTTTCGTTGAGACACCATGTATACAAAGATTTGGAACATTGTGGTCTACAGCGCACATCTCCCATGCATTGAGATCAGGAACAGAAACAGGATACATACAATCGTTATTATTGACTTCAAAATTTATAATAGCTGATCCATCACGATGAGAAAGCATCTGATTAACAAAATCTGCAAAATCTCCAGAGTTTTTCTTTTGCATGAAAGAATGTTGATCAAAAGTTAGATTGGAAAGTGAAAAGCATACTTATCTCCATTGTCTAGAAAGGATGCTGGTTCTGAACGCATCTTCCATTGGAAGGAAAGATAGAACGTGGCTTTGAATTGGTCCAGGCAAATAGCTGATCCTGTCCATCTCCATTCTTATGCTCTTATGGTGGATCCATCTCCATTCTTATGCTCTTATGGTGATCAAAGCCTGTACTTCAATATCGTCCAATAATACTGAATGCTGGATTCAAAGGGCCTAGATAGATTATAGTAGGGTTTGAAGTTTTTATTTGATATTATTACAAGCTTCTTAAATAAAATAGAGACGGGCTAGGGACTTAGGGAACTACAAGGACATGTAATGATATATATGCAAGTTTCACAAATATACATGTTTGATCCTGCATGCAAGACATGTTGAGTTACAGAGGAAAACAAGGACATGTAATGTCAATCAAATACAGTCAATGTCTTCCTAATGTCTTCTAAGTTGCTGAAATTCAATTGACATAATTTGAAAAAGGGCTAACGAGTATTAGCCCTACTCCTCCCCTCCCCAACCCCCCAAATACACACACACAAAAATACGGTCAACCCAAGTTGACGTTTTTTTTGTGTGTACTTGGGGGGGGGTCCAATTTACTCATCTAGTGTGTGTGTGTTGGGTGGTGGTGGTGGTGGTGGTGGTGGTGGGGTGGGTGTGTGGTTAATACTAGTTAACCCTTTGAAAAAATTAGTAATGGACAAAGTTATCAGCAAACAATCTACTACAAAACCAACTAAATCCTAAAAATAGTTTCAGCTTAAAATCAATAAACAGATAGGGTCACTCGGAAAAGCCTATCATATTGCACCTTTATTGTCATTGAATAAAAGTTCTATCCTGTAAACATTACTTCTAAGTTTAGAGTTACATGATGAGCTACAGGGAAGGAAAATAATTTGTGGTGCTTTTAGCAACTATTCTGAAAGTTATTTCATCATTAGTAATTGTGCGTTACTTATAGATCTAGTCATCTGGCATGCATAAGGGAACATTTATGACTTATATAAGTTGAGAAAAAACAATCTACATAAAACACTTGTAAGGAGAACGTTAATATGCGAAGGTAGTCCAACTGAAAAGGACTCACATATCCAATGTCCCAGTAAATGAAAGTACTTCACTGAAAAGGACTCACCCAGCAAAATGCAGGCACCCTTTGAACAAGCGATAGAAGACAATCGAACAAGCGAGCTGGGTTATTAAATCGTTGAGTACTCGCCGAGTAATCGGTGAGTACTCGCTACTCACTGCTTAGCCGACCTGACTAACAATTTAATCCCCGATCACAATCGGGCTCAAAAACTCCCCGAGTACTTGGCCGATTAGGCCCGATTAGCCGAGTAATTGTGTTCACTATTTCAACTATTTCAATGTTAAACATTGAACTCGACATTTCACTGATTCGACCAACCCTCGATTTTGTAAAGTTCTATACTTTAATCATATTTATTTTAGTTGATTGAGTGTTTTAATTGTTTATTGATTGATTGGGTTCTTAATTGGCTTCATTATGTTGGTATTTCAAAGTTAAATATATTTAATAATTATTTGTAAAGAAATATAGTGTTATGAAAAATCGTCCGATTAATCCTGATTAATCCCCGACCGATTATACTTACTCGCTACTCGCTCTTCAAGCGAGTAGCGACCGAGTAGCGATTTAACTGCACAGCAAGCGAGGGAGTTTAACAAAAAAAGCTAATGTTTACTAGCTGACCCAAGTACACATCAATGAGCACCCACCCAAAAGCAGAATAAGGTATGGTGGGGGTGGTGGGAGATAACAATGTGCAGCAATCGTTATTCACATAAAGAAAACCAACATTTATACTTCTTAATGAAGAACAAAAAAATCATAATTTATAAAATAATATATCACCTTATTTCCCTGATGTAAGAGCAATTTAATGTATTCAGCAATTTAAAGTTTGATCTCTAGTTATTCCTAATATAAGTGTAAATCTCAAGGAAAATTCGAACTTGATATGACCGCGACAGGTCTATAATGTATTATACTCTGTCGTATCCTGTAAACTTACAGATTGCAGAGAAACTTGATCGACGGAGATAAAGCAATCTCCAAGTCCATCAGTCTGGTAAAAGTACAAAATCTGCAGACTGGCAAGATGTGATGGATTTTCTCTTTTCTGTGGTCTTCCATCACGGCAAAACCTTTTTAGTTCTCTTATCTGAACTTTCTTCAGAATCCAAAATATCCAAAGATGTTGAACTATATCACCAGTATAGCTTGTTTGGGGAACAACTGTAATTGGGTGACACATCATCCTCCACCTAGTCTGTCCACTGCACTTGAGAACTCTGCAGCACTGAAGAGCAGCAAAGAATCACTGACACCCTACTCCAAAATAATGGAAAGCAGTAACCTCCTTCCCTAACCTAAGGAGTTTAGTCAGATCTGCACACTTAATTTCAACCCTTACAGCCAAGGAGTTTAGATTTTGGATTTGTTTATCAATTTTCAGCACTTTCCCACTCGACCAGTCAATATCCAATAAATCAACGTCACTATCACTATTGCAGCCTCTTCTAAGTGAAATGGCAAGACATAGGGGGAGTCCAAGTTTGCTCTTCCTGGATCGACAGCCCCATGTTCGGTCTCCAACTTTAGAGGGAAATGGAGAAGTCTCAAACTTTTAAAACTCGCATCTGAGAGAGTTCCAAAGCATATTCTATTGGATCAATACAAAGGAAAGTGAATCAGTCGGAAATGAGTATGCGGACACCATGGTTGAATTTATTTGTTTTTGATTGCCACGTTCAAGCAACATAGTCAGAGCACAACTCCCATAGAGATTATCTAGACTGCCACTAAGCACCGTGGACAGACCACAGTAACCTGATGTCTAGGACATCACCATCACTGAACTTTGTCACCCAAACTGCTCGAGGCCAAGGAGGTGTAAAAACTCGATTTGCTGTCATCTTTGTCTTTCCTCCTATGGCAGTCAAAAGTATAATAAGAGGAAAGAAAAACTATTAGGTCCACCCTGAACTCGGGAGCCCAAGCAGTCAAATTCATATTACCACTTCATATTCATCTCCTAAACTTTGCTCAGGTCGCCCTGGCACCGCCTTTGAAAACACCCTTGCAGCTTTTTTCACTAAAATCTTCCACCTAGGTCACTTTCGTGCCGCATTGACCACATAAAACATCAGTCCTATGATAATTATATTTAAACTTGAGGACTACTTGTTCTAAACATCTTGAAGACAGAAACGTCATCCAACACAGAAACTTGTGCCATGACCACATGAATGATTTCCCCCACTTCCCAAAGCAGTTTCTTCCAACTTGGTAAAACGATCTAATGTTTTATTATGATCCAGCAATCCTTCTATCTGGAAAGGAACAGTGAAAGTGCATTCTCGGAAATATTGTCACTAGGGTTACTGAATAAAAACAAGGTATACATACGTCCCTTCTCATCCTTTTAAGCAGCAGTAAGCCATTGAAAAGTGGCTTTTACTGCTAATTGAGCAGACATGGAAGCTTTCTTCTCATCATTAATTTCCTTGATTGCACAGTTCTGCAGAAATATCTCTGCAAATCAGACTTTTGCTTTCCCTACCTTAATTTTTTCCTTCTTTTCTTTGTAAGACTCTTAAAATGTAAAGAGGAAGGGAAATTTATCAAAAGTAAAAAAGAGAGAAGATATCCATTCAAACACTTGGTTTATAGAAGCGACACATTCAACTTAACCGACTCCAGTTTGTGAGCACAGAAACAGCCAACACAAATGCAGTAAGTCCATTCAATCCGAGACTTCAGCAAACACACTAGAAGTTCCAACAGAAATCACCAAACAAACATCATAAGTGAGAAGTTTTGAAACACATATCAAAAGAAAATTTTGAACCTAAAGCAGAGCACCAATATGAAGTGAGAAGTTGTAGAAAGAACTCAGCATACAAAGATCTACAGATCTTTTTTCTTGAAATAAAGACCAGAAAAAAAAAGGTTTGATAGGAAACCTTACGATTAAACTAAGTAATAACAAAATTAAAAGTAGAAACAAATAAGAAATAATAAATTACTTTGAAAAATAGGAAGTAAATGAATAACCAAAGCAGCAAAGTCCCCAACAGATTTTTAAGAAAAAGAACCCTAATAGCAAGTTTAAGTGCATAGGAATCAAGTACTTTTGGAAATTCAAGTGTATCCAAATGAATGAAAAAAATTTACGAGCAAGTCCAACTTGATAGACCTTACGTAAGCTTTCACTTACCAAGGAAAGCTTCACAAACCCCCTCCCAGTATGAATTCTTCTCTAGAAAAATTCACAAGCATGGAAATTTGTCTACTGCAAACTTAGACGTACCCGCGAACAACATCCATTCAAACAAAGGCACCGTTGAATATATGCATACTATGCATTCTGTATTTTGTTCGGTTAGTTAAGAATGGCGAAAGATCATAATAAGAATAAAATGTTATACAGAACTTGATGCGCATAAAAGGATTCCCTAACAATGTAATATAGTTGGGACCGAGGCTGCAAACTTGAGTGGGCAAAAGAATTTTTGCTAAGATACAAAGCAGATAAAAAAATCATATCCCTGAAAAGAAAAAAAGTTAAAAAGTAAATTCATTGTTTCATAAACCAAAAATAAGTGCAAAAACATATTTTCAGAAGACAAAATAAGAGCAAAAATATATTTACAGGCGATATTTACAGACGATCTCCAAATACACAATTATAGGCACTTCAAAGAAGTCCCTGCAACTTGCAACTTTGCATACAGCCTTCACAGACTTCGCTAAAATAATTACAATCTCCTGATCCCCAGTGTCAACTGCAGGAACATCGTTTGTACCATTCATTCTAACTGATTGAAATTGGAGAATCAGTAATGGTGGAACTCTATTGTACTCCTGTAAGTATACTACATGTAATTTAAATAGAAGCAACTAATAGAAATGAAAACTGCGTCCTATTAAGCTTAGTACTACCCTTGATACTAAATAGGGACCAAATTTCACTGTCCACGGCATTCCCCAAAGTACTACCCTAAGACCTTGTCAACTTTAACTACAGTTCTCCAAGTACTGTTAAGACACACCTTGCCTAGAACATAGTCAAAATCGAGATTACTGATGTTTGCACATAAAACCCTACAATATATTATAAAGGTCATTAACAACGGGAGATAGAGAATTGACCTCATTACTTTGCAGCAGGAATATAGCCTCCACCACCAAATTCAAGGACAAACACATTGTTTTATTCAAGTTGCACTGCTGTCTTGCAACTCTCTGTAATCTAAGTACCTCAAGGCGGGAAGCCAAAAGTTTAACCGAAAGAATGCAAGCCATACAAGGAGATGATTCCCCCACAAGGAGCACAGGCGATCATTTTGTATAGACCATCTCCAAACACAAAATAATAGCGTCAAGCTGAGGAACAACATTTCTATAAGTCATTCTCAGCAATTGCAATTGGAGAATCAGTAAGGGTGAACACTACTGGGAGAAACCATCTTTATTCAGTTTTGAGTTGTAAACTCTCTTGGTAACTAATGGGTATTCCCAAGAGTGATGTATGGAAATATCCTCGATCCTACATGCAAACGACAACACCTCCATACATTACCAAGCCAATAGCGCGTCTTTCAGCTCACTGCAACTTAATAAGTAACAGGACAAACAGGAGTTACTTTGAGCTGTTTGTACGTTCCTAAAGAACAGAACAATTACAGCATTGTAATGCTGGTTGAGAAATGCCATGTGCGTGGTGGGGGGATGTCTTTGTAATATGTACCATTTAAGCTTTTTAAGGCTACCACCATAATTTAGCACACCTACTGTAAACGCATACAAAATAGACAGAAGGAAAAGAAACACATTCTAATAGCTCTCTAAGACGGCACATATAAATCAAACACAAGAAAGATGTCCTACCACCCCAGTAAGACGGAGCAAAAGAATCAATTATTCACATCTTGCAGCACTAAAAGTAGAAAGAGGGCAATGACGTCCTGAACATAATACCCAACTAACCCTCACAACGAAAACAGGAGATAACTTGGCAACTAAATATCTCCGGCTCTCCACCTAACTCGGCAACTAAATATCTCCGGCTCTCAACCATTAATCATCAAGTGATCAATACAACAAGGTTCTAATATTCAGTCCAAGGTAAACAATAATAAAACAGCAATGACTCGAGCAATTAATCACATTCTGAATGCAGATGGAACTAGTATGACATCTACACCAATGACCAAATGCATTCAACTAAAAAGAACGTAACTTATTATTCAGTCCACACTGTTGCCGACTTGTCATGTCAAACAATATTTGGAAAGTCGACGAAACCCAAATACATATCAGCAGCATGGAAGCCTAGAATACACACAATCAGTAAAAGACACAACAGAACTTATAGGTGAACACACACCATATTTCGTCTCCCGGTTTCAATTGCATATAGACATGCTTGACTACAAAAAAGAATGCTAAGAGGCTATGTTGTCAAAGGCGGCCTAGGTCATACATGGGGAAACTTTTAGTAAAACAAAATTTTACTTTAATAACCTAATGCAAAAGCGGAAATCACAACAACACAAAAGTGGAAAAGAAAAGTACCTCTGCATGCACAGCACCAACAAGGGTGTATATTAGCTAACAACATCTCGCACGCCGTGCCAAGAAAACCATATCTTATAAGATTCTTTAAAATAAGATTCACTAAAAGAAATTAGAATTGAAGAAGAGAGGGGAGGGGGGGAGGGGGGTGTCAGGCATAGAGATTTGACCAAAATAAATAAATAAATAAACTTCGTTGAAAGGTGCTCCTCCCCAATGGTCCCAGGCCAATAAATAGTTAAAACCTACCACCACTCTGATAACCGACAAATAACTTAACAAAGGAATAGCATAGAAGTACATGCAATGGATGATCAAATAGATCTCCCATTTTCACAAACTTGATTCTGAAATTATCATCCTTCCACAACCATAATTAACAAGTCTATAAGCATTGTTGTGAACTTCGAAATACTAATATTCTCCCTAATAGTAGCATTGCACAAATTTGACAAATTACTTTGTCAACCATAGACATGTTTTTATTGGTGTGATTGAACACAATCGTAGACATCACAAACATTAACATCTTACATACTGACTTCCCACACTAGCTCGATTAAATTTTTAGAAGCAAAAGTAAAACTACTAGAAACTAAATTTTTCTTTTAAAAAAAAAAAATTAACATAGAGAAAAAAATAAGAAGGAATAAGAAACATTGTTTGGGGATCCACACAATCTTACACACATGTTTCCTATTCATGTTATGTTATTTGGGGGTCCAAGGCTCCTTCAAAGGTCGCTTTCATTGTGTTGTGTGCAACCTTAGCTAAAATCTTAACAATCAAAAAGCTTAGAAAGGGACATTTCAAGCAAGGAAGCCTTAGTCGACTTGTCATTTGTGTTTGATAGATGGTGAGTCAATGAATCATATCCTCCTCGCTGTCATTTTCTTGGCGAGCATTGTGCATATTCTAATTTAGGGGTCAGGTAGTCTATGGGTTAGTCCAGGTTCAATAAAAGGTGTGTTAGCCACATGGTCTTCGAATATGAAATCTCAAAGGGGAATACACATATGGAGTATGATATGTTTTGCGGGCTTGTGGGGGTCAATATATGGAAAGGAATAGAAGTTCTGGGTAAAAGTTCATGAGGAAGCAAGTAATATCCTTTGCACTATGTGCGTAGATGGAAAGACATTTTGGCAAGCCTTTATGTTTTGGTTCTTATGTACATTTGTTGTTGTTTTTTTCTTTTAGTTGCTTCTATTGTAAGAATACCTCATCCTACTCTACTTTTTTCTATAGGCTTCTGTATTATCCAAAAAATATCTATTTACCATTTACCGATTAAAAAAAGGTTAACTTTGATAAAATTTATTACATGCTTTCTAAATTAGTCGTTTCAAAAACCATGTGTAAAAGCTTTTCTAAGAAAAAGTGGATACAAAACCAGATCATGTTAATTAAAGGCCTCTTACTCTTCTGGGCAAAAGTTCATGAGGAAGCAAGTAACATCCTTTTGAGCAATACGTACGTAGAAGGAAAGACATTTTGGCAAGCCGTTATGTTTTGGTTCTTATGTACATTTGTTGTTGTTTTTTTCTTGTAGTTGTTTCTATTGTAAGAATACATCATCCTACTCTACTTTTTCTAGGTTTCTAAGAAAAAGTGGATACAAAACCATTTTAAAAAACATATAGATTGAATAAGAGAGAAGGAAAATTCACAATCAATATTTTTTGGAAATTTAAGAAATAAAAAACGAGTGATTGTTTGTGGATCAAAAAAACAATATTCAGAATAACTGTTTCTTAGTAACTTTACTTTACTAACTGTAGGAAGTAGGAACCAAAAAAGGTCAAGAATTTTCGTGTAGAGAGAATTTTAAAGAACAAGTCACAATTGAAACAAAAAAATTCACGCCCCTCACACGATGAACTCTTTCTTAGAAATATTCACAAGCGTGAAAAGTACCTTGGCAAACAAATTTGGAAAGAACCAAAAACGGTTGATAATTTTAGTGGACCGTGAATTTTAAAAAGTAAGTCACATTTGAGAAAAGAAGTTCGTTGACATGGTGGAAACTTTGATTGCCAAGTGAAATTTCTCCACACCCCTCACGCGATGAACTCTTCTTTAGAAAATTTCACAAGCTTGGAGAATACTTTGGCAAGCAATTTTATGAAGTAAGAACCAAAAAAGTTTGAGAATTTTGAAGTAGAATAATTTTAAAAAGTCACGTTGAGACAAAAGAACTTAGTTGACATAGTAGCAACATTGATTGCCAAGAGAAATTTCTCCACGCCCCTCATGCGATGTACTTTTCCTTAGAAAAATTCACAAACATAGAAAATACCTTGGCAAACAACTTTAGGAAGTAGGAACCAACAAAAGTTGAGAATGTTTTAGTAGAGTTAGCTTTAAAAAGTGGATCACATTTAAGAAAAAATAACCTAACTTTGATTACCAAGTGAAATTTCTCTAAGCCCCCCACGTGATGAACTCGTTTTTAGAAAAAATCACATGCTGGAGAATACTTTGGCAAACAGGTTTAGGAAGAATAAAAAAAAGTTGAGAATTTTGAAGTAGAGTAAATTTTAAAGTCATGTTTGAACATTTGAGACAAGAACTTCATTGACATAGTAACAACTTTGATTGCCAAGTGAAATTTCTCCACGCCCTCACGCGGTGAACTCTTCTTTAGATAAATTCACAAAACATGCAGCATACATTGGCAAACAACGTAAGGAAGAAAGAACAAAATAATGTTGAGAATTTTGGTATAGAGTGAGTTTTAAAGAGAAAGTCATTTGAAAAAGAAGAAATTCGTTGACATAGTAACAATGTTGATTGCCAAGTGAAATTACTCCACGCCCCTCACACGATGAACTCTTCCTTAGAAAAAAAAAGTTAAGAATTTTGGTATAGAGTGAGTTTTAAAGAGCAAGCCACATTTGAGAAAAAAGATATTCATTGACATAGTAACAACGTTGATTGCCAAGAGAAATTACTCTACGCCCTCACACGATGAACTCTTCTTTAGAAAAATTCACAAAACATGGGTCATACCTTGGCAAACAACTTAAGGAAGAAGGAACAAAACAAAGTTGAGAATTTTAGTATAGAGTGACTTTTAAAGAGAAAGTCATTTGAGAAAAAAGAAATTCGTTGACATAGTAACAATATTGATTGCCAAGTGAAATTACTCCACACCCCTCACGCAATGAACTCTTCCTTAGAAAAATTCACAAACATGGAGAATACTTTAGGAAATAGGAAAAAAAAGTTTAGAATTTTGGTATAGAGTGAGCTTTAAAGAGCAAGTTACGTACATTTGAGAAAAAAGATATTCGTTGACATAGTAACAACGTTAATTGCCAAGAGAAATTACTCCATGCCCTCACACAATACACTCTTCTTTAGAAAAATTCACAAAACGTGGAGCATACCTTGGCAAACAGCTTAAGGAAGAAGGAACAAAAAAAAGTTGAGAATTTTGGTATAGAATGAGTTTTAAAGAGTAAGTCACATTTAAGAAAAAAAAAATCGTTGACAAAGTAACAACGTTGATTTCCAGGAGAAATTACTCCATGCCCCTGACGCGATGAACTCTTCCTTAGAAAAATTCACAAGCATAGAGAATACCTTGGCAAATAATTCCTACTACTACATGGAATTTGTCCCCACGATGAATTTTTGAACGAATTGAAAAAATAATAAAACTTTATTTTCCAAGCAAATCTTAGGAAAAACCCAGTTTGTTGCATTTCATAATAATAAAAAAAAAACATTTTGGTCAAGGAAGGAGGAAATTCATTGTCAGTCAAAAACAGATAAGGTACACAAAATAGAAGGATGATTCTGGGATGATTCTAGTTATGGATACGATTGGTTAAACTAAAAAAGAAGGCGTTTAGCTATGAAGCACGGACACTCCCCTAGGGGAATCGTATGTGTCGGACACGTATCCAACACCAACACTCCCCGACATGCCTTCGACACGTGTCGGATACCCGATTTGGAGTGTTAGAGACTCCATAGACACGCTGGGGACACATGGGGGACACTTCTACATTTTACTCTAAATTTTTAAAAAGTGATTAAAATATTAAAAGAATACATGATTTGGTAGGGGTTTTATTTCACTCTTGAAATAAGGAGGCACAATGCACAAGATGATTGCCATGTCCTTTTTGAGTATATATATATATATATATATATATATATATATATATATATATATATATATATATATATATATAATTGTTAATCTTCTGTAATTTTTATTTAACGTGTCCATGACGTATCTGTGTCCTACTTTTTGAATGATGTCGTGTCCGCGTGTCCGTGTCGTGTGTTGGTGTCCGTGCTTCATAGGCGTTAAGAGACCCTCCTAGCCTTTAACTAGAATTTTGCTAGGGATGTTGATTTATACGCTATAGCTTAGTTTGAACTTTGAACCAAGTTACTGGTTTTAAGAAAACTAAAAAAGTGGAAAGCTAAACGCATACAAATGGTTGCATGAAGTGAACAAGGATACTAAGTTATTAACAATTTTAGACAAATATCTTCTGTGTGGTAAGACTCGATACAGGTGAAACACATAATAGAGGTTTAACTCGAATATCCAGCTTTCAGTCAGTTATGTGATGCGAATAGCGTGTAAACAGTTAATATCAAACGTATACTATAAACAATAACAATTACAGTAAAAGCAAGAGATGAGTGTTAGTTAGCTAGTATGTCATAGTAAGACCTCCACGAATATCAGTTATGTATATTATTGGTATCAACTATCTAGTCAAGACGATTCACTAAATTGTCTCGTAGAAAATAATTTACGAATTAGTCCATATGCTTCAACACTAATAACACGTACAACTGTTAAAAATGAGTCGAAATTGAACAAAGCTGACTGCATAATAATAAGTAAAGGAAAAGATACCGTGTTTTACGTTGTACATAATACTCGTCACGGCTGAAGACCAACGTCAAAAACCAAAATCTCCGTTCGGCACCCTAGAATTCATCCTTGAAATAAAAATTTTGTGAAATCATAATATGCACAGTCGTTATAAAAAGACTAAATTAATCTAACAGGCTGAAGCACGAAGAGCCAGAGGCGTTGTCAAAAACACTAGAATTCATCATCCTTCAAACGAGAAAATTAAAAATTCATCCTTCGATTGTTACTACTAATTATAAACTTCAGTTGAGAGAGGAGAGGAGAGAATTTGCTTTTAGATTACTTTGTTGTTTTTTATATTAAATACAATGTATTCTTTTTCTTGCCTAAAAATACATGAAACTTTCAATTTTTTACAATTGATACAATCGGTTAAAGCAAAATAAATTTTCAATATGTACCACAATACTACATTAGCAAAACTCGCCTATCATGGCATATTGGCATCAGTTTGTCGTATACTTCCGATATTATGAACCATGATATTAGCATAATGCATAAGAAACTTGATTAAACAAATGTAAAAGAATGACTAATTTTGCTAAGTTTCACTTCAAAAATCTATATTGCTAGTTTCTTTACAATTTCAAAGAGAAAAAAACCCAAAATGCAACAAAAACCAATGAACACGAATGAAAAAAATCCCCAACATGTATACATCAAAACAAATACTTATCAAAATTTTCAACAAATGTTAATGATTACACTCACCAGAATTCCTCTTGATGACTTGATTTTTAGCACCTTCATCTCTCTATTGAGAAGAATAAAGCTGTCCAAAACCGGAACCCGACTTCGACGACGAAGACCCACGAAGTGAACAAACAGGAACGTTTAGCACAGGCCTAACATTAGCAGAATCACCATTAATACTACTACGTGTACTTGAACTTCTTTCTAAGCTATATACTAATATACGAATAACAATTTCCCAGAAAAAATCATTCTTGGACTATCCAAAGCTACAATTGATACAATCAAGTTAACGGATTGATACAATCAAGTTAACGGATTGTATCAATTGTAAAAATTTGAAAGCTTCGTGTATATTTAGGCAAGAAAAAAAAATCTTATTTAATGTAAAAAGGCAGTGAATTACATTGTATTTTTATGTCATTATGTCTTGTTTTTATACAGGATAAGATTCTTTTACTCTTGAGTTGGAAGTTGTCGAATACTTCAAGACAATGAAAATTGAGATAATTTGCCAAAGAAGAAAGAGTGGAACGTTTGGAACTCCAAATGGTGTTTCTAGTGGTGGTGGTGCTTAGATTAATTTCAATGTTGTTTTAGTTATTTCATTTTTATTGTTGTTGTTAGATCATTTCTAATATTGTAATTTCAGTTTTAATTTGAATTGTCTTAAAACAACACAAAGTCAAATATAGATAATACTTAAACTATAGAACAAACATAGATAATACTCAAACTACAAATATATAAATACTCATACTACATTCTTTGATCCGCACAAAATTATCAAAGGTGATTGATGAGGTCAACTCTTAGTTAAATATTAGTTTCTCTGCTCTAAATATGACGAAGTGTGTTGAGTCTTCTTACCATTTCCTCATTTCGATTTCCGACAACATGCAATGCGACTGGTGGCTCCCAATCCATGTCAATTTGCCAATCTTCGATATCAATCTCTCGTTCATCCTCGACAATCATATTATGTAAAATTATACACATCTTCATTATCCGATTAATATCATCCCTACTTCACATTCGAGCCGGCCTCTTGATTATCCCCCATCTAGCTTGTAAGACACAAAATGCACGCTCCACATTTTTTCGACACGCTTCTTGCATCTTAGCAAAAGAATCCCTCTATTTAAGTTGTTGGGTGAGGAATTGTTTGTACAAGTGTAGCCCATTTAGAATAAATCTTATCGGTTAAATAGTAACCCATTTTGTATTGGCAACCATTCACGGTGTAATTGCAACGAGGAGCATCACTACGCATAAGATTGTCAAAGAAGTAAGAATGTTGAAGCACGTTGACGTCGTTGTTTGAATCCGTCATACAAAAAAAAAAACGTGTCAAATCCACAAGTCTTGATCGGCAACGACTTCCAAAATGATTGTAGGTTTCTTCTTATGTCCTACATGTGTACATTGTCACCGTATGACACATTTCACATTACCAATGCATACAATCCAAACTTCCAAGCATACCCAGGAAGCTACGATTTTCACCTTGTGCAAGTAGACGTTGAACGTCTTCTTCGTTTGGAGCCCTCAAATATTCTTCCTCGAAGACCGCCAACATGGCATCACGAAAATGCCTCAAGTTTTTGAAAAGGGTGCTCTTTGTGATTTGAACATATTTATCCTACGCATCCGCACCACACCCATATACAAGCAAACGAATACAAGCAACCACTTT
Source organism: Coptis chinensis (assembly GCF_015680905.1). NCBI lineage: Eukaryota > Viridiplantae > Streptophyta > Magnoliopsida > Ranunculales > Ranunculaceae > Coptis > Coptis chinensis. Next base: position 81,133,295 of record NC_141464.1, read on the forward strand.
TTGCATATCCGTCAAACATAGCTTTCCAATACCATCAACCTTGTATGTGAAGTACTTGTTATGGTCGGAGACGGCTTTCAAGATTCGGAGGAATAGATGGCGGTGCATCCTAAACCTCCTACAGAAGATATCTAGGGGATACTTCGGGTATTGCACGAAATAATCCATCATAATCCTATTGTGAACGTCGATTCGATCACGATAAATGTACTTTCTACCGGGAACCGAGCCTCGATGATCTCGAGTAGCTTCGTGCATGTCTTGCAATAACGAGAAAATAGGTACGAACATGTTATCATCGTCATTCATCATGTTCTCATCTTCGGATGAGGAGTTTGATTCAACATAGTGAGAAGAAAAAGCCATTTTGAATGTGAGAATAAAAATTGCAAAGTTGAGAATGAATGCGAGAAGAAATATTGCAAAGTTAAGAATAGTAATGCAAAAGTGTGAGTGAAGAGTTTGTGGTATATGAAGTTAACACAAGAAATAAGGTTGGTGGTTGAAGAGTTGGTGGTTGAGGAGTTGAGGATTAAGGCTTTGATGACAAGTAAATGCATGGGAGTGACAAAATTGGTTAAATTTGGCTAAGTCTAAATCGTGTTGAGTGTCTGGAAGGTACGGACGGCACAATGTCTGCCGTCCGTCTATTTAAATAAAACTGGAGACAGACGGCATAGTTTCTGCCGTCTGTACATAAATAACCAATAGATGGCAGAAACTATGTCGTCCATCTCCCGGAACTTATTATGGCAGCTGCTAGCGAAGGTCTTAACTTTGGTTGGGTTTATGACTCCTTCCAAATTCAAGACCCTTTTAACAGCCCCGTCCCATTGGAATGACATTTTTGTAGTTGGGGTGCTATATTTGTATTTAGCAGCCCATATAGCCCCCATTGGACTTGCTCTTAGTCGATATGACATATGAGTATACTAGAGCGGTAAATGTTGGTGGATCTAGATGGGAATATCAATGGTCCATAACCTGATTTTCCTACATATAAGTTCATTGCTAATATCCGGATTGAAGGGTTCGTTTTCAGCTTGAATTGGAATATGTGCAATACAAATGCAAAATAAGGCTAAATCTGATAAAAAAACTATATGTATTATTTGGGCTAAGCAAAAAAAAACATAAAATAAAAATAAATAAAGAATGGTAAAAAGACTGGAGATTGTAACAAACAGATTACAAGGAACTCACATTGAACATGTCTTAGATAATAGAAAAAAGGAACGAAAACAGAGGAGAGGAGAGAAAAGATTGAATTTGCACAATCAAATAAGCATTTAGCCACTTACGTTATTCTGACTTGGCATCTTCAGTAACACGACTCACATTAGCATCAACATTGTCTTCCTCTAGCGTATCAGTTCGATTTTGCATATCAACGAATTAGTTTGATGGTTAACAGTTGCACTGGACCCCCCGCAATGAGCTAATTAGGATTTCCCTCCCCCTAGATTGAAAATTTGAAGTTCTAAATATACTTTCTTCAATGGTGTTTGTTTGTAGTTCTAACGAATTAGTTTGATGGTTAACAGTTGCACTGGAGCTTTAAATTGGTTTGATGGCGAAACAGGCCCTTTGCAAAGCACAATCAACGCAGACAAAATCCTAGCCTTTTCGAACACCATTGAAGAACTCGAGAAAATAACTGCAATCGAAGATCTTGAGACCAAAAATGCATCCCTATTGAACACCATCAATGAAAGAACTCTCTCTCTCTCTCTATCAGTAAGTTTTCGATTCTATTCTTTCTTAACCTTCTCTCTCTACCTGCTTGCAATAGTGTAGATAATCAATCGAATAAAGTATATGAGATCAACTATACTATTTTTGTTGAATCTGTTTTGACTTGATTTGAAAAGTTTAGAAAGCAATTACTGCATTAGCTTTGTGAATTTTACAAACCCAAAAAGAGGATTTGGAGAGACTACAATTTCTGCTAATAAAAAAGCTACATGTGATTTCTTGCTGGTGGTGGTTGTATACTTTGTCACAAGGGCATATGAATTGTGTAGTGGTCGGATTACTGTTTGCATCATTGATTAGACCCCTCTATTTTGCTATCTTTTTTGTCTCATTCAAATATATATATAATAGAAGTTAGTTATTGGTTGAGAAATTACTGATCAAGATAATGGGCTAATGATTGCAATGACGCTAATTGCTGAGCATAAGTTACTTCAAAGGAAGAACACATGAACCCAAAGAGAGGATTTGGAGAGACTACAATTTCTGCTAATAAAAAAGCTACATATGATTTCTTGTTGGTGGTGGTTGTATACTTTGTCACAAGGGCATATGAATTGTGTAGTGGTCGGATTATTGTTTGCATCATTGATTAGACCCCTCTATTTTGCTATCTTTTTTGTCTCATTCAAATATTTATATAATAGAAGTTAGTTATTGGTTGAGAAATTACTGATCAAGATAATGGGCTAATGATTGCAATGACGCTAATTGCTGAGCATAAGTTACTTCAAAGGAAGAACACATGAATTTGTTTCTTAAAGCCATACAAAGTTCTTTGGTTTAAGGACAACGTTAATAATGTATGATCATGAAATAGTATACTGGAACTTAGATGAGAACCATGTGAATCGAATTATTTCAAGTTTCATTAATTGGTTATTTTTTTAAAAAAAAAAAACACACCTTTTATGTTGTTTATTTTTTACTTGATTACACATGTAATAGTAGAATATCCTCAACCATAATGTTACTTGATGTTAAGTTACACATATATAGTATCAAAGAGAAGTCATGAGATAGCTTTTTTAAAGAGATTCACTTATCGAGTGAAACCATTATGGCGCTAAATTTTTTGAAAGCCACTTCAACGAAATAATGAACTTGAATTTGAAGCCAACCAATTAAACCACATAATGCAAGATGCAATCATCATAGGTAATTATCAATGCCAAGTTACGTTCAACTTACACGAATACCACGGTTTTAGTTCTTGCAAGTAGCGAGCTTAGTGTGGCAATTAACATGTTGCAGTGTTGAATCATAAAGAGGCTTTGCCACATTGTTGAAGGATTGGAAATACATAAAGCTCAATTAGGAGATGTTGATTCAGTTGAGTTTGCCCATATTAGTCGTCTTCTTAAAGTTGTATATGTAGGATTGGTAGAGTACGAGAAAACTTTGAAGCAGAATCAACTGTCTCAGAAGGTATTTAAGAATTGGGGACTGGGTGCTAATGTGTTCCGTGCAGAAGTTGATGTTGTTACACATGAGGAGAGTATGACTAGAGCTATGGCACTTATTGCAATTTCAGAGGCCCTCTATAACCAGAAAAACTTTCGAGCTTCTAAGAAGTGTCTTACAAAGGGGTTTGATTTGGAGTGGTTTACTTATAAGGTTTTAATCATACTAAGATTTGCGAGTCATTAATTGTGTTGTGCATAATATGTAATGGTCAAATTGTTTGACTATTGCGTGTAGTTCTAACATGCGTAATGTGTGTATTCAAAATTGTTTAACATGCACACAAGATTTTACATATATGTTCAGTTTTGAGATTTGTATGCACAATACATAAGGAAACAGAACAAACAGTTCATATTACCGCGAATGCATGAGATTGCATATAACAATATGGTTTTTTAGATAAAACCTCCCAAAGGGCAGAGTTGTCAATAACGAAAATATAGATGTGAGAGAAACTTAACAGAACCGGGATGAAGTGGGTGGTTAAGTATGAGTTTTCAAATCATAGGGGGTTTTTTACAAAGTGTATCTCTCTCCTCTATAAATTTCACCCTAAATTCCCTAACTCTAAATTCCAAATCAAGTGAGAAATTTAGGGTTTACGCATAAGATGAGTAAAATGGGTGGTGGCGAAGCATCAAGGTCAAATACAAACAAGGTTCAGTTCACCTTCCCTATTTTAATTTTGTTTTCACATTGTCGGGATTTTGTGATTAAATATGTTCATTTATTGACGTGTTTGGTTTTATTAGGGCGTTTACTTAGTTTCATTTGATAGGCACGTGTATATGAAGGCTCAATACGAAAGGTCATTGTGCAACAACAATGCATCCATTTTTAGAAACTTATGCAGATATCATGTGTACATGATATGTGACTGTCTAGCTACCTTAATGCTTTTGTTCATTTACTTTTTTACTATTGATAGGGTCGGGAAGACAGGTAGGGCCGACAAGAAACATTATGTGTCTGAATAAACTCCTTTTCATATATAGGCTGACGTTCCAAGCAAAAATGATGAAAAAATAACAAATTGTGATACTTATTAATAAGACTAAATGTTACTTTGTCCCATTTCCTTCTTTTCCTGTTTTCTTTACTTATTGATTGGAACTTTCCTATTCAGGTATATCGTACCATGTGGTAGGAGTAGCAAGGAATGTTGCCGAATGCATGTCATAGCTTGGAGCTAAACCTTTTATGATAAGCATTATTGGGCATGACATGGCAGGTGATGTTTTTGTTGCTAAATCCATAACAATTTAAGATATAATCGGGAACCAAATGTAGCCATCTTTATTTTATTTTTTTAATTGTATATAGATCTCATTATAGTGTTATTAAGCTGTATGGAAAAAATGAAAGCTAATAAATACAAACTTAATTAGTAAAATTTTCTCATTTGAAATTCACAAATAGAATTGAGAAGCTCTATTCTAGGCATGTCAGATGTGAATGAGTTTATCATACTGTTTTGCAGGGGAATGATTAATGGCTTTGAGATAGCTATATGTTGTTCCAAACTACCCAAAGAGGCAAGGATCTATCCATTTAATTGGTGTATTTTAATTAGACTTATTTAATTTTTATGTGTAAGAATCCTATAAAATTGTGGTGGCATGGTGATGCTATTAAAAATGTAATGAAATCAACCTAAAAGATTTCCATTATTGTCATATATCCAGGGGATGAAGTTGCACGGTTGTAAGATGTCAGTTTCTATTCAAAGCGGATATTGTTGTTTTGCCGTCGGTAATGTTTGAAGCTTTCTTCTCATAAAAAAGTGTCGAACTCTTAAGTGGTATGCGCACTTACAGTTTTACGTAATCTAAATTCATTAACAAAAGCCCAACAAAAGTTTTTAAAAATTAAAAAGACCCAAATTTACTTTACTGGCCTTAAATTTATAGGTGAACAAAAGCCCAATTAATTTTTTTTGAAAAATTAACAGGCCCTTTTGATGGGTTTAAAAATAGCAGGCCTAAACACAGGTCGGGCTGCATGGCTACTAATCTAACGTAACTTGGTATGATAAAATTATATTGCTAGAGGGGAAAAAATGCGTATAAGATCTATCTAAATAAGTCTTTCGTATTAGTTACTTTATTATTTTTTCGCACGGAATAAAACAGATGAACATAGTCTTCAGCCTTAAATAAAAACAATATAATGACACAATACCATCAAGCCAGTTGATCGTATCATTATATATAGCAACAATAATCATTATCGTCGAAGCAACATTTCATAAGTTGTTGGTTGAACATGGGAGCAAAAACAACAACCAAAACAATGAGCATGACTCTTATGGTACTCTTAATGTTTTCCATTATCTTTGTTTTAATATGGATTATTCCGCTTCTAGGTGTTTTAATTACACTGAGCTTCTCAAAAAGGTCTTCAATGGCATGTATTTGTGTGACACGGTTCACTCTTAAAATTGCATATTCTTCACATTATATATATAATCATATCATTTTGGGACGTTTTAGAATTTATTCTTAGATTCATAATAACCACATTTATTTTTATTGTTTTCGTTACTGAAACTTGTGTTAGAACTAAGTGGTAACTGCAACGTTCTAATAATATTGCAAATCAATTAGAAAAAAAATAGTATTACTTAAAACTTAATTTTGTAATTCAATTAAAGTTTCTAACGTTATTTTAGGAATCAAAGTAAAGAATTTATACCGTTATTGTAAATGTATTAATTAAAACTTTCCAAAATCCAGTCAAAATTTCCAACGATATTTAAGGAAAGTGCTAATTAATTACCAAATTGGCTGCGCTTATAACATTTTAATTGAATGTATTGTTCACAATGTATACAAATGTACATAAATATCTAATTTATATCACTGTCACCAAGTACGGTACGAGTTTAAAATGGTGTACTTAAAAAATACTTAGTTCGTGTTTTAAATTGAACGTCTCGGCAAAAAAATGGGAAAAAAAACGTAAAAAGATGCGTGGCATAAAAAACGGGTTTAAAACGTATAATACGTATAAAACGTAAAAGAAATGGTAAGAAACGATAAAAAAAATACTATAGATAAGGAGATTGATTTTATATAGGAGTGGAAAAAAGAATGAGCAAAAATAATAATGAGTTGATCATTTTTGTAAACTTTTTCTTTTAGCCCTTTTCTACCATTTGATTTTGACTTTTCCCCTACATATATTTTTTGAAATCCTTGTAAATTCTGTATCGATTTTGCTCTGAAATGACAATAATGCCATCATTGCATACATGTTCGAAAGTTGGATATGAAAATGTAATATAAACGAATCCGTTTACACATTTTTTCATGAGATAATTAATAGTTCCCAATATAAACTCAGTGCAAAAAGTTGTTGATATTACCACACTAGTTGCTGACAAAATGCGTTGAGTTGCAATTTGTGATCGAATTGGGAATGCATTGACATTATCATGGCCGAATCAGAAATTTACCCAAACCCTATTAAAATTATAATCTAATTGATCATGGATTTATTAAGTTCTTAACTTATTCTATTGTTGTACATGATTTCAAGTTATGTGACACAAGAAGCAAGTGCTGAAGTGCCTCAACATGGTAATAAGTCCGCAAGGCAGTTCCAAGTTTCCACTGCAAACTGCAAAGTTGCAAGTTCAAAGCATGTGATCAATATCTTCTGCATTATTTGCACAAACCACACACCTACAAGCAAGTCTTATGCCTCTTTTCTTGACGACAACATCAGTGGCAGCACATTTCTGACACAACTAGTCCCTGCATATGTTGGGTTAATAACACCCCAAAATTAAAAAGCCACGACTGATTCATCAAAACAAATTAGCGAGAATAATAACACCCCAAAATCAACATACCATAAAGAATGACAGAGTAGAGCCCCAAAGAGCACAAAGCGGTAACCATAGAAAAACATTTATCATAAAAAGCAAAGACAAAGCCACAAACTGCGATTATAAGAAATAGAAGAAACGGTTTATAAGTTTCCCAACCATAAAACAACAAAAAACTATCTCTCATACAAATCATCTTGACATAGGAAAAGCAAGCAAAACAAACGGAGAGACCAGCCAAATGCAAAACTATCTCATTCAAATACCATTCATTAAACGATGAAATTCTTCATCATCCGCATTTTCATTATTTGCGTCTGTTTCAACATGAGCCTCATTACCACCATTACCACCATCCTCGACATCTACATCTTCCTCATCATAAGATATATCACTACCATGCATCAACAATATTCTCCACTTCATTTCCAACTACAGGAGTCGAGTCATCTGGAAAAGCTATAACCTCATCTAGTTATTAATAAAAGACAGCCTATTCTACAACCTAGAACATTCAAAAAAAAAAAAACTAGAACACAGCCATATCAAAGTTGGTCTCATACACCTTGTTAACAATTCGCCGAATTATTCGCGAATCGAATTTTTGAAGGGCAAAACGTATAATACTTCCGAATGTTTGAAAGATTCGTTATAATTCGCGATTTTTTGTCTTGAAACGAATAACACGGATTTTGCCGAAAATTTGGCTCAAAAATAAAATAAAAAATAATAATGAAAATTTGGTTGCGTTTTTGTCATTTTTTATGTACTTTATGTCCTCACTCTTACTTTAAGTTCTTCACTCTTATATTTTTAGTGATAAATTAATCCAAAATCTTTGATTTTATACTTTTTAGGCAATATTTAAATTGTCATGTCATGCGCGTGCATTTTGAAATTTGAACGTTAATTTCAATCCAAGAACAAATAAATGAAGGTACCTATGTGGACCATTCAATTGGTTTCAATGTTTTTGTAGCTAAATTGTTTAGATATGTTTGTTATGTTATAAAGAATGACAATTATTATTAATATTTATTAATATAATATCACGAATTTTTTACTTCCAAATTTTTACAACCAAACGTTTAAAACGCGAATTAATTAAACACTGCATAATTGTCGTATTGCGAATTTTTGACCATACCGTTTTTTTGAATCACCGAATAATTCTTAAATTATTCCCGTGCCGAATTTTTACCGTACATACTTCTTATTAATTCATACAATAACAGAACATATAGAATACTGCATAGAAACTTTTGAAATCTATTATATTACAAATTTAGTGAACTTATTAATTTAGTGCATTGGCCAAGTCGGAACTGGCCAAATCTATTATATATAAGTGCGGTATATTAATATATTACGTATCGATTTAACGAGGTTCTCCTGTATACCAAAATTCTTCAATGTGCCCAAGGACCAAAAAAACCTTTGTTCAATATTCTCCCATACGCTTGTGATGTTGTCGTGCATGCCATAGACACTTTTATTTCTCGGTTTCTACCTTGGTGGTGTCACACCATATAGTGATTATCTACAAAGTGTGACTGTGTAGACAGGGGTAGACCCAACATTTCAACTCTCTCCGTTCTAAACAATGATAACCAGTCTTAAACAAAAAAAAATAATAGACACATTCCAAAGAAACAAATGAAACACCAGAATTCACAACTAGCCAAATATATATACTAATTCATCAAAATATTTAATTGACTACAAATCTATTTAAAAAGCAAAACTACTTAAATGGTATTTTGCGAGTCTTGCGGGCGTCAAAATCATCTATTACCAAATCCAGATCAATATCATTAGCAAAATCTCTTTCAATGTAGATGACCATTGAATCTGCTAAAAACTCATCTTCCATCTTGTTTCGAAGCTGTGTTTTGATAAGTTTCATGGTGAGAGAACGCCTTTCTCAGAATTCTTTGTAGATATGGGAAGAGTGAGTACAAGACGAACCAATCTATCAATCAAGTGGTAGGACTTCGACTTTCCAGTTTCAACTAATCTTCTACACAACTCAGACATCGTGGACATATTATGGAAAACCGAATTACGACAAATATCAATCTCATAGTGCTGCAGCTGAGTCCTCAATATAAGTAACTCTTGATCACTGAAATCTCGAAAGTAAAATCTCTCAGCAAGACTGCAAATATCATCAATCTTAAATGATCTGAAAGCATCTTTAGGGGTCAAAGCAAAACTAAGAGTAAAAAGCTCTATTGTTTCCTCGGTGAATCTACTTTTCAACTCCATTAACTGAAAATCTATGACACTGTTATATATATCAACACGATACCGATGCTCAAACGTTATGCAATCATGTTGCTGACAAGAACGACCCGTGCCCATCGTATAACGTGCATCCATATCAGGCATATCAATGTTATTCTTCTTGCAAAACAAGTCAACTTCACAAAAAAAAAGTGCTCCAATCATCGTCTCTCAGTTTTTGAAGGAGTACTTTTGTGGTAGAGACTAAATGCATAGCGTTAATAATGTCTTGAGATTGATCTTGCAGAGCTTTGCAAAGTATGTCAGTGATTCCCATAGTCTTATGTAGCAAATGTAACATGAAAACAAACTCAAACGATCTAAGTGCAATAAGATTACCCTTAGCTTCCCCCCTATTAGAATTAGTTGATTCGTTTTTTGTGTTGTTCTCAAGAACACGAGAAAGTGCACTAAATGAAACTATCAAACTCTTTACAGATCGAAAATGGGAGCTCCAACGAGTAGACCCAGCTCTCTGCAATGTCGTAATCTGATTCTCCCCCCTTCCTGTCTCCAGTTCACCATAATCAATCAATTTTTGAATTTCTTCGACTTGAACAACTAGTAACTCAGCTTGGTGGTTAGGAGAAGCCTTAAAATAATTGACAATTGCCCCAACGAAAAAACAACCAAATATCTGATTCATCTTTAGTACCGCGCAACCAATGCTAATTGTAAACGATGAGCGAAACAATGCACGTAATACGCACTAGAGCACTCCCTAAGAAATAAAGCTTGCAATCCATTCCAAGCACCCCGCATGTTGCTAGCACCAACATACCCTTGACCCCTTATATCATCAACAAAGAGATTGTTTCGAACAAGAATATCACATATTTCATTCTTGAGGGTTTGTGAACAAGTGTCATCAACACAGACAACATCTAAAAACCGTTCACGTACAAAACCATCATAGTCAACAAATCTTAATACAATAGCCATTTGTTCTCTATTTGAAACATCTTTTGATTCATCAACAAGAATACAAAACTTGGCATCTCCAACTTCCTCGCGAATCTTACCCCTAACATGATCACTAATAATATTCAAAAGCTCTTTTTGAATATTCGGAGAAGTATATGTAGCTTTTTCAGAAGCATTATCTAAAACACGATCAATATCAGGATCCAATTCAGCTAAGAACTTAATAAATTCAAGAAAATTTCCATGATTACTTGACTTGATTGATTCATCATGTTCTCTAAGTGCACAACCTTGTAATACAAGCCATCGGAGAGTCCGTAAAATAGTTTTCAACATAAACCTATTCTTCACTACCTCCTGTTTGTATTGGGCATTTAAAAGATTACCAATGTGCCGAGATGAATTCATTAGATCCTCACAAGCAGTTACAGCAGACATATGAGCGGAACAAAGGCCTCCAACATGTTGCAAAAATGCACATTTAACTCCACAATGAACTCTCTTCCAACTTCGAAATCCATTAACAACAAAATTAGAATGTCTAGAACTAAAGACAAAGCAAGGAAAACAGAAAACACTATCTTTTTCTTCAGAATATTCTAGCCAAGGAAAATCGTCAAACCAATGACTATTAAAATACCGGTTTTGTTTTCCATCAATGAGAATGAAGTGGCCCCAATGTGACATAAGCTAGTCTGATCTCGTCACGCTGATTAATAGGATCTTCACTTATTTGACGGCGTAACCCTGGGTCACGTACCAAAGAACTAGTAACACCGGTTTGACTAGATTCAATCCCTTGAGAGTTGGGACGAACTTGTTCAATGGGTTCAACTCTTTGGAACTTTGAACGGCCTTGATCATCCTTTTCAATAGTACTAGCAACATTGGATGTGTCGGCCGTTTCTTTTGGTTTAAAAAAAGAATCTATCTTTCGCACTCCCTTTGACATTGAATGTCTAAAAAAAAGAAAAAAAAACACACACATTTATTTATAACTGTTTGATGAGAAACCTAAATGAGAACTACATGGTTTCAATACACTTACACAAAAAGATCCTACCCATTACCCATGGGAGAGGCAGAAATGGTTTTGCAATTTATGAAATATTTTATTCACCCAATTCTAATTCAAACAACCATAACAAGATTATATTATAATCAAACCAACTCATGCAACTGAAATCTATAAAAAACAACAACTAAACCAATGTAACAAATGAACAACAAATCTAATTACCTGCCAATGAGCCAATCTCGACAGTAATATCACCACGAATAGTTCCAGGAGCAGACTCAGAAAGGTTAGTTGCTCGTTGCTCCAATAATCTTTCGACCAGTAAGATAATTAGATAACTATAAGAGTAACAACAACATTCAAAATTCCAACCATATATATTGTAATAATAATAATAATAAGCGGAACATACCTTCGAAGTTTGAACGAGTCAATGTGTAAAAAGCTTGAGGCCTTATAATCAATATCTGGAAATCATATATCTGAATAATATAATAGAATATTCCTCAAGATTCAAGAGACTGAAGAAAGAGAGAGAGCAAGGTTCGTACTTTGTAGTCGACTAGTCGTAGTCTCGTAGAGTCGGTAGAGAGAAATAAGGTAGAGAGAAAGAATGGGGTCCGTCCTTCGTAGAGTCGTAAAGTCGTTCATACTTTGGTTTTATTTTTTGTTCTGTAGGCTGGCTAATGGGCTTTCAGAGTTTCAGTGATGCCTACTATTTTTTTTTTTAAGGAAACGACCCCGGGCTGAAGCCTGGTGCAGCCCTCTCCTGGGTCCGCCCCTGTGTGTAGAAGTACAGTGCTGGAAAAAAGTTAACATAAAATTAAACGACAGATCAATTAGAATGTGTAGAGAAAAACTCTGTTTTTTTCTATCTAGTATGAAGGGAGCAACCTGCGCTCAGTTTCCACTTGGGCAAGGCGCGACCGCGCTCATGAGATTTTGACCTCCAGTGTTTTAAGTGCGACTGCGCTCCACTTTGCCTGGTCGAGGGCGCGACCCGTGCTCATGAGTTATTTAAGCACGAATTTGCCCCTTTTCGGAAGTTTTCGGAAATAGTATAAATATAGGTTTTTTCTGTAGAAACCTAACTTTTCCAAAACCAAGAAAGAGAGAGATTATAAGAGAGCAATTCTTTGAGTTGAGTGTTCATTCTTTGTGAGTGAATTGAGAGACTTGTAATCTGTTACTCCGGACATCCAGTAAAGCTTGGAACTCGCAGTGTGGAAGTAGGCAAATTACCGAACCATGATATATCTCGTCTTGTGGTTTGTTCTTCCTTTACATTAATTGTTTTACTTTATATGCTTGTTATTTGATATTGAAAAGTGTTGGGATATTGCTTGGAGGGTGTTGAAGTCTTATCTATTGAGAAAGATCGATCCTTGTATTGGATTGATCCGTTTGTTGTGGGTAACGTTGTTTCCGCAGTTATTTATTCACAACAATTGGTATCAGAGCGTAGGTATACGACCTAGGATTTTGAGTTTAGTGCTCGAAATTTGTGTAGACAAAGTGTTCGATTAAATTCCGAAGTGAACTTTTTTTTGGGTTATTGTGTGTAACTTGAAAGATGGCTCCCAAGATGTCAAACGTAAGGTTTGAAGTAGAAAAGTTTAATGGGAAGAATAACTTTGGGATTTGGCAAGTCCAAATAAAAGACATCCTCATCCAACAAGGTTTGCACAAGGCTTTAAAGGGGATTAAATCTAAGGCGGCGAATATGAGTAATGATGCTTGGGAAGAGTTCGATCTTCAGGCTTGTTCATCAAACCGGTTATGTCTTGCTAATGAGGTAATGTATAGTGTGATGGGAGAAAATACCGCTGCCGGTATTTGGTTCAAACTAGAGTCTATGTATATGACCAAGAGCATGATGAATAAGATGTACCTTAAGAAATGTCTTTATCGGTACATGATGGTCGATGGTTCAACGATGCAAGAGTACGTTAGTGAGTTCCGTCGACGTCTAGCGGCTTATTTGAACGTTGGTATGAAGATGGATGATGAGGATCAAGCGGCATGTTTAATTTTCTCCTTGCCAAAAAGCTATGAGCATCTAATGACTACATTCATGAACAGAGAAGTCGTCGATCTTGACAAAGTTTAGAGTGCACTTCTTTCTTATAAGTTGATGAAGAAGACACGTGTAGAGAATAGCATTGATGCAGGTCAGGGGTTAGTGGCAAGAGGAAATTCGTATGAACAGAATTATTCAAGTAATGAGAATTCTAGGTCCAAGTCAAAGAAGCCTTTAAAACATGTACAGTGCTACAATTGCAATGAAAAGGGACATTACGCAAGTAATTGTCCTCACCCGAAGAAAGAGAATAAGATAGATGGTCAGAAGAAAGGTAAGGCAAAAATTGAGGCAAGTTATGCTTCAGGCTTTGAAGAGGATGAGTTCAGTCTATGTATGTCCACACAAGACTATATGACCGAAAGGTGGATTCTTGATTCCGGATGTTCCTATCATATGTGCCCGAATAGAAAGTGGTTTACTTCTTATGAGAGCATTGATGGTGGTTCCGTTTTAATGGGTAATGATGTTGCTTGTAAGACGATAGGAATTGGAACTATACGGGTCAAGATGTATGATGGTGTAGTGAGGACTTTAACCGATGTGAGACATATTCCTGAGCTAAAGAAAAGTCTTATTTCTCTTGGTACCTTGGATTCCAAAGGCCACAAGTTTGTGGGCGAAGGTGGAGTCCTAAATATTGTTAATGGCTCTTTAGTTGTTATGAAGGGTCAAAAACATGGAACCTTGTATACTCTAATAGGTAGTACGGTGATAGGCGATGTAGCAGTGGGTGCATGTAGTAATGATTCTGAGTGCACTAAGATATGGCATATGCGTTTAGGGCATATGAGTGAAAAGGGTTTGTCTGAGTTGTGCAAGCGAGGGTTCTTGAAGAATTTGAAGAAGCCAAGTATGGGGTTCTGTGAGCATTGCGTCTATATGAGAAGGAGTGTAGAGTCAAGTTCAAGTCAAGCAAGCACACGACAACAGACATCCTTGACTATGTGCATACAGATGTTTGGGGACCCTCAAGGGTGGCTTCCAAGGGAGGTAACCGCTATTATGTCTCATTCATTGATGATCATACTCGCTATGTGTGGGTGTATATGATGAAATCGAAAGATGAAGTGTTTGAGACATTTAAGAAGTGGAAGGCAAGGGTTGAGAATCGCACAGATAGGAAGGTAAAGACATTACGGTTTGACAATGGTACTGAGTATACCTATGGACCTTTCCAAGAGTTCCAGACGTAGTGGAATTGCCGATAATGGATACGGTCGGGCACACGCCACAATGAGAATGGAATGGCAGAGAGGATGAATAGAACCTTGCTTGAAAGAGCGAGATGTTTATTGTCTAATGCCAGTTTAGGCAAAGAGTATTGGGCAGATGTAGTGTCCATGGCGTGTTACCTGTACAATAGGTCACCAGTACTAGCTATAGATTGCAGGACACCTTATGAGGTGTGGTTAGGTAACCCAGCTGATTATAGTATTTTGTGAGTGTTTGGATCGATAGCTTACTACCATGTGAGGGAAAGCAAGTTAGATCCTAGAGCTAAGAAGGCCATATTCTTAGGCTTCGCAAATAGGGTAAAGGGATACAGATTGTGGTGTCTAGAAGACCACAAGTTCCTGGTCAGCAGAGATGTTACCTTTGATGAGACTTTCGTGTTATCTTTGATAGTTTCCGGAAGTAGGGGAGAATGGTGAGTCTATATAAGTTCAAGCTACCGAGCTTGAGTTGTGCGATCGATGCGGCAGATGACTGGTTAAATCATGATGAGGTACCAAATCATGGAACCACAAAAAGGAGGAAGAAGAGCAAGAACATCCCATGAACTTGTAGTGGTGACCACAGGCCACGAGACAAATTAAAGAAGTGCACAAGTATGGGCACGAAGCCCGGTGAAACACTATGGTCGGTGGATTTAGTGGCATATGCGACCGAATATCGAAGATGATGAGCCAGATAGCTTCAAGAAAGCTGTTAGAGATGCTCATTACAGAGATTGGTTGGTAGCAATGCAAGCAGAGATGGAATCTCTTGATAAAAATCACACATGGGACCTAGTTTTATTGCCAAAGGGCAAAAAGACTATCGGCAGTAAATAGGTGTTCAGAAAGAAAGAGGTCCTTCCTGAGTCCGATATTACTGGGTACAAGGCAAGAGTGGTAGCAAAGGGTTTTTCACAGAAGGAAGGAGTCGACTACAATGAGGTATTTTCCCCGGTGGTCAAACATACGTCTATTCGTGTGTTATTGAGTTTAGTTGCTCACTTAACTTGGAGCTAGAGCAACTTGATGTGAAAACTCCTTTCTTGCATGGGGACTTGGAAGAAGAGATCTATATGAGACAACCTGAAGGGTTTGTCGTTGCTGAGAAAGAAGATCATGTATGCAAATTAAATCGGTCACTGTACGGGTTAAAGCAATCGCCTAGGCAATGGTACAAGCATTTTGACACATTCATGATACAACATGAGTACACCCGAAGTAAGTATGATTGTTGTGTTTACTTTCATTGGCTTCGTGGTAATGACTTCATCTATCTCCTGCTTTATGTGGATGACATGCTTATTGCTTCCAAAAGCATGGTGGATTGAAATCTCAACTTAGCTCTGAGTTTGAGATGAAAGACTTAGGTGGAGCCAAGAAGATACTGGGCATGGAGATTGATGAGAGATAAGGCGAGAATCGGCCGGATAGTTGTATCTCGGAAGAAATACCTTCATAAAGTACTTTTCGCGTTTTAGTATGGAGAATGCAAAGTCGGTTTCTACGCCTTTGGTGGGCATTTTAGGCTTTTCAGCTAAGTTCTCTCCTAGTTCGATTGGAGGAACAAAAGCATATGGCACATGTTCCTTATCTTGCTAATGCAGCTGGGCGGTTTGATGTATGCTATAGTGTATTACTGCATGAGACATTTCACAAGGCGATTAGTGTTGTAGCGGTATATGGCTAATCCTGGGAAGCAGCATTGGGAGGCAGTGAAATGGGTATTAAGGTACTTGAAGGGTACCTTGGATATAAGATTGGTTTATGGTGGAGGCACTTGTTATGTCAGTGGATATGTGGATTTAGATTATGCAGGTGATCTAGATAGACGACGATCGACTACTGGTTATGTGTTTATGATGCATGGTGCACCGGTTAGTTGGAGGTCTATGCTATAGGCTACAGTTGCTCTATCTACTACTGAGGCAGAGTATATGGCAGTGGCAGAGGCAGTGAAAGAGGCATTATGGCTTCAAGGTCTTCTGGATGATATAGGTATTGAGCAGAACAGTGTTGCTTTGCATTGTGATAGTCAGAGTGCTATTCATTTGGCAAAAAACCAGGTTCATCATGCTCGGACCAAGCATATTGATGTCCGTTATCACTTTATATGGGATGTCGTTGAGGATGGTGATGTAGCACTTGAGAAAGTGGACACCCATGACAATCCTGGCGATATCTTTGACTAAAGGTTGTCACCGGAGTTAAGTTCCAACACTGTTTGGACTTGCTCCAAATCCTACATGCTTGATAGAGCCCTTTGTGGGCATGGCCCTTAGGGGAGGATGGACTGCGAGTTTATGGATGGATGTGATCTTGCTGGATGTGTTCGGCTTGGTTTTATGTGTTAAAACCTCACCGAGGTGGAGAATTGTAGAGAAAAACTCCGTTTTTTTCTATCTAGTATGAAGAAGCAACTGCGCTTCGGTTTCCACTTGGGCAAAGCGACCGCGACTCATGAGATTTTGACCTCCGGTGTTTTAAAAGCATTGCGCTCCACTTTGCTCGGTCGCGCGACCAGCTCATGAGTTATTTTCAAAGACGAATTTGCCCCTTTTCGGAAGTTTTCGGAAATAGTATAAATATAGGTTTTTTCTGTAGAAACCTAACTTTTCCAAAACCAAGAAAGAGAGAGATTATAAGAGAGCAATTCTTTGTGAGTTGAGTGTTCATTCTTGTGAGTGAATTGAGAGACTTGTAATCTGTTACTCCGGACATCCAAAGAAAGTTTGGAACTTCCTTGATGTGGAAGTAGGCAAATTACCGAACCACGATATATCTCGTCTTGTGGTTTGTTCTTCATTTACATTAATTGTTTTACTTTATATGCTTGTTATTTGATATTGAGAAATGTTGGGATATTGCTTGGAGGGTGTTGAAGTCTTGTCTATTGAGAAAGATCGATCTTTGTATTGGATTGATCCGTTTGTTGTGGGTAACGTTGTTTCCGCAGTTATTTATTCACAACAGAATGAAATCAAAATCAAAACGATGGGTAAGCATATATCTCAGGAAATCAGACGGCTCATTATGTTTGAGATGTGCGACCTTAAGAAACGTCGGAAGAACTGAGCTATAAGCTATTGTTGGACATCTCATCTTTGTCACAGAGTATATATAATGGCCTGCAAAACTAGATAGTTTGTCAGTAACAACTACCAAAAATAGAAATTTAAGCAAAGACAATCATCATGGGAGCAAGTAGTGAATCAAAATGGGTAAGTGGGAGCTTAATCAAATTTGCCAGCTCTAGGAGATTTTTGCTCGCCCCAAAATCGAGGAATAGATTGATCGAGGAACTAAGAACGAAAACAATACCTACAGCAGCTCCCACTGAAGCAATTGCAATAGCCCTGCCACCTATTGGAATCATATTTTATCTTTTTTTCTGCTGTAAAAATTGGGCTACAACCTCGTCCAAGAAGAGATATATGAAGCTAATACAACTCTTTCCGAATGTTACCTGCAGTGCGGTTTGGCAAACAACATATATCAGGAAGTTACCCTCCACAACTCCAAAGAACAGAGATAAATAACAGGGCCGCTAAAAAAAATTTAGGAAGGTTTCTTAAGGTTTTTTTTACAGTTTAAATGCCCTGGAAAGATACTAAGGTAAAGTGACATGTTGATGTGAATTAGGATTTCACACTGATAATTGAGTCTTATATTAGTTTCTACTAGATTTTGGACCCGAGTATACTCCTGGGATCTATTAAATATTTTGTGTGCTGAAAAGGCTTTTACAAAATGTCTCACACAAATTTTCGAATAAGAATATATTTTTATTGAAAATAAACCGAAATACGTTAATGAGCAGCGATTATGGTGCATAAATACTTGGAAACTAAGGGATCAAATTGAGATAGCCTCTTCACTTTGTGGTTTATGATATTAATTCATAATTTTCAAATAGAATTATCTTAAACTTGATCTAGCTTGTATACTAGTTTTTTTAGATTTATGGTGATTTAGCGGCAAAATTTTGAATCAAAATATATTTTTATTGAAAATAAACCGAAATACATTAATGAGCAGCGATTATGGTGCATAAGTACTTGGAAACTAAGGGATCAAATTGAGATAGCCTCTTTACTTTGTGGTTTAGGATATTAATCCGTAATTTTCAAATGGAATTATCTTAAACTCGATCTAGCTTGTATAATAGTTTTCTTAGATTTATGGTGATTTAGCAGCAACTTTTCGAATCAGAATATATTTTTATTAAAAATAAACTGAAATACGTTAATGAGCAGCGATTATGGTGCATAAGTACTTGAAAACTAAATGATCAAATTGAGATAGTCTCTTCACTTTGTGGTTTAGGATGTTAATCCGTAATTTTCAAATAGAATTATTTTAAACTCGATCTAGCTTGTATAATAGTTTTATTAGATTTATGGTGATTTAGCGGTAAATCATCACCACTCAGCTTACGTACTAATGTGTACAAATCACTAAAATAGATTTATTGTTTCTATATCCTCAAAGAATACACTACTCCCATTTGAAAAGATTTATCACATGAACGTGTCCTACGAACGGGTGCCATTATATTAAATTATTCTAAAAAATATTAGCAACTATATATGCATAGATATGAGATATAAAAATTATATTAATTACTTATTTAAATTTCTTGCATCACTCTCTATAAACAGAAAGCATCAAACCTTGATAAAACTCATCAACTTCTTTTTATTGTTAGGCTTAACAATATAAGTTTGATTGAAGTTTTGTGAGAATGCCCCCAAAGATAATATTGAAGCTACTTGAATAGTAAGGCATTCCTAATCACAATAAAAGAATTATGATAAACACTACTTAAAATACAAAACTATATTTGTCGAGACATTTATTCCCCCTACATATAATACAAATATGATTTAGGGTTATTAGTTCAATGCATTTGCATCAAGTTTCTGATTTTCCATTAACTATTCTTTGAGATTAGTTTAATGTAGTATGTTGCATCCAGTTTCCAAATTATCATTAATTATTCTTTGAGGTTAGTTCAATACAGTTTCATCAAGTTTTCGATTTTCCGTTAATTATTATTTGAGGTTAGTTCAGTGCAATTACAATCCACTTTATGATTTCCCGTTAGTTATTCATTAAGGTTAATTCAGTACAGTTGCATCCAGTTTTCAATGTTTCATTAATTAGTATTTGAGATTAGTTCATTTCATTTGCATATAGGTTCCAATCTCCCATTAATTACTCTTTGAGGTTAGTTCAATGCATCTGCATTCAGTTTCTGATTTCCCGTTAATTGTTTTTCTAAGTTAGTTCGATAGTTTACAATTTCTATATAGTTTGCATACATGTAAATGTCTGTTTTTATAAACTCACTTTCGTTTTGGGTTCCTAATTACTCGTAATTACTCATGTGAGAAGGCTAAAAAAGCAGACATTTATGTTTTGAGGTCAGTGCGATGTAGTTACATCCGACTTCCGATTTCCAGTTAACTATTTTTTGAGACTATTTCAATGCATTTGCATCCAATTTCTGATTTCCCGTTAGTTAATATATGATTTTAGTTTAATGCAGTTGCATCCAATTTTTGGTTTTCCGTTAATTATTTTTTTAGGTTAGTTCAATGCAGTTGCATCCAATTTTCAATTTTATGTTAATTGTTCTTTGAGGTTAGTTCAATGCATTTGCATCAAGTTTCCGATTTCCCATTAATTATTTTTTGAGGTTAATTCAATGCAGTTACATCAAATTTATAATTTTCCATTAATTATTCATTTAGGTTAGTTCAGTGCAGTTTCATCTATTTTTCAATGTTTCGTTAATTAGTCATTGAGATTAGTTCATTGCATTTGGATCCAGTTTCCGATTTTCCGTTAATAACTCTTTAAGGTTAGTTCAATACATCTGCATTTAGTTTCTGATTATTTATGCTTTGAGGTTAGTTCGATGCAATTATATCTGATTTCTGATTTCCCGTTAATTATTCTTTGAGATTATTTCAATGCATTTGCATTTAGTTTCCGATTTCCCACCAATTATTCTATGAGGTTAGTTCAATGCAGTTGCATTCGATTTTTGATTTTATGTTAATTATTTTTTGAGTTTAGTTCAATGCATTTGCATCAAGTTTCCGGTTTCCCATTAATTATTATCTGAGGTTTGTTTGATGTATTTGCATACCGTTTTCGATTTCCGTTAAATATTTTTCAGGAATTTGCATCCAATTTCTAATTTCCCTTTAGTTATTATCTTACGTCAGTTTAATGCAATTGCACCCAGTTTCCGATTTCTAGTTAATTACTTTTTGAGTTTAGTTTATTGCATTTGCATAAAGTTTCCTATTTCTCGTTAATTACTCTTTGAGCTCAGTTATGTATTTGAATCCAGTTTCTGATTTCCTTTTAATTATCTAATGTGGTGTGTAATATTAACTTCTACTGATCTATATGTAGTGTCCTTGCAAACATGACATAAAAAGTAAATTATGCTTGATTTACTATGTGGGATCATCGAAGATTATCTAGTTCCCGATTTCCCATTAATTATTATTTAAATTATGCATGACTCACTATGTGAAATTTTCAAATATTATCTACGAACGGGTGTTGTTATATTAATTATTCTGAAAAATATTTGCAAATATGCATAACTATTATATATTAATATTATATTGATCACTCAACCAAATTTCTTATAACGTGAAAACCTCACTCTCTATTAAAAAAAAAAGAACTCGCATTTGATAAAACCCTTCAACTTCATTTTGTTGTTTAATAATAGAAGTTTTATTGAAGTTTTGTGAGATTACCTAATAAGGTAAAGTTCTTATATATTGAAGCTACTTGAATAGCAAGGAGTTCCCAATCATACGGAAATAGATAAGATAAACACCATTTTAAATGTAAAACTATACTTATCGAGAGATTACCACAATATAACCCCAACTATGTTTTGAGGTTAGTTAAATGCATTTGCATATAGTTTTTTATTTTTCGGTATTTATATTTTGAGGTTAATTCAATGCAGTTGCATCCAATTTCCAATTCCCGTTATTTATTTTTTGAGATCAGTTTAATGTAGTTGCATCCAGTTTTTGATTTTTCATTAATTATTCTTTTCGATTAGTTCAATACATTTGCATCAAATTTCCAATTTCCTGCTAATTGTTCTTTGAGGTCAGTTCAATGCATTTGCATCCAGTTTCTAATTTTCCGTTAATTATTCCGTGAGATTAGTTTAATGCATTTGTATCCAGTTTCTGATTTCTCGTTTATTATTTGATAATATTGCATTTTGCATATAGTTTCCGATTTCCCGTTAATTATTGTTTGAGGTTAGTTTAATGAATTTGCATTCGGTTCCCGATTTCCCGTTAATTATTTCTTGAGGTTAGTTCAATGCATTTTGATAAGTGCTCAAAAAGTGTAATAACCCTCGATTATACCTCTTGTTTAGCCATCTTAATGGACTAATAGTGTTTGTAAGTTATGTTTTAAGATTCTACAGGTGAAAAAGAGAGTTTTGTAGAATATTAGAGAAAAAGGGGTAAAACGGAGCAATTCGGAGCATTAAGGATCACATGGGAAGCCCATGGACAATTATGGAGAAGGCCAAGGAATTGAAGCTATTAAAGATGCGACTTGGACCTATTTTAAAGCCTATTTGGAAGCCCAAGGCAAAAGGATTCGTTACTTGGACCAAAACCCGCAAAAGAGGAAAGAAAGATAGAGCAAAAGAGGAAAAATAGAGTCTCGCGTATGAGATGCGACTATCGTGCGTCCAGACGCGACTCATGTGTTTGGGACACATGGATCGAGCGTCCAGACGCATTGCTCGCGTCTGGGACGCATGAATCGACACTGTAGCCAATTCTTTCTCAGTTTTGGAGACGAAGTTGGACTATGAAAGAAGTCTATTTATATTAGGAAACAAATGACGGTTTGGAATACTTCTAGAGCTCATTGTAACCCCTATAAATAGATGACCTAAGTACCTCATGTAATTTGCCAATTCACTTATAATCTTGTCTCCAGAACTTGAGGCAGAGAGAGATTAATAATAAAATATCGGTTTTAACTAGCTGGGTCTTAATAAATTAGTCTTTCTAGTTTTATGTTCTTCGACTCTTCTTCTTCTCGTTTTTCGTGTTCTTCCTTCTATATGGAAGGCTAATCTTCTCCTTCAAGGGAGGGGAGATGAAGCCGTGCTTAAGGTTTAATGATTCTTCCGGTTCATGGTGTTCTTTCAATCGGGTTAGTTCTTTATGTTTTAGTTATTAGTTCCATTGCCCACACCAGGGGATAGAAGTATAGATTAAGGTTTTTATTTATTACAATTGAATATCATGCTAGCTTAGGGTTTTATTTATTGCAATTGAATATTTGCTAGTGACATGCTTTTATTTATTGCAATTGAATATAATGCTAGAATAGAGTTTTATTTATTGTAATTGAATATTAATATTATACTATTATTCTCTACTTTTCTTCTAGTTGTGTACTGTTTTAGAGTAAGGAAAGTATTCTTTGTGTTTGCCTTAGATGGTGATTCATTGAATAGCTGCCCAAGCTCACATAAAAGGAAAGAAGATACTAGTAACATGAACATAAGAACAACCTTGAGTAGAGTTATTTGTTAACGATGTTTCATCCAAGAGGGCATCAACACTCGCTCGATTGCCCGAGTGTAGTCTACTTGGAGAACAACATGAAGCAAAAAGTCATTAAATCAAAAGCATTGGTAGATTTGAATCTCTTGAATCTATCTCTCTTATATTCTCTCCCTATTTCTAATTCTTAGCTTTAGTATAAGTTTAGTTAGTTAAGTTTAGTTTAGCATTAGAATCTACAATATCTATAATCATAGTTTTTAATCCCTCAAACCCCCTTTCCAGTCCTGTCCTTCATATAAACATACACTTAAAAGTGGAACGATACCCTACTCATACTTTATTTATTGAGGGATAATTAGGTTTTGATACGCTTCTATTTGTTCAACGACCATTATCTATCTACACCATCTCACACACAAAAAGGAGCAGTGTCAAATGGCGCCGCTGCCGGGGATATAATTAATTGTAGCCCTAGGAAAGTGTCAAATGACGCCGCTGCCGGGGATATAATTAATTGTAGCCCTAGGAGAGTGTCATATTTGCATCCAGTTTATTTTTTGAGATTAGTTCAGTGTAGTTGCATCCGGTTTCTGATTTCCTGTTAATTATTTTTTAAGATTAGTTCCACGCATTTGCATCATGTTTCCAATTTATAATTAATTTTTCTTTGAGGTTAGTTCAATGCAGTTGCATCCAGTTTCCAATTTCTCGTTAATTTAATGTTTGAGGGTTTGCTCAATACATTTGCATCCAGTTTCCAATTTTTCGACAATTATTTTTTTATGTTATTTTGATGTATTTGCATCCAAGTTTTGATTTTCCATTAATTATTCTTTGAGGTTAGTTTAATGCAGTTATATCCATATTCCAATTTTCTATTAATTACTTTTTAGGATTAGTTTAATGCTTGCATTTGCATCCAGTTTCCAATTTTTTGTTAAATATTATTTGAGGTTAGTTCGATGCATTTGCATCCAGTTTTTGGTTCCTCATTAATTGTTTTTTAACGTTAGTTTCATTCAATATTATATATTTTTTAAAATATTTTGTCATTATTGCTTTGCCGTTATTATTTTTGTTTTCATTTTCTATTATATATTTTGTGATGTTATTTTTTGTATAATTGTTTTTAACTATGTTTTGAGGCCGTGTTAAGGATATATTCGAAATAAGTCGGTGCTTTATCATAGACACTAAAATTGTATGATTTGTAATAGGGAATTAGTTTCTACAAATCACCTATTTTTAGCATTTTTTTTTATTTGATAAAATATATAAGAATTGGAACACTAAAAGTGTTTGATTCGTAATAGGAAATTAGCTTTTACAAATCACCTATTGTTTAACAATTTTTTTTATTTGATCAAATATATAAGAATTTGAAATACACTCAAACTCTCCAAAGAGGTTCATGTATATGGGATTGTAGGCTATTAGAAAAGATTATCTTTTATATTAGAGTGTCATGTAGGAGAGAAAAAAAAAACTAACTCTCATATTAGAGTGCCACATAGAAGAGAGAAAATCCTCCATTATAGGTCTCTGTTTTAGTATATAGATAGTAGATGTCATTAAGGAGTACTAGAATTAGATCAGTATATATTTTAAGGTTATTTAGTATAAATGTATTTTGGGATTATTATTAATTCTGAATTAAGAGTGTTTTATTTATTTTAGAAGTTCTGAAGTTGTATTCCTATATAAAGAGTTATAGGCCTTTGGCCAAGTTAATTTTTGGATTGAACTGAATTAATTTTAGTTGAGAACTAGATTTTCAACCTGGGCATACGCCCGAGATCTTTTAAATATTTTGCCTCTTAAAATTGGAATGTTCAATCAATGTTTTCGTAAAAAAAACACGTTCATCAAAAAATAGCTTCTATTTCTTCATATTCTTTATCATTTTATACATAATTGTCATGTTTCCATCATTAAGTCATTAACTGTGTGCCAAAAAATTCAATGTTGTTTCCTAGTTGAAGTAGAGTTAAAAAAAAAAACCCCCCCCCATTATATTCATTCTTGTGCTTGGAAATTAAAAATGGTGCAGCCGGATATGTCATCTCTCTTAGTATGTCAAACCCTAAACACAATATGCCCATATACGTGTTCAATGGCATTTATGAAAATCAGTGCTCTATGAGAGCCATCTAGCTAATTCTAAATAATCCCATTTGAGCTACACCACCTAATCCAACCACAATAGTATTTATTATTTCGTTCATGGTGTAAGAACCTCCCTTCATGATACTTGAGTTGTCATAAAATGCAATAAGAACCTCCCTGGCCTTCTCATGTAGGAAACAAATAACTTTAGTGAGGAAACTATAAATCTCAAAACCAAATTTCCTTGGGTGGTAATTTTGTTCAAAACTATAAAATTTTGTTTTGAACAAAGTATAGACTTAACCTACACTCTCAAAAATATAGACTAATGGCTTCCCAAATATATGAACCAATTACTCCATCTATCACTATCATGTAGCTGATCAATTACCACGATTTAAAAAGGGAGAGAATACAAAAAATTC
This sequence comes from Coptis chinensis, assembly GCF_015680905.1. NCBI lineage: Eukaryota > Viridiplantae > Streptophyta > Magnoliopsida > Ranunculales > Ranunculaceae > Coptis > Coptis chinensis. Next base: position 81,158,993 of record NC_141464.1, read on the forward strand.
GACATATATTTAATAACAAAATATTTATTTAAACTATAAAAGAATCTCTTGCTTTGAGGAAGACGTGATCTATATTAATTACTCCACTGGTTGAACTTCGCAGTAGAAGCAATATACTCTCGTCATTCCATTACCCAAGTCATTACGCTATCCCTGAAGTTTGAAGGTGTTGTAATACTTTTAGCTATATCATTGGCTATGCCATTATTTTTAAGAGTGTGTACGTTCTTAAGGTTCTTATATATATATATATACCATGCATGTTTAAATCTCTAAGAACTTAGAAAAATATATAAAAACCTGGAATCAAAGCAATTACAAAATTGATCGAGCACGTTAAAAATTGAACCGTATGATAGAGTAATTAACAGTAGAACTAATGTTACAAAAAAACTGGGCTAGTAGCCATAGTAATATACCCATGCATGTTTAAATCTCCAAGAACTTAGAAAAATATATAAAAACCTGAAATCAAAGTAATCACAAAATTGATCGAGCACATTAAAAATTGAACCGTATGAGAGAGTAATTAATGGTAGAACTAATGTTACAAAAAAAACTGGGCTAGTAGCCATAATAGGTTGTGAATATATTACCTTGACAAATTTTCCATCCAACATGAATTCATGATCAATCAAGATATAAATACCAAAGCACATTAGTATAACGTGAAGGTTGTTATTGCTTAAATCTCAATTTTTGATGAATAGCAAATTTATTTCTTTTTTGCAATCGTGTACTGGTCTTCAAACCATGAAGAAACACGAACTGTTATTCTAAATTAAAAGAATAATATGAGAAATTGCATAGTGGTTGAGCTTGACTTAAACTACGTACACTTCCAATTAAGCATGCAACTAATTAATCCAGCACTTTGCTAGTCAAGTAAATCCAAGTGCACTCAAACAACACCAATTAATACCATTTTTCAAAGGGTGGAGTCAGACAGTCAGTAAACAGAGTACATTTTGATGGAAACAAACAAACATACTACTTGAAATGGAGAAAAGAAAACAGCAAACAAACTACTCTTATTCTAATCCTTTTTTTTTGGTCGAAGGAATAAATAAGAGTGATCAAAAGTTTATATGGGATATCGATTTCTTTATTGGGTACCCTTCTTTATTTAAGGATTCTATATTTTTTTTAACGAAGGAATTAATAGACATTAGGAAAACATTAGGAAACTCTAACAGGATAATTCCATGCATCATACAACTGTTTAGGAGGAACAGGAAGATAAGACCATGTATCAACTTCAATATCATAGCACTCTCCCTACTCTTCAGGCTCGTAAGATCCAAAGACAAAAATCATACCTCTTCAGCGAAAGTGGCGTTGCGATTAGTATATATGTTTTGTTGACTGCATGGATTTCAATGTGTTGTCCCAAGTTCCTGTACTAACATCGAAAGAAGTCAATAGTCAATAGTAGCGAAAACAGATCTTCTAGGGGGTTTGCCCAAGCACCATCAGGCTCAAATTTGCCTCCAATGAAATATAGTCTTGATTTTCATATATACCACGTTCGTGTAGTAGTGGATAAGACAAAAACCAATTGGGTATTGCAATTCACGATCTTTTATCACATGTAGTACTTGCTGTCTTGGAGTTCATATATAGCCGCTTACTAGCCACCAAGTATAGTAGAAATCAGGGTTATATAGTCCTCTTTACATACGAATCCCTTGGTTATTGTAGACCGTAGGTGCAGCTGTTAGCTCTCAGTGTGGGATTTGAGACGTCGTGCCTTCACCGGGTGTGCTTGAAACGTTGATGGTATTAGAGATTGGATTTTAGATTCAATGAGTGTAAGTCTGAGATGTAGTCTTGGTATGCTTTGTATTTTACTTATTGGCTCTGTAGTTGGTCTTCTTGTAAGGCTGAGTCCAATGGCTCCCTATTCCTACAGAAGTGGAGTCCAAATAGGCAGATTTTACTCCATATCTATATTTTACTCTCATATAGAGAGTAATATTAAGGAATAAAGAGGCGTTCTGCGTGAGTTGAATTGGCGCCAAATGACGAGAGTGCGTTCTGCGCGAGTTGAATTGGCTCCAAATGAAGTGAGTGCGTTCTGCACGAGTTAAATTGGCTCCAAATAAAGTGAGTGCATTTTGCGCGAGTTGAATTGGCACAAAATGAAGAGAGTGTGTTCTGCGCAAGTTGAATTGGCGCAACATGAACAAAACCAATTTGTTTAAACTTTGAAGTGTTTGACTTGTTCAAGTGTTTAAAGTGTCTTTTCCAAACCATTGGATCCAAATTCGTACTCCTCCTTAAAACATTATTATTATTATTATTATTATTATTATTATTATATTGAGCAGGTTCTATTTACCACACTTTTTATACTATAGTTTATACCATGCCCCACAATTTTATGTACAACGTTAATTATAACCTAATTTTTTGTGGATGTGTTTAACTAACCATGAAGATCACCTCTACAAAATTTAAACTAATTTGATGATGTTTAACTATGTCAAAAGATAATTGCAAAATCATAAAATTCGAGCTGTTTAAAAAAAAATCAAAATTGAGAACGATTTTTAACTAGGTTAGAGATTTATAAATGAGACAAATTTTTGTGGAGATGTTATCAATGGTTAGTAGATTATATCTACAAATTATTAGCACTTAACTCATTTTGTAGGGGGTGTGGTATATCCTGTGTGTGTGTGTGGAATAATCCCTCCTCCTCCCCTACTTATAAAAACTTGCATACACAATCACAAATAATGAATTGTACTTGTGGAAAATTCCCACATAATCAAGTGTTTGATCTATATTTGGCAGAAGTTCACTGATTTACACAATTCAAACCACACCCTTAATCTGATTTCTTGATACTAGGCTGAATGGGTGACATTTGACGTTCGCTAAACAAATTGTATTCGGCCGTGGAACACAACCTTATTTCAAAGTTGGGCCCAACCAACTTGGGAAAAAGGGGAGCATGGAATTTGATGTGTTAAGTAGTACAACCAAAACTAATATCCCATGATCAAGACCATTAGAATTTCACAACAACATACAAGATTCAAAAAACAAATCAACGTTCAACATTTAGCCACGTATTACCCATTGACCACCTAGACCGTCTATATAAAACGATCCCCTATCTCACCATCAACTTTCCACACAAGAAAAAAGAAGAACGAAATAAACCATGGAAGGGTTAACTCCAGTTGCTAACAAGAAGAAGAGTGGGAGCTTCAAGTGCAATATTTAACTTTCGGTAAAAAACTTTGTCGACACCAAACAATGGAGCCGTCACATGAGGGTCCACAATTCATGCTTTAAGTATGCATGTGATCAGCAGTTCTGCTTCAACAGGTTCATGTCACCAGGTGAACTAGAAGATCACTTTAACAAACAGGGATGGAGCCAGGATTCTAAGCCAGGAGGTATAAGATTATGTGCACACCCCACTCCACCCGGCCCAAAACAAAAAGTATGCAATTTTTATTTTGTTTTTAAAAAAAAAGTATACAATTTTATTATTATTATTATTTGTCAGAATGTTTAAATAATAAAAATCAACAAAATTTTGCATTTATTTCAATTAACAAAACTAAAGTGCGTGACTACTAAGAATTTAATATAGACTGATGAAGTTAACTACTTAAGCATTTAAGTCATTAATTGATACTACTATGTCTATATATATCTACATAATCTAGTTCACAAGTCTACAACAATTCAACAAATTGTTAATGTACTACCTATAATATTATAAGTCTATATAACCATACTATAAAATATTAACATTGAATTGAAAGTAAAAATTTAACTTTTTTTTTTAAGTGAAAATTTTATTGATAATAATAATGAGTTTTATAAATAATTAGGACAAGCATACAACAAGCTACGCCGCAAGTCCTTTCTGAATTTGTTTTTTGTGTTTTTTGTTTTTATTTTTTTAGGTTGAGGTCTGACATTTGTTTAAGAATTGAGAGTGAAAGAAAAGAGGGAGAGCTTACGGGTTTGTTATGGGTGACTAAAATCATACAAACTGAACGGTTGGGTTTGGGCTTTTGATTATTTTTTTTAGTCTCATTAACCCATCAAACATTCAAAGACACATTTATTCATTTTTAATGGTTTTAGACTCAAAATAAATGATAATTTTGTAAGAGCAAAAAGAGAAGTAACAAAATGTTGGCTGGTTTATTGGAATATTTTTTATTAGTTTTTTTCCCATACTATTTTTTTTGTTAGGAGTGCGGTGGTAGTGGAAGTTTACTAAAATAATTGGGTGCGAGTCCTTATTAGTTTGAAAAATTTTCTAGGTAATTAGTTATGTGGTATTAGAGCTTTTCTAATCGCACCCCAAGACCTCAAAAGAACTAGAAACCTCCAAGTAGACGAAACCGCCGTCTCCGACACAATAGGCGGTAATCTTTACAATTTCCATGATCTCTATTTTTCTTCTTTTACTTCCTGCTATTTCTTGTTTCTTTGTGTTTCTTTTGCACCGAATCCACCTCTTCACACTACATTACCAAATTTTCATGTTCATCTATGTCCATATTTACCTATTTCTTTTGCACCGAATCTACCTCTTAACACCACATTACCCTATTTCGTCCCTTTTTTTTTTCAAGAACCTTCAATACCAAAAATTGCTAGTTCATGTATTGTATAGTTACGACTCATTTCCTTAATACCGCTTTTTTGTTACCGATCTTGAAACAAATTAAACTCTCCTGATACCGTGTTTGTCAATTGCAAACTTTTCTTTCTCCCTTTTTTCTATTTTTTTTTATCATTGAACAATGGACAAATTCCCCTCCTCTATACACAACACCCTGTGTATCTAGTTAATAACACTCGAAGTACTAGTGCGTTTGAGGCGAATCTTATTTCTTCTTGAAATTAATGGGTTTGATGTTGAAGTCTTGACGGATAGTAGTGAATGGTGACGCCTTGTATGATTGGAGCATCTTCAACGATCTGGGATGCGCTGGCTTTTACGCCTGATTTCTTCAGTCGTTGGGTGAGGTCATCGAGGCGTTGATTAGTGGTTGTAGTGAGGGTTGTGATCACATTGTTGTCGATGGCGCCTGGAGTCACGCTGTTGGTGTTGGAAGTGGTTTGCTCGCACATAGCTTGGTTCTCTTGTTGGAGCGTGGTAAATGATTCGTGGAGAAACTTGACTTGATCTACTAGTGCTTGTAGTTGTGCTTCTATGGTGGTTTTCTAACCAGTTTCATGGGCTTGAGAAAATAGTGTGGGTGTTTTTCTCAAGGAAACGAACCGGCAGACGGCGCCAATGTAGAGGTATAGAATTGTATCTACGACCTGATGTTGAGTTTGATAGGGAATGGTTGCACTCTTGCTTGGGATAAGAGTTGCCTACGTATTAAGTTCTTTGGGTAAACTTGAATCAAGCCTTACGTAGTTCATCTCTCTCTACTTATAGATGTTTGAGCTGACTTTCCTTATTTGCTACAGGCCGTTGTCAAGTGTAGATCCATATTTTGTGTTATCTTGATGATTCATCATTACTTCTGATGTTACAAAGTAAATGTCTCCTTGATTGGTGTGTTGACTGAGCTTCAGAATCGCGGTAGATCATTTGCTTCTATATATGGTTGTGTTTGATATTTGGGACGACCTGAGTCTAGGTCATTATTACGTCCTGGTGTCGTGGTGCGAGCTGGTGATGTACGAGCTGTGAAGATATGACCTGGGGTGTGGACACGTGTACTGTAGTAATATGTTTGAGAACGGAGGGTACTTACAGATGTTAGTGGCCTAGTGCTGGTTCTTTTATTGGCGATCTTGCAGTCTTTAAGGCTAAAGATTTGAGTTATGGATTCTTGTGCTGCTAACAAAGGGAATGATTGCCGTGATGCTTCGGTGCCAATGAAGCATAAGATGTTTTTGTAGGCTTATTGTTGTTGAATTGATTCTAGATAGTTTGTTGAATATAGATTTGTTTGAAGAAATAATACTCACCAGCCAGTAGTAGTAGTAGTGTTTTTAGTTTGAGTTCTGATAATAGTACTGGCCAGTTTGAGTTATTCTAATGAATCTCTAAGTAATTTGTCGAACTGCGTCTTTGTCGTTAATTGTGTATATGTTAATAACTTGCTGCATACGTAGTTTTATCCAATTGAGAAACTGTAGTTAACCAATTCTAAATTAAGAAACATTTTACCAGTGGGAATTTTGAATATAATTGATCGATTAGCCGACCTTAAAATGTAAAATCCGCCAGAGAAAATCGATCAAACTGTTACACAGGAGCAGCTTCTAATTCCACTTAGTTAAGGGAACAAGGGGGTTCCAACCTTTTACTAATCCAACCTCGGATACAAGTGATGACCTTCTTTATCCCCCCTAGTTTTTTTTTTTTTTTTTTTTTTTTTTTTTTTTTTTTTTTTTTTTTAGCGGGTCGAACTCTTTGATCTTTGTGAGTGAGCCCAGGACCTGCAGTATCATCACCCAAATATTTTACATTGGAGAGATAAAATACAAATTTGAGTCATTTAAATTATTAAACACTTTTTACACGACATCAACTGCTAAAGGTGATGTACACAGTTACAAAAGTATCAAAACTAGTGTAGTAGTGCTTAGTGCTTGAGTATTCAATCTTTGCCACTACATTTATGCATCCACAAGGTTTTTTTTTTTTTTTTTTTTTTTTTGAAATATTTAGAGGATTAAAGGCGGACCCCACACGGTTACATCAATTGATATCTTTGCCGGGATAAACTTTTGCTATGAGTACACATCAATGAATAACGACTCTTACCACCCGAGAGAAAGAATCACCCGCTACTGAACCTACAACAAAAAGCGATGCGGAATGCTTAACCTTGTGTTTATTAGAACTGCGGAAGCAGGAAAACATTTCTTGATAAAATGTAATGTAGCATGAAACTCATAACGAAAAGAAGTTGACACACTATACTAGAAGGAAGCGAGAACAAGCCAATCCACGCCATTAAGGGACTTTATCTTGTCGATGAAATGAATCTTGGAATAGATCTCAAAACTCATACTCTGCAAGTAGAAAGCATCCTCTTGACATAGAATTAAAACAATCCTAAATAATCCTCTGACATTGAATTAAATTGTATTTCATAATGAGTGTGTCAAATATGCAATTTCGATACAAAAAAAATAACCTTGTTTGCCATTTCATTGTCCTGCTTGAAGCCTAGGTTTTGCACAAGTAAGAAGTAGCAACCTCGGATTAGGCAATTATGCATAACTGAACTTTCCTAGTTAGCTGCAAGGATTGTCTACTGATAAGTGCTCAAAAAGTGCTATTTAACCCTCGATTATGCCTCTTGTTTAGCCATCTTAGTGGACTAATAGTGTTTATAAGTTGTGTTTTAAGATTCTACAGGTGCAAAAGAGAGTTTTGTAGAATATTAGAGAAAATGGGGTAAAACGAAGCAATTCAGAGCATTAAGGATCACATGGGAGGCCCGTGGACAATCATGGAGAAGGCCAAGGAATTGGAGCTGTTAAAGATGCGACTTGGACCTATTTTAAAGTCTATTTGGAAGCCCAAGGCCAAAGGATTCGTTGCTTGGACCAAAGCCCGCAAAAGAGGATAGAAGGATAGAGCAGAAGAGAGAAAATCGGCTTATGCGTCTGGGACGCATGTATCGAGCATCCAAATGCATTGATTGCGTCTGGGGCCGCGATAGATCAGCGTCGGGGCATTGATTAAGTCTGGGACGCATGAATAATGCGTCCAGATGCATGAATCGACATTGTAGCCAATTCCTTCTCAGTTTTGAAGACGAAGTCGGACTCTAGAAGAAGTCTATTTGTATTAGGAAACAAATGACGGTTTGGAATGCTTCTAGAGCTCATTGTAACCCCTATAAATAGAGGACCTAAGTGCCTCATGTAATTGGCCAATTCACTTATATTCTTGTCTCCAGAACTTGAGGCAGAGAGAGATTAATAATAAAAGATCGGTTTTAACTAGCTGAGTCTTAATAAATTAGTCTTTCTAGTCTTATGTTCTTCGACTCTTCTTCTTCTCGTTCTTCTTGTTCTTCCTCCTTTATGGAAGGCTAATCTTCTCCTTCAAGGGAGGAGATGAAGCCAGTGTTTAAGGTTTAATGATTCTTCTGGTTCATGGTATTCTTCAATCAGGTTAGTTCTTTATGTTTGTAGTTATTAGTTCCATTGCCCACACCAGGGGATGGAAGTATAGAATAGGGTTTATGTTTTGCAATATTAATATCATGCTAGTGTTCTTTACTTTTCTTCTAGTAGTGTAATTCTTTAGAGTTAGGGAAGTATTCTTTGTGTTGCCTTAGAAGGGTAGCTCGGGGGGGTGTTGCCTAGGGGAAGTATTCTTTGTGTTTGCCTTAAGTGGTGATTCATTGAATGGCTGCCCTATTAGGAAGTACTCCTTGATGTTGCTCTTGGTAATACATTGAATGGTTGCCCGAGCTTACATAAAAGGAAAGAAGATATTAATAGCATAAACATAGGAACAACCTTAAGTAGAGTTAATTGTTAACGATGTTTTAGATCAAGAGGGCATCGGCACTCATTTCGATTGCCTAATTGTAGTCTACTTGTAAGAACAACCATGAAGCAGAAGGTCATAGATTAAAAGTATTGGTGGATTCTAATCTCTTGAATTCCCTCTCTTATAAATTCTTAACAGTTCAGTTAGTTTAGCATTAGAATCTACAATCTCTACAATATTAGTTTTTAATCCCTCAAACCCCCTTTCCAGTCCTGTTCTTCACATAACATACACTTAAAAGTGGAACGATACCCTACTCATCATCCTTTACTTACTGAGGATAATTAGGTTTTGATATGCTTCTATTTGTTCAACGATCATCATCTATCTACATCACCCATCATCTCATCTACACACACAAAAAGAGGCAGTGTCAAATGGCGCCGCTGCCGTTTTAAGTTGTTTATGTTTAACGTTTTCTTTCAAGATTAGAATTTTGGATCTTGAGGTAATTTTAGCCGCATCATCCATCCTTTTAAGAAAGAAAGAAGCTTGAAGGACATCTCGAAGACAAGATCTACCATCGGGTTAGTCGAATCTTCATTCTTTTATTGCTTTCTTAGTATAGTTGCATCATAGTTTAGTTTTATTGCTTTCTAGTATAATTGCATTTAGGACCTTTTCAACAATTGAAGTTGTAAGCCAACACGATTGAAACATCAAACTCTAGTGTTTCTTGTGCGAATCTTGACAAGCGGACTATCGATGCGTGGGCGTGGTACTTAAGCAATCCAAGTGATTCACCATAACTCTAGAAGAGGCGACTTTAGACAACGGGGAGATACTAGTGCAAAGCCCAACCCAGTTGAAGAAAAGTAGTTTTACATTCTAGTATAATTTAGAATAGTTGCATAGTAGGATAGTTTATTGTTATTTTTTAGAATTTTCTAGTGTATGCCCCGTCGTCCATATCATCGTCCGGTAAGAACACAATGATGGACAAGGTTTAACAACCGACTCACAAGAATACTAGGCGAGATTGATACAATGGCGCATAGCAATGATGGAGGTGTTTTGGACACCAATAATCTTGAAGTTATCCCTCCCATGCAAGCACAATGAGAGGAAGAAGATGAGTGATTTCTATTCACCAATCATTGGAGACCCACCAAGCGGTATTGTTTTTCGAGCGAAGCTAACCGGTTTGAACTTAGAGCATCGGTAATCTCTATGCTTCCAAAGTTCAATGGTTCGATTAATGTTGACCTTATGTTCACATGAACAAATTTCTATCGATCCTCGAGAACTTTCAAGAACGAATATCGGGGATGAGTATCAAGTTAATTCTTTTTCCACTCTCACTCGAAGGCGTAAAGCATCCGAATGGTTAAGCTGCCGCATGTACCGATCAATTCAATCAACAACTGGGAGAAGTTGAGAACAAAGTTTATGAACAAGTTCTACCCACCCCTGTAAGGCAGATGCCATGCGACAAACTATCGGCAATTTCAAAGGGAAGGTGGTGAAGAATATCATCAAAGTGGGAGAAATTCAATAATCTGCTAGTCTCATGTCCACATCATGCTTATGATAAGAGCACACTAGCTCATTTTTTCTTTTCGAGGACTTTCTACTATGAACAAGCGGATGATACTGATCGATGCATCAAGGTAAGTTTACATCATTGGATGGAGAGGAAGCCTACAACTTTCTCGAGAATTTAGTGAAGACCTTTCAACAATGGAGTACTAGCAACGAGGGCGTAGCTAGAGTGGAGAGGGGGAGAAGAAATTTGGCAACCAAATTCAAGAAGACCCAAATCAAGCAATGCTATCAATTATGGCAAACTATCGACAGGGACTTGAAAATCTGAACAAGAAGTTTGTTGGAGTTCTCCATGAATCCTCCAAAACCAAACAATTTCCAAGCTAAACCTCAGCCATCCAAGCCTTGTTATACCATTTGTGAGCTATGTTTTGATGAAGGCCACACCACTGAAGAGTGTTCGTACTATCTAGATACTAATGCAGAGGCATGTAGTATCAACTCTTTAGGAAGAAATAACCAGTTCAATCAGGGACAAAATTATTGGAAACCACAAAATACAAATCAGAGGAATTTTCCTCCAGGATTCCAAAATCGATCAAATCGGTTCGAATAACCCGATGTCGGTTCCAAAACCGCCAAAGAACCATACGAGAAATCAGCGGTCATACGGAACCAAAGACTACCAAGCCAACATAAACAGAGAGTTAGTACCGGATCTTATGAGTGGATATATTGCCCTACGCCTCGGTCGAGCAAAGCGGTTACCCACATCCGGAAGATGCTATCACCACCATTGTCAATGGTGAAACGGACAAATCAAAGAACCCGAAGTTGGAGAATAACTTTAGTGTCATTCAAGGCCGGATAGGGCAAATCGCGCCACCTTGGAGAGATCAAAGGAGCATTACCAAGCCAGCCGGAGCCAAATCCGAAAGGAAGAGGTGTCTTGCAGGTGAATAACCTGGAGATTACTCAGTCGAATGCCCAAGTTAATTCTATCACCACTCTGAGGTCAGGCAAGAAAGTTGATAACAAGATTGTCTATGAACCAGGAAAAGATTCTGTGGAGCCTAAGGTAACTTATGTCCCCACCATCCCACCCAGTTCTAACATTCCAGATATATCTAGTGTTGTGCCACCCACTGAAGTAACTGTTGAGAGAGAAGTTGAAGGAACTACTGTGGAACTAAGTAAGAAGAAGCCACCACGAGTGACTCCACCTGTCACTCCACTATCTGTTACCAAACCAACCAAAGCCGAACGAAGAGAACCGATATTGAAGAATCCAAAGACCGTTTCTTCAAACTAGTGAATACCAAAAAGATGACCGGTCTGAGGAGATTTGCGATGTATTTCAGAATTTACAGATTAATATCCCATTTCTGACCGCCATCAAGCAAGTTCCCTCGTATGCCAAGTTCTTGAAAGATCTAGTGAAGAAGAAGACCAACATTCCGAAAGAAGCTTTTATTGCTCAAAGATGTTCATCATTACCCTACGAATCTATCGGTTGTGAAAATGAAAGATCCTAGAAGTCCAATACGCTACATGAAATTGGAGATTCTTTGGAGGAACAAGCTTTATTAGATTTGGGTGCCAGTGTGAATCTTCTACCATATTTCGTCTACGAGAAGTTGGGCTTGAAGGATCTAAAACGACTGATGTTACTTTACAGTTGGCAGATAGATCAGTGAAGATACCTAGAGGAATCATTGAAGACGTCATAGTCAAGATCGAAGATTTCTATTATCCGGTTAATTTCATAGTACTCGACACAGAACCTACATCTGGTAGGCAAATACCAATCATTCTAGGCAGACCATTCTTGGCCACTGCAAATGCACTCATCAACTGTCGAAACGGTAATATGACATTATCCTTTGGTAATATGAAAGTCGAGACCAATGTTTTCCATATGTTACAGCAACCACAGGAGGTGTGTATTGTGAACGAGGTATGCATGATTGAAGCGTTAGCACAGGATTATCTGACTCATTCATATCCTGCTGACGAGTTATTGAAAGCTCTGACAGACTCAGATTGTGAGGAACTTAGTGTTGAGTCAATCAATGCGATTTTGGATTCATCACCTGTCATGGATGACATCAAGTTCAAAGAAAAGCTTGAATCGCCTATGCTTGATGGACCACCTAAAGAGCTTAAGAAGGAGCCACCTAAGTTAGAATTGAAGCCTTTACCGTCTACACTCAAGTATGTTTTCTTGGGAGATTTGGGAACCTACCCAGTAGTCATTGCATCAGATTTGACTGCGGAGCAAGAATCCAGGTTAGTAACACTTTTAAAGGAACACAAGTCAGCTATAGGTTGGACAATTGATGATATCAAGGGGATCAGCCCTATGATAGTTCAACATAGGATTCATCTGGAAGAGGATTCTAAGACTTCTAAGCAACCACAGAGGAGGCTTAATCCTAAAATGAAGGAAGTAGTTAGAGAAGAGGTCGTCAAACTCCTTGACCCCGGCATTTATCTACCCTATTTCGATAGTCAATGGGTTAGTCCAGTTCAAGTTGTGCCGAAGAAGTCCGGAACCACAGTGATCGAGAACGAGAACAATGAGTTGATTCCAACCAGGATTCAAACTGGATGGAGAGTTTGCATCGATTACAGGAAGCTGAATAGCGCATCAAGGAAAGACCATTTTCCATTGCCATTCATCGATCAGATGTTAGAAAGATTAGCTGGACAAGCTTACTACTGCTTTCTTGATGGTTACTCAGGATATTTTCAAATCCATATTCACCCTGAGGACCAAGAGAAGACCACATTCACATGTCCGTTCGAACATTAAGCCTACCGTCGTGCGCCTTTTGGTCTATGCAATGCACCGACCACTTTTCAACGATGCATGATGAGTATTTTTGACGAAATGGTGGAGAAATACATGGAAGTTTTATGGACGATTTTTCAGTGTTTGGATCATCTTTTGAGGATTGCCTACACCATCTCTCCTTAGTCCTTAAAGCGTTGTTGCGATACCAACTTAGTTCCGAACTGGGGAAAAGTGTCACTTCATGGTAAAGGAAGGGATAGTGCTAGGTCACCAAGTTTGAAGGAAGGAATTCTAGTAGATCAAGATTAAGATTGATATTATAAAGGATCTACCCAAACCGAGAACTGTCAAAGATATTCGTGCCTTCCTAGGTCACGCGGGATTCTACCGTCGATTTATCAAGGATTTCAGCAGAATTCAAAGACCCATTTGACATCTGTTAGGGAAAGATATTGTCTTTGATTTTGATACATCATGTGTTGAAGCTTTTATGAAGTTAAAGGAAGCACTCACTTCAGCACCAATCATTCGCGGCGCCCGATTGGAGCCACCATTTGAGATCATGTGTGATGCATCCGATTATGCTATAGGAGCCGTTCTAGGACAAAGAGACAAGAAAGTGCCGTGACCTTAATCTATTATGCTAGCAAGACTCTAAATGGAGCACGATTAATTATTCTACCAGCGAGAAGGAACTCTTAGCCATCGCCTATTCTCTTGACAAATTTCGACAATATTTAATAGGTTCAAAGGTGATTGTCTATATCGACCATCTTTGCTTTTGCGTCATTTACTCGCTAAGCGGGATGCCAAGCCAAGATTGATCCGATGGATACTACTTTTACAAAAATTTGATTTGGAGATACGTGATAAGAAAGGAACAGAGAATGTCGCTATTTGCTGATCACCTTTCTAGATTGCTAGTGGAGAATACGGAAGACAATTTACAAATCGTGAGACTTTTCCCGATGAGCGGTTGTTCAATATATCGAAGTGCCATGGTACGACCACATTGCAAATTATCTTGTGACCGACAAGGTACCATCACATTGGAGCAAGCAAGAAAAAGATTTATTCTACTCAAAGGCCGGATATTATTTTTGGGATGATCCATACTTATTCAAGAAGTGTTAGGATCAAATTATTCAAGATGCATCCCGAGGTGGAACGAGGAATCCATTCTATCATTCTGTCATGATCAGCCTTATGAGGAGGACATTTTGGCCCGCGAACGCGTCTGCGAACAAGGTATTACAAGCTGGATTCTATTGGCCTACTCTTTTTAAAGATGCAAATATTTATTGCAAAGCATGTCCGAGATGCCAATTTTTGGGTAAGACCTCGAAAAGGTTTGAGTGGCCTCAACAACCGATCCTTATCTCAGAAATCTTTGATGTATGGGGTATAGATTTCATGGGACCATTTCCTCCTTCTTTTGGTTACACCTACATTCTACTTGTTGTGGACTATGTTTCAAAATGGATTGAAGCAGTTCCTACGAAGACTGCCGATCATAAAGTCGTCGTGGACTTTCTGAAGAAAAACATTCTACCAAGATTTGGAACACCGAGAGCCATCATCAGTGATAACGGTTCTCACTTCTGTAACCGTGTATTTGGGAATCTTATGGCAAAGTATGGAGTAATTCACAAGCTAGCTTTACCATATCATCCTCAGACTAATGGTCAAGCAGAAGTTTCGAATAGGGAAATCAAGAGTATTATGGAGAAGACAGTAAATCCATCTAAGAAAGACTGGTCTCTTAGACTCCAAGATACACTATGGGCATACAGAACAACATTCAAAACACCCATAGGGATGTCGCCCTATCGCTTGGTATATGGAAAAGCGTGTTATCTACCTGTTGAGTTAGAACATAAAGCCTATTGGGCAGTGAAAGAGATGAATTTCAACCTAGATCAAGCAGGAGAAAGGAGGAAGCTTCAGATCAGTGAATTAGAGGAATTGAGAAGTGATGCTTATGATAAGTCAAGGATTTACAAGGATAAGACTAAAGCATTACATGACAGAAGAATTCTGAAGAGAGAATTTGAACCTGGACAGAAGGTTCTGGTCTACAACTCTCGTCTAGAAATTTTCCCTGGAAAATTGAGATCTAGATGGACGGGACCGTTTATAGTAAGACATGTCACACCTTTTGGAGCTATTAAAGTAGAAGACATAAAGAGAAGAACTCGTTTCAAAGTCAATGCTCATCGACTGAAGCCTTTTATGGAGTTACCTACTGGAGACGTGGAGGCAATTTTTCTCAAGGATCCGGTTTATCAGACCATTGTTGAAGCGGAAAATTGGGGTAAGTTACCTACACACCTTAAATATTACATTTTATGTCTTGCTGAACCTGTTACTCTATCTAGTTTAAGTTTTTTGCATGAAGAAGCCAAGCGCCGTAAGCTTGACTCCTTAGGATCTCATTAGTATAAATGCCACTGATAGTCGGGCCCTCAGATTTTCATAACTTTTTATCCTTTACTGAGAGGAGTTGCAAGCGCCGGAGTCAAAGTCTCATAACTCTAGTAGACAAAGTATAAAATGTGTATGGGAAGTAAGCATGTTGTTGAGAGATCAGTTTTGGAGTGGGAATTCTAGTCTTGAGGATCTGACTTTAAAAGACTCACATTACGTCTTGGGGATCTGACGTAAAAAGACCTAAGAATTTGTTTCTTGAACTAATTCTGATATTCGGCATCAATGGTAATATCCTACCTTTTTCTCATCCATTTCATTTACTTTTTTATACATTGAGGTCAATGCATGCATAAGTAGGGGGAGGGTGTACTTGAGAAATGAATTTCGAAAATTTAGCATGAGAAAAATGAATTTTAATGATGAGTCTGGGATATATATTCTATACTGCTTAGTGTTGAGTTTGATAGATATTTGATATTATTGATTCCATTACCGCTTAGACTATTTATTATGCTCGGACATAGTTCTTATTGATAGAATTCTTTATCAAGGCATCACCATAATACTTGGTCAGTTTTGTGTACTTTTGCTAGAAGAGAGATTTAAACCTCTAGCAAACTAGAAGTAGAATTTTTAGACTTAGCCCATGAGACTTGAGCTTTATACCCATTCTTTGGAGAGTTCTTACAAAAAATCCGAGTCTTAGTGACTCAACATCTTTCAGTTCTTTATGTCGTTGTAATATAGTCTCATTATTCGTTGATTTGGTTAATCACGAAGTGACATCAACTGGGGAGAAACCATTAGGTCTTGTAGTCTATTCGAAATAGAGTATCATACTGATAAGTCAAGTAGTGAACCCATTCAGCCTTTATCCCACCTAGTAGGACCATCATGTTAAACCCTTTTGAGCCTTACAATAAGCCATTTTCTTTCATAAAACCCTTTACCCTTTACCCAACTCCAGACAAGGAGTATAGCCAAAATCTTTATCAGCCATACCCATATGTTTCTGAGAATACGAGGGACACAAAAGGAAGAAAGAGCACAAAAGGAAGATTACAAGGAAATACCAGAGAGATACAATAAAGACCATCATTCTGTTCTAAGTGAAAGAAGCTAGTGGAAAACAAGTATATCCAGTACTAATCAAGGATATACCACTGAGTAAAAAAAAAAAAGAATTGAACAGAATGGATGGAAAAGCTAAGACAAAGGAAGAATTTTCTCTGCAATACATAATTTAAAGAAATCTTCCAAAGAAAGAAGCAAAACCCTTAGTGTTTTTCAGAAACAACCTTAGAATCCTTTTTACCTTTTTTCTTCATAAACCAATACCCAAGCCAAGTTACAACCCATGACTTATCACTACAAGATGGTACCTAAGTCTAGAATAGGTGAGAGGATGCTAAAGTGAAGGACCCGACACTTCATATGTGATTGACATTCTTTCCATGAGACTACTTTTATTCAAGTCCGTTTTTCAAGGTAGTATGTGGGATGTTCAGATGCATTATTCTTTTTTCCCCACATACATGAGGTAAAATAGTAGACCATCTTCCTCGAGAGATTTTTTTTCGAGAGTATGGTGGTGAGGATTGAAAGTCGAGATTATCTACCTATGGTAAACTAGGGATTCCGTTTCTTGGATAGGAGAGTATAGGAGATTGACTAAGTACACACATAAGCCTTGATTGAGAATTTTGTCAATTTTTACTATCTCCCATCATAATCTATGAGTCTTTGCAGCAATGTAGTTAGCAATGGAGACTGTCTATTGGAGTAAGCACTAAGTGGGTAAGGAATTTCTCTCTCTGAAAAATACTATCATTCTTGAACATGCTATTGATTGATTTTGTGGGTATATGATCATATCACCTGAAAACCCTCACGAGACTATAACTCGTCCTTTTTGGGGAACTTAAAGGTTTAAAGCCTTGTTGCATATGGTAAATGCAATCGCGATGCCTGCGAAAATGAGTTAGGATTTTATTTTTGTTATTAGGATGTGATTTTGATTACTTATCTATTTTTTTATCTTATTTGCTAAGAGACTAGCAAAAGGCTAGTTGGGAGTTGTGATAAGTGCTCAAAAAGTGTTATTTAACCCTCGATTATGCCTCTTGTTTAGCCATCTTAGTGGACTAATAGTGTTTATAAGTTGTGTTTTAAGATTCTACAGGTGCAAAAGAGAGTTTTGTAGAATATTAGAGAAAATGGGGTAAAACGAAGCAATTCGGAGCATTAAGGATCACATGGGAGGCCCGTGGACAATCATGGAGAAGGCCAAGGAATTGGAGCTGTTAAAGATACGACTTGGACCTATTTTAAAGTCTATTTGGAAGCCCAAGGCCAAAAGATTCGTTGCTTGGACCAAAGCCCGCAAAAGAGGATAGAAGGATAGAGCAGAAGAGAGAAAATCGGCTTATGCGTCTGGGACGCATGTATCGAGCGTCCAGATGCATTGATTGCGTCTGAGACGCATAGATCGAGCGTCCAGACGCATTGATTAAGTCTGGGACGCATGAATAATGCGTCCAGACGCATGAATCGACACTGTAGCCAATTCCTTCTCAGTTTTGAAGACGAAGTCGGACTCTAGAAGAAGTCTATTTGTATTAGGAAACAAATGACGGTTTGGAATGCTTCTAGAGCTCATTGTAACCCCTATAAATAGAGGACCTAAGTGCCTCATGTGATTGGCCAATTCACTTATATTATTGTCTCCAGAACTTGAGGCAGAGAGAGATTAATAATAAAAGATCGGTTTTAACTAGCTGAGTCTTAATAAATTAGTCTTTCTAGTCTTATGTTCTTCGACTCTTCTTTTTCTCGTTCTTCTTGTTCTTCCTTCTTTATGGAAGGCTAATCTTCTCCTTCAAGGGAGGAGATGAAGCCAGTGCTTAAGGTTTAATGATTCTTCCGGTTCATGGGTGTTCAATCGGGTTAGTTCTTTATGTTTGTAGTTATTAGTTCCATTGCCCACACGGGGGGATGGAAGTATAGAATAGGGTTTATGTTTTGCAATATTAATATCATGCTAGTGTTCTTTACTTTTCTTCTAGTAGTGTAATTCTTTAGAGTTAGGGAAGTATTCTTTGTGTTGCCTTAGAAGGGGTAGCTCAGGGGAGTGACCGCCTAGGGAAGTATTCTTTTGTGTTTGCCTTAAGTGGTGATTCATTGAATGGCTGCCCTATTAGGAAGTACTCCTTGATGTTGCTCTTGGCAATACATTGAATGGCTGCCCGAGCTTACATAAAAGGAAAAAAGATATTAATAGCATAAACATAGGAACAACCTTAAGTAGAGTTAATTGTTAATGATGTTTCGTCCAAGAGGCATCGGCACTCGCGCTTCGATTGCCTAATTGTAGTCTACTTGTAAGAACAACCATGAAGCGAAGGTCATAGATTGAAAGTATTGGTGGATTCTAATCTCTTGAATTCCCCTCTTATAAATTCTCAACAGTTTAGTTAGTTTAGCTTAGTTTAGCATTAGAATCTACAATCTCTACAATATTAGTTTTAATCCCTCAAACCCCTTTCCAAATTCCGTTCTTCACATAACATACACTTAAAAGTGGAACGATACCCTACTCATCCTTTACTTATTGAGGGATAATTAGGTTTTGATACGCTTCTATTTGTTCAACGATCATCATCTATCTACATCACCCATCATCTCATCTACACACACAAAAAGAGGCAGTGTCATCTACTCTTAAGTTGGTTGAACAGTTTAACTCTTACTGAATCAAAATGTCCAGTCAGGTTCTTCAAGATACCCCTTTCAATCTCGAAAAACCAATATAATCGAGAAGAGTACATCAAAAACTTGGGATTTAAGTAAATCTGAACTGAAAATATAAAGTCTATCTGAATATCTAATATGTATATATCAAAAACATTTAAATAAGATGAATGTACATATATAGGCAGTAAAAAGTACCATACGTCTTGAATGTGACTTCAAGTTCAAGACCAAAAAGTTTGAAAGACTACATACATCCAGTCAACAAGCAATATATATATGTACATAATCACGGCAAGCGATTCACGAAAATGATATTGCCACATCAGGAGAAACTTTGGTGAATGCCAATACCATGCCATTTAAAAACGTTCGGCTTGCTTTATCTGTCCGCTTGTGTGGTGAGTAGGTAATATCCATTTCCTTCATCACACTCCCATTCCCAAGCAAAAATCTCACAAGGTCTAATTCACTCCCACTTCCTCCAAAGTACTTAATTTCAACTTTTCTAAGGCACTTCAACATGCTCTGACCATTCAACTCTTCTAACACTACACCATATCTGTTGAAAAAAGACGTGACAGATGTATCGTTTTTCCAAAAAAAAGACACTTTTGGGTGTCGTATGGCGACCTGTTTTTTTTGCAGTCGTTTTTTTTCTACAACACTTGATAAGTGTCGTTTTTCATTTTTTCATTTTTTTTTAAAAAAGGCCAAATCAGGGCCAAAAAGAGCCCCTAGCCCAAAATATACTAAATCATGGCCAAAAGAAACCCACCCAGTACAGAGGGTCATTGGATCCATTTTTTCCTGACCCAAAATTCTCTTTAGAAGCACAACCCATATCCAAATATACCTTCCATAAAAAAAATAAAGAAACTTCACAAAGTGAATAATGGGTCCATGCTCCCACAGCACTTAACAAGCCCAAAAGCTGATAGCGGATGACATGATGTACTTATGTTAGTGTGTCCATAAACCACTACACTATTTAACCAAAGTCCTACCCGGTGATGAAGCCCAATTCAGACTTTGGTCGTCAAAACAAGCATTAGAAGCCACCCAGTAGGGATCTTATTGCTTTCACATATGCAAAGCATGTATGCTCCTGTCAATTTTCAAGTTCTTTCCACACATGAGATTCTGCAAACAAAAATACAAACTAACTAAAAATATTTATAAAGATATGAACAACAGCCATAATCATAAACAACCGCCAAAAATACAAACACGCGAACTAAAAATATTTTTGGAATAAGCGCCATAATAATAACGTTTCACATTGGCCGACGAAAATGGGAGATCTTGTTGATGCACAAGTCGAGACAAGTATAATTGAGTATGGATACTGAATTCAAAGAACAGAGATGCAATATAATGTCCAACAAGTAACTCACCTGTTTTTTCAGCTTCCTTCACTACTTTTGGGAATCCCTTAATGGATCCGAATCAATTGAGTTTAAACACCTAGAAGAAGGTACCGATTATTTGTTCATATGGACCGGAAGCACAATGACATTCCTTTTTTAAAAAAAAATCAAGAACTACATACATCTTCATTCTTACCGCACATGCCGGTTTTCAGGATCTCCTTCTTTGGAAACACGCACATTCTCATCATTAGAAGCAGCAGGAGTAAGTATCCATGACATCCGATATAAGTTTATCAACGCATCATTGTACCCGGCCGTGTGAATTTCTTGATCCCGATATCTTTCCATTTTGTAGCTTTTCTCCATCTTTGTTCAAAGTTGGTTAGTATGTCATGTGCAGCAGCCCATCGATTCTGCGGTGTAAATCATGCCGTGGTTGTCTTGGACCTCTAACCCGAGACTAAAAAGCGTTATCGTGAAACTTAAAGGCTAAATACATACTAAAACAGAAATATTTTCTTTTTGAGAAATGATCTATAAAACTATTCTTTCTGGTCATGAACAAAACACAAACACAAGAAAGTAGATACACAGTGAGAGAGTAAAACACAAAAGGTGCGAATAAACTCCTATTTAAACTATCAGAGTAGCGTCATTTACTAAAGTAAAGTGATATGAAGAAATTTCTTTAAAACGAGAAGCGATGGTGCAAAATCACTTTTATTTTGTAAGATTATCAGCACTTATAGGAAATGTTGGATTGTGAAAATCATTCGCAAAGACACTGTCAAGATCGCGAAAGAGCCGATGTTCAGGGGTGTCATAGTGACCATCACAGAGATCAAGGCCACCAATGAAAGCAGTTATTTTTCGGTTATTTCCAGATGCCTGGGTATCAACAACAATACACTTCTGATGGTGTGTAAAAAGTGTCCCAACAACCTAGATTGGAAGGTTCACTCCAAGACTAATTAGTAATGCTAGTAATCTAAGATAATCAAAATGCATAATAAAGTTATTGTCTTTGTAGCTATTAATAACATTTTGCTCCTCAAATAATATCTCTACCTGTTGCTTAAAAATACTAAGCTTATTGCTGGCATAACGCGGAGAGAGTACGCAATGGACACTTGAGTGTTAGAAGAACTTATGAGTCTCTTCATCGTGAGTTTGCATAACACCTTCCTGCATTAAAACTACATCTATCAAACATGTATAGATGTCAAGAAGATTCAACACAGTGCATTAACTTCCCCTATTTTCCTAATTGTATAAACAACTGATTTAACTTCATGGACAAACATAGGTAGCTGTGGTAAGACATTTTTATATTTGTGTGAGAGAAAGAGAAGCACGTGGACAGGATTTTGAAATTTAACCATTTTGTTAAAAAGGAAAACTTCAAATAAACATTAGAAGATAATTAAACCCAAATTCTCAAAAAGGTAACGATCAGTGAAAATAAAAAATAAAAAATTGAACTTCTTGCAACAGCCATGACTATACATGAACAGTTCTATAGCATTTGATAAAGCAATGAACCTCCACAAAACAATGTTCAAGGTTTGTCACTCACTAAACTCCTTTCTTTAGAGACTTGAACTTTGTTTTCTTGGCTTTCTTTTTTGATTTTGGTTTATGCTCTGTTAGTATCTCCTTCCTGCTTTAAAAGAACAGACTAGTTAATTTCTGTTTGAATTTTAAAGAGGCAAAAACTACTTATCTAGAATTCTTCTTCCTTCATAACAGGATCATTACCTGGAGATTGGAAAGCTGAAGATTTCAATTAGTCCCTCTAATTAGTTTCTAAGCGTTAATTTCAACTACCACTAGAAAAGCATAACATAACCTGATGTGCTATTTTGAATCAGGCACCACTTACATTACTGAACTTATAAACTTCACCCAAACAACCAAATGACTAAAATAAGGACTGGTAGAAGCATTGAGACTTGAAATAAGTCATTCAAGATCTTAAAGGAAACAGTAGGCTCTTTCTCAATGAGAATCTTTATTTTCTCGAAGAAATGGTAACTTCTTTATTTGATTGAGTAAGAAAATAAGGAATCTAGCTGAATCATGAATCATCAGATAATATAAATACAAAACCTCTTAAATTTTTTTTATTATGTATCAAGGTCTCCAAATATACCAAACAAATGCGAAAATCCTTTCGATTTCCAACCAAAACTTTATAACAATGAAATTTTCAGATTAGGGACTTTATTTTCTTACCTTGCGGGACTCGAGTTTTCTTCACGCCTCTTGACCTCTCTCGCTTCATATTCTAGATCCTCTAACAACTGTGAAACATCATATACAATAAACATATAAAGTAGTCCTAAATATCAATAAAACCCATAAATAACATCATATCACTTAACCCGACATTGCCAACGCCTCAACTTCATCCTTATATACCTTAGTAGCAAATTCAAAGCATCCCATCCCGGAATCACCCACCATTATTTCATAAGTGTCAAAACTAACAAATAAATCCCAATACAAATATTCAACCACTGGATCAACATTTCAAATATGTTTGGTTATGTCAAAGAATCTAATGTACTACATCGACAAGATATAATCTGCATGATGAGTGCCTCCTCTAGATGGTGAACTGGACAATGGACGGACAATGTCTAACATAAAATAATATTATCATGAGATGTACAAAGAGACCTCAAACAGGAAGAAGAATTAAATGGAACCTAATAATAATATAAAAACAAGGACATTTAGTCTTGCACAAAGGTTGTTAATCTTGGTCAAGTTCTTGGTGGCTTATCCTCCCTACAATTCTTACTATTTGTTTTGAGTTCTCAGATTATTCACATAGACCACTAACACACTTGAGACCAGCACCATACCATCTTTATCACTATACTTTCTATAAAAAAAATATATATATTATAGAAAAGAGGGAGAAAAAAGACAATAGAGACTGGTTAAATTCAATTATTCTCTTAAAGTAATTATATCGGGATTTAACTACCACAAAGATGGTATAATTAACCAGTTGGGCAATAAAATATTGTATAACTCCAATAAAAAAGAATCCATAATTACCAACCTTTTGTGTTAATGGCTTCTTAGGTGGCTTATAACTTTTCGGTAAAAGTAGAAAAATAATTACAACCACTAGAAGACCTTCCGCGACATAATACCCTTCATACACAAACACAAAAACAACGTCAATTTCCAAACCGAAAAACGCAGCTAGTGATACAAAAAGCAAACGAAGGTGAAAAAAAAATGTGCCGCCAATATGAACACCAAAAACAACAGCTCCAGCAAAATGAGTATTCAATGCTATAATTGTCCAATCCAACGCGTGTTTCATCATACCCTGATGCCATCACTATCTAACAACATATCAAATCATACATTCAAATTTTCAACAACATTAAACTCAAATTACATAGAATAACAAGATATTAAACCTGTTTTACCAGGCTACAAGCTTTCTCTGGTGAATATTCGATAATCGATATTCTACTCTAAGTTTCAACTCAGTATGTGTATTAATTCTTCTAGGTCTTATATAAAAACTTGAAAATTTGATTTCATTGAGTTCCATTCAATCACAAAATTTTATTTGCAATTCTGAAAATGAGACAAATAAATTCAATCCAAACTAAAGGTTATAATTAGGATATATAATGCAATTCTTCGTTCTAAATAATATTTTAACTAACATTACTTGAACAAATAGGTAAATTGACGAAATTGATTGAAAGAAAACAACCATGGAAAGAAGAACACTTACCAGAAGGTAGCAATCGAAGCCCTTCAACGCAGTTCAGAGAGAAAGAGATTGGGAGTTTGGGAGAGAAGATGAAGAATTGAGTAGAGGGAAAATAAGCGAATCAAAACCCTAGGGTTTTCGCCATTTAAATCTCAGAGAAACTTGAAAAATGAAAATGAGAAAGAAGCCGTATTTGAGTAAATTCCAAACATATCTTCTAGATATAACGATCGACGGTTTTAGACGAGGACACGACAACGCTTATTTGTGTTGGAAGCGCTCGATAGACAACAAGTGTCGTTTGAGTTAAAAAGATGTTGTCGTATTTTAACAGTTCTGGTGTAGTGTAATGGTATTTGTCCTCCCATGTTGCCCATACTCGTAAGACTAAGTGTCTGTTCAATAATACACATTTCGTTTACTTTCATATATAACGAACCAAATAACCAATGCATTATTCATAGACGTAAACAACTTGGTGAAATTAACAATACCTTGATAGATATACAAAGCGTTTGCAAGTTAGGATATCTCCTTAACAAGAACATTACCACTTCGACCGGCTTTTTATCCAGGTACAGATCAAGCTTCAAATGCTTCACAATAGCACAAGAAGTAGGCAAACGCGCTAATAACTCTTGATGCCTAGTCAAAAACTAAGTATACAAACAAAACAAAACAAGTCTCATTTCATCGATACAAAACAAATAACACTATCTAAACCAAATTGAATCAAATGATACCTCAATATAAAGTCCTTCCAAAGCCAACTTCTTCACATTACGCACCCGTTCAAGAATCTCAAACGCGCGACATTCAATCAAATTCCTATCAATCCCATTAAAATCCTTGGGCGGCGAAGCAAACTCAAATGCAGCATTACTCAAACAAGAAAGGGTCTCTTCCCTAATAACCGGTGGATTACCGGAATACACAATTTCCCTAAGCCTAGGAAAAGAAAACTCGATTTCATGAAACCTAGACAATCCTAATAGTTTCAAAAACCTGAGATTAGGCCCAAGGAATTTAAGTACATCAGGACTACTAAAATAACAACCCACTATAACTTCTGCACTATTAGAAGGGGCGAAATCTTTCCTTAAGGACAACCTAATCCGTGCCTTGGTTATTACCTGTTAATTCTGTCCTTGTCTACTGTTCCTTCTGTTCTACTCTAGTTGTTGTGTTGATACAACTATTCTAACAAAAAGTCCGTATAATTTGCATTCTGCTCAACGTAATAATGTTTAGACTTCATAGATTTATGCCCAAATATATAAATTGACCAATTTAGGCCTTGTTGATCAATAATTACGATTTTAGGACAAAAACGGGATGACATCAGCATCTATCATTAATAATTTTGCTATAAAGACATTTTTTTGGCTATCGTCAGCAAGTTATTTTTTATTAATATCAATTATGGCATTCTCTGATATACATGCAAACACAACTATGCATGTATGATTTGCTCTGCATGTGTATACCAGCATGTACACATCATTATACATGTGTATAATACACATGCAAATATCATTATACATGTGTATATATGTGCATAACACACATACAAACACTATTATGCATGTGTATACCACACATGCACACACCATTATGCATGTATGCAACAAACATGCAAACACTACTACCACACATGCACACACTAGTATGCATGTGTCCAACAAACTTGCAAACACCACTATGCATGTATGATATGCATTGTATATGTATATCAACATGCACACATCATTATACATGTGTGTAACACACATGCAAACATAATTATGCATGTATATAACATACATGCAAACACTATTATACATGTGCATAACACACATGCAAACACACTACTACCACACATGCACACACCAATATGCATGTGTCCAACAAACATGCAAACACCATTATACATGTATGATATGCACTGTATGTGCATATCAACATGTACACACCATTATGCATGTGTATATCACGCATGCAAACATCATTATGCATGCATATAACACACATACAAACACTATTATACATGTGTATAACACAAATACAAACACTACTATGCATGTGTATACCACACATGAACACACCACTATGCATGTGTGCAACAAACATGCAAATATTACCATCACACGTCTACACATGCATACATCAATATGCATGTGTACAACAAACATGCAAACACCACTATATACGCATGTGTATAACATGAAATAAATTAAATTAATTTCTCGTGTTAGTCCTAACATAAAATGTGAGTGTGCTAAGGGTCAAAAACAAAATTGAAAAGTCATGGGATTTTGATTTAACTGATAAAAACTTAAATGATGATAATATCGTCTTTCAGCAGTGGTCAATCTGGTTTGTCCTTAAGTCATTATTATCTACCGACCCAAATTAGAAATTAAATTAATCTCCAATTCTGTCTTATGAGCCTATTCTCTATTTAGACTTTAGACTTTCAAAAGACCGACCAAAGTCAACGCACACAAACCCCCTAACTCGAATTGACGTTATTTATTGTACATAGGGTGTGCCTGTGACGTACGACACTGATAACCCAACACCTCTCATTCGTTGCAGCACTATAGGCGCTACTTTAAATGCGAAATAACACCGGGCGTCTATTGACACAATCAGTACTTAAATTTCAGAAAACATAAAAAATAAAAAATAAGAAAAATATGAAGGTGCACCGAAATGTGTTGAATGTACTTAGTCCAACACTTATGTAAAATTCTTAGATACTAAATATCTCCCTCAAGATACGTTCGGGAGTAATATCATATTGATGTATTCTGCGATCTTCTAGCTTTTTCTGTGCTGTGGAAAAGAAAAATCTCATATATATTGTAAACTTGAGTCTATTCGGTTATTTTTATATCTAACAATATATTTGTGAAATTGGTTTTTGAAGTTAATTAACCCCTAACAAGATTATACCAGTGGGTTCACGCAAAATTTAACTAATAAATAAATTTAAACTCTGCGCACGTGAATAAGTTTTTCTCCTAACAAAATACATTTGCCTCCTGTAACTATTATTATTTCTCGTGTAACTACTTCAAATTCAATAATTTATGCGGAAAATGGATTTTATTAACAAGATGAGAATGATCAAATGAAAGAGTGTAACCAACAAAACACACGCACACACACTTTAAATAGGCAAATTAAAATTATTTAATTAATGGCCGAGCCCATGAAATTATTTGTTAGTGGTTATTATATATTGTTTAGTAAACAATAAGTTAATGTTTTCTGATGTTGGATCCTTATTCTCTTAACTTGCATGACTTGAATATTGTGTCCACACTAAGAATAATAACTAGGAAAGGAAAAGTTGAGACCGTTTAAAATATGAATATCATTTTACTATATATATTCGATCAATAGTAAAAAAGTGGAATTACATCATCAAAATTTTCCGCCGTAATTATGAGAATGGTGGGACTGAAGGAGAGCCAAGTGGTGCTGAGTTTTTGTTGTTGTTGTTTACGATAACAACACATTGGTTCCAAAAATTATGTCCCCACTTAATATTTTCTTCATTCTTAGTACGTTCCAGATAGTTAACAAGGTTGCCCCAACATTTCTCTGGATTGGAAACTACAATTTCCCGGCAACAACTGAGACTACCATTAAAACTCCTCTCAGCCAAATGTATGTCTAGTTCATCTCCACATTGGTCACTAATCCAACATTTTTTATTTGTAGCTGATGTGATCGTCAACCCTATCATAACAAACAATAGTCCAAAAATTAATTTTGTACTTGAGAACATTTCCATGATGTATCTCTACGTCGTCTCAGTCTTTTGTTTTACTAGTTATGTTGATGTATTGCTGTGGTATAATAAGTAAAGTTTGTGAACAATATATATAGAGGAGAAATATATGCAATAAGACATAGGAAGAGTTTCATAATAAGTTACGTTAGTAATTTAGTATGACAATTAATAATTGGTTTTCTTATAATGCTATTAATATCCATCTCTACAATTACTCCATTTGTTTGGATTTTAATTGGTAGTCTATGAAAATAATTAATTTTATGCAACGGTCCATCTTCAATTCGATGACTTCACGAAAAAAGTTTGACCGTTTGAAAATAAAATAAAAATATTTGTCTCGACATCTCACATCCTTACACTGGTGTATCGGTTCATTTAATTTAAGATAATTTGCAAGCGAAAAATTCAGATTATATGATTAGAAAGTTTAATCGGAAACACACATTAAATCAAGAAAACAAAATTTATGAATTTTAGACGATAGATTTATGTATTGTCATTTTGCTATCTATGAATTTACTTGTTATACGCTAAAAAAGCTGTGCGGCGATAGTTTCCTAAGGTTTTATAAGATTGACACTAAATGAAGTTTTCGACATTTTGACTCTCAAAATTTGGTTGCAACTTTCTATTTTACGTACTTGTAGAAAAAAAAATATGTTGATATTCAAAGGATCCTTTTCTATATTGGTTTGAAATTTTAAACTTTGTTGAGAGAAATTTATCAAGGTACAGTGATGACAATCTATTATATTTTACGGGCTTATTTTCCCATTAGACTCATTCATATAGCCATCACGAAATAGCCCATTCATATTAGATGTATTTTTTAAATAGTGTATTGTCCCATCAAAAAAGTAAATTGGATGTTGAACTGTGATAGCAAACTGGATGCACCCCTTCAAACACCTAGATTCCGCCATGTCACAAATTGTTGAAAAACAATGACAACAATTGGATGGCCCCCTTTTTATTAAATAGATTAAAATTTCTTTTATTTGAGTTGGCGTTATGTTAAGGAAATGAGTCCGGTTCCTCTATAACCGGGTACAGAGATTCATCTATGTAACCGTGTTATTTTACTATTGGATATATGCTGAGATACACAACACACGAATGTCGAGGTCGAGATATGTATTTCGAGGCAAATGTTCTTAGAGCCAAACTAAAAAAGTAAGCAATCCTCGAAACTGCATGCATGTTCTTAGAGCAACAGATGATGAACCAACCAGGTTACCAGGAAAAAGAAAAAAATTGCACACATGAATGTAATTTTTTTGGGTTACAATCCATGCTAAAATGTGAGCCATTTGAAAGCGTGGGGATGGGGCTTATATGAGTCGTCACCAGCTGATATCTCTACTTCTGTTGAAACTCTTGCTAGTTTCATTAGTTTCTCGCTAAAACCAGTTCTTCCGGCTTCAGTCATTTTTTTTTGAATAGCAGATATTCATTCTTTCTATGGCGTTACCATTCTCAAACAAATGCCTCAAAAGTCTAAATTCACTGTCTGTTCCTTGAAGTGACTCGATTTTAAGTAATTTAAGATGATCCAATGTATGCTGTGGTTGCCAATATTCCTTTTCCACGAGTGTATCTTGCATTGTTTTTCGCATCTGCAGTTGAAAAAAATAAATAAAATGAGCTAAACCGCAGTTCTCCTCATATCATAATGGTATATGTATAATTTATAAGATTTCTAGTATTACCATGACATAGATGCCAAGAGTCTGCAGATTAGGAGTTCTTTTTAATAAGGCGATAACAGCTTGAACTTGGTTTTCAATGGGAAGCATATGAAGGTGGAGATGCTTCAAAGTAGAATATGTAGGCAGACTAACTGGATCCCTGCTGGTGAGAGCCTGAGCAGATATTTCATATAAGTTCTCATTGTCAAACCCATTATTGCCAAATGTTACATGAGAGAAGAAAAAGAATTGAAACGTGTATTAATCTAGTATTGAAAAACAGTAATAAGAAAGGAAGTAAAACTTATCACTGAGGATTGTGCTCGGCACAATTTCCTTAAGACGAAAAACGCCGATATGATGATTGCCGCCACCTCAAGCGCGACGCCTCTCCGGGATACAATAATGGATGAGCGTCACCACCAATGACACTCGCTTTCAAGAGAAACTCTCAAAGATACTCGGGACGAGGTTTTGATTTGAAGAACAAAAGCTGTGTTCAGCTTGTCTGATAAACAAGAGAGACTTTTGGTTTTATAGATCTGACACTCGCAACTAAAGGCGAGAGTCACGACTCCAGTTTTTAATGCCCGAGCAAAAAGCGTGATATTGCTTTGACTCGAATCAGTAAGGAAAGATTTTGAAACGGTTACAGTTTTAGTTTTGGAAAGAAGACCAAAAGATTAAGTCCAGTACTCGCACCCACGCGAAGCCCAATTGGGTGGACACACGCGCACTAAGGTTTTCTGGAGCTCCCACCTCCCGAGAGCCCCCAAACCAAGGAGGCCTTGTGTGCGCGCGAGCACCTCCTTATATCTCTCTACACTATCCCTCCATAAGGACACAACCAATATAAACTTAAGAGTCTTAAGTTTAGTAACCAATAATGGGACTAAAACCCCCACATTAGAGTGTAGTAGTAGATACAAAAGGTCATGGGTTCAAACCCATGAGGACACAAATTCATTCACATTTCCAACAATCCCCACATGAATGGAATTATTAAGAAACGTAAGAAAAGAAAAACAAAACAAGAATGTCCGGAGTATGAAGAAGTTATGAATGGGTCAAGGTGTCATACGACTTGAACCTTCGCTTGGTGTTTGTCTGTCGGGATTACTAGTTGACCCGGTGACCTTAGTCTTGAACGTTTCAACATATATGTAAGCCAAGTCAACAGGTAACACACATAACTTCAAAAATCATCATAGAGTTCCCTCGGTTGTGCTTTCATTATAGCCATGAGCTTCCTGTGTTTCATGAGTGCTCTAGAGAACAAGCCTATAAGTTCTCATAGGAAGCGGCTTTTACTTCCTCACTCATATAGGTGCCTCTATCAGGAGTGTACATCTCTGTATCATTACACCCCACTGGAAAAACCAGCTATAGAAAGCATTAAGAGTATTCACTCATCCTTTAAAAGATACAGAAGGTACTACTATATCATAGGGATGGGTACAGAGTTTTCACTCTAGGTGTAGTACCCCCACAAATCACGCAGATAACTTGTTTCCCCATTGAACCTTGATCCTGGGATCTCCATTCACCAAGGTTGGGTGTCAGTTATCGGTGATTTAATTAAATAGGCAATTAGTCTTTAATAGACTTTAGCCCCATCCCCCTCGATGTACTAAAAACCAGCTCTCTAGCCAGGCCTTTAGTTAAAGGATCAGCTAAATTTTCTTTTGACCTCACAAAGTCAATAGCTATGATCCCATCTCTTAACAACTGTCGCACAGTGTTATGTCTTCGACGAATATGTCGAGATTTCCCATTATAGGAAGTATTTTTGGCCCTCAAGATAGCAGCTTGGCTATCACAGTGAATAGAGACAGGTGGAACAGGTTTAGGCCAAAGCGGGATATCCATCAAAAAATTCCTGATCCACTCTGCTTCCTCACTAGCTTTGTCTAAAGCTATAAACTCAGATTCCATAGTGGAACGGGCAATGCAAGTTTGCTTAGATGATTTCCAAGACACTGCACCCCCTGCCATAGTGAACACATAACCACTAGTGGATTTAGATTCCTGAGAATCAGCAATCCAATTGGCATCACTATACCCCTCAAGCACAGCTGGATATCTGCCATAATGAACACCATAATTTGAAGTATATTTCAAATATCTCAATACCCTAATAAGAGCATCCCAATGCTCATTGCTGGGATTTATGGTGTATCTACTAAGTTTGCTTTTACGGGTAAGCTATGTCGGGTCTAGTGCAGTTCATAAGATACATGAGGCGCCTATAACCCTAGAAAACTCTAAAGGAGATACACCTAATCCAAAGATATTTTTTGTCAAATGTATACTAGGATCATATGGTGTTCTGGCAGGTACACAGTCAAATTGATTAAATCTTTTAAGCATTTTCTCTACATAATGAGATTGAGACAAAGTAATTCCATCAGAATTATACACAATCTTAATGCCAAGAATGACATCAGCAATACCCAAATCTTTCATGTCAAAATGCTTACTCAAAAAAGATTTAGTCTTATTGACGGCTCTAAACTGGTTCCAATGATCAACATGTCATCCACATATAAACAGATAATTACACCAGATTGTTTCTCAAATTTACAATAAATGCATTTATCTGCCTCATTAATATTAAAACCATTAGAGATTAGCACACTATCAAATTTCTCATGCCACTGTTTAGGAGCTTGTTTGAGACCGTAAAGAGATTTCTTTAGCCTACAAACTTTTCTCTCAAGGCCTTCTAAAACAAACCCTTCTGGCTGATCCATATATATCTCCTCTTGTAATTCCCCATTTAGAAATGCCGTTTTAACGTCCATTTGATGAATTACGAGATTTTAGTAGAAGCAAAGGCTATTAACATTTCGATAGATGTAATCCTCGCCACAGAGAGTAGGTATCAAAGAAATCAAACCCTTCTCTCTGTTTATAGCCTTTTGCTACTAATCTCGCTTTATATTTATCAATGGATCCATCTGCCTTAAGTTTCTTTCTAAATAACCATTTATTTCCAATAGTTTTACTACCAGGGGGCAACTCAACCAGCTCCCAAGTGTTATTGGTTATAATGGACTCATATTCACTTAGAATGGCCTCTCTCCAAAAAATCGCATCAGAAGATGACATGGCCTCTGGATAGGTCTGAGGATCCTCCTATACTAAGAAAGTAAGGAAATCAAGTCCAAAAGAGGTGTTAGTCCTAGGTCTCTTGCTTCTCCTGAGTTCAATTTCATCTTCAGCAGAAGAATCTTCTCGAACTCTAGGAGCAAGTGTAGAAGAACTCGGAGTCCCTCCCGATCTCTCAATAAATGGGAATTTATCCTCAAAAAAGACAGCATCCCTAGACTCAATAATGGTATAGATACCTTAGCCAAACACCCCTGTGCCGAGCACAATCCTCAGTGATAAGTTTTACTTCCTTTCTTAT
This sequence comes from Coptis chinensis, assembly GCF_015680905.1. Lineage (NCBI taxonomy): Eukaryota > Viridiplantae > Streptophyta > Magnoliopsida > Ranunculales > Ranunculaceae > Coptis > Coptis chinensis. The sequence goes on from NC_141464.1 coordinate 81,191,981, forward strand.
TACTGTTTTTCAATACTAGATTAATACAATCTTAAGACGAAAAACGCCGCCGGTATGATTGCTGCCAGCCTCAAGCGCACGTCTCCCAGGATACAACAATGGATGAGCGCGTCACCAGCCAATAACCTGCTTTCAGTAGAAACTCTCAGCATACTCCAGACGAGGTTTTTTATTTGAAGAATAAAAGCTGTGTTCAGCTTGTCTGATAAACAAGAGAGACTTTTGGTTTTATAGATCTGACACTCGCAACTCAAGGCGAGAGTCACGACTCCAGTTTTTAATGCCCGAGCAAAAAGCGTGATATTGTTTTGACTCGAATCAGTAAGGAAAGATTTTGAAACGGTTACAGTTTTAGTTTTGGAAAGAAGACCAAAAGATTCCGCAAAAACAAGTCCAGTACTCGCACCCACGCGAAGCCCAATTGGGTGGATTTGCACACCCCCCCCCCCTGCGCGCGACGTGTGTGGGCACACGCGCACTAAGGTTTTCTGGAGCTCCCACCTCCGAGAGCCCCCCAAACCAAGGAGGCCTTTGTGTGGCTAGCGAGCACCACCTCCTTATATCTCTCTACACTATCCCTCCATAAGGACACAACCAATATAAACTTAAGAGTCTTAAGTTTAGTAACCAATGTGGGACTAAAACCCCCCACATTAGAGTGTAGTAGATACAAAAGGTCATGGGTTCAAACCCATGAGGACACAAATTCATTCACATTTCCAACAAAACGTACCTCAACATAGAAATCATATAAGCATAGTTCGGTCACATTACGAAGTCCTGCCACAATTTTATGTGCGGAATGAATATAAGAAGCTCATTGATCGACCTGGTTCGAGACCAAGTAAATGATGCAAAGTCTTGCAGAGACAAAAGGGTCTCTAAACTGATGTCTGGGGGATGACCAAGACAAGCAAATTGTTTGAGATTTGGGGCTGAAATATTTGTTGTATTGTGAGAATGCATAAACAATAGACTCAAACGCTTCAGGTTAGGAACAAAGATGTTAAGAGGTTCACGATAATTAAAGGTTACGAAGTTGCATCTTCTGATGGCCAAATTTTCTAGTACAGGACAGTTTGAGAAGAGTTTGTTTATTGAGTTTTCACTGGGAATATATTTTGGAGTTATCCCTCACATGAGGAGAGAAAATAGAGTCGAGAGAGAACGGGCTTAATTCGCATCGCACATGTCGAGGAAGCGTCCCGCTTTCGGATGAAACACCAGCGCCGTGTTCCATATGCTGGGCGGCGACCAGCGCTCATATAAGGAGCGACGACTCGCGCAAGACTCGATCGTTGGCGTGCGTGCATACAGGTCTAATTTCGTGGGCCTTTGCTACAGTACCCACGAAATTTGGTTTTTGGAGATAAAACCAAAATCAAGGTTTTGGAAAACCTAACCTAACAAGTCAGAAGGATTGGAATCCGGACTAAAAACAAAGAGAGAACCTTTACAGAGAGATACAACCCCCGTAAAGAGATAAGAGTGATCTAGTAAGGTGAGACCGAAAGGAGATATTGTAATCTTCCTTCCCACTTTATAAAGAACTGGCTCTTGTGGAAGTAGGCATCATTGGCCGAACCACGGTAAATCTTTATGTTGTGGTTTGCTTTTACTGCTTTACATTATTATCTGTTGTTAATAGTTGTTTAGCGAGTTGGGCATGTTAGTATAGGTTGTAGTTGATATTTAGATTTTGTCCGGAGTTGAATTGAGTTCATATACAAGTTATTTGTGTAGTGGGGAATCGATTGGTATTGGTATAATCCCCAACAAGTGGTATCAGAGCCTTGGTTAGAATAGCCTAGGGTGTTATCCAAATCTTGGTCAGAAGGTGTTTGACGAAATTCCTGAGAGAAGATTTGAGGTTAAATAACTTGTAGAGATGGACCATTCCGTGAACACTCGCATGATGAGTCTGAATAGGAAGAACTACACCATCTGGAAAGCCAAGATGGAAGACTTGCTATACTGCAAGGACTTGGCACTTCCCATTGAGAATGAGGGAGTAAAACCAGAAAAGACCGATGAAATTTGAGTGGAAAAAGCTTGACGTAAAAGCGATTGGATACATTCGGCGATTGGATTGACGATAGTGTCTTTCACCATGTGTCCCAAGAGACTACAGCCTTCAGTCTATGGAAGAAACTCGAAGACCTTTATGAGAGGAAGTCGGGTGGAAACAAAGTGCTAGTCGTTAAGAAGTTTGCAGACACGAAGTACCAAGAAGGTTCTTCAATGTCTGAGCATCTTAATGAAGTACAGAATATCATCAATCAGATGCATTTGATGAAGATCAATTTGGGAGACGAAGTTGAGGCTTTGTTTCTATTAGGCTCTCTACCCGAAAGTTGGGAGACATTAGCAGTTTCTCTACACGGGGCAGCCAAGGATGGAATTGTTATCATGGAGATGGCTACCACGTCTCTGTTGAATGAGGAGACTAGAAGGAGTGCAAGAAGCAGCTCTTCTCACTCAGAGATCCTTTTCACGGAGAAATGGGGGAGAGGTCGAAACAGAAAACCATCTCGCTTCTAGAGGTGATGATGAATAAATCTAGGGGTGAAGCTAGAACTCCTAAGGCAGAGAGGCAATGTTACTATTGTGCCACCAAAGGTCACTTCAGATATGAGTGCAGAACACTGAAGAGGGATGAGAAGAATAACTGTGTACATGAAGACATGGTGCAGAGGAACGGAAACACAGGCAGAGATACTACTGCATTAGTCTACGACCTAGTGGGAATTGTGTCAGATTGTGGTGTGTGCTGTCTTAGTACCTCATGTCAGGATACAGAGTGGGTGATAGATACAGAAGCATCCTATCACATCACACCACACAGGGGATTCTTCACTACCTACAGCTGTGGTAAATATGGTGAAGTAAGGATGGGTAACAGTGGAGTCTCGAAGATTATAGGCATTGGAGATGTTCATATAGAAACCAATGTCGGCTACACCTTGACACTCAAGGATGTACGACATGTCCCTGACATCTGATTAAGCCTAATTCGGGGGCCGGAAATTAGATGACGATGGCTTTGTAAACTCGTTTGGTAACGGGGTATGGAAATTGAGCAGAGGTTCCATTGTAGCAGCCAAAGGAAAGAAAACTTGCTCTCTTTACAAAAACAAGGCTAGTTTGTGTAAAGCGAGTTTAATCGCGAGAAGAAGAAGCTTCATCATCGAGGCGTGGCACAAGAGACGTGTCACATGGGCATAAAAGGGATGGAAGTTCTTGCTAAGCAAAAAGGCTGTGCCGGACATTAAAGGTACACATTTAAATACATGTACTCATTGTTTGGTAGGAAAGCAACACAGGTGTCTTTCCAAAGATTCCCGTCTCACGAAAGGACAACATGTCCTTGAACTAGTGCACACAGACTTATGTGGTCCTATGAGAGTGAAGTCCCACCAGGGAGCTTCATACTTCTTGACATTCATTGATGATCGTCCAAGAAAGATATGGGCCTATAGTCTGAAGACCAAGGATGAAGTACTTGGTGTGTTTGAGAAATTCCACAAAGATGGTGGAAAGAGATTTGGGAAGTTGTTGAAGTGTATTCGCTCAGATAATGGGGGTGTGTACATTGGGCCATTTGAAGAGTATTGCCAGAGTCATGGGATTCGTCATGAGCAGACCGTTCCCAAGACACCGCAACAGAATGGAATAGTAGAGAGAATGAACCGTACCATTGTAGAGAGGATGAGACATATGCTATCTCACTCTAAGCTACCTAGAAGCTACTGGGTAGAAGCAATGCGTACAGCCGTGCATGTGATCAACCTGTCGCCGGCAAAGCCTCTGAATAGTGATTATCCAGAGAGAGTATGGTAAGGCAGAGATATTGATTATGGATACTTGAGGGTATTTGGGTGCAGGGCATTTGTGCATATTCCGAAGGATGAGAGATCCAAGCTTGATGACAAAGCCAAGCAGTGCATTTTTCTGGGTTATGGAGATGAAAAGTTTGGTTACAAACTCTATGATCCGATTAACAAGAAGGTAATCCGAAGTCGAGATGTTGTGTTCTTAGAAGACCAAACCATAGCAGACTTTGAGGAGGGTGAAGCTTCTGAGGCTTTCACTAATGATCTTGTTGATTGAAACCTGAAGTTCCTACCGTGGAGCGTCGCGCGAAGGCATTGAGAATGCAGAGAACCATGAGTTTGAAGGTCATGATGAGAATCCTATTGCTCATGATGGGATAGAACCTATTGGTATAGAAGATGCAGATGAGATGCATGAACCACCACCAAAGCAAGTAGAAGTGCAACCAACCTCCGAGGCACCGGCAGGATGGGCATGGCGGTCCGACAGGGAGACTAGCTTCAACCGGTATCCACCACATAACGCACGCGTCTACTATCGGATGGTGGAGAACCTATGTACTATCAAGAGGCACTTGAAGGTACAGACAAAGAAAAGTGGTTGAAGGCCATGCATGACGAGATGGATTCTTTGCATAAGAATCACACTTATGAGTTAGTTGAGAAACCCACAGGGAGAAAAGTTCTCAAGAATAAGTGGATATTCAAAGTCAAGCATGAGTAGAACAATCCTCACCCAAGGCATAAAGCTCGCCTTGTTGTGAAGGGATTCGGTCAAAGGAAAGGGATTGACTTTGATGAGATTTTCTCTCCTGTAGTGAAGATGACTTCTATCCGGGTGGTATTGGGTATGGCCGCAAGTATGAACCTAGAGGTTGAGCAGCTAGATGTTAAGACAGCTTTTCTTCATGGAGACCTTGAAGAAGATGTCTACATGGACCAACCAGAGGGGTTTGAGGTCAAAGGCAAGGAGCACCTAGTATGCAAGGCTCCGTAAAAGAGCTTGTATGGGTTAAAAACAAGCACCGGCGATTTGGTACATAAAGTTTGACTCCTTTATGGCGAAGCAAGGATACAAGAAGTCTGCTTCCAATCATTGTGCGTTTGTTCAGAGATTTCCAGATGGGGATTTCATAGTGCTATTGCTGTATGTGGATGATATGTTAATAGTTGGCCCAAACATCAACAAGATATCCAAGCTAAAGAAAGACTTGAGTAAGTCCTTTGAGATGAAGGATTTAGGTCAAGCAAAGCAGATACTTGGGATGCGGATCACTCGTGACAGAAAGAGTGGGAAGTTATGGCTTTCTCAAGAAAGCTACATTGAGAAGGTGTTGAAGAGATTCAACATGGATCAAGCGAAGCCAGTCAGTTGTCCGCTTGGTGGCCAGTTCCGCATGACCAAAGAGATGTGTCCTAAGGGTGAGCATGAGCAGAGTCAGATGGAAAAGATTCCTTATGCATCCATGATGGGCGATTTGATGTATGCCATGGTGTGTACTAGACCGGATATTGCTTTCGCCGTTGGTGTTGTAAGCAGATTTCTGTCAAATCCGGGTAAAGAACATTGGGAAGGTGTTAAGTGGATATTGAGATATCTCCAAGGCACTTCCAAATCATGTTTGTGCTTTGGTGGAAGTAAGCCCTTACTTGAAGGCTACACTGATGCAGACATGGCAGGTGATGTTGACTCGATGAAGTCCACCTCCGGTTATCTGGTTACTTTTGCGGGGGGGCGGTTTCTTGGCAATCTAAGTTGCAAAAGTGTGTTGCCCTCTCCACTACGTGAAGCCGAGTATATATTGCAGCCACCGAAGTGTTGCAAAGAGATGCTATGGATGAAGAGGTTCTTCGACTAACTAGGGCTAAAAGGTAAACAGTTTGTAGTTCTATGTGACGATCGAGGCGTCATCCACTTGAGCAAGAATCGAAGTTTTCATTCTAGATCCAAGCACATACATGCGTTATCATTGGATTAGAGAAGTACTTCGAAGACAAGCATTTCTGTATTGAGAAGATCCATACCGACAAGAACGGGGTCGATATGATGACCAAAGTCTTACCTTGAAAGGTAAGTTTGATATTTGTTGTGGCTACCTACCGAATGGTATGAGACTCCTCCGCTGATTTGGCAATTGCATGGAGGTATCCCCCTCACCGGGGAGGGGAGATTGTTGGAGTTATCCCTCACATGAGGAGAGAAAATAGAGCTCGAGAGAAACGGGCTTAATTCGCATCGCGACATGTCGAGCCGCCAGCTGGGCTCGGATGAAGCACACCAGCTGTGTTCCAAGATGCTAGGCGACCGTGCTCATATGGGGCGCGACCATGCAATTGCCAAATAATGAGTAAGGAGTCTATGTTCTGAAGAATGAACTAAATGAAGTGCCTATCAAAGAAGATAACCTCACTCTTACAAACAGAATGAATCATAAATTCATAATGCGGCAACGAACACTCTGTAATGCTTACCTTGTGTTTAGAACTGTGAACAGGAAAACATTTGATCCAATTCAATGTAGCATCAACTCTTTTTAGAAAGAACTTCTGACACACCATACTAGAAGGAAGAACAAGAGGTCAATCTTGTCATATTAATGACCTTTATCTTATCCATATTTGAACCTAGAGTTGACCAAAATTTAGAAAGAGATCAAAAAGTTCTATTACTCCGCTTATAAAACGCCTTTGACCTAACTTGTTTTGAAAATTTGCCTACACAAATCAAATATTAATAGGCTCTTTGCGTCCTTGGTAAACATACCTTCCCAAACTAAAAAGGATGAAGTTTACACAGGTATACCTCTAAAATGCTGGAAAGTTCATTCCTTAGAGCAACAGATGATGAACCAGGTAAAAGGAAACATATTTGCCGCAGTATACCACTGTATGATGCAGACTTGAACACAATGTTTTGGGTTACTATACAATTGATATCTTTACTTGGGAGAAACTTTTGCTATAAGTACCTGTCAATGAATAACCTGACTCTTACGAGCAGAAAGAGACAACTCTACGAGCCTACGACAAACATTCTGGAATGCTTAACCTTGTGTTTAGAACTGTGAACAGGAAAACATTTACTGATAAAATGTAATTTAGCATGAAACTCATAGGAAAGAAGTTCTGACACACTATACTAGAAGGAAGCAGAACAAGCCGATCCTGTCGTTAAGGGACTTTATCTTGTCAATGAAATGAATCCTGGAATATATTCTGAAACTCAAACTCTGCAAGTAGAGCACTGTCCTCTTGACCCAATCCTAAATAATCCTCTGACATTGAATTAAATCGTATTTCATAATGAGTGTGTCAAATATGCAATTTTGATACAAAAAAAATAACCTTGTTTTCCATTTCATTGTCCTGCTTGAAGCCTAGGTTTTGCACAAGTAAGAAGTAGCAACCCCGGATTAGGCAATTATGCATAACTGAACTTTCCTAGTTAGCTGCAAGGATTGTCTACTCTTAAGTTGGTTGAACAGTTGAACTCCTACTGAAGCAAAATGTCCAGTCAGGTTCTTCAAGATACCCCTTTCAATCATGAAAAACCAATATAATCAAGAAGAGTACATCAAAAACTTGGGATTTAAGTAAATTTGAACTGAAAATATAAAGTCTATCTGAATATCTAATATGTATATATTAAAAACATTTAAATAAGATGAATGCACATATATAGGCAGTAAAAAGTGCTATACGTCTTGAATGTGACTTCAAGTTCAAGACCAAAAAGTTTGAAAGACTACATACACCCAGTCAACAAGCAATATATATATGTACATAATCACGGCAAGCGATTCACGAAAATGATATTGCCACATCAGGAGAAACTTTGGTGAATGCCAGTACCATGTCATTTAAAAACGTTCGGCTTGCTTTATCTGTCCGCTTGCCACATTGTTGCAGTGTTGAATCATAAAGAGGCTTTGCCACATTGTTGAAGAATTGAAAATACATAAAGCTCAATTAGGAGATGTTGATTCAGTTGAGTTTGCCCATATTAGTTGTCTTCTTAAAGTTGTATATGCAGGATTGGCTGAGTACGAGAAAACTTTGAAGCAGAATCAACTATCTCAGAAGGTATTTAAGAATTGGGGACTAGGTGCTAATGTGCTCCGTGCAGAAGTTGATGTTGTTACACATGAGGAGGGTATGACTAGAGCTATGGCACTTATTGCAATTTCAGAGTCCCTCTATAACCGGAAAAACTTTCGAGCTTCTAAGAAGTGTCTTACAAAGGGGTTTGATTTGGAGTGGTTTACTTACAAATTGCGAGTCATTAATTGTGTTGTGCATAATATGTAATGGTCCAAATTGTTTGACTATTGCGTGTAGTTCTAACATGCATAATGCGTGTATTCAAAATTGTTTAACATGCACACAAGATTTTACATATATGTTCAGTTTTGAGATTTGTATGCACAATACATAAGGAAACAGTCCATATTACAGCGAATGCATGAGATTGCATATAACAATATGGTTTTTTAGATAAAACCTCCCAAAGGGTAGAGTTGTCAATAACGAAAATATAGATGTGAGAGAAACAGAACCGGGATGGAGTGGGTGGTTAATTATGAGTTTTCAAATCATGGGGGGTTCTTTACAAAGTGTATCTTTCTCCTCTATAAATTCCACCCTAAATTCCCTAACTCTAAATTCCAAATCAAGTGAGAAATTTAGGGTTTACGCATAAGATGAGCAAAATGGGTGGTGGCGAAGCATCAAGGTCAAATACAAACAAGATTCAGTTCACCTTCCCTATTTGAATTTTGTTTTCACATTGTCGGGATTTTGTGATTAAATCTGTTCATTTATTGACGTGTTTGGTTTTATTAGGGCGTTTACTTAGTTTCATTTGATAGGCACGTGTATATGAAGGCTCAATACGAAAGTCCATTGTGCAACAACAATGCATCCATGATATGGTTTTTTTAGAAATTTATGCAGATATCATGTGTACATGATATGTGACTGTCTAGCTACCTTAATGCTTTTGTTCATTTACTTTTTTACTATTGATAGGGTCGGGAAGGCAGGTAGGGCCAACAGGAAACATTATAGTATGAGAGAGGGGATTGATATTGAGATTGGAGAGGAGATGTACATGTGTCTGCCTCCCTGCGTTTGTGTTGGATGACACATGTGTCTGAATAAACTCCTTTTCATATATAGGCTGACGTTCCAAGCAAAAATGATGAAAAAATAACAAATTGTGATACTTATTAATAAGACTAAATGTTACTTTGTCCCTTTTCCTTCTTTTCCTGTTTTCTTTACTTATTGATTGGAACTTTCCTGTTCAGGTATGTCGTACCATGTGGCAGGAGTAGCAAGGAATGTTGCCGAATGCATGTCATAGCTTGGAGCTAAACCTTTTATGATAAACATTATTGGGCATGACATGGCAAGTGATGTTTTTGTTGCTAAATCCATAACAATTTAAGATATAATCGGGAACCAAATGTAGTCATCTTTATTTTATTTTTTTAATTGTATATAAATCTCATTATACTGTTATTAAGCTGTATGGAAAAAATGAAAACTAATAAATACAAACTTAATTAGTAAAATTTTCTCATTTGAAATTCACAAATAGAATTGAGAAGCTCTATTCTAGGCATGTCAGATGTGAATGAGTTTATCATATTATTTTGCAGGGGAATTATTAATGGCTTTGAGATAGCTCTATGTTGTTCCAAACTACCCAAAGAGGCAAGGATCTATCCATTTAATTGGTGTATTTTAATTAGACTTTTTTAATTTTTATGTGTAAGAATCCTATAAAACTGTGGTGGCATGGTGATGCTATTAAAAATGTAATGAAATCAACCTAAAAGATTTCCATTATTGTCATATATCCAGAGGATGAAGTTGCACGGTTGTAAGATGTCAGTTTCTATTCAAAGCGGATATTGTTGTTTTGCCGTCGGTAATGTTTGAAGCTTTCTTCTCATAAAAAAGTGCCGAGCTCTTAAGTGGTACGCGCACTTACCGTTTTACGTAATCTAAATTCATTAACAAAAGCCGAACAAAAGTTTTTAAAAATTAAAAAGACCCAAATTTACTTTACTGGCCTTAAATTTATAGGTGAACAAAAGCCCAATTAATTTTTTTTGAAAAATTAACAGACCCTTCTGATGAGTTTAAAAATAGCAGGCCCGACTACAGGTCGGGCTGCATGGCTAGTAATCTAATGTAACTTGGTGTGATAAAATTATATTGCTAGAGAGGAAAATACGCGTATAAGATCTATCTAAATAAGTCTTTCGTATTAGTTACTTTATTATTTTTTCGCACGGAATAAAACAGATGAACATAATTTTCAACCTTAAATAAAAACAATATAATGATACAATACCATCAAGCCAGTTGACCGTATCATTATATATAGCAACAATAATCATTATTGTCGAAGCAACATTTCATTTGGTTGAACATGGGAGCAAAAATAACAACCAAAACAATGAGTATGACTCTTATGGTACTCTTAATGTTTTCCATTGTCTTTGTTTTAATATGGATTATTCTGCTTGTAGGTGTTTTAATTACACTGAGCTTCTCAAAAAGGTTTTCAATGGCATGTATTTGTGTGACGCGGTTCACTCTTAAAATTGCATATTCTTCACATTATATATATATATATAATCATATCATTTTGGGATGTTTTAGAATTTATTCTTAGATTCATAATAACCACATTTATTTTTATTGTTTTCGTTACTAAAACTTGTGTTAGAACTAAGTGGAAACTGCAACGTTCTAATAAAATTGCAAATCAATTAGAAAAAAAAAATAGTATTACTTAAAACTTAATTTTGTAATTCAATTAAAGTTTCTAACGTTATTTTAGGAATCAAAGTAAAGAATTTATACCGTTATTTTAAATGTATTAATTAAAACTTTCCAAAATCCAGTCAAAATTTCCAACGATATTTAAGGAAAGTGCTAATTAATTACCAAATTGGCTCTTCGCTTATAACATTTTAATTGAATGTATTGTTCACAATGTATACAAATGTACATAAATATCTAATTTATATCACTGTCACCAAGTACGGTACGAGTTTAAAACGATGTACTTGAAAAATACTTAGTTCGTGTTTTAAATGGAACGTCTTGGCAAAAAAATGGGAAAAAAAACGTAAAAAGATGCATGGCATAAAAAAACGGGTTTAAAACGTATAATACATATAAACCGTAAAAGAAACGGTAAGAAACGATAAAAAAAAATACTATAGATAAAGAGATTGATTTTATATAGGAGTGGAAAAAAGAATAAGCAAAAATAATAATAAGGAGTTTATCATTTTTGTAAACTTATTCTTTTAGCCTTTTTCTACCATTTGATTTTGACTTTTCCCCTACATATATTTTTTGAAATCCTTCTAAATTTCTGTATCGATTTTGCTCTGAAATGACAATAATGCCATCATTGCATACATGTTCGAAAGTTGGATATGAAAATGTAATATAAACGAATCGGTTTACACATTTTTTCATGAGATAATTAATAGTTCCCAATATAAACTCAGTGCAAAAAGTTGCTGATATTACCACACTAGTTGCTGACAAAATGCGTTGAGTTGCAATTTGTGATCGAATTGGAAACACATTGACATTATCATGGCCGAATCAGGAATTTACCCAAACCCTATTAAGATTATAATCTAATTGATCACGGATTTAGTAAGTTCTTAACTTATTCTATTGTTGTACAGGATTTCAAGTTATGTGACACAAGAAGCAAGTGCTGAAGTGCCTCAACATGGTAATATATAAGTCTGCAAGGCAGTTCCAAGTTTCCACTGTAAACTGCAAAGCTGCAAGTTCAAAGCATGTCATCAATATCTTCTGCATTATTTGCACAGAGCCACAGACCACACACCTACAAGCAAGTCTTATGCCTCTTTTCTTGACGACAACATTAGTGGTAGCACATTTCTAACACAACTAGTCCCTGCATATGTTGGGTTAATAACACCCCAAAATTTAAAGCACAGCCTGATTCATCAAAACAAATTCGCAGAATAATAACACCTCAAAATCAACATACCAAGTAGAGCCCCAGTGGCACAAACGGTAACCATAGAAAAACAGTTATCATAAAAAAGCAGCACAAAGCCACAAACTGTGATTATAAGAAATAGAAGAAACGGTTTATAAGTTTCCCAACCATAAAACAAGAAAAACTATCTCATACAGTCATACTGACATAGGAAAAGCTAGCAAAACAAACGGAGAGACGAGCCAAATGCAAAACTATCTCATTCAAATACCATTCATTAAACGATGAAATTCTTCATCATCCGCATTTTCATTATTTGCGTCTGTTTCAACATGAGCCTCATTACCACCATTCTCGACATCTACATCTTCCTCATCATCAGATATATCACTACCATGCATCAACAATATTCCTCACATCATTTCTAACTACAGGAGTCGGGTCATCTGGAAAAGCTATAACCTCATCTAGTTATTAATAAAAGACAACCTATTCTACAACCTAGAACATTCACCATCAAAAAAAAAGAAAAACCTAGAACACAGCGATATCAAAGTTGGTCTCATACATCTTGTTAACAATTCGCCGAATTATTCGCGAATAGAATTTTTGAAGGGCAAAACGTATAATACTTCCGAATGTTTGAAAGATTTGTTATAATTTGCGATTTTTTGTCTTGAAACGAATAATACGGATTTTGCCGAAAATTCGGCTAAAAAAAAATGAAAATTCGGTTGCGTTTTTGTCATTTTTTATATACTTTATGTCCTCACTCTTACTTTAAGTCCCTCACTCTTATATTTTTAGTGATAAATTAATCCAAAATCTTTGCTTTTATACTTTTTGGGCAATATTTAAATTATCATGTCATGCGTGTGCATTTTGAAATTTGAACGTTAATTTCAATCCAAGAACAAATAAATTAAGATACCTATGTGAACCATTCAATTGGTTTCAATGTTTTTGTAGCTAAATTGTTTAGATATATTTGTTATGTTGTAAAGAATGACAATTATTATTAATATTTACTAACATAATATCAAGAATTTTTTACTTCCAAATTTTTACAACCAAACGTTTAAAACGCGAATTAATTAAACACTGCATAATTGTCGTATTGCGAATTTTTGACCGTACCGTTTTTTTGAATCACCAAATAATTTTTGAATTATTCCCGTACCGAATTTTTATTGTACATATTTCTTATTAATTCATACAATAACAGAACATATAGAACACTGCATAGAAACTTTTGAAATCTATTATATTACAAATTTAGTGAACTTATTAATTTAGTGCATTGGCCCAAGTCGGAACTGGCCAAATATATTATATATAAGTGCGGTAATTAATATATTATGTATCGATTTAACGAGGTTATCCTGTATACCAAAATTCTCCAATGTGCCCAAGGGCCAAAAAAACCTTTGTTCAATATTCTCCCATACGCTTGTGATGTTGTCGTGCATGCCATTGGCACTTTTATTTCTCGGTTTCTACCTTGGTGTTGTCACACACTCACACCATATTGTGACTATCTACAAAAGTACAAAGTATATTGCTGAGTGTATTGCAGTTTGCACCTGTTGAACAAGGCATTGAGAAGGGTCAGCGATCCGCCGGGCCTTTGGGGTTAAATGTGACAGTAGAAGTACAGTGCTGGCAAAAAGTTAACATAAAATTAAACGACAGATCAATTAGAGCATCTTTAGGAGTAATACCAACCTAACATTAAACACCAAATTTTTAATAATTTAGTGTTTTTTCAATTTCAGGAGAGTCACGTGTTGATGAAAACACTAAAAAAACACCAAATCGGCCAATATTTGGTTTCAGATTTGGTGTTGTATCAAACTCTCATGCGGTTTTGAGAAAATCGCGCGGTGTTTCTAACACCGTATGGGCTTGGGATTCTAAGTGGGCTTCAATCACGCGGTTTTACGAAAACCGCGCGAGAGATTGGGAAAGAAAATAAAAAAGAAAATTGATGTACGATACAGTCCGCGGTTTTTAAAAACTGCGTGGGCTTGGGCTTTTAAGATGGGCTTCACTGGCACCATTTTGAGAAAGCCCCGTGGACTATATGATGCAGTTTATCCAAAACCGCGTAGTTTGATGTCGAAAATTTGATATTGCTTCTGAAGTTATTTGGTATTTTTTTGGTTTGGTGTTTTTTTTGTTCAAAATTTTGGTGTTTTTTTTTGTAGCTCTCTTAAATATGCTCTTAGAATGAAATCAAAATCAAAACGATGGGTAAGCATATATCTCAGGAAATCAGACGGCTCATTATGTTTGAGACGTGTGACCTTAGGAAACTTTGGAAGAACTGAGCTATAAGCTATTGTTGGACATCTCATATTTGTCACAGAGTACATATAATGGCCTGCAAAACTAGATAGTTTGTCAGTAACAACTGCCACAAACAGAAATTTAAGCAAAGACAATCATCATGGGAGCAAGTACTCAATCAAAATGGGCAAGTGGGAGCTTAATCAAATTTGCCAGCTCTAGGAGATTTTTGCTCGCCCCAAAATCGAGGAATAGATTGATCGAGGAACTAAGAACGAAAACAATACCTACAGCAGCTCCAATTAAGGATTCAGAAATTATCAGTAAAGTTCAGTCAGGTCAATGAAGGACAGCTCAGCATCAGACAACTAACTAACTCTAGAATCAGAACAAACTCGTAGTAGTATAACTGTTTTTGTTATTATCTTCTCAGAATGATAACTAAAATCACTACTATATAAAGTGATCCGTAATGAGAATCATTAATAAATGGAATGATTCTTTGTTCAAATTCTATTTTGGTATCGAGCAGTTTTCACCAAACAATTGTCGATCCACCATTAACTAATTCAAGCTCAATCCTATTTTCTTCCATTTAAACAATGGCAAGAACAAATCGAGAATCAATTACCTTCTTCTTCAACAAATTTTTCTTCAAGAATCAACATGAACTCAAACCCTAACTTACCAATTGATGATGGAAACATCAATATGAGTTCTTCGATTCGGTTAAACAATGGAGATATCAATCCATCTACAAAATTTGTTGCTCCAATTCCAAAGATCTCAAGATCAAAATCAAAATATTCTTACAAACTAACGCTTCAAATCGGCTTTTCAATCTCAAAGTCAAAATATTAATGTTCTTGCAGCTTAGGTTCAATTCAAATGGATCAAAATCAAGTTCCTTCGGGTTTAATGGATTTAATCAAGTTCTTCTTCGGTTTTAATGGATTCAATCAAGTTTCACCGGGTTTAATGGATTCACATTTGGTTTTAATGGATTCAATCAAGTTCCACCTGGTTTTCTTTACAATCAACTCAAAAGATCAACCCATTCAATCAAGGTGCTCGTTTTTGGTATTCAATCTCCAGCGGTTAATGTATCAAATCAGTATCAAGATCCTTTTATGCATAATCAAGGATTCACGACTAATCTTAATCATGTGTTTAATTCTTCTGCTTTACCAATGGCAACACCACCACAGTCTCAATCTTATTCTTTTCATAATATTTCTAATATGGTGCCAATTAAGCTCAAGAAGGACAACTATCTAATGTGGAGGTCGTTATTCTTACCTATTCTCAGAACTTATGATCTCTTTGGTCTAGTCGAAGGTACGGATCCTTGTCCATCTCAAGTTATTACAACTGATAATGGAAATGTTATTAATCCTGCATATATATCATGGATCAAGCGTGATCAAATGCTTCTTATCTGGTTAAACGCAACATTAAGTGAATATATGCTTCCTTATGTTGTGGGAATTCCAACTTCTAGACAGTTGTGGTTAACTTTGGAGAAAAGGTTCTCAACAGTTTCTCGAGCTCATGTAAGCCAACTTAAAACTAGGCTTCAAAATCTTAAGAAAGGATCATTATCAATGAGTGAATACCTACAATAGATCAAGGTTATAACTGATAATCTAGCAGCTTCTGGAACCCCACTACCTGAAGAAGATATAATCTTTCATATCCTCAATGGTTTATCTGATAAATACAGACCATTTGCCACTTCTATTAGAACTCGTTCAAATAATGATCCTGTTCTGTTAGATGAACTCTATAATCTTCTTCTTAGTGAAGAACTGACCATTGAAAACAACAATGGTACTTTAAGTTCAGAAAATATGCATCAAGCTTTTGCAGCCATGAGTTACTATAATCACAATTCCAGCAGAGGTGGTTATGGAAACAATAGAGGAAATGGAAGAAACAATTATAGAGGAAATGGAAGAGGATCTTATGGTGGCAATAGCAGAGGAAGTTACAATAATTCTGGCAGAGGCAATAATAATTCAAATGGTTCAAGTTTCACTGGCTATAACAATAGTTCATCAAATGGATATAATAGCAATGCTTCTAGCTCTTCTTCTGGCAGTAGACCACAGTGTCAGATCTACAGTAAATTTGGACATGTGGCTCTTGACTGCCACAATAGGATGAACCATAGCTATGTGGGTCGTATTCCACCTGCTAAGCTAGCAATGCTTGCCAGCTTCAATGACTCATGTGATCAGAATATTGTAGATCCTCCAAGTTCTTCTAACAACAATTCATGTGATCAAAATGATTCCTATTGGTATGCTGATACTGGTGCATCCAACCACATCACGCCAGACCTCTCCAATATTTCTCTCCATACAGATTACAAAGGCAAGGATAAAGTTATGGTGGGAAATGGTCAAGGTCTTTCAATTCAGAATACTGGTAATTCTTTATTTCAGATTTCCAATTCATCACATTCTTTTCATATGAATAATTTGCATGTTCCTAGAATAACCCACAATCTCTTAAGTGTTCACAAATTTGTTACTGATAACAATTGTGTACTCATTTTCTCTCCCCATTCACTTGTGGTTAAGGACATTGCATCGGGGAAGAAGATTTTTCAAAGCCCAACTGAAAATGGTCTTTATCCACTTCATTTCACATCCAAGTCACTGCCTTCAAGTCATCATCCTGCATTCATTACAACCAAAGCATCATCTGTAACTTGGCATGCTCGACTTGGACATCCAGCTCATGCTACTCTTCAAAAGCTCATTCAAAACAAATCTGTTCAAGTAGTTTCACCATCTAAGTTTTCTTTTTGTGATGCTTGTGCTTTAGGCAAAAGTACAAAACTTCCTTTCAATAATTCCACTTGTAAATCAGTTGCTCCTTTGCAAATTTTACATGTTGATCTTTGGGGGCCTTCTCTGTTCCATCAATGAAAAGTTATAAGTACTTTGCTACAATAGTTGATGACTATAGTAGATACAGTTGGTTCTTTCCTTTATTTGTTAAGTCTGATTTCTATGCTATCTTTAAAGCTTTTAAGTCATTCATAGAAAATTCTTTCAATCTTAAAATCAAATGTTTAAGGTCTGATAATGGAGGTGAATTCACCAGCACCATATTTGAAGCTTTCCTTCTTTCAAGTGGCATAAAACATCAATTTACTTGTCCACATACACCAGGAACAGAATGGTGTAGTGGAAAGAAAACATAGACACATACTTGATATGTCTAGAACTCTCATTGCCCAATCAAGCATTCCTTCAAAATATTGGGTGGAAATATTCTCTACTTCAATATATCTCATAAATAGATTACCTTCCACCTTATTGCATCAGAAATCTCCATGGGAAAAACTACATAATCAAGTTCCAGATTATACTATGCTCAAAACTTTTGGTTGTAGGTGCTTTCCCTGGCTCAGGCCTTATACCTCAAACAAACTTGAACTAAGATCAAAGTCATGCATATTCATAGGGTATTCTCTTAACCATAAAGGCTACAGATGCCTTGATCTCTTTACAGGCAGAGTCTACATTTCTAGACATGTTGTTTTCAATGAACTAGATTTTCCATTCAAACATCTCACTGATTCTAATGATTCCTCATCTTCTTTTGAATTTATTTCATCCTTCGACAAACCTATCTCTGAAACTAGTAATAACTCTGACATTGTTACAATACCTAGTTCACCAATATCTACTTCAGCTTCATCAGCATCTTCTCTTCCTGTTCTTTCAAAATCAACCAATTCTCATCAAATGTCTACAAGAGCAAAAAGTGGAATTTTTAAACCAAAAGCTCTTGCTGTGAGTAAACACCCTTTTCCTCATGCTCTACATACTACTATTTCCCAAATACCACCTACTCCCACCTGCTTTACTGAAGCTGTGAAGAATTCTAAATGGAGAGATGCAATGGTTTCTGAATATAATGCTCTTATTAAGACAGGCACATGGATTTTGGTTCCACCTTCTTCAAATCAGAATCTCGTGGACAATAAGTGGGTTCTTAGGTTGAAACAAAAGGCCGATGGTTCTATTGATAAACATAAAGCTAGGTTAGTTGCAAAAGGTTTTCATCAAATCAGTGGAGTTGACTTTCACGAAACTTTTTGTCCTGTTGCTAAACCTACTACCATCAGGCTTATCGTCTCTCTTGCAGTCCAATATGATTGGGAAATAAGGCAATTAGATGTCTCTAATGCTTTTTTACATGGGCACTTAAAGGAGCAAGTTTTCATGACTCAACCAAAGGGGTTTGTAGATCCCATGAAACCTCGTCATGTCTGTCAACTTTTGAAGTCTTTATACGGCCTGAAACAAGCTCCTCGAGCTTGGTACGAGGAGTTATATCAAGCATTGCTTAGTTTTGGATTTCTTACTTCAGAAGCTGATCACTCTCTTTTTATCAAAAGAGAGAATTCTACTGTCACCTATGTGCTTGTATATGTTGATGACATATTGGTAATAGGAAGTTCTTGTCAAGTTTTAAGACAAGTCATAAATCAGCTCAGCTCAGTGTTTGAAATGAAAGATTTGGGATCTCTTCACTATTTTCTGGGATTGGAAGCTCATACAAGCTCATCTGGTATTTTTCTCTCACAAACAAAATATGCTTATGACTTACTAAAGAAATCAAACATCTTTGGATGCCAAGCCTTCTCCCACACCTATTTTTCAACAACCGCAAATTGGATTCTCATATTGTGGAAATTTTTGCGATCACGACATCATATAGGTCTATTGTAGGTGCATTGCAATATCTTACATGGACTAGGCTCGATATCTCTTTTGTCTTTCAATCAATCATCATGTCAATTCATGCATCAACCTAGATCTACACATATGGCAGCAAAGAAAAAAGGATTTTTTACGATATATAAAAGGTATCATCTCTCATGGCATTTGGTATAAGAAAGGAAATTTACACATTCAAGCTTTCGCGGATGCTGATTGGGCAGGTTGCCCAATGGATAGAAGAAGTACTACTGGGTTTTGTGTTTTTCTTGGCACTAATCTTCTATCATAGTCTGCCAAGAAACAACATACAGTTGCAAGAAGTTCAGATGAAGCTGAATATCGTTCTCTGGCACACACAGCTGCTGAAATCTACTGGTTGTGCATCCTATTCAAAGATTTACATATTCCACTCTCTAAAGCTCCACTTTTACATTGTGATAACATCAGTGCTATCTCCTTAGCTAAAAATCCAGTTTTCCATGCCCGTACTAAACATGTCGAGATTGATTATCATTATGTCAGAGAGTTGGTTGTTAACAAAGTTCTGGAAATACAGTATTTGTGTACAAAAGATCAGATTGCAGATCTGTTTACAAAGGGACTTTCTTCACAAAGATTCAATTACTTATTATCCAAGCTTTCGGTTCAATCCTCTCCGCCTTTGAAAGGGGAATTAAGGAGAAATTATCATAAAAGTTCGGTCAGTCAATGAAGGACATTTCAAAGATCGGACAACTAACTAACTCTAGAATCTGTAACAAACTCTGTTAGTATAACTGTTTTCTGTTATTATCTTCTGTAATGATAACTAAAATCACTACTATATAAAGTGATCTGTAATGAGAATCATTAATAAATGGAATGATTCTTTGTTCAAATTCTATTTGCTCCCACTGAAGCAATTGCAACATCCCTGCCACCTATTGGAATCATATTTTATCTTTTTTTCTGCTATAAAAATTGGGCTACAACCTCGTCCTGTCGTCCAAGAAGAGATATATGAAGCTAATACAACTCTTTCCGAATGTTACCTGGGCAATGCGGTTTGGCAAACAACATATATCAGGAAGTTACCCTCCACAACTCCAAAGAACAGAGATAAATAACAGGCTCGCTGAAATAAATTAGTTAGGAAGGTTTCATAAGGTTTTTTAACAGTTTAAATACCCTTGAAAGATACTAAGGTAAAGTGACATGTTGATGTGAATTAGGATTTCACACTGATAATTGATAATTGAGTCTTATATTAGTTTCTATGTCATTTCTACACTATATAATAGCCGGGTTTGTAGGAACCACACTTCTCAACCGAACAGGGTATTTCTAATCTCTCAATTTTAAGATTTTAGAACCACCTCCCTACATTTATTTAAATTATATCTTTCCTATTTATTAATTAGAATTGGCTCTCTGATCTCTTTTAAAATTGAACCACCTCCTTCTTCAATAATTGTAGGATAGTCTTCTTAATTTAAAAGCTAAAATTTATGTATAGGAATTGTATATCTTCCCCATTTTTAGAAAATTGTTTCTCTTTTCTTAGTGAGAGATTCACAAAAAATTGTTTCTCTTTAGTTTTTTTAACAATTTTCATTTTAGTTCTTTACAACTTGGCGAACTGATGCGTAGCACAGGACACATGCTAGTACCAATAGGATACGGATAGGTGAAAAATTTCTCAACCGAACTGTGTATTTGTAATCTCTCTATTTTATGATTTTAGAACCACCTCCCTTAATTATTCTAATTAGCTCCCTCTTTTTTAAATAATTTACCAAAAACTCTCTCACTTTATTGAAATTAGAATTAGCTTCATATTATTTAAAATAATTTAGAAAACCTCATTCACGTCACTCAAATTATATTCAACCCCTCTTAATGTTTTATATTATTTTTTAGATTATATCTAGAATTCAAAAAATCATACTATCATAGAGATGTTAGAGTGACAGGTTTAAAGATTTGAAAAAACACCGATGCGTAGCACGGTTCGCATACTCGTATCCACTAATAATGCACATGCTAGGAAAATGAAAAGAAAAACTCAATACTTTAGAACTTGGCCAGAAACAATTAAACATGAAAAGACAATGTTAAACGTGCATGGGCAAAATACCCTACACATATGAAGCTTTGAATCAAGACACTATTACCTTAAATAGACACTATCTCATCTGATATCAAATGTCCAAAAAAGTTTAAGCCAAATTTATAAGTACAATATATTTTTCCTGAACTACAGAGTACAGAGGCACAGAACAGGAATTTCCTCACACATAGCCGGGTCTTCCGGAATACTCTTTCCAATATCGAGTAGGCAATTTAAGATCTATCTATTTATTTAATTTAGAAACACCTCCCTCACTAAATTTAGAATAAACCCCACTTTTATTAATATAATTTGAATAATTTTTTTATTATTAATAATTTAGAAATACCTCTATAATGTCACTTAAATTAAATAATTACCCCTATTTATTATTGATAATTTAAAAACACCTCCGTAATATCACTTAAATAACATAATTATCTTCCATTTTGTTTTAAAAAAATAAATAAATGAATCTCTCTTATATAATTACAATTACCATTTACAATTAGAATCCAAAGAAATCATACTAACTACGATGGACAGGTTTCAAAACTTAAAAAAACCAATGTGTAACACAGTTTGCATGCTTGTTAAAGGAGTATTATAATTGGGTCTAGTTAGTATATATGTTGAGGTTATTTAGTATAAATGTATTTTGGGATTATTATTAATTCCGAATTAAGAGTGTTTTATTTGTTTTAGAAGTTCTGAAGTTGTATTCCTATATAAAGAGTTGTAGGCCTTTGGCTGAATTATTTTTTGGATTGAATTGAATTAATTTGAATCATATTTTTGACCTGGGCATACGCCGGGATCTTTTAAATATTTTGCCTCTTAAAACTGGAATGTTCAATCAATGTTTTAGTAAAAAAACACATACATAAAAAAACAGTTTCTATTTCTTCATATTCTTTATCGTTTTATACATAATTGCCATGTTTCCATCATTAAGTCATTAAATGTGTGCCAAAAAATTCAATGTTGTTTCCTAGTTGAAGTCAAGTTTAAAAAAACAAAACCATTATGTTCATTCTTGTACTTGGAAATTAAAGATGGTGCAGCCGGATATGTCATCTCTCTTAGTATGTCAAACTCCAAACAACATATGCTCATATACGTGTTCAATGGCATTTATAAAAATCAGTGCTCTAAGAGAGCCATCTAGTTAATTCTCAATAATCCCATTTGAGCTACACCACCTAATCCAACCACAATAGTATTTATTATTTCGTTCATGGTGTAAGAACCTCCCTTCATGATTCTTGAGTTGCCATAAAATGCAATAAGAACCTCCCCTTCCTTCTCATGTAGGAAACAAATAACTTTAGTGAGGAAACTATAAATCTCAAAACCAAGTTTCCTTGGGTGGTAATTTTGAGTTGCCATAAAATGCAATAAGAACCTCCCCTTCCTTCTCATGTAGGAAACAAATAACTTTAGTGAGGAAACTATAAATCTCAAAACCAAGTTTCCTTGGGTGGTAATTTTGTTCAAAACTATAAAATTTTGTTTTGAACAAAGTATAGACTTAACCTACACTCTCAAAAGTATAGACTAATGGCTTCCCAAATATATGAACCAATTACTCCATCAATTACTATCACTATCACTATCACGTAGCTTATCGATTACCACGATCTATAAAGGGAGAGAATACAAAAAATTCGACGTATATATATTTAATAACAAAATATTTATTTAAACTATAAAAGAATCTCTTGCTTTAAGGAAGACGTGATCTATATTAATTACTCCACTGGTTGAACTTTGCAGTAGAAGCAACGTAATCTCATCATTCCATTACCCAAGTCATTACGCTATCCCTGAAGTTTGAGGGTGTTGTAATACTTTTAGCTATATCATTGGCCATGCCATTATTTTTAAGAGTGTCTACGTTCTTAAGGTTAATAACTTGCTGCATATGTAGTTTGAGTTCTGATAATAGTACTGGCCCGTTTGAGTTATTCTAATGAATCTCTAAGTAATTTGTCGAAATTCTTCTTTGTCGTTAATTGTGTATATGTTAATAACTTGCTGCATATGTAGTTTTATCCAATTGAGAAACTGTAGTTAACCAATTCTAAATTAATAAACATTTTACCAGTGAGAATTTTGAATATAATTGATCGATTAGCCGACCTTAAAATGTAAAATCCGCCAGAGAAAATCGATCAAACTGTTACACAGGAGCAGCTTCTAATTCCTCTTACAAGGCTTAAAGATCGAGTTGAGGGAACAAGGGGGTTCCCAAACCTTTTACTAATCCAACCTCGGATACAAGTGATGACCTTCTTTATCCTCCCTAGTTATAGGTTCAAGCTTACAATCAAATTGGAGAGATAAAATACAAGTTTGAGTCATTTAAATTTTTAAACACTTTTTACACGACATCAACTATCAACTGTTAAAGGTGATGTACACAGTTACAAAAGTATCAAAACTAGTGTAGTAGTGCTTAGTGCTCGAGTATCCAATCTTTGCCACTACATTCCTGCATCCGCAAGTTTTTTTTTTTTTGAAATATTTAGAGGGTTAAGGCAGACCCACACCGGTTACATCAATTGATATCTTTACTTCGGGATAAACTTTTGCTATGAGTACCTGTCAATGAATAACCTGACTCTTACAAGCAGAAAGAATCACAATGCTACGAACTTACGACAAACACTCTGGAATGCTTAACCTTGTGTTTATTAGAACTGTGAACAGGAAAACATTTACTGATAAAATGTAATGTAGCATGAAACTCATACGAAAGAAGTTCTGACACACTATACTAGAAGGATGCAGAACAAGCCGATCCTGTCATTAAGGGACTTTATCTTGTCGATGAAATGAATCCTGGAATAGATTCTGAAACTCAAACTCTGCAAGTAGAGCACTGTCCTCTTGACATAGAATTAAAACAATCCTAAATAATCCTCAGACATTGAATTAAATCGTATTTCATAATGAGTGTGTCAAATATGCAATTTTGATACAAAAAAAATAACCTTGTTTGCCATTTCATTGTCCTGCTTGAAGCCTAGGTTTTGCACAAGTAAGAAGTAGCAACCCCGGTTTAGGCAATTATGCATAACTGAACTTTCCTAGTTAGCTGCAAGGATTGTCTACTCTTAAGTTGGTTGAACAGTTGAACTCCTACTGAAGCAAAATGTCCAGTCAGGTTCTTCAAGATACCCCTTTCAATCTCGAAAAACCAATATAATCAAGAAGAGTACATCAAAAACTTGGGATTTAAGTAAATCTGAACTGAAAATATAAAGTCTATCTGAATATCTAATATGTATATATCAAAAACATTTAAATAAGATGAATGTACATATATAGGCAGTAAAAAGTACCATACGTCTTGAATGTGACTTCAAGTTCAAGACCAAAAAGTTTGAAAGACTACATACATCCAGTCAACAAGCAATATATATATGTACATAATCACGGCAAGCGATTCACGAAAATGATATTGCCACATCAGGAGAAACTTTGGTGAATGCCAGTACCATGTCATTTAAAAACGTTCGGCTTGCTTTATCTGTCCGCTTGTGTGGTGAGTAGGTAATATCCATTTCCTTCATCACACTCCCATTCCCAAGCAAAAATCTCACAAGGTCTAATTCACTCCCACTTCCTCCAAAGTACTTAATTTCAACTTTTCTAAGGCACTTCAACATGCTCTGACCATTCAACTCTTCTAATGGTATTTGTCCTCCCATGTTGCCCATACTCGTAAGACTAAGTGTCTGTTCAATAATACACATTTCGTTTACTTTCATATATAACGAACCAAATAACCAATGCATTATTCATAGACATAAACAACTTGGTGAAATTAACAATACCTTGATGGATATACAAAGTGTTTGCAAGTTAGGATATCTCCTTAACAAGAACATTACCACTTTGACCGGCTTTTTATCCGGGTACAGATCAAGCTTCAAATGCTTCACAGTAGCACAAGAAGTAGGCAAACGTGCTAATAACTCTTGATGCCTAGTCAAAAACTAAGTATACAAACAAAACAAGTCTCATTTCATCGATACAAAACAAATAGCACTATCATCTAACGACACAAATAAAAACTAAACCAAATTGAATCAAATCATACCTCAATATAAAGTCCTTCCAAAGCCAACTTCCTCACATTACGCACCCGTTCAAGAATCTCAAACGCACGACATTCAATCAAATTCCTATCAATCCCATTAAAATCCTTGGGCGGCGAAGCAAACTCAAATGCAGCATTACTCAAACAAGAAAGGGTCTCTTCCCTAATAACCGGTGGATTACCCGAATACACAATTTCCCTAAGCCTAGGAAAAGAAAAGTCGATTTCATGAAACCTAGACAATCCTAATAGTTTCAAAAACCTAAGATTAGGCCCAGGGAATTTAAGTACATGAGGAGTAGTAAAATAACAACCCACTATAGTCAACTCCTCTAAACTAGGACAATTCCTAAAAATCCTAACAGCATCTCTATCATCCCTAAACGAGACAGTAAACAGCGATAAAGATTTAAGGCTAGGAAATTGAACTTGTAAGTTTTGTGGTAAAGTAAGTTTAAGATTACTAAACGAAAGGGAAAACAAACACGTGGCAGTAAATAAAGAGCGAGGTAAAAAGTTATCGAGTTTTCCAGACAAGACTGAAATATCGATATTTTGAACGTTATGTCGGATGGCAAAAGTGATGAAAGTTTTAATATCGAGAAATAAAAAAGGGTCTTGGTTATTGTCGACGTGGAAAGTGAGTTTGAATAGTTTAATATCGGATGAGGTGTTGTGTTGAATGAGTGTTTGGTAAACTATGTCTTTGAGATGACTTTTTACTGTGTTGGGGAAATTTAGTTGGTTGAAATCTAAGTGGGTAATATAGGATGGTACAATTTTCCATTTTGTGGAAAGTGATGTGGTGCGGATTTGATCTTTAAGTGGGAGGAATGAGAGTATGTGGTTGCGGATTGTGAGTGGAAGTGCTGTGACTCGATCGTTTTTCATGGTGTTACTGCTACTGCTATGCCGTTTCTTCTTTGATATCGTCTGATGGGACTAATAATTCTATTGGCAGTGTTGGGTCTTCTTTTTTCAACGGCAAGGAGGCAGGTTTTGGGAGTGGATTTTTTTTCTTGGGTAAGGCCCAATACTTTGTTGCAAGTCTAATTTGAGTGCCCAGACCAAAATTAGAAAATCGAAACAATTGGCAGATGGCAGGTCTTTGGGCACTTCATCTAAACCTTAGCTGGTGGGGTTATGTAAACATGAAGACATTAGAACCAAAGCCAACAAACCTACATGGAGCAAGTTCATATAGAGTGCTAAAATCTTACTAAGGACTCAAGAAATAGGAAATTGGCACATGGAGCCACTACATTCAACAACAAGGAAAGCACTACAGCTCCTTCATTCTGGACATGTGGAAGGCTTGCTTGATAACAAGCCTAGTGAGTCTATGGAAAAACAGGAACAAAGTGCTCTATGACAATAAGGCATCCAGTTTCAACAAGATTTGTTTCTTGATTTGATAAGCAACAATCAGGACATATCATAAGTCCTCGGGTCATATGAACAATTCAGTGCAAGACTTGAAGATTCTACACTTCTTCAACCTACAACATAAACTTCGAAAGTCTCCAAAGACATTCGAAAGTTATTGGAACCTTCCTCCTTTGGTTGGGTATACTTAAGATGAATGTTGATGGTAGTTCAAGGGGGAATCCAAACAACTCTGGTTGGGGAGTAGTTTACAGAAATCACAAAGGTGACTTTCTTAGAGCATCAGCTGGTGGACTAGGACATACAACTAAGTACATGACTGAAACATATGTCATTGTGGAGGGAGTCAAGCAAGCACTAGAGCTCGGGTGGAAACACATTGATAGAATCAGATTCTTCCTCAGTAGTTAAAGCATTCCAGACGGATAAAGTGCATTGGAGAGTCAAGGCAACTTGGCAGATATTACATGAACAAGCTACATTGTTAAACGTCACTACTACTTGGCGTGAAACTAACTCTGGAGCTGATAGTTACGCCAGACATGGAGCAACACTACTTATGGGACAAAAAGTATATGGTGGGATGTTTGACCTCCATTCATGATAAATCTAGAGAATCATTATACTACCTACTTTAGGTTAATCAATTAAGGTTTAATGTGTTGAGCAGGATACATAGCTGATGATACCCTACTTGAATTCTTCATATCTTCTTATTTTTTCATCTTATAATCTTTATTCTTTTTAATTAATCAAACACCCTTTTAGCAAAAAAAAAAAAAATATATATATATATATATATATATATATATATATATATATATATATATATATATATATATATATATGTGAACAATATATAAAGTTATAAACTCATTCTGGCAATCAGACTTCCCTAGGTGAAATTCTAAGATCAGACTTAGTTAAAAAAGTATGCGAACGGTACTACAAATTGGGTTTTTTTTGTTTGAAATCTTCAAGCCAGTCACTCAAAAATTTATTATCTATTACTATATAGGTATTACATAGATAGTTTGATTATTTGGATTCTAATTCTAATTCAAGAATAAGTAAAAACGTTGGGAGTAGGAGTGGGAGTGACTGGCAAACTGGTTGTATAATTCAAGTTACGTGAAGGAGGTACTTCTAAATTGTGAAAAGAGAAGACAAACGAAAATACACTGGTGGTCAGTTGTTGGGGGGAAGGTTATGGGAACTCCAACTATCATGTATATCGGGACAGGAGACAAAAGATATCCTCAAAACTTTTAAAAATGTATCGGGACAGGAGATCAATTTTCAAAAGTCAGGTATCTTCTTCAGCCATAATATTCATCATCAACATTAACATATTGTCAAAATAATCCTTAAGATTGGGAAGACCATTACCCATGACAAATATTTGGGAGCTCCTCTAGTTCTGAGAAAGAAAAACAAAATTGATTTTGAAGAAGTTTTAGAGAGAGTTACCCAAAGAATGGAAGGGTGGAGAGCAAAACTTCTTTCTCAAGCTGGAAAACTTACGCTCATAAAATCTGTAATCTCTGCAATTCCCTCGTACATCATGTCGATTTTCCCCCTGCCAGTTTCAATCCAAAAAAATTTGGATTCCGTAAACTCGAACTTCTTTTGGGGACAAACAGACAACAACACAAATAAGGTGCATTATACTTCTTGGAACAAGATTTGTCAGCCAAAGTCGTGCGGTGGACTGGGAGTTCGACTTGCTTCACATCACAACACTGCTCTATAAGCAAAATTACTCTGGCGAATAATCAAAGAGCCTGACAAACCATGGGCCACTAGTCTCTTGAAGAAGTATGCACGTGGACAGTCACTGGTTAGAGCTACATGCCCAAAAGGCGCCTCGAAAATATGGAAAGGCGTTATCAAAGCAAGGGATGCTATCCTTCCCCAACTTTGCTGGCATATCGGAACAGGAAGAAACATCGACATATGGTTGGATCCTTGGATACCAACCTTACCAAGTAGAAAACCAATAGGGCCTCCGCCACGCGCAAGCTCGTATCAGCGAGTGGAAGACCTCATTGACAATGGAACTCGAACTTGAAAAATAGTTGCTCTCCACAGCATCTTTCTCCCAAATATTGCGACAGAAATCATAAAAACACTGCTCAATCACAACGAGCATGTTGACTCCATAAGATGGATGGGGAAAAAAAGACGGTGAACTAACAGTGAAGTCTGTGTACAAGTATCTAAGCAAAAGCACAGAAGACAACAACCACAATCCAACTTTTTGGAATCACTCGTGGAAACTGGACATTGCAGAAAGAGTAAAACTTTTCTTCTGGAAAGCCATTTGCAACAACCTTCCCACAAGGGAAAACCTATGGACTAGAAATATAATCCCTTATGGAATTTGTCCGCACTGCAATAACCAGGTGGAATCTACTACTCATGCCCTCTTTCACTGCAATTGACTCAGACATGTCTGGTATGCTTCTAACCTTTCCATTAGGACAGACCACTGGAATCAAGATACTACCCTTACCTCTATTATCACCACCATTATCGCTAGAATACAAAATAAGACTGAGATAAAAGACACTCTAAGTACTCTTGCTTCTATCATGTTCTCAATATAGACCAGTAGAAATGATCTAATTTTTAACAACAGGCACACAGATGCAATTAACATAATCCGTAGAGCTTCAACCTTCATAACTAACAAGAAAGAACCCTATGCTAAAATCAATTACATAGATAGTTGGCCCGAGATAGAAAATGACTGCCACTACCTTACTACAGATGCCTCTTGGAATAGTAATACTAACCAGGCAGGCCTTGGTTTTTCTATATGGAATAATTTTGGATATTGTATTGGTGCAAGTTAAGACATGACAGAACCAGTGTCGCTGACCCAAAAGAGGCAGAGGCACGAGCCATCCGAGGAGGAGTAGACTTGTGTTGACGTTTGCAACTCCGACGTGTCACCATTTTGACGGACTGCAAACACCTAGCTGAAGTCCTCGAGCACAAAGGAACCAATTTATCCTGGAGAGCTAGATTAATCGCATATGATATTTACTACAGTATCTCTTTGTTTGATCATTGTAATTTCTTTTACATTTCCAGAGACTCGAATATTATTGCTCATGTACTCGCGGCTAGGGGACAACAAGCCCCTCCGCATTTTACTTTGAACCCTGCTACGACAAGGTCGCTGATTACTTTATGCATGGATGTAAGGAATGTAGTTTTATCTCTAAAAAAAAAAAAAAAAAAAAAAAAAAAAAACTATACTATCATCTAGTGTACAAGCCTGATTTGAGTACCCAACCCAAAATACAATTATCTAAGGTAAAGGAGCGTAAACGACTCTGCTGGGGATCGAACCCAGAATCTAATATTTAATTCTTTTCACATTTATCGAGTCACTGCGTTTGTGTTTGCATCCGCATTCGAGTTCGTGCAACATAAGTAGAAACATACACACCATGTCATTCCTGGTATGGCGATCACATATCATACAAGTTTTCTTTTTCTTTTTTTTTCGATAGAAATTGCTGGTTGTATTATTCATAAAAACCAAACCTTACAAACAAGCAAATACATTGCAAACATATCCAAGCTAAAACATAAAACTTCTTCAATCAGCTTCATCTTGTCTCCACCATCTTTAACTCCGTCGAAACAGAAACCACGAACCTCTTCCTTCTGTAGCATAGACCCGAAGATCCATACCAATGACCCAAAGGTCCAGAACAAGAACCCTAAGGTCCAAATAGTCAGCTTAGCATCTCCAGAAGGAGACACCCCACCATGTGCGGCCGTTTGTTCCTGTTGTGCTCAGATGCTCCTGTTGTAAATGTTTCTCCCGGTTGGGAGTGTGAAGACATGCACCACAAGTTTTCTTTTTAACGATAAATCTTTCAACTTTTGCTTTTTTTTTGTTGTTGTTTTAGTAGTTGCTTTATTAGTATTTTTTTTTTAAGAAAAGAAAATAGATATACAATTTATGCAATACCAGTTGCCATCATTCAAAAAGAAATAAAGGAACAAAGGATAACTAATAATTTTGTGATCAATTGCCACAATGAATATTCAGGGTCGTGTCAGGCCGGTCATAATCGCGTTAAGTGGTCAGAGCAAACCTTAATCCCTTGCATTTTTCTTTGTCTGTGTTATGGACTTATGGTCATATAGTTCAGTTAGTGGGGGGTGACAGTTTTGTAGACGAACCACAAACTCAACATGAAATTAGTTGGTTCGGATTGGAAAAAAAAAAAAAAATTGGATCAACATATAATTAGAGTTGTAAAATCCTAATGATACCTACGTAGAGCCTAGGTGAAGGTGTAATTTTACACCCCCATTAGAAATGCCCTTATGGCATTTCCAATGGGAGGTGTAAACCGTATAGAGTGAAAATTTTGCACTCCAAATATAAAAAAATTCTCTCCAATGGGGGTGCTATATCGTAGGTAATAGTGTATTAGCTAATAGAGAGGGTGGAGAATTCCCCCTCTCGCTATTAGTTAATAAAAAATTCGGGCGACATTCGAATTGACGTCTGAGTGAAATAATTTTCGGACGTCACTTGGAGTAACGTCCCTTTCTAATTCTAAAGTAATTTTTTAACTCGGAGTCGGACGTCACTTGGAGTAACGTCCCTTTCTAATTCTAAAGTAATTTTTTAACTCGGAGGAGTGACGTAGTGACGTCCCAGATTAAATTAAATTAAATAGGGACGTCACTTGGAGTGACGTCCGAGTTTAAAATCTATTTTTTTTTACACTCTTCCATTGGAGAGTATAGAGTATGGATATTTATAAACTATACAATACTATACAATTAGAAGTGTAAAATCCTAATGGCACCTACGTGGAGCCTAGGTGGAGGTGTAATTTTACACCCCTTATTGGAGATGCCCTTACAAACAAATGTGGAGAATAAGTATTATATACTACAAGTAAAAAAACAACCTTTATGCATTGCACGTAATATGCGAAATCATAAACAACAAGAAGAACAAAATAGTGCAACTTTTAAACGATATAATATAGGATAAACCCGGTCTTAAAATATGCCAAAAGTAAAAGAAGGAAAAATCAAGAGATTGGAAATTTGATTATTAGTGAACTAGTCGTATTAATTAAGGATATTTTTAAATATTTCTTGGTAAATTCCTGTTTTAGCTCCGCCTAATTAGGAATTTGAGATTGTTTAGCCAATAAATGAGTGACAATTTTAAGATGGGCTTTTAAAAGCCCTCAAAACTAGCCTAGGGTTTTTTCTTTAAGTATTAAACAGTTGTCAAAAAAAAATAATACATCTGCAATAGAGTTATTGAATTGAGAGAAGAAGGAAGTAGTAATAGTAATAATGAGAGAGTTAAAGGGGCACGAGAAGAAGTTACTTAAAAAAGTTGATTTCTTGCAATGGAAAAGAGAAGGTGGGCACAGAGAAGCTAATATTATGCGTCGTTACCATATCACTGCTAGAGATGATTACAAGAAGTAAGTTTTTTTTTTTTTTTTTTTTAACTCAAAAAATCAAAAATTTCAAACTTGTCAAATGTAATTAATAATTTATAAAATTTGGCTAATTGTAGACTGTTCATTTTCACCAATTTTGATACTATATTTGGCAAGTTTAGAATTTTTTTATTTTTTTGATTATTTGTAACAATATTTAGAATAATTAGGAAATCACATATGTGTGTACCCTACGTCATATTTCCGGTCCAAAGTATACTCGGACTATGAACCGGGTGTAAGACGGTGGCCGGACGGTCACGGGGGCAAATACTTTGGATAATTCGGTCATCTAATCCGTTAGAGTTCACAACGGGTTCAGGGCCCAAGTTCGTGGACCCAATCCGTCCATTCACCCGATAAGATCCTAATGCAATCCGATAAGATCTTGCACAAGGATAGAATGGAATCTTGGGGAATGATCCTATTTGAGATAGAATCATACTAGGATTCATCATCTCCGGGAATCCCTTTCTTGGCCGCCAAGGCAGGGGGATTGTTATATATATGGAGGCTTCTGCATCCTCCAGAACTACGTTTTAAGAGACTTGATCCCGGATTCTTCATCGGGTGCGTGAGGGCAACCGAGCGTTGGTGCAGTCTCACTTCCTCAAAAATCCCAATTCCCCATATCTTTCGAGCCTTCGGAAGCATCATCACATCGGGAGTGTCGGGTTAACGTTTTGCCCGGACATTCTTTGGCGCCGTCTGTGGGGAGCGAACCCACGACTACGTGGTTTTCCGAGCGTAATATCCTCAACCTTATTCTTTTGATCGTCCTTGTTACCATGGCTGAACAAACTGCGATGAATGATGCAGAAGTTGCCAGTCGGCAGGTAGCAACTCTGCAAAACATGGAGACTATTCCAGGCACCACTACGGAGGTGGGGCAGTCGAGCCGTCATAGATCTTTCTCTCAGAACGGAGGAAACAAATTGTCTGAAGTAGTTCCACACACTCTGGAGCCATTAGGGACTCGGGAATCTAATCCCCGTGTCCCTCGCCGCAATCTTTGTCGCGAGAACACGAGAGCTACCAGAATCCACGTCGGGGATGGTCTGTTGAACCCACCCGTGATGCTACCGCGGCGTCGATAAAGGGGGGAGGCCGGCATGCTAACCACGCACCTCCATCCCGAACTTGCAATACCAATCGGATCCAGCTCTAATCTCTCTTTGACAAGAGTAGTTTGCGGAAAACGAAAATTTGAGAAATCAACTAGGCAAGCGCCGAGACCCTGCAGAGCACCAATCGGTCGAGTCCCCTTTGTCCGCGACGCGTAGGCAAAGGCAACGCGAATCGGAATCGGACCGGCGAAGATCCTAATAATGGCCAAAACCTTATTCACAATAATGGTCAAGCTAGAGATCCAAGCCAAAGCCGGACTATCCACCCTATCGTGTCCGTCCCTCATTCACAAATCAAACAATGTCGGGATCGGTTGGGCACAAATCCTCGATACACCGATCCACAACAACTGGAACGCCGACCAAATGCATTGAGTTCGGTTGAAACACCAAAGCATCCGTGGATGTGTTCGGATCAAGATATGAATCCCAACACACAAATCGAATGAGAGTCCGCTACACCGCTACGAGAGCGGGCGGATAGCGAGGGGGTAGAATAGAACGTCGGCAACGACCGAATCCCCATCGAATCTTAGCCCGTGATGAACGGATCTGGAGAGAAGAGAATCAAGATGAGGACAGCTGTGAGAATATGAATGAACAAAGGGTTAAGGAATTGATTAACCAAGCCGTGACCAGGCAAACCATCCGAGACGATCCACTCTTGGAAAGGGCTATGCGAGGTCCGAAATTTTCACCCTTTGTAAATGACATTCGGGACTGTGTTCATCCTGAGGCATTCAAACAGCCCCCTCTTCCGACTTACGATGACGTGGATGGCTGTCCGAACGAGCACGTCATGAGCTACCAAGCGGCTATGACCTTATGGGAATTTCATGAGTCGTTAATGTGTCGTATTTTTCCAGCGACGTTGAAAGGATACGCACTATCCTGGTTCAACAAGTTGCCTCCGCGTTCAATTGATTCATTTACCAAGCTCAGTGATATGTTCGTTGAACGATTTCAGTACAATATGAAGACGAAGAAGAGTCCGAGCACACTGTTCAGTCTTGCTATGGAGAAAGGTGAAACAATTAAGAGTTTGGTACGACGGTTCAGGAAGCTTCACCGGGTTCGGGGAGGTGAGTGGCGCTTTTGCAATACAGGCATTCCATCAAGCGTTGCATTTCGACAGAGATGGACTTTACAACTCTCTTACTCGAAAGCCACCTACCACCCTCTCTGATTTATTCACCCGAGTGGAAGGGTACGTTCGAGTGGAAGATGATCAAAAGTCTCGACAGAGAAAGGATGGCACCGATCCCGCCTCCAAGGACTCCACAAAGGATAAGCTTACCAATCAAGGTAACAAGAGGAGTACTCAGAATAATACAAAGGCCCCTACTCTAGATGAAAAAGTATTCACCCCTTTGACTCTGGGCCTTGCAGACCTGTACGAAAAAATCAAGACTAAGAAAAAATGTTTGCCCATTTCGGCGCTACCGAA
Organism: Coptis chinensis; assembly: GCF_015680905.1. Taxonomy (NCBI): domain Eukaryota; kingdom Viridiplantae; phylum Streptophyta; class Magnoliopsida; order Ranunculales; family Ranunculaceae; genus Coptis; species Coptis chinensis. Next base: position 81,226,514 of record NC_141464.1, read on the forward strand.
GATCCTACGGTGTGAAGGGGATAAAAATCGAAAATGCAGATATCACAATGATATTGGGCATGAAACAGATCACTGCAGAGCTTTAAAGAAAGAAGTTCAACGCCTTGTTGACGATGGACAGCTTACTGAGTTTGTTCAACACAAACCTCGGTCAGCCCATATCAACTTAGCTGAACACAACGTTATTGATGTATGCCACGCGACGTGTCGATAGCGTCTCCGCAAAGTATAGAAGAGAGACTGCAGCTTGAAACTTCGTCATATACAAGATCATTACCAGGTCAGCGGTTTCAATTTTGACCAAGGTATCAATCATCGGAGACCTATGAAGGCCACGAGTTGAAGTTCGAGAATCGGCGAAAGGGGTTTATTACCCCACAATAATATTGTTGTCATTATTCTTTGCATGGATAGGAATCTTTAGGGTGCGAAGGTTCTTATCGACGGGGAAGCTTCGGCTAAGCGTGTTATTCACCAGGGCTTACTCCAGGATGAAACTGTCAGAGGACTTGATCATAGAAGACCGTAATCCAATCATTGGGTTCAACGGAGAACCAGCCCATGCTATTGGAAAGGTTCATCTCCCTGTCACAGTTGGGCATCAATCTGTCGGGATAAATTTTCTTCTGGTGGATTGTGGTTCTTGTTATAATGCAATTTTTGGTAGGGATTGGATCCATGCCAATCAGGCTGTTGTATCCACTTTCCACCAGGCATTGAAATTCCCGACGCCAACGGGAGTCTGTAAGGTCCGCAGTGACCAGATGATGTCGCATCAGTGTCACGATTTGGCACTGGAAGATACCAAGAAATCAGAAGTTCGGGGTAACACGATCCTCCAGGGTGATCATGCCAAATAGCAATTACAGAAATGTTGGGCTTATCAGGTACGAGAAGCCCGACGCTCTGTTGAAGGTCCCTCGATCGATCGGTTGGAAGAAGTTCAGATAGGGGGCGAGAGCCACGAAACTACTTTCATCGCTGCCGGATTACCCTCAGCTGAAAAAAGAGCTCTAATTCACCTGTTATGGGATTATCAAGAAGTATTTGCTTGGAATATCGACCAAATGCCTGGAATTGACACGGATGTTGCTTGCCACAGGCTAGATATTGACTCGAGATTCAAACCAGTTCGACAAAGGCCAAGGAGGATGGCTCCAGAACGAAAACTGAAGGTCAATGACGAGATTGGTAAACTGCTTGGAGCAGGGTTCATTAAGCCCATCGAATACCCTACATGGGTATCCAATATCGTCGCGGTTCCAAAGAAAAATGGGAAGCTTAGGGTTTGCATTGACTTTACCAACCTAAACAAGGCTTGCCCCGTGCATCCATACCCATTACCTCGCATCTCAGATCTAGTCGATGCAACCTCAGGATTCGAGCGTCTGTCATTCATGGACGCTTCGTCTGGTTATAACCAGATACCTCTGCTTGAGAAAGACCAGGAGCACACGGCGTTCATCACGGACCAAGGCTTGTATTGTTTTACAGTCATGCCATTTGGCTTGAAAAATGCAGGCGCCACCTATCAGAGGATGATGAATACAATGTTTGCCGACATGATTGGGCGTATCATGGAAGTTTACATAGATGACATGGTAGTCAAATCCAAAGAAACACCCGACCACCTTCAGCATTTACAAGAGGTTTTCGATAGGCTAGTAAGATACAAACTGAAGTTGAACCCTTTGAAATGTTCATTTGGATTAGCATCTGGAAAGTTCTTGGGATTTCTGATGACTCGACGGGGTATTGAGGCAAACCCTGAACAGATTCGGGCCATTCTCGAAATGCCCCCACCATCGAATAAAAAAGAAATTCAACGGCTCGCCGGTCGTTTGGCAGCCCTGAATAGATTCATATCAAAGTATTCAGATCGATGCAAGCCATTCTTTCAAACATTGAAAGGTGCCTCAGTTTGGAACGAGGACTGCGATAGGGCTTTTACAGAAATTAAAGCTTACTTGGTATCACCCCCCGTCCTGGTCAGTCCGCAAACTGGCCAAGCCATTGGAGTTTATTTGGCAGCTTCTGATATCGCAGTTAGCGCAGTATTGTTCGTGGAAAACCCAGAGGAGCGCCCAATATATTTCATTAGCAAAATGTTAACTCGCTCAGAGAGTAGATATTCTAAAATTGAGAAAATCGCGCTTGCCCTGGTGCATGCAGCACGCAGGCTTAAGCCATATTTTCAGGGACGTGTTGTTAAAGTATATACAAAATATCCCCTTCGCAAGGCACTCGGACGAGCCGAAGAGTCTGGTCGCCTCGCTGATTGGTCTAGCTATCTAAGTGCTTACCATATCTTATATGAGCCTCGCACTGCAGAAAAAGGTCATGCATTAGCTTCTCTGATGGCGGATTTCCGGTAGAAGATATCGTGGTTTCGCCAGAGTTATTCGAGGAAGAACAGCTGCAAGATTTTCCCAACCGCCAACGACGACTCCGTTGAAGAGAATTTTATCTGAGGTGGGGTTTGGTATCTGAGATGGTTCAAATATCTGAAAAAGGTCGGGATCGGTTGTGTGATAGTCGACCCAAAGCGGTACCGAATCGAGAGGTCCGTCCGACTTTGCTTTCTGCTTCCAACAATGAAGCCGAATATGAGGACAATATTTGGAATGAGAGCTTCGAAATGGGGGCAAAGGAAATCAATATGGTAACGGACTCTAAGCTGGTTGCTTGTCAGTTTGGAGGGTCATATCAAGCACGAGATGAGCGAATGGCGGCTTATTTAGATGTGATACGCGATCTCGCTGCAAAATTTGAGCGCATCTCAATTTCGCAAAGACCAAGGAATGATGTTTATACCGATGCATTGGCCTACCTTTCAGCAGCAGTTGATTCAATTGAACCTCGCAATATCAGGGTAGAGGTCCAGTTACTGCCTAGCATTGACCTCCCATTGCCCGATATGGCTGACGTCTACGCTGCCGAATGCGCGGCATTCACGCAGATCTATGCAGTCACTACGCGCAACAAAGCGCGGGACAAGCACCAAGAGCATCCCACTCAGGATTCTCCTCACAGCCATGAGGAGGATACTGACATCTCCCCCACGGTGGATATTGACTCTGCAGTGGCGGAAAATGAGGTTGTACAGGAGGAGGATTCTGCAACTAATTCCGAAGCGGATCTTGCTGACAATGCTCCTGAAATACCAGATGATCAATTTTCCGACATTGAGTTAATGGAACTTCTGCTTCCCGATTGGCGTCAGAATATGGTTGAATTCTTATGAACTGGAGAACTCCCCAGAGCGGGGCTTTATCGACAAAGTCAAAGCGGGATGCATGGCGGTTTGTGTTGTTACCTACCTCGGAGGGGGGGTCGAATCTTTTGAGAAAACCTATGGGTTCGGGGGCCTCCTCCGGTGCCTTACTCGAGCAGGGACAACGGATTTTAAAAGAAGTTCATGAAGGCATTTGTGGTAAATCATTCGGTGGTGGAGCCTCGCTCACAAAGCTCTCACCCAAGGATATTGGTGGCCATATATGCAAAAAGATGCCAAAACGGTTTGTCGGATATGTGTACCATGCCGAAACATGCTTTCGGATCATTAAGCTTCCTGCGAATGAGCTTCATCCCATACTTAGTCCTTGGCCATTTGCTAAGTGGGGACTCGACATTGTGGGTCCTTTACCTAAGGCCCCAGGTAATGTGAGGTTTCTCTTGGTTGCAACTGATTACTTCACGAAGTGGGTTGAAGCTGTATCCTTGAGTCAGATTCAGTCTTCAGACGTCAAACGGTTCATCTGGCGCGATATTGTGTGCCGATTCGGTGTCCCAGCTGAAATGGTATCGGATAACGGCCGCTAGTTTGATTCTGCTGAGATCCACATCTTCTGCAAATCCCTAAAGATACGGCATAACTTCTCCGCACCCTACTATCCCCAGGGAAATGGACAGGCGGAAGCAACAAATCGGGTTATTCTGGACACGTTGAAGAAAAGGCTTGAATCAGCTAAAGGAAACTGGGTCAAACAGTTACCAGGGGTGCTTTGGGCTTATAGGACAACCCCCCGTCGTTCAACAGGAATGTCACCCTTTTCATTGGCATATGGAGTGGAGGCAGTACTCCCAACTGAAATAATCGCCCCTACAGTACGTTCACAAGCCATCTCCACAGAAGTCAATGCTGACATCTTGGCTCGCGACAGAGCCATGGTGGAGGACCTTAGAGATGAAGCCCTGCAGAATCTCATGACTTACCAGGATTCTATGAAGCGCAGCTATGACAAGAAGTTACGCACACGAGCATTCAAACCAGGCGATTGGGTTTTACGTACAAGGCAAAGGAATAATGAAGAACCCAACAGTGGGAAACTCGGTGAGAACTGGGAGGGGCCTTTTATCATTGAAAGGCTCGCATCCAAAGGTTCTTATTTTCTCAAGAACTTGGCTGGCGATGTCCTAACCAAACCATGGAACGCATACCATTTGCGTTTATTTCACAAGTAATTTACTTATCATTAGTTCCACCAATAAATTTCACATACATTGTACTTTCCTTCCTTTTTTCATCAATAAAATTCTTTTCCATTTATGTTTTAATTTCAAATGGGTCATTTAGTTTGAAATTTATTAAACCCGGGTGGCGAAGGCAATCCTACACTTCAGTTTCGGCTTGCGTGGTGTAGGGTGCCTACACCTGGTATCATGGTTCGACAATGAAAATCCAAGAACGATAATGTATCGCTTTTGGTCTGGGTGCGATTGTTTAGAGTACATCAAGCGTATACCCTTGGTGGCGGAGTCTAAGCTACACTCTGATTTAAACCCAACTACTGAGGCACTTCTGGTTTGTCTGTTGGTCTCCTCACGGATCGTCTATGGGAGAATCTTTGCAGTGTAACTACGCTTATTCGTCAAGTGACTTAGTTGCATTGTTATCGTCGCGGCAACGGTAGACCACCGTATAATATTTTACAAAGATGGTTAGATATTACACATATTTTATCCATATTACGTCCACTTTCGCAGGATCTATGAAAAGAATCTTACGGATTAGCGTAGATTCGATTGGAGATGTTGTCCCAATTCCAAAAATTCAAATTCTATTTCTCTTGATTTGGTTCCATATTTCTATACCGGGCCGTGTAACACAAGCGGGGGCATCTTAGTTGATGCATTTACGAAGTCAGCCATGTCGGCTAGATTTGCCGCATAGAGCATATATAGTTTAAGGCTTGACTATCAAATTCATTTTTCGAATAGCCTCCCATGTATTCAACAAAGGCCCATTCAAAAAAAAAAAAAAAAAACCTAAACTCTAAACCCTAAACCCTAAACTCCAAACCCTTGAACCAGTTTCAACTATTGACTTTCTACCACCGGCACCGGCACCGGCGACCGGCCGGTTCAGGCAGTTTTCCAACCGGTTTAGGTGGTTTACGTCCGGTTTTGACATTTTTCCATCTGGGTTCGGGCATTTTTCTAACCGGTTGGTGGTTTCCATCCGGTTTTGGCGTTTTTCAGCCGGTTCAGGTATTTTTCCAACCGGTTCAGGTGGTTTCCATCGGGTTTTGACATTTTTTTCCAGCTGGTTCAGCGTTTTCAAGCTTGTCCAGCGGTTTTCCTCCGGGTCCAAAGACTTCCCAGCCCGATTGGTCGGTATCTGAGGCCGATTCAACGGTTGCCGGGCGGTTCAGGCCTACTTAGATCTGGGACTGATGAATTTCCTACATTTTCAGGCCGGGTCATCATTTTTTCTTCCTGGTTCATCAGTGTGCTTGCCGGATCAACCGGTTTACTAGCCAATTTTCGTCTTTTTTCGACCAGGTTAGCATATTCCATGGTCATATCATTTAATTGGCCACTCTTTTACCCACTCAAGTATTTAAGCTTTTCAAACTTTCTGGCTTATCTCCATTACACGTTCCTTCTTATTTCATTTTGGTTTTTTCGGTACTTTAATTATTCAACACATCATCTTCATCTTCGTTTTGATCATCTGTTGAAGAGGGGGCAATGTGTGTACCCTACGTCATATTTCCGGTCCAAAGTATACTCGGACTATGAACCGGGTGTAAGACCAAGCGGCGGACCAGTCTGGGGGCAAATACTTTGGATAATTCGGTCATCTAATCCGTTAGAGTTCACAACGGGTTCAGGGCCCAAGTTCGTGGACCCAATCCGTCCATTCACCCGATAAGATCCTAATGCAATCCGATAAGATCTTGCACAAGGATAGAATGGAATCTTGGGGAATGATCCTATTTGAGATGGAATCATACTAGGATTCATCATCTCCGGGAATCCCTTTCTTGGCCGCCAAGGCAGGGGGATTGTTATATATATGGAGGCTTCTGCATCCTCCAGAACTACGTTTTAAGAGACTTGATCCCGGATTCTTCACTGGGTACGTAGGCAACCAGAACGTTGGTGCAGTCTCACTTCCTCAAAAATCCCAATTCCCCATATCTTTCGAGCCTTCGGAAGCATCATCACATCGGGAGTGTCGGGTTAACGTTTTGCCCCGACAACATATACAAAAAATTAGCTTAATCCAATATTTATAAATGCCCTAATGATTTGGAGTTTGTTTGCGTGTTAAGATAAGATATGTCCCTAGAACCCCTCATACAAACTCAACATGAAATTAGTTGGTTCGGATTGGAAAAAAAAATATGGATCAACATATAATTAGAGTTGTAAAATCCTAATGGTACCTATTGGCACCTACGTAGAGCCTAGATGAAGGTGTAATTTTACACCCCCCATTAGAAATGCCCTTACAAACAAATGTGGAGAATAACTATTATATACTATAAGGTAAAAAACAACCTTTATGCATTACACGTAATATGCGAAATCATAAACAACAAGAAGAACAAAATAGTGCAACTTTTAACACGATAATATACAGATAAACCAGTCTTAAAATATGCCAAAAGTAAAAGAAGGAAAAATCAAGAGATTGGAAATTTGATTATTAGTGAACTAGTCGTATTAATTAAGGATATTTTTAAATATTTCTTGGTAAAATCCTGTTTTAGCTCCGCCTAATTAGGAATTTGAGATTGTTTAGCCAATAAATGAGTGACAATTTTAAGATGGAATAGGAAGCCATTCACAGTTTAGATATTCCTTCTCATTTTGTAGATAAAACGTCCAGGATTATCAAAGAAAAATCTATAAATAAAATTAAGAAATGTCATGTTTTCCATTTTGGCACAGGCCCATTCAATCTCAGAGCCGCCCATAACTGTTGGACGTGGGCCTAATCAATGACCTTTCACTAGGTAAAAAAGGTAAATAACAGATTTCTTGAAAGCAAGGATGGCTTCATTTTACTCAAGAAAATGGGTCTAACCCAATCTAGACCATGGGCTTTTAAAAGCCCTCAAAACTAGCCTAGGGTTTTTTCTTTAAGTATTAAACAGTTATAAAAAAAAATAATACATCTGCAATAGAGTTATTGAATTGAGAGAAGAAGGAAGTAGTAATAGTAATAATGAGAGAGTTAAAGGGGCACGAGAAGAAGTTAATAAAGAAAGTTGATTTCTTGCAATGGAAAAGAGAAGGTGGGCACAGAGAAGCTAATATTATGCGTCGTTACCATATCACTGCTAGAGATGATTACAAGAAGTAAGTTTTTTTTTTTTTTAACTCAAAAAAATCAAAAAATTTCAAACTTGTCAAATGTAATTAATAATTTATAAAATTTGGCTAATTGTAGACTATTCATTTTCACCAATTTTGATACTATATTTGGCAAGTTTAGAATTTTTTTATTTTTTTGATTATTTGTAACAATATTTAGAATAATTAGGAAATCACATATACAAAAAATTAGCTTAATCCAATATTTATAAATGCCCTAATGATTTGGAGTTTGTTTGCGTGTTAAGATAAGATATGTCTCTAGAACCCCTCATACAAACTCAACATGAAATTAGTTGGTTGGATTGAAAAAAAAAAAAAAAAAAATTGATCAACATATAATTAGAGTTGTAAAATCCTAATGGTACTTATTGGCACCTACGTAGAGCCTAGATGAAGGTGTAATTTTACACCCCCCATTAGAAATGCCCTTACAAACAAATGTGGAGAATAACTATTATATACTACAAGGTAAAAAACAACCTTTATGCATTGCACGTAATATGTGAAATCATAAACAACAAGAAGAACAAAATAGTGCAACTTTTAACACGATAATATACAGATAAACCAGTCTTAAAATATGCCAAAAGTAAAAGAAGGAAAAATCAAGAGATTGGAAATTTGATTATTAGTGAACTAGTCGTATTAATTAAGGATATTTTTAAATATTTCTTGGTAAAATCTTGTTTTAGCTCTGCCTAATTAGGAATTTGAGATTGTTTAGCCAATAAATGAGTGACAATTTTAAGATGGAATAGGAAGCCATTCACAGTTTAGATATTCCTTCTCATTTTGTAGATAAAACGTCCAGGATTATCAAAGAAAAATCTATAAATAAAATTAAGAAATGTCATGTTTTCCATTTTGGCACAGGCCCATTCAATCTCAGAGCCGCCCATAACTGTTGACGTGGACGAATCTGCAGCCTTTCACTAGGTAAAAAAGGTAAATAACAGATTTCTTGAAAGCAAGGATGGCTTCATTTTACTCAAGAAAATGGGTCTAACCCAATCTAGACCATGGGCTTTTAAAAGCCCTCAAAACTAGCCTAGGGTTTTTTCTTTAAGTATTAAACAGTTATCAAAAAAAAATAATACATCTGCAATAGAGTTATTGTATTGAGAGAAGAAGGAAGTAGTAATAGTAATAATGAGAGAGTTAAAGGGGCACGAGAAGAAGTTACTAAAGAAAGTTGATTTCTTGCAATGGAAAAGAGAAGGTGGGCACAGAGAAGCTAATATTATGCGTCGTTACCATATCACTGCTAGAGATGATTACAAGAAGTAAGTTTTTTTTTTTTTTTTTTTAACTCAAAAAAATCAAAAAAAATTCAAACTTGTCAAATGTAATTAATAATTTATAAAATTTGGCTAATTGTAGACTGTTCATTTTCACCAATTTTGATACTATATTTGGCAAGTTTAGAATTTTTTTATTTTTTTGATTATTTGTAACAATATTTAGAATAATTAGGAAATCACATATACAAAAAATTAGCTTAATCCAATATTTATAAATGCCCTAATGATTTGGAGTTTGTTTGCGTGTTAAGATAAGATATGTCCCTAGAACCCCTCATACAAACTCAACATGAAATTAGTTGGTTCGGATTGGAAAAAAAAAAAAAAAAATGGATCAACATATAATTAGAGTTGTAAAATCCTAATGGTACTTATTGGCACCTACGTAGAGCCTAGATGAAGGTGTAATTTTACACCCCCCATTAGAAATGCCCTTACAAACAAATGTGGAGAATAACTATTATATACTACAAGGTAAAAAACAACCTTTATGCATTGCACGTAATATGCGAAATCATAAACAACAAGAAGAACAAAATAGTGCAACTTTTAACACGATAATATACAGATAAACCAGTCTTAAAATATGTTAAAAGTAAAAGAAGGAAAAATCAAGAGATTGGAAATTTGATTATTAGTGAACTAGTCGTATTAATTAAGGATATTTTTAAATATTTCTTGGTAAAATCCTGTTTTAGCTCCGCCTAATTAGGAATTTGAGATTGTTTAGCCAATAAATGAGTGACAATTTTAAGATGGAATAGGAAGTCATTCACAGTTTAGATATTCCTTCTCATTTTGTAGATAAAACGTCCAGGATTATCAAAGAAAAATCTATAAATAAAATTAAGAAATGTCATGTTTTCCATTTTGGCACAGGCCCATTCAATCTCAGAGCAGCCCATAAATTGTTGATGTGGGCCTAATCAGCACCTTTCACTAGGTAAAAAAAGGTAAAATAACAGATTTCTTGAAAGCAAGGATGGCTTCATTTTACTCAAGAAAATGGGTCTAACCCAATCTAGACCATGGGCTTTTAAAAGCCCTCAAAACTAGCCTAGGGTTTTTTCTTTAAGTATTAAACAGTTATCAAAAAAAAAAATAATACATCTGCAATAGAGTTATTGAATTGAGAGAAGAAGGAAGTAGTAATAGTAATAATGAGAGAGTTAAAGGGGCACAAGAAGAAGTTACTAAAGAAAGTTGATTTCTTGCAATGGAAAAGAGAAGGTGGGCACAGAGAAGCTAATATTATGCGTCGTTACCATATCAATCGCTAGAGATGATTACAGTTTTTTTTTTTTTTTTTTAACTCAAAAAAATCAAAAAAAATTCAAACTTGTCAAATGTAATTAATAATTTATAAAATTTGGCTAATTGTAGACTGTTCATTTTCACCAATTTTTATACTATATTTGGCAAGTTTAGAATTTTTTTATTTTTTGATTATTTGTAACAATATTTAGAATAATTAGGAAATCACATATACAAAAATTAGCTTAATCCAATATTTATAAATGCCCTAATGATTTGGAGTTTGTTTGCGTGTTAAGATAAGATATGTCCCTAGAACCCCTCATACAATAAAATAGGGCTTGTTTTAATTGTAATATGGAAAATATAGATAATTATTTAATTTAAATGACATTAGAAAAGTGTTTCTAAATTATTAATAAAAAAAGAAATCTTATCTATATCTTAATATTAAAACTCCCACAAGGGGTATTTTTCTAGCTCTCTTAAAATTCCACATCATCAATTTCTATGAAAAATTTTAGCACTTTTAATTAATACGGGAATCTTTCTCTTATTATAATAGAAATTTCTCTCCTATAGAAAAAGAAAAATTTAACACTTCTAATTAAAACGGGAATCATTCTCCTATTAGAAACGAAAATCACACTTTTAAATTAAAACGAGATCTCTTTCCTAATTAAATAACGGGGTTTTTAAAACTTAATTAAACCAATTTGTTAGGAAATTAAAACGGGTTAGCGAGAAAAAAAAATAGGAATCACGATTTGTTAGAAAATTTATATATGTATAGTTATGATTGTTAAGCAAAATTTTAAAAAATAATCAAATGCATGTATGCACGGGTCTACTTTTTTTAGTCTTAATATTAAAGCTCTCACAAGGAATATTTTTCGAACTCTATTAAAATTTCACGTCATCTCCTATTAAAACGGGAAATTCTCTCCTATTATAATGAAAATTCTTCTCATATTAAAATAAATTCTATCACTTCTAATTAAAGCGGGAATTCTTGTCCTATTAAAATGAAAATTTCTCCCATATTGAAAATTAAGGAAAAATCTAGCGTATCTAATTAAAATGGAAATTATTCTCATATTAAAACTGGATCTCTCTCCCAATTGAAAAAAAAATGGGTTTTTAAAACTTAATTAAAACTTAATTTAAAACAATTTGTTATAAAAATAAAATAGGTTAGCAACTAAAACGGTAGTCCCAATATTAAAAAAAAATCTAAATATTTTCAAAATAGCCAATGCATATGCACGGGCCTAAAAGCTAGTTCAAAGTATATTAATAAAAATAGAGTTTATTCTAAATTTAGTGATGAAGGTGTTTCTCAGTTAAGTAAATAAAGAGATTTTAAATTTCCTACGATAGTGATAAGGGTATTCCGGAAGTGTAGATATATGAGCACTTCTTCAGTGCGCAGGTCGTAAGGTGCGCAGGTCGTTTGGGCCTTTGGATTCAGTACTTCTGCCTCGCAATACACACGCACCCCCGGATGAGTGGCCGAGATGTGATGGCGCACCATACATCTCGCGCACTGAAGATTTAGCCGTAGATATATATGGTTTTCGTGGTCCCTATTATAAAACAACATGCTGGCACGTGCCACCGGACTAGGTATGATTTAAGTGAGGAGCTTGGGAGAAATTTTACACACTTGCACTATCGTACTGGGCCTCATTGATGCTGGGTTGAAATAGTACAAACAACCCCAACCCAAAACAAAAGCAACTAACCACAAACCCAAGATAATATCAAATTAGGTTACCAACATTTTTCCAACATAAACTAATTAACCACCATCCAACAACAACCAGTCATCCTTTACAGCAAGTAATTAATCAGGTTCACGTCTAGTTATTTCCAACTTAGAAATATCATTTCATTCATTAAAAACACACTATGCATTAGTGTCTTCATAATATACTTAACACCAAACATGCAGCAGAGACAACCACCACTCGAAAGTAAAGCCCAAAGAAATTGCCAAGCCTGGAAGACGGTAGAATTTCCATGAGAGCTCCATCAATAACAAGAACCAAATTCACCTGACAGATTCCTGTCCAACCAAAGCAGCAGCATCGTCACATTTATCTATAGACTCACTCTCTACCAACTGAAACTTGGAGAAAACTTAACGAACAGAAAGTTTACCTGTTTATAGACACCAAGTACGACTACTTCGTCTACTTGGGTCTAGGAGAAGGGGAGCTACTGCTGCCACTGTAGCTGCTGCTTCTTCCTCTCCCAGGCCTACACAATTAAAGTTGTATTAGAAATAAAAGATGAAAACACATGAATTGAAAAACAAAACGAGATAGTCCAGCATTTAAAAATAATGCATGCCTAGATATTTTGTATCATGCTGTTAACAATTTCTTTAATTATCAAATTTTTTGAATTACTAATTTAAGCATTTCCCTCATGCTCAACCTGCTTTATATATTCCCCAAAAATCATGCTTGGCTGCAATTTTGTTAGGCTCAAGTCATGCCACACCTGAGAGGTTGTATTGATATTGATAGTCCCACAATTGGAGTTCAAAGCCTAGACGATATACATTGAGTTCCTGGGGCAGCTCTACTGGATATTACAGTCCAGTTAGCAAGAATGAGTTACTAAATAAGATTTTACCTTTTGGGGCTTCGACTCTTTGGAATCCTTCTACCAACCTGTGATACACAGAAAAATTAGACACCAAAAGATGCACACTCATCCAAAATATATTCAACAGTATAGCATATCCAAAAGAAACGTTAAAATACTATACACATTTTGATGGGAATAAAAACTTTTGATAAGCTGTGGAAAATAAATCGGACCTTGCGAGGAGGACTGGGTGATCCCGAGTTCGAAGAGGACCTTCCATGCCGTTGAACTGTTGCCTTACCTCTGTAGTAGACACAGAGAAATGATAATTACTTTACAGAACTGGTGCCTTCCACTCAAAATATATATCCATCAGTTAGCAACATTTACTTTACAGAAATTAATCTTATTATATATTAATGTCAATTCAATGAAGCTGCTACGAGATGTTTATTTTCATTAGGAATATAGTGACTGCTGTTCTGACTGCACTTAAAAAGAAGAGGTTCCATATCCATAGCAGAAGTGAGTACATAACTCGAAATATGATAAAATGGACTTTAGTCACTCAGCAAAGCTTACCGACGCCTCAGAGGAAGAGGAGAGCGTGCACGAACTGGACTACCACGAATTCTACGGGGAGAAGTCCTACCATAAACAAAATTGTTAGATGTTTTTCAAATATTCAACTGAGAACAAAATCAGATATGCAAAAAGATGAGAACCTTTCAGGTGATCTATTCTGCCGTGGAGGGGATGGAGAGCGTCTTCTAATTGGAGACCCAGGTGAACGGCGACGAATAGGGGAACCCATACGTCTCTGTGAAGGAGAATCCCCACGTCTGCTAAAGTAAATGTTGCTAACTGATGAAACAGGTGACCTCCTTCGTGGTGATGAAACAGTAACTTCATCACCACGAAGGGCTGATGGTACATAGAAATGATAAATCAGTCCAATGTTTAACACAAAATTTAGAATGAGAGAGAGAGAGATAGTAACTTCATACCTTGTTTGCTGTAACTAATGATGTCATGGGGTGAAATGAGGCTCCCAGTAAAAGTTATCCAATAGTCCGGAAAATTTGCTGGAAAATCTTCAAATGGCTCATCCTTAGAATTTAATAGATCAATGGTGTTACAACGCAGGGCTACTGGATCAAAGTAAAAACCGAGACCACCAACCAAAAAGAACTGCCCGTTCTGCAGAAGATTGACTTCATATCTCCTATGGCCAGGAAGGCCATTCCACGCAAATGTAAACTTGAAAGTATAGTTTTTCACCCATGAATTAGAATCTCCGTAGTCCATCATTACCCACAGCTCTTCGGAATCAATCAATACAGCAAGGCATTCACCCAACGTCATCAGACCAAACTCAGATCGTCGTTTTCTTCTCTGGTAAGCAGGAGGCGTTTCCATTATACCAAACTTCTCTTTAATTAAGTCAAAAGCAAGGATGGTATCACAACGATCTAATATGTCTTTCTTCATGTTGAACAAAGCTTCCCAATGGAGGAATCCCTTTAAAAGCGTAGAGCCATTCATCTTACGAACATAAGGAATATCTGCCAAAATCTCTCTCCAGACATCAGAACCAAGAGTGAGAACTTGTACAACATTCACATTTTGGGAAGGCGTGGGCAGTATTCGGAGTAGTTTGTACTCATTATTAAGAGCATTGAAACCAAATCCAGAACCAATAGGTAAGATATCTATCTTAGGAGACACCAGGGGCATAATATAATCTCTGGTTATGGGATTACAAATGTAGTAGGGCACAGGACTGTAAAATTCACGCATAGGGGCAAAACAAATCAACCCATTTACTGTACCTACAACTTGAAAATACGGACGATGAAGTGGAAACTCCAATGTACTATCTTTTAAAGCAGTTTTGTGTGTAGCGGAGACCGTGAAGTTTTTTGAGAACTCTTTTAGTTTATACTTGTATGTTTTTGCTGATTTTTGAAAATTAGAAACACATCCCGTTTCCAATAGGTAACAATCACTTGGATCAGCTCGACACAAGCATAATGAACGATTCTTATCAAAATAAAGTTTTGTGAAAGTGGGGTTCAGAAAAAACCTATTCCAAACCTTTGAAACCAATCTCACACAAGAAAAGGTCTCAAGAGGCAAACGAAGAAATATATCTAAACTGATTTCAATGGGCAACCCTGGGAGTATATCTGCCATAGTGAAGGCTTGAAAAGCTGCAGATCTGATTAAAATGAACAATAAATAAATAAGTGAAGTAATATAGACCAAACCATGCACATACTAAGCCATATTTTACTCCATGAAAAGTAAAATTTGAAGATCTAAGCATGTATCTAGAACAGAATTATCTAGTTACAAACTTTACAACCCAGAACAGATTTCATATATATAGAATAGAAGCAACATATTAGGGCCAGATGGCACAAGAATTTGTCTAGCAGGAACCAAAAGTTACAAATAGATCAGGCCACTTAAAGACAAGATTCCTGTCATCATATTTGCTCTTCCAATATACACCTTTCAATCCAAGGAAAAAAAAATATTTGCTCTTCCTGTCATCTCTGTTATGCAACGTTTATGCTTGTTATGGAGATATCATAATAAAATAACAGTCAAATGCAGAAAAGGCAGCGTCGATAAAAACAGAGATGCATATTCTGATCCAAATCTCATTTCATTTATATACCACCGTTATGATTTATATATATATTTTAGGACATTCTCATATTTACAAGTTCCCATCATATTAGCACAAGAACATCCAAACTTCCAGCTGAACAAAGTTATGAAATAGTTTTTGAAAATAGAATCTATTCCTCACAAGTCTTGTCCAACATATAAATTTGTGTAACTTTGTATTATAAGTCCTACAACAGAAGAAAGTTGTACACATACTGCACTTGTGAATCTCTCATCCTAGTGGCTAGACATTAGTAGACATGGAAAGAAACTATTACCTCTTTAACTACATCTACAGATGATAAACAGTATATATACTCATAGATCGATCAGCAGTCAAAATGAGGTTATAACAACAATTTTAATTTTCACAACCAATCAATCAAATAAGCCAAAAAAAACCCTGTTACAAGTAATGAAACAAACAACCAAGAAAGAAAACCCCACCAAAATAACCACCCAATAGAAGATCTAAACCAGTAATAGAAGATCCAACATGTAGCAAGTTTCACAAAACAAAAACGAAAACGAACAGTCAAAAACCTCCATGAAAAGTAAAACCAGTGAAGTAATATAGATCAAACCATGCACATAAATAAGCCATAATAATAATAATAACAAAACAGTGTTTCATCACAAAAACAAAAAGGCATAGATTCGATTTGAACCTAAACTATACTACAAAGTACAAACAACCGATATATATATATATGAAGGTAATGAAACCGATTCAACATGCTTTGACGAGTATTTGAAAGAAAATAGAGAGATAACAGTGATAGTTCAACAAAACAACTTCCAAACCATAGTTTTTGCATGCAAAGAGGTAATGTGAACACAAACAGAGGTTCAAACACAGAAAAAGGCTAGAACAGAGAGAAGCTCACCAAGCTTCACAGAGAAGCTACTACGAAAAGAAAAGAAGAAGGAAAATGTGAGTTGAGTGAGTGAGAAGAATAGGAGAGTAAAAAAGTGGACAAATGAGGACTGAAAGCTTTCATTTTGGTTAATAGTGATAGTATATTTCCTTTGCCTGCAAGCTAAAAGGTGGATAGAGACCATTGGGTACTTAATCAGGCTGCCACGCGTACGTCAATCAACGGTTCCTATCCACTCTCTTCTTTGTCTTAATTTTTTCTTGTTATTCAACAACTTTTATCTCCCCCACGAATGAGACAAAAAAAGTCGCCACTACAAGTTACCTCCACCCTAAACCTGCTTGGAGCCCAAGAAATTTGACCAAGACCTTTATACCCTCTTAAATTTCTATCCTTTGATTCCTTTTGCTAGAGAGCCACGGTCCTTTGATATATGAAACAAAATAATTATGTCAGGGTAAAATAAAAATGAAAAGACTGTTCTCTTTCTCAGTTAAACTTTTTGGAACTTTAACAATAGTCTCATTTTCTCGTCTATTAAAATTCAACATCCATTTATTTTTGAGAAAGAACATGGTAACCAATAATTCAATTCATTTTTTGTGTCAAACTTCAAAATTCTGCACAACCATGGGTCCTTGGGAAAGGTATAACATCCCTTCTTCTTTTGTCTATTCCTGTTGCGAACTGCACAAGCCTTTCAAAGCCCAACCAAAAGCCCGCATATCCATTTTTTGCTTCGGAGCACCCATTAATAAGATTACCAAGCTCTGGACATGTGGGAAAATGAGAGTTCAACTGTGTGACTAGACAGCTAACTATTGGGATTTGCAGGTCCAAGTTTTGCAAAAATCAAACTCCATTTTTATCCTAGATGTTGTTACTAGATAGATGCAAAGAGAATCAACTTTAAAAGAAAAAAACGGTTTTTCTATCTACCTATGACCTATCAATGCCACAATGTACTATAATCAAATTCATCTTCCAATATACATTTTCCTACAACCTTATATGCAGTTGAAGTCGTCAACTTTATCTAACAGTAATCCAATTGCCGGATGACACTAAGTCGCACATTCTATTCGCTGCCTTGTCCTTGTCGACGACCTCCTCCTTTCACACCTAAGCCTTGAGAAAGGTATTTTGCTTGGAGTTGCCTTTTTCCTAGAGTCTGGTCCGTCGGAATCATAATCTAATCCAACATCTAAGACGCTCGCTGGTGAGCAAGCAGCAACTTCACTGTTAGACTTCTTACCAGTACGTTATGAAGGGATGGCTAAGTAATTCTTGAGTAGTATACCTCATTACCTCCTCTTTGGGTCCCTTTGCAAGTCCAATCCATCCTTGGAAAGTTTGGTTGGAAAAGGAGGAACTTCATTGCTGGATGCAATCTTCAAAATTGACGCCATCCAAGGCGGTCTTCCTGATGGGGCTTGATGTTTTTCCATTCAATGACTAAAATATCTTTGAGGCTGACAAACTGATGATGGAATGTAAAACAAAAAATTGATTTTCTTCAACATGTTCGAGCACTCAATTAAGTTGGGACTGGATACAACTATACTAGCAGACGAGACTCTAGACAGAAAGAACTTAAATGTCCAGGAAGTGTGTTCAAATTTATTTTTTTCTTTCGGTACACTTACATATATGTATATAAGATCCAGAACAATGGTACACTTACAACACAAACACTCAAAAGCATTCTTTCCAATAAGACTCTTCCTTGTATCTGAAAAAATCCTCCGATAATTATGAATCATGTGTATAACAAACTTTAGGTCAGATCCGAAAGAGATCCAACCTAGGCAAAATGTAAGACTAACATATTGTATTATAACCAACAAGCCCCAAAAGAATATCTGCAGTGTGTCATGGAGGATGAGCAGATACTGGGAAATGGAGGCTGCTGAAACTGTTGCTCACTCTGATAAAAAAAAGGGGCCTCCCAGCATTTTCATTCTATTTGATTTCAAAAAGGGGTACAGAGGGGTCAGTCAAGTACATGATAAAATACATGTTGACACAGCAAGGAGGCCTCCTGCCCCCACCTCATCCCCAATCAAAGGTGGCTGAAGAAGGAATGGGGTGACTCCATAAAAACATCACTATGATCTCAAGGATTCCTGGCACCTAAGAGGAATTCCTTCTGAAGTAAAGTCATCCTCTTCATCTATGTGCTTAGGGATGCGACCAGGCATACCTGTACAAGAATGTGCTCACGACATGATGAATTCGAATTTTCTCCATAATTGAAAAGTAATGCAGAATGCATGTAAGAAATCCAAAACAATCATACCATCTGCCATGTTGTTTGTTTTGTGTAAAAGAAATGTCCCAGACAGGATTGTAAGAAAACCACACATCTCGGTGACAATCTGAGTTGCATTTTGTCGATCCCAGTCCTGAAGAAAAAAGTTGTAAAAATGCTAATACAAAACAAAGAATAACATTTACATGCAAAGGGAAGTTGGAGATGACCACAATATCAAAACTTTGAGATGGTGGTTGCAAGTTGCTACAAGATGGCATGACATGTGGTCAACCCCGCAGTGGGGTTTCTTTTTCAAAAATCTCATCTATATACTCCTTAGCTGCAAAAACAATCCCATGTCTTCATCTTGCTCTCTAGATGCGTGTATCAGTATTACACTGTAGATAAGATTACACTAGTTCTGCATTTCGATAGGTTATGAACTTCTGATCAGGTGAACTCTGAGCTGCATTTCGATAGGTTATGAACTTCCTAATACTGTTGTAGGTGACTTTGAGTGTGAAGTTTCCTCTCAAAGATGCAGTCCAGCAATAATTTCTCGTGCTATAGCTTAAGCTAACCATCTAATCTAAGCAGTAGCATCTCAACTCAAGGAATAGCTTTTCCCTAAAGAGGAAAGAGCAGCTATGACCCCATGACGTGTACGTGTCGGATAAACCAAATCTTCATTGAATTCTAAACGGTTCTCTTCCACTATTCATAGTAAAAAATAGTCAAGTTTCCCTGAAAACTGAGTGTGAATCTTATTCATCGGTAAATATAGACTATAGACCATGTGCTCATACTTATTTCCTTTTATTATATTTTTCAGTAATAGCTAATACACCATGTAATCATAATTTTGAACTAAAAAAATCCACCAACATGCCAATCAAGTGTACATCTTCCAGTGTTAGTCTCAATCTGCTCATCTGTTGTCACTTTGGGGCATAAGCATGACAACTAACACTTTGGAGGTCCCACTACCTAGTACCTATCACCAAAGAACTCAATCTACCAATCCTTAATCCTTGTTTTCCCCTTATTGTCAGGTAAAGTGCAGCCAGTAAGCAGAAATAAAAAGAAAGTTGCATTTGTTCATCAAAGTGTGAAATTAGTATTTAAACAAGCTTACCTTAAACATGATCACACTGGCCAAAATGGTCAACATTGTAAACATCACATAGTATATAGGTGATACAACAGCTGTGTTGAATGTGTCAAGGGCCTGCAAATTAAAATGAGGAATCAAACACACTTCCAGCCCAATCACTCAAGAAAATGATGAAGAAGAATTGTATATTTTTGTACATATATGGATAAGTATCAGACAATGCAAAAGCGATCACACTCCAGTATTAGGTCAACCAACAAAAATGCATGCAAGATTACACTTGCATAAAGAAAAACACCTGAAAGGAGGGAAAATTGTGAATACCTTGTTTAAATAGTTCATCTGTGTAAGCACGCAAGTCAAAACGACTAGGCCGAATACCCACGTCTGGGGAAATATTAACTGATTCGTTCCAGAAAATGTCAATTTCAAAGCAATTCCAAGCGCTTTAACACTCATGACCTGTCAGAGATACTAGCAATTATAATTTTGCAATTTGCACAAGAAAATAAGAGTCACAAAAATAAACATTTTACTTACAAAGTACCTACCGATAAAGAACCTACTAGTGAACAGACCCCAACATACACCATTATATGAGTCTGTCCATAATGTGGTATAACACGGACAATAAGTATAAAAACAGCTACAATCACCAGAGCAGCATACAGGAGGAAACCTGTATGAAGACAAGCTTGATACATTAGTACTGAATGACCTGATCAAAGAAATAACTGTAAAGTAGTGCCACGATCTCACGACAAGTCGACAACCATATATGATAGACCAAATGGAATCACCTGCCTCTGTAGCAAGGTCCCATACTTCTGCCACAGATTCAATCATTTGTTCTTGAGGAGCATGTAAAACAATTGTAGTTGACCCTACTACACAAAGAACACAACCAAGAACACCGAAGATGTGTAGCCTCTCCCTTAAGATGATATGTGCAAGTACAGCACTGCAAGATAAGATCGAATTAGAAGATGGTATTATAGAACTAAAGTTGCATTACAGCGTTGGACTTTGATTAGGTGCCTGATGATGATGCTCAGTGCACCAAGAGGTGTGACCAAAATAGCTGGCGCAAATGCATAAGCAGCAAAGTTGGCAATTTCACCAACAACCACTGCAAAGTATGACGTTAAGCGTTAGTACATGCATTTTTTTAATATCACGCAGACAACTATTAACTTATGCTTAATAGCTGATAGATATCGACCATAAAACTGCTGAAAAGTTACTTCGCACTTAGTAGAATATATATAATGTAAAGTTCTATATAAAATTTGCAAAGAATAAGTCGCTGAATCTAAGACGAACTAGGGGTGCCTATAACCTTTGTTCAAAGAAAACAAGTCTGGTCACAAGGAACAAAATGACACAGTTTCAGTATGCCCTAGACTTATATATGAGCATTTTTTTTTTCCGTTATAATAAGTTTAAAGTGAAAGCAAAGAGGAGTTTAGGTCAATAAATATACCAGGTATTTTCTGTTTTCTATTGTTCAACACATGATTTAAGGCCTTCCAGACAGATCTAACAGATTTTCTTACAAAACAATCTAAAGATTATTCCCGTCGCAATAACTGGTTAAGAAAAAAGTCAAAAAATAATAAGTAAACAAACTTATGACCATAAATTTCCGCACTTGTATTTCTGTAGCAAACAGAAAAAAAACTGAATAAAGTGATTGTGCTACCTGAGCAAGTTCAAAGATTATATTAGTTAAGTATTGCCACAAAACACATTGACCAGGGAGAGTAACACATCGTACGGACACATAATAGGATATTGCACCAAGTCATGCAAATAGCGCTCAGCAGGTGGGGCCTAAGAGATGAACAAGTCATTCAAACTGACAATGCCAAATAGAAGAATGTGAAAACAAACAGAAGGAAGAAAAAAGCCTCATATAACTATACCTGAGATAATTCCAACAGGATTATATGACCATTACAGCTTAAGAACTTATCTACTGGGCCAACGCGTTCTCACAAAAGCAGGGCCAAGCTTTGGGTCCCGCTGTATTTGAACAAACACGGCGGCCAATAGCCTCAAGTTACTGATGTCAAGAGGCTTATAAGCAGCCCTTGCACTAGAAATATTTCTGGCAATGCTTCGATGAGTTTTATTTGGGCTTAATGGAATCCACAAGCAAGAGAAGATGAGCTCTGAAAAACTGCCTCAATGCAACACAAGTGTGGTAGCGACTTGTTTTCGAAGCTGTCAGTAGCTCTGAAGATGATCTATCATTTGAAGCAATCCAGGATTGGACAAAGCGAGTGTACCAGAATTACCTCCAAATCTCACAGAGGCAGCACCATGTAAGAGAATTAGTACTTTCTCCAAACCCTCCTGAGCGCCGAAAAGCATCAAGAACCGCTTTGAATATTTAAAGCCGCAGCAAAGAATACAGCGCATTCTTTCTGGCTTGATCTTGAGGGCACTGAAGAAGCTGAAGAGCTAACTCAACCACCTGATGGATAACATCAGTAGGAAGAGCACAAACACGTTCCATAATTCCCTGCAAGAACTAGATGAGTAACACATGGTAATAGTCCATGTTAAAGAACTCTAACAAGGTTTTTGTTAACCAACCTGAAGAGATCCAATAGTAAATAAGCACGATGAGAGACCGAAGAAAGTCTCAGCAACTCTTGGCACAGCAAGAAGTTTTTGCATGCCACCACGGTCTACGAATAGAGCAGCAAATTTCCGGTGTGCAGCTAATGCACAAATTAGCTTCAGTACATCAGGCAGAAGTAGCATGCCCTTTGGTATCTCTGTGTTTTTAGAACTCTTTGCTAAGAGTGCGAGACAAACATCCACTCCTTTTTCATGCAAAACGGGGCCAAGAACTTCAACATATTCTCCCAGAATTTCAAGACACTGTATGCAATATTTTTCTCTCAATTGTGCAAGAGATTCATTGTCCAAGAAGAAATTCCCTTCTACCTCCTCTTCTATATCTGCCTCTACAGCTCTTGAGTGTGTTGAATCATCATGAGTGTTACCAGAGGTCCTGCAACACATAGCAGTCAGAATAACATCCATTTTGAAGATGAAGAGAATAAATTAAGTATCAAATGATTTTCACATGCCTTGAGACCTCCGTTGCATTAGCGGCATCGACAACAGTAGATGCGGCTTCCAAAGCAGCCAAAACTGCAGCTTCCTCGTCATTAGTAGTTTTCAATGCCTAATTAGATAGCATATATCAATGACTTTAAGTTTTCACAAAGAAAAAAAAATTAACAACCAAATGAGAATAAAATCTGAAAGGATCTGAACACAGTTCTTACTTCTAAGGCAGCAGTATTGACAAGTTCTGCAGCGGCATCACCAGCCGCTTTAATGGCCTCGCAGGCTTATTGGCTGCCATGGCTTCAGCTTCAGCAGCTCTGGTTGCTTTCTTTACCAAATCAGATATGTCCTTTGTACCAACTTTGCATTCCAGGAAGTGATCATCGTTATCCTCCCTTCCCATGTGAATGGAATCAGCATCATTCTTACTTGATTGCTTTTTGGGATCAGCCGCTCCTCTCATTTCTGTATTTCTTAATACATTCCTTTACCTTATGCTCCGTCCCTGTCCAAATTTTATTCCAGACACTGGTGATGTTAAAGCCCTTTCATTCTCTAAGGCTCCTTCAATACTCCTTCCTTTTCCTCTAAGCCTTGACCATCGGTTTGCTCTGCGCCTTGAAGGATCATCTCGTGTATTCTCATCAGCATCTTCGTCTCTTATGCTTGTCCCATATCTCTCACTAAACTTAGCCTTCCCATCACGTGACTCACGATTATGTCTTATTTCTTCCTCAATCAACTCAACACCATCTTCATCCACCTCACAAATACCTCCACCTTCACTCAAATCATCATCTAATTGTTCCTCCCCATGGACTTGCTTAAGGGAAATCCTTTTATCACGGTCCCTCTCAATGCTACGATCATCTAGTAACACCTCATCGCCTAAGTGAGTAGCATCCAAGGCTTGCCTAAATCTACCCCTATTGTCCTCTCTACCTCTAATGCAAGTAGCACCAGCTGTATTCTTACCCTCTGCTAGATAACTTACTTCTTTCTGGTTTGTGCTTGTCTCCCCAAGAACCCGGGTCCGAAGATAGCGCATAAGCTTGGCTGACAATCCTGATGTCAATACATCTTCCACCACTTGACCACCTCTGAGATCATCAATTGAAAAAAATAAGTTAGAAGAGAGAGTAAACCGGGTATGAGACCAATAAATCCAATTACAAATACCAACCCAGCTAAGCATACAGCCAGAAGTCCAGTGCCATAAGTCTTCAGCATTTCAGAATATGTAGGTTGGTCTCCACAATGCTCATGTTTCTCCTTATATTCATCAACAGCTAACCTCACATTGTCATCCATTACCCACTTTTTAATGTTTTCCACAACGTCGTCTTCAAAGACATGAGGATACTGCATCCCAATTGTGGATCATTGTTAAAACAAAAGTATCCATGATTGTGTCAGAGTAAATCAAACTAAATAAATTATAAGAGCATAGAAATGAATGAGCTTACACTCCAGGTCTGAGAAGTAGTCTTGCAGCAGCTGATTTCACACTAGTTGAGTATCTAGCTTCAGATAAAAAGCTAGATGATATCAACTCAAAGAAATCTTCATTATCCTGAAAGAGACTTGTATCTTAGAACACATAAGAGAATTGTAAAGCTTATTTAGAGATGACGTGGACAGTATCAAGAATTACCAACTGATTAGAGTTTTTTGAAAAAGTAATTAAAATAAAAAGGGATTGCAGTTCATATCTTACTCGGACCAAGTTCCCAGCCTTCCAATGTTATGAGAAGCCCTTCCATTACTGGGAGAGGAATCTCCAGACTCCTCGACATACCTGAATGGTAAGAAAACAGAAAAACAAGGAAACTTTCAAAGGTTAAACCAAGTACGAGCGACTTACCAGATAAAACAAACCTCCAGCTTATTTAACTAAAATTATCAAACTTGAAGATTTTTATTTCACTTTTATCTCTTCTTTAAGAGAGAGGGGAGGGGGATTGATGTCAATTTCAAACATGAAACCGAATATATGCTGTCAAAGGCGTAAGGGCCGCCATGGAAGCCTTGCCCTGTCGCGCCTGGGCAGCACCTTTGACCAAGTCAACATACATTTTGACCCAAAAACTAATGTCTGCTTTAAAGTAACATACATTAAATGTCTACATCTCGAAAACTAAATTTCTTGCAGTTTGTTTATTCTTTTTTATATTTTCTTCTCTTAAGCTTTTTATATTTTTAAGTTGCTTTTAGTTTTAAACGCCTTTCCACCTTGCCAAAGTGCTGCTGGGTAAGTCATGGGAAGACTTTGAAGCAGGCTAAAACACATAGGCATTAATGTGACAAACTACTACCAGTAAACATAAATAATAGAGAATACTGCTAACCAAAAATGGGCATTCTCAAAACTTAATCTTCCAATGCATACTAATAACAACAATCCTATCTCGAGAATTCAAACCTAATCATATTAATACTATAGCACATAATTTTTCAACTATGTTAACTTCAAGAAAAGCCCGTACCAAACAATAAAAAAAAAAAAAAAAAAAATGAAAACTACCTCGATTCTTCAGCCTCAAGCATAGAAGCTAATGCATGAATAAGTTTAGGGCTTGGATCATAAACTCTTGAGCTTTGTTAACCAAAACATCTTCTTCGGTTTCAACTTTCTGTTCTTCTTCTTCTGGTTCTGGTCTTCCCCTTGATTTTCATCTTCTGTTATTATAGCAGCAGCAGTTGAAGAAGAAGCGGGTTCCATTTAAAAAAAAATGAAAAAAATTAGGTTTTGAGTATTTATAATTTTGTACAGATGAAAAAAGAGGGTGTGTGTGAATTAGGAAAAATTTTAATACCTAAAAGTGGTGACTAGAATCATCAGTGACGATTGACACATTTTTTTTGGTCCTTTTGCGTGACCGGTGGGTTTTTAAATTAGTCCCTATTGGTGTCATGGTTTTGGTTGTTAGTCATTAGTTTTTATGTGGAGTAGTAATTAGTCCCTGATATGGGAGGCGATAGTAGCGTTAGCGATAGAGCAAATTCATAACGCATTGGAGACTCCTGGGATCAACTTGTTGAAATTTAGCCTAGCTCGTTAGTAAAAATAATTTGTTAGCGACGAACTATGGGCTCTTAATGGGGCTATCAGAATAAACCAACAATGTCAAGGTCCCATTTCGCAAATGACCAAGGTTTATGGATTGGATGGCTTTCTCGTCACGGAAGTTGACCCATATCATATATCATGTGTTTGACAAGGCACACACTTCTCGGACAAGCTTTAACATCCTTTCGCATGTATGGCCACCAATACCGTGGGTCATTGCTATATGTGGCGAGGACTTAAGCCCGGGAGTGGTGTTCATATAGTCTGAATGAATTCGCCTAGAGGCCTAGTAAATTGTTTTGTTGCGCCCAACAACGGGCGAAGGATAGAGACTTCAGGACTTTTGCCGTGATAAAGTTTTTTAGTCATGAAGATTTTCGAGCATCGTCAAATTTGCATGATGATAGTGTCGGTGAATGCGAGACATTATCGATTATAAGCTTCGTTAGAATCATCTTAAAGCGTAAGTGGTTAATCCGGTGTTGTCATGCGGATTGGCGACTTGATTTTCCCGCGGATAAGTATCGCGATAGAGATGGGGATGCCTTACATCATACTTGGAGGATCGCATGCGTTAATGATAGATGTAAAATTTCATGCAATGAGTTGAGCAAGTCTAAATAAAATCCATTCTATCATTGCGAGCCGCGTATTATCATTCAAATTGGATAGCGACTAAGCTTATAATAACTAATCAGTAACCAAGTAGCGTTATTTGAAGAGTTGTTAAATTATACCACAAATAGCCAGTTTTTGGACTTCGGCCATATTATTTGTCGCGTCAAATCCCAATGTAGAACTTCTCAATTATGTATTCATTCGAACTTCAAGATGACACAAACAAGGCCGGGGCCGGACTTATTATCGAAGCTCGAGTTGTAAATATAGCAAGTAGGCGTATATCCGATAAATATTTCAAGTCGTCACCCAGGGAGGTAATTACAATTAGAGATCGGCGTTTTCCTCATCGAGTAATGCTTTTCGACATAAGAATATCATCAATAAGAAAAATCAGCTATTAAGCGAAACCAAAGTTTGTCTCTGTTTAATTGTATGAGTGTCCGAGACAATGTTGTAAACGCTTTTAAGGTAATTTTTCCATTCTGCGACTCGATCCAGTAGGCTAAAAAAATTTGCGCAATGGATATTCGACAAGTATAAACCCGACTATTCCTTCTTTGAAATAAGCTTTAAGACATCGGCCATTATGAAACAAGGCTAGTGTAATATTTTCAATACAAGAATGCCTCGAGACATATGGCCGGACATTATCCGCGGACAGATGCCTAAGAATCGTCGAGGCAATAACTTGTTGAATAATTTGGCGATCCCGGTGGAACGGTAGCGGGTCGTATGTCGGATGTTGAAAATGAATAGGAGGGAGTAGTTCGATACCGCCGGAGTTGACTTGGAACCGCACATTCGCGATGATCGTCGATAAGTGCATCGAGAACTTAGGCTCGTCGAGCATTCATCATAACTTTTAGAGCGTGATCGCCGGTTTTGTATAAGAACCGCAGACGGCGCCAATTATGTTTCGACCGGATATGATCAAAACATCAAGTGTTGATAAAAGAGGCGAAGAGCATTAGAAAAGTAATTGGAAAAATGATGGTGATCGGGGAATGATGAGACTGTACCTTTGCGGTTTGCCTAAATGTACCCAAATTATCAATGGGATCAAATCTCGAGGAATGTAGTTAATGAATGAAAAATAGTTTGGTATTTATATAGGTAGAGTAGAGAATCCTTGTAGCTCAAGTATTCTGTAGCTTGAGTCATTGTGATAGAATATAACTCTCAACTGATAATTATCTCTTTTGATAAGAAACGAATTTGGACATAAATTATTACATTAGTGGAAAGCCATGTGGCTAAGGTTGACGCCTTAGACACATGAGTTAAAAGGGTTTGTACATCGATTCATGGTATGGCGAATTGGGCTTTAGCCCTGTCGGTAATGAATAAAATGGAGATTCCTACCAATGGGCGTTAAGCCCGTAGGTGGGGTCGAAGAAACAAGCATCACTTTGCTTGGGGTGAATATCGCCACCACTAGACTACTACTCTACTACTGAGTGACTTCAATCTTCAAATTAAAAGCCACCGGTTAAACTTTTAGCCTTCCTTTGTATTAGCCACTTTCTTCAACCTTGGCCACAATTCTTCCATTCTTATCGATCCGTTCAAGTTTGTGACATCCTCACAACTTGTCCACATTGGGCTCCATATTATCTATATTAGAAGGAAACCATTTGATGTTAAAGAAATTAACATGGCATGACATAAAAAATAGAAAAAATAAAAGAATCCTGCGCTGGCGGTCCAAATATCCAATCACGAAGTGCAAATTAAAGCCTCAATATTTGCGGGCTTGAGGATACTTCTGAAACTTATCGACAACCCTACCACCAATAATACTGAAAGTTGCTTCTGAGGCAACGGTTGATATAGGAAGGGACAGAACATCACGAGCCATTAAAGATATATCAGGGTATCGATACTGATTCCCCTTCCAAAAGTGAAGGACATCCAACTCTAATTTTCTATCCAATCTTGGTTCATCCAAGTATAACTCTAATTGACTTTTGTTGTTGTGAGTAGACATTTCTTCATCATCAAATGTGTCAAAATCCTGGATCATAAGATATGATAGGTGGTACATAGTCACAACAATATAAAATTGATAGAAACATATTTAAAGAACTATATAAATGTAGTTTTACCTCCATAACAGTATCAAGGCAATTTGGAGAATGATTTGATGGATTCTTTGAAGTGGTACTGGCAGACTCATTAACATTTTGCATATATTGAGCAAAAAGAGAAGACAATTTAGTAGAAACATCATCTAATTGAGATGAATCTTTACCAAAAAGCCTACTGTAACACCATTTCACAAATTTTAACTTGTATTGAGGATCTAATATCACAGCAATGGCAAGAATCCCAAAATAATCTGACCAGTACTTCTCAAATTTAAGGTTCATTTCAACAGCCATGGACCGTAGAAAATAAAATCACCATCTTTTATAGCTTTGGCCAAAGTGTCTTGCACCATAAACACTTAGGGAAAGAAGAAGTTTGATGTAGGATACTGTGTCCCGGAAAATATGCAAGTCACCTTATAAAACACACCCAAAAACCGACAAATCTTCTCAACCCTACTCCACTATTCTCCAACAGGACAATGAGTATAATTCGAATCACTTAACTCTAAATGAATAAAAGCATTACGGTAGTAAAGAGCACTTTCAAGCATTAGAAAGCGTTGAATTCCAACGAAGTTGGAACATCTTGGTATAAACCCTTTTTACGTTCCAAAGAAACTTGTGCAATACAATTAGAGAACCTTTGCTTTATTTGTTGTGAACCTTTCAAATACTTTACACTTTCTCTAATCTTCACAACAGAATAATCAATTGCTTTCAACCCATCCTGAACAATAAGATTTAGAATGTGCACACAACAACGAACTTGTAAATATTTACTGTTACATAATAAAACATTAGTTGAAACCTTCCTTAGTTAACTCTCCTAACTATTAAAATCTACAAGACAAACAAATTATTTTGTCCACAAGTCACTTCTTGCTCCACATGTCACTTTGTTTCATTCCCACATTATCTACCTACATCTGATAGACATCATGTTGGCAACCATATATCTTTCCCTCCCTCTTCCCTTTTTGACAATCTACTAACTTTATTCCCTTTCACACTATCCCAAATTTCATGCGCCCCCCCCCCCCCCCTATATATTCATTATATTAACACATCACCTCACCTATAATTTTACCCTTATCCATTTCTCCTCACAAATCTACACATCACCATAAAACCATGTTTATCCACTGATCATATATATCCTACCCACTAACCTATTTGCCTTACATTCCACGGGCTTTTTTACAATTCAATGGAGCAGCTCAATTTATCATTTTCATTCTAAACATATTTAGGTGCCTCTATATATATCTACATTATAGTTTAAAGCAGTCTCAAGGATACCATACAATATCAAACATAACAGTATAACTCACTCTAAATAAGATCGATCACATATTCATCCCAAATTTTCCACCTTTCAATCTTTCTCATTATTACCAAAATGTCATCTGCTCACCATTGTGTTAATGATATTATTGGTAATGGCAATTGGAAAATAGTTTATGCAATTGCTCCGAATTTGGGAAACAACAGATTATACAACATATCAATTCAAGAGTTTAGACATCTTTGCTATTTGATGAACATGTGCGTTATATAATTCATTTTATTATTTATTCACATTAAACCTATTAAACAACTTAATTATGATTAACATTAATATCTTACTCTAACCCATTTGTTGTTTTTCTTACCATATTAGGACCCACGAGAATACCGCATAAAAATCCCGTTAAACGTTGAAACAAAGTTCAGACATCAATTCGAAGAAAATCACATTTACTATATCGAAGGGTTCACTCCTTATAAAGCAGTTAATTCCCGTAATTTAATCGCTGAAGAATGGATTCTATACTTCAAATGGACTACAAAAATTAAACCTCAAAATACAGATAATCTTCCATTTCCAGAATATGCTTTCTCATTCATCCCTTTCTCTGATATACCAAACCAGTTCAATACCAGACATCTAATAGGTCATCAAATATATAATTGATTTCAACTAAGCTTTTATATTTTTTTTATACATCATAATATAATCTAAAAATTTTGATGTCTTTTTTACAAATGTAGTTGGACGAATCTACACGTGGAACCAAGCCAGATCGATCAAGAAAAATAACGGACGTGATACCGTGATTAAGAAATTGAACTTCTAAATGAAGAGTAAGTTAACTAATAATACTAATATTACTAATAAATTTCCACTTGTGTTTTCTAAATTCATATAGTAACAAAGTTTTTTACATGTAGGGGCTATCTGTTAAAAGTTACTATTTGGGCGTTGCACCAAACAACTCGATCATACAAAATCTGGAAAAATTCAAATAGATCGATTCTCATTGTTGCTTCTACAACTCTTAAATATGATAATGGTATTGTCATATATAATCAAATTATTATTATTTTATATATCTACTTTACATATCATAATATATTGTGTATAATATTTTAAAAATAATATCATCTTTTATATACGACAGGTGAATATGTGATGTCCTCTACATCGGCAACAAAGTTATATCTTAATTTAGACATTCCAGAAGTTGCGATTATTAAAAATAGGTATTATTGCTAAAGCAAAATTAAATTTAAGCTAAACAAATATTTGCAACTTAACATTTTAATGATGAAACTGTCTTCCGTTATATAGTCTAATTCAAAAAGAACCTCAACAATTGCAAGTACAACCTCCTCAATCACTATCCCAATCAATTGAAGGTACATCGTCGCAGGAACTCACTACTCTATCTGATATTCTTGAGTCACTAAATGATATTCCGTTACAGGTAATCAAAAAATATATATAGAATTTGTTTTTTTTCTATATTGTGGTTTTAATTTGTACATTATTAACGATATTCTATTCAGGTTATTCAATTCAAATGTGAAGCAACCATCTCCACTATACTTTACGATGATGGATGGTTTTATGTTGGATGTATAAGTTGTCCTAAATCGATTACTAAGACCGACAATGTTTACAAATGCCCAGCGCATGGAGTAACTCACCACGAGAAAAAAAAGTAATTAAACTATACACAGTTAACATCATATATTTTATCACTTATACATACTAAACATTTTCAAATGCTCAGGTACCGTTTGAGAATGGAAATTATCGACGAAACTTCAAAAGCACGAGTTGTCGCATTCCGTGAAAGCATTACACTTCTACATAAAACTGAAAATGAGCTACATATAATTGAATCACGAATTTACAAAGCTACAATTGTTTGTCTAAATTTTAACCTTTTTTCCATTTCACGGTAACTTGATGTCTACAATAATTGATTGTATACATGGCGGTTATCTTGAAATACTCTTGGGGCTCTTTCAAAATCTTATTGGATATAAAGCTATCTTTTCACTAAAAATAGATGAGTTCAACAGGCAACACAAAAATAGTTTCTTCCTTCATTTACAAAAATATGTCCTATTACAAGAGCTTCATCAAGCAAATAGGATCACAATAACTTAATCAAGCAACTAGGCTCTCAGTCAAGATACTTACACAAAATCCAGTTTGTACAGTTAATATAGTGTGTTAAGTTGTTTTTCTCTCTACTATGTCAACTGTTAATATAGTGTGTTAAGTCGCTTTTCTCTCTGCGATCTCAGCTGTAATATGTACCTTTTCACTTAATTATGTTAATTATTAAATATTATGTTTAATATTCTTTTTTCCTTTTTTTATCAATCCCTTTTCATGGTCAACGTTTTCCCATACATAATCAACTTAGTCCTTTTGAATATATATATACCAATCATAATTTGTGTTCATTTTTTTTTTTTTTTGTACCTTACTTAAGTAAGCTTCCACCTTTAACCTCCTTAATAATATGTTTGCTTTGTCAATACATACTTACACATTAAATTCGATATCAATATTGTGAATTAGTGGTTAACACTGATATTATATTCATTATTGCATCAAACTACCAATTATCAAACACTCTTCCATATAAACCATGACTACACCTAATACTTCCCCTCCCCACGACAACACATACAACATCAACATTTCCACCTTTTTAAACACACTACTCAAATTCTTAACATCAACAGTTTAAATATTCTTCATACTCATAACTTAAATAGCTAATTTTTAATACGGTCTTTCTTCAACAAGCTTAAACTCCAACTCAGAGCTTTAACCCACTTTCTATTTTCTTCCAAAGCCTTCCACACATCTAAAACAACAACAAAAAAATATCTATTTATAAATGCACAAAAAATTTAAAAAATTATGAACTTTAAAATAAAATCCAATTACTTTTTCAACCCATAAGTATTATTATAACATAATTTTCCAAGGCCGCGAGTATCCTTCTCAAAACAATCCTACAATAAATGATTAAACAAAAACAAACAATTATTACAACATTTTTTAATCAAAGTAACAATTAAGCAGTATACAATTAAACCCAAAATGTATATGAACATAACAACGTACTTTGATATCGATACTTGGCGCACTTACAACTAAAAAGACCTACAGATGAACGAAATTCATACCCTTGCTTTTTCTTCTTTCTTTTCTTCCGCCCTACCTCAACTCCACTTAAACGTTTCTTTTTAATCTCACCCACTTTTGATTTAGTTAAACCAGCTTTGGATAATCTAATCGCAAAAAATAAGGGGAAAAAATACCCAGTTAATAAAAAAAACAAATGCTACTAACAACATTAAATCCATCAATATGTCAACTTTACTTTTCATGAGTATTAGATTCCTTCTTCTTCTGAAGGGATATTACGCTTTCCTCAGGCGGCTGTTAAAACAAAAATAAACCATCATCAGCAACTATATATACTTTTATGAAAGCATTGCAAAAAAAACTGTTTATTAAACTTACAAACATAAACCAATTCTCATAATTAACTTGAGTATTTAATGAACATTCACTACTGCTTGAATATTCAGCACTACTAATCTCAATTGGTTCATTTATATCACCCAATAAATCGTCATCACTACTAATCAAGAGATCTGAATCAGCCATTTTTTTACTTTATCAGATATAGCAAGTAAACAAAAACACGATAGCAGGGCTATTTTACTTTCCAGCCTTCTCTCTAATATATAACAACATCATTTGCATCAAAATAACATCAATTTTTTTTTCAATCAAATCTTTACAAGTGTTTTACCTTTCATCACGTGGAGAAACAAATGTTGAGGGAATTCTGAAGCTCACATAACATGTCAGAACAAATCAAAATACTTGGAGTTGGACAATTACGTACAAAAGCCCAAATTCATTAAAACTTAAAACCCATTTCCTAATAAGACCCACGATATCATCTTTTAACTTCAAAAGCCCAGTCATATAAAAAAAAGCCCCTATATAATCCACAACACTGACTTTAAACCAATTTGATAAACTTAATTGCCTCCATAACTTTCATTTTACTTGAGCACACTATTCTAATATATCTTTGCTAATGGACTACTAAAATTAAAATATACAAATCATATATAAGCCAAAAAAACTACAAATAGATCATGAACAATGCAAGAAAACACAACGTTTCACTTAAAAACACCAACATAGAATTTTTCACAAAATATGCGTTCATTAGGAATTAGTTGATCCATCAATATTTATATAATATTCCTATTGATGCGAACATTCTTTATTTGATTTACATTGTTATTTCACAAGACATTTACTAAAAGTTTTATACCAACACTCACCTCATTAATTAAACCCAGTATAGTTGAATCTTTATCTCAACTTCAAATACACACCCTGAAACTTAATTACCCTATACCTCCATTAAGCTAAGAAGGACCAAGGATGAACCAACTATTTTCAAACTCATTGATCACAATTATAATCTGTCACTTCCAATGGTTTATCAATAAGATCAAGTATGGTTTTATCAAGGTATAATCAAATAATGATACATACGAGTTTCGACTAACAACTGTTATCAATGCATGCAAAAGCCCAAGGCCTTCAATAAAAAAAACCCAATCAATGCCAGCATATGTCCATCAATAATTCATGTTACAATAGTAAGCTGGGTAAAACGATCCCTTAATAAATAGCAACTCTCATTAAAGTCCAAATATACAGAGTGGTGCAGGAGTTTTTACCATCCAAATTGACAAGAAATATTGCAAAATCACTGCCATTAGCTAAACAATGACTACCTTACTCGACACACAAACTTGCTATCCTCAACAGTTGGAACCAAACTTTCCAATACCGCCATATTACATTTGAAAAGTACATATCAAATAGCAGTAGGTGCTTCCAAAAACAACAAAACTGCCCTCAACTTTCAAACCTATCAAACCCCAACTCAAGAACATCAAGTTTCAAATTACTCCTACTTACCATTTCTTAGACCTTCCTCCTACTATAATTCCATTAGCTAAATGACATATTGTTCCTGCTACAGCTTCAGTACTCAATCTGTCAAATTAAACATCACATATTCAATTTAGCCGACTATTATATAGGAACTAACTCTACTCAACTCCATTATATAGTAAATAACTTGCACTAAAAAAACATACCTATAAATAACTTTTAATGTTAAACTCTTCTTTATCTTTTATTACCTTTAGCAATCTGAGCACTCGAATTTGCTTCGTTCTAAAGTTCTTTAATGGTCTTTGTTTTAACTTTATAGTCAACATTTTCTTCAACAATTTATTTTTTCTCCACATCTATATATCTCATACAATTGCTAAGCACTTCCACTAAATACTCCATACACTCCAATACAGTTTTTCTTTCAAACTTATTCTTATAATAATCATATACATTCTCCACTTCATTTCTTCCCTTGAGACTCTCAATATAACATTACAACCAACACAGTCACTTAAAAAAAAATTAATAAATTAACGCATTATAAATAATTATATTCCATACTAAATTTTTTTAATTAAAGATATAAAAATATACTCATCCAATAATCTTTGTATTCTAAGCACCAAATTTTCCATTTCACTATTTACATACCTATTACACCCCGATGTATACAACACCTCTCCTACTTTATCTACTTCTCCATCTTATTAACAACCTTATCGATGACACTTTGTGACATAGATGGTTAACTCTCATCCTACAATTATTATCTTTAAATAAACATTAACTCGGTCCAATCAAATAAACTGTACATTTGTACCCATATCCTATAATAGTAAACCCTCAAAAATGCCTTAAAATGAACCTCAAGCCTTTATTTCCCAAATAAAACTTTTTATACTTTCGAATTAAAAATTAGATTTAACAAATAAAAGTTATTTTCGTCGTTAATTTTAATGGAAATCTCAACAAAATAAACCTTGGATTGCAACACCCAATTCTTGATTAAATCTTTCCACGTTCAAAAAACTGACAACTTATAAGACCAGTGACCCATCGAGTTATAGCATCCTACATTTAATGGGACTCGACTATTTCTTCACTATTAAAGATGCGACTAACAACAGTACCTCTTATGATCCAAAGGATTTTATTATAAAAAAAAAAAAAAAAAAAAGGATCCAAAGGATTCCCATAACACCTGAGTGTGATGAAACAAATTCAACCTTCATGCTTTTGAATTAAACCATCGACACAATGTTATCAACTTATTTTCACGCCCAAAAACTTTACAAACTTATTATTCCTTAAATACACAAAGACCAACAATCTAAGTCAATCTAACTTAAAGACACAGAGACCCACAAAGGCAAACCCACACTCTATAACTCACTAAGAAAGGCTAACCATTGCAACAAACAAACCTTACAAGTAGTTACAAATTAATGTTTTTTCCACAGCAAAACGCCACCTTATTTAGACTTCAAACTAATTCCAATTGAACCTAACTACACAAAAGCCACATACAAATTAAAATCTGATTACCCCATTTCTTAAACAATCAACATGACGGTTATATATACCTTGATTGCTTCAATTGCATATTCAACTCAAAACAAACTCTCATTCAGGGACAACATGTTAACCCCTTTGTCTAAACTTTAAAATATACCCGAAGTTTTTTCTGAGTATTTGAGGTGATTGACATCAAATCGGAAGTTCTATGTGTTACTTGGAAGTATTTATTCTGCAAAAGGCGAAAAATGGTAGAAAGAGTCCAAGAGGTTTTTTTTTTTTTTTTTTAAAGTAAAAGAACCCAAGACGCGTCGGTGCTCACTAAACTTTATTTGTTCACTTAACTGTTTTTTTCTCAACACGGCCCCTTAAAACATAAAAATTACCTCAACAAAAACGTTTCATTTTTTATTCATCTACCTCGAGGATATCCCTATAGGTACGACATCCAATACCGTTGGATCTCGCCGAAAATCAAAAACAAATTCACATTCTCTCTTTTTTTTTGTTTTTGATTTTCAGACCGTTAGATCTGAGCCCAAATCTTTTTTATTGCCACTTATATATAAGCTAACTATATCGTGCGTAGCACGTGCACTCACATAGTATTTTTTAATGTTTTAAGTGCAAAGTTTTCTAAAACAGATTTCTTAAAAGCAAGGGTAGCTACATTTTATTCAAGAAAATGGGCCTAACCCGGTCCAGACCATGGACTTTCAAAACTAGCCTAGGGTTTCGCCGTTATTCCTTTTTTCTTTTAAGAAGGGTTTACTAGGGTTTTGCAGTTGTCAAAAAAAAAAGGGGACTAAAAATAATACATCTGCAACAGAGTTATTGAATTGAGAGAAGAAGGAAGTAGTAATGAGAGAGTTAAAGGGGCACGAGAAGAAGTTACTAAAGAAAGTTGATTTCTTGCAATGGAAAAGAGAAGGTGGGCACAGAGAAGCTAATATTATGCGTCGTTACCATATCACTTCTAGAGATGATTACAAGAAGTAATATGTTTTTTTAACTCACCCTTCAACTCAAGAAATATTTACTTGTCCAAATGATTACTAATTTTTTTTTATGCTTGGTTTGTAGGTATTCAAGTATATGTAGAATGGTGCAGAAGCAAGTTCACTTGTTAAAGCAAATGAATCCAAATGACCCTTTTCGTATCAAGTTGACGGGCTTGCTTCTAGAGAAACTGTATGTATAATTAGACTCACAAGTTTGTATAATATGTTTCTAATTAGCTTTTAAATTATGGGCTTGAAACATCAAACACGCCACAAGTCGTTTTTTCAAACTATGAAATATCAGGTGAAGGTGTATGATAGGAATGTTGGACTTAATAACTTAATGTACTTAGTTCTGTTATCATCGTAGTTTCAGCTGCATAATTAAGTTTAAAAGTATGTTTGGTCCTTTGTATATTGGTATATCTTTCTATGCCAATGACAGGTGGGACATGGGTGTAATCCAACAAAGGAAGAGCTTGGCTTTTTGTGAGAAATTGTCAGTGTCTTGTTTTCTAAGGTACGTTTCGTTGTATATGTTATTGCATAGTATCTCCTTCAGTCGGTTTTGCAATGGGTTGGATTTGTTTGATATATTGCTTTATTGGAATCGGTTGGATTTGTTTTACTTTGCTTTCCCATCTTGTACCTGAATACTTTTCGCTATTAATCGATGTCAAAAATTTCGAAGACAAAAATAAAGGTTTCTGAATAGATGAATACCTGGCTGATCTTTACGTTATGCTCGTTAATGGTATTAAGAGTGTTATCATCTTTCTCTCCTATGCTTGTGTTTAACCCCCTGTTCTTGGAGTGCTAAACACGCGACTTGAAGTTTGATGTTATAGTTGAAGAATATGATTTCTTGTAACATGGCACACGGTATTGTATATGCAGGCGAAGACTATCAACTGTTATGGTGAGGAAAAAATATGTAGAGCAATTGAAAGCAGCTGTGACCTACATTGAGCAGGGACACATTATGGTGGGTACAAACACAATTACTGATCCTGCATATCTAGTGACAAGAAACGCTGAAGACTCCATTAAGTGGGAACCTTCATCCAAGATAAATAAGGCGGTTCAGGTATACCATGGGAAGTATGATCATTATGATGCAATGAACTGATCATGGCTTATGAGATCCTCCTGTTACTCTTTAATTTAAGTTGTATTTTTCACTCACTTGAATCCTACAAAGAAATGTGTTTTTTAGGATGAGTACCATTGCTTCTGAAACGTTTTTCCTAAATTTTACAGAGAAATGTGTCCTTCAGGATGAGTACCATTGCTTTTGTAACAATTTTTCCAGAGATTTTCATTAATTTTCTGTGGACTTGGCCTTTTCTAAGGTGCAACTTGAGTATCAGCACATTATACACAGTTGAGTAGTTGACAGACTTTGACTGTCCTGTCGTCCTTTCACATGGACTTAACAACAACTGGTTGTATGCCCAAACAAAGTAGAAAATGGCAATAAACATGACAGTTTTCAGTTGTTTTTCAATGGATTACCTATCTGACCAAAGACGTGCATGATATACTTGAATAGTTGAATGGCAAATGTATTAGCTGAAAAAGGAAGATACTCCAATATATGTTGTAAATTTTTAAAAAAGAATGATTTCCATATATATGCATATTCCCGCCCTCTGTGTTTCTAAATTCTAACTATTTGTATTTCCTTAAACTGCATTCATTATATTTGAACAACATGTCGAATTGAATGTTGATTGAAACCCAAGAAGGTATTATGCCCTTGATTGGGAGGGAGATTGACTATTATTGTAAACTCAAACATTGTATGTGCGAGTAAAATCTGAGTTCCAAACCATCTTATACGAACTTGTTTTTTTTTTGTACCATTTCTTGGTACCCATCTTGTTTTCCTATAGAAATGGTGCTTCATAGTATTTTCTATCGTGAACAAACCAAATTTACTCCACTGCTTCCAGGGGCAACTGCTTTATACCAAGTACCACTGTACCAGTCACTAATAAATAGTCAAAATTCTATTTAACTGACAATTATACCAAGAGATGTTTAAACGGATGGATCATGGGTGAGATTTGGAACGATGGGTACAGCCAAACAAATGAGCATGGATTTGTATAAACTGATGAAACAAAGTTAAAGGTGTTACACGATCTAGTGAGAGCAACAGGTTCCACAAGAACGATACAAGACGATTGAAAAAAAGAACCCTGACAATGAGAAAATAGCAGGGCTTCTTCACCCAAGTACTTGACATACTTGCAGCCCTGGAAAGACTATCTGCGAAAATTTGGGTTAATAAGTACTAAGAATACACTACTCTGGCGCCCAACAGATAAGAGAATTTGCTGGCTTTCGGTAAAATGAATCATCAATAAGTTGTTACACTGGTTTTCAAGAGAACAAAAAGGACTGACAAAGCAACCCCTCAAGACTACAGTTGTGCGGACAAGTAAAACTCCAACGGAAGTACGCACCAATCCTCCACTCTCCCATTCCTCTTCTAACCATCAGGTCATAAACTGGACCTGCAAAAGTAGGATATGCACAAGAAAATCATTAAATAATCCCATAGATGATAGTAATCTATCTCAACTTGTAACAGTAATCAGAAACACAAGTAATGTGGGTACGATGTTACCCTCACCTACATCTGAGGTGAGGTCTTCCAATTCATCAATAATCGCATCATAGCAATAGCCGAGTTGAGCCTGATCGTGTAATAGGAATTTAGCGAGGATTCAAGAACCGGATAGAAATGGAAAGTGCTCATAAATTAACTTATTATGATCTGCATCATGTTTAAGTAGTGTAATACCACTTGGATGACTTTGAGTGTTATTCCTTAAAGAAAGTTGTATCTTAAAGAAAAACAGACCTGAGTTGGTTTTGGAGAACCAGATGAAGAATATCCCCGTCCTACTTCAATACCGTTTCCTCTTATACTGATACGTTAGAAAAACCAGATGCATCATTACTCAGCCAAGCCCCCAATTATCATCTTCTCCAGTGAAAAGAGCATGGGCTTTTAAAAGCCCTCAAAACTAGCCTAGGGTTTTTTCTTTAAGTATTAAACAGTTATCAAAAAAAATAATACATCTGCAATAGAGTTATTGAATTGAGAGAAGAAGGAAGTAGTAATAGTAATAATGAGAGAGTTAAAGGGGCACGAGAAGAAGTTAATAAAGAAAGTTGATTTCTTGCAATGGAAAAGAGAAGGTGGGCACAGAGAAGCTAATATTATGCGTCGTTACCATATCACTGCTAGAGATGATTACAAGAAGTTTTTTTTTTTTTTTTTTTTTTTTAACTCAAAAAAATCAAAAAATTTCAAACTTGTCAAATGTAATTAATAATTTATAAAATTTGGCTAATTGTAGACTGTTCATTTTCACCAATTTTGATACTATATTTGGCAAGTTTAGAATTTTTTTATTTTTTTGATTATTTGTAACAATATTTAGAATAATTAGGAAATCACATATACAAAAAATTAGCTTAATCCAATATTTATAAATGCCCTAATGATTTGGAGTTTGTTTGCATGTTAAGATAAGATATGTCTCTGGAACCCCTCATACAAACTCAACATGAAATTAGTTGGTTCGGATTGGAAAAAAAAAATGGATCAACATATAATTAGAGTTGTAAAATCCTAATGGTACTTATTGGCACCTACGTAGAGCCTAGATGAAGGTGTAATTTTACACCCCCCATTAGAAATGCCCTTACAAACAAATGTGGAGAATAACTATTATATACTACAAGGTAAAAAACAACCTTTATGCA
This sequence comes from Coptis chinensis, assembly GCF_015680905.1. Lineage (NCBI taxonomy): Eukaryota > Viridiplantae > Streptophyta > Magnoliopsida > Ranunculales > Ranunculaceae > Coptis > Coptis chinensis. The sequence continues at coordinate 81,267,659 of NC_141464.1, forward strand.
TTGCACGTAATATGCGAAATCATAAACAACAAGAAGAACAAAATAGTGCAACTTTTAACACGATAATATACAGATAAACCAGTCTTAAAATATGCCAAAAGTAAAAGAAGGAAAAATCAAGAGATTGGAAATTTGATTATTAGTGAACTAGTCGTATTAATTAAGGATATTTTTAAATATTTCTTGGTAAAATCCTGTTTTAGCTCCGCCTAATTAGGAATTTGAGATTGTTTAGCCAATAAATGAGTGACAATTTTAAGATGGAATAGGAAGCCATTCACAGTTTAGATATTCCTTCTCATTTTGTAGATAAAACGTCCAGGATTATCAAAGAAAAATCTATAAATAAAATTAAGAAATGTCATGTTTTCCATTTTGGCACAGGCCCATTCAATCTCAGAGCCGCCCATAACTGTTGATGTGGACGAATCAGCAGCCTTTCACTAGGTAAAAAAGGTAAACAACAGATTTCTTGAAAGCAAGGATGGCTTCATTTTACTCAAGAAAATGGGTCTAACCCAATCTAGACCATGGGCTTTTAAAAGCCCTCAAAACTAGCCTAGGGTTTTTTCTTTAAGTATTAAACAGTTATCAAAAAAAATAATACATCTGCAATAGAGTTATTGAATTGAGAGAAGAAGGAAGTAGTAATAGTAATAATGAGAGAGTTAAAGGGGCACGAGAAGAAGTTAATAAAGAAAGTTGATTTCTTGCAATGGAAAAGAGAAGGTGGGCACAGAGAAGCTAATATTATGCGTCGTTACCATATCACTGCTAGAGATGATTACAAGAAGTAAGTTTTTTTTTTTTTTTTAACTCAAAAAAATCAAAAAATTTCAAACTTGTCAAATGTAATTAATAATTTATAAAATTTGGCTAATTGTAGACTGTTCATTTTCACCAATTTTGATACTATATTTGGCAAGTTTAGAATTTTTTTATTTTTTTGATTATTTGTAACAATATTTAGAATAATTAGGAAATCACATATGTGTGTACCCTACGTCATATTTCCGGTCCAAAGTATACTCGGACTATGAACCGGGTGTAAGACCAGCGGCGGACCAGTCTGGGGGCAAATACTTTGGATAATTCGGTCATCTAATCCGTTAGAGTTCACAACGGGTTCAGGGCCCAAGTTCGTGGACCCAATCCGTCCATTCACCCGATAAGATCCTAATGCAATCCGATAAGATCTTGCACAAGGATAGAATGGAATCTTGGGGAATGATCCTATTTGAGATAGAATCATACTAGGATTCATCATCTCCGGGAATCCCTTTCTTGGCCGCCAAGGCAGGGGGATTGTTATATATATGGAGGCTTCTGCATCCTCCAGAACTACGTTTTAAGAGACTTGATCCCGGATTCTTCTTCGGGTGCGCGTAGGGCAACGAGCGTTAGTGCGATCTCACTTCCTCAAAAATCCCAATTCCCCATATCTTTCGAGCCTTCGGAAGCATCATCACATCGGGAGTGTCGGGTTAACGTTTTGCCCCGACATTCTTTGGCGCCGTCGTGGGGAGGCGAACCCGCGACTCACGTGGTTTTCGGCGTAATATCCTCAACCTTATTCTTTTGATCGTCCTTGTTACCATGGTGAACAAACTGCGATGAATGATGCAAAAGTTGCCCGGTCGGCGGTAGCAACTCTGCAAAACATGGAGACTATTCCAGGCACCACTACGGAGGTGGGGCAGTCGAGCCGTCATAGATCTTTCTCTCGGAATGGAGGAAACAGTTATGCGAAGTAGTTCCACACACTCTGGAGCCATTAGGGACTCGGGGAATCTAATCCCGTGTCCCTCGCCCATAATCTTTGTCGCGAACGAGGAGAGCTGCCGAGAATCCCGTCGGGGATGGTCTGCTGAACCCACCGTGATGATACCTCTTGGCGGCGTCGATAAGGGGGCGGGGAGGCCGGCATGCTAACCAGCGCCTCCATCGGAACTTGCAATACCAATCGGATCCAGCTCTAATCTCTCTTTTGACAAGAGTAGTTGCGGAAAACGAAAATTTGAGAAATCAACTAGGCAAAAGCGCCGAGACCCCTGCAGAGCACCAATCGGTCGAGTCCCCTTTGTCCGCCGTAGGCAAAGGCAACGGGCGAACGGGTTGGCGAAGATCCTAATAATGGCCAAAACCTTATTCACAATAATGGTCAAGCTAGAGATCCAAGCCAAAGCGGACTATCCACCCTATCATTAATACATCCCCACTCATTCCACGGTCAAAACAATGTGCGGGATCGGTTGGGCACAAATCCTCGGATACACCGATCCACAACAATGGAACGCCCGACAAATGCATTGAGTTCGGTTCGAAAACACCGACATCCGTGGATGTGTTCCGGATCAAGATATGAATCCCAACACACAAATCGGAATGAGAGTCCGCTACACGCTTCTGAGTGGCGGAAGGCGGGTAGAATAGAGCGTCGGCAACGACCGAATCCCCATCGAATCTTAGCCCGTGATGAAGCGGATCTGGAGAGAAGAGAATCAAGATGAGGGACGACTGTGAGAATATGAATGAACAAAGGGTTAAGGAATTGATTAACCAAGCGTGACCGGGCAAACCATCGAGGCGATCCACTCTTGGAAAGGGCTATGCGAGGTCGAAATTTTCACCCTTTGTAAATGACATTGGATTTGTGTTCATCCCGAGGCATTCAAACAGACCCCCTCTTCCGACTTACGATGGCGTGGATGGCTGTCGAGCGAAAGCACGTCATGAGCTACCAAGCGGCTATGACCTTATGGGAATTTCATGAGTCGTTAATGTGTCGTATTTTTCCAATGACGTTGAAAGGATACGCACTATCACGGTTCAACAAGTTGCCTCGCGTTCAATTGATTCATTTACCAAGCTCGGTGATATGTTCGTTGAAGCGATTTGATTACAATATGAAGGCGAAGAAGAGTCCGAGCACCTTTGTTCGATCTTGCTATGGAGAAAGGTGAAACAATTAAGAGTTTGATACGACGGTTCGGGGAAGCTTCCGCCGAAGTTCGAGGAGGTGAGTGGCGCTTTTGCAATCTGAGGCATTCCATCAAAGCGTTGCATTTAAGCCAGAGATGGACTTTACAACTCTCTTACTCGAAAGCCACCTACCACCCTCTCGATTTATTCACCCGAAGGTGGAAAGATGCGTTCGAGTGGAAGATGATCAAAAGTCTCATTGAGAGAAAGGATGGCACCGATCCCGCCTCCAAGGACTCCACAAAGGATAAGCTTACCAATCAAGGTAACAAGAGGAGTACTCAGAATAATACAAAGGCCCCTACTCTAGATGAAAAAGTATTCACCCCTTTGACTCTGGGCCTTGCGGACACATCTGAAAAAATCAAGACTAAGAAAATGTTCTTTGCCCATTTCCGCTACCGAGGAAGATCCTACAGGTAGGCGGGATAAAAATCGAAAATGCAGATATCACAATGATATTGGGCATGAAACAGATCACTGCAGAGCTTTAAAGAAAGAAGTTCAACGCCTTGTTGGCGATGGACTGACTTCATCGAGTTTGTTCAACACAAACCTCGGTCACCCATATCAACAAATTTGAACACAGCGTTATTGATGTATGCCACGCGTGTCGATAAGCGTCTCCGCCGTCGCGCCAAGATAGACCTGCGCTTGAAACCGTCATATACAAGATCATTACCCGGTCAGCGGTTTCAATTTTGACCAAGGTATCAATCTTTTGAGACCTATGAAGGCCACGAGTTGAAGTTCACCGAGAAGCGGCGAAAAGGGGTTTATTACCCCACAATGACATTGTTGTCATTCTTTGCATGGATAGGAATCTTTAGGGTGCGAAGGTTCTTATCGACCACGAGGAAGCTCGGCTAAGCGTGTTATTCACCAGGGCTTACTCCAGGATGAAACTGTCAGAGGACTTGATCATAGAAGACCGTAATCCAATCATTGGGTTCAACGGAGAACCAGCCCATGCTATTGGAAAGGTTCATCTCCCTGTCACAGTTGGGCATCAATCTGTCGGGATAAATTTTCTTCTGGTGGATTGTGGTTCTTGTTATAATGCATTTTTGGTAGGGATTGGATCCATGCCAATCAGGCTGTTGTATCCACTTTCCACCAGGCATTGAAATTCCCGACGCCAACGGGAGTCTGTAAGGTCCGCAGTGACCAGATGATGTCGCATCAGTGTCACGATTTGGCACTGGAAGATACCAAGAAATCAGAAGTTCGGGGTAACACGATCCTCCAGGGTGATCATGCCAAATAGCAATTACAGAAATGTTGGGCTTATCAGGTACGAGAAGCCCGACGCTCTGTTGAAGGTCCCTCGATCGATCGGTTGGAAGAAGTTCAGATAGGGGGCGAGAGCCACGAAACTACTTTCATCGCTGCCGGATTACCCTCAGCTGAAAAAAGAGCTCTAATTCACCTGTTATGGGATTATCAAGAAGTATTTGCTTGGAATATCGACCAAATGCCTGGAATTGACACGGATGTTGCTTGCCACAGGCTAGATATTGACTCGAGATTCAAACCAGTTCGACAAAGGCCAAGGAGGATGGCTCGAAGCGAAGGTCAATGGCGAGATTGGTAAAGCTGCTGGAGCGGGGTTCATTAAGCCCATCGAATACCCTACATGGGTATCCAATATCGTCGCGGTTCCAAAGAAAAATGGGAAGCTTAGGGTTTGCATTGACTTTACCAACCTAAACAAGGCTTGCCCCGTGCATCCATACCCATTACCTCGCATCTCAGATCTAGTCGATGCAACCTCAGGATTCGGCGTCATCATTCATGGACGTAACCCGATGCGGTTATAACCAGATACCTCTGCTTGAGAAAGACCAGGAGCACACGGCGTTCATCACGGACCAAGGCTTGTATTGTTTTACAGTCATGCCATTTGGCTTGAAAAATGCAGGCGCCACCTATCAGAGGATGATGAATACAATGTTTGCCAACATGATTGGGCGTATCATGGAAGTTTACATAGATGACATGGTAGTCAAATCCAAAGAAACACCCGACCACCTTCAGCATTTACAAGAGGTTTTCGATAGGCTAGTAAGATACAAACTGAAGTTGAACCCTTTGAAATGTTCATTTGGATTAGCATCTGGAAAGTTCTTGGGATTTCTGATGACTCGATGGGGTATTGAGGCAAACCCTGAACAGATTCGGGCCATTCTCGAAATGCCCCCACCATCGAATAAAAAAGAAATTCAACGGCTCGCCGGTCGTTTGGCAGCCCTGAATAGATTCATATCAAAGTATTCAGATCGATGCAAGCCATTCTTTCAAACATTGAAAGGTGCCTCAGTTTGGAACGAGGACTGCGATAGGGCTTTTACAGAAATTAAAGCTTACTTGGTATCACCCCCCGTCCTGGTCAGTCCGCAAACTGGCCAAGCCATTGGAGTTTATTTGGCAGCTTCTGATATCGCAGTTAGCGCAGTATTGTTCGTGGAAAACCCAGAGGAGCGCCCAATATATTTCATTAGCAAAATGTTAACTGGCTCAGAGAGTAGATATTCTAAAATTGAGAAAATCGCGCTTGCCCTGGTGCATGCAGCACGCAGGCTTAAGCCATATTTTCAGGGACGTGTTGTTAAAGTATATACAAAATATCCCCTTCGCAAGGCACTCGGACGAGCCGAAGAGTCTGGTCGCCTCGCTGATTGGTCTAGCTATCTAAGTGCTTACCATATCTTATATGAGCCTCGCACTGCAGAAAAAGGTCATGCATTAGCTTCTCTGATGGCGGATTTCCGGTAGAAGATATCGTGGTTTCGCCAGAGTTATTCGAGGAAGAACAGCTGCAAGATTTTCCCAACCGCCAACCTGACTCCGTTGAAGAGAATTTTATCGGAGGCGAGGCGTGGGTTGTGTATACAGATGGTTCAAGTAATACGAAAGGGTCTGGGATCGGTTGTGTGATAGTCGACCCAAGCGGTACCCGAATCGAGAGGTCCGTCCGACTTTGCTTTCCTGCTTCCAACAATGAAGCCGAATATGAGGCAGCAATATTTGGAATGAGCGGTATTTCGAAATGGGGCAAAGGAAATCAATATGGTAACGGACTCTAAGCTGGTTGCTTGTCGGGTTTGGAGGGTCATATCAAGCCGAGATGAGCGAATGGCGGCTTATTTAGATGTGATACGCGATCTCATTTGCAAAAATTTGCGCATCTCAATTTCGCAAAGACCAAGGAATGATGTTCGCCAATACGATGCATTGGCCTACCTTTCAGCAGCCGGTTGATTCAATTGAACCTCGCAATATCGGGGTAGAGGTCCGATCGCCTAGCATTGACCTCCCATTGCCCGATATGGTCGACGCGTCCGTTTTGCCGAATCGCGCGGCATTCACGCAGATCTATCGCGATCACTACGTACAACAAAGCGGGACAAGCACCAAGAGCATCCCACTCAGGATTCTCCTCACAGCCATGAGGAGGATACTGACATCTCCCCCACGGTGGATATTGACTCTGCAGTGGCGGAAAATGAGGTTGTACAGGAGGAGGATTCTGCAACTAATTCCGAAGCGGATCTTGCTGACAATGCTCCTGAAATACCAGATGATCAATTTTCCGACATTGAGTTAATGGAACTTCTGCTTCCCGATTGGCGTCAGAATATGGTTGAATTCTTATGAACTGGAGAACTCCCCTTAGACAGGGCTTTATCTGACAAAGTCAAACGGGATGCATGGCAGTTTGTGTTGTTACCTACCTCGGGGGGTCGAATCTTCTGAGAAAACCTATGGGTTCAGGCCCACTCCTCCGGTGCCTTACTCCTGAACAGGGACAACGGATTTTAAAAGAAGTTCATGAAGGCATTTGTGGTAATCATTCTGGTGGTCGGAGCCTCGCTCACAAAGCTCTCACCCAAGGATATTGGTGGCCATATATGCAAAAAGATGCCAAACGGTTTGTCCAGATATGTGTACCATGCCAGAAACATGCTCGGATCATTAAGCTTCCTGCGAATGAGCTTCATCCCATACTTAGTCCTTGGCCATTTGCTAAGTGGGGACTCGACATTGTGGGTCCTTTACCTAAGGCCCCAGGTAATGTGAGGTTTCTCTTGGTTGCAACTGATTACTTCACGAAGTGGGTTGAAGCTGTATCCTTGAGTCAGATTCAGTCTTCAGACGTCAAACGGTTCATCTGGCGCGATATTGTGTGCCGATTCGGTGTCCCAGCTGAAATGGTATCGGACAACGGCCGCCAGTTTGATTCTGCTGAGATCCACATCTTCTGCAAATCCCTGAAGATACGGCATAACTTCTCCGCACCCTACTATCCCCAGGGAAATGGACAGGCGGAAGCAACAAATCGGGTTATTCTGGACACGTTGAAGAAAAGGCTTGAATCAGCTAAAGGAAACTGGGTCAAACAGTTACCAGGGGTGCTTTGGGCTTATAGGACAACCCCCCGTCGTTCAACAGGAATGTCACCCTTTTCATTGGCATATGGAGTGGAGGCAGTACTCCCAACTGAAATAATCGCCCCTACAGTACGTTCACAAGCCATCTCCACAGAAGTCAATGCTGACATCTTGGCTCGCGATAGAGCCATGGTGGAGGACCTTAGAGATGAAGCCCTGCAGAATCTCATGACTTACCAGGATTCTATGAAGCGCAGCTATGACAAGAAGTTACGCACACGAGCATTCAAACCAGGCGATTGGGTTTTACTTACAAGGCAAAGGAATAATGAAGAACCCAACAGTGGGAAACTCGGTGAGAACTGGGAGGGGCCTTTTATCATTGAAAGGCTCGCATCCAAAGGTTCTTATTTTCTCAAGAACTTGGCTGGCGATGTCCTAACCAAACCATGGAACGCATACCATTTGCGTTTATTTCACAAGTAATTTACTTATCATTAGTTCCACCAATAAATTTCACATACATTGTACTTTCCTTCCTTTTTTCATCAATAAAATTCTTTTCCATTTATGTTTTAATTTCAAATGGGTCATTTAGTTTGAAATTTATTAAACCCGGGTGGCGAAGGCAATCCTACACTTCAGTTTCGGCTTGCGTGGTGTAGGGTGCCTACACCTGGTATCATGGTTCGACAATGAAAATCCAAGAACGATAATGTATCGCTTTTTGGTGCAGGTGCGATTGTTTAGAGTACATCAAGCGTATACCCTTGGTGGCGGAGTCTAAGCTACACTCTGATTTAAACCCAACTACTGAGGCACTTCTGGTTTGTCTGTTGGTCTCCTCACGGATCGTCTATGGGAGAATCTTTGCAGTGTAACTACGCTTATTCGTCAAGTGACTTAGTTGCATTGTTATCGCGGCAACGGTAGACCACCGTATAATATTTTACAAAGATGGTTAGATATTACACATATTTTATCCATATTACGTCCACTTTCGCAGGTTCTATGAAAAGAATCTTACGGATTAGCGTAGATTCGATTGGAGATGTTGTCCCAATTCCAAAAATTCAAATTCTATTTCTCTTGATTTGGTTCCATATTTCTATACCGGGCCGTGTAACACAAGCGGGGGCATCTTAGTTGATGCATTTACGAAGTCAGCCATGTCGGCTAGATTTGCCGCATAGAGCATATATAGTTTAAGGCTTGACTATCAAATTCATTTTTCGAATAGCCTCCCATGTATTCAACAAAGGCCCATTCCAAAAAAAAAAAAACCTAAACTCTAAACCCTAAACCCTAAACTCCAAACCCTTGAACCAGTTTCAACTATTGACTTTCTACCACCGGCACCGGCACCGGCGACCGGCCGGTTCAGGCAGTTTTCCAACCGGTTTAGGTGGTTTACGTCCGGTTTTGACATTTTTCCATCTGGTTCAGGCATTTTTCTAACCGGTTCAGGTGGTTTCCATCCGGTTTTGACGTTTTTTCAGCCGGTTCAGGTATTTTTCCAACCGGTTCAGGTGGTTTCCATCGGGTTTTGACATTTTTCCAGCTGGTTCAGGCGTTTTCAAGCTTGTCCAGGCGGTTTTCCTCCGGTCCAAAGACTTCCCGCCCGATTCAGTCGGTATACAGGCCGATTCCAACAGTTGCCAGGCCGGTTCAGGCCTACTTAGATCTGGGACTGATGAATTTCCTACATTTTCAGGCCGGGTCATCATTTTTTCTTCCTGGTTCATCAGTGTGCTTGCCGGATCAACCGGTTTACTAGCCAATTTTAGTCTTTTTTCGACCAGGTTAGCATATTCCATGGTCATATCATTTAATTGGCCACTCTTTTACCCACTCAAGTATTTAAGCTTTTCAAACTTTCTGGCTTATCTCCATTACACGTTCCTTCTTATTTCATTTTGGTTTTTTCGGTACTTTAATTATTCAACACATCATCTTCATCTTCGTTTTGATCATCTGTTGAAGAGGGGGCAATGTGTGTACCCTACGTCATATTTCCGGTCCAAAGTATACTCGGACTATGAACCGGGTGTAAGACCAGCGGCGGACCAGTCTGGGGGCAAATACTTTGGATAATTCGGTCATCTAATCCGTTAGAGTTCACAACGGGTTCAGGGCCCAAGTTCGTGGACCCAATCCGTCCATTCACCCGATAAGATCCTAATGCAATCCGATAAGATCTTGCACAAGGATAGAATGGAATCTTGGGGAATGATCCTATTTGAGATGGAATCATACTAGGATTCATCATCTCCGGGAATCCCTTTCTTGGCCGCCAAGGCAGGGGGATTGTTATATATATGGAGGCTTCTGCATCCTCCAGAACTACGTTTTAAGAGACTTGATCCCGGATTCTTCACTGGGTACGTAGGCAACCAGAACGTTGGTGCAGTCTCACTTCCTCAAAAATCCCAATTCCCCATATCTTTCGAGCCTTCGGAAGCATCATCACATCGGGAGTGTCGGGTTAACGTTTTGCCCCGACAACATATACAAAAAATTAGCTTAATCCAATATTTATAAATGCCCTAATGATTTGGAGTTTGTTTGCGTGTTAAGATAAGATATGTCCCTAGAACCCCTCATACAAACTCAACATGAAATTAGTTGGTTCGGATTGGAAAAAAAAAAAAAATGGATCAACATATAATTAGAGTTGTAAAATCCTAATGGTACCTATTGGCACCTACGTAGAGCCTAGATGAAGGTGTAATTTTACACCCCCCATTAGAAATGCCCTTACAAACAAATGTGGAGAATAACTATTATATACTATAAGGTAAAAAACAACCTTTATGCATTACACGTAATATGCGAAATCATAAACAACAAGAAGAACAAAATAGTGCAACTTTTAACACGATAATATACAGATAAACCAGTCTTAAAATATGCCAAAAGTAAAAGAAGGAAAAATCAAGAGATTGGAAATTTGATTATTAGTGAACTAGTCATTATTAATTAAGGATATTTTTAAATATTTCTTGGTAAAATCCTGTTTTAGCTCCGCCTAATTAGGAATTTGAGATTGTTTAGCCAATAAATGAGTGACAATTTTAAGATGGAATAGGAAGCCATTTCACAGTTTAGATATTCCTTCTCATTTTGTAGATAAAACGTCCAGGATTATCAAAGAAAAATCTATAAATAAAATTAAGAAATGTCATGTTTTCCATTTTGGCACAGGCCCATTCAATCTCAGAGCCGCCCATAACTGTTGACGTGGGACGAATCAACAGTGGCCTTTCACTAGGTAAAAAAGGTAAATAACAGATTTCTTGAAAGCAAGGATGGCTTCATTTTACTCAAGAAAATGGGTCTAACCCAATCTAGACCATGGGCTTTTAAAAGCCCTCAAAACTAGCCTAGGGTTTTTTCTTTAAGTATTAAACAGTTATCAAAAAAAATAATACATCTGCAATAGAGTTATTGAATTGAGAGAAGAAGGAAGTAGTAATAGTAATAATGAGAGAGTTAAAGGGGCACGAGAGAAGAAGTTAATAAAGAAAGTTGATTTCTTGCAATGGAAAAGAGAAGGTGGAGCACAGAGAAGCTAATATTATGCGTCGTTACCATATCCTTTGCTAGAGATGATTACAAGAAGTTTTTTTTTTTTTTTTTTTAACTCAAAAAATCAAAAATTTCAAACTTGTCAAATGTAATTAATAATTTATAAAATTTGGCTAATTGTAGACTATTCATTTTCACCAATTTTGATACTATATTTGGCAAGTTTAGAATTTTTTTATTTTTTTGATTATTTGTAACAATATTTAGAATAATTAGGAAATCACATATACAAAAAATTAGCTTAATCCAATATTTATAAATGCCCTAATGATTTGGAGTTTGTTTGCGTGTTAAGATAAGATATGTCTCTAGAACCCCTCATACAAACTCAACATGAAATTAGTTGGTTCGGATTGGAAAAAAAAAAAAAAAAATTGATCAACATATAATTAGAGTTGTAAAATCCTAATGGTACTTATTGGCACCTACGTAGAGCCTAGCTGAAGGTGTAATTTTACACCCCCCATTAGAAATGCCCTTACAAACAAATGTGGAGAATAACTATTATATACTACAAGGTAAAAAACAACCTTTATGCATTGCACGTAACGTAATATCTTGAAATCATAAACAACAAGAAGAACAAAATAGTGCAACTTTTAACACGATAATATGAGATAAACCCAGTCTTAAAATATGCCAAAAGTAAAAGAAGGAAAAATCAAGAGATTGGAAATTTGATTATTAGTGAACTAGTCGTATTAATTAAGGATATTTTTAAATATTTCTTGGTAAAATCTTGTTTTAGCTCTGCCTAATTAGGAATTTGAGATTGTTTAGCCAATAAATGAGTGACAATTTTAAGATGGAATAGGAAGCCATTCACAGTTTAGATATTCCTTCTCATTTTGTAGATAAAACGTCCAGGATTATCAAAGAAAAATCTATAAATAAAATTAAGAAATGTCATGTTTTCCATTTTGGCACAGGCCCATTCAATCTCGAGCAGCCCATATAGCATTGGCGTGGGCCGAATCTCTGTGACCTTTCACTAGGTAAAAAAGGTAAATAACAGATTTCTTGAAAGCAAGGATGGCTTCATTTTACTCAAGAAAATGGGTCTAACCCAATCTAGACCATGGGCTTTTAAAAGCCCTCAAAAACTAGCCTAGGGTTTTTTTTTTCTTTAAGTATTAAACAGGTTATCAAAAAAAAAAATAATACATCTGCAATAGAGTTATTGTATTGAGAGAAGAAGGAAGTAGTAATAGTAATAATGAGAGAGTTAAAGGGCACGAGAAGAAGTTTACTAAAGAAAGTTGATTTCTTGCAATGGAAAAGAGAAGGTGGGCACTGAGAAGCTAATATTATGCGTCGTTACCATATCACTGCTAGAGATGATTACAAGAAGTAAGTTTTTTTTTTTTTTTTTTTTAACTCAAAAAAATCAAAAAAATTCAAACTTGTCAAATGTAATTAATAATTTATAAAATTTGGCTAATTGTAGACTGTTCATTTTCACCAATTTTGATACTATATTTGGCAAGTTTAGAATTTTTTTATTTTTTTGATTATTTGTAACAATATTTAGAATAATTAGGAAATCACATATACAAAAAATTAGCTTAATCCAATATTTATAAATGCCCTAATGATTTGGAGTTTGTTTGCGTGTTAAGATAAGATATGTCCCTAGAACCCCTCATACAAACTCAACATGAAATTAGTTGGTTCGGATTGGAAAAAAAAAAAAAATGGATCAACATATAATTAGAGTTGTAAAATCCTAATGGTACTTATTGGCACCCCACATTAGAGCCTAGATGAAGGTGTAATTTTACACCCCCATTAGAAATGCCCTTACAAACAAATGTGGAGAATAACTTATATATATACTACAAGTTAAAAAACAACCTTTATGCATTGCACGTAATATCTTGAAATCATAAACAACAAGAAGAACAAAATAGTGCAACTTTTAACACGATAATATAGGATAAACCGGTCTTAAAATATGTTAAAAGTAAAAGAAGGAAAAATCAAGAGATTGGAAATTTGATTATTAGTGAACTAGTCGTTATTAATTAAGGATATTTTTAAATATTTCTTGGTAAAATCCTGTTTTAGCTCCACCTAATTAGGAATTTGAGATTGTTTAGCCAATAAATGAGTGACAATTTTAAGATGGAATAGGAAGCCATTCACAGTTTAGATATTCCTTCTCATTTTGTAGATAAAGCGTCCGGGATTATCAAAGAAAAATCTATAAATAAAATTAAGAAATGTCATGTTTTCCATTTTGGCACAGCCCATTCAATCTCAGAGCCCATAATTGTTTGATGTGGGAATCGTGACCTTTCACTAGGTAAAAAAGGTAAATAACAGATTTCTTGAAAGCAACGATGGCTTCATTTTACTCAAGAAAATGGGTCTAACCCAATCTAGACCATGGGCTTTTAAAAGCCCTCAAAACTAGCCTAGGGTTTTTCTTTAAGTATTAAACAGGTTATCAAAAAAAAAATAATACATCTGCAATAGAGTTATTGAATTGAGAGAAGAAGGAAGTAGTAATAATAATAATAATGAGAGAGTTAAAAGGGGCACGAGAAGAAGTTACTAAAGAAAGTTGATTTCTTGCAATGGAAAAGAGAAGGTGGGCACAGAGAAGCTAATATTATGCGTCGTTACCATATCACTGCTAGAGATGATTACAAGAAGTTTTTTTTTTTTTAACTCAAAAAAATCAAAAAAAATTCAAACTTGTCAAATGTAATTAATAATTTATAAAATTTGGCTAATTGTAGACTGTTCATTTTCACCAATTTTTATACTATATTTGGCAAGTTTAGAATTTTTTTTATTTTTTTGATTATTTGTAACAATATTTAGAATAATTAGGAAATCACATATACAAAAAATTAGCTTAATCCAATATTTATAAATGCCCTAATGATTTGGAGTTTGTTTGCGTGTTAAGATAAGATATGTCCCTAGAACCCCTCATACAATAAAATAGGGCTTGTTTTAATTGTAATATGGAAAATATAGATAATTATTTAATTTAAATGACATTAGAAAAGTGTTTCTAAATTATTAATAAAAAAAGAAATCTTATCTATATCTTAATATTAAAACTCCCACAAGGGGTATTTTTCTAGCTCTCTTAAAATTCCACATCATCAATTTCTATGAAAAATTTTAGCACTTTTAATTAATACGGGAATCTTTCTCTTATTATAATAGAAATTTCTCTCCTATAGAAAAAGAAAAATTTAACACTTCTAATTAAAACGGGAATCATTCTCCTATTAGAAACGAAAATCACACTTTTAAATTAAAACGAGATCTCTTTCCTAATTAAATAACGGGGTTTTTAAAACTTAATTAAACCAATTTGTTAGGAAATTAAAACGGGTTAGCGAGAAAAATAGGAATCACGATTTGTTAGAAAATTTATATATGTATAGTTATGATTGTTAAGCAAAATTTTAAAATAACTGGTGCGTATGCACGGGTCTACTTTTTAGTCTTAATATTAAAGCTCTCACAAGGAATATTTTTCGAACTCTATTAAAATTTCACGTCATCTCCTATTAAAACGGGAAATTCTCTCCTATTATAATGAGAATTCTTCTCATATTAAAATAAATTCTATCACTTCTAATTAAAGCGGGAATTCTTGTCCTATTAAAATGAAAATTTCTCCCATATTGAAAATTAAGGAAAAATCTAGCGTATCTAATTAAAATGGAAATTATTCTCATATTAAAACTGGATCTCTCTCCCAATTGAAAAAAAATGGGTTTTTAAAACTTAATTAAAACTTAATTTAAAACAATTTGTTATAAAAATAAAATAGGTTAGCAACTAAAACGGTAGTCCCAATATTAAAAAAAAATCTAAATATTTTCAAAATAGCCAATGCGTATGCACGGGCCTAAAAGCTAGTTCAAAGTATATTAATAAAAATAGAGTTTATTCTAAATTTAGTGATGAAGGTGTTTCTCAGTTAAGTAAATAAAGAGATTTTAAATTTCCTACGATAGTGATAAGGGTATTCCGGAAGTGTAGATATATGAGCACTTCTTCAGTGCGCAGGTCGTAAGGTGCGCAGGTCGTTTGGGCCTTTGGATTCAGTACTTCTGCCTCGCAATACACACGCACCCCCGGATGAGTGGCCGAGATGTGATGGCGCACCATACATCTCGCGCACTGAAGATTTAGCCGTAGATATATATGGTTTTCGTGGTCCCTATTATAAAACAACATGCTGGCACGTGCCACCGGACTAGGTATGATTTAAGTGAGGAGCTTGGGAGAAATTTTACACACTTGCACTATCGTACTGGGCCTCATTGATGCTGGGTTGAAATAGTACAAACAACCCCAACCCAAAACAAAAGCAACTAACCACAAACCCAAGATAATATCAAATTAGGTTACCAACATTTTTCCAACATAAACTAATTAACCACCATCCAACAACAACCAGTCATCCTTTACAGCAAGTAATTAATCAGG
This sequence comes from Coptis chinensis, assembly GCF_015680905.1. Taxonomy (NCBI): domain Eukaryota; kingdom Viridiplantae; phylum Streptophyta; class Magnoliopsida; order Ranunculales; family Ranunculaceae; genus Coptis; species Coptis chinensis. The sequence goes on from NC_141464.1 coordinate 81,283,081, forward strand.
TTCACGTCTAGTTATTTCCAACTTAGAAATATCATTTCATTCATTAAAAACACACTATGCATTAGTGTCTTCATAATATACTTAACACCAAACATGCAGCAGAGACAACCACCACTCGAAAGTAAAGCCCAAAGAAATTGCCAAGCCTGGAAGACGGTAGAATTTCCATGAGAGCTCCATCAATAACAAGAACCAAATTCACCTGACAGATTCCTGTCCAACCAAAGCAGCAGCATCGTCACATTTATCTATAGACTCACTCTCTACCAACTGAAACTTGGAGAAAACTTAACGAACAGAAAGTTTACCTGTTTATAGACACCAAGTACGACTACTTCGTCTACTTGGGTCTAGGGAGAAGGGAGCTACTGCTGCCACTGTAGCTGCTGCTTCTTCCTCTCCCAGGCCTACACAATTAAAGTTGTATTAGAAATAAAAGATGAAAACACATGAATTGAAAAACAAAACGAGATAGTCCAGCATTTAAAAATAATGCATGCCTAGATATTTTGTATCATGCTGTTAACAATTTCTTTAATTATCAAATTTTTTGAATTACTAATTTAAGCATTTCCCTCATGCTCAACCTGCTTTATATATTCCCCAAAAATCATGCTTGGCTGCAATTTTGTTAGGCTCAAGTCATGCCACACCTGAGAGGTTGTATTGATATTGATAGTCCCACAATTGGAGTTCAAAGCCTAGACGATATACATTGAGTTCCTGGGGCAGCTCTACTGGATATTACAGTCCAGTTAGCAAGAATGAGTTACTAAATAAGATTTTACCTTTTGGGGCTTCGACTCTTTGGAATCCTTCTACCAACCTGTGATACACAGAAAAATTAGACACCAAAAGATGCACACTCATCCAAAATATATTCAACAGTATAGCATATCCAAAAGAAACGTTAAAATACTATACACATTTTGATGGGAATAAAAACTTTTGATAAGCTGTGGAAAATAAATCGGACCTTGCGAGGAGGACTGGGTGATCCCGAGTTCGAAGAGGACCTTCCATGCCGTTGAACTGTTGCCTTACCTCTGTAGTAGACACAGAGAAATGATAATTACTTTACAGAACTGGTGCCTTCCACTCAAAATATATATCCATCAGTTAGCAACATTTACTTTACAGAAATTAATCTTATTATATATTAATGTCAATTCAATGAAGCTGCTACGAGATGTTTATTTTCATTAGGAATATAGTGACTGCTGTTCTGACTGCACTTAAAAAGAAGAGGTTCCATATCCATAGCAGAAGTGAGTACATAACTCGAAATATGATAAAATGGACTTTAGTCACTCAGCAAAGCTTACCGACGCCTCAGAGGAAGAGGAGAGCGTGCACGAACTGGACTACCACGAATTCTACGGGGAGAAGTCCTACCATAAACAAAATTGTTAGATGTTTTTCAAATATTCAACTGAGAACAAAATCAGATATGCAAAAAGATGAGAACCTTTCAGGTGATCTATTCTGCCGTGGAGGGGATGGAGAGCGTCTTCTAATTGGAGACCCAGGTGAACGGCGACGAATAGGGGAACCCATACGTCTCTGTGAAGGAGAATCCCCACGTCTGCTAAAGTAAATGTTGCTAACTGATGAAACAGGTGACCTCCTTCGTGGTGATGAAACAGTAACTTCATCACCACGAAGGGCTGATGGTACATAGAAATGATAAATCAGTCCAATGTTTAACACAAAATTTAGAATGAGAGAGAGAGAGAGATAGTAACTTCATACCTTGTTTGCTGTAACTAATGATGTCATGGGGTGAAATGAGGCTCCCAGTAAAAGTTATCCAATAGTCCGGAAAATTTGCTGGAAAATCTTCAAATGGCTCATCCTTAGAATTTAATAGATCAATGGTGTTACAACGCAGGGCTACTGGATCAAAGTAAAAACCGAGACCACCAACCAAAAAGAACTGCCCGTTCTGCAGAAGATTGACTTCATATCTCCTATGGCCAGGAAGGCCATTCCACGCAAATGTAAACTTGAAAGTATAGTTTTTCACCCATGAATTAGAATCTCCGTAGTCCATCATTACCCACAGCTCTTCGGAATCAATCAATACAGCAAGGCATTCACCCAACGTCATCAGACCAAACTCAGATCGTCGTTTTCTTCTCTGGTAAGCAGGAGGCGTTTTCATTATACCAAACTTCTCTTTAATTAAGTCAAAAGCAAGGATGGTATCACAACGATCTAATATGTCTTTCTTCATGTTGAACAAAGCTTCCCAATGGAGGAATCCCTTTAAAAGCGTAGAGCCATTCATCTTACGAACATAAGGAATATCTGCCAAAATCTCTCTCCAGACATCAGAACCAAGAGTGAGAACTTGTACAACATTCACATTTTGGGAAGGCGTGGGCAGTATTCGGAGTAGTTTGTACTCATTATTAAGAGCATTGAAACCAAATCCAGAACCAATAGGTAAGATATCTATCTTAGGAGACACCAGGGGCATAATATAATCTCTGGTTATGGGATTACAAATGTAGTAGGGCACAGGACTGTAAAATTCACGCATAGGGGCAAAACAAATCAACCCATTTACTGTACCTACAACTTGAAAATACGGACGATGAAGTGGAAACTCCAATGTACTATCTTTTAAAGCAGTTTTGTGTGTAGCGGAGACCGTGAAGTTTTTTGAGAACTCTTTTAGTTTATACTTGTATGTTTTTGCTGATTTTTGAAAATTAGAAACACATCCCGTTTCCAATAGGTAACAATCACTTGGATCAGCTCGACACAAGCATAATGAACGATTCTTATCAAAATAAAGTTTTGTGAAAGTGGGGTTCAGAAAAAACCTATTCCAAACCTTTGAAACCAATCTCACACAAGAAAAGGTCTCAAGAGGCAAACGAAGAAATATATCTAAACTGATTTCAATGGGCAACCCTGGGAGTATATCTGCCATAGTAGTGAAGGCTTGAAAAGCTGCAGATCTGATTAAAATGAACAATAAATAAATAAGTGAAGTAATATAGACCAAACCATGCACATACTAAGCCATATTTTACTCCATGAAAAGTAAAATTTGAAGATCTAAGCATGTATCTAGAACAGAATTATCTAGTTACAAACTTTACAACCCAGAACAGATTTCATATATATAGAATAGAAGCAACATATTAGGGCCAGATGGCACAAGAATTTGTCTAGCAGGAACCAAAAGTTACAAATAGATCAGGCCACTTAAAAGACAAGATTCCTGTCATCATATTTGCTCTTCCAATATACACCTTTCAATCCAAGGAAAAAAAAATATTTGCTCTTCCTGTCATCTCTGTTATGCAACGTTTATGCTTGTTATGGAGATATCATAATAAAATAACAGTCAAATGCAGAAAAGGCAGCGTCGATAAAAACAGAGATGCATATTCTGATCCAAATCTCATTTCATTTATATACCACCGTTATGATTTATATATATATTTTAGGACATTCTCATATTTACAAGTTCCCATCATATTAGCACAAGAACATCCAAACTTCCAGCTGAACAAAGTTATGAAATAGTTTTTGAAAATAGAATCTATTCCTCACAAGTCTTGTCCAACATATAAATTTGTGTAACTTTGTATTATAAGTCCTACAACAGAAGAAAGTTGTACACATACTGCACTTGTGAATCTCTCATCCTAGTGGCTAGACATTAGTAGACATGGAAAGAAACTATTACCTCTTTAACTACATCTACAGATGATAAACAGTATATATACTCATAGATCGATCAGCAGTCAAAATGAGGTTATAACAACAATTTTAATTTTCACAACCAATCAATCAAATAAGCCAAAAAACCCTGTTACAAGTAATGAAACAAACAACCAAGAAAGAAAACCCCACCAAAATAACCACCCAATAGAAGATCTAAACCAGTAATAGAAGATCCAACATGTAGCAAGTTTCACAAAACAAAAAAACGAAAACGAACAGTCAAAAACCTCCATGAAAAGTAAAACCAGTGAAGTAATATAGATCAAACCATGCACATAAATAAGCCATAATAATAATAATAACAAAACAGTGTTTCATCACAAAAACAAAAAGGCATAGATTCGATTTGAACCTAAACTATACTACAAAGTACAAACAACCGATATATATATATATGAAGGTAATGAAACCGATTCAACATGCTTTGACGAGTATTTGAAAGAAAACAGAGAGATAACAGTCAATAGTTCAAAAAAACAACTTCCAAACCATAGTTTTTGCATGCAAAGAGGTAATGTGAACACAGAAAAAGGCTAGAACAGAGAGAAGCTCACCAAGCTTCACAGAGAAGCTACTACGAAAAGAAAAGAAGAAGGAAAATGTGAGTTGAGTGAGTGAGAAGAATAGGAGAGTAAAAAAGTGGACAAATGAGGACTGAAAGCTTTCATTTTGGTTAATAGTGATAGTATATTTCCTTTGCCTGCAAGCTAAAAGGTGGATAGAGACCATTGGGTACTTAATCAGGCTGCCACGCGTACGTCAATCAACGGTTCCTATCCACTCTCTTCTTTGTCTTAATTTTTTCTTGTTATTCAACAACTTTTATCTCCCCCACGAATGAGACAAAAAAAGTCGCCACCCTAAACCTGCTTGGAGCCCAAGAAATTTGACCAAGACCTTTATACCCTCTTAAATTTCTATCCTTTGATTCCTTTTGCTAGAGAGCCACGGTCCTTTGATATATGAAACAAAATAATTATGTCAGGGTAAAATAAAAATGAAAAGACTGTTCTCTTTCTCAGTTAAACTTTTTGGAACTTTAACAATAGTCTCATTTTCTCGTCTATTAAAATTCAACATCCATTTATTTTTGAGAAAGAACATGGTAACCAATAATTCAATTCATTTTTTGTGTCAAACTTTTTGCACAACCATGGGTCCTTGGGAAAGGTATAACATCCCTTCTTCTTTTTGTCATTCCCGAACTTAAGCCTTTCAAAGCCCAACCAAAAGCCCGCATATCCAAGCTTCTGGACATAAGATTACCAAGGGACAAATGAGAGTTCAACTGTGTGACTAGACAGCTAACTATTGGGATTTGCAGGTCCAAGTTTTGCAAAAATCAAACTCCATTTTTATCCTAGATGTTGTTACTAGATAGATGCAAAGAGAATCAACTTTAAAAGAAAAAAACGGTTTTTCTATCTACCTATGACCTATCAATGCCACAATGTACTATAATCAAATTCATCTTCCAATATACATTTTCCTACAACCTTATATGCAGTTGAAGTCGTCAACTTTATCTAACAGTAATCCAATTGCCGGATGACACTAAGTCGCACATTCTATTCGCTGCCTTGTCCTTGTCGACGACCTCCTCCTTTCACACCTAAGCCTTGAGAAAGGTATTTTTGCTTGGAGTTGCCTTTTTCCTAGAGTCTGGTCCGTCGGAATCATAATCTAATCCAACATCTAAGACGCTCGCTGGTGAGCAAGCAGCAACTTCACTGTTAGACTTCTTACCAGTACGTTATGAAGGGATGGCTAAGTAATTCTTGAGTAGTATACCTCATTACCTCCCTTTTTGGGTCCCTTTGCAAGTCCAATCCATCCTTGGAAAGTTTGGTTGGAAAAGGAGGAACTTCATTGCTGGATGCAATCTTCAAAATTGACGCCATCCAAGGCGGTCTTCCTGATGGGGCTTGATGTTTTTCCATTCAATGACTAAAATATCTTTGAGGCTGACAAACTGATGATGGAATGTAAAACAAAAAATTGATTTTCTTCAACATGTTCGAGCACTCAATTAAGTTGGGACTGGATACAACTATACTAGCAGACGAGACTCTAGACAGAAAGAACTTAAATGTCCAGGAAGTGTGTTCAAATTTATTTTTTTCTTTCGGTACACTTACATATATGTATATAAGATCCAGAACAATGGTACACTTACAACACAAACACTCAAAAGCATTCTTTCCAATAAGACTCTTCCTTGTATCTGAAAAAATCCTCCGATAATTATGAATCATGTGTATAACAAACTTTAGGTCAGATCCGAAAGAGATCCAACCTAGGCAAAATGTAAGACTAACATATTGTATTATAACCAACAAGCCCCAAAAGAATATCTGCAGTGTGTCATGGAGGATGAGCAGATACTGGGAAATGGAGGCTGCTGAAACTGTTGCTCACTCTGATAAAAAAAGGGCGCCTCCCAGCATTTTCATTCTATTTGATTTCAAAAAGGGGTACAGAGGGGTCAGTCAAGTACATGATAAAATACATGTTGACACAGCAAGGAGGCCTCCTGCCCCCACCTCATCCCCCAATCAAAGGTGGCTGAAGAAGGAATGGGGTGACTCCATAAAAACATCACTATGATCTCAAGGATTCCTGGCACCTAAGAGGAATTCCTTCTGAAGTAAAGTCATCCTCTTCATCTATGTGCTTAGGGATGCGACCAGGCATACCTGTACAAGAATGTGCTCACGACATGATGAATCCGAATTTTCTCCATAATTGAAAAGTAATGCAGAATGCATGTAAGAAATCCAAAACAATCATACCATCTGCCATGTTGTTTGTTTTGTGTAAAAGAAATGTCCCAGACAGGATTGTAAGAAAACCACACATCTCGGTGACAATCTGAGTTGCATTTTGTCGATCCCAGTCCTGAAGAAAAAAGTTGTAAAAATGCTAATACAAAACAAAGAATAACATTTACATGCAAAGGGAAGTTGGAGATGACCACAATATCAAAACTTTGAGATGGTGGTTGCAAGTTGCTACAAGATGGCGTACGACATGTGGTCAACCCGCAGTGGGGTTTCTTTTTCAAAAATCTCATCTATATACTCCTTAGCTGCAAAAACAATCCCATGTCTTCATCTTGCTCTCTAGATGCGTGTATCAGTATTACACTGTAGATAAGATTACACTAGTTCTGCATTTCGATAGGTTATGAACTTCTGATCAGGTGAACTCTGAGCTGCATTTCGATAGGTTATGAACTTCCTAATACTGTTGTAGGTGACTTTGAGTGTGAAGTTTCCTCTCAAAGATGCAGTCCAGCAATAATTTCTCGTGCTATAGCTTAAGCTAACCATCTAATCTAAGCAGTAGCATCTCAACTCAAGGAATAGCTTTTCCCTAAAGAGGAAAGAGCAGCTATGACCCCATGACGTGTACGTGTCGGATAAACCAAATCTTCATTGAATTCTAAACGGTTCTCTTCCACTATTCATAGTAAAAAATAGTCAAGTTTCCCTGAAAACTGAGTGTGAATCTTATTCATCGGTAAATATAGACTATAGACCATGTGCTCATACTTATTTCCTTTTATTATATTTTTCAGTAATAGCTAATACACCATGTAATCATAATTTTGAACGAAAAATCCACCAACATGCCAATCAAGTGTACATCTTCCAGTGTTAGTCTCAATCTGCTCATCTGTTGTCACTTTGGGGCATAAGCATGACAACTAACACTTTGGAGGTCCCACTACCTAGTACCTATCACCAAAGAACTCAATCTACCAATCCTTAATCCTTGTTTTCCCCTTATTGTCAGGTAAAGTGCAGCCAGTAAGCAGAAATAAAAAGAAAGTTGCATTTGTTCATCAAAGTGTGAAATTAGTATTTAAACAAGCTTACCTTAAACATGATCACACTGGCCAAAATGGTCAACATTGTAAACATCACATAGTATATAGGTGATACAACAGCTGTGTTGAATGTGTCAAGGGCCTGCAAATTAAAATGAGGAATCAAACACACTTCCAGCCCAATCACTCAAGAAAATGATGAAGAAGAATTGTATATTTTTGTACATATATGGATAAGTATCAGACAATGCAAAAGCGATCACACTCCAGTATTAGGTCAACCAACAAAAATGCATGCAAGATTACACTTGCATAAAGAAAAACACCTGAAAGGAGGGAAAATTGTGAATACCTTGTTTAAATAGTTCATCTGTGTAAGCACGCAAGTCAAAACGACTAGGGCGAATACCCACATCTGGGGAAATATTAACTGATTCGTTCCAGAAAATGTCAATTTCAAAGCAATTCCAAGCGCTTTAACACTCATGACCTGTCAGAGATACTAGCAATTATAATTTTGCAATTTGCACAAGAAAATAAGAGTCACAAAAATAAACATTTTACTTACAAAGTACCTACCGATAAAGAACCTACTAGTGAACAGACCCCAACATACACCATTATATGAGTCTGTCCATAATGTGGTATAACACGGACAATAAGTATAAAAACAGCTACAATCACCAGAGCAGCATACAGGAGGAAACCTGTATGAAGACAAGCTTGATACATTAGTACTGAATGACCTGATCAAAGAAATAACTGTAAAGTAGTGCCACGATCTCACGACAAGTCGACAACCATATATGATAGACCAAATGGAATCACCTGCCTCTGTAGCAAGGTCCCATACTTCTGCCACAGATTCAATCATTTGTTCTTGAGGAGCATGTAAAACAATTGTAGTTGACCCTACTACACAAAGAACACAACCAAGAACACCGAAGATGTGTAGCCTCTCCCTTAAGATGATATGTGCAAGTACAGCACTGCAAGATAAGATCGAATTAGAAGATGGTATTATAGAACGAAAGTTGCATTACAGCGTTGGACTTTGATTCGTGCCTGATGATGATGCTCAGTGCACCAAGAGGTGTGACCAAAATAGCTGGCGCAAATGCATAAGCAGCAAAGTTGGCAATTTCACCAACAACCACTGCAAAGTATGACGTTAAGCGTTAGTACATGCATTTTTTTAATATCACGCAGACAACTATTAACTTATGCTTAATAGCTGATAGATATCGACCATAAAACTGCTGAAAAGTTACTTCGCACTTAGTAGAATATATATAATGTAAAGTTCTATATAAAATTTGCAAAGAATAAGTCGCTGAATCTAAGACAAACTAGGGGTGCCTATAACCTTTGTTCAAAGAAAACAAGTCTGGTCACAAGGAACAAAATGACACAGTTTCAGTATGCCCTAGACTTATATATGAGCATTTTTTTTTTCCGTTATAATAAGTTTAAAGTGAAAGCAAAGAGGAGTTTAGGTCAATAAATATACCAGGTATTTTTTGTTTTCTATTGTTCAACACATGATTTAAGGCCTTCCAGACAGATCTAACAGATTTTCTTACAAAACAATCTAAAGATTATTCCCGTCGCAATAACTGGTTAAGAAAAAAGTCAAAAAATAATAAGTAAACAAACTTATGACCATAAATTTCCGGACTTGTATTTCTGTAGCAAACAGAAAAAAAACTGAATAAAGTGATTGTGCTACCTGAGCAAGTTCAAAGATTATATTAGTTAAGTATTGCCACAAAACACATTGACCAGGGAGAGTAACACATCGTACGGACACATAATAGGATATTGCACCAAGTCATGCAAATAGCGCTCAGCAGGTGGGGCCTAAGAGATGAACAAGTCATTCAAACTGACAATGCCAAATAGAAGAATGTGAAAACAAACAGAAGGAAGAAAAAAGCCTCATATAACTATACCTGAGATAATTCCAACAGGATTATATGACCATTACAGCTTAAGAACTTATCTACTGCGGGCCAACGCGTTCTCACAAAAGCAGGGCCGAGCTTTCGGTCCCGCTGTATTTGAACAAACACGGCGTCAATAGCCTCGTTACTGATGTCAAGAGGCTTATAAGCAGCCCTTGCACTAGAAATATTTCTGGCAATGCTTCGATGAGTTTTATTTGGGCGAATGGAATCCACAAGCAAGAGAAGATGAGCTCTGAAAAACTGCCTCAATGCAACACAAGTGTGGTAAGCGACTTGTTTCTCCGAAGCTGTCAGTAGCTCTGAAGATGATCTATCATTTCGAAGCAATCCAGGATTGGACAAAGCGAGTGTACCAGAATTACCTCCAAATCTCACAGAGGCAGCACCATGTAAGAGAATTAGTACTTTCTCCAAACCCTCCTGAGCGTCGAAAGCATCAAGAACCGCTTTGAATACGAAAGCCGCAGCAAAGAATACAGCGGCATTCTTTCTGGCTTGATCTTGAGGGCACTGAAGAAGCTGAAGAGCTAACTCAACCACCTGATGGATAACATCAGTAGGAAGAGCACAAACACGTTCCATAATTCCCTGCAAGAACTAGATGAGTAACACATGGTAATAGTCCATGTTAAAGAACTCTAACAAGGTTTTTGTTAACCAACCTGAAGAGATCCAATAGTAAATAAGCACGATGAGAGACCGAAGAAAGTCTCAGCAACTCTTGGCACAGCAAGAAGTTTTTGCATGCCACCACGGGTCACTTAATAGAGCAGCAAATTTCCGGTGTGCAGCTAATGCACAAATTAGCTTCAGTACATCGGGCAGAAGTAGCATGCCCTTTGGTATCTCTGTGTTTTTAGAACTCTTTGCTAAGAGTGCGAGACAAACATCCACTCCTTTTTCATGCAAAACGGGGCCAAGAACTTCAACATATTCTCCCAGAATTTCAAGACACTGTATGCAATATTTTTCTCTCAATTGTGCAAGAGATTCATTGTCCAAGAAGAAATTCCCTTCTACCTCCTCTTCTATATCTGCCTCTACAGCTCTTGAGTGTGTTGAATCATCATGAGTGTTACCAGAGGTCCTGCAACACATAGCAGTCAGAATAACATCCATTTTGAAGATGAAGAGAATAAATTAAGTATCAAATGATTTTCACATGCCTTGAGACCTCCGTTGCATTAGCGGCATCGACAACAGTAGATGCGGCTTCCAAAGCAGCCAAAACTGCAGCTTCCTCGTCATTAGTAGTTTTCAATGCCTAATTAGATAGCATATATCAATGACTTTAAGTTTTCACAAAGAAAAAAAAATTAACAACCAAATGAGAATAAAATCTGAAAGGATCTGAACACAGTTCTTACTTCTAAGGCAGCAGTATTGACAAGTTCTGCAGCGGCATCACCAGCCGCTTTAATGGCCTCGGCAGGCGCATTGGCTGCCATGGCTTCAGCTTCAGCAGCTCTGGTTGCTTTCTTTACCAAATCAGATATGTCCTTTGTACCAACTTTGCATTCCAGGAAGTGATCATCGTTATCCTCCCTTCCCATGTGAATGGAATCAGCATCATTCTTACTTGATTGCTTTTTGGGATCAGCCGCTCCTCTCATTTCTGTATTTCTTAATACATTCCTTTACCTTATGCTCCGTCCCTGTCCAAATTTTATTCCTGACACTGGTGATGTTAAAGCCCTTTCATTCTCTAAGGCTCCTTCAATACTCCTTCCTTTTCCTCTAAGCCTTGACCATCGGTTTGCTCTGCGCCTTGAAGGATCATCTCGTGTATTCTCATCAGCATCTTCGTCTCTTATGCTTGTCCCATATCTCTCACTAAACTTAGCCTTCCCATCACGTGACTCACGATTATGTCTTATTTCTTCCTCAATCAACTCAACACCATCTTCATCCACCTCACAAATACCTCCACCTTCACTCAAATCATCATCTAATTGTTCCTCCCCATGGACTTGCTTAAGGGAAATCCTTTTATCACGGTCCCTCTCAATGCTACGATCATCTAGTAACACCTCATCGCCTAAGTGAGTAGCATCCAAGGCTTGCCTAAATCTACCCCTATTGTCCTCTCTACCTCTAATGCAAGTAGCACCAGCTGTATTCTTACCCTCTGCTAGATAACTTACTTCTTTCTGGTTTGTGCTTGTCTCCCCAAGAACCCGGTCCGAAGATAGCGATAAGCTTGGCTGACAATCCTGATGTCAATACATCTTCCACCACTTGACCACCTCTGAGATCATCAATTGAAAAAAAATAAGTTAGAAGAGAGAGTAAACCGGGTATGAGACCAATAAATCCAATTACAAATACCAACCCAGCTAAGCATACAGCCAGAAGTCCAGTGCCATAAGTCTTCAGCATTTCAGAATATGTAGGTTGGTCTCCACAATGCTCATGTTTCTCCTTATATTCATCAACAGCTAACCTCACATTGTCATCCATTACCCTTTTTTTTAATGTTTTCCACAACGTCGTCTTCAAAGACATGAGGATACTGCATCCCAATTGTGGATCATTGTTAAAACAAAAGTATCCATGATTGTGTCAGAGTAAATCAAACTAAATAAATTATAAGAGCATAGAAATGAATGAGCTTACACTCCAGGTCTGAGAAGTAGTCTTGCAGCAGCTGATTTCACACTAGTTGAGTATCTAGCTTCAGATAAAAAGCTAGATGATATCAACTCAAAGAAATCTTCATTATCCTGAAAGAGACTTGTATCTTAGAACACATAAGAGAATTGTAAAGCTTATTTAGAGATGACGTGGACAGTATCAAGAATTACCAACTGATTAGAGTTTTTTGAAAAAGTAATTAAAATAAAAAGGGATTGCAGTTCATATCTTACTCGGACCAAGTTCCCCAGCCTTCCAATGTTATGAGAAGCCCTTCCATTACTGGGAGAGGAATCTCCAGACTCCTCGACATACCTGAATGGTAAGAAAACAGAAAAACAAGGAAACTTTCAAAGGTTAAACCAAGTACGAGCGACTTACCAGATAAAACAAACCTCCAGCTTATTTAACTAAAATTATCAAACTTGAAGATTTTTATTTCACTTTTATCTCTTCTTTAAGAGAGAGGGGGAGGCGGGGATTGATGTCAATTTCAAACATGAAATCCGAATATATGCTGTCAAAGGCGTAAGGGCCCGCCATGGAAGCCTTGCCCTGTCGCCGCCTGGGCAGCACCTTTGACCAAGTCAACATACATTTTGACCCAAAAAAACTAATGTCTGCTTTAAAGTAACATACATTAAATGTCTACATCTCGAAAACTAAATTTCTTGCAGTTTGTTTATTCTTTTTATATTTTCTTCTCTTAAGCTTTTTATATTTTTAAGTTGCTTTTAGTTTTAAACGCCTTTCCCACCTTGCCAAAGTGCTGCTGGGTAAGTCATGGGAAGACTTTGAAGCAGGCGAAACACATAGGCATTAATGTGACAAACTACTACCAGTAAACATAAATAATAGAGAATACTGCTAACCAAAAATGGGCATTCTCAAAACTTAATCTTCCAATGCATACTAATAACAACAATCCTATCTCGAGAATTCAAACCTAATCATATTAATACTATAGCACATAATTTTTCAACTATGTTAACTTCAAGAAAAGCCCGTACCAAAAAAAAAAAAAAAAATGAAAACTACCTCGATTCTTCAGTCTCAAGCATAGAAGCTAATGCATGAATAAGTTTAGGGCTTGGATCATAAACTCTTGAGCTTTGTTAACCAAAACATCTTCTTCGGTTTCAACTTTCTGTTCTTCTTCTTCTGGTTCTGGTCTTCCCCTTGATTTTCATCTTCTGTTATTATAGCAGCAGCAGTTGAAGAAGAAGCGGGTTCCATTTAAAAAAAAAATGAAAAAAATTAGGTTTTGAGTATTTATAATTTTGTACAGATGAAAAAAGAGGGTGTGTGTGAATTAGGAAAAATTTTAATACCTAAAAGTGGTGACTAGAATCATCAGTGACGATTGACACATTTTTTTTGGTCCTTTTGCGTGACCGGTGGGTTTTTAAATTAGTCCCTATTGGTGTCATGGTTTTGGTTGTTAGTCATTAGTTTTTATGTGGAGTAGTAATTAGTCCCTGATTTAAGGCCCAAGTATTGGTGGATTGAACAGGGGTGTTAAAAGGGCCGGGTCAGGCTAGCCCGGCCCTCAAACCATAAAAGCCCTCATTAACGGAAAATCGGAAACTGGATGCAAATTTATTGAACTAACCTCAAACAATAATTAACGAGAAATCAGAAACTAGATGCAAATGCAACATCATCGAATAATAAACGAAAAATCGGAAACTGGATACAAATGTATTAACTAATCTCAAAAAATGATTAACGGGAAATCGGAAACTAGATGCAAATGCATTGAACTGAGCTCGAAAAATAATTAGCAGGAAATTGGAAATTGGATGCAAATGCATTAAACTAATTGCAAAGAATAATTAACAAGAAATCAGAAACTGGATGCAACTACATTGAACTAACCTCAAAAAATAAATAACATAAAATCATAAATTGGATGCAAATGCATTGAACTAACCCCAAAATATAGTTGTGTTATATGTTGTGGGAATGTCTCGATAAGTATAGTTTTGCATTTAAAACGGTGTTTATCTTCTTTTTTTTCGTATAATTGGGAACACCTTGCTATTCAAGTAGCTTCAATATGAATTTCGTCTTATTAGACAATCTCACAAAACTTCAGTCAAACTTCTATTATTAAACAACAAATGAAGTTGAAGGGTTTTATCAATGGTGAGTTATTTTTTTTAATAGAGAGTCCGTGGAGTTTTCATGTTATAAGAAATTTGGATGAGTGAGCAATATAATATTTGTATATAATAGTTATGCATATATAGTTGCATATATTTTTTAGAATAATTAATATGACAAGACCCGTTCGTAGATAATTTTTGAAGATCCCACATAGTGAGTCAGGTATATAATTTAAATACTAATTAACGGAAAATCAGGAACTGGATAATCTTTGATGATCCCATATAGTAAATCAAGCATAATTTATTTTTATGTCATGTTTGCAAGGACACTACAGATGGATAAGTAGAAAGTTGGTATTACACACCACATTGGATAATTAAAAGGAAATCGAAAAGTGGATTCAAATACATTGAACTGAGCTCAAAAAGTAATAAACCGAAAATCGGAAATTTTATGCAAATGCAATAAACTAAACTCAAAAAGTAATTAACTAGAAATCGGAAACTGGATGCAACTGCATTAAACTAACGTCAGATAATAACTAATGGGAAATTAGAAATTGGATGCAAATCCTTGAAAAATATTTTACGGGAAATCGGAAACGGTATGCAAAAATGCTACAAATAAACCTCAAATAATAATTAACGGTGAATTAGAAACTGGATGCAAATAATGCATTAAACTAATCTGAAAATATAATTAACAGGAAATCAAAAACCAAATGCAACTGTATTGAACTAACCTCATAGAATAATTTACGGGAAATCAGAAACTGGATGCAAATGCATTGAAATATAAAAAACCTCAAAGAATAGTTAACGAGAAATCAGAAACCGGATGAAATTGCATCGAACTAACCTCAAATCATAAATAATCATAAATCATAAACTAGATGCAGATGTATTGAACTAACCTCAAAGAGTTATTAATGAGAAATCGAAAACTGGATGCAAATGTAATAAACTAATCTAAATACTAATTAAAGAATATATAAACATAAAAAAAATGGATGCAAATGCACTGAACTAACCTCAATGAATAATTAATGGGAAATCATAAATTTGATGCAACTGCATTGAACAAGCCTAAAAAATAATTAACGGGAAATCGAAAACTTGCTACAAATGCATTAAACTGACCTCAAAAAACAATTAACGGGAAATCGGAAATTGGATGCAACTGTATTGAATTAACCTCAAAAAATAATTAACGGAAAATCGAAAACTGGATGCAACTGCATTAAACTAAAATCATATATTAACTAACAAGTTGGGAAATCAAAAATTGGATGCAATATCCTTGATGAATATTTAACGGAAAATCAAAACTAGATGCAAATGCATTGAAATAACCTCAAAGAATAGTTAACTGAAATCGGAAATCGGATGTAACTACATCGAACTACCCTCAAAGCATAAATAACCGAAAATTAGAAGCTAGATGCAAACTAACTTCAAAAAATAATTAATGAGAATTCAGAAACTGGATGGAGATATATTAAACTAACCTCAAAGAGCAATTAATGGGAAATTGGAACATTGATGCAAATGCAATTAACTAATCTCAAAGAGTAATTAGTGAAACATTGAAAACTATATGGAACTCCACTAAATTAACCTTAATGAATAACTAACGGGAAATCGTAAACTTGGTGCAACTGCACTGAACTAACCTCAAAGAATAATTAACGGAAAATCAGAAACTTGATATAACTACATTGAATTAACCTCGAAGAATAATTAATGAGAAATCGGAAACTAGATCCAACTACATTGAACTAGCCTCAAAAAATAATTAACGTAAAATCAGAAACTTGATGCAAATGCATTGAACTAACCTCGAAACATAGTTGTATTATATATATGGAGAATATAATATCTCGACAAGTATAGTTTTGCATTTTAAGTAGTGTTTATTACAATTATTTTATTATGATTGTGAATGGATTGCTATTTAAGTATCTTCAATATCATCTTCGCCACATTGGACATTCTCACAAAATTTCAATCAAACTTCTATTATTAAACATAACAACAAAAATAAATCGATGGGTTTTACCAAGGTTTGGTGCTTTCTTTTGATAGAGAGTGGTGCAAGAAATTTGAACAAGTGATTAATATAATTTACATATCTCATAGATATGAATAGTTGCTAATATTTTTTAGAATAATTAATATAACGACACCCATTCGTAGGAAGAATTCGAAAGCTAGTTTTAACTAAGGATATAAAACTTATTTTTATATATTTAAAAAATGAGATATAGAGATGGTGGAAAAGATGAGAGCCTTACACTTTCAATATTGAACTATGTTACTACGTTATAATTGCATGTTAACTTAGTCTTTATATAATGTATATATCTCTCTTTCATTTAATTATAAAAAATGTATATGTTATGTTCTAATCTAATCATTATTGAATACTAATTGTAATGAAAAAAGTTGATATAACCTAGATAATTAAATTATAAAACATATATGCAATGTAAAACAACAACAAAAATTATGAGGGTAAAGTGAGGACTGGTGAGGGCCTAATGAGGGTCGGGTTCATGTCCCATAACCTAAACCCTAGCCCGCCCCTAATAGGCATGAGGGTCGGACCAGCCCGCCCCTCAAATCTATGAGGGCTAGCTTTTTGAGGGATTTTGCAAGCATTTTGGAGGGCCGGGTTGAGGGCCTAAAGGCCGAATTATCACCCTTAACAGTGACAATGGCGCGCGACATTAGTAATGACGAGTAAAAAAAAAAATTTGGAAAGACATTACCACTATCGCTCCGCATCTGCATCCAAAATCCCAAATTTGCTTCCACCTAAAGTTTGATTTCCGCGAAATTCCGAATTTTGGAAGCAAATTTGGAGAATTTGAGAGGTGATACTACCACCTAGAGATGCTCTGAGTTTATGACTTTATTCCCCTAATCCTTTACCCATTTTCCCTTGTGAAGCTGGGACTCGATCCCAAGACCATGGCCAACCTCCCAAGACTTGACCAGTAGCTGAACAACTTTTTTAAAGTCGGGCCTTTTATTTTTTAAACAAATTGATCATTAAGACCATAGTACAAAATATCGCAATATCTATCGAGATTTCAGAGAAAGATACATAGATATCACGATATGTTCAGAGATATATACTACTGCAAATATCGACGATATTTCGACATTATTTGTGATATTTTGCGATATTTGGAGATATTTTACAATATTTGGCTATATTATGTGTATGTAACAATTTTATTTAATATTTACCATTATATTTCAAATAAATATAAATAATGTATCACGATATATCAATAAATATCTATGATATTTGTTGATATTTTATATATATCCACGATACATATCGAGAAATTGAGTATCGATAAATACTCATATCCTGATATTTTGTATTATGATTAAGACTATTCAGACCAACCTAAAACATGAATACAATTACACAACTACACAAGTAAACATTTTGGGTGAAATGTTGAAGATTTAAGACTAGTTTGAGTTTTAATTTAGGTACTGAAGCTCTCGTCTTGGGCCCTTCGAGTTTAAAAGACAAACATCGGAGTAACACAAGAGAGAAGGCAACGACAGATAGGTAATTGCAATGTGGTGATCACATATACAAAAGAAACACTTAGACAATTGCAATAACCAAAGAAAACGACAACCTTTGTTTCCAATAAACTTCCTAAACTTGTGGTTTGGTGATGATACATACATTTGGAAAATTATGGACAAAGCCCAAATACTTTGGTCTTTACTTAATTGTTTTCCATTTTATAAATAAAATTGACAAATGCCATGTTTTCCATTTTGGCACAGGGCCCAATTCAATCTCAGAGCCACCCATAACTGCTGATGTGGACAAATCAGATTCACTTGTCTCGTGGACATGATTTCGTTGTATGTCCACAAATTCGCTCTCATAGCCTAAATTGTCTACTTCCAAAAAACGCAGACGGTTATAGGGGTGGCAATGGGTCGGGTTCGTGTCGTGTCATATTCGGGTTACATGTTAGGAGAGCAAACCCAAACCTGACCCAATTACTAATCGTGTCAAGTTTGTCAAACCCAAACCCAACCCGCATATGTAACGGGGTCACCCGTTCGGGTCAATTTCGGATCGGGTTAACAAATAACCCGTAAGTTCTTTTTTTTTAGATAAAGAATATTTATTAATCTAAATAATAAAAGAACTTGCAAAAGTGCGCAGAGTTGTTGAAACACATCTGTTGAACGCCTGAACCAAACAAGTGAAACAACCTGTTAGCCAAAAAAAAAAAACATAACCAAACTAGAAACAACCATGTCTAGTTTGTCCACTTTGCTACCTCGTGGGCAATTTAAAGCCCAGGTGATGCTAACAATACTAGCATAATTAGGATTAAGAGCCAGCTTTAACCACACAATCTTCATGAGAGACTATAATGAAGTTCTAGGACTATTGGCTACCATACTCTATTTATTTCCTTCCATGTCCTTTGTTGTTTCAAATGATACAATGTGAGAATCCGTGGTGTTGGGTGTTGTTAATGCGATATCACTTCTCGTCTTACGGAGCTCTAACATGAACAACAAAATTGTAAACCATATGATTGCTCCCACTATCGAAGCCTGCACAACGAGGTCCACTGCACCTGGGCCATACATGGCCTTAATTAAGTAAGGGAACCCCTACCAGCAAGTGTATTGGTAAGAGTAGACAAAGAGAAGCTTGTTATAAACCAACAATCGCTACCCTTATAATTACACTTAGCCCATAAGACCAACACTACCAAGATAACAACTTTTGATATCGCATCGGCACCAATAAACAAGTAATTCATATCAAAGGGATCGACATGAGCTATGAATTCAAAGGTGAAAAAGGAAGAGTGAAGAAGGAAACAAGTTTGTTAATTAATGTCGACGGATAAGATTTTTTTTGCGTAACAAGGTGTCAATTAATGTCGTAGAAGAATGAAAGGCCCTGGTTTTGAAAAGAAGTTTCGTTGAGAAAGATCACTCAATGTCTTATAAATATTTGTCGGAAAGTTTAACTTTCGGAAAGATTAAGCCCGAAAAAATCAGCTCAATGCCTTAGTAAAATTAATAAACTGTTGGAAATGTTCAATATTTTTTCGGAAAGATTCGGGCTCGAGAAAAATCGGCATGAAGTCTGTTAAAATTGTTTGCTCGAAAAATTTCGTAGAAAGATCGGAACAATGCCTTAGAAAAAAAAAAAATTAAGTCGGCATATAGTTTTTGAAGCGGAAAGAGTTGTCACGAGTTGTATAAGCAAAAAACTGATAAGGAACCATTGGCTTTTCCCAAACCAATGATTATGTGATTGTGTGAATGTAATATCATAGAGGTAAAAAAATTCTTGTAATGAAAATAAAAATAAAGTATGTGTTTGCAATTAAATACGCCATCAATTGCGATGTCCGATAACATATGTTTTGATTGTTTTGTTGATTGTAAACCGACAATGTTGTTGATTTATATAGATGACACGAAATAGAATGATGGGTAATACTAACTTTAAGCTTGCAAAATTAGATTTGAGCTTTAAAAAATGCTCGACGTTGTTGATAACCCGATTTTAAGCGAAGCGGGGTAACTTCATCGGATGTTGACATAATGCGAACAGTAATTAACTTAAGCGGCGTAAAATCGTTCAATTTAGGCCCTCGATTGTTTTGTTAAAATTAAATGTGGTAAGTTGGGCCGGTTTTTTGTCGAAATAACACGAAAGCATAACAAACATTCAACTTAGGCGCCAAAATTAAACGTGGTAATTTCGGCATCGATTTTGTCGGGCGCGACTAACGCCTAGCGGTAAAAGCGTTAACTAGGATCGACGAAATGTCGCGTGCTAATTTCGCCAGATTTTATTGCGGCGATAGTAATGATAAGCGTAAAGCGTTAAACTTAGGATCGGACGAAATTAAAAGCGTGCTAATTTACGATTTCGGATTTTGTAATAGCGATAGTAACGATGACTAGCGTTTAAAAGCGGCGTTCAACTTAGATTAATGAAATTAAGCGTGGTAATTTAAATTGATTTTGTCGGGCGAAAGTAGCGTTGCAATGGAAACAAAATTATAACATTAGAACTTCGGGTTTTCGTTCAACTTGTTAATTTTTGAAAGCTCATTTAGTAAAATAACCAAAACTTAAACCTTGTCGGGGGCTATCGGAAATAAACCAACAATGTCAAGGTCCCATTTCGTTTAAAATGACCAAGGTTTATGGATTGGATGACGCCATCGCGGGAAGTTGACCCATATCATATATCATGTGTTTGACAAGGCACACACTTCTCGGACAAACGCTTTAACATCCTTTGGCATGTATGGCCACCAATACCATTGGGTCATTGCTATGTGAGCCACAATGGAGACTTCGCCCGGAGTGGTGTTCACATAGTCCTGAATGAATTCCTTCGAGGCCTAGTAAATTGTTTGTTCTGCCCAAACAACGAATGATAGGATTGAGACTTGTGCTGCTGTGATAAAGTTTTTTAGTCATCAGGAATTCCTGAGCATCGTCAGCTGCATGATCGTCGTCGGTAGATACCGAGACATTATCAGTGCCAAGCTCGTTAGAATCATCTTACAGCATAAGTGGTTAATCCAGTGTTGTCATAACAGTGACGACTTGATTTTCCACGGATAAGTATGCGATAGAATCAGGATGCCTTACATCATAACGCGGATACTGTACAGTAATGATAGATGTAAAATTTCATGCAATTCGTTGAACGAAGTCTAAATAAACGTCCATTCTATCATTGCGAGCCGGATATTATCATTCAAATTGGATAACGACTAGCTTATAATAACTAATCGTAACTTAGTCGCCCCCAACTGAAGAGTTGTGCGTATACCACAAATGACAGTTTTGGACTCGGCCATATTATTTGTCGCGTCAAATCCCTAATGTAGAGACTTCTCAATTATGTATTCATTCAGCTTCAAGATGACACAAACAAGACCGGAGGCAGACTTATTATGCGAACTATCGGTGTAAATATAGCAAGTAGCTGATATATCCGATAAATATTTCAAGTCATCACCCCCGGGAGGTAATTACAATTAGAGATCGACGTTTTCCTCATCGAGTAATGCTTTCGACATAAGAATATCATCAATAAGAAAATCAGCTATTAGCGAAACCAAAGTTTGTCTCTGTTTAATTGTATGAGTGTCTGAGACAATGTTGTAAACGCTAAGGTAATTTTTCCATTCTGCGACTCGATCCGTAGACGTTGTGAAAAAACTTGCGCAGCGGATATTCGACAAGTATAAACTTCGACTATTCCTTCTTTGAAATAAGCTTAAGACATCTGACAGTATGAAACAAGGCTAGTGTAATATTTTCAATACAAGAATGCCTCGAGACATATGACGGACATTATCCGGTGAAAAAACCGGATGACGAAGAATCGTCAGAGGCAATAACTTCATGCTGAATAATTTGGCGCATCGGTGGAACGGTAGCCGGGTCGTATGCAATCGGATGTTGAAAATGAATAGGAGGGAGTAGTTCGATACCGCCAGGTTGACTTGGAACCGCACATTCGCGATGATCGTCAGTAAGTGCATCGAGAACTTAGGCTCGTCGAGCATTCATCATAACTTTTGTAGAACGTGATCGTCGGTTTTGTATAAGAACCGCAGACGACGCCAATTATGTTTCGACCAGATATGATCAAAACATCAAGTGTTGATAAAAGAGACGAAGAACGTAGAAAAGTAATTGGAAAAATGATGGTGATCGGGGGAATGATGAGACTGTACCTTGCGGTTGCCTACGTACCCAAATTATCAATGGGATCAAGTCTCAAGAATGTAGTTCTGAATGAAAAATAGTTTGGTATTTATATAGGTAGAGTAGAGAATCCTTGTAGCTCAAGTATTCTGTAGCTTGAGTCATTGTGATAGAATATAACTCTCAACTGATAATTATCTCTTTTGATAAGAAACGAATTTGGACATAAATTAACGTACATTAGTGGCAAGCCATGTGGCTAAGGTTCAACCTTAGACACATGAGTTAATGGGTTTGTACATCGATTCATGGTATTATTAGGTGGGCTTTAGCCCTGTCGATTAAACGAATAAAATGGAGATTCCTACCAATGGACGTTCGCCACGTAGGTGGGGGTCGAAACAAGCATCACACTGCTTGGGGGTGAATATGCGCCACCACTAGACTACTACTCTACTACAGAGTGACTTCAATCTTCAAATTAAAAGCCACCAGTTAAACTTTAGCCTTCCTTTGTATTAGCCACTTTCTTCAACCTCGGCCACAATTCTTCCATTCTTATCAGTCACGTTCAAGTTTGTGACATCCTCGCACAACTTGTCCACATTGGGCTCCATATTATCTATATTAGAAGGAAACCATTTGATGTTAAAGAAATTAACATGGCATGACAAAAAAAAAAAATAGAAAAAAATAAAAGAATCACACGCCTGACAGTCCAAATATCCAATCACGAGTGCAAATTAAAGCCTCAATATTTGCAGGCTTGAGGGCACTACGAAACTTATCGACAACCCTACCACCAATAATCTTTGAAAGTTGCTTCGAGGCAACGGTTGATATAGGAAGGATGAGAACATCACGAGCCATTAAAGATATATCAGGGTATCGATACTGATTCCCTTCCAAAAGTGAAGGACATCCAACTCTAATTTTCTATCCAATCTTGGTTCATCCAAGTATAACTCTAATTGACTTTTGTTGTTGTGAGTAGACATTTCTTCATCATCAAATGTGTCAAAATCCTGGATCATAAGATATGATAGGTGGTACATAGTCACAACAATATAAAATTGATAGAAACATATTTAAAGAACTATATAAATGTAGTTTTACCTCCATAACAGTATCAAGGCAATTTGGAGAATGATTTGATGGATTCTTTGAAGTGGTACTGGCAGACTCATTAACATTTTGCATATATTGAGCAAAAAGAGAAGACAATTTAGTAGAAACATCATCTAATTGAGATGAATCTTTACCAAAAAGCCTACTGTAACACCATTTCACAAATTTTAACTTGTATTGAGGATCTAATATCACAGCAATGGCAAGAATCCCAAAATAATCTGACCAGTACTTCTCAAATTTAAGGTTCATTTCAACAGCCATGGACCGTAGAAAATAAATCACCATCTTTTATAGCTTTGGCCAAAGTGTCTTGCACCATAAACACTTAGGGAAAGAAGAAGTTTGATGTAGGATACTGTGTCCCGGAAAATATGCAAGTCACCTTATAAAACACACCCAAAAACCGACAAATCTTCTCAACCCTACTCCACTATTCTCCAACAGGACAATGAGTATAATTCGAATCACTTAACTCTAAATGAATAAAAGCATTACGGTAGTAAAGAGCACTTTCAAGCATTAGAACGCGTTGAATTCCAACGAAGTTGGAACATCTTTGATAAACCCTTTTACGTTCCAAAGAAACTTGTGCAATACAATTAGAGAACCTTTGCTTTATTTGTTGTGAACCTTTCAAATACTTTACACTTTCTCTAATCTTCACAACAGAATAATCAATTGCTTTCAACCCATCCTGAACAATAAGATTTAGAATGTGCACACAACAACGAACTTGTAAATATTTACTGTTACATAATAAAACATTAGTTGAAACCTTCCTTAGTTAACTCTCCTAACTATTAAAATCTACAAGACAAACAAATTATTTTGTCCACAAGTCACTTCTTGCTCCACATGTCACTTTGTTTCATTCCCACATTATCTACCTACATCTGATAGACATCATGTTGGCAACCATATATCTTTCCCTCCCTCTTCCCACCTGACAATCTACTAACTTTATTCCCTTTCACACTATCCCAAATTTCATGCCCCCTATATATTCATTATATTAACACATCACCTCACCTATAATTTTACCCTTATCCATTTCTCCTCACAAATCTACACATCACCATAAAACCACGTTTATCCACCTGATCATATATATCCTACCCACTAACCTATTTGCCTTACATTCACAGGCTTTTTACAATTCCAATGGAGCAGCTCAATTTATCATTTTCATTCTAAACATATTTAGGTGCCTCTATATATATCTACGTATAGTTTAAAGCAGTCTCAAGGATACCATACAATATCAAACATAACAAAGATAACTCACTCTAAATAAGATCAGTCACATATTCATCCCAAATTTTCCACCTTTCAATCTTTCTCATTATTACCAAAATGTCATCTGCTCACCATCAATCGTTGTTAATGATATTATTGGTAATGGCAATTGGAAAATAGTTGTAATTAATTGCTTTCGAATTTGGGAAACAACAGATTATACAACATATCAATTCAAGAGTTTAGACATGCTGCTATTTGATGAACATGTACGTATATAATTCATTTTATTATTTATTCACATTAAACCTATTAAACAACTTAATTATGATTAACATTAATATCTTACTCTAACCCATTTGTTGTTTTTCTTACCATATTAGGGCCACGAGAACACACATAAAAAATCCCCGTTAAACGTTGAAACAAAGTTCAGACATCAATTCGAAGAAAATCACATTTACTATATCGAAGGGTTCACTCCTTATAAAGCAGTTAATTCCCGTAATTTAATCGCTGAAGAATGGATTCTATACTTCAAATGGACTACAAAAATTAAACCTCAAAATACAGATAATCTTCCATTTCCAGAATATGCTTTCTCATTCATCCCTTTCTCTGATATACCAAACCAGTTCAATACCAGACATCTAATAGGTCATCAAATATATAATTGATTTCAACTAAGCTTTTATATTTTTTTTATACATCATAATATAATCTAAAAATTTTGATGTCTTTTTTACAAATGTAGTTGGACGAATCTACACGTGGAACCAAGCCAGATCGATCAAGAAAAATAACGGACGTGATACCGTGATTAAGAAATTGAACTTCTAAATGAAGAGTAAGTTAACTAATAATACTAATATTACTAATAAATTTCCACTTGTGTTTTCTAAATTCATATAGTAACAAAGTTTTTACATGTAGGGGCTATCTGTTAAAAGTTACTCTTTGGGGCAGTGCAGCCAAACAACTCGATCGCCACAAAATCTGGAAAAATTCAAATAGATCGATTCTCATTGTTGCTTCTACAACTCTTAAATATGATAATGGTATTGTCATATATAATCAAATTATTATTATTTTATATATCTACTTTACATATCATAATATATTGTGTATAATATTTTAAAAATAATATCATCTTTTATATACGACAGGTGAATATGTGATGTCCTCTACATCGGCAACAAAGTTATATCTTAATTTAGACATTCCAGAAGTTGCGATTATTAAAAATAGGTATTATTGCTAAAGCAAAATTAAATTTAAGCTAAACAAATATTTGCAACTTAACATTTTAATGATGAAACTGTCTTCCGTTATATAGTCTAATTCAAAAAGAACCTCAACAATTGCAAGTACAACCTCCTCAATCACTATCCCAATCAATTGAAGGTACATCGTCGTAGGAACTCACTACTCTATCTGATATTCTTGAGTCACTAAATGATATTCCGTTACAGGTAATCAAAAAATATATATAGAATTTGTTTTTTTCTATATTATGGTTTTTGTACATTATTAACGATATTCTATTCAGGTTAGGTTACTCAATTCAAATGTGAAGCAACCATCTCCACTATACTTTACGATGATGGATGGTTTTATGTTGGATGTATAAGTTGTCCTAAATCAGTTACTAAGACTGACAATGTTTACAAATGCCCAACGCATGGAGTAACTCACACAGAAAAAAAGTAATTAAACTATACACAGTTAACATCATATATTTTATCACTTATACATACTAAACATTTTCAAATGCTCAGGTACCGTTTGAGAATGGAAATTATCGACGAAACTTCAAAAGCACGAGTTGTCGCATTCCGTGAAGCTGTTACACTTCTACATAAAACTGAAAATGAGCTACATATAATTGAATCACAGGTACAAAGCTACAATTGTTTGTCTAAATTTCAACCTTTTTCCATTTACAGTAACTTGATGTCTACAATAATTGATTGTATACATGGCGGTTATCTTGAAATACTCTTTGGAGCTCTTTCAAAATCTTATTGGATATAAAGCTATCTTTCAAGCTAAAAATAGATGAGTTCAACAGGCAACACAAAAATAGTTTCTTCACTGTTACAAAAATATGTCCTATTACAAGAGCTTCATCAAGCAAATAGGATCACAATAACTTAATCAAGCAACTAGGCTCTCAGTCAAGATACTTACACAAAATCCAGTTTGTACTGTTAATATAGTGTGTTAAGTTGTTTTTCTCTCTACTATGTCAACTGTTAATATAGTGTGTTAAGTCGCTTTTTCTCTTTGCGATCTCAGCTGTAATATGTACCTTTTCACTTAATTATGTTAATTATTAAATATTATGTTTAATATTCTTTTTTCCTTTTTTTTATCAATCCCTTTTTCATGGTCAACGTTTTCCCATACATAATCAACTTAGTCCTTTTGAATATATATATACCAATCATAATTTGTGTTTTTTTTTTTTTTTTTTGTACCTTACTTAAGTAAGCTTCCACCTTTAACCTCCTTAATAATATGTTTGCTTTGTCAATACATACTTACACATTAAATTCGATATCAATATTGTGAATTAGTGGTTAACACTTATATTATATTCATTATTGCATCAAACTACCAATTATCAAACACTCTTCCATATAAACCATGACTACACCTAATACTTCCCCTCCCCACGACAACACATACAACATCAACATTTCCACCTTTTTAAACACACTACTCAAATTCTTAACATCAACAGTTTAAATATTCTTCATACTCATAACTTAAATAGCTAATTTTTAATACGGTCTTTCTTCAACAAGCTTAAACTCCAACTCAGAGCTTTAACCCACTTTCTATTTTCTTCCAAAGCCTTCCACACATCTAAAACAACAACAAAAAAATATCTATTTATAAATGCACAAAAAATTTAAAAAAGTATGAACTTTAAAATAAAATCCAATTACTTTTTCAACCCATAAGTATTATTATAACATAATTTTCCAAGGCCGCGAGTATCCTTCTCAAAACAATCCTACAATAAATGATTAAACAAAAACAAACAATTATTACAACATTTTTTAATCAAAGTAACAATTAAGCAGTATACAATTAAACCCAAAATGTATATGAACATAACAACGTACTTTGATATCGATACTCGGCGCACTTACAGCTAAAAAGACCTATAGATGAACGAAATTCATACCCTTGCTTTTTCTTCTTTCTTTTCTTCCGCCCTACCTCAACTCCACTTAAACGTTTCTTTTTAATCTCACCCACTTTTGATTTAGTTGAACCAGCTTTGGATAATCTAATCGCAAAAAATAAGGGGAAAAAAACCCAGTTAATAAAAAAAACAAATGCTACTAACAACATTAAATCCATCAATATGTCAACTTTACTTTTCATGAGTATTAGATTCCTTCTTCTTCTGAAGGGATATTACGCTTTCCTCAGGCGGCTGTTAAAACAAAAATAAACCATCATCAGCAACTATATATACTTTTATGAAAGCATTGCAAAAAAAAAAAAAAAAAACTGTTTATTAAACTTACAAACATAAACCAATTCTCATAATTAACTTGAGTATTTAATGAACATTCACTACTGCTTGAATATTCAGCACTACTAATCTCAATTGGTTCATTTATATCACCCAATAAATCGTCATCACTACTAATCAAGAGATCTGAATCAGCCATTTTTTTACTTTATCAGATATAGCAAGTAAACAAAAACACAAGAGCAGGGCTATTTTACTTTCCAGCCTTCTCTCTAATATATAACAACATCATTTGCATCAAAATAACATCAATTTTTTTTTTTCAATCAAATCTTTACAAGTGTTTTACCTTTCATCACGTGGAGAAACAAATGTTGAGGGAATTCTGAAGCTCGCATAACATGTCAGAACAAATCAAAATACTTGGAGTTGGACAATTTTGTACAAAAGCCCAAATTCTGTTAAAACTTAAAACCCATTTCCTAATAAGACCCACGATATCATCTTTTAACTTCAAAAGCCCAGTCATATAAAAAAGCCCCCCTATATAATCCACAACACTGACTTTAAACCAATTTGATAAACTTAATTGCCTCCATAACTTTCATTTTACTTGAGCACACTATTCTAATATATCTTTGCTAATGAACTACTAAAATTAAAATATACAAATCATATATAAAAAAAAAAACTACAAATAGATCATGAACAATGCAAGAAAACACAACGCTTCACTTTAAAAACACCAACATAGAATTTTTCACAAAATATGCGTTCATTAGGAATTAGTTGATCCATCAATATTTATATAATATTCCTATTGATGCGAACATTCTTTATTTGATTTACATTGTTATTTCACAAGACATTTACTAAAAGTTTTATACCAACACTCACCTCATTAATTAAACCCAGTATAGTTGAATCTTTATCTCAACTTCAAATACACACCCTGAAACTTAATTACCCTATACCTCCATTAAGCTAAGAAGGACCAAGGATGAACCAACTATTTTCAAACTCATTGATCACAATTATAATCTGTCACTTCCAATGGTTTATCAATAAGATCAAGTATGGTTTTATCAAGGTATAATCAAATAATGATACATACGAGTTTCGACTAACAACTGTTATCAATGCATGCAAAAGCCCAAGGCCTTCAATAAAAAAAACCCAATCAATGCCAGCATATGTCCATCAATAATTCATGTTACAATAGTAACTGGGTAAACAGTCCCTTAATAAATAGCAACTCTCATTAAAGTCCAAATATACAGAGTGGTGCAGGAGTTTTTACCATCCAAATTGACAAGAAATATTGCAAAATCACTGCCATTAGCTAAACAATGACTACCTTACTCGACACACAAACTTGCTATCCTCAACAGTTGGAACCAAACTTTCCAATACCGCCATATTACATTTGAAAAGTACATATCAAATAGCAGTAGGTGCTTCCAAAAACAACAAAACTGCCCTCAACTTTCAAACCTATCAAACCCCCAACTCAAGAACATCAAGTTTCAAATTACTCCTACTTACCATTTCTTAGACCTTCCTCCTACTATAATTCCATTAGCTAAATGACATATTGTTCCTGCTACAGCTTCAGTACTCAATCTGTCAAATTAAACATCACATATTCAATTTAGCCCACTATTATATAGGAACTAACTCTACTCAATTCCATTATATAGTAAATAACTTGCACTAAAAAAACATACCTATAAATAACTTTTAATGTTAAACTCTTCTTTATCTTTTATTACCTTTAGCAATCTGAGCACTCGAATTTGCTTCGTTCTAAAGTTCTTTAATGGTCTTTGTTTTAACTTTATAGTCAACATTTTCTTCAACAATTTTTTTTTTCTCCACATCTATATATCTCATACAATTGCTAAGCACTTCCACTAAATACTCCATACACTCCAATACAGTTTTTCTTTCAAACTTATTCTTATAATAATCATATACATTCTCCACTTCATTTCTTCCGCAGACTCTCAATATAACATTACAACCAACACAGTCACTTAAAAAAAAATTAATAAATTAACCGCATTATAAATAATTATATTCCATACTAAATTTTTTAATTAAAGATATAAAAATATACTCATCCAATAATCTTTGTATTCTAAGCACCAAATTTTCCATTTCACTATTTACATACCTATTACACCCCGATGTATACAACACCTCTCCTACTTTATCTACTTCTCCATCTTATTAACAACCTTATCGATGACACTGTGACATAGATGGTTAACTCTCATCCTACAATTATTATCTTTAAATAAACATTAACTCCAGTCCAATCAAATAAACTGTACATTTGTACCCATATCCTATAATAGTAAACCCTCAAAAAATGCCTTAAAATGAACCTCAAGCCTTTATTTCCCAAATAAAACTTTTATACTCGGAATTAAAAATTAGATTTAACAAATAAAAGTTATTTTCGTCGTTAATTTTAATGGAAATCTCAACAAAATAAACCTTGGATTGCAACACCCAATTCTTGATTAAATCTTTCCACGTTCAAAAACTCCCGACAACTTATAAGACCTTATGATCCAAAGGATTTTATGACCCATCCAAAGTTATAGCATCCTACATTTAATGGGACTCGACTATTTCTTCACTATTAAAGATGCGACTAACAACAGTACCTCTTATGATCCAAAGGATTTTATTATAAAAAAAAAAAAAAAAAAGGATCCAAAGGATTCCCATAAGACCTGAGTGTGATGAAACAAATTCAACCTTCATGCTTTTGAATTAAACCATCGACACAATGTTATCAACTTATTTTCACGCCCAAAAACTTTATAAACTTATTATTCCTTAAATACACAAAGACCAACAATCTAAGTCAATCTAACTTAAAGACACAGAGACCCACAAAGGCAAACCCACACTCTATAACTCACTAAGAAAGGCTAACGATTGCAACAAACAAACCTTACCAGTAGTTACAAATTAATGTTTTTTTCCACAGCAAGCACGCCACCTTATTTAGACTTCAAACTAATTCCAATTGAACCTAACTACACAAAAGCCACATACAAATTAAAATCTGATTACCCCATTTCTTAAACAATCAACATGACGGTTATATATACCTTGATTGCTTCAATTGCATATTCAACTCAAAACAACTCTCCTTCTAGGGACAACATGTTAACCCCTTTGTCTAAACTTTAAAACATACCCGAGTTTTACAGAGTATTTGAGACTGATTGACATCAAATCGGAAGTTCTGTGTGTTACTTGGAAGTATTTATTCCTGCAAAAGACGAAAAATGACTGAAAGAATCCAAGAGGTTTTTTTTATTTTATTTTTTTTGGTAAAGAAAGAACCCAAGACGTCGGTGCTCACTAAACTTTATTTGTTCACTTAACTGTTTTTTCTCAACCTGGCCCACTTAAAAACATCAAAAATTACCTCAACAAAAACGTTTCATTTTTTATTCATCTACCCCGAGGATATCCCTATAGGTACGACATCCAATACCGTTGGATCTCGCCGAAAATCAAAATAAAAAACAAATTCACATTCTCTTTTTTTTTTTTGTTTTTGATTTTCGGACCGTTGGATCTGAGCCCAAATCTTTTTTATTGCCACTTATATATAACCTAACTATATCGTGCGTAGCACGTGCACTCACCTAGTATTTTTTAATGTTTTAAGTGCAAAGTTTTCTAAAACAGATTTCTTAAAAGCTAAGGGTAGCTACATTTTATTCAAGAAAATGGGCCTAACCCGGTCCAGACCATGGACTTTCAAAACTAGCCTAGGGTTTCGCCGTTATTCTTTTTTTCTTTTAAGCAGGGTTTACTAGGGTTTTGCAGTTGTCAAAAAAAAAAAAGGGGACTAAAAATAATACATCTGCAACAGAGTTATTGAATTGAGAGAAGAAGGAAGTAGTAATGAGAGAGTTAAAGGGGCACGAGAAGAAGTTACTAAAGAAAGTTGATTTCTTGCAATGGAAAAGAGAAGGTGGGCACAGAGAAGCTAATATTATGCGTCGTTACCATATCACTTCTAGAGATGATTACAAGAAGTAATATGTTTTTTTAACTCACCCTTCAACTCAAGAAATATTTACTTGTCCAAATGATTACTAATTTAAGAAATATTTACTTGTCCAAATGATTACTAATTTTTTTTTATGCTTGGTTTGTAGGTATTCAAGTATATGTAGAATGGTGCAGAAGCAAGTTCACTTGTTAAAGCAAATGAATCCAAATGACCCTTTTCGTATCAAGTTGACGGGCTTGCTTCTAGAGAAACTGTATGTATAATTAGACTCACAAGTTTGTATAATATGTTTCTAATTAGCTTTTAAATTATGGGCTTGAAACATCAAACACGCCACAAGTCGTTTTTTCAAACTATGAAATATCAGGTGAAGGTGTATGATAGGAATGTTGGACTTAATAACTTAATGTACTTAGTTCTGTTATCATCGTAGTTTCAGCTGCATAATTAAGTTTAAAAGTATGTTTGGTCCTTTGTATATTGGTATATCTTTCTATGCCAATGACAGGTGGGACATGGGTGTAATCCAACAAAGGAAGAGCTTGGCTTTTTGTGAGAAATTGTCAGTGTCTTGTTTTCTAAGGTACGTTTCGTTGTATATGTTATTGCATAGTATCTCCTTCAGTCGGTTTTGCAATGGGTTGGATTTGTTTGATATATTCCTTTGTTGGAATCGGTTGGATTTGTTTTACTTTGCTTTCCCATCTTGTACCTGAATACTTTTCGCTATTAATCGATGTCAAAAAAATTTCAAGACAAAAATAAAGGTTTCTGAATAGATGAATACCTGGCTGATCTTTTACGTTATGCTACGTTAATGGTATTAAGAGTGTTATCATCTTTCTCTCCTATGCTTGTGTTTAACCCCCTGTTCTTGGAGTGCTAACACGCATGCGACTTGAAGTTTGATGTTATAGTTGAAGAATATGATTTCTTGTAACATGGCACACGGTATTGTATATGCAGGCTAAGACTATCAACTGTTATGGTGAGGAAAAAATATGTAGAGCAATTGAAAGCAGCTGTGACCTACATTGAGCAGGGACACATTATGGTGGGTACAAACACAATTACTGATCCTGCATATCTAGTGACAAGAAACGCTGAAGACTCCATTAAGTGGGAACCTTCATCCAAGATAAATAAGGCGGTTCAGGTATACCATGGGAAGTATGATGATTATGATGCAATGAACTGATCATGGCTTATGAGATCCTCCTGTTACTCTTTAATTTAAGTTGTTGTATTTTTCACTCACTTGAATCCTACAAAGAAATGTGTTTTTTAGGATGAGTACCATTGCTTCTGAAACGTTTTTCCTAAATTTTACAGAGAAATGTGTCCTTCAGGATGAGTACCATTGCTTTTGTAACAATTTTTCCAGAGATTTTCATTAATTTTCTGTGGACTTGGCCTTTTCTAAGGTGCAACTTGAGTATCAGCACATTATACACAGTTGAGTAGTTGACAGACTTTGACTGTCCTGTCGTCCTTTCACATGGACTTAACAACAACTGGTTGTATGCCCTCCGTAGAGTAGGAAAATAAAAGTAGAAAATGGCAATAAACATGACAGTTTTCAGTTGTTTTTCAATGGATTACCTATCTGACCAAAGACGTGCATGATATACTTAATAGTTGAATGGCAAATGTATTAGCAGAAAAAGGAAGATACTCCAATATATGTTGTAAATTTTTAAAAAAGAATGATTTCCATATATATGCATATTCCCGCCCTCTGTGTTTCTAAATTCTAACTACTTGTATTTCCTTAAACTGCATTCATTATATTTGAACAACTTGTAGAATTGAATGTTGATTGAAACCCAAGAAGGTATTATGCCCTTGATTGGGAGGGAGATTGACTATTATTGTAAACTCAAACATTGTATGTGCGAGTAAAATCTGAGTTCCAAAGCATCTTATACGAACTTGTTTTTTTTTTGTACCATTTCTTGGTACCCATCTTGTTTTCCTATAGAAATGGTGCTTCATAGTATTTTCTATCGTGAACAAACCAAATTTACTCCACTGCTTCCAGGGGCAACTGCTTTATACCAAGTACCACTGTACCAGTCACTAATAAATAGTCAAAATTCTATTTAACTGACAATTATACCAAGAGATGTTTAAACGGATGGATCATGGGTGAGATTTGGAACGATGGGTACAGCCAAACAAATGAGCATGGATTTGTATAAACTGATGAAACAAAGTTAAAGGTGTTACACGATCTAGTGAGAGCAACAGGTTCCACAAGAACGATACAAGACGATTGAAAAAAAGAACCCTGACAATGAGAAAATAGCAGGGCTTCTTCACCCAAGTACTTGACATACTTGCAGGAGTTGCAGCTGAGATTCTATTAGCTGCCCTGGAAAGACTATCTGCGAAAATTTGGGTTAATAAGTACTAAGAATACACTACTCTGGCGCCCAACAGATAAGAGAATTTGCTGGCTTTCGGTAAAATGAATCATCAATAAGTTGTTACACTGGTTTTCAAGAGAACAAAAAGGACTGACAAAGCAACCCCTCAAGACTACAGTTGTGCGGACAAGTAAAACTCCAACGGAAGTACGCACCAATCCTCCACTCTCCCATTCCTCTTCTAACCATCAGGTCATAAACTGGACCTGCAAAAGAACTCCAACGGAAGTACGCACCAATCCTCCACTCTCCCATTCCTCTTCTAACCATCAGGTCATAAACTGGACCTGCAAAAGTAGGATATGCACAAGAAAATCATTAAATAATCCCATAGATGATAGTAATCTATCTCAACTTGTAACAGTAATCAGAAACACAAGTAATGTGGGTACGATGTTATCCTCACCTACATCTGAGGTGAGGTCTTCCAATTCATCAATAATCGCATCATAGCAATAGCCGAGTTGAGCCTGATCGTGTAATAGGAATTTAGCGAGGATTCAAGAACCGGATAGAAATGGAAAGTGCTCATAAATTAACTTATTATGATCTATAATACCACTTGGATGACTTTGAGTGTTATTCCTTTTTTTCTTGATAACAACCTGCAGTTCATTCATTCATTCCCAATCCAGTGAATAAAATCCTCAAAATAGAGGTTACAAAACTCAATTGGCCCATCCTGTTGGGTCCAATTGGCCAGCCTAATTGGGTCATAGTTACATGAAAGAAAAGACACTCAAAAGTGAAATGTTTTCAGCAATGGCTCTATGCTGCCAATCTCTATTTGATTCCTTACTTCTCAGAATATCCACCACCACACCTTGATTGTTTTCCAGTATGATGCTTTGAGTGTTATTCCTTTTGATCAATAGACTAACAATTTTATTATCTGCAGCCTATTAACCACATTAAATTCATTGCTCACCAGGGGGTACTTTTTGCAGCCTCATTAACCACTAAATCACCAATTAAAGACATTCACCAATTGAGATCTTAATAAAGAGATGGTGTTGACAAGATCTAATGCTGACATATCTCCATCAAGGATTCTTTGAACTGTGTTAACAATTGTACAAAATGCACCTGTTCTCACAATACCTGCACTGGAAATGGGATTGAAATAATTTGTAAAGATGCATGAATACATGATCTGGTATGCACTAACAGGCACAAAGTAAAGCAACAGTCATGACCTGCAATGAACAACTATGGGGCTGAGGTTGGGTGGAACATGATAAATCATCTTTAAGATTTCACGAACAGCAATTGTGTCCCCAGGCACTTCATGATCAGGCCATTCGGGGTATTGTATATGGATGACAGAGTGGGATGGTTCATCTGACTGAACGAACATTTATAAAAAAACAATAGCAAAAAATTAAAAATTAAAGACCAAAATAACTGGGAATGGTCAAGATTCTAATACAAGACTATGATCCAATAAATAAATCAGCTGAAATAAGATATAATAATGGTCGTAACAAATTTAAACAACCAGACAGTGAATGAGAATCAAGACGAATAGACGAGCAATTTGTATTTCTAAGTTTAACTCGGAAGTCAGAAGGCAGAACACTTATTAGACAGAATATCAACTTTAAAACAAAACGAAAACACTTATTTGTATTTGATTCGACAATTTTGTTCTTCTGTGCGCAAAGGTTCCTAAACCCCTTACACTTCTAGCTTATCTGAATAAGAAGCATAAAATCTGGACTTTACCTCTTTGTACTTCACCTCCAAGCAGCGCAAGACCAAAGAAGTATCAGTTGTTCTTGTCCATTTATTAGACACAACTACTTTACCAAATTCGTTACTACCATCTTGTACTTGAAAGTAATCTCCACATTTTACCATCTGCAATGCAATTCAACATATCAGATCAATCTACAACTGAAACTCAAATTACAAGAACATCATAAAAGCATACGCTACCAATAAGCAATCGCTAAAAATGGTGTTTGAGATATGGGATGATCAACATTACTATATTTCCTACTATTGATTACTGAATATACTAAACAGAAACAAGCATCTTCATTCTACTTACTCAAACGTTGAAAATGCAGTCATAAAGTGTGTTATAAACGAATCGACTAGCAAAATATGCCCAATATACTTTTCTAGTTACGGTTATTTAGATATACAACAAGTAACAGCTAGTAAACGTTTTCAGAAAGTTACCGTGTAATTGTCCACTAATTTTGTAAGCATCACAATGATAGGGCAATGATACTGGATCACCATCTCCCAGAATCTTGATATGTTTGTGGAAGTGGTCCTTGAGTAGCAATAAACTCTGAAACTAACTCTTTTGGAGGAACCAACCTACAATTTAAAATCATTTCAAGAGTTGATCAACGAAATAAATTTCGAGATACAGTATACTAAATTACTTGAGCCAAATGTAATAGTAATACAACCATACAGGGACAAGCATATAGGCTTTTGGACTTTTGGTACCTTTACAAAGCTTGCATTGATATAACCACTTTGAAGAGACCTTCCATCTTTGGAGGATTTGAGTATAACCCTGTTATCATCAACTGAAAATAAGAAGGCATATTAAAACACAAGTTTAAATAGAGAAGAATGAAGTTCGCTCAACTGTTAGCATCCGAGACATTCCTTCGGTGGGTTTTGCAATGGGTTGGATTTGTTTGCCATATTCTTTTATTGGAATGGGTTGGATTTGCTCTACTTTACTTTCCCTAGTAGGTCTATTATCTGATTCCTTCACCTTCTACTTGTATATTTTTCGCTATTAATCAATGTCGCTTCGATCTTTACACAAATGAATTAAGTTAAAAATTGTCAAAGACAAGAAATAAAGGTTTCTGAATGGATGAAAACTCGGTGGATCATTACGTTGTGCTTTGTTATGGTATTAAGAAGTATCATTTTTCTCTCATATGCTTGTGTGTTAATCACCGCTGTTCTTGAAGTGCTAACACGAGCGACTTGAAGTTTGATGTTATACAGTAGTTGAAGAATATGATTTCTTGTAACATGTGCACGGTATTGTATGTGCAGGCAAAGACTATCAACTGTTACAGTGAGGAGAAAGTTTGCAGAGCAATTGAAAGATGCTGTGACCTACATTGAGGAGGGACACATTAGGGTGAGTAGACACACAATTACTGATCCTGCCTTTCTTGTGACAAGAAACCTGGAAGACTTCATTGCTTGGGAAATTTCATCCGAGATAAATAAGACGGTTCAGGAATACCATGAGAAGCTGGATGATTATGACGCAATGAACTGATCATGTCTTATGAGATCCTCCAGTTACTCTTTAATTTAAGTTGCTGTATTTTTCACTGACTTGAATCTTACTAAGAAATGTGTTATTTAGGATGTAATTGAGTACCATTGCTTCTGATTACCACCACTGGACCAATCGAAATTCGCGTGCGTAATCCAACTGGCACTTAAAAGTAATGGATTTCGGGGAGAGGGCTCTAAACGCTAAGACTTAAGACCTAAACTTCATGTACGAACTTTTACAAGGTCTGCAAGTAAGAGTACATTCAGAAGCAAGTTGTATCTTAAAGAAAAACAGACCTGAGTTGGTTTTGGAGAACCAGATGAAGAATATCCCCGTCTTACTTTAATACCGTTTCCTCTTATACTGATAACGTTAGAAAAACCAGATGCATCATTACTCAGCCAAGCCCCCAATTATCATCTTCTCCAGTGAAAAGAGCATGCAACCATCCCTACACATAAGCTAAAGTATTTAGATACATCTGATTAACTAGCGAAGACAAGACCCTCATCAAAGGAGTGAATAAGGCATACTGGCATAGACTCTTGCATATCAACCCGAGTAGCAAAAAGGCCTGATGGTTGAAATGTCCTTCGATGCCAAACCTGAAAGAAAATGACACTCAATTACTTTGATAAAGTCAATGAACAAGGAGATAATAGAACAGGGAGTTTGTAATGTAATGCTCTCATTTCTAGTTGAGGCGCTCGTGTTCAGATTTCCACCAATTTTTTAAACTGCGATAGGTGTGACTAGTGCACATAAAAACAGGCAAGATATGTATTCCTTTATATTAGGTTGGGAACATCACATACTCCTTTGACTATCAAGTGTATCCCTAAAAGAATATTGCAATTCACAATCTCGTATTACGAATCTTTGTTCATACTGATTGGATTAAACTACACATAATTTGACACCAGAGGACAACAGTGAAAGTTTTTAGTAACCAATCCAATAACGTTGCACCTCAGGTTGTTGGGGGTTCAATTGCATGACCTGGGATAAAGGCCCCCCATCAAGACATGTAGGACATCATGCAATTATTTATTGCAATTTGCATTGGCTTCTTTAAAACGAGAACATATTCATTATTTACTATTTTTATGGAATTAGTTTTGTTCATCACATGCGTTCTTGTCATTAGTTACTTTAAGAGGGAGATGAGCTCGGGAGTAAAAAGGGGAGATGTTTAACTATAACACCAATGAGTCAGACACAAACAAGGCATGCGGTCGACACTAATAGATTCATATGGACTGATTATGTCAACAATTGGTCACTATATAGACGGTAACAAAGATCAACCACATGAAGCTGTTTACCAGAGTTTTCATGCCCATTCAGTACGTCACTGATATTTACACAATATATAGCAGTACAACATCAAGTCCATCTACTATACTAAAATAAATAAATAATGCAGGAAAATAGTTGAAACTAAACTCCTTCACCATAATACCTGGGAGCGATAAGCATATTCCAACTGTTCGGCAACATCCTCACGAAGAGGAAGCCAATCAAGACTAGCTTTACGAGCAAACCAGTGACCTCTTAGGACACGCCTTTTTCCCCATTCCAGTAAACAGGAAAGCAGTAGCGCTTGGCTAAATCCACCTGCAGCATTAACAAATCCTTCTTAAGTTACAGGAGAAAAAAAGAACCCCAAAATGTAACAACCTATATGAGAACTTTAGATGTGGCCATGTGGGTTTCTGTTTACAAATGAAATTTGACTATGAGCATTATGTTCCTGAGGAAGATGTGAGACAAACTATCCTCGTAACTTATAATAAAGTTTCGTGTATTGGATCATATATGAAGCCCAACTCTATTTGGCTTTAGTTGTATTCTGATTCAAAAAAATTCAGAGCCCTGTATACAAATCAACTCCGCCTACTTACTAAAAGAAAAAAATGGGGGATGAAGTGATACAATGATAGTGCTGATAATTATAATGATCAGGACATTTCACCAAGGAATGTGTTTTAACAATCAACGAAAACAAGAAACAGAGAAAAATGGACAACCATCCTCTTCATGTTGTGAGAGGAATTGGACTACTTACTCTTTCATAAACACTCTTTGAAAAGAAACAAGATAACACCACAAACATGGCCAAGACTTGGTATTTGTTCATTCTAATCTTCACTTCTTATCAAGAAAATTCAAAGAATACAAATAAGGAGTGACTACCATGTGGGACGCTGGGGGAGATACATTTGATAGCTTGGAGGGTATTGACATACTTGAAATGGGCGACCTTTCACTTGATTGGAAATGGAGGTAATGTTTTTTACAAACAAGACAACTAGTATTGAGGATGAGCTCAATCAGATTGGAGAAGAAGCGAGAAATTTGATTAAATATAAATACTATATTGATATGTTTGATTAATTTTGTGGATGTTTATTTTGAGTAATCATGAATTATATAATACATATGAATTAGTTTATAAATTATAATGTTCAATTATTAAAATAAAATAAAATTACATATATTATTTAATTTCAGTGCGACCGCATTCTATTTTTTTAGTTACAGCCGAGTCGTTGTGTTTGCGTCCGCGTCCATGCAACATTGGTTGTAGATTTTATAACAAATATTGTGACTTGAATCTACATTCTGTTGTAGAAAATTAAGTAGTGTATGTTGTGAAGTGGATTGGATTTGATGTCATAGAACTTTTTGTTTGAGGTTTATTATATTAATCCGTAGCATCTATTTCCAACGCCTTTTCAACATACGAGACAACTATTCCAGCATCATCAGGATCAAATTCTTCAGTTGACAATATCTGTATATACAAATCCGACAAAATGCGATTATAGAAACTCCTCACATTTCTTGATACAACAAATTGACATACTATATCTTTCTATTTTTTCTCGGCAAGCGTGATTGCAAAACATACACCACATTTTTTTTTATGCTCGAAGATGATTCCTCTTTCCTTCTTCATACCAGTCAAATCTAGACTAAATTCACTCATTTATGGTCTCTGCCATTTTAGGGTTTTGGGAGTCAAAAAGTTTGATACTTGAATTTGGACGAGACGTTAATATTAACACATGTACGGTTTGCACGTGTAGTTGTTGGACGAAGGCGCTAGAAGACTCGTGTATAGGTGCACCACATCATTTGGGTTTCTAGTTCCTAGTTTCAAGAAAAACTTTGTCATTGATTCCGCATCTGATGCGCTCCCATGAGTTACAGCCACATAGTTATCATCTTTAATCATTTTAGTCAAATTCTCTTCAGTCATTACAATATTTAGTTCAAAAAATAATTTCATTATTATCTCTGGATCTTCAATCGAGGCTGACTCTAGTGAGCCTGTATATACATAATAACATTGACGGTAAACATCATACCCTAGATAACCGCTCGAATCCTCAAAGATATAACATCGGAAATCTTATAACTTGAAGAGGTCGTGATTGTGTATGACAACTACATATGTCGCTCCAAATCCGTAGCATCTTCTTCCAACGCCTTTTCAAAGATAATGAGACAACTATTCCAAAGATCATCGGGATCAAATTCTCGCTTTGACAATATATCAGATATACAAATCCGACAAAATGCGATTATAGAAACTCCTCACATTTCTCAATACATCAAATTGCGATACTAGATCTTTCAGTTTTTTTCTCGGCAAGCGTGATTGTAGAACATACACCGCATTATTTTTTATGCTCAAAGATAATTCCTATTTCTTTCTTCATACCAGTCAAATCTATACTAAATTCACATTTTTGGGTTCTCTACCATTTTAGGGTTCTGGGAGTCGAAAAGTTTGATACCTTGTATCGGTAGTTTAGTACTAAGATATCAGTGGGCCCTGTGGTGCTATATGGACCCAAAACCCGATTTTTGAAAGCACTCCCAAGCCTTGTTAGCAATTCGCCGAATTATTCGCGAATCGAATTTTTGAAGGGCAAAACGTATAATACTTCCGAATGTTTGAAAGATTCACAATAATTCATGATTTTTTGCCTTGAAACGAATAATACAAATTTTTGAAGAATTTTTCAAAAATTTGGCTCCAAAAAATAAAAAATAAAAAAAATGAATGAAAATTCGGTTGCGTTTTTGTTATTTTTTATGTACTTTATGTCCTCACTCTTACTTTAAGTCCCCCACTCTTACATTTTTAGTGATAAATTAATCCAAAAGATTTGTTTTTATACTTTTTGGGCAATATTTAAATTGTCATGTCATGGTGTGTGTGTATTTTGAAATTTGAACGGTAATTTCAATCCAAGAACAAATAAATGAAGGTACCTATGTGGACCATTCAATTGGTTTCAATGTTTTTGTAGCTAAATTATTTAAATATGTTTGTTATGTTGTAAAGAATGACAACTATTATTAATATTTACTAACATAATATCACGAATTTTTTACTTCCGAATTTTTGCAACCAAACGTTTAAAACGCGTATTAATTAAATACCGCATAATTACCGTATTGCAAATTTTTGACCGAATATTTGACCGTACCGTTTTTTTGAATCACCGAATAACTCACAAATTATTTCCGTACCGAATTTTTGTCGTATTCCGAATTGCTAACAAGACTCCCAAGTCCGAACTGAAGGCTGCCCCAATATAGTTTTTGCTATGACCGTTAGGAGTAAACTTTCAGCTTGGCCCCACTACATACGATATTACGATAAGTACAAATGTAATGGCATGTTACTGACAATCTAATATGTACATAATATTGTTTAGGCCTTAATGATGTTGGGTTAAAAAAAAACGAGTAATTGGGTTGAGAGCCCAATTTTTTAATTTTTTTTGCCTCAAGTCTACTATGAATTTTAATTACGGAATTAGGACAAACACGCGGGACTGGTGTCAACTATGTAAATGTAATTTTACAAACTTCACAATTGCAACCTGTGTAAATTTAAATTTCACATGTATTGTGAGTTGAATCTGCCTTCTGTTGTAGAAA
Organism: Coptis chinensis; assembly: GCF_015680905.1. NCBI lineage: Eukaryota > Viridiplantae > Streptophyta > Magnoliopsida > Ranunculales > Ranunculaceae > Coptis > Coptis chinensis. The sequence continues at coordinate 81,325,691 of NC_141464.1, forward strand.
ATTAAGTAATGTGTATGTTGTGAAGTGGATTGGACTTGATGTTATAGAACTTTTTGTTCAAGGTTTATTCTATTAATACATCTATTAGCCAACGCCACGCATTTTGTGTATAGAACAACTGAACAACCCAGAATCATCTTCTGCCAAACAAAACCGAAACCCAGAATCTTATTCTGCGTCAGTTGATAACAGAGAGAGAGAGAGAGAATGGGGACGAAGGGTGGAGGAGGAGAATTACTAGAGTGTTGCATAGGAAGATTAGAAATAGCAAGAGCAAAACCAGTTGGTTTTCTATGTGGCTCAATTCCGGTGCCAACCGATAAAGCCTTTTATCATCACAACTTCTACTACCAATCAATGCAACAACTTCTACAACTGGAGGTATGAAGATTATTTTTATTGTTTTTAAGCTGATTATTCGATGCCATGGAACAATAAAGAATGATTTTTTTACATTGCGAGCTAACTATTAGACATAATTAACCAGCACTAAAATAAGTTCAGGCCTTCAGTGTGTTCTTGCTCAGCTTGTTCCCTGGACAAGCCCTACAATATACTTAGATGCAAGCTTGAGTAGCTCGACTCGGTTACCAGCCCTAGCTCGTAGGAAATTATGTATAAGACAAAAGAAGACTTTGGATGACGTTTTGCTAAGATAAATAACGTAATACGACTTGACTGTAAGATTTCCATCGGGAAAGTACTGCTATCAGTCAAAATTTTGCAAGGAAATGTGAAGCACTTGCTGTATCTGGTTTAGCGGAGTATGGAGATGAGATTGATGTGGTTGCTCCAGCTGATATTCTTAAGCAAATTTTTAAGATGCCTTATACCAAGGCTCGACTATCGATTGCAGTTCATCGGATTGGACAGACTCTTGTTTTAAATTCTGGGTATGTTGATGAAACAGTTACCTCTGTGTTTTACTCAGTTTTAAACTTCTAACTGATGTCTTATAGTGTTTATGAAATCTGTGTATTCCAGGCCTGACATTGAAGAGGGAGAAAAACTGGTTAGAAGGCATAGTAGCCAGTCAAAATCTGCAGATCCGTCTCTGTTCTTAAATTTCGCAATGCATTCAGTGAGAGCAGAAGCTTGTGACTGCCCTCCAAGTCGGTATGCCACGCCAGAAGAGGAATCAAACTCTACCATTTTACCTGGACAATACCATTCTACGGAAGATTCTCTTTTATCTACTGATAATCCAGAGAATCAGGAAACATCTCCTTTTCTCGGACAGAGAGGTGATGGTACCCGGAGGAAGGATGGACTAAACAACCATGCAGAGTATCCACAGGTTGATCCGGACAAATATTGGAACAGTAAGCAGAAGAACAGAAACAAGAGGCATGATGCTGTGAAGAAAACGTCGCTAATTGGAGAGAAAGCGAGATGCCCAATTCAAGAGTCTGAGAAATATCGAAGAATCAGTAACGATGGTTTTCTGAGGATTCTGTTTTGGCAGTTTCACAATTTCCGCATGCTTTTAGGCAGTGACTTGCTTCTATTCAGTAATGAGAAATATGTTGCTGTGAGCTTGCACTTATGGGATGTTACACGACAGGTGCAGTAGTCATGCCATAAGTATCTCCATAATTTATTTATTTATTAATTAGGTGTTTGGGGTCGGTCGGTTGGTTCTTGTCCATTTTTCCTTGATCTCGTTACTGTCTGATCCAGGTCACTCCTTTGACTTGGCTTGAAGCCTGGCTTGATAATATTATGGCCAGTGTACCTGAATTGGCAATCTGCTATCATGAAAATGGCGTTGTTCAAGGCTATGAGCTCCTAAAAACTGACGATATATTCCTGCTGAAAGGAATTTCAGAAGATGGCACCCCTGCATTTCATCCTCAAGTCGTCCAACAAAATGGTCATTCAGTATTGAGGTTCCTTCAGAACAACTGCAAGCAAGATCCCGGTGCTTATTGGGTACTTGTTTGCATGCATGAAACTTATCTTCTACTTAGATATGGAAGTTTGACTAATCTCTTATAGATGCTGACTGGCATAATTATTGATTCTGGTTTATTTTCAGCTCTATAAAAATGCAGGGGAGGATGTAATTCAACTTTTTGATCTTTCTGTCATCCCCAAGAGCCATTCATCAGAAGATCATGATGGAAGTTCTAGCCCACTTCCATCTCTGATGCATCGAGGAAGAAGAGATTCCTTATTTTCACTGGGGACCCTTCTGTTCCGTCTGGCTCACAGGCTGTCACTTTCATTGGTATGAAATTAAGTACTTGAATCAGTTAAGTTTAGTTCTTCTGATGTGTTTGGCTAATGGTTACTGGTTCTTCTGTAGGTACCTAATAGTAAGGCCAAGTGCGCAAGGCTTTTCAAAAAATGTGTTGTTTTCTTGGATGAACAGGAACATCTGGTATAACTTCACGTTAAAATTGCTTCTTGTGTTGGTTGTTTGATTTGGTACAAGTCTTGATACTCGTGGACAGAATTACATTTACATTTATTCTTTGTTGCTATAGGTGGTCCGAGCATTAGCTCATGAACAATTTGCGAGATTAATTTTAAGATGTTATGAAGAGATGGACTTAGCATTTGAGTATATTCCTCTAGAATCTGAAGCTAGAGTTACAGATGCGAAAGATGAATCTCCAGATTCCTCAAAGGGAATATCTGGATCTAATCTACATGGAACGGCAACTTCTCAAGTCGTAGAAGACAGTTCTTCAGAAAAAGGTGCAGAGATTCTTCCAGAACCCTCATCAGGGTATGTGTCGGCAAATAACACCCCCAAAATATGCACATCTACTCCTAAAACCTTTCTTGGATCAAAAGGTGTAGAATTAGAAGATTCAGAGGGATCCCTAGTGAGTCCCAGCGGTGATGATATTTCTGAGGTATTTCAGATGTCTGAACCTGCTCCACAATTGGTTCAAACAGTTTCTGATCCCATCTCTACAAAGTTGGCTGCAGTACACCACGCATCTCAAGCTATCAAGTCCCTTCGATGGAGGCGTCAACTATCCATCTTTCTGTCTGTGCTTGTGGTGATACTGACTGTATTGAAGTATGTGATATTCGAGAATGGCTCCCTAGATCGAAAATGGACCATAAGTTGTGGAAACTTGTCCTTCTACTTGGCGAATCTTATTTAGCTCTTGGAGAAGCTTATTTGGAGGATGGCCAACTGCATCAAGCTTTGAAGGTTGTAGACTTGGCTTGTTCAGTTTATGGATCAATGCCTCAACATCTTGAAAATGCACAGTTCATTTCATCTATGATTAGTTGCTCAACATTCACTTCAAAGTTGCATGATAGAAACAGAAGTACTGGATTTCTAGATGACATGACGGAGCTGAGTTTGACTTCCTCCGAAGATAGTGTTGATCGGTTCTCTTCTACTCATCTATTCTGGGCCAAGGCATGGACACTTGTTGGGGATGTATACATCGAGCACCAGATTACAACTAGTACAGAAACGTCTGTCCAACCAGAAAGAAAAGTCTCCAGCAGCGAGTTGAGAATATCAACTGAAGTTGAGAAAGAGGTTAAGAGACTCAAAAAAAAGTTGGGCCAGTTTAAGCAGAACTGCAGTATTTGTTCTTTGATAAATTGCAGTTGCCAGAGTGATCGTGCAAGTAGTGGAAACAGTGCAAGCAGTAGTAGCAGTAGCAGTAACCGTGGAGCTGTACATGCATTAGCTTGTGGTAGAAAGAAATCAAATGTGAAGAAGTCATTGCCCTTAGCTCTGGGAACAGAGGATGAGCATCCAAACTTAGGAGTCGGAGATGTGAATGGTTCTGATAGTGCATATTTAAACAAAAGAGATGCTAACACCCAGTCTTCTATTATGGACAAAATGTACACTGTTGAGAGAACCACTTTGGATACTAATCATAGAAGACATGATGGCACGTCAGAAATGCATGAGTCTACAATGTCAACTAAGTCTGACAATGGTACTAAAGAAGTATCTAACGGTAGAATTGGTGGGATTTTTAAATTTCTTAAGGGTCCGATTGCTGGAGACGCAGATTACAATCTTTCAGCTGCCTTAAGTTGTTATAATGCGGCCAGGAAAGCTTTGGCTGGACTTCAAACTGGTTCAGCGGAACTTCAGTCTGTTTTTAAAAAGAAAGGATGGGTGTGTAATGAATTCGGTCGAATATGGCTCCAGAGGAAAGACATAGAAAGAGCTGAGCTTGCCTTTGCAGATGCAGTAAAAGCATTTAAAGAAGTTTCTGACCATGCTAATATCATTTTGATCAACTGTAATTTAGGGCATGGCAGAAGAGCATTGGCTGAAGAAATGGGGTCCAAGTTAGAACAACTTAAAGTTCATAAAGTTTTGCAGGGTGCATACAACCGAGCTCTGGAGACTGCTAAATTGGAGTACAGTGAATCACTGAGATATTATGCTGCTGCTAGGTCTGAATTGAGTATTGTTGATAAAGTTGCTGGTTCAGTCACGGTGTCAAGCAGCTTGAGGAATGAAGTCTACACCCAATTGGCTCATACTTATCTTAGGCTTGGTATGCTTTTGGCTAGAGAAGATATATCTGCCGAAGTTTATGAAAATGGAGCTCTGGAAGATCTATCGATGGGTTATATTAATCCTTGTGATAGAAGAGCTAGGAAAGAACTGAGGAAACATGAGATTTCGGCCAATGATGCAATTAGGGAGGCTTTGTCTTTATATGAGTTGCTGGGAGAACCCATGCAAAACAGGAGGCTGCCTATGCTTATTTTCAATTAGCTTGCTACCACAGGAATTCCTGTTTGAAGTTCTTGTATCAAATCAAAGTGTCCAGAAAGGAAAACAACATTTTGCAAAAGGTCAAACAGTATGCTGCTTTGGCTGAGAGGAGCTGGCAGAAATCAGTTGATTTTTATGGCCCAATGACACATCCTGCTATGCACCTAACTATTCTCATTGAACGATCAGCTCTCTCGTGGAAACTCTCAGATCGTATTCACTCCAATACAGTATGGTTTCTCAACTTGTCTCTTCACATATTTAATAAGGTTCCCTATTTAAAGTTGACCCCTCATTTGATATGTGCAAACTGAAAATTCCTGCCTGAAATTTTAGATTGCATGCTAACATGTTGAGGATACCCTGTCTAAACAATTTATGTATCAAAGATTATTTATTTTTTATAGGACATGATAGCAGAATCATATTCTCCTGCACATATTTTAAATGCTGATATGATGCACGTCATGTTTCAGATGTTGGAGTCAGCTCTACTTCGCCTGCTTGAAGCTCGCCATTTATCAGTGGAGCCAACAATTAATTCTCTGGGCAATGACCACACTGAGATTGATGCTAATTTTAAGAGTCAACTGCAGGCAATACTGAAGAGGATGTTGCAAGTTGCTTTATCTGGAAATGCAAGCAAATCCTTTGGTGTAAACCAGGCAAGTTCTGCATGTAACAAGCCTGGAGATATTGCAAAGCTCCGGGAGCTTTATGGGATGTCACTGAAGTTAACAGATTTGAGTCTGTTGCACGACATGTATGAGTTGTGGATGTCGTGATCACAAGTTTGCTCTCACGTTCTGGTATTCAAAGTGAATCAATAAATATAGAGAATTGCTAGCGTCCTGACCCTTTCTTGGGGTAGGACCATTCTACCTCTTAAGAAACAAAAAAAAGTGACCAAACAATTGTAAAACAGGTTATTTCTAATTTTTATCTTCTCCCACCTGCAAACTCTCTCTCTTCTTCCTTTCTATTTCTTCTTCTCCACCATCTATTTTCTCTCTAAACATCACCACCTACCTCTTCAATTGGAACTACCAACATTGGTAAATTGATATAAATTAAAGGAGCTAGAACTAAAAAATTTCGGATTGTTTCTTCCATCATGAACATTTTGAGTAGAATTATGTGGTAAATACCTAAAATCTTTAGCTCTTCTTAATATTCCAACATTCCATGCAAAAATTCGGGTTTTTTCTTGTTTGGGACATGATTCTTTAGTTCACTTTTGTGTTCTATTGTTTCTCTTTTGAGGCCTTTATGAGCATTCATAATTAGGAATAAAATGTAGTGGGTTCTCTTTATAACCTCAATGATTAATTAATGGTGATAGATGACAAGAACGATTCAAATGTGTTTATATGGTTGGAGGCAGTGACAATGGCAGTGGTTGGAGTGGTGGGGGATTGATGGGTGAAGAAGAAGAAAAAATAAATTAGAGAAAAGAAAGAAGTTAACTGTGGTGAACTAAGAAAAAGAAAGTGAGTCAACTCACTATAATTTGTATTGGTCCGACTTTGTGAATAAAAATAGAACCACTAGAGTAGGTAAATGGGTCACTTTTTTTTGTTTCTTAAGAGGTAGAATGGTCCTACCCCAGAAAGGGTAAGGACGCTAGCAATTCTCATAAATATATTCCGACTGTTGTGTGGTGCTTTGTATACCGTATGTCCGTATACGTTTCCCCACGTCTTGTGGTAATTTTGTTGTGTATGATAGTCTTCTGTTGTTTTACCCCGTTTCCTTTTTTACGGTAATTTTGTACATCCTGATATGGTCATATGTTTAATGTTTTCCTAAGCTTTACCTACTACAAATGTAATTCTGAACCAGTCATTGTTATTCTTACTTTGGGATGACTAATACCAACATTTTTTAATTTTCCAGTTAAAAAAAAGTTCATAGTTAAATTCAAAATTCCAAGAAGAAATGTCAAAACGGATGGTATTAAGGAAAATAGCCGTTTAAAAGAAGCAAAACGGCCACATTTTCAAAATAAACTCTTGACCTAAAACTCATTCCCCTAATAATTTTTGCCACAATGACCCCGTGTCAGGCCGGTCATAATTGCGTTAAGTAGGGTCAGAGCAAACCTTAATCCCTTGCATTTTTCTTTGTCTGTGTTATGGTCATATAGTTTCAGTCATCTTTAGGAGAGCTACCAAAAAAACACCAAAATTTTGAACTAAAAAAACACCAAACCAAAAAAAGACCAAGCAACTTTAGGAGCAACATCAAATTTTTACCAAGCAACTACGTGGTTTTGGATAGCCCATGTGGTTTTTCCAAAACCGCACCACTAAAGCCCAATTGACAGGCCCAAACCCACGCAGTTTTCAGAAAACCGCATCATGTATCGCACATAAACTTTTTTATTTTTTTTCTTTCCCAATCTAAGAAAAACCGTGTGGTTTTGCCAAAACCGTGCCATAGAAGCCCATTTAGCAGCCCAAGCCCACGCGATTTTGCCAAAACCGCGTAAGTGATTTGATACAACATCAAACCTGGAACGAAATATTGACTGATTTGGTGTTTTTTTTGGTATTTTCATCAACATGTAGTTCTCATGAAGTTGAAAAAACACAAATTTTTTTTGTTTTTTTGGAAATTTGGTGTTTGGTGCTAAGTTGATATCACTCCTAAAAATGCTTTTAGTTGGGGGTGATAGTTTTGTACACGACCCACGAACTCAACATGAAATTAGTAGGTTCGGATTGGAAAAAAAAAAATTGAGTCATTTAAAGGTTGATCCCGCATAAATAAATGAGTTGAGTTGGAATTATATATGTTAACATGAGTAACCCATAAGTATACCCAATTAGTTTTCGGGTCTAATAGGTCCGTGACCCATATAACCTGATTTAAAATATGTTTCCTAATTTTTAGATATCATCATCTTAATTCCTAACTACCTTAAACAAAAGAGATGAATCATTAGCAATATCATGGGCTGTGTAACAATAAATCATATATTTTTAATAAATTCAGAGTTAATCCTTTGTTGCTTATCAATTTGTATTTGCAAAAGTCCAAATTTACTAACGGATTATCTATTAACTCTATCCGAGTTTGATCCACTAGCTTTAACGAACCGATTTAAAGATATCGGAATTCCCGCAGGTATTATATTCCGATTATATTTCGAAATTTCGAAATTTTCAATATAATTCTGAAATTTTCAAAAAGCCCAATCCCCCACTAAAAGACCATCTTCACCAGCTACAGTCTACTTTCTCCCCAGGCGATTTTAAGGTAATCCAAAATTTTAACTTTTTTTCTTAAAATGTGTGCCTTTGGATCTATAAATTTATTCCTCTAATTGTTATACATTGAATTTCATAAAAAAGTATACTTTTTTATTTTTTATTAGCTTATTGTATTTTGCCATGTGTGTAAAGTTTATTGTTTTGTTGTGATGTAGGATATCATATCATATCATGGCTGGGTCAGGAAGCTCAATGATATGTTCATTTCTATTGTTCACTGTTATTTTATCACTTGAAGAAATGTATAGAGGGAAATTAGCATCTACTGAGTTATTCACTATAGTTGGTGGCTTCATCAGCTCACTTATATTTGTTATGTTACTTACTGTGAGTATTTCGTTCCATGATTAAATTGCTGTATCGTTTTAGCTTTGTCATTTTTGTTGTTTCATCCTCGGCTTTTATACTACTTACTTTGTGATGATCCACCTCATACTGGCATGTAATATACTTGGCAAAAATGCAGTTTTCACCCTTGAACTTGTCGCGCTTTACCACTTACCCCCCCAAACTTCACTTTAGGCAATTTTAACCCTGGACTTGTAAAACGTATCCAGCTCCATTTTTCTAGTTCATTTCCGGCACCTGAAGAGTGACGTGGAATTATGTTTTCTTACGTGGCAAAATTAGAATTTGACATGTGGCAAAATTAGAAATTCCACTGAAGAAAAGATAATTCCATGTCACTCCACGTCACTTTTCAGGTGCCGGAAATGAACTGGAAAAATGGAGTTGGATACGTTTTACAAGTCCAGGATTAAAATTGCCTAAAGTGAAGTGTGGGGGGTAAGTGGTAAAACGTGACAAGTTCGAGGGTGAAAACTACCTTTTTGCCAATATACTTCTTACTTTGTCACCCACCCACAAAACATGTCATGGTTGTCTAGTTCTCATTAAAGGTGCTCAACATTAGTAATTCTAATATATATCCAGAACATAGAATAGTTTCTTAAACTGATTTGGGACTAATCCATGTTACTGCAATCATTTCTCATGAGCTAGGAGACTTTCTGATACACCTCCTTGGGATGTTAAATATGCTCATACACATAATTATTGCAATATATCTTGATATCTGTCTTCTTTCACCTAACTTGGAAGTATTGTTGTAATATAAACTATACTTGCTATGACTTTAGCATTGCAAGAAAAGTGTTCTTATGTGATACTGTAATAGTACATATAGCTTGTTGATTATGAGATTTTGATCTCACTTGGCCTACCTTTTGCAGTTCATTGGGAATTTTCAAGAAACACTTGGCATGAAAACAGGGTGGGGTGCCGGTAAGTGAAGCTTGATTGTGATATATAGATTGATTGTGTGATTCTTCTCTCTTTAAGTGTTTAAACTTGTGTATGATTGATGAGAAAACAACAGGAAAGGTGCTTTTGGAAGAAGATTTTCATCAGTCAAACACATCCCAAGTAGCATATTTTACCCTTTCTAGTGTGCTATATTCATTGCACTACTAAAAGGATTTGTTTGTACTTTTGGTTTAGGAGGAATTATGGACAATAATGTAGTAATAACTAGCTTCTTTTCTTTTGGCAGTTTTATTAGCTGAGGTTGTTGCTCTTATTGCTGCTGGCACAGTGCATCGAGTTTGTATATCAACATGGTAATACTTTTCTTTTGTACTGAATTCTCCTTACGCATTATAAGAATTTGTGATGATATATTGCTCTAGAAAGTTAGAATAGAGCACCTTTTTACAAAAATAAACATCTTTAGGCCATTAGAGATGAATTCCTAATTGAAATAATTACGTGTTTATGTTCTGACTTGATGTTGGAAGTGACGAGATTGAGGCATGGTTTTCTTGTGTACGATTGTATGGATAGTCTGCCTTTATCTCTTATACTAGATTAATTAATTGACACGACATTAGTTCATCTATCTTAGGGGCAGAAATGGAGACGACATTAGTTCATCTAGATTGTTAGGATGTTCGGGACTTCATGATCCTTCTCATTTCTATGGAACTGTTTTTATAATGGCATAAATAATGCAACACATAGCCCATGGAACTGTTTTTATAAAAATAGAAGTGTTCAAATAAGATTGCTAATGGTCCTTAATCTTGGCTCTTTCTAAGTTTGTAACTCATCCAAAAAAATGACTTTGGGCCCTTGCTTAGACTTGAACCAATAATGTCTACAACCTTCCCTCACAAGCTGTGGAATTCATGTAGAATAGGCTGCATTATTGTGATTTTTGTTAAGTTGTTATTTTTCTGGAGACATTTTTTAAGACGTAGAACTGCTAGGTGAGTTGCTTTTTAATAGTTCAAATGTGAGCAAAAGCATACTATAGATGTTTGTGTATCTTACTCTTGTTAGCTCATTGCAAACTTAATGTTTGTGTATCTGACTCCTTTACAGTTTCTTGTTTTCTGCTGCTCTGCTGTATGAGATTAATAAGCTCTCAGGGATGGCGCTTGCCAAGAATGAGACTAAAACAAAGAGGCATTGACCACAGTGATCACAGTATCTGCTGTATGAAGTGAGAGTTTAATGCCATTATGTTAAATTTGAGAGAACTCATGTGGTAGCAAACGTAGGAAAAACATGTGATTGTAATTTTTAGGAAGATAGTTTTTTGGAGGCTCTTGTACGAAGTTCCTATCTGGTTGTACTCTTATATTGATTATCTAATGGATCACATTCCTCTTTTGTTAGGTCGAAAAGAAGAAAAAAATAAAGAAATAAAAGAAAAATGCAGCTTTCTTTTTCGATTACTGCCATAATATTAGTGGTTGTCCATCATCATAGTAGTGCGTTCTTGGCTTGAAAGTGTTAAGTGATTTTTTCCATTTTAGTGTTTGAAAATCGTTCAGCATATAATAACCCTATAATTGCTCTGAGAAACCCGCCACCTCTACACTTGTGAGCCGGCTCATCTGTTTTGAACTAAAGATATAAAATACTACTCTACTCTGTCCTAATGCGGTAAAGTTCAATTTTCTAATCAAATTGATAGATCGTTTTCCTTTTGATTTTATTAATCATTGGAGTTTCTAGTTCTCAATAGAAAATTAGAATTTATTGAATTCGTGTGGTTGAAACACAATTATTTTTTTCTTTAAAACTTAGAATTTGATACTAATATAAGTAGGCAAACAAAAGAGGAACCATGTTTCTCCTAAGCATCATAAACACCAAAATGTTGTTATGTTGCTAGTCAAGCTACTATCATAGAACCATTTTAGAGTCATACTCATTCGGTCATTCCTAATTCAGTCTCTGAGTATTTGGATAAAGTGTTGGAGTGAAGTCAATTTCTTCTTTTCCTCTTAATTTTTCAATCCTTTGAATTTAATTCTTCTAAACTGCTTACTGCAGATAACTTTTCAGCAATGCCTCTTGAACTTTGGTTTGTTACTACTAAATACTAATGACAATGTGTATGAGTTGAGTTAGTTATCAAACTGCAAAAGTTTGATCACACAGTGCATCATTTCTCAAGTGCAAGAAATTTCATGACTGGTCTCCATGATTAGCAGAGAACCTATAAGGTGATTTTAATTTCCGAAGTAAGGTTTCCCCTGCAACCTTACTTCTGAATGTTTTTTCCTGAATCACCATTATAAAAGTAAAATCAAAATACTCTCACCTTCTGAAAAGAGGGCAACAAGCGACTTCAGAACAATATAGAGACAGTAAAATGTTATTCAGATAAATTCATTCAAGATGTACAAGAAGACCAAAAACAATGTTAAAAAATTAATGAAATCGAATTTGATGCCTTCAAATCCTTGAGCTTCTCATGACATCAACAACAACAAAAAATGATATAAAGGGACAGACTCCTGTAAATTGAGAGTTTACACTTCAATGATATTAAAGTAAAACAAATTAGCAAAGGGACCAAGCACTTCTTGTTATTGAACCTTTCCCTGAGTTGGTGCTGGCGGCGGGAGGGTATACAAGGACTTCAGCTGGCTGCTTATGAGCTTGCTATTGTGAACAGTCAACTGAAGTTCCACGTCATCGGACCACCACTGCTCCAACCCATGAGCCTCAAGAAACTTCTGTTTGCCCTTGGACATCACGAAAAGCTTTGCAGCAGCTTGACCATGAGAGGGATTGGTGTTTTCCTTATTAGAATCATCGGCTGCTTTGGCCTGGATATTAGGATTTCCTGCTGGTTCATTATAGTAGCAACATATGTAGTCGCTGTTGTTGACATATAGATGTGGAATCCATTTTCCACACATCTTGGCTATAATTGCAGGCTTCTCTTCATAGTTGGTCTGACTCTCAGCACTGGAAGGAAGAATAGATTTGAATCTTTTCCAAGCAAAGCCGGCTTTCTCTCCAATAGATCTCAGGCTCATAGCTAAGGAAACAGAAGGCGGGTTGAACAAGTGTGTCTCCACAAATACTCCTTGTTTGGCTAGCGTCTTACCCACTTGGAGAGCAAAGCCAGCCCCCAAGGAATGTCCTGCAACACATACATTGCTACTTCCGTACTTTTCTACTATCAATTTGAGAGCTTCAAGTGCTGTGCTAAATCTTACAGAACCTTTCAAGCTTTCCCAAGCTAGGAAACGAAGGTCATCCTCGATATCTCTTCTAATGGTTGGGCTCTTCAGTAATGTTCCTCTGAGAGCTAGAACAGCCCTTGGTGCACCACTGGGTCTCATTAAAATGAAATCAGATAGAGCAGCAGAGCGGTCCCATTCTAATACTGCCCCAAAGATGGAACCATCTCGCTCGTCAACTAAGGTTTGGGTCACCTTATATTTGAAAGGTTTCCACCAATTCGGAGCAAGTGATGTCTCTTCCTTCTTGTTTTCCTGTCTGTCAAGTTCGAGAAGGTAAACCGCTTGGATGAAGCATGCTATAACTGTTCTTCTATAATTCCCGTCCTTCCTGCAATCAGAGTTGTTTTAAGTACGAGGTAAGTTGCTTTTATATCAAAACATTTAGTACTGAATATATAAAGTAGAAATAGGATTACTTGCAATCAGTGAATAAATATACTTATATAATGAAAAGTAGACAGCAGAAGTGATCGTTAAGATAGTACTATTTGTAGAATAAAGAAAACAGTGAGACAAGTCAGGAACAACCTTACATTTCTAAAGAACAAAGTTTGTCCATCAAAATTTGAATCTTCCCAAACAAATAGTTTTTTGCAATAGGAGACTGTCTCCATGAGTGTTCCAATTGTTTTCCATCAAAATTCGAATCTTCCCAAACAATTAGTTTTTGGCAATAGGAGACTGTCTCCATGTGTTCCCACAGTCTCACTCCAGAACATCTTCAGTCTTTTTACGAGTTCTTTTGTAGCACTCAACTTAAAAATCCTATAATTTGTATGCTAGCAATCCCATACCAAATTTAGCTATCTTATCGTCCTTACTGATGGATATACTGATTCTACAGTCACGCAGTTTAGTCAACATTTTGCCTACAAAATACAAACTCAGCATATTCCTCTTCACTCTCCCCCACTGTTTAGGAAGGTTGTCCAGCATACCACACCTTCGTAAGTCTTTTTACGAGTTCTTTTATAGCACTCAACCTAAAATCCCTCTAAATCGAATGCTAGCAATCCCATCCCAACATTAACTATCTTAACTTCTAATCTTCACACTTATCCATTGACTATACTGATCCTATAGGCACGCACTTCACTCAACATTTTGCCTACAAAATGCACCTTAAATTAACGCATCTCTCTCTCTCTCTCTCTCGTGTGCTTGTTTGTGTGTTTAACTTTCATTTACTACATTTGTTTGTCAATGAAGTTAAACAGGCAAACCAAGTAAAGGTACTTTGGTAAACCATACTACAACTGAACATGCCCATTGAGTCAGAGATATATATGTACATGACTATGGCAAAGTGACGCGACACCTATGGAAAACAATAACATATAACTGAACTGAAATGCCTAAATCACAAAATGGGCACTCAGTATTCACAACTCACAAACTTAACTTATAATCAGTTATCTGAATTTGAGATAGGTGGTGGTCAATCCAATCCCCTAAGCCCCTAATCAATGACCATACAATAACTAAACATGTATAAATCCAATTGAGTGATTAATAAAACAACAACAACAGCAACAATCACAAGCACAACGCTATCAACACAAACAATCTCAAAAATACAGATCTCAAACTTGTATGCCTACTAAATTTCTTCCCAAAAGAAAATTTTTCAGTGAATTAATCGATCCCCATTGTAAATTCAAAACAGCTCAAAAAGCCCAACATCTAAACAATAGCAAAAACGCAAAAAACAGAGCAAAAAGTATAAAAAAACAGATGAACAAAAAGAAATTCAAAACAATTCAAACATCCCCAACATCAAAACAATAGCAAAAAACCGCAAAACAGAACAAAAAGTATGAAAAAAAGCTAACTTACCAGCTAGAACTAATAAGCTCTCTCCAATTCGGTGAAGATATATTTCTAGGCCCAGAAACATGAAAAGCATAAGGATGATGTTCTGCACCCTTGTTTACCACTTCAACTACCTCTTCTACACATTGCTTCACCATCAATTCACCCACCACCACTTCTCTTCCTTCTATGCCTTGCATGTGTGCCAGTGTGTGTGAGAGAGAGAGAAAGATAACGTTTTGAGATTAAGGAATCTTCTTTCAGTTGTTCTCTTTCTCCACTTGGTAGAAAAAGTTGACAAATTTTGATTCCCCTCAAATATCAAGTTGTAGAAAAACGCCTGGAACAAATAGTAGTCGTTATTATTGTGGTTTGCATGCTTTTCCAACGGTCATATTTCTATTTCTATCATAAAAATGTTTTGAAAACCAAACCGGTAATCAAACGGATTTTTTGTTAAAATGGTTCAACCACGTTCAACCATAGTTCGACTTGGTCGAACCGATTGATGTTTATTTAGCAAATTTTTTAATAATTACAATAATAAAATAAATAAATACATGTTTTAATTCAATATTAATTGATATTATATATCAAAATAAATTTCTTATACAAGAAATACATAGTAGTATGTTGGTTTGGAGTTTGGATTATCTTGTTTAGGTGTTAGGTTCAACTCTCCACATTATCAATTTTTCAAAAAAAAAAAAAAAAAAAAAAAAATTATATAAGAGTGATCCGGTTTAAAACTGAACCGGTTCGCCGGTTCAACTACGGTTTAAGCTTAGATCGAGAGTCCAACCATAAACTCAAATTTTAACTGAACCGAACCGAAAATTTACCGGTTCCAATCGGACCCCGGTTCAACCACCGGTCCGGTCCGGTATTCATAACCCGTTTGTCGGGTTGTGGCCCAACCAAAGGTCTGTTTATGGGCTGGATCCAGTTGGGAAATTGAAACTCAAGTTTGGCCCGTGTTAAAAAATAGTTGACCATGAATTCATCTCATAAAATGTACATTAATCTGGTAAATGTATATATCAGTTCAATTCTACTTCTCAGCTTCCTCCCTTCCTTCTCTACATCTTCTCCTCTCTCTTCTCTTCGATCTAGCTATGGGCTGTTTCTTCTTAATGAAGCAGACCCAACAACTGATTAAGATTGTAATAATTGTTTTATTATAAGGTCAAACATGTAATTAAGATTGTAGTTCTATTTGTTGCAACCTTGCCTGCAAAAAAAAAAAAATAGGTGCGCTCCATATCAGTATTTCCGCACAACATGTTACTCACACATGTGCTAATGTCATCTTTGACTTTTTAACAAAACCAATTATTTTACCAATTATAAATTTTACAAATCTTAAAACTCTATTTTTACTTCTATTTTTTTTTCTATATTTTTTCGTTTTCGTTTTCTTTTTCCTCTTCTATATTTCATTTGTTTCCATTTTTATTTATTTATTTTTTGTTAACTATCATTTTATTTAATGTTTAAAAATTTATATAATACCTTTTTTCGGGAGCCAAAATGAAGTAATAATAATAATGTAATATGCTATTACGTACAAAGTTTTATGTTGTATAAATATATTAAATTTAATCTAATATATATAAATTTATACGATACTTAATATTTCGGTTTTTGATAGAATTTGGTTGACACGTTCACACGTATAAGTACACGCTCATAGAGCATGTATAATACTAGTATAGTATACAAAATTGTGAAAAAGAAACAGTTCACAATTAGCCAAAAATTTTAATTTATTTCACAATTAGCCAAATTTTTTAATTTATTGACTACATTTGGCAAAGTTAGAAAATTTTGATATTTTTTTATTATTTGTCACAATATCAAAAATAGTTAGGAGATCATATCTACAAAAAATTAGTCTAATCTAAAACTTATAAATATTCTAACGATTTTGAGTTTGTTTACATGTTTTTATAAGAGATTTTAGATTGTCCTTTCACCCACCACCACTTCTCTTCCTTCTATTCTTTGCATGTGTGTCAGTGTGTGTGAGAAAGAGAAAGATAGCATTTTGAGATTATAGAATCTGCTTTTAGTTGTTCTCCACTTGTAGAAAAAGCTCAAAATTTTTGATTCCCCTCAAATATAAAGTTCTAGAAAAACGCCATGAAGAAATAATAGACGTTATTTTTGTGGTTTCCATGTTTTTTTTCCAACGGTCATATTTCTATTTCTATCATAACCCCTTATCGATTGGCCGGTGGCCCAACCTATTTTATTCATGTGTTATGGGATGGATCTAGTTGGTTAATTGAAAATCAAGTTTGGCCCATGTGATATTTCTTAGCCACAAAATAGTTGACCATAACTCCTTCTCTCACTTAAAGATAGCATCTTGGAATTGTAGAGGCAGTAAAAAGAGCTCTACAGTTCAGTATATCCAACAGCAATTCCAACTTCATAAATTTGATATATGTTATATAATGGAAACTAAAGCGAATGAACCCGATAGTAAGACCCGTACTCATGCATTACCTTTTTCTCATAAGTTTATTCTTCCTGTAGTAGGCCTCAGTGGCGGCATTTGGCTTATGTGGAACTCTAACATTATTTTGAAAATTAATTTTGCCTCCCAAAACATTATTCATGCAGAAATATCCTTTCCTCAAAATCCTTCAATTTTCTTTGTCTCTTTCATCTATGCTCCACCAAAACCAAAAGAACGATTTGTTTTCTGGCAACACCTTCGACATCAACAATGTTTTATGACGGATGCTTGGCTTTTGATAGGGGACTTTAATGAACTTTTACAGCCATGGGAAAAATTTGGCAGACCTTATCACCATTCAAAATCTTCCAATGAGTTTGCAAACTTAGTGTATGATGCCAACATCCAGGACATTGGTTTTTCTGGAGTCACTCACACTTGGTCTAACAATCAAAACCTCCTCAGTTTAATAAAAGAGCGGCTGGATAAAGCCTTTTTAAATGAACTTGCTTTTCAATCTTTTCCAAATGCTACTCTTTTCACCTTTCCAATCATTCACTCTGATCATAGTATGATTCTTTTTGACTCATATCCAAAGCACGCTAAAACATGAAAATCTTTTTATTTTCAAAGTGCCTGGACACAGGATCCTTCCTACAAAGAAATTGTTCAACAAAACCGGTCTCCTATAACTCAGGCCTCTACTTTCCTTACTAACCTGAATTATGTTAAGAGTGGACTGCTAAAATGGAATAAATCTCACTTCAACAAAAGTCATTTCGAAATACAACATCTTTTACAAATTATAAGTCAAATTCAGTTATCTAATCCTTCATATAATACAATTGCTCTAGAAAATGAGATCAAACACAAGATCAGTGCGATTAACCTTAAACAGGAAACCTACTGGTGTGAGAAATCCAGGTTTTTAAAGCTCTCTTTGGGTGATAATAACACAAAATTTTTTCATAATGTAGCCAATGGTAGGAGAAATCAAAATAAAATCCTTTTGTTAAAAAATGAAAACGATATTTGGTTGAATAACAGGCAAGACATTGGTGTTCATATTGTTAACTATTATAAAAAGCTTTTTGCCTCCTCTACTCCATCCATCCCTGACCATATTCCCCATATAGAAAGTATGATTACAGATCAAGATAATGACTTGCTAACGCAATCTATCTCATTATCCGAGATACATCTTTGCTCTCTTTGCTATGGACCGGGTAAAGGCTCCGCCCCGATGGATTTACTCCATTATTCTATCAAGATAACTGGGATTTGCTTAAAAATGATTTACTACATGTTATACATGATTTTTTCACTAATAATAATTTGTTACAATCTTTTAACCACACAAATATTACTCTCATCCCTAAGATACCTCATCCTAGTAAAGTCAGTTCCTATCGACCTATTAGTCTATGTAATATTGTTTATAGAATCATCTCTAAAATTCTAGCTAACAGGCTTAAGCCCTTTCTAGGAAAGCTAATTTCTCCTATGCAGTCTGCTTTTGTTAAGCAGAGGCAGATTTTAGATAATACTATCATCCTTCATGAGATTCTTCACAAGCTAAAAAAGAAAAAAAGTATTCATGGTTGTATGGCCCTAAAATTAGATATGCATAAAGCGTTTGATCAACTTGAGTGGGCTTTCATTTTGAAGATGCTGGAGCAATATAAGTTTTGTCGAAAATGGATTAGTTGGATTACAACTTGTTTAACCTCTACTTCCTTCTCCATCAACCTTAATGGTTCCTCTTTTGGTAAATTTACTGCGTCTAGAGGTTTTAGACAAGGGTATCCTTTATCCCTTTTCATCTTCATTTCATGTTCTGAGTTTTTATCTAGGAAGATTTCCTCTCTGTTAACTTCGAAGCATATTCATGGTATTCATATTTCTTGATCGGACGATGCACATTTACTCACCTTATGTTCGCTGATGATTGTTTTATTTTCATGCGTGCTAATATTGCAGAAGCACATCAATTTTTAACTAGTTTAACCCAATATTGTGCTATGTCTGGTCAATCTGTCAATTTTAGTAAATCTTCCTTGATTTTTAGTCATAACTTGCATCATAAACATAAAAAAATTATCTCTAAGATTTTCAAAATACCTTTAGCTAATACTAGTAATTCTTATTTAGGTATAGACTTTAACCCGGTGAAACCTAATCATGCATATTAGTACCTCCCGCATTATGAAAAATGTGCTCTCTCAAATCAACAACTGGAATAACAAGTTTTTGTCTATGGTAGTACTCTCATTAAAAGTGTAGTATCTGCTCTCTCTATTTATTCTATGCAAACCACTTTGTTTCCTAAGGCTTTTTGCCATTCTTTAGACATGATAAATGCTAATTTCTGGTGGGGGCATAATGAACATGGTAGTCATAAGCTAGATCTGTTAAATTGGGCTGCCTGTTGTCGTAAGAAAAGCTTGGCTGGTGTCGGATTCAAGCATTCCTGGTTTCAAAATAAAGCTCTTATAGCTAAGTTATGTTGGAAGCTCTTGACAGAGCCTGAGTTGTTCTGGGCCAAGCTTATTAAGGCTAAATATTTTTGTCATGTTCATTTCTTGTATGCGAAAAAGAGTAGTTCTGCTTCTAAGTGGTGGAAGAACATTATCAAGGTAAGAAATGATATCTCTCACCTTCATTGTTGGAGAATAACTGATGGTAATAATATTAGCATTTGGGATGATAACTGGATCCCTTCTCTTCATTTTAAGAAGCCTTTTGGACCTCAACCCAACCCTCTGACCTCTGTTAGATATGTTTCTGAGGTGATTGATAATGTTTCTCATTCTTGGAATACTAGTTTGTTAGATACGATTTTCACTAAAGCTATTGTGGATGAGATTTTACAAACTAAGTTATTTCCTTTGGATTTAGAACATAAAATTTTTTGGCCGTTAGAAAAAAATGGGGTATTCACTGTCAAATCTATTTACAATTGGTTTCTGAGTCAATCTCAGAATTGTAGTCTTACCAGGTCTATGGTATCTGTTAAATCTATGTGGAGTCATGTTTGGAACACTAAAACTCCTCATCGTATTAAGCTCTTCATGTGGAAGTTGCTTAATGGTATTTTGCCTACTAGGAAGTTGTTATTTGAAAAGCATGTACGTTCTGTTTCCATCTGCCCTCGTTGTCAGTCGGTGTGTGAGAGTTTAGAGCATGCTATTTTTAGCTGCCCCAATCTTGATAAGATTTGGTTCGCTTCCCCCCTTGCCATGCGTTTCCAAATTTGGCCTCCAAACTTTTCTGTCTCTGATGTAGTTAGAAAAGTTATCTCCAATGGTAACTCAAAAGATAGCATTATTCATAATTTATCTATTCTAGCATCTATCGCATACATGATTTGGTTAGATAGAAATTCTATGGTTTTTGATCCTCATTATAAGGGCATTTCTCATATTCAGATGCTTGAGCAAGCACGTATGAGTATTATTCCAAACACTCCTCCTATAGTTTTGAAGTATTTGATTCCAGAAGGGCATGTTTCTGAGCTTTTTATGCTTGCTTGTGATGGCAGTTTTGACCCCATCTCTTTGCAAGCTGGTGTGGGCTATACAATGAATAGATGAAATTTTGATATTTGCTATGCGAGGAAACAAGCCCGTCGCAGATGGGATCACCGAAGAGGCGAGTCGCAAGCAAATAAAACCGGATTGGAACAAGCCCGTCGGCTAAGTGTTAACAAAGTGGTTGTCCGTTCGATAATAAGAGCATCGTCCAAGAGTTGAATGGAGTATCGCCAGATGTTTCTTGGTCTTCGTTGGAATTTTGCAAGAGATACATCATCTCAAAACTAGTTTAGGTTTACGTAAAATTGTCTTTTGTCCTAGAGAGTCGATCAAACATGCCCATCTTATGGCAAGCATCGGGGTCGTCTAATCTGTCGATAGTATGTAACGACCAAGTTCCTGGCGGTGAAACTTGGGTTCTATGATGTCGATCATGTCGTATGAACTTTTTGCTCTTGGTTAATGGAATGGAAAGTTTTTAAAAAAAAAAAAAAAAAAAAAAAAAAAAAAAACTCATATACAATAGAACTCCGATAATTTAATACGCGATAAATTAATTATCGTTATCGCATTTAAATAATAAAATTTGCCTGTCCCAATTTGAGCCAGTGGACTAAATTAATAATTTTGATAAATTTATAAGATAATAGATTTTAAAACAATTTCCGTGGAGTTTAGTGAAACCCATTATATTTATTACATAAATTGATATAAAAAATATATACAAATGAGATGAAATATTATGCCTTTTTAAAATATAAGTCTCTTGTGGTGAAATTTAAGTCAAGCTGGATCTTAAATGACAATGATCATGTAAGATCACTTTGATACATAGCTATTTCCTAAAACATTAAAACATAAGAGAACAAGTTCTTAAAGTATAATGAAATGTATATTAACACCATAGAAAATATTTATAGAGTAAACTTTGAACATTCATAAATATCTGGATAAATTAATAACTATTAATTTACCGATTAATTAAAACCCCACTTAATTAATAGATTTTGTATGGTCCAATGGTATTAAATTATCGAGGTTCTACTGTAATGTATATTATTATGGTAAAAAAATAATAATAATAATAAATAAATAAATTGCGGTGCAACTTGTTGCTTGTACGTTTGTCTTAATTATTTGTAAAACTCGTTATCATTATTAATAAAAAATTCCACTTATGAAAAAATAAATAAATAAAAAATTATGTAGCACATTGTAGATATTTTCTCGGTTTTAAATACCAACATGATCATATTGGAGATATTTTGTGTGATGGATTTTAGAGAGCTGGGTACAAGTGAAGAAAGAGACTCTGTTAACTTTCTCACTGATCCAAATGAGGGTAGATTGACACCCGGCTTGCGGATGTCTTGATTTATAGTTGGAATGAGGGAAAACATACATGTGTTGATGTAATTAGAGTCTCTCCATTGGTACGGTTGATGAATAGTGACTTTGAGGTGGGAGAAACAGTTGAGAGAGCATGGAAGATGGAGAAGCACGAGGAAATTATTGTAGGACTAACCAACATTGTTTTATTCCGTTCCGTTTCAACACTTTTGGGTTTTTGGAACAATAGTCTATTGAGCTCCTCAAGAGACTTCAAAAAGTCATGGACAACAACATTATGACAGTAGGTTCTAACGAGTTTGTCTTTAAAATGATAGGATTTGCTATTCAGAAAGGATTTGCGGCACAGTTTGTTGTATGTTTGTCCTAATTATTTGTAATACTCGTTATCAATCAAATTTCCACCTAATTTAAAAAAATAAATAAACAAATAAACATTATTTTAGTTACTCAAATTTTGAAGATTGACCAGATTTGGTGTATCTTAGTATATTTTGGTCTTTTGTTGGCTCTTTTTTTGTTTCGTTTGGCAATTGTGACAAATTTGATGCTTTAACCTTTTTGGCTATAAACCTATAAGATTCCTTCCACTTCTGAAAAAAGGTTGATTAAATGATTACTGTATTTATGTCTGCCTACATTTTATAGCAGCATTTGTAGTAAGGATATCATTGGGTTGGATTTAGCTTTAATAGGCCAATACCAACCCAACAAATCCCATGGACTTTAGTGGAATGATCAATCAATTCTGTGGCAAAGCATATAAGTTTTCCTTATTAGCACTGTTGTTAAATACTTAAATCATAATCTGAGCTGTACCATTTCTCTCTATATTGGCATAATTCTCTACTTGTTTTGCTGAGAAAAATGGAACACAAGAAATTCAAATGCTATGGCGGGATTAATGACCTTCCTGATTTTCTTCTCGGTTATATATATCTTGGGCTTCCTTCCTATACTCGAGGTAGTTAGGACATGCATTCTGTCAAGACAATGGAGTATCCTATGGAAGTCGACCCCAACACTAACATTCGACCATACATCGATTCAGAATATGAATATAGCCGAAAACATAGATGATGATGCTAGTTTTGTTAACCTTTTTGAAAATATGGTGTGTCTATTCGGGTAAGTCCTATAATCTCACACCGTTAATATAAGTTCTTGCCTACTTACATATTATAGGCAACATATAGTATCTGGCCAGTTTGAGATATGGATTGAAGAACTTAAAATGAGACGTATCGAGAAGTTGGAACTATTTTGTTATGATCGTCTGCCAAGAAAATATACTTTTCCTTGTGGCTTCTTCAAATGTACATCGTTCCTTGAACTAGTTCTAACAACGTTCATCAAGTTGGAAAATGCTTTGCCTTTCAGTGGTTGTTCCAACCTCATTTCTCTTACTCTAAGTAATGTCAAGTTTGTTATTATTGAAGAATGTTAAGATCATTTATGATAATATCAAATTCTTGGATCTTTGCGTGATGAATAAGTTGACTGTGGTTGATTTTCACTCTGAAAGTCTAGCAACGTTAATCATCAGAAGTATATCCTGTTCCAATGGAATTATACTAAAATCTTCTTCATTTCATGTGTCGGAATAAAATTGTACGTACGCATATTCACATGGAGGGCGCAGGGATACTTGAGCAATGCATTGGTTCATACCAGCTGGTAAGCAGCTTCACTTTCGCGATTTGCATTGTGTTCTTGTATGTCTGATGGAATTAATTTTGAAAATTAATCATTATTAGTTTGCCCATTGGTTAACATCAATGGTTTAATCTTTATCCTTTTACACAGAACCTTTGTAATGAAATTCAAAGCTCCTTGGTACAGACAAAATCTTTTGCAAATGTTCGCATTATTTCCATCTTCTTGAATCTAAAGGACATGCGGCAGGCACATATGGTTTCTTTCATCTTCAGAATATGCCAATAACTGCAAAAATTGTACATCCAGGTAATTCAATTCTTAGCAGCTAGCCTTTCTTAGTCCTGTTGCCGCTCAGGTTGTTTCTGTAGCTGTGTACTTTGTGAAAAGTTAACTATTTCTTCTACTTGTGCTGCTGCTATTACTACCTAAAATTTCAGTACTTCATCTGCCACTTCTTAGGATATTTAGTTTGTTAAGTTGAAAAGGGGTGGGGTGGGGTGGGGTTTAAGAACTTGTCATTGTTGTTTTTGTCGATCTGCCCAACCAATTACATATTGACTGAAGAGCACAGAAAAGAACAGTTTTTTTTTTTTTTGCTAAAGGATAAATTGAAAAAGGGAAATACAAGTAAAACAAAAGTAACAGAGAAAGCAGAAAAGGTACATTAGGAATGCCTATGGTCTTAATCCATGGCTCTGCCACTAAATGAACCTATAGTAGGTACAATTTGAGTCTTCTAACTTTGATAAGAAATCAGGCCTGTGTGTCCACCATGCCTTGACGCCTTTTCCCATTGAACAGCCTCTGTTAGTGCATGAATCCACCCCAAAGTTCGATTCTCGCCAAGTGGAGGTGAGATTAAGCCAGTCTGTTTGTGTAAGAAGCTTCCTCCATGCACTCTTGAATCTCCAACTCATCGTGTTGCTCTGAAGTGCTTGCACAGCAGCTTGGGAATCTGATTCCACCCGTATATTCCTCCACCCTAGTGCAACTGCTTTCTCTACTCCCTCGAGTATGGCTTGGCATTCAGAAAAGAACAGTCTAGCTATAGATTATGCAAAACTTGAGTGTTCCTTTCATTGTCCCCCCTCTCTTGGGTTATTGGGCACAATTTTTTCATGCTGTTAAGACCCTAGCTAGATCAATGTCATAATCCTTTCTCCATTTCTTGTTTTTTCTATCCTAGGAAAATGATGTGTTGCTATCTCGGCCATCCCATCAGTCTTTTCCATATGAAGATTCAATGTTTTGGGAGACAGGACATTTCCGATTCTGTGTCACATCACTTGAGGAGGCTGGATATCAGAGGGTTTAAAGGAAGTGAACTTGAAATGGCGTTCACAAAGTATGTCTTAATAGCTGGTACTTCCATGGAAAAGATAACAATTGAATGGCACTGTTCTGAAATAGAAGAATCTTCTGCAACTCTTTTACGCTTGCTTCCAAAGACTTCTATGCATGTTTCCATAGAACTAAAACCTGGTCCTGTGGCTGAGACATGAGTCTGAAGAAATTTAGTTTAAAACAATGTATTGGATTTACAAACAACCTCGAAACAATTGGTTTTAAGCATGTTCGCGCTTGATGAATGTTGTCCATGGAATTATTGACCTTAGCTAGGGTTTAATAATTTTGCAAGATACATTTTAGAAAGAGAGCAATCTTAACAATAATTTGAATACATTTGCTATATATGTGTTCTGCGGCGGCGCGCAGTATTACTTCTATAATTATTTACAATTATATATTAAAATATGAAACTGAGTACATAGGGTTATGTAATCGTTATACTGACATTCATATACTGATATGATATAGTTGAGCATGTTTCTACCTCTTGAGTAGTATCAGCTGCTCAAATTTCTCTTTGGACTTCTTGTGGTGGCCTATTTGTGCTCTTCCAAGATAATTCAGGCAGCTTTATCTATCTACTTATGGATTCTCCTAATATATTCAAAATTTCTAAAGCTGCTGTTATCCTTGTGAAGAGTTCCAATACGCTCATTTCATGTCAAAGTAACGACCGAGCTTTATTGAAAATCAACAAGTTGATATATACTCTGTTCCATCGAAGAACATCTTCACGTCTCCCATACAGTACAATTGCAGTAATATCTTTGTTGTTTGCGAACAATGCAAAGTAAAGTTCCTTCAATTCCATGAATAACAATTATGCACCTTTATTATCGACAACAATCGTTTTCCTCTCATATAGAGAGTAAGTAAGAGCTAGAATTATAAATGTCACGTAAAACCTCTTACGTACTCCACCATCCTAACAATTTTACAAGTGGCAGCTATGATGACGAGGATTTGTGTCCAAGCTAGGGTCAAGCCATAAGTAATCCATCACACTCCATTATGCATTCTCCACAGGACTTTCTTCACTTCACTGCTTCAATTCATCCTTGTTCCATCTTTTAACCTCTCAATTTTTAAGCTTCACATTTGCAAGAGAATTACCAAATTCAACTAGCAACAGAAGTATCCTAATAAGTTCTGTTCACAGCATTTATTAAAAGCATCATGACACTTGTATTACTATAAGAAAACCTGATGTAGCTTCTCCATTCCTAGCAGGTTGTGTTCCACATACCAAAAATGTAGGATGAATCTCAAAAGATTTGAAAGTCCAATTTTCAAAATACAGGGAATTTTTTTGGTGTTGGTAAAGTCTGGAATATGATTTCTTTAGTAAATCCATAATGACTAGAATAAGTTTAAAAATGCATATAAATTGACTAATAAGTAATAACAGAGGAGGAGAGAATTTAGTTGTACAACCTTGTGGTCTGGTGTTGTACTATCATTGTGCATTCAATGTAAAATCATACCAAAGCCACAATATAATATGTTCAAAACGCTTTTGCACTTTTCTTCTAAGTACCTTTCACACACTACTTACAAGTGTTTGTTTTTGAACCTTCATGTGTGACATATTATAGAACAGATCCAAAGAGAATGTTTAAAAGAAACCTGTAAAGTAAATTGATCCAAATCCAAACAAGAAACATATATAGGCCATTCTTAAATTCTGCCATCTACAGAATCATTTTTAAAAAGGTGTCTATTATCTAAATATGTTGCTTTCCCTCATTTAAAACTTTTC
This sequence comes from Coptis chinensis, assembly GCF_015680905.1. Lineage (NCBI taxonomy): Eukaryota > Viridiplantae > Streptophyta > Magnoliopsida > Ranunculales > Ranunculaceae > Coptis > Coptis chinensis. Next base: position 81,352,163 of record NC_141464.1, read on the forward strand.
CAAATTAAATGACAAAAAGATTTTGTACAGAAAATGCAATTAGTGCGATTTTCTTGCTCTATCTGTACATTAGTAGGTTGGTTTGTTATTTAAGGTAAAGAAAATCACTTCATCTCCTACAAAGGCACACTGCTGTTCTTTGCTTAGTCTTATCTAGGTTCTTTTTGAGACTTGGGCAGCAATGAAACATCAGGAATATGATGGTTGTGATATAATCAGTAATCTTCCAGAAGCACTATTATGTGTCATTATAGGATTTCTCCCCCTTATGGAGGGAGCAAGAACAAGCATCTTGTCGCGGAAGTGGAGGCCCCTGTGGAAATATATTACATGCCTGAACTTCGATATTGAATCACTCATGCTGATTAATGGTCTCAACTTAATGAGCGTGCACCTAGGTAACTATGAAGGTAACCTGGAGATTGTAATCCAAAATGTTGTTAGTGTTATATATTCTATCCTATCTTCTCATGTAGGGAATGTTGGCACTTGTTCAATCTCATACTACAAGCAAACTCTAGACTCTGGTGATTTAGAGATGGATCGAACAGCTAAAAAGAAGAAATCTGAGGAAGTTGATGCTTTGTTGTATCGATTACCCAACAGATGAAGAACCTAGTTTCCCAAGTGGGATCTTTAGCTGTAGAACACTCAACGAGTTAGAGATGAACTTCTGCACGATTTTTGATGCCTCTCCTTTCAAATGTGCTTCAAATCTTACTAGTCTAAATCTCACACATATTATACTAAGTGATGAGACTCTTCGTGATATCATTTCATACTGTGTTTCGTTGGAGAAATTGATTTTAAGTTGGTGTTATTACTTAATGAAGATTGAGATAAATCAAAATAATCTTAAATTCTTGGAGCTTGGGCCCTTGGAGGTAGAGCAGATAGATATTACGTGTGGGAGTCTTTCCACGCTGGTGTTACGTAGTATACATAGTCTTGATGGCATAACGCTATATGCTCCTAACCTTCTCCACTTTGCACATTATAAAGATCAATCTGGTGCATACTGTTTAAAAGGCACAGAGATTGTTGAATGTTCTACCGAATATATGGTAAGCGTCCCTTCTATTAGTTTTACGTATTAATTATTCATTTCATAAACCATTCTGATCAAAATTATTGCCTGGTCGATCAGTTGCTGACATAGTTATCTGCCTTACAGAACTCATCCATTCAACTGAAACAACAAAATTTCAGTGGAAATCAATTTGAGAATTTAGTGAGACTTTCAGTCACTTTGAACCTGAAAGAAGTGAGGCAAGCAAATGTAATCTCATTCATTTTAAGAATTTGCCTCCAACTACAAGATATTTTAATTGAGGTAACTCCTCAAAAACTCTTCTATGATTTATAATCGTAATACTAACTCGTTGTGATCATGTCCCTAATTATGTCCCTCCCTAATTAGCTATGGGATTTCACATATATTTTCTGTTTATTTACTCTAAATGAAACCCTGCCTTGTGCAGTTGTGCATAAGTTCTGATTGTATTTTATTTTATTTTTACTCTAGGAAGATGATGGGTTGTTGGTCGCTGAGTCTTCCCAAATTTGCTTTCCTTATCCAGATGCTGAGTTCTGGGAGCGAGAAGAGATACCTGACAGTGTATCCTGTCACCTTAGGAGGTTAAAAGTTAGGGGCTTCAAAGGAAACGTCCTTGAATTAGCATTTGTGGAGTTCATTATAAAAAATGCTTGTAAGCTGGAGAAGCTAATTATTAAGCTTCATGGTGATTGTTCTGAAGAAGGAGCTTGTTCTACGGATCTCCTCCTATCAGTTCCAAAGGCTTCCGCCAATGCTTCGGTGACTGTACTGAAGTAATGCGTTCTGAATTAGGAAAGCCGGATTAATCCGTCATGGGAAATAAACTAGGTGCATGGTTAATGGTTTGTGCCCTATAGAATTTGTTCTCGACGCGTGTGTCGGATATATGGTACTATTCTTCTTTTAAATATTTAATCTTCTATTGGTAATATATATGTTTAATATTTCTTGCTTTTAACTGCGATGCCAGGGGGAAGGGGGTATAGTAGAAGGAGCAAGTTTTGGTATCAGAACCATTTCTTAGTTCACAATCCACCATTTGCTTAAAACAAGACTTTCTAGCTAGTTATAAATATGTTTTATATTTGTTAAGTTACATTGCATATATATATCTCCTAAAAGATGTCTTCCCAGTTCTCACCAATCAAACACACCATAGGCTTCTATATCTTTCGGAAGGATCAGATGTTTGTCCTTTCATCATTTACACTGTCAAAACTTGTTCAGCATTTACAGAGAAACTATAGCTACTTATGTGTTTTAACAGTAGAGTATATGTGTTTTAAGACATATGTACGGATGATTTAACGTAATAAATAGTACCCCTTCTGTACTTTGTTATTGCTATGTTTCTTTACAATTGCATATATGTTTCTAGACTTCTAGTTAGGCATTCTCTATTCGTTACCAATATCGATAAGCTGGTAGGGGTTCTCTGAAAGCGAGAAAAGAAATTGTGTATCTCCATATCTAGGCCTTAAACCCCTACGAAAAATTACGGTCCTTGTAGGCACTGTAGCTAGGTCGTTGGCCAGGCCAAGTTCATTGTATACTGAAGTACTGAACTGCCACCATGTTCTTAGGTATTGTGTCTCTTAAGTTTTCCCAAAGTTCCAACTCAATACAGACCAATTCTAAAGAACAAGTCCAACATAACCCTATATGTGCTTAGAACTGAACTACAACCCAACATACAAAGCCCTATCCATTCCTTGATTTGAAAGACCACTCTTTTAAACTCTTGAGCTAAGCTTTTCTCAATATCCCATATATCCTGAACCTCCAGTCGCCCTGTGGATTCAGGCCCATAACTTCAAGGGATCACCTCTATAACCTAACAAAGGAAAAACAAGATCAGCACTGAGTTTACTTTGTTAAACATCTTTAGGCTAAAGAAATAGATAAGACCCTACCAATGATTTTAATTTGTTTTCTTTCTTCTGATGAGACTCAGTCAATTTAAAGACGTAGATTCATTCATTCATGTTCATGATTACATGTTCCACCAAATGTGACATGTCAACAACTTCGTTAATCTACTGATTTTTCGTTACTATATAGGCTGATTTGTTAGTGAATGTTATACGGTCCAAAGTTGAAAGTAACAAAGTTCCTTTTCGGTTCTTTTTTCAGGGTGTGTTTCATAGATAAAAAAAAGGCCTAGGCTACCACGAGAATATCCTCATAGGGATGAGGGTTCCGAGACCGTTGGATGTGTGATCCAACGGTCTGAAAATCAAAAACAAAAATGAAAAGAAAGAATGTGAGTTTGTTTTTGATTTTCGGACCATTGGATCACACATCCAACGGTCTCGGATCTCGTCCCTATGAGGATATCCTCGGGGTAGACGAACTCAAAAAAAAAATTGTTTGGAAAGTATGTTTCTGAAAAATAGCACCTAAAAACATTTTTTTTTTCTGGAATCACTATGGACTTATCGTATATTTGTATATATTAGCCACTATCGATCTTCAGTTCTTCTCTGATAACTGGTATTTTGAGCCTTGCTTCATATGGGTTATGTCACTTATTCACATTTTTAAACAACTGGAGTGGATGAAGATGCTATAGGGCCACAGAGTAAAGACTTAGGTATATGGTATGCCAGTAACAATAGTACCACGTACCCAAGAGGAGTAGTTAGGAATAGAATGATACTCACAAGAAATCTTATGCGTACCAAGCCTCCAGTGTGTGGGCAGGTTCTAGCACCCCAGGTGTGAAATCCTGACCGAGTGTTGAAAGCCAGGAAACCCCGTTGCCTAACGTAACAAGTCCCACATGATTAAATGGAACAGAGTTATGCACATAACAGAATTTTAAAAAACAAAATATTTTAAAGTAGTGTTCCATATTATGGATGGACCACATTAGCTTTGTTCGATCACGTAAGTACACTTTTAACAACCTAACCTTTCATGGATTACATTGTCTTCTTGGTCCCATGCCAATCTTTTGTCTATTCGATCTATTTTAATTTCGACTTTTCTTCTTGTATCTGTCTATAAGAAGTATTGTGTTGCCTTGGCATTGTAGAAGCATTCATTATGTTTGTTGTTACAGTGTGGTTCAGTCTGTAGTAATGATAGGGGATTATTTTTAATCAAGAATGATCAAATAGATTTTAGCTTTACTAGTTACTAATTGAGGAAACATGATTAATTAATAACGGTCTATAGATGTATAGCAAATTTTTTAATTAACCGGTATTCTGTACTCTTTGTATAATACAGTAGCCCCTAATATATGCATAGAACTAGCGCATATTGTAATACAGCGTAATGTAGCTAATGGGCATCCCTGATGCATATAAGAGCCTGTGGGAAAACTGTAGTAAATTGAATTTCCATATTTTGCACCAAGGATCTGAATTTACATGTCAGCAGTACGTGGAGGGAAATAGTTCAACTAATCCTAATTTTGAATGAAGTGAAAGATGATGACTGTCGCTTGGGCACAATGCTGAACCACACATGTTTCTGATCTATTAACTTTATGTTGATCAGTTAGCACATAAGCTCTGTTTATTATCCCAACTTTTTTGATGAATTCAAATAATACTTGGATAGTTGGATTACAGTCTATGTACAAAAGCATACACTAATAAACAATGACATATACATATGTCACTGTCCACCAAAGATTACAGCATATATTCAAACTGGCAAAATATTTGAATACAAGGATGATCATACAGTCTTGTAGTGGAAGTGCAGAGGATAAAGTTCACTGCAAAATTGCAAATACTCATACTGCTTCCACCATGCACAATTATAGTCTTTAAATACACCCTTTTCAACTTCACCTTCAATTGATGTCTGACCTTTTTACTCTGCTCTGTAAGTCCACATTCTCCTGTCACCAAGCACGAAAGTTTGTGATTCTGAGATAAAAATAAAGCACATGGTGGAAAATCCATGCAGTGCCCTACTTCTTCTTTTTGATATTCTAGACAGCCTACCAAGAACACTTTGCATAATTTTTTCAAGACCCACCGTTGTTATCTAGCCAACTTTATTATCTGAATATTCTTTGAAATTTTTGTTGTCTTCCTTTAAGTTTAAACTTGAGAGGAATTAAGCACCAACTCATCAAGAGTTAGAGCAATCAAAAGGTCTTGTCATGTCCAGCTTAAAACAAATTTCTTTGTTTGCTTTCTAGAATGAAATTGTCAAATAGGTCTATGACTATCATTATATATTTGTTATCATCAAATGTTATATAGAAACAACCAAGGCATGGAGTTATAGGATACTCAATTCTATGCGCGCTCTTCGTCTAGATTGTCATAGTTATAAGATATTCAAGTCCATGCTCTGATGCTCGTCATCTTTTCATGATGAACTAAGTATTCTTATGAGTTTATCATTCCATACTGAAATTTGAAAGAAAATGCGAGCTTTTAGGAAGCTGGTACTCTTTGTTGTTTTGCATATTCTATTTTTCTGGTTTTCTTCCTTCGGTACATTCTTCTTCTAATGAAGCCACAAAGTCAGAAAGCATTGATCACAGGAAGAACAGACACAGCATTCACAAGGTATGCCATATTCTTTTTCTAATTTTGTTTGTTCTAACCTTTTCAACTTTTTGAACATCTAGAATTCATCCTCTTTCATACCTTCAATCAGTAACACATTCATCTATAGCATCGGAAAGATGCAAATTGGCAAGCTTACGTTTGGAATGCTTAAATAGTGTAGTTCTAATAGGCCATAGCCAGAGTGTATTGATGAAGGCTCAAGTTTGCGAAGATCAAAGTCAAGTCTCAGAGATATTTAAGAAAATGATAGCATTATATTTCTTCACCAATAACTTTTCTGATGAAAAAATCAAAGCATTATACTAGTTGTAGCTTCTAAAATGCCTTCCAGTTTTATGGAGGGTTATCAAAGACTTGAGGGAAAATCTTATCACCATTTACCAAATGTCACAGTACAGCATATGTGATTTTAAAAGTTCACTTGAGTGAGGGATTGCTTCCACCATAAGTTACATGCAGAAGCAGTAATCCAACACCTCAGTAGAATAGCAAGAAGAAGTATCAAGCCACTTTTTACTCTATAAAACACTTTTGCACCAGTAATATAATGGTAAGACTGGTAGGTTGTTTCTTACTTTTGTTCCCCTTTTTATCATATGTTGTTTTGAATTGTAAAGGAATTAATTATTATAACTGCATCTGTTTAATCATATTTTGCAGCTGAGTCCCCAACTTACATTTGAAGTAACACTACATGGATTTCTTCTTTGGGCTTCAATGGGATTCCTAATGCCAATTGGAATACTTGTAATTAAAATGTCCAGTAGAGAACAGTGTGGAAGAAGGCTTAAGATTCTCTTCTATTTCCATGTTATAATACAGGTCAGCTAGTTTCTTTTTCTCCTTTCCATAATCGAGGTCTTAGTTCACTTTTAAAAATATAAAATGGACACAGTAGTCTTACAGATTTTCACTACGCCTTTGTGGGCTGACATGCCAAAACTAGTATTCATGACTTATGAGTGTAAACCAGTCTGAGACAGTTTTTTTTATGATTAATCTCAATAGTATCCCCTTTTACGTCTTAAAATATAGTGATTAAAGTTCTGCAGAGCAAAATCTTTACCCTCCATAATGTTCCTTCAAAGTCACAAAAGGTGATCATTCAAGGATTGAACTTAGATAATTGTATTTAATAACCACTTTAATCATGACATTGAAAAATTGAAGTTAACGTTTCATGGTTTTATTTCGCCCCTAGTTAGTTAATAATTAATTCATTAATTAAAAGCAAGTTGTCCTCTACCAAGTTGGTGGTTGGGGTTATTGTGAAAATAGTTGGGATAGTAAGAAAAAATGCGGGGCGTCGATTCTAGTTTCATTTGTTTTCCATATGATTAGCTTGGCATAAGAAAGATGAGGGAAAAGAAAAGGCTAATGATTCTAGTACTTGTCCATAAAACCTACACAACCAACTCATCGTACTCATATTCGACACGATGGCCCAATTTCACTCATGTAGGAATTTTTACCCTACCCCCATGAGAAAGAATCATTAGAATGAAAACTGTTGGCCGGGGTATTATAATGATAAATGATGAAAAATCCTTCCTAATTTTATTGGTTAGCTTTTAGAGGCTAAGAGGCTGGGAGTTGAGAATTATAATGAACTAACACTACTTTGTTTAGGAATGAGGGGAGCTACCACAAAGAACTCACAATGATGGGTGGCAGAGTGGCAGCCACCTCTCCAGAAATATACAAATGAGGGGTAATATAGCTAGTAGCTACTTGACTAGGTTACCCTAAAAGGAAATAGTAGCTAATGAAATAGCACGTATTTAAGACTCGTTTGCTTAGGAAGCGCGTAGGGTGATTTCGTTTTTAAGAAGGGATTGTTGCAATATATAAGCAGATGCCTAAGTATGGTTAACTATTTAATTTTGTATTAATATTGTTCAATATCCATATACTGATGAATTTTTAATCTATGGAACAGATGCTCTCAGTTCTACTTGCTACAGCTGGAGCAGTTATGTCTATCAAAAACTTTGAGAATGCCTTCAACAACAATCATCAAAGGATTGGAGTGGGGCTATATGGCATCATATGGGTGCAAGCATTGATTGGTTTTTTAAGGCCTAGAAGGTATACATGTATTCTGATTTCCTCGAGTTTAAAGAACCTATGCCTTAAAAAACACTTAGCTTATTCTTAGCTAATTAGAATCATTTGATTATCCCTTAAGAGCCCCATTCGATCCCAGTATTTTGAACTAACAATCAATGCACGACAATGTCGAGCTAGATTTGATTACTCTGCAAAGTATATATACCACCTTAGAACTGACAAAAAATTTGAGCATCAGTTAAAAAAATCATGAGCCTTGCATGACTGTGCTAGGCCATCCTCTCATTCCTCGGCAATGTGAATCGCCATTTCTTCACTGCTTTGTCAATCTCTGTGTATATGTGAAGATTTAAAGACTTCTCCAACAAACATTTTTGTTTGCATTTTATTTGCAGAGGATCTAAACAGAGAAGTATGTGGTTCTTCGCACATTGGTTGAGTGGAACTGCAATAACCATACTTGGTATCATGAATGTTTACACTGGCCTACAAGCCTACCATAGAAGAACATATAAAAGTGTGAAGCTCTGGAGCACACTCTTCACTGCTGAGATCTGTTTAATTGTCTTTCTCTACCTATTCCAGGACAAATGGGATTACTTGAAGAAGCAAGGAGTGATTTTAGGAAGTGAACCAGTTAAACCTGAGTCAGTAAGCCTTCATGGTGAGAATCAGAAAGATTTAGAACAAAGAAGACCAACTCAAGCATTGGCAGTAGAGAACGAAAGATTTAGATTTCCATAGTACTATGATTTGGGTGAGGTTTTGTAAGCACCTGTATCAGCATCATATTTTGCAGTTCACCACTAATCCTGTTTGTATAAACGCTAACCACTATCACGTGTGTAATTTTTTATTACATGGTTTTATCACTTTAATTTATGAAAACAATAAATGAGTGCAGTACCTTGTTTCATTTTGCTATCAATTAAATTTGGTTTATTTTGTATTAGATTGTGGAAGCCTTATCAAATTCAGTCATGTGTAGAACTAAACTACAAAAACATATATATGATAAATGCATAAAGGAAGTTACTATGAACGTAAAAACAGCGAATGTTAATAATTGGATTTCTGATAAGGTAAGTTTATTAAACTCAAGGTAAAAGTTGCACATCACCAGTTATCACAGCCACGCCTAATATTAGAATTGGTGGAAGTATTACAAAGGCTGCAATTGTAGCATAAAAAACTGCATCATTCCTCTTAGAAACAGTGTGCAAGTAATCTTGTCGTTTGATGTTTCTCTTCTGAGATGTTGTTAAGAAATTGCTGCTAACTTTTTTAGATTTTTTCCCAGTGGAATGCTAAAATCCTCACCATCCCTGTCCCCAACCAATTGCGAAAGCTGATCACGTATTGTAGGCCTAGGATACTCTCCTTCACTGGTATAACCTGATAGTAATAAAAATAGTGGACTTCATTTTCAAAACATGCCTAATTCCTGTAGTAAATGGTTTGTTTAACACGAAAAATAAGTAGCATACCATCAGTAGAAGAGCTGGTGGAAGTCAGCTGTTCAAGAGATCCAACTGTGTGCGCGCTGATGAGATATACCCTATTCCACATAGAGAAATTTAGTTTGCTTACACAACATACCACTGGAAAGTAATAGAACAACAATAATTCCCAGCTCACTGTTCCAGTTCCAGCTAGATATGAAATTCAGATAATAAAAGTTTTACAAATTCGCCGAGTGATGCATTCTTTGAGCACTAGAACCATATATAGTATAACATCAAACAAATGAAAACAAGAGTATAAGTTTATATACCTGTGAGATTAGATGATTCTTCCTTTGTTACTTCTCCACCTAGTCCTTCAGATTGTGCAGCTGCTTTGCATGCGTAAGAAAAAAACTGGTGGCTTGAATAAGGTGAATAGAGAATATGTGCATGGTTATGTTTAGGACTTAAGAGACTAGGAGAAGAAAGTTTTGGGTGAACTGAAGAAGAAACGGAAAGATTCAAGGCCATGGAAGGCTTGTTTTACTCTCTGAGTCCCAAGTCTTACTGTCCAGAGTTCTTGAACGAACAAATCAGTTATTTGGTTGCACTTATTCTCAACCTCAGAATTACAAAATATGTGCACCACATAAATTTTTCTAGACTGGTTTTTTAGTCCAGCCAGTAGCCCAGTACGCCGAGCCTCAGTATGTTCATGCCTTGCAAGTATTCTGTAGTCTATATTGGGTTCAGGCTTGGCTCTTCTGCTCATGCTCCAACATGAGTCGTGGATGAGTGAGCCAAAACGAGCTGAGCCAAAACGAGCTGAGTAGCTCAACTTATTTTACCAGTCCCCACAGGGCCCAATATATCGATATATATCAACAGTACATTGAAAAATTAATGTAGGGTTAACTAGTATTACCTCCCACTAAATGAGCCAATTAGATTTCCCCTACTAGATGGCCAATTAGGGTCTCCTCCCAACACACGGTCAACTTAGTTTGACTGTTAATTTTAAGTCAAATGGCTGAAAATAACACAATTGCCCCACCTAATTAAAATTGAACATTTTTTTTTTGAAAACAATAAAGGCATTTGTGTCATTTCCAATTGTTTGACTTGAAATTTAACAGTCAATCCAAGTTGATGTGTGTTAGGAAGGAGACCCTAATTGGCCATCTAGGAAAAATCCTAATTGGCTCATCTAGTGGGGGTAATACTAGTTAACCCTAACCCATTAATGTATTACCTAGACTCTCCACTAAAAAATGGGTCTATTAGGGGAAAAATTATTTGCACAATCAAACATACCTGGTGGTTTTTCACATAGAAATTTGAAAAAGTGAGATTACGTTATTTTGGTAACGCAAATAAAATATGTTGATAACCACCAAGGAATAGCTGCTCATCAGAAGCGTGACAATCGCTTATCATGTTAGTGTTTTGCTACGATTACTGTGAAGTTAGGTCTTACAGAATTAAATATCTATAAGAAACTCAACACTTGAATCATCTATAGGATATATAGATAAAAGGAGACACAACTCTTAGAGGTTCCTCTCGTAAATCGTAATTGCAGGCTTGGTGCTATCCGCATTCCTGGTAATAGTGAAGCATTGACGGTGGATATTTAATTCAAACTTAGGAGATTCCGACACGACGACCGCTTTTTACTAGACACGAGTGTTGTTAACTTACTCCCGTATTATCTATACAAACAAATAGGTCTACAAGAGATACAACCTACTAAAATGACGTTACAATTAGTAGATCGATCAATTAAGTACCCTAAGGGTGTGGTTGAAAATGTGCTTGTTAAGGTCCAGGATTTCTACAATCCTGGCGATTTTGTTATCCTCGATCACTGAAGTAAGCTAAGCTTCTTGGTGATGAGTCGATATCCTTGTCTTTTGGCCATCTTTCGGTTGAGGTAAATGTTTTTAAACCGATGAAATAGTTACCGGTTAGATACATAGATGGAGAGGTTAGCATGATAGAGCTTGCTTTCAAGATTACTTTAATAACACGTTTCAGGAAAACTATATGCATAAATTTCTTTCTTTTGGAAGTTCATATTTTGTCAATGACTCTACATAGGAAGTCAACACTATCTTCAAGTCTACACAAATCGTAGACCGCCCGGTTACTCTTATCTGAGTTTGTAGACTGCTTTGCCTAAGCAAGTATTCATTACTCAAGATGAGGACCTCGAAGTATTTATAGATATTCCTCCAACCCCGGTGCTTAAACTTCTTCCACACGAGTTAAAATATATTCAACTTGATCCGGATGGTAGTCATCGGTAATTATATCTTCTCTGTTATCTAAAGAGGAAGAACCACGGTTGATCGGGGTGATTAGGGAACATCGTTATCACGATTGGTTGGTCCACAGCCGACATTAAAAGAATTGACCCAAATGTGTGCACTCATTATATCTATTTAGAGGATAGCAAAAAGACTTCCCTTGACGTCGTCGTCGTTTAAACCCCCGCCATGAAAGAAGTGGTCGGGGAAAAAGTCTTCTGATTTACTTTCGATCGCGAATTATCATATACCCAATCTCGATAGCGAATGGGTAAGTCCTATTCATGTAGTTCAAAGAAATCGGGGATTACCATGGTGCGTAATGCCAAGGGTGAATATGTTGCCACACATGGTCCTATGAAATGGAGGATCTATATTGATTCTGATCGGTTAAATGCCATGACACGAAAGGATCATTTTCCTTTACCTTTTATAGATCGGATGCTTGAGCGTTTAATTTGGTCATGCTTTTATTATTTTTGGATAGCTACACGGCTATTTCCAAATTATTATTGATATTGATAACCAAGAAAAGACTACCTTCACATGTCCTTTTGGAACATCGCCTATAAATGAATGCCTTTTGGCTTTTGTAATGCTCTGGTACCTTCCGGTGATTGTATGCTTCATATATTTAGTGACATGGTAGAAGCGTTTCATGGAAGTGTTTATGGATGATTTTTCTATCTATGGAGACTCTTTCTTTGAATGCTGTCTAACTTTGTCTAAAGTTTTAGCGATGTGAAAGAAGAGTCTCATTTTAAATTGGGAAAAATGTCACTTCATGGTAAAAAAATGCATAGTACTAGGTCACATCGTATCTAGTGAGGGCATCGAAGTAGATAAGGCCAAACTAGATAAGATAGCGACTCTACCTATACCACAGACTGTCCGTGATATTAGAGTCTTTCTAGGCCATGCAGGTTTCAATAGGCGTTTTATCAAAGATTTTTTGAAAATAGCTAGACCCTTAATTAATCTGCTTTTAAAGGAGGCCACCTTTGATTTTAATTTTAACTGTAAATAGGCTTTTGAAACTTTGAAAGCCGCCTTAACTTCCGCACCCATTATATAGCCTCCCGATTGGTCTAAACCTTTCGAACTCATGTGTGATGCTAGTGATTATGCGGTTAGTCTTTGTCTTGGGACATAAACTAGATAATAAATCCACCATTATTTATTATGCTAGTAAAACTCTAAGCGATGCTCAAAGGAATTATACAACTCTTGAAAAGAATTCTTAGCTATCGTTTATGCTTTAGATAAGTTTTGTCCTTATTTGGTTGGTTCTAAGACTCTACAGTTTACCTGAGACCATGCAGCCACTTAGGTACCTTCTAAGCTAAGAAGGATGCTAGCGGGAGATTGATCCGATGGATTCTTCTCCCGCAAAATTCACATTAGAAATAAAGGACAAGCGATATCTAGACTTTCAAGCGGCGATGAAAGTGATTTTGACTCCATACCGAACTCTTTTTGGATGAGCATTTGTATGCTATATTTTCTACACAATGGTATCTTTGACATTGTGAATTATTTAAGCGTCGATGTTATTCCTTATGGTAGTCAAGAAATGAGCGTAAGAAGTTTTTGGGTAGAGTTAAGCTATACTCTTTGGGATGAGCCCTACCTTTTTAAGTATTGTGCGGATCAGATTATTAACCGTTGTATTCCCGATTGGGAATATAATGATGTACTCTCATTCTGCCATAAAAAGAGTGTGGTGGCCATTTCGATTAGTATGAAAACATTTGCAAAAATTCTACAATGTGGGTTTTATTGGCTACTCTCTTTAAAGATGCCCAAGTGCATTGCAAAGGCGTGCATTCATTGCCAACAACTTGGGCCGAATCGGGGAGCGTAATATGATGCCATTGAATCAATCATGGTGGTAGAAAGTTTTGGCGTATGGGGCATTGATTTCATGGGTCCCTTTCCGGTTTCCACGGTTTCATTTCTATTCTAGTTAAAAGTGGACTCGTGTATAAATGGATAGAGGCCATGGCTTGCCGTAGCAATGAGCATAAAGGCGGTTGTGTTTTAAGTAAAAGTATATTTTACGTCGATTTGGCATTCCCAAGGCCATCATTAGTGATGGAGGAACACATTTTGAGTTGAGTTGTTGCATCACTAGTAAAGAAGTATGGAGTTACACATAAGGTAGCAACTCCGTATCATCCACAAACTAGTGTACAAGTAGAAGTTTCTAATAGGGAAATAAAAAGATCTTAGAAACAAGCGTAAATCGATAAGAAAGATTGGTGAGAAGCGTCTATCGATGCCTTATGGAAGTATAGGACTGCTTTCAAAACTCTATTGGTATGTCTCCCTTTAGACTTGTATTTGGGAAACCTTGTCATTTTGCTAGTTGAATTTGAGCACCGTCTTTGTGTGGGATATAAAAGCCTTAACTTCAATTTTGATGAGTAGGTGTCAAAGTATGAAGTTGCAATTAAATGAGCTTGAAGAAATCTGTAGCGACTCTTATGATCTAAGTAAAAGGATTATAAAGCTAACATGAAACATGTTCATGATAAGCAAATCTTCGCATGAAAAGAGTTTGTGGTAGGTCAAAAGGTCTTATTGTACAATTCCCGTCTACATATTTTTCCAAGGAAATTAAAAACCCGTTGGTCTGGACCTTTTCTAGTTACTGAAGTCACCCCTTACGGGCCAATCACTTTGGTAAATCCCAAGGATAACGATGATTACCTTCAAGTTAATGGCCAACGGTTGAAATATTTTCACGAGCTATTGTCCCCTGATGTAGTGGAAGTCCTTTTATAGGACCCTGTCTATGAGGACTGACCTTTTTCATTGGTGTACTTCCTTTCATTTCTATATATTGGTAAGTGCACCACTCAGGTAACCGGGCCCTCCCTATGGAGTGTGTGGATGTAACTACCGGATCTTAAGTCCACGGTTAACATAATTCACCTTTTCCACTCTTGCATGTTTTTTCGGTTTTTGAGTCATGTTTCTCTATGGTGTGAATTATGTATTTATTGCCTTCTTATTTTTTCTTATATTAAATTTTATTCATAAAAAATAAAAATTGTTAAAATCCACAAACATAGTAATTTAAGAAGTCTCGAGGATCTGATTTTAAAAGACCGGCTTTTTTAAAAAAAAAAAAAAAAATTTCTAAACTCTGTTGTCAAAAATTTGTTTGGGGATGGGGTGTCGATTTCTGTCTGGAATGTTCAACTGTCCATTTTTGTGTTGTTTAGGTCGTTAAATCTTATTCCGATCAGGTTGACATTATCTATGAAATTAGATTTCATTCGTTTGCATAATTTCGTCATACGCGCACTTTTGAGGCATTTTCCATCTTCTTACATGTCACCAACAGTCGGACTAGAGAGTTTTATGGATCATTGGATTGGAAATTCTCTCTGATCATTTCTATACCTCATTAAATAAAAATCGGCCCGTAGCGAAGCGGCAATTTAAGTTTGAAGTTAGCAGCGAAATATTGAAAAACAAAATCGGAAAATCAAGTGGGCTCGGGCCTGACCAACACAGCCAGCGCCGCGTCGTCTCCTTCTTCCACCAACAGATCGTGTTTCATTCTCCAAACCTCCATTAACAAACAACAAAGCTTAAAACCTAACCTAAATAAAATAAATAAATAAATAAATAAAAACCTAAATACACCGCGTGAGAAGTTAAAACCCACCCCAAATCTTCTCCTAACTACACCCACCCACCACCACCTCCACCAATTTAAACAACCAAAACCCACCGAATATTCAAAATTTTGAACTGCCACCACCACCCACGGCGTCTCCTGCCATTATTTTTTAGTTAGGGTGTTTCAAAACAAGTCTCGGCCTCCCTTATTCAAACCCACAAATCTTATAAAAACTCGATGGCTCAAAGGCGTCGGATATTCTTTGGAGCAGCTTTTCTTGCCGACCACTTGGCCGTTTTATGGTGTGCCGAGATGGTTAGGAGAGAGCTGGAGTGGTTTGTGGTACTCGAGAGACAATTTTTACCACAAAGATTTGGTCAGAGAGTTTTACAAGGCGAGGGAGTTGGATGGGAATCGAATTTTTGTTAAGGTGGGTGGGAGGAGGAGAGAGGTTACTATTGAGAAGTTGGCTGAAATTTTAGGCATTAAGCACGGATGCCACCTAGAAGCCACCGATGCGAGGAATCGGTATATTGGAGTTCTGCATTGATGAAACGACACCCTCATGGAGGGTTGATATATCTGACTTCGTTGTGCTTTCGGTCATCGTCTCTGCGAACCAACAATGGTAGTAGCTTCGGTGGATTGGTAAGAACGTCATTGGGAAGGATAAAGTGGCGACATCGGGTTTACATGTGCGCGCGTTCTCACGGATATTGCAAGAGAAGAGGTATGAGTTACGTATCCTCGAGTTTTACTAAATATGATTAGAGGAGTTGGGAAGAGTAGCACACCATTTCTGTTTTAATTACGAAGATAATGTTGTTTTGGGGAATAAACCAAAAATTGAGTGGAGGATGTTGAAATTGCATGCAAATGAAATGGAGTTATAAGGAGTGTATCCAAAAGACTTGGATATTCTTGGAGGATAGGGTGGTGGATTAGGATGATGAAATGGAAGATGACATATTTGGATGAAGATGCCTTGGAGAGGTGCACATCTAATTTAGAACACATGTGGGTGTTGCACACTAAGCGTCGTTGCATTTCACGCTATTTGTAAAGATATCTGAGATAGGCAAATTATAGTTCGAAATAAACAAAGCGAACCTTGGACGAGTTTTGAAATGCTTTCGAAAAGGATCGAGGGAAGATATCTTGTGTAACATGGAGACTATTTACCCGGTGTCACCAAGCCCGATTATCTGATAATAAAGGATGAGATGGAAGCCGGCGTTTGTTCGAGTAGAGATTCTCTACCGCATGCCACCCTTGGAGGGTTACGTTTTGAGATGAGTCGAGGAGGCATGGCGTCGTCACAAAAAATGGATGGCGGGCCCTTCTTCATCAGGCCCAATCTCCATCTCGGGGTCCATCTTCATCATGTGGCTAGGTTTTATAAAAATATGTGGTTTCGATGTTATTTAGTTGTTTTATTGTTTTTCTTAGTTAGGATATTAAGTTGTTTAAATTCATGTAGTTAAATTTAAATTAGGTTGTTAAATGTTGTTTGAATTTCCGTTTTAATATAAGTTGGTTAATTTTGAATTATCGTTGTTTTATCATTAATCCACCTTCGAATTGTTTGGGGTTGGTATTATTTAGCCTAGCATAATTCGTTATATGATAATCTATTTTAAGAAGTTGTTTTGGAGTGAGGGTTGAGAATATTGCCGATATGGGCATCGCTATAAATAGATATTGTGGTAGGATGAAATCTCGATGAATTAGGCAGTATCTATCCTAAATTCAACCTAAAAGATATTAGGTTTGTTTTGGAATAGAGAATATGATCGAGTTGTTTCCATTTTCGGTTTTGAAAATTTTATTATTTTCGGAAATTGCCTTAAATCTTTTTGGCAAATTTCCGATTCGGTTTAGCAATTTAAAACCTATAAAAACTGTATTCATTCTACACTCACAACCCTAACTACATCTCACATTCATCTCTCACGTTTCATTCCCACTTTACCTTATTTTTCCTTAGCCGCCCGACCTACTTGGCTCCCCGAGCACCCCTCATACGAGCTTTGTCGGAGAAATTCTACCGAAGCGACATCGCCCTCTCGACAAAACGACCGCCACCTGCGCCCAAAACACTGGAATTCCAGTTTTCATCGAGAACACAACCAGCGCCCATCGAGGGCTAAAGTGGCGCACCACCTTGCCCGGAAGTGCACGGAACTTCGAAATTCAATGGTATGACCAGCGCCCATCAACATACCTTGGCGCCGCATACGATCCGCGTGGGCGCAAAATTTCCAGTTTTCGAGGGTTGTTCCAAGATCGCCGCATCTATTCAGCAAATTTATTGGGGATGACTTTCCCTCGTATCATCTTGGAGCAGTCTTTTGAAGACTTATTCCAAAAGTGACACCTATGGTGCGTGGTTGTCGCGAAGTGATCATTAGCGGGATGGGAGCCACTATTAGTAAATCTGATGAACTTTATTTTCCGCACTTACATTTTATTTTTATGATAATTGTAAGTTCTTTGATAGACGGATGGAGAACAAGTGTTCTCCATCACCATCGAGGATGAACGATGGAAATTTCGAGGTTTTTGATAGCCTTTGTGCTTGGACTTGCTATCGCGGCGAAATACATGACTCATGGGCCTATTTGGTAGATAATATATACATGTATAACTATGATGATTTGCATGAGCATTACGGGGAGGAATCTTTAGGATAGAGGACCAAGGGGATTATAGCGTCGCCACTTGGTAGCATGTCTATGAACATGGAGCCTTTATTATGTTTTGGATTATGCTAAACATTAGAGGAGAATGTCGTTATTCTTACGTGAATGGCGAAACTTGTGATATTTTCCTTGCTTTAGCTGGGGGCGTACACTCTATGATATTCCCGGACCTTAATGTCTAGTTTAGCTCGAGCCCATGCCGAAGGCATGAGTACCTTTATGCTTGTTTTAATTTGCGGTATAATGCTATGTTTCTTTCTTTTTTTGTGCCCGTTTAACCCGATTGGGTTGGGGAATTCGACATTGTGAGGACCACCAATTGTATTATATGATCGTTTAGTGCAATGACTTGGTAAGGGTGGATGATCTGACCTCATCGGGTTACACCTTACACCCCATCCGACCAAAGTAGCGGCAATGAGGTTAGCTATAGTAGGCGATAAGTGGCGTGAGCACGGCAAATCACCATGGCATGGCGGGGATGCAAAGGAACCTCATTTCTTCATTAAGGATGAGGAGGAAAATGCTTAAGCGAGGAGTTAAGGTTAGTTTTATTTCAGTTTGTAATGCTTATGTCCCAAGCAATCTATTTCTCATTAACCTCATTATGGGTGGAACTCTTATAGAGTTGCGTCAGTTTTCTTTCCTATATTAGTATGTTATAACCTTGTTCTGCAGATGTTCTAAAATTTCACGTGTTTCAATGGTATTTTCCTACCCTCTTTATTTAAAATACTTTGAGGACAAAGCATGCTTCTTGTTTGGGGGGAGCATAGAAACACGTGTAATTAAGGCATCTGTTAGGATATAGATATGTATAATATGCACTTATTTTCTAGCTAAAAAATTCAAAAATTTTAAAAATATAAATAAAAAGTATGTTATACACTTAGGAATATTGGTATTGTTTTCTTTCTCTATGCTCTCAATAATTTAGAAGTCTCACGTAGCTTTTGCATTAGAATAATTTTTAGAAACTTAGGTTAATATATAGTTAATAATCATTGCATCTATCTATAAATATGTTACATGAGTATCTATGATTATTGGCAGTAAGTTTCTGAAATCTAGGCTAGAGTACTTATTCACAAATCTGTGAGAATATATCTGAAGCCTTATATGAGTGAACATTTGAGAAATGACACAAGGGAGAAGTAAAATCGGATAGAGAAATCACCGCGTCCACTTGATTGATTATTATACCATATCCTAAAAAAAGCGAGAATTTAGGCACTCTTTGGATCGATATAGCCAGAAATTCAAACCTATGAATTATTTTCCGCTAATTAAGCCCCTCTGAGCCTTTCTTTAGCCTTTCATAAACCACAAATCCTTTACCTGTTAGAAAACAAAAAAAAAAAAAAAAAAAATCAACCTACCGATTCTTTGAATAAATTAGGAGAATATAGATGAAGAATAGAAAAGAAGAACCTTTGAAATCAAAATTAGTTTGTCTTAGGATAGAAAAGGAAGTTTCCTCCAAATAAAAATAAAATAAATAATAAATAAATAAAAGAAAATAAAGAGTTAGAACTTCAAAAAAAAAAAAAAAAATAGAATCAAAAAGTCAAAAGCCAAAGAAAAAAAAAATATGGCTAAGGATGGAAACAAAGTGTACAAGCAAAGTAAAGAATAAGGGTTTCTCTAGTTACATGATATGAAGTCTCTATTATCGAGACTTGTCCTTTTTGAATATCCATTTCCTTCTTTCTTAAACCATCTCTCTAATCTCTCATGACACCTAATAAAGACCTCTAGCTCGATTAGGAATAGGTTAGTGTGATAGTAAGTGGCAGATGTGTTTGATCGACTCGGCTTCCTTGTGTGTCATTGAGATTGTAAGGTAAAAGTGTGCCCATTTGGACCTTTGGATGTGAAAACTTGGAAGGAATCGGAGAGTGGTTTTGTCTTGACATTTATGTGAGGACCTCTTAAGGATGCTATTAGGAGTTTTGAAAAGCGGACCTACTAGTTCATCTCATAGTATTACTCATTGTATATATGTTTATTAAGTAGATGATAGATTATTATGCATATATTAGCTTAGGTTTTGACTTGATTATTACGTATTCATTGCTAGTGAGATGTATAGATAATTGAGACATAGATAAGGAAACAATAGTTATTTAAAGTCGTTGTAGTATAGATGAAGTTTGTGAGTACCTTCTGCGAAAAACTCTCGAGAGGTATAACTTCGTCCACTAAGGAATTCCTAGTGGTTTAAGGCCTTGTTGCGTATGGTCAATACAATCGCACTTAGTGAAGCGAGATTAGTTAGAACTCGTTTTTGGTCACTTATGCTAATTTCTCATATTTGCTTGAAGACAAAGCAAAATGTTGTTTTAGGGGTGGTTTGATAAGAGCCCAAAACTGTAGTTTAACCCCTTAATAATACTACTTTTAGACTAATTATGCGAGTAATAGATAAGAGTTAATGCTAATTCACGTGCTTTTATGTATTCGAGGGCATGGAACTTCGATTATGTCGAGAAATTTGCCACTTTGGCGATATAAAGGACAAAGGGTTGGTTGTTAAGTTACGTGATAAAAGCCAAGATTCAAGGAGACAAAGCCTTTATAAAGCCCGGTCAAAGCTGAAAAAGTCAACCACAGGGCATAAGCGATTACACAAGTTGAGAACTTTTCGAAGACCGTATCTTTGGACTAAGACCACCGGTTGGGCCTACCTTCGTCAAAGCGACCGTCTCGGAAGAGATTTCCAATGGTCTAAGCCTTGACCCAATCAAAGTAGCAAAAAAAGGATGAAAAGTCTATTGAAGTCAAAGCCCGCTGAAGCGGCTCTCGTGAATTTGAAGAAATTGGGCTTTGGGCTCGATTTTCACTACTGAAACATGGCTCACAGCCCATGCACGAAATTGTGGATCTGGTCTCCTCCTTTTACATAAAACAAGACTTAGCTCTTAAGAAAGATATAGTTAGATAGCTTAGAATAGAAAGTAGCCATTAGAATAGCTTGTAGATCTAGTTTTTGAATTTCAATTAGTAATTAATTAGTTTCATTCCTTGTTTTAGATTAATTATTTGAATCATTGTTCTTCATTCATTAGATAAATAAAATAGTAGTTCTTGTTAATTTTGATTTTGTCATTTTAAAGTTGTTTTAGATCTAATTTCAATTATGGTTTGTTATTCATTTCCTAGTTATTAATTTGGATTTCAATTCTTGAGTAGTTAAATTAGTAAAGTTCAAATCTTTATATAATGTCTAGTTTTAATTCAATTGGAAATGATGGTTTGATGAATCAAGGCTAAACCTCCATTAGAGGGGTTTGATGAAGCCTTGATGAAAACTTGATTGTGTAGCATAGAATCGTTGTAATAATCTATTCCACTCTAGAAGGTCGTTGATTCGCCATGAGAATGGGTGGACGACCTCACACATGCTAATTATGAATTGGTAGAAATGTCATGTATAATTAGGGATTAGAACGACCAATTCTTACCGTAAGAATTGGTTTACAACAAATCTATGCTAGTTTATTAAGTTGGATTCAAGGTGGAATCAAATTCACCTAATTCTCTATCTAGATTCAACTCTTAGCATTCTGTCATTCCGTTATTCGTATCTTGTTATTTGAATTCACATCGTAGTTTAAATTCCGCCGTAAATCTCTCATTGACCTTTGAAAAACAATAAATTGTAGAAAACTTTAATGCTAAAAGGACTAGGAGTGGAGCGAATCTTCTATTCGACTCTCTACGTCAATAGGATCGAGTAGAAAACAAATATCTTTGATAAGTCTAGTATAAGCCACAGTTTATAGTTTTACTTTTCGTTTAGAGTTTCATCGGCTTTATCGTGAGTAAGACTATCTTTTACACTGATTATCGGGCAACTAAGCGGAAAATATACTTAGGTCAGAATTTCAAGCTATATCGATCAAAAGGGTCTAAATTCTCCAGCTTAGGATATGGTATGGTGATCAAGCAAGTGGATGTGTGATTTATCTACCGGTTTGACTACTCCTAGTGTCATTACTCATATATTAATTCATATGAGCTTTTTGCTAGATGCTTACGGGATATGTATTAAGTGCTCTAACCTAGGTCTCAGAAGATCTTGTCAAGTATAATCATAGATGCTCATGCAAGATATTTATGAAAAATCACATTGACTATTACTTATATATTAATCTAAGTTTCAAAAATTATATCATAATTCAAGTACTATGTGAGATTTCTAGACTAATATCATCATGGAGAAAGGAACAATACCATTATCTCTAAGTGTATAATATAAACTATATTTTTTATTTTTTTTCTAATTTTTATGAGACAAATAATACGTAATATACAACCTAATATGTGCTTAAACATTTATAATGTGTTTCTATACCACCCCCAAACAGAATTATACTTTGTCCCCAAAGTATGGAATGAAAATAAATGATAGAAAGTACTATAGAAACGTGCTTGTAAATGAGAGCCCATGAAAAAGAAGGTTAATCTATACTAATATAAAGAAATAAAACATCACGGAACTCCTATATGAGTTCCACCCGTTATAGGGATAACATGAAATAATAAATAGCAGCTTGGGACATAGCGAACTAGCGGAACTCTAGTAGAAATAAAAATAATACCATCGTTCACAAATCAAGCATGCACCTATATTGGCTCCTATAGGATTAGCTTTCGAAATTCCGTGAAATAGTGAAATTTCACAAAATTAAGGTACCTAAGTACATTATGCATCCCAATAAAATCAACAAGGCCCATGGGTTATATATTTCGATATTTATACATGCATATTTTATACGTAAACGTATAATGTGCTAAAATTAAATATACCACCCCCAAACAATTTGGGAGAGGGGGGGTTCATGAACTAATTCAATAGAATAATTAAATTACGTAAGTAACTAATTTTTATGATTTTTAACATTTTATAAAGAAAAGTCGTAATTTACATCCTAAAAGTGCCTAATTTTTGCAAATGTTTCTATCCCACCCCAAACAATCGAGGCAGCTTTGTCCTCAAATTGTAAAAGATAATAAGTAAAGAATTTACCCTATAAACATGGAAAAAATTAGCGGTACATGTAACAACAATATTATAATGATAATATGATCACATGAAGTATAAATAAATTGTTATGTACAAACTAACACAAAACTCTATTGGTGTAAACATGACAAGTAAATGGTGGCAAAAAGTTTTAAAATGAAATACTAAAAATCGCCACCCCAAACAAAATTTGAAAACACTTTTAAGTTTGAAAATTTGTGTTTGGCTATACTCAGAGAAAAGTTGTATCTTACAAAAACTTGGGTTTTAAAAGTCAGTTTCCCTAGACTTACTAATACATATATAAATTGTAAACACCATATATCAACAACCGAAAAAGTTGGGGTCTTTCCATAAACAACTATCGAGAAAACACCCCAAAGCGAGAATCAAGCACCAAGATTTTCTCTGGCGTAACTTAGTGGAATTAGAGTGAAGTCGATGGACCTATAACCCTAATGAAGCATGCAATTTCTTATTTTTCCTCAACAAAAAAGTCTCCAAGTAAATGTGAGAAAAAAAGAATAGTTGTGGAAAATACTTAGAATGTAGATAAGTGTAAGAAGGAAATGTGGAAAGAATGAGAGCGTGGGTTTTATACGAAAGTCATTGAAAGGGTATGGTTATCTTGTCTCATCGGAAAATGAAGGGATAAGGTGGCTTGTCCTTGGGTATTATTTCATTATCAGGGAGGGTTTAGAAAATTATGAAACCATGCGGGGAAAATCAAGAAGGGGAGTGCAAAATTAAGGTTCTTTTGGAAAGGTAGAGGCGAGGCAACATTGGTGATGGAAGGTGAATAGGTGACATAAGGATGTGAGATGGGTGAATGGTGCTCGGCTAGTGTTCTCAGTTCTATATCAGAGAGAGGCCTTTAAATATGCAAGACATACCTCAATAGGTGGGTTAGAAGAATCATTTGGGATAGAGGGTGAAAAATTCTTCTTCTTCGTGGCGTCCAGGGATGAATGGATGTCGATAGGAGGGACTAAGTGATCAACTCCCAAATGTGTGTTTTATTACCTTTACATTACTACATTACAACCTGCTACAGCGTAATAAGCAGACAACTCATAGTTTTCTTGTCTTTTTAGATTCTGAGCCATTAGGATCACTTATCATAAAAGTTGCATTTTAGCACAAAAAGGAGCCTTATTAGCGATTATTATGAAGACTTTCAGTTACTATGAAAAAGTGCTGAAAAAGTCAAAGTCAAAGGTGAAAGGTCAAGGACTCAAAACCAGAGAGGAAGGAAAGTCCGTCCTTAACTTAGAAAGCTGGAGATGGATGACCTTACTACAAAAGAAGACTTACTAAAAACCTAGCTTGCTTTCAAGAAGATATGAAAAAGCAAAAACATAATATAAAGGAAAAACATAAAATAACATAGTTAGGTTTCTTGATTGTAGCCAGAGGGAGAGGGGCAAATAAGTCTTTGGCAAAAGGTGTAATATAATCGAGAAAAAGTAGGAGGGAGAAGGCACCTAAACTTAATCTATAGTTATGTAGGAGTAGAGTAGATTTTAATTTTAAGTCCTTTACATTTTCAAGTTTTTATTGCTTTATTTACTTTTTGTTCTTTAATTCAAGTTTCAATCAAGTTGTTCTTCAATACAAAGTTTTATTTCAAGTTTGTTATTCAATCTTCAATCAAGTTTGCTCTTCAATACAAAGTTTTCCATTCAAGTTTAGTCATGTTTCAATACAAGTTTTCATTCATTCAAAAACAAGTCTTGAACTTTAAGGATCTACGCTTCTCACCTTCATAAACTCCGTCAATCCATCTCTAAAATCTCGGTGAACCTCATCAAAAACTTTTGAACTTACCCTTTACACTAACAACTTCAAATGACACCACCGGATTGGAAGAAGTAGATTCATGGTTGAGCTCTAAGGAAGGAAAGCGACATTCTACCACCTCTATTTCTTGCTTTTCATTTTTTGTCATTTTGTTTTTATTTTTTTTTTTAGTCTTGATCTATTTTCATTTCAAATCGGACCGTGGTTAAACTCTTTGGAGAGGAGCTAGAGCTGGCAGCTGGCTTTTACCAAACTTAAATCGGTCGGAGGGAGACCGCTTTGTTGTTGGTCGCGTGACCGCCCGTCCTCATTACACTTTTTCGACAATTTTTAATAGTTTGATCTAATTTATCTTGTGGTTTCAACTTCTACAGATCCAAATTTTGTAATAGAGTAGTATAAATAAATTGAACTTTGTTGTGTTAAAAATAAAAAATAAAGAATAATAGTATTTGTCTATAGGCATGGTTTGGTTTGGTATCTAGTCCCAAGATTGATTAATGATGAAAGGAGTTTCAAAGATGTGGTAACTTACTAAGGATTTTCAGTATGGGGTTGGTGTTTTCTTGTGGAGAGGGAGATAATTTTTACGCGCTATGACCATATAGTGTATGCTAGCAGTGACAATATCTCTTCTTTTTTAATGTTGCTGTAGATTTTCAAATTCTTTTTAACATGGTTGATCGGACTACCATGTTAAGAGAGGGGTTCGTATCCGTTGCCTAGATATTGCCCCTTGGGCCAAGTATGTGTATTGTTAACCTCTTGAGGTTATATTTGGGGATGGCTACATATGAGTGCACTCTTGGGGTCCAAAGTGACCACTGGGTCCCTTCTCTTTCTTTTTGGTGTTGCATCCCATGTTCCTCTGGAGTTCAGTCCAGCTATAAGTTATTATTTACAAGCTTGGTACCTAGATAATCATTCTGTAGATGGGAGCCACTATTAGTAAATCCCGATGAACTTTTATTTTCCCGCACTTACATTTTATTTTTATGATAATTGTAAGTTCTTTGATAGACCAGATGGAGAACAAGTGTTCTCCATCACCATCGGGGATGAACCAATGGAAATTTCCAGGTTTTTGATAGCCTTTGTGCTTGACTTGCTATGCCGGCCGAAATACAATTTCTTATGGGCCTATTTGGTAGATAATATATACATGTATAACTATGATGATTTGCATGAGCATTACGGGGCAGGAATCTTTAGGATAGAGGACCAAGGGGATTATAACGTCGCCCTTGGTAGCATGTCTATGAACATGGGCACTGTTATGTTTTGGATTATGCTAAACATTAGAGGAGAATGTCGTTATTCTTCTGTGAATGGCGAAACTTGTGATATTTTCCTTGCTTTAGCTGGGGGACGTACACTCTATGATATTCCCCAGACCTTAATGTCTAGTTTAGCTCGAGCCCATGCCAAGAGGCATGAGTACCTTTTTATGCTTGTTTTAATTTGCCGTATAATGCTATGTTTCTTTCCTGTTTTTTGTGCCCGTTTAACCGATTGGGTTGGGGTCGACATTGTGAGGACCACCAATTGTATTATATGATCGTTTCGTGCAATGACTTGGTAAGGGTGGATGATACAACCTCATCAGGTTACACCTTACACCCCATCCGACCAAGTAGCGCTTGACAGGTTAGCTATAGTAGACGATAAGTGGCGTGAAGCCTGGCAAATCACCATGGCATGGCAGGATGCAAAGGAACCTCATTTCTTCATTAAGGATGAGGAGGAAAATGCTTAAACAGGAGTTAAGGTTAGTTTTTATTTCAGTTTGTGTCTGCTTATGTCCCAAGCAATCTATTTCTCATTAACCTCATTATGGGTGGAACTCTTATAGAGTTGCGTCAGTTTTCTTTCCTATATTAGTATGTTATAACCTTGTTCTGCAGATGTTCTAAAATTTCACGTGTTTCAATGGTATTTTCCTACCCTCTTTATTTAAAATACTTTGAGGACAAAGCATGCTTCTTGTTTGGGGGGAGCATAGAAACACGTGTAATTAAGGCATCTGTTAGGATATAGATATGTATAATATGCACTTATTTTCTAGCTAAAAAATTCAAAAATTTTAAAAATATAAATAAAAAGTATGTTATACACTTAGGAATATTGGTATTGTTTTCTTTCTCTATGCTCTCAATAATTTAGAAGTCTCACGTAGCTTTTGCATTAGAATAATTTTTAGAAACTTAGGTTAATATATAGTTAATAATCATTGCATCTATCTATAAATATGTTACATGAGTATCTATGATTATTGGCAGTAAGTTTCTGAAATCTAGGCTAGAGTACTTATTCTACAAATCCTGTGAGAATATATCCTGAAGCCTTATATGAGTGAACATTTGAGAAATGACACAAGGGAGAAGTAAAATCCGGATAGAGAAATCACACGTCCACTTGATTGATTATTATACCATATCCTAAGCGAGAATTTAGGCACTCTTTGGATCGATATAGCCAGAAATTCAAACCTATGAATTATTTTCCGCTAGTCGCCCCTCTGAGCCTTTCTTTAGCCTTTCATAAACCACAAATCCTTTACCCTGTTAGAAAACAAAACAAAAAAAAAAAAAAAAAAATCAACCTACCCAATTCTTTGAATAAGTCAGAGAATATAGATGAAGAATAGAAAAGAGAAGAACCTTTGAAATCAAGAATTCGTTTGTCACTTCAGATAGAAAAGGAAGTTTCCCTCCAAATAAAAATAAAATAAATAATAAATAAATAAAAGAAAATAAAGAGTTAGAACTCAAAAAAAAAAAAAAAAAATAGAATCAAAGGAGTCAAAAGCCAAAGAAAAAAGAAAAATATGGCTAAGGATGGAAACAAAGTGTACAAGCAAAAGTAAAGAATAAGGGTTTCTCTAGTTACATGATATGAAGTCTCTATTATCTGAGACTTGTCCTTTTTGAATATCCATTTCCTTCTTTCTTAAACCATCTCCTAATCTCCGCAACACCTAATAAAGACCTCTAGCTCAATTAGGAATAGGTTAGTGTGATAGTAAGTGGCAGATGTGTTTGATCGACTCCGGCTTCCTTGTGTGTCATTGAGATTGTAAGGTAAAGTGTGCCCACTGGACACTGGAGTAGCGAAACTTGAGCGGAAAAATCAGAGTGGTTTTTGTCTTGACATTTATGTGAGGACCTACTTAAGGATGCTATTCCGAGTTTTCAGAAACGGACCTACTAGTTCATCTCATAGTATTACTCATTGTATATATGTTTATTCGTAGATGATAGATTATTATGCATATATTAGCTTAGGTTTTGACTTGATTATTCTGTATTCATTGCTAGTGAGATGTATAGATAATTGAGACATAGATAAGGAAACAATAGTTATTTCTGAGTCGTTGTAGTATAGATGAAGTTTGTGAGTACCTTCTCTGAAAACTCTCAAGAGGCTATAACTCGTCCACTAAGGAATTCCTAGTGGTTTAAGGCCTTGTTGCATATGGTCAATACAATCGCACTTAGTGAAACGAGATTAGTTAGAACTCCATTTTTGGTCACTTATGCTAATTTCTCATATTTGCTTGAAGACAAGCAAAATGTTGTTTGGGGGTGGTTTGATAAGAGCCCAAAACTGTAGTTTAACCCCTTAATAATACTACTTTTAGACTAATTATGCGAGTAATAGATAAGAGTTAATGCTAATTACGTGCTTTTATGTATTTCAGGCATGGAACTCAATTATGTGCAGAAATTTGCCACTTTGGCGATATAAAGGAGCAAAGGGTTGGTTGTTAAGAAGTTCTGTGATAAAAGCCAAGATTCAAGGAGACAAAGCCTTTATAAAGCCGGTCAAAAGCTGAAAAGTCAACACGGGCATAAACAGTACACAAGTCAGCAGAACTTTCGAAGACCATATCTTTGGACTCAGACCTCGGATTTGGGCCTACCTTACGTCAAAACGACCATCTCGGAAAGAGATTTCCAATGGTCTAAGCCTTGACCCAATCAAAGTAGCAAAAAAGGATGAAAAGTCTATTGAAGTCAAAGCCAGCTGAAACGGGCTCTGTGGACTGAAGAAATTGGGCTTTGGGCTCGATTTTCCTGCCCAAAACATGGCTCCCTAGCCCATGCACGAAATTGTGGATCTGGTCTCCTCCTTTACATAAAACAAGACTTAGCTCTTAAGAAAGATATAGTTAGATAGCTTAGAATAGAAAGTAGCCATTAGAATAGCTTGTAGATCTAGTTTTTGAATTTCAATTAGTAATTAATTAGTTTCATTCCTTGTTTTAGATTAATTATTTGAATCATTGTTCTTCATTCATTAGATAAATAAAATAGTAGTTCTTGTTAATTTTGATTTTGTCATTTAAAGTTGTTTAGATCTAATTTCAATTATGGTTTGTTATTCATTTCCTAGTTATTAATTTGGATTTCAATTCTTGAGTAGTTAAATTAGTAAAGTTCAAATCTTTATATAATGTCTAGTTTTAATTCAATTGGAAATGATGGTTTGATGAATCAAGGCTAAACCTCCATTAGAGGGGTTTGATGAAGCCTTGATGAAAACTTGATTGTGTAGCATAGAATCGTTGTAATAATCTATTCCACTCTAGAAGGTCGTTGATTCGCCATGAGAATGGGTGGACGACCTCACATGCTAGTTATGAATTGGTAGAAATGTCATGTATAATTAGGGATTAGAACGACCAATTCTTACCGTAAGAATTGGTTTACAACAAATCTATGCTAGTTTATTAAGTTGGATTCAAGGTGGAATCAAATTCACCTAATTCTCTATCTAGATTCAACTCTTAGCATTCTGTCATTCCGTTATTCGTATCTTGTTATTTGAATTCACATCGAAGTTTAAATTCCTTCAGAAATCTCTCATTGACCTTTGAAAAACAATAAATTGTAGAAAACTTTAATGCTAAAGGACTAGGAGTGGAACGAATCTTCTATTCCAACTCTACGTCAATAGGATCGAGAGTAGAAAACAAATATCTTTGATAAGTCTAGTATAAGCCACAATTTATAGTTTTACTTTCGTTTAGAGTTTCATCGCTTTATCTGTGAGTAAGACTATCTTTTTACGATTATCAGGCAACTAGCGGAAAATATACTTAGGTCAGAATTTCAAGCTATATCGATCAAAAGAGGGTCTAAATTCTCGCTTAGGATATGGTATGGTGATCAAGCAAGTGGATGTGTGATTTATCTACTCGGATTTGACTACTCCCTAGTGTCATTACTCATATATTAATTCATATGAGCTTTTTTGCTAGATGCTTACAGGATATGTATTAAGTGCTCTAACCTAGGTCTCAGAAAGATACTGTCAAGTATAATCATAGATGCTCATGCAAGATATTTATGAAAAAATGCAGTGACTATTACTTATATATTAATCTAAGTTTCAAAAATTATATCATAATTCAAGTACTATGTGAGATTTCTAGACTAATATCATCATGGAGAAAGGAACAATACCATTATCTCTAAGTGTATAATATAAACTATATTTTTTATTTTTTTTCTAATTTTTATGAGACAAATAATAATGTAATATACAACCTAATATGTGCTTAAACATTTATAATGTGTTTCTATACCACCCCCAAACAGAATTATACTTTGTCCCCAAAGTATGGAATGAAAATAAATGATAGAAAGTACTATAGAAACGTGCTTGTAAATGAGAGCCCATGAAAAAGAAGGTTAATCTATACTAATATAAAGAAATAAAAACATACGGAACTCCTATATGAGTTCCACCCGTTATGGGGATAACATGAAATAATAAATAACGCTTGGGACATAAGCGAACTAGCAGACTCTAGTAGAAATAAAATAATACCATACGTTCACAAATCAAGCATGCACCTATCGTGGCTCCTATAGGATTAGCTTTCGAAATTCCGTGAAATAGTGAAATTTCACAAAATTAAGGTACCTAAGTACATTATGCATCCCAATAAAATCAACAAGGCCCATGGGTTATATATTTCGATATTTATACATGCATATTTTATACGTAAACGTATAATGTGCTAAAATTAAATATACCACCCCCAAACAATTTGGGAGAGGGGGGGTTCATGAACTAATTCAATAGAATAATTAAATTACGTAAGTAACTAATTTTTATGATTTTTAACATTTTATAAAGAAAAGTGCGTAATTTACATCCTAAAAGTGCCTAATTTTTGCAAATGTTTCTATCCCACCCCCAAACAATCGAACGCTTTGTCCTCAAATTGTAAAAAGATAATAAGTAAAGAATTTACCCTATAAACATGGAAAAAATTGGCAGTACATGTAACAACAATATTATAATGATAATATGATCACATGAAGTATAAATAAATTGTTATGTACAAACTAACACAAACTCTATTGGTGTAAACATGACAAGTAAATGGTGGCAAAAAGTTTTAAAATGAAATACTAAAATACGCCACCCCCAAACAAAATTTGAAAACACTTTTTAAGTTTGAAAATTTGTGTTTGGCCTATACTCCAGAAAAGTTGTATCTTACAAAAACTTGGGTTTTTTAAAGTCAGTTTCCCTAGACTTACTAATACATATATCGTGTAAACACCATATATCAACAACCTAAAAAGTTGGGGGTCTTTCCATAAACAACTATCACAGAAAACACCCCCAAACAGAATCAAGCACCAAGATTTTCTACGACGTAACTTAGTGGAATTAGAGTGAAGTCTGATGGACCTATAACCTAATCAAGCATGCAATTTCTTATTTTTCCTCCAACAAAAAAGTCTCCAAGTAAATGATCGTGAGAAAAAGAATAGTTGTGGAAAATACTTAGAATGTCGATAAGTGTAAGAAGGAAATGTGGAAAGAATGAGAACGTGGGTTTAGCACGAAAGTCATTGAAAGGGTATGGTTATACTGTCTCACATCGAAAATGAAGGGATAAGGTGGCTTGTCCTTGGGTATTATTTCCGTATCAGGAGGGTTTAGAAAATTATGAAGCACAGGAAAATCAAGAAGGTCAAGTGCAAAATTAAGGTTCTTTTGGAAAGGTAGAGGGCGGGCAACATTGGTGATGGAAGGTGAATGAGTGACATAAGGATGTGAGATGGGTGAATGGTGCTCAGCTAGTGTTCTCAGTTCTATATCATCAGAGGCCTTTAAATATGCAAGACATACCTCAATAGGTGGGTTAGAAGAATCACTGGGATAGAGGGTGAAAAATTCTTCTTCCGTCATGGCGTCAAGGGATGAATGGATGTCAATAGGAGGGGACTCGTGATCAACTCCCAAATGTGTGTTTTATTACCTTTACATTACTACATTACAACCCT
Source organism: Coptis chinensis (assembly GCF_015680905.1). NCBI lineage: Eukaryota > Viridiplantae > Streptophyta > Magnoliopsida > Ranunculales > Ranunculaceae > Coptis > Coptis chinensis. The sequence continues at coordinate 81,384,060 of NC_141464.1, forward strand.
TCTTACGCATAATAAACAGACAACTCATAGTTTTTACTGTCTTTTTCAGGTTACAGGCCATTCCGGATCACTTATCATAAAAGTTGCATTTTAGCACAAAAAGGAGCCTTATTAACGATTATTATGAAGACTCAAGTTACTATGAAAAAGTGCTGAAAAAGTCAAAGTCAAAGGTGAAAGGTCAAGGACTCAAAACCAGAGAACGGAAAGTCACGTCCTTAACTTAGAAAACTGGAGATGGATGACCTTACTACAAAAGAAGACTTACTAAAAAACCTAGCTTGCTCAAGAAGATATGAAAAAGCAAAAACATAATATAAAGGAAAAACATAAAATAACATAGTTAGGTTTCTTGATTGTAGAGGGAGAGGGCAAATAAGTCTTTGGCAAAAGGTGTAATATAAAATCGAAAAAGTAGGAGGAGAGAAGGCACCTAAACTTAATCTATAGTTATGTAGGAGTAGAGTAGATTTTAATTTTAAGTCCTTTACATTTTCAAGTTTTTATTGCTTTATTTACTTTTTGTTCTTTAATTCAAGTTTCAATCCAAGTTGTTCTTCAATACAAAGTTTTATTTCAAGTTTGTTATTCAATCTTCAATCCAAGTTTGCTCTTCAATACAAAGTTTTTCCATTCAAGTTTAGTCATGTTTCAATACAAGTTTTCATTCATTCAAAACAAGTCTTGAACTTTAAGGATACTACCTTCTCACCTTCATAAACTCCCATCAATCCATCTCTAAAAATCTACGGTGAACCTCATCAAAAACTTTGAACTTACCACTACACTAACAACTTCAAATGACACCGCTACATGGGGATTGGAAGAAGTAGATTCATGGTTGAGCTCTAAGGAAGGAAGCAACATTCTACCACCTCTATTTCTTGCTTTTCATTTTTTTTGTCATTTTGTTTTTATTTTTATTTTTAGTACTGATCTATTTTCATTCAAATCCAGACACGTAGTTAAACTACTGGAGAGGAGCTAGAGCTGCTGACGAAAACTTACCAAACTTCGTCGGAGTCAGAGGGGAGACCGCCTGTTGTTCAGGTCGCGACCGCCCATCCACCTCCATACACTTTTCGACAATTTTTTAATAGTTTGATCTAATTTATCTTGTGGTTTCAACTACAGATCCAAATTTTGTAATAGAGTAGTATAAATCAGTGAACTTTGTTGTGTTAAAAATAAAAAAATAAAAGAATAATAGTATTTGTCCTATAGCTGTGGGCATGGTTTGGCGCTATCTAGTCTCCAAGATTGCAATGAAAGGAGTTTCCAAAGATGTGGTAAGGTACTTTCAGGATTTTCAGTATGGGGTTGGTGTTTCTTGTGGAGCAGAGATAATTTTGCACGCTATCAACCATATAGTGTATGCTAACAGTGACAATATCTCTTTTTTAATGTTGCCTGTAGATTTTCAGAATTCTTTTAACATGGTTGATCGGACTACCATGTTAAGAGAGGTTCGTATCCGTTGCCTAGATATTGCCCCTTGGGCCAAGTATGTGTATTGTTAACCTGCGAGGTTATATTTGGGGGATGGCTACATATGGTCTGCTACTGGGGTCCAGCAAGGCGACCCTTTGGGTCCCCTTCTCTTTGCACTGGTGTTGCATCCCCATGTTCTACGGATTCAGTCCAGCTATAAGTTATTGTTACAAGCTTGGTACCTAGATGATGGGACTCTGATCGGGGATACAGAACAAGTGGTGATAGCTTTGGGTATGATTCAGGAAGAAGGACCTTATGGGTTAGTTCTTAATGTAGCTAAAACTAAGATATTTTTGGGCATCACCGATCCACGCCACTCTACTCCCTGGTTTCTTTCCTTCAGATTTGTCCCATCCTCTGTAGTGGGTCGTTGTTGGAGGTGGTGCTTTGATAAGCACCCAAAAGTGTAGTTTAAACCCCCTTAATAGTATTCTACTTAGGCCAATTATATTTATAATAAATGAGAGTTAGTATTGTTTTAGTGTTTCTGTGCATTTCAGGAGTTGAAGTTGATTAGGTGACTAAAGACACCTTTTTTGCATGGAAAATGAGTCAAGATGATTTTTGAGGAAGTTCTATGTTTAAATATCAAGAATTATAAAGAAAAGCCTTTTTCAAGCTCGATCCAAAGCTGGGAAGTCAAAGTCAAATCGGATAGAAAAAGGAAACTAAAAACTATCATAATTTCAAATGGTCGATCTTTGTACTAGAGCATCGAATTGGGCCTACTTTATATCAAAACGATTATCTCGGAATCAGCTTTCTAATGGACCTAGCATTACCTTAATCAGAGCTATAAAAAGTGGATGAAAAAGGCATTGAAGTAATTTCCAACTGTAATAGCCCCTTTAGACTTAACTTAATGGACTTTGGGCTCACATTAGTGGCCCAAAGTCCCCTTTTTTGGCCCATGTATGAAAAACTAACCCTAACCCTCTCCTATATAAAGAAGGTTAAGGCTAAACTTAAGCTCTCTTCCTTACTCTTAATTATTGCCCTCATATTAGGTTAGTTTAGTTTTTAGTTAAGTAAATTAGGGTTATCTTTGTAGCCTCCATTAGAACCTATCAATAAAAAGCTTTTGTTATTTCAATTCTATTCTTCTTTACTTTCTAGAGATTTGTGGGGGTGCTAATCTCTCATGCTAGTTAAACAATGACTATAGAGATGTAGGTTATTTACTAGGGATCAAAGAAAAGTGATTCGATGACTAAACTAATAGCCAATCGAATCGCATGGTGGATTAACGTACTCTAATACCTTTTATCATTCATTAAATTATTGTTTAGAATTCTTAAACCTACTGTTTTGACATCATTACTCTCTCAATAGTGAATTAGTCTAGTCTAGTCTAGATAAGTATTCAAGTACGTGCAAGCAAGAGTGGACCGAACACGACTACTCCTCTTTATCACATGATTTAGAGAGTATTCAATTTACTATTTTCTTATCTTTATCCAATGTTCAAGCATCTCTTCATTACTATTTTGGTAGTTAAATTTTAATCATTTATCAAATTGCGTCGCTGTCGGGTAGGGGTGCCAATGGGTACCCGATTACCCAGAACTGAACCGGAATCAAAACTGAATGTTCTGGTTTTGGGTTTTAAAAAGTTAGACCCATTTAAAATTGGTCATTAAGAACCGAACCGATAAAGAATCGAAACCGTAGAACCGAATAGTAAAAAACCCGTGGGTACCGAACTGAAACCGGAACAGATTATTATAATTTCAATATATACAATTTAGTATTATATTACATTTAAGATAATCAAACTCATACATTATAATATAAAATATGTTTTTTAAGTGTAAAAGTATATTAAATATATATAGCATAATAGTGAATGTGTGTTGTTAAATGTATATTTTCTAACTATACGTTAAACAAGTGTATCATAGATAGATGTTAATAATAATGTCAATGCGTATATTATGAATTAACTAATACATTTTATATTTATTAACTTATGCACATAAAATATATCAAGGTAACAAATATATGTGATTATATTGCACGTGTACACAATCGAGTTAATACAAGGAAACAAATATATGTGTATGCACGTAAAAAAAAATCAAATTTTTAGGGTTAGATATTTGATTATTTTAATTTCTATATCAAAGCCTGAAATTATCACATAAATGGTAAATGTTTTAATGTGTATGATTGATATATGTTCATAGATTGATGTAAATATGATTGTTGATACATCACTAACTATACAAAAAATATTATCATGTAAGAAAAGAAAAAATTAAAAATAAAAATAAGTTTTAGTGTTTAAATGATTGAAATTATTTAATAATCATAATAAATAATAAAGACCCGAATTAGAACTGAAATCGACAAAAAACTGTGGGTTTTTATTGTTTTGGGTTGGGTTCTATAATTCTCATACTAAAACCATTGAGAACCGAAACCGATAGAATCATAAATAGTAAAACCCAAACCAAAACTGCTAAAACCCGACCCAAAACCGACACGTTGGCATCCCTACTGTTGGGGACAGCTTTGGGTATGATTCAGGAAGAAGGACCTTCTTACGAGTTGGTTTTTAATGTCGCTGATAAAGGTAAAAAGTATAGTTTTACCTAGATTTAACTAATTAAACTCAAGAATAAGAAAAACTAAATGAATTTTACTCTAATGTATTAAAGTTCTACTCTCGTTATCAATGCAATATTTGGAGTAGAGAATTCGTTCCACTCCTAGCTCGTTTAGATGTAACGTTTCCTAGTTTATGTATTCTAACAAAACGATAAGAGTAATGGATTTTAAATTTAACTAAGATGGTGAATTAACTAATCAAGATGTTATAAATCAAATGATGACAATTCAATACTAAGATGACAATATGAGAAGGAATTAGAGAAATTTGATTCCACCTTGATTCGACTTAATAAACTAGCATAGAATTCATTGTAATCCTAATCTTTACATTTTTACGTAAAGATTGGGTATTTCTAATCCCTAATTATTCATGACAATCTCTACCAAATAATAATTAGCATGTGAAGCAATCAAACCCATTCTCATGGTGAACTAATTACTTTCTAGAGTGGAATAGATTATCACAACTATATTTATACTAACACAATCAAGTTTTCATCAAGGCTTCCTCAAAACCCTCTAATGGAGGTTTTAGCCTTGATTCATCAAGCTACCATTTATGGAATAAGAACAATAAGAACAAGACATTAATGAAAGAATAATAATTACTTTATTAATCTAATTGAAAGAGAGTCTAATGATTCAAAATTGAATTAAAAACTAAGTAATGAGTAATGAACTAAGACTAATCTATATTATCAATCTAATCTAGGATGGAAAAGAGTTTGGCCTTAGTCCTCTTTATATAGAAGAGGACTATGTCTACAAAGTCGTGCATGGGCTTTAGAGCCATGTTTTGGACTGAAAAATCGAGCCCAAAACCTCGTTACTTCAGTCCACAAAGGGGTTTCCAGCTAGAAATGACTTCAACACCTTTTTCATCTACTTTTGCTCCTCTTATTGGGTCAAGGCTTAGACCAATAGAAATCTCTTTCCAATCCGGCCATTTTGACATATGGTATGCCCAATTCCGAGGTCTGAGTCCAAAGATACGACCTACAGAAGTTCTGTTGACTTTTGTGTGATATTTCTGCCTGCGTTGACTTTGACTTTTCAGCTTTGACTGGGCTTTAAAAATGTTTTTTCTCCTTGAATCTTGGCCTTTAATCATAGAACTTCTTAGTAACCAACCTTTGCTCTTTTATCTCACAAAATGGATGCATTTCTACATATAATTGACTCCAATGCCTGAAAAACACAAGAGCACGATAACAGTACTAACTCTTACTTATTAATCACATAATTATATGCAACAAGGCCTTAAACCACTAGGAATTCCCTAGTGGATGAGTTATAGCCTCGTGAGATTTTTCCAGTGAAGGTACTCACAAACTTCATCTATACTACAACGACTAAGAAATAAAACTATTGTTTCTTTACCTATTCTAAGATATCTTATCCATCTCACTAGTAATGAATACAGAATAATCAAGTTGAAACCTAAGCTAATATATACATAATAATCAATCATCTAGGAATAAACATATATACAATGAGCTATGCTATGAAATGCAGTACCAGGTCCGTTTCTGAAACTTTGGAATAACATCCTTAAGTAGGTCCTTACATTACATAAATGTCAAGACAAAAACACTATGATTTTTCCATTCAAGTTTTGCTACTCCAGTGTGTAGTGGGCACACTTACCTTACAATCTCAATGACACACAAGGAAGCCGCAGTCGATCAAACACATGCGCCACTTACTATCACACTAACCTATTCCTAATTGAGCTAGAGGTCTTTATTAGGTGTTACGGGGATTAGGTGATGGCTTAAGAATGAAGAAAATGGATATTCAAAAAGAACAAGTCTGAGATAATAGAGTCATCATATTATATAACTAGAAAAAATTTTGTTATTTACTTTATGCCTACACTTTGTTTCCATCCTTAGCCATTTTTTTTTTTTTCTTGGCTTTTGACTCATTTGATTTTGTTTTTGGAGTTCTAACTCTTTATTATTATTATTATTATTATTATTATTATTATTATTATTATTATTTATTTATTTATTTATTTATTTTTCTTTTCTTTGGATGGAAATTTTCTTTTCTTATTTGAAGCAACTAACAAATTCTTGGTTTCAAAGGTCTTTCTCTTTATTCTTTATTTCATCTCTATTCTCAGACTTATTCAAAGATGGGTAGGCTGATTTTTACTTTTATTTTGTTTTGTAAAAGGGTAAAAGATTTGCAGTTTATGAAAGGCTAAAGAAAGGCTTAGAGGGGCGACTAGCGGAAATAATTTCATATATGTTTGAATTTCTTGCTATATCGATCCAAAGAGGGCCTAAATTCTCGCTTAGGATATGGCATAGTGATCAAGCAAGTGGACGTGTGATTTCTCTATTAGGAATTTACTTCTCTTTTGTGTCATTTCTCAAATATTTCACTCATATAAGGCTTTAGGCTATATTCTCACAGGATTTGTAGAATAAGTACTCTAGCCTAGATTTCAAAAACTTATTGTCAATACAAACATAGATACTCATGCAATATATTTATAGAAAGATGTAAAGATTATTACTTACATATTAACCTAAGTTTCTAAAAACTATTCTAATGCAAAAGCTAACGTGAAACTTCTAGATTATTAAGAGCATAGAGAACATATCTATATCTACATATTTATAGATTATTTTTAAATTTTACTTTATTTTTTTACTAGAAAACAAGTGCATATTGTACATATTTATATCTTAACAGGTGCCTTAAATTACGCGTGTTTCTATGCCACCCCCAAACAAAAATATGCTTTGTCCTTAAAGTATAGAAATAAGAAGGGTAGAAAAATACCATGGAAACGCATGAAATTTTGGAACATCTACAAAACAAAGTTAAAACATCCTAATATAGATAAATAAATTAAAACAGTCGTAACTCTATATGAGTTCCACCTGTTATGGTGTTACAAAAAAGTAAATTGCTTGGGACATAAGCAGACATGCATGAACAAAAATAAAACTTACCTCATATCTAGCATTTAGGCATCATCATCCTCTTCTACATAGAAGCGAGGTCCTTTTGCGTCCTACCATGCCATGATAACTTGCCAAGCCTCTCTCCATGTATCATCAACCCGTGCTAATATATTAAGTGTTACTTGGTTTGATCAGGTGTAAGGAGCAACACATTAAGGTTGTACCCTCCATCCCAGCTAAGTCATAACACGAAACGAACAAACAACTAACGCCATTGGTGGGTCTCATAATTTCAACCCCAACCCAATCCGTGTAGCGAGTATAGAAATTAGGGGAAAAACAGCACATGATACGACAAACCAAAACAGGCATAAGAAGGTACTTATGCCTCATACTATTGCATCTAGCTAGACTAGCCACTAAAACCTTGGGAATGTCATATAGGAAATGTCCCTCAGCTAAAGAAAGGAAAACGTCACCAGCGGTACTATGCACAGAAGTAAACTGCCAATCCCCTAAAATATTGATGATAATGAAGAACATGGTAAGGCCTACGTTCAGGGACAGGCTACCAAGGGCTATGTTATACTGCCCTAGGTCCATTACACGAAAACCCCCATAAGTCTCGTGAAAATACTCATAGTTATAAAGATATGAATTATTAGTCAGATATCCCCATGAGTTTGTAGGAACAAGCATAGACATTCCCACAACAAAAGTAACTAAGAACTTGCTGAAATCCATTGTCGTATCATTAACTATGACAGAGAACACTTGTTCTACATCTGGTTGACAAAAGAACTTTGAATTATTATAGAAATATTCAGTAAGTTGAGGTGAATATGAGTCATCAGGACTTACCAGTAGATGTTGCCATTTTGACTGCACGATTCTATCATGGAACTATCCTCCATAGGTGTCACTTTGGAACAAATCTTCAAAAGACTGCTCCGGTATGATATGAGGGGATGTCATCACAACAAATACACTCTAGAAGTCCTGAGATCAAGCTCGGAAGAATCAACCAAAAAGAAAAAAATCAGAAGTGGCTGTGGAGGTACGAGGCACGTGGCGCGCTCAAGGTTGGCTGTGGAAGGGAGCGGGGTGCGCTCTTGAATTACTCAACTTCCAGGCACTTGAGGGCGGGGCATGCTTAGAATTTGCCTGTGAAGGGCGCAAGTCGTGCTTTTGCCTAACTCGACTTCCAGGTACTTCAGGGCGGGGTGCGCTCAAGAGTAAGCAAACTTGAGGGCGTGGCGCGCCCCGTATACTTTGAGTGCTCTGAAGTGAAAAAACAAAAGAGAAAAAATTGAGAGGTTCAAGGTGAGAGATGCAAAGTGAGAGGTGTGGGTTGTAACTATAGAGTGAATCAAGGATTTATAGAGGTTTAGTTTCTGAAACAAATTCTACAAGTTTCCCAAATTGTTAAGGTAATTGACGGAAGTAGAATATTTCTAAAACCAAAACAAACATAGCTCAGGTGCATATTCCAAATATAAACTAATAGCTTTTTGCTTTGAAATTAAATAGCAGCTTTCTAATTCTATTCATTGAAATTCTATCACTACAACACAATATAATCTTAGCCATACCAAATTGGCAACATTCTAACACAACTCATATTTTCACAGATTGCAAAATTAACTTCTAAAATGGTGGATAAGATAAAAACAATGCTAAAAATAATAATACCACCCCCAAACAATTCAGGAAGGTGGGATTCATGGAAAAATCATCGCATGCTTGGACAAAACTCAAATTAAATTAAAAATTCAACTAACAATCAAATATTCGAACACAATTCCATAATCCAAATCTAACTAATAAACTAAACAACTCGAAATAAAATTTTACTGAAAATAGGGAAATTTCCTAAACACATCACAACTAGACTACGAGCCACGAGATGATGATGGTTCCGTGTCATCAGTCCTGCGTCGACGACGCTCATGCCTCTTAGACTCATCAGAAGTAGAACTCTGATAGGGTGGTAAGCATCGTAGAACTTCCACTTGGAACTTCTGCTGACTCTCTAGATATGCGTTCATGGATTCCTCACGCTCCTTATTTCGCTGGACTAGGGTCTCCACAGTAGTCCTGAACTCCTCATAATTCTGATGGATGCTAACTTGCCTAGTCCGGATGTCTTCACAAATGGTGTTAATAGAACATTGGCCACAATGAATCAATGCCATGCGTTCTATATCAGAGGTAGTCTTTTCCAAGGCATCGGCTTCGAAACATGCCGTGTCATCCTCATCATCATCATCATCATCCACAACCCTATCTCCAGGCAACATGCACGTCCTCTGAATACAATCCATATAAATTTTTGCATTTGAATGCGACCTTAACATAATCTTTTCAGACTTCGATTTCTCTTCAAAATGCATCATGATTCCCATAATCAAAATAGGGAAGGGTGCATTACTCGCTCCAACTCCTCTAATCATACTTAAAAGAAAATCGAGGATGTAGAAATCATACCTCTTTTGTTGTAATATCCAGAGTATGTGCAGACAGTTCAAATTGATGTCACTGATTTTTATCATTCCAGTGACATTCTTACCAATCCACTGAGCTACATCCAGCTAGTAGGTTCTCAGAGATGACTGTTGGACACAATGCGACTTCGTATTGTATTGTCCTTCCAACACAATCTCTCCTATCAACGCCTCTATCCCCCTATATTGGGATTCCTGCACTGTGGCTACGAGGTCTTGTTTTGCCACAATTTTCAGAATCCTAGACAACACGGCTATATCTACTTCTCTCCTCGTACTATCGATCTTCACAAACATCTTCCTACCCTCAATTTCCCTCTTCTTGTAAAAACTCAAAACCAAATCCGTGTGATAAAAATCCCTCAGTGAAAACTTCGACCACTTCCTACTAATCATCTCATCATTGTAAAAGGGCGAAAAATGTTCCATTGTGAAAGCTTGTTCCGGAAGGATTTTGCATTTTTGGGCCATTGATGTTTGAAATCGAAATTGGTGTTAGTTGAAGGTGGGGGAGAGTAAAATTTATCAAGGGATGAAATGTGGGTTGAGTGGTGGTTTGATTGGTGCGATTTCCTCTACTTTTTTTTTCTTTCTTTGATTCGTTCAAACTAATGGAGGTGTGGAGATGATTTGGGATAAGGGCGAAATTGGAGTGGGGTTTGTTTGATTTGAGTAGAAGAATTGGTGATAGCTTTTAAATTGGAGTGGGTTTTTTTTTCGTTAATGGAGGTTGATGGAGGCAGAGAAAATGATGAACAACTCGCGAAGAGGTTTTTTTTTTGTTGTTTTGGACCGAGGCACATGCAAGCGAGATTTTGGGCCCAAGCCCAAACAATTTCGGAAAATGCCCATTTTGTCCCTATGCGCGCAAACTTAAAACTAAAATTCTCAACTCGTTAACAGTCTGATTTTTGTGAATGAGCAATGAAAACGATCAGCAGAGAATTTCCAATCTAATGATCTATAAAATACTCTATTCTAATCGTGGTTGACATATAAAAAGATAGAAAATGCCTCGAAGTGTGTGAATGACATAAGTTATGCGAACAAATGAAATCTATATTCATAGATAGTGTCAACCCGAATCAAAATACGATTAAACGACATAAGCAACAAGAATAGGAGCAATCAAGAATGGAAAGACCAACACCCCACCCCTAAACAAATTTTTGACATCGAAGTTTGAAAATTTGTTTTAAAATGTGGGACTTTTAAAGTCAAATTTCCGAGACATTCTAGATTACTATTTTTATGGTTTTAATATTTTTTTAGTTTTTATGAATACGGATTAATCGAAGGTAAAACAATAAAGACATAATTCACACCATAAAGAAATATGACTCAAAAACCGAGAAAACATGCAAGAGTGAAAAACGTGAATTATGTTAAACGTGGACCTAGGATCTGGTACTTATAGCCACACACTCCAATAGGAGGGCCCGGTTACCTTAATGGTGCACTTACCAATATGTGGAAGTGAAACGAAGTACACGTGAAAGGAAGTACCTCATAAATAGGGTCCTATAAAAGGACATCCTCCACATCAGAGGATATTAACTCGTGAAAATGTTTTAACCGTTGGCCATTGACTTGAAAGGTATTGTTGTCCTTGGGATTTACCAAGGTGATTGTCCTGTAAGGGGTGACTTCAGTAATCAGAAAAGGACCAGACCAACGGGTTTTTAATTTCCTTGGGAAAATATGCAAATAGCAGTTGTAAAGTAAGACCTTTTGACCAACCACAAACTCTTTACGCAATATTTGTTTATCATGAACACGTTTCATGTTAGCTTTATAATCCTTTACGAGATCATAAGAATCGTTACAGATTTCTTCAAGCTCATTTAATTGCAATTTTTGCTTGACACTCACCTCATCAAAATTAAAGTTAGAGCTTTTTATAGCCCACATAGCACGGTGCTCCAATCAACTGGCAAGTGATAAGGTTTTCCAAAAACAAGTCTAAAAGGAGGCATACCTATAGGAGTTTTAAAAGCAGTCCTATAAGCCCATAAGGCATCAGTTAGACGCTTAGACCAATTTTTTCTATTAGGATTTACAGTTGATTCTAATTTTTTTTTTTTTAATTTCCCTATTAGAGACTTCTACTTGGCCACTAGTTTGTGGATGATAAGGAGTTGCCACCTTATGGGTAACTCCGTACTTCTTAACTAAGGAAGCAACAACTTTGTTGCAAAAATGTGTTCCACCTTCACTAATGATGGCTTTAGGAATGCCAAACTGACAGAAAATGTATTCCTTAACAAAAAACACAACTGTCTTATGGTCATTGCTACGGCAAGCCATGGCCTCTATCCATTTAAACACATAGTCCACGACAACAAGAATATAAATAAAACCGTGGGAAACAGGAAAATGACCCATGAAATCAATACCCCATACATCATAACTATCTACTACCATAATGGGATTTAAGGGCATCATATTACGTTTGGTGATTCACCCCAGTTGTTGGCAATGAACACACGTTTTACAATACACTTGGGCATCTTTAAAAAGGGTAGGCCAATAAAACCCACATTAAAGAACTTTAGCCGCTGTTTTCATACCACTAAAATGGCCACCACACTCTTTGTCATGGCAGAACGATAGAACTTCATTTTATTCCCATTGGGGAATACAACGACGAATAATCTGATCCGCACAATACTTAAAAAGGTAGGGCTCATCCTAGTAGTATAGTTTAACTCTGGCCAAGAACTTCTTACGTTCATTTCTTGACCAAACATCATGAATAATATCATAAGCTAAATAATTCACAATGTTAACATACCATGGTGCAGAAAAAATAGCATAAAGATGCTCATCAGGAAAAAAGTCAGGTATGCACTCAAAATCACTATCATTCTCATTTGTTAGTCTAGATAAGTGGTTGGCAACTACATCTCGTTCATCCTTAATTTCTAATGTGAACTCTTGCAGGAGAAGAATCTATCGGATCAATCTCCGTTTAACGTCCTTCTTTACGAGAAAGTACCTAAGGGCTGCATGGTCCATGTAAACTAAAGTCTTAGTACTAACCAAATAAGGACGAAACTTATCTAATGCATAAACCACAGTTAAAAATTCTTTTTCCGTAGTTGTATAATTTCTTTGAGCATCGTTTAAAGTTTTACTAGCATAATAAATAACAGTGGACTTATTATTTAGTTTATGTCCCAACACAGCACCAACAACATAATCACTTGCATCATACATGAGTTCGAAAGGTTTAGACCAATCGGGAGGCTGTATAATAGGTACAGAAGTTAAAGCGGCTTTTAAAGTTTCAAAAGCCTATTTACAATTATAATTGAAATAAAAAATGGCATCCTTTAAAACTAGGTTAGTTAAAGGCCTAGCTATTTTTGAAAAATCCTTGATAAAACGCCTATAAAAACCTGTATGGCCTACAAATGTTCTAATGTCACGGACAGTCTGTGGTATAGGTAGAGACGTTATCTTGTCTAATTTGGCCTTATCTACTTCGATGTCATCTCTAGACACAATATGCCCTAGCACTATTCCTTTTTTAACCATGAAATGACATTTTTCCTAATTTAAAACTAGACTCTTCTCCTCACACCGTGTCAAAACCTTAGACAGGTTAGACAAGCAGTCAGTGAAAGAGCTTCCATAGATAGAAAAATCATCCATGAAAACTTCTATGAATTGCTCTACCATGTCACTAAAGATATGAAGCATACACCGCTGGAAGGTACCAGGAGCATTACAAAGGCCAAAAGGCATTCATTTATAGGCATATGTTCCAAAAGGACATGTGAAGGTAGTCTTTTCTTGGTCATCAATATCGATAATAATCTGAAAATAGCCAGTGTAGCCATCTAAAAAACAATAATAAGCATGGCCAGCTAGACGTTCCAATATCTGATCTATAAATGATAAAGGAAAATGATCCTTTCGTGTTATGGCATTTAAACGTCTGTAATCAATATAGATCCTCCATTTTATAGGGACTCGTGTGGAAACATATTCACCATTAGCATTACGTACCATGGTAACCCCCGATTTCTTAGGAACAACATGAATGGGACTTACCCATTCGCTATCGGAAATAGGATATATGATACCCAAATTGAGTAACCATAAGACTTCTTCCCTAACCACCTCTTTCATGACAGGGTTCAAGCGACGTTGTGGTTCACGAGAAGTCTTTGCATTATCCTCCAAATGGATATGATGTGTGCATACATTAAGGTCAATCCCCTTAATGTCATCTAGGGACCAACCAATAGTGAAACGATGTTCCCTAATCACCCTAATCAAACGTGTCTCTTCATCCGCAAATAACAGAGAAGATATAATTACCGGATGACTACCATCCGGATCAAGTTAAATATACTTCAACTCAGAAGGAAGAGGTTAAGCACAAGGGTGGGAGGAATGTCGATAAAGGCTTCTGGAGGTTCCTCATCGTGAATAGTGAAGACTTGTTTAGGTATCAAATCTTCATACTCAGAAGATGGAGCTACAGAAGGATCTAAGATAGGTGTAGACTCGAAAAGGGCATTGACTTCCTTTACATAGGAGTCATCCTCAAAATCTGAACTTTTGAAAGAAAAGAATTTATGCAACTGGTTTTCTGGAAATGTGTTATTAAAATAGTCTTGAGCTAAGCTCTCGATCATGCTAACCTCCCCATTTATAGACAAATCTGGTAACTATTTCATCATTTTAAAAATATTTACCTTAACAGAAAGATGGCCAAAGAACATAGACATCGAACCATCACAGCAGCTTATAAGCGCGTTGGCAGTTGCCAAGAAAGGACGTCTTAAAATAATAGGAACAGAGTCGTTAGCGACTTCTGTATCGAGGATAACGAAATCAGCCAGATAGTAGAAATCCTGAACCTTAATAAGCAAGTTTTCAACCACACCCCTAGGATACTAAATAGAACGATCAGATAGTTGCAACGTCATTTTAGTAGGTTGCATCTCCTGTAGACCTATTTGTTTATATAAATAAGAAGAGAGTAAGTTAACACTCGCCCCCAGGTCTAATAGCACGGTCGTCGTATGGGTATCCCCTAAGGTACATTATACAGTAAGACGACCAGGGTCCTTGTACTTAACGATTTCATTATATTCAGATAAAGTTGGAAACTGTTCAGTTAAAAAGGAGTCTTTAGGATATTTATCTTACACCTAGTAGTGGACAACTCCTTGAGAAACTTAGCATGGTGAGGTAACTTTTTAATCGCTTCAAGAAAGGGTAGGTTTATCGTTATATTTTTGAAAACTTTCCTAATCTCATCAAAATTTGTATCATTGGTTAACATGGATATTCTCTGGGGAAATAGTGGGTTTTCTCTATATTTAGGATATGGATTAACAGGATGTTTAACCTTGGCTTTTTGTTTCTTAGGTTGTGGTTTAACTGGTACCTCTACAAGGGTAGGATCTTCAGTTACTACTTCGGTATCTAGTAAAATATCAGGTGTAGGGACTACTGGTGGGGTAACTACAGGCATAGTTACAGTGTTATCAATCACTCTGCCAAAATGGAGAGTGGTGATGGAATTTAGCTCACCTACGTTTCCATTTTCATTACTAGTATTACTGTTTACCTCATAGGCTGTGTTTGTTGTCTTTAGATTAGGTATCACTTGACTTGGAAACACACCTTTTAGTTGTACTTTCTCTTGGGTTAACTGTAGTAAAGAAAGTTGGATGGACTATAAAATCTATTGTTGGGTTTGTATAAAGGTGTCGAAACGATCCAGTTGTGGAAGAGTGGTTGTTACAGGTTGTGTGACAGGAACTATGTCACGTTAATTATTAATGGGTGGATTGTGATAGTTATTATTTACCAGAAAGATACCTCTATTAGCATTATAATTATTATTGTTATAATTATTATAATTACCTTGTCCTTGTCCTTGTCATGGTGGAGCTTGGTTGTAATTGTTTGCTGGCCTAACATTTTGATTATTATACCCTGGAGGTGTAACTTGTTGATTATTTCTCCAATTGAAGTTAGGATTTTGTCTCCAATGGACGTTAGGAATATGATAGCTATTAATGGAGCAAACATTATCTGGTTGTGATGGTTGTTGTTCATAGGCGAGAGGACAATAGGAGTCGGGATGCTCAGGACTCAAACAGAAATTACATGGAATAAAGTTGACATTTATAACAGGGGTAGGCTTTTATTGAACAGAAATAACTTCTAGAAAACTAGAAGTAGATGACACTGGTTGACTCCATGTATTATTTGGATGACTAGAAAACTCTTGATTGTATGGGTTACTATAAAATTTTGAAAATTGAGGCTCATAATTATTATTATATCTTATAGTAGGCTCAAACTCTTGATATGATGGGCAATGAGAAGCCCAATGGTAAGGACTACCACAGCATGAACATGGTGAAGGGTTTACATAATAACCACATGATTGTTGATCTACATATTGATATGCCATATTGGTTTTAATAAAAAATATTTGAGAACAATTAATATACAAACAAAACTCGAACTATAAATTTCTAAATAGGCATGTTCGTTGACATTTACGATAGATAACGTTAGATGGTTTACTCTTACCGGACTTTAAGCTCATACAAGGCTAAGGCCAATATGAAAAAAAACCACTTGTAGCAGTCAAACAACAACCTGATATACTAGAATTAAAACTCCTCTGATAGAAAAGACGAGGAGTGAAAAAAGAGTACCTAAATGCCTCCTTACTTCGAGTATGAATAACGTCTTATATACACAATCCCAGTGTATTTAAGAATTTGGAAACACTGAATATATAAAAAAAAATATGAACAAAACGAGATCCAGTGACTAACCTATTAAAATCGGGCTTCCTTCAGAAGGGGCGCAGGTGCGCTCAAGTATAGGGTAAACAAGGGCGCGTGCGCACTCAAGGTACTGTTCGCAAAAAACAATTCCAGTAATAAGAGGGCTGGCGCGCTTAGAATTTAAGTATAAAATGGCGCGGGCACTCTTCAAAAAATTTGAAAATTTTACAATAGTTTTCTAAGATGTCCAGAAAATCGCCTATAAAATTTCAGAGCAATCGGAGTTCTAAAAGTCCTTCTACTACCCAGCAAAGTTTGTGAAACAGTTTTCGGACACAACACAGACAACCGAATGGTCAACTAATAAAAACAGTGCCAAAAATTGCCAAAATTTTACGGGAGACTTCTGACAGATCATGCGGATTCTTGTAAAAACTTTAGAGAAATTGGAGTTCTACAAACCCTCCTTATTGGCTGTTGTTCCAGAAATTAAGTGTTGCAAAACTGCAGAAACACACTGAAAAAAATCAACTAGTTAGATCGTCAAAACAAATCAAAAACTCTTCAAGCTTTTATTGTAAATTCCTGACTTATGATAGATATTCCTGTCAAAATATTAGAGTTTTTGGACCTGCATAAGTAACCTTACTCGTCAGTTTTTCTTGGAACTTACGGTTTGAAAGCTGAAATATAGCAGTGTAAAGATGGTAATAGTTGACTAGGTAAAACAATTAGAACAAATCTAAAAATGTTCCAGTAAATTAACAACACCATAAATATTATGCCTGAAAAGTTTCAGAATTTTTGGAAATTTAAAAATATCTTTACCACAGTATTCTTCACTGTGATCCCGCAATCTTAAGGGAGCGCGGGCGCTCTTTGTACAAGGCAAATAGGAGGGCGGGCACGCTCTTAGTTTAAAATAGTGAATTTCAAGCATGAACAGTAATGAAATATGTGAAACAAGAATGAAAAACAAAAAGGGTTGGTGGGTAGAGAATGGGGGATTGTACCTTGGATTCAACCAATTGAATTCTTGTCCTGAATGAGTTTAAGATGGCAGCAACGCAATTTGATATTGTGTAAAAAGTATAGTTTTATCTAGACTTAACTAATTAAACTCAAGAATAAGTAAAACTAAATGAATTTTACTCTAATGTATCAAAGTTCTACTCTCGTTATCAATGCAATATTTAGAGTAGAGAATTCGTTCCACTCCTAGCTCGTTTAGATGTAACGTTTCCTAGTTTATGTATTCTAACAAAACGATGAGAGTAATGGATTTGAAATTTAACTAAGATAGTGAATTAACTAATCAAGATGTTATAAATCAAACGACGGCAATTCAATACTAAGATGACAATATGAGAAGGAATTAGGGGAATTTGATTCCGCCTTGATTTGAATTAATCAACTAGCATAAAATTCGTTGTAATCCTAATCTTTACGTTTTCACATAAAGATTGGGTATTTCTTAATTATTCATGGCAATCTCTACCAACTAATAATTAGAATGTGAGGCAATCAAACCCATTTTCATGGTGAACTAATTACTTTATAGAGTGGAATAGATTATCCCAACTATATCTATACTAACACAATCAAGTTTTTATCAAGGCTTCCTCAAACCCCTCTATGGAGCTTTTAGCCTTGATTCATCAAACTATCATTTCTAGAATGAAAAAATTAAGAATAAGACATTATTGAAAGAATAATAATTACTTTATTATCTAATTGAAAGAGTGTCTAATGATTCAAAATTGAATTAAAAACTAAGTAATGACTAAGGAACTAAGACTAATCTATATTTATCTATCTAATCTAGGATGGATAAGAGTTTGGCCTTAGTCCTCTTTATATATAAAGAGAACTAGGTCTACAAATTCGTGCATGGGCTTTGGAGCCATGTTTTGGGCCGAAAAATCGAGCCCAAAATCTCGTTACTTCTGTCCACAAAGGGATTTTCAGCTTGGAATGACTTCAATAGCCTTTTCGTCTACTTCTTCTCTTCTAATTTGATCAAAAGTTAGACCATTAGAAAGCTCTTTCTGATCCGGTCGTTTTAACATATGGTAGGCCCAATTCCGAGGTCTGAGTCAAAAGATATGGCCTGCGGAAGTTCTGTTGACTGTTGTGCACTATTTTTGCCCGCATTGACTTTGACTTTTCAGCTTTGATTGGGCTTTAAAAAGGCTTTTTCTCCTTGAATCTTGGACTTTAAACATAAAACTTCTTAGCAACCAACCTTTTCTCCTTTATCTCGTAAAAGGGATGCATTTCTGCACATATTTGACTTCAATGCCTGAAATACACAAGAGCACGATAACAGTACTAACTCTTACTTATTAATCACATAATTGGTCTAAAAGTAATATTATTAAAGGGTTAAAACTACAGTTTTGGGCTCTTATTAGTGGCTAAAACTGAAATATTTTGGCTAGCACCAGATTCAAGTCGCTCTACTCCCGGTCTCTTTCTTTCAGATTTGTCCCATCCTCAGTAGGGGCTCAGGTTGCTTGGAGGTGCAGTTAGCAATGCTATTTTTTTGTCATGGGCCTTGCTCGCAAGCATATTGACAAGGCTATGACTTTAATGGACCATTTAGTTGTATTGGAAGATCGATAGTGTGAGTTAGCGCTCTTACAAGTTTGTGTTGGGCGCTCTAAGTTGGTCTTTGCGATTCATACTTGTCTACCATCCATTTTCAGAAAGGCAACTCAGACCTTTGTTTGGCATTTCTGCACTGTTCTCCAGGGTATTGTCGTTTCTGATGGCCCTAGCTTCGGTGATTTGCAGTGGCGTTTATCGAGACTCCCATTACGTCTGGGTGGTTTACGTATTTATTATGCCACTGATATCTCTACATTTGTTTTTGTGGCATCCCATTTTCAGACTTCTGAGCTTTAGAACCACATTCTTACGAGTTGTGGCCCAGTGCCTTTGGATGAGATTCTTGATGTTGCTAGTAGTGCATTAAGTCTTTGCATCCCTGATTTTGACCTCAATTCTCTGGCTATGAATGTTATCGTCCCCTCAAAACCACAAAACGTTTTAGCGGAATCATTTTATGGAAGGATTGTTGCTGGTCTCGAGAGGGAGTTTGATTTATCTACTAGTCAAAAGGCAATCATGGGATGCTTGAAATCGGAACATGCAAAGGATTTTCTACTTGGATAGCGTATGTTGCCCGTGGAGTATCATTCTATTCTCCGGTACCGTCTCATGATTCTTTTGTACTATGATGGTGGTTTATGGCCTGTTTTCAAAAAGAGTATATTGGATGCCTTCGGGGACTATGCAACACATTGTTGACATTTTCTAGGTTTCAAATACCGTCATGATCATGTCAAAGACATTTTATCGCGCATTTTTGGAGGCGGGGTACACAAGAAGAAGGAGGCTCCTGTCAACTTTCTTAATAATTTGATTGAGGGAAGATCGACACTTCGGCCTGCAGATGTATTGATCTACAGTTGGTCTGAAGGGAAGCATGCATGTGTTGATGTAACTGGAGCCTCTCCGTTGGTAGGGCTTGGGAATGGAGTTTTTTAAGTGGGAGAAACACGAGGATGCTTGTAAGGCTAACCTGTATTATTTCTTTCCATTCAGTTTTGAAACTTTTGGTTTCTTCGCACAACAGTCTGTTGAGCTCCTTAAGAGGTTGCATAAAGTTATGGATAGTAACGTAATGACAACTGGTTCTAACGAGTTTGTATTTAGGATGATAAGATTTGCCATTCAAAAAGGACTTGCAGCGCAACTTGTTGCATGCTTGTCCTAATCATTTGTAAAACTCGTTATCATTATTAAAAAAAAAACAGAAAAAAAAAAAAAAAAATCAAAAAAATTAGTTAATGTTAGCTACATTATATTAGGATGAGTTAATCACTTGTTTGAAGTTATGCAACTTACCAAGAATTAAAGTTTTCATTGTCTTGGGAAGTTCAAGTGTGTGAGGCGAGTCATGAATCATATGCTCTCGCACTTTGAATCAACTTGGTAATCAACACTCTAATTACGATTAGCTCTAGTTAATCTATTAAGTTTTAGTATTAGTATTAGTTTTACTTTTATGTTTTGGGCCCTTGAAGGCAAAGTTATATAATTATTATAAACCCGGACTATGGGCTTTTTAAGTAGGCTTTTTTTGTAACCTAAAACAGGGAACGCTTGAACGGTTAGGCCTGATTCTCAGATCACGCGCCAACTAACGTTGCCTTCACCTTAAGCAACGTGTAAGCATGGTTTGATAGGTAAGCTCTAAACATCCTCGAAGCCCATGTAAGAGGATACCTTGAATGTTATGAGCATGCTTATATGATTGTTTGAGTTAAATTTCTGCATTGTATTTTCAATTCACACATAAGGCTAAACCCGAGCCACAAAACAACCATTAGGAGGTCATTGCCCAATGTGGATAAACCAGACATTGCTTGTTACTTAAGGCCCAACCAAACAAACAAATTAAAATCAATCAACTAGAGCCTAAAGTAGTTACGCTCCTCCAGAAAAGGACAAAAATATAGCCACGAAGATTTAGAGTAATCAGTTACCAGATTCCGGTGGACCAACTATCTTCCTCACTCCCCTCCCCCAGATTCACCGTGAGTGAGATTCTTGGTAGCACACCACTCGGTGAACTGATTACTTACTCTTCTGAGTTGTGTAGTAGATCCGTCCTAGTAGTTCAAGCCTAATTGTTCGTTTAAACATGGCATAGTAATCTATAGATCGACAAAACATACATTGTCAAAACTCCAATTTGCAAAAATGAATTTTGACTGTTTGAGCATCCACTGCATCGTTTCTGCATTTTTAGGTAGTTTTGCTAGTCTTGCTAAAGTGCATGATATTGTGTTCAGGCACTACATGGTTTAGCGAGTATAAAACTTATTCACGTAGGAGAGCACATTGTCCTAGACAATCTCCAATTTCTTGTCCCCCACCTTCTAAGATGAGTGACGAAATCGTGCAAGTTGAAGAGCCTTTATCCAACTTTTGCACACCATTGCAAGATGGACCTCCATCTGATTGTATGCAACTTACACCGCTCACGAGCAATTTTCGCATTCCACCAAATGTGTTAAATCTTCTACCCATCTTCCATGGGTTTGAACATGAGTTATCATACAAACATTTATGCCGGATACATGAAGTATGTAATACTTTCCACCATCCAGGCGTCACGAACGATCAAGTGAAGCTAAGAGTGTTTCCTTTCACTCTAGATGGTAAAAGTCACACATGGCTTCCTTTTTAGAAACCCGACTCCTTCGATACATGGGAAAATGTTGTGTTTTCCTTCATAAAGAAGTATTTTCCACCAAAAAAAATAGAAGAGATAAGAAGTAAGATATAGTTCTTCAGACAGAGTTTGAGTAAGAAATTTTCTGAAACATGGGATAGATTCTCTGACCTATTCCATTCATGTCCTCACCATAAACTAGAAAAATCCACTATTGTCCAATGTTTTTTCAAAGGTCTTCTCCAAGAACACAAAATAACCATCGACATCATGAGTAATGGTAATTTTATGGATAGAGGTGCAACCGAAGCTTTAACCTTTCTTGAAAATCAAGCTGAATATAGTACCCATTGGGGAGATATAAACAATTCCAGAACAACCCAACCTAGTACATCTAAAGCTAGTGGTATTTTTTAGGTGAAATCCGATCCATAAATCAAAACTTTAATTGAAGCCCTCTACAGAAAGGATAGATGCCCTCACAACTGAACAAAAAGACCAAACTCCTCATTCTGTCATGAACATAAATACCTCACCATGCAATTTCTATTTTAGCTTAAATCATATAGACACCACTTGTCCCTTGCTGACAAATATATCATCACTTCCACTAGAAGAAATCTGTGTTTTCAATATACCAAATGCACCATGGAGGCAACACCCCAATTTTACATGGACTAATAATACATAGACCCAACCACCTTTAGGTTTCACTAACCACATCAAACCACCAAATACATTCAGATAAGGACAATGCACCTATAATAATCAGAACATAGCATTGGTTCCATCCCAGTTTAACCAGAACTACCAAACCCCACCGATCAACAACCAAAGAGACCTAGTTCTAGTTACACCACCAACTAGTGTCGAAACAGATAAGCCACCCGAAATAATGTTATCAGTCATGTAACAACAAACTTAAATCCTAGCATCCATGCACCAATCTCTAAACTTTCTAGCCCAAGACAAAACCCAGAAAGGTGTGTTACCAAGACAAAAAGTTCAAAACCTTAAAACCCAAGAGATTAAAGAAGTCACAACTTTGCCTTCTAGCAAAACAGTTGACAACAAAGTAGTCTTACTAGAAAACCCTGTGCCTATAGAAAGACCAATTCTAATACAAACCTTACCAGAACTAGAAATTGAAAACCAGATACCGCCACATATCCATGTCGATGTTCTAGTTCTTAAACCATTAACTCATTCACCTTATCCAATTAAGAAATACAAACCAAATGCACCTTTTCCAGCACGATTAATGACACCCAAGGAGGATGAAAATTTTGATGAAACCAGAGAAACATTCAAGAGTCTAACCATAAATCTGGCATTTCTCGATGCCATCAAATATTTACCCACACATACCAAATTTCTCAAAGATATATGCACCAACAAAAGAAAAACTAACATTCCAAAAGATGCCTTTCCTATAAAACAATTTCCATCCCTCACAGAGACCAACAGAATCATCAAATATAAAGATCCTAGTCATCCTACCATCCCTTGCACTATAGGAGATAAGTACACAACTACTGCCCTGCTCGATCTTGGAGCAAGTGTTAACCTCTTTCCATCCTATTTAAACAACTCGATTTCCACGATCTCACACCTACAACTATGACCTTATAATTAGCCAATTGTTCCTTTAAATACCCAAAAGGCATAGTCGAAAATGTGCTCATCAAGGTTAAAGATTTTTACTACCCTACTGATTTTGTCATCCTTGACACCGAAGTCGCTTATGATTCCATACTTATCATTTTAGGGCGCCTATTTTTTGCAACAGCCAACACCTTCATAAATTGTCATAATGGATCTATGACCATATCTTTCGGAAATCTCTCAGTAGAAGTCAATGTTTTCAAGATGATGCAACAACAGATAAAATAAAAGTTGGATGGAGAGGTGAAAAAAGTATTAAGGGTGGAGATCTTAAGATTGTTGGATGCTAGAATCATTTAACACATATCTGACAACGAATGGGTTAGTCCTATTCATGTGGTGCCAAAGAAGTCTGGGATTAGAATGGTCCGTAATGAGGAGAGGCAGTTAATTCCAGCATGAGTTCCTATCATGTGGAAGATTTGTATTAATTATCGAAAGCTGAATGTAGTCATAAGGAAAGTTCATTTTCCCCTGTCGTTTGTAGATCAGATGTTTGAACGCTTAGTAGGACATGATTATTACTATTTTTTGGACTGATATTCAGGATATTTTCAGATATTAATCGATGAATCCAATCAGGAAAAGACTACCTTCATTTGCTTTTTTAGAACCTATGCTTATGTCTATATGCCCTTCAGTCTCTGCAATGCACCTGCCACATTTTAACGCTGCATGTTACACATTTCCTGTGATATGGTGGAAAGATTCATGGAATTATTTATGGATGATTTTTCCCTCTATGGAGATTCTTTTGACGACTACCTATCCAACCTTTCTAAAGTATTGGCACATTGTCAGGAGAAGAATCTGGTCCTGAACTGGGAAAAGTGTCATTTCATGGTAAAAAAGGGAATAATATTAGGTCACATAGTGTCTTAAAATGGTATAGAGGTCAATAAGGTTAAAATAGACAAAATTTCTACTCTACCTATTCCACGGAACATCCATGATATACGAGCCTTTTTAGGCCATGATGGATTTTATAGAAGATTCATTCAAGATTTCTCAAAAATTGCTAAACCTTTAACCAATCTTCTTATAAAAGATGTATCCTTTGAGTTTAACTTGGATTGCATACAGGCTTTTGAAACTTTGAAAGCCGCCTTAATAACTGTACCTATAATTTAACCTCCTGACTGGTAAAAACCATTTGAGCTCATGTGTGACGCAAGCGACTATGATGTTGGTGTTGTACTAGGTCAAAAACAAGATAAGGGACCTAAAGTTGTTTACTATGCAAGTAAAACACTAAATGAGGTTCAACAAAATTATACAACCACATAAAATGAATTCTTAGCCATTGTCTATGTTTTAGACAAATTTTGTCTTTATTTGATAGGTTCAAAAACCTTAATCTACACCGATCATGCAACATTTAGGTACCTTCTCGCAAAAAGGATGCTAAGCAGAGATTGATCCAATGGATCCTCCTTCTAGAAGAGTTCACTTTGGTGAGAAAAGATAAAAATTAAGTTGAAAATGTAGCATCTACCCACCTATCTAGATTAACCAATGGTAGTGATAGTGATTCTGATCACATTTCATATTCTTTTCCTGATGAACACCTTTAAGCGATCCTTTCTGCACCTTGGTATGCTGATATTGTGAACTATCTGGTGACTGAAGACACTCCACCCTTATGGAATAGAAATCAATGAAAAAGTTTCTAGCTCAAGTAAAGTACTATCATTGGGACGATCCATATCTTTTCAAATACTACCCAGACCAGATTATCCGTCATTGCATTCCCAAATGGGAACAGTCCGCGGTTCTTTCCTTTTGTCACGAGCAGTCCTGTGGAGAACATTTTAGTGCAAATAAAACTTCTTCAAAAGTGTTACAATGTGGATTCTACTGGTCAACACTCTTTCGTGATGCCTTTGTTCATTGCAGGACATGCGTTCGTTGCCAACATCTTGGTCGTATTTCTACATGATGCCTTCAAATCCCACTCTCATAGTGGAGACACTAGTACAAAAATTGCTTTTTGTTATGTTTTTAAATGTTCTTTTGTCACGCGCCTTGTCGAAACTGTGACAAATACCATTTTCATTTTTCACTTAAGCACAACTAGTGACCCGGGCCACAATTTGTCACTGTTTGTACAGAATAGACATTAGGGTGCGTTTGGAAACGAGAAATGGAATTCTCGTGAGAGTTAGAATTCTAATGGAATCCGATTCTCATGATTATGCGAGAATTATAGTTGTTTGGCAAACTGTGAGAATTATCGGTAATTCTCACTGTCAATTTCCCACATGTTGTTTGGCTGCTAAGAATTCTCACATCAATTTCCCCAGACCATTTTTGTTATTTTTTTTTTTTTGCTCAAGTATTTCACAAAACCAAAATAATAGTCATTCCAAACACAATATTCCAAACACAATATATAAATGTGAAGATCAAATTTCATACATTACAACATTTTATACATCGCCAATCTTAATTTATCTAAGCTAACATATAAATGGGCATTGTCAAAATTATAGAACATCAATTTATTTAAAAATAGTTGTAGCATAAAAATAAGAAACAAATGTCCTTTCATAGAATTTTTACGTACTTTAGATAGAAGTACATAAAAACTTATTGAAATTAAAAAAAAAAAAAAAAAAAAAACATTGACTGAAATTCAAAAATCAACTAAAAATATTTAAAAATAAAAAGGTATTGTCTTAAATCGTCAGGTTGCACTTGATCTCCAATCTCCTCAGATAATTGGTTTTCAATAGGGGGTTCATTCTCATTCATTATTTTGATCTTTAAAAAATTTAGCAAAGCGTTGGTATAGGGGAAGTGATCTTCCAAGATATCGAGCAAGTGCCTTCTCTCCTGTTAAATTTACAAAATGTGTCAATCATATGTGTATTAATTAAAATGGCATGAAGATAGAATATTTGTATATATAATTTGGTAGTACCGGCATTGTTGATAGAGAGCTCCAAATAGCTTTCTCGGCTTGTACTTGATTTGCTTAATCATCCCATGCAAACCCTACAATTGATATCAATTTTTGTACATCCTCTTTGATCTTTTTCCATTGACGAACCCGACCTGTAATACTGGGACATGAGACGTCAACACCGCATATGCAACTCACATTATTAGCAATACGAAAAGAAATAATTCTAAAGCCCCTTCTATTTATGTAGTCTTCCAGCTCTCTTAATGTGTCCACCAAAACAGAGTCCATTTTAATTATCCACATAACATGACGACGTGGTAGGAAAGTTGGCATACCTGTCTAAATAAGTATTAACACCAAATATTTATATTTTAAACATTATTTAGTTATATGAAATATTTATATATATAAATATTTCATATAACTAAATAATGTTTAACAAAGCAAAACACAAACACTAATAAACAACCATCATTAGTACATTAATTATTTCAAAGACTTAATAAATTAAAGAACTACTTATTAGCCTAAGCAATGTAGTTCAAACACTAATAAACTTTTTATGAAAATGGTTACCTCGAGTGATTGAATAGTGAGGACGATGATGAGTTGATGTGAAGAAGACGAGTTGAGTTGTAATTTTATAGGCACTAGTAATAGTTGTGGGGTTTAGAGCTTTGTATTTTGAGGTTTGAATGAAGAAGATGACAACAGTGAGAGAGTGGTCGGTTTAGACTTTGGTATTCTGTTTTCAGTTCAAGTAGACCCACCATTCTATATATTTATGTTGCTATTCATATTTACTAATCATAATTGTCAATATATGTACTGGCTATAGTGTGTACCCCTATAAGGAATCAAAATTAAGTCAGATTTACACAAGTCTTCACTTACTTAATATCCGTTAATCTATTAGTGGCCCCCAATCCAAATTCGTCGGCCTTCAAGTCTTCACTCTTCCAAAATATTAATTCACTTCAGTATTCGTCACGCAGTTTGGCATCAGGTCAACTTTTTTCCTGCTTTGAGTGTATTGATTCACTTATTTTTATTTTTTTTCATTGATTTCATAATGTAGCATTCTTTGTATGTTGGAGGCCAAACATTATGTCAAGTTGAAACTCCATCAGCTCAGAAACTTGAGTCTGCTACCCAAAACTCCATCAGCTCAGGTCAGGTCTTGTTGCCCACTCGTAATTTGGCTTTCATGTACTCTCTAATATCTAGACCTTATTACTTTGCATATGTCTCAGTTATGAGGCACAATTAATGTGGAACTGAAATTATCTCAGGGTCGGATAGAGAAGGTTAGTCATTATTAACACTGATCTCATCTTTTCACTCCAAAAAATTGTGGTCACGATACTTGTTCAATGTGTCCATTTATTAACACTTGTCTATTTTATTAACCTTACTTGTTGAGTCTCAACATTTAGCATGTTTGTTTTAAAAGAGAGATAAACTAACACTACATTCTGACCTCCAATGTTTGATTATAGTCTTCCAATTAATCCCCCCCCCCTTCCTCCTCCTAACTCTCTCTCTCTCTCGCCTGTGGGGTGTTGCGTACATGGTGTCATACACTGATCTTCTAAAACAGTGTTATCTTGAAGGTGAATTTATGCTGCCATAGTACGTCTATTTTGTGAAGGCTGACTTTTAGTTTAGTAGCTATTCAAATAAGCTGATCTTATGTTTTGTACGACACGAAAGGTAGGATTAAATGTACTCTTGCAGTTCATTATAGTATAATATGAAATTTGTTTATTCTAGTAATAGTTGAAATCGATATGTTTACGTAAGGTGGAAAATGTCACATGAAGAGTGTGAGAATACTCTTCAGACTTACTAGAAAGGTTGGTGCTCTCAATAAGGGGAAAACTTTGTACTGGAAAAAGGAGAACAATGCCATGGGTGGGACAAAGTGGTTGAAATTTTTAGGTCTGTTTGGCGATCCTCAAAACTGCATACAATGTTGCAACCTCATTGATGAACAAATTCTAAGATACCCCTCAGATAGTTGAATTTGAAGAAGATATAACTTAGCCTACCTATGCCCAAGTTTGCAAGGTTAGTGGTGCTCCTCTTGGTTTGCTATTTTTTGAATATTGAGGTCGATCGATCGTATTTGTATACTTTGTTGACTTGTATTGTAATGCTAGTATATTACAAGGTCCACTAGGCAGCCACAAAGACATCTTCTTTGCAATGTCTTAATGCCTTATTAGTCAGTATCTGCTTTGATTACTTAATTATTTATTTCGGTTTTCTTGCATATTTCAGGATTGTATTTGGTTGGTGAGAAGCAAGAATACGATTTTATTGGCTTTATCCAAAAACGTGTTGCGGACTACGCTTAAAACGAACGATAAGTGTGTTTAAATTCACATGACGACTCTGGCGGGCTGGGATGATTTATTTTTTAAACTTTTAAGATGTTTCATTTTGATTTTTATTTAAATACATGTAATAGTTATCTAAGTCTAGCTTGGATTTGGTTCAATGGAATTAGTGTTTGTGAATGCTATTTGAAAATTTAATGGATTATGTTTGTTAAGATTGTTCTTTAAGGTGTATAGGAATTCAGTAGAGATATGGAGTGCAGAAGCAATTCAGTGAATTTTTTTATTTTTATTTTTATTTTGTAAAAATTTTAACCATTTGTCACGATTTTGTAAAAACAAATATAAAAGTGTTACTTTTGATGACGGTTATAGATAACATTTACAACTATTTCAGGAAAACACGTCACTAAAAGGTGGTTGTATTATGATGGTTTTCAACTATTTGTGACTATTCTTCAAAGTGTATTTGTGACAGTTTTGGGAAAAAAAAATGACCCCTACTTGGTGAAAAAAAAAACAGTGACAAAAAACTTTTTATCACTATTTTTAACAGTGGCATAAATGTTTTTTTGTTGTAGTGAGATTTTCGATGTCTGAGCCGGGCATCGATTTCATAAGACATTTCCCAACTTCTCATGGTTTCATTTACATCCTAGTAGCCATAGACTATGTATTCAAATGGATCGAGGCCATAACATATCGTAACAAAGATCACAAAATTGTTGTGTGTTTTATAAAAGAAAACATTTTTCAAGATTTGGTGTTCCAAAATCCGTCATCAGCGATGGCGGATCATATTTTTGCAATCGAGTTTTTGAACATATCATGAAAAAGTATGGAGTAACCCACAAGTTTGCAACTCCATATCATCCTCAAACAAGTTGAAGTCTCAAATCGAGAAATTAAGCGTATCTTGGAGAAAACAGTTAATCCAAATAGGAAATACTGGTCGCTCGATCTAAACGATGTATTATGGTCATACAGAACCGCTTTTAAAACACCTATAGGGATGTCAACCTACATACTTGTCTTTGGAGAACCTTGTCATCTGCTAGTTGACCAAGAGTATCGTGCCCTGTGGGCAATAAAAAACCTTAATTATAATCTCGATACGGCAGGTGAAAAGCGTAAACTACAAATAAACGAACTTGAAGAGATTCTAAATGATGCTTATGACCTTTCAAAAGATTACAAAACCAACATAAAAAGAATTCATGACAAACGTATTTTACGAAAACTTTTCGAAATTGGTCAAATTATTTTGCTTTATAACTCAAGATTGTACCTTTTCCTAGGAAAACTTAATAGTCAATAGACTGGTCCTTTCAAGATAACTGCAGTCTCTCCTTATAGGGCTATTACTTTAAATAACCAAAAGGATAACAACACATTTCAAGTAAATGGTCAATGCTTCAAGCACTTTCATGAGTTATGGTCTACGGATGTAGAGGAAACCTTTCTTTAAGATCCTGTCTACGAGGATTAAATACTCTTTTTCCATGATGTGTTCCTTCCCCTTTTCCTTCCATTCTGTCTTTTTCTTAAAAGGGAATACATCAATAAAGTAACCGGACCCTCAATTTAGAGTGTGTGGTTGTAAGTGCTGGAACCTTACTCCATGCATATCTTGCATATTCTTTGTAAAAAACTTTTTACTCGTCGTTTGAGTAAATTTTAACCTGTGGAGCGAGTATACAATTTCTTTTTCTTTATTTTACATTTGTTTTTCAAAACAGTTGTTTTCTCCGTTTTATTAACGCAAGAGTCTCGATACATCAATTAGTCATGTGATTTTCTAAAAACAAAATGGGCAATCGATTCTACACAGACCAACCCCTAGAAAAATGCAATCTAGGGGCAGTTTGAGATTAGTTTTGCTTATTAAGGGTCGCCTATATCACTGCGCTATTCGCACGGGTCAGGACATGTCTTGCGCAGTAAATCCCCCAACTCGCATAGCTAAAGCTCTGTCTATCTAGATTGGGTTCGCCCAGAACTGACATGAAAGTTGCCTGAGATTACCTGTTATGGTTTGTTTTCAAAAATTAGCATTTAGAATCATGGTTTTTTGAGTACAAAGTATCTTAAAACATCTCTCCATAGTTTTCAAAACCGGAGGATATAAAAATGAAAATTATACGCCCCGTAGTAACGAAAATGATACCGAATTCACGAATAATTTTATCTTCTTGTCAAAAACTCTATATGGTTAGAGATATCTTTTGTTTTGGAAAACCAACTAAAAAAATAAAAAACTATGGAGTAAACAAATAGTGTAACCCAAAGTGATATTATTCTCTGTTTAATTATATCTTTTGCCTCCACCTCTATATTTGTTTTGAGAATCTGATGTTTAAAGACTCAACCTTGTACAAACTTTCAAAAAAATTAAGTATTTTAAATTCTCAGAATCTTTCCCCTTCTCAACCTCTCTTTCTCAAAACTTTCAAAACTTTTCCAAAAATGTCTTCTGTTAAGAACAAAACCCTCCACCTAGCAAGACTAGAAGGTTCAGTTTCAATGATCATGTGTAAACAGTTTCTAGAGAACTACTATTAAAGATATGGACACAAATACCAAATAAATACTGACACGTAATTTGGGATTAGGGTTTAGGGTTTAGGGTTTAGAATCTCCAAATAAATACTGACACGTAATTTGGGATTAGAGTGGTAGTGTAACAATGGCCTTTAGTAGAATAAGCCATTTGTTGACGGACTTGGGCTGTGTGTTCTGGGAAAACATGGGAAGCCCAAGCCCATCAGGAGGCCTAACCCTAATTTCTCCTCATGGTCCCTATTGTAGCCTATAAAAAGAAACCTCTTTCTCTGGCCGTTTTTCTCTCATACATCACTCAAGCAAAAATAGATCCAATTCGGTTCTAAGGTTATGAGAGAGAGAGGTCAAGTGAGAAAGAAGAGGTTAGAAGATCATTGCCCACACAACGTCCACTCTGTGCATAGGAATACAATAGAAGATCAAGAGATTGCTGATTCTGGATTCTCAGAGTTATCACAGCTGATCTACAAGTATGATTTTCTATCCAAAATTGTGAGAACCCATTAATTCCGCTGCGCATGGTTTTCACGGTTTGTAGAAATTTACATTCTGAAATAACGGTTCATATAACATATACGTGTATCACAGTTAAGAAATTTCCACTTATGATCTCCTATCTTTATTGGAAATATCTAAAATACTTTAACGTCTGCGACCCTCAGCTACAGTCCCGTAATAGTGAAATATTGTTCTTTTACGTATCTTTCAATCTCTTTGTCCATGCTTTTGTTTTTACTATTTTACCCCTTAGTTGTTTAGTAAATTGACAATATTGCCCTTAGGTTTTAAGCAAAATGCACAACTTGCGTGCATCCATCTAGTTATTCTATAAAGCTTGCACATGTAGCTA
Organism: Coptis chinensis; assembly: GCF_015680905.1. Classification (NCBI taxonomy): domain Eukaryota; kingdom Viridiplantae; phylum Streptophyta; class Magnoliopsida; order Ranunculales; family Ranunculaceae; genus Coptis; species Coptis chinensis. The sequence continues at coordinate 81,415,934 of NC_141464.1, forward strand.
TACATAATCAATCAACAGTAGCACATATGGTCCAATATATAAGTGGCTCATTTTGCACAGTAGCATTAATCCAACAATAGCACTATTTGCACACTTAAGGTATTACCATACGGAACCTGATCCCTACTTAACTAAAAATAAGAAACCATCCTGATCCCTTCAAAAGAATTAACTTGATAAAAAACCGGCCCAATAACTTAAAGTAGAAACTGGCCCATAAAGTTAAAACTTAATCCGGCTCAAAAACTTAATAGTGACTCAGACTATACAAAATAAACCAGTCCAAAGAAAGGCCCATACATCTGTCCCATCAAACTAAGTAAAGGGATCCAAATTCAAAAAAATTGAATCGGCCCTTACCAAGTAATAACCCATATAAAATTAAAACTAACCAAAACAAAGGCCTAAGCCTAAAAGTCTAAAACCAACCAATTTATTCAACCTGACCCACTTGAAAACATAAGGACCAACCCACATAAAAATATAAAACCGCCCTAAAGAAACAAAAGACTTTTACTCCGGCTCAAACCCAAAAGTCTAAACAGATATAGTGGATCTAAAATAAGATAGGGAGCACCGGATCGTGCTCTCGGTTGTCTCCCTCACCAACGAATCTATTTCCACCGATCAGCCACCATCAAACACCAAATTAAACTTTGTCCACTCTAAACCCACCAATTTTAATCCCCACTAAAAACCCAAACTTTTGACATAACAAAAACCCAATTCCCTCACTCCTCAAAAATTCAATCTCGACGCCATTAGCACCTTTGGAGTTTCAACAGCACCCATACAAACCACCAATCACTACCGAAATAGTTCAGTTTTGATCACTAACAACAACTCAACACTAGGATATAATCAAAACTCGATTCCCCTCACCAGGGCCGGCTCAAGGTAAACTGAGGCCTTAGGCAAAGACAAAATATGGGGTCTTTAATGGAGGAAAATAAAATCTAGTGTAAGTTATTAAAAGTAAAATAAAAGTGTAGTAAAAACCCATATTATCTATTGAAGTAAGCCCCATTTTGTAGATTTTATACATATAGTAAATTGGAAAGAAAAGCTCCAAGTTTTGTCATACCAAAGTAGAGCCATGAAAGATATTTTTTTTTTTAATTTTTTTGAAACCTTACCTTCTAAATTTGAAACTGACAATCAAGAATTAGAGAGATGAAAAAAAAAAAGAGGAAGTGAGACGAGAATATGGAGAGAAGACGAAGACAGATTGTTGGACTCTTGATTCATGGAAAGTTATTTATTCATATCTATTATTTATTTCTTTTTTTATAGTTTTTTTCAAGAAAGAAAGCTGGTTAAATGAGGACACTTACAAAGAAATAAGTTCATGACTCATTTGTGACCGCTAGATTAATGATAATCTTTAATGAACTTCTTGAATGTGTACTTATCATAATTAATACTCTCCGAAATTTAGTGCGAGAAGAGAAAGAATTTAGTTAATTAGTTGCATCGAATGACTTTTATATCCTTGGTTTGCTAAAATATTACATAATTGAAAATAGGATTTGGTGAAAGTGTAAGGCTAGTTTAGTAATAATGAGGCATTTCCAAATGAGAGGCCTTAGGCAGCTAACTCGCCTAATAGACGAGCTGGCACTGCCCCTCACTTACCCAAAATCGAGTTCGACTCCATTAACAACCTTTACAGAGCTTCAACAGTTTAGCCAAAACAAAACTCAATATACCCAACTCAATCAACAACCAACCGACATCATTCAACAACCGATATGGTAATCCAAACATTTCAACAGGTCAACAAATCAATTTCTCAACAGTTAACAATTTTTAACAATTCGACAGGATAATCGACAATAGATAAACCAAACCATAGTCAAAATCAATTAATATTCGACAGGATGCTCAACAATATGTATTCCAATTCGATAGCATGTAGAATAAGCATTGAAGAGAATGAGCATAAACCTTATATATTTGATAGTAAAGTTTTTAAACAGACATAAAAATCTAGGTTCAGTGAAAGATAAAAATATCTACTCACTCGTGATACGCTCCTGTTATCAGTAGATCTCCAGCAATAAGCCTCCCTTTTCCTCTATGCGTAAAACTCTATTTTTATTTTTATTTTCTCTATGTAAAACTCTTCGTGTGAACTCCTCTCTGTGTTTATATTTTTCAAAACCCCTGAAAATAGGGAAGAGAGTTTATCCTCTTTACCCATGTTTTCTCTTTCCACTAATATTTATCCTATTTGTTTTATTGTCTTTATTCTTATTATTCGTTTTATAGTACTAGAAAATATATAAAAATATACGCGGTGTTATAAGTAGATTCTAAGAGGGCATGTACTTCTTGGATGTAAGAATCCTCAGTAGTGCCAAAGGAAAAAAAATTGGTACATCTGATTATCTAGAAAAGTCTTCTTAAAATAATCTTGAGCAAGACTCTCTATCATGTTAATTTTGCCATCTATAGTTGTGTCTGGTGTCTGTTGCATCATCTTAAAAATATTAACCTCAATAGCAAGGTTTCCAAAGGAAATGGACATCGAACCATCGTGGCAATTAATGAGGGCATCGGTAGTTGCTAAGAAAGGATGCCCTAAGATGATAGGAACAGAGTCATTGGCGACTTCTGTGTCTAAAATGACAAAATCAGCTAGATAATAGAAGTCTTGTACTTTAACAAGAATATTTTCAACTACGCCCTTAGGATACTTAATCGAACGATCAGCTAACTGCAAAGTCATTTTAATCGGTTTTAGATCGTGTATACCTAGTTGTTTATAAAGGTAAAGTGGGAGTAAGTTAACACTCGCCCCTAGATCTAGAAAAGCAGCTGTTGTGAAAGTATCACCTAAGGTGTATACCAGGGTCCTTGTACTTAACGATCCCGTTGTGCTCAGTTAAAGAGGGAAATTGTTCTGTTAAGAAGGCTTCTTTATGTATGTTTGTTTTCCTCTTTGTTGTGCACAAATCTTTAAAAAGCTTAGCGTGTGTTGGAAAACGTTTTATGGTGCCGAGGAAAGGTAGATTTATAGTTAAATTTTTAAAAACTTATCTAATCTCGTCAAAACTATCTTCTTTCTTTAGCATAGCTAGTCTCTAGGGAAACGAGGGGGTTTTCCCTATATTTAGCGTAATGGTCAATATGAGTATCGCCCTTTTCTTTAACTTTTGTTAGTTTCCCCTTAGGTTGAGGTTTAACTGGTACTTCTACCATGGTAGGATCTTCAGTTTCAACTATGGTATCTAGTAAGTTTTCTTTATCTTGTTATGGGGAATCCTCAGGCATTATTACTTTGTTGTCAACCACTTTCCCTGAATGGAGAGTAGTTATGGCCTTTAATTCTCCTTGTATTATATTTTCATTACTAGAACTACCATTTAATTCAAAGGCTATGTTTGTTGATTTTGGATTAGGTACAGGTTGACCTGGAAACACGCCTTTTTGTTGGGTCGTTTCTTGGGCTAACTGTTAGATTGATTGTTGGATGACTAGTAATATCTGCTGTTGAGCTTGCGTGTATGCATCGAATCTATCAGTTTGGGAAGGTTGAGTTGCCACAGGTTGTGTAACAGGAACTATCTCACATTGATTATTAATGGGTGGATTTTGATAGTTGTTATTAACTGGGACTAAACTTGTATTATTATTATTATAGTTACCTTGCCCTTGTCCTTGCCTTGGTTGATATTGATTGTAGTTGTTGGTGGACCTAACGTTTTGATTATTAAAACCTGGAGGTGCTCCTTGATGGTGATTACTACGCTAACTAGAATTAGGATTTTGTCTCCAAGATGCGTTAGGTATATAATTAAAAGCACAGACATCTTTTGGCTGTGATTGTGGTTGTTCATAAGCAAGAGGACAATAATGATCAGAATGCTCAAGACTATAACATAAATTACAGCGAAGAGAGTTTATATTCATGACGGGAGTTGGTTTCTTTTCTTGTTTTTTAACAGAAAGGGCATCTACCTGACGAGTAAGGGATTCAATTAAAGTGTTAAGTTAAGGATCTTGTTTAATCTCAAACATACTGGCTGCCTTAGCTGTAGAAGAAGGAATGGAGCGGGAGTAATCGTTACCTCCCCAGTTGTTACTTTTCTTGGATTGATTATCTAGAAAGTTATAAGCATCTGTGGCTCCTTTACCTAGGAAATTACCTTCATTCATGATATCTAAAGTATCTTTATGATGTTGGGATAGGCTTTTGAAGAAGGCACGAACTAGTGTGTCTTTACCCAGATTATGATGTAGACATTCTACTAGAAGATCAGTGTAACGATTCCAAGCCTCAGAAAAGGATTCTTGAGGCTTTTGGCAAAAGAAATGAATATTTTATAACATCTCATCAGTCTTCTGTGGCAAGTAAAATTGTTCCATAAATAATTCTACTAGTTTTTCCCAATGTCGACAGAGTTCGGCTTTTGTGCTATTAGCCAAGCAGCCGCTTTGTCAGCTAGGGTGAAAGGAAACACCCTGAGCTTTATTTGTTCAGGTCTTATATTAGGATGATGAAATGTAGTAAGAACTTGTTGTATCCTACGTAAGTGTTGATAAGGCTTCTCATTGTCTAACCCATGGAAAATAGGTAGCAGATTAAATATATTGGGGGGTATTCTAAAATCTCTCATAGTATCTGCAAGAATTATACAGGACTCAGGTCCATCGGTTAAAGCCTTATAGAAATCAAAGAGAGGTCTCTCTGCTATTTCTTCACCGATTGCTACAAATGTAGTGTTGGTGGATGTAGGTGGTATATGTATTATGATTGGTGAATTTCTAGATAGGCGATTATTTATGTGTCTATGATAAACTAATATAGCAGGTCTATGCGTACCAGATCTTAATCTCATGCAAGTTTTAAGTCTAATATGCAATTCCTAATGAGCATGCAAAAATAGCTTGATTATTACTAGAATTAGAATCCTCTGATAGCCAAAAATTTTGTCACATGGTTTTCCAAGAGAAATAAAAATGGCAAATTTCTTGGCTCAGTTTCAGTCAATTAAAAGCTCTTGTGATCATCTCGTCATTTCAGTAACAACATCATCGAGGTAGAAGAAAGATGTCATCTGCTTAAAGTGAATCGGGTATGCCAAATCTGCAGCAGCCATCTATGTCATGGAGTAATCTCTTCAGCAGACCATCTCCTTCCACCACTATTTTAAAGAACTTCTCGCCCTCTTTCTTTAATGGAGTCGCTATTGTGCCTCAAGAGATTGTCGATGAAGGGATAGAGGAATGGAAGAATGTATTAGTAGGATACTTCCTTGACAAACGTATGGCTTTTCCATATGTTAAAGCTAGTCTCGAGAGAAGCTGGAAACTAAAAGGCAACATGGAAATCACTACAGACTGCGACCTTTTTTATATAAAGTTCTCTACTAAAGAAGATAGATCTATGGTCTTGGAAGGTGAACCGTTGTTTATATCAGGCAAGATTTTCGTGATATGGCCATGGACGGTGGAAGCAGAGTCTTTTAGGAATAATGTTAATACAATTCCGATATGGGTTAAACTAGCTCATGTTCCAAAAGAGTTTTGGACCTTAAATGGCTTGTCGTACCTTGCCTGCATCCTGGTAGGAGCTTTATGCATGGATGAGGCAACTGCGAAGAAACAAAGATTATCGTTTGCCAAACTCTGTATTGTTATTCCACTCAATTACTCTTATCCTTCATCTGTTAAGCTAAAAGTAGGGGAAAGAGAAGTTAAAGTCCAAGCAGAATACCCTTGGGAGCCAGTAGCATGTTCCAAATGCTCAAAGTTTGGTCACTTACCATCTAAGTGCCATATTGGTGCAACGACTGGGTGGAGAGTAAGAAATGTTAGTAGATCAGCTAACATTGTAGATACAACAAGTAATGGAAATGGTGCAGCTACGTCAGGGTTACATGCATCTCAAGGACCAACATAGCTGGTAATCCTACAACCAATGCTTGGGTCTAATGGAACTGTTGTTAGACAGAATGAAGTCATTCCAGTTATTGTGAGACCAACTCAAGTGGTACCAACAACAACCACAGCTAGGCCAATGGATGCACAGAATGAAGATGAGCATAGTCCAGCAGCTATTCATGGAACAAATGAGGAGCCTGCAGTGCAAGTAACTCCCTATAGTAACCTTCAAAACAATCTGATGGAAGGAAATTTGGAACTCTCAGTGGTTCCTGTGGTGAGCCCTTATGTTGTAAATGATATTGCAGTTGTTAATCCGCAAGAGGTAGGGTTCGTAACTCCAAGACAGGTGGCTCCAAAGACAACTCTGCCTCATTTCTTGTAATCGGAAATTTATACTAATGAGAGGAACTCTTTTGATGTCCTAGCAGATAGTGAAGATGAGATTGTCTCTGATATGGTGGGAGAAGCAAGAGATATGTTTGTTGAGCACACACAAGCAGCAGAAGTCATTGCCAAACAAACAACTCAGGTGGTTGTACTTGATGGGAATGGAGCAAGCCCACAGAGCAATAATAGAGGTGCAACTAACAGCCAAGCTAAAAGGGGAAGAGGTTGACCAAAAGGGTCTGGGAACAAAAGAGGTAGAGGTCATTAGATAGTTATTATATGGCTATGTGTGTTTGGAACATAAAAGGTCTCAACGACCCAAATAAAGCAAAGCAGATTAGTAAGTTTATAAGGGCTAAACAACTACTTTTGTTAGGTCTGTTAGAAACGAAGGTTAAAGCTGTGAATTTTGATTACATTAGCTCGCTGTGTCCACCATCTTGGAAATGTGAACATAACTACAACAGTGATGATGCGGGAAGGATTTTGATATTTTGGGATGTGATAAGAGCCCAAAACTGTAGTTTTAACCCTGTAACAGTCATACTTTTAGACCAATTATGTGAGTAATAATTAAGAGTTAACACTGATTACGTGTTTTTATGCATTTCAGGTTTCAATGTCAATTATGTGCAGAAATATGCCACTTTGATGAGATAAAGGAGCAATGGTTGGTTGCTAAGGAGTTCTATGATTAAAGGCCAAGATTCAAGAAGACAAAGCCTTTCTAAAGCCCGGTCAAAGCTGAAAAGTCAAAGTCAATGCGGGCAGAAACAGCACTCAAAGTCAGCATAACTTCCGAAGGCCGTATCTTTGGACTCAGACCTCGGAATGGGGCCTACCTTATGTCAAAACGACCAGCTCGGAAAGAGCTTTCCAATGGTCCAAGCCTTGACCCAATCAGAGGAGCAAAAGTGGACGAAAAGTCTGTTGAAGCCAACAGCAAACAAGAGGCCTTTTGAATTTGAAAGCATTGGGTTTTGGGCCTGATTCTCTGGCCCAAAATATGGCTCCAAGCCCATGCACGATTTTTGGATCTGAAAGTATAAAAACCAAAGCTTAGCTCTTGGTTAATGGTAGATAGTTAGAGGCAGCTAGTTAGACCTAAAACTATAGATAATTATAGATCTAGTTTTCATGTAATAAAATTAAGTTCAGTTTTAAATTCAATTCTTGTTTTAGATTAAATTCTTAGAATCATTATTCTTAATTAGTTTGATAAATAAAATAGCTATTTGTCAATTTCAATTCTTGTCATTTACATTTGTGTTAGATCTGATTTCATTTATTACTTGTTATTCAATTCTTAGTTATTAATTAGATTTTAATTATTGTTTAATTTAGATTAGTAAATGTCAATTCTTTATATTATGTTTAGTTTTAATTTAACCAGAAATGATTGCGTAATGATTCTCGGCTAAACCTCCATTAGAGGGGGTTGAGAAGCCTTGATGAAAGCTTGATTCCGATTATCGTAGAAGTAAATTAAGTAATTCCTTTCCACTCTAGAAGCGATTAGTTCACCATGAGAATGGGTTTAATCATTCACATGCTAGTTATGAATTGGTAGGAATGCCATGTGTAATTAGGGATTAGGAAGAACCAATTACTCTTCAAGCGATTCAATTCGGATTCTGACGATTAAATGCGTTAATAGGATTAAGTCGCGTTAAGGTGGAATCAATCCCCCTCTAACTCCGTATCATAGAACCAACGTAGCATTCCCATAGTTGTTCTAATAGTCGACTAGTTGCATCTTGTGGGTAGTTGCATCGTAGTCTAGTTGCCACTTCGTAAATCTCTCATTAGACTTTAGAGTTAAGAGTATTTATACGTCGAAAACACATCATGTGAAAGGACTAGGAGTGGAACGAACTTCCTACTCAACTATGTTCAATAGAATTGAGAGTAGAACAATCTTTGATAAGCAATAGGCACATAGAATAGTTCTAGTTTACTTACGTTTTGAGTTCATCGTTCATTTCATAGGTAAACTATTCAATTTTATCTTTTATCAGGATGTTGGTAGAGTTTCAGTTGACTAGGTGAGGGAAACTTCACATCTTATCCACTGTAAGGTGACTCTACTACATAACTCAGCTGAGTTTTTCTTTATTTATGCTAGTAATAATATGAATACTAGAGCGAGATTATGGCATGACATGGTTTCTATAAGCTCAAACATCGCTGGCCCTTGGTGTTGCGTGGGTGACTATAATAATGTGTTATTCACACATGAGAGAGTTGGAGACCTTCCAGTCCATCCAAGATAAACAGTTTCTTTCTCAAATTGTCTAGTTGCAGCTAGACTATACGACATCAAATCAGTGGGGTGTACTCTCACATGGACCAACTATGGCTTAGGCTTGAATAGGAAATGGGCAAAATTGGATAGGTGCTTGGTGAATCAATGCTGGAGTGCAACTTTCCCAAGTTCTATGGTAGATTTCTTGACTCAAGGAATATCAGACCACTCACCTATTATGGTTTCTTGGATAGATGCATACAGGTGTAGTCCACCATTCAGATTTAGTAATTTTTGGATTCATACTCCAGAATTCAGGGATACGTACTTTGCAATCTTGTTGGTCAATTCAGTTGTATGGTAGTGAGATCTACATCTTAACTCAGAAGTTGAATATGCTAAAATCAAAGTTGAAAAGGTGGTCAAAGCAATCTTTTTCCAATCTTCACCAGAAAACTGAAATCTCCAGGAAGGAATTAGAAGAGATTCAAAAAATACTACAAGTACTACCACTTGATCATAACTTGGGTTTGGAGGAAAAGGAGCTCAGAATCAAACTCTGTGAGAACATAAGACTGGAAGAAGCATATCTATAGCAGAGAGCCTATATTGAATGGACAGTGCACGGAGACAGAAGTACTGAATTCTTCTACAATACCATCAAGGAGAGGAAGGCCATAAATTATGTTTGGGTGGTAACGGATATGCATCAACAAAGATGTGAGGGACAAGAAAAGGTGGCAGATGCCTTTATTGAATATTACTAGTCCATTCTAGGACAAGATTCTCAAGCAAACTGCTCTGTGTCTCAGCTGGAAATCATTCCTGTTAGGAGTACTGTGTCTGTTGAACAATCTACAGTTATATGTAGTGACATCACTGTAGATGAGATCATGGAGGCTGTTTTTAGTATGGATGACAACAAAAGCTCGGGGCCTAATGGATATAATGCTTGCTTCTACAAGAGAAACTGGGACTGCCTTGGGCAAGATTTCTCTGCATCTGTTCTTTCTTGTTTTGCAAGAAACAATATTCCAAGAGGTGTTAACTCTACATTCATATGCCTTATCCCCAAAGGTTTAAGCCCTACAAAAGTTGAAGAGTTTAGGCCCATTTCTTGCTACAATATTGTTTATAAATGCATTTCGAAGATTCTCACTAATAGACTAATGCCTTTCATCTCATCTTTGATATCTATTAGCCAAGTAGCGTTTCTTCATGGCAGATTAATTCAAGACAATTTGTTGTTGGCACATGAATTGATTAGGCAGTACACAAGGAAGTATGGTACGGCCAGATGCTCTATCAAGGTGGATTTAAAGAAAGCTTATGATATTCTCTCATGGGAAGCTTTAGAACTTATTCTCCATAGATTTAACTTCCCCAGCAAATTTGTCAATTGGGTGAAAATATGTTATACTGCACCCCATTTCTCCATCTTGATCAATGGTACGCCTCATGGGTACTTTGAAGGTAAAAGGGGACTCAGACAGGGTGATCCCATATCACCCTACCTATTTGTACTTGTTATGGAATTGTTGAGTGGCCTTCTTTCTCATAGCCTACAGGAATGCGGGATTAACCCTCATTCGAAATGCAAGAAGCTGAATATAACTCATCTTTGCTTCGCGGATGACATTTTGATCTTTTGTAGAGGGGATGAAAAGTCTATCATGGCCATCAAGCAGGACTTGGAAACTTTTGCTGCATTAACTGGGCTTAACCTCAACCCCTCCAAAACTTCTTTGCTTGTGGGAGGTCTAACTGATGATGAAACTAAAGCCCTGGCTAACTGTATGGGAGTTACTACTGCTTCTCCACCCATATCATACTTAGGCCTTCCTCTATTTTCAGCAAGACTTGGCGTCAAGGATTGTTTTCCTCTTATACAGAAAATCACTTGCAGAATATCTAATTGGAAGAATAGATGTTTATCTTATGCAGGTAGACTCCAACTTGTTCAAAATGTGTTATCCTCTTTCCACACATATTGGGCTAGAGTCTTTATTCTACCTATGACCATCTTAGATCGTGTTACAAAGATGTGTAATAGATATCTATGGTGTGGAGCTGACATGAAGTTGAAAGTATATCCTGCAAACTCAGCCACTATCAGATTAAGAAAGGTGGAAGGTGGCCTTGGTATAATTGACCCAAAAATTTGGAACAAAACTGCTTATTGTGGACTTGTCTTCAAAATTGCTAGTAAGGAGGAATCTCTGTGGGCGCAGTGGGTGTGGACATATTAGATTACAAGTAAGCATTTGTGTACTATGGAGGTGCCCAAAGACTGCTCTTGGGTATGGAGAAATGTTTTAGACCATAGGGAGACAGCAAGCCAGTTTACTCAACACATGATTGTCAATGGCAGAAACACTTCTCTCTGGCATGATCCCTGGTGTTCAAGTAGACCTTTGTGGTTGAATACAGAAGCAAGATTAATTCTAAATTTCCCCGAGGACGCCACAGTTGAGGCACTTATTTCATCTGGTGACTGGTGTGCTGATGTGCACAATCTCCCCCCTTGTGAAGTCAAGCTATGGATCCTTAGTACGAGCATACATCTAAATCTGGAAAAGGACTAGGTGCTGTGGACGGAGACTAGTTCAAGTATGTTCACAACAAAGTCTGTGTATCAATCTTTGAAATCATTTAGAGCTAAAGTCCCATGGTATAGACTGGTGTGGGGAAAACTGGTTACGCCCAAGCATTCTTTCACAAGCTGGCAATTGTTTTCGAGATCACTTCTGACGCAAGACAGGTTAATAGTTAGGAAAATTCTATCCAGTTCATCGTGTTACTTATGTAATCGCGTAAGGGAAAACTCCAAACATCTCTACTTCGATTGTGATTTCTCTAAAACACTGTGGGCTAAAATTAAGAGAGAGTTGGGATTAAGTGGAATTGTTAAGGGCTCAAATCCTGAGTGGTTTGACATCCTTCAAACTACTAATCGCAAATCTATTCAAGCTAATATCTTAAAGGCTTTTGTATGTGCTACCATCAATGCTATATGGGTGGAACGAGCGAATGAGAGAAGATTTCAAGGTAAGAAACAGTCAATTGTTGAAGTTGGCAATGTTATTTTAAACCTAGAGAAAATCTCGTTGCAAGGGCAACTGAAGGAGATTAAAGATTCAACAGGCGCGAAAATTCTAATGCAAAGATTAGGTATACAAACTTAGTTTGCGTCAAAGGTCCCTGTCACTTGTACATGGGCTTCACCTGAGGCCGATGAAGTCACGTTGAATCCTGATGGCTTAGTAAGTAACAATGGCTCGAGCTATGGAGGTTTGGTTAGAAATTCAGAAGGAGTGCACTTCATGTACAAGGGATGCAATCCTTCTAGTTTAGTTCTTGTCCAGGAGCTTAGAGCAATTCATCAAGGATTGAAATGATTCAAGATAATGGGTTTTAGGAAGTGAAGGTTGCATCTGGCTCACTAAGAGCAGTATGCATACTTTTAGGTTCGGAGAGTGCTCCTTGGTACTGTCAGCGTTTAGTAGCCTCCATCAAGCTGCTAAACCCGTGGTTTGATAAGATTGTATACATCCACTGTTTTCGTGAAAGTAATAGGGCAGCAGACTTTATTGCTAAGAGTGCTAATTGTAATGCACCCTTTGATATGATATACCTGACACCTTTAGAGGAAAGTCTAGAACAAATTGTAAGAGAGGATGCCGCAGGTCATGTGTACTTAAGAGTTTCTTAATACAGGTTGGGGTCTGCCTAACCCCTAAATGCTTCAAAAAAAAATAAATCCTTTGATAGTAAATTCGAGGATGTATAGAGGTGTTACCTGGAGCGTCCTTGCTATGTGTATAAATAACATCTTCAACAGCCTTGAAGCACGTCTACGCTACTTGAACAATTATACGAATACTGGTCCGGGTACACGGTGTGGATTGTGAAGTCCTATAAAAAGATTAACCTTATTAGTTTTAAAATTTTTAAGAATTAGGAAAAGGCTTTTTACTGTGGGCTTCATGTTGGACCTTGATTGTTAGGCCTATGAAACGGGCTATGGTAGTAGGTAGGCTTACTAACTATTTTTTTTTTCTTTTATTTTTTTTTTTATCAAACCAACGGCCAGGTCACTTAGGAATTTGAGGGAGGTTGTCTGTGCATGCATGTTCCTTAATTAGAGAACCCCAAATTCCTTCAGTTTGCTAGACACCGTTTAGAATGAAGAAAAATAACTTTTAAAATTTTTGGAGTTGATAGCATACGAGTACTGTACTGTACTCATGAGATAATATTGGAAATAATATTAAAAAATTAATTTAAGCTAATTAACCTAGGGCGCATGCGCGCTTAGAATTATGGCAAATTGGGAGCGATGCGCGCCTAAGAAGTAGATTAATGCGGGTCGCACCTAGTGAAGGCAATTTGAGGGCGCACGCGCGCTCGTGAGTTAAAATAGGGTTTCAAATTTTTAGGGTCAGGTCACGGGAGGGCAGGGAGTTGGTTGAACAACTCGTATGCTCTCGAACAGTAGCAAAAAAAATTGAAGAAATTACGAACAGTGTTTTAGTGTGTGTTTTGTGAATAGTGAAAATAGTGTTTTGTAATATAAGCGCGCATAATGTAAACGAACTAGATGGCAAGCAGCGCCATTGATAAAATATAATTAAAATGTACTAGCCTGGTGAACAGTAAATATGGAGATGGAGAAATAGTAATTTATCAAGATATGAAAGTCTCTAAATCATGTGAAATAGGGAGGAGTAGTCGTTTCGCAAAACTCTAGTTATACAGTACTTGGATGCGAGTTTAGATTAGAAGTATGCTTCACTAATGGGAGTCAAAACAGTAGATATGAGGTTAAAATAATGAATTTAAATTGACAGGAGAAGATATTAAAAGGGGTTTAATCCGCCACGCGATTCGATTAATTATTAGTTAGTATTGAATCGCTTTTATTGATCCTTAGTGAAAACCAAGTCCTCTCGGATCGAGGTTTCATTAGCATGAGAGTGTAGCTCCACCACAAATCTCTTTAGTGGTGTCTCTATACTCTAGTTCTCCATTATGACCTCCATCTCTAATTCCTCATAACGAAGAACTTGACATTCTTTTATGCAACACAATAAAACTACTGGTTACTCATCCTCACATGGCTTCATAAACCTCCTCTAATGGAGGTTTAGCCTAGTGTCATAGGAATCATTACACTAAAGCAATAATAAGGGGACATAATTGAAAATACAATAATTGAAATTAAACTAAAACTTTTGATTGATTAGGAATTAATGGTGGCTACAAACTAAATTATTCTAACTCGATCTAAAGAAAGTAAAACTAATTAAAACTAAACTAAACTAATTATTAACTAAGGAGGGGAAGGGGATGAGAGTTTAGCATTAACCCTCTATATATAGGAGAGGGATAGGGTTACATTTTTGTGCATGGGCCAAAAAGAAGGAGTTTGGGCCTCTAAAGTGAGCCTAAAGTCTATTAGGTCATGTCTAAAATGGCCAATTCTACTGAAAATTATTTCAGTGCCTTTTTCATCTACTTTTACAGCTCTGATTAGGGTAAAGTTGAGTCCATTGGAAAGCTTATTCCGAGCCGGTCGTTTTAACATAATGTAAGCCCTATTCCAAGGTCTGAGTCTAAAGATATAGCCTGTTAAAGTTCTGTTGACTTTTCTATCATTTTTCTACCCAGATTGGCTTTGACTTTCCAGCTTTAAGTGGGCTTGAAAAAGACTTTTCTCCATGATTCTTGGGCTTTAAATGTAGAACTTCTTCGGTAATCATCTTGACTCAATTTTCATGCAAAAGTGGTGCTTTTAGTCACCTAATCAACTTCAAGTCCGGAAATGCACAAAAACACGTAAACAGTACTAACTCTTATTTATTATAAACATAATTGGCCTAAGTATAGTAGTATGAAGGGGTTTAAACTACATAAGGCAAATAAGGCAAATTGGGCACGCGTTCATGATTTAAAGCTAGGGTTTGAAATTTTTAGGGTTAGGTCACGGGAGGGTAGGGAGTTGGTTGCGCAACTCGTATGCTCTTAGACAGTAGCAAAAAAAATTGAAGAAATTGCAAATATTGTTTTCTGTGTTGTGTTTGTGAATAGTAAAAATAGTGTTTTCTAAGCTAAACATGCGTAATTTAAACGAACTAGATGGCAGCAGCGCCATTGATAAGATAATTATTTTATGAGTGTGTGAACAATAATGAAGAGATGAAGAAATAGTAGATTTAAAGAGAGGGTTTGGGTTACATTTTCGTGCATTGGTCAAAAAGAAGGACTTTGGGCCTCTAATGTGAGCCCAAAGTCCACTAGGTTAAGGGAGATTTTGGGCCTCTAATGTGAGCCCAAAATCCATTAGGTTAAGGGGGACTTTGGGATATATTACATCTACTAGAAATTACTTCAGTACTCTTTTTGTCCATTTTTACAGCTTTGATTGGGACAAGGCTGGATCCATTGGAAAGCTGGTTCCAAGCCGGTCGTTTTGAAATAAAGTAGGCCCAATTCTAATGCCTGAGTCCAAAGATACGGTCTATTGAAGTTTTGTTGATTTTTTATGTTCTTTTTCTACCCAAATTGACTTTGACTTCCTAGCTTTGACTGGAGTTGAAAAAGACTTTTCTTCATGATTCTTGGGTTTTAAACATAAAACTTCCTCAGCAATCATCTTTACTCGTTTTCCATGCAAAAATGGTGTCTTTAGTCACCTAATCAGCTTTAAGTCCTGAAATGCACAAAAACACATAAACAGTACTAACTCTCATTTATTATAAACATAATTAGCCTAAGTAGAATATTATTAAGGGGTTTAAACTACACTTTTGGGTGTTTATAACACATGTTACGATAGTTTTTCCATCTTACTAAAAGTGCATGATACTTGTTCAGGCACTACAAGTATTAGCGAGAATAAACTTACTCTCGTTAGAGAGCATGTCATCCTAGACAATCGCCAATTTCTCGTCCTCCACCTACTAAGATGGCCGATGAAGTAGTGCAAGTTGAAGAGCCTCTCTCCAACTTCTACACATCCTTGCAAGATGGACCTACATCTTGTATACGACTTACACCGCTCATGAGCGATTTTTGCATTCCACCAAACGTGTTCAATCTTCTACCCATCTTCCACGGGTTTGAACACGAGTTACCGTACAAACATCTACGTCGGATACATGAAGAATGTAATAATTTCCACCATCTAGGCATCACCAAGTAAAGCTATGAGTGTTTCCTTTCACTCTAGCGGGTAAGAGTCACGCATGGCTTCTTTCTCAGAAGCCTGATTCCTTCGATACATGGGAAAAGGTTGTGTTCTCCTTCATGAAGAAGTATTTTCCACCAAAGAAAATAGAAGAGATAAGAAGTAAGATACAGTTCTTCAGACAGGGTCCGAGTGAGTCATTTTCTGAAGCATAAGATAGATTCTCTGACCTACTCCATTCATGTCCTCACCATAAACTAGAAAAAATCACTCTTGTCCAATATTTCTTCAAAGGTCTTGTCCAAGAACACAAAGTAACCCTCAACATCATGATTAATGGTAATTTTTTGGATAGAAGTGCTACCGAAGCTTTAACCTTTCTTGAAAACCAAGCTGAAAAGAGTACCTATTGGGGGGATGTAAACAATTCCAAAACAGCCCAACCTAATACATTTAAGGCTAGTGGCATGGTATTTTTGAGGTGAAGGCCGATCCAGGATTCAAAACTTTAATCGAAACCCTCACAAGAAAGATAGATGCCCTCACAACCAAACAAAAAGACCAAACTCATCATCCTGTCATGAACATAAATACCTCACCATGCAATTTCTGTTTAAGCTTAAATCATATAGATGTCACTTGTCCCTTGACCTATCATCACTTCAACTAGAAGAAGTATGTGCTTTCAATGTACCAAATGCACCATGGAGACAACTTACAAACTTTGCATGGACTAATAATCCACAAGCCCAAACCACCTCCAGGTTTCAATAAACCACTAAATACATTCAGACAAGGACAAGGTACCTATAACAATCAGAATAGAGCATTGGTTCCATCCTATTTTAACCATAACTACCAAAACCCACCTATCAACAATCAAAGAGACCTAGTTCCAGTTACACCATCAACTAGTGTCCAAACAGATTAGCCCACTAAGATAATGCTATCTGTCATGCAACAACAAACCCAAATTCTAGCCTCCATACAACAATCTCTAAACTTGTTAGCCCAAGACAAAACCCAAAGGTGTGTTCCCAGGACAAGCTATTCCAAACCCTAAACCAACAAACACAGTCTTTGAAGCAACAAGTGACGTGAACGAAGCTGGAGCGCTAATAATTCTTTCCTAGTCATCTTATCTATAAGGATTAAATCCTATTTTCCACGATGTATTCCTTTCCATTCCATTCCATATTTTGCTTTAAAGGGAATACATTAATAAGGTAACCAGACTCTCCATTGGGAGTGTGTGGTTGTAAGTGTCGGAGCCTTAGTCCACGTATATCTCACATATTCTTTATAAAACACTTTTTACTCATCGTTTGAGTAAGTGTGAACCTGTGGAATTAGTATCCAATTTTTCTTTTCTTTATTTTACATTTCTTTTTCAAAACAATTATTTTTTTCCATTCTGTTAATGCTAGATTCTCGATACATCAATAGTTAAGCGATTTTCCAAAAATAAAATGGGCAATGGATTCTACACATACCAACCCCTAGAACAACGCAATCTAGGGGTAGTTTGAGATAAGTTTTGCTTATTGGTCATCTATATCACCACACTATTCGCACGGGTCAGAACATTCCATGTCTTGCATAGTAAATCCTCCAACTTGCGTAGCTGAAGTTTTGCCTGTCTAGATTGGGTTCACCCCAGAACCGACACGAAAGTTGCCTGAGATTGCCTATTATGGTTTATTTTCAAAAATTAGCATTTAGAATCACAACTTTTGAGTATGAATATCTTAAAACATATCTCCATAGTTTTCAAAACTAAAGGATACAGAAATGAAAACTATTCGCCCCGGAGTAATCAAAATGATACCGGATTCACGTATAATTCTATCTTATTGTCAAAACCTCTATGTAGTTAGACATATCTTTTCTTAAGAAAACCAAAAAAACAAAATGATGCGACTCCAAATGAGAATTAAACAAATAGAGTAACCCAAAGTGATATTATTCTCTATTTAATTATATCTCTTCCCTCCACCTCTCTATTTGTCTCGAGAATCTGTCGTTAAAAGACTCAAACTTGTACAAATTTTCAAAAATTCTTCCTTTCTTCTAAAAATCTTTTCCCTTCTAAATCTTTCCCCCTTCTCAATCTCTCTCTTTCTAAAAACTTTAAAAAATGTCTTCAGTTACGAACAAAAACCCTCCACCTGGCAAGACTAGATGGATCAGTTTCAATGATCGTGTGTAAGCACTTCCTAGAGAACTGCAGGTGAATATATGAACACATATACCAAAAGTCATTCCTAGTTTGCATAAGAGTTCATACGCATGTAAGATATAAGCTATGAGAGAAGGCTGGTGCTCGAACTGTCAAACACCAACTTGTCTCGGTCTTCAACCTCATAGTGAAAATTCAGTTTTCAAGGTTTTCATATGCCAGCCACCTGTGCACCAAGCATAGCTAAAGAGAGTAATCCAACCATCTGGTTAGGATTGACTCAAGTTTTCAAAAACTTCATCTTGGGAATCTGACTTAAGATGACCCACCTTTATTTCAGTCAAAATTATTCAAAACCCAAAAAAATTAATTAAATTTTTTCCTTCTTTTGTTTGTATATATTTCCCTTCAGTTCTTTTCCGTTCTTTATTTTGTTTGTTTTTCATCTACCGTTGGATGTGAGTGTACCATATACCGTTGCGTTGCATTTTCAATGCATCTTTGGTACCTCACGGGTCAGGATCGGACGGGTAACGAAGCACAGATCAGCTATTAAAGTTGGCAAGGCACAGATTTCATTTTGGCTTGGGCCAAAAACTCAATTAACTTGAAAAAGCACGTGCCATCAAACCTTTTTATACCTCGCGACCGCCCAACCGGCATCATCGTCCCCAACCTTCCCAAACCCTAGCCGCCCCAACCTAACTCGCGCTAGCCCCTCATAAGCTCGCGACCGCCCACCCATCTATACACACCACCACTCCAATTTTTTACAGCCTACTCCATTTTCAACCTCCATTCCAACTAAAAACCCCAATTTCATCAATCCCTACTCTAAATTGCTCGAGTTCTAAAAATCATGCCAGTGCAAAATTTTCAAAACCTTTTCAATTTTGATCTATTTGAAGTGCACTTCAAGGCTGAGATTAGAAGAAGATGATGGGAACCTTTGGTGTTGTTGGAAGGTGCGAGTTATTCTCCCTCTCTCACTCTTTCATTTTATAACCACATGCAATAAGGGAAGGATGACCGCATCATGGTTGTCAGGGATGGCCACGTGCTTGAGCTCACTAAGGATGTGGTGAGTGAAGCTCTGGGGATTCCTCTGAAGGTCCATATTCAGACAGAATAGTCTCCAGACAACAAGACCATCGAAGTGATGATGGCAGAAACATTTCTCGAGGGTAGGAAAAACCCCACGTCACACTGCGCATTTCAGAACTCGCTACGAATGAACCAGTTGGCGGTATCTGAGTGGACAGCCTTCAACTAGATAGGCTCAGCCAAGCCTTTTGATATCGGCAAGGCGATGCTCCACATCTTGTGGATTCTTTAGGAGCAGAATAACAACTTATGCATCGCCACTTTCGTTTGGGAGCAACTCTGCAAACCCAGGAGGTCCACCGCCCCTCTACTAGTGTTCGTCACTTGGATCATGCAGCACTGGGGGTTTGATGCTACAGATGTTTTAGTGGAGGTAAAAGACGCTTCTATAGGTCCTATCTATGCATACTGCGACTAGAAACTCTGGCATCCACCTGCAGCCAGAGCCACTGAGCAAGCACGCCTTACCGAGCCTATGGACTACTTCGCTGAAGGTGCCACTCGACAGTTCACTCAGCCCATGGATGGAATTCACTTCCTCCATGAGGGCCAGAGGATTCTGCACCAGCACATCCACCACCTTAGGCAAGGTCAACAAGTTATCAGGACGGCTCAAAGAAACCTTTAGAGAGGAGCAATCTCTTTCCAAATAGGAGCAATGATAGTTTCAGCACAGTGCCACAAGGACACTAGAAAGCATTAGAGAAGCACTCCCGCGTAGCGAATGACATGCTAGGACCCGACGTTAGCCAAGAGAAGGATCTTCTCGACATCGTGACGAGTCACGTATGGATTCTGACTAGGCAGCTCCCTAGTGTCCGTATAGATAGTTTTATAGTTTATGTTTTATTTTCAATTTTTTTTTTAAGCACTTATGTTAATTACAACAAGTAATGTAATTTTAATATTGTCAACTTGTTTTATTTGTTTCCTTGTGGAATTTGGTATATGAGTAGAAGGTAATACAAATACATCATGCCAAAATTTTCTATTTTTCTTTTTTGCATTTCATATGTTTTCAAAAATACAAAAGACCAAAAATTTCATAGTAAAATAATTATCCCTAGCTAGTACAACAAACCATGTATTTCTCGCTCTATATCAAACAACCCACGCCCCAACCTTATTTAGGGGTGGCGTATTTTCATCATGAAGAATAGAATACAGGTGTATCGCCGTTTTTACTCATGTTTCTATGGTAATCTCTTTTCTTATCTCTTCATACTTTGAGGACAAACCGTATTTATATTTGGGGGCCGGTGGAATAGTAACATTTTGCAAAAACTATGCGTTTCTTATATTAGATATAGAAGTATATTTCTTCCTTTCTAAAAATAAATTTCGAAAAAAGCCAAAAATATTTTTCTGTTTAGTATTAAAGGTCTTGTTTCATTTTTCTATGATGAATAAAAAGTTTAGAAGTCTCATTTTAGCAATAAAGTAAGGATTTGTTCTTCGAACTTAGACTACTATACGTACAATAGTTTTTGCATCTTTTCATGAATGACATACATAAGCATTTGATTGTATATAGCACTGAGTTTCTGAGACCAAAGTTAGAACAATTAAGTTCCATATCCTGTGAGAATCTAGTCAAAAGCCTCATCTGAATGATTATTGAGTGATGACACAAAGGATGTATGGATAGAAAGACTACACATCTACTTCCTTGATCACCACGCCATATCCTAGGAGAGAATTTAGGCCATTTTTGGATCGATATAGCCAAATAAATGTTAAAACCCCAAAAATATAGTTTTTGTCTAGTTACCCCTTTTGAGCCTTCACCAATTCCAAAAAGCCTTTTTATTCTTCACCATAAATCCCTAACTCATTACAACACACAATAAAAAGATTACCCAGCTGATGAGTTGAGAATTGAATGGATATCAGAAAAAGAGAAGAGAAGACCTTGTATAAAAGCAGATCAGTTAGTTGCTTCGAAAAGAAAAGAAAGACCCATCAAAAACCAAAACTCCAAAAAAAAAATCAAAGGAGTCAAAAATCGAATCTCCCAAAAGTTTAAAATCAAAAGGAGACGATATCATAAACAAAAGCAAAGTTAGAACTCCTAAATTTCAAAATCATATGGAGTCACAAAGCCAAAAGGCTAAAGAATGAATCACAATTTGAAAGCATAGAACAAAATGAGGTTTTTCTCTAGTTACAAGTATCTTGAAGACCCAATTTCTCAACATATCACATTTTTGTTTTTCCCTTCCTTTTTTTTTCTAAACCATCACCCTAGCCCCGTAACTCCTAATAAAAGACATCTAACTCAATTAGGAATATGATGGTGTGATAGTAAGTGGAAAATGTGATCAATCGACCCCGGTTTCCTTTGGACGTCATTTGTGTATGTGAGGAATATAAATGTCTGCTATATTTGAAAGAACTAAACTTGAGTGAATCTATCAGGCAGTTTGTGTTTTTAACACATCCCTGTGAGAACCCACCGTACCTTAAGGACATTCTCCAAAAATTTTGAAAACAACTCTGCTTTTGCATTTCATTGCTCATGTTTGTGCATTTATCTTTAGATGATTAAATTACTGTACATATGTTATTCTAAGCTCAAAGGAGCTTGTCCTTATTCCCCACTAATGAGAGGTATAAACTTCTAAGAATAAATAAGGAAAACTCTCACGAGGCTTAAAGCTCGTCCACTAGGGAATTCCTAGTAGTTTAAGGCCTTGTTGCATATGGTCAATGCAATCGCACTCTACGAAACGAGATTAATATAATAATAATAAATCACTAATTTGTGATCTTACACTACTACAAAAAGGGTCCCACGGTTGGTCAAATGGTATATACCACTGTATTTATAATAACAGTGGGTTATAGTCATTTACCACGGTACATTTCGCTTTTCAAATCTAGGTACAAGCAAATACCACTGTTTACGTGATACAGTGGTATATAATATCGCATATGCCACGGTACTACCAAATATCGCCCATTTTGTTTTAAGATATTCTTATTCCCCACTATTTCCCGAAAAATGGTGGTTTATGTTTTTCCGAAAATTACACCTACCGTGGATAAAGAGTCTCCAAAATCACTTGCTCAAGAAAATAATAAAAAGAGAAAAAATGAAAATAGACAAAATGAAAATAGACAAAAAAAGAACAACTAAAACTCCCTCTTTTCAATTGTCACTTAGGGTTTCTGCTCTCTCCCAGATTTCTCCCAGTCGCATTCATCATTTCGGACAAGGTTGTTCTATCTCTATTGCAATTTTGGTCACTTCCAAAAAATCTCCATTTTCAATTGATCAGGTAAGAATTTCTGGCTTTTAGTTCGAAATTTTTTATGTGTTTCTTTTTATTGCGATTTCAAAATTTATAAATTAAATTTCTCATTTTAATTTAAAGCTCATGGTGCATAATCCCTGATTATCGTCAAATTACCGCTCTTTTGTGAAATCCTCATGTGTCTTCTTGGCAATTAAATTTGAAAAAGTCGTTCTATTTCTGATCTTTTCTTGTTGGTTTGGAAAATTTTATTGTAGTTCTACCAATCTGAAACTTAGATTGCATCTTCTATAAGTTGTCTTCTTCTTAACTCCTTAATTTGCTTAACTGGAAATAATGTGTTGTTTGGGTGATGTTATCTCCCTATTTTGGGTTTGTAGTCCGACTATAAAGTGTTTGACTAAATTGTTTATTAGTAATGTTATGTCTGATTTCATGCAAGAGCTGGAGAGACAAGGGTATTTAGGACTTTGTGTTAGTTATAAGAGAACAATACCCTCTACCGGACCCAATTAAGTGTATGAAGTATATTTTACTGATTGTTTAATCATATTTGATAGTTGTATACACCTGCTCTTGCCCCCACATGTTTCTAAATTTCTTGAAGAATGATGATCACCAACTTGGCAACTTCACTTAAAATTACAAGCTAGGTTATGTCTTGAGAGAAACATAAACTCAGACAAGTACATCCATATACGTATGGTGTTCTGTGTACATCCATACACTAACTGGTTACTGGCTCTTCATTTCCTTCTCTGCTTAGCCCATATTCCCATAATTTATTGAAAAGTTTCAACGTCATTAATTGATTGTGATGAGAAATTTATGGAGATTTGGAGATGCCCAATATATACTGATTAGGGTAGGATAGACTTGGACCCCTATCTAGTGTATACTTTACTCTCATTCCTCTTATTTTATTTTGTACCAATGCACCCTTAGGTCCGTTTTACCAAAGTTAAGATAACCACTCTTATGGAACCTTGGTGCTGGGTGTATCTCCGCCAATCTACTATTACGTGTACAATGATAACTGCATGTATTAAGATTCACACGCTGTCACAGACAGTGCTTAATTGTTCACCAACATGTAGATTTTTTTGTGATGTATCAATGGACAAAAAGTTGCAAAATCAGGATGAGCATGTGTACACTGTGTGGTTCATTCGCATTGCACAATTCTATAAAGATACTAAGGGAATGTAAAAGTTGTAACCACTCATCCAGAAGGCGAGGTGCCCGGGCGCGAATAATACTAATTAGATATCACGATCGTAAAATGATTGTCATTATTACTATTGTTACTAATGTCGTTGCTACTGTTAAAGGTGTTGCTTTTCTTCGTATTACATTGCTGTTATATTGTCATTTTTATTATCTCCCTTAGCATTTCAGGTGATGTTGTATTCTCTGCTTCATTTGTTGCTTGTCAAAAATGTCATGTCCACATCTCATTAGAACTAAATTTCTTGAATATAGTCCATGCTGAAAAAAAATTTCCCTACATGGATGAATGTCTCAATTAGTATGAAAAATGATCCAGAGACTGACAAGACTTTTGGATGGGTGCTGGAAATGTAAGTGAAATTTCTATAAAGGTTCCTTCTATGTTCAGTGTGAATCAATTGGTGCATATAGCCCCATATGTTGCTGACATGCTATCTATGTTTCTTTTATTTTTTGTATCAACAAGGTATGGATATGCTGTTGCATCTGCATTGCACGGCGTGCAACATATTCTGCGAAAGGACTTTATGATACAGGGTTTTTTTTTTTATCTCTTATAAGTTGTGATAGATAAAAAAAATTATCTATGTCATGTGCTAAAACGTTTCAAAATTGGTGAAACTGCCCCCATGTGATCTTGAGGTTGGAAAGAATTTTATTATCCATTATACTTATGGATGTGACTACTCTTTGAAGGTGGGTCGCATTTTTCCCATTTAATTGTAAACTCCTTTAAGAATTGATGATGGTTTTCTCTTTTCTCATTTGGTTTTATTTATAAGTAATGTTAATCCTCCTTTTGTTGACACATTCACATGAATGGGATAGATGCATTATTGGTTCTAAAGTTATCTATTTTATTAATTGATACATTTACAGGGGAAGCTAACATATGGAAAAATTGGGGAGTGGCGCTTCGACAAGAGATCGTATCTTCGTGGTCCTCCACCAAGAAACTTGTCCTTGCCACCACATGGAGTTCCGGAGAGTGTGGTATGCCATATGTCTGAAGTTAATTATGCTATTCATACATAACATTATATCTTTACGTTTGTGCTAGCATTTAACATCCGATAGCTATAAGAAAACTTCATTAGTCCTCAATCCCTTACATTCAAAATCTTTCAACTGCAGGTCATGTTGGTGACAAAGGTGAATGAGGCCATAGCTAATATTCCTGGATGGGACACATTTTAAACTTGTGTTAAAGTAGTTGAAGACTAGTGTGTTTAGTTTTGTTGGTTAACTTTTCTAGTACTTGAAAGAAATGAGCTAAGTACTAGAAAAGTTTTAGAATTTACTGTTGAAGAAGAAAGTTTTAACTTACTTGGGGTGTTTTGTTTCATGAAAAGAAATGAGGGGCGGGCATCGGTTTATATAGTTACTTTGAAACAAGCTCCTATAGCTCATTATATTGGTGATGACTTGAAATTTGAAAGTGATGATGGTATTAGACATAGAGGAGTTGGTCACCATTATTTTGATGTTTTAGATGGAACAAGTTGGTCATTATTATTTTGATGTTTTGGCCGAATGGAACAAGTTCAAACTTCTTTTAGCAATTCAATGTCTAAATTTATTTCTTTTGTTTGTTGTACTATGAATTGTTTATTTGAGCAATGTGTTTTTAAATCCAATGTGGATATGGTGAAAATAGATAGGTTGCAAGTTCCAAGGTTGAATATGATGAAAATCGAATAATTAGGGGTTTTTTTTTTTTTTTATAAATGTCTATAAACCACGGTTTTGTAAGAACTGAGGTATAAGGATATTCTATAAACCATGGTTTTTATCCAACCGTCGTATATAACATCACTATTTCCCACGGTTCACCTCAGATTGAGAAAACTATAAAGATTATTAACCACAGTTCGGAAATCCTAATACCACTGTTTTAGCTAAAATCGTGGTATATAATAGGTACTTTTTACCACGGTTCTATTAGAAGTATTTGTCTCGGTGGTTGTTACCACGGTTTGAAAACAGTGGCTAAAGGTTTTTTACCACTGTATATATATATAACAGTGGTATATGAGCTTTTCTGTAGTAGTGTTAGTTTTTTCTCTCATCTTTGCTTGAGGACAAGCAAAATATTATTTGGGGGTAATGATCAGCTCCCTAATGTGCGTTTTATTACGCTTACATTACTGCATTACAGCCCTTCTTATGCATAATGAAAAGACAACTCATAGCTTTTATTGTATTTTTCAGGTTATAGAGCAATTCAGACCACTTATCATAAAAACTGCGTCTTAGCACCAAAAGGAGCCTTATTTTTCGCTTATTATGAAGACTCGAAACTGCTATGAAAAAGTGCTGAAAAAGTCAAAGTCAAAGGTCAAATGTCAAATACTCAAAACCAGAAAGCTGAAAGTCAAGTCCTTAACTCAAAAGACTAGAGATAGATGTCCTTGATACAAAATAAGACTTTCTCTAAAACCTAGCTTGACAAGAAGAAATAAAAAATCAAAAGAAAAAACATAAAGCAAATTTGGTGAGGTGTCTTGATTGTAGAGGGAGAGGACAAGTCAGTCTTTTAAAAAAGTATGGGTATAAGAACTCAAAAGTAGGATGAGATGATGCACCTAGACTTATTCTAGTGTCATGCAGTAGTAGTGTAGGATTTTATTTTTTTCAAGTCATTTACATTCAAGTTGTTTACTTTTTGTTCTTCAATTCAATCAAGTTATTTTTTTTAAGTTTGTTCTTCATTTCAATCAAGTTATTTCTTTTAAGTTGTGTTCTTCCTTTCAATCAAGTTATTTCTTTCAAGTTAGTATTTTCAATCATTCAAATCAACAAGTCTTTTCTAATGTTCTTCAATACAACTAGAGTTAACAAAACAAGTCATAAAAGCTAAGAAACATACCTTCCTTCCTTCATTCAAACTCCCATTCATTCAAGCTCTGAACAATTTATGGTAGATCTCACTCAACAAACTTTGGAATACTAACCACTAGAACTTCATGAACCTCAAACTCAACACTAACACTACAACTTCAACCATCCAAAACTAACTTTTTTTTTATTTGTTTTGGAGTTCTCCGGTGGTGGTGGTGGTGGTTGGGATAGGTGGGGAAAGGTGGTGTCAGGTATCTAGAAAGGCACCTAGCCCGTGGGGTGAGGGTGGCTCCAGGTATGCATTCTACCTCCTAGGAAGTTGTTCGAGATCTGGGGCATAAGTAATTGATCTACCAAATCCTAACGTCGAGGCCTCTTCTGAATCGTTTGGTTACATATTAGATTATAAGAATATTAGATGAAAATTTTAAGTGGTTATCAAACTCTTTTTGCAAGTTGGAGCTTGATGCGAAAAAACAATCAAAGCTCAAAGCCCCATCGAGATACTAGTAATGGAATCTGTAATGATCTATCTCATTCTACCACATCCATACTATCTCCACTTAGCCATTGCGGTCATTCGACAGTTTTTTACTCCAGATAGTTGCTTTCCAAGAGGTCACCCATTATTGGATTACTCACGCCAAAGCTCGATTAACTGTAGAGGTACGGGAATCCGTAGCCAAACTATATATTTGAAACCTCGACATTAGGATTTGATCAATCAATCATTTATGTCCAAGATCTCGAACAGCTTCCCAGGTGCAGTAGAATGCATATATGGTGAAATTGTCTCCCCGTGCTAGGTGTTTTTCCAGATACCGAATAACACCTTTTAGTGACCACCACGGGGTATTACAGAGTCACTCAACTATGCCTTCAGGGGGGTAGTCCACCCTAGTCAATTTACCTTTTTTTTTTTTTTTTTTTAATGTAAATTATTATGAGCTGCCCACTTTTAGTATCAATCCTAAATCTGCCCTTCTAGGGCTGGAAATGGTATGGGTTTGGGTCGGATTCTCACTCAAAATTTTTTACCATATTCGAATTTGGATCTTAATTCGGATATCCCATATATATATTATTATATTAGACAAAAAAATACACTAATTTAATGATTTTTAGATATAAATGTAAGACATAAATTAATTTGTGGGCTTCAAAATATTATTATTTATTATTAAATGGTTGGTGGGTTTCCGGATATTCGGGTATGATCGGTTTCGAGTTGAAACCCATACCATTCCGAGAGAATAAAGAATTAAAGAACCAAGTCAATGTACTCGCGAAAATATTACCAATTTGGGGATGTAGCTCAACTGGTAACAGAGTGCTCGGTAGAGGGCTAAACTGACTTTGGTCGTTGGGCCCTTAATCGAGAGGTTCGAGGTTCGAATCCTCGCATCTCCACCTACGTTTTTGGACTATCAAAGGTATAAAATCCCCTCTCTCTCTCTCTCTCTCTCTCACTTGTTAATCATGGCTGGTTTACTGTTATGAGTTATTTATATACTTAATATAATATTTATTGTGCTAACACATGGAAACTCTTGCATCCTGCACAATCTGTTATTCTGTTATGATCTCTGAAACAAGTTTGCTCGTGTAAATTATATTTAGCAGAATATCAGTGACTTGGTATGAATCTAAAATCAGATTGTTTAAATTCATATGTCATAATGTAGTTCAAGACCGTATGAATTATATATAGCCATCAAAGTCTGTCTTCCCGTTCAAGTTTCCCTGTTCAAGTTGTGAATTTGAAGCCCTTTCACTTTTTTTAAGATTGTGCTCTTACAACTTAGTATGGACTATGGACGACGTCTCTGAGTCTTATTAGACCCCTTATCAGAGTATCATATACTTGTTTTAAAATTCAAGTATCTTGCACTCTTTTCCGAATGATGTATGTGAAACAAAAATCTTATCCTCAATAGACGTATGTGTATTTTAGTGGACATGTGGTCCTAGAGAAATTGTGGCTAGCACCAAGTTTTTATCAGTATTTACAGTCATTCTTGTTACCTACTGATGATATCTTTGGGCAGATTGTGAAAGAGGAAAAGAGAAATGTTAAGAGGTATGCTTGCTTGTTGTAAAGTCTACATATCCGAAAGTCGAAATAAATTAGCGTTGAGTTCGATTGAACAAGCTGCTAAGCCATACCCAAGGGTAGCTATATTAAACAAGTTTCAAGATGAGGCTTACAACAGAGTTGGTTACACCCTTGTCTCTGAGTTTTCTCCCACCCAATTACAAGATTCCAGCTCCTTGAGAGGAGCAGTGGTTTCAATGGTTAAAGCAGCTTTAGAAACGATTGACCTTGAATCACATTGTGGTACTCATCCTCGTCTTGGGATCGTTGACCACATCTGCTTTCACCCTTTAGCTCAAACTTCTCTTGACCAAGCAGCATGGCTTGCCAGATCCGTAGCAGCTGACATTGGCTCCAATCTTCAAGGTTTGTATTCTTTTTCATCAAAATTTTGGAAAGTGGGTTTTTAGTTGTAATAGTAGCATTGTAACCTATTTTATCTGAACAAATGGTAGAGATTTTTACGAACAAAATGTTTTACTGACAATATAGACATTTGCACCTATCTTAATCATCACATGTGGTACAATTATTTAGTCTGTTGTGCCAGTCTAGATATTTTGTTCAGTGCACAATAAGAAATAGCTGGTTGGTGAATGCTGCAAGGTTGCTGGCAATTTTGCTTCTTGCCATAAGACAGCAGTGGTCAAATGGTCAGTATAATCTGGCATGAGTTGTGCATGCCTGATAGAATAGGTTATCTAACATATGGAAAGCCTAAGAACAAATGTGTTCACGTGAGATCTTGATGTCTTTTAGTTGCATTGCAAGGTGGAACTTTGTTCAGTAGTTATGGTTTTCAAACGTTACATTGTGTTGGTTTCTTATGTACTTTCATTGTTGTCTAAAATGATATGATATGTTGCAGTTCCCACATTTCTATATGGAGCGGCCAATCTGGAAGGGAAAACGCTTGCCTCAATTAGAAGAGAATTAGGTTACTTTAAGCCTAATTCTGAAGGGAACCAATGGGCTGGAGGACCTCAGTCTGAGTCCTTGCCACTGAAGCCAGATGAGGGTCCACATCAAGCAACTCGGACCAAGGGTGTTGTAGTAGTGGGCACAACCAGATGGGTTGATAACTACAACGTGCCTATCTTCTCTACTGATGTTGCTGCTGTTTGTAGAGTAGCTAAATGCCTAAGTGAACGAGGGGGTGGGCTTCCATCAGTACAAGCTATGGCACTAGCCCATGGTGAAGACATAACCGAGGTGGCTTGTAATTTATTGGATCCCAGTAGAGTTGGTGCTGACAAAGTTCAGCTTGAAGTGGAAAGACTAGCGAACGAAGAGGGATTGTCTGTAGGGATCGGCTATTTCACTGATTTTTCACAGGAAAAGATAATTGAGAAGTATCTGAAAGATTACCAATGAAAACAAGATCCTTTCTTTCATTGAGGCGGAAGAAGTGCTCTAAGAGAGAACAATGTTTGATCCAATGGCAAAAAAGGTGTTCTGAACACCTCCTCAGGTGCTTGAACTGAAACACAAAATGCCAGACTTCCCAATTTCAATTCTAAACAACAGGGATACAGTTTGTGTGACAGAAGAACTATTGGTTCTAGACGTAAGATTCAAGATTGATACGGAACAGTAGGGTTAACTAGTATTACCCCCTAGATGAGCCAATTAGGATTTCCTCCTTACTAGATAGGGAAATTAGGGTCTACCCCTAAGTACACACAAAAAAAAATCAATTTGAGTTGACCGTATTTTTTTTGCTAGGGGGGAATCCTAATTGGCTCATTTAGCGGGGGGTAGTATTTGTTAACCCGGAACAGTATGTTCAGAATGTTGAGCGTGAATGAAGTGTATGTAAGCTACCAGAATTTATTCAAGGGCATGTGTGCTTCAATGGAAAAGTTCTAAACCTTCCGACTCTCTGAGCAAGCTACAATTTTTAATTTGTAAGATAGATAAATGTATCTATACTGGTAATACATTTCATTTGTTTTTTTTCCTTCAAATGGTGATATAAATTTGATAGCATATTTAGTTGTAATAGAAATGTAGCATATATAAAAAGACTTGGCACCCAGCCGAATCTTATCTTCCTGTATGTGGCATATGTCCTTTTGCATGGAGTTTTCAATTCCATATGCAAGTTTATCTTTTCGTGTGTGTACCATAAACTGCAGAATACAATTTGTTAAAAAAGATTTGCAAAATTAAATAACTGCATCTCTTTTCAATTATAGATAATAATTGTTGGGCCATACAGGGCAATTGATATTTAATTTGATTCTAATCCATCCTAGTCACCGTTATAAGGACAAACAATAGAAGAAAACATGTGTTCTTTGCATGAAAGGTCCTTATCATCTAGGTGTGTAGCACAAAGAGTGTTTTTTATGATAAAAGTTTTGATTATATCATGCGCATTAATCGTATATGCTCATCCTCCGGGCGTGATAATAGTGCTCTAGGTGCCGTTTTTCTTTGTACTAGAACTTAGAACCTTCATTTTATATATTGCTAGTGTCCTGTCCATGAAAAGAAAGCCATAAATATTTAAAAGCTCTTAAAAGGAATTTAGTCATAGAACTTGGTTACTCTCGATAACCTTCTTGCTCTTTTTCTTGTAAAATGGAGCTTCGCACCAATCGTATACAAGTGGCCAGTACTTCGGTTTATCTCATCAAGACAAGCTAAAACGTGGATAGAAATAGCATCCACCTAAAACTCACGAGCTCACTTAACTCAGCATATATCCAATCCATGAAAGTCTCTTGCTCACTGTGGGGCCTTGCTCCTTTCTATTCCATAAATGGTCTGTTTTAAATCTTTTAATTTACTATTTCCTAGTGCTTCTTCCTCTTAGACAGTGTTGTGGTCATTAAGTAATGGTGGTGGAACCATATTGGACGGTCAAGATTGGCTAGATATGACACATTTGTAAGGTAAAGTCAGTTAGAAGTTATTGTTTAGTGGGAACTTCTGTTGCCATATTTCCATTCATGTACTATATGTGGTACCAAATGCAATATGACAAAGCATGTGCTGTTTTTCGTAACTTGATGCCTATATATGCCAAACTCTGTTTCCAGTTCACTTTGGATTAAGTAGATTGAAGAAATCATAAAGAAAGAAGAATGGATTTCAATAACAGCAACAAGGTATGTTTTAAAGCTATACATTACACGGTTTACACCTCATTTTATAGGATTTATTTGTCATCTCTTTGTGTATATAATTTGAGAAGTCGTCTTTAGTTTTTGATAGCCAGCCATGAGCTGCACTTCGTTACACATGATTAGACACCTAAATCAAACCATGTACATACAAAAAGAGCATAATCAAATCAAACCAGAAGAAGTTTAGCACTTACCAAACCATAAGCCAAGTCTATCGCCCTCAGATTCTCAGTTAGATCCTTAGAATCCAGGTCCTTCCTATCCCCATCTAGTGCCATCCTTTGCAGCAGGCAAGCCGCTATACGGGCAGACTTATAACTATAGTCCGTTCTTTTAACAAGCTATTTTTTCCCCATCCCCTCGTTCACATACACCAGGTTGCACTCCAGATCATCCTTACCCGTTCCAAGACGACCCTTCCCAACCTCCTACGTAGCTACCTTCTCCTTCCCTTTACCACCAGGAGCTCCCCCTGCACCGGCAGTAAACCCAATTTCAGCGTCCCCAAGAATGCTAAAATCGACTTGGGCCCTCAACCTCAGAGTTTGAACTATTTTCCCACTAGTTCGATCACAACCAGTAGCACCAGAACTGCTTCCAGGAGCATGCTCAGTCACCTACGGCTATCCTCAAACCGCCCCAAAGGGAACTCAAAGTAACCAATTCTAGGGTTGGTCTGGTGGAATCCATTGCCCGTTTGTGTTCCATGCAACATCCGAGGTTGAACACGAATCTCATGTGCCAAACTTAATGCAAAGGAAAAGGCAACAATATAAACATATCTACAAGGTGAGTCTTTTAACGTCAGATCCTCAAGACGATTCGAGTCTTTTAATGTCAGATTTTCAAGACGATTCCCAACCCGTGGGAGAAACGGCACGACGACAAAGATTATCCTACGCAGCTGGTGTCAGACAAAAGTATACCTTAAACTGGCTAGTATCAGATAGGAAGTCAAGACCTAGAAACGTAAAGGTGTTTGACAATCATACACCCGACCCCCATCCTTCCTTCGCACACGACGCTTCGAGCAAAAGTACTACGACCATTCCCTATTCGCGATGAGTGAGACTTGCACCAAATGATTAAATTTGGTTCACGAGGCGAAAGTAGAAAAGGGGAGAGAAGGAAGGAAGTGAAATTTTAGGTACCCATCATTTACCAAGCCGGAACACGCTTGCTCGTGTTGCGAGAAGACATTTATACTTCGGTTCAAATAGAGTTTTCGCGGACTAAGGTTTTAAAAACACAACCACACACTTCAAAGAACTTTGGAGATCATAAGATAGAAGATGGCCCGGCTACCAAAATGGTGTACCCTCTATAGAGACAAGATTGAGTACACCAAATGAAAACATCTAGTCTATGTAGACAGGATCCTGAAGAAGAGTCTGTTCAACATCTGAGGAGCGTAATTCATGGTAATGTTTTAAGCGTTGTCCATTAACTTGAAATTCACTGTTATCTTGTGGATTAAGCAAAGAGATTGCCCCATAATGTGTCACAGCTGACACAATGAAAGGACCAGACCATCGTGTTTTCAATTTACCAGGAAAAATGTGTAATCTGGAGTTGTACAGTAAAAAATTTTGGCCAATTTTGAAATCCTTACGCAAAATGTGCTTGTCGTGCACTCTTTTCATATTAGCTTTGTAGGATTTTGAGAGATCATAAGCATCAATCAATCTCCTCAAGCTCATTTAATTGTAGTTTTCGCTTCTCACGCCGATCGATATATTATTGTAATTGAGGCTTTTGATGGCCCAAAGGGCATGATGCTCAAGTTCAACTGGCAGATGACAAGGTTTTCCAAAAATAATGCGGTAAGGAGACATCCCTATAGGTGTCTTAAATGATGTTCGGTATGCCCACAAGACATCCGATAAGCGAAGAGACCAGTCCTTTCTTGATGGATTGACAATTTTCTCCAGAATGGACTAAATCTCTCTGTTAGAGACTTCCACTTGGCCACTCGTTTGTGGGTGATATGGAGTAGCAAACTTGTGAGTAACTCCATATTTCTTCATTAAAAACCCAAAAAATTTATTACAAAAATGTGTACCCCCATCACTGATGATAGCTTTGGGGACATCAAAATGAGAGAAAATGTTTTCTTTTATAAATTTCACGACAGTCTTATGGTCATTTGAGCGACATACGAGTGCCTCAATCCATTTGGACACATAGTCTACATCGACTAGAATGTAGAGAAAACCTTGAGAAATAGGAAAGGGTCCTATAAAATCAATGCCCCAAACATAAAAAATTACCACAATTAAGATAGGATTTAGGGGCATCATATTGCGTTTGGTAATTCGACCTAGGTGCTGACAACGAATGCAAGCTATGCAATGTTCGTGGTGCATCGCGAAAAAGGGTAGCCAAGAAAACCACATTATAATACTTTGGCTCAGTTTTCTTTCCATCAAATGACCTCCGCAAGATTGTTCATGGCAAAGGATAATACGTCGGTGTGCTCCCAAATCGAAATGCAAATGAATGAGTTGGTCTAACAATACTTAAAAGAGGTAGGGTCATCCCGTAAATAATATTTTCATGATGGATAAGAACTTTTTACGATCAGGACGTGACCAAGAGGAAGACACTTCCTCAGTAACTAGGTAGTTAACGATATTCGCGTACCATGGAAAGGAGAAGATATAGAATACAAGTATTCGTCTGGGAAGGAATCGCAGATGGCTTCAGAGTCACTATCAATGTCACCAACTAGCCTTGATAAATGGTCGGCCACGACATTTTTGGTTCCTTTCTTGTCTTTGATTTCCAGGGTGAATTCTTGCAAGAGAAGGATCCAGCGGAACAATCGTTGTTTTGCATCCTTTTTCGCGAGTAAGTACCGAAGTGCGGCATGGTCAGTATATACGATGGTGGATGTTCCAACTAGGTAAAGGCGAAACTTATCTAAACCATAGACAACAGCTAGGAATTCTCTCTCAGTTGTTGTGTAATTATGTTGAACGTCATTAAGAGTTTTACTAGCATAGTAAATGACAACAGGTTTGTCATCACGTCTTTGGCCTAGTACGGCGCCAATAGCAAAGTCGCTAGCGTCACACATCAGTTCAAATGGTTGAGACCAATCAAGGGGTTGAATGATAGGGCGGCTTAGTCGTATGCTTTTTAGCGTTTCAAAAGCTTGTTTGCAATTGAAATTGAAGTCGAATACCGCATCCTTAAGTAGGAGATTGGTTAAGGGTCGCACAACTTTAGAAAAATCCTGAATGAAACGCCTGTAAACCCAGCGTGGCCTAAAAAGGCACGGATATCACAAACTGTACGTGGGAAAGGTAGCGAAGCAATTTTAACAATTTTAGCTTTATCAACCTCTATCCCGTCTTTTGAAACAATATGACCTAGAACAAGTCCTTTGGTAACCATGAAATGACACTTCTCCCGGTTGAGTACCGATTTTTCTCTTCGCGAACGCTTAATATTTTATAAAGGTTGGATAGGCAAATCGTCAAAGGAATTTCCGTAAATGGAAAAGTCGTCCATGAAGACTTCCATATAACGTTCCACCATATCACTGAAAATGTGAAGCATGCATCGTTGGAAGGTGCCTGGGGCATTGCAGAGACCAAAAGGCATTCGTCGGTATACAAAGGTTCCAAAGGGACATGTGAAAGTTGTCTTTTCTTGATCGGTGGGATCAATGACAATTTGGAAATAGCCGGAATAGCCATCAAGAAAATAGTAGTAAGCATGACCGACTAAACGTTCTAGCATCTGGTCAATGAATGGAAGAGGGAAATGATATTTACGTGTTCTGGCATTAAGTTTGCGATAGTCAATGCAAATTCTCCATTTTAATGGAATGCGAGTGGAGATGCATTCACCATTTTCATTTTGTACAACTTGAATACCGGACTTTTTAGGAACAACGTGAACAGGACTAACCCAGTCACTATCAGAGATAGGGTATATGATACCCGCATCAAGTAAACGTAAAACTTCCTCTCTCACCACCTCTTTCATGGCGGGGTTAAGGCGATGTTGCGGTTCTCGTGATGTCTTTGAGCCGTCATCCAGATGTATGTGATGCGTGCATATACCAGGGTCTATTCCTTTGATATCATCTAAGGACCATCCTATAGCGGAGCGGTGTTCACGAATGACATGAATCAAACGTGCTTCTTCGTCGGTAGTCAGATGAGAAGAAATTATTATAGGATGACTACCATCGGGATCGAGATGCACGTATTTCAAATCAGAGGGTAGAGGTTTTAAATCTGGAGTTGGTAGATTGGGAATCAAGGATTCGTGAGGGGCCATCTCTTCAATGGAAAAGAGCGAGTCCGATTCTTCTGAATCAGATGACAGCACAGTAGTAGGATCAAATAGTGGTACGGACTCTAATAATGCGTGGACATCCTTAATGTATGAGTCATCGTCAAACTCAGGATTATCAAAAGAAAGAAATTGGTGTACATCTTCTTCTGGAAAAGAGTTTGTGAAATAATCATGTGCTAGACTATCAACCAATCTAATCTGACCCTCTATTATAGGATCGGAAAATTGTTTCATTAATTTGAACACGTTGAGTTCGACAGAAAGGTTCCTAAAAGACAATGTCATTGAACCGTCCCGACAATTTATTATGAGCTAAGCAGCGCCAGAGAAATGGACATCCTAAGATGATAGGAATGGAGTCACAGCCACTTCGTATCTAAAATGACGAAATCAACCGGGTAGTAAAAAAATCTTGACCTTGACTATGACGTTTTTTACTATGCCCTTTGGGTACTTGATGGAGCGATCCGCGAGTTGCAGAGTCATATTGGTTGGTTTTAATTCATGAAGACCTAACTGCTTAAATAAGTAGTTGGGAAGTAGGTTAACACTGGCGCCTAGGTCTAAAAAGTCGCGGTAGCGGCATACTTGTCACCCAACGCATGGTACGGTTAATTCGACTTCGGTCTTTGTATTTAACCACACCATTGGAAGTAGTAATCGAGGGAAACTGCTCAGTGAGGAACGCTTGTTGAGGAACATTCGTACGTTGTTTGGTGGTGCACATGTCCTTCAAAAACTTGGCATGCTTGGGCAAATGCTTAAGCCGCATCTAGAAAAGGTAAGTTTATGGTCAAATTTTTGAAGGTTTCACGGATCTCATCGAAATATTCGCCACGCTTTGTTCTTTGCCAAACGGGCGTGGAACGGAGCTTTTGGCGAATCGCGCGATAAGGATCGCTGGCGTCTTTCCCTGGGGACGGGTTGTGTAGAGTTGGAAGGAACAACTTCATCCGCTATAGGTTCGCGAGTTAGGAGTTGGAAGGGCGACGCCCCGTGGCTTCCGCCGATTCTTCGTCCGCATACGATATATGATTGTCAATGGTTCGCCGTAACAAAGAGTGGTAATGCCATTTACCTCTCCCGGGGCTTGGGTTACTAGATCCCGTGCATTGTTGAAGTTCAAAGGCGGTGTTTGTAGCTTAGGGTTTGAACCGCTTGGCCGTGGAACACGCCTTTGACTTTTATCCCGAAAGCTAACAAACCGCAGAGATCATTGATAGAAGCTAGGATTTGATTATGTTGATTCATGTATGTCGAAAAGTTTCACCGCTTTATCTACCGCGGATTGTACCAAATGAGCGAGCAAAGGAACTAGTTCACGGCTATTGTTTACGTTGATTTTGGTAGCCATATCCTTGATTGGCGGAACAAGGTCATGCGGTTGTTTTGGTATCCTATATTTGCATTGTTGGGAAAATTACCTTGCCCTTTGCTGGAATTGCGGAGGATTTCCTTTGACGATAGGAATCAGAGTTCGCGGGTGGTCGATAGAGCATTATTGACACCCGGAGTTGCTTGTTGTTGGCCAGGGGGTGCCCAAGCCAAATTCGGATGTTGTCGCCAAGGTGTATTAGGGATGTTAAAAGCACAAGCCTCTTCAGAAGGTTGGGGAGGGCACTCGTATACCAAAGGACAATAAGAATCGGCGTGATCAGGACTTAAGCAAAAAGGACATGGGGAAGCGTTGGTAGCCATGACCTGTTTGGGTTTTTGATCATTTACTTGAACCGAAAGAGCATCGACCTTTTTGTTTAGGGACTCGATTAGAGTTTTTAATTCCGGATCGGGTTTAACCTCGAACATAGACATAACTTTGGTAGGAGTGTCTTTAGAAGATCTGGAGGAATCAGTGTTTCCCCAATGGGTGCTTCGTGAAGCCTGTTTCTCAAGAAAAGTGTATACTTCAGTAGCACCTTTGTCCATGAAACAACCGCCATTCATAATATCTAATATTTCCTTTTGATGGTCAGAGAGACCATTAAAGAATGAACGGACTAATACAAATGTGTCGAAGTTTATGATGGGGACATTCGAGAAGCATCGATCAAAATCGCTCCATGCTTCCGGGGTGGATTCCCGGGATGTTGGGCGAAAAAAATTGAATCTTCCAAGCATTTATGTAGTTTTCTTCCTGAAATTTTATCATGAAGGCTTGTACGAGCTTGGCCCATGTGTCAAGGGATTGTGGCACTTTGCTTGCGAGCCAAGCAGAAGCTTTATCAGCTAAAGTAAAGGGAAACAACCTAAGCAAAACTTGTTCATTAGTAACGGTCGGATGGCGAAATGTGGTGACTACTTGTTACATCCGACGAAGATGATTGTACGGTTTTTCATGGTCTAAACCATGGTAAACAGGTAACAAACCGAAAATATTTGGCGGAATGCGAAAATCACCTACAATCGCATCGAGTTTAATGCAGGAAACAGGTCCTTCTTGTAAGGCAGTATAGAAATCCGAGAGGGGTTTCTCGATTGTGGGATTTTCCTGGGCCATAACTAAGGGAGATAATGGCAACGGAGATGTTTGACGAGGTTGGTTTACGGAGGAGGAACTATGTCTAGGAGATAGCATAAGCAGTTGTTTATTGTATTTATGACGACGATATCTAAGTTCTAATTCCTTATGTTTACCAGACCGTAGTCTCATACAAATACAAATTTTAATTCAAGGCTCATAAGGAACGAATTATGACTAGGGATTTTAGAATTAAGGAAGGAGGGAGATGAAGCACGCCTTCCCCGAAATTGCTAACTCGAAAGGTAAGCTAGGATAACATGTGAATATTCCAAAGCCCGTGCCACCCACCGAGAATCGAGGGAGGTTGTTCGTGCTAGCACGTTCCTTAATTAGGCAACCTCAATCTTTCAAGTTTCCTAGACACTGATGGAATAAGATGATAATTTATGATGGTGTATTATGCGGGGTACTATTAAGATGATTAAGATGAAATTTTAATTATTAGGATTTTATTTTTATTTATTTATTTATTTATTTTTATTTTTTTTTTATTTATTTTTAGTTTACGTAATTAATGTATTATGGAGACGTGATTACGAAACATGCAATTAAAATGATAGATGCCAAAATAGAAACTAAGCATACAATTAACACATGCTAGTTTTACACATGAAGTCTACACATGCAAATCTATATTACTTATACGTGCAACTATATGTGAGTTAGGAGAATGTCGAGAACGAACTCATGCAAATGAATACCGCATACGTGAATTGATGTAACATACACATACAAAAATATTCTAAGCAGGTGGTTTGAAACTCCGCATATATCCAAATATATCCGAATCATGTCAATCGTGTTAACGTGAAGATGTAATGACGAACTACATTTACATGCAAAAAGTTCTCATGCCAACACACAAACATACGAGGTAAAACATGTTATAGCAAATAATATTCTCGACAAAGTTTGAGGAGTTTAAGAGTTTGAAACCTAGCGTCCCGCGATTCCTTGTACAACGATCGAACTAACTCCCGAGCTCGTGAACTTACTGGAAAAACAGGACCAGAGAGTCCAAAAGAGTACTGAAAAGGAAAGTGGTATGTACCTGAAAACCGGAGTGTTGATACTCCGTGTTAGTCTGTGGCTTACTAATTTAGTCTCGTCCGAGACTCTTTTGTCTGCTCAAGATTTTCCGTTCCTACTTTAATACTTAGATCGTAAGTAATGAAAATAGACAAGACTTGGTTCACGATATTTGTTAGTAGAAAAGTTAGGGCAAACAGCTACGCGTAACACGTTAGTATCGTAAAAAAAATGGAAATTAAAAAATGAGGAGGTAGGGAGGGGTTTATGTTTATGTATTCCATTTATTACGTTAAGTCCAGAGTCCTTCGACGCGTGGCGCCATTTGATAAAAATGTTTATTCGTGTTTATTGGTTTTTCTTGGTTACTTAAACCGGTGGTCCACAAATCAAGTCCGAAGACCCAAGTCCAAAGTCCAAAGTCCAGTATAGTCGTCCGCTTTAGTCAAGTTACCTTTACTCACGTGGGTTTGGTAGGATAGGTCGAAAGTAAGGGATCGCCCAAACCTCGTGGCTCGAAGGTTCACAACCGGAATTACAACTTTTGGTGAGTAGGATTTTAGGTTTTAGTTGGTTTAATTAAATTAACGGTAATGCAAATAATGTAAATTACTAACGGTGAATAAACAAAATAGAGAAACAGTGGAGAGAGTTAATCATACTCATGCAAGAATCATTTTTCAACAGTTTATATAACCACATCACTACATCTCTAATTCGCCTCGTGTTCGAGACGACGCCGAAAGTATTGATCCCTAAGCAGTATGCCCACATCTCTCGAAATGCGATCGCACTAGCATAAGAAATTGAACTAATATTTCATCTTTGGAATATCATTTCAGCTCCTGGCTTGATTCCACATCAGCTGGACAAATTGGAGAGTTGTCTGACACCATAGAGTTATTGTAGCGACACGAGACTCGTTCGAGCATCGCGATCTAAATTTGTAATGATCTCTCGCCATTTTGAGGGCCGGATGTCTAATCTATGCCTAATTCCTAAGTAGTGATTCTAGAATATTAAGGAGTTAATCCAAATTCTCACACGAGCAGCATAATCCTCCCCCTGAGGGGGGGATTAGCTCATGGTCATTGAAAGAATAATTAAACTTGTTGTATACATTAAATAAATAAATACATGACAGAAATTAAACTTGACAAGAAATGACTTTTATTAAGAAGAAATGACTTACGATTTTTTAAGCCAATAAATGAAAAAGGCAGAATTTAAGTCTTCGATATGAAAACTAACTAATCAAGCATATGCGGAGGCTAAAGCATGAAAATGCCGGGCGTCGAATAGTGAAAGCTACCCCCATATATATAAAGGAATGGCTCGTGAAGCTTTTAATTGATTTTGTCCTTTTGTTGAATTATGAGATTCAAAACTTTGGAATACAAAGTTTTGGTTTTACCGATTTAGCTTTTGTCTTTTTTCCCATATCAAACCAAATTTTGTTTTGGTTTTGTCTTGTAGCCCAATTCAATTTAAACTTTGAATTGGTACGTGTCTTCTCACATTGCAAGATGGCACAAATTTGTGACCATCTCTTGCCACCGCTATGATGATGACTCGTCATGCCTTTTGGACTCGCTGAGTGGGTCCAATTTAGTGTCCAAGCATGGGCGCCGATTTTGGCGTTTTATAATTTTTACATGTCTTTTCGCGTGGGGTTAAAATTAAATACGGTCGCTCTGGCGGGTTCACTAGCCAACGCCGACATCTAGATTTATCGATGTGAGCTTCGGAAGTTTGCTACTTCTTTATATGTGGACCCGCTTACTTACCGGGTTTTGTTCTTTTGGAAACTTACCGGCTCTAAGTCGGGCTTTGTTGGAGGCTTCACTGTGGTTGAGTGGGAAACTTCAAATATTACGGTATTCTCGCGTACTTTGATGCATGTTTTATCATTATATTCATGTTAATCTGGAAACCCTCGCACGAAATTATAATTATTACCGATTATTAAACATGATAAGCTTTGTATTTTAACCCTTGCATAAATCTTTAAAATTAAAAATAATAAAAATAAATTAATTAATTAATTAAATTAAATTAAATTAAATTAAATTGAAATTGATATCGCTTTTGATAAATTTTAATTCCATAAATCTTAATCATATTCCAATGGTGTCTCAGGAAACTTGAAAGATTGAGGTTACTTAATTAACCGCTGCTTTGCACGGAAATCCTCCCTCATATCTCTCTTGTGACCCGCCGCCGATTTATGCACGATTCCTAGCTTCACTGCCACGCTAGCGCAGCTTTTAGGCATATGTTGTTAAACTCTAATGCTTAAGATAATAATAAAATTCGAGTCCTACTAAATTCCTTCCGTAGTTAGATCTAATTTTATGCTTGCATGAGATTAAGGTCCGGTTCCACTAAAGAAATTGAACATACCTATCGCCTAAAAAAAATACGATAAGCAATCAAGTAAGTTCTCACCTAAAATTGTTCTTCTTCTAATTACCTTCATCACAATCCTTCCGTCGCCATCAACTTCATTATTATGGTAGACAATCCTCCACTCAGCCAGAGAAGCCCCTCGGACTTCTATATCTTTGCATTACAAGAAGGACCTTCTTCCCCATCAAACTTGAGGACATTGTCGGTGATTTTTGTATCCCACCAAACGTTTTCAGTTTGTTACCTATATATCATGGTTTGGAGCACGAAAACCTTACAATCATCTTCATGAAGTTTCAATAAGTGGCAAACAACATTTCACCATCCAAAGAAGCCTCTAAGGAACAACTCTTGCTTCGACCGCTTCCATTCACTTTTAGTAGAAAAAGGCCAATCGGCTAGCGGGACAACGGCCATGTCCATCGACACATGGAATAGACTAGTTCAAGCTTTCATGCTTCAGTTTTTACACTCTAAAAACAACCGAAATGCTTCGTAAAATTCAATTCTTTCGTCAAAATCCTTATAAATCCTTTACGTAGCATGGAGTCGCTTTTGATCGATCTTCCGTTGGAATGTCCTCATCACCAACCGGAAAAAGTTGTCCTTGTTCGCTTCATTATTTAATGGTCTTTCTCGATCATCAAAAAGAAACTCTTGATATAATGAACTACGGTTGCTTCATGGACAAAGGAGCTACCGGCTTATACTTTTCTTGAAAAACAAGTTTAAAAAGGTACACATCGGGTAACACCGAAGTCGCCGGTCATCAAAGGACAATGTTATAAAGGCCACATCTATTTTTGAGGTAAAACCCGATCCCTAAATAAAAAATTTGATAATCCCTAACTAAAAAGTAGATGCCCTTGCGCTCAAGTAAACGATCAACTACCAAAACCGATTCATGAACTTGACACCGCCCAGGTCCTTTGTCTTAGTCCTCGAACATCCCCGATGCATATTGTCCCTTTGTTATATGCTTCCCTACTCAACAATCGGAGGAGGCATGTGCATTCAACATTCCCCAATGCACCGTGGAGACAACATTCAAATTTCACTTGGCCAAAATAACCAACAAATGGGGCTCCTCCGTGTTTCGCTTAATCCACCCGCTCGACCTACCAACAATTTTATTCCACCACCGCCAAGGAAATAATCAACAATACCAACAAGGTCAATTTCAAAATAATTCCAATGCTAACTATCAAACCAACCGCAGCCTTGTTCCAAAATAATCCAGATCCTAACTATAATCAACAACTTCTCAAGAATAATCGTGAACTACTACCGCTTTAATAACCCGCTTTACAACCCGCTTTTCGATAGACAAACGACTTTCTTAGCTTACATGAACCAACAAATACAAATTTTAACGCTATCCAACAATCACTTCAACAATTGGCGCAAGAAAAGAGTCGAAAGGCGCGGTTTCCCGCACAAGCGGTTCAAACCCTAAACTAGCAACCACGACCTTTGAACTCACCAATGCCCCTCGGTACAAGCACCCCCAACCAAGGTGAGGTTCATGCAATCACTACTCTACGATCCGAAAAAGCAGACAATCGATCGTGATGCCGATGATCAACCAAAGGAAAAGAGGGTTCTAAGGAATCTATTTCTAATAATGAACCTCACGGAAGATTCCACAGATCCAACAAAGTCAACACCTCCGAATGTAGGGAAAAAGCAAGTAGACCCCTTTGCCAAATTCAGCCTAAGGCACCGCTTTCCTGACGCTTTAAAAGAATAAACCGATGACAATTTTGCTGAAATTCGAGACTTTTCAAAATTTAACAATCAACTTACCTTTTCTCGATGCCTTAAAACTATTACCAAAACATGCAAAATTTCTGAAAGATATGTGCACCACAAAAAGGAGAACTAATGTTCCTCAACAAGCGTTCCTCACTGAACAGTTTCCCTCCATCACCGAACACAATGGTATAGTAAAATACAAGGACCCTGATAGACCAACGGTTCCATGCACCTTAGGTGACAAATACACGGCTACTGCACTACTAGACCTAGGAGCTAGTGTGAACTTACTTCCATATTATTTATTTAAACAACTAGGTCTTCATGAGCTCAAACCTACCACCATGACTCTATAGTTAGTTGATCGTTCCATAAAGTATCCAAAAGGAATTGTGGAAAACGTCCTTGTAAAAGTCCAAGATTTCTTCTATCCTGTAGACTTTGTTATTTTGGATACGAAGTTGCATGTGATTCCATTCCTATCATCTTAGGGCGTCCGTTCTCGCCATCGCTAATGCTCTTATTAACCGTAGAGATGGTTCCATGACCATGTCCTTCGAAATCTTTCGGTCGAGGTGAATGTGTTCAAGTTGATGAAACAACTTCTAGAGCCTGACATTGATG
Organism: Coptis chinensis; assembly: GCF_015680905.1. Lineage (NCBI taxonomy): Eukaryota > Viridiplantae > Streptophyta > Magnoliopsida > Ranunculales > Ranunculaceae > Coptis > Coptis chinensis. Next base: position 81,460,136 of record NC_141464.1, read on the forward strand.
GTGAGGTCAACAGGGTTGACAGCATTCCGCAAGAGTATTTCACAAACTCTTTTCCCTCAAGATGAAGTGTACCAATTTCTTTCCTTTATCGAATCTGAGTTTGAGGGGCGATGATTATACACAAGAAGTAAATGAGTTATTAGAGTCAATTACCATTATTTGACCCTACCGGCAGATGATGTCAAGTAACTTGGATGATCATTAATCTGTTTCTTGCATGGATGATGACCTTCCTCAAGAATCTTTAATACCCACTCCATGCCCCGATTTAAAACCTCTTCCTTCGGAATTAAAATACGTACAGCTTGATGCCGATGGTCGTCACCCAGTTATTATTTCTTCACAATTGACTGACGATCAGGAAGCTCGTTTAATTAATGTCATTCAACAACATCGTTCTGCTATTGGATGGTCCCTCGATGACATTAAAGGCATTGAACCTAATGTGTGCACCCATCGCATACACCTGGAAGAAAATGCTAAGACGTCGCGTGAACCACAGCGTCGCCTAAACCCTACCATGAAAGATGTAGTCCGAGAGGAAGTGTTAAAATTACTAGATGCAGGTATTATTTACCCTATCTCTGATAGTGTTTGGGTGAGTCCCGGTACATGGTTCCAAAGAAATCTGGCATTACAGTTAATGTGAAATGATAAAGATGAATGCATTTCCGCCAGATCCCAAAGAAATGGCTTAATATGCATTGACTATCGCGAAACTTAATGTCGCCACTCGTAAGGATCACTTTCCACTTCCATTCATCGATCGATGCTCGAACGCTTAGCCGGTCATGCCTATTACTACTTTCTTGATGGTTATTCAGGTTATTTTCGATAGTCATAGACCCTACCGATCAAGAAAAGACAACGCTCACCGGCCCATTTGGTACATTTGCATATAGATGAATGCCTTTCGGCCTTTGCAATGCACCGTACTTTCCAACGCCGTGATGCTTCATATTTTCGATGATATGGTTGAACGGTTTATGGAAGTATTCATGGACGACTTCTCAATTTATGGAGATTCTTTTCGATAGTCGTCTATCAAATCTTGAAAAGGTCTTTACACGCCAGAAGAGAAAACCTTGTTCTTAATTGGGAAAAATGTCATTTCATGGTTACTAAAGGAATAGTTTTAGGACACATCGTTTCAAAGGACGGAATCGAAGTCGACAAAGCTAAGATAGAAAAAATTGCTTCACTTCCTATACCAAAAACAGTTCGAGACATTCGTGCATTCTTAAGACACGCAGGTTTCTATAGGAGATTTATTCAAGATTTCTCAAAGGTTGCTAGACCTTTAACCAATCTCCTGCTTAAAGATGCCGCTTTTGATTTCAGTTTCAGTTGCAAACAAGCCTTTGAGATATTAAAAACCGCATTAACTACCGCTCCCATAATTCAACCACGATTGGTCTAAACCTTTTGAATTAATGTGTGGACGCGAGCTTAATTATGCTATTGAGCTGCATTAGGGCAACGCCGAAGATAAGCCAGTTGTCATTTACTATCGCGAGTAAAACCCTTAATGAAGCTCAACGTAACTATACCACCACTGAGAAAGAGTTTCTCGCCATTGTATATGCGTTGGATAAGTTTTGTCCGTACCTAGTGGGTTCTCCAACTATTGTCTACACTGACCATGCGGCACTTCGTTATCTATTAGCGAAAAAAGATGCAAAACAAAGGTTGATCCGATGGATTCTCCTTTTGCAAGAGTTTACTCTCGAAATTAAAGATAAAAAGGTTAGAAAATGTGGTTGCGCACCATTTATCAAGACTTGTCAGTGATGTTGATACTGATACCGAACCTATCTGTGATTCCTTTCTGGATGAACACTTGTACTCTATTTTTTCGTCCCCTTGGTATGCCGACATAGTAAATTACTTAGTTACCGAGGAAGTCCCTTTATCTTGGTCTCGTAATGACCGGAAAAAGTTTTATCCACCGCGGAAATTCTATTTCGGGATGATCCCTACCTCTTCAAGTATTGTTCGGACCAACTAATCCGCCGTTGCATTCCCCGGACCGGGAACACAACGATGTGTTATCCTTCGCCATGAACAATCTTGTGGTGGTCATTTTAGTGGTAAGAAAACTGCGGCCAAGGTTCTACAATGTGGTTTTATTGGCCAACACCGTTTAGAGATGCACATGAGCATTGCAAAGCATCTGCAATCACCGGCCATGCCCTTAGGTCGCATTACTCAACGCTTTGATATATGATGCCCCATTTAAATCCCATTCTAATTGTGGAAATCTTTGATGTATGGGGCATCAACTTCATGGGTCCATTTCCAAATTCTCATGGCTTCCTATACATACTTTCCAATAGCGACTTGACTATGTGTCAAAATGGATTGAGGCATTGGCATGTCGTGCTAACGATCATAAAACGGTCGTTTTGTTCATAAAAGAAAATATTTTCTCTCGATTTGGTGTTCCAAAAGCTATAATTAGTGACGGGGAAAACATTTCTGCAATAAAATTTTTGAATCATTAGTAAAGAAATATGGAGTCACGCACAAAGTGGCAACTCCGTATCATCCTCAAACCAGTGGTCAAGTAGAAGTCTCTAATCGAGAAATCAAATCCATTTTGGAAAAAACTGTCAATCCATCTAGGAAAGACTGGTCTCTACGATTATCTGATGCCTTGTGGGCATACAGAACAGCTTTTAAGACACCTATAGGGATGTCTCCGTGATCGCCTCGTTTTGAAAACCTTGTCATCTGCCGATTGAACTTGAGCACCGTGCTTCTATGGGCCATTAAAAGCCCCAATTATAACTCTAACGTGGCGGCTTAAAAGAGAAAATTGCAGTTAAATGAGCTTGAGGAAATTCGAGTGATGCCTATGATCTCTCAAATCCTATAAAGCCAACATGAAAAGAGTGCATGACAAGCACATATTGAGAAAAGAATTCAAAGTCGGTCAAAAAGTTTTGATGTACAACTCAAGATTACACATTTTTCCGGAAAATTAAAAACTTCGATGGTCCGGGTCCTTTCATCGCTCTCATTGTCACCCCTATGGGGCTATCTTTGTGAAAAAACGTAAATGATGGTAGCGAATTTCAAGTAAATGGCCAGCCTTTAAACATTATCATGAGTTGCGCTCTCCGGATGTCGAAGAGACTCTTCTCAATGATCCAAATCTACCGCAGACTAATAGATTCGCTGGTGTACTTCTTTCCATGTATTTAAACAGGAAAAGTATGCCATTAGGGTAGCCGGGCCCTCTTCTATTTTCTTTTCTAAAAATCCCTAGAGTGTGTGGTTGCAAGGGCCGGAACCTTAGTCCACAAAACTCTACTTCAGAACTGAGTATAAATGTCTTCTGATAATCGAGCAAACGTGCCTCCTGGAAAATAATGGGTACCAAAAATTTCAAATCCTTCTTTTTCTTCCCTTTTCTATTCTCTTCCTCGCGAACTCCAACTCATCATTTGGTGTAAATCTCACCCATCTCGAATTGGTAATGGTCGTAGTACTTTTGCTCGAAAAAGCGACGCGAAAAAGGATGGGGTGGTGTATGAACCAAAACTCCTTTCTGTCCAGGTCTTGATCTTCTATCCGAGATGAGCCGGTATAAGGTATATTATTGTCTGACACCAGCTCAACAGGATAAACTTCGTCGTCGTCCCGTTATTCCCACAGGTTGGGAATCGTCTTGAGGATCTGACGTTAAAAGACTCACATTCGTCTTGAGGATCTGACGTTAAAAGACTCACATTCGTCTTGAGAATCTGACGTTAAAAGACTCACATTCGTCTTGAGGATCTGACGTTAAAAGACTCACATTCGTCTTGAGGATCTGACGTTAAAAGACTCACATTCGTCTTGAAGATCTGACGTAAAAAGACTCAACATGTATATACTCGTTTTTATTATTATTATTATTATTATTATTATTATTATTATTAGCACCCAGCATGGTGCCCAAAGAGAGTCGTGATATGCACCATCGGACATTTCCTTGTTAAATGACGGGCAATGGATTCCACCGTGCCAACCCGGATCGCTTTCTATGTGGATTTTTTTAGGCGGTTTGAGGCTATACCATATGTACTAAGGGTAATATTATTATTAGACCATTGCACATTGGTCGTGGATGGTACCGCCCCGAACCCCTAGCCCCCAAAACATAAAGGTTAAGCCACAACCGGCTGGATTGGGTTAAGCCGAGCCGACATGAAAGTTGTCCGAAAGTAAAGCTGTTGTGATGTGTTGTTTTATTTGGACTTCCGGTGTTGTTGACACGCTCTTCTCGACTTGTACATTTGTATATAAAAGTGTAAATAAATAAAAACCAAAGTTAAAAAATAAAAATAAAAATAAAAAAAAAAAATGTTTGAATGTGATTTTTTTCATATTCTAGTGGATGGCATTTTTAATGCCGATCGTTTTGATATCTCATCCGTTCAATTTGGAGTTGAAACGAATCGAATTTCCACGTTTAAAATTTCGAAACATTTCGGGACATAAAAGGAATTTCTGATATTCATTTGGGCTTGGGCCAAAATTTTGACCCGACCCAAAAATAAAAAATCTGGGTACAAAGCCCACGCGCGAGGCACCCACGCGTCCACCCCTCTCATTTCTTCTTCCACAAAAATCGGATCTTGGTCCCCCCACACATCACTTTCGCTGACGAAAGCGGTGTGAATTGACCACCCAAGACGCCGGCCAAAGTACACCAAACTCAACCCCCTTCCTCCAGCACCATCTCCTCCACCTACTCTTGCTATTTGCACCCTCAAAAGATCATCTACACCGCGCTATGGCAGCACGAAGGAGAATCACAGTTGAGCGAAATTTCGGAAATCTCTACAATTCCGGGATGTTTCACCCATTTTTCGATGAAGAAATTGCTAGTAGAGAGTGGGAATATCTATTGCAATCAATTCCAGCTCAAGACTCAAGATTTAGTGTTGAAATTTTACAACAATGGAGGTTTCCGGGGTGACGAATTTTGGATTACGGCGGATGGGTTGGAACGTTAACTCACGCTGGAGTTGATTTCGAATACCGCCAGCGATTCCGATAAAAACTCGATAGTCCGACCCTGTTATTGTCGAGTATCCGACCACGAGGGATTTGATGTTTGACACGCTTCTCGGGGGAGAGTACAACATCGCTCGAATCGCGGTACCAAAGATTCGCCGACGTAACCAATTAGCCACACTAACGGGTCGGGCGCATAACGCCATTGGAACTTCAAAGACGCCCGACGTGAACAAGACTTTCTTGCACCTACCGTGGATCCTACAGAGAGGAAGAACACTTTCTGTATGGTCCATTTCCTGGGCCATATTCTTCTTTACCGCGTCAAACAAGTCGACTCCTCTTCTTTGTTACTTGTTACCTTTATATGCTTAACTTAGGGTTCCAATCGCTACTCTATCATTGAAACAAGGTCTTTCGAGAATTTTGGAATTTTTGAGACTTGTGTTTTAGACCACCGGGACCCAAGCTAGAGATGACATTGAGCATGATAACATACCTCCTCCTCCTCCTTCACCACCCGGACTGTTTTTAATGAAGATACCATCGCCCCAATCAATACTCCTATGGATGCCTTGAGGCACATGAATACTAGTATGCGCATGATGTTTCTTCGCCGAAGAGATGCTTACTTCCCGAATGACTTCCAAAGAAGAAATGAGAAATCGCCAAGGCCGTTTCCAGAGAATGATGATGGCAACTCAACAAGAATTCCAAGATCGGTTCTTCTACGATCTATAGGCCACATTCCGACCGGTCATTTCGACGCTGGCGTTAGTCGGCGAAGACGAGAAAACCCGTGTTCATCTTCTGCTAACCCGGAGGATTCCCAGTAGCTGTTTATTTCCCTTGGTTTCAAAATGACTATGTCATTTATTTCCCTTATGCATTGCATTTTTATTTTTTTAGTGCTAAAATTATTATATATCGGTTGATTTCTCATAATTTTGTATCTCCAGATGGTTTGAATGAGAAATTATTTATGTTATGCGAATATAGTACTTTCAAAAATATGAGTTTGCTCCTTGATTCATTGGGCCTACTCTCAAAGCCCAACGGTCAGAACCCAACGGACTGATCCAAACGGTCAGATGCCCAACGGTCAGAAATCAAATTATAAATACAACTCTCCTTTCCCATTTTCACTCATTCCCTTCTCTCACTCTTCACAAATTCTTCTTCACAAATTTTCAATTTCTTGAACATAATGAATCAAATAGAGCGATGGGAAAAGGAGCAACGCGAATGGGCTATCACACTATTCGTGATAACAGTGTTTATCATTGTTCTGCTGTCACTCATGCATAACATGATCCAGAACATCTAGATCTATGTAACCATCTCTTTGTCTTTTGTTTTGTATATTAGTATGGTGTGTTAAATAATTCTCACACATTTGTACGGGTTACGTATTAAATGGAGAAGCTTCGTATTAAATATTTATGCATATTAGTTGTTTCTTTTTAAAAAAATAATAATAATTAAACAAACCATAACAAAGAAACACCTTACAAAACTCACCAATATAATTAATTGATACTCATGGTATTCAGAGAAGATAGCGCACGCTACAAGATACGCATAACCCTTGTCACACATGCAGTTCGATCCATATTTTATTACTGAGTTATGATCATCATTTCTGAAATTACGTGTAAGTCTAACTACCCTGTGAAACTTTCCTCCGTTTTTTCTAACATTGACCCACCTCATTAATTGTCTTTGGAAATCTGACATGACAAGCCTTACTATGGATCCCCATTGATGCTGTTCATTATCACATGGGTCATTAACTACACTTGGAATCCAGTTTGGTACAGACTCATTGATTGGCTATAAATCTCTTCTTTTTCAGCCATTCTTATTCAAACATTTTCACTCTCCTTCCCTCAGTAATACTACCAATGGATCAACCACGAAAAATAACGGCTGAACAAGACTACCTGAAAACTTTAGAAGATGGCCGGTTTTCTCCTTATTTTGACACCGAAATCATACGTCGGCGGATGGGCGCTTCTTCTATATCATTCAACAAACCGTTATTCCCTAGATTTGGTTTTGATGTTCTACCAATTTAAGCGGATCTGAAAATGGAAAATTCTACTTCAATGCCTATGGACGACGGTCGGAGTTGACTAAGGACATGCTCTCCGACATACTTCAAATCCCATTGAATACCGTGAGTCCCTTTTTCAAGAGTCATCATTTGATTCCACCAAATCTTTACTACGAAGCTACAGTATCTCATGACGAAGACAAATACACATCACGGTGTTCTTCCACGCTATTTGAAACAGAATCAACGTGTTGTGCTCCAATCGGGTTGGGACACAATGTGGGTAGGTATGCGTCACACCAATCGAAGTCACAAAGCCTTTAACTTCACCTACTTTGGATTTTGCGACTCAAAGAGATGATTTTTGTCTAATCCAACACCTGCGGGCGTAATCACCAAGAAAACAAAGAAGGTCGGCACCTCTACCCACTTTAGTCACGCCAAATTATGATCGCGTTGGGGTTATCCAAGAATTTCTCCGAGACACCCTTCAAAGAGCACATATAAATGTACTCCAAACAGACTACTCCGTTGGTTTTTGGACTCCTGATACAAAGATAGATGAACAGCACGACCCAAGCTTAAATCCTGACCATGTCTTTGATGAAAATGCCATGTTTAATATTTTTAATCCTATGGAAGGCATTCAACTTCTTCATCAGGGCTTGAGGGAACTACACGCTCGTCAAAATATCATCATTACAACTCTTAAGGATTTCCAAGAACGTCAAGCAATGCATGATGTTGAACAAGAGGAACTAATGAGAATTCATTCTCAGTCCTTGCAGAATCACGCTCTCCTTATGGAGAATCAAACTGCACTCTCTGCCAGCCAAGGGGACATTCAGATGCAGCTCGGCCAACAAATAGAAGACCTAAACAGTCTGGTGCAAAATATGCATCTCCAAGATCAACATAAGAATCCATGATATTACTAAGTCAATAAGTATATAATCTTATATGTTATTACGTTTTTCCGTCATACTATGTATTTTGTCTTATCTTTTTGTCTTCTTTTGTATGCAATGCTTAGTAGGATTGTCATCATTTCCGTTGTGACTAATATAATTTTAACATGTGCTACAGGAGGGTCTATTTTCTTACATACTCATTTTTCCATCCGGTTTGCTCTCAGATCGTTACCCATTTCTTTCCTTCATCCACCATGGCATCTTCATCAAACATTGCATCTTCATCATCCATGGTACCTCCCAAACTCATTCCCCGAGCAATCCTTTCGATCTATGATGGATTCCAATGCCTATGGCCATCTCTTCCATGATTACATCACAAACATTGGGTGGTCTTCCCTAATTCTTCAACCCGACCAAACTTATTCTCCGAGTTTGGCTGCATACTTTTATGCTAATATGGAAGACACACCAGCATTCAACCATGCGCATGGTTTCTACTTAGACGGGTTCACAATCCGAGTTGGTGACACACCTCATATTTTTTCTGAACAACAACTTGCCCTAACTTTGGATCTTCCATACCACGAACCTGCTGCATCTTGGCAGTACATCTATCATAATTCTTACCGTTCCTTTCAGTGGCAAGCGTTTCGCGACTCTTATGGTGATGGTCTTGAGATCAAACGAGAAGGAGATGGCCATATGCCATAGCGCAACATCACCATTCCATTAGCAAGCATGACCGTGAACATGGGGACTGCAATGTTATTTGTACTCCTGAACATTATGGGAGATTGGCATTTTTCTACTACCAATGAGGGTCGCTTATGCGTCGATTCAGTCGCGATGCTTCGGGTCATGCATTATTTAACATTTTAGGTTGTGTTGTCTCCAACCCGAAACGAGCTCGCGACTTTTTTTCGGGATCGGATATACTTTTACCGACCACCGCTTGCGGATCATGAAGACACATTTCCCACAGGTTTGCGGCTATTTTTCATGATCGGGTCAAGGTGGATTCCATGTGCCCAACAAACGGAATCATTCGCTCATTGAGGTTTCATTCAATGGAAGCGTCCCGCCGATATACACTGGCATGTTCGATGTTACCTAATGGACGAAAAGATGAAGACCAATTTGAGGGAATTCGAGACAAAGAATGGGCGAAAATTTGGCAAACTATTATCTATTGGTGCCGATGCTAAGGAAATGCATTTCCTTAAAGAGGGCCTTGGACCTTCACATCCTTGGGATGGTAAACTTTAAGCTTGCCATTGTACATATATCTAGATAAACCTAATGTTTGGTGTGCTATTGGTTGTCATGTTTAGTATGCTATTGTTTTTCATTATTTCGTGTGCTATGTATTGTGTGTTATGTTTAGTGTGCTATTGAACATTTTCTTGTTCTTTCTGAATAATATATTATGATCTCTAACCTCTCTGTTCCAGCAATCTAGCCCTAATTTTGCTCACGGCTCTCAGGTACTTTCTCTCTTTATTTATTGATCCTTCGAGGAATAAGCATCATTCTGTTTGGGGGTGCTTTAAACCTATAGCAAAAATTAGGCATCTTATAGCCTGTATATAGTTTTTATTTTCATATTAATAATTGTACTTAGTGACAAAGTCTTGTTTCCTTTTCAATGATGAAAATTGTCTAGAAATCTCACATTAGTATCCGAATTAAGATTTGTTTTAAGAAACTTTAGATAATACGCATGCAATAGTTTATACATCTTTTCATGAATATTCATGTACTGAGTATCATCGATTGTACATGGCAGTAAATTTCTGGAACCAATGGTTAGTTACTTTAATTATCAATCATGTGAGAATCTAACCAAAAACCTTGACATGAGTGATTTGTGTGTGATGACCGCAGGAGGAGTTTTTTTCGATTAGAGAAATCACGTCTACTTACTTGATCACCACCCGAACCCTAGGCGAGAATTTAGGCCTTCTTTGGATCGACATAGCTAAAAATTCTTACCTGTTACAAATTTTACCGCTAGTCACTCCACTGAACCATTCATCAAACCTTTCACTTTCACCAAAAATTCTTTACCCATTTATTAAACCAAATAAAAGAACCTACCTAAGTGATGAGTATGAGAAATAGGATGAAATGTGGAAAGAATAAAGAGAAAGACTTGTCCCAAATAAAAGTCAGTTACTTGCTTCATGAAAGAAAAATAGAATCATGTTTTTAAGCCATCTAAAAAAAATAATAAATAAATAAATAAATAAAATTGACAAGGCTATGACTCTGATGGACTGTTTGGCTGTATTAGAAGATCCACAGTGTGAGTTAACGCTCTTACGAGCTTGTGTTGGGCTCTCTAAGTTGGTCTTCGCGATTCGTACTTGTCCACCATCCTTTTTCAGAGAGGCAGCTCAGACTTTTGATCGGCACCTCCGCAGTGTTCTCCAGGGTACTGTGGTTTCTGATGGTCCTGGCTTCGGTGATTTACAGTGGCATTTATCGACACTCCCATTACGTCTAGGCGGTTTAGGTATTTATTGTGCCACTGATGTATCTACATTTGCCTTTGTGGCCTCCCGTTGTCAGACTTCTGAGCTTCAGAACCACATTCTTAGGAGTTGTGGCCCAGTACCTTTGGATGAGATTCTTGATGTTGCTAGCGATTGCATTGAGTCTCTGTCACCCGATTTTGACCTCGGTTCTATGGTCAAGTCTACCGTCCCCTTCAAAACCACAAAAAGTTTTGGCGGAAGCGTTCTATGGTAAGATTGTTGTTGGTCTTAAGAGGGAGTTTGTGTTATCTGCTCGTCAGAAAGCAGTCATTGGATGCTTACAGTCAGAACATGCAAAGGATTTCCTACTTGCTATTCTGATGGAGGGACTTGGACAGCGCATGTCGCCGGTAGAGTATCGTTCTATTCTCCGGTACCGTCTCATGATTCCTTTGTACTCAGATGGTGGTCTATGCCCTATGTGCAAAAAGAGCAGACTAGATACTTTTGGGGACCATGCAGCACATTGTAGATATTTCCCAGGCTTCAAATACCGACATGATCATGTTAGAGATATTTTATGTGATGCATTTTGGAAGGCAGGGGTATAGGTGAAGAAGGAGGCTCCTGTGAATTTTCTCACTGATCCGAATGAGGGGAGATCGACACTTCGGCCTGCGGATGTATTGATCTACAGTTGGTCTGAGGGGAGGCATGCATGTGTTTGAGGTGGGAGTCTTTGAGGTGGGATAAGCAGCTAATAGAGCAGCAGTAGGGAAAATTGAGAAACACGAGGAGGCTTGTAGAGCTAACCAGCATTGTTTCATTCCTTTCTTTTGACACCTTTGGTTTCTTGGCACAACAAATCATTTGAGCTCCTTTAAGAGATTGTAGAAAGTTATGGACTAATAGTAATGACATTTGGTTCTAACGAGTTTGCTTTTAGAGGATAGGTTTTGCCATTCTGAAGGACTTTGCGGACGCGTTTTTGTTTCCGCTTGTCCTAATTATTTGTAAAACTCGTTATCATTATTAATAAAATTTCCAAAAAAAAAAAAAAAAAAAAAAAAAAAATATATATATATATATATATATATATATATATATATATATATATATATATATTGTAGATATTTCCTGGCTTCAAATACCGACATGATCATGTCGAGATATTTTATGTGATGCATTTTGGAGGGTTCGGGGTATAGGTGAAGGAGGCTCCCTCGTGAATTTTCTCACCGATCCGAATGAGGGGAGATCGACACTTCGACTGGATGTATTGATCTACAAATGTCCGGTCCGGGAGGCATGCATGTGTTTGAGGTGGGAGTCTTTGAGGTGGGATAAGCAACTAATAGAGCAGCATTGAAAAATTGAGAAACACGAGGAGGCTTGTAGAGCTAACCAAAGATTGTTTCATTCCTTTTCGGTTTGACACCTTTGGTTTCTTGGCACAACAAATTTGTTGAGCTCCTTAAGAGATTGTTTATGGACTAATAATGAATTTTCCACTTTTAGGAGGATAGGTTTTGCCATTCGAGAAAACTTGCGACGACTTGTTTATATATCCTAATTATTTGTAAAACTATATCATTATTAATAAAATTTCCATTCAAAAAAAAAATATATATATATATATATATATATATATATATATATATATATATATATATATATAAAAAATCCATTAGAGGCTTAAGAACAAGGTTATAAAACTCGGTTAGAAGAAGGAAAGAAAAAACAAGGATTTCTAGTGTAAATATATGAAGACCCTATACTCTCATACTTAGTAAATTTTGATTATCCATTTCCATTTTTTGTACACTATCCACCTAAGCCCCACAATACCTAATAAAGACCTCTAGCTCAATTAGGAGTAGGGTGGTGTGATAATAAGTAGTAGACGTGATTGATCGACATCGGCTCATCCGACCGCATCATTGAGATGTAAGGAAAAGTGTGCCCACTGCATTAATGGAGTTAACAAAACCCGAGTGGAAAAATTTTGAGTGAATTTGTTTTCAACACATACCGTGAGAACCCATTTAGGTATGCTCTCCAAAGGATCCGAAACAACCCTCGCTAGTACATTTCAATGAAAAGTTCACTGCATGAATAATCATATGTAGATGTTTTAATTATTGAATATATATTAACTTGAGTTTCAAAGAAATCAATACTCATTTCCTGCTAAGGAGATGTATGGATATCTGAGATTAATTTAGGAAACGAAGTTTACATCATTTGAGTCGTTGTAGTATAAAATGAAGTTTGTGAGTATCTTTTCTCGGAAAACTCTCACGAGGCTATAACTCGTCCACTAGGGAATTCCTAGTGGTTTAAGGCCTTGTTGCATATGGTCAATGCAACCGCACTCTGCGAAACCAGAATTAGTTAGGACTACACATTTTTGGCCATTTATCTATTTTAGTGTCTCTTCTTTGCTTGGGACAAGCAAAGTCTTTTTTTGGGGTAGTGTGATAAGCACCCAAAAGTGTTTATATGAAACCCCATTGAGACATATAAATTTGGTTAATTATGTGTTTAATAATCATGAAATAAATATGTTTTCATACTTTTGCGCGGTATTTGCAGAAAACATGAAATATTGGTTAAACCCGCGATAAAGCCGCGAGGAACGGTGTATATATGAATTCTTCCAAATCCGCACGTAAGCATCAAACTTCCAAAGCTCCTACCTCTCCGAACCCGGGACTCGAATGCAACAAGAGAGCTGCTCAGACAATCAGGGCGATGAACTCTATGCATAGGCGGAAAGTTGTAAAAACGCCCAAATACCGGACCGCCATCGGATCAATTTTGCACATGGACCCGCTATGCAGGGCCACAAGATTGGATGAGTCATCAATCATGGAGCATGTCAAGACAAAAATAACAAATTATTGGTACAAAATTGACACCTTGCATGTAATAAATTAGATTATGTGTTAATAGTGAAAAAAAGGCAAGGTGTCACTTTGTTTTAATGTGGTGGATAAAAATGAATTAATGTGGTTTGATGATTCACGTGGGAGGAAATGAGATTTCTCTCAAATGGAGAAGAAATTAGACAAAGGTAGGGGACACTCCATTTACTCCCTTGACTTATTTTCTTTACATGGCATTATTTTAGTTCCTTAGTGAAGAAAATCATAAGTTAGTTTTTAGTTTTTATTAGAAAAGCTTGTAATAGTTTTAATGGAGGAAACACTTGTTTTCTTCTAGAAAATAAATAGAAGTGAGTTTGATTGTTTATCTTTTCCTTTTTCTCTCTTTCTTTGTTTCTCTAGTTTAAATTCCTTGTCTCAAGGATCATGAGCTAACTTTCCTTTTGGGGAGTTAATCCAACTCATGTGAGGGAAAAACAATTGTTGTTGGTTTGGTAGGTTTTTAGGAAGAACAACTAACTCTACATCCTATCCCAAAATGATAGTTGGTGTAGTGTCTAGTTAGGAATCAGGTAATGAGCTTAGAGATAAGTCATTGCTTGGTTTCACTTGCTAGCATGTATGAGCTCTTTAGTGAGTCATACATGCTAGGGATCAAATCTTTTTTTCCATTAGGGACTTGTCTATGAGTCTAGGAAGAATCAATAAACTTTTTCAAATCAACAACTAAATGTTAGTTTCACATGAGGAGGATTAAATCTCCACCTTTTTCTTAGTAATTTGTATTTTGTTTAAGTGCATGATTTCAAACTTTAATGTTTTTCTAAATGTTGTGTAGGAAAGAAAACCTATCATTAGTATTATAACCTTACTCCTTAGTTCCTTTTATTGTAACAACCAATTTGTAGTTGTCCTAGACTTTAGGTTGGTTCGAATCCTTATTCCAACTCTACGAAATCAAAGATCGTAAGGACCTTGAGTTGCTTTTGCATCAATTTAGAGAATTCAAACCTCTAAGTAGTAGTAAAGAAACATATATCAAAACACATAATTGATCAAAATGTTATGCCTCTCAGGGTTTAATATTACAGTTTTGGGTGCCTATCAGCCACGACAACGATAGTCACACAAATATCTAATCTTTCAAAATTAGAATCAAGCCTTACGTAACTCTTAACTAAAAACATAATTGTCATACATAACCGTGCTCAAAAAAATCATTATTCTCACTTTAGATAACGTTCATATTCAAAACATCATATATAAATTTTCAACCCTACTGATGCACAATAAACCTATAAGTCAGAATTGCTCAAAAACGGATTTTTACTATACTTTCGGGTCTCCAAAACTATCTTAAGATTCATGTCAATTCCAAACAAAACCACCATTGAAACGTAGGCTACAAATACTATACAAAACACCCAAGAAAAGTTTAAGAAACTTTGTTCATTACTAGAAATATTTCCCAAAATAGGTTCTTGCACATAAAAAGAGAACACGGTAGGTTTTCTAGCCAACTTACCAATACAATAACATTTCCTACAGTTATCCAAATAATACACCACTTGATTATTTGAAAACCTGATCTGAAAACCAATTGCCTATATATGGCTGATGCAGTGGCATTGTATAGAAACTCCAGGGGTGACGCATTTGTCAATTCGTCTGTGCTCTTAAGCTTGCATAGGCTGAATGCTCAAACTTTCCATCCCACCTGTAATTGCTCTTAAGCTTGGATAGGCTGAATGCTCAAACTTTCCGTCCCACCTGTAATTCCATTCAGACCCAGATATTTATTTCAAGTAGTGTAGTAAACTACTAGTACATGTGGTGAATACAGAAACTGAACATCTCATAGACTGACCTGCTTGCTTCTGTATTTGGAATGTGGAGCTCCAGTTCTTCTTCGAAGGGCTGAAACACCAGATCTACTTTATCATCGGTCACTTCATCGAGAGTTTCTGGGCTCCACTGTCATAGCATAAAAAGTAAGAGACCAAGAGGAGAAGATAAACAAGTGAATAAGTGAATAACAGAGAAAGCTCACCTTTGGAGAACTGTCTGTGTCAATCATGAGAGCTCTAATACCCTATTTAAAATAAAATTGTAAAACTTTTAGACGGATTTCTCCAAGAAAAAAGTGTTGAAGTGGAAGCTTTTGTTTCTTAAGTACCTCATATACATCACTGGATATTGTGGTTCTTAGTATGTTTATTGTGAGTCTAAATTCGTTCTTCAGACACTCGGCCAGAGTTTGCTTCCTCCCTTCTCTTATCTGAAAAGCAGAAAAATATACAAGGACAAAATTTAACAACAACAACTATTTGTAACAATCAGGCGGATGAATATATAATAGTTGTTCATCACGTAACATAGCAAGAGATATAGCCTAAAAACGAATACAGTGTTTATGAACTGCAACACATAATTAAATTTCACAGTTTGATTATGAATAAAAGTCTAGTTTCTAAACAAAAATAGGTAGATAAATAGGTGTCACTATAAAGATAGAAACATCGTTGAATATCAACAACTATTAAGTGATATTGATATGTAACATACCGATCTAAATGTTATATTCAATCCTGTTGGAGATGATCTTTTCAAACCCTTGAGAACTGCCAGTATCCAATCATTTCCTGTATTACTTGCCTCAGCTTCCTGGCCAGCAAAATATATCACAAAGGCCACAGCCTCGATAAGGGACAATTACAAGCATGCCTGAGCTAGACATAGGGATAACAATAGCATATCGTAAGGGCAAACCAGGAAAAAGACAGTGAATGCTAGGGTTCACTATACAAGATACTATGGGAACAAGCCACAATATAATTAACATATATTTATTTTGGCCAGCAGAGAGTACCTCATCAAGAAGAACAGGCCTCGTTACAAAAATGAGATTACATAAAGATGACGGCACAATATGATTAAAAAAATTGTTATACCAATCATGTAATTTCATCTATTAGACCTCAGTTAGTAATTTGAGTAAATGATACTGATGGACATGCACAGCTCAGTCAATTTTTCTCCCTTTATGAAGCTCTATTTTTCTCATGTTTTTATATACATGAATTTGGCATAATTGGGTAAAAGGTGCCATAAGTTTTGATGCATAGATACATAAAAGTCAGTCCTAATTATAAATGCAGCTGGAAACTGAAGACTACTATAAGATGCTTCTTAAATGTGTGCAAAGGTAACAATCAAATCGCCATGCATATGGGACAGTGAAACTGTCTGTCATTAGCAAATTCATTTAGAATATGTATACAAATGTTAATGAGTACTGAACATAATGCAAACATGACAATATTTGAGGATTAGTGTACTTACAATGTATAATCTCCTTTACAGATTCCTTTGAGAAACACTTGTCGATTATAGCCTGCCTGCAATAAAACAGCATGACATGAAGATACTCTAAGGACATTAAATAAAATTCTCTTCTTTCCCATAGAATAACCAAAAACATCCGTCGTCAACGAATATGCATTACTTGTGTAAAATACTTCCGTCATCCGGGCTAACATCAGAAGAGAACTCCTGGATCACTGATTTGACCGCATGCACATCACCCGAGTTCAATTCAAGCAGACGCTTCTCAAGATTGAGCAAATTCTGCCATGTAAAGAAGTCATGATTTGTGGATTTTTAGTCTGCGTGAAGGTGTAACTTTTCAACCTAAAGATTTTATGGGACTTCCTACTTTTTTTTATCAGATTATAATATGCTAAAGCTAAATATCTTTTAGACCCAGAATTGACGGTATGCGTGTTTACTACTATCTTTCATCCCAGAAATGTTTATGGCTTACTTCAGAAGGGACAAAATGTGTTGCCAGACCAGCTGCTACCAATTCCTTCCCGTTCAATCTTGCTCCTGTTAAGGCCAGATACTCTCCTGCAGATTTACCCATACGCTACTTGAGATTTCAGAACAGGAAATGACAAAAGTTATGTCAAAGGAAATCCTACCCAGCCCACACACACTTTGGTGGAGTACGGTTGAATACGCCGCTTGTAAGATTGTCACCAAAAAAATCCACCTAATAAGTAAATAATTTCATGCTTACCCATATGCCCCAGAAGGTGAGAAAGTATGTAGGACAAACTGCAGTCAGTGTGGAACCCAATACTGGCTTCCGGCATTGAAAAATCCTACACATGGAAAATGTTATCTCTAACTTTGTGAATAGCCTCCAAAACAACAAAATAAAAAACAAACAATCAGCGTACAAGCATCACTGATGCAAGCAATGTAAAAGAACTCAGTAATTGGATCTATATAATTGTAAGCGAAACTCAGAAACTCACAGTTTTCTCTGTGACAACTGAGAATTTCATTGGAAAGATTAGAGATGCACCTCCCCAACCACAATCACAATCCCATTAGCAAGAGCCACCTGGAACAACACCATTAGCTGACCTGGGAACAATTGGATGGCCAATATTTTCGTGTTTCACAAATCGGAGAAGAAATTGCATTTAAATCGAGTACCTGAGTTTTTTTTTAAGTGTGAATGTGATAACACAACCAGTACATTCTATACACAACTTCAAGGCAAGAATCATCTGCCATGAAAACAGGTAATGTTACAACTTACACAACTAGGGAGACCCATATAATCTTCACCAAGATCAAAGCTCGAAGTTTAAAATGTTCAATAGTAACTATTTTCTTCATTTTCAGGAGCCACCCTACTGCTTATCCTTTCTACACTCAATTCTAAAATATAGACTATGCTTGGGGACGTGGGATATCTTCGGCAAGCAAGCACCTCTCCAAAAGAGCAATAGAGGTCACCGTCCCCTAGAAGATATCAAAATACATTGATAAGAAAGATATTGCACTTACATGAATTCCTTCCATCATAGAACATCTTTAAGTCCCCACCAGCCGAAAAAGCATGCCCAGCCCCCTATTATTAAATAACAATCAAGGTCAAATAACATGACAATTAATCAAAATTCCATAGAGATGAACGTTCCCATTGGAATTGAAAATCATTATACAAAGTCTCATATGGAAAAGTAATACTAGCCTTGAATATGACCAGCTCTGCATTGTTGTCTTTCTCATATTTCTATAAGTAGTCTACTAAGAGAGAAACCTGACCACAATGAAATAAATCATAAGACCTCTCTAAGTAGACAACATTTCTGGTAAGTGAGTTGATTGAACATACCACTTTGGCCGAAATGGGATTCATCCTATGTGTGTGCTTTCAATAGGTATGATAGTAGTACTACACTACCTTTTACTACAACACATCGCACTTTTTCAGAACATGTGAAAAAGTTGGGTAGATGTTATCCAGATGCAAATGAAATGAGCCAGTTGAAACAATTAATTGTTATTTTAGGCTTTCTAACTAGAGTGTCTTCCCAGCTCCTTAATAAAGCTACGCAATGGAAACGGTAGATACCAAGGCCCACCTTTGTACATTGTTGAATCAGTAGTAGCAACTAGCAAGTTAGGCTACACAACGGAATATGGCATTATAACCGGTGATACTTTCCGATCTGATGACTCTTTAGAGCAAGTTCAATAGAAGGCTATATGGGCTGCTGCTAAAGTCAAATATAGCACCCCAACAATTACAAAAATGTCATTTCAATGGGGGCTGGAGTAAAAAACCCAGCCAAAATTAAGAACTTCACTAGCAGCTGCTATAATAAGTCCGTCCGTGTATTAAATTTCAACGGACGGCAAAAACTGTGACGTCCGTCTAAAATAATTTCAACTTAAGTTACAAAATAATGGGGCATAAACTATATCGTCAGTATCATTTACTTCAAACACATAAAACTCAATTAGATTGGTTTTTTTATTTTGAGGTGCCAAATTTGACTCGGCAAGCTAAAAGGCCTATGTGGCACCTTTTAGCAGACTTGCTCATAGTCTTTTCGACCATGGCCTCAAAGCATTCCCAATGTAGATGGATATCAAGGGGATGTGACTATTCACCTCCAAATGGTTAAAAATATTTGCCCAATACAAAGGTGAATATCAAGGTGATTATTTTCCCAAGTCAAAACGAGAATGAAGATAGTAGCTGAGTTGGGAACTTCAGACGAAATTCAGCCGAAATATTTTATTTCATCTTGTATGTTTTTTTTAATTTTTTCGATTTTTTTTCGACGGACGGAATGTTTCATTCCATCTCGCGTGTTTTTTCGACTTTTTGTTCGGTTTTTTTTTATAACTTCAGACATGATGTTTCATTCCGTCCGGCGCGTTTTTTCGATTTTTACATTCAAATAGAATCAAACATCCCGTCCGAGAATAATAGTCACCTTTGTATTGGGCAGCCTCACCTTGCTTTTCACCAAAACGGTAAAAAAGAAGGAGAAATAGAGCTAACGTGGAGGTGAATAAGAGTGGTTTGCATTGGGAATGGTCTCAGACACTCGAAAGCCCAACTATATCTTACAAATGGGCCGGGCCTCAAACCAATCATACTTAGATACTGGGAAGGCCCATAACATTGTCAACTTCTTCTTCTTCTCCAACTCATCTTCTTCTTCCATAAATTTCCCCTTCCTCAAAATTCCCCGCATAAATTTCCAATCTTTCCGACGCCCAAATCCTCAAAACCCCAAACCCATAACATGTCAGTATCAGTAGCAGCAGAATGGCAACTATTACACAACAGGTATTACAGTAAACCAGAGATCTATTCAATGCAATGGACAAACATAGACCTTACACATAACAAACTAGCTTGTGCTTCATTTGGTGGTCCAATTGCCATAATCCGTGACGAAGCTAAAATCATATTACTAAGAGGCCAATCTGGTTTACGTACATTGAATATATATAACTCAGCTGGCCTACTTTTATCTTCCACACGTTGGGACAGACCAGGTGGTAGACTTGTAGGTATGGCATGGACAGATGAACAGATATTAGTATGCATTGTACAGGATGGGACTGTTTATAGGTTTAATATTCGAGGGGAAGTCTTAGAAGGAAGTGTTACAATGGGTAAAGAGTGTTTTGAACAGAATGTAGTGGAATGTGTGTTTTGGAGTAATGGTGTTGTTTGTGTAAGTGAGAGTAATCAGTTGTTTTGTATACCTGATTTTAAGAACCCTCAGGCTTGTAAACTAGCTGATCCTGGTTTGGAGGAGTTTCCGTTATGTATGGCGGTTATGGAACCGCAGTATACTATGTCGGGGAATGTGGAGGTTTTGATTGGTGTTGGCGATTATGTTTTGGTTGTTGATGAGGAGAGTGTTCAGCAGGTTGGTGCTGGTGTTGGGCCTTTGCAGAAAATGGTTGTTACTCAGAATGGGAAGTTGATTGCGTGTTTTACTCATGATGGGAGACTTCTTGTTATCTTTTCGGATTTTTCCAAGATCTTGTTTGAGTACAATTGTGATGTAAGTGTTTATTGTTTCTTGATAGTGATTTATGTTTATAGTCGTTATAGTAGTTGGCATTTCCACTTTGATGAAATGTTATCTGTTTATAGTCCTTATAGAAATTGATGCTGCCATTTTGATGAAATGGTAATCTTTGAATGTGGTTTTACCAGTTTTTATGTATGAACCCACCGTCACTCAGTTAACGTATGGATATTCCTTTAGTTGAAGGCCCTCTACTTTGAATAGACTATGGATAAAGCGAGGACATGGATTTTTTTTTGTGATCACTGGCTTTATTCCTTATAGTGATTAGACCATTTTACCTGTTCATGCTGTTAATATTCGTTCATCCTATCATTTTGAGGTAATGAAGTGCAGTTTCAAACCTTTATTTGTTTGTGTGCAAAAAGAGCTCACAGCCTTCTTGCTCTTCAAAGTTAGCTCCAGTTGTTTGATCTTGATCAGATTTGCTATTCCTATGCAGTCGGCCTTACCTCCAGAACAAATAGCTTGGTGTGGATTGCACAGCGTGCTACTCTACTGGCATGATAATCTTTTGATGGTTGGTCCTTATGGAGATCCTGTGAATTATTTTTATGATGAACCAGTCATATTAATTCCAGAGTGTGATGGAGTAAGGATACTTTCAAACACAAGTATGGAGTTTCTACACATAGTCCCCGAGTCCACTGAGTCTATCTTTAAGATAGGAAGTACCGAACCAGCAGCCCTGTTGTATGATGCTTTGGACCATTTTGACAGACGTAGTGCAAAGGTTTGCTTCTAGTTGGAGAAACACCTTCTTATCTATATAATTCAAAATTCATTGTTTGGATATGATATGTATCATTAAATTTCCTACCATATTTTGACAGGCTGACGAAAACTTGCGATTGATTCGCAATTCCCTGCCCAAGGCAGTTGAAGCTTGTATTGATGCTGCTGGTCATGAATTTGACATTACTCGTCAGAGGACACTCCTTAGAGCTGCTAGTTATGGCCAAGCTTTTTGTAGGTAAATCTTTAAGCTGACTATTCTGTGATGATTATTACACTCATACACTGAAATGTTTCTATAGAGGATTAGAGGTCAAGTTACAGCTTTTAAGAGCCTGAGAGTACAGACTATTCTTCTGATTGTGTTTTCAGTATTGATATCCAGTTGGCTTTTGCAGCCATGTTCAACGCGACCGATTTCAAGAAATGTGCAAGATATTACGAGTGTTAAATGCTGTCCGTTACTATGATATTGGTATTCCTCTAAGCATTCAGCAATACAAGGTCAGCAAATACTTAGAAAATTGCTCCGTGATTTCACTGAATTTATGTGCTCTTTGTTTGGACTTTGGACTAATCGTATGCTATTTCAGTTGCTTACAGCACCAGTTTTGGTTGGCCGTCTAATCAATTCTCACCAACACCTTGTTGCATTGCGTGTATCAGAATACCTTGGCTTGAATCAAGTAAGTTTCTTTATTGTACTTTAGAATTCTTCACAGCCAACCTGAATTGGCCTTACATGTTTGTATTCTTCTCTTGCAAAATTATCATTCTTGAGTTTACAAATAATCAGTTCATAAGGGAAGCAGAAGTCTCTCTGTTTAAATCCCAAGGGATGCTGAGCGACTCTTTATTTTGTGTTTTTAATTCTCTGGATATTTGTGGTCCTTGGTTATATGACGTGTATTATGACAAGTTGGCTCTAGTTCCATATTTGTTAAAGGTGACGATCATTGTTGTTCATTTGATTAGGAGGTGGTCATCATGCACTGGGCATGTTCAAAGATAACAGCTTCATTAGCAATTAATGACATGTCTCTCCTGGAAATATTACTTGATAAGGTGTGTCTTTAGTTCTTTACTCACATTGTAGCTGGAAAAATTATTACCTCAAAGATATTTATTCACGATTCTGACGTGTTGCTTTTTGAGTTTCAGTTGAAATTGTGCAAAGGCATATCTTATGCAGCAATTGCTGCTCATGCAGATAGCAATGGTCGTCGGAAGCTAGCTGCAATGCTCGTGGAACATGAACCACGTTCTTCCAAACAGGTTTCTGTGGAAAAATACATTTTTTAAACCCCCAAATAATTACATGTTCTCTGCTCAAAGAATTACAGGCTAATTGGAATATGTCATATCAGGTCCCTCTTTTGTTAAGCATTGGAGAGGAAGATTCTGCTTTGGTTAAGGCAACTGAAAGTGGTGATACTGACCTTGTGTATCTTGTTCTCTTCCATATCTGGCAGAAGGTACCCTGTCAGCATACTTAGCTGGTCTCTCTGCTAGTATTGAATCCACTATCTGAAGTTCAGACGACATGAACTTGACATATTTCAGACATTTTTACATGTTTCCTTTGTGTATTTTCTTGATGCAGAATCCCTCTCTTGAGTTTTTTGGGATGATACAAGCAAGACCTTTGGCTCGTGATTTGTTTATAAAATATGCAAGGTACTTTGCTTTCCTTTCTGAATTTTAGTTGTATTGGCCCTGATTTTCTTTTGATGTTGCAGTTCTTTGGCAGATATGCATTAGCTTCAGAATGCAGCGTGCAGTAGCATGAGTTTTTTTTATTCTAATATCATTTATCTTGAATCTTTTCAGGTGTTATAAGCACGAATTTCTCAAAGATTACTTTTGTCAACAGGGCAGCTTCAAGTAAGTTTAGTTGTGTGATATGTAATATGTAAACATCAGTTTTGCCTTGAGTAATTGTCTCAAATACACATTTGCAAAGCCAAGTAGTTATGCATAAAGTTAGTAGCTTGGAGGTATCATACGAAACACATAACCTGACTTTGTTCCTGATTTCTTTCTATTTTGTACTCCATGAACTTCTCATTATCTGAACCGTATCAATTTATGATTCTACCAAGATGCATAACTTATCCAGAACAACAGTATGTCATTTGTTGAAAGCTTTAGGTGATATTGCTTTGATACTTTGGGAGTAACGTTTTTTTTCATCAGTAAATATAGATATATATTATACAACAGAGAATACAAAGCAGTAGGATGAGATACTTTGGGATAACTTTTATCAATATTATTGTTATAAAATTTGTTTCTCTGAGAAAATTGATAATTACAGTGAAGAGTATATGCTTTTATAGGATGTGGCTTTTCTCTTGTGGAGAGAATCGTGGGAGCTAGGAAAAAATCCCATGGCAAGTAAGGGATCTCCACTTCATGGCCCACGCATTAAACTTATTGAGAAGGCTCGGGATCTCTTTTTCGAAGCAAAAGAAACCTTTGAGACAAAAGCTGCTGACGAGCATGCAAAGTTGTTAAGGTAATATAGTTTATTGATTATTTACCCCATAATATGCTTTTAGGTTTTGTTGTCAATCTTTTATCTGTAAACTTTGAACAATGGGGATGTGAGGCTGTTGGGCTTCAACTTGAGGGTGTATTTGATTTTCAGAAGGAATATGTCAAAGGTAAGTAAGTGCACTTCTTATAGAGGCTCTTCAAGAAACAGAAGCGTATAAAGGAAAATATTCCCCCTCCACACACACACACACAAATGCCCTACCTATGTCAAAATTCTCTTTGAAAATGGGTCTATGGGGAAAAAGTGGGTCTATTAGAGGAAAAATCCTTTGCGCAATCAAACATACCTTAGTTTTTTTAGCTTATGGAGGATGCTAGTATCAGTTTTCTGAATCAGTTCAGTTTTTTTTTCACTTATGGTTTCATACTTTGCTATCTTGCAGAATGCAACATGAACTAGAAGTGACCACAAAGCAGGCTATATTTGTCGATTCAAGTATTAGTGATACTATCAGAACGTGTATTGTACTTGGCAATCATCGTGCTGCATTGAAAGTGAAGCAAGAATTCAAGGTTGGTAACTTATACTTCTTTTGGGTCTGTAAGCAGTACCGTTCGATTAGAGTAGCATTATATATGGAAGTGAAATTGCTTCCTTATGAATTACTATTGTAGATGATATTTATATTTTGTTACATAGTTGTTGTTGTTGTGGCACTATAAAAATTATCGTCAAACTTGAATCACTTTGCAGGTTTCTGATAAGCGATGGTATTGGCTCAAAGTATTTGCTTTGGCAACAATCAGAGATTGGGAGGCTCTGGAGAAATTTTCAAAGGAGAAAAAACCACCAATTGGTAAGCTTCATATTTTATGTTTAGTTAAGACTTTGTGTAGGCTCTCCTTTTCAGTTTAGGTATAGCTATGCATGACTTAACATCTGTATTTAAATGATTCTTATAGGTGCTGGCAATTGAAAATGTTAGGTAAAAATGTACACTAAGTGTCTAAGTCACTAAATATATTCCGTACCTGGTGGTTTTTCACATAGAACTTGTTTCCTTGCTTATCCTGTGATAATTAAATACATCTATACTGAAATTGTTTAGGTTATAGACCGTTTGTGGAGGCGTGCATTGATGCAGATGAAAAGGCTGAAGCTCTCAAATACATTCCAAAGCTCGCAGATCCCAGAGAAAAAGCTGAGGTAATCTTGAGATTTTACTGCAAATATAGTTTTCTTTTGATTATGCCACTTAAGTAGTTAAGTTTTAAATTTTCAGTTGTAATATGCTCTTTATTAATTAATTTCCTTCATTTCTCTTGAATATTGAGATTGAGAAAAAGGTTAACTGATTGAAGAGCATTGTTTTTCCTATGAATTTTATGCTTTAACTCTTATGTATCTTGACAGTCTTATGTCCGCATTGGAATGCCTAAGGAAGCTGCAGATGCTGCATCTCAAACAAAAGACAGTGAATTACTTGGCCGGTTGAAGCTAACTTTTTCTCAAAATGCATCGGCATCATCTATTTTTGACACCTTGAGAGACCGACTATCTTTCCCAGGAGTTTCATAGCTTTCCCTCAGAGCCTTCTGTATTTCATTTCTCTGGTTGTACACTTCTTTTTAGCGCTTGCGACAAATTATTGCTGGTGCGGCAACAGGCCTAGTCATTTGAGGGACAAACAGCCTGGGGCTGCAGCAGCTGGTGTGTTTGTGTTCATATTTACTGGATCATGCTGTGTATAGCCTGGAAAGATGCTGACTGGAATCCTACCTCCCCTTTCAGCCTGTGGTCAATTCTTTTTCATGATATTGTATAAGTTGTGCATTGTGAGTTCTTGTAGCCTTACAGCTTACCACCTCCACTTGTTCATCGGTGAAGTGAGAGATTTGTTGTTGATGAATATGACCCCTAAACGTTTTACTCAATTTAACGGTTAATCTACTGGTGCTTTGGCTTTTAATAGAGTTCATGAATCTCGACAGATAATGTTAATTGGAAAATGGAAGTCATTCTTTATGTAATCATAACTACTTTTGTAGGACTAATGAAGTGTTAATTCCTCTACAAATTTAGGAAAGGCTTTCGAAACCATTTTTGTTTTTAATTTTTTTTCCTTTTTTTTAAGCATTCAATGGGGAGGTTGTTTAGGCAGCTGTTTATTAAGAATTTAGGAAAGGCATGAGAAACCATGTTTTCCCCTGTATTTTTGGTTAAAGCCTGAAAATGATTAATGATCGGCTGTGATTTTGGTTATTGAGATATACTCATATACAGAACTCCATAGTCCATCATACACGGAATTTGAAAAAGTGAGATTGCGTTATTTTGGTTACGTAAATGAAATATGTTGATAACCGACGAGGAATAGCTGCTCATCAGAAGCGTGATGATAGCTTATCATGTTAGTGTTTTGCTACGCTTACTGTAAAGTTAGGTCTTACAGAATTAAAGGTCATTAAGAAACTCAACACTTGAATCATCTATAGGATATATAGATAAAAGGAGACACAACCCTTAGACCTCGTAAATCGTAATTGCAGGCTTGGTGCTATCTGCATTACTAGTAATAGTGAAGCTTTGACAGTGGATACATTTGAAACCAATAGCCTATATATGGCTGATGCAGTGGCATTGTATAGAATACTCCAGAGGTGATGCATTTGTCAATTCGTCTGTGCTCTTAAGCTTGGATAGGCTGAATGCTCAAACTTTCCGTCCCACCTGTAATTCCATTCGGACCCGGATATTTATTTCAAGTAGTGTAGTAAACTACCAAATGCTGAATACAGAAACTGAACATCTCATAGACTGACCTGCTTGCTTCTGTATTTGGAATGTGGAGCTCCAGTTCTTCTTCGAAGGGCTGAAACACCAGATCTACTTTATCATCGGTCACTTCATCGAGAGTTTCTGGGCTCCACTGTCATAGCATAAAAAGTAAGAGACCAAGAGGGGAAGAGAAACAAGTGAATTAAGTGAATAACAGAGAAAGCTCACCTTTGGAGAATTGTCTTTGTCAATAGTGAGAGCTCTAATACCCTATTTAAAATAAAATTGTAAAACTTTTAAACGGATTTCTCCAAGAAAAAAGTGTTGAAGTGGAAGCTTTTGTTTCTTAAGTACCTCATATACATCACTGGATATTGTGGTTCTTAGTATGTTTATTGTGAGTCTAAATTCGTTCTTCAGACACTTGGCCAGAGTTTGCTTCCTCCCTTCTCTTATCTGAAAAGCAGAAAAATATACGAGGGACAAAATTTAACAACAACTATTTGTAACAATCAGGCGGATGAATATATAATAGTTGTTCATCACGTAACATAGCAAGAGATATGGCCTAAAAATGAATACAGTGTTTATGTACTGCAACACATAATTAAATTTCACAGTTTGATTATGAATAAAAGTCTAGTTTCTAAACAAAAATAGGTAGATAAATAGGTGTCACTATAAAGATAGAAACATCGTTGAATATCAACAACTATTAAGTGATATTGATATGTAACATACCGATCTAAATGTTATATTCAATCCTGTTGGAGATGATCTTTTCAAACCCTTGAGAACTGCCAGTATCCAATCATTTCCTGTATTACTTGCCTCAGCTTCCTGGCCAGCAAAATATATCACAAAGGCCACAGCCTCGATAAGGGACAATTACAAGCATGCCTGAGCTAGACATAGGGATAACAATAGCATATCGTAAGGGCAAACCAGGAAAAAGACAGTGAATGCTAGGGTTCACTATACAAGATACTATGGGAACAAGCCACAATATAATTAACATATATTTATTTTGGCCAGCAGAGAGTACCTCATCAAGAAGAACAGGCCTCGTTACAAAAATGAGATTACATAAAGATGACGGCACAATATGATTAAAAAAATTGTTATAACAATCATGTAATTTCATCTATTAGACCTCAGTTAGTAATTTGAGTAAATGATACTGATGGACATGCACAGCTCAGTCAATTTTTCTTCCTTTATGAAGCTCTATTTTTCTCATGTTTTTATATACATGAATTTGGCATAATTGGTAAAAGGTGCCATAAGTTTTGATGCATAGATACATAAAAGTCAGTCCTAATTATAAATGCAGCTGGAAACTGAAGACTGCTGTAAGATGCTTCTTAAATGTGTGCAAAGGTAACAATCAAATCGCCATGCATATGGGACAGTGAAACTGTCTGTCATTAGCAAATACATTTAGAATATGTATACAAATGTTATGAGTACTGAACATAATGCAAAAGTGACAATATTTGAGGATTAGTGTACTTACAAAAGATTGTATAATCTCCTTTACAGATTCCTTCGAGAAACACTTGTCGATTATAGCCTGCCTGCAATAAAACAACATGACATGAAGATACTCTAAGGACATTAAATAAAATTCTTTTCTTTCCCATAGAATAACCAAAAACATCCGTCGTCAACGAATACGCATTACTTGTGTAAAATACTTCCGTCATCCGGGATAACATCAGAAGAGAACTCCTGGATCACTGATTTGACAGCATGCACATCACCCGAGTTCAATTCAAGCAGACGCTTCTCCAGATTGAGCAAATTCTGCCATGTAAAGAAGTCATGATTTGTGAATTTTTAGTCTGCGTGAAGGTGTTAATTTTCGATCTAGAGATTTTATGGGACTTCCTACTTTTTTTTATCAGATTATAATATGCTAAAGCTAAATATCTTTTAGACCCAGAATTGACGGTATGCATGTTTACTACTATCTTTCATCCCAGAAATGTTTATGGCTTACTTCAGAAGGGACAAAATGTGTTGCCAGACCAGCTGCTACCAATTCCTTCCCATTCAATCTTGCTCCTGTTAAGGCCAGATACTCTCCTGCAGATTTACCCACACGCTACTTGAGATTTCAGAACAGGAAATGACAAAAGTTATGTCAAAGGAAATCCTACCCAGCCCACACACACTTTGGTGGAGTACAGTTGAATACGCCGCTTGTAAGATTGTCACCAAAAAAATCCACCTTATAAGTAAATAATTTCATGCTTACCCATATGCCCCGGAAGGTGAGAAAGTATGTAGGAAAAACTGCAGTCAGTGTGGAACCCAATACTGGCTTCCGGCATTGAAAAAACCTACACATGGAAAATGTTATCTTTAACTTTGTGAATAGCCTCCAAAACAATAAAATAAAAAACAAACAATCAGCGTACAAGCGTCACTGATGCAAGCAATGTAAAAGAACTCAGTAATTGGATCTATATAATTGTAAGCGAAACTCAGAAACTCACAGTTTTCTCTGTGACAACTGAGAATTTCATTGGAACCATTAGAGATGCACCTCCCCCAATCACAATCCCATGAGCAAGAGCCACCTGGAACAACACCATTAGCTGACCTGGGAACAATTGGATGGCCAATATTTTTGTGTTTTCCAAATCAGAGAAGAAATTGCATTTAAATCGAGTACCTGAGTTTTTTTGTAAGTGTGATTGTGATAACACAACCAGTACATTCTATACACAACTTCAAGGCAAGAATCATCTGTCATGAAAACAGGTAATGTTACAACATACACAACTAGGGAGACCTATAAAATTTTCACCAAGATCAAAAGTTGAAGTTTAAAATGTTCAACAATAACTATTTTCTTCATTTTCAGGAGCCTACTGCTTATCCTTTAAAATATAGCCTATGCTTGGGGACGTGGGATATCTTTGGCAAGCACCTCTCCGAAAGAGCAATAAAGGTCAATAACCTGGGCTCACTGTCCCTAGAAGATATCAAAGTACATTGATAAGAAAGATATTGCACTTACATGAGTTCCTTCCATCATAGAACATCTTTAAGTCCCCACCAGCCGAAAAAGCACGCCCAACCCCCTATTAAATAACAATCAAGGTCAAATAACAAGACAATTGCAAGATAAACTTAATCCAAATTCCATTGAGGTCAACGTTCCCATTGGAATTGAAAAATCATTATACAAAGTCTCATATGGAAAAGTAATACACTAATACTAGCCTTGAATATGACCAGCTCTGCATTGTTGTCTTTCTCATATTTCTCTAAGTAGTCTGCTAAGAGACAAACCTGACCACAATGAAATAAATCATAAGATCTCTAAGTAGACAACATTTCTGGTAAGTGAATTGATTGAACATACCACTTTGGCTGAAATGACATTCAACTGACGGGGTCTGTTCAAGGTGATCAACCTCACATGGTTTACTTTTTCAGCAATAACAACCTAGTAAGTCAAATGACACAGTAAGTGATTTAACACACTTTGCATTGCAAGAAAAACCAAATTGTAAAAAAAAAAAAAAGGAAGTACCTGATCATCTGGGAATGCAATATCTTGTGCCATTGGGACAACCCAAAACAGTTTCAAGCAAACAAATCTCTGCAAGGAAGAAAAGGGTTCTGGTTTTGAAGATAAGTGTGGTGGAACTGATGAGGTTGGTTGCAATGAGAATGCTCAATGCTGTAATGTCAGGTGCTTTCCACCTACCACCACACCCAACTTACCACTCACTATTCCTTGCTTTGTTGGGGGTAGGTTTGGACTTAAGACCAGGTGACTAAGTGTAAGTTATCAACGACTAAAGTAACTAACAACTACCAATTAACCAACCAATTCTGTTCTTGGTTTTACTACAACACATCTCACTTTTTCAGAATATATGAAAAAATTGGGTAGATGCTCTCAGTAGTTGCAATCTCTCCCTCTTCTCTTCGCCCCAAACTCAAAACTCTCTCCCTCTTAGGCCCAACTGATTCTTATACCTTTCTAACTTGAATATTTATAAGCTATTCAATTTTTAATACGCATAGCCGTGAGAATTTGGTTGGAACTTGGAAGTCACATTCTATCAAGATAACAAATGAAACGTCGGATGGAAAACACAATTGCAAGTCACGTTCCATCCAGATGCAAATGAAATGAGCCAGTCAGAAACAATTAATTGTTATTCTAGCTAGAGTGCCTTCCCAGCTCCTTAATAAAGCTAGGCAATGGAAACGGTAGATAACAAGGCCCACCTTTCTACACTTTTAAATCAGTAGCAAGTTAGGCCACGCTCCCTGCACTTAAACCATAAAGATGGCAAAACTTTTAAGGAAAATCTGCACGGGGCTTCAACCAGAACTACAAAAACAATATGAATCTAACACGAAGATAATAAATGTCATCAATTAAGAATACCAAATCCTTTAAACATGTGATGACAGAAAGACATAAATGAAACATATCAAAATGTCTGACACAAGATATAAACGGTTTCTCTAACAAAATATATTTTGGTAATACCATCTGAGCTAATTCAACAAAACTAATCCGCAGCTCGGAAGAGAACAAAGACATCATTTATCACCTTCACTTGAACACGTTTGGCCTTGATGCCTTGTATGTGGTTTTGAGTTTTCTAGATGGTGGCCTGACTTTTGTGAATACCAAGGGGAACTTGATGTCCTTCTTGTGGAATTGCTTTGTGCTCTCTCTTTTGCAGAGCTTGGCAGGGATGGTGGCTGTCTTGATTATCTGGATGCATGGGAACCTCACCCTGTGACGGGAAGCCATCTCAGTGTACATCTGCTCAACACCACCATTCAGAGTAGTATCTCTGTATTCCTTGTACATGTTGTGATACCCAGTTCGGCTCTGATAGCGCAACCAAATCCCATAGTTCTTGATTTTTGTGGGATTCTTCTCAAATATCTGCAATACAGACCAAAATCAAAATAACAAAGTGGTATAACTATCGATGTCTAAAAGTAAAAGGCAAAAGAATATCTACAGATGCACTGACAACTAAAAACTGATACATTAAGTTTATCTACGAGGAAAAATAAACATTCCCTAAATGAAAAAGGAAACCTTGATCTAGGACAGAACAGAGACAACAACTGACTTGGATAGCCCTGGAGCACATACATAGCAGCATATTCATGATAGAATAGTCTCAACTCTCAAATGGAATATACCACAATTGCTTAATTGCTTTTTTAGGTTCTCAGAAATTCACGTAAACAAAGGTCACAATAGAGATAAATATAATCGAAGAATAAGATCGTGTCCAACAAATCAAAGCCAGTGAATTATGTCAGAAAAAAACATTTAGATTAAAAATTTTATTTACTAGCAGAAAGGATGTAAAGCTTGATCTGCAATCTTGTATAATCTTGTATATAGTTGTTTGATACATCCGATCAGCCTTTTAACTACGAGATAAATGACTTTCTAAGAATTTTATGATACAACAGAGACCAAAAGTGCAAATTTTACAATGTATCAGATTGATATAAAAAAACCTAAAAATAAAAGTGGTGTCAGCCAGACTTCCCATTCCAAAGAACTTTTACTCCAGATTTCATCAACATCAGAAATGTAGCTAAAGATCTCTCCACATAAATTCAGAGATCAATAACCAACGTAGTACATAATGATGTCATGGTGCAAATTTTTACCCAACACTTCCATTAAAAAATATAGAAAAAAAGACACAAAATACCTTGGAAATCTAGTCATCTTATAGTAATACACCCCCATTCTGGGTTACGGTACATTAATAACCAACATATTTGCAACATTTCCTGAAATATCAAGGCAATTTGTTCTATAGTCAACAGCCATCCAACTCCAAAGACACTTTGAAACAGTGATTCATGTCTTTAATTAACTAACGCACACCCCACACTATCTTATATTTGAGGTTAAACTTGGTGACATTTCCAACTTGTTGCAGAGGAAAACCATCAACTATTGTGTCTCACTTTGACACAGAGCAACATCAGCTCTGCTCTACTTTTGCATCAACAAAGTGACTTCTTTACAATAACGAAATAAAGAAGCGTATCAAGATGCATTCAAATTTCAACCTTTAAACAAACCATATATCCCTACATTCAATCACACAGAAACATCGATAGCATAGAACCACTTTAAAATTCATTTCCAAGCATTCCAATTAATATATACCTCATTGATAGCAAGAACTTGCCCATTGCTCTTCTTAACCTTCTTAAGCTTCCTCAAAAAATACCTATGTATAATAATAATAAAACATAAAACAAATGTAAACAAACCAATAATAAATTATTTAAAAAAAATATGAGTGGTAGGGGTATTTAGGTAATTTTACCAAAACTTGGATTTGGCACGAACTTCATTTGTAGCCCAAAGTTTCATTCGGAAAATCTTAGGGTGCTCATCTTTTTCAGTTGGCAATGCTCTTCCTACCACTTGATACTGATGAAACTACATTTTTTTTTTTTTTTTAACACACCAACCAAACAAAGTAAATATATATATCACGACATTAATTCACATATAATAGAATGAAGTAATAATAATAAGACTTACCCTGAAAATCCCCATGTTTTGCAGCTGAAGATAAAAAGGAGCGGCGGTGTGTTTTTAGGTTTATAGGATGGAAACCCTAATTTAGTTTATATTTGCACCCAATTAATGGATTCGAGCACCCACTTTTTTATAATAGTCCAGCCCATTTGCACATACGAACAACATGTTGAAGGGAATTAAAAACAAATGAGTTTTGGAATTCAGTGTCATGCTAATTGTATTTGTATCGTTAAAATTTTGTATTTAAAAAGGATGACAACTAAAATATCATGGAATGCTTAGATAAGTTGATTAAGAAACACCATTTTATTTTATTTTCTGTTGGGTTATAACTGCATAATTAAACATTTTACAGTTTCTTTTTAGATATTGGAGAAAACCAATGGTATATATATATATACTGATTTAAACATAAATGATGGATTATGTTGTCCTTAACACAACCATCATATCCCAGGTAACTATCTGAAATTCTGAATACACTGCATTCTTGTTCATAAGAAGAGGAGTTTGGAAGGAGTTCAACAACTAGGAGGATATGGCCAGGCTGGCCATTTTTAATTCTTTGGTTTGATTGATTTAACTTTGAATATATTAAAAAATGGTAAGTTTTGAGCCCTGTAAAAAATGGGAAAAATTAAAAATATTGGCCTTTTGGTGACCGTGGCATCCAAAGAAGAAACTCAAGGTCAGTAATCATAGTTTTAGTTTTCAGGTTAGATTTTCATTTTATTGGCCAATAATTTGGGTAAGAGGAATGATATTGCTTTGCTATTCGTTTGACGATTAGGAATTTAGAAATGACTCCACAGTCGATCCATGAATACATTGTCCCCATTCACATAATCATATATATATGTCCTCTCATACTTAACCACCATCTAGCAAGTGGTAACTACACATGCATGGTCAACCACTACATAGAAAACTAAGCAGGTATCCAAATGACACCAGTTGATCATCTTTCCTGCTTCATACATCATTCAACAATAAAGATAACTTCAAAAATTTTCTTCAATCTACAAACTACAAACTACAAGTCTGCTGTTTTTATTTCTTTTGACAATAAACTACATCTTGTCAATCACAAACTTTACTATTTTGTGCATTCCTTATCAAGGGACAAGTATATGTCCAATTGTAAAAAAATGCTTGTTAGAAAGGCATATACAGCAATATATAACGGCAGTTGGTCATGACAAGAAGTACCAGCTTTTCTGTTCATTAAACAATGACTACACGTCTGCCCCTCAAGTACTTGCACTTTTACCAGTTTACAAGACATTCCAAAGAAATACAAAGCTGCACATGGTCAATTATGTAAACATATTAAGTAAACTCGCACACAAATTCATATAATTATCAAACGGCGGGGCGCGTATATGCATCATTAGACATAAGCCCAAATCAGCTCCTTAAGGATCACCAGTCATCAGCTCCCTTCGTTAAGCCAAGAATTAAAGCAATTGTAGCAAGAACAGCCTGCACAAACCAAAGCACATGTTAAGAGCAATTATGTCGCTTCAGTAATTCCATAAGACTAGATGCAAAAAAAAATGAAAAATAAATTCAATTATTAGAGATTGTAGCTTGTGTTATTTGAGTGGCAGCAGATTACAATCGGTTTTTTGCCCCATATTTTCTTCTCACAAAGATCAATCTTTAAAAATTAAACTATTACAAAATTTCTTTTCCCATTAGATAAATCCCGAAAAACACAGCAGAAGTAGAGACCAGAAATATATGGAAATTCACTCAACATTGTTATGTCAAACATGACAAGGTTAGAAAATGTTACAATGAACTAATTCTTGGTCATGGTGTTTTACATGAGAATGAGATCATCTTGCCCAAAAATCAAAGGTGAAACAATGTCATATTGTCAATATAAGTGATGGTTGGGCACTTGGACATGTGTCAAACCATGTAGAACGTTCAAGCACTCAAAAAGGAAAGGAAACCCTAATGTTTAACTAATCAATAAAATAAACAGTAACAAAATGACGAGAGTGTACAAAAAACAATACCCCAGAAGTAAGACAAAAGCTTAATCACTACAAGGGCTTCAAGACTAAACAACATTGTAATCAAAGATTGAATTTTGTCATGCTAAATGTGAATGTAAAAGAGCATCCATGTCCAACTACTTCTCACGAAAACACCAATGATGATTGAATAATTTCTTCATAAAAGTTTGCATTAATTTGCAGCAAAAACTTCTTGCCTAAAAAGAATCCCCTACAACAGAGAAATAAAACTGCAAATCATCAATTTCAATGTACTGTCGCTTACGGTGGAGATTTCCCCTCATCATCAACCCTCCTCATTCAATCTCTGGAAGACTGACAAAAATTATCCAGGACACTAGCTATAAGATCAGAAACAATTGGGTCTGACATTAACCCAAACCCTACTGAATTTTAATTATAAATCTTCTTTTCTTCTGATGACTACAATGGCATTAATAGTCACCAAGTACTTTGCTAATCTAAAGCATATGTCAGATTGGATATGTATCTAGGATAGTATCAGTCCTGAGAACTCAACAACTCGGTTGGATCTATCAACTACGGAGTCAGATTCGTCATTCATGTAAACAAAAGCTGCATTTCAATATTCAGTTGTTGAATCCGATCATGTGCGCAGATGCAAGACCAAGTCAGATTCAACTTAACCAAATCAAAGTAAATCCAATTTAAGCGATACATTAATACAAGATGGAACCGGATTTGTACTTGTCGCAGTGGGACTGTTCCTATATATAATATACTTACTGGATAGAACCAAACAATCTCCAAATGCTATATGATACAGATATGTCTGATTTGGACTAATAAAACACAATTATCATAATATAGCTTAGTCTTTCATATCATCAATCCCAAGGTAGGAACACTTACAGCAATAGTGCATGCAATATACCCTGGTTTCTCTCTGTGATCTACTCGTGCACAGAGTATAATGACTGCTCCAATATACCAGGGAACGGCAGCAATAAAGAAACCAAGTACAAACCTTCAAAACCGATTGCAAAAGCATTTAAATCCCTCAAAATTATGTTAACAGATTCCAGATATATATAATATATGGAAAGGGGCAGTAAAGATTCAATATTTATATATGAACTTACAAAAGCCAGCCGGAACCAATACCACAACAACAAAGACGACGCTCTCTTACAGGTCTACCTTCAACAACTGCATAAACTTGATTACCACAAACACCAAATAAGTAAAATAATATTATTAAAGTATTAACAAGTAAATATATTACCTGGAACAGCTTGATAACCATAAGGGTAATAAGGAGAAGGAGAAGAAGTAGCAGCAGTAACACCAGGTGGTGGGGCCGGCTGTGGGAAACCAATTGAAGGAGGCTGGTTGTGATGATGATGATGATACTGTGGAGGTTGTTGACCTTGGAAAGTTCCGTACACTTTCTTCTCTTCTCCTCCTCCTTCTCCTTCGCTCATCTTTTCAGCCGTCCGCTCTTTTCTTTCTTTCTTTTTTTTTTTGGTCTGAAAACGGAATTTTCGGTGTGGGCTGAAATGTCGGCAGAGGTTGTTGAGTTGGATTTATGATGTAAGGCTACTGTGTTCTTGTGGAGTACCACCTCTTGAATGGTCAGTCCATTATTGTAATGTTGTCCACTTGTCATTGACAATAGACATTCATCTTGATATTTGGAAGATCTCGAGAAATTTGAAGTTAAGTAGTGATTTCCATGGACGAAAATATCAATCCATCTAATAAAAGGGCTTCGTGGTGGGGCCTGTAAATGATCATTTTAGTTATCCCTTACAAATATGAAGAAAGAGGAGAAGGGGTTTAGAAATGGAAAAGACCGAGTTTTATCATTTGTTGGAAATAGAAATCCAAGCGCTTTAAAGATTCACGATCTATCTCTCGATTCTGGGGGAGAGAATAATTAGGTCTGACGTAGTTCATGCAGTTAGTATTTATAGTTGTTGAACATATGGATTTGCGCGACATGTGTATTCACGAATACAGATGTGTGGTGGAGATCAAGAATGTGTGTATGGTGTTGGTAGAAATTTTGTAATAATGGAGAGTGGTTACAGTGGTTTGTGATTTGCGATAATGGCTTGTGTACGTAAGTCTTCGGTAATGATTGCATCTAAAGATTGATGATATGAGATAAAGCGTTCGCATGAGATCGTCTGTGCGACCTGCGCTCTTCTAGAGCGAGCTGGTAGGGCGAACATCTTAGATCGGGTGATGATGTCGTTGTTTGTAGTACGAGCTGAAGTGGACCATCTACATGAGGTGAGTTGTTAATGAAGCGAGCTCGGAGGACGAGGACATGAGGTCAGTAGGATATTTCTGTTTATATTGGGTACGTGTATAATATACATTGGTTGTGTATATTAGTCCCTCACACAACTACAAATGTTTCTCATAAATTATTATGATCATTATTGATTTGGTCTACAATGACTATTTTTTTGTTGGACTTTTATCATTCGATTGATTGGGATTTTTTTGGGCCTAATTTGAAACAGTTTCGTAGGCACTGACTATATATTAGTGTCTATATATCCACCGATTTTATTCGGATTTCACTTCGAACAGAGATGCTGAATTCTGGTATACCATTGGTTCATACCAGAAATTCAGATATCTGATTTATAAACCTCGGGTGGATGTCTTCCTGAGAGAACTCTCTATTGTCCAATGGGTGTTCTATCATCATTGACCAATAATTCCAAAGTATCTGTTAATCTAATATTGAGTATTAAACAAACTTTGACTATTCAACTCTTGAGTCTTGACTTTGGCATTTTTCAGTAATGTGGTAGCTTTTTCTTTAAAAAACAAATTAAAGAAAAGAAAGACTTGCATACTGATTTAGAGCCTTAGCCTATAGCAGAGCATGTTGTTTATTTTTGAAATAGTAACGATACTGCATCATATCGCATGTTATGTATCTTGAAATCTTGGCATATACCTCAAATATTTAGTATTTCCTTTATTGCAAAAGTTGAGGGACAGAACACATCAGCCATCAGAGAAGGATATAGTCCAGTGGCCAAGTATGGGAAGTGATGCTAAGCCTCCATGGTCATAGTCAAAAGCCATGTTCTGAAAGTGTATATGTAACTAGACAGACCATGTTATAGCCAACTAATCAGCCACCGCACAGAGGTGTTACTTGACAGCTTCCTCTTGCTTATCATTCTTCTGTTTGAATTTGTTCCTTAGTTCGTTTGTCAAAATAAAAAAAGTTTAAGACAAAAAGGAAACCATATACAATACAATTAAGTTGCAATTCTCACATTTCTTGATAAAAAAAAGTATATTTTCATTAGAAATCTAAAACCACAAAAAGAAAATAAAACTAAAAAATGAATCTAATCATGTGTGTATTTCTCTCTTTAGAGAAGAAATCAAACAAAAAGTAACCTCCCCAGACCAACATTTATACAACTTCTGCCAATATCCATCCCTGTGCCATTGAATTGATCCTGTTAATCACTTCATAGACATGCATCCACCTACTTGCATATTGTGTGCTAACTCTCGATCGTAAGCCATGTCAGCCTTCATAGCTTCCAGCCGCTCCCTCAATAAAATGTGAAATCCTAGTCTTCAGTCTTCAGCTTTATACTTGAGGACACTAAACATCGGCACATCTCATGGGTGCAAAACCCAGCCTAGATTTCTTTGTATCATACATTATATGGAAGTTTTGTTGTTGGTAGTTACCCAGTATCGACAAAGAAGATCGAGGAGTACCCAGGATGGCTAGACAAACAATCTCCTCAGGATCAAGTCGAATGAAGTAGTTCTCCACTGGAAAATTCCATACTGCCCCATCTTCAAATAGGATTGAAAAGTCAGGAAGCTCCACATTCTTCATACCAGTCACATTATAACAAGGATCCAGCACTGGAAAATCCTTTATCACAGGGTAGCCTTTGATCTTCTTCATGAATGCATCCTTAATTATCTTATAGGCAGGGTCGGCAAAATAGCTAAGAGTCGTGCCTGAGTCGATGATGGTTCCTCCAGCGCCCTCTTGAGACAAGTTCCATGTATCCTTTGGAATGTCCAACACATCCCCCCCAACCATGATCCCTTTTATTTGAACATAGTAGAATGTATCGACCGAATTCCCTTTACCTGCCACGAAAGACGTGAAGTTCAAATTGGGATGGCTCGTTAGGCTTTTGTCTTCACCAAAAATCAACTTGCTGCTAACACTGATGTCGCTATTTCGATCCACAAGACAGTAGGAGAATGTGTGACCATAGAGTGATTGAAGCTGAGACGAGAACGATAACGGTCCTCTTCCTAGTCCAAGTAATCCCGCCGCCCCATGAAATAGTCCTCTATTCCAATGCCCACAACCAAACATAACATTCTCAACTTTCCGAAATTCTGAATCCCCAGTAGGCGACGTGAGGTTAACCGTGAAGGTCTCTAGGGCGAAATCCCCAGTTGTATTTGATTGGTCACCATACCAGTAAAAATATGGACAGGACTGGTTATCCAATTTACATGGTTGTGGGGGGTCAGGCGATGAAACCAGTTGACAACGCGGATCACTGCAGCTAATATTACGAAATGAAGATGATTCTTGGGGATTATAAGGGGCACCATTTTGTTCAAAGCAATCATGGCATGGAAGACATTGAATCCAATTGAGATCACTACCAGTGTCTAGTATCAAAGAGTAATGTTTCGGCGGTGTGCCGATGAAAACATCCATGAAGTATTCCCCAGACCCAAGACTAACACCAGATTCTAAAGTTGCTACAAGTTTACTTTCAGATATACCTGCATCAGATTCTGGTCCCACAACAGCTGGTTTAACCACTGACTTAATCTGCTGCTTCTTTTGCTTCTTACTCTTTTTCTTACTTAATCTTTCTTCAATGTTCTTATTCTTCTTCTCTATTATCCTTCTATGAAGAGTTTGAATTCTACTCAGGTCTCTATATGTAGACTCAATTACTGATTCCTTCTTTCCAGTTTCAGCTACTTGATTAACAGATCTGTGCTTTAGATTGAGCTTCACAGATGGTCTTTGATTACCATTTTCTTGTTGTAGCTCAGTTGCTTCTGCTGCTTTATCAAGGCTTGTCGTCTTCGGAGATTGAAGACGGCAACCCGAGGTAGAAGAAACTGAATTGAAGCTTGGGTGCTGTGGGAATTCGATACCAGCAAGAGTAGAATCATTAGAACTCGACTGATCATAAACGTACGCAGTGTCGGCGACATGAAAGGTAAGCAAGGAGAAGAACAGTAGACCAGCAAGACTAAACACTACAATCTTGGACAAACTCATCATCTCTTCTTCTTTGTAACTTTCTCTACATGAACTCTTCAAAACACCAACAACGAAAGACTTATCAGTTATAAAGCTATACTCAAGCTTTTTTTAACGAACTTTTGTTTATTAACCAAAGGTGGAAAAAAAAAAAAGAATAATGCAGAAATGGAAACAGAAGAACCCAGCAAAGTTGTAAAAAAATGGGAAAAAAAAGGAGATGGAGAGAAGAAGAGATGTAAAGAGAGTGTATATAAAAAGAGAAAAAATATGAAAACTTTGGTCTGTTTGAATAGAGAATGAAGAAAATAAGACTGACTTATACCTAAAACACGGTTTCTAAGAAGAAGAAAAACAAAGAAAAAGGAGGAAAGTGTTGGTGAGGTGAGTGTTGGAGTTTTGTGTAGTTTTTACAGTTTTTTTACCTGGTCTGCCTTTTCTTTTCCCTCTTGCATGTTCTTAAGTTCTCAACATCTACTGTCTTTTTTTAAGTAGAGGTGTTTTTTTGACCTTTGGGCTTTGTTGGTTGAATTGAATGCGCACAACCAATGACAGATGCAAAAAACTGGTGCTGGTCATTGCCTCATTGGCAGGCAAAGCAATTTAAATCCTGTGAGAATTCATCAGCGGCACTTGGGAGCATAGATGAAAAACAGCGGTAGAAATGAATGGGAGTAGTAGCGTGACATGTATTACAATAGCAGCACTATAAAGCCAAAGGGCCAAAATTATCGACATATTCCACGAATTTTATGACAGTTTGTATCTCCTCACGAGCTCATCACAGTGCTAGATTGGTACAGTCAACGTTTTTGCCTAATTGTGATTAGAATGAATTCTCTATTGGAGTGCAACATACGGATGCCATTTTAAGTTGACTGAATCTTAATGTTACCATGCACTCACGTGTTGTTCAAGTAAGACGTATGTGTCCACATAAAGTCAACTTCATCTTTCAAATAAACAGCCACTAGTCCACTACTTCTAAGTAGGTGTGGTAACTGATTGATTCCGTTTTATTCAAGATACTAGCCATTTTAGCCATTTGGCCCGGACTATGTCCGGACTTGCTACATAGATAGCTAATGACTCAAAAGTTTAAAATCCACTTGAATAAATAATATATGTATATTGATAGCTAATAATTCACTACATATTTTGTTTGAAGGGTTTATGTTTTTCTATTTTTTTTTTAAGAGATTGCAATCAAAATACTATACACACACAATACTTATATAGATGAAAAAATTCCGATTAAAGAATAAAATATCTCGTTTTCACTTGGCATGCAAAGAAACGCCAACAAAAAGAATAATGGATTACATGCATGAGTAAATAAACCTATATTAATGGTACGTCGTTGGCATATATTCAGGATTTAACTAAGAATAGGGAGGCATGTTGTCTTGGATTGCGGGAGCAAGAGCATGTCATCACTTTCCGGTAGAATTCCGGTAGAACTCTTTCAAAGTTTTAAAATCAAATAACACATCAACAACCATAGGCAATACTACCATCTTGGCAATCACTTTCTTTATGACCAATTTCCTTAAGACCAACGTTGCATGCCTACATATGGTTTACATTGCCAAAAACTTCAAGATACTTGACTATTTCGACTAAATCATGGAACCATGAAATGTAATTAAAATGATCTACTATGAAGTTGATTAACACTTCGACTGAATCATGGAACCATAAAATGTAATTAAAATGATCTACTATGAAGTTGATTGATGTTAATTTAATTTGTAATCAAATTTACATGTGCAACAATTTGGAATATAGATTAGCCAAGAGTGATGAAATCAACCAACCAAAAAAAAAAAAAAATGAAATTTGCAACTTGATTACAATCGTATGACCAGAATCTGCAACCTTGGGCAGACCCATAAATAATACTC
The DNA here is from genome assembly GCF_015680905.1 of Coptis chinensis. NCBI lineage: Eukaryota > Viridiplantae > Streptophyta > Magnoliopsida > Ranunculales > Ranunculaceae > Coptis > Coptis chinensis. Next base: position 81,502,683 of record NC_141464.1, read on the forward strand.
TGTGAAATGTCATATATTCTTCCTCTTAATTACAGTCTTACATCAGTTTACTCTGTAGGCAGTAAACTACAACCAAGATATGAGCCATATACTACGAATCCATCATCGTTGTGAACACCCAACCTTCCTAGATGATCTGTTGCTTTGTTTACTTCTATGTGAACATTCTTGTAAGTAACCTCCTCCAAGAAGAAAATAAACAGAACATATAAAGTATAAAGTGCTTTGTATGGGCTACTTCTACAAAAGATTAAGAAAAAAACTTTGGTACAAATATTAACACATTTGTATGGTGGGTATGTCTTTTTCATACAATCAGCAACATCAACTTCAATGAAGCATTTGCATACATTTAGTAACATTAAATTCAACAAAGCATTTGCATCCAATGGCACGTTCAAGATTGAAAGAAACCATAACACCAAAGTTGTCAGGCATGTAAAAGTCTCCTCCACCAATGCCGCAACCACCACCAAGAACTTTTTGGCCAATTTTAAGATCCAACTTTGCAATGAACTCTTTCGTTGTCTCTGCCCAATATATGAAGGTCCACTTACACATTTATCATGAGACAAAAGGCAAAAAATATAAAATAAACCCTGAAAGAAAAGAAAATTTAAAGAAACAATGCATGCTCAGAAATAGCAGCCAAGATGTCAAGACATTTCTCCTTGATTGGGCTTCTGCAAGTGTTATGTTTCGAGGATTGAAATCCCAAGGCAGTGTCTTTAAGTGGAGCTCCAATATGTTGAAACAATCATAACTGGGACTTTATTGTTTACCTTACTGCCTTGCTAAGGAACATGACACATAGTGGGCTAAGAGGTATGAGCCTAGCTGGGAAGCCTGGGATGTCTTAGTTATCAATATAGATTCCTTAAGACACTTTTGTTGATTGTTACTTATCTATTATTACCAATCAACAAATTGATCTGGTTCTAGGTAGAGACATTTTAGCATTTTGGCCCCTAGAGACCAAATCCCATCGTCTTGACCACAAATGTATTTGGTAATTTATGACATTTCTCTTCAAGTCATACTTTTTTAAGAATTAGAAGGAACATATTTGGCTTACCATTTCCACCAATTTTTACAAATCCTTCTCGAATAGTTTTTTCACTATCCTGTAGTTTATATTGAACATTGGCCAAGTAGCATTGAAATCCCTTATCGTCATTTGTACCGACCTTTCTAAATAACCAAGAAATCTGCAATTTTGAAGATAAATTTAATCCCTCCAACCATTTATATCAGATTTCAATCAATTTAAATTTAAACCCTCGATATAGTTCTATACTATTAAGCACAATATAATTTCAACTAAATCTCCACATTTTAGATCTAAAAAGATTACTTAAAATGATAAGATACATAGCCCGCTGATATTATATGACTCAAATTAAGATGGCAGTGAGAGGTCTAAGAGATCAACATAATAAGTCACAAATGAAAAGAGCAAGGAGATGCATAAGGAATGGGCTACAAGAAGTACTTGCCTCAGTAACAGGGAATTCCAAAGTTTGTTTGGCTGCTAACTTTATAACAACTTCAGAACAACATCAACCATGCTAAATTCTTTATTTCAAGAAGGTCCAATCATCCTATTGTAAGCAAGGTACCACCATGGAACATCACCCAAAAAGCAAACACAATTAGGTAAGTTAACATTTTATTGAAAATTGGAGGTTCTTTAAATATGTATGATGAACATGAATAATTGCTAAAATGAACCAAAATTATACATAACCACTCTTAGGTTGTTTGAAATGACCATGAATTGACCCTTCCTCAACGATAATCACTACTGTCTTTTTATCGTGGTCTAGTATTTTACATCCTCTCCCTTTGTGGTTTTCGTCTTAATCAAGCAATTAATCACGGATGGTAAAACTGTAAAATATATGACTATCATTTTAATAAAAGTGTGATCGACTCTGTACATTTTAGTAGCAAAAAAAGTACCTCCTTTGTCCTTGATAGAGGAGACTTCAAATGATGAGGGATAGCAACTAAAGTCCTTACATATAACCAAATCCCGGTAAGATTACAATAAAAATTAGGTGTCAAAATAGAAATGTCCAAATTGCATCAACATGTACCTACTAACCAAATTGCATCTCTGTGATTACATCAATAAGTTCTCACTTAACCAAATAAATATTGTTAGCGATAGAAATAACTTAATCTTAAATGATTTCATAAAACACCAATCACCATATAAGATGAAACATCTAAAATGGTCTGTCCTATTAGGTGGTAAATGCTATGATGCATTTATATATGCTAGTATGAGCCAAAAATTGGTGTGAGGGAAAAAAAATACAGATCATCATTGTAACCAAAAGCATATATGAATATGTTAAGAAAACTAACATCTCACTGGAAAATTCACCCCTTCACGAAAAGCATATATGAATTGGTTGATCCTTTCCATTCAACTCATGTAGGGGCCAGGTAAACAAAAAATAATACATGGTGTACTTTTGGCCCTTCAGCCACTTTACACCCCTCTGCTACTCCATGTAAATTTATTGAACACCCCTTCAATTAACAATCTAAGTTTCCTCCAACATAGATTTATGAGTTAACTAACTCAACATCCAAATTAAGAGACAAAAGAATATCATGATTTTTTTTATAGTACATGGATGAAAAGTGCAAGATGCAACCATCTCTTCTCAACAAACCATGGGAAAAAGGATATATCAAATAAGTTAAAGTAGAAGATGTAATAGCAAAAAGAAAAGAATGCAATTACAGACCATTGTCTCTTTTCAAGAAACTCATAGAAACCAAGATATAAAGGAAGCTAGTGAATTGAATTAAACAAATGGGTTGACCACCCCACGTTTTCTGTTGGAATGAGATATTTCTTGTGTTTGGAGAATGAATTGCTATCTAGGGGATACTTGATTGATCTTGTCTAAATGGTTTGACATTTAAAACATTTTCTCGAAAAGTTTGAAGAAATAAGCAATTGTAACACATATGGCATGTAATATCGTTCTCACATTACAAATAGTTCTACATATACTGCAAAAAGAAATATATAATACTTATATCATTCTCATAAAATAAATCTCACACAATGACCAATTTTACAGAATTCACGCCTAAATAAAACATTTTGAAAAAATATCTAAGAGAAAGGAAAACACAAATATCAACATATAGAGATTCTAAATTAAAACATTTTATTACCTTTGATAACTTTCGGTTTTACGGTGGCGGCCCGGCGATGATGCATTCATTAAATCCCATAGACTCCACCATATGAATCCCAGGTGATGCACATCATCTTTGAGTTACCCTAGTTCCATTTCTGAGTTGATGGCCATGACTGTTGCTCCCAAAACCTACCACATATATGCAGCACCACACTAAAAGTAGAATCTTGGTATCATTTAACTACTTGTCTTGCCATCACAGGGGACTTACTGTGTCTATAACTGCTACCTCTAAATCTCTCATAGAATTGAGTTTCTTCTCAAGCTCAGCTATCTTAAATGCTTCCTGCTCCTTTGCTTGAAGACCAATAACTTGTTGTTTAAGCATCAACAGCTGGCCTTAGGGCAGGGTTCGGGTCGGATATGCCTATATCCGAACCCGAACCCGACTAACCCGATCGGATAACACTAAAAATTCAAAAAAAACCCAAAAATATATCCGAACCCGAATCGAATCCGACAGACCCGAACCTGAACCCGACCCGAATAAGTAAACGGATACAAAAAGCGACCCGAACTCGAACTATTCGGGTTCGGGTCGGGTCAAACCCAATCCGATTCCCTGCCCTAGCTGGCCCTTAGTTTGGTTAGACTCGAGCTGAATCTGCCTCTGCAGCTCCTTTATCCTGTTCCTTGCCATCTCAAGCTCCTTTCTCACTGCCGCTCCCTCTGCGATCTCTTCTTGAAGCTTCTTCCTCTCCGCTTGCAATGAATTAATGCTGATATTCAACATGTTGATCTCAACTGTCTTGATCTTGAGTTGCCTTTGTAATTCCACAATGTCTGATTTCTGCTCCCTCAGACCATAGTATTCGAGTAACTCACCTTCGAGTTTCACTTCCCTTTCTTCCAATTCTTTTACCAGGTACATAAACGTTCAAGTTCATTTGCATTTTTTTCCATCTCAATTTCATAGATTCTATTTGTCTCGGCTGGGTTAAACTTCTCAAGTCAAACTTGTCATTTGGTAATGGAAATTCAATCTCACCAGAAAAGAAGTCTTCAAATTCAGGTAAACCAAAATGTACAACTCTAGGCTCATTCTACATTTCTCCGTGATCTTGAATTCTAACAATGACTTCTTTATGCATATGCAATTTCTTGAGAACCTCATCGATGCTCATTCGTTGCGACGGTGAATGTGATGAGCATGCAACACCAATTTCTAGTCTGGAAGTCGCACTCTCTCATTCGATCTGTCATGCATATCTACTCTTCAACACCATTATCACCATTTGGAATCTCTTGAAGAACAAAACACGTATCTAAAATGTCCATCAATCCCACAATTAAGTTTACTTTACAAAAGTTGTGAAGGTTTAGCCTATTGTCAAACATTGCATCAGTTGGTCTCTTTTCTGTAAACATCTCCAACAACATTATTCCATAGCTGTACACATCTCCTTGTGTAGGGACCTCTGCACCCATTCCATACTCTACACAACATTCATTGCTTTCTTAAGTATGATCATAGATTTCAAAAAATTCACAACAACTAATTAAAATAGTTAAACCCATACCTGGAGGGATATACCCAAGAGTTCCTCTTACGCCCATTGAACTTGTTTCACTTTCAACAGAAATGTTAGTGTTCCCGTGAAGAAATTTTGCTAGTCCAAAGTCAGCAACATAGGCGACTATGTCATCATTGAGAAGGACGTTGCTTGGCTTCAGATCACAGTGAACAATTGGCGTTGGACAATAACTATAAAGATAATCCAATGCAGAAGCAACATCAATCGCTATATTTAACCTTTGGATAAGGTTCAAGTTTCTCGAAGGCCTTCGTGATCTATCTGATGAGCTTGGATGCAACCAACTTTCTAAGCTTCCATTTGTTATGAATTCAAAAACTAAAGCCTTAAAGTCATTACCTTCGAAATCAATACTGGCGCAAACAGTCTTGATTTTCAATAAATTCCGATGTCGAACCTTTCTCAAGACTTCACACTCGGCCATGAAACTCTTAGATGCACCTCTTTCCATGAGGTTGAGCACCTTCACTGCTATAATACTTTCATCTCTATTAAGAATATCTTTATATACGGATCCAAAATTTCCCGTACCAATCAAGTTTTGTGGAGAAAAACCATTTGTTGCTTGGTGAAGCTCGTTGTAAGAAATCCGTTGGAGACTACTTTTCCAAAAGAGTTTTGAAGAAAGATTTGCTCGACGCTTTTGCTTCAAGCAAAATGCAAGAAACAGGAATGATATACTTAATAGAGGGAGAAGAACACCAAGTATCAGTTTTAAAGCAAGAGACATTTCCTTTTTCTTTGACATTTGGATAGGGCATTTCGGCAAATGAAGTTCGGTAACACCCCCGCATAAGTTACTGTTTCCACAAATTAAATATGCACTCACATTTTCAAAGATCCCTCTTATTGGTACATCACCCTCAAAGTTATTAAATGATAGATTTAAACTTTCCAGAGCACCAAGGTTTTCAAGAAGTTTAGGAATTTTTCCTAACAGGTTATTTCGTGAAAGATCGATATCTTCAATACCTTTCAAACCACCAAAAGAAGAGGGGACGACTCCTTGAATGAAATTACCTTGTAAATACAGTTCTTGCAAACTTAAACAATTACCAAGAGTGGAAGGAATTTCACCATTGATATTGTTGTCAGAAAGGTCCAACACTCTAAGATTATGTAGGTTGCTGACTTCCAAAGGTAGCGACCCAACCAAAGAGTTATGAGATAAGTCAGCAAAAGTTAATTGTCTGGCTAGCTCAAGTACTTGTTTTGGCAGAATACCGGTAAGGTTATTGTGATCTAGGTAGAGTGCACCCAAAAACTGGAAATTCTCAAAACTTGCACCAATATGTCCTGCTAAGATGTTGTTTACTAGATCAAGGGTGAACAAAGAAGATATGTTTCCTATTGAATAAGGGATTTGTCCAGAGAGTCTGTTGCCCCTTAAAAGCAAGACTTGCAAGTTTTGGTCACATCAAATATATCATGCAATGAAGACGAATGAGTTAACAATACATGAAAGATCTCAAATGAATCCAAGAAGATGATGATGCCACCGAATAAGAAGAAGATAAATTTGAAGTATGAGTTCTAATATCAGAAAACAAAAATGAAATTCGGTACAGAGGGATTTGAGAGGTGTTGCCAGAGAACAACATCTTCTGTAATTTTGACATCACTCTATCATCCTGAACAATTTCTTAATTTAATTTTGGAAGAAGAGAAGAATAAGAGAGAGGGTTTGAAGAGATGATTTTTTTTTTTTTTTTTTTTTTTTTTTGGGAGTGTTTTGTATAATTGAAAAGAGAATATGGAAATAGGTTTTTATCTATTTTGGGTTACCCCCGAACAATTGAAATCAGCAAAAACAGGCGTAGAATTCATTTTTTTACGAAAAATCTGATGTGTCAGTCTCAAAGAAAAAAGGGGGGCTAACGTGGGCCACTGGGAGCATTTTCCACTACTCAGTATTAATGGCCTTTGATATAGAGTTAGTACCTAATATATGTTTACACACATTGTATTGTATACGATTTACCTCAAATTTTGTTATTTTGTTGGCGTCAAACATTTCGTATTTGTGTCCAATAGGGACACACCTATCCGTGTCAATAGAGTAAAAATTCACTTTTTTGCATTTATGAGCGAAAAGTCTCCTAGAGCACCCCTCCACCATTTTTTTTAACTAATAATGATTAATTATAGTTAATTAAAATCTAACAAAATATTTATTTTATTCTCTCTTCAAATCATTCTTTTTTTTATCTCTACAAATCTTTCATTTCTTTAGTTTTCCACAAAAAAAATTCTACAGTTAAAATTTTGAAAAATTCGTATCGGTAAAACAAAAATAAATAAAAAGAAAAAAATCTTGTATAATAAAATAAAAACTACTCTGACATTTATGGGGAAAAAACACTTAAATTTTATCATAATTATTTTAAAAAACTTAAATGCAATTACAAATTACAACTTTATTTCAAACAAAAATACCGATGATAATAGCCAATAAAAAAAATGAGAATTTCGTATTGTAATTGAATGAAGGAACCCCTTGAAAAATCTGAAACATAAAATTAAAAAAAAAAAAATTGTAAAAATTTTTAATTTTTAATTGAAAAATAACATTTTACTTTATTTTTATGAAACACACAAAGAAAGAAAAGATTTGTGAAGAAAAAATGGGATGATTTGAAGTGAGAGTAAAATAAATATTTGGTTAGATTTAATTTAACTAGAGTTAATCAATAGTTAAAAGATAGTGGATGTGTAGTAGATTGGTGCTTAGAAGACTTTTCGCTCATAAGCGTTTAGGAGCAAATTCTTTCTCGTGTCAATGTAACTTTCGTTTTGAGACTTCTGATTTTCTATAAAAGCTCTCTCTAATTAGGAGTTTCTTTCATTTTAGGCTGTCACAAATTGCTAGAAAGAGAAAACACTTGTGATTAGTTTATTATTATTATTTTTTGGATAAATAACACTTTTATTATTAGAAATTGGTATATGAAGTATTGCAATACAATTAAAAGGAGGATGAGCTGAGGGAGTACAATGACAGACTAAACTCCAAAAAAATTAACTCCTCTAGTTACCATAGGTAGTCATCCTAAGATAGTATAGTGAGTATGGTGCCTTATAACATCTTTAGGAGAGATACCAATTTTTATTTTTATTTTTTTTTCTTCTTCCGATAACTGCCTGATTGTATTCATTCAAAGATAAAAACATTACATTCAGAACAACAAGTTGGGCAAGCAAGAAAAACAAGGATATAATCAGTACAACTAGAACAAACAAGAGCACTAAAAATACTGTCTTCTCAACATAAACTCCGCCAAATCCAAGCACCCAATAGTAGCAACAAAACCACATTGGAAACCCCATCTTCTTCCCCGGACCAGCTTCAAACTTGCTCGTACATCCAACGTGTTGGATCTCCCAGAGTAAAGACTCGAAAGTCTTCAAATTGCATAGTGTAAAACTCCACGACAAAGGCAACAGATTGGCAATTCCAAAAAAGAACGCTCCACCATAAGCCCAATAAATGAGCGGTGGCCTGACCAAGGTACCCAATTCAAACCAGCAATCCGGAGAGGGGGTTGATTTAGGGAGAGAGCCATGGCTTTTGACAAACAAAATTTAAAGCCAAACCAGAATTTCAAACTCAAGGGTCTGAACCCATGACATTGACGCCGATTGAGAGATGTTAGACCTAGAAGAACCAAACAACCAAACACCACCAGCAGAACACCAACAAAAACCTAGATCTGACTTATTCATGGTCTTCATACAAGAAAGGTTTTGCAAAATTCGGAAAAGGGGCAGCAAAACCAACCCCATAACCCACACCCAGATCTCATGAAACTGAAGAGCAGGACCAGTGCTGATCTTCCAAAATATTAGAGAAACCCCTACATACAAACAAAGAAGACAAAAAAAGAGAAGTTTTTTTTCTTTTTCTTCTTCTTCATCACTTCCAGTTGAGATATCTAAACTAATCTACGAGGTTTGGGTTGTGGAGGAGGTGAGATTTGAGTGTGAGAGGCTAGGGTTTGAGAAGAGATCTAGGTTGGTACGCTTTATTTCTTCTTGCGCGGAACGAGGAGGAGAACCATTGCTATCACCCGCAGGAGAGGCTCTGCTTTTTGGGGGAGAACCACTACTTTTTGTTTAGAATGAAACCCTTCAATATCAAATATTTAAACCAAACCAAATACCAAGCCAAACCAACACTAAACAATTTCAGGAGAAACATTAAATATTCGACACCAAACCACGCGCGGCTTTTGCAAAACCGCGCAAGAGACCAAGCCCAAACCCACGCGGTTTTCGATAAACCGTGACATATCAAAATTTGGTGTTCGAAACACTACGAGACAGAGGCCCAAACTAACACCAAAGCCCACGCGGTGTTCACAAAATCTCGCGGTTTATCAAAAGTCGCGAGAGAGATTTGATACAACACCAAAGTAAACACCAAATTTTTTGCCGATTTGGTGTTTGCTTTGGTGTTTTTTTGTTTTCATCAACATGTGTCTCTCCTGAAGATGAAAAAACACCAAATTATTGAAAATTTGGTATTTGATGCTATGATAGTGTCTCTCCTAAAAATGCTCTTATTATTGTTTATTACTAGTATCTAGACCATGCCCACGACACTGTTTCAAATTAAGCCCAAAAGAACCCTAACCAATCGAATGATAAAATCCCAGTCCACAAAGCAGTCATTGTTGGCCAAATTAACAATGATCTAATACTCTTTCAAATTAACATTTTAAACTGCACATATCTTATAAGATTTCGAATTTGCCATGTCATAACTTATGAGAAACTTTTGTAGCTGTTGGATGGGACCCGTACACAGGCCCACACCAAGCATTTTTATTATATAAATCTTTTTTTGGGTAAAGATGCCTATATGGCTCTATTGTTTATCATTTGGCGGTATTTTGATGTATAGTTAGTTGCTAATTGATAAGTTTTGCTGCTGTTAAGGTGGGTGTGTTTTGATGCTTTAGTTTGTATTATTGTTTTCTGTTGCATGGTGAAATTCTCCATCACCATTATATCTGTTGTATCTTGTTCTTTTTTCTTATGAATAAAATTTTTGTCCATGTTTATCATAAATTCATAATCACATCATTATTATTATTATTTTCGGATAAATTTTTCATTTCATTACTCTAAAATGTGAAAGATAGGAATGGGTAAGCATTTTATAGGCAAACCGTTTTTATTCTTGTTTCTCCATATACATGAGAGAAAACATGTGAGTTTAGGGGTCTTTAGGCTTAACTTGGTCATATTATAGTCACATTGAAGAACTATAGATATATGTTGTACAAGAATTAATGGATGTCATAGCATATAGAATTTGGTGTATATATATAGTGGTATAACATATTAACATGTGCACGAGGATGTCTGCCCAATAAACATGTCATTGATTGTTCAAATACCCGGCCCAAACGCCAGTTTCAACAAAAACGATACATGAAAGTTCTCCCACATCAAAATGTATGGAGTGATTACAACTTGCAATAGACCACTACTACACTAATACGTAGGTGAGGAGTAAAACGATACTAAACATATATACCATACGCACCCAAGGTCCCAACAAGTTGTATCGATGTTATCAATTTGTTGCCTAGAAAGGAGTTCTTAATAATTACTTTGTCGTCGACTAAATTAAACTGAATAACGAACTAGTTAGACTCTTCTTTCTTGGTTCTATTTTGATGGAGATCGATTAGGTGTCATATTCATACTTGAAGTTGACTGCTAACCGAGTAGTTGTTATTCGTAAACCCATACCGTATAGAGTGTAAAGTTTACACTTGAAGTGTCAAAAAACTTATTATAAGGCTGAGTCCAACGGCTCTCTATCCCTTTAAAAATAGTGTTAAAGTCAATAAAATAGAAATTTAAAGTCAATGAAAATGGAAATTTAAAGTCAACATATTTTACTTCTATCATTATTTTTCTACGTATATATCTGAAAGGATTTTTTTCTTTACATTTTCTTTCTATTTTTTTATGTATATATAGAGTAAAATAGATAGAAAAAATACGCCGATTTTAAATTTCCACTTTATTGACTTTTAAATTTCTTTTATTGACTTTTAACACTTCTCTTTTAAAGGGATAGGGAGCCATTGGACTCAGCCTAAGGACATATTCAATAGAGAGTGTATATATACACCTCCACATAAGTGCCACATAGGTGCCACTAAGATTTTATGGCCTCTCTTACACATTAATAGTTTCCACATCCAAAATGGTATCCAATGCAACAAAATTTAAGAGTTCATAAAATTAAAAAACTGAGAAAAATTGATGGTCAAAGTCCGTCGCAAGGGGTTTAACAAAAAAAATAAAACGCACGTCACTTTGAGTAACGTTCGTAGTTTAATAAAAATGGGCCAACCAATAAATAACAGTCTTTACCCGTCGCAAACATTACAATTCTAAAAAAAATAAAACAGACGTAAGTTTAAGTGACGTCCGAAATGTTTATTAACTAATAGCCGGATGGGAAATTCCCCACCCCCTCTATTAACTATTAGCTTATCACCTGGGATTTACACCCCCATTAGAAACAAGCTTTTGACATTTAGAGTGTAAATTTTACACTTTAAACAATTTACACCCTCCATTGGAGATGTCCTAATGGGAATGGTATACCGTAGATAATAGACTATTAGTTGATAGAGGAAGTGAGGAATTCTCCATCTCGCTATCAGTTGATAAATAGCTCGGGCGACATTTTAACCAACGTTCGAACAAAAAAAAATTCGGATGTCACTTTAAGTCACGTCCCTTTTTAGTTCTAATTTGTAATTTTTTAACTTGGACGTCCTACTTTAAACTAAAGAGAAACATCACTTTAAATAACGTCTGAGTTTAAAATCCAATTTTTTTTTACACATCTCCATTGAAGAGTATAGAGTGTGGATATTTATAGGTTATACAATAATATACAATTAGAGTTGTAAAATCCTAATGACACCTACGTAGAGGTGTAATTTTACACCCCTTATTGGAAATGCCCTAAGACGCCAATTTACATATTGGTTCAAAGTTCAAATTAAACAAAATTTTGCAAGTATTAAGGTAGTTTGGGTGCAGTGCAGCATGGTATTTTTTGCCGCCAAATTAGTTAAGGACGGCACAAGTCCTGCCTAAAGACACTGGTACGTTAAGGTAAGTATAGCGCAGGCATAGGGGATATCAACTGCATTGGATTTCATTTTGGCCTCATAGTTGCTCAAATAACCTTAGCGCTTGGATTTTCAATCAATAGTTGTTCTTGGTTGCTTCTCACAACTCACAAGTCGATACTATGTCAATAGAGTTGTCCGAATTTGTGGACAGACTTGTCCACAAACAGCACATTCCCATTGGTTAAATCCATTTTCGGTCAGTTACACAGTGTTTTTGGGCATTAACACAGTTTTTTAGGCAGCCACTCCACCAATCAGAAACTGAAGTCCAACAGTTGCTTGTCCACAAATTTATTCTGAAAGTGAAAACTACATAGACAAAATGCAGAAAAAAGATAACGTATTCAGGAAGAACAAATTGGAACATAGGGTTCCTTAAATTTTAGCATATCCACAAAAGAAGACTAGTCCACAAGAACACAGACATAACACCTTTGTAGGGGATTGTCTGCCATGTGATGTTCGCAATTTCAATCTTTAAATATTGTGAACTTTACACAAATTTCCTATATTTCGTTAAAAAATGTGAATGTGGTGGGGGCTGCTGATTACTTGTGTTTTGACTGCTTATATGGACGCGGTGCACCGATGTCAGCAACAGGATGTCTCTTGAACGGATTTTTTTACTATTGCTGCAATTGAGGATATAGACATTCTCATATTGTAACATGGTTTAATTAATCCCAAGTCCTGCACAAAAAAAGGTTGATGTTTCTTGCTGTAAACAACCACAAACAAATGTAAAAATTCTAATAAGAACTGTGATGTAGTGGTGTGAAAAAGAAGAGTTCTCGTCTACGTTTTCACAAGGACCTGAGCATTCATTCTCATCGACTATGAAAATAACCTTAATTTCGCCTTAACTCCAAATGTACACACCAGATTCTTCAAAGCCAGGTGAGATCATAAAATGCATGTATCTATTTTATTGTTAGCAAGTTTCTCAGTTTCGGTCAATCAAACACATGGCATGTAAAACTTTTTCAACGAAGTAACCAACAATACTAGACCAATAATGCAGTCGTTTGGTCACTTTCTCGTGAAAAATCCAATTTTCAGTTGACATTTGTAGCAATTGGGCAATGAAGAATGGTCTACTAAGCTAGGAATCTCATGGGAGGCAGATAGCAGCCTATGTACCATCTTACTCCGTTGAATTTAGTTATTCATGCTCATTCGTTACAAGGAATGCTAACAGGCAACTCACTTGTAAGTTGTATACATGCTAACATGCCAAATCAAACAACATTTTTTGCGAGCTATCCAACATTACATATGTTTATGTAAAACGTAATTTTGTTCTATATTTTAAGAAACCTTTTTTCCAATCCTTAACCAAAAACAAGTTAATTATTATTCTACCGATCCAAAAGGTGCCAATCTAGATACAGAACTTACTGTCAGGGCCAAGGAGGGAGAGAATGAGAGAAAGAAGAAAGACTTACAATTACACTTCTCTGGGATTTACCATGAGAAATGCAATCAACAGGTTATTGTGTACTATTCCATTGCCAATACACGGATGTCCCTCTAATTCTGAAGTTGTTGACTGTTGAGAAGATATAAGACAACATACTTTTTTGCATGTCCCACCCTGAGCTCTCAACTCTTTTCATCATTCTGTTACTAACGTTGATCGAAATTTAAGTCCTTATATGAAATTTCTATAGGTAGGAAGCTGTTATATAACTACTTTCACAAAAATAAAAGTGTCGGTCCGTATCATAGACGGAAGGAAATAGTTATTCCAATCACATAGTCAACTGAAATGAGCCATCATACTTGTATTCTTTACTTGCCTAACCTATAAACTGATAATAATTAACATAAGATAAGAGGAACTTTAAGAAGCAATCACTTAAAAAATTGCCCACGGCGATCCTCGTGTATAACGCTATTGAGGGACCTCTCACTATCATTAGATGAATCTAGACAGACAACAACAACGAGAATGATGAAGATGAGGATGATAATGACAAATTTTTAAAATATTAAAATCCATTCAAGAGACGAGAATGATTTTTTTAAAACAACGCCGTCTCTTGAATGGATTTTACCTATTGCTGCAATTGAAACAGGAATGATGATATGGACGCAGTGCACCGACGACACAGTGTATATGAGCACTCAATTCATAGTTTCTAAAATGTGTAAAAATCAAACTGATAAAGATCATAATTCTCAGAGCAATGCTAAAAAATTATTATAACATGCTATGAAAGAGAAAAAATTCCTGCCCAATTATAAAATCTTTAGGAGGCCTCAGGAAACCCTATGTTACCAAACTAACAGCGTCGTCTGAGCTTACAACAAGAAAAAGAAAAAGAAAAATAAAAAAAGGCAAGTATGATGGGATATATGTACACCACACAGAACACATTTTCAACAGGTTATTTAATACATTTTCAACAGGTTATTTATTCACCACTTTCAGAAGAAAACCTTGCTTTGTTATACTTATCGTGTACACCTAGGTTGCCAGAGGTTCACAAGATTTTTTAGTTACATCTTGCAAACCACAAACCATATTTGCTGGGACTGCGACATCTATCATCTTTGGGTATGGTAGATTTAAATCTGTTATGAAAAAAAGTTTCAAAATCATCAGTAGTTGTATAGAGCATAATCACAATTCCAAGTTTTCAAGGTGAAGTTTCAAATATGCCTAATCGAGTTCAAATGCTACTACACTTACTTTCCATGATGCTCTTGAATGTATCCTGCAAAAAATTTATAGAAGAAACAAGTACCATGTCAGTTGTGGAGAAATGACTTCTTACAAAATAAATAAATTTTCACGAGTTCTATTATGTATTTTGAAAAGGTTTTGAGGCTCAAAAAGAAAAACTAAACTTTGTTATTTAAGCACCTCAGAATATACTTATTCCATGTCCATCGACATCTAGGCAACTAGAGGACATCCCATTAACAGCAAACCGTTACAGTGAGTCCTTGCTTGAAGCAGATGACATGAATCTAACAAATAAAACATGTTTGGACAAAAACATCCTGACCGTGCAGCTGAAATATATATATATATTTTTCTGAATAACATATTATATATCTAGGGAGCTTTTAATTTATTTAGTTAATTTTGATAAGTAAGATTTTATAAAATTGATGCTGTTACGTTCGCTACGTAGGTGACTTTTAACAAGAAGGGAGACTTTTAAGGCCAGAGGGTACCTCATCCTTTGTTAGACGAGGATTAAAGAGCATTTCCTCTCCTACTGTGCTAACCTGAAATTCAAGAAAGGTCTAGTATCAGAAGCGGTGGGAGTGTTCAAGATTCTGAACGGAATGTCGGAATTCTGCCAGATATTTCGGTTTAAAAAAAAACGGAAAATACAATATAGGGTCGAAATATTAAACATTCCAAAATTTTGTCGAAATCAAAATTTAACATGAGTTGAAATATGGTCAATTTCGGTTTTTGGATTTGTTGGAATTCCGAAAATTCCGAAATCCCGAACTATGGGTATTATACAGCAACATAGACATAATAGGTAAGCAATTTACTTACAGTGAATCCTTTGTAGTCATGAGCAGGATAGACAAATGTGTCTTTGGGCAGTGTGAATATCTGACAACATAAGCAAAATAAGACAATAAAAAAGGATATTTGTGATCACAATTCCATATATCCGACATGAGATCTGAGTTTCCTTAATCCAATACAAATTACAATTCTATTCTCACATTTCATGTCCTTACCTGTGAATGCACTGAATTATAAAGCTGAAGTGAACTTCCTCCCTGTGTATACAATTGGGAGACGGTGTCAGCTTAGTTTTCAGTTTGCAAAAAGAAGAATGGTGGGAAAAAAAAACCTAAGCTCTCATATCCAACCAGAATAATAAGACATTACATAAAACTTCAGTAGACCATCAAAATACTTGGACTATAAGTATCAAAGGAATATTCAAGTCTCCTATTTGTATGTTACTATGTTTATGTTCTCAAAGTATTTTCCTTAGAGTTCCTCTCCCCCAGTAAATACCCTGAAAAGAGAGCACAATTTTATCGACTCACGTGGACCATCGTTATTAGGTTCAGATGCACCTATTCTCTCCATTACATAAACAACAAATACTAATATCTTGTTTCCGCCTAAGAGTAGTAGTAGAGACAGAAACGGCTTCTATCTAGTAGATTTAGGCAGAAAAGTGCACTGATAGTAGCTGGCATGGCAAATCGCCTAGAAGAATATAGATACATAATATAATTTTAACATTTTTTGGTTTCGCAGAAAGATTTCTCTTGTTGCTTTTATAACACTAACATATTTTCTGAATTCGCAGAAAGAGCACCTGAAAATCTGTTCTACCACATCCACGAATGAGTAAGGCGTCACCAGTAAATGCCATCCTCGGTTGAGGTTGGTCAGGCCCATCTCCTGTAACATAAGTGACACAACCTAGTGTGTGACCAGGAGTTGCACGCACCTGTAAATATTAAGAACTTGACTTCAGTTGGTCTCCATTGCTACTTATTATTTTGCACTTTTGCAGTTATCACACTGTTAGTATAATCATTATGGTGGCTAGCGCTACTTCATAATGATAAGAAGGTCTTCTTTCTCAATAGTATGGAGGCCTATGAACATTAATCTATTTGAGGTGTCCCCGGCCTGTTAATACTAGTCTAGTTAACTAAACTCTAAAGAGTCACATCACACGACTCTATCCACAATTCTTCACAAGTATTTAGTGCGCAAGAAACCCGTTGACCTATGAACGCATACAATTAGACCAATCACTACTAACTTTAAAATGTGCAAAGGATCCCGACAAAAAAGACCACTCTTAGAGGTGCAATGGTTCAGATGCAGTCTTCAAAGTGTATTATGTATTAACGGATCGTACGGTCTTGCATTGCATGAAAAGATAAAATGTGATACTTCCTGGATGATAGTGATGGGTTATGCCTCTTCCCCCTATATGTTTATTCCTAAGAATAATATCTACAGTTCTAATAAAAAAAAAACATAGAATTAGAGAACAATTATCTTCTCATTTTTCTCTATCCAGACAGTACATTTAGTAACGTCATGAAACTGTAGAATACACAACTGTTAAGCATATGCAAGAGAAGGTCGGGAACAATTCACCATTCATATATTTTGGAGTTCTAGTATTAGAAGAAGAGCCATTTGAGGAGCATATTGTGGAAGTAGAAGCCATTAAGAGTTCAAGAATAGTGTGGATGAAGGAAGAAAGAAAGTGCATGTATGTAGTCTTTGACAAAAGATATGGCAATTATGAATCCGCTAATTAGCATAAAGGACGATAATGATGCGGCTATTTGTCTTCTTCATGATGCTAAGCCATCAATAGATAGAACATCTGTGAAAAATACATCTTTAACATAAATGCTTCCACAATAGGACCTGGAAGCCCATTTTCAAGTTCATGCCATTTAATTTCTCATATTTTCAAGATCATATTATGATACACATAGAAAACCAAACCATACAGAAAACGATTCCCTTACCTCAAGGAACAGATTGCCGAAATGTATTTTATCACCATGTTCAACAAAAAGATCAGCTTTTGAATTGCTGGCTTTTGAAATAATAGATTTAACTCCTGGAACCTTGTTCTGCAGGAACAAGCCATAACCAGTGGAGAAAAAATAGGTCATAAGACTCATAACATGTACCCAGAATGTGCCATCACTGAAGTGTTAAAACATTCGATAACAAAAGGACTTATTATATTAAGAAAACCTTAAACAAGATATACAACATCATCCAATACAAGAAGAGTATAAAAGAAGAGGAAGCAGAGGAAGCTAGAAACCTTTATAACACCAGTTCCAGTGACATGATCAGCATGGACGTGAGTGTTTATAGCGTAAATAAGTGTCAATCCTAATTCTTTTATGATGGAGATGTCTCTGTCTGCTGTCTTGTCGACTGGGTCAACCAACTACAGAAAATTTCCAGTTAGTATGCTCCCCAAATAAGTTGATCAATGAACAAAACTAATGCCCAATTCCAGAAAATGCAAATCAACAAAATTTCCTATGAAACTTGCAAAGGGTTCAAATTAAAGTCCCAAACAAAACTTGCTGCAGCGATATGTGAAGAAAACTATAAAACAAGATTATAAAATCATTTTGAAGAACACATAGCGACAAACCATTTAAGGCAAAACAGGTGCAAGTAATAATTACTCAATGGTGTAATAAGTAAACTCAAAGCTTACAAAAAATATAACAAAAGCAATAAAAAGCCATAGGCACAAATTGTGGAAATAGTTTGCACACAACTACGTTGTCAGGGCGAGGTGAAGCACTAGGAAATGGCTTTCTTCCCTCGAAATGATCCAAATTACCCGAATCGTCTATTCATCAAATTATCATATCATCCAAAACTTCAAGGCGCCTTGAGTGCCTAGGCTAATTAAGTAGTTAACTAACTATCAACATTCTAATAAAACAAACTCATCAAATTATCACTATATCCAAACTTTGCCACTTAACAACTTCTATACATAATACATAATCCAATGGATCAGAATTGCCCACCACATCAAAATCACCACTAAATCATTCAATATCAATAAGACACATAACAAAGAAACAACATTCCCATATGACATTAATGCATCAAAGCTTACCAAAGCTGGTTTTTGAGGGTGAGTAACATCAGCAAGAAGATAAGTATAAGTAGAAGACTCCTTCTCAAACAACTGACGAAACAAAAGCTTTGAAGACGGTACAGAAACACTAGTGTAATCAGCCATTTGTGTTTTAAGACTTGGTCTTGAATTTAGATTGAAGAAAGATAGTTTTTTTAAAGAAAAAAGATTGGCATTGTAAGTGGTGGTTAAGAGAGAGAAACGAATCATTTGTATATAAACAAGTGTAGTTTGTGATAATGAGTTGTTATTTGAGCTTCGGTTGTTTTGGAGTTAGTTGGTTTGCGTACGTGTGCGTGGAGTGTGACTGTGTACCTGATGGCGATAGGTTTATGATACGAGGATTGCACTAACGTTGTTTTTGGTGATTAGATAACCCATGTTACAAAATCGCTAGAAATCTTATGATATATATTCTGTATATTACGACTTTACGAGATTTTTGAGGTCGATGGATTTTGGACTAATGGTGTAGATGGGTACCCGTTTAACCGGAACCGAAACCGTAGAAAAAATTATAGTTCCGGTTCCTATTTTTAGAAATCGTTTGAAAATGGGTACTAAACATTTGTAATTGGGAATTTTCTTTAGAGATGCCTCCTCTCCACTTTAACGCTTGATACCGGTCAAATTTTTGATTTTTTTCTAATAAAAAATATAAATAATAATCTAAAACTCCCGTGATAAAATACCAAATATGCCCTCAATGATTTCTATTTTGTATGCAATTTGCTATTTAAAATCAAGTATTTCTATTCTACTATTTAACAAGCATGAACCGATGAACGCACTCAATAGGTGTTTAAAGTTTTAATTCATGTATTTGATGGTCATTGAGGGCATATTTGGCATTTCATCATAAGAGTTTTAAATTATTATTATTATTATTTTATTAGAAGAAAATAGAAATCTTGACTAACGGTCAATGAGAGTCAAACCTAATTAACCGGCATCAAGGGTTAAAATTGGGAGGGGGTATGTCTAAAGAAAATTAGAGTGGAGGGGTATGCTTAAAAAAGCTAGTTTTTAAACAAAAAACTGGACTAGAACTGGAACCGAACATTATCGTACTTTTAACATAAAAATATTGAAATAAAGGATATAAAAACTCAAAACGTTCATTTATATATATATATATATATATAGGGATAGGGGTAGGTTCCGTTTACAACACTTTTTATACAACGTTTTATACAATACCCCCTTGAAAATATGAATTAAGTCTTGATTCTTTGTAGATATGATCTTCACACCATAGAGATCATCTCCACAAAAATTCAACTCATTTGAAAACTCCTAACCATGAGAAAAATTGCTCTCAATCTATGAATTTTTATCAACGGTCTAGAAATATCTATTTTGTAACCTAATTCCCGGTTATGTCTAATTCCCAATTATAAATTGGGGGGGGGGGGTATGTTTAAAAAAGCCTAGTTTTTTAAACAAAAAATTGGACTAGAACTGGAACCGAACGTTATCGTACTTTTAACATAAAATTATTGAAATAAAGGATATAAAAACTCAAAACGTTCATTTATATATATATATATATATATGGGGATAGGGGTAGGTTCCGTTTACAACACTTTTTATACAACGTTTTATACAATACCCCTTGAAAATATGAATTAAGTCTTGATTCTTTGTAGATATGATCTTCACACCATAGAGATCATCTCCACAAAAATTCAACTCATTTGGAAACTCCTAACCATGAGAAAAATTGCTCTCAATCTATGAATTTTTATCAACAGTCTAGAAATATCTATTTTGTAACCCAATTTTGGCAAACTTAGAAATGTTCAAAGGATCCAATTTTTTATGGAGGTCATATCTATGGTGAGAACATCTTATCCACAAAAAATTAGCCCTTAAAACATCTTGAAGGGTCCAGTGGGGGGTATTGTATAAAATGTTGTATAAAAAGTGTTGTAAACAGAACCTACCCCCTATATATATAGCCCGGCTCCTAAAAGGACCTTAAATAAATACCAAATCTAAAACACCCACAATTTTATCTACAAAATGATTTAAACCCTAATCTTTTGTGCATATGATCTACTAACCATAAAGAACATCTCTACAAAAATTCAACTCGTTTGATATACTCTAACTTAGATAAAATTGTTTTCCACTTTTAAATATATATATATATATATATATATATATATATATATATATATATATATATATATAAAAGGTCCGAAAATGTCTTGTTTTGCATTCATCTTTTGCCAGTGTTAAAAATTGTCAAACGAGTTGAATTTTTGTAGAGATGTTCTTTATAGTTAGCAGATCATATGCACAAAAGATTAGGGTTTAAATCATTTTGTAGGTGAAGTTGTGGGTGTTTTAGATTTGGTACTTATTTAAGGTCTTTTTAGGAGTCGGGCTAAATTCTATATATATATAGTATTTAATGTTATAAATAATATAAAAATATAGTTTACAACCTTAAATATATAGTTTTATTTAACTTATTATTGAATGACATAATAACTTATATGAATATTTAAAAAACAACTTGTTCGTGCGGTATTTTTGTGTTTTTAATACACATTTTTTAATAAAACCAATAAAAAATAGTGTAAATAGTAAATATCTTATGAACCGAAATGAAGAACCGGAATCGGAAATACCCGCTAGGAATCGATGGTTATGGGTATGGTTTTATAACTTTAAGAACCGTAAAGAATCGGACCTAGAATCGGAACCGTAAAATTAAATGGTTCTTGGTTCTTACATCTCTAAAAACCGGACCAAAATCGGACCGTTGACACCCCTAATTTGGACTAGTATTGGCAACGGGCCTCCAAATGGAATCTTGGCCCATTTACTACCCCACTTCGAAACGCCACTCCAAAGTTCACTCATGGGTGAACAACTGAAATACTGATCACAGACGCAGCAACCAGTTTACCACCAATATTCCATAGGCTCTGAGCCTGTTGGTTCGGTATAGCTTAGGAAGTGTGTGAACCTATTTCATACTTTTTATTCTTATAGGTTTGACTCCTCTTTTTTGATGCTAAAAACGAGAAATACTCATGATTTGAATTCATCAGCTGAATCCATTTGGGTTGCCTACGTACGTACCCCCTTACCGGGGGATCAAACTACGTTGTAGTTCTCCCCTAGCTCTTCCCTCTTGTGTCTCTCTCTTGGAGTCACCTCCTCTCTCTCTCTTCTTTGGACGTTGTCTCCTCTGGTCATCGTCTCTTATGGCCGTCGTCTCCATACTCCTCTTCTCTTCCTCTTCCTTCTCCTCTCTGAACGTCGCCTCCCTACTCCTTTTCTCTAACCCCTTCTAGCTTCCTCTTTCTCATTCTCTCTAGACGTCGTTTCCCTACTCCTTTTCTCTCGATCTCTCCTCCTCTCTAGACGTCATCTCCTATGGACATCGTCTTCTCTGGTCGTTGTCTCCCTACTCCTCTTCTCTAGCCCCCTCTTCCTCTTCCTCCTCTCTGGATGTCGTCTCCTCTGACCGTTGTCTCCCTACTCTTCCTCTTCCTCCTCATCTCTAGACGCCATCTCCCTATTCCTATTCTCTCGATCTCTCCTCCTCCTCTCTGGACGTCGTCTCCCTACTCCTCTTTTTTAGCCCCCTCTTCCTCTTCCTCCTCCTTTCTGGACGTCGTCTCCTCTCTCCTCCTCCGGTTGTCTCCTCACTCCTCCTCTAGTTGTCTCCTCACTCCTTCTCCCTCTAGACCTATCTTTTTCCTTTCTCTCTTGTGCCTCCATTTGTTGGGGATTATATCAATACCAATCGATTCCCCACTACACAGATAACTTGTATATGAACTCAATTCAACTCCGGACAAAATCTAAATATCAACTACAACCTATACTAACATGCCCAACTCCTAAACAACTATTAACAATCAATAATGTAAAAGCGGTAAAAGCAAACCACAACACAAAGATTTCTCTCCAATGATGCCTACTTCCACAAGAGCCGGTTCTTTATAAAGTGGGAAGGAAGATTACAATCTCTCCTTTTCTCTCCACCTTACTAGATCATCTTATCTCTTTTACTTCTCTAAAGGTTATCTCTCAATCTTGATAGCTTTCAAGATTGGGTTCTCTTTGTTTTTTTAGATTCCAATCCTTTTCCTGGTTAGGTTCCTTTTCAAAACCTTGATTTTGGTTTTATCTCCAAAACCAAATTTCCTCTTCCTCCCACGAATTAGACTCTTTTTTGAGCCTTTTTCCGCTGGCGTGGCCTTCTTGGGTCCCTTTTCCTCCTCCTCCTGATGATGTCTCCTCCTCTGTCCCACTCCTTCTCCCTCTAGACCTATCTTTTTTTGCTCCGTTTTCTCTCTTGTTTCCTCCTCTATAACTCCAACACCATTCTCTCTTTTCTCTCTCACCCCTCCCTCCTTTTTTTTTAGGTTTACTGCCCACTTATATCTTATAGTCTTGGGCCTATCTCTTTGCCCAATATCTACCCATCCATGAATATGGTTACTACTTGGAAGCATAACTGCCCAGGTAAGCCTGGGTCCATTTCATGGTGAAATAATGTCTGCCTCCACGGACAACACATCAGGGTCACTGGGTCAGTCGGTTGGCACTAGGCAGCCGAATAGCAGCACATATATTTAAGGACATTTTGGCGTATAGCTCTACTGTTTTAATTTCCAGCTACTTTCATTGTTGTTCTCATATGAAAAATTAATAGATTTCAATTACATAGGTCTGAACGTCTGACTTCTGAGACATGCAATTTATAACAAACTTCACTTTTTCTATATATTGTTGAAGCAAATAAAGGCTACGAGAACATGTTAATAACAAACCAAAAGAAAGTAGGAGTTAACTTCAACATTAGAAAGATGCTATTTATTTTGCCTTGAAAGGAGTACCATACAGAAAGATGCCAATGGAGTAGCAAAAGTTACAAATAAATCGGTCTTCAAATAGATAGACTTGTGCCAGAGTTTCAATACAACTTCCTATATATCCATCATTGACTTATCATTCTTGAAAGCACCAGATAATGCTCAGCATAGTTCTAGATATTGTATACTTGGTTATAAGCTTCTTGATTTCCCTGATGAAGGCACCAAAAAATCTGGTTTAATCTTGGTTTTTAGGCCTTCTTCCTAGAATTGTTTGCCTGCTGTAGCAGTGTAGTACGCCATCAGAAAATGCAGAGGTTTTGATTGTATAGGTCTTCTTCACTGAATTATTTGCCTGTAGGGCTGTAGTACCATAAGAAAATGCAGAACTTTATTTGTATTCTATGTTAAAAGTATTTACTGTTCTAAAACTTTGACAAAACCACTAAATATTCAGGAATGCGTAATAAATGACAAAAACTACAGAAAGTTTCAAAAGAGAGAATGTTACATCCCCAAAATGTGAAAAATTGATACTTTTAGCAATATACTAGGCAAATCCCTAGCTATAACAAACTATATTTCTACTTACAAACTTAAGAACTGAGCAGAATTAGATGTAGAAATTTCTTCAGATAGCAAGAGTAACATGATGTAAAAAGGATGAAGTGCTATACTAACAATCAGCAAAAACATATGGATCCACTAACTAGCTTGTGATGTATAGATATGAGCAGAGATTATCTGTGAATACTCAAAGCACCAAGTCATCGTTGGCAGATATGTATGTGTTAAGGGTTGTCGGAAGGTCCTGCGCAAGACCGCACAGTCTACACATAAACAGCGCATCGAAGTAAAGGGCTATCAGTATTCTGAGTACTGTATTCCTTCATCATGAGCATCATCTTCACGCTTGAGCAGCGATAGACCAATACTACGATGCGGTGTTATATGAATGAATTGCGCGGTCTTGAGCAAGATCTTTCAACTCAAACTTAATATAACAGTGCTGCTAGCAATGACACCACTAGCTTAAACTTAATCTAACAGAGTAACAGTACAGCTAGCACGAACACCACTATCATTCTTATCTCTTGGGCATATGCAAGAAATGTTATGCATGTTTACATTTTTCCTCATCACTATAACTTCTTCATTGATCATATATTGCCAAGAACAAGCAAGCTAGCTAGCTAGCTGAATAGTATTGAAAAAATACAAGTTTCATAAGAGTTGAGAGTAAAAATTTCCTTGACATCCTTGTAGCTGGGGATATAAGATGTATTTATAGAGGAGAATACCTTAAAGTGCAAATTACCAAAACCTTTACATGTTTTTTTAAGACTAGCAGTGGCTTTTGTATTGTCCCAAAAGCATTATGTGAGGTTACATTTGGCATTTGAAAGATAATGGTGTTATTGTAGAACATTCAAATTTGATGGTGCATTTCATTTCCACTGATAAAAGAAGAGAGAATCATAGTCGTTATCAATATTCCATATTTCATGAATAACTTATTTCATGAAAAAGCACAAAATTTCTTCTTTTGTTTGAACTTTGAATGATCCATCCCTCGTTTCAATTGCTTGACAGATAAGTACCTTTAAATAACATGTACTTCATAGCTGAAAGACTTGTCTTCCATTCAATAGAAAGGGAACTTCTTAACATCCAAAGGTTAACCTGTCATCTGCATTGATTTGTAACATAGCTAGCTAGGCATGCTTTAAAGCAAAAAAGTTTGTCTGCAGTGCTTCACATGGAAATTTTGCTAGTTCCATGAAGGTGCGCCACTTGAAAATAATGCCAATAGATTACCTAATATTGTTTAAGTTAGTGTACCTATTAATTAAGTGATTGGACATCATGGTGGGTTCAGTTATTTTCAGCTAGGCATGCTAAGGAAATAAATGTGTCCTCACTCTTCACTCTCCTCAGTACTTAACATGAATACTTAGTTTGTTCTATGAAGGTGCCCTACTTGAAAGTTGAAATAATGCCATAGATCACCCAATTTTGTTCAAGTTTACTCACATCCACTCTTTATGCTTGATCCAAGTGTCTAACCAACCTTTGTTGAATTGGAACTAAGCCAAGGCACGCAGTCAGTTACTCAGTTTACAACCAAGAAGCCCAGAAAATTCTTGTATTGGCTTAATTGGTTGGTTCACAGTTTTTCATATCCTTACTTGCACGTACAGTTGCACAGACTCTCTGAGGCATATGACAAACAAGGTTTATCAAAGCTAAGCAGTAAGCAATGAGGAAATAGTGCAATCTTCATCCAATAATAACATTCCCAATGCAAGTAATTTTTTTTCACCTCTACTTAGGACTATTTCCTTTATTTGCTACTTTTGTGGTGAAAAACAAGAAAAGGGACGTGACTTTAAAGCTCGGACAAAATGTTTGATTCCATCTAAAAGTAAATATCGAAAAAACGCGTCGAACGGAACAAAACATCCCGTCTGTAGTTAAAAAAAACTTGAAAAGAAGTCGAAAAAACACACGGGACACATTCCGTCCGAAAAAAAAACCAAATTTTTTTAAAAAAAACACAAACACACGAGATGGAATAAAACATTTCGTCCGAAGTTCACAACTCAGTGAAAATCTCAGTAACAAGTGTTACCCTGATTGCGACTTAGTTACAAGTCACCGACTTTGTCACCTTTGCATTGAGCAAGGGTTTTTTGGTATTCAAATGTGAAAACTCTTAATTTCCCTTCATAGTAACTTGCATTTAGAATGCTCTAAGCCATTATCCACTAGAGAATAGGCCAGGGATCGGGTCAGATATGGCTATATCCGAATCCGAATAGTTTTACAATATCTGAACCCGAACCCGATTAAATCCGAAATTTAATATCCAACCGGGGATAACACTAAAAATTAAAAAAAAGTCCAAAAAATATATTATATCTAAACCCGACATACCGAACCCGACCCGAATATATAAACGGATTCGGCTAATCGGGTAACTTGTGGTAATCGGGTCTGGTTGGATTCGGTTTACCGACCCGATTCCCTGCCCTATTAGAGAATCACTTGTGTCTAAATAAAATTTTCAGATTATCAGAAATGATTTGTTATTGCATATGCTGAAGTTCCAGAAAACTGATTTTCATAGGCCTAACTCTGGGTCGAACTTTGATTGAATGTCCAATAAGCCCAGCTGTAACTGGCCCAAGACCATTTTTTATTCATCTCATAAAGGTTTTATCAGGCCTGGTACTTATTGGTTGCCATGCCAGGCTGCCAGCCCCACTTTGTAGTTTTTCTCTATCATCCCTTGATTCCATGCCCACTCATAATTTTGAGTCTTTCGATCGATCTGTTTTATTATACACGACACTACCAGCATATTCGTAAGCAGCATAAGTGATTGCGAATTGGATGTGGAAAGTTAACGAAACTCAAATTTTTTAGGTAGACATGTATCATGTGGGCAAACTTAATTTTCAATGGCACAATGCGTGCGTGTCCAATATATTCCGAATTTTTCATAAAAAAACAAAACAGAATAAGTTTGTGTACATACCTCATGTCTTGAGAGCATTCCCTTTTCCCTCATATTACGTCCACATAGGTAGTTTTTTCCTCTCTTATCATCGTTTTGGTAAAAAGCAAAGTGAAACTGTTCAATGTAAAGGTGAAAAATAATTTCGGACGGGATGTTAGATTCCGTCTGGACGTAAAAATCGAAAAAACGTTCCGGATGGAATGAAACATCCCGTTTGAAATTAAAAAAAAAAAAAAAAAAAAGTTGAAAAATCATGCGATACGGAATGAAACATTCTGTCCGAAAAAAAAACCCATTTTTTTTAAAAAAAACACACGAGACGGAATCCAACATCCCGTTCGAAGTTCACAAGTCAGCCATTATCTCGGTTGAAGATTTCACCTTGGGAATGACTTAGGAAAATAGTCACCATCTTTTTCACCTCTACATTGGACACTGATTTTGAACCAAATAGAGGTGAAAATTTTCACATCTTCCTCTTTTTCACCTGCATTGAGAATGCTCTGATTGGTGGAGAGAATGTCCAGAAAAAACTGTTTATCTGCCTCGAAAAAACTATTTATCTAGCCTACAAAATGGTTGGAGCAATAAGAAACTGCTATTTGTAGACAAGTCTGTCCACAAATTCGCTCTCAAAAACGAAATCAAAATAGCATGATTACAATATTCCAAGTTTCATCTCGAACATGAACAACGTCAGATGTGTCTCATTTTCCCACCATCTCATTATCCAAATCTTCCTTTCCACGTATGCAAAATCAAATCTTTCAACAACTACTTGTCGGTAAACGCGGTTAACTGTCGGCAAACTGCGTGTTTCTTTCGCGTAAATTTAGCTTTAACTGTTTAAATCATTCTCATCTCAACACGTGTATGCCACGTTGGCATTAATCATGTCAACCGTTATTTAACCGCAACAACAGTTTTTTTTTCTCTCTCTCTCTTCAAGTCTTTCCATTTGGACTTCTTTCTTAAACACAAAAAAAATTCCAAATCCTTAAAAAGGTAACATCTTTAATCATATATTTTCATAACTGAAGATTCATTAATGAATTTTAATGACTGTGTATTGTTTTGTTTTCATTTCTAGATTGAAAAAATTTGAATAAGCTTCTGTTTTTGATCATTGAGTAGAATGTGAAAAGAAGAACAAGGCAATGGATATAAGAGAGATATCAATCATTTATCATGTGGTGATTGTGCTTCTGTTGTTATGGACATGTTCTTCTCTTAATTGCTGTCATCCTGCTCTTTACTTCATTTCTATGATCTATCTTTACCAGGTATATATATACTCTTTCTTTTATATATGTTTCATGGTATTAATAGTTATGCATGTGAACTGTGAAGTGAATTTACGTTGTTTTAATGAGATGAGGCTATGAGGATTGACAAATGGAATAGTTCATTGTATGCATTTGAAGTGTATGTATGTCATTTGTATTTAATCGAGTTGATCAATGGACTTCAATAGTATTTTTAAACATTTTATATACACTATAACGATGACGATGAATGAGGATGAATACCAGGGGATACAGGCATATAGCAGATTTTTATTCATGTCTGATTATGATATGTGTCAAGTGTCAAGTGGGCATATAGTCATATACTTGTATCAATACGTTTGAGTTTGTAGTGTAATGAAGCAAAGTATTGTGCACCATAAATGTGTGATTGTTTCATAGGTTTTGTTTTGTCAGAATTAAATTTAAAGCTTTGTTAAGCCTCTCTTCATTGTTAATTTCAAGGTTCATGAGGTTTATATTGTGAGATTGCGGAAGAAATTACAACATGAGGAAAAAAAACAAGCAAACCAAAAAAGGGTAAGTCAACCTCGCTATCTTCAAGAATGTTGTAGTTGTATGTTTGAAGTCTGTAACGTCTGATTTTCTATATTTGTTTTTTCAGGTACTTTCTGATTCAGAGTCAGTGCGTTGGTTGAATCATGCAGTGGAAAAGGTCTGGCCTATATGTATGGAACAGATTTCGTCGCAGCAAGTTCTCCTCCCCATCATACCTTGGTTTTTGGAGAAGTTCAAACCTTGGACTGCTGTATGCACCTACTTTTTGAACTATGTATAATCTTGTAATGTACACTTCTTACTCTATTGTATTATATATTATATAATGAGTGAGCTTATACTTTGGATCTGAAGTGTTTCCCTCACAATACTTATTAACATTGTTTTAATTTGATTGCTGAAAAATACACATCACTTTGTATGATCATGGCCTGAGTTGATTGAGTGAGGTTTTGCCGCGGCTAGAGTTAAGAGAAACATCTTGAATCAGAAATATGTAATTGTACAATTTTCTCCACAAAAATAAGTTTATTTAGGAACACAAACATATAGTTACGTTTTTTTAGTTTAAGATAGACTTTAAACTCTGCATTTTTGGGACATATACCATATAATGTATTTGATGGATGCAGAAAAAAGCAGTGGTTCAGCATCTGTACCTGGGGAGGACCCCGCCTATGTTTACAGAAATGAGGGTTCTTAGGCAATCTTCCAGTGGTGACCACTTGGTATGTGTCACATTTATTTTATTTTTTGTTTGAACCGTCTTGCTCGTGTACTTCTGGGCTTCTTATTTTATTTAATTTTGTGTGTAGGTTCTGGAGTTGGGAATGAATTTTCTCACAGCAGATGATATGAGTGCAATACTTGCTGTGCAACTGAGAAGAAGATTAGGATTTGGCCTTTGGGCAAAGCTTCATGTGACAGGCATGCACATAGAAGGGAAGGTAAAATTCGTTTTTGTTTATGCGAGGTAGATCTCAAAATTTGTATTTTAGTGATTTAGGTTTCCCAGGCATATTTGTAGAAGCTTAGCTAGTTGGCTGTACAGAATATAATTGATTTTAACCTTAATGGTGAAAAGGAAAGACTTGTAGCCTTATTCAGTACCGTAGTGTCCAAAAATCCTGTAATTTTTCCTCTCTCTGTTTGCCATTCATAAGGGGTTTAACTTGTACTTCTTTGTCATTACCTCAATGCAAATTATGCCTATTTTCGTATGTTTATCTCCAGTCAAAGTTCTCATCTTATATGTCATTTTGCTATGGAAAAATGTACTCTCCCACAAAAGTTTTTTACTTGTGCTATATGATGAAGATTTACGCATGCCTACTCTTCCACAAAAGTTATTTACTTGTGCTATATGATGAAGATTTACATATACCTTTTCATTGGAATTAATAGTTTGTACAATCTTCTCTCTTGTAGGTTTTGGTTGGCGTGAAGTTTTTACCTGGGTGGCCTTTTGTTGGGCGTTTACGTGTATGCTTTGTTGAACCACCCTATTTTCAGATGACAGTAAAACCTATTGTCAGCCATGGCATTGATGTTACGGAACTGCCTGGGATTGCAGGATGGCTGGTAAAGAATATATAAGCGTGTGGCTGATATATATGCAACAGTTTATTTTCCTGCAGGTGAACTAAGATTTTTTTATTTTTTTGTTTTTCCTATGAGCAGGACAAGCTTCTGTCTGTTGCATTTGAACAGACACTTGTGGAGGTCAGTTTCATTATTGTGGTTATGGTTAAATGGGTTTTCCTAGACTCTTCTGAATGTAATTTTTATTTTCTGTGGGAAAACATGAGTACTGTCACGTTGAATCAGTGAAGTTTTGCCTCTGTTATTGAGAAACATTTTTTCTCCCCCAGCCACTTTTGGTTTTTAAGTTTTTGAAAGTTCACTACCTTGCAGCCCAATATGCTGGTTGTTGACATGGAAAAATTCGCTACAGCGCCAACAGGTAATTAATGATGAGAGTCATCTCTTATTGTTTCCTTTCAATATCTCATAGGTTAACTATGCTTGTTGTTTTGTATTTAAACTTTTTCAGTCGTTGGTTGCTTAATAAACTCATTTGAAACTAGTTTTGACTGTTAGGAGATCCTGCTAATAGTCTAGTTGCACTATTGATTCTACTGCTGAAATGATCCAACCTTGTAGGAAAGTAAGCATGTACATCTGAAAAAAGCCTTTAATTTTGGTTACTCATAGTGCATACCTTGGTCATGATTTTGCAAATAATCACTATATATGGGAAAAGTTGGAGACTTGTTCCAAAAAGTTTCCTGTTTGTGAACTATGTTAAATGTTTTTTTTTTTTTTTAATTAATATCTGTTTCCCCACTGTCACATACATATTCCGATTTAAAGATGTGTATCTACTGAGAGTTTTGGTTATTTGCTGAGTCAAACGGTGTGTTTCTCAGGTACATTGAAAATTTGAGAAACACCCTAATGCTTAGATGTAAGAGAGTGAAGACTGTTTTTGAAATTTATTTCTGAGAACAATTTATGGGGATTGCTCCTTGAATCCTTGTGATGCTGCACTGATGGTCCTATGAGGCTTGAATTTTGAATCTAGGCTTTCTAAGATTTCATTCTTACCCCTCATTTTGCATTAATTGAAATTTTTTTAGGCTTGAAAATGATTCTTTTTTCTTCTTGCTCTGTTGGTAATAAACTAATAACGACGACAAATAGCTGACTAATTTTTTTTAGTTTTCTTTTGATTTTTTTTTTCTTCTTCAGAAAATTGGTTCACTGTGGATGAGAAAGATCCAATTGCTTATGTGAAAGTGGAAGTTATAGAAGCAGCTGACATGAAGCCATCAGATCCAAATGGTAGGTTAAATATTAGCTAATCAGCCTCTTGGAAAATTCGATTTGAGTTTTAACTGACCCAATCTTGCAGGTTTGGCTGATCCTTATGTAAAAGGACAACTTGGGCCTTACAGGTTCCGTTCAAAGACTCAGAAAAAGACATTGACTCCCAAGTGGCAAGAGGAATTCAAGATCCCTATCTGTACATGGGACTCACCTAATGTGCTAGTTCTTGAAGTTCGTGACAAAGATCATTTTTATGATGATACTCTTGGGTTTGCCTCTGAACTCCCACCATATATATAATCATATGCTTCAGTGAAAATAGCTTTAAATTATTGTAAGCTGTATGCATCTATAGTGCCCGTACTGAAATTTGCACTAATTCAAAGATTGAAGGAAATTAGCAAAGGGTCAACAATAACGTTTGAGTGGTTACTGTCATTTCTTCTTTTCATCATAGAGAAGACATATGGTAGGTGGAAAAGTTCGTAACTATGACAGCAAAGAGATACATGATTATTGTTTTAGTAATAATAATGATACTGATAATAGGCGCTAACACTACCAGCGTTCGGCAACAGATTTAACCATTGTTTTTTTTATATAATCAAGAGTGGTGATGAGGACGAAAATAACTTTAATTGGCAATTGGCAATTGGCAACTGCTATTTGTTGAGATAAGGCCACTATTTACTTATGTATATATATTGTTTGGTGGGACACTATTCACTTATATAAACCAGTGCTACCCTTAACTGGAAGGACCAACTTTGTCTATACTTTTTTCGACTATTGATCAATTGGTCTTGGTCGGTTGATCTTTGGGTTCTACGTACTACTGCTGATGTATTATTTCATTTTTATTGTGCTTTTGGATATATGTTATTGCTTATTAGCTTTTAATTGGACCAGAACTCGTTTCTTGGCAGGGACTGTTCCATCAATATCACTGAGGTAAAGGATGGGCAGAGGCGTGATATGTGGTTAACTCTTAGAAACATTAAAATGGGAAGATTGCATCTTGCAGTAACTGTGCATGATATTAACGGAAAGGTACATCATTTGAGTGGTTTACTAGGAAATTTTGGACTACTTAGTCGCTCTTAACAAGAGATACTTTTTACAGGGAGGGGATCATATGAAAGATCAGAAAGATAGTACAGACAATATTGCAAGTGAAATAGCTAAGGACATTCCAGACTCAACGTCTAAACAAGCTCAAAAGATGGCAGATGCATATGAGCCGATTGATGTCGAAGGACAAGAACAGACAGGGATATGGGTCCATCATCCAGGAAGTGATGTTAACCAAAGTTGGGAACCTCGAAAAAGGAATAGACAGGCTGATATTAAAATTCAGAGAGAGGATACTGATTCATTGGACAGCCCGCACTCAGCAGCATCTATGGTCAATAACGATTGCAACAGCAGCAGTGATGAAAATGCAGAGAAAAACAGATCAAAGCCACTTGGCTCAGTTCGGAGGAACTTAAGAAAGATTGGCTCAGTGTTTCAGAAGAATCAAAGAACTGAAGACCCCAACAATTCAGGGGAGCCATCTCCCACGGAACGTGTTAACCTTCGAGCAGTTAATGAGAGAAAAGTGAGTGTGAATATAATAAGAGATGAAGATACCTCTGGGGTTGTTAAAGGATCAAAATTAGTGGAGACTGTAAGCCCTGAGAGGATTGAGGCAGTGAGTCCAGGAAAGGGCCATATGAAAGTTATGGCGAAGAGCATTCTAAAGCATGCTGAACATGGCCTAAAACATGTTATGTCAAGAAAAGGATCAAAAAAATCCAAGGGTGATTTATCGTTTGAAATAGAAAATCACCATGTATCCGACTCATCTGAGTCATCTTCACGCTCCTCGTCATTTCAATACAAAGCCATAGCCGATGAGATTCCAATTGATTCTAATCTCATTTATGTCGATGGTGTGAAGTCTCCTGAATACAAAGAACAAACTGTTCAGAGTAGTTCGCATGATTTTCCAAGTAACATTGTGGAACCTGTAGTAAAAAATGTATCATTTAAAGGTCTCAAGGAGAACACTGCAACCCCTGAAATTCTTAAGGACGAAGTACCGAAGGAGTATGTGGATACAAAGGTATTTGAGAAGAGTTCACCAGAGAAGAATAGATAATAGTTTGATTGAATACTGTGCTATAACCTCAGGTTGTCATTTAAAGGTCTAATGGTTTTTTCTAAAGATTCAGTGGAGCAAAAATAATAGCTTTTATACAGAAGTCCCTTCGTATGCCATTGTTGTGCGCAGGTTGTTACGTCAAAGTACAGAGGCCTTCAAAATAAAACTTGGGACGTTGTGCTTTTACAATGTGATTTGTTGTATTTCTGCTGCTGTTGTAAGTCCATCTGTAAATAAATCTCTGTTTTTTGCTTCCTGTTGCTGCTCTTTAGTGCAAGCCTTTATATTAAAAGTCAACAGTTGAATAGACACGCTGATAGCTATTCAGCATGTGCATGTGCCGACTAGCAAAATCGGTAAAACATTTGGGTGATAATACATTAATACCATAGGTCTAGGGCTCGAACCCACCAGCATCAAATCAAAGACTTAT
This sequence comes from Coptis chinensis, assembly GCF_015680905.1. Lineage (NCBI taxonomy): Eukaryota > Viridiplantae > Streptophyta > Magnoliopsida > Ranunculales > Ranunculaceae > Coptis > Coptis chinensis. The sequence continues at coordinate 81,536,835 of NC_141464.1, forward strand.
TGATCTAATTTGTGAAAGTGTGGGCAGTATTATTTGCATGCTCCCGGCAGGTGCACAACCGGGAATCTTACTATTTGCAGTCCCTCTAATGCGTCATTAACATGTTAATTTTGAAGGCTAATAGTTTTAAAATGGTATAACCGATTAAATCATCATATATTTAAATACGTAGACTAAATTTTGAATAGTTAGCGTACGTTATCCACTTATTACGTCTATATACAGTGGTAATGACAATGTTTGGCATCAGCTACAGCGCACTTGATCTGCAAGCCCACTACCTTGTGATTAGATCTTCCAATATGTGCGTTCTAAAAGCACCCAAAGTTTGGTCTTCTTAGTTTGTTTAGCATTTTCATGTATCATATAATTTGATAATTTGGTAGATGTCTCATTCGTAAGATTGTTGATAGGGCGGCTGGAAATGGTATGGTTTCAATCCAAATTTGAATCTATTTTACTGGATATGGTTTCTATGAATCCGAACCATTTTAACAAAAATTATATTTTGATGCCTAAAAATTAATTTATATTGTATATTTATATATGAAAATTATTAAAATAGTGTATTTTTTGGTGTTTTTTTAATAGATATAGATATTCGAAATCCGAATCCAATCCGGATGAATCTTAATATGGTCAAGTCTCCTGCTCCATTTCCAGCCCTAATTGATGATGAGGTTTAACTCAATCGAATCTGTTTTTCTTGATATAAAACTTGAAAGTTACAACACTATTATGTCTTAAGAAAACTTAGATGTGTTACATTAATTATTTCAAAACACGGTGTTGGACAAATCTGATTGGTTCTCGCAAATACATCCTTCAATTTCTTTAGTGGAGGGTTTGATCACTAATTCAGAATAGACAAACCAAAAATTTGGGATCTCATCATCATCTCAAGCATATAATAATCAATGATCTGTACAGTACATAAAACTAAAGTATGTTTTAGGTATCTGCATTGAAGGGCATATCTTGTGGGAGTTGTGGGTCTGGAGATATTACGAAATCTAAACCCACCACCATCCAATACATTGTGCCGCGCGGTACCATATGCGCCAAAGAATGGGTTGCGTGGTCCGAATCCTTTGCTCAATAATATAATGCCCAACAATCGACTTGACCCCAAAAGAGCCCTCTTCCCAAGCAATAACAAAGTTTTATCTTGAATTGGATACATTGTCGTGCTGGAAGGTGTATAGGCGTATAGCATTCTATGATCTTGATTTGCCCATCTGTTTTCTAGGCATGGTGCACGAGTGAGCGAGTAAAAGATCAAGTCCAATAATATACACCATATCCAAATGAGCTACCAAAATGCAAAACAAACTAAAGATTGCATATTATTGTTGTGCATTTTAATGCCTAAAGCAAATAAAAAAATGAAAATGATGAAAAATGTATAAAGGGATATAGGAGCCATTGGACTCTAATTGAAAGTTGAATTGATTGAATGTAATAAGGACTTGGCTTAATATATTGAAACTATTAGTATAAAATCTATGTAGCTTTTAGATTAATTTTCCGCTAATTGTAATGAATTGTAACAAGGGGTAGATATGGTTTTGGGACTTTGGTTGGGCATTACATCCTGGCATTGATCCACCACCAAAATTTTCATACTACGGATATGATGGATATCCAGTTATCCACTAATGCAACAACCACCCATATCGATCACCATATCACATCCATTTGTATACCTGTATACAAGTGGAATTCATCTCACTTTTTAAGCTATCTTTTTAATGTCAGCATTTGGTCCCATTGATCGATTGTGCTTTGTCGATAATTAGGTACACATGGGTGTTAGCTTAAAGCTATCTTCTGACGTGGAGTATCAAACTGGCTAGACCTTATATAAGGCCAGACATTATTTGTGTATAAGCTCATATTGTTCTACTTTTCATTTTTCCTATCTAGCTAGTTTCATAACTTTCATTCTTCCTAATATTCATCTTAGAAACATTATGTCATCTGAGAACTTAAACTCTTTCCCACAATACAACCTTGAATTTGAAGGAATGGAGATTTCAGAATTAGATGGAGAACTTATGATGGCCTTATTGGAAGAGTCACACATAGAAGAAGCCGAGGACGAGAGACTTGGAAGTGTAATTCGGTCTTTAGAAGCAGAAATCAATCAACCAAAGGGTATTCATGAAAGTTTTGAATATCCTATAGCTGACTTTCATAGTTCCTTCGATTGGATCGATATAGAGATGGCCTCTACATCTAACGATGATGATATTGGCAAGTGGTATACATACTCCATTGAGAATGATATTCTTGATATGACTGAATTTGGAGACAATAACGACATGGCATTATTATCCCAAACATTCGGGAACATAGAAGATTATTCGCAACTGTACTATGGCGATGAGCATGTCTTTGGTTCATTGTGGCAAGGAACATATGACCCTGCAATGTAACAATTGTGTGTACATATCATTCATTACCTCTGATTGATTTTGGATAAATTGCGGAAAGATTTACACGTGATGAATTGCTGATATCAAACGTATAGGTTAAAATGGGAGTTTTATGACTTCTATCGTTACAAATGAAAACATGTTCAGATAAATGATTTTATCTAATTTTTTTTGGCCCAACTGTTATATGAACTGCACTTATACGAATTCTAAAAAATTTTACTATGAAAAACAATGAATTATAAATTGATTTTTGTTCTCCCCACAATATCAATCCTAAGAAAAAATCAGCACATTTGAAAATATTTTGATGTATCAAAATTCGCTTACAATGTTATAAAAGTATCCAATGGTTTATATTTTTCAAATTTCAAAACAACGTTCGACAAGGTTAAACATTTTTGTTTGGGCTGATTTTTTTGTAGGAAGATTCTCTATTATAAAAAAACTATCTTCACAAAAAATCAGTCCTCAATTCATCTTATAAATTTACTTTTGGTGGTGGAATTCATTTGGAGTTCATATAAGATGGAGCTCGTTTTTTTTGGATAGCCACATCTATGACAAAGATTACTTTGACATGTTATTTTGGTTACCTAATTACTTTGTTTGTCTGGGGTATTTAACCAATCAACTTTCTAAATACTTATTTTGTCGCTAGACTTCCTTTTTTTTTAAAAGAAATTATTTTAAGATTCTTTACAAGTTTTTTGACATAGAAATTTGTCACCACTCCAAGTATAAATCTATTTTTTTTTGCTTAGTAAGGTTAATTATATTAAAAAGAAAATTTTGAGTTACAAAATTGGGTGGGTTCTGGGTGAACAGACCCTTTCAAACTAGACGGAAAACTAGAGTCCATTCCTTAAAAGGTGTATGAAACTCTGTACAGTGAGTATTAACAAAATCTATAGTAGACTTAGTGTAGAACCTCCCAAGTGTTTAGCCAAGTCGGTCTACCCACATGAATCTCTATATGCTCAGGCTGCATAGATGCACCAACCTTTGAAGCACAATCTGCTGAGAAATTGGCTTCTCTGAAAACGTCATTCCATGGAGAGCTTGAAGTGTCCAAGGAACAGAATTTGTGGCAAATGCAGTGACAACAGTGTAGATCTACAATTTAAGCAGAACTAATAAATGTAGAAAATTTTACAATCCACCCTACAGTGTCATGTAAATTATATTCCGATGATTTGTACAGTATTAAATTTGCTACAAACCATCTAATTCATGGAAAATCAACATCATCAAACAAGTTTGTTGAATTCTTAAGACAATTAAGTGAACCAATAAGAAAACATGTATTGATGTCTACACTCACATGGGTGTGTGGGCTCACCATTCATTGTGTCGATATTATTCCATGCAAAAAAGAGCAGGTTGAGTGGTCACGATACAGGTAACATGGTACAAAGTACTGAAGTACCAACCCAACTCTCAATCCACCCTTGTGCCGTCCAAATGCACTCTTGCTACACTCATTATTGTATTGTGCTGTTCTTCTATAACCGGATAAATCTGTGTAACGTGTAACCGTATTATTGCACCGTTGGATCGTCTCAAAATACACATATTTGTCTCAAAATACAGACTTCGAAACATCTGTGTGTTGTGTATCTTGATACAGATCTAACAGTGCAATAACACGGAGATTCATCTCTGTACCCTGTTATAGAGGAATCAGAACTCTTATTGTATTGCCTACAATTGGTTCGGACCACACAGGAGCCACTTACCTTCTACTAAACCTCTAGCTAGAAATCAGGAATAGTACGTTGCCATGCCCAATCACATAAATAAAGTTGTTCAATTTTTTTTTATTCTACTTTTTTCCTTATACTATTTTGTGTCGACAACAAACATGCTGAAATAAAAAAAAAAGGTGGCTGGGCGCTGGGAACATGAACACATGGGTTGGGATGTTTGAGGGTGGAAATGCGGAATTCAAACTTTACTGTATTTTCCCTTTAGAAATTAGTAGCATGCGTGAAATAGTCGGGGACAAATGAAAGGTTCTCTGATTTTTGTAAGCTATATAGTTCAATCATTCGTGTTCTTTCGAGAAATAATACTAGGTGCACGTGTGTCTCAACTCTCAAGTGTCATATGGTTGATCCTTGTGGCTTGGAGGATCTACAATCTCAATGGATCTGTACTCATAACTGATCACTCTACCTGTTTCATTGTTCTCCTACATTATCTACGTTAAACATGGCATCTATATTATCTCAGACCGTATAAGAATTTTCTCCCACACAATGACCTTGAATTTGAAGAATAATGGAGATTATAGAAACAGATATGCTCTTACGGCAAACAAACCTATTTTGGAAACTTCATAATTAGACTCATGCGTACATAAATCAAAGTTATTCATCCTATAAAAGTTTGCTGATTCTCTTTCCATCTTTGAGGCAACATGGGAACTCCTTGTAGTAGGCTTGAATCTCTTCCCATGGAGCTTGTGATAAAAATCCTGTGTCACCTAAACCATGACCAACTACAAGCTGTTTTCCACGTTTCCACAAAGATAAGAGAGGCTCTACTTGTTGCTAAGAATTTCTATTTCGATTTCAAAACACCCCCACCCATACAACTCACTGAGCAAAATTTGCCTCCTAGAAATAATGGTCCATTTAAACGACCTCATCATGGTTACGATTTTGATCATGAGCCAAAATTGACTCTTACAGATCGTAGTCCACGGAAACGACCTAATCACGGTTACAATTTCGATTGTGCACGCATACTGTTTTTGTGATTCCGAAATGTTGCCTATATATCGAAGGAGAGAATTTTGTTTTGAAGTGTGTAACACTATTTGTTTTATTAATTAGACATTTGCTTTTTGTATACTTTATTTATGGTAATATTTGTAAATATTTGAAGAGCAAGTACATAGAACGGTATAGAACTAGAAAGTCTAGAATGGCCAACTCAATTCAATTAGCCAAATTGAATGTGTTGGGAATTTAAGGCACTTTGTACATTTGTATTGTGAGAACTAAAAGGTGGTTTAGCCATAGCCAGAGGCACGCTCAGAAATGTGGACTGATATGGGTATTGGAGGCAATTAGGTATCCTTGGGTGCTGGAGATGCAAGACGTGCACTGAGTCAATAGCAACTTCCGTATCAGAAAATTGATTCTGTGACCATGTCTAGACTCTAGAGTTTGGATTCACATGGCTGTCGGTTCACCATTTCACCATTCAATATGTCGACAGTCGATACCAGACCATGTGCAGTAAAGAGTGGGTTGCGTGGTCACTGATATATAGGTACCAAGTACCAACCGCAAACCCTTGTACCTTCCAAATCCACCCTCCTCTTGTTACACTCACCATTATCTGCCCACAGTTGGGTCGGACCCCAACAGGGCCCACTTCCTTGCTATATACTAGAATTTCCAGCTGGAAATCTGGGGTATGATCTTGCTTTTCCCTTGTGTGCCCTTTTCATGTTTCTTTGGCTACATTTCCGCTAACAGTGGCATTTGCATGCTGTACTAACACTTGCTTCTGATGATCGAGCATTAATTAAGTGTAACTGATGGTCTTTTTTCATTTTTTAAGTCTCCTAAAAAAAGGTGTGTTGAAAGTTTTCACGACAATGCCCATGAGTGATTGGACATTGGAGGCAATGTACTTTTAGATCTCGTGAAATAAACTATGGTATACTGAGATAGTGCATTCAGTATTCGCAATCAAAATCCCATTGCATCTGACCACTCGCAACTAATTATGCTCATTTAATATAAAAGTAAAAGAGTGGGAATTGTTAGGGGTGGGTTAGTGGGTATCTTTCCCATTAGAAATTAAATCAGTAGCATGTGAGTCAGGGGGACAAGTGGAAGGTTGTCTGTTTTTTCAAGTTATCTTTTCAATCATTTGTGTTTCTTTTGAAATAATTACGTGCACATGTGTGTCAAAGTCCGATAATGGAAGTCATCCTCTGACGTGGAGGATCAACTGCATACAACCTATATAAAGCATAGAATGCTGAAGTGGATGATACATATACAGTCTCATTGCACGTATACTTCTCAGGTCTACTAGTTTTAATTTTCTCTTTTCTACTTCTATTGAAACATGGCATCTATGCTTTCTGAGAATGTTAACGTTCTCCCTTACAATGACCTTGAGTTTGAAGGAATGGAGATTATAGAAACAGATGTGTTCCTTATGGAAAAGTTACTTGAAGAGTCACAGATAGAAGACACGGAGGATGAGAGACTTGGAAGTGTAATGCAATCTTTGGAAGCTGAGATTAATCAATCCAAGGATGTGCTATTAGAAAGCACGCATGATTGTTTTGGATATTCTGCATCCAACAACATATACGATTCTCTGGATTGGACTGATATGGAGATGGCCTCTACATCGTTTACTGATGACATCGGAAAGTGGTATGCATACTCGATGGAGAATGAAGTTGTGGGTGTGGTTGGATTTGGCGACAATAACAACGCTGACATCGCCTTATCTCAAACTTGCGAACACTTCGGAGATTATTCTCAGTTTTGTCATGCCGATGACCTTGTGTATTGTTCATTGTGGCAAGAAACTTATGATACTGTAATGTATTTTTGATTAGTGTGTTAGTAAATGGCACCCATATTTGGTGGTATAAAGGTTAAAAGTATAATTAATGTGTAAAGTATTGGAAAATTTATGCACAAAATCAAAGATCTATTTGATTTTACTTGCTTCATGTTTGTGTTGAACATCGGGCAAAGCCATGATATCATCCTACTATCAGATGAAACCCTCACAACCTTATTACCATAGATGACTCAACCAAATCCTTGTAAGTCATTCTTAACCTACTGTTGTATTTATGAGGCAAGGGATCTGATGCTCATTTCTGCAAGCACACCGAAAAGGCCAAAAGTCAGTGATGTTGTAGACATTTTACTATTTTAGTGAATATCATTTAATCAAAAAGTGTTATGCCAACATGAAAAGAAAAAGTATCTGATACATTATTTAGCAGGGGGACAGGGCCCATGCACTTTTGGTTACTGATCAGAAGTATTATCCATTGAATGTACTCAATCCTATCTCTTGATATAATTCTCGTGAACAGAGGACCCTCAAATGAGTCGAGTGTCTAGAGGAGTTTCACGAGTAAAGATGGCTCTCTTCAACAGCACAGGGCTAGCTTTGGTGGTATTATAAGAGATGAGCAAGGAAATGTTATGATCATGTATGCTGGAAACTCTAGAGAGAGATCAATATTGTTTCTAGAGATTTTGGGCATAGCATGCATAAGGGATGAAAGCAGCAAAGATGAGTGGAATTCAACGACTTGTTATCAACTCAGATTCCTTAAGGGCTGTTCATATCATCAATGAGATTGAGGCTCCTCCATGGTTCTGTCTGACATCTTGAGTGCTATCAGAGCACTTAGGCAAGATTTTAGTAGTGTTTCAATACACCACATCTTAAGAGAAGGTAACAGGGCAGAAGATCATTTGGCAAGAAATTGTAATATGAGAGATGAGAGTGTCTACTATAGCATAGGGCCTTTGGATGATAAGTTAAGTGTAATAGTACAGCAAGATGCTGCAGGGACTGTATACACACGAATTTAACTAATGCAGGTTTGGGTCTGCCTAACCCATAAAAATTTCAAAAAATAAAATAAAATGAGTAGTACATTTTTTTCAGTACTATTTCCTGTGATATGGTAATGGCTAAAACACAACTGTAAGCATAAGTAATATGTTGACAAGATTATGTCCGATCAAAGGAACAACTGAACAAATTTACACTAACATGAGATCTTTGTTCTAGATAATGAATTTCCATATCTTATTTTTAAGTGAACCAAATGGTTTTTGACCAACAAACCGACCCTCGACAACTTTCAGAAAAATTCTTGACTACTCACCATGCAGCAGACTCACGCCAACAGTCCCACTAAAGATGGGGGTACCTTAAAACATGTTTATAGAAAGGCAAAGAGCATCATCCACTACAGGTGTGCCAGGAGGACTTCCTTGCCTTGTCACAGCTTTGGCAACTGAGTAACTTGATGTTAAGTATGGAGCCTGATCACCACGTGGTTAGTTTCCAAATCGGAATTGGAAATATGGACCCTCCAGCACTACTTCTCCTAAATGGTGATGAACAAGTAAATTGGTTTTGGAAACCAATTACTACTTTGGTTTCTCACGTTCTTTATAAATACCCCACGGTATTTGAGAATTAATAAGACACAACTAAAAGAGTTCATAGTGTACGGGGCGCGTAGCAAGTATATTATTGGAGCAATAATTAGTGTTAAGGCAATAACCAAATTTGTGAGTACATTGTGATAGTGCAATAACATAAATTTGTGAATGCCAAAAGTGTGTGCGTGTGAGAGAGAGATTGGTGTTTGTGTGAGACTCGTGATATTGTAAACAACTCTTTGATTATAATGGATTTTGGTGCGTTTGTGGACGTAGGCAATTGCCAAACCATGTAAGTTCCTTGTGTTCGTTTATTCTTTGTTCTTTCATTATTGCTTTAGTGGTTGTATTGGTGCTCTTGTTTTGTCATTGATTCCAAGATCTTGAGGATAATTGTTGTTAGTCGGGATTACTGTGATCTCTAATTTCTAACAACTAGTATCAGAGCCGTTTGTTAATCGAATTACTGAAGGTGTTTGAAGAAATTCTTGAGTGGTGAACTCTGCCGTTGTTTGACATAAAGTGTTTGAAGAAATTTCTTGAGTGATCGAAGATTACCCCACCGTAGTTTGGTTTAAGTGGGAGCAATGACAACCGAAAAGACGACAACCATGGTTGAGAGGTTTGATGGTACAAACTTCAACTTTTGGAAGATGCAAATAGAAGATTATCTTTATCAGAAAGATCTCTATGAACCGTTGGTAGGAAAGAAGTCTCTAACGATGGAACAAGGAGCATGGGATTTGCTTGATAGAAAAGCATTGGCGACAATCCAATTGAGTTTGTCTAAGTCTGTAGCCTTCAACATCAAGAACGAGAAGACGACAACGTCTCTCATGAAAGCTCTCTCAAGTATGTATGAACAACCCTCTGCGGCGAATAAGGTACATCTTATAACGAAACTCTTTACATTGAGAATGTCTAAGGGAGATTCTTTCAGAGAACATCTTAATTTGTTTAATGAGACCAAAGACCAACTTGAGTCAATTGAGATCACTTTTAGTGATGAGGTGATGGCTTACGCAATTCTTGGGCAGATGCCACCGAGTTGGAAAGCCACAGTTTCTACAATTAGTGGTTATTATGGTAAATCTAAGTTAAAATATGATGAAGTTGTTAGTATGATACTAACCGAGGAGATCCGAAGGCAGGCGGATAGTGCCTCCACTTTAGAGTATGCATTGATCACAGAGAGTAGAGGAATGAGTTCATACTAAGACCGACATCGGTTAGAACATAGAAAGGGGAGATGGAAATCTCATAGCCTTGATGATGTTGAACAGGAACCTAAAGATACAAGTGATAATTTGTGTTACAATTGTGGCATTCCAGGCCATTACAGTTATGAATGTAAAGCTCCAAGAAATAACAATAAGAACAATAATCAAGATGTTAATGTTGTTGAAGTGGATGATGATGCATTGATATGTTATATGGAGAAGAACAATTAGGAGTCTTGGGTCATAGATTATGGTGCATCGTTCCATGCTACTTCAAATCGGAAGTTCTTTGAGAACTACACCAAAGGTGACCTAGGCAAGGTATTCCTTGGTGATGATCAACCTTGTAACATTGTTGGCAAGAGTGATGTGCAGATCAAGTTGAAAGGAATTAAAATAACACACACATAATTTTGAACTTTGTTTAGAATTCAATTAATAAATCCGAGTGCGTAACATATAAAATGGAAGGGGTTTGATAAAGTTATACCTAAATGATAACAATGAAAATAGCGAACATGACATAAAGATCAATGATCTGCAAGGAAAATGAATATTTTTGGAATTAAAATTAGGGTTCTAACATTTAGCGAGATTTTGTAATGTTGGTAAGAATATAAGGACCTTCATATTGGTGGGTGTAGCCATGTAAGTAGATTGGAGAGATTGGAAAAGAGCTTGTGCATCTTTTGTTGTTGTTGACGACATCGATGACCTTGCCATTTTATTTCTCTCACTGCTTTTTCATGGTTCGAGTAGCTGAATCAGTGGCAACCAAATTAATAAGGTAACAAATATTTAGTTTTGTCCTCACGTCCAGTTAAAAAAGCCCAATTATTTCTTCTTATCTTTAACCAACGGATGAAAATACCCCTGAAAACGAAAACGTATATGAACATTTCAAATGATAAGTCAATCGAAAGGGAGAATGAGGAATTTCAAACAGAGATATTGGATGGCAAGAAAATTAGACAACGTTTTTATTTTTGAAGAAGAACAAGACGCAAAAGCTCTATAGTTTCAAAATTAGTTGTGGAAATTACTATGTAAATCCAAATTCTTATGTGTGAAAATGAGTTTCCATAGTTTAAACTAATACGTAAAAATGAGTCTGATCGGGTTTGAAATATTAGTTAGGAAAAACGAGTTTTTTTTTTTGGTATGCTTGGTTGTGTAAGTGGTTCACCCTCACTAAATTTCCTAATTCCATCGTTGTGCGAGGTCATTGAAGTTGCCGGTAGACAATTGGAAAAGTGGAATAAAAAAAGAGCTTAACAACGCCTGACAGTTACACCAAGTAAAGATGAACTCTTTCTATGATCCCTCCACAACACTAGAGGACATGAAGAGCTAAAAAAGAATTCTGTTGCCCATGAATAAGAGCATAAACAAGCAGAATATTTATGTCCTATTTCCATCTAACCCATTTAAGTTCTTTCTTGGACAAATTTTACTTAGATTCTCCATGCGCATAAAAAGTTTGGTACACTTATTATCAATTAAAATAACACACACATAATTTTGAACTTTGTTTAGAATCCAATTAATAAATCCCAGTGCGTAACATATAAAATGGAAGGGGTTCGATAAAGTTATACCTGAATGACAGCAATGAAAATAGCGAACATGACATAAATATCAATGATCTGCAAGGAAAATGAATATTTTTGGTATTAAAATTAAGGCTCTGACATTTAGTGAGATATTGTTATGTTGGTAAGAATATAAGGACCTTCAAATTGGTGGGTGTAGCCACGTAAGCAGATCGGAGAGATTGGAAAAGAGCTTGTGCATCTTTTGTTGTTGTTGACGACATCGACGACCTTGCCATTTTATTTCTCTCACTGCTTTTTCATGGTTCAAGTAGCTAAATCAGTGGCAACCAAATTAATAAGGTAACAGATATTTAGTTTTGTCCTCACGTCCAGTTAAAAAAGCCCAATTACGACTTAAGGACATGGGTTGAGGCCCTATTTCTTCTTATCTTTAACCAACGGACAAAAATACCCTGAAAATGAAAAAATATATGAACATTTCAAATGATAAGTCAATCGAAAGGGAGAACGAGGAATTTCAAACAAAGATATTGGATGACTAGAAAATTAGACAACGTTTTTATTTTTGAAGAAGAACAAGAAGCAAAAGCTCTACAGTTTCAAAATTAGTTGTGGAAATTACTATGTAAATCCAAATTCTTATGTGTGAAAATGAATTTGCATAGTTTAAACTAATATGTAAAAATGAGTCTGATCGGGTTTGAAATATTAGTTAGGAAAAACGAGTTTTTTTTTTTTTTGTATGCTTGGTTGTGTAAGTGGTTCACCCTCACTAAATTTCCTAATTCCATCGTTGTGCGAGGTCATTGAAGTTGCCTGTAGACAATTGGAAAAGTGGGATAAAAAAAGCTTAACAATTCCTGACAGTTACACCAAGTAAAGACGAACTCTTCCTATGATCCCTCCTCAAGACTAGAGGACATGAAGAGCGAAAAAAGAATTCTATTCCCCATGAATAAGAGCAGAAACAAGCAGAATCTTTATGTCCTATTTCCATCTAACCCATTTAAGTTCTTTCTTGGACAAATTTTACTTACATTCTCCAGGCACATAAAAAGTTTGGTACACTTATTATCAATTAAAATAACACACACATAATTTTGAACTTTATTTAAAATCCAATTAATAAATCCGAGTGCTTAACATATAAAATGGAAGGGGTTTGATAAAGTTATACCTGAATGACAGTAGTGAAAATAGCGAACATGACATAAAGATCAATGATCTGCAAGGAAAATGAATATTATTGGCATTAAAATTAGGGTTCTAACATTTTGCGTGATATTGTAATGTTGGTAAGAATATAAGGACCTTCAGATTGGTGGGTGTAGCCACGTAAGCAGATCGGAGAGATTGGAAAAGAGCTTGTCCATCTTTTGTTGTTGTTGATGACGTCGACGACCTTGCCATTTTATTTCTTTCACTGCTTTTTCATGGTTCGAGTAGATGAATCAGTGGCAACCAAATTAATAAGGTAACATATATTTAGTTTCGTCCTCACGTCCATTTAAAAAATCCCAATTACGACTTAAGGACATGGGTTGAGGCCCTATTTCTTCTTATCTTTAACCAACGGATGAAAATACCCCTGAAAACGAAAAAGTAAATGAACATTTCAAATGATAAGTCAATCGAAAGGGAGAACGAGGAATTTCAAACAGAGATATTGGATGGCTAGAAAATTAGACAACGTTTTTATTTTTGAAGAAGAACAAGATGCAAAAGCTCTACATTTTCAAAATTGGTTGTGGAAATTACTATGTAAATCCAAATTCTTATGTGTGAAAATAAGTTTGCATAGTTTAAACTAATATGTAAAAATGAGTCTGATAGGATTTGAAATATTAGTTAGGAAAAACGAGGTTTTTTTTTTTTGGTATGCTTGGTTGTGTAAGTGGTTCACCCTCACTAAATTTCCTAATTCCATCGTTGTGCGAGGTCATTGAAGTTGCCGGTAGACAATTGGAAAAGTGGGATAAAAAAAGTTTAACACTGCCTGACAGTTACACCAAGTAAAGACTAACTCTTCCTATGATCCCTCCTCAAGAATAAAGGACATGAAGAGCGAAAATAGAATTATGTTGCCCATGAATAAGAGCAAAAACAAGCAGAATCTTTATGTCCTATTTCCATCTAACCCATTTAAGTTCTTTCTTGAACAAATTTTACTTACATTCTCCAGGCACATAAAAAGTTTGGTACACTTATTATCAATTAAAATAACACACATAATTTTGAACTTTGTTTAGAATCCAATTAATAAATCCGAGTGCTTAACATATAAAATGGAAGGGGTTTGATAAAGTTATACTTGAATGACAGCAGTGAAAATAGCGAACATGACATAAAGATCAATGATCTGCAAGGAAAATGAATATTATTGGCATTAAAATTAGGGTTCTAACATTTTGCGTGATATTGTAATGTTGGTAAGAATATAAGGACCTTCAGATTGGTGGGTGTAGCCACGTAAGCAGATTGGAGAGATTGGAAAAGAGCTTGTGCATCTTTTGTTGTTGTTGACGACGTCGACGACCTTGCTATTTTATTTCTTTCACTACTTTTTCATGGTTCGAGTAGATGAATTAGTGGCAACCAAATTAATAAGGTAACATATATTTAGTTTCGTCCTCACGTCCATTTAAAAAAGCCCAATTACGACTTAAGGACATGGGTTGAGGCCCTATTTCTTCTTATCTTTAACCAACGGATGAAAATACCCCTGAAAACGAAAAAGTATATGAACATTTCAAATGATAAGTCAATCGAAAGGGAGAACGAGGAATTTCAAACAGAGATATTGGATGGCTAGAAAATTAGACAACGTTTTTATTTTTGAAGAAGAACAAGATGCAAAAGCTCTACAGTTTCAAAATTGGTTGTGGAAATTACTATGTAAATCCAAATTCTTATGTGTGAAAATGAGTTTGCATAGTTTAAACTAATATGTAAAAATGAGTCTGATCGGGTTTGAAATATTAGTTAGGAAAAACGAGTTTTTTTTTTTTTTGGTATGCTTGGTTGTGTAAGTGGTTCACCCTCACAAAATTTCCTAATTCCATCGTTGTGCGAGGTCATTGAAGTTGCCTGTAGACAATTGGAAAAGTGGGATAAAAAAAGTTTAACAATGCCTGACAGTTACACCAAATAAAGACGGACTCTTCCTATGATCCCTCCTCAAGACTAGAGGACATGAAGAGCGAAAAAAGAATTCTGTTGCCCATGAATAAGAGCAGAAACAAGCAGAATCTTTATGTCCTATTTCCATCTAACCAATTTATGTTCTTTCTTGGACAAATTTTACTTACATTCTCCAGGCACATAAAAAGTTTGGTACACTTATTATCAATTAAAATAACACACACATAATTTTGAACTTTGTTTAGAATCCAATTAATAAATCCGAGTGCGTAACATATAAAATGGAATGGGTTTGATAAAGTTATACCTGAATGACAGCAGTGAAAATAGCTGAACATGACATAAAGATCAATGATCTACAAGGAAAATTAATATTTTTGGTATTAAAATTAGGGTTTTGACATTTCGCGAGATATTATAATGTTGGTGAGAATATAAGGACCTTCAGATTGGTGTGTGTAGCCCCGTAAGCAGATCGGAGAGATTGGAAAAGAGCTTGTGCATCTTTTGTTGTTGTTGACGACGTCAACGACCTTGCCATTTTATTTCACTCACTGCTTTTTCGTGGTTCGAGTAGCTGAATTAGTGGCAACCAAATTAATAAGGTAACAACTATTTAGTTTTGTCCTCACGTCCAGTTAAAAAATCCCAATTACGACTTAAGGACATGTGCTGAGGCTCTATTTCTTCTTATCTTTAACCAACGGACGAAAATACCCCTGAAAACGAAAAATTATATGAACATTTCTAATGATATGTCAATCGAAAGGGAGAACAAGGAATTTCAAATAGAGATATTGGATGGCAAGAAAATTAGACAACGTTTTTATTTTTGAAGAAGAACAAGATGCAAAAGCTCTACATTTTCAAAATTAGTTGTGGAAATTATTATGTAAATCCAAATTCTTATGTGTGAAAATGAGTTTGCATAGTTTAAACTAATACATAAAAAAATGAGTCTGATCGGGTTTCAAATATTAGTTAGGAAAAACGAGTTTTTTTTTTTTTTTTATGCTTGGTTGTGTAAGTGGTTCACCCTCACTAAATTTCCTAATTCCATCGTTGTGCGAGGTCATTGAAGTTGCCGTTTGCATGAAAATTGAGGGATGTGAGACATGTCCCTAATTTGAGGAAGAACTTGATTTTTGTGGGGCAGTTGGCGGATGAAGGTTATGACAACATTTACTGGTAATGCTTGGAAAGTCTCTAAGGGTTCTATGATGGTGGCAAAAGGAAAGAGGAATGGTATTCTCTATAAGACCATTGGTGCATGTGGTTCATTTGCTATTGCGTATAGCAAAGAATATCTGAATGTGTGGCACCGCAGACTTGGTCACGTGAGTGAGAAAGGAATGCAAGTCCTTCACTCAATTGGAAAACTACCCATGTTACAGTTGACTGAGTTTGGCTTCTGTGAGAACTGCATTGAAGAACGAAAGCGGGTGAGTTTTCAGAATGTAGGCAGAACTCTGAAAGCAGAAAAGCTTGAGTTAGTCCATACAAATGTCTGGCGGCCAACTACAGTCTCCTCCCATGGCAAAAAGTCATATGTTGTGACTTTTATTGATAACCACATGAGAAAGGTGTGGGCATATTTCTTGAGACATAAATCTGAAGATTATGGAGTCTTCAGGAAGTGGAATACCAAGGTTGAAAATGAGACAAACTTGAAAGTAAAAGAGTTGAGATCCGGTAATATAGAGGAGAGTACGTTGATGCAGGTTTGAGGAATGATTGTGCAGATAATGGAATGGAGATGGAATATACTTTGCGAGGGATGTTTCAACTGAACGAGGTGGCAGAGTATATGAACAGATCACTGATAGATAGAGCTAAGTGTATGTGTATACTAGCAGGGATGCCCAAGCAGTTCTGGGCAGAGACCATTAGCACGACATCTTACCTGATCAACAGAAGACCGCCAGTATCATTGCCACGTACTGATGGTGGTGTGCCCCAGTGCTATGATAAAGCATTGGAGGTTGATGATGCGAGCGAGTGGGAGCTTGCAATGAAGAATGAGATGAAGTCCTTCGTCTCTGAATACACAGTGATATTCTCTCTAGTTGTGAAACTAAATATTATGATGTCAATGTTGAGTATTGTTGCAGCAGAAGATTTACACCTTGAGCAGTTAGATGTGAAAATTGTCTTCCTCCATGGTGACCATGAGGAAGAGATGTATGTGCAGCAATATGAGTGTTTCATTGAATTGGGTAGAGAGAATATAGTATGCAAGCTAAGAAAGAGTTTGTATAGTTTGACACAAGCCCCTAGGCAGTGGTACATGGTTTGCATGCGTCCAAATATTTCCCGTGCAGTGGGAAGTGGGAGCTATTAGCAGGTTGATGACCAATTGTGGCAAGCAATACTGGAAAGCAGTGAAGTGCATACTGCGGTATCTAAGAGGTACTACTGATGAATGCATATGTTGTGTGAGGGGTGATGTGTACTTGCAAAGGTATATTAATACAGACTTTACATGTGAAGTTGATCGCAGGAAAGGCACTACTGATTATGTCTTTACAGTGGGAGCTACTACATTGAGCTGGGACTCACAATGGACAAAGACAGTAACTATTGAGAAGCTGAAGCTATGTCTAGCTTCAGTTGGTCTTCTAGTTTAAAGATCGTAGATGAAGTGCACCATTATGCATTGAGTTGATTTATTTTGGTTATCAGTCTCCAAGTGGGAGATTGTTAAGTATGGACCTGATCACCACGTGGTTAGTTTCCAAATCAGAATTAGAAACATGGACCCGCCACCACTACTTCTCCTAAACGGTGATGAACAAGTAAATTGGTTTTGGAAACCAATTACTACTTTGGTTCCTCACGTTCTCTATAAATACCCTACGGTATTTGAGAGTTAATAAGACACAACTAAGATGGTGCATAGTGTACGGGGCGCGTAGTGAGTATGTTATTGGAGCAATAATTAGTGTAAGGCAATAGCCAAATTTGTGAGTGCATTGTGATAGTGCAATAACATAAATTTGTTAGTGCCAAAAGTGTGTGCGTGTGAGAGAGAGATTGGTGTTTGTGTGAGGCTCATGACATTGTAAACAACTCTTTGATTATAGTGGATTTTGGTGCATTTGTGGATGTAGGCAATTGCCAAACCACGTAAGTTCCTTGTGTTCGTTTATTCTTTATTCTTTCATTATGCTTTAGTGGTTGTATTGGTGCTCTTGTTTTGTCATTAATTCCAAGATCTTGAAGATAATTATTGTTAGTCGGGATTACTGTGATCTCTAATTCCTAACACTTGACAACGGCGAACAGAGACCTGAGAGAGAGGAGGTTCATTCGGGAACGCTCTGGCAGATTGAGTCATACTACGTCCACTAGTCTCTAACGTCTGGCAAAAGGTATTGAACCACTGACTTGGGAAATGCTGACTCTCATGGAAAACTTGTCTATGTATTAGACATTTAGACCACATAATTTAACTATAACAAATTATATTGGAGCCCTGCCTAACTACTTTTCCTTTCATCTTTTCAGGCTTCCTTGCATTCCCCTTCTTATTCGTTGGCTACTTCCTGCTTGTTTATCGTGATTTATGCTAGGAGTCACTCATCACACAATCAGCTTAAGACCTCCTACATACTAGAGCTTGGAGCCTTGGACAATCAAAGTAATGTCAAAGAATGCATTTCTAGTGGTTCCAGTAAAAATAAAAGCTGTACCAAAAATGAAAATGTCCTCCAAACATCTTAATCATTGGTTCATTTTGATAATATAACACATATATTCTACTGATTCATGTTGGTAAAGAAAATCATTTAAAACATTTTCTCAACTTTTTGCATTCAACTTATTGTATAACATCATTTATTATGTAAATCATTTGTACATATTTGTAATGATAAAAACATCACTTCAAACATATGATAAGAGAGTAGGAATATTATACAATGTAAACTAGTTTATTAACTGCCAAGCTTATTTAATCTACATACAGTGTAAATATATTTCCAATTGCTGTCACCAAGCTTATCAACAACACCACTGGACAGCGGTATCCTTCAGCGCAGGTGATGCCTGCAAGATAGAACCAAGGTTAATCCATATTGATTGCCAGAGGTGGTAAAACTGTAGGATATTGGCCAGAAGAATGAAATTTACCTAAGAGTTTCTTTTGTTCCACGCCGAACTTTACAACGAATTTTGGGGAGTCCGAGGCGTTGGTGAGCTTCATAACGATGACAACCTGAGAAACCTATAGAGCAAGTAGAATGAATCTTGTCAACAACCCTGAAAAAACTAAAGGTATGGGATCAAGTTGTCGGTAGATGAAAAAGGAAAGATAAACTATTATATGAACAAACTTGAAATAATGTGTATACGTAAGAAATATCTATACTTGCAATGTTTGCTAAATAAGGAAAGAATTTCACTGACAATACAAGAATAGAAGAACAATCTTTATGGAACAGAGCAAATAAGAACGTACCATAATATTCTCCTTCAACCTCGAGGACATCAATCTGAATAATTTTTAAAGAGAAAAGAAAGTAAGTTAAAATGTACTTAGCGTATCTACTAGGGTCATACTACAATGTGGATTAAAGCATGGCTTCACATATTAACAATAGAAACACAGATTTTTCCTAGCAAGCCAACATCTCCTATCTAGCATATCAAAAACTTCAAGTAATCACCCCTCCTTAACTATGGTCCTATACTTCTACAGTGAGGTTAATCAATCTTCTAAGCCATATTAATGAGTGTACATACAAGAAATAAAACATACTGTATATTTGTACTTACAGGTTCTTGAAGTCCAATTACTCTTATGCTATCCATAAGTGCTTGCACTTTCTCTGGGTCATTTGATCTTGTACGCATAAGTGGTCTTCTTATCTTATCAAGTGGTATCTCTATAATCACAGGTCCTTTAGATTTTGACGTACTACTACTACTGAACGGTGCCCCTGCAAAAAGATCACTACTGATGTAGCCATGAACTAATATTGCTATATGGAATGATAACAAAAAAGGGTAGAAGAAAGACCATTTGATGTAGCTGAAATGGAGAACGTTCTGAAATTGTTGGTGGTGTTGAGCAAGTGCAGGTTCGCCATCACCATATCCGTTATTCTCACAATCTTAGCCCTCGTCTAATTTTGTTAAAAATGAACTTTGGGCCTGAAACAAATGTCGAACGCTGGCTTCGGGGCCCAAACACCGACTCAAGTAGCTTCTAGGCCCAAAAGCGTTCTGGGCCTTAAGTCCATAACGCCGAAAACTTGAAGAAACAATCTCGCTTCGATGAGCAAACTTTCAACTAGATAACTACTAAACAGTGGGGGTGTGAGCGGAGGGTGGAGAAGAGAGAGAGAAATGGGTTTGTGAGTGGGGAGAGAGAGAGAAAGTTAGGGTTTGGTTGAGAGGAAGAGGAAAGAGAGCAAGAGATAAGGTGAGGACACACACAGACAGAAACCTACCAAACTAATTTTTGTCTCAAGTATCCACATCCCTCCCAAAAAAGTTCGTTCCGCTCACTTGATTAAGAAAATCAAGACACCAAAATTGTTGATTTTAAGTATTCTAAAAAGTATTGGGTATCAATGAAAATTTCAGAAATTCATGAATTCGAAATTCATGCGTTGCCATGATACAGAAACGAAAAAGCATTTTGCAAGCTTATTTCCATTAGTTAAAGTTGTTCAACACTTCCACCCTTTAACACCTTTGCATTGACAGTACATTACTACATTAGACATATATAAAATCTTAGATTCTGTAAACAAATGACCACAACAAAAATAGCAAAAACCAATGACAAAAAACATCTATAACAGGATACATAGTGGGTCTAATACTCAAGAAGCATTAGATGGATTGGTGAAGTGGGAAAGTGCAGAAAAGACAGTTTGTGCTATTGTGAGCATGAGGAGAACAACAGCAGCCATCACAGAAAGAAAGGCCCACGGATTGCGGAAATAATCATGCACCAAGCTTGCCCTCCATTTATGCCAATTACTCTCATAATACGACTTCACTCCAAGGTAAACATCGGCGAGATATGTTTTTGAATAGTAGAAGTTTAGTCCCTTGCTCAGCTGATTATAAAGAAATGCTAAATCTGCATCTGTCCCTAGACCGTGATGGATTATACCTTGTTGCTTGAGCAACAATACGTCATTAGGAGTGTCGATGAGGCTATCCATGAACATGGCATAGGCAGTAAAGTAAGTCCTTGAGTTAGGATAGCACTGCTCGAAGGCAATGAGGTTTCTAAAGAAAGCATTTGTATTAGGATAGATATACAACTGGGGTATTTGCATTACCCCCTTGCTGAATTCTAGTTCCATAAAGCTACCTGCCTTCTTCACCTTCTTTTTGAACTTGACGCCTGCGTCTTGAAGCTCGGTCACACTAGGAATGGTTTTTGCCCTTCGCTCGGGTGGTGCTGGTTTTGAAGGTTCAACTGGATGGACATGTGTGTTAAATAAGGCAAGTAAATGACTGGATAAATTGTAAGTATAGGAATGGGTGATTGGTTTTTTAGGAGACGGTATAAGGTGCGTATGAAACAAATGGAGCAAATGATGGATTGAACATGCAGGCAATTGATTGATCTCTTCGTTCAATGGTACGAGGCAGTTACACATAAAGAATGCGATTTCCATGAGCGAATGATTCACGAACCTCTGTCTATTTAACATGAAAGCAAGATCAAATAAACGTTGAAGGACGAAAAATGGAAGTTGGTTTTCAAGTAAAAGGATGTCATGCACTATAGGGGTTAAGATCCAAATTGTGTTGAACATTGGCTCTTCCACTTCCTTCGATGTGAAAATGAACTCGAGTGAGGATTCCCTCAACTTGATCAGAAATTCGACAATGAAGCATCCATCAAGCAACATCATTTCCACAAATTCATTGCTATCAAGCTCTATAGTTTCTGAATAGGAACTTCGTGCCATCTCTTCCAAGGACTTCATCTCCACCAAGCACTTTTCCAAGCTAAATTCTGGATTCGCAGAGAGGAGATCATGAAGATATCTCCATTTGTGTTTTTCCATTGCTGCTAACTTTGGGTTGCCACGATGTAGTGGACCTATAGACAGTACCTTTGGCTCATACGCATCTACATCGACTTGGCGAATGACATTAGGGACTCTATAAATGGAGGGACGCACTCTATTCCAACTGTTCCAAGGAACAGGATGAGATTGCTTTTCGAGTCTCTTTCTTATGGAGATCACCCATGATTTATCGAATGTTGCTACACTTGCACTTCCTTCAAAATTCATGGTCTAAGCCGATCTCTCTTTTGATTGAATTTTTCTTAAGCTAATGCTAATGTGTCACACACTTTATATAGATTGAGCAACACAATCTCATTGAGTGTCATGGAAGTATAGAACAAAGTCTTTGAGAACAATGAAAGTCCCTGGTTGACACCACCATTTTACTTCAAAAGTTGAGTTCATTACTTGCAAGATGAGATCAGCTCTGAATGCTTCAATGTTAAAACTCTTTTCTAATACTGAATACAACTAAGCTAAGATTCTAGAGTTCCATCTCATGGAAACACTTAAAGTACATGGGCAGAGTTAGCAACCTCTCTTTAGTTAAAGTACATGGGCAGAGTTAGCAACCTCTCTTTAGTTAAGTATCAAATTCCCGGATACATTTTGTTGAAGCAGGTAAATCGGTGATGACAACTAACTGATCTAAGAGTATCCACAATCGTATTTTTCTTATATATTTGAAGAGAGAGTAGAGATTTTGGCCATTTATGGTTTCTGCCACTGACTTACATTTTAGTATTTTACAGTAAACTTGCTATCCACCTGTGTCAACTCAATTTGATTTTGTATATATTGGGGGACTCTAATTTCCCATCTAGTGGGGAGAAATCCTAATAGGCTCATCTAGGGGAGTAATACTAGTTAACCCTAATAATAATTACATAATCACAAGAGAGATACTGTGCCTGTGTAACATAAGTACATAACATGGGTTTGCATTGTACAAAGCCAAAAACTTGAAGGGAATAGTTTATCTTAAAGTAAAGCTTCTAAGGTGAACATGTGATAACTGCTAACAAAAGTGTTTAAGAAGAACTGCGTGATCTGTAGAACAATCAAAGCACAATGTAATCTTACCAAGGATTTGCAGCAGTTGAATACGAAGATTCGATAATGATGTCGAACTATGAACTATTAGGGCATTTTCAATGGGGGTGTAAACCGTATAGAGTGGAAATTTTACACTCCAAATATAAAAAAAAACTCTCTCCAATGGAGTGTTATACTGTAGGTAATAGTGTATTAGCTAATAGAGAGGGTGGGGAATTCTCCCTCTCGCTATTAGTTAATAAAAAGTTCGGGCGACACTCGAACTGACGTCTGAGTGAAATAATTTTCGGACGTCACTTGAAGTAACGTCCCTTTCTAGTTCTAAAGTAATTTTTTAACTCGGACGTCACTTAGTTTAAATCAAAGAGGTGACGTCCGAATTTAAAATCTATTTTTTTTTTTACACTTCTCCATTGGAGAGTATATAGTGTGGATATTTATAATCTATATAATAGCATACAATTAAAGGTGTAAAATCCTAATGGCACCTATGTGGAGCCTAGGTGGAGGTGTAATTTTACACACCCCATTGGAGATGCCTTTAAGAAGCAATCAAACCTTAGAAACATACTCTATTGTAATTTTGCATGTGATTCTATTTGAACTTGCAACTTTAAACATGCTAATTCTAAATCTCATTGACTATGTCCAACCCAACTTCAAGAGCTTAAACCAGTCTGAACTACTCTGAAGTCTGAACCCAAGAACGAACGTATTTTTACGAATAAAAAATCGGGGAGAATTTGGACGGCCACAAAGAGCACCCCTTCGAAGTCTCAAGGGCAAGGAAGCCAGAAACAAAGTAGGGTCCGAAAACTGTGCCATTAGCAATTACCGACTACCACAGTAAGATCCACCCTTTACGAGCAAAAGCCAACTACGGGGAGGATCTTAGAATGGTAGTGTAGTATGTCTCAAGATTACAGTGCTACTTTTCGCCGCTTAAATATAACAATACATATGGGCATATCGCACAAATCGAACACACAAAATTTTACTAAGATAATCATCATGTGCACCCATAAAAAGGGTAACCAAGTAATCCAAAGGATGTTCATTAACACACCTCAGAAGGGTAAACTGAGATGGCTTCAAACCAACTATAAAATATAGTAGTTCTATTGGTGAACATCAGTGCAAGACTATACACACATGAATTCCTTCCAATCCTCTGAACTCATAGAGTACTAGTGGATTTTCCTCTATTCGTGGTTCTGATTAGAAAGGGGAGTCCGACCACGTCCCATAGTGAATCCCCTAGTTCCATCTGGCATTTTTGGCCCTGGAGGTGGTTTGCTAAAGCATTCGCTGCCAGATCCGATAGGTGCATATCCATGGCCTGAAATCATAGATTGGGATGAAGTAAAACTCCGTTCTGTAAAATGTTTGGGGGTAGCACAAAGAAGAAATCCAAAAGGAAAATCAAGAAGAAAAAAAATTAGTTTATGGAAGTACCATGTCCATTCCCATTGTGCTGTTTGTGACCTCTGAACTGGCCTCGGCCTTGGCCTCGGTTTCGTCGGCCCCGATTACCCTTCTCACTTGTTAAATGATTGGTTTCCTGCATTGAAGGAAAGAGAATTAAGAGAATTATTCAGAAAATTATTATTACTATTATTACTGCTGTTAATTTTGTATTATCATTATTAATATTGAACTATGAAGCATGCTGCCCAAGAGAATGGAAAACATGCAGACAGCTAACCTCTTGCTGAGGTGACTCGTCATTCTTATCAAGCAATTTAACATTTTGTTCGTCTCCCACCTTATGAGACGCTGGAACATTGTCGCTCTTCTCAGAAGCAACTACTTTCCAGCCTTTTTTTGCCACTCCATACTTACCCTGAATGAAATATAGTTAGGAAGCACATGGAAAGCTTTTTAAAATTGTTAGCTCTTTAACAGAAAGCAAAGGCAAGAAAAGAAAACAAAATTGAATACCATCCGCTTCAGAAGAAGCTCAACCCGCATACCACTTCTCCAATTTTTTTCATCATTTAATGTAGCAACCTGAACAAGAAACAAGAAAAATAGATATTATTGAGTTTTTGCAACCTCTCCAACAAGCATTCACCAGGACCATGAATGAAAAAACTAAAATGATTTTGCTACTCACAGCTTTCTCAGCTTCCTTCACTGTCTCATATTCCACAAGAGCATGTATCTAAAAGAAAAGAACATTTAAGATTTGATAGCTATTCTCAAATAGATACACAACCACACCCATAAATGTAACATAATTTTATACTGATTTCTCAATCCATTATAGTCCAAAGAACTGATGAAAATGCACGTATAAACAAGTCAAAAAAACCCACCCAGGCACAACCAAACACATTGCCAATGAACTGCACTTTCCAAGGCCTCAGGGTTAAATAATATAGTACTCGTATTAAGTATTTACAAACAGATAAAACCCACATATAATTTGACAAAACAGCCTTAATAGAAAAGGTATAAACATTGAATTGCTAACTACACAGACCCAGATGCTTTGAAAACTTCCAAACAGCAAAGATAAACACAATCAAGCCTCGAGCAAAGGAATAACTCAATCAAACATACCTTTCCACTAATTGCCATCTCTGCCTTGCTGGCTTTTGATGAATCTTCTGTAGCATGAGGATCTCGGATGCAAATACTACTTATCCTGAGAATTAGAAAGGATGGCTAATAAACTGCTTGCTTTACTGGTTTATAAAAAATGCTTTTCTACCAAATATAGATCAAATAATGAGATTTTAACTTGTGATCCAAGCATACCTTCCAATATCACCGAAAATCCTTTGAAGGTGCTGCTTCGAACAATCCTCCGGTAGATTCTCTACTAAAACAGTGCATGACTGAAATCACAACTTCCATATTAGAAGTTCTGACAATAGAAAATTACAGTAAGTATCGGTAAGTTACCATAAAACGATAAGGTGAGTACCTTTGAATCCTTAACCTCAAAAATTGGTAATGGACGAATTCTCTTAACCTTTCTACCATCTGAACTTAAAATCTGTATAAAGGTACAAGGAATTTGATTTAGATACAAACCAAAACACCGCTAAGAAAAAAAGAGTTTCGTGAATTTGAACAATTAAGTACTCAGCACAAGATGCAAAAATTAAGTAAGCACATTTATTTTCTTAGTGTGCAGTTGCCTAAAGACCATAGATGAAAGAAGCCTCTAACATACTAGTGTTCCATAGAGCATATAAGAGTGCTTAAAACTCACAAGCTGAGACGATTCTCTGAGAGCAGCAACTACAAATGACTTGTCCTGGACAAGCTTTTTCATTTTCCTGAAAGATGCAACAACTGCAACAGGGACTGCAAGAAGCCATATTTCAGGTGCTAAAATATTATTTTCAGGACTATGTATATCGAAGCTACTACAACAGATATTCACTATCAATGAAGCTATGATTCTTAATATTGCATTATATGATACAGTTTGGTCCAAGATTCACATAAACAGACATCTGAAAAGGTGACAACAGAACTTCAAACCAAAAAAAAAAGGAGAGAGGGAGAGGGCGGGGGGGGGGATGGCGGCAAAACAAAACAAAACAAACAAAAAACAACGAAATAACAGAAGAATCAAACAAGAGCATATATATAGAAGAATAAAATGTATTAACAGTCTTTAACTAATTCTACTGCAATTGGCTAGCCCTATCACCCCCACAATTGAAGAAAAATATACTATCCAATTTCGCTTTCTAAAAGTTAAAGAATGAAAGGCAGGAATACAATCCAAATGAACAGTCAAAATACGACAAAAATAAGTAGAGAAAAAGAATCAGACAGGATTTGTGCATAGTCATTCAGCGTCATCCGAGAAGCTCAGCACAACCACAACTAGGCTGCACCAGGAGAAACATCTAGACAAGGCTGTCGTAAGTACCTGCTTTATTTCATCACCTTGCTCATCTCTATTTGCCTATTTGGTATAACTAGAGTCTTAAAACAAGAACAACATATAGTTTATACCATTAAGGTACCAATCTTTTTAATATAAAATATACATAGATAAAAAAAAAAAATAGAATGGAAGATGCTCAGATGAGTAAGGGAAACATCATATCTGACTCACACGCTGCCTGCAGCAATAAGCTGGGCAACCATCAGAGAAAGATCTTCCACATGCTATCTTCATGGTACATCCAACGTACAGGACGATGTCACACTATCACTTACAAGTCACAAAATAAATAAATAAATAAAAATAAAAAATCTACTCAAGCAGACGATACTTGACAACAATAACCAAGCCCCTGAGCTCCTGTGGACTACATCTTTGTCATCTCTATGTCCAAGAAAACTGAACCGCATCTCAACAACAGATAAAGTCTCCAGTAAAGATCAAACAGAAAAAGGATTATTTGAACTTCATAAGCTCTCCAGAATGATTGGACTACCACTCATTATTCGTATCAATTAGTATGGCTACCAAATACTATCAGGACAAACTGTTATGTGATCATTCAACGACTATAAGATGATAATTCGTAATAGTTGGGACTATTTTACCAATGAGTTTCACAATACACATGAATAAAAAGAAACAAGTAAAAATTTCTTCTAATAATATTGAAAAAAAAAATTACAAAGTGAATCAATCTAATAAATGTTTTCATAGAACTTACCAAATCCTGCTTTGTCCCTTTTCAAATGTTTTATCAGAAATTTATCCGTAGGCAAGTTTTCATCACTGAAATAATACTCTACCTGCATAACAAACAACCAATCCTATTTACCATTAGTGAATATACTGCATTACAGATTGTAAAGTAGTTCTCTTCTAAAATACCCAAAAGCCCACTTGCAATTCACCATCACATTAGCAAAATGTATATAATTAAACAAGTTTTAATCTTTAGTTCTTCACTTCTTTCAAAACATTAAACACAATGGTAAAGTAACTATTCATCATCAAAAATAAATCAAGAAGTCAAAAAGTGAAAAGCAAGTTCATAGTAAAAGTTATATACCTGTCTAATAATCTTCTTCTTAAGATCATCAGTAAGTATAGCCACCTCTGAGGATGAGGAGGAGGAGGCAGGAAGAGGGGCCGCAGCAGAAACTACTTCTTCTCCTTCTTCTTCTTCTTCTTCTTCTACTGCTACTGGTTTAGATGATTCGACGGTTGAGATTACATCATCAACAACTGGAGTAGATCCTACGGTTGGGGTGATCTCGTCGTTTTCCATTTTATTTTAAAACAAAGTAGAGAAGGAAGAAAGAAGACCCTTCCTCTTTTTTTTCTTCTTCTTCTCTCTCCTGACACTCCTGAAAAGAGGTTTAATCTCGAAACCGTTCTTTTATATATAAATTGAAGAGAGTTGACATGGCACTCGTGTCTATTGCACGTGGCGACATTGGGTATCTAGATTCTTTGCTCACTTTTTCACTCAAACGCCTAAATATACGGATATACATATACTCATTTCATATATCGGAGTATATACTATTTCGGTTTTTTTTTTTAAAAAAAAAAAAAACAACGTAGGTTAGGTTGAAAGAAATATTGATGATTTTGAAATTAGTCGAAATCAAAATATAATATAGGTTGAAATGTTGTGAATCTCGATTTTCCATATTTTTGGAATTATGATAATTTTGAAATCCCAAAAGAGTATATTGAATTTGTAATAAAAAAAAGAAAAGGAAAACTCATGAGCGGTCTATTATGGAATAGAAAAGAAACAAATGTAACAGATTTTTCTTTTTAATATGTCTATTTGGTTATTTCGGAAAAGAAAAGGAAAATCTAAAAATATAATCTATGATGTTTATGAGGCCAAAACTTAAGAAAGGAAAGGAATAGAAAACTATATATTTTTTTTATTAAACTTTATTTTCTTTTTCCTTTTCTATGATTGTTTGTTATGCAAAAGCTAATGAAATGAAAGAAAAACTAGTATTTTCTTTTTCATTTCCTCTCAAACCCGAGGGTTGATCCACAAACTAAAAACTCATTACTTTCCATAGTTTAGTTTCCACCGGAGAAAAACAATTTTATTTCCATAGCAAACAAACACACTAAACTTTTTAAAAAAATGGGAAGTTTGTAAACAAACACAGTCTAATTTTCACACTATAGATTAAATTGGAAAAGACTTCAGTCCTCAGCGCTTAGGATCGAAGTGTGTCCAAAGTAGCTATGGACCACACATTTGGTATTTATTTATTTATTTTAATTTTTTTGAAGATTTTTTGTGTGAAAATGCTAATGTGGATACCAAATGTGTGGTCCTAAGCCACTTTAGACGCACTTCGGTCCTAACCGCGGAGGACTGAAGCTTTTCTCGATAAAATTATCAACGGTCTAGCTCGCCTATAGACACACCAACTTGTGTCACAAAGTTAGTGGGTGGATTTAGAGGTGAGCCGGATGACATGACAGATGATAGATTTTGTCAATGGAAGTATGGAACTATGGACTTATAGTTCAAAGTATTTTTGGCAATATATTAGAGAGAGGATCTGGGGAAGGTACGCTTGTGGGGTGAATAATTGGAGGGTCTTTAAGTATTTTATTTTTTTCTCATCATAATGAGAAAGAAAATGGGATAGAGTTGCACATGACCGATCTCAATACCGAAATCACTGGCAAAATTTCATCAGATTTTCAATTATTATTTTTAGATACCTCTCTACAGTCTAGCTGGACCCATATAAAGCTCTTGTGGGTTCACTTGCTTGACTAAAGAAAAAATGACTAAAAAGGGTATCAAACTTCACACATTTTGATAGTTTGGGGACCAAACTTTTTTTCCTTACAGACCAAACTGTTTGATTTTTGCAATTTAGAAACTTTTGTCAAATTTCTCTAACACCGTTTCTAATTTGTATTAAATTTTTTTTTTCGAAAAATAAAAAATATGCTGACATGGTACAACTATGAGTACGTGGCTCACACGCACACAGTTTCTCACGTGACAATACATCTTCCCCAAATTCACTGGGGGAAAAAAAACCACCCAAAAACCCTACCTAAGTTATTCCCAAAAAAAAAAAAAAAAACTAGCTTAGAGTCCCAAAATTGGAAGCCCGAAATGGATGAGGGTTTACAACTGCATGATGTAAGTGTTTAAAGTGAAAGTGAAAGTAGTGAATCTGAAGTTGAAAGTGACAGTCCAAGTTTAGACCATGTGTCTAGTGATGATAAGGAGGAGCTTATAGAAGTTAGAAGAAAAGTTCAAAGCATGAGGAGGAAACTATTAGAAGAATAAACAAATTAGATGATGATGATGATAATGATGATGATGATGATGGGGATGATGTTGAGGCTACAAGGGCAATTGAAGTGGAGGAAGTTAATGAGTTAGGAGAATAAAATAATATAGGTCAAGAAGTTAATGAGTTGAGATGTGACTTTGAGTATGCAAACTCAGGTGAATGTGATAGCCATGTTTTTAGGGATGAAAAAGGTGTACATTTGGTAAGGGTTCCAAATAAGTATCTTATATTTAACCTTAAACTTGATGTATTTAAGCATAAACCTATGCTTGGAATGAGGTTTTCAAATATGGAGGAGCTAAAAAAGTGTCTAAGAAACTATGGAGTATGTAATGGCTATCCCATTAAGTTTGTCACCAACAAATCAAGGAAGTTGGTCGCAAAATGTCAATACAAATGTCCATTTAAATGTTATGCAACTTATATGCAGAATGAGGTGGCTGTCCAAATAAAATCACTTAAGTCTCAATATGGTTGTGTGAGGGATTTCAATGTCAAAGTTGGTAATGCAAAATGGTTGGCTAACTACTATTATGACATAATTACGGAGGACCCAAAATGGAGAATGAAAGCTTTTAAGAAGGATATTAAACATAATTTTAAGATGATTGTGAATATAGAGCAATGTTATAGAGCAAAGAAGAAAGCAAGAGGTGATGTGAATGAAGTGATGAAACTGGTGTATGCTAAATTGTGGAAATATGCAGCTGAAATTAGGAGGTCAAATCCGGGATCTACAGTGAAGACTGACCAAGATAATGGAGTCTTCTTAGGATGTATGTGTGCTTTGATGGATTGAAAAAGGGTTATATCAAAGGATACATAAAAGTGATAGGTCTTGACAGGTGTTTTCTGAAAGGGTTTTGTAAATTAAAGGTGAACTATTAACTGCAATAGGAAGGGATGAGAACAACCAAATGTACCCAATAGCTTGGGTTGTGGTTGAAGGCGAAAATAAGAATAGCTGGATGTGGTTCCTGGATCTTTTGATAGAAGACCTTGGGATTATTGATGTGAATGGGCTTACATTGCTTACCGATCAGCAGAAGGGGCTTATACCAGCAATACAGGAGCTCACCTAATGCTAAACATAGGATGTGCGCAAGACACATCTATGCAAACTTTAGAAAGAGATATGCAGGTACATTTTTATTTGTTCATTTTCATTTTCATTTTTTTTTTTTGCATTCATACTTATGCATTTTTTTTTTCTCATTTGTTGTATGTATGTGTATAGGTTCACAACTAAAAGGTTTGTTCTAGATAGCTAGCAAAAGCTCTACTCCTCAAGAATTTCACCTTGTGATAAAAGAGGTAGAATTGATTTTTC
Organism: Coptis chinensis; assembly: GCF_015680905.1. NCBI lineage: Eukaryota > Viridiplantae > Streptophyta > Magnoliopsida > Ranunculales > Ranunculaceae > Coptis > Coptis chinensis. Next base: position 81,568,031 of record NC_141464.1, read on the forward strand.
CTGAGGCAGCTAATTATCTACAAACTAATCAAAACCCTATGTGGTGGTCTAGGGCATTCTTTGGGTTTTAAGCTTCTTGTGAAGTTGTAGAGAACAATATGTGTAAGTGCTTTAATGGGACAATTGTGGAAGCAAGGGAGAAGCTAATTATTGCTATGCTAAACGATATCAGACTTCAAATGATGGTTAGAATGCAGAATAAGAGGGAGATCTTTGGTGAGTGGATTGACTTTTTAACCCCTTATGCTAGGAAAAAGCTATAAGAGAACAATGATGAGTCAAGGTTTTGGGAGACATGTGTGTGGTGAGTATGAGTTTGAAGGGAGAAAAGGGTTGGCTAATGCTTACACAGTGAATTTGAAAGACAGAATGTTTCGGCAGTAAACTGCTTCAACACAACGAGAGCAATGATAAAGAACACACTAAGAAACAGAGGAATTTTGATGTTGGGGAGATAAAACTGAACCAAAAAATGGCTGCCTACGTACCCAAGATCTATTCTCTAGGGATCAAGTTTCCACGTAGTTCCTTATGAAAAATAATGTAGTATTTATATAGGTAGAGTAGAGAGTCTTTGTAGCTCAAGTAATCTTGTTGCTTGAGTAATTGTGATAAAATATAACTATCAACTGATAATTATCTCTTTGATAAGAAATGAATCTTGACATAAATCAATGTACATTAGTGGCAAGCCATGTGGCTAAGGTTCAGCCTTAGACACGAGTTAATGAGCATGTACATTGATCCATGGTATTGTAAATTGGGCTTTAGCCCTGTCGATTAAACGAATAAAGTGGAGATTCCTACCAATGGACGTTCGTCACATAGGTGGGGGTCGAAACACGGCCCCCTCTTTGGCATGCGAACAAAGTTCATATGCCAAAGAAGAAAAAAAAAAGCCGGAATGTATAACGAAGTGTCGTGCGAAAAGAAATAAATGGAAAATTGACTGTCGAAAAAAATTCGTGAATTATCGGGAACGAAATAATGTCAAACTAACGTATACGGGACGCAATGTAGTTAAATAAAATATGGCCGAAAATGCACAGAAAAAAATAAAATATGCACAGAAATAAAATTGCAAAAAAAACTTGATTGGCAAAAACTGTACCGAACGCGTCACGTAATAATACGAAATTTGAATTCGACGATGCGTGCCAACGGAATAGCGATACTTGGATTATACCGTTGAAAATTAAACGTATGGGCAATTTAGTAATAATAGTAAGAAAAGGAAGTTAAATACGAATTGGACTCAAAGTATTGTGGAGGAGATAAAAATTGAGATTAGGGATGAAGTTGGAGTTGGAGTTAGAGAAGAATCCCACCAGCACTGGAAAACCCACTCGTAAACCCTATATAAGTACTGGTGTAGCTCTCGCATATCCCACTCCATAAAAAATACTTTATGCTCATCCGTCAGACGTAAGCAAGAAAAGTTTTGAAGTCGCATAAAGCTCGTCTTCTTCCGTATTACTGCCGCTTTTGAACGTTGTGTGCCGTCTTCCATCGAACAGGCACTTGTTCAGCTCATCTTGGATTTTCGGTAAGTAAAACTCTACTCCTTATACTCCTTGTTTTGATCAAGTATGACATGTAGACAAAGAAATTAATATAATTTTTATCTTATTTGAAAAAGAAAATCAAAGAATAAAGCTCTGTATCTTATTGACTACTATTAGTACAAACAACATTAATAGAAACGGTTGATCTAGTTAGACGTCCAGAACTGAGTTGAAGATAATCAATCATTTTCTTGTCACTCTGGGATGCCTTGGCTTAGAACATCGTCAGTACCTTGCCAATCCCATCAAAACGTACTTATGTCCAGGTTGAAAACTCAACACCTTGATAGCACCAGGTATAACCATCCTCTTAACTTATCCTAAGGAGGATTCAACCTGTCTAGGTGGGGAGCTCGGGTGGTATGAGCTTGATTTCTCTCGCTGACGCGGAGAAACCAGGTGGGGAAAACACTAAGCGGTGGTGCTGATTTTCATGGGTCGTTTCCATCAGCAACGAGCATGAAAACAACCAACTATTGCTATATGTCTAACGCCATGCATGAAAACACATACCTGTTATTAGTCTACTCGTTAACAAGCAGGAACTATCTCGGTATAAAAACAGATTTGGTTTGGTTTGTATATAGTTTGGAGGAAGCTCTGGAATTGACCTTTGTTTCCGCTGTGGAAGAAGAAACGCTGTGCTGGAGGCTGCCAAAACTTAAAAGTGAAAATAACAAACACGATATGGTGCAGCGCCAGTAAAGGAGGGGCATCATACATGCGCTTCTTTAATTTGGTCCAATGAACCCGGTTTTTGAGCTTTCTGACCCGTTTTTGCGGTAAAAGAAACGACCGTATTACACGGATGAAAGATAATCAAGAAGAAAAAAACTCGATGACGATCGTAGACTTGGTGAGGTGGAAAGAAGGTGATAGATACAACGAACACACGAAGCCGCGGCGACGGTCACTTAAAGAACTATAGAAAATATTAGTACTCGAGAGATTTGAGATGGACGAAGTGTATAAATTTGAAACGAAAATCGAAGAAGATGAAGTAGTAACGGCTTACTCACAATTAAGTTACGGGAGTGCAATTCCGTTAAGCAAATAAATTGCGCAATTATAGAGTTATTTTGGGCTGCTGAAGAAGACGGAGAAAAGTTCGGAGAATATGATAAAGCGGTGGCAAAAAAATTCGACAAAGATAAAACAGGTATGTCGAGATTTTTTCCCAGTTAGCTTCAAATTTTGGTTAAGTCTGAAAGACTAACGAAAATATTTGTATTTTTTTCGCAGGTTGAAACGGCGGAATTACGAGCAAAAGATATTGACGAAAAGTTTCGAACGGAAAGATCACAATATCGTATAAAAAATAATAATAAAGAAGCTGAATAAAGTTTTAAGCTTAGAAAGTTAACATAATCTAATTTTTGCGCGACGGAGAAACAAACAGTTATCTGAAGTCTCGGAAAGTTTCGCTCAGAAAATTCGGCTTAATGCCTTAGAAAAAATAATGAAGCTATCAAAAATATTCACTTGGTAAATTTTTCGTAGAAAGATCGGCAGAATGCCTTAGAAAAAATAATGATATCGACGAAAATTTTTAAACGGAAAATTTTTGGAGAAAGATCGACACAATGCCATAGAAAAAATAATGGCGCTGATTTGAAAATTTTCGCCGGAAAAATTTTTCAGAAAAAGATCGACACGATTAGCTTAGAAAAATAATGATGTTGACGAAAAATTTTTTAAAATTTTTCGTGAGAAAGATCGGCACGCGATACCATAGAAAAAAAAATAATGAAGCGACAAAAGTTTAAACGGAAAAATTCGAGAAAGATCGGCACAATGCTATAGAAAAATAATGACGCCGGAATTTAAAATTTTTCGCCGAAAATTTTTTTCAGAAAAGATCGGCAGAGTGCCTTAGAAAAAAATAATAACGTTGGACGAAAATTTTAAACGGAAAAATTTTTCAGAGAAAGATCGACAACGATTACTTAGAAAAAATAATGAAGCTTGACGAAAAAATTTCAGAGAAAGATTGGCACAAACGCTGCCATAGAAAAAAAATAATGAAGTTGACGAAAAGTTTCGCCGGAAAAAATTTTCGAGAAAAGATCGCACAATGCCATAGAAAAATTAATCGATATTGACGCTAAAAATTTTCGCCGGAAAATTTTTCAGAGAAAGATCGGCACGATGTCTTAGAAAAATAATGACGTTAGACGAAAATTTTCGCCGGAAAATTTTTCAGAGAAAGATCGGCACACGCTGCCTTAGAAAAAAAATAATGAAGTTGACGAAAATTTTTAAACCGGAAAAATTTTTTCAGAAAAAAGATCGGCATAATGCCTTAGAAAAAATAATGAAGCTGACGAAAATTTTCGCTCGGAAAATTTTTCGGAGAAAGATCGGCACAATGTTTAAAAAATAATGAAGTCGGAAGATAGTTAACCGAAAGCGCTAGCGAAACGAATGCAGATTTCGAAGAAGAAAACGAAGATTTAATAGAGCGACCGTAAGACAATTGACAGAGACAATTGATTAGGTAATTATGTGAATGTAATACCATAGAGCTAAAACTTCTTTTGATGAAAAATAAAAATAAAGATGGGTTTGCTATTGAATATTGTTGTTGTGTCAGATAACATACCTGCGGAATATTGACAATGTTGTATAGATTTATGTAATTGAAATGAAATAGAACGATACGCCCCCATGTAGAGAAAAACACCCCCAATGCGTACTTAACTTTGCAAAATTAGGCTAAGCGAGCATAAAAACGTTCAAACTTAGGCTGACGAAGCTAAACGTAGTAATCTCATCAGATTTTGTCGGAACGATAGTAATGGACTAAGCGAGCGTAAAATCGTTCAAACTTAGACTGAAAAAGTTAAATGCGATAACTTCGTCAGATTTTGTCGTAGCGATATTAACGAACTAAGCGAGCGTAAAAACGTTCAAACTTAGACTAGCGAAGTTAAATATAGTAACTTCATCAGATTTTGTCGTAGCGATAGTAATGAGTAAGCGAGCGTAAAAAGCGTTCAAACTTAGACTGACAAAGCTAAATGTGGTAACTTCGTCAGATTTTTTTCGTAATGATAGTAATGAACTAAGCGAGCGTAAAAGCGTTCAAACTTAGACTAACAAAACTAAATGTGGTAACTTCGTCAGATTTTTTCGTAATGATAGTAATGAATTAAGCGAGTGTAAAAACGTTCAAACTTAGACTGACGAAAAGATGACTGCAAAAGTGATGTGTCAAGCCCTTCGCTTCTAATGGCAGCGGAGAGATAAGCCAATGAATTTGCATGACGTAAGTCATTTCGGGGTCTTTAAGTGATAGAGATGCTATCAAATTGTCGAGCAGACTATGTATCAAACTAAGATAAGCCGCCATACGCTCATCTCTTGCTTCAAAAGACCTACCAAACTGATTTGCAACAAGGCGAGAATCCGTGTATAACTAGAGCTTTCGCGCCCCCAGTGTCAAAGTTGTTCTCAAGGTACAAATGGCATCCTCATACTCGGTTTCGCTATTTGAAGCGGCGAAGCCAAGTCGCACAGATTTCCCAATCTTTTCTCCACCGGGTTTAACAAAAACACATCCAATTCCCGACCCAGATTTACTATGGGAGCCATCTGAGTAAACAATACATAGGTCAATGGGTTTAGGAATTGCGTTTTCAAGTTGGTCTTCGTCGCCCCCAGTTATTAGCGGCAGAATGTCTTCCATAGATTCTTCCTAGCACAAAAAATCGTCAATAGGAGAATCATCAATCGGAAAATCAGCTACCAAAGAAGCCAGAGCATGTCCTTTTTCAGTAGTACGACTTTCAAAGACAATGCTATATGCATTAAGATAACTTTCCTATTCAGCTAATCTGCTTGATTCTGATAAAAAAAGACGAGTCTACCATCATCAATGAAAAGAACAGCACTAACAGCTTGAGTTGTAGCTGCCAGGTATATGCCACTAGGTTGACCCGTTGAAGGACTGGCCAAGTATTTCTTCAGTTGTTGCAATGTCATCTCACAATCAATGTTCCAAGTTGCCGCCCTTTTTAAAGTCTCAGTATCCTTCGATTTAACGACTATATCATCGATATAAGCCTCCATTATTTTTCCCAGCAGATCGGAAAAAATTGTATTGAAGAGTGAAATCCATTTCACCCAGAAGATTTAAACAGACAGACGCCCCCGGTCAAGCCTATGTGGAAGATGACACCTGCCATTACCTCTTACAAAAGTTAGAGATTTTAGGCGGTACACACTTTCGGGTCCGACTGGAGATTGTCTTTTTCTTTGCGTGTAATCAACCTATCTAGGTCGATAGTTTGTCTGGGATTGTGGTCTTCCCTCTAGTTGCTTCTGTGACACCTTCATCCCTGCCTGGTCGGACCTGTCTGGGATGACAATTTTTCTCAAATCTGTGAAGTCGGCCTTCCCCTGTCGTCACCCAGGTCTAGGATGAAGGTTTTCATTATACTTTCTTCCGCGGCGCCTTTCTTCCCCTCGTCGAATGGACTGTCTAGGATGGCGATTTTCCGCAAATCTGCGAGGTCGGCCTTCCTGTCCGCCTGGTCCAAATTGGGATGAAGTTTTTCCTTATACTTTCTTCCGTGGCGCTTTTTTTTCTCACGGGACGGACTGTCTAGGATGGCGATTTTCCGCGAATCTGCGGGTCGGCCTTCCCTATCAGTCGGTCAAATCTGGGATGAAGTTTTTCCTTTTACTTTCTTCCGCCGGCGCCTTCTTTTCGGCGTTTGTACCGCCGCCGTTCGCGGTAGCGGCGGCGGCGGTCTTCTTGTTTTCCGAACCTAGTAACAAAAGTACGTAACTTTTGTCACGTTGTTGCTTGATGTTCAAAAGTGAGTCGACATCCTTTGGCGCCTTGCAATTGTGGCGAAACGATTAACAAACCGATTTTCTAATTCATTGTATTGGTGAATTGATCTTGAAGGCAACTCACTAAACCAAATAAATGCTTCTCCCTTTAGAGTTGATGGAAAGAGCTTACATATGAGCGGATCATCTCCACCCCATAACACCAACTTATTTTTGAACGATAGAACATGCAAGCCAGGATCTCCTTTCGACTTATCATAAAGTTCAAAATCGGGTTGTTTGAAGTCGGGATGGTGGTAAGCTTCCTGAATGTCGAGCGAAAACTTATCAAGTACGCCATCATTGACTATCAAGTTTTTCATTCTTACATCCTTTGACTCTCTATCGTTAAGTTCTTTTGCAATCAACTCTTTCAACTGTTGTTCTGTTAGACTTAAAGTATTGGCTCGAACAACTGGACGCCCCCGGTCGTGCCCATGTGGAGAAGGATATCTTCCATTATCTCTTATTAGAGTTAGAGATCTTTGGCGGTACACACGATCAGCTCCAACCGGTGATTGTCTTTGTCTATCCCTGTAACCAGCCTGTCTAGGCCGGTAGTCACCCTTGGCCGGGTGGTCGGTATAATTATACCACTTCTCCATGTTTTGTTGCTCTTGTCTGGGATGTCCGCTTTCCCAGTCATGTCGGACATATCTCGGATGGCGGTCTTCCCTGAAATTGCTTCTCAGAGGTAATATTTTCCATTTGAGATCGGACATGTCTAGGGTAATAGTTATCCTTGCCAATCCGATTCTTCCCATAAGTACGGGTAATAGGGTCATTACTCTTAGAGTGTGCACTGGTTGATTGTGTTTGAGAAATAACACGTTGTTGAGGACGATGAAGTGGATCTTCAAGACGGTCCCATATCTTTGGAATGGCTGCGTCCCCCTTCGTGGTCGCCGATGTTGTTGAATTCTGACCTCGTCCCACCGCCTTTGCCTATTTTCCAGCTTCCTTCTCTAGTTCCTATTTTAAATTTTTTACTTGTCGTAACTCACGCTCAACCGTATTAGGAATGGCGGTAGCGGTGGCGGTGGTGGTGGCGGTGGCGCTGCTACGGTTGGATGTTGAGAATTGATCTTACCACTAGGAGCAACTTGATTGTTCAACGGTTCTTGCATTGGCCGATTTGAATTTCAAGGGTTGCAATTCCTATTAGCAGGAGGAATATGTTAACTATTTGGTCTGCTTTTTGTGCTTACCATCTTGATTGTTTCACGTGATAATGAATTCTAAATTCCCCACAGACGGCGCCAATTATGTTTCGGCAGTAAACTGCTTTAATACAACAAGAGCAATGACAAATAACACACTAAGAAACAGAGGAATTTTGATATTGGGGGAGATGAAACTGAACCAAAAAATGGCTGCCTACGTACCCAAGATCTATTCTCTAGGGATCAAGTTTCCACGTAGTTCCTTATGAAAAATAATGTGATATTTATATAGGTAGAGTAGAGAGTCCTTGTAGGTCAAGTAATCTTGTTGCTTGAGTAATTGTGATAAAATATAACTATCAACTGATAATTATCTCTTTGATAAGAAATGAATCTTGACATAAATCAATGTACATTATTGGCAAGCCATGTGGCTAAGGTTCAGCCTTAGACACGAGTTAATGGGCTTGTACATTGATCCATGGTATTGTAAATTGGGCTTTAGCCCTGTCAATTAAACGAATAAAGTGGAGATTCCTACCAATGGACATTCGCCACATAGGTGGGAGTCGAAACAGAAGTTGTAGTTGTCGGATGTGGCAGCTCAGTGGCATCCCTTGTGCACATGTTGTATCGTCTATCTATTTGTGTCATGATTCCCCGGCCTGGCAAGTATGTAAACAATTGGTATACATTAGAGGAGTACAGGAGGGCATATCTGACTTATATTAAGCCAATGAGGGGTGAGACTATGTGGCCACTAGCAGAAGGTAATGTGATTTTGCCTCCAAAAAATAGAAGGATGCCTGGTAGGCCAAAGAAGTTAAGAAGGAGAGAAGGAAAGGGTCCAAACACTAGCTTTAAAGTAAGTAAAGCTGGGACAGTAATAAGGTGTGGGAGATGTAAATAAACTAGGCATAATCAGAAGACATGTAAGCATCCAGTGCCAGAACCAGAACCAGTTCCGACAAGTGATGTAGCTGGTAATGGTGAAAGCTTTACTCGACCAGTAGTGATAACCAAGTGTGGGATATGTAGAGAACCAAGACATATTAGGAAAACTTGTATGATGCCAGAACCAGTTCCAATAGATAAAGTAATTAAGTTATACTTAGACATTCATATTCATACTTATATCATAATGTGAATTATGTTTCACTTGTGTTTTTTTGTTTTACATAGATACAAGAAGAAACAAACAATGCCAGAATGGACGATGCCAGAACCAGTTCCTTCAGATAAGGTAATTAAGTTATAATTAGAAATTCATTTTCATACTTATATCAAAATGTGTTTTATGTGTCGCTTGTGTTTTCTTGTTTTACAGAGATACAAGAATAAACAAAGAATGCCAGAAGGGATTGGTGTGTTAATTGGCTCTGAAACTGGAAACACTTTCATGGTGAGTTACAAACATGTGTGGTTTAAATGTGCTTTTGATTAGTTGTTGTCTTATACTAAAAATGTAAGGTTTAAATAGATGTCTGGACAAGGACAACCAGCCAGCATTGATGATCTCCCACATGTTGTGGACACTAACAATACTCAACTAAGTCAAGCTTCAATTGTCACAAATGACCCCCAACCTAAAAAGAGGTGGCCAACTTTGTTGATGGAATCTCCAGAAAGAATGCATGAAGCAGCAACACCTACTGTTCCACCAATTAGTGCTCCACCACGTGAGTCACCTAATGCCAAACAAAGCATAGTCGGGGAAAGAACAAAGACTTTGGGGTTGAAAATGGCAACAAGTTAGACAACAAGGCCAGTTTGGAAGTGAACTACTACTTTTAATGTATTTTTTGCATAGTTTTTTTGCTATATTTTGGACTGCTCCTGTAACAGTGATCCCTTTCCACATTCGTAGAGTTGTTGTCGATGTTCATAAATGAATAGGTAGATATGTGGGTCTGTTGACTGTCAAAGATTATTTGAGCTCTTTTAAAAAGATTCAAGTTCAAAAGATGCAATTGACCTTTTGTTCGTATTATGATTTTTGCTGGAACCTTTGTTCATTCAAATGTCAGAGATTTTTGTTTGTATTTATAAGTGAACCTTTGTTCGTATTCTAATTTTTGACTGTCAGAGATTATTTTTGCTCGTTTAAATGTCTAGAAAGTTGATTGAAGTGGAACGATGTGGCATATGATTTTAAGCAGTAGAATATATTTACTTATAGTTCTTAATTATGTGCTTCACACTCTTTTATTAGATTCTTGTCTACCCACATAATAGAATAACTTCAATTTTTGCATCATGCCACAATTCTTTCGCGACCTTTTTTAATGTTCAGTATCACTTCAAACCTGTTGATGAATTTTTCCGTGACTCTGAGTGCTATTAAAATCATGACAAGAGCAGAGAATTCTAGCCCTACATGGAGTTGCTGGAATGTAGTGGCTGCTATTAGAATAACCTTCGTAGAATAACAGCTTCTGTTATAAGAGTTTATAGGCACAATGTACCCAACTAGAATATGGATATCACTGACAAGCACAATGAACTTGAGATGAAAAGAAGAAAAAGGGTAAAGAAGCATGGGCACAGATCAACAAAAAATACTTGTAAAACCACAAGCCAAAATACTAGAACATGTTTGTCGCTACACATTTAAAACCACAACCTCACAACTCTCATACATTGTCAACCCCTGATAGCCTTTTTGAACAAAACCTCACGTTTAGTTACCATGATCTATATGACAACTATTGCATATACCACACAATTCACAGATTTCAAACTATTCCTTGCACAAGTTACATGTTTTGTTATATACTTTCTTATCAAAGTATATCCATGTTACAGCACTACAACCATCACGACAACACTTGAGATATTTGTGTTGAAGAGTTCCACCATTAGAATAGCCTATTTCAACTTTCATGAATCCGCAACACCAATAATGAGGGCAATGAATACCAAAATACGGGCATGTTGAAGCGTAATGGCCCTCGTCATAGCATAGTTGACATACGTGATGATGTTTAATAACAAAATAGTCATATATTTATTTTCTACAAAGATTATTATGCAAAACAATTTTCTGCAAAATTGAGAATAACCTAAAATATTTTCGAATTGAATTAGATAAAGTTTAAATTGCAGTCAAAAGAATACTAAGACAAGGATGCATTTGGCTTTGTCATTTTCAAACAATTAAGTGATGTTTAAGTTGAAACAGACGGTAATATAAATAATTAAGTGATGTTTACCCTACTGAATCCACCTGAATATTTTGGTATCACATTTGTCAGAAAAAAAATTGTCAAGGAGAAAATATATTTGTCTCTTCGGTCTTCTCACTCTCTGAACTGTACCGAGGTCATTCACATAATTAAGTTCAAAATCATTCAATCGTAGCTAAATTTCTAACAACCAATAATTTGTGGATGTTACACTATTAGAATTACAACAAAAAGAAAAATGAAATATATAAAATATCTATTTTTTTGGGTACAAATTACTCACCTTTGGAGCAGCCACAATTACAATTTGAGTTCCACCCATGATGCTAGGTTTGAGTTCCACCCACAATTCCAATTGAAAAAGGTTTTTTTTCGATCACCGAAACTGTAATTTGGGGAAGACATATTGTTATACCAAGTTCCTAAATTGCAAAAATCAAATAGTTTAAACTGTCATATAAGTTTGGTACTCTTTTTCAGTCGTTTTTCAAAACTAATAAGGCGTTGGTCCCCTTTTCACTGAACTTCACAAACATGTCATTGAGGAAATTCATCAAACGCTTTCCCTCCAATTCCCTTATACTCAAAACCTTCACTACATTCACTTCACAACCTCCACTTCCACCTCAACTCCACTCACAAACCTCCCTAGAACAATCACAACCTCAAAACCAACAAGAAAGAAAACAAAAAGACCCACATTCTCTAATGAAAGAAGACCCAATACAAGTATGTTCAGACCTTTGGTTCAAAACCTTCTCAGACTCCATAACCAAACCATTCTCAAACCTTACTGGCTTTCTCAAGAAATTTGACTTGTGGGTTTTAGCTTACCAACGTTCTTGTGCTGAAGAAACTGGTTCTTTCCCACCTCGAAACGCCATTCATTTCAATGTCTTACGTGACCTTTTATCGCTTCAAACTGCTGTTTTGAATGGGCAGTTTGTCTGGGGTATGAAGACTGACCTAATTCTTCGTTCTCCCAATGATAAACTGGGTACAAAAGTACTCTCGAAGCGTAAGCTTCAAGCATTGTTAGAGTCCGATGAGCGGAGTTTTCAGGACCGCGTTGTTCAAGAGGTGTTGTTGTATATATTGGAGCCTGTTTTTGAACCTAGGTTTTCGCCTAAGTCACATGCTTTTCGACCTGGGCGGAATGCTCATACGGTTATTAGGACTATTAGGAGTAATTTTGCTGGGTACCTTTGGTTCTTGAAAGGGGATATAAGTGGTGTTTTTGAGAATGTTAGAGTAGATATGTTGATGGGTTGTTTGGAGAAGGGTGTAAGGGATAAAAAAGTGTTGGGGTTGATCAAATCAGCTCTTAGGACTCCTGTTAGGAACCAAGTGAAAAAGGAGAAAGAGGAACCTAGAATGATGAAAAAGAAGAAGAAAAAGAAAAAAGGGACTAGGAAGAAAATTCTTAATGAGAATGAGCCGAAACCTGATCCGTATTGGTTGAGAACCTTCTTTAGTTTTTCGCCAATGGAAGCGGCAATGGTCCCTTCCTATGGTCATTGTGGGATTCTGAGCCCTTTGCTTGGTAATGTATGCCTTACTGAGTTGGATAATTGGATGGAAGAAAAGATTATTAAGTACTTTTGTCCCTCGAAGTTTGATTCTATATGGAAGGACTCCATTACTGATGGTTGTCACAATCCTGCTTGGCCAGAATTTGTGCCATCAAGTGGGAGGGAAAAGACAAGGAAAATGGACTACATTCGGTATGGGGGTCATTTCTTAATTGGAATTCGAGGGCCTAGAGAGGATGCAGTAGAGATAAGGAAGGCATTGGTTGAATTTTGTGAGAGCAAATATGGGTTTAGGTTAGACAATTCGACAGTGGAGATAGAACACATCAGCAGGGGAATTCAGTTCTTAGACCACATAATCTGTCGTAGGGTGATACATCCAACATTGCGCTATACAGCGAGTGGGGGGAATATTGTGAGTGAGAAGGGTGTTGGAACTTTGCTTTCTGTTACTGCTAGTTTACAACAATGCATACGACAATTCAGGAAGCTTCAGTTTGTTAAGGGTGATAAGGATCCTGAGCCATTGCCATGCACACCAATGCTCTATGCAAGCCAGTCACATACAAATTCTCAAATGAATAAGTTCCTTGAGACCATGGCTGATTGGTACAAATATGCTGACAATCGCAGAAAAGTTGTTGGATTTTGTGCATATGTGATACGCAGCTCTCTAGCTAAGCTCTATGCAGCAAGGTATAGACTGAAGTCTCGTGCAAAGGTATATAAGATTGCTACACGTGATCTCAGCAGTCCATTAAGAGAGTATAGTAATACTTCAGCACCTGAGTATTCAGATCTCTTAAGGATGGGTCTTATTGATGCAATTGAAGGTGTTCAGTTTTCTCATATGTCCTTGATTCCTCCATGTGATTATACTCCATTTCCCAGAGACTGGATCCCGGATCATGAGAGGGTATTGCACGAGTATATTAAGTTGCAGGACCCTAGATTCTTCTGTGAGTTGCATAGATCAGTAAAACGAGAAGGTTTAGTTTTTCCACAAGATGAAATATCCAACATTGTGTGGGATTATAAGACTTGTGGGATTTGGAGTCGCCGAACCCGTAATGATGATATCAAGCAAATAGAAAGTTCCAGTCAAGGTGGCAGTAGTGATTCCGTACACACTTGAGTTGTTTGAAACTCTTTGTGATCTGCAGATGTGTGCTTGAAGATGACGTAACTCACGTAAGATTGTGCATTGCTATGAACTCAATATCTCAAGACAAATGGCTGCGAAGTTTAGCTCGAGCATGATAGGTGTCTCACTGAGGTAGGAAACAAACTTGCTATTGTGTTTGATTTGTTGTGGCTCATATAATTTGAACTAGTATGCTGTCATAAGAGCTATCAAGCTTAGCAAGAACGTGTTAAAGCTTCACCTTTTTGTACTTTATTTCTTTGGTGGACTCTCCTATGTAATTCAGCCTCATTTTTTTATCACTTAGTTTTTTTGTAGGTAGATTTATTCTTATTTGCATGTATGCCTCTATTGTATTGTCATCAAGTATTTGAAATTCATTTTCGAAAAATATGTCTACCTTCAGGGCATTGTCAGAGAATACAAAGATGACTTCACTTTGTAGAAAGGAAAGATGCAAAAGGAACTGTACATAGTTGGCATGGATTTGGCTATATTTTGCAGCATGTAAAGGATCAACATTGGCTGATCATTCTGATGATTTTTTCCAAAAGGTGAGTTGTAAGGCGGCCCTTACTTGAGTATCTGCTAAACTTGAATCTTGTTCTTACATTTACCATTTGTTCGTGTGTTATGTTTCACAACCTCTGTAGAGGTAGTTACACATTTGTTCTTCTAGTTTAGGGGCTGATGGATTGATATATTCTAAATGAGCTTCCTCGCATGGGCAGTACCAAATTTTACACCAGAGCGATCTCAGCAATGGTTTAAATGACTGTCTGGCACTTAACCCCTTTATGCTGTCAGAGCACAAGATATATTTTTAGCATATAGACACAGTCACAGAACAAACAAAATAAGATCACTTGATTAACATCTACCACATTCTTTCAGGTGATATTTCCGCCTGTGACGGAGATTTATCAACATTGTAGAATAAGTTGAAGAAGAGGTGACTAGTTGATTGTATTAGAAACGTCTCATCTTAAATGACACTCCCAGACCAATAACCGCAAAGGTAATCCACAAAAAGGAGAGATGGAAATACGGAGCGGCTTACAGATACCATAGACCCCGTCAACAGTTGGAAAAACGCTGCAGGGAAAAGCAAAGGAGATAGATTGATTCAAGAAGAATTCTAATAGTCTTTAGATTCCTCAAGGACCCTTTTGAAGAAAATTTGTACTTGGCGGCTTTTGTAAGTTGGATATACTTGAATGTACTCTTAATGATGGTGTTCCTCCAATTTTTCTGTGTTTGTTGTAATAGCAAACTACCTGAAAACTACAGAATTCTCTACCCCCTCCCTAATATGCCCTATACTCTTGTGTGGAGAGATCATTACCCCCGTAACTTACTAGCCAAATCAAAGAGTTGGAGGCAAGTATCCTCACACTTTCACGTATGTAACAATGTCTTGCAGCACTCTTAGGAAATATTGCATTTATTTGAAATTCTGATCACGAAGGAACAAAATTCTCGATTACACTGATATAAGTTTGTGTGCTAATGAATTAGGAACCTAAGATTTTTCAGCATCCATGCGCTCAAGAACTCGCCGAGCTTCCTCCTCTGTGGCTGGAACAACAGTAAGAATCTTATTTAATCCATTTTTCTTCAAGGCTTCAGGCTTAACAGTGAATGTGAAGTAAAATGTGTTTGATACCTCACTAGTCCTAAGCTCAGGCCTTGTAACATGAGCAACAACTTCAACATTGATCAAAGGCTGCTCCAAGTTCTCAACTTCTGTATACAAAACACATGATTTGAATCGAAGAAAGTCTCCAACATCTACAGGCCTCAAGAAATCAACATGATCTACTTCGAGAAAACATGGCCTTAGACCAGCAAAAGCATAAGCTGTTGAAAAGGCCAACTCAAATGCTCTGTGCATTAAAAACCCACCAAAGATTCTTCCATGGATGTTCCTTTGCTGTGGTTGGCATATTATAGAGTTCTCAAGTGTCGTGTCTCTTATAAGAATACTGTCTCTATTCGCCAATGCCGGCATGTCACAGAAAATCCTTCCTTCAGCTAACAATGCATTGAGCCTTTCTGTTTCTTCCCCCTTCTCCAATGCTCTTCCACGTTCATTTCTCATCTTTTTCCTTAACCTGTCTATTTCTTCCATTTCCTCAAAAAGATTCTTTTCTTCTTCTGTTTCAGGCAAAAGCCTATTAACTGGTGCTGATTTCCCAGTCTTGGAGTCACGCGCCACGAATGTAAAGTTTGCAGTTAGAGCTACATCGTCGTCATCCGTAGTATCAGTTTTTTCGCCTTGGCAGGCTTGCTGAATGACATCAAGTTTAATTGCAATGGAAGATCTTCCAACCCAGGTAGCAGCACCAACTATTTTCAGATCAGTATCAACGCGAATTGGCTTCTTTAAAGCAATCTTATCAACAGAAGCAGTAACCAATAAAAGCGGCCTAGTTGTGTTATTATCATCAGAACAATGCTTAAATGAAATAGTACCTGCAAGAGCATCAAGATCTTCAAGAAGTTTACCAATTCTAACCTCATTCCAAGGGTCTCTATACTGCTCCCTAAGACTATAATCAGTAGAAAAGTTATAAAGAATACTAGTCCGGCTTCGCGACGGGGCTTTTGTAAGTAATTCTGTCTGTGGAGGAGCATCAGTGGGAGGATCAAGTAGTCTTTCAAAGATATTTGATCTTGCTTCCCATAGCGCATTTGTTACAGGTGAATGATACATTCCTGGCCAAAGACTAAGGGGTTTTCGGAGTGAAGAACTTGCGTCTATGGTCTCAAATGGATTTGCAAAAGTTGAATTAACAGGAATGGTTTTGGATGGAGAGGATGTGGAATTGTTGTCCATGGTTTTTTCTGATGGTCTTAGACTTGATGAATGAAAGGTCCTTGTATTTTGACACGCTATTGATGGGATATAGATGTGGGTGTTGTTGGTAGTGAGTTGGGATAATTTGGTTGTTGTATGTGTAGGTGCTATGGTTATGGTTGTGTGGTAATGTTTTGCAGTTTTGAGAGTTGGTCTATAAAGGAAAAGGAGAAGTGGTCTTGGAGGTGATTTCATGGCCTAATTCATGGATGATGACTACAAAATTCCTCTTTATAATAACAGAAAATGAGAGTTGAGACCATGACTTTAGGGAAAAGAAATGATATCCATGGTATGATTACCTCATGGCTGAAATGCTACTACCGCAAGTCCGGAGATATGGGATCTGAGTTTAGATTCTAGTGCTCTCTAGAGTATACACAAATAAATGCTGGAATTTTTACGATATGTGCCGATTGTTTGGAATCTGAAATAGGGTGTGTCGGCAATTAAATGTTGGAATTTCGTTGGCTTTTGTAATCTTCCAAATTTCCAATATAGTCCTCGATATATTAGCTTTGGGTGTTGCCGGCTTGGCATTTTAGTTTTGAACTTTGAACTACTGGACTTTGGTATCTAGTTTTTTTTTTTCCTTAGAACAAGTCCGATGGGGGGCTATATGGGTTGTTAAAGTCAAAATAGCACCCCAACCACAAAAATGTCATTCAAATGGTGTTGTTAAAAGAGTCTTTAAATTGGAAGAAGTAAAAAACTCAGCCAAAGTTAAGACCTTCGCTAGCAGCTACTATAATAAGTTCGGGAGATAGACGATATAGTTTTTGCCATTCGTGTGTTAAATTTCGACGGACGGTAGAAACTGTACCATCCATTAAAAAAAAATCAACTTAAGTTATAAAATAATAGACGGACGACATATATCATTTAGCGCTTCAAAACAGAAAACACGATTAGATTGATTTTTTGATTTTGGAGTGCTAAATTTGGTTGGACAAGCTAAAAAGCTATGTGGCACCTTTTAGCCGTCCAATTTAATAGCTCTCCATTGGATTTACTTTTATTTCGTTATATTTAGCTGTTTAGGGTTTACTTCCCACACAGCAATATATGGTCAATAGCAGCCACAATGTCAATGGTCAATGTTGTTGAGGAGTTTATGGATTGTAGAGGTTGGTGACCAGTCCAACAGACAACAGGAAACCGCATCGCACATTGACATTTCACATTCGACATCACATATGCCCCAAAGTTATGGGGACGGGGACCTCAACAATAATCAACGAATCTACTTAGAGTGAGGTAGTAAAATCACCTCCAAAAATATCTTAGAGAGAATACATTTTGATTGAAGTTACATGCGACGTATAAAAGATTAAAAGGCGAGTATTACTCTTGACAATTCTTGTCATCAAAGACATCGATACATTTTCAATGAGAAACTAACATTGTTGTTAGTTTTGAAAGAGAGTTTGAGTTATCTGCTCGTCAAAAAGAAATCAATTGGATACTTGTAGTTGGAACATGCAAATAAAATTCTACTTGCTATTTCGATGGAGGGACTTTGACAATGTATGTCACAGATAGAATATCGTGTTATTTTCCGGTATCGTCTTATAATTCCTCTATAATTTGATGGTGGTCTTTGTCCTGTATGCAAAAAGAATAGACTAAATGTCTTTGGAAACCATGTAGCACATTGTACTATAGACATTTTTCTGGTTTTAAATACCGACATTATTATGTCATTTTGGAGGGTTGGGGGTACAAATGAAGAAAGAGACTCATGTTAACTTTCTCAAGATGAGGGCAAATCGACACTTCGCCTTGTGGATGTCTTAATTTATAGTTAGTTTGAAGAAAAACATATATGTGTTGATGTAACTGGAGTCTTTCCATTGGTAAGGCTAGGAAAATCTTGACTTTGAGGTGAGAAAAATGACTAAAATAGCAACAATAGAGAATATTGAGAAACATGATGAAACTTGTGGGGCTAACCAACATTGTTTTATTATATTTCGTTCAGTTTTAACACTTTTGGGTTCTTGAGACAATAGTCTATTGAGCTCCTAAAGAGATTTCATAAAGTTATGGGTAGTAATGTTATGACAGTTTGTTCTAACGAATTTATTTTTAGAATAATAGAATTTGTTATTCACAAAAAATTTGTGGCCCAGCTTATTTAACGTTTGTCATAATTATTTGTAATACTCGTTTTTAATAAAATTTCATTTAAAAAAAAAAAAAAAAAAAAAACAAACAAAAAAAAAAAAAAAAAAAAAAACAAACAGCTGGTTATTTCCGTACATGGTCCTGGTCTCCCTGAATATTCTAAATAGTAAATATGGGTAATATCCATTTGGTTTGTTCTTCTAAGAGTATCTTTAGGAGAGATACTTTCCTAACATCAAACACCAAATTTCCAACAATTTGATATTTTTCCATCTTCAAGAGAGTCACATGCTGATGAAAACACCAAACCAAATACCAAATTGGTCAAAATTTGGTTCCAGCTTTGGTGATATATATATATATATATATATATATATATATATATATATATATATATATATATATTATGCAAATCATACTAATATATATATTGAAACTCTTCACACAAACATAGGACTGCAGTTTGAAACTAACATACAACTTGGAAGATCTGAGCTTCCTAACTGTTGGTTGGCCCAAGCAACTAATAAGTCAGCATCCCCATTAAAAACCCTACTGATCCATCTAAACTCACAGGAACTAAAATCAGATACCAACAACCTAATATAGGTTCTTACAACTTCCCAATCCCATCTACACGAGCTATCCTGTAAAGCTCTAATCACTTCCAGATTATCCCCTTCAAGCACAAAATGTTGTCCTCCTAAAGACTTTGCTAGCACACTTGCCACTTCAGCTGCTGCTGCCTCCAAAGCCTTAAACCGTCTGACTGCTGCTCCCACAATGAGTCCCTCGTTATCACTTATCAGTTGCAATTGCTCCAGCTCCAGCTCCAGCTCCATCCAGTTTGCGTGCAGAAAAG
This sequence comes from Coptis chinensis, assembly GCF_015680905.1. Classification (NCBI taxonomy): domain Eukaryota; kingdom Viridiplantae; phylum Streptophyta; class Magnoliopsida; order Ranunculales; family Ranunculaceae; genus Coptis; species Coptis chinensis. The sequence goes on from NC_141464.1 coordinate 81,587,308, forward strand.
AAGCATCAAATCTAATAATTATGCTGTCATTTTGCATTATAGGAAAAACTTGCTCAAAACTATTTTCTACTAAAGATAAGGCAGGTTTAAAGTTGAGATAGTCTTCGATGTATGCCAGATAGCATTTGTCTGCTCCAACTCTACTCTCCCTGATCATCCTTTCTCGATTTGCTTTTCTATTATCAAACTTGATCTCATTCCTGGTTTGCCAAATCTGCTGGAGCAAGAACACAAAGTGGGTGCCTACCAGCCTTTGTTCATTGTCAGCATTGCAGCACCAAGTCAAGACAAGGTCCAGTCTTTCTCTCAGCGAAAGCTGTTGGTCCTTGTGAATTCTTAGGCCAACTTGTAATCCAAACCACACTGTTCTCACCCATTCACAGGTAAAGAATAAGTGTTCTGTAGATTCCATCTCCTTGAGACAGTAAGGGCATGAGAAATCCCCTATCATCTTTCTCTCAGATAGGATGTCCCTCATGGGTAACACTTGCATATACAGCTTCCATAGAAACATTTGTATATGTGTTGGGATAGGAGTCTTCCAAATGTGCCTTAGAGTGAGTGGGTTACAGCTATAGCTTTGCCCCACATCATCCTTAGGCTTAATAAGATTGTATGTTGATTTAACTGTGATATCCCTATATCTATCTTTTTCCCATCTCATCTTGTCAACAGAGGTTACTTGTGGTCTAACTTTGACCTCTAGGATCTTATTACAGATGAAAGAGTCTAGATGAAGGCTGATCTTAGCCTCATCCCCCCCACTCTTATCTATCCTAAACATATCAGAGACCACCAGATCTTGCCAGGCAGGTACCACCACCCCCAACTCCTCCAGAGTTATAGGTTTTTCATTGCATTTTAGCCATGGATCTTGCATGATAGAGGTGGAGTTACCATTGCCAATGGCCCAAATCAAGCATCCACTTATATAACTAAAGGTCTTATGTATGCCTTTCCAAAAGAAAGAGGCTTTGTTAGGGGGTTTTTTCATATCCCCTATCCAATTTTTACCATAGATACTAAACATAGTTCTCATCCAGAGAGATTGAATATCAGTGGCAGCTTTCCATAGAAGTTTAGCCAACATGGCTTTATTCATGTCTCTTGCCTTCCTTAAACCTAAACCTCCAGTTTCCTTGGGCTGACATATGTGATCCCACCCTATGATGTGGACACATTTTGAGTGTTCCTTTCCAGACCACCAAAATCTCTACAAGTCTTTATCAATCTTATTGCAAGTAAAAACTGGAAGCAAATAAGTTGACATGGCATATAAAGAGATGGCCTAAATCACAGCTTGGATGAGAGTAATTCTCCCAACTTGAGACAAGACCTTGGCTTTCCAGCCTTTAATTTTATTATGTATCTTGTCAACCAAGTAATCAAAGTCCTCAGACTTATTCCTTGTTAACATAATGGGGACTCCAAGATATTTTTCTTTAGGAGCAAAGTTTCTCACCTTCCAGAATCTTTTGAGTCTGATCTTTTGTCTATAGGAGACATTTCTGCTAAAAAAGATACTGGACTTTTTATAGTTTATCTTTTGGCCAGAAGCCTCACAGTAGTTATCCATAATCTTTTTTAGATTCCCACTCTCAACAACACTTGCTTTAATAAACAGAATGAGATCATCAGCATAAAGCAGATGTGTTAAATCATGAGAGAATCTTTTAATCTTTATCCCATGCACCTCCTTTTCTTGTTCAGATCTAGTCACCATTCTAGATAGTGCCTCAGAAACTAAAATAAATAAGGGGATAAAGGGTCCCCTTGTCTAATCCCTTTTTCAGGGACAAATATCTCTAAAGGAGACCCATTTAACATGACCTGGAAAGACACAGTAAACACACATTGCTGAATTATGTGCCTTCACTTTTGGTTGAACCCCAACTTCTCAAAAATACTATCCAGGAAAGACCATTCAACTCGATCATAAGCTTTAGCCATGTCCAATTTTAGAGCAAGCCAACCCTCATTCTTGGTCTTCATGTTTTTCATGTTGTGGAAGACTTCACAGGCTAAACCAACATTATCTCCTATGCTTTTGCCTTTGGTGCTGTATCAAATCTCTCTCGTGGTTTTGGAAAAACCGCGCGGTTTTTCTAACATCGTGTGGGCTTGGGCTACACAGTGGGCTTCAATTACCCGATTTTGCAAAAACTGCGCGAGATATTGGGAAAAAAAATAAAGAAGAAAGTTAATATGCGAGACATCCCGTGATGTTTTTGGAAAACCGCGTGGGATTGGGCCTGTCAAATGGGTTTCAGTGGCGCGGTTTTGGGAAAACCGTGTAGGCTATATGGCGCGGTTTATCCAAAATCGCGTCATTTGATATCGAAAATTTGATGTTTTTTCTAAAGATAGTTTTTTGGTTTGGTGTTTGGTTTTGTTAAAAAATTTGGTGTTTTTTTTTTCTCTGCTAAAAATGCTATAATGCCAATATATCAAAAATGACCATACTTCCAAGATTTAGACTACATACAGAAATACTTCAAACAGTTTGCCTATTAATTACTAAATGAAGGTCAAAGGTCGGTGCCCATGACATGTGAATTGTAATCCAAATGTCCAAACATGCATGCAAATGAAGATTTTTTTGGTAACATGCAAAAGAAGTTAACCAACACGGCAACACACATTTTATTGATAGGTAGGTGGTTTTCTTAAGTGGTCTATTGAGGTGAGTTGATAAACTATAGAAATGGTGAATGTTCATGTTCTGCACTTGTACCAGCTGGCGTGCGCTGTTGAATTTCCGGTGTATGAAGAAGTTGCGCGAACTCCAAAACTTTGCTGGAAATTTAGTACGTTTGAACTAAACGGGCATATTTTTGAGTCAAACACAACGAAACAGAATTATGTAAGTGACTCAGATAAACTAATGAAGCCTTCCTACAAAATCTCCGAATTCTTTCAAAATGGAGAATGCTGTGGAGCAAAGTTACCACTAGAAACAACGTAGAATTTGCAATGATTAATTCTCAGTGACATATCAAGTAACACATTAACTGATTAAGATTAAGTGATGGGTTAGTTAGTGTTACACACACCCCACCCCCCACCCTCCTAATGAGTCAATTAGGATTTCTCTCTAGTAGATGGCCAATTAGGTATTTTCTCCAAATACACACAAAAAACACACTGTCAACCCAAATTTATTTTTATTTTTATTTTTTGTACTTGGGGAGAGACCCTAATTTCGTGGGAATGAAATCCTAATTGGCTCATGGTGTTGGGGGGGTTATTTTTGTACTTGGGGGGGGGGGGGGGGTTAATACTAGTTAACCCTTAAGTGATTAACATCAACTATGAATGCATGAGCAGTTGGACTTGTGAAGGTTTTACAAAATGGGGTTTTAGGTTTTGGTCCTCCTAATAATAACATAATTAGGCTTTAGTCCAAAAATGATCGTTTATTAGGTTTTGGTCATCCTGACTGTGAGTTGACCGGGTTGACTCACCATGGCCTTAGTCAATCTTTTATGATTTTCTTATTACCCACAATACCCCTCCACGTGAGTCATGAGTAAATATAAATAATTAAGTTTTTGGTCGTTCTGAAAATATTTGTAAGACTCCAATTATTTTTTCATTATTTCGTAATAATATTTAGCATTTAGCATTTCGAAATTTGATATTTATTTCTTGGTCAATGTGCTAGTAAATGTGGGCTTGACTTTTTGATAGAAAGATAAAAGAGAGAAAATTAGTATTTTGAATTTTGAATTTTTGTGTAGAGATTTTTAATATTTGGAAAGTTTTCAAAAGATATATTAATATAATGTATATAATAAATATAATACTTATAATAGAGAAAAATATTCTATAGTTAAGAATAGAGATATTTTGTAAAATAGGAAGTTTCTAAAATGTTAAGCATGATATAAATTCTTTAGAATGGAATGGTTTATACAAAAGTTAGGATTTTTAAGAAAAATAAGTTTTTGCTTAGAACTAGACAAGTTAACGCATCTTTTAGCTAGCTTAGGATCAGATTTCTAAGCAAAAACTTATTTTTCTTAAAAATCACAAATTTTTGATAAACCATTCCATTCTAAAGAATTTATATTATGTTTAACATTTTAGAAACTTCCTATTTTACCAAATATCTCTATTCCTAATTATATAATATTTTTCTGTATTATAAGTACTATATTTATTATATACCTTATATTAATATATCTTTTGAAAACTTTCCAAATATTAAAAATCTTTACACAAAAATTCAAAATTCAGAATACTAATTTTTCCTCATTTCTCTTTCTATCAAAAAGTCAAGCCCACATTTACTAATATGTTGACCAAGAAATAAATATCAAATTCCGAAATGCTAAATATTGTTACGAAATAATGAAAAAATAATTGGGATCTTACAGCTATACATATCTCAAAACCGAGTTTAATTAAACCAAAAACAACCAAACCGATTTTTTCCCCAAACTCTCCATTGATGCCATTACTGCCTTTCAAAGCTTCATCAGCCCCACTCTCCAACACTCAAACACACCCCCTATAATCAATCATCATTCAAGTATTCAACCAAAAACCACAACAACAAAAGTTCAAATAATATAGTTCAAATCATATACTGGGTGATTTCTTTTGGCTTGCGCCGCCATTAACAACCTATTCTGAGTTCCAACAGTTTCAATAATTTCAATAATTAAGAAAAACAATATATAACATTTAACTAGTTTAACAATTCGGCAGGATAAGAAAAATATCGAAAAAAGAATAAGTAGAACAAAACAGAGCGGAAAAACTCTGACAGCAAAGTTTTTTTCTTCGTTTCGGTGAAATAGAAAAAGCATAACTACTCACCTCTTGTATCGAGAAAAAGAGGCATAGAGAATATTACGCCAGAAATCCGATCCCAAGCTAGCTAAAAGATGCACGATCCGTGTCTCCGTTCTTTCTTTTAGTTAACTTGTCTAGTTCTAATAAAAAACTTATTTTTCTTAAAAATCCTAAATTTTTGATAAACCATTCCATTCTAAAGAATTTATATCATGCTTAACATTTTAGAAACTTCCTATCTTACCAAATATCTCTATTCCTAACTATAAAATATTTTTCTATATTATAAGTACTATATTTATTATATACCTTATATTAATATATCTTTTGAAAACTTTTCAAATATTAAAAATCTCTACACAAAAATTCAAATTTCAAAATACTAATTTTTCCTCCTTTCTCTTTCTATCAAAAAGTCAAGCCCACATTTACTAGCACGTTAACCAAGAAATAAATATCAAATTCCGAAATGCTAAATATTGTTACAAAATAATAGAAAAATAATTGGGGTCTTATAGCTATACACATCTCAATAGAATCTCGTCCCGAGATTTGAAAATAAGGTAAGCTATACGAACAAATAACATTGGTTATTAACTTATAACATATACAATAATGTACCGAGATTAAACTTAAGCAAGATAACGTTAATATTAATTATTTTTAAATAATTTTATAATATATGTTCTCATGCCACTACAAAATCTATTACAGTTTAACTGTCTATATTAAAATAAATTATTACTAATTTCACTTAAACACAAGACAAATATATCGTTTCTCATTAGCATGCAGTTTCTTGACACGGAACAACCTCTACGAAAAAATAATATTCTGCTTAAATTAATCAATAATGTGGGTAAGTTCATCCCTACATAAAACATTAGGGAGTTTTTCATTATCATACACAAAAGAAAATTAGTGTCCTAATACACTTAAAACAAAAATAACTCATGTTATTGAAACTATAATAAAAAAATCTCAAACATTTTAATTAAGGGTACTCCCGTAATAACAATAAAATCATATGAGTCAAACCGAAAGAGAAACATCTAATTAACAATACAAACAATAATATGAATCAATAACGTTCACTACTCTAAACATCAATGTATCATCATCAATAACGCATTAAAACACTCTTATCCAATTTTACATCAATTTTCTCTCATGAATATATCAAAATTTATTTTCTTTTACTAGTAAACTATATTTTTTTTTCTTACTAAACAAACAAATCAAGTTTCTCTTATTATCATGGATGACCATCTAAATAATCTGGTTAACAGTGGACTAGTGGCAAAGTTTGGGACTAAATAATCTTGAGGGCTGGTAGGTCTCGGGTTCGACTCTTAGTAAGAACAAGTTTTTTGTATTGATGTGGTAGGATGGAGCATGTCGTTACAAAATGGTATAAGAGCCGAGGATGGTTTGATCTTAAAGTGGTGGGAATGTGATACCCCTGGGCGAGGCCTCGGAGGGGGTATGATGGAAAGACACCTAACCCGAGTATGGGTGTGACGGTTGCACCATGATGTGATCCCACTTCGCTTAAGCAGCTGTTCAAAGATCTTGGCTATGAGTAATTTATCCACCAAATCCTAACATCAAGGCCTTTTCCATATCGTTTGGTTGTGGGGTTGGTGAGAACTCCACAGTTAAGCGTGCTCGGGCAGGAGTAGTTTTCAGAATGGGTGATAGTATCGATGTGGTAGGATGGAGCGGGTCGTTACAATATCTTCGTTTAGGTTTTGGTCCTTCTGCAGTAAAAATTGATGCCAAGACTACTGAGTCAGGACAATCAAGTGTTGCTAGTTGACATCTATTTTCAAGACAATCAGGTGGAATTTTCATATCATGGGAGAAACTTAGTGGTGAATCCTGTTGGTACTACACTTCAACAATATGGAAAAATTGAACAAAACAAAACTTTATAGATAACAGTATGAATGAAGAAGATGATGTTTCATAGAATAAAACAAATAACAATAAAAGAAATTACTCTTGATGATTGAGGCTTGCAAATGCAATGTCCTAAAGACTAATTTCACCACTGTCTGAGTGCTCACAGTTCTTCAGGCATCATCTCCCCAGGATACAACAATCAGTTACTTCGAAATCATAGCACCACAACTTCAAAGCCCTAGTGAACCTTTTAATGGATGTTTGTACTTTCAATGACACTTCAGAAATCGACAAGGAGAAAAGACATGCACGTTTTGTCACTCTCAAAAGTTCTTTTCTCTTCTTCAGAGATCTTTCTCTAGTGTGTTTTGAATGAAGAAGACAAAAGTTTAAATAAAATGAAAGTGTCTCTTCAAACAGCCAACATGTCTGTTCCAAGAATCACTTTGTCTCTTCAAGCATGTTTTTTCAAGACAATGTTTAAAGAGTTTTATAGCAGACAGAAAAGAGAAAGACATGCAGTTACCAAAAAAATAACCATCAGTAAGACAGTAACTGTCTATGACATCCGAAAATAAAACTAAGTCCCAACCATCCAAGTCCAAGACCCCCCAAGGCCCAATCATATATCATAGAATATTCAATATATTCTTATGTCTATTTTGTTGGAGAGTGGACTTGAACCCTACACATCCAACTTGGATTCCAAAAGTATACCACTATACCAACTTCTTAAAGTTGTTTATGTATATCGGCTTTCGTATATGGGACTACTTTCTATTCAACATTTAGATTTTCCAACAAATCCCCCATTGGTATGGACGTACTACAACCAGTTTTGCCGGTTAGAGATCACTTATGGGACTGGTCGCAGAAGACCCATGTCATGGGGGTTCTCAACCTGACCCCGGACAGTTTCAGTGATGGAGGGAAGTTTCAGTCTGTAGAATCTGTAGTTTCTCAAGTGCGGTTAATGATCTCTGAAGGGGTGGACATTATTGTCATTGGTGCATAATCTACTCGCCCATTCGCTCCTAGAATTTCTTTCTGCAGAAGAATGGATAGGCTAATACTTGCCAATGAAGCTATCGCTAAGATGCCTGAGGTAGAGGGCAAGCTCTTGTCTGAAGATACTTTTTACTCTAAAGTTGCATCTGAAGCAGTAAGTAAAGGGATTCATTTGGTAAATGATATATCTGGTGGGCATTTGGACTCTAAAATGTTTAATACTAGTATTTGCTCATTTGAAAGCTCCGTATATTGCGCCTACACATCCACCCGGGGATCCATCCACCCCTCGTGCGGCACAAATTGAAAATTGTCCCAACTCCATTCCTACCGTTTCAAGCTTGAACTTTGTCCCATCTTCGTCCCTCTGGTTTAAACCCTATATCAAGTCCACCAACTTAAAAAGCCCAAAAAGTGTAAAAAGGCCCATCCCAAATAGTTATAGTGTCCATTCACAAAGTGTAAAGGGCCCAATGTTAAAATTCCCATCCCATGTTCATCCACCCTTTGTTGACCAAATGGTTATGGAGTGACTTAACAAAGTTGCACACACCCCATCATCTTTTAGATCCTCCATGTCATAAAATTAATCCAAAGGTTAGGGGGAGGTGTGGTTGGTCCGACACCACCCTATTTTGTTATATAGATCGTTGCTCATTTGAAAGTTCCGTATATTGTCATACACATGAGGGGGACCCATCCACAATGCAAACGAATGAGAATTTACACTATAAAGATGTGTGTAAAGTGTAAACAAGTTGCTTCCGAGTTATATACGCGGGTTTAGGGAAGCAGAATTATCTGGAATACCAGCTTGGAGGATGATTATTGAAAAATGAAAACAACTTGAAAATTCTCATAGGGTTATTGACTATCTGTGAACTGTGAAGAACTCTCTTTCAAGAGTCAGGCTGCTTCTCGCCCCCATCGTGATTAGACCTTCATGAAAAAGGTTTCTAGGATATAGTTGCAATTGCCCCAATACAAGTGAGAGAGACCAAGCAACTATTGTTGCTGCCATTTCTGAGATTTTGGGTGGTGCAAACATCATAAGAACTTTTACGGCAGAAGGACCAAAACCTAAACGAAAATATTTTCAGAATGACCAAAAACTAATTAATATGTAAAGATATTGTGGTAATGTGGTTAATAGAAAAATCATAAGAAATTGACTAAAACCCATTGTGAGTCAACCCGGTCAACTCATAGTCAGAATGACCAAAACCTAATAAATAATTATTTTTAAACCAATTATACTATTATTAATAGGACCAAAACCTAAAAACCCTTTTTCTCAAAATGCAAAAGACATTATCCAATCACTCAGCCTCGAATTCATAAATATTAAAAACCTAAATATTTAATACTTGATCAAATACACATTTCATATTTCTCCAAACACACTAATTTTATTCCCAGATCTAAACTTAAAAAACAAACACATAATAATAATAATAAAAAAAAAAATCTAATTATAACACTTTAATCTCCTTCCATTCCATTCACTTCTTCACAACTTTCTCATCTTCCTTCTTCACTTCCTCTTCCAATTCAAAAGCATCCACAGGAAAAGACCTTCCAATCCCACTAGGGGTCTTAAAAGTAATTTTCCCCAAATCAGACTCATCAATATATATCTCACTAATAGTAACCCAAATCAATATCTCTTTAGACTTAACTCCAGTTAATTTCTTCATCCTACGGTTCTCAACAAACGCCGTAATCTCCGCTCCATACGATACACTTTTACCTATTTTTTTAAACACATGTGTTTTACTCTTTTTTTGCTTTAACCAAACAAACCCACTTTTTCGATTATAGCCCACTTCTAGTATATCTTCAAGTGGTAATAAACCTTTGGGTAATAAGATTTCTCCCAGTAATTGGAGTGATTTTTGTTTACATATTTCATCTCCATAGTATATTTCTGCTCCTTCTCTGTTTGTTTCTATTGCTTGGTTTCTTGCCATGGTTGAACAATGAGGTGTGGGAAAAAAAATTGAAGTGTTTGAAGAGAAGTGGAGTGTGTGGAAGGGGTTTTAAGTTTTAAATAGATGTGGGAGTTGTGGGATATTACAAGTTTGACCTTGGTGATGTCGTGGAAAGGTAGATTGTCTTGGTGGGGGTTAAGGTTATTTAATGGGATTACAACATCCAGCTAACAATAGTGGTTGTTAAATGTTCAATATCATGTGTTAAAAAAAATGTGTACAGAATCAGGCGTTACTTGAAATAGCCGTATAGCACCAAACAAGGACTTAAATATGAACTAGATGATACAGAAATGGAACGGAATATAAAGTCATCGACTCATCTATAGTTTATTCGGTAATAATCAACTGGAGAACCTACTTTTATATATGAAATCATGATCTTAAATCATAGCAATTGAGTGTCTATGAAAAAGGACTTAATTATCGAATCTAAATAAATTGGTGAATATATTCTTCTTTTAGAGCACTCCCAATGCGTATGAGTAGTAGGGGAATGTGACAATATTCACTTTTAAATGGTCAAATTTTTTTGCAATGTAAAGGTGAATATCAAAGTGACTATTTTTCCAAATCAAAACGATAGTGAAATTTTTAACTGAGATAGTAGTTGAGTTGAGAACTTCGGACGGAATGTTTTTATTCCGTCTCGTGAATTTTTTTTAAATTTTTTTTTTTTTTACAGAATGTTTTATTCCGTCTCACGTGCTTTTTCGATTTTTTCGATTTATTTTTTTAACTTTAGACTCGTCCGGCATGTTTGTTCAATTTTTATATTCAGAAAGAATCAAACATTCCGCCCAAAAATAATAGTCACATTTGCATTGGACAATCTCACATTGTTTTTCACCAAAACAATAGAAAATAGAAGAAATAGAACTAACCGTAGAGATGAATAAGAACGGCTTGCATTAGAAATGCTCTTAGGCTAGAGTCTTTCAAAATGAGAACCAGTATGAGTATTCAATTTCACAATTTATCTATTTCTAAGTTTGAGTTTAGTAGTTTTTGTTTTTGTGTTTGAAAAAGTTAAAAACTATGAACAAAACAAAATAAGCTGAGAAGTGTCAATATCAATGGTCGTGTTGTATCTAATTTTGATGTCGGCCGGTTACCTAACAAAACTTAAAGATATCAGCAATAATTTGAACTTTGAGACTGTTTCAGGCAAAATAAACATAGATATATAGGTTCAAAACTTTGAGTACAGCAAGAGAACAGAAACGAATTATTTTCATTCAAATAAAAGATGAATCAGATATTAGGAGTGTATAGGAATAAGTTATCTAGAAAATAACGCCTGTGCATTTAAGTTTTTGCTTTCGATATTCAAAATATAATTCTTTACACATGTATTGTTTATTCTCACAATGCAAAAGCACACAAAAACTAGCATGATCATTCTTGTAACTCAAATCACTTCTTCACATCTTTTCCATTTTTTCATCAGTATTCTTCTTTAAGATCAAAAGCCGCAACAGGGAAAGTACGAGAAACCCCAATTGTATTGTTTTTAAAACTAATCTTCTCAGTATCATATTTATTAATATAAATCTCACCAGTACTAATCCAAATTACAAGCTCCTTAGCTTTAATCCCAGTTAATTTCTTCATACGACCATTTTCAATGAAAGTAGTAATTTCATGACCATACCATACCGTCTGATTTAGACTACGAAAAAAATGAATCGTGCACTTTTTTTGCTTCATCCATATAAATCCAGTTGATGGATTGTAACCAACCTCTGTCATGTCATCTAGTGGTAATAGACCCTTTGGTAATGAATTATCTGATAGTATTTGGTGAGCTTTCTGCTTGCATATTTCAGCTCCATGGTATATTTCCGCGTTTTCTTTGTGAGCTTCAATTGCTTTAGATGCCATGTACTCAAACTTTGAAGTGTGTAGAGAAGTGCAATGTACTAGTGGCTTTTGTAGACGCTAAAATTAATGTGAGCACTGCATTTCACCAAAACCATTAACTGAAAATAGGAATATATATATTTTTTTTTCGATAACCAACTGAAAATAGGAATATAACTATTACGGCTTGAGTGTGAGGGGCTTGCAAAGTATTACCACTCATAATTGTCGACGATCACAAGTTTCAGAACAGTCTCTAGAGGGCAGTTGCTATGATCATCACAACAATATTTTATAGAAGAGCAGTCGCAATTTAGTAGTTATTTTTTGTTATAGGAATTTTAATAGCTAGCAACATGCATAAGATCGATTAAAACTTAGCAATCAAGTGATAATTATTAATTAGAGCCAGAATGATGTATACAAGACAATCATTTAAAAGTTGGAAACCAACCAATTTAATTTGAGGATGCATTTTTCGAAGTGGGAATACACAAAGAACATTGAGATAAATCCTAGTAAAATCAGTATGGCAAGCAGTGCCTATCAATGCCACGGGAGTTTATACATTACTTAGCATAATAAATGAAAGGATAAAGACTCAATCGGGATTTTGGTGGAATGGGACCACAAATTCTACTACTTGGCACACTATGAGTTAGGAGAAACTAAACAAATTAAAAGTAAATTGTGGTTTGGGTTTTAGGAAAGCCAAAGAAATGAATTTGGCCATATTGGCTAAACAGGAGACTTATTATAGATGAGAATTTAATATGGTATATAACTTTTAATAGTATTTACAGTTTTCTAGCTTTACCCCCAATACTTATGCCAATAAGTTTTACCCCCCACCTTCTTTTCATCTAGAGGCTTACCCCCAAGACCACGACACATTCAAATCAACCTTAGTTGACCGTGTTCTTTTTGTTGAGTGCATTTGAAAATACATAAATACCCCTTACCCAGTGCAATTATTATAATGACCCTTGACTTGGAGAAGAATGAATTCAAATTTTTGACACGTGTCATCATCTCGACAAATCAAATCGACGGCCAAAATATTTTTTTTTTTATTTTTTTTATAACATGGGCTAAATACCCTCATTTATTATCATGCGAGGTGACGTGTCTTCATCTGATCATTTCTATCCAACGGCTGGGGTCTTTCATGCAGAGAAAGTTTATATATTCCAATATATGAGCTCGACACTTCTCTTTTTTAGTGGGAAGAAAGAAAGAACTGATAGAAGTTGTTTGCCTAGTTTGCAGCCATTCTTGACTTCCAAATAGAATAGGCAAAGGAAACTAACTTCAACAAGAAGAAGGATACTTTGAAACCAAATCTGGAGTGCTTTTCATTTTTTCCCAGGAATGCAAGCAGATTAAGTTTAGAACATCAACTGACCTTCATTTTTAGAATCATTTCTTCATTTCTTCTTCTTTATTCCTTTTTTCTTTTTTGAAACTTCTAGTTATATCCATTTCAAAAACAAAGGCCAAGGGGTAATCACAAGTGAGGAGCTGACAATTTATGAATTCTCTAAGTTCTTAAATGTATCTTACTGATTTCCTGGAATTAGACTTGTCTGCGTATACAGTATACACTAATAGACTAATAGTATTACAGAACACCACATGACCCAAAAGTGCCAACCAAGTTTCTTTTTCAGCACAGTAACTGTTGAAAGCACCTCACCTCTGTCATTCTTGTTAACATTATTAACACAAGTGGATCAATAGGGGTTGTTGTATCCCTGTCTAACCCTTAAACAAATCACTACTATATAACACAATTTTTTCTAATCAACTAGCTTTATCCTTGAAAAGATTACAACTTACAAATATTATGATGACCTAAAATGAACCAATTAACAAAATAACAAGGAACAATCAGTCAAGCTAAGCCACCATTCATTACATAATCCTGAACTCTTACATTGAACAAGCTAAGCCACCATTACAACCAAATAACCCTTGGAATTTCTAATTGAACATCTAAAAAAAACAACCAAACTACAACTACACAAATTTTTTCCGCCTTGGAATTTCTAAGTAAACATCTAAGCCCAAAAACCCTCTTCAAAACTAAAGCAACTTTTGCCTCCAAACTTCACAACCCATTCAAAATAACCACATGCTTTTCGCCGAGTTTTTTTACACTAGGGTGCAAACGGATAGGTTCGGATTTTCCGAACTTTATCTGAGATATCCAAAAAAAATTATCGAATCCGATTTCGATATCCAAAACAGATATCGGATAATATCCGCCAAAAATTAAAATTAATTAAAATTTTATTTGTTTTTAATTCATTTTACCACTATAAAACTAGTATAAGTATTAATTTCCATTTATTATTATTATTTTGTTTTATTTATAGTTTTAATTAATATTAGTTTGAATAAATTAATTATATATAAACTAAATTTTTTAATTTTTTGTAAATCGAAAAAAATGAATAAATTAATTATATATAATAACTATTAATTTTTAAATCGATCGATATTATCTGTCAAGATATCCGATCCGTGATCCAAACCAGCCGGACATAAAAAATATCCGAATATGAAATTTTCGGATAATATCCGATTTTTCGGATTCGAATATTTGGATATCCACTTGCACCCCTAGCTTACACCCATAAAACAATTTACCTGGGTTTTTTGGAGTTTTGGAACTTCTTATATATATTGGATCACCACAAAAACAATATTTTTGGGAAGAGACAGATGATGATGACATTTAATTTTGTTGTCAATATCTTTGGTGGAGGAGTGAAGGAGTTGAGAATTGAGGAGAAGTGATTTTGAGACTCTCTTCGATGCTGAGAGTCCCATTCATTTCGAGGTGTTTTGATGACTCGCCTTGATTCAGTTCAAGTACGTGTTCAACTACAGTATGTGGAAATGAGAATGGGCCAATGTGTTAATTTAGTTTGTAAACTTAAAAAGGCCTACATTGAGGCCCATGATATACAAAAAGAAAATACACCTGTCATTTTTTTTGAATGGGTTTTAAAAAAAAAAAATAATAATATTTTGGTCGTCGATTTGATTTGTTGAGATGATGACACATGTCAAAAATTTGAATTCAGTCTTCTCCAAGTCAAGGGTTATTATAGTAATTGCACTAGGTAAGGGAATTTATATATTTTCAAATGCACTCAACAAAAAGAACACGGTCAACCAAAGTTGGATGTGGATGTGAAAGAAGTGGGGGGTAAAGCTAATTGACATAAGTATTGGGGGGGCCTAAAAACTGTAGTATTTATAAGTGGGATTGTTTTAATAACTAAGATGGTAAGAAGAAAAAATCACATTTTTTTTTTTTTGGAGAGGGGTGATATGATGCCAAGTATGAGAGAAATAAAGGAAGGATTCATGTGGTTACTTGGTAATGACTCTAGGATTAAAACTTTTTCTGAACCTTTGTTATCTTTTCTTAATAAATATCTTATTTTAGAAAAACACCTAAACCCAAAAAGAGTCAACTTAAACCTCACACGTATAGTATCTAACCTATCTAGGGGAAATGAGGAGGAATGAGACATTAATAGATTAGAAGAATTGTTTCATAATCTTATCTCTGATTGTATTAAAACCTTAACTATCAAACCAAATGCCATTGATAAAATCATTTGGTGGAAAGATAAAAATGGAGTTATTATAGTCAAGTTTGCTTACAAGTTACTTGCCAAAGATTATGAGGAGGGTAAGAGCTCTAGAATTAATAAAAAGAGTATAAGGAGGATCTGGAAAATAAAAACTGATGCATCCACTCCAAGGCCCAAAATATTGAATTCGGTGAATATTTCGGTGTACCCAAAAGTCCGACATATATAAGATATATCAAAAATATCAGATATATCTATTTTTTTTGTGACTAGTCCAAACTATCTAAAAGTATCATAAATATCGGTAAAAAAATATCATAAATATCGGATATTTATATTAAAAAATGGTAAAAAGGTCAAACAATATATATCGTAAATAACGGTTATATCGATGATATAAAATTTTATATCGAAAATTCCGATATATATCGAGAAAAAAATTCAATATTTGGTGGATATATATTGAATATATCGATGTCGGTGTAAAAAAAAAAATATATATTGGCGATATTTTGGGCCTTGATCCACTCAACTCTTTACATAGAAAACTTACATGGGAGGTCTACCCAATTGAGAAGTATTGATGCAGAAGAAGTTTAAGGGTGATGTAAATTGTGTTTTATGTGAAAGACACATTGAAACTGATTACCACTGCACATTTTCTTTGGTTGTAAGTGGAGTAAAACATTATTGTATGGATCAAACATAAGTTTGAAGGCAGATGCAAAAGAAGAAAAGGATATCAAAGGTTGGCTAGATGATTTCATTAGTTGGGAGAGAGACAATGATCTACATGCTTCCAATACATATGGTTTATGTATGATGCATGAAATCTGAAAAGCAAGAAACAAACTTAAGTTTGAAAGAAAGAGGAGCTCTCCACACTCGTGAATCAAACAGTCAGGCGATTCACAGAAGTCTACACTGCAGAGAACAATCCATCCCTTAATGGCCAGGATCTTAGTCATGCCATAAACAATACTATATATTTTAGCTCGAGCCATAGAGAGTTATACAGTAACAGGAACCTCATCTCTTTTGATAGAGCTTTTAACAAATGTGAGAATAAGGGGGCGTTGACACTATGCAGAAGTCTAGATGGTAAATTACTTAGAACAACATACATGAAATTCAATTGCGAAACAACTATCCAGGCAGAATGATATGGAGCAGAAGTCATAGCTACTCTAATTCAAAAGTTAAACCCCGGGCTCTCTATAGTCTTGGGAGATAATCGTCATTTGATGGAAGTGCTTGCAGGGAATGAGAAAAGCTTAGGCTAGCAAGTTGAGGACCATGTGAAGAAAATCTTAGATTTATTTCAAGTTTGTAATAATATAAATAATGAGTCCAATACTGAGTTCTTTTGGATGAGACATAACACCAATGGAGAGGCCCATGAACTGGCCAAGTGGGCAGCAAGATATGCAGGAATTGGACCTCCTCCAAATTGGGTTTTTAAGTATGTAACTCCTCTTATGAGATTTTAAAGGAATGGAAGGAAGTCAATTATTGGAAAAAAAAAAAAACAAACAAACAAACCATCTCCATTACAATTCGATAACACATTCTCATTCATACGATACACTGCACCATTACATGGATAATTTGACACGAGGTATGGTTGTATGGTACAATGTTTATGATCATGTTTTGCTTGGCAAATTTCGTGCTCACCACTGAAGTGAGAAGATGTACGTTTTATAATTACCAGTATGTATATGCAAGGCCCAAAATATCATCGATATATCTGATATATCACTGATATATATCATTTTTTTTAGTACACTGATATCGATATATCCGATATATATCTACCGAATATTGAATCATTTTTTTTCCCGATATATATTAGAATTTTCGATATAAAACTTTATATCGCTGATATAACCGATATATGCGATATTTATGATATATATCGTTTGACTTTTTGACCATTTTTTAATATAAATATCCAATATTTTTGATATTTTATGATATTTTTTTTACCGATATTTATGATATTTTAGATAGTTTGGACTTTGGTTACAAAAAAAATATATATATATATATCCAATATTTTTGACATATTTGATATATATTAGTTTTTGGATACACCGAAATATTCACCGAATTCGATATTTTGGGCCTTGTGTATATGTTCCGTGCATATAGTCAAGTACATATATAAGTTGTAATCACGCAAAAAAAAAATGCTAATCTGAGCAAGCTATATTGCCAGAAATAATCATCCCAATCTCCACACAAACTCATGTTAAGCCCGCTTAAATTGCATGTTGAGCTATGGTAAGCCTACTTAAACTTGAGACTTTGAGAGTGATCATCCTACCCAAGTTCATTTTAAGTTGGGTACAAAAATAAAAACTCCTCACACTCTCAAATCTGTGACATTTTGGCAAATTTTGCTCGATGGTTTGGATCCATTTTATGTCCTGTCTTGGAATCCTAGTAAGTCAAGCCCATGAGATCAAAAGCTGCCCATCTAGCATAGAAGTCTCCACCCAACGTGAATTATTGACTAGGAGAATCACCTTTTTTGCTGGAATCTTGCTGATACCCAGGATTCCAGGCATCTAGCAAGTACATCTGTATTCGTCCGAAGTTTCTAACTCGCCCGAGTCCCCTTACCATACAAGGACTCTACTTCCATCCAAACAGAATTTCACTACATATATCATCATATGACTTCATCTCATAATCACATAACTCCCTTGCTTGAAAACAAAACAACCTCCATGGAAGAAAATGAAGCAAAAAGTTACTGGACATGGAGCAAACACGATTTTTACCCAGAACCATCATTCCAAAGTTGGCAAACTTACAAAACAGCACTATCCCAAACTGGTCATCGTTTAAAAGATCGGTTTCTAGACCGTTCAAGTAACACCCAAGAGTTAGAAGTCAGAAAAGAAAGTGTTAATGAGATGAAAAGATGTTTGTCTTGGTGGGATTTAATATGGTTAAGTTTTGGTTCAGTTGTTGGTACTGGTATATTTGTTTTGACAGGTCAAGAAGCTCATAATCATGCTGCTATTGTTTTGTCGTATGCAATATCAGGTTTATCTGCATTGCTTTCTGTTTTTTGTTATACTGAATTCGCTGTTGAAATTCCTGTTGCTGGTGGTTCGTTTTCGTTTCTTAGAATTGAGTTAGGTGATTTTGTTGCTTTTATTGCTGCTGGAATTATTCTGTTAGAGGCAGTAGTTGGTGCTGCGGGTTTAGCAAGATCATGGACTTCTTATTTTGCAACATTTATTAATCGTCAGCCTGATTCATTGCGCTTTCATGTTAGCGCATTTGCGGATGGATTTAATTTATTAGACCCACTTGCTGTTGCTGTTTTATGCACTTTATCGGCAATTCCAATGTTTGGTTCGCGTAAGGCATCGCTTCTTAATTGGATTGCTGCTATGTTTAGTGTTGGAATTATTGTGTTTGTGATAATAGCTGGTTTTGTTAAGGGTGATGCGTCGAATTTATCTCCTTTTGTTCCGTATGGAGCTGGAGGTGTGTTTAAAGCTTCAGCTGTTTTGTTTTGGGCGTACACTGGTTTCGACATGGTTGCTACAATGGCTGAAGAGACTAAGAAACCTTCGAGGGGTATACCCATTGGATTGATTGGATCAATGTCGATGATTACACTGGTTTATTGCTTAATGGCGTTGTCACTTAGTATGCTGGTGAAGTATAGTAATATGGATGTAAATGCTGCCTTTTCGGTTGCCTTTAAGAGTGTGGGCATGAATTGGGCGAATTACGTAGTGTCTTTTGGTGCACTGAAGGGGATGACTACTGGATTAATGGTGGGAGCACTTGGTCAGGGAAGGTATACTACTCAAATTGCTCGATCACATATGATTCCACCTTGGTTTGCTCGTGTTCATCCTAAATTGGGAACACCCATCAATGCTACACTCTTAGTAACCCTTTCAAGTGCTTGTATAGCTCTCTTCACGAGTTTAGATGTTTTGTCGAGTGTTTCATCCCTTAGTACCCTCTTCATCTTCATGTTGATGGCAGTTGCATTGATTGTGAGGCGATACTATGTGTATGATGTTAGTTCCAAATCTGATTTGCTCAAGTTGTGGATCTTTCTAGTGATGATAATTGGCTCTTCAGCTGGAACCTCCGCTTATTATTATTTAAGGCCTCATGGTTGGGTTGGGTATGTGATAACCTTATCTATCTGGTTTCTAGGTACATTGGGGCTTGCAGTCCTTCTTCCTCAACAGCGGACACCAAAGGTCTGGGGCGTTCCTTTAGTCCCGTGGATACCATCATTCTCAATTGCTATAAACCTTTTTCTCATTGGAGCACTAGGTTACCAAGCATTCGTGAGGTTTGCGATCTGCACAGGAGTAATGCTGGTATACTATGTTTTTTTCAGTCTCCATGCAACCTATGACATCGCCCACCAGAAGCCACTTGATTTAGAAACTGCGAAGGGAATTTCAAGTGGCTAGTCGCCGTATAACCTGTGACTTAGAAACTGTGCAGGGAATTTCAAGTAGCTAGTCTCTGTACAACCTATAACTTACAAACTGCGCAGGGAATTTGAAGTGGTTGCATTGATTGTGAGGCAATACTATGCATATGATCTGCGTTCCTTTGCTCAAGTTGTGGATCTTTCTAGTGATGATAATTGGCTCTTCAGCTGGAAGTAGTCTGGAACCTCCGCTTATTATTATTTAGGGTTAACTAGTATTAACCCACCACCCACGTACCCCCTGATGAGCCAATTCTAGGTACATTGGGGCATGCAGTCTTTCTTCCTCAACATCAGACACCAAAGGTCTGGGGTGTTCCTTTAGTCCTGTGGTTACCATCATTTTCAATTGCCATAAACCTTTTTCTCATTGGAGCACTAGGTTACCTTTTGTGAGGTTTGCGATCTGCACAGGAGTAATGCTGGTATACTATGTCTTTTTCGGTCTCCATGCAACCTATGACGTCGCCCACCAGAAGCCACTTGATTTAGAAACTGCGCAGGGAATTTCAAGTGGCTAATGTCACAGGTGTATGCTTAAGTCTAGGTTTGATACCACTTCTTATGCGGTCTAAAGCTTAGGTGATTAGTCATTAGTGCTATTGATAAATTTGTGATTTATCTTATTCATTCAGTGTACGTAATATATTGTCTATATTAATCTTGCTAGAGCTGGTACAAATTGTCTCGGTTCGTTGATGTTCCTTTTGCAGCCGTTGAATTGAAAAGTTATGTGTACTAGAATAACAGAGCACAATGATGATATTAGAATGCAGTAGAGTTTGATACAACTTTGGCAGTCCTTGAAATTGTTCATTTACTGGTAATTTTTCTGTTTTTTACACTACTATGATACCTTTCAAAATCTGGAAGGATTTGTAGCACAGTGAGAACTTTGTACCTCAAATTCCAACCCTGATTTGCCTGCAGGGTGAAACAAATCCAACCTGTGACCTAGCTTTTTTCTTACACAGCCTTTGTGGTTACAAAAGTGACTTCATATATTCCACCAGTTGAGAGAAGTTATAGTATTTTTGGTTAATGGATATCAACATTGTATCGTTTTCGTTCTTGTCCTTTGGTTGTTTGTACTTAAAGTGTTCAACTGGTTCCGTCAGTTTCATGTCTTACCTATTTCTCGTCAACTGGTTCAGTAAATTTTGTGTAAAAAAGGTTCTACATGTCTTACCTTAGCCTCCATGCTTATAGGTAGTGCAGATGCTGTAAATCTTAGTCCCTCCACATACCATAGAAAGAAACTGAGTACTCTGCAGAAATGTTTAACAGAATATGATTGCATACTATTCCCATGATAATGTAGATAGAATGCTTAGACATGTAGTTGATAAATCATTGAGAAAACAACCCTCAACTCCGGATTGCTGAGTAACGATACACCGTACTGCTCTTCCAAGGCAATGCAATTGCTATATTGCATACTGTAATACCGTTCTGATGATACAACCCGTCTCGCCAGTGTCGAATGCGTAGAGTTGAAATTCACTCATGTATAAATTAGCAGTATGAGTTAGCCTTTTGACAACTCAAATTTCAGCCATGATGCTCAACTTAGAATCTACCTATCCTTCTGCTGTGATGTTGTCAATCTTTGTTAATTTGACTTTAAAGAACAAAAGTTGGGAAATGAATTTTCTGTCTTAATTTTATGCACTATACCAGCTTTACAATTGCTTCGAGCTGTCTGACTACATAGTACATACATACATACAAATCTCTACATTATATGATAGCCGGATCTTTAGGAGAAAAATTTCTCAACCAAACTGTGTATTTGTAATATCTTTATTTTATGATTTTAGAACCACCTCCCTTAATTATTCTTATCAGCTCTCTCTTTTTTAAATAATTTACCAAAAACTCTCTCACTTTATTAAAATTAGACTTAGCTTTATATTATTTAAAATAATTTAGAAAACCTCATTCACGTCACTCAAATTATATTCAACCTCTCTTAATATTTTATATTATTTTTTAGATTATAACTAGAATTCAAAAAATCATACTATCGTAGAGATATTAGAGCGACAGATTTAAAGATTTGAAAAAACACCGATGCGTAGCACGGTTCGCATACTCGTTGTCAGACTATCATACAAGAAGTCTAGAGCTAGAGCGTTCCTAATGGGGGTTAAAACTGTAAGTGCCCATGGGCTTACTATAATAAAGCCCATCCTATTAACAGTTCTGGAACCTTCTCAACAATTGATACAAAGCCTAGAAGAACCTTAATAATAAACCCTCAAACATAATCCTCGGCAGTTTACATCTGTTTCTCTCAAACTCAATCTATTCAGTTCAGAAAAAAAAATGGCAGGAGATTTGGCACTAGATTTAGAAGAGCTTCGTCAACTTCAAAGCATTGCAAAGAGACCTCGTATTCTCTCTTTCCTCTCCTCCGAAATCCGCAACTTAGAAAAGGTCTCTTTTCTCGTTCCTCATGTTTTAATATTCATTGTTTTAAGAATAGAAACAAGTGGGATTAAAATATCTCGAAATGTTTGAAATTTTTGATATTAGTGATGAGCATTTGGATGAAATGGTGTACCATGAGTAATGACTGTAAGAAAAGTTATAAAGGAACTGTTTTTAAATGGAAATAATGATACTTTGTTTGTGCTTGGACACTACTAGCATTATACATTGTTATATGGCCTTAAAGTATCTTTGGAGAAGCAAGTTTAGTGTTTCCTTTATCTGTTTTAATTTTGTTTGTTCATCTAGGTTTCGTAATTGCAGTGTATGTCCATAAACACTATAGCTGCTGTTCTATGTATCAGTAGACAACAATGTGGATAACCGTAGTACAGATTTTGCGGGCGTAGGGAGTAAATGAGTGTTATCTCTGTATATTGGTTCATTTTACTTATTTCATGTATGTGAAATTGTTTTGGTGATTTGGACTAAAATCCGGTTAATGGTGTCCAAATTATACATGACAAAGTTTTAGTTGATGGGCAATGACAAGATTTGAATAAGGGATTTGTTAGAATATAAGTCTTAATGCTGGTAAGAAAAAAAGATAAAAGAATGTAAGTCGCCATAAATAATTTTTCATCTAAAACATGAGGGAAGACATTTAGAAGTCTAATGGAACCTTTAACATAATCAGTGGAAAATAGTTACGAGTTAACTGTACTTTAGGCCAATGGTACTCTTTCGGTAATTTTATTACTTTCGTCCTGTATCCTACTTTGCTTAGATATATACTTTTGTTAGAAGTGCAAACAATTTCTCTTCTACTCTCTTCTGAAAATCTCTTTCTACACTTTCTATTTCCTACAATGTGGCACTACTGTACTAACACAGTGTAGTTGTGTAATATTGAATCAACACAGAACTGCTGAAAAGAAAATTTTAATTGGAGAAATGTGTTTACATTGATAAAGTTGAGTAGTGGATTTTAATATTGAAATGCAAAGTAGCGATTGAAAATAATAAAAATAATAGGATTAATTAGACTAACTGACTAAACCCCCCAAAGTATGTACCCGTTTAGATTAAACCCCCTATTGTTTAAATCATTAGATTTAAATACCCATTCTAATTGTTATTTAGTTTAATTCCCCCCCATATGACCCTTCCATCTTCTTCCCCGATCACTTGTCCTCCCCAACGGCCCAACCCCAATTCGATTCCACAATACAATCAATCACAGCCCAAATCCCATAACCCCAATGCCAATAACATACCCAACCTTAAGTAAACCCATTGATACTCAATTTCAACTTCCAAATACTCAATTCCTCTGATTATTAGTCCAAAACAAATTAAATTGAGTGAGTTTTGATTAAAAATTAAAATCTTCTGTTCCAAGAGAGCTCACTTCTATTTTTGTTCATTAAAACCTTCCCATCAACTTTTTGAATAGATTCCCCATTCAAAATACTTAAACTCAATAATCACACATTTTGAATTCCTCCTCATCCCACCAATTATTTTTTCTCACTCTTAATCCATTTCCAATTTCTTTAAACCCATTTCTAGCATATTGGCCTTCTTAATGGCTTTAAAGACTTACATCAATACATATATATTCTCTTATTTTTTAATTAGGTAAGCTAGATTTGAGTCCTAACGATGTGGGGCTGTTTTGAATTGGAAGAGAGATAGTGCAAGAAGTTTTGTAATTTTGTATAGATATAGTGGTAATGTTAGCAAAAATGGAGTAGGAGAGTAATCGAGGAAAAAAAATAATAGGGGCAGTTCTGGAATTAAGTAAAACATAAACCAGAATGGGTATTTAAGTCTAATGATTTAAACAATAGGGGGTTTAATCTAAACGGGTACGTACATTTGGGGGTTTAGTCTAATTAACCCAAAATATTAATATCCTAATATCCTAGTACAGTTATGGTGGATATGTTAGTTTCTTCTGATTAAGATTTCATCTTTGTACAGTTATCAGAAGATGCTTCAGTGCCCACACCACAGTCTTCAGCACCTACTCCTGCTCCAGTTCCAGTTTCTGCTCCAGCAAAAGTTCCCTCCAACCCTGCTTTGCAGTATGTGACACTTAGCTCATTCAGCTGGGACCAAGACAATGAGAAGATCAAGGTACACTGAGAATTTAGTATCTTTTAGATGATCACATGTATAATATGCAAGTGAACATCATCGGAGGGGTTTAGTGAATTTTTAAGTGTTTCATACTTGTAAAAGACTAGACCCTGTTTACAGTCTCATTTGTTGGCTAACTCGACTGTCCATTCCACAGATATATGTGTCGCTGGAAGGAGTTGAACAAGAGAAAGTGGAGACCGTGTTCAAGCCGATGTCCGTTGACATAAAGTTTCATAATGTCCAAGGGAAGAACTACAGATGTGCTCTACCGAAATTGAACAAGGAAATTGTACCAGAGAAATCTAAGGTGGTTGTCAAGCCCAAGAGAGTCATCATCACTTTATTCAAAGAGTCAAAGGGTAACTGGTTAGATTTGCACTTCAAAGAGGACAAGGTAACGTGCTAACATTTGTTACCCCGTCTTTCGCTTGGTCATTCCTCACACTTTCCTATTTCTAGTAGTTGATCGTGGACTATCTATGTATTATCTTCTGATTTTCTTGATCCAATATATATTCGTCATTGCAGCTGAAACCAAATCTTGACAAACAGAAAGATCCCATGGCGGGAATTATGGACTTGATGAAGGTGTGGCTTTCACTTCATCCATTGTTATCATATATAGGTTTATTTTTTCCATTCCATGTTTTTAATTTGGACAAAATTATGTTGGACCTTGCAGAATATGTATGAGGAAGGGGATGAAGACATGAAGAAAACAATTGCTAAAGCATGGACTGATGCAAGATCTGGAAAAACCGCAGACTCCATGAAGGGATATCCTTGAGTTTTTAGGGAGTAGGTATAGGTCTGAGCAATTGCTGTGTTATCTAGTGATCTTATGGCTTAAGAAGGGATTTTATTTTCTTATGTCTAGGTAGATTTCATCTTGCTACTCTTGTTGTCTCTTGTTTGTCTTGGCTGTGAGTACTGAAGGTGTAACTAAGACATAATTTATATATCTGAAAAGTTGGAAGGCTTTTGTAGTCAATATTTTGTTTATTTACTCTTTGATTGTTTCATCAAATCAAATTTTAAAATATTTGAGAACATGTTAGAGGATAGATCAATATAACCTCTTGATTCAAAGACCAATTGGTAATATCCAAAAAAAAATCAAAGTAACATATTTATAGAAGATAACATTTTGTTTGTTTGTTTGTTTGTTTAAATTTTGTAAGGGCATCTCTAATGGGGGGTGTAAAATTACACCTCCACCTAGGCTCCACGTAGGTGCCATTAGGATTTTACACCTCTAATTGTATAGTATTGTATAGCTCATAAATATCCACACTCAATACTCTCCAATGGAAGATTGTAAAAAAAATAAATTTTAAACTCGGATGTCATTCCAAGTGACGTCCCTCTTTAATTTAAACTGGGAGTGACGTCTGAGTTAAAAAAATAAAGCTTCAAACGTGTGTTGAAGTGACGTCCGAGTTTTTAAGTTAAACAGACGTTATTTTAAGTGACGTCTGGGTTTTTAATTAACTAATAGCGAGAGGGGGAATTTCTCACCCTCTCTATTAGCTAATACACTATTATCTACGGTATAACACCCCCATTGGAAAGAGTTTTTTGATATTTGAGGTATAAAATTTCCACTCTATACGGTTTACACCCCCATTGGAGATGCCCTAAGGAGGCTTCAATAACAATTGCTATTAGCTTAATTATCACAATCTCAAGAGTATCTCTTTAGCATATACTCACTGCCAACCTCCTAAACATATACCCCGAAGAAGCTAGCTGCCTACACCCGTCGTGAAAAGGCTTCGGATCTGGGCCCGGTGTGAATAGATTGCATCCATACCATTTACGTAGACTTAAACAGCCAATGTGCAAATCAAAATTGACCTTTTTAGTTTTACACTTTTACCCTCTTCCTCACACAACTCCCACAGTCCAGCTCCAGCCTCCTTTCTTGCCCCAACCATATCTAGCTGCCGTCTTTTTTGCATCCCCACATCAAGGTATTTTTTTCTTATATTTAGCGGTCATCCACAATCAGGGCCGGCTCAACCATATAGCAAAGTAGGCCTCCGCTTAGGGCCCCCCTATAATATAATCCAGCCATTGCCCACTATTGCCACTATTGTTTTTCATTTATTTTTAACTGTTGGATGAACGTTTTTATATTGGTAAATTGGAAACCATAAAATCATGTTAAAGTAGTGTTAAACACTAAAACTCCTTCAATTCTCTCGCCTTCTCTAACAAAAAATAGCACACATCTATAACTAATTAAAGTTCTTCATCACCCCATGACAAATGATCAAGTATATATACGCCAACAATTCAATCTTACCTATATCATTTTTTTACCTTCTATATGATTTTTCTCTATAATCTCGCTCTCTCTCTCTCAATGTTTGTTTTATTTGGTGTAGAATTATTTTGCATTCTCTCTCTCTATATTCGCAATTCTTTGTTAAATAAATCTATTGAAGTTTCAAATTTGTCATTAAAGACTATTCAAGAAAGAAAAAAAGATAAAGTTTGGATCATATGAAATAACGTAAACAAATCAATAATATGTTGTGAGAAAAAAATAAAAAAAGATGTAACAATTTTTATTTGTTAAAGTAGTGTTAAACACTTAAACTACTTTGGTTCTTTCCCGCCTTCAAAGAGAGAAAATAGTACACCTCCATAACTAATTAAAAGTTCTTCATCAAATAACAAATAATTAAGTATAACACTAACAATTCAATCTTACCTATATATTTTTTTTCCTCTATAATTTTTTTTTTTCTATATTTGTTTTATTTGGTGTAAAATTATTCTTCTCTTATTTGCAATTCTTTGTTAAATAAATCTTGAAGTTTCAAATTTGTTGTTTAAGACTATTCAAGAAAGAAAAAAATATAAAAGTTTGGATCATATGAAATAACAAAACAAATCAATAATATGTTGTTTTGAGAAAAAAATAAAAAAAGATGTAACAATTTTTATTTGTTAAAGTAGTGTTAAACACTTAAACTACTTTGGTTCCCTCCTTCTCAAAAAAATATCACACTTTCAAACTAATTAAAGTTCTTCATCACCCTATAACAAATAATTAAGATAACACTAACAATTTTTTTATATCATTTTTTTTGTTTTCTATGTTTATTCCTATAATCTCTTTTTCTTTCTATATTTGTTTTATTTGGTGTAAAATTATTCTACATTTTGTTTGCAATTCTTTGTTAAATAAATCTATTAAAGTTTCAACTTTGGCTATTCAAGAACAAAAAAAGCTAAAAAAATTGGGATCATATGAAATAATGTATCACAAATCAATAAGATGTTGTGAGAAAAAAATTAAAAAAAAGATGTAACAATTTTTATTTGTTAAAATAGTGTTAAACACTTAAACTCTTTTCCCCCTCAGCTCCAACAAAAAGTAGCCTCCATAATTTATTAAAGTTCTTCATCACCCTATAACAAATAATCAAGTATATATAACGCCAACAATTCAATCTTACTTATATCATATTTTTGCCTTTTATGGTTTTTCTATAATCTCTTTTCTTTCTATATTTGTTTTATTTGGTGTGTTATTATTCTACATTCTCTCTCTATTTGCAATTTGTTGTTAAATAAATCAATTGAAGTTTCAAGTTTGTGTTTCAACTATTCAAGAAAGACAAAAAGAAAAAGTTGGGATCATATGGCCAATAAGATGTTGTGAAAAAAAAAAAAAAAAAAAATGTAACAATTTTTATTAGTATATATTAATCATAGAAGATTTCCATTCGAACTTTGCTTAGGGCCCTTATCTTCCTCCACAATACATGACTATATCACTTTTTAGTTCCCACATTCTTTCTCCATAACCAAACCGATAAGAAATGGTTTGGGTTTTGATAATTTTGTTTGCATTTCATCCACCCGAAATCAAACCGAACTGATAAGATATTAGTTTGGTTTCGGATTTGTCTTCCACCGAAATGATAAGATCACATTTTAATAATATTTATGATTAATTTTCTATATGTTTATCAACTGTGTGAGTGAAATTAATTGATTAACCAGACCCTTTCTTTGTTGGAGGATAATAATAAGAAGAAAAAGTGGAGAATCTTGCTTGGTCAAATTAAAAAGATAACTTTTTATTTGTTTTCATAGATTTAATCCTTTTTAGATTGATTACAAGAAACTTAATTTGCAATGGGTTGTTATAATTTATGGTTTTTGAGATTCTTTTAAGGAATTTTTCTTTTTCTCATTCTTCACCACCGTTTGTTGGTTGATAATTAATTGATTAACCAGACTAATGCCTTTCTTTGTTGACTAATAATAAGAAGAAAAAAAAGTGGAGAATCTTATAGAACAAGTCATGTATTTGTGTTGAACAAATTGAACCTCAAGTTATGTATTTGTTTTTTTAAAACAAATCATAAGATAGAGAGTGGAAGTATAGACATTTCAAATTCTTAGCATGATTGAAAAAATCAAGAGCGCCTTAAAAAAGCCAGTGAATATTGTTTTACTGATTTTTATGGTTTTTTTTTTAATATTGTTTTGGAGACTTTTATTCGTGTTGTTTGCAACTAATTTCCTTGGCGATGGTATTTGCAAGGTTATGGTATAGGCTTTAGGACGTGTGTTGAGACTATTTTGGAGAAGAGAGGCTCACTCTTCCCTGATGGTAACTGGATTTCTCAAATGTTTCTGGGGATTTGGGAGTGTTATTCTCCACTCTTTCTCCGCTCACTCCACACTGCAATGCAGTATACTAGTTTAATTTAGAATTTAATTAATTTTATAGTTTTCGGTTCGGATCGGATCGGTTTCGGGTTGCAATATATCTTTTCGGTTCAGAATGGTTTCGGATGAAATATAATATTATCAGTTCGGTTTCGGTTTGTGTTTCCATATTCTTTTCGGTTCAGAATGGTTTCGGATGAAATATAATATTATCAGTTTCGGTTTCTCCCCTCAATACACACAAAAAAAAAAAAGTTTTGACCAATTTTTTTTATCGGTTCCATCTAGGACAGTCTATTTTTTTCACCCTTATTTTTTTTTTTTATATGTTTTGCAGGTGCAAACGTTGTTTTAGGAGACCACAATTTTACTAATTAGTACTTGAACTGTACACTTCTAATGGCAATCTGTAATCAGTCTCCATTCAAACTTTCATCATCATCATCATCAACTAACCTTTTTAAGACCACCCCTTCAACACAAAATTTCCAAATCATTAAATGCAAAACTTCTTTATCTTCAAAACCATTGAAAACAGAACCTGAACCTGTCTTTAAGACAGTTAAAACTTTTGCTCCAGCTACATTTGCTAACATTGGTCCTGGGTTTGATTTCCTTGGTTGTGCAATTGACGGTGTTGGGGATCATGTGACTTTATCTATTGACCCAGATGTACAACCAGGTCATATCTTGATTTCTTCCATTGATGGTATTGGGAACAGCTCGAAGAAACTTAGTAAAGACCCACTTTGGAATTGTGCTGGAATTGCTGCTATATCTGTTATGAGAATGCTTGGGGTTCGGTCAACTGGGCTATCGCTTTCGCTTGAGAAAGGGTTGCCGTTAGGGAGTGGTTTGGGGTCGAGTGCGGCTAGTGCTGCTGCTGCAGCTGTAGCTGTGAATGAGATTTTTGGTGGGAGGTTAACTGTGTCTGATCTTGTTCTTGCTGGGTTGGATTCGGAAGCCAAGGTTTCGGGTTATCATGCGGATAATGTAGCACCAGCTATAATGGGTGGGTTTGTTTTGATTAGGAGTTATGACCCATTGGAATTGATTCGGCTGAAATTTCCATTTGATAAGGACTTGTTTTTTGTTCTTGTTAATCCTGAATTTGAAGCCCCAACGAAGAAAATGAGGGCGGTATTACCGACTGAAATCAGTATGAAGGAACATATTTGGAACAGTAGTCAAGCAGGAGCGTTGGTTGCGTCAGTGCTTCAAGGAGATTTGAGAGTATTGGGTAAGGCAATGTCATCGGACAAGATTGTCGAACCCAAAAGAGCACCATTGATTCCTGGAATGGAAGCGGTGAAGAGAGCAGCACTTGAGGCAGGCGCATTTGGGTGTACTATTAGTGGTGCTGGACCGACGGCTGTTGCTGTGATAGATGATCTGAAGAAAGGTGAAGAGATTGGGAATAGAATGGTGGAAGCATTTTTGAAAGAAGGGAATCTTAAAGCTTCAGCGACAGTGCGCAGTCTTGATCGTGTTGGTGCAAGGATTGTTAGCAGTGAACTGAGTCGATGAACATTGAGTAAGTTGTTTTAGCTTTTCAAATTGTTTTTTAACATATTAGTCGATTAAAATTCCATTATATGGTTGATGGGTTTATGCATTGCTTAATGTTAAGTGCACCTCAGAGTGAGACAATCTTTATTTTGCAAATTGAGACAAAAAAAAAGTCTTTTACCCGACAAACATGAAGCTTCTCACTGCATAGTTGATTAATAGTTGGTTTCTGTTTTTTAGTTATGATTGGAAAGAGGAAGGATTCCTTGGATAGAAAAAGTAGGTCTAGATAACCTACCCTAAA
Source organism: Coptis chinensis (assembly GCF_015680905.1). NCBI lineage: Eukaryota > Viridiplantae > Streptophyta > Magnoliopsida > Ranunculales > Ranunculaceae > Coptis > Coptis chinensis. The sequence goes on from NC_141464.1 coordinate 81,618,061, forward strand.
CAAAACTCAAGAACAAACGAGCCAAAAAACGAACTCATACACCTGTCATAATCAAGAGTCTTTATACATAATACCCTATCATCTATCTTCAAGTGGTGAAAAGGTCTAGCACAAACATCTGGAGCTCCATAGTTGTACACTTAAAATGACAGTCTATTATGGTTATCCCAGATCTTCTGCCTTCTGGAAGTAAATGACCAAAAAAGAGCAAGACTCGTAAAATAAAGGTCTAACTTGCCAAGAAAAAAGCGAACACTAAATATAGGTAACCAAATCCTCGTCCCTCGAGCACAGAGGACAATGTCTTAAGGTTGACTACTAAAATATCATTTCCTTACGAGCGTCACTGGTAGTATCTGCTTCAACGTTGCACACGAAACAGGAAAAAAAAAAGATGCACTAATTCTTATTGGAACCTTAGAACCCCAGTTCTTATTGCAACCATGTTCCTTGGTTATATCAGTGTTATTAATGATCCATCTGATGTTACATGCTGAATTATGTTGATAAATTATAGGTTAACAACATCTAAGAATCGAAGATAGAGTAAGAGTTCCAACACATGTACATACACATGCCTTAAATGGGACGCCATCTGGCCTATCCTTGCTGGTTGGTTGTATTGCACCGTACCCTCTTTTAACTAATTAAAAGCTTGGACTTCTTCTGTATTAAAAAGCTTGCTCCTCCTTTTCTCCAAATATTTTTCTCTTAGAGTCAGGTAAGACCTTTGCATCTTCTTCTACTACTCTGAATCCTACTTCTATCCATAAGAATTCAAAGGTTTTATAGTCGTACTTCTTACAAATCTTTCATTTTAAAGGTGCAGTGTTCACTGGGAACCACCATAAATTTTATGATTTTCATGGAGTCATTTGGTGACTGCAGGTTAAAAAAAAATTCAGAACCATATTCCAGGAAAAAACAACCGTTCGAGCCAGGCAGGAGGCATCATTGGGTCATTCACCGTAAGATTGAAAGATTGATGGAGAAGTTGTAGCTAGTGTTGAGTTTGTTCGATTCAGTGAAGAAGCATATTTATTAGTGAAGTTTTGTACTTCCTCCGTGTTGAGATTGCAAGCGAATTTGAATGTCATTGCTTTTCAATTGGGTTGTTTGTGAAAACTTACAATGTTGTATTTGATGATATTCAGCTCTGTTCTGATTGAATTCCATAAAAACGGAGAATGGCCAGTTGCCATATTGGCCAAAAGCCATACATTTAGACCTTACGTTCATGGCTAGGGCTTCATGAAACCGAATTGTATTGGCAAAAGCTTTTGATGTTTAGTATTAGTTTCAATTCTATGCCAACAAAACCGAGTTGTTTAACAAGAGACTAATATCTGTATTGGCCCCAAGTACTTCTCGTACAATCATCTTATAGGACTTGTAGTGCTTAAAAAAGATTTTTGCAAACAAACCTCATGTCGCCACTTGCTCATGCCTAAAAAAGCTATCAAACTTTACACCTTTTGACAGTTTGGGAACCAAACTTTTTTTTTTTTTTTTTTTACAATTTGGGGGACCAAACTATTTGTTTTTTGCTTCTGTCAAATTTCTATAACACTGTTTCTAATTTGTATATGTATATTCGAAAAATAAAAAATATGCTGACGTGTACAACTATAACTCACACGCACACACTTCTTACGTGATAGCAATAGGCCCTCTCCAAACTTTTGTTTGGGTGATCGAAAAAAAAAACCCAAAAACCAAATGTACACCTTCTTTCTCGCTAAAAACAGAGTATAGGTACAATGGAGTGGACATTGGCTTTCAATACATTCTTGTCAGGCATTTGCTTAGCAATTGTTTTCCTTCTTCTTGCTGGAATCATGAAAAAGTTTAGTGTTTATTCTAGGCAACTGCCCCCAGGGCTCTTCGTTAACAGTCGAGTAAAAGGGACAACAAATATACGTGCAAAGTGTATGGACAACATGACAAAGTGGATATGGGTTTTTTTTTTCGATCACCGTCTATCACGTGAGAAGTGTGTGCGTGTGAGTTATAGTTGTACACATCAGCATGTTTTTTATTTTTCGAAAAAAAAAAATACAAATTAGAAACAGTGTAAGAGAAATTTGACAGAAGTTTCTAAATTGTAAAAACAGTTTGGTCCCCAAACTGTCAGGAAAAAAAATTTGGTCCCCAAGAAACTAACGAAAGGTGTAAAGTTTGATACCTTTTTAGTCGTTTTTCGACAAGATTATATCGAGAGCCGAATATAATGGCTATGGCCTTTGGTGCTATGGAGGAGTCTTTGTGAGGTACGTGTCTGTTGGGAACTTGGGATACTTATCTATAAATTGAAGTTGTACTTCTCCAATAACATCAGTTTGAACAATGTTTTAGATTATGTTTTTTTTGGCGTGTTCAAAGTTGTGATGGAGAGCAGTCTCAAGCCCAACTGGGCAGAACTTCCAAGGGATCTTCTAGCTACTGTAATGGATAAGTTGACTCTCATTGATGATTATGTTCGGTTTGGAGCTGTATGCATTTCATGGCGAACGCTTTTAATTGAAGAAAATCCAAGAAAGAAGCTGCTTTGTTCACCTCCTTTTCTCTTGACTCCTCAAGAAGAAAACAACAATAGCCAAACTCGTATTCTGTATAACATTACTAGGAAAAAGGGTTATGATTTCCAGTTACCAGTGCCTAATAACCTACACTTGCGTGGTTCGTGCTTTGGATGGCTTGTAACAATGGAATCGGTAAAAGAAGAACGTTTCAGATACGTTATTCAACTAAGAAATCCCTTCCTTTCAAATAACAATATCATTGATCTCCCTTCACTCATGAAATCGCGAAAAGGCATACTAAATTCAGTTCCTTTTATTAGCAAGGCTGTCTTGTCTGCCAATCCGTCCTTCACACCAAACAACTATGTGATCCTGGCAATTGCTTATTTTGAACAAAATTTGGTCTTCTTCAAGCCGGGAATGAAAGCTTGGAGTAAAGTACATACAGAAGAGCGAATCGGCTTTATGGATGTTGTTTTCATTGAAAAGGCAAATCAGTTCTTTGTGGTAGACTCTTTTGGAGCAGTTTTTACTATTGATATTGTACAAGGAGAATCTGAAGATCCTTTCCTCGGGGTGAGACAAATTGCACCTCCAACAACGAGCATTGTCCAACACACGTTAGCGTACCGCGTGTGCATGAGGAAGTATTTGGTGGAAGTATCATCAGGCGAGTTGTTGCTGGTTCACAAAATAAGAGACTACTTTAACAAATCCAAGACTAAGTGTGAAATCTTGAAGCTGGATCCGGTGGGACGAGGATGGATCCAGTTACAAAGTCTCGAAGGTAGCACATTGTTCTTAGGTAACAATTCTCCAATATGCGTCTCTGAGACCGATGTCCTTCGCCATGGATGTAAACCAAATTATGTCTATTTTGCAGATGATTGTGCTCATGAACTTGTCCTTTCAAGATTCACTCTACAGACTGAAGAGTGGGGATGGATTTGGCTTGAACCTACCTTACAAGGATTCGATTGAACTACGCGCGTTCACATCTAAACCAATAAAATTTCAATGCTTATTTTCTTTATTCTTACAGCTTATAATTCATTGGAGAATGGATGCTCTGGCTTGAAAAGATTGTAACAGGATGCATATATTCTTTCAGTTTTTCCTCTTATCTAGAGTAGGCTCGTAGCTCTCATTAAAACTTTGTAGCTTGCAACATTTGTTGAGCTGATGGTTGTAACACGTACTAGTGGTTAATAGCTAATTAGCCCCTCCAGCCCTTGTAGTTTTAAGTAGAAGTTTCACTTATTATTGCTTATCATTTGCCATAAATCATAAATAAATGTAACTAAATCATGCTTTTGATGCTTCTGTAGGATGCTGAGCCAAATGACAGGAAAATTGGCAAGCTCTGTGAATATGCTTCTAAAAATCCTCTACGTATTCCAAAGGTGCTCACATTATTATTAGCTCATCTAATTGTATTTTCAGATAGTTAATGATGTCTCATGGGTTATCTTATTTACAGATCACAGATCGAGTATCTAGAGCAGAAATGTTATAAGGATTTGAGAATTGACCATTTTGGTTCAGCAAAAGTTGTATCGTGCATATATCGCAAGTTACTATTCTCATGCAAAGAACAGATGTGAGCTTGAAATTCTCTCAACACCAACTTAGACTTTCACCATAGGTTTAGGATTTGAACTCACTAATATTGTCATTGTATTATTTTTCATAATTCACAAATATTTATATTTAATCATTTAATTAATTAAATCCTTTTTTACTGGATCATCTTTACTGGTTCAAGAAAACTGATGGGGGAAAGAGGGTAGGTCATGGCCACTTTCGATTTAGGGTTTTTTTTTCCGTTGTTTCTTCTTTGTACGGAGGCTTTGGATGGTTTCCTGTGTTTTTTTTTTATTGTTATTTTATTTTGTGATAAAATTATAAATTGAGGATCGGAGGTCATGGTAATTTAAGAATAGATTAGGGAGAATTAAGCAAATATAGGGAGGTGTTTTTAATTATTAGCACCTTTTTTTTTTTTTTTTAGGAACGACTAATATTGTTCGGTTTAGAAAATAGAGTGATATGGTAAGGAGAGAAAATATGCACGAACTTTTATATAGATAAGGTTTTAGACTCGGCCATATGGCCGAAATCATTTCTAAAATTCGCATCCCTTAAATTTTTGTAATGAATTCAATAACTGATAATTATTAACATAAGTTTTTGGAGTTAATTTAGCAATGTTTTCTTATTGGAGTCCTATAAAATTTTATTATGTTGATTGACTTATTAAAGTTGTGATTTATTAGGAAACTTCTTAAGTTTAAGAGTTCATTTTGTGTTAGGAATCTTCTTATGATTAAATTAAAAGTGTCCACGTGGCATACCAATATGTCTCAAGAATGCGCCACCTAGGAAAGAGATTGTCTACATAAGATGTACTCTGCTTAGAGTAGAGCTATAATATATACTAACTTTCGAACCCGTCCTATGAACGGGTGTTGTTATATTAAATTATTGTAAAAAATATTAACAACTATGCATAGCTATGAGATATGAAAATTATATTAATCAGTCATTCAAATTTCTTACATCACTTTCTATAAAAATGAAGCATCAAACCTTGATAAAACTCATCGACTTCTTTTTGTTGTTAGGTTTAATAATAGAAGTTTGATTAAAATTTTGTGAGAATATCTAATGTGACGAAGACAATATTGAAGCTATTTGAATAGCATGCCATTCTTAATCATAATAAAAAATTTATGATAAACACTACTTAAAATGAAAAACTATATTTGTCGAGACATTTATTCCCTCTACTTATAATACAAACATGCTTTAGGGTTATTAGTTCAATGCATTTGCATTAAGTTTATGATTTTCCATTAATTATTCTTTGAAGTTAGTTCAATGTAGTACATTGCATTCAGTTTCCAACTTCTCATTAATTATTTTTTGAGGTTAGTTCAATACAGTTGCATCAAGTTTTCGATTTTCCGTTAATTATTATTTGAGGTTAGTTCAGTGCAATTGCATCTACTTTATAATTTCCCGTTAGTTATTCATTAAGGTTAATTAGTACAGTTGCATCCAATTTTTTATGTTTAATTAATTAGTCTTTAAGATTAGTTCAATGCATTTGCATCAAAGTTCCAATCTCCCGTTAATTACTCTTTGAGATTAGTTCAATATATCTGCATCCAGTTTCTGATTTTCCGTTATTTATATTTTGAGGTTAGTTGAATGGAGTTGCATCCAATTTTCGATTCCCGTTATTTATTTTTTGGGGTTAGTTCAATACAGTTGCATCCAGTTTTTGATTTCTCATTAATTATTATTTGTGGTTAGTTCAATACATCTGCATCCAATTTTCAATTTCATGTTAATTGTTCTTTGAGGTCAGTTCAATGCATTTGCATCAAGTTTTTGATTTCCGGTTAATTATTCTGTGAGATTAGTTTAATGTATTTGCATCCATTTTTCGATTTCTCGTTTATTATTTGATAAGATTGCATTTGCATCTAGTTCCCGATTTCCAGTTAATTATTGTTTGAGGTTAGTTCAATGAATTTGTATCCAATTTCCGATTTTTCGTTAATTATTTCTTGAGGTTAGTTCAATGCATTTGCATCAAATTTATTATTTATGTTTTAAGGTTAGTTCGATGCAATTACATTCGGTTTCTGATTTCTCGTTAACTATTCTTTGAGGTTATTTCAATGCATATTTGCATTTAGTTTCTGATTTTCCACCAATTATTCTATGAGGTTAGTTCAATGCAGTTACATTTGGTTTTTGATTTTATGTTAATTATTTTTTGAGTTTAGTTCAATGCATTTGCATCCAGTTTCTGGTTTCCCATTAATTATTATTTGAGGTTTGTTTAATGTTTAATGCATACCGTTTACGATTTCCCATTAAATATTTTCAAGAATTTGCTTCTATTTTCTAATTTTCCGTTAGTTGTTCTCTGGCGTTAGTTTAATGCAATTACATCCAGTTTTCGATTTCTAGTTAATTACTTTTTGAGTTTAGTTTATTGCATTTGCATAAAGTTTTCGATTTCCCGTTAATTACTCTTTGAGCTTAGTTATGTATTTGAATCCAGTTTTCGATTTTCTTTTAATTATCCAATGTGGTGTGTAATACCAACTTCTACTGATCTATAGTGTCTTTCCAAACATAGCATAAAAAATAAATTATGTTTGATTTACTATGTTGGATCATCAAAGATTATCTAGTTCCCAATTTCCGTTAATTATTCTTTAAATTATGCATGACTCACTATGTGGAATCTTCAAAGATTATCTACGAACGGGTGTTGTTATATTAATTACTCTAAAAAATATTTGCAAATATGCAGAACTATTATATATTAATATTATATTTGTCACTTATCCAAATTTCTTATAACGTGAAAACCTCACTCTCCATTAAAAAAAAACTCACATTTGATAAAACCCTTCAATTTCATTTTGTTGTTTAATAATTGAAGTTTAATTGAAGTTTTGTGAGATTGCCTAATAAGGCGAAGTTCATATATATTGAAGCTACTTGAATAGCAAGAAGTTACCCAATCATACGGAAAGAGATAAGATAAACACAATTTAAATGCAAAACTATACTTATCGAGACATTCTCACAACATATAATCCAACTATGTTTTGAGGTTAGTTCAATGCATTTGCATCCAGTTTCTGATTTTCCGTTATTTATATTTTGAGGTTAGTTCAATACAGTTGAATCTAATTTCTGATTCCCGTTATTTTTTTTTAGGTTAGTTCAATGCGGTTGCATCTAGTTTCCGATTTCTCATTAATTATTCTTTACAGTTAGTTCAATACATTTGCATCCAATTTCCAATTCCCTGTTAATTTTTCTTTGAGGTCAGCTCAATGCATTTGCATCCAGTTTCTGATTTCCAGTTAATTATTATGTGAGATTAGTTTAATGCATTTGCATACAGTTTTTGATTTCACGTTTATTATTTGATAAAGTTGCATTTGCATCTAGTTTTCGATTTTCTGTTAATTATTGTTTGATATTAATTTAATAAATTTGCATTCAATTTTCAATTTTCTGTTAATTATTTCTTGAGGTTAGTTCAATGCATTTGTATCCAGTTTATTTTTTAAGATTAGTTCAGTGCAGTTGCAGCAGGTTTCCGATTTTCCATTAATTATTCTTTAAGATTAGTTCCACTCATTTGCATCATGTTTCCAATTTATAATTAATTTTTCTTTGAGGTTAGTTCAATGCAGTTGCATCCAGTTTTCGATTTTCCGTTAATTTAATCTTTGAGGGTTAGTTCAATGCATTTGCATCCAGATCCGATTTCCCGACAATTATTTTTTTATATTAGTTTGATGTATTTGCATCCAAGTTTTGATTTCTCGTTAATTATTCTTTGAGGTTAGTTTAATGCAGTTGTATCCATATTCTGATTTTCTATTAATTACTTTTTAAGATTAGTTTAATGCTTGCATTTGCATCCAGTTTCCGATTTCCCGTTAATTATTTTTTGAGGTTAGTTCAATGCAGTTACATCATATATATATATATGATGTAACTATGAATAAATATTTAAATCTCATTGTGGATGACGCATTAAATCGAAAGGGTTTTAGGAAAATCGTTTTCGGTGGAAACTATTGTTTTTAGCAATTTAGTTTTTTGTCTCATATTTTTTTTTTCGTAATTAGCTATATTGTTTAGGAAAAGTTGGAGACTGTGTGACACTCTAGATGGGATTATTTTTTCATAATTAGTTATAGTGTTTAGGAAAAGTTATAGACTCTCTAAAACTTTATATGGGATTGCTTTCTTATTTATATCATATTTTTTTTATAAATAGTAATAGAGTTTAGAAAAAACTGGAGTTCCTGCGAGTGTTCCAAAAAAATAGATTGGTGAGGGTATTACAATAATATATATCTAAGGAATTGGAATATGTCATAATTATTGTGGCCGTAATTGTGATTTTTTGAATCCTTAACTGAATAAATGTCTAAATCACATAGTGGATGACACATCAAATCGAAAGGGTTTTAGAAAAATCGTTTTTGGTGGAAATTATTGTTTTTAGCAATTTAGTTTTTTGTCTCCTATTTTTTTTTTTTTTTTTTTTTGTAATTAGCTATATTGTTTAGGAAAAGTTAGAGATTCTGTGAAACTCTAGATGAGATTGTTTTTTTTTTCGTAATTAGCTATAGTGTTTAGGAAAAGTTAAAGAGTTTGTGAAACTCTATATGGGATTGTTTCCTTATTTATATCATACTTTTTTATATTTAGTAATAGAGTTTAGAAAAAATTGGAGTCTCTATGAGAGTATAACTATAATATATATCTAAGGATAAAGATAAATATTTGTTTTCTATTTTATCTCCTACTTTTTCTTAATTAGCATGACACGTGGACGCTCTAGAAACGCTTCCTCAATTGAAGAGGGTAGAAATCTAATATATATATAAATCCTATTTTGTCTCCTACTTTTTCTTAATTAGCCATGACACGTGGACACTCTAGAAACGCTTCCTCAATTGAAGAAGGTAAAGCTATAATATATATATATATATATATATATATATATATATATATATATATATATATATATATATACAAGGTTTTAGACCCAGCCATATGGCCGGAATCATTTCTAAAATTCATAGCCCGGCTATATAAAATTTTGCGAAAAATTCAATGACGGATAATTATTAGCATAATTTTTTAGAATTGATTTAGCAATTGGAGTTGTATAAAATTTTCTTGTGAGATGTTGATTGACTTATTAGAGTTGTGGTTGTATTATGAAACTTCTTAAGATTAAGAGCTCTTGTTGCATTATGAAACTTCTTATGATTTAAGAGTGTCCACGTGGCATACTTCTCTCTCTAAGAAATGTGGCTCACACCCCTGCCTTCCTAACCGGTTACTCTAAACCTCCCCCATGTCGGCCCAACCCATTTAACCCCCCCTATTTTTAAGGTTTTATGAAATAAACTCCCTATTTTTGCGAAAGTAATAAAATCTCGGTCTACTTATAAATTTCAAACGAAATTTATCATTTTTTACCTTTTCTCTTTTCCAGCACACAACTCATATCGTTTTGGGGTTTTTATTCTCACCATTTTAAACCAACAAGGACACAAAAAACACACCAATTTCAGCTCGGAGTTGAGTTCTATTTTCGATTTTCGCGAATTTATCTCTTTATTCTCACATCATTGAAGAATAAGGTTTGGCATGAGAGAAATCTTCTTCCTTTAACTTTTGTTTTAACCTATTTTCAGCACACTTCTTTGAACTTCTGATTATCCTCTTTTCAATCTTCTTCGTTATTTTAATTTTACTTCTTCTATATCTTCTTCGTTAGATTCATGCCATTAAAATTTAAATTGGTGATATTATCATGTTTTAAATGCTGAAAATACTGCATACCTATGTAAATATAGATTTACGGATATATGACTGCTGGAAATACTGCATATATACCTATGTAAATATAGATTTACAGATATATGACTATGTAAAAATACATTTACATATATTCATCAATTTTTCTTTGTTGTTTTTTGCAAATGCAGACATGGATGGGACTGTTCTTTTTGTTATTATCTAAGAGACACAAATTATGAGTGTTCGTGTTGGGACTAATGGTATAATTGGTGATTTGAAGTGTACAATTTCTAAAAAGTTGTCTGACCTTACTGATAACCCGTAAAAACTAAATTAGATTACTCTAATATTATTCTTACGGTATCAATTATTTATTTCATACTCTCACATATAGATTTATGCAATATATAGAGTACGGAATCATTTCACTCATAAACTAACAAGACATAATAGAAATCAATTGATCAACACAAGGAAACAATGGTGAGAGTAATATTTATAGAGGTGAATTTATACTATAAAACTAAATATATGAATTTAACTTATACTAATTTAACTAAGCAATTGAATATGAATTGAATAAAATATAGAGAAGAATATGGAGAAGAGATTAGGGGGATTTGATTTCACTTAAATAAATTTCTAATATGCTAGTATAGATTATTGCAATCATAACCAATTAAGATTAATTGTGATCCCTAATTATTCATGGCAATCTCTGCCAACTAATAATTAGCATGTGAGGAAGTTCAACTCATTCTCATGGCGAATCAACTAACCTACTAGAATGAACTCTTAAATGCAATAATTCTAACTAACACATCAAGTCTTCATCCAAGCTTCATCAAACCCCTCTAATGGAGATTTAGCTAGAATTCATTAGACTATCATTTCTAACACAAGAATAGTAAAAACAAGTCATTATTGAATAACTAATTAAACTTTCTTAATCTAAATTAACAATAGTCTAAGATTCAAACATGGATTACAATTGAAATTTAAACTAATTTAGAACTAAGATTATGAATACTAATTATCAATTTAAAACAACTAAATCTATGAATGAAAGATTGAATTCGAATTTAAATATTGAAATATAACTAAGTAATTTATTCTAAAATTCAAAACTTGTTCTCACAACTAATAAAATTGACAACTAACTAGATTAATCTATATAAACTAATTTAATCAATTAAAACTAATTTTATATTACAAAACTAAATTTTATGAACTAGAACTAGGTTTAGATCTAGATAGATTAAGAGCTAAGTTTTTGTCTCTTGATATAGAAGAGCTAGATCCCCAAATTCGTGCATAGGTTGAGGAGTCATGTTTTGGGCCGAAAAATTGAGCCTAAAACCCAATTTGTTTAATCCAAGACTTCTCATTCTGGTTGTGTTACTGTAGCATAAGTTTTTACTAACTTATACTGCTTTGATCGAGTCAAGGTCTAGATCATTGGAAAGAGCTTTCTGAGCCGGTCATTTTCATATAAAATGGGCTCAAATCCGAGGTCTGAGTCCAAAGATATGGTCTTTTGAAGTTATGTTGACTTTTCTTCAGCTTTCTAATCCGGTTTGACTTTCACTTAACAGCTTTGACTTGGGCTTTTTAAGGGCTTTTTCTCCATGAAACTTGGGCTTTCTTCATAGAACTTTCATAGCAATCCCTTTAGCTCCTTTTAGCCTAATTAGTAAAATTAATTTACATTTATTCAACTCCAAAGCCCGAAATACTCAAAAGCACGTAATTAGTGATAAACCTATATTATTAATCACATAATTGGTCTAACAACAATATTGTTAAAGGGTTAAAACTACAGTTTTTGGCTCTTATCAAACCACCCCCAAATAGCATTTTGCTTGTCCTCAAGCAAATATGAGAAATTAAAATAAGTGACAAAAATGGAGTTCTAACTAGTCTCGTTTAAAAGAGTGCGATTGCATTGACCATATGCAACAAGGCCTTAAACCACTAGGAATTTCCTAGTGGACGAAGTTATAGCCCTCGTGAGAGTTTTCCAAATGAAGGTACTCACAAACTTCATTTATACTACTGACGACTAAGAAATAAAACTATTGTTTCCTTATTTATGTCTCGATTATCTATACATCTCACTAGCAATGGATCTGAGAATAATCAAGTCAAAACCTAAGCTAATATATGCATAATAATCAATCATCTACTTAATAAACATATATACATAGAGTAATACTATGAAATGCACTAGCAGTCCGTTTTGAAAACTTCGAATAACGCCCTTAAGTAGGTCCTTACATAAATGTCAAGACAAAAAACTACTCCGATTTTTCAAAGCTCAAGTTTATTACTCCAAAGGTGTGTAGTGGGCACACTTTACCTTACAATCTCAATGACACACAAGAAAGCCGGAGTCGATCAAACACATCTGCCACTTACTATCACACTAACCTATTCCTAATTGAGCTAGAGGTCTTTATTAGGTGTTGCGGGGATTATGAGATGGTTTAAGAAGGAAGGAAATGGATATTCAAAAAGGACAAGTCTGAGATAATAGAGTCTTCATATTATGTAACTAGAGAAAACCTTGTTCTTTACTTTTGCTTCTACTATACACTTTGTTTCCATCCTTAGCCATATTTTTCTTTTTCTTTTTATTTGGCTTTTGACTCCTTTGATTCTATTTTTGTAGTTCTAACTCTTTATTTTCTTTTATTTTTTTTTTATTTAGATGAAAACTTTATTTTCTTATTTGAAGCGACTAACAAATTCTTGATTTCAAAGGTCTTTCTCTTTTCTATTCTTCATCTTTATTCTCAGACTCATTCAAAAAATGAGTAGGCTAATTTTTATTTTTATTTTGTTTTGTAAAAGGGTAAAAGAATTGTGGTTTATGAAAGGCTAAAGAAAGGCTCAGAGGGGCGACTAGCGGAAAATAATTTCATAAGGTTTGAATTTCTGGCTATATCGATCCAAAGAGGGCCTAAATTCTCGCTTAGGATATGGTATAGTGATCAAGCAAGTGGACGTGTGATTTCTCTATCCGGATTTTACTTCTCCCTTGTGTCATTTCTCAAATGTTTCACTCATATAAGGCTTTAGGCTATATTCTCACAGGATTTGTAGAATAAGTACTCTAGCCTAGATTTCATAAACTTACTACCAAACAATCATAAATACTCATGTAATATATTTATAGATAGATGCAAAGATTATTACCTATATATTAACCTAAGTTTCTAAAACTATTCTAATGTAAAAGCTACGTGAGACTTCTAGATCATTAAGAGCATAGAGAAAGAAAACAATACCAATATTCCTAAGTGTATAGCATAACTTTTTATTTATATTTTTAAAATTTTAAAATTTTTATTAGAAAACAAGTGCATATTATACATATCTATATATCCTAACAGATGCCTTAATTACACGTGTTTATATGCCCACCCCCAAACAAGAAGCATGTTTTGTCCTCAAAGTATTTAAATAAAAAGGGTAGAAAAATACCATAGAAACGCGTAAAATTGTGGAACATCTGTAAAACAAGGTTATAACATATTAATATAGCAAATAAAACTGACGCAACTCTATAAGAGTTCCACCCGCTATGGGGTTAATAAGAAATAAATTGCTTGGGACATAAGCAGACACTAACTGAAACTAAAAACTTACCTTATCTCCCGCTTAATCGTCCTCCTCATCCTCTCCTTCTATAAAGAATTGAGGTTCCTTCGCGTCCTGCCATGCCATGATAATTTGTCAGGCTTGACGCCATTTATCATCTACGGATGTTAACACATAAAAGTTTCACTTGGTCGGATGGGGTGTAAGGTGCAACCTCGATAAGGTTGTATCCTCCACCATTGCCAAGTCATTACGACCGAAAGATCGAATAATACAATTGGTGGGTCTCACAATGTGGAATTCTAACCCAATCCGTGAAACGGGTACAAAAAACAGGGAAGAAACATAGCATAATACGACAAACTAAAACAGGCATAAGAAGGTACTTATGTATCATACTATGGGCTCGCGCTAAATTAGAAACTAAGGTTCAGGGAAGGTCATAAAACATACGTCCCGTGGCTAAAGCAAGGAAGACGCTGCAAGTGGCGTCATTCACAAACGAAAAACGCCATTCCCCTAATATATTTAGCATGATCCAAAACATAACAGTGCCCACGTTCATGGACAAGCTACCAATTAAGGGCGGCGTTGTATTCCCCTTGGTCCTCGATACGGAAAATTCCTGCCCCATAAGCCTCATGCAAAAACTCATAGGTGTAGACATACATATTATCTACCCAATAGCCCCATGGGTCTTGTATTTCAACGGGCATAGCAAGTCCAAGAACAGATGCTAGCAAGAACCTGGTAATTTCCATTAGTTCATCCTTAATGTTGATGGAGAACACTTGTTCTCCATCCGGTCTATCAAAGAACATGCAATTATCATAAAAATAAGATGTAAGTGTTGGAGAATAATGTTCATCAGGTCTTACCATTAGCGGTTCCCAGCCTACGTGTATGATCACCTCGCGAAACCAAGCACCATAGGTGGTACTTTGGAACAAATCTTCGAAAGACTGTTCCGGTATGACTGTAGGAGATGTCATCTCAAAACTACCCTCTGGAACAGCTGCAAACGATCCTGGAACAACCCACAAAAAATCAGAATTTTTCGTGCCCACGGGTCAGGGCGCGGGGTGCGCTCAACTGAATCCCTGTATGGGTGTGGGTCGCGCTCCGGAGAATTTGGACTTACAGTGTTTTGGGCGCGGGTCGCGCTCAACCTAGGCCTGGGTGGGTAGCCAGTCGCGCTCAGGGTAAACTGGATTGGCAGTGTTATGGGCGCAGGTGGCGCTCCACTGAGGCGCAGGCGCACTCCGAGGTGTTGAAATGCTGAAGTGAGAAGGAAAACTTGGGAGTGAAATGTGAGAGATGAAAATGAGAGATGTGAGTTGTGTGTGGATAATGAATGAAATTTATATAGGTTTTTAGTTTCCAAAACGAATCGGGAAGTTGCCAAAAAGTTTTAAGACAATTGCCGGAAACAAAAATTTCCAAAACCGAAAACGGAAACAACCTATATTCTTGATTCTAAAACAAACCTAATATCTTTTAGGTTGAATATAATTTAGGGTAGTAACTGCCTAACTCAGCTCATTGAGATTTCATAGTCATGCCAATATCAACAACATTCCCAACAATCATCGCAAAATTACATAATAAATTGTGGATCATATAAAAACCATGCTAAAAGAAATAATACCACCCCAAACAATTCGAGAAGGTGAGATTAACACTAAAATCAACGCATAATTTGAAAAGAACCAAATTAAATTAAAATCGAAATTCAAATGCAATTAACTACCAAATTCAAATTTAACTACTAAATTTAACAACTTAACATCCAATCTACTAAAAACAATAAACAACAAGAAATCTAGCTATGAGATGAGGAAGGGATAAGAATAGGAAGTTGAGTGATCAAGAATGGAAAAACCAAACACCCCACCCCAAAACAAATTTTATAGAACAGAGTTTAGAAAATTTATTTTAAACGAGGGTCTTTTAAAGTCAGATTTCCCTAGACTTAATATGGGGTCGTTTTAAGTCAGATTCCCCTAGACTGTGCACACCCCTAAACAAGCAAGAAACTAGATGATGCGTGGTCAACTATAAACTAATAGTTGAAAGAGGAGCTGGGGGTCTCGCCATAAAAACATGATACTAAATGCACCTCTAAACAGAATGAAGTTGTATAATTGGAAGCAATCATGTAGAAGAATGAAAAAAAACTTATCCAACCCATCAAAGAACATATCCAAACCATCATATTGTAGCTGCGTTAAAAAGTTGGAATGACCTAAAAAATGAATTAGCGATACTTTAGGTGAGAAAGGAATGAAGTATGGATCCTGATGTCACTACACCATAAGGGCCATTTTGTAACAGAGCAAAATTTTCATTTGTAACGAATATATCTGTTACTACCTTTCTAACGGACATAACTGTGAGGTTTTTTGGTATCCGTTAGTATATTTCAATTGATTTTTCTAATTATTATCAAAACCAGTATTTTAATATTTGGTAACAATTGTGTCTGAAACAACTAAAATAATGAACAGAAGGGTATATTCGAAACTAACAGATAACATTAAATTAAATAGAGAAAAATTGTGCCGATGATTTCCCATTTTCGTCTCTCTCTCTTCAAGCCTCCATCGAACACTTCCCCCGTCTCCTCTGTCCAACCCTAGCCAACGAAGAAGGAAATAAACCAGGTACGCTTTCTCTTTTCTTCTACCCAAACCCCATCTAGCGAATTTCTAAGTTTTTTTTTTTTTTTTTTTAATTGTGCTCCATGATCGTACTGTTCAAGTTAGGTTTATTTGGTTTAGTTGCTGATAAATTTGTGGAAATTAAGCTTTGTATTGAAACTGCAAGATTGGACTCTAAATTTACGCTTCTCGATCATCAATTGGGATATTTCGTTGGTTTGGGGTTCGGTTGGCTAATAAGAAATCTAAGGAATTTCAGTATTAATTAAATAGCTTATGTTTATCTAAGATTTAGTTTTCCTTATAAACTGTTTCTGTTTCTGTTTGATTTCCTAGGTTGTGCTACATAGCTTTTTCTCTCACGGACACAGGCAAGTTATAGAATTTTTGTTACTTATTATTTTTTTTTACTAGTTTTTTTTTTTCTAGTGAAATCAATCTTCAGATAATGGGTTGGTTTATTCCTTGTTCATTTTTGTTTTTGTCAAGTGAAAAGCTTCGGCACATTGAACCTTTACAGTATTGTTGTATTGTTATGGAACATGCACGACATTCTCAAATTGATGAGAGCAAATCTTTGGAGTCTGTTATGATTGGGAAGGTCGATAATTTTTCATGTGACACAAACTTGTAAGTTATATCACATTTTTCTTCCTCTTTCTAGTACATCTATGTTGTAGAAAGTGTATTCATCAATTTGTTTTTTGTTCATAATATAAAGATTGTATGTGTTTTTTATGCTTGTAATTAGATAACTCTTCATGGTCTTATAAAAGAGCTTCTTCTTTGATTATTGGATGGAAGGGTGCCATTGATCTTTAATATATGACGACGTCAAGCTTTTGAATGCATTTGACTAGTCTGATGTTTAATATTCTGGTTAGTTTTTTTTTTCTTCATCTTCTTTGTTTTCATTGTTTTATTGTCTCGACTTTATCAATTAGAATTAGCATCAATCAGGCTTGTCAATATGGTTGGGGTTGAGGAATCACTTCTTTTGGATGTTCATCATTTGTTGTTGCATCCATTACCTTGAAGAAGTATTCATTGCTCATCTTTGTTTTTACTACATTCTCTTTTATTTCTATGTTTGTTCGTTTGTGCGTATGTATCACTCGGGTTTTGGGTCTGGAACAAGCCATGTGCAACTTCATACAAGTATTTTTTGTTCCTTTATTTTCAAAGCTAAACTTTATTAGTAATTAACCCCATGACTAGGTAAATCATACATAAAGGGAACAACTTATAGAATTGCGAGGAAACAACTTATGGTGGTGTTTCTTTGGATAGTGTTGAATTGTCTTGCATCTATTGTGCTGATATTATTAAGGGTCGTATCCATTGTGTTGATTTTATTAAGGGTTGTATCCCGCTGGTTGCTTGCATTCAGATTGCTCCTTACGCCATCTATTATGCTGATTTTATTAAGGGTTGTATCCCACTATTGGCTTGCATTTAGATTGTTCCTTACGCCTTCTATTGTGCTGATTTTATTGGACTTTTCCATCCATTTTAGCTTACTTACAAAGTTTAGGGAAGTCATTTGGAGGGTTGCATGATTTAGAACTCTGATTAGTTTGCTGGTCACCAACACTTGAATAGTTAAGTTTCTGTTCAAAAGGGCGTAAGGAAAAATCTAAATGCATGTCCTTTTGCCTGACACATTGTTGTTTGAAGGAAAATAGTTCTTCTAGCTATTTTGATTTGTGAGTTTGTTGACATTGAGGATGCCATTAGGATGAGCGAGCAGACCCTTCTTTTAGCTATTTTTATTTAAGTTCTTCATTTTTTCTATGTTAGTACCAACGTTCTAGTTTGATGCTTCTGAGGTTTACAAAATTTGAAGTTGAATAGCACACCACTCAACTTTATTCGTGTTTAATTTATATTAGCGTCTTGGTCCAAATATAGGTTCAACAACATTGCTCTAAGAGACATTAGAAACATCAGCTCACCTTTGAAAATATTGTTTTCATTAGACATGTCTACCCACCCTTGTGCAAATTAGAACTCACATCACAAACCTGCCTTGGGCACCATAGAAATGTATTGATCAGACTATCGGTATCGCTCTTGTTTGTTGAATCTGATTCAGCTCCAATATACCAAGCTAGGTCTCGCATAACATGAATTTATTGAATTGTCTTTTCTCTTTGGTTGTTTTTGGAACACTTCTAGTTAATTTGCTCAGTTGCGGTGTTTATCTTTCCATAGTGTTAACAGAGTTATCCAAAGATGCCTTTTTTTAGTGAAGTAAATGCATAGTATGTTTCTGAACAATCCTTTTGTTTTGTGAAATGGGTTCTTTTATTACATTTCAGACTGAACCGATTCATGTTTGACTTGAGTTTGCTTTGCTGGATGTAGGTGACGAGGAAATTTAATGTGGTTTATAAAGGGGGGAGTGTTATTGGTCCAATGGGTATGGTTTCACAAGTTGTTCAAGGTAGTGGTTGCCATGTCCGATGATACAATCATTTTTGCTTTGAGAGGTATGTATGTTTTCCTCTCTGAAAGTCATTAGGCTTTCCAACAAAGCACGTTTAGAAATTTATAATACTAGATTACTAGTTTAAGGCTAACAAAAAGCTTCTTCCCTTTTCTGTTAATCCAATTTGAACCATGGGTTTTCAGCACTTGGTTATACTGGTTTTTAGGGGTCAAACTATATGTTATGGATCGAAGTAGTGGGGTCAAATGTTTTGCATTGGTATATGATAACTGTTGTTCTTGTCCATAGGGTTTTAGTGATCTACTTTATGTTTTGCTACTTTGGTTGTCTATCTTTTGATCCTCTGAAAAAAAAAAAAAAATTCTATTGTGTTGGTTGTCTATCCTTCGTGTAATTGGCTTTATTTTACCTTTTTTTTACTTTCCTCCGTGGTACACTCAGTCAGATAATTAGTAAAAGAAAGGAAGAAATGAAGGTAGTTGTAGTCTTGTAGATATGCACCATTAAAAAAGAACACCGCTATGTACAGGTATGGACCCCACTATGTATGTTTGGGAACAACACGAGCAATCTCGCCTTTGATTATTTTTCCTTTATTGAACTAGACACCAATTAAGTTCATGGTAACTTCCTACACTTTGCATATAATATATTTCATGTATGAACGTAGGTTGCCACCGTCTATATGCATCGTGTTTCAGTAATAATTTTTTCATTTTCTAGTAGCTTGACTTATTTTTAATACATTATGGTAATGTCATTTCTAATAATTTTTTTTTAACCATTTGCTAGTGTGCAGGTGTTGTGAAGCAAGCCTTTCTTATAGAAGTGCATGTCAAAGAAAGAAATGAAGTTTTGAGTTGGACATATTAGGTGTACTTGTAATTAATGAATTAAATGTGTATGGTAAATTTTGTTGGTAAGAAATCATTCACCCATTTAGTACCATATTTTTTATGTCAAGACTTAGTATTTATGATCAATAAAATATATTTGTTTGACTTGAATGGTGGAGTTGGTATAAATTGTGTTTGGAATGGTAGAAGTATTTTGTGTTTCTTTACATGGTTATATGACTTGAATGGATTTTTTTTTTTTTTTAATGGTGGGGTGTGCTTTTTTTTTTTTAATTTTGTGCTCTTTAAGCTTGGGTGTGGGTGTAGGAGGAGCAGGAGCAGGTAGTCCATATCCAAAACAACTGGGCTAAAATATATATTATATTTTTTTTCAAAACAGTCCCCATACACTAACGGAGATATCCGTTACAAATTTGTTACAAATAAATATTGACTATTGGTCAATGACATTAGTAACGATCATAAGTGTGACGAATGTCATGAAATGAACAAAATTCACTCGCAAGGTAAGTGTTACAAATTGGAACACTAACGGATATAAGCGTTACTTAAATTAATTTTAGTAACGAATATATCTGTTACAAATATTTATGTAAGTGACTGTAACCATAGTTCGTGATTCCGAACGAAACTCCGGAATTCGCTCGGAATTTCGGTTTTCCAAAAAATCGGAATTCCAAATATAGTGTCGAAATAATCGAAATTCCAAAAGAATTCGAAATTCCGAATGTAATAGGGTCGAAATTTACTGGATTTCGGTTTTTGGATTTACCGGAATTCCAAAATCCCAAACTATGACTGTAACACCCCAGATGTAACGGATATAAGCGTTAGTAAAAATATTAGTAACAATTATTACCGTTACCAAACCCCATTTTTGGTGTAGTGTGTCTTTCATGAGGCTCAGATGAGGAAAAATAAGACAAACTAGGTTTCTCACTACACTCGGTCAAAGTTTGATTCTCAACTACAGGAATAGTGTACTCATGGGATTGTGTGCTAGGCAAACACTCTTCACTGTGAGGGTTAAAAAAATTATAGAGGGTCTCTGAGGAAATAGGCTCAAGTGCAAATTCGAGGTTCCTCTGAAATGGTGGGTGAATGGATGGTTTAGTTGTGATAGATGGTTAGATTATAGGAGGTGGTAACTCAAGTGGATGGTGGTTGGTTGGTGGTTCATCAGTTGGTGGATCCTCACACGCTCTTAAGAAATCATAAAAATTTTCATCTAGCTTAGCTGAATCCATAAAATTGTGGTTCGTGGCTTTATCTTTAAGAAATTTATCTATTTCTTCTATTGTTATTTCCTCAGCTGCCAAACTAAATTTTGATTCACATTGCGCTAAAGAAGTTACTTCCTCTTTTTCTTGCACATGACCTTGTTCATGCCTTATATTAGAATTGTTAATCTCTATTTTCTCACCCTCTTCCTCTAAAATACTATAAGTATCCTCAATGACATCATTTGAATGTGTCGAGGAATCATCCAGCCGAGTGTGGTTAGCAAACACAAAGGCCTGGACATGCTCAACAGGAGGGTCCATATTAAGAGAATGTCAATAGTTATCAAATTCTTCATTCGTCACACCTTTATAAATATCTTATAAAGTGTCATCATTATATTCATCTTCAGATGGATCAGTGGGAGGTTCCTCGGAGGCATCTATCGAATTTGAGTGGTCATCCAAAATATGTCCTAAAGAGTCGTCTTCAAGAATTTTCTCATCCAGGTGGGGTGTGGAGTCAACATAATGGTTAATGAGAGGATCATGGGAAGGTAATGATTCATGAAATTCAAGGTAGGTCTTAACTAAGTCGAATGGTGTGGTTATGGGAATAGGTTGTTCTAGTTGTGTGTCGATCTCTGGCAAGGTTGAAAGTTCTTTGTTAGGCGAGGAGATCATGGAAATCATCTAGGCTATGTTCTAAAGCATAGTTAGGTTCTTAAGCATAGTTTGGGAAATTTGGTCTGGGAAGGGTGGCGAACTAGATGGGTGGGTGATTTCTGGCATGGTGGAAGAGTCTGGCTGGTATGGTGTGTGATAGTCATAGTTATTGGCCATTCGCACATGCCCCACCAGTGGTCCAAGTCCATATCTTCTGAGCCTCCCTTCCTCTGAGGTGGCCGGATATGGGAATGGAAGGGATATTAATACGTTTATAAGGCAGGATCTCCTCACCTTTTCTCCTATCCTTTCCCTTTCCTTTTGTCTGTCCATCTCAAGAGCATTGGAACGATTCGTCCCGGACGGAGATCCCCCACTCTAAGGGTGGTTTACGACTCGCGCTGTGGTACTCAAGGGGCCGGAGACAGTTTATAGTACGTGCTTCCGGCGGGTTCGGAACAAAAGGAAGGGAGAGGGGAAGAAATCAATCCATCCAACTCACTTTAACCAATCCTGTTTGTAGGTTGCGGGAAAGGTAAGAAAACCCTTTCAACAGGGCCCTCTGAAGGTTAGGTAGGTATGAAGCCCTTCCAATCTTTTGTTTATTGGAATTGGGTTGGCTGGATCGTTTACATACCCCAGTGGATTTGTGTTTTTTTAAAGAAGTAACAACATGATTATCAATGAATGGGAAAAGGCCTCGAGATATCTTTGGAAAGCCAGCCCAACAAGCAACGGCGCTGACGCGATAAAACCGTTGCGCTAACGTGCAGCCGTTTTCTTGCTGGGTAGAGTTCATCTTTAGCACTGTTCTTTTAGGTGTAGTTCCGTCAAGGGAGTATACTCCTCTCTAGCGAGTTCTGGTTTGTCACCGGTGTGTTAGTATAGCTGTTGCTGCTAGCGGTGAGTTAGTAGCTCTTAGAGTGAGGTAAGACCTTTGCATCTTCTTCTACTACTCTGAATCCTACTTGGCTACTTCTATCCATAAGAATTCAAAGGTTTTATAGTCGTACCTCATACAAATCTTTCATATGGAATAGTCACTGATCATTTTAAAGGTGCAGTGTTCACTGGGAACCGCCATAAGTTTTATGATTTTCATGGAGTCATTTGGTGACTGCAGGTTAAAAAAAAAATCAGAACCATATTCCAGGAAAAAACAACCGTTCGAGCCAAGCAGGAGGCATCATTGGGCCATTCACCGTAAGATTGAAAGATTGATGGAGAAGTTGTAGCTAGTGTTGAGTTTGTTCGATTCAGTGAATAAGCATATTTATTAGTGAAGTTTTGTTGCCTTAATATCAATGTACTCCGTTGCCTTAATATCAATGTACTTCCTCCGTTGTTGAGATTGCAAACGAATTTGAATGTCATTGCTTTTCAATTGGGTTGTTTGTGAAAACTTACAATGTTGTATTTGATGATATTCAGCATCAGAGAACACCAAATGACCAAAGTCCTTTGTTGCTTCAGCTCTGTTCTGATTGAATTCCTTAAAAACGGAGAATGGCCAGTTGCCATATTGGCCAAAAGCCATACATTTAGACCTTGCGTTCATGGCTAGCGGCTTCATTTGGCTTACCTGTATTGTGCCAGCATTGTCACCTGTTATCTAGGTATCACGCTAGCTGCTGAGATTGATCACCAATTGTATTGGCAAAAGCTTTTTATGTTTAGTATTAGTTTCAACAAGTAATGAAGTTTGAATGAGACCACACTAGGACACTGGCATGTATATAACAATTGTGATTTACTCGAAATAGAGCTAAGAAGCCCCAATGCCATGCTGTCTTAATGTAGTCGATTAACCTAACCAAGCTAATGAAACTTAACCTCAGAGTCCCACCACCTGAGACTCCAAGACTCTGCATAAAAATATGACATGGAACAGTTTTTGAATTTAAGTAGTTAATCAAGTGAACCATACAGACTAGTACAGACTCAAGACTCAAGCTATAAAAAAAAGGTGCAAAACTGAACGAAGGACCTCACAGCTTGAATCTGCAATTGTGACAAAAGCAAACGACGATTCAAATTTTCGACAGAGAAAACAAATTCAACTGCCTGTATCTCACTTCTTCACTATAGAAGTTCACCAACTGTAATCTGCATTCAAGATTGAGAGAGTATAATGTTTAGCATAGCTGCGTTGATGGAGAGAAAGGTGAGAAAGAGAGAACAGAAATGCAACTATCTACAGCTAAATTGTTATAAGAGTAGTTTCCTAATTTTAGATTTTTTTTCTTGTTCATAGATTCCATCCATCTGTGTTTTTACCAGTGGAGTCTTTATCCTTCGTAGGCTGTAGCAGCAATTGGCTATCAAACTCACATATTGTTGTTATAGGTGTTGTGCAATGACAAAAATGCTGCAAAATGTTTCAAACATGACAGCTGCTTAAAACTTGGCAATCATCATCCATATATGGAGGTAGCAATAACAAGCATAATTTTTAAATGCCAACAGGGTGTGAAATCTCATTATACAACAATGTGCTATCACTGCATACAAAGCCGACACTAGGCATTTGCAATAGATTGCCACTGTAAAGTATGGATATCTCTCAGATTTGAGCAGGTAGACAATATATTACAACGTTTTGCTGTATGATTATTGAGGACATACCGTTCAAACCATTAATTTCTTCATGAATCCTCTCTTCAAAATTGTCGTTTAGCATATTATTTGATAAAAACACTAAGAAGATAATATTGATAAATAACTATTGTGAAAATAATACCTCTGAACCGTATGCGTATGTCAAGAACCATTGCGTATTGTACATATATATTTTTGAATACTGAGAACATATTTGACTATTGGGGAAAATCATATAACAAACTCAATCAGAACAATCACAAGTAAACAAAAACAAAGATGAACGCTAAAGTGAACAAATTAAAGATATCTATTATATATTCCCTGTGTATATACAGGTATGAATATCATTTTTTTTTTTGGTAGGTATGAATATCATATTTGTACATACATAATGTTTTTTCCCCTAACATAATGTTTTTTCCCTAACATACAAAACCCCACTTGCATCCTCATCTACAATCTTTGACAATTCTTCAGGAAACTCTAATGGATGTAAGAATACTTCACTAGTAGTAGCAAACCTAGACAAGAAATCTGCTGCTCGATTAGTTTCCCTAAACACATGCTTTACTTCCCAGCATGAAAACTGTTCTAAAAGAGCTTGTATTTCAATAATACAATCCTGTACAAGTGATGGACAAGCAGAGGGATCGCTATAAATTAAACTTACAGCATCTGTGGAATCGGTATCTACGTTAATAAATTGCACTCCACTAGATAATGCATGGCGCAAACCTACTTTTATCGCCCATAACTCAACCGCGTATACTGGATACTCTTCGTTACAAACATCGGCAAACGCAAATATTGGTTCCCCTAAACAATTACGTAATAGACCACCAACCTTGGAATCCTTAGTTAGTTAGCCATCTGTATTTAAAGTACAAAAGGGATGTAGGGGTTTAGCCCATTTGTAGTATTTCGCACTTGGGATGTTAGGATTAGTATATGGACCTGTAAATTGGTAAGGGTGGGGAGCTGGAAGTGGAAGTGGAAGTGGAGGAAGTGGTGGTGGTCGGTAGGAAAATGGAAGTGGAGGAGGTGGTGGTCGGTATGGAGAAAAACCAAAACTAAATGGAACTGGTCTTAGGAAACTACCTTCCATGATTAACAAACCCAACAAAGAGGAAAGAAATTTGTGTTTTGTTGATAGAAGGAAACTACCAAAAAAATCACTGAAGGTAAAAAGGGAAGTTTGCTTTGTTTATAGAAGGAATTAGAAGTAAACCTGTGACTTGAGGCATTTGCCTTCGTTCTTTATATAAAAGGTTACCCTGTTTTAGAAAGAGTTTCCGAATTGGTGTTTGGTAGTCCGTAATCATAATATCTTTAGGACTCGGATTACGCGTTTTTTCTAATTCTAATGGTGGCGGCAAATAATATATATCCGTTGGGTTTTCAAGAAGAAATTTACGGTTGGTTTGTAAGTTTTAGGTTTTTGATATATTTGGAGGTCAGCAGGCAAATACACACAACGCCGCCAGGTCCTCCGATTTTGGGGGTGAGTA
Organism: Coptis chinensis; assembly: GCF_015680905.1. Taxonomy (NCBI): domain Eukaryota; kingdom Viridiplantae; phylum Streptophyta; class Magnoliopsida; order Ranunculales; family Ranunculaceae; genus Coptis; species Coptis chinensis. Next base: position 81,643,515 of record NC_141464.1, read on the forward strand.
GCACTAGGCTGACTACCACCATCACATATATCTTGGTGACACGAAATGCACGTTGAGGTTCTCAACCTATGGCATCCAGAAGAGTAAACACGATAATTCTTACAAGTTGAAGATGAATGTTGAATGAACACAGAGATTGAGTACTCTTCACAAAAAGATTTTGGGGACTGGTCTAACTATATGACGTCACCAGTGTGGTCAGGAATAAAATGCGCTCTGAAAGAGATGAAAGACAACTCTGCTGGGTCAGTGGAAATGGTATATCATTTAGGCTGGGGAATGGTCATTAAATTGGTGAGACAGCATTACCATTGGAGAGGGTGTTGAACTCCTTTGGTTCGCTAAATTAGTTTTATGAATAGTGACTCTTAAGATTCCCCTTCCAATGTGATGCAGGCCAGTGTACATAATTTACCTTGGACTTGGCATCCTACCTCAGCCCAACTCCTTTAGGGAGGACAGGAAAATGTGGCCGCATAATGCTAAGGGACACCATATATGAGGCCATCAGAATGAAAGAACAAATTCATCTTAGGAAGGGGAGGGTTGAACTTGTTTTGCCGAGTTAGGGTGAACACTGATTACTAGTGGTGAATGAAGCTTTCTGATTAGCTTATGTGCACCTATGGATTTCCATCAGGTTATCTTTTGCACTACCTATTAAATGTCATTTTACATGTTTGATCTGAAATTGTTAGGTCACTACATTATCATTGTGATTTTGCAAATCATATATGGATTATTTTGAAGTCCTCGCCTATACTAGTTTAAACTGCCTGTAAAAGATGTGTCCGCATTTAATTAACAGCGCACCAGCGAGCTCCAATCCTCACTCAACTTATTGCCACAAACAACTTTCTTTTTGACTTTTCACCAATTCCATCTTGTGAGTTGTTCTAGATATCTTGTTCATCCCAAAGATGTCCCTCCAAAGTAATTTTGTGTATGAATTACTTGAGCAGGTGCATCAGTGTTACCCACTAGAACTTCTTTATCAAGACTGCTACTAGCTAATTAGGACTGATAATAAAGAACTTTTCCCCAGGGAATTTCAGGCTCCCCTGAGACTGAGACAGAGACACACACACAGAGATAACTCAACTAGAGAGAGAGAGAGAAAGCTATCGCATTGAATTGACTTGCACAAGGTCAAGAGAATCTTGCTCTGACTTTCACAATATCCAAGACATCAAACCTATTTTTTGAGGTCGGAGCACCTATAGAGAAATAGAGAAAGCATGACTGCCAAATATTGATTAGGAGTACTGCAGTTACCTGTGTTCATTGTCCAGCATTTTGACATGCTTGTGTATTGTTCTCCTTACTATGTATTTGGCACGACGAAATGTCCATCAAGTTTCTTAATTTGCATCATGTCAGAAAAACAAAAGTGACTTAGAATTCAGTTGTTTTACTTGTATTTCCTCATGGTCCGTGATACAATATCAAGACATGAAAAACTTTGGCTTTTCTGCCAAAAATTGTATGCATGTCCACCAAGTCCATATACGCCGACAACTTTGGCCATATGTTTGTGCTTTCAAGGCATAGTCACTTACACTATACAATGAGGAATGTCCTCAATCAAGTAAGTCGCCTAGCGGCATCTATACCTTATTACAGGTGGTATAGCCCAGAAAACTTAACTAGACCACTTTGAAGATACAGATACAATAATGCACGCCAATTAATATCATCTGATCTGATGAAAGTGAAGTCCTCTTCTGTCCATTGAGCATGTTGTTCATGGCCATATGCATGCCTAAAGCGCTTAACTATTCTCTCTATATTAGGGTCCTAATTTCATAATATAAATTATAGCAACTTCAAAATGAGCCAACACACAACATAAGGAAAGAGTTTTCCAAAGCAATGTGTGACAATGTTAGTCATGCCTTGAAGATCTCTTGCATAGTAATGGACTAATGGCTACACTAGGGGTGTAATATGGGGCGGGCCGGGTCAACTGCGGGTCAAATAGTGATGGGGTGGGACGGGGCAGGTCTAGGAGATACAAATCCAGTGGTCCCCAACGGGGCAAGGCGGGGCGGGTTGAAGTGTCATGTCTTAAGACTCATCACCCTACTGTTGGGTCACCTTACGTATGGGGTTTTGGAAGGGGTCATCCGGGTCGGATGGAAATTATCATTTTAACCCAATTTCACCCAAAAAAAACTTTCTAATTATGCAAGTAATATATTTCCAATTCACAACATAGAGAAAAAAATGGAATCAATTAATAAAAAATAAACTAAAATAAAAAAACTTGAACTTGAACCCAAAATCATATCTGTAAATTTAAAACTTTTTTCTCGTGATTTACCATTTGTAAATTGATTATTTTCCATAGCATGATAAAATGAAGATGAGAGCGAGGACCTATAGTACAAAAAAAATAAAATATAAACTAAAAGAATTTGAAATTAATAAAAAGATGAACGATTCATCTTCTCCAAAATTCGAACGTTGAATTTGAACTTTTGATATTTGTCAAATGTTCAAATTTGATTATTTGAAATTGATGTTAAACTCATAAGTTTGTGTTCATATCTCCCAAATTCATACAAAAGTTAAAAGAAAATATAAACAAAATACAAAAATATTAGAGTTAGAGTATTGAAATTGTGCTGGTCAACGGGGTTGGGTCAACGACTTTTGACACGGGGCGGGTCGGGCGGCTTGATGGGTCGGATTTCAGCATAGAACCTACACCCATAACCCGACCGCGTAAAAACGGTGGCGGGGTAGGGCGGGTCTGTTTTCGGGTCGGTGCGAGTTTGGGTGGCGGGTGAAGACCGGGTGATGGGTCAACGGTTTTTTTTTACACTCCTAGGCTACACCGCCTACACCATTTGGTAAGAAATGAGCTATTGACTTGTTTCTTGTGCTCTTTTGTGTCTCTAGATTTTGCTATAACCTTTTAAGTCCATTGGTTTACGTTAATGTCTACATTTTTATACAAGGGTTATGACAAACTTGCTCCTTAATGATGTTACAATGTCTACATCTGCACAAAAGAGGAGTGCTAGGAATATGAAGTGCTACTCGCTTGCTGCTACACGGCCTACACCTACAGCTACTTGACTAGGCCTGCAGTCATTCATCTTATGGTGTGCAGCAGTATTAGAAGGTAGCAACATGTATTGTTTGCACTTTGTGTAGACTGTAGAGTATTACAATTTACAAGATCCATTATTTTCCTAGCTATTGCATGTACTATATTGTCGTTGGCATTTTCTCTTAAGCTAAGTCCAATGATTTGGTGCACCATCCCGCCAAACCACAATAGCATAGTGTATACAGTTAGCAGGTTAGCGTTTCCCAAGGCAATGGTTTTTTTCACAACCGCCAGTATCTACGGTGAATAGGATTTTTTTTTGGGACTCTCCAGCCGCCATTCTCACAGGCGTGTTGGAAAAAAAAATAAAAAAAAAAGGATTTTTTTTTGGACTCTCCAGCCGCCATTCTCAAAAGTGTGTGGGAAAAAAAAAATAAATAATAAAATCTAGCCGCCACAGAATAGTGTGTGGCTTAGATTTTTTTTACCCGCCACTCATACTGGCGTGTAGACTTGACACTATCTCGTTAAAACTTACTTCCTTTCCTCTAAGGGTATAAGAGTAATCTCGCGTATATCTTTTCTTCAAGTAGTAAAGTTCTATCTAAGAACAAACTCAAAACCTTCCCTTGGGGAGGGGGATCGGAAACAACAAGGGATGTGAGATTTCTCATCTAAGAACATGGATATATCGGAGTTTGATTGATCTATCAATGGATAGCAATATATCTTATTTTCCTCCTCTTCCTTCCCATCCAACTCCACTTCAATTCCTCAGCCTCCTTGTGGTGGTCTTTCCTGAGCCACTTATCTCCTCAGTGGCATCACCTTCCTCAGCTGGAATTCCGCCAGTTGCTTCAAGCCTACTGCATCATCATGGAGTATCTTATTCTTTCAAAATAGAGTGTCTGCTCTTAAAAAAACACTAAAGCACTTCACTTTACAAGAAGTGAATGGTGTTACTCAGGTACGATGGATTTGATTATGCAAGGATGTAATGAATGAAGTGACTACGTGGTGGGATTCTTTATAGAACAAATACTCATTCCCATATGTGAAAACGCCCTTCAACACAACGATGGAAAGATAAAGGGTCATTTGAGATTATTGCAGATAAAGATCTGTTCTACTTCAAATTCTCGAGCAATGAAGCTCATCAAGCAGTTTTAGAGGAATGAAGGTCCAATCTTTATTGGTGGTCGTTGCTTTATCATAAGTTCATGGACTCGAGGTGTTGAAAAACAACGAGCAATGGCAACAACAATCCCTGTGGGTTAAATGTCACAACGCCCCAAGAGAGTGGGATGATGATGGTTTGGGGTTAAGTAGCTAGCAAGGTGGGCATTCCTTTCAGTCAGGATGAAGCTACAAAGCAAAAGAAGTGAATCGATTATGCTCGACTATGTATTGAGGTAAATGTTTCTGCCAAGCTTCCAGATTCATTTATAGTTGAACTAGCACCATGAGATGAACGGATCATCTCGTTTGAGTACCCTTAGATCCCAAAAAGATGTGAGAAGTGTCAAAAGTTTGGGCATGAAACTGAAAAATGTCTTGGTGATGCAAATTCAAGGAGGTTGAATACCACTAACAAAAGTGGAAGAATGAGTAGACTCAATACTGCATAATCTACTGGATTGGATGCTAACAATGTAACCAGTTCACAGGAAGGAAGGCAGAATGAAAGAATGATTCCTAATGCCAATGTAAGCCATGAAAATGCTATGAGGAATACTGTAATGTATGTTGGCAATGGAAGTGGAGAAGATGTGAATAGAAGAATATGGAGAGTTAGGAGTCGTCCTAGTGCCCTCTCTGAAGGTGCAGGAACAAGTTTCATAAGAAATTATAGAGGCAAAGAGATCAGGGAGCAGCCCACTGGTACAACTGCCCAACATGAACCAAAGATCCACATAAGATGTATTCTACTTTAATATAGAGAGAGGTGATAGATAGATAGATAGATAGTGTAAGTACCCTCCGTTCTACACTACAGTACACGTGTCCACACACCAGGTCGTATTCCATCAGCTCGTACCAATCAATCAGAACATATCAACGTCCCAAACCCAGGTCGTCCCAGCATCAGTTACAACCATATATGGAAGCAAATCATCTAGCGCAATCCTGGAGCTCAGTCAACGCAACAATCAATGAGTCATTTACTTTGTAACATCAGAGTAATGGCGAATCATCAAGATAGCACACAAGGTGGATCTACACTTCATAACGGCCTGGAGCAAATAAGGAAGGTCAGCTCAAACATCTATAAGTAGAGAGAGATGAACTACGTAAGGCTGGATTCAAGTTAACCCAATGAAACTTGATACATAGGCAACTCTTATCCCGAGAAAAGTGCAGCCATCTCCTATCACATAAACCATCAGGTCGTTGTCCAGTAAACACCAAACCTCTACATTGGCGTCATCTGCTGGTTCGTTTCCTTAAGACAAAAACACTCACTCTTTTCTCAAGCCCACGAAGCTGGTCAGAAAAACCACCATGGACCCCTCACTTCAAATGTTGGCGGATCAGATGAAGACGCTCCAAGAAGCCTTCCTCACCTTGCAACAAGAGAACCAGACGATGCGTGAACAAGCCACCTCCAACTCCAACAAGAGCACTCCAGACGCAGTGGAGAACAACGCCGTCACAGCCCTCACCACCACCACAAATAAGAGGTTAGAAGACTTCGCACAAAGATTGGAGAAGTCGAATGCCAAGGCTAGCGCGCTCCAGATCCCTCAGAAGATCCTCTAGACGTACAAGGCGTCACCATTCACAACTGAAATCAGGGACAAGCAACCTCCCTCAGAGTTCATCCAACCAAAGTTCCCGCTGTACGACGGTAGCTCGTGTCCAGGCCAGCACATAGCTCGTTTCACCCAGATTCTCACACTATACAGTGTTCCAGAGTACGACTACTTGAAGTGCAAACTCTTTCCAACCAGCCTAAAGGACGGAGCTCTGGAATGGTTTTACACACTTACTCCTGACCCCCTGCCAAGAATTGACGTTCTGGTCGATCAAACATGCGGTCACGAACTCCTATCGTTCATGGACGCATACAGTGGATACAATCAAATACCACTGGCAGAGGAAGACCAGGAAAAGACGCTCTTCATCACCGAACATGGAACGTTATGTTACAACGTCATACCATTTGGCTTGAAGAACGCAAGCGTGACCTACTAAAGACTGGTCACAAAAATGTTCAAAGACTTGCTGGGCGACACTATATATGGAAGTCTACATAGACGATATGGTAGTCAAAAGCAAAAAAGCTAGAGATCACATTTCTCACCTACAAGAGGCCTTTAAAAGACTACGCCAAAACAAAATGAAGTTCAACCCAGCAAAATGCGTATTCGGGGTAGCTTTAGGGAAATTCCTAGGATACCTCGTCTCACAAAGGTGCATCGAAGCGAACTTAGAACAGATATGAGCTCTTCTCGAGATGCCAGAACCGACCTCCAAGCAACAAATCTATAAGTTATCTGGCATGGTCTCAGCCCTCAACAGATTCATCTCGTGTGCATCTGACAAATGCAGACGGTTTCTGCAAATATTGAAGAAGGGCGCAACATTCACATGGACAGACAAATGCCACAAAGCTTTCAACGACCTGAAAGCTTACCTATCAACGCCACCCGTCCTGTCCAAACCAACTGAATGAGAGACAATGGGGCTTTACCTTGCAACTACCGACTTCGTCATCAGCTCGGTTCTCTTTCATGAAGGAATTGAAAAGTCAGTCTACTTCACCAGCAAGACGTTAGCAGATTCAGAAAAGCATTACTCCCCCATGGAGAAAACGATGCTGTCTTTGTTGTACTCAGCTCAGAAGTTCCGACCTCACTTCCAAGCTCACAGCATCAAAGTCATCACAGATGTACCAATCAAACAAGCCTTGAGTTCTAGCAACAAAACAGCCCGCATGGCCAAATGGGCTGAAGAGCTTAGAGAACACCACATCGACTTTGTTCCCAGAACATCTCGCAAAGGACAGGTCGTTGCTGATTTCTTGGCAGACTTCCCCGTCGAAGACGTCAACTGGGAGCCCAAGCCAATCACTTCATTTCATCAACCACCCACCCCAGATACATGGCACCTCTACGTAGATGGAGCATGCAACAATAGTGGTACTGGACTGGGGGCTGTGTTAACTTCACCAAAAGGAACACAGCTACAAAAGTCAATAAATATCGACTTCGCAACATCCAACAATGAAGCAGAATACGAAGCATTAATCACAGGCCTCGCATGGCACAACAGCTACAAGTCCAGAAACTCAAAGCTCACAGTGATTCATAGCTAATCCTCAAGCAGCTCACCAAAGAGTATGTCACAAACGGAGCAAACCTGGCCAAATACGCCCAGGTCGTCAATGAAATCATCAGCTCATTCAAATCATTCTCATTGGAACACATTCTTCGAGAGGACAATAGACATGCAGACACCCTGGCCTTCCTAGCCTCGAAAACCCAAGAGGCATGTCCAACCACGGTCTACATTGACATCTTGGAGAGGCCTGCATACCAGCAGGAAAGTGTCAACAACCTCACAGACTTTCAGCCCTCATCTGAAGAAGAGATCACTCAATCTTGGATGGGCCCATTTTTGCAATTTATCCTACATGGGGAACTCCCAGTAGAAGCAAAAAACGCTCGTGCCATAAAATTCCGAGCTCCCAGATATACCGTAATCAACGAACGATTGTTCCGCAAATCTGCTGGTGGACCTCACCTAAGGTGCATAACTCCACGTGAAGGCTAACTCATCTTTGACGAGATTCACAAAGGCGAATGTGGCAACCATACAGGAGCAAGATCTCTGGCTCACAAAGCACATCGAGGCAAAGACATATGTTCTGAAATGCCACCAATGTCAAATATTTGGACATAACCATTTGAGTCCAGCACGAGAGTTGATCAACATAGCCAGCCCATGGCCCTTTCATATGTGGGGGCTAGACATCATGGGACCATTCATCCCACACAAGAAAACATGACTCAAATACGTCCTAGCAGCCACAGATTACTTCACCAAATGGGTAGAAGCAATCCCACTAGTCTAAGTCAAAGAGATCCACGTCATCAATTTCATATGGACCAATATCATCACAAGATTTGGCCTCCCCTACACCCTTGTCATGGACAACGGAACTCAAATTGCTAGCTCACAAGTCAAGACATTTCTGCAAAAATGGTGCATCATTCAAGCATTTTCTACACCTAGATATGCACAAAGCAAAGGTCAAGCAGAGGCTATAAACAAATCAATCAAGGAGAATCTCCAGAAGAAGTTGGAGAGCAAGAAAAGCCAATGGCCGGAGCAACTCAAGAACATTATATGGGCTTATAGAACAACAGGCAGAGCCAGTACCAATGAATCTCCTTTCACACTTTGCTTTGGAACAGAGGCAGTCATACCATCAGAACTCACAATCACAACCACACGTTCTGACATCATCGAATTAGGAGATAATGACACCATCTTGGCAAAAGAAATCGATCTCCTAGAAGAGCGAAGGGAAGCAGCTGTAATATCCCTAGCTTGATACTACCAAACAATCCAACGATCTTACAACAAGAAGGTTATCCCAAGATCTTTCCAAGCTGGCGACTTAGTCCTCAAAAAGACGCTAGCTCCATCCAAACTCGACCCCACATGACTTCCCTACATCGTTGACAAAGTCGTTAGAAATGGAGCATACTGGGTCAAAACTCAGCTCGGTGATACGCTTCCCCGACCTTGGAATACTGCTATCCTCAAGCGATTTTGTCAATAAAATTTCTCTCCAGATGTATCAATCAATATGAATAAAATTTCATCAACATTTCAAGTACAAGTGTCATCTTTTGCATTACACAAGCACCATGCATCTCGCACTACGCAACCCGACCTAGGAAGTCACAATATATGTCAGGTCGTATCTCAAAGACGGAGTTAAGAACGACTCAACTACACTTACCACGCAGTGGTTAAGTACCAATCAAATCTAACTCAAGGTCCCCCAAAAGGACCCTAAATCAATTTAACACCAACGGGTTAAGTATGATTCAACTGTAAATTCCATGCAATTATCAGTCAAATACAAACATTTGGGACCCCCAAAAGGACCCAAAGTCAACTTAAGGCCTTTGAACAGGGTTAAGCTTGGCTCAACTATAACTACTATTCAAAGGCTAGTTATCAGTCCATAAAAGTTCCCCCAAAAGGAACGACCCAATCAAACACACGCAAGGAGACCTAGGTGACAGCTACGCTCATCTAATCACGACCTTCGAACATTAGACGATCTACCATAGTTCAATAGGTCGTCAGGGCCGAAGCTATGCAGCACAGGTCGTCATATAACAAATAAAAAAAAACAAGGAAAACAATCACATTCATGCAACATTTAAAGACAATATCAAAGCAAAACAACAAAGAGAGAAAAGGCACAGTCAGAGGACACGGGGAAGATTCTCCACATTCAAAGGCTCCAGTGGGCCACCCTCTTCACCAACAGGGCCCCCAGCTGAATCACCACTCACATTCACAACTTCTGTGGAGACCTCTTCATTAATCATAAAATTTGAGCAACATCGGGGTTGGATGGTAGATCGTCGCCTACTAGCATCCGCAAAGCCTTATCCACGCCATCGCCGTTCGCCCTACTTTCAACGCATTCTTAAGGGTTTTATACTTACGTTCTAGCTCAAGAAAGTCATCCACCAGAACGTAAGTATCACCGCTCTCTACCAAGTCGACCAGGTCGTTATATTCCTTTTGAGCTCGTTCAGCAACGAGTTGTGCATTCTTGCACTCATCGACCCAGTTCTGAACCTCCACCCTAGAAGCATCAAGAGATGGTTGCAGCAAAGCCACCTTCCCAGCAAGATCAGAGACTTGCAACCTCAGTCCAGGCACTTCAGCTCGTTCCACCTCTTGAACAGCGAGCAGCTTATCATAGGCCTCCTTGGCAGCATCCAACTCCTTCTTGTATAGGTCGGAGATAAGGGCTATCTCTTTCAACTTCTTATACATAGCAAGGACCTAACAACAAACAAAGTAAATCACAAAACAGTAAAAGTGAAGAACAAAACAATAAACAGGTCGGAGAGACACTTACAAAGCACAGGGAGCGATCCATATCTTTAATGTTCATCCCCAAGTCCTTTCTAGTCTCCAACTGGTGCCTATCTCCATCCAGCGCAACACTCTCCAGCAACCCGCCAACAACTAAATAGTTCTTGAAGCTACAATCCCCATTATTCACAAACTTATTCAACCCACTCACTGGGTCCTCATAGGTGACAAGCCTATCCAGGACGTCATCAGCACTCTTGCCACTTGGGGTCTTACTCCCCGACCCCTTCAACTTCTGGGCAACAGGCTCATTCTCACTAGCTTTCTTTTTGCCCCGGGCATCAGTAGCCCCCATATCAACAGAAAGCTCCTTCAAATCCAGCTTCTTCAAGGGAGCTCGACTTGTAGAAGAGCGACCTCCACAAGTGCTAGGTCGTTCCTCAGACTTAGTTCGAGCCTTCTTCGGCCCCTCCTTCTCAACCACTTCAGAGCGCCTCTTCAAGTTAGGCCTCCAAAACTAAGTGGGAGCATCCACACTACCACCAGCACTCCCAACACCATGACCATAACGTTCCTCATCACCCAGTTCGGAGCGTTTGGATGCAGAACGTTCAGTATCACCCATTTCAGAGCGTTTGGATGCAGAACATTCTAAAGCTCCTCCAACTGACCTCACTGAAGCAGAACGGCTATCAGCAGCCCCTCCAGTCATTCTCCCTGCAGAAACAGGTGCCTTCCTTTAGCTCTCCCTCTCCATCTTCTTATCCGAGCTAGAATCAGATATATCAAGAACAAACCTTTGAGCCCTCTTCTTCTGCTCAGCTTTCTTCTTGTTGATTTTCTCCCCTCCACGCCTCTTAAAATAGTGAGCAACCTCCCCCAACAAAGCCTGTTTCTCCTCCCAACTTAAACAAGCAAACCTTTCGATAGCGTCAGTACTGATACGCCCATGAATGACAACCTCTACAAAAACAAAACAACACTATCAGAACATCATCATATCAACTTTCTAACAAAAACAAACGACCTATGACATACAACACAAGACGACCTATACCAAATAAACGACCTACCAGCAGTCTTCACACTGCGATTCTCAAACGCCCAACCAAGGGGGCAGTAATCACCCACAACCAATAACGGCCTACGCCCCCATTCCTCCTTACTCACCCCCACAATAACAGAAGACTTCCCCTTTACGACCTACAAACTAAAGTTCAATGCAGCCGACCTCTTCACAGAGAAATGCTCCAACACATCTACTAAACAAATGTTGTAGCCCCTCTCATTCAACAAATCCAACACATGGAAAACCCTCCAACTATTCCCTACAAACTGACAAGAGACTTTCCCACAAAAATTCATAAACTCCACAGTAAGACGAGAAAAGGGCAGCCTCAGCCCAGCCTTAAACTGACCATAGCAAACCACGACACCCCCATCCCGAGGTACGTAATCACTGTTATACAACCTCCTCTCTCTACTCAGGTTGTACATGGTCAGGTCGGCATCTACCCAACCAAATTCCTCCTTCAGATCAGCATAAAGCGACCTAGGCTCCGCCTCCTCAACCATCGTCTCCACTGAAGAAGATGATGAAGCCCCAACACCACTACGAACTCTAACCTCATCATCCCCATCACTTACCGTTCTCTCTTTCTCTACCAATCAACCTCAACCTCTCCACTCAAACTATCACTAGTCATAGACATTGCAAAACCAAAAGGGAAAGTTTTTTTTTCTTTCTTTCTTTCGCTCTGATATTTTTTCCTTTTGCTTGAAGAATGAACAGACGAAAACCTTTCACAAACCTTACCTTCCCAAACCTCGAGAAAATACAAATCGTTTCATCTTCCAACGAAACACACTCAACGAAAATACAAACCGCCGTGATTTCGGGCCCACGAATCCAACCCAACAGTTCCCACACATTTTTCAAAACCCGATTAAAATAACCAGTTGTCCGACACGTGTTGTAAAACTTTATTTTACCCGTCCTTTTTTCCATCACAACTGTACACATAACGTATAAAATAAAGGGGGATGTGTAAGTACCCTCCGTTCTACACTACAGTACACGTGTCCACACACCAGATCGTATTCCATCAGCTCGTACCAATCCATCAAAATGTACCAACGTCCCAAACCCAGATCGTCCCAGCATCAGTTACAGCCATATATGGAAGCAAATCATCTAGCGCAATCATGGAGCTCAGTCAACGCAACAATCAAGGAGTCATTTACTTTGTAACATCAGAATAATGACGAATCATCAAAGATAGCACACAAGGTGGATCTACACTTCATAACGGCCTGGAGCAAATAATGAATGTTAGCTCAAACATCTATAAGTAGAGAGAGATGAACTACATAAGGCTAGATTCAAGTTGACCCCAAGAAACTTGATACGTTAGCAACTCTTATCCCGAGAAGAGTGCAGCCATCCCCTATCACACAAATCATCAGGTCGTTGTCCATTAAACACCAACCCTCTACAGATAGATTCTATGCCAACAAAACCGAGTTGTTTAACAAGAGACTAATATCTGTATTGGCCCAAGTACTTCTCGTACAATCATCTTATAGGACTTGTAGCGCTTAAAAAAGGTTTTTGCAAACAAACCTCAGGTCGCCACTTGCTCATGCTCATAGGTCCATAGTTAAGACTTGACAAGATTATATCGCCGAATATAACGGCTATGGTCTTTGGTGCTATGGAGGAGTCTTTGTGAGGTACGTGTCCGTTGGGAACTTGGGATACTTAATCTTTTAGAATCCTATATGTACCTATATACTTATCTATAAATTGAAGTTGTACTTCTCCAATAACATCAGTTTGAACAATGTTTTAGATTCTGTTTTTTTTGGCGTGTTCAAAGTTGTGATGGAGAGCAGTCTCAAGCCCAACTGGGCAGAACTTCCAAGGGATCTTCTAGCTACTGTAATGGATAAGTTGACTCTCATTGATGATTATGTTCGGTTTGGAGCTGTATGCGTTTCATGGCGAACGCTTTTAATTGAAGAAAATCCAAGAAAGAAGCTGCTTTGTTCACTTCCTTTTCTCTTGACTCAAGAAGAAAACAACAATAGCCAAACTCGTATTCTGTATAACATTACTAGGAAAAAGGGTTATGATTTCCAGTTACCAGTGCCTAATAACCTACACTTGCGTGGTTCGTGCTTTGGATGGCTTGTAACAATGGAATCGGTAAAAGAAGAACGTTTCAGATACGTTATTCAACTAAGAAATCCCTTCCTTTCAAATAACAATATCATTGATCTCCCTTCACTCATGAAATCGCAAAAAGGTATACTAAATTCAGTTCCTTTTATTAGCAAGGCTGTCTTGTCTGCCAATCCGTCCTTCACACCAAACAACTATTTGATCCTGGCAATTGCTTTTTTTGAACGAAATTTGGTCTTCTTCAAGCCGGGAATGAAAGCTTGGAGTAAAGTACATACAGAAGAGCGAATCCGCTTTATGGATGTTGTTTTCATTGAAAAGGCAAATCAGTTCTTTGTGGTAGACTCTTTTGGAGCAGTTTTAACTATTGATATTGTACAAGGAGAATCTGAAGATCCTTTCCTCGGGGTGAGACAAATTGCACCTCCAGCAACGAGCATTGTCCAACACACGTTAGCGTACCGCGTGTGCATGAGGAAGTATTTGGTGGAAGTATCATCAGGCGAGTTGTTGCTGGTTCACAAAATAAGAGACTACTTTACCAAGTGTGAAATCTTGAAGCTGGATCCGGTGGGACGAGGATGGATCCAGTTACAAAGTCTCGAAGGTAGCACATTGTTCTTAGGTAACAATTCTCCAATATGCGTCTCTGAGACCGATGTCCTTCGCCATGGATGTAAACCAAATTATGTCTATTTTGCAGATGATTGTGCTCGTGAAGTTGCCCTTTCGAGACTCACTCTACAGACTCAAAAGTGGGGATGGATTTGGCTTGAACCTACCTTACAAGGATTCGATTGAACTACGTTCACATCTAAACCAATAAAATTTCAATGCTTATTTTCTTTATTCTTACAGCTTATAATTCATTGGAGAATGGATGCTCTGGCTTGAAAAGATTGTAACAGGCTGCATATATTCTTTCGGTTTTTTCCTCTTATCTGGAGTAGGCTCGTAGCTCTCATTAAAACTTTGTAGCTTGCAACATTTGTTGAGCTGATGGTTGTAACACGTACTAGTGGTTAATAGCTTATTAGCCCCTCCAGCCCTCCCAGCTCTTGTAGTTTTAAGTAGAACTTATCTAGCATAAAGTAAAATGCGACATTTGTTGACCCAATAATGATTGTTGTCCAAGAAAAAAGTTGAAAGAGGCTAGAAATATGAAGATTCATATAGTAGTACTGTTCAGCGAAAAAAAAAAGTTAGCATAATAGCAGCAGAAAGAAATTACTTAAATCAAATCCAGAACTAAATACCTATATTGACACTTAGGCTTGCACTTACACTCACTAAAATACTGCACATATTACTCTCTGATAAATAAGAAAGACAGTCACTACTAATCTTCCTTGTCGGAAAGAAAAAAATTGTTATCCGTAGTTTGTGCTACGTATTGATTCAAAAGATGTGAATCATCCAATGTCTCCAGACTCCAGTAAACCAAGTGAGCCCCAGACGATGCGCACGACGACTCAATTGCTCACTAATCAGCATCTTCAGATTGAGAACTGGATCATCTGTGTTAACATTTACAGTTAAGTACTCATCTATTTGGTCAGTCCTGGAGATTTCAACTGCGATCTCCTCATTACAAATCTTGCTATTTACTTCTATCTCTCCACGACATAAATTCCCAAATCAGTCAACCTCTTGTTATCATCAAACATCGACTTGAACTCGTAATTATCGCGATCAATAACATGTAGAAGAATCTGTTCATCATAGGGAATGTCATGGTATCTAGCGGGATTTTAAGGCTTTGACTGTACGAAAATTTCCCTTTATTACTGTACTATAGCATCTTCCATGAACTTAACCATTCTATGTTGTATATTGCGGAATTATAAACTGCACCTAACTAAGAGAACTGAAGTGTTTTTTTCTTTCTTAATCAGGAAGAGAAATGAAACAGGATGAGAACTGAACCTCTCAGATTTGTTTTCCAAGTATATTGCATAGTACTTATATGTATCACGATTCACGAGAAGCTTTCTGCCTCCTTGTGCATGAATTTTGTATGCTAATTAATGTACCAAAAACAATATCTGTGAATCATGAGTTTGTTGTTAGAGTTTGCATGTACACGAGAGGTGATGTATAAATCTTGTGCTTTAACCAAGTAGCTGTTCATTAGAGAAACAAGTCTGGGACAACATCATCCATCGGATGATTTTATTGTTTTCGAACAACTACAACTAAATTCTCAAAGCGAGATTGGACATTTGATAATAATAATGATCTATCCACATAAGCAACAATCATGTAAAGAACCTAGATTAAGAGCTTAAGTTGGTTATGCTTAGTTTCACACTAAAACCGATATACAAATAATCAGGTCACTGTAGCTTCGTGTCTGATTTCATAAACTGTCAAATCCAAATCGTTTCACAATAGTTTTAACATGCCATTTGGTAAATTTCCAATTTGGGTAGACCGCAGACGCATGCAGTAATGCTCACTGCATCTTCAGTTAAATCATACATACAGATAACTTGGGGTAACTTAACCAAAATAATAATAATAATAATAATAATAATAATAATAACTACCACTGGTGAGTAGGGGCAATTTAAACTTAAAGTGAAATGATCGGGTTAACTAGTATTACCCCCTACTAGATGAGCCAATTAGGATTTAGGATTGCCCCCAACTAGATGGGGAAATTAGGGTCTCCCCTAGTTGGGGGCAATCCTAATTGGCTCATCTAGTAGGGGGGTAATACTAGTTAACCCGGCTTGAGTTCAAGCTTATAGTCTCTACACGGGTGTCATGTTATGGTAATGACTATATAATGGATAGTTTATAGGGAAAAACACTATATAACAGAGAGAACGTGGGGAGAATGAAATGTAAACAGAGCATCCATGACGTATGAAAAGTAACATGCAGACTCCGAAAGCTATGACACATCGAACATACATATGAAAGAGCAAAAAAAAAAAATTGTCTATTCCAAAAAATAAGGAAATTGATCTGCCCCTTGAAAAGAAACTTGCACACTTCTCTCTACAATAGAAATCATACATCAAACAAGTCAAACTAGAAGGGAAATTTGTAAAGCTCTTGGGTTCTCTTTCTATTTCTCAAATTGCAAGGACAACATAAATTCCAACACATGAATAAATAATGAAGCACAGAAGGAACAACAATTGGAAAGAAATAGTGTCACCTTCATTGGACAATATGGCTACCATAATCAGCATTGAACTTATCGTATCGGTGAGCATGAAGATGAGCTGAAGGTCTTGTGTTCCTTAAAGCTGTTTCAATATCTTCATGTTTGATCGGGCCAACCTTTGGTAACTCTGCATGAACAGATAGTGATGAACATTTCAGTCAATAGTTTTTTGTTTTTGTTTCTGTCTTTTTTTCTTTCTGATACAGAACAATTACTGATAAAGAACAAAAACTACAAATAATAATAATAACAATAACATTCTCTTTTCAGCAGAATAAATACACAGGCAAGCTCTATTCTTGAGGGAGGGTTGGATGGGAAGGAGCGACGGAGTGTTCAGAGAAGCTGGTAATACAACCAATAGGACATTACCTAACACAATAACTATCAAATTCAAACAAATGCTAGTGTTGATCAAAGTACATCGTTTTGACTATCTGATATACCATAGAATTATTGAATCCCTGCAGATTATAATTTGCATTTATTTCCCCAAGCTTGTCTAGCAGTCATGGATGTGATAACTAATGTGAGTTACATACCATCCTCAGGCACCACATCTGGCTCCTCTTCAAGAAGCACCATTACTCGTCTAAGAGGCTGCATCGCAGCCTCTTTGCAAACTAATCGAATATCTGAACCTGAATAGCCTTCTGTCCTTTCAACTAGCAACTCATATGGAAGCTTCTCTTCACCAGGTATCGATGGTAGTAGTTCCTCAAACATTGCTCTTCTTGCTTCTGGTTCTGGAAGTGGTACAAGAATCTAATTCATCAAAGTCAAGTGAAAACTTCATTTAATGGTACTTCACTGGTTGGAAAGCCTCTCCACACCAACGGACAAATTATACGACGGAGAGAGAGGGAGTTAAATATTCTTAAAGAGAAAGCTCTCAATTAGTAAGAAAAAGCGTCTTTTTCAAAAAAATAGCAAAAACATGACATGGACATTGCTTCAACTTGCATTTAACCAAGATGAATCTAGATGATGACGGACACAAAAGTGACAAGTAAATTATAGAAGTTGGAAGCTTTTAGGATACTCGCTTCTCAAGACGCCGGAGCATAGCTGCATCCAGTTCCCATGGAAGATTTGTTGCTGCCAAAACAAAAACGAGATCGTTCGTCTTTGTCAAGCCATCCATCTGCAATCATTACTCTATTGATCAAATGTGGAAAATGGACTGAGACAGTTATAATAAACAAACAGGAATTTAGATATGGACAAGCATAGATGTCGTAAGTAGAAAACATTTCAGCTCCAGAAAGAGAAGATTGCAGAAATTTCTTTGTGGGATGGTTTTTCAGTTCAATTTGGAGTGTCACTTTCCAGTTCTTCACTTTTCAAGGTATGAGAGTACTAACACCACCATCGAAACTGATCCTAATACTTCTTGACTACATGTATTTATTTCCCATTCTAGAATAAGACTTGCACTTGCTATGTCAATGCAGAGATATACTTTAACAAAATCACCCACATCCACACTGATCAGAAAGTTGTACTTCCAGTTTTTTCTTCTTTTCTTCCCCTTTCTATTTTACTTATTTATTGCATAAGAATGCGGAAATAGATCAGGAACAATGTGAAATAGAACTGCAACCAATTTCAGAAGATTGAGAGTGATACATAAATATTAAATTTTCATGGTCATTGCAATAACTTGATGTATATTTTAATAAAACACGTAGTCAATTGTTAATCTGTAAAGAATATCTGTACCAGTAGTCATGTACTCCTTAAGTCATCCATACATGTGGATGTGCCTTTTAAATTGGGTCTACTTTTTAACCAATCAATTTGTCTTCTCAAGAAAGTTTCTTAAAATAATCCTTGACTATAGCCAGTATATCTGCGGCAAACTTGGTAACAGGGGCTCCAAAACTTGAGGTTATGTACCTCTACTTGACTCTGGTGAAGAATAAAAAAACCTGTACAAGTAGCTCGGTTTTTAAACGACGACTTGCTTCATGCTCACTGCGGCCCTCTCCACGTTGACTAATGATTGCATCAATCTCATCAAGAAAAATGGTTGATGGGGCATGGTGTCTAGCAAGTTCAAATAAAACTTTCACTAGTTTTTCTGAATCACCTGCAGTTTTAATAAACTCAATGAATTAAGACAATCATACCCGTACAATTAATCAAATGACCTCTAGAATATGTGTAATAAACTGACTCATCAAATAGAAATCAAGTATAAAGGAAGAGAAAATTTCAGAATATCTACTTTTCAAGGGAAGAATCTTCACTGGGGTATTTCAATAACATGAAGTCTGTGTGGTTCAGTGGTTAAAAATGCGGTATGATTTATTTCTTCATATTTTAAAAGGGCCCAAGAGAAATCAGGGTGTCTCCTGACGCGTGTCATCCCATAATATTCGATCAAGGGTGGAACCAACTAAAGTAACTTTTTACGAGCAGAAGGAAGAAGAAAGAGTGCAAAGCAATGAATGGCCTCCAGCAACTTGGCATTGGTAAGCCTCGTATGCGTGAAATGTGCAAGAAGGGTGTGACTTGCAAGGATTGGTTTTTTACATAGAATATCCAACAAAGTTATTCAAAAGCAAATGATAGGTACACTGTTGACATACCACGCCATTTACTAACTATGGATGAAGCTGATATGTTGAAAAAGGTAGTATTGCACTCGGTTGCAACAGCCTTGGCAAGCATAGTCTGCAATTTGGAAGTAGTGAGACAGAAATCAAGTAACTTTACAATGAAATATTCTCTAACAAGACAAGGCTCAATTTCACTGTAGAGCTTCAATAAATTTTATCCATGACCAGGGCTCTTAATCACCATATCGAAGTAAATATTAAGGGGCCAGAAAACAAAATATTACATATATGGCTGGAAACATCTGTATGTTCTATACTAAAGGTCACTCTTTTGAAGGATAATAATCATAAAAACTCAGTGATATGTCCATTCAATATACCAAAAAACCAATATTTGGTGATATATCACCAGTATTTACGACACTCACAACAGTTATGATTTATGAGTGCGTGTATATATCTGCAATCTCAATACAAGTATGCATGGAACCGTGCCTCACTTCGATACGTCAAATGTATAATATAGAATGACTCAAGTACAACATTCGTAAGAATTAAAGGATTCTCATCCAGAACGAAAGTTATATATACAGCACAACAAATAACAATATCAGAGAACATCAAAACATGTAAGAGTTTCAGGCTGCTGTTAACCTAATGTACTCTTCATTCATATTTAACTTTTGGTCTTTTTTTATTCTTATTTCATGTGGTAGAGGGAGTAAGGTGTCCTTTTTGCGAGCAATGCTGAACTTTGGGGGAATGTGATTGACCTTTGCTTAGCATCCCAGAATATTTTATACAACCAATTTCAGGGAAGAATCTAAAACTAAGTAGCTTGACATACAAATAATAAAAACAATTTACATGAACAGGAAAACAAAAAAAAGGATTCCGAAATAACAAATAACGGAATAGCATTTCAGACATACCTTCCCCGTTCCTGGTGGGCCAAAAAGTAGAATACCTTTCCATGGTGACAGGAGACCAGTAAAGTACCTACAATGTATGGGGGAGAGTTTAAGGTTTTAGAAATGCAAGGATTCGCATGCTATCTTCTGACTCAGTTCAATTAGATAATAAAAGCCATCTACCATAAAACATGAATTTTAAGAAAAAATCTTAAATAAGAATCTAAGTGTAATACTCAAGCACAAGAGAAATTGGGCAAAAAAGAAACTCCTATTCAGTTACATGCATCTATGCCTCTCGCTGGTCAGTTGTTTAAGGAATTCCACTTCAAAATCCTTACAGAACACAAAATGATCTCAGCTTCCATTTATAGCGTTTAAGAGAAGGACGTAAAGTCAATATCTTTCAGGCATCCTACGGTGGCTAAGGGAGCTGAAGAATTCTTAGCTAGTCTACCTCCCATGCTTGGTTGTATAGAATTCACTATCACAGCTTTTTTTGAGAACTAAAAAGACATCCTGACACAACGGGAAAAGTGATCAAATCGCAAAAGCTTGGCTGTGAAAGTTTGATTTCAATGTTTACTGCAACTTGGTGTCTTTGTTTCCGCTTAGCTCAGTTATCAAATAGAAAAAGCTTCCCACCAGTATAGCATTGGTCATTGACAACATTAAAGAAGAAAGTAACTTGCAACTAATCTTAATCAAGCCTTTCATAAAGTAATCTCAAGAGTAGTACTAAGTAGATTTCAAATTTATAAACCAAGACCTACTTGGGATACTTTATTGGCATAACAACAGCCTCCTTAAGAAGACGTTTTGCAGTCTCTAAACCCTTAATGTTTTCCCACTTTACATCTGGATTACCTCGAATAATATCCCTGTAAAACGACAAATTGGCACCCATGAAAGTAAGCAGACTGACACACACTCTATTATGCTAAAATCAGGCCTATACTGATTTAATTACCTACATAAACTCTCTCCCAAGGCGCGTGTTTCCGCAGAGTCAAAAGGAGGAAGCAAAGACTTCTGCCTGGAAAATAAGAGCACAGTAACACTATAAATATCATCAAAACCAATTAAAATCAAACATATCAGAAAGTTAATCTTACGGCTTTCCATTGGTTGTCTCTGAAGAAATTCCATTAGCCTGAAATACAAAAACACTCTAAAATCTAAATAATCAAAGAGTTAAAAAAAAGCCCAGGAACAATGCCAATCCTCCAAAGTGTTAAACTTTCACCAACCTGATTTCGAAACTCCTCGTTTACCACGTTAGTCCCATTAGTATGAACATTAGAAACTAGTACATTTTCTTTTTGCTCGGCCTCTTTTTTTCTTCCAAACTTTGCATCATAAAACATCTTAAAATCCTTGAAAAATATATATATATATATATAAGTATAAATACACCAATATCAATCGTTACATGCATGCAAGAAAAACTAGGCAATACCTGAAATGACCAGCGAGTGGGCATAGGTTCGTCCATAACGATTGCTTCCTCGAGATACGAGAAAGAAAGAGATCAAACTCTCTTCTCTCTCTTCACTTGAGTTCAGGAGAAAGTGAAATGGAAGTCAAGATGTGCTCCGTAGTTATAAGCCGTTTATTTACGTAGATTTTGTGATTGTGAAATTCGAGGAGATATTGAGGGTGTAGATTGTGGGATGATTGTATTAGTAGAGGCAAAAAAACACGTGGGGAGTATATATATATATAAATGGCAAATGGAAGGTCATGCCACTTATATATCATTTATAATGCAATGTGAAGCTAGATATTTCAGTGACTGAAACTATTACTATTCTTAGAACATTTGTAATACAAGTCAAAATAATCTCTCCTTTATTCACCTTTACATAGGTATTTATTCTCTCTCATTTCACCAAAACGGTGAAAAGTAAAGTGAAGCTGTGCAATATAAAGGTGAAAAAAAAATCTCGAACGGGATGTTAGATTCCGTCTGGAGGCTTTTTGATCGAGATAGAATATAGCATCTCATCCGTTATTTTATCTGAAGTTAAAAAAAACCGAAAAAAAATCGAAAAAACACACGAGACGGAATGAAACATTTCGTCCGAAAAAAAAATCAAAAAAACACACGAGACGGAATCCAACATCCCGTCCGAAGTTAACAAGTCAGCCACTATTTCGATAGAAGGTTTCACCTTGATTTCAACTGGGGAAAATAATCACCAGTTTTTCACCTCTACATTACACACCCTTTTTTCAACAAAACTTGTGACTATAGTCACAAACCCCCCTTATCCACCTACATTGCAAATGCTCTTATAAATGGTAATAGTCGACTGATTGAGTTGGCATGAACATTAGAGAATGCAACATGTTGCATCTCTAAATACCTTTTGTATTTTGTTACTTTTCTTTTAATACAATTTAATTTACCCAACAAAAAAAAAACATTCCAAGAATCCAAGTTCCAAGAATCTAAGCCTATACTGTAAATAATGGGAGAATGATCAACAGTTCAGTTACAGAGATGCCATATGGGTTGTGTTTGTTTGCTTGCAAATTTTGGAATTCCTACAAAGTTGAAGCTAGAACAGGGGAGGAAAAAGAGAGACTGTGATAGAATTTTAGGACTCCAGATACCCCTTCATAGCTATATAAAGCAATTTAACTGAGGCATTTAATCTAATCTCACAACGACTCAAACCTGTAGGTCAAATGTTACACTACTTATGCGTGAATAATATTCAAAAGACATATTCATTACTATACTTTTGAGAAGTGAATACATGATTACAGGAGAAGCAACAAGAGAAACTTACAGCTTACAAGAGAAAATTGAGCAATATTAGAATGGGTACTTAGTTTAATTTGGTACTTATTTTAATGTCATTTTAGGAGTCGGGCTATATATCCAATTTAAAAACGGATTTTTAAAACTTAATTAAAATAATTTGTTGAAAAATTAAAACGACCACAAGAGGTGTTTTTATATCTCTCTTAAAATTCCATATTATCAATTCCTATTAAAAATGAAAATTATTCTCCTATAGGGCCGCCCCTGGGCCTATGCTGCCTAAGGCCTTGCATAGGGCCCCTAAATGTTTGCTAAATATAAAGGCCCCATCCGCCACTTAAACCCACTACTGTGTCAACTTAAAAGTTGATTTAGCCCACCAAAACAAAAATCCGATTCTAATTCAAAAGTCCGAAAAACAAAACCCAGTTATCCTTCCTTCCGTATTATCTTCCCTCTTTTGGCCTTTGTTTTTCGCGGTTCGGCGGGTTTGCCATTCTAAATTCATAAAGGATCAGGTATTTGATATTTTTAATTTCTTTTTTTTATAATCCAAATCAATCCTTTCTTTTTTAAGTTAGGGATTATTTAATATGAACAAGTCATGGTTTGTTGGTGCTTTCACTGCTTTTTTTAACTAGTAGAAGGGATTATTTAATTTCTCCTGTTGTTTTTTCAATTGGATATTAAATTATTTTAAATTATTTGAACAGGTTATCTGTTAATCCCGTTATCATTCATCAAGTTTTAAGTAGACAAGCGCCAAGCCACTTTAACGGAATTGTGAAAAGACGTATCAGACTATCAGGTTGTTTTTCTTAGGATTTTTTGAATGGCGGGGACTATAGCGTATCCATCTGGTAATGAAAAAAGGAAAAAGAAGCGAAGAATGGAAGCATTGGCTCAATCTCAAGCAGGAGCTATAAAAAATTTATTTACTTCTGAAAACAAGCGAGAGAGTTCAATTGCAAATCCTCGTAACGAGATACATGAGAATGACAATGGCAATGGAGAAGAAGTAAATGATGAACGAATTAATGAAGGGTTTGAAGAATTGGTAAATGAGGAACCGGTTAATGAAGAATTGAATAATGTGGAATCTGAAAATGTGGTGATTGAAGAACATGCACAAGTCGATAATGATTATGAAGGACCGGTGAATTATTATGATCCAGAAAATTGGAATAAGATTGACCAAAAATTTAGGGACTTACTTGTACAAAAGGGTCCAGTAAGAGATCATAGTCGTAATTTTCCTAGAAATTCTGAAAATAGGTGATTTTCTTCCTCTTATTACACTCGACATTTGGAGAATGGGGAGAAGCAAGATAGAAGTTGGCTCGTCTATTCACATGCTTTAGACAAGGTATATTGCTTTTGTTGTAAATTGTTCAAGCAAAATGGAAAGTTTACTATGTCAACTGATGAAGGATATGACAATTGGAGAAATTACAACAAGGCTTAAACATCATGAGCAACATCCTGAGCACAAAAGACGACTTAAATATTGGATTGAATTGGTGAATCGACTAGACAAGAATGAAACTATTGATAAACATCTTTAGAATCAGATTTCAAAGGAAAGAGAACATTGGAGGGAATTTTTACAGAGGGTACTTGTTGTTGTGAAAACTCTTGCTAAGAATAATTTGTCATTTCGCGGGAAGCATGAGAAGATTTATGAAGAGAACAATGAAATTTTTTTGAGTATAATTGAAATGATGGGTAAATTTGATCCGGTTATCCAGAAACACCTCCAACGTATCCAAAAGAGTGAAATTCATCATCATTATCTTGGTCACAAGATTCAAAATGAATTGATAGAAATGTTGGCAGGTGAGGTTAATTAAAGGTGCGATAGTGAAGAAAATCCAAGATGCAAAGTATTTCTCAGTCATCCTTGATTGTACACCTGATATAAGTCATGAAGAACAAATGTCTCTTATTGTACGGTGTGTGGATGTTTCAACAAGTCCAATGAAGGTGGAAGAATATTTTTTAGAATTTTGGAAAGTGGATGACACATCGGGTCTGGGACTTTTTAATAAACTGAAAGATATGCTAGATATTCTTGAACTTGACATTGGTAATATTAGAGGCCAAGGTTATGATAATGGATCTAATATGAAAGGGAAACACAAAGGTGTACAAAATAGATTGCTCGAAGTTAATCCTAGAGCATTCTATACTCCATCCATGTGGTTGTCACACACTTAATCTTGCTCTATGTGATATGGCGAACTCTTGTCCAAAAGCTGTATCTTTTTTTGGAGTGGTGCAACGTATATATTCGGTGTTTTCTTCATCTACAAAGCGGTGGCAAGTTTTTAAAGATAAGGTTCAAGGTGGTCTTACTCTTAAGACATTGGCACCAACACGTTGGGAAAGCCGTTTGGACAGTGTTGCAGCGATAAAAGAGCAGGCTCCACAGATTCGAGATGCTTTACTTCACTTGGTTGATACTAGTGATGATCCAAAGACAAAGAGTGATGCTGAGTCTTTAGCAACACACGAGCTGGAAAATTTTGAATTCTTGGTTGGTATGATTATTTGGTACAATGTATTGTTACAGGTTAACTCTGTTAGCAAACTCTTGCAAAATGAAGACATGCACAAGGATGTAGCTATAAAGAAGTTAGAAGGGCTCATTTCATATTTTGAGAGGTATAGAGTAACTGGATTTGATGAGGCTGTGGTAGAGGCTAAGGAGATAGCGACTGCTATGCAAGTTGAACCTGTTTTTCGTGAACAACGTATCATTCGTAGAAAGAGATAGTTTGATGAGAATGCTACTGAAGAACTGCCACAATCGGCTGAAGAGTTGTTCAAAGTCCACTACTTTATATATATAGTTGACCAAGCTCTTTCTTTATTAAGGAGTCGATTTGAAGAATTTCAAAAATTTGAAGGAACTTTTGGGTTTTTGTATGATTTGGAGAAGTTGAAGTCTGCAAATAATACTAGTTTAAAAGCTTCTTGTGAGAACCTTGAAAAGTATTTGAAGCACGACACAGTATCTGATATTGATGGGAGGGAGTTATTTTCTGAACTACAGATATTGAGAAAAGATTTGCCAGAAAGCATAAAGAAGGCAGTTGATGTGTTGGATCATTTGAAGTTAATAGCTAGTTGTTTTTCAAATGCATGGATTTCTTACAGAATATTAGTAACCATACCAGTTACAGTTGCATCTGGAGAACGAAGCTTTTCAAAGTTGAAATTGATAAAATCTTACCTTCGGTCAAGCATGTCACAAGAAAGATTGAATGGGTTAGCTATGTTGTCCATTGAGAAGGGATTGGTGGAGAAAATTGACTATGCAAGCGTAATCAGTGATTTCGCAAGTAAAAATACTTCAAGATCTATTTTTGATTAATAGTAGTTTATTAGTAGTTTTTTGATTGGCTATAAAATCAGTGAAAGAGAAGCCATATACTTTATTACATGGTATCCTTTAAGAAGTTATATATATTATTGATGCTTTTGCGCAAGATGGGTAACACTTAGTTATATATATGTTATGTTAATATGTTATATATATTTGTTCTTCCTTTGCTTCGTTCCTGACCAGCTTTTTATTTTATTCCAAAGGCCAATGCATTATACAACTTTGCACGATCTGTCTGCATAATGAGTGTTACGCTTGGCATTTTCTCTACCATACTCTGTCAATAATTTGCCATGTTCCACTAAATTTTACACTTTTTCAGTGATGTACTTCTTTAAGACAGTCACACCCAATTTAGTTGAGAAAATTTGAATAGTGAAACTGTGAAAGAAGCTGCACCTGCGAGTTTTGCCTATGCTGATTTGTAGACTATGGAAAGGATAGCTATGATATTGGATCAGGCTTTGGACATTTTGCTATAGCAACTGAAGATGTAAGTTTTGTTTGAGCTGGAGATTAGAATGATTATATAGTCGTTGATATATATGGAAACTTGAATTTCTTAACTTCATTCATTTACAGATTCATAAATTGGTTGAAAATGTGAGCCAAAGAAGGAAAGGTCATAGGTGAACCTGGTGCAGTTTTAGGTGGGGAGACAGTCATAGCTTTTGTGAAGGATCCGGATGACTATACTTTTGAGCTAATCCAGAGAGGATTGACTCCAGAGCCACTGTGTCAAGTTATGCTTCGTGTGACTGATCTGGACCGTGCAATTAAGTTTTATGAGAAGGTAGTGTCTGACTCTGTGATGCTTGGTCCATGTCCTCCATATCCCTTGGACAAATGGAAGTGATTTGGTAAGAAAAAAATATTTTGCGAGTTTTGTTGTTATTTTTTTTTTATTAATATATAAGCCCCATTTTTTGGAGCTTGCATAGGGCCCCTTGAAACCTAGGGCTGGCCCTATTCTCCTATTTAAAAAAATAAAAGTCTAGCACTTATAATTAAAATGATAATCATTCTCCTATTATAATGGGAATTCCTCTCCTATATATTGAAAAAGAAAAATCTAACACTTCTAATTAAAACGAAAATCCTTCTCATATTAAAAACGAAAATCACACTTCTAAGTTAAAACGAGTTTTTAAAACTTAATTAAAACGGGTTTTAAAAACTTGATTAAAACAATTTGCTAGGAAATTAAAACATATTAGCAACGAAAACAGGAAACGCGATTTGTTAGAAAATTTGTATATGTATAGTTATGACGGTTGAGTAAGCTTTTAAAAGTAGCTACTTAAATTAACTTAAAATAAGTACGTAAGTAAAACTTCACCTAGAAAATGAATTCAACCCTAATTTTTTGTGGTTATGAAGCACTCACCATAAAGATCATCTCCACAAAATTTCAACTCATTTGAAAACCTCTAATATAGATAAAAATTGTTGTTATCTTTAAAAAGAAATCTAACGGTCCAGAAATGTCGAGTTTTTGCAATCATTTTTTGCCAATGTGAGAGATTTCCAAATGAATTGAAATTTTGTGGAGATGATCTTAATATTGAGTATATAATATCCACAAAAAATTATGGTTGAATTCATTTTTAGGTGAAGTTTTACTTACGTACTTATTTTAAGTTAACTTAAGTATATATATACTACGGGCTGGCTACATCGACATACATAAATGATATACGTAATTGACATACACAATTTTACCTACCTACACAATGAACTAAAAGCTGATTTTATAGGGATGTGATCTAGCTCCACAACATGGAGATCATCTCCACAAAAAAATTAGCTCAGTTGAACATGTCTAACTCTATCAAAAGTTGAGTTCAAGTTAGAAATTTATCTGACAGTCCAGAATTGTAACACTCTTTTGACAAGACTAGATACATCCGATTGAGCTGATTTTTTGTGGAGATATTATCCATGGTAGGGAGGAAATATCTACCAAAAATCAACCCTTAGAGCAATGTGCAAGTCTGCTTTTAGATTGTGTATGTCAATTCCGTATGTCATTTATGTATGTCGACGTAGCCAGCCCGATATGATATATATATATATATCACACTAAATTATAACACGAAGACTATATTATTCATCATCCTATATATACATGTGTAATATATCAAACACGTGCACTATATATATAAATATTATCACGTAAACGTGTATCAGTTAATATATATACAATGTATTAGTTAATTCATAGTATACGTTTACACATTGACATTATTATCATTTATAAAACACTTATTTACTTAGTGTAATTTATTATATATTAACAACACACATTCACTATATGCTATATATGCTTAATAGACTTTTACGCATGAGCAAATGCTATACTATAACACTTGAGTTTGTCTTTCTTAAGTGTAATATATTAGTAAAATTTATATATCAAAATCAAAATAATCGGTTTCAGTTCGGGTACCCACAGGTTTTTAGCTATTCGGTTCTAACGGTTATGTTATTTATCGGTTCGATTTAGGGGTGATAATTCAGCCCTCATGCCTATTAGTGGCGGGCTAGGGCTTAGGTTATGGAACATGAGCCCGACCCTCATTAGGCCCTCACTTGGCCCTCATAATTTTTGTTGTTGTTTTACATTGCATATATGTATTCTAATTTAATTATCTAGGTTATATCAATTTTTTTCGCTACAATTAGTATTCAATAAGGAGTAGATTAGAACATAACATATACATTTTTTATAAATTAAATGAAAGAGAAATATATACGTTATATAAAGACAAAGTTAACATGCAATTCTAACGTAGTAGTAACATAGTTCAATATTGAAAGTGTAAGGCTTTCATCTCTTCCACCATCTCTATATCTCATTTTCTAAATATATAAAAATAAGATTTATATTCTTAGTTGAAATTGATATACATAATCAAAAGTATAATAATAAAATTAAAACTACTAAAAAAAATTAATAGTGTATAATTTGATTGGGCCCGGCTCGGCCCTCATTTGACTCTCAAAATTGAGGGTCGAGGGGCGGGTAAGGGCTTGTGTATTTATGTCCTGACTCTATTCGACTCGGCCCTCAACACACATTAGGAGCGGGCTGACCCAGCCCTCAGTGATGATGGCTTTTATGGATTGAGGGCCGGGCCTAGTTAGATTCCTGAAAACCCGTTTTTAATGGGTCTAACATTTTAGGACCCAAAATAGCTCTAAATGGTTCCGCTTCGGTTTCGAGGATTTCTGTTGTTGTTACTGGATCCAGTTCATGAAGTCGTAAATCTTGTTACGACTTCATGAACTGTTTGTATTTGAATTTTCTCCTGTCTTTCAGAAACCAGTTCATGAAGTCGTAAATCCGACGGGCCTCTTACTTTTCAGTTGTCTCGTCCTTTTTCATTTGTTTGTATTTGAAATTTTCTCCTGTCTTTCAGAAACAAATTAAACTATGGCTGTGAAGTCTTTCACCATCGGATTGTTATGGAACGTACACAGTTGTAATGATTGTGATGAACTTATAGAAGAGAGGGAGAGTTCGGATCATCACCCACCCAAGAGCCGTGATGACTCTATGCCAAGTGCTCCAATATCTAATTAATTATTTCGTCAGAGAATTTGACTGGTTGGATCTTCCTGATCATGTTCTATGTCTAATTGGACGAAGGCTGATCGATGTCAAGGATTACATTCGCTTTGGAGGAGCTTGTAAGCAATTTCGATCTGTTTATATGGATCTTCAAAACCACATTCCCCGACAAGCTCCTGTGCTCATGATTCCCACCCAATATGACCACGGTGGCAAGACACGAAGTTTCTACAACATCTCAGAGAAAAGAATCTACTCTTCCTGTTAGAATATGTCAGTATTAGAATATGTCTAATATGAAAAGTCTACTATTTCTATAAGTATGGACATCTATATATAGTAATTTATATTATCATGTTTTAGTTTTAATATAAGTATGTAACTATGGAAAGAGAATAAAAATCTCAAATATAAGAACTCTCCAACCCTAATCAATCTCTAGTCTTTTATGTTCTTCTTATTGGTTTCTCTAATATATCAATGTCACAACTCTCCTGGCATCACTACTAACATATAATTCAACATGGTATCAGAGCGAGGTTCAGTGGTATGCTATGAGAGGAATCCCTCACTAAGAAAAAAAATCAAGTCTATTTAAGTTTTACAGTATAGTATTCAAGTCAAGTTTTAAGAAGAAGAAAGATTTCTCACAACAAGAAGTTCTTATATCTCAATTGAAGTTTCAATCTTTCTCTAGAAGAATTTACTATTCACCAGTCCTGTTCATCATTACTGTTCACCGACACTGTTCATGGTACTGTTCATTGACATGTTTAAGTATTCTAAGTTCCGAAATCTTTCATCTCATTATTCTCTATGGTTCAAAGTAAGTTTTCAAGATTTCGCTGGTGTTTAAAGTTTGTTTGAATAAAGCTAGGAGAGAGATCCAAAATTTCTCAGTATTATTTTTATAATATTGTTTCGCTTCCGCAGTCTCCTTCTTCCAGAATCTCTCTGTCTTAGTATTGTAAGAGGGGCACAACCTCTTTGTATCTCACAGTCTCTGAAGTTAGTCTTTGGATGAAACACGCCATTTCCAAAGTTTTAAGCCTTTTGTGTACGCTTCTACCGCGAATTGAAAGAAGTAAGTTTTTTATGTACGAATTTGTTTTTCCAGTGAAGTTAGTATTGGACGAAACACGACGCTTCAAGTAGTATAGTCGGTTCAAAGGGCACATACATTGCTTATGCCGAAAAAAGAAAAAAACTTTCGTGAAACAATAGTAAAAGGCACACGCTGTGAAATTGGCCTTGCCAAGTTTATATGCCTCCACACACAATCGGTTTGAATGCCAATTGAAGTATCAAGCCTTTAGAAGGTAGTTTGCACTCTCATCCAGGATTAGAGGGGTAGTATAGTTTGTATGCCGTTATGGATGTTTGGGTTTCTAGCTTCCACGCAGTTGGTATTGATACCGTCTTCTGTCTCAGTTTCTAGAACATGATCAAGTTGTTTGTTTGAAGTATTATAGGAGCACATGACCTCTATCTCACGAGAAATTATTCTTTCCATCTTCCACTGTTCCAGAAGTTCGCAGTCATAAAAAGGCGCAACCCACCCTTCACCCTCTATAGCGAGTATTGTTTGATGCATATTCTGTTAGAATTTTTTTTTTTGTATTGGAGTATGAAGTATTATTTTTTGAAGTGGGCATTGGTTGGTTGTCTAAGTTAGTATTTGGTTTTCTCTATTTCAAGTTTAAATCAGAATAGACAAGTCTTTGTATGTTCTTACTCAACCTTGTATATTCCAACTTGAGAGGAGGAATAGATATGAAGACATTCAGTAGTATATAAGGGAAGAAGAATATAGAGACGTATGAGAAAGAGTACTCATGTCTCCATATTCCGGCATGCCTTGACGAACTCTTCATGACAAGGCATATCCACTATTCAGTCTTCAGTATTCAGGTAGCAGTCAAGCCTAAACTACAGTCTTCAGTATTAAGGTAGCAGTCAAGCCTTAACTGTAAGTAAGTTTCATGTAGCAGTCAAACCTAAACTGCACTTATCAGGATTCAGGTAGCAGTCACGCCTAAATTGCAAGTATGTTTTAGATAGCAGTCAGGCCTTAACTGCAAGTATGTTTCTGGTAGCAGTCAAGCCTAAACTGCAAGTATGTTTCAGGTAGCAGTCACGCCTAAACTGCAAGTATGTTTCAGGTAGCAGTCACGCCTTAATTGCAAGTATGTTTCAGGTAGCAGTCAAGCCTAAACTGCAAGTAAATTTCAGGTAGCAGTCAAGCCTAAATTGTACTCATCAGGATTCAGGTAGCAGTCAAGTTATAACTACACCAGTATTTAGTATTCAGTATTCAGTATTCAGGAATACCCATAATAGTATTTTGTTAACATTAACAGTGATATTGATAGTAGCAGCCAAGAAGCGCACATCAAGTTATAAGTGTTATTGTTTTCAATTTATATTATGACAGCCATAACAGCGAATGGAGTGAGTAGTAGCCAAGCAGCGTGCCACTAAATCGGTGTTATGATTTTAGTTTGTGAGTGTGGTACACCTTCAGTATCCAGGTTAGGTCATTGTCTACACCGACAGTTTCATCTCCAGAACGTCTCAACAGTTGTTCGAGTTTTTCAACTAAAGACAGTTCTATGCGAAAGGGGGATCGTAGTATTCTTATCTTTTGTTTTTTGTAATCCAAGTTGTAATTTGCATAGTTTGCGTAATTACAGCTTGAGGGGGAGTGTTAGAATATGTCCAATATGAAAAGTCTTATGTTTTTATAAGTGTGAATATCCATATCTAGTAGTTTCTATTATCATGTTTTAGTTTTAGTATAAGTATAACTATGTAATTATGGAAAGAGAACAAAAATCTCAAATACAAAAACTCTCTAACCCTAATCAATCTCTAATCTTCTCTATTCTTTTTCTTGGTTTCTCTAATATATCAATGTCACAACTCTCCTAGCATAACCACTAACATAGAATTCAACACTTCCAAACTACCAATTCCCCACAATATGTTAGTCAATAGTTTTAGCATGGATGGCTGGTAACAATTTCCGACGAGTTTGATGTTATCTTACTCAATCCTTTCATTTCAGTCAATAACAAGATCCGTCTCCCTTCTTTACTTTCTCTGGACACCATTGTGGACTACCCTCACTTTCTAAGGAAGACAGTTTTATCAGAGAACCCATTAACAAATCCCAATTATCTAGTTTTGGCAATCTATAGTGATATGTGCAGACAAAGCGTGGACTAAACTAGACTTGGATTTAGACCCCTTAGAAGACGTCTTTTGTTATAAAGATCTTCACGCTTGCATGGCGGATTGGACTGGAGCAGTTTCTGTTTGTGATTTTAATGATCCTAATGGCCCTAAACTGGTAAAGAAGGGCTTACCGACTCTTTTTTCAGTGATTCTACAGCAGGCAAGTATTTGAGACTTGTTTCTAATGAAAGAGGGACAGGAGATCTGCTGAAGACGGATCATATGGATATGATACTCACGGATTCCTTGTATTCAAGTTGGACTTCAAGACGCGTTATTGGGTTGAAGTGAAGAGCATTTGCGATCGTACCATGTTTGTAGGTCATAATTCTTCGTTCTCTGTATCAGCTTCGGACTTTCCTGGATGCAAACCGAATTGCATCTACTTTACCGATGATTTCCATGCGGGGTATCTTTTTGAAAAACATAAATTTGGAGCTCATGACATGGGAGTATACAGTTTAGAAGACCTCAACTTCGTTGATACTGAACGAAGTTGAACCGCATTGCCCAAAGGAATCTGACATGATTCTGCCTCCTTTGCTTTGGATTGAGTCCACACCTCAGCTTCGTTGCTACTGAATGATCTTGCTTTGTAGATGTATATAAGTATTACCCAATGGAATCTGACGTGATTCTGTTCAGTTTTTTGGGTGGTCCAGTACCTTACTGACTGAAATGGAACTATGGAGTTGAATGTATGAAGAAAAAGGACCTTCAATGGACAAAAATTCATTCACAGCATCTCTGTTCTGAACCGTTGAAGACATAAACCCTCTGTCTAATCCATTTAGGTGACTAGAATATACTTTTCTAGAATTTTAGTGACATTTACAGGACTCCATTTACCATTGAACTTGATGTTCTTTATAAGTCTTATGTTTTATTCTTTTTTTATGTATATGTATTATTAGGGCTGTAATATAACGTACAAGCAGAAAGGAAGCAATCTGATTGAATCCAGGCATGATCAATATGGGCCTACTTTACTGTTATTCTTTTGTTGTATGTGAACCTACATTATTGAAATTCTTTTGTTGTTTGTGTAATTCGAAGGAGTTGTATACCTTTAGTTCCAGTTCCATATAATAGAGATCTAATATCTAGAAATTTGTTTCTACTTTCGTGATTTACAGAGAACATTTAGAGACCATACCTGATTGAATCCAGCTGCTAATGAACTAACACATAACTAAAATGAGGCTGTGTTCGCAGTCACTAACAATACCATTGACATACCTTGAAAAATCGAGGAACAAAATTCTTTGTATTTACATTATTCGTTAAACCTAGCCAGAGACCCAGAATTAGGGCTGGAAATGGTACGGGATGCGACCCGAATCCGACCATATCCAAATCCATTTTAACGGATATTATGTTTGTGACTAGAATCCAACCCGAATATCCGAAAATCTGAATCAATTTAACAAGATTTATATTTTGATGCCTAAAAATTAATTATATTTTTGTGTTTTTTTTAATAAATATAGATATCCGAAATCCAATCCGAATATAAATCCAAATATGGCAAAGAGTTTTGAATGAGAATCTGACCCGAACCCGTTCCATTTCCAGCACTACCCAGAATTGTAAAACTGAACTAGCGGGAGTCCATGGATGTAAGTTCACTAGATTAGAGGTGGGCCGCACATTCTGAAGCACAGTCATTCATGCTAAGAAAACACAATAAGCTGCAAATTTAGCCTGCCAAATTCTCAACCTCATTTCTAGTTAAGATCCATGGCCACAAACAATTTACTTGAATATATATATTCGGTGTAGAGGTCCTGTCTGAATCTTCAGTGTCTATATCTGAGTTCGTCTGTTCGACCTAAAGTTGAACTTATCGGCCTATATATTGGCAAATAATTGATATCGTTTTTAGCATAGTGATGTTTTCACTGATAGAGACAAGGCTACGCCACAAGAATTCTTATGCAAATTATAGTTCATTGTGGAATTGATAAAAAGGACTCCATGAGAAATGGTACAAAATGGTTTTCTATTTGACTATTTATATCCCAAAACAGAAGATATCTGTGATTTCGTAAAAGAATAGGAAGTAAATGATTACATAGACCAATAATAATACATATCCAGAATGAAAGGAATGAAAGACAGCGACCATATTTGAGAAAAATCCAAGGACTTCCTAAAATGGTACGTAGTAGCAATCAATTATCGTACTCGATCATCAATATTTTCATTATCTTCGTTATAATATATGTTTCTAATCGTAAGAATGAAAAAATTTCATCCAGAATAGTTGTTGGATGGATAATTGATGCATTGCTCTAGCTAAGAACTGCATTATTTGTCATTTTGGCCAATCGTGGGCTCTACATTAATTCGTACATTAGTACAATTATCTATAAAGTGAATGCACCTTTATCATTTGGTTTATATAATCTAAGATTGACTGCAAGTTTCTTAGTATGAACTTAAATATCGTCAAATTCTATGCTATATAGTCGATCATTATTCGCTTCGATCAAAAAGAAATAATTCCTTGCAGGTTTTTTTGCAGTTAATTAGGATGCTATGTGATAAAGATTTGTCCTAAAAGAAAAACAAATTTGACATTGAGATCAAATTTGAGTGTTAAGAAAAACAAAAATGGATTGTACATATATATTCCGACGGTCCCCCACCAATCAGTCACGCACTCAAAAAAATGTGGAAATGAAATTTCACAGGTTGAGACTCAGATTAAAAATAGAAGCCTAGGGGAACAGATAATGAAAATGAACCTAAATATAATTAGAAAACCTAGAAGATAAGATGATACGGAAAAGGCATATGATGGGGAGCTTCTTTCATGCAATGATCTACAATGGGTCTCAAATTAGGGGCCAAAAGTAGCCTGTCATCCCCTTTGCCTTTGGTAGGTACATTATTACTTGTACATCTCTATATTTCTTCCATCTCAGGGAAGAAAGATTGGGACTGTATCATAATGCATAAATGAGATTTTTTTTTTTTTTGCTTTAATTTATAGCCTAACCTCTAAGAAATGAGGGCATTGTGGATGTGTGGATAAGATCTACATACTAGTTATGTTGTTTCAGTGATTTGTGACTTGTAGTATAACAGTGTTCTCTTTTAAAGACCATCTGTAAATGTTCTTTTTAGAATCAACAACTAAGTTAGGTAAAGCAAGATTACAAAATGAACTATTGCATTACCAGAACAGAGAACAATTTAACTTTAGTACTAGGTAATTTTTTGGTTTACTTCCTAAGGACGCACCATATACATTTGCTTCAGTATATCGTGTTTTTATAGAACAAAACACAATATCATTTGGAAAACACTCTGTTTAGTGGGTGCGTAAGTATGTTTTTCCTAAAGGACATTCACTTATTTCACTCTTATGAGTCCCAACTTTTGGTTTTGCTAAAAGCATACCAAATTATCAATTCTGGAACGCAGATCTCTTGTATATCAAACACCAGATTTCTATATCTTCTTCTTCTTCCTTTTTTAAACTGGAATCAAGTGAAGGTGGACAATGAGATCGGCAATTCGGCATACATGTGAAAATTGTATAAACATCTTGTCATAGCGCGGCTCCTAATCTCCACTTTCTGTGGATTGTCAGTATTCATTCCAACAACTATGCCACACCAATCACACACTTTCGGATTTAAAGAGGCTGTAGTAAGGGCCTACTTTGTTCTCTAACCTCAAACATAAGTATTTAAGTGCCTGTATTATATATTCTAAAGTTTCTCAATCATAATTTGATTAACAGATAAGGTCTGTAGGCCGGAAACCATAATTAAAATTTAAAAGTCCCATCCCATCCAATTAATGGCATGTGGACATCCTTCATGGGGCACCAACAAACGACTTCCTTCTCTTTTTTCATTTATTTTTTCTACATACCAATTGTGGAAGGAAACATATTATAGCAGAAGACAAAAATACTAAAACATACTACTTTTTGTATCAATTTATGCAATGTACTAAATGAATTTAGCCAATTGATACAACCAATACTAGTATTCAGGTGAATTTAGAGTCTCGGAATAAAGACATGGCAGATGAAAAAAATAATAAATTGAAATTGACAAGCAATTTATAATCACTTCAACATCAATTGAAGTAAATTTTCATCTTTTCATCATATTCAAATCTTATTTTACCTCTTCTTTACAATTGTGTGTTTCAATTTAAACCCGCCACTTTAGTCCAATACTCTAATTTGACATGAATAGTGTTGGTTGTATAAATTGGCCAAATTCAAGTACATTATATAAATTGGTACAAAAAACAATACTTTGTATCAAAGTGCATTTTTCGGATAGTAAGTTGTAGTGTTGTACCTCCTATTTTTGTCTATAGCAGAACGGGATGTAATTAATTAAGTGACTTAAAACTTGATAATGTACTTGATCAACTCCCAGTCAGACTATAATTTTCAGACACTGCACACGGAAGTCGACTAGTCCAAAAAAAGTTGACATTCGATCTCCACGAATTTCAGACACACGGAAGTCGACTAGTCCAAAAAATGTTGACTTTCGATCTCCACGAGTTTTATAGCCCGATTTGACTGAAGAACCAAGAACTTCGTTGAGGATGAAAATTATAAACCTTAGATGATCAAATCACCGTTTAATGTCATTTTCATTGTGTCCATATCCTACGGATGAAGATATTTGTTTACTTAGCCAGTAGGAACTTCCTATGTAAATTTTCTTATTATCATCACTTTCATAGTCCCACTCATGCTCTGTTGATGAAAATTTTGTATTAATAGGAAAGGTAGTTGCACAAAGAAAAAGAAATTAGAAAGAAAGAACACTGTTTCATCCGTCTATCTATTTGAATTTGGTCAATTTTTTACAACAAAAAAGCTTGACCAACCCATATACTTAAAAAGGGGGAGTTGACAACATCAGCATGAACAAACTATTATTTTTGGAAGTGGCCTAGTCTATTGTCAGCCAATCTTGACATATAAGCCGACTTCTTGTATTCACACCATGTGAATTCCTTGTACAAACTTTCTTCTCCTTCTTTCATTAATGATGCTATTGGTGCTATTCTTGCTCTCACAGGTGGTGCTCCAAAGTAGATCATTGATAATCTTGATTTCCTGCTGTTTGCTAGCACTCTATGCCTCACACTCCTAAATTTCCCATTAGTCATAACCTGCAAATCATTGAAGAATAAGTAAATACCAAACAAACAAACATTTTCTTTGAAGAAACAACAATTGACTACTAAATAATGAGCAGAAAAATTTCACTGTTAAGCCTATGCCAGGTACTGTTCAAATGCTCAGGAAAAGCAATAAGTATGACAATCAAACTGGAATAAATAAAGAACAGGTAAAAAACTTAAATAAACTACAAAACAAGCACAAAACACTCAGGAAAGTTTGTTTTTGGCATTTGCATATAAATCCAGTAAGTCATTATATATAAAAATGTTCTATAGTAACTTATTTGTTTGGTAAATAAAAAATGTATTTCTAAAACAATATTTTTTCAATCCTATAGAGCAAAAAAGCTGTATATCAAATGCTTATGTTTTTGCTCAAATGCCATTGGTTTTAAGTTCCAACAAGAAGATAACTCCATTTCTATGATACTCGAAGACAATGTGCTAAGCAGCAAGTGTCTAATTGAATGAAAGAGTCAAAGGCCCAAAACAGCAAATTGAGCTTTGAACAATAAATTTGAGAAGCACTTATTTCAACTAAGAACAATGCCAAACTAAGGACTAGGCCAAGAATTGAA
Organism: Coptis chinensis; assembly: GCF_015680905.1. Taxonomy (NCBI): domain Eukaryota; kingdom Viridiplantae; phylum Streptophyta; class Magnoliopsida; order Ranunculales; family Ranunculaceae; genus Coptis; species Coptis chinensis. The sequence continues at coordinate 81,682,206 of NC_141464.1, forward strand.
GTTGGGATATGCATTTGGATAAGCTTGAATTTAAGATTGTACCTGCATGGAATCACCAACAAAGATGAAGAATGAATTCTGATCAGGTGGAACTGACACCCAAGTTCCATCTTTAAGAGAGATTTGAAGACCAGTTGCATTGTTAGACCTTAGAACTGATATGACTTGGGGGTCAGTGTGTTCTCCAAATCCAATTAAATCTCTACCACTCAAAGCTTGAAGTTCAGGACATGGAGGGTAATGATTAAGCCTGAAAACAGAATCACTTTCTTCATCCATTAAAAGTTTACTGAACACATTCTTTTCTTTCATTTTCAATCCTTCTGCTAGTAACTCGAGAACCCCACATCCCAGCTTCTTCACTGCTGATACATAGTCATCCACAGCAGAACTACAAAACCACCAAAAACAAAAAAAGATATCAATACTCGAAGTTAGAAAACAGAGTACTCTGTAGTACAGAACAATCATTTTTGCTTGAACAAAGTACTTATTCTTACCAACAAAAATTCGGGATTTTTTTGAATGCATTTGTTGAAGTACTTCGCAAAAGAAGATATTCAACCCACCCAACATCACCATTTGTCCCAATTCTTTTATTTCCATAACCAAAAGGGTCAGGAGGGCCAGCTTTATCTTTTTCAGATTGAGGTAAAGAAAAAAACTTAATAGTTTCAGATTCTAAAGTGTTCATGAACTCCAATGGAACATCATGATTAACAACTTTAAAGAATCCAAACTCTTCACAAGCTCTAACAAGTTTGTTTTTAGAATCTGGTTTGGAAAGATCAATAACTGGTATATTTGAGAAGAAAGCTGTTGAAGTTGGTTTGCATGTTTTTATTGGTGAAAATTGTTCTAATGCTGGTTTTGAAAGCACCACCATGTTAAACAAGTGAACAAGAACAAGAACAAGTGAGGAGGTTTGAAAGAGAGAGAAATGTGAGAAAAATGGAGAGAGCTAGTAGTAGTGTGAGAAGTTTGAGAGTTGAGAGGGGGGGCTTTAAAGGGTTGGGAATGCATGAACAGGGGCGTTACAAACTATATAAGTTTGAGACATCTGGCCAAGGGACTGTTTAATTGAGTTATGCTCACGAGGTTGATACATATGTTTAATTAATTTGGCATTAACCAAATTAAACAAACAGAAAAGGATCAACTAAATTTGGACTTTTTGGTCTTCTTTTCGGCTGAAAAAAGGAAAAAAAAGATAAAAAAATTAGTCAATTCATGAAGATTCCTTGAACAGCCCTTTGTTTACGCGTTTGTGTTCGTAGGGGTGGTGACAACTGGGGTGGTATTTAAGTACCTGAGGTTTTTCTTTTTGAATGGTAGGATAGAGTGAGATGGCCAAGTGTTTATATCAAGCCATGTGGCGCACACTGAATCCTGCCTGTGCCAATATTCTTTTGGACCCCCTCCTGCAGGCCTAATAGCTCAGTAACAAGACCGGCGAAGCGGGAGTGCTACAGCACCTAATTCAGAGTTTCTATGGTGGAACCGAGGATAGATACTACTAGAAAATAACTCTACTTATAATCATTTTTGCAAAACATATACAAGAGTAAATGTAAATGATTTTCGGGAGTTCCATGTATGTGGTCTCGTCCATTTTGATTCAAGGAGAGCTGCTATCAGAATTTTCCATTATTATTATTTTTTTGGGGCCCTAGATCCGCCCCTACTCGTTGGCAGGTACATAGGAGAGTGTTTGCTTAGGATCAAGGTTTCACTTATGTTTCTCATTTACGATTTGTTTAGATTACTTTGAGATTTTTATATGTTACTATACATAGACATTGATATCATTTGCCAGCTTGACATCTGTTTTCTATCCATTCACCCATGAACAATTTGATATATTCTTAACAAATAAATAAAAACACCTAGGTGTGTGCCAAAATTAGAAAATAATGTACTCCGTTACTCCATCATTCGATCATGAACCATAGTGAGTGACACTGATTTGAAAATGAAACAAACCACTGCTTTTTGCATTATATTTGTTATAGTTCATTCGTACCAATGATGTAATTGTAGCAACTACTTTATTATTCAATCCAAAGCCTAAACTTTGTCACAGTGCCATTGATAGCTGACCTGATAATAATTTAATATACAAAAACAACAACCACGACATTCATGGATGGGAAATCAAACATGATAACCTGTGAGATGTGAGAGCTTAACAATAACAAGAAAAAATGGTGTAAACACTCTGTTTTATTGAATGAGAAAGTAGTAGTTCTAAAGTAAAACTAACACCACTAAATCAAGAACTACAGAACTACTAATCCACTCCTCTATACATGACCATAACAATAGCAACTAACTAGACTCGATCAGTCAACAACTCAACATACAACTCAAAGGACATACACTTAATTGGCACATGCTTAAGTGCATAAGCATGCATAGGCTTATTCTAATAACTCTTAAATCCTAACAGAACATTCATACTGCAAAGTCCGGAGATGAAGGATGGATCAATGGATGCAGTGTCCACTAGACATAATGAAGCAGGACCTAATTCTGATTATGTGACCGGAAGATCTCAACTCTAATATATGTCACCAAACTAATTTTGCACATGGAAGCATTGGATGACGTTGAGATGCGTGTATAGATGTCATTCAACTATTTTCTGTTATTAGAAAGTCTATGCTATATATACTATCTTAATTACTTAAAGTAATACCAGTCATATCTCAGGGGGAGGGTGGGCCATTAAGGCGTTAAACCAAGTCGATATTTCCACATTCAATGATGTGTGGATATCTCATAAAAGATGCTGAAGTAACATATATCCATGTCACCTATATGGGGCGCAACCAAATAGCCTAATGCGCACCGTCGAGTGTGCATTGAGATGCCCAATTCTTCACGAAACTGATCATATAGTGCGACGTTGACGAGACTTTTGGGCTTTCCGCTTACGCATGCTAAGCATGCATGTACGCAACTAACAAGTTTCAAGTGCAAATTGCCTTCCAGCTTAGCATTTATCTTATTGCATACTCGAAACCAACATGTTCAGTGTGATAATTCAGATTACCGCAGAATTTACAATACGTTGAGCTGATATTGTGCAAGACACCACGCACATTATATGCGCGCCAGTAGCCTGGTACTAAAGTCCAATTGTTCAACACATGCGTGCATCCAATGATAGATGCAAATTAATACTTTTATTTATTTACTTTTAAAAAAAAATCGATAATCCAAATTAATACTTTTACGTACTTTAGAATATAATGTTCTCCATAGCTGAAAAATGTATAGTAAGATTGACAAGGCTTTTTAGATAAGTATGAGGAGCTGACTTCAGTGTCATAGCAATTAATCCTGCAAAGTTGTAGAAATTGCATACTTTCAGTTTGCTAGCAGCCTGTACCTAAAACCTTTATTTGTCACGAGTTATAAGTTTTGAATAGTATAGACATGTAGTATTGAAGTTAGTAACACGTTTCTGATTGCTGAGGTAAGGGTTAACAAAAAAGGTACGTGGTAGTGGTGCTGTGGACCTGTGGTGCATGATATTGTATATATGTAGAACAGTACTATACGTTCATAAGATGACGTATTTTTATCGTTTCATTTTCAGCTGTCCTGATAACATGTTTCGATCTATATCTCCATAGCCATCATTTGTATTAAGAACTGATCAAAATATAAAATATATAGCACCTTATTATTATTATTTTTTAATTGATGTAATCTGTTTCACCATTTCATGCGGATGCATCCAAGGGGCACAAAAATTAGCGTGAGATCGATCTATATGGATTTATCTTGTACTGTGCCTAATTAATTTGATCGAAAAAGGAAAAATGATATATACTAAGCTAAGCAAACGATAAAAAGTTGACTAATTCATGCTTATCATTAAAGGCGATTAACAAAAAATTCTTGTTCTTACTGAGTTAGTTACTGTCACATTTATCTAATGATACTTAGTACATTACCATCACCTAGAACAAAGATGGCGATCACATTTTGCCAAATATAAATAAATGCATAGCATATCTAATGTACATAGAACTTATCTTTATATCTATTTTACTTGGATTTTATCCATTCTTGTGCTGATTATGTTTGAAGACAATACATAGGGTGGTATAACCTAAGTCAATTTTTTCTAATTCTCAGCCGCATATATTTTCCATTGTTATTTCAGATCGAGGACTCGCTTTGCTAATAATATGATACATGCCAGCAAGTAAAATTGCATTTTTGCCGAATTTGTTTTTAATAATATTCCATTACATGTAATATAGTACTAAATTGATCGATTTTTCAAAAAAAAAACGAAAATGGCATCTCACTAGTCACTAGTCGATCACTATTTCATGAATTTGTTAACTATAGCAGCTTAATTTATTAGTCTTGACTTAACGATTTCATATTATTTGTGAACCTTCAAGCTAGTAAATGATACTTATTTTGTTTTAATAAACTATTGTATCTTGTCCACATGTTGCTCCGACATTACCATAAATAATCTTGTCATTTTCCCTTAAACATGCTTGCCATTGGCTGATTGGCATATGATGTTAATAACTATATATGCTAAAAGTGCCTAATGAAGAAAGAAAGTATCCTAATGCTATATTATTTAAATAAAAACGGTTTATAGAAAAGGTGATTTTGGACACACCCATAAAAATACTCCCATACCCCAACTTTAAAACAAAATTATTTAAGACAAATTTAGGTTCGTCCCAAATTACTCTTTTTTTTTTATTAGGCGTACCCAAGACAAAACAAGTCATTTACTTATTATTCTTTATTTAAAAAATAAATAAAAAATGTTCTTGAATTCTTCTCACCAATAAATATGATTACAAGTCAACAACTAATTATTTTGAATTATGAAGTGCAAAATTACAAGGCCTTTTTTTTTTTTTTTTTTTTTTTTTTTTTTTTTTTTTGAAAATACCCTAAATGAATTAGAGAGATATTATTGGATTGAAACGGTTATTGACGCATAGCCCAAAAACTTTAGTTAGTTATAGAGTATGAGAGTGGTTTTATGGGTGTGTCCAAAATCACCCTATAGAAAATCTCTTTCTTAACATAAAATATATTTTTTGGACTTTGTTAATAAGTGCAGTCACATTGGAGATAGATTGATAATTGTAGGGGTTGAGTGGCTTGTTGCAGCGCTAAACAACTTTAAAGAGAATAACCTAGTCTGAGTCTCATTCTAGCTTGTTCGTACTCATCGTTTGTATTTTGTTGCAGCAGTTTTTTCCTAACAGGTAAGAAACAACATAAGTTCCGTATCCAAACTAATCTTCAATCTCTTAATAAATACAAGATTGATTACCGGTAGAGTTTTCATATTTTTTGTGTACTTTTGATTTTAGCTTTACAAAAAATGGTCAACATATATAATTCTGGAATGGACTTGTAGAATGGACTTGTGTTGATACACTTGATAGCAATGAGACTCTGAGAGAGATCATCGAAGAAACGAAAAATAACACTCAGAGCATACGTATATATATAGGTAATCAAAGTGTCAACTGATGAAACGAACGATTACCAAAAAATAAAAAATCAAACTGATGAAACGAACGTAAATATATTGGCATATATCATGCCATGGGACATTTTGTTCTGTGGCTTATTAATTGCACTTATTAGAGGATAATGCTATACAGCGTCACCACGCTTACCTACTGTGTTGTTTCTTCCATCAGATGCTGGTGGACTAGAACTTGTGCATATATGTCTAAAGTCATATTAATTTGAATTCCTCAATTAATCCCATCTAATTATACAAAAAGTTGAACTATGTAAAAGGCGTAAGAAATTATTGGAATTTTATTATTTGTTGGAAGTAATAACAAAAGTGATAACAAACTCAACTCGCAATAAATTTATTACGATGAATCTCAACATGATAATGAATTCGACAAGGAGTTTAGATATTTTTAAAAGGTAAAAAATAGACAAATTATCGAAAATCATAGATCAACGTCACATGGTCACACCAAAGATTACTGTTCACTGGAAGTGGTAGAGCAACTGGGTCCGCAACTGTACAAGATAACCCAATTGCACAAACATGTGGTTCCATTTTGGGATCCATCATTTCTAAAACCAAAATCAAGAAGTGACTGAAACCTATAAAAATCAATATTAGTGATTCTGGTAATAGTACAGTAAGATAAGATCGGTATACACCTATAGCATCCCAGTCCCTGGAATGAAAATCAGCTGATTTAGAGTTTTAGACTATCTCATTTCAATTTTGAATGGCCATACTGAATTTTGGTAGAATATCAAACATCAAATCATCACCCTCAAATGATACTCTGCTCCAGCTAAGTACGGGGTCAAGCCAATTGGTTAAAATGTGGAAGTACTGAAACAATATAAATGTTTATTCTGTTGTCGAACAATCATGGAACATCCCCATAGCAATAATTTCGAGATCTCACCTTCCCGATAAGTCAAAAACCACAATCATTGTGAAATTTTAGTCAATTTGAAAAAGTTAGTTTAACATCATGTTTCTTACACAAAATGAAATGTTCATACCAAAATACCAGTGTTTTATACTACAAAACTAAAGGTGGAATTCGAGCTAAACAAACCGAGTTTTACCATGTTCAAATTCAGCTCACTAATTACACGAGTTTTAAATTGAACTTGAGCTCGGCTCATATAATTAAACGAGCGAACTCGAGCCGAGCTTAAACGAGCCAAACCCAAACTGAATCCGAACAACTCGATTATTTTACACTATAAATATACTATTTGAACTAAACGAGCTAAGCTTCATCAAACTCGTTTATTACACGAGCTTTTATTTGAGCTCTCCTCCAAGCCCTTGGCTCAAATTTCATCCTTATACAAAACTCAAATATATCAAAATATTTTGAGGATGTATATTTATTACATCAGTCATATATATACTGCTCCCCTGACCTAATTGAAAGTATGGTGAACTCTGGACTGCAGGAGCTGATGTGCCATTAGTAGTCAATAAAAGTGAAGATCTGAGATAAGAACTTCGAATAAATCCAACCTAAAAGAACACTTTTATAGGGGTCACGAGCAGGAAAAGTGCATATTGCAAATCCCTGTAGGAAACTTTCCACTTATAGCAAGCAGGTATCTTAACACACGTGTTTGAATGGCATAACAGTGGTAACACCAATTAGTTGGTGTGCTAGTGACACGTAGACATTACTTTGCTGGAATCAACAAATCTGAGGTTGTTAATTGATGACGTGGTGTGTTATCAATCGTTGCTTTAATTGTCGGTTGTATTATTTGTGTGCTGACCATCAGTTAGGATGGTACGTACTACTGCAACAGTGGAACCAACATTTGGCTGGCTGGATAACGATTTTATCACTGCAAAGTCTGTGACTACTCAAGTACTCATCAAACACACCCTTCTTCACACTAATAATCAGTAATTATATTGACACTATCAAATATGTCTTTTAATATAGACAAATAATACGCAAATAGCCAAATACAATACAATAATTATAGGGAGACATGGTTTTGAGCCGGTTCTAGTGACGTGGAAGGCAAAATTTTTGCTCATCTATCACATATCATTTAAATCACAAAATAAAAAGAAAAACAAATACAAACTAATTTAAGTAAGTATGCAACTGCTATTATCGTCATAAAAGTTCATGAAAAATTAATAACACGGCATTAGTTATGACTCATTAGAAATAAACAAACCTCGAGACTGTCCACTTTAACTAGAATTTTAACAAGTTTGTAAAACAATTGGATTGCAAGAAATCCTTAATATATCACCAAATCTTATTCCAAAATCAAATGAACTTTAGATCATTTAAACTAAAATGGGTATTGAGGATATCTCTTAAAACCTCAAAATTCTCAATTTTAAAGTAAAATATAAATATAAATTAATCTATAGAAAACACAACACAACAAATGAATAAAAAATTGAAGTGTTTTTATATTAGTCATCTTGACATTAAATTCATGTATGATGTTTTTATTGATGAAAGTTTGGGGGTTTCAAATAGAGATGGGTGTTTTCAATAAATACTTAGAGAGAGAGAGACCGAAGAGAAATTATTATTTTTATTATTATTATTTTTTTTCTTTTTGTAAATTAATAGAATGTGAGTGAGAGTGGGGAGAAAAAATTGCCTTCCACCTCAGGTCACTAAAACGGGCTCAAAAGGATTTTCAAGTACATAATCAAATCTTTATAGATAAAATTGTTATCGATGTGAAACTTAACTCAAGTATGGAATGGAGTTCCACATTTTTTTTCATAGTGATTCACTTAAGGGGGAGTGCTTGGTATGTTGACAAGAAGCTTTCTTGAAACTTTTTATGCTTAGCGAGATGCTTGCCAACTTTCATTTCACTAGCTGTAGTTTGCTACCAAAATAAGCAAAAATAAATAAAAAAATAAAAACGTTTTCTTCTCTCTTCTGAAACATATCACTACGGTTAACGTAACAAACATAAATGTGTTCGAGTTGGAGCGTCCAATTTTTCTATTTTCGAAGGATGTTGTCAATAATTAGACCATCACCCAAGTCCTTTCGCAAAGGGAATAATAATTTTGCCGAAACCTTTGAACCCACTTGGCTTCATATGGTAATGACACGATGTCGACTGAGTACAATTGGTCTGTGAAACTTGTGCAATAATGTTTTTGCCCATGCCTTTGAAACCACGTGGAACAGTATAGTGATGACATACACAATGTGGACGAGTACATTCGGTGGGATCGAAAACTAGTACGTTGATGGAAAAGCAAGAAGAATATTCTATTCCCGTGTCTTTGGGGCCTTCATCAAATTCTGTGGTTGCCCAAACGGCAGTTGGTTAATAAATTGCCAAGAATGAAAAATATTCTGCGGCATAGTTTCAAATCTAGAATTGGCACTCGTATCTTAGCTTTGTGGCACACAGAATTCGACAGTAATTTTGAGATACCAAAATTTTACATTTTCCTCAATTTCATACTCTAAGGTCACAGAAAAAAAAAACAACAAAAAAACCAATACAAATAAAAAAGTAAAATAAATCAAATATCTTTGAGAATTCATTGTTTGACAAGCTCATAACAGTGATTGGTCAATCAAATTGGGGTCCAAGGAATCCAACGTGTACGGATCATTGGCTGTTAATTTCTGAATGAATGTGGGTCCTTGATCAAATTTATTGATGGCTTGACAGATCAATCAATGGGCCTGATCCATGATAAGTGAAAGAAACATTTGTGTCATAAAAAAAACTGATTTTGACACAGAAGTCGGTCGGGTTGAAATTTTGATGAATCGGTTTGACTCCATGAGTCTTTACACAGTTACAATCACATCATCAACTTGGAGAATTTCCAAGATATAATGGCATGGAATTAATATATAGAGACCCAAGCCAGACTTGCGTTTCCTTCGTGTTTGCCTGCGCATGTTCCTTCATAAATGGATGATGATGCTGCATTTATTTAGTACTTGTGGGCGAGCGTTAGCCGACTTGCTTGCGCCTGCAATGTTTCTTGCCATGTCAGGCCGAAAGTTGACTGTGTTGTAGAGTCGGGATATACAATTGATATATGTGCAAACATTAGAACGGTATTGTATTTTGCACTCGGGCGAAATAGGTTAACATTTGTCAAAACAAATTCATATTTGACAGAATTCTTGAAGCCCCATACAACTTACAAAGGTATAACATCTTTGCTCGATGTGACGACTGACGACATTGTGTGTTGAGGAAAAACTTTGAACATTCTTTCATTCTCATTAGTATCCTACTTGCTTGTTGAATGACTTCCGTTGAATTGTGGTGCAAATTACACGTGCTCGTGAATTCTACCGACACCACAATTCCACGGATGTCACCCGCTTGCTTGGCATGAGCTATCACAGAATAGACCTTGTTATTGATAAAAGGTAGTATAAATACCGAGGTCCCCTCAAATCATTGGAACCTATTAGGAAGTCAAAAAATAGTCACCATCGTGTTCAATAGTCTTTAAATTACATCAAAATGGCGATACATAAACCACCAAATCCCTTTGAAGTGACAAATGTTCGAAAGTCTTTTCTCATACTTTTCATCGTATCTTTCTAATCACAAATGTTGCTTAAATAAAGATTGATAAGTACATCGTTATCAATTAAGTCTCTAATCGCATTAGTAGACTTGACCAGTCTTTTTCTCCAGCCCAAACTCCATTAATAAGATGAGCATTATGAGCACAACGTTAATGAACGTGTCACATATTCTTACCTTGTGGGTACCTATCATTTGACATTCTTTTCACTGAATCTTTTGGTGTCGTACACGTATACAGTTGTACTTCAAAAGCCCTTTTTCCTTTTGTACTACTTGAATAGTGTAGTGGTGCCGTGGGGTGCTTTTGTTTTTTCCTTCTAAATAAACAAATATATTGTATTTATGGCTGGAAATGGAACCCGGTTCGGGTCGAATTGTCATTCAAAACTTTTTACTATATTAGGATCCATTCGGGTTCGGGTCGGATATCGGATATCACATATCTATTAAAAAATATAAAAAAATATACTATTTTAATAATTTTCATATATAAATGTAAGATATAAATTAATTTGTAGATATCAAAATATAAATTTTGTTAAAATAATTCGGGTTTTCAGATATTCGAATCGGATTCTAATCACAAACATAGAAACTATATCCGTTAAAATGGATTCAGATTAAATCTCGTGCCATTTCCAGCCCTAATTGTATTAATAGATATCGCTTGCCTCTAATTTAATTACTAAGTTTTATTTATAAATTTTGGTTGAAGAAAAATAGAGGTTAATTGGATCAAATCTGTGCAGACGAATTTAGCTTCAGGCATCGAAATTGGATACGTGTAGGAAGTAGGAACCATAGACGCCCATATCCACCTCTGCTTATTTTTGCTGGCTGTCTTACATAAGGTAACAGCATACAGCACACATCTGCGGATAGAGAGGAAATGCGCCACGTGGTGACAGATAATCTAACAAAAGCCCAAAATCAACCTCGATCCACGATTGTTTCAATCATTCTGTCTTCATCTTCAAAACTTAAGAATCTTGCATTTTGGGCTTTTTATGTCTTAAGTTTAACTACTTAGCATGCACTAAATATTAGAAATATAACTAAGCCTACAAGTGACTACCACGTCTCACATGGTTTGATCACCTGTTTAGGCCCAAAACTGCAACATTATTGGGCTAAAAGAGTGTGTGCTCGTGGCCTTCATACCACCATGTCAGTTCTTTGAATTGAGATTAACGAATGTTTTCAACGAACCTGGATGGCTTCTGATAGTTTTTCTTACAGGAAAGAACCAAAATATGGGTTGTGGAGTATATGTTCAGAAGAATTCTTTTTAGATTATATTCTTGGTCACAAGTCAGTGAGTCACAACTCCCAGCTCACAATGACCAGCAAGTCAGCAACTGGCTAGTACAGCAATTGAGATACTAACAGTTGGCCAAGTTCCAGGAGTATTGGAGTCAAACAGTGTTGGGACTCGAAAGCCTGCAATCGTTCAAAACTAATTTAATATTAACACGCACCGTCACTTTGCTAAGCTAAGCATCAAACCCCTAAGTTCGAAGATAATTCTTAAACACTTTTGTGGAAACTTTGAAGTGCCAAAATCTTTCTGGTCGGAGTATCTTAGCTGATTACTAATACTGTATTATTTTACATGTTAGATAAAACAAAAGATGTGTATTATTTTGATCTTTCAAAACAACTGAAAAGTACAACCATAACCATATGAGCCTATGCCCTCTAGATTCAATAAAATGCCATGTGTGGTGGCCAAATATCGTATATATTGATATATTGATATTTAATTTCATTATAAACTGAGATATTGATATAAAAACGGAAAAAAAAAAAAGAGGAAAAAAATGGACACGCCACAGCAAGTGATTGCAACTTGAAAGAAAATTATGACTATAAAAAGAGCAAAAAGGAGAGAGAATTCATTATGTTTTTCCACTTGAAAACTTGTAAACCAGAGAGAAAAATTGTAAATTCCGTTAATGATAAATTTTTGGTCTGTGTATTAGAATCTTTCACATCATTGTTTCTCACTTTCACTACTCACCCACAGTCCCCACACGGCCTCACGCAGCACTGTCTTTCTTACTGGAAGTCTGGAAGACTGGAACAGTATTTGAAGCCAAACACAACTTTTCATCTACATGCATCTTATATAAGTGAGTTCTCAGCTTCTAGCCATAACTGGGACCCTACTATGTGAAGTGTCGAGAAATCTTTCTACATACATGTATCTCCCATTGTTTTGGATACTTTTTTATTGGTTGATAGCTACTATTCAGGCGACATAACTTGGCCACCATAAACACTCAAAGAATTCATGTCTCAAACTCTCAATTCTTTGCCCATGCTTACGCAAGTGATTGCGCTACAAGCTAGGCTTCCATTACCACTAGCCGTTCTTTCATTCAAAAAAGAAAGCAGGCGGAACTTTAGACATTCTCCTTTGACCCTTCTTTCTTCCTTTCATATTCACCACTCTCAAACAGACATGGTTGTCATTGATGTCAACACTCTTTATCTCAACTATGGAAAAACATAAATTCCATTTCATCAATTCAAGTACTCTGGTGATCTTATCTTTCAGTTGAACTGTTGAAGTCATAAATATAGAATCCAATAATTATATTTCAACTCTGATATGAAAGTTGCTATAAAGGTGTACATGTGCACTTGACCTGGACTCCATTTGGGTGCAGATTAAACAATTGGATATTCTCATGACAAAAACAGTGACAGTTTCACGAAATTATTAGTTGCAAAGGAAAATTATAATTAGATTAACAGACAATATTAGCAAGCGGTTAGACAGATCGAATACAGTGTAGTTAGAGCTGAGTACCTGGCTTCAACATGCAATACAATGTCACTCGTACACATTTTCTATTCGATGTTTTCGAATGCAAAGGAGCTACTGGATTAAGGAGAAACATCTAACTATTTACTCTGAAAAACGATGTTTTTTTATGGGATTCGATCGCCCTTATTATTATTATCATGCATTCCTCCTTTGTTTTTGTTTTCTTTCTTCCTTTTATAGCTCATTAGCATCTCCAGGCGTACAAAACACAGATTCAGTAAAACCTTCAAAGAGCTTTAATCCAGGGAATACGCCTTCACTGAATCAGCTGATGGTATCAAAGATAGCCAACTAGCCTCAACCCTTTCTGGCAAGTTCAATTTAAGATTAACTGCCTCTGTATATGAATTGCAATTTCACTAGTGAAAGCACTCCACCTAGGTGTCCCACCTCATCCAATTGTACAATGCCCTCATGAAGCCCAGGACACTTTCCGACCTTCATTCGCATAAATCCGTGTTTCTTTTTTGTCCCCCTCTTTTCTTATATGTTCAGTGTATACAATCATGTTTTAAATGCTTAGCAAAAGACAATCGACTACAGATGACTTTGTACTGAAGTTTATGTTTGCTTTAGCTCGAGAAGGATTCGTGAACAATCAACAAGTCGCACGCAGAGAACTATCAACAACTCTCCCCTGGTAATAGTCTTTTAAACTATGGCATCTCGCATCTCTTGGCATGTAAGCGTGTAAATAGTGCACCAACTCAGTTCATGCTCAAGATACCTTTTAAAAGAATTCTTCCCCTAAAAAGGTCTTCCTGAGGAGTGAGGACTGACGACAGTTTTATACAAGCGTCCCCCTAGAAAATTGTAAATGAAAATAGGTACAAAAAAAGGTAAAATTTTGGATCAGAAAACCCCAAATTACAGGTTAAATCGCATCTTCACATCTACAAGCCAAGTATGGCAGCAAAGAAGGGCTGACCTTTCCCATTAATGTATAACACTTTCAGCCTGTTACTCCATTCAGAGTGTTGGAGAAAAAATAACAATTTGGATGTTACAAAATTAATAACCTATAAAGCTTTGACAATCAAAAAATATTTTCTTCGTTATCATTAACTGCTACATTAAAATCTAAAATTCACAGGAACTAACCAAACATATAAAAGAAACGACAGGTGAGAGAGAGAGCATATCCACAGTACCTCCCCATTTGACTAGAGCCATGCAACTCCTTGTGAATTTGTTCTTGCACGAGCGTCTGCTAGCGAAACAGCCATGGCTAGCATCATCTGCTCCTCAAAACTCTCAGGGAGGATAGAGCCTGAGATATTGGATTGAGACTGCTCTCCCACACCATTAGGGAGTGGAATTGCTGCTCCCCTGAGATCAACGGCGGCATCAGAACTGGCATAGCTGGTACCTGCCTCAGCCACCTCGGAACCGATGTCGGTCCCCCATTCTCCCTCCTCCCTGGTGAAACCCCCCCTGCTGTCTGGTGAGACGTCGACCCAGCTCTCTGAAGCATAACCTTCCCGTCCCTCCTCAGGGGTCAGCACACAGGACTCTGGAACCATGTCAACAGCTGATGTGTTCCCAAGATCATTAATGGAGTCTCTGCCCATATGCTGACGCTCAGCAAGCGCAGCAATTGCACAAGCTAGACCACCAGAAGGCGATGATGTCTGAGAGGTAGTGGCCATAGCGAGGGAGGCGTAACGATCCTCAGACATATGCGCTTCACATAGAGAACCAGCACCATGAGGATCTAATCTTCGATTGTCATTCTCCTGCTCAATTTGTCAAATAATTTGTACGAAGTCTTTATCAGCTGGATTAATCAGGTGCTAAACAACAAACCGTAACTGATAACAGCACTCATATTTGTGATGGGTATCACAATAACTTGATCATCAAAATATATTTCGGCCATCTATAGAGCTGGTTTATTGGAGAAGCAGAATATTTGTGCTTGCTATTTATTCATTTCGGATGAGTTTCCTTTAGATAAAGAAGGATGTTAGCACATATATTCATTTCAAGCAGTTAAGCCACTTGATATGAATCATACATCTATCATATATGAGATAGGATATACAACTATATAAGAGACATCCAAGAGGAAGCTAGTAGGGTAACGAATTATCTGCTCCTTTTCTATGGCTGGCAACTCGTTACACGCCAACTTTGGGGCACAACAACCTATTTACATTCTCATGCAACTATGCAAGACACTTCTTCATGTATTTACTTATACAGTTTCAAGGAACTATAGACTCAAAAATTAGGTCAACTAAAACATGAAAAAAGAAGCAACTATGGCAATACCTTACCAGACCGCAGTCCTATTTCTAGACTGCTTAACCCGCTTCTCAATGGATATTAAATGTGAACCTTCATCTAATTTATATATGAATGAGTAGCAAAAACCAATTGAATTTGGATCATCTTCATAATGAAACACTTTTACCAATCCAAACAACACAACTTCTGACAGCAGTTCACGGTGCGAGCTATCAAGCTCACCGCATCATCACGAGGCAAGGGGTGACTAGGGAATATATTAAAGGTGTTATTCTTGAGCTCTAAAAATTCCTGGTTCAACACTTCAGGTCAAAATTTGTAAACCATCGAGTCCTTCACAAGGGTTCCTCAAAGTGATGTGATCGGTGAAACACCTCCCTGATTCCACAAACGGTCACTTCCCAAAATTCACATGTAAAGGCGTGAAGCTATGCGCCATGTAATCCTTTAGGGATTCCGACTATTACATATTTGGGACTAACTGTAATGATTGATCCATTTATCACCAAACATCCACAGTGCATCCACAATGTTTTTGCATGCATAAACCACAATGTGTTCTTGTAAGCCGTGACAGCTGGGCTTTCTATATTGTAAACATACTATTTTCCTATATAAGAAAAGTGAGAGGGGCTGAAGATGAACTAAGCCGAAATCTCTTCTCTCTCAACTTTCTTCTCCATTAGCAATAATAAAATTTCACTGAAACCATGGGAAAACATTGAAGCCAAAAGAACTAAAATTTCTACGAGCTCAGTTCAGTTGTACGTTAATGCCAAAGGAACTCATAAATAAGCTTTTATAATGTTGTTTCTTTCAGTTAGATTGATGAAGAAACAATCACATATTCGAAGCACCAAACTCTCTAACTTTAGCTATCAATTCTTTGTTTCTTTTCCCTTTTGGCTGGTAAACACAAAGACTTCGTAAATATAGAAATGCAAGTACACGCACAAGTTACTAAAAAGACAAGCCTTCTACACAAGAAAGAAAGAGAATACTAACTTAGTTTAGAGGATCAACCAAAACACCAATAACAGAATTGTGCTGTTGCAACTTACTCGAGTTCTTAAAAAACAAATAAGGTTCGCAGGAAAAACTTGCCTGTCCGTGGTTAGACAAGTACTATGTAAATTAATGGTTGAATGCTCTTTTTTTCATAAACAAGTCATTTTGGAAATGGTAGTTCGATCATTTAACAAGTTAATCATTACCTGAATGGAAAGCCAGATCGCTTCCATCACCATAAGATCGTCAAGATCCACATCAAATTGGTTGTCCCTGTATTTTCAAGATTCAGTACATATTCTAGTAAAAGGGATATTGACAGAGCATGTTAATACTTAGAAGCAAGAGAAATTGTGGCTAATTATGAAAGTGAACTCAATTTCATGACTGATGGTGTATCTTGAAACCAATGCCAAGAAAGATACTGATTCAAAGCCTAATAATAAGATAAATCTGACTGTTATTTTCCAAAATCCTTTTTGTTCATCTCAATCTAGATCTACCGATAAAAAACACATCCATTTGCTGGCCAATTTGCAAGAACACAGTAGAAGGATCTTTGTGCACTGGAACTTGTGGTGGACTCGTCAAAGGGATTACTCTTCATGATTCTAATTGTATTTCCGAGTTATTCACAGGGGACAGGGGTTGATGTCATAATAGTTTGTCCTTTTGGGTCTAATTGCCTTAGTATCTCACAAATGGAGTAGTGGGTCGGACCCTATATACTTCCATGTTCCACCCTTACTATACTTGTACGGTTCTACTTGGTCAATGAATTTAGCATTACAGATAAAATAATAATTATCTAATAGTATGACCTGGGGTTTGGCAGGCAAACCTACAATGCCCACAACACAGGATCTCACAACTCTACTTCATGACCGAAGGCATTCTTAAGAAAGGAAGCCATCCTTTACCTTTAGTACAAAGTGTAAGAGGAAAAAAGAATGGAGCACTGATGGCACTTGGTCAATATTTCAATTAAGCAGAATTGGAAACTGATAAAAGCAGGGAACATGATGTTTCACTGAATGGAAGCAAGAATAATTAGACAGATAATAGCTACACACTGAAATAAGTAACATTTAATTGTGTTTCAATACAAGAAAGCTCATGATGGATTCACAAGGAGCTCACTACTTTATTACATTAGTTATTATCCCCTCCAATAAGAATTTGGTTATTAATGTTAAGTTGTTATATTGAAAGGATTTTCCAGACAATTGAGAGCTCTTTTATCCTATACTTCTGAGCTTCGAAAATCAATTGAAAATATATTTATCTACAGTGACTCCAATATCGTTTTTCTAGTACAGAGAGCATAGCCTGTCTAGGAGGAAAAACCACAATGTTTTAATCATATAGAGCGCCTAAAGTAAATTATTAGGCACAAAGCACTTTGACAATGAACAAGGGAAACAGTCTATCAAAGTTCCAATCAATCGTAATGGGTCAGCATTGTTTAGATTGAAACTAGGTCTCAAATAAATCCATTACTTGATTACATTTCCAGATAAAAAGTTAAGCAATTACTGAAAGTGACAACCTATCTAGACTAATGGTAAGTGTCTGTTTTTCATGCCATTTAGATCAATGAAAAAAATAATCAATATCGCTATATCCATCAGGTTATCTGAAAACCAATTTAATCAGCAATGCCAAACAAGGATCCTAACAAACATCAACCGAAAAGTATCACCAGTGGAACCCTACCAAACCGTGAAAGAGTGTCACAAGCTACCAGACTCATTGGCATCTCTTCGAAAAATGCTCAACTTAGGTATTGTTCTTAACTTCTTGCCATCCACATAGGAGGTAAGAATAGATATAGAAACTAATACTAGTCGACTACCTTATGCAGACCATAGACTCCCAATTCACCAAATTATGTTACGATATTTTCCCCATGACCAGATCACACAGCCTCCACCATTAACTCCAAGGAGGAACCATGTAAACTGTGAAAACAAAAGGCCAGTACCAGTTTAAGATTTCCATATTAATGCACTCCATTAGATTATTTAACATCAGACCAAAAAACACTCAAACATAAAGCAGATGTGTATGATTACAATTAATCAATACAAAGATCAAAGTAACAAACACCTTGTGATTTCCTTGAGAAAAGAAAATGCACCCAAATCGAAGAAACCATAATTATGAAATAGATTTTTTGTATTGTAAAAGAAATTACTTCAAAAAATAAGAGAGCATAATCAACCTGTTCCGCCATATTCTTAAAGGCTGACTGCTTACACAAGAAGCTTGGGGCTCGTGAGAAGAAACTATTTCATCTCTTTCTTCGGGAAAGTTGTAAGATGGAACTGCAAGATTGAGTAACAAATCACTA
The DNA here is from genome assembly GCF_015680905.1 of Coptis chinensis. Taxonomy (NCBI): domain Eukaryota; kingdom Viridiplantae; phylum Streptophyta; class Magnoliopsida; order Ranunculales; family Ranunculaceae; genus Coptis; species Coptis chinensis. Next base: position 81,700,736 of record NC_141464.1, read on the forward strand.
ATCATGAAACATAACACAACCATCCAATAATACTTAAAAGGAAAAAGGCATATGGAATGTAACATTCTCCAACTGAAACGAACCTGCACGGGAGGTACCAGATAAATCCCTGTATCCAACTTCGTCTGGAGCTATTATTACACTGGAAGAACTAGTCTCTAGTCTTCTCTGCATTCGCTCTTCTTCATCCTGAAGTTCTTGTTGTTGCATCCTTATTTTCGCTTCTATAACTCGTTGTTCTTCCTGTATATCTCAGATATATTATTAATCATAGAAACATAATACCAACAAATGGGAATCGTAATCATAATGTAACAATATCTTACAACTTGTTCAATGCCCTTTTCTTCTTTGGACCTCACGCCCCGATACTCCACGGCATAATTACAGGTTTTGCAAAAGGGGCACCTTACAAATGTTAAGTTATCCAAACAACAACACCAAAAAAGTAGTAATAACATATCCAAACTAAATACTACAATCAACAATTGAAAATTGAAAATTTTATATAAACACTAACTGTTCAAGGATACTGTGTAGGCCGAGTTGAATGAGGAGGTTTCATCTGCAAAAAACACTCTAACAAACATCACAACATCAATTCACTACATCACAATATAGAATACCTATTACTCATAATCATAAAACAAAAGCTACTAAATTATACCTGTACAAATTCCTTTTGCGCAACATCTAGACCGATTAAGACTTGGATAATACTAAACCAATGCAAAACAACATATTTAAATAACATTTCACAAACATTAGACTAAATTCAATTTAAAATTTGATGACAATTATGAAAATTTTCTTACCAAGAAACAAATAGGACATTCTTCAAGATCAAAAGCACATTCTTCATCACCAGGATAACAAGGAGCTAGTTTAGAATCAAGTATAAGTTTCTTCAACTTCTTTTGATCAACATCATTATCTTCATATAATCCTTGTGGTCTTGTATACCTTTCATCTATCACTTGTCTCTTTCTACTACTCAACTTATTCCCCATCAAAAAAAAAAAAAAAAAAAATCTTTAAAACCAATCAAAATACCTTTATTCTCATCAAACTACCTAAAATTTTAAACATCCAAGTTTCGACATGATCAAAAGATTATAACTTTCATTTCGGTTTTTTTCCTTGTCCTTGTTTTTCGATGGGGCTTTTTTTTTTTTTTTTTTTTTCTGTTAAAATGGAGGGAAGAAAAGTTAGTGAAGACGAAAAACAGGGAGAAAAAGATAGAGTAGACCCGAAATATTTGGCTATTTTTGGATTTAAGGAAGATGTCATCCTTTGTTTAAACCGTTGGATTGGATTTTGAGTTCATTGAGATATGAGATGTTGTTAATGTGGACAAAGAGAGAGCCCTTTTGCATTTGATTATGTTGGCTGACGTGGAGGAAAGAAGGAATGTTTACGTGGAGTGATTTGGGTCGTTGAATTTGGTTGGAATGTGTTGTTTTGGTGATGATGAGAGATTTGTGGAAAAGGTATGTACTTTGTAGAAGATAGAGTGTTGGCCTGTTGGTATTTTGGCTTGATGTTGGTAACTAGATGACAGACAGACAGGCTTTGATCTACTGATCTACCTAAGAGTCCGGAGTTGGAAGGGTATCTAGGTATGGTTTGGTTTCTTATGGTTTATCAACTTTTCTGAAACTGATAGAGTGGTAAGGACTAAGGAATAGTGAAGTACATCAATGAATATATCAAGTACTAGAATATTTGTATCCATGATACATACATGTAACCAAAAAGAGATAGAAGAACACATTCATGCTGCTATGAGATGCACAGATCATTAACAGAATGGATAGGTGTCAATGTAATGGTTTGATGGATTTCAAGGCAACTATCACATTTTATGACATTTTACAACCGGAGAGGAGATTTAATTTATGGAGTTTTTGGTTAGCAACATATTATTGTTTTCACCCATACTGTATATCGACAAATGACAACTCTAGCTGCTACTCTCCTTTACGTGATACCAGAGATCTTATCTTTTTCTAGTGCTCTACAACCCAAACAAAAGTAGTCTTGCGATCAGATCTCAGTTCCAAATTTCTCTAGTATGTTTAAGCAGAGCAAGTACTTCAAATAAAACTCGTTGCTTTCATGTCTTTTAAACTAATTATTAAGCTAGATTCCGATTTTGTAGAATGCAAATTCTTTAGTCACTTGAGTCACATAAGGATGTGTGGACTTTACAAGTTGTTTGGGTTTATCAAAACGCCAAATAGCATTATTAGCAAGAAAATTGTCCTTGCACACGCACAGACAAATTCTTCACCCTAACAGTTTGTTTTCTTCAATTATTCCAAGCAAGTCATGCAGCCGACCCCCATCATTATTTCCACAGCAACCTACATAATTCACCACCACCGCCACATAACTTCACCTCCACTACCGACCAACATATATATATGAAGTAATGATGATTTCTGAAGCCAGTCCACTATGGGCTGGAGCACTAGAAACTTAGTAACTTACATAATGTCCCTCATCTGAAAGGCTATTATTATTGATGATTCGAGTAGTGTGCATTTGCTGGTGAAATTAAATTAAATATTATCCTACCACCTGCTTATTGTCTTTTCTTAAAGAAGGTATGTATATACCGTTTTGCAGTAGTATTGGAGTCATCTACATATAGCCTACTGAATTTAACATTTTCCTATCTAAATTCTTAGGCATCATCAGTGGTTTTGCACTTTTGCTCAAACTTAAAAGTCATCAAGAAAATGAATTTAATTCCCAAACAAACATTGATTGAATATGCAAATCAAAGTAGGGATATGATACTGCCATACTGGCCGATAGAAAATTACATTACTATTTATTGTTTCTTTACAACTTAACAACAGTTGGTCTCAACTCTAAATTATTTGCAAAATATTATCAACTTATTAGAACAAAATGCACCAATAAAAGTGTCAATCAATAATCCAATATGAACATATTCAAGTTGGTAGGGTTGGTCAAGGACGTTCATAGAAATTCTGAATATGTTAGTCAAGCATGATGTAGTGAATAATCAACAATCACCCATGTAGCTCCATCATCTCAGACTCATCACTCACACCTACTATAGTCAACAAACTTATTGAGATTACAGTACACGTACTGACGTACTTAATAGTTACTTCACATTGCTCAAAAAGAACTTCTAGAGCAGAAAATGGTTATTGAGTGCAAAACAAAACTTGGTATGGGGATTGTACCAGTTTCTAACCTGATAATTTTCCAGTTAGAATATATGGATTAAACATGTTTTTTCATGTACGACATTCATGCAGGCACAATTAACAACAATCACATGACTCCCAGACATATTCTGTTTTCATAACAATTTATGCATACCAAAGTTATGAAGATAAGGGGGGTATGGAGAAAGCTAATTATCATGATAGATGTGCAACTTATTTTGTGATATTATATATACACAGTATGAACTACGCATCCTCTAAACTCTTAAGCTTTCCATCCAATTTTAAGTATAGTATCAGCTCACTTCCTCCAACAATGGTAAAATTAAATATCATTTTTCGAAAAACAGATCATGGTTACGCATATTGTAACAATCATATGATAAATGGCGAAATAAAGACCATCAGAGAGTTAAAATCCTGCATCGAATATGACCTTGGCATTTCCTTTGAGGAACAGCTCCTTCTCTACAAAGAAAAGTTGGTGCATTATAATGGTAAGGAGTTGGTCGACTTGGGTATTTATACTCTTGGAACGTTTGAGGTTTTCAGAAAGATCGCCCCTCGGATGATACGTGTTAAAATTGTGTCCAAAAGCAATAGTAACATAAACTTAGAGTTAGATGTTGCTAGCAACAAGACGGTTTTACACCTGAAGTTGTTGATTGATAAGAAGTACGGTCTTTCTCCACATCGTCAAAGTCTCTCTACACCTCAATCAGATTTGATGTATGAGTCAGATGTTTTGGATGAATACATACTAAAGACCAAGCCCAAATTTTTTCTTGACGAGATTCCTATGGATCATAATCAAACTTTGCACATACAAATAGAGACAGTTTCATACAAGAGCAATGCGTATTTTGAGAATTCAGACACTATTTACACTTTGTATGGTGAAGCACGTCGACAAGGCTTAACTTCTGGCCTAGGCGGCATATTTTTTCTTTGGGGGAACGAACGACTCCAAGGGAAAATGACCTTCGCTTGGTATGGTATTAAAGATGGGGACACCGTGCAACTCGTAGAAAAGATAGACCATAATGAATATGGTCGTGGTGCTTGTGATGGTGATGATGATGATGATAGTTGCTGATCGGTGAAGATAACTAGTGACCACTGACCAGTTTAGTCTACTTGTAAGGGGTGAATGTACGTGAGTCGAGTCTTTTTTTAGTGTACCTGGGTTCTAAGATTAAAGTTGGTTTCAGCAATTATCATCATTCTTCCAAGTATTTAAATTATGATATATATATAATTAAGTGAATCTCTATATTATTTCTAGCCTTAATTCCAAGATATATTGCAACCTACAAGTGTTTATACTGAACCCTGGAATATGTGCATGAAATACATGGACTAATGATAATACCATCATAGATGGAACTAGGGGGCGCGTGGAGGCAGTCGCACCCCCAAAAATTTGTAAAAATCACATAATATGATAGTAATTTGAAAAATAGCTAGACTATAAGTATTCGCACCCCCAAATATTTTACAGAAACTCCATTACTGCACCCTCCTACTTCAATTACTAGGTTGTATATAATCTTGCACCCCTAAACATTGAATCCTGGTTCCGTACCTAGATACCATTCTGCATAAATTTCATCCCCAAATACTGCAATCTATTCCTTTGGTATTTATGAACAGTCAAAATAAAGGGCCGGGCTCTGAGACTGTAGGGGGACCTAGGCCAGCTCTTTGATGGGGGGGTTTTGTAAAACCCATAAAAAAAAACTAGCAAAAAATGATATGTAGATTGTATGTGACAACTGACAAACAGTAAAATTTTTAAAAAGTGTGTGGTCCAGTACTCCAGTGGGTGATACATGTTGAAATTCCATCCAATCCATTAGAGCTATTTTTGCACAAATGAAACAAAATGGGCTATAATAGTATAGTATGGGACTATGGGTCACCTAATTGGGGGCTTTTTTAATGGGCTATGTCAGAGCCTGCCCTGTCAAATTAGAAGAACAGGATAAGTTTCTTCTACATCCATATATATATATATATGTGTGTGTGATATGATAATCAAATCTTCACTTGTTTAATATATTTAGTAAAACAATCTGAATTCATATTTTGAGCATGAAACTATTACAATTGGAGATACCCACAAGCAATAACATAGTGCAGACGAATTTTTCAGCTAATGCAAATGTTTTTCATATGGACTTGTGGATCAATTCAGAAGTATGTAATTAACATACCTAAAACTGGTATTTTAGAAAACTTGGAAACTACCAAAAGTAGTTTGTGAAAACGGTGCACTTTGGGAAAGAGCCCGGGTTAACTCAAACTCTGAAATTCAAAACTCGCATAACGAACGAAGAAATTCATGCAGGGGAGATGAAGAGAGATTAACAAAAGATGCTGTGGATTGCCTTTTTATTTTCCTAGGTACGCACAGTTTTTCAATTCGTTAATATACATAACACATATATACAATGGTGAAAATCGTTGTGAAGTTCATCAAGTCCGGTGAGTCTCATAAGGTAAAAGGAGACATTAGGACGATTGGAGAATTAAAATCCAAGATTGAAAGGTGCCATCGGATTCCTTATGGCGAACAGATCCTGTTGCATAATAACAAGTTGATGCTTTATGACGGCAAGGAGTTGGTTGCTTTAGGTATAGATACTAGTGCAAAGATGAATCTTTACTCCAAGATAAGCCCTCAGATGATCCAACTTAAAATTGTCTCCAAAAAGAATGATAGCTTTTACTTAGACATCCTTAGCAATGAGACCGTTTTACGTCTGAAGATGCTGATTGATGAGAGGTTTGGTCTTTCTCCACATCGTCAGCGTCTCTTTGCGTCGACTGAAGATGAATTGGCTGAACAAGATGTTTTGGATGAATACATACTGAAAGTTAACAAGAACGCACTTTATCTCAGGGAGATCCCTATAGATCAACTTCAGATTTTGCGCATCCGCATACAAGTAAATGGTTTGCCCAACAGGGTGAAAGTGGAAAGATCTGACACTATATACACCCTACACGGTGAAGCACGACGAAGAGGTCTAGCTTCCGGCTCTAAGTTTTTTTTTCGCTGGGGACAGGAACATCTTCGAGGGCAAATGACCTTTGCCTGGTATGGTATTGAAAATAAAGCCATGGTACAGTTGGTGGAAGAGGAAGAGGAGGAGGAGGAGGAGGAGGATGAAGATGAAGATGAAGATGATGATGATAATGATGAAGATGATGATGATGGTGACGATGATGCTCAGCCATGAACTAGTTGATATTAGTGGTAATAGTCTTTTCTCTTTAGATTATATATGATAGTCACAACTCACAGTGTAGTTTGTGTGAGAAAAAAGTTGTACTGCAATTGGTTATTAATATCAAATAAAGAATTTCAGCTATCATGTAGAAGTTTGTATCTAAATTTTCATTGTTTCTAGCATATGAATCTTTATACAAATTCTAGCCCCTTCAATATAACGCAAACTACAAGACGTGTGCAGACTTAACCCTGAAAAATGTGTAAGACAACATATAGCAAAAGAGATAAAAAGAGGAGGAAACAAAATGAGATTGCGAAAGGCAAAATTGATAGAATTATGCAGAAATATTTTTTTTTGCAGATGTAACGGCACATTCCTTTATGATCAGTCAAACAATTGAAAGCTTGAGCATCTTTTGAATTTTGACATTGATAGCAAGATTTTCAACAGAACTACAGTATTGAACAGAATTAAAAGAGCCAAAAATATATATATATATTAAGAAAATTCCTAGAGGAAACTCACTCAACTTCTATCAGATATTAACAGAATGCCATTTCCCAGATATCTCGGACCAGTTATTGTTAGTAACTCATGTTTCTGCCTATAACTTGCTACAGAAGACCTAATCTTTTACTGCTCTCAATTGTTTCCCTCTTTCTTGATTTTGCGAATTCAAAATGTTATATAACTGCTTCTGCAATTGCGCTCGCAACTGGTAATTTGAAGCCAAACATCTCTCCATATTCTCCTTGACCAATAAAAGTTCATCTTTCCGTGCCTCTGCTGCAGAGATCTCTGAATTATTCACATATTCTTTGTTGCCCTGGATTTCTTGAAGACTAGACTTAAGCTGAATGAACAACAAAACAACTCCAGTCAGTTTCTCGTTTCTCTTGTTAGAGTGCTAGACATTAGAGAGTTAAACTCATGTTGTAACTAAGTACTGCAAGAACCATCATATAAAAACTAGAGCCTAAACATCCCTAGCAAAATAGTTCAGGTGGAAGCTTTGTAGTCCTATCCAACTACTGCAGAAAACCATTTTCCCCCATATTGTTGACCTCATATATCTTAATAGTCCATGTTTGTAGCTTTAAGTATGAAGGTAAAACTTGATCATCATACGGCTCTTTACACGCACGTAAGATGACACAGAAACGCGTCAAATACTAGAAGAATATGTTCAAGAATATCAGCTGGTTTGCATGAATATTGAAATACCTAGAAATGAGAAAAGGTCTACATATCCGTAAATATGTAAAGTCAAACAAAAGAAGATGCTTTATTTACTGTAACGAAACGAAGGGAAGAGCATGTGCTCTACACAATATCTTAAGCCATAGCCGATGGGTGCCTCAACTATGGTCTCCTATTTCACATGTGTATCCAGCGTTCAAGGGTACTCCAACTCTTATCAAACAATGAAACTTCAGTTTTCTGAAAGGCGACAACAATCCCAAAGTAAAAGCAACAATGCTGAAAATGTTCCCTTAGAAAAAATATATTTGTCAATTATAAATTACTCTAACTTAGTAGTCTTGCAAACTGAACAATTGCAATGCTCGCCATGATTCAGAAATACCCTTCAAAATTCACATACATTCTCTAACAGAACTATTTTCTGAGGCTATTTACCTTTTTCATTCATTCTAGGAGAATATTATAACAGATGCTCTAATAACAATTCCAAACAAGAACTTCTAAGAAAGAATAATAATCACCAATAAAGGAGGGAAAATCATTGCCAATATGATTTTTATTCTATTTTTTGCGACTCAATGACTCATAATAATAATAATACCAAGTAACAAATGCAACTAGTGTCGAATAACAAAATGATGGAATAAGCACAACCAAAATTTGTGATTCAAAACTACTCCAACTTGATACATCCGGCAAACTCAACAATGACAATATGCTAAACATAACTTTCCTTGAGCTTATTTGCATCTTCATTCATTCCAGGAATTTAATTGTAACACATATGCTCTAAATCTCTAATAACAGTTCTAGTAAAGAAATACAAAATAAACAAGGGGGGTCAACTTTATCACCTCATCAATGCTTTTCTTAATCTCCTGCACTTGTTGTCGCAACTCGAAAACCCTTCTCTCCACTCTTTCCTTAAACCCTTTCATTTCACAAACCTTCATCTCATAAAACTTCTCTTTCTCCTTCTCACTTGCCTCTATCTCCTCCACCTCACTTTTCAAAACCCTAACAAAAAAAAAAAAATCATTAAAATCAAACAAATTTATAAAAATCACCCAATATAAAAATTACCTAAACTGATGAGCAGATTTATTGTAATTGATCTCAGCTTGTTCGATTTGCGACTTATAAGCTAAGATTTTGAAGTTCAAGGAAGCATTAACTTGTTCGAGAATGAGACAACGTTGTTCCATGATTCTAATGTTGAATAGTTTTGCTGATAAGAGTTGTGATTTCTTGGCTTGGTGTTCTTTTTCTGCCTGCACATTGTTTGGTTTTATGTCAAAGTTAAAAATTAATACATTAGGAAATAAAGTTTAGGAAAACCTGAAGGAGAGAGAGTCTTTGGTTTCTAGATTGTTCCATTTGTTGTAGTCTTTCTTGGAATGCAGATGGTAGAGCCATCTTTGTTTTGCTAGCAAGACAGTGAGAGAAATGAGTAGTAGGCTCAATTTTACTTTGGTTTGAATATAGCGGGAATCATTTTGCAGAATTGGGCCTTAGCTGGGCAACAATGGTCCATTTTTCACAGTTGTATATAAACGAACATTTTACTAAGCAAAAGACTGTTTACTGAACAATTAGGTTTTCAAACAACAGGGCTGTCCACATATCACCATAAAACTACATTGAATAAGTTCTACAAATTTCAGATAATATACTAGGAACAACAAAGCATGCCCTGCACATGACACATTTGAAGCCAATCTTACACCACAGGTCACAGGATCAAATCAAGTCCTGGGTAAAACTTCAAAAGTTGGAAGGTGGGTGTCATCATGTCAAGTCAGCAAAAGGAAAATAGAAGCTTAAAACGGGTTACAAGCTCAAATGAGGTTTCACCTCCTCAGTACAACAAGTCTCTCGAAAGGAAATATCATCAATCGAATCGATCAATGACACTTAACAGTAATAAATTAGTTCAGCATCACACGAGGGGATCGAGGCCTCACTGGGTCTTTGAAGGACTAACCCTGTAAAAATTCAAAAGTCAAAATGTTACTGATGACTGATGAGAACCAATTCCCAAAAAATGGATTATATTCGAAATACAATATAAGTAGCTCTAGCAGAACCATACCTAACGGGAAGGGATCCTAAAATCATCCCGCTGCAGTTCAGTGCAATTATGGCACTTTCTGCCTGTTCCATGAAGAGGGAGAACTTTAAAATAGGAGAAACTTCTACTTTAACATTCAAATAGAAGAACATTTTACTTTGCACCATGTTTAATCCATCAAAACTAGCTGCTCAAGGAGTCATAGGAGCTTACTTTAATGCCAAATCCATTATGATTAAAAAGTTTGCATGAAATAATAAAAGTTTGCCTATAAGTTTGTGTAAATATCAATTGAAACTAGATGTTTTCATACCAATACATACAAGTATAAATTATTGCAGTTCCTATCACAAATATCACCTGCACTGGTATGTATATCACTTATAAAGTTGTCCCTTACATCCGAGGAGTGTGAAAACTTACAATGACAAACTCAACAAATGCAATGCGGGTTGAGTGAACATGATCCCCAAGAAGCCTAAGGCGGGAAACCTGTATATAGAAACAAGGCCATTTAAGTGACAATAAACAACTAATTATCTAAATAATTAATAATATAAAAAATACCAATTATGCTGACCTCGCCACAGATTGATTCAAAGAAAACTTTCACATCAGTATGTGAAACCTGCAGCAAAAAATAAAATATGTCAACATCTGAAGAGCGTAAGCAAACTTAATTAAGTTAGAAAGAAAGGTGGTGTGCTTTGAAATTTGATCCTGGAACATACTTCAGTCAGCTTGGAATGATAAAAAATTACAAACAATGTCCATTCATTCCAAAATAAATTTATTGCATACATCCCGATCAGAAATAAAATTTATGGCATTCTGAACCCTAAAAAAAGATACAAGAAACACAAGAAAAAAAACTAATAGGTACTCAACGAACAATAATCAATTAAAACTCATTCAAAACGAAAATAATACTATATATTGAATAAAAGTTAGTGTATGTGCCTAAGATCTAAAACAAATAACAACCAATAGGAATAAGGAAAAGTGTTAGTTCATAAGTGGTTGTCCATAATAATGTCATTGACCAAAGCGTACCAGAACCACATAACCCTCTTTCAATGGGAGAGTGTTGTAAGTGGAGAGTAGTTGACCACAGAATCAGCTTTGGATGAATTCAGTGAAACAACCTTGACCACATAACCGCAAGGTTTAATTAAACGCACTTAAGCCTCAAGGCTCGCCTTAAGCATTTTGTGGGTTTAGCGTCATGAGCCTTAAACCTTAAACCCCACATGTTTTTATACTTTTTAACCTTTTTTTTTTTCATTTTCTTTTACGACTTAACCCCTCATAACTTCTGTAAAGATAACTAAAATGCAATGTCTTGGGAAGTCATAAAAACATAAAAGCTGAGATTTTGAAAAACTGGTCAAAATGGTCAAAAGAACACAGTGCTAGATAAATAAAACCATTTGCTTGAACTGTAGAGATGGTTCAAGATAAATGTAGAAGTGGGAAGTGATTCAATGCACCTAACTGGAGAGATGTGTCAAAACAGAATCAGAAGTCAAAGTGGAGTCGAGCAGTTTAATATTTATATCGATACTGTTGGACTCTAAATGGGCAAGGGTGTAGTTGGCTTCCTCAAGTCTATTCATCAAGACACCGATGGAACCATTGCACCATGACATACTATACCAAACCTAGAACTTTTATGGTTTGACTCTGCCACGTATCGTTGTTATCCTTAAAATATGTGCATCCCATCGTACAAACAAAATGAAACATAGTAACATACACATCCACTGTAATGTGGTAGCTGCTAATACTCTAAATTTCAAAAGGAGGGATACGAGGATTTTCTATGGGTGTGCAAGAATGTTATTATGCTGTCCTTATCACATGATATTAGCAGTTTTCTTGCAAGTCCTAAGGCCACAAAAATACTCCCAAACATAATTTTTTCATTGTGTACCACCAGTCCCAACCAGACATTAACTAAGAATAACCAAAGACGAAGACTTGAGAACTGTACAATTGTTGTTCTTTATCTAATTGCTTGAGAACTATGTTACATGAACATGCCATATTTTAAAAATAATTTGTGTCAGATAAGTATCCAAGTGTCCTTGTCGCACACACCACGGACACTTATTTTATGTGATATACCTCAATTTTTTTATATTTTGCCGTGTCAGACACTTCATCCATGTCGGATATGGACACGTATTTGTATCTATATTTTATAATCGTTCACAACAATTTTGCTTCAGTAATCACAAAGACTGAGAAAGGGAGAGAGAGTTTAAACAAGCATGTAGTTGAGGCTGAAAAGATTTGAAGACCAAAATACTTGAGGCAAATAATTTGTATTTTTATATATGTAAAACCACAGTAAGATGATTTGGACAAGTTTCTAATGCATATTTGTCTACATGAATAGATACAAAGAACCATCAGATTTTTGTTGCTTACTGGAGGCAGCAAAGCTGCTGACTTGAGAGATCACAAGCAAACAAGAATCAGCTGATGCCATGATGGGCATTCTGAGAATTGCATACTTACTACATTTTACCATGACCAGTAATAATGTGATACATATTATGAAGACAATGAAACATTAAACCTAAAAACCTCAACAGATTCAACTCATCACAAAAACATTACCTCTTTATCAATGTTTGTGCAATAGACCGTCCTGGCACACATTTCACGTTCATCTTCTGACTGTTTCCAATTACAATCATCAAAAATATGTTAAAAGTGCGCCTTCAGAAGCTAAACAAAAAAGGATGACAAATAAGAGATGAAATAAATATCTATTAACAAGTAAGTGGTGAAGATGTTGAGAGTTATCCGTACGTACCCTGGGAAGGAATACTGGATTCACAGGCAAGATAGCAGTTTTTGATGGTAAAACTCTCACGGGATAATAACCTAGCATGGTTCCAGCAAGACTTAAAGCTGCTCTTGCACCTTCTGTTGACATAAACAAAGTGAATTACAATAACAATCAAATAGATCGGTCATATCATGAAATTGTAGAAACACAGAATAAGAACAAACTTACGCTCATCAGCAAACTCTATGAAAGCAAACCGAAGAACTGAATGAGGGTCTCCACAAACACGACAGTCAACTACCTTCACAACAAAAAATTCCAAAAGACTTTTAAAAGAGATGGCTAATGTAGTTTCATTCACATCGAGTTCAACAAGTAACAAGTACAAAGAGCAAGGCTTTTACGATACATAAACCCTTTTTTTTTGTCAATAAAACGATATTGTATTAGAATATCAGTGTTGAGAGGTTCACACTACCCTTATAATAGTTACATCAAAGCTGCACCATAGCTTCCCAATCAGTTACAATAGAATCAAAACTCAAATTCCTAACAGTAGGAAGATGAGATACCACTTCTATCGGATGCAGGCGTGTAAACACTATAAATAGGTTGATTGTTTCGCTCCTATATCTTCCAAAAGGGATCACGGTTTGACTTCCTCTTGGATTGCGTCAATCGCTCAAATGAAGCCCAACCACAAATGATGTATTTGCAATTACAAATAGTACTATTTAAATCACAAAATTTACCATCAAATATCCTTTGATTTCTTTCCAGCCAAATGGTCCACGTAATAGCATGAGCAATGGTTTTACTCAGCCACATATAGGATAAATCCCCGTATGGTTTCTTAAGAAACTACTTCTCAACCAGAGAGAAGCATCGAGCGGAATGTGGAGAGAGGAAAAAAAGTATTCCCACACTTTCTTAGCCACAATGCAATCCAAAAAGAGATGTTGAATACTCTCTTCTTCTTGAGCACGCATCACACACCGGTTCACCATAATTTGCCCCCTCTTTCTTAGATTGTCTACTGTTAATACATAAACCCTATCACCATTCGATTCCCAATTAGCCTTTTCCAGGAGCTATACCATGGCTAGCTAAAATTACTCTAGCAAGGTGTCGTAACATAAGCTCACTTCTAACGCCAACCAAATTTATGGAAAATGTGATGACTATAATTGCTTCTCCTGTTGATATCTGCTGTTATACTTTTAAATAGATGCCTCCAGATAATAGGAAATTGTATCAATGTCAAACACAAAGGATATTAAAACGAAAATGGCATAGATGAGACAAGCAAAGCAAATTCCATGTATAGGCTACTCAAATATATACACTCTGATCCTACAACACTCTTTGTTCCCTTTTCATCTTTTTGATGTTTGTGTGTGTGTTGGGTGGTGCGGGAGGAGGCTACAGTAACCAACTCTGTATCCATGAGCTTCATGGTAGCAATAAAACATTTGAACCTCATGACTTCCAGACTAAAGACCCTGATCTCCTCCCACTTGGACCATAATATAAAGGACTCGTTTTTACCAAAATGATCTTGACTCAACAACATACCAAAATTAGGACATGCGTCAAAATGATTCAGTTTAAAAGTTGTCATTTCATCATTGAACATATTAGGAAAAGGCACATACAGCTAATATTACACAAGAGAAAAAAAAAATCAATGAACTGCATCGTAAATGTTACAATAACTTGTAGTTGCCAACTGTTTCTGAACCAATGTCTCCAATATGAGAACCTAATTTCATATTAGCCACACTTCCTAAATGTCATAAAATTTGAGAACCAACTGAACTATGTCCCACTAATTACTTAAAGATGGTTGAACTTTCTTCAAATAGCTTTTTACATTGGTAGTGGCTTTAAAGTACGGCGAGCTAATTGGATTATGAAGTTCAAAAAATTAATTAAACTCACAAATCATGATAGGTAAATACTGCTTCTTCAAAATCAGGGTGGGGACTGCCTGGTATAACTCTCCACCATGCCACGACACCAATCCAACCAATTTTTTTATTGATGCTACAACGTCAATATGAATTAATAGTATATTTTTCAATGGTGAGTACGGTAATGGAATTAACTACCAAAGCCCCAATCTTAATATATCTTAACTGTACTTCTATATAGTATTGACCCTCTACTCCATTTTCTTTAATATCATCAAGCGCCGACGTGCATACATTTTAAGCCGGTAACGGAGAATATATGCATTTTAAGCGTTTGCTGCCATCCAAAAATCCTGGAATTGCATATATTTTTACAACAGACCAACATGTTGAAACGTGATCATTGCTTATAAAACGTGACTAAAAAAGTAAAAAAAATCTTACTAAATCTAACAGTAACCAAGATACGAATATCGACTGAAAAATATAGAAAGCAATAAAAACTCGATCAAGTTATAAAGAATCATACCTGTCCACAATTAATAAACAAGGCAGCAAGGTGCTCTTCAGTGATCTAATTTAACAAATAATTAAAACTCGTTAGTACGAAATAAAGATGTTCTAACACAAAAAAACCCTTTTAGGTTTTACTTACGTGCTGATCAATGTCAGAAACATATACAGTTCTCCTCACACTATCTTCTCTTCTAGCTCTCAGAGACCTTCCACTAAACCTCCTCCTCCCCTGTATATAATTATTCTTCCTCTAAACAAAACTCAAATCAACAACAATTCCAACTTACAAAAACCAAAAAAGATTCACTCTTTTTACATAACTAATTCTACCCAACCTATAAAATCATTAATAGTAAAACAAAACCAACAAAAAATGATAAAAATTCATATTTTTACCCTGCGGTTATTAGAAGAAGCATCAGAATTCAAATCATTTCCACCAGCTCCAAGAAGGAGATGATCAGCAGCAGCAGCAGCAGTAGTAGTAAGAATCCGATGAGAAGTAGGAATAAATTCCTTAGCCATCGGATTCAATTTTGATAATAAATCAACTAACTCATTTACATCTCTTTGAAATAATTCACTCTTCTTCTTCTGATTCTCTTCTTCTTCATCACTATTATTACTACTCTTTTCATTATTATTATTATTGAAATGACGAAACTGTTCATCAGAACTTGCGTTATTCTCTGCAACAGCCGCCATCAACAAAACGATCTTCTTCTCTTTTTTTTTCTTCTTTGTAGGGTTTTTTTAGGAAGAAGAAAAAAAAATATAGGAAAGAAAATGGAAAGAGAGAAAAAAAATAAATGAAATGGAATTAGATTCTTTTTTTTTTTTTTTTTTTATTTTTAGAATATTTGTATTTAATTTATTGGAGATTATTAATATCTATAAATAACCGTCAGAGTTTTTAGAGTGTAGCTGGTTTTTGGAGTTGTGAGAGAGAGAGAGAGAGAGAGAGAGAAGAAGAGAGAAAGAGCGTGGCATTAAAATGAGAGAGAGAGAAGGTGACGTAAGAAAGCGGTTGAGTTGTTGTTTTTTTTAACGTTTTTTGGAGTAGTGGATCACTTAACTACGTTAATAAAAAGATGATTTGATGGTGTCAATTTTTTGTGTACTCATGTACAACTACTTTTAATGATTTGTATTGAGTTTTGTCTCTGTTGCTCCTCGGACTATAGTTTTTCTTTGGAGTCATTATAACTGATTGATTGATATTTGGGGTACTAATTTAACATGTATATTAATGAGGAAAGGGACATTCGGTTGGGTAATATAATAAAGTTTGTTTAGAAAGTGGTTTTGAAATTTTGATATTGAAGGAAAAAAAATTATGGTAAGATTTTGTAGGCATTGTCTTTAATTGTACTTTCTTATTAAAGTAGAGTCATGTTTCTCATAATCTTTTTTTAGGCTAAGTCTAATGGTGCGGCAAAATACCAACTATCACTGAAATTTTGATCCAATGGTACAAACGCTATCAGCATAAATTTATCTATATATAGCGTCAGTTTTAACAAGATAGCGTCAAGTCTATACGTCAGTATGAGTGCCACACTGTGTGGCGGCTAGAATTTATTTTTTTTATTTTTATTCCCACACGCCTTTGAAAATGGCCGGAGAGTCCCAAAAAAAAAAAAAAAAATTATTTATTTTTTCTCACACGCCTGTGAAAATAGCGGCTGGAGAGTCAAAAAAAAAAATCATATATGCCGTAGGTACTGGCGGTTGTGAAATCCGATAACTGTAAACACTATGCTATTGTGGTTTGACGGGATGGCGCACCAAACCATTAGACTTAGCCTTATCTATGAAACTGAAGATAAAATGTATTGGGAACAATGTATGTGTTTTTTCCGTTTGAATTCTATTATTTTGTGAAAAATTAATATTTTAGGTGTTTATTCTAGTTCCTAGAACAATAGTAGTAAGCCCTAATTTGTGAAATCTGCCGGCCGTTATGTGGTAGCAGCCTCACTGCCAAGCAAATTTTTTGAGCCTGAACAGGGCCAAAAAAAGTTTTCAACGGCACAAGAAAAAGGTGGTTCAAAATCTTTAAAGTATAAAGTATGGTCTCGGGACCAGCTTATCCAAAATAATTGCAATTTGCAAAATATTAGATCAGGACCAGCTTCTGGCAGTACATGATCCAAAACTTTTATTAGACGTAACAGATTTGCCGGTAGTTTCAAAATGAGTGCCATGTCTCAAATTGGCATGGATATACTTGAATCAATTAATTCATGGCTTTGATTTGAAGTCAGAAATTGTTGAGAATGAAGTCACGAATTCATCACAACCAATCTCAAAAATTGACTGGTGATAACTATATATTTTCCCATGAAAGAAACATCTCTATACACAATAAACCTCGTTATTGAACAAAATTTAAGAAAATGATCAAGTTATTAGGTGAGTTCTACCGACGAATATATAGGAATTCAAATCACTCGATATCACTATGTTGAAATTCCCATACTGCAATAATCAGTTTTCCTCAATTCCTCAAAAACAGTACGTCAAATAACTTATAATGCTGAATCCGATGAGGATTTGGCAATGGCAATCCTCACTCCTCAATTATAGATATATCTAGCTCACCATGAATCTGGTTTAACTAATTTAGATCTCTGGTTTTTATTTCGTATAGATTTCCAATTACTGCAATTATTCCAACACAGTCAAACGAACTTGTAAAAGGATTCGACTTTCCAATAACCGGTTGTTAGGATTTGATCTCACCAACCGTTACAAGTCATCGTTGATTTAGATCCAAAATCCGTGTGTGTCGAGATCTGTGTGTGTGTCGAGATCCGTAACCGGACAATCCAACGGCAACTTGTAATGGTTGTTGGGATTTGATCCCAGTAACTGGTTACTGTGTAGCCGGACTCCCTGTAAAATTTGTCTACAGAGTCAAACTGTTTGACACTATGGTCTTATATTCGCATGGAATCGGCTTAAATTCCAAACCATGATACATGCATGTAGAACTTAGGGGGTTTAGCAAGATATATACAACACAGCGATATTCATACTATTTCATACAGACCATAGATTTTCTAATACCTTTTGCTTTGCATTATCGCTTACAATGTTTGAATTGTTACAATTTACAATAAAAACCAATCAATGCTCTCTGAATCTCTGATATTACTCAAGTACGAACGAACAATACACACAAATTTACATCAGATATCTTAAATTTTATATGAAACGGAACCTAAAAGCACTTAAAGATGTGAAAAGTATATGCTGGGAAGTATAGATTTTTGGCCAAATTTTGAGTTAAACACAATTGTCGCATGAAATACTTTGACGTCCAACCCTTTGGCCAAAATGTTATCGCACACATATATAGCCTTTAGTTTAAGAGTCGTTTAATTGGAATATAAATGGATTATTGTGAAACTATAAATATCACATTTCCATCTAATTCATATTAATTAGCATTAGAGTATTAGACACATTTTTTAACTATGTAGAGAGTAGAGAGTAGAGAGACAACATGTGTGCCAACTAGCAAAGTCGGTAAAATTTTGGATGATGATACCAAAAGTTTGGGACTTAAACCCCACCAGCATTAAAGAGTTAATGATCTCATTTTTTTTTAAAAAAGGTAGAGAGACACTGTGCAAAGTGCAAACACACAACATTTTGTAAACCATCTGCTCTTGTGTACGCGCAGATCCCAAGAGGCTAGCCTTTTTATTTCACTAGTATTTGCCCGTAATGTGTGCTTTCGGCGCCCCCCACGCGCATCTGCCCCTTCTTTCCCCGGTATGACACAAATACGCACTCCTTCGATACCCCCGACACGCATCCGCCCCCAGTACGGCACAAATACACGCTTTCGACACCCCCAACGTTCATCACCCTTTCTACTCATGTTTTCAGAGCTCAACAATCCATTAAAGTTCAGCCCAAAAACAGTCAAGGCTTTTTTGTGTAGGGTGGGTGAAGTGAGAAAAACTTTTAAACTCACCCAAAAAATATTTGTTAACTCACTCCAAAAAAATATTTTAGTGACTATAATTAGAACGTGACACGACCACGTATCACCTTATGAGATGAAATTTGTCAACCCACTCTACCCTTATTTGTTAAGTAGATAATTAGTATGTCTGTGTATGTGTTTTTTTCTCTTAACTATTTCCATGTTCAGCAAAATGCTTTGGTCCTTTCCAAGCAAGACAAGTCCTCTTGTATCGATCCTTTTAAAAATAGCCAGACACCAGTTGGTTCATCTTCTTTTTGTAGCATCTCTTTTGGAATCTCCAACTCATCTTTTTGGTCATACCTCTCTCAAGCCTCACATTCCGTTAGAGTCACTTAATTATTGGCTCTTAATATGCTTAGATGTATTTAAAACAGACGGCATTGTTTTCAGTCTCACCTTTATCATGTGCTAATTAAATTACCCATTTGATTATTTCAATTGGTGGATACTAGCTAACATACTAACTATATGATTATTTTTAAGGTAATAAACTACTGTCCCACTTAAAGTATAGTTTTCAGATTATGTTCCTTAGCTAGCTTCAACCCGTGGATAGTCATAGACCACTAAACGTCTTAAGTTCAAAAAGGGCATGGCCAGCTTGAACAACTGCTTACACGGATACCTTGATTTAGTTGAATTTTCCAAAGAACTAAATAAAAGTTAAGGATGTTATATCGAATTATCTCGAAGTGTTACAATTTGCAAATGCTATAAGTTGACCAAGGTACCCCTTTTTTTTTTTTTTTTTTTTGGTCAACATAGTGGGTGCCCAAACACAATTTTTTACCGAATATGGTCTTGCTTGACCGGTCAAGGCCCATGGATGATTGGCACACTTGACCAGGTTTGGATGTGTTGGACGTAAGGGCTAGGGGCCAGTCCTAGCTTGGTGTCTACGTGAGGGGTGTCAAAATGGCCCTCAAACTCTTAGCCCACACGCTCTGACCCGGCTCATGGGCCGAAAAAGCCCTCAAAATGAAGCCCTCACACATTCGTGGGCTGGGCCTACCCAGCCCTCAAGCCTTTGAGGGGAGGGGAGGGCCTAGACTTTGAAACTTAAGCCCTCCCTTAAGCCCAACCCTCAACATTTATTATATATATTTTAATAAATTTTTTACAATATATTTCATTTTAGCATTAATATGCTAAAAATCACTTAGCATATTACAATTCTCTGGTTCTTATCACCATGGAATCTAAGATTAATACACTTTGCACAACTACATGTAAAACAATGGATAGATTATTGGTATAACCCACCACCCAACTGGCCAATCAATTGGAAGCTCTGGACCAAATTATGTTTACACCTATATTGGACTTTATGGTCTGAGAGATGCTCAGTTTATCATAGAAGACCAAACCTGTTTAAACTGTCTTTATCTATGCAAATGTTCTTTAACTGTAATGAGAGCATCCTAACCTTGCAGGAACAAAAAGTTCAAATTGTACATCAAACCTTTTGGACACCACCTCACACAAACTGTGTTAAACTAAATGTCGATGCTTATTTCACAAAAGGAAATAACACAACATATAGCTATGTGCTTAGGGACGTACTCATCTGGCCTTTTCTTGGCTACATAAACTGAACAAGGAAAAGATAACACAGCAGAAAGCAGAGGGATGCTCAGAGGCATCCACTGGAGCTTGAAGTTCAATCATAGGAAGATGGAAGTGGAAACTGACTCCCAAACTGTCGGTAACTTTTTGGGAAATAAGAAGATTGTAAATATAGGTTAGTCTTATCAGCTTTATCTTAATGACGCTCTGGCCCTTTTAGCTACTAAGGAACACTTTGTACTATGTGGATAAATCAATCTGGAAACAAAGTGGCCCATATGTTAGCTTGCCATGGTATTTCATCCCATGTTCCTCAAGAATGGATAATAACCCCGCCATTGTGGCTTCGGGACATTTTGAGCAGTGACAGAAACAATATAAATTTTCCTATCTAATATATATATATATATATATATATATATATATATATATATATATATATATATATATATCATCACTACACCCAAATACACCCATGGCAGCATCTCATTTGTTTTAATTCACCATGAACATCGGCATGAACCCTATATCAATACACATGAATCCTAACCCATTCATCCAAATCAACCCCGTAGATCGACCTAATTTACCGCCAATATCCTACTACCACATCATTATACAATCTCAGGCACTCTTCCATGTTATGTAATATTTGCACTAGCAATTGCGCGTTTATTTTGTTTTTTATTTCTTTTAAATTAGAGCGAAAATTTGCTTAGAGAAGCCTAAATGGATTTGTGCTAGAGAGTGAAGATTTTGGTTTAGAGAAACACTTTTTAGAGAGGATGTTTTGATAATTAATGTAGTTGAGAAATATTCATGCTTGATTTGAGTTGTGTTTTTTTAGAGAGAAAAGGCTTTGGTTTAGGGAAATTGCAAATGATACATGTTAGTTTGATTTTGTGTGTGCGTGTGCGTGTGTTTTTTTGAGAGAGCAAGGGAGAGTGTTTTGGTTGAGAAATTTTGAAAATGAATCGTGCTTGATTTGTGTGAAGTTTATTTATTTATTTGCTATTGTTATTATTTTAAGAGCGAGAGAAAGTTTTGGTTTGGAGAAGTCAAAAAAAGCATATATTCATGCTTAATTTTCGTGAAATATTTTTTTGTTCCATTTTTTTTAGAGAGATTTTGTGCGTACGTGTGTTTTGAATAGGGAAGATTTTTTGAAGGAGAGAAGGTTTTAATTAGAGACGTTGAAAAGTATTCGTGGTTGATTTGCGTTAATTTTTTTTAAGACAGATAAAATTAATTTTGGTTTAGATACGTTGGAAATAAATTATTGTTTGATTTAATTTGCGTGAAATGTTTTTTTGGTGTTTTCTTTTAGTAAAAGAGAGAAGATTTTGGAAGTAGGAAAATATTCGCTCTTGATTCACATGAAGAAGATTTGTGATCAAATAAGGAAAGTTTAGACTTACCCACATCAAAAAGGTAGGTCAAAACTATAGGGACAAAAAAAGTGAATAAATCAAAATAAAAATTTATTATCTCAAAATAAAAATTTCTTAAAGGGCACTGAAACCAACCCATAAAATGTGATGGTGGTGTTAACAATTGTAAAACCAAAATCACCCCATCTCAGCCTTAAATAGCATATTCTCTGTAAGTTATTACTTTACATTAGTCCAATTATCTCAAGCCAAAAAAAAAAAAAAAAAGAATCGATAATAAAGGTTTGTGATTAAATACATAAACTCCTTTAGACTAATAATTCGATTAGAATTTTATTTATTTATTAGGATACTATTATTTATCACCTTTATTATTTCATCGGTCAATAAGTTCAAAACCATCAAGAAAAAATGATTCGACTAGGTCGCATGATTTAGTCCAAAAATATAACAATTTCATGATTAATCGTTGATGAATAAATACATACTCCCTATTCTGTGCTCTATCCCCACAATGAGATTTGAGATCTATATCTTAATGTTAAAGCTCCCACAAGGGATATTTTTCGAACTCTATTAAAATTCCACATCATCTCCTATTAAAATCGGAATTTATCTCCTATAAAATCTGGAATTTCTCTCATATTTGAAAAACGGGAATCATTTTTTACAACGGGAATTCATCTCCTATTATAACGGAAATTTCTCTCCTATTAAAACAAATCTTAGTACTTCTAATTAAAGGGGATTCATTCTCTTATTAAAATGGGAATTCCTCCCCTATTGAAAAGGAAAAATCTAGCATATCTAATTAAAACGATAATTTTTCTCTTATTAAAACATGACCTCTCTCCCAATTCAAAAAATGGGTTTTTAAAACTTAATTTAAAACAATTTGTTAGAAAATTAAAACGGTTAGCAACTAAAACGGTAGTTCCAACTCTATATATGTTGTTATGAATTTGTTTTTTTTTGGTAATTAGAGACTTATCTTTTACCTATAAAGAAAACTCCCCAAGCAACAGTGTTATTTCCATCAACCGGATTTTTTGCTTTCCAATTTTGCCCTTGCTCATAATTTCTATTTACAATGCTATCATCTGATTTTTATTTGTAATTTATTATGGCTAAATCTTCAGTGCGCGAGATGTATGGTGCGCCATCACATCTCGGCCACTCATACCAGGGGTGCGTGTGTATTAAAGCTTGGCGTTAAATCAAATCCAAAGGCCCAAACGACTACAAGACCTACGACTTCTTGCAAGACCGAAGAAGTGCTCATTTATTATATTTGATAAGGTTAAATGTGTAAATATAATATTTAACTCTCTCACTAGCTTGGTCAACAATTGCGGTTGGGCTGAAATTTGATGGGCTTTTTACTACTGGGCTTCGGTTGCAATTTGGTTGGGCTTAATTTGAGTAGGTTTCGGTTGCAATTTTTTTAAAATCAATCTTGCCACATGGATTGGGCTTTTGTTGGGCTCGCTTTCCTGGCTTGGTTAATTGGACAACTCTCAATTTCACGCTCTTTTAAAATTCAGAAATTATTTCATATTTTTTTATCCCGCCAAATTTTACATATTTAGTCTAAATTAGTGGGTTAGTGGGACCTCTTTACATCTAGAGCAACAAATCGGGTTGGGAATTAAAAAATTTATGATCGATTCAAATTTGAATTTTGGAATCGGGGTTTTTTTATTAACCCGATTGATTTTGGTTTCGGATAGGTAGTATAAAATAAGTGCGAAAAAAAACAGCGCATCGGTTGCAATTTGGTTAGGCTTATTTTGACTAGGATTCAGTTGCAATTTTTTTTAAATCAACATTGCCACATGGACTGGGCTTTTAGTGGGCTTGCTTTTATGGTTTGGTTCATTAGACAGTTCTCAATTTCACGCTCATAGAGCGTGCCCAAAATGCTAGTATAACTTAATAAGACTTGCCAATGAGCCCATCAGACCATCCTAATTAAATTCCTAATCGTCTAATATATGGTTTAATTGAAAATTAAAAATATCTTGATATATCCATCCATACCGATAACAAAATCTTCGATATATAACAACATATCGTGAAATATCACGATACTCACATTTAGCCTTTTCCTTATTTCTTCTTCTTCTTCTTCTTCTCTATCTTCCTCTCTTTAACGATGCGCTCTGGTTGATTGATGTCTCACCCAAAGCGTCCATATTACAACATCAATAACAACAACAACAGCAACAACAGTGAAAGTAGTAGTAGTAGTAGTGGAAATAGTGGAAATAGTACAAGTAGTAGTAGTGGGCCATTTTCAATAACAATGAAGAAAGCCAAATCACAAAATGGCATTCAACATTTTGAAGACCATCCATTTGTTGTTGATTCTTCTTCTATGATTGTTGATGAAGAAAACAATCCCATCATTACAACAACTACAACTACAACAACTACAACTGTTGCTTCCAATTTATCTAGAAAAAAAGCCACTGTTCCTCAACCTGTTAAAAAACAATTGGTTATTAAACTTAATAAAGGTATGCTTTCTTTATTACCCCTTTGTTTTATTTTCTTTAAATTTAGGTTGGGTTTTTGTAAAGTTTTGATTTTTTTTGTAGAATATTGTGAATTTGATTGGTTGATCTGTGAATTAGACTGTTTTTTTAAAGATGCAATGATTAGAATTGTTT
Organism: Coptis chinensis; assembly: GCF_015680905.1. Classification (NCBI taxonomy): domain Eukaryota; kingdom Viridiplantae; phylum Streptophyta; class Magnoliopsida; order Ranunculales; family Ranunculaceae; genus Coptis; species Coptis chinensis. The sequence continues at coordinate 81,725,319 of NC_141464.1, forward strand.
AAATTCAGCTGTAATGTATCGTAGATCTTTATTAGTCGATTGAATGTATATGCGACACGCTTGTCGTAGTTGCATTTGAAATGCAAATTGATTAGTACAATGAATGGCGTAGATTGTTTTGGTTTCTAGATTCATAACCTAGTTTTAAGTGTGGAAATGTTTAATCTCGAATGAATGTTAGTAGTTTAGTACAAGAACTCATTCGCATATCCTACATTTGTCACTATCATTAAAGGTTTTAAACCGTTTAATTCTGGATTATTATTTTTTCCTAAATCTTGGTAGCTCTGTTTGTCACCAGTATTAACACATAAACTTTATGGACGAAAGAATTTTGTAATGAAAATTTTAGCACTTCCTTCTTGATTTACGATCAAAGACACATTCATAAAGTTGGTAGGTATAAAATACCTACAAAAGGCCGAGTAAAGAAAGGAGTGGTAACAAAGAAAAAGTTATACCTCCACAGACATTAAGAGAATCATCATTCTATAGCTTCATTCGATTTTTTTCAGTGGATGCATTAGGTGTGAGGTTGATTATTTCGTTTGTAATTCGGGTGGAGGGCTACTCTTATTTTAAGAATAAAAGTTATTTTCAAGAGACAGATATTTTCTCTTACTTTGTGTTGGTTATCTCATCACAGTAGTCAACCATGGATGTCAAACATTGCGTGCCTTGTTTTTTCTTCCATTACATATGAGAGGAAAAAAAAACCTCTCGTTTTCTCTTGTTTCCCCCCTTTTCCTTTTTATAGCTTAGTCAGTTTGTGGAAACTGGAAATTATGCCCTTGTACAGACATCTAGAAGCTGTTTAAACTTTTGAACCAGAATATGTTAGGATTGTGTGTACCTTCTCTCCAGTGCCCTATGTCCTCTGCAAGCGCTGTTGAGTTTACCTATTTGTGAATCTTCTTTTGTCTGAAAACCTTGTATTCTAGCACACTGAGTTAGAAAGTGTTCTACTCTGATAACAAGACTTGATTTCATTTTTCACTTGGTAAATCTCCCTTATCTCAAGTAAAACATGCTGCATAGATAGATAACATTTTTTTCCCGTAGGAAAAATACTTAATTGTAAAAGAGTTTCTACAATTTTAGTTTGTGTCACCTTGAATTGCTTTAAACTTTTAAGTAGTAAAAGGCTCACCTCTTTTATAGTTCAAATTAGTGTGCTACATGATATCTTCTTCCTTCATCTCATCATATTTTATGCTTAAGGTAAACCAAAGCTGCCTACCAATTTCGAAGAGAATACTTGGATCACATTGAAGTCTGCAATTAGTGCCATTTTTCTGAAACAACCAACTCCTTCTCACTTTGAGGATCTTTATCAGGCAGGTCTTTCCACATTATGTTTTCTTACATACTGTAATACTATTTCTTCCACTAAGTATACAGATGGGACTGATGTGAAGTCATTTGTTATGTCCTTAGGCTGTCGATAATCTCTGCCTGCATAAAATGGGTGGTGATCTTTATCAACGAATTGAGAAGGAATGTGAAGCACACATATCCCGAGCACTACAATCCTTGGTTGGCCAGAGCCCGGATTTAGTGGTATTTTTGTCTCTCGTGGAGAAATGCTGGCAGGATCTCTGTGACCAGATAATGATGATACGTGGTATAGCCTTAGTTCTTGACAGAACTTATGTCAAACAAACGCCAAACGTACTATCTTTGTGGGACATGGGGTTGCATCTATTCCGCAAGCATCTTTCTTTATCTCCCGAAGTTGAGCACAGAACAGTGACAGGTCTTTTAAGGTTGATAGAGAAGGAAAGGTAATCTAGAGAGCTGTAAGGACCATTAATTTTATAATGCATGATGAGATCAAATTTAGCAGGATTTAATCAGTATGTCATGCCATGCACATGTCTGAAACTCAAGTTTATTCCATATTGGTACTGGGGAGCATGAGCTGAACCTAATGAAAATTCCGCCTCTAGTAATTATGCATCAACCAATGATTTCTACTTCTTATTAGGCACTGGCATGTCATTTGGGAGAAATACTTCTATCGATTTTAATGTATATCCTATCCCGTAATAGTTGGAATGAAGGACTAGAGTGATTATGTACCTCTACTTAATAGTCATCTTTATCGTCATTAATTTATCTTGCCATCATTTGTATTTCCCAGACACATTGTGAACTATATCATCTAGTAAGTATTGACATTAAAGAACTTTATAGTTATTGTTATAATATTTTATGTATTGCTAATTATGAAGGTCCCGGAACTTAAGTTCTTCCGTTGTCTTTCTTTTGTAAGTTTGTATCAGATTTTAAGCCCAGGCTAGTTTTTCACTTGGGATGTGAAATACGGTTGCACGAGTTACCACCACCTCTATTACTCCTGTTCCATTCTATTCTATTTTGTTAATTTTTTCTCTTGAAGTTATAATATTCATGTAGCTTCATCTATGTTGTGAATTGTATATTGTCTATCAGATTAGGTGAAGCTATTGACAGGGCACTTCTTAACCATCTTTTGAAGATGTTTACTGCTCTAGGGATCTACTCAGAAAGCTTTGAGAAGCCTTTCCTGGATTGCACATCCCAATTTTATGCTACAGAAGGTGTTAAGTACATGCAGCTGTCAGATGTTCCAGATTACTTGAAGCATGTGGAGGTGCTTTCTTTGTGCTATTCCCCTACCATTAGTTTTTCGTGATCCATTATGAATTCTATAGTGCGTCTTTTCCATGTACTAAATTAACACTTTACTCCAAAACTACAAGTCACACACCACTACACCCCTTGCCACATCAGTGACAGCGCTGGAATTGAGGCTTGACCTTTGGTCTCTCAGCACTTACTTCTGTTATGCCATGTGAATGGCCACTTTACTCAAAAGTCCAAGCTGATGAAGACAGACACAACAATGTTAATAAAAACAACTTATAATGTAAGATGGGGATGATAGAAGCCTATCAACACCCTGTGGGCAAAACACACTTCACAATTTTTTATTGTTATTTCATTCTAAATCACATGACTGAAGCCAACATTTTGGTTTTTTTTTCCTTGATGTCTTCTTGCAGATGAGATTGCATGAAGAACACGAAAGATGCTTGCTATATCTAGATGCAACTACAAGGAAGCCACTAGTGGCAACTGCAGAAAGGCAACTTCTAGTTAGTCATATCTCGGCAATTCTTGACAAGGTGCAATGCTTATTCATTCTTGTACATGTTTTTTTAAAAAAAATGGGTATAGGGTTTATTAAATAATTCTGAATTTCAACACTTCATATATATTATATTTATAGTTTCGGATAAAATAACCACTGTTCTATGTATTGCCTAGGGATTCACCATGCTTATGGATGGAAATCGCATTGAGGACCTACGGAGGTTGTATGGGCTGTTTTCAAGGGTTAATGCCTTTGAATTGTTAAGACAGGCACTTAGTTCGTACATCCGTGGTACTGGGCAGGGCATGATCATGGATGAAGAGAAAGACAAAGATTTAGTATCCTCCCTTTTGGAATTTAAAGCTTCTCTTGATATGATATGGGAAGAAAGTTTCTCTCGTAATGATGTGTTCTCCAACACAATTAAGGATGCATTTGAGCATCTGATCAATCTTCGTCAGGTGAGTGTGACCCTCTTTATTCGTATGATGTGGATAATTTGTCAACAGAAATTAAACTTTTCACTTTTTCATATGCATTGTTATATGAACTTGACTTGTTAATTATTTTAATCCCGCTTTTAATTCAATGATTCTTCGGATGATAACAGAAATATAAACAACTATTATGTATATGATATGTTGCACAAATGATGTATTGAAGTATAACCTTTCTATACGCTCCATGTCAAGCAACAATATAGCTAATATCAAGGTGGCATAAGGAAAATAGTGTTATTTATTCATTTCTACCAACAAATTCATTTGTGCGTTCTGCTATGTAAGTAGATACTAGATACATTGTGTATCAGTATCTGTTATTCCCTAATTAAAAATATAGCTAATATCAAGGTGGCATAAATAGTATTATTTATTCATTTCTACCAACAAATTCATTTGTGCGTTCTGCTATGTAAGTAGATACTAGATGCATTGTGTACCGGTATTTGTTATTCCCTAATTAACTTTGCACATCAAATGATTAATTTATTTTCTTCCACCTACCTTGATTTCCTCATTATTACTTGAATTAACCTGACAATTGATATAGACATATAGTAGGGGATGGTTATATGAACTCCACCTTATAGAGACTCCAAAGTTACTCCACTCATAAAAATGAACTTACAAAATGAACTGAGGACTAATTTTTTGTGGATGTGTACATCTCATGATGGAGAACACCCCCACCAAAAATCAGCTCAATTGAATATGTCTAACCTTGTCAAAAATTGTATCGAAATTAAAAAATCTGGACCGTTGGATAATTTCATAACTTTCTAAATGATTTTTGATGAGGTTGTACATCTTCAAATGAGCTGATTTTTTGTGAGGATGATCTCTATTGTGTGGAAAACATCTCCACCAAAAATCAGCTTCTAGTTCATTGAGTTAAGTGGTGGAGTTCATTTGGAGTTCGTTTTAGTGGAGTTCATATAACCATCCCCCATAGTATAACCCAAAAGTAAAAATATTTATCCTAACTTTTACTATTAGTAAAGGTGAACCTCCCTCCTTGGGCAGTTATCTCGTCTCTACGTACTAGATCCTAACTTGGGATACAGTTATCTCGTTCCATATCAAAGCAAATAAATAAATAAGAAAAAATCAATGCACATGTCAGAGAGAAGATAAAAAGTTGGCAGTGGGATATGTAGTTTTATAGAGGAATTTAGATAAGGGATTGCTCCACGCCACTTGGAGCCTAGTTTGAGAATCCTTTAAATAAGTAAATGTGAACATACCAGCTATAACTTTACCCAATTATTTCATGGACATTATCCTAATGGAGTTTTTAGGGATAATTGTGATGATCATTACATTTTAAGGCGGGAAGAAGTTTGCTGGCTTGTTACTGCATCAGTTTTTTGTTTTTTCCCAAGTATCTTTTGGTTTTATTCTATTTTATTTTTGGGTTTTGTAAACAAACATTTTAGATTATGGATGATCAAATTCTTTAGTATTTGCTTCAATATGGGGCCTTTTGGTAACCATTACCATAATCCATTTTATGGCAAATAATCTATTATGATTCTCACAATTGATTTTGGTTAAAAAAAAACTTGTCTGGTAAAATATTTTATAAACAATTATATAATTCTCAAAATGAGACATAAACGAAAAAAAAAACTAGCTTAAAGAAAGTAAAATAAAAATTATGGAACTCTGCCCTTGAAATGAGTTACCTTATATTCATTCTTATTCACTTTTGGTGATATTCTCTTTCCATTTTTGTTTTGGTCATGAAATCAAAATGTGATTAATATGTGGTTGTTTGGTATTATTTAATCCATAAAGGTTTCTGTCAAAATCATTTGTGATAAAATTTATTATAAAAACATAATTAGTTCTACTTATAATGGTTGCCAAACAGCCCCTGTATTTGACTCTAATTAAACTGGAGTATCATTATCTGCTTCTCTTGACAGAATCGACCTGCAGAGCTCATTGCAAAGTTTCTGGACGAGAAGCTTCGTGCTGGTAATAAGGGTACTTCTGAAGAAGAACTGGAGGGGATGCTTGACAAAGTGTTGGTTTTATTTAGGTTTATACAGGTAGTGTGCACATTTCATTGGAAGAACTTGATGTTTTTGGTTTGCAGTTGAATATTATCGTTTGCTAGTCCTCATGGCTTCTCTTGCATTACTGTTTATTCTCTTCATGAGTATTGATCATCATAACATTGTTAGTACTTCCTAAGAGATTGTTCTTAGTATCTCATGTTTTTTCTTCTGATTCTGAAGGGTAAAGATGTGTTCGAAGCATTCTATAAGAAGGATCTTGCGAAACGGTTACTCCTAGGAAAGAGTGCCTCCATTGATGCAGAGAAGTCAATGATATCTAAGGTACTTAACAAACATTCTATTGCCGATTTATCTGTAGCACATTTTGTCTGTTGATGTGATCGGCAAGGTGTTGTCAATTTTTCAGCTGAAGACCGAGTGTGGGAGTCAGTTTACGAATAAATTAGAAGGAATGTTCAAGGTATGCATGGATTCTTTTCCCTTTCTAGTTTGGTTGAAAAATTAGAAACAAGTGTATTGTCTTATAATAGTTGTTTTTTGACATGGAGTAGTTGCAAGTTCAGTAGAGTAAATAAATGGTAAAGGGATGTATACAAAATCATGTGAGCTTTTCAACCTTGTAAAACAACTTTTGGATCTGTGCCATGTTATCAGAAAAAGAAAAATAAATAAATAAAAGAGAATCTGTGCCATGTGGACTGGTTTGTGAGGTCAGGACCTTGATGCCCAGTACATATCTTGGATGTGTGCTTGATAAATTAAATTCAATCAGGATTTGTTGCCTCATAAAAAACGGACGTATCTGTGTCTAATTCAATGGCAATAGAATTTTCTGAATTTTAACTATTTATTTATATATGTATTTCTGTTGGGTATAGATTACGGATTACCCAGCAGAAGATCATTAGTTTGAAATTTCCAACCCCTTTAAATTGTATGGGGTTAGTGGTATGGCTACCTATGCTTAATGCAGTATGTTCTAAATAGAGCTTGTGTCACTACTTGTAACAAAGTCATATGTGCATACAGTAAAAATTTGTTTGCATTTTCCATTTATGGGGTTGGCTGGAAGGTTCTTGTTTGTACTGTTTGTTATTAGTTGCAAATTGTGAAACCATTAGGAAAATATATGTTTATATCGTATTGTACATCCTCTTGACATTGCCATGAAATTATTTCTGCAGGACATTGAATTATCTAAAGAGATAAATGAGTCCTTTAAACAATCCTCCCAAGCCAGGACAAAGCTTCCATCGGGTATTGAGTTGAGCGTCCACGTCCTAACAACTGGGTAGGTCAAAACTGCTTTGAGTTGCACTTCTTTTTGTTTGATTTCCTTTCGAGAATGTAACCCTTATTGGGGCACCTTTTCATTAAAGATTCTAATATTGTTCTTTTAATTGCTGTGATGCAGGTACTGGCCTACTTATCCCCCAATGGACATTCGGCTTCCACATGAATTGAATGTCTACCAGGTTTGGCCATACATTTTGCAGTGTGCTTGGACTTCTAAACAACTAGGAATTTCTTCATGTTCTCATGCTCTTGTTTCTACAACAGGACATCTTCAAGGAGTTTTACTTAAGCAAGTACAGCGGAAGGCGTTTGATGTGGCAAAACTCATTAGGTCACTGTGTATTGAAAGCAGAGTTTCCAAAAGGTAAAAAGGAGTTGGCAGTGTCTCTATTTCAGGTGGGTTTCTGTTCCTAAGAATGTATTTGCTTTATTCCTGTTCACTGCTCATTGGTACTGACTTTTTAGTGTATTTTTTTGGACAAATGATGCTCCAGACTGTCGTGTTGATGCTCTTTAATGATGCCCAAAAGCTCAGCTTTGAAGACATCAAAGAATCTACTGGAATTGAGGATAAAGAATTGAGAAGGACTCTCCAGTCCCTTGCATGTGGAAAAGTTCGCGTGCTTCAAAAGGTAACTTTCAAACTATTGTAGCCAAGATTCCTTGATGGAGTAGGCTGAAGCTGTGTTTTTTCCTGCTACCTATACCAAGTTATGTTGTAAGGTACAGTGTTTCAGTGCAGTTGAATTACCGGTTCAAGTGAAATGTGAAGATTTACCTTCATGCTCCTTTTTCACAATTTGCAAATGATTGATAGAAGAATTAATTTTTAACCGCCTCTATCATTTTTGAAAGCCAAAATTCTGTGTCCTAATTAATATGTTATTGAAATTATTAACTTCATAGAATGAGCTTTAAGCACTTGGTTTGAGTAGCCTTAGGGGTAGGTCTTGCATCTCAGGGATAGGTCTTGTATTTACTACTTTTACTGAGTGTACAGATTCCTAAAGGGAGAGAAGTTGAGGACAATGACTATTTCGTGTTCAATGACGAATTCAGTGCTCCTCTCTACCGCATAAAGGTTTGCCTTCATTGCTTTATTAGTTTATTTTAAAGATCAACACCAAGTCGTGTTCTTGAAGCTCAAACTGACCTCTCTTCTGGGAGTAGGTAAATGCAATCCAGTTGAAGGAGACGGTGGAGGAGAACACAAGCACTACTGAAAGAGTCTTTCAGGATCGTCAATATCAGGTTCAGCCTCATTAATATCTTTTGTTCTCTCCACTTTGAAGCCTGGCTTTTGCAACATCTTCTATATATATGGATTTCTGTTGGTTGTATGGCAGGTTGATGCTGCCATTGTTCGCATCATGAAGACAAGAAAAGTGTTAAGTCACACACTCTTGATAACTGAGCTTTTTCAACAGGTAAATAATTCATGTTTACTTTTTAGCGATTTTGGTGGCTGAATTTGACTGGCAAGTGGAGCATACCAATTTAATTATCTGCTAAATTGCTTTGTAACACAGCTCAAATTTCCAATAAAGCCAGCCGATTTGAAGAAAAGGATTGAGAGCCTCATTGACAGGGAGTACCTTGAGAGGGACAAGAGTAATCCCCAGATATACAACTACCTCGCGTGATCCATTTTCTTGCATTGCCTTTTGTCTGTAAATGAGACAAGAAGCTACCGTTATATCTTGGGGTTCATCGGTCCCTTACCAAATCAGTGTACAGACACATTTAGAATTAGCTTTGTTGTGTTTCAGTATACTGTAATTGTAAAGTATATTTACTTTTTCTGTTGGCTATAAATTTTTCCTCTTATGGATTCTATCAGAAGGATAGCTCTTCATCTTCATCCAAGCTTAATAAAATTTGTGCTTGTGTAATTCTTAGCTATATAACTGTAGTAAACCTTAAATGTATCCTTTACACCTCCAAAGAAGGAAGAAATGATTGATAGTCCTGACTAGTATGAGACGTGAAGTTGTAAGTTGTAACATTCCGATTGCCAAGTTACCACAACTGCCCCCATAACACCTACCTTAATTGCGTATCTCTGTATAAATATGCAACTCATGGGGATTAGGGGATATCAAGGAAAGACTAGATTCTTGAGCAAAGGTTTCTTGCATGCGGTAAATATGCAACTGTTGATTATGAGTACACGTAGCTAGAGAAGCTCTTACTGCAGACCACTTAAACGATTGAGCTGTGACCAGTTTTTTTCACCTTGCACTTTCACAAGAAACAGATATAGCGCCATAAACAAGGCTGAAGAGTGAAGATACTTCCTGAGTTCCTCTTTCTATCTGAGCTTACTTCTGTAAGTAGACATGTTTGAATTTTGATACCTTAAAAAGTGAGCCTACTTCTGATTTGAAATCCAGAAACTAGTATAATGAACTCAACATTTTCGATGTGTATTCGAGAGGGAGCATAAATAAGGGAAACATTTCCGAAATAATCAAGAATATAACAAAATGTATATTCAATTTTCAACTTTACACTTCATTAAATTGCTTGCGCCATGCGCTACTTTTTCTCTTTCCTCTTTTCTTTTCATGACGTACTCACCACTCACAGACTTTATGAACACCATGGTTTTACATGCTAACAAATCATACACATTAGTAAATTACATAAAAATGAAAAATACATGACTAGCCAAACAGAACCTGAGAGGTAGCAGGTGACCATCCGCATAAAGTCTCTGGTGCATTCACTATTTTCCATTCAACAAAGAAGCACCATTCCTTTCCCGAGGTACATTTCAGATGTAGCTTCCTCATGTGACCAATAGCAACATGAAGGTTGCAACCTACGACAAAGATCCTGCTATCAGTAGAGTTCACAGAGAATGGTTTGCGTATCTGCTCAGGTACAGGGGAACCTGCAACTACTTCCCAGGAATCAGTTTTCACATCATAAACTTTCAATTTCATCCTTTCATGCTCAGAGACCACAAACAAGTGACCATCAACTACCGCACTTAATCCTGTCCATCCTTCCCTCAGGTTGGCAGACATAGTCTCCCAACAGTTCAATCTTGGGTCGTAAACCTGACCTCTAGGTGAGAATAAGAAAGGCCATAGCCAGCCTTCAGTCACAAGAAGTTTGCCATTGTGTACTGCTGCGTCATAGGACGCCATATTAACACCCATGCTTGCAATAGGCTGCCAACTTCCTTTGATGGGGTCTAAAACATCAGCTGATTCAAGCTCCAAAAGGTCTGAACTGTTACCTCCAGCGACATAAACCATCCCATCAATTATACCACATGCAAAGAATGACCTTGCAGTGGTCATCTTATTCATCACACTCCAACGGTTTTTATGAATCTCATACTTTAGTACCAGGTTAAGGGGAGTATCCAGATCGGATGCCATGCCACCAAAGACAAAGAGGGTTCCTTCCTGGGGTGTGGAAATACACCTAAAACCATGGGGGCAGATCCGTTCCTTGCATGGCATCAGTGGAATGGTGTGCCAAGACAAATTAGTTAGGTCAAGGACCTGCCACTGAATCTTTGAGGTGCATTTTTGGTAGGTACAGATGAAGAGCCAGGGATCTTGATAGCCTAACTCCTTCCTTCGCTAAAAACCTTTCCTTAGTGCCTAGCAGCAGATGCCAGCGTTTGCACCGCGACTTCGGCAGGATGGATGGCTCTCAACTGGAAGTCGAAGGAGGCAGTCAAGTGCAACATCATCGGGAAGACCTGGAATTAGGGGTCCTCCTCCTCCAGCTATTAATTGGGATTCAGTACTCAGTTGTAAAATGGATGATGATTGGATTGAAGCAACTCTAAATTTAGGTGATAGTGTCATCTTTGAATCTCCTAACTTTTGCACTGGAGCCTGGTGGCATGAAAATCGAACGTGTTGCATCTTCCTCTTATGAAGGGAAATTCAGATACTTATCCTTTTCTGATAGCTTAACAAGTTAACAGTTCCACCTGCTTCAAAGAGTAAGAGATGTGCACTGCCTTTCACTGTCTAAATTGTTGCTTCATCCAATACAGTCTAGAAGCCCAACAAAACAGACCAGTCAGCAAGTTCAACAAGAAATGCAGGTTTTGCAAATCTATCCCTGAATCTGTGCATCAATATTTGTCAACCAAAGACCAAATCTGAGATTAAAAAATATAAGGTGATATAAATAGATTTCCTACATCAATTTTTTTATTAGAACTTTTCATCTATTAAAACTAGCTTCTATTTCTTACACTACAAGAAATGTACAAAAAGTCAAAGAGAAATCCAAACAACATAGAATCAATAAAAAAGAACATATAAAGATTTCAGGTTAGCTATATATATATTTCATTGCTTTCTCAATCAAAATACTAATGCAAACGAAAACTCAAACCAAAATGTGCTTTGTTTCTTCTCTGGACCTTCCTTTTCCCCCCTAAAATACCATATTCTTTCCTTAAATCTTCTTTCATACAGAACGCAAAAAGCCAATTTTAAGGAAAACCATAGAAATGAATCATCGATCTTCTCCATACAGCTCATATTCAAAACTTTAAACAACCAGTCAACAGTTCCCCTCATATTTTTTTCTACACAAAACTCACATGCCCAATCCAACAACAAGAGACTAGAACTTTCCTTCCCTATAGAGCTCAAATTCAGAACTAACACACAGAACAAAGATGAACTTTCTTCCTTTACTAAACAGCCCAAGTTCTACAGAACAACCATAAAATAGCTCAACAACCACCATTCTTTAGGAAACAACGTCTGATATACAAAAAATCCAAATTAGGAAACAACACATGGGCTAGTATTTTCCCTACTTAAACCATGTTCAGCAAAAAACTCACGCAAAAATCAGTACAGAAATGAATTTTTTCCTAACTCTATAGTTTAAACAACATTAAAGCTTAAAACAAAACATGCCCAGAGTCTCTATGATACAAAAGATTCAATATTTAGTCTCAGTACACAAATTAAGTATATAACAGATACTAGTTAAACAGAAAACTAGATATTATCAGCATAATAACAACTTGTTCTACAAAAAAAAAACTAGAACAAACCTTAAATTTCAATGAAGAAGATGGGCATCAGAGTGTTCAGGTGTTTCTTCCCTCTTTTCTGTCTAAGTTTTAAGTCCAAGTGTCTGGGCACAAAGCAGCTGATAAGCTCAACTGAAAGAAAGAGGATGAACAAAAAAACTGTTTCTTGCAGTTAGTCGTTAAATGAGAATCTAAGGACATCCTGAGTTGACTTTCCAATTAAACCCTTTTTGAACTTTTTAAGCAAGGCAAATTTTAATTTCACAATTGGTACATCAGAACTGTTTAGTATAACTTTGAGGACAAGGATTATAAAATTTCCATTCTCTACACCTTGAACAGTAGACCACCCCTTTGAACCAAGACTATACAAGTGGCAACAGCATCAACAGTAACGTGTTAGGAGCTGTATCTTAATTCTTAAAGCGAAACGTAGAGGGGAGATGATTTGCTCAGTTTCGTGGTGAATGTATGTAGCTTCACTGCCTTCAAATAATTCCAACTTCAAGGATTTGTAGGCAATATTGACTTAATAATTGGACAAAGACATAGTAACCACTAACCAGCTAGGCAGCTAACCACTAACCACTAACCAGTTAACCAGTTAACCAGTAACCACTGGACTAAATGTTTGTTTTGAAATTATATAAACAAGAAGTTTGGACAATGCCGTGACTTCATGAATCATATCCATTGATAGTCAACTAGAGCTTGCATATGTATTACACCTGATTCTTTTCGTATACATTAACAGTTATATAAGTGTAACATCTGATTTGAGAAATGATTTGATTCCATTGATCAGAGGTTTAAAAAATGAAAATGGAATTGATAACATTGTTCTACATGACTATATGAGAATTCATGAGCATTTATATAAGAATTTGACAATACAATTCATGTCTACCTCAGTCATTATTTGGGTGGGTGGAAGACACAATTTCATGCAAAATCTGAGTGAATTGAAATCATGTTTTTATGCTATCACATCCTTTACATGTTTGTGAATTTTGCTGACCATTTTATTAGCAGGAAATGGTAGAAGTTATTGTAGTTCTAGTATGACTTTTAAGATGAATGTGAAATGGTGAAACATTGAGTATGGTACTTTAAAATTTTACTTGATTAACTAAATTATGTTTTCACTAAACATATCCATCTTTACTAAAAGAAACCAAAAAAAAACAGTGTGCCCTATGAACATCCTTGAAGAATCTCAATCCTAGTTATATATAAACCATTTATTGTTTCTTTTATTTGATGAATTAATTTCTAACCACAACTTTTTCTCATATGAAATAACAAAATTTTTGTAGTGCTTCAACTGAAGATCTCCCATTCAAATCGCCTTTTTTTAAGAAGTGGCCCCGTATGTCTCACTAACAGAATCTGTCACCCACTCTACTAACGGATGGAGGGAATACAAGGTATCTACGCAATGTCTATATGGAAAGACATCGACCAAACAAGAGTATTGTGCGAGATTCTTTTGAGAAATAAGAGCGAAAGATTGCAAGAATGATAAATATTTTAACGTGTATGATTAATATATGTTTATAGATTGATGTAAATATGATTGTTGATATATTTCTAATTATATATAAAATATTATCACGTAGGAAAAGAAAAAAATAAAAATAAAAACAAGTTTTAGTGTTTAAATTATTGAAATTATTTAATAATCATACTAAATAATAAAGACCCGAATTAGAACTGAAACCGATAAAAAAAATTGCAGAGTTTGGGCCTAAAGCCCACAGTTCCAGTTTAATTATGAATAAAAGACATCTGATTTTTTATTTATGTGTAAAGCCCATCCGGTTGACTTTTGAGTTAGATTACCACTTTGGCCTTTAAGACAAAACAAATAACGCCAAATATGAAACCCGGCTTAACTTTCTCACGTGAATTTTGTCTTGAAATTTTGTGAAATTTCAATTGGTAATTTTGTCCTTAAAATTTCCTATTGATTTCTCTCCCGAAATTTCTCTCAAACACTACAACATGGATGTTGCACTGTCTATTAATATTACAACAACCACTGCCAACTCCCACTGCGACATGAATGTTATATTGTCAACTATACTGCAATATGGATGTTGCACTATCTATTACTACTGCAACATGAATGTTGCACTGTCAACTATACTGCAACGTGGATGTTGCACTGTCTATTACTACTTCAACAACTACTGCAACATGAATATTGCCTCATCAACTCTACAAAGAACATGGATATTGCCCGCCTATTACTACTCAACAACCATTATCAACTCCCACTGTGATATAGATGTTGCACTATTAACTCTTCTACAACACCATGGATGTTGCACTGACTATTACTACTGCAAGAATCACCAATGACAACTCCTACTGCAACATAAATGTTGCATTGGCAACTGTACTACAACATGAATGTTGCACTGTCAACTCTAATGCAAAATGGATGTTGCACTGTCTATTATTACTGCAATAACCACTATGAACTCCCACTGCAATATGGATGTTGCCCTGGCAACTCTACTACAACATGAATGTTACAATGTCAACTCAACTGCAACATAGATGTTGCATTGTCTATTACTATTGCAACAACCACTTTGAACTCCCATTGCAACATGAATGTTGCGCGTCAAAACGATTCTCTCAACGCAACACTAGACTCAAGTCATAAGGTCGCATTCCTACATTACACTTGATGTCGGGTCTTTTGTCACATAACTAAGATAAACAATGCAATGTTCCTCAAGTTTAGAAATTAACCAAGTATTATATCAATGACTAAAAAATACACAAAAACAACATAGATTCTATTGACTACATTTATTTGTGACTACAAATTTCGATCATAACACATACAAATACTATCGACTGTACATATACTACCATCAAGATGAATATGGATGTTGCACTGTATATTAATATTACTACTGCAACAGCCACTGTCAACTCCCACGCACTTCTGGCGGGGATGTTGCATTGGAAAATCTATCGCAACATGGATGCTACTGCTCATTAACTTTATCGCAACATGAATATTATGTTGTCTATTACTACCAAGTCGGTGTTCATTGAAAAGGATCCCATGCTTCAAGATGAGTTGTTGTGAAACATAAAACCTATGTCATCTATATATGGTAAAAAGTATAATTTACCATCACAAAACCATTGGTTTTTAACTCACTTTTGTAATGCAAAAATTGTTTGTGTGCAAACAAATCTAAAACATGTCTTCAACCTAATACAAAACCTAATATAATACATATACAAATGTTATCAATCATCTATGCAAAGAGGCCTCTTATGCATATACTACCATCAAACGACGTTTTATTTATTCCTTTTACACCAAAAGGTGCTAGAATTGGATCTAGATGGACTCAAACCATCGCCTCACTCATTTAATGAGTGCTCTTCCATTTTAGTTTATGGATCCTTCAGAAAACTACGGTTTGTCAAAAAAAAAAAAGACAACAACAACAACGCATTTATCCAATGCTCGGAAGAATCACAAATACAAACAATGTCTCAAAGATAATACCCCTTTGAAACTTGATGCAGACCTCTAAGGAGGCAAGTGGTGTTATTCATGTCATTGCACAAAGCGGCATTAGACAAGGTAAAAATATCTTCATAACATCATATGATTTCTCTTTGAATTGTAGCGGCTTCGCTTTTGTAGGAGAACCATTGTATCTTCTATTAATCCAAGATAGCAACAAGCTTCACCCAATACCAAATACCTGCATTGCATAGGGATAGTGAGATACCATTTATTCCAATAATCCTCCAAATCAATCCACATAAATCACAATTGCTAAAGAAATTGAGATGAATAATTTACCCCCATTGACCTTTTTTATCATATTGTTTACAAAGTCCAACCATAACTTTTTCTTCATATCAGAAACAAAAAAGCATTTGAGTGAAGACTGTCTATCAGATGAATCGGTTGACGAAAGAATTTTCAGAAAGAAGCTTCACTCTTTCTCTCGAAATCTCTTGTTAACTACTATTGTCTAAAGAAGTAGTCAATTCTTCATCATACACCATTTTATAGCTAAGAACGTATTCCTAAAGCATATTAGCCACTTCCTTAATTCGAAAGAAGTGTTCCAGAATTGAGTTCCAATGCTACTTCATATCTAGGCGAAAGTGCAAGTCTTTGCAACAATAAGATTAAGTCGTAACCATCTCTAATTGATCTTGTGTTGCAATAAGAGCTCTTGCTTCTTTGACATTTCTATCTAGATCTTATTCACATCATAACAAACAAGAAAAATTTTGTTTCTTAAGTATTTGAAGCTTAACAAAGCCAAACGTACACTGTACCTTAACAAAACCAAGCTTAAAACTTAAAAATGAAGAACACCAATTCTCATTTACACATTAAATCAAAAGCCCAACATCATAAAAATCTAACCTTTTTCTTGCTAAGCCACTAGTGATTCCTTTCTTCATTACCCAAACATGGATAACAAATTTATGTTACCCAAACTTTTTCAATTGATGAAATCACATATCACGATCTCAAACTCAATAAAAGAGAGATTTTTCGAAGACAAACTACAATAAGAACTAAACAGAGAAGAAAAGGGTAAATTTGGTATTAGAAGAAGCTAAAGGAGGTGATCTAATTGGGTCAATGACCTTATTCCATAATTTTAACGTGCGGAAACTTTTAATTCACAACTTAAAAAAAGGGGTGGGCTTTAGCCGTAATTCAAAAAGTCAATGGGTTTTAAGCTAATAAAGACTCAAATCAGGGTTTTTACCCCAGTTTTATGAAAAAATTGTGGGTTTTAATGGTTTTGGATTGGGTTTTATAATTCTCATACTAAAACCATTGAGAACCAAAACCGATAGAACCGCAAATAGTAAAACCCAAATTGAAACCGCTAAAACCCGATCCAAAACCGACCCATTGGCACCCCTACAAAAATCCGTGTAAATACCGCCCACCTTTATATAAGAGTATGACTAGGGCTGTCCACGGGCCAGACCTGAACATGACACACCTAGGTCCAGGCCCGACCCAAATCATATTTGATATTTTGAGCCGACCCTTATATAAGAGTACGACTAGGGTTGTTACGGGCCAGACCTGAATATGACATACCTAGGTCCAAGTCCGGCCCAAATCATATTTGATATTTTGAGTCTAAGCCTAGCCTAAGTCCTATTGGGCAAGTTTGGATTCGGGTCAGGCAGAAATCGAACCGTATCTCTTGTGTGGCAAACACAATACTAGCTAATATGGTTTCAAATTTTCTCAGTCAACTTTCAATAAATATAATAGGTATATTAATAATATTAAATATAAAACACATAAAACTATTATAGATTTCGGGCAGACCATTATTGGATCGGACATATGTATGCCCAAACCTGACTCAATAATCTTATTGGGCTAAATTTAAAGTCTAATTCTTATCGGTTCGGATTCAATCGTATTTCGGGCTTGTCCCGGCACATTGACAGCCATAAGTAAGACTCTCTTTTTCGTTGCCGCTTCGTTTCTTGTTCCGTAGCCTCCTCTTTGCATGTCTTTTGTTTCTTCTCTTCTGTGCGCCAATTATGGAGGTCATTAACTTGGATGAGGATGAATTAATAAAACAGTTGGATTATCTACCTGCTCAAATCACCCAAGACTTGATACCAACGACTCCTCCATCCTTGGATCATCTCCCGCCTCCTCCATCTTGTGGTAGAAGATGTGTTGACTGGTCCGACCTTCCGGAGCATATTTTACATTTGGCTGCAAATAGGTTTATCCACGTCAAAGATGTAATCCACTTTGCTGCTGTTTGTAAGCAATGGCATCGTTCTCTTTATAATGAACCTGGTGGTGTTTCAATTCACCGCCAAGTTCCTTTACTTATGCTTCCTAGCCAAGTTGACCCTGATGGACCAACACAAAGTTTGTACAATGTCATCGAGAAGAAGCATTACCAGTGGGAATTACCAGTCCCTAAGAATAGGTCCATCTTAAGTTCTAGCCATGGATGGTTGGTAATAGTATATGAGAACAATGATGTTAGTGTACTCAATCCTTTTCTGCCACGGAATAAAGTGATCCATCTCCCTTCTTTGACTACTTTGGATACGCCTGCTATAGTTTCTAAACCCTTTTATGTGAAGAAGGCAGTTTTGTCATCAAACCCACTGTCAAATCCGAATTGTCTAGTCATGGCAATCTATGGTGGGTTTGGGAGATTAGCTTTCTGCAAGCCGGGTGACAAAGCTTGGACCAAACTAGAATTAAAGTATGATCACATGGAAGACATTCTTTATTATGAAGATCAGTTTTACTGTGTTGATCACGTCGGAGTTGTTTTTTCTTGTGATCTCAATGAGCCTCATGGTCCCACACTATCAACTGTGGCACCAAGCCCTTTTATCTGCGATAGTGTTGCCGGCAAGTATCTTGTGGAATCATCTGGGAACTTGTTACTAATTTTAAGGAAGAGGACTTATTATGATGATGATGACGAGGAGGAGGATGAAGATGACTTTGATGAAGATGACTTTCATGACAATGATTACGTTAATGATAGTGATGATGATGACATTGATAATGTTAATGATGGTGGAGACAATGACAATGGTGATGATGTTGACAATAATAATGATAGAAACATTTATGAGTGTGATTACTTTACTCATGGATTCAGTGTCAGTGTGTTCAAGTTAGATCCTATTGACCTTAAGTGGGTTAGGTTGAGGAGCCTTTGCGGTCGTATGTTGTTTCTTGGTGATAATGGTTCTTTCTCTGTATCAGCTTCAGACTTCCCTCAATGCAAACCGGATCACATCTATGTTACTGATGATCACCATATAGGTTATTGGGATGTCGAGATAATCAAGAAAAATGGAGTTGGACCTTATGACATGGGTGTTTTCAATTTGGAAGATGAGAGATTTGAACCACACTACGAATCGGATGACATCATCATGCCTCGCCCAATTTGGATTGAGCCTACCTCGACTGTGTTGATGAAGAACATGTTTTGAAGTTTAGTAATAAAAGTGTATCAAAACTAGTAGTAAAAAGTACTTCAATTATTTTGACTTTTGAAGGTATTGTTCAAGATGGAAGCCCTCCTCCTCCTTGGAGTATAAAATTTAATTGTAAGACCAGTCACGTAGAAAGCTTGAGTGAACCTGCATCATTTTGAAGTAATTAATAAACCGATTCTTTCCAACACAGTGAGTAATCATACATTGAGAGCATTAAGAAATTAGAAGTTTGTATTTTGTGCTATGATATGCTTTGAAAAACTCTTGAAAGTTTAATGTCATCCTGATACATTGTAATTTAGATATGTTTAAATAAGTATGCTCCGTATGGACATTCATGGTAGATAAGTATGTAACTTTTAGCAGAACTATGATAGAAGAGAATTAAATCAAGGTACTGTCAGTAATAAGTGAGGCCTCCGAGTTTATATGTCCTTTTGCCTTCGATAATTTAGTACCAAATGTCAAACAATTTGTATATAAACAATTCTATATATTCAGTGATCATGTCATCAGGATATACAATCTTTGATTTTCATATTCAGTGAGTCTACTATTGAAGAAGTGGCCTTTCTTTAAACTAAAGTATTTCCTTCTTATGATCTGAATTGTGAAGCTTCGTAAGAAAATAGCTTAGTGGTATCCTTTTGTATGCCAATGGTCGTTTTGATTATTTGACTGTTAGGGTGCATTTTGAATGTTTTTGGACAATGTCTAGGTTGTTTATCCACTATTTGATGTTTGGTCAGTCTTGATGTTTTTTTACCACAATCATCATTTATAATTACCCTGCTTTAATTTTGACTATCTAGTCATAGTGAATGTTCCGCATATTGGCATTTAGAGATCATGCTCGTCCTCTTTTTGGATCGGTCTTTTGTGTAGTTACTTCTGGCTTTCAGCGTATCTGCAACTAACCTTTGATAAATCCTCAACGGCGGTTGTTTTTCGCAAGACAGCCGGTTTCGTTTTCATGTGCTGCAGTCTTCTTTTCTTAGCTGTGCACGAAGTAGTTATTTACCATCATCTAGCAAGACATTTAAGTCTTTATCTTGGGACTGGATTATAGGAATTGGACAACATCAGAGGTCTCTTCAAACGTGATACTCCATTGATCAAGCCCATGCATTTATCTTGTCTTTGAACACTGAAGCAGGAAGATAACCCGAGAATTAATAATTTTGATACATATACAAACTGTGGCCCGTTCCTTCTTGCATCTGAAGTTTTTTTACTATATGTTTCACTATTGCCTATTTCAAGAGTTGACTTGGGTCATAAATTTGATTTTTGCTGACGTTGAATTTCTAGGACGGTTTTGGTGAGCCTTTGGTGCGCCTCAGAGAGTCAGAGTCACTTTTTTTTTTTTTTACCGATAATTACATATGTTATTCTCGGAAAAAAAAGGGACACAGTATATTCTCATATGTTTTTGGCCACTATGCTCGAATGTTTGTAGTCCAATTCAATTTCTTTCAATGCATTTCTCAGATATTATTCATTTTGTGTTCTTCAATAGTTGGTCTCTTATGCAGGGTGACAGCACAAACCTGCCAACCAAAGCTGCCTCAGATAAGTTCAGCATTTCCCAGTCCAAGTTCAGTAGCAAAGGACAACCCAACAAGTACTAGTTCATCACTCCTTGATGAGATCCTGAGGAGATCTACTCCTCAATCGGATCATTCTATAAGAATAACACAAGTGGGCCATGTAAATATTAGAAGCAAGAGCATGATGGAAAATGTAAGAACATACCTTACCATGTGAAGTGATATATTTTTTTCCTTAATATCTTTCTTTTTTGGTGAAGATACAAGCTTAAAGTACATTACTCAAAAAACGTTTCAATATGATGGATTCTTTTCTAATCTCGTAAATTATTTTCAGAATGGACTGGACAAGATTAGGAGCTCAATGATTGATTGATTGAGCTAAAGAGAGTTCAGCACACTTGCTTTTTGACTGCTCTAGCAGCTATCGCTAAGCAAGTCTGGTCAATGATCAAAATGGAGCTAGGTCTCACCAGTCAAGTAAGGGACTCAAAGGCCGAATGGTACTCTAATTCTCAGAACTTGCAGGAATAGCTCAACTTAAAATGTAGTCACAAGAACCCTAGTGCGTACAACAGTACGTGCATGGTATCTGGAAAGAGAGGAACAATGTAATTAAGAATGAAGAACTGGAATAGAAGTGTACCAGGTGAACTCAATTCTATGAAAATTCATCTGGGTAAGGTGTTACTACGCCTTATGGAGGCTGAAGATTAAGTTGAGCTAAAGAGACTATTAGCTTAGAAGAAATCGGCATTGTGGTGAGGTATTAGCAAAGTGCACAGAGCTGGTGCAGCTGCACAAGGCCTGAAGATGAAGTGTCTCTCAATTCAGATGGTTCACTAAGTGATGGCAAGGCAGGATATGGTGGTCTGATCTGAAAGGAAGATGGAACTGTGTGCTTGGCCTACACTAGCAGCTCAGCAGTAAGTCACTTATGTACAGGAGGTATTAAGTTAGGAATTAAAAGTATTATAGGGGCATCTATGACCCTCTGAAGTCAGTCAGCATTATCAACAGAAAGGAGGATCAACCTTGCGGATGCAGGAATCTAGCGGCAAAGATTATATACTCGAGCACTAACTACTACACTAGTTTTGATACTTTTGTAACTGTGCACACATTTAGGCAGTTGATGTTGTGTAAAAAGTGTCTAATGATTTAAGAGTTAACTAGTATTATCCCCCCCCACTAGATGAGCCAATTAGGATTTCCCCCTACTAGATGGCCAATTAGGGTCTCCCCCCTAAACACACGGTCAACTTAGATTGACCGTTAAATTTCAAATCAAGCAACTGAAAATTACACAAATACTCAATTTTAATTAGGTGGGGGCAATTGTGTCATTTTCAGCCATTTGACTTAAAAATTAACAGTCAAACCAAGTTGACCGTGTGTTTGGAGGGGGAGACCCTAATTTCCCATCTAGTGGGGGGAAATCCTAATTGGCAGGAGGGGTGTAATACTACTTAACCCATGATTTAAATGACTCATACTTGTAGTTTATCCCTCCAATTGATTGTCGGCTTAAAGCTATAACTAGGGAGGATAAAGAAGGTCACTTGTATCTGACGTTAGATTAGTAAAAGGCTGGGGAATTGAAACCCCCCTCTTTAAGACTTCGAAAAACGACTAAAATGGGTATCGAACTTTACAAGTTTTGATAGTATGGGGACTATTTTTTTTTTTTTTTTCTCAGTCAATTTGCAAACTTTTTAATTTTTGCAATGTAGGGACTAGTTACACATGTAGTATAATTTCCCACACGGTGTTTCATAATTCACAAGTTACATACATTGTTATACACCGTGCTAACATTCTACAACCTCATGATCATGCTACAACCTCATGACCATAGAAATTAATTCGAATTGTGAAACACCGTGTGAGAAATTTAGATGTCATGTTACTAGGGCTGGCAATGGGTTGGATCGGTCCGGATATATGCAAATCAAAAACCAATCCACTTTTCAACAATACAGACCCAAAACCGGACTCGACCCGAACGAATATTTGAGTTAGAGAACCAGAACCGAACTAAAAACTTTTTTTTTTATTCCGGATCCGATCCGTTCTGGACCAATAAGCTCAATTTCAACCTGGTAAACCGATTTTTTTATAATTGGATCCTAATTTTCGTTGTATAAATATTAAATAATTTTTTTTTGCTAAACACAAAAAAAAAAAGGTACACAAATCCAAAAGACATAATGAATTATTTGAAATCCAAATTTGTAAGGGAGGATTTTCCTTTAGATAGAAACCATCTTTTTATTATATAAAAAACATTTCGTAATATTACATATGTATTTTGCATATCTTATTTTGGAACTTAAAATATTGCAATATTGCAATATTGCGGTAATAGAAATATATGGTGGAGGAAAATTAGGAAGAATAAGACTAAAAATTTTAATCGGATTAGGCGCATATAATGGTTCGGTACATACTTAATCCAGAACCAATCCAATAAGAGTCTGGTTCTGA
This sequence comes from Coptis chinensis, assembly GCF_015680905.1. Classification (NCBI taxonomy): domain Eukaryota; kingdom Viridiplantae; phylum Streptophyta; class Magnoliopsida; order Ranunculales; family Ranunculaceae; genus Coptis; species Coptis chinensis. Next base: position 81,748,361 of record NC_141464.1, read on the forward strand.
TTTTCAAGACCTAAAACTGATCCAATATGCTAACTACCTGTCCCAGACCCGCTTTTATTGGTTCGGACCGAATTGGGTATCGGTTCTTATCCGACCCATTGCCAGCCCTACATGTTACACATGTTCCCACATTGCAAAAATTAAAAAGTTTGGTTTCTTGACCGAAAAAAAAAAATAGTCCCCATATTGTCAAAACTTGTAAAGTTCAATACTTTTTTTAATCGTTTTTCGTTAAAACTTTAAGCCTTGTAAATGGTATCAGAAGCTCCCTGGGTACCAATTTCATCGATTTTTCTCTCGAGCGGATTTTACATTTTAAGTGGGTCAGAGTTTTATTTCGGACAATTCTTTCTTGGAGAAAACTACAAATGCAGCAAGTTAATTTGTTAAATGAGAATCTAATTAAGGACATCCTGAGTTGAACCCTTTTTGAACTTTAAGCATGACAAATTTGATTTCACAATTGGTACCTCAGAACTATTTAATATAATTATAAAATTTCCATTATCTATACCTTGAACATTAGACCATTTGAACAAAAACTTTACAAGTAGGCAACACCAAGACCACCCCGCCGTATCAACAAAATCATAGAGTACATTTCTCGACCCTCAAGGCCCTTCCCCCCCCCGGATAATAACCTTGCGTATATTAGAGTCTTTTTAAAGGTTTTGCTAGATCATACACCCATCCAGGAGACGGCCCAATGCCAGCATATTTCTGGGCCCATTTACACAATTCATGGGCCCTTGCATTACCCCCCCTTTTAACCCAACCATACTGTATATCTGTTTCCAAAAAAACTGAAGCTAGAGACACCAAACTTCTGTTGACAGATTCCTTACACTGCCATCTCGCAACCACTAGATCCTTTCCTTTTAAGCAACTTCATCAGATACTGGTTGTCTCCCAAAAGGACCATTCGATCCGCCTGCATGTCTTTCATCAGCTCAGCTGCTATTTCAGCTCCCTTGCATTCTAATTCCAAGGCATTTGTAGCTCTGAACTTTTTATACACAACTCCCAGCATTTTCCCATCCTTATCCTGGCATACAGCAGCAGCAGCTCCCTTACCCGAAATCCTGTCATAAGCACCATCAAAACAGGTCTTATACCAGTCTAGATAAGAAACATCCCCTATTTTATGTTCAACACTATTGTATACTAGATCACTGTCATGGTTACTATCAGAAATGCTATGGTTTGGGCCCATAGCTTTGAGCACATTTGTAGTTCGTCTGCCCACTGTTTCATAGATGCCATAGTTCTGTGGCTTCACTTTTTCAAATAGGAGCCCATTCCTTCCTTCCCATATTTCCTTCAGCATCATAATACTATAAATCCCTGCAAACCTCAGGTCCTGGTCTCCTGTCTCAGATCCCCACAGAACAAATTGTTCAATCCATGCTTTCAGCAGCTTATCCTTCTGCATGTCCACCCTTAGCCTTATTTGAGATCCAAACCTACCATAACTGTCTAGCCCATTCACACTGGAAAAAGAGATGCTCATATGTTTCTAACGCCTTCCAACACATCTTACAAGAGTGGTCTCCTTTGAATTTATGTTTCCCAGCTATTTCCCCTGTAGGCAGACCCCCCACATAAGCTTTCCAAAGGAATTGTTGAGTCCCAACATCTATTCTGAGGTTCCAAAGCTTCCTGATGATCTTAGCATTATTATTGGAGCTTTCTCCCAACTCATATTCTTTGGTCAGGTATTTATAGGCTGACTTGACTGAGTACCTCCCTTTTGAGTCCCCAAACCAGATAACTTTGTCCTTTTCCTCCAAATTAAATTTTTCTGCCTCAATTCTCTGACAAATAGGCTCAGGAAACAATTCTCCCAGCCTGTCATGATTCCATTATGAGTAATAGGTATCAATGACTTGATCCACCCTCAGAATGTCAAGGTTGTAACCTGGGTACACCTGATCTCCCAAGTATATAGGTGAGTTATTTAGGAGAGTCCATAGCTCTGAGAGGATGGGTATATCAGCCCCATTACCAAACTTCCAAACCAGACCCCCCCTTAATATCTTGCATCACATTCCTTACCCCCCTCCAGAAGTAAGATTTTTGTTCCTTTTTATCCTCTACTTTTTCCTTCCCCCAATGCCATGTATAAATACTGTTAAATTATCTAGCCCATAGGGACTCTGAATTTGTTATCAATCTCCAGCAATGCTTCCCCAGCATAGCAGTATTCATTTTCTTAGCTTTTCTGAAACCCTGCCCTTCTTGCCCTTTAGATCTACATAACTTTTCCCAGCTCAGAGTATGCATAACATTTAAGTCCTTTGACCCATTCCACCAGAAGTCCCTATTTATCTTATCCAGTCTATTTGTTATCTTCACTGGTAACTGGAACTCCCCCATAACATATATTGGCACTGCTTACCCTACACTCTTGATGAGGGTAGTCCTAGCTGCCTGAGACAACACCTTTGCCTTCCATCCTGAAACCTTTTTTTGTAGAGAATCCACCAAATAAGAGAAAGCTTTAGTCTTCTTCCTCCCTATAATCATAGGAACCCCCAAGTATTTATCTTTAACATTTAACTTCTTGACTTTCCAAAATCTCAACAACAACCTCTGATGTCTTGCATGCACATTCCTATTAAAAATAGCACTAGACTTATCTAGGCTAACTTTCTGCCCAGAGGCATCATTATATTTCCCCAAAATGGCTTTTAAACAGGCAGCCTCCCTCAAAGTAGCTTTATTATACAAGAAAAGATCATCTGCATATAACAGGTGGGAGATAGGAGGTGAATTTGGACAAACTTTGAAACCTGAGAGGTCCCTCTTGCTTTCTGCCTCCAGAATCATTCTAGAGAGGGCTTCGGTCACAAGGATAAACAAATAAGGGGATAAAGGATCACCCTGTCTCAGTCCTCTCTTAGGGATGATATAGTTAAGTGGAGTTCCATTTAGCAGCACTCTAAAGGAGATTGTTTCCAAACATTTTCTTATCAATAAAATCCACTTCCTACAGAAACATAATCTCTCCATAATCTGATATATAAATTCACATTCCACTCTGTCATAGACTTTCAACATATCCAGCTTTACTACCATCCACCCCTGTTTCCTCTTTTTCATCTGATTAAAATGGTGGAAGATTTCGCTATTTATCCCTATATTATCCCCTATAAACCTCCCTTTCACAAAAGCCCTTTGAAAAGGGAAAATGAATTTGTGTAGATAAGCCTTTAGTTTGTTTGCTAGTAGCTTAGAAATGATCTTATAGGTCTAAATTTTGGTACCAAGAGGGATTTGCTAGTGCTTTATCCAGCCTCTCCAGAATGTGGGCTTTATAGGATCTATTATTGGACCATGTGAATTTTGGCTCATGATACCCAAATCAATCAACCCCAGATCATTAACAAAATCATTAAATTCAATCATACTTTTGCTCATCACTGCCCGACCCCCATGTTTTTCATCCAAAGAAGCTATGACATTAAAGTCCCCAAAAACTAATCAAGGCCCAGGAACCAAGCTAGCAAAACTCCTGATCTCATCCCACACAAACTTCCTTTTGCATGCATATGGATTACTATAAATAAAAGTAAAGAACCATTCCTCACTAGAACTTACATATGAAATTTTACCTGTAATGTGATTCAACTGTGCTCCCAAGACGTCCACCTTGAAGCCCTGTTTCCAAAAGACCGCTAGACCACCCTTTGTGCCATCTGCTTCCACTACACAGCTACCCTCGTATTTGATTTCCTTCCTAACCAACTCCATTTTCTTCTTTGTACTTTTTGTCTCTGAACAACATACTACATCCGGCTCATGTTCTCGGATGAGGTCCTTTATTATGTGAATTGTCGATGCAGAACCCAAACCTCGACAATTCAGAGCTAGGATTGTACTCATTTCCCCAGAGGCCGCTGTTTTGGGACAGCAGCCGCGAACCCAGTTTCAGAGCAGACATCAGTACCTCCTTCTCTTCTTACTTCCAAAGCATCAGATTCATCACTTCCCTCAGACTCAATCTCAGAAGATCTATTTTCCCTAGCATCACTACTAGTCTCTAAAGATTCCGAGCTAGGATCCCCATAGGCAAAATAACTGGGGTTGCTTGTTGAGTAGTGCTCTTCAGATTCACTGTATTCAACAAAACCATCTCCTCCACTTCCATCCAAACCAGACCCCTGTAACGCCCCAAAATCAATAAAGATTACGAGGCGTTAATAAGATTACTTTCAACATTAAAATTTAAATAAACCATCATATATATATTTTTTCTACAAAAAATCCGGCAGAGTTTCCTTTGTATATTCAACATTTCATATACCTAAACCTGCCATAATCTGAAAAATCAAAATAACCTAATATTCATATATCAACCCTTCCAAGTTATATAACTTTACATAGTTTGAAAACCAAAACATATCTATATACAACATGAACTAAATATATACAACCCCATCAAAACATATACACAACACCTTCCAAAAGATAAAGTATTGGCTACACTACAAACATATACATACAGGAAAATAAAAGGTTAACTATAAACATCTTCACTCCAAAGCTTCTACTCCTCGTGCTGCTCTACATACTCCACTAAACTCGAACTGCAATCTTCGACAGTTATATCTGAAAAAGGGAGAGGGGGGGGTGAACAAAAATCCAAAGAGGGAAGATACAACTGCTATTAATCATCATAAAAATATTTCACGCATATATATAATATTCTAGTATAAGCTTAAACATTTAAATAACCAATTTAACCTTCATTGCAATATCTACCACCACCTGAGTACATTCCACAAATCAAACCACATTCTAATTAATCTACAGAGATAAATGGATGCCCAGGAAAGTATGTGGGATTTTCCGGATTACGTTAAGAATGTTTTCATCTATTAGAAACCCCATAACCGCTAAGAGATGTATTCCTTAACCATCCAATATAATTCTTTGTTGCCGGATGAATACAAAGAATTATATATAAGGAATCGCAACCAACCCTCTTCCAAACATCCCAGAGTATCGATATACAAGTATTTATAATAAACTATGGCCCGCTACCTATTTAAACGACAAACCCACGGCTAATTTAAATGACAAAGCCTGCGGCCAATTTAAATGACAATGGCCCGCGGCCTATTTAAACGACAATGGCCCACGACCTATTAAAACGACAAGCTCGCGGCTAATTTAAATGACAAATCCCGCGGCTAATTTAAATGACAAGCCCGCGGCTAATTTAAATTACTTACACCCTTAATCAATACTTACCATTCTTCAATCTAGTAATCATAACTGATAACTCAATAATATATCAAGCTACACTATCAACTAACTTCCATCTCTAAAACCAATACCATATATAGCCAATCATTCTACAGCACAACCAAGCAATCACACACATCACATCAAAATATCATACAATATATATTTTTCATAAATGACTAAGAGAAGTAATATCCACCTACCTTCTACTTGCAACCGAACCCAAGCCTCAGTTAACTCGCAACCACTAGTTCTCTTCCATTCCAAACCACTGAAATAAATATTGGTAACTTATATTAATCATTAAGTCATACTCTAAACTTACAAGAATTCTCTAGTTTCTAACCGAAATACCAAACACTACTACACTCAACATGATTTAAAATTCATCGACGACAATTGAAATACACTCCATCAAGTATCGTTCATATCCTCCATTCAATATAATCAACTAACACAATGAAAATTACAACTACTCAGCTTCAAATTCGTGTTTCTACAAGTACCTAACAAAAACCCATGAAAAATCATGTCTAAACACTTAAAAACTAAAGAATATAGTATGATTCTCATAGCATAATGATATGGTAGTGTTTAAATCATAAATTTCTACTCAAAATACAATTCTAGATGATAAAAAAAGAAGAAGAAGCAAAGAGGACGGAAAATCAGCAAACTTACCACTTAAAAGCTTTAAATTCGTCACCCAAATCAATCCCAAAACCACCCTAATCACCTAGAGAACTCAATTCAATCATTTCTAAACAAAACCCCTCTAAATTTTGTTTGAAAGCGCAAGCTTTCTTTGAATATTGAATATGCTTTCTTTTAAAACTAAAAACTCTGTTTTTTACGTAAAAGGTTTTATGTTTATCTACTAAAACTCTTAAACAAATAACATATTTATTATAAAGCCCTCCCTTTGTTCCAACTTAAGCAAATAAGCCCTCCCTTCTATCTACTAAAAAAAACCCTTAACTTTTTCTATACTAACCCTTTATTAAAAATAATATATATATATATACCTAACCAATGCTAACACTCCAAATAAATTAATATTATATTAACAACTAATATCAATAGTAATTAAGATTAATCCACCCATAAACCTTGCATCATTACAACCCCAGCTCACTTTCATCATCACTCCCAAGCTTGCCAACAGAATCCGAATCATCCTTACCTCCACCCCCCTTCCTATTACTTTCATCAGGCAAACTCCAACTAGCTCCACTAACCACTTCCTTTTCTTCTACCTCAGCCTCTTGTTCTTGACTCTTTCTTTGGGTGGCCTCACTACTCTCTTCAGATATACCAATCTCAAAGCCTTTCTCTGCATAACCCTTTCCCCTCTGAAACAGGGGTGCATATCTTGGGTCCCAAGTTTCCTTTCTTCCTTCCCCAACTCCCCTGTTTTGTCTCCTTTCTCTTAGTTCTTGTTCTATGGAGTTCCTATTGTCTGAACCCTTTGTGCTCGACTCAATCTCCACCACTTCACTAGCCTTGATCTCTCTTCCTTCGTGGTAAGCCACACACATTTTTTTTTCCTTCCCTTACCTCATTCCTCTCTTCATACCCCTCTAGTTTCCTTTTATTTCTCTATGTTTCAGTGTCCCTCTTAGATTTTTCTTTCCTGTCTGTTAACCCATCCTCCCAGTGTCTCCTACATCTCCTATCTTCTTTCACATCCACCTTTTCCCGAGCTTGTTCCCCACTACGTACTCTTAAAGCGTTGTGGCATCGAGGGAGAAACCTTCTTGTTCTATACCATTTTCCTCCTCTTCTCCTTAGCTTGGTATACCTTTAACTCCGCTAACTCCTCCGTACTTAGATCAAGTGGACGCTTGAAACTCCGATTATTGCTTTTGGAGATGTTTCCTTTCCCCAACACTTCTTTTTCCAAGCTTTATGACTCTGTTCTGTTATTCTCTTTATGTTCAGAGCACACTGCCTCCTCAAGCTGCTCACTACAAACTTCTACAGACTCCACATGTTCCAGATCCTCTCTCTCTTTTCTGCTCCCATGCTCTGCGTTTCCTTCTAGACAACCTTTTTCCTTCTCTTGTAAAAACGGTTCTTTGCATAAACCAGCCCTTTGGATATCAACCCTCATTTCTTGATCGTTAGCCGAACTGGTGAGCTCTTGGTTTACCTCTTTTTGATCTGGCTCTACACCCTTTTCCAACTGGAAGTCAGGCTTGGGCTTCTCCATATCCTGTAGAGGCCCCTCTAAGCCCAGCCCAAAGTCGACCTGAGAAAGAGATGTTGCACCAATATCTCTATGATGGGCCCTTTCCTCTTTCTCTATTTCTATTCGGCTTTCTCCATCGCTCTGGCCCCGCCCAATACCCATGCAATCCTTATATCCATCCACAACCATCCAATCCACATCTCCATACACCTCTCGTTCCTGACATACCTTCCCCCCCCAAGCTTTCCTCATTTGGATTATATTCCCCTAAACCTTCATTCGTAGGACCACTACCTCCTTCTAAAACCGTTATACTATGTGGTCCTTCCCTTCTGACCTCTGACATATACTTCTTTTCCTTGTCCATATCCTTCCTATCCAGACCATGCTCCTCTGTCTGACTTCCGTTAGAAAGGACAACTTCCCCAGCTGGATCACTTATTTCCATCCCATCTACCTCCATTTGTTCCTTTTCCGTTACCTCAGTTACCTCCGTTACTTCCAGTATCTCCTCCACCGTGTTTTTTTCCATGGCTTGTCTCATCTCCACCAAAGTTTGCCGCAAGTCTTGGTCTTCCCTCTTCTCCTTCTGGGGGTCACAAACCATCATTTTCTATTCCTGGATACCCTTCCCAAATTTGTAGGAACTGGCTCTGACTCTACTGGTTAAAGATAACAAACTTTGTAAATGGCCTTTCCCTCTTCTTTGCGTGACCCCTGGGTGTTTGTCAAGATCCTCACATTCCTTATAATCATGGCCTATTAGCCCACAAAAGTAACAGCATAGTGGCAGTCTCTCGAACCGAAACGTGATTTTTACCACCGTTCTTTCATCCAGTTCCGCCATAGTCTCCTCTACCACCCTCTTTTTTACCGGGAAATCCACTTGAACTCTAGTGAAGGAGGATCTACTATCTGCGCCACCAACTGCATCCAAAGCTACCACACTCCCAATTAACCCACTCCCAATAGCTTGTATTTCCTCCCAGTGTCTTCTCTCCATTGGGAGTCCATAAATCTGTATCCACATCTAAAAAATTTGGAAATCATACATTTCAAGAGCTTTATTTGGTTCCCACTCTTTAAAGGACATCACATACCCATGTATTAACTGTCGGGGCAAAACGTCAACCCGACACTCCCGATGTAACGGTGCTTCCGAAAACTCGAGAGAGATGGGATTAGGTATTTTGAAGGGAGAGACTGCACCAACGTTCTGGTTGCCTACGTACCCAGTAAGGAATAATCCGGGATCAAGTCTCTTAAAAACGTAGTTCTGGAGACTGCATAAGCCTCCGTATATATAGCAATCTCCTGCCTTGGCGGCCAAGAAAGTGATTCTCAGAGATTACCTTTCCTCATGAATCCTAGTACGATCCTATCTAAAATAGGATCATTCCCCAAAATTTTATTCTATCATCGTGCAGGATCTTATTGGATTGCAATAGGATTTATCGCCTCCGCGGATCGGGTTACTGGATCAGAATTATCCGTACCGATGTTCTATCCTTGTGCAAGATCTTATCAGATTGCGCTAGGATTCCTCGCCTCTGCGAATCGGGTTACTGGGTCAGAATCATCCGGACGGATTTGATCCATGAACTTGGGCCACCCGGATGGGCCCTGGACATGTTGTGAACTTTGATGGATTAGAGGGCCGGATGATCCAAAAGTGTTTATTTGACCGCCACCCGACTAATCCACTCCCGGTCCATAGTCCGAGTACGTTCTGGACCGAAAATATGATATAGGGTACACACATTAACCAAGGACCATTTTCCAGGACAAAATCCATTTCCTCCTTATCTAAGAAATGAACCTTAAAGATCCCCTTAGTAATAGAGGATATAATAAACTTTGATTTTGTTTCCCATTGCTTAGCCAGTTGTGCTTTGATATCTTCATCAGTGAACCTCTTGGGGGAGAACAGTTTCCCTAGAATAGAGTTTTCCCACTCTTTTAGTTCATTGGGCTTTAGCTTCCCAAGTTTGATATGATGTGGATATGAGGGGGAAAGCTTCCATTTCCTATCCAAATCACTTTGTAACTTATGTTATTATGTACCTCTGTGTTTTCAGAGATATAGCCATCTTCCTCCGCCATGATACCCAAACCCCCACACTAAAAAAACCAAAAACCCCTAACCCTAACAGAGCCAAACCAGAGCAAAAGCTAAAAACAGACCAGCAGGAAAGAGGACAAAAGAAAACCAACAGATACAGAAGAAAGAGGGAGACGAGAGGGTAGTGAAAGGATAAGGGGGAGATTGGGACCTATCAGGAGACAGGTGGGATCAAAGGATAGAGGCAGTCAGTGAAAGGGAAAGGGAGAGAGAAACCTTTTTTACTTTCTTTAATGAAGGTATTGTTTCTGGAAGGTATGGCGTCTTGGCTATGCAATGTGATAGTAATTTCGAAGATGTGTCGACGCAAATGTTTTAAGAATTCTTAGTCCCAACTACTGTCTAGTACCATGTCTGGGTGCCAGACTTAAAGTGCTAAATTATCCTTCAGCAAGATACAGGAAGTGCAAGCTGATACAATCTTGATGTGATTGTATCAAAGATCGAACTGGAATTATTACTAGGAAATTCCTAGCCTCCTAATTAGTTATTTAGTTATACCTTGGAAACTGATCCTCTGATCCAAACTCAGCAAAGACTCTTTCATTCATAATTTAGTGTATGACCAAGGCTTAAATGAACACTTCTACTACTATTACTACTAACTCATGAGTTCCCCAGATTCACACCAATTACCTACTTTCGAGACAAAACTAAACAGAAAAAAGAAATCATAAGTTTATACGATCTCCTTGGGATGTAGTGTATAATCGGTTTTAATTGTTAATGCAACTTCACTTTCAAAACGAGAGAAACCGCATCATCATTGTGCCAAAAAATCACCCAAAGCATAGCCCCGAGATCAAATCATGTGAAACATAGAGCACCACCGCAACTATGCAATTACAAACTCCCTTCTAAAATATTTTTTTCTTTTTTAACATCTCAACTCTTAAGAAGTTACACAATGCTACATTCTAATACAAATCTACAACGAACTACTTATAATGTCTATAATAAAGTATTAGCTAGGGAAATGAATTTACACATTCACATTTCCCATTTCGATGCTGCTCGCAAGAGGGACATACTCTCCAAGATAACTGCCAAGGTGGTCATGCAGAGTAACCTTATTGATATTTTCACAATGATACTGTTGTGAATAATTAACTGCGGAAACAACGTTACCCACACCAAACGGATCAATCCTACACAAAGATTGATCTTTCTCAATAGACAAGACTTCAACACCCTCCAGGCAATATCCCAACACTTCTCAATATCAAATAACAAGCATATGAAATAAAAACAATCAATGTAAAAGAAGAACAAACCACAAGACGAGATATATCGTGGTTCGCAATTTGCCTACTTCCACATTATGAGTTCCAAGCTTTACTAGATGTCCTGAGTAACCGACACAAGTCTCTCTCAATTCACTCACAAAGAATGAACACTCAACTCACAAAGAATTGTTCTCTTGTAATCACTCTCTTCTTGGTTTTGGAAAAGTTAAGTTTTCCAAAACTGATTTTGTTTTTATACCAAAACCAAAAATCGCGTTATTCTTTATGGCCCGCAAAAGACCCTCGAAGGCTGGCGCCTATCCGGGACTCTGGCGGCGCCTCGCATAAAGAAAGCCATGAGCGCGGGCGCGCCTTCTTTGAGCGCGGGCGCTAAAATCATCGGAGGTAGTGAGCGAAGTCGCGCCAGCTCTGGCCTCCCCACCGTCGAGAAAGAAATTTTCTCTACATTCTCCACCTCGGTGAGGTTTTAACACATAAAACCAAGCCGAACACATCCAAAGAAGATCACATCCAAAGTAGGAACACCTCCAAGAAGGAAGACTTCAGCGATCAACCGCCTCGGCGGCGATGCCCACACGGGCTCTTTCAAACATGTAGGATTTGGAGCAAGTCCAAACAAAGTTGGAACTTAACTCCGGTGACAACTTTTCGGTCGGATATCGCCAGGGTTGTCATGGGTGTCTACTTTCTCAAGTGCTACATCACCATCCTCAACGACATCCCGTATAAAGTGATATCGACATCAATATGCTTGGTCCGACCATGATGAACTTGGTTCTTCGCCAAATGAATAATAGCACTCGACTATCACAATACACAAAGAACACCGTTTCGCTTCGCTACCCAAATCATCTAGAAGACCTGAAGCCATAGTGCCTCTTTTCATTGCCTCGCCATCGCCATATACTCGCCTCTCGGTAGTAGATAGAGCAACTCAGAAGCACAGAATAGACCTCCAACTAACCGTGCACCATGCATCATAAACACATAACCAATGAGTCGATCGCCGCCTATCTAGATCACCCGCATAATCGAATCCACAAACCCACCGACATAACAAGTGCCTCCACCATAAGCTAATCCCACATCCAAAGTACCCTTCAAGTACCTTAGTACCCATTTCATCGCCTCCCAATGCCGCTTCCCGTGATTTGCCATATACCGCCCACAACACTAATCCGCTGCGGAAATGTCCGGGCGCAGCACACCATAGCATACATCAAACTACCCACGGCACTTGCATAAGGAACATTAGCCATATGCTTTTGTTCCTCCAATCAACTAGGAGAGAACTTAGTCGAAAGCCTAAAATGCCCAAATTTAAAAGGAGTAGAAACCGACTTTGCATTCTCCATACCAAATCGAGAAATTTCTTTCAATGTATTTCTTCCGAGATACAACTATCCGCCGCTTCTTCCTATCTCTCGTCAATCTCCATGCCCAAGATATCTTCTTGGCTCCACCTAAGTCTTTCATCTCAAACTCGAGCTAAGTTGAGATTTCAACTTGTCTATCTCCACCATGCTTTTGGAAGCAATAAGCATGTCATCCACATAAAGCGGGAGATAGATGAAGTCATTACCACGGCCTTCTAAAGTAGACACGCCAGATCATACTTACTTCGGGGTGTACTCATGTTGCATCATGAATGTGTCAAAGCCATACCATTGCTCGGGCGATTGCTAACCCGCATAAAGGACCCATTCAATTTGCATACATAATCTTCTTTTCTCAAAGAACGACAAACCCTTCAGTTGTCTCATATAGATCTCTTCTTCCAAGTCCCCATGCAAGAAAGTTTTCACATCAAGTTGCTCTAACTCCCAAATGAAGTGAGCAACTAAACTTAATAACACACGAATGGACGTATGTTTGACCACCGGGAAAATACCTCATTGTAGTCAACTCCTTCCTTCGTGAAAACCCTTTGCTACCACTCTTGCCTTGTACCCGATCTTTTTCGGACTCGGGGAAGGACCTCTTTCTTTTCAACACCCATTTATCGCCGATAGTCCTTTTGCCCTTTTCGCAATAAAACTAGGTCCCATGTGTGATTTTTATCAAGAGATTCCATCTCGCTTGCATAGCTACCAACCAATCTCTGTAGAATGAGCATCTCTAATGCGGCTTCCTTGAAGCTATCCGCTCATCATCTTCGATATTCGGTCGCATATGCCACTAAATCCACCGACCATAGTGTTTCACGGCTTCTCGTGCCCATACTTGTGCACTTCTTTAACTTGTCTCGTGGCCTGGGTCACCACTACAAGTTCGCGGATGCTCTTTTGCTCTTCTTCCCGTTGTCGTGGGTTCCATGATGTGGTATCTCATCATGATCTAACCAATCATCTGGCACGATCGGACAACTCAAGCTCGGTGGCTTGAACTTCTATAGACTCACCATTCTCGCTTCAAACCTACTTCTGCCATCAAAGATAACACGGAAGTCTCATCAAAAGTAACATCTCTCTGCGACCCGGAACTTGTGGGCTTCTAGACACCACAATCTGTATCCCTTTACCCCATTTGCGAAGCCTAAGAATATGGCCTTCTTAGCTCTGTGGATCTAGCTTGTCGTCCCTCACATGGTAGTAAGTCGTCGATCCAAACACTCTTCAAGATACTATAATCAATTTGGGTTACCCGACCACACCTCATAAGGTGTCCCGCAATCTATAGCCGTAATCGGTGACCTATATTGCATGTAACACGCCATGGACACCGATTCGCCTAATACTTTTGCCTGGGGACCGGCATTAGACAATAAACATCTTGCTCTTTCAAGCAAAGTTCTATTCATCCTCTCGCCATTCCATTCTCATTGTGGCGTGCCCCTCGATCATCGATTAATGTCCGGCAATTCCCTTGCGCCGCAGAACTCTTGGAAAGGTCCATAGGTATACTCGGCACCATTGTCGGACCGTAATGTCTTTACCTTCCTATCCGCGATTCTCAACCCTTTGCCTTCCACTTCTTAAATGTCTCAAACACTTCATCTTTTCGATTTCATCATATACACCCACACATAATGAGTATGATCATCAATGAATGAGACATAATAGCGATTACCTCCCCTTTGAAGCCACCCGGAGGTCCCCAAACATCCGTATGCACATAATCAAGGATGCCTCGCTTGTCGTGTGCTTGCTTGACTTGAACTTGACTCTGATTTGCTTCCCATAGACGCAATGCTCACGCAACCCCATACTTGGCTTCTTCAAGTTCTTCAAGAACCCTCGCCAGCACAACTCGGACAAACCCTTTTCACTCATATGCCCTAAACGATATGCCACATCTTAGTGCACTTCGGAATCATTACTACATGCACCCATCGCTACATCGCTTATCACCGCACTACCAATCGAGTATACAAGGTTCCATATTTTTGACCCTTCATAACAATTAAAGAGCCATTAACAATATTTAGGACTCCACCTTCGCCACAAACTTGTGGCCTTTGGAATCCAAGGTACCAAGAGAAATAAGACTTTTCTTTAGCTCGGGAACATGTCTCACATCGGTTAGAGTCCTCACTACACCATCATACATCTTGACCAGTATAGTTCCAATTCCTACCGCCTTTACAAGCAACGCCATTACCCATTAAAACGGAACCACCATCAATGCTCTCATAAGAAGTAAACCACTTTCTATTCGGGCACATATGATAGGAACATCCGAATCAAGAATCCACCTCTCGGTCATATAGTCTTGTGTGGACACACAAAGACCAAAACTCCTCCTCTTCAGAGCTCAAGCATAATTTGCCTCAAATTTTGCCTTTACCTTTCTTCGACCATCTCTCTTGTTCTCTTTCTTGGTGGGGACAATTACTTGCGTAATGTCCTTTTCATTGCAATTGTAGCCTTAATCAGCACATGTTTTAAAGGCTTCTTTGACTTGGACCTAGAATTATCATTACTTGAATAATTCCTGTTCGGATAAATTTCCTCTTGCCACTAGCCCCTCGACTTGCATCAATGCTATTCTCTACACGTGTCTTCTTCTTCATTAACTCATAAGAAAGAAGAGCACTCAAACTTCGCCAAGATCGGCGACTTCTCTCGCTCATGAATGTAGTCATTAGATGCTCATAGCTTTCCGGCAAGGAGAATATTAAACATGCCGCTTGATCCTCATCATCCATCTTCATACCAACATTCAAATAATCCGCTAGACGCGTCGGGAACTCACTCACGTGCTCTTGCATCGTTGAACCATCGACCATCATGTACCGATAAAGACGCTTCTTAAGGTACATCTTGTTCGTCATGCTCTTGGTCATATACATAGACTCTAGTTTGAGCCAAATACCGGCAATGTATTTTCTCCCATCACACTATACATGACCTCATTAGCAAGACATAACCGGATTGATGAACAAGCCCTCAAGATCGAACTCTTCCCAATCATCATTACTCATACTCGCCTTAGATTTAATCCCTTCAAAGCCTCAGGCAAACCTTGTTGGATGAGGATGTCCTTTACTTGGACTTGCCAAATCCCAAAGTTATTCTTCCCATTAAACTTCTACTTCAAACCTTGCGTTTGACATCTTGGGAGCCATCTTTCAAGTTACACACAATAACTCAAAAGAAACAGTTTCACCTCGAATTTAATCAACACCTTGTCTACACAAATTTTTTAGTACTAAACTCAAAATCCTAGGTCGTCATATACCTACGCCTCGATACCAATTGTTGTGAATAATTAATCATGGAAACAACGCTATTACCCACACCAAACGGATCAATCCTACACAAAGATTGATCTTTCTCGATAGACAAGACTTCAACACCCCGGGCAATATCCCAACACTTCCAATATCAAATAACAAGCATATGAAATAAAACAATCAATGTAAAAAAGAACAAACCACAAGACGAGATATATCGTGGTTCGGCAATTTGCCTACTTCCACATCGCGAAGTTCCAAGCTTTACTAGATGTCCGGAGTAACTGATTACAAGTCTCTCTCAATCCACTCACAAAGAATGAACACTCAACTCACAAAGAATTGTTCTCTTGTAATCACTCTCTTTCTTGGTTTTGGAAAAGTTAAGTTTTCCAAAAAACTGATTTTGTTTTTATACCAAAAAACCAAAAATCGCGGTTCTTGTAATGAGGCCCGCAAAAGACTGACCTGGCGGGCGCTATTTAAAGCCATGGCTGGCGCTGGCTTTTCTTTTGGCGCTATAAATCATCGGAGTGAGCGCGAGTCGCTTTCACTCGAAGGCCAGCGGCGGCCTCGACCGTGAGAAACAGAAATTTTCTCTACAGATACCCTCTACAGACGCAGTACATGACACATTGCACCAACAAGCTAATGAAATTGACAATCACCAAAACAACAATCAATAATGCACCCACCAAAAGCCTAAAGAGAACTCCATGATCTTTCCCACCTTGAATAACAGCTGACCTGAAAACAATCCCAATTGCCATACATATTAAAAGGTATGAAATCACAAGTGTCATAGCCACTTTCTTGTTTCCCTTCAACAGCTTATTACTTCTCTTCATTGCAGCCAACCCATAAACTGGTTCAAACACCGAAAGAACACTGGCAAGGTGCCACATCGCTGTGACATAGACATGTATATCAAAGACAACATAGAGGTTAAAAAAGGTGAACATTAAGCCCATTGTGTCATCTGCGTCGACGAGCATGATGAAACCCACCGAGCACATAAGGAAGAACACGTTTTATGTAAGCATCAAGAAGGAGGCGAAGAGGAAGTTGATGAAGAGGCGTTTGAAGGCACGAGGAATGGCGGAGAGGATGGAGTTGAAAGAGACTGGTTTGGAAGTGTAGATGGAGGCAAAAGTGAAGGCTACCGCGCCAGTGGACAGGAGGGAGAAGATAAAGAGGATGACACTATAGAAGAAATGAGTCGAGAAGAACTTTGCCCAAAGATAAGGTTCGGTTTGGATCATTTCGAGGTTCAGGAGAGACTCAAAGTAAAGAGAGTGGACAAGGATGGCAAGAGATAAGGGGAGTATCAAGGTTAATGTTATGAGGATGAAGGTTTTTGAGGACCATCTTGGGATCTTCATTGATGTTTTGACAATGTCTATTGGCCTTTGGAATTGAAGCTCAACTTCATCATCAACAGTATGATCCATCACTCAAGCTACATACACACAGACACCACCGTACTCAAATAATCCCCCAAAAGACGCGATGAAGCTTATAGATACAAATGCTTAAGCAAGTTACATTATGAAATATCTTGGGCTCTTGGTTTTGCATATAACAAAATATCTTAATTATGTCCTTTGCATAGCCCTTTCCAGAGATACTAAATTAACTCTGACTGTACCTATAACACCCCGTGTTTTTATACGTATTTTTCTATTTAATTAATTAAATAAATTGTTTATTTTAAAAATTCGTCGGATTGGACTCGGGATACGTGGGCTTGGTTTTGGGCCCGAGTCGTGTTGGGCTTGGGTTTGAGACCAAGTATATAAACACATTGTTACAGAAAATAGGGTTCGAGAATAATAAAATAATAATGAAAATGGAAGCAGAGATGAAAATTTGGATTTACGGAGGGTGGAGCTGACGGCGCTCGGACTTCGGAGAAATTAAGTAGGAGTCGTTCATACCGGTGAGTAGATTTTATCTCTCACCACTACTAGAACTATGATTTTGGTGTGTTTAGAACTTATGAAATTACCGTCCATATAAAACCGCATTGTGAGTAGATTAGTTTCTATTTCCGCGTTATAAACTTTTATTGTTAAAGATTTCGCTCATGTTTTCAATTCATTATTCGGTTATTATTAATCGTCTTGTCTTTTGGGTTGTTTGAACCCTTGTTGTTTTGGCTTTGTATCGAGTTGTTGGACGTCCGGATGTCCGAAGCTTGGAGAGCGTCAATGGCGTCTCAAGCCAAGATAAAGAAAACGTTTTTTCTATTTTGTATCGAACCGTTGGACGGTTTGGAGTTTTGGTAATGGACGCCGCGGCCCCCATGGATCATCTTGCCTTATTTTTATCTTTGTATTGGTGGGTGTTGGTGTGTTAGAGAGTTGGGGTTTTGTTTGAAGCTTGGTAAAAGCTTGAACAGCTATTAATGGAGGCGCGCGCTCATCCTGTTTTTTTGTGTGATTTATCTTGGATTGTTGTTTTGTTTGGATGTTGGTTATTGGGTTGTTGTTGAGAAGTGGGATAGTGTAGAATGTATGAAATTTGTCGATTAGGTGTTGGAATTGGACAATTTAAGCTTGAAGGATTAGTAATGGCCGTAGATCGCGATTTTTTTTCGATATAAGGAAATCGTGATTTGTTAGTATAGATAGGTAGGGGTTTGAAAATGGAACAAAACCCATTTGGGTTCTTTTGATTATAGGTGGCCTATGGTGGTATTTGTGGTGGTGATGGCCGGTGGAGTGAGGAAAGAAGATGATAAGCGAAATTCATGTTTGATGTTGGGCTTGGGCTTGACCAAATTCTAGTGTGGGTTGGAAATAACCAACTCATCTTGAGTGATGGCTGGCCGGTGGTGGCTAGAGCTGTGGAGGTTTTGGTGAGGAAGGAAGATGAAAAGAACCCACGATTTGGGCTTGGGCCCAATCGTGGAGTGAAACTATGTAGATTTTCAAATTTGGTTTTGTATTAGACTTTGGGCTTTAGGTCATGGGCTTTTGGGGTTAGATAAGTTTGGACTGGTTGACTGCTGTTGACCCTTGGCGTCGACTTTGACTGTTGACCAGAGTGGACTTTGACTTTGACTTTGACTTTGACCAGGGTTGACTTTGACCAGTTGACCCGAAAATTTGACTTTTTCCTAAAAATATGATTGATTCTATTAGGATAAGTCTAGGACTATTAGCATGCTTGGCTTTAGACTAAGACCGTTATATATCGTGTGTATGTGTATTGACTATATGTGATTTTGCAAGATTTTTATGATATGCAACGTTATGACACTAAGACATCCCTGAAATTAATAACGCGTAAATCAAAAATACAGGAATCAAGATACTCATTCGTTCTTTGAAATGATACATAAAATAAAGTTCAATAATGCGTAAATAAAGTTACCGCAACCTTTTTAGATCTCTCAACGCCTCAAGTTTTGGAATTGAGTTTATGACTGATGAAGTCATATGTTAGGTGGGCATTTATTGAATGTGCCATAAATGGCCCGTTAGCGTTATATAAGGGTATTAATTGAATGTGCCATGAATGACCCGTGTATTCATTGAATGTGCCATGAATGACCGGATAGTTTGGAATTTGCCTAAAGAGGAACTAAGGTATTAAGCCATGGTTAGTTGTATTCCTTGAGTGTCTGAGGAATGTAAGGTTAGGTATTCCTTGAATGTGGCGGAATGACCTAAGGTACATAGGTTGTGAAATATGTGTATAAGAAAAGTAATTGATTAATTAATAAGAGAAATTAATTTGATTGTGCAAGTGTGCTTGGGTTTACTTTTGAATACCTATAGGATATCGACAGATGTTAGAAGTTCTAACTTTCTTTTCGCGAGGAGGGGTAGGACTTAATAACATTTTGTCTTGACGCCGGTCCTACCCTTATCTGTGGCGGATATCGGTAAGTGTAATTTAATTATTTAGATATTAAAAGGGAGTTATTAGAATGAGTTAATAAAATGGAGGTTAATAAAATGGAAGTTTTGCTTGGGAAGAAATTATGCCGGTTAAAATGACGGAACTACCTGTCTTCCAAGCTGAGAATGATTAGGTTATGATAGATTTAAAGTGTGAATTGGATAAGTAAAGTTTGAAATGTTTATATGTTTTAGTCTACTCATACCAAAGAAATTCAATTTGTTTGACCCATGTTTGCTTTGTTTTGGCAACGTGGGTGTGTTCTTGGGAACATAGGTGGAAGGCAGTGGAATCGCGGCGTGTGATTGGGATTCTCGCCTGGAGCAGTCTGGGAGTTTAGTTTATTAGGTATGATCTTTTGGAAGGATGTAATAACGTAGGTTACATTTTCATATGACATGAAATACAATGTTGAAGACCTGTTATTCTTAAAGTTTGTTTATGTTTGTATTGGGATGGAAGAAAGTTTTTGATAAAGTGATAGTTGGGGAATATTGGAGTTTTTGTTGTTAAGTTGATCATGTTGTGATGTGGGTTTTAGGTTTTGACATGTGTTGTATCACCCCGTCATAGCCTGGGTTTTTAGACAATTGAATATAGTGATGTTTGAGATATTTATATTTCAAATATTCATTATTTTAATTGTTTAGAAAATCGGGCTGTGACAGTACCAGTGTTCAAAGTTCAAACACTGTTCAAAGACTAAATCAGATATACTCGGTTTTGATTTGCATCAGATAACAGAGTATCCGGAGTTCAGGACTGATGCTGCTGCAACTATATTCCCATCTTGAGGGCAGACAGCAGACCACAGATGGGACCATGCTAAAAGTTGATGGGCATGCAAGAAGCACAATTATTACTTGTTAGCGTTGCAAGAAGTATACATGGTCAAGAAGAATATAACCCAGCACATCAAGATGGAAGGAGCGAGATGGCCAAAATGTGATGAAGACACACACACACCTAAGGCCCAAACTACCAAGGAAGGCTGAGGGAAACTGATATCCACACAGATCAATGACTCATGGATCCATTTCAGTGTAGCGATTTGGATATCCTTTATTTTGGAACATCTATTAATGGTTTAAAGGAAAAGGAAATGTGCAAAACTACTGATACCAACTAATGCTTCGATCACTAGCACGTTCATTCCTATCTAATGAATCTTTCCCAGTATTCCCTGGATCATTGCTTTGAGCCGTGTTTCCATTGTTCCTTGAGTTGTTTTTCCACTTTAATCTCATATTTAAGATAATCCCCAAAACATCTCACAGTTGGTTTCAATTTGGACAAAAGTTAATCCTACAACGTCATGTAAAAGAAAATTAATCACAGACACAATTTAGCCAAGATAGCCAAATGAGTAGTGTTGTGACGCAAAAGTTAGATATTATACGTTTATTGAAACCAACCAATGTGGAAAAGGTGATTAAAAATAATATGTTAAAACCTTTAGAAAAAAAATGCAGCATAATACATTTAAAAATCTAGGCTATTACGCTTTCTTAGGATTGTCCCTATTTAGCCACTGTGGACATCCGACAGTGTGGTTTTTGGACTCCGGACAACAGTTTCCTAGGAGGTCACCCATTTTTAGACTACTGCTGCCCGAGCACGCTTAACTGTGGAGTTCCTACGAAATCTAGCAGCCAAACGATCTGGAAAAGGCCTCGACGTTAGGATTTGGAGGATCAATTACTCATAGCAAGGATATTTGGATAGCCACTTATGCGAAGTGAGATCACACCATGGCGCAACCGTCACCTATATCCGGGCTAGACACCTTTCCATCATACACCTAGCTAGGCTATTTATCCTATATAAATAATGTTGTGTGAGAAACTCAACACTCCTACTCTCGAAGAAAAAAAAACAACAACTCACAATGCTTCTCCTCACACTTTTTATTCTAACCATTTTAGGGCCAACACCACCACCACCATCACTATGCATTCCCAACCCTGACCCACTCGATCTCTCCACCACCACCAACACCAATATACTATGAACCTTCTCCATCAGTACTACCACCACCACCATACTATGAACCTTCTCCATCAGTACTACCACCACCACCATACTATGAACCCTCACTCAGGGATGGAGTTAGGATTCTAAGCCAGGGGGTGCGAGATTATGTAGACACCCCACTCCACCCCCAAAAAACTGTATGAAATTTTTATTTTTATTTTTGTTAGAAGTTTTAAACAATAAAAATCAACAAAATTATGCATTTATTTCAATTCACAAAACCAGAGTGCATGCGTTGACTACTGAGAATTGAATATGGACTGACGAAGTTAACTACTTAAGCACTTAAGCCATTAATTATATTGATACTACTATGTCTATATATATCTACATAATCTAGTCCACAAGTCTATAATAATTAAATATGGACTGACAAAGCTAACTAATTAAGCACTTAAGTCATTAATTATAGGGTTAATTGGCCAAACCACCCCCCCCCTACTCCGTCCCGGCCCCATACAGAAATCATCCATATTTGCTCTATTGCCTAAAGTACCCCTTGGGAGTAAACACAAATGTATGTAAAATGAGAGGTTTTGGCCAATTAATCCTAAAAATATTAACCGAGATATGCAAAGTGTCACCTGACCTTATTATTCGGGCGGGTAGTTGTAGAGTTGGGTAATTGGGTTAACACTTTCTTCAAATTCAAATCGGGTCGAATCCAAACAAATTTTCTTTGAAACAAATAAAACACACTATTCATCGATATTGTTAATGTGGTGAAAGTTGGTTTTGTGCACACCCAAGTTTTTTGGGTGTTAGCTATGAAGTTTGTGCTTGGGCCTTGTCTCAATTTGGAGGCCCATTGGGATAAGCTGGTTTAGGCCAAGAACCAAAATATCGCCGATATATCTTTGTTTTTTAGGTACCCGATATGGATATATTGCGATATATCAGATGGATATATTGACACATTTTGTATTTGATATATATCATATTTTCCGATATATATAATATATTCGATATGTATCGTTGCCTTTGACCAATTTTTATTAATATATCAATGATATTTTTGATATATCGACATACAATACAAAATTTTGACCAGTCAACAAAAAGATATATATCCTCCGATATATTGATATATATAATATATATTGGTTTTTGGGAGTTCGATATATCGCCCGACATCTAAATATTTGGCCTTAGTTTAGACTTTAGATTGTATGTTTTCATCTGTGCACTAGTGTAATATCTATTGGATTTTTTGCCCCCAGAGAGGCAAAGACTGACAGCCAACAGAGGCATCTCTCAAACATTAGTTAATTGGTCAAAAAAGATAACCCATATGTTAAGTACCAGGTTCCTAAACTTGACCATAGTTTCTATGGAGTTGTTGATTTTACTCAGTGTCATCGTTTTTTCTTGTTACTCAGAGACTAGCCAGCAGGAAAATAGTTACCTTAACGAAACCTTCCCCACAAGCCACAACACAAAGGAATATAGCCATATAGGGAAAAACAATTTTTTTTTTCGATAATTCTTGGTAAATCTGTTACAGATATAGTCGCATATAACAATGGAAGAACCTTGATATTTGCAATACAATGCAGTTTTGAACACTAGAAGTGTAAAGTGCTAACTTCAATATTTTAAGGCTCCCACAATTTACGAATAAAAGACAGAGGATGTCTCAAAATCCCAACCAATTTTGAATGGTTGATGAATCCATTCTTATTATATCAACAAAAAGCCACTCTAAATTGGGCTTTGTCCCTAATGAATTAGTCAATTAGAGCATCCCAACTAAAAATTACACATCTCGTTATAATCTGTACACAAAAGAAATATACACAATTGTAGCCATTCAATTAGATATAGAAGATTAATATGTTTGTCGAAAAAAAGGAAAATTAGAAATAGGGATTAATATGAGACGAGTAGTCCCTAATCCCTGCACCTTCCCATCCCATCCATTCTTCCCACATGTCATCTGGATCGTAATACTCATCAGCATTCTTTTCTTGATCGTACGACTTGTACAAGCGGTTCACTTGATTCTCATCTCAAATTACTCATCACAACATTGTAAGCTTCATTGATTTGGTGGAACTTATCGAGTACCAGAATTGCTTTATTTGCATGCATATATGAGGATGATACTGTAAAGCAAGTTGTCTAAAAGATTTCTTGACTTCAGATACAGAAGCACGAGGGTTAATTCTAAGTGTCCTATATTGATCCTTCAGAGCAACTGTAGCAACAACATTACAACGGAACCTCATTGTTTTTTTCTTGTTCATAACATTACATTGATGAATCCATGATGCACCGTACACTTTTCCAATTGAGCATGCCATGTTTTGATCAAAATCCTCCAAGAAGAGTATACCACTCTTTTCATAAAAAAACAAAATGAAAAAATTGTCCATAGAGAACAAGATAAACATGCAAAGTTTTTTTTAATCTTTCATATAAGTAGCTTTTAGTTAGAAAATTGAAGCCACTCTTGATCCTTGTTAGTAATACTCCGAATAATTCACGTATAATTCATGAATCGAATTTTTGAAGGTATAAACGTTTAATACTTCTGAATCTTTCAATGATTTGGAATATATAATTCACATTTTTTTTTATTATAAACGTATAAAACACGAATTACCGAATTATTCAAAAATTTATTTCACAAATACTTCATATAAAAAAAATAAAATAAAAATAAAATTCTTGTAAGGATGAGTAACATGAAGAAACATAAATAAGAAACAAAAAATAGAGGGGAAAAGAGATATGAGATTGACCATGACTTAAAAACTTTTGTATATCCTATGAAAGACATTCTTTTTTCTTTTTGCAAATCAAACGATCGAGTAAACTGACATAACGACATAAATGTGTTGTTTCTAATTCTTATTTTCCTATATAATTTATAAATCTATATTTTAAAAGAGATGTAAATATAGAAGAGAGAAAAATATTGACAAATATATATTATAAAATTATACTAGAGTAAAATTAGTGGAACATTATAATAAGTAGAACATTATATATTTGTAATATATAGTTCTAAGTAGAACATTATAAGTAGAACATTTTACTATAATTATAATATATAGTTATAAGTAAAATTATGAATAGAACATTATAATATATAGTTAGAGTAAAATTAGTGGAACATTTTAATTATATGTAGACTTATAAGTAATGTATAATAAGTAGAACATTATAATAAGTAGAACATTTTAAGTCTACTTATACATTATAGACTGCTTAAAATATTTGTAAGTCTACTTATAAACATTTTAAGTAGACTACTTATAAATGTTCTACTAGAGTAAATACGGATCCAATTAAAACTACTAGACAAACATGGTTTAAGCAGTCAAACCTTCAAGGCCTCAATGCTCTTTAGCACAAACAAAACATTTGGAAATTTCTAGCATCAATAGTATCTTTTTAGGCTTACATTTGGTACAAGATCTTGTTTCCTTTTGCTTCTTCTCTTTCAGAAAAACATGGATAACTAATTAATTACTAAAAAAAACATGGTCGGATCGCTCCACCCTTCCCAATCTCGAGGTTCCTCTCGAGATTCAGGGTGAATTCTCTCCTCCTCTTCATCTTTATCTTCATCTTCATCTTCCTCTTATCCTTCTCCTTCGTCTTCATTTCTTCCTCTTCCTCTGCCTCTGGCTCTTCTTTCGAACACACCTTTCACAAAATTCACTAAAGACTTAAGTGATACGATTATACCTATTATCAAAACCAGACTCCCACTCAACCACTCTAGCAATGAGATGATTTTAATTATAATATATAGTTATAAGTAAAATTATAATATATAGACTTATAAGTAATGTATAATAAGTAGAACATTATAATAAGTAGAACATTTTAAGTCTACTTATACATTATAGACTGCTTAAAATATTTGTAAGTCTACTTAAAATGTTTATAAGTACCACCACCCTCCTCCTCACACCATGACAATGACTTTTCCTTTGGCATAAAAATTTCTAAAAAAGTTAAGTCAGTTCTAAAATAGGTTTTTAGCATTATAGGGACATGCAGTTATAAGTGTAGTAGTTTTTCGTTAGAATCAGTTGGAATTGTATTAGATGGGCGTTTAGTTGTGGAAAAACAAAAAAAAGATGAAGAAAAAGGAGACATAGAAGAAGAAGAAAAAACAAAGGAAGAAGTAGAAAAAGTAGCAGTTCCATTAATTCTAGAAAAAGTAGCAGGGCTAATTCGAGTACTTCTACTGACTTGGAAAGCAGCTCTAGACACTTGAAAATGATGAGTGGCAGTTCTAACAGTTTAGAAAGTGAGCACGACTTGAAAAGAGGTCGAGGATGAGGAGGCTTAGAACCTGAAGAAAGGGAACCCCTTCTCAGTGGGAAGAGATTTGGAACTGGTGGGGAATGTAGATCATAGTACAAAATATCCCGATATATCACGATATTTGTCGATATCTATCCAGATTTCAGAAAAAGATATATAAATATCCCGATATGTTCAGAGATATATACGACTGTAAATATCGGCGATATTTCAACGATATTTGCGATATTTGGGATATTTTGTAATATTTGGAGATATTTTGCGATATTTTGTATATGTAACAATTTTATTTAATATTTACCATTATATTTTAAATAAATATAAATAATGTATCATGATATATTAAGAAATATCCACAATATCCACGATATTTGTCGATATTTTGAATATATCCACGATATTTGCATGTAAAACAATGTCAAATATCCCCAAAGAGAGAGATATATCCACGATACATATCCATAAATCAGAGATCGATAAATACCCATATCATAATATTTTGTACTGTGATGTAGATTGACTAATTTCGACTTCAAGCATTTGTAGACCGTATGGACGTAATAAATGTAATTTAAGAAAAGAATTAAAAGATTGTGAATTTCGTTGACCATTTGATTTGTGTTCGTAGCCAACTAGCTATGCTGTATGGACTCATTTGCAATCCATAGGCCCAAAAGGCCCATATAGAGATACGAACCAAAACTACTACGTGTCTCCCGCTGCCTAAAATTCAAAAACAATTCCCGCGGCATAAAATTAAAAAAAAAAAGCGCGAAGATTTCATAACAATAAAACAAACCCAAACAAAATTTCCAGTCATTCCATGAAACAAAAATGATAGAATTAGACGACGTAGATGAAGATTTCCTCTCACAAATCGAAGCAGCAGAGACAAAAGCAATAATAAACCAAAAACGTAAACGAATCATCAACAACAACCAAGAAGAAGCAAATAATAATAATAATAAGCGCAATAATAGTTTGATTACTGTGTCTGATGACGCGTGTTTTAAGTGTGGGAAATTTGGGCACTGGTCACGTGACTGTGATAGCAATGGTGGATTAGGGAATGAGACAGTGGTGGTGGATGATGACAAGGCATGTCCATGTGGTTTGGGGCTTTGTATTGTTTATACTGCTAATACTGAAAGGAATCGAGGGAGGAAGTTTTACAGATGTCCTGCTAGAGAGGTATATTGAATATGTTATGCTTTGGTTTTTTAAAAGTTCTACTCTTTGTCGAATTAGTAAACTTAGTGAGTTTTGTTATATAAGAATTAGGTTCTAACTTGTAAGTATATATATCTTTTCTCACCCATACACTAGATAACTGCAAGCAGTGGGGGCGTGAGCGGAGGTGGAGAAGAGAGAGGGAGAGATGAGTTTGTGGTGGGGAGAGAGAGAGTTGGGTTTGGTTGAGAAGGAAGGAGGGAGAGGGAGAGAGAAATTGCTCGAGAACAAGGACAGACAGAAACCAACCAAAATACTTTTTGGGCCACATACCCTTGTCGGCCCAGAACGTTCGCTTTGCTCACTTGACTAGTATACTGCGTGGCAGTGGGGAGTGAGCGGAGCTGCGGGGGAGAGAGAGAGTTGGGTGATGCAGGGGAGAGAGAGATGGGTGAAGAAGAAAGGTATTTGGGCGAAAAAAAAAGGAGAGAGAAGATGAGGACAGACAGACAGAAACCAACCAAGTTGGTTTTTGTCCGCATAGCCCCCCCTTCTGCCAAAATCGTTCACTCTGCTCACTCAATTAATGAGAAACCTAAACTCCGAGTTTGTTGATACTGTGTATGAGGTCAATTTCTAGGATGCATAAGAATATAAGATCCGTTTAAGACAATTTATTGTTGAAGATAGTAATAGTCTTGGAAACGTACACATGTTATGCTTTGGTTTTTGATAATCGAGCGTCTAAGATTCTTGATATTTGACATTTGAATTATGTTCCAGGAAAACGGAGGTTGTGGATTCTTTGAGTGGTGTGATAGTTCGTCAGCAACTCCGACATCTAATGTTGCACAGTATTCAACACCTAGTTCATCATTTCCAGATGTTGCTTGTCCTTGTGGTGCAGGTGTATGCTTGATTAGGACTGCAAAGACTGAAAAAAATATGGGTCAGCAGTTCTACCGATGTCCTGCAAATCAGGTAGGTGTTATATGAATTTGCAGTTCCGAATTTACATAATTTTTCCCCTCACATTTATTTTATCCTTGGGGGCATTCCCTCTTAGAGAAGCTACACAAAGTATCACTTCCGGAATGTATGTTACTGTGAATTGTATGTTAATGACTGTAATCTAGAAGTATGTTTTGTATAAAGAAAATAAAGTATCATCTCGAGATATTCAATCTCTGAACTTCATTCGTACAAATAGAATTAGTAAGAATCTGATCAGCAGTTTTTTATTAGAAAAGGATGTCAGGTTATATAGGTTTACGGAAAGTAATTAATATTATTTTATGCTTAATGGTATTTGTAAATAAGATATACAAGCACCTCAAACATCAAGGTTATTACTTAGTTATGGCTCAAAGCCTCATACAATTTCCTCTACTGCAAAAGTGGAAGAGAAGAATGTGAATCAAACAACAACTGCTCAAGGTTAGAATCCAATATAGTATCAACCCATATGACTCTCTAGTCATAGGCAGTGTTACCAATTATGATTAGTGATTTTGTCGATAGAAGTCTGAAGGTGTCATTTACTTTTAAGAAAGATTGTAAAGGTAACCTTTTTTGTTTTATTTTATAATTATTTTTGTTTCCTTCAGTTTGATATTGATCGTCTAAGCTATAGCATTAGCTTATTATTGATGCTGCCTTTGGGATACCAGCACTTTTAGCAAAACTTTACTGGTAAAAAAGGGTAATATTGATAGGTGGCCCAACTAGAGAAACCTGTATCAAGGATGTTTATCGAAATTCTGCTGCAATCTGAAAACTTCAAAACTTTAATTGGATTTGGCTTCCATGAGATTTATACTATGGATACCTGTACTCTTGAGGCTTGACTCATCAATGAGCTTTTCTTATAAATCTTATTTAAGTAGCATGGTTGTAGGCTAAATATTTACTTTCTACCTAGCAAAACCTAAAGGAAATTGAAGTGTGGGAGATCTGTTGCAATTCCATGAAATGGTGAGATTACTTTAATTATTTTAATGAGCAAGTTGTGAAATGTGTATAAGCTATTTGAAGCACCTTTTTCTTCACAGCTTATCATAGTACAAGCCTGGAAGGATGCAATAAATATCAGAATCACGGTGATGCCTTAATAATTTGTAATTGAGGACTGAAAAGGTTGTAGCTCTTACATGCACTTTTGTTTACGAATTAGTGGAGTTTGTTAAATTATAGGCCAACTTTTACTGATAAGGAAGGATTTTCTGATGGATGTGCCTACAGATGGATGGTCTTCGACAGTTTCATGTAACTGAACTAAGTAAGGAATGGTACCATCTAATGTGCTGATTGATCTGGTTTAGAACTAAATTTCCAAGATATTTGGAATAAAATATTTTATCATCAAGCATAACTGCTTAAATGAAATAATTATTCGTGACTGCTCCCCTATTCTGACTATAGAGATTGTGATGTCAGAAACTATCATATACTTAAAGCAGTGTGTCATCTTTCCTGTTGATGCCAACACCTATACAAGTAACATGTCATCTCATATGATACCAAAGTATGCTCCTCTGAAATGCTGCTTGTTTTGCCTAAATGTTATATGCGAAGTTGTGAACAGGCTGACACTAATATTTTTCCTGTGGTAACTTCTTGAAGATCGTATCCTGATTTACTTGGAGTCACTAGCATGTTTTAGTCCACCTCTTTTTCTTTGTTTTGCAGGAAAGCTCCTGTGGCTTCTTTCAATGGTGCAGTGAGCGCAGCTCAACTGGTGCGCTACAAACGAATACCTTCAAGACCAGTAACTTGAGCAGTTCAAGCAACAAAAGCTATGGTGAAAGTAGAGGTAATTCCTGTTTTAAATGCGGTCAGGATGGACATTGGGCTAGGGATTGCCTCGAGCCTTCTTCTGGTTCTTCTGTTGATTTTGGAGGAAAGTCTGCTTCATCAGGTACATGCTATAAGTGTGGCATCTCTGGACACTGGTCTAGGGATTGCCTGAAGCCTTCTTCTGCTTCTTCAGTTGAAGTAGCTGGAAGCTCTGTGTCGGCAGGCTCATGCTACAAATGCAGCAAATCTGGACACTGGGCTAAGGATTGCCCTGGTCAAAATCCAAAAGCTGGCAGATGGCGGTAAAAATATTAGATTTTCTTTTGTTCCTTTTCCAGAGATGAATATAGAGATGCTTTACTCAGTCTAGTGCTTGCTTGGTTTGGTGTTGAATAGTTCTTACTTGGTTTGGTGATAAAGGAAAATTCTATCAAATCCTTGTCCAGGTACAATAAGAACTCTGTTCCCCTTAATATTACTTTCTTACTTTATTGTTACATACCGAAAAAAAAAAAAAAAACATCCAACTTTTTCTTCTGTGCTGTAATTGTGGTGTCTTACTAGATCATTTACCGGCTCCTCCATCTTGTGGTAGAAGACGGGTTGACTGGTTGGAGCTTCCGGACGATATTCTACATTTTGTTGCAAATAGATTTATCGACGTTAAAGATGTAATCCACTTTGCTGCTGTTTGTAAGCAGTGGCATCGTTTTGGTTATAATGAACTTAGTGTTTCAATTTCAATTCACCACCAAGTTCCTTTGCTTATGCTTCCTAGCCAAGTTGACCCTGATGGAACAACACAAAGTTTATACAATGCTATCGAGAAGAAGCATTTCCAGTGGGAATATAATTACCAGTCCCTAAGAATAGGTTCATCTTAAGTTCTAGCCATGGATGGTTGGTCATACTTTATGGTCATACGCGTGAGCTTGTTTACCTGTGAAACCTCTTTTATGTAAATATAAACTAGAATGTAGTTGGTGTGTGGTTCCTCACTTCCACCACTAAAAAAAACTACCAAAAGCGATGCTGATTCAGTGAAATTCATTCTGCGATTTCAAAACTGGATCGTTGCCTCCTGTGAGGGAAACACCTATTAGGCTACCAACTACTTAGCAACTACTTTTTCAAGTTGATTATTGTTCCTTATTC
Organism: Coptis chinensis; assembly: GCF_015680905.1. Classification (NCBI taxonomy): domain Eukaryota; kingdom Viridiplantae; phylum Streptophyta; class Magnoliopsida; order Ranunculales; family Ranunculaceae; genus Coptis; species Coptis chinensis. Next base: position 81,779,194 of record NC_141464.1, read on the forward strand.
TAGCGAAATGTACATGAATTGTTTCCAAGTAAACAGGCACAGGCGCAGGCGCACAGCCTGTATGGTAACAGTGGTGATATTGGTAATACCTTTGTTCACCGCTACTTCAGCTAAAAGAGTTAACAACAATAAGTTCATACTTTTTGAAACAAAGCAGTAGTGGGGTATAGTTGATTGAACTCGGTGTTGGAAGCTTTGACAAAAGTTCCTATTAGAATTAAGTCATAACCGAAAAATGAAAATTCCTTAAGCTATGAAACTCTAGACTGCTAGCATACTAACTGTTTCTCACCCGCATCTATGGACTTGTGGCAGATTGTATAACCGACTCATTAGATGTCTATATCTGAACTGATGTACGTGTAAGCATTAAGGTTTGGACTATACTTTTCATTTTGGTTTATTGTTTCGCCCAGCTCCTGGTCCTTTATCTCTTCAAGCCTTCTCTTATACTGATTGAGCTGGTTGTCCGGACACACGCCGCTCAACTGTAGGATTTTGTGTGTTCTTGGGTCTTAATCTTATCTCTTGGACTGACAAGAAACAACCGACTGTGTCTCGTTCTAGTCCTAATCTTATTATCTCTTGGCAGTGAACATTCTAAAAAATATAATCAAGCTGCTAGTGCCAAGACTAGTTTTTACTGATAAAATAACTCCTGACTGAAGGAATCCTTATCAACCCTACTACCCTAGCATTGTTGGTATCATGACTCAGATTTGGATAAACCATATAGTTAAGGTTTTGGTTTCCTATTCTAAATAAGATTCTAATTTGATACCCACCTTTATAAATACGAGACCAGTTGGTGGGATTTGTAAGGTTCAATTTGTGAGAGAGAGTTTGTGAATTCTTCGGGATTCGTTTGTGATTGATTGTACTCTATTTGTTTATCTCTTGATTAGTAAAATTCTCCTCTTTTGTTTGGTGGATTAGGCTAACGCCAAACCACGTAAATCTCGTCTCCACTTCTATTGGTTATTCGCTTTGTATTGGTAAGTGTTTTAATTGATTTGTTTTTTGTTGATTTCTATCACCACATTCAATCTTCTTTGTCCAATTGTCACGCTTCCGCATTCGTTTACGTAACAAATTGGTATCAGAGCTAAGGTTCTACCTAGGGCTTCTTTTGTTGGTTTATTGATTGTTTTGTGGTATATGAAAGTTTAAGAAAGTATGGCGACGGATCCTCTATCGGGTACTACTTCTATGACGTCTAAGGAGAAATCACCTCCTACGATTTTGAATATTAACCATGCAAGAATTGATGTGGAAAAATTCGATGGATCTAACAATTTTAGTATGTGGCGTTGTGAAGTTATAGATGTACTATGCCAACAAGACTTTGATGATGTGTTAGACGAAAAACCATCGGATATAGAGGAGAGTGTTTGGGTTAAGAAAAATATAGGAAGCTTGTGGTATCATAAGATCGTGTTTGGCTAGGGATGTGAAGTACCTTGTTCTCAATGAGACTTCGCCAAGGAAATCTGGAGAATCCTTGAAGAGAAGTACTTAGATAAGACAATAGAATGTCGGTCTTTATGAAATCAAAGTTGTATGATATGAGAAAAGAAAGAAGGTATTTCATTGTCCCAAAGATATGAACGAAGTTTAACAAGTTACTTACCGACTTGTTGAACATTGAAGAAGAAACGAAAAGATGAAGACAAAGCTTTCCATTTGTTGAGATCTCTTCCCAAGGAGGAGTATATGGGCATATAAAACCACCATTATGTTCTGAAGAAAGCTTTGAACTATTCTCGAGGTGCGATCTGCGTTGACAAGTTGGGATATGATGAACAACAATGAAAAGGAGTCAAGAGAGTCGATGAGCACCGCTTTTGTGGTAAGGGGAGGTCTAATAATCGTCCCAAACTCGGTGGTGGAAAGAAGTAAATCTGCGCCAAGTCGAGAGGGCCAAATCTAGCCCGTGATGAGTGTGTTTTTGTCATGAGGTTGGACATTGGAAAAATGGACCAAAGAAGTTGAAACACAAGTAGAAAGATAATCGAGCAAAAGCAGTCCTAATGTCAACATTGCTCAAGGAGGTAATGATTCTGATAGTTCAAATTTCTCTTTTCCTGTTACATCGAGTATTTGTTTCATTGATTCCAGTCATTGGATTTTGGATACATGTGCTATCTATCATGTTTGTCCCATAAGGGAGTGGTTTACAAGTTTCAAGGAGCTTGAAAGTGGTGATGTGTTGATGGGGAATGATCAACCCTGTCGCATTATGGGGATGGGTAATATTCGTCTCAAGATGTATGATGAAACAGTTAAGGAAATAAAAGATGTTCGATATGTTCCCGCTTTGAAGAAGAATCTTATCTCAACTTTTACAGGGGATGTTTGATCATGGTCTTGCATGAGTTGTATGGTGTATACCAGATTAAAAAAAATGTTCCAACTAAGAGTATTGAAATGTAAAAACTCAATCAATGATGCCATGACCATGCCACCCCGGATATAACATCCAATTCCTAGTAGTCATCAAACACACCCTTTGACGATATCTGATCAACACCACAAGCAAAAATCTCTCCATTAGGGGTCTCTACAAGCTAAGTCACAACTCCATTCACAATCAAATCCATTGCCACCAAGTTAGCTCATCAACTATGACTTGTGATCAAACACCATAGTTCCCGATCAACACCATAGTTCTTCATCACCCAAATCTTAATCTCATTAGTACCCGGACTTGTGATCAAACAAAGTTTCCCACCCAACACCCACATTTATTTTAGCTAAGTCAGAGAACCTCTTGAGCGTCTAACCTCTTTTTTTTCTTAAGTGAGTGCTACCCAATGTATGGACCCTTCTTTTGGGGCTAGGTCTATTTACGGTTAAGAAAACTAAAGAGATAAAGATGGAACCATTAATCAAGGGATTTGCCCATAAAATAAAAAAAATAAAAACCGATTCTTTATTCCCAAAAGATAAGAACCCCATTCTCAAGAGAAGGAGACCTCTCGATTACAAAAGAAGAGGCAACCCCATTCTCAAAGGGCCTTCTCAGCTCACACACACTCTCATCGTAATGCAGAGAGAAAGACCCCATTCTCAAGGGGAGAGAAAGAAAAGAAACATGGATCTCAAATAAAGGTATACAATTATTTATTTATTTATTTTGTCGAAATTCTAAACAATAAATATAAACAAAATTATACATTTATTTCAATTCACAAAAACTAGAATGTCGTTGACTACTTAAGAATTTAAACCATTAATTTAATATTGGTGACAAAGTTAACTACTTAAGCACTTAAACCATTAATTGATACTACTATGTCTATATATATCTTTATAATCTAGTCCACAAGTCTATAACAATTCAACAAATTGTTAAGTTCATATAATATTATAAGTTGATATAACCTTATTATCATGTGGAGAAAACTATAACAAAATTAACATTGAAATTAAAAAATTACCTTGTTTTGTTTTGTTATATATTTGTTTTTTTTTTTTAAGTGGAAATTTTATTGATAATGATAACAAATTTTACAAATAATTAGGACAAACGTTATGTCTATATATATCTACATAATCTAGTCCACAAGTCTACAACAATTCAACAAATTGTTAACTTCTTATAATATTATAAGTCTATATAACCCTACTATCATGTGGAGATAACTATAAAAGATTAACATTGAAAGTAAAAAAATTACCTTATTTTGTTTTGTTATATATTTGTTTTTTGTTTTTTTATGTGAAAATTTTATTGATAATGATAACGAGTTTTACAAATAATTAGGACAAGCACTATGTCTATATATATTTACATAATCTAGTCCACAAGTCTACCATAATTTAACAAATTGTTAACTTCCTATAATACTATAAGTCTATATAACCCTACTATCATGTGGAGAAAACTATAAAAAATTAACATTGAAAGTAAAAAATTACTTTGTTTTGTTTTGTTATATATTTGTTTTTTGTTTTTTTAAGTGAAAATTTTATTGATAATGATAATGAGTTTTACAAATAATTAGGACAAACGCTATATCTATATATATATCTATATAATCTAATCCACAAGTCTACAACAATTCAAAAATTGTTAACTTCATATAATACTATAAGTCTATATAACCCTACTATCATGTGGAGAAAACTATAAAAGATTAACCTTGAAAGTAAAAAATTACCTTGTTTTGTTTTGTTTTGTTTTTGTTTTGTTTTTTAAAGTGTTTTGTTTTGTTTTTGTTTTTGTTTTAAAAGTGGAAATTTTATTGATAATGATAACGAGTTTTACAAATAAATAGGACAAGCGTGCAACAAGCTCTACAAGTCTTTTATGAATTTGTTTTTTGTTTTTTGTTTGGGTTGAGGTCTAATACATGTTTAAGAATTGAGAATGAAAGAAATAAGGGGAGAGTTCTGGGGTTTATTATGGGTGATTAGAATTATACAAACCCGACCGGTTGGGCTTTTAGGCCTTTGGCTATTTATTTTAGTCTCATTAACCCATCAAACCTTCAAAAACACATTTGTCCTTATTTAATGGTTTTGGACTTAAAATAAATGATAAATAATAATTTTGTAAGGGCAAAAAGAGAAGAAAAAAAAGCGTTGGTTTATTGGAATATTTTTTATTAGTTTTTTTTTTTTTACTATTTTTTTTTGTTGATTATATTCTCACTATAGTTGTGAAAATTTTAGAGATGCGGTAGTAGAAGTTTGCTAAAAAATGGGGAGGTCGCGATTCTTTATAGTTCAAGATTTTTCTAGGCAATTAGTTATGTGATAGTGGAGCTTTTCTAATCTCGGGGGTTACCCCCCCCATGCACCACCCTAGATCCATATATGGAGGCGGAAGCAATATCAAGACTTCGAGGGTGCGACCGCATGCCCACATGCATGCACCCCCTACCCCATAAATGGTGCGTAATATTTAACTTGTTTGAGGGAACATATGGTGAAAAGATTAATGATAAATTCGACCCGATGTCGATTTGGTTGACTAGTGACTAGGGTTGATCGGACCCTAACCGCCGGCAACCCAATAAGCCGATTAGCATGGGTTCTAGTTAAAGGCAAGTCAACTAAGGTTTCAGTCAACAACGGTCAATAATCTTGATCAAAGTTTTCTAAAACCTAGGTTCATTATGTTCGGTCAATCTTGACCCGTCACTAGCAAGCATTTCTAGGTGGTGGTAGCATCAATTGTCAATTTTGTGAACAAGTATGTGAATGTTTGTTCACAAACCGTCCATCTATGGGTGGAAGTAATATCAAGACTCACTTTTTGTTTCTTGAAAAACCCGAGCCAGCGGGAGAAGAAAGAGGGGGTGAGAATTTTTTGTTTGTTTTTCTTGTGAAAAAGAGATGTGAGGAAGTGAGACCAGTTTGATGGCTTTATAGAGGAGAACGGGTACACGTGTCCAGATTATCGGCGTAGATTTCTTTTGATATTTATAACTGTTGTTGTACCTTTTCTTGTTTATTTCACGTGGTCTAGATTATAGGACGTTATCTTTTATTCTACTCCTTCACACACGATTACACCTTACTATTAATTTCAGTTATAAGGGTTTACCTCCCTGATTGGGCTTTAACAACCAACTTGGTATTTAAGTCTGTAATTGGGCCTTAAATGAAGAAATGGAAATTTAAGATTAGCCTAACGAAACTCATTATTTTGGTGGCTTACAAACCAACTTACAAATTGCAATTTCATTAATCATAGATCATGAATATCAAAATCCCACCCCCTACAGGTCTACAACACAACACAACACAACACACAACAACGTTAGAGGAACCAGTGTGATAAATATACACTTTTGAAACTGTTTTTGAAATGGGTAAACATTTAACGCTAGCTTGGAATTTTGTTTCTTAAGAAAAATAAAAACAAAAACTATGTTTTAATCGTCAAAAAATGGCATGTACTGGTTAAGTGTTGGTTGTATGGTAGGTCAAGACGTTAGAGTGATGCATCAAGTGATTGTTGCTATTGTTACATTATCTGGAATTCTGGCCACTTGCATCTGAATACATATCAATCAGCAAAATACCTGCAGACCACATCGCATCCAAATAGCCAAGGGTCAATAATAATTTGTTGGCGAGGCCGCTTAGTCTCAATAGCCACAACACAAGTTTTGGTCACGCACTATTATCAGTCCAAGCTAAGTTTTATTTCGGCAAGAGACTTAAAAGCCAAACTGGTAGCCCTCAAATATGCTACTCGAATCTTAGATTGTACGAGGGGGACACACTCTAATAAAGGACATAGTGAGTGCACTTATAAGGATATAGTGAAATAAAACCAGAGTGAGGAGGAAATCCCAAGTATTGCAAAGGGGTTGCATCAAAGGTTTCTCATTTAGTCATGTTATGTGACAACTAAAAGTACCATATAAACTGATAACAGCAGCATCTCCAGTAACTACAATTCATGGTATAACGAAATAGGAAAACAAAATGATCTAATGGTCTTCATGGTAGAAATACAATTATTACAAATCTTCCGAACTCTTGTGGCACTCAAAAAGTTTGCATGATCACCTGAATTAATCCAGCACGATTCAATCATATCCCGATTTCTCGTGCATATACTGGGTTTTCAATAAGATGCATTTTCTAATCATTGATTAAAAAGATTGTTCTGAGCCTTTGAAACAATAGATGCTCCAAGAAAACATGATGTTGGAACCATACATGAATATCCGTATCGGTATCGGTAACAGAATTAAGCTTTTGGTGGTGTTCTTCCAATCAAACATTCAAACCTACAAAGACACAATAGGTAAACTTGTGTAATGGAGGAAAAAAAAAAGGTAAACTTGTGTAAGGTACAGAGCAGCTTGAATATCCTGATGCATTACCAGCTTAGCTAGGTTAATTAAAAACAGGTTTTACCTCCTTTGAGGTCGATAGGAATTCTTAAACCATCATAAGCAAGTTCAACGGGGATTCCTTCTCTAAACAAAAGAAATTTAGGGAAAAGAATTCAGCCTTCAGAAGTTCAGAAAGTGCAAGATAACCAGTTTATACTTTTAAGAGTTTTGTATTGAAACTAAGAGGTTATGACCTGGGTAGGTAATATGGAAATGGCTATTACCTTCTAGACCACTCTGTAAGGGCCTGATTGTCCTTGTGGTGATCAAACTCATGAGTCATTCCGATTAGCAGAGCTCGTTTTGGACATAATCTTTTTACAGCATCCAATGTCTGAAAAAAAAAAAAATGTGACTTCAAAAGTTTTTGTGACTTTAAGTGTTCTAAGGAGAGTAATGTATAGAAGCACTAACCTGAGGCAAGCAGAAGTGAGTATTATGTGATCCAGTCTAGACAAACCGGCAAAAATATGCAAAAAGAACATGAGAAAAATATTAAAGACCAAATTTTAAAAGAGACATCTATTTAAGAAAAAAAAAAAAGGTACTCCATTACGAAGTAGGCATTGAATCTAAGGCTGTTATTTAGACTGACCTTATAAAGTGTGTCTAAGATTAGAAGATCCAATTGTCCAGCTCCAGTTTTCAAAATAACTGCAGAAGCAAAACTGCCTTGGTAAAATAAAAGAAAAAGATAAATACAAATCAAGATTACTTGATTGCTCTATATCAAATCCAAGGTTATGGACATCCATTGTTACGCTTGTTATATCTAAGGGCTTCATAAAAACGCTATTCCATTACTACCCAGAGTATCCAAGCTTTCTCATTTGCTGAACCCTCCTTTATACCCTAGCCCACCAAGCCTCTTAAATTCCAATAGATGAGTCTAGGTTGCCTGACATATGTGTTTATGCAAATTCCAATAGACGAGTCTAGGTGGGAAGGCAGACAAGGGGCATGTAAGACTACACATCAAAAGGGCAATACTACGAGCACATGAGCTATCTGGTGGCACCATGGACAACACCACCTAGGAACTGGAAACACTTCATGCCTTCAGACTGAGAAATAAGCTGAGAAGAGCACCAAAAGATGCCCAAGTGTTACTGGCCTTCTCCACCACCTGATTTCCTAAAAGTCAATACGGATGGTTGTGCCTGCTCCACCACCTGATTTCCTAAAAGTCAATAACGGATGCCCAAGTGTTACTGGGGAACAATCTTTAGGAAGAATACAGGAGAAGTAACATTGGAGGACCTGGGATCGATACAAATTATGTGGCTGAATCAAAGGCAATAGTGGAAGGTATAACAAAAGCAATGGAGATGTGGTACACAAAAATTTGGGTGGAGTCGGACTCAACTGCAGCAATCAAAGCATTTCAAACCAACTCAGTGCACTGGAAAGTAAAAGCTGACTGGGGAAAGGATCAAAGGAAATGCATGTATAGTTCTCACAAGCACATGGAGGGAAGCAAATTTCGGGAGCAGACTTGAGTGCAAAGAAAGGAGCAACCTTAACAAATGGACAGAAGCAATGGTGGGAAAACAGGCCTAGTTTTGTACACAGAGTAGAGAATCAATACTCTACCTACTTTAGACTTATTTCTTAAATATATATACGTTGGAGTGATCTACTCAGGACACTCACAAGATGTAAAATGTAATTTCTTTGCTATTTAATACAATTACCCTTTAGCGGGGAAAAAATGCAAATTATAAAACCTTTTTTTTTTTTTTTTTTTTTTTTTTTTTCATATTGCGTGTAGGGCTTCTCTCAGTTTTATTGGTCATAATCCTGTTGGCCCTCTTTGACAGATGTTCTAGGTAAGAGGATAATCCTCATGCGGGTTTTCTTAAAGCGGACCTAAAGGCATTTTGAAAGTGTCAGTGTATAAGCAATTAGGTACACATAAATTCTCTATCAAGGGCCTTCTATTTCATTTTTGGAACCTGCAAAGAGATAAAGGATGTGGTGCCTTTTGAGGACATTGTATTTATTTAAAGGTCTATCTTGCCGTAGCATGTTTTTTGATGGGTTATTATGTTTTGGCTGCTCTTGCTTAAGTTAATAATTCTTTCGTTTATTTTAGCCTGTGTCATAGTGAATACAGAAAACAAAGACTAAGAACAACAGAGAACCGAGAGCCATAGGGTAGAGGTGTAGAGCAATAGCCTGGCTTGGATTGGTCCCTAGAGGTTCCAACTTCAGTTTTCCCAAGGATTGCCTGGTCCATGTGATGCACAGGCAATGTTATTTGCATACATGGTCAGTAGTGAAGGGGATAATATAGACGGGAAAAAAAAGAATACCATGTTCAGTGTTTGTGGGGGAAACGTGAAACATCAGATACATATGCAATTCTGAATCTTGCCCCAAAAAGAAAGCCCAATGAAATATAATCCTCACCATGCATCACCTGTATGAGCATATAAGCAGTTATTGAGAAAGTAAATAGGAGAAAAGGTAAAATCAAAACATCCAAGAATGACAGAATCAGAGCAAGTACTGGCAAAGGAACAAACTGTAGGCCTGATGAGGGTAAATGGTTCCTCAATATCGGACTTGATTATGTTCCACTCAAGTTGTGCAACCCGCCTCACTTCTTGGCCTTCTTTAAGTTTTTTTTTTTCTGAACCAAGTAAGGGAACTTTTCAGCAACACTGTTTCGAAGACACAAGTCACAATGTCAATAAGGATATCATAAAGACGATACAGCTCAACAACAAAACGTGGTTGAGTAAAGAATGAAAGCACAGACAAACAAAATAGAATTCAAGTAACACCCTGTTGTTTTTAACCAATCGAGATTCTGGAAGGGTTCAATTTGTTTGAGGCAGTCATGCTAGTGAATCTAGTAAAAAAAACAGCCAGCGATGCAACTCATTATATTTTCTAAATGCAACTCAACTTTGGTCTCTTTGGGTTAAGAGGACCAAATTTAAATGTCTATCCGTCATCAAAGTGAATGTCTGCTTTCTTTCCTCTCCTCCCTCTCCTCTCTTTTTTCTCCCACAATTAGACTGCGCCAAAACTCCCCAATCACTCTCTCTCTCTCCTCCCCCCAATCAACCGATTACCCTCCATCCTCAAATAACCCTCCATCGTCATTTTACTCTTCATCTCCTCAATGTTTCAATGTTGATCTTTGCAGCCCTAACATTGGTCCACACCTTTATAGTGGGTTTTCTAGCATTTTTCTTATTAGTTATTTCACTAACTACTTTGTACCCAGGGTTAGCAGTCCTATTAGTTATTCCACCCAACTACTGTCTCCTAACTACTAATAAACATAGTGCTAGACTACTAGTAAACGTTCACATTCGCATATCTTACAATGCTGAAGTAACATAACAAATATATCGAAAAAGCACGTCCATTGCATACTGTGTGAAACTGCTTTCGTAAGTCAAGTTTCACCCATATGGGGAGAGATTTCATCTTGTTTTGATGTTGTTCTATAGATTCTAATCAAGGATGTTGTTCACCGCTACTTCAGCTAAAAGAGTTAACAACAATCAGTTCATACTTTTGAAACAAAGCAGTAGTGGGGTATAGTTGATTGAACTCGGTGTTGGAAGCTTTGACAAAAGTTCCTATTAGAATTAAGTCATAACCGAAAAATGAAAATTCCTTAAGCTATGAAACTCTAGACTGCTAGCATAACAACTTTCCTAACAAACTAACGGTTTCTCACCAGCATCTATGGACTTGTGGCAGATTGTATAACCGACTCATTAGATGTCTATATCTGAACTGATGTACGTGTAAGCATTAAGGTTTGGACTATACTTTTCATTTTGGTTTATTGTTTCGCCCAGCTCCTGGTCCTTTATCTCTTCAAGCCTTCTCTTATAATGAATCAAGTGTGTTAGCTAGGCTTAGAACAGGTAGAAATTCAATATGAAGAACCCAGTTCCAGATCAAGCTTATGAATTTCCTAGCAGTTTCACAGACGGAGATACGTGAAGTTGGGAAAAAGTTCAAATTGTACATCAAACCTTTTGGACACCCTCACAAATGTGTTAAACTAAATGTCGATGCTTATTTCACAAAAGGAAATAACACAACATATAGCTATGTGCTTAGGGGCGTACTCATCGGCCTTTTATTGGCTCTGAAACCTAACAAGGAAAAAGATAACACAAAGATAAAGCGGAGGGATGCTTTCGAGGCATCCTTTGGAGCTTGAAGTTCAATCATAGGAAGATGGAAGTGGAAACCCGACTCCCAAACTGTCGGTAACTTTTTGGGAAATAAGAAGATTGTAAATATAGGTTAGTCTTATCAGCTTTATCTTAATGACGCTCTATGGCCCTTTTAGCTACTAAGGAACACTTTGTACTATGTGGATAAATCAATCTGGAAACAAAGTGGCCCATATGTTAGCTTGCCATGGTATTTCATCCCATGTTCCTCAAGAATGGATAATAACCCCGCCATTGTGGCTTCGGGACATTTTGAGCAGTGACAGAAACAATATAAATTTTCCTATCTAATATATATATATATATATATATATATATATATATCATCACTACACCCAAATACACCCATGGCAGCATCTCATTTGTTTTAATTCACCATGAACATCGGCATGAACCCTATATCAATACACATGAATCCTAACCCATTCATCCAAATCAACCCCAGATCGACCTAATTTTACCGCCAATATCCTACTACCACATCATTATACAATCTCAGGCACTCTTCCATGTTATGTAATATTTGCACTAGCAATTGCGCGTTTATTTTGTTTTTTATTTCTTTTAAATTAGAGCGGAAAATTTGCTTAGAGAAGTCGAAATGGATTTGTGCTAGAGAGTGAAGATTTTGGTTTAGAGAAACACTTTTTAGAGAGGATGTTTTGATAATTAATGTAGTTGAGAAATATTCATGCTTGATTTGAGTTGTGTTTTTTTAGAGAGAAAAGGCTTTGGTTTAGGGAAATTGCAAATGATACATGTTAGTTTGATTTTTGTGTGTGCGTGTGTTTTTTGAGAGAGCAAGGGAGAGTGTTTTGGTTGAGAAATTTTGAAAATGAATCGTGCTTGATTTGTGTGAAGTTTATTTATTTATTTGCTATTGTTATTATTTTAAGAGCGAGAGAAAGTTTTGGTTTGGAGAAGTCAAAAAAAGCATATATTCATGCTTAATTTTCGTGAAATATTTTTTTGTTCCATTTTTTTTATAGAGATTTTGTGCGTACGTGTGTTTTGAATAGGGAAGATTTTTTGAAGGAGAGAAGGTTTTAATTAGAGACGTTGAAAAGTATTAAGTGGTTGATTTTTGCGTTAATTTTTTTTAAGACAGGATAAAATTAATTTTGGTTTTAGATATCGTTGGAAATAAATTATTGTTTGATTTAATTTAGTGAAATGTTTTTGGTGTTTTCTTTTAGTAAAAAGAGAGAAGATTTTGGAAGTAGGAAAATATTCGCTCTTGATTCACATGAAGAAGATTTGTGATCAAATAAGGAAAGTTTAGACTTACCCACATCAAAAAGGTAGGTCAAAACTATAGGGACAAAAAAAGTGAATAAATCAAAATAAAAATTTATTATCTCAAAATAAAAATTTCTTAAAGGGCACTGAAACCAACCCATAAAATGTGATGGTGGTATTAACAATTGTAAAACCAAAATCACCCCATCTCAGCCTTAAATAGCATATTCTCTGTAAGTTATTACTTTACATTAGTCCAATTATCTCAAGCCAAAAAAAATAAAAATAAGAATCGATAATAAAGGTTTGTGATTAAATACATAAACTCCTTTAGACTAATAATTCGATTAGAATTTTATTTATTTATTAGGATACTATTATTTATCACCTTTATTATTTCATCGGTCAATAAGTTCAAAACCATCAAGAAAAAATGATTCGACTAGGTCGCATGATTTAGTCCAAAAATATAACAATTTCATGATTAATCGTTGATGAATAAATACATACTCCCTATTCTGTGCTCTATCCCCACAATGAGATTTGAGATCTATATCTTAATATTAAAGCTCCCACAAGGGATATTTTTCGAGCTCTATTAAAATTCCACATCATCTCCTATTAAAATCGGAATTTATCTCCTATAAAATCTGGAATTTCTCTCATATTTGAAAAACGGGAATCATTTTTTACAACGGGAATTCATCTCCTATTATAACGGAAATTTCTCTCCTATTAAAACAAATCTTAGTACTTCTAATTAAAGGGGATTCATTCTCTTATTAAAATGGGAATTCCTCCCCTATTGAAAAGGAAAAATCTAGCATATCTAATTAAAACGAGAATTTTTCTCTTATTAAAACATGACCTCTCTCCCAATTCAAAAAATGGGTTTTTAAAACTTAATTTAAAACAATTTGTTAGAAAATTAAAACGGTAGTTCCAACTCTATATATGTTGTTATGATTTTTTTTTTTTTTTTTGGTAATTAGAGACTTATATATAACTTAATAAGACTTGCCATATGAGCCCATCAAACCATCCTAATTAAATTCCTAATCGTCTAATATATGGTTTAATTGAAAATTAAAAATATCTTGATATATCCATCCATACCGATAACAAAATCGTCGATATATAACAACATATCGTGAAATATCACGATACTCACATTTAGCCTTTTCCTTATTTCTTCTTCTTCTTCTTCTCTATCTTCCTCTCTTTAACGATGCGCTCTGGTTGATTGATGTCTCACCCAAAGCGTCCATATTACAACATCAATAACAACAACAACAACAACAACAACAGTGAAAGTAGTAGTAGTAGTAGTGGAAATAGTGGAAATAGTACAAGTAGTAGTAGTGGGCCATTTTCAATAACAATGAAGAAAGCCAAATCACAAAATGGCATTCAACATTTTGAAGACCATCCATTTGTTGTTGATTCTTCTTCTATGATTGTTGATGAAGAAAACAATCCCATCATTACAACAACTACAACTACAACAACTACAACTGTTGCTTCCAATTTATCTAGAAAAAAAGCCACTGTTCCTCAACCTGTTAAAAAACAATTGGTTATTAAACTTAATAAAGGTATGCTTTCTTTATTACTCCTTTGTTTTATTTTCTTTAAATTTAGGTTGGGTTTTTGTAAAGTTTTGATTTTTTTTGTAGAATATTGTGAATTTGATTGGTTGATCTGTGAATTAGACTGTTTTTTTAAAGATGCAATGATTACAATTGTTTAAATTCAGCTGTAATGTATCGTAGATCTTTATTAGTCGATTGAATGTATACGCGACACGCTTGTCGTAGTTGCATTTGAAATGCAAATTGATTAGTACAATGAATGGCGTAGATTGTTTTGGTTTCTAGATTCATAACCTAGTTTTAAGTGTGGAAATGTTTAATCTCGAATGAATGTTAGTAGTTTAGTACAAGAACTCATTCGTATATCCTACATTTGTCACTATCATTAAAGGTTTTAAACCGTTTAATCTATTTTATCTTTAATTCTGGATTATTATTTTTTCCTAAATCTTGGTAGCTCTGTTTGTCACCAGTATTAATACATGAACTTTATGGACGAAAGAATTTTGTAATGAAAATTTTAGCACTTCCTTCTTGATTTACGATCAAAGACACATTCATAAAGTTGGCAGGTATAAAATACCTACAAAAGGCCGAGTAAAGAAAGGAGTGGTAGCAAAGAAAAAGTTATACCTCCACAGACAATAAGAGAATCATCATTCTATAGCTTCATTCGATTTTTTTCAGTGGATGCATTAGGTGTGAGGTTGATTATTTCGTTTGTAATTCGGGTGGAGGGCTACTCTTATTTTAAGAATAAAAGTTATTTTCAAGAGACAGATATTTTCTCTTACTTTGTGTTGGTTACCTCATCACAGTAGTCAACCATGGATGTCAAACATTGCGTGCCTTGTTTTTTCTTCCATTACATATGAGAGGAAAAAAAACCTCTCGTTTTCTCTTGTTTCCCCCCTTTTCCTTTTTATAGCTTAGTCAGTTTGTGGAAACTGGAAATTATGCCCTTGTACAGACATCTAGAAGCTGTTTAAACTTTTGAACCAGAATATGTTAGGATTGTGTGTACCTTCTCTCCAGTGCCCTATGTCCTCTACAAGCGCTGTTGAGTTTACCTATTTGTGAATCTTCTTTTGTCTGAAAACCTTGTATTCTAGCACACTGAGTTAGAAAGTGTTCTACTCTGATAACAAGACTTGATTTCATTTTTCACTTGGTAAATCTCCCTTATCTCTAGTAAAACATGCTGCATAGATAAATAACATTTTTTTTCCAGTAGGACAAATACTTGATTGTAAAAGAGTTTCTACAATTTTTGTTTGTGTCACCTTGAATTGCTTTAAACTTTTAAGTAGTAAAAGGCTCACCTCTTTTATAGTTCAAATTAGCGTGCTACATGATATCTTCTTCCTTCATCTCATCATATTTTATGCTTAAGGTAAACCAAAGCTGCCTACCAATTTCGAAGAGAATACTTGGATCACATTGAAGTCTGCAATTAGTGCCATTTTTCTGAAACAACCAACTCCTTCTCACTTTGAGGATCTTTATCAGGCAGGTCTTTCCACATTATGTTTTCTTACAGACTGTAATACTATTTCTGCCACTAAGTATACAGATGGGACTGATGTGAAGTCATTTGTTATGTCCTTAGGCTGTCGATAATCTCTGCCTGCACAAAATGGGTGGTGATCTTTATCAACGAATTGAGAAGGAATGTGAAGCACACATATCCCGAGCACTACAATCCTTGGTTGGCCAGAGCCCGGATTTAGTGGTATTTTTGTCTCTCGTGGAGAAATGCTGGCAGGATCTCTGTGACCAGATAATGATGATTCGTGGTATAGCCTTAGTTCTTGACAGAACTTATGTCAAACAAACGCCAAATGTACTATCTTTGTGGGACATGGGGTTGCATCTATTCCGCAAACATCTTTCTTTATCTCCAGAAGTTGAGCACAGAACAGTGACAGGTCTTTTAAGGTTGATAGAGAAGGAAAGGTAATCTAGAGAGCTGTAAGGACCATTAATGTTATAATGCATGATGAGATCAAATTTAGCAGGATTTAATCAGTATGTCAAGCCATGCACATGTCTGAAACTCAAGTTTATTCCATATTGGTACTGGGGAGCATGAGCTGAACCTAATGAAAATTCCGCCTCTAGTAATTATGCATCAACCAATGATTTCTACTTCTTATTAGGCACTGGCATGTCATTTGGGAGAAATACTTCTATCAATTTTAATGTATATCCTATCCCGTAATAGTTGGAATGAAGGACTAGAGTGATTATGTACCTCTACTTAATAGTCATCTTTATCGTCATTAATTTATCTTGCCATCATTTGTATTTCCCAGACACATTGTGAACTATATCATCTAGTAAGTATTGACATTAAAGAACTTTATAGTTATTGTTATAATATTTTATCTATTGCTAATTATGAAGGTCCCGGAACTTAAGTTCTTCCAATCAGATTTTAAGCCCAGGCTAGTTTTTTGCTTGGGATGTGAAATGCGGTTGCACGAGTTACCACCACCTCTATTACTCCTGTTCCATTCTATTTTGTTAATTTTTTCTCTTGAAGTTATAATATTCATGTAGCTTCATCTATGTTGTGAATTGTATATTGTCTATCAGATTAGGTGAAGCTATTGACAGGGCACTTCTTAACCATCTTTTGAAGATGTTTACTGCTCTAGGGATCTACTCAGAAAGCTTTGAGAAGCCTTTCCTGGATTGCACATCCCAATTTTATGCTACAGAAGGTGTTAAGTACATGCAGCTGTCAGATGTTCCAGATTACTTGAAGCATGTGGAGGTGCTTTCTTTGTGCTATTCCCCTACCATTAGTTTTTCATGATCCATTATGAATTCTATAGTGCGTCTTTTCCATGTACTAAATCAACACTTTACTCCAAAACTACAAGTCACACACCACTACACCCCTTGCCACATCAGTGACAACGCTGGAATTTAGGCTTGACCTTTGGTCTCTCAGCACTTACTGCTGTTATGCCATGTGAATGGCCACTTTACTCAAAAGTCCAAGCTGATGAAGACAGACACAACAATGTTAATAAAAACAACTTATAGTGTAACATGGGGATGATAGAAGCCTATCAACACCCTGTGGGCAAAACACACTTCACAATTTTTTATTGTTATTTCATTCTAAATCACATGACTGAAGCCAAAATTTTGGTTTTTTTTCCCTTAATGTCTTCTTGCAGATGAGATTGCATGAAGAACACGAAAGATGCTTGCTATATCTAGATGCAACTACAAGGAAGCCACTAGTGGCAACTGCAGAAAGGCAACTTCTAGTTAGTCATATCTCGGCAATTCTTGACAAGGTGCAATGCTTATTCATTCTTGTACATGTTTTTTTAAAAAAATGGGTATAGGGTTTATTAAATAATTCTGAATTTTTTTATATATATTATATTTATAGTTTCAGATAAAATAACCACTGTTCTATATATTGCCTAGGGATTCACCATGCTTATGGATGGAAATCGCATTGAGGACCTACGGAGGTTGTATGGGCTGTTTTCAAGGGTCAATGCCTTTGAATTGTTAAGACAGGCACTTAGTTCGTACATCCGTGGTACTGGGCAGGGCATGATCATGGATGAAGAGAAAGACAAAGATTTAGTATCCTCCCTTTTGGAATTTAAAGCTTCTCTTGATATGATATGGGAAGAAAGTTTCTCTCGTAATGATGTGTTCTCCAACACAATTAAGGATGCATTTGAGCATCTGATCAATCTTCGTCAGGTGAGTGTGACCCTCTTTATTCGTATGATGTGGATAATTTGTCAACAGAAATTAACCTTTTCACTTTTTCATATGCATTGTTATATGAACTTGACTTGTTAATTATTTTAATTCTGCTTTTAATTCAATGATTTTTCGGATAATAACAGAAATATAAACAACTATTATGTATATGATATGTTGCACAAATGATGTATTGAAGTATAACCTTTCTATACGCTCCATGTCAAGCAGCAATATAGCTAATATCAAGGTGGCATAAGGAAAATCGTGTTATTTATTCATTTCTACCAACAAATTCATTTGTGCGTTCTGCTATGTAAGTAGATACTAGATACATTGTGTACCGGTATCTGTTATTCCCTAATTAAAAATATAGCTAATATATAAGGAAAATAGTGTTATTTATTCATTTCTACCAACACATTCATTTGTGCATTCTACTATGTAAGTAGATACTAGATACATTGTGTACCGGTATCTGTTATTCCCTTATTAACTTTGCACATCAAATGATTAATTTCTTTTCTTCCACCTACCTTGATTTCTTCACTATTACTTGAATTAACCTGACAATTGATATAGACATATAGTAGGGGATGATTATATGAACTCCACCTTATAGCGACTCCAAAGTTACTCCACTCATAAAAATGAACTTACAAAATGAATTGAGGACTAATTTTTTGTGGATATGTACATCTCATGATGGAGAACACCCCCACCAAAAATCAGCTCAATTGAATCTGTCTAACCTTGTCAAAATTTGTATCGAAATTAAAAAAATCTGGTCCGTTGGATAATTTCATAACTTTCTAAATGATTTTTGATGAAGTTGTACATCTTCAAATGAGCTGATTTTTTGTGAGGATGATCTCTATTGTGTGGAGAACATCTCCACCAAAAATCAGCTTCTAGTTCATTGAGTTAAGTGGTGGAGTTCATTTGGAGTTCGTTTTAGTGGAGTTCATATAACCATCCCCCATAGTATAACCCAAAAGTAAAAATATTTATCCAAACTTTTACTATTAGTAAAGGTGAACCTCCCTCCTTGGGCAGTTATCTCATCTCTACCTACTAGATCTTAACTTGGGATACAGTTATCTTGTTCCATATTAAAGCAAACAAATAAATTAGAAAAAATTAATGAACATGTCAGAGAGAAGATAAAAAGTTGGCAGTGGGATATGTAGTTTCATAGAGGAGTTTAGATAAGGGATTGCTCCACGCCACTTGGAGCCTAGTTTGAGAATCCTTTAAATAAGTAAATGTGAACATACCAGCTATAACTTTACCCAATTATTTCATGGACGTTATCCTAATGGAGTTTTTAGGGATAATTGTGATGATCATTACATTTTAAGGCGGGAAGAAGTTTACTGGCTTGCTACTGCATCAGTTTTTTGTTTTTTCCCAAGTATCTTTTGGTTTTATTCTATTTTATTTTTGGGTTTTGTAAGCAAACATTTTAGATTATGGATGATCCAAATTCTTTAGTATTTGCTTCAATATGGGGCCGTTTGGTAACCATTACCATAATCCATTTTATGGCAAATAATCTATTATGATTCTCACAATTGATTTTGGTTAAAAAAAACTTGTCTGGTAAAATATTTTATAAACAATTATATAATTCTCAAAATGAGACAAAAGAAAAAAAACTAGCTTAAAGAAAGTAAAATAAAAATTATGGAACTCTGCCCTTGAAATGAGTTACCTTATATTCATTCTTATTCACTTTTGGTGATATTCTCTTTCCATTTTTGTTTTGGTCATGAAATCAAAATGTGATTAATATGTGGTTGTTTGGTATTATTTAATCCATAAAGGTTTCTGTCAAAATCATTTGTGATAAAATTGATTATAAAAACATACTTAGTTCTACTTATAATGGTTGCCAAACAGCCCTCGTATTTGACTCTAATTAAACTGGAGTATCATTTTCTGCTTCTCTTGACAGAATCGACCTGCAGAGCTCATTGCAAAGTTTCTGGACGAGAAGCTTCGTGCTGGTAATAAGGGTACTTCTGAAGAAGAACTGGAGGGGATGCTTGACAAAGTGTTGGTTTTATTTAGGTTTATACAGGTAGTGTGCACATTTCATTGGAAGAACTTGATGTTTTTGGTTTGCAGTTGAATATTATCGTTTGCTAGTCCTCATGGCTTCTCTTGCGTTACTGTTTATTCTCTTTATGAGTATTGATCATCATAACATTGTTAGTACTTTCTAAGAGATTGTTCTTAGTATCTCATGTTTTTTCTTCTGATTCTGAAGGGTAAAGATGTGTTCGAAGCATTCTATAAGAAGGATCTTGCAAAACGGTTACTCCTAGGAAAGAGTGCCTCCATTGATGCAGAGAAGTCAATGATATCTAAGGTACTTAACAAACATTCTATTGCCAATTTATCTGTAGCACATTTTGTCTGTTGATGTGATCGGCAAGGTGTTGTCAATTTTTCAGCTGAAGACCGAGTGTGGGAGTCAGTTTACGAATAAATTAGAAGGAATGTTCAAGGTATGCATGGATTCTTTTCCCTTTCTAGTTTGGTTGAAAAATTATAAACAATGTGTATTGTCTTATAATAGTTGTTTTTTGACATGGAGTAGTTGCAAGTTCAGTAGAGTAAATAAATGGTAAACGGATGTATACAAAATCATGTGAGCTTTTCAACCTTGTAAAACAACTTTTGGATCTGTGCCATGTTATCAGAAAAAGAAAAAAACATAAATAAAAGAGAATCTGGGCAGGTGCTGACTAGCAAAGTCGGTAAAACCTTTGGGTGATGAAACCAGAGGTCTGGGGCTCGAACCCCGCCAGCATCAAAGAGTTACTGATCTCATTTAAAACAGGCTTGCCAATCAAAAAAAAAAAAAAAAAATCTGTGCCATGTGGACTGGTTTGCGAGGTCAGGACCTTGATACCCAGTACATATCTTGGATGTGTGCTTGATAAATTAAATTCAATCAGGATTTGTTGTCTCATAAAAAACGGATGTATCTGTGTCTAATTCAATGCGAATAGAATTTTCTGAATTTTAACTATTTATTTATATATGTATTTCTGTTGGGTATAGATTACGGATTACCCAGCAGAAGATCATTAGTTTGAAATTTCTAACCCCTTTAAATTGTATGGGGTTAGTGGTATGGCTACCTATGCTTAATGCAGTATGTTCTAAATAGAGCTTGTGTCGCTACTTGTAACAAAGTAATATGTGCATACAGTAAAAATTTGTTTGCATTTTCCATTTAGGTATGGGGTTGGCTGGAAGGTTCTTGTTTGTACTGTTTGTTATTAGTTGCGAATTGTGAAACCATTAGGAAAATATATGTTTATATTGTATTGTACATCCTCTTGACATTGCCATGAAATTATTTCTGCAGGACATTGAATTATCTAAAGAGATAAATGAGTCCTTTAAACAATCCTCCCAAGCCAGGACAAAGCTTCCATCGGGTATTGAGTTGAGCGTCCACGTCCTAACAACTGGGTAGGTCAAAACTGCTTTAAGTTGCACTTCTTTTTGTTTGATTTCCTTTTGAGAACGTAGCCCTTATTGGGGCACCTTTTCATTAAAGATTCTAATATTGTTCTTTTAATTGCTGTGATGCAGGTACTGGCCTACTTATCCCCCAATGGACATTCGGCTTCCACATGAATTGAATGTCTACCAGGTTTGGCCATACATTTTTCAGTGTGCTTGGACTTCTAAACAACTAGGAATTTCTTCATGTTCTCACGCTCTTGTTTCTACAACAGGACATCTTCAAGGAGTTTTACTTAAGCAAGTACAGCGGAAGGCGTTTGATGTGGCAAAACTCATTAGGTCACTGCGTATTGAAAGCAGAGTTTCCAAAAGGTAAAAAGGAGTTGGCAGTGTCTCTATTTCAGGTGGGTTTCTGTTCCTAAGATTGTATTTGCTTTATTCCTGTTCACTGCTCATTGGTACTGACTTTTTAGTGTATTTTTTTGGACAAATGATGCTCCAGACTGTCGTGTTGATGCTCTTTAATGATGCCCAAAAGCTTAGCTTTGAAGACATCAAAGAATCTACTGGAATTGAGGATAAAGAATTGAGAAGGACTCTCCAGTCCCTTGCATGTGGAAAAGTTCGCGTGCTTCAAAAGGTAACTTTCAAACTATTGTAGCCAAGATTCCTTGATGGAGTAGGCTGAAGCTGTGTTTTTTCCTGCTACCTATACCAAGTTATGTTGTAAGGTACAGTGTTTCAGCGCAGTTGAATTACCGGTTCAAGTGAACTGTGAAGATTTACCTTCATGCTCCTTTTTCACAATTTGCAAATGATTGATAGAAGAATTAATTTTTAATCGCCTCTATCATTTTTGAAATCCCAAATTCTGTGTCCTAATTAATATGTTATTGAAATTATTAACTTCATAGAATGAGCTTTAAGCAGTTGGTTTGAGTAGCCTTATTAGGGGTAGGTCTTGCATCTCAGGGATAGGTCTTGTATTTACTACTTTTACTGAGTGTACAGATTCCTAAAGGGAGAGAAGTTGAGGACAATGACTATTTCGTGGTTCAATGGCCTAATTCAGTGCTCCTCTCTACCGCATAAAGGTTTGCCTTCTTTGCTTTATTAGTTTATTTTAAAGATCAACACCAAGTCGTGTTCTTGAAGCTCAAACTGACCTCTCTTCTGGGAGTAGGTAAATGCAATCCAGTTGAAGGAGACGGTGGAGGAGAACACAAGCACTACTGAAAGAGTCTTTCAGGATCGTCAATATCAGGTTCAGCCTCATTAATATCTTTTGTTCTCTCCACTTTGAAGCCTGGCTTTTGCAACATCTTCTATATTTATGGATTTCTGTTGGTTGTATGGCAGGTTGATGCCGCCATTGTTCGCATCATGAAGACAAGAAAAGTGTTAAGTCACACACTCTTGATAACTGAGCTTTTTCAACAGGTTAATAATTCATGCTTACTTTTTTGCGATTTTGGTGGCTGAATTTGACTGGCAAGTGGAGCATACCAATTTAATTATCTGCTAAATTGTTTTGTAACACAGCTCAAATTTCCAATAAAGCCAGCCGATTTGAAGAAAAGGATTGAGAGCCTCATTGACAGGGAGTACCTTGAGAGGGACAAGAGTAATCCCCAGATATACAACTACCTCGCGTGATCCATTTTCTTGCATTGCCTTTTGTCTGTAAATGAGACAAGAAGCTACCGTTATATCTTGGGGTTCATCGGTCCCTTACCAAGTCAGTGTACAGACACATTTAGAATTAGCTTTGTTGTGTTTCAGTATACTGTAATTGTAAAGTATATTTACTTTTTCTGTTGGCTATAAATTTTTCCTCTTATGGATTCTATCAGAAGGATAGCTCTTCATCTTCATCCAAGCTTAATAAAATTTGTGCTTGTGTAGTTCTTAGCTATATAACTGTAGTAAACCTTAAATGTATCTTTTACACCTCCAAAGAAGGAAGAAATGATTGATAGTCCTGACTAGTATGAGACGTGAAGTTGTAAGTTGTAACATTCCGATTGCCAAGTTACCACAACTGCCCCCATAACACCTACCTTAATTATCTCTGTATAAATATGCAACTCATGGGGATTAGGGGATATCAAGGAAAGACTAGATTCTTGAGCAAAGGTTTCTTGCATGCGGTAAATATGCAACTGTTGATTATGAGTACACGTAGCTAGAAAAGCTCTTACTGCAGACCACTTAAACGATTGAGCTGTGACCAGTTTTTTTCACCTTGCACTTTCACAAGAAACAGATATAGCGCCATAAACAAGGCTGAAGAGTGAAGATACTTCCTGAGTTCCTCTTTCTATCTGAGCTTACTTCTGTAAGTAGATATGTTTGAATTTTGATACCTTAAAAAGTGAGCCTACTTCTGATTTGAAATCCAGAAACTAGTCTAATGAACTCAACATTTTCGATGTGCATTCGAGAGGGAGCATAAATAAGGGAAACATTTCCGAAATAATCAAGAATATAACAAAAAGTATATTCAATTTTCAACTTTACACTTCATAAAATTGCTTGCGCCATGCGCTACTTTTTCTCTTTTCTCTTTTCTTTTCATGACGCACTGAATCAGGGTCTGTGGCATCACCACTCACAGACTTTATGAACACCATGGTTTTACATGCTAAACAAATCATACACATTAGTAAATTACATAAAAATGAAAAATACATGACTAGCCAAACAGAACCTGAGAGCTAGCAGGTGACCATCCGCATAAAGTCTTTGGTGCATTCACTATTTTCCATTCAACAAAGAAGCACCAATCCTTTCCCGAGCTACATTTCAGATGTAGCTTCCTCATGTGACCAATAGCAACATGAAGGTTGCAACCTACGACAAAGATCCTGCTATCAGTAGAGTTCACAGAGAATGGTTTGCGTATCTGCTCAGGTACAGGGGAACCTGCAACTACTTCCCAGGAATCAGTTTTCACATCATAAACTTTCAATTTCATCCTTTCATGCTCAGAGACCACAAACAAGTGACCATCAACTACTGCACTTAATCCTGTCCATCCTTCCCTCAGGTTGGCAGACATAGTCTCCCAACAGTTCAATCTTGGGTCGTAAACCTGACCTCTAGGTGAGAATAAGAAAGGCCATAGCCAGCCTTCAGTCACAAGAAGTTTGCCATTGTGTACTGCTGCGTCATAGCATGCCATATTAACACCCATGCTTGCAATAGGCTGCCAACTTCCTTTGATGGGGTCTAAAACATCAGCTGATTCAAGCTCAAAAAGGTCTGAACTGTTACCTCCAGCGACATAAACCATCCCATCAATTATACCACATGCAAAGAATGACCTTGCAGTGGTCATCTTATTCATCACACTCCAACGGTTTTTATGAATCTCATACTTTAGTACCAGGTTAAGGGGAGTATCCAGATCGGATGCCATGCCACCAAAGACAAAGAGGGTTCCTTCCTGGGGTGTGGAAATACACCTAAAACCATGGGGGCAGATCCGTTCCTTGCATGGCATCAGTGGAATGGTGTGCCAAGACAAATTAGTCAGGTCAAGGACCTGCCACTGAATCTTTGAGGTGCATTTTTGGTAGGTACAGATGAAGAGCCAGGGATCTTGATAGCCTAACTCCTTCCTTCGGCTAAAAAACCTTTCCTTAGTGCCTAGCAGCAGATGCCAGCGTTTGCACACGACTCGGCAGGATGGATGGCTCTCAACTGGAAGTCGAAGGAGGCAGTCAAGTGCAACATCATCGGGAAGACCTGGAATTAGGGGTCCTCCTCCAGCTATTAATTGGGATTCAGTACTCAGTTGTAAAATGGATGATGATTGGATTGAAGCAACTCTAAATTTAGGTGATAGTGTCATCTTTGAATCTCCTAACTTTTGCACTGGAGCCTGGTGGCATGAAAATCGAACGTGTTGCATCTTCCTCTTATGAAGGGAAATTCAGATACTTATCCTTTTCTGATAGCTTAACAAGTTAACAGTTCCACCTGCTTCAAAGAGTAAGAGATGTGCACTGCCTTTCACTGTCTAAATTGTTGCTTCATCCAATACAGTCTAGAAGCCCAACAAAACAGACCAGTCAGCAAGTTCAACAAGAAATGCAGGTTTTGCAAATCTATCCCTGAATCTGTGCATCAATCTTTGTCAACCAAAGACCAAATCTGAGATTAAAAAATATAAGGTGATATAAATAGATTTCCTACATCAATTTTTTTATTAGAACTTTTCATCTATTAAAACTAGCTTCTATTTCTTACACTACAAGAAATGTACAAAAAGTCAAAGAGAAATCCAAACAACATAGAATCAATAAAAAAGAACATATAAAGATTTCAGGTTAGCTATATATATATTTCATTGCTTTCTCAATCAAAATACTAATGCAAACGAAAACTCAAACCAAAATGTGCTTTGTTTCTTCTCTGGACCTTCCTTTTCGCCCCTAAAATACCATATTCTTTCCTTAAATCTTCTTTCATACAGAACACAAAAAGCCAATTTTAAGGAAAACCATAGAAATGAATCATCGATCTTCTCCATACAGCTCATATTCAAAACTTTAAACAACCAGTCAACAGTTCCCCTCATATTTTTTTCTACACAAAACTCACATACCCAATCCAACAACAAGAGACTAGAACTTTCCTTCCCTATAGAGCTCAAATTCAGAACTAACACACAGAGAACAAAGATGAACTTTCTTCCTTTACTAAACATCCCAAGTTCTACAGAACAACCATAAAATAGCTCAACAAACACCATTCTTTAGGAAACAACGTCTGATATACAAAAAATCCAAATTAGGAAACAACACATGGGCTAATATTTTTCCTACTTAAACTATGTTCAGCAAAAAACTCACGCAAAAATCAGTACAGAAATGAATTTTTTCCTAACTCTATAGTTTAAACAACATTAAAGCTTAAAACAAAACATGCCCAGAGTCTCTATGATACAAAAGATTCAATATTTAGTCTCAGTACACAAATTAAGTATATAATAGATACTAGTTAAACAGAAAACTAGATATTATCAGCATAATAACAACTTGTTCTACAAAAAAAAAACTAGAACAAACCTTAAATTTCAATGAAGAAGATGGGCATCAGAGTGTTCAGGTGTTTCTTCCCTCTTTTCTGTCTAAGTTTTAAGTCCAAGTGTCCGGGCACAAAGCAGCTGATAAGCTCAACTGAAAGAAAGAGGATGAACAAAAAAACTGTTTCTTGCAGTTAGTCGTTAAATGAGAATCTAAGGACATCCTGAGTTGACTTTCCAATTAAACCCTTTTTGAACTTTTTAAGCAAGGCAAATTTTAATTTCACAATTGGTACATCAGAACTGTTTAGTATAACTTTGAGGACAAGGATTATAAAATTTCCATTCTCTATGCCTTGAACAGTAGACCACCCCTTTGAACCAAGACTATACAAGTGGCAACAGCATCAACAGTAACGTGTTAGGAGCTGTATCTTAATTCTTAAAGCGAAACGTAGAGGGGAGATGATTTGCTCAGTTTCGTAGTGAATGTATGTAGCTTCACTGCCTTCAAATAATTCCAACTTCAAGGATTTGTAGGCAATATTGACTTAATAATTGGACAAAGACATAGTAACCACTAACCAGCTAGGCAGCTAACCACTAACCACTAACCAGTTAACCAGTTAACCAGTAACCACTGGACTAAATGTTTGTTTTGAAATTATATAAACAAGAAGTTTGGACAATGCCGTGACTTCATGAATCATATCCATTGATAGTCAACTAGAGCTTGCATATGTATTACACCTGATTCTTTTCGTATACATTAACAGTTATATAAGTGTAACATCTGATTTGAGAAATGATTTGATTCCATTGATCAGAGGTTTAAAAAATGAAAATGGAAATGATAACATTGTTCTATATGACTATATGAGAATTCATGAGCATTTATATAAGAATTTGACAATACAATTCATGTCTACCTCAGTCATTATTTGGGTGGGTGGAAGACACAATTTCATGCAAAATCTGAGTGAATTGAAATCATGTTTTTATGCTATCACATCCTTTACATGTTTGTGAATTTTGCTGACCGTTTTATTAGCAGGAAATGGTAGAAGTTATTGTAGTTCTAGTATGACTTTTAAGATGAATGTGAAATGGTGAAACATTGAGTATGGTACTTTAAAATTTTACTTGATTAACTAAATTATGTTTTCACTAAACATATCCATCTTTACTAAAAGAAACCAAAAAAAAAAAAAGTGTGCCCTATGAACATCTTTAAAGAATCTCAATCCTAGTTATATATAAACCATTTATTGTTTCTTTTATTTGATGAATTAATTTCTAACCACAACTTTTTCTCATATGAAATAACAAAATTTTTGTAGTGCTTCAACTGAAGATCTCCCATCCAAATCACCTTTTTTTAAGAAGTGGCCCCGCATGTCTCACTAACAGAATCTGTCACCCACTCTACTAACGGATGGAGGGAATACATGGGTATATACGCAATTTCTATATGGAAAGGACTCGAGATCTCTACAACCGGGTACAGAGATCATATCTGTAACCGTGTTATCTCGCCGTTGATATGAGTTTGAGATGTGTGTGTGTGTCTCGATATCTGTGTGTGTGCTCCGAGATGTGTGTGTGTGCACCGAGATGCGAGATGTATGTGTGTGTGGTACAGAGATCAATGTCTATATGGAAAGACATCGACCAAACGAGAGTATTGTGCGAGATTCTTTTGAGAAATAAGAGCGAAAGACTGCAAGAATGATAAATATTTTAACGTGTATGATTGATATATGTTCATAGATTGATGTAAATATGATTGTTGATACATTTCTAATTATATATAAAATATTATCACGTAAGAAAAGAAAAAAATAAAAATAAAAACAAATTTTAGTGTTTAAATTATTGAAATTGTTTAATAATCATAATAAATAATAAAGACCCGAATTAGAACTAGGGGTTTTAATGGTTTTGGATTGAGTTATATAATTCTCATATTAAAACCATTGAAAACCGAAACCGATATAACTGTAAATAGTAAAACCAAAACTGAAACTGCTAAAACCCGACCCATTGGCAACCCTACAAAAATCCGTGTAAATACAGCCGACCCTTATATAAGAGTAAGACAAGGACTGTCAACGGGCCGGACCTGAATAGGACACACCTAAGTCTAGGCCCGGCCCAAATCATATTTGATATTTTGAGTCTAAGCCTAGCCTAAGTCCTATTGGGCAAATTCAGATTCAGGTGGCCTAATTCCATTAGCAATATATGGAAACTGTTATTTTTTTATATCTGAAATCAAACCCATATCTCTTGTGTGGGGCAGACACAATACTAACCAATATGGCTTCAAATTTTTTTTGTCAACTTTCAATAAATATAATAATAGATATATTAATAATATTAAATATAAAAGACATAAAACTATTATAGATTTCGAATAGGGCCATTATTGGATCGGACATAAGTATGTACCCAATAATCTTATAGGCTAAATTTAAAGTTTTCCCGGCCCATTGACAGCCCCTAAGTAAGACTCTCTTTTTCGTAGCCGCTTCGTTTCTTGTTCCGTAGCCTCCTCTTTGCTTGTCTTTTGTTTCTTCTCTTCTGTGCGCCAATTATGGAGGTCATTAACTTGGATGAGGATGAATTATTAATAAAACAATTGGATTATCTACCTGCTCAAATCACCCAAGACTTGATACCAACGACTCCTCCATCCTTGGATCATCTCCCACCTCCTCCATCTTGTGGTAGAAGATGTGTTGACTGGTCCGACCTTCCGGAGCATATTTTACATTTGGTTGCAAATAAGTTTATCCACGTCAAAGATGTAATCCACTTTGCTGCTGTTTGTAACCAATGGCATGTTTGTACAATGTTGTTTGTAACCAATGGCATGTTTGTACAATGTCATCGAGAAGAAGCATTACCAGTGGGAATTACCAGTCCCTAAGAATAGGTCCATCTTAAGTTCTAGCCATGGATGGTTGGTAATAGTATATGAGAACAATGATGTTAGTGTACTCAATCCTTTTCTGCCACGGAATAAAGTGATCCAGCTCCCTTCTTTGACTACTTTGGATACGCCTGCTATAGTTTCTAAACCCTTTTATGTGAAGAAGGCAGTTTTGTCATCAAACCCACTGTCAAATCCGAATTGTCTAGTCATGGCAATCTATGGTGGGTTTGGGAGATTAGCTTTCTGCAAGCCGGGTGACAAAGCTTGGACCAAACTAGAATTAAAGTATGATCACATGGAAGACATTCTTTATTATGAAGATCAGTTTTACTGTGTTGATCACGTCGGAGTTGTTTTTTCTTGTGATCTCAATGAGCCTCATGGTCCCACACTATCAACTGTGGCACCAAGCACTTTTATCTGCGATAGTGTTGCCGGCAAGTATCTTGTGGAATCATCTGGGAACTTGTTACTAACTTTAAGGAAGAGGACTTATTATGATGATGATGATGATGAGGAGGATGAAGATGACTTTGATGACAATGATTACGTTAATGATAGTGATGATGATGACATTGATAATGTTAATGATGGTGGAGACAATGGCAATGGTGATGATGTTGACAATAATAATGATAGTAACATTTATGAGTGTGATTACTTTACTCATGGATTCAGTGTGTTAAAGTTAGATCCTATTGACCTTAAGTGGGTTAGGTTGAGGAGCCTTTGCGGTCGTATGTTGTTTCTTGGTGATAATGGTTCTTTCTCTGTATCAGCTTCAGACTTCCCTCAATGCAAACCGGATCACATCTATGTTACTGATGATCACCATATAGGTTATTGGGATGTCGAGATAATCAAGAAAAATGGAGTTGGACCTTATGACATGGGTGTTTTCAATTTGGAAGATGAGAGATTTGAACCACACTACGAATCGGATTGCATCATCATGCCTCGCCCAATTTGGATTGAGCCTACCTCGACTGTGTTGATGAAGAACATGTTTTGAAGTTTAGTAATAAAAGTGTATCAAAACTAGTAGTAAAAAGTACTTCAATTATTTTGACTTTTGAAGGTATTGTTCAAGATGGAAGCCCTCCTCCTCCTTGGAGTATAAAATTTAATTGTAAGACCAGTCACGTAGAAAGCTTGAGTGAACCTGCATCATTTTGAAGTAATTAATAAACCGATTCTTTCCAACACAGTGAGTAATCATACATTGAGAGCATTAAGAAATTAGAAGTTTGTATTTTGTGCTATGATATGCTTTGAAAAACTCTTGAAAGTTTAATGTCATCGTGATACATTGTAATTTAGATATGTTTAAATAAGTATGCTCCGTATGGACATTCATGGTAGATAAGTATGTAACTTTTAGCAGAACTATGATAGAAGAGAATTAAATCAAGGTACTGTCAGTAATAAGTGAAGCCTCCGAGTTTATATGTCCTTTTGCCTTCGATAATTTAGTACCAAATGTCAAACAATTTGTATATAAACAATTCTATATATTCAGTGATCATGTCATCAGGATATACAATCTTTGATTTTCATATTCAGTGAGTCTACTATTGAAGAAGTGGCCTTTCTTTAAACTAAAGTATTTACTTCTTATGATCTGAATTGTGAAGCTTCGTAAGAAAATAGCTTAGTGGTATCCTTTTGTATGCCAATGGTCGTTTTGATTATTTGACTGTTAGGGTGCATTTTGAATGTTTTTGGACAATGTCTAGGTTGTTAATCCACTATTTGATGTTTGGTCAGTCTTGATGTTTTTTTACCACAATCATCATTTATAATTACCCTGCTTTAATTTCGACTATCTAGTCATAGTGAATGTTCCGCATATTGGCATTTAGAGATCATGCTCGTCCTCTTTTTGGATCGGTCTTTTGTGTAGTTACTTCTGGCTTTCAGCGTATCTGCAACTAACCTTTGATAAATCATTAAATCCTCAACGGCGGTTGTTTTTCGCAAGACAGCTGGTTTCGTTTTTGTGTGCTGCAGTCTTCTTTTCTTAGCTGTGCACGAAGTAGTTATTTACCATCATCTAGCAAGACATTTAAGTCTTTATCTTGGGACTGGATTATAGGAATTGGACAACATCAGAGGTCTCTTCAAACGTGATACTCCATTGATCAAGCCCATGCATTTATCTTGTCTTTGAACACTGAAGCAGGAAGATAACCCGAGAATTAATAATTTTGATACACATACAAACTGTGGCCCGTTCCTTCTTGAATCTGAAGTTTTTTTACTATATGTTTTACTATTGCCTATTTCAAGAGTTGACTTGGGTCATAAATTTGATTTTTGCTGACGTTGAATTTCTAGGACGGTTTTGGTGAGCCTTTGGTGCGCCTCAGAGTCACTTTTTTTTTTCCCGATAATAGTTATCTTACTAGATTTTGGACCCGGGCATACGCCCGGGATCTATTAAATATTTTGTGTGCTGAAAAGGTTTTCACAAAATGTTTTACACAAATTTTTGAATAAGAATATATTTTTATTGAAAATAAACTGAAATAAGTTAATGGCGATGATTATGGTGCATAAATACTTGGAAACTAAGGGATCAAATTGAGATAGCCTCTTCGGTTTGTGGTTTATGATATTAATCCATAATTTTCAAATATAATTATCTTAAACTTCGATCTAGTTTGTATAATTTTTTTTTTTTAGATTTATGGTGATTTAGCGGCAAATTTTTGAATCGAATATATTTTTATTGAAAATAAACCTAAAAATATATTAATGAGCGATGATAATGGTGCATAAGTACTTGGAAACTAAGAGATCAAATTGAGATAACCTTTTCACTTTGTGGTTTAGGATATTAATCGGTAATTTTCAAATAGAATTATCTTAAACTTCGATCTAGCTTGTATAATAGTTTTTTAGATTTATGGTGATTTAGCGACAAATTTTGAATCACAATATATTTTTATTAAAGATAAACCGAAATCACGTTAATGGGAAAGTGATTATGGTGCATAAGTATTTGGAAACTAAGGGATCAAATTGAAATAGCCTCTTCACTTTGTGGTTTAGGATATTAATCCGTAATTTTCAAATAGAATTATCTTAAACTCGATCTAGCTTGTATAATAGTTTTATTATATTTATTGTGATTTAGCGATAAATCATCACATTTCAAACTCACGTACTAATGTGTACAAATCACTAAAACAAATTGATTGTTTCCATATCCTCAAATAATACACTACTCTCACTTGAACAGCATTTGTCATATGAGCGTTTTTACTGAGCGGTGCCGTTATATTAAATTATTCTAAAAAATATTAGCAACTATGCATAGCTATGAGATATAAAAATTATATTAATTACTCATTTAAATTTCTTGCACCACTATGCATAGCTCTATAAAAAGGAAGCATCAAACCTTGATAAAACTTACCGACTTCTTTTTATTATTAGGTATAACAATAGAAGTTTGATTGAAGTTTTGTGAGAATGCCCAATGTGGCGAAGATAATATTGAAGCTACTTGAATAGCAAAACATTCCCAATCACAATAAAAGAATTATGATAAACACTACTTAAAATGTAAAACTATATTTGTCGAGACATTTATTCCCCTACATATAATACAAATATGTTTTAGGGTTATTAGTTCAATGTATTTGCATTAAGTTTCGATTTTTTCATTAATTATTCTTTGAGGTTAGTTTAATGTAGCACGTTGCATCTAGTTTCCAAATTCTCATTAATTATTCTTTGAGGTTAGTTCAATGCGGTTGCATCAAGTTTTCGATTTTCTCGTTAATTATTATTTGAGGTTAGTTGATTGCAATTGCATCCACTTTATGATTTCCGTTAGTTATTCATTAAGGTTAATTCAGTAAAGTTGCATCCAATTTTTGATGTTTCGTTAATTAGTATTTGAGATTAGTTCATTGCATTTGCATCCAGGTTCCAATCTCCCATTAATTACTCTTTGAGATTAGTTCAATACATTTGCATCAGGTTTCGATTTCCCATTAATTGTTTTTCTAGGTTAGTTCGATAGTTTACAATTTCTATACGGTTTGCATACATATAAAGAGTACTTTTTTATAAACTCACTTTCGTTTTTGGTTCCTAATTACTCATGTGAGAAGGCTAAAAAAACAGACATTTATGCTTTGAGGTCAGCGTGATGCAGTTACATCCGACTCCTGATTTCCAGTTAACTATTTTTTAAGCTATTTCAATGCATTTGCATCCAATTTCTGATTTTCGTTAATTAATCTCGATTTTTAGTTTAATGCGGTTGCATCCGGTTTTTAGTTTTCCGTTAATTATTCTTTGAGGTTAGTTCAATGCGATTTGCATCCAATTTTGATTTTGTGTTAATTTTTCTTTTAAAGTTAGTTTAATGCATTTGCATCAAGTTTCGATTTCCGTTAATTATTTCTTAAGGTTAGTTCAATGCGGTTACATCAAATTTATAATATAATTTCCATTAATTATTCATTTAGATTTAGTTCAATGCAGTTTTATCCATTTTTCAATGTTTAATTAATTAGTCTTTTTTGATATTAGTTCGATTTGCATTTGGATTCGGTTTTGATTTCTTGTTAATAACTCTTTAAAGTTAGTTCAATGCATCTGCATTTAGTTTACGATTATTTATGCTTTGAGGTTAGTTCGATGCAATTATATTAGGTTCGATTTCCGTTAATTATTCTTTGAGATTATTTCAATGTATTTGCATTTAGTTTCGATTTTCCACCAATTATTCTATGAGGTTAGTTCAATGTATTTGCATCCGGTTTTGATTTTCCATTAATTATTATATGAGGTTTGTTTAATGTATTTGCATACCGTTTCGATTTTTACATTAATTATTTTTCGGGGATTTTCATCCAATTTCTAATTTCCCATTAGTTATTATCGGCGTTAGTTTAATGCAATTGCACCAGTTTCGATTTTTAGTTAATTACTTTTTTAAGTTTAGTTTATTGCATTTGCATAAAATTTTCGATTTTACGTTAATTACTCTTTGAGCTCTATTATGTATTTAAATCCGGTTTCGATTTCCTTTTAATTATCCAATGTGGTGTGTAATACCAACTTCTACTGATTCATCTGTAGTGTCCTTGCAAACATGACATATAAAGTAAATTATGCTTGATTTACTATGTGGGATCATCGAAGATTATCAGGTTCGATTTTCCATTAATTATTATTTAAATTATGCATGACTCACTATGTGGAATATTCAAAGATTATCTATGAGCGGGTGTTGTTATATTAATTATTCTGAAAAATATTTGTAAATATGCATGATAAGCACCCAAAACTGTAATATTAAACCCCGAGAGACATAGCATTTTGGTCGATTATGTGTTTAATAATCATGTAATAATTATATTTTCGTACTTTTGCGGGTTTCGCAATTTAAATGAATATAGTGATAAAGCGTGCATCAAAGAACGACGGAATGCGGAATATTTGGAGTTTCCCACTTTCGACCCGTGGTGGCCGAAGTTTCAAAAAGAACCGAAACCGGTCTTGGGCGGGCCCACATATGAAGAAGCACGGAACTGGAAGAAGCTCAAATCGGATAAATCTAGGTGCCGGCGTTGGCTAGTGAAGTTGCCAAAGTACAAGAATCTGGGAATATTTGGAATTCCGCTCAATCTCCGTAAAGCCCAACAAAAGCGACTAGAGCCGAAGTTTCCAAAAGAAACGAGAACCGGTCGCGGGGAAGGGCCCACATATAAAGAGGCGAGGAAACTTCCGAAGCTCAAATCGGGTAAATCTAGGTGCCGGCGTTGGCTAGTGAAGGCTGCTTATGGCGACGGCGACGTACTTCTAGCGAGGACAAAAGTAGTAAAAGCGCCAATTTGGTAGCGCTTTAATGGACACTAAGTGGACACACTCTGGGCCCGAAGGCATGATGAGTCGGCATAGGCAGGTGGCAATTGATGGTTTCAAATTGATACCATCCGTCAAGAAAGAAGATATCAATTCAAAACTGGTGGTTTGAATTAACATAAACTAAAAACAAAACATTAAAATGGCAAAAGGACAAAAACTTAAAACCGTTGAAAACAAAGTTTGGTTTGAACCATTCAATTAGCAAAAAGAACAAAATCTTAAATATTCACGGGTCACTCTTGTATTGCCTATATATATGAAGGCTTAGCGCTTTCATTAGAAGAAACACCGGCATTTTCATGCTTTAGCTTCCGTTTCAATTTAGTTTCTTTCAAGTCTTTACATTACGTCATTTTTATTTTCAAAGACTTAATGGTAAGTTATTTTACCCTTAATACTTGAGTCATTTCTTTTCTTTTTAATTTACGTCCCGCAATTATTTACTTAATGTATCTGACAAGTTTTATTATTCCTTCTATGATGATGAGCTAATCCCCAAGGGGGGGTTATCTTTGCTTCGTGTAAAATCGGATTGACTTCGTTAATATTCTAGAATCACTACTTAGGAATTAGGCATAGAATTAACATCCGGTCCCAAAATGGTGAGGCTGTACAAAGTTGGAGTCTCGATGCTCGGACGGTCTGTAGCGATCAAAATGTCTGTAGCGACTTCTGCAGTGTCGACGACTCTCCAATTCGATCCGGTGATGTGAACTTGTGCGGGGGCGGAAATAATATACCGAGATGAGGTATTATCGAAACTCCTTATGCTAGTGAAATCGACCTAGAGATGTGGGCATGCACTAGGGATCAATACTTTCGGCGTCGTCTCAAAGCGAGAGCGAACTAGAGATGTAGTGATTTAGTAATAAAAGCTGTTGAAAAATGATTCTTGCATGAGCATGATTAACTCTCTCCCTGTTTCTCTACTTTTATTTATCTACATATAATCGTAGTAGTAATTTATATTATTTGCATTACCGTTAATTTAATTAAAACCAACTAAAAAGAAACCTAAAATCCTACTCACTTAAAGTTGTAATTCCGGTTGTGAACCTATCCGAGCCCCTAAGGTTTGGGCGATCCCTTACTCGACCTATCCTACCAATCCCGTGAGTAAAGGTAACTTGACTAAAAGCGTGCGACTATACGGACGTTGGACTTTGGACTTTGGACTTGGACTGTGGACCTCGGACTTAAGGAAATAAATGGCGAAAACCAAATAAGCGTGTGTAAAACCGTTTTATCAAATGCGCCACTTCGAAGGACTCGGGATTAACGTAATAAGCTGGAATACATCCATAAAACCCTCCCTTACCTCATCATCTTTTTAATTTTCATTTTACATTTACAATACTAACTCTTTACCGTAATTTTTTTCTACTAACAAATAAGCGTGAGCCAAGTTGTTTATTTTCATTAGCCGCGATCCTAAGTACTCCGTAGGAATTTGAAGTACTAAGCGGACAAAAGAGTCTCGGACGAGGCCTGAATTAGTAAACAAAGCGAAACTAACACGGAGTATCAACACTCCGGTTTTCAGTCTGAGCCACTTTCCTTTTCGATTACTCTTTTGGGCTCTTTGGTCTGTTTTTTCTAGTAAGCATAAGCTTGGGAGTAGTCGATCGATATCGAGGAATCGCGGGGCCTTGAGGTTTCAAACTCTTAAACTCCTCAAACTTTGTCGAGGATATTATTTGCTATAACTGTTTTACCTCGTATATTTGTATGTTGGCATGAGAACTCGTGCATGTAAAGGTGGTTCGTCATCACATATTCACGTAACACAATTAATATGATTGAATATATTTTGATATATCGTAGCATCAAACCACCTGCTTAGAATATTTTTGTATGTGTATGTAACATCAATTCCATTACCGCGGTATTCAATTGCATGAGTTAGTTCTTGACATTCCCCTAGCTCACGTATAACTTACATAGTTGCATTATAGGTAATATAGATTTGCATGGGTAGACTTTTTCTGCGTAAACTAGTATATGTTAGTTAGTTTCTATTTTGGCATTTATCGTTTTTAATTGCATATTTAAGTAA
This sequence comes from Coptis chinensis, assembly GCF_015680905.1. Lineage (NCBI taxonomy): Eukaryota > Viridiplantae > Streptophyta > Magnoliopsida > Ranunculales > Ranunculaceae > Coptis > Coptis chinensis. The sequence goes on from NC_141464.1 coordinate 81,816,238, forward strand.
TCACGTCTCCATAATACACTAATTCGTAAACCAAAAAAAAAAAATAAAATAAAAAAAATAAAAATAAATAAAAATTAAAAAATTATAGTAATTAAAATTTTCATCTAAATCATCTTAATAACACCCCCGCATAATACACCATCATAAATCATCCTATTCATCGATTGCCTAGGAAACTTGAAAAAATTGAGGTTGCCCTAATTAAGGAGCGTCGTGCTAGCACGAACAACCTCCCTCAATTCTCTCGGGAGACACGGCTGCTGGAATATTCACCGTTATCCTAGCTTCCACGCTTTCGAGTTAGCGGCATTTCGGAAGGCGTGTTTTCAACTCCTCTAAAACTCCGGTCATCATTCGTTCCTTATGAGCACTAAATTAAAATTTATATTTGTATGAGACTACGATGCGGTAAACATAAGGAATTAGAACTTACATATCATCGTCGAAAATACAAGAAACAACTGTTTATGTTATCTCCTAGGCATAGTTCCTCCTCCGTAAATCAACCTCGTCAAACATCTCCGTTTCCATTATCTCCTTTAATTATGGCTGAAGAAAACCTCACAGTCGAGAAACCCTTTCGGTTCTATCTTTGCCCTACTGGGAAGGACACGCTTCTGCATTAAACTTCGATCGCGATTGTAGGTGATTTTCGTATTCCGCCAAACATTTTCGGTTTGTTACTGTTTACCATGGTTTAGACCATGAAAAACCGTACAATCATCTTCGTCCGGATGCAACAAGTAGTCACCACTTTCCGCCATCCGACTGTTACCAACGAACAAGTCTTACTTAGGTTGTTTCCGCTTCACCTACCGACAAAGCTTCGGTTTGGCTCGCCGGACAAGCGCCGCAATCCATTGACACATGGGCCAAACTTGTTCAAGCATTCATGATAAAGTTCTATACTTTCGGAAGAAAACTACTGAAATGCTTCAAAGATTCAATTCTTTCGCCCGACACCCGGGAATCCTTTTGGGCGTGTGGAGCGGATTCTCGATCTACTTCTCGAATGTCCCCATCATCAACTTCGACACATTTGTATTAGTCCGTTCATTCTTTAATGGTCTTTTCGACCATCAAAAGGAAACATTAGATATCATGAGCGGCGGTTGTTTCATGGACAAAGGTATTCTTGAAGCATACACTTTTCTTGAGAAGCGAGGCCTCACGAAGCACCGGTTGGGGAAACACGATTCTTCTAGATCTTCTAAAGACACTCCTACCAAGGTTCGTCTATGTTCGAGGTCAAACCCGATCCGGAATTAAAACTCTAATCGAGTCCCTAAACAAAAGGTCGATGCTCTTTCGGTACAAGTAAATGAACAAAACCCAAGCAGGTCATGGCGCCAATGCGCCCCATGCCTCTTCTTTTAAGTCTGAACTACGCCCGATTCTTCTTTGTCCGTTGGTATCGAGTGTCCTCCCCAACCTTCGAAGAGGCTTGTGCTTTCAACATTCCTAATGCACCTTGGCGACAACATCCGAATTTAGCTTGGGCACCTTTTGTCAACAACAAGCTCCTTCGGTGGCAACACCGTTTCTATCGACCACTGCGAACTACAATTCCTATCGTCAAGGGAATCCTCCACAATTTCAGCAAGGGCAAAGTAATTTTCCCAACAACGCAAATATGGGGTACCAAAACAACCGCAACCTTGTTCCGCTAGTCAAAGGATATGGCTACCAAAATCGGCCCGTGAATAATAACCGTGAACTAGTTCTGCTTTGCTCCCTTAGTACAATCCACGCCCGATAAAGCGGTGAAACTTTCACGACATACATGAATCAGCGAATCAAATCCTAGCTTCTATCAGCAGTCTCTGGTTTGTTAGCTCGGGATAAAAGTCAAAAGGCGTGTTCCTGGCCAAGCGGTTCAAACCCTAAGCCTACAAAACACGCCTTTGAACTCAACAATGCACCGGGACCTAGTGATCAAAGCGGGGTGAGGTAAATGCCATTACCACTCTTCGTTACGGCGAACCATCGACAATAATATCATTATGCGGACGAGGAATCGGCGGAAGTCACGGACCGGCGTCCTTCCAACTCTACCTACCTCATAACCTATAGCGGGACGAAGTTGTACCTTCAAAATCTACACCTACGCCCCTAGGAAAAGGCGCCACCGATCCCTATATCGCGATTTCGTCCCAAAGCTCCGTTCCTGCCCGTTTGGTAAAGAACAAACACGGCGAACATTTTGATGAGATCCGTGAAACCTTCAAAAAATTTGACCATAAACTTACCTTTCCTAGATGCGCTAAAGCATTTGCCCAAGCATGCCAAGTTTTTTGAAGGACATGTGCACCACCAAGCGGCGTACGAATGTCCCTCAACAAAGCGTTCCTCGCTGGCGGTTTCCCTCGATTACCACTACCAATGGTGTGGTAAAGTACAAGAGACCAGTCGACCAAATTTGTACCATGCGTTGGGCGACAAATATACGCTTCTGCGGCTTTTTTAGACCTAGGTGCGGTGTTAACCTACTTCCCTACTACTTATTTAAGCGGTTAGGTCTTCATGAATTGAAACCTACCAATATGACTCTGCAACTTCGCGGATCGGCTCCATCAAATACCCAAAGGCATAGTAGAGAGCGTTATAGTAAAGGTCAAGATTTTTACTATCCGGTTGATTTTGTCATTCTAGATCTTGAAATAGCTTGTGACTCCATCCCTATCATCTTGGGGCGTCCTTTCCTTGCAAGCTGCAAGCGCTCTCATAAATTGTCGGGCGGTTCAATGACATTGTCTTTTCGGGAACCTTTCTGTCGAACTCAACGTGTTCAAATTAATGAAACAGTTTCCCGATCCTATAATGGAGGGCGAGATTAACTTGGTTGATAGTCTGGAACATGATTATTTCATAAACTCTTTTCCCCCAGACGAGATACACCAATTTCTTTCTTTTGATAATCCGGAGTTTGACGATGACTCGTACATAAGGGATGTCCATGCATTATTAGAGTCAGTACCACTATTTGACCCTAATGCTTCGGTGCAAACTAATTCAGAAGGACCGGATTCGCTCTTTTCCATTGAAGAGATGATCCCTCACGAATCCTTGATCCCCAATCCTCCAACTCGGATTTAAAACCTCTACCCCTGATTTGAAATCACGTACATCTCGATCCGATGGTAGTCACCTATAATAATTTCTGCTCCTTAGCTGCTGGGCGAAGAGACACGGTTGATCCATGTCATTCGTGAACACCGCTCGCTATCGGATGGTCCTTAGATGATATCAAGGGAATAGACCCTAGCATATGCGCATCGTATACATCTTGATGATGGCACAAAAGACATCGAGAACCACAACGCCGCCGCCTTAATCCCGCTATGAAAGAAGTAGTGAGAGAGGAAGTTCTACGTTTACTTGATCGCGGGGATCATATACCTATCTCGGATAGTATTTGGGTTAGTCTGTCCGCGTTGTTCCCAAAAGTCCGGCATTCAAGTTGTGCAAAATGAAAGTGGTGAGTGCATCTCCACTCGCATTCCTTTGAAATGGAGAATTTGCATTGACTATCGCAAACTTAATGCGAACCGTAAAGATCACTTCCCTCTCCCATTCATTGACCCGGATGCTAGAGCGTTTAGCGGTCATGCCTACTACTGTTTTCTTGATGGCTATTCGGATACTTCAAATTATCATCGATCCGCCCGATCAAGAAAAGACAACTTTCCGTGTCCCTTTGGAACCTTTGCATCGCAGGCGAATGCCTTTTGGTCTTTGTAATGCCCCGGGCACTTTCAACGCTGCATGCTTCACATTTTTAGTGATATGGTGGAGCGTTATATGGAAGTCTTCATGGGCGACTTTTCCATTTCACGGAAATTCCTTTGGTATTTGTTTATCCAACCTTTCTAAAGTATTGGCGCGTTGCGAAGAGAAAAATCTGGTACTCAATTGGGAGAAGTGTCATTTCATGGTTACCAAAGGACTTGTTCTAGGTCATATTGTTTCAAAAGGCGGGATAGAGGTTGATAAGGCTAAAATTGTTAAAATTTCTTCGCTACCCTTCCCGCGTCACGATTCGGGATATCCGTGCCTTTTAGGCCCATTTGGTTTTCTGAGGAGATTCATTCGGGATTTCTCTAAAGTTGCTTTCGACCCTTAACCAATCTCTGCTTAAGGATGCGATATTCGACTTCAATTTCAATTGCAAACAAGCTTTTGATACACTAAAACCGCTCGACTACGCTCTATTATTCAACCCCGATTGGTCTCAACCATTGGCCCGATGTGTGGCGCTAAGCGACTTTGCTATTGGTGCGTGCTAGGCCAACGGCGTGACGACAAACCCGTTGTCATTTATTCGCTAGTAAAACTCTTAACGGCGCTCAAGCGTAATTATACCACAACCGAGAAAGAGTTCTAGCTGTTGTCTATGCTTTGGATAAGTTTAGCCCTACCTAGTTGGAACATCGACCATAGTATATCGACCATGCCATGATTCGGTACTTACTTTCGCGAAAAGGGCCTTAAAACAACGATTGTTCTTTGGATCCTTCTCTTACAAGAATTCACCACGGAAATCAAAGACAAAGAAAAGGAACGAAAATGTAAGTAGCCGACCATTTATCAAGGGCGGTTGGTGACATCGATAGTGATTACGAAGCTATCGGTGACTCCTTCCCGGGCGAATACTTGTACTCTATTTTCTCATCTCCATGGTGCGGATATCGTTAACTACCTGGATTCTTGAGGAAGTCCCCTCCTTTTGGTCGCGTCGATCATAAAAGTTCTTATCCTTTGTAAAATATTATTTCTGGGATGAACCCTACCTCTTTAAGTATTGTTCCGACCAACTCATTCGTCATTTGCATTCGGACCGGGAACACACCGGCGTATTATCCTTTGCCATGAACAATCTTGCGGAGGTCATTTCGAGTGGAAAGAAAACTGCGGCCAAGGTGTTACAATGTGGTTTTCTTGGCTACCCTTTTTAGCGATGCACCGCGAACATTGTGTAGCTTGCATTCGTTGTCAACACTTAGGTCGAATTACCAAGCGAAATATGATGCCCCTAAATCCTATATTGATTGTGGAAATTTTTGATGTTTGGGGATTGATTTTATGGGACCCTTCCCTATTTCTCAAGGTTTTCTATACATTTTAGTATTTGTAGACTATGTGTCCAAATGGATTGAGGCACTTTCGCGTATGTCATTTCGAATGACCATAAGGCTGTCGTGAGATTTGTAAAAGAAAACATTTTTTCTCGTTTTGGTGTTCCCAAAGCTATCATCGGTGATGGGGGTACACATTTTGTAACAAAATTTTTGGGTTTTAATGAAGAAATATGGAGTTACTCACAAGGTTGCTACTCCATACCACCCACAAGCGAGTGGCCAAGTGGAAGTCTCCAGAGAGATAAAGTCTATTATGCGGAAAGCTGTCAACCCATCAAGAAAAAATTTGGTCTCTCCGCTTATCGGATGCCTTGTGGGCATACCGAGCGACATTTAAGACACCTATAGGGATGTCTCCTTACGCATTGTTTTTGGAAAACCTTGTCATCTCGCGGTTGAACTTGAGCATCGTGCCTTTTTGGGCCATCAAAGCCTCAATTACAATATCATCGAGGCGGGAGAAGAGAAAACTACAATTAAATGAGCTTGAGGAGATTGAGATTGATGCTTATGATCTCGAAATCCTACAAAGCTAATATGAAAAGAGTGCACGACAAGCACATTTTTGCGTAAGGATTTCAATATTGGCCAAAAAGTTTTCTTGTCTGACTCCAGTTACACATCTTTCACGGTAAATTGAAAACCGCGATGGTGCGGTCCTTTCATTGTGTCATTTGTGAAACATTATGGGGCAATCTCTTTGCTTAATCAAAAGATAACGGTGAATTTCAAGTCAATGGACAGCGCCTAAAACATTACCCGCAATTACGCTCACGGATGTTGGAGCGGACTCTTCTTGAGAATCCGGTATACGGACTAGATGTTTAGTTTGGCGTACTTTCGATCTTGTTTCTATAGAAGTGCGCCATTTTGGTAGCCGGGCCATCTTCTATCCTATGATCTCCAAAGTTCTTTGAAGTGTGTGGTTGCAAGCGCGGAACCTTAGTCCGCGAAAACTCTTTTCTGAAGCGAATTATAAATGTATTACGCAACCACGAGCAAGCGTGCTTTTTCGATTAAGCGATGGGTACCTAAAATTTCACCTCCTTCCTTTTCTTCCCTTTTCTACTCTCTACCATGAACTTCAGCTAATCATTTGGTGTAAGTCTCACTCATCACGAATAGGGAATGGTCGTAGTTCTTTTGCTCGTAAGCGGCGTCTTGAAGGATGGGGATGGGCTGGTGTATGCATTGCCAAACACCCTTACGTCTAGGCTCGACTTCCTATCCGATACTAGCCGGTTTAAGGTATACTTTTGTCTAACACCATTTGCGGGATAATCTTCGTCGCCAGCGCCGTTTTCCCACGTTGGGGTTGGGATTCGTCTTGAGAATCGGCGATAAAAGACTTCGATTCGTCTTGAGAATCGGCGTTAAAAGACTCACCTTGTAAATATGTTTATTTTGTTACCTTTTTCCCTTTGCATTAAGTTTTGCACAAGGGGATCGTGTCAAACCTCGGATGTTGCATACTTGGAACACAAGCGGGCAATGGATTCCACCGGACCAACCCTAGAATTGGTTACTTTGAGTCCCTTGGGGGCGGTTTGAGGATAGCCGTATGTAAAAGGGCAATTTTAATAGACCAGAAGCGCGCGCGGTCGGGGATGGTACAAATCCTGCCCTAACCCCATAATACATAGAGGTGAAGCCACGATCGTCGGATTTTGGATTGGGTTAAGCTCGAGCCGACATGACAGTTGTCTATGATTTAAGATGGTGACTCCACTGGACATTCGGTGTTTTTCATTATATCTCCCTTGTATGTAAATAAAACCCTTACACTTTTTCTAAAAAAAAAAAAAAAAAAAAAAATGTGACTTTCAAGAATGACTCATACAATTGGATAGAATTTTTCGTGCCGATCATTTTCGATATCTCATTCGTCAATTCGAGTCCAAGCGAGTCGTGGATGCGCATTTAGATTTTTAGGGTTAAATCGGGCTTTAGGCTTGATTTGGGCTTCGAAAATTTTTGGCCCAACCCAAAATCGATTTTCGGTCCATTTAAAACCGAAATACCGATCATCACAGCGTCACAAATCCACGATTCGTCTTCCTCAAAAACCGGATCTTGCCCCCTCTCGAATCAGTCTCGCACGAGACAGGCCCACACTAAAACCAGGTCTCGCGCGAGACCCTTTCAGCTCCGATCAAAATTTCCTTCCGTCAGATCATCACAATTCTCCCCCTCATCAATAATCCATAGCCATCCTCCCTCTTAGATCAACAATGGCTAGAAACAGACGGATTTGTGTGGAGAAAATTTTTGGAAATTTGTTTGAAAACGGGATGTTTGCTCCGTTCTTTGATCACGAAATTCAATCTAGAGGATGGGAGAGTTTGTTATATGCCAATGGAGGGCTTTATTCTAAGGATTTGGTGATGAAATTCTACGACAATGGAAGCTTTAATGGCGACCATTTTTGGATCACCGTCGAGGGTGTGCGACCGACGAAGTCACACCGGTGTTGCTCTCGGGATCGCGGGCATTCCACTGATGTCGACCGCGGCGACTTCAGCGGTCCGTGTACCCACGGACTTACGACCTAATGCTCGACCGCGGCTTATCGAGGGAGAGTACAACATCGGCGGAAAATCGCGGCGTATCGGCTTCGGTGCGACGAAACCAGCATTAGCGATAACTTCAATGGTGGGGGCTGAGCGTCATTGGCACCTCGAAGCCTTCCGACATCAACAAGACCTTCCTCCACCTTCTTTGGATCCTCCGGGGGCGAAAGGGTAACTTCGCATCGTTACCTTTCTTTTTGATATTATCACACATGCCACTCTTAGGTGCCCCTTGCCGTTCTAGTGCGCCAAGTCATGATTAATCACGGGATTTTTGTGCGCCCCCCCACTACTCCCTATACCACAATATGAGAATATCTTTGGTGTTTAAGAAATGCATACAAGACCCTTGGGAACCCACGGCACCTAGGGCAGCCGAGCCGCGTTAAGCGTAGGATCCTCTCACCCACCATACTTTGATGAGGCGCCATGAGTAAGATCCCAACCCATAGAGGCCCCGTGCGGTGAGCGATTGGTGCGAGAGACATGTACACTTTCGCCCGGTATCGATGAGGCGTACCTTAGGCGAGTTAAGGGACGATATGACCACTCGCCGCGAAGTCGATCGATGATGACGGCATGGGTGAATTCAGCGAGGAGATGAGAGCCTCCATGACTACATTTCAGGACCCGGTATGCTTACTCGCGCGGAACCCGTTTCAGCGAATGTTCATGGCGAGCGGCATCGATTCGAGCTTCGGTGATGGATACTCTTGGTGATATCCAGAGGCGGTTAGCCTCCACGGGGAGCTCGTCTTGCCGCGGCGTCGCGGGACTCCTGCTTCTTCTTCGCAGCCCAGGATTACGCTCTGACACCGGAGGATCATCGGTAGCTAGTTTTATTTATTCGGTCTTGTATAATATTATATCGGACATTTTATTTCGTGTTTGTACTTTCTAGCTTAATAGAGATAGTTCCTAAAATATTTTTATTTTGATATATTAGCTATATCTAATATTATAGTATATAGGTAGGAACATATATTAGTAGTAATAAATTATATACATATATATATAAATATATTTCATATGTCATACTTAAACAACAAATTTTAACGTAACTAACACGTTCAGAAACCAATAATGAAAACGCATCTATAAAAACGGTCAGAAAACGGTCATGAACCACATCTAAAAAACGGTCAGAAAACGGTCATGACCACATCTAGAAAACGGTCAGAAAACGGTCAGAAAACGGCAATTTTCTTTCTATAAATAAGTTCAACTCTTCCTTCATATTCACTTATATTTTCCCTCTACACTTCTTATTCTACAAACCGTTTTTGGATCACTCCAAGCTCAAGATTCATGGATGCACTAGAAAAGTTTGAGCAGCAACAACTTGAATATGTTACTCAAGTTTTCATGCTCGGTTGTTTTATTATAGTCATGTTGTTAATGTGGCATATAGTTCTATCTAATATTTAGGTTTGTAGTTAAGTCATCGTATCATTATGTTGTGTTTCCATACCATTGTACGTTCTTACATCCTATTGTGATAATATATCTACGTTTTCCTTTGTCCTTCTACTACGTTTAAAAAAAAAAATATATATATATATATATATATATATATATATATATATATATATATATATATATATATATATATATATATATATATATATAAAATAAAATAAAAAAAAAAAAAAAAAATAAAAAAAAAAAGGGGCACTCCTTGTCATATGCCCCATTCTTCTTATCCACACTTCATCCACTTTTGCGCATATCTTAGAAGATACCGTGGTCTAACTACCCTGTGACACCTCGATACGTATCTTTTACATTTTCGGATGGGTTCCTATTACAAACCAAGGAGTACACCTTCCGGGATTCACCTTTCGATAATATCCGGCATCGATGTTTGCAACTATCCTTCCGCCCGAATACAACCCGGAAGAACCGTATTGTTTATCGGCGATCCTTACAAAAGAACCAATTATCGTGATCCAATGGGTAGCTCATAATGTCCTAGGCACATCTAAGACTTCGAAATAACAAAACCACTCCTCCATTTACTCTGCGGGTGTTGCGGACTAACTGCAATGAATTTTGCATTATTAAATTTCTGCGGAATGCGATTATGTGCTAGGGAAAAGGCAGCTCCTTTACCAACCATTGTAACACTTATCATGATAAATTGGGGTTTTTCTAGCGGTTCTCCTCATACACCTCTTGAGCGGCTAACATTCTTACCATTCACTTTCGGTATGTAGGAATGGATTAGGAACCCCGGCGTTGCAAAGAACCATGCCGATACAGGGACCAAGCGGCGATTGTTCCACCGATAACATTTTAGCGAAAATGCATTATGCAAGCGTATTTAATCCAATGGAAGGGGCCGGCTTTAATTCAACAAGGACTGATGACATTATTCAAACGTCGAACATTATTATCACCAGCCTTCTTGAATTTCAGGACCTGCGGACAATAAACGAAGAGGACATACTTCCCTGAGTTTGCAGCCACCTTTCAAGACTGGGTAAAGGTCGACTCTATGTGTCCAACAAACAAGATAATTCGTTCCTTGCGATTTCGGACATGGACACGCCCTGCAAGGTATCTCAAGAAAGTTCGTTCGTTCCCTAATGATGATAAAATGATAGCTCATCTAGACAATGCAAAGAAAAGGAAGTGGAGTGAAGTCTGGAAAGCTATGATAGATTGGCGGGATGCGAAGGAATGACATTTCTACAAGGACGAGGCAAGGAAGGACTATCCCCCAGTTCAAGGCTGGGGCAATGTGAGTTGATGCATGTACATATTTGTTTTATGTTTTGATGTGAAATAAATAAGTGACCTAACAAAGTGTGCTACTCTAACGGTGTGCTTCTACTTTTATGATGTATAATATATAGTGTGTTACAATAAATTTCGTGGGACGATGTCGACTTTATTTTTGCTCAAAGCCTCTCGGGTATACTCTTTCTTCCTCTTAAACACTTTGAGGACCACGGTGTCCATTTGTTTTGGGGTGGTGAGAACCTTTTGCAAAAATTAGGCATGCATAGTTGTATATAGTTTACTTAATATCTAAATAAAGCGTATTTAGTGACAAATTCTCGTTTCTCTTTCTATGATGAAAAATATTTAGAAATCTCACCCTAGCATCATAATTAGGACTTGTTCTTAGAAACTTAATTTTATCATTATGCAATAGTTTTACATCTTTTCATGAGCATTCATGCACCGACTATCATTAAATGTATGGCCAGGTAAGTTTCGGGACCCAAGGTTAGACAACTTAGTTTCCATATCTGTAAGAATCTAACCAAAAGCCACCAAATGTATGATATATGAGTAATGACACGGAGGAGTAGTTCTTCGAATAGAAGTTCACACGTCTACTTACTTGATCACTACCCAAATCCTGGGCGAGAATTTAGGCCTCCTTTGGATCGATATAGCCAAAAATTCGCACCTGTAAATTTTTTTTTTACCGCTAGTCGCCCACTGAACCTTTCATTAATCCTTTCTACTTCATCAATAAAAATCATTACCCATCTAGTAACCACAAATAAATAAGCCTACCTAGATGATGAGTATGAGAAATAGGATGAAGTCTTGAGAAAAATGAAGAGAAAAACCTTGTCACAAATCAAAATCGGTTACTGTTTGGAAGAAAAAAAAAAAAAAAAAAAAAAAAAAAAAATAGAAATATGTATCCAAAAATCAAAAGAAATATCAAGGTTAGAATTCCCCCCAAGATCAAAATAAAAAAGGAATACAAAAATCCAAGTATGGAAACCATGTTAGAAGCAGGAAAGAAAAAAGGATTTCTCTAGTATAAATATCTCGAAGACCTTATTCTCTCATACTTATCATTTTTTGAACTTTCCATTCCATTTTCTTCTACACTACCACCTAAGCCCCATAACACCTAATAAAGACCTCTAGCTCAATTAGGAATAGGATAGTGTGATAATAAGTAGTAGTTGCGACTTCTCGACCTCGGCTCCTCTGACTGTCATTGAGTATGTGAGGAAACGTGTGCCCACTGCACACTGGAGATAGCAAAACTTGAGTGGAAAAATAAGAGAGAAATTGTGTTTCGACACATACCTGTGAGAACCTAATTAAGGATGCTATCCAAAGGATCCAGAAACGGCCCTGCTCGTACATTTCATTATTAGATTACTGCATGCACGCTCATACGTAGATGTTTCGATTATTGTATGTATATTAACTTGAATTTCGAAAGAATAAAATCCTTATTTCCCTTGCTAGTGAGATGTCTAGATACCTGAGATTAATTAAGGAAACAAGCCTTTGTTACTGAGTCGTTGTAGTATAAATGAAGTTTGTGAGTATCTTCTCTGGAAAACTCTCACGAGGCTATAACTCGTCCACTAGGGAATTCCTAGTGGTTCAAGGCCTTGTTGCATACGGTCAATGCAACCGCACTCTGCGAAATGAGAGTTAGCTTAGGACAACACATTTTTGATCACTTATCGTTTTAATGTCTCTTCTTTGCTTGAGGACAAGCAAAGTCTTTGTTGGGGTGGTGTGTGATAAGCACCCAAAACTGTAATATTAAACCCCGAGAGACATAGCATTTTGGTCGATTATGTGTTTAATAATCATGTAATAATTATATTTTCGTACTTTTGCAGGTTTCCGCAATTTAAATGAATATAGTGATAAAACGTGCATCAAAGTACAGGAATGCGGGAATATTTGGAGTTTCCCACTCGACCCCGTGAAGCCGAAGTTTCCAAAAAACGAGAACCGGTCGCGGGGCGGGCCCACATATGAAGAAGCACGGAACTTCCGAAGCTCAAATCGGATAAATCTAGGTGCCGACGTTGGCTAGTGAAGCTGCCAAGTACAAGAATACGGGAATATTTGGAATTCCCGCTCAATCTCCGTAAAGCCCAACAAAAGCCTGACTAGAGCCGAAGTTTCCAAAAGAACAGAACCAGTGCAGGAAGGGCCCACATATAAAGAGGCAGGAAACTTCCGAAGCTCAAATCGGGTAAATCTAGGTGCCGACGTTGGCTAGTGAAGCTGCTATGGCGACGGCGGCGGCTTCTGCGCAAGGACAAAAGTAGTAAAAACGCCAATTTCGGCGCCGCCACTGGACACACTAAGTGGACACACTCTGCGGGCCCAGAAGGCATGATGAGTCAGCATAGGCAGGTGGCAATTGATGGTTTCAAATTGATACCATCTGTCAAGAAAGAAGACACGTATCAATTCAAACCTGGTGGTTTGAATTAACATAAGCTAAAAACAAAACATTAAAATGGCAAAAGGACAAAAACTTAAAACCGTTGAAAACAAAGTTTGGTTTCGAACCATTCAATTAGCAAAAGAACAAAATCTTAAATATTCACGGGTCACTCTTGTATTGCCTATATATATGAAGGCTTCGCCTTCATTAAGAAACCAAGACATTTTCATGCTTTAGCTTCTTTCAATTTAGTTTCTTTCGGTGCTTACATTACGTCATTTTTATTTCAAAGACTTAATACGATGAAGTTATTTTACCCTTAATAACGGTCATTTCTTTTCTTTTTAATTTACGTCCGCAATTATTTACTTAATGTATCTGACAAGTTTTATTATTCCTTCTATGATGATGAGCTAATCCCCCCGGGGGGAGGGTTATCTTTCTTCGTGTAAAAATCGGATTGACTTCGTTAATATTCTAGAATCACTACTTAGGAATTAGGCATAGAATTAACATCCGGTCCCAAAAATGAGGCTGTACAAAGTTAGATCTTGATGCTCGGGGCGGTCTGTGAGCGACAAAATGTCTGTGGCGACTTCTGCAGTGTCGGGCGACTCTCCAATTCGATCCGGTGATGTGAACTTGTGCGGGAGGGCGGAAATAATATACCAGAGATGAGGTATTATCGAAACTCATTATGCTAGTGAAATGCGACCTAGAGATGTGGGCATGCACTAGGGATCAATACTCGACGTCGTCTCCGAAACGAGACGAACTAGAGATGTAGTGATTTAGTAATAAAAACTGTTGAAAAATGATTCTTGCATGAGCATGATTAACTCTCTCCCTGTTTCTCTACTTTTATTTATCTACATATAATCGCCGTAGTAATTTATATTATTTGCATTACCGTTAATTTAATTAAAACCAACTAAAAAGAAACCTAAAATCCTACTCACTTAAAGTTGTAATTCCAGTTGTGAACCTATCCGAGCCCTAAGGTTTGGACGATCCCTTACTCGACCTATCCTACCAATCCCACGTGAGTAAGGTAACTTGACTAAAACGTACGACTATACGGACGTTGGACTTTGGACTTTGGACTTGGACTGTGGACCTCGGACTTAAGGAAATAAGTAACTGAAAACCAAATAACGTGTGTAAAAAGCGTTTTATCAATGCATAACTATTATATATTAATATTATATTAATCACTCAACCAAATTTCTTATAACATGAAAACCTCACTCTCCATTAAAAAAAAATAACTCGCATTTGATAAAATCCTTCAACTTCATTTTGTTGTTTAATAATAGAAGTTTGATTGAAGTTTTGTGAGATTGCATAATAAGGTGAAGTTCATATAAATTGAAGCTACTTGAATAGCAAGGAGTTCCCAATCATACGGAAAGAGATAAGATAAACACCATTTTAAATGCAAAACTATACTTATCGAAATATTACCACAATATAACCCAACTATGTTTTGAGGTTAGTTCAATGTATTTGCATGTAGTTTCTGATTTTTCATTATTTATATTTTGAGGTTAGTTCAATGTAGTTGCATCAATTTCCAATTCCGTTATTTATTTTTGAGATCAGTTCAATGTAGTTGCATTAGGTTTCGATTTCTCGTTAATTATTCTTTTCGATTAGTTCAATACATTTGCATCTAATTTTCAATTTCTGTTAATTGTTCTTTGAGGTCAGATTCAATGCATTTACATCCAGTTTCTAATTTCCCATTAATTATTTTGTGAGATTAGTTTAATGTATTTTCATCTAGTTTTTTATTTCTCGATTATTATTTGATAAAATTGAATTTGCATCTAGTTTCCGATTTTCGATTTCCAGTTAATTAATTTTTAAGATTAGTTCCACACATTTGCATCATGTTTCTAATTTATAATTAATTTTTCTTCGAGGTTAGTTCAATGCAGTTGCATCCAGTTTCCGATTTCCCATTAATTTAATCTTTGAGGGTTAGCTAAATGCATTTGCATCCAGTTTTCGATTTTCCGACAATTATTTTTTTATGTTAGTTTGATGTATTTGTATCAAAGTTTTGATTTTCTGTTAATTATTCTTTAAGGTTAGATTAATTTAATACTTGCATTTGCATCCAGGTTTCGATTTTCTGTTAAATATTATTTGAGGTTATAGTTTGATGCATTTGCATCCAGCTTTCGGTTCCCCATTAATTGTTTTTTTACGTTAGTTTCATTCAGTATTATATATTTTTTAAAATATTTGTCATTATTGTTTTGCCGTTATTTTTTTTTAAAAAATTTTCCATTATATATTTTGTGATGTTATTTTTTGTATAATTGTTTTTAACTATGTGGCAGTGTTAAGGATATATTCGAAATAAGTCGGTGCTTATTAAAATTGTATGATTTGTAATAGGAAATTAGTTTCTACAAATCACATATTTTTAGCAATTTTTTTTATTTGATCAAATATATAAGAATTGGAACACTAAAAATATTTGATTAAGTATCTGAAATTACCTTTTATAAATCACCTATTTTTTAGCAATTTTGTTTATCTGATCAAATATGTAAGAAATTGTAATACACTCTAACTCTCCAAATATAAGAATTAGAAATACACTCAAACTCTTCAAAGAGATTCTATGTACGTGGGATTGTAGGCTATTAGAAAAGATTATCTTTTATATTAGAGTTTCACATAAGAGAAAAAAAAAAACTAACTCTCATATTAGAGTGCCACATAGGAGAGAGAAAATCCTCTATTAGAGGTCTCTGCTTTAGTATATAGATAGTAGATATATTAAACTCAGAGCCTCAGAGCTTTTGGTGTGCCTCAGGAATTATCTTAAACTCGATCTAGCTTGTATAATAGTTTTATTAGATTTATTGTGATTTAGCAGTAAATCATCACCGCTCAGCTTACGTACTAATGTGTACAAATCACTAAAACAGATTGATTGTTTCCATATCCTCAAAGAATACACTACTCCCACTTGAAAAAATTTGTCACATGAACATGTTCTACGAACGGGTGCCGTTATATTAAATTATTCTAAAAAATATTAGCAACTATGCATAACTATGAGATATGAAAATTATATTAATTACTCATTTAAATTTCTTGCACCACTATGCATAGCTCTATAAAAAGGAAGCATCAAACCTTGATAAAACTTACCGACTTCTTTTTATTGTTAGGTTCAACAATAGAAGTTTGATTGAAGTTTTGTGAGAATGCCCAATGTGGCGAAGATAATATTGAAGCTACTTGAATAGCAAAACATTCCCAATCACAATAAAAGAATTATGATAAACACTACTTAAAATGTAAAACTATATTTGTCGAGACATTTATTCCCCCTACATATAATACAAATATGTTTTAGGGTTATTAGTTCAATGCATTTGCATCAAGTTTCTGATTTTCCATTAATTATTCTTTGAGGTCAGTTTAATGTAGTACGTTGAATCTAGCTTCCAAATTCTCATTAATTATTCTTTAAGGTTAGTTCAATGCAGTTGCATCAAGTTTCCGATTTCCCGTTAATTATTATTTGAGGTTAGTTCAGTGCAATTGCATCCACTTTATGATTTCCCGTTAGTTATTCATTAAGGTTAATTCAGTAAAGTTGCATCCAATTTTCGATGTTTCGTTAATTAGTATTTGAGATTAGTTCATTGCATTTGCATCCAGGTTCCAATCTCCCATTAATTACTCTTTGAGGTTTGTTCAATACATCTGCATCCATCCAGTTTCTGATTTCCAGTTAATTGTTTTTCTAGGTTAGTTCGATAGTTTACAATTTCTATATAATTTGCATACATGTAAGAGTCTGTTTTTATAAACTCACTTTCGTTTTGGGTTCCTAATTACTCATGTGAGAAGGCTAAAAAAGCAGACATTTATGCTTTGAGGTCACATGATGCTTACATCGACTCGATTTCGGTTAACTATTTTTTAGGCTATTTTAATGCATTTGCATCCAATTTCTGATTTTCGTTAATTAATAATCTCGATTTTAGTTTAATGCAGTTGCATCCGGTTTTTAGTTTTCCGTTAATTATTCTTTGAGGTTAGTTCAATGCAGATTTGCATCCAATTTTTATTTTATGTTAATTGTTCTTTGAAGTTAGTTCAATGCATTTGCATCAAGTTTCGATTTCCGTTAATTATTTTTTTAAGGTTAGTTCAATGCGGTTACATCAAATTTATAATTTCCCGTTAATTATTCATTTAGATTAGTTCAATGCAGTTTCATCCATTTTTCAATGTTTAATTAATTAGTCTTTGATATTAGTTCATTGCATTTGAATTCAGTTTTCGATTTCCCGTTAATAACTCTTTAAGGTTAGATCAATGCATCTTCATTTAGTTTCTAATTATTTATGCTTTGAGGTTAGTTCGATGCAATTATATCCGGTTTCTGATTTTCCGTTAATTATTCTTTGATATTATTTCAATATATTTGCATTTAGTTTCCAATTTCCCATCAATTATTCTATGAGGTTAGTTCAATGCAGTTGCATTCGGTTTTTGATTTTATGTTAATTATTTTTTGAGTTTAGTTCAATGCATTTGCATCCAGTTTCCGATTTTCCATTAATTATTATATGAGGTTTGTTTGATGTATTTGCATACCGTTTCCGATTTCCCGTTAATTATTTTTCAGGGATTTTCATCCAATTTCTAATTTCCCGATAGTTATTATCTGACGTCAGTTTAATGCAATTGCACCCAGTTTCCAATTTTTAGTTAATTACTTTTTAAGTTTAGTTTATTGCATTTGCACAAATTTTCCGATTTTCCGTTAATTACTCTTTGAGCTCTATTATGTATTTGAATCCAATTTTCGATTTCCTTTTAATTATCCAATGTGGTGTGTAATACCAATTTCTACTGATTCATCTGTAGTGTCCTTGCAAACATGACATAAAAAGTAAATTATGCTTGATTTACTATGTGGGATCATCAAAGATTATCCAGTTCCCAATTTTCCATTAATTATTATTTAAATTATGCATGACTCACTATGTGGAATATTCAAAGATTATCTATGAACGGGTGTTCTCACTATGTGGAATATTCAAAGATTATCTATGAACGGGTATTGTTATATTAATTATTTTGAAAAATATTTGCAAATATGTATAACTATTATATATTAATATTATATTAATTACTCAACCAAATTTCTTATAACATGAAAACCTCACTCTCCATTAAAAAAAAATTACTCGCGTTTGATAAAATCCTTCAACTTCATTTTGTTGTTTAATAATAGAAGTTTGATTGAAGTTTTGTGAGATTGCCTAATAAGGTGAAGTTCATATATATTGAAGTTACTTGAATAGCAAGGAGTTCCCAATCATACGGAAAGAGATAAGATAAACACCATTTTAAATGCAAAACTATACTTATCGAGATATTACCACAATATAACCCAACTATGTTTTGAGGTTAGTTCAATGTATTTGCATATAGTTTCTGATTTTTCGCTATTTATATTTTGATGTTAGTTCAATGCAGTTGCATCCAATTTCCAATTCCCGTTATTTATTTTTTGAGATCAGTTCAATGTAGTTGCATCCAATTTCTGATTTCTCGTTAATTATTCTTTTCGATTAGTTCAATACATTTGCATCTAATTTCCAATTTCCTGTTAATTGTTCTTTGAGGTCAGTTCAATGCATTTGTATCCAGTTTCTGATTTCCCATTAATTATTTTGTGAGATTAGTTTAATGTATTTTATTCCAGTTTCTGATTTCTCGTTTATTATTTGATAAAATTGCATTTGCATCTAGTTTTCGATTTTCGATTTCCCGTTAATTAATTTTTAAGATTAGTTCAACACATTTGCATCATGTTTCTAATTTATAATTAATTTTTCTTCGAGGTTAGTCAAGTGAGCGTAGCGAACGCTCTTGGCCGACAGGGGGTAAAGTGGCTCAAAAATGCTTTTGGTTGGTTTAAATGCGTCCTCACGAGCAATTTCTCCTCACTCTTCTCTCGCCGGTTTCTCCTCACTCTTCTCTCTCTTTCTCTCGACAAAGAACTCGTGATTCACTTCTCATCTCAACAATTCTCACTCGATATCTCCTTGCTCTCAACTTCGGATACGGTAAATACCCATATTTCCATTTCTCATTTGTCTTATTTCATTTCTCTGTCGACTTCATCAAGTTTGGATTTTTCTCATCTCGGCTTCATTCACTTCTCATCTCAACAATTCTTGCACCTTGTCACAGGTTTAGCTTTCCACATTGGATGTTTTATTGTCTCAAGAACCCACCGTCGCTTTCAAAAAAAGGTATTCAACCTGGCTTATTATTTTTGTTTGGTTATTGGGGTCCCCTTTACTCCCTACTTGTTTATTCCGCACAAATTGGTCCCCTTTACGTTGTTTATTCGGCTTGAAGGAGATTTAGAGTAGATACTAGACTCCTTTATATAGTTATATTGTATGTCAAGGTGTACATGAGAAGTGCAAATTATCCTTGAAACCGTTGGTGAAATGGATGTCATATGGTAGCTTTGGCTTTTTGTCTAGAAGCGTACCAAGTACGAAATTTGGACAAACAAAATGTTGGAGGCTAGATTATCGAAAAAAAACAAATGTTGGAGGCTTGGAGCATATTAATTATTTTACATTTACACTAGTCATGTGAAAAAATAACACTCAATACTATACCATACGGTATAGTCAAAAGCCCCTACATGGTAACAAACCTAAAACAGGACTAAATAACCCTTAAGAATCTACCATACTATAGAGTAAAAAAATAATTAACTATATAAGAGTCTAGTCTAAGAAATTGAAGTACCAATAAGAATCTACCTTCTTGTAGAGAAAAAAGAGAACTATATAAGAGTATATGAAAAGAAATACCAATAAGAAGCTACACACGAAGTAAGGGCAACTAAACCAATGCAGACTACTTCTTCAAGTGGAATCTTAGCTGATTCCCCTTCGGAACTAACATTTGGTATAGTGGGTGAGGTACCCGTCCAAAAGGGTACCGAACGGGGAGTCATTACTCAATCTATCCTAGCGAATGAGGGACATGCTATATGGCCATGCTAAAAAGGATGTACCGCACTAAAAGTTCATACTACTTCATCTTGAATACTGATCTCCTATGAATGTGTTAGTTGCATTTTTCTCGAAGACTTAGAGTTCTTGTCGGAATGTAAAAACCATGCATTTGAAATATGTTTCACCATACACCAACTGTGCATGTGCTGAAGGAGGCACAATTTTCCAAGAGCGAGAGAGTCAGTTTAACTTAAGGGGTCAAGGTCATGTGTAGCAATATGAGTATCTTTGAGCCATGTGTAGCAATATGAATAATGCAGGAATTTTGGTGAAAAGGCTTGAGAATAGTATCTTTGAGCTCCACATCCATACACAATTTGTTTAAATTAGTTCTTAAACATATGAAATATCGAATTACATCAATGATGTAAGAAAACTTGGCAAAACTGTTGGAGGTGTACCAGGCTAGTGCTGGCCACCTTGGTTCTTAATAATAAAAAAAACGAGAAGAGTTTGCTATCTATGAATCAAGGTAGATTTTAGAGAACTAAATCCCTTGGAGAAGAGTTGCCGGTTCTCCGGCTTATGCGATTATGTATTCGGAGTAGCAAATAAGGTCTTAAAAAATCCTATTTATCGGCCTTTTTAGAATTAGAAAAGAAAGCAATCTCTATTCCTGCCCCCCGGTCCCAATCTGCTAGGTCTGGGCAAGCGGAATAGCATCAATCGTCACCGTTCCCTAGCCGCTCTCCCTCTAGCTAAAGGTAAAACACTTTGGCTCAGGTAGAACTCGGAAAAAATACTTTATAAGTGGGGTGAGTGTGTGGTAAGAATGGATGAAGGATGTGTTTGCGCGATGAGATCATGCTATTCATGAAAACTGAGACTGAACATGGTGTCGTCACCGTTCCCTAGCCGCTCTCCCTCTAGCTAAAGGTAAAAACTTTGGCTCAGGTAGAACTCGGAAAAAATACTTTATAAGTGGGGTGAGTGTGTGGTAAGAATGGATGAAGGATGTCATTGCGCATGAGATCATGCTATTCATGAAACCGAGACACGAACATGGTGTGAATAACAATGTGGCATCCCTTCCTGCCTAGACAAGATCGGAGCATCCCTTCCTACCTTAAAAGAAAGAAAGTGTAATAGCCACTGCCCCTTATGGGCCTCCTCTCCCGGGACAAATATATTTATCATAAATAGCTCTTCTCTAGAAGCTGAAAGCCTACGACATTCCCTTCTATCATTCGTTCTGGATAGCCGTGGTGTTCCAAGAGACATATGGAAGATTTGAAGCCTGCTCCCCTTGTGTGTGATGGGAAGTGAGGCTGTTCAAGGAAGTCTCCTTGGGAAGGCGGGCAAGTAAAGCTTTCTCTCCCTTGTGTGTGATGGGAAGTGAGGGCTGTTCAAGGAAGTCTCCTTGGGGAAGGCGGGCAGTAAAGCTTTTCGTGGAGAGATTGAGATTCTATTCTTGAAGTAGGATGTAGCCTCACTTCCGTAACTAGCTTGCAGTTCTCTAAGGGGAGTGGCGAGGTCCCTCTCCTATCTAGAGGGAGGGCGTAACGTCTAAGAGTATGATCTACTTTTTCTTTTGATAGCTCGATCGTGAAACCCGAGGCAAGTAGCTAGCTGCGAAAAGTGCTTTCAGATTCAACGATTAGCTACCGATCTGAATGCCTCTATTCCTGCCTTTAGGAAGTACTAGATTCAGTCCTTTACCTTTCTATCTCTCTAGAGTCCCGTTCTTGATTGATTTACTTGATTGGCCGGTCGAGCACAAACTCTTAAGAATGGTCGGTGGCGGAGTGGAAATAGAGCTCCAACCCAACTACTATTGGTAGGCGAGGGAAAAATACTTCCTTCCGATTGGACAAAGCAATCCAAGCAAAAGAAGAGCCACCGGCTGTAGAAAGAGAGGAGAGGAGAGTTGCAAGACTAAGGAACTACTAGGCCAACAGGGACAACTATGACGGGAAAGCGGTTCCACCTAGGACTGCCAAGGAGCCGAAAGAAACTTCGAAAGCACGTACCGGAGGAGAGAACCCTATGAAAAGTATCTCGAGTTCCCTTAATACAAGGGAGAGTCACAATAGCGCTTTGGGACCTCTCTTAGACAAGATTAAGAACAGAATTACATCTTGGGATGCTAAACTTCTTTTCTTTCATGGAAGATATGTGTTAGTGAAGTCCGCCCTTTGCAGCTTACCTACCTATTCACAACATGTCGATTACATAAATGACTGCGAAGCATTATCAATGAGGTTGAAAGAATAATGAGGAATTTATTGTGGTGCCGGGAATCCGGTGAAAGGAAAGGTGTAGCGATTGCATGGCACAAGTCTTTGCGAACCACTCTGAAGGAGATTTAGGGCCCGTGAGGATGAGAGACCTTAATCTAGCAATGCTTATGAAGAACCCAAATATTGTCGCGTCTTTGAATGTTCCAAATACATAAATTTTACGGGAATGAACTATACTGCAAGACAAGTCCTATCCGAACCCATAGAACTAATAGGACTGCCAATCCTCTTTCTTGTAACAAGGATGACAATAAACCACTACAGATATTGATGTTCTGGAATCTAGATAATTTGGTCATGAATTGTAATCATATTGGATGCGTATATACCGTTATGTCATAAGGAATATAGCACATTTCGGTTACTAACCTAATATTCGACTCGGAAGTGATATCTTAAGATTCAAGTGTATGGTGAAAATTGACTATGACAATCCCATTTCCAGGAATGAAGTAGCAACGTGACTCCAAGGAGCACAAGACATGGATTGTGTATGAAAGACTATCCTCCTAAAAGACTTTTTGTTTCTTTTTTAAGCCATAATGGGCTTAAAAAAAAAATATAGGAGAGTTTATGTAGTTGGTGCTTATTTGGTGCATATTTATACTCGAGATCCTCTTACATTTTCTAGATATCAAAAACTTTCTCTCTCTAATAATATTGGCAGGCCTGAGGATGTTTGCTAGAAAATTAAGTAATCTTAATATCGTTAGCATCTCACCAAAATCTTTTGACCTTATTTGATACCCCCTTGATTGAACTGCGATCTCGGAAGATTATTCTTAGACTCGTCTATGAGTGCAGTTTGTAGACATAAATTGGGTTTATTTGGCAATGATCCTTTGCTTAACAAATGCCCATGTCTACCAAGGGAAGTATGATGTCATTTAACGCGTTGTGTCGCAAGAATGTCTTCTCGTTCAGCATTTTTGCTTAGGAATGTTCTGGCAATAATTACTCCTCGGAATACATTGTCGCCTTTGTCGGCATATCAAGTATCGTCACGTCGATCCGGGACTAATAATGCTTTGTGATACACTGACCAAAACCGATGATTATTCATCGCTAATTGAGTTCTTATGAAAGTCACGCTTATAATCCAGTTGTTTACTCATGATTGTTACCAAATAATGATTCCATTTCAGCATCAATGACCATATAGAAAAATTGAGCACAATAATGAATAAACTGCATTGTAAGTATGCCTACAATTATCTTGTTTTTACTTTTGAAGTAATGCCTATGTCATTACCTTGAAGAATGCTTTTTTTTATTACTTTGATAAAGTTGATGTTTTTTGTTTTTTGTTTTAAATCTGTGTAGGGACTCGGCAAATACCAACCATGAAGAACATTTTTTGACACTTGCTGCATATGTTTAGGTGCAGCTGCAGAGTGAGAGCTCTGTAATGAAATAATTTGTAAAGTCTTACGCATTTTGTTGTATGTATTATCTTTTTGATTTTGTAGGATGTAAATTGTTATGTACTTTTGTTTTTAGATAGTGTTGTACATCTTAGTTTTTTGTAAAAGTTGAAAGCAGGTATGACGTGGAGATATGATTTAATGTTGAAATTACAGAGGAGGCTCTATCAAAAATTTGGATGATGTTGTACATCTTAGTTTGTTGTATGTATTATGTTTTTGGATGGTGTTTTACAGGTATAACGTGGAGATATGATTTAATATTGAAATTACAGAGGAGACTCTATCAAAATTTTGAATAGTGTTATACATCTTAGTTTATTGAATATATTATGTTTTTGGATGATGTTTTACAGGTATAACGTGGAGATATGATTTAGTGTTAAAATTACATAAGAGACTAAAAATAAAATATAAATTGAGAAAAAACGAGGTTGATGTACAACTAATTTGATTTTAGTCTGATGTTTGGTTGTTTTAGACTTATTTTGTTAATATGTTTGCTGGAATTCTTAAATTTAATAGGTGGGACTTTTAAGTATATTGTTCTAACATAGTTTGGAAACTATATCAGAAAATATAATATTTTGAAAGGCTACTTGAATTATAAATTATTCATGACATAGTCTAGAAAAGAAAAACAAATGAGTAATGATGTGAAATCCTATTGAATTTTTTCATTTACGAATAAAAAATATTAAATTCACTCTCTGTTAGAACCTTAACTGCTACTTGGATGCAATTAGGAAACTGCATAGACAGTTCCATAGTAACTATAGCCTACTTTAAAAGATAAATTTGATGTAATATGAGATCCCCATGTGAAAATCACCTCGGTTTCTCTCTTGCCATTACACTTAATAACATTTCAATGGATTCGGAGTTATCATTGGCCTTTTCTTTTAAAACATTCACAGCTTTGAAATTGTCAATACTTTGAATTTTTGAATTTTTTTATGAAGTCTTTTAATTTTAGTCCAACTGTGGTGATCAATTTTTTTTTCAAAAGAAAATTTATAATTAAATAATAAGATAAGATCGTATTTTAGTCCAACGAAGTGCTATGCTACGCTCACGTCCCCACTGCTATGCAGTATACTAGTTTAATACAGTTGCATCCAGTTTTCGATTTCCCGTTAATTTAATATTTGAGGGTTAGCTTAATGCATTTGCATCCAGTTTTCGATTTTCTGACAATTATTTTTTTATGTTAGTTTGATGTATTTGTATCAAAGTTTTGATTTTTTGTTAATTATTCTTTGAGGTTAGTTTAATGCAATTGTATTCATATTCCAATTTTCTATTAATTACTTTTTAAGATTAGTTTAATACTTGCATTTGCATCCAGTTTCCGATTTCCTGTTAAATATTATTTGAGGTTATAGTTTGATGCATTTGCATCCAGTTTTCGGTTCCCCATTAATTGTTTTTTTTTTACGTTAGTTTCATTCAGTATTATATATTTTTAAAAATATTTGTCATTATTGCTTTGACGTTATTTTTTTTAAAAAAAATTTCTATTATATATTTTGTGATATTATTTTTTGTATAATTGTTTTTAACTATGTTTTGAGGCCGTGTTAAGGATATATTCGAAATAAGTCGGTGCTTTATTAAAATTGTATGATTTGT
Source organism: Coptis chinensis (assembly GCF_015680905.1). Classification (NCBI taxonomy): domain Eukaryota; kingdom Viridiplantae; phylum Streptophyta; class Magnoliopsida; order Ranunculales; family Ranunculaceae; genus Coptis; species Coptis chinensis. The sequence continues at coordinate 81,841,503 of NC_141464.1, forward strand.
AATAAGAAATTAGTTTCTACATATCACATATTTTTAGCAATTTTTTTTATTTTATCAAATATATAAGAATTGGAAAACTAAAAATGTTTGATTCGTAATAGGAAATTACATTTTATAAATCACCTATTTTTTAGCAATTTTGTTTATCTGATCAAATATATAAGAAGTGGAAATACACTCCAACTCTCCAAATATAAGAATTAGAAATACACTTAAACTCTCCAAAGAGGTTCTATGTACGTGGGATTGTAGACTATTAGAAAAGATTATCTTTCATATTAGAGTTTCACATAAAAAAATAAAATAAAATAAAAATAACTCTCATATTAGAGTGCCACATAAGAGAGAGAAAACCATCTACTAGAGGCCTCTGCTTTAGTATATAGATAGTAGAAGTAGATGTTTTCATCTGTGCACTGGTGTAATTTCTATTAGATCTGTGCACTGGTGTAATTTCTATTGGATTTTTTGCCCCTAGAGAGGCAAAGACTGACAGCCAACAGAGGCATCTCTCAAATATTAGTTAATTGGTCAAAAAAGATAACCCATATGTTAAGTACCAGGTTCCTAAACTTGACCATAGTTTATATGGAGTTGTTGATTTTACTCAGTGTTTACTCAGTGTCATCGTTTTTTCATGTTACTCAAAGACTAGCCAGCAGGAAAATAGTTACCTTAACGAAACCTTCCCCACAAGCCACAGCACAAAGGAATATAGCCATATAGGGAAAAACAATTTTTTTTTCGATAATTCTTGGTAAATCTGTTACAGATATAGTCGCATATAACAATCGAAGAACCTTGATATTTGCAATACAATGCAGTTTTGAACACTGGAAGTGTAAAGTGCTAACTTCAATATTTTAAGGTTCCCACAATTTACGAATAAAAGACAGAGGATGTCTCAAAATCCCAACCAATTTTGAATGGTTGATGAATCCATTCTTATTATATCAACAAAAAGCCACTCTAATTTGGGCTTTGTCCCTAATGAATTAGTCAATTAGAGCATCCCAACTAAAAATTACACATCTCGTTATAATCTATACACAAAAGAAATATACACAATTGCAACCATTCAATTAGATATAGAGGATTAATATGTTTGTCGAAAAAAAGGAAAATTAGAAATAAGGATTAATATGAGACGAGTAGTCCCTAATCCCTGCACCTTCCCATCCCATCCATTCTTCCCACATGTCATCTGGATCGTAATACTCATCAGCATTCTTTTCTTGATCGTACGACTTGTACAAACGGTTCACTTGATTCTCATCTCAAATTACTCATCACAACATTGTAAGCTTCATTGATTTGGTGGAACTTATCGAGTACCAGAATTGCTTTATTTGCATGCATATATGAGGATGATACTGTAAAACAAGTTGTCTAAAAGATTTCTTGACTTCAGATACAGAAGCACGAGGGTTAATTCTAAGTGTCCTATATTGATCCTTCAAAGCAGTTGTAGCAACAACATTACAACGGAACCTCATTGTTTTTTTCTTGTTCATAACATTACATTGATGAATCCATGATGCACCGTACACTTTTCCAATTGAGCATGCCATGTTTTGATCAAAATCCTCCAAGAAGAGTATACCACTCTTTTCATAAAAAAACAAAATGAAAAAATTGTCCATAGAGAACAAGATAAACATGCAAAGTTTTTTTTAATCTTTCATATAAGTAGCTTTTAGTTAGAAAATTGAAGCCACTCAAGATCCTTGTTATTAATACTCCGAATAATTCACGTATAATTCACAAATCGAATTTTTGAAGGTATAAACGTTTAATACTTCTGAACCTTTCAATGATTCGGAATATATAATTCACGTTTTTTTCATTATAAACGTATAAAACACGAATTACCGAATTATTCAAAAATTTATTTCAAAAATATTTCATATAAAAAAAAATTAAAAATCAAATTCTTGTAAGGATGAGTAGCATGAAGAAACATAAATAATAAACAAAAAATAGAGGGGAAAAGAGATATGAGATTGACCATGACTTAAAAACTTTTGTATATCCTATGAAAGACATTCTTTTTTCTTTTTGCAAATCAAATGATCGAGTAAACTGACATAACGACATGAATGCGTTGTTTCTCATTCTTATTTTCCTATATAATTTACAAATCTACATTTTAAAAGAGATGTAAATATAGAAGAGGAAAAATATTGACAAATATATATTATAAAATTATACTAGAGTAAAATTAGTGGAACATTATAATAAGTAGAACATTATATATTTGTAATATATAGTTCTAAGTAGAACATTATAAGTATAACATTTTACTATAATTATAATATATAGTTATAAGTAAAATTATGAGTAGAACATTATAATATATAGTTAGAGTAAAATTAGTGGAACATTTTAATTATATGTAGACTTATAAGTAATGTATAATAAGTAGAACATTATAATAAGTAGAACATTTTAAGTCTACTTATACATTATAGATTGCTTAAAATATTTGTAAGTCTACTTGTAAACATTACTCCGAATAATTCACGTATAATTTACGAATCGAATTTTTGAAGGTATAAACGTTTAATACTTCTGAACCTTTCAATGATTCGGAATATATAATTCACGTTTTTTTTTATTATAAACGTATAAAACACGAATTACCGAATTATTCAAAAATTTATTTCACAAATACTTCATATAAAAAAAATAAAATAAAAATAAAATTCTTGTAAGGATGAGTAACATGAAGAAACATAAATAAGAAACAAAAAATAGAAGGGAAAAGAGATATGAGATTGACCATGACTTAAAAACTTTTGTATATCCTATGAAAGACATTCTTTTTTCTTTTTGCAAATCAAACGATCGAGTAAACTGACATAACGACATAAATGTCTTGTTTCTAATTCTTATTTTCCTATGTAATTTATAAATCTATATTTTAAAAGAGATGCAAATATAGAAGAGAGAAAAATATTGACAAATATATATTATAAAATTATACTAGAGTAAAATTAGTGGAACATTATAATAAGTAGAACATTATATATTTGTAATATATAGTTCTAAGTAGAACATTATAAGTAGAACATTTTACTATAATTATAATATATAGTTATAAGTAAAATTATGAATAGAACATTATAATATATAGTTAGAGTAAAATTAGTGGAACATTTTAATTATATGTAGACTTATAAGTAATGTATAATAAGTAGAACATTATAATAAGTAGAATATTTTAAGTCTACTTATACATTATAGACTGCTTAAAATATTTGTAAGTCTACTTATAAACATTTTAAGTAGACTACTTATAAATGTTCTACTAGAGTAAATACGGATCCAATTAAAACTACTAGACAAACATGGTTTAAGCAGTCAAACCTTCAAGGCCTCAATGCTCTTTAGCACAAACAAAACATTTGGAAATTTCTAGCATCAATAATATCTTTTTAGGCGACATTTGGTACAGTATCTTGTTTCCTTTTTGCTTCTTCTCTTTCAGAAAAACATGGATAACTAATTAATTACTAAAAAAAACATGGTCGGATCGCTCCACCCTTCCCAATCTCGAGGTTCCTCTTGAGATTCAGGGTGAATTCTCTCCTCCTCTTCATCTTTATCTTCATATTCATCTTCCTCTTCTCCTTCTCCTTCGTCTTCATTTCTTCCTCTTCCTCTGCCTCTGACTCTTCTTTCGAACACACCTTTCACAAAATTCACTAAAGACTTAAGTGATACGATTATACCTATTATCAAAACCAGACTCCCACTCAACCACTCTAGCAATGAGATGATTTTAATTATAATATATAGTTATAAGTAAAATTATAATATATAGACTTATAAGTAATGTATAATAAGTAGAACATTTTAAGTCTACTTATACATTATAGATTGCTTAAAATATTTGTAAGTCTACTTAAAATGTTTATAAGTACCACCACCCTCCTCCTCCTCACACCATGACAATGACTTTTCCTTTGGCATAAAAATTTCTAAAAAAGTTAAGTCAGTTCTAAAATGGGTTTTTAGCATTATAGGGACATGCAGTTATAAGTGTAGTAGTTTTCGTTAGAATCTGTTGGAATTGTATTAGATGGGCGTTTAGTTGTGGAAAAACAAAAAAAAGAGGAAGAAAAAGGAGACATAGAAGAAGAAGAAAAAACGAAGGAAGAAGTAGAAAAAGTAGCAGTTCCAGTAGTTCTAGAAAAAGTAGCCGGGCTAGTTCGAGTACTTCTACTGACTTGGAAAGCAGCTCTAGACACTTGAAAAGGATGAGTGACAGTTCTAACAGTTTAGAAAGTGAGCACGACTTGAAAAGAGGTCGAGGATGAGGAGGCTTAGAACCTGAAGAAAGGGAACCCCTTCTCAGTGGGAAGAGATTTGGAACTGGTGGGGAATGTAGATCATAGTACAAAATATCCCGATATATCACGATATTTGTCGATATCTATCCAGATTTCAGAAAAAGATATATAAATATCCCGATATGTTCAGAGATATATACGACTGTAAATATCGGTGATATTTCAACGATATTTGCGATATTTGGGATATTTTGCGATATTTGGAGATATTTTGCGATATTTTGTATATGTAACAATTTTATTTAATATTTACCATTATATTTCAAATAAATATAAATAATGTATCATGATATATTAAGAAATATCCACAATATCCACGATATTTGTCGATATTTTGAATATATCCACGATATTTGCATGTAAAACAATGTCAAATATCCCCAAAGAGAGAGATATATCCACGATACATATCCATAAATCAGAGATCGATAAATACCCATATCCTAATATTTTGTACTATGATGTAGATTGACTAATTTCGACTTCAAGCATTTGTAGACCGTATTGACGTAATAAATGTAATTTAAGAAAAGAATTAAAAGATGGTGAATTTTGTTGACCATTTGATTTGTGTTCGTAGCCAACTAGCCATGCTGTATGGACTCATTTGCAATCCATAAGCCCAAAAGGCCCATATAGAGATACGAACCAAAACTACTACGTGTCTCCCGCTGCCTAAAATTCAAAAACAATTCCCGCGGCATAAAATTTAAAAAAAAAAAGCGCGAAGATTTCATAACAATAAAACAAACCCAAACAAAATTTCCAGTCATTCCATGAAACAAAAATGATAGAATTAGACGACGTAGATGAAGATTTCCTCTCACAAATCGAAGCAGCAGAGACAAAAGCAATAATAAACCAAAAACGTAAACGAATCATCAACAACAACCAAGAAGAAGCACATAATAATAATAATAAGCGCAATAATAGTTTGATTACTGTGTCTGATGACGCGTGTTTTAAGTGTGGGAAATTTGGGCACTGGTCTCGTGACTGTGATAGTAATAGTGGATTAGGGAATGAGACAGTGGTGGTGGATGATGACAAGGCATGTCCATGTGGTTTGGGGCTTTGTATTGTTTATACTGCTAATACTGAAAGGAATCGAGGGAGGAAGTTTTACAGATGTCCTGCTAGAGAGGTATATTGAATATGTTATGCTTTGGTTTTTTAAAAGTTCTACTCTTTGTCGAATTAGTAAACTTAGTGAGTTTTGCTATATAAGAATTAGGTTCTAACTTGTAAGTATATATATCTTTTCTCACCCATACACTAGATAACTGCAAGCAGTGGGGGCGTGAGCGGAGGTGGAGAAGAGAGAGGGAGAGATGGGTTTGTGGTGGGGAGAGAGAGAGTTGGGTTTGGTTGAGAAGGAAGGAGGGAGAGGGAGAGAGAAATTGCTCGAGAATGAGGACAGACAAAAACCAACCAAAATACTTTTTGGGCCACATACCTCCTGTCGGCCCAGAACTCTGAGTTTGTTGATACTGTGTATGAGGTCAATTTCTAGGATGCATAAGAATATAAGATCCGTTTAAGACAATTTATTGTTGAAGATAGTAATAGTCTTGGAAACGTACACATGTTATGCTTTGGTTTTTGATAATCGAGCGTCTAAGATTCTTGCTATGCTTGATATTGACATTTGAATTATGTTCCAGGAAAACGGAGGTTGTGGATTCTTTGAGTGGTGTGATAGTTCGTCAGCAACTCCGACTTCTAATGTTGCACAGTATTCAACACCTATACTTAGTTCATCATTTCCAGATGTTGCTTGTCCTTGCGGTGCAGGTGTATGCTTGATTAGGACTGCAAAGACTGAAAAAAATATGGGTCAGCAGTTCTACCGATGTCCTGCAAATCAGGTAGGTGTTATATGAATTTGCAGTTCCGAATTTACATAATTTTTCCCCTCACATTTATTTTATCCTTGGGGGCATTCCCTCTTAGAGAAGCTACACAAAGTATCACTTCCGGAATGTATGTTACTGTGAATTGTATGTTAATGACTGTAATGTAGAAGTATGTTTTGTATAAAGAAAATAAAGTATCATCTCGAGATATTCAATCTCTGAACTTCATTCGTACAAATAGAATTAGTAAGAATCTGATCAGCAGTTTTTATTAGAAAAGGATGTCAGGTTATATAGGTTTACGGAAAGTAATTAATATTATTTTATGCTTAATGGTATTTGTAAATAAGATATACAAGCACCTCAAACATCAAGGTTATTACTTAGTTATGGCTCAAAGCCTCATACAATTTCCTCTACTGCAAAAGTGGAAGAGAAGAATGTGAATCAAACAACAACTGCTCAAGGTTAGAATCCAATATAGTATCAACCCATATGACTCTCTAGTCATAGGCAGTGTTACCAATTATGATTAGTGATTTTGTCGATAGAAGTCTGAAGGTGTCATTTACTTTTAAGAAAGATTGTAAAGGTAACCTTTTTTGTTTTATTTTATAATTATTTTTGTTTCCTTCAGTTTGATATGATTGTCTAAGCTATAGCATTAGCTTATTATTGATGCTGCCTTTGGGATACCAGCACTTTTAGCAAAACTTTACTGGTAAAAAAGGGCAATATTGATAGGTGGCCCAACTAGAGAAACCTATATCAAGGATGTTTATCGAAATTCTGCTGCAATCTGAAAACTTCAAAACTTTAATTGGATTTGGCTTCCATGAGATACTAGGGATACCTGTACTCTTGAGGCTTGACTCATCAATGAGCTTTTCTTATAAATCTTCTTTAAGTAGCAATGGTTGTATGCTAAATATTTACTTTCTACCTAGCAAAGCCTAAAGAAAATTGAAGTGTGGGAGATCTGTTGCAATTCCATGAAATGGTGAGATTACTTTAATTATTTTAATGAGCAAGTTGTGAAATGTGTATAAGCTATTTGAAGCACCTTTTTCTTCACAGCTTATCATAGTACAAGCCTGGAAGGATGCAATAAATATCAGAATCACGGTGATGCCTTAATAATTTGTAATTGAGGACTGAAAAGGTTGTAGCTCTTACATGCACTTTTGTTTACGAATTAGTGGAGTTTGTTAAATTATAGGCCAACTTTTACTGATAAGGAAGGATTTTCTGATGGATGTGCCTACAGATGGATGGTCTTCGACAGTTTCTTGTAACTGAACTAAGTAACGAATGGTACCATCTAATGTGCTGATTGATCTGGTTTAGAACTAAATTTCCAAGATATTTGGAATAAAATATTTTATCATCAAGCATAACTGCTTAAATGAAATAATTATTCGTGACTGCTCCCCTATTCTGACTATAGAGATTGTGATGTCAGAAACTATCATATACTTAAAGCAGTGTGTCATCTTTCCTGTTGATGCCAACACCTATACAAGTAACATGTCATCTCATATGATACCAAAGTATGCTCCTCTGAAATGCTGCTTGTTTTGCCTAAATGTTATATGCGAAGTTGTGAACAGGCTGACACTAATATTTTTCCTGTGGTAACTTCTTGAAGATCGTATCCTGATTTACTTGGAGTCACTAGCATGTTTTAGTCCACCTCTTTTTCTTTGTTTTGCAGGAAAGCTCCTGTGGCTTCTTTCAATGGTGCAGTGAGCGCAGCTCAACTGGTGCGCTACAAGCGAATACCTTCAAGACCAGTAACTTGAGCAGTTCAAGCAACAAAAGCTATGGTGAAAGTAGAGGTAATTCCTGTTTTAAATGCGGTCAGGATGGACATTGGGCTAGGGATTGCCTCGAGCCTTCTTCTGGTTCTTCTGTTGATTTTGGAGGAAAGTCTGCTTCATCAGGTACATGCTATAAGTGTGGCATCTCTGGACACTGGTCTAGGGATTGCCTGAAGCCTTCTTCTGCTTCTTCAGTTGAAGTAGCTGGAAGCTCTGTGTCGGCAGGCTCATGCTACAAATGCAGCAAATCTGGACACTGGGCTAAGGATTGCCCTGGTCAAAATCCAAAAGCTGGCAGATGGCGGTAAAAATATTAGATTTTCTTTTGTTCCTTTTCCAGAGATGAATATAGAGATGCTTTACTCAGTCTAGTGCTTGCTTGGTTTGGTGTTGAATAGTTCTTACTTGGTTTGGTGATAAAGGAAAATTCTATCAAATCCTTGTCCAGGTACAATAAGAACTCTGTTCCCCTTAATATTACTTTCTTACTTTATTGTTACATACTAAAAAAAAAAAAAAAAACATCCAACTTTTTCTTCTGTGCTGTAATTGTGGTGTCTTACTAGATCATTTACCGGCTCCTCCATCTTGTGGTAGAAGACGGGTTGACTGGTTGGAGCTTCCGGACGATATTCTACATTTTGTTGCAAATAGATTTATCGACGTTAAAGATGTAATCCACTTTGCTGCTGTTTGTAAGCAGTGGCATCGTTTTGTTTATAATGAACTTAGTGTTTCAATTTCAATTCACCACCAAGTTCCTTTGCTTATGCTTCCTAGCCAAGTCGACCCTGATGGAACAACACAAAGTTTATACAATGCTATCGAGAAGAAGCATTTCCAGTGGGAATATAATTACCAGTCCCTAAGAATAGGTTCATCTTAAGTTCTAGCCATGGATGGTTGGTCATACTTTATGGTCATACGCGTGAGCTTGTTTACCTGTGAAACCTCTTTTATGTAAATATAAACTAGAATGTAGTTGGTGTGTGGTTCCTCACTTCCACCACTAAAAACTCTACCAAAAGCGATGCTGATTCAGTGAAATTCATTCTGCGATTTCAAAACTGGATCGTTGCCTCCTGTGAGGGAAACACCTATTAGGCTACCAACTACTTAGCAACTACTTTTTCAAGTTGATTATTGTTCCTTATTCTAGCGAAATGTACATGAATTGTTTCCAAGTAAACAGGCACAGGCGCAGGCGCACAGCCTGTATGGTAACAGTGGTGATATTGGTAATACCTTTGTTCACCGCTACTTCAGCTAAAAGAGTTAACAACAATAAGTTCATACTTTTGAAACAAAGCAGTAGTGGGGTATAGTTGATTGAACTCGGTGTTGGAAGCTTTGACAAAAGTTCCTATTAGAATTAAGTCATAACCGAAAAATGAAAATTCCTTAAGCTATGAAACTCTAGACTGGTAGCATAACAACTTTCCTAACAAACTAACTGTTTCTCACCAGCATCTATGGACTTGTGGCAGATTGTATAACCGACTCATTAGATGTCTATATCTGAACTGATGTACGTGTAAGCATTAAGGTTTGGACTATACTTTTCATTTTGGTTTATTGTTTCGCCCAGCTCCTGGTCCTTCATCTCTTCAAGCCTTCTCTTATACTGATTGAGCTGGTTGTCCGGACACACGCCGCTCAACTGTAGGATTTTGTGTGTTCTTGGGTCTTAATCTTATCTCTTGGACTGACAAGAAACAACCGACTGTGTCTCGTTCTAGTCCTAATCTTATTATCTCTTGGCAGTGAACATTCTAAAAAATATAATCAAGCTGCTAGTGCCAAGACTAGTTTTACTGATAAAATAACTCTCGACTGAAGGAATCCTTATCAACCCTACTACCCTAGCATTGTTGGTATCTGACTCAGATTTGGATAAACCATATAGTTAAGGTTTTGGTTTCCTATTCTAAATAAGATTCTAATTTGATACCCACCTTTATAAATCTGACTGAGACCGGTTGGTGGGATTTGTAAGGTTCAATTTTGAGAGAGAGTTTGTGAATTCTTCGGGATTCGTTTGTGAGTGATTGTACTCTATTTGTTTATCTCTTGATTAGTAAAATTATCCTCTTTTGTTTGGTGGATTAGGCTAACGCCAAACCACGTAAATCTCGTCTCCACTTCTATTGGTTATTCGCTTTGTATTGGTAAGTGTTTTAATTGATTTGTTTTTTGTTGATTTCTATCACCACATTCAATCTTCTTTGTCCAATTGTCACGCTTTCGCATTCGTTTACGTAACAAATTGGTATCAGAGCTAAGGTTCTACCTAGGGCTTCTTTTGTTGGTTTATTGATTGTTTTGTGGTATATGAAAGTTTGAGAAAGTATGGCGACGGATCCTCTATCGGGTACTACTTCTATGACGTCTAAGGAGAAATCACCTCCTACGATTTTGAATATTAACCATGCAAGAATTGATGTGGAAAAATTTGATGGATCTAACAATTTTAGTATGTGGCGTTGTGAAGTTATAGATGTACTATGCCAACAAGACTTGGATGATGTGTTAGACGAAAAACCATCGGATATAGAGGAGAGTGTTTGGGTTAAGAAAAATAGGCGAGCTTGTGGTATCATAAGATCGTGTTTGGCTAGGGATGTGAAGTACCTTGTTCTCAATGAGACTTCGGCCAAGGAAATCTGGAGAATCCTTGAAGAGAAGTACTTAGATAAGACAATAGAATGTCGTGTCTTTATGAAATCAAAGTTGTATGATATGAGAAAGAAAGAAGGTATTTCATTGTCCCAGCATATGAACGAGTTTAACAAGTTACTTACCGACTTGTTGAACATTGAAGAAGAAACGAAAGATGAAGACAAAGCTTTCCATTTGTTGAGATCTCTTCCCAAGGAGGAGTATGGGCATATAAAACCACCATTATGTTGGGAAGAAAGCTTTGAACTATTAGAGGTGGGATCTGCGTTGACAAGTTGGGATATGATGAACAACAATGAAAAGGAGTCAAGAGAGTCGAGGTAAGAGGGAGGTCTAATAATCGTCCAAACTCTGGTGGTGGAAGAAGTAAATCTCGTTCCAAGTCGAGAGGGCCAAATCTAGCCCGTGATGAGTGTGTTTTTTGTCATGAGGTTGGACATTGGAAAAATGACTGCAAGAAGTTGAAACACAAGTAGAAAGATACTGAGCAAAAACAGTCTAATGTCAACATTGCTCAAGGAGGTAATGATTCTGATAGTTCAAATTTCTCTTTTCCTGTTACATCGAGTATTTGTTTCATTGATTCCAGTCATTGGATTTTGGATACAGGTGCTACCTATCATGTTTGTCCCATAAGGGAGTGGTTTACAAGTTTCAAGGAGCTTGAAAGTGGTGATGTGTTGATGGGGAATGATCAACCCTGTCGCATTATGGGGATGGGTAATATTCGTCTCAAGATGTATGATGAAACAGTTAAGGAAATAAAAGATGTTCGATATGTTCCCGCTTTGAAGAAGAATCTTATCTCAACTTTTACAGGGGATGTTTGATCATGGTCTTGCATGAGTTGTATGGTGTATACCAGATTCAAAAATGTTCCAACTAAGAGTATTGAAATGTAAAACTCAATCAATGATGCCACTGACCATGCCACCCCAGGATATAACATCCAATTCCTAGTAGTCAGTCAAACACACCCTTTGACGATATACAGTCAACACCACAAGCAAAAATCTCTCCATTAGGGTCTCTACAAGCTAAGTCACAACTCCATTCACAATCAAATTCATTGCCACCAAGTTAGCTCTGTCAACTATGACTTGTGATCAAACACCATAGTTCCTGATCAACACCATAGTTCTTCATCACCCAAATCTTAATCTCATTAGTACCAGACTTGTGATCAAACAAAGTTTCCCACCCAACACCCCCACATTTATTTTAGCTAAGTCGTAGAACCTCTTGAACGTACAACCTCTTTTTTTCTTCGTGAGTGCTACCCAATGTATGGACCCTTCTTTTGGGGCTAGGTCTATTTACGGTTAAGAAAACTAAAGAGATAAAGATGGAACCATTAATCAAGGGATTTGCCCATAAAAAAAAAATAAAAAAACCGATTCTTTATTCCCAAAAAGATAAGAACCCCATTCTCAAGAGAAGGAGACCTCTCAGTACAAAACAAGAGGCAACCCCATTCTCAAAGGGCCTTCTCAGCTCACACACACTCTCATCATGTGCAGAGAAAGACCCCATTCTCAAGGGGAGAGAAGAAAAAGAAACATGGATCTCAAATAAAGGTATACAATTATTTATTTATTTATTTTGTCAGAAGGTCTAAACAATAAATATAAACAAAATTATACATTTATTTCAATTCACAAAACTAGAATGTCGTTGACTACTTAAGAATTTAAACCATTAATTTAATATTGACTGACAAAGTTAACTACTTAAGCACTTAAACCATTAATTTATACTACTATGTCTATATATATCTTTATAATCTAGTCCACAAGTCTATAACAATTCAACAAATTGTTAAGTTCATATAATATTATAAGTTGATATAACCTTATTATCATGTGGAGAAAACTATAACAAAATTAACATTGAAATTAAAAAATTACCTTGTTTTGTTTTGTTATATATTTGTTTTTTGTTTTTTTTAAGTGGAAATTTTATTGATAATGATAACAAATTTTACAAATAATTAGGACAAACGTTATGTCTATATATATCTACATAATCTAGTCCACAAGTCTACAACAATTCAACAAATTGTTAACTTCTTATAATATTATAAGTCTATATAACCCTACTATCATGTGGAGATAACTATAAAAGATTAACATTGAAAGTAAAAAAAATTACCTTATTTTGTTTTGTTATATATTTGTTTTTGTTTTTTATGTGAAAATTTTATTGATAATGATAACGAAGTTTTACAAATAATTAGGACAAGCACTATGTCTATATATATTTACATAATCTAGTCCACAAGTCTACCATAATTTAACAAATTGTTAACTTCCTATAATACTATAAGTCTATATAACCCTACTATCATGTGGAGAAAACTATAAAAAATTAACATTGAAAGTAAAAAATTACTTTGTTTTGTTTTGTTATATATTTGTTTTTTGTTTTTTTAAGTGAAAATTTTATTGATAATGATAATGAGTTTTACAAATAATTAGGATAAACGCTATATCTATATATATATCTATATAATCTAATCCACAAGTCTACAACAATTCAAAAAATTGTTAACTTCCTATAATACTATAAGTCTATATAACCATACTATCATGTGGAGAAAATTATAAAAGATTAACCTTGAAAGTAAAAAATTACCTTGTTTTGTTTTGTTTTGTTTTTTGTTTTTTGTTTTTTTTAAAGTGTTTTGTTTTGTTTTTTGTTTTTTGTTTTTTTAAAGTGGAAATTTTATTGATAATGATAACGAGTTTTACAAATAAATAGGACAAGCGTGCAACAAGCTCTGCAAGTCTTTTATGAATTTGTTTTTTGTTTTTTGTTTGGGTTAAGGTCTAATACATGTTTAAGAATTGAGAATGAAAGAAATAAGGGAGAGTTTACGGGTTTATTATGGGTGATTAGAATTATACAAACTGACCGGTTGGGCTTTAGGCCTTTGGCTATTTATTTTAGTCTCATTAACCCATCAAACCTTCAAAAACACATTTGTCCTTATTTAATGGTTTTGGACTTAAAATAAATGATAAATAATAATTTTGTAAGGGCAAAAAGAGAAGTAAAAAGAAACGTTGGTTTATTGGAATATTTTTTATTAGTTTTTTTTTTCATACTATTTTTTTTTGTTGATTATATTCTCACTATAGTTGTGAAAATTTTAGAGGTGCGGTAGTAGAAGTTTGCTAAAAAAATGGGGGGGAGGTGCGATTCTTTATAGTTCGAAGATTTTTCTAGGCAATTAGTTATGTGATAGTGGAGCTTTTCTAATCTCAGGGGTTACAACTGCCCCCACATGCACCACCCTAGATCCATATATGGGCGGAAGCAATATCAAGACTCAGGGGGTGCGACTGCCCCCACATGCATGCACCCTTCCTACCCCATAAATGGTCGTAATATTTAACTTGTTTGAGGGAACATATGGCTGAAAGATTAACGATAAATTCGACTGTAGCCAGTAATCGATTTGGTTGACTAGTGACTAGGGTTGATCGGACCCTAACCGGCCGGCAGCCCAATAAGCCAGTTAGCATGGGTTCTAGTTAAGGCAAGTCAACTAAGGTTTCAGTCAACACTGGTCAATAATCTTGATCAAAGTTTTCTAAAACCTAGGTTCATTATGTTCGGTCAATCTTGACCGTACTGCGCTTAGAGCATTTCTAGGTGGTGGTAGCATCAATTGTCAATTTTGTGAACAAGTATGTGAATGTTTGTTCACAAACCGGTCCATCTATGGGTGGAAGTAATATCAAGACTCACTTTTGTTTCTTGAAAAAACCGAGGCAGCGGAAGAAGAAAGAGGGGTGAGAATTTTTTTGTTTGTTTTTCTTGTGAAAAAGAGATGTGAGGAAGTGAGACCAGTTTGATGGCTTTATAGAGGAGAACGGGTACACGTGTCCAGAGATTATCGGCGTAGATTTCTTTTGATATTTATAACTGTTGTTGTACCTTTTCTTGTTTATTTCACGTGGTCTAGATTATAGGACGTTATCTTTTATTCTACTCCTTCACACACACGATTACACCTTACTATTAATTTCAGTTATAAGGGTTTACCTGATTGGGCTTTAACAACCAACTTGGTATTTAAGTTTGTAATTGGGCCTTAAATGAAGAAATGGAAATTTAAGATTAGCCTAACGAAACTCATTATTTTGGTGGCTTACAAACCAACTTACAAATTGCAATTTCATTAATCATAGATCATGAATATCAAAATCCCACCCCCTACAGGTCTACAACACAACACACAACAACGTTAGAGGAACCAGTGTGATAAATATACACTTTTGAAACTGCTTTTGAAATGGGTAAACATTTAACGCTAGCTTGGAATTTTGTTTCTTAAGAAAAATAAAAACAAAAACTATGTTTTAATCGTCAAAAAATGGCATGTACTGGTTAAGTGTTGGTTGTATGGTAGGTCAAGACGTTAGAGTGATGCATCAAGTGATTGTTGCTATTGTTACATTATCTGGAATTCTGGCCACTTGCATCTGAATACATATCAATCAGCAAAATACCTGCAGACCACATCGCATCCAAATAGCCAAGGGTCAATAATAATTTGTTGGCGAGGCCGCTTAGTCTCAATAGCCACAACACAAGTTTTGGTCACGCACTATTATCAGTCCAAGCTAAGTTTTATTTCGGCAAGAGACTTAAAAGCCAAACTGGTAGCCCTCAAATATGCTACTCGAATCTTAGATTGTACGAGGGGACACACTCTAATAAAGGACATAGTGAGTGCACTTATAAGGATATAGTGAAATAAAACCAGAGTGAGGAGGAAATCCCAAGTATTGCAAAGGGGTTGCATCAAAGGTTTCTCATTTAGTCATATTATGTGACAACTAAAAGTACCATATAAACTGATAACAGCAGCATCTCCAGTAACTACAATTCATGGTATAGCGAAATAGGAAAACAAAATGATCTAATGGTCTTCATGGTAGAAATACAATTATTACAAATCTTCGGAACTCTTGTGGGACTCAAAAAAGTTTGCATGATCACCTGAATTAATCCAGCACGATTCAATCATATCCCGATTTCTCGTGCATATACTGGGTTTTCAATAAGATGCATTTTCTAATCATTGATTAAAAGATTGTTCTGAGCCTTTGAAACAATAGATGCTCCAAGAAAACATGATGTTGGAACCATACATGAATATCCGTATCGGTATCGGTAACAGAATTAAGCTTTTGGTGGTGTTCTTCCAATCAAACATTCAAACCTACAAAGACAATAGATAAACTTGTGTAATGGAGGAAAAAAAAAGGTAAACTTGTGTAAGGTACAGAGCAGCTTGAATATCCTGATGCATTACCAGCTTAGCTAGGTTAATTAAAAACAGGTTTTTACCTCATTTGAGGTCGATAGGAATTCTTAAACCATCATAAGCAAGTTCAACGGGGATTCCTTCTCTAAACAAAGAAATTTAGGGGAAAAGAATTCAGCCTTCAGAAGTTCAGAAAGTGCAAGATAACCAGTTTATACTTTTAAGAGTTTTGTATTGAAACTAAGAGGTTATGACCTGGGTAGGTAATATGGAAATGGCTATTACCTTCTAGACCACTCTCTAAGGGCCTGATTGTCCTTGTGGTGATCAAACTCATGAGTCATTCCGATTAGCAGAGCTCGTTTTGGACATAATCTTTTTACAGCATCCAATGTCTGGAAAAAAAAATGTGACTTCAAAAGTTTTTGTGACTTTAAGTGTTCTAAGGAGAGTACTGTATAGAAGCACTAACCTGAGGCAAGCAGAAGTGAGTATTATGTGATCCGGTCTAGACAAACCGGCAAAAATATGCAAAAAGAACATGAGAAAAATATTAAAGACCAAATTTTAAAAGAGAACATCTATTTAAGAAAAAAAAACAAAGGTACTCCATTACGAAGTAGGCATTGAATCTAAGGCTGTTATTTAGACTGACCTTATAAAGTGTGTCTAAGATTAGAAGATCCAATTGTCCAGCTCCAGTTTTCAAAATAACTGCAGAAGCAAAACTGCCTTGGTAAAATAAAAGAAAAAGATAAATACAAATCAAGATTACTTGAATGCTCTATATCAAATCCAAGGTTATGGACATCCATTGTTACGCTTGTTATATCTAAGGGCTTCATAAAAACGCTATTCCATTACTACCCAGAGTATCCAAGCTTTCTCATTTGCTGAACCCTCCTTTATACCCTAGCCCACCAAGCCTCTTAAATTCCAATAGATGAGTCTAGGTTGTCTGACATATGTGTTTATGCAAATTCCAATAGACGAGTCTAGGTGGGAAGGCAGACAAGGGGCATGTAAGAATACACATCAAAAGGGCAATACTACGAGCACATGAGCTATCTGGTGGCACCATGGACAACACCACCTAGGAACTGGAAACACTTCATGCCTTCGGACTGAGAAATAAGCTGAGAAGAGCACCAAAGATGCCCAAGTGTTACTGGCCTGCTCCACCACCTGATTTCCTAAAAGTCAATACGGATGGTTGTGCCTGCTCCACCACCTGATTTCCTAAAAGTCAATACGGATGCCCAAGTGTTACTGGGGAACAATCTTTAGGAAGAATACAGGAGAAGTAATTGGAGTATACATTGGAGGACCTGGGATCGATACAAATTATGTGGCTGAATCAAGAGCAATAGTGGAAGGTATAACAAAAGCAATGGAGATGTGGTACACAAAAATATGGGTGGAGTCGGACTCAACTGCAGCAATCAAAGCATTTCAAACCAACTCAGTGCACTGAAAAGTAAAAGCTGACTGGGAAAGGATCAAAGGAAATGCATGTATAGTTCTCACAAGCACATGGAGGGAAGCAAATTTCGGAGCAGACTTGAGTGCAAAGAAAGGAGCAACCTTAACAAATGGACAGAAGCAATGGTGGGAAAACAGGCCTAGTTTTGTACACAGAGTAGAGAATCAATACTCTACCTACTTTAGACTTATTTCTTAAATATATATATGTTGGAGTGATCTACTCAGGACACTCACAAGATGTAAAATGTAATTTCTTTGCTATTTAATACAATTACCCTTTAGCGGGGAAAAAAATGCAAATTATAAAACCTTTTTTTTTTTTTTTTTTTTCATATTGCCTCGTGTAGGGCTTCTCTCAGTTTATTGGTCATAATCCTGTTGGCCCTCTTTGACAGATGTTCTAGGTAAGAGGATAATCCTCATGGGTTTTCTTAAGCGGACCTAAAGGCATTTTGAAAGTGTCAGTGTATAAGCAATTAGGTACACATAAATTCTCTATCAAGGGCCTTCTATTTCATTTTTGGAACCTGCAAAGAGATAAAGGATGTGGTGCCTTTTGAGGACATTGTATTTATTTAAAGGTCTATCTTGCCGTAGCATGTTTTTGATGGGTTATTATGTTTTGGCTGCTCTTGCTTAAGTTAATAATTCTTTCGTTTATTTTAGCCTGTGTCATAAGTGAATACAGAAACAAAGACTAAAGAACAACAGAGAACCGAGAGCCATAGAGGTAGAGGTGTAGAGGAATAGCCTGGCTTGGATTGGTCCCTAGAGGTTCCAACTTCAGTTTTTCCCCAGGATTGCCTGGTCCATGTGATGCACAGGCAATGTTGTTGCATACATGGTCAGTAGTGAAGGATAATATAGACGGGAAAAAAAAGGAGTACCATGTTCAGTGTTTGTGGGGAAACGTGAAACATCAGATACATATGCAATTCTGAATCTTGCCCCAAAAAGAAAGCCCAATGAAATATAATCCTCACCATGCATCACCTGTATGAGCATATAAGCAGTTATTGAGAAAGCAAATAGGGAGAAAAGGTAAAATCAAAACATCCAAGAATGACAGAATCAGAGCAAGTACTGGCAAAGGAACAAACTGTAGGCCTGATGAGGTAAATGGTTCCTCAATATCGGACTTGATTATGTTCCACTCAAGTTGTGCAACCCGCCTCACTTCTTGGCCTTCTTTAAGTTTTTTCTGAACCAAGTAGGGGAACTTTTCAGCAACACTGTTTCGAAGACACAAGTCACAATGTCAATAAGGATATCATAAAAGACGATACAGCTCAACAACAAAACGTGGTTGAGTAAAGAATGAAGCACAGACAAACAAAATAGAATTCAAGTAACACCCTGTTGTTTTTAACCAATCGAGATTCTGGAAGGGTTCAATTTGTTTGAGGCAGTCATGCTAGTAGATCTAGTAAAAAAACAGCCAGCGATGCAACTCATTATATTTTCTAAATGCAACTCAACTTTGGTCTCTTGGGTTAAGAGGACCAAATTTAAATGTCTATCCGTCATCAAAAAGTGAATGTCACACTTTCTTTCCTCTCCTCTCCTCTCCTCTCTTTCTTTTCTCCCCACAATTAGACTACGCCAAAACTCCCCAATCACTCTCTCTTTCTCTCCTCCCAATCAACCGATTACCCTCCGTCCTCAAATAACCCTCCATCGTCATTTTACTCTTCATCTCTCAATGTTTCAATGTTGATCTTTGCAGCCTAACATTGGTCCACACCTTATAGTGGTTTTCTAGCATTTTCTTATTAGTTATTTCACTAACTACTTTGTACCCAGGGTCAGCAGTCCTATTAGTTATTCCACTAACTACTGTCTCCTAACTACTAATAAACATAGCGCTAGACTACTAGTAAACGTTCACATTCGCATATCTTACAATGCTGAAGTAACATAACAAATATATCGAAATAAAGCACCTGTCCATTGCATACTGTGTGAAACTGCTTTGGTAAGTCAAGTTTCACCCATATGGGGAGAGATTTCATCTTGTTTCGATGTTGTTCTATAGATTCGGACGAAGGATGTTGTTCACCGCTACTTCAGCTAAAAGAGTTAACAACAATAAGTTCATACTTTTGAAACAAAGCAGTAGTGGGGTATAGTTGATTGAACTCGGTGTTGGAAGCTTTGACAAAAGTTCCTATTAGAATTAAGTCATAACCGAAAAGTGAAAATTCCTTAAGCTATGAAACTCTAGACTGCTAGCATACTAACTGTTTCTCACCCGCATCTATGGACTTGTGGCAGATTGTATAACCGACTCATTAGATGTCTATATATGAACTGATGTACGTGTAAGCATTCAGGTTTGGACTATACTTTTCATTTTGAGTTTCTATTGCATTTCTTAGATTTAATATATAAGTCACCTACGCCCAATACACTCTTCACCGCATCCTATCTCGCCATAAGTTCCTCTTCAGTGAATGTTTTGGGTTTATGAAGTTCAATATGATGATCCTTTACTTTACACCTCAAAAACTTGCATGGTATCATAAAATTGTACAGAGAGTTCCTAATTTCGTAAAACTTATATTCGAACTGGAACAGAAAAAGAAGTGAATCTGCAAGTCAGTCAATTTCATCTAACAGAGTGATATATTGCAACATGCTGAGAAACTCTGGACAACTATAGACAAAGGAATCACATTGTATATTTTACACCAAATTGTTAAGGAGCTAATGTAAAATCTTTCGACTCTACGTCCATAACCAACAAGAGACAACATATATTAAACACTCCAAACCAACAAGAGACAACAGATATTCAGCACTCCATAGGCAAGGATGCGACTAAAGACTTCTCTCGGCAACTACACTTTTGGAACTAAATGACGAGATACTTCATCAACAAAGTCGAGGTGTCGGCTCAATCCAAATTGGGCGAGGCAGGATCATGCCGGACTCCACTGGGCAGTATGGTTCATAGGTCCCGTCTTCCAAGTTGAAAACACCAATGTCATGAGGACCTACTCCATGTTCTTCCATTCGCATATAGCCTACATGGTAATCGTCGGTGACATAAATGCAATCCGGCTTGCATCCTGGGAAGTCTGAAGCTGATACAGAGAAAGAAGAATTATCCCCAAGGAAAATTGCACGACCACAAAGGGTTTTAAGCTCAACCCACTTAAGCTCAACAGGGTCCAACTTGTAGACGAGGAATCCACGAGTAACATAGCTATATTGACCGTTATCAATTTCATCAACATTTTCATTGACATGACCCTTGTTATCGTCACCATTGTCATCAGCGTTATCATCATACTCATCAGCATCACCACCATCATCATCAGAATAACCATCACCATCATCATAGTCACTATCATCATCGTCATCATATTCATAATCCTCACCACGATCACCATCATTGTCATCATAATCATCACCACGATGATCATCATCATCAGTATCATACCCAACACCATTACCACCATCACTTGAAACCAACCTATCCCTTATAATCAGTAACAAGTCCCCAGATGATTCGACAAGGTACAAGCCATCAGCACCATCGACGGTGATGTCAACACCATCGCCATCAAAAGGGGGAGGTGCGACCCTTGAAAGGTTGGGACCATTGGGATGACTTACATCACAAGAAAAGACGTTTGCAAGGCAATCAACAAAGTAAAACTGATTTCCAAACCAAATAACATCTTCAATGCAAGTGTAATCCAAGTCTAATTTGGTCCAAACTCTGTCACCCATCTTACAGAAGGCTATCCTCCTCATGTCGCAATAAATTGCCATGACAAAAATATTAGAATTTGAGATTGGGTTCGCTGAAGATATTGCCTTCTTGACATTGACACATTGGGGTTGTTCAAGCAAATAAGGAATATCCAGTGTAGTTAAAGAAGGCAGATGAATCTCATTATTCAATAATAAGAAAGGATTCAGTAAACTAACATCATAGTTTTCGTAACACGTCACCAACCAGCCATGGCTAGAAGTAATTATGAATCTATTTTTAGGGACTGGTAATTCCGAATGGTATTGTCTCTTCCCCAAGACGCTGTACAAACTTCGTGTTGGTCCATCACTGTTAGCTTGGCTAGGAAGCATAAGCAGAGGAACTTGATGGTGTAATCGAACTTCAAATTCAGTTACAGAATTATGCCATTGCTTACAAACAGCACCAAAATAGATTACATGCTTGATGTCGATTAACTTATCTGCAACCAAATGTAGAATATGGTCCGGAAGCTCGGACCAGTCAACCTGTCTTCTTCTACCGGAAGATGGAGGGGGAGGGAGATGATCCAAACATGGAGGACGCGTCATTTGTATAAAGTATTCTGCGATTTGAGGCTGGAGATTATCAGACTCTTACTCTGATCTTAGAAAACACCACAATGATTCTGAATCCTATTTTTATACCCGTAAGCGAAGTGCTCTACAAACTCCAGTAAGTTACTACCTATCTAAGTCAGCCTCCATAGTTCACAAGAAAAAGAACAAAAGACAGGCAACGAGTTGGGACTGATATAAATAGGCAGATTATTTTCTACTACAACTTCCTTTAGGAAATCACTTTCCTAAAAGAATTCGGACAATAAATTAGAAGGTGAGTTTGCATGCTACGTACAGTGAGTAGAATGCTGATTTGGAATTAGAAAACTAGTACAAAAATGAATAGAATTCTTCTTGTACCTGAACAAGGCTTCGTTGGAAATTTTCTTGTTCTAACACGTTTCTCTCAAACGGACTGCGAAATGATTTATCGGTTACCCACACCTAAACGGGTTTGGGTCGGTTTAACCCAACCAAGCTTCAATTTTAACTTTGGTTTAGGCCCCCAAGATCAAAAGTGGGGAATGCCTGATAAATTAGAGAGAGATAGATTTGAGAGAATATTTACTTGATTGATTTTTATTATTTATACAATTACAAGTTCCTAATCCGTACTGGGGCTAGAAATGGTACGGATGCGACCGAATCCGACTATATCCGAATCCATTTTAACGGATATGGTTTATATGTTTGTGACTAGAATTCGACCTGAATATCCAAAACCCGAATCATTTTAACAAGATTTATATTTTGATGCCTAAAAATTAATTTATATCTTACATTTATATATAAAAATCATTAAAATAGTGTATTTTTTGGTGTTTTTTAATGGATATGGATATCCGAAATCTGACCCGAATCCGGATGGATCCATATATGGTAAAGAGTTTTGAGTGAAAAGTCGACCCGAACCCGCTCCATTTCCAGCCCTATCCGTACACATTGTTGCTATCTACGTTAATAGAAATCCTAAAACAAATAGAAAAGAAACTGTACAAGCTGCGAGAGTTGTTTACTGGAATAGAAGGCGCAGGCACACTCTAATTGTACTAAAGTAGAGGGCGTGCACACTCTGACTTCCAATACTCCCCCTCAAGTTGGAGAGTGAATGTCAAAAACTCCCAATTTGCGAATTAATCTCATAAAGGTGTCATTGCCGAGAGGTTTAGTGAAGGTGTCCTAAAAGAATTCGGACAATAAATTAGAAGGTGAGTTTGCATGCTGAATACTAGAATGCTGATCTGCTTGAATATAAGAAACTGACTTTGGGCTTTTTTCACTGGACGTGAGGACGAAACTAATATTGGGCTTTGTCCTTTTCAGGCCCAACTATCTGTTACCTTAATTTGGTTCTGATTCACATACTCGTACCACAAAAAACAGCGAGAGAGAAGAAAGAAAATGGCAAGGTCGTCGACGTCGTCAACAACAACAACAAAAGATGCACAAGCTCTTTTCCAATCCCTCCGATCTGCTTACGTGGCTACACCCACTAATCTGAAGGTCGTCCTTATATTCTTACTAACATTACAATATCTTGTGAAATGTCAGAACCCAAATTTTAATACCAAAAATATTAATTTTCTTTGCAGATCATTGATCTTTATGTCATGTTCGCTATTTTCACTGCTGTCATTCAGGTATAACTTCCATTTTATATGTTAGGCAGTCAGATTTTATGTGTGTTATTTTAATTGATAATAAGTGTACTAAAATTTTTATGTGCCTGGAGAATGTAAGTAAAATTTGTCCAAAAAAGAACTTAAATGGGTTAGATGGAAATAAGACACAATTTGTGAAGCCTGCCTGGTTATTTCCCCTTTCGCTCTCTCAGATGTGTTATACGTAGATTGATGAGGTGGGTTATTAAGTTGACTACTTCAAGTGGTGTGCTGGAAGGCGCTAAGACTGGACTCGTAATGATGGACAGATGAAAATTCGTTTTTATTAGAAGTTGGACCAATAATACATATTTAGGGCAGAGCAGAACCTCAGGCCCTACTACCAAAGGACAATATCCGCCGAGCCTTGATACAATCAAAGCGAGGATTCATACAGCATTCCTCTGAAAAGAAAAGAGACTATGAAATCCGGGATTCGAGTTAAGGACGAGCGAAGGAAGACATATATATCCCTTAACGGAATGCAAGCCATAGCCTCTCCAGACAATCACTTACCTTACCGAGCTACAAGCGAACAAGAGGAGGCCAAATCACGAAGGTGCAATGGCTACAACGGGAAGGAGTGCTTCCTCCCAGCAAACACTGTTCCTCCAAAGGCTTTCTCAGCCCGACGATGGAAGCAAAAGATGACTCGACCAAAGCTGTTCCCAAAGTTATTAGGGAGAAGTTCCCTTAACTGAATGAAAGTCACAGCTCAGTCGAACTTCCTAATCCAATCCACATGAACTTTAACAACTTAACCACTAATGATTGAAAAATTGCTAAACCAAGACTCCTTAGCGAACAAGAATTTCCTTATTTCATGCAAGATTCTATACACGTACCAGTTACGCGAACCAGCTCCATCATCCACATCTCATATGCCATTGGCGGGGGTCCCATTCGTCATGTGCCCTTTTACAGGATCCCATTCCCAGTAAGTAGACTTGAACCCATACCCTTGATTCCCGCCTTGAGCCTCAGCCCGAAGGACCAAAGGTTGCTGTTTGGTCTGGATAAGCAGGCAGGGACAGGCTCCTCGAGCAGATACCATTACAATGGAGAAGCTCATCTTCCCATTACCGGCGGAGAACTCAAGGGCTCCAAACTCCTTAGGTCTTGTTTTGTAAGCTTGAAGCTTTGAAACCTGTCGAGCTCCACTAACCTAAGCTTACCAGATCAAGTAGATCACTACCGAAACCCGTACCGTACACGCTGCTTTCCCCCGAGACAGTCCCTAAGGGGTGCTATGTTGACTGAAGCAAGCAGGGAAGACTCCCTATGACTCATTCCTGTGCTCCTTCGTCAATCTAGGTTCGGTTAGGCTCAGGGGACAAGGCTGGCCGGCAAAGCAACAGGGCCTTTGGTTGCAGAGCGCTCTAGGTGCACTTGTAGCGAAAATCTTTGTTGCTTGTGCCACTGACCGAGAATGACGTAATAGTGCGGACTAGAGTGATCTGGTTTTCGTGGCGCTCGGGCTTTGTCTACCAGAAGAACCTGTAGCTTGAGGTGGAACCCTTTTTACAAGACTCAGACTAGAAAACTAGCGACTCGTTTTCTTTCTTGCCCCATATCTATTGACTTAGATGGTCTTTGCATCAAGTGGGAAGCGGCACGCCAATCCCACAAGAGAAGCTGCTTCTTGGTGACAGGCCCGGTAAAGAACGATTGGGCATTTGCATAGACAACCTAGGGGGTCGGCGGGATGAAGCGCTTTGGCTCGAGACATAATAGAAAGTATAAGTATGCAAGAACCCTATAAGGACAGCGAAAGGGATGCATATGTGCAGCTGTGAAGAAAATAAGCGAAGGACCCGTGTGGACAAAGGCTTCGATGATGACTCTCGTCCATAGCTTCTGGTCGCAGTTGGTAAAAAAACCCGATCATTGCGTTAGCAGAGCTCTGGGAATTCTGCGGATAAGTAATCGGCAGCCTGGGTAGGGGGTGGTTCGGTTAGAGCGGGGGGTAAGGGAGATCTTCTAACCAAAGATCGAGCAGCTCTTGACGTTAGGCCGGAATGCCATTGTCAAGGAACTGAAGGAGTCTAGAAAGAGAAAGCGTTCAGAGAGGCCACGGCATAGTCTTCTACTCTTGGATCAGAGGAATGGGCAGAATAGAACTCCATCGATCGGGTCTCAAAAAAGATAACCACTTGGAGTAGATAGAACTGATGATTGGATTGGGAAGGTCACTGAGCCACTAGAAGAAAGATTTCATATCAAGTACACGCTAATGGAAGCCAAGCCGACAGGCCTTCTATTGAGGGGGCGTATTCATTCTTGAAAGAATGGACTATGAGAGAGAATACAAGACAGCCCCCTGGCACATCTCGGCCAAAGCATATCATATCGTAAAGCAAACAAAGATGGTTTGTGGTGTTAGGTCCGAAAGGTACCCTATATCTGAATTGAGGTGAGCCCACCTGGTTGGAAAGAAGAATGGAGAAGCTGACCTGGAATAATGCTACGCTTCATAGCCTCTTATTTCACACTTAGCTAACTGGTCATTCTCCTATCTGTCCCTGGGACCAGTTTCGTTCCTATCGGTCTTTAACCCACCCTTCCATTCATGTCTGGCTCCGTTTCATTCCTTTTCGATTCGATTTCTCTGCATCCGTAGAGGCCAAATCATACGCTGCTAAAACTAAAGCCAAGTAGTCCTCCGCTTCAGCAATCCCCATCTGCTGCATCTAAATATGCTGTTTCATCTGCGAGACAAAAGCATATGCCTTTTTGTTTTTCTTAGCCTTCCCTTCCCTATGGAGTTGGTTTGTTCCAGGAAATAATCTGACTTAACTGGGCTCCCAGCTCCATAAGGACTTATTCAACCCGGCCTCCCATTCCAGGCGAGAGTCAGTGCTAGGTTTAATAATTCCTCTCTTCCAGGTAGTAGCTATTAGTGAGTGATCGGCTGCTAGGGCCGAGAGGTCTCTCGAGCCTCCTCAGACCTCTGATCTTCCTTACGTCTGTCTCTTCCGATTTCTTATCTGCTTTGAGCTCTGTTAGTAGCTATCTTTGACTTCCTCTCTTTGGGGATGGTTATAGAGCTTCCGCCAATACGAAGATAGTTCCCTTTACGGACTCCCCAATTCCTTCTATTGAGAGAGAATCCTCTGGATAATGAAACCTGCAGCTATTGCCCAAGTCGGGTTTTTATTTTGTTAGGATGGACATAGGTGCGCACCTTCCTTTTACTTCAAGTTGAGCAAAGGGTTAGCCCTCCGATCTCTTAATAATAGTTGCTCGGCTCACGAGGTTCGTACTGAACTTCGAGCCCACGCACGAAGTCCAGTTTTTATGTCCATAAGCACTCCCCTTTTCTTTTACACGTGTGCTGCTTTTCCAGTTCTACCAGCTCTGCTGGCTCTTTCTCATTAAATTGCCAGAAGGGGATCCTAAAACCTCGCTCTTGAATTGAGTTTGCTTTGCCTTTTTGTCGAAAGTGAGGGTTGCCCCCTTTCTCTTAGTTCTCGGTTGGACCGCCTTTTCGGCGTCCACCTAATGCCTAAGTGGTTAGGCGAATAGCTGGCCAAAGGGTTTTGTAATATAAGGTACTGACGGCTGGACCTACTGATCACCTACTGATCTCTGTAGTAGCGTCTCATTCCATTTTTGGCATAAGCACCTTCTCCAACCGGTGAATGTGGTTTTGTTTAGTGGCATAGTTCGAACTCTATCTTCTATTCCCGTTAGGATCACGTGCACATCCAGCTAATAGAAAGGGCATCACGTTCCGCCACTACGCCACGCAGCCTTCTTTATCAATAGTAGTGCCTGCCTGGTCCCTTGTCCTTGCTCAAGGACAAAAACTAACTGCGGGCGATACTCAGAGCTGCGGACTTCAGCCTTAATTAAGTCCTACCTCCACTCTAAGAACTACCTAGCTCATATTTTGAAAGGGCTGCCCTTACCTTAGCCCATGCCTTCCTTGCGGCAGGAAGAGAGGACTTGGTCTCCCCTCCTTGTTCAACTACTAGCACAGGAAGGGACTAGCCCTATAGGAGAAGACAGAGAAGATGCAAATGCAGAAATTTAGCGTCTGCTAACTAGGATAGAGAATAGAAGGAAAATGCGGATATCTCGTCTTCATCTTCAATCATAGGTAGGATAGTCTCAGACAAGAAAACAAGAAGGCTATAAGGCTAGCTCGATCTAATTAGTTATCAGGCATTCAAGCTTTATATATCTGAGCAGACAATATATTTATTACAATCGTCTTCTATTATCTAAATAAAAAAAGGCAACTGAGAATCCTCAAAAAGAAGAAGCAGGTACCTCTAGCAGGGATACCTTCGCTCATACATAAGGAGGGTCCTGGAGGAAAGAGAGATTATATACTGCATCTCTCCCGAACTGATCGATATAATCCATTCTAATATAATAGAGCCTAGCGTGCTCTAAACCTACCAAACCAATGTGCTTAAGAAAGGCGACAGGCTACTTGAAGAAAGCAGACTCAAGACTCATAAGGACAGGGCGATAAGAAAGAGAACAAGTAATAGGAAAGGGGAACTCATCTCTAGAGGAAGGGATTCTACTTCCTTTCCTCCTCCAGCTCTTCATTCACTCCTACTCTCTACAAGAGATTCTACGGAGCTAGCCATGCCAAGAAGAAGGCTAAGAGCAGACAGAGGCAGGCAGCTGCTATGCATAATAGCAGAATAGATTGCAGCTCTTGCTCTCTCTTCTTGTCTAGAAGCACTTTTCAATTAGGAGCTCTACATGACTCAGGGTTGCTACATCTAGCTATCTGAAGCGAACTTGTCCTTATACCACTAGAATAGATAAAGGCTGTCAGGTGTTGTTAAGGTTTATTCTAGTTATTTTATACATTTACATTATTCTTGTGTAAAGATGAAATTAGTGGAAGCAGTGATGTCCTCTAGTCTTGTATAAAGCTGATGGATAAGTGATTAAAGGGGATTCCTATGTCAAATGCAGCATACATAACAATTCACTTTCTTTTTTTAGAGGTATTTTTATGATACAATGAGGGGCTGGGGGCCTAGATTGTTTTGACTTTTGAATCATAAATTCCAGAGATTTGGTTGAGCTCGATTCAATTGTACGACTTCACTCTTAGACTGTTATATCTAGTGCCTATCTGTAACAAATCTGATAGTTAAATGGTTATACGTAAGGAAATAGAGTACTGAATGTTAGTGAGGAGGAAATAACAAGAAACGAGTGGAACTTTGCATGTTCGTGTTGTTGTTTGTTTTGTTTTCTGTTTTGATTGTCTTTATATTAAAGTGTTAAAAAGTTTAAATACATGAAGTTGGTTTTCCTGGAAAGCAATAACCGATTTTCTTTTAATAGACACACTGATTTTTGTGCATTGTACATTTGCTCATATGCAATCTGTTTTTATCTATCAAAGGAAAAACTTAAAAAAGAAAAAAGGAAACAGTGTGCACGATATAGGTGAATCCCAGAGGGTGATTACATGTGTTGGCATATCATTTCACAATGTCTTGACAGGTGGCATGACCAATATTTGATCACAGTTGTAAACCTTTTTCATAACGTCATTGTATCAAGACCTGCACAAATATGAGTAGATCAATTGTCCAAATGGTCGATCAGTATTAGTTTAATATAAATATTACTAATAAAGTAATAAATATGTTACTACTTTCATATATCTCACTTCCTGAGAAATGGTTAAATGATAACAAAGGTTTTTTTATTTGGTTCGAGTTGGCCATCCTATTAATTATTATTTGCAATTTGTAACACGTTTTTACATTCATTTTACTGCCGAGCAGGTTGTTTACATGGCAATTGTTGGATCTTTTCCATTCAACTCTTTTCTCTCTGGTGTATTATCGTGCGTAGGGACTGCAGTTCTTGCCGGTAAGGAAGTGCTTCTTAAATTATTTATTTTGAAAAAGGCATTTATTGGGGGATAAACAATTTTCTGTTGTATGGTAGAAAATATGCTTATATGATTTCAAAAAGACTGATGTTGTTTTTTTTTTTCTACGCTGAAGTTTGTCTTCGCATCCAAGTAAACAAAGAGAACAAAGAATTCAAGGTATATCTCTCCCCTGTCCCCTCTAGTGTGCATGTGTTTTGGTTGTTGCTGCTTCTAGGGTTGTTGATAACTGAGTTATGTACCGTCAATTGCAGGATTTACCACCAGAGCGTGCTTTTTGCAGATTTTGTACTATGCAATCTGGTGCTTCATTTGGTGATTATGAATTTCCTTGGATAGTTGGCCGGAGAAGAGAGTTATGTCTGTGTTTGATAAGACCTGTTACTGGAACCAGCAGGAACTCTTTGTTATTTATTCGAAATTGTAATAGAAGAGTTTTGTTTCTTGGTTTTTTAGTTAATTGTTTTGTTGCATCGTTATTAAATACATCAACATATCTTTGAGTAATGAGAGGATAAGATGTGAAACCGTTTGTTTTGCCTTAATTCAGAAGATTCTGCATTTTGTGAAATCTGGTGCAGGATATGGTTTTACGTTACCATAGCAAGAGCTAACATCTAGAACCTATATAATCTTATTGCCTTGGAACACTTCGCCTCTAGCGCTTATGATTGTCATGTTTAACTGTGCCAGGGCCTTCATATCATTGAAAAGACGCCACGTTGGATGGAGTATGTATTGGGCAGGCTTGAAAATTGAAACCCCGGCTAGTGTTGTAGACTTGTAGCTAGAAATCAACAACTTATCAATGAAGTGGGGTTTACTTTTTCCTCAACGTTGAACTTCTTGTACCCCTAACCAAACTTGAACAGGAAATTCCAATTATTTGATGAAACTATTACCGTTGTTCGAGTGATAAAATTTTGATCTTTCAACTCTTAAATTTCTTACAAGGGATTCAAGGAACCATTGTTCTAAAATATCGATATACCCAATATACCAAAGAATTGTGTCAATTCACCAGATATTTCATGGAATTGTGTACCATAGATTTCATGGGCATTTCAACAATCCGACGAGCCACATCATCTTTTGTCGCGCCATTTTTCTTAACAATTTTGACACAAACACACAAAGAGAGATGAAAATGCAGAACAAGAATCAAACCAACCAACAACACGTGTCATGGTAAAAACATTATTTAAATGCCCTAAATGTTTTTAATTTATATTTAATTGCTTCTATTGTTTGATTTCACTAATTTTATGTTAGAAAAGAAATGGGTGTGTTAATTTATTTGAGCTTGTACAATATATAAGCTGTCCTGGGGTAGTTATTCTTTAGTCCTTGGAGAGTTGAATTACATTATTCACCATCTGAGGAGAGTTTAATTACTCCTCTTGACTTTGTGATGCTCACTGGAATGAGCGTTGGGATTGGGCAAACAATCCCATTTGACCATGCATTGGAGAGCTTGACATACATGAACAAATACTTACCTAGATTGGCACCTGATTGTTTTGAGACCAAGGGCATCAAGTTAAGCGCATTTAGTCATCATTACATCAGCGCTACACAGAACAATTCATTGCAACCCGAGGCAAATTCCGAGGAGGAGACAGAGTATGTTAGGGCATTCTTGTTGTACTTTCTTGGACAATGTTTGTTTAATTGCGGACATAGTGGTGTTCGGTTGGGATACTTGACTGGCCTCTTGGATCTAGAGAAGATTTGGGAGTATGATTGGGGGGGTGCTACATTGTGTCACCTGTATCGCGGACTTGATCGAAAGACATCCCTGACGAGACTGTGGACTACCATCGCGCTAACGGTTGGATTGATGCCATTCACTTTTTGGATTATGACATTGATTACTCAGAGTATTGGCACCGTGTGTCTATTGGGCCGTTGCTTCCTGCAGTTTACCGAGCAGGCAACATTGATATGATTGGCAGGGATGGGATACGACCTGAACTTCGTATTCCTGGACCGGCATCTCCACAGTCTCATCCACGTTCCTACAATGCCTATGCGGCAGTTACACCGACACGAGGAGACAACTGTGAGTGGTATTATACTGTCATGGGATTCGATGGATCTGATCGGTACATTCCCATCTCATCTGTTGATGACACTCGCGTGGCTGAAGAGCTTTCAACGGTAAGTCAATGTATTCTATGTTCTCAATCTTTTTTCTATACATATTTAAGTTATTTGATCAGAAACTAAAAGACTTATCCAGGATACACTATGTGCCTGATATATCGACTCTCTTCGTATGGTGGAGGGATTACGCACATCAATCTATAGCACAACTAGGGAAATGCAGAAGGAGAGATGGGAGGAGCAGGAGCGAGCACGCCTAACCGAGGAACAACTTCGAGGAGAGAATGCCCGACTTGACAGGGAGCTTCTCCGAATAACGGAACAGCTCCATCTGTTGGGTGTGGAGCGGCCAGAGTCTAGCAGTAAGAAGAGCAAGCGTAGAATGGCACATTAGATTTCAGGTCTTATTTGTTCACACTTACTGTTGATATTTTCTGGGGGATGGAACATATGATGTAATATCGTTATAATGTAATATACTTGGATTCATGTTGCTTGAAAATGTAAGCAACATTGTCATTATTGTAAGATGTATATAGTCCTTCGTGTCTTAATTATTTATTTTTCCTCAAGTTCTTGCTGAACAAAAATATAATTTCCCATTACAAACTCTGGTTCTGATGCGTAGGTTACACATCAAACATGATATAGAACCCTTGGTATGTTTTGAATTGATATTAGATACACTTCGTGGTGACTAACTTAAAACGTTTTTCTTCGTTGCTAACTAATTAGTTTTAGCTAGTTGACAATAAATTTCATTCAGTGTTATTGTGGGGGCTATTGAAAATTTTGGTTTATTAATATTGGTTTTTTTCCCCAATAAACAGTTTTATTAATAGTGGAAAGAATTGGTTGAATGATAATGAAAAAAATACAGCCTATTTTCACAAGATTTGGCAAATCAAGCAAGCCATGTTAACTCACTTATTATTATGGAGCTGACGACTGAAGAGGACATGCTACTACAAAGACAAGAAGATATAGCCAACACATAACAAATAGGGGGCATGAAAGTGATTGTGAATGAATCTAAAAGAAATATTTTTGAGACCTAGAACTATCTAGTAAATCATTTCATCTCTTCTCTACTCAGTAAAAACTTCTAGATCACAAGGCACAGAGAAAGATCAGGGGATACTCGAAAACTCCCATACATCTTTTGGCACCGTCTGTGAGGACGAAAGCAAGTAAACATTCGTTCCAAATGACTAATTTAGTTTAAAAACTCTTACCATTGTGATGGTAGGAGCAAAAAAAACAAAGGGTGGCGCAACCACGCGCAACGTCACTGTGAGAGAAGAAGAGCATGAGATACCTGAAGGGGGGGGGGGAGAATGTCGGTCACCACGATGCGAGTACTCCCCTCCAAAG
Organism: Coptis chinensis; assembly: GCF_015680905.1. NCBI lineage: Eukaryota > Viridiplantae > Streptophyta > Magnoliopsida > Ranunculales > Ranunculaceae > Coptis > Coptis chinensis. The sequence continues at coordinate 81,874,318 of NC_141464.1, forward strand.
ACCTATGACCAAAGACCGATGGACAGCGGAGCTCTGGTGCGGGCCCGGGAATAAGCAGCTCAAGAGGAGTGTCAAGATGGTGAGAATGTTGTCCTCACCAACCCAGAGTCTGTTCAGGCAAGCCAGGTAGTACAGGCTTTGGAATAGCAAATAAACAATCTTGAATGAGAAGTACAGCTGCTGAGGCATTTGCATCAATCTGACATAGGGAAGGAGCCACTCATCGATCTCGAAGATGACGACCTTCCAGAAGGTGGTCGTGCAAGGAACCCAAGGCGTAGGGGTCCAGCTCGACGCGAGACATCTGAGTTGTAATATAGTAACTCAGATGAGGACTCGGATACAACATCCGAACCAGAGTCAATTAACCAGGATCGTGACGTCGACCCTCGACATAGGAAAAAAACTCATACCAAGAAGCATTCTACCAAATAAACTGCATGGGAAGGCGGAAGAATGACCGATCCGTCAAATGCATCGGATGAGGCAAGGGGAGAAAATGCAAGACTCCTTGTTCAATCTCGCCATAATGGGGCAAAAGCGGATCTCCTTTGCATCTCGAATAATGAAAACCTTACCCCGCTGATTCTAAACAACCCGAAGTTCGGTGTCTTCAAAGGCAAGTCGGATCTAGTAGATCCGTGTTCGATATCGAAAGCAACTATGGGACAATATGAAAGGTATGACCACATCATGTATCAAGAGTTCAAAGCTTCCTGTCTAGATCTATGCTCGGTGGTACCACGAGGTTACTGGCGGTCGAGTCCTTAGAAGAAATGTTTAGGACCTTCATAGACCGGTAATTATGCAACAAGCACCAACCAAAGCCGGATCGACGATTGTTCAACATCAAGAAAAAGGACGGAGAAGCATTGAGGTCCTACATGCAACGATTCATGGAAATTTCAATCCGGATAGACTATTGTGACGAACAGACTGCCATAATAGCTTTCAAACAAGAGTTGGATGAAAACAACGCCTTATTCGGATCCCTCTCCAGGAACCCGGTGATTTAGAGGAACTCCTAGACAGGGTTGAGACTCATGCGGGGTGGGAGGAGGATATCCTGAATAGACGTCAGGAAGCGAAAAAGGCTAGTCGGACAGCTCCTGTGGCCCCTCGAGAAGGGAACTCTTCCCTTCAAAAACTGAAGAGAGACCGTCATCGTGGCCGCCAAAGGGCTGAATCCCCATCAAAGGGACGGATGCCCAAAGGACAGTACCAGAATGTAACCAGTAATGTAGATGGAAAACCATAGAAGAAGCCACGTGTGGAAGGAGCTGAAAAAGCTCTTCCCTCGATGGACAGAAACTTCGCCCCTTTGAACAAAATGCCAGATGAGGTTCTGGACTCGATCAAGAATCAGAGTTACCTCAAATGGCGACTCCGGCAAAGCCGGCCCTCGAAAGTACCAGAGACCAAAAGACCAACTGCAAGTTCCATAAGAGTAAGGGTCATTGATAAGTGCTCAAAAGTAATGATTTATAACCCCAATTATGTGCATGTTAGTCTCTATTTTATATTTAAATATTCTAATATGATGCAATTTGAGTTTTTGTAGGTCAAAGAACCTAAATATGAAATATGGAGGGAAAAGAAGTCAAACAAGTCAAAAAAGGAGTCCTTTGGGAATTGACTAAAAGGCCTAGGGCAAAAATATCATATTTGTCTCCATAAGTGTCAAGCCTAATGGGACTCTAAAAGATGATAATAATTGAGTTAGAAGAGTCTTCAATCTGATCTCAAAGCCTTAATTTCGACTTCATAGGAAGATGAGATCAACATGGAAAAAAAAAGTCGAGTTTCACAAGAATTAGGAAACGAAAAAGTCGAAGGCTGCGACTTGGGAAATACTGCAGGGGCAAAGTGGGCCACGCCCAACTTTGGTCCAACCGAATTTTAACTTTTCGGGATTGCTTCTAGAAAGATTACAGAAAGTTTGACACCAAATAAACATAGGATTAGGATCTCTATCCGCGAGCATGTAAGCCAATATATAAGGCACAAAAACCTCAGTTTACATCATCTAGGAAATTTAGTGTTTGCATCTTAGATCTAGAATTAAGAGAGAAGAAAGTTCAGACCTTTTCACCATTAATAGCTATAAAGATTATTATTTTTCATATTGTGTTCATAGCATAGTATGAGGGGCTAATCTCCCTTCTCTTGGGAGGGGAGATGAAGCCTTTTTTCGTATGTTTTAATTTAGTTCTTCTTCTATCATGTTTTAGTTTAAATCCCTCATTGAGTCTCTTCTTATTCGTCCATTGATCTAACGCTCCTGTGGAGGTTAGGAGGTCTTAGGGTAATTCAAGATTGTGTAGAGCAAAATACCACAAACCCTAGATTCTTTTCTTCTAGTTTTTAGTGTTCTAGTGTGATGATTTGATTATTTATGACACCTCAATTAGTTGTATGGTTAATGCCACATGTGGATTTTCCATGGCACTTAGAGTTGTATATTGAATGCCACTTAAATCACAATTTGGTTAGATAGAAGATATCATTGGAGATTGAAGAAGTATTTGATGGAAAGATAGAAAGCACGTTGAAAGCCACATATTATCATCATGGTTATGAGCATAAGGTTTGTAGGTATGGTGAGTTTCTATTGATGATTTATATTAAGCATGATAGATAGATCTATTAGACTAATTCTATGATTTTGGTGGATTCATCTCTCCCAAGATATTCTTTCTCTTGATTCATATTCATATATTTAATTTAGTTTAGTTTATGCATAGTTTAAATCTCAAATCTAATCAACCATATATTAATTATTACTTAGCCACATCTTTTACTTGCATCCATTAGAGTAATTTAGATTAGAAATTTCTATTATCATCACTTAATTATTTAGAGTAGGATTGATACCTTGCTAGCCACTATACTAATCAATATATATTAGGCGAAGTAAGATTTGCAAAAGATACGTAACACAAACAACGACACAAATAATAACGTGTTGCATGCTTTTTCAATGGCGTCGCTGCCCGCTCTAAATTGATTAGGTGATAGAATATTTAATTTAGATTACTTTAATTTAGGAATTCATATAGTATAAATTGTATAATTAGCATAATTAGATTAATTTAGCATAATTCAATTAGATTTGCATAGTAGAAAGTATTTTCATAAAGTTTTGTATTTGTTTAACAGAAAAGAACAGTACAGAAAATGTATTTATAAATTTCAAAAAATTCTGAAATTTTATAGAGTTGATCTGTACAGTATCGGTAATTTATTGGAATTTTTTCAAAATTTTAGTACTTGTCTTACCTGGGTAACTAACATCGTCTTTGCAGTACCCCATTTTCAATTTTCAGAACGCAAGTATCTGTAAAAACAGTCGAGAAGAGCTAATTACACATTATCAAAAATTCTAAATTTTTTACAGGAGGAACCTCGATTCTTCAGGAGCTTCCAGTAAAAATTTGAGTATTGTTTGACCTGTTTTGACCACTTAACTAGTTGCTTGTTTTCAGTATGTTTATGCAGCTTTTCAGGACCAAGGTCTCTGGAAGAACAGTCGAGAAGAAGGATCTGTAAAACTTCAAATAATCCAAACTTTTTACAGGATCATCCCTGACACGTCAGGAGACTCCAGCTACTTTCTGGACGTATCAGGTAGCTGCTAAAAAAATTTCAAAATTTTTGGACTTGTTTTGTTTGTAGAATGATAAGTGCTTCTCTTCCACCGTGAATCCCTCGTTTGGCGGTTTCATAATTAGCATTAATAGTTAGCATCATATAGTTTGATAATATAATTTAGTTAATTAAGTGCATATTAGATTATTTTACATAGCTTTATTATCTAGTGCATGAAAACTTGGTTTCGTGGTTCACCTCGTAAACGTTTAATCAAAAGAGCTAATTCTTGTAACAATCTTCCAATTCTGGTTTTGGAGGAGACCACACCATCGAACTCAGGATCTGATTCTGAATCTGAAACACACATACACTACTAGTAGACTTAGAAGATACACCAGAGAGAGTACCATTAGCCGCCATGGCTGATCAAAGAACTCTTAGCACCTTGTTTCAACCTATCGCGGTTCAACCACCGAACTGCATAGTGATGCCTGACAAAACAATAACTATGAGATTAAGCCCACCATTCTTAATATGTTGCCAAGATATTATGGCAAAATAAATGAAGAACCGTATAATCATCTGAGTAAGTTCTTGAGCATATTAAGTACTTTTAAAGCACCTCATCTTTCCCCTGAAGAGACTAGATTAAGGTTGTTCCCATTGACTTTTGAGGATACCGCACTACGTTGGTATAGATCCCTACCCTCTAATTCTATAACTACTTGGGAGCAACTATCACAAAAGTTTATGAAACAATATTACCCTTTACGTAAAACTGAAGCCATGCAATTGGCTATTTCAACCTTCAAAGGAAAACCTAATGAAGAGTTTCATACAACATGGGATAGATTTAATGATTTACTTATCCGCTGTCCACATCATGGTTTTGACATACTTAACATCGTACATTACTTTATAAAAGGTCTTTCACCTATGAACCGCCGGTTAATTAAATCAATGAATGAAGGAAGATTTACTAGTCTTACTCCTGATGAAGCATACACTTTTTTGCAAAACTTTTCTGAGAGTTCTAAGGATTGGGCCAATAGTAGTGACCATGAGGACATGGCACGGGTAGATGGGGGGATGAGTTTTAGTAAACCAAGTATGTATGAGGTTAAAAATGAACTCAATGAGAAACTTGAAGGTGCCATTGCTAGTTTAACCACAGGAATCGAAAACTTAAACAAGAAATTTGATTCATTCACTTTAAACCCTCCAAAGAATAATCAACCTCAACAAGCAATGAGTGTCAATCAATTTTGTGAAAATTGCCTTACTACAGATCATGACACCTCAGTTTGCTCTATGTTTGTTGCTCAAGGTATTGATGATGTTTGCGCTTTTAATACATTCAAAAGACAGGGTTATCAAAATAATTTTAGTAATAACAACAACTATAACCCAGATCTTAGAAATAACTCAAACAATTCATGGAGACAGAATATGCCTCCACAACAAAACCAATATGGTTTTCAAGGTAATCAAGGGAACAATAGGCAACAATACATGAATAATAGAGGCACAGTAGCACCTTCTCCACAGTATTACCCACAACAACAACAACAACAACAACAACAACAAACAAACAAACATGAATAGAGAATTAGCTATTGATCCTATGGCTAATTACCAAACCCAACCCAACACCGCAGATGAAAGCATGAAAGCTTTAGCCACCAAAACCGATAATGAATTCAAAAGAATTGACCAAAAAATTGATATTATGGCTCAACAAATAACTCAACAGATAAGCCAACAATTCAATCAAATACTAGCTAATCTAGCAGACAGACCCAAGGGAACTCTACCAAGTCAACCTGAACAAAACCCTAAAGGTAGAAATGTTTATCAAGTTGAAACCACCCCCTGCGCATCCAAGACTCCACAGAGGCAGTTAACTCAATATCTACCCTTAGGTCAGGAAAGAAAGTAGATAACAAAGTTGACATACCTGATTCTGATGAAGTTGTTATAACGAAAGATAATGAAAAGGCAGTTGAAACTAAAGAGCGGGTAACCGAAAAAATTCCACCCACACCATTCCCCTCTAGGTTAAAAGATAACAAAAAGGAAGCACAATATAATGAGATCATGAATATTTTTAAAAATCTACATATCAATATTCATTTTCTAAGTGCAATTAAACAAATACCTTCATATGCAAAATTTATAAAAGACCTAGTAAAGAAGAAAACAAATATTCCTAAGGACGCTTTTATTGCACAAAGTTGTTCATCCTTTCTCTGAGAACAAAGTCAGTAGTAAAACATAAGGACTCGGTAGTCCTCTGATTCACGTGTAGAATAGGAGAGGACTACACTGATCAAGCATTATTAGATTTAGGTGCTAGTGTGAATTTGTTACCTTACTCAGTCTATAAACAACTAGGGTTAAAGGACTTCAAACCAACAAATGTTAGACTACAGTTAGCAGATAGGTCTATTAAGATTCCACGAGGGGTAATAGAAGATGTGATTATCAAGGTCTCTGATTTTTATTACCTCGTTGATTTTATAGTTCTTGACACTTTACTTACAAATGGAAACCAAATTCCTATCATTTTGGGTAGACCATTCTTAGCAACAGCAGAAGCTCTAATAAATTGTAGGAATGGGAGTATGACAATAACATTTGGGAATCTAAAAGTGGAAGTAAACGTTTTTAAGCTTATGAAACATCCTGATGATACCGAAGGGGTAGATGATATGTGTATAATTGAGGAATTAGTGTCCGAAACATTTGAACAAACCTATCCAGAAGATCCACTCTTAATGTGCCTATCACAATTAGGCATGAATTATAACAATGATAGTGTTATACACCATATTAATACATTGCTAGACACTGGTCAATCTCATACAAAAATAGAAGACATTCGAGCATCTTTATGTCAAGCTACTTTTAATCGTAGATTTATAAAAGATTTAATTAAGATGACTCACCATCTACTAAAATGTATAGGCCACGCATGGAAAAGAAGGAAGATAAAAAGAGCAAAAATTGGATTACAAACAAGTTTTAAGTCTAGGGAATCTAAACCCTAAAAAGAGCAAAAATTGGATTACAAACAAGTTTTAAGTCTAGGAAATCTGACTATAAAAGACCCACAAATTTATAAAATTAATTACCTAAGCTAGTTAGAGGGGTAACCTTAAGTCCCCCCCTCTGTGTCGGCCGGCGACATTAAACGTAGCACTTATGGGAGGCAACCCAAGTAGTTAAATAGATAGTTTAATCAGTAGCTCATGACAATGAAATAGAACTGAGAAAATAAATGCGTACCTAAACCTGTGCTGAAGATATAAAGTAAAAAAACTCACCGAATTCTTGAGTTTTTTTATATTTCCATTCCAACTGTGAGTAGCTTTCTCCAAATCCAATTCAAACAATGATAGAGGACTGGGGAAGTTCCAATATAACCAGGAAAACTAACCTAGTTCATGCAAAGCAAAAGAGGGAGAGTGCAATAGATTTTAGAATTCGAATTAAGATAGGAGTTGAAATCTGCTCTTGACGTCCGAAGTAGCTTCACGATTATGACTACTAGTAAGTGGAGTACTTCGAAAGTTTTCCTATAAAGCTATATTTTGTAGCATCTCCTGCGTTCACTACATCAACACTTTCTACATCTCTATATTCTCTATCCCATCGCCATAAAAGGTTCGGGAAGGAGCTTGAAGTATTAAGAGTATGAAGAATTAATCTATTTTTAGTCGTTATGGTATAGTATTAGAAAGAGACGTAGAAGTTAATTTTATTTTCTACTGTCATGGGATTAGTTGTTTTTAATTTCTTAAAATGTCAATAGTTTATGGAGTGAGTGATTAGTTTTTATGAATAAGAATTAAATTGATATGAGCTTAGGAGTGTATGCGTGATGCATATATATGTTAAGTTGTGCTTTAGTAAGGTGGAATTCTTCTCTATTACAGACTAGTTCTCTATTCTTGACTAGTAAGTTAGAATCCTACTTTGTTTTGGATCCCAATCCTAATCAAAGTATAAATATAATCAATTTGGGCCTAAAAACTAAACCAAAGCCCACCCGACTAGTGTATTATTGGAGAAACCAGAGAAAGGCCCGATATATCATTCTACCATTTTGCTCATCTTCTACCTCCAGCCGCACTAAATAGTAAAACACTCCACCTTCAACCTTAATCCGGTAGTAAAAACTCGATCACTCCAAAACCACCACTCAACTACCTCATCATCATTTAACTCCATCCATTAACAGGCGCTACAACTTCCAGTTACACCTACCCAAGACGTGGAGCACTTGCTAATCGGCAAGATTGACAGCCGGTCAGTTCCCAATTGCTTCTAATTCTATTTTTTGGAATTCTACAATTCCAAACAGTATTTTGGACGTCCTGCTTTCCTGATTAACCGCTCAAATTTTTGCTAGTTTCACCGCTCAACTTCGGTTATAGGTTGTCGAAATTCTCGATTTGAATTCAGGTTTCTATCTGTTTAATGTTGTATGGAGAGAGATAGTAGGAAATAAAGGGCGATCATGTGATGAAGAATTGGTATTTGGTTAGGCCGAGCTAAATAGGAGAGAGACAGTAGGAAATAAAGGGCGATCATGTGATGAAAAATTGGTATTTGGTTAGGCTGAGCGAAACAGGAGAGAAACAGTCCTAAATTATGAACTTAATAACTTTTCGATTACCCTAACTCTTGATTGATCAGGCGCTTAAGTATTCAGTCCTAAATTTCACCCCTGTGGTTCTGTTGTACAAACAGTTGCACATGGTAGTTAAACGAAAAATCCACGCAGAACTCTGTTAAGGAGAGTTGTTTGATAACAATGACATGAATGGATTTTTTTTTAACAAGAATGCGAAAATCAGGGTTGGGACTGTCTCTTTTATTCGAAGGGTGATAAGTGTCCTGAAGATATATTGTTTGATGTTTCTATGATTGTCGAATCAATTATGAGAAGGCGAGTGGCCTGGGAAAATGGAGTTGTATGGGGATAATGAAACCGAGTTTATTATCATAACTGATTTTCTGGTAGAAAAATTTGGACTCACTCACAGCCCAAGCATTTTCTTAAAACTATTTTTGATCACTCATGTATTTGATTGTCTATTATGGTTTTATTACTTTTATTTGTAGGCAGAGACAAATCTTGTATTCCGTGCAACAATGAAACTATTGATTTAAATTATTATTATTATTATTATTATTATTATTATTATTATTATTATTATTATTATTATTATTATTATTATTATTATTCATTGTTTAATTTTTATTTTTTATTTTTCAGTCGTGTCATTTGTACATGTGACTTTTACATTCCACTCTAGCACATTTTCTCTGTCTTTTTAGAGACGTATCACTCTATAGATTGAGCACATGACAAATATTTAGTCGTTGTAGTAATTATTGATCCTTATAAATCATCACTCTTATTTGTTTTGTTAAGGATATAAATTCTACAGATTTTAGCTGATGTAATTTTGCACGTATTTAAGGTAATATCCCTCCTTCTTTGATTATTTCAATTATGGTAAGCTTTCAGTTATTTTATTTAGTCATTGAGGACAATGCCTAATTTAGTTAGGGGGGTGAGAATTAAAATTTTGCAATATTTTAATTACAATATTTGGAAAGTTTATATGTGAATTATAGTGATTCTAGGTGAAAAGTATATTTTTATCATTTAAACTGGCTAATGAAATAGGAAATTATAAGTTATGACCAGGATTAGTAAGACTTTTAGACTAAGTTTTTATTACTAGAAATAGATCTCACTGATAAAAGTCTTAGTCTAAAGTAAGTTCATATAATACACCACTAGAGGAATTTCAAATGAAAGAGCAACTTAAACTTCTACCAAACTAGAGGATTAGTACAGAGACTTGACCTGTGAGACTTGAGCCTTTCAATTTCAATTCCTTGGAGAGTCTTTATGTAAATCTGAGTCCAAGTTGACTCAACCATTTTTCTGTCCTTAAATTCGTTGTGTAGTCTCATTTATTCTTAAATTGGTCAATCACGAGGTGGCATCAACTGGGGAGATAGCCATTAGGTCTTGTAGTATATTCAAAGCGGAATATTATACTGATAAGTCAAGTAGTGAACCAATCAGCCTTTATCCCACCTAGTAGGATTATCATGTTAACCACTTTTGAGCCTTATATATTAAACCTTTTATTCTTAAACCAATCATCTTAAACCCAACTCCAGATAAGGAGTATATCCCATATTATTAACCTTATCCATATTTCTGAGGATTTCTAAAGAACTAAAGAGAAAGCTAGAATGAAGAAGATTTTGAAGGAAATTTTACCAAAGTCAAATGAAGAAAATCATTCCTTTTGCTCAAAGAAAAAAAAAAGAAAAAAAAGAAAAAGAAATATAAATAATTGAGCAGAAGTAGTGATAGAGTTTAAGTGTTGCAGTCTACAAGTGAAGAAAATCTCCAAGAAGGTCAAAAGCAAAAAGTCTTTAGTATATTCTCAGAAATTTTTGAATCCTTTTTACCCTTTTTTTGTTAACCTGTCCTAAGCCCCGTTTTGATACCCAGACTTATCACTAAAGTATGATATAAAGTTTAGAATAGGTGAAAGGATGCTAAAGTGAAGGACCCGACACTTCAAATGTGATTGACATTCTTTCCATGAGACTTTATTTATATATTTGTAAATTTCCGTCTTTCTGACTAAATATGTGGGATGTTCTACTTTTTACTCATTTCCCTGCATATGGAGGTAAAATAGAAAACTTATCTGAGAGAGATTTCCTTGTGAGTGTATGAAATGGTGAGATTTGAAGTCAAAATACTAATCGAAAGGTGAGGTAGAAATTCCGTTGCTTGGAAAAGATAAAAGAATCAAAATGGTTAAAAATGAATAAGCTCTAATTAGGATGATTAGTCAGTCTTTTCTATCTTTATGAATAGAACCTTAGCCTAATGTTTTATGATCATGGGTGTGATAAGTAATAACCTTTTGATTTAGACATTTTAACTGAAAAAGTTTTTTTCTCTAGATTTCACCATAATTCATATGTAAAATTGATTTTGTGGGTATATTAACTGAAAACCCTCACGAGGCTATAACTCGTCCTTTAAGGGTAACTTAAAGGTTTAAGGCCTTGTTGCATATGGTAAATGCAACCGCGATGCCTGCGAAAGTGAGTTAGTTTATTATTTAATTAGTATTGTTAGCTTTGAACACTTCTCTAGTATACCACATATTTGCTAAGAGACTAGCAAAATGCTAGTTGGGGGTTGTGATAAGTGCTCAAAAGTAATGATTTATAACCCCAATTATGTGTATGTTAGTCTCTATTTTATATTTAAATATTCTAATATGATGCAATTTGAGATTTTGTAGGTCAAAGAACCTAAATATGAAATATGGAGGGAAAAGAAGTTAAACAAGTCAAAAAGGAGTCACTGGGAATTACAGCTAAAGGCCTAGGACAAATGTCATATTTGTCTCCATAAGTGCCAAGCCTAATGGGACTCTAAAAGAGGATAATAATTGAGTTAGAAGAGTCTTCAATCTGATCTCAAAGCCTTAATTTCGACTTCATAGGAATATGAGATCAACATGGAAAAGAAGTCAGAGTTTCACAAGAATTAGGAAACTGAAAGCTGTTAGAAGCTGCAGCTTGGGAAATAGCCTGCAGGGCAAAGTGGGCCACGTCCAACTTTGGTCCAACTGAATTTAACTTTTCCAGGATTTCTTCTAGAAAGATTGCAGAGAGTTTGACACCAAATAAACATAGGATTCAGATCTCTATCCAGACGAGCATGTAAGCCAATTTATAAGGCACAAAAACCTCAGTTTACATCATCTAGGAAATTTAGTGTTTGCATCTTAGATCTAGAATTAAGAGAGAAGAAAGTTCATACCTTTTCACCATTAATAGCTATAAAGATTATTCCTTTTTATATTGTGTTCATAGCATAGTATGAGGGGCTAATCTCCCTTCTCTTGGGAGGGGAGATGAAGCCTTTTTCGTATGTTTTAGTTTAGTTCTTCTTCTATCATGTTTTAGTTTAAATCCCTCATTGAGTTTCTTCTTATTTGTCCATTGATCTAACGCCCCTGTGGAGGTTAGGAGGTCTTAGGGTAATTCAAGATTGTGAAAAGCCAAATACCACAAACCCTAGATTCTTTTCTTCTAGTTTTTAGTATTCTAGTGTGATGATTTGATTCTTTATGGCACCTCAATTAGTTGTATGGTTAATGCCATATGTGGATTTTTCATGGCACCTAGAGTTGTATATTGAATGTCACTTAAAGCACAATTTGGTTAGATAGAAGATATCATTGGAGATTGAAGAAGTATTTGATGGAAAGATAGAAAGCACATTGAAAGCCACATATTATCATCATGGTTATGAGCATAAGGTTTGTAGGTATGGTGAGTTTCTATTGGTGATTTTTATTAAGCATGATAGATAGATCTATTAGACTAATTCTATGATTTTGGTGGATTCATCTCTCCCAAGATATTTTTTCTCTTGATTCATATTCATATATTTAATTTAGTTTAGTTTATGCATAGTTTAAATCTCAAATCTAATCAACCATATATTAATTATTACTTAGCCACATCTTTTACTTGCATCCATTAGAGTAACTTAGATTAGGAAATTCTATCATCATCACTTAATTATTTAGAGTGGGATTGATACCTTGCTAGCCACTATACTAATCAATATTTAATAGGCTAAGTAAGTTTTGCAAATGATACGTAACACAAACAACGATACAAATAATAACGTGTTGCGTGCTTTTTCAGTCATAGCACCAGAGTTTATAGAGAAAGCTAGATTCCGAGAGTGAAAAAAAAACTTAAAAACGCATAGAGAAAGCTTCTAGAGAAATCTCCCACTGGCGGTGGCTGCCTTCTAAAGGCACTGTCGCCAGAAATCTCCCTCTCATTCTTGTGATTATGGTTCCAAGAACAGATCTAAGTTGAGAAGAACATATATAACTGAGTTGAAAGCATCTCTATTTGAGAAGATTCTCATTGAAGATTGCTGGATTCGTTCTGATTTCTAAATGGTGGCAGTAATTATGTGGGTAAATGTTCTACCTTTCTCGTTAATTATTGTCTTTACTACCTTCGATTTTAGTACCCATTGCCATCTTTGTAGTGATGGGGAGAAGAAGAGAACAAATATGTTTTCATAGTTGCATGGGTTAAGAGGATAAGTTAATTTACCCATTTTATTCATTGAAGTCTGGAAGAGTTTGAGTTGTGACGTAGTATAGCTTCTTGTAATTCTGTTTGGAGTTTTGAGTTGAGAAGATGATGGATTAGGTTTGAGAACTTGAGATTGCAGGTTGTGAAGCTTTGAAGGTTTAAGTCTGAGACTTAATTTATTTATATTTGGCTTGAAACAACAAATTGATTTGCAGATTTGGCTTGTACTTTCCGCAATTGTTACCTGGAGGAGATGGATTGATGGATCTGCAAACTCGTTTAATCCTCTTCTTCTGATTGGAAACGGCTTGTATGTTTAATTTTTGGTAGTACTGATGAGCGGAGCTACGGTGAAGTCTCAATTTCTTGAGCAGCTTTTTAGAGCTTTGCACTTTCTTGATTTGATGTATGAACTAGAGATATCAAGTTAAGTCTTGAAGGCTAGAGTTTTGTAAAGTCCTGAATTATTATTAAGGGTATTTTCGTAAATTTCATATTAAATCTAGGGTCGTTTATGTAAATTGGTCGTCGGGTTTATATTTCAACCGTACGTAACTTACTAAAACTTAACTCCGACTCATAAGTCACGTTAGGTAAGCGACCCATATGCAAAAATTTGACAAAATGCCGGTTAGCGATTTTCTGCGTGCGAAGCTAGCACGAGTTAACAGCTTACGCGCATGAGTGGGTCATTGTTATAGCCTGCGGTGAGATAGAATATAGAAGATTAAATTTAGCGGGATGGGCCGAAAAAAAATAATCAAGACGCTAAGTCGAATTAGTGGGGGTTAGCGTTAATTAGGACCTTAAGCTTAAATTGTAATGTATTGGGCTTGGGCCTAAATATATCGGCCCAAATAGAAAAAAAAAAAAACGAAAATCGCGAAATAGGAAAAAAATCGGCCAAACCAAAATCGCGAAGCCAATTCTCTTCTTCCCCAATTTTCGTACCTCTTAAAACCCTAAGAGAGAGAAACTTAATTCTCCCCAATTTCAGTGATCCAAACCCATAATTCCTCACCCCCAATCTTAGTAACACTAAAACCAAGCGTGAAGATTCAAATTGAGTGGAATTTCTTCATACCACCGCTGCCGGGTGAGTTTAATTTGTTTCAAACAACTAGTTTAAACTCATTTCAATGGATTTGATGTGTTACTGAAGATATTTGAATGGGGTGGTTGTATACTTCGGCAGTAGCTCGGTTTGGAGAAGGAGAGCTGCGATTTTGGTGGAGCAACGAGCTAGGAACGATTTTTATTGCTGACTTGGTAAGAATTTGGTTATTCATTACAATTTCAAGAGATTTATGTCGATTTATAACTGTATAAGAATTGATTGAGTAATGATCGAGGGATAAGGAACACCCACCGATTTTATTAATAGAATTAATGTTAATTGAGAGGTGTAGAATGGGTTGTAGTTGAAATTTGGACTTGGAATTGGGATGTGATAGGATTGGCGTCGATATGAGGGCCTGCAATGGCGAAATAGCGATAGAGAGATCGTCGAGTAAAGGTTTTAAATGGCTTGTAGCTCTATAACTTGGTAGTTAGATGAAAAATTATCCAAACCCAATTCTTAACGCCGAGAATTTCTTCTCCACGCTAGATAATGATTTTCGTTGTTCGATCAATTCTAATAACCGACGATATGTATCGATGTTATAGGAGTGATCTCGAAAGTGAATTTGATTAAGTGGGCTTGATTCGATTAAGTGGGCTTGAGGAGAACGGAGCTTGCTAAGGTAGGAACCTACATACCAATATATAGCCTGCTTATTTTCATGCATGATTTGAATTGTTTAAATAGGAAATAGATAGTTGCGTATCAACCATGCATGTATATATGATATTCATGTTTTGCACTGTATTTCCTCGCTATAAACTATATATATAGATAGCTTTCGTGTGAAATGGGTTTTCTGTAAAATCGGGGTAGCGAGGGATTGTTTTCTTTGTTAAAAGTGAAGAAACTGGTTTTGGGAAAGGTTCGCGTCTCTTGTCTCAGTAAGGAGACAGAGAGATGGATTTTGAAATGCGGGTAAGGATTACCCGGTTGTTTGTAACTAGGTGCGAGGTTCTGGATTTTTCCCGGAATGGTTGTTATTTACGATGATTCGCCGTTTGAGAATCATCGGTTGTTATTTACTATGACTGACCCGTTTGGGTGTCATAGGTTGCTTTTACTTGATGGTGGGAAATCCAGGAACTCACACCTACATAATCAACAGTTTTAAAAGAAAAACTAAATATGTAACTAGAGTATTTGAAAACAATCGGAAATACGAGTATATATATATAGATATTACTATGCTTATCACGAGGGGATTTAGAAAAGAAATTGTGAATTCCTAAAAAGAAGGAACTGTTGTCACAATTTCGGAGACGGCAGTTCGCTCTAGGATTCCAACTGTGGTGTACACCTTTCGAGGTGGTGGGCCACCTTTAAAGGGATGCATCATTTGGATGTAGTCCGGGGAATTCCTTTTCTACTTTTCTAGATAACCATGCTTATGCAATGTCACTCATTTGTATGGTGATTAGCTTGTGTGGGGTTACATGCTACCTCGATGAGGTTTAGGCCGGAGGAGTGAGAGTTTAGTCCACTCGGATGTGTGTCGATCCTGGCAGTCAAGAATAGTCGTCGAACGGTTGACCACCGTAAGTTAGGTGACAGCCCGTATGGGGGTCGTGGTCACAGGGCCCACCTGAGCCCTAAAAGCTTTGGGGATTTTGTGTGTACGAACACAACAACGGCATTTCAGCTCCCTGCAGGTAAAATCAGGAAAACAACGGTGCATGGTTCACACTGGGAAGTACTGAACCGAGATTGCCTGTGACTGGGGTTGAGTACCAGTCGTACCCTCACCATTCTAATAGGATGCAGCGGCCACAATAGTTGTATGATGACTGTGAAAACTATATTTTGAATATTAAAGAAGCATGCCGATATGATTTATGCTAGCTAGTAATTTATTGTATAGTCACAATATTTGGATATTATTATAAAAACCTGCATGTTTTAAATGTTTTGTTATAAGTAGTCTAGTATTGGTTATGTGTGTTTCTACTGGGCATAGTTGTTTGCTCATCCTACTTAACATTTCAGACGATTTGTTCTTGGAGGAGGCTTTTCCTAACCCTAGCGATGAGGGTTATGGGGATTTGGGAGGATTCCCTTATGCTTGACGAGAGACAGAGTCAAGTTTATATTTTGGGCTGTATAGAGATAATCTAGGTTATTCTTTTGATGTATATAATGAGCATAGCTCTTTTCTTTTGGTTGTATAGTAAGAGGCTAGTTCTTTTGGTTGTATATACAGTGAGCTAGGCCATCTTGATGTAATAATCGATGTATTTAGCGACGGTTCTCCTTGTTTTGTAGATATACCATCATATCCCTGTAATATTTAAAGTTAGGAGTAGTATGTATGGTTGTTGGATATATATATGGTTGGAAGAATGAATTATGAGATGTCCAAGGATTATGACAGGTTTTTAGGGTTTACGAATGTTGATCAAACAAAGGAAACTCTGCCGAAATTTCGGTAGAATCGGGATAGGTGTCTGCCTCGAGATTCAATCCACGTCCTCGGGATGTGTGTTGGGTCTCGGGGCGTGACAAGTTTGGGATCAGATCACTGAAGTTGTTTGAAGCAATGAAGGGTTACACGATTGAACTTGAAATTTCTATTAGCTTTTCGAATCAGGAAGATGAAAGCTTTACATGCTTCTGCCAGATTCATGGCGGATCTTGTATCGGTAATGAACTGTTGGATTTTTTGTTTGTAATTCCGGTGACTGTGGGGTTGTGTGGTAGTGTGCTACACCCATTGGAATCTGGAGGTGGTCTGATGTGATGCAGTGGAGCTGCTGGCAATTCCTTTCGGTGCGTTTCGATTTGTGAGGGTGTTGCGATTTGAGGACTGGAATCTCAGCTAATAAGCTTCGATGGTTTAAGGACTGGAATCACAGCTGAAAAGCTTCGATGGTTTGAGGATGGGAATCTCAGCTGATTAGCTTCGATAGTTTTAGTCTGGGATAAATTGACATTTAGGGATTGTACCACCAACAGAAACTGCAGTTAGGCTTGTGCTTTTCACATGGGCACTAACCGAAATGAGATGGTAGCTGCGACTATACGCCCGACGCTCTTGGAAATTACCTTGGTGCGTGGATGACCACAAGGGTGCTGGTTGCGGTGGGCAGCCAACAATGAGGGTGAAGGTTTCCGGGTCGAGAAGGTGGAGATCTGGTCTCCCCGACCCGTTGGTCCTATGGGCTTTTTGTTGGGCTTTTCAGTTTTAGGCTGGAAATTGTTGGGGTTTTTAACCAACTTGGTAGTTTCCAACCAATTTTCTTTACTAGTTGGGCAATGCCTAATGAGGTAACCATTTAGTTTATCAAAGCCCTGATGCAAACTTGGGATGTCACGCATAGTGGAAACTTAATCCAGCCCGGGTGGTCCATAACCCCTATTGTAACCTTATTATTATTATATATAATATTCACATTTTGCCTACAAAAAAAAAAGAAAAAAACAGCACCAGAGCCTGCAGAACTCTGAAAAATGAACTATAGGATCTGATTTAAAGGGGGTATTTGAAGCAATTTGTAGCACAAGAACAGGCGAATATAGTATAGCCTGAGGAGATCAGCACGTCAGTTCAGGATCCCCTAGGAACTGGACCGCTCAATGGTCGCCTCCAGATAAATATGATTTCCAGAAAGGCAAGCAAACGAAGTGGGCAGATCACTGAAAAGGGTGCGCAATATCAGATGCACATCGCCAAGCAAATGAGGATCATAAACAATGAACTGACTGCGGTACCCCACAAAGAGCTACGTATCCTCTTCACTGAGGCTGACTGTCGTAGCATCCAGAGCCCACATGAGGATGCACTTGTTCTGACACTTCCTTTTGGAGGTTATGATTTGCATCGCATATTGGTTGATCTAGGCAATTTCCGCCAGATGTGTTATACTACGACGCATTCAAAAAGCTGCAGATTCCTGATTCTGAGATGATCGCCACCAACTCCAACCTATATGGATTTAGCGGGGACAAAGCTCTAACAGTTGGGGAGATCCAACTACCCGTTACTACTGGTATGGTAACTCTTATCATAAATTTTGTTGTGGTAAAAGCTAACACACCCTATCACATGATCTTGGGCAGGACCTGGCTGCACAGATTCCGAGCTGTTCCTAGCACCTATCATAAATGTCTGAAGTTCCCATATAACGGGACAATTGAAATAATCAGAGAGGATCAGGTGGCTGCCAAAGCATGCTACACACTGGTGATGAAGCAGTCCCCACTCCCTTTTGAACCAATGGAGGTGGGGCAACCCGTCAAATAGCAATTACAGTTGGATCCCCTATCTCGGACTTGGTCTCAAGAAAGAGGGAGGGGCCCCCCTCACTAGAGACGTTAGAGGAAGTGGAAATTGTGGGAGGCAGCTCGTCAAAATCCACTTTCATCGGCACCTTGTTGAGTTCTAAAGAGCGTCAGGCTCTAATACACTTCCTTCGAGAACACAAAGACGTGTTTGCTTGGTCGTTCGAAGAACTGCTAGGGATTGACCCCCATGTGGCATGTCACTAGCTCAATGTCTGCAGTGATGTAATAGTGGTCAAGCAAAAACCCAGAAGGATAGGTGCTGACAGATCCAAAGCAGTAAAAGCCGAAGTTGAAAAACTAAAGGCAGCTAACTTTGTCAGGGATATCAATTTCCCCACCTGGATTTCTAATATCATCCCAGTACGTAAGAAGAATGGGTCATGGATAATATGTATTAAGTTCACGGATCTAAACCACGCATGTCCAAAAGACAGTTACCCTCTACTGCAGATTGACAAATCGGTAGATGCGATGGCTGGACATGAACTGCTATCTTTCACAGATGGATCATCTGGCTACAACCAGATCCCATTGCATGAAGAAGACCACAAGCACACAAGTTTCACAATCGAGGATGGCCTGTACTGTTATCAGGTCATGCAGTTCGGGCTGAAAAATGCGGGGGCCACGTACCAGCGTTTGGTTAACAAAATGTTTGAAAGATTGATAGGTGACATTGTGGAGGTGTATGTAGATGATCTCTTGATCAAGAGCCTGAAGCGGGGAGATCATCTCTCCCACTTGAAACGTGCATTTGACGTTCTCCGAGGGTAACACATGAAACTCAACCCTGTGAAATATGCTTTTGCTGTCTCATCAGGGAAGTTTTTAGGGTATCTGGTTACTAAGCGAGAAATTGAGGCAAACCCAGATCAGATCTGGGCGCTCATAGAGATGCCTTCACCTAAAAACATGAAAGAGGTTCAAAAAGTCATAGGCAGCCTAGCAGCCCTGAACAGGTTCATCTCTAAGAGTTCAGATAAGTGCAAACTTCTGTTTAAGTTACTGCGAAAGAATACCTCATTTTTATGGACAGAAGAATGCCAAAAAGCATTCGACGCCTTAAAAAACGCACTGGGGCACCACCAATCCTTTCCAAACTAGTTGAGGGAGAAGTTTTGGGTCTTTATCTCTGTTCATCTGACTACGGTATCAGTTATGTATTGATAGTCAAGACAAGAGATTGTAGTTCTCGCTCTCGAATTTCTCCCCATAGTCAAGACAAGAGATTGCAGTTTCATCACAGCCAATTCAGGTATGAAGAATTTCTCTGGAAAATATGAAATTTTTTATCTGAAGGCGTTAGGGGTAAACTGAAAGTATTTGGGTAGGGTAACTTTTAAGTTATTTCATAGTTTAAAGATAATAAAAGAAGAGAAGAAATGATAGATGAATGTCGAAATGCATTTTCTGAATAGCTATGCGTGAGCACTTGGAGTGCTAGCCAAGAACTTGGTTATGGTGTTCCCATTGGTGAGACTTTCTACCCAGACACACTTTCTTAAAATGTTGTCAAGTGTGAAACTTCAGTGTTTTCTGAGAATACCGAGTAATAAATTTTATTTTGTTTTATGCCCTCAGATTTCAATGTTAATGTCTCAACTCGATTGCTCAGATCACATGTCTTTTCTCTTCCTATTCATGGAATCAAAATCAATATTCAAATTTGGCATTTTATTTTTAGGTCTTGGGGCTGTATGGAACACAAAGAAAGGTTGAAGCGAGGTTCCATTGTGGTCGTATTTGGTCTTGGCACCGTTGGTCTTGCAAGAAGTCAAAACACTGTTTCATATTACCTTCTAATACTACACGGGCTATAGTTAGTATTATTTATTCTTTATTTTTTGTTTGTTTTAATCCAATAGGTTGCGTAAGGTGCAAAAGCAAGTGCCGGTGCTTCACACGATTATCATTGGTGTTGACATTGACAAAGAAGAAGTCCGATATTGGTACATCACTACATCTATGACTCTATTTTATCACATTTATCACCGCTTGAAATAATATTCATCCGGAGCTTGATCTGAATAAAAATCCCGACTATGATCAAGTCTTTGCAATGAATTTGACCACCCCTAGAATGCTCATATAACATAATTGAATACATGCTTTTCAATTTTCAGCTACCTCAACCTGAACATATTTCATTCACAAGACCAGAAACTAGGAGGGAATGCTGTGTATTGCCGTATTACCTTCCTTGTTCACAATCCACAAATATCTTACTTCTTGAACTGTTAAATATCTCCTAACCTCGTTCACTCGCTACTTTCAGGATAATTTTAGACACATTATAGAAAGTGAACTGGAGCTAATAATTGAGTACAATGGCTGAGTTGTTCAACATGCATGGTCTGTTTGGTACGAAGATCATTGCATACTTTTATGTGTTTGGAAGGGATTGACGCCCTTCCCTTAACAAAAAACTTATTGCTCCTTTTTGGAAACAAATAAGTTTCCATAAGATGGTTATGGTGGATGACTCGCCCTAGGTTGAACCTTTTGTTTGTTTGTTTGTTTGTTTGTTTGTTTGTTTGTTTGTTTTGTTTTGTTTTTTTTTCAATCCGTAAAGTGAATAATTCCAATAAAAAAAAAACCTTATATGATTTAAAATGAATAGGATAGGTGGTTGTTACAACAAAAGTAGGTCGAGATTCGAGAAAACCTACGAGTACAACAAAAGTAGGAAAATTGAATATCGTGCCTACCCTCATAATGACTATAATGAATAGGATAGGTGTTTGTTACTTAACGACTCCTGTCTCAAAAAACAAGCCCAGACTAAGTGGCGCATTGTGTTGGGGTTGTTGAGTTATGTTGAGCTTTCAATTTTCATTGGTTTCATCGTTGGATTCGCATTACTAGGTGGTTTATACAAATACAACTTCCATATAATTGAGTGTGTTGCTCATGTGTTAACTTCCATGTAATTGAGGGTGTTGCTCATGTGTTTGCACTTTTGGAATGAGTTTGATGAACTCGTTTTTTCACTTTTGTTTTGGAACTTGCTTGATTTTTAAGTTAAAAATGTAGGTAAATAGATTATTCATGGGAGGGAATACAAACGAACATGGATAATGTTTCTCTATATTACAGTTGTCCGCATTGTATGCTTTATTGAGTCTTTGATAAGAATTGCGATAGGATCTGGTCTTAAGTAATGATACCAATTTGTTGCAACTATTTCCATGTGCAGGAGCCTTTTTGTTCTTGTCCCCAAGGACACTATCTTGGAGGCTCGTAAAGTCTTACTTGGTAATCGACTTGTTAAAACAATCGCCCGAAAGCAAATTTTATCTCGGTTTTTCATTATTTCCATTTATCTAACTCCCTTTACTTGTCTTTCGGTATCTTCGGATGTCGAAATCACCCTGTTTTGATCCATTGCAAACGCGGCAAGGTATGTCCTATTATCATTATTGGTAGTTATTCTTATTTTTAAGAAGAATATGGTTTCCTTTTTGACCGAATATAGAAACAAGTTCATAACCGACTATGTCTTTTACTTTCCTAGGATGAGCACAAGTGTTAATTTGTGTAGGAGTGGCTTTTGGTAATTTCCTCGAGGAGCCTAAAGCAAGCAAGGAAGGCTTTTGAATTAGATGAAGAGAAGCTAACTACTACAAGCAGATTGAGATTGGAAATTTAGATTTGATTCCTACTCTTGGAGCTCATTGTAATGTCGACTCATATGTTGATACTTCTTATTTTCAGCATTGTAATTAAGAATATCTAGACAGATGTACAAGTGTAATTGCTTCGTGTGTTTTTACCCGGACTTGTTTTTTTAACATTGAACAAGTTTCTCTCCAAATTGAGCCTCCTGAAATTTTTATGCTTGCTTTGGAACAAATTGTTGAATATAAGCACACCATCTATGATTCTCGCTGAAAACTTATCGCAGAATTCTTTACCGATCCTTGAAAAGATATCCGAGAAAAAGAATTGTGAACAGACTCATGCAGGAATTCTTATGAAGTTCGAAAGTAGCAAGATCTCTCTTTCAATTCATGTTGTTCAAGCCTACACTTCTTTGTTCAAGTACCATACTAAAATGAAACACTCCAACTTTAAGAGCTCCATTGTAGCACTACTCATTGGATTGTGCTCGTCCAAGCACTTTTAAGATACATTTTCCCTCATTATCACTCTTGCCTTTTCCACTTGATCCCATTTACCTTGTTCAAAGATAAATATTGGATAGTAATACATAGTTGCCGAATTCCACCGGCCGAGATGTATTAGTTTCTTTGATGCGTGTTCTCGCAAGTTCTAGATGTCCATGTACTTTCGGCAAGCGAGCAATGCAATGCCCCATATAGCAGCATTTGGCATCATTGGCATTCCTTTAATTAACTCTAGAGCCTCCTTTACACACCCGGTCGACCAAGAAGATCAACCATGCATCCATAGTGCTCGAAGTCGGGTTTGATTTTGTACTTCTCTGTCATAAAAAATAACAATTCTAGGCCCTTTGGCACCATTCCTGTGTGGGCACAACACGCAAGAGCACCTACAAATGTTGCATCATTAGGATCCACACTCATCCTCTCAAACATTTCTAACCCAAGCTTGCCCCGGTCCATTATAAGCCGGACACGAGATCATGGTATTCCATGATACCACACTTTTTCTTAGGGCGCCTTGTCGAAAGTTCTCCAAGCCATCTCCAAATCACCACACGTGATAAAAATCAAGAAGTGAGTTCGTCCAAAAATTGTCCGATTAATCCCGATTACCCCGACCGATTACACCTACCGCTTCTTTTCATTGTTGGGATAAAGGTCTACTTCTTCACATTTACCACACATGTAAGCATTGATATATAATTTTGTGTACGTGCTAAAGCGTTACACATGTTAATACACGACTGTTGGTTCAAGTACGCAATAAAATAACCTTAGCAAAAATATTCATTCAATATTGTTACAATTGCAATAAACTAGACAATGATATACTCTATTTTTCTTAATTTATCTGTCTAATTATCAAATAATTAATCAAGTCGTGGAAATAAATAAATAAATAAAATATATTATATTATATATATAAAAAAAAGAGCCAAATCTAGTCTACTCTGTAATGAGGCGCATGCCAGTGAGCCGTTTGCCAGGGCAAATTCCGTTCGCACCAATTTAGACGATTATACCCCCAATTTCTATCTTAAAATACATAAGAGTCAGCTAAATACAAATGTAATAGTTGATTTATTTAGGAGCTAAACGGTAAAAGACGAAACTTACTTTATTGATGGCGTGGGCTAACTTTCTTGATTGAGTTGTCTATGTCAATACAAATTATTGGACGATTCTGTCCTTATTTTGCATCTTCAATTACAAGATAATTATTTTTATATTATTTTAATATTTGTTATGTTTTAGGGGCAAAAATGTATTAAGAATTTTTTTAAAAAAATTGGTCGGTGCAAATTGCAAAGTGGCGTAGCCACGTGCTCAAAACTAGTAAATGATATATTACGCTCACGCCCCACTGCAATGCAGTGTACTAGTAAGTTGATTTTGAGCAAATCTAAACTCTAAAGAATCTAATGTATATGATGGGCTTTGAAAACATATTTAGTAGGAGAGTGGGCTGAGGCGTCGAGAGAGACAAAGAAGGAATACGAATTTGATTTGGTTTTATTTCTCGGTTTCTTTTGTACTTTTGTTGGACGTGAGAGAGTGGTGAGAGATGTAGACACGTCATCCGGTCACAAAAAACGGGTTATAAAAGCGGTCTCCCTAGAAATATTGAGTAACAAAACATGGAAACGAGTACACATTTAATTCGGCCCATAAACTCAAGCCCATAAAGTAATAACGCGGAAAACAAGAACCGCCTTTGTATAGCGTTAAATTTAGAATACTTGTTGGTCACGAATCACGATTCACGAACATACCGAATTGGAAACCTGATAGAACTCCCTTCTGAAGTCCGAATTCAATCCCAACGCCTATAAAACAAACGCTGGTGCCAAGCTTTAGGTTCACAAATTTAGAAACCTAAATACTCTTACAGTTCAAGAAAAACTCTCCCCATCTTCAACAATCAATGGCGACAAGTGGTCCTATTTTGTTACCTAGTAGATATTTTCAACAGCGATCAAATTCAGTTTTATCAATGCGACCTCCCTCTGGGGTTTTGATTACTTATGGGTCGTCATCACCATCACCTTCGACTTCTCCAAGCATAAAGAAACCGCGTTGTGTTGAAGTATCATCAGTTCAAAAGAGAACTTGCATGTGCTCTCCATCGACACATGCGGGTGCGTTCAGGTGTAAGTTTCATAAGAAAATTCAAGCAGAAAAGAAGAACACAACAGATAATAAGAATCAAGAAGATAAAGTTGCAGCAGAATCAAGTACTCGAGTATCTGGGGAAAAGGTGTTGGTAAGAAGAGCCTTGAGGGGATCTCGTCGAAATAAAACACCAACAACAAGAAGAGAAGTGTTTCAACCCAGACCGAGTAGGCTTTCTATTATGTCCAAGGCTGACGACTTATGAAGCAGAAAATCAAGTCCAAAAGATGATAATGTGATATATGTATGTAAACCCCAAAGGGGTAATTCTTGTTCAAAACAATAATATTAGCAACTAAAAGATTGTATCATATGATTAAATGCTTAAAGATTGTATCCTATGTTGTATGCTTGATGTCCTGCATCAATAATAATAGTCAATAGACACAGGGAGAGCCTACCCTTGTTAGCCCAGTAGAATATGTTAAGTATAATTTAACTATATGTTGGTCTATTGTGTGATCGAATTGTGCAAATCGTCCAATGTATGATTTTTAGTTCTACATACTTCTAATTTGTTTCCATTGGGATGAAAATTCATTGGGAGGCTCATGACACCCTTCTCTAATCTGTCATCCGCAAACACACGCAATGCTACTACTTCTCAAAAACTCTCGGCAATCTAGCGAACATATAACATGATCATCCATCGCTGTTTTTCTAAATTGTGATATTTTTAGCTTTCAAAATCACATTCTGCCTAATTAGAAAGCGGTTATCGAAACTAATGAATAAGAATGGAGAAACTAATGAATAAGAATGGAGAAACTAATGAATAAGAATGGAGATGAATGTAACTAATAAAGATAATCAAATTCTTAGTAGAGTCTGCATGCATGATCTGGAACAATATAGGAAATTTAGAGACTTGGGATTTTCGCATTTTTCAATATTTTGAAGTAGACTAGTGGATAAAGAAGTTATTTTAGTTAATGCGGAGTTAAAGAATTATGTCTTCAATGGCTTCACTAGCTAGTCTAGGAAGTGTAGTGAGAGTGAATTCATGTGGTTATGTAATAAGTTATTAGTGCTGAGGAATTCGGCTATTAAAGGATGTACTAGTTTTGGTTAGGAATAGATGGAATTGTGTATGGTTACTACTATTTTGATTATGGATGAAAAGGGGAATTCGGTATCGTTGGATGCTACATTTAGAGGTAGTAAAGATGATGATAGTGATCTTGTACTTAAACCGGCTCATAGGCCTGTTTTGAAACCTAAGGGTGAACAGCCAATTGTTAATATGAATCCCAATTAAGGTTTGGACACCGATGAAACTTGATGGGGAAACGGTTATTGAGAAGACGGAGAATGTGGAGGAAAGAAATAAGATGATTGAGTCATTAGGAGAGGTTTTGGAGAACGCAGAGAAATTGGAAAATGCTGCGCCTAAAAAGCCGGAGATAAGTAAAAATGGTGAAGTTGGTAGTAGACCAGGATCTAATAGACGACCAAAGGTAATCCTGTTGCAAGTGTGCAAAAGGTTGTTAAGAAACCTCTTAAGGCTATCAAGAATTCAAGACTGAGAATGAGATTGAGAGAGAATGTCAAGAAAGAGCAGGTTGAGAAGTAGGCACTCGACCTCGTGCCCCTCTTAGACTGCCTCAACCCCCTCCAAAAGTTCAACCAACATTGCTAGCAAGGGCTGCGGTAGCTCCAGCTCCTCAGCTCCACCCGTTAAAAGGGCTGTTATCTTGAAAAACATTGGGGCAGCTCCGCGGCCGCCCAGTTGACAATGAGGCAGGACCGAGTTTAAAGTCCAAAAAGCGGAAGCAAATCCTGATTGACAAGTTTGCGTCCAAGAAAACAGTGGTTGATCTTTGAGGCATTTTGACTCACATGTGAGTTTTTGAATGGAAAGAATTAGAGAAAGGAAAGCTAGGCACGAGAATACACAACTTTTTCTTTAACAAAAATGTTATCCACATGGGAAATCAGAAATGTAAGTTGGGAAGGGAATTATACTTCAGTCCATATCAAAAATATTAGATACACATGTTTGGCCAACACACAAAGTTACGATACCTTACCTGATCCATTATTAAAAGTCTAGAACTGAATATAATCGCTTAGGAAGAGAAAAGTGTAAGAATGTTCTTGTAGTAGGAACAACAACGTCAGAGGAACATTTGACGCTAGCTTGGAATTTTGTTTCTTAAGAAAAATAAAAACAAAAACTATGTTTTAATCCTCAAAAAATGGCATGTACTGGTTAAGTGTTGGTTGTATGGTAGGTCAAGACGTTAGAGTGATGCAGCATGTGATTGTTGCTATTGTTACAATATCTGGCATTCTGGCCACTTGCATCTGAATCCATATCAATCGGCAAAATATCTGCAGACCGCATCCAAATAGCCAAGGGTCAATAATAATTTGCTTGCGAGGTCGCTTAGGGGTTGTTTGTTTTTTTTTGAATTCAGCATTCAGAGCCTCTTAAACTTAAGTTTTAAGCATTCAGAGGTTCAAAACTTGTTTGTTTTTTGAAGTAGTTTAAGCATTCAGTGTTACTTTTAGCATTCAAAGATTCAAAGACCAAAATTTCTTCCGAATGTCAATTTAATACTTGAAACAAGAAAGTCCCTTCTTGCCTTTTCTTAAGAACCCATATACTTTCCTACCTTGATTTTTTATGGCTTCAAAATAAGTTCTTCAAAATTTGATGTTGGCGGCCACGGGTTTTTCATTTTTTGGGTGAATGATATCCACTTTTTTAAAAATAGAATTACATATATATATTCTGAAAATAAACAAAATATGAAAATAAACTGTTAAAATATATTTGTGAAAGCATATTTTAAATAAATTTATTTATCATTTATTTTTTTCGATAATCCATCTCTTCTCCTCAAATATAATATATATTTTGTTTAACAAGAAATCAAGTTAGTGTTTAAAATAGATAGCATGAGTAAAATTGTCCTAATGATTTATATTCACCTTGAGCTGTAAGGTTATTCTAACGTAAAACAAACATGTTTTTAGAATTCAGCAATCAGCATTTAGCATTCAGAGGATGAGCCATTCATTCAGCATTCAGCATTCATAGGCTCAGAAAAACAAACGACCCTTAGTCTCAATAGCCACAACACAAGTTTTGGTCACGCACTATTATCAGTCCAAGCTAAGTTTTATTTCGGCAAGAGAGACTTAAGAACCAAACTGGTAGCCCTCAAATATGCTACTCGAATCTTAGATTGTACGAGGGGACACACTCTAACAAAGGACATAGTGAGTGCACTTATAAGGATATAGTGAAATAAAACCAGAGTGAGGAAATCCCATGTATTGCAAAGGGGTTGCATCAAAGGTTTCTCATATAGTCATATTATGTGACCACTAAAAGTACCATATAACTGATAACAGCAGCAACTCCAGTAACTACAATTCAAGTACCATATAACTGATAACGGCAGCAACTCCAGTAACTACAATTCATAGTATAACGAAATACAAAAACAAAATGATCTAATGGTCTCCATGGTGGAAATACAATTATTACAAATCTTCGGAACTCTTGTGGGACTCAGAAAAGTTTGCATGATCACCTGAATTAATCCAGCATGATTCTACCATCATATCCCCGATTTCTCGTGCATATACTGGGTTTTGAGTGAGATGCATTTTCTAATCATTGATTCAAAGATTGTTCTGAGCCTTTCAAACAATAGATGCTCCAAGAAAACATGATGTTGGAGCCATACAGGAATATGAGTATCAGTATCAGTAACAGAATTAAGCTTTTGGTGGTGTTCTCCCAATCAAACATTCAAACCTACAAAGATAATAGGTAAACTTGTGTAAGATACAGAGCAGCTTGAATATCCTGATGCATTACCAGCTTAGCTAGGTTAATTAAAAACAGGCTTTTACCTCATTTGAGGTCGATAGGAATTCTTAAACCATCATAAGCAAGTTGAACGAGGATTCCTTCTCTAAACAAAGAAATTTAGGGGAAAAGAATTCAGCCTTCAGAAGTTCAGAAAGGGCAAGATAACCAGTTTATACTTTTAAGAGTTTTGTATTGAAACTAAAAGGTTATGACCTGGGTAGGTAATAAGGACATGGCTATTACCTTCTAGACCACTCTGTAAGGGCCTGATTGTCCTTGTGGTGATCAAACTCATGAGTCATTCCGATTAGCAGAGCTCGTTTTGGACATAATCTTTTTACAGCATCCAATGTCTGAAAAAAAAAATGTGACTTCAAAAAATTTTGTGACTTTAAGTGTTCTAAGGAGAGTAATGTATAGAAGCACTAACCTGAGGCAAGCAGAAGTGAGTATTATGTGATCCCGTCTAGACAAACCGGCCAAAAAATGCAAAAAGAACATGAGAAAAATATTAAAGACCAAATTTTAAAAGAGAACATCTATTTAAGAAAAAAAAACAAAGGTACTCCATTTTAAGTAGGCATTGAATCTAAGGCTGTTATTTAGACTGACCTTATAAAGTGTGTCTAAGATTAGAAGATCCAATTGTCCAGCTCCAGTTTTCAAAATAACTGCAGAAGCAAAACTGCCTTGGTAAAATAAAAGAAAAAGATAAATACAAATCAAGATTACTTGATTGCTCTATATCAAATCCAAGGTTATGAACATCCATTGTTACTCTTGTTATATCTAAGGGCTTCATAAAAACGCTATTCCATTACTACCCAGAGTATCCAAGCTTTCTCATTTGCTGAACCCTCCTTTATACCCAAGCCCACCAAGCCTCTTAAATTCCAATAGACGAGTCTAGGTTGCCTGACATATGTGTTTATGCAAATTCCAATAGACGAGTCTAGGTGGGAAGGTAGACAAGGGGCATGTAAGAATACACATCAAAAGGGCAATACTACGAGCACATGAGCTATCTGGTGGCACCATGGACAACACCACCTAGGAACTGGAAACACTTCATGCCTTCGGACTGAGAAATAAGCTGAGAAGAGCACCAAAGATGCCCAAGTGTTACTGGCCTGCTCCACCACCTGATTTCCTAAAAGTCAATACGGATGGTTGTGCCTGGACCAGCAGGCTGGGGAACAATCTTTAGGAAGAATACAGGAGAAGTAATTGGATTCTACATTTGAGGACCTGGGATCGATACAAATTATGTGGCTGAATCAAGAGCAATAGTGGAAGGTATAACAAAAGCAATGGAGATGGGGTACACAAAAATATGGGTGGAGTTGGACTCAACTGCAGCAATCAAAGCATTTCAAACCAACTCAGTGCACTGGAAAGTAAAAGCTGACTGGGAAAGGATCAAAGGAAAGGCATGTATAGTTCTCACAAGCACATGGAGGGAAGCAAATTTAGACTTGAGTGCAAAGAAAGGAGCAACCTTAACAAATGGACAGAAGCAATGGTGGGAAAACAGGCCTAGTTTTGTACACAGAGTAGAGAATCAATACTCTACCTACTTTAGACTTATTTCTTAAATATATATATGTTGGAGTGATCTACTCAGGACACTCACAAGATGTAAAATGTAATTTCTTTGCTATCTAATACAATTACCCTTTAGCGGGGAAAAAAAATGCAAATTATAAAAGCTTTTTTTTTTTTTTCAATATTGCCTCATGTAGGGCTTCTCTCAGTTTATTGGTCATAATCCTGTTGGCCCTCTTTGACAGATGTTCTAGGCAAGAGGATAATCCTCGTGCGGGTTTTCTTAAGTGGACCTAAAGGCACTTTGAAAGTGTCAGTGTATAAGCAATTAGGTACACATAAATTCTCTATCAAGGGCCTTCTATTTCATTTTTGGAACCTGCAAAGAGATAAAGGATGTGGTGCCTTTTGAGGACATTGTATTTATTTAAAGGTCTATCTTGCCGTAGCATGTTTTTGATGGGTTATTATGTTTTGGCTACTTTTGCTTAAGTTAATAATTCTTTCGTTTATTTTAGCCTGTGTGTCATAAGTGAATCCAGAAACAAAAACTAAAGAACAACAGAGAACCGAGAGCCCTAGAGGTAGAGGTAAAAGCAATAGCCTGGCTTGGATTGGTCCCTAGAGATTCCAACTTCAGTTTTTTCCCCAGGATTGCCTGGTCCATGTGATACACAGGCAATGTTGTTCCATACATGGTCAGTAGTCTTACGCAATATAAAGAAGGATAATATGGACGGGAAAAAAAGGAGTACCATGTTCAGTGTTTGCGGGGAAGCGTGAAACATCAGATACATATGCAATTCTGAATCTTGCCCCGAAAAGAAAGCCCAATGAAATATAATCCTCACCATGCATCACCTGTATAAGCATATAAGCAGTTATTGAGAAAGTAAATAGGGAGAAAAGGTAAACTCAAAACATCCAAGAATGACAGAATCAGAGCAAGTACTGGTAAAGGAACAAACTGTAGGCCTGATGAGGTAAATGGTTCCTCAATATCGGACTTGATTATATTCCACTCAAGTTGTGCAACTCGCCTCACTTCTTGGCCTTCTTTAAGTTTTTTCTGAACCAAGTAGGGGAACTTTTCAGCAACACTGTTTCAAAGATACAAGTCACAATGTCAATAAGGATGTCATAAAAGACGATACAGCTCAACAACAAAACGTGGTTGAGTAAAGAATGAAGCACAGACAAACAAAATAGAATTCAAGTAACACCCTGTTGTTTTTAACCAATCGAGATCCTGGAAGGGTTCAATTTGTTTGATGCAGTCATGCTAGTAGATCTAGTAATAAGTAATGCTAACAATAAGCATTAAAAAAAAACAGCCTGCGATGCAACTCATTATATTTTCTAAATGCAACTCAACTTTGGTCTAGTCCTGATTTTTCAATTGGCTGAGGTAAGCTAATGGTTATGTTTGACCGACGTTAGGAGGTCTCTTGGGTTAAGGGGACCAAATTTAAATGTCTATCCGTCATCAAAAAGTGAATGTCACACTTTCTTTCCTCTCCTCCCCTCTCCTCTCCTCTCTTTCTTTTTTCCCCACAATTAGACTACGCCAAAACTCCCCAATCACCCTCTCTTTCTCTCCTCCCAATCAACTGATTACCCTCCATCCTCATTTTACTCTTCATCTCTCAATGTTTCAATGTTGATCTTTGCAACCTAACATTGGTCCACACCTTATAGCGGTTTTCTAGCATTTTCTTATTAGTTATTTCACTAACTAGTTTGTACCCAGGGTTAGCAGTCCTATTAGTTATTCCACTAACTACTGTCTCCTTACTACTTCGTATCGGTATCTTGGTAACCTTAACAGAATTATCACAACTAAAAAACATAGTGCTGGATACGCATATCTTACAATGCTGAAGTAACATAACAAATATATCGAAAAAAAGCACCTGTCCATTGCATACTGTGTGAGATAAATTTGAGTAGGCTGAATATCATTAGTAGGACTAAATGGTTGTACTGCCCGTACATCATCTAGTCCAAGTAGTGCATCAGCATGTTCATGCGTCAAAATTATCTGTAAAAACATTTAATAATTTTTTTTTACCCATCCCCAAAACTATATAATATAATATTTATAGCAACACTTACAGAATCAACTTGTGGAATTTGATGGTACGTAAACCACCGTAAAACTTGCTCTCTAAATGTTTTACCAACGTCAATCAAAATATACTTGTGTTGACCGTCATCATTACAGTAGTCAATAAGTAGTGACGTATTACACCTGTCATCGTAAAAAATATTATTACATCATTTGCCACGTAGATCTGAATCTAATTATAGTAAAATAAATTAATTAGAAAGAAATGATGACCTGTAATTTGGGTTTTGTTGTGGAGGGAGAGAGAGAGATTGGGTACAAACTTGACACGGTGGATTTGAAGGTTGGATTAGACATAAGACATTTGGAACTGCACTTGAACAACCTGTTCCTAAGAATATTAATGATGAAGAATCACATTTTCCGTTTTCTGAAATGTTTGATGCGTTCTCCATTTTTTTTTTTGGTTTTTTTGGTTTTCCAGAGCAGAGAAAAAAGAAATGGGGTGTTGAAAAGTGGAAAACCAACGTGTATTTATAGTAGGGTGTTAATGGGTTGGGCCTGGGCTTAAGTCCAAATGAATCGGGGAGTATAACATATGGGCCGTATTTCAATATATGCGCCTGATAAGTGATAAGAACCCATGTCATTCAAATGGATCCATCATAATCAGTGCTCTATAAAACACTAGGTGGTAGTCGGGCAGTGGGAGAGCGCCTATATTACAAGAAATGAAGAAAATCATTTACTATAACTCAAAAAATAAACACAAACAAAGATAGTTATTATAAAAATACGTAATAGTTGAAGAATATTGACTTCAGATAAAAATATAATCTTTCTTATAGTAGCATATAATTTACATTAGACTTTAGTCTTTTAAACTCATTCAAGTCTTAAGTCTACATGGGTCTATAATTTTCAACATTTAATTATTAAAAAAAAAATGACTGGACCGCCTAGAGGCTGATTAGTCCGCCTAGCCCACCTAATCAGTCCGCTTAGAGACTGCTAGACTGATTTTTAGAACACTTGTCATAATTGCTAACTTGAGGAGAAGTAAGGGTGTCGATGGGTACCTATTTAACCGGAACTGGAACTGGAACCAGAACCAGAACCGTAGAAAAAATTATGGTTTCGGTTTTTATTTTTAGGAACCGTTTAAAAATGAGTACTAACAAAATCGGACCATTTAGAATCGGAATCAAATGGTTTTTTAAACAAAAAACACAAACTAGAACCAAACTGGATCGAAATAAAAAATATAAAACTCAAAATGTTCATTTATATATTCTAAATTTTATTTATTAGTGTAATATGTAGTTTTTATAGTATTTAATGTTATAAATAATACAAAAATATAATTTACAACCTTAAATATATGTTTTTATTTAACTTATTATTAAATAACATAATTATTTATATCAATATTTATATCGTGTTATTATCATCATCATCATCATAATTACCATCATCACAATCACAATTATTATCGTCATAATAACCATTGTCATCTGTAATCACCCAGATGATTCAACGAGATACATGCTTTTAGCACCAATGCAACAAGCTGGGCAACGTGGGAGCCTTAGCAGTTTGGGACCATTAGGATCACAAGAAAAGACGCCCCCAACGCCATCAATATAGTAGTAAAACTGGTTGCCAAAGAAAATAACATCTTCCATGGTGCCACGGGCCAAGTCTAGTTTGGTGTTTGGTCCAAGAACTGTCACCCGCCAAGTTATTTTTCTAGTGAGACGCTGTACAAACTTCGAGCTGGTCCATCGCTACTCGATCACTTGGCTAGGAAGCATAACTAAAGGAACTTGGCGGTGTAATTGAACTCCAAGTTCAGTATAAACAGAACTACGCCATTGCTTGCAAACAGCCCCAAAGTGTATTACATCTTTGACGTCAATTAACCTACCTTCAACTAAATGTAAAATATGATCCTGGAGGTCCGACCAGTCTCTACAAGAAGATGGAGCAGGTGTGAGATGATCTACTAAGTCACAACTCACAAGCGTGGAAAGAGAGGAACAATGTAAGAATGAAGAACTGGAATAGTGCTAGGTACTATACTAATCTCACCAACACCATAACTGACAAGAAGAAGAATAAACATTGGTCTAGAATGTGATTTGCGTAGGTGGTCTAGAATGAAGTCTCAAGAGAGAAGTCCTAAAAAAAGGACAGATAGAAAAAGAACAAATAACTCCCATTGTTACAGCCTTACAGATCAATATATTCAAGCGAATGAAGCATAATCAATGGAAAATAATATATAAGAACGACTCAATTGTTTGGCAATAAGATATCAATGAACAAACTTACATACAAAACAATATAGAAAACTATGAACCTGCACAAGTTTATGGAAAACTCCATGGCGTCACCTGTTGTTTTTGGATAAGCAGCCCAAAATTGGTGCATGGCATTTGTCAAGCTACTAAGATTTTAGTGCTCTTTCGCATTCTTTATGGCCAAGCTCTCAATAACACTAGTGGACTTGGAATCCTAACAGTCAGAGTACTCAATTCCATGGCCATTGAGCATCTCTCCACACACACCAACGACCAACCATATCTCCATCTGCCAACCCATTTGAATGGCTCCTGTCAACCTTAACACGACTGTTCTCATTCTCTTCAGGTGTCTGACAACATTGTAGTATCCTATTACGTAATCTAGCCTCCTCTCTGTATTTCGGATAGAAATACCTAGGATGTTGCATGAATTGAACATTATTCCACCAGAGCTTGAGAGCCTAAAGAAACAGAAGAACAAAAAATGGACATTTAATTCCAATCTCAAACTACTCAAAGGCTAAACACTCAATTTAGGAAGCAAAAACCATCAGTGAAGTCAGTTGAGTGAATACAAGTTTCACCTCTATTGGCAATATTGTGTCAAAGTAGAATTGTGAGATATAGTTAAAATCATATAAAATGCAAAGATGTTGCAAGTCATTATTACATTACCTGCCAGTATATCCCAAGAGCCACTTTTTGAGGCATCATCCAAAAGAATATTGACGGACTGGGTGCCCCCGAGGATACTTTCCTCGCTGTCAAAGTAGCTGTGAAGAAGTCGCCAAGTTTGGGGTGCTCAACTGAAATGGCTAAGAAGAGATTATCACCAGGCTCATTGGCTCTCATGCTCCAGTTTCCCAGCATATCCTGCACTTATGCCCAGGAGTATGGTGTCATGCTTACATCAATCTAAAATACATAAAGCAAGAACTCAACTTAAATCCCAAACGTGTATGCACGTACTTGCACTCATTTGTTTATAATAAGTAAGAACAAACATAGGAACAGCCCTCGTAAGGTTATCTTGTTGCTTTTACTAATAATACAAGTGACAAAATAATTAAGGACAAGCTGAAATTGACTTAAACACAAAAAATAGGGGGAGGGAGCTTTTGCGAGGAGCGTGATACATGAACAACCAATTGGAGAAACCTTCAAATTGTTTAGAGTTAAAAGTTGAATATGTTAACCTAGAAAAGGGCCTCCAAAAGCCCAGACTCCTAATTTGAACCCTAATCTTGAATATCTTCCTTGCATTGTATACTTCAAATCACAGGGATGAGCTTCTGGATATTCTATGACCCACGGTTTCTCATATTTGGAATGAGACAAAATAATGCCCATCCTCAATCTTGGACTTTACAAGATAGGCACGTTCATTTCAGACCATTAGAAAAGGTAGTATGATCGAGTACCTGAAAAGGATGTCAAAGGGATCCAGACTAGGTACATAAAGATAGATCGATAGACTATAGAGAAGAACAAAATCTCATAGAAGGAAAACATAATAAGCACAAAAGCAAACAACCAATCAAACATGTATTATAGTTTTCAGACAGCAAATAAGACACAGTTGTGTTGATCAGTGTCATTTTATATGCATGTGTTAGACATAAAAAACTTGAGCAATGTGTTCATTCATATGAGGAGATCGGGAGGGGGAACAGCCATGCTTTATAGGTGCTACCATGCATAAGATGTATTTAAACGGGAAAAAAAAGGAAAATAAGGAAAAACGAAAAGTCAACTACTTGTTTGGTTTGCCTTTTATTATGGAAAAAGGATGTGTATTACATGCATCATACAACATAGAGAGTGAAACAGCATATCAAAGAGCAAAATAACAAGGATAACCGAGATAAAAGTTGTAATGAGCTGTACCATGAAAGGACTGACATGCAACGGTTTTGCTACTAAATCTGAATCTGGATTGAAAACAAAAGACACTCTTTCACCCCATGGTGTGTTTGTTACCTAAGAAGAAGATCAATAGATGTAGTGAGTGAAACACTAAATATCCTGTAACAGTAAATAAAGCCATCAATAAATAAGACCTTGTAGTGACAGCAATCTTACTAGACATTTTTGTAGGTATTGTGCATTAAGTCGTAGTGACTGCTATGAAGGATTTAATTTGTCTTAAAACAAACTATACTAGTACCTCAATATGAAACCATTCATACAACATTAAATTCAAGCCGACTAGAGTTATTGAAAAAATGAAAAAAAAAAGAACAAGAAAAATCTGATTCTACTAGTCCTTCAATACAATGACCATTGGGTTGATTATATTGGCCTTAGCAGCATACTGATTATCCTCTCACACAGTACCTCAAAATACCACCGAGTTCATATTAGTGACATTCCTGCTATATATTTCTTAGCACAAGGGATTTTGTCGTCTTCATATCTCATTTTGACCCTCTTTACCCAATACACTATTTTGGAATCCAGATTAAGAGGAAGCAACACGCAAGGTAAGGATCATCTCTCTTTTGACATTTATTCTACTAACAGAATTTCGATACCATCTTTGTTTGAGGCAGAAGTATTAGATCGTTTCATCGTTTTTCGAATTTAGTTAAAAACAGACGGGAAAAAAATCCCTAAAGTTACAGTACAGGAAACATATCGAGTTGAGTGAAGGACTATTCAGATAGAAAATGTGATCAATAGTAAAAGGTTTCTACAAGTAGATAAAAGGTTTCAGTCTGGGAATTATAATCTCCCAGACAGGGTGCACACACATGCAGGCTAAGAATTTGAACTAATCGAGTTTGATCTTAAAGCTACATCCCTACATTATAGTTCATGAAAAGAAGCACATGAACTCCATACCTCGGCAATGCACTTCTTCAAGCGTGTAGCAGATCCTTCTATATCATAACAGTAATACACACTCAATGGATTCTGTTCATATCCGACACTAGGGGGTATTGTCAAAAGAAACCTGTATAACACAGAGCTTGTAAAATACTTAAAAGTTCTCAAAACATAAAATACACTTCGCAAATGATATACAATATTCCATTCAGAATATTTTATCCCTGAGAGTTATAACAATTCCAAAGTGAACAATTACACATTTACAATCATAACTTGTGGATAGTTGGGTCTACACTTCCACAATACTAGACAATCGCTAACAATATGAACTATCTCGTTTTCTAATCGTCATTGAGTATTTCAGTATCTAATTTCAACCAAAATGGTCCCTTACAACAACATTTGGAAAATGGTACTTAAATTCAATCCACACGTTTCCTACATTTCATTCAATCCACAGAACACATTGAACGATCTTAAACATTAAAACTAAGCGAAAATTGAATATAAATAATCTCAAACATAATGCAATGACTCAATGACTATAAAATAAGGAGCAGGTGTCGACTAGCAAAGTCGGTAAAACCTTTGGGTGATGATACCAGAGGTCTGGGGCTCGAACCCCGCCAGCATCAAAAGTTACTGATCTCATTTAAAACAGGCTTGCCAATCAAAAAAAAAAACTATAAAATAAGGAGGGGTATGAAGTACTTACACTGGACCAGTGGTGATGGTGATTTGTCTAGCTTGTTGAGCAGACAGATGGTTTTCAAAGAAAGAAGAAGGTAAAGTGTTGGGACCACCATCAAGATCAAGTAATGCATAACGAACATCATATCGAAAGGCGTGTCGAACTGGGCGTTTTCTTTCATGGTAAACTGAGCCTTGGTAAAAGACCAATACTGGATTTTGGCCTTCTTCTTGTTTAGATTGGAAAATGAGGTGGTAAATGTATTGGAATGGAAGGAAAAGGGAAAGTGTGAGGGAAAGAAGTGTGTTGTAGATTATGGAACTTAGAAGGAAGAATATCTCCATTTTTAATCTCTATCTATCTCTATCCTTTTTTTCTCGGTAGCAAATCTATCTCAGAATGACAGAATCTATCCATAGTTTGGTACTGAAAATTCTGGTAGTGTCTGTTTTAAGCAAAATTGCAGGCTTTTGCAACTGTAAAGTGTATGCAGTGAATACTAAAATAGTCAAAGGTGGAAACTGTCAAAGTGGAAAGTGGAAAGTGGAAAGTACAAACAGTATAAAGTAACAGAAGCGTGAGTTTTTTTTTATCCAAAAAGTTGGGAATATGAATGTGGGTATGCTGGTTTATATACCAAGTTACCAGCATTGTAATGCATCTACTAAATGCCAATTCCTCATATTTTTTTGTACTATGCAACCCATTTATAGGTACTTCAACTATTTGGTGGCACCAAATATCTACTTAGGCGGCACCCAACAATCCACTCATAATTGAGTGTTGTGATCAAATTAGGAGAACGAGAATAAGGAGGGCTTTTGACACACGTACGCAGAGAAGTTCTAGATTGGCTCGACCATATTTTGGACAATTTTTGACTTCTCAAATATGAAATTAATAAGTTGAACTATTGTTAACTCCAAAATTTGCATAGGTCAAGTGAGCGGAGGGAACGTTCTGGGCTGAAGGGGGTATGTGGTCAAAATGTCATTCGATTGGTTTATTTCTGTCTTTATCTTTTTTCTTCGTCTCCATCTCCCTCTCTACGCCTTTTCAATCTCTCCCTCTCTCTCTCTCTCTCTCTACTCTATATGCCTTTATAATTCTCGTTCACGCCCCACTGCTATGACAATATATTAGTTTCTAGGCTGGGTAGTTTAAACGCCTATTAATCGGCGGATAAGCGCTATGCGCTCCTCGATCGATCCGATCAAGAAAAAATTTAGAGGCCTGAACGGGTGCCATAAAACGGGCGATTTTTTTCGTTTAATCGGAAAATCAGTATAAAAAAATGCTGATTAATAGGTTTATAGTTTTTTTTTTTTTTAAGCCAACAAAAAACCCTTAAAAAGAAAAGCCCGCGAATCTATATATTGAAAACGTTTCACTTCACCGAAGAAATAATCAAAATCGTAAAAAATGAAAAACCACCAAAGAAAACTCTTAGGCCAGCTAGCGCTCCACCACTCAGGCTTGTAGTTTTTTTATTTTATTTTGTTTTAGTTTGTTATATCACTTATATATGACATATATATTATAGGTTAATTAAGGCGATTAATTCCGATTAATCCCCAATTATTTCAGATTTTGCTCCCGTTTAATGTTTAAACTGCACAGTTTCTAGACTTTTATGTCGAAATTTAAAAGACCTGAAATTTACGACATCTCGCCAAAATTCATTTATAGTTACGGACTTACGGTTAGGTACTTTGGTTACTACGGAAGTCACACCTAATACCAAAAAAAAAAAACAGATTTGAGATGGGCGATATTTATTATGCCAAAAAAAATTAAAAAGCCAGCTACAATAAACAACAACTGGCCCAACTCTCATTTTCCCTGTTTCTTTCTTCACCACCTCAATCTCTCCGCCCATCTTTCATTTCCCATTACTCTTAAATCCTTATTAATTTCCCCATCCTCATTTCTCTCATTCTAAACAACTTTCTCTTTTCAACGATGTCTGCAGTTTCTCAAACCATTGCTGCAGCAGCTACTGTTTCTTTAAGTTCTGTTAATTCCACTACTAAAAGATCTCTTCTTTTTTCACCCAAATCAATCTCATTCTCAGGTTTGTTGTGTTTTAGAACTTTGGGCGTTGTTTTTTTTTATGTTTTTTGATGTTTTTTTTGTTGTTGTTACAGAGAGTAAGAAGGGGAAAATTGTTGCATGTAGATTTAATAATGGGAAGGAAACTGCATTTGGGATGAGCCCGAAAGTTGTTGAGAGTGATTCAAAGCTTGTTACAAGTGCTGTTGCAGTTAATATTATCAACTTTTTTTTTTTTTTTGAATAATTTTTGTTTCGATTTTTCGAGTTTTGATGTTTTGAAGTTTTGATATGTTTGTAGGAAAAGGCCGATGCGTCTACGAAGACTAAGTCGGGGTAATGCTTGTTACATTTTGGCTTTTATTTGTTTCATAATTGCCAAGTTTGTTTAGATTATAACTTGTTGTATATATGTGTGACATGATTATATCTAAGCTTTTTCTTGATAATGAATAAGTATTGTTATTAGGATCAGGTTATTATGATGCTTGTATTCTATATACCCCATGAAACCTCATTATATATACATA
This sequence comes from Coptis chinensis, assembly GCF_015680905.1. Lineage (NCBI taxonomy): Eukaryota > Viridiplantae > Streptophyta > Magnoliopsida > Ranunculales > Ranunculaceae > Coptis > Coptis chinensis. The sequence goes on from NC_141464.1 coordinate 81,914,651, forward strand.
CTGTTCTTATATTTATATGTGAGTGCTGTGACGAGAAGCCACTAGATAATTTATTCCATGATTTGCTTGTTCCACATCGAATATGGTGTTTGTGAATAAATGGATGTCGTAGAATACCACCTTTTTTCAGCTGAATGGTCCTGTTTGTGTAACAACAATTCTTTGCTGATGCTAGTCCAGTGTGAGTGTACATTAGATTCTAGATAATGTATTAATTCTTTGTTGAAGTTATGTTCTTTTTAATCTATGTATGTTGGATACTAGGCACACATTATCTGATAAGCCTCTTCCCAGTTGCGTTGAGATGGTTCGCTGGTTGTTTTCTGATCACGGTGTAATATAGTTTTGTTTCACCATTCAGTTTCGTGTAGACAAATCCTGACATTGTTTTGAATTGTAACGAGTATCTCCATTTCATTTTTTACTAAGTTCTACTTCATTTTGGCCCTTCTCGTGCCCTATCTGAGCAGCCAACTGGCACAAACGCTTAATACTGATTCTTTACACACTCAAGCCATCATAAGCAACTTCCCTTCATTATTATAATATTATCCTACTGCTGTATTCTCAGAGTACACTGAGTGTTGAGCGTTCCTGATTTTGTTTTTTTTTCTTTTCTTTGTAATATTTTTACCCATTGAGCTCATCGATTTTTGTCTGCATAATGTATTGGTCTCATTGATATGCTGAATAATTCATCAAACAGACTATTTTTAATGTTTTGGTGGCCATTTTGTGTTTCCTTTGCTTTTCAACTCCACAAAATCATTTTTGGTAGCTGAAGAATGAAGATTAAGATCCATTAAGCACAAATTACAATGCTGTGGTCTAAAGTCTGCTCTTCGTTCTGTAATGTGCTTTGTTTTACCCACCAATGATATGATATTGAGTGTATGTGTATCACATGTCTGTTCAAAAATGTAAAGTAGATGACATAAAAAGGTTGTGTATGGGTAAAAATAAGTAGTAGCTTCAATAGTTAATGTTTGATTGCCTTTTCATTAAAAAAAATGTTTGTTTGCCTTTGCTAGCACCTTTGTCGGCCAAACAGCTGAAGTTGCAATGCATGTGGTTATCTCAGACAACTTTCATAGCCATGTTTTGTTTATTTTTAAAAGCTTTAGATTCTCTGCTTCTGTTTTTTTAAGTTATAGTGTGTATAACTTCAGCTTCATGTATAAAATGCATTGTCTTTGAACAACTATTTTTTGTTAGTTAGAGTGGTACCTTCCAATGAATACCAATTTTTCCAGACAAGAAAAACTGCCTTCTATGATGAAAATGACCTCTCCCTGATCCTGTAAGACATCATGACATCTAGATTGGCGAACTGCACTCAATCACTGTTAATGTCAAGGGACTGGTATACGAATGGGCAGCCAGTAACTCAGCACTTAGGCTGATGAGATTTCAAGACTTTGTGTGCAACTGTTTTGTAACCTAACGATGTAATGTTCTTTTCTTGTCGTCTTCTTTCTGGTTGTATAGCTTACGGCTGACCTAAGTGGCTTGTTAAGTAAGCAAAAGATGGTAAAGGATGAGTTGGATGTAGGGGTGGCAACCTAGTTGGGGTGTCATAGTTATGATGCCAGATCAGTTTTGCAATTTCTCTCACCAAATGAAATTTTAGTTTTCGAGGAAAGAAAAAGAGATAAAAAGAAAAGATCAGATAAGCCAGATTACATGGTCCTGCCTTTTGTTACCTCTTCTGTTTGCTTATCATATTTGCGCTTTTTATTTTTTATTTTTCGCATCCTTGTCTTGCAATTTTGAAGATTTCCTTCTGAAAAATGTTAGGAAATATGATTGGGTTTAACTGGTCCTATGCAGGCACGAGCTCTTGCTCTTTGAAGCTCTTCAAGAAGGACTTGAAGAAGAGATGGATAGAGATCCCCGTGTATGCGTCATGGGTGAAGATGTCGGTCATTATGGAGGTTCATACAAGGTGACAAAAGGCCTTGCCAAAAAATTTGGAGATCTCAGGGTTCTTGATACTCCCATTGCTGAGAATTCCTTCACAGGTATGGGCATTGGGGCTGCTATGAGTGGACTTAGGCCAGTCATCGAGGGTATGAACATGGGTTTCCTTCTTTTGGCTTTCAACCAGATCTCAAACAATTGTGGCATGCTACACTACACCTCAGGAGGTCAGTTCACCATCCCTGTTGTCATCCGTGGGCCTGGAGGTGTCGGACGTCAGCTTGGGGCAGAGCACTCACAAAGACTTGAGTCTTATTTCCAGTCAATTCCTGGAATCCAGATGGTTGCCTGCTCAACCCCTTATAATGCCAAGGGCCTGATGAAGGCTGCCATTCGGAGTGAGAATCCAGTTATACTGTTTGAGCATGTGCTGCTCTACAACCTCAAAGAGAGTATCCCAGATGAAGAATATGTATGTTCATTGGAAGAGGCTGAGATGGTGAGACCCGGAGAGCATGTCACGATCCTCACCTACTCCCCGCATGAGGTACCATGTGATGCAGGCTGTAAAGACACTTGTGAACAACGGATATGATCGAGGTTATTGATATCAGGTCCCTGAAACCTTTTGACTTGCACACTATTGGGAATTCAATTAAGAAGACGCACCGTGTACTGATCGTGGAGGAGTGCATGCGGACTGGTGGAATTGGGGCCAGTTTGACGGCTGCTATCACCGAAAACTTTTATGACTACTTGGATGCCCCAATCAGGTGCCTGTCGTCACAGGATGTGCCAACACCGTATGCAGGGACTCTGGAAGATGTGACTGTAGTTCAACCTGCCCAGATAGTGACTGCTGTTGAGCAGCTGTGCCAGTGATAAACCAGCAAAAGCAGCAACTGCAGCGGTATGTCAATGTGTTGTAGGTTCAGTTGAGATATTGTGTACCTTTTTCTGACTTTTGTTCTTCAGCCATCATAGTTGGCATCTTGTCACTTTATCAGTGTAGAAGCTTTACTATTTCTATCTTATTAATGTCCTTCAATACTGTTTTCCTATATGCTTCTTCTTGGGCAAATAAAATCACCCGAAGCTTTTCCTTTTTGAAAGTTTTCTTTGTTTTCTCTATTAGTGTGAATCTAATTACACCACTTGTAATACTTTTCTCTGACATTTTCTTCCCTATCTTATTATGAGAAGTAGGCTTTTGCCATTGGGTGATCTCAATCTATGTCAATGTCAATATTTGCACCAACTTTGCATCTTCGGACTTGCTCACTACGTTCACTGCAGAGGGAATTGTGTTGCTCGCAAATTATATGAGGTTGTCTGACTGTCACAAAACATTGGAGTGACATAGCTTAAGTTCCACTAGATTTTTCGGTGAAATTCACCTTCCTCAGCATAGGACTTCTTCTCAGTAAGAAACTAGAATCATGCAACTAGACATCCTGAAAGCACTTGTAACTCTACAAAATGCACGTATTGCTCTGCAAACCCAAGAAAGGCTTACGAGTTTATATTTCCATAGAATGCCACTTTCATAGAGCAATAGCTGTAAGCAAGTTCCCAACTTCAAACTCCTTAGCTTTTCCCTTTAAAGCCACATCAGGCTTCAAATTACCAGGTGCTTTAATCCCATTGCATTACAAGGGCTTTTCTTTAGCATGTAATTTTTGTGAGTTGAGGGAATTTGCAGTGATTTTACTTCGATCCCTTCTGACAATTGTGGTCCATTATCCCCCACCCACCCTCTCCCTCCAAACAGCCTAGTTTGTTTACTGAAATGATATACTGGCAGGGTTTGCAAAACCCGGCCTTGTACAGTCATTGATGTCAATGCTCAAGGATGATGCTTTTGAAATCTCTGACAATGTGGTGTGCAGGGGATTATATCGAGTATATAAAGCTGGTTCAACGCAACAAATTATATTTCCATGCGTTATGGCCACAATGAATTCTTGTTCAGGACATATTCGCGAGGTGTGCATTAACTAAGAACTTATCTCAGAGTGAAACAAATTACCCTGAAAGTATGTCGTTGCATTGGTGACAGTGTGACAGCCACGTGTATAATCCCAAGTGCAGGAAATGATCTAAAGACGAACAAAGATCAGATTCTGTGGATTATGTTTTCATCTTGCACGTAGCATTATGTACTCTCGTTTGTCTACACAAGAAGAGTCAGCAGAGTGCACTATACAGTGAATGGTAAACAATAATTGAATCAAGTAGATCAAACACTACAATACAATTATAATTCGTAAGTTCTACCTTTTTGTTCTTCATCTTGCATTTTCTTCTTTCTTAAGGATTTCTGAGTGATATGAGGTTCCCAACATATGGATGAACCATATATAGACGCTCATGCATGGCTACTACTTTCTCCAAGTATTTTTCCTTGATGTCGAATAGACAGCAGACGAGTGTACCTTTGACTTTTAATGTTGTAGGAAACCAGTTCCTGCGCGTTATTGAGTAGTAAAATTTCACCATTCTTTCTAAGGGAAATAGGACGAACATTTTTAACCTGCATCCTTTCTATCACCACTCCAATTTTCGTCCATGATTGCTTCATGTTGTAATCCTTCATAGTCCATATTTCAATATGATTGTTACAAGAATAATCAGCTATGGATAGACAGCCACCTAAGGTTACAAGTTCTTTATCAATCACATAGCTGAATTGACAAATGGGAAAAGTCCCAAAGTTTTCAGAGGCCAGCTGATTTAACCATACGATGCTTTCACTGGTACTGACGAGCCAATGCACTGATCCACAAACTAATTCTGATCAATGGCATTACTGCATACTGTACTGTAACACTTGTGGAACATTCTCTTATTTTCTGCACTGATTCAAGCTAACTGCGAGTACATAGGCTTCTGTTCTAGGATTGCCACCGCCAACCAAGGAGTGGAACATCTGTACCCGACCACTTGAATTCCTTACTATACTGGTCAAAACCAAATCCAAATACACCAACACTAACTTTAAGTTGAAAAGGCACACAACAAGGCAGTGTGACAGTCTTGCGTAGCAGGATTAGATATATATATGTACACTTGATTGTTAGCTGTACCTGGACTGATGCATAAGAGTTCGTGAGCGCAAGATGCAGGGCATAAGGAAACATGCCCTTACACTTTTCTCTTCCTAAGCGATTATATTCAGTTCTAAACTTTTAATAATGGATCAGGTAAGGTATCGTAACTTTGTGTGTTGGCCAAACATGTGTATCTAATATTTTTGATATGGACTGAAGTAGAATTCCCTTCCCAACTTACATTTCCCATGTGGATAACATTTTTGTTAAAGAAAAAGTTGTGTATTCTCGTGCCTAGCTTTCCTTTCTCTAATTCTCTCCATTCAAAAACTCACATGTGAGTCAAAATGCCTCAAAGATCAACCACTGTTCTCTTGGACGCAAACTTGTCAATCAGGATTTGCTTCCGCTCTTTGGACTTTCAACTCGGTCCTGCCTCATTATCAACTGGGCGGCCGCAGAGCTGCCCCAATGTTTTTCAAGATAACAGCCCTTTTAACGGGTGGAGCTGAGGAGCTGGAGCTACCGCAGCCCTTGCTAGCAATGTTGGTTGAACTTTTGGAGGGGGTTGAGGCAGTCTAAGAGGGGCACGAGGTCGAGTGTCTACTTTCTCAACCTGCTCTTTCTTGACATTCTCTCTCAATCTCATTCTCAGTCTTGAATTCTTGATAGCCTTAAGAGGTTTCTTAACAACCTTTTGCACACTTGCAACAGGATTACCTTTGGTCGTCTATTAGATCCTGGTCTACTACCAACTTCACCATTTTTACTTATCTCCGGCTTTTTAGGCGCAGCATTTTCCAATTTCTCTGCGTTCTCCAAAACCTCTCCTAATGACTCAATCATCTTATTTCTTTCCTCCACATTCTCCGTCTTCTCAATAACCGTTTCCCCATCAAGTTTCATCGGTGTCCAAACCTTAATTGGGATTCATATTAACAATTGGCTGTTCACCCTTAGGTTTCAAAACAGGCCTATGAGCCGGTTTAAGTACAAGATCACTATCATCATCTTTACTACCTCTAAATGTAGCATCCAACGATACCGAATTCCCCTTTTCCATAATCAAATCAGTAGTAACCAACACAATTCCATCTATTCCTAACCAAAACTAGTACATCCTTTAATAGCCGAATTCCTCAGCACTAATAACTTATTACAATTATTACCTTCAAAATAACCACATGAATTCACTCTCACTACACTTCCTAGACTAGCTAGTGAAGCCATTGAAGACATAATTCTTTAACTCCGCATTAACTAAAATAACTTCTTTATCCACTAGTCTACTTCAAAATATTGAAAAATGCGAAAATCCCAAGTCTCTAAATTTCCTATATTGTTCCAGATCATGCATGCAGACTCTACTAAGAATTTGATTATCTTTATTAGTTACATTCATCTCCATTCTTATTCATTAGTTTCAATAACCGCTTTCTAATTAGGCAGAATGTGATTTTGAAAGCTAAAAATATCACAATTTAGAAAAACAGCGATGCATGGATGATCATGTTATATGTTCGCTAGATTGCCGAGAGTTTTTGAGAAGTAGTAGCATTGCGTGTGTTTGCGGATGACAGATTAGAGAAGGGTGTCATGAGCCTCCCAATGAATTTTCATCCCAATGGAAACAAATTAGAAGTATGTAGAACTAAATCAACCAATAACTTAGACGAATCATACATTGGACGATTTGCACAATTCGATCACACAATAGACCAGCATATAGTTAAATTATACTTAACATATTCTACTGGGCTAACAAGGGTAGGCTCTCCCTGTGTCTATTGACTATTATTATTGATGCAGGACATCAAGCATACAACATAGGATACAATCTTTAAGCATTTAATCATATGATACAATCTTTTAGTTGCTAATATTATTGTTTTGAACAAGAATTACCCCTTTGGGGTTTACATACATATATCACATTATCATCTTTTGGACTTGATTTTCTGCTTCATAAGTCGTCAGCCTTGGACATAATAGAAAGCCTACTCGGTCTGGGTTGAAACACTTCTCTTCTTCTTGTTGGTGTTTTATTTCGACGAGATCCCCTCAAGGCTCTTCTTACCAACACCTTTTCCCCAGATACTCGAGTACTTGATTCTGCTGCAACTTTATCTTCTTGATTCTTATTATCTGTTGTGTTCTTCTTTTCTGCTTGAATTTTCTTATGAAACTTACACCTGAACGCACCCGCATGTGTCGATGGAGAGCACATGCAAGTTCTCTTTTGAACTGATGATACTTCAACACAACGCGGTTTCTTGATGCTTGGAGAAGTCGAAGGTGATGGTGATGACGACCCATAAATAATCAAAAGCCCAGAGGGAGGTCGCATTGATAAAACTGAATTTGATCGCTTTTGAAAATATCTACTAGGTAACAAAATAGGACCACTTGTCGCCATTGATTGTTGAAGATGGGGAGAGTTTTTCTTGAACTGTAAGAGTATTGTGAACCTAAAGCTTGGCACCGGCGTTTGTTTTATAGGCGTTGGAATTGAATTCGGACTTCAGAAGGGAGTTCTATCAGATTTCCAATTCGGTATGTTCGTGAATCGTGATTCGTGACCAACAAGTATTCTAAATTTAACGCTATATAAAGGCGGTTCTTGTTTTCCGCGTTATTGCTTTATGGGCTTGAGTTTATGGGCCGAATTAAATGTGTACTCGTTTCCATGTTTTGTTACTCTCACCACTCTCTCACGTCCAACAAAAGTACAAAAGAAACCGAGAAATAAAACCAAATCAAAATCGTATTCCTTCTTTGTCTCTCTCGACGCCTCAGCCCACTCTCCTACTAAATATGTTTTCAAAGCCCATCATATACATTAGATTCTTTAGAGTTTAGATTTGCTCAAAATCAATTTATTAGGAACATAAAGCATGTACCGAAATAGAATTATGGAAGACAAATACTCGAAACCCAAAACTAAAATCAATTAGTCATAGTCTAGCTATAAACAAATCCAAATATTTGGCTGAAATTGTTTGTACATCAAAAAAAAAAAATCAGAATGAAACCCTTTGACAATTAGACTAACAAAATCCTTGTCAATGTTGATTTTAATCTTGTTATATCCCTGGTTAATCCAATTTGTTGTCATCACATTAATACTTACATAATCTATACCATTAAGTATGGTGTATGAGGAAGAACTGAAGAAGAGAGGGTGATGTGGGGTTAGAGAAGAAGTTAAATTGCTAAAGTTCATACAGGATTTGGAGAGGGAAGAAGTGATATTCCTTTTTTCTCATTCATGAGAGAGAATGAAGAAGTGATATTTTATGAAATTGCCATTGGTTTTTTTTGTGTGTGTTTTATGTTGCCCACGTGAGAGGGGTATACACGTTAGCATGTCACTAAAAACGGGCCAAAAGGCCTGTCTCCCTAGAATTATTGTTTGTTACTTCGCCTCATTGTCACCAAGTTCGAAAAAAAAACGCGTTTAAAACCCGAGATATTGGCAAGGCGTCTGGTTCCAGTTTAAAACCCGGGTTTTTCAAAAAAACCCGTTTTAAACGTTTTAGACTTAAAAAACGTTTAAACCCCGAGATTTTGAAAATCTCCCGTTTAATTATTATTATTTTTTTTTAATCTAAAAGAAAACACGAAGAAGAAAAAGGAGTTTTGAAGTTTACCTTTTTGAAGAGTGGGCATTAGATTGACTTTTCTCATTTTATTATCAACCGACTCGCTTGTAAGTTAATGGTTCTTAGGAGTTGATTATAAATAGATATTCTCACTGACTAATTGGCTGAAATGAAATTATTAACGAAAAAAGTGGGTTATAAGGTTACTAATCATTATTATATAGGGAAAAAAAGGAAAAGAAATATACTAGTTAATAATGATGAAGCGAAATTGTTCCTAATGATAATTGGAAGCAAGTGTGTTAGCTTTATATGGACTCTTATATGGGTACATCAAGCAGTTATATGTAGCTTGTACTTAAAAACAAAGTAGGGCTCAAGCACTGAAGAAGTTATGCTTGGTTAAGGTATATATTTTATTAGTATGGATAAATCAGTTGGAAGCAAAAATCTGGAGTGAAAGAGATTTGAATATGATGATAATTTATTGTGGATGATCATTGGAGAACATAAAAAATAACTGTTTCTGGACTTTGTTCGTAGTTGGGAGTTTGGAAGGTTTTTGTATTATTTTGATTAACTTGTAAGTATATGATAACAAAGAAAAATCAGGTAATATTCAAGAACCAATAAGACTCAAACATTTTTCATTAACTTATTCTAAGCAGGCACGCTTACATGAAATAGTTACATTGTTTTTCTTTATTATCTATGATGCTACCATGATCCTTAATCATAAAAAGTAGTAATGCCCTTATTTTGTTTCAAATTTAATAATTGTAAAAGAACTGAACACCTAGACTATGAATAGTTAAAGCATATACACATGTCTTGCCTAGTATTTGACCATGATGAACATCCCACAATTATTTGCACATTTGTTGTTTCAACCTATGCAGGTCATATCAAATCGTCTCAGAGTTCGTCAAATTAGGATGTCTTTCAGACATAGTTACATATACTAATACCTTTCTACTTCCTTACATCCTCACTTCCTAACATTCCAAGAGGAGGAACTCGGGAAAGTATATGCAAATTTTATATAAAAAAATACGATGACAAATATAGCGTATTAAAGAGTATGTGAATCAATACATACCGAATGTATGGCTTCATTCACATGAGGGTACAAAATTTCCTTGTAAATCGGATCTAACATGAGGATACAATTTAAGTTCCCATCCACGCATGAATTCAGAAAATTGCATAAACCAAGCATCATCCTTGCTAAAACTTGAGAACATAAGAGGAGAGGATTGAGAACAAACCGGCATGAAATAGTTTCATAAATTTTTGTCATACTGATTGAAGTATTGAAGAAGCTCACCTTTAAATCATGATTATCACGATTTTCAGCTTGGGACTTAAGCATTCCCGTATCGTCTACTCTGCCAAGTTTCATATCAAAAGCATTAGTAGTGACCATGGGCAAAATTTGTTGCCGTGTAACATCTACTAATTATATATATCTTTACAAATATCGATTGAATCTTTGGCAGTTCTTCCTCCCCGCTATCTAAGGATAGCCCTAATCGATCTAGTACTTTTTCCCAATAACATTTTTCTTTAATTTATCAAACCCTGTCCACTTTTCAAGACTATCTTCGCTTGAAACGCCTAAAAAATCTGTTGAGAAAGCATCGTAGTAGGAGTATCACCACCATAAACAAAAAGTGAATGCTCAAGGAAAATGACATATAATGTGTCGTCTTACACTTTAATCCGCACTGGATATTCACGTTTCGAGTTGCTAGCATTATTTGTTCCCTAAGAACACGTGTGCAAGTCACCTGTTTAAGAACTCGGTAACAGTTGCAATTGTCTTCTGTCGGAATGCCTCCTTAATATTTTTTACAACCTTTTCTTGCAAGTGCGAAAGTCTGCACAAACATTGTGGAAGCATTTGTTTCCCATCTGTCATGTAAAAAATTGGAACACATGTCTCTCAAGTACCTTAGATCTTTATCACTTAAACCTATAAACCTTTGATGATGGGTCTCCCTTATGCTTCGTAATACCAAAGTGATTATATATCTGAAAAGTCTTGTAAGATGGATATAATATAGAGGGACTGAAAGAAACAACACAATAAATGCAATAAAGTTATGCAGATTATTATAGTTTCTTATAATACGTATGATAAAGATGGACTTCATGTCTAAATGCAATAAAGTTACAGAAGATAGCACAATAAGTTTTCTTTTTAAGAACACAACTAATAATAACAACAAATTAATATAAAATATCTCCATCGCATGATCTACTTTGACACATTTCAGCTTTTGGCCTATAGATAAAGCAAAAGTAAATGTGATTCAAATTAGTAAGAAGAGTCATGTAGAATTGTGGTAAAGGTAAATTTGTTTTGAATATAAGTAATGTTTAAATACCTTGTTTTCTTTTATCTTACGCACCCTTTTAGATGGAGGTCTAATGACTGAAGTCTGGGATGATTCATTCGAATATTCAGTCCAAATTACCTTTGACAAAAAAGCAGATAGAAGATAAGTGAATGTCTAACTATTTTTTTAAAATGGAAACATATAAAAGTAAAACACATACCACATAAGCTTTTCTTTTGTAAGTTTTATCAGTTCTGTTTTTCTTATTTGAGGAGTTAGGAATGTCAGTGGACCTTTCCAAAGGAAGTTGCTGCTAGAAAAAAAGAACATAATAAGAATAAAGCGTTGAATCAAGGAATATGCATTTTTTTTTTGTATAGATTGTTAGTCATTGGCAGTAGGGTAAAAGTAAATGAATACCTTTTCTTTCATAAGAGTTGAGCTGTTTTGATGCATGTTGTCAGGTAGTTGGGCTTGGAAGGTATCATTTAGAATCTGTGATGGCTCATTAACCGATTGTATAATAAGAGGTAAAATAATAAATATAAGCCAATGATAAATAAGCATGTTATTGCTAGCTAGTGTAATAAAACCGAATGGGTTCTGAAGGGGGAAAAAGTGAAGTATGTATTTAATAAAGAAAACACATTCATAAAGGATAAGTTTGTATATCTATTTACCTGTTCAATATCTTCTTGTATTTGGAGTGAATCAAGTTTGTAATCCACCTGAAAAACCTTATTAGCTGTAAAGCCATACCTGCCTTGACTCTGGATGTTGTATTGGCTGATTTTTATCTCAAACACTATCGAAGTACCAATAATTTCATCTATTATGGCCTTAACAGTCTGGATACCGTTTGCCTAAGCCAATAATTGATAATTATTCAGTGACAATTATGTATTTTGTAAAGATATATTGCATGGCACAAAGAGTGAATGTGAATATTTAGATAGCGTTGTAATGGTTTTACCGATTCCATAAGCTTCTCCAACTCAGAAGCTGAATGTTTTAGCAGTGCTTCTGCTTCATCGCCAAATATAGTTATTAGGGTACTTTCTGTGTCATCTCGAATGCGAGCTTTCAATTGATATCTAACATACAGTTGTAATAGATAAAAATCATAAAGTTGCGAGAAGTGGTAAATGATTATATTAAAAAAAATGAATATGAACACATACCTAGCATCTGGAGATGGAATAGCGTTGTTGCAATTATTGCACCAATAGTGATCACCTTTGTCTATAACTTTCTTACGACAGCCGATTTTGGTGCAGGACTTATAGAACGGTGCATAATCATGAACAATATCATTAATAATTGTTGTGCATGTGAAGACTTGCCCCTGTATGAAATGTAAGTATATTGAGCAAAGTAAAATTAAATATGGTTGATAGGCAAATGTAGAGTAACTTACAACAGAATCTCTGTTTAACATCTGAAGAATTTGCGAAAGCGTTTTCCTGTTTCTCAAATATCTGTCCTTCATATTACGTTCAACTGATGATGATGCTTGTAGCAGTGAAATATTTCTTTCTTTGAAAGTGGAGCTGTAAAAATATAAAATCTTTTGTCATACTTAATCAATGGCTAGTTAATGAAAGCGTATATTATATTTTTAATAAGGCTTTTTTTTTTTTTTTTTTATCACCTGTTTTGTAATTCTAACACTTCTGGAATTTCCAAGTTGACATAGATCTTGGTTGCACTTGTTGAATTAAGGAAGTATTTATCTGACAAAGAAGGAATTTAAGATTGAATAGGTAATGCAAAAAAAAAAAAGTGCTATATAGATTAAAAATCCTATATAATCACCATAATAGCCCGAGCAGGTTAGCTTAAGTGACAACCAACACCGATGCGCTTCGTTGCATACGTAATAACATTATCCATCAATTTATCTTGCATTTTCCCGAGATTAATTTTCAGTTCAGTTCCACTGCATAGATAATATATTATTGTGTTAGTGTGTAGATTTGATTATGCATTTTTTATATTCTAAATGAGCATATGGAAAAGACAGACCTGCTATTCTTCAAGAAAATCTCTTTCAACATGAGTCCTTTTCTAAACATTAATTCTGAAACACCTTCAAGAGTACCATAGACATCTGGAAAAAAAATTTGATGAAATAGTCATTTCCAGTTTTTTTTAAGAATTAAAGACTTGTATTATATCACAGCAACTTACCTTTCAGATTCGGATTTTCTTTTGGAAGCAGGCTAATCTTGTTAAACTCAACGAAGTCAAAATTATATTTTGGAATCTCAGGGTGTGCTTCGGAAGATCCCCTAACAATAGTATCCCATCTGATAAGTATAAGATATTCGTGTTGAACGGGGCGGTATGAATCTGTTCTACTTTGCACACTGAAGTTTTCAATGTGATATACATGTCCTTCCTCAAGAACATTTAAAAATGTGTTGGAATGGTTCTTAGGAACAACTGCTTGAATTTGATTTCCCTGAAAATAAATAAAAGTATTTAGGCAATTTCATAATGGGGAGAATTTAATGTAACTAAACATAAATGACTTATACGAATTACCTGTTCATCAATCAGGACAACATCAAATCTTTTCTTCTTCTCTTGGGAGTCTTTACTGTCGAAGGTCCATCTTCTCGAGACACGAACTTTAATTTTACACCGTTGAGTTCTATCAGTTAATTCAGACAATTGAACATATTCTTCTGTACCCATTTTTTACGTGTACCTAAAGTGGAATGGATTAGTTGAAAGGTTAAAAAAACCAACAACATGCAAAGTACTAAAATAGCGAAATCTTTTTTTTTGTGGGTTTTTTTCTCTAAAAGTAAAAATCAATCTAGAAAAAATTTAAAATCTGTAACTTAAAAGTGAGGAGATTTAGAAGCCGACCTTTTTGGAGTGATTTGGGTACTCGTTGTTCTTGGTGATGACGCATAAGAGAATGGAACAGCAGTAGAAGAAGAGAGGGATTTGAAAATGCAATTTTTTTAGTATTTATAATAAGCATCATCATACATTCTGGGGTAGTTAGGATTGTCAATGTATTAAGTAACTGAATTTGTAATCTAAACGGTGTGTAGAGAGTATCTATTTTAAAATAGACTAAACTGAAGCCTAGATTCTTGGCTTTAAGGGAAGTGGTTGTGTAACTGGTTATAACTGAAATACTATGGAGGTTAAGATGGTTGTTAGGTCCTATATCCAGTTCAGGCCAGTTTTTGCAAGAAAAAAAGGAAAAAAGTATCAACCATTTTATTGCGGGTGAAAAAAATTATGTGGGAAAAGATCTGTAAGACGTGTAGTAATTCCTGATAAAATACTTGAATATTATTTCAAAACGGGTAAATCCAAATTATGATATTTTCAAATAAAAAAAAAGTTATGAAATTTTTTTTTGTTAGGCAAACCTCTGTTGAACTTTAAAAGCAATATTAGTGATGATAGTTTTTGCATAACGAGACATGGAAAAAATTAACGTGAAGACGTTCAAAAGAGTGTCTGTGCTGAAATACCACTATGTGTAAATGATTTGATTATAGTCATCTCTGTATGAATTAATGTGAAGGAACAAAGTCAAGTGTGTTATGTATGTCGAGCGAAGTCCCGTATCATACATCAACAATGGCGACAACAATATAGTCTTGTCTAGAGTTCAATTCCTAATTCCTAATCTGTTAAGCGGTAATTAGAGCAGCAAAATAGATGAAGCAAAGATCGCTATCAAAGCAGCAAAGAAGGTGATCATTGAACACCCGACCCGGAAGAAGTGATGTTGATAAAAACCCCAAACAAACAAGCCTCTGCAAAGACTGTCAATTAAGCCTTGTTACTACATTAGTTGGTGGGGACTGAGTCGACATCTCCAATGAGAAGTTCCAGCTGGAGCTAAAATGGGATTTTCTGCGCCAAACCAAGTGCCACCACTATCTGACCAATATAGATAAAAACGCTGCGGGGACGTAGAGATCAATTTAAGTGACATCCATAGCAGTTTAAAATGCTGCAGGTACTTTCCTCAATCCGTATCTTGATCTTTGCAGGGATAAATAGCAGTTGATGTGTTCAAAGTCTTTTGGTTTAACCTTCAACCAAGACCCGGCAACTCTCATCTGCGGCAACGAATATCCCATATTTACCTCTTGCAACATGAGCCACATGGCCTAGACCTTCCCAATTATCTGTGTAGACTGTTTGTTCAAAGAGAATAGGAGGCACTCCCATTTCTGCAAGAGTTCAGTACCAAAGGGAAACTCCATTATAATACATATGTTTAAAACTCGATACAAAGTCAAGCAAACATACATAGTAGGGACGTTTCAATTCTCAAGATTTTTCATTCTTCAATTTGCGGCATGTTCTGTATCGGCACTTGTCAAGAGCCCGATCGGGATTTCTCTTGAACCATTTGGAATGGATTGAGGAAAGTAGGGTGGCCTCCTATATGCCCCGATAACATCTCTGTAACGCCCTTTCCGATGTCCGTCTCGAAAAGCTCATTGCGTGCAACTAAAACCTCAAAAGAATTTGGCAAACTCAGATCGAATCTTAATCAGTATGCGCATAAGGACCATGATAAACATCTGCGAAAATTAGTGGACATCTACAATGAGTAGAGACCCCGGAGCTAAAAAGCGAAGGTTACGTGACGAACCAAGTGGAACCACCATTGATTGACAGGGGGAGGGGGACGATATGTCATGAAAGGTTTAATTTCTTGATGTGAATAGTTCATGTAATCAAAATATATTAATGTGGCCTATGTTATGTCTTTCAAAAGTCTTGAGCAATTATTTAGCAATCAACCTAAAATATTGTACAGTATTTTCCAATTATCACTCAGCAGCCAAAGAATGATCGAAGTGCATTACCTGAGTAAAGCAGCCATTAAAAAGGTGAAGATAGGAATAGTATTTGCAGTCACTGCGGCCAACGTTTTGGATGTGTAAAGCAGTGCAATGCCATACACGTTCAAGCAAATGGTATTCCTAAATTTATAAGCACCGAAGTTCGATAGAGTTAAAAGTTTTTCTGCTTTATATTGGCTGAATACATTAAAGTTAGCAGAATAGTATAAACTGACCCAAATAAAGAAAGCATGAACATATTGCTGAAGGCTATAAAAGACAGTGGTGGAGCTTTATCTCTATTGGACATTTAAAAAGAGAAAATACCATTGAAACAGTTTTACGTTTACACTAATCAAACAGTTTTACGTTTATCTCTGGTCGCAAATCACCCTTGAATGTTTAGGACAGTAACAATCCTTTCCTTTTTCTATGAAGGTCCTAAACATTTGCGACCAGAGATTCCTAGTTGGTGTGATCCAGTGTGGAGATCATTAATGGAAAGGTGCTGGTGGCCGGTTCTACCTTATAGCAAAATAAGCAGCCGCTTAGGGCCCGCAGCTCTTATTGTGAAAAAAAAAAGCTCACTATTTGTTTTTCATTTATTTTAATCCAGTAGATAAACAGTTTTACATTGGAAAATTGGAAATTAGAAAATCACATTAGCGTTTTCGCCTTCTCCAACAAATAAACAGGCACGCCTCTATAACTAATTAAACTTCTTCAACACCCTATGACAATTTATCAAATTGAAGCCAACACTTCAATATTATTTCTTATTTAGTTTTTATATATTGTTTATTTTGGTGTAGAATTCTCTCTCTCTCTTGTGTAATTCTTTATTAAATAAATATATTGAAATTTCAAGTTTGTGACATTGTTGCTTGACCATGATCTGCTACGATGTTATAGGTGTAGGACATTTTTTTATTCTTCCACTATTCCTCATGTATTTATGGTGTTTTGTCTTAGATATCTCTGTATATGAAGATCTCTCTCACAACACTTATATGTTTCTACTTCACTTTGTATTTTTGTTCTTTTTATCAATAAAATTCAATTAAAAAAAAATTTTGTGAAGAGACTATTCAAGAAAGAATAAAGAAAATGTTAGGATCAATTTTGACAATAATTGTTATCTTTTAAATTTCTTGTTATAAAAAAAATATATTTGTAGGGGAGATTATAGAAAGAAAAAAGAAAATGTTAGGATCAATTTTTACAATAATTGTTATCTTCTAAATTTTTTGTTATAAAAAAAAAATTGTGGGGGAGACTATTCAAGAAAGGAAAAAGAAAATGTTAGGATCAATTTTTACAATAATTGTTATTTTCTAAATTTTTTGTTATAAAAAAAAATGTTTGTGGGGGAGACTATTCAAGAAAGAATAAAGAAAATGTTATAATCAATTTTGACAATAATTATTATCTTTTAAATTTCTTGTTATAAAAAAAAAAATGCTTGTAAGGGAGACTATTCAAGAAAGAAAAAAGAAAATGTTAGGATCAATTTTTACAATAATTGTTTTCTAAATTTTTGGTTATAAAAAAAAATTTTGTGGGGGATACTATTCAAAAAAGGAAAAAGAAAATGTTATGATCAATTTTTTACAATAATTGTTATCTTCTAAATTTTTTGTTAAATAAACTAAGCGTTTGTATTCATATGAAATAATTTAAACAAATCATATCGATCTATAAAATGTAACAATTTTATTGGAACTTTGCTTAGGGCCCCGATTGCCTTGAGTCGCCCCTGCATCTGATTCAGGTTCAAGACCATCTTTCTCAATCATTGCCAAAGAACTACGTGCCATGGCAGCAGTTCTGAACACCAAGTGATCATTATAATCCAAAATCTACTATCTATATACTAAAACAGAGACCTTTAAAGGAGGATTTTCTCTCTCCTATGTGTCACTCTAATATGAGAGTTAGATTTTTCTCTATCCTATGTGGCACTATAATATGAAAGATAGTATTTTCTAATAGCCTACAATCCTACCTACATTGAACCTCTTTGGAGAGTTTGAGTGTATTTCTAATTCTTATATTTGGAGCTCTTTGGAGAGTTTGAGTGTATTGTCAATTCTTATATATTTGATAAAATAAAAAAAAAATGCTAAAAAATAGGTGATTTGTAGAATGTAATTTCATATTACGAATCAAACACTTTTATTGTTCTAATTTTTATATATTTGATCAAATAAAAAAATTGCTAAAAAATAAGTGATTTGTAGAAACTAATTCCATATTACAAATCATACAATTTTAGTGTCTATGAGACTATGATAAAACACCGACTTATTTTGAATATATCTTTAACACGTAACAATTATACTAAAAATAACATCACAAAATATATAATAGAAAATGAAAAAAAAAATAATAACGACAAAGCAATAATGACAAATATTTTAAAATATGTATAATATTGAATGAAACTAAAAAAAAAAAAAAAAACAATTAATGGGGAACCAAAAACTGGATGCAAATGTATCGAACTAACCTCAAATAATATTTAACGGAAAATCGGAAACTGGATGCAAATACAAGCATTAAACTAATCTTAAAAATTAATTAATAGAAAATCGGAATATGGATACAACTACATTAAACTAACCTCAAAGAATAATTAACAGAAAATCAAAACTTGGATGCAAATACATCAAACTAACATTAAAAAATAATTGTCATAAAATCGGAAACTGGATGCAAATACATTGAGCTAACCCTCAAAGATTAAATTAACAGGAAATCGAAAATTGAATACAACTGCATTGAACTAACCTCAAAGAAAAATTAATTATAAATTAGAAACATAATGCAAATGCGTGGAACTAATCTTAAAAAATAATTAACGGGAAATCGGAAACTATATGCAAATACAACTTTATCAAATAATAAACGAGAAATCAGAAACTGGATGCAAATACATTAAATTAATCTCACAGAATAATTAACGGGAAATCAAAAACTGGATGCAAATGCATCGAACTGACCTTGAAGAACAATTAACAGGAAATTGGAAATTGGATGCAAATGTATTAAACTAACCAAAAAATAATAACGATATAAATCAAACCGGATGCTGTGGCATTGAATTGATCTCAAAAAATAAATAACGAGAATTGGAAATTGGATGCAACTGCATTAAACTAACCTCAAAATATAAATAACGGAAAATCAGAAACTGGATGCAAATGCATTGAACTAACCTCAAAACATAGTTGGGTTATATGTTGTGGGAATGTCTCTATAAATATAGTTTTGTATTTAAAATGGTGTTTATCTTATCTCTTTTCGTATTCAAGTAGCTTCAATATATATGAACTTCGCTTTATTAGGCAATCTCACAAAACATCAATCAAACTTCTATTATTAAACAACAAAATGAAGTTGAATGATTTTATCAAATTTTTTTTTTTTTTTTAATGGAGAGTGAGGTTTTCACGTTATAAGAAATTTGGTTTAGTGATAAATATAATATTAATATATAATAGTTACGAGATATTTGCAAATATTTTCAGAATAATTAATATAACAACACCCGTTCCTAGATAATCTTTGAAGATCGATTCCATATAGTGAGTCATGCATAATTTAAAGAATAATTAACTGGAAATCGAAAACTGAATAATCTTCGATGATCCCACATAGTAAATTAAGCATAATTTACTTTTTATGTCATGTTTGCAATGACACTACAGATGGATCAGTAGAACTTGGTATTACACACCACATTAGATAATTATAAGGAAATCGAAAACTGGATTCAAATACATAACTGAGCTCAAAGAGTAATTAACGGGAAATTAGAAACTTTATACAAATTGCATTAAACTAACGACAGAGAATAATTAATGGGAAATTAGAAATTGGATGCAAATCTTTGAAAAATATTTAACGAAAAATCGGAAATAGTATGCAAATACATCAAACAAACCTCAAATAATAATTAATGAGAAACCAAAAACTTGATGCAAATGCATTGAACTTAACTCAAAAAATAATAAACAAAAAATAAAAAACCGAATGCAACTGTATTGAACTAACCTCATAGAATAATTTGTGGGAAATTGGAAACTAAATGCAAATGCATTGAAATAACCTCAAAGAATAGTTAACGGGAAATCAGAAACCGGATATAATTGTATCGAACTAACCTCAAAGCATAAATAATCAGAAACTAGATGCAGATGCATTGAACTAACCTTAAAGAGTTATTAACGGGAAATTGAAAACTGGATCCAAATGCAATGAAGTAATCTCAAAGACTAATTAACGAAACATTGAAAAATGGATGAAACCGCACTGAACTAACCTTAATGAATAATTAACGGGAAATTATAAATTTGATGTAACTGCATTGAACTAACCTCAAAAAATAATTAATGGGAAATCGGAAACTTGATGCAAATGCATTGAACTAATCTCAAAAACAATTAACATAAAATCGAAATCGGATGCAAATTTGCATTGAACTAACCTCAAAGAATAATTAACGGAAAACCAAAACTGGATGCAATTGCATTAAACTAAAATCGAGATTAACTAACTAAAAAAAATAAAAATTGGATGCAAATGCATTGAAATAACCTCAAAAAATAGTTAACTAGAAATCGGAAGTCGGATGTAAGCGCATCGATCGACCTGACCTCTCAAAGCATAAATGTCCACTTTTTTAGCCTTCTCACATGAATAATTACGAGTAATTAGGAACCCAAAACGAAAGTGAATTTATAAAAAGACCCTTACATATATGTAAAACCGTATAGAAATTATAAACTATCGAACTAACCTAAAAAACAATTAATAGGAAATCGAAACTGGATCTGGATGTATTAAACTAACCTCAAAGAGTAATTAACGGAGATTGGAACATGGATGCAAATACAATGAACTAATCTCAAAGACTAATTAACTAAATATCGAAAATTGGATGCAATGTCAGATCAATTAACCTTAATGAATAACTAACTGGAAATCATAAAGTGAATACAATTGTAAGACCGAACTAACCTCAAATAATAATTAATGTAAAATTGGAAACTTGATGCAATTTGATTGAACTAGCCTTAAAGAATAATTAATGAAAAATTAGAAACTGGATGCAACGTACTACATTAAACTAATCTCAAAGAATATATAATTAATGGAAAATCAAAAACTTGATGCAAATGCATTGAACTAATAACCCTAAAACATATTTGTATTATATGTAGAGAGAATAAATGTCTCGACAAATATAGTTTTGCATTTTAAATAGTATTTATTATAATTTTTTTTTATTGTGATTGGGAATGTCTTGCTATTCAAGCAGCTTCAATATTATTTTGGCCACATTGGACATTCTCACAAAACTTTAATCAAACTTATATTATTAAACCTAACAATAAAAAGAAGTCGATGAGTTTTATTAAGGTTTGGTGCTTCCTTTTTATAGAGAATGGTGCAAGAAATTTAAATGAGTAATTAATATAATTTTTATTTTTTCATAGTTATGCATAGTTGCTAATATTTTTTAGAATAATTTAATATAATGACACCCGTTCATAGGACACGTTCATGTGATAAATCTTTTCAAATGAGAGTAGTGTATTTTTTGATGATATGAAAATAATCAATCTGTTTTAGTGATTTGTACACATTAGTACATAAAATTTGAATAGTGATGATTTGACTAAATCACTATAAATCTAATAAAACTATTATACAAGCTAGATTAAGTTTAAGATAATTTTATTTGAAAATTATGGATTAATATTCTAAACCATAAAGTGAAAAGGTTATCTCAATTTAATCCCTTAGTTTCCAAGTACTTTATACACCATAATCGCCGCTTCATTAACATATTTCGGGTTTATCTTCAATAAAAATATATTCCGATTCAAAATTTGCCGCTAAATCACTATAAATCTAAGAAAACTATTATACAAATTTTTAACCGAAGTTTAAGATAATTCTATTTAAAAATTACGGATTAATATCCTAAACCACAAAGTGAATATCTTTATCTCAATTTGATCCCTTAGTTTAAAATTCTTTACGCATAATAATTGCCGCTTCATTAACGTATTTTGATTTATTTTTAATAAAAATATATTCTGATTCGAAAATTTGTGTGAGACATTTTGTAAAGCTTTTTCAGCACACAAAATATTTAATAGATCCCGGGCGTATGCCCGGGTCCAAAATCTAGTGAAGTCTGTTATAAAGTACATAGTATAATGAACACGCTAAGATGTTGATGCATGTGATACTGATTGCCGTCCAGTTATGTCCTGAATGTTACTCAAATCGGGTTGGGGAATGCTGTAAATACGAGGTTTTTGTACAGTTGCTACAATCTTCAAAGGAAGACTCTTAGTAGTACTGTATGTCTGTCTATATGTTGCAGAGTAACTAGTCAATTTCAGCCCGTGGGCCATAAGTAAACAAATATGTAATGGCCCCGCATCTTAATGAGTGGACCTTTGTTTTGGGCCCATGTTATTACTAAAATTAAAAACAAAATTTTGAGTCCAACTCTAAAACCTTCAGCTGACAAAAACGCTAACATTTTTTTTTTTTTCATTATTCTTGCTTGCAAATAAAAATGGGTGTTGATAATTTGGAGGATTTGATAGCAACCAATGATACTTCAATCCACGAAGAAAGAAAGCTGAAAAATAAGAAGAAGAAGAAGAGAGCTGTGGAAAACGCGGGTAAGAGTTATTGAAATTGGAATCTCAGAACTAACCTTGTTTTTTGCGTGAATGCTTTTCTTAAATGCTGTAGATGTACTGCCTGTTCAAGATGATTTGAATGAACCTACCATTGGTGAGAAACTTGCAAGTTTAGAGTTACTTGAAGATGATAAAGTCAAAACTCCCGAAATAGAGAGCACTAAGCCACCAAGTGCAGATTCAGTTCATGTGTTGCTTAAGCAGGCACTACTTGCTGATGACCGTGCATTATTGTTGGATTGCTTGCACACGCGAGACGAAAAGGTTTGTCACTCTTATGTCTTATCCAAAGTAAAGTTTTACTAAAAATTTTATTAATTTCTGAGACCAGGCATGTATTCTTTGTCTTTAGATGTTAATATGCCTATGCTGCGTATCTGTTAACTTGAAAGATATTACTGGCCATTTGTTGCCAATGCCATTGTCTGTACTGTACTGATCAGCACATTGGATTCTCTCAGGTTATTGCAAATTCAATCTCCCTTTTGACTCCATCAGACGTTCTCAAGCTCTTGGATTTCTTGATTTCTATAGTTCAGTCAAGGTAAATTGTCTGTGATATTCATGGGTTGTTGGATTACACACATCTGATAATTATGAATGTTTTAACTGGTTACCTCTGTACCATACAAATCTGTGTCTGAACCTTGAATTCACGGAGTACAGAGCAGAAACATTTTTTGTTCTCCCCCGTTTTCATCCGAGTAAAATTTGATTGGAGTCAAAACAAAATTAGCACTTCCATTTATGGTTGTTATTTTTGTATCCAAATTCCAAAACACTTTGGTGGATTTTAATATTGTGCATTTTTAATACCAGGGGTGCAGTTGTAGTTTGTGCGCTCCCGTGGTTGAAAAGTCTGCTTCTTCAACATGCAAGCGCTATTATATTCCAAGATTCTTCTATACGTGCACTGAATTCTCTATATCAGGTCTCTCTCTCTCTCTCTTGTAGAGGTATACTGTATTGCAACGACAAATTCAGATGTTTTCTCACACAGATTTACTTCCGATTTATTTACTATCTGGATATTTATTTGTCTTGCAGATTATTGAGTCTAGAGTTTCGACTTTTCAGTCAGCTCTTCAGCTATCTAGTGTTTTGGATTACCTTTTTGTAGGGGTGAGTGAACTTATAAAAGGAGGTCTTGGTGATAATACTTCTTGCTAATCCCATTTCACTTTCAACAGATTTATGATGACATGGCTGATGAGTCAAATACTTTTTCACCCACTATTTATGAAGACAAGGATGAAAGTGATGAGGATGAGCCTGATGATGCTACAGAAACTGATAATGAGAGTGATGAACCCCCACCAATAAATGGTTTTAGTGATCTTGATGTGAGTGATGGCATGAGTGAGTGACATTATTGTTAGTAATGGATGCAGGTATTTGGAAGAAAGGGTGTAGAACTCCACCATACAGATGTATCGTCCCATTTCTGCAGACGCTACGGGTATCCATCGGTTGCTGCTTGTGGTGTTGTATTAAAGCCTCAGGGTTTTATGCAAAGTTTTGACCTTAGGTGATTGTATACTTTTTCAATGCGTTTATATGAATTATTATTTTATGCTAAATTGTGTCCATCGGTTGCTGCGTTTGGTGTTTGTATTGTTGCGTTTAGCATCAGGATTTTACTAAAGTTTAGACCTTACGTGATTGTATACTATTCTAATGCGTTTATATGAATTACAGTTTTAGGTTCAGAGTATCAAGAACATGTTTGGAGTAAAAAATCCTGACCTTTAGTGCCATGCATCACGTTCTAATGACCTGGAAACCCCCTCAACCCTCCTTGATGTCCATATGAGCTTTACATGTAGCAAGTATGAGAATGAACTAGAAGTAGACAACTCGTAACTATTCTCTGGCTCAGTAACAGTTGTTCCCATGAACACCCTTGCAGTTTCATGTATTTGTCACCAAGGTTGATGCTTCATCTTTTCTCCTCTTTTTCCAAAAACAGCACACGCAGCTCTTCCAAGTGTATTGTCTTGTTCAATGTTCCATCTTCTATTTTAATCTCTTTTCTCACCTCCTCGGCCATTTCAGGAGCTAATAGTGACGTGAAATATAATGCCCAGTTAAACAGTTTAGCGTTTTTTTCATCCACGTCAGATATATAAGCAACTCACAGAAAACAATTCGATCCCCCATGATTAAATAGATTTTCTAAACAAACAAACCTACAAGAAGAAGATCGTCCTTCACCATCTATTCAGAGCTTATATTCTTTTATCAACTCTTGCACGACGCTCGTGTAAGCACACAAAACCATCCTTTTGTCTTGGTCATTGATTTCCGCTATTTAGAACTGTTTAGAAAACGATCATTCTTTTTTAGAATGTCACTGCCTCCATAACAGCAATTGCCTCAAATTGGGCATAATAAAATCACACATTCAACTGATTCGTGCGATCTAGTAGCCTCTCAAAGAGTTCACCTTACATGTCTCGGGTGTATAAGTACCTTCCACATGCACCAACTCTTGCATATCCAATAAAGTCGTTGTTGAGCTACTCCAAGTTCAAAAGTACTTCTACCCTTCTGAAATGCTCTTTTTGGTGAAGCAATTGTCTAGAGCCAATTCCAAGAACTCCTCGTATGTGACATGAACCCGCGACCCACCTAATTTAAGTCCATATATATAACACGTACAGCTCTTCATGCTGATAGTATTTCTTTCCTTCTTATGTAAACTTGATCACCGTGGTCCTTGACTCCTTTCTCTTCGGCACCAATAATGGCTTCACAAACTATCGTAGCAGCACCAATAATGGCTCATAGTTTTACAAACTCAACTTCCTTACAACCCACGAAAACTCTTTTTTCCTTTCCCAAGTCCATACAATTTTCTGGTACGTTGCATTCTTCTTTAAACATATAACGTTAGGTTGTTTTAAGTTTTAAGTTTTACGTTATGTGTGTTTTTTGATACATTCTGTTTTTTTTTTTGTTTCAGAGAGGAAGAAAGGAGAACTTTTGTCTTACAGATGTAGTGGACATAAAGCGCCTTTTGGTTCGAAAACCGAGTTCATAGTGCTAAAAAATATGTTCTTGTAAGCAGTTTAGTCCTTTTTTCTTTGGTGCAATTTGTGTGTGTAATTGCTATTGGGCATTGTAGTTAAAGATTATTTTTTTGCATTTTGTAGGAAAGGCTTGATGGTTCTTCAGAGGTTGAAAACGGGTAATGCTAGTAAAATTCCTGTTTTTTCACTTGTGAATTATTAGTAGCTATTGTTCCAACTTGGGCTTTTAGTGGTCAATGGTGTAGTTTTTTTTATATTTTTACTTGGTTTTTGTGTGATATATGAGTTCTATGAGTTTTACCAAGGAAATGTAGTTACAACTCTACAATGGTGTTCAATAATTCTCCTTATTAAGATCAAGGTCATTCACTTTTACATATACCCCTTTATTGATTCATGATTATGAGGCGAAATGGAGCTAAGATTTTGTAACTGTATATGATCTACTCCACTCTCGATCTACGTTTTGCTTGGGTCAGAACCACTTATTTTCATTAATTCTGTCTTGTGGGTTGTTTCAGTGATCTAATTCGACCAAAATTTTCCTTCCTTGAGTAATGTTGCGTATTACTCGAGTTGGTGCATCACTACTACCACCAAGTTCAGCTATAACTTCTTGGCCATGAGATTGAGACCTTCCCCTAGGGGATTTCAGGCTCCCTTCAGAGTGTTGTATTAAGTTGCATTGACTTGCTCAAGGTCCAGAGAGTCTTGCATATGAATATTCTTGCTCTGGCTTTCTACTCTCACAACAGCTTCTTAAACATCCAACTATCCAAGACATTAAACCTATTTTCTGAGGTTGGAGCAACTATTGACCAAAACACGACTGCTGTTATATTGATTAGGAGTAGTAGTGGTTACTTTGGTCCACTCACCAGAATGTTGACATGTTTCGGTATTCTTCTCCCCGTGTTCTGATCTGTGTTGTTGCTATTAATTTTATCAGAAATTTAATCTCTGTTGCCCTTCTTTCTCCATTCTTTGTTTTTAGTCCTCAATCAATTTGTTTTGATATTGCTAACCACGCAAAATGTAAGCCTACTTTATAGTAGTATGAAATCGATAAATGGTGCTACATTTCTCAATTTGTGTTATTTTATTTGTAATGAAGAACTCTTTGGATTCACTAGTAAATCACAGAATTTCAGACTCTTTCTCCTTGCCGAAAAATCTTCATATCACTCTTCACTTCATATCTGGCCTCTGTTCAGAACCCTAACTTGCACTGAGCTTTTAGCTCTGTTTGGTCATATTCTGCTTATTCTGAAACTTTGAGTCCTCAGTGTTGTCTCTTATTTCTAGTATGCATTTTCCTTCTTTCAGTATACAAAAAGTGTATATTCCTATAAAAAAAAATCAATGAGGAACCTTTTGATCTTGAGAAAGAAATTTCATCTATAACTAGTTCAAAGTGGTAGACTGTAAGTTTGCAACTAGTCACAAATTTGTTTCATCATTATTTCCATGTAGCGATACAATGTGGTTTCCCTGGTTTGTAACACCAGAGGCACCAAATACTATGATTCAAATGGCTTTGCTTCCTGGGTGTAGCATAAATTCTATCATTTGATTGAGTAGAAAGTTTGTACATAACCAAAAATCTTTATTACATATGCAGTATATGATTTGGTGTTTTGTAACTTCATGACTACTTTCATATTTTTCACACTACTCTAGATTATATTTTTCTCAATTATTTTATATATGTTACCAGAAGGAAAGAAGATAACAGAAGTTTGAATGCTCCTGTTTTTTTAGTCTTCAGCTGCTATTGTAATTGTCCCTATGCTTTCTCCCAATATTAACAATTTTTTCCCCTTTATTCTCTATGTAGAGCTTTATCTTTCATAGCATTGCCGAACTTCATTGCTTCTATTAACCACCAATCTGTAACATATTATAATCGTCCATTCGTCCATCTTATATCATATAACCATGGATGTCACGTTTTCTGTCGTACACCGTTTGCTTATCTCATACTTTCCTGCAGTTAAAGGTTTTATATGGGGAAATGTTAAAAAGGTTGACAGATTTAACTTTGGATCCTGTGCAGGCATGAACTCTTGCTTTTTGAAGCTCTTCAAGAAGGTCTGGAAGAAGAGATGGACAGAGATCCTCGTGTATGTGTTATAGGTGAAGATGTGGGTCATTATGGAGGCTCCTACAAGGTGACTCAGGGACTAGCCAAAAAGTTTGGTGATATCAGGGTTCTTGATACACCCATTGCTGAGAACTCCTTCACAGGTATGGCTATTGGGGCTGCCATGAGTGGCCTTAAGCCAATCATTGAGGGTATGAACATGGGTTTCCTTCTCTTGGCTTTCAACCAGATCTCAAACAATTGTGGCATGCTACACTACACCTCAGGAGGCCAGTTCACCCTCCCGCTTGTTATCCGTGGGCCTGGTGGTGTTGGAAGCAATCTTGGAGCAGAGCACTCTCAACGACTTGAGTCGTATTTCCAGTCAATTCCTGGAATCCAGTTGGTTGCGTGCTCAACTCCATACAATGCCAAGGGCCTGATGAAGGCTGCCATTCGGAGTGATAATCCAGTTATACTGTTTGAGCATGTGCTGCTCTACAACCTCAAGGAGAAAATCCCAGATGAAGAGTATGTGTGTTCATTGGAAGAGGCTGAGATGGTGAGACCTGGAGAGCATGTCACGATCCTCACATACTCCCGCATGAGGTACCATGTGCAGGAAGCTGTCGAGACACTGGTGAGCAAGGGGTACGATCCTGAGGTTATTGATATCAGGTCACTGAAGCCTTTTGACTTGCGTACAATTGGGAACTCAATTAAGAAGACACACCGTGTGCTGATAGTGGAGGAATGCATGCGGACAGGTGGAATTGGAGCTAGTCTAACAGCTGCTATTACGGAGCATTTTAACGATTATTTGGACGCCTCAATTAAGTGCCTGTCGTCACAGGATGTGCCAACCCCGTATGCAGGGACGCTGGAAGATGTTACCATAGTTCAAACTGCTCAGATTGTGACTGCTGTTGAGGAGTTGTGCCTGTAAGAAATCACAGCAACACCAGTTCCTGTTACCATTAGCTGCTCATTTCTAACTTACTTTCTGCTGCTAAGTATAATGACATTTTATCACTTTAAATGGTAGGTGTAAGTTTTCCAGCTTGTTAGTGTCCCTTTGTAATGTATAGTACAGTACTTATATTTATGAACTATATTTCTAATTTTCTATTGAGATTTTATCCTGTTTTGTGCGGCGTTACTATTAATCTGATTAAAGCAATTATATTTTTGACATTCCACATAATTAGATATAAGATTCAGATGTGATATTGGTACAAATATAGTATTTCATGGATTGTTAAAAAAAAAAAGTATGTCATGGAGAACATGTAAGGGTATGCCTGTGTTATATGATCGATCACTGTTTTTAAGTTCTGAAATACTTCTTTTTCTACTAAGAGTCCTAATTTGTGGACAGACAGCATATTTCTATTGGTCAAATCCATTTTCGGGCCGTTTAACAGTTTTTTTTTTGGCAGTAAAACAGTTTTTTCGGGCAGCCACTCCACCAATTAACAACTGAGGTCTTGTGGACATCAAACAGTTGCCTATCCACAAACTTATTCTGTTCTACTAAAACATGATTATCAACATAACTTACACTGTTAAAGCGCCGTTAAGACTCACGTAACCAATAAGAATGACCATTGTATAAGGGGACAAAACTGAGAAAGACAAAATTCCAAAATAACGAACCAAAAAACCTACCCTCATTTCAAAAACACTCGACAATAGTTAACTTTTGTCCGAAAAAAACAATAGTATCCTGGTATGCACATGTGTCCGTGCATACCATCTTAAGTATGTCATCTTAGGTATGCATAGACGTCAGTGCATGTACATATGTGTCGGTGCATACCATCTTAAGTATGTCACCTTAGGTATGCACAGACGTCAGTGCATACCAAGCCTCAAAGAAAATGGTATGCAAGTGTCGATTCATACCACCTCTTAATATGGCGATGCGATGCACATCGCAAGATACTTAAAGATTACAAAGAAAAAAATAGTATGCACAAATGCGTAATCGGTGCATCGATACCACCTTCGTATCGCGAGGTATGCATTGAACGTTAGTGCATACCAAGATCATGTTTAAAAATGGTATGTATGAAAGTGTGGGTGCATACCACATCTTGGTACGGGAAGTATGCACAAACATCAATACATACCAAATATAGAAAAGTAAATTTGGAAAGAGTAAAAAATAAAAAAAGTCAAGTCTGTCCTTATTACTAATTAAAACGTGAAATCTGGTTTTTTTAGTAGTTATAAACGAAAAAATGTTCTTATCAATAGTTTCAAAACCCAGCTGTCCTAGACTATAATTAAAATAAAAAATTGGGCATTTTAACTTATTTTTTGCTAATATAAAATGCCTTTTTAAACATGTTCTGACGTCTGACTAGGGCCTTGATGATTATATGGGTCAATAGCTATAAAAAAAACAAAACTGTAGTTTAGCCTAATTTCCATCTTACTATCTTAGTCTGGCCTAAATTTCCATCTTACTATCATAGTCTAGCCTAATTTTTTTTTTCTCGTTATTGTAAGTTACTAAGTTCATCTGTAACTCTATAATTTACTTGGATGAGAAATTTTTTATCTCCCTACTGGCCACTGTTCTTGCTATTTGTAAATCAAATATTCAAATCATGCATCCAAAATAAAGAAAAAATTTAGAAAGAAGACTCTCCAAGTGACTAGTCCTATATTTTTCAAGTGACTATTCCGATCATCTCAAAGTGACTCTCCAAGTACTATTTAGGGCCGTAGAATTGAGAAGGTGGCACACGGCGACTTGTTATGTTATGGACATGCATGACTAGGCCGGGCTGTCAATGGATCGGATTGGGTTTTGAAAAATCCAAACTCAAACTAATAAGAAAATTGGGAACCCAAAACCGAACTGAACTGATAATATTAGATTTCATCCGAAACCGAACATAACCGATAAGATATATTGCAAACTAAAACCGAATCGATCCGATCCGAAAACTATAAAATCAATTAAATCTTAAATTAAATCAATTAATTTCAACCACACAATTAGTAAATATATACAAAATTAATTATAAATATTACTAAAATATCATTTTATCGGTTCGGATTCATATTGGTTCCATAGAAGATAAATCCGAAACCAAATCAATATCTTATCAGTCGGTTTCAAATTGATGGAGTCCAAACCAAATTATCAAAATCCAAACTGTTTTTTATTGGTTTGGTTAGGATTGGTTATCAAAACCCATTGACAGTAGGACTATTGTTATGTTTTGACACATATATCAAAATCAAACCAAAAAGTGATATGAGTGAAACATGTGCATAATATGCTAGAATCTTTTATGAGAAGAAACTTAAAAGCAAATTAAATGACACCCCAAAAACTTAGGTAACAGACAATTTGGGTAGGTCAATGAGTCGATCACAATCTAATTAATATCTAATGAGTAACACAGCTTTCACAAGGCTTTCTCAAGATAGCTTCAAATCTCAATTTGTCGAAGAGCTGCAACCTTGAATAATTGGATGTTTGACACGTTAATTGAAGATATTATTAAGGAATCAATTGTAATCTTGGATAAAACCAAATGACAAACGACCAAACTAGGGGTTTCTGGTTCGGCCAATAGTTCAGTTACCAACTTACCTTCCCTGCCAACTGTGATTTGAATTGTTGGCTCAATTCCGGTTTAATTATTCATCATTGTAAGTTGATTTTGTAGATCGAAAAGGTGTAGGCACATAAGTGGCTAACAATTGTTTATCAGGGACATTAATACATGGACTGAAATCGTGGTTTTTGTTGAGAAAGATCTCAAGTCATTAAAAATTGCTAGGTAGATTTAGCAAGGTTAGTGGTTTCGAATTGAATCAGTTGACTTTCTGGTATGATAAGCTTCATGAGTTGATGATAGTGGAGATTGTTACTGTTATTTTTCAAAAGTATTTAGAATTAAATAAAACAGTATTCCATTTTTTTAGAACTCCGTATTCATTTCTTCCTACCGTTGTAGTTGTTGGAGTTATCCCTCACATGAGGAGAGAAACTGGAATTCGACGTAAACGGGCTTAATTCGCGATCGCAAGTCGAGGCGGCGCCAGCTCCGATAGGCGCGACTTCAAGCTTCGAGCTCCATAACATAGGCTTAACCCGCCAAAGTGCCAGCGCCAGCCGCTGTCCAGCTCGAGGCACTACTAGCGCCAGAGCGCTTCGATAGCGGCCAGTCTATTTTTCGTGGGCTTGCTACAAGATATCCATGAATTTGGTTTTGGAGATAAAACCAAAAATCAAGGTTTTGGAAAACCTAAGCTATGAGAACCAAACAAGTCGAGGAAGGTTGGAATCCGCACTAAAACAAAGAGAGAACCTTTACAGATACAACCCTCAGAAAGAGATAAGAGTGATCTAGTAAGGTGAGAGATCGTAAGGAGAGATTGTAATCTTCCTTCCTACTTTATTAAGAACCGGCTCTTGTGGAAGTAGGGCATCATCAACAACCACGGTAAATCTTTGTGTTGTGGTTTGTTGTTTTAACCGCTTTACATTATTATTTGTTGTTGATAGTTGTTTAGCGAAGTTGGGCATGTTAGTATAGGTTGTAGTTGATATTTAGATTTTGTCCGGAGTTGAATTGTGTTCATACAAGTTATCGGTGTAGTGGGGAACCGATTGGTATTGGTAATCCCCAACAAGTGGTATCGAGAGCCTTGGTTAGAATAGCCTAGGGTGTTATCCGAATCTTGGTCGGAAGGTGTTTGATTTAAATTCCGAGAGAAGATTTGAGGTTAAATAACTTGTAGAGAGGGACCATTCCGTGAACACTCGCGATGATGAGTCCGAATAGGAAGAACTACACTATCCGGAAAGTCGGGATGGAAGACTTGCTTTATCATGAGGACTGCACAACCCATTGAGAATGGGGAGTAAAACCGATACGATCCGATGCCGATTGGAAGACGCTTTGATGAAAAGCCGATTGGGTGCATTAGACAACGGATTGACAACAATGTAATCCGCCTTGTATCCCCAAGAGACCACTTCTTTCACCGGTGGAAGATTTTTAGAAGACCTCAACGAGAAGACAAGAAAGGACGACGAATAGCTCCCGCCACTCGGAGATCCTTGTTACGTAAAAGCAAGAGAGAGGCAAAAGCGTAAAACCATCTCACTCTGTAGATGATGACAAAGAAAATCTAGGAGCCGAAAGCGGAACCTCCTAAGAAAGACTTGTCGCAATTATGCGGTATCCATGGCCACTTCAAATATGAATGCATAGAATTGAAGAGGGATGAGAAGACTAGTAACCGCATATGAAGACAAGTTAGAGTTGAAAGAAAGCACCACGGTAGAGACGCGCCAGTGATATCGCTTCACATGGTGAAGTAGGAATCAGGTCGGAAGGTGACGAAGTTATGCTTGAGCACTTCATGCCGGGAGTGTGAGTGGGTGGTAGATACAGTGCTTTACCACGCCACACCCACAAGAGTTTCTTCACTACCTACAAATCCGGTGATTTTGGTGAGGTGAAGATGGGCAACGATGGAGTCTCAAGATTATAGGCATTGGAGATGTTCATATAGAAACCAATGTCGGCTACACCTGACACTCAAGGATGTAAGACATGTCCCCGACATACGGTTGCTAATTTAATTTCGGCTGGGAAATTAGATGATGATGGCTTTGTAAACTCGTTTGGTAGCGGGTATGGAAACCGGAAGAGGTTCCATTGTAGCAGCCAGAGGAAAGAAAACTTGCTCTCTTTACAAAACACGAGCTAGTTTGTGTAAAGCGGTTTAACGCGCGAGAAGTTTTTCATCCGAATCGTGGCACAAGATCGCGGTCACATGGGCATAAAAGGGATGGAAGTTCTTGCTAAGCAAAAGGCCATGCCATGCGGACATTAAAAGGTACACATTTAAATACATGTACTCATTGTTTGGTAGGAAAGCAACACAGGTGTCTTTCCAAAGATTCCCGTCTCACGAGAAAGCGATTAATCGCCCTGAACTAGTGCATACTGGACTTATGTGGTCCTATGAGAGTGAAGTCCCACCGGGGAGCTTTCGACTTTTGACATTCATTGATGATCGCCAAGAAAGATATGGGTCTATAGTCCGAAGACCAAGGATGAAGTACTTGGCGTGTTTGAGAAATTCCACAAAGATGGTGGAAAGAGAGACCGGAAGTTGTTGAAGTGTATTCGCCGGATAATGGGGTGAGTACATTGGGCCATTTGAAGAGTATTGCGAGTCATGGGATTCATCATGAGCGCACCGTTCCCAAGACACCGCAAATGGAATGGAATAGCAGAGAGAATGAACCGCACCATTGTAGAGGATAAGATGCATGCTATCTCACTCTAAGCTACCTAGAAGCTCTTGGGTAGAAGCAATGCGTCTGGTAGCGTGCATGTGATCAACTGTCACCCAAGAAAGCCTCTGAATAGTGATTATCCAGGAGAGTATGGTCAGCAAGAGATGTTGATTATGGATACTTGAGGGTATTTGGGTGCGGGGCATTTGTGCATATTCCGGGATGAGAGATCCAAGCTTGATGACAAAGCCAAGCAAAGTGCATTTTTCTCGGGTTATGGAGATGAAAAGTTTGGTTACAAACTCTATGATCCGATTAACAAGAAGGTAATCGAAGTCGAGATGTTGTGTTCTGGAAGACCAAACCATAGCAGACTTTGAGGAGGTGAGAAGCTACAAGCTTTCACCAATGATCTTGTTGATTCGTAACCGGAAGTTCCTACCGTGGAACGTCGCGTATGCATTGAGAATGCGAGAACCATGAGTTTGAAGCTCATGATTTGAGAATCCTATTGCTCATGATGGGATAGAACCTATTGGTATAGAAGATCTGAGATGAGATGCATGAACCACCACCGAAAGCAAGCGAAGTGCATCCTCACGGGCACCGCGGAGGGGGCAAGGAGGTCCGACAGAGAGAGACTAGCTTCAACCAGGTATCCACCACATAATGCGTGCTACCATCGGATGGTGGAGAACCTATGTACTATCAAGAGGCACTTGAAGCGTACGAGACAAAGAAAAGTGGTCAAGGCCATGATGACGAGATGGATTCTTTGCATGTTAATCACACTTCTATGAAGTTAGTCGAGAAACCCACGAGGGGAGAAAAGTTCTCAAGAATAAGTGGATATACAAAGTCAAGCATGGGAGAACAATCCTCACCCAAGGCACAAAGCTCGCCTTTGTTGTGGAAGGGATTCGGTCAAAGGAAAGGGATTGACTTTGATGAGATTTTCTCTCCGTAGTGGAAGATGACTTCTATCCGGGTGGTATTGGGTATGGCCGCAAGTATGAACCTAGAGGTTGAGCGACTAGATGTTAAGATGCTTTTCTTCATGGAGACCTTGAAGAAGATGTCTACATGGACCACCCAGAGGGTTTGAGGTCAAAGGCAAGGAGCACCTAGTATGCAAGTCGATAAAGAGCTTGTATGGGTTGAAGCAAGCACCGAGACGGGTGGTACATAAAGTTTGACTCCTTTATGGTGAAGCAAGGATACAAGAAGTCCGCTTCCGATCATCAGGCGTTTGTTCGAGAGATTTCCGGATGGAGATTTCATCAGGCTATTGCCGTATGTGGATGATATGTCGATAGTTGGCCCAAACATCAACAAGATATCCAAGCCGAAGAAAGACTTGAGTAAGTCCTTTGAGATGAAGGATTTGGGTCAAGCAAAGCAGATATTGGGATCGCGGATCACCGCGGATGTAAAGAGTGGAAAGTTGTGGCTTTTCAAGAAAGCTACATTGGAAGCGTGTTGAAGAGATTCAACATGGATCAAGCTGCCGGTCGGTTGTCCGCTTGGTGGCCGCCCGCATGACCAAAGAGATGTGTCCTAAGGGTGAGCATGAGAGAGTCGGATGGAAAAGATTCCTTATGCATCCGCAGATGGCGGTTTGATGTATGCCATGGTGTGTACTAGGCCGGATATTGCTTTCGCGCGTTGGGGTGGTAAGCGATTGCCATCAAACCGGTAAAGAACATTGGGAAGGTGTTAAGTGGATATTGAGATATCTCAAAGGCACTTCCAAATCATGTTTGTGCTTTGGTGGAAGTAAGCCCTTACTTGAAGGCTAATCGATGGAGACATGGCAGTGATGTTGACTCGATGAAGTCCACCTCCGGTTATCCGTTACTTTTGCGGGGGAGGTTTCTTGGCAATCTAAGTTGCAAAAGTGTGTTGCCCTCTCCACTTCTGAGTCGAAAGTATATTGCAGCCATCGAAAGTGTTGCAAAAGAGTTGCTATGGATGAAGAGGTTCTTCGACGAACTAGGGCTAAAGCGTAAAACGTTTGTAGTTCTATGTGATGATCGAGCGCCATCCACTTGAGCAAGAATCCGAAGTTTTCATTCTAGATCCAAGCACATACATATGCGTATATCGATTAGAGAGAAGTCTTTCGAAGACAAGCATTTGTGTATCGAGAAGATCCATACCGACAAGAACGGGTCGGATATGATGACCAAAGTCTTACCGAAAGGTAAGTTTGATGTTTGTTGTCTTTATTGCCGGAATGGCGCGACACTCCTCCTATTGATTTGGCAATTGCATGGAGGTAGCCCCCTCATCGCTCGGGGGGGAGATTGTGGAGTTATCCCTCACATGAGAGAAACCGAGTCAGGATGTGAAACGGGCTTAATTCGCCGCATCGCAGACAAGTCGCGCCCGATCGATAGCGACTTCAAATTTCAGAGCTCCAAGAACATGGCGACCAGCGCGCAAAGCGCGGCCAATGTCGAGGTTCGTAGCGAGCGCCGGCGCTTCGGAGAGCGCGCCGGCGCCAGGTCAGTATTTTTCGTGGGCTTGCTACAAGATATCGCGAATTTGGTTTTGGAGATAAAACCAAAAATCAAGGTTTTGGAAAACCTAAGCTAATGGAAACCAAACAAGTCGGAAGGATTGGAATCCGGACTAAAACAAAGAGAGAACCTTTACAGATACAACCCCGTGAAAGAGATAAGAGTGATCTAGTAAGGTGAGACCTGTAAGGAGAGATTGTAATCTTCCTTCCTACTTTATTAAGAACTGGCTCTTGTGGAAGTAGGCATCATTGGCGAAACCACGGTAAATCTTTGTGTTGTGGGTTTGTTGTTTAACCGCTTTACATTATTATTTTTGTTGATAGTTGTTTAGCGAAGTTGGGCATGTTAGTATAGGTTGTAGTTGATATTTAGATTTTGTCCGGAGTTGAATTGTGTTCATACAAGTTATCTGTGTAGTGGGGGAACCGATTGGTATTGGTGTAATCCCCAACAGTAGTCTACACTCTACACTAGATTATACTAATATATATCTTCAACCTCAAGAATCAAGACAACTTACTCATACAGAAAATATAAGCACGACGAAAATCCCTCCCAAGTCCCAACTCCAACAAAGTGATGACCAACCATAAATGGAAATCTTTGATGCGATTTTCGATAAATGTTGCCATTGTTTTCTGATGCATTGGAGTATCACTTGCCATGTCTCCAATCTACACGTATGATAACATGGCTGGACTAAAATGTAAAGTCTAATAAATAAAATTTAGTAATATATAAATGACCGTTTTGAGTTTTTATATTAATAATGTTTGGCTATGGTCTGGTTCCGATTCTGATCCGTTTTTTTTTTTGTTTAAAAATTATTCGGTTCTGATTCTATATGGTCCGGGTTTTTTAGTATTCATTTTTAAACAGTTTCTAAAAATAGGAACCGAAACCATGATTATTTCTAAGGTTTCAGTTAAATGGGTACCCATCGACACCCTTACACCCTATAAATTTTCTTTATTTACTAAATTTTGGAAAACTAACAATTTAAATGGAGAAATTATAGTGTAACACAATTGTGTTAAGTATGACACAAGCCAATTTAACAACAGTAAGCCACGTCTGAAACAACCTAAAAAACTTAGAGAAGATGGTAAACCACTAAAAAAAACAACATTTTTTCTCCTCTTCCCCCTCTCCACTACGAGCAAGCCGCCAACCTCCGCCTTTACTGAAAAAATACCACCGGCAACTACAAGTGATGCGGCCACCATCGTCTTTTACTCTCTTTCTCATCTTTGTACTATCTTTAAATTACTTGTCTTCTTCCTTTAAAGTGGTACTTTTTCTCTTTAAGACACCTCCACCACCATTGCCACCCACCCCAACAATAAACACGAGTTTGTCGAGTTAAATAGGTTGATTTTGTGTTCAATTGGATGAAATGATTTATGCAATATGATTTATGGTTTTCCCAACTAAAAAATTCATAAACAATAAAAATTATTTGTTTAAATTACCAATTAGTGTGAAATTAAACTTATTTGCAACCAATTAGTGTGAAATTAAACTTATTTGCAAATTGTTCTAGCTTGGAGAGTGTTTATGGTTTGAATTGAAAGAGAGCTAGTTGTCGACGATGCACACAATAAATGATGGTCATGGAATCATTTTTTTTTGGTATCGGCTATGGGCACTTTCTATTTTGTGTTGGGCAGACCCAAAAAAAAATTATTACAAGTTTGTCATGATTGCCTTAAAATACATGTTTTGTATTGAGCACCCCCAACTACACCACCGGTAACCTATTGCAACCTCCTATTACCCTTACCCTCAAAGACCCAACTTCTTTGTCTTCTCAAATACTCCCCAATTTTAAAATTGTCAAGTTCTCAACAACAAACACAATTAAAAATGTTGATTTCAATTAAAAAAAACACAATTATATCAATTAAAAGACACATAGAATAAAAATGATGACATTACATAAGATTTCATTACATTGCTCCACAAATATCAAATTTAATCGATAAAAGTTTGAAAAATCCATATTAATTGCGTTTTTATTTGATGTAATTTAAAAAAAAAAAAATGAAATCAAAGTTCTCTAAATTCCAAAAACATATTTCTGCCTGGACGGTCCAGACTGATCACTCTATAGTGCATTGAATCGATGTGGTGGAGTCATTTAGAACTAGACTAATCAATATGGTAGCGTCGTTTTGGGGTATATGTCCAGCGATTTGGTGGAGTCAGTTTGGAAATGTCTTCAATTTAGGCTTAGGGCAATCCCATAAAACACTCCCAAATGACTCAACCATATCGCGTTTTAGTGCATTAATTTGACCACACAAAGTCGTTCAATTGGAAATCATTTAAACCACATTCCAACGATGTGGTGGAGTCTGCCCAAAAGTGTGCTGGAATTTTATGTTCCAAACGACACTGCAACATCGTTCAAAACCCAACTTCAGTGATGTGGTGGAGACGCATCTATTCAACATCCACTTAGCCATAAATCCATACCAATGCAAACAATAATTCATGATACCTCTGAACCGTTTGCGGTATGGTCCCCCCACACACAACCACCACACACGTATTCGTACTATTATTCTACAACCAAGGAATAAGAATCATTGATTATTACACCCCAGTCAGATGTGAAATAGGTGTAGACTTTTGTAGAACAAGTATTAGGGGTCGTTTGTTTTTCTGAGTCTCTGAATGCTGAATGCTAAATGGCCCATCTTCTGAATGCTAAATGTTGATTGCTGAATTCTAAAAAACATGTTTGTTTTCTGTTAGAATAACCTGGCTCTAAAGGCTAAATATAAATCATTCGGACAATTTTACTCATGCTATCTATTTTATACACTAACTTGATTTCTTGTAAAACAAAATATATATTATATTTGAGGAGGGGAGATGGATTATCGAATAAAAGAAATGATAAATAAATTTATTTAAAATATGCTTTCACAAATATATTTTAACGGTTTATTTTCATATTTTGTTTACTTTCAGAAAATATATATGTAATTATTCTATTTTTAACAAAGTGGATATCATTCACCCAAAAAAATGAAAAACCCCGTGACGCCAACATCAAATTTTGAAAAACCTATTTTGAAGTTATAAAAATCAATGTAAGAAAGTAGATGGGTTCTTGAGATTGGGTTCTTAAGAAAGGGGAAGAAGGGACTTTCTCGTTTCAAGTATTAGAATTCAGCATTCAGGAGAAATTTTGGTGCTGAATGCTAAAAATATCATTGAATGCTTAAACTACTTAAAAAAAACAAACAAGTTTTGAGCCTCAGAATACTTAAAACTTAAGTTTAAGTGGCTCTCAATGTTGAATTCAAAAAAAAACAAACAACCCTTAAGCTCATTCAATACATTAATACACAAGGCTCAAGTCATTTCACTAAGAACATATTAGTGCAATGCAAATCAACCTTAGAGCATTCCCAATGCAGGTGGATATAGTGGGAATGTGGTAACATTCACCTCTTTATGGTTCAAAACATTTGCCCAATGCAAAGGTGAATATCAAAGTGACTATTTTTCCAAGTCAAAATAAAGGTGAAACCTTCAACTAAGATAGTGGCTGAGTTGTGAACTTCGGACGAAATGTTGGATTTCGTCTTGTGTGTTTTTTTTAAAAAAAAATCGGTTTTTTTTTTCGAACGGAATGTTTCATTCCGTCAAATGTTTTTTCGTTTTTTTAACTTCGGGACGGGATGTTTCATTTCCCAAGCATTTTTTTTCGATTTTTACATTCAGACGGAATCCAACATCCCGTCCGAGATTAATATTCACCTTTGCATTAGGCTGCCTCACCTTGTTTTTCACCAAAACGGTTGAAAATAGGAGAAATTAAGTCTATGTGGAGGTGAATAACATTGACATGCATTGGGAATACTCTTACAACAATGACTTTTCACTCTCTCTCAACATCAACCTTACAATAAAGGTGTTACGTTGGATACCCATTATTCATTCCTCTTCGCTTCAATGGACGCCGTGAAAGACAAAATGAAGGGCCTCATTAAAAAAGAGTCAACAACTATTTATCCTCTTCCTAAGATTGAGTAATCCCAAGATTAGAAAAGCCATTGTTGACGTTGCTAGTGGTGTTGAGTTGTTGGAATGTGTTAGGTTTTAATTCTAAGAAGAAAATGGGGAGATGTGGGTTGTGTTTTCATATGTGCTAACATAATTAGAATGTCTTTGATTAAAACCTTTCGTGCTTGAAGAAATTCTCTTGAGAATGATATGAAACACAATCTTGAAGAATAATTCTTGAGCGGAGGCGATGATGAAGATGAAATTTTGTGCAAAATAAATTTGTGGACAGACGACTGTTTGCTATCAACAAGACATCAACTGCTAATTGGTGGAGTAACTGCCCGAAAATACTATTTAACTGTCTGGAAAAACTATTTAGCTGCCCAAAAATTGAACTGACCAATAAAAAGATGGTCTGTCCACAAATTCGTTCTCAATTTTGTGCGGAGAAAAGATGAAACCAAAACTTTCATGATTTCTTTTGGTTTGGGTTATTTAGAGTGGGTGGTGTACTGGTGTACTAGAGCGTGTGTAGTGGACTAGTGGCCAACACAATTGCAAACCCTCAATTTGGGCCTGGGTCTGCCCAACACAAAATGGCGTCCACATTATATCTGGTGATTCCTACGATGTGTCAATGTTCTGTTCGATGGTGTTATATTGAAGAGTAACACCTCGTGTGACATTAGAACGACTCATTTTTAAATGCGGTGATTCTAGAAAGGCGAGAAATCTGTCAAGTTTCCATAATATCGGATCAACCCAAGAAAATGAGGAAAGAGCTAGTGCCATTTTATTGTTCACGTGGACAAAGAAACAAAAATGTGAAAAAACTTCCAAACGCCAAACATTTTTTGTGCACGTTGTGAATTAACTCACCATGTTCCACGTGCCAAAGATTATTTCAATTTCCGCCGATTTCGTGTCCGACTATTACATTAAAAAATATGGACCCCACAATGCAAATTTGTATAAAACACGTTTACAATACACACTCTCTTCCCCCTCCTAAGTCAATACCTTCCTCTTTTTCTTCATTGTTCTAGGCGTTCTTCCCTTTGTCTTCTTAGAGCAAGTTTATTTATTCAAGAAGTGGGATTTGGTTTGCATATTTTTTTTCCCCTAATGAAGGAGACATCTGTACCATTAGCTATGAGGAGAAACTGTAATTTGGACCTATGCCTTGTTCCTCCAGCTGCAGCTTTATCAACTTCTGGTGGTGATGCTGGTCGTGATTCCATGTAAGTCATATTGTTTTTCTGCTACTTTCATACATATATATGATTTTGCTATAGTAGTTCTTGTGCAACTCACTTTTAAGTTCTCGCCCCATGGTCCATCCATGGAGAGTCTAGTATAATGAAAAAAACGTTTAAGCTCATTGAAACATTTCTTGCCTTAAGCTCTTAACTCAATCAACCTCAAAAAAATTCATGATTTTCGAAGGTTTTTTGGACGGAGATTTTGCTTTACACCTTTGCATCTCTTTACATGGCTAGTTTGGATTTTCGCGTATAGTAATTATTTGTCTAAGACGATATATGCATTTGATCGAGTCTATGCCGTGGTGGACCAGTACGTAATTATATATGTACTTTCCGACATCATAGTGAATTACTAGTACTGCATGTGAGTCTATAATGGAGTCAATCATATCAAATCTTTAGGGGTGCATGATCCATGTTTGCCTTGAATCTTGGTGGTACTACATACTCTATTAGCTTTACCGATCTTTGTCATCTGTAACATATTGTATAGTACTGAAATGTTAACATTTTTTTTTTCCATATATTAATTTTCTGAAGGAACAAAGAAATTCGTGAAAAGCAACATCAGCAGCTGACAATTTTTTATAATGGAAGGATTAATGTACTGGATGTAACAGAATTTCAGGTACGTTTAACTGTCTTTACTTTCTTCAATCTTCAGACCTCTGCTTTTCATTCGTTTGCAGAAGGACGATGAGAGTTTGTTAGTTAATTGACTTAGCTCAGGTCCTCTTTTGTGTATTGCCACTTGGAATTTTGTTTCTTTTGGTCCACGTGAATGCTTGGGCTTTTTATACCTCGT
The DNA here is from genome assembly GCF_015680905.1 of Coptis chinensis. Classification (NCBI taxonomy): domain Eukaryota; kingdom Viridiplantae; phylum Streptophyta; class Magnoliopsida; order Ranunculales; family Ranunculaceae; genus Coptis; species Coptis chinensis. The sequence continues at coordinate 81,957,138 of NC_141464.1, forward strand.
AGGCTCGTATGTTGTCATGTTGTGAACACAGTGATGAAAAAGGGCCGACCAGAAATCATGTTTTGTGGGCTTGAAGTTAGTAAAACCTGGAAGAACACTGTTTCATCACACATTTCACGTTTGAGACTGTCTAAACTTTTTGGTTGAAAGAGACAGAGAGAGGTGCGGGGGTGGCCAATTTCGAAAATCCAAACCATAGTCAAATTTGTTCGGCAATCTTTTGCTTTTTACCGAACACAGCCTAAATTAACGTAAGCAATACTATGAGTCCTTGTTTAAGTTACTTCTTAGTTAACTTACACAGTTACATTAGGACAAAGTGACAAACTACGTAGTTCATTCTAGTTGAAGTATGGAGGAGTTCACAATCAAATGTTTAGTGATAATTTTGTTTAAAGATTAAGTTTACTGATAATTCGGTTTTAATTAAATGCAGGCTAGAGCAATCATATACCATGCAAGGAGAGAAACTGATGAAAAGTTGAGAAGTCCACATGATTCTCATTCAGAACCTGCATCACCATACCTTCAATCTCAACTGCATAGTCCAAATGGCGTGCTTATGAAGAAGTCTCTTCAAAGTTTCCTTCAGAAGAGAAAAAATAGAATCAAATCAACTAATTCTCCTTACCAGAGATAGCTAACTGCATCTTCGTTTTTAGCATAGCGGGTCATCTGTTTTTTCTCCAATGGGATTGCACGTTGTTTAGGCTAGAACCTGATGTCTATGGAATGAGAATCTTGGAGAGATTCTTAATAGCACCCATTAGTTGTTGTTGTTTGTTTGTTTGTTTGTATCTGATGAACACCCATTGGTTGTTCTAGTTCAGGCTTGCTATGTATCATTGGAACTTTATAATTGGGAAGATTTTTCCCCTTAATACTACGCAACGATTTAAATTGGTTTGAATGGTTAGTAGGTAGAAATTTTCAGCAAAATTGTCATGTTTATTAAGCAGTCGGGATTTTGATTGATACGTCTTTTAGACGCGTGTACACACTTCTATGCAAGAAAAATAAAGATGTGGCAATGGGGGCGGGGGTCTGGTGTGCATAGCCTGTCTGTTATGACGGTTTGTGTGAAGAAACCCAAATTCTCGAATAGCTCAGGAAGAACTAATAGCATAAACTATAATAACATGTAACACATTTCTGAGTTGTTTCTTACCATGTCTATAATCTAAAGTGAGGGCAGTGGAATGCAAAAACAGGGTCTGGTGTGCATAGCTTCTAGTTTACGAAATCAATTTGTCGGCTCATAGGTTAGCTCCATGGGTTCCAAGAGATGCGGATGATGGATCACCCTACAATGTTCTTGTGAATGACTATGTACATGGTCCAATGCCTTGCTCAAGTGTAACAAAATCTACAGAAGTCACTATTTAACCAATGTCAAGTAAGTTAAATTGGCTGGAAATCGACCAGGTATGGATAAGTTTCACGTCATGTGTTCATCAGGATAAACATGTTTTGGTGCAGGGATACGGAGACAGTAACTTTCACAGTAAGAATGTAAGATGTGGTAACTATTTGAAACAAGCCAAAAATTTAAGGAACAATGCATTAATTGTTAGACTGACAAAAATTAAGTTTAAAGCACTCCCTGAGTCCTGAGATGTTAAATCTTACATATAAATTCATCAGAATATGTTTATAAGAGATAGACTGATTAATGAGGGGCTGTCCCAGTGAAACAGGAGGCTCGTAAAGCGGTGACGGGTGGAGTAAGCAAACTGCATGGATTCTACTGTCAGTTTCCTAAAATTTGTTTAAGCTTTCTGTAAACCAAAAGCTGATGACTTTCCAGGTCCAGAAAAGGTTTCTAAAGCTTCATAATAAGCAACGCATAAGTTTTAACAGCCTTATTTTGATATCAATATTAAGGTATTAAAGACAGACTATACAGTGAAGGCTGCAGCGGCCATCTATAAAATATCGTCCTTCATCATTGCAAATGCTTAAAATGTGAAAGTATTATGACTCACTAAGTGAGTGCTCCAATTAACAGAGAGGCTCATGTACAAGTAAACTCAAACAACGTCGTCACTGCACCACTACATGGGCCAGTCTATGATTTTTGAAATATTTATTTTATAACCTGGACACAGGGCGAGGAGGGTCCGAATCAGTCACAATATGGTTGCGGGTAATCTCCTTGAGAGAGCGGCATCCAGCTAGTGCCATAGTCAGCTCAAACTCATCACGAAGCATTTGAAGCACATTTTTACCGCCCGCCTTCAACAGCCAAAGAGTACAAGACAGGCCTTCCAATCTGAGATCAATAAGAGGGTAAGATGGCTGTCATGCCTAAAATTAATAGTCCCATTTATATCTTAATCACTGTTATCTACTTACAAATATGCCAGAGGCTCCCAATGCGAGAGCTTTGAAGACATCTGTCCCACAGACGGACTCCACCATCAAGGAACACAGGAATTGCCCTTGCGCAGCTTTGACTACCTGAGATTACAACAACAGAAGAAATAGTATGAGATATAATAAGAACAAGTTCCATCAAAAATTCAATTCTATCATCGGTTTATTTTCAAATTGTAAATGAATATAAATGACCACAAACAAAAATGCAATACCTCTTCAAGACAAGAAATAGTAGCTGGAACATAATCAAGTTGCCGAGCTCCATGGTTGGACACGATGATCCCTGCAGCTCCATGTTGTATGGATAACCTTGCTGCAATGTAGGTATAGAGGGTAATTTATTGAAGAATGGTTAATGTGCCCATAACATTATCAGCATACGCTACTAGAAGAGAGTGGTCAAAAGCCTAAGTACAAGATGAGATCACAGTTGCTTACTATCTTCAGCAGTCATAACACCCTTTACCAGAATTGGCAATTTGGTTATTGTCTGAAGCCATTGAATGTCCTGTACAAACACCAAAGATTTGCATTAAAGGATAATGAGAAGCAGTCAAGATAATCAAATGTTGAGTAACTGCATCTCCATCAGTCTATATCACCAAACATACCTTCCATTCTAGAGATCGGTCAATTTGCCCAGCAACATATGAGGCAAGTCCAGAGTCACTTGTCTGCATATATACATAATTAAACCATAAAAATACTAATCCTCACAATGCACAAAAATAATGAATTTTTTATTTGCTACTAACCTTCTCCATCTTCCCAAGGTCCAGCCCCTCAAAGTTCTTCAAAGTCAAATGTGGTGGTAAATTAAATCTGGTTACATAAATGAAGACAAAATTTGCATCAGTAAGGGTGTTATGAATGTCGTCTTCAAGACCTAGAGACTTGATTTTTTTGAAGCCAAGAAACATGATTAAACAGGTCACAAAAATTCTTTAAGCTATTCATGAAATTCAGACGTTTTGCAGGCACACCTATTCTTGATATCAGCTTCTCGGCGACCAAGCCTTGGAGTGTCCACCGTGAGGGCGATCGCCTTAAAGCCAGCCTTTTCAGCTCTTCTAACAAGTTGAGCAACTACATTCCTGTTCTTGTATACCTAGACAAATAATCATGGGCAATCAAGAATCAGGACATCTATTTGTAATACAAACTAAGAAATAACTAACGAAGAAAAACCCAAACTTACATAGAGCTGAAAAAAGGCCAGGTCCTGTTAGGCGACTTCTTCAACACTGGAAGTGGACCATGAAGATAATACCTGGAACACAAACCATACAACAAGAGGTTGAGAGTTACATGACATGATAAATTACAGAAATATTTGACGAAGCTCAAAGATTTAACCCACATTGAAAACCTAGGTGTATAGGTCTGAAATGAGCATTCAAGCGGGAACAGGTTAAGAAGCATAAAATTTCACAGGAAGCATTAATAACTCTCAATTGATCAACCATACATGTTCACATAAAATGACTCAACATTTCGTTTTGGTTTCTACAAAGAGGACAAAGCAATTAGGACTTTTCGATGCAAGGGTACTGCTAATAAGATCATAGCTTTTAAACATAACATAAAGTAGTGAGAAGTCAAACCATAGCTGTGTTAGCTGATGCGCTGCTCTTGCAGTTGCATACTCTCCTGCATTTTCACAATTTTATTTTTCAACTTTGGCCCCAACAATAAACAGAATTGTATTATGAAAAGTACCATACCATCAGGATGAGCCATTTTCTGCATGGCAGTTGGAGAAATCATGATAGGCATCGATATTTTGTAACCCAAGACAGTGGTACTCAAGTCGATGTGGGATACATCAATGAGAATCTGGGGCGAAACCTATTGTCAACATAAAAATGTAAGAGAAGACGACATACATGAATCATTGAGTTTCAATTAGAAGGAAAAGACCGTGATGAAATATTAAAAGTTAAAAAGAAGGTGAAATACATCTAGCCAAAACTGAAAAGAGTACAAATCTGGTTGTTATAATATAGGAAATTCCTCCGAATATTGGCTCCAAGGCTAAACAAGTTCACCTTTTTCTAACAAACTGGAAATGAAGCAAAAGAAACTATGGACAACCATAGTTTTCCAAATGTCCCTCTAAAAAGAAATTATGGCACCCATAACCAGAACAAGATGAAAGCAAATGCAATCTATCTCAAGTTTTCCAAACATTCGTCTAAAAGTTGGGACTTTGGTAACCCAAATAGAAGCTAAAAAATCTTACAGGATCCTTGAGAAAGCATTTCTGTTCTCCTTGAGAGTCCACTGATCCTCTGCTCCTGATGCATAGTAGTCGAACACCATCTTTGGCAACCTTTGCTTTGCAAGAGGCTCATACTCTTCGACATTGGTTATCTCCATCTTTAAAATGAAATATTTGAACTTCACTCACACAGTCTACAAGCACCATAACAAAAATGACGTGTGATTATCATATTCTGCTCAACTCGACAATTATCAAGAACAACTACAATTCATCCCACACTTGTTTGCTCAGAACAAATGGAAGTACGCAAAATGAAGTTAGAATCACTAATATATGATCTAGAGAAAATGGGCAGCTTATGATAATAAAAAATTAAAAACCACCAAGAAAAGAAAAGTTTGGACCGCTCGAAACATATTATGATGCTTAAAACATTAGCATAGATAAAGATAATGATCATTGTTTTAGTGAAAATATCATAAAACTAACTGGCTCTGAGATAAGGGTTCTTTTACTTACATGAAGAATCTTAGATACTAAAGTCAGATACTAGATTCTGCTAAACCCCAGAAAAGAAAACAGACAGACATACTTATTCCAAAGGTACTTATCTATCAGCAGTAAGTAGACATTAATTCTCTCACATTAGAGTATAATAAGAAAGCAATATTAGGATAAGTTCAATTTAAAGTAGCAATTAAATGAATTTTAATCAGATATGAAAGGTGTGTCATGCTTTACAAGTCCACAAGGCACAACTTAGTAACTAAGAAAACAAAAGCCTGACATGTAAGTCCGGATATATTAATTTGATTCCTTCTTTCAATTAAAAGTTTACACAACTAAAGCAAGGTTCAACATTCTTTGGCGCCAACTAATTATACAATGCTTACTTTCCTAGATACTAGTTCTGACTCGATAATTGTTCACCTTACCAAAATTAAAAGACCGCATTTCTAGTACAATGGCAATATACACAACCTGACCATATTCAACGGGGACATGAGAGTATAACTTCGATCAACACAACTACACAAGGATATGCCAGGAGGCATGGAGAACATAAAAAGTAGGAATGTAATAATATTCTCGCCCGGTCTTCAAGCATCATTTGGCCACCAAGATACAACCGAGAAATTTGCAACTTACCTTCACTGTTATATATAATGGGGAAAAAAGATGAACTTTTGGATTTAACTAACATAAGAAATAAATCACGGTAAATATAGTTTAGTCGCGATAGTAAATATTTAACTTTGAAAGATGAACTTGGATGCTAGACCAGGAGCTACGCAACACTAAGAAAGAAAAATTAAAGGATTTGTTTTTGAAGCTACGCTAAAACTCCATGCATCCCGGGAACCCAACAATTTTACTTGCATCCAGATTATAACCTTGAGTTAATTAAAGTTTCAGATATGCTCAAAGTCGGACACCATCCAATTTGGAAAAAGGACCATTCAAAGATGTTAGGACTCACTTTTCGACGAGTTTTACTTGTGGTGCTTTTTATCTTTCCATCATACTACCTAGTTCTTGGGCACTCTTCTGATCCTAGTATTGCTCTATTGCTTCTCCCCCACTTGAGTCATTATCCGCCTCTTCTTTATAGCTCTCAGCTCCCTCGATTCATCTTCTATGGCGGCATCATCCCCGACATATTGAAATCCATTTCGATTTTGGGTTTGAAAAGCCTTTTTTAAAACCAACGTAGGTGTTCATAACTTCTTTAAAATAGATTCTAAACAATAAAATTATAATTATCGGGATCGCAGCTTAAAATTAAAACAGACGCCGATGAAGAAAACAACTAAATGCAAACGAAAAACAGATAAGCAAAACTGCTCAATCTAGTACCTTAAATTTAGGGTTTGACTTGTTACCCAGAATCGGTTTTCAAACGAATCAAAACCATGGAAAGCATGGTCCTAGGGCCTTCTATATTAAAAAGGCAAGTTTGTAAAGAAGCTTATGTCAACGAAAATAATTGATTGACTTGGCACTTTTTCTTACCTCGCCTTTTAGGCGGAGTATTTCCAAGCGTGATTTTGCGGTCGACACTAGCATTTCCAAATGGTTGCTTCAAATTGTTTCCACAGCTTAATGGTGACCACTAACGTCCCCCAAACAACGTAGAAGAAGTTCAACCTTTCCTGAATCGGGGGTGGACTAGATCGAATCAAGTCTATGCAAAAGGAATTGCCTCTGCAGCAGCCCCCGACCGAAGTTTTAGAGACTTTCGCGAGGCAAAAGTGATTAAGCTTGCCCGAGATGGAAAAAGTGAATCAAAGTAGCTTCTTAGGTTGCCTCCGAACCAGTCTTGAGTGATGTGACCAAAGTGGGGATCTTTGAGTGTCGCGGGCTCAGCTGGCCCCTCGACGCGGAAATTGCTAAATAGTGAATTAAGAGCTTTGAGGTACTCCTCGTTCACACTTCCAAGAGCCCATAAATCCTTTTCTATAGCGGTGCCGCAGGGAATGAACAAATTCACCGGACAAAAGAAATATTAGTTATGAACATGAAAAAACAAACCGGGAGCACCAAGGAACAACTAATATCCGGTTATATTAAAGCAAACCCGGTATCGAACCACCGGGGAAAATGGTCTAAATCCCAAAAGTAAACTACATCCCTGCTGATAATGATGTTGCACATTAGTAACCCAAGAGACCGCTAGTCCTTCACCGATAAATGCAAATGAATTAGAGATGAGAGATCGCGCTAAATAACAAAATAAGAAGTTGACTCGTGATCTTGAAAGCATTATTCCTCCAAAGCGGCTCACCTCCTTTTTAAAAAAACCGATATACATAAACAGGAGAGAAAGCCTTTAGAACTATGACCATGTTTCCAAATGTTGAATGCAATCGACACCTCCCATCATAAGAAACCAAAGGAATGCGATTGGAGCAAAGAGCCACCCAACTTTATCGATTCCATAACTTTGCATACTAAACAAGCAAAAATAACTGTAATAATCGAGATCCCGTTTTAAGCCCTTATATTTTCTTCAAATATAGAAATTTCCCTCTCATAATTGTTTTAAAAAAAACGATAGAAAGTGTTACCCGAACTAAAGGTAATCATCCCGATTATCAAGTTTATTTTCCTACAAAAAGATGATGAAAGGGCATCCAAACAAAGACATGGGCAAGTGTGTGAGTCCACAACTGATGAACCTATAAGTGATATAGCCCCACCATCTTCTTAGCTCTCACATACGATTCTTTCCAAACTTCACCAAAACTTCTTCTTCAACCGGGTATGAACTACAGAAAAATAAGAGATACCCTCTTGGTAAAATTTGAAAATAAATATTGGTATTGAAAAAACCGAATATTAACACCTTGATACCAAAAGATTCAACCCAGATTCAAAGCAGAAGTGAATAGGTAGAAATGAAGGGATATTCTGATTTTTTTTTCAATGAAAGAAGATACTTAATGTGTTATCTCCGAGACCAAACACAATGTGGCAATTTTATTTTGATACATCATCCTCATTTGACTAACACATTTGATTAAAGCATTACTCAAATAATAATAAAATGAGTTAAAGTAAACCAAATCAAAGTCGGTAGCCTTTGATTTGAAGGTATGATACTAGTATGCTACATATGATACTAGTCTCCATACACCTCTTTTGTTCGAATATTTTTTTTTGCATTGAAGGTATATAATACTAGTCTACTACAATTGTAAAGCTATATAAACCGCGACATTTCTAATTCCACAAAATGCATTACCACTAGTATAAAAGCCCGCTTAACTATAGGTGTTTCATCAAACAATGTAGTATAAAATGTGGAATATGGGGAACTGAAAATAGAATATGGGGAAAAATAAAAATGCATTCTTCACAGTTGGTTATATATAAAATGGAGCTTTTAGAATTAGTATAAGAGACAAAAAAAAAGATAGCCAGTGCATATCTATAGAATACTAAACTTTTTACCGACACTAAAATATATAATACACACTTACGTAAAAGCAAAGAAAAACAAATTAAGGAACCCGTTTTGTCATCCAAAGCAATTTAAACAAGAAGATCGGACATTATGTAAAAAGCCCTTTGTCGAAACACAAATCAAATTGGACAAACTTACCAGAAATTATGGAGACAGACGAATATTCTCAGAGCTGAAATTAATCAAACACAAGTTTTAATAAAACAGCTAGAAAAGAAATCATGTTTCACTTATTGAACACAAGTTTTAAATAAATAACTAAAGTTTTCATCTTTTAAAAGCCGGTGTTCAAACGAGTAGTAGTGGCAGTGGAGGAGGAGATGCGTGGTGGCAGAGAGATGAGGTGGTGGCTTTGTAGTGAAGGAAAGTGAATATTTTTTAAGGATTAAACATGCAAAAACTAGAAAACGAAGTGAGAATGAGGCTGAGATACAAACAAATCAACTAAATATTCAAACATTGAAATTACCCTTCAGGGTTGAGAAGGGCGTCGGTGCAATGAAATTCAAGGGCGTCGGTGCAATGAAATTCAAGAGGTAATAGTCTGACGTACTCAGCAGCTATTGCAGAAGGAAGAAAAACTGAAAACTTCGGCGGTGTTAGAGTCGGTTTTATTATTTTAATTTTAGGGTTTAATTTTTTTCATGAAATTTTAGAAGCGTGGGAAGTGAAATCTTTGCCGCTTTTGAATAGATATGCCGGACGGTTAAGAAGTACGGCTATATTTTGAGTGTCCGTTGAAACAAACAATGGTTAAAAGGCGGTCGAACTAACCGATAGCTAAAAACTGTTAAATGACCGGCCGGATGAGAACAAAACAATTGTAATACCTCCGACGGATGGCCAACTAATACCCGTGACGGATAAAAGGCGTTGATAACTTCCTATGGTTATAAACCATTTCTTAATCTTTCTAAAGTCTATCTAAAAAAGTCGTTTTTTGTAGTGATATTATTACTCTTTGAATGCTAACCGGAGTCACGGACATAATTCATTGACCACTTTGAACCTAGATCTTGGGATCTCCAAATCACTAGGTTGGTTTTTCCATTATGAGGACTCTTGGTTGATTATCTCCAAAGGCTTTAAGCTCGTTCCTTGATAATCTTTCCACTTGCTCTCTTGTTAAACCTTTTGTAAAAGCGGATCCACAATGTTATCTTTTGACCTTACATAGTTGATTGAGATAACTCCATTTGAGAGCAATCGTCTAATCGGTGTTATGCCTACGGCGATGTGGTCGAGACTTCCCTGTTATACATGCTACTTTGTGCTCTCTACCAACAGTTAGGTACATCCAAAGATATACACATGACTGGCCGCACGAGTTTAGCCCAGTTTGGAATATCCTCTAAGAAATTTTGAAGCCACTTTCGGCTTCTTTTCCATATGTCCAACGCTATGAATTACGATTCCATTGTGGACCTTGCTATGCACGTTTGCTTTGAGGGATTTCAAAGAAATTTATGCATCTCTCCTAGAGTAAAACACCACATTTGATGTTTTTTTTTTAGTAATGCTTCAACAAATTTCCAATTTTGAATTAATTAATTCAAAGAGATTCATAATCCCCACATTTTCCAATTTCTCATGACAAAGTCAATAAATTGGAAAACCATTTAGATATATGTGTAGCAAGTGAGGCCTTGTTAAAGAATGTCACATATCATTCATATAATTGTCTAAAACACTTCTAAGACTTCAATTTTGCTTACAAGTATGCTTACGAGAACAATATCTTAAACAATCTTCTTTATTATTGACCTCTTTGGTATGATAGTAAAACACATATATCTTACAAATAGTAAAATATTTTTAACCCTTTTAGCAAAATATTCCTATTCTAACATCCGAATGAAACAAGGATTCCTCGGAATCTTGGATCATAATTCCCCAAGTGTGGCATTACTACCACCTTGTTCTCTTTCAAAAGTTCATTTCAAGAATGACTTGAAAATGGTCTAAGCGAAGCTACCATCAAGTCCACCTTTCCTCCCAATTGTGCATCTTAATGTCAACTTCCAAAGCGAGTCCTTTCACCTCGCTTCTTGGTTCAAGCCTCTCGTAGAGTCAGAATACATTCATGAAGTTTCAATCCAATAGCCTCGGATACATATTCAAAGATTAACTTATGAGTTGAACCAATATCCATTATTCTTTAGTAGACACGTAGTTGTTGAAGTTCCACTTCTACTAACATAAAAGTGGATTATCGGGACCAAAATGTTCATACCATTCAACGAACTAGTAGGTCTAGAGAAATGAAATAGAACAACGTTAATAGGAGAACCTGGTGGTGTTGTCATTTCTATTATGAAATAGAAACACACTTTGTTATTCTTTAAAACCAAAAAGGGAAAACAGAAACAATTCGATAAAAAGATACACTCACAAACTAATATGTGAACTTGCTTCTGTTTGGAGGAAAAAGAGTGCATGAGATGTCCTTTTAGAAGGTTCAAAATCGGAAAGTGTGAAAAGTACCTTGTTGTCAAGTTTCCTTTATGTCGGTTCAATACTAGAACCAATGAATGACTTCAGTTCTTCACCGTTTCGCCCTTAATCACATAAATGATTAAAGTACTTTATCACTTTATAGCATTGTTGTGACTCTCTTGTTGGTTATTACCAACTGGTAAAAGTCATAATTCAAAACCTCGAGACTTTAATAAGAAACGATTGTCTACTTCTGTCTTTTTACTGTGTAGAAACTATTTGCTTTGAAAGTCACGGGGAGAACATAACAAGTCTCTAATAGGTACAAAACCTCTATTAAAGTTGAATCGTTAGTTTAGCATGTGCACTTCGTACTTTCTGACACATGTCATCCATTAAATAAGTCTAGCGGTTAGGACATTATACTCTCTAAATTTGTACCTTAAACTGTCTTATTCGCAACAGCAATATAACTGCTAACATAATGGGTTTGGAAAAAAAAAAAATGTACCTGTTCGCAACTTTTCAACGTAAATTAATTAATGAACCCAATTTAACCAACGAGAAGAAACTGCCATGTGGTTATGCAAATACCATTTTGGCGCTATCAAAGAAATCCAATTAACATATGACATAACCTGGTATTTGTACCAATTTCATGCGTCAAATCCAGTATTTGTGGTGATAAAATTTTCTGCCACATTACAATCTTTTCCGCTAACGTCTTTACCAATAAAGAACGAAATCTGCTTCAAAATTATTAGTGTATTTGTACTAAACAATAAGTATAGCCAAAATTAATTCGACCAAATTAATTCAAGGAAAAAATAAATCTGTCTTAAGTTTGTAGGAAACTTATTTCAAAAAATATATTTATTGTTAAGTAAACAAGAAAATCAAATTGATATAACAAATATATCGTGAACAAATCTTTTTGAGTTCAACTAATTAACTTAATTTACCAATTATTAAATCCAGAACTAGTGAAGATTCACTATGTAATCAATTAAGACAGTTTTTCCCCTCACTTTGCGGTCTTGAAGGTTGATGGGAAATTGTCTCCCCAAGATAGACATATTTCCTTCTATAAAATTTAGCCAAGACTTGATTACATAGAATCAAACAACACAACATAAGATTTGGTAGAGGCGGGGAGGAGAAAGATCGAACTCGTGTGATCCGGTGTGTCTTTTTTCTCCAAATTCATCCACTATTTATAGGTGAGTGGTGCATCTTGAAACAATATAGTGACTCTTGGAAAAAAAGTAAGCAACTCTTTGAAAAGTCACATGTTTGAAAGGCCACTATTTATTTGGTAGTGCATTTTTGAAGGTTATACCTTTTAGCATGATGCTTGTTTTGAACCAATCGCACATTATTTCCGAAGAAGGTCGCACTTTTTCGGTATAATGCACTATTTCAAACCAGTGCACCATTTCGAAAAGGTTTTTCTCACTTTACGTACTGTTTCAAGAGAAACTCATTTCATCTCAAGTGGGGTAACTTGGAAGACAAATAACTCATTCATATCTCATGGATTTGTACAAATCTATTTTTCTAACACGATTTAACAATGGTGGAGAATTAGGGGTTGGAGCAAATTTTCTGTGAGATTAACGATTGAAGGAAGGTTTAGTTCATTATGAGGATGGAGGCAATCTTTGGGATTTCTAATCAATTGCTTTACGCGCGATCGCGTTAATAGCGAGGTAAATAATATTAGTGTAGGATCCATGTCGGGGGGATCAAATGTTAATCCGGGTTGGAGGAACATTGAGGGGAGTACACATAGGACACTCAAACAATATCGGTTTGATGTATTCAAAGCGCCATTTGTGATTCAATTAAGAGGTCTCCGATTTTGATTCTTGTTCAATTGGTCGGAAGGGTATCTCCAATGAAACTCCTCACATTTTGCGCAAATGAGCATTGAAAGCAATCTCCACTTAAGGTTTGAAACCATCGCACCATAGCAATTTATATCGAAATCAACGAAACAGTTCTTACCCTATTAGAAATCATCGGAATAGCCGCCACTGAGATTGGGAGCTATCATAGTATTGGAATTAATGGGAAGACATGTTCTCGAAAAGCTACCATGGGCTCGAGGGCCAAGCTCAAACATTTTTAAACAAAGGCGGTGCTAATAGATCAAATTACACGTGTTTACGGAAGGGAAGGTCCTCAATCGGGATAATGCATGGGAAGGGATGTTCAATATGGTAGAGTCTAGCAATCATTTCGACACTCCATCAATCTCAATAATGTTAATGGAGCTTTGCCCGCCGGTGAGCACCAAACCGATGGAAGATGTGCCTCGATGTTCTTAGCAGGCAGAGTGACCATTTACATGCATACTATAAGAATTGAAGCCCTCACATTAACCACTTGAGGTATCAAAGCACAGCTTACACCTCTCCATTGCTAGGGCCGGTTCTACCCTATAGCAAAATAAGCAGCCGCTTAGGGCCCGCAGTCCAAGGGGCCCAATATATCCTAGCACACCTACAGTCCTAAGTCTATTATTGTTTTATTGTGAAAAAAAAAGCTCACTATTTGTTTTTCATTTATTTTAATCTGTTAGATAAACGGTTTTACATTAGAAAATTGGAAATTAGAAAATCGCATTAAACCCGTTCGTTTCCTTAGCATTTTCGCCTTCTCTAATAAATAAACAGGCACGTCTCCATAACTAATTAAACTTCTTCAACAGCCTATGACAATTTATCAAATTGAAGCCAACACTTTAATATTATTTCTATCATTCTTTTGTCTTATTTAGTTTTTATATATTGTTTAATTTGGTGTAGAATTCTCTCTCTTTCTCTTGTGTAATTCTTTATTAAATAAATATATTGAAATTTTAAGTTTGTGACATTGTTGCTTGGCTATGATCTGCTACGATGTTATAGGTGTAGGATATTTTTTTATTCTTCTACTATTCCTCATGTATTTATGGTGTTTTGTCTTAGATCTCTCTGTATGTGAAGATCTCTCTCACAACACTCATATGTTTCTACTTCACTTTGTATTTCTGTTCTTTTTATCAATAAAATTCAATTAAAAAAAAAGTTTGTGGAGAGACTATTCAAGAAAGAATAAAGAAAATGTTAGGATCAATTTTGACAATAATTGTTATCTTTTAAATTTCTTGTTATAAAAAAAATATATTTGTAGGAGAGATTATTCAAGAAAGAAAAAAGAAAATGTTAGGATCAATTTTTACAATAATTGTTATCTTCTAAATTTTTTGTTATAAAAAAAAAATTTTTTGTGGGGGAGACTATTCAAGAAAGGAAAAAGAAAATGTTAGGATCAATTTTTACAATAATTGTTATTTTCTAAATTTTTTGTTATAAAAAAAAATATTTGTGGGAGAGACTATTCAAGAAAGAATAAAGAAAATGTTTGAATCAATTTTGACAATAATTGTTATCTTTTAAATTTCTTGTTATAAAAAAAAATGTTTGTAAGGGAGACTATTCAAGAAAGAAAAAAGAAAATGTTAGGATCAATTTTTACAATAATTGTTATATTCTAAATTTTTTGTTATAAAAAAAAATTTTGTGGGGGATACTATTCAAGAAAGGAAAAAGAAAATGTTATGATCAATTTTTACAATAATTGTTATCTTCTAAATTTTTTGTTAAATAAACTAAGCGTTTGTATTCATATGAAATAACTTAAACAAATCATATTGATCTATAAAATGTAACAATTTTATTGGAACTTTGCTTAGGGCCCCCGATTGCCTTGAGTCGCCCCTGCATCTGATTCAGGTTCAAGACCATCTTTCTCAATCATTGTCAAGGAACTACGTGCCATGGCAGCAGCTTTGAACACCAAGTGATCATTATAATCCAAAATGAAGTCTGTTATAAAGTACATAGTATAATGAACACGCTGAGATGTTGATGCATGTGATGCTGATTGTCGTCCAGTTATGTTCTGAATGTTACTCAAATCGGGTTGGGGAATGCTGTAAATACTAGGTTTTTGTACAGTTGCTACAATCTTCAAAGGAAGACTCTTAGTAGTACTGTTTGTATGTCTGTCTATATGTTGCAGAGTAACTAGTCAATTTCGGCCAGTGGGCCATAAGTAAACAAATATGTAACGGGCCTCGCATCTTAATGAGTGGACCTTTGTTTTGGGCCCATGTTAATTACTAAAATTAAAAACAAAATTTTGAGTCCAACTCTAAAACCTTCAGCTGACAAAAACCCTAACATTTTTTTTTTTTTTTTTTATTATTCTTGCTTGCAAAGAAAGATGGGTGTTGATAATTTGGAGGATTTGATAGCAACAAATGATACTTCAATCCACGAAGAAAGAAAGCTGAAAAATAAGAAGAAGAAGAAGAGAGCTGTGGAAAACGCGGGTAAGAGTTATTGAAATTGGAATCTCAGAACTAACCTTGTTTTTTGCGTGAATGCTTTTCTTAAATGCTGTAGATGTACTGCCTGTTGAAGATGATTTGAATGAACCTACCATTGGTGAGAAACTTGCAAGTTTAGAGTTACTTGAAGATGATAAAGTCAAAACTCCCGAAATAGAGATGACTTCTCCCAGCACTAAACCACCAAGTGCAGATTCAGTTCATGTGTTGCTTAAGCAGGCACTACTTGCTGATGACCGTGCATTATTGTTGGATTGCTTGCACACGCGAGACGAAAAGGTTTGTCACTCTTATGTCTTATCCAAAGTAAAGTTTTACTAAAAATTTTATTAATTTTTGAGACCAGGCATGTATTCTTTGTCTTTAGATGTTAATATGCCTATGCTGCGTATCTGTTAACTTGAAAGATATTACTGGCCATTTGTTGCCAATGCCATTGTCTGTACTGTACTGATCAGCACATTGGATTCTCTCAGGTTATTGCAAATTCAATCTCCCTTTTGACTCCATCAGACGTTCTCAAGCTCTTGGATTTCTTGATTTCTATAGTTCAGTCAAGGTAAATTGTCTGTGATATTCATGGGTTGTTGGATTACACACATCTGATAATTATGAATGTTTTAACTGGTTACCTCTGTACCATACAAATCTGTGTCTGAACCTTGAATTCACAGAGTACAGAACAGAAACATTTTTTGTTCTCCCCCCCTTTCATCTGAGTAAAATTTGATTGGAGTCAAAACAAAATTAGCACTTCCATTTATGGTTGTTATTTTTGTATCCAAATTCCAAAACACTTTGGTGGATTTTAATATTGTGCATTTTTAATACCAGGGGTGCAGTCGTAGTTTGTGCCCTCCCGTGGTTGAAAAGTCTGCTTCTTCAACATGCAAGCACTATTATGTCCCAAGATTCTTCTATACGTGCACTGAATTCTCTATATCAGGTCTCTCTCTCTCTCTCTCTGTCTTGTAGAGGTATACTGTATTGCAACCACAAATTCAGATGTTTTTCTGACACAGATTTACTTCCAATTTATTTACTATCTGGATATTTATTTGTCTTGCAGATTATTGAGTCTAGAGTTTCGACTTTTCAGTCAGCTCTTCAGCTATCTAGTGTTTTGGATTACCTTTTTGTAGGGGTGAGTGAACTTAGATTTATAAAAGGAGGTCTTGGTGATAATACTTCTTGCTAATCCTATTTCACTTTCAACAGATTTATGATGACATGGCTGATGAGTCAAATACTTTTTCACCCACTATTTATGAAGACAAGGATGAAAGTGATGAGGATGAACCTGATGATGCTACAGAAACTGATAATGAGAGTGATGAACCCCCACCAATAAATGGTTTTAGTGATCTTGATGTGAGTGATGGCATGAGTGAGTGACATTATTGTTAGTAATGGATGCAGGTATTTGGAAGAAAGGGTGTAGAACTCCACCATACAGATGTATCGTCCCATTTCTGCAGACACTACGGGTATCCATCGGTTGCTGCTTGTGGTGTTGTATTAAAGCCTCAGGGTTTTATGCAAAGTTTTGACCTTAGTTGATTGTATACTTTTTCAATGCGTTTATATGAATTATTATTTTATGCTAAATTGTGTCCATCGGTTGCTGCGTTTGGTGTTTGTATTGTTGCGTTTAGCATCAGGATTTTACTAAAGTTTAGACCTTACGTGATTGTACTATTCTAATGCGTTTATATGAATTACAGTTTTAGGTTCAGAGTATCAAGAACATGTTTGGAGTAAAAAATCCTGACCTTTAGTGCCATGCATCACGTTCTAATGACCTGGAAACCCCCTCAACCCTCCTTGATGTCCATATGAGCTTTACATGTAGCAAGTATGAGAATGAACTAGAAGTAGACAACTCGTAACTATTCTCTGGCTCAGTAACAGTTGTTCCCATGAACACCCTTACAGTTTCATGTGTTTGTCACCAAGGTTGATGCTTCATCTTTTCTCCTCTTTTTCCAAAAACAGCACACGCAGCTCTTCCAAGTGTATTGTCTTGTTCAATGTTCCATCTTCTATTTTAATCTCTTTTCTCACCTCCTCGGCCATTTCAGGAGCTAATAGTGACGTGAAATATAATGCCCAGTTAAACAGTTTAGCGTTTTTTTCATCCACGTCAGATATATAAGCAACTCACAGAAAACAATTCGATCCCCCATGATTGATACTGCAAGCCCCATGATTAAATAGATTTTCTAAACAAACAAACCTACAAGAAGAAGATCGTCCTTCACCATCTATTCAGAGCTTATATTCTTTTATCAACTCTTGCACGACGCTCGTGTAAGCACACAAAACCATCCTTTTGTCTTGGTCATTGATTTCCGCTATTTAGAACTGTTTAGAAAACGATCATTCTTTTTTAGCATGTCACTGCCTCCATAACAGCAATTGCCTCAAATTGGGCATAATAAAATCACACATTCAACTGATTCGTGCGATCTAGTAGCCTCTCAAAGAGTTCACCTTACATGTCTCGGGTGTATAAGTACCTTCCACATGCACCAACTCTTGCATATCCAATAGTCGTTGTTGAGCTACTCCAAGTTCAAATGTACTTCTACCCTTCTGAAATGCTCTTTTTGGTGAAGCAATTGTCTAGAGCCAATTCCAAGAACTCCTCGTATGTGACATGAACCCGCGACCCACCTAATTTAAGTCCATAACTCCATATATATAACACGTACAGCTCTTCATGCTGATAGTATTTCTTTCCTTCTTATGTAAACTTGATCACCGTGGTCCTTGACTCCTTTCTCTTCGGCACCAATAATGGCTTCACAAACTATCGTAGCAGCACCAATAATGGCTCATAGTTTTACAAACTCAACTTCCTTACAAGTTACAACCCACGAAAACTCTTTTTTCCTTTCCCAAGTCCATACAACTTTCTGGTATGTTGCATTCTTCTTTAAACATATAACGTTCGGTTGTTTTAAGTTTTACGTTATGTGTGTTTTTTGATACATTCTGTTTTTTTTTGTTTCAGAGAGGAAGAAAGGAGAACTTTTGTCTTACAGATGTAGTGGACGTAAAGCGCCTTTTGGTTCGAAAACCCGAGTTCATAGTGCTAAAAAATATGTTCTTGTAAGCAGTTTAGTCCTTTTTTCTTTGGTGCAATTTGTGTGTGCAATTGCTATTGGGCATTGTAGTTAAAGATTATTTTTTTGCATTTTGTAGGAAAGGCTTGATGGTTCTTCAGAGGTTGAAAACGGGTAATGCTAGTAAAATTCCTGTTTTTTCACTTGTGAATTATTAGTAGCTATTGTTCCAACTTAGGCTTTTAGTGGTCAATGGTGTAGTTTTTTTTATATTTTTACTTGGTTTTTGTGTGATATATGAGTTCTATGAGTTTTACCAAGGAAATGTACTTACAACTCTACAATGGTGTTCAATAATTCTCCTTATTAAGATCAAGGTCATTCACTTTTACATATACCCTTTTATTGATTCATGATTATGAGGCTTAAATGGAGCTAAGATTTTGTAACTGTATATGATCTACTCCACTCTCGATCTACGTTTTGCTTGGGTCAGAACCACTTATTTTCATTAATTCTGTCTTGTGGGTTGTTTCAGTGATCTAATTCTACCAAAATTTTCCTTCCTTGAGTAATGTTGCGTATTACTCGAGTTGGTGCATCACTACTACCACCAAGTTCAGCTATAACTTCTTGGCCATGAGATTGAGACCTTCCCCTAGGGGATTTCAGGCTCCCTTCAGAGTGTTGTATTAAGTTGCATTAACTTGCTCAAGGTCCAGAGAGTCTTGCATATGGCCAAGGCTAATATTCTTGCTCTGGCTTTCTACTCTCACAACAGCTTCTTAAACATCCAACTATCCAAGACATTAAACCTATTTTCTGAGGTTGGAGCAACTATCGACCAAAACACGACTGCTGTTATATTGATTAGGAGTAGTAGTGGTTACTTTGGTCCACTCACCAGAATGTTGACATGTTTCGGTATTCTTCTCCCCGTGTTCTGATCTGTGTTGTTGCTATTAATTTTATCAGAAATTTAATCTCTGTTGCCCTTCTTTCTCCATTCTTTGTTTTTAGTCCTCAATCAATTTGTTTTGATATTGCTAACCACGCAAAATGTGGCGCCTACTTTATAGTAGTATGAAATCGATAAATGGTGCTACATTTCTCAATTTGTGTTATTTTATTTGTAATGAAGAACTCTTTGGATTCACTAGTAAATCACAGAATTTCAGACTCTTTCTCCTTGCCGAAAAATCTTCATATCACTCTTCACTTCATATCTGGCCTCTGTTCAGAACCCTAACTTGCACTGAGCTTTTAGCTCTGTTTGGTCATATTCTGCTTATTCTGAAACTTTGAGTCCTCAGTGTTGTCTCTTATTTCTAGTATGCATTTTCCTTCTTTCAGTATACAAAAAGTGTATATTCCTATAAAAAAAAATCAATGAGGAATCTTTTGATCTTGAGAAAGAAATTTCATCTATAACTAGTTCAAAGTGGTAGACTGTAAGTTTGCAAGTAGTCACAAATTTGTTTCATCATTATTTCCATGTAGCGATACAATGTGGTTTCCCTGGTTTGTAACACCAGAGGCACCAAATACTATGTATCAAATGGCTTTGCTTCCTGGGTGTAGCATAAATTCTATCATTTGATTGAGTAGAAAGTTTGTACATAACCAAAAATCTTTATTACATATGCAGTATATGATTTGGTGTTTTGTAACCTTCACGACTACTTTCATATTTTTCGCACTACTCTAGATTATATTTTTCTCAATTATTTTATATAAGTTACCAGAAGGAAAGAAGATAACAGAAGTTTGAATGCTCCTGTTTTTTTAGTCTTCAGCTGCTATTGTAATTGTCCCTATGCTTTCTCCCAATATTAACAATTTTTTCCCCTTTATTCTCTATGTAGAGCTTTATCTTTCATAGCATTGCCGAACTTCATTGCTTCTATTAACCACCAATCTGTAACATATTATAATCGTCCATTCGTCCATCTTATATCATATAACCATGGATGTCGTGTTTTCTGTCGTACACCGTTTGCTTATCTCATACTTTCCTGCAGTTAAAGGTTTTATATGGGGAAATGTTAAAAAGGTTGACAGATTTAACTTTGGATCCTGTGCAGGCATGAACTCTTGCTTTTTGAAGCTCTTCGAGAAGGTCTGGAAGAAGAGATGGACAGAGATCCTCGTGTATGTGTTATAGGTGAAGATGTGGGTCATTATGGAGGCTCCTACAAGGTGACTCAGGGACTAGCCAAAAAGTTTGGTGATATCAGGGTTCTTGATACACCCATTGCTGAGAACTCCTTCACAGGTATGGCTATTGGGGCTGCCATGAGTGGCCTTAAGCCAATCATTGAGGGTATGAACATGGGTTTCCTTCTCTTGGCTTTCAACCAGATCTCAAACAATTGTGGCATGCTACACTACACCTCAGGAGGCCAGTTCACCCTCCCGCTTGTTATCCGTGGGCCTGGTGGTGTTGGAAGCAATCTTGGAGCAGAGCACTCTCAACGACTTGAGTCGTATTTCCAGTCAATTCCTGGAATCCAGTTGGTTGCGTGCTCAACTCCATACAATGCCAAGGGCCTGATGAAGGCTGCCATTCGGAGTGATAATCCAGTTATACTGTTTGAGCATGTGCTGCTCTACAACCTCAAGGAGAAAATCCCAGATGAAGAGTATGTGTGTTCATTGGAAGAGGCTGAGATGGTGAGACCTGGAGAGCATGTCACGATCCTCACATACTCCCGCATGAGGTACCATGTGCAGGAAGCTGTCGAGACACTGGTGAGCAAGGGGTACGATCCTGAGGTTATTGATATCAGGTCACTGAAGCCTTTTGACTTGCGTACAATTGGGAACTCAATTAAGAAGACACACCGTGTGCTGATAGTGGAGGAATGCATGCGGATAGGTGGAATTGGAGCTAGTCTAACAGCTGCTATTACGGAGCATTTTAACGATTATTTGGAAGCCCCAATTAAGTGCCTGTCGTCACAGGATGTGCCAACCCCGTATGCAGGGACGCTGGAAGATGTTACCATAGTTCAAACTGCTCAGATTGTGACTGCTGTTGAGGAGTTGTGCCTGTAAGAAATCACAGCAACACCAGTTCCTGTTACCATTAGCTGCTCATTTCTAACTTACTTTCTGCTGCTAAGTATAATGACATTTTATCACTTTAAATGGTAGGAGGTGTAAGTTTTCCAGCTTGTTAGTGTCCCTTTGTCATGTATAGTACAGTACTTATATTTATGAACTATATTTCTAATTTTCTATTGAGATTTTATCTTGTTTTGTGCGGCGTTACCATTAATCTGATTAAAGCAATTATATTTTTGACATTCCACATAATTAGATATAAGATTCATATGTGATATTGGTACAAATATAGTATTTCATGGATTGTTAAAAAAAAAAAGTATTTCATGGAGAACATGTAAGGGTATGCCTGTGTTATATGATCGATCACTGTTTTTAAGTTCTGAAATACTTCTTTTTCTACTAAGAGTCCTAATTTGTGGACAGACAGCACATTTCTATTGGTCAAATTCATTTTCGGGCCGTTTAACAGTTTTTTTTGGCAGTAAAACAGTTTTTTCAGGCAGCCACTCCACCAATTAGCAACTGAGGTCTTGTAGACATCAAACAGTTGCCTATCCACAAACTTATTCTATTCTACTAAAGCATGCTTATCAACATAACTTACACTGTTAAAGCGCGGTTAAGACTCACGTAACAAATAAGAATGACCATTGTATAAGGGGACAAAACTGAAAAAGACAAAATTCCAAAATAACGAACCAAAAAACCTACCCTCATTTCAAAAACACTCTCAAAGACAATAGTTAACTTTTGTCCGAAAAAAACAATAGTATCCTGGTATGCACATGTGTCGGTGCATACCATCTTAAGTATGTCACCTTAGGTATGCATAGACGTAAGTGCATATGCATATGTGTCGGTGCATACCATCTTAAGTATGTCACCTTAGGTATGTACAGACGTCAGTGCATACCAAGCATCACAAAGAAAATGGTATACACAAGTGTCAGTGCATACCACCTCTTAGTATGCGAGGTATGCACATACATCAGTGCATACTAAGCATTACAAAGAAAATAGTATGCACAAGTACGTGTCAATGCATACCACCTCTTGGTATGCGAGGTATGCACAGACGTCAGTGCATACCAAACATCACAAAGAAAATGGTATGCACAAGTGTCAGTGCATACCACCTCTTTGTACGCGAAGTATGCACAAACGTCAATACATACCAAATATAGAAAAATAAATTTGGAAAGAGTAAAAAATAAAAAAGTCGAATCTGTCCTTATTACTAATTAAAACGTGAAATCTGATTTTTTTAGTAGTTATAAACGAAAAAATGTTCTTATCAATAGTTTCAAAACCCAGCTGTCCTAGACTATGATTAAAATTAAAAATTGGACATTTTAACTTATTTTTTGCTAATATAAAATGTCTTTTTAAACATGTTCTGACGTCTGACTAGGGCCTTGATGATTATATGGGTCAATAGCTATAAAAAAAAACAAAACTGTAGTTTAGCCTAATTTCCATCTTACTAGCTTAGTCTGGCCTAAATTTCCATCTTACTATCATAGTCTAGCCTAATTTTTTTTTTCTCGTTATTGTAAGTTACCAAGTTCATCTGTAACTCTATAATTTACTTGGATGAGAAATTTTTTATCTCCCTACTGGCCACTGTTCTTGCTATTTGTAAATCAAATATTCAAATCATGCATCCAAAATAAAGAAAAAATTTAGAAAGAAGACTCTCCAAGTGACTAGTCCTATATTTTTCAAGTGACTATTCCAATCATCTCAAAGTGACTCTCCAAGTACTATTTAGGGCCGTAGAATTGAGAAGGTGGCACACGGCGACTTGTTATGTTATGGACATGCATGACTAGGCCGGGCTGTCAATGGATCGGATTGGGTTTTGAAAAATCCAAACTCAAACTAATAAGAAAATTGGGAACCCAAAACCGAACTGAACTGATAATATTAGATTTCATCCGAAACCGAACATAACCGATAAGATATATCTATTATCTATATACTAAAGTAGAGACCTCTAATAGAGGATTTTCTCTCTCCTATGTGGCACTCTAATATGAGAGTTAGTTTTTTGCTCTCTCCTATGTGGCACTATAATAGGAAAGATAATCTTTTCTAATAGTGTACAATTCCACATACATAGAACCTCTTTGGAGTTTGGAGAGTTTGAGTATATTTCTAATTCTTATATTTGGAGAGTTTAAGTGTATTTCCAATTTTTATATAATTGATAAAATAATAAAAATTGCTAAAAAATAGGTGATTTGTAAAAAATAATTTCCTATTACGAATCAAACACTTTTTGTGCTCCAATTCTTATATATTTAATCAAATAAAAAAATTGCCAAAAAATATGTGATTTGTAGAAACTAATTCCCTATTACAAATCATACAATTTTAGTGTTTATGATAAAAGCAACGACTTATTTCAATATATCCTTATCTGACCTCAAAACATAGTTAAAAACAATTATACAAAAAATAACATCACAAAATATATAATAGAAAATGAAAAAAAAAAAAAAAAAAAAAAAAAAAAAAAAAAAAAAAAAACAACAAAGCAATAATGACAAATATTTTAAAAAATATATAATACTGAATGAAACTAACGTCAAAAAACAATTAATGGGGAACCGAAAACTGGATGTAAATGCATCGAACTAACCTCAAATAATATTTAACGGGAAATTGGAAATTGGATGCAAATGCAAATATTAAACTAATCTTAAAAAGTAATTAATAGAAAATTGGAATATGGATACAACTGCATTAAACTAACCTCAAATAATAATTAAAGGAAAATAAAAAATTGGATGCAAATATATCAAACTAACATAAAAAAAAAAATGTCGAAAAATCGGAAATTGGATGCAAATACATTGAACTAACCCTCAAAGATTAAATTAACGGAAAAATCAGAAACTGGATGCAACTGCATTGAACTAACCTCAGAGAAAAATTAATTATAAATTGGAAACATGATACAAATGCGTGGAACTAACCTCATAGAATAATTGGTGGAAAATCAGAAACTAAATGCAAATGCATTGAAATAATCTCAAAGAATAATTAGCGGAAAATCAGAAACTGAATATAATTGCATCAAACTAACCTCAAAGCATAAATAATCAGAAACTAGATGCAGATGTATTAAACTAACCTTAAAGAGTTATTAATGGGAAATCGGAAAATGGACCCAAATGCAATGAACTAATTAATCTCAAAAGACTAATTAATCTAAACATTAAAAAAATGGATGAAACCGCATTGAACTAACCTAAATAAATAATTAACGGAAATTATAAATTTGATGTAATTGCATTGAACTAACCTCAAAAAAAATAATTAATGGAAATCGAAAACTTGATGCAAATGCATTGAACTAACCTCAAATAACAATTAACATAAAAAATCGAAATTTGATGAAATTGCATTGAACTAACCTCAAAAATAATTAATGAAAAAACAAAAACTGGTGCAACTACATTAAATTAAAATCAGAGATTAACTAATGGAAAATCAAAAATTGGATGCAAATGCATTGAAATAACCTCAAAAAAATAGTTAACTGAAAATCGAATCGGATGTAACTGCATCGCACTTACCTTAAAGCATAAATACGAGTAATTAGGAACCCAAAATGAAAGTGAGTTTATAAAAACAGACTCTTACATGTATGCAAACTGTATAGAAATTGTAAACTATCGAACTAACCTAGAAAAATAATTGACGGGAAATCAGAAACTGGATGCAGATGTATTGAACTAACCTTAAAGAGTAATTAACGGGAGATTGGAACTTGGATGCAAATGCAATGAACTAATCTCAAATACTAATTAACGAAACATTGAAAACTGGATGCAATCTGTTCAATTAACTTTAATGAATAACTAACGGAAAATCATAAAGTAGATGCAATTTGCACCAACTAATCTCAAATAATAATTAACGGAAATTTGAAACTTGATGCAACCGCATTGAATTAACCTCTCAAAGAATAATTAATGAGAAATTGAAAACCTGATGCAACGTATTACATTAAACTAACCTCAAAAATAAAAACTTGATGCAAATGCATTGAACTAATAACCCTAAAACATATTTATATTATATGTAGGAAATAAATATCTCGACAAATATAGTTTTGCATTTAAGTAGTGTTTATCTTAATTCTTTTATTGTGATTGGAAATGTCTTGCTATTCAAGTAGCTTCAATATTATCTTCGCGACAATGGATATTCTCACAAAAACTTCAATCAAACTTCTTTGTTAAACCTAACAATAAAAGAAGTCGATGAATTTTATCAAGGTTTGATGCTTTCTTTTTATAGAAAGTGGTGCAAGAAATTTAAATGAGTAATTAATATAATTTTCATATCTCATAGCTATACATAGCTGCTAATATTTTTAGAATAATTTAATATAACGACAATTCGTTTGTAGGACACGCTCAAATATGATAAATCTTTTCAAGTGGGAGTAGTGTATTCTTTGAGGATATGGAAACAATCCATCCGTTTTAGAGATTTGTACACATTAGTACGTAAAAGCCGAAATAATGATTTACCGCTAAATCACCATAAATCTAATAAAACTATTATACAAGCTAGATCGATTTTAAGATAATTCCATCCGAAAATTACGGATTATTATCCTAAACCACAAAAGTGAAGAGAGGCTATCTCAATTTGATCCCTTAGTTTCCAAAGACTTATACACCATAATCGCTGCTCATTTACGTATTTAGGCTTATTTTCAATAAAAAATATAGCCGATTCAAAATTTGCCACTAACTCACCATAAATATAAGAAAACTATTATACAAGTTAGATCGAGTTTAAGATAATTCTATTTGAAAATTACGGATTAATATCCTAAACCACAAAGTAAAGAGGTTATCTCAATTCAATCCTTTAGTTTCAAGACTTATGCACCATAATCATCTGCCATTAACGATTTTTCAATTTATTTTTAATAAAAAAATCTATTCCGATTCGAAAATTTGCCACTAAATTATCATAAATCTAATAAAACTATTATACAAGCTAGATCAAGTTTGAGATAATTATATTTAAAAATTATGGATTAATATCCTAAACCACAAAGTGAAGAGGCTATTTCAATTTGATCCCTTAGTTCCCAAGTACTTTATATATTATAATCACTTTCCATTAACGTATTTTGGTTTATTTTCAATAAAAATATATTCTGATTCGAAAATTTGTATGTGACATTTTGTAAAGCCTTTTAAGCACACAAAATATTTAATAGATCCCGGGCGTATGCCCGGGTCCAAAATCTAGTTGCAAACTAAAACCGAATCGATCCGATCCGAAAACTATAAAATCAATTAAATCCCAAATTAAATCAATTAATTTCAACCACACAATTAGTAAATATATACAAAATTAATTATAAATATTACTAAAATATCATTTTATCGG
The DNA here is from genome assembly GCF_015680905.1 of Coptis chinensis. Classification (NCBI taxonomy): domain Eukaryota; kingdom Viridiplantae; phylum Streptophyta; class Magnoliopsida; order Ranunculales; family Ranunculaceae; genus Coptis; species Coptis chinensis. The sequence goes on from NC_141464.1 coordinate 81,984,104, forward strand.
TTTGAATTCATATTGGTTCCATAGAGAATAAATCCGAAACCAAATCAATACCTTATCAATCGGTTTCAAATTGATGGAGTCCAAACCAAATTATCAAAATCCAAACTGTTTTTTATTGGTTTGGTTAGGATTGGTTATCAAAACCCATTGACAGTAGGACTATTGTTATGATTTGACACATATATCAAAATCAAACCAAAAAGTGATATGAATGAAACATGTGCATAATATGCTAGAATCTTTTATGAGAAGAAACTTAAAAGCAAATTAAATGACACCCCAAAAACTTAGGTAACAGACAATTTGGGTAGGTCAATGAGTCGATCACAATCTAATTAATATCTAATGAGTAACACAGCTTTCACAAGGCTTTCTCAAGATAGCTTCAAATCTCAATTTGTCGAAGAGCTGCAACCTTGAATAATTGGATGTTGGACACGTTAATTGAAGATATTATTAAGGAATCAATTGTAATCTTGGATAAAACCAAATGACAAACGACCAAACTAGGGGTTTCTGGTTCGGCCAATAGTTCAGTTACCAACTTACCTTCCCTGCCAACTGTGATTTGAATTGTTGGCTCAATTCCGGTTTAATTATTCATCATTGTAAGTTGATTTTGTAGATCGAAAAGTTGTAGGCACATAAGTGGCTAACAATTGTTTATCAGGGACATTAATACATGGACTGAAATCGTGGTTTTTGTTGAGAAAGATCTCAAGTCATTAAAAATTGCTAGGTAGATTTAGCAAGGTTAGTGGTTTCGAATTGAATCAGTTGACTTTCTGGTATGATAAGCTTCATGAGTTGATGATAGTGGAGATTGTTACTGTTATTTTTCAAAAGTATTTAGAATTAAATAAAACAGTATTCCATTTTTTTAGAACTCCGTATTCATTTCTTCCTACCGTTGTAGTCTACACTCTACACTAGATTATACTAATATATATCTTCAACCTCAAGAATCAAGACAACTTACTCATACAGAAAATATAAGCACGACGAAAATCCCTCCCAAGTCCCAACTCCAACAAAGTGATGACCAACCATAAATGGAAATCTTTGATGCGATTTTCGATAAATGTTGCCATTGTTTTCTGATGCATTGGAGTATCACTTGCCATGTCTCCAATCTACACGTATGATAACATGGCTGGACTAAAATGTAAAGTCTAATAAATAAAATTTAGTAATATATAAATGACCGTTTTGAGTTTTTATATTAATAATGTTTGGCTATGGTCTGGTTCCGATTCTGATCCGTTTTTTTTTGTTTAAAAAATTATTCGGTTCTGATTCTATATGGTCCGGGTTTTTTAGTATTCATTTTTAAACAGTTTCTAAAAATAGGAACCGAAACCATGATTATTTCTAAGGTTTCAGTTAAATGGGTACCCATCGACACCCTTACACCCCATAAATTTTCTTTATTTACTAAATTTTGGAAAACTAACAATTTAAATGGAGAAATTATAGTGTAACACAATTGTGTTAAGTATGACACAAGCCAATTTAACAGTAAGCCACGTCTGAAACAACCTAAAAAACTTAGAGAAGATGGTAAACCACTAAAAAAAACAACATTTTTTCTCCTCTTCCCCCTCTCCACTACGAGCAAGCCGCCAACCTCCGCCTTTACTGAAAAAATACCACCGGCAACTACAAGTGATGCGGCCACCATCGTCTTTTACTCTCTTTCTCATCTTTGTACTATCTTTAAATTACTTGTCTTCTTCCTTTAAAGTGGTACTTTTTCTCTTTAAGACACCTCCACCACCATTGCCACCCACCCCAACAATAAACACGAGTTTGTCGAGTTAAATAGGTTGATTTTGTGTTCAATTGGATGAAATGATTTATGCAATATGATTTATGGTTTTCCCAACTAAAAAATTCATAAACAATAAAAATTCTTTGTTTAAATTACCAATTAGTGTGAAATTAAACTTATTTGCAACCAATTAGTGTGAAATTAAACTTATTTGCAAATTGTTCTAGCTTGGAGAGTGTTTATGGTTTGAATTGAAAGAGAGCTAGTTGTCGACGATGCACACAATAAATGATGGTCATGGAATCATTTTTTTTTGGTATCGGCTATGGGCACTTTCTATTTTGTGTTGGGCAGACCCAAAAAAAATTATTACAAGTTTGTCATGATTGCCTTAAAATACATGTTTTGTATTGAGCACCCCAACTACACCACCGGTAACCTATTGCAACCTCCTATTACCCTTACCCTCAAAGACCCAACTTCTTTGTCTTCTCAAATACTCCCCAATTTTAAAATTGTCAAGTTCTCAACAACAAACACAATTAAAAATGTTGATTTCAATTAAAAAAAACACAATTATATCAATTAAAAGACACATAGAATAAAAATGATGACATTACATAAGATTTCATTACATTGCTCCACAAATATCAAATTTAATCGATAAAAGTTTGAAAAATCCATATTAATTGCGTTTTTATTTGATGTAATTTTTTAAAAAAAAATGAAATCAAAGTTCTCTAAATTCCAAAAACATATTTCTGCCTGGACGGTCCAGACTGATCACTCTATAGTGCATTGAATCGATGTGGTGGAGTCATTTAGAACTAGACTAATCAATATGGTAAGCGTCGTTTTGGGGTATATGTCCAAATTTTGGTGGAGTCAGTTTTGAAATGTCTTCAATTTAGGCTTAGGGCAATCCCATAAAACACTCCCAAATGACTCAACCATATCGCGTTTTAGTGCATTAATTTGACCACACAAAGTCGTTCAATTGGAAATCATTTAAACCACATTCCAACGATGTGGTGGAGTCTGCCCAAAAGTGTGCTGGAATTTTATGTTCCAAACGACACTGCAACATCGTTCAAAACCCAACTTCAGTGATGTGGTGGAGACGCATCTATTCAACATCCACTTAGCCATAAATCCATACCAATGCAAACAATAATTCATGATACCTCTGAACCGTTTGCGGTATGGTCCCTCCCCCCCCCCCACACAACCACCACACACGTATTCGTACTATTATTCTACAACCAAAGAATAAGAATCATTGATTATTACACCCAGTCAGATGTGAAATAGGTGTAGACTTTTGTAGAACAAGTATTAGGGGTCGTTTGTTTTTCTGAGTCTCTGAATGCTGAATGCTAAATGGCCCATCTTCTGAATGCTAAATGTTGATTCTTTGAATTAAAAAACATGTGTTTGTTTTCTCGTTAGAATAACCCAGCTCTAAAGGCTAAATATAAATCATTCGGACAATTTTACTCATGCTATCTATTTTATACACTAACTTGATTTCTTGTAAAACAAAATATATATTATATTTGAGGAGGGGAGATGGATTATCGAATAAAAGAAATGATAAATAAATTTATTTAAAATATGCTTTCACAAATATATTTTAAACGGTTTATTTTCATATTTTGTTTACTTTCAAAATATATATGTAATTATTCTATTTTTAACAAAGTGGATATCATTCACCCAAAAAATGAAAAACCCGTGGCGCCAACATCAAATTTTGAAAACCTATTTTGAAGTTATAAAAAATCAATGTAAGAAAGTAGATGGGTTCTTGAGATTGGGTTCTTAAGAAAGGGGAAGAAGGGACTTTCTCGTTTCAAGTATTAGAATTGACATTCAAAGATTTTTGTTTTTGAATGCTAAAAATATCATTGAATGCTTAAACTACTTAAAAAAAACAAACAAGTTTTGAGCCTCAGAATACTTAAAACTTAAGTTTAAGTGGCTCTCAATGTTGAATTCAAAAAAAAACAAACAACCCTTAAGCTCATTCAATACATTAATACACAAGGCTCAAGTCATTTCACTAAGAACATATTAGTGCAATGCAAATCAACCTTAGAGCATTCCCAATGCAGGTGGATATAGTGGGAATGTGGTAACATTCACCTCTTTATGGTTCAAAACATTTGCCCAATGCAAAGGTGAATATCAAAGTGACTATTTTCCCAAGTCAAAATGAAGGTGAAACCTTCAACTAAGATAGTGGCTGAGTTGTGAACTTCGGACGAAATGTTGGATTTCGTCTTGTGTGTTTTTTTTAAAAAAAATCGGTTTTTTTTTTCGAACGGAATGTTTCATTCCGTCTCACGTGTTTTTTCGGTTTTTTTTTAACTTCAGACGGGATGTTTCATTCCGTCCGGCACATTTTTTCGATTTTTACATTCAGACGGAATCCAACATCCCGTCCGAGATTAATATTCACCTTTGCATTAGGCAGCCTCACCTTGTTTTTCACCAAAACGGTTGAAAATAGGAGAAATTAAGTCTATGTGGAGGTGAATAACATTGACATGCATTGGGAATACTCTTACAACAATGACTTTTCACTCTCTCTCAACATCAACCTTACAATAAAGGTGTTACGTTGGATACCCATTATTCATTCCTCTTCGCTTCAATGGACGCCGTGAAAGACAAAATGAAGGGCCTCATTAAAAAAGAGTCAACAACTATTTATCCTCTTCCTAAGATTGAGTAATCCCAAGATTAGAAAAGCCATTGTTGACGTTGCTAGTGGTGTTGAGTTGTTGGAATGTGTTAGGTTTTAATTCTAAGAAGAAAATGGGGAGATGTGGGTTGTGTTTTCATATGTGCTAACATAATTAGAATGTCTTTGATTAAAACCTTTCGTGCTTGAAGAAATTCTCTTGAGAATGATATGAAACACAATCTTGAAGAATAATTCTTGAGCGGAGGCGATGATGAAGATGAAATTTTGTGCAAAATAAATTTGTGGACAGACGACTGTTTGCTATCAACAAGACATCAACTGCTAATTGGTGGAGTAACTGCCCGAAAATACTATTTAACTGTCTAGAAAAACTATTTAGCTGCCCAAAAATTGAACTGACCAATAAAAAGATGGTCTGTCCACAAATTCGTTCTCAATTTTGTGCGGAGAAAAAGATGAAACCAAAACTTTCATGATTTCTTTTGGTTTGGGTTATTTAGAGTGGGTGGTGTACTGGTGTACTAGAGCGTGTGTAGTGGACTAGTGGCCAACACAATTGCAAACCCTCAATTTGGGCCTGGGTCTGCCCAACACAAAATGGCGTCCACATTATATCTGGTGATTCCTACGATGTGTCAATGTTCTGTTCGATGGTGTTATATTGAAGAGTAACACCTCGTGTGACATTAGAACGACTCATTTTTAAATGCGGTGATTCTAGAAAGGCGAGAAATCTGTCAAGTTTCCATAATATCGGATCAACCCAAGAAAATGAGGAAAGAGCTAGTGCCATTTTATTGTTCACGTGGACAAAGAAACAAAAATGTGAAAAAACTTCCAAACGCCAAACATTTTTTGTGCACGTTGTGAATTAACTCACCATGTTCCACGTGCCAAAGATTATTTCAATTTCCGCCGATTTCGTGTCCGACTATTACATTAAAAATATGGACCCCACAATGCAAATTTGTATAAAACACGTTTACAATACACACTCTCTTCCCCCTCCTAAGTCAATACCTTCCTCTTTTTCTTCATTGTTCTAGGCGTTCTTCCCTTTGTCTTCTTAGAGCAAGTTTATTTATTCAAGAAGTGGGATTTGGTTTGCATATTTTTTTTCCCCTAATGAAGGAGACATCTGTACCATTAGCTATGAGGAGAAACTGTAATTTGGACCTATGCCTTGTTCCTCCAGCTGCAGCTTTATCAACTTCTGGTGGTGATGCTGGTCGTGATTCCATGTAAGTCATATTGTTTTTCTGCTACTTTCATACATATATATGATTTTGCTATAGTAGTTCTTGTGCAACTCACTTTTAAGTTCTCGCCCCATGGTCCATCCATGGAGAGTCTAGTATAATGAAAAAAATGTTTAAGTTCATTGAAACATTTCTTGCCTTGAGCTCTTAACTCAATCAACCTCAAAAAAATTCATGGATTTCGAAGGTTTTTTGGACGGAGATTTTGCGTTACAACGTTGCATCTTTTTACATGGCTAGTTTGGATTTTCGCGTATAGTAATTATTTGTCTAAGACGATATATGCATTTGATCGAGTCTATGCCGGGGTGGACCAGTACGTAATTATATATGTACTTTCCGACATCATAGTGAATTACTAGTACTGCATGTGAGTCTATAATGGAGTCAATCATATCAAATCTTTAGGGGTGCATGATCCATGTTTGCCTTGAATCTTGTTGGTACTACATACTCTATTAGCTTTACCGATCTTGTCATCTATAACATATTGTATAGTACTGAAATGTTAACATTTTTTTTTTCCATATATTAATTTTCTGAAGGAACAAAGAAATTCGTGAAAAGCAACATCAGCAGCTGACAATTTTTTATAATGGAAGGATTAATGTACTGGATGTAACAGAATTTCAGGTACGTTTGTCTTTACTTTCTTCAATCTTCAGACCTCTGCTTTTCATTCGTTTGCAGAAGGACGATGAGAGTTTGTTAGTTAATTGACTTAGCTCAGGTCCTCTTTTGTGTATTGCCACTTGGAATTTTGTTTCTTTTGGTCCACGTGAATGCTTGGGCTTTTTATACCTCGTAGGCTCGTATGTTGTCATGTTGTGAACACAGTGATGAAAAAGGGCCGACCAGAAATCATGTTTTGTGGGCTTGAAGTTAGTAAAACCTGGAAGAACACTGTTTCATGACCTTTCATCACACATTTCACGTTTGAGACTGTCTAAACTTTTTGGTTGAAAGAGACAGAGAGAGGTGCGGGGGTGGCCAATTTCGAAAATCCAAACCATAGTCAAATTTGTTCGGCAATCTTTTGCTTTTTACCAAACACAGCATAAATTAACGTAAGCAATACTATGAGTCCTTGTTTAAGTAACTTCTTAGTTAACTTACACAGTTACACTAGGACAAAGTGACAAACTACGTAGTTCATTCCAGTTGAAGTATGGAGGAGTTCACATTCAAATGTTTAGTGATAATTTTGTTTAAAGATTAAGTTTACTGATAATTCGGTTTTAATTAAATGCAGGCTAGAGCAATCATATACCATGCAAGGAGAGAAACTGATGAAAAGTTGAGAAGTCCACATGATTCTCATTCAGAACCTGCATCACCATACCTTCAATCTCAACTGCATAGTCCAAATGGCGTGCTTATGAAGAAGTCTCTTCAAAGTTTCCTTCAGAAGAGAAAAAATAGAATCAAATCAACTAATTCTCCTTACCAGAGATAGCTAACTGCATCTTCGTTTTTAGAATAGCAGGTCATCTGTTTTTTCTCCAATGGGATTGCACGTTGTTTAGGCTAGAACCTGATGTCTATGGAATGAGAATCTTGGAGAGATTCTTAATAGCACCCATTAGTTGTTGTTGTTTGTTTGTTTGTTTGTATCTGATGAACACCCATTGGTTGTTCTAGTTCAGGCTTGCTATGTATCATTGGAACTTTATAATTGGGAAGATTTTTCCCCTTAATACTACGCAACGATTTAAATTGGTTTGAATGGTTAGTAGGTAGAAATTTTCAGCAAAATTGTCATGTTTATTAAGCGAGACGCGTGTACACACTTCTATGCAAGAAAAATAAAGATGTGGCAATGGGGGCGGCGGTCTGGTGTGCATAGCCTGTCTGTTATGACGGTTTGTGTGAAGAAAACCAAATTCTCGAATAGCTCAGGAAGAACTAATAGCATAAACTATAATAACATGTAACACATTTCTGAGTTGTTTCTTACCATGTCTATAATCTAAAGTGAGGGCAGTGGAATGCAAAAACGGGGTCTGGTGTGCATAGCTTCTAGTTTACGAAATCAATTTGTCGGCTCATAGGTTAGCTCCATGGGTTCCAAGAGATGCGGATGATGGATCACCCTACAATGTTCTTGTGAATGACTATGTACATGGTCCAATGCCTTGCTCAAGTGTAACAAAATCTACAGAAGTCGCTATTTAACCAATGTCAAGTAAGTTAAATTGGCTGGAAATCGACCAGGTATGGATAAGTTTCACGTCATGTGTTCATCAGGATAAACATGTTTTGGTGCAGGGATACGGAGACAGTAACTTTCACAGTAAGAATGTAAGATGTGGTAACTATTTGAAACAAGCCAAAAATTTAAGGAACAATGCATTAATTGTTAGACTGACAAAAATTAAGTTTAAAGCACTCCCTGAGATGTTAAATCTTACATATAAATTCATCAGAATATGTTTATAAGAGATAGACTGATTAATGAGGGGCTGTCCCAGTGAAACAGGAGGCTCGTAAAGCGGTGACGGGTGGAGTAAGCAAACTGCATGGATTCTACTGTCAGTTTCCTAAAATTTGTTTAAGCTTTCTGTAAACCAAAAGCTGATGACTTTCCAGGTCCAGAAAAGGTTTCTAAAGCTTCATAATAAGCAACGCATAAGTTTTAACAGCCTTATTTTGATATCAATATTAAGGTATTAAAGACAGACTATACAGTGAAGGCTGCAGCGGCCATCTATAAAATATCGTCCTTCATCATTGCAAATGCTTAAAATGTGAAAGTATTATGACTCACTAAGTGAGTGCTCCAATTAACAGAGAGGCTCATGTACAAGTAAACTCAAACAACGTCGTCACTGCACCACTACATGGGCCAGTCTATGATTTTTGAAATATTTATTTTATAACCTGGACACAGGGCGAGGAGGGTCCGAATCAGTCACAATATGATTGCGGGTAATCTCCTTGAGAGAGCGGCATCCAGCTAGTGCCATAGTCAGCTCAAACTCATCACGAAGCATTTGAAGCACATTTTTTACACCCGCCTCGCCTTCAACAGCCAAAGAGTACAAGACAGGCCTTCCAATCTGAGATCAATAAGAGGGTAAGATGGCTGTCATGCCTAAAAATTAATAGTCCCATTTATATCTTAATCACTGTTATCTACTTACAAATATGCCAGAGGCTCCCAATGCGAGAGCTTTGAAGACATCTGTCCCACGACGGACTCCACCATCAAGGAACACAGGAATTCGGCCTTGCGCAGCTTTGACTACCTGAGATTACAACAACAGAAGAAATAGTATGAGATATAATAAGAACAAGTTCCATCAAAAATTCAATTCTATCATCGGTTTATTTTCAAATTGTAAATGAATATAAATGACCACAAACAAAAATGCAATACCTCTTCAAGACAAGAAATAGTAGCTGGAACATAATCAAGTTGCCGAGCTCCATGGTTGGACACGATGATCCCTGCAGCTCCATGTTGTATGGATAACCTTGCTGCAATGTAGGTATAGAGGGTAATTTATTGAAGAATGGTTAATGTGCCCATAACATTATCAGCATACACTACTAGAAGAGAGTGGTCAAAAGCCTAAGTACAAGATGAGATCACAGTTGCTTACTATCTTCAGCAGTCATAACACCCTTTACCAGAATTGGCAATTTGGTTATTGTCTGAAGCCATTGAATGTCCTGTACAAACACCAAAGATTTGCATTAAAGGATAATGAGAAGCAGTCAAGATAATCAAATGTTGAGTAACTGCATCTCCATCAGTCTATATCACCAAACATACCTTCCATTCTAGAGATCGGTCAATTTGCCCAGCAACATATGAGGCAAGTCCAGAGTCACTTGTCTGCATATACATAATTAAACCATAAAAATACTAATCCTCACAATGCACAAAAAATAATGAATTTTTTTATTTGCTACTAACCTTCTCCATCTTCCCAAGGTCCAGCCCCTCAAAGTTCTTCAAAGTCAAATGTGGTGGTAAATTAAATCTGGTTACATAAATGAAGACAAAATTTGCATCAGTAAGGGTGTTATGAATGTCGTCTTCAAGACCTAGAGACTTGATTTTTTTGAAGCCAAGAAACATGATTAAACAGGTCACAAAAATTCTTTAAGCTATTCATGAAATTCAGACGTTTTGCAGGCACACCTATTCTTGATATCAGCTTCTCGGCGACCAAGCCTTGGAGTGTCCACCGTGAGGGCGATCGCCTTAAAGCCAGCCTTTTCAGCTCTTCTAACAAGTTGAGCAACTACATTCCTGTTCTTGTATACCTAGACAAATAATCATGGGCAATCAAGAATCAGGACATCTATTTGTAATACAAACTAAGAAATAACGAACGCGAAGAAAACCCAAACTTACATAGAGCTGAAAAAAGCGAAGGCCAGGTCCTGTTGAAGCGACTTCTTCAACACTGGAAGTCGACCATGAAGATAATACCTGGAACACAAACCATACAACAAGAGGTTGAGAGTTACATGACATGATAAATTACAGAAATATTTGACGAGCTCAAAGATTTAACCCACATTGAAAACCTAGGTGTATAGGTCTGAAATGAGCATTCAACGGGAACAGGTTAAGAAGCATAAAATTTCACAGGAAGCATTAATAACTCTCAATTGATCAACCATGCATGTTCACATAAAATGACTCAACATTTCGTTTTGGTTTCTACAAAGAGGACAAAGCAATTCGGACTTTTCGATGCAAGGGTACTGCTAATAAGATCATAGCTTTTAAACATAACATAAAGTAGTGAGAAGTCAAACCATAGCTGTGTTAGCTGATGCCGCTGCTCTTGCAGTTGCATACTCTCCTGCATTTTCACAATTTTATTTTTCAACTTTGGCCCCAACAATAAACAGAATTGTATTATGAAAAGTACCATACCATCAGGATGAGCCATTTTCTGCATGGCAGTTGGAGAAATCATGATAGGCATCGATATTTTGTAACCCAAGACAGTGGTACTCAAGTCGATGTGGGATACATCAATGAGAATACGGGGCCGAAACCTATTGTCAACATAAAAATGTAAGAGAAGACGACATACATGAATCATTGAGTTTCAATTAGAAGGAAAAGACCGTGATGAAATATTAAAAGTTAAAAAGAAGGTGAAATACATCTAGCCAAAACTGAAAAGAGTACAAATCTGGTTGTTATAATATAGGAAATTCCTCCGGAATATTAGCTCCAAGGCTAAACAAGTTCACCTTTTTCTAACAAACTGGAAATGAAGCAAAAAGAAACTATGGACAACCATAGTTTTCCAAATGTCCCTCTAAAAAGAAATTATGGCACCCATAACCAGAACAAGATGAAAGCAAATGCAATCTATCTCAAGTTTTCCAAACATTCGTCTAAAAGTTGGGACTTTGGTAACCCAAATAGAAGCTAAAAAATCTTACAGGATCCTTGAGAAAGCATTTCTGTTCTCCTTGAGAGTCCACTGATCCTCTGCTCCTGATGCATAGTAGTCGAACACCATCTTTGGCAACCTTTGCTTTGCAAGAGGCTCATACTCTTCGACATTGGTTATCTCCATCTTTAAAATGAAATATTTGAACTTCACTCACACAGTCTACAAGCACCATAACAAAAATGACGTGTGATTATCATATTCTGCTCAACTCGACAATTATCAAGAACAACTACAATTCATCCCACACTTGTTTGCTCAGAACAAATGGAAGTACACAAAATGAAGTTAGAATCACTAATATACGATCTAGAGAAAATGGGCAGCTTATGATAATAAAAAATTAAAAACCACCAAGAAAAGAAAAGTTTGGACCGCTCGAAACATATTATGATGCTTAAAACATTAGCATAGATAAAGATAATGATCATTGTTTTAGTGAAAATATCATAAAACTAACTGGCTCTGAGATAAGGTTCTTTTTACTTACATGAAGAATCTTAGATACTAAAGTCAGATACTAGATTCTGCTAAACCCCAGAAAAGAAAACAGACAGACATACTTATTCCAAAGGTACTTATCTATCAGCAGTAAGTAGACATTAATTCTCTCACATTAGAGTATAATAAGAAAGCAATATTAGGATAAGTTCAATCTACTGTGAATAAAAAGTCAAAAACCACCACAAACAGATACAATGAATCTCAACTCATATTTTAATAAGAACTATTTACAAACAACTCAAATCATAGTAAAACCATTTATCAAACACCACCAAAGAAACCAGTTGCTAGAAAACCAAACACATTAATACCAGCTAAAAAAAAAAAGTTCAAATTTACTCTCACTATAAAAGAAACATTCATTTATCAAAAACAAACGATGCCCATCATCAGAAACAAGCAAAGTTACAATCTTAGAGTATAACCAGATTAAACTAACAACAAAAGAGAAGAACTGACCTTGGGAAACTTGCCTAAGCAAGAAGAAAGTGCATGAAAGGAGGACACAAGAGAAGAAGTTTGAAGATAATATAAATGTTTCACACACACTCTTTAAGAGATAGGAATTTGAATAAGGACAAATGGTGGTGTGAATTATTTAAGGAAAAGGAGATTTACTACAGTTTTTTGGATCAGTTTTTCAAGGTGGGCATTTGAAACAGATTATTCTGATGGAAAATAAATATAATCTCATCCACAAACGTCTTCCTGTGCTTTGCATGTTATCAAAATTTCTATGTTAAATATGTTTCTCGGTTTGTCACTATCTTGTTTTTCTTATATTTATATATATATGGGGTGGTGAAGCTGGCTTTGGCCTTATCTTCATTTCTGTGAAGTTTTGAGTTTCAACGTGACTGTTAAATGAGTTACTTGATTCTGAGGGAAATGAGTTGGACCAAGTTTTTTATCACTCAAATAAAGCCCATTCCAAGCATAGGCCCAAACTTAGTCCTCTAATTTGAGTATATGTTAACCTCAAGGGCCCAATTAGAAAAATGTTTAACTTGAGAGAAGTGGTTTGTCAAAGGTTAGGATTAGGGTCGATGGTGCTCGGCTCGTTTTGGGCTCGGCTCGAGCTCGCTCATTTAAAAATATGAGTCAAATATGAACACGTTTTAAAGTTCGAGCTCGAAATCAAGTATCTCGCGAGCCACTCAAAACTATTCGTATTTTACATAATTTTGTTAAAATATAAGATAATTGTTATAATAGTGTATTGAATTATAATAGCTTATCACATATTAATTGTAACAATAGTGTGTTCACCTTATAATACTTGTTAGATAGAGGTTCATTGTTATTTTAGTGAATTGTAATCACACTCACTCATGTATATCGTGAGAATATCTCTGCATGTTATTTTGATATTTAGTAAGTATTATATATCTATTTTTGCTCACTTGTATTTAGAATATGTTCGAATTCAAATTTATGAGCCAACTCGAGCTCGACTCGAAAGAATTTGAGCTCGACTCGAGAGACACACGTGCTCGACTCGAACTCTCTAAAGCTCGACTCGACTCCCTCGATGACCAGCCCTAGTTAGGATTTAGGAATAAGCACCAGAAGGAGCTGCTATCGGCTTGGAATGTTCAGAGTAGAAGGAGATTGGAATAGTGTATTGAGAAGAGAAAATTTTGGATCAGACAGTAGTCTAGTGATCCATGGGCCAAAATCAAGTTTCAAAGCCTAACTAATATCAGTTTTTAACCTGGTATTGCTGTATCGGCAGTTCTGCACATAGTTTTCAACCTAATCACCCAAGAGTCAGATTTTGATGGAGACATTTCAAAGGAAGGTGCTAGTAAGTTTCATATATAGGTCGGCCATTTTCTATACATGTTTATTTATCAAGATTATAGTCAAGAAAAGTAGGAATTCCAAGGAAAAATACCAAGTGACGCTGAAAATATGTCTCATGTATGTGGCCTCTATGCCAAGACTAGAATTCCTCAGGAAGAGATGTTGAAACCGTCTTTTTTTCTTTTTTTTCTTTGTGAAAAATGGCAGGTAGACAGGTAGTCATATTAATATACTGATTATACTCAGTTAAGGAAATATATGGAGGCTCAATGGTTCAACAATAAAGACATGAAAATGAAAATCAAGTGATAAAAGGACACAAAACTGTACTCACTGGCCATGCCCAATTTTTTCAACACTGAACATTTATTTTGCGTTCAGAACAAAGTCAAAAACCTTGTGTTGGTCAGGAAGTGACTTGGGCGAGAAGCCAAGAATAAGAATGAGTCTTTTTATCAATCAAAAACACATGGTACCTCCTTATCATATGGCATTAGGATTTCTTAATAATCAAATTCCTAGTAGTACCTTTGCAGCACAGTGCGTTCTTTTTGCAATTCTTACAGAACAACTATGCAAGTTACAATTACAGCAAGTACTGCGTATGGAATTAATGGACTTTCACCTGAAAAAAGTGGATCAAAATATTCCAAAAGTCAGAATTTGGTAGAATCAGTGTCTTTTATTAACCTTTTCAGACCATAATTGGGAAAAGAATGCTATTCCTGACATGGCAGTGCTGCTACCATAGTACGATGTCTCTTGCCTTCGTTTGTTTGATACTTTTGTTCAAGACACCAAATCAAACAGGACTCAAAACCACCATAGTTATTCAGAGACTTTTATTGCAAATTGAAGGGCACACAAACTGTAGTCTAGTACTAGAAAATACAAACATCTTTTCCACAAACAAAGCAAACGAGCCATATGGCACCGCTTTTTTTTTTTTTTTATTTTGGCTAACTGGGTGTCCTGGCCAGCTTAGGCGCACCCTCAAGATTTTTATATATGGCACCACTTCACCACATCATTTTCATTGAAAATTCAATGTTAATATAAGCCAGGAGAACTACTTTTTATGGAAAAATACAATATTACAAGAAGCATATTCTATTATACTTTAGAAAAACACGAAACTCTTGTTGATTGGGAACCCAATGTTACCCATCAAAACTCAAAAGATCACCTACTCTTCTTTATTGCAGAAAGCACCCAGAACTCGAAACAAAGACAAACACCATATTCCACTAGTCAGCTGTATGAGTGTATGCTCATTCTATTCAATCCCATACACCTTCTTGAGTTTCAAATCAAACCCATAAACCCTTTCTTGTTCAGGAAGTGATTTGGAAACACTCTCATTTTCCATACACCTCTTGGCCCAAGCCACCAACTTTGGACACTCAGCTTTGAACTTTCCATAAGTCTCGTAAGTATAAAACCAGCTGTAAAATGGGACCAACACCACATCCAAATAACCCAAAATTTCACCACCAAAATAAGGCATATCCCCAAGCTCATTTTCCAATAACTTCAAACTCTCTATAAATTCCTTCTTTGCTGCCTCTTGTTCTTCTCCTTTTGTTATCCTTATCCTCTTTCCACTAACATAAACCTGCCATTTCATAAACCCAAATTAGCAATTTCACTAATAATTAGTAATACAGACCGATCCGACCGGGTTAGTTAAAATCCATCTAACAAAATAGGGAAGTGTGGGCCCAAAAGGCCCCATCTAATGGTAAATAATCATTCTCGCCAAAAACCCCAAGTGTTTGGAGAATTTGTACAATTTTGTTAAGTCTCAATCTGGGGATCTATCCAAAAATCCAACAATTGCTTATAAAACCTCCAAATTTGATATAAGTCTTCATGTAATTAATACTTATTGGGCTTATGGATAATGGGCAATTACCGTCTTGTCTTGCGGAAATCGCGACAAGTTGTTTCAGGGCCGAAGGTCTGCGGCCTTGGCGCCCGAATGAGCCACGGTTGTTTTCACAAGAGCACGACGAGGTCTTGCGGGTCGTATGCACGGGAATACCCTAGTAACATAAAACCCAGATAGGGGTGTATAAAAAAGGCCCTCAAGCGCTCGGCCCGCCCGGCCCATAGGCTGAAAAAACCTTCAAATTTAAGTCTTCATGTATTTTGAGAGCTGGGCCAGCTGGCCAGAGAGTAAGGGCCTAGATATGAAAGCATGAGGGTAGTCCTCATCCCGACTCTCAAAAGCCCGTATTAAGGCCCTCACAAGTTTTCTATGTAATTTTATTTATATTTTGTTAAAAAATAATTGTATATATAAATAGCAAAATGAAAAGTATGTTTTACATTGCCTTGTGTATATTCCTCCAACGTTATATGAAAAATCTAGTTCAAAATAATAAATTGTTCTATTGTTAGGATATGAACCCAAATCACTTCTCTATGTATAAGCTAGAATAAAATATAAATGACACTGATATGATATGCTCTTTGGTATATGATAATGAGATTTTTAATCAATTTCTACTAATCAAACACTAATTATTATACAACCTACAAAACCCTACATCATATTGTTGGTCTTATATACATTTTTTATTAATTCATAGAATATATCAGCACATAGAACCTTAAGAACAAAAGTTTTGAGTTTTATTATCTTATAAAATTTAGTCAAATTATTAATTAAATACATTAACCAAAGTCAAGATTGAAAAAAACCTATTATTTATTATGTGTCAATTTAACAAGATTATACTGTAAATAAAGAGTTTAAAAAAATAATCAAACCCGGCCCTCAATTCTAAGAAAAGAGATATGAGGTGAGAGGGCTACACAATTTCAACATTGTCCCTTATAGGCTTGCCCATCACTACATAAGAGGGTTGGGCCGGCATCAAACCCGACTCTCAATTCTCTAAAAAATGGTTGAGATGAGTCTTAAGACTTAAGACTTCACAATCTTAACATTGGTCCTCATAGGCCCATCCCTCACTACATAATAGGGATGTGCCCTTAAGTCAGGAGGGCTTCATGGTCTGAGGTCTGGCCTGGCCTGACCCGGCCCGGTCCGTTTTACACCCCTAAACCCACCTTCTTATCAACAAAATCAGCCCAGAATCTAGCAACAGCACGTGCATAAGGATCTTTTGGTAACAAGGGTGACTTATCATTCCAGACTTCATCAATATACTGAACCATAATAAGTGATTCACAAATGGATTTTCCATTATGAATCAAGACTGGGATTTTTTTGTGAACTGGGTTCATTTTCAGGAGTAATGGGCTTTTTTCTAAGAGATTTTCTTCTTTGTATTCATACTCAATTCCTTTGAGACTTAATGCTATTCTTGCTCTCATTCCAAATGGACTTGGCCAGAAATCTAGTAATGTTACTTCATTTGCCATTGTGTATGATTTGTGTGAAATGAAGATGGGTTTTTGAGATTTGTTGAAGTGAAGTGGCTGGTTTTATAGAGGGGGTTTGACGAGGTTTCTAGGTGTGTCGTGTGAAGTCATTGCTTTCGTCAGAATGTCGAGACTTATATTTCGTAAAGTGGAAGTTTAGGACAGACATTTGTGATTTGGAAGAGTAGTTTAATACTTTAATTGGGCACTTATCAAATTGGATTGTACAACAAAAAAAAAATATATTACAAGTTTGCCATATTATAAATTTGTTATTAAAGCCTAGGCCCAACTACCAATTCAATCGGTCTCGCCATAACGAAATTCTCGGATTGTTTGAGTGTATACTCAAACGGTCTCGCCATATTGTTTGAGACAAAACTCTTGGATTTTTAGCTAGACGATATGGCGAGGTCGTTTGGCCAGTTTCCAAACGACATGACGGGGTCGTTTGGGAACTCTCTTGGACGACATGGCTAGGTCATTTGAACTTAAAAAATTCGATTTGTTTGTTACGAGTTCATTTTAAAAATAAACTTTCACTTAATCAACCCAAACTCGAACACAAACTCGAAAAGACTTCATCAAGCTTAGTCAAACTCGAACTCAAGTTTAATCAACCCAATCTTCCACCCAAACTCCAAAAAAACATCAAGTTTGAAGTCATCAAGTTTAATCAACCCAATCTTCCACCCAAACTCGAACTCATCAAGTTTGTATTGAGTTTGATATGAAGTTGTCATGTTTGTAATATTTGGGTTGAAGTCATCCAAAAAAACACTTTGTATTGAGTTTGAAATCAACAAGTTTAATCAACCCAATCTTCCACCTAAATTCGAACTCAAATTTTGTATTAAAGTGGTTAGATTGGACAGCCAAACTCGAAATTCCTTTGGATGCAAACTCATATTTCTTGGATGTGAAACTCTAACCCGCAAGAGAGATAATACCGGTACAAGCGGTTACAAAACAAAATTTTCGGTATTGGGGGGGGTTGTAGTGGGCTATTTTTGTTGGACTTAGTTGTTGGGCTTGGGCCGAAAGCTGCCCAATGCAATTTCATGAGTGCCCAATACATGACCCTTTGGAATTAGGGGACGACTATCACATATGGTCCAGTAAAGAAAAAAATTAGGAGACTAAACAGACCATCTCTCTTTCTCACTTCGCAAGTACTGAACATAACAAAGACAACCAACAGAAGAATAAAACAGATAGCTTATGCACATGTTTTACAATCCTTTTTGAATTTCACAAAAAAAAAAAAAAAAAAAAAAAAAATCCTTTTTGAATGTGTGTTTGTTCAAATTTTTCCATTTTGTCCAACATATGATATGAGGGCACAAAACTCCTTTGACAAATCGAAACATTAGGCAAGAAATTCTCGCTATATGCTCCTCAAATTCATTCCGATTTCAAGTATTACAGAACCACTTTTACAAGCGAGCACCCAAGTTCTTCATCAAATATGTCCAGAATCTCGCTATTTGAATTAAACTATTCGAAATTTAATGCATAATCAGTAGGGAATTCCCAAGTATTCTTCCACTCATCCTTCTTGAAACTTTACCAACCAACATTAACTACTTCAAGCTCTTTGAATTTGATTAGTTGGAATTGATGAATATCATATTCTAAAAAATTAATTTGGGAAACAAAATTCAAATTTTTTACAAAAAAACACCCGTGTAAATCAAAGAAGGTATGTTAAAAGAGAGATTTCTGAATAGAGAGAATGGAAGAGAAGGAATTGATCAGAAGCTATTGACGTCGCCGATCACCATTTATAGAGAAAAAATAAAATAAAAAAGGTTGTTCTGTTTAGTTTCTAGTTTCTATCTAGCATTCGTTTTCTCTCTCCTTATTTTTCATTTTGTTTTATTCCCTACATTTTAGGGCGATAATGGGTTTTGGTTATTGCCACGTCATTCAATCCAACCAATCATAATTGATTTCGTAATTTTTTACTTTACAGGACCATGTGTGATAGTCGTCCCCTTGGACTTATGCGGATATTGTCCACCAATTAATTTTGACTCGTATGTTGACTAAGATTGGCATGCACTTGTTAGATGGCACTAGGAGTGCCATTTATTATTATTATTATTTTATTTTTATTTATTTTTTCTGAAAACCCGATTTTTTTGAATTCTTATCTGATATTTTTCTGAATTTGGCCAAGATATATGTGTTCTAATATCCGATTTTTTTGAAAAATAATTAGATCAGAATTAGATGTGTTTTCAAAATTCGATCCAATCCGATTTCCGAATTTTTAAGATATATTAGCTACCTATTTCATATAATTACTAAATTAAAACTACATATAGTTTACAAACCAAATAAAAACCCTAGAGAAGTAAAACATTATCTCTCACACACCTTCAAGAAATCAAGATTGACATTCTAGTACATGTCTATCTTTCTCTAATCGAATTAATGCATTAACATGAAGAAAAAACTTGGTGAATGAACGTATTAAAATGTCTAAGTTGTTTACTAAATTAATACATTTCAAAATGATTGTTAAATAAATGTATTAACTAGATAAAAATGGTTATCCCTAAAAGAAAATACAATTATATAATTCAAATTTCCGATTTACTTTCGAATTTTGCCGATTCCGAAAATTTCAAAAACTTTCCAATTTTCTACACTTTCCAAATTTATAAAAGAAATTGTCATTCAAAAAATAATTGGATCGGATTTGGAAAAGATATTGTCATCCAAAAAAAAAATTGGAAAATTTTCTGAGAGCCCTTTATCCGATCCGATTTGAAATCAAACCGAGAGAGATGTCTTAAGTGGGAAAACTAGTCACATACCTGTCAATCTCTGTCATTAGGAGAAGACTTCAGAAAATGTAGGTGCTTTCTACTTCCATCATCCGTGACATTAGTACAAAATGCCGCTTGTTGTTGTAAAATTCACAATTTTTCAACACCAAATTCACTGTATACTTATAAATATATGAACTATCAACTTGACTCTTGGTAAAGTTTGTTGTTGAGATCAAGAAGAGATCATCAAATACAAAGAAGTTTTTTATTGATCATTAATGATGTTTTACAATCTCTCAATTCCTATTTTTTTCTTTCCTCAAATGTGAAAGAATAGAAAATGAAATGTTGAAATAAATATGGTCACCTATTTACCTATTTCCTTTGCATCCAATCTTTTATAGTTGCTCTACATGACTTCATCCAAAAGTTTTGTGACATGTGTCCATTTATTTTTCTTCTTTTTTATCTGCAACTTAAATGAATATATTGGCTCTCTCGCCAATATTGCATTAGAAAATGGTGAATATCGGTATGTACGATATTTAGCCACCACATTTCTAATCTTCTAACATATAGTTGTCACAGGTATGTATGATATTTAGCCACCACATTTCTAATCTTCTAACATATAGTTGTCACATGTCTGCTGAGGATTTCAAGCTCTCTCTTTAATAAACTTAAACACATACCCCATTGTGTCGATCACTAGTAGCACTGTAGCAGAATACTTGGTTGGAAGCAGAGGCCACTTGTGACTCCAAACCTCGTCAATGTATTGGAGACTTGAGTATATTAAGAGATTCGGAAATGGATCGGATTTTCCATTATGAATTAACGTACACTCGGACTTTCTTATGAAGTGGATTCGTTTTCAAAACCAGTTTACTCTTTTCTCTTAGATCTTCATCCTTATGTTCATAATTAACACCTTTCTCAGCTAGTGCAATTCTTGCTCTCATTGCATATGGACTGGGCCAGAAATCCACCAAAGTCACTTTATTTACCATTGTTGATCGAACTGAAATAATTGGAACTAACAATGAATCAGAGGTTAAGAGATGAGGTTTTAAACGTTGAAATGAAGTGAAGGAGAGAATGTTATGCAAGATTTATATTTGTAGGAAGTGTGAGATGTTTAGGACTTTGCATTTATCACTGTTTACTTCACACTTGGGATTGTCTTGACCATTTCATTGAGTTGAGTGTGTCTTAAGTCTTAACTCTTAATTATTCAAAACAACTTGGGGGCGAGAAGCCAAGAATGTGTTTTTTAAACAATCAAATACACATGGTACCTCGTACTACCTTCGTATCACATTGCGTTCTTTTGCAAACAGTTCAGAGCAAGTGGGGCAAGAATGCAAGTTACAACTTATATTATACAAGTAATGCGTATGGAGCTAAGCTAATGGAAGTACGAGTACCTTTCACCTGAAAAAAGTGGATCAAAATATCCCAAAAGTCCAATTGGTGATTCTGCCATAGTACAATGTCTCTGGCTTTATTTCATTATAATAATTGTTTGATATTGTTATTCAGGACACCAAATCAAACAGGACTCAAAAACCATTATCATAGTTATTTAGAGACTTTTAAACAAATTGAAGGGCACGCAAATCACAGTCATAGTTATTTAGAGGACTTCATTAGCTAATTACTGTATTCTAGACTTCTAGTACTAGTAGAAAATCTGTGGTGATCAAGAAAGACTTATGAAATGATTGGCTAATTGTGTATCTAAGAAATGAAGCTTTATTGATGATCTTTAATGGAGTTACAGGAGTGATCTTGTTTCTCTCTCTGATTATAAGTGTGAAAATAGAAAAAACAGAACGAATCTCTTCCGCTTTTTTTGTGTAACATACATTTGATATCTCCGTTTATAAATTAAATTAAGGGTTGAAATATTGCTTGGTACAATATTTGGCCACTACAAAATCCAACAATCTTTTTCACACCATCTCATGTGTAAGTAGACGTGAGAAGGCTATACTGCGGCCAAAAGCAGATCTAAATATTTCTTCCCCCAAGTTTTGAATTCAAATTAAAAATCTTGTGCAAGTGATCGTTCCCTTCTAGAATCTAAGTGTTCAAGTGTAGTGGATCTCATATACATAGTAAGTTTTAATTAGTTTCTTCTCCTCCTTGGCTAGACAGATCTGAGGATTGGAGGAGCTGTAAAGTCTTCAAACCCGTTGTTTTCCATCCTCTTCATATAGACATCATCCCTGCTCATTCCACCCTTCTAATCACCCCATTACTCTCTTTTGAATTCTAGATTTGAGGCATTTTTTTGCTGGGGAAAAGATGGAAAAAGAAGTTAGTGTGCGGGTCAGAGGGGAAACATCAGATCCAAGATCCCAGTCTACACATGCTAAGATTGAACAGCTCCAAATCGAGATGCAACAGCTCTTTTGTTCAAAGGAAAAAAGGGTAGTGAATATAAAACAAAAAAACCCAGTGGAAGTGGAAGAACACTCGCTTTCTTTAGTGGGGAAACTCATTGGAGATAGAGTGTTAGATGTTCAAGTGGTAGCCGAAGAACTACACCGGTGCTGGCAAACTAGAAAAGGTACAAAAGTGGTTCTTCTAACCAGGGGTTTCTACAAGTTCACATTTGAAGATCTGGGGGAATATAACCATGTAAGAAAAAATGGACCTTGGTTAGTCCAGGGGCTAATAATAGTGCTAAGGAAATGGGAAGGAATAGAAGACCTGGCAGTTAATCCAGCTTTAGATTTCGTAAAGTTTTGGGTGCAGATTTATGGGATCCCAGCTGATAGAATGAATGAAGAGAATGTAGAAAAGGTGGGGCAAAGTTTGGGTAAAGTCAAGTATATAGACTTGACCTGCTCAGCTGAATTCAGAGTTCCGGTGGCAAGAGTAAGGGTTGAGTTAGATATAAAGGAAAGATTGAGTAAAGGTATCGAATTGAGAACAGAAGAAGGAGAAGTGTTCCCGGTGTCTTTCAAGTATGAAAAGTTAGACATCTTCTGTTATTTCTGTGGTAGGATTGGTCATGATGTGAACTTTTGTATGCAAAAGGAGAAGTATCGAGCTAGTATGCTGAGGTGTGGTGGTTCCCCTCGAGATGTTAAACATTCCTTCTCCTTTATGATGAGGGCTACTATTTTCTTTAATGGAGTGGTGAACTCTAACCCTACAACGGTATCCTTCTCGGGAACACCACTGAAACCTAGATTTGACCAGATCCCGGCGAGAGATAAACATGCCCAGAGAAGAAGGCTCTGGTATGGGGGGGGCTTCCTAGATACACCCCCTAAACAGAGGTACGAGACTAAGGACAGAGAAGGCTGCCCAGGTGGCTATGATGGGGTTTGTGAGTCCCTTGAGTATAATAAGTTGAGTTTGGATGGACTGGGGATAAGGACCAATAGGGAAGGTCAATAAGGCTTGTCTGGAAGGTAGTGGGCTGGATAAAGGTAGTGGCTTGGGAGTGAGATATTCTGGGTCGGAGCTAGCTATTGTGGATTCTAGTAGAAGGGGTTAGGAGTGATGTGAGTGGGGGTGGGCCTGAGGAAGAGGTCCGAGAAGACAGTCCAGTACAAGTGGCTTTTCCTCTGGGCTATAAAGATATGGAGATGGAATGGCAAGATGGGTCGAGCTGCAGAAATATTATCCATTACCAAGCCCGGAGTACCAAAGTTTAATAGATGGATCTGCTTTAGATTCGGGTTCCTTGGATCGAGCCTTGGTGGTGTGGGGAACCAAGACTTGTATGGATATGGGTCTGGGGGCAAAGGCACAAGAGAGTCAGAAAGGTAATAGCCTTAACCAAGAGTCCTTAGCTGTATCTGGAGGGAGAGGGGATGTGATAGTCTGGGGCAGCGAGCCTGAGAAGGTAGGTTTTATAGCTCCTGAGGATTCCCTTTTGGGAACAAGAGAAATTGATATGGAAGAGTATCCAAGGCTACTGACTTCTCCGATTTCCAAAGCCCCTCCCCTTTCATGAGTTATTAGGTACAGAAAGGGCTAGGTCGCCTTTAATCCCCCAAGATACAGCTCATGCCAGTTTTAGATTCATAGGTTTGCCTTCGCGTGGGAGGGGGTTTAAAAAGCTGGCTTATCGGGGTCTACATAAGAGGGTGTTAAAAAAGGTGTTAGGAAGTGGCAAGAAGTCTTTGTGGGTTCCAAAAGGAAGTTGGAGGCTAGTTCTCTTTCGAGTAGCTTCAATGGAGAATGAAGGCAGTAACAGTAGCATTAGGATGGCGGTAAATAATTCAAAGAAAGCAAAAAGAGAGGCAGATGAGATACGAGCAAAAGGGTTGGGGCACATGCTGATCCCAACAGATGTCCCTATTATCCCAGTGTCAAGTGATTCTGTGGCGTCCTCAGAACCTTCTTTCTCCAATCATTCAATGGATTCAAGTGTACCGTCTGCGGTGTCAGGGGGTGATATTCCAGAAGAAGATATACCCTCAGATGCGTTCACTGAAGAAGAAGAACCATATGAGGATTCTGATCAGGAAGCTGTAGTGTTTAACTGTCATGATGAAGTGTCGATTGGAAAGTGCGGAAGATCCGTTTTCAAGGGAATCACCGTGGTCCGGCTATGAATCGAGAAAACCGATTTTTCAACCAAAGACCAATCGGGCATGGAGGGTTAAATGCGGGAAAGGTAGGGGACAGCTTAAGTCCTATAAAAAAATCAGTGAGAACAGATCAAAAGAATCAAAGGGACTAAACAGTGGGTATAGTGGTGACAAGAGTACAAGTGTCAGTGTTGGGTCTGAAAGCAGTGGAGGTCTGTGTGGTCCTCCTCCTGGGTTCGCGGTGGCTGTCCCTAAACAGCCGCCTCGACAGATATGATACACGCCTGGAACTGCCGGGGAATGGGTTCCTCCACGGCAGTTCATAATATAAAGGATCTAGTTCGCCAACACCAACCGGACATTTTATGCTTGTCAGAAACAAAAGTTAAGGAGGAACAGATAAGTAAGTTAGGGAAGGCTCTTAAGTATGATAATATGTTTTGTGTTCCTGCTGTGGGTAGTCGAGGTGGGCTAGCTATTCTATGGAGGGCTGGAGTTAACCTGGAGGTCCTGGGAGCTACGGCCAACCAAATCTCAGGTAAGCTTATTAATTATCACAGTATAAATCCGTGGTATTTTACCTTTGTTTATGGTGCACCGAATGCTAGTATGAGGCCTCTCTTTTGGAATGAGCTGAGAGATTGTGCCCCCCATATACCGGACCTTGGTTAGTGTTTGGTGACTTTAATGCTATCAGAACCTTGGATGAGAAAATAGGGGGTAGGTCGACCTTTTCAAAATGCATGATGGATTTCAACGCTGTTATAGATGACCTTGGTTTAGTGGACTTAGGTTATAAAGGACCCAAGTTCACCTGGAATAATAATAGGAAGATCAAAGACAATATTTTAGAAAGACTTGACCGAGCTATGGCCTCACATGACTGGGTGGACTTATTCCCTAATATGATTGTTAAACATGTGGTTAATGCTACGTCCGATCATTTATCTCTTTTGATTAAGCTTAAAGTATCTGAGGAATACGCTGAAAGACCTTTCCGTTTCTACAACATGTGGTTAAAAGATGAGTCTTGTAAACCGGAGATAGATAAAAGCGTGGAACTCTATAACACATGATTTGCCGGATTGGAATGTGATACTTAAGTTAAAGAAGACCGCCCAAAGCCTCAAGACCTGGAATAAGAAGGTTTTTGGAAACATCTTTTCTAATATCAAACATACTCAAAAAAAGCTAGATAGGGTGCTCCAAAAGCCTTTTAATTCGGTTAATCATGAAAGAGCTAATATATTAAAAAAGGAGCTCTTTGATTGGTATGAGAAAGAAGAGGTGTTTTGGAAACAGAAATCCAGCCAACATTGGATTAAAGAAGATGGTAGGAATACTAAGTTCTTTCATCTGTCTACGGTGTATCGTAGAAGGAAAAATAACATTGATAAGATTAAGGATGATAATGGTGTTTGGCAAGAAGGTAGGAATAATGTAGGAGTAGCGGTGAATGATTATTTTGATAATATTTTTGAATCTGTACATCCTCAGAATAATGAGCATATTCTTGATTTATTTAAGCCTTGTATTACGGATAGGGAGAATCAAATTCTTATTGCTTGCCCTTCCGATGATGATATTTGGCATGTTGTTAAAAAGCTTGGGTCTCTAAAGTCACCTGGACCTGATGGGTTCCAAGGTATCTTTTATCAACAATGTTGGGATGTGGTAGGTAAGAGTATTATTGATTGTGTTAAGGATTTCTTCATTAATGGAAAAATGAACCCTAGGCTAAATGATACCTTTCTCACCCTCATTCCTAAAATTTCTAATCCGGACCATGTATCTAAGTTTAGACCTATTAGTCTATGCAACTTTAGTTATAAGATTATTGCTAAGATTCTGGCTATTAGACTTAAGGCCCACATAAATAAGATTGTCTCCCCGTTTCAAGGGGCTTTTATAAAAGGGAGAAGCATAGGGGATAATATAGGCTTGGCTTGTGAGATTTTTAACACAATGAAAAAGATGAAAAAGAAAAAAGGGTTTGTTGCTTTAAAAATGGATATGTCTAAAGCATATGATAGGGTTGAATGGTCCTTTATAGATAGTATTTTTCAAAAACTTGGTTTTAATAAGAAATGGAGATTGCTTATCTCCGAATGCTTATCTACGGTCTCTTTTAAAGTTCTTCTTAATGGTGCCCCTCTTGAGTCTATTACTCCTAGTCGAGGCCTCAGACAGGGAGATCCCCTCTCCCCTTATTTATTTATTCTGGTGTCTGAGGCCTTATCAAGGATGATAGCTTATGCGGAGCAGTCAAAGGATATCCATGGAATAAAGATTAGAAGGAATGCACCGGCTATTACTCATTTACTGTATGCAGACGATTTGATTTTGTTTACGAAAGCGGATCTAGTGGAGAGTGGTAAGCTAAAATATATCTTAGACGAGTACTGCAAGATATCTGGTCAGATGATAAATTATGATAAGTCTAGTATTTTTTGCAGTAAGAATATGCATAAAAAACATAGAAACATTTTAAAAAGGTTTTGGAAGATGAGATTTTTTGACTATCGGGAAAAATACCTAGGTGTTCCTATAATTGTTTCTAGAAAGAAGGGTGAGGATTTTGATTATCTGGTGGACAAAGTTCACGGTAAAATTAAAGGGTGGAGGGCAAAAGTCCGTCACTTTCCTTGGGCGTAACAACTTCGATACACAAAGGTAGTCCAAGCTACCCCCTTTTTATATGTCTACTTATCTTCTCCCAAGTTCCACTTGTGAGAAGATAGATAAAACATCTGAGGGACCTTCCGTGGCACGCGCATGCGGAAGATAGTAAAAGCATCCACACCGTAGGGTGGGATAGCATATGTAAACCTAAAGCTAGTGGTGGCTTAGGCTTGAGAAAAGCAAAAGTTATGAATCAAGCCATGCTAGCTAAGCTTTCTTGGAAAGCTCTTACTGATAAAAATCGATATGGGCTAGAACCTTCAGGGCCATATATGGTAGGAGCTGGTTTGATGTCAAACAGAATCCCCCTCCTGACGCCTCTTGGTTTTGGAAAGGGGTACATAGAGTGGGGAAAAGAGTCTTGGAGGGATGTATCTGGAGCATCGGAAAGGGAAAGGATGTGTTAGTTATGAGCCAGCCTTGGCTCAGTATTAACAATCACCCTGTCCTTATTAATGACATGATGCCCTTGAGACATGACCTCCAAAACCTCAAGGTGAAGGATCTTATGTTGACTGATGGTAGTGGATGGGATGAAAATAGGATTGATCACCTATTCCCATCTACTATTGGGAAGATGATTAAGCAAGTTATTATAAGACCCCTCGTGGCAGGGGAAGATACTATCCGCTGGATGGATACCAGAAATGGCAATCTATCCGTGAAAACAGCCTATCACAGAATGATAGGGAATGGGGACATGGAGCAATCATCGTCTTTTAATACAAACACTGTCAAAGCTATTTGGAAAGCTCCGGTCTCAGCCAACATTATTCTGTTCTTGTGGAAGCTGTACATGAGTATCCTTCCAACGGGAGACTTGCTCAGGTATAAAGGGATCAAAGGAGAGTTCTCCTGCCCCTTGTGTTGGCTGGAGCTAGAGGATCCCCTACATATTTTCTTTAAGTGTGAATGGTCCAAATCTGTCTGGTTCGCCTCAAACTTAGGGGGCAACATAGATGAGATGGAACACTACACAATCAGAGATTGGGTTGATCTCTTCCTCCAGTGGATTAATGGAACGGATCCGGGTTTTGTGGAAAAAGGTATTCTGGCCATCAAAATGCTTCACGGCATATGGGAGGCTAGGAACAAGGCAAAGTTTGAAAGCTCAGCAGCAAATAGAGAAGGCCTACTCAGGAGAACAGCAACCCACTGGTGGCGATGTCTTGAAGCATTTGGAAAATCACAGGGAGTAGGGAATAATAATTCCCAAATAAGCCAATATAAGATGAACTATAGTTGTCCTTATAAAGAGTCTTTTCCAATAGTTGAAATAGATACTATACTAATAAGGTGTGATGCTGCTTTTGATAGGGGGGCCGGGGAGATGGGGCAGCGAGCTCGGCTTGGGATAATGAAGGTACTCTCATAGGAGCGGCTACAAGGCGGTTCCGCAGCAGTAGATCTTGGAGGAGGCAGAGATGGTGGCCTTGGAGGTGGCAGCGAAGCTAGCTCGCAGCACAGGAGAGAGCTCCATTTTGTTTGAGGGAGATAGTCTATTAGCTATTCAAAATGTAATATTTCCCTTGGAGAATAACTCTCACAACTGGAAGTTAGAACCTGTTAAGCGGTTAATTGAGGATCTATGTAGACCTCTTAAGTTTTGTAAATATAACTGGATCAACAGGAGGTTTAATGGCGAGGCTCATGAACTGGCAAAGTGGGCTTTCCATGGTCAGGAGATAAGCCTAATGCCAAAATACCTACTGGACAGGAGCACTGTACCTTTGATGTTTTAATATGATATGTGGTTAGCGAAAAAAAAAAAGTAACTAGTAAGTGAACCATATGGACGTCACCACACTACCACATCATTTTCATTGAAAAGGTAACACGTTAAGCCAAGAGAACTACTTCTTACCGAAATGACCAGTAAATAGAAAATAGACCACAACTATCCAAGAAACAAAAGCACAACTTTACAAGAAGCGAAAAGCATATACATTAGAAAAACATGAAACTCTTGATTAGCAACGCAATGTTGGCACATCAACCATACTGAAAATGCTTACATGAAACTCTTGTTTGGCAACACAACGCGTTACCCATCACAAGATCACCCTACGTACTCTATGTTGGGGATTATATCAATACCAATCGATTCCCCCACTACACAGATAACTTGTATTTGAACACAATTCAACTCCGGACAAAATCTAAATATCAACTACAACCTATACTAACATGCCCAACTCAAACAAACAACTATCAACAACAAATAATAATGTAAAGCAGTAAAAGCAAACCACAACACAAAGATTTACCGTGGTTCGGCCAATGATGCCTACTTCCACAAGAGCCAGTTCTTAATAAAGTGAGAAGGAAGATTACAATCTCTCCTTACAGTCTCTCACCTTACTAGATCACTCTTATCTCTTTACAGGGTTATATCTCTGTAAAGGTTCTCTCTCTTTGTTTTAGTCTGGATTCCAATCCTTCTGACTTGTTTGGTTGGTTTTCCAAAACCTTGATTTTGGTTTTTATCTCCAAAAACCAAATTCGCGGGTACTGTAGCAAAGGCCCACGAAATTAGACTCGAAGCCCTCGGCCTTCCTCGATATCGCGGCGCCAATGTCTTGGATCGAAGCGCTTGGTCGCCTCCTATGTGCTGGGTCGCCTTATTCTATCGAACTCGAAGCGAAGTCGCCTTCATCCGAAATGGCGCCTCGACATTTACATAACGAATTAGCGTTTCTCTCCGACTCCAAATTTCTCCTCATGTGAGGATAACTCCAACAATCTCCCCTCCAGAATAGTGAGGGGCTTCCTCCATGCAATTTCCAAATCAACGGAGGAGTGTCTTTGCCATTCCGAATAGCCAACAAACATCAAACTTACCTTTCGGTAAGACTTTGGTCATCATATTCGACCCGTTCTTGTCGGTATGGATCTTCTCGATACACAAATGCTTGTCCTCGAAAGTACTTCTCTAATCAAATGATAACGCGTGTATGTGCTTGGACCTAGAATGAAAACTTCGGATTCTTGCTCAAGTGGATGGCGCTCGACCGTCACATAGAACTACAAACTGTTTTACTCGCTTTAGCCCTAGTTAGTCGAAGAACCTCTTCATCCATAGCAACTCTTTGCAACACTTTCGATGGCGCAATATACTTAAACTTCGTAGTGGAGAGGGCAACACACTTTTGCAACTTAGATTGCCAAGAAACCGCTCCCCCGCAAAAGTAACCGGATAACCGGAGGTGGACTTCATCGAAGTCAACATCACCGCCATATGCATCGATTAAGCCCTTCAAGTAAGGGCTTACTTCCACCAAAGCACAAACAGGATTTGGAAGTGCCTTTGAGATATCTCAATATCCACTTAACACCTTCTCAATGTTCTTTACCGGATTTGATGTAAATCGCTTACAACCCCAACGGCGAAAAGCAATATTCGGTCTAGTACACACCATGGCATACATCAAACCGCCCATCTGCGGATGCATAAGGAATCTTTTCCATCCGACTCTGCTCATGCTCACCCTTAGGACACATCTCTTTGGTCATGCGGAACCGCCACCAAGCGGATAACCGGGATAAGCTTCGCTTGATCCATGTTGAATCTCTTCAACACCTTCTCCGATGTAGCTTTCTTGAAAGCCACAACTTCCCACTCTTTTCACGTCACGGTGATCCGCGATCCCAAGTATCTGCTTTGCTTGACCCAAATCCTTCATCTCAAAGGACTTACTCAAGTCTTTCTTCACTTGGATATCTTGTTGATGTTTGGGCCAACTATCAACATATCATCCACACATACAATAGAATAAAGATATGAAATCCCCATCCGGAAATCTCTGAACAAACACACAATGATGGCCGGACTTCTTGTATCCTTGCTTACGCCATAAAGGAATCAAACTTTATGTACCACTTTGTCTCCGGTGCTTGCTTCAACCCATACAAACTCTTTTATCGGCTTGCATACTAGGTGCTCCTTGCCTTTGACCTCAAACCCTCCGGCTGGTCTATGTAGACATCTTCTTCAAGGTCTCCATGAAGAAAAGTTTATCTTAACATCTAGCTGCTCAACCTCTAGGTTCATACTTGCGGCCATACCCAATACCACCCGGATAGAAGTCATCTTCACTCACGGAGAGAAAATCTCATCAAAGTCAATTCCTTTCCTTTGACCAAATCCTTCACAACAAAAGGCGAAGCTTTGTGCCTTGGGTGAGGATTGTTCTCATCATGCTTGACTTTGTATATCCACTTATTCTTGAGAACTTTTCTCCCCGGGTTTCTCAACTAACTTCATAAGTGTGATTCTTATGCAAAGAATCCATCTCGTCATGCATGGCCTTCAACCACTTTTCTTTGTGCGTACGCTCAAATGCCTCTTGATAGTACATAGGTTCTCCACCATCCGATAAGTAGCACGTAGGTATGTGGTGGATACCTGGTTGAAGCTAGTCTCTCTGTCGGACCTCCTTGCCCCATCTGGCCGGTGCCGGGGAGTATGCACTTCGCTTGCTTTCGGTGGTGGTTCATGCATCTCATCGCATCTTCTATACCAATAGGTTCTATCCCATCATGAGCAATAGGATTCTCATCATGAGCTTCAAACTCATGGTTCTCTGCATTCTCAATGCCTTCCGCGCGTTCCACGGTAGGAACTTCGTTCTCAATCAACAAGATCATTGGTGAAGGCGCAGAGCTTCTCACCCTCCTCAAAGTCCGCTATGGTTTGGTCTTCTAAGAACACAACATCTCGACTTCGGATTACCTTCTTGTTAATCGGATCATAGAGTTTGTAACCAAACTTTTCATCTCCATAACCCGGAAAAATGCCTTTGCTTGGCTTTGTCATCAAGCTTGGATCTCATCCTTCTAATATGCACAAATGCCCCGCACCCAAATACCCTCAAGTATCCATAATCAACATCTCTGCCTGACCATACTCTCTCTGGATAATCACTATTCAGAGGCTTTGCCGGCGACAAGTTGATCACATGCACGGCTGTACGCATTGCTTCTACCCAGTAGCTTCTAGGTAGCTTAGAGTGAGATAGCATGCATCTCATCCTCTCTACAATGGTACGGTTCATTCTCTCTGCTATTCCATTATGTTACGGTGTCTTGGGAACGGTCTGCTCATGATGAATCCCATGACTCTGGCAATACTCTTCAAATGGCCCAATGTACTCACCCTCATTATCTGAGCGAATACATTTCAACAACTTCCCAGTCTCTCTTTCCACCATGCTGTGGAATTTCTCAAACACACCAAGTACTTCATCCTTGGTCTTCGGACTATAGGCCCATATCTTTCTTGGCGTCATCAATGAATGTCAAAAGTGGAAACTCCCCAGGTGGGACTTCACTCTCATAGGACCACATAAGTTCCGTGCACTAGCTCAAGGACGGTGTCCTTTTTGTGAGATCGGAATCTTTGGAAAGACACCACCTGTCTTTGCTTCCTACCAAACAATGAGTACATGTATTTAAATGTGTACCTTTGATGTCCGGCAAGGCCTTTTGCTTAGCAAGAACTTCCATCCCTTTTATGCCCATGTGACCGCGGTCTCTTGTGCCACCCGTTCGGATGAAGCTTCTTCTTACGCGTTTAAACGCTTTACACAAACTAGCCTGTGTTTTGTAAAGAGAGCAAGTTTTTTCTTCCTCTCAGCTGCTACAATGGAACCTCTGCTTTCGGTTTCCATACCCGTTACCAAACGAGTTTACAAAGCCATCGTCATCTAATTTCCCATCCGAAATTAGGCTTAACCGTATGTCGGGGGATATGTCTTACATCCTTGAGTGTCGAGGTGTAGCCGACATTGGTTTCTACATGAACATCTCCAATGCCTATAATCTTGAGACTCCACTTTTACCCATCCTTACTTCACCATATTCACCATACGGTTTGTAGGTAGTGAAGAATCCCTGTCGCGGTGTGGCGTGATAGGATGCTCCCCAGTATCTATCACCCACTCAGATCGACATGAGGTACTAAGGCAAAGACACACCACAATCGACACAATTCCCACTGGGTCATTGACTAGTGCGGTAGTATCTCTGCCTGTTTCCGTTCCTCTCGCACCATGTCTTCATGTACACGGTTATTCTTCTCATCCCTCTTCGATTGTTTACGCGACTCATATCCGAAGTGGCCTTTGGTGGCACAATAGTAACATTGTCTCTCCGCCTTAGGAGTTCTAGCTTCACCCCTAGATTTATTTCATCATCACCTCTAGAACGAGATGGTTTTCGTTTTGACCTCTCCCCGTTTCTCGTGAAAAGGATCTCCGAGTGAGAAGAGCTGCTTCTTGCACTCCTTCTAGTCTCCTCATTCAACAAAGGCGTGGTAGCCATCTCCATGGTAACAATTCCATCCTTGTCTGCTCCATGTAGAAAACTGCTAATGTCTCCCAACTTTCGGGTAGAGAGCCTAATAGAAACAAAGCCTCAACTTTGTCTCCCAAATTGATCTTCATCAAATGCATCGATTGATGATATTACGTACTTCATTAAGATGCTCGGACATTGAAGAACCTTCTTGGTGCTTCGTAATGCGCAAACTTCTTAACGACTAGCACTTTGTTTCCACCCGACTTCCTCTCATAAAGGTCTTCGAGTTTCTTCCATAGATCAAGGTTTTGTAGTCTCTTGGGCCACATGGTGAAAGACAATCGCCGTCAATCCACCATCCGAATGTATCCAATCGGCTTTTACGTCAAGCTTTTTCCACTTTCGGCCTCATCATCGGTCTTTTTTCGGTTTTACTCCCTCATTCTCAATGGGAAGTGTCAAGTCCTTGCAGTTATAGCAAGTCTTCCATCTTGGCTTTCCGGATGGTGTAGTTCTTCCTATTCGGACTCATCATCACGAAAGTGTTCACGGAATGGTCCATCTCTACAAGTTATTTAACCTCAAATCTTCTCTCGGAATTTACGTCAAACACCTTCCCGACCAAGATTTGGATAACACCCCAGGCTATTCTAACCAAGGCTCGATACCACTTGTTGGGGATTATATCAATACCAATCGATTCCCCACTACCACGGATAACTTGTATTTGAACACAATTCAACTCCGGACAAAATCTAAATATCAACTACAACCTATACTAACATGCCCAACTCGCTAAAACAACTATCAACAACAAATAATAATGTAAAGCGCGGTAAAAGCAAAACCACAACACAAAGATTTACCGTGGTTCGCCAATGATGCCTACTTCCACAAGAGCCGATTCTTAATAAAGTGGGAAGGAAGATTACAATCTCTCCTTACGATCTCTCACCTTACTAGATCACTCTTATCTCTTTACAAGGTTATATCTCTGAAAGGTTCTCTCTTTGTTTTAGTCTGGATTCCAATCCTTCTGACTTGTTTGGTTGGTTTTCCAAAACCTTGATTTTGGTTTTTATCTCCAAAAACCAAATTCGCGGGTACTGTAGCAAAGGCCCACGAAATTAGACTGGCCTTGAAGCCGCCCTCATTGGCCTTGGCGGCCAATGTATCTTGGAGACTGAAGCTGGTCCCTCTATTCTATTGGAACTGGCGAAGTCAGCCTCATCCGAGCGCTGGCGCCCCTCGACATTTCCAACGCCGAATTCGCCCGTTTCTCTCCAGCTCTGTTTTCTCTCCTCGTGTGAGGGATAACTCCAACACTCTAAACACAGACAAACACCACATTCCACTAGTCCACTGTATACTCATTCTATTCAATCCCATACATCTTCTTGAGTCTCAAAACAAGCTCATAAACCTTTGCTTGTTCAGGAAGTGATTTAGAAACACTCTCAATTTCCATACACCTCTTGGCCCATGCCACCAACTTGGGACACTCAGTTTCAATGCTGAACTTTCCAGACCTTTTTATTTTACCGGCTTGGCCCAAATTCCGCAATGCGAGAAACAAGTGTGTGTTGTTTGTGACGTAATGCTTACATAATCGAGCCACATCAGTTTTTGTTAGCTATCCATTTGAATAACAACGCATCATCCTCTGTTAACACACATAGGCAGCCGTTTGTATACATAGACAAATTTTCTAACGGAACTACACCGTGGCCCAAACTTATAAAAATAAATAAAGTTCATAGTACAATTTGCTTAAAAATAAAAGTTTTTTGCCTAAATTGATAAAATCAGGAAAGTTCATAGTACAAAACGTCTATTTTTTCATTTAAATATCTTGTTGATGTTTTGGCCAACTATCAACATATCACCCACATGTTATTTTTTATGGAGAGTGAGGTTTGTATCTGCGTTACAAGAATTTTAGATGAGTGATCAATATAATATTTATATTTCATAGCTTTGCACAGTATTAATATTTTTTAGAATAATTTAATATAGCATCGCCCATTTATAAGACAGGATGTAGTAATACATTTGCATTGCATGCTTTTACAATCAGTTCAGACCAACAAATTATAAGTTACCAATAACAAAAAGTAATGCTCTGGAACTTGGGACTAATGGAAGTACCTCTTTATTTCTTTTTCTTTTTTTAATCATATATATTATAATCCAAAGGTTACAAGAAATATATATATATATATATATTCCAAAGGTTACAAGAAATCTATCACTGTTCAGAATGTTCCATAGCCATGGTGGCAGGTTTTCAACCCATTCTGTGAAAACAGGATTAGATCTACCATGCGCTGCAAATATGTGGGCAACTTTATTTCCAGTTCTGTTCACCCATTTTGTACAGTATCTATCTACAGTAGTTAACAGTTCTAAAGCATCTAAAAGTAGTAGTTGAGAAGACCATGATATGTTAGTATTCTTCTTTTCCAAAAAAGTGCTGACAATTTGGGAGTAAGTCAGTTTCCACTAGGGGTGTCTCTTTTTGTCGAATTTTCGATTTTTTTTTTAAATCCGACCCGAAATTGGTCTGGCTCTGGGTGTAGTTTTCATTGGCCGATTTTCTGATTTTCCGATTTTCGAAAATTCCGAAAAAAAATTTGGATCGGATTCAGATATAACTCTAAAAACCGATTCGATCCGATATCCAATCCGAAAGTTCCGATATATAGCCGATCCAAAATTTCCGGTATTATTGCCAATTTATTCCAAAAATATGTACTTCTCTCACTATCCACTTGATTAGATCTCGACCATTCATTCATTCATTTTATAGTTTTTTACTTCCAAAAACAAAACAAAAACATAACCTAGCCGCTACTTCCCCACTTGAATTGGATCACTCCACTGTCATTACACCGTCTGGCATAACAACAATGATATGAAAAAAATGTCATTGAGTCATACAATGACTTCCAGACCAATCCAAAAGCCAAATTCCAATAGATAAAATGTTATGTAAAGCTACTTAAAGTTCAAGACCAGAATCTATTATTCATGCAGACACTTCACGCTTCAATTTTCACACACGAAAAAAGATTGAAACATTACAAATACCCAGACCTCAACAGAATGCAATGCTTGCTGTTGGTGGCTGCAGGTTTTTTTTCTCATTTTTTTCTTGGATCACTTGTTTGAATGAAAATGGATTTTCTTAGTAAACAAGTGTGTACTGCTGTTGGTACATTGGTGTTGTGGACATGGTTTTCTCTCCCTACAATGAATATTGGCATATGATATTCCAAAAATAATTGAAAGTAAAGAGATCTTTGAAAATTTACCAAGTATTCTGAAATTTCCGAGTTATTCCGAAATTTTCGAAAGTTCTGAAATTAGAAATATATTTTGAATCTGAAAAAAAATTGGATTGGATTTGGCTAGCATATTAGGTTCCGAAAAAAATTCGGAAAAATTCCGAAAGAGGTTGATCCGATCCGATCCGATCCGAAGTCACCCCTAGTTTCCACTTCCAAATTCTGTACGTTAAACTTTAAGCTCCATTTGATGCCTTGGAGCACTCCTCTGCATTATGCTTCTTCTGAGTTGCTATCTCTCCCATATTTTGTTCCTGCAAGCAAAAAACGTCTATTAGAATCCCTTAGAACAATCCCATAGCATGAGTCTCGTCCTTGTATGTACGATGCATCAGTGTTTAAGTTGACATGATTAATGGTAGGCGGTCTCCAGTGCATTTCTTTCTTGGGATTCAATTGTGGTTCCTGCACGTTTGGTTCTCAGTGGAATCAAAAAAATATTTAACAAGCATAGAAATTTTGAAAAAGTTTTGTGCTCTTTTTTTATGAAAAACAATGTATCTTTCCAACCAAATTTTCCAGTACAAATACAAACAAAATTTTGTCCAAAGTACATTTTACCTTAAAAAAGTGGATCCAAACATCCAAAAGTCCAATTGGCACAATCAGTCACTTTTATGCACCTATTAATGACACTAGTAATTAGCACGTTTGCATCTTAATTACATTTTTTTTTTTTTTTATTGATTTTTTTGTGATAGGCCCAACAAAAAACAAACATTGAAAAACAAATAGAAGTCATAGAGACTGAACTGAACAAACAGTTTTGTCCCAGAAAACAAAAATAGAAAGAACTGAACAAACAGTTTTGTCCCAGAAAAAAAAAATAGAAAAAAAAAAGTTTTTAGAACCAAGGCCCAAAATTTCGATATCGGTTCATATATCGGTGTACCCAAAAACCGAGATATATCGGATATATCGGATATATCGGATATCTCGGTTTTTTTGGTGACTAATCTAAAGTTTCTAAAATATCGGATATCTCACCGATATATCTCGGATATCTCGCCGATATATATCGGATATATCTCGGATATATCGGATATTTCGGAAATTTCAATATTAAATTATTAAAAATTGGTCAAAAAGTCAACCGATATATATCGATTATCTCGGAAATATCGATTATCTCGGCGATATAAACTTTCATATCGGAAATTCCGATATATCTCGGAAAAAATGGGGTTCAATATTCGGTGGATATATATCGCAAATATCGATCTCGGTGTACCAATTTACCGAGATATATCGGCGAGATATCGGATATCTCGGCGATATTTTGGGCCATGTTTAGAACTGATTTCTTTGTTTGACCAGCTTAGATGGCTACATGCCACATGTGTCAAAAAATGAGCACTTGTTGATAAGAGAGACAGCTCAATTGTAGTAGATGGCAGTGCTACTATCTCTACTATTTATTCTACTATTTATAACAGATTGAACTGTCTCTCAGTTCTGCCTTTACATAATTTCACGACGCCTGTTTATTTGAGCTGAGCCAGTTTTTTTTTTTTTTTCTGTTGGGCCACCACAAACAAAATATAAGAGAGAACAACACCGTTACCATCCATATTTAGAGATTTATGTAGAGAACTTCCATAGTTAATTGGTTTATTCTAGTTCTAGAAAATTCAATCATCTTTTTCATATTCAAAGTAACTAAGTGAACCATATGGCACCACTTCATCACAGTACGACATCATTTTCATTGGGAATGCAATGTTAATATAAGCTAATAGAGCTAATTCTAGGGGGTAAAAATGGGGGCGGGCCCCCAAATTCCTTATATGATATGAGGGTCGGGCCTGTGAGAGGCTAACACTTGAATTATACAGCCCTTGCCTCTCACCTCAGCCCCTTAAAATCAGAAGTGGGCCCGAGGGGCGGCCCATGTGGGCCGGCATCTGAACTTGTCAATTATTCAAAACTCTTAAATACAACTTGTTTTAGAACTTCATTAACATATTTGGTTTTTATCGATTTCATTAACTAATTAACATATTCATTACAAAAATTTTAAAACCTATCAAATTTCATTAACATATCTGATAATAATATATAAATATATTCTATGGGATAGAGATATATCCATATAATACAGTATCCTCATAGAATATATTCACATATTCTAACAATATATTCATTACTGAGAAAGAACCTCCATCAGGACATTATCGCATAACCAAGGGTATTATCGTAATTTTGTTTAGAAAATCTAAATATCAATGAGGGGCCTTAATACGGGCTTTGTGAGGGGCTTTAGAGGATCGCCGGTGGGGCACCCTCATGTTTCATATCTAGGCCCTTACCCTCCCCCCAAAACATGAGGGTCGGGCCGCCCCGCCCTCAAATTGCATCGGGCTTAAATTTGAGGGCTTTTTTTGTCTATGAGCCGGGTCGGGTCGGGCGGGCCAAGGGCTTGAGGGCCGTTTTTACACCCCTGCCTAATTCTTACTGAAAAAACACATGAATTAGAGAACAGACCACAACTCCACAAATTTACAATAAACAATATTTTAGAAAAACATGATATGCTTACATATAACTCTTGATTGGCAACACAATGTTACCCATTAGGCCATCAGTCCATCACAACTCAAAAGATCGCCTACTCTTTTTTATTACAGAAAATACTTAAGCATAGAACCAAAACTCAAAACAAAGACAAACACCACATTCCACTACTCAACTGTATGATTGTATGCTCATTCTATTCAATCCCATACACCTTCTTGAGTTTCAAAACAAACCCATAAACCTTTTCTTGTTCTGGAAGTGATTTGGAAACACTCTCATTTTCCATACACCTCTTGGCCCATGCCACCAACTTTGGACACTCAGCTTCAATGTTGAACTTTCCACAAGTCTCATAAGAATAAAACCAGCTGTAAAATGGGACCAACGCCACATCCAAATAACCCAAACTTTCACCACCAAAATAAGGCTTATCCCCAAGCTCATTTTCCAACAATTTCAAACTCTCTATAAATTCCTTCTTTGCTGCCTCTTGTTCTTCTCCTTTCGTCATCCATACCCTCCTTCCACTCTCATAAACCTGCATTTCATAAACCCAAATTAGTAATTTCATTATTAATTAGTAAATGACAAAAACTGAGTTGACTCAAAGAACATGAACCCACCTTCTTATCAACAAAATCAGCCCAGAATCTAGCAACAGCACGTGCATAAGGATGTTTAGGTAACAAGGGTGACTTATCATTCCAGACTTCATCAATATACTGAACTATAATAAGAGATTCACAGATGGGCTTTCCATTATGAATCAAGACTGGAATTTTTTTATGAACAGGGTTCATTTTCAAGAGTAATGGGCTTTTTTCTCTGAGATTTTCTTCTCTGTATTCATACTCAATTCCTTTGAGACTTAATGCTATTCTTGCTCTCATTCCAAATGGACTTGGCCAGAAATCTAGTAGTGTTACTTCATTTGCCATTGTGTTGGAGTTATATGATTTGTGTGAACTGAAGATGGGTTTTTGAGGTTTGTTCAGGTGAAGTGGTTGGTTTTATAGAGGGGGGCTTGACGAGGTTTCTGGGTGTGTCGTGTACAGTGATGTCATTGCTTTCGTCAAAATTTCGTCGAGTGGAAGTTTGGGACCGACACTTGGTATTTTGACTTATCGGAAATATTGCTTACCACTTAATTTTGACTCATAGATGTT
Source organism: Coptis chinensis (assembly GCF_015680905.1). Taxonomy (NCBI): domain Eukaryota; kingdom Viridiplantae; phylum Streptophyta; class Magnoliopsida; order Ranunculales; family Ranunculaceae; genus Coptis; species Coptis chinensis. Next base: position 82,024,321 of record NC_141464.1, read on the forward strand.
GGTCAATGTTGACTAAGATTCAGATGGCACCGAGAGAGATTTCATAGGTGCGCGAGTCACATACCTGTCAATCTCTGTCTTTAGGTGAAGACTTCGGGAAATTTATGTGCTTTCTACGTCCATCAATCCATCATCCATGGCATCAGTAAAATTGACTCTCGGTAAAGTTTGCAGTCACATGTCTGCTGGTATTATAGTCCTCATTATTGAGATTTTAAGCTCACTATGGCTCTTTAATAAACTTAAACGCATACGGCATTACGGCCATTGTGTCTATCACTAGTAGCATAATACTTGGTTGTATAGTTGCCCGAAGCACTATCCGTGAATTGTACATGTTTAACACCCACAAGAATCGTGGATCTGTATGCTGTAAATGTTGAAGAAAATGATACCAATTAATTCCACTAAGATGGTTTGAATATCAACACTCTATATTCTAATCGAAAAAATTTAAGTTTTCATTACAACCGACAACCACAAAATTAAGCTATTAAATTAATAATAATATATAAAACTTACGATAATGAGATACAAAATATAACGTGGTTCAGCTAATGATGTCTATTTTTACAAGAGAATTTTTTTTTATAAGTGTGGGAAGAAATATTACAATCAATCTTCTCACGTCTCTCTAAATTTGTTAGATCTTTCTACAATAATATTTCCTTACAAGTTTTATCTCTTTGTAAATATTTTTTCAATTTTTGTTGCTCTCAAAATTGGATTTCTCTATTGTATATCTTGTATGGCTTGAGGGTAAACAACCTTAACTTCATATATATAGAACTATTAAATTTCAGTGTAAAATGAAATTTCGAATCATCTTTGTTTAACTGTGAAAAATCAAAATTTTATTTGTGCACGATACTGGGGCATGTCGGCATGCCCCCTTCTCTTCGGACATATTTGAAGGCCCAGCCCTTTGTGAACAAATCTACCAAGATTTCTTATGTCTCTACGGCACCGCTGACGTCAAGGCTTACTCAAGTTATAGAAGCGTGCACCCCTTAACCAAAGCTTATTCAAAGGCGTGCGCACCAGCACAACCAAATCAATTTCTCTTATTAACTCGATCGATTAATATTTATACACCCACCCTTTTTAGTACTTACTCCACGATTTGTACTCCACACATTTGTCAAATCACACATATCCGTCCGCTTCACTCCTGCCCGATCGAAAGTACCACTATATCACGACCATCTCTGGGCTTTTCATATACATAATTCATAGTCTCTTTTTGGGCATAAAAATCCTGTGTCATTCATGGCACATTCAATGAATACATTAGGTCATTTCCGCCACATTCAAAGAATACTCATCATATCACTAACGTGTCATTTATGGCACATTCAATTAATGCCCCGGTCATTCCGCCACATTCAGGAATATCCAACTCTATATTCCCGTATGCACTCGAAGGAATACAACTAACCTCAAGAGGCGAATGTCTTAGTTCCTCTCTAGTGGCGGTCCAAACAATTTGGTCATTCATCGTACGCGATCGATGAATATCCCTTTAAATCACTAACGAGTCATTTATAACACATTCAATAAATGCCCACCTATCACATGACATCACCAAATCATAACATCTCATTACCAAATCTGGGCGTTGAGAGTTTTAAAGGGTATGGCCTACGCGTTGAAAATATTATTGAATTGTATTGCGATATTCTTTTCAACAGAAAGAGAAAGTCTCTTGTTAAGTATTTCATTGTTCACGCGTTATTAATTTTCATGATGTCTAAGTGTCATAACGTCGTATATCATAAAAGAAAAATAGTAATAATGTAATTTCACATAGTAGTTAATACACGTACCCACTTATATAAAAATATAATCTTAGCCTAAAGCCAATCACACTAATAGCCCTAAACCTATCATAATAGACCTAATCCTAGCCATTAGTCAAAAGTCAAATTTGGCCAACCAGTAAAATGTCAACAGTCAAGCCCAATAATCAACAGTCTTAAACCGGTGGTCATTCAAACAGGTCTTAACCCAAACCCATGCTTAAAACAGTTCAACCCATGGTCCTAACCCAACTAACCAAACAAAACCAAAGTATAGAATAGGCCCAAGCCCAAAAATCTAAAACCAACCTATTTACTCAACCCAACCCACTTAGAAACATAAGGACCAGCCCACATAAAATGAAAACTTGCCCAAAGGAAACCAAAGATAATATTCCGGTCCAAGCCCAACTAAAAGAACTTTAGAACCTGGTCCACTTAAAGTCGTCTTCTTCCTCAACAGCCCACACCACCACCGAATCAACCACCACCACTTTCACTCCCCATCACACCAAAATCGTTCGGTTTTACTCTCCCTAAAAAACCCAACCTTTTGCCATAACCAAAACCCAATTCCATCACTCCTCAAAAATTCGATCTCGACGCCATTAACAACCATCTGAGAGACTTTAACAGTACCAAAACAACAACCAAACATGTATCCATCCCCCGACATCAACCGACAACCCATTCAACCAACCAAAACAAACGACAAGATAATAACATGCGAAACTCCATTAATTTCACGTAAACAATTTCGGCAATATTCAACCATTAAAGTAGAGTCAAGTAATTTTGAATTGTTATAAATATACTTTGTTCAATCAGTGCGCAGACAAATCGCAGACAAATTTTCTTTTGTTCAATTAGTGCGCAGACATATCGCAGACAATTTTTCAGAGCATGCATAGAACGACACATAATGAATATAACTTATCCACAATTAACCATTTTAATCCTAACACATTTTAATCCTAACACAATTATATATAAATTAGTTTTTATATAAACAGAAAACCTTTTGTTTCGAGAGAAAACCTTCAATACAAAGTTCCGTAAAAATAAAATCTACTTACCCTTGATACGCTCTTGTTATCAGTAAATCTCCAGCAAGAAGCCTTCATTTTTGCTCAATGTGTAAATCTCTATTTTTCCTTTACGTGTAAAACTCTCTGTGTTAAAACTCTCCGTGTAAACTCCTCTATGTGTTCCATTTTTTTTTTTTTTTTAAAACCCCCGAAAACATGAAAGGAGGTTTATCCTCTTTACCTCCTATCTCTAACTAATTTTTATCATTTTTATTTTATCTATTATCTATTGTATATTATTATTATTATTATTATTATTATTATTATTATTGTACTAGGAAAATATAAAATACGGGGTGTTATAAGTATCCTCTCTTGCATCAAAAGTGACTAGGATGGACATGATCCTTTTCGCGTAATCAGGTGGCCATACATCCATAATCAGCCTTGTATCCCATTGTTATGTAACTGGGTCAATGAAGTTGCATACCCGATCCAATATACACTCACTTGGTTTATCAATTAGAGGTAGCTCAATTGGTGTGTCTAGAATCAAGTTATCTCGCTAGGCACGAATTGAAATGCCATCTCCCACCTGCCATCTCCTCCCCATTACAAGAAGGTTTCTCATATAGTGCATTGTCCTCCAAGTTGTTGACGCAGATGAACTTAGATGAGCGTGCATAAAATTTTGTCTCCTGAAGTACTTATCCTTCATTTGAGTTGCCCACATAGATTGAGGATTACATAATTCCCACGCCTTCTTTCCAAGCAAAGCTAAGTTTTGCATTTGAAGGTCTTTATTGCCCACACCCCCACAATACACCGGTGAACATGCTAGATCCTAAGAGAAATAATGTATTTTCCTTTCTCCCGACTTTTGGGCCCAAAGAAAATTTCTTCTTATCTTATCCATCTCTTCAATATAACAAAGACAACCAACAAAAGAATTGAAGAAAATTAATAAATAGCTTATACACATATTTTACAATCCTTTTTGAATGTGTGTTTGTTTTGAATTTTCCATTTTGTCCAGCATATGATATGAGGGCACAAAACTCCTTTGACAAACCGAAACACTAGGCAAGAAATTCTCGCTCAATGCTGCCTCAAATGCATTCCGATTTTAAGTATTACATAACCACTTTCACAGGCGAGCACCCAAGTTTTTCATCAAATCTGTCCATAATCTCACTATTTGAATTAAACTATTCAAAATTTGATGCATAATCAGTAGGGAATTCTCAGTTTTTCTTCCACTCATCCTTTTTGAAACTTTACTAACCAACGTTAACTACTTCAAGTTCTTTGAATTTTATTAGTTGGAATTGATGAATATCATATTCTAAAAAATCAATTTGGGAAACAAAATTCCAATCTTTTACAAAAAAAACACCCATGTAAATCAAAGAAGGTATGTTAAAGAGAGATTTTGAATAGAGAGAATGGAATAGAGGGAATTCACCAGAAGCTATTGATGTCGCCGATCACCATCCAAAAAAAAAAAAAAAAATAAAAAGAGGTTGTTTTGTTTAGTTTCGAGTTTCTATTTAGCCTCCGTTTTCTCTCTCCTTATCTTTCATTTTGTTTTATTCCCTACATTTTAGGACGATAATGGGTTTTGGTTATTGCCATGTCATTCAATCCAACCAATCATAATTGACTTCGTAATTTTTTACTTTACTGGGCCATGTATGATAGTCGTCCCATTGGAATTATGCGGATATTGCCGACCAATTAATTTTGACTCATATGTTGACTAAGCTAAGATTTGCATGCACTTGTTAGATGGCACTAGGGGTGTCATTTTTTAATTTTTTTTCCGAAAACCCGAATTTTTCCGAATTCTTATCCGATATTTTTTCGAATTTGGCCAGGATATCTATGTTCCAATATACGATTTTTTTGAAAAATAATTAGATCGAAATTAGATGTGTTTTCAAAATCCGATCCAATCCAATTTTCGATTAATTTCCAAAATTTTAAGATACATTAGTCGTCTATTTCATATAATTACTAAAGTAAAATTACATATAGTTTGTATTCGAGTCACTATGAAGCGAGCTCGTATGACGAACACCTGAGATCGTTTTGAAATCACATGGTTTGGCAGATCTTTTGCCTGTGTTGAGTCGCTATGAAGCGAACTATGAAGACGAAGATTGTAATTCGGTTGGTAGTTATACTTATGTTGGACACGTGTTTGATATTAATTAAATGTGAATATTACTCCCTCACACCATATGCCTTCTTGAGCTCTAAAGCAAACCCATAAACCTTTTCTTGTTCAGGAATTGATTTGGAAATACTCTCATTTTCCATACACCTCTTGGCCCATGCTACAAACTTTGGACACTCAGCTTCAATGTTGAACTTTCCACAAGTCTCGTAAGAATGAAACCAGCTGTAAAATGGGACCAACACCACATCCAGATAACCCAAACTTTCACCACCAAAATAAGGTTTATCCCCAAGCTCATTTTCCAACAATTTCAAACTCTCTATAAATTCCTTCTTTGCTGCCTCTTGTTCTTCTCCTTTCAACATCCATACCCTTCTTCCACTCTCACAAAAAAGCTGCATTTAAAAAACCCAAATTAGTAAGGGTGATCTTGGACACACCCATAAAAACACTCCCGTACTCCAATTTTAAAATAAATAAATAAAATTGTTTAAGACACATTTAGGTTCCTAAATTATCTTTTTTTTTATTAAGTATATCCAAGACAAAACAAAACAAATGTTTATCTTTCCAGCAAACACAAACCCTTAGAACTTATTATTATTATTTTTCTATCACTTTTTTCCGCATTTACGAAAGGAATTAGAAATAGTAAAATTGTAGAATTTGGGAAAACAAATTAGTCTTCCTCCTCTTCTTACTCATCGGCCATTAATGCATTTTTTCCTCGTTACAGCTCCTTGTTGTTTTTCTCATTTTTCGTTTGAGAAATTTTTAATTAGATATATTTATACTAAATTCCTTTAACCCTTCTACAATGATAAAAAAGAAGTAATTGCAATAAGAAAAAGAAAATCAAATTTGAAATAACTTCTAGAAGAGGAAAAAGACGTTTATTTTTTGGAAGAAAATCAAATTTGAAATAACTTCTAGAAGAGGAAAAAGACAGTTTATTTTTTGGGCATTCTTTTATATTTATTAGAAATTCTCTTATTATACAGTGTGTTTCAGTGACACAAATATTCTTCAAGGTCCAGAGTATTACTTTCAATTTTTTTTATTTGTTGTTTTCTTTTGGAATGTTTTATGGGTGTGTCCAAGATCACCCATTAGTAATTAGTAAATGACAAAAACTGAGTTGTCTCAAAGAACATAAATACAGACCGAGTTAGTTAAAAATAACATAAACCCACCTTCTTATCAACAAAATCAGCCCAGAATCTAGCAACAGCACGTGCATAAGGATGTTTAGGTAACAAGGGTGACTTATCATTCCAGACTTCATCAATATACTGAACTATAATAAGAGATTCACAGATGGGCTTTCCATTATGAATCAAGACTGGAATTTTTTTATGAACAGGGTTCATTTTCAAGAGTAATGGGCTTTTTTCTCTGAGACTTTCTTCTTTGTACTAGCCATTTGGCCCGGCCTATGGCCGGACTTGCTACATAGATAGCTAATGACTCAAAAGCCTAAAGTTTACTTGAATAAATAATATATGTATATTGATAGCTAATGATTCATTGTATACTTTATTTGAAGGGTTTATGTTTTTCTAATTTTTTTTTAAGGGTTTTGACAAAAGGTTTTATTTCTATTTTTGGATTATTATTATCCTAAATAACAATTCTTATCATCCACCTATATAAACTATATCAAAATATAACGCAACAATCAAGGAATATAACACGTACTCAAAACATACCATATATTTAAGCGATAACCGAATTATATTCATTACACACAATGGCCTCTACATCTGCATATGATTATGAAGTTTTATAGCAGATCGGTTAAAGAGCCGTTTCAAAAAGATATCTTTTGGTATAATACAATAATCCCAAGCTAAAAAATTCATACAAAAAAGAATTCAATTAATCTACTTTATTTCTTCAATTGAACTTCAGTTGAATAAGCAGCTACACTCTCTTAACAAATAACTAACACAATTGAGACTTTCCACAACCATTTTTTTTATCCGACTCCAAGTTCAGTGGCTGTTTACATTTTGAAGGAATGAAACTGCAAAACTGAAATAATGGTAATCCCCCTTTGAATGCTTACATTCATCCCGCCAGATTAGGGGTTGTTAAGTAGTAGCTACTGATAAATGATCCCATTTGACAATAAAATCTAAAAAGTTCTAGCCACTTCTTGCAACAAAATCCTAAATGCAAAGATATATCAATCCTTTCACAATAACGAAAATTAGGTATCTTGTAATTCTAGCTACACAAACCCATTACTAAAAAAAAGTCACCAATATGAAGCCCAAAAAATTGTATTACGAACAATTTTAATCCGAAAGTAGTTTTATTGACCTATGAGACTTATAAGTTAAATATGCTGACGTTTATATGACAATATGACTCAATTCTGAATAGATCCGACCATAAAACTCAAATCACACTATGGAAGGATAGATTTGCTTGATCAAAGTCAACACCAACATAGGATTAGGCATCGTAGTTATATCCGAATCTAGCTAGTGTTTGCCTAAACAAAGAACAACAATATATATAAATACCAGGTTGCCTTTTCTATGTGTCTCTTTTCTAATGTCTCTTTAGGTTGTTCACAAAATTAGACATCTAATGCCTTCACTTTTAACATTTCCAAGTCTTGCAAAGCATGGAACTTAATGGTACTCTACATTATGAGCCTGCTGAACTCAAAAAAGGAAATTTAAATAAGATTATTTTTTTGCTAATAAGAATACCTATTAATAGCAAAAGGTGGCTACATTGTAGTAAGCTCCAAAGAGGTAGCTTTATTGGACTTCACTCTTTTATGTTCATAAATCTATAATAAGTGAGTCCATCTTGTTAAGCCCTTATGTAGGAAGCCGGGCTTACCTTCTCACCATTGTGCAGTTCCTTTGGCCATAGATGTTCCTAATATAGTACATAAGTTAGCTCCACAATGAACTTCCCTCCAACTTGTTAAGTTGATCCAAGTTGTTGTTTAGTTGCTCCAAGTTGTCTGATCTAACCTTCCAGTGCACCTTGTTTGCTTGGAATGCTTTTACTGCTTCACCAGAATCACTCAATCCATATATAATTCCATTCCAGTTCATTGGCTTTGCTAGTCCCTTTGACAATGGCCTTAACTTATACAATTGGTATTAAGTCGGATACAATGGGTGCAAAGGACTTAATCAGACAGAACTTGATAAAATCAACAACGCATAATCAAAGACTTTTACCACACAATAACATAGTAAACGCAAAGTCATTATACTATGTGAATAACTTAACACCACGTAATAGCATTGTAACAATCAACAATCTCAATATGACATCTTTTAACATCAAAATAACTTTAGACACTCATTGGCATGAGGCATAGTCAAATCAAATAAGATGAGGAAACAGAGATAGAAGAAGGAGATTAGAGATTGAGCATGATTATTACCTTTCAAGTGAAAGCTTTGTGCAAAACTTTTGAAGCTCGAGTTTCCATAAAGAAATAGTTTGGGTGTTGTTTTCGCAAAAAAGTGTTGAGTTTAGTGTTTAGGGTCTAACTTTCTTAATCGTTAGGAGTTTCCCAATAGCACTAATACTCTTCATTCTTGACCATCGGATGTGCCCAAACAGTTTTCTCCTTGACCATTCGATGTAGGCTTCACAGATTTTGAGTAAAATATACCTTGAAATCGTCACTTCATTCTTCTTCAATTCTCTTTCTGAGCTTTTCTCCTTTAAGTTGTATCTGCCACTTAGGTTTCCAACAGTGTGTATGCTCGATGATCTCACTTGTGCAATCAATACATTTTTCATGTAACGTAATTCCAATTTCAGCCACGGGGGCTTGGCTTAGCTTATTAAAGCATTGTCGGTTTGTCACACAATTCCAATTTCACCAACAACAATACAACATGTATTAATTCTCCATTATACATGAATATTTATCATACTTGATGAATATGTAACATTGAATAGAAATATATAATAAAAGTGAATGGTAAATTAGAAAATGGTTATCATAGGAAATAAACAATCGTACCTGATTCAGAATCAGAACCATGATTGAGCTACAATATCAGTGATATGTTGGTCTACCACCATCAAGACCACGAACGGAATAATACGATAAAATCAATTGACAAACTAACGCATAAAAAATAATTCAAAGAGAATGGAGAAACAAAAAAAAAACAATTAACTATTTTATTTTGGTGAGGTTTTGAGATATTATTCTTTAAATAATAATGAAAGTAGTAAAGTAAATCAATCGATGAACTGAACTTACAAAAAAAATAGTTCAAAGAGAATGACGAATCCTTGATTCGATTTCTTCTCAAAGCGAAGCTCATTGGCAAAATTGAGGATTCTCCTTCCCTTGAAGAAGATGGGTGTGATTGAATTAAATTTTTTTTAAAACATGTGAGTCTTTTGGTTGAATTTCGAAGATGAAGAGAGGGTTTGGAAGAGATGTGGTTTTTAGTACGAAGGGTTATTTTGATAATTCCGAAGGCTCCATTCCCGTTGAATACTCATTTTAATTCACAACGAAATAAGTCCCTTGACTAAAGCACAGGCAAAGAAAAAGCATGCGCTGTTTAATTGATTTACAACCGCAAGTTCAATAACAATTACACCATTCAACTACCACTAACTTTATTAAAATATTATTATCGCACTCATAACGCATCAACTCGTCAACACCAAACATGCAATTATAAACAATTAGGTTAGTGTCAAAATTTTCATCTAAAGGTTTTGGGATATTGTACATTGGTACTAAGTTTTAATGAATGCTTAGATTGATACTGAACAAATTAAAGGATAATTATATTATTAAGAAAAGGAGAGAGCATACCAAAGGTAGATCTGACCAGGAGTGAGATTTAATGTTTATTGCTCTTGTAATAGAAATGTACTGCTGAACCTATTTGTAGATGAGCATTTCAATGCCCATTTAGCAATAACTGCAGCCTTCACTGTGATTATCGCATGGCCTCCACATTAGTTAGCATTTGTCATTCCAACACCTAACATTAATATCACACCAAAATGTACTTAATAATCCATTCATCACCAAGGAAAGTGTAAGCAAACATAGCCTAAACTTAGGCCAGAGATAGCAATATCTCTAACAACAAATAACCTATCGTACTTGAGCAATTATCATGAAAAGAAGCACCTGAGTATTATTTATAAAAAAAAAAAAAAAAAAAAAAAAACCCTTGAAAGTTTTAGTACCTAAACCTGGTTGATATATTCTCTAATCGGTTAATCTATTTTTCTAGTAAGGCAAAACTATTTACATTTTGCATATGATATGAAAGTGGTAAAATTTAAACCCACACATCTTCAACATAATAAATCTTGGAGCATGTTACATGCTTACAATTTTTTTGAGATGCGCAGAAAAAAGAAGAAGAAGAAACCTTACTTCATAAACATTAGGTGTTGGGCCGTTGGGGGAAACGTTGAGTTGTTCTCACATTGGTTGTCCGTCAAATTGGAAAGTCGATGACGAAGAAGGTTACATTCAACATTTCTCACACAGCTGTGGGAGGCATGGAGCAACTTGCTGAATTGCAAAGAAACCACCTCCATGCTACATGAGAAGCGATAAAACAATATTAAAACTCATTCAATTATGAGACATAAAATCTGCTGGAAAACAACTACTGATTGAAAAGAAAAATACTGACGCTTATAAGGATAGAATATTACTTGGGTTGTGAATGTTGACGGTTATGGCTATGTTGCCACTACTTTATCTATTATGTAGAAAGCTTAGTCAAACCCTCAAAGGTCACCGGTTATTTGTGCAGCCTAACATGGGATCTATGTTAGGTAATCTTGTAGTCTATACTCGCTGTTTCTAAATGGTGCATTGCAATTATATAACCTTATAGTTTAGAATGGTGAAATCGGAGAATTACCAATTGTCAAATTCCTGTAATGGAAAAAAAAAATAAAAAAAAAAAAATAAAAATAGTAAAATAAAATAACAGGCTAAAAAATAAACCAAATTGCAAAAAAAGAGAAAGAAAATCAGGATGAACAGCTAACGCTCATAATGTTAACAAAAGGTCTTCCAAATTTACTTATTGAGATTCCTAGTGCATCTACATGTATACCGTTCAAGTAATAGTCTTGCATTCACAACATGAAGTCATCTCCATTGACCGTAAGCATTGAAGAGCATATAAAATGTTTAAAATGAAAAATAATAAGAGTAGTTTTTAGAAGAAAATAAAACTTTCAATTACAGTATAAGTCCTCACTAACATATAACCATACTAACATCTTTAAAACGCATCCAATAAATAGAATACCTCATCCCCCCAAACCCATCCCATTATTGTGCTTTGGAGGTTTTTTTCCAAGTGGCATGCAGAAGAATGTAAGACCCAATTCATAATAGGACAGTAGGGAGATGGTCATACAATTACATCCTCAAATTCTAAATGATAATAAGTTCAGATAGTCGACTCTTTTCAACATCTTCAGAATGTCAACTTGGTCAAAAGTGTATTGTGTAATATTTTGCAAACTTTTAACAGTAAGGTAAAAATAATTTTCTAACATTTGGGCCTTACACTTGAAAAATAGCCTAGAAAATCAAGAAAATGATTGGATAATCGGTGGTAGCAAGAGTTTCTATTTCATTTAGAAGCTAAGGCACGGAGAAGCAGAGGACACAAAAGCTCCAACGTGCAAAAAAGTATGCAATGCAAGAGGAGCATCCATTGGAAGCCCTACTAATAAACAATATGTCCTTGCCTGCCCAGCCACAAAAGTCAAAAGAAGTAAGTTTCAACCTATAAAAGTCAGAACTTCGATTTCCTTTGAAGTCTGTTCGCGCTTTTTGTAAGAAAGTACATCGAACCAATTGTATACGTTATTTATTTGTAAAGAAAAGGCAAGGGTGATTTGAAGTGACATAGTTTTGGTAGAAAATTTTCAATTGAATCCAGCTCTCGCCTTCATTCAGATGTCATAGAAGCAGAGGACACCGAGGTTATAGGCTTCCGCAATTCTCATGAGCAGTGGCACAAAGAGCAGCATGTTGTTCTACCCTGTAAACAGATGAAAGAACCCTTGCATCACAATGTAAGTCTGTGCTTCCACTTTGTTCTTTCTTCTGATCTATGGTCCTCAACATACATTTTCATCACTGAATTTCATTGTTTTTCTTTACTTGCGCAGGAGATCACAAACTTCCACTTTCTTCAACTAATTCATCAGTCTTTTGTGCTATACAACTACATAAGTGAACAAACTCGGGAAAGAAATTAATAATAAATTTGTTAGAGTTACATGCATGAGTGTTGTATCATGTGTGTAGATATATTACCATCTATAAATTGAAAATGACATGAAGCCTACTAACATAATATGAACACAAACGTACCTTGCATGACTTCTGCTGTTTTCATTTATAGTTTTATAATATCTTGTGAGTCTATTAGAGTTACGTACTTGTCCTTTCAATCTAGGAATTGCAGAACCTTCTCAGTTCTCACCATATTCCTTTTGCCATCTCTTGACCTTCATAGGTGCAACTATCGTTCTTTTGCAAAGGGTGTCCAACTATCATAAAAGGCAATCATTAATTTTGCAAAGAACAGAAAATTAAAGAAACCATGAATATAACTTTAGACACTCAAGTACATGGGTATGATTCTTGAAACAAATAGTATCCATTACTCAGACAAATGGTGCTTACTGGGAGAAAATTATTGACGTGATGTATGAATAAACCAATGAAGGTTCTCTGAAAATTTAAGCAGACATGCATGAACTACTAAAACCTGATCTAAACCATGACTACAAATCCATAGCAGAATCCTAGACAATGTTATTCTTGGACCTGCATTATGTTAAATTATTGCTCTTCTCGTTGAAATAATCATGGATTGTGTAAAACAACTCTATAATATAAGAGAACTCTGTAACTTAAATAGAGTCCAAGTACAGTGGTCAATGGTATTACGGTACTGTTATGGTGAGCACTGAGCAGTACTGCAAAGAATTTTCATACATCATTTAAAAAAATGAAAGAGATTAAAAAGAAAAAGAAAAAAGCAGTTAAAATTTTAACGACTATGTGAATAAATGAAACCCAAAATTAAAAGAACGTACAAAAAAATATCTAAAACTTTATCAAATAGTAAACAGTATTAATATAGAATAACTAAAGCTTCTGCACATTACGGTGATGTGCACCTAGGCTGAGACTTCAAATATTAATGTGAAAATGTTGCAGTGTTGCTGCGTATTAAAGAAATAAATTACTGCTAAAGATAAATCAAATATCCGGGCATCCAGCTATTGCACTAAGTATAGATTTGCTTTGCCGATGGTTATATTGATTCTATGGACCAAAGCACACTCCATTCTATTATAAATTTATAATATATGATGCAATCAAAAACATGTGAAGGCAAGCGTATGAACAAATAATTTTCAAACTTCTAGGAAAAGCTCTTCCATAAGAATGACAACGAATGAAACTACAATATATTTGCTACATAGAGTATACTTAATAAATAAAACTTCGTTCTATATGTAAGCCGAGAGATAAAATACAACGCCATAACTTAAAGACTGCTTCTTTCCTGACCACAACTGACTCTGACGACACACTATATATATACCACAACTGACGATAATTTAAACTGACATTCTAAATCAAGATTTCCAGAAATACGCTGACTTGTCTGATTACTGGTGCCCTCTATTCATCTTCCTGCGTTAGTTCATTCTGTAAGTTGTGTTCTTTTAGCTAACAGTATAACCTTTCTCTAAAGGGCTAGAACGTCATTAGTGCTTGAGACTTTGAAGAGACACTGAATAACTTCACTGAAAATAAACCCTTCATTTTGCTAAATTCAAAATGGCCCCATTTCTTCGATGGCTCCTTAGCAACCCTGCTCTTGCATAGAGTAAGATTCTCTTTTAATATTTCCAAAGATAAATTGAGTTGTCTTATTACCTCCCTCTTCTCTTCATCTTTCTGCATGAGTTGCTCTTTCTGAATCCTGTTCTCCTCTTTGAGCCTCTCTATTTCATCTCTCAGCTTAATGACTTCGCTTTCAGTAACTAATTTCACGACGCCTGCTTCCATTCTATTAACCTGGGCATCCTCTTGTTCGTGGTCATCAACTTCAGACTCCCCACACTCTTCTTCTCTGACTTCTGTATCAGCATGAATTTCTTCCTCTTATTCAGGACCATCAACTTCAGACTCCCCCAACTCAGAATAAGTCTCTGAGTAGCTATCAAGCCTTTGGTGTTGTTCTAAATCAGTTCATAAACACAACTATAAGGCCGCATTTGGCATTGCTGAAATCATGACCTGTTTTTGTCTTCAATGTCATAAATTTAACAAAGCTATGCAATCTCCACTACGTAATTGACTGTGACATGTAGAATGCAATCCAAAAAAGTAATTATAAGAAGGATGAGACTTGCCGCATCTTCTTATCACTCATTAGACACCAAATTACACATCTTGAGATTAGATCGAAAAAGGCATGATCATAGGGATCTAATCAAGGGAAAAACAAATTCAAACTTACAAATCAATTATGGCTTCCTTTTCCTCCCGTTCTTCCTGATTATTATCATTATGCAAACAAAAAAACGATTTGAAAGACATACCTGGTTGAAAAGGGAAGAAGTTTGGTAGTGAAATCAAAATTTTAGTTGCACATTGCAATCGTCTTGAAAGATTTGAGAGATGTTGGCAGAATGGCAATCATCATTTTTTTGGGAGAGAGAGAGAGTTTGGGGAGGATAGGCTTTTTTTTTTTTTATTGAGTTTTGTGGGTTATGGTAAAAGCTAAGCTGTTCGTCCTAGAGAAAAAAGAGGTGACGACGTGTTTCATTGGAACATTCTCAAAAATCTATCCTAAGATAGGTTTCCTTAGTTACTACTTAGCTCTCATTTTTCAGGTTTCCTTTTGTTTAAGAATGGAGATAAGATTTAAGAGATAAGATTTAAGAATGGAGATAAGATTTAAGAAAAAGGTTTTTATCTACTTATCTATTTTGGGCTACGAACAATTGAAATCGCCAAAAAAGTGCGTAGAATTCATTTTTTAGGTAAAAATCGATGTGTCGGTCGAGAGAAAAAGTAGGGCGTGGGGTCCTTCACCTGAGCATTCTCAACTACTCAGTATTAATGGTCTTTGATTCATACTCAATTCCTTTGAGACTTAATGCTATTCTTGCTCTCATTCCAAATGGACTTGGCCAGAAATCTAGTAGTGTTACTTCATTTGCCATTGTGTTGGAGTTATATGATTTGTGTGAACTGAAGATGGGTTTTGAGGTTTGTTCGGTGAAGTGGTTGGTTTTATAGAGTGGGGCTTGACGAGGTTTACGGGTGTGTGGGTAATACAGTGATGTCATTGCTTTTTAGAAATCAAAATTTAGGTGGAGTGGAAGTTTGGGACCGACACTTGGTATTTTGACTTATCTGAAATATTGCTTACCACTTAATTTTGACTCATAGATGTTGGTCAATGTTGACTCATAGATGGCACTGAGAGAGATTTCATAGGTGGGCCGAAGTCTTATACCATCAATCTTTGTCATTAGGTGAAGACTAGATTTTGGACCGGGCATACGGGGATCTATTAAATATTTTGTGTCTTTGAAAAGGCTTTATAAAATGTCTCACACAAATTTTCGAATCGAAATATATTTTTATTGAAAATAAACCAAATCGTTAATAAACAGGGGATTATGGTACATAAATACTTGAAAACTAAATGATCAAATTAAGATAGCCTTTTCACTTTGTGGTTTAGGATATTAATCCATAATTTTCAAATAGAATTATCTTAAACTCGATCTAGCTTGTGTAATAATTTTATTAGATTTATGGTTATTTAGCGGCAAATTTTTGAATCAGAATATATTTTTATTGAAAATAAACCGAAATACGTTAATAAGCAGCGATTATGGTACATAAGTATTTGGAAACTAAGGGATCAAATTGAGATAGCCTCTTCACTTTGTGGTTTAGGATATTAATCCGAAATTTCCAAATAAAATTATCTTAAACTCGATCTAGCTTGTATAATAGTTTTATTAGATTTATGGTGATTTAGCAGCAAATTTTTTAATTAGAATATATTTTTATTGAAAATAAATCGAAATACGTTAATGAGCAGCGATTATGGTGCATAAGTACTTGGAAACTAAGGGATCAAATTGAAATAGCCTATTCACTTTGTGGTTTAGGATATTAATCCGTAATTTTCAAATGGAATTATTTTAAATTTGATCTAGCTTGTATAATAGTTTTATTAGATTTATGGTGATTTAGCGGTAAATCATCACCGCTCAGCTTACGTACTAATGTGTTCAAATCACTAAAATAGATTGATTGTTTTCATATCCTCAAAGAATACACTACTCCCACTTGAAAAGATTTATCACATGAACACGTCCTACGAACGGGTGTCGTTATACTAAATTATTCTAAAAAATATTAGTAATTATGCATAGCTATGAGATATAAAAATTATATTAATTACTCATTTAAATTTCTTGCACCACTCTCTATAAAATGGAAGCATCAAACCTTGATAAAACTCATCGACTTATTTTTATTGTTAGGTTTAACAATATAAGTTTGATTGAAGTTTTGTGATAATTATGATAAACACTACTTAAAATGCAAAACTATATTTGTCGAGACATTTATTCCCCCTACATATAATACAAATATGTTTTAGGGTTATTAGTTCAATGCATTTGCATCAAGTTTCTGATTTTCCATTAATTATTCTTTGAGGTTAGTTTAATGTAGTACGTTGCATCCAGTTTTCAAATTCTCATTAATTATTCTTTCAGGTTAGTTCAATGCAGTTACATCAAGTTTCTGATTTCCCGTTAATTATTATTTGAGGTTAGTTCAGTGCAATTGCATCCACTTTATGATTTTCCGTTAGTTATTCATTACTGTTAATTCAGTACAGTTGCATCCAGTTTTTTATATTTCGTTAATTAGTATTTGAAATTAGTTCATTGCATTTACATCCAAGTTCCAATCTCCCGTTAATTACTCTTTGAGGTTAGTTCAATACATCTGCATCCAGTTTCTGATTTTCCATTAATTATTTTTCTAGGTTAGTTCGATAGTTTACAATTTCTATACAGTTTGCATACATGTAAGAGTCTGTTTTAATAAACTCACTTTCGTTTTGGGTCCTAATTACTCGTAATTACTCATGTGAGAAGGCTAAAAAAGCGGACATTTATGCTTTGAGGTCAGTGCAATGCATTCTGATTTCCAGTTAACTATTTTTTTAGGTTATTTCAATGCATTTGCATCCAATTTATGATTTTCCGTTAGTTAATCTATGATTTTAGTTTAATGCAGTTGTATCCAGTTTTTGGTTTTCCGTTAATTATTCTTTGAGGTTAGTTCAATGCATTTGCATCCAATTTCCGATTTTATGTTAATTGTTCTTTGAGGTTAGTTCAATGCATTTGCATCAAGTTTCTGATTTCCCGTTAATTATTTTTTGAGGTTAGTTCAATGCAGTTACATCAAATTTATAATTTCCCGTTAATTATTCATTTAGGTTAGTTTAGTGCAGTTTCATCCATTTTTCAATGTTTCGTTAATTAGTTTTTGAGATTAGTTCATTGCATTTGGATCCAGTTTCGATTTCCGGTAATAACTCTTTAAAGTTAGTTCAATACATCTGCATCTAGTTTCTGATTATTTATGCTTTAAGGTTAGTTCGATGCAATTATATCCGGTTTCTGATTTCCCGTTAATTATTCTTTGAGATTGTTTCAATTCATTTGTATTTAGTTTCCGATTTCCCACCAATTATTCTATGAGGATAGTTCAATGCAGTTGCATTCAGTTTTTAATTTTTTGTTAATTATTTTTTGAGTTTAGTTCAATGCATTTGCATCCAGTTTTCGGTTTCCCATTAATTATTATTTGAGATTTGTTTAATGTATTTGCATACCGTTTCCGATTTCCCGTTAAATATTTTTCAAATATTTGCATCAAATTTCTAATTTCTCGTTAGTTATTATCTGACGTTAGTTTAATGCAATTGCATCCAGTTTCCGATTTCTAGTTAATTACTTTTTGAGTTTAGTTTATTGCAATTGCATAAAGTTTCCGATTTTCCGTTAATTATTCTTTGAGGTCCGTTATGTATTTGAATCCAATTTCCGATTTTCTTTTAATTATATATCCAATGTGGTGTGTAATACTAACTTCTACTGATCCATCTGTAGTGTCCTTGCAAACATGACATAAAAAGTAAATTATGCTTGATTATTATGTGGGATCATCGAAGATTATCCAGTTTTCGATTTTCCATTAATTATTCTTTAAATTATGCATTACTCATTATGTGAAATCTTTAAAGATTATCTACGAACGGGTGTTGTTATATTAATTATTCTTAAAAATATTTACAAATATACAGAACTATTATATATTAATATTATATTGATCACTTAACCAAATTTCTTATAACGTGAAAACCCCACTCTCCATTAAAAAAAAAAAAAAAACTCACTTTTGATAAAACCCTTCATCTTTATTTTGTTGTTTAATAATAGAAGTTTGATTGAAGTTTTGTGAGATTGCCTAATAAGGTAAAGTTCATATATATTGAAGCTACTTGAATATCAAGGAGTTCCCAATCATACGAAAAAAGATAAGATAAACACCATTTTAAATGCAAAATTATACTTATCGAGACATTTCCACAACATATAACCCAACTATGTTTTGAGGTTAGTTCAATGCATTTGCATCCTGTTTATGATTTTCCATTATTTATATTTTGAGGTTAGTTCAATGCAGTTGCATTCAATTTCCAATTCCCGTTATTTATTTTTTGAGATCGGTTCAATGCAGGTTCATCAAGTTTCGATTTCGTTAATTATTCTTTTCGATTAGTTCAATACATTTGCATCCAATTTCCAATTTTTTGTTAATTGTTCTTTGAGGTCAGTTTGATGCATTTGCATCCAGTTTCTGATTTTCCGTTAATTATTATGTGAGATTAGTTTAATGCATTTGCATCTAGTTTCCGATTTCTCGTTTATTATTTGATAAAGTTGCATTTGCATCTAGTTTTCGATTTCCCGTTAATTATTATTTGAGGTTAGTTCAATGAATTTGCATCCAGTTTCCGATTTTCCGTTAATTATTTCTTAAGGTTAGTTCAATACATTTGCATCCAGTTTTTTTTTTTTTTTTTTTTTTTTTTTTTTTTTTTTTTTTTTTTTTTAGTTCAGTGCAATTGCATCCGTTTTCCGATTTTCCGTTAATTATTCTTTAAGATTAGTTTCACGCATTTGCATCATGTTTACAATTTATAATTAATTTTTCTTTGAGGTTAGTTCAATGCAATTGCATCCAGTTTTCGATTTCCCGTTAATTTAATCTTTGAGGGTTAGCTTAATGCATTTGCATTTTCCGATTTTCCAACAATTATTTTTTATGTTAGTTTGATGTATTTGCATCCAAGTTTTGATTTTCCGTTAATTATTCTTTGAGGTTAGTTTAATGTAGTTGTATCCATATTCTCATTTTCTATTAATTACTTTTTAAGATTAGTTTAATGCTTGCATTTGCATCCAGTTTTCGATTTCTCGTTAAATATTATTTGAGATTAGTTTGATGCATTTGCATCCAGTTTTCAGTTCCCCATTAATTGTTTTTTTAAACTATAATTTCATTCAGTATTATATATTTTTTAAAATATTTGTCATTATTGTTTTCCCGTTATTTTATTTATTTTTTCATTTTATATTATATATTTTGTGATGTTATTTTTTGTATAATTGTTTTTAACTATGTTTTGAGGCCGTGTTAAAGATATATTCGAAATAAGTTGGTGTTTTATCATAGATACTGAAATTGTATGATTTGTAATAGAGAATTAGTTTCTACAAATCACATATTTTTTAGCAATTTTTTTTATTTGATCAAATATATAAGAATTGGAACATTAAAAGTGTTTGATTCATAATAGAAAATTACCTTTTGCAAATCACTTATTTTTTAACAATTTTTTTTATTTGATCAAATATATAAGAATTAGAAATACACTCAAACTCTCCAAATATAAGAATTAGAAATACACTCAAACTCTCCAAAGAGATTCCATGTAAGTGAGATTGTAGGGTATTAGAAAAGACTATTTTTAATATTATAGTGCCCACATAAGAGAGAAAAAAAACTAACTCTCATATTAGAGTGCCACATAGGAGAGAGAAAATCCTCCATTAGAGGTCTCTACTTTAGTATATAGATAGTAGACATCGGAAAATTTATGTGCTTTCTACGTCCATCAATCCATCATCTATGGCATCAGTAAAATTGACTCTCGGTAAAGTTTGCAGTCACATGTCTGCTGGTATTATAGTCCTCATTATTGAGATTTTAAGCTCACTATGGCTCTTTAATAAACTTAAGAGTCCGGTTCCTCTATAACCGGGTACAGAGATTGATCTCTGTACCACACACACGTCTCGTATCTCGACGCACACACACACATCTCGAAGCACACACACAGGTATCGAGGCACACACACACATCTCGATTTCAAATTAACGGTGAGATAACACGGTTACCGGTTGTAGAGATCTCGAACTGTAAACTTAAACGCATACGGCATTACGACCATTGTGTCTATCACTAGTAGCATAATACTTGGTTGTATAGTTGCCCGAAGCACTATCCGTGAATTGTACATGTTTAACACCCACAAGAATCGTGGATCTGTATGCTGTAAATGTTGAAGAAAATGATACCAATTAATTCCACTAAAATGGTTTGAATATCAACACTCTATATTCTAATCGAAAAAATTTAAGTTTTCATTACAACCGACAACCACAAAATTAAGCTATTAAATTAATAATAATATATAAAACTTACGATAATGAGATACAAAATATAACGTGGTTCAGCTAATGATGTCTATTTTTACAAGAGAATTTTTTTTTATAAGTGTGGGAAGAAAGATTACAATCAATCTTCTCACGTCTCTCTAAATTTGTTAGATCTTTCTACAATAATATTTCCTTACAAGTTTTATCTCTTTGTAAATATTTTTTCTCAATTTTTGTTGCTCTCAAAATTGGATTTCTCTATTGTATATCTTGTATGGCTTGAG
Organism: Coptis chinensis; assembly: GCF_015680905.1. NCBI lineage: Eukaryota > Viridiplantae > Streptophyta > Magnoliopsida > Ranunculales > Ranunculaceae > Coptis > Coptis chinensis. The sequence continues at coordinate 82,045,472 of NC_141464.1, forward strand.
GGTAAACAACCTTAACTTCATATATATAGAACTATTAAATTTCAGTGTAAAATGAAATTTCGAATCATCTTTGTTTAACTGTGAAAAATCAAAATTTTATTTGTGCACGATATTGGGGCATGCCGGCATGCCCCCTTCTCTTCGGACATATTTGAAGGCGTCCGCCCCTTGTGAACAAATCTACCAGTACTTATGTCTCGGCGTACCCGCCTGACGTCAAGGCTTACTCAAGTTATAGAGGCGTGCACCCCTTAACCAAAGCTTATTCAAAGGCGTGCGCACCAGCACAATCAAATCAATTTCTCTTATTAACTCGATCGATTAATATTTATACACCCACCCTTTAGTACTTACTCCACGATTTGTACTCCACACATTTGTCAAATCACACATATCCGTGTGTTTCACTCACACTGAGTACCACTATATCACAGCCATCTCTGGGCTTTTCATATACATAATTCATAGTCTCTTTGGGCATAAAAATCCCAGGTCATTCATGGCACATTCAATGAATACATTAGGTCATTTCCGCCACATTTAAAGAATACTCATCATATCACTAACGTGTCATTTATGGCACATTCAATTAATGCCCTGGGTCATTCCCGCCACATTCAAGGAATATCCAACTCTATATTCCCGTACACTCAAGGAATACAACTAACCTGCAAGGCGAATGTCTTAGTTCCTCTCTAGGGCAGTCCAAACAATTTGGTCATTCATGGCACAGTCAATGAATATCCCTTTAAATCACTAACGAGTCATTTATAACACATTCAATAAATGCCCACCTATCACATGACATCACCAGTCATAACATCTCATTACCAAATCTGGAGGCGTTGAGAGTTTTAAAGGGTATGGCCGACGCGTTGAAAATATTATTGAATTGTATTGCGTATATTCTTTCAACGTAAAGAGAAGTATCTTGTTCGTATTTCATTGTTCACGCGTTATTAATTTTCATGATGTCTAAGTGTCATAACGTCGTATATCATAAAAGAAAAATAGTAATAATGTAATTTCACATAGTAGTTAATACACGTACCCACTTATATAAAAATATAATCTTAGCCTAAAGCCAAACACACTAATAGCCCTAAACCTATCATAATAGACCTAATCCTAGCCATTAGTCAAAAGTCAAATTTGGCCAACCAGTAAAATGTCAACAGTCAAGCCCAATAATCAACAGTCTTAAACCGGTGGTCATTCAAACAGGTCTTAACCCAAACCCATGCTTAAAACAGTTCAACCCATGGTCCTAACCCAACTAACCAAACAAAACCAAAGCATATAATAGGCCCAAGCCCAAAAATCTAAAACCAACCTATTTACTCAACCCAACCCACTTAGAAACATAAGGACTAGCCCACATAAAATGAAAACTTGCCCAAAGAAACCAAAGATAATATTCCGGTCCAAGCCCAACTAAAAGAACTTTAGAACCTGGTCCACTTAAAGTTGTCTTCTTCCTCAACAGCCCACACCACCACCGAATCAACCACCACCACTTTCACTCCCCATCACACCAAAATCGTTCGGTTTTACTCCCCCTCAAAAACCCAACCTTTTGCCATAACCAAAACCCAATTCCATCACTCCTCAAAAATTCGATCTCGACGCCATTAACAACCATCTGAGCGACTTCAACAGTACCAAAACAACAACCAAACATGTATCCATCCCCCGACATCAACCGACAACTCATTCAACCAACCAAAACAAACGACAAGATAATAACATGCGAAACTCCATTAATTTCACGTAAACAATTTCGGCAATATTCAACCATTAAAGTAGAGTCAAGTAATTTTGAATTGTTATAAATATACTTTGTTCAATCAGTGCGCAGACAAATCGCAGACAAATTTTCTTTTGTTCAATTAGTGCGCAGACATATCGTAGACAATTTTTCAGAGCATGCATAGAACGACACATAATGAATATAACTTATCCACAATTAACCATTTTAATCCTAACACATTTTAATCCTAACACAATTATATATAAATTAGTTTTTACTAGATATTAGACCCGGACATACGCCCGGGATCTATTAAATATTTTGTGGGCTGAAAATGCTTTACAAAATGTCTCACACACATTTTCGAATCAGAATATATTTTTATTGAAAATAAACCGAAATACATTAATGACCAACGATTATGGTACATAAGTACTTGGAAACTAATTAAGAGATCAAATTGAGATAGCCTCATCACTTTGTGGTTTAGGATATTAATCCGTAATTTTCAAATAGAATTATCTTAAACTCGATCTATCTTGTATAATAGTTTTATTATATTTATGGTGATTTAGCGGCAAATTTTTGAATCATAATATATTTTTATTAAAATAAAACGAAATACGTTAATGAGCAAATGATTATGATGCATAAGTACTTGTAAACTAAGGGATCAAATTGAGATAGCCTATTCACTTTGTGGTTTAGGATATTAATCCATAATTTTCAAATAGAATTATATTAAACTTCGATATAGCTTGTATAATAGTTTTCTTAGATTTATGGTGATTTAGCGACAAATTTTTTGAATCGAATATATTTTTATTGAAAATAAACCAAATACGTTAATGAACAAATGATTATGGTGCATAAGTACTTGGAAACTAAGGGATCAAATTGAGATAGTCTATTCACTTTGTGGTTTATAATATTAATCTATAATTTTCAAATAAAATTATTTTAAACTCGATCTAGCTTGTATAATAGGTTTATTAGATTTATGGTGATTTAGCGGTAAATCATCACCGTTAAAACTTTACGTACTAATGTGTACAAATCACTAAAACAGATTGATTATTTCCATATCCTCAAATAATACACTACTCTCACTTGAAAAGATTTATCATATGAACGTGTCCTACGAACGGGTGCCATATATTATATTAAATTATTCTAAAAAATATTAGAAACTATGCATAGTTATGAGATATGAAAATTATATTAATTACTCATTTAAATTTCTTGCACCACTCTCTATAAAAAGGAAGCACCAAATCTTGATAAAATTAATCGACTTTTTTTTTTTTTTTTTTTTTTTTGTTAGGTTTAATAATTAAAGTTTTGTGAGAATACCCAATGCGACGAAGATAATATTGAAGATACTTGAATAGCAAGGTATTCCCAATCATAATAAAAATAATTATAATAAACACTGCTTAAAATGCAAAACTATATTTGTCGAGACATTTATTCCCCCTACATAAAATACATATATGTTTTAGGGTTATTAATTCAATGCATTTGCACCAAGTTTATGATTTTCCATTAATTATTCTTTGAGGTTAGTTTAATATAGTATGTTGCATCCCGTTTCTAATTTCTCATTAATTATTCTTTGAAGTTAGTACAATGCAATTGCATCAAGTTTTCGATTTCCCGTTAATTATTATTTGAGGTTAGTGCGATTGCAATTACATCCACTTTATGATTTCCCATTAGTTATTCACTAAAAGTTAATTTAGTGCGCATAGCCAGCATCCAGTTTTTGATGTTTCGTTAATTAGTCTTTGAGATTAGTTCATTGCATTTGCATCCAGGTTCCAATCTCCCGTTAATTACTCTTTGAGGTTAGTTCAATATATTTGCATCCAGTTTCTGATTTCCCGTTAATTGTTTTTCTAGGTTAGTTCGATAGTTTACAATTTCTATACAGTTTGCATACATGTAAGAGTCTGTTTTTATAAACTCACTTTTATTTTGGGTTCATAATTACTTGTAATTATTCATATGAGAAGGCTAAAAAAGTGGATATTTATGCCTTGAGGTCAGTGCGATGCAGTTACATCCGACTTCCGATTTCTAGTTAACCATTTTTTTATGTTATTTCAATGCATTTGCATCCAATTTTTGATTTCCCGTTAGTTAATCTCTGATTTTAGTTTAATGCAGTTGCATCCAGTTTTAGTTTTCCGTTAATTATTCTTTTAGATTAGTTCAATGCAGTTGCATATAATTTTAGATTTTATGTTAATTGTTCTTTGAGGTTAGTTCAATGCATTTGCATCAAGTTTACGATTTCGGTTAATTATTTTTGAGGTTAGTTCAATGCAGTTACATCAAATTTATAATTTCCGCTCATTATTCATTTAGGTTAGTTCAGTGCAGTTTCATCCATTTTTTAATGTTTTATTAATTAGTCTTTGAGATTAGTTCATTGTATTTGGATCCAGTTTCCGATTTTCCGTTAATAACTCTTTAAGGTTAGTTTAATACATCTGCATCTAGTTTCTGATTATTTATGCTTTGAGGTTAGTTCGATATAATTATATCCAGTTTTTTATTTTCCGTTAACTATTCTTTGAGGTTATTTCAATGCATTTGCATTTAGTTTTCGATTTCCCACCAATTATTTTATGAGGTTAGTTCAATGCAGTTGCATTCGGTTTTTGATTTTATGTTAATTATTTTTTGAGTAAAGTTCAATGCATTCGCATTCAGTTCCCGGTTTCTCATTAATTATTATTTGAGGTTTGTTTGATGTATTTGCATACCGTTTCCGATTTTCCGATAAATATTTTTAAAGGATTTGCATTTAATTTCTAATTATCCGTTAGTTACTCTCTGTCATTAGTTTAATGCAATTTGCATAAACTTTATGATTTCCCATTAATTACTCCTTGAGCTCAGTTATGTATTTGAATCAAATTTCCAATTTCCTTATAATTATCCAATGTGGTGTGTAATACCAACTTCTACTGATACATCTGTAGTGTCCTTGAAAACATGACATAAAAAGTAAATTATGCTTAATTTACTATGTGGGATTATCGAAGATTATCTAGTTTCCGATTTCTCGTTAATTATTCTTTAAATTATGCATGACTCACTATGTGGAATCTTTAAAGATTATCTACGAATGGGTGTTGTTATATTAATTATTCTAAAAAATATTTGCAAATATACATAACTATTATATATTAATATTATATTGATCACTCAACCAAATTTCTTATAACGTGAAAACCTCACTCTCCATTAAAAAAAAAACTCACATTTGATAAAATTCTTCAACTTCATTTGTTTTGTTTAATAATAGAAGTTTAATTGAATTTTTGTGAGATTGCCTAATAAGGCGAAGTTCATATATATTGAAGCTACTTGAATAGCAAGGAGTTCCTAATCATACGGAAAGAGATAAGATAAACATCATTTTAAATGCAAAACTATACTTATCGAGACATTCCCACAACATATAACCCAACTATGTTTTGAGGTTAGTTTAATGCATTTGCATCTAGTTTCTTATTTTTCGTTATTTATATTTTGAGGTTAGTTCAATGCAGTTGCATCCAATTTTCAATTCCCATTATTTATTTTTTGAGATCAGTTCATTGCAGTTGCATCCAGTTTCTGATTGATCGTTAATTATTCTTTTCGGTTAGTTCAATACATTTGTATCAAATTCCCAATTTTCTATTAATTGTTCTTTGAGGTCAGTTCAATGCATTTGCATCCAGTTTCTGATTTCCCGTTAATTATTCTGTGAGATTAGTTTAATGTATTTGCATCAAGTTTTTTCGATTTCGTGTTTATTATTTGATAAAGTTGCATTTGCATCTAGTTTCTGATTTCCCGTTAATTATTGTTTGAGGTTAGTTCAATGAGTTTGCATCCAGCAGTTTCCGATTTCCCGTTAATTATTTCTTGAGGTTTTGCATCCAATATATTTTTTGAGATTAGTTCAATGCAGTTGCATCCGGTTTTCGATTTCCCGTTAATTATTTTTTAAGATTAGTTCCACGCATTTGCATTATGTTCCCAATTTATAATTAATTTTTCTTTGAGGTTAGTTCAATACAGTTGCATCCAGTTTTCGATTTTCCGTTAATTTAATCTTTGAGGGTTAGCTCAATGCATTTGCATCCAGTTTCTGATTTTCCGACAATTATTTTTTGATGTTAGTTTGATGTATTTGTATCCAAGTTTTGATTTTCTGTTAATTATTCTTTGAGATTAGTTTAATGCAGTTGTATCCATATTTTGATTTTCTATTAATTACTTTTTAAGATTAGTTTAATGCTTGCATTTGCATCCAGTTTTCGATTTCCCGTTAAATATTATTTGAGGTTAGTTCGATGCATTTGCATCCAGTTTTCCGTTCCCCATTAATTGTTTTTTGTCGTTAGTTTCATTCAATATTATATATATTTTAAAATATTTATCATTATTGCTTTGCCGTTATTTTTTTTTCATTTTCTATTATATATTTTGTATAATTGTTTTTAACTATGTTTTGAAGCCATGTTAAGGATATATTCGAAATAAGTCGATGTTTTATCATAGATACTAAAATTGTATGATTTGTAATAGGAAATTAGTTTATACAAATCACCTATTTTTTAGCATTTTTTTTTATTTGATCAAATATATAAGAATTGGAACACTAAAAGTGTTTGATTCGTATTTCTACAAATCACCTATTTTTTTTAGTAATTTTTTTTTTATATTTGATCAAATATATAAGAATTGAAAATACACTTAAACTCTCAAAATATAAGAATTAGAAATACACTCAAACTCTCCAAAGAGTTTCATGTACGTGGGGAGACTATTAGAAAATATTATCTTTCATATTAGAGTGCCACATAAGATAGAAAAAAAAGTTAACTCTCATATTAGAGTGCCACATAGGAAAGAGAAAATCCTTCTTTAAAGGTCTCTGCTTTAGTATATAAATAGTAGATATAAACAGAAAACCTTTTGTTTCGAGAGAAAACCTTCAATACAAAGTTCCGTAAAAATAAAATATACTTACCCTTGATACGCTCCTGTTATCAGTAAATCTCCAGCAAGAAGCCTTCATTTTTGCTCTATGTGTAAATCTCTATTTTTCCTTTACGTGTAAAACTCTCTGTGTTAAAACTCTCCGTGTAAACTCCTCTATGTGTTCCATTTTTTTTTTTTTTTTAAAACCCCCGAAAACATGAAAGGAGGTTTATCCTCTTTACCTCCTATCTCTAACTAATTTTTATCATTTTTATTTTATCTATTATCTATTGTATATTATTATTATTATTATTATTATTGTACTAGGAAAATATAAAATACGGGGTGTTATAAGTATCCTCTCTTGCATCAAAAGTGACTAGGATGGACATGATCCTTTTCGCGTAATCAGGTGGCCATACATCCATAATCAGCCTTGTATCCCATTGTCATGTAACTGGGTCAATGAAGTTGCATACCCGATCCAATATACACTCACTTGGTTTATCAATTAGAGGTAGCTCAATTGGTGTGTCTAGAATCAAGTTATCTCGCTAGGCACGAATTGAAATGCCATCTCCCACCTGCCATCTCCTCCCCATTACAAGAAGGTTTCTCATATAGTGCATTGTCCTCCAAGTTGTTGACGCAGATGAACTTAGATGAGTGTGCATAAAATTTTGTCTCCTGAAGTACTTATCCTTCATTTGAGTTGCCCACATAGATTGAGGATTACATAATTCCCACGCCTTCTTTCCAAGCAAAGCTAAGTTTTGCATTTGAAGGTCTTTATTGCCCACACCCCCACAATACACCGGTGAACATGCTAGATCCTAAGAGAAATAATGTATTTTCCTTTCTCCCGACTTTTGGGCCCAAAGAAAATTTCTTCTTATCTTATCCATCTCTTCAATATAACAAAGACAACCAACAAAAGAATTGAAGAAAATTAATAAATAGCTTATACACATATTTTACAATCCTTTTTGAATGTGTGTTTGTTTTGAATTTTCCATTTTGTCCAGCATATGATATGAGGGCACAAAACTCCTTTGACAAACTGAAACACTAGGCAAGAAATTCTCGCTCAATGCTGCCTCAAATGCATTCCGATTTTAAGTATTACATAACCACTTTCACAGGCGAGCACCCAAGTTTTTCATCAAATCTGTCCATAATCTCACTATTTGAATTAAACTATTCAAAATTTGATGCATAATCAGTAGGGAATTCTCAGTTTTTCTTCCACTCATCCTTTTTGAAACTTTACTAACCAACGTTAACTACTTCAAGTTCTTTGAATTTTATTAGTTGGAATTGATGAATATCATATTCTAAAAAATCAATTTGGGAAACAAAATTCCAATCTTTTACAAAAAAAACACCCATGTAAATCAAAGAAGGTATGTTAAAGAGAGATTTTGAATAGAGAGAATGGAATAGAGGGAATTCACCAGAAGCTATTGATGTCGCCGATCACCATCAAAAAAAAAAAAAAAAAGGTTGTTTTGTTTAGTTTCGAGTTTCTATTTAGCCTCCGTTTTCTCTCTCCTTATCTTTCATTTTGTTTTATTCCCTACATTTTAGGACGATAATGGGTTTTGGTTATTGCCATGTCATTCAATCCAACCAATCATAATTGACTTCGTAATTTTTTACTTTACTGGGCCATGTATGATAGTCGTCCCATTGGAATTATGCGGATATAGCCGACCAATTAATTTTGACTCATATGTTGACTAAGCTAAGATTTGCATGCACTTGTTAGATGGCACTAGGGGTGTCATTTTTTATTTTTTTTTTTCCGAAAACCCGAATTTTTCCGAATTCTTATCCGATATTTTTTCGAATTTGGCCAGGATATCTATGTTCCAATATACGATTTTTTTGAAAAATAATTAGATCGAAATTAGATGTGTTTTCAAAATCCGATCCAATCCAATTTTCGATTAATTTCCAAAATTTTAAGATACATTAGTCGTCTATTTCATATAATTACTAAAGTAAAATTACATATAGTTTGTATTCGAGTCACTATGAAGCGAGCTCGTATGACGAACACCTGAGATCGTTTTGAAATCACTTGGTTTGGCAGATCTTTTGCTCAGTTGAGTCGCTATGAAGCTTAACTATGAAGACGAAGATTGTAATTCGGTTGGTAGTTATACTTATGTTGGACACGTGTTTGATATTAATTAAATGTGAATATTACTCCCTCACACCATATGCCTTCTTGAGCTCTAAAGCAAACCCATAAACCTTTTCTTGTTCAGGAATTGATTTGGAAATACTCTCATTTTCCATACACCTCTTGGCCCATGCTACAAACTTTGGACACTCAGCTTCAATGTTGAACTTTCCACAAGTCTCGTAAGAATGAAACCAGCTGTAAAATGGGACCAACACCACATCCAGATAACCCAAACTTTCACCACCAAAATAAGGTTTATCCCCAAGCTCATTTTCCAACAATTTCAAACTCTCTATAAATTCCTTCTTTGCTGCCTCTTGTTCTTCTCCTTTCGACATCCATACCCTTCTTCCACTCTCACAAAAAAGCTGCATTTAAAAAACCCAAATTAGTAAGGGTGATCTTGGACACACCCATAAAAACACTCTCGTACTCCAACTTTAAAATAAATAAATAAAATTGTTTAAGACACATTTAGGTTCCTAAATTATCTTTTTTTTTATTAAGTATATCCAAGACAAAACAAAACAAATGTTTATCTTTCCAGCAAACACAAACCCTTAGAACTTATTATTATTATTTTTCTATCACTTTTTTCCGCCTTTACGAAAGGAATTAGAAATAGTAAAATTGTAGAATTTGGGAAAACAAATTAGTCTTCCTCCTCTTCTTACTCATCGTTGTTTAATGCATTTTTTTCTTGAGTTTTTCAATTAGATTTTTATACTCATTTTTAACGTTTGAGAAATTTTCAATTATATATATTTATACTAAATTCCTTTAACCCTTATACAATGATAAAAAGAAGAATTTATTTTTTGAAAGAAAATCAAATTTGAAATAACTTCTAGAAGAGGAAAAAGACAGTTTATTTTTTGGGCATTCTTTTACATTTATTAGAAATTCTCTTATTGTGCAGTGTGTTTCAGTGACACAAATATTCTTCAAGGTCCAGAGTATTACTTTCAATTTTTTTTATTTGTTGTTTTCTTTTGGAATGTTTTATGGGTGTGTCCAAGATCACCCATTAGTAATTAGTAAATGACAAAAACTGAGTTGTCTCAAAGAACATAAATACAGACCGAGTTAGTTAAAAATAACATAAACCCACCTTCTTATCAACAAAATCAGCCCAGAATCTAGCAACAGCACGTGCATAAGGATCTTTAGGTAACAAGGGTGACTTATCATTCCAGACTTCATCAATATACTGAACTATAATAAGAGATTCAGAGATGGGCTTTCCATTATGAATCAAGACTGGGATATTTTTATGAACCGGGTTCATTTTCAAGAGTAATGGGCTTTTTTCTCTGAGATTTTCTTCTCTGTATTCATACTCAATTCCTTTGAGACTTAATGCTATTCTTACTCTCATTCCAAATGGACTTGGCCAGAAATCTAGTAGTGTTACTTCATTTGCCATTGTGTTGGAGTTATATGATTTGTGTGAACTGAAGATGGGTTTTTGAGGTTTGTTCAAGTGAAGTGGTTGGTTTTATAGAGGGGGGCTTGACGCCTTGACGAGGTTTCTGGGCGTGTCGTGTACAGTGATGTCATTGCTTTCGTCATAATTTCGAGAAGTGGAAATTTGGGACTGACACTTGGTATTTTGACTTATCTGAAATTAGCTTACCACTTAATTTTGACTCATGGATGTTGGTCAATGTTGACTAAGATTCGGATGGCACTGAGAGAGATTTCATAGGTGGACGAGTCTTATACCTGTCAATCTTTGTCATTAGGTGAAGACATCGGAAAATTTATGTGCTTTCTACGTCCATCAATCCATCATCTATGGCATCAGTAAAATTGACTCTCGGTAAAGTTTGTAGTCACATATGTCTGTTGTATTATAGTCCTCATTATTATTGAGATTTTAAGCTCTCTATGTCTCTTTAAAGGTAAAAGTCCAATGGTACGGCAAAACACCAAATATAATAGGAATTGTGATTCATCAAAACGCTATGGGTATAACTTTACTTATCTATACTGCCAGTTTTAATGTTATAGCGGATGGTTTAGAAGAAAAAAATCGAATCTACACGTTATACTATGTGGTAATTGGAATTTTGGTTTGGTGGCAAAAGAAGATAAGAGTTGGGAGAAAGGGTAAAATGCAAAAGTGGTTTGAAACAGAAAAATCTACACACCATTACCAATGGCGGATACAAATAATTTTTTTTTTCCACTTGCCATTACCAATGGCAGCTAGATGGGCTGACTTTTTTGGGCCTTCTTCTACACACCTATGCCACTGGTGACAGGTAAAAAAACAAACAATTGAGTCCGATTGCGCTATCCCGCTAACCCTATCCACTATTGTATTGTGATTTAGTATTTTAGTGCTCAAAGCCATTAGACTCAATCTAATAAACTTAAACATATACCGCCATTCATGGTCGGCTCTGAGGGGTAGGCAGCATAGGCCACCGCCTAGGGCCCCCATTTGATTGCTAAATATTAGGGCCTCCAGCTGCTACACAAGTGCACACCCACTGACCCACGTCCATATTCATTTTTTTTTTTTTTTTTTAGTTTGCCTGTTTGACTAGGCCCATTTAGTCAAAACTCAAAAGCTTAACTGCACTAAACAAAAGAAACGAAACGAAATTTAACTTACAGACTTACAGTAGCAAAACAAGAGATATGAGAATGTCGGATTTCAAACTATTTTAGCGAATTAGCGGATGCCGGATTTCTTCTCTTTTTGACTTTTTCCTATAAAAGTCGAAAATTCTTCTAACAAATGTATGAGGTCTCAAACTCTCAATGCTAAAATTATTTGAATTGCTTATTCTATTATTTCAATTTAAAATTTATTTTGTTTATGAATTATGAGTTTGAATATTATATAATATGTTAGACAATCAAGTCTTACCTTTGGTCAAATATGTCACAAGAAAGACTAAATGGATTGGCTATGATCATGAAATGCATTGCTCTCAGTAAAATTGACTCACTTTGCAACACATATGTCTACTATTAATAATTTTAAAAAAATATGGCTCTTTAAAGTGTGTGCATGCTTTTTTATTTTTCCTAAGATAGAAGGCCCATTTTAAGAGCTACTTATCTATAGGGCCACCCAAATCTCGTTTAGAAGAAAAAAATCAATCTACACGCTATTGTAATTGGAATTTTGTGTCGATCACGTAAAAAGAGGGTTGGGGAATCGGGTCGGATAGAAACAATCCGAATCCGACCGACATTACCAATATATCGGGTTCGGATTGATTTTTGTATCCGCCATGTATTCGGTCGGATTCGATTAAGGTATGTCGGGTTCGGTTCGACACCCTATATAATTTTGGAATTTTTGAATTTTTGAGTGTTATCCGATCCCGGTTAACCCTATTCACTATTGGATTGTGATATTAAATTTTTTTTCGGGTTAGATTCGATATCTTGTGAAATTATTCGGATTCTTAAACATATCCAACCCAACCCGATCCGATCCCCGCCTTCTATCACAGGTAGCAGAATACTTGGTTGTATACTTGCCCGAAGTACTAGCCGTGAAATGTATACATTGTTTAACTGTAGACATGGAGGATTGCTAGCGTCCTGCCTCCTTGAGGGGTAGGACGGTCCTGACCTGCTAAATGACAACATAAATTACCTGATAACTTTTTAAAGAGGTATCTACTTACACTAACAAAAAAGGCAAATAAATCAATGAGTTCACTCACTTATTTCTCTCAATCCAAATCCAAGTAAAGTGAATAACAGTTAGCCCCTAGCCTTCATCGTTCGAAACATCATCAATGACTCCACCACGGGCAATTGGAATTGTCGGAAAGTAGTAACATCCATCCCACGAAAAACTTCAATTATCGATCTATTTTGGGGTTGCACACCATCTTCAATATGCTTTTAATTTCAAAACAAATCTTACTTGAAACTATAACCAATCCAATCTTATCTTATCTTAAGTTGGGTAAACAAAGAGGAAAAAAAAAACTTTATCCGGGAATCAAACTTTTTGCATTTGAGTTCAACATCTTGAGTGTTCAACCCAATTTTCATTTATTTTATTTGAGTTCAATTAATTATTTAAAATTCTTCATTTAATATAAATTGATACCAAAGTTGTTAAATTTATACAATGGGTTTGCATTTGATTTATAGTTTCTTGAGGCCTCTAATTTCTTTGTGGACTGTGAGCTTTTCTTTTTTTCCAATGTGTTGCGGATGCCGGGTGAGCAGTTTGTGTAAATTGGATCTCATTCTGGTTTTGCAAGGAGGACAGAATGAGAGATGGTGTAAATTTAGCATTTTAAAAATTGAATCAAGTGACTGCCCAAGTCATTACCCTTTCACTTTATTTTGTCATATAGCAGGTCAGGACCATCCTACCCCCTTTAAGGGGGCAGGACGCTAGCATTTCTCGTAGACATGAGTACGTGACAATCAACAATCAAACTCCATGCACTGATAAATACCGTAGACATTTTTCTTCCGGAAGAAACAGTAGATATTACGACATTTCGTGGTATATTGTGACATTCAGAAACTACTAATTAAAAAACATTAAACATAATAATAAGCAGCAAGTTTGTTACAGGGTTAGGGTTTTTCTCTCCAAAGGTAAATAATAATCTCCTTTATTATTATTTTTTATAATCTCTATAATAATAATTATTATTATTTATTTATGCAGTTGAGTTGATTTTGTCTCATTATTTGGGGATGGGTGAGACTGGAAAAAGATCACGGTCTCGTAGAGACTATGATGAAGATTTAAGGTCGTATAAAAAAGAAGTCAAGTAACAACGATGAGTCAAGAAGAGATGATGAGATGATTTTGTATAGAATACTCTGCCCCGACACTGTTATTGGAAGTGTTATTGGTAGGAGTGGTAAAGTGATAAATTCAATAAGGCAGGACACAAGGGCAAAGATTAAAGTGTTGGATCCTTTTCCGGGATCGAAAGAACGAGTTCTTTCTATATATTGTCATGTTAGGGAGAAGGAAAAGCTTGAGGTGGATGATGAATATGATAGTATGCAGCCTTTGTGTGCTTCACAGGATGCACTTATTAGAGTGCATTGTGCTATATCGAATGCATTAGCTAGTGGTGGGGATTCGGATAAAAGACGGAGGGATAAAGAGGAGGTTCATATACTTGTCCCAAGTAGTCAAGCTGCAAATATTATTGGTAAATCTGGTGCTACTATAAAAAAGATGAGAAGCAGGACAAGGGCAAATATTAAAGTTACTCCGAAAGATGAAAGTGAACCAAGTCATTCGTATAGCGCACTCAGCTTCGACAACTTCCTTTTGGTATGCGAGTTCTTTTTCAGTACTTTCAGATGATAGTATCTCTTGCATTGATGTCTTTGTGTTTGTTTTAATATGCCTTGTAACAAAAATACCTGGATGTGATTGAAAATTACACTGTTCATTGCACCTTCAGAGTCAGATGACTACTCTGGTCTGCATGTTCAAGGATTGTTGAGAAAAATCATATTCGTATAGGTTTGCTTGATGATTCCAATGTGTGGTGTTTGCTATTTGGTTGGTTGTTGAAACTTGAGTTTTGTTTTCGGTTATCCCATCTGAACTTTGAGCTGTTATTTTATTATCAGATTACAGGTGATGCTGAAGCTGTGAAGCAAGCACTCTATGCAGTATCTGCAATAATGTACAAGTTTTCTCCAAAGGAAGAGATTCCCCTCGAGGCTTCCATATCTGATGCTGCACCAAGCATCATTATCCCATCAGATATGCCTATTTATCCAACTGCTGGGTTCTATCCCGGTGCAGATACATTGGTTCCCCCGTCTCGATCTGTTTCGTCATTGTTGGGTGCTGCGGATCTTCATGGATACCCTGATTTAGGGGGCGCATGGCCTTTGTATTCCCCTGGTATTCCCATGGTATCTGGTTTGGGCGGCTCCGCTCGATCTGAGGAGTTAATTATCAGAATTCTGTGCCCCCATGACCAGATTGGGCGTGTCATTGGCAAGGGAGGTAGTGCAATCAAAACTGTTAGGCAGGAAAGTGGTGCTCGTGTGGAGGTTGATGATACCAAGGGTAATCGCGAAGAGTGTCTCATTACTGTCACTGCAACAGAGGTTTGTAATCCTACCCTCTTTCACATTAACTTTATTCTTGTAACCCCCCTATGTGTTCTGTTAATTAATGGTTGCAAATATCTGGTTATGTCGATTTTCATCTTTTATATATCTTATTAATGTGAGTTGCGCTCTCAGTTGTGACATGCGTGTATCTTTTGTTTTACAGGCGGTGGATGATATGAAGTCTATGGCAGTTGAAGCTGTTCTTCTGTTACAAGCGAAGATAAATGACAATGATGACCATGATACTGTCAGCTTTCGTCTCCTCGTTCCATCTAAAGTCATTGGCTGTATTATAGGAAAGAGTGGTGCAATTATCAATGAAATTCGGAAGAGAACTAAAACTGATGTTCGTATCTCAAAAAGCAAGATGCCTAAGTGTGCACAGAGCAATGATGAACTCGTTGAGGTATGTTCGTACTTCTTTCATATGTCTACCTTTCATCATTTGCTCACTATCATTGTTTTTTAGAAAAAAATATTATTATTATGAGTATTATTATTACTATAATGTATATTTTTTGCTTTCAGGTGGTTGGAGAGGTGGGTAGTGTGAGAGATGCATTGGTTCAAGTTGTTTTGAGGCTTCGTGATGATGTGTTGAAGGATAGAGAAGGCGGTCGTGACACCCCTGCTGTCGATTCGATTTACTCTAGTGGTGGTGGTGTTCCGCTTCATTCAGCGTTGCAGAGCGTTCCCCCAGTTACTTCCTTGGGATATGATCAGAGGATTGATAGTGCAAGTGCCTATGGCTTGCTTTCTTCTAGGAATAATCTTTATGGATATGAATCATTCTCGGTATGTTGTGTACACTGTATCTCTTTTTTCCTTTGCATTTTATTTGATGGTTATCATAAGGGAGTCTTAATCAAGATGAAAAAGCATGCTGCCACATGTAATCACTGATATATTTTGTTTCTAGTGGAATGTGCAAGATTTTGATGAAGTAATCATTATAATCTATACTATTCCTGTGCCCTTTTCTGGTTGTTCAGTTGGAATACCATGCCATTATTTGTTGCTTCTTGGTATTTTAACTTTTGTTATTTCTTGGGTCTCATTCTTTTGCAAGGTTGGGGATAATGGCTATGGTTCATATTCATCAAAGCCATATGCAGGGTATGTATTTTACGCTTATTTGTTGACTATGCTTACTGTTTTTTCAAATATTTTGTAAATTATTGGAACTGCTTGTTCCTTGTGCAGGTTGTTAACTCCCTCAACAGCTGAGATGTTGATTCCTGCAAATGCTGTTGGTAAAGTGATGGGAAGAGGTGGAGGAAACTTGGCCAATATTCGTAAGGTGAGTTGTTTTAACAATTACAAAACACTGCCTCTTTTGAAGAGATTCCTGTATATTAAAAATAATAATAGGGGGGGTCATTTTGGGCAAATATAATCTTCCCATCACAGAGATCAATCTCACGAAAAATCAGCTCCTATGAAATTTTATTACCTTGTTACATGTTGTCTGAGTTTTTGAAAATTCAAAGATTTCAAATTTGTACCTATCTTTTACCAATTTTACAACTCAGATGATTTGTGTTGTGAGAATGATATATTTATGATGACAAAATCATCATCACCAAAAATCTGTCTGTCCTTGGTTACTCAGAAGCACTGCCGAGTAAACATTTTCTGGAACTAATATCCTTTAAAAAACTTCTGTCCAATGAACTAATCTGGGAAAAGCTCTTCTGAACTTGTATGCATGTCTTAGTTTGTATTCTACCCCTCTAATTCTAATTCTTTTGTTGTTTTGAGTTGAATCTGGATTATAACTCCTGCTTGTTAATGGGCCAGATCTCTGGAGCAAACATTGAAGTTTCGGATTCAAAATCATCACGTGGAGATCGTGTGGCTCACATATCAGGGACTCCAGAACAGAAACGTGAGGCTGAGAATTTGATCCAAGCTTTCATAATGTCCACCTAAGTCTTAGAGAGGTCGATCCTGGTATCTGACTAGGAGCTTTGTTTACTGAAGGATTCCTCTCTATATTCCTTTAGGCTCCCTTGGAGAAGCTTTTGTTCCTACTTCATAGGAACCCCGATTGGAACTCCTACCTGTTTCCTCCAGTTGTGCCAATTCGATGTTATACAGCTTATTTATTGGGGTAGCATAGGTTCATACTGCACTCTATTCTCCCTTTCCAGTTATCTTAGAACATGATAGGCTCTTTCCAGTGTTGGTTTTTAATCTCCTAAATGACTTGGGTGGATCATATCATATTTCCATTGTTATAAGTTATAACATGTTCGTTAAGATGGTTATGCTGGAAAGCATACTCTCGGCAATGTTCTTCAACTTAATTCAGCGATTTTGATGATGTTTTGTTTAATTCCTCTTGCCAATCCAGCTTATGCCCTTGATCTTTTTGCAAGTAGGTTCTTATCTGTCAGCACTACACTGAATCAGTCAGTGGTATTATTTCTCTTAATATTCCTCTTTGCTGCAGCGCATATCTTTTTGTTGTCTCATGAAAATTCTTAGACAATGCATTTAAGTATGGCTATAAGGCTATTCTTCCTCAGCAGTTATCTTAGGACTTGTGAGGTTTTTTCCGCTGTTGTCTTTCATGTGCCTTGCCTGGTGCTGTCAATTTGGAGTTTTATGATTCATTTGTTACATAACGTTCATGTTGGAAAGAACACTCTCAGTGATGTCCTTCAGCTTGATTCACTGAAGCTCACGAATATTAGATTTCTATTCTTTCCCCCACCAATTCTCTTTTGTTTTCACTAACATGTCATTTTTGTATACATGTCATTTCTATTCTAATGATTTAGTTAGCCTTCGAGATTGCTCAGTGATCATAAAGAATGACCATCCCTGCTCTCTACCAATCTTAGAATTCTGCAGGTTCTTTCCAACTTCTTCTTTAATATTTGATGTGCATGGACCTTATCATATATTTCTCTTGTTGCGATTCTCTCCTCAGACAATGTTCAAAGCATACTGTCAATACCGAGCTTTAACTTGATTCATTGATTCTTATAATTTGTTAGCCTATGATCCTAGCTCGTAGCTTGCGCGAGTGGAATCTTGTATGTCGGTTTTCTTTTCTCCAAGTCCTCTTATTCTGTGTTGCAGTACAGTTAGGAAAGCGAGCTCCACAGAACATAAAAATCTACTCTTATCCGGTTATGATACAATTTTATTTTTTTTCCAATATTCATGTTGAATCTTAACCAATCTAAAAAGTGAAATAGAAATTCTCATCTTAATTCTTTTGCCCCTTGCGTCAGTTATGTGAAATCACTTTGTCTCTACTTGTCTCTTAAACCATTTTGTAAAACATACCTGCTTGCGATAACCATCAACTTTTTTCTGCTGTTGTAATTTATTTTTGTCTCCAATGAATCCTTTTTTTTTTTTTTTTTTTTTTTTTCATACTACTATTAAGGTACTCTCTACAATATATATTGAATTGGTATGTGGGTTCGGCTGTTCTCGCGTCATGTGCTTTTTTTAAAAGTTTATTTATTTATTTTTTTGGGGGGTGTACTGTCAACGATATACACTTGAAGTGTTTTCCCGTTTTTCACTGGTATTGTGTATAAATTTTATTGTCTAGCCTTTGATTCTTTTCCTTGACCTCTGGGAAATGCATTTAGGGTACTGTCAACGATTTTCACTGAGTTAGTCACTGCTTGTTTTCATTTCCTTGTTTGCTGGACATGCATATTCTTTATTTCTTTAGTTTTATGAAGCATTGCTTCTCTCGGTTTTCCCTCCATCTTGAATCCGTCATGCTCTTGGGACGTGAAAAAGAAAGTATTTGTGAAGCCACTCTCTTCTCTCCCTCAGTTTACAATTGGTTTATATTTATTTTAGCCAGGACTGAGGATACTGTCGAACGCAATTTAAATTCCTTACCGTGTGTGATCTGTCTCTTCACATAATTAAGAAATATATCTGGTACTTCTGAGACTTGATCTTTCCGGCACATTGTAGTTTGCTGCTAGTCATCTCTGGCCTCCACCGCCGTTGCCAAATATATATGTGGACATAATTAGGTCCTAGCCTCGGTTTTGTTGAAACTCTTTTCTGTTGAAGCATTCACATTGTTTCTCACCTTCCCAGTGTTTAAGCGATTTTATAGAGGCTGATGGTATTTTACTTGGACATTCTCGAGGCAGTGAGGGAACATACAGCACTTCATATTGTTAATTGTTGTGTTTTCATTGAATAACAAAACTGCAAAAATGTGCTGTGGTATTTGCTCTTGGAGCAAAAATTCAGGGCTGCCTTTCTCTCAATTGTTGTGGGTCTGGTACATACCTGCTTCAAGTGCTATAGCCTCTGACTAAGAGTGCTGCATGTGGAGTGTTAAAGGTTTTAATTTCTGTAGATAATACCCTATGCACTTATCCCTTTGCTGTGATACGTTGTATATTAATGAAATAAGCTTTTCAATTAATTTTATTTTTATGCAAGTGTCACCAAATTTGTTGTATTTTCATTATCAGAATATCAGGCACTTCATGTAGTAAAGCTGTTTACTTAGCTGTTACTAGGGTTATATGAGGTGTACTTGGGTCTTTGGTTTTTCGGTCCCAGGAGAGTAGTTACTGGCTAGATGGCTAATCTTTGTGGTCTTGATGTATAAGTTAATGATTTTATCATCTATTACTGATAAAGTAGAAAGAGAATATCAGGTATCTCGTATATGTTACTGATTGAGTTTTTGCGTATATGTAAATCTGGAACTGTTATGTAAGACCACTGTGGTCAACCAATTGTTATGCTGATGTATTGACGGATCAAAGTCTTTCTACCATAGCCGGTTTCATGACAATTGATAGCTTCAATAATAAAACCAGGCATATAAGATGAAAAGTGAAGGTACTTCAGACGTTACACCGATCATGGTTCAAGTAGTCGAAGGCTTAAAATCATTTCAGGAAGGTAAACAGTACAGTTTAAGTTTCGAGTTTGTTACATTATATATTTGTTCTAAATAATAATCTGTCTGGAACATGTTCAAATCAATTGCTTTCACGGAATGTAATAAAAGGACCTCTTCTTGGTATCTTGACTAATTTAATTTGTCCAGTTTGTCCTCTTAAGTTAATGTACAATTATTTATGCTAGCATTCTCACAAAATCTATTTATTTTTATTGTAAATATCTTTCATTAATTAGAGACCAATTTTCATGCTACATGTCCACCTTAACAGCCACGTGACTAGTCCTAAAACTTTCACCTTCCGTCTCTCTCAAACACTTGACCTCCATCTACCATAAATCAAATTTGAGATCTAATGTGAAGATCATAGATGAAGTCTTGCATTAGAATGAGATGTCGACCATTAACAAATGCTCTCGAAGGAAGGGGAGAAAACCAAGATAAAATTGGAGAAGCCGAAAACTAGCTCTAATTTTTACCACAAATGGGGCATGTGACTAGACTGTAGAAATTGTTCATTAACATTCACCGTACCTTAATTAAAAAAAGAATGTTTTTTCAAAGCCCAAAAAGAGTACCAATGTTGGGAATAGGTAGCAAAACAAGCTTTGATAAATTGTCACTATATTATACAAAATATTTTCTATAAAAGTAGATTTAAAAAAAAAAAAAAACCACACCTATTTACAACAAAAACGTTCAAAAGACCAATATTTTTAGATAATATAAGAAGAGATAAAAAAAAGTATCCATTTGTTTACCATAAGTTATGCAAAAACCGAAATTTTCTTCTAAACGTGCAGCACAAATTTTCTCCCGTGAGTTTTAAGACAAGAACAACCTCTTAAGGATTTCGAGAATTGAAGAGAATAGAAAGAGATATGACAGAGAGAAAGAAAAGTACCATAGGAACAAAAATTGGTTTTGAAAAAAGAGAAATTTTAAAGAACTTAATTAAGTACAAAGAAAGAAGTGAAGTAATTACATATATTTTAAAAAAGTAAAATAGTATTAACAGACATCAGCAGCAAGAGGGCAACCTGTGGGTTAACATTTTCAACGCACTAAAGTGGTATGATCGCTAATTTCTTTTATTAAACACGACAAATTGACACCCTCATTTCCACTTCCCCACGTCACGTATTGCTTTTTTTAACGAGGTCGACTTGCTCCACTATCCAAAATGAGATTAGTGAAGGACGAAATAACCCTTTGGTCGATTTTCAGAAAAAAAAAAATGGGGTACACTTGTCATTTACCATTCTTTTTCTGTTAGGAATGGATATACCTTGGGAAATGCAAAGTAAAACAGAACAAAACAAAAGCTTTCATTTATTCTCCCAATGAATATGAATGAATGAGTGAATGAATGAATCTTTACTTATATATATATTTATTGATAGTGTTTACGTAATCAAATGGCAACTAGAAGATCAGTTCAGTTAATAGTAAACAAGTTTTGTAAAGGAAGGAGGAGCTTTAGTGCTGTTCCTGCTTCTTTCACAACATCTTATCAACTTGGAAAATGAACATAGTGCTCATAAGTAAGTTTTTATCACTTGAAGTCTTTAATTGTCATTAGCTGATATATAATCTGGATAAAATGCAGTTACCACCCGATTCCTGTAGTATTTTCTAAAGCAGAAGGATCGTGCATATGGGATCCTGAAGGCCACAAGTATCTTGATTTTCTCTCTGCTTACTCTGCAGTCAATCAGGTTGATTTGATATCTCACTAGCACTTATTTCTGAGTTAGAGAGATATAACTGAAGCTAAAAGAGTCCGGGGATTTTTTTTAGGGGCATTGTCATCCAAAGGTTATGAAGGCCTTGTCTGAACAGGCGGAAAGGCTCACTCTCAGTTCGAGAGCATTTTATAATGATAAATTCCCAATATTTGCCGAGCTTTTGACAAGCTTGTTTGGCTACGAAATGGTGCTTCCAATGAATACTGGGGCAGAAGGTGTGGAAACAGCTCTGAAACTTGCAAGAAAATGGGGATATGAGAAGAAGAATATTCCCAAGGATGAGGTAAGAAGCAATACTTAAATGGTGCAATTGTGATTGTGGAACCATGTCCGTCTTAATAGAAAACATCTGCACCATTTATTTCTATGAAACATTTTCTAGATCCATAATGCACTTGTAACTATGGAGAATTATGTATACAAGTGTTCATGTGTAAGAGTCCACTATGGTATTTTTACAGTCCCACTCTTTCGTTTTATTTATCTGATAAGCAGGGCTACATTGGACTCAGGTTGGGCATCTTCCCATTCTCAGCCTTGTAAGTGAATGAGCAATATAAGCGCGTTCCCTCTGTTCTTATCATTTACAGTTATATACTATGCAATTTTAAAATTTTACGTGAAAAAACCTGAATTTCTAGCTGGAATGGAACTATGTTAATTCTTCAATAATTTTACACAGGTTTCCGCAAAGTAAGTTTAGTTGGACTATTTTGAATGTTTTTCACAGTTCGATATACCAATATCGTTTCAGTGAAAAGAACATTGTAAAAAGTTTGTCGTGATTTAGAATCCTGTCAAAAATATCATCTATACTCTGGCCATCTCGAGTACTTGACCTGTCTCGATTGAATCCTGAGTGCACCCTGCTGATATGTCATATAGTTGGATAAATATTTTCTAAGAACAATTTGCGGAGTATTAGTTGCGTAAATACTATATCGTACTCTTACATGCTTTTTTTTAGCGTCACAAGTGTTTTAGTTTAGGTCACTGACTGATTACTTTGGTGGTTGATCGAGCTCTTCACATAGTTAAGTTTTATTAGTTTCTGAAGAAGTTGAGTGACTATTATAACTCAATTACCTACTGTGTAGGCTATTATAGTGTCATGCTGTGGTTGTTTCCATGGCCGTACACTGGCTGTTATCTCAATGAGCTGTGACAATGATGCCACTCGTGGTTTTGGCCCTTTGTTGCCTGGTCATCTTAAAGTTGATTTTGGTGATGTAAGTGGACTTGAGAAGATCTTAATGGGTATGTAAGTGGTACCATCCTCAATCCTGGTGGTTATTTTTTTTGTTATTGATTAAGACTATAGTGGCCTTTTCTGCAGAATGGCAGTTCTTGCCTATGATCATGGTCACACTTGACCACTACATGCATGTGATCCTAGTTGGGTGTCTTTTTCATTTTGTTGTTGTATTTATTGGTTAACATCATGTAGGGAAGTTTGATTAGCAAGATTAAATTAATGCAAAGTTGGTGATGTATCTGTGGTCGTGCGTTAGTGATCTCCCACCTATCATTTTGAGTTCTCCAGTTGATAATCTCATTCCCTTTAATGCTAATTTTGCTTCTTCTCGAGAGTGCAGAGAATGGAGATTGTATAGCTGGGTTTCTATTTGAACCTATTCAAGGAGAGGCTGGGGTATGTTGACGTAGTGAGTTAGTGTTATGATTAATTCTTGTGCTGTTTAGCTCATACAAAAAATCGCTGTGGTTTTGATTACTCATTTCAATTTACCTTACTTGGCTGGGCCTGTAGGTGGTGATACCACCTGATGGTTATCTGAAAGCAGCTAGAGAGCTATGCTCAAAACACAATGTATTAATGATTGCTGATGAAATACAAACTGGCATAGCACGCACAGGAAGAATGCTGGCATGTGACTGGGAAGATGTTCGGCCAGATGTTGTGGTAATGAAACTTATATCGTGGTTTTCTTTGCTTTGCATAGCCATTCTGATATTAGAACATTACTACGAGTATGCGGTGGTGCATTGCTATTGTACAAATCTTTAGTGCCCATATCAATTTGTAATGTATTTATGTATGTAACAATATTCGAGTTGTGCTTTCTGAAAATAATAATTTGATTGTACTCCCATTTGCTACAAATGCTTGACCATGTTTTTTCTGTTCAGATACTAGGAAAAGCACTGGGGGCAGGAGTCATACCTGTAAGTGCAGTGCTGGCAGATAAGGACATTATGTTATGTTTCAAGCCAGGAGAACATGGAAGGTTTGTGATCTTCAAAATCTGTCTAAAAGATTGCCGTTATTCTAAGTCTTTTAGTAAGATTACAGTTGGTAGTTACTATCGATAATTTGCACTTCAAGTCCACCCTATCTTCCTGGAAATTGGATGCTATTTCTTTAATCGGTTCGAAAGTGGAAAATATTTCTCCAAACTTTCTTGCTTTTTGGTTGTAAAGCCATTTAAATTGGCCTATATGAACAGGTTGCAAGTAACAATGTTTGAACTGGTAAACACAAGCAATAACTTGCCAGTTGCTTATGTTGGTAATTAGGTATGCATGGTTAATGTATTTTTCAGTTGCACAATTTCTAGTGTAGTAGAATTCTGCAATCTTCAGGCTATAAATTCTTTATTTCCTTTTTGTTGATCATTGATATTTTAATACTTCCAACGGTTTTTTGAAATGCGTTTAATTTTGATAAAAATATTACTATAACTTTCAGAGTAGATTGGTAACCTTATATTATGTCATGTAAACATGTCTCACTTTTCAATAATTTCCTCAGTACCTTCGGTGGAAATCCTTTGGCGAGTGCAGTTGGTATCGCATCACTACAGGTCATCATGGAGGAAGGACTTGCTAAGAGGTATAGGATCATTGATTCAGATTGAGTGTTAGACATTGTAAGTCCCAGATACAAGGAGGAAGAAAATGACTGACCCTGAGAAAGTACTTGGTTTTAAGTCTGACATATATATCATGATTAAGTCTAACTGATTGGAGAAAATGACTGGCCCAGAGAAAGTACTTGGTTGTGCTTGTTATGATTGTTTCAAGTTTCAACCAAGCTTGAGACCTTTTTTAAAAAAAAGTTTATAGTGTGTACTGAGATTTATCTTCCAAATACAATTGATCCATTAAGCAACATTTACCTATATTTAAGCTGGAAAAGTAAATTTAGAGTTCAATTTATTTTGCAACCACTTAGGATTGAAGTCATTGAACACTGTCCCAAGCATCTTTCACATTACATGATAGCAATCTGTATAAATTTTTTGGGTGCTGTACATACATTCTCTTAGGAGAACACTGCTTTCCTAAATATACTCTTCTTTTTTTTAACAAGGAATTGATTTTATTTATTTATTTTTTCTTCCTTTTTGTTCTTCTTCAGTACTCTGCAGAGCTGATCAGATGGGGCAGGAATTCAGGCAGCAGCTGGTGAGGGTTCAACAGAAGTTTCCAGATATAATAAAGGAAGTACGAGGTAGAGGTTTGCTCAACGCGTGGAGCTTAACGGCAAGGCTTTGTTTCCCCGCTTCAGCTTACGATGTATGCCTCCAGTTGAAGGACAGAGGAATTCTTGCGAAGCCAACACATAATACTATTATCCGCTTAGCTCCTCCACTTTGTATAAGGTAAACAATCTATTCAGATGGTAATTTTCAGGTCCAGAGAAGTTTAAACTTATTCATTCCCAAAGGAAATAAATTTGGTCGCATATAGGACATATCACTCAGGGTTTTGTGATTCTTTTCAGTACATCATTCATATACATTGTGGGGTATGTAGCTAGCTAGCTAAGGGTGTGACAGATAAACTGTGGTATTCAATAACTATATCAGTCCTTGAACTCCCACACATGAATCAGACTTCTTTGCGTGCAAACCATACAAACAAATCCTGCAGTTATTAATATGATTATTTTCTTATAAATCATAGCAGTTGATCAACATGAATCTTCCTAGTTCCTAACGGTGAATCATTGGATGCCTACATATTTGACCCACAAGCCACAGTCCATAAGCCCAAATTGCAGTCGTGGAATTGCAAATTTTCGTATTCATACTGGGTAATGCGTAAGATCCCTTTGTGGAAAATGATACTCAGAGCTGAGTTCCCTTGGACAATTAATGACACTTTTGAATAGTCAAAAGCATGATGAATCTTGGGTTTCATCTCTGTGCTTAGATGCATATATAGACGGATCTTTGGATTAGATCACTCTTCTTAACTCGAAACAGTATGGCTAGTTTGATTGTATATTGAGCTAGTTTTCTGTGCAATTTTCAGTTTGGACGAGATCCAGGAAGCTTCCAAGGCATTGAGTGATGCTCTGGAGTTTGATTTGCCCAAGTCAAAGAAGCAGAAGCCAGAAGAAGTTTCTCTGCCAGCCTCTCAATCTTGCGACCGTTGTGGGAGAAAGACTTCCGGGTCTTAAGACACAGTTTTGTGAAACCATTCCACATCTTCCTCGAAACTTAAGGGTTCTCAGAAGTTGCTGTTTTTTTATGTTAAATCCCGAGAATGTATTCTCATTACTAATTTGCCTAAACGAAATGCACTTTGGGTTTTATGAAATTGACAATCCGAACATCTTTAGTTTGTCTACATTCTACAAGCAGCATCTCTTTTTGTTTCTTTGATTATCAGTAGAACTTTTTAATTGATAAGTGGAATTTATTGATTAATAGAGCTGAGTTCCATCTGTAGTCGAATTGAATATATACTCAGCCTGTTCGTAGTAAAGATTCAGCTATTGCATCATGAACGCCATAGAGAATTTAAACATTAGAGTCTGTTTTAGACTTTAGGGAACAATTGTTACAGACCAACAAGGCAAAAAAAAAAAAAATCAAATAACTCGGAATGTAAATTAGATTTATATAGGCTTAACAAACAGGGTAGGCCCTCCCCACAAATCTATTATCCTAATGTCAAATGCAGCATCAAATTTAATGGTGTGCAAGCATTACTTATTAGTTGTTACTATAGGAAACAAAACATCAAAGCTAGGCAACCCCTTCATCTCTTTTTCTCGAATGGAAATATGCCTGAAAGATAAAGCATCAATATACCTATGGCAGCTCCGGAAATCCCCCCGATTAATTTCCATTTTAAATATGGATCAGAGTGAGGAGGCGGTGTGGTAGTGGTGGTCGATGGAGGGGATAGAGGTGGAGGTGAGGGCAATGTGGTGCTTGTGGAGGAGGGAGGTAAAAGGAAGGGAGCATCCCTGGAAGTGGTGAAGGTGGGGCAGCAGGAAATGAGGAAACAAACCAAGAAGAAGAAGCAAACAATTGTTGATTTTATAGACTTCAAAATCAGAGACGTATTGCCAGACTATTATCTCAATTGTTCATTTTGGATTCTCCATATGTAGTTACTACTGACATGGTTTAATTGGTATACTTGGGATTCACATGGATTGGTTGTGGAAAATTATGGATTGGTTATGGAAGTAGGCATGTAGTATATATATAGCTAAATTACCCAACCATTTTTTACTCTAATCAGCATATATACAATGGTTTATTTACAGAATGGATAATCTTTCCAAACCACCATTGGGATCATGGGACAGGCAATAAAGCTCTTGCTTCCAGTGAAGACAAATTCCCAATTTCTAAGCCGACGCGCACCCGGCCTCGACACTTCAGGTCAACAAACAGTCTTAAAATATACGACTACATTTACAAAACTTACTTAAAACTGACTGTCGTGATTGGAAAAAAAAAGGGTCTTTTTGTAGTATGTTACACTATATTAGTGATGTTTTGTATTTAGTCACACTGTTTCAAGTAATTTGAATTCAGTCACTCTTCGTCAACAAGTCTGTTAGGTGTAGACGTGTAGTTAGTCAATATATATAATAAGGTGAGTGCATTCTAAGCTTAAGAAAAAAAGGAAATGTAATTATTTGAAGGATCGTATATTATCCTATCGCGGTGTATGTGGCCAGGGGATCAGGTAATAGTAGCCACATTACGTTTGTGTAGAAATGGTGTATGTTTGTTTTGCAGAGAATCAAATTGTTCTCTAAGGACTCTTAACACCCAAAAAGACCATAAACTCATGTTTGAAGTCACATGTACGTTATGTACAATTTTATTTTATTTTATACTTTTTATTTACTTCTTTATTTTAATTTTTTTGTGGTTGTGATTATTAGCATTGTGAAATGGTTAGATTGCATTGTAGAAGAAAATTGGGATACAACTAAAGAGCATCAAAATAGGTCATGCGAATGGAATGTTGAAGACTTTTGGAAGTAGAACTACTTTCGTTTATTGGAGGTTTAGACCTTCACGTAACAATGTTTATGTAAGCTTGATTTTTTTTTTGTTTATTTTTGTTCTTACTTATTACTAATAAGTTGGTAAAGCCAGCAATCTACCAACCGCAACAATTTCTACAACAATTTCAATGAAAATTTAAGGACTGATTGAACAAATGAAATGAGTGTATGTGTCAATGACCCTATTAATTAGTGTCCGCTTCTGATTTTTATTATGGTGATTTGATTGTTTGGTTGATGAAAGAGTATGAGGTGGAAAACTCTTGGACTAAAGAATGTGTTATAAATAGAGAAGCATTTAATAGTTGTTGCTTTGGACTTGGAGGGCATAGATTAAACGCTCTTTGAAATTCAAAAGATTAGTAAGACAATAAGAAAAAGTGTTGTCGACAATTTGAGGCTTGAAGTTACACAATAATGGTTAACATTAATCTTATTGTCTTTATATTGTTCTTAAAAAAAGGAATAATTGTGAACAACTATCCATTAGTGAGAGTATAGTGGATGAAATTACGTTCATTTCATCACGACTTCAAATTGGGTTTTATAAATAAAGCAAGATTTACACTATTTTGATAATTGTATTCGTTACGACATAATGGAATCCACAAAATAAACAACGGCATATAAGTATGTCATCCAACGTGTAGTTCCAATTCAAAGTAAAATGTCTACAAATTCCCACGTAGGCTACACATATGAACATACTAGGGTGTACCAATTAATGCCACAAACAACATAATTAGCACCTCATAACCAAGTGTGTCGTAGGCACGGATAATACCTAGTATTTAATAAAAGAAAGGGTAATTTAGGAATCTAAATGTGTCTTAAATAATATAATTTTATTTATTTATTTCAAAGTTGGGGTACGGGAGTGTTTTTATGGGTGTGTCCAAGATCACTTTAGAATTTTTGTTACTGAAATTACGTGTTTGTTCTCCTTCATAAATGAAACAATGAAAGTCAAGAAAATGGGACCCAACCGTTAATGTTTTGGACATCAAGAAAATGGCACCCAATCGTTAATGTACAGTAACTTTATTGCTTCTATCGTGGAAACATGATTGGCCATTTAAGGGCTTAAGAATTTTTTGCCATACATTTTCTTTTTAATGCAGTCACTTACGCATACGTAATGCTATGCTTAATTTAACACTTACAGAAAACTCATTTGCTAGAAGAGCATTGTCATGGATATTTCTCTGTGGAAGAAAAGTTGTTTGAAAATGACTGATTATTTTCCTCAGAATAGGTCTTAACCTATTGACAATAATTTTTGAGATTAATTTGTACACAATATTAGTTAAGCTGATGGGGCGATAATGTTCAGGAGATGTGGGATGTGAAATTTTTGGGATTAATGCAATGAAAGAATGGTTTAGCTGGAGTGAAAATGATCCTTGGGTAAAAAATTTGTTTAACGCATCACAAACCTGTGGTCCAACAAGGTGCCATAAATGATGAAAGAAAATTGCTTGGAAACTAAATAATATTGTTTATTGTAACTCTAAATCTCTTCGTCCATTTTTATCTTATCCGGATGTGGGGATGTGAAATTTTTGGGATTAATGCAATGAAAGAATGGTTTAGCTGGAGTGAAAATGATCCTTGGGTAAAAAATCTATTTACCGCCTCACAAACCTGTGGTCCAACAAGGTGCCAGACTTGATGAAAGAAAATTGCTTGGAAACCGAATAATATTGTTTATTGTAACTCTAAATCTCTTCCTTCGTCCATTTTTGTCTTATCCAAATTTTTGATTTGTTTTTACTATTTTGCCCATGCACTTTCATATATTTACAGGTGTAGTTTGATTGTTAGTCAACTATTGCGGTTGAAATGAGAAAAATCAATATATGTGCATATGAAACACACGTGGCATCTCTCTAGTATATATATTTTAATGACATTTATATTCTTTTTAAATACCAGAATTTACATCTTAGACCCGGCATCTAGGGGTGCTAATGGGTCGGTTCTTACCGGTTTCGATTCTGGGTCTATTTTTAGCGGTTCCTATCGGGTTCGGTTCTTTTGGATTTTTTCTTATATTTTGAAAACCCGGACCCATACCCATTAAATAAATCGGTTCCGGTTTCGGTTCCTTATCGGGTTATATATTTTTATTGCTAAAATTATTTTTTTTAGTTATATAACCGATATAAAAGTTGGTTTACGGGGACTATAACACTTGTCATCGATATTTTTGTTCTCTCATAAGAAGTAATGGTCCTAAATTCAATAATAATATTTGAAAGTTATCTAAAAATTTTAAATACATTCTCATACATTATATGTATGTGTATATTTTAAATCGAACATATGCATATTATACTATACGTAATGCGTCATATATAGAATAAATACCACATGTACCACAATTGTTAGTTAGCATTGCACGTATTCGTTATCTAATATATATACATGTAATATATCAAGCACGTACACGTTCATGTATTAGTTAATATAGACAGTGCATAAGTTAATTCATAGTATACAACTATACGTATAGACGTAGACACGTAAATATTATTATTAATATTTATAATACACATATTTAATGTAATATTATACAAGATGCATTTAATGACACATGCACATTCACTATTATGCTAAATGTTATATATATTTAGTATAATTTTACACCTAACAAATATAGACTATATATAATACTATATATAATAATAATGTTTGGGTTTGTTTTTATTTAGTGTAATATAATACTAAATTCTATATATCAAAATCAAACTAATCAGTTCCGGTTCCGGTTCGGGTACCCATCGGTTTTTTACTATTCAGTTCTAACGGGTTCGGTTCTTTATCGGGTCAGTTCTTGAAGGCCCACTTTGAATGGGTATAACATTTTAGGACCCAGACCCGCTATAAATGGTTCCGATTTCGGTTCGGGTTTGGGTAATTGGGTACCCATGCACACCCCTACCGGCATCAGAGTCTGTAAATCAAAAATAGCAATAAAGGTAAAATTGGAAAAACAAAAATCCATGCCCCAACCCAAACCGAACTGTTATCTTAGTAGTTTTCTTTACTGAGTGTATATATATATTGTTGGAAAGTATATATATATCGGAAAATTAAATAATTAAACATTGCCATGCCAGTTGACAATACTTTCCAACAATATATATATACTTTCCACCATATATATACGGAAAATTAAATAATTGGACGTTGATAGACCATATCCCATACTACTATATAAGAGTGTGCGAGAGACTCAGAGAAGGAAACACAAACGAAACTCACAACAAAAATGCTTCTTCTCCTCAATATCCTTTTCATTTACCGCTCTCCACCACCCTTCTCTCCACTACCATTCTCTCCTCCACCATTATCTCCACTACCCTTCTCTCCACCATTCTCCCTCCATCACCATTCCACCATCCTTTCCGCCACCACTACCACCACCCTCCTCCTCACAACATGACAATGACTTTCCCAATAGCATAAATATTCTTAAAAAGGTTCAAATATGTCTAAAATGGCTTTTAGGCTTTATGGGGGCAGTTGTAACTGTTGGGACTTTTGTTGGCATTTGTTGGAAGTGCATGAGATGGGTGTTTTGTTTTGGAAAAACAAAAAAAGAACGAAGAAAAAAGAAACATAAAAGTGGAAGTACCCGCTCTAGTAGTATTTCTACTTCTACAAAAATGGAAAGTAGAAGTGGTGCGGTAGAAAGCAGTCAGGATGACTTGAAAGGCCCATCAGCTTTAGAACCTGAGGAAAGAGAAGTTCCTTGATTTGGGTGGGAGGAGGCGGTTTGGAACTGGTGAGGGAGTTAGTTAGGAGTATTAGCTAATATTTCTTCTTTGTTTGTTATGTAATGTAACTAATATAAGTATGAAGTTCACTACTATTTAAGTATGAAGATGATTACTACTATGTAAGTATGAAGATCACTAGTGTAAGAAAGATAATGGATGTAAGTATGAAGATGATCACTACTATGTAAGTATGAAGATCACTAGTGTAAGAAAGATAATGGAAGCTGGTTATTATTATCGAAACAAAAGGTTTTTCCTCGCCGCTTTTACCAGGCCACTTCATTTTCGTTTATGTTGATCGACTTAAACGCCCCTGTAGATGGATTCTTGTCTGTAAATTTCCTTCTACCATTTCATTGATTTTCATGTTGATTGACTTATATTTGATGTCATTTTACTGTCTCAAATAATCTCTTAGTGTCTCAAATGAGTTCTTAACAAAACTGGCCGGTGAGTCGGAGAAGAAAGATTAAGGGTGCTAAAATTGTAAAGGAAACAATAACCAGTGCTCTCTCTCTCTTTCATTTTGTTAGGCAAAATTGGGTACTTTGAGTTTATCTTTCTTTATTAAATCCAGCTATTAAATAGGTCATTTATCTCCTTTTCACCGCATCAAAAAAGAAGTCTGAAAAAACCTGCCAAATAAGAACAAGTTTCATTTATTCTTCCAACGAATGAATGAATGAATGGATCTTTACGTATATAGTTCTAGATAGTATTCACATAATCAAATGGCAACTAGAAGATCGGTTCAGCTAATAGTGAACAAGTTTTGTAAAGGAAGGAGAAGCTTTAGTGCTGTTCCTCAAGGGAGTTCTTCTTCTGCTGCTGCTGCATGCTGGTGCTGCTTCTTCACAACATGGAAAATGAACATAGTGCTCACAAGTCACAAGCGAGTTTTCATCACTTGGATTTATTACTAGTCTTGGGTTTTTATAATTTGTTTCAATCATTGATCGATATCATTAAAGTGTACGAGGATAGTTAGCTTTATATAAGTCTTTAATTGTCATTCGTTTTAATTATAACTTAATATCTGATATAATCTGGATAAAATGCAGTTACCACCCGATACCTGTGGTATTTTCTAAAGCAAAAGGGTCGTGTATATGGGATCTTGAAGGCCACAAGTATCTCGATTTTCTCTCTGCTTACTCTGCAGCCAACCAGGTTGATTTGATCTCTCACTAGCACTTATTTCTGAGTTAGAGATATAACTGAAGCTAAAAGAGTTCAGTGACTTTTTTTAGGGGCATTGCCATCCAAATGTCATGAAGGGCTTGTCTGAACAGGCGGAAAGGCTCACTCTCAGTTCGCGAGCGTTTTATAATGATAAATTCCCAGTATTTGCCGAGCTTTTGACAAGCTTGTTTGGCTACGAAATGGTGCTTCCAATGAATACTGGGGCAGAAAGTGTGGAAACAGATCTGAAACTTGCAACAAAATGGGGATATGAGAAGAAGAATATTCCCAAGGATGAGGTAAGAAGCAATACTTAAATGGTGCAATTGTGATTGTGGAACCATGTCCGTCTTAATAGAAAACATCTGCACCATTTATTTCTATGAAACATTTTCTAGATCCATAATGCACTTGTAACTATGGAGAATTATGTATACAAGTGTTCATGTGTAAGAGTCCACTATGGTAAGGCGGTAAGCAACCTACGAGTCAAAGAGAGTTGGTAATGCATGGATATCTAAACTATTATAAAAATCGAGACCTTTATCTACAGTTCTGCAACAGTAAAATAATATTGTCTATTTTTTTTTTTTTTTTTTTTTATTGAAAGCTAATTTCATTATTTACTTTTAAGTCTATATTTACATAATCTCCAAGCATCAAAAAGCTAGGTGCATGATGCAACCATACAGAAAAGAAAGGAGGCAAATAATTTAAGTCATCTAAAACCCACGAAGTATTTTCTGCATTTGGATGTTGCCTCCACGTATCCTTCGATGCCAAACTAGCAGCATGAGAAGCAAAACAGTCAGCACATGAGTTTCCCTCCCTATAGCACCATTGAATATTGTACTCATCAAAATTTTGTAACAAAGAAAAGATTTCCCTACTAATTTTCTTTAACATCCAATTTGAATCAATCGCAGTAGCTGTCATAGATTTGTACAACAATTGAGAATCAGTTTCCAATACGATCTTGTGGATGCGAAGTCTCATCGCCAAATGGATACCATATAACAAAGCCAAAAATTCTACTAAATTATTAGAGGTGTGAAGAATTGGGATCGCTGCACCCATGAAAAACTACCCATTAGCCATGCGTAAAACACATCCAGCACCTCCAAATCCCGGATTCGCAAGAGCTGCTCCATCTATGTTGAGTTTTGCCCATCCTTCAATAGGTGGATGCCACTTAATGTATATAGTGATGAGCTCCATTTGTGCTTTTTCATCTAAAACGTCCTTAATATAAGAATTTGGAGCTGTCCATGAATCTTTTTGATATAATAAATAGGATTTGGAGCCTTGTGGTTGAAGTGTGAATCATTTTTTGCAAGCCAAATGAACCACAAACCCAGTCCTAGCAGGCAAACTTGAATATCCCTTCAGTCGCTTCACCAGATAAACATCCGGAAAAACTCTTTGTTGGAAATCCCTCGAAAGGTAAGAGTAGTTGACGCCGTCAATCATTGACATGCAATTTGTACCACACCATACAGCCTTTGCAAAGCTGCACTCGAAGAAAACATGAGATGGAGTCTCGGTAGTAGTCTCACATAAAGTACACTGCGCATAAACTTGAAAATGAAGGGATGCCAAATGATCCACTGTTGGGATGACACCCTGCAAGCATGATTCGAAAAGGTAACTTGAGTCTCCACACAAATTTGAACAATAAACTTTGTTCGTCCATCACACTACTCCCAAAATTCACCAATTGTAGACATCCATTATATGTTAACTTAACATAAAAGCACCCCAAACTGGTCCACTTCCATTCCAGTTTATCACAATCAGTCGTATGAAACAACGGAATGGAAGCAATTTTATTGACAAAATCAGCCAACCAAAATTGACGTAGCAACTCCAGATTCCAAGTGTTGTTAGCTTGGTTTATAAAATCAGCAACTAACTCCAAATCACATGTCTGTGGTTTTAATGGCATCGACAAATGTTCATTGTCATTTAAGATCCAAGCATCCTCCCAAGCATTAATAGATGAACCATTTGCAATGTTCCAGATACCTCCAGCTCTAATCACCTTTCTCACCACACAAAGTTGCTTCCACATGATGGAATTATTACTTCGAATTTTTGCATTTAGAAAGCTTGTTGAATGGAAGCATTTACCCTTCATCTGTATCGCCCACATCGAATTTTGCTACAACAAGTCCCAAGTTTTTTTTTCAAACAGGGCATAATTTTGAAGTTGTAAGTCTTTGATACCAAGCCCTCCATTACCCTTGGCAGTACAAGCTAGCTTTTAAGAAAAATAATGCATTTTGCGTTCAGATGGAGAGTGCCCCCAGAGAAAAGATCTTCTTATTACATCCATAGTATCAATTATCTTTGCTGGTAGCAAAGTGCAAGACATAGTATGAGTCGGTATTGAAGATAAAACTGAATTTACCAAGGTCAGACAACCCGCTTTTGAAAGAATCTTCGACTTCCAACCAGCAAGTTTATTTTGGAATCGCTAAAGTAATGGAGAAAATTTATGAATGTGGCCTCTGCCAGTAAGATTTGGTATACCCAAATAAGTCGGCATACAGCTGGTGGATGGCATTCTGAAGGATTTTCGGAGAAAATAAACAAACCTCCTGTGAAGTTTTGGATGATGAAGAATCTGAAACTTTTCTCTGTTAATTGTTTGGCCAGATACTCTGCAATATTCTGGCAACAAGTTGTTCAAGTGATATTGCTCCTGCAGACCACATTTTCCAAACAAAAAGAGGTCATCGGCGTACATAAGATGAGAAACAACAGCACAATGTTTTGCAAGCTGGCAACCATGAATTAAACCTTCTCTTTGCATCTTCAGAAAATTCAATGACAAAATCTCGATCTGTGCAGAGAATGAAGAAATACGGAGATAAGGGGTCTCCTTGTCTAAGACCCCTTGTTGGCTTGAAGAAACCATGAGCAACTCCATTTAAAAGGATAGAGTACGAGATCTTCTCCACACAAAACATAATGCGGTTAATCCATTAAATAGGAAATCCAAATTTGGTAAGTACAACTTGAAGAAAAGACCATTCAAGTTTATCAAAAGCTTTTTGCATGTCAATCTTTAAGGCAAATAACTTGGATTTCCTATTGCCATGACCCCTAATTTTATGGTAAAACTCATTTGCTAGAAGAGCATTGTCATGGATACTTCTCTGTGGAAGAAAAGCTATTTGAAAAGGGCTGATTATTTTCCTCAGAATAGGTCTTAACCTATTGACAATAATTTTTTAGATTAATTTGTACACAATATTAGTTAAGCTGATGGGGCGGTAATGTTCAGGGGATGTGGGATGTGAAATTTCTGGGATTAATATATGCAATGAAAGAATGGTTTAGCTGGAGTGAAAATGATTCTTGGGTAAAAAATCTGTTTACCGCATCACAAACCTGTGGTCCAACAAGGTGCCATAAATGATGAAAGAAAATTGCTTGGAAACCGAATAATATTGTTCGTTGTAACTCTAAATCTCTTCATCCATTTTTGTCTTATCTGGATGTGGGAATGTGAAATTTTTGGGATTAATGCAATGAAAGAATGGTTTAGCTGGAGTGAAAATGATCCTTGGGTAAAAAATCTATTTACTGCATCACAAACCTGTGCTCCAACAAGGTGCACATGATGAAAGAAAATTGCTTGGAAACCGAATAATATTGTTTATTGTAACTCTAAATCTCTTCGTCCATTTTTGTCTTATCTGGATGTACAGATGTGAAATTTTTGGTTTGTTTTTACTATTTTGCCCATGCACTTTCATATATTTACAGGTGTAGTTTGATTGTTAGTCAACTATTGCAGTTGAAATCAAGGCCCAAAATATCGCCGATATATCCGATATATCTCAGTAAATTGGTACACCGATATCGATATTTCCGATATATATCCACCGAATATTGAACCCCTTTTTTCGATATATATCGGAATTTCCGATATGAAATTTTATATTTCCGATATAATCGATATTTCCGATATAATCGATATATATCGGTTGACTTTTTGACCATTTTTTAATATAAATCTGATATTTCTAATATATTTTTGATATGTTTCCGATATTTCCGATAGTTTGGACTGGTCACAAAAAAATAGATATATCCGATATATATCGGTTTTTGGGTATACCGATATATGAACCGATATCGAAATTTTGGGCCTTGGTTGAAATGAGAAAAATCAATTTTTCCCATGCACTTTCATATACAGTTGTAGTTTGATTGTTAGTCAACTATTGCTGTTGAAATGAGAAAGATTTGATTGTTAGTCAACTATTGCGGTTGAAATGAGAAAAATCAATTTTACCCATGCACTTTCATATATTTACAGGTGTAGTCCGATTGTTAGTCAACTATGGCGGTGAGAAAAATCAATTGATGTGCATATGAACCACACGTGGCATCTTTATAGTATATATCAATTGATGTGCATATGAAACACATGTAGTATCTTTCAAGTTTATATATTTTAATGACATTTATATTCTTTTTAAATAACTGAATTTATATCTTAGACCCGGCATCAGCGTCTGTAAATGAGAAATAATAATAAGGGTAAAATTGAAAAAACAAAAATCCATTCCCCAACACAAACGGAACTGTTACTTTAGTAGTTTTCTTTACAGAATAAAAAAAATATATATATATACGAAAAATTAAATAATTGAACGTTGCGGACAATACTTTCCTATACTTTCCACCATATCTATAAGGAAAATTAAATAATTGGACGTCGATATATATATGACCATATCCCATACTACCTCTTTCTTTTGTTTTTTCCCATACTACTACTATATAAGAGTGTGTGAGAGACAACGAAACTCACAACAAAAATGCTTCTTCTCATCAATATTTTTTTCATTTACCGCTCTCCACCACCTTTCTCTCTACCACCTACCACCGTTCTCTCCTCCACCATTATCTCCACTACCCTTCTCTCTACCATTCCCTCCACTATCCTTCCCGCCACCACTACCACCACCCTCCTCCTCACAACCTGACAATT
The DNA here is from genome assembly GCF_015680905.1 of Coptis chinensis. Lineage (NCBI taxonomy): Eukaryota > Viridiplantae > Streptophyta > Magnoliopsida > Ranunculales > Ranunculaceae > Coptis > Coptis chinensis. The sequence continues at coordinate 82,083,401 of NC_141464.1, forward strand.
ATGACTTTTCCAATAGTATAAATATTCCTAAAAAGGTTCAAATATGTCTAAAATGGCTTTTAGGCTGTATAGGGGCAGTTGTAACTGTTGGTGTTGGGACTTTTGTTGGCATCTGTTGCATGAGATGGGTGTTTTGTTTTGGAAAAACAAAAAAAGAACGAAGAAAAAAGAAACATAAAAGTGGAAGTACCAGCTCTAGTAGTATTTCTACTTCTGTAGAAATGGAAAGTAGAAGTGGTGCTGTAGAAATGGAAAGTAGAAGTGGTGCTGTAGAAAGCAGTAGAAATGGAAAGTAGAAGTGGTGCTGTAGAAATGGAAAGTAGAAGTGGTGCTGTAGAAAGCAGTCAGGATGACTTGGAAGGTCCATCAGCTTTAGAACCTGAGGAAACAGAAGTCTCTTGGTTTGGGTGGGAGGAGGCGGTTTGGAACTGGTGAGGGAGTTAGGAGTATTAGCTAATATTTCTTCTTTGTTTGTTATGCGTAATGTAACTAATATAAGTATGAAGTTCACTACTATGTAAGTATGAAGATGATCACTACTATGTAAGTATGAAGATCACTAGTGTATGAAAGATAATGGATGTAAGTATAAAGATAATCACTACTATGTAAGTATGAAGATCACTAGTGTAAGAAAGATAATGGAAGCTGGTTATTATTATCGAAACAAAAGGTTTCTCCTCGCAGCTTTTACCAGGCCACTTCATTTTTGTTTATGTTGATGGACTTAAACTCCCCTGTAGATGGATTCTTGTCTGTAAATTTCCTTCTACCATTTCATTGATTTTCATGTTGATTGACTTATATTTGATGTCATTTTACCGTCTCAAATAATCTCTTAGTGTCTTAAATGAGTTCTTAATAAAACTGGCCGGTGAGTCGGAGAAGAAAGATTAAGGGTGCTTAAATTGTAAAGGAAACAATACTCAGTGCTCTCTCTCTTTGAATGGAGGTCGTATAGCTGGGTTTCTATTTGAACCTATTCAAGGAGAGGCTGGGGTATGTGGACATAGTGTTATGATTAATTCTTGTGCTGTTTAGCTCATACAAAAAATCGCTGTGGTTTTGATTACTCATTTCAATTTACCTTACTTGGCTGGGCCTGTAGGTGGTGATACCACCTGATGGTTATCTGAAAGCAGCTAGAGAGCTATGCTCAAAACACAATGTATTAATGATTGCTGATGAAATACAAACTGGCATAGCACGCACAGGAAGAATGCTGGCATGTGACTGGGAAGATGTTCGGCCAGATGTTGTGGTAATGAAACTTATATCGTGGTTTTCTTTGCTTTGCATAGCCATTCTGATATTAGAACATTACTACGAGTATGCGGTGGTGCATTGCTATTGTACAAATCTTTAGTGCCCATATCAATTTGTAATGTATTTATGTATGTAACAATATTCGAGTTGTGCTTTCTGAAAATAATAATTTGATTGTACTCCCATTTGCTACAAATGCTTGACCATGTTTTTTCTGTTCAGATACTAGGAAAAGCACTGGGGGCAGGAGTCATACCTGTAAGTGCAGTGCTGGCAGATAAGGACATTATGTTATGTTTCAAGCCAGGAGAACATGGAAGGTTTGTGATCTTCAAAATCTGTCTAAAAGATTGCCGTTATTCTAAGTCTTTTAGTAAGATTACAGTTGGTAGTTACTATCGATAATTTGCACTTCAAGTCCACCCTATCTTCCTGGAAATTGGATGCTATTTCTTTAATCGGTTCGAAAGTGGAAAATATTTCTCCAAACTTTCTTGCTTTTTGGTTGTAAAGCCATTTAAATTGGCCTATATGAACAGGTTGCAAGTAACAATGTTTGAACTGGTAAACACAAGCAATAACTTGCCAGTTGCTTATGTTGGTAATTAGGTATGCATGGTTAATGTATTTTTCAGTTGCACAATTTCTAGTGTAGTAGAATTCTGCAATCTTCAGGCTATAAATTCTTTATTTCCTTTTTGTTGATCATTGATATTTTAATACTTCCAACGGTTTTTTGAAATGCGTTTAATTTTGATAAAAATATTACTATAACTTTCAGAGTAGATTGGTAACCTTATATTATGTCATGTAAACATGTCTCACTTTTCAATAATTTCCTCAGTACCTTCGGTGGAAATCCTTTGGCGAGTGCAGTTGGTATCGCATCACTACAGGTCATCATGGAGGAAGGACTTGCTAAGAGGTATAGGATCATTGATTCAGATTGAGTGTTAGACATTGTAAGTCCCAGATACAAGGAGGAAGAAAATGACTGACCCTGAGAAAGTACTTGGTTTTAAGTCTGACATATATATCATGATTGCGTCTAACTGATTGGAGAAAATGACTGGCCCAGAGAAAGTACTTGGTTGTGCTTGTTATGATTGTTTCAAGTTTCAACCAAGCTTGAGACCTTTTTTAAAAAAAAGTTTATAGTGTGTACTGAGATTTATCTTCCAAATACAATTGATCCATTCGCAACATTTACCTATATTTAAGCTGGAAAAGTAAATTTAGAGTTCAATTTATTTTGCAACCACTTAGGATTGAAGTCATTGAACACTGTCCCAAGCATCTTTCACATTACATGATAGCAATCTGTATAAATTTTTTGGGTGCTGTACATACATTCTCTTAGGAGAACACTGCTTTCCTAAATATACTCTTCTTTTTTAACAAGGAATTGATTTTATTTATTTATTTTTTTCTTCCTTTTTGTTCTTCTTCGTACTCTGCAGAGCTGATCAGATGGGGCAGGAATTCAGGCAGCAGCTGGTGAGGGTTCAACAGAAGTTTCCAGATATAATAAAGGAAGTACGAGGTAGAGGTTTGCTCAACGCGGTGGAGCTTAACGGCAAGGCTTTGTTTCCCGCTTCAGCTTACGATGTATGCCTCCAGTTGAAGGACAGAGGAATTCTTGCGAAGCCAACACATAATACTATTATCCGCTTAGCTCCTCCACTTTGTATAAGGTAAACAATCTATTCAGATGGTAATTTTCAGGTCCAGAGAAGTTTAAACTTATTCATTCCCAAAGGAAATAAATTTGGTCGCATATAGGACATATCACTCAGGGTTTTGTGATTCTTTCGTACATCATTCATATACATTGTGGGGTATGTAGCTAGCTAGCTAAGGGTGTGACAGATAAACTGTGGTATTCGAATAACTATATCAGTCCTTGAACTCTCACACATGAATCAGACTTCTTTGCGTGCAAACCATACAAACAAATCCTGCAGTTATTAATATGATTATTTTCTTATAAATCATAGCAGTTGATCAACATGAATCTTCCTAGTTCCTAACGGTGAATCATTGGATGCCTACATATTTGACCCACAAGCCAGTCCATAAGCCCAAATTGCAGTCGTGGAATTGCAAATTTTCGTATTCATACTGGGTAATGCGTAGATCCCTTTGTGGAAAATGATACTCAGAGCTGAGTTCCCTTGGACAATTAATGACACTTTTGAATAGTCAAAAGCATGATGAATCTTGGGTTTCATCTCTGTGCTTAGATGCATATATAGACGGATCTTTGGATTAGATCACTCTTCTTAACTCGAAACAGTATGGCTAGTTTGATTGTATATTGAGCTAGTTTTCTGTGCAATTTTCAGTTTGGACGAGATCCAGGAAGCTTCCAAGGCATTGAGTGATGCTCTGGAGTTTGATTTGCCCAAGTCACAGAAGCAGAAACCAGAAAAAGTTTCTCCGCCAGCCTCTCAATCTTGCGACCGTTGTGGGAGAAAGACTTCCGGGTCTGACGACACAGTTTTGTGAAACCATTCCACATCTTCCTCGAAACTTAAGGTTCTCAGAAGTTGCTGTTTTTTTATATTAAATCCCGAGAATGTATTCTCATTACTAATTTGCCTAAACGAAATGCACTTTGGGTTTTATGAAATTGACAATCCGAACATCTTTAGTTTGTCTACATTCTACAAGCAGCATCTGAACGTTTTTTGTTTGTTTGATTATCAGTAGAACTTTTTTATTGATAAGTGAAATTTATTGATTAATAGAGCTGAGTTCCATCTGTAGTCGAATTGAATATATGCTCAGTCTGTTCGTAGTAAAGATTCAGCTATTGCATCATGAACGCCATATAGAATTTAAACATTAGAGTCTGTGTTAGACTTTAGGGAACAATTGTTACAGACCACCAAGGCAAAAAAAAAATTCAAATAACTCGGAATGTAAAGTAGATTTATATAGGCTTAACAAACAGGGTAGGCCCTCCCAACAAATCTATTATCCTAATGTCAAATGCAGCATCAAATTTAATGGTGTGCAAGCATTACTTATTAGTTGTTACTATAGGAAACAAAACATCAAAGCTAGGCAACCCCTTCATCTCTTTTTCTCGAATGGAAATATGCCTGCAAGATAAAGCATCAATATACCTATGGCAGCTCCGGAAATCCCCCCGATTAATTTCCATTTTAAATATGGATCAGAGTGAGGAGGCGGTGTGGTAGTGGTGGTCGATGGAGGGGATAGAGGTGGAGGTGAGGGCAATGTGGTGCTTGTGGAGGAGGGAGGTAAAAGGGAGGGAGCATCCCTGGAAGTGGTGAAGGTGGGGCAGCAGGAAATGAGGAAACAAACCAAGAAGAAGAAGCAAACAAGAGAAGAAGAAAAAGTAGTTGTCATTTTAGGGTTCAAAACTCTAAAAACAGGTGTAATCACTAATCACCAAAACCATCCCGGTGATGTTATTTATAAGCTAATAAGAAAGCTGTTCTTTAGGAACCTTGTTTCCTAAACCATATTATTACAATAATAAACATACTAAACTTACTTACATTCCTAAATACATAAATAGAATCGAAATCAACTCATATTTTTAGTCCAATATTTTCTTACCGTAATTTTAAACTTACTTAATTAAAAACATAAAAAGAAACCAAATCCAATCATATATTGGGTCGTAAGATCTTGTACAAACTTTCTCGGTTTACCTCATTCCAAAATTATGTTAAACGCTTTATACTACAGTATATATTCCGCCTTATACTACAAAATATAGTCCAAAATTACTGCCACAATTGGGATGTAAAATTAGTAGCAAAAGCATGTAACAACTGTTCATATATACATGTGATATAACGATTTCTTTTATTATTTTATATTTTTGATAAGTAATCTTTATTAAAAAGTAGTGCAAATGCACAAAGAGATACATGGGCAGTGAGTGAGTTACTCAGTATGACAGATTACAAATGTCTATCATTACTGAGAATAGATACTTAAAAGAGCGTTCACTGACTTCAAACCTAAGTGGTTACGAACAAAATTAGACTAAACTTAGTATTCCAGCTTAAATGTATAGGCCAACACTCGACCTCTCTGAAAAACTCCAGTTTCCTTCAATACAACGTTGCATATGGCTTATGGCGCTCAATTGTATTGGGAGATAAATCACTGTACACACGATAAACTAGTAAAAAAAGGTCTCGAGTTTGAGTTTACAAATCGTAACACGCGGAACCATGTAATTCTCTGGGTCAGTATTTTCTCCAATCAGTAACACAATGATGATATATATTTCAGTTTGAAAAATAAGTACTTTCTCAGGGGGTCTACCTATCTACTTGTATAGTTGTATGTATCTGGGACTTACAATTAATATTTAATCTGAATCAATGATCCTATACCTATACCTCCTTCAAGTATCGAAAAAAAAAATACCTATACCTCCTTCCTCCCTAATGACATCTAGTGATGCCAAACCAACTGTGCTCACCAAAGGTAATGACGAAATTATTCAGAAGTGAGACATCTTCACACTATATAAAACAGGGTTTTTTTTGGACATATATTCAGAAGTGAGACAACTTAACGTACTAGTAAAAGAGAGTTGGTAAAAAATAAAAATTTATAATTATAATTTATCGTCATATTTGATGGTAACTATAAAAGAGTGTGTACTTGTGAGAGAACTCAGAGAAAGAAACAACTCACAACAAAAATGCTTCTTCTTCTTCTGTTCAATATCTTTTTCATTTCCACCTCTCCACCACCCTTCTCTCCACCACCTTTTTCTCCACCTCCCTTCTCTCTACCATTCCCTCCTTCACCATTATCTCTACCACCCTACTCTCCACCATTCCCTCCTCCACCATTCTCACCACCATCCTTCCCGCCACCACTACCACCACCCTCCTCCTCACACCATGACAATGACTTTTCCTTGGGCATAAAAATTTCTAAAAAAGTTAAGTCAGTTCTAAAATGGGTTTTTAGCCTTATAGGGACAGTTATAACGTTGTAGTTTTCGTTAGATACTGTTGGAATTGCATTAGATGGGCGTTTAGTTGTGGAAAAACAAAAAAAAGAGAAAGAAAAAAGAGACATAGAAGAAGAAGAAAAAATAAAAGAAGTAGAAAAAGTAGCCGTTCGAGTAGTTCTAGAAAAAGTAGCAGGGCTGGTTCGAGTACTTCTACTGACTTGGCAGTGCCGGCCCTGAGGACAGTCCACATAGGCAGCTAGTTGGGGCCTCCAAATTTTCAGCCCAAAATAGACCCCCAGTCAGCCAGTCCGTCAAACGTGTCAAGATTCAACTATATCCCACTCAAAGTCCGTTTCAAGTCTACTATCCAACTCAAAGCCTGTTTCAAGTCTACTCAATATTTTCAATACTTTTAGGCCCAAAATTGGTCCCTCTGTCACGCCTTAGCTCTAGTTTCTATTCTATGCCATATGTCTACATGTAATAAACCAGACCAATAACAATTTTGACATGCCATTTAGTTGTGATTATTTTTACAGTTACGTTTATTTGTACTGTACTCCAGCTTATGTTATACTTCAAACCATAAGTAAAGATTTTTTTTTTAACAGTGCAAAAACGACAACTATATCATTTTCTCCATCAAATTGAGATGTGTTTTTTTTTCCTTTTTATTATATTACATAGGCCCCCATCTCGGAACTCGCCTAGGGCCCTTCAAAACTCAGGGCCGCCCCTGTGACTTGGAAAGCAGCTCTAGACACTTGAAAATGTTGAGTGGCAGTTCTAGCAGTTTAGAAAGAGGGAACCCGCTTCTCAGTGGGAAGAGGTTTGGAACTGGTGGGGTATTATACAATAGCCGTTAAGATTTCTTTGTGAATAGATTGAAGTATTTGGTGATCTCTCTGTCTTTTCTTTTGCAATACACTGTTCTTAACTTCTTATGCTCGGAGTCTGGAACCACGTGGGTCTATATATGTCCACTTTACCTACCTAAAATCCTTAAAAATAGCTCAGGTACCAGTAGGAGATTTTATTCATGTAACAAGTTTATAATCAATTATTTAAGACGTGCTGACATTATAGTTAATTGGGATTTAGTCGTTTCAACTTGAATTTTTCTTTATGTGGAGATGGATTGCTAAGAGAGAATGCAGTACAGAGGCTAAAAAAGCAGGGGAAGAGCATAATGGTTTAATTTCTCGTTAGTTTTCCAGTTTTTCTCTTTCTTTGTCAAATCCAGCTATTAAACAAGGTCATTTAGTCCTTTGACATTCAGGGGCGGCTCAAGGCAATCGGGGGCCCTAAGCAAAGTTCCAATAAAATTGTTACATCTTATAGATCGATATGATTTGTTTAAGTTATTTCATATAAATGCAAACGCTTAGTTTATTTAACAAAAAATTTTAGAAGATAACAATTATTGTAAAAATTGATCCTAATATTTTCTTTTTTTCTTTCTTGAATAGTCTCTCCCACAAACATTTTTTTTTATAACAAAAAATTTAGAATATAACAATTATTGTAAAATTGATCCTAACATTTTTTTTTCTTGAATAGTCTCCCCCACAAACATTTTTTTTTATAACAAGAAATTTAAAATATAACAATTATTGTCAAAATTGATTCTAACATTTTCTTTATTCTTTCTTGAATAGTCTCCCCCACAAAAAATTTTTTTTATAACAAAAAATTTAGAAAATAACAATTATTGTAAAAATTGATCCTAACATTTTTTTTTTTTTTCTTGAATAGTCTCCCCCACAAAAAATTTAGAAGATAACAATTATTGTAAAAATTGATCATAACATTTTCTTTTTTCTTTCTTGAATAATCTCCCCCACAAACATTTTTTTTTTATAACAAGAAATTTAAAAGACAAAATTGATCCTAACATTTTCTTTATTCTTTCTTGAATAGTCTCTCCACAAACTTTTTTTTTAATTGAATTTTATTGATAAAAAGAACAGAAATACAAAGTGAAGTAGAAACATATGAGTGTTGTGAGGGAGATCTTCACATACAGAGAGATCTAAGACAAAACACCATAAATACATGAGGAATAGTGGAAGAATAAAAAAAATATCCTACACCTATAACATCGTAGCAAATCATGGCCAAACAACAATGTCACAAACTAGCTTGAAATTTCAATATATTTATTTAATAAAGAATTACACAAGAGAGAGAGAGAGAGAGAGAGAGAGAGAGTTCTACACCAAATTAAATAATATAGAAAAACCAAATAAGGCAAAAGAATGATAGAAATAATATTGAAGTGTTGGCTTCAATTTGATAAATTGCCATAGGGTGTTGAAGAAGTTTAATTAATTATGGAGGCGTGCCTATTTATTTATTGGAGAAGGCGAAAACGATAGAGAAATGAAGAGGTTTAATGTGATTTTCTAATTTCCAATTTTCCAATGTAAAACCGTTTATCTACTGGATTAAAATAAATGAAAAACAAATAGTGAGTTTTTTTTTTTCACTATAAAACAATAATCGACTTAGGACTGTAGGTGGGCTAGGATATATTGGGCCCTTTATCGTGCGGGCTCTAGGGTAGAACTGGCCCTATTAACATTGCAAAATCGTGCATGGAAAAATGAGGTACCAAAAGAAATCACCTTGTATCACTTTGTTGTAAAGGTGGAATTCGAGCCAAACAAGCCAAACTTTACCATGCTCAAGCTCGGCTCGCTAATTACACGAGCTTTAAATTGAGGTCGAGCTCGACTCATATAGTTAAACGAGCGAGCTCGAGCCAAGCTTAAACGAGCCGAGCCCGAGTGGCTCGGTTATTTTGCACTACAAATATGTTATTTGAGCTAAACGAGCCGAGCTTTATCAAGCTCATTTGTTATACGAGCCTTAATTTGAGCTCGAGCTCGGCTCATATAGTTAATCGAGCGAACTCAAGCCGAGCCCGAGCCGGTCGGCTCGAATTCCACCCTTACTTTGTTGGTTTTGTTTGCAAGTAAAAGTTTTAAGCAATAAACAATTTAAAAGTTTCAAAATAGTTTTAATAAATAAACAAATCAAAGGTTTCAAAACATGAAGCTCGGTGGTGTGAATCTGTAAGAGTCTCTTGAAGAAGATTACAATCATCACACTGGAAGAATCACATTGGAAGTATGAGAAATTAGAGAAGAAAAAAAAGAAGGAAAAGTGAACTGAATAGTACTCATGAACCGTCAACATCAAACATACAATTTCTTATGCATGCCTTTACTTTGTGGCGAACATCACACCAAAAAGGTTTAGTTTAGTAGTTTACACGCAATCCGGATTTCTGAAATTTTCCGACCAGTTCCGAAAACTGAAATTCCAATACGTACTAGTTAATGTCAAAATTTACATTTTTCATCCATATAATGAAAATTCCATCAAATTTCAACATCCAATAACCCAACCCTATCAAATTTCAACAACTATCCAAAAAGTCCAGCTTCAATCTTTATCAATCAGTTACAAATATCAATAAATCATGTTTGGAGTATGTCTTCTCAATTCAATTTTACAAGATCGGAAAGAATCGGTTATCTCCGGAGAATTTTATGAATGGTGATGAAAAAGACTTGCAACTGACACGGATGGAGATGGAGCACTACCAAAAATAAGACTTTTTGCTGCGGTCGCCGGCCGTGGCCAAAAGTACCCAAAACCGCCACCAAATGCTTTTTGCCACGGCAAAACTTCTTGCCACGCCCGAGGCACTATTTGGTGTCACAAAATGTCTTTTGCCACGGCTAAGGTGCACCTGCGGCTAAAAGTAATCTCTTGCCACGGGAGTTACCGCGGCAAAATGTTTTTTGAATTATAAAAAAAATAAAAAAGACAAAGAAATCAAAATATATGTTGCCACGGCTTGGCCGCGACAAAAAGTTTGAAAATTTTGAAACTTTTCAAATATCTTTACCTGCGGGGGTGGCTGCCACAAAAAGTTTGAAAATTTTGAATTTGCCAAAATTTTCAAATATTTTTAGCTGCGGGGTGGGGGTGGCTGTCACAAAAAGTTTGAAAATTTTGAATTTGCCAAAACTTTTCAAATATCTTTAGCTGCGGGGATGGCTGCCACAAAAAGTGATTTTTTTAAGGGCACATATTTTCAATTTTGCACCTGTTCAAATCACTTCAATTTTCAATTTGAACCTATATCTCAACAAGCTTCATAAATAAATAATAAGAAACATACTTAATTAACCAAATATCAACCAAACCAAATAAATAACATTCAACGTCAAATTCATTATATCACGTTAAACTTGGCGAGTACCATAATCCAAAAACCTTCACAAGTTTCCAATCTACAAAAGAATTTACAAGTTTCCAATCTACAAAAGAATTTATAACTAGTCCCATATAATGCCCGCTTCCAATCCACAAAAACAAAAAATTTCAATATTGCTCCAGTAATGCCTATCCAACCAAATTCAAGTATGCAAAAAACGCGGGTCGTCAAGTCCAATACTAGTATTCATCTTGTTCATCTCTATAAAAAAGAAAAGTCGGTAAAGAAAAGTTGGTGCCGACTAGCAAAGTCGGTAAAACCTTTGGGTGATGATACCAGAGGTCTGGGACTCGAATCCCGCCAGCATCAAAGAGTTACTGATCTCATTTAAAACAGGCTTACCAAACCAAAAAAAAAAAAAAATAAAAAAGAAAAAAAAAATGTTAAACCCTAAAAATAGAGTTTATATAAAAGCAGCCATGTGAATGTGGACAACACCAAAAGTAGATGAAAATCTAAAGGAATGTAAATAAAGTGCATATATATGTGGCATGCATAGAAGGCCACAAGGCCAGTCGCACATTGTCAAAACTGTAGTATGAACTTAATTGACATATAACATATGGACTGATAACTGCAAATAGCAAAAAATCACAAGGCAAAATTAAGTAGTGTTATTATATTGTCAACAACGAGCGGAACTTTCCAACATTGGTTCTACTGGTGTTTCAAGTCCTAGGCATTAACACCCAATTACTTCCATATTTCAATGAAGAAATTGAAGATCAAAGAGTCTGGATGGCAACAACATTAACATGGCTTGTCTCTATCTATTGAAATAGGAACAAAATCGTATGACAGAAATCAAGCTAACTTTTGTTACTATTGTATCCAAGTCAAAAGAACAATTTGCAGGGGACGCAGGCTATCTAAAGGTAACATTGAGAATTTAGTGCATGAGTTATCTATATTACATGGGCTAAGACTGCAAGGGAAGCACATAAGATCTCCAAAAATACTAGAGTGTTGCTCTCCCCTAGTATAATTAAAGTTTCTACTAATGGATCTTCGTGAGGGAACCCAGGACTAGTTGGTTAGGGCAGTAACTCCCCAAATCTCATGCAATAACATACCTAAGATACATGACTTTTATAGTAAAAATTTCGACAGAGTCTCCTCTGTATTATCGACATTTCATAAATATAAAACCTGTCATAACTTGAAAATTTAATAAAAATACATCCAAACCAAATATAAAACATCATACCTTAGTCGTAAATTCAACTACTAAAAGATATATTGATTCGTAGAACCAGCTACTTAACCATCTCGACCAATGCCAGTTAAGTCAAGTAACCAATCCTCGAATAAGAAGAAAACTATAAATATACAAACACTATTCCAGAAACCCTAATACACAACTTATACAATGCAACTAACATACATCTCCACGTTACCAGAACAATCTCAACAAAACCATCAACCTTGATGTGTCGGTTTTATCATCTAGTGAGGTTGTTTTGGTAATCCAAATCCGACACAACAAAGTCACTTGATGTGTCTGTTTTTGTTAAACTTGTTGTGTCAGCGGTACTTGTGTCGGTTTCAAATTCATTCCAAAACTGACACAATTGACTTGTGTCACTTTTAAAATGACACAACAAGCCTTTTTTTTTAGTAGTGGACACAAAGAATTAGAGGTAGCAAGACATAACAAGTTTAACTTACAAAGCATTCTAGAGAGGGAAGTTCTGCATTAGTGTTTTCATAAATCGAGCTTCTATCGCTTCATATCGCATCGAACCCTCTCTTTATCTCATCAAGCTCACGTTGCCTTTCCTCCTCTTTTTTCTAGTGCTACCCTTCGCATTTCAGCCATCTCATTTTCCAATTCAGCAACACGATCAGAAGTTGTACCATGGGATGATGCTTGAGAGCCAAAATAACTAGTCGGTGTCACACCACGACCCATCACCTCACACGCCCATGTCGCTCACGCGGCATAACTTGCCTGTAGATTTCATCAGAAAGGGGTTGTTGATTTCCATTTTCATCTCTTCCAGCTAACTCTTTCATTTTTTTCTATATTGCAAACCGAATTAATATATATAAGAAGAAAACCATTTATTATATTCACTTAACATCATTATTAGATTTGAATTTTCACTTACTACATACTCTCTTGATTGTCCATCAAGTGCATCATTTGTCTTCCGACTTGTATGGGATAGCACAAAGAAGTCTCCTTGAGATGGGGGTGCACCTTCCTCCCGAATCTGTCCAGACACAAGCAAATTGTTATTTGACTTATTTCTTATAAGCCAATCTGAAAATGTAAGTTCACAACAAAAACCACAATAAATATCATACAATTTGTGCTCTCATTTCTGGAAAACCTTTTCGACCACTAGTATGCTTTGCTATTTGCTTAGAACGATTACGCTTGTTCCTCTCAAAAATTACCTAGATACACGAGAAAACAAAAATAATATATAAGTTGTGAAAACTATTTCAAATGGAACACTAAAGTTCTTCATACTTGATGCTTTCGGGACTATCCTGCATTGCACAAGATTGACCCATTCTTGTTGTGATAGCTGCTTTCGGTTTGTGCTTATACGCTCCTCATATGTCGTAGGTAAGCGTGAATAGAAATTCTTTTTCCATTTAGTCTTCTTATTCCTGAATTCATCCGAGGGCAATTCGACCCAAAGTAGTTTCTTTCTTGCTCTCATCAAGCTCCCACGAATCCTAAAACACGATGCAAATATGTACAATATATCATGGTGTATATAAACACCAAACCTAGAACCTTGATACCCTAGAACAAAAATCACAATGGTGGCATACATGGATCTTGACTAGTTGTTGCAATCAAACTCTAAATAAAACCAAGGCAGGTGGTGGCACTTTATTGAGTAAATAAAACCAATTAGGACAGACATGTAGGGATGACTTGCACAATATAACCAACACATTACACTTAATACGACTTAAGAGAATATATGTTACTATATCAACAGGGAGTGGATGAGAGTCTTTAAGACTATTAATCTACATACCTTAAAAAAATCTAAGGGTTCATAGACTATTAAAACTTACAACTTGGAGAAAGATCTGGTGGTCATGGCTATGGTGGTATTGCAAGAGATGAGAATGGGAAAGTTAATTAATACTGAGATGGATCTCTTACACATGCTAGTCACCATACTAATCCTAAGCATACAAGAAAACTGCCAAATTAGTCTCAGGTAAATTTAGGGTCATTACATTTACCTTAAGCGTGTTCCATAGCCATAATTTATCATCTCCACCTTGCTGCTCCCAATATTTGGTCCAATCAAATCGATCGCGATGATGTCATCAATACTCCTATAGATTCTCGCAAAACAAGCTTGGATGTGTATCCGGTCCATCGGGTTGATTATTGCCATTCCAAGTCGGTTTCAACTTCGAACTAGATGGGTTATTAAAAACCTTAGGAAGGGTAGAAGTGCCTCTAACCCATTTCCCACCTATTTAGAATGTTAAATATAGATATTAGCACAACAAATAATATGAGTTAGATATTACTCAATAGTTAAAAACCTAAGAATTCAAAAATCAGTTGCAAATCTTACCATTCTCATCGCCATTTGGATCCTCTCGTCGTCTTTTTACCATTGCGTGCACTTATCTATGTTATACAAGAAAATTAAAGGAATGCCCAACGTGACTAATAAATGCACTCATAAGAAAAGAAACATCAATCAAATTAATAAACTATCAAGAGAGAGCATTCATAACAAATTGAATACGCCGGTCTTAATAAAGATGCATTACACCCAATGTCATACTTAGCAACACTAAAACTAAATTAAACCACACTCCACACATCAATAATCTGGATCACTATCATTAATGAAGTCGTCATCACAATCACTATCCTCACTTAAGTCTTCGTCACATTCATTATCATCAATGAAGTCTTGCTCTCTTTCAACAGTATTGGCAACAACTTCAATTCCTTCAACCTCATTCCTAGTCCAGCTTTCAATGGTATCTATGTTCTCAACTGGATTACTTGCATCTTGGTGTGTGCACGATGAGTTATATTGGATTGGCTCAACCTCTGACCCCATATCATATAAGTCCCTTGGTTGTGTCTCCAACACAACTCGCCAATTTTCATCCAAATTATCTCTAAGATAAAAAACTTGTTATGCTTGCGATGCAAGAATAAAAGGTTCATTGGTAGCTAAGGTTAGGTGTGAAATTCCACGATGGTGAAACCATATTCATCTTGTTTCACTCGGCCGCGGCTCAAGCCATCAAACCAATCACATTTAAACATAAACACTCGATTCCCACTGCCATAACGAAGCTCCACTATATCATTTAGGATACCATAATAACCGACACTCCCTATAACAGGATTCATATCTCTAGCACTTGCAAAGCTTGAGGTTTCTGCAGATACAAAAACTCCATGATTTTGCATTTTTTCTTAGCATCTCGAGATCTTTTGTGTGAAACCTATATCCATTTGCAATGCACCCTCTAAAACAGGTGGCAAATCGGGTAGGACCAAAGGATAACATATCGAGTTGCTCACTGACCAACTCACCATCTCTTTTCATTTGTTGAACCTATTTAGATAAGAAGAACAAATTAACACGTCTAAATGAAACCAATAAATATGATTATACTTAATAAAACATACTACGACTAGTCGACTACCACATACATGGTTTTCAAACCAGCTACCAAATCTCTCATTATGAATACGATCCAAGTTCCTAGCACTTATGCGGCGCCCATGGTCATCTTTAATCATTTGGTTGTGTTTCATGTACAATAGACCATTTTTATTATAATGAACATATATGTGATTCAAACATAGATAATTTCTTTTAAATAGAAAAGAGAAGTTTGTCGTACTCAACAAACGGCCTCACTTCTTCGCAGTTCATTAGCACATACAAACGAGCTTGTTCCCACTCTTCGTTAGTTAGATTCCTCAAGGTTCCTTTCCCTAAAGGACGAGTGCTTCCAGCAAATATTGAAAACTTTCCATCTGATTCTACATCTTCACAATCATCATTCCTCCCTTGTCGATTAAACCTTGTCTCTACCCCACCATCTAAGTACATCGAGCAAAATGTCAAACACTCATCAGCAAGATACCCTTCCGCAATTGAACCCTCCGGGCGACTTTTGTTGCGCACATACTTTTTAAGCTTATACAAATACCTATATATATACATATAAAAAGAAACATAAATATAAGTATATATGTTACCTAGGAAGAAAACAAATTGATCTTGCATATTGTCTTCACTTACCTTTCAATTGCATACATCCATCGATAAAACACTGGTCCAGCAAGCTTGGCTTCACCAGCTAAATGCATTGGTAGGTGAACCATAACATCAAAAAATGCTGGAGGAAAAATCATTTCCATTTTGCAAAGAGTCACAGCAATACTATACTCTAGATGCTCCAACTCTTCAACCCATAACACTTTAGAACACAATTGCTTGTAGAAATTGGACAACTCAACCAAAACCATTGTTAGTTCCTTGGGTAGAATTCCACGTGCTGCAACTGGAAGTAGTTGTTGCATTAGAACATGCCAATCATGACTTTTCAGGCCATGTATCTTGGCTTCTTTAACCTGAACACGGCGTGAAATATTGGATGAATAATTATCGGGAACCTTTACATCTTTCAAAAATTGACAAAGCTTCCTCTTCTCTTGCAAAGACGATTAATCTTTAATCGGGGTAGGTAGTATTTGTTGCCGACTTTTGGTATAGGGTGAAGTGATTTTCATATTCCCATTAACACCAAATCTTGTCGGGCCTTCAAGCTGTCCTTTGTTTTCTTCTCTAAATTTAACAATGTCCCAAGCCAACTCTCACTATTGTTCTTTTCAATGTGCATAACATCAAGATTGTGCGGCAAACGAAGGTCTTTCCAATAAGGGAGTTCAAAAAATATACTGATTTTCTTCCAGTTATGCGGCAAATTATCTCCCCATTTTCTCTTTTGACCGGACTTATCGAGCACTGGCTTGCTGAATGTGACTTGCTCATACCCACTAAATTGCTCAAGAACCTCAGTTCCACTTAGTGGTTTTGGGGCAGTCCTCAGTTCAATAGTGTTATCAAAGGAACTTTTGTTCCTTCGATATGGATGATTAAGTGGTAGGAACTGGCGACTTCCCATATAACAAAACTTCATACCGTGCTGCAATCTTTTTGAACAAGTCTTCTCGTGGCAAGAAGGACACACAAGTTGGCCTTTGGTGCTCCATCCTGACAAGTTGGCAAAGGCCGGAAAGTCATTAATTGTCCATAAAAATTTGCATGCATCATCGAATTCTGGTTGGAATATGCATCATATGTCTCGACTCCTTTCGTCCACAACTCTTTCAACTCATCGACCAAAGGTCATAAGTACACATCAATGTTATTCCCAGGACTGCTAGGGCTAGGAATAAGTAGTGACAAGCTAAAATAAGGCTGCTTCATGCACATCCATGGTGGCAGATTATATGGAACAAGAACCACAGGCCATGTGCTATGCATAGTGCTAAGATTACCAAAGGGGCTAAAACCATCACTAGCCAAACCAAGCCTGACATTGCGAGGTTCCAAACCGAAAGAAGGATATCTTTCGTCCAAGTGTTTCCATGCCTCGGAATCAGCTGGATGCCTTAATGCTCCATCCTTGCTACGACAATCTACATGCCACCTCATGTCCTTTGATGTTTTTGAGCACATAAATAATCTCTAAAGCCTCGGCTTTAACGGAAAATATCTCAAGACTTTTGCAGCTTTTTTCTTATGTTTCACAGTATAATTACTTCCTTCCTCATCATCCACGGATGGAGTAAGTTCCCACCTTGATGACCACATATATCGCATTCATCCTTGTCCTCGATTGGCTTATTATCCTTCCAATACAAAGATACAATCATTTGGACAAGCGTCTATCTTAATGCACTCCAAACCAAGGTCCCGAAGTTGCTTTTTGATTCATAATGATTCTTTGGCATATTGATTTCATCGAAGTGACTTCGTTTAACACTTGAAGTAACATGTCAAATGAATGGTTACTCCAAACCATTTAGACACTTTTTACATGAAGCAAGCGAACAAGGAAAGACAATTTTGAAGCTTTAGTAGAACCCGGGGATATAGTGGTGTCTCAAAATTCTCCTTCAATAATTTATAAAACTTTTGTGCCTCCTCGTTTGGCTCATCCATACAAGGCTCACTCGAACTAGCCTCATTAGAAATGAATAGTTGGTGTGTCACTACCTGTTCCAACTAGGTCTGGAAACCCTAATGCATCTTGCAACATTTGGTGCATATCATCACCATCATTGGAGTCATGGCGAGCATCCACTTCATCTCCTTCCCCGCGTTTGGTCCAACGGATATATGACCGTACTATACCCTTATTTAATATGTGATCCCGAACTACATCTTTGGGCCTTAACACTTTATTAATGCATCGAACACATGGACAATAAATCTCATCACCAAACTCTTCAGGTCGATTATCCCATGCCCAGCTCACAAACTCCTCACAACCTAGAATATACTTGCGATTGGACCTTCCAACAGTCGGGTGCATCCAACTTTTATCCATCAAGTGCTAACTAACACACAACAAATACATAACCAAACATATAAGAGAATCTTCCTTAATATATAAGAAGCCTAATTAACATTGAAATCTATCAATGTTGAAAAGTCACTAAAATAAAATAAAATAGGAAAAAGGCATTCGTTTCTTGAAAGCTACCTATGCTAATCGTACTTAACGGGGAGTATGCTTACAACAACAGAACACAAGCATTTAACATATTTAACTATCTCAGCCCAAGCATGTTAAACTTAATAACAAGTAAAAAGAATGAGGAAATACAACATGATATGGAAACAAATATTAAGAGTTCAAACCAAGTACATACAAATCTAGCATTGCAACTTCTTAGTGAATATAAGAAACTAATCACCCTAAAATGGTTTAGTAGTAGTTAGCAAATAAAATAAGATGACACATATGTTGAATATCACATTAGAGCAAGCTAGACATCCCACCAAAGGAAGCAAACATGCTGATATCGAGTTTAGAAAATGACATGTTGAGTTTTAATACAGTACATGTCCACGTATTATACAACTAATC
This sequence comes from Coptis chinensis, assembly GCF_015680905.1. NCBI lineage: Eukaryota > Viridiplantae > Streptophyta > Magnoliopsida > Ranunculales > Ranunculaceae > Coptis > Coptis chinensis. The sequence continues at coordinate 82,102,039 of NC_141464.1, forward strand.
TAATGAAACAAGCAATCTAATAAAATAAAATATAAGACCAAAAAGATATTGAAAAACTGAAAGTGCGGTTCGAAAAATTGATAGCGCGGTTTTAGAAATTTCAAAGGGTGGATTTTAGGAGCTTTCGGTCGAAATTCGCGAAACCGTGGTTTTAGATCAGGAGCGATATACCTTATACACGGTTTGTGTGACTAAGGTTACATACCCTCACTGAGAAACTTTTCTCAAGGCAACTGTGTTTGCACTTTGCAACGAAAGGACTTGAGAAATTAGCAAAACTGGGAATTTTACTCGAGAACTAAATGGGAATTTTTCTTTATTGTTATCCGTGCTTCCTAGCCGACACGCGACACGGATACGCGGACACGATATTTTTCAAAAATATAGAATACGGATATAGGTACAACTACTTACTCCATTTTTTTCTTCATTCAGTAGCTAAACATACATTTCAGTCTGTGGTGATGCCTGATGAAAGTTACAATCTCTATATCTCTCTAAGAGCAATAGAAGAACAGAGCAGCACACACACACACACGTAAATGCAAGAGATTTCATTATAGTTGATATTGGTGGATTCAACCTTGTCATAGGTAATTACTGAATTTTGCAAATCAATTGGAGCTGATGCAAAGCAAAGACAAGGACTGATTCGATTAGCGAAGAAGAATGGAGAAAGACTTGGATTCCTTGCTTGAGGAAATAGTTTCATTCATTCATGAGAAATGCATGGATTTTAGTTTCTTCAAGGAATTCAGATGTATATACAGTGTCTGGGTTTCGATGAGAAAATGTAAACTGGGAAATTCTGTATGTCCAATATACTGCTTCTATCTGAATTTGTTTTGATTATATCAGTCAGTTTTATCTTCTACTTCAGAAGAAACATAGGCTACGCAGCGCAAACCTTATTGGACAATGTGTTATATAGTTCTTTCAGGCTTTCAGCTAACCTGACAGATGATTTAAAGTGGCAAAGATTTTGGAGCACCACACACCAAGCATCACCATAAGCGCTCAGCTTGCATGCAAAGAGCTGTATACCACATTTTAGCACAGCTCGTGTCCTTAAAAAATCAGTTTTGCTTCACAGGTGATACTAACTACCGTATAATGTTGCAATTAAGGAGTCTTTAATCGGATTTGGCTCTAAAAAAATTTCTTTCCATTTTCAAAAATACCCATCTTGCTTAAAACAGCGACACTAAACGATCATACAGATCCGAAACCATTGGACAAATTCAATGTAAACGCTGGAACAGTCGTCAATTCCTCCCGTATTTAAATCAGAAAACCTATGTTTCTGTATAGTTCGACTTTTGCAGTGTAAAAATATAAATAAGAGCAATTTCAGCAGAACAAGAAGACAGAACACATAAAATATTTAATGCTAACAATCGCAAAACTGTGAATAGCAAAACCGATCAATATCGCTTTCCTCTTAATAAACCTGTTACATCCAAGATTGTATCTCATGTACTCATTACTGGCTCAGTACTGGAGTTTTTGAGGATAAAAGATGATCAGAACATTGTTGCAATTTGTAAAACCAATTGAGTAGCTGCCTTTTCCCCAAATGATGTAATCTAAACTTCCTCATACATTGTATCGACTTCTAGTTGATTTGTCTTTCTTTGAATCATCCTGTGACAAGATGGGTAACAAATAGTGAGGTTTAGAGATAAACAAACCACTGAGTTCATCAATTGAATGATACTTACATGGAAGCTGTATGTGATCCGATCAGTAATATCAATGACTTCTTTCCATTTCCTCCCAATGCTCATCTGAATAATGTCAAGATACAGACGCACAAAACATCAATCCACAAAAGCAGAATATAGGAAAAAATATAATATTCTTCCTAGTCATTTACTAGCGGCGTTCTCTTTAATCTTCCCGAGTATATGCTACTAGAACTAGTGAAAGCATCTCACAAAAGTACCCGAAGATTGGTATTTCCTAGATTTATTATTAATTTACAAATACATGTCTCTTATTTCACTGCATAATAACATTAGACCAACTTAAGAAATCATATTACTGGACTTCAAAAAAGTAGGTAAACAAAAAACTAAAAGAAAAATTACTGTTAACTCTTCAAAATACTTCTCAAGCAGGGCCGTGTCAGAAAAGTGCACGGATACAATCTACCCACAAAAAAATTCCCATTTTGGATAAGTAAATACTATGCTTCTCACAAAACAACAAGTTATAATCTTTAATGTGCAGTGAGGATAGCTACCGATTTCTGCTTAGTGACGTTCAACCTTTTTACTTAAAGAATCCCTAGTTAATCTTTCAATACCAAGCCAGTTAAGAAAATAAAACGCAAGTGAAAGTGCACACAGTCCACCTCCCTAGTGGGTATGAAATAGAATGATCTTTTTATTCCTAGAGATTTTAGAACTGCTAAATTTTCGTAACTATAGCTTATTACTTCTATTGTAACTTTAAGATTTGAAGTGTTGAACTGGAAACCGCATGTCTGTAAGGCTCATGTTTTACAAAACTGAGGAAGCCCTCTAGTGCTTTTGGGTTACTGAACAATAACATGGGAGTGGAGTAGTGTACAAGATTTCACAAACTTCAAATTACATGTTTGCTCAATAACTAAGTCTCATCAAACATCTTGGAGTTTGTACTTTCAAATGTGAGAGGATTACATCTTAGAGACAAGAAGGTCTACAGCCATAACTAGATTCTATGGGTCTAGCAACTCAAGAGGACTTCAACCTTGACTAGTTCGTAAGAAGCTGCAGTAGTTCACCGAACTCTGACAGAGTTCAAAATTCTGACAGAGTTCACCGAATATGCTACTTCACCGAACTCTGACAGAGTTCACCGAATATGCTACTTCAAAACTCTGACAGAGTCACAGAGTTCACCGAATATGCTACTTCACCGAACTCTAACAGAGTTCAAAACTCTGACAGAGTTCACCGAATATGCTAGTTCCAAACTGATAATCCAACAGTTTACTCATTATTGTTACTTTACGACATACTTCAAACTTCAATCTTGTTACTTTAAGGTTGAAGTAAACACCATTCAAACTTCAATCTTGTCTTTAAAAACTAGCTCCTCCTACTAGTTACTACCTTTAGAAACAAGGAGTCATGGTTACAGATTCAAGTAGTCCTAAAAACAAAAATTTATCAAAACAGATGCAATGATTTTATCAAGTATTCCTAAAAACGAAAATTTATCAAAACAGATGCAATGATTTTATCAAGTAGTCCTAAAAACGAAAATTTATCAAAACAGATGCAATGATTTTAATTCAGTTGTTACTGATGAAGACATAGCTGATTGTACCAAAATAAGGGAAGTAACTAACCTGTCCTTCAAGCTTGCGATGATGTGGTATGTCGGAGTGGAGGCCGGAGTGGGTTTTTCAATTTGGAGTTTGTAGTTTTTAGAGTTTGGTTTCGGTTTCGGACACTGTTTGACGAAGGTTTGTAAACAAATTTCAGTTTTGTGTTTTGTTGGTTAGTGGGCCGGGCTTTAAGGACGTGAACAGTAGGATGTCACTATAAGTATGTCACGCTAAGAATGTCATCCTAGCCAAACCGATATATATATATATATATATATATATATATATATATATATATATATATATATATATATATATATATATATATGCCGTCCTGAAGGGGGCACGGAGCCATCATGAATTGTCTTTTCGAGTCGTCAAGTGATGAAATCACCGGCACAAGAGGAATAAAGAAAAGCCATAGCTATTGGAGGACCTCGCAAGCCCTCTCTTTCTGGAATCAATCATTCCCGTACGTCTTGTCCCTTTCTCGGATGGATTACTTGGATTCCAGGTACAGCAGAGAGCTCGATCAATTGCCGGAGATCACTTTGAAGTATGGTCGGGAAGAGAACTATAAAGAAGTAAACAGATTCGTCTTACCAGGCTAACAAGGCAAGAGCAGGAAAGAAGAATGAATCGGTTGATAGCCTTGACCGATATGGAAACTAAGCAAGGGATGCTAAACTCAAACAAAAAAGAATGTCATTTAGAGCATTTGAATTTCCCACCATCTACCCAATCTCTCTATTCTGATAGCAGAGTAGTGTTAAAACCAATACCCAATCTCTCTATTCTGATAGCAGAGTAGTGTTAAAACCAATAAAATAAGTATGGGCGATGATCTAATCACTCATTTCATGAGGGACTGCCCGAAGAGAAAAGCTATCAATGCGTTGACCGCCCAACATGAGGAACAAGAGAAGGCAAGGCTGGAAATGACATAGCCCCGGCGTACTGAAAGCAAGCTAGTTCCAGCAGCATATGGGGCCAGGCCTTTACTTTGAAAAGGAATTGGGATCAGGGGTATTTCCAGTAGGGCTCTGTGAATATGCTCTTGAACTTAGAGACAGAAATGCCAACATCAGCCGCAATCAACACGGCATGAGTTTGAATTTAGAGAAAGAAGGGAACAAAGCAAAGACCTGCCTTCCTTGCCTTTAGCTTTAGAATGGAGAGCACCTTTGGACTCCTGGGCTTAACTTAAAGGCGAGTGGAGCGGGTAAGACAAGTAGCTAAGTCGTGGTCGTGTTAATCTTCCTCTTCTGCTTCCGAGCTCTTCTCCTGCTCTTGGAGCTGAATTGACTCTATCAATGGCTCTACCTACTGGTATTGGTTCAACGACTGCTCCTGGCTGCTAGCTTGGTTACTTCTAGGACAGGAACCTAACACCTTGTTGGTTGCAAACAAGTAAGCAATCGACCCGAGAATCATAACTCACCTGCCCTGGAAAGCAGATCTGCTGATGGTTAGGTGGTTAGCGAACATCGTCTTTCTCATCTAGGACTTAGACCTGTACACCTTCCTCTTACGTGGAGGTATGTCATGCCCCGCCCTAACTCATATCTTCCTTCCTCTGGGACATTGGTGCACTTGCAAAGTACTCCTATCCGCTTGTAGAGAGTCTTTCTCCGACCTTTGAAGTTTAACACTTTCTCAATTGTGAGCTGGAAAGTGAGTCTGAAGTGAGTTGGTACGGTCTAGGGCTTCCGATTCAAAGGCTATGAGAAGGCCTTCCAACTCTTTCATAATCGTTCCAAGAAGTGGCTGAAGAAGGACCGGCTGGAGAGTCAGTAGTACTAAAGTCTGTTGGTAGGTAGGGTCAAGTTGTTGAGGTCTCTCGAGCCTCTATAGTAAATAAACCATAGAAAAAGTGCGCTCTATAGCTAGCTCCAATTAAACAGGTTGAGGAGAAGAGCTATTGCTCAGCTGCTTTGCGTATTACGAAAGCTGTATTGCCCGAAGAGGGCATGCTTGCTGCAAGAGCGTAGGTGAGTGGTAAGTAACATAGGCGGGGGTAGAGGTTGCACCCTCAGCAGCTTCACCGGTTTCATACACTTTTTCCAGTTCTTTTGGTTCGGGGACCCAGATCGAAAGCAGCGAGTAGCTTCACTAGTAGATCAGAGTCCAGTCATTGATCCCCTTGGAATGGGGGCTGGGGTCTCTAGAGCAGCACTTTCATCTCCAGATCGTGATGGACCATAAAGAAGTTCTTTTTGGGGAATAGGAATGAGTTGGTATCCGTGTGCCCTTCCGCGGCCTATAAACTAGAGATAGAGCTATGGATCCGAATTTTAGATATATTCCTTCATGAGCCTGATCCAGACGACCTTCGAGATCGAGATGAAGCAGCAGTTGATACGGTGCTTGCTTCTACCGATCCACCAGCATCAGAGACAGAGACTTCTTTCTTTGGCAGCTTTCAAAGGCAAAACCAGGAGTAGCGGATCGAGCCCTTACTACCTAAGATCCTGCAATTGAAGAAGAAGTGGATTCTTGAGTGATAAAATTACAGATCCACAAGCTAAAAAGGAAGCAGCTGTTGTAGGCGCTGGAGCTGGTATAAGAAGGAACCGTAAACTGGATCTCTAACTATCTGATGTTTTTCATCTGCGCCGGAAAGCCTGAAAGCGGGGCTATGTCAATGCAACATCGATGTAGGGGGCTCTTTCTATGTTTCCTTGCCATTGAATCACAGAAGAATTTGGGGATGGAAAAATAGAGCAACTCGTACTACCTAATATTCCGCTCTAGGCCTAGTGCTACTCGCAGTAGATTCAACCAATCTGCCTAGATCGGAAAGAGATAGCTCTAAGAGCAGCTAAGCCCTCTAAAGAATAAAAAACCAGCCTTAAGAAGGAATGGGTGAAGGAAAGAACTATCCTCATCTTAAAGGACATAGAATAGCCACCCTAATGAGGATATAAAAACTCTCGTTGAAAGGATTAAGAGATCCCCTCAGGGAAGAGTTAAGACCTATCAAACCCAGCCATTTATACCAGCGCTGTGGAGATAGAAAGGCTGATGGATGGATCCTTCCACTGTCTTTGAACCGAGACTAGGCAATTGAGAAGACCATAGCATAGAGAGCATAGAAAAGCCTCTCTCTCATCCACTTTGAGCTCAATAAACAGCAGCTGGGCTGGAAGAGCATCAATCGGTGCATCTTCCGCTTCCAAAGTCTTCGTCTTTGCCCAACATCTTCTGCATACGACTTTCCACTGGTTCCATTCCTGATGACTTCTCCGAATGAAGGAAGAAGTCAGTGAGAAAGGGCCTGAGTAAATCAGTCGTAGGTCAGGAAGACCTCAGGCTCTTCAAGACCTGATGGGTTCTTGCACATGCTTGCTTTCCAACATGAGCTTCTTCTGAGCCCTCAACATGGCAAATGAAGCCAATCTTCTTGGTTGGTACAGACTAGCTCGGGGCTTGCTTTCGTAGGGTCCAAATGGCGTCCGAGTAGTGCATCATTTTCACTCACTCTGGCCCCTCAACATAGGAATTGGATGGATGACTCACTCTCTCTTGAATGAGATGTCAAACTGGTCCTCAGAGCCCCTCTCTTTTAGATGACTGATCAACACCTGGTACTGACGAGCTACCCCTGACGAAAGCACAGACCTATCTCCGGCTGACTCTCCTGGTCACCGAAACACGGACAAGGGCTTCTCTTACCTCATTCACCCCCAGGATCAACAGGATTGGTTGGGTGGCTGGAAGCTGACTGATCAGCTCGAAAGAAGAACGCAACGAATTCTGAATGATCAGGAAGGGTGAGGAGGGGCTGAAACCTAACTAAGCCGTCCTCTTTTCTCTCTAAAAAATTGGATACTCCAAATCGCGTATACGACACGTATCGGACGCGTATCGGCATTCATAGAATTTACTAAAATTTACATTGCTTATAATCTTATTTCATATATTAGCATCTTCTCAATAGTTTACAATGGTGATTGATATTACGTGATCGAGTATGTGATAACTGATAAAGTATATATGAGACTTACTTAGATTACCATTCACATTCACATTCACATTCTTGAATATCAAAAATGTTTTCCACAACTCTACTGACTTTCTATCATTAAGCTAAAAAAATTTCTAATATGAAAAACTGAAGATGAGTTCCAAAGTACGTTTTAACAAATGAATCATGAAGGTTCATCCTACACTTGAATAGCTTTACAAAATCTACTAATTCTACATATCTGGCAAGTTCACCCCTAAACAAAAAAGTCAAGTTCCAGTTAATACTCCTTAAAGGATATATATATATATATATATAAAACTCCTTAAAGGATCAAGCTATCGAGGACGACTGGAAATCTGCTAACTACATGGAGGACCACGACATCCTAACTCTTTTAAACATTTACGGGGGAACAATTTTCATTTTATTTGCTTCCACTACTTACCAACATTAGTACGGGATTGAGGTATTGAACTGGGAAAAGGAAATAAAAGATGAGAGAGGTCACCCAATTACCTTCTCTATTTCTTCCTAGTCCTTTCTGGTAAATCCAAGCTCCTTGTCTAAGAAACCCAATTACGATTTTTCTACTGAACACACAAAGAAACAAAAATAATTCAGTAAGGCTTACCTGAAATTGAATGAATTTGGTGAAGGGAAAATAATTGCACTGAAGCTTACCTGGTTCACTTTTAATAAAAACGGATGAATGGGAGAAGATATGAAAATGAGTTTTGTATCTAATGGAAATTTCAGTAATAGATTAGCTGCCCATGTTTTGGACATTTGTTGGTTCTATCGTGGCAATATGATTGGCCTATTTAAGGGTTTATGAATCTTTTGCCATAAGTTTTCTATTTAGATAAATGTGCATACGTATTAGTTGAAGAAATAGTTTTTTCTATTAAATTATTGAGATATTTAATTTCTTAATGCTATGCTTAATTCAACACTTACAGAAATGCTAGTTAAGTAGTTATATAAAAGAGAGTGTGTGAGAGACGGAAACACAGAATAAACGAAACTCACACCATGCTTCATCTCCTCAATATCCTTTTCATTTATAGCTCTGCACCACCTTTTTCTCCACCACCCTTTTCTCCTCCTCCACCATTATCTCCACTACCATTCTCTCCACCATTCCCTCCACCATCCTTCCCGCCACCACTACCACCACCCTCCTCCTCACAACATCACAATGAATTTGCCAATATCATAAATACTCTTAAAAAGGTTCTAAAATGGCTTTTAGGCTTTATGGCGGCAGCTGTAACTGTTGCGACTTTTGTTAGCATCTGTTGGAAGTGCATGAGATGGGTGTTTTGTTTTGGAAAAACAAAAAAAGAACGAAGAAAAAAGAAACATAAAAGTGGAAGTACCAGCTCTACAGAAATGGAAAGTAGAAGTGGTGCTGTAGAAATGGAAAGTAGAAGTGGTGCTGTAGAAAGCCGTCAGGATGACTTGGAAGATCCATCAGCTTTAGAGCCTGAGGAAAGAGAAGTCCCTTGGTTTGAGTGGGAGAAGGCGGTTTGGAAATGGTGAGGGAGTTAGGAGTTTGTTTGTTATGTAATGTAATGTAACTAATATAAGCTTAAGTATGAAGATGAGAAGATCACTGGTGTAAGAAAGATAATGGAAGTTGGTTATTATTATCGAAACAAAATATTTTTCCTCGCCGCTTTTACCAGGCCACTTCATTTTCGTTTATGTTGATCGACTTAAACTCCCCTGTAGATGGATTCTTGTCTGTAAATTTCCTTCTACCATTTCATTGATTTTCATGTTGATTGACTTATATTTTATGTCATTTTACTGTCTCAAATAATCTCTTAGTGTCTCAAATGAGTTCTTAATAAAACTGGCCGGTGAGTCCGAGAAGAAAGATTAAGGGTGCTAAACTCTCTCTTTCATTTTATTGGGCAAAATTGGGTACTTTGAGTTTATCTTTCTTTATTAAATCCAGCTATAAAATAGGTCATTTATCTCTTTGCATTGCAAAATCGTGGACGTGTTAAAAACAAAACAAGGGTGCAATGATTCTTTTAACCAAATTCAATTGTTAAGTTACAGAGTGAGCAGCAAGTAATCTAATTTCAGTTGTAGATTGAAAATGACATGCCCATGCATTTTGTTTGGTGTTTCACTCTTTGTTTTGCACTTTTGCTCGTTAGCTGAACAAATCCAATGGGCCTCCGAATTGAGTCCAAGCCCAATAAAACCGTCCCCTTAAACTTAATAAGCCAAAAAATGGTGTCAATGTTTCAAACCAATCCTACATTTTTCTCAATACCATATTTACCCTCTCACATTTTTCTAAAACCCAACAGCCCAGTTACGTGTTTTGCTTCTCCTGGAATTTTACTGAACGAACTGAAATCCGAGCAAAGGTAGAATGGCTTCTGAAACTTTGGTAATTGACAATTGGTCACTCTTTATTTTATCCATTTGAAAGAAATTATGTGAGTTTTTTGTTAATTTGTTTTATTGTTAAATGAAGGATTGCCAACTTTCTGTTCGACAAGTGAATCCTCGACAATATGACCATATGACCGAGTATGGTATCAATTTTTTTTCTGTGTTTGTGGCCTTGTGGGAAACCGAATCTGGAACTGTTATATAAGACCCATCAATGATTATGATAAGGGCCAATTTCACGACAGTTGATATTGTCTCCCACAACTATAAGTCTATAACACAGGCATATAAAATGAAAAAATGTGAACGAACTTCAGACTTTTCACCTATCATGGGTCACGGAAAGCAGAAAGTTTAGATTTTTTTTACATTAAATAGTTCTAAACAAAAATCTGTCATCGCACTAGCTTACACGACACTGCTTAAGGGTTCTAAGTTAAGGTATTCTCGGTTCTTTTGAATTTTGTTAACAAATTTTTCTTTATGTGCTAAGTTAAAAAAGGGGTGACTGGGAAAGGTGGGTAGGGGAACAAAATGGTTTCTTGGTAGTTTTTCTCTTTCTCAAATCCTGCTATTAAATAGGTCATTTATGTCCTTTGACATTGCAAAATCAAGCGTGGAATTTCTTACCGTGTTGGTTTTGTTGGCCAATTAAAGTTTTAAATCAGTCTGTAAGAAAATTACAATCATCACATTAGCAGAAGATGAACATTGGAAGAATAAGAAAGTAGAGAAGAAAAAAAAAAAGGAAAAGGGAAATAATACTATAGTTGTGAACTGTGAATATCAACGTCAAACTCACAATGTCTAATGCATGCGTTTGTGGGAACATTGTCACACCAAAAAGGTGTAGTTTACCAGCACAATTGTTGTTTCATTCGTACTTCAGGATGACTGAAATTTTCTGACTAGTTCTGAAAAATCGAAATTCCAATATATTCCTACTAAATTTCAAATTTTACAATCATCCGTAGTAGTATAATGTTATTTCAATTCCATTTCGTTTTAATTAAAAACCAAAATATTTGACGGAATTCTGCAATTACATTAGTAATCACAAATTTATTATCCCCATGTTTATATGCAAGTAGAGTACATAAAAACATGATGATCACCGAGCGGAAGCAACAACTCCAATGTGCGTGCTTAGCTAGTAAAAGAAGTCATGAAAGGATAGGTTATACAATATAAATATATAATCTATAAGAGTTTGAATCGGTTCCTTTAGAAAAAAACAATGAAAAAGAAAAAAGAAAATCTCACAAGCTAATAAGTTTCCTAAAATAGGGCCAGGTATAGAAAGAAAATGACATTCCAACGCCGTCAAGTTAAAGGAGGTATTACCAATAAGAGCGTGGGTAAATTATGGCACTGGTGTTCAAATTTATGAAATGGCATGGCACTTCATATCTTGTAATCTCATACAGGCTTTGACACATAAATTATTCTTATGCATGCATACCAAAGTACCAAACAACGTGTTTCCTTCTTGCAATGATTCTTCCTTCTTGCAATGATTCTTTTGACCAAGTTCAATATTCTTTAACCACAGTTTTACAATATAGGTTAATATAGGTTGTTAAGTTAAAGAGTGAGTAGCAATTAATCTAATTAAAGGTGCAGATAGAAAATGACATGCCATCCATTTTGGTTGGTGTTTGACGGTTTGTTTTGCTCAATTGCACACTGAGCTGAAAAAATATCAGTGTTCTAAAAAACGCTAGGCGGCAGTTGGGCTGTGGGAGAGCGCTTAGGGCGTAAGCCTTCTAGGCAGTGTCTAGACGGATTAGGTGCTAGGTGATTTTTTTTTATAATATATATAATAATTCGTCCACACATATACTACAAGAAATGAAAAAAATCATTTACTATAACTCAAAAAATAAACACAAACAAAGATATACTTATTACAAAAATGCGTAATAATTGAGGAATATTGACTTCATATAAAAACATACTCTTTGTTATAGTGACATATAATTTACATTAGACTTAAGTCTTTTAAACTCATTCAAATCTTAAGCCTACACGAGTCTTTATTTTTCAACATTTAATCATTCAAAAAAAAAAAACTTAGTTGGATCGCCTAGAGGCCGCCTAGTCAGTCCACCGATTTTTTAAACGATTAGGGCCTAAGCAAGTCGGTTGAGCACCGCCTAGCGCCTAGAGACTGCCTAGACTGATTTTTAGAACAATGTGAAAAATCATGAAAACATAACCCAATCTAAACCAGGCCAGCCCAATGGGCCTCCAAATTTAGCACAGGCCCGACAAAGCCGTCACTTGTCACTAAACAAAAAACAAGTGTCATCTTAAACTTAAACCCATCAACTGTTTGAAGAAAATTTTCTTCCGCCACCAAAAAAACCAAAAAATGGTGTCAATTCAAGCTTTATTATTTCAAACCCATCCTTCATTTTTCTCAATACCATCTTTACCCTCTTACATTTCTCTAAAACCCAACAACACAGTTACTTGTTATGCTTCTCCTGGTATTACTGATAGAACTGAAATCCGTCTTGGTTTGCCAAGTAAAGGTAGAATGGCTTCTGAAACTTTGGAACTACTCAAGGTAATAATTCACATTTCACACTCCTTATTTATCCATTTCAAATAAAGTATGTTTCTTTTTGTTAATTTGTTTGGTATTAATCAAGGATTGCCAACTTTCCGTTCGACAAGTGAACCCTCGACAGTATGTAGCTGAAATTCCACAGGTAATTTGCTGCAATTTTTGAACTGCAATGTTGTTTAGTTGAACATATGAATGTTGTTTAGTTGGGACATATATAAATATGACCAAGGTATCTATTGATGTTTGTTGCAGCTCTCAAACTTGGAAGTATGGTTTCAGAGGCCAAAAGATATTGTTCGCAAATTGTTGACTGGAGATTTGGACCTTGGTATTGTGGGTCTTGATACACTGTCTGAATACGGCCAGGTAGGTGTTAAACATTGATAATTGAGTTGGCTATGGTATTCTCAGTTCAAATTTTGTGCAGTGTAATCTAATCTTCAAACGAAATAGTTAGGAAGTCAATTCTATGAATTAGTTGTGTCTTAATTAAGTAGCATGACTAATGAGAGTATGCCCAAATTTTTCTAAGAGTTCTTATTGTTTTGGCCCCCCTTACCTTGGCTTGGACATAACTCAGACAAAGTAGACTTTTTTACTTTTAACGGTTTGGACATCGTTTTCAATATGGGATGTGAACTAGTACTATTAAACCCTGGGATCATTAATTGGATGTTATCAAATTATGATAATATGAAGAAATCAATTCTGTTGCAACATGGACCTGATCTTAGTTTGATTAAGTGCCAATTGTATGAGAAGTAATCGTGTAGTACGGGTACTGTCTTCGGTCAAATGACATGATCTTTGTTACCTGAAACTTAGTTTGCGATTGAAGTCTTTAGTTTTTTAGAGTGATTGGTGGGCTCATACTTACCATGAAAGGTTTATTCTGTATATAACTTTTGCAGGGGAATGAAGATTTGATTCTAGTTCATGATGCGCTCGAGTATGGGGATTGTCACTTATCTATTGCAGTACGTACTTCTTATGTTAGCTTTGTTTATTGGCTAAAACTAGCATGCTGAATTTTGTCTGTTGTTATCTTCAATACTCTATTCTGATAATTGCGTTTTGTAAATTGCAGATTCCCAAGTACGGAATTTTCGAAAATATAAATTCACTCAGTGAGCTAACACAAATGCCTCAATGGACCAAAGATAAGCCTCTGCGAGTTGCAACTGGCTTTACCTATGTATGTTCATAATTTAATACCTCCTTTTGCAATGATTTCATTGTTCTTTCTCAGTGTTTGTTTAAAATTCTTTTCATATGTTCACAAGTATATACTTGGTTCTTTTTCCTTTGTCAGTTGGGCCCTAAATTTGTGAAAGAGAAGGGATTGGAGCACGTTACTTTCTCAACAGCTGATGGTGCACTGGAGGCAGCCCCTGCGGTAGGTATTTCTTCTTAACTGTAGAAATTTCTTATGGTTCATTGTATTACCATTCCTTTGTATTGTATTCCCCTCTTTCATAGCATCTGGTTCTGTAAGTTAGAATTCTCTTGTTGTCCTTAGACGTGGCTTCTTTTCTTTTACTATCCTTGTTTTTCCTCATCTTGTATACACACATGCATGCACATACATATGGTTTAAATCCAGTTACTACCATTATTTGACAAATTTGTTTGAAAACGGATTAAAGGGATCCCCTAAATGATGAGATAAGTGCTGATCTTTTGTGAGGATTATCTCTTCATCATAGATCATCCCGCTTAGCTCTAATATCTTTAACCTCATAAAATATTGTACACAATTACAAAATAATGGACAGTCAATACCTTCCATATTCCCTATCCACTTTGACATAGTTAGAGGTATTGGAACATACTGATTTTCTGAGAGCACTGGACTCACATAGAACATACAATTGCAAGCAAAACACACCAACATCAGCCCATGACAACAGCTCAACAGTGTAAGAAAGAAGTTGAGATTTCAACGTAAAACACCTACTCTAATTAGATCTATGTGAATACTATCAATCTGTTCTATCTGAGCAGATAAAAGACATATTACCTATGAACGACTTTTGTGTTTGTTGTATTTCTGTTTCTTCTAGGTGTCATTCTGATGTGTCCGGGAACTCCTTTGCTGGCGTTTCTCCTTGTTGCCTATGGTTTTCTTAACATTTTCTTTTTTGTTTTAGATGGGTATAGCAGATGCTATTTTAGATCTCGTCAGTAGTGGAACAACCTTGCGCGAAAATAACTTGAAAGAAATTGAAGGTGGAATTGTGTTAGAAAGCCAGGTAGCCTTTATTTCTAATTTTTGTATGCAGCTGCTTTCCTAATTTCACTTTCTTATGTCTTGTTAATAGCAAAAATAAAAAAATTTGGGTTTTCTCTCACATTTATTGTTCTCTAGGCTGTACTTGTCGCAAGCAAGAAATCTCTTATCCAGCGAGAAGGTGTTTTGGACACTACTCATGAAATTCTTGAAAGACTGGAAGCTCATTTGAGGGCAGTTGGTCAGTTCACGGTGGGCATCGTATTGTTTGTTTGAATTTTTTTTACCCTCAACTCCTTGTCTTGCACTCTTAAGTCATACCCTTTTGGTGGCAGGTAACTGCAAATATGAGGGGAAGTAGTGCAGAGGAAGTGGCTGAGAGAATTCTAAGCCAGCCGTCATTATCTGGGTTGCAGGCAAGTGTTCAGAAGGAGAGTCTTAACAATTTTCTTCCTTCTCTGAGTAGGACATACACAGACCACATTTCATTATAGATTTATAGTAGTAATTTTTACAAGAATGCTATCACAAACTTTCAGAATGGGTTGAGGTTAACTTGTATTTTATATAGTAATCTTTTTCTATATGCATTTCTGCCAAAAGTGTGAGAAATACATGGTGGTTATACACATACAAATGATTTTCCAGTTTACAATAGCTGACATAGGGATTAGTGGACTCTGCTGGGGGGAAGAGAATTTGATAGTTGATGTTACCTTTGCTTTCCATCCCTACTTCTTTAAATATAATAGCCTCTCATCAATACTATCTGAGGGAATTCTTAGCTGATGTCCAATGACCCAAATATGATGTGATTCTTTCTATGAAAAAATCTACGATGCCATTTTCTTTTCCTCCAAGTACTGTACTATATTAAAGGTTTTCTTATTTTGAGTGGGGTTTTCACAAATAAAGGTTCTGTTGTATTTTTTTTGATTTAGTTTTGAGATGATTTTTAGTAGTATTTCATACAGCATTTGTTGTTAACCGAGAGCAGTTACTGAGATCTTGACATGATTAATAGGGGCCTACAGTAAGTCCCGTTTTCTGCAAACGTGATGGAAAGGTTGCATCAGACTTCTACGCAATAGTTATTTGTGTACCCAAAAAGGCATTATACAAGTCTGTTCGACAGCTGAGAGCGGTAAGAAACTTTTCCTACTTCACTCATATTACTCTGCGTCAGTTCAATTAATTATTGCATTTTATTCAATTACTCTATCCATAAACTTGAAATACTTTTCATCAATGTTACATTGGCAAGCATTGTGTGCTCAAATCCAAGTTTTGGCTGACATGACAACATAAAATCTTATATTGCAAAGTATTCAAGTTTTGGCTAAATGGATTCATCCAAGTTGGATATTCACGATATACCTCTGCTGAACTTTTCGGTTCAAGAATTCTTTTTATACAAGTTGCTGCCTTGTGAATTCAGTTGTCTATTTTCGTGTGTCAAACCAGATTGGCGGAAGTGGGGTTCTTATTTCTCCATTGACGTACATTTTCGATGAAGAGACTCCAAGATGGTGTAATCTTCTCTCGACCCTTGGCCTTTGATCTTAAGAAGAAGCCAATTTATTGGCAGTAGATGATGGAGAGAATCTATAACACATTTTCTTGAGGCTTAACCAGGAAGTTCATTTACTGTATCTTAAACACTTGAACATGTATTTCTTTTTTGTGAACTATCTATTCATTTTGAATAGTAGAAACAATTCAAAGTTAGGTTGCCCTACACTTCATCTGTTCCAATCCAATAAAACCAAGGCTGCTATTCTTTTGCATTCATTTTCCACATTGTAAAGAAGTCCAAAATGGCTTGTATGGTCACACTGCTCGCTCGTCGACAGCCACACATGGAGTGAATATAATATCGGTAACAAGTATCACGGAATTTTGTTATAAAATGGATCAGAATCAGATACATTTTTTTGTTAGTTGGTGAACGTAACAAATTCAGTGGGTGTAAATAATGACACACCTATAACAACAACAACAACAACAACAACTTTAAAAAAAAAAAAAAAAAAAAATCTTTTATACCTATCTTGTAATACCTAATCTCTTTCATACCTTCCTCCAAACTTAGCCTCATTTCCCCCAAAAACACACCAGATTTCAGACCACCCCTCAATATTTCCAGATCCCATCTAAACTTTCCACGTCATCAATCAAATCTTAAGATCTTAAAAAAAAAAAAAAAAAAAAAAAAAATTCAATATGGCCTGAGCCAGATTACACCAATCCGAATCCGGACGTGATAATAGACCATGACCATTTCGATCGAATACCGGACTCATTATTACTAATCGTATTTAACAAAATCGAGGACGTGAAAACATTAGGACGGTGTTGCGTAGTCTCGCGTAGATTCTACGCCCTCGTGCCACAAGTTGACAACGTGGTCGTACGCGTAGACTGTGTGATTTCAGATGATGACTCGTCATCTGGAAGTGGTTGTAGTGATAAAAATCGAGGGGTGTTCTCGAGTTTTGTTAGATTCTTTTACGGTGGGATTGTTAAGCCACTACAATCAATTGGGCAGTTTCTTGGTTCGTCGAAAAGATCGAATGGTGGTGGGTCTATAAATTCGACTACTGCTTCGACGTCGGATGATGAGATTGGATCATCATCATCAAGTGGTGTGACTCATCATTCACCAACACAGGTGTTGAAGAATTTTAACGAGATTCGTAGTCTTCGAATTGAGCTGCCCAGTGGGGAATTGGGGATAGGGGATGCGGTTTTATTGAAATGGCGAGCGGATTTTGGTTCATCGCTTGATAATTGTTTCATTTTAGGCGCGTCGTCGGTTATTCCTAAGGAGAATAATGTTACTGTGGCTGTTGGTAATAGTTCAGATGATAATGGGAGTATTCCTGAATCGTTTTATACAAATGGGGGTTTGAAATTGCGAGTGGTTTGGACTATTAGCTCTTTGATTGCTGCTTCTGCTAGGCATTATTTGCTACAGCCTATAATTGCTGAGCATCAGACGCTTAACAGTTTGGTTTTAACTGATTCGGATGGGCAAGGGATGCTTTGTATGAATAAAGATCAGCTGGAAGAACTGAGGGTGAAGCCGTTATCACCATCTACTGCGGCGAAAAGAACACTTGTGCCTGCTCTTAATATGAGGCTTTGGTATGCACCACATTTGGAGCTTCCTAATGGGGTTGTGTTGAAGGGGGCGACATTAGTTGCTATTCGACCGAGTGAACAGACACTGGTTAAGAAGGATGTGTCTGATGGATCTTGGGTTTCGACTGCATTTGAGGAGCCTTATGGTACTGCTGCCAAGCTTTTGGTGAAAAGACGGACCTATTGTCTTGAGATGAATTCATTCTGAGAGGCATTCTAGCCAAGGTAAATTCTATTGTTTCCTAATTATGTTAAAAAAAATGTTAATGGACAGTTTGTAGTTATGTGGTATGAACTGTAGTGTAATCTTAGATGCCAGTACAGAGACTATATCAGTAACAAAAATACAAATGTCGATATCTTATGAATCTGATTGTTGAAACAGTATAATATATAAGAATTACAGTATAAAGTATATTACTGTATAGGAGCATATTTTGCAATGGAGTATCCAAAAAAGAATTACAATCACATTTCGTGTAATGGTAGGATTGGTTGATGAGGTCCCCATTTGGTGTTGCTATAAATTTGTAGTTTATTTTTCCTTTGATTGGTGGCTCACTCTTTGATCATTATTTTTTTTTAAACTTAACCCATTGTCCAAGTTGCTGTCCAAAGTGGTTAGAAAAAAGTGTAGGAATCATGCTTTTCCCAATTCCCACTTTTGGATCGCAATTGAAATGGTTAATGTAAGTTATTGGGGATTGAAAAACTAGGTCAAATTAAATTAAGCAAATTTGAGAAAATTAAGGAAATGCCAAATGGGACTGCAAATTTGCCAAAGTTTCTTCTTTACGATCTATTGTAGTATAATATTTGTATGTATGTTCTATCGTCATCATACTATGCAAGTACCCATATCAATAACACAAAGGAAGAATGGTTAGCAAGTGAGAAAATAATGTTATGAGAAAAATCAGGAATAACATTATGGTACCACATATACTGTTAAGAAATGAAAACTTGGAGTTTAAGGTCTTGCAAATTACGATTGAGAATGGTCTGTCTATCCCCAGCTTGCTTTTTTCCATGAGAAAGAAAAACGACTCATGTTTGATATAATATTTAGTACATATGAACATGTCATAACATGTAAATTGGTTGTTTTAGGTCATAATTTAAGTTTCGTTGTAATCTATTCTAATTCCGTGGAGAGTCGCATAGTAGATTAAGTGCATCAGTCAACCATGGTTCGGAGTATCGGTATATGTGTATTGAAGGTTGAACCAAAAGAATCGGGCTAGGGAGGAACAAAGTAATTTTTTAAGACAAGGCTGAACCATTCAAAAGGATTGTGGGTAACTTAAATTATTTAGTGGGGAATTGGCTATTTGTTCATCTGGCAATGAGGAACATCATCTGAGATAGTACGACTGGTATTGTATCCTGAGATATGAACATATCATGAGGAACATCATCTGAGATAGTACGACCAGTATTGTATCCTGAGATATGAACATATCATGACTTGTAAATTGGCTATTATAGGTCATACTTTATGTTTCTTGGTATTGTATTTTAATTCCACAGGGAGTCACATAGTAGGTAGGTGTAGTGCATTGGTCGACCATCATGGTTGTGTATAACGATGTTGTTGTATATAATGAGTTTCTGAAGCGTATGTCTGTCGGAGATATGGACCATATATCATTACAATTGGTAAACTTGCAGAGTTTCAATCATATATCACCATATATCATTACAATTGGTTTCTTAAAAGTCCATATGTTTATGTTAAGTATTTTGGATGATTTTCATCATCAAATCTTGTTTGCTTCTACTCTACCATTGCCTCATTCAATGATTCAAGCTTCTGTATTGGCCAACCCCAAATAGATGCAAGCCTACAATCCACTCCTCTTTTCAGTGATATAAAATTTGCTTTCTACTATTAAAAGTCTCATGCATAAGAAAGATATATTATTTATGTGCTTGAGGATATTCATTTAGGCAAAAAAAATTTATTCTTTTTGGCTTTCAGTTTTTCTTCTTTTTTCTTTTAATTTCTGTCATCTAATTTCATACATGGTCGATGGACTTCAGGAGCTCCATCTTTTTTATGCTAACAATCTCCTAATTCATTCAATTCACTATGATTTCAGGTGAACTGGTGAAAAAGGTGGTTCCTGTGTTTTGGATGCCAAGGTTGGGTGAGGTGGCTCCCATATTCCAGCCATACAAGTCTTCACTCTTTTTCGTCAGATGGTTCTTACTTCCTACAGCAGAAATGAAGATTCCAAGTGAATGTCTTTCCAATTGTGCTCCAGTGCTTCAGCTGAAAACTGGAATGTATCTGCTTTTAATTTATTTCTGCTCACACGCTCATAATAATGCACGCATCCAACTAGGCAAATATCATAAGAGTTTTGAGATTGTAGACATCTGTTTCAGTTGAAAATGTCTTAAATAATGTAAATATTGTAGTTATTATGTCAGTTATCTTATTTACAATACCTTCCACATATTATGAGTTTCCTTCTGCCTCTATTTGGTTGATCTTTGGTTCTTTTTGCAAATATTGCATTCTTCGGCAGAGTGCACTTTTGTTTGTTATCTTTTAGGAGAGAAGAGATAGATATTTGGGTGAGGCGCCAGTCATCCCATATCGTGAGACTCAGGAAGGTTTTAAAATTTGGCTGTATTCTTATAAAAAGGAGATCTAATGTCAAAACTCATATGTGACTATGCTTCCTTATTTGGTCATGTACTCATATTGGAATGTTGATGCAAATGAACAAGGCTCTTGCGTTTTGTATGTGCTGCTTGCCTGCTTTTGGGCCATTTTAATCGAGCAAAAGTAATGATAATCGTCAACATTTCGATCATCAAATTTTGTAGCAATGTTCGCCATGTTTAGATCTTCTGTTGGTAGATTGCGTTATATTTCTTGGGAGATCATTTGCCTTCGGTAGTTCAAATTAAAACTGTTATGCCAATTCATTGATCCTTGCGATCTGAGAATACCGAAGAGAAAAACTAGTGTAACAAAACCCACAAAGAAAAGGTTGGCAACTTGGCACTCCAACAGGTTGCCCTCTAGAATCAACCTTTGCTCCCTCCACTTGTCTCTCCACCACCATCACCAATTGTTGGGTATTTGCATGCGATCAAAAGACGATGCCTTGTGGTTGATGAAAGTGATTGAGCAAATATCGAACCTCCCCCCACCCCCCGTGATGCCATATCCCATTATGTGTCTATGTCACCAGTGAAAATTTGTATGGGCAGGAGTCACATTGAGAATAAACTATTTGAGGGCGACGTTTGATTGCATTTCGTGGTGAAATCCCATTTGAAAATGAAACGATCGACATTGAAGTTCTATCAAAATTTGCAGCTATAAAATGCTAGTATGCTACAGACTTTGGATAAAACTTTTCAGGATCAAAGTTCCAAAATCATTTTCCTTGAATATTTCCCTCTATCCACTTAAAACAACAAAACAAACGAGAAAGAAAGACAATGACACAAATCCAAAGTACTTCTTAAACCTTTTTTAATATTTAGATAAGCCTCAGATGCGACCACCTTGACAATGGACTCCCTCCAAACATCCAGAAACAAGCAAATACCTACATCAAGAATGTTAGTGTTCTTATTTTCATGGGATAGTACATGTCTATATCCAAATCGCGCAGTTGTAGCCTTATAGCAACCACCATGAATAATTAACATAGCAATCACCCAAACACCCATGTATATACATCAAAAAGTTTATGATATGATTTAAACGAGTCAGCTTTAGCTGATTTGGATTTTGGCAGTAAATGATAAATGACATATAGAAGCAATATGTAAATTTGCATACATGAACATTGTCTTTGTAGCGAATTCTCAATAGAAATATAATTTACAGGGAAATTGAGAACAGAAAAACAAAAAGATGTAATACCTTAATCATCATTACTATTAATCCCTAATGCAGACACCACCTATTGGATTAAGAATATAAGCGATAAAATGTAAAATGTGCCCAGCACAAGCTTGTAAGGGGTACCCTACATATATGTTCCAGCTAGAACGCAAGTCATGTAATTTCCCCCATATTCTCACCATCCAATGTTGGTTCCGATTCGTAAGGATTGCTGATTGAAGATAAGCAGAAGCCGCTTGTTTAACCAATTGGTTTCTAATGCATATATTCGACGAATCGAAACCATTACCTGCCAAAATATGTGTTACAAAAATGAGTTGAAAAAATTTAATTAGAAATGTAGCAGTAACCTACATTACCTTCGTAATTTGTTGCAGTTGTAAAAGTAGGAGAATGTGGGAGGATATCTCTCAAACTTGTGTACTTCTGATCATCTAGTAATGGGCACCGGATGATATTAGCCGAATCGTTTTTAAATCTTAATGACAATACTTTTTCAAATTTTTTCATCTCCATCTCCAATTTCACAATCCATGAAAAAAAAAAAAAAAAAAACAGATTAATCAATGGTGAGTTCTGAATTTAGAGAATAATTTTGTGGACATACACCTATTTGTTGTCTACAAAACTCACGTGCTTATTGGTGGAGAGGCTGCCCAGAAAAACTATTTACCTGCCCGAAAAAATTGTTTATCTGGCACACATAGTGTTTGGACCAATGAGAAACTGTCCTACAAGTCAGTCCACAAATTCGCTCTCCTGAATTTATTGCCACCACTTCTTAAGCCAAGAAATTGATTATATGTTTGTTTTTCATTTTGAGAAACTGAAATAGAGAATTTGGTGTTTACCTATTTTTTAAGCAGTACCATCAATAGAGTGCTTTTGTCCCGGACAAAACGTTCTGTGGCATATTTATTTGAACTTATTGGCTTAGTCATGCATTTTCATGTCGCTATTCTCTTTTGGGTATATAGTTCCGTGGTGGAACCGTGATTCTATGGTGCGAGATTATGTGCACACCCTACCCACTTAAAAAAAATATATGTAATTTTTTTTTGTCAGAAGGTCTAAATAATAAATATCAACAAAATTATGCATTTATTTCAATTCACAAAACTAAAATGCGTTGACTACTAATAAGAATTTAATATGGACTAACGAAGTTAAGTACTTAAGACACTTAAGCCATTAATTATTGATACTACTATGTCTATATATATGTCTATGTCTAGTTCACAAGTCTACATCAATTCAATAAATTGTTAACTTTCTAGCTATAATGTTATAAGTCTATATAACCCTATTATCATGTGGAAAAAACTATAAAAGATTAATATTGAAAGTAAAAAATTATCTTATTTTGTTTTATTTTGTTTTTGTTTTTTTTAGTGGAATTTTTATTGATAATGATAACGAATTTTACAAATAATTAGGGTAATTTGCACAGCAAGTCTTTTCTGAATTTGTTTTTGTTTTTTTTGTTAAGGTCTAACGCTTGTTTAAGAATTGAAAGTGAAAGAAAGGAGGGAGAGTTCATGGGTTTGTTATGGGTGATTATAATTATACAAACGACCGGTTGGGCTTTGGGCCTTTGGCTATTTGTTTTTTAGTCTCATTAACCTATTAAATATTCAAAGACACATTTGTTGATAATGATAACAAGTTTTACAAATAATTAGGATAAGCTGCGCAACAAGTCCTTTCTGATTTTTTTTTGGTTAAGGTGTAACGCTTACTTAAGACTTGAGAGTGAAAAAAAAAAGAGAGTCTACGGATTTGTTATGAGTGATTAGAATTATACAAATTGACCGGTTGGGTTTTGGGCCTTTGGCTATTTGTTTTTTAGTCATATTAACCTATTAAACATTCAAAGACACATTTGTCCATCTTTAATGGTTTTGAACTCAAAATAAATGATAAATGATAATTTTGTAAGGACAAAATGAGAAGTAAAAAAAACGTTGGCTTATTAGAATATTTTTTATTAGTTTTTTTTTTCATACTATTTTTTTTGTTGATTATATTCTCACTATAGTTGTAAATTTTTTTAGAGTGCGTTAGTGAAAGTTTGCTAAAAAAATTGGGGGATGCGAGTCCTTATAGTTTAAAATTTTTTCTAAGTAATTAGTTATGTGATAGTGCAGCTTTTCTAATCTTAAGAGGTGCAACCGGAGTAATACTACACTGACACAGAAACTTGACACAGTCAACCAACACACTGAGGTGGACGCTGACTTATCAAGTTCCATCTAAGCAAAAGTCAACCCTAAACCAAACCCTTTTTTATTTGTTTTATTTTTTTATTTATTAAACCCTTCGTCTCTCATCTCTTCTTTTTCAAACTCAAAAAAAAAAAAACACCAAATAACACCTTAACTTATTGATCGTAATATACCTGTTTTAATTATTTGTAATTGTTTACTTCTTTCTTTTAGGAATGGAGCAAGAAATTTCTGAATTTGACAATATAAGTGTAGAAATGCATGAGGATGAGGGTATCAATGATAAAGAATTGGAAGATACAATTGATGTTGATGTGGGTATGGAGAATGAATTTGCTCAAGAAGAAAAAGTGGGAGATCCGAAAATAGGAATGGTGTTTGATAATCTTTGAAGGATTGTTTGAATATTACACTAAATACGGTAGTGAGAATGGGTTTCCAATAAAGAAAAGGTCTTCGTCGGGCGGAGATGATGGGGTGGTTCGATGGGTGCTTTTACATGTTCTCGATCGGGCAAGACAGAGAGCATTTCAAGAAATGCTTTCAAATTGCATCTAGTTACAAAAAACCCAATGTAATGCGAAGCTTAGAGTCGCTTTAGATTCGATGGAAAGTGGCGGGTGACATCCGTAGTACTTGATCATAATCATGG
The DNA here is from genome assembly GCF_015680905.1 of Coptis chinensis. Lineage (NCBI taxonomy): Eukaryota > Viridiplantae > Streptophyta > Magnoliopsida > Ranunculales > Ranunculaceae > Coptis > Coptis chinensis. The sequence continues at coordinate 82,126,443 of NC_141464.1, forward strand.
TTTGAGTCCAGAAAGTCACGATATTTCATAAGAAATCGTGAAATTGAACCGACGCGTGTCAAAAGGAAACTTGAGATAAATGATCAAGCCCTCATATTCGCCAAACAAAAGTTATTCTTCTTTGGCGGTAGAAGTGGGTGGACTTGATAAACTACCGTATTTGGATAAAGATTGTCGTAATTATGTTGAGAAATCCAGATGGTTAAGGCTTGGCAATGGGGATGCTTTACGGTGCTCGTAATTACTTAGCAAAAATGCAAGCAGATAATTCTAACTTCTATTTCCTCATGGATTTAGATGACAAAGTGGTAGAATAAGAAATTTATTTTGGGCGACGCAAAGGAGCAGAGCAAAGATATGAGGAATTCGGTGATGTGATCACGTTCGACACAACTTACTTAACTAATAAGTATGACATGCCGTTTGCTCCTTTTGTGGGTGTGAATCATCACGGTCAGTCAATCTTGTTGGGTTGTGCTTTACTATCACGTGAAGACACCAAGACTTTTTCTTGGGTTTTTCAGACTTGGCTTGGTTGTATGGGTGGTCGTGCTCCTAATGCAATAATTACAGACCGAGACAAAGCCATGCAAAATGCTATAGAAATTGTGTTTCCGAATGCACGCCATAGGTGGTGTATATGGCACATCATGAAAAAGTTACCTCAAAAATTACGGGTTCATAAGAAGTACGAGTCAATTAAGTTTGCGATGCAACAAACTGTTTATAATTCCTTAACAACCACCGAATTCGAAGGGAGATGGAACAAGTTTATTGAGAAGTATGATCTTAAGGAAAATAGATGGTTAGATGATTTGTATAAGGAGAGTCATCGTTGGGTTCCTGCATTTGTAAAAGATATTTTTTGGGCGGGAATGTCAAGTACTCAAAGAAGTGAGAGCATGAATGCATTTTTTGACGGGTATGTCAATTCAAAGACTACATTGAAACAATTTGTCGAGCAATATGAGAATGCATTACGGAGCAAGGCTGAGAAAGAAAACCAAGAAGATTTTAATTCCTTCAACTCCCGGGTCCCATGTATTACTCACTATAAAATTGAGAAACAATTTCAGGATGCTTATACAACTGCAAAATTCAAGGAGTTTCAGAAGGAGTTAATGGGGAAGCTCTACTGTGATGTGTCTTCGGTTAAAAAGGAATGTGGCATTGAGGTGTATGAAATTTCTGAAGATGTTATGGTTGGAGAGGTAAATTTGCAACTTACTTTTACAGTTTGCTTCAACCCAGATGACAGTGACATCAAGTGCAATTGTCGCTTGTTTGAGTTTAGAGAGGAATCGTATGTAAACACATTATTGTCGTATTAATTCAAAAAAAGATTCAAAATATACCTGAAAAGTACATTCTTCATCGATGGAGGAAAGATGTAAAGAGGTGTCATACAAAGGTTAAAATCAGTTACTTTGATTGGATGCAAAACCCTAAGAATGAACGTTTTGATAGGATGTGTAATGCCTTCTATGAAATAGCAGACTTGGCAACTGATAATGAAGATAAGACAAATATTGTTATGAAGTGGATTAATGGCTTGAATAATGAACTAAAGAAAGGTGAAGGAGCATGTGCGAGTAGTCAGCCAATTACATGTGGAAGTGAGCAACCTACTGCATGTGAAACTAGTGGTAATGTTCATACTACAACTAAGGATAATGGCCTTATTCGTAGTCCTCAATCAGTTCGTGGTGCAGGTCGTCCACCTTTCAAGCGGAAGACAAGCAAGCTGGAACAAGCTGTTAAAAAGTTGTAAGAAAAGAAGAAGAAAGAGGGAAGCGAGAACAAGTCGTTAAAATGAACCAAGGAAAGAAGAAAGGGGTGAGCACAATTGAAAATACAATGAATGATTTAGATTTGGAGAAGGTTTGCAAACAACCGTATTGAAATGTTTTTTTTTTAATATTTGATTTTACTTTTTTTTTTTAGTTATTTGCTCATTTGTATGAATTTTACTTTAAATGTAGGACCCAATTGGTGGATCAGAAGTTATGGAGTCAGGCGAGACACAAGAAAGCATTGCATTAAAGGTTTATATTTATTATAGTTTATTGCTGTTTATTATTATATTATTTTTTGAAGTTGTTTCGATGAATTGGATTTATATTCTTGGTACGTAGGATACAATTGGTGGAGCATAACTTATGGAGTTTGGTGGAAGCATTTAGTAGGCATAAATGAAGAATGAGAGTTAGTCGAAGCAAACCGCTTCTTTTACTCTTAGTTGTTTGTATATTACGGAATGACAAAGATAAAAATACCATTTTTATGTCCCTACTTATGGTTTCTTTCTCTTGCAGGTTTTACTCAAATTTTTGCTATATTGGGTGATCATTTGATTCATATGTTTGAGAGCTATTTTGGCGGGTTGAAGGCGCATATGTGACATGGTGCTTTTGTTGGGGTTTGTGATAGGACTTTTAGGGGAGTTTTGTATCACAAAGTCAAGTGTCTTTGTGATCACATTCTTTTTGTAGCATGTCGAGAATATTGTATTGGCTAGAGTGGGTTTTAATCTTTTTGTATGTTGGTTAAACATTGGAAACAAAGTGTAACAAGTACTCCATGTGAGGATATTGATATAAATGAATGTTTCATTGATTTTTTTTTTAGTTGTATCATTGATTTGTTTTAGCATGATTTTTATGTCCGAGATCTTTCTCGCCTTCTAAGATCCTTTTCGTGTCCGACTTTCTTTAGTGAAGCCTTTCCCAATTTAGTAGGATCCTTAAGAAGTGTTTTGGAATCTTTCTTATCTTTAGAAACACTTCCAGTTTTTTGGACTCTGGTGCGTATTTAAAAACCATTACCACTGTGTAATATTATGTTCATTTGGATGGTCTCAGTGCGTATTTAAAAACATTACCATTGTGTAATATTATCTTTCTTTGGATGGTAGAAACCTTAAACTGATTTCCCACCACAGGTAGTGATTAATTGTGAACAGGAGAACCACATAAATAGAAGACTTACTGACTATTGTACATTACAGGTGATACGGTTATACGCAATTGAGTAAGTGGAATTGGCTTTTGAAGTCGAGTTTTGCCCATGGAGACCTACTCAAAAACGAGAGAAAGTTTCTCTCATTGAAAAACTTTTTGATCAACGCGATGACTTGACCATGCAACAAGTTGCAGCCTGCGGGTTCGGCCCAAGGAGGAGAGGAAGGGGTGGCGTCCCCCGCAACTTTACTGAGGGCAAGTAGAATCGAACAAAATAGGCGGATGAATGGAAAGGTCCGAGTCTGCGACAATGCTTGTCAAGACAGAATAGTCATTGACACTTGGGAGTTATTCAGATTGGGCTGATTGGCACCTTGGATATAGTTGAATAACCTATGGAATCCAAGTTTAGTGGCCTTCTCAAAAGAAATGTCACGAACAGAGCGACATCCATGCAGAATCTCAGAAAGTCTAATCGCAAAAATCAGATTCAAGTGAACAAAATTTGTGAATTGGGGTGACTCAATTCCATTACTTAAGATGAATACACTTAATCAAGTATCAATTCAGAATTAGGACATAAAGCTCAACTTTCCATTTTGCTATCACGTAAGCCCAACATCGAGATCCAACAAGGATTAGTAGTCATATGAAACTGGAAACTCTCCACCTTTATACGGCTTAAAACTAAAATTAAAACTCTAACCCAACAACAAGAATTAGAAATCCTCTTTTTCCCCTATATATAATAACCCTTTCTTTGTTACGTCATACATAAGCAGTCTGTAAAGTCTAATCGCAAAATCAGATTCAGTGTGAACAACTGTGAATTGGGGTGACTCGATTCCATTACTTAAGATGAATACACTTAATCAAGTATCAATTCAGAATTAGGACATAAAGCTCAACTTTCCATTTTGCTATGCAGAAGCCCAACATCAGTATCCAACAAGGATTAGTAGTCATATGAAACTGGAAACTCTCCTGAATACAGGGCCGGCCCTGAACTTTGAGGGGCCCAAGGCGAGTTTCTTAAAATGGGCCTATATTATTGAGAAAAAAAACAAGTCTTTTATACAGTGTTCTAAAAATGCTAGGCGGTAGTCGGGCGGTGGGAGAGCGCCTAACGCCTAGACTTTCTAGGCAGTGCCTAGATGGATTAGGCGCTAGACAGTTTTTTTCCTTAATATATAATAATACACACATATACTACAAGAAATGAAAAAAATCATTTACCATAACTTAAAAAATAAACACATACAAAAATACTTATTACAAAAATACATAATAGTTGAGAAATATTGACTTCATATAAAAACATACTCTTTGTTATAGTGGCATATAATTTACATTAGATTTAAGTCTTTTAAACTCATTCAAATCTTAAGCCTACACGGGCTTTTATTTTTTGACATTTAATCATTCAAAAAAAAAAAAAAAAACTTGACTGGACCGCCTAGACTCACCTAGCCCGTCTAATCGGTCCGTCTAGACCCGCCTAGTCGGTCCACCAATTTTTTAAACGACTAGGGCCTAAGCGAGTCGGTTGGGCACCGCCTAGACCGAATTTTAGAACAATACTTTTATACGATGGGATGTGGGCCAATGTTTGAGTGGACTGGACTGAACAACCTTGAGTCCTTTACATGTGGTCTAGTGGGTATAAAATTATACTTGGGGGCCCAAAATTTAACCAACAAAAAGTGGGGGCCCTAAGCCGCCTAGTTGGCCCCTCCGAGCCGCCCCTTTGAATAATTCGAGAACCAACAAGAATTAGAAATCCTCTTTTCCCCTATATATAATAACCCTTTCTTTGTTACGTCATACATAAGCAGCAAACTCACAAGCCAAGAAAAAAAAAGTCACAAACAAACTCACAACCCTAGCTTTCTATTCCAGATGTTTTTCCTTTGTTTTCAACAATAAAATATAGTAGTATAGTAGAAGATATTATCATGTGTACAATAATGTAAAGAGATATGAAGACATTCCACATTTGAGTTGGAATACAACATACCTCTCCTTCAAACTGATATAAAGACCCAGAGGATGCCTAAAGATGCTCCCATATTTCTGGCAAGCCTCGCCAATAGTTTTCCTGCTTTCAAGTAATATACAAGAATGTCTATTGGATTTTGGTGGATTCGAACCACCGTCTCTTGAGATGTCGTAGAGATGCACTCAGACTCTCAAGCGCTTTACCGTTTAAGCTAAAAATCCACTTAGGTATACAAAAAGAACATCTACACATACCCAAGGATCAATTACCAAAAAAATATTTGCATTCAAGCAGCATAAACGTGCAGTATAAAAAACTTGAAAAAAAACACACAAACAAACCATGAATATGCCATAGTCTTGTCTTGATTCAGTAGACAAACTAGAAAAAGTTTCCCAATGACCCAAATCTATGTATCTCCAAGCTGGGGTTTCTATTCGAGTAGAATCATTAGAAAGAACCTTCAATCATAAAAAGTCCAATAGTAGAAAACCAGTTGACTAAAGACCAATATGACAGGAAACAAAATTGTCAAACATAAAGTTAAACTTCAACCATCTCAAGCAAAAAGAGCATATTTCTGCTGGTGTAGAGCACCTGAGCTCACAATCAAGTTTCACATTTATTTGACAATAGTTTACAATGTCCAAACTTTTTCAGACATTTTTTCAAACAGTTCATGTACCCTTACTGCTTTTAATTTCTGTCTTTTTGAAGTATGTATGCAAAACTTTTTTCTCCAATGAACTAAAAATTACACAGACGCAAGGATTATTCTTGACCAGAATTAGTTATCTTTCTCGAGAGACCATTTGAGGTCTCATCCATCAAACGGTGGGGCAAACCTCTGTGCCACATTTTATGACTAGACTGTTTATAGAACAATTTGGCTAGTGGAAGTGAAAGCCAATAGAGAAAAACACACACGAACCAAACTAGAAAAAATTACCTGTGCAAGTTTGCTACTTGTGTATCCCACCAAACTAGAAAATTTCCTTTTGCCAGAATTAACATTCATGTCTTCAGTATCGACAAAGCCAACAGTATGCATCTGGGAAAAAAAATAAGAAAAAAAAACAATTGATTGGATACATCAGTGCAATAGGAGATTAATTCTTCAGATAAAGTTATGAAGTAAATAGCTTTATAACACAATTTTATCAACAATGAAGAATGGTATATAAGGAACTTACAATAGAGTTCACATTAACAATGCGGCTTGGGGAGCCTCTAATAAGAGACGGTAAAAGTAATATTGAGAGTAATGTTGGTGACAGATGGTTCTTCATACCCATCCTTTGAAAAACGTTGTGGTTCTGATCACGAAGAAAGGTAAGGGATGGGAGAGAAAGAGCGAGAAGACAAGGGCTTTGAGTTTTTTTATCAAAGAAACGAAAAGAAAAATGGTATGTTTGACTTTTGATTACGTGGACATAACACGTCACTAGCCACCTCAGTGTGTTAGTTGACTGTGTCGATATTCTGTGTCAGTGTAGTATTACTCATGCAACCGCCCCCACACACAACCCCTATATATATCCATCTATGATGTTACAAAGTTAGTTTTTGATTTTACACTATCTTTTTTCCATTGGACAAAAATTTCCCATATATTAGAAGACACTTTTTAGTTTAAATTTCATAGGCAATCAACAAAGTGATCAACATGCATAGAACCTTTCATTCATTTTCACTTCCAAGAGCTTTCATGGCAAAATCTTCCGTACAAGTACATCCATTGCTCTCTTTTGTATTTTTTTCTTATTAATATTTTTTGGAAGGGGAGAAAAGTTTATACTTTCTATGCATGCTTATATATTTCAAGGAAAAAAACCTAAAAAACTCATTTTCCATATGTGAAATAAACACGCCCTTAAGAGGCTATGTGAACTTTACCACATATGCATGTCTGCAATTGCTATGCATTTCCTAAAAACAATGCAACCATTATAATTGTTAGCAATATATATACTTCAAAATTTAAGGTGCGGGAGATGCTCTTAAGTCTTACCTAACAAGTATGGATTAATCAATCATGATTAAGTAATTAAGGGAAGGGAAATTACTAGTCAATGTCTACATATAACAAAATATTAATAAGCTAAACCAGCAAATGTCTCCTGGTCAATTTCTTAAGGCACAACCCTCACCAATGACCATATCCAAATTGGTTCAACAAACATCTTCAACTAGCACCTAGAAAATTGGTTCAACAAACATCTTCAACCAGCACCTAGATATTAAAGTATGACTACGAGTGATCGATTTAGTTGAGTACATTTTGATGGTGTCCAGCATAGCAATATGCACTCCTTGGATATTCCATGCAACGATCTCTAACAAAGTTTCTGTAAACGTGGCAAATCCTTATTGGACCAACAACGTCGACAGGCATGCTTTTTAAAAAATTCTTCCGACATCTGTCAAAAAACATACGAACACAAGATTTTGTCAACTTCACCAAAAGTCAAAGCTCATTGGTCCCTTTTCCAAAATGCCAAACCCGAAAATTCTTCAATATCGACCGAAATCAAAATCAAAGTAGGACTGTCAATGGATCGGTTTGGGTTGGGTTTTGGAAAATCCGAACCCAAATCGATAAAAAAAATTAAAACCCAAAATTGAACCAAACTAATAAAAAAATTGGGAACTTAAAACCGAATCAAACTGATAAGATATATTACAAACTGAATCCGAACTGAAAACTATAAAATCAATTAAATTTTAAATTAAATCAATTAATTTCAATCCCATAATTAATAAACATATTCAAAATTAATTATAAATATTATTAAAATGTCATTTTATTGATTCGGATTCATATCAATTCGGTGGAGAACAAACCCAAAACCAAACCAATAACTTATTGATTGAGTTAAGTTTTTTGGGTCGGTTTTATCGGTTTGGTTTGAATCGGTTATTGGGTTATTGAAACCCATTAACAGCCTTATAATAAGTGTTAAAATAATAAAATCCATACCGACAACTATATTACCACGACATTCCAACCGAGATAAAACACGTGGCGCTATAAAACCGTGTTCATTTCAATTCCAGCTGAAATTTTGGCCCATTGATTTCATTTCACATCAAACAGTTTTTCTTTCCCTCTTTATTACTTTCTTTCAATTTAAACATCTTCCATTTTTTTTATTTTTTGTTAAAGATTGTTTCTTTGATCTCTTTTCTTTACTTTGGGTGATGGTGATGGTGAAAGCAAATGTTAATGAGAAGAGTGATGAAATAATAAGTAAGAAACAAAAGGGGCCAACATGGGTTTGGGTTCTTGGAGCTGTTTTAGCAGTTTTATTAGCTGTTTTTGCTTCAAAGTATTCTTATTTTGATCAGAATAACAAGTCTTGTGATTGTAAGGTATACCTTTTTTTATTAGTTTTTGTTGAATTTTGTTGTAGAACTTGTTTTTATTACTGTTTTCTTTTGTTTATGACTAGAATTAAGCCCGAGTTGTGATGAAGTGAGAATCTAATTGCTTAATGTAGGATTGACTATAGAATGCATTATGAAAAGTCAAGTAGGCAATGAATGGTAGTTGATAACTGTGTATGAAGTTTTGATAGTAGCTTGTGAGTCGATGAATATATGTTATAGTTTTGATTTTGATTACTGTTATTGAACCCTGTGTTTGTGTAGGATTCACGTAAATATACTGGTATGGTAGAGGATTGTTGTTGTGATTATGAGACGGTAGATAGTCTGAACAATGAAGTACTAAATCCATTGTTGCAAGAGCTTGTTACAACTCCATTTTTCCGGTATTTTAAGGTATGCTCTTATCATTTTGTTATTAATATTATATGTTATCCAAACTGAGTTATTGGTCTTTGTCGTAATTAGCTTTTTGCTATCCTTTCTAAGAATTACTTGTAAACACATACTCGCTCTTGTAGGAGGGAGAAGTGCTTATAGATATACTTGATATAAGTCCATATAACATAAATTACTTAGCAAGTAGAGTCAAGAGATTCTGAGGTTCTTTCTTATTTAGTTTATATCATTGGTATTTTGAGTGAACATTTTCAGTTGATCTGCCACTGAAATATTTTGTGATCCCTATTACAGGTCAAATTGTGGTGTGATTGTCCTTTCTGGCCTGATGATGGTATGTGCCGTCTGCGAGATTGCAGTGTCTGCGAGTGTCCAGATAATGAATTTCCTGAACCATTTAAGAAGCCGTTTCTAAATAGGCTTTCAAGTGATGATCTAATTTGTCAAGAGGGAAAGCCGCAAGCTACTGTTGATCGTACTTTAGATAGCAAAGCTTTTAGAGGATGGGTAGATATAGACAATCCATGGACGAATGATGATGAGACTGATAATGGTATACACTATCTTAGTTTTCTTTAGTTACTTGGCTGAATATTATTGTTCAAGGAAAAGTTAAGATGTTGTGTAGTGCTTAATTTCTTTGGCTGTAGTTTGAGTTTTAATTAACATCTAGGAACCACGAAGCGGATTTGTTTTTGAAATTATGTACTGCTGAAGTCCTTTGTGGATTGTTATGCACTTTAGCTAGATTTGCAAACAATTTTCTATTGAGATTTTGTCAATGATACCTATGTTTTGGTCAAGGATATTCATCTTGGATCATTCTCAATGTTTTTTTTTTTATCAGGTGAGATGACATATGTAAATCTTCAACTGAATCCTGAGAGATACACTGGTTATGTAGGTCCATCAGCTAGAAGAATATGGGATGCTGTGTACACCGAGAATTGTCCAAACCGTGAGTCATCCCTTTCTTATTTTTTTGCTGGATTGATATTATGCGTAAGGAATGCATTTTATTATATTTTGGTGAATTCTATTATTTCTTCATCATTGTATTTAATAAAATGTTACTATGTATAGTCAATATATAATTCTTATATAATATTTTCATTAATGAATATGACTTTCGTTTTTGAGTTATTTACAAAGGTGTTACACTAAACATTTGTTCACTGAGACTAGGATGGAGTATTGCATTTTCTTTGGACTACGTCTTTGAAATATTATACTTCGTTCAAATGTCGCATCTGGCATCTTTAGAAAACTTTGATGAATCCCTGATATATCCCACTGAGGCAGGAGTTTGACTACCTTACTGATTTCTTAACAAATTTCTGGTGTTTTTCGTAGTGTTTTTTTTTCCTTGTCCAAAATTTGTTACTTCATGGTTGATAAGGACACAATTCAATTGTTAGCATTTGTAATTGTATTTACAATAGATTATAGATCTTGTTGCTTTACAGATTTGTAGGTAGTATAGATTCTAAGAAAGTATACTTAGTTTGCAGTAGTTCCTTCCATCATCTTTTTATAAGATAACAATATGAGTTTATTAGTACTTTTACTTTTCTGTACTATTGTGAATACTGAAGGTAGTTACTAATTGTTTTGATTAGCACAATTAGTTCTACTTGCATCAGTGTAGCTGTATAGTTAATGTTTGTTGAGATCCAACTTTCTGTGCAGACCCATCTGAAGCCTTTTGCCAAGAGAAAAGAGTATTGTACAAGTTGATCTCTGGTCTTCACGCTTCCATCTCCGTCCACATAGCTGCTGATTATCTCCTTGATGAAGCTACCAATTTGGTTGGTTATAGACTTCGTAGACACAGTTTTAAACTTTCTTATCATAACTTTCTACTTATCATAAAATGTTGTTTTCTTTTTCCTTACTGTTTGGGACTTGGGAGTATGTGGTAATTCAGAGCCATTTTCTTTGATTCTGTTATTTGTACGTTTTCGACTAACGGGACCTCTGTTTTCTATATCTCCATCACCATATTGTTTGTATTACTATATTGAACTATATTAGTATGACCAGTTGTAGATAACTGATACAGTTTCTGCTACTCTATCGTGTGCAGTGGGGTCAAAATCTTGAGCTGTTGTCTGACAGAGTGCTTAGATACCCAGATCGCGTTAGGAACTTGTACTTCACATATCTCTTTGTCCTAAGAGCTGTGACAAAGGTGAGTGTCAATTGTGACGTTTAATTTTTTTAGACTTTGAATAGGTTCTCATATTAGCAACTATTTGTGTATGTGTGTTTCAGGCGGCAGATTATTTGGAACATGCCGAATACAGCACTGGTAATCCAGCAGAAGACCTGAAATCACAGTCCTTAGTAAGACAACTTCTTTACAATCCCAAGTTACAAGCTGCGTGTCCACTCCCCTTTGATGAAGCCAAGTTATGGCAAGGGCAAAGTGAGCCTGAGCTGAGGCAGCAAATTCAGAATCAATTTAGAAACATCAGGTGGCGTTCCATGTTACCATATTATGTTCTGTCAAATATGTTAGCCAGATTACTTGTCACTTGTTTCAATTCTTTATATACAATGATAAAATCTATCCTTGAAATGCAGTGCATTGATGGACTGTGTTGGGTGTGAGAAGTGTCGACTTTGGGGAAAGCTTCAAGTTCTTGGTCTTGGCACTGCACTGAAGATACTTTTCTCTGTTAATGGGCATACTAATGTGGATCAGCCTGTAAGTCCTTCTATACATATTTAGTTGATGTGGTGCCTGTCTTTTGGTTAAGATTAGCTGGTTTTGTTTTTTTATTTTTTATTTTGAAGTTTTTAGAGAAAAGAGAAATACTTAAGGCTTTGCGTTTAATGTACGTAATGGAGATGGTCGTGCTCCTAATAGATTTTATTTACTTGTTTATTTATCTATTTATTCATATTTAAACTTCTTATTTACCCTCTCCTTTGATTAGTGTAGCATGTGTGCTACCGATCAAAGAATATGAGAAGTGAAAGTGTGTGTCTTTGCTATCGATGATGAAAGGCTAACACGTTGTGGACAATATCCACACTTTCAATAGCAACTAAAGATTGATTTTTTCCTCTAATTTTTAATCCTGTTTGTAGTAGAAGATTGGTTTTCTAACATGTACAGTTTACCATTCAGTTACAGTTGCAAAGGAATGAAGTGATTGCACTAGTCAACCTTCTCAACCGACTCTCAGAGTCTATTAAATTTGTACATGAAATACATGAAATGGATCCCGCAATTGAAAAAACCGTGAAGGATGGAGTGTCTGCACACAGTGGAGAGACCAGCACATGGAAACGCTTGTTGAAGTCTGTCATTGGGCCACAGTAAGTTCTCTATAATGCATATGAATTGTTGTCATGAATCAACTCATTGTCCCTTTTGGCCTTTGGTAGTATTGGATGAAACTGACTTCTATTTATTTGTGCTCTGTTCTAGATAATTGCAACTTGGCATTGGCAAGGGGATTTTGGAAAGTATAGCAGGGACAATTTTGCTGATCGACTGAATTTCAATTTTGGAAAGTAGAGTAGGGAGTACACCCATGGTAATGGAGAGTCGGTAGGAAACTGAAAACTGTAATTCACTTTTTGGAACATGTATTTTCATGCACACTGCAAGACATGAGCTTTATAGGTATAGTCTCAGAAAAAAACAAAGCGGAAGAAATTGTACTTTGTAAGTTGGAACACCCACATATATACATTCAAAATCTCACAAGATACTAGTAAGAAAGTTCTGTTTAACGTGATTTGGGCAGTTGATTATCTTAATGTATCTTATTAGTATTTTACAGTCTCACAGATAGTATAAGGGAGTTTCTTTAATACTTTCGTCATTCTATTTTATACTAATTTCTTCCTCCATTTTATAAGTAAATTATAGTTGTCGCCAATTTTAGAGATTTTCTGTAATGTGGTCACTTGGTCAATAACCAAGATCTAGAACTTCGGCAGTATGGTTAGCACATGGTATGAGGCTTGATGACAACATTTTAGTATCAAGTGGATTTCAATTCTAAACATGAAACTTAGTTTTTTAAGATCACATTGGATGGTTTTTAAAAAGAAAAAGAAAAATAATTTCCAAATATGCATCCAAGACAATATTATTCAAATAACCAAACCAACAAGCAACAACAACTAAATCTTCAGAAAGTGTTACCAACCATGAACCATCCATGACTAGAATTACATTACATATTGAACATATCAGGGGGAACTTGTAACTTGTAATGGCATATACTCTTTTTAACTTTCTCAGTAATGCTATATAAAGTTATAGTTTTCCATCGCAGTCAAGTTCATTAAGAAGCATTAGCAAATAGCAATGGAACTTGACGATGTATATGGTGTCGACCTTCAATATAATAAACGGAATGTAAATTGCAACCAATCGGTCTTTATATCACAGCATGGGGCTATAGAGGACTAGTGATACGTAACATCATGGAAACACAAACTCAGAACTGCAAGCAACAAACCCTCTAAAACTAGGGCTGTCAATGGGCCACGCCAGGCCCAAAACCAGATTGAATTCAAACCGATAAGATAGGGACTTAGAATTTAAATATTGTCTAATTAAAACAAATTGGGCGTTGATGATTATGGACATAACTTGTAATGGCATATACTCTTTTTAACTTTCTCAGTAACTATAAAAGTAATAGTTTTCCATTTTTTCAGTTTTTAGCAAATAAGCAATGGAACTTAAATTTATGTGTCGACCTTCAATATATAAACGGAAAATGGTAAGAATCGGTCTTTATATCACAGATGGATTAGTGGTGTAGTGTCACCTATAAGTTTCAGAACTAGAGTCTTACTACATTCTATTTCAATTTTTTTAGAAAAATAATAAAAAAATACACTATTTCCCATGTAAAACTTTATTGGACTAGACCGAGACTTGGACTTTTAAGAAACGAGTCCAATGGCTCCTATCCTTTTAATAACGGCAAATAAAATCAAAGGTTATTTTTTAGTTTTTCAAATAAGTATTTTTAAATTTGTATCCTTATTTTAAAATGGTAAGAGGCTTTGATGGATTATGTAGTGTCAATTAATGATCGAGTCTTAAATCTACGTTTCTACTTCAATTTTTTTTTTAAAAATTAAAAATACACTGTTTCCATGTAAAATTATTGGACTTTAGTTCTTGAACTTTTAAGACAAAATTAATCATTTTAAAGAGTAAAATCATTTTACTTTATCTTATTTCTTTATATATGGGATGGAGTCATCATTTTAAAAAAAGAAGATAGAGTCCAAAAATCCCCATCGAAAAGACTGACTGTTGACTTTTGGATATTATAGTCACATTTTAAGGAGATGGCCCGTTGACAGCCCTACTCTAAAACCAGACTAAAATTCCAAACTTAACTTTCGACAAAAACTGCCAAACCGAAATATACCAGAAACTGACGGCACGAGATCTTGTACAAAGAAACAAACTTTGAGAAAGTAGCTGAATCCTTGTTACAAGGTTTTGGAATCCAAAATAAAATAAAATAAATTGATTAATGAGTTTACTTTTAAAACATTATAATAAAAATAATATTCCAAAACTACCCAACTGCTCCACCACCTTTAAATAACACTTCCAAGTATTGGTTATGTGTTTGCCATTGCTGGTTTTTTCAGTTTTTAAGTAATGGATGGTGATCAAGCTAGTTCATCTTCATTAGGACCTGCTGGTGTTTCACATCCTTCTTGGCGACACAAAGGTATAAATAATAATAATAATAATATGTTTCATTGTTTTGGTTTGCATTGTTGGTCTTTTTATGGTGGTTTGAAGATTGAGGGAAGTCATTAGTAGAATCAAAGAGAAAGATATTGTTTTGATTATGTTTGGCAACCTTGCAGTTCTATATCAATTTACACAACAAAGTCTCCCAGCTTGTAAACCTGTTTTGACACCAACATGGGTGAGAAATGTGCCATCTTAGTTCTTGAGTTTGTTTTTTTTCAGAATATATTCTTATACAATTTGTATGTAATATGTGTTTGTTTCTTTTCAGGTGATTACTTGTTTTTTCTTGGTGGGCGTTATATTTATTCCTGTTGGTCTTACTGCTCTACGTGCTTCTCAAAGTGTAATATCTCTGTTTACTTGATGTTTCAATTGCATGTAGATATGAGCTGCAATACTTTTGATTTTAGTTCAAAAGCACAGGGGATTGAGTCTGTTAAGTTAATTTGCTTTTGTACATTACTTTCTAGGTTGTTGAAATTGTGGACCGTTACGACACTGAATGTATACCCAAGGCATTTCAAGGTAATAAGGTGGCATACATTACAGACAGTTTAAGTCCCAAGAACTGCACTCGATTTTGAAGGTGATAATTAATGTTTCTTATTATTGGTAAAATTCAATTCCTTTTATTTGATTTTGAGCAAGAAGCTATTATATCGTACTCATACCAATCTTAAAGTATAAGAGAGTCCTGATTGCAAATAAAGTCAGTAGCCCACTCCCCAAAAGCTTGGACACGCACTAGCCCAATTAAGCAATGCCTCTTTGACCGCTTCCACTATCTTTGGAAGGCCCTTCTCCTTATACTCGAATCATCAAGTTTCTTTCCGTCCACCAAGTCCATATAATAGCGCTTGGAATATGATCCACTAGCAGTTTAGCTTCACTATATAAGTATATAATGGACCCGCAATCAACTCCTTCACCAATGCATCTCTAACGTTTAATGGTAAATCCCCAGGTCTATCGAATGAACAATGGAATGATGGGAGGATGAAAGGTGGTCCAGTTAAATTGGTCTGAACTCTGAAGGGGGTCTAATTATATAACCAAATGCCTGTCCAGTGTCCATGACCCTAGTATTTGACTTTTGGTTACGTGGGATGGGATACGTCACGGACATAAAAACTGAAAAACTAATATGGGTGGTTACTGGCAGGACACCAAGAGATACTTGGTGCAATATGCAGGGCAGATCTACATATACTATGACTTTCTTGCCACACCAAATGATTAGTCTTGGACAGTTCAAATTTAACCCTCTGCGCAAATGGTTTATTTATTTATTTATTACAAATAATAGGCACATATAGTTTGTTCTGCTTCAACTATTTGCAATGAGTCATAGAGTCATGGACCTACAATGCCAAATGGAAATCTCATCAATTTTACTAAATCAGATTGTTCACAGATGGGAACTCTGCTAACAGGAATTATGTTGTAGGTGCATAAGCGTATGGAAGCTCCAATTAATATCTACTATGAGCTCGATAACTACTACCAAAACCATCGGAGGTAAGAGTTATTCTCATAGCATCAGTTTTTTTGGTGTTATCTTTTCACTGGAAATTACTGATTCATTGAAGAAAAAAGTATTGTTGTAACATCTTTTCAGGTATGTTAAAAAAAAAAAATCATTGCTTGGATTGAAGAAAAAATCATTGCTTGGGGCGAGAAAAAAAAATCATTTCAGCTAAGTCCCTAAATAAATTTCAGGTATGTTAAAAGTAGAAGTGATCAGCAGCTTACACATGGATTGAAGTACGATGACACTAGCTCATGCAAACCTGAAGACACAAACAATGGGCTCCCTATCGTTCCTTGTGGATTAATTGCTTGGAGTTTATTCAATGATACTTTTAGTTTTGTACGTCAGAGATCAGAGCTGAAGGTCAATAGGAGGAACATTGCTTGGAAAAGTGACAGAGATCACAAGTTTGGGAAGCACGTGTATCCCTTCAATTTCCAGAATGGGACCTTGATTGGTGGTGGAAGACTTGATCCAAATGTTCCTGTAAGTATTAACAGTTAGAGAGGTAGTGTATTTGAGTTCCAGTTCTTTAAGAAAATAGCTTGTTCCTCTAAGGCTCAATAATCAACTTGCTAAGAATGTTAATCACCGTAATCAGCACTTTACATATGGCTGTTCGTACCAGGATTGGCAAACATAAGTACCCATTGTCACACCACTGATTTCAGAGAAAAGTTAGATTGGGTCTTCCAAGTTCCTTTGGCCAAATTTCAAACTGAGGAAGTTGATCTAACCTTTTGAAATTGTTGCTTTGAAGCTTTTTATTAAAAAAATGAAAATGATGGATAAGTACTAGAAAAATGACATTTACAGCCTTGTTGGGATAATGAAATCATAATCCATGCTACCTTTGCTAGAAGGTAATTGAGTATATTAGCAAAAGAAAAAAAAATTAAGTTTGTTACATCAGGTGAAAGCCCTGAGTGGGCTCTCCAACGTTACATATTCTACAATGGAGAACTGATTCTCTATCCTGTGTACAAATGTAGTCCTAGTATTCCACCATGTTTTCTCCTTTTTCAAGAGTTGATCCTTTTTTGGCACATTAGTCTGCCCCAAAATTTACCTCTCTAAAAGTACTTGTAAAGATGATATTGCCTTTGTCTTTTTATCTATTCCAGTCTGCTCTACATGTCCAGTGCACATTGTTGCTTTGATATGCTCTCACTCCCGCTAATGAATCAGATTCTACTCAAATGTATTCCCACCCCAGCTCCAGTGCCTTTAATATGCTACAAGTAATGACACTAGAAAATTAAAGTGCAACAGGAACACGAAGCGTCAAAGAAATTGACAATAGTTTGGACTTTATTTAGTTGGCCTAGCTAAACATTGGGTACTGACCGTTTGGATCAAGCGTGAGTGTTGGTCTTTTAAGTAGGTTAGGCTTATTGGATGTTGGTTTAGATTGTGAGGCCATGTGCAATGAAGTTGTGCTTGTTTTAGTTTGTGGTGTCTAAGTATAAGTTCGTTGCATGCTCATTCCATTGTGGTATATGAGAATTTAATATTCTTCATATTTCACACACACTGTATTATATTTATGTGAGATTTGCCAAATGTAATTGAGGATCAAGTGATGTGGATCACCAAAGACTTCAAGTGAAGAACTAAGCAAAAGTGCCTACCATGCTGGGTGGTTCAGTTTAGGCCATTGTGAACTGCATCCACTGAGGTGCTTCTTTTGTACTATCCAAGAGCTGCAATGGGTGTTATATTAAAGCTAGTTAGAGCGTGTGGTTGGTGAAGTTTTTACTTGAGTTAGATGTATGATAAGTGTAGAAATAAGTCAAATAACAAACAAGATAAACAGTCTGCTCATTGCTGATTCTATCATTTTAATAGTTTTAAATCTCTCAAAATGGATGACAACGATTAAAGAATTTGGTAAAGTAGATAACATGTTGCCTTTCACTTTTTTGTGGTTCCTTTGCGACTGTGAGGAAATAGTATGAACTAGGTGATGAAATTGTAGTTCCAATTTAAGACAACGAAATGAAACAAAAGAGTAAAATAAAAACAGTATAGTTATCTCATCTTTCTCCTGTGTGTTATTACCCAACATGTCATGTACCGCCGCAGTTGTAAGAGTGTCCTCTTTGTAACAATGGCATTCTTATTTTAGCCACCTTTTTTTTTCAGATGAGGTTTTTCTGACATCTTCTTTTGTACATCTATTAGCTAAGTGACCAGGAAGATCTTATTGTATGGATGCGTACTGCTGCTCTTCCTAGCTTTAGAAAGTTGTATGGCAGAATTGAAGAGGATTTAGAAGCTGATGAGGTGATTGAGGTGGACGTTATTAACAACTACAACACATACAGTTTTGGGGGCAAGAAAAAGCTTGTCCTTTCAACATCAAGCTGGTTGGGAGGAAAGAATGATTTCCTTGGGTTGGCCTATATTGCCGTTGGATCTTCATGCATCTTCATCTCATTTGTCTTCTTGCTGCTTCATGTGAAAAGTCCGAGGTAAAAAGGTTTGCCGCTTAACTAGTATGTTCTAATTTAGTTGCTTGCAATGTGCACATCTTGTAATTTCTGAGGTGTTTAGAGCAGATCACAGCTGTTTTTTCTATCATCTTATTGTGACATTCTAATACCTGCTAGTATAACACACGCTTGTCTACTTTTCTTGGTTTGCCAAGTCCAAAAACTAGGCACATCCTAGATATTGCTAGGATGCCTAGATCAAGTAGGGTGATTGGTCCAAAACCCCTCCTCCATATTGAATAAATGCTCCTAATTGCATTGTTTTTCTTTCTCATACTTACCTTATTCTAGTACCTTAATTATAGGTGATCAAATATTTTAATGTATTAACCCATTAATAGACAATTTGGGCCAGTGTAGTAGTGCACTACCTATAACTTAAAAGTGAAACTGCTTGTCATGTGCTGTTATGGTTGTCTGGATGACAAACTAAGGCTTGTCTATGTATTTCTGAGATTTGTCATTTATTTTTAATTCTTTTTTTTTAGTAAAAGGGAGATCTTATGTTAACATAAAGTCAAAAACAAGTACACTTCCCCTGTGAAATATCATCCCCAATTCCCCATCACCCCTTGGAAATTAGAAAATGGCTCTAGGGGCAGTCCACACTCTTACTCTGACCATGGGCTTGGCCCCAAGGTTCATGCTTTGTGCCAGCATATTCCCATGACGCAAGGAGCCTAAAACATTGTGGCTTGGCCCCAAGGTTCATTCTTTGCGTCAGCATATTCCCTTGACGAAAGGAGCCTAAAAATTGTGATTCAGCTTAGCAGGGGAGTGGTGGCGGGCACAAATTACAAGTGCCTAAAACCAAAGTACAAAGTTATTTACTAAATGGTGGCGCCTAGCTACCCACAATATCAACAAAGGTATAAGTTCTGAATGAAAGAGCCTCCGTGGAACAGTTGAAAATGTGCTCCTTAATGTTGAACAAAAGGTTACCAACAACCAAAGGTTATGTTCCGCTGGGGTTGAAAATCCTGGACTATAATGTACTTGTTATCAAAGCGTTGTTCCTGCCTTTATGGCATTTGCTACTTCTTACCTTCCGAAATGTTGTTTTTTTGCATCTACAGGCCTCGCGGTGATACACCTTACGTAATTTGGACCAGGAAGAGCAATGCTAGTTAAGACGAGTGTGACGGTGAACAAGCATATTTTGCATGCCGATCTTTAGAAAGACGTTGTTCCTGCAAGAGGGGGATGCACCTATACTTGTAATCAGATTCAAGTGTACAGAATTTATATGAGATATGGATGTGGATGGTGGCAAACTACTAAGAACTGTATGAAATCGTGTCTCATACTGCATTGTGTATCAAATTTTGGAATCATCAAAAATCATATATTATACTGTATTGTGTCTCAGGTTCTGGAAAGATCGTATTTTTTATGTGTAACAAAGTAGTATGTACAAAACCAATGAGCGACTGTATATATATAAACTTTGCAGGGAATGAAAGGGGTGGCTGGGTTTAAATATTGCAAACCATCTACAAAGAAACTGATCGTATCGGCAGAATTTATCTCAATAAGAGAACGAATTTGTGGACAGGCATAGAAATGACAACTCCTAGTGTTCCATGCCAAACGGATTCAAATAATATACGTGATTTTGCGCACTGAATATACAGGGGCCGGAAATTAAATTCTGTGAATATGAAGATACACATCGTATACTAGAGAAGGCCACAGAGTCTCTTTCCCTTATGCTTTCATGAAAATTACAAGAAGTTAACTAAACGTGAAAGCCCAGCCTCTTCATTCTTGTGGACCAAGTACAAGGAAGGCCACTCTTGCCCAAAAAGGAGAAAGTTTGCAAAATTGAAAATGAAATATGAAAGAACACGTCCATTAGTTTTGAATCTTCTTTGGAATCATTTCTTGCCTCCTCAGTAATAGTCTCTAGTTTTGGAGAATTTGATGACTTCTTTCTATGATAAATGAGCCTGGCTGGATAAACTTCAATCCATGAATGCAAGTATCTAACATGCTTTCCCATTCTTGTGAGCCAAAATATTAGTCAATCGAGCACTCAATTCCTCTTAATAATCAAGCACCTTTTTTTGAGAAAACGAGCTTAGCTAAGAACACTTGTTGATTGAAAATTTGAATTTTTTTGGGTGAAATGTGTCTTGTTATATATGCAGAACAGTTTCAAACGTGTGGGACAAAGAAGCAAAGGGAAGTTAGAACTTAGAAGTCAAAGGAATTGACATGAAATTTCATGTTAGTTGCATGTAAGTTGTACCTGCTAATTTTGTGCTTTCCCAGTGGAAATTTACAACCTCCCTATAAAAAAGTAGAATCAAATCTCATGAAAATATTGTTGGACAGCATATTTCAACCTCCAAGTTACACTTGACGTAGTTGAAGACTTGAAGGTATGTGTTAGATTAAAACTACAGGTCCACAAGACCACAAGACCACGACCACAAGTCCACAACAACGACGTACCAACTTGCAACGTATTATTCAAGTTACTCTCTTAGTGTTGGTTTGGAAATGGTACCATATAGAAACCACTACTACAACATGGTTACATATAAGAACTACTACAAAATTTGGAACCAAAATCAGCTGATCCAGTGCCAATCTATATGTTCTGTAGTTTTTAGAATTGGAATTTGGTCTTCAGTTTTATGATTTTGAGATCTAAATTATAAGTAGGGAAATCACAATTAACCTATAGATTGTTGATGATCGAGAAATAACATACGAGGATGAAAGTAATTCTTTACCCAACCCAAAAAATTAAATAAAAGTTAGAATCCATTGCAAAACACCAAAAATTAGTGGTGGTCCGGAGTCCGGACTAAATTGACCCATGAAATATGAATGGTATAAGGAGGTAGCCCTTTCTCAGAACTTTATACTCTGAAAGTGGTACACAAAAGAGCTGCCAAATACAGATTCAGATAGGCGATCGTGCACATAGATGGGACATCGTGGTACGACAAAGGAGTCGTCCTTCTATATCAACATTCTCATTGGAAGAGGAAAATGAAAGAATGTAATACGAAATTGTGAATATAAGTATACTTTGATTTTGGTAATGAAGTCTTAAGAGCATTTTTAGGAGAGCTACCAAAAAAAAAACCAAAATTTTGAACAAAAAACACCAAACCAAAAAAACACCAAGCAACTTTAGGAGCAACATCAAATTTTCGACATCAAACTACGCGGTTTTGGATAAACCGCGCTTATATAACTTCACGCAGCTTTTCCCCAAAACGCTTGCATAGAAGCCCATCCGACAGGCTAGTCGACGCGGTTTTGAGAAAACCACGCCATGTATCGTACATAAACTTTTTTCTTTTTTTTCTTTCCCAATCTGACCACGCCATATAAGCCCAATTAGAAGCCCAAGCCCACGCGGTGTTGGCAAAACCGCGGTTTTCTTGCACCGCGTGAGAGTAATTTGATCTGGCGACGAATCTGGAACCAAATATTGGCCGATTTGGTGTTTGGTTTGGTGTTTTCATCAACATGTGACTCTTAAAGTTGAAAAAACACCAAATTGTTGGAAATTTGGTGTTTGATGCTAGGTTGATATCACTCTTAAAGATGCTTTTAGAGTATCTTTAGGAGAGATACTTTTCTAGCATCAAACACCAAATTTCTAACAATTTGGTATTTTTTCATTTTCAGGAGAGTCACATGTTGATGAAAACACCAAAAAAATACCAAACCAAACCCCAAATCGGCCAAAATTTGGTTCCAGTTTTGGTGCTGTATCAAATCTCTCACGTGGTTTTTTTTAAAACCGCGCGGTTTTTCTAACACCGCATGGGCTTGGGCTTTTAAGTGGGTTTCTATGGTGCGTGAGAGATTTGGAAAAAAATAAATAAGAAAATTAATGTGCGACACATCGCGCGGTTTTCTTAAAACCGTGTGTGTTTGGGCTTTTAAGATAGGCTTCACTGCACGGTATTGAGAAAACCGCGTAGGCTATATGGTGCCCCGTCATTTAATGTCGAAAATTTGATGTTGCTCTGGTTAGTGTTTTTTGGTTTCTCTCCTAAAATGCTCTAAGTTGATCTAGGAAAACTGAAAATTCGAAGTGAGAGATCCTCAGGCTAGATTAAAATTCTCGTACTCGTTACAAATTTGTTTAGGAAACATGGCCAAAAATTGAACCTAGACATTTTATTAGAAAAGTTCAACAAGATCAAATTTCTCAGGCAATGCCATTCACCAAGTCTAAATTTTCGTCATCTGCTGATTTCCTTAATCGGTCAGCTGCTTTACGAACCTGCGCAAGATAATTCAGGGTAAGTGATTAGTGTTATCTTTTGTATATATGTTTTTTCCTGATAAAGTTTTATGTAATGAATGCATGTAAACTAGTTTTACTAGGCCGCATGAACAAATTACCTCTTCATCCCAATTAGTCCTAACAGTTAAGATTATAAGCGTCAATGTTTGTAGAGAAACTCCAAGTATCATTCCCCACCAAATCCCCTGAAGAATCCGTTTACATGTTCAGTAACATATAGAGTAAAACTATTAGAAAAGGGAAGGGAACTGTAGTAAATTACTTACAGTTGCTCCTAAATTTGTTTTGAAGCCCAAAACACACCCCACAGGAAGCCCAATAATGTAGTAGGTACCGAGGTTAACATAGGCCACCAGGGCTTGCCATCCACTTCCAATAGCCACACCTTGAAATCCCAAAAACACAAATTCACATTCATATATAATCGAAGCACAAACCTTTCCATCAGCATAGCTCATCAAATTACATATTACCTGAAAGGATGGGTTGGATTCCATTTAAGAACACTGAAATGGCAAGCAATGGAGTCAATTCGGAAACTGCTGCTATGACTGCTTCGGTTGTAGTGAATGCCTTGCTTAAGGCGGTGCGACATATCATAACAAATGTACTGAAAATCAAACTGATCAAAATGCTGGTCGCAGTAACAACTATAACTGAGAATCTAGCAACTCTTGGATGAGCTGCACCTAGTTCATTACCGACTCGAATGCTGCAAAAGATCGAAGAGACTAAAATATTGTCAAATGAATGGAGTAACTGATTAATTTCATCAATTTTGTCACCACGTTTTACTGACCTGGCCGCTGCGCTAAGGCCCAGCATAAACTGCATATCCAAATTCAAGTAATTCATGCTGAAATCAGTAGAACAGAAAAATGTTAAAGCACAATAGACAGGTGAAGAAAAAGCCCAAAACAAGTCATGTTTTGGTGCGGATGTGCTATGGTAGTCTCATATGCCACCATGGGATCAAGAAGTAGAACATGGTAAAACCGTACCATACAGAGATGGAGTCAAGTGAAACTGTAGGATTAGGGAGGAGTCCTGATATAAGTACAAGTCCTTGGCTATACCATATTTCCAAGCTGTGTCAACACACAAGCAAGATTAATTACTTCCCTATCAGTTGGAAGGAATGTAGAACCTTAGAAATAACGATAAACGTTGATTTTACCATAACATAATAGCAGATGCAGCTGTCAACTTGAAATAAGACCACAACCCCTTAAAAGCGTTCATAGAAAATCCATTCCAAGTTTCCTTGCAAGATGGACTCAGAATTATATAAAGCCCAGTGACTAAAACTAACAGCCACCAAGAGAAGCTCAATGTAAGAGCTGCTCCAAGAAGCCCATAACTCAAGACATCCACAACCAACCAAGTAAGAAGCAAATGAAGAAGTAAAACACCTACAGAAATATAAGCCAAGGGGTTCACAATATTTTGTGCTTGTAAATATCTTTGCATTGGGCAATAAATTGCGAATGCATAAAGCTGAGGAAGAATGCCTCGTGCAAATATTTGGCCTTGTTCAGCTATGCTTGCCGATTGACCAATTGCTTGGAGGAACTTTTCCGAGTACCAATAGAGGAAAGAGAGGAGAACTGCTGCTGCCAAATGTAAAATAATGGCTTTCTGACAAATTATACCCAGTGAAGCATACTTCTTGGCTCCATAGGCTTGGCCACACACAGTCTGAACAGCACTTGCCATGCCCAACTAGAAAGAACGATAGAAAAAATTGTAAGTAATTATATGCTTGTATATTGACCAATTTACGAATATAGTTTGATAGAAATCATCTTATCACATTGGTAGATATTTGCAATGCTATCCAAATTCAGGAACCGGATACATATTTCTGACATCTAGCTAACGATTTTATCTCCCCTTGTTTGACCATAGAGATATCATCCATTAATTTCCAATATATCTACGAAGTATGTAGGAATTCCAGGGGGGTCAAATATAGATCAGACCTTCTCTTAAATGGATTATACGGACATGGTGTCTTGGACAGTTTATTTAGTGTCTTGAACAGATTATATAGTGTCTTGAACAACTTTTTCATTTATGCTTATTACATTGTCGTGGGCAAAGACACCAAATAAACTATTCAAGACACTAAATAAGATGCGTCAAGACACTATATAATATGTCCGTAATCCGTTTAAGAGAATTTCTATAGAGGACTATATAAATATGTCTTTTAATGAAGTCAACTTCATAGATGAGAAGGGATGTCCGGCCTCTTCATTTTTTTGTTTTTTTATGAGGACAAGCAGAGCCATAATGTACACTGAGACTGAATCACTGTTAGCGACTTAGCGAGTAACCTACTTAAGCAAATCTTCCGTAATTGCGGGATGATAATGAGAATATATAAATCAGTAATAATGATGTTGAGCAAGTCATTATAAGGGAAGCATATATATACCATGATTCCATAAGCCAGTCCTTGAATTCCCACATTGGCTATTGAGACTCCAGCAAGTTCCAATGTACCCAAGTGCCCAGTAAACATCTGAGTTATCAAACTAAGCATGAAATTGAAAATTGAAACAATGATTGAAGCTCCTGAAAGGAACCACAATATTCTAGACTCCCAACCCACAAGACTAAGCCACCATCTGTAAGGTACGGTCTTATTTTGTGCAAGTAACTCTTCGATTGCATCCGATGACTGACCAGCTAGCCCAACTTGTGAATCATGTCTTTGTAGTAACAATGGTTCAGCCGGATCACCATTCTCATCCATGAGTAAATATTGTATTGCTTAGAAACATTAAGCACTTCGAGTTCACTTACACTTGTAACAAGATGTTGTTTTAGGTTTGAAGATAAATAGTACTAGACGTCGCCAATGTGCATGTCTACCCTTCCTAGTAGGACAGGTAGTTCCATGACTAAATCTAACCTTGTGGGCATTCATGTCACCAAACTCTCAAGGTAAACAAATAGTTTTATTTTTTAATTTTTTTCTTTTATGAACAAAACTTTATTGATGAGAAACATATTACAATCTACTAGCTGACATAAAAGTCTAAAGAAAAAAAAAAATCACACCGCCGGACTTGTTTAGCCCTGAATCATCGCAATGACCTGAACAGTACAACACCTCGATGTAATTATGTTAGTCGTTAATTAGGACTTCCCAATTGATGACTTGAATCCTGAAATCTGTAACCTCTATTCTTAATATATAGTACGTACTGCCAACCCAATACCTCGGGCACTGCTTGAGGTATAGTGGTTATTTCACCTGTTTCCAATTTATTAACTCAGAACAACTTTCTTTCTATGCCAAATCGGCTGGATCCGGAAAAATATTGACAATAATATAATGTGCTAGGCTTGTTTACTGAAAATTTGAAATATAGTGGACATGACTTGAGAATGTGGCCATGTGGGGCGTGCAAAAGTTTAAACATCCTGACATTGGCAATATTTCTCAATGAGAAATGCTAGCGAGCTCCAGCAAAAAAAGATGAGAAATGCTCTCTTCTATAGTGCAATGAAAGAGGGAGCATAAAATAGGATTTCATAGGTAAACAATTGTCACACGCTCGCACTTAACTTGGGAACAAGCATTTCATATAAAAAACAAGACTAGCATTAAACACAAAAATTGATTGTATCCATTACGAAGAAGAAGAAAAAACCCCTCTACTTCCGCCCTTCAATGTTCTTGGTTAGTTCGGAATAACTGCAAACGCGCCACTAACATAAATAGAGTAGCATTACCAAAATTTTAAGCCCACTTAGCGATAAATGACATGCCACCAGCACCAACAAGGACTGCAGCATATGACTTGAGTTGGAGCTTGATACTACCTTGCAACTTTGGGCCCATAAAATCTTGCGCTAAAAGGTCTACCAATGCCATGTATATTAATAACCCTGCCGATGAAGCGTTTAATAGTCCAACTGTAATCAAAGCTGTTGGGCTGTTCTCTTTGTAGACATTTGATAACAACATGCCTAGAACAATCCCAAATGGGGTTATGGCAGAGAAAAAGAACACCATAATACCACTCTTCATTTTCGTGTATTGTGCCTGAATTACAAATGCAATTACAAGTAAAATTAAAAGTGTTAAGTGAATGCAAAGAATAGACAATCGAAAGAACATAAAATTTGATATGTTGTCACCTGGAGTATGCTACCACCTAGACCCATTCCTTCAAACATTTGATGCAAGCAGAGAGCAGCTATCAAAGGCTTTATTGTGCAAGTGTTACTGGAGGCTCCCATTGAAAGCCCAATAACAACAGAATGAACAATAATACCTAATTCAAGTACCTGGAATAATTCGTACCAAGTAAAATGTAATATCATACTTAAAAACGTGATTAATAATCGTGGATATGGGAATATTGCCTGAACTGTGTTCAATAAGAAAAACTCACCATAGCAATCACACGATATCGCAATAATTGTTGACTCTCAGCTCCCTCCTTTGGACCATGATGATGTGAGTGCCCATGGAAATGCATGTTGTTATTAACATCAATCACAACCGCTTCAGTATCCTTAGTAACATCATCATTACTTTCTTTGTTACCGGGATCCACTTTGCTAACAGACTTATTTTTCTGGCTATAAACACTAGTAGCCATGGAATCAACCATTAATGTGAAAATAGCAGACAACATAGCTACAAACCCAGTAAAAGGAAACTTGTGCCAAGGATTATCCTTCAAACAAGCTGACGATAACATGTCAAAAGAATCAGGTAAAACGTGCATGAAACCCGTGGCAAGAATAATACCCGACGCAAAGGCTTTAACAATAACAAAATAACTTCTATCGGGTTGCAATGCTTTGAATCTAGTTGTGAGAAGTGGTAAACAGACACCAATCACACTCGTCGCCAAAATAGATCCAAAGGCTGTCCACTGTAGCTTCCGTGCTTTTGATTTGTTGACACAATGACCACTTTCTTCAGCCCCACAATCTTCATCTTTAGACATGACTTGAGATGAGAAGCATGAGATGAGTAGAAATAAGATTAAAATGAGTTGGAGATTAGAAGTAGTCATTGGAGTGTAACAATTTCTTTTTCTTTTTTTTTTTTTTTTCAAATCTTTAAAGTTTTGAGGATTTTTATAAGAGGAATGGACCTTGGGTTTGCAAATGACAATTAATCGAACGAAAAATGACAATTTTCATATTGCATTAAGTGTTTGCATGTAACGTGCAATGGACGTTGAGAGAGGCTGCTATGGTGAACTTTTATTTTCATATATAGTCTGTACGTGTGCCTTATACACTATTTGGAACCTTGGCAGGAGTTGGAGACGCTTTGATATCAAAATTAGGAAACATATTCTGTAATTGTTGCTGGAAAAAGTGTGGAGATTACACCATTGCATGCGATTGGTGTACGTAGAATTTGCTCACATGGTCATGGTTTTTGCTTTCCAGTCGCACAATTCTTCTTTTTTATTTTATATTCTTATTCGAAGCTCAAATAGGAATACACACATATCGAGCGTTTGGCAACATTATGATAATGCATTATAGGACAAATAATCTATTATGGTTATTATTATCATAGTTGTTTTTGGGTATAAAAAAACTTGTTTAGTATTTTGGTAGAGAATTTTAGAAATCATTATTTCATTCTCAAATTAAAATGAGATAATCAATTAAATCATAAACAAAAAAAAACTAGTTTAAAGAATGAGAAACAAAAATTGTTGAGCTTTCTTCTTCAAATGAGTTATCTTATTTTTATTTTTTTTCTTTTTTAGTAATTTTCTCTTTCCATATTTGTTCCAGTCATTAAATAAAAAATTGTTTTGTATTTGGTTGTTTGGTATCATTGCTTCCATAAAGATTTAAGTCAAAATCATTTATGTGAAAATTGATTTTAAAAATAAAATTAGTTCGATCTTGCAATATTAGTTCATGGTTAGAAATTATTTGGAGAATTTTAGTATGTTTTGTTTAGCAAAAAAGATATTTTATGAATAGATAACAAATAAGTCATACATAGCAGTCTTCAAAAGTACTCAAAATACTCCATGACAAATCAAAACTGCCTCAGTTTAAGTCAAAATCATTTATGTGAAAATTGATTTTAAAAATAAAATTAGTTTGATCTTGCAATATTAGTTCATGGTTAGGAATTATTTGGAGAATTTTAGTATTTTTTTTAAGCAAAAAGAATATTTTATAAATAGATAGCAAATAAGTCATACATAGCCAGTCTTCAAAAGTACTCAAAAGACTCCATGACAAATCAAAACTGCCTCCATTGATTGCTTTAACCAAGCCTTGACAGACTGAAAACGAGTATATATTTCCAAGGATCTATTTTTGGTGGCAATGCAACGGTTGCTTCAGCAATTGAATGGGTCAGGGCAGACTGAAAAGCCCAAACGTTCTTGAGAAAGTCCAACGTCGTTTAAGCCTTCTAGGTTCCAAAAATAGAATGCACCTGATTTTAAATGGCAACCATTTTGAATTCCTTCTATTTGAGTCGGGTAGATGATCTTGCCAGCCATGTACGTAAATTGGGCTCTATCCATTTGAGTTATCGATGGCTAACTTGGTCCATTGCTTTTCATGGGAGTTACCTGATGCAGTGGCCTAGTGATCCATTCGACTTGTGGCTATATTCACTTCTCGCCTCCATTCAGTCCATTGCCCTATAGTTGATTCAGTGGCACCTTGAGTTCTATCCTGATAACATGCTTCCCAAGTTTTCGGGTAGCAAAACCAATTACGTTGCCATGTGTCAGAAAGGAGGCACTTACGAGATGAAAAAAAAAACGTGCCATAGTACTCGTTGTACACAAAACAAAAGCAAAACCCACCCCCACAAGTAACAGGATGAACACTGCTGGGGTTTAAGCTAGAGCTCTGAGCAGAATATGTTTCAAGTATATGCCTGTATTGCTTTTGGTAATAGGTGTTTAATGTTTCAAGTATGCATTAATGCATCTATAATTTATTGCTTTTGGTAATAGGTGTTTAATGTTTCAGGTATATATGCATTAATGCATTGCTTTTGGTAATAAGCATGTGTTCGGTGTTCCTAATTCATTCTCCATACTATTTAGAGTTTTTGATATGTTCTAAACATTGCTATCGAGTGTCTAATCTTGAGCTATAAAATCTACAAAATCTTTTATTAATCTGTGACTCTGAGATTGACATGAAAAAGAAAAGGCGTTTTCGCGAGTATGTAAGAAAGGCCATGCTTTCAGTTTCTTCAAACAGGACGACCCTCTAAATCTTATAGAGGGTCGACCCTGCATCCAACAGCAGAAAAACAAAAACCATATGCAGTTTATCTTGTGTGATATGATACTCTTTCTATTTCATTTACTGGAATTTTGATGATACAAATAAGAGGCTTCTCTACGTATAAGGTACATGATTAATTTGCCAAAGATATACTATTTCAAATTGATTATCAGCTGTCCAAAACTTCAGATAAATAATCTTCCTTTAGTTCCAGAATTGCCATTGTCTTTTGCCAAACTTCTAAGCATGTATCCACGTCCTCAGCTTGTGGTGACAACTTCCCGGGTTTACAACTACATGAGTAATATGCAAAGCCCTTAATCAAATTCTCTGCCACACTATCACTTGTGGCACAGTATATTGTACTCCTTGCTCCTATTGTTGTTCAAAGAAGCATTAAACATTTTAGTACAAGATAGTATTTCATTTTCACTACTATTGTAGTGAGAGCAGAAAAAGAAGAGGATTTTTTATAATTAGCCAACGGCTTGATTAAAATTTATAATGAAAACTCTCGTCTATATGTGCGACAGAAGAATAAGTTAGCATGCATGCTTAGTAGCCAGCTACCTTGTCATTTTCACGCTATTAAATTAATCGAATTGAAGCTGAATACTAGAGGAAAATAAGGAAATGATCTCATTATTAGCTAGCGGATTACCTTGATCAGCATCGAACATAAAAAATAATTTTTGCTTCGTCCCACCATTCTGAAAAATATATATACAGTACACATCAAATACTGAATTATATATAAGTATTTTTTTTGTTTCTTTGGTGGCCGGTAAGTCAAAATTGTATTAAGAATCTAAAAAGTTACAGAGTGTATGGAAGTGCAAATACTACATTTAGGTATGCTATATATATGCCTGTATATATGAAATATTAGGCAATGTCCTCTAGAACAAAACATTTTCTTATCCCAATTAGCATCTTATTATGATAACATCAACAACTAACCAAGTTAGTGCAGACTGCTCCTGGGTGCACTGCAATGCATTGTATGGAAGCCTTATGCTGGTCTGAGAGCTTGCTAGCAAGGACCTTGAGGAACATGATCTACAAAGTACATATAAAAGGGAACCAAAAAATAATTTCATGTTCATAACCAAAAACGATAGCTATTAACACTAGGTAGTGCACCACGTTAATTTTTTTTTTTTCGACAATGAACACCACGTTAAGGCTCTGTTTGGCTGCAAGAGATATTGTATTACTTAACTATGATTAGGTGATACAAGTCATGAGATGAAGTACTTGTGTGTCTGCCTCTTATCCTATCACATGTTTTACTTGGCTACTGTTTGGTTGACATTCACACCTATATACTCATTTTTTATATCATACAAAAGAAAAACTAAAAAAAAAAAAATCATATACAAAATTTGCAAATAAAAACTTAAAAACAAATAAAAACTAATAAACAAATAAAAGGGAAAAAAAAAAAAACTCTAATTAAATATTGAATACATAAGCACTCAATTGATTTATACAAAAAACATCCCAAAAAAAAAAAAAAAAAAAAAATCCCAATTTGATTAATAATGTGAAGATTTAAACACTACTTTATGGAGAAAAAAAAAGTTTTAATGTGAGAAAATAAAAAGGTGGAGAGAAAAAAAATACATAAGAAAGTTCCATTAATAAGATTCGAAAGAGAGAGGGAGGAGGAGAAAGAGAGATAGGAAAAACATAGCTTTTATTATTTTTATTTTTTTCACTTTCATGGATAAAAACACCACGTTAAGTTTTTTTTTTGTTCCTGACAATGAACACCCACGTTAAGTAAAAAACACATATCAAGATAAACATATTGGAACCTGACTTAAAAATGGATAGTTTCACACTGCCAAACAGTCTTTGAAAAACTTACATATTCATTGATTTTGTTTAAAAACATAGTTTGTACAAGCCAAAAGCTTTGTCAATTTTAGGTTTTCAACGTAAACTTTGTCAATTATGAATGACAAATGGCATCTTCGAAATGTATATAAATAGGATTTTGTCAATTTGCATTTTGCCTTTGGGTTGTAAAAAACAGTAATTAAGGAAAAATATGGTTGTACGTACGTGTGCTAGTTTGCTGGATCCATAGGCTCTTACGCAGTTGAATCTTTTATCTTCCATCTTGCTATTCCAATACTGAGGTTCAACCACTCCACAATGATGACCCTTCAAGAAAAACAATGGAATCATAAGCAAAATAATGGTCAGCGCATATTCCTGAAAAACCAGCTAGGATGCAAAACCTCAAATTTTATCTGCAAAATAAAATGATGTCTATCATAATAATATAATATTACTATTTACTAGTATTTTGCCTGTGCCTACGGCACTGTTTCCATCCCGGCCCCCCACCACAACTGTCCGGAACACACCACACGGCCCACTGCCCCTACCAATAAATTTAAGCAATTTTTCTTTTACTTGAAAATGATCCAATACTTTCACTGCCAAATATTAAACTAAACACACCTAGCCTATAAGTCATTGGAAATCATAAGTTGGATCTAATAGTGTTTAGGTGGGTGTGGGGGGCCACACCTATCTGTATTATCATAATACCAGTTGTATGCAATGAACACCATACGACAATGGCAATTTCAAAACCCGGTTCAAGTCCATTTCCAATCTAATTTAAATTACACATGCACCCCCGCCAATGAAAGCCCAACGCCATTGTGTTCACAATTTTTGTTGATTTTTTGTTGTTTTTTTGATTTCACTATCATAATTGCTTCTTGCCCGTGCTATCCACTCTTTTCAAAACCCACCATCCAATCCGGATTTAAATTCATATTTTAGATCCAAAAAAAGCCCAACCCAATAAATTTTGTTGTAGAGGATCCACTACTCTTGCCCAATAACTTATCCACTATATTTTATTAGATATAAATAAATTAGGGTATACCCACACCATTATATTTTATTAGATAGAAATTAGGGTATGCTGCCTATAGTCTGCAATTAAAAAATGAGCCCATGCTCACATTTTCAGGTCTATAAAGATTCGGCCCATTGTTGACTTTTTTGTGTAGAATAAATGAGATGAGAAAAACTTTTTAACTCACCCCTTATACTTTATCATTGTTTAGTGGCTTTAGTTAGGGGATGTGCCGACGTCTCACTTCACGTGGAATTTGTCTCCCCACTCTTTTCTTTTTTATTAGATAGAAGAAGATATCCTATCGCTCAAGTTTCTATCCACATAAAAAATGCATGTCATCAATCGTCATACTTTAAAGATAATAGTAAGAGAATTGGATAGGACAAAGAGCTAATTTATAATAAAAAAATACATTTAGATAGAGAAGAAATAAGGAATTACCACAGAATTGACATTGATTATGCGTGAGGAAGGAGTTCTGAGTAAAGATGGTAAAAGTAGCAGAGTAAGTAGTGCCGTTGCAACATGGTTCACATGTATGTGTTGTTCAATCCCACCATAAGTAAACTTCTGTCCATCTAAAAAGAAAACCAAAAAATTTAGAAAGGATGGCAACACATATTTTCAAGCCTGATGCACGTTCGGTTTGGGAGGTATCTGAGTATAATTTTTGGTGCCTTTTATGGCCTCAACCGGCCTCGCAGACATAATATTCGGATATCCCTCAATTATTGTATTATGTACAACAGCATTTCTTTAGGGGGTACATCTTAAACTCTCATTTTACAGGCCGGTATACCTTCCAGATTACAGAGTCCTGCATTGTTGATTAATATATGCAGTGGTACTTCACGTTGTTTCCATTGATCAGCAAAGCTTCGAACAGATGAAAAGGAAATAAGATCCAACTCCATAACCTACACATAGAGAACCTCTGTTAACAAGAGAAGTAATAGGGAGAATGTAACATCTTCAAAGAGTTGCACCATAATGCACTCCCTCCAAAGGGAGTAAAAAATTCTGTGTTTCTGGGAGTGTTATCCTATATAAAAGTTTTGCTTCTTATCATTCTTGTGTCAATTTTACCATAACACAGGTAATAACAGTTGCTCGAAATGGGACAAGTATGTATAATGAGCACATCACCTCTATATTTAGGACTCTTCCATTATGTGCCTCTTCTTTCCATATAGATGCAAGTTCTTTTGCAGCCTTGACATTCCTGCAAGCCATGACAACATGGGCTCCAGCCATAGCGAATTCCCTGCCATTCACACCATCTTGTAAGTTTATCATTGTATCATCTGCTTTGCCAGAGGTCAGAGGAGCACTCCAACAATTTAGTACAGGAAATATAAGAAGACCGAAAGAATTAAAGCGGAGATATTCTAAATGTTTCTGATCTATGATTACATTACCAGTATATACATCCGTTTTTTGTCCTATTAATCTCTTTGTCATCGTCCTATTAGTATCTAAGCCTTTTTTATCTATGATACCTCACCTAAATATTCAAATGATTTTCAATAATTTACCACTTCTTCATAGGTTCAATGCTAAATATCTGACACCAACACTCAAGTCAAGTTCATTTATACAGCCTTTTCTTAGGCTCAAGACGAAAAACTCAACATATTGATTAGATGTATGGTCAGTGTATGTCGGCTTTTGAGTAACCATATGCACCATGAATCCATGATCAGCTAATATGAATATCTCAATCCTTATAAGCATTACACACAATGAACAAATTGACTGTAGGACAGGTAAGAAGTAATAATTACTTGGCTGTGTGAAGTCCAATACCACTGGTAGAGCCAGTGACGATGACATAGAGACCAGATAAATCCTTGAATTGTAGAAGAGAAGAAGTTGGTGGAAGATAGTAGGTGATGAGCTTTTGAAATACAGTCTCCTTAAGTATCTCCCATGACCTTACCAGTTCCCAAATGTTCATCAATTCTGTCTTCCAGTCCATCCTCTCTCTCTCTCTCTCTCAAACAAGGAGAAAAGTATAACACACAAGATACAAAAGAAATTTGTATGGTTTAGAATATAAACTAACACCAGCAAGTCTTTTAACAGTTTATAGGCTGTGCACAAGTACTAGAGATTTAGCTTATTCTTTGTCCCTACTTGCTCACCATTTATTTTATTTTTTTTTTGGATAAAACTACTTGCTTACCAAGTTACATTAAAAAAAATTGTTATTTCACGGGGTAAAAAAAAGTCAAATTGGGTTGACCTTGTGTTTTTTTTCAGTGTATTTGGGTGGAGACCCATCTAGATATAATTGGCCCCATAAAACTAGTTTTAGTGGAAAATACTTATTTCATAAATAAAGTTACCCCGATTAAAAACCGTTAATTTGCTTTTTTTTCTTTTGAACGTTGGTTATATTCCTTGTTAGAGTGTTAGTGTTTGTCGTGAATAAGAAAAATGTAATATAACAATGTCTGATATTAATACTTCATGCACATTTTTTCATTGACCTTCAGTTTCCCTATGCCTGTGTGTTCGGTTGAAACTTCCTAATGTTTGGTTAAAACAGGACACTTTTTTTTTAAAAATCACTCCAATTAATTGCATTGAGTTGTCATCAATTATGTCAAATACAAAAAGAAATAGTAAAAAAAAATTTTTCACCTTATGACCATCTAGTATCCTCTCATTCTCAATAATTTCTTTCTTTACAATTGTGGATTTGTATTAATTTTCATTTGACGATCAATCTCAATTACTTATTCACCTAAATTTTGATTATTTTTCAAATAAATTAGAATTAAAATCAATTTTTTCCTTTTCTTAAATATTTTTTTATTAATAACTCAAATTAATTCCAAAGTAATCTAGTCTAATATTATTCACCTAACTTGATTTCTTGAAACGACATGATTGTTTCCTAATGCATTCATACTTATAGAATTTTGTTGATTGTTCCATTCATTGCATTTTTGAAAAGCAAGAAAAAAGTTTTTAAAATTAAAATTATTGAAATCATACCTTAGATCGACTATGTCACAAGAAAGTCTAAATGGGCTAGGGGTTAATATCTATTGAAAATGAATTTTTAAATAAAATTAACTTTGAAAGCTTCTTGATAATTTTGCAGCCAAAAATGCGAGAAGGAAATATATTTCGATGATCCAATTTCTGTTGATGGAAGACTGGAAGAGGGCCACATTTTGCCGTTTGCACAGGACCATTGAAAACTCAGGGACGGCCCTGGAGACCCATCTAGAATACTAATTGGCTCATCTAGTGGGTGGGGTGGGGTAGGGTGGGGTGGGGTGGGGTGGGGTAAATACTAGTTACCCCTCTTAAAAGTTTGTTGCTTTTGGTTGTTTTCTTTTGAACGTTGGTTATATTCCTTGTTAGAGTGTTAGTGTTTGTCGTGAATAAGAAAAATGTAATATGGTTCGTGCATATGTCTGTATAGTTATACTTCATGCACATTGTTTCATACACCTTCAGTTTCCCTATGCCTGTGTGTTCGGTTGAAACAGGACACCCCTTTGCCTGGATGTTTGGTTAAAACAGGACACTCTTTTATTTAAAAATGTTATTGCTTACATGGACTCCAGTTAAGGCATTGAGTGAAGGAGCTAAGAGTTTTTCTTGTTAGTACCGTTAGAAAGAACGGTAACACTAGAACTATTTTTGTCTTGGGTAGGCAAGAGGAACATTTCACGTGTGGGTGTATGTGTGTTTCTCTATCTGTGAGACAGTGGTCATCTACAGTGGTCATCTACAGTAGAGTCAGAACTTAGAATACAGCATCACTTTCTGCCCTGCTATCTTTTAAGCTAAAATAATCAAACTGAATTCCTTGAATTTAGTTTACAGGTAGTTCAGGCCGAATTTTCTTCTGTATCAAGTTAAAGTCCGAATTTCACAAACTGTGTGTACGTTGTCACCTGACTCCTTGATGTATGAGATAATGTGACTTTACTTACATTAATCACAACCAAGTTGATGAAGTGGATCCCTACATTTGGTGGAGTCTGAAACAGGTCGACTCTTTTCTTGGAACTCCCCAACACATTTCAGCAATGAAGGCACGAACTCATCAAAATAGTTTACAAGTGAAACATGATCAATTTCAAACATAATTGTAAATCATTAAAACTAGTTAACCAATTCAATTGCCTCGGAAATATTCTGCAAGTAAAGTAGCTGTGATGAGTATGTTGTAACCAGTAGTGAGAACTCAGAAAGCTGTAATATGTGAAATGTTGCATTTTCAGACAATTATACATTCATTTACAACATCAAAAGAATATTTTCGAAATTGCTTTTTCGACTGTCCTTGTAGCTGTTACAGATGGATGACTACGTTTTTTTCAGTAATTCGGATGATCTCTTTTCTTTACAACAAAAGGATGACATTTTTGCCCAACTATATACAGCATCGCATACAACAATTGGAAAAAATCAGCATTATCTCAGATTCTCGGAATCAAGTATTCAGTGTATAGGGAAGACGTGTACCGATTAAACATTTTCCCAGAATGGAACCTGTACGAGGGAAGTAAAGCACAGTAGGCTTCCATCGTGTAGAACATTGGCTGGTTAAAGATCTGCATCAGCTTACCACTTTCACCGCCCAAACCCAGTTCCTGCTATTGCTGCTGCCATTGAAGATGATGCCTCTTCAAGTGTCCTCTGCTTCTGCACTGTTGTAAAGGCCTCGATAACGTCCCCACTTTCCCAATCAACATAATCATCCATCCCCATACCACATTCCAGTCCGGCACTAACCTGATAATAGTGGGTGATTAGCTTATGGGAATAAGAAAAGTATAGATCCTAGCAAGCCTAAATATGCTTCCAGTTCAAGTCAGACGAAAATTATGTTTCTGAACAATCATCAAAGTATAAATTTAGTAAAATGTGTCAGTTCAAAGAAAAACTAAGATCAACTTGTCTTTTCTGAAAATGTATCAATCTTTCTGAAATCCTAGAACTTCATTTTAACCACAGGCTTACTGCAGTTTTCCAAGACAGGAGTAAAATCTAACTTTCAAGGCATACCTCTTTCACCATCTCCTTCACTCGTCTCAGAGAATCAAGAACACCAACATATACAGTTTTTCCATTTCGAACAACTTTAAGTCCACAGCCTTTCACAACTTTTCCTTCTGTCACCATGCATCCAGCAACACGACCACTGCCACTGCTGAATACCGCACGAACTACTGCTGATCCAATTGGTATTTGTTCCTAAAAAGTGACGAGATGGTATATATCAGCTGAAAGTACTTGTAATTCAAAATTGTGGAGGTGTAGCATAAAAGAGGGGGTGTTTACAGGTACAATGCAGCAGTTACAACCTAGTACTCTATTTGAAATTCAAGGTTCAAGCCATAAAACCGCAACCACTTCATGTTTAGAGAAGATGAGAAACAGCTCATTTCATTATTTTTGTTCTTTTGTTTTAGCCAAAATGATCTTCCACTCATATATTGAGATATGAAGATATCTTGATCTGATTCAATCATTGATGGGACACAAATTCCACCACACTTAGGCCAAATCCAACGGTTGGTGTGCTGCATCTTAATATACTCATTCTACAGTGGGAAGGGATGAGGGAGTGATCTCCAACTATTATCAGCATAGGATGCCAGATCGAGTGGCGTCTGAAGAGGAAGCCAAACACTTGTATTTGAGATGAGGGACTCACACAGCTGGGAGCCAGTAGGAAGGGATGAGGGAGTGATCTCAATATACTCATTCTACAGTGGGAAGGGATGAGGGAGTGATCTCCAACTATTATAAGCATAGGATGCCAGGTCGAGTGGTGTCTGAAGAGGAAGCCAAACACTTGTATTTGAGATGAGGGACTCACAGCTGGGAGCCAGTAGGAAGGGTGTCTGGAAAGCATGAAGGCTACTGCATACTGAATAAATGGCAGAATATATGAATGCAAATATGCGGGGATAGTGAAATGCAGATAGAAGAATGCGGATATAGGAGCTGTTGGAACTTGATTTTACTAATTATTGGTGTTTTAGGAGAAGACTGGAGTTTGTCTGATGGACCAAAAACAGATAGAGTCTACCTTGCAAGCACCCTAGCATCCAACAATCATATATGAGGAAAGGAAAATAAAATAGGGGCTATTAGATTCAAAAAGCTCACCTCAACAGGCACTAGAAGTCCTTCCATTGCATTTCGCACATCATCTATTAGTTCATAGATGACTTTGTAAAGCCGAATTTCAACGTCCTTTTGATCTGCATAACTTTTGACTGAACCTGGTGCTCTGACATTGAAGCCTAATATAATAGCCTTACTAGCAACAGCAAGATCAATATCACTTGTGCTCACATCCCCAGTGGCTTGCAGCAAGAACTTTAGAGTGACATTATCTTGCGGGAGCACATTAAGGGCTTGTCTTATGGCCTCTATCGATCCCTGAAATTGATCAGGAACTCTCGGTTACTTATAGAAGAAAGTTAACATAGTTCATCTTCGGAACAGACCTAACCTCCTAACCAAAGGTGCACAAACGGACAAAAAACAAGATGAGACAGGAGTACAGGACTCCATGGTTTTCTGTTTCATTGGTCCTGTCTCCCTCAAATTACCAATTTTTTTGCTTTGAACAGAATCGTGTGGGGTATGCAATCCGTTCTGTTGATCAGAGTCAGTCCAGGCATGTGAAGCCAGACTTCGTATTGGGTCGTATTAGGGAAAAAGACTTCTCGGTTGGATTAGACCGAAACCTGAGAGTTGTCCCAAATTGCACCCCGAGCTGGGTGACTACCACTTTTCGGACCGGACCAGAGCAAACGGGCGTGACACACTGACACCCAATATAACTGAGCTCCCAACAGTAATAGAATGGGCTAATGCATCCATTTGTGTGTGCGTGTGTGTGTGAGAGAGAGAGAGGGGGTGTTAATAAACTTATCTCGAACCATTAGGATACCTGTAAATCAACTTTCATAACAATATTCAGCTGGTGTAAATCTATTCCAGCCTGCTTTCCTGCTGACACCGCTGACGCTAAAGAAGAAAGCGTAATTTTCCCATCCCCAGCCTTTGCTGATATTCTTTCATCCCGTAATGACTCTGCACGTGACTCTGCCTTTTCACGTGCAACATCAAGGGAGTCAACCACCTCAAATTCATCACCAGCAACAGGAACATTGTTTAAACCAATGACCTGCAACATCGATGTGAGCAACAATTAGCAGGTATCAACTGAACCATTTATTTAGAGTAGAATGATTAATGTAGAATAATATGGAATGTGCACACTTTCACCCCAATAAAAAATTAGGTTTCTGAAAGTTGATAAAATAATTGTTTGTTATTCCACTTTTTCATCCTTCCAGACATTCGATCTTAAGTTTCTTGAAGATTTTATATCTGGGCACATCATTCCCATGGACATGCTCTTCAGTTACGCTAGAATTGCAGATTTTCTGATGTACTACACGACATAAAAAGATGCCAATAAGCACTAAGGGCAAAATTGAGATATTGTAATCATACTAACATACCATGCGATGAGAGCCCTCAGATCAATTTGCTTTAGAAATCATTTAGCAAAATCACTCACATACCAATTATAAGGAAAAGAACTGGTGAAATCTATGAAGTAACCCCTTCATGAGCGTAAAGTACTACTATACAAATGCATGCACTTTACACAGTTGGATGCATCTTTGTTTGACCATTTACAGAAGATAGTTTTTTCTGTACCTATAATTGACACTGCAATATAAAAGTTCGGCCACCGAAGAGATACATTGTTTATCTTATAGATGCCAAAGTTAGGTCATTTCTACCATATGTAATTGTTTGACAGATAGAGTATATGGAATTTGCATTTAGAAATGCAAATAGAAAATTATAACTTTAGAGTTGCATTTTCTAATAGAAAAGACTAAAGAAATACATTCAGCAACTTTTTATTTCCAACTTATGATGTTGCAATCCTTATACAAGCAATATGACAAATTCAGTACTCTGACAAAATATATTTAAATATTGGTCAGAAAATATTTTGGAAGAGGAAACACAAGGAATAGAACTAAGAACCTGGACAGCTGAAGACGGACCAGCTTCATTAACACGAGTTCCAACATCATCAAATAAGGCTCGCACCTGCA
The DNA here is from genome assembly GCF_015680905.1 of Coptis chinensis. NCBI lineage: Eukaryota > Viridiplantae > Streptophyta > Magnoliopsida > Ranunculales > Ranunculaceae > Coptis > Coptis chinensis. Next base: position 82,167,521 of record NC_141464.1, read on the forward strand.
CATTGGTCACTATCAGACTTAGTCCATTAGATGTTGCAAACAGAAATGCACCGATGTTTGCAGCATTTTAAGTTTATTCATCTGGGTTCTAAATAGCTACAATAACAACAGTAACGCATTAACCGACCTTCCCGAATGCTCCACCACAAACTACTACGTCCCCTCTTTTAAGGGTGCCATTTTGCACAATGAATGTAGAGATAGGTCCTTTTGATTTGTCAAGTCCGGCTTCAATAACGGTGCCCTTTGCATTTCTATGAGGATTGGCCTTCAATTCTTGCAACTACGCATTAAAATAAATAAATACTGTTATAAGTTAAATTAATAAACATATCTCCAATACATTAACGAATACTAAAAATATTAAAATTGCCATCCTAAATAAATTTTGTGAGTGTGAAAATCATGTGTTATACATGTCTAATGGAAAACGTCGATACAAGTATAGAGATAATTTTTGGTGCAAAACATTTCCCAATTCTAATGAAATAATGAGAGTTGGTAAAGATCATAGATGAGAAGAGATTTTTACTTTAAGACTTCCAACATATTGACTGCCGCATAATATTAAAGCTGAATTGTTAAAATGTGATGAAACATCAGGTGTAAATTTTGTATGGATGGTTTTCAGCACTAAAACTGTGAGCAAATCACCTTAGGATGTGTATTTTCCACACAAAAAAAAAAGTAAAATTACAGCTTTAGAACACATTATTGCCAATTATGCACTTGCAATTTGTCAATTGAACATGTGGGGTACTTAAACAAAGCTGTTTTGCTTCACTCATTTTATAGGTAAGAAATAAAATTGTAATTGACTTGCAATCTCAGTTTAAGAAAAGAAGAATAAACACATATTTGAACAAATGTTATCAGAAATAACTAAATAGAAGACTCAAAATAGAAACACCACGTATACCTCTGCAACAAGCATGACAGTTTCCAACAGGTCATCCACGTGCTGCCCTTTAAGAGCACTGATCTGATGGAGCAATTAACTTATGTATTAGTAGCCAGTATAAAGTGGATAAGTTAACAGTTCTGAGACTCAGGAAATTAACCTGAACCATTGGGACGTCGCCACCCCATTCTTCAGGCATAAGTCCAATTGAAGAAAGTTCTTGCATAACTCTTTCCGGGCTTGCTCCATCTTTATCTATCTGAAAAACAAAAAATAGCAAAAAAAATATAAGAATTTCTCATGTTTAGCCATTACTGAATAAGTACACTAAATAGTTTACCTTATTTATTGCCACCACGATTGGCACCCCAGCTGCTTTAGCATGAGCTATTGCCTCATTTGTCTGAGGACGGACACCATCATCAGCGGCCACCACAATGATAGCAATGTCCGTCACCCTTGCTCCACGTGCTCTCATTGCCCCAAATGCCTAAAATGGAATTTTCATCATAATAAAATCACAAACCAGGGCATAGCTCATATCAGAGACTGCATTACTACCTTTATTTTATAATTTGAAAAAGGTAATACGAGTGCTAGAAGTATAAAGACAAACATTTCTTTCCTCCCAAATTACAAATCGCACAAAACGAGGAATAGTACCAGAAACCTACTTTTAGAACTACAAAAGAAACTGCATTGATTACCTCATGGCCAGGTGTATCCAGGAAAACACATGATTGTGGCTTGCCGTCAACAGGAACAAGAACTTTATAAGCTCCGATTCCTTGTGTTATTCCACCAGCTTCGGATGCAGTTACCTGTTACACAACAGTCCATTTTCTTTTACAGAGCAGAATTATATTCCTGAAAGAGTAAATAGACCATGATTTTTGTAATTCAATCCTAATGAAGTGAGACTGGGACCATCACTAAATAAGTTACCTAGTTCAGTAATTTTCATATTTTAAAATTATTTCTCTACTGAAATATGAGAGAATTGCACAAAATAAAGTGCCGCAGAGAAATGTTACCTTGCTTTTACGTATATAATCCAATAGAGTTGTCTGTCAAGTGGAAACATCACATATTAGCAAGTTCTGATGGGACATCATCAGTGAACATTGATAACCACCAACAGAAAAGAGACATTGATTTGGCAGTTTTGGTACTTACTTTCCCATGGTCCACATGACCCATTATGGTAAGAACAGGAGGTCTTGCTTCTAACTTGTCCAGGTCTTCCTCGTCGAAAATTTGCTTTTTCTTTGCCATCTCTTCAACTCTGACAGAGACAGCATCTATTACTTCTACCTCATACTCTGCACAGACCATCTTGACCATGTCTCTGTCCAAAGTCTGAACACCATCAGGCTTGATCCCTTTAGAGTATAGGTAACCAAGAATTTCACCTTCACTGATGGCCAAATTGTAAGCCAATTCCTCGGTCAACATCCCTTCTTCATCCACCTCAAGTATATCTACTCTAACAGGAGCTGCATCCTTAGCTGCCTGGAGCCTTGCAGCTCTCCGACTTGCTTTACTCCATTTTCTCCCTTTCCTAGCCTTTGCAGCACCAGGAATCGAAACATTGAGTTCAGAAGAATCTTCATCAGGGATATCAGCAGCTGAACGTCTTCGTAGACCGCCAGAAGCACCAGGTTTCTTACGATAGTCATCTTTAAACTTTGAAAAGGCAGGATTCTTAATTGGTTTTGGAGGGGGTATAACTGCTCGAGCAATCAAAGGATCAACCACCGTTTTCTTGGATGCAAACTTGTCAATCAGGATTGGCTTCCGCTCTTTGGACTTTAAACTCGGTCCTGCACCATCATCAACTGGCGGCCGCGGAGCTGCTCCAATGTCTTTCAAGATAACAGCCCTTTTTATGGGTGGGGGAGCTGGAGCTACCGCAGGCCTTGCGAGCAATGTTGGTTGAACTTTTGGAGGGGGTTGAGGTGGTCTAAGAGGGGCATGAGGTCGAGTGTCTACTTTCTCAACTTGCTCTTCATTGACATTCTCTTTCTCAATCTCATTCTCAGTCTTGATAGCCTTAAGAGGTTCCTTAACAACCTTTTGCACACTTGCAACAGGATTACCTTTCCGCCACACGCTCTTCAAAGTCTTAGACTTCTGAGTTGCCCCTGTATTCACAGTTTTAGTCGTTCTCGCAAGAGGTCGTCTATTAGATCCTGGTTTACTACCAACTTCACCATTTTTACTTATCTCCAGTTTTTTAGGCGCGGCATTTTCCAATTTTTCTGCCTTCTCCAAAACCTCTCCTAATGACTCAATCACCTTATTTCTTTCCTCCACATTCTCCGTCTTCTCAATAACCGTTTCCCCATCAAGTTTCATTGGTGTCCAAACCTTGGGATTCATATTAACAATTGGTTGTTCACTCTTAAGTTTCAAAACAGGTCTAGGAGCCGGTTTAAGTACAAGATCACCATCATCATCTTTATTACCTCTGAATGTAGTATCCAACGATACCGAATTCCCCTTCTCCGTAATCAAATCAGTAGTAACCATACATTTACAAACCGATACACAATTCCATCTATTCCTAACCAAACCATAACCAAAACTAGTAATACATCCTTTAAATGCCGAATTCCTTGGCACTAATAACTTATTACAATTATTATTACCTTCAAAATAACCACATGAATTCACTCTCACTACACTTCCTAGACTAGCTAGTGAAGCCATTGAAGACATAATTCTTTAACTCAGCATTAACTAAAATAACTTCTCTATCCACTAGCTCTCCTTCAAAATATCAAAAAATGCAAAAAGCTCAAGTGTCTAAATTCTTTATCCAATAAACTCAATTACCCAAGTTGTCAATTCATCCAATACTTGTTTTTCTTCCTTGGGGTATGATTAAAAAACCAAACTTTACACTATTTTGACAAGAAAGTAAAGAAACTAAGCTAGTTAACTTGAGCAAGTAATAAAGGAAGTGAAAAAGAGAGTACCTTTTGAAGAATGAAGAGTGTGGGAAGTTTTTTTGAGGAGTGGGCTAGTAATGGAGAGGAGAGTTTTTTTTGGGTGGTGGGAAAAAAGGAACTTATTTGTAAGTTATGCTGATGTGGCTGTTTCTCCACTTTTCAGTTGATACGATAAGGTTTTTGATAGTCTTTTTGCATCATCTTCTTTCTTCTAAATTTCGACTTGTCTTTTTCTATTCAACTCTAGTTTTTATTTTTTACTTTAATTTTTTTTGTACATTTTATTTCTGATATATAAATATATCCAAGGAACCATGATTTTACTGTTTTTAGTGTAGTCATAAGGTATTTATAGGAGTGGAACTTGGGTCGGGTTAGCTCCATAGACTAAAATCCGATTTTTGTTGGTCAGATCCGTGGTCCGGATTTGGTTTTGTAAAATCAAAATCCGACTCGGTTTTGGATTGGGCTCGGATTAGAATATAAAAAAATCGAAAAACCTGAACTCGTGGGCATATATATACGTATATATTTCATTATTCCTTATATTTTTGTAAAAATTAAGGTTGAGAATCTCTATTTTAAAAAGAATAATGTAATTAACAAAATTAGTTTTCCTTTTAAACAATCAAATCTCTTTGATTTCATTAAAATATTTCAATTTTGATATTTTTTATCTCATAATTTCTAAAAAAATCCGAAAAATTTGACCAACCCAACATAACCCAATCCAACCCAAATTAGTCGGACTTGGCTTGAAAATTTAAGAACCGACTAAGACTTGGTTTCAAACTCGAGGTTGAAACATTTGAAACTCAGATTAAATTCGAGTTATGCTCAACCCGACCCAACCCACCTGAGTTCCACCCCTAATACAACCAAGAACTCCAAGTAGCGCATAATGAGACACCATCGGTTATGTATTTGTCCATGACAAAAAGAGTGTGGAACAAATTTAGATCTACTTACCCAAGTACCCAACCCATGTCCATGACTCGGCCAAGAAATACGCAATAAGCCCAAATTCAACATTTGGGCCCATTACTTTCCTGGCATGGGCCATTTTCCAAGCCCACGATCGTCCAAAAAAATTATGACTCTATAAACCCTAGTACCCTACAACGAATTCAATATTTTGGAGGATGGAAGATTATTATTTGTTCTTGTGATTGAGTTTGAGTTTGCAAAGACAATTTGGTGGTAAAGAGAAGATTAATGCAACCCCGTTGCAGTGCTGATAGAGTCCTCTCACACCCTCATACACTTCTCCCACTTAATGTGGGCTTTGGATATGACCATTTCGGCATTTCCTAACAACCAATGCAAGCATGCAGGTAATCGTTTAGTTTTAATTTGCTTATTGGCCTTATACTGATTTTGTGATTGTTTTCCATTACCTATATCATATGTGATTTGGTATAAACGTTGGCACAAAACTTGTCTCAAAGACTAGAAGTATAGTAATATTCGATCTCCAAGGCCAATTTAAGTTGTGAAACAAACCAAAATATGCAATGCAGTATAGTTAAAACTAAAAACTAGGAAAGTGAAAATCCAAGACAACACCAACAATGGATATGATGGAGTCATGGAGAGTAACAAAAGGTATCAAATTAAAGACATATGGTGTACTGTAGATCTTAATTTCAATGGCAAACTCTAGAGGAATATGAAGAAATTCAATTATTCTACGTATGTGTGAATGACACCAGGCCAACTCAAACTACGTCCATCCTATCTTCGATCAGCTTCTCCTCCATGATTCTGCAATTTTATTGGAAGGCAAACTGTTAATATTTCTGCATGCTATAATTAACTATCAACAAGAACATGATCGACGCAAGGAGCTAGCTAGGAATTACCAAAGCTGCAAGCCGGGGCGAGAGAGACTTATTTCTTGCAAGTTAGGCTGTGTAGGCTGAAGGCGATAGTGAAGCTGAGGAGAGAGGGGAGACAGCTGGAGCAAGTTCCGGGCATGCTCATCTCCATAGAGTCCAAAATGTTCAAGTATTGGCTGCTCTACTACTGCCTTCTGTTCCATCACTGCGTGCTGGCGCTCCACTGCTTCTTGGTGGTCCATAAGCTAAATAATGAAACAACCACTCAACGAATAATCATACCAAAGCATTGATTTTATGACTTCCTATGTAACTACTAGGAAGTAATATATCAAAATCATTGTTAGATGCTAAATGTTAACTTTATTTACTTACAGAGCGGTACAAGTAGCTGTTCTGCTCCTCTAAGATTTGCTCCTGAGACGTCATTATAGACACAAATTAATTACAAGTTATAATTAAGGGAATTGAACACAACATATAATAAATATCTAAATTAAGAGAGTTTTGAGTCTTTTACCATACCTTCCTGCGTAGGTTGTCCAATTGTTGTTGCAAAAGCTGATTCTGTGAGTCATAAAACAAACCGTATAAAAAACCACAAAATAATTGACGATGCATGGACTTGTGCTGGCGAATCGAATCACCATGCCAAAACATTAACTACTTACCTTCCTAGCCCTAACCTTGTTAACTGAAACTTCTAGCTGTTCTTCAAGCTGATGGAGGTCATTGTAATCTAAGGAGGCAAGGTTTTCTCCTTTGTATTGGCGCATGCTCGCCTGAAGCTGAGTAGTCTCATCTCGCATTCTCATCATTTCAGTACGAATTTGTTGCTGAAAGAACAAACATCAAAGTTACACTTTGATTTGAAATTTGCATCAAATGAGAAATTGAAGCCGGATAAGAGTTTGATAGAATATTTTTATTGCACACATGCATTTAATTGTCAAAGTCATTGATGATATTAACACATGAGTTTCAGCCAATACTTCAATTATTTGCCGGTACATCTGTGCAAATGCATTTTTGTTTTCCAATTTAATTTCTACCTAGCTTATTAGTTTCTGGTTTAATTTTCCTCTTGCTTGTGAAGATGTATACAATGTGATTAAAAGTTGGTTGGTCATGTACCTGGTTATCACGTTCTTCAATGCGAGTTCCTGAGACTTTCTGGTAGCGATCAATAATCTGTCGCATGCTGTAACATAGATTGAAGGAAAATTAGGTCTAGCTATACCCTAGGAAGACATATACCAGTTGAATAATCAATTGTATAAGCAAATACATCATTTCAGCAACTTCGAGTATCATAATCAAGACATTAGAGAAAAAAAACGTATGGTATGAGACTATGAGTCATTGCCGAAAAAAAGCTGGCCAAACTACTATAGTCATGAGATGACTAGAGAAAATCAGTGTGGTTTTAGGAGCATTATATATGCAGCGCAGTGGTATAATTTCAGAGAAAGGGTCTTTTCATGCCAATGATGATGAAGGTCATGCGCGGACAGGAAAATAAGACTTGTGCGTGTGCAGATTTGAGATGTGTAATCAACAATATATAGGAAATTAACTTAGTCCCCTAATCAATTAATACATAACTATTGCCTTTGTTTGGTTGTTTTCCTTTTGTTAAACGTCTTTTGATACATTATATGTATCTGATTAATTCTACCATAAAAGAGAAAAGCATAAGACCACATAAGACCTTGTCAAACAATGGTCAGACTTCCAAGTTCCAACAAGGTGGTTTCAAACTTCAAAGTCATGACAAGTGAAACAATGCAGAACATTTTTGCTATCTTAGACAAGGACTGAAATTGATATATATATATATCATGATGCATACAAATCAGAAATGATGACTCCTGCAAATCATAATAAAGGGATCGACCAACTGGTTATTAGAACAAACTGTATGAATGTATATGGTAGTTGCATAATAAGGGGTCAAGATATTAAACTATCAGAATGTGGTTAGCTTCTTCAAAGAACCCTAGCTAATTGCTTGATAGTAAAAACTAATTAGCCATGACCTTGTACATGAAAATTTCATGGAATTAAAGTCATGTGTTGAATCTCAAGATATAAGTCTTTTAACCATGAGAAACCCTAATTGCAGAAAAGCAAGGCCTTATGGCCATTGATAAAACTCATGAGAGATTGAGAGAGAGAGAGGTATGTATGACATGCACTAAGCTGATCGATGAGAAAATCTATAGATCGAGTTGATGCACTAAAGACTAGGTTTATAGGAAAATACCACATGAAGTTAATAAGATGACGCAAAAGAGATCTGAGAAACTAGCAAGCTAACTAAAAGCCACAAGAATGAAAGACAAGTAAAGAATAATCTAAGGAAAGAATGTGAAGAATTGACGTTTATGTAAGACCTATTTTGTTCACTGCTGTACTCAAACAACTTTCCCGACGAAGAGAAGATGATGAGGCCAAGCTGAGCATCACAAAGGACGGAAAGCTCACGCGCCTTCTTCAACAGACCCCCTCGGCGCTTGGAGAAGGTGACTTGCCTGTTTGTAGTGTTTTCAATCTTCTTGATCTCAATCTTTCCTCTTCCCATACTTATCAAGCAGTGTTGACTAGGCTTTCTTCTTGTTAGGGAAAGATGTAACAAGAAGGAAAATTTCCTGGTTTAAGTCAGGAAAATCGACTTTTCAATCAATACTAGTAAGTAATCAAAATAGAGCACAAACATGGAGGCTTTGTGGAAGTAAGCTTAATATGGATGAATTTTTAAAAATGGGATTAATAGGCACAAAGGACTGTCATCAAAAGTAGAAAACTAGTTCATATTTATAAAACTCAAATGATTATTATCATTTTTTTAAATCAAAACAAGCCATGATGGTTTGGAAAAAGTAAAATGAGACGAGGAAGAAGCTTGTTACCTGTTGTTGCTTCTTTGCTTTTATTTTCTCTGCAATGGTGGGAGAGCTAGTTAATTTAATGAGGTAAGTAGTGATGTGTGGGATATGATGGAGTTACATTTAAAACTGAACTAGGTACATTTAGACTTCCTAAAGTATCCATTTCTTTGCTACAAACTACCAAAAAGTTGATCACCAATGATGCAGCACACTGAATGTATAGGTATTTGGTGTTATTTTTCTAAATAAACAAAATATTGAAATAAAAATAAAAATAGAGAACTTAATCATGCATTTTTTGAAGGATGCAGCATTCGATCTTAAATAACATAATGGCCTGGTGATTATCTTGTGTTACAGTATAAAGAAATAAAAAAGAAACATAAAAATGTATACTGAGAGACTTAAAAGAACATATATACCGTAGTGGTATAGTGCCGTACAAAGGTATGGCATTATCAGTAAATGTTCTATCTAGCTAGGGCTATAAGGCCAGCACAAGAAATTAAATGTCACTACGTACTTTCAAGCATCCCTGAAGTTAGCAAGCAAACTTCCTCAGACTTTTTCCAACTATAGTAATTCCTCATGTGGTTAGAAAAACCATGGTTTGCTACAAAAGGGAAACTGATGAGTTGCTCTGAACCTAAGACGAAATGAGAAACGACAGACCATCATCACTATACCTAAACAGATAGGAAGTTGCTTTTTCTGGACTAGAGTTATGGTTTGGTAAGGGACCATTTTTCCTACTAAGGAAACTAGAGATAATTTGTCAGAGATCCTACAATTGACTCTTAACCATCACGAATAATTTTTGCTTTTCTATCACCCAAACATTGTCAATTTGTCATATGGAGAATTGGAAGTACGCCTACACTCACAAGTGGTCACAGTGTTCAGTGTTACACCACACCTTTGAATCTCTCTATTGGTTAGGAAAGTGGAGTCCAATTGTCCAAATTATGGACTGGCCTGGCTATGGATCAAGTACGTGATCGAGTTTAAACTCCCTTTGGAATGTACGGATATCACGTTGAAAAAAAATAGCTCTTCTTAACATAGAAGAAAGGACATTTGAGATAAAAAGGGCAGTACGTAAAAATGAACTTTTGATTTCAATCCATGGGATATCAACGAATGACCAAATGAGACATTCTGATTTTGTAGATAATGGACACTTAGGTGAGTTCATGATCACCTAAAACGTCGAACCTTTTAAGGAAAGGAGATAGTAGTTTCACGTCTATTATTCACCTATTTTTGTGCCTGGCCACATGCCTTACTTTTGCAAACTTTTGAAATTTCTTGTCTAATCTCGTTGTCTTGCTCATTATTATGCAAAATATACAAAGGCCTAGTTAAGAAAAATGTCTACAAAATCGCATGCATACATTTAACAAGGAAAAAAAAAAACCTTGAAACATCATTATTGAGCTAATTTGGATAATACTTTGTTCATTTGTATGTGCTAGTTCGTTCAAATTATGCATATTATATTCCACATTTTGAGAAATGTTTTGCAACACATATAATGGAATTTTCTTCTTTTTCCACATTCCAAATTTAATTGGTGGGCTTATATTAACCAATAACTAACCACTATTCATATTTTGTTGATGCTTATAAATTGGATCAGATTCATTCCGAATTACAGACTATCATTTGATTACTTTCAATAGCAAGTTTGATTCCGTAGTTGTGAAAAAAAAATTACTCGGTCTGAAAGGAATCCGCATTTTATTAATGCAGTCTGTGCTTTTTTTATATACCAATTTGTGAGGTTATATATGTGGGCCAACATCAACTCAATTACTAAGAAAGATGAAAAATGCATAAATTCGATGACTCCAATTCCAAATATTCTACCCTAAAAATATTGTTTCATGTGATATATGGTTACCCAATTAATTAATTAGCAAGCTTAAATAAGATGATAATTTGCCCAAGCTTCTCATTATGTTCTCCTAAGTCCGAAAGAACCTAACATGAGAGAAAGAAGATGAAATTGACTTACAAAATGAAAAATCAAGAAACATATATCACAATGCATCTTTAGTCATTCAACCTTCAGAAATTAGAAACCTATACAAATATTGCAGTGGACAATCTCAGGGAATTTACTCCCAACCAAGAAAATGTTGCAGAAAAGATATTTTTGAGTTACCAGACATGACACTTGGTTGATTTCATGATTATCGTAAGTTGTACCACACCTACAAAGGGAAAAGACCAATTAAGGACAAGAATTTTGACCAATATGGAGACCTGGTGTGGTGGTCCAGTGGTGTTCTGTGTTCGTCAGATCACTTTTTTGGATGCAAGGTCTCATGCTGATTGCAGGCTTTTGATTAGTGATCTGTTCTGCCATTAATGCAAACCAACGTGCATTCATGTGGAGGAACTCAGGTGTTATTCCATGAGGTCACCTCTGGTAATCTGGGATATACAGGAGCGAGCAGCCTTAGGTGTTCCTTGACTTCAGGAAAATGTTCAATTGGGAGTTAATTTGCATGTAGCAGCTATCAATGTATCATGTTGAGCTAGGAAAAAAATGTTCAGCGAAAAAAGGCCTCAATACCTTCAAAGTTATGAAGGCCCACAATTACTCCACTTTCACAAAGTTCTACAACTTCAAGATGCTAGACCATCTGGGTTGGAACAGTAAGCCCATCCAACTTACACATGTCTGACGAAAACGTGCTCTGATCATCTTATCCAACTTGAGAAGAAAACGTTGAAAAACACTCAAAACAACAACAATTCGACAAAATATCCTATGAAATCCATTCATAACCAATCAACTTTCAGATGTTATATCCACTTGGAAGCACTGAAACAGATAAAATAGATGTCAATTGATACAACCATCACAAACCAGCAGCATGCCAGCAGCAACAATTCAGTCCCTATGTTTCGCTCACTACAATTCATTGCCCATCCAAAAAACACAACCAAACCACAGCCTCTCAACACCAAAACCGAAAACAATCCTCCAAAAAGTTCCTGCCCCTTCAGACCAATTCAAAGAAAAAGTTCTTTGCCTTGAAATAATGGGAGTGGACTCAGGTAAAGCACTCTCACTCAATCCGTTACTTCAAAGTGTTTCACTTGATTCTATTCACTGCATTATCTCATACCTCCAATCTAAAGGAATCCATCAAAAGGACATGGGTAGGATCTTTGGAATGTGTCCCAAAATCCTCACTTCCAACATTAAACAAGACCTTATCCCTGTGTTTAAATTCCTATATAATGAACTTTCTGTCCCATCTCACAGTTATAGAAAAGTTATCAACAAGTGTCCTAGATTACTAGCTTGTAGTGTTACTGACCAACTTAAACCAGCTTTGTTATATCTTAAAAGACTTGGGTTTTATGACTTAGAGACTCTAGCCTATAAGGATTCAATACTGTTGGTATCTAGTGTAGAGGAGACATTAATTCCAAAACTGGATTACTTGATGAGTTTGGGGTTTTCAAGAGAAGATGCAATGGGAATGGTACTAAGGTGTCCAGGGTTGTTTACATTTAGTATTGAGAATAACTTCAAGCCCAAGTTTGGATACTTTGTGGAGGAATTGAAAGGGAAACTGGAGGATTTGAAGGAATTCCCTCAGTACTTTGCATTTAGTTTAGAGAAGAGAATAAAGCCTAGGCACATTGAGGTTGTGCAAAGTGGATTTAAAGTCCCTTTGTCATTGATGTTAAAAAGCACTGATGAGGAGTTTATGGAGTTGATAAAGCAGCATAGAGAAGAATCATGAGAAATATTTGGAATTTTTTTTGTTAACAGGAATACAGGATAACAATCTCTCTCTTTCTTGTTTCAGAAGGCATCACTGGAACATAACAGTAGGTTGTGCATCTTGTTGAATAAGAATACTCCTGTCAAGGGACAGTCGTTATCTAGCTTAGAGATCGACATGTCATCTCATCTGTACATATGCACACAGAAATTAGTACCGTCGATGTGATTACGAGCTAGTACTTTGAATTTGATACTTTCAGTCTGACCACTTCTCAGAATCCCTTCCCTTTATCTCCTCCTCCTCCTTCTCCACCATGGCTCACACCACCACCAGCTATTACTCCATCCTCCCCCAGCACCACACTGCCCCCACCCCCTCCATCGACCACCACCACCACAATGGAGTTGAGCTTGAGCTCAGCATCACTACCGTACATATTATAATTGCCGTAGCAGCTTTCTCGGTGATGGTGCTGATTTTGATTTGCCTTTTCTGTCCTCGACTTCGTCCTCCAGCCAGTAGGTAATCTGGTGTTTAATCGATAGGATTAGGAGGATTCTGGGATCTCATAGTAGTTTGTAGTAGGATAATAGTCAATAGATACAGCGACGACCTACCTTTGTTAGCCCAGTAGAATATGTTAAGTATAATTCCAATATATGTTGGTCTATTGTGTGAGTTGTGCAAATCGTCCAATGTATGATTCGTTTAAGTTATTGGTTGATTTAGTTCTACTTTGGATTTGTTTACATTGGAATGAAAATTCATCGGGAGGTTCTCATGAGTCATGACACCCTTTCTCTAGTCTGTCATCCGCAATCACACACAATGCCACTACTCAAAAATTCTCAGCAATCTAGCGAACATAGAGAAAAAATTCCCGCGCTCCTAGGCACTTAGGAGCGAAAAGTCTCCTAAGCACCCATCCACCGTCTTTTTATCTATTGATTAACTTGAGTTAATTAAAAACTAACCAAATATTTATTTTATTTTTTCTCTCCAAATCATTCTATTTTTTCTCCACAAATCTTTTAATTTTTTTGTGTTTCCATAAAAAAGAAAAATAAATTATTAATTTCAATTAAAAATTAAAAATTTGCAAACGAATTTTTAATTTTGTGTTGTAGATTTTTAATGGGGTTCTCATTAGTCCAATTACAACGCGAATTTCTCAAAGTTATTTTGTATTGGCTATTATCATCAGTATTTTGGGTTGTAATAAAATTACAATTTGTAACTGCATTTATGTTTTTTTAATAATTATGATAAAATTTAAAAGTTTTTTCATAAATGTTAGTGTAGTTTTCATTTTTTTTTAAAAGTTATTCTTTCTTTATAAAATAAATAAATAAAAGATTTGTGGAGAAAAAAAAATTGAATAATTTGTAGAGAGATATAAATATTTGGTTTGATTTTAATTAACTGTAGTTAATCAATAGATAACAAGTTGGTAGATGTGTAGTGGATAGGTGCTTAGGAGACTTTTTGCTCCTAAGCGCCCTAGGAGGAAAGAAATAAGGACGAATTTAAGTAAGTTATAACAAGATTTCCAGGGACCAGGGTTGTTCACATTTAGTATTGACAATAACTTCAACCCCAAGTTTGAATACCTTGTGGAAGAAATGGAGGGGGAGGATTGGAAGGAATTCCGATCCCTCAATACTGTACTTTTAGTTTAGAGACAAGAATAAAGCCTAGGCACATTCAGGCTGTGCAGAGTGGATATAAGGTCCCTTGGTCATTGATGTTTGAAGCACTGATGAAGAGCTTATGGAATTGATAAAGCAGCACACAGAATAATAATCATGATGAATATGTCAAAAATGTTTGGTTGACAAAGTTTTTCTGTCTAGAATTGGTTCAAGAGGCATCACAAGGGACATACGCTGAATTGAGTTACTAAGATCAACGTGTTTATAACTTGGATTCCTCAACCTGTCCATTTGTAATTTTTCTTTGTACTGTGTATCTTTTTTACAATGCAATTGCACTTTTTATGTCGTTGAAAAATTAGAGAATAATATAATAGTTTGTAGAAAGTTTCTTTCTCAGGATTTGTAGTTTGTTTTTGGAGTCAAAATAGAAGTATAAAATTAGAGTAAGAAATCAAGAAGAAAAGTTTTTAAGTTAGTTTAGTAAGTTTAGTACAAGGTTTTAGGAAATAAGGATTTTTAAGAATCAAGCTTTCTTAAGCCTCTAAATGAATGTATATATGTAATCACCGAAGTGATTGAACAAATTGATTTTAGAGTTGTGAACTCCCAAAATGACTTCTGCTTATTCTTCTCTTGTTTTCTTCGTCTTCCTATGTTCCATCCTTTCCTACTATCCCACCTACACTTCCAGCGTTCCTGACGTTTCCCCTCTTACTCCAGGCTGTCTCACCCCAGAATGTTTCACCCCACCACCTAGTCCTCCCTCCTCCATAGTCAGCCCAATGCTACCACCCCCTGCACCAACCACCACCACCACCATATTGCCTCCCCCTCATCATTCAAAAAAAGGACCCCCTATCATATGGTTGATACTTGCCTTAGTAGCTGCTGCCGCTGCTTTGCTTTTTGCAATTTATAGTCTCTATAAATTTCGAAGCATGTCAAAGAAGTAATTCAGAGTTTGATTAGCAGTTTGGTTAGTAGGATCCTAGGTTCTCAAGATGGTAGATAGAAAAAAGGGAGGGCCTACCCTTGTTTGGCCCGTAGAATACATTTAATAAAAATTTATTATATATTGGGTCTATTGTGTGTGAATTGTGTGAATTGTCCAATTTATGATTGATTTTAAGTTATTAGGTCTACTTTGGGTTGTTTTCATTGGAATGAAAAATCATTGTGAGGCTCAGCATGTAAGATGTAACCATGTAAGGTTATACACAGTCTATTACCGTGTTTACAAAATGTGATAAAATTTGCTTTCAAAATTACCTTTTGCCTATTTAGAAAGCTGTTATTGCGACTAGTTAATTCATTCTATCAACATAATGCTCACTCAAGCTTGCATCACCTTAATGAATAAGGACTATTACCGCTTCTAACATAATTAGGGGAGATTTTAGGTTATCAGTATTTGGATCAGTATGATTCTCTTACTTTGCATCTTAGTCTAGTCGTATGTTCTTCCTGTTATTGCATTTTTTGGAGTACTTGTTATTTACTTGTATGAGAAAAAATTGTCACCCTCTAGGAAATCAAATCATGCTTCCAAATTCAAGAAAAAACAAACAAGTTGCGCGTGCTAATCAGTGACACATGATCTCATTATCTCAAAGTGATCGATTCTCCAACTACTAGACCTACCTAATTTCTCAAGTACGCCCTCGTTCCATAAAAAGATGATTGATTAGCCTTCATTTGCTACTGTTCCCCTGTATGTTCAACTACTAGACCTACCTAATTTCTCAAGTAAGCCTGGTTCCATAAAAAGATGATTGATTAGCCTTCATTTGCTAGTGTTCCCCTGTATGTTCTAAACATCTATATCAACCTAATTTAATATGATGCATACAAGCCTAATGTATGACCAGATTTTACCAAATCCATGTTAGCACTTCCTGCTGTGATTTTCTTGGGTGAAGGTATCAATCTCAAGATTTTAATAATAGATTTTTATCCACTAATTAACTTTTCCTATGAGCACAGAATCTCATATCCTTCATAAAGCTTATTATCCACCGTTACACCTGTTTTTGACCACCACAAAGTTAAGATGATTGGGCAATCTGAGATTAAATCTATGTCTCTTTAAGATTATAGATAAAAAGTTTTCGATGAGAAGAAAATTGATGAACCGAGGATCCGTGCAGATGCCAAACCTTAACATCTGGGGAAAGAATTAAGAAGCAACGATGATAAATTATTTTAACGAGCCTTATAATACAGAAAAGAAGACTTGTCTGTGAATTTGAATAAATACTATCATTTAGGTGCACTAGCAGTTTTACATTTTTTCTGATTGTTGTCTTTCTTCTGTCATCCAACTTCTTAGTTTCTCATTAACCTGGAAAATAAAACAAAATCCAAGAATTAATGAAAAATACAATACCAATTGCTCATTCCCGCAAAGAGAAGTAATGTATAAGACATTGTACATGGAATAATAACTTACCAAAAGAAATCGCGCTCTTCCATCTCCATCTTGTTGTTGGTTGCAATGCCCATGCATGATGGACCTCCCTACAAGGTTGAACGAAAAGGAAAACGACACAAATGAGCTCCAAAAGATTTCTAAAACCTACAAGAACACAGGAAACTCATTCCTGACAAGCTTTTCCGAACAGATACATCACCTTCTCTTTCAGCCGATGGTTCTGTTGCACTTGGACTCACATTTTGCCGTTGACTTCCACCCATAGCATCACTACTCCTGACCTCCAAGCTTTTGTGAAATTTTTCTTTAGCCCATGCAATCGCTTCATCAAGTGCTACTACAGATTCATCCATCGTCCCTTTACTTTTCTCACGACTGATCTCAATTATGTACGAGCTCATTGTTTCTTCTTCTTCTTGCAAAGCTTTACCATGAAATATGGAGTTAATGTCTAGGTTTCGGTTACAAAGGGAAGAGACCACAGATGAAGGTGAATCAATCTCTATATCATCAATAGAGGCTTTTATGCTTTGGTATGAGATAGGTTCAATACTAATGGTGTTTGGTGATGAACTTTTAAAAAACTTAATAGGGGAGGAGGTTTTGTAGTTCTTGTTGATCAAGTCTTTTTCCAAGAAACGGGACTTAATGGATGGAGGTTGAGACCATGGAGGAATATCAGAGTTTCCCTGTACACTCCTCTGCTCTGGAACCGATATGAAAGATGAACTCATTTGGGATGGAATGTTGATTGGCCTAAAGCAACCAAACAAGTTAATATAAATTTTAGTAACGTACTGCAACTGGTTATTAACATGGTACTAACTTCCATCAAAGCTTAGTATGTACATTAACTAGTCTATAGGACTACAACGTAACATGATACCAAATGGAACAAATTCCATAAACATATAACATACATACATAGTCATGTTTCAAGTTTCAACATTTCATGGATTTTGAAAGTCGCTTTTCACATTTAAAAGCTGTGCGCAAAGACACAAAATGAGCACGCCCTGTTTTTTATTGTAAAAACCAAAACAGAGCCTAAACTCTGTAGTGGAAAATGGGAAGTGGAAATGTTCAAAATATTGCTTAAAGATGCTCACATCGATCACCTTCGAAAACATGTTACTGATACTATCATTGATACACTATCAGACCACCACAATACGATCCGGATAACAAGCATTCAAAAATTTAGATGTACCGGATACTTATCAGGATTTTGAACAATTACTTTGCAACCCAAATGCCTATTGTTTTGCAACTAACCAGTATTCCTTGAAAACCTGAGTTGTCAAAGAATGGATAGTCCATTACCTAACCAAGATCCTAACAACTCTGCTCATGTAAAATTGTACTTACAATTAGTAGCTGTTTTATGAGTCAAGTATATCAATCAGTATGTCACATCTTCTAAGAACCTTATTTCAATCTACAATAACTACAGAAACACTCCACTAATTACATGCAACGAAAGACTCAAAAACCTCTATCTTCAAGACTCAAATTTGTTACTCTATCTGACTAATTTCTAGAGTTGTGCAATGCTGAAAATGGCAGGGGTTAAAAAAGTACATTCAAGAGAGGAAGAAGAAATAAACAGAACATACCTCAGTTTTGTAGAGAAAGAAGAGAAGAAAACATCTTCTACAGTAGAATTTCGAAGTGGACTCAAATCTTCTGAACTCAACACCGAAGAGGAATTCGACTTCGATTTCGAATACCCTTTAGATGATCTTCCATCTTCATCTGATCCAAATATATCATTATAAAAACCATGATCATTTCTCTTATAAACACCTTTTCTTCTTCCTCCTCCTCCTCCTTGCATTCCAAAAACCGGAACACTTTGACCATTTTTCGATGAAAAATCATATTCTGGTGACTGATAAACATCTTGATAAGAGAAACTGAAATCAGGAACAGATTTTTTACGTGAAAGTATTGTTTTGGGTGGACCACCAAAGACGTCATTAAAGTCTTCAGGTCTTAGAGTTGTTCTCGTTTCTTCCGTTGATTTTCTTCTTGGTAAGTTTGAACCCAGTCTCATTTTCCATGATTCATCCATTAGAGAAGAAAATGGAATTTGGTGAAGTAAGATGTGTGTGAGAAAAAGTTTGCTTTGTGAGAAAAAGTTTGGTCTAATACACTAATAATTCTTTCTGCTTTTATGAAATGTAGTGACGATGATGATTAAGTATGATGCCAAGAGCGCAGCAACGTCTAGTTTTATGGTTTTGACTTGTGTGGGACTCACTTGTTTAGCATGAAAAGGATAGGTTACCTAGTTAGTTATGTGATTAGATATGAATTGAAGCGTGAAATTTGTAGTTCCCCACAAAACTTAAGAGACCATGTTCCAGACTCCAGATGAAATCATAAAACATGGCCAGACTAATAATAATGTAGGACTGGTGGTCAAGTCGATCGAGCCAAGTGAACCGAGCTTCTGTATGTTTTGGCAAATGAACTCTATGCAGGTGCCGATTAGTAAAATCGGTAAAACTTTTGGGTGATGACCAGAAGTTTGGGACTCGAACCCCGCCAGCATCAAAAAGTTACTGATCTCATTTAAAACAGGCTTACTAATAAAAAAAAAAAACTCTAACTCTATTTAAAAAAGTTCTCGGCTTGTCGGCAATATGAACAAGGTAGCTGAATTGAGCCAGTCAAATTTTATTACCGATCGCCCCCAAAATTGTTTTAGAAGGGAGTTCTAAAATAATGTGTTGTAATTAAGTTTGTAAGATGTATGAATGTTCTTGACCGAGCCTATAAATGAGTTGAGCCCCACAAAACTTTAGATGCCCTACCCTTTATTTGGTCCAGATCAAATAGAAGTTATAGAACCCCACAAGGTTGAGCTAGGTAAAAATAATGAATTAGTTGGACGTTGGGAGTTGGGACTTTTCTTGGGTTAGTTGTATTTTTATTTTTATTTTTTGATAAAGATAGTTATTTGTTAGTTGTGTTGAGGGTTAATTGGCCAAAATCCGCCATTTTATAACATACATTTGTGTTTACCCTCCAAATTCTAAATCATCACAAATGAACCCCCACTCTCTCCTTGCCCATCTAGAAATCATTCATATTTGTTGTTTTGGACTGGGGAATGAAGGTTCAAATAGTCCACTAATCAACTGGTTTCATTGTAGATAACATGTGTGAGTCTGAGCGAAGGGTAGCAATTGAGACCCACCTTCTAGGCTGATGAGACTGAGTTGAAGCTTGAGGTGCGATTGGTAGTGCTGTAGGAAAAGTCACCTGCCTCACCAACAACGATAAATGTAGGGGATTAGATGAGTTAATGAAGGATATTAAAAATATTGTCACAATTGCAAACAACTAGAGAGGTTTAAATACAGACGCCATTGTAAATTTACTCATGTCCTGCTGAAGTAGTTGAGGAAAGGTACTAACGATGGTAAATACATGATAACTTCTGCAAGTTCCTTTAGGTGTATATCATGAACAATGAATACGACACGCAACACAATGTAGTGCATATACAAATAGACGAGGTTTGAATGTGTTCTTGAGTCGTTGCATACGATTTCCGTAATAGATGGAAGCTTGGTAGTTATCTATTATGAACGATTGAAATGAAAATATAGGCAAACGAAATGTAGGAAGTGATACGGAGGCCTCAACTTAGAGGGTCCAACTGGCGACTTTTTATATGTCCAGACTTTCTGATTTTGGTATGAAAATGCGAATGAAGAAGATGGTTTAGGTGAAGCAGCAACTCTATTTTCCTGTTGGAGTCTAGCTTTCCTCTCCTCTGCCAATTGACTCTCGAGATCCCGTGTCTGTCAAAAGTGCAAGAACAGAAGTTAAAATTTTTAGCTAGATCACAAATAAAAATAATTTCATTGATGTTCTGAAGTCGTCATCTTTACCCTTTGCCCAGAGATGAAATATTTTTCTTATTGCTTCATTTTGAGAGTTTGGTTATATGTGTGTAAACCCGAGAGGTACTTTTGATAATTTTCTTTTTTTGAGAGCAATATGGATGATTTCCGGATGGAGTGGGGGTCATTTGTGATGATTCAAAATTTAGAGAATAAACACAAATATATAAATGTATGTCATAAAATGGAGGATTGTAGCCAATTAACCCTTGTATTAATGATTTATACTGTTTTTAATTTTTGTTATTTTTTTTTTTATTTTTAGGCAAAAAGGAACTTGTTGTTGTTCACCATTAACATTTTCTTGTACATTTTGATCAGTCAAACTCTGTAAGTTCGAGCTTATCCACTCATGATGAAAGTGATTTTACCTCAGTAAGTTCGAACATATGTTGATTTTCCGACCCTTCTACTTTATACAATTTTCATTTTGTTACATCTTTGGCAAAAAGGAATAGGTTCTTTTTTCTTGTAAAATTGTCAAAGTACCTAAAAATGAACATGAAAATACAGATTATGATTTAGATGTAAAGAAAAAATGTAAAAGAAGTCAAGAAGGCAAAAGAAGTGAGGGAGAGTATGGCTGCCAACCTTAAAGGAGACACTTCGTGCTTGCTTTCATTGATGGACCCTTTGCCACTTGAATTCTAGTGATTTCTTTGATTTACAAATTGATTCTGTCTATCTTTAATTACGCCCTTATCTAGTTATCTCAGTACCTTTTGTCTAAACATGCTTAATTAGAATGACACAAGAGAAACGCTAGGGTGGAAAGTGCCATCTATAGCTTTCCCCTTCTCCTGAAGGCTGAAGCTGACCATGTTAGAAGTTAGCAATTATCATGTATCCCTTTGAATGACATGGCTTCTTATCAGGCCCATATATTGAAATAAGGCCCATATGCCCATATGTTATAAGCCCCCCAATTCATTAACACCGTACTATAAACACATGTTGGTTTTCCACTTTTCAACACCCGTGTTTTTTAGCCTACTCAAATTTATCTCACACAGTATGCAATGGACAGATGCTTATTCATTTTTTTTTTCGATTTTTTTTTTTATTTCAAAATATTTTGTTAGTCCCACATTACTTCAGCATTGTAAGATATGCGAATGTTAACGTTTTGTGTTACTAGTAGTCTAGCACTATATTTTTTAGTTGTGGGTATTCTGATTACCAATTACCAAACTTTGAGGATACGAAGTAGTTAGGAGACAGTAGTTAGTGGAATAACTAATAAGACTGCTAACCCTTAAAGTGGGTAGAAAATCCTCGCTAGAAAACCGCTGGAAGGGGCTAAATCTTTCCTTAAGGACTGACCTAATTAGGTTGCAAAACCGATCAACATTGTTCAACATTTAGAGCATCGATTGGAAGAGTTTAATGATTTGAGTTGATGACATTGATGTTGGGATATTTAATTGTTTGTTGGGGAAGGATGGTTTGAAATAAGGGAGGAGAAATTAGGGTTTGAAGGTTGCTTGAACTTAATTTGTTCTAGGGATGAATTTGATTAAGAAGATAGATTTGAAGAAAATAGGATTGAGCTCAAATGAACATTAATGGAGATCAACACCGTTTGGTAATTTTGGCTTCAATACCAAGATAAAACTATAGAAAGAACTGAATCTATTTTTCATTTAATTGAATTGTTCATTGTACAATTAGTACCTATTTATACTTGTAGATTATAATGTTAGTTACAGAACTGATTTGCACATGATTGGTTATAACAGAAAAATTGAAGTTAGTTATTCTACTGCTGAGTCACCACTGTTGACGTATCCTTAACTTCTGATATCTTATTTCGTGTGTATTGCAATACAAACCAAAACCAACATTATCCAAATAGTGACTTGCAATAATAAGTCTTAAAAATAGGTCGGTGTAACACTACTCCATTCTCAGTCTTAATTCTTGATAGCCTTAAGAGGTTCCTTAACAACCTTTTGCACACTTGCAAATTGCAACAGGATTACCTTTCCGCAACACACTCTTCAAAATTCTTACACTTCTGAGTTGCCCCTATATTAATACACAGTTCTAGTCGTTCTTGAAATAGGTCGTCTATTAGATCCTGGTCTACGACCAACTTAACCATTTTGACTTATCTCCAGTTTTTTAGGCGCAGCATTTTCCAATTTTTCTGCGTTCTCCAGAACCTCTCCTAATGACTCAATCATCTTGGTTCTTTCCCCCACATTCTCCGTCTTCTCAATAACCGTTCCCCATCAAGTTTCACCCTTAGGTTTCAAAACAGGCCTAGGAGCCAGTTTAAGTACAAGATCACTATCATCATCTTTACTCCCTCTAAATGTAGCATCCAACGATACCGAATTCCCCTTTTCCGTAATCAAATCAGTGGTAACCATACATTTACAAACCGATACACAATTCCATCTATTCCTAACCAAACCATAACCAAAACTAGTACATTCTTTAATAGCCGAATTCCTCAGCACTACTAACTTATTACAATTATTACCTTCAAAATAACCACATGATTTCACTCTCACTACACTTCCTACACTAGCTAGTGAAGCCATTGAAGACATAATTCTTTAACTCCGCATTAACTAAAATAACTTCTTTATCCACTAGTCTACTTCAAAATATCGAAAAATGCGGAAATCCCAAGTTTCTAAATTTCCTATATTGTTCCAGATCATGCATGCATAACCTACTAAGAATTTGATTATTTTTATTAGTTAGAGATAGAGGGAGGGTTCCCTCCTCCTCCCAAGGTTTTGAAGAACCATTATGTTCTATGTATTATTAGTATGAATTTTTTTGAATACATAGAGGTTCGCCCCCTCAAAATAAGTTTAAATATTTTACTACGCCCCCTCAAAAATTTTGACTATGTTTTTTAAACGTGAAGCCACAACATAGTCTTCTTATAATAGGTGGGAGCGTCATATCAAACCCAAGTGCTCTATCATTAATCTACTCAAGATTCCCTTACCAATGGGCATCATTTTTGAGTTGAAATTTTCATGGGTACAATTGATTCACAGATGCAAGAATTAAATCACAGGTTTAAGGAGGATGTAATGAGATTGCTTGTTCTTAGCTCGGCTTTCGATCCCAGGAACAATTATAGATCATTCAAAATTAATGATATTTGCGAGCTTGCAAATAATTATTATCCGATGGATTTCACCGAGCAAGAAAATTTTCATTTGAGATACCAGTTGCAAAACTATGAGAATGACATTCTCATACATTCTGAGTTTCAAAATTTGTCACCCATTTTCAAGTTGTGTTAAGTTTTGATAGAAACAGGAAAGTCAACAATTTATCATCTTATAGATAGACTGATTCTGATTCGTCTTGTGTTGACTTTACCTGTTTCAATTGCTATATCGGAACATGCATTTTCAGCGATGAGGATTGTAAAGACCAGGCTACGTAATAGGATGAAAGATGATTATCTAGCAAATTATTTGATTGTGTTTATTGAGAAAGATATTGCTAGACAATTTGATAAAAATTCTATCATAGATGCTTTTGATGTCTTGAAGAAAACTCGGCGAGAGCGGCTTCAAATGCCTGACTTGGCTACTTGAGCTCCTTGTTCGATCTTTTTGTATAGGAGGATATAGGCTAACAAACCAATAGCTTCTTTTTGTTTGTAAATGTGGTATGTGGATACAAGTGATCATGATTAATTGTATATCCTCTTTGATTTTGCAATCATACTTTTTGATGACAAATATATGTATGCAGAAACTGTCATTCCAATTGTGGTGTTGTTTACTTACTGCCCATTACTATAGACATTGTATGAGTCATTTTATGGTTAATTTATATGTACAATGTATAATTTATATGTTGGATTATAGTGTAGCGTGAGTGAATTTGTAGTAGAAGAATGAAAAAATATAAGTGGTGAATTTGGGTTAACTAGTATTAACATATCCCCCTTTCTCTAGATGAGCCAATTAGGATTTTTTTTTTTTTGTACCTCAGGGGGGGACCTAATTTCCCCATCTAGGAGGGGGTAGGATCCTAATTGGCTCATTTGGGAGGATGTGGTAATTTTTGTTTTCAGGCCTTGATGTGGTGATGACCATAGTTGTTATACTTACAAACCATCCAATCGGATATGCCAATTCAACGATTTGACTTAGTTTTTTGGAGACAAAAGAGCTGAGAGTGCACGTAATATATGGAATAGACCTCTTAAAACAGTCTATATAAGTGACTGTGGGGAGCTTAAAGTGGCCAAGTCTTTGCTTTCTCCTAGTCTGCCTTGATTGTTCCTTTTCGAGATCCATGGGGTGTGTTCATAATTTGAATGTTTTACTTCATCTACTAATACGTTTTATTATTCTTTGTTAATTACATAGTCAAAGTGGTAAACACACTTCATGCTATTTCATTTTCTGAAATAGTATAAGCACTCTCCCCTAGGTCAGATTTTTGGTTCCGTCCGAGCGTCTTGTATTTTGATTGTGTATATACACTCCCCCCTAGGTCAAATTCCTGGCTCCGTCCTTGGTTACGTTCATCTCCATTCTTATTCATTAGCTTCGATAACCGCTTTCTAATTAGGCAAAATGTGATTTTGAAAGCTAAAAATATCACAATTTAGAAAAACAGCGATGGATGATCATGTTATATGTTCGCTAGATTGCTGAGAGTTTTTGAGAAGTAGTAGCATTGCGTGTGTTTGCGGATGACAGACTAGAGAAGGGTGTCATGAGCCTCCCAATGAATTTTCATCCCAATGGAAACAAATTAAAAGTATGTAGAACTAAATCAACCAATAACTTAAGACGAATCATACATTGGACGATTTGCACAATTCGATCACACAATATACCAACACAAGTTAAATTATACTTAACATATTCTACAGGGCTAACAAGAGTAGGCCCTCCCTGTGTCTATTGACTATTATTATCCTACTACAAACTATTATCTTGATGACCAAGCTATCAACTAAACACCCGGTGACCTGCTGGCTGGAGGAAACTTACGACGGAAAAGGCAAATCAATATAAATATCACCACGGAAGCTCCAATGAAAATTATTTTGATCTTGTCGGTTTTGCTGAGCGCAAACTGACTTGTTTTCTTCTCCACTGCAGTGGTGGTGGATGGAGGTGGTGGGGGCAGTGTGGTGCTTGGGGAGGATGGAGTAATAGCTGGTAGTGGGGTGAGACATGGTGGAGGAGGAGACGACAAAGGAAAGGGATTCTGAGAAGCGGTGTAGGTGGCGTAGTAGGCAAGGATGATAAAGAGGAAGGAGAAGAAAACAAGAGAAGAAGCCATTTTGGGGATTCAGAACTCTAAAACCAATATTGTTCAATCACCCCTTCCGATGATCACAATTATTTATAGAAATTATTTTTAGGACTAAGTAAGCTTGATTTTAGAAAAACAAATTTCCTAAACCATCTAAACATTTTAAACTTATTTGGAAGTTCCTAAAAACATAGAAAGAAACTTACTTGGATTCCTATCGACCTCAAATGAGGTAAAAGCTTGTTTTTAAAAGAATTAGTTACTAAATCATCTGAGCTGGCATGATTAGTTAGGTGTTGTCCTTGACTGTTGTCTGGCTTGACTGCATTGGATGACTTTCATCATATATTTCCTTAATATATCTTACACAAGTTTATCAGAATAAGTACCTTGGTTTAGCTACGCATAACATATTTGTCATTTATTTACCTATTCTCTTTGTAGGTTTGATTGGGAGAGCACCAAGACCAAAAGCTTAATTCTGTTACTGATACTGATACTCATATTCATATATGGCTCCAACATCATGTTTTCTTGGAGCATCAATAGTTTCAAAGGCTCAGAACAATCTATGAATCAATGATTAGAAAATGTATTCAAAACCCAGTGTATGTACAAGAAGTCGGGGATATGATTTTTAGTGTCGTGCTGGATTAATTCAGGTGATCATGCAAACATATCTATCTGAGTCCGTCAAGAGTTCCTATGATTTGTAATAATGGTATCTCTACCATGAAGACCATTAGATCATTTTGTTTTCCTATTTTGTTATACCATGAATTGCAGTTACTGGAGTTGCTGCTGTTATCAGTTATATGGTACTTTTAGTGGTCACATAATATGAGAAACCTTCGATCCAACCCCTATGCAATACTTGGGATTTCCTCTTCACTCTGGTTTTATTGCACTATATCCTTATATGTGCACTCATAATGTCCTTTGTTAGAGTGTGTCCACTCATACAATCTAAGATTCGAGTAGCATATTTGAGAGCTGCCAGTTTGGATATTCCTCTAAGTCTCTCTTGCAGAAATAAAACTTGGCTTGGATTGATACTAGTGTAATCTAATAGTATTAAAAACAGTAATAAGAATGAAACAGAATTTATCACTGAGGATTGTGCTCGGCACAATTTCCTTAAGACAAAAACGCCGCCGGTGTGGTTGCTGCCAGCCTCAAGCGTACGCCTCCCAGGATACAACAGTGTAGAGCTAGTCACCAGCCAACTCGCACAGAACTCTCAGTACTCCAGACATAGTTTTTCAAAAGAGTAGTCACCAGGATACAACAGTGTAGAGCTAGTCACCAGCCAACTCGCACAGAACAGTGTAGAGCTAGTCACCAGCCAACTCGCACAGAACTCTCAGTACTCCAGACATAGTTTTTCAGAAGAGGAAAAGATTTTTTGGATATCGACGACTCTAGTGGCAAAGGCAGCCTTGTGTGTGCGCAAGTACATCCTTATATCTCTCTACACTATTCCTCCATAAGGACACAAACAATATAAACTTAAGAGTCTTAAGTTTAGTAACCAATGTGGGGCTAAAACCCCCCACATTAGAGTGTAGTAGATACATAAGGTCATGGGTTCAAACCCATGAGGACACAAATCCATTAAAGTTTCCAACAACTAGTGCGTGACCAAATCTTGTGTTGTGGAAATTGAGACTCTGCGGCCTGGCTCGACAAATTATTATTGACCCTTGGCTATTTGGGTGCGGTCTGCAGATATTTTGCTGAATTGATATGGATTCAGATGCAAGTGGCCAGATAATGTAACAATAGCAACGATCACATGATGCATCACTCTAACGTCTTGACCTACCAATCTACCATACAACCAGTACATGCCCATTTTTTGAGGATTATAACGTAGCTTTTGTTTTTATTTTTCTTAAGAAAAAATTTCAAGCTAGCGTCAAATGCTTACCCATTTCAAAGTGTATATATATTTGTCACACTGGTAATCTCTGACGTTGTTCCAACTTCCAACTACAAGAACACTCTTTCACACTTGTCTCTTCCAAAGCGATTATATTCAGTGCTAAACTACTAATAATGTTTCAGGATATATTAGATAAGGAATCGTAATATTGTGTGTTGGCCAAACATGTGTATCTAATAATTGTGATATGATATGATGTGTTTTGATTGACTAAAGTAGAATTCCTTTCCCACCTTACATTTCCCATGTGGATAACATTTTTGTTAAAGAAAGAGTTCTGTATTCTCATGCCTTGCTTTCCTTCCTCTTCATCTTACAACAACCGTGAGACTCACATGTGAGTCAAAATGCCTGAAAGTCCATGGGAGAATCTTGCAGCAGAGGAAAGGTGAGGAAAGATTGTACCCCAGTTTTCCATTTACTGCTTCTAGTTACTGTTTCTTGTTAATTCATTCTACCTGAAACATGAGCTGAAATGGTAGGATTTAAACACTCTGAATATCTCTCACCAAGACCATTTAAACCTATGAGATGTCAACCAAAACCCAATGCGTTGTGCTTCTTTAAGTCAACAAAGGAAGCAAGAATCATAAAAAGAGGCCTTCATTTGGTTTCAAGCGTACATCCTGAAGAGTTAAATTTCCCACCAAAAAGCACCATTTCAAATTCAACAAATACACCCCTATTCCTCAATTCGTCTATAAAATCTACAAGTAACAGTATTGAATATATCTCGTCGCCCAAGTCATCAAACTCCTACTTCCCACTACAATCCCAAAAATTACTTTCCCCTGTAACCTGGCAAGTCCTCACACAAATATTCAAAACTGCACCCTCACCTGACATAATCACATATACAATGTTCATCAAATTTCTTGGGAATTCGGGTTACGTTGCCGAAGCTTTTGAACTCTTTGCGTTCGCAAAAGAATACCATAAACCTGACACTATTGCATTTACTGTCCTTATTCGAATCTTATGCGACTCCAAAATGTTTGATCAGGCACTCAGTCTTTTCCATGAAATGCCTTCTTACCACTGTAAACCAGATATTATTTGCTACAATACCTTAATTGACAAGCTTGGAGAATCAGGCGAAGAGCAAAAAGTGCGGCAACTTTTTTCTAAGATGGAAGTAGAAGGTACCCCTGCTGATGTTATAACATATAGTTCAGTATTGAAGTCACTTTGCGTCGCTAACAAGATGGATGAAGCACTTTCAGTTCTAAGAATTTTGGAAATAAGTAGAACGCTTCAGCCTAATACATACACATATAATACAATTGTTAAAGCATATTTGGATCGCAAACTTGTCAAAGAGGCCCTTGCAATTTTTTGTAGG
Organism: Coptis chinensis; assembly: GCF_015680905.1. Taxonomy (NCBI): domain Eukaryota; kingdom Viridiplantae; phylum Streptophyta; class Magnoliopsida; order Ranunculales; family Ranunculaceae; genus Coptis; species Coptis chinensis. The sequence goes on from NC_141464.1 coordinate 82,196,403, forward strand.
ATGGAGATCAGAGGATGCAAACCAGATTTGTGTAGTTTTAACTTGATTATTAAATACTATAGTGATTTGGGTCGAGGTGTGGATGCCTATATGTTCTTGAAATTGATGGAGAGAAGGGGCATTGAAGCTAGTGAAAGCAGTTTCAGAATTTGTTTGTATGGTCTAATGAAGCAGTGTATGATTGATGAAGTCCTTGAGGTCATTCAGGAGATAAAATGCCGTTCTCATGTTACCCTTTGCACTTGTTCTTCGAATAACTTGATTCTGTGGTTGGGGAAAATGAATAAAGTGGCTGAAGCTTATTCTGTGTTTCTAGGAATGAGAAACCCAGATGAAATCACCATGAACATTGTTATTAAGCTGCTTTATAAGCATGGAAGAGGTGAGAAGGCTTGGGAAGTTTTTAGCTCAATGAATGGGAGGAATATTAAACCCTCAGTTGTCACTTACAACATATTGATACATGGGCTAAGTCTAGAGGGGAGTGTTTCAAAAGCATTCGAGTTGGCAGGCCAGATGGAAGATGATATATGTGAATCCCCTGACGTGGTAACATACAATTGTCTTCTTAGCAGCTTGTGTAACAGACAGCAAGTTGAAGATGCATGTAGGCTTGTCTTAGAAATGTTAACGAGAGGGTGCAAACCTGATTTGATTAGTATTAATACGTTGATTAATGGTATGATCAACGCTGGTCGAATGGACAATGCTTTACGGTTGTATGAACATATGAGGGAAGACATTGCTGCACATTCAGTTCCCCTGGGGAAATTAATTGAAGAAATGTTGATGGACAAATAATTACTTGAACTACTGTAATAGTTGATATAAAGTTTTTTACACTCACAGGGAATGGAGTCCATATCATAAAGTATTATATAATTATGAGCTATTGGGGGATTCAATACAACTATTATTATGAAATAATGCAAATCAGTTGAATAAAAATTTATTAGAATCTGCGAATGCAGTATACCTGACTCATGGAGTTCTTGGGTGTGTTTACATGATTAGATCTGTTGTAGGTGCAACATTAACTGAGGAGAGACGAATATGGCATGGAAGCTGCTTCAAGAACAGGCAGATGCTTTAGTAGTTAGTACCATAAAAAAAAGGTTTGTCATTCAATTTGAGCTCGGTTATCGAGTAGATTCAAACGTAATATTATGAAATAATTGGATTTTATGTTTTAGAGTGTCTTACAATCATTCATTTCTCCAATAAGTAAGTTTAAATTAAAGTTCTCGCAATTTGTGTAACTCTGCAGTCTGCACTACTAAAATTCTAATTAATCGAGAAGACCAAACTGATAAATTGGCTCCTTTAATAAATTGAACATTAGTAAATTCAAATATAGTGGATACTAAACTAATTTATTCAAAAGCAAAAAACCTTGTTATTCTAAAATGGCATAGATAATTTTCCACTCAATCACCATGAAAAACGAGTTTTTCTATAGTCCTAAAGGCCTAAAGCATCTGCATGTTCTTGGACCACCTTCCATGCAATCTTAACATGTCTCTCTTCAGTTAAAGTTGCACCAACAGCAAATCTTATCATGTATACGCCTCCAATAACTCCATGAGTCATGTAAATCCTCCCCGATGCATTGACTGATTCTAATAACTTCTGGTTTAATTCATTTGCGTGCACAGCACTTTTCACACCATCCCCCTGCATCTCAACCATTGATGTTGGTGGAAGCATTCGAAAACAGACCATAGCGAAAGTCCTTGGGACAACAATCTCAAATCTCTTGTCCATTGCTACAAGTCCCTCAAAGTGTTTAGCCATCCTAACATGGTTCCTTAGGAAATTTCTAAGGTTAGCCACACCATAGCTACGTAGTACTAACCATAGTTTCAGGGCACGAAATCGACGACTAAGTGCTATTTGCCAATCTTTATAGTCAACAACTTGCTTTGATTCAGTTGCTTTGTTCTTTAGATACTCTGGATTAGTTGAAAGAGCCTTAACAAGTGAACTTGGATCTTTAACCCAAAGACAGCAGCAATCCAAAGTAGTGAAGAACCATTTATGCGCATTGAGGCTGAAAGAGTCGGCATTTTCAACTCCATCAATGAAGTGCCTGAACTCTGGACATATACACGCACTTCCAGCATAAGCAGCATCAACATGCACCCATATATTGTAATCCTTTGCTATGTCGCAAAGTGGCCCAACTGGATCCACTGCAGTAGATGATGTTGTCCCCACTGTGGCACACAAGAATAATGGCACCAGCCCAGCTTGTATATCAAAAATAATTGCTGATCGGAGGGATTCGACTGGGAGAGCAAATGCATTGGACTTTGAAGTTGGAATAGCATGAAAGTTCTTAGGATGAATTCCAGCAATCTGCGCGGCTTTCTGCATTGCACAATGTGTTTGATCAGACCCGTAAACAACAAGTTTGTGGATATTTTCTCTACCAATCTTGTTCAACATTCGATCTCTCGCTGCTATTAGTGTACACAAGATGGCCTCACAAGTAGTCCCTTGTAAAACGCCACCACCATTTCCTGAAAACAAGAATGATTCAGGAAGCTTAAGCATTTTGCCTAGCCAGTCCATCACTATACTCTCTAATTCTGTAGCAGCTGGTGACGACATCCAATTGAAGCCAACAACATTAAAGCCAGTGCTAAGCATGTCGCCAAGGAACCCAGCAATACTACCGCTTGAAGGGAAGTATGCAAAATAGTTGGGACTTTGCCAATGTGTTATACCAGGCATGATATCATTTTGGACATCTTTGAGAATTAGTTCTATGGGTTCAGGGTTATAAGGAGCTGATTCGGGTAAGCGTTTTTTGAGATATCCAGGTTCGACTTGGCTCCGAACAGGAAGTTTTTCGATGTTTTGATAGTAATCAGCTATGAAGTCGATTACCAAATGGCCTTGCCTCCTGAATTCATCTGCGTCCAAAGGGTTGGCTGAACATGCAAAGTTGTTTTCAAGAACATCAGTAGGAAGGCTGCCCATTTGAGTGATGGAAAGATAAAAGAACGAGGTTTTTTTAGTCTATTTAAGCATATCAATGAGACTATTCGATAGTGGAATGGTGATGGAATGCATAGTTTATATAGATAGGCTGCTGCCTAAGTGGCCATGGCATGACCGATATTTAATTTCAAGCTACTATATTATAGTTAGTTGTTTGGAGGTAATTTATGGGATACAGTAAGTATAGATGTTTGGTAGTTGACTGATGAAATAGTGGGAAACGACTAACGAGAACGAGTCTGCAAATGTTGTACGGCACGCCTTAGAGGTGGTACTTTTGTTTCATATAAGACTGATATATCGACGCCTGGTCTATTTTACCTCTAGATGGCTAGCTGTTGAGATGTAGGTGTGAATTGAAGAAATAAGCACCGGCCAGTCTACACAAATGGCTCTAGGGATTGGAGGAGGACATAGTAATATAGTATACTCGTGAAAAAAATGGGAAGGTGCATTACAACACCGTACTAATTAATTGATGTAGGATAGTGAACTCGACAGTGCATTATGCCAAACCATCAGTGCGTACCCTCACAGACAGCTTAGTAGAATTACTCTTCCAATAGACAGTGTTAACTCTTACACGTTTTTTTTTTTTTTTTCAATTCGATAATATCTTACATGCATGTTTTTTATGCGAGTGTACCGTCTCAGTTTGAAAACAATGTACAGTAACATACATACTAGCAGGTTCACATCACTGTGACACTGGCGAAATTTTGTTGAAAACTGACCAATTAGCCATCTGGTGTATGAGAAGGCCACGAAGAAATAAACTTCACCATTAACACTTTAAATGGACAAGAAACGATGATCACATGCATGTTTAAGTTTAATTGTGGTGGATGGTCACTTTAAATGGACAATATAATTTTTAACGTACATAAATGTGTACATAAACGGTCACATATACACTGTAAAGGCGTGATGTGATACTCCCTTACAAACAGTCTCTGGGGGACTGATATGGATGGATGGGTGAGACCGAGTTCGGCTTTTCGAGCGAACTGCCTACGTATCTTTCTCTGGGGACTGGGCTCAGAGTAGAATCAGGTCTGGCGTAGTTCATAGGAGTGGTATTTATAGAGATTCGGAGTGTATCCTCACCCTCCACGTGTAGAGGATGTCACCAACGTGGGGTGTGGATCATGGGAGCACGTGAGAAATATCTACATAGGTCTGCTGTGATGATGAGGAGGATGACCGACGAGCAAGTAGCTTGGCGTGATCGATGGTTGTCGGTCGAGGATTAGTGCAAGTACTCCTTCAGTCATGATTGCTTATGGATAGGGAGTCTGTGTCACTGCCTGGTGTAGTTCGCGTGATGTTGCGATCTGTCTTGTGGCGCGATGTTGGCTCGTGGATGCGACCTGATATCATAGGTCGGTGCATTAGTTCCACCATGCTAAAGCGTCTTTGGATAGAGAATATCACTCCCTACCGACCCCTCTCGATGGGTTGTGGTAACGACCGTTTGAGAGAACGATAACACGCCAGCGTACTATGTGATATTTGGGAAGCGCCACGATCGCTGTAGAAAACACCGTGTTAACCGCGCGTAGTTAGTATGATCGTGTGGCGTGTGCGGTGCGTGACGATCCGAAAGCGATTCTGAGAGAAGAAAACGTGGCGCCCCGTTTTTTCGGGATGCGAAAAGACAAGACAGTTACTTGGAAGTCGTGGATGGCTAGGGCTAGGGTGTAATCATAATGCCTTGGAAACTGGAGGGGCGGTTGTTCAAAAATCCTACTTGCGTGACCGAGACTTCATTTTGCTGCTTCGTTTGGTAGAGAGAACTTCATTAGCGCATCAATCTTCAGGTTAGTGCTCTGCCATTTTTGAACCCGTTTCCCTTGTTTGGTGCTAAGCTTCTGTGCTAGAATTGTTAGGGTACTCTGTTAGATACTAGTAGCTAGATTTGATAAGTTTAGAGGAGAAAGATGTCGGATTCCGATGACACTCGTTCGAACGAGATCCGTGAAGTTTCCCTTGGTTGGGAGGATGAGGAGGAGACAGATGAATCAGTTGGTATGCGGGGTGAGGGTGATGGGGATGAGGCTGTGAGTGAGGAAGGCGATGCTCGATCTGCTTCTGTGGTTGCTGACGTTGGCACTTCAGGACGCGGTGAGAGGTCGTCTTCGAGCGAGCTGCCAACTAGGGCTGTGGATAAACACGCTTTGAGGGCGTTTCCATATCTGAGGAAAAGATATGGTATAACTGTAGACGGTCGGAGATCCACGAGCCCGATCGAGGCGGAACGGTTTTTAGGGGATAGGTACGTCCCAATCACCGCCACCACTCGGGTGATCGTCTGAGGCGGTTGAGGGCTATATGACGATACCATTTTTGAAGTTGGTTTGTCAATTTTGAACCATCGTGGCAAAGCGCTGTCGCGATTCGTTGGTAACACGTGGCGGTTGTTGAAGGTGTTCGACCATTTGAACGCCATTGAATACCGGATCGAAGTCGCCGATATTATTGAGCACTTCACCTTGAAGCGATCTAGGGCATATAACTTTAGCTTGCAAACCCGAAGCTACTCATCACCCGCTCGATGGAGTGAGTAACGAGTCTTGGGATAAAAGACCGTTCTGTTAGTGGGTAACTCTACCGCGAAAGTGGGTTCGGTGTTGACAAGAAAAACGCGTGTGATTTCAATCGGTGGGTACCAGTACGTTTTCTTAGGTTTTATGCTGATAACGATTGATCCTGTATTGATCTAATATTTGTTATGTTGTCTTTTGTACAGATAACCGTCCTGCACAGGAGACGAACCGAGCAGTGATCGAGAGCTTCGCTAGGTTGACTCGGGACGAGAAAATTGCGAAGTTGCCAGAGGTAGCCGAATTCTTTAAGGAGCGTGGAGGGCCTGTCGTTCGGAAGAGAAGGGAAGCTCAGAAAAGTAGGGCTCGTGGTAAGGGAGCGTCCAAAGTACGTGTTATGGAGAAGCGTGGGAGTGATCTGGTGACCAGAGAGGATAGAAACCGGGGCCGTACTGGGGTGAAGCGACCCTGGGTCTTTGGGGCCTCGGTCCGGTCGGGATGGGTCGGGAGGATGCTCCGTTCGACGTGGAGGACGCTCCCTCCGACGTTCCGGAGTACCGACCTGCTAAGACTGCGAGGGTGGCCCAGACCGCACAGGGTGGTGAGGTGCGAATGGGTGGGAGGGCAGCTCGCAACCCGAGGTCGAGGCCGATGCCCGACTTCAGCGTTTACGGTTGAGGACGGCCGGAGGTTGTCCCGGAGGTCGCTCGACCCGTGTTGTTGGAGATGCCTCGTGCAAGATGAAGGGAAGGTTGGCTTAAGAGACGCCGGTAAGGGGCCGCCCAAGATCGAAAGGACGAAATGGAGCGCAACCCGATGTACATTGACGAGACAAGCGGGAAGCGCTATGTGAAAGAGGGTCGGATCGCAGCTACAAGTCCGCACCCATAGCCGCTTGCTTGCCGGAGGGATGACGCTTGATGGTGATAGGAAGGACCTTGATGCCAAGGAGCCGGAGTCGAAGTTAGGATGTCCGCGAAGCTGCCCGGGTGGTGACAAGAAAAGCCGGAGACTATGTCGGCTAAATGTCGTCTTCGCCGCGATGAAAATGCGAAACTTGTTTAGCGTCTATGGCGGATCTGCGCTAGTGGAGATCGCGGAGAAGTCACCGAGTAAAGCAATGCCGAGGGGTTGCCCGTAAAGGCTCGGAGACGCCAGATACCACCGCCAGTAGTGAGTACGCCAGCTAGGCGAAATACCGGGCGGCTAAAGAGAAGGCGGACGGGCTCGGTGAGGTCGGTATGCGTGTTGCTCAAGAGCTGCGAGGCCTGTTCCCTCAACCAAAGACTGCACGAGGATAAACATGTGGTCATTTGCGCGGATGGTGAGTTTGTCTGCTGGTGAAAGTATGTTCTTCTTTTGGTTTGATATTAACTTGTGTTTTCTTTGCCCCTACGAAGGTTAAACACTAGAGCTGCGTTTTCGGGTTTGCCCGAAGCGGTTAAACTTTTGAATTTGAGAACCGGCTTCCCCGGGCGTGGCGCTTCGTTAACTTTGTTTTTGTAATCGGTAGCCGACACGGATTTTTCGGGTAGACCCAAAGACGCGTCGGTGATCTAGAGCTGATCTCCCTGGATCCGAAATGTGTGCTCCTTTTGGTGAGACCTTGATTAATGCTGTATATGTTTTGGTCTGATTTGTTCATGGCTTTGATCCCGTCTATGGATTTTGCTTCTGAAATGTATTCTCGTTACATGTTAAGCTGCTATGATAGTGCATGGGAACACGATATGTAAGTGTTTGATCTTTTAGGACGAAAGGGGTCCGTGCCCCTGTGACTTCGTGGGTTATGGTGCTCACTGGGAGCGTTCTTCGTTGGTGAACCCTAGGAAAATCGGTCCTCGTCTAGTGAGGATGAAAGCGGCTATGAGCCTGTAAGCTCTCTAGGACGTCCTGCTCGGATGAGAGTTTGTTTTAGTCTCTGAGGACGTAATGCTCCTGAGAGCGTTCTCGCTTAGTTGATTCGAAAAGTGTATGCCCCCAACTTAGCGAGACTTGGAGAGGCGTTGAGCCTGTAAGCTCCTGAGAGCGTCTTGCTCGTATGAGCGCGTGTTTAGCCCCTGAGGGCGTTCTGCTCCTGAGAGCGTTCTCGCTTAGTTGAATCGAAAAGTGTATGCCCCCAACTTAGCGAGACTTGGAAGCGTTGAGCCCGTAAGCTCTGAGCGCCTTGCTCGTATGAGGCGTGTTTAGCCCCCGAGGGCGCTACGCTCCCGAGGCGTTCGCTTAGTTGATCCTAGAAGTATAGGTCCTCAACTTAGCGAGACTTCGGAGAAGCGCCGAGCCTGTAAGCTCCCCGAGGCGTCCCCCACGTTTGGCGTGTTTAGCCCCCGAGGCGTTACGCTCTGAGCCGTTCTCGCTTAGTTGATCCTAGAAGTATAGGTCCTCAACTTAGCGACTTCGAGAGCGTTGAGCCCGTAAGCTCCCCGAGAGCGTCCCGTTTGGCGTGTTTAGCCCCCGAGGGCGTTACGCTCCCCGAGCGTTCTCGCTTAGTTGATCCTAGAAGTATAGGTCCTCAACTTAGCGAGACTTCGGAGAAAGCGTTGAGCCCGTAAGCTCCCCGAGCGTCCCCGCGTTTGAGCGCCGTGTTTAGCCCCCCGAGGGCGTTACGCTCCGGAGCGTTCTCGCTTAGTTGATCCTAGAAGTATAGGTCCTCAACTTAGCGAGACTCGGAGAGGCGTTGAGCCTGTAAGCTCCTGAGAGCGTCCTGCGCGTTTGAGCGCGTGTTTAGCCCCCGAGCGTTACGCTCTGAAATCGTTCTCGCTTAGTTGATCCTAGAAGTATAGGTCCTCAACTTAGCGAGACTTCGGAGGCGTTGAGCACAATAAGCTCCGAGGCGTCCCCGCGCATGGCGTGTTTAGGTATGGAGCTTGCTCTGTGGGAGGTGTGGTTTGGAGATGTGAGTAGGTCCGCCATTTATGATACCATCTTGAGTTTCTTTCATTTGAGCTTTGTTGTGCCTGGGAACAGGACTTACAATGCGTAATACAACTATTGGTAAAATTGCTTTAGCAAGTATGTGTTCCATGGTCGTGGCAGCATCCTTCCTTCTTGGGTTTTAATCCAATACGCGCCGTTGCCAACGACGCGTTCCACGATGTAAGGGCCTTCCCATGTTGGTGCTAGCTTAGCATCGTCTTGAGTTTTCTTCAATACGAGATCCCCCGGTTGAAAAGATCGTGGATGTACTCGTTTGTTGTAAGATCTCTTGAGGACCTGTTGGTAGTCGCCACTTTCGGACGGTACAAGTAGGTCGTCGCTTCCTCGAGGAGGTCGATCTCGAGCTAGAAGAACCGAAGTCATTAAGGCCCGTTTCGACAAGTTCGGATCGGGTTGTCGTGATTGTCACCGCGGGTGGGTATGGCTCTTCGTGCCATAGCATAGGGAGAATGGTGACTTGCCGGTGCTTGAGCGAGCTGTAGTGCGGTGGGCCCAGAGTATGTTCTCCAGCTGATTGGGCCACTGGCTTTTGTTCTTTTCAATTTTCTTTTTCAAATTCTCTAGAATGGCCTTATTGGCGGCCTCTGCTTGTCCATTGCTTTGAAATGCATCGTGGTGTAGAGAATGCATGAACGATCTTCCATTTGGCCGTAAACTCTTTGAATTTGTTTTTGCCCTTGAACTGAGCCATTATCCATCACCGGTATGTGGTAGGCCAAACCGGGTGATGATATGAGTCCAAATGAAATTTCGACATGTGATTCTTTAACGCGTGTGCTAACGGAATTGCTTCAACCCACTTAGTGAAGTAATAGCAGGGCGGCAAGGACGGCGGAAGCCGGTGCTCTCCTCGAGGGATGAATGGTCCCATAATGTCCATGCCCCACATATGGAACGGCCAAGGACTCGCGATGTTAATCGGTTCCTTGGTTTGGTTGTATGATGTTGTGACCAAATGTTTGGCATTTGACACATTTGAGGACATACGCTTTAGCATCGATCGCATAATGAGGCCGAAGTACCCTTGAGAGATCGCTTTGTGGGCTAGTGACCGACCTCCAGTGGTTGCCGACTCTCTCGCCGTGAATTTCAAAGAAAGATTAGTCGGCCTTTGCTCGATTGATACATCTCAGATGGGGTCCCCCGGCAGATTTGCGGAATAATCTGCCGTTCACCAAACAATAGCTACGTGCTTGGTGTGGAACCTTCTTGGCTTTTGTGCGCTCCTCTGGGAGTGTGCCGTGCTGGATGTACTGTATAATAGGCTGCATCCAGGAGCGACTCGTCTGATCTTCAGAGAGTGGGAACAGGTCGCTAATTGTCAAGACTTGGTTCGCTTGGTAAGCAGGTCGGTCGACTACTTCGATAATCAGTTGTCGAGGGACACAGTTCGGTGTCTGGGTGGCCAAGTATGCCAAGCTATCTGCGTGACGGTTCTCGTCACGCAAAAAATGGTGTATCGTCGCTCTGCTAAATGACGGAAGCAAATTGTTAACAACTTGAAGGTATTTGGAGAGGTTACCTTCGCTGGTAGTGTACTCTTTTGCAACCTGGCGAACGACCAGTTGCGAGTCACTAAATATTTGGATCTCCTTTACTCCGAGCTGGATCGCCGCACGCATTCCCATTATTAGTGCTTCGTACTCTGCTTCGTTGTTTGACGTTGCGAAGTCTATCCGAACTGCCTTCTCTACCATAGCTCCCTCGGGGGAGACTAAGACGATTCCCATACCACTTTGCCTCGGGGTTCTTTGGAACCATCGACGTAGGGACCCGACCGTTTTGCGTGCCGCTTTCTTGGGTCGCGACCTCTTTTCGGCCTCCCAATTAGGGTCGCCGACCGGGAAATCTGCTAGGAAGTCCGCAAATCGACCCCCTTCGTGATATCGCTGCGGGACGAATTCCATGTGGTGTTAAGCCCGACTCTTCGCCCATATTGCCATCCTGGTAGTCTTGTTTTCTTTGTGAAGAATCCTCTTCAAAGGGAGATCGCTAAGCACTTTGATTGGATGAGCCTGGAAATACGGTCTGAATTTTCTTGCCGAAATTATAACAAAGCAAGGACCGCTCTTTCTATGTAAGAGTAGTTCTTCTCGGCCGGAGTGAGTGTCTTGCTTTGTGAAGTAGATCGGCTTTTTCTACGAATTGTGTTCGATCCTTGAATAGGACCGAACCGATGGCGAAAATCGGATACCGCCGGATAGAGCCCCAAAGTTTCTCCGTCGGTTGGTTTGGCTAGGGCGGAGGTGTTGTGGAGGTACTCCTTGAGGGTGGCGAATGCTTGGTGGCATTGATCGTTCCATGAGAATTGCTCGCCTTTCTTGATATCTGTAAGAACGGCCGGCATTTTGTCCGACGCCTCGATATGAATCGGTTGAGTCGCGGCGACCATACCTGACAACTTTTGTATCTGTTTCTTTGTTTGCGGGTCGGGCATGTCGATGAACGCCCGAATTTGGTCTGGATTTGCTTCGATGCCTCGTTGTGAGACCTGATATCCGAGAAATTTTCCGGAGGACGCACCAAAAAGACACTTCTCTGGGTTCAGCTTCATTCCGGTTAAATCGTAGAATCGGAGAACGCTTGCTCGAGGTGAGTGAGGTGGTCGGCTGCTTTTTTGCTTTTGACAACCATATCGTCAATGTAGACCTCCATGGTATCGCCTAACATGTCCTGGAACATGTTAGTTACTAGCCGCTGATAGGTCGCTCCTGCGTTCTTTAGTCCGAACGGGAGAACGTTGTAACAATAAATTCCTTGCTTTCGATAAAATGATGTCTTCTCCTCGATTCTTCACTAGTGGTATCTGATTGTACCCGCTATATACGTCCATGAATGATAGCGGCTCGTGCCCACAAGTCCGGGTCGACTAGGCCGGTCGATTCTTGGTAGGGGGAAGCTGTCTTTTGGAGTTTCTTGATTGACGTTGGTGAAGTCGACGCACAAACGGACTGTGCCATTCTTTTTCGGGACTGCCACTATGTTGGCGATCCACTCTGGGTAGTCGACCTTTCGGATGAAACCGACTTGCTTGAGCTTATCTACCTCGTCGTTGATTGCTTTTTGAAAGCGTAATGACAATCGTCTAGGACGCTGTCGAACTGGTTTGGCGCCAGGGTTGACGTTTAACCGGTGGCATGCAACACTAGGGTCTATACCAGGCACATCGATATACGACCAAGCGAATACATCTTTATTCATGGACAGAAAATTTACAAGTTGAGCCTTAAGTGTGGGGTCAAGGTTGGCTCCCACATAGACGAGTTTAGGGTCGTCTTCGGTTCCCAGGTTCACTTGCTGCTTGTCTTGAGTCGGTGCTTGGCTCTGTGCGTTCTGGCGCTCTCTGGAGGATTGTTCTTTGTAGAGTCTGTGCTAGTGCGCTGGTTGGCTATAGTAGTCAGAGGAACTGGGACGTCCTCTCGTGGTTCACGACAACGTGGTCGAAGTGATTTCCGTTGGCGCGGACAACAGAACTGAAGGCGGTTCCCCCTTTCTTCCGGTTGGAGAGGAGGTGGTGGTGCCGCCGCGACTTTTTTGTTGTTCGTGATGCTTTCCATGGGGCGACCTCCGGATTTGTCTTTGTTACTTCTTTGCTTTGATAGTGGTCGAGGATCGGGCAAATTACGTTTTGTTGCGCTTAGTTCTCACTTCAGCCACTAAATCTTTGGCCATTGTATAATTGGTAGGTTCGTTGCTGACGGAGATAGGAGGTTCCGTGGTCTTGGTTGCGGCAATGATCTGGTTACAATGATGGGCCTCGAGCTGATTGCTTCGAAGCTCCATCATTCCCCTTGGGCCGGGAAAACGGATGACCTGATGCAGCGTGGATGGTACGGCCTGCATCTGATGTATCCAACGTCGTCCTAGAATTGCGTTGTAGGACGACTTGGTATCTAGGACGCTGAAACGCGTGTTGAAGCTGACTTTGTCTTCCCGGGATCCCACTGAGACTGGGAGGATGATATCTCCTATTGGGTCGGCTCTGGAGCCGTTGAATCCGAAGAGGGGTGCAATGGGGTCTATGAAGACCGACTTTGGTAAGTTCATCTCTTGGATCGTGTGGTAGAACAAAATATCGCAAGAGCTGCCAGGGTCGATCAAAACTCGCTTGACGGTCCAGTCACTGATTTTGACGTGGACCACGAGTGCATCGTTATGCGGGAGGCAGACCTTGTTGAGGTCGACCTCGGAGAAGGTGATGTCTCCCCGCTCTTCTCTTAATACGAATCTGCGTGCGCGGCCGCGGCTTGTGAAGAGAAATTGTATACTTCATGGAGGCCCCTCTGGCGCTTCTTTTTCCCCGTGAACTTGAGGCGGAATCATCTTGGAGAGTGATCATGTGTATGGTTCTTGTGCTTTCGCGACCTCTTGGCGGTGACGGCGATCTTGATGGATGCGTTCACGGAGGCGCCCTCTGCCGTGAGGGCGACTTTGAGACCTCGTGAGCTCCGTGCTGGTGGGGACTCGCTTCAGATCCTGCGCGAGCCATGAGTTTTGTGGCGCAGTCGCCGTCGAGTATATTAGTGTCTTGCTTGATGTGCCCAGCCTTCAGGTCTTGCAAGTAATGCTTGAGCCCCCAAAGAGACGCCGATCTCGTGGCAATTGGCGCGTGAAAAGCGCAGTAAGAGGGCTGGTCCGGGCGATCCGTTGGTGCCTTATCTCTCCGGGTCGGTAGAATGCAAAGACGCTTTGATCTTTTCTAGTATGTAACTAGGGAGATCTAGTGAGCACGGCGAATTCGATCATTTCTTGGTTTGGTCCGGATGGTTGCCCTTGTTGTCGGGTCGCTTCCTGAGGATGATGCTACTGTAAACCTCTCCCTCTTCTCACCGCTTCTTCTTCTCGTTTACGCTTTAGCAAAGCTTCTTGCAGCTTGATGTATTTATCCACTCGGCGTCTGGCTTCGATTAACGTTCGGGTTGGTCTTTCAAGAGCGACACTCGTTAGGTCGGTGTTACGGGTGCGGCAGCGGTTGTGAAAAGCCATCTGCGGCAAATGATTCCTTGAGGCCGCTTTCCATGTCCAAGAGTTCTGTTTTGAACCGGCTTAAGAAGGAGCTGTAGGTTTCCTCCCTGCCTAGAGTGAGTTAGAAGAGTGAATTGAGATCACCCTTCTTGCGTCCTCGTTATTAATGCGTCTTGGCTCGCTAACGTCGGGTAAGCCGCTCGGCTTCTTATGGAGTCAGGTTCGAGGGAGAAAAACCAGTCGAGTGGGCCGTCCTTCAAGCTTGCTGGAAAGAGCCTGCATCGTAGATGGTCGAACTCTGGGGCGCTGTATAGTGCAAGGCTTTGAGCATATCATGCTATATGTTGGCCTGGGCATGTGCGACCGTCATATAGTGGGAACCTTGGTTGGACAAAGTCTGGAGGGGAGACCTTGTGAAGTACTTCGGCAGCAAATGGAGATGCGCGATAGGTTTTCAACATTTTCTGCACTATCATGGTGGAATCCTTCTTGACCACATTTTTGTCGAGCCTTTGGTTTAGCTTCGGTGATCCGTTGATCGACGCGTTGATGACGCCGCGCCGTTCTGCATGCCATGCCGCCGAGTGGGCTTTGTGTGTCAACTTGTGCACGTAATGTGACGTTTTCTTGCCTGAGTTGGGCAATTTGTTCGTTCATTGTTCCTAGCTGGCCGGCCAAAGTGTTGAATTGAGCTTCGAGGCTTACCATGCTTCGTGGGCTTGAGAATCTTTTTGTTTGGTTTTTGTTACCGATTAAATTGTGAAAGTGGTTTGGTTTCTCAAATGTCGATTCCCGACGACGCCAATGTAAAGGCGTGATGTGATACTCCTTACAAAACATCTCCTGGGGGTGATATGGATGGATGGGTGAGACCGAAGTTCGCTTTTGGAGCTGCCTGCCACGATCTTTCTCCGGGACCGGGCTCGAGTAGAATCAGTCCGGCGTAGTTCATAGGAGTGGTATTTATAGAGATTCGAGTGTATCCTCACCCTCCACGTGTAGAGGATGTCACCAACGTGGGGTGTGGATCATGGGAGCACGCGGAGAAATATCTACATAGGTCCGCTGTGATGATGAGGAGTGATCCGAGCAAGTAGCTTAAGTGCGTGATCGATGATCGCGGTCGATTAGTGCAAAATACTCCTTCACCATGATTGCTTATGGATAGGAGTCCGTGTCACCGCCTGTGTAGTTCGCGCGTGATGTTGCGATCTGTCTTGTGGCGCGATGTTGGCTCGTGGATGCGACCTGATATCATAGGTCGGTGCATTAGTTCCACCATGCTAAGCGCGTGCTGGATAGAGAATATCACTCCCCTACATACACTTAAATTTTTACGATCACGTACTTGTGATTTCCTAAACATATAATTGAATTGACCCCATAATTCAAGCTTTAATTTGAGTTCTCTCTAAGAATTGTTTAAATTCTTACGTATATACATTGAGTTTTCTTTGGAGTACGTCTACAATTTATAAGAGCCAGAGTCTGATTTAGTACATACTTTTCTTTCTATTAATTAATCTATATACCTAGCTAGCAAAACAAAATAGTCATTTTCTTTCTTCTTATTTTTAAACAAGTATTATGAGAAATGTTCAACAACCCCATTGTGACTAAATTATTATTTTACCACCTCAGTCCTCATTGCCTCTAAATTCAAACTCAATAAAGATTATTCTGGTTCATATGAAAAGTGACCAAATTCTTTTTTACTTCCAAGTTCTAAAACCATATGCATCCACTGGTTTTGCTTTTCATATGCATATGCTCGGACAATTTTGGTTTCTTATATACGAAAATAATGGAAGAAGAAAATATGAACATACAAGTGTTGAGTGTTGAGATTTGTCAATAATGGACGTTGACACTGCCACTTGACTGTGGTTATAATAGTTTCCCCAGGACGTCAAACTTTTTTCCATCAGGTAGCCCATTCTTGAAATTTCCGTAGGTGCATACGTGTAAAACAGTAGAGGGGGTTTGATGGTTACGTCACTTAAGTGAATACTTAAACCACTGGTGGGTTACTGAAGCATCTCTCTCCTTTAACGAACGCGCCCTCGCCAAATACTATTACAACCTATGCCAATGCCTTCACATTTCGACAATTTCATCGGAAATTTCAGACAAATTTTCACATTATTATTACAACCTACGCATCCCACTTTCGACAATTCTATCCGAAATTTCAACAATTTAATCAGAAATTTCAGACAAATTTTTAGATTTTTTTATTTTTATTTTTTTTTTTCTTTTTATTCCGACAAATTTAACATATTTAATCTAAATTAGTGGGTTAGAAGCATAGTTAGCAATTCGTAATATGACAAAAATTCGATATGAAAAATATTTGAATAAAATTCGAGCTTCGATAAGAATTCGTTTTTTCAATTCGGATTAAAAAAAACGGAAACGGCAAAAATTCAGATTTGTAAGTAATTTGAATATAATACGAAACTAAAAATAAAAAAAAATACGATAAAATTTGACAACCTACTCAGCAAACTTATAGTGACAATACGATTTACGAATTAATGATTTCTTGCCGAATTAATGAAATATTCCGTATCATTGAAAAATACGATATTTTTAAATGTTTTCCAAATTAAACGAATAATTCGCCGAATTGTTAACTATGTTTAGTGGGACCTCTTTATATCTAGAGTAACAAATCGGGTCGGAAATTTAAATTTTTAATGATCAATTCAAATTTGAATTTTAGAATCGGAGTTTTTTATTAACCTAATTGATTTCAGTTTCGGATAGATAGCATAAAATAAGTGTGAAAAAAAACAGGTGTATTCCGCGTGCCAAAATAGGTTTCACGCTCATCCAGCATTCCCATAATACTAGTTTTCATAATGTGTCACCTAACAATTCACAAAATAATGTCTTGATGTATGGAGCAGGATACAATGTAACCATAATTTCCTCGTTAAGTACTACTACGCTAACACATAACTTCTAAGGGAACTCATCCCCTAATGCACTCCAGCGGCAAATTGAATGTATGTAACCATAACACATTTACATAGGACGATTGGTTGTGTCTTTCTCGGATTCTGGGATCTATAGTTTTTTTGGGTTTAGAAGATCTACAGTCATCCCCACAATTTAGCCCCCTCTCCCCCTTAAAATTACCTTGCTAGTAACTTCCCATCAGTTTCAAAACATTTTAACATATCATCCAAGTTTATTTTTTTTACGAAAAATTGTTTAATGTTGAAATATTTTGAATTGAAAATGAAAGCGCACAACATCATTATAATTTTTTGCCCCCTTAATAACACGTTAAGAAAATTCCTTTTCTTGACTCTGCCTCTGCAATAATGTCAAGAAACAATAGTACAGTCAAAAAATTGGTAGTTGATATGAGATATGCATTTTAGGAGTGGGGATTGGTAAGTCAGCATTGTGGAAAGGATGAAGAAAATTTTCGATGCTAGTGGGTAAGTAGGTAGACACTGAACATATAGATATAGGTAATATTTCAAATTAGAAGTGCTCGCACTCATTATAAACTTCTTTCAATTCAGGGACAATAAGCCACTTTATTAGTTGTCTAACTTTAGGTTAATGTCTATCGAGTTAGTTGACCGTTGACTGCCTAAAAATCATGTGATAGATTGGCAACAACCATGGCCGAAATTCCTGAAATTCGTGGCTTTTCAGTTATTTTATAGATTCAAATGAAAATCCTAAGCTGCTATAGGCAGCATTACATTCTCAGTAGAAGTCCTATCTGAATTTCTTTAGTAGTATAGTTCAAACAAAAAATATCATAATAAGTTTGTGGACAAGCAACTGTTTGCTGTTCACAAGACTTCAGTTTTTTATTGGTGGAGTGGCTGACCAAAAAAACTGTGTTACTGTCCAAAAAAACTATTAAACGGAATGAAAGTGGGTTTAACCAATAGAAATGTGTTGTTTGTGGACAAGTCTGTTTACAAATTCGGACTCAAAGAATATATGTAGGGTACCAAGCTCATTCAAATTCAAATGTACTCCTCAATCCTCATAAACAAATAAGTTTAAGACTCTTCAGCAAAGACATAAAATAGTTGTAGAAAAATGAATACTATATCATATCTATCATTCTCAATTCGAAAGACATAAAATAGTTGTAGAAAAATGAATGTTATATCATATCTATCATTCTCGATTCGAAAATCGGATCTACATATACGCATAAGCACGTACGCGATAATAATAGAGCATGTCTTCAGTGCGCGAGATGTATGGTGCGCGATATG
Organism: Coptis chinensis; assembly: GCF_015680905.1. Lineage (NCBI taxonomy): Eukaryota > Viridiplantae > Streptophyta > Magnoliopsida > Ranunculales > Ranunculaceae > Coptis > Coptis chinensis. The sequence goes on from NC_141464.1 coordinate 82,214,110, forward strand.
TATGGGCCTTTGGATCAGTACTTCTTTGTTGAAATACACCTTCATCTCTGTGTGTGAGTGGCCCAGATTTACCCTCATTTTCTCTCTCTGCGCACCCTAGATTTATCCATAATAATATTGTAACATTTTCAAGTAGTATAGTTATGTATCAAGAGAGGTCACCTTTTCTATCTCAAGTAGTTCAATATATTACTGTTTCTTGAGGTCCTCTGTCTTGAGTCTATCATATTAATCTTCAATGGTCTTCCATAACAAAATCCCAAAATAGTTAGTACTTTTTTAAAACCTCTTTATATAGAGAGTTTGTTGCTCACTGCTCACAGTCCAACCAACTAATTAACTAGGTGCAAAAGAATGAAACATGACACTCCATCCATTGTCACCAAAATAGTCACATTACCGAAACGTCAGACAAGAGCTACCACCACTACGAAGATTAATGTCACACGAGGTACCATCACCAAGTTACTATTGAATGTAAGCAAAATGAACTAACATTACTAACTAGGTTCCGCCCTTGTGTTGCATTGGTCTTGAAATTGTTTACTTCACGAATAAATTAGGTGCAAGTTCAATGTATTAGTATACGTACATTTCATTGTGGTCCAAATTTCGCTTGAGCTCTTGGAGCAAAACTCGCTATACATGAAGTTCTAATATTGCGTTCTAATTAACAACTGCCTCTTATCTAAACCTCCATATATATAAATAAATGGGTACCATCGAAAGGAACATTATTGTTTGAGTAGTTCTATTCACCTTGGGACGACTCCATTTCATAAGCGGCATCAAAATTCTATTATCTCTTTTCAAAAATCAAAAAACAAATATAGAAACAAAATAAATAATAAACAACTTACCTAATTAAATAACTAAAACTAAAAATATTGACAAATAAATCAGTAATGATACACATACTTACTAATTTAACCTACTTAATCGACTAACTAATGGTAACCATTGATTTACATCGAGGTATGTGTCTGTGTGTATTTCAATACAAACCAATGTTATCCAAATAGTGAGTCACCTCAAGGAGTGACTCTCAAGACTCAAGGACAAAATGACCGAAACAATAACTCTCAACACTACATTTTTTTTAATCACTCACAAGGATCGGATAGATGAAAGGTCAAGTATACCCTTGACGCGAAATTAAAAACGGCTCGAGTAGACAAAAAGTCTAGTATATATACTCCTAGTGCGAAATAATAAACGACCTGGTCCAGCCGAAACGACTCGGTGTATATAGTATGAATAATGATTATTTATAGGTATGAACAATCACTATTCGTATGAACAATCATTGTTCATACCTTAACATAATGTATGATCAGTCATAACACTTCTTTGAGTATGAATAATGATTGTTCACATACCTATTTGGGCTGTTCATAAATTGAGCTATAAACACTCATTGTTCATGTAAATAATTATTGTTCATACTTATTTGGAGTATGAACAATCATTATTCATACCTCAACATAATGTATAATCAGTAAAAAAATCTATTGGAGTATGAACAATTATTGTTCATACTCTAACATAAGCTATAAACAATCATTGTTTATACCTATTTGGGATATGAACAATCAATGTTCATACCTCAACATAATGTATTATCAGTAAGAACACCTATTAAAGTATGAACAATCATTGTTCATATCTCAATATGAGCTATAAACACTTATTGTTCATAGCTATTTGGGGTATGAACATTAAATGGAGTATGAATAGTCAATATTCATACCTCAACATAATGTTTAATCAGTAAAAACACATATTAGAGTATAAAAAATCATTGTTTATACCTCAACATGAACTAAAAACTAAACAATCATTGTTCATACATTAATATATTGTATGAGGTAAGTTCACATATTTGTGTTATACATCAACATAACGTTTGAACACTCATTGTTCATAGCAAAACGACAGAAATAGTAAAATCATAAAATATTTATTTCAAATTCGATCAGACTATTTGTCTTTATGGGTTATTTTCACTCGAAAATTAGTTTTTAGGGTTATTTTCATAAAAAATAAAGATTAAAAAATAAAAAATTGTCATTGAGAGTGATTAAAAAAACACGCTAGTTGTGAGAGTTATTTTCACTCGAAAATGAGCCTTGGGACCAATTTCTTGATATAATTGTCCAATCTTCTCTTTGTCTTTGTAAACTTCCCCACAATACATTTTGACAGAGTTATAGTCACTCTCAAAGCTTTAATCTATTCGCCAAATCTACCATACTCATCAACCAATAAATGGAAATCCCTTTCAAGTCTTTATTTAATAAACAATTCAAACCTTCAATTTAACGAAAAGCAATACCACAAGGTTTCTAACATTGAGAACAAATGAGATTTTTTTTTTTATGCAATACTAATATATATTATAACCTTAAACGAAGATAGGAACACAATCCATACTTGACATACAACTTGGAAGAGCTGAATTCCCTAGCTATTGGTTAGCCGATTTAGCCAGTGAATCTGCATCCCCATTAAAAAGACCTACTTATCCACCTAAAAGAGTAAGAGTTGAAATCCAAAACTAAGGAGTTTGTAGAGGTTCTTAAAGTTTCCCAAGGCCAATTGCAAGATTGGCCCTCTAAAACTTTTATCACCTCCATGTTATCTCCTTAAAAAACATATGAGAATTAAAGAAAGTTGTAATCATTATTTTCTTTTGTCTTATTATAGCTTTTTAGCTTCTGCTCTCTTGTAATTATACTCCTAAACTTAATTAATTTGGTTTTCAATTCCCACTTTTATTTGTTTCTCTAATAATTCCAACCAATCAAAGCCACTAGAAGCTTGTATACTCGTATGTAAGTATTTGGCTAAGGTGCTTCTATAACTAGCTAAGCTTGTATGCTTCCAATATTCACTAAATACACTAGCAATTTCACAATTTGTAGTAATTAATTGGGTCTAAGCTTTTGCATACATAATACCGATTAAGTCTTATCAACAAAAACAAATCTACTAAAAATCTAAGATGATAGTAATTATCTTCAAAACTATTACCATCTTATTTTGATTCGTTAAATTTACACGTATTAAATTTTTTTCAATAAAATGTTCTTAAATGAACCAATGATATACAAATTAAAATTTTTGCACGTGGTTTGCTAAACTAACTTAGATTTGTAAATTGCTGTTAAGTTTATTTAAGTTACACAAAATTGTTAAAACATTAATCCGACTGCCTAATTACGTATATGTCTTTAGATTTCACGTGTAATTTACTAAACTATCTTAAAGAGAATTCAAAACTTTACATATGCTCTGCTATCGCTTACTGCCAATGGTACTAACTAGGGGTGACTTCGGATCGGAAAAAGGGCTTTCGGAAAAAAAAATCAATTTTTTTCGGATGGCAATATCCCTTCCAAATCCGATCCAATTATTTTTCAGATGACAATTTTTTTTCGGAATTCGAAAAGTTCGGAAAATCGGAAAATTTTCAGAAATTTCAGAATCCACAAAATATGGAAGTAAATCGGAAATTTGAATTATATAATCGGATTCTCTTTTAGAATAACTATTCTTTATCCAGTTAATACATTCATTTAGACATCATTTTGAAATATATTAATTCAGTAAACAACTTAGACCTTTTAACACGTTCATTCAGCAAATTTTTTCTTCATGTTAATGCATTAATTCAGTAAATATGAATACGAGATAAATTGAGACATGTACTAAAATGACAATATTGATTTCTTGAAGCTGTGAGAGAGACAATGTTCTACTTCTCTAGGGTTTTTATTTGGTTTGTAAACTATATGTAGTTTTAATTTAGTAACTATATAAAATAGACCACTATATGTTAAAAATTCAGAAATTAATCGGAAATCGGATCGGATTGGATTTTAAAAACACATCCAATTCTGATCCAATTATTTTTCAAAAAAATCGGATATCAGAATTTCAGATATCGAAACACAAATATCATTGCCAAATTCGAAAAAATATCAAATCGGAATTCGAAAAAATTAGGTTTTCGGAAAAAAGAGACACCCCTAGTATCAACACCTCACATGCCAACACTTGACATGCCAAATATTGGTGAGGGAATTCAAGATTTCAAGATCGTACGACTGTAATAATTAACGAGCATGCAAGTGAGTTGGATAAAAATTTATTAGAATATGTGAATGCATCAGGCCTAGTATAAATGATCAAGTAAATGACTCATGAGTTATTGCGTGTGTTTAACATGATTAGATCCGATCTAGGTGCAACCGTACAACATAAACTGAGGAGAGACATGTCAATATGGCAGGGAAGCAGGTTCAAGAACAGGTAGATACTTTAAGTACGAGTGATTTTTTGCGCCCAGCGTTGGTTCTTCCAAGTTCCAAGCATTCCAAGGAAATTTTGAGTCATACACGTTTCATCTTTTCCACAAAAAAAGGAAGTTACAACCATCACAAAATCATCAAAATTTCCAATTTTACTAGTTTTTCAAAAGAAGAAATTAAAAAAAAAAATGTAAAGTGGAATAAACCAACAAGCGTGTGTATTTCTTCTTCATCTTCTTCCCGCAAAAACGTGTTAATAACAATAATATCATCTTCTTGTTAGCTTGTTCTTAATGCATCCATCGTGTTTTTCATATTTTGATTCATAATTTTTGTTTTATTTTTGTTTCCTTTTTATTTTCTTTCTATGACTGAGGGACAAACTAGTAAAATCCAAAATTTTGAGGATTTTGTGCGAAGCGTAACTACCATTTTTTTGTGGAAAAAATGAAACATGTAGCTGATAATTCCCTTGGAGCACTTGGAGGAACCAACACTGGGAACAAAAAATCACTCTTTAAGTACCACTAGTTTTGAACACGTGCCTATGCCACGTGTCCCTTTTTCCCCCTAGGATACGTGAGAGTGTGAGAAAAATAGGGGGTTATAAACAATGAGAAAAAAACCCCCTTAGAATATGTGTCCTAGGGGTCTTTTTTCTCTCATGTATCTTTTCTCCATTTTCTTTTCTCTTTATTTATAACCCTCTATCCCTCTTTTTCTTGGAGGGTTTTTTTTTCTCACACGTATCATATTTCCCTTTTCTTTTTTCTTTGTTTATAACCCTCTATCCCTCTCTCTACCAGTGTCAGCCCTAAGGCAAAGCCACACAAGCAAACATTTTAGGCCCTCTTATTTTGGCAAAATAAGGGTCCATCAGTCCACCACTAAAGTCCACTGAAACAACTTAACGCACTTTACAATAAACACTTACTAATAAGAACAATATAATTACAGGCTTAAGTGAAATTTATATATGGCTAATGAAATTATTAAATGTATTTGTTATTTCACAGATTATGAAGATTATGAAGACAAAGATGCATAGAATCTTATTTGTTACATAAAACAAAAATAAATTCGACTAAAAAAAAGAGAAAACAAATAATAATGCGAGGCAAAAAAAAATTGATTTTTGTTTTTGACATGTAAATAAACAAATATATAGGACCACATTTTAATAGTTGGGCCACCAGAAACTCAGGACCGCACTGCTCTCTACCCACGTTTTCTTTTCTAGGTTTGACTTTAACAAAAATAATAATAATAATAATAATTAATTAATGTTTTTGTTGTTTTGTGGGAACGGTATTTTCCACCGCGCATTCGAGTCGCCGCATTACAATATATATATATTAATATAATAGATAACTTATTCAAGAAGAGGCAGATGCTTTAGTTGGCGCACATTCTCCAACACATCAAAAGCAAACAAATCCAACACATCAAAAGCAAACAAATCCAACACATCAAAAGCAAACAAATCCAACAAAACAAAAAACAAAAGCCTTCTTATTGATAGATAATTTTCCACTCATCACCATGAAACACGACCTTTTCTATATATAGTGCCAAAGGCCTAAAGCATCAGCATGTTCTTGTACCACCTTCCATGCAATCTTGACATGTCTCTCTTCAGTTAAAGTTGCACCAACAGTAAATCTTAACATGTATACACCTCCAACAACTCCATGAGTCATGTATATCTGCCCCGATGCATTGACAGATTCTAATAACTTCTGATTTAACTCATTTGCATGCACAGCACTTTTGACACCATCCCCCTTCATCTCAACCAATGATATTGGTGGCAGCATTCGAAAACAGACCATAGCAAAAGTTCTTGGGACAACAATCTCAAATCTCTTGTCCATTGCTACAAGTCCTTCAAAGTCTTTAGCCATCCTAACATGGTTCCTTAGAAAATTTCGAAGGTTAGCCACACCATAGCTACGTACAACTAGCCATAGTTTCAAGGCACGAAATCGACGACTAAGTGCTATTTGCCAATCTTTATAATCGACAACTTGCCTTGATTCAGTTGCTTTGTTCTTTAGATACTCTGGATTAGTTGAAAGAGCCTTAACAAGTGAACTTGGATCTTTTACCCAAAGGCAGCAACAATCCAAAGTAGTGAAGAACCATTTATGCGCATTGAGGCTGAAAGAGTCGGCATTTTCAACTCCATCAATGAAGTGCCTGAACTCTGGACATATACACGCACTTCCAGCATAAGCAGCATCAACATGCACCCATATATTGTAATCCTTTGCTATGTCGCAAAGTGGCCCAACTGGATCCACTGCAGTAGATGATGTCGTCCCCACTGTGGCACACAAGAATAATGGCACCAGCCCAGCTTGTATATCAGAAAGAATTGCTGATCGGAGGGATTCGACTGGGAGAGCAAATGCGTTGGACTTTGAAGTTGCAATAGCATGAATGTTCTTAGGATGAATTCCAGCAATCTGTGCGGCTTTCTGCATTGCACAATGTGTTTGATCAGACCCGTAAACAACAAGTTTGTTGATATTTTCTCTACCAATCTTGTTCAACATTCGATCTCTCGCTGCTGTTAGTGTACACAAGATGGCCTCACAAGTAGTCCCTTGTAAAACGCCACCACCATTTCCTGAAAACAAGAATGATTCAGGAAGCTTAAGCATTTTGCCTAGCCAGTCCATCACTATACTCTCTAATTCTGTAGCAGCTGGTGACGACATCCAATTGAAGCCAACAACATTAAAGCCAGTGCTAAGCATTTCGCCAAGGAAACCAGCAATACTACCACTTGAAGGGAAGTATGCAAAATAGTTGGGACTTTGCCAATGTGTTATACCAGGCATGATTTCATTTTGGACGTCTTTGAGAATCTGTTCTATGGATTCAGGGTTATAAGGAGCTGATTCAGGTAAGCGTTTTTTGAGGTACCCTGGTTCGACTTGGCTCCGAACGGGACGTTTTTCTATGCTTTGATAGTAATCAGCTATGAAGTCGATTACCATATGGCCTTGCCTCCTGAATTCATCTGGATTCAAAGTGTTGGCTGGACATGTAAAGTTGTTTTCAAGAACATCAGTAGGAAGGCTGCCCATTTGAGTGATGGAATGGAAAGATAAAAGAAATGGTGAGTGATAGCTAGATAGATGCTATTCGATTCGATGGTGGAATTGTAATGAAATGAAGGGTTTATATAGGCTGCTGGCTAAGTGGCCATTGCATGACCGACATTTCAAGCTATGGGTCGGAGGTAATTGTAAGTTTTGATATTGAGTGGATAATATTAATAACAAAATGGGAAATGAGAACGAGTTTGCAAATGTTGTAGCGCACGCTTTAAAGGTGGCGGGAATGCATTACAGTACAGTTCATTCAAACAACAACTGATTTATCGATGCCAGATTTAATTTATTTCATCTCTAGATGGTAAACACAGGTGTGAATTGAAGTAATATATTATCTACCGTAGGTTGCTGAGAGCTCCTTGTACCTTTCTACCATATGTTGGGGATGGGTCTATTAAATTAAACCACACAAATTGCATTAGGGACTGATCGAAGGAGGACATACTGTACAACTCTCATGAAAAACATGGGAAGGTGCATTATAAGTTTATAACACGCCTGATGTATGTAGTCAAATGCATGGGAAGGTGCATTATAACACGCATGCATGCATGATGTATGTAGAATGGTAAACTGGAGTACAGTGCATTATTATGCAAAACCATCAGTGCGTCGGGATCACTGTCAGCTAGTTAGAACCATAGTTCGGGATTTCTGGAAAACCGAAATTCACACTATTTCGACCCAGGTCTTATTTTGATTTCGACTAATTTTAGAATCATCAATATTTCAACTCCTACGTTGTTTTTTGAGTTTTTTTTTAAAAACTGAAATATTCGGTAAAATTCCGATATTCTATTTAATTTGGAATCGTGAACACTGGTTAGAAGTTAGAACCATAGTAAAAAAAAGTCTCAGATTGTTTTAATATAAGAGTCCTGATGAAGAGAGATCGTTCTCTCCGGCATTTAAAGCGCACCTTTTAACAATCGTCTAATTAGATATTGGATTAATTCTATCTCAAGATTCCACGTGACTAATACAACCAAAGCAGTCCCCCCAGGACAGAACCTGGATTTAATGTCTGGGGGTGCAAGAGTATATGCAACCCAATAATTGAACTAGGGTGCGGTAGTGGAGCTTCTCTAAAAAATTTGGGGGTGCGAATCCTTATAGTCTAGCCATTTTTCTAACAAATTACTAACATATTATATAACTTTTACAAATCTTTGTGTGTGCTCTCTCTCTCTCTCTCTCTCTCATGATTGAACAAGATGAAGTAAGAGGTATGATATTTCAAAGATTTTAATGCAGGTAAGGGTCTGTCTAACCCTATTATCTTGTTTCAAAAAATATCTTTTCTCACCTGTTTTGTGAAATCCTCTCTCCATCTTTGCGTTTGTCATAACCAATTGTTGCTGGGTTGGAAATCCGCAGCTTGGATAAAAGTGTTCGACGTCAATTTGGTGATAAATGACAAATTAACTAGATTTAGATAAAATTTGAGGTCTATATCAGTATTGCAACAATCCTTGGGAAGAAAAATATATCATGAATTAAAAATTTTGTCAACAATATTGTATGTTCTCATGGTTGGTATCTTTTGTATAAAAGCATCTCCAAAAAAATTTAAATCAGACACCACTCCTAGAACTATAACTTCCATCACACATAAAAAAGGAATTAGTACTTCCATCATCAACAACATAACTAAAAAAGAACACTTGATAATTTTGAAGGGAATATAAGTTTTTCCCCTCTTGTTGTTGGGTTTGCCCACGTTTGGTTTGTCAGCCTAATCTGATTTTTCTTTAATTTAGTTGTAAAATCCACTTTAGCTTTGAGCTATCTTTTAGGACGGCTATAACTAATGTGCGCTCTAATTCAAGGAGAGAATGATCTCTCCTTATCAGTTGCCACCTTAATATAAAGCGTAAAAAAAATCTCTGAATTAACTCCCTGGCAATTTTCAACATGAATAAATATTAAAAACAAAAAAATCATGGTTTTCTCGATTTTATTAATCCAATTTTATGATTGTGGATAGCTATGTTTAAATGTATTTTTAGTAATTTATATTCAAAATTTCAAGTATGTGTAGGACTTTATACAAAATAACAAGATTTTGCCAATATATATAGGAAGGGGTTCAAGGGACATATAAAATGGCACCTATATAAAATCACTCAAGTCAAGTTGTAAGCCTTTAGATCTTTCGAAATCCAACGGTCAAAAAAAGAAATACAATCAAATGAGTTAGTGGGGTTAAACCGGTTCTTTGTGTTACCTAAACCGGTTTGCAATACAAAGTTCTCATCCCTTCTTCCTGAATCCTAGCTTGGTCAACTCTAAACCTTTTTCTGAAATGATTCAAATCCAAACAAACTAGCTATTTGTTCATCAATTTTATAAATTATGGTTTTGCACAACCTCAAAATTTTCTTTTTCAATTATATTAAAATTGATCTTGATACACATAATCGACTTGCAGTGAGGAATGATGGGGATTGAGTATAAGCTTTTAGGTGCTGTGACGATTACTAATGGAGGAGTTTTGCCTAATATTTATTCAACATTGCTGCTAAAGAATGCTAAAAAAAAAGGAAATGATGCTGAGTTTGGTGTGAAGGAGTAATATTCACATCCAATATATGAATAGCACACGTGTCCATCATTTACAGAACTACCAACCAATTTCATATCCTCGTCCTCAGAGTTCGCTTCATAGTGACTCATCTCAGGCAAAGCGATCTGTTCAGTCAAAGCAATGATCAACCGATCTCAGCTGTTCGACCTAAAAGCTCGCTTCATAGTGACTCATCTCAGGCAAAGTGATATGTTCAATCAAAGCAATGACCAACCGATCTCATATGTTCAACCTAAGAGCTCGCGTCTAAGTGACTCAAGTCGATAAGACGATCTCGCCCAAAGACGACCTCCATAAAGCTCGATCATCCCATCTCATAACGGCTTGTAACGTATGTCTTTATTATAGCTTTCAAGATCGAAGCTTCAGGCAAGCATCTCATTGATTCTTCATAACTCGTCATCATGGTTTGAAATTCATAGATCTAGCTAGATCCATTAAATTGCCTCGGAGACCAACAACGATGACAGATAGATACTACTTCTGATGAAAGAAGCGATTTAGAGTTTTAAGGAAGGGTTTTGTTGAGAATGGAAGTGAACTCGGGAGGTTTTGCTCAGAGAGATTTCACTTGATTTATTTTTTTACTGGAGATTTAGATTTAAATCTCAACTCTGAAATAATCCGAAGAGTTAAGGTATATTTGTTATCTTTCTGGGGTTTTGTTTTTTATTTTTTATTGTTTGTTTGGTTACGAACGAATTGAAACTAGGGTTTTGTTTTTTTTATCTTTTTGTTTGGTTGGTTACGAACAATGAAACTGGGAAAAATAATTGGGAAAAGAGGGTGTAGAATTTCTTTTTTTTCTGCCGAATTATTGGATGCCTGGGTGTAGAATTTCAGAGAAAAAAAGGGGCTGGCTTGGATGCCTGGGAGCATTCTCAACTACTCAGTATTCATGGTCTTTGATATCAAAAATAAATTTCAATAATCAATTCTCGATTGCTACTTTAAGTTAATTATTTATGTGCATGTCTATTCTTATTGAAAAAATCTATATGAGGACCAACTACAATCAATGGACCTTGGACCCCTCCTTCCGAATAACCTCCAAGTGGTCTCCACTCTTGACCTCTCGTTAGGAGTGTAAAAGAAACCATTGACCCATCATCCGGTAGGGTATCCGATCTTCACCCGTCACCTAAACCCGCACCGACCCGAAAACAAACCCGCCCGCCCGCCATCATTTTTACGCGGTCGGGCTATGGGTGTAGGTTCTATGTTCAAACCTGACCCGTCAAGCCGCCTGACCCATATCGTGTCAAAAGCCGTTGACCCAACTCCGTTGACCTGCACAATTTCAAGACTCTAACTCTAATATTTTTGTATTTTGTTTATTTTTTCTTTTAACTTTTGTAGGAATTTGGGAGATATTTTTGTACTTATGAGTTTTCAATTTCAAATATTCAAGTTTGAACATTGGGATATGAACACAGACTTATGAGTTCAACATCAATTTCAAATATTCAAGTTTGAACATTGGACAAATATCAAAAGTTTAAATTCAACTTTCAAATTTTGGAGAAGATTAATCATTCATCTTTGTATTAATTTCGAATTCTTTTAATTTATATTTTATTGTTTTGTATCATATATCTTTGCTCCCATTTTCATTTTATCATGCTATGGAAAATAATCAATTTACAAATGATAAATCACGAGAAAAAAGTTTCAAATTTACAGATATGGTTTTGGGTTTTAGTTCAAGTTTTTTTTTTTTTTTTTTTAATTTTTTAATTGATTGATTATATTTTTTTTTGTTTATGTTGTGAATTGGAAATATATTACTTACAGAATTAGAAAGTGTTTTTCTGGGTGAAATTGGGTTAAAATGATAATTTCCACTCGACCCGAATGACCCGCCCAAAACCCGCCCCGTAAGCTGACCCAACAGGTCGGGTGATGGTACTAATACATGACACTTCAACCCGCCCCGCCCCTCCCCGTTGGTGACCACTGGGTTTGTATCCCCTAGACCCGCCCTAACCCGACCCATCATTATTTGACCCGCAGTTGACCCGACCCGTCCCGTATTACACCTCTACCTCTCGTTGGTGTCCCAAGTCTCCAACTGTCACGGGAAATAAATAAGTAATAACAATTCCTTCATTTGAATGGCCGCCACGTTTCCAGATGAGTAATCAATCAAACGACTTAAAACTGGTTTTTTTTATTTCTTTTTTTTTCTGCCGAATTATTGTAAAATCTGATGTGTCAGTCTCAGAGAAAAAAAAGGGGTTGGCTTGGATGTCTGGGAGCATTCTCAACTACTCAGTATTCATGGTCTTTGATATCAAAAATAAATTTCAATAATCATTTCTCGATTGCTACTTTAAGTTAATTATTTATGTGCATGCCTATTCTTATTGAAAAAATCTATATGAGGACCAACTACAATCGATGGACCTTGGACCCCTCCTTCCGAATAACCTCCAAGTGGTCGTCTCCACTCTTGACCTCTCGTTGGTGTCCCAAGTCTCCAACTGTCACGGGAAACAAATAAGTAATAACAATTCCTTCATTTGAATGGCCGCCACGTTTCCAGATGAGTAATCAATCAAACGACTTAAAACTGGTTTTTTTATTTATACTAGCTTTTGGGCACGCTGGATGAGCGTGAATCAAATAGGTAGTCTTGAGTAATTTGGTAGAGTTACATGTTTTTGAGTTTTTCATTCATCTAGTAATCAGATAAATTCAAAAATTATATGTAACTTATATCAAAAATATTTTACAAGTTACAAATTTCAATAATCATTTCTCGATCACTATTTTAAGTTAATTATTTATGTGCATGCCTACTCTTATTGAAAAATTTGTATGAGGACCAACTACGGCTTTTGTTCCTTTGAAAGTCTGTATGGACCCTCCTTATGAATAACCTCCAAGTGGTCTCCACTCTTGACCTTTTGTTCGCAGGGCCGGCTCAAGTCTAGATGTGGCCTCAGGGTCTTTTTTCCTTTAAAAATTTATTGAAAAATTGGAAGTAGTGTGTGTAAGTGAGAGATGTTGAGAAAGAGAGACTTTAGTTAATATGCATTTAATATGTCATTAATTAGTTAAGTTGAGAAAACATAAAAAAAATGCTATAGAATGGGGAGATTCTAGCATATATTGTGGGATTTTATATTTTCTTTGATTCTTTCTAATTAAGATATCTAACTAAATGAGGACACTTCAACAAAAATTAAGATAACTAATTAACTACGCACTAACAACCATTAGATTCATCTTATAACTCCGAGATGCAAATTGTGTAGTGGTCTATTGGATTAAACTTTCTTCAAACTAATTCACTCCCGAGATTTAGGAGCCTTGGGAGAAAACAAATAGACTCTAGTATTCTTTTTTCTTTTTTCTTTATTTTTTTCTTTATAAAATATGGTAATATCAAATTTATGTAAGGAGAAACTTGGGTCGGGTTAGCCCAAGCCCAATGGACTAAAACCGGACGTTTGTTGGTCCTGGCCTAACATTTCAGATCCGTGGTCCATACTTGGTCTTGTAAAATCAAAACCCGACTCAATTTCGGGTTGGGCTCGAGTTAGAATATCAAATAACCGAAAAATCTGAGCCCGTCTACATATATGTACGTATATATTTCATTGGTTCTATTATGTTATATTGTTTCTTTATAAGGATTTATTCTTGTCAAAAATAAAGTTGAGAATATCAAGTTTAGAGAGAATAATTGAATCAATCAGGTTAGTTTCCCTTTCAAATAATCAAATCTCTTTGATTTAGTTAGAATATTGAATTTCGGTGTTATTTACCTTTTAATTTATTTATTTAACAATGAAAAGATGTTGAGTTCTTCACTGTTTAACATTGAAACCAAAGAAACTTGACCAACCCGACTAACCCGAGTTAGGCTTGGGCTAAAAATTTAAAGACCGACTAGGGCTTGGTCCCGGGCTCTAGTTGAAACATTTGAAACTTGGGTTGGACTCGGGTTAGGCCTCAACCCGACCCAACCCTCCCAAGTTCCACCCCTAGAAATAAGGAAATTTGGAGGCCTTCTAAATCTGAGGCCTTAGGCGGCTGCCTAAGTCGCCTTATGGATGAGCCGGCACAGCTTGTTGGTGTCCCAAGTTTCAACTGTCACGGAAAATAAATACGTAATAACAATTCCTTCATTTGAATGGTCGTCGTTTCCAGATGAGTAATCAATCAAACGACTTAAAGCTGGGTTTTTTTTATTTATACTAACCTTTTGGGCATGCTCAATGAGCGTGAATCAGATAGGTGGTCTTGAATAATTTGGTAGAGTTACATGTTTTTTGAGCTTTTTCGTTCATTTGGTAATCAGATAAATTCAAAAATTATCACCATTTGACAATATGTCATTATCTATATATACTAGAATAACTGCAATGCAATCGGGGAGTGAGCGGAGGGTGGAGAAGAAAGAGAGAGAGAGTTGGGGAAGAGAGAAAGAGTTAGGTTTGGTTGAGGAGGGTTATGGGCGAAGGAGAGTCATGGGAGAGGGAACAATTGAAGAGGGGTGTGCGTGAACGGGGGAGTAGTGGCGGGGAAGAGGTCGGCTGGGGAGAGAGAGAGTGAAGTTGTGAAGAAGGAAAAGGAAGACCAAACATGCAACATTTTGCCTAACTTTTCAAACCCAACTCAAAAACGTTTGCTACCGCTCACTTGACTAGTATATTGCTAAGCAGTGAGGGCGTGAGCGGAGAGGGAGAGGGAGGAGTGGAGAGAGAGAGTGCGTGGAGAGGAAAAGGGAGAGGGATGAAGAAAAGAGAAAAGATGAGGACAAATAGACAAAAACCAACCAAACACATTTTTGTCCATTACCCCTTTCCTTTTCGTAACGTTAAGCTCCGCTAACTTGATTATTTAACAACTAATTATCCATATTATAGTAGTCAGCCTTTTTTTGGTTTCAAGATGTATGAAAAACAAATTTCTCATTGCTCAATGAGTAAGTTTCTTATTGAAAAATAAATAAATAAATAAATAAAGAAGAAAAAGCAAATTAAAACATCGTGTACAGAATTCCTAATTGACATATAATTAGAAGTGGAAGTAGGAGAAGGTAGGTTCTGTACACTTTCTTGTAGTTGGGCTATACATCATTGCAACTAGATGAAGAAATTGCCAAGTTATATGATGACTCAAGCCCTTCACTTAACAGGAAATCTTTCCACTTGTGGTGGTTGGCCCTGACTTCTTCACCAACTTCACTCCCTCGATCCATCACAACTTCACTGTTTTGCACATACTCTCTTTTGTAAACCAACCATCTTCCTCCTTCCCATCCACATCCACAACAACTTTTAGTTCTCTAGTCATAGACTTGGCATTTACAAATTGATCCCCAGCATGGGGCACCAAAATTATTTGGCCACCAAGGATTCCCACATAGACACAAAGCCACAATGACTCACAAAACAACCCACTAAAGGGTGACTCAAGATAAGTTCTTGTTGAACCCAGTCTACATGAACTTCCCCTCTTTCACCGATTCTATCTTTAAACCCCTCTGGCAAAGCTTCCTCCATTGTTATCAGTAAATGGTTAGAATAAAGACTATATAGAGTTGTACATAATTAAGCAAGTTGTACATGGTACACGGTCATAAGATTGTTAGAGCTTGATGCATATATCCACCATCATACTCTTATTTAAACCCTTACTGATAGGATGAGAATAGAATGAAAAGAATATATTACTTGATTAATTTCTACAGAGTACACAGTATAGAGTTTACAAGTTCCTAAATCTATCAATCCGTTATATATTGTTACTATACATGTGAGTAGAAATTTAGAAACAAATTAGAAACAATCTGTACAAGCGATGGGTATTGTCCATTGAATGAGAAGGGGAATGTGCCCTTGAGTTGTACTGAATTATAGGGCGTGCGCCCTCTTACTTCTATTACTCCCCCTCAAGTTGGAGAGTGAATGTCAAGAACTCCCAACTTGCCAATTAATCTTAGGAAGTTGTCCTTGCTGAGAGGCTTAGTGAATGTGTCAGCAACTTCAGTGTCAATGTGTCATGAGTATATCATATTAACTTCAGGGTGCCCTAGGAGGTAATGTCTGAGCTTTTCTGAACAACAAATATGAGTGACAAGCATGTTTTCTCGATTGGAGAGTAGTTGAGCTTGGCTCCTTATGGCCTTCGATAATGACAATCACAAAGTAATTAGTACTTTTTTAACCCTTTTTATGTACAGAGTTTGTTGCTTACAAACCCAAGCAACTAGGTGCTCAAGAAATGAAATATGACACTCCATTGTCACCTAAATAGGCTCATTGAACTCAACATTACACAAGAGAAAGATTAACACATCACCATCCACAACATAATACATGCAATAACTAACATTATGTCCCTGTTGAGGACAAAACTCGAGGTAAGCTAAAACTCCGTTGTCTGTGTTGCACAGTCACTTTTCTTTTGGTACAACAGATGAAACTTTTGTTTCCAAGTCTCGTAGCATCTGTTCTAATGCAGACAACTCTTCCTCCATCTCCACATTTTCCTTTCCAGTATTGCGTTGTTGAAAAGCATGAATGCGTTCGAGGCCTCTGACTATTTCTTCAGTCACTTCCTTCATCTTTGCACGGTATCTCGCATTTTCTTCTTGTGCTTCCTTCATTTTTCTTTTTGCTGATCGATAGCCATCAAGGGATTTAAGGAGCTGCTCAGAGAGCTTTTTATTACGATCTTGGAGATGTTCACTCCCTGGGGAGTCACCACCAACAACCTTTTTATCTTTGTGTTTAGAAGCACAAATTTGAACCTTCTCCAACAGCATTGCACTTTGCTCCTTAAGATCATTAAATTGCTCTTCCATGCTATTCAGTTCCTGAACTTTTTTAGCAAGTTCAGCTGACATAATCGATTTTTCCTTCCCCAAGCTTGAAAACATCTTCTCTAGGCTTTTTCGTACAACTAAGCAATCACTGAGCTCTTTTTGTAACTTCTGCTTCTCATCCAGTACTGGTTCTGGCGGCTTCTTGTCCTTGGGCATCTGAGTAGGCTTAAGATCAGTGAAGCATCGACGAATTCAGCTTCCCTTTTCTTGCCAGAAGATTGTGACTTTTGGATTCGGTGTTTAACATCATCAAGGATGGTGAGCATTCCAGCAACTCTTTGCATTTTTCGACCTCCATCTTCTTTAGGGGAAGCACTGTTATGGTCTTGGATTATTTTCAATAGTAGCTTCACATTTGTTGTTAGGCCTACAAAATGGACAATGCCCATAGTGATCAAGTATATAACAAAGCAAACACACAATATGAAGTTCTAACATGGAGTTCTAATTAACAACTGCTCTTATCTAAATTCTAAACTGCCTTATAATGAATCATCGGGAGGAACTTTATATCAATGACACAGATGACAGATGGTATAGCACAAACTTCAGGTGAAACTTTGTACAGACTTGACAATCATTGCTTCTTATGGAATTCAAAATTCAACTAATGCCCATAAATCCATAATTAGTTATTTTGTATTATAACATGTATTTACATCTTTCCAGGCCCATAAGATATTCGACACTATAACTCAAATTACAGCAAAAATCTGCCTAGGTACAGTCCTATACCTTCTTGTACGTCGAGCACAAAATTGACTTAGATATGTGCGTACTCAAACCGTATAAATGTCTAGGATGAGCAAACTATGGAAGCAAAATGTTGGATGACAATGTGAAACATCTCCAGAATAATCAACCAGCTAATTTGCATCAGGTGTTTAATAATGATAGATGCAAATCAAATTCTGTCAAGTGCAAATGTGTGCGCGGTCCTAAATAATTCATATCACGAAGAAAAAAACAAAGGCCGCAAATTTGGTTCATGTCATGCTGATGAATCAAAAATTTAAAATGCAGTTCATGACATGAATGTAATAGAGAGAATGAGATTGATTACCATCTAAATTAGAATCATCTGAATGCTCGGCATTAGTACGTAGTGGGATTAATTCAGGTGACGAAAATGATTGATTCATATTGAACAAAAAAACTTGAAAAAACAGACAAGTGAAAAAAAAATTATATTAAATAAATTTCAAGCTAATATTTGAAACTTGAATGAAAGCAACAAAATGTAGAAGAGACAGAGAACCAAGAGATTTTCTTTCTCGTTTTATCACCTTTGTCTTTTTGGCTACTAGACAGTTACACTCTGTTAGGAAGGGTTGGTCAAGAGTTGTTACATTCCGAAATATAATGGTTGATTTCAACAGTATCTAGATTAGCCCAATGGACTTCCATGAATTCGGGGAATATATTTAGCTAGAGTACCAAATCCAACATACATTCACCAAATCCCAAATTTGGTATGAAGATTTTGCAAAATGATCTTTAATTAGTTAATAGCAAAATGATCTAGAAACCTGAGAATAACCTTATCATACTTGGAAACTTTTGGCATCCTCCAATATCTCCACTCCAAGTAATAAGGGGCACATATAAGTTACCAATGAATGAGTTCTTGTGTGAATGAGAATTCTTTTTTGAAATTGGAGAACAACTATTGTGAATCAATCAACAGTTGCAGGAATGGGTATTGAGTGTTGTTCATGCCTAAAGACTACACTGGAGCAACTTAAGCATGATCCACCATTCATCCAAGTTATGTGATTGTAGCTTATGGCGATAAAAACATAAATCTACATAAATTATGGTGCTTTCAAAGTACGTCCTTGATGATTTTTTTTTTCCTTTTCTAAGGTCACATATCAAAATAAAAATATTAAGGGATCGACTCCAAAAAATTAACGGCGAAGCTTGAATTCCGTTCTGTTGCTAAAGTTAGCTCCTTTCTAATTGATTGGGTTGCTGATGTTGGTGTTAATACTAATGGAGTGATTGCATGTGAATTTTCTTCGTGGGTTGTGACAGTCTTTCAAGATCTTTCATCTACAGCCATGGGTTATTGTTTTTTGGGTGTGTACTGTGTAGCTTCTAGCAGGTGGTCAGTTGATGCTAAATGCCAGGTGAATTGACACCGTTTCTACGGAGAGCTTGCGACAATTTTCTTCCTATTTCCAAAATCTTCTACTTCAAATTTCTGGCAAAATTCAATAGAGTTCAGTACCTAGTGGGTTAGTGCTCGGTTAGTGGGGTCCAATGAATCTATATTCTTTGCTTTGAATTTGATTTGGGTAGTGATGGTGGTTGAAATTGGCTGAAGTTGCTGTTGATCGATTGTTTATTTTTTGGTCTAGTAAATTGAAAATTTTGCTAAAGCTTCTGCACTCAAGACTTTCCAGGATGTACGGATTGATTTTGACATAGGTGGTTATGGCTTTGGATAGAATTTCATGCAGACAATCAATTGGCATTTCATTCAGAGTGTTCATAAACATGTGCAGATCAACAATTCCTTAAGGAGCCATGAGTGTCATATGCTGGAATTGTCGGGGTATGGGTCTGCCCTCGACAATTCATACTCTCAAAGACCATATTAGTAGAAGCAGACCGTTATGTGTGTTTTTATGTGAAACTATGTCCACGGTTGCCAAGTCAGAATTACTGATTTCTCAGCTAGGAGGAGGATGGAAGTATTTTGTTGTTCCCCCTCTAGGTAGATCAGGAGGGTTATGGATGTTATGGGATCCAGCTCTAAATGTTGATGTTTTATTTCACGATCAGTGGATCATCCACTTGCAAATTAACGAAGATTCTTCTACTTGGTTCTTGAGTGGGATTTATGGAAATGCTAAAGCTTCTGTTCGAAAGTACCAATGGCAGACCCTTCCTTTGATTGCTCCTCCAAATTTGCTTTGGTTATGTATGGGCGACTTCAACGATATCTTGTATCGTGAGGAAAAGAGTGGTGGTAACCCTGTGGGAAATCAAGAATCTAAACATTTCATGGAAATGGTTAATATTTGTGGTCTGATTGATTTGGGTTTTAATGATCCAATTTATACTTGGTGTAATAATCAACAGGGGAGGAATAGGGTTTTCAAAAGGATTGATAGATTCCTTGCTAATGCCCAATGGAGAGTTCTTCATCCAAATGCTAAAGTTTTTCACAAACCAAACTTGGAGTCTAATCATAAAATCCTTCTCTTACATCTCAACTCAGCTCAATCAAAACTCAGAAGTCCTTTCAGATTCGAAGTAATGTGGCTATCTGATCCAACTTGTAAATCAGTGATTCACAATGCTATGAACAATCATGTTGAACAACCACAAAATTGCACTCTTGACAGAGTTGCTGACTTTATCGAACCGGTCACTCGAACATGGAATGCGGAGTTAGTCAATACTTGGTGGCCTCCTGAATATGCTCACAAGATTTTATCTACACCATTGGCACTTGAATTCCATGATGATGAGTTAATCTGGGAAGCAAACAAATATGGTCTATATACAGTTAAATCAGCCTACAACTGTTTGCTTAGACAGTGTGATCCAAGCTTGGTTAACCGCATTTCTAACTTCAGTAAGATTTGGAAGCAGAAATTACCGCAAAAAATCAAATTCTTCCTGTGGCAGGGCCTAAACCAAGTGATACCAACTACTGACCTCCTTAGAAGATGCAAGTTCGGGGTGGACAAAACATGTGCATTCTGCGATTCCGATGAGTCACAGTTACATCTTTTTATCCACTGTCCTTTTGCAAGGGCAGTTTGGTTGGGTCTTAACCTACACCAAAAGGTTTTAGAACCTAATATGGTGGACTTCAAAACTTGGCTTTCAGAGATTTTACAAACTCTTTGGCAGTAGGACGACGATTTAAGTTTAACCTTTGCAATGGGTTTATGGCAAATTTGGAAGGATCGTAATGAGAATAGATTTAAATGCAAGCAGTCACGCCCCCCCCCCGTGCAATGTCTTTTCCGAATTAGAAGACTGGTGGAAGATATAAGCAAAGCCTTTTGTATAGAAGATCAGAGCCCAAAATTGAAAAACACTTCTGTAATGGTAATGTGGTCTTTCCCACCTTTGGGTTGGTTCAAACTGAATTCTGATGGATCATGCATTGGGAACTCAGGACCAGCTGGAGCTGGTTGTGTCATAAGAGACGATATTGGTCACTTCATGGCTGGAATCGCCGATCCTATAAGGGTCGGCTCTTCTTTGTTGGCTGAATTCTATGCTTTAAAGTTGGGACTCATGGTGGTCGTTGCATGAAGCTAAATAGAGTGGTGATTGAAGTGGACTCTAAAGCACTATTTCAGATGATCACTAGTACAGCTAGTCATTGTCCAGTGGAGGTTTCAGTGTTACTCAAAGACTTGGCTCAAATTCCTACCACAACTTTAAGCTAATAGGGTTGCTGATGCACTTGCTGGCCATGCTTCTTCAATAGCTATGGATGATCAATGGTGGACCAACTACATACCGACTAGACCATTGGATTATCAGCAAATCTCCAACGTTGTTCCTTCTACCTGTTCATTTTGGTGGCTGCATCCACCATCTTTTGTTTTTGAATGTTTAGATTCTGATCTTCATGGTGTAAAGTTTAAAAGAATGATCAGACAATAAAATGTTGCCTTAACCAAAAAAAAACAGGAACCTTATCTGAATTTCAGAAGAGAAATCCCAGATAACTTGGAGGTATGACAGTTTACACCAAAGTCGGATGTACAATGACGCGAGCCATACTCAATCAAATGCATTTTGTTTCGATTTACGTTGACCTTTTCTTTGCGTCAACGTTTACAAGTCTATATAACCATTCGATAACCCTTTTACTTTGGTCCATGCATCTGTACGATCTTCAAAATAGGCCACTCGATCCAAGTTTGGGTACCTGTCCTACCTGGAGAAATGCCATAACATTCTTTCTCCATACTTAATCAGCCCAGGTTTGGGTATCTGTCAATACCTGGAAAAATTCGGACCTACAATCTGGATACAGGTTATCCCTAAAAGTCTGTATTATACACCTGAAATTCACTGAACGCCTTCGCTATACTACCTCAACTGAGATGACATTCTTCACCGACGAAATTGGATTTCATCAACCATAATGCTCATCATTACTAAGATTGGAATGATAACTTGCTCAGAGGATAACCAATGCATTCCCCTCCCCTCCCCTCCCATTGAACCACCATTTCCTATATCCCTTTCACAAACGCATTGTGCAAACAATGGGACCTTGAGCACAAACAGAACGCCAGAGGTCTCATAGGACCAAGGGATTATTATGACACTCCATGAAGTTTTCGACAGTCCTCATGGTTCATGTTCACAACAATAGAATTGTGCATAGAAATGAAGTTATGTCCCTGTTCACATTCCCCTCAACTAATACCAATTCACACAGATATATCTGGCTGCCCTTCGATTACACATTTCTCCCTGGCAAATGCTCACTTCTTTGCTTCCCTGTGTAGAATTCCTTTCACTCTTAAGCATTTGTCACTAACAGAGGCTCCAACCCGCCCCATCATAAATGAACAAGTAGCACACCAATAATATGGGAACTTCGATGTCCGCAACCCGTAAAACTTATGAACCATGAAAAAAATGGTGTTGACTTCTTTTCACCACCAAATGAGCAATTCACCAGTAATCATTACAGGAACAAGTTCCGCCTTTAAAATGGTGAAATCGGCTACGATCTCTGACAACTATTTCTCTATCGAAGGCCTTTGAAATAAGTTTGATTGCTATGTGGCAATCTTGACACACCCTTAGGTTTTTCACAATCCGAACTGGGGTCTTAGGAGCAGTGTTAATGAGTGCAAAAGCAATTGCAATTTTCTCACTATGATAAGATAGTGTGTTCTCTTTCTCTTCCTCCTCTATATCTGCAAGCACATTTGAAGTGCGAGGCACATATCCTTCCAGCTTCAACTTCTTCATGATCTCCTCTAACATCTTATATATCTGCTCAGTTTGGGGATGCGCCTTATCACCCATGACAAATTCGTGAACACAATTCTGCAGTTCAACTAAACTGTGCCCAGGGCTTTTTTTCACTCCTTCCTTCAACATTGTCCTCCTCACCTTTTGCACATCAGTCCACCTTCTCTCAGATGCATACAGGTTGGAGAGAAGCACAAAGTCACCACTGTGTTTAGGCTCTAACTGAAGAAGCCGGGCTCGTACAGCCTCCCCCAGCGTCAAATGCCCATGTATCGTGCACGCACCCAACAACGTCCTCCAAATAACAGCATTGGGCTGTAATGGCATATCCTGAATAAACTTGTGTGCTTCTTGTACCAAACCTGCTCTACCAAGTAGATCAACCAAACAACCATAGTGTTCTACTTTAGGAGTGATACCATATTCCTCTCTCATCCTCTTGAAGTATCCAAACCCTTCATCTACCATTCCACAATGACTACACGCATATAAAACTCCAACAAAAGTAATCTCACTGGGCAACAACCCCTCTCTCTCCAAATCCCCGAAAAGCTTAAGCGCTTCCTTACCAAACCCATTAACAGCTAACCCCACAATCAAAGAAGTCCAAGACACAACACTTCTAACCACCATCTCATTAAAAACCTTATAAGCTTCCCAAATACTTCCACACTTTGCGTACAAATCTATCAAAGCATTTCCAGCATGCAAATTATCATGCAACCCAACTTTCGCCATATAAACATGAGCCCTTCTACCCAAAGCCAAAGCACCTAGCTCAGCACATGCAGTAAGCAAACTAACCATAGTAAAACCATCAGGCTTAACCCCTTCCTCAAAACTCATTTCCCTAAACAAAGTCAATGCTTCATTAGGCCTACCATTAATAGAAAACCCATTAATCACAGAATTCCAAGTAACCAAATTTCTCTCACACATCAACTCAAACAACTTATACGCATTCTCCGCAAGTCCACATGAACTATAAAAATGAAGCAAAGTATTCTTAACAAACACCAACTCCTCATACCCATTTCTCACCACAACTCCATGCACCATTTCCCCTTCTTTAACTGCCATTAACTTAGCACAAGCTTTAAGTAAAAAAGGGTAAGTATGAGTATCACTCTCAATACCCAAACCATGCATTTCAGCATATAAGCCCAGAGCTGGAAATGGGTTTTCACTCTCAGCATAACCTCTTATCATTGTATTCCACGTAAAAATATTTGGGTTTTGTATTTGTGTGAAAATGTTATGTGAATATAACATTGGGAAATATGTAAGTGACACTAGTTTGAATATAAGGTGTTTCCCCATTTCTTGGTTTGTTATGGGGACACCATTTTTTAGGGAAAATGCATGGATTTGTTTTAGTTTTGATAGTGTTGATGCTGATGTTAGTAATAATGCAATACATTTTTTTATGAACATATGAACGTTTTTTTTTTTTCTAGTCGAGGCCTAAAAAGTGTTATGTTTTTTTCTTTGGTTAGGATTTTGGGACACGTGAGGTCCAATAGTGTGTTTCAATGTTTTTGGGCTTTTTGGGTAAGGGTGGAATTTGAGCATCTTAGGCCTTTACTTATATGAGCCCAGAGCTCGAGCTCAAATAAAGCTAACAAATGGGGTGGTTCAAATAGCTATTTATAAAATAAAATAATCGGGGGCTCGAGCTCTCATCCTCGAGCTCAATTTAAAGCTTCGTGTAATTAAGCGGTAGAGCTTGAGCATGGTAAAACTCGGCTTGTTTAGGTCGAATTCCACCCTTACTTTTGGGACACTTGAAATATTGGGTTGATAATTTGAAATTATGCAAGAGAACATCTTAGGTCTCTTAGTAGGATAACATGGGTTGGATCGAGATCTAAAACCCAATTTTTGTTGGTCTTGGGCTAACATGTTAGATCCGTGGTTCAGGTTTGGTTTTGTAAAATAAAAACCCGAGTCGGTTTTGGATTGGGCTCGAGTTAGAATTGTTAGGAATATACAACTTAAAAAATTACCAAACTAAAAACCTTTTGTCTTGTAAACTTGTACTTTTAATTAAATCCGGTAGGTGTAGATACACTATGTCCTTAAGCAAGGTTGATGGGAAACTATCTCCCAAGATAGAGCGGATTTCCTTCTATATATATGACACAACATAGTATTTGACTAAGAACGTATATCTTTCTCCAAATTTTTCCACTATTTATAGGTATAAAAAATAAAAAGTCACATGTTTGAAAATCTCTTGCAATGATTCTTGTTTTGAACCGAATGCACATTTCGAAGGTCACAGAGAAAAGGTTTTTCTCACATTACGCATCTTGTTTGAAAAAAACCCATTTCATGTAATCAACAAACTAAATATTTCAATTTCGGGCCATTTCATCTTAGCTTCCCTTTCAAACAAACAAATCTCTTTGATTTCATTATAATATTTCAATTTTGGTGTTTTTGGCCTCCTAATTCCAAAAAAAAAACCTGAAAAGTTTGACCAACCCAATATAATCCGACCTAACCCGAATTGGTCTAGCTAGAACTTGGGTTGAAAATTTAAAGACTGGCTAGGGTTTGATCCCGGGCTTAGGTTGAAGTATTTGAAACTCGGGTTATGCCTCAACCCAACCCAACCCACCCGAGTTCCACCCCTACCTCATAGATAGATAGTCTTGTTTTTAGGTGGCACCAATTCTTGAGAAAGAAATATGCCATGTGGACATAGCTAAATAGCCTGGGCATATGCCCGGGTCCAAAATCTTATTATTATTAGCACGACGAGTCGGTGGTATCATCAGTTATGCTTGTTGATCAAGTTTGCTATAACATTGCTTGTAAAGTAAAGGAATGCTTGTTCGTTTCCAATTTCTTATTCAGTTTACTTTTCTTTAGGATGGTTAGTAAAAATTTCAATTGCAACTCTCATTCTCGTTATACTGAGAGGTTTATCTTGGTTGATGGTTTTAAGGTAAAGGAGAAGTATGCTGAATTATATAGGGCCATTAATTCTTTCCTTTAACAAGGTGCAATAACTACAGCATGGATTCCACAAGAATTTCAGGTTCCCCGTTCTTGTTTGAATGATGTTGTCTTCCCAAATGTTGGAGCTCGAGTTATCACTGGTTCTTGTGAGGACAAAAAGTTGGAGCTCGAGTTATCACTGGTTCAGGTGCGTTGATGCAACTGATTTGAATTCCCATATACGTACCGAGTTGTTTTATGCGATATGTACATGTGAATCTCTCTATCTCTATCTCTGTGAAGCATATTGCCTTTAGTCTCAAAATAGATTACCCTTGTTTATTGTTGAAGTTATCCGACCTTGAGCTCATTCCTTGTTCAGCTTGTTAGTTTTTGTTTTTCTTTTCAATGTTTTGGTTAATTCTTTCCTTTATAAACAGGTTATTGAAGAGAAAAAATTGAGGAACAAATCAGTGAGAGGAGGCGTGTCATGTGGAGCATGTGGTCAGGTCAGTGAAATTAGCATTATTTGTGTTATTGCCATTGTTCGTAAAATGTCATAACAACTTGCTACTGGTTTTGCTCAGACGGGACACATACAGACCAACAAGAAATGCCCCTAGTATAAACATTTGGACATACAGGTCAAGAGTACCCATGGGAAATCTAACCTTGATCCTTCTTCTCATCCCAATCACAAGACATTGATGGAGAAGTCAACACTAAGGGACTATGTTCATGAGAAGAATACACCCCATGTCAAAGAAAATGAAAATGATATGGAACCTTTTATCGAAGACCTTGAAAAGTTAATTTATTATTATGTCGAGTTCGATTCATTGGAAAAATACTTGATTTAAGAGACTATTGGGGAGAAGAGGTATAATTAATCTTTCCTTCCTATACATATTACATTCTATTGTTCTTGTTGTATTGTATGTGCAAACTTGTTTCTATACGTGTTTTCTTTTATTGGTTAATCTAATCTTTCCTTCCTATACATATTACATTCTTATTGTTTTATAAGCTCCTCCGTTCCCAATTACTCATTATTGTATGTAACCGCAATTGTTGACAATCTCACTTAATAATTACACTTAACAAAATTGCACACAAACCCTCTATATGTGTCTTCTTTTATTGGTTATTGGTTCCATATATATGGTAGTTTAGAGGTGTGTCATATATATCCTTTTAGAACTCTAGCTCTCTGAATTTTATTAGTGTTTGGTGCATTTAAGGGTTTTATCGGGGTATACGGTGACCCACAGCATATACGGCTTGTGGGTCACCGTTTGACTATGTACATGGCCCCGTCGGAAACAAGATACTCCAATGCGGTTGAATGTGTATAAATCAACATAGAAGTTTATATACAAATATTGGTTTTTCCACCGTATGCAACAATGGGTGGACGGTACCCAAAACATTTGAAAATGGTTCAAATTTTGTGGGAAATTGAAATCTAAAATATTTCTATTGCTTTATAATTTTATATAGATTTTAGATCTTTAATTATTTTGGGTTTTGTTTAATGAAACGATGAAAGGTTGAAAAAAGGACCCATCATACTCAAAATTCATCCCCATCTACTCAAACCATACTTAAATACTTAATTCCACAGTCAAAACTCTAAGGAGTAAATCACAATTAAACAAAATACTAAATAAGCCCTTTACTTACAATCCTCCCAATAACAAGGACTCAACTAAAACTAAAAACACTCCCAAGTCCCAATAAATAAACACAACACTTTAACCTTTCTTCTGCAACATCAAATTTTTTTGGCTCTAGAAATTTCCAGAAGAAGAATGAGTTCATGGAACTACGCAGTAACTGCTCACAAACCAACTAACGTCACTCATTCTTGCGTTGGCAATTTCACTAGCCCACATGAGCTCAATCTCATTATAGCGTACGTTTTTTTTTTTTTTTTTTTTTTTTGTTTAGTTTTTTTTTTTTTTTTTTTCTAGTATTGGGTTTTGAGTTTAATGAATGAGCTTATGTCAAAAATCAAAACTTTTGCATTGATACTATAATGAATATATTTTTTAGAAAAAAATATAGTGGTGGAATAGTGGATTTAGTTTATTTTGATGAATTGTGAAAAAGGCCCAGCCTTTTATTTGCCCATTAGAGTTGTTGAAACAGCTAAATGTTATTGGATTAGCTTTTGAGGAATAAGTGTAATATGAATTTGTGCATTTGGCAGTGAATACTCTGGTATCATCACCCAAAGGTTTTACCGACTTTGCTAGTCGGAATGTAGCTATAAGCCTATAATGTCCTATAATTACCAATTTTGTGTATAATTGTTAAACTTGAATCTAGGAATTTATTGCCACATGTGGACCACTCTTGCTGGAGTCTTATTCATATATTCATCCATGCTGCTAAATATCCGAAAATGGGAGAATGGCGAATAAAAAACTCCAAACCCAAATAGCAATAGTGCATTTAGAATGAGAGCTCACCAAAGCTAAATGTTTCTTACAATATAGAAAGAGCACAAGTGACAGCCATTGGTTGTTGGTGAGGATGATTGTTTTATTCAAAATTGATTTCATTCAGTTAATATTTGTTCTTACTTCTGTTTCACACAGGAAATGCACACGTATCGAGATTCATTTGCTTACTCCTCAAGGATTGCAGGTGACTTTTACTAATTATAAAGTTTTCACTAAGAGCCTTACAGCTTCTACAACTGGATAGTTCTTCTCTTTGTTTGTTATTCTAGTGTCTTAGTCTGGAGAAAGGTTGGGACCTATGTCTAGAAATGTGTAGGATAGTCATGTTTTTCTTCATCATATAGTAGTATTGTGCTACTTGAAACTTCATCGTTTACTGGACTTTTCCAACGTTTTTGTTGAGTCGTCATATCTTTCGATAGCACTTGATAAGTCATATACATGGTTAGTTTATGTACAGGGAATATACATACAAATCAAATACGTGCATAATTTGCATATAATACAGATATTGCTAAATGCATATATAGATATCTACGTCTATGTATAAATAACATTCGATAGTAAAATGATATTGTCATACATAGGTACATGTATTTTTATATATTTAGAACATACATTTCTCTTGCATTTGTCGTGGATTATTGGACTTGAGTGTAAGGAATCAACCAGTAAGTTATTGTATAATTGCTCGCAGGCTATGGTGGATGTTCCGATATATGGAAGGATCGCTACAGTTGAGCTTTTCCGTCCTTATGTAAGTTTTTTTTTAGTTGATGGCTAATAGTTATTTTGTGATACTGTTTTGCTCAGTGATCTGTCTCATTTTATTCCTTTGTATCTACACAGGGTGAAGCTCAAGATTTTCTATTTATAGCTACAGAAAGATATAAGTTTTGTGTTCTTCAATGGGATGCAGAAACGTCTGACCTAATCACCAGGTTATAATTTTTTTTTTTTTTTTTTTTTTTTTTTGCTTGGTAATTTACTTTTTCAGTGCTACTATTGTTGTTTGGGCCATGCGATTATTTTTCATTTGTCTTGTTTCTCTAGTCTTGTATAATGGTATGCATCTCTCCTCTAACATCTGCATGTAACACATTGTTTTTTTCTTGTCACAACCCAGATTTGAATTAGTTGTATATATATATATATACATATATATATGCAATTTGTTTGTCAAACGAATTACAAATGGGTGTCATTTTAAGTTAGTAATTTATCGTACACTTATTCCCCAATGTTCCCATCGTCCTACTCCCTGAGTCCCTGGAATAGATAATATCTGTTTACTCCTAGGAATTTGTTGATCTGAATCTCAGAGAAGGAACATTGTCTATATGCATTTGGAATGATAATTCTTCCCACTCAATAGGTGGAAATATAATTGTTCCTGGATATTGGGAAATCCTGGGGTGTTATCTCTTTGTTATCTATTTTATATTGCTGCCAAATCATTTGACAAGTTTATGAACCAAAATCATACATAAAAGTTGTGCTTTCCATTGCATGCAGAGCAATGGGAGATGTCTCTGATCGGATTGGTCGCCCTACAGACAATGGACAGGTATGTCTCTACCCAATTGTTGTACCTTCTTCTTCTGTGCTTGCTTGCTATTAGACCGACACATCTTACTCCTTCCCCTCTGCGTTGATCTTTTTCTCCCTCCTAATAATGTTTATTATGGTAGATTTGAATACATTGCCAAACACTCTTCCTGGTTGTCTGCTGAAAACCACAGTTGAGTGTAAAAAGTTGATGCTTATCAAATTGACAATAGTAGATTGATGGTTATCAAAGGTTGCTCCTTTTGTGTACACTATCATGTTAGGGAACTAGTCTGCTGCTGTTATTAGGAAACTATAAT
The DNA here is from genome assembly GCF_015680905.1 of Coptis chinensis. Taxonomy (NCBI): domain Eukaryota; kingdom Viridiplantae; phylum Streptophyta; class Magnoliopsida; order Ranunculales; family Ranunculaceae; genus Coptis; species Coptis chinensis. Next base: position 82,244,228 of record NC_141464.1, read on the forward strand.
TATTTCAATTAGGAGTTGCAATTGATTTAGGAAGTTGAGTCCAAGTCTGCTATAATTCTCTAGTTAAAGAGAATAAGTGTAATGTCGGACCAAGTCAGAAAGATTGAAAAAAGTAATTAGTTTTCAGTTCAGAAATAATATGAGTTTAGGGTAGTTCTATCTCTAATCAAAAGATCAATAGGTGGCTTATGATCTCCAATTCAAAAGATCATACTAGGGACCTTGATTAATTTGGTTAAGGAGTTTATTATATAACATTTCTCTGTTCATGTATCATTATTTTCTCTAAAGCAAAGCGATCTCCTCTTGCACATGCAAGTTTTTTTTTTATGGCATTGACACCCCTATATTCACATTAATTCCCTTTCTTGTTTTAGATTGGCATAATAGATCCTGATTGTAGATTGATTGGTCTTCATCTATACGATGGCTTATTTAAGGTATGTAGTTTCCGACAAAAGTACCTTTTCTCCTTTTCTTCTCGAGTTTCTGTTGGAAGCATTCAGGAATTGTCTTTGAATTGAGAGTTTTCGAGACTTTACAAAAAAAATTATGATGATTCCGAAAAATTCAATTGTGTACAGGTTATTCCCTTCGATAACAGAGGACAGCTCAAGGAAGCATTTAACATTAGGTATTCTTTCTTTATTCATCTATTTCCAGTTTGTTTACTTACTATATTTCTTGGTGGAGATGTACTTGCTGTTTGTGTCATATAGGTCAGCTTCATGATAGTGATTGCCTGGTTATATAACTGTGTTATCCTATGCAAGTTTGTTGATTGGTTTGATCACTGGACACTTGAGATTTGCTTCAAGTAATATGTAGCCCTGCAGTTTCCAGTATTAGTAATTCAGTATTGGGATTGTGTTGTATTTACTGTTGGAGCTATTCGCATGAAATGTTTTATAAATTATAATCCAGGCATCTTAGATTTCGTATTATGTTTGAATAAATCCTGTGTTTTCTGGAAAAGAGTTTTTGGATTGTATGAAGCTTCTCAAATGCTGTTCCAGTCCATTTAGAGTTAATTTGGCTAGTGTTTTGTTTAGAAGGCTGAAATCTCAAAACCTGGTTAAGATGTTTTAGTTACCATGCAAGTTTGGAGTATCCCGCTTTAAAAAAAAAGGTTTAGATAGAGTATCATTGAAACCTTAGAGGGGCATTGTGTATGGGTGGAACGATTTTGTGAAAGGTATCACCCTAAACACCCGCTACCATCAAATCTATTTCCTTTTGGGAAGACATTTGGGTAGGAGAAGTCATTGCAAGAGAAATTTAGCGATATGTTTGTGTTGGCCACTAACAAGAAAACATTTATGTCGGATTACATGGAAAGAAGAGAACAAAGAATGGAGTGGAATGTGACTTTAAGAAGAGATTTTTAAATGATTAGGAAATGGAATCCTACGAGTCACTTTTGGCTACCTCTTATCAATAGGAGGATAAGTTTGGGAAGGTGGATGGAAGGAATTGGTTGTAGGACAATAGAGGAGTTTTGGGTGCGGTCTTTTTACCACATGTTTGCTAAGGAGTATGCTGTGCACAACCTAGAAGATGAAGAGATATGGATGGATTTGATTCCGTTTAAAGTGGCTTTCTTTTGTTGACTTGCTTTCTTGGGGAGAATGAAAACATTGACGTCTTGAATAGAAGAGGTATGGAGCTCCATAATGTTTGCCCCTCTTGCAAAGTGAGTGAGGAGTACCTTTTCGGAGGATATTTAGGAAATTTTCTTCTTATCATTCCTTAAACATTGGAGGACGCCTTCTAACATCAAGGAAGCGCTAAGTAGTGAACCCATACTAGATCCACTTTCTAGCAAGGTATCATGGATCGCGGAATACCTTTCTAGAGCTATTGTTTGGAACTTGTGGAAGGAGAGGAACACAAAGATATTCAAGCAACTAGAAAAAGACATCCACAAGGTAGTGGAAGAGATCAAAGAAGAGTTACGTGATTGGGCATGTGCTAACTCATGTTTTGGAGTGCTAACCTGCCAAGATTTTATCTATAATTGGGATGCCCTTGTAATATAAAGGGCTTGTAACTGGGTAGAGGGGATCTTCTTGGGCATTGAGTAGCTCCTTGCTACGTGGCCTATTACTTGCAACAGTATAATGTTATCATATTAGTGTGATCAAAAAAGAAAAAAAAAAAAAAAAAAAAAAAGAAAAAAAGAAAGAAAGAAAGAAAGAAAGAAGACAGCTTACAGTATTCCTCCTTGGATTGTAATGTATCCTCATAAAGAAACTTATTTTCATTGGTAAAGAAAAGAATAGAAAAGATTTTTAAATTGGTAATGGAAAAAATAGAGGATGGATGAGTAAACTCTGATCAGCAGGGATGCCCTTAGGATTTATAGCTTTATAATTGAATTGGTCTGCACTCTGTATTATGTTGAAGACCTTGTCTTCCTTATCATGTATGCATCTTCCAAATCAGTTTCTACTTATAAAAAAAAGTAAAAATATAAAACTGAGTTAGTACTATGTTATTTGTTTTAAACTCACATCATCAAATAACTTATAACTGCAGGCTTGAAGAGCTTCAGGTTTTGGATATCAAGTTCCTCTACGGTTGTTCAAAACCTACAATTGTAGTCCTCTACCAGGTCTGAAACTTGTTCGTACATTCTTTTTTTAGCCTGTAAAATAATTCCTGTGATTATTTACTTTCGAAAAATAATACCTGGTATTTCAAGTCCATTTCTCTCTAAATGTGTTTGTGAGGCCATTATTGACTACAAACTTGTCATTGAGACATGTATGAATATAGATTTCAAGGTGGTTTAATCTGGTCTTGGGTTCCTAGCATCTGGAGTTTACCTTTTGGAATTTAATTGACCATCAAGCTGTGTGCATAACAAACTGCTTCGCTGGTAAAACTAGCAGCACAGCTCATTGAAAAATGAATATTTATTATCCTTAATTTCAGGATAGTAAAGATGCTCGACATGTTAAGACTTATGAAGTTGCGCTAAAGGAAAAAGATTTTGTGGAGGGCCCCTGGTCACAGAATAATCTTGATAATGGAGCTGGTCTTATAATCCCTGTTCCAATGCCACTGGGTGGTGTTATAATTATTGGAGAGGAAACAATTGTTTATTGTAGTGCTACTGCATTTAAAGCCATTCCAACCAGACCAGTAAGTCATAAGATTGCTCTAATCTTCCTCTAGTACTACTCTTTCAAGATGTCATATTTCCCATAGAGCTATTTGAGTTGCATTGTGATAGTTCACCCGACTTTCTCTTCCAGTCCATTACAAGAGCCTACGGAAGGGTGGACGCTGATGGTTCACGGTACTTGCTCAGTGATCATGCTGGACTTCTTCATTTACTGGTTATTACCCACGAGAAAGAAAGGTGCTGCACTGTCTCTAGTTTTTGGTTATGTATCATATTTACTTAGAATAGTTATGTTTCTTGTGGCATCAGGTACCCGTGGTCAAATTTTTATTTGTGTCAATTGGCTTACTGCTTTGATATTTTTTACTTTCTCCCTCTCAAATATACTGAGTTTGTCTTATCTGTGTACATCTTGTAGGGTGACAGGTCTCAAAATTGAGCTCTTGGGGGAGACGTCTATTGCATCGACAATATCTTATCTTGACAATGCATTTGTCTTTGTCGGTTCAAATTATGGAGATTCACAGGTACGCATCCTTTTTTTTTATGATAATGTGTGCATATTATATGCTCCTATTATGTGCATTTTCAAGTTTTTTTTTTTTTGATGGGTTTAAAATGTGTGGGCAAGCCTGTTTTTAAAGAGATCAGTAACTCAATAGTGTGTAGCGGGGTTCGAACCCCAGACCTCTGGTATCATCACCCAAAGGTTTTACCAACTTAGCTAGAAGGCACTTACCATATTCAAGGTTTAGAACACTCTTAAGCCGGTTTCTATGTGTAATTCCTTTTTCTCGTTAATTGTGGTTCCTTTTTTTTTTGTAAAGCTATAATTTCGTGTCTAAAGCTAACCTAATCACACACCAATGTTGTGTGTGCAGCTCATAAAGCTGAACCTTCAACCTGATGCCAAAGGATCGTATGTGGAAGTTCTGGAAAGGTATGTTAATTTGGGGCCTATTGTGGATTTCTGTGTGGTTGATCTTGAGAGACAAGGCCAAGGTCAGGTTGTAACTTGTTCTGGTGCTTATAAAGATGGCTCTCTGCGAATAGTTCGAAATGGCATAGGGATCAATGAACAGGTCTGGTATATCCCCTGCCTTTTTGAATTATTTTGGATATATATATTTGATTTTTTTTTTCAAAATAGCATTTTATGATATATTGCAGGCTTCAGTAGAGCTTCAAGGAATCAAAGGGATGTGGTCCCTACGATCGTCTACTGACGATCTATATGATACCTTCTTGGTTGTAAGCTTTATCAGTGAGACACGAATTTTGGCAATGAACAGTGATGATGAGTTAGAGGAGACGGAGATAGAAGGTTTTGATTCACAGGTTCAGACTTTATTTTGTCATGATGCCGTGCACAACCAACTTTTGCAGGTGACAATCCGAGCTAATGCTCATTATTAGTTAAGTTAATTATTTTGTACATGTTCTAAAAAATTGAATTGTGATGTTTTATATATGTTTGTATGGTATTGGAAAATGCGTAAAAGCATATATAAATTCATCGTACCTGTTGAGGCATAGTGGCTATAACATCTGACCTACCTGCCCATGGAAAAAATAGGAGAAACAGTATTGTATCTTTTTTGATATTCTTTCATTCCTGTTATTCTTTAAGAATGTTATTATGTGTCAGAGACACGTGTCGAGTCAATATGCTTGTGTTTTCCTGTAAATGTAGAACAATTTAGTCTCTAAATGTATGTTACATGGACACACCATATTCTAAAAATAATCTGTCAGATACATATCCATGTGTCCGTGTCGGACACACATGGACACATTGTATGTGATATATCTCAATTTTTGACATTTTACCGTGTCAGACACTTTGTCTCTGTGTCGGATACGGACACGTGTGTCCGTGTCAATGTAACATAGCTCTAAATGTTTAGCTTTTATACATATCATTGATACAGCCATACATGTTGATTTTTGCCATATCATGGTAGGCTGATAGGACTTTGTTAGACTTTTGACAAATGAACAATTTTGACATGAGATGCTGAAAAACAAATCTCATTTTGTAGGTGACTGCAAGCTCTGTACGACTAGTCAATTCAACATCTCGCGATCTTTGTCATGACTGGAAAGCACCATCAGGATTTTCAGTGAATGTCGCCACAGCAAATGCAACTCAGGTTTCATCCAGACTTCTTTAGTTATGGTTTTTCACCATCTTAGATTAAGAGTCATGAACTCTGGTTATTTTGAGAGAACTTTGAATAATACCAAAGAAAGCTTGTGTTGCTATCTGGAAATTGATCCTGAAAGTTGTTCTCTCTTTCTAAAAATATCTGTTACCATCATCAAAGAAGTCTGTTGTGCATTAGCTTATGTATGTTATGCACATGTCATCTGGACACAATATATTTTCTTAGCTTAGTCTACACATTGTTCTAAAGGCAAAACAAATTATTGTTGGTGCTTAGCCAAGTAATCCTTTGATTCTGAGACACGAAACCTACCCGCTATTAACTGATTTGGGTCAAGGCTTCGAGGGGCTGGTCGTAAAACCCGTTAAACTCTTTAAGTAAATGGGTTGGGTCTTGTTTAACATCTCAGCCCGATGTTTTAACCCCGCTTAAATATATACATATTTTAAATTTAAATATACAAAATAAAATGACCTTGTCTTACAATGTTTTAGTGTCCAAGTCCTAAGCACCAAAATCACAAGTACATGATCATTAGTTTCTCCTCTCCTTTTTTAAAATTGTTATTATTATTAAAATTAACAATATTATTATTATTATTTTAGGCAAAATTCACTTTGTTTAGTAATATTAATGATTTGTTACATAAATTACTATGTTTTAGTGTCCAAGTCCTAAGTCCAATGTTTTTGTTTCTCTGTATATGTAGCATATCTTATTCCACCTCTATACAATGTACTTTGCTTTCTGTGAACAAAGAGTATAAAGTACAAGAAAGAAAGAAAATTTATTATTTTGGAGAGAAAACAAGTAGTCCTTGACTGCATATGGTTTCTTTTATGTGCCATAATATGCATTTGTATTCTGTGTACAACCAACAAATAAAACTCATTGGTTTTTTGTGCTTTTTTGGTTATTGACAGGTTTTACTTGCAACTGGTGGTGGTCACTTAGTGTACCTAGATATTGGTGATGGGGTATTGACTGAAGTAAAACACGCTCAATTGGAATATGAAGTATCATGCCTAGACATTAATCCCATCGGTGAAAACTCTAATAGTAGTCAGCTGGCTGCGGTTGGAATGTGGACGGACATGAGCGTTAGGATATTTTCCCTTCCTGGTTTGGATCTCATTACAAAGGAGCATTTGGGTGGAGAAGTTATTCCTCGCTCTGTTCTTTTGTGCGCCTTTGAAGGGGTATGCTTATAAATCTCATTCTGTTGTTTTTTGGTTTAGTTGTAGAACACGTAAAAATCCTTTTGGGCTGGCTTCCATTAATCTGATGATTTAATGATTTATACAAGGATACCATTACCGTATTACGAATTGCTTGCCTGCAAGGAATTGTTTATTCTGGGTATAATGAAACTAAGTGCATATTCATAGCAGATGTAGGAACACAATAGAACTGTGGAAACAGTGTAAAAGTTAATAGGTTTAATGGACCAACTTGATATTGGTTTTAGGGGTCTCCTAGATGGTCACAAAGTACAGGCACGAGTTTAAACTTACCAATATAAAAACTCAAACCAGTGAAATTCTTCTTGGGTGGTAATGGAAAATAATACATAAACGGGCTTGAAAGTTTTTGATGCAGTGCAAAAAATATGTCATTCCTTAAATGCGTTAGGGAGATGTTCTTGTTTCCATACTATCGCACTTTATGACAACCCAAAATCTTTGTTTATTTTTCTTTGGTCTGTTTTATGTAAAGCTTTTTTAACTTTTGATAAGACGGTTCTAGACAGCTTTTCTCTCAAAACTTTGATCTTTTCGTGGTAATGGTGGACTGAATTCAATGTTGGGTTACTTGCATACCTGCTGCTTCTGTACTATTTTCTTATGTGTTTTCATAGTTTTGAACTGGTCTTTTCTCTCTTCTATGTTTGTCTGGTAAAAAAACATTTGACATGCTTTCTTCTTCAGGTGTCATACTTATTATGTGCCCTTGGAGACGGACACCTGTTCAATTTTCTTTTAAACTTGAGTACTGGTGAATTATCAGACCGGAAAAAGGTTTCTCTTGGAACGCAACCGATTACTCTGCGCACTTTTTCATCTAAAAACACCACCCACGTGTTTGCTGCTTCAGATAGGCCAACTGTCATCTATAGTAGTAACAAGAAATTACTCTACAGTAATGTAAATTTGAAAGAAGTTAGCCATATGTGCCCTTTCAACTCTGCTGCTTTTCCTGACAGGTACCTCACATCTTTTATCATGAGTAGATCCATTATTATTTAAATGCCATATTAGGATTTTTTATTGGATTCCTCATTGTGTCAACAGCCTTGCTATTGCAAAAGAAGATGAACTTACAATCGGCACTATCGATGATATCCAGAAGCTTCATATACGAACAATTCCCCTTGGGGAGCAACCAAGACGTATCGCTCATCAGGAGCAGTCTCGAACATTTGCCATCTGTTGTATGAAGTATGGCCAGTCAAGCACCGAAGAATCTGAAATGCACTTTGTTCGTTTGCTTGATGACCAAACTTTTGAGTTCATATCAACCTATCCGCTTGACACATACGAGTATGGTTGCTCTATCCTCAGTTGTACCTTTGCAGATGACAGCAATTCATATTACTGTCTGGGAACAGCATATGTTTTGCAGGAAGAAAGTGAACCTTCTAAGGTAAGAGAAACTTCCGATCTGCTTATTGTAGCAAGTAAATGTCAGGAGAAGTGGCATTATACGATAGGTGGTCATGTCATTTGTTCTTTATCACATTCATTTCAACCCATTAATGTGATCTTACCCAAGAAATTGTTGTAACTAGCATTACTATTTACATATCTTTTACTTACCATTCAAAGATAATGGATATTCGAATAAGTATTTAAGATTATCCTTTAAAAGTTATAAATTTTACATATAATCTCAGAAATGTATTTGATCGCAACTGTCTATTGGGAGGCATCACCCCAATGCTTAATCACTGCAATATGCTGTCATATATTGGTTACTTTGAGTATTTCAGCATTCTCTTGTCTTCTCCATGTGAATGTATATACAGGATACCAACTGATCAAGTTGTTTGATAAAGTCAATCATATCAGGGTGCGTAGTTTGCTTCCACTTAGGTGCACAACAAGATTATTATCGAAAAAAAAAGTGCACAACACGATGACAAAATCCCCCCTTCCTCCCCCTCTCCCTCACTTATTTTTTTTGACTTTACCTCATTATAGCCTCCTTTCTCCTCTCTGATAGGGATAAATGCGTTCCTCAAGAATTTGGAGTCTCTAAGCTACTAGTTACGTACATATCCTCATTATTGTTTGGGATTAAATGGGTTCTTGTTAACTGGAAATTAACAATGAAAAGTTCGATTTTGGATAAATAGAATTTTTTTCATTGACCAACATACGGGTGCACCTATAATTGGTCCTGCTTCTTAGGCCAAGGAAATCTGTTGATGTGGGTGGCTTTGCCATATGTCAGAACTGAAGGAATCTATAGCATCTACAACTAAGAAAGTAGAAGTTCAGAGTCATATATGAAGCGAGTTTAGTGTGCTTTGAAGATCTTTTGTTTGAAGTCTATGCTTTCAGTGTATACAATACTTTGATAGAGTTTAAGAGCTTGCTTGTAGCAAACAAATCCTAGAAACGTGAAGGTCTATGCAGTCAAAGGCTCGCCTAGACCCATTGCCTGTTGCCTAGCTCCTAGGCTGACCTCCAGCGCATAGTTAGTGTATGCGCTTTCAACTGCATGTTCATGATGTCTATGTGACAACTCTGTCTAGGTTTCTGAATCTCTCTTCTTCTTCTTCTCTTTTTAGTTATAGATAGTTCATGAGTTGACTAATTTTCGGACTTAATTTATTCTCAAACTGTTTTTATTTTTCTACTTATATTTGGTTTTACTAACTATAGAAACAATTTCAGGGGAGGATACTGGTCTTTGCAGTTGAAGATGGGAAACTACAATTAATTGCAGAGAAGGAAACTAAGGGAGCAGTTTACTCTTTGAATGCCTTCAATGGAAAACTTCTTGCTGCTATCAATCAAAAAATGCAGTTGTACAAGTGGATGTTGCGAGATGATGGTTCACGTGAATTGCAATCTGAGTGTGGACATCATGGACATATAATTGCACTTTATGTCCAAACTCGTGGAGATTTTATTGTTGTTGGTGATCTGATGAAATCTATCAATCTGTTAATATATAAGGTATGTAGCAGTTTTCTTTTATGTGCTTCCTTGGTGTTTGATCTCTTCCCCGTGTCATGAATATGGTTCCTTGTTTTTTGTCTTTATTGTTGTTCATGTGTTGGGAGTGTGATCCATAAGATGTGTGAAGAAATTTGCAAATTTTGCTATCTATTGCACAAGACACGGACTTGTGGTAGCCGTCAGATACGGGAATCAGGTGTTTGACATGACATCTACAAGAAGCGGAATATCGACACACATTACACAGTTTTATTTTAGCTTATTGCGGTTCAGTTTTCTGCTTACACACACACACGCACACACAATGAGAGATAGAGGAATTTATAAACTCAAAAACATGGTAAAAAAAATGGAATCTACATCAGACTATCTAGTGTTAAACATCTCTATCTAGAGCAACCCTCAACTTGAAGTCTTTTTGTTGAAGATTCTGAAATAAAGGGTTCCACCACCTTATATACCGGTATATATGAGTGTGTCAGGATACTCCCCCGTTGCTGATATGGTAAATATATGGCGCTTGTCGTCAAGGCATTGGCTAGTGAAATGTGTTTTGAGTACATCTCTTATCTTACAGTCTTTTCTATATCAAAACTTAAGACATGTTTCCTAGTTTTTGTTCTCCTTTTTCTTATTATGTTTTATATCTTTGAAGTTTTGGTAAATTCCTGATTTCGTGGCTCCATCCACCCTCATATATAAGTGATATTGGACGAAAGTTAAAGGGGTCGGAACTTGTCCTGAATAATACATTGTTCTTATCTAATTGTAAAGTCATCTCGGTACGAACACTTGGCCTAAGTAGTCAAACTATTGGATTATGTACAAACTCCAACTCCAAAAGATTAAAGATGTGACTTGCATGTTGAAACTCTATTTCCATAGATGATTTTTTTCTTCCTTTTCTGGTTGTGACATTTAGTTATGAAAATTAATAAGCGTCTCACTAATTCTTTATTGGACATCCTTCTTCAGCATGAGGAGGGTGCAATTGAAGAGCGTGCTCGCGACCACAATGCAAATTGGATGACTGCCGTTGAGATTCTTGATGATGATGTCTATCTTGGTGCCGAGAATAACTTCAACATCTTTACCGTCAGGAAGAACAGTGAGGGTGCCACTGATGAGGAGCGGGGGCGTTTAGAGGTTGTTGGTGAGTATCACCTTGGTGAGTTTATCAATCGCTTCCGACATGGTTCACTTGTCATGCGCCTTCCAGATTCCGATGTTGGCCAGATTCCGACTGTCATTTATGGCACCGTTAATGGTGTGATTGGGGTCATTGCATCACTTCCACATGAACAATACCTTTTCTTGGAGAAGTTGCAGTCAAACTTGGTGAAGGTCATAAAGGGTGTTGGGGTTTAAGTCATGATCATTGGAGGTCTTTCAACAATGAAAAGAAGACTGCTGATGCAAAAAATTTCTTGGATGGAGATCTTATCGAGTCATTTCTCGATCTCAGTCGGAAGAGGATGGAGGAGATATCGAAGGCAATGAGCGTTTCTGTAGAGGATCTTTGCAAGAGAGTAGAAGAATTGACAAGGTTGCATTGATGTAGTGAGAGTTTGAGTCTTTGAGATATGCTAAACCCCATGCCTTAAGATCTGTGTTGTCAATGTTATCTTCTCCTCAGCTGTATCTTATTACGTCTTTTCCTATTTTGTGTGTTTTGTTCAATATGAAAGAATGTAGGGATTAGGGAAGCTCATAGGTAAATATTAGTCTTTTCCTATTACGTCTTTTCCTTTTTCATCTCTGTACAAATTCTCAGGTGCAAGTAGGAAATGCTAAATAAACGGCTATGTCAATCCTGCTGTGTGCTCAATTCTATTTGGAGTTTGTATGTCCCAGGTCGTGCTTCTGAGTCAAACAAAAGATCAGTTTGGCTTTGGCAGAGTTTGTGAAAATTCTTGTTTTAAGTTTGTGGAATCCACAAATGAGGGGACTAAGGATAACACTGATCGAACACAAGTAATTTCCTTACTAATTGTGGTTTGAGATTAGATTGTCCAACATCCAATTCTGTAAATAGTGAATCTATTAATTCCCACTATAGTTGTTCCGAGCTACTGAAACACCAATGCTGATCGTGATGCAATTCCTTTCTAGTTGGATAAAAAAGATAGGCTTAATTAGTATTATCCCCAAAAAAAATCTTCCACTAGATTTCAAACACACAGTCAATTTGGTTTTATTGTTAAACAAAAATTTCTGCATTATTTTCAAAAACTTTTAATTTTAATTATTTAACTTTTCATGATACAAATGTTTAAACCAAGTCATTAATTCATTATATCTAACGCAAGATTTATGCACTATAACTTTTAAGGTTATTTGACTGATGATACAAATGTTTAGTCATTAATTCATTATACATCTTTTGGATGATGATACTAGAGGTCTGATACTCGAATCCCGCCATCAAAGAATTACTGATCTTATTTAATAACAGGTTTGCCAATATAGAAATTTGAGAATAGAAGAATATCTAACGGAACAAGTTACTATTCAATTTAAACATCAAGGACGTGAAACCAGCTGCTCTCATTAAATATTGAACAGATATACTTCTCTACAACTATAGAGATTTGGTTAGGTTGAGTTGGTCATATTCCTTTGTATGAGTTATTTATGCGTAGCTTTCGAACATCTCGCATAAGAAAATGCATGGGCGTAATGGCATATAAATATTGTACGCTTAGCTGGTTTATAATTGGACTTTCTTCATTGGTAGTATCTCTGTATCTGTCCACATGGCCTAGCTGGACAAAATAGACAGCAGTTACTCAACGCCATCTGTTAGAATTATTGCTATCAATGTTTTCTACTTGGTGCTTCTAAAGCTCAAAATCTTAGCATATAGTTTATTCCTTGTCGATTATTCAAGTAATAGCCGTGGCCCATGGGTGAAGTGCTTGTGTACTTAATAACACTTGCAATCTTTTATATCACATCAATACAACTTAATAATCTTTCATGTTTTGGAAGCAAACTAACAAACTTTGGAAGCAAGACAAAAAAAAATTGCGCTACGAATTATCTATGGTAGATTTTTTTTTTCTACATTGTGCTCAACAAATCATAGAGTAGATATTATCAAATAAACACCATGATATATCTATCTATATCTTTTTTTCTAAATTGCCTTGTGGTAAATTTTGTAGTATTTCATCAGTTGAATTGATATCATCAACTACAAAGTGTCGATATTGCCAAGAGATTCTCAATATGAAAAATTCATCGCGATGTGTCAACACATCGAATATATTTGCAATAGATATTATAAAATAGATATCGTAATATATAATCTCTATCCATAGTTGATATCATGATAATATGATATACTTTTGTATTATGTTTAGACATCAGTTTTTTTTTCTTCTCACCATGTTTTCATACATTGTATTTTGATAAATTGTAGTAATAAATTGCATTATATCACCAGTTGAATTGATACCATCGACCTCAAATTGTTTTATATCCTTGAGATATCCCCCAATATCATGAATTTAGCGCGATGTGTCAACATATCAAATCTCATGAATTTACCACAATGTATCAAATATTGCATGACTGTTGATATTCTCTAATATATTGTGATTTTATTATTATTATTTTTTCTAATCTAACTCCTATAAAGAAAATGAGGGCTTCAACAGTAAATTCATCACGCCATTCATTTTTTTTTCCGATTTTACCCCTTGCCAAACACAAATATTATAATTTATGCCATTTTTTGTTTTATTTTTTTTTATTTTGCCTTTTTATCTAACTCCTATAAAGAAAACGAAGGCTTCATCAGTCCATAAATTAATGAAAAATAAAATAAAATCGGAAATTGTTAAGGTGGCGGAGACACGTACAAAAGACTAGTATATTATGATAGATGGTCAAAGATTCTACATCAGCTAGAGGAGAGTATGACCTGCTAATGAACCCATTGTGAATTTGGATGTTAATATATAGTATATATATATATATTTTATGGTGAAATATCTAGTATATCTATATAATGGAGTGGGTAACTAATTAAGACTTAAGAGGGCTCGCATTACAATTTTTCAACTTGGTTTTACCAAAAAAATCTATCAGCTTAGAGATTTACCGTCAATACTAATAAGTAGCCATACTGATAAATCATATCCGTGGCTGATATCTATAATGCGTTCTTTGTTTCAGAGCAAGTCTTTTACTAATTAAAAATTTTTGATCCTGATATGCAGTGCTGCAATAGTGATTTATATTAAAAAAAGTGTGACTCTTGGTTATTTTTTCGTGACTGTTTTATCTCTGTAATTTTGTTATAACTACAAATTTATCTCTACACTCCAACCAAAATCAAATAAATAAATACTACATATAAAAAAAATTAAATAAGTAATTCAATTTTTAGTAATTATTTTATAGATAGAATAGCACCAGCAATAGACTAGTCTATATAATTAGAGAGCAATTTTTTCTCCCACACATTAATCAACTCCATGATAGGTCTTCATTTACTCCGTCACAGTTTAAATCCAACAATACCATGGACAAGCTTGTAAACTCCTTGCCTATGTATCATCTCTAAATCACATTGTAAAATGTTTTTTTCTTTAATGGTTTCATAAATCAATTGTTTATGAATGACTTAATTTTTACAATCTAGTCTCATAATTAAACTTACATCAAAACAAAATTGCAGTGAAGTTCATATTTGGTCTTCAATCTTTGTTTTTTGCCCAAAAATTATTAGATTAAAATAAAATCGATAAAAAAAAAAAAAAAAAAAAAGAAATGGTACTAGGTAGCACTCTAGCATTCCTCATTTTCTGTTAATAAATTATATACGTTATATTTCAAAATTTAATTTATAACAGTCCATCAAAAACTTAATAACCAATTAACTAACTTGCCAAAACATTAATGATGACTTTGCTCACTGCACTAGTACTAGTCTCTTTTTCTCAGTTTTTTTTTTCCACACCTTCAGAAGGAAAAAAAAAAGCAGCAATAATCACTGTTTTGAGTTCCCAAAGTATTTGTTGTCTCATTCTAACACATGCCCTGTCTTTCATTTTCAACTCTACTCAAAGTGAAAAAGTTCCCATTCCTCAAAAACTACTACTACTACTTCTTCTCCTGCCTTTTTGTTTTCTTCTTGTTTGTTTCTTTCTTTCTTGGGGTTTTTTTTTTTAAGGTAGAAGAAGAACAAGTCTTTGTTGGTTTCTGAAGACTTGTGGTTGGTTGTAAAAGGTTGTAAGTTAAGAAAAAGGAAGTAAAGTGTGTTTTTTTAAGGAATGTTGTGTTGATTTTAGAAGTGGGAGACAAAATTTGGAATCTTTTACTGGATCCAGAGCTGAATATATGGTTACTAGTATTAGAGTTTATAGGTAAAGATTGAAACTTTGTGATTAAAGTGTAGTGGAGTGGTTTGGGGCTGTTAATCAAAAGCTCACATTGGGTGTTTGAGTTTCAGGTGGAGCTACTGTTTGCTTAATCTGTTGTGGTTTGAGGTTTTATGAAGTGGTATAAGAATATGGTTGTTTTGATGGGTTTAAGATTGTTTGGAGTGAATTGGGGCAGAACTTAGTACATTCTGTTATCAACTGAGAAAATAGTAGAGGCAATTTAAGGTTATTTTATTTCAGTTTCATTCAAATTATTGAAATGGCTTGTATGAAGTTGGGATCTAAAGCAGATTCTTTTCAACGGCAAGGGCAGGCATGGTAAGTTCCTTGATCTTTTAGTTTAGTTTTTTGCCGCAATTTACATTGTCCCCTTAGTTTAGATTACTTGGAATTTTGTGAAATATTAGAATTATGCTCAATGCATAACTGTTTTACAGTAGTTATTGTATTGATGTTCAAATGAACTGATATTGAAAAGATGAAAGTTCTCTTAGAATCATGGTTTTGTAAAATTGTGAACTATACTAGTTTGATATTTCACATTTTACAGCACACATTCATCTAGGCTTTTAACAGATTGACATTTCAAGGTTGAGAACTGTCACTTATACTCAAAGTAGATGTACCTTATCAGGCCTAGATTCTTCTTTCAAGTTGTTGCATTGAAGTTTTTTTTTTCCTGTAAGGCAAATACTTGTTACTTTTTTTAACCATAAAAAATGACACAAATAAGAGACAGGGTTTCACCACATAAAATCTGGAGTTGACCTACTGGTTGAAAACGTGTGCATCAGATTTAGCTAAATGGTTCCTAAAGCCAACTGATTTCTTTTGCTCCCTTTTTTTGTACAAATAGATTGTACATACTTTTTAAACTCGTCATGAAGTCAAAATCTTCATTAACTGACCTTGCTCCGCTGACAAATCATAGGTTATGTACAACTGGCCTCCCAAGTGATGTTGTTGTTGAAGTTGGAGAAATGTCCTTTCATCTTCATAAGGTTAGTTTTCTTTCACATACAGGCTTGTGTTATTTTGTTCTTGGCAAGTTTCATCTAGACTATAGAAAACCACGACTTAGTTTGCTGTTGTACCTTGGACCTACCGATTTCATAGGGCTTTCGTACAATATTAGACTTGATATTGTTACATTATTTACGTTTACATATGAATGATTGCTTGCAGTTCCCATTGCTTTCTCGAAGTGGTGTTTTGGAAAGATTGATTGCAGAGACACCAGATGGAGGAGAAGAGGGTTGTGTTGTACACCTTCCTGACATTCCCGGTGGTGCTAAAACATTTGAGCTAGTTGCCAAGTTCTGTTATGGTGTAAAACTTGAGCTCACTTCTTCAAATGTTGTATATCTCCGCTGTGCAGCCGAGCATCTGGAGATGACTGAAGATTATGGGGATGACAATCTAGTTGCACTGACTGAGCTTTTTCTCGCTCAGGTCGTGCTTCGTGGCTGGAAAGATTCTCTGAAGGCACTCCATACTTGTGAGGATGTCCTACCGCAGGCTGAAAATCTCCAGATTGTGAAGAGGTGCATTGAATCACTAGCGACAAAGGCATCCTCAGATCCAAATTTGTTTGGTTGGCCCATGGTGGAGCACAGTCGGCCCATGCAGAGCCCTGGTGGGAGTGTCTTGTGGAATGGCATAAGCACGGGAGCCAGGCCAAGAAACTTGAAATCTGACTGGTGGTATGCAGATGTATCAATTTTAAGTCTGCCGATGTATAAAAGGCTGATCTCAGTCATGGAATCTCGAGGCATCAATCAGGAGATCATTTCTGGTTCCCTCACTTCTTATGCAAAAAGATACCTACCTGGGTTAAACAGGCGACAGGTTGTCAGTGAGGCTACTACCCATCTCGCCCCTGTGGCTATGGGGGCTGTAGCATCTGAGGAAGATCAAAAACTGCTACTGGAAGAGATTGATAATTTACTGCCCATGCAGAAAGGCCTAACTACAACCAAGTTCCTCTTTGGGCTGCTTCGCACTGCCATGATACTTCGTGCAAGCTCCTCTAGCATATCAAATTTAGAGAGAAGGATTGGGATGCAGCTGGACCAGGCAACATTAGAAGATCTCCTAATGCCCAATTTCTCACATACAATGGAAACACTGTATAATGTTGAGTGTGTACAGCGGATTCTTGAGCACTTCCTGGCCATGGATCAGGTGACTGGTGGGGCCTCTCCGTGCTGTGCAGATGATGACCAGTTGATTGGCTCACCATCTCTCACTCCAATCACAATGGTAGCAAAGCTTATTGATGGTTACCTTGCAGAGGTTGCTCCTGACATTAATTTGAAACTGCCAAAAATTTTGTCATTGGCCGCAGCTGTACCTGACTATGCGAGGCCATTGGATGATGGGCTTTATCGGGCAATCGACATATATCTCAAGGTAATGAATCATAACTTCCACTAAGAGTGGTTGTCTGTACTTAAACAAGTAGGTTTCATCCCTATTCATGTTCCCTATGCATGTTATCAGTGGATTGTGAATGCATATTGATAAAGGCACGATGTACTAAATGGACTCAGTAGTGAGTCATCAAATATGCATCTAAATGGACTCAGTAGTGAGTTATTAAAAATCAGATTATTTCTCAAGTGATTAGTATTTGAAAACAGCTTGACGTATTTGAGCAGTTTGTAGCATATCCTCTTCAGTCAATTGCCATAACCATATGTATAAACACTGATGTTGTAAATCTACAGGCACACCCATGGCTCACGGAATCTGAGAAGGAGCAGGTATGCAGGCTGATGGACTGCCAAAAACTATCATTAGAAGCTTGCACGCATGCTGCCCAGAATGAAAGGCTTCCCCTCAGAGTAGTAGTCCAAGTACTCTTTTTTGAGCAGCTCCAGTTGAGGACATCAATTGCAGGCTGCTTCTTAGTCTCTGAGAACCTAGATGGATCTAGGCAGTTGAGGAGTGGGTTTGCTGGGTCAAACGAAGGTGGTGGGTGGGCAACTGCTGTTAGGGAAAACCAGGTACTAAAGGTAGGGATGGATAGTATGAGGATGCGGGTATCTGAACTAGAGAAAGAGTGTACAAACATGAAGCAGGAGATTGAAAAGTTGGGCAAGGGAAAGACTGGTAGTAGCACATGGGGAAACGTCTCCAAGAAGTTTGGGTTTAGGATCAAGTCGCAGATGTGCAGTGCTGAAGAGGGATCTGTGAGTAACCAGCACAAGGATGGTAATTTGAAGATTGAAAGGGTTAGGAAACATAAACACTTGTCTAAAGATGAGTGACTTTCGTAGTTGTTCATATACTTGTCTTTTGGATGGCTGTTGGCCTGCACCTCACTATTGTTGCGTCCATTGTTTTTGTTGCGTTATGTTCTCCTTTTGGTTTCTATTACCTCTGCCATGTAAGTAGATGTGGGATTTATAGATGGTCTGGTGTGGTTTGTGTTTCTTGTTACACCAAGTTCCACAAGTCCCCCTCTCAAGCCCCCTCCCACTCCCTCTCCCGCACAAGTATAGTGTATGTTACTCAGTTGGAAATGGACTTATCGTGGTTTTACATTTTATTTTATAATATTTACATTTTCAATTTCCTGACAAGTAGGGAATGCATGCTCTTTTCTGTTGTGGTGTTACATTATTCTCTATAATATTTGCATTTTCAATTCCCCAGTCAAGTGGGGAATGCTTGCTCACTTGACCTTGAACCTTTTAGTACCTTCTTGTTTAAGTGTGTAATGGTACTTTTGGCATTTTAGTTCTCGTTGAAAAATTCAGGATATGGGTATTTAGTTTCAATTTTTAGATATGTATCTGATAATATATTTTTTTTTTGGATATTTGAATCCATTGTTTCATGTGGAATATCATAGATATATCAAAATATCTGGATATTGTGGATATTTTTTGATATATCATGATATATTATTTATATTTATTTTTGGGTAATTTATAAATATTAAATAAAATTGTTATATATACAAAAATATTTCTAAATATCGTAAAAAGTATCATAAAATATCACAAATATTACAAATATCGTTTAAATATTTGGAGATATTTTGCGATATTTTGTATATATAACAACATTTTATTTATATATTTTTTTTATATTTAAATAAATATCTCCAAATATCATGATATATTAATAAATGTACTATGTTTCTTGGTACTTTTATTTGTTCTATTTTAAATATAAATTCAGAGCCGGTTTGGAATTAAACAATTTTAAATATTTCTGATAAAAGTAATTCTCTGATCTAGTTTGTGAGTCCATCTCTTATCATGTGGATAACAATTCTGGATACCTGTTGGTGAAATGTAGTCCTGACCTTAACTCCAGGTGTTTGCTTTACTAGGAGTTGAAGTTGAAATTGAAATTGTACAAACGGGAATTATAAGATTCCTTAGATTTACCGAATCAGCGTTTAGATTAACACGTTAAGATTCCAACAAAAAAGGAATAAAAAATAAAGAATAGATAAGAATAGGCAAGTAATTTTAATATGGAAAAAATGTTTTCATATTGGGAAAATGATCTGGATTCTTCATAATATAATCAAACTTTAATAATGCAGCTAAAAACTGCAAGTGTAAAACGTGAGATATTCTATACTCCAAGATTCTGTTTCAGTTCCCATATTCTCTCCTACTCTCTCTCTCACGTACTTTTTGTTCACTATGGACTTGGTGCAGTTGCAACTTTCATGCCAAGTTTTTTAAACTTCTGTACTTCAGTGTTCAATCAATATCATCTTTTTTTGCACACTTACATTTTCTCTCTGAAAATAAGATTTATATAACAGATCAAGTTGAAGTAGGGGCACTAGGGGATTATTTCAGAGAACATATCATTTTGTTGAAGTTAATACAAGGTGAGGATCATATGTTGAACCATTTTTTTTTTTCAGTACTATTACATAAGAATGGTTCACGTTCCATGGTATGTCATCTTTTTTCTCTTTGTCCGAAATATCAGATTGCAGAGGATGCAATTTGTTTTCATTCATAATGCATATAACGATAAACTTTGCAGATTTGATTAGGTGATTCAAATATTCAATGGCAATTATAATTCTGATTATTTGTCAAGTTGCATAATGTTAGATATTCGTACTTGAAAAAAAAAGATGCTTCCATAAAATTTTACTGCCCTATATGATTACCAAAAAATTAATAAAAAATAGGATCTGTTGCTAATATTATAACCAACAAAGAAGTACTACTTGATGAACATATGCCTGCACACACGCGTTATGATTAATACCAAGGGCATGCTTATTTGCATAATTATGATTAATACCTGAAGTAGAGCAGTGCCATACAGAGTTTGACCTATACATTATACATGTTGTGGGCAACGTTCTGACATGTCATAGAACCATGATTTGTTTTTGCACATTTTGAATTGAAATATAAGCATGGGGTGGTTCAGAACCTTTTCTTCTGTACTAGTGGATGTAATAAAACAAAAACTGGCTGGGCAGAACATAGTTAGGAGATGTTTAGACTTTAGAGGGCTTTGGTGGTCTCCTGTGTGGGTGCAGGTCTCTGGTATGCATAATTTCCTATCAAAGTTTAGGTTCTAGGTACGTAGGTTAACACCCTTCGCCCTTCAGCCTAAACATTCAACATAATCATCACATCTGCTTGCTACAGAACAACTGTTGAAAACCGGATAGGCTCTATATTAGAAATGCCACACGCCCACACTCACAACCTGAGTATCCTACATGGCAATATATGAGTTGGCCTAAAGTCAATAAAATCTCAGTAGTAAATAGTAACCTGTTGAAAACCGGATAGGCTCTACATTAGAAATGCCACACGCCCACACTCACAACCTGAGTATCCTACATGGCAATATATGAGTTGGCCTAAAGTCAATAAAATCTCAGTAGTAAATAGTAACGTTACTTGTACTTCTCCTTACTGCAAACTAGAACATACTCAAACTCGTATAATTTCTTTCAGGTGGACTTAAGAAGAGTGGAGGACTGAAGAGTGAAAAGAAAGATGGAGGAAAGTAAATGTGGGTGTTGCGGGTGGTGTTGTTGTAGTAAAGAAGATTTCTTCCCAGAAGAATCTTTCAAGAGTTGGAAGTCTTATGGGAATGCATTGAAAGAAACAAAATCAAGACTCACAGACAGATTCTTGGCAAGATCACAAGATGAAGAGGAAGTGAACCAGATGCGTGCGCGTAGTAAGAATGAGATGAAGAAATCGCTAACTTGGTGGGACTTATTGTGGTTTGGCATTGGTTCAGTCATGGGTGCTGGAATCTTTGTTCTTACTGGACAAGAGGCCAATGGTCATGCTGGTCCAGCTGTGGTGCTTTCCTTTGCCGTTTCTGGTTTTGCTGCATTGCTTTCTGTCTTCTGTTACACTGAGTTTGCAGTTGATATTCCTGTTGCAGGTGAGTTGTTAAGTAGGTACAGATATTTGACCAACTTTGAACTTTGATTAAGATAGTTGTGTACTTGTGTTGACGAAGGTGGTCACTTCAACTGGAGTTGATATTAACTCACTCTTTTTTGCCTTAATTTATAGAGAGAAACTGGGTAAGTTAATTTAAGCTGCACATAGATCAAATGATCCGGTTGTCTAAATTGTAGACCGTCCTTATTTCCATGGCAACTACATCAGCATGCAGAAACGTGAAAATTTTGTCCTAGGAATACATATGCACCGGTTGTCATGTTGTATAAATTCTGTAGTGTGATCTGCAATAGATGCAAATTCCTTTCCCTGATCAAAGTTGAATGTGGTCTGCTCATTGTACAGGAGGATCATTTGCCTACATAAGGGTGGAGCTCGGAGACTTTGTTGCTTTTGTCGCTGCTGGTAATATTCTCTTCGAATATGTTGTGTCCGGAGCTGGAGTAGCTCGTTCATTTACATCATACTTTGCCACCTTAATCAACTTCCACCCCGATGATCTCCGCATAACTGTTGAAGCCCTCCCCCAAAATTACAATCAACTCGATCCCATAGCTGTTGCAGTTTCAGTCATCATATGTGTCTTCGTCTGTTATAGCACCAAAATGTCTTCTCGCTTCAACACCATTGTTACCATTTTCCACGTTGTCCTTGTTGTTTTCATTATTGTGGCTGGCCTTACCAAGGCCAATATAACCAATTTAACCAACAACTTTGCTCCATTTGGTGTACGAGGTGTCTTCACTGCCTCGGCGGTGCTCTTCTTTGCCTATATTGGATTTGATGGGGTGGCAACGTTGGCTGAAGAGACAAAAAATCCTGTTCGCGACATCCCAATTGGGCTACTCGGCTCTATGTCGATCACTATAGTCATGTATTGTCTGCTTGCTATGACCTTGTGTCTTATGCAGCCGTACACTTCAATTGACGAAAATGCACCATACTCTGTAGCATTTCAGGCAGTTGGGATGAATTGGGCAAAGTACCTTGTTTCCTTCGGCGCAGCTAAGGCGATGTTCACTGTTTTACTAGGGAATTTAATTGGCCAATCTCGATACTTCACCCACATTGGGAGAACACACATGGCACCACCTTGGCTTGCTATCATAAATGAGAAAACTGGAACACCCATCAATGCCACCATTGTCATGACCCTTGCTAACTGCATTATAGGTTTCTTCACTGATCTTGGTGTACTAAGCAGCCTACTTTCTATCTCCACCCTCTTCATATTCTCGTTAGTTGCACTTGCTTTACTAGTCAGACGGTATTACGTTCCTGGTGAGACATCAGACAATGACAGGAATAAGCTCATTGGTTTCTTAGTACTGATAGTAGGATCATCTGCAGCAACAGCTGCATATTGGGGAATAAGCAAGAATGGCTGGATAGGTTACATTGTGACTGTTTCGATCTGGTTCTTATCTACACTGGGGTTAAAGCTGATGGTGAAGGAGTCTAGGAAGCCAAAGCTGTGGGGAACACCTTTGGTTCCATGGTTGCCTTCTGCTAGTATTGCTATGAATGTGTTCTTGTTGGGTTCGGTAGAAGGAGCCTCATTTATCAGGTTTGCAGTGTGGTCAGCCATCTTGCTCATCTACTACTTTCTTGTTGGACTCCATGCATCATACGACTCAGCCAAGGAGGCTGGTCAAGAGAAAAATGTTGCCGATCAGAGGGAAATGCCGTGAATGTCAAAGTTGCCAATGTTATTTCTTCACAATATAGACTGGAGAGTACATTTTTATTTGTAAGGCAAGAACCTTTCGACTCAATGGCTCTTTCATACAGAGAAAATATTTGGTCTTTAGCTCAAGTTCAACCCTGAATATAGAAGTAGGAACTTACGTAGAAATATCTTGATCTTTTTCAATCAACAGTAGTAATAGTATATTAGTAGTAGCAGTAGTAGTAGAAGTAACTGGTATCAGGATTGTTCTACAAAAAATGTGTTCCACTTTTCCAGGGAACTATTCTCCTGCTTATGAATTGTACTTCCTCTTTCTTTTCTTTTGAAACTTTGTAAGTAGCGAGAAATATTTTTCATCTCTAGATGCAGAGTGCTAAGGATAATTAACAATAATTTATGCATAGACAGCAGCTACGATTCCAGGACATTGCAAAGAACTAAAAACATTCATTAAAATTTTTTTGTTGGTCTTGTTACCTGTTACTTTACAAAGAAACAAATGAAACACCTACACTTCTTACGCCACGCTCCACACCGACAAAAAATTAATTACAACAATTATATGAATATATTGATAATCACACAGAATTCTGCAGTTACGAGGTATATTGATGCAATCACATACCTTCAAATCTATATGTATTTTCTGATAAATAACTGTTCCCCTCTCAAAACCTTTTTATCGCTTTTCTGTACCAATTTTATGTCTCAATTTTGAGAAGTGAATTGAGGGAAGTGCTGTTGAATCTCTGTCCAAAACCTCGGATCACAAGGACAATTATATCTCTCATCTGCCGCGTCTGCACCATTAGGTCCACTTCATTTTCGCTGTCCACTACTATCCTTAGACGATGCTGATCGTTTCGAAAAACCTCCACCTGTAGGATGTCGATAGTCATCTAAATTGTATGTATGTGCATTATTCAAAGCGAAATTGTATCTCTCAATTTTTTTTAAATAAAAAAAAAAAAAAAAACTTAAACCACTATACAAAAAAAATTGAAACTAAACAACCATCGTTTATAAAACCTTAAATCGGTCGAACTATGAGAAACCAATTACACAACGCATTGCACATTCAGGGCCAGATGATACATGTCATTTTTCCAAATCTTTTATAATCATGGACTTACATCCATTCAGTATCTGCTATTTCACTAAGGGATAAAAATATGGGTTAACTAGTATTACCCCCCCCACTAGATGAGCCAATTAGGATTTCCCCCCCACTAGATGGGAAATTAGGGTCTCCCCCCTAAATACACAAAAAAAAAAAGTCAAAGTGGGTTGACTGAAATTTTTTTGTGTGTATTTAGGGGAGAGACCCTAATTTCCCATCTAGTGGGGGGGAAATCCTAATTGGCTCATCTAGTGGGGGGGGGTAATACTAGTTCACCCTAAAAATATTGATGAAGATGGTAGAACTGGCAAACGAATTGGTCAAAAAGGTTTAGCCACATAAAAGTATCCATTATGAGTATAATTATAAAATGGATAAAATTGGTAGTTAGAAAGCAGTCGTTTATACTATGATCCTTAGTCTACTAGTCTTCCTTGACTTGTTTATACCGAATGCAGAAAGAGACTTACATGAAAAGGAGGAGTATAAGTTCCGCGGATTTCGGTGACCGGGAAAGAAGTCTTTGAACCAGGTTTTACAACCTTCACTCTCTTCCTGTTGACTTCTAAAACTCTCCTTTCAAGACTTCCAACAAGGGCCTGCAACCCCATAAAGGAAGAAGACTTTTTAGTCTTATATCACAATCATTTTCTATCTCACGTACAGTCAAGCAGAGCACACATACGCAAACTAGAAAAAAGACGCTTACCTTCTTCGGCGATCGGTCTTTATCACATAAAACCTGCGTATAGTAAAAAAGAAAAGTTTATATCCAATGAAATCACATCGCACAAGACTAAGTGGTACATCTGTACTCATGCGGCATCCTTTGAAGACAGATTAATATTGCTTTCTTATACTTAAGAAAACTTCATACAAACATATGATAGAAAATCTATCATCAACTTATTGTGTTTCATATATGACATGGATAATCTGTCCATACAGATTCATCACACTTTAAAAAGGAAGAAAAAAATGATTAAGTGCACGTACATGAATATAAAAAAAACCTAAGTGTTACTGAAAAACACATAGAAGTTGGAAAATTCCACCAGTTGCTAACCTATTATAATCCTCCAGGCCTTCAAACCTAAACACACAAAAGAATAGAAAACAAGAGTTTTGTTTCTTGAGCTTGGATTTAATCTGTTTACCCGAGTTAACCAAGACGTTCTCTTTAGCTAATAATAACAAATAAATGAATAAATAACTATCCCGAATTAAACGTCTAGAGGAGTTTTAAACAATTTGAATAATAAAAGTTTAGTGGGATATTGTGAAACAAAATGTTCTTTAATTTGTATATATCGATAAATCTTGACTTGTTCTGGGGATGCCACCATTAACTAAATCTCAAGAAACTGGGTTTTTGGCGCAGGGCATGCTTTCCTCAGTTTTATTTCACACTTCATCCCTTTTGCATTTAAGTCTGACAAGGATAAATACTTTGAACCACATCTGACAATACAACAAAACTCGAGCTCAAATAATAGCTCTTGAGTCTCCAATGACCCATTCTTTACATAGTTAAAAAGTAGGAACCATGTCATAAGAAGTTTGTACACCGTCTTTCACAGCATCATCAGTGGTCCCGTAGGAAAGAATTAGGTAACAAAAGGTGGATCTCAATCTCAATTCTGCAGAGAGAGAGAGAGAGTTACCTCAAACTTCACAGATCCAAGCTCCACCTTCTGCTTCACCTCTTTGAGGATATCAGGCTCTGCAAATAGTGCAAGAAACTGAGACAATCTTTTGTGGGTGTATCTATTTATGTATATGGATAATAGCATATATCAAGCAAACAACAAAGCAAAGCTTAAGTTGATAACTTCCTAACAATGTTAGGAAAGAAATTCAAAGGCCCGTCGAAAATTACCAACAGCAATTGGGTCTGTTGATGCAGAAACAGGTTGCCCTTCAACCCCATCTTCTCTAACTGGAGTATATAATGCCACCAACCGGTAGCTCACATCATCGACATTAGCTTCATACATTCTCCCTGTCTCACCTGCAGCAGCACAGTCACTTTTGCACTCAGACTTTAAATTTAGAATAGATGAATAGCAACTCTCAGAAGATACACCAAATATAATTGATGTATGATAAGTTGTGTTTCGTTTGAAGGGGTGACTTGTAAAACATGAAAAGGTAATTGGTGAATCATTTGAAGTGGTGACTAAAATTATAAAATATCATTTTTTATTTTACAAGGAAGATCAATTCTGGTACTTTGTTGGTATGTATAGTAGTATAGTACAAATATGTCCAAATGAAATCAATTGATCGGTAATGTAAAGTCAAAATTTAGAGATGCTCCCATGCATAGGGTTGGTTACTATAACCCAAAGCCACCCATTACAGTTCCAAAAAATAAAATCGACTATACAAACCAGTTTCTTCTTTATTATTATAATAATAATAAGTACTACCATTTTTTATTCATTTTTTACTATTTTTATTATTATTTTTTGATTTCTTATTTTTATCGTGGAAAATTCTAATACATGTGCAGTGTGTGAGTGTGCTTGCTTAGGGGCAGATAGTGGTCCTAACTAGACGAGATACATTGCATCATAATATCCAAGTTGGCTATAGACATATAGTTGAATTACCAATACCATCTCATATTCGGACAATGTATAGACATCTGGCTTACCAGGTATAGAGATAAGATCAGGACTCCCAACCATAGCTCTAAGCCACTGGATCCGGCTTTTGCCCTCCTTTCCTCCACTGTAAACGCCACGGACAGCATATAGATTGGTGTGGAAACCCCTCCCCTCAATTTCCAGTTTATCAATTTTGGGAATCCCTGAAATGCAAAAAACCCTTGAGTAACAAAGTGATAATAACTATGATCAATTATCCAAAGATAATTGCACTCTAACATAGAGAACAATCATGCTATGAAACGATTCAACAAAGCAGCAAAAGACCAACATGCAACATGGAAGTGAACAGAAGAAATAATAGAAACTTTTGTAAAACACAAATAATAAAATAGTTCAAAATTTCAGGACAACCAAAGGATATAGCTTAGGAACCCTACTTACAGGGTGGGAAGAAAAAATCACCCCTCCACAACACTCCACAATTTACTTGGGATTGCAAGTTGCAATATCTAATATTATTCATTGTTTGCATTCCACCAGAAAGTCATTGTGATGTAGTGGTATGTCACAGATTTTACAGTATATATAACATGAGGTCGAAAATATTGAGGCATTGTATATACACCAAGGTGGCAAGACATCTACACTTAGTCGATATTGTATTTGCTTTTACAAAAGCAAACAACGGAGTAGAAGACAATGCTTCAGTTGCCAGACAACCTCCACATTAATAGCTCAGATACACAGGCATGTACAACAATAGAACATCAGAGTTGATATATACAAAAAGTTAGGCAGGCATGATCTGTGGTCCTTCTTTGAAAATCCAGGTGCTGCAATGAACTCATTAAAATGAGTAATAACATGTAACATATATGGATACCTGGCAAAACAGGCGCCGTTTGTGCTAATATAGGCCCACTGGACCTTCCAAACACATCACTCACAATGCACTCACATCTTAAGCAACGGCCTATATCCTCCAACCGTACCTTATATGAACAAGAACGTTGTGAAGACAATGGCTCAAAATAATCAGCTTCTCCGTTATCAGTAGAACCGAACCTGCACAAGAAGTAAATGGTTAACCGGAAAACTTGTAAATTTACACGTAAAAGCCACGTAAACTGGTCTGATGCAATATACCATTGGTACTCGATGTCTTTTTTGTACTTTCTCCAAACAAGTCGTTGAATCTCACTGTCTGGAATTACTTCAACAGCAGTGAGTCTTTCTCCTTCTATTGCCTTTCCAGTGAGAGTAAGCATCTCAATTTTTGGAAGCTCTGAAAAGGAAGAACAGTATAATATTACGTATGATTTCAGTGATTGACAAAGCAAATTGAGTAGATCTTATTCTTCAGAATAGTAGAATACAGTATTTAAATCAGAAACTTGCACAGAGCATCCAAAGAGCTCGTGGGGCCATGGAATGATTCGATGCCAAGCACCATCCAGTGCACTGATCAATTCAATTTACTGACATCTTAGAATGGAGAGCAAGTGTGTGTATAACATACACAATGGGGTTGGCCTTTCTCTGTACGTTATATGTTCACGGGTAGGTTCAGGTCGGGTTTGGGACTAAACCGACAACTGAACAGACCCTATCGGTTTATATGTTACACTAACTGAACTGAACCGACTGTGTTATACTAACCCAACCCAACCCAACCCAACCAATTTCCAACCTAAACAATACCTGAACCGACCGGTTTTCGCATATTCTTAAATTAAATATGTATATTCTAAAATATTATATATAGCGGGTCGGGTTTGGGACTAAACTGATGACCCAAACCGACCCTATCGGTTTTCACATATTCTGAACCGAACCAACCCGACTGATAAGCATAACCGACCACTTTGGTTTGGTCAGTTCTGTCGGTTTTATGCACACCCCCTACTACAAAGAAAAATACCTATCTAAGTGAAGGCAGGCAACAGAGGTAAGAGAAAGAGAAAAGACATAAGAGTAACTAATTCACTTTTGGATAATCTTAAAGTTACTGTCACAAAATGTTTCATGTTTACCTGGTAAAATAACGCCAGTAGGCTCAGATAATCTGAGTTCCCCAATGATCGAATCTGAACGAACTGGCGTGTAACTGCAAATCACATTTGATGCTTCTTAGAATATGTAGGTACACGCAGATGTTAATATTTCTAGCTAAGAGCACCTTAAAGATCTTTAATAACAATAAATAACATACAAATAGACCAAGAAAACCACAAGAGTCAAATGAAATTGCTGCAGCAGCATATGTGCAATACTGAAAACTGAAAGTGGGAAAACAGAGTGAAAGGTGCAACCACTTGGTAACTAGGAAAAACTGTATAGGCTAATACAACACAACCAACTACTAACTACTAATGTTTTCACGTTTGTATTAGCCTAAAAAAACAATGCTTTCCGTTCAACATATCTTTGCATTAATAATCATACATACACTCCCAATTATAAAAACAGTGGGACAGGTTACTTACCCAAACAACAAGCGACAGGTGTAGTCCAGATCATTAACTTCGTAAGTGGTTGAGTTAGCTCCATTAATCAGAGAAATTGTTCCTTCATTAGTTTCTCTGTACCAGCTAAACAGGCTTGATCCCTCAAATCCACCATAATATTCGCCTAGTCCGATATATACACCGGAAGACAACTCTTGAACTCGAACATTAGATACTACTGGAAGAGCTGCAATATTGTAGTAAATGTTAATGTCTTGCAGGATAACACATACATAAATAAATGAATTCCAATGCATACTCTTATCAGATGAAGTAGTGGCCAGTTAAAAATAAACCATTACATGACATGGACATGCACAAGGTGTCCATCGGACGACCTCTAATGAATTTTTTCTCTGTTTTTCTATTGTTTCTACTCTTTTTATTGAGACAAATAATCTGTTTTATTTGAGAAGAGATACATAAAACGGTTTAATCAGTCTCACTTTAAAATAGAAGAAACGAGACCAAATAAATAGAGGTTTTCCCACACTCCAGGTACATCAGATGTATAAGTAAAAAAGGTATTGTGATTTACATCCGGCCCCAAATATTTGAGCCTGCATGCAGGTAAAATTAGTTGGCTGGTGGGGTACTGGTAAATGAGATTTCAACTTGTGGTATAGTAAACAGAGATTTCATAAATAACATCAATAAGATATACCTGCGCTGACTGGATTACTGCATATTGTGACTAATGGTTCGCCATGCTTCCCATCAGTACGAGCGGGCACCCAATATAAAACCAAATAAGATCCAACATCTTCCAATGACGGGGTATAAGTTCTGCAAGAATCATCCGATATCCATTTGTAAAGACTTTCGAGGAAAAAACATTTAAAAAACATGAGACACACTTACACTGATCCACCACAGGTAACAACATCTTCACAAGCACTAGAAATATTCTTCAAATCAGATCCCTCTATCTTAATCTTTGTTCTGTACCATGTGAACACTCCACGGCCTTCCTTTCCACCATAATAAGACTTCTGAGGAACCACTTCTACATCCTCCCAACAGTCTGGCAGTATGAGTTCCAAGCCCACAGGATCAGCTGTACCAAGGAACAGACACCAAAATTACTTAAGAAAACTCAAAACCAACGAGATTGAGAAAGCAACAATTGAAAAAACAAAGTAAAAGACAAGGATGAAGATATAACCATTTTCATCAATTCTCAATCAGGTGAATTAACTAAATATGACAACTAACAGTGCAGGCAATAATTTTCAATTGAAAAGACAGTTACCAGGACTGATCACATCCGAGAGAACACGCTTAGGGGTCCCTCCTAAACCATCTGTCCTCACGGGTGTGTAGACAAGCTCTATGCATCTACCGACATCTTCAACAGTTAAATCCAGATACTCTACAGAGAAGATAAATCAAATTAGTGCAGTCTTACATGGACTTTTGCTTCACACAAGTTATGCATAGTAGTAACACCTAATTATGAACTATCTAAGAGCTGCATACACTGACCATCATCAACACTTAGCTTCTCCTTTATACCGTTATTGCTTATCCTAAACCATTCATGAATGCAAGCTCCTTTTTCACTGGATGGTAACAAATCAGAAGAATTAGAATCTCGAATAAGTTCAGTAACATATTTTTTTATCGTACCATAACATGAAATTTACGAAATTTGATAGAGGTACGAGAGCAAGCTTACCCTCCACTATATGTGGCCATAGGGCTAAGACGTTTTCCTTCGACCATTGGTCCTTGAAATTCAAGGGACTGACAAATTGGCGGGCCTACATCATTTAAAACACATTGGTAAGAAATATACTTCCTTAGGATCCCTCCTTAGAATAACATTTATGAAAGATGGGCATCCAAAATAAAACCAATTGGTGATAAGTGGAGCAGCCCCAGGAACTTTATATTATTATGCGAGGCTTTTACATATCCCACGTAGGACTTAACATCTCAACATCATTTAACTGAGATTTTAGCATTTCTGGTATATCTTCAGAACTAGATTTTAACTCTTTTAGACAGAAAATTTCATATTTTAGACAGATTTTAACTACAAAAGTTTGCTTCTTTGTGTGGGCTCTTTTCTGGGGAAGAACTTTAACAACAGGCAATCTAAGAAAGAGGGTGCAAATTATGGTGAACCGGTGTGTGATGTGTGCTCAAGAAGAAGAGAGTATCGAACATCTCCTTTTGGATTGCAGCATGGCTAAGAAGATGTGGGAATATTTTCTTTCCTCTCTTCACATTCCGCTAGATGCATCTCTTGGGTTGAGAAGTATGTTTTTTAAGAAGCCATATGTGGGTTTATCCCCTATGGGAATTTTGCTGAGTAAAACCATTGCTCATGCTATCACATGGACCATTTGGCTGGAAAGAAATCAAAAGATATTCGAGGATAAGTTTTGTGATTTAAATAGTACTATTAATAATTGCAAATACATCATTTGGGGTTGGGTATCACATCTTCCTACTGTTAGGAATTTGTGTTTTGATTCTATTGTAACTGATTGGGAAGCTATAGTACAACTGTGATGTAACTATTATAAGGGTAGTGTGAACCTCTCACACTGATATTCTATTATAATATTGTTTTATCAACCAAAAAAAATGACAGAAAACTTCATATGAAATCATTCAAATTATCTATCACCGGTTCTAGATATTGGATCTCTACAACACACTACTGTAACTAGAAAGTCGTGTGACATCAAAAGGTGGGGTTTCTTGTAGAGGTTGTGAAGATCTAATTTCTACATCCAGAATTAGATGATCCAATCTCTCAACGTATAAATTGCTTACCAGGTACAACAGGTCCAATTCGTTCAGAAAGAACAATAGCACCACGTGCCAAGTCACTTCTTACTGGCTCACAAGATACCGAAACACTAAAGCCAATATCCTCGATTGACAGTGTATATGAAGCAGTATTCACACCTTCAATTTCAGTCTGTGTTCCATCTGTCATAATCTGTAAACGTGTGTTAAGAGAAATTTATCAATATTATAATAAAGTATCAGCTTTAGGTTAAGTACCAAGAAAAAAAATACAAAGCTATTCATCCAATAAATAATTCAAAGTGAATGGTCTCTATATACTGCTACATCAGAGCCAGAACAAATATAAACAAAGAAACAAGTAAAAGGATTTACAAAGTAATTACAGAAGGATACATGGTTAAGAACATACCCGGAACCAATGAATAATCGACGACCCCTCTTCCCCTCCCCAGTATTTTTTGTCAATGTGTAACATGGTCCCTTCAATAGCATTTCCCAATATTTGTAGAGAAATCAATTTGGGGCTTCCTATACATTGAACCACACGTCACATAAGAAACAAATCGAACAGTGCTTAGAAACCAAAAGACATCAACAGAATTTAGCAGACAGTTCTGACTCTAGAGTATATAAAAAGCAAATCAAAATTTCCTCTACATTTAGCTACAGTATAAAGATTAGGCGCAGTGTTGGTGTCACTATCATATAATTTTGCAAGACCACTTGCATTTCAAAATTGAAGTATATACAAATATAGAAGGAAACAACAATCATAGCAGTCAAAGGTGTTAAGTGAACAACGCTTACTTGGCTTACTCTTTTGCCAACATTTTGATATACTTACACCCGATTTTCAAACAACAGGACATGGAGAAACAAAAGACTATGAGGAAGTAACCCTATATTTCAATGGACAGTGATGATAAATGTATAGATAAGCAAAGGACCACCATTCCTTCATCTGAAGGTTATATTTATCCAAATTCTTACCTTCCCATATGCATAATAGATTAGAGTTTTCGTACAATAGATTAAAGTTCCTTCATCCTACCTTTGCACAATAGATTATATCCCTTGTATGAAACTATCATAATTTCGGCTACTGGACATATTCAAATGGTTTTTGCAAGGATTCAACCTCTAGATATACTTTTAATCCAGTTTTTTCAAACAACAGGATACAACAACAAACGCACTATCATTGAGTGGCAGCATGCGACATCCGAGGAAGAAAACATATGTTTCTATGGACAATAGTCTTTAACTTAAACATAGAGAAGACACGGACATTTCTTCATCTACTTGGTTTAAACCCTTTATTTATCTTTATGCCTACCTTCATATGTGCATAATCAGAGTTTTTAAATGAAAATCAGAATCTCTGGTACTTGGACTTTGAAGACCTTAATTATGGTTCACATTTCTGAATATACAGGCAAGAAGCTATATATTTAAACGTAGTATACAGAATTCAGTTGCACAAGGAATTTGCATGTTCAAATATTATTGGCAAAAGGAAGTGTAGTCACCAGGACAAACCCGTTCTGGTCCAAACGAAGTCCAAGGATCACCAACAGCACCATCATCACGTACTGGAGTACATCTGAAGGAAATGAACTTGCCAATAGCGTCTTTTCTGATTCGGTACTGAAGACACCCAGATGCCTCAGGTACTAAAGCGCCCGAGTCATTTTCGGACTACATAAAATCAAGGGCCATAGATAAAGGAAGGAAACATGACGATACAATTTATAAGACAAGTGAATGGAAGAACATCTTTTTTTTTTCGACTTTATGATTATATATATATATATACACATCACATTTTACTGATAAAAAAAAAAGGTGAATGGAAGAACATCAGGAATGATAATAAGAAAATGCAAACTTGATCTTATAAGAGAATCATATTCACCAAAAATCAGCCCCAAATTTGTTGAGTGGGCTCACTTTTGAAATCTCAATATGGATTAATGTCAACTTTCAAACAATTTGTTCTGTGTATGCACGCAGGGGAGAGGCTGATCAATTCTCACTTATAAGTACAGGCACAAGGAAACAAATTCTGCATTTTAATATTGCCATCAGACATCTGAGTATCATGTTGTATGGGATGTATCCAAGAGACAATGTAAGAGTTCACTGCTGTGATGTGTATCGATACAAGTGCTAGCCAATATCGATGGACCTCTTAAGAGGCTAATACGGAGGGTATGGCTGTTAGTTTTAATGGCAATACACGTCGATGGAATGTTAAAGGCTTCTTCATGACACAATGCTAAAACCTTGCATCCATGACAAACACCAACAAACCAACACACTTAATCTTATTACACAAATGGCCATGAGATAGATGCTTAATTTGATGTATCTGTCACCTTCACATATAGCAGACTGGGAAGCAGGAACACTAAATGAACTAGGGAGCAAACTCTTATAAGCAGTAGCAATCCGTAGACACTCTCTTCCCACATGATGATAGCCCTAAGTTTATCCATTAAAAAAATGTTAATATATGAATTACCTTGTGAATATACCAGTTGTAAAGACAATTTCCTTCATGGCCCCCTATATATCCATATGAAGCGGTCAATATCTCACCCTCTACATAATCACCAGTGACTGATAAAAAATTCAGGCTGGGGGGAAGAGCTGCAAAAAATTGAGGCTTATAAATCCAATGAAGTTCAATTTTTACCAGGAAGAAACTTATCCAAAATAATCGAAAGACTAGGTATGTAAGGTGATTCTCTCAGTCACATTATTTTCATTACTATACTATCGTGTCGCCATAAAAAAGAAAAAAATATAGTAGAACTAGCAAAGCATCTTTGGACCACCGGTTTTAAAATGGACACAATGAAGTTAAAATACGTATAATTACGTAACTGCAACAGACAGTAGAGGTCAACTTATAGCGTAATACTTGTGTCCTTAAGTATGATTAAAGACGTGGATTTTCCATATTAAACTTCGGTATGTAAAAGTAGTACAATTTCAACGGTATTGAGTTAGATGATTATTATTTTCTTGTTCCCTCTATAATGCGTTTTTCATATCGATAAATGAT
Organism: Coptis chinensis; assembly: GCF_015680905.1. Taxonomy (NCBI): domain Eukaryota; kingdom Viridiplantae; phylum Streptophyta; class Magnoliopsida; order Ranunculales; family Ranunculaceae; genus Coptis; species Coptis chinensis. Next base: position 82,279,299 of record NC_141464.1, read on the forward strand.
GATCTACACTCCTACCAAAAAGAAATGGAAACTGCTTGTACATGAAGCAAATCCCTTATTAAGCCAAGGCTGGCTTGGGTGAACGGCACACAGTTACACAGTAGTGTTTAAACATATAGCATGACTAGAACTTACCAAGGAAACAAATATATTTATGTGTCTTGAATTTAATTTAGTTAGCATACCTGGCCCTGATAAAGACAGAACTGACAGGTAACATAGGTAGTAATAATATCTGGTCATTCTTTCGTATGTCAACATATCTGACAAATGAACCAATTATCTTGGTTTTATATGCAGTACGAGGAGCAACAATTGAAGGTCTATTCAGCAAATTATCCTCATCACTGATCAGACTCTACTTGCCATTCATTTCAACAACACAACATTGTCACAGACTTCCTTTGCAGTGATATAAAAGTAAACCACATGTTCACTTACTTTCAACAGCCATTTCAGAGATAAGAAAGGCAGGTTCACCAGATTCACCATCTGGAGCCATAGGAGTAAACTTGGTGACAATGTAGTGGCCAACAGCTCCTAGGGGTATGCGAAAAGCCTGAAGAAAGGTGAATTCCTGTCAGCATGACCTATATATATAGTCTCCAATCAGAGTGGAAACACACTTGACACAAATTCCGAGAGAATAAATGCGCATTTAATAGAAACCATGACGGAAGATGCCCTGGTGGTTACATATGGACAAGTTAAGTTTTTACCTTTGCAATTTTGGAACTACTTAAAGGCTCAAGAAAGTTCTCAGCCACCAACTTTGAAGAGCTTGTTTTGAACCACTGCACTCGACTAGATCCTTCAGTTCCCCCACTGACAATAGCAGTAACAGTAACCTTATTCCCTTCTCTAAGATCTCCAATTATCTTCAAACTAGTAACTCTTGGGGGGGCTGGAATTCACAAAAGACAAGTACTTAGAAGTTCGAATGTGAACAATAAACTACGATACTGAAGCGCACCATTTCCTGTGAACCAACCAAAATCTAAAGTTTATATACAAAATAATGGAAGTATAAACACTAATTCCGCAAAACAAAACTTGGTTAAGACTCTGACCAAAACTTAACAATGTTAATGGAAACATTATTATTTTTATGATAAAGGAAAATTTGACTTTATTGATATTACCAAAATCACACGATTTCATCAACACTTATATCATGAGCCAGGAGCTATTTCTTTAAGACAAAAACAAAAAATTCAAAACAGTAAAAGACGAGACACCACCTGGACACCAGAGGGTTACCGGACCAAATCACTTAGTGGAAGCATAACAGGGAACTAAATCATTTCAAATGCGTCAAGATTGGAGTCGACTTTGTGGAGTGGAGTTCATCACTCAAGGGTAAAAGATTCTAACCAAACTTATATTAAGGCCTTTAACACTATAAATTCACACACCAAGAATGAGGCCAAGCTTATCATGTGTGGGAGCTAACATGATGTTCATCAAACACATATAAAATATAAAAGTTCCCATGAATGCATCATGATAAAAGACATGACATAGTTTCCTAGATGCTTTAAAGGAAAGATATGGTGCTACAGGAAAGATATTTATCAAAATCAGAACCTATGACCAAAAAATCCCTCGAGTATTGTTGAGATTATTCCACCCCAATTTCTAGGTGTGTCCCGCTTATTTCTCTCCCGAGCATCCTCTCATATTAATAGAATTGACCATTCACATAAGTTCAAGCTTATAGAGAAATTGGCAATTTAACATGGTATTAGAGCACAAGTTTATAAGAGATCTCGGGTTCATATCTTGCAGGTGAAAGTCACACAAAAAATAAAAAAGTGCCCACCTATGTTTATTTTCAGCGTGTCCCGCTATGGGGGAGTGTTGAGATTATTCTACCCCAATTTCTAGGTGCGTCCCGCCTATTTCTCTCCTGAGCCTCCTCTCATATTAATATAATTGATCATTCACATAAGTTTGAACTTATAGAGAAATTGACAATTTAACAAATATTAACCTTGGGGTATGAAATCTATACAACTGTTTTGCTACTCTCTCCTTATTTAAAAAGCCTTTTTTTTTTATCGGTAAACTCAATTTTATTTATTATAGATCCAAAGGTTACACATTACAAATTACATATAGATCTTAGGTAGCAAGTAGCTACTCGATCATACCCACTTGTACACGAACAACAATTCTTTGACTTCTTCCACTATCTTATGTATCCTTTTCTCCTTGTGCTCAAAGATCCTCATATTTCTTTCTTTCCATAAAGTCCACATAATAGCACTAGGAAGATGATTTGCAAGCCACTTGGACTTGTTAGACAAAGAGCCCACAATCAAATTATTTACTAAGGCTTCTCTAACATTTAATGGTGGATCCCAAGGCCTATTGAATGAGAAGAAGAAATCCTTCCAAACATTGCTCGCAAGTGGACAATTGAGAAGAAGGCGATCAATACTTTCATCCACCCTTTTGCAAAGTGAACAAAGAGTTGGGAGGTTCATACCCCTTCGATTAAGATTATCAACCATTTTGATCCTTCCCAAGTAAGTGAGCCAACAAAAGAATACCACTTTGAACGGGATAGACATCTTCCAAATCCTTTTATGTGGGAAATTAAGGATCCTCTCCATAGTGTTGAGATGTTGCAAGGTAAACTCGTTGGCCAAGTTCAAGTAAAAGGATTTTACGGTAAACCCATCTTTCTCCTCCCAAATCCACTTCCTTGAGTCAATCTCTCCAAAGCTACTCCCCTCATGGTAAATAGACTCTAAGAAGGTCTCAAAGTTTTCTATCTCCCAATCATTAAGGCCTCTTCGAAGTGACACATTCCACACCACCCCTTGATTACTTCTCTCCAAATAATCCGATATCAAGGCTTTCTTATTGCACGCCAAGCTATAAATGTCATCAAATTACTCCATAAGTGTGGTTTCCCCCACCCATACATCATCCCAAAATGAAATGGTCTCTCCGGTTCCAGGTAGAAAAATCACGCCTTTCTTAAACTTGTCCCATACGCTTGCAACGCTCCTCCAAAGAGTCCTCTCAAAAGGATTTCTCAGTACCTTCAACGACCATTTATTAACCCCATCTCCATACATATCCACCACCACTATTCGCCATAGATGTTCATCCTCCTCACCATATCTCCAACTCCATTTTGCTAGTAAAACTTTGTTCATGAGCAAGATGTGTTTGCACCCCAACCCTCTTTCTTCCTTTGATAGACAAAGCCTATCCCATTTAACCATGTGCATTTTATTCTTTCCTTCCTCCCCTCCCCATATAAATCTCCTAGATAGCTTCACTAAGTGCCTAGCGACACTTTTAGGAATCGGAAACAAATACACTTTTAGGAATCGGAAACAAAGAAATATAATAATTTGGGATAGTAGATAAAGTAGAGTTCACCAAGGTACATCTTCCCCCAATATAAAGACACTTTGTTTTCCATCCTGCCAATCTACTTTCCACCCTATCAATTACCTTGGCCCAAATATCCTTGGACTTGTTTCTAGCTCCCAACGGAAGGCCCAAATATAGTGTAGGAAAGACATCCACCTTACAACCCAACACACTAGTAATATCGCCCAACCTTTCCACCACCCCCACTCCATAGATCCTCGACTTTGACAAATTGATTCTATGCCCGAAAGCCAACTCAAACCACCCAAGTAAGTATTTAAGTGCATTCGCATTATCCATCATCGCACTTGTGAAAAACATAGTATCATCCGCAAATTGGAGGTGTGAGATGGATATAGACTCCATTCTACTTGAAGCTCTAAAACCATCAATGATTCCCCCTTCCACCAACATACTTGTCATTTTACTAAGTACCTCGATAATCATGATAAAAAGGAAAGATGATAGATGATCACCTTGTCTCAATCCTCTAGAACTCTGGAAAAATCCATGTGGAACTCCATTGATGAGGGTGGAAAACCACACCATAGAAATGCATACACGAATCCATCTTCTCCACCTAGCTCCAAACCCCATCTTCTCCATAACAAAATCCAAGAAATTCCACGACACATGGTCATAAGCTTTCATGATGTCCACCTTGAGAACCATACCTCCACCACTCAATTTTTCTTTCGAATCCATTATCTCATTTGCAACCAAAGAACGATCAAGTATTTGTCATTTTCTAATAAATGCATTTCGGAAGCTTAAAATAATACCTCCCATAACCGCTTTCAACCTTGTAGCAAGAACTTTAGTGATGATTTTGTACAAAGATCCAAGAAGACTAATAGATCTATAGTCTTTCAACTCCTCCGCTCCTTTCTTCGGGATTAGTGTAATAAAAGTTGTATTAAAGCGCCAATCTAGGTAGTTATCTCCATGAAACTCTTCTACCACCTTCATTACATCCTCCTTTAAAAAGTGCCAACACCTCTTGAAAAATGCAATAGGAAACCCATCCAGGCCCGGTGTTTTATCCCCACCAAGCATATCCACCGCATCTTTCACCTCTTGTTCAAGAATTGGAGACTCCAATCTTTCTTTATCTTCTAGCGAAATGCTATCAAAGTTAATCCCTTCCACTCTAGGCCGTCATCGATGAGGTTCTTTATAAAGTTTCACATAGAACTCCACCACATGATTTGCAATGACTTCCTTATCCTCCTCTAGCACACCCCCAATCCTAAGTTTTGAGAGATTGTTAATTCTTCCTCTAGTCCTTGCCATTTTATGAAAATACTTAGTATTTCTCTCCCCTTCCTTCACCTCAACCACCCTTGATTTTTGTCTCCAAGACACTTCCTCCATCAAAGTGTAGTAAGTACATTTTTTATTTCTTTTCTTCTTGCCACCTCATCTCTAGTTAGTGTACCCCCTTCCTCCTTACGGTCCAATTTGGCCACTTCCTCCAATTTCAAGCCAATTCTAATATCCACCCTACCAAAAGTCTCCTTATTCCATGTCTTGAGGTTTACTTTCAAACTATTCAACTTTTTCCAAAACACAAACCCCGCATTCCCATTAAAATGGAAAGGCGCCCACCAACCTTCCATCAAAGGAATGAGAGCATCATCTTTGAACCACATCATCTCAAATTTGAAAGGCCTAGACCCTCCTACTTTCTCCTCACAATCTAATAAAATTGGACAATGATCCGAAATAGGTTTCGGTAATGCATGCAAAGACTCTTTTGAAAACATCTCCTCCCACTCCGGACTCACAATAAACCTATCAATGCAACTCAATGAAGGATTACCCTCACCCCTCGAGAAAGCCGCCCATAGGAATATCAACAAGATAATTCCTATTGACAAAAGAAGAAAACTCCCTCATAAACCTATCTTCTCCGCTAACCCCCCCTTCTTTCCTTATTTAAATAGCTATATAGCAATATAATACATTACTGAGAATTTAAAACTAAATATCATTATTTTACACCATGAAGAATAAATATCAGAAATCCTTATATTTGCAAATTGTACTAAACACACACTTAACAATTCTAATTCATATGACAAAGCATATATATGCCATCAATTAAAGAAAGTAACTAATAGCTATATAGAAATGAAGAACTTCCACTAAGGTCCTTGAAACAATATCGATTGTATTATGCTTTCGCACCTATACTTATCATACAAGTTGAAATTACCTCGTCTCACAACCTGGGACACCACTGATGCCGATTCCCCTTCATGTCCTGAAAAATAGAAGGAAAAAAGGCAAACACATAATTTATATCTTCATGCAATGAATAATACTGCAAACATTTCTTCTATAAATCAAAATTGCTTAACAAGAAGAGCATACCCTCAAAGTTGATTGGTATATACACAAATACCAATCGACAACCTACATCGTCCTTGGTTATAGTATAGTCAGCAGTACCAGTTGAAACCAATATAAACTCACTGCAAAAGGTTACATATACTCCAATAAGAAACAAAGATTCTTTCAAAATGGGATTGCGAATGAATGAAGTTATATACTCGGCAGAAGAAATATTATACAACCATTCATATGGAATAAATCCATGCAAAAAGTTACATATACTCCAATAAGAAACAAAGATTCTTTCAAAATGGGATTGCTAATGAATGAAGTTATATACTCGGTAGAAGAAATATTATACAACCATTCATATGGAATAAATCCATGAAGGTTCAATTACGCTCTCCAAGACTAATCCAAGTCGAAGTGAGTTTACGGAACACTTTCATCAATGAATAATTGGAAATTTCAGTTTATCTTTTTGGCATTAATTACAGTAGACACAAGGATATGTGAAGAAGGAGAACTACAATTCTTGTATAATAGCAAGAGAATAAGTTTTTTTGAATTTCATTTTTTTTTAACTGGTACAATTAAACTCCATTCATTCAATTTGAAACAGTTACGTATTACAATTCACATAAAATGATCTTAGGCAGAAAGAAACAAGAGTATAAACGTAAAATAGCCCAATCTTAAAAGAATTCTTGCGTAATAAACTAATTATGTAGCGACATAAAAAGAAGCAAGAAATACCAACCTAGTTTCTTTATTCTCGCGCAACCACTCAAACCTGCTCGGCCCTTCTTTACCTCCAAAATACTCTCCAGACCCTTTGACTGTATTTCCTTCAACAATATCTCCAAGAATCTGCACATTATTGACGGATGGAGCAGCTGCCAAGTGAACAGCATCATATGATCACCAAGATCCATTATAATCATACACTCACGAAGTCTAGGTTTAGCAAGTCCAGCAATAAGTAAATGGTTACAAAACAAGTTAAACTGAGGAAACAATAGACTGAGAACGTCAATGGACGGAATCTACCATGATCACATTTGTGACATTGGTTTACCAGCAGAGATATTTAAAGAAACAAAATATTGAAAGATCCCATCAATAGGCTCTTACATACACAAATTGCACACACTTCTAGAGATGCTAGAATAATAAGATTATGTATACTTCCATGAATATAATGTAAACTTGAAAGATCCAAAGCTTCACACCTGCTTTTACAAAATCCGTCATTGCATACTGAGGTTCTCCTTTAGCCCCTTCTTCTGTCATGGGCGTATGCATGAAAACCAAACTTGAATCAATGTCATCAGTTGTCAACCGGTATTCTATATCTTCAGCTCCAACTATTACAACAGGACTGCTATTCCATCTTCGCCTCAGCCAACTGGAACATTTTAGACGAAAAAATCACCAAACATATTATTCATTGCATGAATACAAGTCTATCACTAGAAGATCAAGGATTCAAGAGTAATGATGTTTCAAGAAACCAACTCATTAAGAATTGCTAAATAAATTTCACCTGGAAACACCTTTCCCTGGAGTTCCACCACACCATGCAACCTCGGCAAAACCTTTGATGATGTTTCCCTCTACAAGTTCACCATTCACACTCAGGTTCAAAACCTTTGGGATTCCAGTTCCTGAGCAAATAAGTGATGTCTGAATTAACAGAAAGCTTTCACATAAGTCATGAGTGTCAATATGTGCTGTAAATAAGCTCTTATTTCAGCACGCCAAGACTTATATGTTCAAAATTCCATGCAATTTTGTTCCCACCCATTTTTGGTAAACCTTTCTGTCAGTTATTTTTTTATTTCTAGTTTTTTTTAATGGTAACACGTTGTTGTGCTTCTGTTCTCCATCAGTCTTATACTTTTTAAACTAGAATATTGTTACAACTATATGTTTGAAAGACTAAACATTGGATGCTTAAAAGCATGAAAAAATATGTATGGTTTAGCAATGTTTAACAAAATAAATTCTTGTGAGAATCGAACATTGAGACAAACACACAAAATCAATGCATATATAATGGTAAATACGGATTCTTAGCAGTCATCATAAGAAAGAACTTGTACCAATGGAAACTGGAGAAGACACAGCGAATATTGGTGGATACTCCGTCTCTCTTAAAATAGGAGTGCATTCAACTTTCAGAAATTTATCAATATCGTCATGCTTTGGCCAGTATACCTGGTAATTAACCAAGTTTATAAGAACATACCAACAAGGACTCGTGAACCAATGCATAAAAGTGGAAGTGTTATAACCTAGTAGCACTTCTGTGAGTTCTGTCAATATTCTTACCTCTGCAACTGCATCAGCAATACGCACAAAATTTATAGGAGTCCTATCTCCTACAAACCATTGGTATTTTAGAATCAAGTTTGAATCACTACTCTGGGCTTGGTCTTTGGCAAAAACAAAGTGGCAGTGACAAGCATCTTCTTCATATGGATTATCAACAGATGCATCGTTAAGCATATATCCTGGTGGCAAACTATCCTTCCATTCTTCAACAAGAAATCTGAATGTCGAATCTGTGGAAAAGAGATAAAAACCACGTTGGCAGTTGTTTATGACAGACTAACTCTTTTATTTTTTATTTTTTTGCTAATTTAGTCAAGTAACAAAACTCCCATAAATTTTACCTACAGCAAGCTCTGGACGACAAAACTCCCAGCCATTTCTAATGCACAAAGCGGTATGAGCAGGATAGCGCTTTGCAATTTCTAGCTCCTCACGAGAAAGATCTATTATGTGGTTTAGGAATTAGCACATAAAACAATCATTAATAATATCAAAATACACATATATTTACAAGAAACAGAGGATGGAGAAATGGGAGAAAGTGCCAGAAAGGAAGGAAATAATAAACTATAGAACACGATTCATATTTAGGAAACTTTATAAAACTGAACTTCTAAACATACCTCTATCGTTGAACTTTTTCAGCGTAGGGCCAATGAGCAATATAGAAGCTGCTTCCAAGTGAGGCATCTCAAGGATAGGATTCTCCTCGACTCGCAAATGCTGCAGCAAAGACAGATAGAAACTTGAGAGTATAAGAGCATGCATTTCTTTCAACTCTAGTCTTCTATAAACAGTTTGAGTAACGCCCTAACTTTGCTCCCTTGATTAGGATACAAAATAAGAAAACTAACCTCAAGAACTGGTAGATGAGGGAAACCTTTGAGAGTTGATATTCTATTTTTGCTGGCGGCTAATACCTGCACAAACACCAAGAAGAAAAAAAAAAGGGGGGAAAAAAGTTAGATGAGCAAAGCAATAGGCAGTTAGGCACCAATAAAATCAGAGAAAATTTAGCTAACCTGCAGTCGAGGCTGACTTGCCATTGAAAGAGACTTTAACTTATTTTGAGCAACTGAGAGGAACTGAAAAAGAACACAGTTCAGAAACACTAGGGTGGAAATGCAAATAGTGACCTAATAATGGCCATGATTTTTAATCTTAGGAATAAAAAAAATGTTTAGGTATATACAAGCATGAAGCATTTGATACATATAACTAAAGTACATCAAATTTTATTGGTTGGAGGAGAGAGGTCCGTGTTTTCTGTTTTTTTACCAACAAGTGATTGCTACATGAAATTCTTATTCAAGTTGTTTTTTATTCGTCTTTTTTATGTTAATGTTTTTTTTTTTGGGTAAGTACCACTTAACATTCAAGTTACGATGGTATGATACAATATTGATGTTAACATTTCCTATCTAGCTTACAACATTTTATTTTCTTACAACCTAATATACAGTAAAAACTTGCAGCACTTTGATGCACTATAAGAACGAACTAGTGTTGACTAAAACGGACATATGGGTTGCATATTATAGGGTATTGTCAAAGGAATGATGGCAATTCCAAACTGTTAAGCAAGTCTGTGTTCTCTTTATCCAACAATTTCAACAATATTACACAGATGGGCTCAAGGAGATTGCAAATAAAAGCACCACCAGTCCACCACTGATCTTGAGTGGATACGGAGTAGCAAACAGAGACACATGAGGATGACTCATTTCAAGGTCTTTTTATTTTTTATTTATTTATTTATTTTATTTTTTAGTACAAAAGTAAGAAAACATGGAGATTCAAGAGCATACTAACATAGAACCAGTGCATGCAACGCATACCTCCAAATTGGGAAGTTGAGGAAGGCTCATTAGAGATGTGATTTGATTCCCAGCAAGATAGAGTTGCTGCATGAATAAGATATATTTCACATTATTCTGACATGCCACGATCCCTGATAAGTGTTATATGATAATACTCCTTTTTTAACTATGTGATAGAGATACACAAACCTGAAGCATTTTGCAATTCTCAAGCGGTTCAAACCCAGGTCCTTTAAAATCGTTAAAACTCAAATCAAGAACCTGGAAGGAAAACAAATGTTCTCTCAATAATGAACGTTTGTGCAAGATTTGGTTTTACTTACATCCAAAACAAAATATATAAAAGTAATAATAAGTATTAGCAAGAGAGAGAGAGACCATATTTTGTGAGACACCACAGATCAGCACTACTAATGTAATTGGTAAAAGATAAACAATACTCATAGTTAGGCGGTACCTAAAGGGATTGCACCACCAGAAAATGTGTACCAGGGTTGTAAAGCATGGCTAAGATAGACCATATTGTAACAGCTCATGTTACATCTGCCAACCACTTGGCATTTAGTAAGTCACAAGCAAGGGTATGTTCGCAATCACACCCATGTCCATAAGAGACCTCGGACCTTGTACGTAACTTTCTTTTTTTTTTGGCGGACGACCATGTGCCTCAAGAGTCTATCCATTTCATGTCAAGCATCTAAACTCCACAAATGCTGAATAGTCACTTCAGGCTACCCTTTCCCAAAATTTCTGGGTGAAGGACACATGTGTATACAAAAGAGACAAGGGTACATACTACATACAGATGTGCCCATAACACAATAACATCTCTCATTAGCAAGAACCAAAAACATACCACCACCAAAATATCATATTTTCTTATTTTCTTTCCTGTGACAGTGTCTGAAAATGAGTTCTCCCGGTTACAATTGAATCTCAAATTACAAAGCAATCATATTCCCCATTTTGTTTTTTAAGCATTTCATGCATAAATTGCATACTACAACACCATTTTATTTTCTCGGTAATGCACTAATAACATTTGAAATACATGACTTTTGATAAAATTGTTTAGTAAGCAACACATACTCTGATACTCCAATGACCTAGGCTTTCTCTCAATGAATTATCATGTCATTATCAGAACAGTACGGGAGAGTATGCAAAACATATGGCTCAAATTATGCATGAGTCATGCAGTTGTATAAAATAACACAAGTGTGTGAAAGAAAGGATTTGCAAAACGCAAAATATCTAGGTGAAAACTATAAGTGGTGACGGGGTGACTTAAGAAACTAGCTTATCATGCATTTGATAAGCAACCAAAGTACAAATAATTAGGCTACCAAGTAATAGCCAAAAGAATAATGATGCAAAAACAAACCTTAACCCGCGTCAAAATCTCAATTCCCTCCAAGGAAGATAGCAGATTGTCCCTCAGATAAACAAACTACAAAAGAAGAAGAAGAAAGAACATTTAGTATGAGGATTCTTCTTGTTGACAACAACTTCTACATTGACAATAGAAAAATTAAGCATACATAAGTTATACAAGCATAAAGATAGAATGGCTTCTATCGATCAACACATATATAGAATATCTTTTACGTAGTATACGATGTCTGTATACATGGAAACCAGGAGTATTATCCATAACTCCAGACAAATGATAAGAAAGCAACATGCAGCTATTTTTGGGGCTCGAAAATGAGACAAGTTACTTAAATAGTTAAATTCCACTCAAAGTTGGCTCACTTATAGCTTTCTCAAGCTCGTTCTTGTAACTATAAGAGCGAGCCTTCACAAATTATAAGGTTCCTTTGGAAAAAGAAGCAGAGTGCCCAAGCCTAAACATACTGACACTTGGATGACTCAGCTCGAAAACCTTCCCTACAAGGTAAGTTAAACTGAGCCACTCTGGCTTGCTCAAAGCTGAACCTGAGCATGATTTATTTGGAAAATGCACCAAGTCTGCATACTGAAGCTCAGTTCATTAGGCTTGAATTCCGTCCCTAGCATTCATAAGGGCAATTTGCAGTTTTGATGCATTCGTAGCATTTATTTATTTATTTTATTTTCCACTCTTGCAATGGATGCTTTACATGACTCACTCAATTTCCGATACAAGGATAAGCCCAAATGATATAAATGTAGGTAATGCAATGACTAAATGAATCTAATCCTATCAATTCCATGAATGAAAATGACATTAGACAAGAAAAAACACAAAGAATCCAGTCATGCAAAATACGCAGAAAATTCTACTACTCCTAGCAATATACCACAACCTTGCATACCACCATCAAACTCAACAAACATTTATTCCCAAACATACAGGAATAGTTATTGTACATACACTTAAAATAAACAGCAGGAATGGAAGAGTATATCTAAGCCGATAAGAACATTAATTAAAACTGCAAGTTCTGAAAAATCTCAAATGCCTATTTCTGATGGCTAAGAGATATTAAAATGCCTAGTTCTTCAGGTTCATAAATAGATAAATAAAAAACCTACTAAACACTGAAAGGCGCCAAAGCATGCATATGAATTGAAGTATTTTCCTCGGTTGAGTATAAACATTGAACTTTAGATAATTGTGACTTCAGATAGAATCTCCACTAACCTCTAACTTTGGCGACAAATGTAACCCATTGGCGGTGAGACTGCGAACTCTGTGACCTCTAAGATCAACCCGCTAACATAATGAGACAGGATGTAGAAATAACAACAGTCAGACCATCATTGCATAATCGCTTGCGAGAACTTTTTTCGCACCACAATTGAAAAAGGTGAAAACATCAAAGGCGATAACCCAACTTAATGAACAATATGCACATATGGTAAATTTTGGAGGCTATAGTGCATACCACATCATCCCCAGCTTTAGTCTCCACCTGCGGGAGGACAATGAAGCGAGAATCACGACTCTCAGGAGTTGATCCCTTCCTTCGGCTAGATAAAGTAGATCCCCTGTCCACTGATGACGACAGGGAACTAAACTTTGAGCTACTGCTGATTGAAGGCGAACGAGGTGATGGAGAATTGACCTTAGAACCAGTCTTCCGTAAAGTGCTACTGCTACTACTGTCAAGAGAGGATGATGAAAGTTTCTTTGGCGTGGAACCCGACATAGATTCTCTAAGAGATGGTTTCCTAACTAAACCTTTCCTGCTTACATCTGAACTTGACAATGAGCTTGATGTTCTTGTAAGAGGTGAAACAGGTGATTGCTTTTTAGTTTCTGAAACATTCGCTTTACTCACAGTTCTAGTACTCAGTGAAGGCAAAGAAGCTCGTCTAGGCTCAACAGAAGACCTCTTTACAGAGTCCGAATCCAAAGTAGTAGTTTTCTTTCCCACAACTGAAGCAGCATTATCAATTTTTTTATCTGAAACCGACTGTTTCCCAACTATTCCTCCAGTACTGCTTCTTCTCTTCACAGGATCTGCATTTGAGCTTAAAGAAGTTTTACTTACAACTGGTTTCACCGCATTCGAGCTAGTATTCAATACACATCCTCCTTCTACACTTTTCCGACTAGAAACGGTCGATCCAATACTCTTATTAGCAACAGAACTAACACCAGGTTTCACAATTTTCTTCACAGTTTTCTTAACACTTTCAGCTGAACTAACATCCACACTGGGTTTCTCCGAAAAAACCGAAACATCCCCAGTTTTCACTTCAACTTCACTAGAATCAACTTCAAGATCCTCCATTTCACTCAAAACTCACAACAAAACACTTCTATTCACATCAATTTTCAAATTTTTCAAAGAATCTCAAACAATCCAACATACCTAAGTTCAATTCCACCAAATGTATCATTCAAAGTACTTCAAAACCACCTATATTCATGGAAAAAAACACTTAAAACAGCTAAATGAAGTATATTTAAGTACTTAAACTGAAATTAAGAAACAGCATTCTATTAAATTTCAAATATTTAGATGATCTTTAGCAATCATGTTAACAATGTAACTAACTATCAAAAAAAATGTTAAAAAATTCTTAAAAATTCTTTTTAAAAAAAAAGGAAATGAAGAAATTGTACTATGTTACCTTGATTAGTTCATTCTGTAGATCAAATGGGCAGTTGGGCTTTTGAGAAAGATCTTTTTTTTTAAGAAAATGAGTGAAAGAGAGGAGAGAGAGAGAGTGAAGAGTGTTGAAGAAAATGGAAAGAGAGAGAGAGAGAGAGAGAGAGAGAGAAAGGAAGAGAGAGATTCCTAAAGAATAATGCGAAATGACTGAAGTGTCCTTGGGACAGAGTGAAGGTTGTTTTGAAAATAGAAAGAAAGTGGGAAAAAAGACAGGAAATGTGGATGTGTTTGGTGGGAAATTAGATCTGTTTTCTTTCTAAAATTCTAGATTAAGTCTAATTTTTAGCTTTATTAGTGTTTGGTGAAGTGTCTGGGACCCTCCAAGAACTGCCTAATCTTTTTTCTTTGGACCCATGACTAATGGTGGAACTGCCTAAACAAGCCGAGCTTTTTTCTTTGGACCCAAATGACCATTTTTAAACGATGCTGTCTTTTTTCTTTATTTTCTTTATGTTGTTTATATATTTTACCTCATTTGTTTTTTATTCGGGGCGTTAAACCCGAAATGAAACTAAACGAGCCAAGCCTGCCGCCCCTCTCTCAAATTCCACCCTTACCTATGACCATTTTGATGATGTCTTCTTTTCTTTATTTTCTTTTCATTTATATATTTTACCTCGATTTTTATGGGGCGTTAAACCCCGCATGCAGAACCGGCCTACATATAGACCGGATGCTAGCATCCATGCGGGCAGCTATGCCCGCATCCAGTAAGTCCTAAGGATACTCAAACGCCTGACAGACGGGTGTTTGTGTACTCCACAGTCCACACCAAGGGCTGGGATCGGAATGAATAATTTTTGGTGTGGAGGAAATTGACAGGGCAACGGAATGGATTTAATATTCCTATATTTGATGTTAACAGTAATCCAATACTTCTATAGTGAGAACTTGTAAGTCTTAACTGTGTTGGTGTTCGGTGACTGTCTGGGACCCTCGAGAAAGTGATATATTTTGGAGTTGGATAACTCTCCTGATAATGGTTTCTGAGAAGTTGACACAGCATTGAATTGGGGTTTTGTACTTTTGTTTATGCACAAAATTGGTCCAAGGTCTATTTTTGAGGAAAATCACTTTCAAAATAAATTGGTCCAAAATATATGTGAGTGATTATTTTCGGTTGGATCGGGCTGTTTATTATTTTGAGTAATTAAAAAAAAATATAAGAACTATTTTTTCCCCTAATCTGTCTTAGAGAGTCGCTCTTTGTTTTTGTATTTGCTAACCATATATTCCAAATTATCATAGATAGTTCTACCAAATTACCCAAAATATATATATCCACCAAATTTAAGACTTACAACAAGCAAGAACCCGATGTATGTTTTGCTAAAGAGGAAATATTCCTGTTGATAGACCATACAAGTGTTCTTAGAGAGCTAAATGCCATACAGTATAGGATCCAAGGTCTTTAGTACACTCCATTTTATTCTTCAAAAAGAGACCTGAAAAAAGATAAAGAAAAAGAAAAGGTTTTGATTTTAAATACACTATTTTACGGTTCTATGCACATGGGTTTGCAAGGGACATGTACAAGACATACTCATAAAAATAGTACATGTTTTCATGTTTGTTTTTAACAGGAATACAGGATAGAACTGCAACATTCTTCGAGTATTTACACTGTTTTTTTGGCCAAGTTCGTCGAGTATTTTACACACAAGCCTGCTGTACAGTCACTCAGTCAGACGTTTTCTCTTGCACAGATTTAGAATCAAAAGTACCGTTATCCAACAGATGTAACAGTCATATTTAACATTTCAATGGTCTCTTTAATTGTGGTCAATTGTAGCAGTTTCAAGTATCGACACCTCGACCCAAGCTAATGTTGTGCACTTGTACCATGCCATTAAGAGATAAAGCGGGGCCATTGCCAAAAGTGCGGCACATTAATTTCCCAAGTAAAAGAGATTCTCCACCTTGCTTTCTGTACCCAAGGCATTACTTTCTCTGGATGCCATAGCAGCGGCTCTTGCACCAGTTGGTCCTCAACAACTTTTTTTGTACTGCAATAACAATTGCTGTACATTCTGTTTCACCATTTGTGAGTTGTGACAACATCATAACTTAATCACATATCCAAAAGAGAGACCCACACGACATCCATAATCACGACTGCAGTTGGAGGCCTGCTTCCTACACCCAAAGAATCATCAGGCATACCAACCACGCCAACGTCTTCTAGCACCTCCTTTTTTAATGTTACTCTGCTGACACACCTTATCCTCAAAGACAGTTTTGTTCGTGGTTTTTCAAACCTGTACTACTATTTTATGAGATGGAACAACTGCAGCATGCCTTCTTGATACACAGTTTCGATGTAAACTAAACACTACTTTACAAATCTTAAGACACCACCCTGTTACATTCTTAGTGAAAGCAATAGGTTTAGGCGTTTAGTAGGAAGTGTTGAGCTTAGATAGTCAGATTCATCGTAGGAATAGTCCCTGACTCGTAAGTCATAATCCTTCAGCTTCAAGGAACAGAAAATGTAAATACTCTAACAATGCATATTCTATTTCTAAAATTTGAATGTAACTACTTAACTATTTTTTTAGCTGGCCTGCTCCAGTGGTCTTAGAATAATCCCTATAATATAATAGTGTACAGTCTTTCTCTTGGTGCTTTTTTGTTTGTAAAGAACATTGGATTCCCAGACTTCCTAAATAGCAGTTTATAAGGGCTGCCGGCCAATCTAACAAGTTCAATATGAAAGTGCCAACATTCAGATAGAATGAATTTGCCATTGACTGATTAATGGTATCTATTCTGTGTAAGAATAGGTCAGTCATACTAAAATAAAATAAATTTCTACACCATTCCTGACCATAAACTCCTTTTTTTTTTTTTTATCAGAGACCATAAACTCTACTAACTAGGAAGACAAGAGACAAAATAACAGAAACTCTTTATTATAATTCAAAAACATATGCAACCCTCCAATATAAAGAGTAGCAACTTGTAAAGGTTTTGCAGTGTATATAGTTGTTTGAAAGAGCAATTTCCCAGTCTCAAGCTTACTCCAATTCATGGCGGACGTATTTGCACAACTTTGTACCACACCCAGTTCACCAGATACATCTGCTTTCCTAACTAAACTCCCTAAAGTAAAATGGTTGCAGAAGTATGATCTCTACCAATGGGAAGGTTCATGGTACTTCCCAGCGCATATTGAAAGCACTCTCTCTTTTCAATCCCATTTTGAAGCATGCGATGATGATGTTATTATTGCATCTCCACCTAAAGCCGGCACAACTTGGCTCAAGGCGCTTCTTTATTGCATCATGAATGGATGTAAGAATGATGATGAAGATGATTTGGCGACCCGAAATCCTCATAGTTTAGTGAAAAGCTTGGAAGGCCTTGTTTACGTGTTGAATAAAACTCCTGATCTTTCAGCTTTCCCTTCTCCTAGAATATTTCATACCCACTTGCCTTACAATGCATTGCCAGATTCCATTAAAAACTCCAAATGCAAGATAATTTATATAGCTAGAAACCCCAAAGACACGTTTGTGTCACTATGGCACTTCATGAATACATTGAGGCCTGATCAAGATATATATCCACTTGATCAAGCATTTCAAGACTTCTGCAGAGGAATTCATTTTTTTGGGCCTTACACTGATAATGTCTTAGAATATTGGAACAAGAGCTTAGAGTTTCCAAAGAAGATACATTTCATGAAGTTTGAGGACTTGAAGAAAGATCCAAAGGAAAAAGTCAAGAAATTAGCTGAATTTCTTGAGAGGCCTTTTACTAAGGATGAAGAGGTTGATCAGGTATTGTGGAGGTGTAGCATTGAGAGGCTTAAGAATTTGGACGTGAATGTAAATGGGAGTTTCCCTTTTGGATTGCACCATAGTTCTTTTTTCAGGCTTGGGGTTGTTGGGGATTGGAAGAATTGCGTTACCAAGGAGATGAGTGAACAACTCGACCAGATTGTTTGTTCAAAATTGGAGGGATCTGGCCTAAATCTTGATATATGATTTAGAAAAATGACTTTATGTTTGAACTATTAGAACACTGCTGGTGTTCCTCACGTTTGTGTTTGTGTGTTTTTCCGCTCTTTACTTTGATTTTGTGTCTTTTAATAGAAGTTTTCATGTAGTCCGGATGTCTCGTTTAATTTGTGAGTTCTTCTTACTAGAAATGTTTGCTGCTAAAGCGAGAATGAATTTTCTTTGGCAGATATCTATTGCTCAAGAGCTTTATTCAGAGTTTTCAGACCAACAACAAAGACCTTTTCCTTACTTCAACAATCAGGAACAAACCAAAGACATTATTAATTATTTATCTGAAGTCTGAACTACAACTAATAATAAGAAGAATATAGACAGGCAACAAGAAGAGAGATTCATTTTATCAATAAATCCTGTAATTGCTTCCATTATTTATACTGAGAATGGATGCCAGTTGCTTAACTGCCTTCTCAATTGTTTATGAATTTTTTTTATATAATTCCTAGCGGATCGTATCATTACCTTACATATACCAAAAACCACTACATCTATAAGTTAGAGTGCATCTTATTACAACCAATAAGTTAACATTAGAAATAACCGTTTATGATTCCTGTTGATTAACAGGACGAGTAAGGGTTCAGAGACAAATCCAGCTTACCAGCAAAGATGTGAACGATCCAGCCCATTCAGTCTGAGGCATCAAGTCAATTCATGTTTTACCAGTCAACACCCAGTTCTTTTGAATGAAATAGTTTGTCAATGTACGCAATGACAGGAGCTGATGCAACAACATAACTCTGCATCTGTACCTTTGCCGATGCCTCTGAAAACATCAAACAACATCAAATGAACCACCTTTCCAGTGACCAGTTTAAACGAATGTTTGAAACTCAAACAAACAGGCAGATAAATATTGAGTCTAAAGTGACTTCAACGTTAGTTATGTATTTCAAATAACACAATCGAGTGTCTTAGCTCTGCTGATTTGAACCATAAATCATGAAATGGCTATAGGTTATATTCAAAGTAAGCGGTCACTAAGTACGACAACTGAAGCCTGAGGTAGCACAGCCCAGCATTCAAGCATTTGGTCAATCTCATAGGCTAAGAAATTCGGAAGAAATCTAAAGTACATGTATCTTAAGAGTGGATGCACTTATAACATTTACAGCACAGACTCATGGTACTTATGATTTGTTTGTGTGTGACGTAGTAATTAACTAACTACAGGAATGCACTTACCATCTTCATTAAGCTTCTTCAAGAGCTGTGCCTTTGTGGGAAGGGCATACATCCCTGCAGCGACAGCTTTCCTGATAGCCCATCCATGGTGGGGTGCAAAGACCTGAGCATAAGCTGTAGATGCTGGACCCTTCAGAGAATTACCCCTGCCACACAAAACCAAATGATTACTACGAAGGACTCAAGGAGTCCGCTGATTTCGCTACAGAATATCATCTACAAATCAGCGTCATATGACCAAAACATGCATCCAGGGACAGGGATACATTAGAAGCATGTAGTGTCTTCCCTGCTCTAGGAAAGGAGTCGTAGAATTTGTGTTGATACAGGTGGATGCTGCATGTCAGCAACGCCTCTGAAGCAGTACATCTATGGTCATTATCCAGGGGAACAAAACAGTTCCCACAATTGAGATTAACCACCTAGTGAATGAGGTAAACAATTATTCTAGCTGATTTTGATCTCATTATGAACAGCCCATGGAAAAAAATCACCAACACGACTGAGATTAGCAGGTATACAAGTAGCTTATCCAAACTCCTTTGAAGTACTAAATGACGGATACTAATGAAAGGAATGATTTCAAGTGCAATATCACTAATCAGTCGTCCAGACCTATCACACAATCAAATCCTAGCACATGATATTATCCCTGTCACTGAATATATGCCTATACTCAGTAGCTTATTTCTAATTATCAAATATATTCCTACATCTTTGAGATGATTTTCTTCGGCACTAAATGCAAAGGAAGTTGTCAGGAGGTGCAACTAGGTCGCATAAGAAGTGCACTTAACCAATTTCCTCTCAATATCAATAAAAACCATAATAAAACAGCTTGATATATCGCGCAATGACAACACGGGGATCCCAATATCAGTTTTTACAATGACCAGAACAGTTACAAGTAATCAAATTTGCTGTTCAAAACGGACTCATGGCACATGCTCAATTGTCAATTTAATTCAACTATGTATCAATAAAACAATAATTCTAATTTCTATAACTAAATAAAGAGATGAAGTAAAAGAGATAATACATACTCCAAAACAAGAATCTGTTCAAAAAGAACTCTAACCATATCAAGTCCACGTTTCACCCTCAAAAGATTTCTAGTATGACTACCAGCTTTCTTAACAGTATTCTCACGAACATCTCCATCAATCATAACTTGTAAACTACCAATAGATTTTGAAGCTTCACACAAATCTTCAACCTTAAAAAGAAACAATCTTTATAACAAATAAAGTTAAAAAAACAAGAAAAGAGGTGGGGGCACTAACCTTGTTGACGTAATCCATTTCAGCAAATTTAAAAGCTATGCCTAAACAACCAAAGAGAGGTGAAACTAATGAACATGCATGTGAGAATGGTGCAACTTCGAGGTCTGGTTGTTGTGTATTACTATTTAGCTTTGTTTCTAGTTGTTTGAATGCTTCTGCTATTTTCTTTAGCTGTTTTTCTTGGTTTGCCATTGAAGAAAGAAAGAATGTGAGAGACAACTCTCTCTCTCTCTCTCTCTCTCTCTCTTCTTTCTCTCTTTTTGCTGGATTCGTTGGCTTTATAGTTAGTTGGTTGTTATTTTTTTTTTACTTTTTCTCTTTTTTTTTTTTTGTTGTAAAATGCACAGGGGGTTCTAGAAATATATGTTAAAAAAACACTTAAATAAACTCAAATAGTTAGGACATTTCTAATGGAGGGTGTAAATTATTTAAAGTGTAAAATTTACACTCTAAATATAAAAAATATGTTTCCAATAAGGGGTGTAAATCCCAGGTGATAAGCTAATAAGGGCATCTCCAATGGGGGGTGTAAACCGTATAGAATGGAAATTTTACACCCCAAATATAAAAAAACTCTCTCCAATAGGGGTGCTATACCGTAGGTAATAGTGTATTAGCTAATAGAGAGGGTGAAATATTCCCCCTCTCGCTATTAGTTAATAAAAAGCTCGGACGTCACTTAAAATAACGTCTGTTTAACTTAAAAACTCGGACGTCACTTCAACATAGGGGTGGGAATTTGGCCCTAACGACCCTAACCCGGCCCTGCCCGACCCGACCCTAAGCCCTCACAACTAAAGCCCTCATAGAGTTTAGGGGCCCCCCTACCCTAATGCCTTCTAGTAAGGCTAGGGCTAAGATTCTAAAACATAGGCCGACCCCTAATTCAAATTCTCAAATAAATTAATACTAACCGACTCGCTTCACACTTTCACTATAAATACACATACCATAATTGTCAAACTCTTTTTTTAAATATTTTCAATTAAAATAACATTGTCCTTTAAATTTATCACTTACACCCAAGGGTATTTCCAATAATTTGTCTTATATAACAAAAATTTGTCAACTTAATGTACCTACGAAGAACAATGAAAGCACTAAATTTAATAAAAATAATACTTTATTCCTTTGATCATCAAGTCAAAGTCCATAACTTATTATTCTCAATTTCTTTTCTCACTTATTTCTTATATAAATTATATTTTTATTCACATCCAAGCCAAGTCTAAAACTAAAGATTTCCTTCCACACCATTAAAGCAAAATACTGAGCAGACATTTGTAACATAGAAACCAAAACAACCTTTGTCGGGAAAAATGACATTTGTAATCTCAAACCTTTCTCCATCACTTGTTCAAAAGCCAATATTTTCATTTCCATATACAAAGCTTGAATCACTTTTAAATTAGAAGAAAGGTAATATTATATTTGTTTGAATCTATTATAGAAATAATTTATGATATTACAAATAATTTAACAACTTCCATGACCCTTTAACCAAAACTATTATGTTTCTTCTTTATATCTATTACTTCTTCCTTTAAAATGATAATATAATTATTTGTCTATGTATTTCAATTTAAAATGTAATTTTAGTGAGGTTTGAGTCTGAGGAAGAACAAATTCCAAACTCTCGATGTACTTCATCATTAGATTGTGGATGTGCATTTTAAATTTTTGGACTTATATAAAGATTATTACTAGATTGGTTGGACTTTGAGTTTGTAGATTATTATGACATTTTTGTAATATAAATGAGTTTTAAAAATGATGTAGTAAAAAAAAATAAAAATATATAGGCCCGGCCCTAAAGCCTTTAAAGAGGGCTTAGGGTAGGGTAAAGGCTTGAGGTTTAGACTTGTGACCCGGCCCGACCCGACCCTATGCTGATTTTAGGGCCGGCCCGACCCGGCCTTAATATTTGAAGGGCTTTAAATGTTTAGGGCCGGGCTAGCCCGACCTGGCCCATTGCCCACCCCTACTTCAACACACGTTTGAAGCTTTATTTTTTAACTGGGACGTTACTTGGAGTGACGTCCCAGTTTAAATTAAAGAGGAGGGACGTCCGAGTTTAAAATATATTTTTTTTACACTCTTCCATTGGAGAGTATAGAGTGTTGATATTTATGAGTTATACAATACTATACAATTAGAGGTGTAAAATCCTAATGGCACCTACGTGGAGCCTAGGTGGAGGTGTAATTTTACACCCCCCATTGGAGATGCCCTAATAGAGGGGGTGGAGAATTCCCCATACGGCTATTAATTAATAAACATCTCAGGTGTCACTTGAAGTAACGTCCCAATTAAAAAGAAATCTGGACGTCACTTAAACTCACGTATGTTTTATTTTTTTTTATAATTATAACATTTGCGACGGGTAAAGACCATTATTTATTGGTTGACCCAGTTTTAATAAACTACGGACGTTACTCAAAGTTTTAATTAATGGATTTTTCAATGCAAATTGCCTTCTTTTTACCCCAACCCACCCTTTAAAGTCAGTAAAAAAAAAGCGTTCGATTTTAAAAGGGATTATGACCCAAATTTGGTTATTGCATTTATTGCAAGTGAAGGTACAAATGAAGTAGGAAGAATCATGCAGGCACTCGCTTACCATAATAAGGAGAAGCAACGAATCGCCCTATCCCGAACATAGGATCACGAATTTTTTATATGGGTTCTTTCATTTCCTACATTCGGAAGGGGTAAGAAAGAAAAGCATCTCTCGGCTCCATCAAAGCGCAAATAGGAGGTAGAGGCGGTATAGGTTATTGGGTGGGTAATCTTTGTTTTCTTTGAAATAGTTGCGACATGCCCCTCGCCGGATAGGGCTAGTTTCTGAGACTCCTGGTCCGCGGCAGTGCCTTCAGTCTCGAAGTAAGGTTTGGCCGGGG
The DNA here is from genome assembly GCF_015680905.1 of Coptis chinensis. Lineage (NCBI taxonomy): Eukaryota > Viridiplantae > Streptophyta > Magnoliopsida > Ranunculales > Ranunculaceae > Coptis > Coptis chinensis. The sequence continues at coordinate 82,302,682 of NC_141464.1, forward strand.
GAATGAATCACTCTTGCTCAGGTTCAATAGGGAAAACCGTTATGTGTGTTTTATTTTATTTTTGGTTAAACCCCTTGCGACGGACTTTGACCGTCGATTTTTCTCAATTTTTTAATTTTACAAACTCTTAAATTTTGTTGCATTGGATACCATTTTGGATGTTAAAACTATTAATGTATAAGAGGGGCCATAAAATCCTAGTGGCACCTACGTGGCACTTATAAGGCTAATTTTTTTTTTAGATATGATCTCATAACTATTCTAAACATTACCACAAATAGTAAAATAAATAAAAAAATTTCTAAACTTGCCAAATATGGTATAAAAATAGTGAAAATGAACGGTCTACAATTAGCCAAATTTTATAATTGTGTTGACTACATTTGACAAATTTATAAATTTTTGAATTTTTTGATTATTTGTGACAATGTTTAAAAAAGTTAGATAACATATTTACAAAAAATTAGTCTAATCTAAAACTTATAAATACCTTAACGATTTTGAGTCATACATATATATCGGTGATTTCGAGATCATACTAGCCTGAAAATCACAAACCGATATATAAGGTCATAAGGCTAGTCACTAACAAGTGGAGTACTAAAAAAAATAAACTATAGTTAGATTTATTACTATATAACTGAGAGGTAGTGGGGCGTGAGGGTGGAGGGAGGGAGAGATGGGTTTGTGGGTAGGGAGAGAGAAAGAGTTGGGTTTGGTTGTGGAGGGTTGAGCAAGTGAAAAGGAAATTTAGGGGTAGATACCAACGAAGTGGGTTTTTTTATGCCATTTGGAGAGTCAGACCAAGAGTTTGCTACCGTCACGGACTAAGGGACACCCAAAGTCCCAAACTACATAAAAAATAAAAATAGAAACAACGACAAATTAAATTTTTTCTCGTAAAATAACTGGTTCTTTTTCTTCATAAGAATTAAAAAAAAAAAAACAATAATAATAAACCTAACAAAAAAAAATATGATACTCATTTATAGATTTCATTAAAAACTTTTTGAATAATTGAGTAACATAATTTTGAATTTTGTCGTAAGCTATCTATTTTCTTTTATATTATAGAAAAAATTAAAGATGTGAACAAAAAAAAAATTGTTGCTTAAAATTTTAGCTTGGAGATTGGTTGAGCTTTCTATCTGAGTAACTAGTAAAAACTTTAATGGATTAACATCCAATATGCGTGTTGATATTTAAAAACACATCCTACAGTTCTACTACACATTACGATTGAATGAAAAGAGTTTGTGTTAGTTTTAACAATGAAAAATTGCATGTTTGTGTAGAATTGATTTTTTGTGTTTGTGTGTGTGTTTAAAAAAAAACAAAAAAAAACTAGTAACATATTATGATTGAATGAAATGAGTTTGTGGGGTTTTAAAAAAAAAAAAAAAATGTTTTGGTAGAAATTGAAAGAGTTTGTTTTTGTTTTTTTGTTTGCCTTTCTTGGTAAGTTTTAACTAGGATTTAGTTAAGATGTAGTTAATTATTAGTTGGATCACCCTTAGTAAAATTGGTGGTGTCAACATGACGACCTATATATAATGTTATAATGTGATGCTTTCGGCTACCGGACTCTGACCATAGACGGCGCAAAAAATAATTTTACTTTAATCATTTCGAAGATATTAAATGTGAGTTGTATAGACACTATAAGTTTGTACAATTTCGGCTAGTTAGTCTAAATGTTGTTTGTATGTTAACAAAACAAAATTGATTTTTTAACAAAGAACTTTAGAAAAGAAATGTAAATTTAAATGATAAAAATAAAAAAGGAAAGATAAGATGGTGTTATCTTACTTTTGAAATCTATTTACTTCAAAGAGAATTGTTCATTGAACAGTGGATCTTTCCGATTATACCCATCTGATTTCAAATATTATCATTATTGTTCAAAAGATAATTGTATAATAATATATGTGAGGGAGGGGTAAAACTGTCCATTTGTACAATGAAATTCAGACGTGTCTCTCTTGATTTATCACATTGCTCTCAATTTTACAAACAATTATGAGATTGCCACTGATTGAAAGTTAGATTTTTGTGCTGCCGGCCCAAACCAGCTGACCGCACACTGCTAGTTAACTAGTTTTTATAAAGAAAAACTCTTGTATAATGGTGTGAAAGATGCGCAACTAGTGGAGAAAAAAAACTCTGGTTCCGATGGAGTTCTAGAGAGAGAGAAAGAGAAGGGTTTGAGAAGTATTTTGTGAGTATTTTTAGTTTGAGAAAGAAAGAGAGAGATATGACGGTTTAATTAATCAATAAAGAAAATAAAATAAAACACAAATAAAAAAAGGCTAAATCATTTAATGGCAAAGTACTAATCCAAAGGCCCAGATTACCTGCGCACCATACGACCTGCGCACTGAAAACATGTTCATAAGTTTACATGTCTGTCAGTGTAGACTTACTGACAAGTTTTGCCACTGGAGGAGAATTTGGGCTGTTAGTGGTGGGTAATACCGTAATAGTGGGTTTTCAGAGAGTTCTACGGAAAGATCAAAGATCTCCGAAGGTTTGGCCATTTAGATAGGTATCCTACGTAAATCAGGATATTGAACAATGAAAACACATTATAGCTGGAGTATCTAGTCACTACATCATTATTAAACAAATGTAAAAATACCAATCCACAAATCAAAACTAATAAGTTCATCTGCAAATTTTCATCATATATATCTATAACAATTAATGAAGATACATTCATCTGCAAATTTTCTCCCCAAGTTTGGGAATAATATACACAAGCTTCCAGCATCTCTATAAAAATAAAGTGTTTTAACCTAGTAAACTATTCAAAGAGTGGCAGTCAGGTGTCACAGAATTAATCAGACTTGAGGATATAATCAGACTTGAGGCCGTTCACAGAATTATTGAACTCTGCCTGTAGCTCCACGTGCAGCGCTACACCTGATGCTGTCTGATGAATATATGAACAATGTCACCAGAGCTTGGTTTCCGGCACAGGACACCTAACCAGCCACCATGCCACTCAATGTTTCTTACAAAAAGAGGTGCAAATATGGAACTAGAGAGATGAAAAACTCAAAAATGTTTAAGCAAGAAGAAAACTAATCAGCATCACTATTTGTGTTCTCTGCTGCAGGACTGTATTGGTGAATTATGCATTCCTCTGCTCACTATTCGCATCTCCACGCTAACTGCAAATGCTCCCTCTAGGCCTCACCGCTTCTTTCCCTCCACGTGCCTCGACCTCCTAGGAGCTTCATCCTCGCTCTCACTGTCACCACTTCTGTTTCCCCCACCAAACAGATCTTTGCTTTGGCCTTTGAAGCCTGACTGATATCTTGTTTCATCATCTCGTGCACCACTGGTGCTTTCCATCTCATTACCTTTGCCCTGATCTGGACCAGCACTGTGTCTTTCATTCCAATCGTTTGTTGGTCTCCTTTGATCCTTCTTTGCCCAATTTGCATCTGGTGGTGATGGTCCTGCTGGGCCGAATGGGGGCATAATAGGTGGCCGAGTTGGACGAAAAGGCCCTGCACCCCCCATCCCCATCCCACCCATGAATGGAGTCCGCCCTGGGCCCATCATTCCAAGACCATTGGGAGGAAAGAAAGGTCCAGGTTGTGAAGGGCGTCCGTGATTAAAGCCCATTGCAGGATTTTGACCAATGGCACTGAAGTCGCCAGAAAACCTAGGGCCATAAGGTGCAAAAGGACGGGGAAAAAAATCTTGCATTGGTAACCTATCGGGTGGAACAGACCCATAACTAAAACCATCAGCACCCATCATAACAGGTGGGAAACCACGGACCCCAGGGATTGGTCTCCCTCCATAAGCAGGGTGCATGTGCGGGGGCCACATTCCCCCTCTACCTCGTCCTCTCCCTTGGCCTGGACCAAGAGCTTGGCCAGGACTCTCCTCCTCTTCCTCACTTTCCTCTTCTTCCTCGTCTTCATTGTCTTCAAAAGGAACAATGTCGGGATTCTCAGCCCCATCATCTGGATTGACTCCCATTGCTTTCTCTTCCTTCCTTTTCGACTCTGCTGCAACTGATATTGCCTGATAAAGAAAAGGGGATTTCATTCAGAAGATTACATTGCAATCATGAAATACCTATGAGGCAATAGACCATCAGGTTCAAGTCAAAGTGATACAATGTCCCAGAAATTTTAGGTATACAATATAATAAAATAACAATGCAAAGGTCTAGCTCATGCTTTAGATGATAGGATCTCTTCATATAAGCAAACAACACATGTTCTACGAACATGTGCACCACGTGCAATTAGTGCTTTTATGTAAGAAAAAGTGCAAACGACACCATGGAACTCCAACTATTAACAAAGAACGCTTCATTAAATAAGTCGAATGCAAAATTCAAAAAATTAATGGAATTGACCATAAGTTTCATCTTAACTAAATAGTGATACAATACGAAGAAGAAGAAGTAACCAAAATAATAAGATAAAGACCTTCTAATATAAAATCAAATAACAAAGCATACCATAAGTTCACTATCCGGTTCAAGATAAAGAAGAGATGCCAACTGTTGGCCAATAAAGGGCTCAAGCTCCTGGCAGTCTCGACTTATCTGCAGTAAAAAACAGAGAAATAAAAGTTGTCAAAATTTGAGGTCATGACAGGATTTTCCATACAACTTGTGTATAAACTAGACCAAATCATTACAAACAAAAAGGAGAGTCTGTGTGGGGACACTTTAAATGCTATTCGCCTATTCTACAGGTGGTTTGGAAGGAAAGAAATGAGAATCTTCAAATCAATGGAACATAAAAACTAGACCAAATCATTACAAACAAAAAGGAGAGTCTGTGTGGGGTCACTTTAAATGCTATTCGCCTATTCTACAGGTGGTTTGGAAGGAAAGAAATGAGAATCTTCAAATCAATGGAACATAAAATGGTTCACCTCATCAACTATTGCTGCAGGAAAGATAAACACAGGAAGGGAACATTTAAATTACTCATTTCGTACCTTTACTGGTAAGTTATCATTGCGCGGGTTCCTCAAATGACGGGTTTTGTGGAAGGACAACTCACACAGCTGCAATTACAGACATACAAAGCTAGTAAGTTTTCAAAATATACAAAAAATGAAAATTGTATGTTTTCATACTGTAGAACATGTTTACATTCAAGATTAGAACAGAAGAGGAAGATAATATATTATCCAAAATTTTAAAATTACGACATCACGTTCTCATTGTTGAAAGAATTTTCTATAATTATGAGTTTCATCCTTTCAGGTACTCCAGAAAATGACATGAAAATGCATACTCTAATAATGTTTTCCAACAGGAGATGATAATTCCAAATTGCCAATTATAAATGCTGTGCAAGAGAGGTCCATCGTAGGAATTTTGGTGGTATTAGTGTGACTAGGGCTGTCAATGGTTTCGATAACCCGATAACTGACCCGAACCAAACTGATAAAAAACAGTTTGGGTTTTGGAAATTTAGTTTGCCCTCGACTGAACCGAAACGATAAGATGTTGGTTTGGTTTCAGGTTTGCCCCTCCACCGAACCGATATGAACCCGAACCGATAAGATGACATTTTAGTAATATTTATGATTAATTTTGTATAGGTTTTATCAATTGTGTGTCTAAAATTAATTGATTTGATTTAGGATATTGATTTTATAGTTTTCAGTTCGGGTCAATTCGGTTTCAGTTTGTAATATATCCTATCGGGTCGGGTGAAATATAATATTATTGGTTCGGTTCAGTTTCGGATTTTCCAGAATCCGACCCAAACCGATCCATTAAGAGCCCTAAGTGTGACCCCCTCTTTCATGATATCTCCTAATGACAATCTTGTGACTGAGGCACACCAACAAAAAAAGGTTTTTCAAACGACAATGCCAATTGTAAATGCTGTCCAACAGGGGTCCATCGAAGGCATTAGGCCATTTGGGTATTATAATGTGACTCTATTTTCCACGATTATAATGCGACTCTCTCTTTCACGATATCTCTTAATAACAATCTTTGTTAAGCAAAGAAAAAGGGTGTCCCGTAAAGTAGCCATCTCAGACAAGATTGTGTGCTCTTCTCCTCCCTACTGCGCAAAGTAATCTCCACTAATAATTTTTACCTCTTTTTCTATGATTTATTATGGGTTCTTTCTTCTTTTCTTCTTTCATATGCATTTGTATTTTACTTCAACTGGTGATTTTGAGTTGCCACAACCATCTCGTTGTAAGGGTCCACAAGCAATCCACTTTTCCAAGGTGGAAAAGGCACTAAGGCATGGTCTGGAAACGCTGCGTCCCCCTACTGTCTCTATGAAAAGTGTCACAGGTTTCCTATCTAAGGCACATCACAAACAGGTGCTGCACATAGGTAATCAGCCCACACTCAATTCATTGATTTCTGGTTCTTTAAAGGTAATGCATCTATCTCAGTGTCAACACTGACATTGCTCTCATGTTATACAAATTTCTTATAAGCTAAAGCTGACACTGAAATATATATTTACCCAAAAAAAAAAAGTGTTACAGTTTTAGTAGAGTTCCTCAGGCTGTTCAACTCATCAGTCATCACTAGTTGGTTTTGAGTTGGATGCTCCTAAAGTTTAAGAGTATATTAACGGGAAAGAAGAAGAAAAAGGAAAACCAAAAGCAAGGGATCCTCCCTCCATGACCATGGAAATCATTTTTCCAGAAGCAGACACACATTACAACTTACTAGAGGTAATTCTGAGGGAGTTTAGATCCCATCAAGACCAACAGTCCAACAGGGTATTATCAAGATAATAAAGAAATCCGAACTCCATTTTCGCAGTCTAAAATAAGGCCAGTAAAGCCATATTACATTTCCTAATAATAAACATAGAGGCATAAAGATCAAGATTTGCAACCACTCTTAATCAGCAAAATGTGTAAGTCATACACAAGGCTTTCAACTTAAATAGATAAAACAATAATGGAAGGTGAGGAAAACACAAACGTGGGGCATGGGACTGTATACCTTGGTAAACAGTTTCAACCAATAGTTATGTAACTTTGGACGTTCTTGGTATTAAGACACAAAAGGCTGATTTGTCAAACCCAAGCAGAAAAAAATTATATATAGAGAGAAAAGGAACGAAGTAGGGGAAATGTATTTGATATAATTGTGCAGTTCAGTTTTTGGTATTTCTATTGTCACCCTAAAGCATACAAAAGCATATGGACTTTAATCGGCTACAGAACAGTGTCTGCATGAGGAAGAAAGGAAGACATTTCATATGAGGAAAGGCAACAGTAAAAATATGGTACAAGAGCAGAAGAAAACAGAACCTTCAACCATTTGACAGAGAAATTTCGTCCATAATGTGCAGTTCCATGTGCATATTTCCAGTTACCACCGCCAGCAATTTCACCAATTTTTGAAGTCATTTTGGCACATCCCTTGAATCACCAAAAGGTCATAGTTAGAGTGCAAACAGACTATCAATACTTGGCACATACAGACCACATAAAGTACCATAATTAACAATTGACAAGAACTCATGATTAAATTTAAAACGTACTTGGAAATGACGAGTTCGATTGACTGAGAAAATCAAAATCACATTCTCTACAGAATCAAATGCTTCATTAAGCTTGGCCTCGTTGCTCCTTTGAGTGGCCCACACTCCTTGTTGCGCAGATAATTCTAGGTTCTCGCGGTTGCAACTTTTAACAACGAAATACCTGATTTCATATCCAGAAGAAACTATTTAGATATGCATCTCACAGAAACCACTTGAAGAAATAAAGGGTATACAATGAGGTTTAAAGAGGAAAATACAATACCGTAACGATTTGGACATCAACTGATAGTTTTTCTTTACATTAAATGAAAGATTTCATTTACATATCCAAATCAGTTATGTATTCAACCAAAAGGTAAACTTGGAGGCTCATCTATATGCATATATTTTTTTCAATAGTCAATCTATATGCCTATGTTTGAACTATCTCATTAGTGAACACATATGTCCACTAATCCCTCCACAATAAGTGTCTGTTTTACTAGTAATTGCGTATCAGTTCTGTCAGGGCAGTTGTCCTGTCAGAATAATTCTAACAGCTATAAGCCAGGCACATGCACACAAAGGACATATCACGTTAATAAGGGACAGCACTTCCAAAATTCCATACTCATGCCAAACTCCGGCAGATGAGTCGAAGATTCTTACTGCCACCAGAAATACTAAAAGCACAACCACTACATACTTGGAAAGTAGCTGTTGACAAACGACTTAATGGCCCACTTCTTAGGGAGAAGCACATTGCCTGTCAGTAAAAACTGGGCAAGGGAATTCCAAAGCTTTACCTATTCACTTCAAGAGAGAAAACAACAGATACTATACGCCTCCCCCCTTTATCTTCCTCTCATCAGACACGCACACAGACACACACACATTAGCAGTTTCCCATGCCAACATCAATTAGATCAATGCATATAATTTAACTTAATCAATGTGCCTCTGAGACACCACATGGACTCTGACACACATGTCATGCCAAGAGAAAGGAAAATTTTCAGAAGTTCCTATTTACAATGTCATCTGAAAGATCTGAGTGAGCATTTTCCATAAATACCAATGCATAAACATTGACATCTGTAAAAGCCACACTATGGCTTTTCAAAAATGTAGAAGATGTTTTCAAAACAGATTTTTTCCTTCCCACCACATCTACTAACTCTTTCTCTACCTATGTTACATGAACACGCCACATTTTAAATATAATCTGTGTCAGATACGTATCCACGTGTCTGTGTCAGACACATTGTATGTGATATACTTCAACTTTCAATATTTAGCCGTTTCGGACACTTCGTATCCGTGTTGGATACGGACAAACGTATCCGTGTTGATGAAACTCAGTTCTCTACCATTAGCACAAATTGCTCTTTTGTTTCCTCATTCTTTCTACCATTCAGAGTTTTTGTATATATGGCTATGACACTGAGTAGGGTGTGAATCCTTCTCCAACATCAACTTTATATCTTATTCTACTGTGAAACATATCTAAGAAATTAACTAAGGAAAGTAATCTCAAGCCTTCATCTAGGACAAGGTTATGTTTTTTGAGGCAATCAAAGTCATAGAAGTTGGAAAACTTCAAATACAATTTTGACGTTAATTGTCATTCCAAGACCAAAACTTTATTCCAGACACACAATACTACATAATTACATACCTACCTTTTTTTTGGAAGAATCTATTACATACATATATGCACATAGATATAGATAAAAATAAACCGACATTAAAGGATATGATAATTATTTAAAAACATAAAGTCTATACTATGTGTAGGACGTAATCACTCCCAATTTATTGATAAGTACTTTGGTCAAGTTGAAAAATAACAAGATAACCAGATCACATGTATACATTTTCCCCTAATGATCTGTATCAAAAACTGATAAATATGATGTCTCGTGAAGAAGAATGGGAGATACAATGTATAACATATATGTATCCATAATTCCCAGTATAAGTATTAAAGACGACTACAATCACCAACAAAAAACTTCAATAAAGGTTTTTACAACTGAAGCACCATGATAACTTAAACTGAAACCATAACCGAGAAACTAAAAGCTCTGAACAAACCGAGACAATCCCGGAGGAAGGGGTGAAGCCATTCTGTTGCCTTGACCATCAGGAAGATTCGGCAACTGAGTTTGGTTAACCTGCTGCTCTGGAGGCTGTGGAATTTGGGGTTGCTGCTGCTGAATAATGGTGGACTCTGCCGTTGTAGATTGTTTGAAACCTTGATTAACCATGCTAGAACCTTGTGGTACCTGATATCGTTCTGCTTGTTGGCCATATCCCCCATTTCTAGGCTGAAAAAATCTGTTATTTGTACCACTACTCAGATGCTGAATCTTTTGGAAGACTTCTTCCACAGGAGGGGGAGGTCCAGGCAGCTTTGCATGTCTATACCGGCAATCAGGACCATTTGGACAAAATCCTAACCTATACCTGCAGTACAAGAACAAATAATTAGAAACATAAAAAGATGCAAACAACATAGGTGTTTCAGTTTCCTATACAAGTAGAAAAATAAATATAATACGCCACTTTTAGCAAGCGCAAATTCCCATCAAAGTCATGCACCTAAAGATGTTCAGACATGTATTAACTAGCACACAGGAAAACAAGTATTTCAAATGCTTTGGACGCACATGACGCTCATAAGTAGCACTAAATTTCTTTTCCTAAGATCATCATAATACAAATGTCAAAAAAGAGCTAACCACCATAAACCTGGTACACAAATCCAGTCAAGTGGTCTCATTATCCCAACACGACAAATCCCTAGAACATGTAGTCCCTTGTAAACAGGTTCAATACAGTTTAAGAAAATGCTTTATCGACCATCACATTAACACGACATTATCAATCAAACTCTTCTAAACTCATATTCAAAACTAACTACACTTAAAAATCAATCTTTATCCATCGTAAAACCAATTAAAACAATCCAAACAACACATTAACAAAAAAGGGGGTATAATAAGCAACTTACATATTGCATTCTTTGACTTCCTCATTAGTATGTTTATAAACACAATCCTGCTCCCTACATTCACCATACAATCGAAAAAACCGACAAACGGGCATTCTAGCTTTATCATACTGATGTAAAAAACCACAAGCATCACCTTTCATACATAAACCTCTAAGCCAATGTCTACAAACTGTTTGTCTAAAACTTCTTCTACTACCTCCCCCAATATTATTGTTATTATTATTAATATTAACAACTTGGCCTTGTTCAGAAAAGTTGTTATTGTTGGTGTTTATAAGTTGGGGCTGGTTTAAAGACTGTGGAAAGTGAGAATCTGTTGGGATTTGAGGTTGTTGGGCTTGTTGTTGTAATGAAGATGAGTTGGTTTGTTGATGGTTTGTTTGTGTTGTTGTTTCTAGACCACCTTCGAAATCGAAATTTAAACCACCTTCTTGTTCCTCCATTGGTTAAAAATGAGTACTACTCAAATTGGGTTTTGAAGTTTTGGTGAAAAGACAAGATTTTTATTAGTCTGGGTTTTGAGGTTTTGAAGAATTTGTATTCAACTGAAAAAGAAGAAGAAAAGAGGTTAATACTGGTTTTTTTGTTGGGTTTGGGTGTTTGTATGGGCTTGGGTTAAGTCTAGTGGACTGTCAATGGGTTTTGATAACCCGAACCGATCCAAACAAAACCGATAAAAAATAGTTTGGGTTTTGATAATTTAGTTTGCCCACTACTGATCCGAAACCGAACCAATATAAATCCGTTTCGGATTTGGTTCGCAATATATTTAATCAGTTCGCTTTTAAATTAGATGTAATATTATCGATTCGGTTTAGTTTCGGATTCCCAATTTTCTTTTCGATTTGGATTCGGATTTTCCAAAACCCGATCACGTGCAACGCACGTGCCCGTTTACTAGAAAAATGTGCGTATTATGTTGGCACAGGAAATTTATGCATTCAATTTTACTGAAACCGTGGAAACTTCAGGCAAGACTGCTGCATCTAACAGAATCCGCATAATTTACCAGGTAATAGACTTTAATTATGTTCAGTAAAATGCTTAACTTACATTTATTGTTATATTTAGTTTAAATAAAAGTTTGATGAAAGAATATGTGTTGTGCTGTGGTGTTATGGATGTGGTAGTGTATGGTGTGTTCTGGTTTGGTGGAGGTGGTAGTGTGGGCGTGTTTTGTATTTTGTGTGTATGTGTATGCTGGCAGGCCATGTGCTAGAGTGTTGTGTTTGTGACGTGCTGTTGTGGTGTGATCTGGTCTGGTTTGGTGGAAAGCAGACATTGGCAAATACAATGGCTGAAATACTGAAGTTTGTTAAAAATACGTTATGTAACAGCAGATAAAAAGTGAAGGATCGCATGGGAAAGGGAGTCTATGGTATGGGCATTTACAAAAAGTAATATTGGAAATCCGCTCTCAAGCAATACCTCGTATGAAGGCGTGAATGCAGACTAAATGTAACACTCGTAGCTCCCTCCTACAACTCTATCTGTGTATTCGCAAGGTGTTGTAAAAAAAAAATTGACATTTGTATGTAAAATAGTAGTAAGTATAAATGACACAATACCGTTTAAAAACTGATGTACACCGAAATGAGTACATAATTATAGAGATCTTGCAATGTTGAATTACGCCAAAAACATACAGATTGAGTTCATGGGTATAACATGTGGAAAAAAAAACTTTTGGTTGCAGCAAGAACAAATGTTTTCGGCGTCAAACTCTTCGAGATTCACGGAGCTCGAGAGGGACAGCAGCGTGAAGAGTGATTATGGTTTTGTAGTTTCCCAGCTTCTTCTTATACGTCTAACTGGAGCTTCTTCTTAAAGAATCTCATCAATACGTCTCACTGGAGCATAAATCATTTAACTTGTTTGAGAGTATGAAGAACTATTTATGAAGTACTCCTATACTCAGTTGACCCAGGAAGAAGCTCCTTAAAGTATACACTACTCTCTAAGCTCCAACGAAAACCGACTGGAAGGCCCAGGAATGGGAAAAAAAAAAAAAAAAAACAGACTTATCCCTTCGATCCTCACTGCTTGAAGTTCAATCCCCTCAATCGTCAAAAAACTCTTCCTTCAAAATTCAAGTACTAACTGCTTCAACTACCGCTCGTATGGTTCCTTCAAACTATAACCGTTTCTTAAGCGAAATTGGCAATATACATACAAACAACAATCCATTGTCAAAGCCTCACTTATTCTCTTCCTTCCTTTTCTCAATCTTTGGCATCAACAAATAGCCATCTTTTGGCAATCAACAAATATTCATTTAAATCCATTTTAAAAAATTGTTTGATAATGATTTTTCTTTCAATTTGTAGTTTTCAAGACTGTACATCAACAACAGTGTACTTTTTCTTATTCACATATTTCCAAAACTTTAAAAATATGACCATTTTTAACTCTACTAAAATTATTTCCAACCCAATCCATCATGAAGCAAAAGATTGATGAATGGCATTTTTTTCATAATAGGGACCAAAGAACCAACATTTTTTCATTATGTTAGTCAAGTGGAATCCCGAAATTTTGCAAAATTTTGAATGTGTAAATTGGTGCTAATCACATTTTTAGAATAGGGACCAATAAACAATGTAAGAATTGATCAAATTAATGTGCGACTAACATAAGGATGACACAGATGTAATTCAGCGATGTAGCTAGCATCCATAATTTCTTCCTTTTGACACCTCCATACAAATGGATTGAAAAAATTCAACCCTCCATCATTTGAATAATTCAATCTCCATACACATGAAATGGATCCACATTATATTAAAATCTTTTAATTTGTAATTTTGCAACATAGCCATCTTACCGAAAACTATTATTTACACATTCAATTCAGTCCACATATTATATCCAACTTAAATGTGAACGTTCCTAAATAAAACAAACAAAAAATGGCTTTTTTTAGCTACCAACCCTCCAAGCTTCCTACTTATTTAAGCCGATCCAAATAATTAATGACAAAAAAATAAAAAAAATAAAAAAAAATGGAATCACTAGATCATTCTGGAGACAATAAAAATAAAATGTTACTCTTATTGCATTTTTTGTTAGCTATTTTATTCTTCAGTTTAGAATATCAATTATATTGCACAACATGATGTAATATTCTTATATCTTACAGGTAATTAATACACTCATATAAATCCAACAATGTTCCTCCATCAATTATAAATGCTCCACAAAAGAATTACATGACTAGCAGCACAGAGGTAAACTTCATCAACATAATACCTATTTTTTAGGTAAATTAGTTTGTGCCATATACAATACTAATTACATACTAACTAAATTACATGCGGTTAAATATCTCTTCAAATATATTTATTCGCAACGCATTGCAGAGCAGCAAAAATCGAATCAAACAAAGACTAAAACTAGCGTATTCAACCGTTTTTTTTCTCTTATTGAAGTTCTTTGAATATAAACCATTTTACATACTCCATTCAGACAAATGTAATATGTCATATTTTACATTATACATAATTCTTTCCTTTGATTTTTCTACCCCAATTTTCTTTCCTAGCACGTGCAACGCACGTGCCCGTTTCTCCAATATATGTTTAGGGTATTTCCCATAAGGGCAAAAGGATTAAAAAAAAAAAAAAACAAAAAATAACAACCACTTCTTTTTTTGGTACCCGCCTGTTTTGAGTGAAAATTTATTTCCGCACTCTTCTTCTTCATATACCCAGAGTTCCTCTAAAACTAGACTATAAAAGAACTCGTGGATGATTTTATAGAAGAAATACATTTGCTGTTTCAAGTCATATACAATATTCATTTCTAATTTCTATATAAACAACTTTCCAGTTTTTCCCAGCAAGTAATTTTGCGGTGTTTTAATATAACTACATGATAACTATAAAACTAGGCTATTCATGATAACTACAAAACTAGGTTGGTTCTTCATACCAGAGATTCCAAACTGGTATTATCTTTGCTGCATTTTCAGGTACTTTTTGTTCTTCCCCTGTCAATTATGATAACTGTTTTTATGCAATCTGGAAAATAAAAGCCAATATTCTACTATGGTCTAAAGAGCACCTTCGGTTGAAAAATCCTCTTATTTCAAATGTTTATGGTACCAAAGCAATAGGTATTCTCATATTTCTAGATCTTTAATCTTTTTCGCAGAAATACTTCCTGGTTAAATTTTCATTATGTCACTTCCTTCGCGGTGTTAATGTTACAGCAACAGATCTCTTAGAAAGTTCGAAAGTGCAAGCGATCATAGGGCCTCAAAAGTCTGAACATACTGAATTTATCGCCGATCTGGGTTACAAGGTTCATATACCAATAATATCATTCTCTGCAACTATTCCTTCAATTTATTCACGAAGTCCTTATTTTGTTCGAACTGCTCCTGATGAACAAAGTCAAGTAAAAGCTATTGCATCCAGCACCCAGGCCTTTGAATGGAGAAAAGTCATCCTCATCCATGAAAACAGTGACTACGGAAATAGATTGGTACCAGATTTGATCAATGCCTTCCAAGATATAAACACTCGTATCATTTATAGAAGCTTCATTTCTCCTTTTGCAACAGAAGATCAAATCATTGAAGAGTTGCAGAAGTTGATGATAATGCAAACTAGTGTTTTCATAGTACATATGTCAGCACCTTTTGGTGTCAAATTCTTTTTGAAGGCAAAAGATTTGGGAATGATGAATGAAGGGTATGTATGGATACTCACAAGCGGGCTAATGAACGTCTTAGATGTATTGGAACCTACTGTACTTGATTCTATGCAAGGTGCATTGGGAGTAGTCCCATACATTGCAAGATCAGAAAAGCTTGACAACTTCAATACAAGATGGAAAAGAGAGTCGTTCATCGGAAAAGAAATGATCAATTTTGGGCTATGGGCATATGACACTATATGGGCACTCGCAATGGCAGCTGAGAGAGTGGGAGATATGAAACCCAACTCCCTCAGGCTGGAATCAGATGGAAACTTTATTGATGTCCTGGGAGTCTCCCAGACAGGACCAAAGCTGCTTGAAGAGATCTTAAAGATAAAATTTGAAGGACTGAGTGGAGAATTCCATGTTGTCAATGGACAGTTACAACCCTCAGCCTTTCGAATACTCAATGTTGTTGGTAAAGGTGGGAGAGATGTCGGCTTCTGGACATCAAAACATGGAATTTTGAGGGACCTAATGAACTTAAATAGTGAAGGACCATACTCAACTTCAGCCGAGCATTTCCGAGTTATTATTTGGCCAGGAGAATCAACAACTGTACCAAAGGATTGGGCGATCCCAATGAATGGGAAGAAACTCAGAATTGGTGTTCCTGTGCCAGAAGGCTTCAGTGAGTTGGTGAACGTGGAAAAGGACCCTTATACCAACTCCACGAGAGTCAGTGGGTATTGTATAGACGTGTTCAAATATGCCATAGAGTCACTGCCATATACTCTTCTTTGTGAGTTTGCGCCTTTTCAAAGAGAAGATGGGAAAAGTGCTGGCAGTTACAATGATCTTATATACCAAGTCCACCTTAAGGTAAATTTTCTTAATATTTACTATATCGACATAACATACAGCTCCATAGATTGTTCTCATTTACTTCATTTTTCGAGGTGGGAATGATCAGAACTATGACGTTGTGGTGGGAGATATAGTAATAACAGCCAACCGGTTGTTATATGTTTGTATATGTTCATTGTAGTAATCCAAAGTATAATAGTCTTCTGCGTTCTCCCATTCGTCAAAATTTGATTTTGAATTTTTTTCTTCATTCTCCTTATTCAGTTGGTATTCATCCTCATTACTTTGGTATGATTGATTCAAATCAAAAGAGGGTGTTTGCATGTTTATTGATGAGATAAAAGAATAAGAGGTTATTGGAAAAGAAAAGAAAAGGGGAAAAAAAAATGCGGTTTTTTTTTTTTTGAATCACGTAGAGTAAATGACTTGTTTTAGTCAATAAATACGTTGGGTATGTCTAATAAAAAAGAAAGGTAATTTAGGAAGCTAAATATGTCTAGAATAATTTTTTATTTATTTATTTTAAAGTTGGGGTACGAGAGTGTTTTGTTGGGTATGTCCAAGATTACCCTAAAATTTTCACAAAACTCATGTACAATGGTAAATTTGTTATTCAACAAAAAAACGGTTAAAAAACACAAAAAATTCCGCGTTCACAAAAGGCGCCGTTTCACCCCCATTTTCCATCTCTCTCACTTCTCCATCTCTGTTTCCTTCTATTCCAAACTCCAATTTTTTCTCTTCTCCTTTGTATCATTTTTATATTTTCTTCTCTTTCTTTTAGTATCTTTATATCCCCAACCTCCACTATTTTCTCTCCCTCCTTTTTGTTTGAATTGCGCTGACACAATGGATGAGGTTAGTTTGAACAACTTTACTTTTTCCATGTCTTCTATTCCTTTCTAAGCCGGTTTATATGGCCGGACTTCATATTATTCTTCTAATTTTGCTTACTGCCCTTCATCTCGATTCGATCCCAAATACCGTCAAGGATAAGCACTGGGTTTTATAGATGTTGCCTTAATCTTGGGTTTGAGAGTGAAAAATATCCCCGACTCGTTTCGTTTTAAGGTGCCTCTAAATTTAGGCAGCGGTATTTCAAGGATGATGTGGTGTCCGCTGAGAAAATTCTTGCAGCAAGGGATAAGGCAAAGGGCAATGCGAATGTTAAAGACGTTTATCGGTTGAATCGGCTTTGTGTGTTAGAAGTGTTCATTGTTCCTAGCCTTTTGAGGATGATCGACGTGAAATATGTTGATTTAGCTGAAGACTTAAAGGCTTTTGATGCATTTCCATGGGGAAGAGTTTTGTTCGATTTGCTAGAGGCTTTACTTGAGAAATCTTCCAAGTTTCTCTAGGAAGATACAAGATCATCATATACATTATACGGGTGCACGTTGGTCTTTGTGATTTGGGCTTAATTATCTTCATATTCCTTCACTGGGTCCGCAGAAAATCAACATTGAAGATTTCCCCAGAGTTCGCGGTTGGTATAACCTTCCCTAGATGGTCATGCAATCTATCACAGTTGAGAATATTCTCCGGGGGAAGGAACTAAATGTCATACAACATCTTGCTCTAACTAAATTTGAGAAAGACAATAATATTGTGCAAGAAGCCATAGCGGTGAGTTTATCTGTAGTGATAATATTCGAACTTGGGTATATATTTCTACATTTTATCTGCACTTACAACCCATTTCATTGCAGTTAGAAAGCAGGGAAACTTTGGCCCCAGATGTTTTAGCAAATGAAAGCGAGGTGGTTCAAAAGGTAATGCCATGTACCCAAGTTTATAAAGAAAGTTAAATACGCAGGGAAAACAAGAGCTTATGTGGGGGTGTTCAACAACTTGAAGAGGCAGAATATTTAGTTGGTGAATCAAAGAAGTAACATTACTGGAAAACAAGTGTAATTTAGCATAGAGTTCTCTTTAGCACACACCATTTCATAATATCATGAAACCATGAGGTAGATAGAAGTATGGCTAACTTATTTAGTGGAACTCTTGGATGTTAACTTGACTCCACCATCCAGTTCCTGTGGTAAATTTACAATTACATATATACATTTATCTAACCTTGCATGCACATATACACTTTTATTATTCTCAAACTATTTGTGTTTACATGTTCTGATTATTTAAAAATTGGCCCTGATCTGATTTTTATGTAGAATGCCTTCCTCAAGGGTAACTCAAAATAACTCATCCTATGAAGTTCAAAATATAATAAGTGAACATTCAAAATATATGATGAGTGTTGATAAAGTTCTATCCTGGGAAATCTTTGTAGGTTCGCTATGCCCCGCATATGCCCCACTTATCTTGCAAGGTCTCACATGCACTTTTTCTGTAGGCATGAAATCTGGTATTATTGGTAGAACAGGCAGTGGCAAAACAACACTCATTCAAACAGTATTCTGCTTAGTTGAACCTACTGCTGCTGGACAGATCTGGTTAATTAAGGGGGTAAGATATGGTTTATTGTTAGTAATTACATCATACTCTGAGATATACTAAGAAGCCAACTCTTAAAAATTTGGTTCCATTTTTTCAGCTGAGCAACTATTCCTCAATGAAGGTAGTTATGTACTGCAAGCCTCACTTTGCCCAGCTCTTTAAGGAGTCTGCGAATTTCAACTGGAACTTCCAGTCACATGTACCTTCTTAATAACGTCGTTCGAATTTTCGTTTAATTTTTTACAAGCTGTCCTTCTGTTTATTCACTCATTGCATTTTGATTTTCAGCACTAACAAAGTAGGTTTCAAAGTTAACTCCAAAATTGGTGATTTTCCTCAAACACACCACTGTTATTGGACACGTTACTTGATGAAAGTTTTGATGGTTTATGTTTCTCATTTAATTTATTCTTTTTTCTTAACTTTTAGATTTAACCCATGACTACATAATATTTTTTTCCATGCTGTACTGCTTTTAGATGATGACACTAGCAATGCTTAATATTGAACTTCTTTGCAGTTCCTCTGATAGTTTGTATCATTATTAATTTTTTTCTGTTTTATTATTTATTTTCCTAATTTTTTTTACGTAGTGCGCTCAGTGGTGTGTATTTATTCCTATACGTCTCATTTTTAAAACATTTAACCCATGACTATCGCCATAATTAATATAAAAAAGTTTTTAGCTCCACCAATGCAAAATCCTTTCTTGCATTGCTGGTCCCAAGCCCAGATAAAAGAGGAGGGGAAACAACTTTACTATGCTTTTCTATGTTCTTTGATGTACAAAGGCGGAATCACACGACTAATAGCTAAAACAAAAAACAAAGACATGAATAGTTCATTCAGTTTTACTCTTTACTTTTTTAGAAATGTTTACATCTTGCTTGGAATTATGCTTTGAGAACGTATCTTTCTGTTTTTTCGCAGGAGTGTACATGCCATATTTGACACTTGAAAAGTAATGCTATGTACAACCAATCTAGGTGATGCTATGTGGATATTGGCTGCCACATTATCTGTATGGATTCAGTAACTACATGAATTAAGAATTTGTTCTCCTCAAAGCAGAAAACAGCGCGCAACACTACATGTACACCTACGTACATGAATTAAGAATTTGTTCAATAAAATACAATCAAAGTTTGACGATTATGTTCCTGCATGCATGTATTTGTAGATAGACTTATATCTTAATTATATTTGTATTTTTATGGATGTGCAGAAATATGTTCGTTCAATCTACCACCTACGTCTTGGTTTTGCCTACTTGGCTTCTCGACCATATACATCAAAATGGTATTTATGGTTGGTGTGGCCTGTAACGACTTTCCTGGTGTTGGTGTTCTGGATTTTCAACTACACGTTTACAGTGGAAAAAATCAAATTATACAAACTCAACATGCAAGTGTGGGCTATCCCAAGATATAGTTTTCATGTAGGCTGTCATATTTCTTCCAACCAGCTTATAATTGTGACTATGATTAGTATTTTAAGCTTAATGGTTCTTGATTTGTGTGTGGACGTACATAGTACACGTTAGAATCTAAAAAAAAAGCATATCAATAGCTTGATTGAGAAAGCTATACAGGCACTGCATTGAAAGGAACAAAAGTCATAACACTTGACCTACTAAACCAGGTTAGTTTTTTAGTAGCATCTTAAACCAGATACGATTTCTTTTTGTAAGTTACTATGCGTCGGTTAATTGCCTTATACTTCTTTCGACAAGGAGAGGACCTAAACAAAAATGGATGGACAAGTTCTTCATGGCCAGGAGCTGACAGTTGTGTTTGCTGAGGAAACCAGAAAGAAACCTGGTGAGATGAGGGCAAGGGAATGACAGAGGTAAACTTGGGATTTATGTTTTTTTTTTTTTTTTAAATTCTTTGATACTGTATTTTCCTAGGTTTGTTGCTTTGGTTCATGATTTGTTTGATAAGTGTGTTGTGTAAGAGTTGTGATGTACGAGCATATATAGCCCATTAGGTATATCATAGAACAACTGTTACGCTTAAGGAGCAAACCCTTAATGTGTTTTTGGGATTTGATTTATGCGTTTCCATACAATTTGTGGATTGGCCTTTTTTGGAATTCAAGTGTGTATAGTTCTATTTGCCCATCATCTGACCAGTTTTTCTTATATTCTCCGCGTGCTTACCTCTTACTTTTAAATTTCGCGCAGTTTGTTCAAGATATACAAGTCATTGCATCACGACTCATGGATCGGAATGATTTCAGAACTGAAGGAATGACTATAGTTCTTGGTGTACATTGAGAATGCATGGCTATAGTTCCTGTATATTGGAAATGATATATGTCTTTAACCTGATTCACAATCAACTTGCAGTTCAAGCTTTTGTAGGGTATGTCATGCCTTGGTAGCTTGAAGCAAAATGGCTAAGAGAAATTAAAAAGTTTTAGGAATGAAGGATTAGGTACTCATAAATGGCATGAAGCCAAACGATAACCAAGTAGGGAACAACGTCAGGCCATACTTTGTTACAAGAACAGAGATTCCTTTCACTGTAAATGGTAATGTTAATGGAAAAGCTAATATTTGCCAGCTATTCTCTTGGCGAAAATGTTCCACGAGACTACCATTTGGGTCAATATTTATATAATTCTCTGCATCCTTGCAATGAACCATGCTACAGTAAGCCCATGTCAAGAGACTCTGCACAAACACCATTCATCCAATGCAGTCAATAGGCAAAATATTTGAAATCAATGCTACATTAAATGACCATTCACCCAATGCAATCAATACACAATGCTCCTCAGAAAACCAAGCCACCACTACCAAGTACAATGACATGTCACCAACCAAGTCACAGCGTTACCACCAAATGGCAGTCGACGACAGGTGCCAGCGTGGCACTACTTATGATTTTGCAAATGCTTATGCCTTATGATTACCCACAAAAGCAACCAGCTTTTTAATCATGTTTAATACTGTAAAAATATAGTGTATTGACATGCACCCATGCAAAATCGAACTACAGACCTTCAGTTTACAAGACTGATCTACCACTGAGCTATACGGCCTGTTGTTTGCCTTGCCAATTATTGTTTATAATGATTTTTAATAAACATTCCATTCCATGTTTCAAAGTTCAAATGAAACTTCGGCACAGAACCTAATCACCCAAGTGCAAAGTCTTCATCTAAAGTTCAGCATCCGTAGCAATCCATGATTCCATGAATCGAATATGTCCTGCCATTGGTGAGCAATATTCAATAATGAGTTAGTACATAATGGCCCAAACCAACTCATTATTTTACAATACTCAAGCCCAGAACAATATATAAAAATGGCCCAACCCAGTCCATCATGAAATGCTTAATATATGGTGGACCGAGTGATTATTATTTTGAAAAAAGGTGCGTAAAATGGGATGTGCAGGACTGCAAGGCAAGCTGATCCAATTTATCCAATCTAGGGACTAGGGAGGCATACAATTATACAAATTAAAACCGTTGACTATAGTTATTCATGAAATGCTTTCGAAATTAGCGATGTCGTGGCCTTGATAAAAAATCGAATCGAACAAAGAATACAACTAACATATTGAAGTTTTTTTTTTCTTATTGAAGTTTTTTGAATCTAAAACATTTTACATAATCCATTCAAACAAATGTAATATGTTACTATTCTAATTTACATGCGTTCATTCCTTTGATTTTTTCCACCCCAATTTTGTAGATGAGGTTTTTATTCAACATGACACCTCTGACATACAGAAGTTCCGTCTATTAGAATCAATATTAAACTTTTTTATACCAGTCCAACAATTTTTCCTTAATGAAAAACTTTAGCATTTTTTCCAGTACACCAATCTGTATTATGGATGTTTATATAATCAAAATTGTTGCCGCTTGACAAACTGTTTTTATAATCATCTACGAATAGCATAGCCGCTTGACAAACTGCACTCCTTCAACATGCACTCTGCACCTTCTTCATTATCTTAATCAAGTGGAAGCCCGAAACCTGCCAAAGTTATGCATGTACATCAATAGAATGTGCGACTAACAATAGGGTGAAACAGATGTAATTCAGCGATGCAACCTCCATATAGATGGTTTGAAAAAAACAACACTCCATCATTTGAATCATTCAATCTCAATACACATAAAATAAGATCCACATTATATAAATAGCTTTCAAATGGTTATCTTGCCACATAGTCATCTTCAAGAAATCTATTATTTACACATTCAATTCACTCCATATATTATATCCGACTTAATAGCTCTATAGAACAAATATTAACAATGTCCAATGTATTTTTTTCTAATAATTATATATTAACTTAATTACAAGCAGTTAAATACCTATTCGAATATATTTATTCGCAACATACAAGAGCATCAAATATCGAATCGTACAAAGAATACAACTAGCGTATTAAAGTGTTTTTTTCCTTATTGAATTTTTTTGTGAGACCTCGACCTATATTAATCTAAACCCTATACGTGCGTTCATTCCTTTAATTTTCTCCACCCCAATTTCCTTTCCTAGCATGTGCAACGCACTTGCCCGTTTACTAGTGTTACATAAAGAAAACACGCATGAGGTGTGATTACCTCGTGGGTTTCGCCTTAACACCCGGATCAGCTAATACAAGCTAGAAGACCTTCACACCCGGTCGAAGTCTGACCATCACTTTTTTTTTCTCTCTCATTTTGATTATAGAACCAACCATCTTTTAATAACAATTACAGACAAGTAAGTGTACAGTTTTATTTCATTTTTCAACAACCACTTGTGATCTTTGCTAATGTTAAAAGTTCAATGTTTGTGCTTCCCTAGACTTCTCCTATCGAAGAAGATAAACTCCCTAAGAGCATTTCCAATGGGGGTGTAAACCGTATATAGTGAAAAGTTTACACCCCAAGTGTCAAAAAACTCTTTCCAATGGGGGTGTTATGCCGCAGGTAATAGACTATTAGTTGATAGAGGGGGTGGGGAATTTCCCATCTCGCTATCAATTGATAAATAGTCCAGATGACACTCGAACACACGTCTGCGTAAAAAAAACTTTCGGGCATCACCTATCTAGTTCTAAAGTCACAATTTGAAAATTTTAAACTTGGACGACACTTCAAGTGACGTCCCTTTTTAATTCCAGTAATTTAAAGAGAGACGTCACTTGAAGTGTCGTCCGAGTTTAAAATTAAACTTTTTTTACACTTCTCCATTGGGAACAGTAGAGAGTGGATATTTATGAGCTATACAATAATTTGTAATTGGGGTTATAAAATCCTAATGGCACCTAGGTGGAGCCTATGTAGAGGTGTAATTTTACACCCCCCATTGGTGATGCCCTAAGAAAAAAGGAGATGGTTTAGTATGTAGTTCGAGGATAGGGACTCTATGACCATAGTGACATGGTATGCTGGGAGACCTTTGTTTTTACTAGAATCACTTTTCCATCAAGAATAGACAATAGACCATGGTCGAAAAGTAAACAAGCTTAAGTTGATATCTCATTTTGTTCTCTTTCTTTCAATGTTAATATGAACAATTGTTCATGAATGTTTCTAAATCACTAAAATTTCATATATATGAGCAAGTCCAATGGGAGCTGCTAAATTGGGTGCGGTGCCACATAGGCCTTTTAAAAAACTTTCGGGCATCACCTATTGGACTTGTATACCGTATAGAGTGGAAAATTTACACCCCAAGTGTCAAAAAACTCTTTCCAATGAGGGTGTTATGCCGTAGGTAATAGACTATTAGTTGATAGAGGGGGTGGGGAATTTCCCATCTCGCCGCTATCAGTTGATAAATAGTCCGGATGACACTCGAACACACGTTTGCGTAAAAAAACTTTCAGGCATCACCTATCTAGTTCTAAAGTCACAATTTGAAAATTTTAAACTTGGACGACACTTCAAGTGACGTCCCTTTTTAATTCCAGTAATTTAAAGAGAGACGTCACTTGAAGTGTCGTCCGAGTTTAAAATTAAACTTTTTTTACACTTCTCCATTGGGAACAGTAGAGAGTGGATATTTATGAGCTATATAATAATTTGTAATTGGGGTTATAAAATCCTAATGACACCTAGGTGGAGCTTATGTAGAGGTGTAATTTTACACCCCCCATTGGTGATGCCCTAAGAAAAAAGGAGATGGTTTAGTATGTAGTTCGAGGATAGGGACTCTATGACCATAGTGACATGGTATGTTGGGAGACCTTTGTTTTTACTAGAATCACTTTTCCATCAAGAATAGACAATAGACCATGGTCGAAAAGTAAACAAGCTTAAGTTGATATCTCATTTTGTTCTCTTTCTTTCAGTGTTAATATGAACAATTGTTCATGAACGTTTCTAAATCACTAAAATTTCATATATATGAGCAAGTCCAATGGGAGCTGCTAAATTGGGTTGCGGTGCCACATAGGCCTTTTAGCTTGCCCAACTAAATTTGGTTGTCCAAAATCAAAAAATCATTCCAATTGCCCTTTTCCGTTTTGAAGTGCTAAACGATATGGATGGCATAGTTTCTGTCGTCCATCCATTATTTTGTAACTTCAGTCGAATTGTTTTTGGACAGACGACACAATTTCTGTCGTTCGTCGAAATTTAACACACGGACGGCAGAAACTATGCCATCTGTCTCCCGAAACTTATTATGGCAGCTGCTAGACAAGGCCACAAATTTGGTTGGGTTTATCACACCAGTTATATTTAAGACTCTTCTAGCAACTCCATTGAAATGACATTTTGGTGTTTAAGGTGCTATATGGCCTTTTAGCAGCCCATATAACACTCCATTGGACTTGCTCTAAGACGGTATATGTGTGTAGATATATTATTACATTGTTACCAAGCCGGTACGGGTTTAAAACGCCGTACTTGAAAAAAACTTAGTTCATGTTTTCAACGGAACGTCTCGGAAAAAAAACATAAAAAAAAGCGTAAAAATACGTGGGGCATAAAAAACGGGTTTAAAACTGCAAAACAAGTTTAAAACGTATAATACGTAAAAGAAACAGTAAAAACCGATGATAAATAATATGATAGATAAGGAGTTTGATTTTATATAAGAGTGGAAAAAAGAATGGGCAAATAAAACAAAATTAATAATAATACAAATAAAAGAAAATTCAAATACATGAAGGTATCAAGTTATCAATTACTCATCCAAATACTAGAAGTTTTAGATTCAGTACCAAAACACGATCCTAAATAAGATACTACTAATTACAAAAAAAAAGTTTTAAACGGAAGATTTTCAAAATCTCGCGATTAAAACGTTTTTTAAGTTTAAAACGCGATATTTTGAAAAACTCGGGTTCTAAACGGTTATAAGACGTCTTACCAATTTAACGGGTTTTAAACACGTTTTTTTTTTCAAAAAAACACCGAACTTGGTGACAATGGATATATATCAATATGAATCTTAGGGAACATTGCCTAAAGAGATGCATCATGGCACATTCCAAGCACTGGCTCTTTAAAAATTAAAACAAATGGTCCAAGAACTTGAAATGATTTTTTTTCACTCCTAATATCAACAGATCCAATAGATCGATCTGTTGGTATTACCGCACAGTTTGGAACAACACCGTATCGTTAGATCGGTTCAAGATATTCACTCGATGTGGGACCACCACCTTCTCTCGTGAAAGGAAAACCACGTCGCCATCTTAGTATAATCTAATTATATTCGTTTTTAGTATGGTTTTATTTAGGGTCTTTATTTAGGTTTTGGTACTCCAAAATAATTGGTATTTGGGGTTTGGTTTGCAATAATCGACTTATTAGGTTTTAGTCCTCCTGACTAACAGTCAACCAAGTTGACTGTTTGTTGGCTGTTAGTATTTTGTGAATACCCATCATACCCTTACGTGTGTGAGGCATGTGTCAACTCAGGAGGACCAAAGCCTAATGAGTTGATTAGTGTGGATCAAACCCCAAATACCAATTATTTAGGATGACCAAAACCTAAAAAAGCCCGAAAGAAAGTAGAAGGAGTCTAGTTTAGTTTCCCACTTTTTTCCTACCGTATTTTTGAGATTGTGATAATACACGTGTCTGTATAACAATGATTTAGATCAAGTTAATCTATGTAGTATGGCTGTCAAGTTACTGTGTAAAGAAATCATGAAGTACGATTAGGTTCAAGAAAGCAATAAAACAAAAATATCTTCACCCACACTCAAAAGCTTGTAAGAAATAATATTCACCGTCAATATAGAAAGATATAACTGCATGACCAGCCTTCACAAAATACCTACAACATCACGTGTGAGTCCTTGTAATAATTGATTCCGCATAAAGAGAACTGTCCCAAATTTAACAGCTATTGAATCAGAAGAAAATGACACTACTCGGTAGATGTTGCACCTCGATGTCCTGAACTAAAGTTATATATCAATGTAACGAACACAACGTTGTTCCGAAGGAACAGTGATGCCTCAAGAAAACGTGAAGTATATCACTAAAAAAGTAATCATATATAGAGACACAAAAAGAAAGGTTTTTAAGGTTTTGGTCCTCCTAACTAATAAATATTTAGGGTTTGGTCCTCCTGAGTTGACATGTGCCTCGCACACGTAAGGGTATGATGGGTATTCACAAAATACTAACAGCCA
This sequence comes from Coptis chinensis, assembly GCF_015680905.1. Lineage (NCBI taxonomy): Eukaryota > Viridiplantae > Streptophyta > Magnoliopsida > Ranunculales > Ranunculaceae > Coptis > Coptis chinensis. The sequence continues at coordinate 82,329,774 of NC_141464.1, forward strand.
CAAACAGTCAACCAAGGTTAGGAGGACTAAAACCTAATAAGCCGATTAGTGCGCCCCAAACCCAACCCGAATGGACCCGTGCACAGTCCTATTTAGGAGGACCAAAACCTAAGGCTAATTCCAATGGTGCGGCAAAACACCAAATATGACGGAAATTGTGCTCCAACGGTGCATCAAAACGCTAACCCGCTATCGGTATAAGTTTATTTATCTATACCGCCAGTTTTAACGATATAGCGTATGGCGTGCGAGTGGCGGCTAAAGAAATCTAAGGTACAAGCCAGTAGGAGTGGCGGCCATAATTTGAAAAAACATTTCCTACACGCCACTCACAATAGCGGCTAGGAAATGTGTCTCTACCAAATTCATTTTCAAAAATTTAGTTTTTCTAATTACCTTTCTATCCATAGTCTTTTACATTTTGGTTTAGGTGACAAAGAGAGAGGGAAATAGAATTGAAGAAAGGGGCAAAAGGGGAGGTGATGTAGATGCATAACATAATTGGAGCTTTTAGATGCTTGGAAATGAAGATTTTAGCTTATGGAAAGGTTACTTAACAAGTTCTATTAATCAGAGTGTGTTGTTAGGGTCAATATAGCAATATAAAAATAGGATAAATAATATGGACGAAAATAAGGATTTAATTAAGTTTAGTAAGTTATTTATTAGGTTTAGGAAACTAGGGTTTCTTGATGAATTATGTTTTCTTAGGCTATAAATAATTGTAATCGCCTCATTAGAGGATAGTTTTTTGGTTATTAGAAATATTGATTACAGAGCTGAGAGCTCTTTATTTTGTGTTCTTGTTTGTGAGCTATTTTAGATCTAAGCACCACTCTAATACTACATTATTTGGTATCTAGAGCCAGGTACGTTCTTGCATCATGGGCTGTAAAAGAAGAAAACATGGTGGAATAGTACAAGAATCTGCTCTAGAACGCGTGATGAAGCGAGATCAATTGGCCGAACTTACACGACGGGTTCAAGTGCTCACTTGACAAGTGATAGCTTTGCAGCAGCAGTCAGAGCACCGTCAATCTCCATCCCCTGTTATTGCGGATGATTGGGAAGACGAAGATAAAGAACATTCTTTTGCTGACTTTGATTGCGAGGAATTTCTTTATGATGCTTACAACTTATGATTCCAAAAGATTGGATTCCGAGTTGAAGGTAAAAAATTCTAACACTTCAAACTTTGTTGATGGGGTTGAAAAAAAAAATTATCTTTATTCTTGAAGTTGAAGAAAAATTGGATTTTATCGATTGGGATTTACCCCCTGTGTTTGATAAGGAGTCTGTTGAAGATGAGATGTGATGTATTATCAAATTGATTCTGGTTATGATTCAACTGTTGATAAAAGGATTACAGTATCATTACAACTACCAGATTTTGAAAAAAAGATTGTTATGGAGCAATCATCATCTCTTGTTTATGTTGATCCTTTTTTGTTGTGTGCGAAGGTCTCCTCTAGATCCAGATTGGTATATGAGTCGTCTTCTTTTGATTCGTTTGTGAAGGAAAAGTGTAGACTGTCTCAAAGTGAATATGGAAAAGAAACAATATCTATGATACTACTATTGCTCAATAAAACTCGAGGACGAGTTTCCTCTAACAGTGGGAGAATGATGCAGATGCATAACATAATTGGAGCTTTTAGATGATTGGAAATGAAGATTTTAGTTTATGGAAAGGTTACTTAACAAGTTCTATTAATCAAAGTGTGTTGTCAGGGTCAATATAGCAATGTAAAAATAGGATAAATAATATGGACGAAAATAAGAATTTAATTAAGTTTAGTAAGTTATTTATTAGGTTTAGAAAACTAGGGTTTCTTGATTAGTTATGTTTTCTTAGGCTATAAATAATTGTAATCGCCTCATTAGAGGATAGGTTTTTTGTTATTAAAAATATTGATTATAGAGTTGAGAGCTTTTTATTTTGTGTTCTTGTTTGTGAGCTATTTTAGATCTAAGCACCATGCTAATACTATATTAGGAGGGGACATAAAAACCATTTGACACACGCCTATAGCCCTATATCAATAGCGGCTACAAATTTGCTTTGGATTTTTTCACTAGTGGTGGTATCCACCAATTTCTTTTTACTTTTCTTTTGTTTTTTTGTTTGTGGGCTTTGGCCACACACCTATAGTCATTGTTCTAAAAAAACGCTAGGCAGTAGTCGGGCGGTGGGAGAGCGCCTAGCGCCTAGGCTTTCTAGGTGGCGCCTAGACGGGTTAGGTGCTAGGCGGTTTTTTTTCCTAATATATCTTATAATATATATAGTAATGCACACCTATACTACAAGAAATGAAGAAAATCATTTACCATAACTCAAAAAATAAACACAAATAAAGATACTTAAAAAATGCGTAATAGTTGAAGAAGATCGACTTCATATAAAAACATACTCTTTCTTTTAGTGACAATATAATTTAAATTGGGCTTTAGTTTTTTAAACTCATTCAAATCTTAAACCTACATAGGTTTTTAATTTGTCAACATTAAAAAAAAAAAAAAAAAAAAAAAAAAAAAAAAAACTTGATTGGACGCCTAATCGGTCCACCACCTAGCCAAAACGACTTGGGCCTAAGTGAGTCAGTTGGGCACCCCCTGACGCCTAGAGACTCTAGACCGATTTTTGGAACAGTATTTGTAGTAGTGGCGGCTAATTGAAAAACCATTGGGCCTAGTTATGCTATCCCAGCACAGTGCTATGGTGACATATGTCACATCAAACCATTGTACTTATTTAGCCTAGTCGACAACATTTTTTATTCTTTTCATAATTGAGAAGTTGGTGACAACATTTTTTATTTAGCCTAGTCGACAACATTTTTTATTCTTTTCATAATTGAGAAGTTGGTGGCCCCCACTATAGTGGATATTTCAAATAGATCCAACGGTGTTGTTTCCGAGTGCCAACAGATCGATCTCTTGATATAGGAAGGAATTGCTCTTTTTTCATGGCGTCATTACATACGTTCATATAGGCCCCATTACATACGTTCATCTGACCATTCAATCACATGACATATATATATACCCCCATTCCATATGGTTCTTCTCATTACATCTTCAAACAACAAAAACCAGATCACTTCAGTTGAGTTTGTGTAATGGCAGCAAGTAATGTGAAGGTTTTGGGTGCATGGCCTAGTCCATATACCATGCGGGTAAGAATTGCTCTTAATTTGAAAAATGTGGACTATGAGTACCTTGAGCGGAACCCTGAACGTGGGCCCCCTGAACTTAGCGAACTTATACACAAAACCAACCCAGTCCACAAGATGGTCCCGGTTCTGATTCATAATAATAAGCCCATTTGTGAGTCACTCATTATTGTTCAATACATCGATGAGGCTTTCACGTCTGGTCCTTCTATCCTTCCTTCTGATCCTTATGATCGTTCCGTTGCTCGGTTCTGGGGTGCCTACATAGATGATAAGGTACGTAATGACACTAGTTATGGTCCATTAGAAGTACAAAAAACATTACATCTAAGAATTTATTGTTGCTTCTATTTTGCAGTGGTACAGCTCATTATTTGGGACTCTTCAAAATAAAGACTGAGGAAGAGATAAAACAACTATAGAAGGATTGTCCACAACATTTGAATTACTAGAAGAGGCATTTGAGAAGATTAGCAAAGGAAAGGACTTCTTTGGTGGAGATACAATTGGGTACATTGATATAGCATTTGGGACCAACTTAGCGTGGGTCAGGGTGTTCGAGAAGCTCAACCTTGTTAAGTTACTCGATGAAACAAAGACGCCCAATCTTTATGCATGGTCTAAGAAGTTTTGCTCCGTTCCTGCGGTTAAGGCGGGTATATTTCCTGAGACTGATAAGCTCTTGGAGTTCGTTAAAACGCTGATTGCCAAATACGATGGATTGCTACATCATAGAGAGAATGTGTAATCATAGGGAGTGTAAGACAGTAAGAGTGATCGAGTGGTTGTGATTAGTGTAATTATCTCGCGTTCAAATGTTGTTTGTTTGGAATAAAAAACGCGTACATAAAGGTGGTGTGTTGAATAAAACTTGTTGGCATCTTTTCCTTTTTTTTTCCTGATAAATTCTTCAGTTCATTCGTTCTAAGAAACAAAAGATAGGACTGGGTGCCCATCATACAAGCATGTGAATCCCTCGTTATTGTTGGGGATTACACCAATACCAATCGGTTCCCCCCACTACACAGATAATTTGTATGAACACACTTCAACTCCAGATAAATCTCAAATATCACAAACTACCTATACTAACATGCCCAACTCGCTAAACAACTATTAACAAATGGATAATAATGTAAAAGCGGTAAAAGCAAACCACAACACAAAGATTTACCGTGGTTCGGCCAATGATGCCTACTTCCACAAGAGTCAGTTCTTAATAACGTGGGAAGGAAGATTACAATATTTCCTTTCAGTCTCTCACCTTACTAGATCACTCTTATCTCTTTCTGAGGGTTGTATCTTTGTAAAGGTTCTCTCTTTTGTTTTAGTCTTGATTCCAATCCTTTCCTGGCTTGTTTGGTTTTGTTAGGTTTTCTTCAATCTTGTGCCCACCAAAAAATAGACGAAATAAGAATGCCAATGATATCTTGACTCGAGCGCTGGTCGCCTCTCTATGGCGGTTGGCCCTATTCTATTGGAACCACGAAGCGAAATGAGCCCTCTTTGAGCTTTGGCCGCGACTATCGAACTGGAACTTCAGAAGTCGGCGCTTCATCCTCCATCCGGCGGCTCGACATTTCAACGCCGAATTAAGCCGTTTCTCTCCGGCTTTGTTTTCTCTCCTCATGTGAGGGATAACTCAATGAGCTATTGTTCACAAGCCATTTGTGAATCCCTCGTTATTGTTCAATATATTGGTGAGGTCTTCACCTCGGGTTTTCTATTCTTCCTTCGCCGATGCCTATGATCGCCGCCATCGCCGGGTTACGGGCTGCTTACATTGATGACAAGGTATTCTTGCGTGCTTAGAAGTGCAAAAAAAAAAAAAACTCGTCTAATAATTTATTGTTGCTTGTATTTTGCGATGGTTCAAAATTTCATATATTATTGGCTTACTCTTAAAGCTAAGACCGAGGAAAGAGAAGAAAAACTATAGAAGGAGTGCCCAATTTTGAATTATTAGAACGGGCATTTGAGAAGATTAGCTAAGGAAAGGACTTTTCGCGGTAGATATCTGATTGGGCATAGTACAAAATATCCCCTTATATATCCCGATATTTGGGGATATCTATCCATATTCCGAAAAAGATATATAAATATCACGATATGTTCGTAGATATATCATTTGCAAATATCGGTGATATTTCAACGATATTTAGATATTTGGAGATATTTTATGATATTTTGTGTATATAATAATTTTATTTAATATTTACTATTATATTTCAAATAAATATAAATAATGTATCATGATATATCAAGAAATATCCACAATATCTACGATATTTTTCGATATTTTGGATATATCCACGATATTTGCATGTGAAACAATGTCAAATATCCCCAAAGAAGGAGATATATCCACGATACATATCCAGAAATTGAATATCGATAAATATCCATATCCTGATATTTTGTACTATGCAGTTGGGTACATCTATGGGTCCATTATTTTTAACTCAAAGTTTGACTCAATTTCTTAGTCATAGGGTTTTCTTAATCTGAGTTGATATTTTCTTTAGTAGTGAGTCAATAGGACCCACGCACTTTACATTTTAAACTTTTTTTTCTCTGGTTGAGATGATTGATGAGACAGATTTAAGCTTTGTTATAGCAAATTCATATATGTATAATTTTAGAAGTTGTAAGTAGTCAAGTCTCTACATCAAATACCATTAATATTGAGTAGTTGAGAATGCTTCCAGTGATCCACGTCGGTCTCTTTTTTCTCTCGAGACCCGACACATAAGATTTTTCATAAAAAGTAATTCTAAAGCTTTTTTGCCGATTTGGTAACCCAAAATAGATAAAAACTTATTTCCATATTCTCTTTTCAATTCTATAAAACACTCTTTTCAATTCTACAAAATACTTCCAACTCTGCAAAAAAAAAAAAAATTATCTCTTCAAACCCTCTCTCTTATTCATTTCTTCTTCCAAAATTAAACTAAGAAATTGTTCAAGATGGAACACTTTCTGTCTCTCCTTCACACTTCTCAAAACAAAATGAATTTTGCATAATGAGTTTATTTTTATCTGATTCTGCTTGGTCAGCCACAAAATTTCGGAAATCAAGTAAGTATTTCTTTTCCTCCCTTTGTTTCAATTTCCCCTTTTGCTGCCCAATCGCACTAGACATTAGTGATATCAAAGTTCCAATGTGGACCTTGGTCCTGATAGACAACTGATTGTTAGAATTTGGTTGACACTCTGACCCTGTTGTGTTGGGTTGCCTCGATCCTATGCCAGTCACTCGCTCGACCAATATTTCTGGAGCGCAGTAGATATAGGTTTTCGTATGAGATTTCCCGTAAGCATGGTTTTGCTTTCTTCCTTCTCTATGTGTTTTGGGTTTGAGGGGAGGGGAACAAGTTTGCCGTTAGTATGGTGGACCTTGGTCTTGAGAGATGATTAGACAACCTGTTAGTTTGGTTTGGTTGCCTCTACGCTCATATAAGTTGTGATTGGTTTGCCTCGAACTTGATTGCTATCGGCGAAGATAACTATGTACAAGCTGCAAAAATCGGGGATAGTCTTACGTTTTCTCAAGAGGATAGCAAGGCTTCAGTTTTGGCAACAAATGCTTGCTTTTATAACCGCTTTTTGAAAGGGGATCTTCTTGGAATGCAAGCACTCGGGCAAAAAGGGACAATGTTTGTTGTGTGCATCGTGGTGTGAGTGGAATATCTGTTTCTGAGATGATCGTTTCTCGGCAACACCTCTAAAATCCCTCCCCCATCTTTTGCTAAGGAACTTCGGGAAAAGATATTCGATAACACCACCTTTCCTTCCGAAAGTACTATATGAGCGAGGTTGAGAAATAAAAAGATATACAAAACTATTTTTCATAGGTTTTGCTAATATCTTTCCTTCTATGTGCGCAGGTGTGTGAATGAAATAAAGGTTAGACCATTTTTCTACAAGTATAGTGGACCTACTTTGGAAGTGGAGGCTCTCGTCACACGCGTGGTTGGCGTCGTTCGTGGTGATTGTAGTATAATGTTCGAACTCCGGTGATCCCGTTGGATCAATTATAAGAAAGACATGGCAACTCGGCGGTGGTTATGAGGGCCAAGTATAAGACTTCAAGAAAGGATCCCGTGTTGTGGTGCTTATAATCATGGAAGACAAATTTTCATTTACACTTGATGATCCTAATGTGTCGTGAAACTTAATGTTGGGGTTCGGCTCAATTCAAAAGCACCGGTTTATGAAGGAAGGAAACCACAAACAAGCCCTTCTAAATCTTACAATAGATCCTTCTATTAAAGGCGGGAGGTTGCATTTTTAGTTTGAGAAGTTCTCTCGAGCACGATGTTTGCCGTGATTTTGTGAGCAAAGTCCTTACTAAGCTTCAAGCTACCAAATCATCTCGAGAAGGATCCTAAACCGGTTTAAAAAATCGGTGATGAACAACTTAGTATCATTGAGATAGAACTTCAATGAAGCCGCTTCAAGAGGATAGTAACCTGCGAAATTACATAAGCAATTTGTCATCGGTGGTGTGTTGACCTAAACCAATTCGGGCAACAAGAAAGGAGTTGCTTACTGGCGATGTCAAAAAGGCTCCAAAACAACAAATGGGATTTAAAAGGGCTATGATTGCGGATGTCGGACCATTGGTGATGGTCGAGCAACAAAGTCACATTTAACTTGACCCCGAGATCATCCATCGATTTTTCTTTGAAAACCAACAGTTCACAAGGCATATCTGAATTTTGTTCCTCGCAAGATGTCAAAAATGGACTTTTAGACCAAATATTGTCGAAAGGAATATCTGCTTAGGACAAGAAATGTTGTTTTCTTGCAGCAGCTGAACCCCATCAAGATGAGGAGCTTGTTGTTTTTCTTAAGCATGATGAAATATTGGCAAATGAAGTTCACGGAAGCTTAGATGAGTTGATCCAACCTTAGACATGGAAGGCGATCAAGGTGATGATTACATTTTTCTTTTGGGTTCTCCATTCTACCGATTCTAAAAGGCATGTGACAATTTTTCCCTTTGAATAATGCAGTCATGTAGCTCCTTCGGTATGTATCGGCTCAAAATGTTGTCCGGTCCATAGAAAGAGAAACATCAAGGACTTCTCCTCGAACCAAGAAGCCGAGTTTTCTTCTTTTATATATAATTTGATTGATTACCCTTTACATAGTTTTTTCAATAATATATTTTCTTTTTTTTTGTTTGTTTGTTTGTTTGTTTTGTTTGTTTGTTTTTTTTGCCAATTAGCAACCAACAATTGTTATCTACTTAAGCAAAAATGAAAACCAATCATAAACAACCTTTATATCATTATATGTGTTGTTGTATTTTATGACTTTCGGTTATACACGATAATGATGTTGATGATACTAACTAAAACACATGTTTAGTACAAAAGCTCTGATTAATTCTGGTAGTATTTTCTACAAAGAATGGTTGGTAAATATAAGGCATTGATCTACCCTGAATTCTAGATAGGCAAAGTAGGTTTCTTTAGATGCTAGGTTTTCCAAACCACAAAGAATACATCAGTTGACACAGCCATGTATGATTAGGCTGTACTCAAATATTGAAAGTCGAAAATATTTATAAAGGCAAGTAGGCAAATAGAAATCAGGGTTGAAATTTTCGAAAGTAATTTGTAAGTTTTATTGTAAATCAGATTTTTCTCATATGAAAGAGTCTACATAATGAAAGGTTTAATCACCCATCCTACAACAAAGAACTTCAATGTTTTCTTTTAAAATAGAAAAATGGGTGAGAAACAGCCATAACAGACTAACAGCATAATCCTAAATGGTATGTTCTTCTAAAGCGAGCTCATTTCCGTCGCTAAAGATACTTGCTATTCCCATTGATTGTTCGAAGTACATTGCGACGTGGGATTGTGGGAGTAAACATTAAAAGAAACTGTTCAACCTATTTGATGATAAAACAAACAATAAATCGGTGCTCTAGATTGAAGACATATTGGAGGTGGAAACTGGAAACTGACCAATCAAAGGGATTAGGTACTACTCTTTTAGTCTTTCTCAATAGGCTGCATTCCTATGCAGAAAACTTCAAAAGGTGCAACCATGAAGGAGCCTAAGAGGAAAAAATGTCTTACCATTGTGAAATATTCTCCAAGTACAGTGTAAGTCTGACTGCCTATATTCAGTAAACATGAGTGTCTCAATACTGGATTATATTTTAAGGACTAGCCGAAAATCAAAACATGATGCCCCTTCTAATACTTTTTAAGAAGTATGATACCAATCAATTCCATTCATTCACCATTGGTTCATCCCTTGATTTTTGATATTGCATAGTAATGTTTTCTTGCTTTCACACATACTGTTTGCTTCGGAAGGAGGTGGAGAGCAGAAGTTGTATCCATTGAGACCCACCCAGAATATCCTCTTGCATTCCACAATGTGAAGGTTTTAGTTTCCTGCCATTTGCATGAATCTCATGAATCTCATGGACTGAATCTCTCAATTTCTCTCACATAATTTTTTTTGTTTTGTTTTTAATTATAGATTGCGGTTTGAACAGAAGAAGAAAGGTGTTTTTCAAGTCTCTTTAACAATTGTAAACATATCCAGTTTTCTACTCACTTTTAGCTTAATAGATTAGCAATTTACTTTATTCCTAAAAAAAATTAAAACCACTTTAATAGACATTCGCGCTATAAATTATTTATGTTCGAATTTGTTGCAGATTTTATCACTCTTGCATCAAACCCTATCGTGCAACCTAACAGAGGTATCAATTTTTTCTTTATTTTTCCAATATCTTCTTCTTTGTTTCTTCCCTGCATTTCATTTCACTACAGTAATTCCGAGTTATGTGCCTTCACCAACGGCTGTACACTTTTCTAGATTGTTGAATACTTTCCTTGATATATTTAGTTTGATAATTCATAGTTGCTGCTATGAATTAATTTGATGAAAAGTCCGTTCGAGCTAATAACCTTTGATTTGAATGTTTATATAGTTTTGATATTCAATAACATCTATAAATGAATGTATTGGTTTAATTTGTTGTTGGTGCTTTCCACGCATTATGGTGATGCCATGTTAACGAGATTTTTAGTAGCAAGGTTGATGAACCCAATGAAAGCAGATTAAGATGTTGGTTTCATGGAAGAAATGGAGGGAAGAGTTTGTACCATTGGGTTTTATTCCCGATTCCGAAGGGCCTGATTAGTTAAAAGCTAAAAAAATTATTTGCAAGGACCAACCCCAATTCAAGAGTAAGTATACCCTTTTTTCCCCTGCCTATTATTGTGCAGGAATTTAGTAGTCCCCTTTATGTTTTGGGGTGGTTTAACTTACCACGTATGCACTAGCTAAACTACTAACACTACCACTTGATTGTGTACTATTGTATTAACAGTCTTCCCCACGACAATCATCAAATCCTATAAAATGCCCTAGAGAGCCAACCAAAGACATAAGGGCGCTTTAGACCCTGTCTAACTCCTGCACTTAGACAAGCACATAGCCACCTCGATAATTCAACTATCTTGATCTATTATAAGTATACTTGTAATTCGCAAACAAAACTGAAACAAAGTACAGAAATTGAAATGAAGAATACAAGCTTTTGTTTCATAGAAAAATAAGCTTCACCAAATCACCCGATTATATCAAGAACTGCTCTTATCATATTACAATCTCGAACGAGCGTTATTAAAAAAAAATGGCTACTATTATTCATATTTTTTTATACCAAAAGGAAATACAAAATGACAAAGAAAACTACTAACAAACTATAAGAAGAAGAAAAAAAGCTGAAACAGGAGCATACTTCCTAGGCCAGCTATGACATAATATGATCTCCACGATGATCGGCAAGGCAATCGCAAAGCATCAACCTAAAAAGGTGGTTTTGGGGAGATGATAACCCATTGTTCCATACCACACTTTTCAGGTATGTAAGGCGCCTTGACATTTATATTTCCCATCCTTATCCGCTCAGCCCGAGAAGTGTGAATAACTTTTGCCTATAATTCCACGAACGAAATTCAAAACATCCCCAGTGGTCCAAGTCATGTGAAACAGTTCACCGCTTGAGTTGCCTCCTTGCCAAAGTTGGGTTTTTTGGGGGATGTAAACTTTGTAACTCACCTGCCACATAAATGAAAACGGGTATGAGTGCTCAAGCTTGGTATAATATTATCTGTGGCATCCATATTTTTTTCTTTAATCAAAGTAGTTTTGCTTCACATTTGTTTGATTGTCTCTAGGTGGGAAAAGGTGAAACACACGCAGCTTTTGGTGTGTACCATTATTTAACAACTTATATAGAACGTATTTTCGAAATATGTTTTTACCTTTCCCAACCTGTTTTTTTTCTTATAATGAAACCCGGCCATAATCCAACCAATGTTGAGAAAATTCCCTGGAACTTGAATATCATATCTATAGCTTCACCACTAACACCATTTTATATCCAACAACACTTGAATTTAAGCAAAAAAATATAGAAACAATGGAGTCAAGATTTCTTTCAATGCTCATTGTTTTGATTGCAAGTAAAAGTTATCTTTTACCTTCTACTACATTCCAATCCACTATGGATTGCAACTAAAAGTTAAAAAAATTATTCCTCTTTCCCTTTATGCAATATTTTCAATGCAATTGCATTTCTAATGTTTTAGTGTCTTAGTTTCAAGAAAAACCACCATTTCATAATACCGTTTCTTCTTGCCAAAACTTAGAATAACTTCGAAAGCAACTTATCCTTGTCTTGATCACATAATGGAACAAAAATAGTCTAATTAAGCAAATCAATACTTTAACATAGAAAGAGTACCTATTACCCTGTAAGGTTTTGAAGGCATTAGACACAGAATCTTTGTACTATCTGGCGATACCATCACGTGCTACAACACCTTATACCTGCAATAAAGTAAGGAAACCACCACCAGCCAGTACTTGGTTATTAGAATTGCTAGACTTTACAATCTAATTTACACATGTGACATATCATCAAACGATTAATTTTGTAATGAAAAAAAAAAAACTTGGATTAGTACTCACGGACTCAACTTGAAGCCATTCGAAAGTCATGGTTAGAATAAGAATAACAAAACAACATTAGTTCTTCTTCACTATCTCTACCAATATTTTAGAAATCATTTTGGAGGTTTTACATTTTGCTTCTGTAACCGAAATGACCGAGCGTGTATATCGGGTTTCCTAGCACACTCTCTGCATCGTATTTGATAATATGAATCTCGAGGGTGTAAATCTCCAAGGAAGAATCTTCTCTGACCTGGATAAAGAGTCCCACACGATGCTTTGATGTTGGGATTTCAGAACAACATGCTGTCACATTTGCTGCAGGATTGGCTTGTGAAGGCCTTAAGCATTTCTGTGCCATCTACTCATCATTTTTGCAGAGAGCTTATAAGCGGGGGCATTTTTCATTTTTAGTATTAGTTTATTCTTTAGACATGATCTTATTGCTAAATATGGAGTTAATCTCTAACATAAAAAATAAATATTGTAGCATATAACTCACGACAAAGGGATAAATAAGTGACGTTGCAGATTTACATCAAGCAGAAACTGTGCTCATTAACAATATACATGATGGACAACATGAATCAGAAGGACAGGTCAAGTTCATAACAGAAGCCTGGGCACAAATAATTGATTGCGGTATGCTCAAGTGGACCTATGCCTATGGATATTACCTACACGAAGATGAACACCGCAAAGAGGCGCTCTTTGAGTACCTTCAAGGTGAGGCTGAGTTTTGGTTAGAACGTCTTCATGAATGTGCAGAGAATGGATTAAAAAGGTTCCTTGATGCTAAGGAACCGGAAGATTACCGGGAGTTCCGCACAAAGCTAACCGATCCGACGAGGGTGACTAAGCATTACTTTGCAAACTGGTCCGAAAGCTTCGAGAATGGAATGACCTTAGGTGATGTGGACGGATAAGCGCCAAATGGCTTGGGATGGAATGACGAGTTGCAAGGTGGGATGGGTGAGGAAATAACCCGAGTGGTCGGCATCACTGGAAGACCAAAGCTCTTAGGATTACTTATCCTTGCCGGATGTACATCCAAAGACCGATAAATGCTTCGACTCTCCTGCTTAATTAATGCTTCGGCGGTTTGGGGACAAAAATAGTGCCATAGAGATCAAAGCGATAAATGGATCTTAAATTCTTAGGCTCTGTTTGATAGGTCATAAGAGCTATGGCAAAGACAAATTTCGTCACCATTAATATTAAAATGTAGATTCTTTTTTTCCTATAAATATAAAATGTGGTTCGTTATGCATTCAAATTGAACTCAGTGGCAACTGCCAAGCATGAGTAGAGGAACTCTTAGGGCACGACAGTGGAGCACGTCAGTGTATACAGTTTGTAATGGGCGACAAACTGCACCGAAATGTATGAATCTTTCTTTGGGGTTAATTTTTCAGCAATTATTAATAGGATGTGATCGGGAAGGTCTAACCAATCAACGCTATCATCGGCGAGCAGTTCTTCTAACACCTTTGTCCATGTATGAGTAAATGAATTTGTTGCAGCATATGGGCGCAATGTAAATGTGTAGATTTGTTTAAACTGTTTTGGGTTGTTAGGGAGAGAGGCGGGCTGGATTTTGTATCGAAGAACGGGTTATGGGGTTCTGTTGGTTAGGAGATTGGATTGAATTTAGGTGTTGCTGTAAAACTGTTTTATGACTGAGAGGGACAACCACATACCCTAAGAGGACTGCTCTTATCATATTACAATCTCACTGAACGTTATTAAAAGAAATGGCTACTATTATTCATATTTTTTTATATCAAAAGGAAATACAAAATGACAAAAAAAAACTACTAACAAACTATAAGAAGAAGAAAAACTGAAACGGGAGCAACCTAAAAAGGTGGTTTTGGGGGAGAAGATAACCCATTGTTTCATACCACACTTTCAGGTATGTAAGACGCCTTGACATTTATATTTCCCAGTCCTTATCTGCTGCAGTGAAGTGTGAATAACTTTTGCATGTAATTCCACGAACGAAATTCATTTTTCTATTATTTATTCAAGTGGACTTGGGGCTATTGAATCATTAGTTATCAATGTGCATATATTATTTATTAAAGTGGATTTTGGGCTTTTGAATCGTAAATTATCAATGTAGCAGGCTCGGCCGCAGGCGGGCTAATTGGCTAGTTTGTCTATAGCATTCCGATGACTTTGTACGAGTGAGACGTATTTTTCTATGACTGTGTTGGTTGAGCAGAAAGATGCTTAAGTATATTGAAGGCAAAAATCTTTGGTGTTTCAGTCGCACCATTTAGTTGACTAATTGGGGGCCAAGATGCAATATCAATTAGGACCAAGACGATTCACAGTTGAGTGTCCTAGCTGAAAACCTCACACCAGTGTGTTAACAAGTTGGGGAAGTAGAGGAAAAAAGTTAAAACCTTTTGTAAGTGGTGTTTGACTCTTTGGTCTTCTATTCAATTCATCGTCAATGATTGCCTTAATTTAAACTTTTCTGCCGCCGCGAAGATGTTTTCCTTTCTGTTTTTTAGTTACTGTGTTTTATTTTGCATTCATTGGTTTCAATTTGAGTTTTAACAAAGAAGAACTGAAGAAGACGAGATGGGAAAGAAAAACAAAAGGAAAAAAAAGTTAAAAATGTAAAGTGCGTGGGTCCTAATGACGTCACTACCAAAGAGAATATCAACTGGTTAATCTGATTAATTTGAACCGTTAAGATTATTTCAATCAAAGGTCTAAAAATTGAGTTAAATATGAGTAAAAAAAAGTTGAGTCCCATGAACCGGATACTTTATTTATTCTTTTTAGATGACGTCCATATGGGACCAATCCTACTTTTTTTATCTTTACTAGCTACTGTGCACGTGGTACCCACGTGGGATCTACAGATTTTTTTTTAAGTTTATAAATATTAAATTACTATTTTATCCCTTAAAAATTAAAAAAATAATAAAAAAATATAAAATGACCAAAATACCCCTACGTCCACACACATTCACTATTCACTCGACCCCTCGTTTTTCTATATATTAAAGATTTCTATTTTGAGGTCTATTTTTGAGGTCCTATTCCCTCATTTATCTATATATATATATATATATATATATATATATATATAGTTCTATCCTCTTCAATTGAGAAAGAGTTTCTAGAGTGTCCACGTGTCATGGCTAATTAAGAAAAAGTATGAGACAAAATAGGATTTATCTTTATATATATACTAGATTTTAGACCCGGGCATACGCTCGGGATCTATTAAATATTTTGTGTGCTGAAAAGGCTTTACAAAATGTCTCACACAAATTTTCGAATTAAAATATATTTTTATTAAAAATAAATAGAAATACGTTAATGACCAGTGATTATGGTGCATAAGTACTTGAAAACTAAGGGATCAAATTGAGATAGCATATTCACTTTGTGGTTTAGGATATTAATCCGTAATTTTTAAATAGAATTATCTTAAACTCGGTCTAGCTTGTATAATAGTTTTCTTAGATTTATAGTGATTTAGCGGCAAATTTTCGAATCAGAATATATTTTTATTGAAAATAAACCGAAATATGTTAATGAAAGCAAATGATTATGGTGTATAAGTACTTGGAAACTAAGGGATTAAATTGAGATAACCTTTTCACTTTATGGTTTAGAATATTAATCCATAATTTTCAAATAGAATTATCTTAAACTTAATCTAGCTTGTATAATAGTTTTATTAGATTTATGGTGATTTAGGTGTAAATCATCACCATTCAACTTATGTACTAATGTGTACAAATCACTAAAACAGATTGATTATTTTCATATCATCAAAAATACACTACCCTCATTTGAAAAGATTTATCACATGAACGTGTCCTATGAACGGGTGTCATTATATTAAATTATTCTAAAAATATTAGCAACTATGCATAACTATGAAAAAAAAAAAAAAAATTATATTAATTACTCATTTAAATTTCTTGCACCATTCTCTATAAAAGGAAGCACTAAACCTTGATAAAACTCATCGACTTCTTTTTTATTGTTAGGTTTAATAATATAAGTTTGATTAAAGTTTTGTGAGAATGTCCAATGCGCCAAAATAATATTGAAGCTGCTTGAATAGCAAGACATTCCCAATCACAATAAAAAAATTATAATAAATACTATTTAAAATGCAAAACTATATTTGTCGAGACATTTATTCTCTACATATAATACAAATATGTTTTAGGGTTATTAGTTCAATGCATTTGCATCAAGTTTTTGATTTTCCATTAATTATATATTCTTTGAGATTAGTTTAATGTAATGCGTTGCATCCAGGTTTAAATTTTTCATTAATTATTCTTTAAGGCTAGTTCAATGCGATTGCATCAAGTTTCCAATTTTCATTAATTATTATTTGAGGTTAGTTCAAGGTACCCAATTGTATTCACTTTATGATTTTCAGTTAGTTATTCATTAAGGTTAATTCAAGCAGTTGCATCCAATTTTCGATGTTTAGTTTAATTAGTCTTTGAGATTAGTTTATTGTATTTGCATCCATGTTCCAATCTCCCGTTAATTACTCTTTTGAGGTTAGTTTAATACATCCTCAGATCCGGATTCCGATTTCCTATTAATTGTTTTTCTAGGTTAGTTCGATAGTTTACAATTTCTATACGGTTTACATATATGTAAGGGTCTGTTTTTATAAATTCACTTTCGTTTTGGGTTCCTAATTACTCGTAATTATTCATGTGAGAAGGCTAAAAAAGTGGACATTTATGCTTTGAGGTCAGTGCGATGCAGTTACATCCGACTTCCGATTTCTAGTTAACTATTTTTTGAGGTTATTTCAATGCATTTGCATCCAATTTTTTATTTTCCATTAGTTAATCTCTGATTTTAGTTTAATGCAATTGCATCCAGTTTTTGGTTTTCCGTTAATTATTCTTTGAGGTTAGTTCAATGCAGTTGCATCCGATTTTCGATTTTATGTTAATTGTTTTTTGAGATTAGTTCAATGCATTTGCATCAAGTTTCCGATTTCCCATTAATTATTTTTTTAGGTTAGTTCAATGCAGTTACATCAAATTTATAATTTCCGTTAATTATTCATTAAGGTTAGTTGATCTTGGTTTCATCCATTTTTCAATGTTTAGTTAATTAGTCTTTGAGATTACTTCATTGCATTTGGATCCAGCTTTTCAATTTCCGCTAATAACTCTTTAAGGTTAGTTCAATGCATCCGCATCTAGTTTATGATTATTTATGCTTTGAGGTTAGTTCGATACAATTATATCCGGTTTCTGATTTTCCGTTAACTATTCTTTGAGGTTATTTCAATGCATTTGCATTTAGTTTCCAATTTCCCACTAATTATTCTATGAGGTTAGTTCAATGCAGTTGCATTCAGTTTTTTATTTTTGTTTATTATTTTTTGAGTTAAGTTCAATGCATTTGCATCAAGTTTTTGGTTTCCCATTAATTATTATTTGAGGTTTGTTTGATGTATTTGCATACTATTTCCGATTTTTCGTTAAATATTTTTCAAATATTTGCATCCAATTTCTAATTTCCCATTAATTATTCTCTGTCGTTAGTTTAATGCAATTTGTATAAAGTTTCTAATTTTCCGTTAATTACTCTTTGAGCTCAGTTATGTATTTGAATCCAGTTTTCGATTTCCTTATAATTATCTAATGTGGTGTGTAATACCAAGTTCTACCGATCCATCTCAGAGTGTCATTGCAAACACGACATAAAAAGTAAATTATGCTTAATTTACTATGTGGGATCATCGAAGATTATTCAGTTTTCGATTTCCAGTTAATTATTCTTTAAATTATGCATGACTCACTATATGGAATTGATCTTCAAAGATTATCTACGAACGGGTGTTGTTATATTAATTATTCTGAAAAATATTTGTAAATATGCAGAACTATTATATATTAATATTATATTTATCACTAAACCAAATTTCTTATAACGTGAAAACCTCACTCTCCATTAAAAAAAACTTGCATTTGATAAAATCCTTCAACTTCATTTTGTTGTTTAATAATAGAAGTTTGATTGATGTTTTGTGAGATTGCCTAATAAAGCCGAAGTTCATATATATTGAAGCTACTTGAATACTGAAAAGAGATAAGATAAACACCATTTTAAATACAAAACTATATTTATCGAGACATTCCCACAACATATAACCCAACTATGTTTTGAGGTTAGTTCAATGCATTTGCATCCAGGTTTGGACGATTTTCCGTTATTTATATTTTGAGGTTAGTTTAATGCGTTGCATCCAATTTCCAATTCTCGTTATTTATTTTTTGAGATCAATTCAATGCCGTTGCATCCAGGTTTCGATTTACCGTTAATTATTTTTTTTTGGTTAATTTAATACATTTGCATCCAATTTCCAATTTCACGCTAATTGTTCTTCAAGGTCGGCCTCGATGCATTTGCATCCATTTTTTGATTTCTATTAATTATTACGTGAGATTAATTTAATGTATTTGCATCCAGTTTACGATTTCGTTTATTATTTGATAAAGTTGTATTTGCATATAGTTTCCGATTTCCCGTTAATTATTTTTTAAGATTAGTTCCACGCATTTGCATTATGTTTATAATTTATAATTAATTTTTCTTTGAGGTTAGTTCAATGCAGTTGTATTCAATTTCCGACTTCCTGTTAATTTAATCTTTGAGGGTTAGCTCAATGTATTTGCATCCAGTTTCCGATTTTATGACAATTATTTTTTAATGTTAGTTTGATGTATTTGCATCCAAGTTTTGATTTTTTGTTAATTATTCTTTGAGGTTAGTTTAATGTAGTTGTATCCATATTCCGATTTTCTATTAATTAATTTTTAAGATTAGTTTAATGCTTGTATTTGCATCCAGTTTCCGATTTTCCGTTAAATATTATTTGAGGTTAGTTCGATACATTTGCATCCAGTTTTTGGTTCCCCATTAATTGTTTTTTTTTACGTTAGTTTCATTCAATATTATACATATTTTAAAATATTTGTCATTATTGCTTTGTCGTTATTATTATTTTTTTCATTTTCTATTATATATTTTGTGATGTTATTTTTAGTATAATTGTTACGCGTTAAAGATATATTCGAAATAAGTCGGTGTTTTATCATAGTCTCATTGTCACACCCCGAATTTCGACAGAATTCGGAAAAACATTATTTGTCCCCGACTCTTCGATCTCCGAGGTGTGACGCACTCTCCACTTCCAAAACCCATAAACAGTTTTTAAATATGGATAATTAAAACCAATAAAATTTTTAACTTAAACAAATCATCTTCATTATAAAACAATTTACAAATGAAAATGCAAATAACCTTATCTCAACCGAAAATCTATATCACCTCAAAGGAAAACAAGGCCTATCTTGAAATGCGACGCCACGCAAAACCACAAGCAAAGAACCAACCTTCTTCAACACTAAACCTCACAAAACTTATCAACTAGGTTCATTGAATGAACACACCCGATAAGCAAACATGCAAATCGGGTCAACATTATAAACAATCTTTGGTGTGAGTAGCCCTAAAAATACAACCTATAATATACATATATATATACACAACCCATAAGGCGCTTAGTTCCTCCAATCGGTTTTTAACTTTCAACGACTATTATAACATCCTTAAGAATAATAATTAAGGCAAGTAGTTCCTCCACTGAGGCGCCTTAACTTCCAACAACTAATATGACATTCTTAACTACAATAAGTAAGGCAGGTAGTTCCTCCACTGAGGCGCCTTAATTTCCCACTAACCACACAACAAACTATACGCATAATAAATAAGGCATGTAGTTCCTCCATCGAGGCGCCTTAGGTTCTAACGAAACTATAACCAGCCAACCATATACAAATCATCTATCTAGAGATACATCAGTAACAAACATATTACCATAATTATATTAATTAAGGTTTTCTTTGCGTGTCCCTAAAATCACGTCGTATCTATGTCTGACCTAGTTTCCCTGGCTACCACAATCGCTACCCAACGCCGAACATGTACATCCACATGCCTCCCCTTATATAATGAACCACTCGTGCGTAACCACCACCCCGAAATGGATGCCGCGACACCGTAAAAATCTCACACGGAAGCAATTATATAAGTAACGCCACTATTCGGCAAAATATTTATGATCATCGTCTATTTTGCTAACGGAATAATCAAACCACTATTATTCGCTTTTCCCGGGGGTACCGCCATTCAAATTTTAACCGAACGCATGGTCACAAGGGCGCCATTCCATTCGTTATTAAAGCGCCCGAAGGGGCCAATCACATGAGTTGTGGTAGTCGTTTCTAGGATTTTTCGTTATGTAATTTATTCAGTGTCATACATTAATGACTCATAAACATTTCTACTATATCACGCAAGTGTGTCAATTACCTTATTGCACTAAGCCATAATATCTAGAAATATCTCAATTATATCTCATAGTCACTTTCATTCTTTCACGTGCCAATGTCTTATTGCACTACACCACACTCCCGTGGGCAAATATTCACCAATGCTATATTAGCATCTCACATATAAAATAATGGAGTGTATATACATTTCTCCAAGATATTGCATTAATATAAATATCCCAACATATGATATCATATCATAATGCTTCAACGTATCACATACATTTTTATTATAACGTATTAGGAATATAATGTCTCATAACATCTCAATATCATCACGTGTCAAAATACACAACATCAAGGTCAAATCTTTCTTAGATAATGACCACCAAATATATACTAGCTTCCACAAAGATTTTATTACTATATGTGTCCATATAATATACACATAAAACGTGAAGACAATTAAACAAATCCACATCCACAATCAAAGCCCAATATGCTTTTACACACTACTCACGTCAAATCTAAATTAGATAATTTACCAAACAAGTTATACAATATCCGATGATTTTATTACTATATATATCCATATAAACAAACATATGAAAAAGCGGAAAAGTCAACATTCACAAATCAACGGTCAAAGTCAATCTGGTCAATGATCAAAGTCAACGGTCAAAGGTCAACACCTCATGGTCAAGGTCAAACTCAACCCGTCATGGTCAAAGTCAAACCGTCAGTCAAAGTCAAAGGTGAAAGTCAACCGTCCATGGTCAAAGGTCAAAGTCAACCGTCGATGGTCAAAGTCAAACTGTCCTAGTCAAAAGTCAAACTGTCCAAGTCAAACTCAAACTCAACATGTCTCGGTCAAAGTCAAAGGTGTATGGCTCATGGGCTCAAAAAATAGTTCGGACCTAACCCAACCAAGCCCAAACCTTAACCCGAAAGTCTAAAAGTCCACTTATTTATTTTACGGACCCATTGGATTTATTTTAAGTCCTATGGACCGGGTCTCAAGCTATATTAAAATCGCCCAAAACAGGTTAAGGATCGGGCCCAAAGGAAACTAATTAAACCGGTCCAACACACAAAATGGTTCCTCCCATCAATTTAATCCGAACCGGTCCACAAATTAAAACAAAACCGGCCCAACATCAACCGATCTAACCCATAGACTAAGCCAAATTAATCCGCCCAAACAAAGCTTTTAATTAAACCGGGTCCAAAGTACAAATGGGTTCGCCCCAAAACAAACTCATAGAAACTGCCCAAGAAAACTTAACCTAAACCGGGTCCAAAATACAAAACAAATAGAAAAGGCCCAACCACTTAAAACAAATCGGCCCAACCAAAACAAAACATTTCGCCCCCAAAGTAACCAAGCCCAAAGCCCCAAGTTCGGTTCTGTTTCATCTTCTAGATGCCAACAGCCACCACCACCAAAATCGACCGCCACAATCGGCCACCATCCCTCACTTCATCAAATAGGTTTTGTCACAAATCAAAACCAACCAACTTTAATAAAACGAAAATCGAAAATCATCAAAACCAAAACTCTTCCCTAACTCTAGATCCGGAAATTCGCCACCATTAATGGTGCTTCGAGCTCCACTCGACAGCCCTCACTCGGTCCCCATCACTACAAACCATTCAATCCATACTCCCACTCCCAAATCGCTAGCTCAAACCCGAAAAGTAAAAACGAAAACCAAAACCTCCAAAGAACCCAAAGAAAGCGCGCTCTAATCATTAAAGCCTCCTCAAAGCTTTGGCAAAGACCTTGACAACCTCCCACCAAACAAAACAACAATAACCCCTTTCAAGCCGACAAATTTAAAAACAAGCAAAACGAAGTCGACGCCATTAACGTCATTCGAAGCTTCGACAGAGCTTCAAAGCCCTCAACTCATCCAACGACCCCAAACAAGATTTAATATATATCAACAAGGTTCAATAAACTTCGAACAGTTCCAACCCTTATACTGAAACAAATGCTTGTTTTGGCTCGCCGCCATTAACGGCCTCCAAGCTTAAGCTTTGGCAGTTCAAACCAAATTTTCGAGTTTCAAAGATTTTAAATCCGTTTTAATAACGCTAGTTTTTACCAAAGACAGACCAATATTAATAAAACTTTGAATAATTAACATATTTCGTGAGATAGAAAACTAATCTACTCACCTGAATTAAAACCCAACGAATCCTCCGTAGTCCGAACCGTCATGCTCCACCTCTCCAGCAAACCAGCTTCTCTCTGCCTCCATTTTTAATATCTTATTTTTCTCTGAACCCTATTTTCTAGAAAAATGTGTTTATATACTTGGGTCCGAAACCCAAGCCCAACACCGACTCGGGCCCAAAAACCAGGCCCACGTATCCCGAGTCCGATCCGACGAATTTTGAAAATAAAATAATTTAATTAATTAATTAAATAGAAAAATACGTATTTAAAAATACGGGCGTTACACTCATGGACACTAAAATTGTATGATTTGTAATATGGAATTAGTTTCTACAAATCACTTATTTTTTAGCAATTTTTTTATTTGATCAAATATATAAAAATTAGAACAATAAAAGTGTTTGATTCGTAATATGAAATTACATTCTATAAATCACCTATTTTTTAGCAATTTTTTATTTTTTATTTTATCAAATATATAAGAATTGACAATACACTCAAATTCTCCAAATATAAGAATTAGAAATACACTCAAACTCTCCAAAGAGCTCCAAATATAAGAATTATAAATACACTCAAACTCTCCAAAGAGGTTCAATGTAGGTAGGATTGTAGGCTATTAGAAAATATTATCTTTCATATTATAGTGCCACATAGGATAGAGAAAAATCTAACTCTCATATTAGAGTGACACATAGGAGAGAGAAAATCATCCTTTAAAGGTCTCTGTTTTAGTATATAGATAGTAGATTATAGCTCTATCCTCTTCAATTGGGAAGCGTTTCTAGAGTGTCCACGTGTCATGGCTAATTAAGAAAAAGTAAGAGATAAAATAGAAAACAAATATTTATCTTTATACTTTCATAGAGACTCCAGTTTTTCCTAAACTCTATTACTAAATATAAAAAAGTATGATATAAATAAGAAAACAATCACATATAGAGTTTCACAGACTCTCTAACTTTTCCTAAACACTATAGCTAATTACGAAAAAAACAATCTCATCTAGAGTTTCACAGAATCTCCAACTTTTTCTAAACAATATAGCTAATTACTTAAAAAAAAAAAAAAAGGTGACAAAAACTAAATTGCTAAAAACAATAATTTCCAATCGGAAAAATCCATTTTCCTAAAACACTTTCGATTTGATGTGCCATCCACTATGTGATTTAGACATTTATTCAGTTAAGGATTCAAAAAATCACAATTACGGCCACAATAATTATGACATATTCCAATTCTTTAGATATATATTATAGTTATACCCTCACCAATCTATTTTTTTGGAACACTCGCAGGAACTCCAGTTTTTTCTAAACTCTATTACTATTTATAAAAAAAATAGGATATAAATAAGAAAACAATCCCATATAAAGTTTTAGAGAGTCTCTAACTTTTCCTAAACACTATAACTAATTATGAAAAAATAATCCCATCTATAGTGTCACACAATCTCCAACTTTTCCTAAACAATATAGCTAATTACGAAAAAAAAATATGAGACAAAAAACTAAATTGCTAAAAACAATAGTTTCCACCGAAAATAATTTTCCTAAAACCTTTTCGATTTGATGCGCCATCCACAATGGGATTTAAATATTTATTCATAGTTAAGGATTCCAAAAATCACAATTCTAGCCACAATAATTACGACATATTCCAATTAAATTTCTAAATTTCTAAATTTTCAACACTATATATATATATAAATTTGATGTAACTGCATTGAACTAACCTCAAAAAATAATTAACGGGAAATCGGAAACTGGATGCAAATGCAAGCATTAAATTAATCTTAAAAAATAATTAATAAAAAATCGGAATATGGATACAACTGCATTAAACTAACATCAAATAATAATTAACGAGAAATCAAAACTTGGATGTAAATACATCAAACTAATATAAAAAAAATAATTGTCGGGAAATCAGATCTGGATGGAAATGCATTGAACTAACCCTCAAAGATTAAATTAATGGGAAATAAAAAACTGGATGCAACTGCATTGAACTAACCTCAAAGAAAAATTAATTATAAATTGGAAACATGATGCAAATGTGTGAAACTAATCTTAAAGAATAATTAATGGGAAATCGGAAACCGCCTGCAACTGCACTGAACTAATCTTAAAAAATAAACTATATACAAATGCATTGAACTAACCTCAATAAATAATTAACAAGAAATTGGAAACTGGATGGAAATTCATTAAATTAATATCAAACAATAATTAACAAAAAATCGGAAACTAGATGCAAATGCAACCTTATCAAATAATAAGCGAGAAATAAAAAACTGTATGTAAATGCATTAAACTAATCTCACAGAATAATTAACTGAAAATCAGAAACTGGATGCAAATGCATTGAGCTGACCTCAAAGAACAATTAACAAGGAATTGGAAATTGGATGCAAATGTATTGAAATAACTCAGAAAGAATAATTAACGAAATCGAAACTAGATGCAACCGCATTGAACTAACCTAAAAAAATAATGGAATCCAAATTAGATTCAACCGCATTGACCTAACCTCAAAAATATAAATAACGGAAAATCGAACCTGATGCAAATGCATTGAACTAACCTCAAAACATAGTTGGATTATATGTTGTGAGAATGTCTCGATAAGTATAGTTTTGCATTTAAAATTGTGTTTATCTTATCTCTTTCCGTATGATTGGTAACTTCTTCATTGCTCAAGTAGCTTCAATATATATGAACTTTGCCTTTATTAGGCAATCTCACAAAACTTCAATTAAACTTCTATTATTAAACAACAAAATGAAATTGAAGGGTTTTATCAAATGTGAGTTTTTTTTTAATAGAGAGTGAGGTTTTCACGTTATAAGAAATTTGGATGAGTGACAAATATAATATTAATATATAATAGTTCTGCATATTTGTAAATATTTTTTAGAATAATTAATATAACAACACCCGTTCGTAGATAATCTTTGCAGATTCCATATAGTGAGTCATACATAATTTAAAGAATAATTAATGGGAAATTGGGAACTAGATAATCTTTGATGATCCAACATAATAAATCAAACATAATTTATTTTTTATGTCATGTTTGGAAGGACACTATAGATAGATCAGTAGAAGTTGGTATTACACGTACACCACATTGGATAATTAAAAGAAAATCGAAAACTGGATTCAAATACATAACTAAGCTCAAAGAGTAATTAACGGGAAATCGAAAACTTTATGCAAATGCAATAAACTAAACTCAAAAAGTAATTAACTAGAAATCGAAAACTGGATGCAATTGCATTAAACTAACGCCAGAGAACAACTAACGGAAAATTAGAAAATAGATGCAAATCCTTGAAAAATATTTAATGGGAAATCGTAAACGGTATGCATTAAACATTAAACAAACCTTAAATAATAATTAATAGGAAACCAAAAAGTGGATGCAAATGCATTGAACTAAACTCAAAAAATAATTAACATAAAATCAAAAACCAAATGTAACTGCATTGAACTAACCTCATAGAATAATTGGTGGGAAATCAGAAACTAAATGCAAATATGCACTGAAATAACCTCAAAGAATAGTTAACGAGAAATCAGAAACCGGATGTAATTGCATCGAACTAACCTTAAAGCATAAATAATAAATTGGATGCAAATGCATTAAACTAACCTCAAGAAATAATTAACGGAAATCGAAATTGGATGCAAATTCATTGAACTAACCTCAAACAATAATTAACTTGAAATCGGAACTAGATGCAAATGCAATCTTATCAAATAATAAACGAAAATCGAAAACCGGATGCAAATACATTAAACTAATCTCACAGAATAATTAACCGGAAATCAGAAACTTGATGCAAATGCATTGAATTGACCTCAAAGAACAATTAACATGAAATTGAAAATTGGATGTAGATGTATTGAACTAACCACAAATAATAATTAATGAGAAATCGAAAACTGGATGCAACTGCATTGAAATAACCTATATGGGATTATGAGAAGGGTGATCAAAATTTTAGAAACATTCTTATTCCTAATGAACTTTTTTATGGGTTAAGAGTATTACCTCTTAGATGAGCTAATTAGGATTTCTCTCCCACTAAATGGGTCCTAGCGTAATAATTGTTAACCCATTTTTTATTGATGAACTTGTGGGATGTGAAGGCGATGAGACTGTATACTTAGGTGATAAAGACACAACTACACAAGTCCTGTTTCATATCATAACACCTAGCTGTGCACAATACCCTTGGTGCCTAACTTCCTAGTTGTTTATAAAATGAAGATGCACTTACGTGAAGGGTTCTTCTTCTAACTTCCTAGCTAATTGTTATTGTAGAAGAAAATGTTCTTCCTGACTCCTGAGCACATATCATTAAATTAGATTAATTTGGTGTGTAAAACATGATGACCAAAACGTAAAACATATGCTTTTGTTGACATTATGAACACAAATCGTGAATATATTATATATATCTAAGTCATTCTGCATGTGCTCAAATTACGTAGTAGTTAGCAGCCTCACCAAATTAATATTATCTTTTAAAGTAGGGGCTCATACATAGATACAAGTTGTTATTTATCCATCCAATTAAATTCCTTCTTCCCTACAATTCATCATGGTTTCAGTCCAAAATAACCAAATGAAAACTACCAACGAAGAGGAAGATTTCTCATTTGCCATGCAATTAACAGGAGCAGCCGCTTTGCCAATGGTCATGAGAGTGGCAATTGATCTGGATGTTTTTGAGATCATAGCTAAAGCAGGTCCAGGCGCACAGTTGTCGCCAAAGAGTATTGCATCTCATTTACCTACTCAAAATCCAAATGCCCACAATATGATTGACCGAATCCTGCGCCTTCTGACTAGCTATTCTGTACTAAATTCTTCTCTTGTCACCGGTGACAATGGCCTGGTTGAAAGATTATATGGTTTGGAACCTGTTTGCAAATATTTCGTTCGGAATGAGGATGGTGTTGCAGTTGCTCCATTTATGCTTTTAGTTCAGGACAAAGTCTTCATAGACAGTTGGTAAGTACACCGTACAATACAGTATACCGCCATTTTCAAATTTATTTCCTAAGATGATCGTCTAAGGGAACTCTTGATCGAAACGTTGTTGTAGGTTCCACTTGAAAGATGTAGTTCTTGCAGAGTTTAGACCATTAGAATATTTTTGGCGGTGTAAGTGTGTAACACATGATATACCGAACTTAGGAACTCAGGAAACACATAAACTAATTAATTGCTTAGAGATGCTAGAATATAAATAAAAATATAAAGAAAAACAACTTGCTTAAAAATATGCTTCTTTGGATCTACTGGTTTATTGCGTGGATCTCAATGTTTATATATCTCATAGTTATTATTGAGTATTGACCAGCCTTTAACCTTGTTATTCTATAACAAGTTGTGGCTTTAATATGGCCAATCATTCTATCCACAGAGACATGGAGTAGTCATGGAATGGACCATAAAAGTATGGGCATTATAACTGAAATACTTGGAACGAACTTGTTATCTAGCCCTCCAAATTCTCTCGATCTTCCCTATAGTCAACATGGTTTCAATCCAAAACCAAACCAAGACTACCAATGAAGAGGAAGATTTCTCATTTGCCATGCAATTAACAGGAGCCGCGGCTTTGCCAATGGTCATGAGAGTGGCAATCGATCTCGATGTGTTTGAGATCATAGCTAAAGCAGGTCCAGGTGCACAGTTGTCGCCAAAGAGTATTGCATATCAATTACCTACTCAAAATCCAAATGCCCATAATATGATTGACCGAATCCCCGCGCCTTCTTACTAGCTATTCTGTACTAAATTCTTCTCTTGTCACCGGCGACAATGGCCTAGTTGAAAGATTATATGGTTTGGAACCAGTTTGCAAATATTTCGTTCGAAATGAAGATGGTGTTTCAGTTTCTCCATTTATGCTTTTAGTTCAGGACAAGGTTTTCATAGACAGTTGGTATGTACACGCTAATAAACTATAGTTGATTATGCAACAGCACTATATATATACAGTATGTACACAGCTTCAAATTTGTCTCCTAATGATGATCTAAAAAGATCTTGATGAAACGTGTTGTACGTCTTATTACCTGTCTAATTGATTTGTATTGCACGTTTTTCGCTCGGTTCACCATAGGTTCCACTTGAAAGATGCAGTTCTTGAAGGGGGCATTCCATTCAACAAAGCCCATGGAATGCATGCATTTGAGTACCCAGGGATTGACCCCAAATTTAATCAAGTGTTTAATAGAGCAATGTTCAACCACACCACAATAGTAGTAAAAAAGATACTTGAAGTATACAGAGGATTTGAAGATCTGAAAGAAGTTGTAGATGTTGGTGGTGGCCTTGGAACCACACTTAGCATAATCACTTCAAAATATCCTGCCCTTAGGGGTATTAACTTCGACTTGCCGCACGTTGTTGAACATGCACCATCATATCCAGGTATAATTTTAGTTTGCAATTTAAATGTTTTAGGACCACCTTACATACAGTACTCTTCCAAGCACCTATACACTGCATATCATAGGAATTCGTAGTCTTGATGAGAATATATACTTCACATATACTCCTATTTGCATAGGTAATTACCATGTTCAAATACCTTAATAGAATGGATCGGATTCGCTGCATTGCAGGTGTAGAACACGTCGGAGGAAGTATGTTTGACAGTGTTCCCTGTGGTGAAACCATTTTCATGAAGGCAAGTTGAAATATATGATATCCAATGCCTTTGGCAGCCAAATTGTACATTCATATATGATGATGTGTATGCTGTTTATGTTATAAATACTACTGATTTTACTTGCAGTGGATACTTCATGATTGGAGCGACGACGAATGCATAAAATTGCTGAAGAACTGTTACAAAGCACTGCCAGAACATGGGAAGTTGATCGTTGTGGATGCAATTTTACCTGTTGCACCGGAGTCTGATTCCGCTGCAAAAAGCCTATGCCAGTTAGATGTTAGTATGATGACACAAAATCCAGGAGGTAAAGAACGAAGTGAAAAAGAGTTTGAAAATTTGGCCAAGGGAGCTGGCTTTGCTAGTATCAATAAGGCGTGTTGTGTTTATAATTACTGGGTAATTGAGTTCTGCAAATGATGAAATTCTAACCTTCCAAATTCTTAATAAACCGTCCACTTTGAAATGTAAACTGCTTGATTCATGTTGTTTTAATTTCCATAAAAATTCATCAAGAAATTTGTTCTTGTCCAATTGATGCATTAATGTTACTGTTTTTAAGTGAATAATATATATATATATATATATATATATATATATATATATATATATATATATATATATATATATATATCTTAATATTAAAGCTCCCAAGAAAGGGGTATTTTTCGAGCTCTATTAAAATTCCACGCCATCTCCTATTAAAACGAGAATTTCTCTCCTATTTGAAAAACGGAATTTCACTTATATTATAACGAGAATTCTTCTCATATTAAAACAAATTCTAACACTTTTAATTAAAGCGGAATCCTTCTCCTATTAAAATGAGAATTCCTCCCCTATTGAAAATTAAGCTTAAAATCTAGCCGTGATCTAATTAAAACGGGAATCATTCTCCTATTAAAACATAATCTCTCTCCCAATTGAAAAAACGGGTTTTAAAACTTAATTTAAAACAATTTGTTATAAAATTAAAAATAGTTAGCGACTAAAACAGTAGTCCCAATTTTTTTTAAAAAATATAAATGTTTTCAAAAGATTCCACAAGGGGTATTTTTCGAGCTCTATTAAAATTCCACGCCATCTCCTATTAAAACGAAAATTTCTCTCCTATTTGAAAAACGATAATCTTTTTTTATAATGGGAATTATTCTCCTATTATAACGAGAATTCTTTTCCTATTAAAACAAATTCTAGCACTTCTAATTAAACCGGGAATCATTCTCCTATTAAAATGGGAATTCCTCCACCATTGAAAAGGGAAAATCTAGCATATCTAATTAAAATTTGAATTATTTTTTTATTAAAACAAAGATCTCTCTCCCAATTGAAAAAACGGTTTTTTAAAACTTAATTAAAACAATTTGTTGGAAAATTAAAACGGGTTAGCGACTAAAACCGTAGTCCCAATTTTCTAAAAAAAATCTAAATGCTTTCAAAAGAACCAGTGCGTATGCACGGGCATACAAGCTAGTATGTATATATATATATATATATATATATATATATATATATATATATATATATATATATGTCTTCCTTTATGTTCAGAGCTTACCCTCCCATCCTACCCATTAATCAGGATGTCCATTATCATGTTCATGATTTTACAATGCGAGAAGATATGGACTCTTTTATATGGTGCCCATGGTGGC
Source organism: Coptis chinensis (assembly GCF_015680905.1). NCBI lineage: Eukaryota > Viridiplantae > Streptophyta > Magnoliopsida > Ranunculales > Ranunculaceae > Coptis > Coptis chinensis. Next base: position 82,360,835 of record NC_141464.1, read on the forward strand.
AGTACGTGGTACAAAATTACAAATGAGCTTTTTCATAGAAGAGCAAGACCAAAAATCATAGCACTAGGCCACTAGCTGGTGGAAGCATATATACTGTTGATAATTGAGACGTTGTGAGTTGTGACGTACCCCACTTTCAATTCATTCACACTCCTTGATGCAAAGACATGTTTACTCAAATTATCTTAAGTTGGCATCATTGATATCCTCCTTTAATTTGTTTTTAAAACTCTTCAATCTTTCTATACATTTTTTTAATACGTTAGTGAGTTGTATAGTTGATCATTTCATTTTCTGAAGAGGAGTGTAGACTGTTCTTACTGGGTCTGTAAAAATTGGGTAAAGAAGATTGGTGTGGGATTGCACATAGTTTTGCTATCTAGAGAACTGCTACTCAGGTAGCAAGCCTAGATAATAATAAGTATTTTGATTTGCAGTGCATATTTTTTTAATTTCGTTCTTGCAATGCTTCTGGTGTTGATTTCTTCTGACAAATAGCAATTATGAAGTACATAATTCTGATAAATAGTAATGATGAATAAATTTTACTTTTCTATTGTATCTTGTGTTGTAATTTACTCTCGATACATAATTCAAAAGTGCAAAAGGCACAGTAAAAAATCACAGAAACCGTAGAATAACCACCAGCTAGCTACAAGTATCTTACAGAAGAATGGCTATGATAATAACAGTATTAAATCCAGCAATTAATGTAATAACTATGCTGACTCTCAAAAACCGACTACCTGACTTATGACTATTGAAGATAAACTATGAAGATGCCACATCTTCCCTTAATAGCAACCTTAATCTTGTCCATTATACTTACTAGCATATGTGCACGCCTTTTGGCGTCAAATTGAATCAGCTATAGAAATAGATATTCTAAAATTTTGTCCTATAAAAACATGTTAAAGGACGAATTTAAATGAGACTCGAAACCATATAGGTTCAAAATAACTTGAATTGAGGACATTAATAAGATTGAACCAGCGACCTTAAGTTGTCAAATACCAAGGTTAATTTGGAGCAAGGTAATCAATTTTCAAGGGTTAATGGTTAAGCCGCCAGAAAGGTTGTATAGATTTTGTCTTCAGCCATTGCTTTACGCTTATGTGGAGGTTTGATTGCATATCGAACTTTAAAGAAAAACGACTAAAAAGGGTATCAAACTTGACACGCTTTGACAGGTTTGTGGATCAATTGAGTAATCTTGATCAAAGTAATCAAACTATCGGGCTAACCTTTCAATTCTACCTTGGAATTTTATGACACAGCTGTGCACATCAATCTTTCAAGCCCTGGCCACTCGTGTTGTTCAATTGCCTCATGTTACCGACCAAAAAGAAAATGAACTCCTGTTAAAAAGGATACCAGTTTCCGGGGAACGAATGTAAATTTTGGAAACAACAGGTCTCTTATTTTTTTATTCTGCCCACCAGGTGTCCGGGCCAGCTGATGGTGCACCTCGAATAATCCCAGGGCACAAAACAACAGGTCTTTAAACTTTAAAGTAGTACTTTCCCTAACATAGAACTATTGAGATCGTGTGGCCCTTTGTAAATATTCCAAGTGTTTTACTTTTACATAAAAATCACTTCTAAGCCATTTGCAAAACCCATAATAATTACAATAAACCAGAAATCTATAATAACACATCACAATAAGTCCATAATGCTATTAGGAAGGGGAAAACAGTTCTCAGAACTACCAGTAGAAAGGTTGTTGACGAAGAATCTTTACACTTCTTTATGTTAGAACTGTTGAGAACGACATATGAATTCAATCAAAAAGCTGGATATTAAAAAGTTCACCGACCGATGTAATTCTTCGGACCCCTGCTTTGCCAAGCATGCATTTTCAGGTCCTAGAGAACCATTACTTGCTTGAAAACCCGTGACACCGAAACCGGTATGCAAGGGAAGGCCTCTTACAAAAATCAAAAGCACTTCAAGTTCTAATAGTGCTTATGTTGATCCTACGGGATCATTTTGACAAAGAAGCAGCAATTGGCATGCCTAAAACCCAATGAAAATACTAAAGAACCACCGCAACAAAGTGACAGAGTCTTTGTATGTTGGACCATCTTTGATTGTCAAAGACGACTTTCCTCGTCGTAAGTGGTATCGCTCTTGATAATCGATACCTCTCTTGTGCTCAGTAATTACTTTTTTTTCCACATTTCATTGTAAGAAGGTGCCGATCTAGAATTAACAATTGTACCTCTAGGATTGCTAAAGTTCCCATGGAAATAATTTTGATCCCCACCATATGGGCTGATTTCTAATTCGCGAAAAATGGGCTTACTCTACGTAATATCTTATTATGTCAATAGCCAAACAAACCATTGGCTAAAAAGGATATAGGAACTTATCACCGAAAGTACTTTCCGAGCTCCTCGATCAATTGGTCCCGCTTGATGGCTCTACCTGCATTAGAATCCGTAAGATAATTGTAATGGTTCATAGAGATGAGAAAAAGATCTTGATCTACAACACAAAACCTAAGCTAGCTATTCTTTACCTTGCTTAGAAGGGCACCGAGACTTTGAGGTAGAGCTCAGAAATCCAAAGTGGATTCACCAATACTTGACAACTAAAGCAACCTTTTTGGACCCTCGGCTCCAAGCAAGTATTCTCGTGATAATTGTGGGATCATCCCTCCGTGAAAAAATCTGCATCATTTAACCACGATCATCTTCAACTTCGTGGATTTTGACGCTAAGGAACCATTTCTTGATCAAGTCCTTCACGATCTATAAGACAATTCATCACCAACTGCATTTCTAACAATCTTGACCAATGACTCTTATGAAAGTCTCCGGTTTAATCTTTTGTAGAAGAAAGATCGTGAATCTTTCCAAATCAACAACTTCTCTCGATTACTCCTTTTAGCGCCATCCCGAGAAAGTATCATGTAACTCGCAAATCGTAGCAACTGAGTATACCGGCAAGAGCCGCTTCACGGGATCAGATCCGCTCTTGCATAGCATCCCTAAGTCTTACTTTCAAATTGATTAAATGTTGATCAAGCCCCCGCCCATGCACTCTAGTAGCTCCTTCTTCCGAATTTAATCTCGATCATTCCTTCCGTTCAAGAACATTTCCCTTCGCAGTCCTTTCAAAGATACATCTCAATGTGGTCTGATTGATCTTGCTGTCCACAACAACCCATGCACCTCCACGCAGCTCTCCCATCATAGGAATGTACACAAAGACAGTCGCTTATAAGTTCGAGGTTCTCGACAATGGTTGATCCAAAATGAAGAATACCTTCAAAAAGTCTCCTGTTTAATCCCACTCTTGCACCACCTTTATTAATCAACCACAAACCAAACAAAAAAATTCAAATCGAACCTGTGGGTTTAGTTTTAGTTTTACAGCCAATCCAAAACACACCCACATCATCAAGTAGAAGATCAAAAATATTACCTTGCAGATTCTTGGGTCCCATTAGGCCCTGAATTGTTTTCTTCGAAGTATTCATCTTTTAAAACTATCCTAATACAACAACAACAAAGAAAGGGGCAAAAAAAAAAATCAGTTTCTTGAAGATGTTTGTTCAAATACCTCAAGAACATATATTGACAAAAGTCACAAAACCACAAACCTTGGATTTCACGAAAGATAATCAAGAACAAATATCTCGAGTCGATAAAGCCTTTCGATAATCCCCGCACTGCAATAGGACCAAATCCATGGAAGGTAAAACCATAAGATTATTACTCAATTATGAAAGAACCCGTGACCGGCTTGAATTTGAGTGAAGAGTTGAGACACCAAAGCAAGTAACACGGCTATAGTCATAGTCACTTGCAAGTACCGCTATAGTCACTTACCCTCGCCAAAAAGGCCAAGAGGGCTGAATTGTAGTAGCATACCTACCACAGGAAGTGTAGCCTCCACTTCACCTGTGCAAAAATCGATTCCAGTCACATAATTTTAGGTTGTCCTAAAACTGATCTTTTAACAAAAGAAAGCAGGAATCAGGCAGCAGTTTTTATCCCCTCGGGCCGGCCTCGCCTCACAGAGGTCAGATCTTACACCCTCAGAGCTAGCTTCTACCCATCAATGGTCAAGGTACTCCTTCCATCTCCTTTTTCTTCTTTTAATTATTTGATAAAAGAAAAATGCATGAAGTTTTTCAATCCATGTAGTAGTCCATTATAGACACTAATAATCTGATCTCATTGCTAGATACATAATCTTATCTCATTGCTAGATACGCTAATAATCTGATCGCATTTCAATACTTCACCAAGATGGCCATTGGATTAGTACCCAAAACCTAATGATAGCATTGCTATGTTCAAACATTTAATCTTAATACTTCTACCAATGGGATTGATTATGTTCAAACATTTAATCTTAATACTTCTACCAGGTATGAAAACTCAAGTTTAAGTGACTTTATCTTATTAAGCCCAAATGACATTGTTCTGTGCTTTTGGTCAATGCTGATGCCACAACCAAGGAACTTAACAAAGGTATAGCAAGAGTCAACCAAAAGGTGAAGCTAATAAAATCAATGACAAATGGCGAACCTTTAAGTAACGCCTCAGGTAAAAAATGTAAACAGCACTTAAAATGCAGTGCTTCTCTATAGCAATTCTTTCTTGTAAAGAACCTCTGCCAGGTTCAAGTACTGCACAAAACAAAATTTGATACGGACAGCCGACCTACAGAAGGAAAGAAGTGTGTATAATTAGCAATAGCAATAAGTTTGACACGTCAGAATTCAGACAAAAATGGGATGAAAAAAATGCATGAACATGAATTGTACCTTCAAATTCAAAGGTTATATGCACGCGATGTTAAACATGCATAGTGCACATCCTCTGGGCGTCAAATTGAACCGGTCTTAGTTTAGAATGACATCAATATATGTTACACACAAAAAGTATAACAGTGCATAATTAATTAAATTACATTAGTAAAACAGAGTAATTAAGTTAAAAGTACCAACATATAAAGCTTGTTTTTCTAAATGTTTCACTTGAATAACTCTAACATGCACACCATCAGCTCCAATTTTCATATTGTTATCTTTCGAGCAATGAACTTCAACAATTTGAACCTCCAAGAAAAAAAGTGTTTGCTCCCAACAAATGTAGTAACTCCATTGCTATCACCTGTTATCTCAATCAGATAGAAGACATCAATCTATAACTTGAGTTCCATCAGTGATTTTTTGCCAGTGAATTTGAATGTAGAGTATCAAAATTAGAAATCTCTACAATTTAAAACTAAATATCAAATGACAAACACATTAATATGCTCGAAAACTTTTGATTGTGAATCATTATGCATGAAGAATTATTGTTTTCAAAATGCAATACTCGGTAACCTGATAAAGTTTTCGGACCACTGGAAAATATCCAGCTAGAGTGTTCACTTTGAATAACACAAATGAATCAAGGAGCTGATCTGTTGGCAACGCCTAAGTATTTTTTGTTCAAGGCCTACAACACATAACACCCTTAGAAACCCGAGAAAAGAAACAATGAAAGCATTTGATACCCCTCGAACTAAACTTACTATCGACATGTAAGATTTCAAGCAAATATTTTGAACTGCTGATTAGAATAACCGGTCGATTTGAACTCTTATTTATTTGGGTTTGTTGGGTTTTAGATGCAAACAAACCATCGTTCATTGTTGGGTTTCTTTTCAACTTCCTGGTTTGGTTAGTTGATGAAAACTGCCCAAATGTCACCTCATAAGCTAACATATATATTAGGGTTCTCTAACTTATGGGAGTATCATTAAATGGAACACGGCCCAAAACTCGGATTGATAAGACATAAACAGTTTCCTCGCAAATCATGGTGATGCAATAAGCTATGTTTCCCCGTAAGTGTGATGTCTAGACCATAACTGGCTCCATAGAGGCAACCCTGACACGCCCACATCGATCTTTGTCTAAGGATGGCAGTGTAATTTTAAAGAATATTTGGTAGCACAATAGATAACTCCAAAACACAAACCTAGTATGACCTATGCCAAGGATGGCCGCAAAGGTACGAAAAAGAGATTATATTATCTTGAAGCAATATCACTATGTCCGCCTTGTCCAAGCGTCATTTCAAAGAGAGTTCAAAAGGTAAAAGAAGGAATCAATCCTTTCAACCTATTTCTCAAACCTGGAAAAATCATTCATAATAGTGACTTTAGTGTAAAGGGAGACCATACAATTTTATTTTGATAGCTTTAATTTAGGTAAACACCAAATATGCGTATAAAGATCCGATTACCGCTTTTCATCTTTAGATGCTACTGCTAAATATGTCAAACAATCTAGATCGGTTCTGATAGAGCACCTATTTAAAGATTATTTTGTTTTATTAAGCTGTTTTTTCACTTCCTTAAAACATTAGATAAATAGGGTGAATTTAATTAGTTCAAGTTATAGGCCTCAACTTGATCAAGTTATGATTATATAGCCCCATTGTCGTGGGCAGTTGCATGCAGAGATGGGACACCAACTCTACACATGGTAAGAAACGTTTGAATTTTTTTGTATTTTAACCAAATTGAAACCGCCACTGAATAAAATCAATACGCTAGCATCGCGCTGAGCCCCCTTGGCATTTGTTTGGGACAGACTTGTTAATCCGGACACGTCCAACAATATTTACATAAACCGCATGTGACAATCAAGCATCACATCTTCCGTGTTGTTAGAGTATATAAAATAAAGAGAAACAGAGGGATATAGAGGTAAGACGATTATAACACTTTTAATCCCCACAGAACACGTAAAAGCATATAATTATCCCCTTGGTAAAACATTGATACCTTTTGACTGTATCTGAAGTCGCATTTAGGAAGGAAATGCAATGGAAGATTGAAAGTGGCAGGAGCTCTCACAAGAAGAAACAGTTTTGTTGGGCCTACACCTAAAAAAAATATTAACCAAGAAGAGTAGTATGCTTGTAACTTCAATGTAGTAGAAATCAGCGCCGTGCTAATAACTTGCCTGCATAGGAAACAGATCCCGCACCGTCTGAGACAAATGCTCGGATAGCCTGAGCACATAATAACATCAAATTTTAGACAGAGAATAATTAGAGTTACTCTCCTAGCAACCCAAAAATCTAATAGTAGAAAGAACCTTCCGTGAAAGAGTCTCGGCAGCTTTGCTTTTATTGTAGTCGATTGTATGATCCGCAACGGCTTCAATGTGAGAATAACATGTTGATCAAGGAATTATGTGCTTCACCGTGATTCTTCTTGTAAAATATTAGTAGGGTAGCGTGGTCTAAAATTTGCTTTCCACCTGAAATTCTGAATACGCATACTTCCAAGGACCTCAAGGTACAGAAAATGCACCAATCCTTCAAAGAGTAACTGACAAACAGTTAAAGTCATCCTAACTGGCTCATTCATGAATCATGACAATGCATTATGGCTCCCTACAACATACGAGTTTTAGTGGGATTGGGAAACTACTCCCCACCAAAATTAGTTAGTGATTCTTACAAAGAAATCAACAACACAGCAGAATCAACCTATTTAAAACCAGATTTATCAATACCTAATTCTAATTACAAATTTTCATTCAATAACCTATTATATACAGATTCTACTATGTTGTTGATTTCACTTTTCATCCCATCAGTTGATCTAATCACTCCCCACAACGCATCAGATATTTGGCCCACATCGTTTTTCAGAAATAACATCACGTAATGGTTAAATCCTAAACATCATTATGTCCAATCATATAAGAGAAACATGAAGTCCTACAACAAACAATCGGCTTAGCAAACATCAAGAACTTATTATGTACTTCGATGTAGTAAATACCAGAAACAAAGGCTATATGCCTATATTCCCATTGTGAGCCTACCCAATCTCTTCGTGAATGGCATCGAAGTTGTCTAGGTTTCAAATTCTCAGCTCTTTCAATGATTAAAGTGCTGCCAATTGCCTCACTTTCAAGACAATATTATTCCGTGGAAGTTCGCTAAAATACATAACATCAACCAACTTTACCAATGTAACGAAATTCCATCACATAAAATTAATAATAATTGAATTAAACCATAAGAAAGGGGTGGGGTAAAAAGATACGTTTTCTTTGAGCTTTTGAATGATTTTGAGACGTGGTTTATCTAAATCCCGTCATCTTTAAGTTTTGCAAGAAACTCCTCCGCTTTATTCTTACCTCACCACCACTGTCCATTCTTTCTTTATCGACCGACTTCTCCCCTTCGGACTTCAACTTTTTAAACTATAAGAGCTCAAGCCCAAATACGATGTGGAAAAAAAAAAATCTTATCGCTCCTCGTTATTGCTTCGACGTCGCCATTTTCCTCGAGTGAATGGGAACACACACTTTGGAAGACAAAAATATAGTTTGCAATAGAATGAGAGTAGTAGTTGAAAAAATTTATGCCAAAACGTAAGAGATGGGAGAGAAGGGATAAATAGGATCGAAAAGGAGGGAAGTTGAAAGAACTCAAAGATTAATGGTATTTAAGTGGGTATTAATGGTATTTAAGTGGGTATTAATGGCAAGGCAACACCGCGTACATGTCAATATAGGCGGGATTTGGTTTTTGCCCCTGAATTGACATAAAACTCCTTTGTCCGTGGTGTGTTGTAATTGAAGGGTATAAATAGAAATAAAAAATTAAATGACGAAATAGTTCTTTTTAAAGACATTGAATAATATTTTTTTGTATTTAATCAGGGGTATTAGGTGGTAGAAAAAAGGCTGGTCTAATTTAAAAGGCCAGGTTAATTATGGTGTATTTTACTAATAGAGATATGTGATGGTCCTTTTGTTTCTTCAAGCCACTATTTCAACTGAAGTCTTGATATCATCTTGTTCTCATTTATATCTTTAAACTTCTCTCAGATCAATTTCATCCTTTACGCGCCGTCTGAAAAATATAATCGAGGTATGTAAAGTCCTTTTCTTTATTTAGTTTTAATGCCAGGCAAAGCATATAACTGTTCTTAGTTGTTAACATGCATTTATTTGTTTTCCTACTAAGAAAAATGTAGGATTACCATACATATGGTCCCTTACATATTTGATAGAACTCGATCTAGCCTAGTTTCAGTTCTCTCCACTATCTTGCTTTCGGTCAAGTCACTCCAACTAGATTTTTCCTTGAGAAGATTCCAATATTTATTATTTAAATATTATTGTTGCGGATCAGACTAGAACCCAAAAATCCCAGAAACTAACATCTCCCATGGCCCATACCATGTTGAGAACCAGTTGCTCTAAAAGCTCGAACTTGTAGAAGAAAAAAGGAGGCTTCGACATAGTATACAAAAGATTGAACACATGGTAGCACATACCATACCACGAACAATAGAGTTGACGCCCCACAAACAAATATATATGGAGTACTGTAGAATTAAACAACCAATTAAAAAGAGACAAAACACAAGAATTTATAGTGGTTTGGTGCCAATGTGACAACCTCCGTCCCACGGAGAAGAAATGTTTATTGCTTGATTGATTTTTAGGGTTCCATTACAGAGATATATATAGGCACAACACAAGTGCACAAAATTGTATATATATTCTAAGAATGGAGTCTTCCCTTTATAGAAATAGTCGAACTTGTCATGAACCGACTGAAGATGCCAAGACGCTTCTCTTCATCATGTGCAACTGAAGCTCGCATGGGCTGTCTCTTTCTTCTCTCACACTCTAAGTTGGTACTGAAATGTAGTGCTGATTTTGAAGACTATGCCGTCTAGTGCCCTGACTTGCAGGGTAACTTTTCAGTGAAATCTGCATATGAAGAGATTCGATCAAGAAAGCCAGTGGTTGAATGGTACAAGACTATATGGAGTGGATGTATCCACCCTCTACATCAACACTAGCCTGGAAAATCATACAAAGGAGAATATCAACTGATGATCGTATAGAACAAACTGGTATTCCTTTACCTCTTGTTGTCGATTGTGTGGAGCTGAGACTGAAACTAATAAACATATGTTCTGGCAATGCAAGTTCTCTAAACAGTTGTGGAGCTGGATTAAACAGGTTTTCACATCAGTATAACCTACAAGACGTTCTAAAGTCTAGTCAGAGATGGAGCTCTAGGATACAAGATTTGTGGAAATCTAGTATTGCTTCATGTCTAGTGAGCATCTGGAAAGAAATAAATAATTAAGGTTCACTTTGATGGTAAGAAACTGAGGCTTGTGGACTGCAAACAGTATGTAAGACTATAACTCAAGGTTACAAGTAAACTCTCAAGAGGTCACTGCTATAATAACCCGTTGGAACTTGGCATTCAAATTTTTTGGAATGTGGCTATTAGACTACGTAGGGCACCACAAGTTAAACATTGTAATTGGATCCCATGTACCCGAGCCAGATACAATCAAACTTAACACAGATGGTGCATCAATGGGAAATCCTGGACCCTTTGGAATTGGCGTCTCTTTCAGAGGAAGCAGATGTCAATTCTTTTACACACAACATGAACATAGGTCATGGAGATAACTACAGAGCTAAGTGTATGGCCATCCTTGTAGGTGTAGAGATAACACTTCGAAAGGGGCGGAGAAAAATCTGGATCGAAACCGACTCTGAAGCAGCAGCTCAAGCTTTTGAAACTGGTTTAGTGTCATGGATATGATGCTGCAACATAGATGGCTAACATGCACTGAGAACTTGCATAGGTGGAGAATCTCAACAATTTGGAGAGAGGGAAACTTCACAGATGATTTACTTGTAAAACAGGGTGCCACACTAAACCATACTTGATACACCATACTTGTTTATGGTTATAGTCATCAAGTAGGAGCATGCAATAGTGGTTAGCATGTTGGCCACCCTATACAATATTTTTTGTTTTTTGTTTCAAGTTTTACTATATTCTTACTTACCAAGTAGAGAAATAAAATTAAATAAAAAAAAATTAAATCACCACTAGGCACTAGCTAGTAGTAAAAAATTTAAACTTAAGTGTGGCTCGCCTCAACAGACTAAAGCAATTGCAAAAGCAAAAGACAAAAGCAAATGCAAAATAAAAGAGCAATGGCTATTCTAATGAGATTGTATAATGGTTGTCTGTTTCACCAGTATTAAAATTCTTTATCCCGGGGCCCATGGTGGCACTAGCACTAGCACCAGTTGGTTACAACTCCTTTTGGAAGGTGCAAAGACGTTTCATCATCTCAAAGACTCAATAGGGAACCATAGTCAATCAGAGTCTTCACGCAAATTTTCTCAAGTTGTACCATCTTTCTACTTCAACGTACTCCTCTTCTTCAGCAGTCAGCCAAACCAAAAAAAAAAAACTACTACTACTTCATCAGCAGCTACCAAGGCCTAGGCTATTACTATCAGTTTTCAAATTGTGGTAACTGGCAAGTGATAATTTTTCTATATTTGTTTGATATATGTGTTAGTGAGTTTGTTATGGCTGATCATTTCATTTATGATGAACATATATAGTAATACAGCAAGTAATCAAAACCAGTTGTACTAAATATTTTACTCAATTATGCAGCTTAAAGTCTTATATCGTTGTTCTTATGTATGTAAAACTAAAATGAGATAATGTCAAAGATTACTTCTTTGTTGCCTAGAATCCTAGATCATGCATTAGAACACCTGACACACTCACAACTAGCTTAATTTTACAGTCAAATTAAAATTATTTCACTAAGAATCTCCGTTCTATTTCCACAAGGGTTATGTTTACAGCACACACTTGTCTTTAGCTCAAGTAGATCAGGATTTAGCATCTGCATCATCTGATAAATTGACCTCTCCATATTGGAGTAAGGCAGATATATTTCTTTACTGACTCTTTTACCTACTTTTGAAATGCTCGTCACAAATTCTTCCATTGTGTAACATTTCAAATAAATGATACCTACCTAGTCTGCATCAAAATGAGTCTACGTACTACTAGTTTTACATGGGTGGGTGGACAGAAACTGAAAAAAGAAAAGAGTGTTGGACAAAACAAGGACGTGTGTGTGTGTGTGGTGCATGCAATTCTTCATGAAAATGAGTGTTAGTTATTGATTTAACTGGGTGTTAATTATCTTCTTAGCTGATCAATATTACAATTAGCATATATTTATGAGAATATGTTACTCGGTTGAATTTTCTTTGTTCTCTTAAGCTTTTCGTGCTTCATGAAATTATATATCCTTACTGCAGATTGGATTCATATCTAAAACTGTTGCTTTTGTATAACGAGGGCACTATCTGGTCCCCAGGAGACACAGGCTAGATTTCTTTTTCTCATTCTTGGTCGTCAAGAATATTGTGTGAGAAAATGATTCTGGAAATTTTGGCCATTGTGGTTACACCCGTCACAGAAATGGGAAAGAGTTTTCTTAGTGCAATGAAGCGCCAAATCAGTTATGTTACAAATTATGGTGAAAACATTCAGAACCTAAATAGCCACATGAGCCGACTGAAAGCAACGAAAGAAGATGTTCAAAGTTCAGTTGATGAGGCAACAAGGAGATTGGAAGAACCACTTCAAACTGTGTTAGACTGGCTGGAAAAGACTGGAAAACTGGAAGAAGAAATGAGGGTTCTAAATGAAGAAGTGGAGGCTAACAGAAAGTCTCTCAAGGGCCTATGTCCAAATCTTGGCTCCCGCATGAGGCTAAGTAAGCAAGCAGTGAGGAAAACCATGGATGTCAGTGGTTGTCTTCAAGAACAGGGGAACTTCGATTCAGTTTCTCGTGTTCCAGCTCCTCCTTGTGTAGAACTCGCGCGAATGGATAGTGTTTTGGCCACTGTTTCTAGAGAATTGATTATGCAGGAGGTGATGGAAGGATTACAGAATGTGAGCATCCATTCTGTTGGTGTGCATGGGATGGGAGGAATAGGGAAGACAACGCTTGTGAGAAATCTGAACAATGAACTTCAGAGTAGCCATCTCTTCAAAACAGTTATAATGGTAACAGTGTCCAAAGATCCAGATTTGAAGGTTGTCCAAGACAATATTGCTGCCCGGCTAGGTTTACCACTTCAGTCAGAGAGTTCAGCACTTACAAGAGCGGTCAAATTGTTTGAAAGATTGAAGGCAGAGAAGACGGTACTTATTATTCTGGACGACGTGTGGGAGAAATTGAAGTTGGTTGAAATAGGAGTTCCTCTTGGTAGTGAGCACATGGGCTGTAAAGTCATACTCACTACTCGAAATCGTGAAGTTTGTGAACAAATGAAAATTCATAGAATAATCAAAATGGAACCCCTCACGGAAGATGAATCTCGGACTTTATTCATAGAAAAAACAGGTAAGGTTGCCATGTTGCCAAATTTGCGACCAATAGCAAAGGAGATAGTAAGAAGATGCAAGGGCTCACCATTGGCAATTGTTACTCTAGCATCCGTGTTGAGAGAAGCAGAGGAATTTGAATGGACCAATGCACTGAGGGTATTAGAAAATCCTGCTCCATGTGATCTAAAAGGTATCATGCCAGAAGTAATCACATCCCTGAAATACAGTTACGACCATTTGTCCAGCTCAGAAATCAAGCAATGCTTCTTGTTCTGTTGCTTATATCCTGAAGATTACAATATATATTTGCCCGACTTGAGATGCTATGGCATTGGGGAAGGGTTTCTAAAGGTGAATGGGACACTAGAGGATGCATATAACAAATTACTTTCTTTTGTTGTAAAATTAAAGAAATGTTGTCTGTTGTTGGATGGTGACAAGGATATGTGTGTGAAGTTGCATGATGTAGTCCGGGACGTTGCCTTACTTATCGCATCAGACGATGAGAATGGCTTTCTGGCGTGTGTAGATGGAGGGTTAAGGAATTTGCTAGATGCGGAAAAGTTGAAGGAATGTAAGCGCATTTCGCTTATGAGAAATAAAAATCTTGTGCTCTCTTCACCATTGGAATGTCCACGACTACGAAGTTTAATAATCAGAGACAATGACAATATCAACTCAGAGGGAGATAGTTTCTTCGAAGGTACTAAAGCACTCGTTGTCCTGGACCTGAGGGGCTCGCCCTTATGGAAGCCAGAGTTGTCTGTGCCAGAATCACTCTCATACCTCACAAGTATTCGGACGCTCAATCTACATGACTGTGATTTGTTAAATAAAGTGTCTCTACTTGGGGGAATGAAGAATCTGGAATTACTTAGCATGAGGAGGTCAAGAATCGAGAAGTTGCCAGAAGAAATAGGCAACTTGACTAATCTAAGAAGCTTAGATTTGAGAGATGCAGAATTGTTTACTGTGGCACGAAACAGTATATCAAGGCTATCAAATCTAGAGGAATTAATGGTGAATACCTTTATTGGTTGGAACACATACAGTCAGAATGGTGAACCAAATGCTAGTTTCGATGAAGTGGCATCTTTAACTCATCTCTCACTTCTTCAAATTGTTGTGAGAAGTAATGTGTCCCATAACAGGCCATGCTCGTGGGATAATATGAAACGATTTATTGTTTCCATAACAAATAAATCGAAAACTTCCTACGGCTCAGTGGTAGAGGGGGATATCTGGAATAGTTGTGAGCTGCAGCTTGATGAAGTAAACCCGATTGAGCACTGGGTTAGTAAGTTGTTATCTAACTCAAAGGTGAAGCGAATGAAGTTAAATGACTGCAATGGTTTCAAAAGTGTTGCAGATCTAGATACAGTGGGCAGTCTCAAACAGTTGGAAGATCTAGAAGTTAGTGGGTGTGATGAAATTGAATATCTTGTAAGCATTGAAGAAGCAAAGAAAGCTCCTCAAGATTTGTTTGTGAGATTGAAGGAATTAAGGATATATTACATGGAAAGGATGGAGAAAATCCTCCATAGCCAAGTACCATCATGTAGATTCTTGGAACAGTTAAGCTTTCTACACTTGGTCAAGTGTCGCAGACTAAAGAACATCTTCTCCTCCAATCTTCTATCACCAGCAAAAAGACTGGGAAACCTCCAGGTAGTCATAATAAGTGAGTGTCATGCACTGCAGGAAGTGTTCAACACTGAGGAAGTTACAGATATTGGTGGGACCCCAGCTATGCTTTTTGGGTTAAGGTATATGGAATTGGATGAGCTACCTGAACTGATAAGTATTTGGAAGGGGATCATACCGGTTGGGAGCCTTCAAAATCTTAAAAACCTAAAGGTGAGAAATTGTAGTGGCTTGGAATATCTGTTGTCAACCATTATGGCAGAGAGGCTTCAAAACTTAGAGAACCTTAGTCTCGAAGAATGTGATGTAATGGAGAAGCTGATACTTTCGAAAAGGGAGGAAGAAATAGCTACAACAAGTGATTCCTCCACAAGACACATTATTTTCTGTAACACTGAAAAATCACCCTCCCTTCCAACCTTTCCAAATCTCCGACATTTGACTATATATAAATGTAAACTACTGGAGAACGTTTTCTCATTTGGTGTCGCACGAGATCTGCAACAGCTGAAAGATATCATGATCGAGCGTTGCGATAATTTAAAGGAAATAATTGCAAGAGAAGAAGAAAATGTAAATGAAGTTGCAGACCATCGCATTTTGCTTCCTCAGCTACAAACTCTCCGACTTACAGGCTTACGCAGTCTAACAAGCTTGTACCAGGGAGACTTACCTATCAGTTGTCCTTTGAGTTATATTGACGTTATTGGATGTCCAAATTTGAAAAAACTTCCTCTTGTAGCCCAAGCTGTTTCACATCTTAAAAGGATTGAGGGAGAAACTAAATGGTTTGAAAGACTAGAATGGGAAGATGAAAGCCTCAAGTCTTGCTTCCAACCTTTCTTTGTTGCCACTCAAGCAGGTGAACCATGTAAGCAAAAAATTATTTTACATTACTTACCATTTTTAAGTTAAGTCAGCAAAGAAGGAGCTCAATCCCCATTTTCTTTTTTCAGTCTCTTCATTTTTGAGTCTATAATGGCGAATATTTTACCTCGAATCTTGCGGACCGTAGAAAATAATGAAAGGTAATTCCTTCTTCAAGTCTCTTATAGGATCACAACTGCTTACATTGATTTTGATTAATTTTAGTGTATTCTTATATATCACATTTTCAGATTGATTTTGTAGCAGAAACCATAAACTTTACCATGTAAGTTTTATGGTTTGTATTAAGATAAAGTAACATTTTAACTGCTTTTGAGACTGGTGCGGGATTGCACATAATATTCCTGGACATCCATGTTACATCATGGAGTCTATATGGATGCATGTCCAGGAATGCTATGTTGTCTGAACATGTCCCTTTGTCGATTGAAAATTGTTTATATGATGCAACGGATATATGGAAGGAGTGGAATAGGGTGTGTAATAATCTGAACAGTGGAGATAGGATTGATTATGCTATTTCTAATGTTGTTGGCAGAGATGAAGAGTGGATAGCTCCACCTCCGGGGTGGATCAAGTTAAATATTGATGCAGCTTATCATAATTTATGTGTATTATCTGTTGTGATAGCAGGGTACACAAAGGACATAGTCGGTTCAGCAGGAGAAGCAGAGCTCTTGGGTAGAAATGGAAGTGACTAAAGCACTACAAGCTGGATGGTCAATTGTCATTGTAGAAGGTTATGCTGTGGAAGTTATTAAAGCTCTGAAGAATGGAGATCTCAACCAGGATTGGACGTGGAGCCCTATTCTGTCTAATATCTCTGACAAGCTTCCTTTATTTTCTTCTTGTGTTTTTAGAAGTACTCTAAGGCCCCTATGTAATAGATTGGCTCATGCAGTAGCAAAATGGAACTATGCCAGTTAACTAGTTTTGATTGTAATCTTTTACGCTTGGACTAACTGGTCATTATAAAAAATGCGTATGTTTTTTTTTGTTCTTGCAAGTGGCAATGCTACTGGTGTTGATTTCTTCTGATAAATAGCAATTCTGAAGTACATTTTTTCATTTTTCAATCCATTGATCCCTAATCCAGTTCCAGAAGAACTGTTAGCTAATTGCGTATTTCGGGTGGTTGAAAAGGAAATCATAGACCTATTATCTGCTCTCTTCGTCTTTCACGATGTCTGCCATCGATCCTATGGAATCTACTTCCAATGACACTCCTATAGAAGCTGAAGAATCCATGCCATGCAGCGATTCCACACCAGTACGTACACCACATGCTCAATAGTGGCTGCCCACAAATAAACAGCTTTGTTACTCTACTCAAAATTTGTAGCTCAAAACCGTGCCAGACATTTTTACCAGCGACAACTTGAAATTACAGCTTCTTGAGATCACTTTCGTGGACTGAAATTTAATAACAAACATTGATTTGCAAAAGTTTAGGCTGTATCATTTGAGGAGAAACATACCAAAGCCATGCACAGTACCGCACCCCCCATATGAACAAGATTGCCACATTATTCTGCAACATTGTTCCCCGTCAAATTAATTATCAAGTGAGCAGAGGGAACGTTATGGGCCGAGGGGGTATGTGGACAGTCAATTGGTTGGTTTCTGTCTGTCCTCATTCCTCATCTCTTCTCTTTTCTTCGTCTCTCTCCCTATCAACGCCCTCTCAATCTCTCCCTCTCCCCTCTCCACTCACCCCCCATTTAGGGGTGGGAATTTGGCCCTAACGACCCTAACCCGGCCCTGACTGACCTGACCCTAATCCCTATAAAGCCCTCACAACTAAAGCCCTCACAAAATTTAGGGCAAGGCCGGCCCGGTCCTAATGCCTTCTAGGGCAGGGCTAGGGCTAAGGTTCTAAAACATAGGCCCGATCCTAACCAAGTCCTAGTTATAGTTTTACACTTTCACTATAAATACACATACTATAATCCGATTAACTTTAAATATTTTTAAATTAAAATAAGATTGTCCTTTCAGAATTTATCACTTACACCTTAAAAAATACTACTTCCAATAACTTGTCGTATATAACAAAAACTTGTCAACCTAAGAATACGTATGAAGAACGAAAGAAGCTATTTAAAAAACCGATGTAGTAAAAAGAAAAAATGGTAAATATATAAGTCCAGCCCTAAAGTCTTTAAAGAGGGCTTAGGATAAGGTTAGGGCTTGAGATTTAGACTTGTGATCCGGCCAGACCCGGCCAGACCCGGCCTTAATATCTGAAGGGCTTTAAATGTTTAGAGCCAGGCTTGCCCAACCCGGCCCATTGCCCACCCCTACCCCACTGCTATGGCAGTATACTATTTAATTATTTAATTGTAAATGTCAAATAGCAAAAGCCCAGCCCAAGTGAAAGATTTGTTAAGACCAAGCCCAAGCCCAATAACCGCTCATCTCTTACAACAAAAACCTTTCATTCTTAAACCCTAATAACTCTGTGTCTTTTCTTTTCTCTCCTTAAACCCTAAAAAAAACCCTAAAATTTCAATCTCAAACCTCAAAATCGACAACGAAAATGAAGACAAACACAAAAAAGAACAAAACTTTACACAAAAAACCAACAAAAAAAGTAGCAACATTAGACCAAGACTCATTCTTTCAAACAAATACTAAAAAAAGAAGAAGAACAAAACTAGATGAAGAAATCCAAAGTGAAGAAGACAGTGATAAAAATGAAGAAAATGAGACTGCTCCTTTTTCTAAATTTGGTAGAAAAGGTGGAGAAGAAGAAGATGGAGATGATTCTGAAGAAGAGACTGTGGATGAGAAGAGATATAGATTGGGTATGGAACAGTTGGAAAAGTTTAGGAAGAAAGTAGAAGAAGAAGAAGAGGATGTGGAAGAAAGTGATGATGAATATGATGTGAAAGTGGGGAGGAGGAATTTGATGGTTGCTGATTTGTTGCAGAAAGAACAGCTTGTAGATAGTGGCCGTGTTAGGAGATTGATTGCGTCGAGGTAATTGTTTTTTTATAAAATGTGGTTTATTTTGTAGTTTATGTATAATGTAGGTTGGTCTAGTTTATGAATAATGTAGGTTGGTCTAGTTTGTGAATAATGTAGTAGTTTGATTGCGTCGAGGTAAAGTTTGTAACTTGCTTGGGTAATTTTTTGTGAGGTGGATTTGAAGTGAGAGACATGTCTGAATTATAGTAGGTGGTTTAGAGGATTAAGGTCGTGTTAAGGGACAGAGGAAAGAAGCTTGTTATCTGTTAGTTTTTAGTTTATACTGATGCATGCCATATCCATTACTTGATGCAATATAAATATATCGAAAGATGAAGCAATGGAGTTGGATTAGTATTGAACTTTATGGAGAAATAAGCATTTGAATTTTCTGCTCACTTTCGAGCACAAGATGCAAAGCTATAGTGATTGTCTACTCAATTTGAGTGACTTTTTTTTAGCTGGGGAATTTTGGACAGTAGATAACCTAAATATATTAATGATTGATCTGTGCTTCTCAAGTATAAGTACATAATTTTCACACCTTAGGTATTTAGGTCAGTTCTTAACTCATTTGGATTGTCCCAACATTCAACAGAAAAGATTTGCATTTGGTAGAATGGAGTAATCCAAACATTGAGGAGGAAAATGTTACGGTCTTAAAGATCTCAGCCTTAGGAAATTGGATGCTTTGGGTTAATGTTACCCACATAGCACGTGGATCATGCTCTTTAGAGCTCAGGCCTTGCAGTTCATGATGTAAATAAATAGAATCTCCTGTAATTTACCCTACTACAAACTTGGATATTTTTAGCTGATGTAAGTCCGATTGTGAAACCAAAGAATGGGTGTGAAGTTTTTTGTACATAGAGTATTTTCACAATGCCGGAACAGATCTTTCTGTGCCTAAAGTATGCTTATTGGCAGAGCCTTCTCCATATTTGACGTGGATGAAAATGACATGGTATTCTCGTTAACCAGCTTGATTACTTAATTGGTGAGCCACATGCTTAACGATGTAGGTGAAGACCCAAATGTGCTTCTCGATACCATCCATGTCATATATAGGGAAGGTACTGTCTGGAACTTTTCTTCTACATGCGATACTCTTATCACTTTCTATCTTTAGATGCTAATATAGTTCGACTCAAATATCTAGGGTTCAGAAACCAGAAATCGGTGATGGATTTCGCTTATTAGTGAGGCATCGTCAGTCTGTTACTGCGGTAGCTTTAGCTGAGGATGACATGAAGGGATTTTCAGCTTCCAAGGATGGAACAATTATTCAGTGGAATGTAGAGAAAGGAAAAAGTGAAAAATATATATGGCCAACTAAAGAAGTATTGAGCTCTCACGGTGCGAAGAATCCACAAAATCCTTCTACTAAGTGGAGTAAGCACATTCTAGCTTTAGCTGCTAGTTCGGATGGACGATATTTGGCAACTGGAGGCCTAGATCGTCATGTTCATTTATGGGATACACGCACACGGCAACATATTCAGGTGGGTTTCTGACTTTCTTAGTGATGTCATTTAGTTGTTATTGCATATCTTCATTATGTGTAAACACAGAATATTGGTTAACATTATTTTAGTAGGTGCTATCTGTTGACCAATATAATCATAATCCCCATAAGTAAAACTAAATGAATACAACAGAAATACTTATATTACACTATTTGCTCTTGTCATATGTTCACAACACATTGTTGCAACTTAACAGGCGTTTCCAGGTCACAGAGGTCCTGTGTCATGTTTGACATTTAGGCAGGGAACTTCAGAACTAATTTCGGGTTCCTTTGACCGAACAATTAAGTTATGGAATGCCGAGGACAGAGCTTACATGGACACATTATTTGGTCATCAAGGTGAGGTATTGACGATTGATTGTCTAAGGAAAGAACGTTTACTGACTGTTGGACGGGATCGAACAATGCGCTTGTGGAAGGTGGGTTCTTTAACCATTGTATCTTTTGTGGGTTTTCTTTTTCCTGCTTTTTGCACAATAGAATTTTCTCTTTTCAAAGTGTAGGTGCCGGAGGAATCACAGTTAGTTTTCCGTGCTCCAGCAACATCATTGGAATGCTGCAGTTTTATTAGCAATGATGAATTTTTATCTGGATCAGATGATGGAAGTCTTGAGCTTTGGAACACATTAAGGAAGAAACCTGCTTATATTATTAAAAATGCTCATGCTGCATTTGCACTTGATGACAACTGTGAGGCGAAAGATGATGCACCGTCTAACGGAGATTATACAGGTAAGAAAATATATTGGCATTTACTCATTTTCTTAATTAGAGTTGTTGCAAGTATTGTAGTTATCCAATTGCGTTTGGGATGTACCTTTGAGTTTCCAACCCTCCCCTTAATACTAATGATATCTCCTTGCTTTCCCTTTTGTTTCCAGCAGAAAATGGTAGCAAAAAAGCTATAAGTTACTGTACATCTGCACTTTCATGGGTTGGTGCGGTTACTGTATGTAGAAGCAGTGATCTTGCTGCATCTGGAGCTGGCAATGGTGTGGTTCGTTTATGGACAGTTGATAGTGACAACAAAAGAGTTCAACCTTTATATGATCTTCCATTGGTAAGCTACCAAGCGAAGAATAAAATAACAGTGGGAGCTTACTCCCTTTAACAGAAGCCTCTCAATTTATGTGGCTATTGTTTATACTTTTGTGAGGGTATTATTTATAATAACATCATATTATTTGCAGAGATAAACTTCTCTTGGGGTTCTGTTGTTGTTGGCACCCTCCTCCTCCTCCTCCTCCCCCACACACACACACAAAAAAAATAAATAAATAAATAAAGAAAAGCGATCTAGTCTTGTAAATTGGACCTGCACGCGATGTTCCACCTTAACTACTGTGGTTTTATCTATATTTGTTTTACTTTTGATTTCTGGCCTGGATGCCTGTTGGTCATATCGGTAAGCTTAGCCAAACTTGCCTCCTCGAATTGAAGTCTTTGGATTTTTCCTTGGTTATATTGCAAAGACAACGCATCACTTAGACAACTCTGCTCTCATTTGATCTCTCTCTCCCTCCCCTCCCCCCCAAAAAAAATCCCAACATGAGTTGTTACCCACCTTAATTGAGTGTTTTCGTTTTAATTTCTTACTTTCTTAATTCTAAAGGAACTGCATGTTAGTTGCTCATGATGACAATGGTACATTGGTACTTCTAGTATGACATACACCTATTGAGGACGTACAAGGAATTAGCATTGATCTATTTCTTAATTTGCATGTTTTTATGCTGTGAATCCTGTGATTGATCTTGTGAATTTGGTACCTCTTAGTATGACATAAAGGTATTAATTGGTATACTGTTTAAACATGTTCACGTAGCAATTTGATTTTTTTTCGGTTGATATAGGCTGGGTTTGTCAATTCCCTAGCTTTTGCAAAATCTGGGAGGTTCCTTGTGGCTGGAGTTGGCCAGGTAGGTTTCCCTGTTTATTTTCTTTAATTGCTTCAACAATTTGAATAACTTGTAGACTTTGTCATATTATGAGCAACATTATTGTGGCTTTGGTAGTGCATGTATCTTGATCTGATGCTTTCATGTTCTTTTCTGTGTCTTGACTTTTGCACAAAAACAAAGTTGCTCTCTTAGACCTTTTTTTTTCAAATTTGTCTCTCTTCTGGATGTTCCATAACATCTAGTCTTTATATTGTTAGAGTATTCCATTCAAGTCATTACAATTTTATTTTACTCAATTACGCCATCCAAATGGAGGCTGACGCACTGCGTTAAATCCTTCTAAAGTTCAAATCAATTATCATGAATTGCCAAATCCTGATTATGCAAATTTCGCTACCAATAGCTCTCTGATGTTTTGTAATCTTTGCAACAGGAACCACGGCTGGGACGGTGGGGTCGTATTCCGGCTTCAAAGAACGGAGTTCTACTGCAGTCCCTTAGTATACTTGAAGAGGAGAAGTCTCATTAATTTTGATAATGTGAAATTTATTGTACTTGTATGAGTTTGAGAAGTAAAAGCAGAGAAATTTCTCAAATTTTGTGAGACCAATAATATTTTGAGAAGTAAAAGCAGAGAAATTTATTGTACTATTTTTCTCTTCAGAGAAATTCACTGAATGTTATATAGTCATTTTTTCCCACCACAAAGGTCTGTTTATGTGTCTTGCGTCTTCCAAGTTCCAACAGTTGCTCATTGGCTTAAGAGTTACTAAGATTTGGCCTGAACAGTTCATTTAAATTGACACTGGATTCCCAAGCAAATAGTTCCAACTTCTCTCTCCATAGTATTAGCGAGAAACTGCAGATTCTTTTATCTGCCAATACTAGTTTTAACTTTTAACAGAAAGTTGGATTTCCGGTGCTTAGAACTGGAAGGTTAATTGTTTGTTGGTAAATCGCGAGCGATTAGCCAACACGTACCCAGCAATCTAGGTACTCTAAGAACAGTTCACTCGGCTCCTAAGAATTGATAACCAACAAGTCAACAACGTCATTTATTTCTCAATAAAACTGGATCCATTGCGTGCAGGAACTTCTCATGCCTAGAATTAGAGATAAGTGAGTGCCATAGCTTGCATACAACTTCAAATCTTAGAACATCCTTTGCAGGAACTCTTAGTAATATCTCTAAGATTATAGCTTCGGGGAAGTACAAAGTCATTGTGATGATTAAGTTCTGCAGAAGTTGAAATTAGATAATTGCCTTTTCAAAAACTTAAATCACCTCTCTTTGTTATGTGTATACATATTTATACTGTATAGTTCTAGACACATCGTTTGATTTGTTAGTTGTTTTATTACGTCAACCAATAAAGCATGTCTACCAATAAGCAAAATTATTATGTCAAAATTGTTGTGTACCCACCAACGGAGCCAGGTGCGAGATTATGTGCACACCCCATCCCACCCAAAAAAACATATGCAATTTTATTTTATTTTATTTTTTTTTGGCCAAAAAGTCTTACCAATAAAGATCAACAAAATTATACATTTATTTCAATTCACAAAACTACAGTGCGTTTACTAAGAATTTAATATGGACTGATAAAGTTAAGTACTTAAGCACTTAAGCCATTAATTGATACTACTATGTCTATACAGTGGCGGAGCCAGGAAATTGGGTGAGGGTGAGCCACAACTAGTCACTATATAAAAACTAAAATAAGATAACACCCAATTTGTCGAATTTTTGTTTTCCCTTGCATATTTTTAAAAGTAAAAAAGAAAAAAAACACAATTCAATCCCATCACAAAAGATATGTAAATTTTGGAATTACAAAAGACTAGATTGCTTAATAGATCGATTTAGGAGAAAAAAAAAAAACACGGATATTTAGCTTTAGAAAATTAGGAACTTAAGAAGAAAGTGCCTACAAATATATGCTTCTTACAAATATATATGCTTATGGAAACCACTTTAAAATTCCACAAATGAAAAAACAATGAATTCTTTAGAACCAGAAAAGAAAATAGTCCAAAAGGCATTGGGAAAAAAAAAATAAACACATAGGCACAATAAAAAAATATTATACAATGTTTAGACATTTTTTTTTTTTGGCTAAAAGGGTAATTAATATTAATAACAAAAAATGGTGTTCTGGACTTACAAAGCGTTTACAAATTCTAGATTGGGAACATAATTCTCATGTTTACGCTTTCTCAAAATCTATAGTGGGTAAAAGCAAAATTTGGATTTTCAAACTAGCTTGTTATTTAACATGGTTTATGATCCCACCATTGTTTTAAACTATACATGTTTAGACACCAAGACATTTTTTGTGGTCACTTTAACATTTATTTTAATTGTTTTCGTTTTCATTTAATCCCTAAATTCCAATCAATGCTTTAAGTAGATTCAAAAGTAAATTTACTACAATTTTATGCAACAAATTAAAATTGTAATGGACTCAAATAATCGATGGATTGAATTCATTACGCACAAAATTGAATTATAACTAATAAAATTTATTATAAAAAACTAAAAAATAAGAGTTTGGGGAATTAAGGTTTAGAAAACATACCAATAAACATACATATGAATTATTGGACCTTGAGATTTGAGAATGTTATTACTCTTTTTTTTCTTTTTCATCTTTTTGTTTTTCCAACAAGGAAAAACACTTGCCAAAAAAGTGTTGTTTCTCAAAATACATAAAATTAGAAATGGGAGCTTTCTTATGTTAGTTAGGGGAAGGGAGTTTTATTTTTGGTCACATTCACAGTGATGGTTTAGTAACAAAAAAATCATTTTCATATATATAGTAGTCATTTTTTGGAAGAAATTGAGGGGTGAGAGCAGTACCTCAGGCCCCCAGCTCCCATTGTCTATATATATATCTACATAATCTAGTCCACAAGTCTACAATAATTCAACAAATTGTTAACTTCCTATAATGTTATAAGGATATATACTATAGACTTCTAATGTTATATATAATATGTTATATAGATTTATAAAAAATTAACATTGAAAATAAAAAATTATCTTGTTTTGTTTTGTTTTTTTTTTTAAATGAAAATTTTATTGATAATGATAATGAGTTTTACAATTAATTAGGACAATCGTACAACAAGCTGCGTTGCGCTGCAAGTCTTTTATGAATTTGTGTTTTTTTTGTCACCTCATTTTATCTTTCAATACAACCATCACTACGTCTACAGAATGATCAAACCCAGAGACCACAACAAGCAAAACGTCAGAAGGTGTAGATAGCATGGGTGTAGCACCCATGAATGTAAAATACAATGTTTTAGCATCTTTTGTTGCCTTAATGGACCACCCCGCCTTTTCCCAAACCCCCCATTTTAGGTAATTCTTTCTCCTATATAAACAGTGTGTGAGAAACTGATCAACACTCATATTCTCGAAGAAAAAAAAACAACTCACAATTATTTTCCTCACACTTTTTATTCTAACCATTTTAGGGTCAGCACCACCATCACTATGCATTCCCAACCTGCCACTCTCTCCACCACCACCAACACCAATACACTATGAACCTTCTCCACCATACTATGAACCTTCACCACCACCATACTATGAACCTTCACCACCACCATCACCATATTATGAACCTTCTCCATCAGTACTACCACCACCACCATACTATGAACCCTTACTTAGGGACGAAGCCCGGTGCAAGATTATGTGGACACCCCACCCCGTCCACCCCACCCCCAACCCTCCAAAAAAAATATGCAATTTTCTTTATTATTTTTGTCAGAAGTTCTAAATAATAAAAATCAACAAAATTATGTATTTATTTCAATTCACATGCGTTGACTACTAATAATTGAATATGGACTGACGAAGTTAACTACTTAAACACTTTAGCCATTAATTGATACTACTATGTCTATATATATCTACATAATCTAGTTCACAAATCTACAACAATTCAATAAATTGTTAACTTCCTATAATGCTATAAGTCTATATAACCCTACTATTATGTAGGATAAAACTATAAAGTTTAACATTGAAAGTAAAAAAAAATTATTTTGTTTAAGTGAAAATTTTATTGATAATGATAACGAGTTTTACAAATAATTAAGACAAGCGTGCAACAAGCTGCACCGCAAGTCCTTTATGATTTTTATTTTATTTTTTTTGTTGAGGTCTGACGCTTGTTTAAGAATTGAAAGTGAAAGAAATGAAGGAGAGCATACGAGTTTGTTATGGGTGATTAAAATTATACAAACTAACCGGTTGGGCTTAGGGCATTTGGCTATTTATTTTAGTCTCATCAACTTATCAAATATTTAAAGACACATTTGTCCATTTTTGAACTCCAAATAAATGATAAATGATAATTTTGTTGTTATATATATATTTTTAAAATTCTATAAATGAAAAATTTTAAAGGGATGGAAGTTTGCTTTGTTAGATATTTTGTTAATATTAAGATATTATGTAAGGGTAGTTAGGTCTTTGCAAATGTATGTGGTATATAAAACATGTAATAGTAGAGTTTTCATAATATTGAATATAATAGTTAACATGGTATCAAAGCGTATGTCTCGGTCCTGGTAGTTACGAAATTGAATTGGGTTTCCGGCTGTGATAGCCACTGCAGCCGGGTTATAGAAGGTAATGACATGGTAGTAGGTAGTTAGGTCTTTGCAAGTGTATGTGGTATATAAAGCATGTAATAGTTAGGGTTTTCATAATATTGAATACAATAGTTAACATTTTTATAGTTTGAAGATTTTTCTAAACAATTAGTTATGTGGTACCTACTATTATGTAGATAAAACTATAAAGTTTAATATTGAAAGTAAAAAAAAATTACCTTGGTTTTGTTTTTTTTAAGTGGAAATTTTATTGATGATGATACGAGTTTTACAAATAATTAGGACAAGTGTGCAACAAGCTTCACCGCAAGTCTTTTCTGAATTTGTTTTTTTTGTTGTTGAGGTCTGACGTTTGTTTAAGAATTGAGAGTGAAAGAAAGGACGGAGAGCATACGAGTTTGTTATGGGTGATTAGAATTATACAAATTGACCGGTTGGGCTTTGGGTCTTCGGCTATTTGTTTTAGTTTCATCAACCCATCAAATATTTAAAGACACATTTGTCCCTCTTTAATGGTTTTGAACTTAAAATAAATGATAAATGATAATTTTGTTGATAATATATATATATTTATAATATTCTTATTATCGTTGTGAAAATTTTAGAGGTGAGGTAGTGGAAGTTTGCTAAAAAAAATTGGGGGTGCGAGTTTTTATAGTTTGAAGATTTTTATAGTTTGAAGATTTTTCTTTCTAAATTAAAAGTTATGTGGTAGTAGAGCTTTTTAATCTCAAAAATGTGCGACCGGGTTACACTAAAAAATTCTGTTTTGTAACTTGTGAACGTGTTATGGACTAAAATATAAGACCTTTTATGCGTTCATATCAAAATTTCCCCTTATGCCAATACGTAAGTTCCTTCAGCAAATTGATCATTATTGTACTACATTGTAATCACCTGTTCTGCTTAATCAACAATCACCTGTTCTGCTTAATCAACAGGATCCAGGATGGTGTTCAAGTTAACATGCCAGTACCCCAGTTCGAAACACTTGCGGAAAAACAAAAATACTGGAATTGGAAAAACATTTTTAACGAAATATATAGAAAGAATCTTGTCCTGATTGAAAAAGGCGCGAAGGCATCTACAATTTTGTTTGGTAACACAAGCAGGAGGCAGTGCCCTCTTTATGACATTAGTATCCAACAGATCAACAGTTACAGTAAACAGGAGAACATCATCGTCCAATCTATTTGCAGTGGTCAGCGAGAATCGAACTGCTGAGAAAATGTGGGGAAAGAAAATTTTGAAGTGAGAACCTTCTCTTCCTTTACTCAAGGTTAGAGAGAGAAGAAAACTCATTTTGTACAGGATAACCATGGGTAACGAATAACATCAACCCTTGGGAATATCACACTTCTTCAGAGATGTACAAAAGATGCAGAGATACAATTTTACAGTAGTTGACAGACTGACCCTTTCTTGCTCCAGCGGCTACATCTTTCAGCATCAGAGAGCTCCCCAAACTCAAGTAACCAACCAATATCTTTCCCAACCTTTCACTTTCCTGCTACATTTTCAACAACTATATGTTCTACAGCCTTGTCAGTGTCATCACGTTCTACGGTTGTCATGTCTTCAACTGCAGTAGGTTTAGAACTTGAGTCCTCGTCACCTGGTTTTGATGGGTCAGAGACTGAGCTCTCATTGGGAGATTTTGGTGATCCTCCAGCATCAGGATCACCACTATCTACTACCGCACCAGCAGATACTGACGGTTTAGATGAATCAGCAACTGAACTATCAATCACATTCTCAGAATCCAAGGCTAACTCACCATTTGGTAGAGCTGGAGGTTGTTCTGCATCGGATGGATCACTCAAATCTGACGTTTCTCTCCATTGAACCCATTCTGGCGGTTTGTCTCCTTCAACAGGAGACGACGGTCTTGTGTCTTTATCAAGATCTTCAGGCACGCCATTTTCAGGACCTAAAATTCCAGGATCATTGGTTTTTGGGCTTGAGTCAGGTTCTGGTGAAGACGTTGCCGTATCATCTAGATCATCATCTTCACCAAGAACAACCTCATCATCACTGCTAGAGCTAACGATACCTGTTTCCTCAGCATCTGGTGATGGTGAGGGGGGTGAGCCACTTGAATGCTTTTCTTCGTCAAAAGCGAACCAATTGGAGTTCGTAAAAAGAGAACCACTGAAAGGCCAAATACTGCAGAATTAGATAAAGCAAATTGCACCAGGTGTGGTATGCTTTCCATGCAAAAACAGAAATAAATCTTATGCAGAATAATAAGACCACTGACCAAGAGAGTATAGGGACATCCTAAGCAAGCTGTCAAACTGATCAAATGATTCTAACGATCAGACAACCTCATTTTTCAAATGTTAAATACAGTAACTAGGAGAACCGAAAATTATCATTCTATACCAGGAGTTACATTTTTTATTTTTTTTCTCATATGAATATTAGAATGGCCAGGACCATCTGATCAGGCTTATATTATAGGGGAGGAGAAACTCCAGGCTTGAGTCATGAATGAATGACTCTTAACATCAATGTTAGCCACAGGAAAGACACTGCCTTCTTGTTGTATCTTGATGAAAAGATCTGTTGTTACAACTCAAACACCCAAGAGCAGGGGCAAAAAATAAAAATGAATGAATGAATGAATTAATTAATAAGTGGCGATCAAAATGCCCTACAACCTGTCCTGCTCATCTCCCAAACGGAGGGAAGATATGACAACTTCTGCAGATTCATCGTCGAAGTACACATCCTGCATAAAAAAATCCTCTATAAGAAAACACTTATCCAATGCGTCACAGAGACACAAGAAAACAATTTTCTTTATTCTAGGAAATTTTATGATTTCCCAGGACTGATATGATCAGAATAATACTATCATACAATACACGAATTACTATCTGCTGACATTAACAGAGTAGCATATTAAGTCAGCATAGGGAAATGAATAGCTACGCAACATCCTCAACTTCAACTCTCTGATGAAAAGGTAAGATAACTAACATTTTGCATGGGCAAAACCCTCGACAAAACAAATTTATCTTCACAATCATATCAGTCCTTGACTCATCTACACATGTGAGCGAATTGGCGCCATAAGTTTACAGAATATACTAACCCTTATATACAGCTCAAGTTGACACAAATAATCTACTCCAGAGCTACTCTTTACGTTAAATCCAGATTTTAAGTTTTTACGGCTAATTTGGAGTTAAATGTTCAGTATCCCTTATATGACCCACTTATAGGGGACAGCTTTCCTGTTTTTCCTAGTTCAAGAATTTATCTTTTCTATTCATGAAATTGAGTAACCATTAATGTATGTATGTATATGTGTGTGTAAGGTTAACAACGCACTAGATCACACAAATTCGTGTGCCCAACGCGGGTGGATAAGATATCCCCACCATGAAGATCATCACCACCAATAATCAGCTCGTTCGGGTATTTCTAACTTTATCCAAAGAAGGTAGCAAAGCTGAATATTCTGGACTGCTAGTCGTCAGCTAAATGATAAATCCAAAAGCTAAAAACAACTTTTGACAAGGTTAGAAACTCCAGTAAGAGCGCTGATATGTTATGAAGATGCTCTTAATGGTGGGAAGAGTCCCACACCTCTTCTTCATTTATGACCGTGTAATAATAACCATACCCTACACACATACACACAGAGATGCAACAAAACTAATTGCCATAGCTTGTGAAATCACTTTTTCATGGTGCCCGCAACAGAAACACATAAAAGACAACTTGCTCTTGAAAATACCTCGTCATCCCGTTCAAGTGAACCATGGCCCTGAAAGCATCAACAGTATATAAAAAATATGTTAAACTAACATCAATATGAGGATTGAGAAACAAAATTACGGTTATGATGGTTGGTATATCCCTCAACAATTTGAGTCTGAAGAATCCTGAAATTTTATATTGATTTTCATGTGGTAACTATTTCTATATAAGAAGCAACAGGTTCAATCTCCTTGACAAAAGCATACCTCTTCGGCGTCGTCGTTATTGTAAATCCCATATCGAAAGGCTTGGCTCAAATTATTTGCTAGGGCTGCTACATCATAATCTCTATCTCGAAAATCATCATCGTCGCTATCCCTATTTCGATCCTGTAATGCGGTTGGCCTCCTGTAAAAATAGACAATGATGCACAATTAGTTGTACAGGAGCAATTGATTGAGTTCTTTTGATCTAGTATGTCCGATATTTGTATTTTTGGGGAAAACGCATTAAGGTAAAGCAACCCTAAAAATCTGAAATAGAGAGGAAGAAAATGTGAAATGGAAAATAAAAATGCATATTATGTACTGAGTATTACTCAGGCATATGCACGTGATGCTTGTATTGAAGAAATATACAAAGATGTTTAAATGTTTCCTGAATCTAAAAGGTTTGTGAATTATGAACTTGAGTGTTACCGAGCACATCTTTGCTATTACTAGATATGCCAGGGAATAAAAGTTCAAAGTAATGGGAAAATAATAATAATAAATAAATGGCATCAATATAGTTCCTCCTGGAGTAAAATATGTTCCTAAGATCAAATGTTTGTTTGCGGGGTTTTACCCCCATTAACGGTTCTTTTGTTTTAGATACCACATATATAATGACTTAATTGTCTCAAAGCACCAAGAAGACTTCTAGAAATGCAACATTGACACATGCCATCATGCAATAGAAGTGCAACATTGGTACATGCCATCGTGCAATTCTAAAACAGTTGAGAACCCACATACCCACAGGCCCACTGATAAACATTCTCCAGAGAGTTGCGTTTAAGTAGGACATCTGTATGCCAATCTGCCCATTCAGTATTTTCCTGTGAAAAAGAAAAACGAAGCGGTTCTACTCTCACTAAAAGAAATCAATTTATGAAACTTAAGAAATTTGAAAATAATTAATAAAGAAGCGAAAAGTAATTGGTAATTATTAATTAACAATGCTTCCACTTACAAAATAATATTTTTATATGTCTCACAAAACAAACAACGATATAAATAAACAGAAAGGAAAAAAAAATTATAGAAGCTGTACGTTTCAACTTTACTTTCTTTCGTATATGGAACCAACTACTCTTGCAAATGGATATCATAAATCATGTATAAAGAAAAACATTTCTATATACTTGCCAGTTGGGAGACCATAGCAATCAAAGGCATAACAAAAGAAATGCATGCCCCATGTGGAGTATTAGATAAATTATGTAGATAACTGCTAACATTTCATCCCTATGTTTACAATAAAGGTTCATGAAGCAATCACGGTATTGAACATAGCAGAATCTGGCCTCATCAAAGCAAGGCCTGCCCACTAAAATTACGTTACTCTACAAAGCACTTCATTTTAGATAATTTGCTATCCAGGATCTATGCACATATGAACCGACAAATGATGCACAATCTGATGAAAAGAAACCTGTAGATAAGCCTGAACTTCGGTGTTGTTATTTCCCAAATTGAGTAGCTTGTTGGATATCCGTGTTATGTGCCCAATATTTCCTATCCTGGGTGGTGACCTTCCCTCGGTGGGAATTGTTGGCTGCAAAATAAAAGATCGAATAAGCTTACTCATTCACCTCAGCTCAATAATCTGCAACTGCGAGTAATCACATAAAACACGCACAGACAAAGACCAAGATATAGAAACCATGCAGTGAAAACGAAAAATGATAACAATTGCAATGTCCGCAAAACTGGATGCAGAAATGGCTACCTTGCCCGAGTCAGTTGCTAATAAGAATTGGCTTTCTGCTGCCATTATTTTATCAACAAGATTACATTCATAGAGAACATGTTCAACAAGTACAGTCTTCTTGCTCTCCAAACACAATACTACAATATTCTCAACATGGTGGTGTAGAAAGTTATTGAACGGGTACCTAAAGTCATAATGACAAGAAGAGAGTTAGTTTCCTAGAAACCAGTCATTTCATGAACAAAATTTCTAGGTTGTGAAACTTACTCAAAGAACAAATCTAGAATACGTTGGATTGCTCCGAGTCGAATCAGCTCCTTCTCAGCCGCTTCGCTACCGATTGAAAGTAAGATGGAGATGAATTCCACTATCTGAAAGTTTTTGTTTAAATTAGCACCAGCTATATTGGTAGCACAAAATCCCTCAATACGTACTTAATCATAAGAAAAAATAAACAATGTATCCTTCATTATTTCACATACAGGAGGACGGACTAAGTCAGCCAGCAGTTCACCCTAATTATCTACTTCTCAAGTCATTCAACTGAAAGATTTGAACTAGGTGTGATAAAAATACTGCAATGAATGCTCCAAAAAATAGGGTGAAATATTAAAATAAATCCATTTTTGTAGAACATTTGATCAAGTCAGACTGGCTTAAATTATCTCATTCTCAAGAGAAATAAAGTTAAGTCCCCCCTCCCCTGCATCCGCCATCCCATCATATTATCAAGAGAGGGTATTTGAATCTGAGTTTTAGGGGGTAGTACAACCATTAATTGAACCATTTACTTGACAAGTACCATAACTTTCTTCAATCGCCATTTATCACCACTTTAAGCACTCTAAATGTCACCCAAATATAGGATTAATACAATTGAAGAATACCTTCAGACGATGCTTTCCAAGAGGTGGGTGCAACTTCCCATATGTGGTTTCCAAAATATTCACAGCAGATGATATATCCAACAGCTTGAGCAAGTCACCTGCAACAGAACAAATGGTACCAATTATATAAGAGATTTTTATGAAGGAATTATCATCCTAGAATCGCCCTTATCGTCAGTATAATCAAGGGTGGTGTCATATTCTCAAGGTTCTAGCTCACTGGATCAGAATAATATAGGCAAACCTTGCAAAGCTCTAACCACACTTGATCTAATATATGCAGGACAAGACTGTTGCTCAAATTCCGAATTATCTTTAGCAACTTGACAACTAATAAATTAAACAGATTGCAGTTGATACACACATGCAAGGCCCAGACCTTCAACCATACCAGAAACTAGTGATATAGGCATCAACTCTCTCAACTTAATTAAAAACTTCTGCAGTCATCTCTTCATCTTGAGTTTTTTCTTCTTACCCGACTTATTTCCATGCTCCAACAATAATTTGTACAGGCTTGTCTATCAAGTTTATCAACATTACTAGCAATTTATTGGAGCTCAAATATAGGATTTGACTGTTGAGGCAACATCACCACGCAGACAAGGAAGTAAAACTATGTAGTCAACACGACCACGATTTTCCCTTGATCCATGTAATTCATTTTTAGGTACGAGTTTAGTTTCCTTGTTAGACTTGGATTCTTGGTTCCCAAGGAAACTGTAGTTATAAAAGAGCAATTTTGGCATCATTGTAACTTAATAGTAACATATGACTTTTGGTTTTATCATTATGTGTGTGTTTCTCTTTGTGATAAAATCATGATTTAATTATGTTCAATTAAGGTTAATACTTGACACTTGAACCTCTAACATCAAGCTCCATTGGTGTTTAATCTTGTTTTGCTTCGGTGCAAGATTGACATCAATGGTACTTGGGAAGTTCATAAGAATATGAGCAAGGGAGCTTCATGTAACTATAAACAGATAAGAAGACCATACCAAGGCTCTCCAACATGCCCTCCACCATTTCCGGATTTGCAGTAATTGTTGGTCCTTGAGTTAGCTGGCCTCTATACATATGATACGGACTTGATGATGACCTCTTAGGGTCTAACAAAGATATGCATACAGACAATGAATGAACTAAAACAGAAGTGGGCCTTGAATCTTCCAGCGCATGACGAAATAATCTTCCAATAAAGCTGCAAGACAAAAGTAGGTTTAATCAGACATGGATACAACATAGTTTAACAAAAGAGACATGAAACCAAGTAATGAGAAGAAAACATAATAGTACCTTGGACTGGAAATTTTGGCAGAAATTCCTGGAGGAGCATATCTAGTAATAGCACAAAGTGTTTCTGCTGCATTTGCATGCACTTCAGGACAATCCTGTTTTGCACCAATATTTAATTATAGAGTTCAAAGTAGAACCATGATAGTGATTAAATGGAGAAGAATTAAAGTCACACTGTGCTTATACATGAATGCATCTATATCACACTCAAATAGGCTGTCCAAAATGTCACACAATATTGTAACACTGTTTGATACATCGTTATCTGTGGAATCACGGTAGCAGATATCACTGTTCGCTCTATCCTAATGACTAAATGACCATGTGATTAAACAGAGAAGTATTAAAGTCACACTGTGCTTATACATGAATCACATCTATATCACCGTTAGCTTTATCCTAATGACTAAATGACCATGTTCGTAAAATTTCGTAAAATTCCGAACCCTAAAGGTCTAAAAATGTAGAGGCAATTTTGCAAAGATGCATCTCTTCTTTCAATCCCTAAATATACTGCAACCAAAACTATAAAGTTGGATAAATCCAGAAACAATATTTCGATAAGAGTACCCAACTACGCACTGAAGTACCGGATCAAGATAAATATCAATAAAACCAAAGAACATTGTTTGATGCTTACCGATGAGCTGAATTTATCTACAATCATCTCAAGCACATCTGTATCTTCTAGCCACTGCATAGCGTCCATGTAGTTGGTGTATATATGTTCATCGGCACCGATTAGGCGTATTAAAACCTATTTTAACAGGGAGGAGGACATTAATCACTCCAAATTGTAGAATCTAACTACTAGATTGCAAAATCTACAGAATAAATACAGCAAACAATATGAAATAGAAGAGAGACGGAAGGGAGACGAGCTAGACGATCGCAGGATCTGCGCTCTGCGCAAATTTCTACATTCATTTTTTTTATGCGTCAAGCTAGATGATCAACTCAATATGCAAATTAACATCTAATAATTGTGTTGAAATATTGATTTGCACAACCTTTAACTTTTCATTCTTTTCGAGAAGAACAACCAAAAAATTCAAAAGG
Organism: Coptis chinensis; assembly: GCF_015680905.1. Lineage (NCBI taxonomy): Eukaryota > Viridiplantae > Streptophyta > Magnoliopsida > Ranunculales > Ranunculaceae > Coptis > Coptis chinensis. The sequence goes on from NC_141464.1 coordinate 82,396,562, forward strand.
ATGTGATTATCTTTTTTACATACCAATAAGTTGCAAAAAAAGATGAAGGATACATGGATGGATAGGAGCAGATATAACATGAAGCAGGAACAGTACCACAGCATTTTAAGATATTTTCAGATTAAAAAAGAAATAAGTATGCATAGCTCTAATTTTGAAATAGTGAAATAGCACAAATAAGCAATACGCTTAAAAGGGGTCAATTACCAACCTCCATGATGGATGTAATTCCAATAAGATCAACCATCTGACGAAAAAATTCCTGATGTGCCTATATAAGAGAAAAAATGAAAATGAAGATTAACTATTGTAAACAAAAGTTTTACAACTATGGAAGAGAATTATCCATTTCATATAATGGAAGAAAAACTTACTACAATCGCAATTGAATCAATCAAACTTTTGATCACTACAGTTAAATCGGTGATTAGTCCCTGAGTACTACCAGCTCGCAACCCATTAAGTTGCCTAGCCAATTAGTCGCCCCAAAATATCGGACCCACAAATCAGCGAGTAACCGGAACCATAAAAAAGCAAGTAATCAGCTAAGTTGGTGATTCGAGTCCACACTGACTCGACCATTTAACACATTTAATTAAACATTTTTTTTCGGACAAGGCGATTAAGAACCCCAAGCCGCACAACCTAAGATTTTTCTTCGAGACTGTCTTTCAAAGAAGAGGAAGACACATACATAAGATAATTATGTCGTCAGTAGCTCGATTTATCTAACTCTCAGCTAATCACCTTCTCCCATGACGGGTATTTGGATTAGAAAACACGTTTTAAGCTGTTCGCTAACTATGAAGGATGTCATCATCACAATCAAAGTATTGGTTTTCCTTTGGTCAAAAATCTGGGAGGAGTGGAATCCCATTGGGAATTTTGTGTTGAGATGGGAGTCTTTATTGGGCGGTGGCAGTGAAAGCGATTGAGGTGTTTATCTCTGCAGTTTTATTGTATTCCTTCTCATTATTTTCATGTTCTCTTGTAATTCATCCTACAACCCCCATTTGATTTTATGCAATATGTCATTAACTATACAGGTAAATGAAAAAAGACAGATAAACAGCTTCTCCCAGAATATCTATATATGCTCATGAAATTTCTTGGAGGTTAACAGTTTCATCAAGTTATCGAGAATTCGAGACATAAAGGCATCCTTATGACTTCTTTTTCCTATTTATCTTTAATATCATTCTTTCTAAGTAAATACTACAGAAGATCACAATGAACACAGCTTCCAATTCAATAAACCACAATCCACATCTAAGAGCCATTTCCATGCTACTCATGGTTGAAAAAATGAAACAGAACTGTCATCAATAAGTACACCGGGCAACTCAACTTACTTGAACAAAATTCATAAAAGGAACAGTTTTCCGCAACATCAGGGATATGACAACCTACCAAAACCAAAAAATACATGTACCATCAGTATCTCCCATTTCCATATGAAATCACAAACTTATGTAAACCTAAACTCTTCCATCATTTTCATAAAGACAGGTGATCATAATACAAAAATTTCCCAATGCAAAGAAAAGAATACATACCTTGCTGAAGTATCCCGCCAATAAGGTGCTATGTGAACGGTTAGGCTCTAAGAATGAGAACAACAAATGCATCAACTGCAAATTCAACAAAAAACACAGATTAATCATCAAAGCTTCGATAGTCAAAGACATACACAAATAAAACTAAATAAAGAGAATATAGAATCTAACCTCCTCATCCTCTACCAGTGTTTTCAGTATAATATCAACCTCACAAGTAAATATCTCGCAAGCAATAAATGGGAACCTACATAGAAATACTCTGACATATGTTAGTTCTTGAAGATTAAAATAATAGAGAATAAAGAAATGGGAGTGTGAGTGTGAGGTGGGGAAACCATACTTGAAAGTACGATTCTTTTCAGCATCCTCGGGAGCTTCTTCAACGATATATCGAAGGAGTTGCTCTACCTGTGCCCTTTCTCGCAGACTGTTAAAGAGAGGGTGGAGGCACATTAACAGAGGCATACGAGAACAAACATTTCTTTATCAATAAAATAAATCATTGTATCCAAGAGAGGAGGTTCACAGGAATTTAAATAGGAAACTAAGTCATTTTTATTTTTAGTACTTATTAGTAAATTGCCACTTATTCTGACTTGAGAGTAATGGACCACTTTTTTAGGTGTTTGATCAGCTATAAGTGGCAGACCCATTATTTTCCTTTTTCGGCTACCCATAAGTACCAAAAGTCTAAGCTGGATAACCTGACTTACACACACTTATAAGTAGCAAGCACTTATAACTAGTTACCACTTATAAGTAGTACAAAACAACAAGCAAGAAGAGAAGACGTCCCAACAAGGTTGGCACCACTTATGTACTCATCCTTAGGCATCCCACCTCTTGCGAGGGAGGAACCATAACAAACATTAGAAAGTACAAATAGTCTAGAAACACGTAATATATTGTAAACGTAACATAACCCAATAAACCATGACAATTCTTCATAAATATGAATGTACTTGAAATTTCGAATCTATTCCATCTACATGATTCAAAATTTTAAAAATAGGAACTGCACAAGATATATGTACACAAGATTCATGAATCAATTCTATTTAACCAAATATTCACAGTGATCACACTAGATCAGTGAAACAAATAATTGCAAGCAACACTGTAATCGAGAGGACCAGGAAAAACTAACAGTAAGAGAGTAGGAACAGACACACAAAAAAGTATAACTATTGTTTAAATTAAGCTCAACTTGGCCGAAGTGAACTTTAAATCATCTTATACACTTGCTGTGAAAGAGTTTATTCTTGTAATTATACTATACATAAACGGATCCAAATATCGATACTGAATGCAAAACCAATATGAGCTTATCATCCCAACTCCAAAGAAACACTATAAATGATGTAAACATCAAACGAGATACGCAAAAAAAAAAGGCATGTAAATATTACAAATTGATTAGACGACCGTTGAGAGCTTTGCATTCCTGTATTATTTCATCCTCATCGAGAAGTTCCTCCAGTGTGTAGTTTTCCTTATCCAGAATCGTCTCGACCTGAATGGAAAGACAGACATTAGAAAAATGGTGGTGGGGGGAATCTCCTTCACCAATCCCAAGCATTTCAAATAAGATGCTACTGTTTGTGTTCCATTACACACTTTTCTTTAGTTGAAACAATATCTAAGTGCAAGTAATTATAATCTAAGTACCTAAAGCGGGTTAGGATTTCTATAGTACGACCATTGCACCTACTTTCCTTCTACATATTTCACCGTCTCCGATTACCAAAAACCACCAATCGAGTTCCACATTAAATCATTGATACGAACACTACCACCAATAAAGGATTTGCTTACTATGTTTCTTGCACCTCATTGGACATCATTATATATATATATAACCACAACATTTTCTTTCTCATTTCATTATAATTCAATCCCCAAATCAAATTATGCACTCTTCCTCACACACCAATATTTACAATTCCATTCAAATTAGCAAACTCAGCTCAATTCCTCAATTCCAATCACAATATAATAAGCAATATCAATCAAATCAAGACAAGTCCACATATTACAATGAATTGAACAAGAAAATTGAAATTCAAACTTACAGGAGAAGCAGTAGACAAACCAGCCATACGCCAAAACATCTTGTCAGATCTAATTAAAGGAAACCAATTCAATAATTGATTGTAAAGATTGGTTCTTTAAGGGTTTTGAGGATTGAATTAAAGATTAAAAGATTGAAAGGAAAGTTTTTTTGAGATTTGAGGATTGGGAAAAAGCAACGACCAATCTCCAGCAGTTGCGGGAGAGAGAGGAGAGAGAAAATGAAAATGAAAATGAAAAAAAATTAAAAAATAGAAACTTTTTTTATCAAAACTATTTATACTAATGGTAATTTTTAATTTATATATATTTTAAAGTTATAGAAATAAATAAATAATAATAAATAGAAAATTATGTTTCACTAGATTTGTGAATTTAGTTAGTGATTAAAAATGATGGGGCAAAAACTTCCAAACTTTTGGTGCATTTATGTGTTGCTACTTGCTTATGCATACTAGCCTCTTTGTACGTGTTTCCGCCACGTTAACAATCTCCGATTTTATTTTATTTTTCATTAATTTATGGATCAATGAAGCTTTTCGTTTTTTATAGGAGTTAGATAAAAGGCAAAATAAAAAAAAAATAAAACAAAAATGGCATGAGTTATAATATTAAAATTTGGCAAGGGGTAAAATCGGAAAAAAAATTAATGGCGTGATGAATTTACTATTGAAGCCCTCGTTTTCTTTATAGGAGTTAGATAATATAGTAACTTTTTTAAAAATAAATGGAGGAAAAATTGAAATTTAGTGAAAATGACAGTTGCATATGAAGAGTGATAGAGAAAATAGAAAGGTGTTGTTTGTGATTAAGTATGGTATGGTAAAAATGTAAACGAAGATATATATATTTGAGTGGTCACATTTTAGCTAGTTCAATGAACCCGTGGTGGCTCTAACAAGTCCATACTCAAGTTTACCCGATTGGGCGATGTGAAGCTGAGGTTAATTGATTGGTAACGTTAAAAAATATATAAGTGGTTCGAGTGTAGTTGGTTCCCACAAGGGAAACTTGGTCACACAAGTTCTAAGTATTGGAAAAGGGTGTTGTTGCTCTGCTCAAGTAGTCAAACCTCAATATGATCAAGGAAATAATTTGTTCAAAAAAACTATAATGTACTGATCTTTCGATATTAATCATTCAGGAGGTTTAGAAGAAATAGAAATTTTTTTTTTTGTTTTTCCTCCATAAAAACTGAAATTTGACATCTATCTCAAATTTCAGACTGACTTTTACAATTTTGACCTCTTTTATTAGGCCCAACTAAAAAAATCAACTACCAACAAAAAAAAAACTACTAAATTAGTTACCAAAAGAGTAGTGGGTTAATCAAAATAACTAAAATTCATCTTAAATCTACAAAATTCCAATTAAAAGTGAGATGAATTTATGAAGAGACCAAAACAATGTGAAAAACATCAACTTCAAAAACGGAAAAAATGTATGTTGATTACAACTAATTTTAATACAACTTTAACAATTTAAAATACATCTCTGATAATTTTGAATAACATGTTTAAGCTTGATGTAATTCAAATTGTGAAATTGTGAAAGGACAAATGGTTTTTTTTTATAAGACAATTGTATTATTTGATTACAGTACATCTTGGAGCAATACATACACACCCTTGTCTGATGAGTGGCCTCGATTGATACGCACACACATACAGCCTGCGCACATTAGATTTTTGTATTATTTATTTGTAGAAGAAATTAACAGTTACAAATAAAAGGGTAAAAAGGAGAAATAAGAAGTTTTAAAAACAGTTAATACACTTAAAAAGTAACGTGTTGTTAAAATTGGAGTAGAATCAAAAGATAATATTGGTCTTTCTCTTGACAAAAAGCACACTAAAAAAAGTGTCTAGAGCCCAATTTCTAGATTAATCATTGCAAAAGCATATCAGGCCACTAGTTTACAAATTATGAAAAGAGAAAAAGAAAAATGAAAAAAAGTTGTAGAGAATAATTATCTTGGTTGAATAAATGAATAGGACTATTGGATTTCAACATTTTCTTTCTAGGCTCATGGGTTTATTAGTATGATGGGCTTAAGCCTGAGCAAAATCAGGCCAGGCCTAACCCATTGGATATGATAGAGTGATAGTCACACCCAATTCGCAAATTGCAACCATTATTGTGTTAGTATAGTTCGCATTTTGTAAACTGGATTTCTAACACAGTTGTGTCAGAGGTGTTGCTTCTTTCACTCTTCAGATTTTATTAACGAAATTCTGTGTGTCTCTCTTTCTACATGGTCATTAGAATAACCAAGTTGATTGAACTAACTTGACTGCGTAGCAAGGCAAACCCAATGCCATAAAAGCTAGATTTTATTATTATTGATGTACGTACAAGCACAAAGAATTGTAAGAACTTAATTACTAGGGACTGGAAATGCTAAAGAAGAAAAAAGCACAAAGCTATTTCTTCGAAGAGCAATATTTAAGTCTCGATCGATCAGGTAAAACATCGAACTGCTTTTGTCTTGAGAGTCCACAATCATAGTACAAAATATCCCGATATATCGCGATATTTGGGGATATCTATCCGGATTTCAGAAAAAGATATATAAATATCACGATATGTTCAGAGATATATACAACTGTAAATATCAATGATATTTTAACGATATTTGTAATATTTGTGATATTTGGAGATATTTTGTGATATTTGGAGATATTTGGCGATATTTTATGTATATAACAATTTTATTTAATATTTACCATTATATTTCAAATAAATATAAATAATGAATCATTATATATCAAGAAATATTCACAATATCCACGGTATTTATCGATATTTTGGATATATCCACGATATTTGCATGTGAAACAATGTCAAATATCCCCAAAGAAGGGGATATATCCACGATACATATCTAGAAATTGAATATCGATAAATACCCATATCCTGATATTTTGTACTATGTCCACAATAACATTGTATTTCTGATCTGCGTGCATGATATGCGCTGATTTCACTATACACATCAACCAGACATGCATTTCACAGGCCGAAAACAGTGAAAAACTGAAAATAGCTTTTGCCTTGGAGATCTTCTCTTGAAAACAACAACAATCTAGTCGACAAAGAGGGAGGAGAAGGACTAGCACTCATCTCTAGCAGGGACTAGAGAATTTCATAACTGAAAAATACAATTGAACAGGCCGGTGAACAAAATTAAAATCAGTAATTATACAAAGGCTTGAGTAATTTAGCTACATAATTCAATACATGTAACCAAAAATAAAATTCCTGAGTAGGGCAGGGAATTAAACCGAACCGAATATATTTCTATATAATTATATTTAAATTCGTATCGGATACAAATACGGATAATTTGGATTTGGATACGTATATTTTGTATATTTTAAGTAATTTTTCACATTTTTAGTGTTATCTGATCGGATTTTTGGATTCGGTAGAAATATTTACCAAAAAATTGGATTCGGATTCGGATTCGGATTCGGATGTTGGCATATCCGACCCATTCCCTGCCCTATTCTTGAGACTTGATATCCTTCTCCGCCTAAGTGCCTTGTGAAATATGCAAACTATCCATATGACCCGTGTACATAGGGCAGGGATCGGGTCAGATATGGCTATATCCAAATCCAAACCCGAATAAAACCGAAATTTAATATCCGAACCCGACCGACCCGATTGGATAACACTAAAAATTCAAAAAAAACCCAAAATTTTTATCCGGACCCGACCTGAATAAATAAACGGATACGAAAATGCACTCGAACCCGATGTATTCGGTAATTGGGTCGGGTCAAATTCGGATCTACCCGACCCGATTCCCTGCCCTAATGAACACGGTGTATAGCTTCACCAACCAAAACTGAAATGGGCACCTGGGCAAGCTTGACTATAATCGAAATAGATACATAACTAGGGCAGTCCATGCTAAAGCCCACATCAATCACAAACACACATCTAGAATTCTAGATTAAAATGTACTCACGAACTCATGGACATGTATTTGGTCTTGTACTCCAGCCCAGCCCAACCCAAAATAAAATTATTGTTCCAATCTTTTTTTTTTTTTTTTTTGCTAAACCCATACTTACCTTTCTTAGAACTTAAAAGGAACAATGCTGAGATTCTGCATACACTTTGGAAGAGGACTCATCCCTTGCTTGTGGTTAGCCCATCTGGCAGGTCGTGGGCCTCCCCATTAAAGATCTTACAAATCCATCTAAACTTACAAAATGATAATTCCATAAAAGTAGTCTTACAGATTGAATTCCTAACTTGCTGGAGGTTCCAATGACATTCAACATTGATGTCAGAAAGAGCTTTTATTACTTCCTGACAATCTCCTTCGAAAGTATAAGTTGCTCCTCCCAATTTTAGTGCTAGTTGTACCGCCACCTTTGCAGCGAGTATCTCTGCTTCTTCTGGGCTCCTAGCTTTGAAACTCCTCTCTGCTACTCCTAATGTTTTGCCGTCATGATCCCAAGTAATTGCTCCTTGACTTTTCCCTCTCCCTGTCATAAGAAGCATCGAATTTAACATGGACAGATAATGGATTACTGACAGGAAACATCCCATCAAAATTTGAGTTGTCCGTATGATTATGGACTGAGGATGAGGAATAAGCTATATCTCCTGGCTCCTTAAACACATTGTTATATTTAAGAGCGAGGGTATGGCTTCTCCTTATAACCCTTGTCTTGTTCATAGTAGACTCTTCAAATTTGATGTCATTCCTATCTTCCCACAAAGCATGCAATGAAGTTAAGGCTAGATTCCCCCTTTCAACTTCTTCTTCTTTCTTACTGCTTGCCCATGTAATGAACTCCTTCAACCAAGATCTGATGTCATTACATGGCATCTTGTCCACCCTGATTCCCAAACCAGCAAACCATAGGCTTCTTGCCCAATTACATTCAAAGAAGAGGTGCATTGGCTCTTCCATTTCTTTTTCACAGTAGGGACAAGAGAAGTCCCCTACCATGTGTTTCCTCTCAATATTATCTCTAGTGGCTAGCCCAAAATTATAGGTCTTCCATATAAACATTTGAATGTTTGCTGGGAGTTTTAGTCTCCATAGTTTTCTGATGGTGTTGATATCAAAACTCGAGGCATGTTCATTCCATGATTTTTGGCACAAAAAATTGTAAGCTAATTTTACAGTAATCTCCCCACTTTTGCTGTGCATCCAGATAAGTTTATCTGCCTTTGCATATTTTGGTCTGATTACCATATTCACAATTTGATTACCAATGTAAGGGGGAAGGTGGTTAAAGATCATATTAGTATTCCATCCCTCCCCATCATTAGTGATAAGAGCCCAAAACTGTAGTTTTAACCCTGTAACAGTCATACTTTTAGACCAATTATGTGAGTAATAATTAAGAGTTAATACTGATTACATGTTTTTATGCATTTCAGGCTTCAAAGTCCATTATGCGTAAATGTGCCACTTTTAGCGAGATAAAGAAGCAAAGGTCGGTTGCTAAGGAGTTCTGTGATTAAAGGCCAAGATTCAAGAAGACAAAGCCTTTCTAAAGCCCGGCCAAAAGCTGAAAATTAAAATCGACGCGGGCAGAAACAACACTCAAAGACAGCAGAACTTCCGAAGGGCGTATCTTTGGACTCAGACCTCGGAATTGGGCCTACCTTATGTTAAAATGACCGGCTCGGAAAGAGCTTTCCAATGGTTTAAGCCTTGACCCAATCAGAGGAGCAGAAGTGGACGAAAAGTCTGTTGAAGCCAACTGCAGCTGAAGAGGCATTTTTGGACTGAAAGAATTGGGTTTTGGGCCTGATTCTCTGGCCCAAAACATAGCTCCAAGCCCATGCACGATTTTTGGATCTGAACATATAAAAACAAAAACTTAGCTCTTTGTTAATGGTAGCTAGTTAGACCTAAAACAATAGATAATTCTAGATCTAGTTTTCATTAAATAAAATTAAGTTTAGTTTAAATTCAATTCTTGTTTTAGATTAAACTCTTAGAATCATTGTTCTTCATTAGTATTGATAAATAAAATAGCTAGTTTGTTAATTTTGATTTTTGTCATTTCAATTTATAGATCTAATTTTAATTCTTGTTGAGTATCATTTATGAGTTGTTAAATTAGATTGAAGTATTGTTAGTTAAATTAGCCAAGTAGAATTTTGGTATGATGTTTAGTTTTAAATCAATGGGAAATGATAGTGGTATGAATCAAGGCTAAACCTCTATTAGAGGGGTTGAAGAAGCCTTGATGACGCTTGATCTTTGTTAAACTTAGAAATCGTCGTGATAATTATTCCACTCTAGAAACGATTAATTCACCATGAGAATGGGTTTAATCGCTCACATGCTAGTTATGAATTGGTAGAAATGCCATGTATAATTAGGGATTAGAATTACTATTTTGATATGCTAAGCATTCAATTTGGATCACGACGAGTCTTTGTTAGTAGGATTAAGTCGAGTCAAGGTGGATTCAATTCCCTTTAATTCTTTATCTAGATTCAACCCCTTAGCATTCTCTCTTTTCGTTATTCGTAACTTGTTAATTTAATTCACCTCGTAGTATATAATTCCCCTCGTAAACCTCTCATTAGACGTAGGACCGATTAGTTAACTATGAAATCATTCCATGCTAGAGAACTAGGAGTGGAATGAATTTGTTACTCCACTCTATTTCGATAGAATTGAGAGTAGAAAACTTGATAAATATAGACTCATAAAAAGTTTTAGTTTACTTACGTTTTGAGTTTCATCGTTCATTTCATAGGTAAACTATCATTTTTATCATTTATCAATTAGTAAACAAATCCTTAACCTCCATGCCTTCCAAATATGCACTATAGTAACCCAAGTCTTTTATACATTTTGGTAGTCCATTACAGACCAACCACGGATCATCAGTAACCTTAGTACCCATGCCATTTCCAATAGACTTAAGAATCCCATTTTTTTTTATTTGGGAGTAAGTTCTGTGTACCCCCTTCTAGAGCCAAGAAGCATATGGAGGGGGCTCCTCTTTTTGATCAATCCAGTTTGTCTCATATATGCTAGAGAACACTCAGGTCCAAATGGATTGAGGTTCCCTTATAGCTTTCCAAACTAGTTTTGAGAGCACAGCCAGATTCATGTCATGTGTTTTCCTAGACCCTAAACCACCACAAATTTTTGGGGTACATATGTGATCCCACCCAATGGTGTGAACACTAGAAGAGTCTGTGGTATCATTCCACCAGAAATCTCTGCATACTTTATCTATCTTGTCACATGTTGAGATGGATAACATGTAAGTAGACATAACATACAAAGGGGTAGCTTGTGCCACAGCTTGTATCATCACTGTTCTTCCAACTTGAGAAAGAACTTTTGACCTCTAGTCTTTAATCTTATTGTTAACCTTGTCCACCAAATATTCAAAGTCATCTCTTTTCTTCCGAGAAAGAAACGGTGTGGCCACACCGGTCAAGGGGCAAAAAAACAGCCAAGTCATTTTTTATCCAAGTTCAAATCCAAACGATATGGCCACACCGTTTGGACTTAGTCCCAAACGGCATGGCCACACCATTTGGACTAGGTCCCAAACGGTGTGGCCATTTCGTTTGGGACTAAGTCCAAACGGTGTGGCCATGCCGTTTGGGACTAATTTTGTCGAGAGGCACAAGTATCGCGGGATAGAGTGAAGAAAAATAATAAGATTACGAAGGTTACAAAGTCGTGGCTTGAACTTTAAAGAGTTTGATCTGAAGTGATTTAGATAGTGTCAATATCTCTCACAAAAAGTGCCAAATACCATACGGACATACCTCGTCAAAGAGGATCCCGTAAGCATTCAAATCATGATAAATTCTTCGATTTTCAAGATTGCAATGGTCAAGTGCTTGTGCAATGATAAATTCTCAATTATTAGTTCAAATTTTCTTGACATTCAAGTGGCTGCCACCAAGCAAGGAAAATGAAGCATAAAGAATTTGAGTAAACTTGTGGCTTAATCTTCTTGATCGATGCCATTTTTTCCATCCAAGTATAAACACCACTCTGCGGTGGGTATCCCAACGCAACCAACTTCAAAGAAAAGCGAATTGAGATTCAAAGAAAGCAATAGACAAAAGAACTAGAATACAAAGTGCATATTTTTTTAAAAAAAAGCAAACAAATTTTGGACGTTAAGTTTCGAAAGAATTGTACTTTGAGCAAGTCCTTCCAAGATTGAACTTCCACAATAAATTCACATACACATGTCAAATTCTTTGATAGAGTTCAAATTCTCGACACATACTAAATTCACATACACATGCCAAATTCTCGTGAGAGTTCAAATACACATACAAAATCCTTCCAAGATTTATACATACTAAATTCAAACTACTAACCAAATACACCAATTTCCCGAAGATACAGTTCCAAAACCCCGAGTCTAACTGATGGTTACCTCCATAGCAACATCATTTAAAGCATAAGCTACATCCAAAGCAACTTAGGATAACTCATCATGGACAACGCCACACGACATCCAAAGCAACTTAAGCCAATAACACCTTAACCAGCCACTTGATAATACACAAAACCGCTAAGAGAAGACAGACCAACAACAACTTAAATATTAACATTCCGATTGAGTGAATTTTTGAATCAGTCGTTATCCTCCTTGTGCAAATAGAAGCTCGACTCTCAGTTGGGGAAAATGTGGGAGCTCGACTCTCATTTATATTCAACGACGACGAGCTTCCACAATTATTTTCTTCATCCACCCACTTAAAATACCTACATTTCTTATCCTTAGGCAAACGTTTGTCATTTTTTTCGCAAACACAGAAAGATCGTCCAGGATTCATTTGGGTATTCGAGACTCTATTAAGAACTGAGCTTCCACAATAAGGGCACCTCATTTATATATCGAATTTCATCAGATAAGGAAAAAATTAAAAATATCAAAATATGCAAATGTAAAATCACATGAATATGTAATAACTATGGAACCCTAAAACAATAACATTAAAAAACAAATGAACAAACAAAAGTTAAATAGAATATGCTAGTTCAAAACTTTAACAGAGTTCACCGAATATGCTAGTTCAACGAACTCTGATAGAATTCAAAACTCTGACAGAATTCACCGAATATGCTAGTTCAAAACTCTGACAGAGTTCAAAATTCTGACAGAGTTCACCGAATATGTTACTTCACCGAACTCTGACAGAGTTCAAAACTCTGATAGAGTTCACCGAACTCTGACAGAGTTCAAAACTCTGAAAGAGTTCACCGAATATGCTAATTCACCGAACTCTGACAGAATTCAAAACTCTGATAGAGTTCACCGAACTCTGACAGAGTTCAAAACTTTGACAGAGTTCACCGATATGCTAATTCACCGAATTTTGACAGAGTTCACCAAATATGCTAATTCACCGAACTCTGACAGAGTTCAAAACTCTGATAGAGTTCACCGAACTCTGACAGAGTTCAAAACTATGATAGAGTTCACCGAACTCTAAAAGAGTTCAAAACTCTAATAGAGTTCACCGAATATGCTAATTTACCGAACTTTGACAGAGTTCACCGAATATGCTAATTCACCGAACTCTGACAGAGTTCATCGAATATGCTAATTCACCGAACTTTGACAGAGTTCACCGAATATGCTAATTCACCGAACTCTGACAGAGTTCAAAACTATGACAAAGTTCACCGAACTCTGACAGAGTTCAAAACTCTGAAAGAGTTCACCGAACTCTGACAGAGTTCACCGAATATGCTAATTCACCGAACTTTGACAAAGTTCACCGAATATGCTAATTCACTGAACTCTGACAGAGTTCACCGAATATGCTAGTTCAAAACTCTGACAGAGTTCACCGAACTCTAACAGAGTGAAACCTTGTTGTAGCAACATCTTCATTGAAATCCATAAAGAAACAAATAAAAAAACAACAACATAGATAACTAACAAAAACAAGTAGTACTTTGAAAGTAACTAAATTTTATTACTTTCTTTAGGTAAACCCATTGAAACTACAATTAGGAATCAGTGGTACCATAACCTAAACTAAAAATAAGTATGTAAAGCTTATTAGAACTTCCCACTGCCCATCATGGTCTTAAACTCGTCAAAATTAACACACCCATCCCAATCTCTATCAACATTCTTAATCATCTTCTTAAACAATCAAAAGCCAAATACGGTTTCAAACATCTCTATCCTCATTTCAAACCAATCCAAGCTAATTAAACAACAAATCAAACGAATTAAAAGTGGAAAAATACCTTAATCCAGAAGCCAAATACGGTTTGGAGAAGAAGAAGCCGAGAGAGAGACAGTTCTCCAATTTCGCGATTTTGAAAATTTTCGTGTTTTTTGGATTTTGAAATAACACGAAATTTTGAAATATCAGAAATTTTGGGTGAAATTTGGAGTGTTAGATCATCAGATCTTGAGGTGGATCGGACGGCTGAGGAGAAGTGTGAGATTAGAGTGGCAAGATTAGAGTAGCACTCTAGACAAACCGTGTGTGTGTATATATATATATATATATATATATACATATATATATAAAAGATAATAAAACTAGCATCACGTAAACCTGCAACACGTGCATCATGCATCCCACTAATCAATTTCATTTATTAATGTTGCATGTGAAAAGTTTGGAATATGGATGATAGAAATAAGACAGGTGATAGGTCGAGCTCCACTCGAACCATGATGAAAATCCATCAAGTGTTGTTTTTACCAACGAAGAAAGCAAACTTTTTAGCCTAAACTTTCCAAGAAATCACACGACTTTAGAGGTTGAAAATTTCTTTTGACAATACTGAATTACTGATATCGTAAATAATACTTTTTAGTTAGGGCTAGAATTGTTTCACAGCCTTATGTGGCATGTGAACCACATGAAAAGGGAGCATGAGAGTGTGCAATACTGTTCCTTCCTCGTGCAGAATGTGTAATGCAAGCAGTGACCATGAGCACTTGCCACAAATGCAAAATGAATGGAGAGGACTCTACAGTATCTTATCTTTTTTTCTCCGTACACACTCCTAATTAGATATGTTTGTAAACGTAAAGCTCAAATTGCTACTTCCACTTTTTCTTTTTACCTTTATATTTATATATATACAAGGGATTGTGTAGTTTGAGTTCAAATAAGCTTATCGATCGCCTTACCATACAATTTAGCTAGTTTTTGCAATATGGTGGTTGAAAATAGTAAGACCATAGCTCGCCGTTTGGTCATGAGCGAGGACATCATCATATTTTATGCTAAAACTGTTCAAGAAAATGACGATGATGATGACGACGACGATGATGGAGTCGATGTTGCGCCGGCAGCATAGTTATTCTATGGTATGGGTAGAAGGGGAGATGTCTGGTTTATTAAGCAGAACTAATCCCATTCTCTAGGGTACAATAATAGGGTTTCATGCGTAGAAACACAAAGAAGTTTCCTGCAGGCTAGACCGCAGGACTAAAGATATATATGTAGTAGAAAATTATCATTTTATGTTCCCATATGGTTTGAATAAAATATATTGAGGGTTCCGTAAAATGGAAGTATGTTACTTGTTGCTTGTACATTTTCTTATTAACTTAATTGTCTCAATTAGCAACTATATATAAATCTATAATTATAGGCTTTTGCTTCTTTAATTTCCATTTAGTTTCAAGGAAATCTGCCATGGGATGAGTGAAACTATGTGCTGCGTTAATTGGGCACTGTGTAGATCTATATTTAAGCTGTTCTTAGCTTTGTTTTTCTAGAGGTCGATCAAGGTATAGTGGTGTTACACTATGCCACACTTATAAAAAAAAAAATGTTACACTATGCAACATAAATTTGAGAACTATTGTTGTGAATTTGAGCTAGCTATTAGCTAGTATCTAATCTATATATAGACGCTGTAGAGCTCATTTTGCTTTGGTAAATGTTAGATGATTATACACACTGAATGTTAAGATCCTATATAGCAACATTTACTCACGCAATCACGGTTAGCCTTGATTATTATAATTTATAGGAGTGATTTTTTTTTTTTTTTTTTTTTTTTTTTTTTTTGCTAAAGGATAATTTTGTATTAAAGGTTAAAAATTGCAGGAAAATAAAATTAACATTACATTTATATGTTCCCATGGATGGTGTTCCATGCCAGATTTCTTCTATGTAAAGTGTAAACCTGTAGTAGGTTGTATTGGGGTTCTATAGTGCTTGTATGGAGTCTGGTCTATGCGTCCGCCGTCTCTGGTCTAGGAGTGAGCATCTCACAGCGTAGATCTAGTCTATTTATCTAGCTAGCTAGTCCATCTATAACAACTTCAGTTCCTTTTTACTCCGAAGCAGTTACTATTTCTTCCATAAGCATGCAATACAATATATGTAATTTGACAGTGCTAACACCTTCCCACTAAAAAATTAAATTCCAAATGCCTAGTTAGTACGTAGTTAGTACATAACATCTCACTTACTTGCAGTCGTTAGGCATGTTGTTGATAAACCTAAACTGTAGGTTGATTGTTACTAGGAGCTTGCGTTAGCTTTTTCCCTCAAACTTACAGATGGAATCATGGAAGTCATAATGGATGGAGATCGAGTCGAAATTCCTAGACTGATCAACTTATGGCATCTCCAAATCCTCCAATTAATGGCCCCAAGCCTAGACACATTAGCTTCTGTTGAAGCAGGCTCAAGTCTAGACTGAAAAAACTATTGGAAGCAAAGTTTTTTAGTAGGGTAAATATGTACAACATACAGCAGATAAAGCTAACTTCTGCACGGCCATTGAATTACTGTTCATGCGATACATAAAGGAGAACCTCTTAAAAACTGCAGAAAACTTATATTGTCGTCTGCTTCAATTCCATGTTGGGCCATGTGCCCATGTGCATTTGATCTCCCAGGAGATGATTTCACAGGCCGAAAACAGTGAAAATAGCTTTTGCCTTGGAGATTCTCTTGAAAACAACAACAATCTAGTCTGACAGTAGGAGAAGGACTTGTCTTTTTGTTTGTATGTAGGGTTTCACTAACCCTTTGGAAGATGGGCACTGGTCTTGCTCTTCAGTTTCATGAGATCTGGGTGTGGGTTATGGGGTTGGCTTTGTTACCCCCTTTCCGAATTTTGCAGATTCTTTCTTGTATGAAGACCATGAATAAGTCAGATCTAGATTTTTGTTGGTGTTCTGCTGGTGGTGTTTGGTTCAAGCTGGTTTTCTAGGTCTAGCATCTCTCAATCGGCGTCAATGTCATGGGTTTAGCCCCTTGAGTCCGAAATTCTGGTTTGGCTTTAATTTTTGTTTGTCAAAAGCCATGGCTCTCTCCCTAAATCAACCCTCTCCGGATTGCTGGTTTGGGACCAACCCTCTCCGGATTGCTGGTTTGGATACCTTGGTCAGGCCACCGCTCATTTATTAGGCTTATGGTGGGGGCGTTCTTTTTTGGAATTGCCAATCTGCAGCCTTTGTCATGGAGTTTTATATTATGTGATTTGAAGACTTTCGAGTCTTTATTCTAGGAGATCCAACACAATGGATGTACGAGCAAGTTTGAAGCTAGTCCGGGGAAGAAGATGGGGTTTCTAATGTGGTTTTGTTGCTGCTGTTGGGTGCTTGGATTTGGTGGAGTTTATGTTGAGAATACAGGATTTTTGGTGCTTTTGTTTGTTCCAGTTGTACTGATTACATCCTTGTTTTTCTTGCTTGCAACTTGTTGTTATGAATGTAATGTTTTTATCTTTGAATGAATACAATTAGGCAATTATCGGTCGTCGAAAAAAAAAAAAAAAAAATATATATATATAGCACTCATCTCCAGCAGGGACTAGAGAATTTCGTAACTCAAAAATATAATTGAACAGGTGAACAAAATTAAAATAAATATGCACAATAATTATACAAAGCCTTTAGTAATTTAGCTACATAATTCAATACATGCAACCAAAAATAAAATTCCTTAGTAGGGCACGGAATTGAACCGAACCGAATATGTAGGGTTCGGATACATTTCTATATTTCTATATAATGGTATTTAAATTCATATCGGATACAAATACGGATAATTCGGATTTGGATATATGTTTTGGGTAATTTTTCACATTTTTAGTGTACCCGATCAAGTTTGAGATTTGGATTCGGTAGAAATATTTACAAAAAAATCGGATTCAGTTCGGATTCGGATGTTGGGCATATCCGACCCGTCCCCTGCCCTATTCGGCTATTCCTGAGATCTGATATCCTTCTCCGCCTGAGTGCCTTGTGAAATATGCAGACTATCCACATGACCCATGTACAGCTTCACCAACCAAAACTGAAATGGACACTTGGGCAAGCTTGACTATAATCGAAATAGATACATAGCCAGCGCAGTCCATGCTAAAGCCCGCATCAGTCACAGACACACACATCTAGATTAAAATGTACTCACGAACTCATGGACATGTATTTGGTCTTGACACATCTAGCCCAACATAAAATTATTGTTCCAATCTCTCTCGAGTCTTGATACAGGAGGGGTTTTATGTCTTTAGCTCCACCTTTCATTTTCAATACTATTTCATTTTAAGCTAATTCAGTTTTTGAGTATGGACTTCAGACCACAAAATGCAGATAAAATCTTGTTTTAGCTAACATTAACGTGTAAATTAAAATAACAATAAATTGGTCCCAGGGCCCATTTTTAGTGAAAATCACTCTCAAAACCAACGATTTTTTTTTTAATCACTCTCAAGGACAAATTTCAAGTGAAAATAATCCGGAAAACCAATTTTCAAGTTAAAATAACCCTTAAAGACAAATAACCCGGATTTAAAATAAATATTTTTCGATTTTACCTTTTTTGTCGTTTTGCTATGAACAATATAATGAGTGTTCATACCTTATGCTGATATATGAACAATGATTGTTCATATCCAAATAGATGAACGTATCTCATACAATATATTGATGTATGAATAATTATTGTTTATATTTTATGCTGAGGTATAAATAATGATTGTTTATACTCCAATATGTGTTCTTACTTATCATATATTATGTTGATGTATGAATATTGATTGTTTATATCCCAAATAGGCATGAATATTGATTGTTTATACTAATTACAAATATATATAAACAATAATTAATTGTTCGTACTCTAAATAGGTTCATACTCTAATAAGTGTTCTTATTGATCATACATTATGTTGATGTATGAACAATAATTGTTGATAACCTAAATAAATATGAACAATCAACAATGACTGTGTATGAACAATGATTGTTTATTCGTCAAATAAGTATGAACAATCATTGTTCGTACTATATACACCGGGTCATTTCAATTGGGGCGGGCCGTTTATTATTTTGTACTAGGAGTATATTTGATCTTTCATCTACTTGAGCCGTTTTAATTTCACGTCAAAAGTATACTTGACCTTTTATCTACCCAGTCATTGTGAGTGATTAAAAAAAATGTATCATCTAAAGTAACTTTTTCTTTCAATATGTCATTCTCTGTTTTAATAAACACCATTTTTAGCATCAAAGGGAACAAGATACAATAACATTTACAATCCCGTGATTGGGTAGTTTACGAAGGGGTACATCAGTAAATGCTTATTATAGGTGCTGCAAATTAGACCCTCATTAGTTTATCGGTGAATTGATGGATCAGACGTTGAATAAAATATTATTCCATTATAGCCCGTTGAAAGTGGCATAGATGTTTTAATCCCATTTTGGACGTGGTCCCCACACAAAAAGTTGTTTTGACAAAAACACATCTACGTTTATATCCTTCGTCCTTTCTCTAATTATTTTCTCTCACGAACCCTCTTTCTCACCGCTTTCTCTATCTATTCTAATTTAACACTTTTCAAAAATGTGTTTTCTTCTAACCCAATAAAAAGGTTCTACATATGTTGTCATACCATTAAAAAAAACATATGTTGTCATAAAAAAATGTTGGTATCCTCTTCAAAAAACAGACTATTTATTTCCATCGCTAAGGTGCATGATAGTGGTGACCACTATACAATAGTTTGAATTAATAAGAGATTGTAGCCTGTAAGGTATATTTCAAGATATCTATTTTCCCTTTTCTTAGCTATCTCATTCAGGATGTATTATGCCAATTAAAAAATCGTAACTCGCTTACAATTATGTGAAGTTGATGAGATTGGTTACTATGAACTTGATTTGTAGATTATTTGTCATTTAATATTTGTGTTTGGCGTGATGACAAGTATGTACTTGTGTGCTTCGGTGAGCTATTCCTCCACCTATACACTATTATTTAATATAATGTCTTAATTCCTTGTTATGTTGTTTCTATGTTCATTTTCAGAATAAATTTCTACAACTGTAATGAATATTAAAAAGCTAAAAAAAATGAGCCCTCAAATAGCTAAAATGAGACGAATTTAACAGCACCACGCACATAATGTCGTACAAGTGAGATACAATGTCTTACTATAATTGTATTTAGTTAAGTTAAACGTATATTTAACAGTACGACATAATGTCGTAAATGTGAGATATAATGTCTTATTATGATCATATTTAGTTAAATTAAACGTGTATTTTCAGATTATCCAAATACGAATTATTCAATAATGAAAACCAACTTTTGGTGGAAAAGTCATGAAATATGAGAACATTTGATAAGTACTAATTATTGGAAAGAGGCTTGAAGCAGTAGTGACAATAGGGATGAAAACCATATTAAACGTGTATTTTCAGGTTATTCAAATACGAATTTAATAGCACCACACATATCATGTCGTACAAGTGAGCTATAATGTCTTACTATGATCATATTTAGTTAAGTTAAACGTGTATTTTCCGGTTATTCAAATACGAATGTTATAACACTACATAATGTCGTACATATGAGATACAATATTTTTATATATAAATATTATGGAAGAATATTAAGGATATTCCATACTATTATCAAGTGAGAGCTACATCCGGAAATAGAATAAATCTTCTATAACTCATTCAACGGGCTATTTTTTTTTACTATTTTAAGTCAACGTCCGATTCAAAGAATTTACTATTAGTTTATTCATTTGGTTGTAGTTTCCTTTAATCGTTTAATTATGTCGCCCCTAGATTAAGTGATTAATATATATATGATAATGAAACTAGCATCACGTAAACCTGCAACACGTGCAACATGCATCCCACTAATCAATTTCATTTCATTAATTAATGTTGCATGTGAAAAGTTTGGAATATGGATGATAGAAGAAGGCAGGTGACAGGTCGAGCTCCACTTGAACCCTGACGCAAATCCATCAAACAAGTGTTGTTTTTACCAACGAAGAAAGCAAACTTTTTAGCCTAAACTTTCCAAGAAATCACACGACTTTAGAGGTTGAAAATTCAAATTGATTTTGTTTGGTAGGTACGTAGGCAGCCAGGAAGGGAATCTTGTGTTCCCTATATAATAAAGATATAGCTACACGCCTACACTGTTCACAGGCCCGCAACATTCTGATCCGCTGTTCTCGGACTAAATTATTTGTACGTAATCCCAAATATTGAGAGAAATATTTTAAATTATAAAAGTATTTGTTACGGCCGACCCAATTTGTGTTTGGCGGACTCCAAAAAAAAAAAAATGATTATTATAAGTGTGTCATTAGTTTCAAAAAAAAAAAAAAAAAAACAATTATTACACGTATGTCATTGATTTTCAAAAAATTGAATTCGAAACCCCAAACTTAAACGAAATTTGGAATCGTTTGAATTTGACTAAAAATCAAATGACTTACACCGCTTTGAGGCTTAGTCCAAACGATCCGCCAGATTGTTTGAATTTAAGTCCCAAAACGACTTAGCCACACCGTTTGACTTAGTCCAAACGACCCGACATTACACCGGTCAAGACCCCAAAACATAATTTTGAATTTTTTTTCAAAGTTAAATCCCAAACGACGTGGCCATATTATGTTCGAAATTCCAAAACGATGTGGCGCCGTATGCCGTTTCATGATTTGGACTTATACAAAAATAGTCACACCGTTTGGACTTAGAAAAATCCCTAACGATATGGTCACACCGTTTGGACTAAGTCTCCAACGATGTGGCCATGTCATTTGAGATTTGAACTTTGAAAAAAAATTCAAAATTCTATTTTTTGGGCTCTTGACCGGTGTGGCCGGGTCGTTTGGACTAAGTCCCAAACGGTGTGGCCAAGTCGTTTGGGACTTAATCGAAACGACCTGGCCGGGTCGTTTAAGTTTGGGGTTTCGAATTCAATTTTTTGGGGACCAATGACATATTTATAATAATTGTTTTTTTTTAGATTTTTTGAAACCAATAACATATTTGTTATAATTGTTTTTTTTTGTGGGAGTCTGCCCAACACAAATTGGGGTCCGGCAGTAATAGGACCCATTATAAAACCTAAATTATTTGTTGCAAATCCGTGACCGGTTAGAGCAAGTCCAATAAAGGGCTGTTAAAAGGTGCCACATAGGGTATTTTAGCTTGCTCAGCCAAATTTAGCACCCCAAAATAACAAAACCAATCCAATTGCGCTTTCTGTTTTGAAGTGTTAAATGATACGGACGACATAGTTACGGACGACATAGTTTAGTTTATGTCGTTCGTCCATTATTTTGTAACTTAAGTTGATTTTTTTTTTGAACAGACGCCACAATTTCTGTCGTCTGTTGAAATTTAACACACGGACGACAAAAACTATGCAGTCCGTCTCCCAAAATTATTATGGCAGCTGCTAGCGAAGGTCTTAACTTTAACTGAGTTTTTAACTTCTTTCAAATTTAAGACCCTTTTAGAGCAAGTCCAATAGAGAGTTGCTAAATTGGATTGTTAAAAGTGTCACATAGGCTTTTTAGCTTGTCCAGCCAAATTTGACTCCCCAAAATAAAAAAAAACTAATCCAATCACGTTTGTTATTTTGAAGTGTGAAATGATACGGACGACATAGTGTTTACCGTACGTTTATTATTTTTTGAATTTTTTTTGGACGGACAGTATATTTTCTGCCATCTGTCAAAATTTAACACACGGACGGCAAAAACTATATCATCCGTCTCCCGAACTTATTATAGCAGCTGCTAGCGAATATTTTAATTTTGGCTGGATTTTTTACTCATTCCAAATTTAAGACCCTTTTAACAGTCTCATTAAAATGATCCCCCATTGAACTTGCTATTAGCAGTCCCATTGGAATAACATTTTTGTAGTCGTCTTTAGTAGTCCATATAGTTTTCGATTGGACTTGCTCTTACATGACACTAAGGAAAATAATAATAGTCCAGTATCCACCTGATATATATTATCTCTTTAATTAATGAGGTATTAATTAATAGAGTCAGATAAGATGGTGGAGTGGACCCCATAAGTCATGGTTCTATATGCAGCCCATTATTATTATTGTTTCTCTCCTCTACTCTTCCCCAAACACCATAACAATCTCTTCTTCTTCTTCTTATTCTATAATTTCCATTCCAAACGTTTTTCTACACTTGGTTAGTTTCTAATCTTTTATTTGTTCTTTAGTTTGATTCATTTTATTAGTAGTTTTGATAATTTTTTTTAATTTGTAAAAATGGACTAGATTGAAGATATAAAAAATGCCTGAGAAGATTACAGCCGAGAATCTACTGAACAACATAATGGACACTTTTACTGAACAACATAATGCCCCGAAGCCAAAGAACATGTCTTTTTTTGAAGAAGATAAGTCAGCTTCAGTTTCTGATCAGATAAATAGGCTCTTTGGTCGTCAGAAGCCAGTTCACAATGTGTTGGGTGGTGGAAAGTGTAAGATTATTGACTACTTATAGTTTATAATAATAATTTCTTTTTGTTATGTGTTTAAATTTGGTTTCTTTGAACTTGTTTGTAGCTGCTGATGTTTTGTTATGGAGGAATAAAAAGATATCTGCAAGTGTTTTGACTGGTGCTACTGCTATCTGGGTGATATTTGAATGGCTTAATTACCATCTCTTGACTATGGTGTTCTTTGCATTGCTTATTGGTATGCTTGCTCAATTCGCTTGGTCAAATGCATCAGGATTAGTAAACAGGCAAGTAAATGTATGATTTTTACATTTCCATTATGAAAAGTCCAGTGCTTATACAGATATACATTTTTGTTGAAACAGGACCCCATCAAAAGTACCTCGCGTTCGTTTGCCAGAGGAGTTATTTGCCAATATAGGTGTCTCAATTGGTGCTGAGGTTAATCGCTTCTTGGGTTATCTGCAGAACGTGGCATGTGGTGGAAACTTAAAGCAATTTCTCATGGTATGTTTTGATATTGAGTTTATGGTGGCATGTATAATTGAGTTCAATTTGTGTGATAGGAAACCACTTTAATTTTGTAGAAAAATCCTGAAGCGTAAAAACTGATTTTGTTTTTGGTGCTATGGAGGCCATAGTTTCTAGTTTCACTTCGTAATCCCCCTGTGTGTTGCATATAAACTTTTACCGTGAAATCCATTCAGGTCGTATTGAGCTTGTGGATTGCTGCTGTGATTGGAAGCTGGTGCAATTTCCTGACTGTCCTGTATATTGGTGAGAGAACTACTTCCCCCCTCACAATTTTTTTCCTGTTTTAATTGGAGAAATTATGTCTGTGTTGGTTACCCTAAGCTCTGGTTGGTAGAGTAGTCATGGGTGGCTTGTGTTGGAGACTAGTGTTTCCGTTGCTCTTTTTGCCACTTAATAAGGCTCTACTCCAAAATTATGGAATGATGGAGGTGGAATCCTATCAAAGTTTGTGAACCGTGTTAGTGGCTGCAAACTGTGTATTTTCCTTGTCATTTTTGTGATGATGTAGGTGGGGATCTTAGCAATAAAGGAATAGAATCTACTAAATACGTATATCTAGTTATCTACCATACTTGGTCGACATATTGCATGTATGTGGTATTATTTGCTTTCTAGAAAGCACGGTCTTAGTTACGAACTATGAACAATATAAGTGAGGTTGAGTTACATAATGTAGGTGACCTATGTCCTATTCCTAAATTGAGCCCTTGGAATGATAACCGATATCCTTAGTATAAGCTAGTCAGTCAAAGAAATCACTCAAAAAACTTCGATGGGTTATGATCACATGCTTAGTCAATGTGTTTTACTACTTTTAGACCACGATTATCTTAGGATTGTCTCGTTAGAATCATACGTTAATGTTGAATATCCTGTTTTGTTTGTTCTAGGATTCATTGGTGCCCATACTCTGCCAGTGTTGTATGAGAGGTATGAAGACCAAATTGACAGCTTTGTTTATAAAATTCTGGATCAGCTTCAGCACCAGTACGGGAAGATTGATTCAAAAGTACTAAGCAGAATTCCCAAGGGGAGCTTTAAGGGAAAAAAGTTTGAATAGATTCAGTTACATATTGCAGTGCTATTTGTTCAGTAAAGTCAATAGGACATGAAGGCATTCTTGTATATTTGATATCAGGAGTCTCATGCTGCAGATATCACCAACTCATGTTTTGGTTGTTTCGTTTAATGGATAGATTACAAGACTATGAATTCTCTTCTTAGCAATTCATTAATTTGTGCACCGTGCATGTTTATCTGTAAGATGAAATCTCAAATATTCGGATCCCAAGCATTTTGTTTGGTTTTTCATATGATCGTCATAAAATAGTTGTATACAGACGGGTCCAACTTCAAATAAAGGCATCTAAGTCCTCTAAGTGCGAGGTTTCCTGGTCTTTGAATGGGTAGGAAAAATTACTATGAATCGAGGCCCCACTTTAAATTTTTTGCTTTCTTTAATTAAGGTATTGTTTCTGGAAGATACGGCGTCTTGGCTATGCAATGTGATAGTAATTTCGAAGATGTGTCGACGCAAATGTTTTAGGAATTCTTAGTCCCAACTACTGTCTAGTACCGTGTCTGGGTGCCGGTGCTAAATTATCCTTCAGTAAGATACAGGAATTGCAACCTGATACAATCTTGATGTGATTGTATCAAAGAACTGGAATTATTACTAGGAAATTCCTAGCCTCCTAATTGGTTATTTGGTTATACCTTGGAAACTGATCCTCTGATCCAAACTCAGCAAAGACTCTTTCATTCATAATTTAGTGTACGACCAAGGCTTACCTGAACATTTCTACTACTATTACTACTAACTCATGAGTTCCCACAGTACCACACCAGTACCTACTTAGACAAAACTAAACAGAGAAAAGAAATCATAAGAAGTTTATACAGTATCCTTGGGATGTAGTGCATACTGGTTTAATTGTTACTGCAACTTCACTTTCAAAACGAGAGAAACTGCATCATCATTGTGCCAAGAATCACCCAAAACATAACCCCGAGACTGTAAATCATGTGAAACATAGAGCGTACCACCGCAACTATGCAATTACAAACTCCCTTCTAAAATATTTTTTTCTTTTTTAACATCTCAACTCTTAAGAAGTTACACAATGCTACATTCTAATACAAACCTACAACGAACTACTTATAATGTCTATAATAAAGTATTAGCCAGGGAAATGAATTTACATATCCATTCACATTTCCCATTCGACGCTGCTTGCAAGAGGGACATACTCTCCAAGATAACTGCCAAGGTGGTCATGCAGAGTAACCTTATTGATATTTTTACGATGATACCCTCTACAGACGCAGTACATGACACACTGCACCAACAAGCCAATGAAATTGACAATCACCACAACAACAATCAATAATGCACCCACCAAAAGCCTAAAGAGAACTCCATGATCTTTCCCACCTTGAATAACAGCTGACCTGAAAACAATCCCAATTGCCATACATATTAAAAGGTATGAAATCACAAGTGTCATAGCCACTTTCGTGTTTCCCTTCAACAGCTTATTACTTCTCTTCATTGCAGCCAACCCATAAACTGGTTCAAACACCGAAACAACACTGGCAAGGTGCCACATCGTTGTGACATAGACATGTATATCAAAGACAACATAGAGGTTAATAAAGGTGAACATTAAGCCCATTGTGTCATCTGCGTCGACGTCTCGACGAGCATGATGAAACCCACCGAGCAAATAAGGAAGAACACGTTATATGTAAGCATCAAGAAGGAGGCGAAGAGGAAGGTGATGAAGAGGCGTTTGAAGACACGAGGAATGGCGGAGAGGATCGGAGTTGAAAGAGATGGGTTTGGAAGTGTAGATGGAGGCAAAAGTGAAGGCTACCGCGCCAGTGGACAAGAGGGAGAAGATAAAGAGGATGACACTCTAGAAGAAATGAGTCGAGAAGAACTTTGCCCACAGATAAGGTTCGGTTTGGATCATTTCGAGGTTCAGGAGAGATTCAAAGTAAAGGGAGTGGACAAGGATGGCAAGAGATAAGGGGAGTATTAGGGTTAATGTTAGGAGGATGAAGGTTTTTGAGGACGATCTTGGGATCTTCATTGATGTTTTGACAATGTCTATTGGCCTTTGGAATTGAAGCTCTTGAATTCCACCAGAGAGAGAGCTATTTGCCTTTTACGACTCAAATGCGTCCTGCTTCCAACTATAGTTCCTATAGTCGGTATTCGGTTTTGTACTACACTATCGACTATTGGTGCTTATTTGATGTCTGAAGCATGTCCTTTCACCATCAGCTCTTCTTTCTAGTTCCATTGGGGGCGATGCAGCACACTACCCTTTCTAAGATGAAACTACAAATAGTGATTCGAAAAACATAAATAGAAGCAAACAGATATTACAATTTGAGGATTTTTTTATACTATTAGAAATTAAATTGCTAAATTCTTATCGTGTATACGTATGTAGGTGCAATGCTTAGATCAGACATGATAACAGATTAACAGAACAATGGTAGTTATATAACCAGTAAGTTTGATAGACATGCATATAAACATGTTTAGATCAATGCGGAGGTAGAAAGCCAAGAGTTGAGCCTGTGCATTTTTAAGTTCCACTCTATCAGTTCCACTACCCCTGATTTAAAGCTAATGCTTTGACATTCTCTAGAAGTTTATCAGAGTCCAAAGATGCGAATCATTCCAATGCTCCTGAGACGGACAGACAAAAGCTTGCATTTCGAGAGTTGTCCAGACCGACCCTCATCTCAAGAACCGGATACTTAACTGCGCATAGGCTTAGTTCGGCAAACAGGAGCAGACCATCCCCAGTTCTGTTCTTCTACAAACCTCGTCCCAAGCATAATTAACAGCAGTATGGAAGGCGTCTGAGTTTCTTTGCTTCTCCATATGGGAGAAATGTGCTCGAAAGTGATACAATGATGATGGTTCAATCCATGAAAAGGTTGGTTCCCCAAAGTAAGCTACCAAAAAGCTCTCCTGCTTTTTACACTTCAATGCCTGTTCTGATGCATCCGAACAATCAATTATCTGTCCTGGCCACCAAGGATACCACTTCAATTTAGCCCAGACTAAATCAGAAACAGAAAACTCAGCTCTTTGCCCCGGTGCAATGGCATAAGTGGCTGCATGCGCTCTTCCACAGTTAGTTTCAGGGTTCAAGGCATCTGCATATACAACTTGTTTTTGTAAATTATTCACTTGAACAACTTCAACTCCAATTTTTCGCTTGTCATCTTCCGAGTAATGATAATCAGTAGGCTGAACATCTGAGAACAAATCCCAACAGATAAAGTGGAGCTTCATAACAAATCATTTTATGTGAATGATTTCGGTCTCCTGATAGAAAATTGTTGACATCTTCCTTAAACAACCCTCCGTGGAGATTGAACTCAGGCTGTCGATAACACTTACAACGATTGAAAGCCAGCAATCTGAAATTCCACTCTATTAGCTCCACCACAAGGGAGGGTTTGAGGCTAACTCTTTGATATTCTCGAGAAGTTTATCAGGCAAAAAGATATCACACTTTGCGTGTTGTCTAGACGATCTCTTATCCTTGCCTCGTCACGGATTCAATCATTGTTAATAACCTGAGATTTGAACTTTGCATAAGCTTCTTTTGGCGTGCAGGAGCAGACCATCCCTAGTTCTGCTCTTCTACGCAGCTCATCCAAAGCACAATTAACAGCAGCACAAAAGGCTTCAGAATTTCTTTGCTTCTCCATATGGGAGAAATGTGTAAGAAAGTGACTCAATGATGATGCTTCAAGCCATGAAAAAGTTGGATCCCCAAAGTAAGCAACCAAAAAACGGTCTCTCTTTTTACACTTCAATGCCTGTTCTGATGCATCTGAAGAATCAATGATCTGTTCAGGCCACCAAGGATGACTCTTCACCTTAGCACAGACTAAATCAGTAACAGAAAATTTATCTCCTTTCTCTGGTGCCATGGTGTAACCGGCAGCTGTTTGTTCCCTTGTACTGGAAGTTTCAGGCTTCAAAGCATCCTCACACAGTGCTTGTTTTCTATATTGTTCACTCGAACAAATGCAACATGCACACCTTCAGCTTCAATTTTCCGCTCTTCATCTTCCAAGCAGTGACCTCCAGCAAGTCATACCTCGGAAAACAAATTGTCAGCTCCCAAAAGCCCAGCAGATTCAGTAACGTGATTGCTATCACCATTTACCTTACTATATTGAGGACATAAATATATAACTCGACTTCCAACAGTACCTTTAGGCAGTAAATTTGAATCCACAATATTGAAAGGCACGCTTAAGACATCCACCTGGTAATGCAAAGAAGCCTCGCAATATTCTACTGCCTGAAGATTACTACTAAAACAGTCACCGTCCAAATCATAACTATCTTTAGATGCCAAGTGACTGGTTTCCCCATCCACAGACTCCAAAACCTTACTACGGCATTTGGAAAGTGTCTGAAGCATTTCATTCCTCCGTGCGCAGAGTTCTTCAGTATAAATCTCACAATCTAGTTTTTTCATCAGATTAGGAACAGAAAATGAGTCAGACTTGGCCGCTTTGAAATTTTGGTGGACATTTGATTTTATGGCAATAGGGCTTTCAAAGACAGTTAAGGCTTCTGAATCTGTAAAACTAGGACGACTCTTGTCTCTCTTATAATTTGTGTCAGCATGCATATTGTAGGGGAGTGATATTCTCTATCCAGCACGCGCTTAACATGGTGGAACTAATGCACCGACCTATGGTCCCAGGTCGCATCCATTAGCCAACATCGCGCCACAGGACAGATCGCAACATCATGCGAACTACGCCAGGCAGTGACACAGACCCCCTATCCATAAGCAATCATGACCAAAGGTGTACTTGCACTCATCCTAACTGTCAGTCACTGGTCACGGCCGCAAGCTACTCACACAGACTGCCACTCCTCATCATCACAGCAGACCTATGTAGATATTTCTCACGTGCTCCCATGATCCACACCCCACGTTGGTGACATCCTTTACACGTGGAGGGTGAGGATACACTTTCAATCTCTATAAATACCACTCCTATGAACTACGCCAGACCTGATTCTACTCTGACCCCGAGAACCAGAGTAAGATACGTAGGCAGTTCGCTCCAAAAGCCGAACTCGGTCTCACCCATCCATCCATATCAGTCCCCTAAAGACTGTGTGTAAGGGAATATCACATCGCACCTTTACATTGGCGCCGTCTGTGGTCTCGATTACTTGAGAAACCAAACCACTTTCACACTAATCAGTAACAAAAAACCAAACCAAACAGATTCTCAAGCCCACGAAGCATGGTAAGCCTCGAAACTCAATTCAACACTCTGGCCGGCCAGCTAGGAACAATGAACGAACAAATTGCCCAACTCAGGCAAGAAAACGTCACATTACGTGCACACAAGTAGATACACAAAGCCCACTAGTCGGCACGAGGCAGACGACGGCCATCAACGCGTCGGTCAAGCGATCACCGAGCTAAACCAAAAGCTCGACAAGAATGCGGGTCAAGAAGGATTCCACCATGATAGTGCGAGAAAATGTTGAAAACCTATCGCGCATCTCCATTTCTTTGCGAAGTACTCCACAAGGTCTCCCTCCGGACTTTGTCCAACCACGGTTCCCACTATATGACGATTACGCGACATGCCCAAACTGAACATATAGCACGATATGCTCAAAGCCTCGCGACTTTACAAATAGCGCCAGAGTTCGACCATCTCCGATCGTGCTCTTTCCAAAGAAGCCTAAAGGGCGGCCCACTCGATTGGTTTTCTCCCTTGAGCCGGACTCCATAAGAAGCTTCAGCGACTTTACCGACTTGCTTAAAGCCCGACGCATACCTACAATAACCTTAAAGAAGGGTGATCTCAATTCACTCTTCCAACTCACTCAGGCGGGGAGGAAACCTACAACTCCTTCTTAAGCGGTTCAAAAGCGAACTCTTGGACATGGAAAGCGGCCTCAAGGAATCATTTGCGCGGTGGCTTTCACAACCGCCGCACCCGAACACCGACCTAACCAGGTCGCTCTTGAAAGACCAACCCGAAACGTTGGCCGAGCTGTACGCTCGAGTGGACAAATACATCAAGCTGCAAGAAGCTTTGCTAAAACAGAAACGAGAAGAAGAAGAAGCAGCGTTTTCACGGTAGCATCATCCTCTAGAAGCGACCCCGACAACAAGGGCAACCGTCCAGACCCAAACCAAGAAATGATCGGGAATTCGCCGTGCTCACTAGATCTCCTAGTTACATACTAGAAAAGATCAAGCGTGCTGCATTCTACCGACCAGAGATAAGGCAGCCAACGTCGCCCGGACCAGCCCCTACTGCGCTTTTCACGGCGCCAATTGCCGCGCGAGACCGACGTCTGGCGGGGCTTAAGCATTACTTGCAAGACTGATCGGTTTCGGGCATATCAAGCAAGATACACTAATATACGACGGCGACCGCCACAAACTCATGGCTCGCGGGATCTGGCGTCCCCACCCGGGCGCTCGAGGTCTCAAAGTCGCCCTCACAGCAGAGGACGCTCCAGAGAACGAATCCATCAAGATCGCCGTCAGCCGTCAAGAGGTCGCGAGCACGACAGAACCATACACATGATCACTCTCCAAGATGATTCCGTCTCAAGCTCACGGGAAAAAAGAAGACGCGTAGGCGCCCTCCATGAAGTATACAATTTCTCTTCACAAGCTGCAGCCGCGCCACGCAGTTCAGGGCGAAGAACAGGAGATATCACCTTCTCCGAGGTCGACCTCAACAAGGTCTGCCTCCCGCATAACGATGCACTCGTGGTCCACGTCAAAATCAGTGACTGGACCGTCAAGCGAGTTTTGATCGACCCGGGCAGCTCTTGCGATATTTTGTTCTACCACACGATCCAAGAGATGAACTTACCAAAGTCGGTCTTCATAGACCCCATCGCACCCCTCTTCGGATTCAACGGTTCCAGAGCCGATCCAATCGGAGATATCATCCTCCCAGTCTCAGTGGGATCCCGGGAAGACAAAGTCAGCTTCAACACGCGCTTCAGCGTCCTAGATACCAAGTCGTCCTACAACGCCATTCTAGGACGACGTTGGATACATCAGATGCAGGCCGTACCATCCACACTGCATCAGGTCATCCGTTTTCCCGGCCCAAGGGGAATGATGGAACTTCGAAGCAACCCAGCTCGGCCCATCATTGTAACCGATCATTCACGCCCCACCAAGACCATGCAACCTCCCATCTCCGTCAGCAACGAACCTACCAACTATACAATGGCCAAAGATTTAGTGGCTGAGGTGAGAGCTAGCGCAACAAAAGCGAATAGGGGGCTCCAAAGAAGAGTCTCCACTCACCGCCCGATCTCATTAACTACCGGAGCAAGGGCGAACCAACAGTTCAAATAATAGAGGTCGCCCCATTGAAGAGCATCACGAACAAGCAGAGTCTCGTGATACCACCACCGCCTACCCTCCAACCAGAAGGATGGCAGGGAACTATCGATTTGTTGTCACGCCTAACAAATGGGTCATTTCGACCAATAACCACAGAGGACGTCCCAGTTCCCCAGCTACTCCACCGGCCACTCCACGACCAAAGACACCAAAGACAGGCGGCAAAGAACAACCCTCCGTGAGAGCCGAACGCATACGAGCGAAACCGACTCAAGACAAACAGCAAGTGAACCTCGGAACCGAAGACGACCCTAAACTCGTCTATGTGGGAGCCAACCTCGACCCCACACTTAAGGCTCAACTTGTAAATTTTCTATCCATGAATAAAGATGTGTTCGGCTGGTGGTCGATATCGATGTGCCCGGTATAGACCCTAGTGTTGCATGCCATCGTTTAAACATCAACCATGGTGCCAAACCAGTTCGACAGCGTCCTCGAAGATTGTCCTTACGCTTTCAAAAAGCGATCAACGACGAGGTGGACAAGCTCAAACAAGTAGGTTTCATCCGGAAGGTCGACTACCCAGAGTGGGTCGCCAACATAGTGGCAGTCCCGAAAAAGAATGGCACAGTCCGTTTATGCGTCGACTTCACCAACGTCAATCAGGAAACTCCGAAAGACAGCTTCCCCCTACCAAGAATCGACCAACTAGTCGACCAGACTTGTGGGCACGAGCTGCTATCATTCATGGACGCATATAGCGGGTACAATCAGATACCATTAGCTGAAGAAGATCAAGAGAAGACATCGTTCATCACCGAACAAGGAATTTATTGCTACAACGTTCTCCCGTTCGGACTAAAGAACGCAGGAGCGACCTATCAGCGGCTAGTAACTAACATGTTCCAGGACATGTTAGGCGATACCATGGAGGTCTACATTGACGATATGGTGGTCAAAAGCAAAAAAGCAGCCGACCACCTCACTCACCTCGAGCAAGCGTTCTCCAGACTACGACGAACCGGAATGAAGTTGAACCCAGAGAAGTGTCTTTTTGGTGCGTCCTCCGGAAAATTTCTCGGATATCAGGTCTCGCAACGAGGCATCGAAGCAAATCCAGACCAAATTCGGGCGTTCATCGACATGCCCGACCCCCAAACAAAGAAACAGATACAAAAGTTGTCGGGGAATGGTCATTTTGACTCAACCGATTCATATCTAGAGCATCAGACAAATGCCGACCGTTCCTACAGATACTAAAGAAAGGCGAGCAATTCTCATGGAACGATCAATGCCACCAAGCATTCGCCACCCTTAAGGAGTACCTCACAACTCCTCCCGTCCTCGCCAAACCAACCGACGGAGAAACTCTGGGGCTCTACCTGGCGGTATCCGATTTCGCCATCAGTTCGGTCCTATTCAAGGACGAACACAATTCGAAAAGCCGATCTACTTCACAAGCAAGACACTCACTCCGGTAGAGGAAGAACTACTCTTTACATAGAAAGAGCCGCCCTTGCTTTGTTATACTCGGCAAGGAAATTCCGACCGTATTTCCAGGCTCATCCAATCAAGGTGCTTAGCGATCTTCCTTTGAAGAGGATTCTGCACAAAGAAAACAAGACTACAAGGATGGCATTATGGGCCGAAGAGCTGGGCGAACACCACATCGACTTCGTCCCGCCAAGATATCACAAAAGGGCCGTGTCGTGGCAGATTTCCTAGTCGATTTTCCCGTTCGACGACCCTAATTGGGAGGCGAAATCGTCGGTCGCACCCAAGAAAGCATAACATGCATACACGGTCTCTCTATCGTCGATGGTTCCAAAGAACCCCGGAGGCGATGGTATGGGAATCGTTTTAGTCTCCCCGAGGGAGCTATGGTAGAAAAAGGTTCAGATAGACTTATGAACGCCCAACAATGAAGCAGAAGTCTTAAGGCACTAATAATGGGAATGCGCGGCGATCCAAATTCGGAGTAAAGGAGATCCAAATCTTTAGTGACTTCAACGGTCGTTCGCCAGTTGCAAAAAGAGTACACTACCAAATGGGTAACCTCTCCAAATACCTTCAAGTTGTTAACAATTTGCTTCCGCATTTAGCGGGCGACGATACACCATTTTTTTGCGTGGCGAACCGCCACGCAGATAGCTTGCGTGCCATTTAGCCACTCGGACAATCGAACCGCGGTCCCTCGACAACTACTTATCGGCGTGGTCGATCGACCCGACCTACCAAGCGAACCACGCCCGCAATTAGCGACCCGCTCCCACTCTCAAGATCGACGAAATCAATCATGGATGCAACCTATTATACAAGATATCATCGATGCGGCACACTCCCGGAGGAGCGCGCCAAAGCCAAGAAGGTTCTACACCAAACGCGTAGCTATTGTATGGTGAATGACAGATTATTTCGCCAACCCAGCGAGGGGACCTCATCCGAGGTGTATCGGTCGAGCAAAGGCCGGCTAATTTTTTTGCTGAAATTCCGCGAGGAGAATCGGCAACCATGCGGAGGTCGCTCGCTTTCACAAAGCGATCTCCTGTATTTACCGGGCCTCAGATTATGCGATCGATGCTAAAGCGTCGTCCTCAAATGTGTCAAATGCCAAACATTTGGTCCAAACATCATACAACCGGCTTCAACCGATTAACATCGCGAGTCCTTGGCCGTTCCACATGTGGGGCATGGACATTATGGGACCATTCATCCCTCGAAAAAGCACCGGCTTCGCTTCGTCCCTTCGCGCCGCGGAACTACTTCACAAAGTGGGTTGAAGCAATTCCGTTAGCACACGTCAAAGAATCACATGTCAGAAATTTCATTTGGACTCAAATCATCACCCGGTTCGGCCTACCACATACACTGGTGATGGATAATGGCTCCCAGTTCAAGGGCAAAACAATCAAAGAGTTTCTGGCCAAATGGAAGATCGTTCATGCATTCTCTACACCACAGTACGCTCAAAGCAATGGACAAGCAGAGGCCAGCAATAAGGCCATTCGGAGAATTTGAAAAGAAAATTGAAAAGAACAAAAGCCGGTGGCCCCATCAATCACCGAGAACATACTGGGGCTCATCGCACTGACAATTCGCTCAAGCACCGGCCGAGTCACCATTCTCCTATGCTATGGCACGAAGTTCGCCATACCCACCGAAATGACAATCACGACAACCCGATCTGAACTTGTCGAAACAGGGCCTTTAATGACTTCGGTTCTAGCTTCGAGAGATCGACCTCCTCGAGGAACGGCGCGACCTAGCAGCCGTCCGAGTGGCAGCCTACCAACAGGTCCTCAAAAGATCTTACAACAAACGAGTACTTCCACGATCTTTCCAACCGGGGGATCTCGTATTGAAGAAAACTCAAGACGAGGCTAAGCTAGCACCAACATGGGAAGGCCCTTACATCGTGGAACGCGTCGTTGGCAACGGCGCGTATTGGATTAAAACCCAAGAAGGAAGGATGCTGCCACGACCATGGAACACATACTTGCTAAAGCAATTTTACCAATAGGTGTAGTACGCATTGTAATTCCTGTTCCCCGGCACAACAAAGTTCAAATGAAAGAAACTCAAGATGGTATCATAAATGGCGGACCTACTCACATCTCCAAACCACACCTCCCACAGAGCAAGCTCCATACCTAAACACGCGCTCATACGCGCAGGACGCTCTCAGGAGCTTACAGGCTAAACGCCTTTCCGAGTCTCGCTAAGTTGAGGACCTATACTTCTAGGATCAACTAAAGGTGAACGCGAGGAAAAACGAGGGGGCTAAACACGCTCATACGCGCAGGACGCTCTCAGGAGCTTACAGGCTAAACGCCTCTCCGAGTTTCGCTAAGTTGAGGACCTATACTTCTAGGATCAACTAAGCGAGCGGAACGCTTCAGAGCGAACGCCCTCGGGGGCTAAACACGCTCATCCATAGCGGGGCGCTCCCGGGGAGCTTACGGGCTCAACGCCTCTCCGAAGTCTCGCTAAGTTGAGGACCTATACTTCTAGGATCAACTAAGCGAGAACGCTCTCGAGAGCGTAACGCCCCGGGGGCTAAACACGCTCATCTGGCGCAAAGGCGCCCCGAGGAGCTTACAGGCTCAACGCCTCTCCAAGTCTCGCTAAGTTGGGGGCATACACTTTTCGAATCAACTAAGCGAGAACGCTCTGAGGAGCATTACACCCTCAGCGATTAAAGCAAACCCTCATCCGAACAGGACGATCTTGAGAGCTTACAGGCTCATAGCCTCTTTCATCCTCACTAGACAAGGACCGATACTCTTGGGGTTAACTAACGAAGAGCACTCTCATTGAGCACCATAACCTACGAGCCCGCAGGGGCAAAGCCCCTTCTCGTCCTAAAAGATCAAACACTTACATAGCGTGTTCATATGCATTATCATAACAGCGTAACATGTAACAAGATTACATTTCAGAAGCAAAGTTCATACACAGGATCAAAGCCATGAACAAATCAGACCAAAAACATATCGGCGGTAATCAAAGCGTTCACCAAAAAAGAAGCACATATCGGACCCGGTGAAATCATCTCGAGAACCGACTGGTCTACCCGTAAAATCCAGTCGGTTACCAAGTTACAAATACCAAAGGGAACGAACTGCCACTTTCGTGGAAACCAGTTCTCCAAATCAATAGAAGCGAACTGTTCGGGCAAGCCCGAAAATGCAGCTCTAATGTTTAACCCTCATAGGGGCAAAAACGCCACGGTTAGATCAAACAAAACAAAAACATACCCTCACCAAGAGAGCGAATCGGATCGAGAAGCGACCACATGTTTATCCTCGAGAATGATCTTTGGTTGAGGAACATGTCCGGCGACTCATGAACAACACGATATCGGCCTCTTGAGCACCATCCGCTTCTTCACCGACAATATTTCGTCCGGCTTGGCGTACTCACTCTGAGTAAGCGTCCCGAGCCTTTATGGGCAACCCTTCCGGCATTGCCCGGCGTACTTTCGGTGACTTCCGCGATCTCCACTTGCGAGATCGCCATAGGCAGCGACAAGTTTCGCATTCTCATCGGCAACGGCCACGACATCTAGCCGACATAGTCTCCAAAAAATTCTCTTATCGGCTACCCGGCGGCTCGCGGACATCCATTTCCCACTTCGGGCATCGATATCGATGCTCGAACGTTGACAACCCTCTTCACTTTTGTCATAGCCGACCAAAAACTACAAGTCACGGAAGCACGATGAAAGTCAATCACGAGGACAACCGAGAAATTAGCAAACAACCAGTACTTTCGCGAACATTTCGCCATGTCCATGGTCCCCAAGAGTATCCATGTCGTTCGTCCTCGACCTCGCCTTTGTCCCCGGCCCCCAAAGAATACCCCTCCTCGAAGACTTCGTCGCTATAGCGCAGAGTGGAAAGCTGCAAATCAACGCTTTTACAAAGACGCTTCTTCCCGACCTCCCGACGTAGAAGAACTTGTCCCCCAACGCCAGTAAGCTAACTCCCACTAGCGACGTCGCCCCGACCCCAGTGTCGTCCATCCGTTCGGCAGCCAGTCACGCGTATCCTCCCGATGGGGCGACGATCACCACACCTCCAAGAGGGCCCGCGACCTCCGGGGCCGTTTAGCTTTTTCGACCCGATGCCACCACCTTCCTCTTGCCACGGTCATCGTGCAATCGGATGGAACTTCATTTCCTCCATCGGTAGAGCTTTCTCGTGAAGGCTGCCTTCTCCCACACCAAAAGTAGAGTAACGAGCCATAAGAAAAGCTAAAGCAAAAAAAGAACAAAAACGAGGCAATGAGGGAGAGATAACACCTTTACAATCGGAAGAACGAAGAACAACCATACCTTGAGAAGATGACCAACAAAAGCAAGCACGCCCAAAAGGCAAAGCAAAGAATGAAGTCCAAATGCCATCGCTTCCTCCGAACGGGTTCTATTTATGCAAAAGAAACGTCTCTTCCCCGGGCGACTCATTAAGGCATCGAGACGCCAAACGCCAATCCAATCCGGCAACCATCATTTCATATTTCGCCAAACCGTTCATATCCGGACACGCGTGCCAAGCACGATCATGGAAGTGACCATTGCTCCGCGGGGACGCTCGATCGTACCAATATCGAGTAAGTAGAGGACGCTAACACCGCCTACACGCAAAAAACAGTTCAAAGATCGACACAAGTCGGCCAACCCAAGGGCATACAAATCAAACAGTATATACAAGATGCGAGGAAGAAAAAACAACGGATAACAACATAAGCGTTAATATAAAACGGTTTAGCAACCGAAGACCACCGATCCGATACCGGTCGCCCGGATAAAAGTCATTGGGTCTACCTGTCTACCGAAATCCATGAACTAAAACATCGATTATCATAAAGACAGACAAAGGAAAGACGAACCCGTGTAACCCCTGAAAACAGCTCTATTGTTTTAGGCGAGAGGCCGCTTACAAACACAAAAACCAGACAACGACCTCTCAAATAACACCATCGAAGCCTTCCACAAGAGGGACGTCCAACACTTGGGAACAGCTCGGATCACCAGAGACGCGACTACTGCTTCAGTTAACGTCCCACCCAGACCGCCAACGACGGGAGGTTGATCCGCAACCACCTCACCAACAGGAGCAAGAACGACCGCGAACCAGCAGGATCTATGACAGGTCCTCGAGCTGGCTCCTCTGCAGTCGCCATACCTGCGCCTCGGTTCTTCTATTTCAAAGACGGATGGCAAGATAGGCGCGCCCCGCCTCCATTGCGGTAGCTTTACAACGTCGTGGCGTATTAGCAACAACGATCTTCTTCTTCGACTCATCGACCTCATGTACCGGCCCGCCCGCCTCGTTCACACCGACGTCCTCTCCGAGAGAGCGTAACAGAATCCAAATAAGCCTTTCAACAGATCCAGCTCCACCTTCTCCGATTGAGATATCGCTCGGAGATCGGAGATCTCGAGCCTCAAGGACTCAACCTCCGACTTCTCCATCTCAACAAACAAGGCAGTTGTCTTCAGTTTCTGATACCCGGCAACCATCTGCAGCAGCTCGCACATAGTACCACAAACAAACGATAAGCAATAGTGTACAATAAGGGATAACACAATCAGTAATAACACTACCACTTACCAGGCAAATCGCCTTATCCACCGCTCTCAGATTCGACTCTAGTTCCTTGGAGTCAAGGTCCTTCCTATCACCATCAAGCGTCATCCCTTCCAACAAGCAAGCGGCTATGGGTGCGGACTTGTAGCTGCAGTCCGACCTCTTCACATAGCGCTTCTTCCCAGTTACTTCTTCCACATACATCGTCAAGCGCTCCATTTCGTCCTTTGCCCGATCACGGACGGCCCCCACCGGTATCTCGAGAGCCAACCTTCCCGCTTCATCTTGCTGCGCCATCCCTAACCACCTCGGTCGGATGACCTCCGGGACAACCTCCGGGCCGTCCTCAACCCGAACGCTGAAGTCGGGCATCGGCCTCGACCTCGGGTTCGAGTTCCCACCCATTCGCGCACCTCACCACCCAATGCGTACGGGCCACCCTCCCTCGATCTTAGCGGTCGGTACTCGAGCGTCGGAGGGTGCGTCCTCCACGCCGAATCGAGCATCCTCCCGACCCATCCCGACCCGGACCGGAGGCCCCAAAGACCCAGAAGGGTCGCTTCACCCCGATCGACCCCGGTTTCTATCCTCTCTCGTCACGGATCAGATCACGCTTCTCCATAACACGTGCTTTTGGACGCCCCTTACCCGAGCCCTACTTTTCTCGAGCTTCCCTCTCTTCCGACGCAGCGGGCCCTCCACGCTCCTTAAAGAATTCGGCGACCTCGGCAACCCGCAATTTTCGTCCCCGAAATCAACCTAGCGAAGCTCTCGATCACGCTTTCGGTTAGTCTCACAATGCGGGGCGGTTATCAGATACAAAAGACAACATAACGAATATTAGATCAATACAGGATCAATCGTTATCGACGATAAAACCTAAGAAAACGTCTTGGTACCCACCGGTCGAAATCACACGCGTTTTCTTGTCAACACCGAACCCACTCGCCCAAAATAGTTACCCACTAACGGAACGGTCTTTTATCCCAAGACTTCGTTACTCACTCCATCCGAGCGGTGACAGAGTAGCTTTCGGGTTTGCAAGCTAAAGTTAAATGCCCTAGATCGCTTCAAGGTGAAGTGCTCAATAATATCGGCGACTTCGATCCGATATTCACGGCTGGCATTCAACAGTCGAACACCTTCAACAACCGCCCGCGTGTTACCAACGAATCGCGACGCGCTTTGCCGCGAATGGTTCAAAATTGACAAACCAACTTCGAAAATGGTATCGTCATATATCGCCCTCACCTGCCCTCATGACGATCACCCCGCGGGCGCTGGGGGCGTACCTATCGCTAAACACCAATGCGCTTGATCGGGCTCGTGGATCTCCGGACCGTCTGGTTATACCATATCTTTTCCTCGGATGTGGAAACGCCCTCAAAGCGTGCTTATCCACCCAATTGGCGGCTTCGCTCGAAGGCGACCTCTCACGCGTCACGAAGTGCTAACGTCGGCAACCACGAATGCATCGAGCATCGCCTTCCTCACTCCGCACCTCATCACCCTCACCCCGCATACCAACCGATCTTCATCCGTCTCCTCCTCATCCTCCCAACCAAGGGAAACTTCCACGGATCTCGTTCAACGAAAGTGTCATCGAATCCGACATCTTTCTCCTCTAAACTTATCAAATCTAGCTACTAGTATCTAACAGTACCCTAACAACTCTAGCCGCGGAAGCAGCACCAAACAAAGGGAAACGGGTTCAAAATGGCGAGCACTAACCCGAAGATTGATCGCTAATGAAGTTCTCTCTACCAACCGGCGACAAAATGAAGTCTCGGTCCACGCCAAGTAGGATTTTTGAACAACCGCCTCCGGTTTCAAAGGCATTATGATTACACCCTAGCCCTAGCCATCCCGCGACTTCCAAAGTAATCGTCTTTGTCTTTTTTCCCAAAAACGGGCCGTTTTCTTCTCTGCAGAATTTGCTTTCGGATCCTCCACGTCTTTGCACCGCGTCGTCCTGCGATCATACTAACTAGCGCCGCGGTTAACACCACCGTTTCTTCTACATCGATCGTGGCCGCTTCCCAAATATCACACAGTACGCTGCGCGTGCCACCGTTCTCTCTCAGCAGGTCGTTACCACAACCTACTGAGAGGGGGCTGTGTAGGGGAGTGATATTCTCTATCCAAAGACGCTTAACATGGTGGAACTAATGCACCGACCTATGGTCCCGTGTCGCATCCATTAGCCAACATCGCGCCACGGACGGTCGCGAACATCATGCGAACTTCGCCCAAAGGATGACCACGACCCCTATCCATAAGCAATCATGACCAAAGGTGTACTTTGCACTCATCCTAATCTGTCGATCATCGGTCACGGCCAGCCAAGCTACTCACCGCATCACCACTCCTCATCATCACAAAGCAGACCTATGTAGATATTTCTCCGTGCTCCCATGATCCACACCCCACGTTGGTGACATCCTTTACACGCGTGGAGGGTGAGGATACACTTTCAATCTCTATAAATACCACTCCTATGAACTACGCGGACTGATTCTACTCGACCCGAAACCGAGTAAGATCACGTGGGCGCTTAAAACCAAAAAGCCAACTCGGTCTCACCCATCCATCCATATCAGTCCCCTAAAGACTGTGTGTAAGGGAATATCACATCGCACCTTTACACATATCTCACTTAGTAATTTCAATCTCTTATTACTCCATGGATGAAGCTCTGTGACACAAAACAATCATATACAGAATTACAGACATGCACATATAAGTACTAAGAAAATTACTTTCTTATTTTTAAGTGTGGTTAGCAATTAGCCGTACATGCACATAAGACAGTATGAATCAAATTCATTTCTTGAAGTCATGATCATTTGCTCAGTTATCATTGATTCAGGTTCTGCTACAAATTATTCAAAAATTTTTAGCCCACAGCTACTTGCACACACACGCATACGAACACACCCACACACGAAATCGAGTTGGTGAGACGATATAGTCTAGACTCTAGATAACCTGCTTGTTATCTCAACAAACATGTAACAGAGCCTTCTCTTTTGCTAGAGAAACAAAAATGGGTCTTGCACAACAATCTCTTACTCTATACTCAAAAACCCATCCCATCATATATCATCATCTTAAAAACTCAACTTAAGTCAACTTATTATGTAACGTTATTAAGTTTTTCAACATGGGGGTTCACATTTGTTCCAAAA
Source organism: Coptis chinensis (assembly GCF_015680905.1). Taxonomy (NCBI): domain Eukaryota; kingdom Viridiplantae; phylum Streptophyta; class Magnoliopsida; order Ranunculales; family Ranunculaceae; genus Coptis; species Coptis chinensis. The sequence goes on from NC_141464.1 coordinate 82,439,124, forward strand.
AATAAATGATTCAGCATATTAACCTCTATAATTCGATCATATCAGCCTTATGAAACATACCAGTAGGGCTGACTTGATCAAACTTCCTTCTACTCTGGAGTTAGACTGAAAGCTCCTTCTTTCACCATTGATCCCTCATTCCCTTCCTACAGAAAAATGTAAGAAACTTGTCAAAAACCCAGTAAAAATAATGTTGTGAGAGAATATTTATACTTTCAGACTTACCTTTGAAGTGGAAACAACAATGGGCTGTTGAGAATTGTAGTAATGCTTAATGCAACTTTCTAGTGAAGGGTTGAAGGAGTGTTAGAAATTGTAGTAATGCTTAATGCTTAATGCTTAATGCAATACTTAATTCATTCTTCTTGTCACTACCAAGAATTGACACAACAAAACATGTAGTCCAACTGAATATCCCCAAAAGTGCAAATCATAACTATCTTTAGATGCCAAGCGACTGGTTTCCTCATCCACAGATTCCGAAACCTTTTTACAGCGTTCAGAAAGTGTCTGAAGCATTTCATTCCTCCGTGCGCAAAGTTCTTCAATATCTTTGGTAACACTCCCGTAAATCTCACAATCTAGTTTTTTCATGAGATTAGGAACAGAAACTGTGAAGTTTTGGTGGACATTTGATTTGATGGCAATGGGACTTTCAAAGACAGTTGAGGTTTCTGAATCTGTAATACTAGGACAACTCTTGTTTCTCTTATAATTGGTGTCAGCAATCATATCTTCCCCTTCAGTGAGTAAGTTCATTCTCTTATTACTCCATGGGTGAAGCTTTGTAGCACAAAACAATCATATATACAGACATGCACAGTTAAGTACTAAAAAAATTACTTTACTTGTTTTGAAGTGTAGTTAATAGTGCATGCACATAAGAGAGAATGAATCAAATTCATTTCTTGATGTCAAGATCATTAGCTTAGTTAGTTATCGCTTATCGGTTATCATTGATTCAGGTTCTGCTGGAACTTATTCAAAAAATTTAGCCTACAACTACTTGCACACACACCCATTGACCAATAAAACTCTTTAGCCCAATCTACCAATGGGTCTAGAATAAATTTAATGTCTATGTAGATTTGTGGCCTTGGTAAACTACTTCCATAGAACTTTGCTGGTTTTAGTGAAATGACCATGGTGATTGAGAAGAATTTGAAAATGTGGTGGGCAATTAAGGCGCCAAGGAATGTTTCGCGCCAAGTTTAGCTGATGTTTTGCGTGGATTTGAACTGGGTTTTGTAATGGGCTTGGGCTTGGGCTTATTGTTCTGATTAGTTCGAAAGTTCAAATCGAGTGGAATGCACGAATGATAGGACTGTAGCCTGTAGGACTACATTTAATTGGAGAAAAATAGACAAAAATAGATGGTTGAGGTTTATAAATTTTATGTAGAGAGTTTTATTATCTAGTTTAATTTTTCCTCTTTTTTGAGAAATCATAGAGTTTAAGGCAAATTTTATTAAATGTATAGCTTCAGAACTTGATGAATCCTACATTTTTCTTGACACAAATGGAACAATACAACACTGTGGTATACACACATGTCTTAAATGTAACTTTGGAACGGAGAGTGTACTCTGAACTTTTCTTCATGACCTACTAACCATTTTCACCTTTGTGTAGGGAATTTCTCCTCTCGCTATCAGTTAATAAAAAGTCCCGGCGACACTTAATCAGACGTCTGAGTAAAAACAAATTCGGACGTCACTTGGAGTGTCGTCCCTATCTATTTCTAAAGTCACAATTTAAAATTTGTAAACTCGGAAGTGACGTCCCACTTTAATTTAAAGAGAGACGTTCGAGTTTAAAATTGAACTTTTTTACACTTTTCCATTGGAAACAATAAAGAGTGAATATTTATAGACTCTACAATAATTTACAATTGGAATAGTAAAATCCTAATAGCATCTAAATAGCATCTATGTGGAGGTGTAATTTTACACCCCTCATTAGAGATGCACTAACAACTTGTATCTGAGGAGAAAACCCAATGGATTGGGCTTTATAGGCCCACTGCAATTTTTACCTAACTAGTCCAGGTTGTATTGTTGAAAGTAATAACAAGAGGGTGAAAAGATGAGTCAACAAACAAATTTATTTTTTCAGATAGTTATTCGGCTGGGTCCAAAAGTGCAGCTGTATTATGGCAGTAAAGTTTGGAGGAAGTAAACTGGGCTTCATTTAGAGATGCCACGTGGAGATAACATAGTGGGACCAACTATATGAGTGTCGTATCTGCTTACTTTTTTTCTATAAAAATGTCGTATCAAGTCAAATCAAGTGGTAGGCTCCATTCTGTTAAGTACATACGGATCATCATATGTTGGGCCCCCCCTGAATTTAGGCACTCTCCCTGTGCTCCTATCCCTTACACGTTAGATTACAGTGTTAACAACCCCATCATGTTCCTATTTTCCAATCCTCCCAAGACCCAAATGTACAAATGCCGTACTGTTTATTTGTTATTAATATTTGTCTTTCAATATTTGTTTGTTTCTATTTTACTTTATTTTTTATTTTTATTTTTTATCTTGGTAATATTAAATACCATAAGTGTTTTTTTTTTCAATTGTTCATGCTCTTCTGCCAAAATGACACTATTTTTCGGCAGTACAAGGCAGGACATGAACCTCAAGCACTAGATATCGCGGAGAGATTCGAACTTTGAAAGCGTAATGGCGTGGTGCATTTTGACATCACTGATAAAAATTACGTGATAAAAATTATGTAAATAATGACATCACTGAATTGTGTTTCCCTATGACTTTGATTTTATGTAGTAGTTATTTTAAATGACAACAAGTCTTTATAAACTAACACAAGTTACACTTCAACACACTTTATTGAAGAGTTTGAGACTAAATATAAGGGTTTTCATATAGACACTATTGATTTTACCAAAGACACCATCCACTAACAACAAAACAAAACGGTTTATAGAATTAGGACTAAAAAAGAATAATTTTTTAAAGACAATTTATTTATTAATAAAAACACAATTATTTTTTTACAAAATTTTTTAATATTCAAAATTAAACAAAAAATATTTATAAAATTTATTTTTAATTGAGGATACTCATTGACTATATATATATATATATATATATATATATATATATATATATATATATATGTTGATTGAATTATAAAATTTATCAAAGTTTGGAGAAAAACATGAAAACATATAAGTGAATCAAATCTATAATATTTTCTCCACATTATTATAGTTGAAATCAAAGTAAAACTTTTACTAAAATTATTCAATCGCGCATTTGAATATACCCACTTGTTCAATTTTATAGAAAATGATTAAAATATTGATTTTGTCAACATTAAAAATATATTGATTCAATAAAACGTAAGATAAAAACATAAAAATCTTAAGTGGTGCTCATTAAGTCTTAAGATCCGTTTGGTTTTGTTTTGGGTATAGATAGCCTTTGGTAAAATAAGTGATGCATTTATGAAAACCGAAATATAATTTTGGTATAATTTTCAAATTTGTAACAATATAGAATCTAAGATATTTCTTCCTTTTCCACCAACAAAATCAGATTATGAAATCTTTTCATATATTTAATATAATTTCCAAATATACAAAAAAAGGCTGTTAAAAAATTATATAAACTATATAGTCCCACAGCTCACATGATCTACTCTCTCACCGAACAAAACGCCTCCATTTCCTCACTCCCCACGCAGTCCTACATTACCAAACCCTACCCCCCAGCCTAGCATAAGCCTCTTTTCTTCTCTGTCCTAAATAGTGATTTTTTTCTCTCTCTCTCTCACCAGTGAATGATCTCAAAACAAAAAAATGGCTTCAGCTTGCGTTAACAACACTAGTCTTGGAAATTTCTTTGATTCCCCATCACATGATTGGTTCAATCCGAGATCCTCTTCAAAGATTGATGGAGCAGAAAACAAATCTTCTGAAGATTTCGAGTTCCAACTCGAAGATTCTGTGAAAATGTTACCAGCAGATGAGTTATTTTCCGATGGGAAACTCATGCCGTTGTTAAACATTCAAACGATTTCAAATCGTTTGAATGTAGTTAGTTCTTCATCTTATGATGAAGAACATGGTTAAAATCTTCGATTTCATATGAGAAATCGAAGATTTTAACCGGTATGGGGGATCCATACCTGTTCTCTCCAAAAGCACCTAGGTGTGCTAGTGGATGGAGAGAGTTATTAGGATTAAAGAAGTTACAACAACAAAGCTCAAAACTTGAATCCGTATCGAAAACATCATCAAAGAATCAATCTTTGAAACATTTTAGATATAGAAACCCAAAATCTGACCCATCATTAGGCCTTCCTTTGTTAGAAGAAACAGATTCTGATCGCGTTGAATTGCCTAGAGTTTCTTTAGATTCACAGAAATCACGCCCCAGTGTTAAACGACAGCATAATCATCCACCAAAGGTCAGACTAGCGCGTAGAGCTCAAGATTCAAACAACTGTAATAACAGTACTACTGCTACTACTACTACTACTACGTCTACAATTTCTGCATCAGCAAGTGCAATGGGAGTATCAATGGATAGTCCAAGAATGAATTCATCTGGGAAAGTAGTGTTTCAAAGTTTGGAAAGAAGTTCAAGTAGTCCAAGTACTTTTAATGGTGGACCAAGAATTAAGTATAAAGGAATGGAGAGGAGATCTTATTCTGCTAATGTTAGTGTTACTCCTGTTTTGAACTTGAATGTTCCTGTTGGTTCACTTCGTGGTTCGTCCAAGTTTGGGTTGGGGCAACTTTTCCCTTCCCATAAAAAAGGTGGTGGTGGAGGAACTAGTGCAGATTTATCAGATAAAATGCGCAGTGGTCAAGTTAGCAAACAAAAGCCTAGTTCTTGATCTTGGTAACAATTTAAGAATTCTAGTTTACTGGTGTTGTGTTTGTTAAGTATTAGTGGTGTTAACTTTTAGAGATCAAAAAATGAAGAGATAAGATGTACTGTGTATATATTTTTGCGGGGTTGGGCTTAATTCTGCTAATGTTGTTGGGGCAATAGGTTTTTCTCTTTTATTGGATTAACTTTTATTTTGTCATGTAATTTTTCTTCTATTTTGACTAGTAAGGATTTTGGAAATGACAAGAAATGCATACCCCAGAGTTTTGTTTAGTTGCTGCTACTCTGCTACTGCTATTTGCATTTACTTCTCTGCTTATGGTTTGATACTTGGCATTTCCCTAGCAACTCAATTTCAATTTCACTTGACTCCATATTGGTCCCGATTCTCATTCAATGATTCAAGTACTACACCAAAAATTGCTCTTAATTGCTGGGGGTACTATCTCACAGTAATTAACTAACCAAACTATGAGCAGAATTCAGATTTTTTTTAGGTGAATATAGAAATCTGAACGTGAAAAAAAAGAGAAGGATCATGATTCATGGACATACTAAGCTAGATTGGCCCGAGTAGACAAATGTTGTATGGGCTCTTCTTGTGCCATTGGCTTGACGGGGGATCAGGCACACTAACTAAAACTTATTGATTAACCGAGCTTGTACTGTTGTACATATTGAAGTTCAGTTGGCTTATGCACCCACTAGTGAGTAGTCTGTAAAACAGAAATTACACGCGAGGTTGTTACGAGAAATGAAAATTGTGTTTTAGTTTTGGTTATTTTGAAGAATTCAAAACGTGCAGTTACCAAAAATGGTAATGGATTGTAGCATATCTATAAGCTGTGGAGAAAAAGAGTTGTGACATGTGATGTACTGGATACTTGGAGGACTGGATTTTTTTTCTTCCCGAGGCAGAGAATTTTGTAACCACATTTCCAAGTACTTTCCATACCAGACTGTCCAGGCATTGAGTATTGGGAAATTGGATAGATAGGACGATAGGTCAAGCATATTTGGAAAGTGATGCCAAGGGGATGAAAGGAGTGGCTTCATCAGAGATAAGCAAGATTATGTACTTGGAGTAAATTTACAACAACTTTACTTTGTTTGTCAGTTTCCACCCACCTGCTTGAGAATACCTGCCATAAGATGCTGCACCATGTGCTATAGCTAAGTTAACTCATGGATTCCCTAAATACTGAGTGGCTGGTGGATAATCTTTGCCAATTTACTTATTTACCTTCTTTTAATCTGGTCTCCAGGCCACTCTGGACTCTTGGAGTATAGAGTGTGCCTGAGGCCTGGGTAATCCAAGTGAGTACAATCTAAGGACGTACAAGCCAAGAAATGCGAGTACTTGGAAGACTCGTATATTTAACAAAATAATCATTTTCTGAACAACAGCTACAAGACTGGCCAAAAAAAAAAAAAAAATTCTAGCTACAACACCTCAGTAATATACTAATATTGAATCTTCACAAAAATATATGTTTTCCAAGTATTCGACACAAAAGATGCAATCACCTTCCGTACACAATGAAGCCACAATCTATATACATTGTGGTCTATAGATTGTGGAAATGGAAAGTTGGTGATACATATTATATATGCACACACACGCACACGCACAATGCACCCATGAAAATATCAAAATTTTAGCAATTTGAACTTGTCAATATTTTGGAAATTTCGAAATTGATGACTATGATTGAATTACTGAAATGAAATTATACGTACAGAATCTTTAAGGCTTCTTTTTTTGTTTCTTTGTTTCTTTGTCGTTCAATCAGATAAATGACATCCTGTTGTTTTCTTGACTGAATCTCTTGTGATTCTTCTCCATCCCAATCCACCTAAGCCAGATAAAGACATGGTATGGTTCACCAAACAATATAAACATCTGGAAATCGAGATGCAGTAAGATTGTAAGAATTGTTATCAAATAATCTTTGTCGGTGTCTGTGGAGTGTAATGTGTTGGTGCACAGTAAAGTACTGGTGGCACTGGTGAAATACCAGGGAAATAACGTGTTGGTGGGGGCCTTTTAGTTCTGAAGAGATTCCACGTACCATTAAATTACACATTACTACCTTGTCTTCTTCATATAGTGTTTTGGTTTGTCTTCTTTTCTTCTGTCCACTTGAATGCAATGTCCAAACTTTAATCTGGTTCCGTTAGTGTGTTTTCGAATTGTGTTTTTCCTGTTGGATTTACGACTGGGCTTTTGTTGTATTATTCAGAGCTTGCTTAATCATGCTTACCGAAAATGATAGGCAATATCCTAGATGCTTCATCCTGTTTCTCGTTTGCTTTTACCAATTGGGAAGTGTGTGTAAAGTTGTACACTTGTGTTTTGGAATGGTGCGAAATGCCGTATACAGAATGTCACAGTGTAGAAAGTAGCTTCATGCTTTTAGCAATTCGAAAGTGTGTAGAAGTTAGACTTGTGTGTTTTGGAATGGTTCAAACTTCAAACTGCAATATACAGAATCTCACAAGTAGAAGGGTAGTTCATCACTTCATGCTTTTACTTTTACCAATCGGGAAGTGGCTGGCTTCTTAGCATATGCGCGTGAAACAGTGCACATCATACGTGCTGTTACCGTGTATTTGTATGTGGTTCAGCACTAGAATTTATAACAGTTTAAAAGTTAATCCAATGCTTGAAGTACCAGACGAGTAGACTATCAGGTATTCAGGTGTACGTTATACGAAACTAATTCAAGTCATTCATTTACTAAAGTACAAAACAATGGTCTGTGTCTCTGAAAATAACTGATGTACGCATGTAAAAGTCAATAAATAAATTCATCCATCAACCATTTCGATTTTTTTATGGCTAAATCTATGGTGCGCCACCACTCATACCAAGGGGTGCGTGTGTATTTAATGGTAAAAGTACTTAATGGTAAAAGTACTGATCCAAAGGCCCATATTACCTGCGCACCATACGACCTGCGCACTGAAGACATGCTCTTTTTTTATAACTGGAGTTGGGAAATATAGCAAATAACTATCCAAATATCCTTTTTACTTACGGAGATGGGACTTTGAATTCCGGCACTATGTACCAAATGCACCTATTGGTGCTGCTATCGTGCATCTGCGCTCATATTGACAAAGGAAAGGATATCTTGATAGATTATTTGTAGGTATGATGGATAATCTGCAAGGATTAGGATTTAGGAGCCAAGCTTTCAGACAGTTTCCTTGTTGCCAAGGGTTTAGGAACAAAAGACAACAAAAAGAGGGTGCATGATATTTATTTGTTTTTGAGATCAACAACTTGTTCATTTTAAGAAACTGATCCATCATTTAGTAGTTCATTTTAAAATGCGACTACAGATTTGGTTGATAACAAAAACCAGCCACAGCTTATAAAAATCATGAACTTCTACTGTTTCAGAAACAAAGTTCTTACTCATACTCAATAATATATCAAACTGTCCAACTGTCTACTGAAGTACTGATTCAAGTGTTGACTCAATAATCTGAACACAACCAGACCCATAAACAAGGATGCCGACAATACACATCTTTGGCAGTCAATTTTCATCTAACTTTCATGAATGAACATTGTTGAAACATCAACTTCTGACAACAGAAGCATGAAATATAACTTGACATAAGTTACATGTGTGACAAATGTCATTCTCACTATGATTCAACTTGGGGTGAATGTGGAGTCAAGCTACTGTATATGAAAGATCTATTTATCGTGACTTCGTGGATGCAATTCCTTCAATAGACTGATGACCAGATTGACACTCGTGGCCCCTTCCAGATGCAACTTCTCTTTGAATTCACTAGCAATCAAGCAGCAGAGCATCTGACATGAAGTAGAGCTAAGGTCCTCCAATTCAGAAGTACGCCCCATTTTCTGGCATTAGAAATGTAGATGTTAAACAATGAACTTATGAATGTAACTTGATGAAATTAGTCTCACACTTCCCCTTGATTATAACACCCCCCACCCCCAATCCTCTCTCTCTCTCCGTCCATTTTGGCCGGAGCAGGATAATGAACACTGTACAAAGAACTATCAATCTCAGGACAATGGTAGCACTAAGAGATATAACGATCCTTTTATAACAATCCTTTCTTTGTTTCTCAACATTGATACTAAAAGAGAATCATGGTACTATTGACATGTCGAGGTGTTAGCGCTACCCTGAAAAATCACCGCGGACTGAGGGTTTCATAATCGAGGGGAGTTGTTACAACATCAAGTGGAAATGTTGTTGGTAGAGTAGTCAATGGGTGTTGTTACAACAGAACAGGTGGAAACCTACATCTGCAAAGTGAAGGTATAAAAACCCAACCTAACAACTACTCTTATACACTTGCAAGAAAACATACAGTAGCACAATTATGTTTCGTGGTGATCTTATATAACATTTCAAACATATAAGCACTTCGTGTTAGTTTTCATTTATTTACAATGTATTTTCAATACCTCCACCGGTTCCTGAATACAGAACCTAGACAAATCATGTTCAATACCAGATGTTTTAAAAGAGGTTAGATACGTTTCCCTTGCCGATAACAACTCTTATTTAGATGAATTAACCAGGTAACCTATGATTTTAGAAGCTGAACTTGTAAGGACCTCACTAGCTAACATTTCACACTACGTATGTTGGTGGATTCCAGCTTTCTACAACAAAGAGAACATTTTAGAAATCAAAATTGTCTAAGGTTCTTAACATGCAATCCACCAGCAAGTATCTACATTTACCAAAAAATTATTACTCATAGTACAGTGAAACACTGAAACAAAAGTAAGAGGTTTGTACCTGCACTATAGCGTTAATGTTGACATAACCTATCACTTTCTTCCATTGGTTTGTCTGCAATTAGTTTGTTATGTGATGTAAGTGTACCAGTTAAGATGTTGAAGTGCAACCAATAAGAGATAAATAAAAATAAATACAAGGCATCTCCAAAAATCGCAGGCAATCAGGAATATTGGGTTTTAAAAAGTTGGTTAGAAAAGTTTACCAGATTGGTGAGCTCTAAAGCTTTTCCAATTGCTCACCTTGAAGTTTGGGGTTCTGTGGTTTGATACTTAGGATGATAGCCATCATGAAAATAATCGAAGGTAAAAACAATAAACCTCCCAGGGAACTTTTCTAGTTGTATAATCTTTCTATAAGAAATAGTAGCAACAGTAAAATTCACAAAAAGAAGCTTGTTAAAGCAGGGTAATTCATCCATGATTTATGTTTCATCTTTCGTTTCCTTTTCGTTTGTGGTATTTGAGATACTACACAATTAAATAATTAATCAAAGGGTATCCACCGGCTCCAATAAAAAATGGAAGGATTTCTGATATTCTCTGTAATGCTAAGCTCAACCTTAAAAGACAAAAAAATCTTGTCATGTCTGTTTCCGGAAACTTGGCAAGCCAGCTCAAGATTGAATCTAAATACTAAGAACAAAACCGCAGAGTAAACTCAAATCTTGGAAACATTATGTGAAAGAAGTTCCAGTTTAATCTACCAGAAACCATTACAAGGAAATACAAATCTACTAGAAAATGATGTATACCATGTGACAAGCCTGTAGATATCATTCGATCTACATTATCAATGCGCCTTTGTATTGATTTTAAAAGAGAGTTCAATGAAGAAACTCTCTTGCGAACCCCTGAAATCTTGGCTGCATGTTGCATAATAAATGGTAGTGGTGCATCTTCTAGCAGTTGATCAAGCTCTGCCATAAATAAAACCAAGTCTAAACTAAGAATACAAATCCATTGGCAAAAGGGACGATTGCAATATCAACCCAAGGAAAATGAAATGCAACTGAAGCATTAAGATGCAGAAGATATCTACACATTCTATATGGTATGGAGAGCTCCACCATTACCAAGGCACCAGTCTCCTGTAGTTAGCAATGTCATAGTTAATAAGAGAAATTCACTTTCATAGAATCAGAATCAGAGCTTTTAGCAAGGTTCAATTTTCCAAACAGATCTTATTATAATGAGAATACACTTTTGATCGCGATCCCACCATTAGAATGAAAAGAAAGAAGAACAAGAGTAAACTGGCAACATAATTCTTGCAAGTAATACGCAGTGGAAAGAAGACCATAATTTGTATTGGAAAAACAATGTGCACCGTAAACTTTTCAATACTGGATAGCTAACTGGTTTCCTGTGATTTGCATCCTTCCTCTCCTAATCACCAAATATAGATTTCTAAATTGCAAGCGCTTTTTAATTCCTACCATACAGAGGAAAAGCTCCAATTAGATCAATAACTTCTCCTTTCGACACAGCCACTTCCTTTGGTATGATCCTCTAACAATGACTTATTGGGCCTATAATGCTATCAACATACTTCTACCCTCTTATCTAAAAAACCTCGCCCGTCTCTCCTACATGCATCATGGCATTACTGTCCAATACACTTTAATGAATGTTAATTGCAGAACCTGAATTCTGAACATTCAAATATTCTTTAAACCAATTACACCACTATAGTATGAATTAATCACACCAAAATTTTCTACAAAAAGATTCAATTTTTATACATGATTACAATAAAAAACCAATCAAACAACTCAAAATATACCAATTTGAGCTATATACAACAATTAAAACAGCAAACCAAACAATACCAATACGAAAAAACATAAACAATTACCTCTAGTGAGTCTATCAATGGAAAAAGACAAGTGATCCTGGCTTTTAAGAGTATTTTCAGCTTTAGTATCAAAATCTTTCATAACACTACCAAGTAATGAAGACACCCCTTTTGCTAAAACATCTGAAGTGTGAAGATTCAGGTCTGGTTGAAGCAAATTCAAAGAAGATGAAGAAGGGGCAGTGTTAAAAGGCTTGTTTTCTTCATTGTTGTTATTAGAAGAAGAAGAAGAAGAAGAGTTTTCAGGTTGGAGCTGTGTAGTTGTTTGAGTTTCGTTGGTTGAATCTTTGATTCCATGCATGGCTTGAAAACTCAACAGAGTTGTTTAGTTTTTTTACAGAAGAAATTTTCATGGCGTTAAGAGAGAGAGAGAGAGTTCAGAAGTTGGTGGAGGCCCAAGACCAAGCCCAACCCAGGCCCATATTGAAGTGGTTCATGGGCCTCCAAGTTTTTGGATGTTGTACCGATCCAAAAGAGTTGAATTCTAAAATAAATGGTTAATTTGTCTAAACCCCCCACATTTGTAAACATCACAATTTACCCCAATTCCATTAGTATTCCACATACTACCAAAATTATCTCTCAAAAAAGCCGTTAGTACTGCTTATACTTTTGGTTTAGGGATAATTTTGGTATTATGTGGAAAATACTAATGGAACTGGAATGGAAGTCGGACGAGTGTAAGAGTAAATTATGATGTTTATAAATGTGGGGGTTTATTATAAATTGGTGACAAATGTTAGGGGTTTAGACAAATTTATCTTAAAATGAAGGGTGGTCGTAGATAGTAGTTGATGCCATTGGTTTGGGGATGTTTTACGCAAGGTAGTTTAAGTTTTTTGTTCTAGGCTTGGTTTTTTGGTTACAGTCTTGGACTTGTATGTTATTGTGATTTGAAAAAGACTAAGTACTTTGGTTAATCATGTTTGGATTGGGTGGTTTTCTATTACAAGAGCAGCTAGAGAGAGAGTGCATAGTTTAAGGGTGCTTTTAACCAACAATATCATGACTATGACCTACCAATAAAGGAAAACATCATTGAACATAAAATTAAAAAAGGAAATCTAGATTCCTCAAATTGACAAAGAGGAGCGCCATCATCATTGAGTAGTTTTATATATGCAATTCTCAAGTGCACAATGCAGAGAATACTGCTGAGTGCTCACAATGAACAAACCGTCCACTGCACTCACCACTCTCCTTTCACTCTCAATATTTGAGTATCACGGGTTAAAGTTTCAAGTGATAAAACAAGAAAAGCAAAAGAACAAACTCTTATATGTTCTTTTCAATCTCCCTTTCGTTTGAAATTTAGAACGTTGGCAGTAGTTGACAAAATTTAACGACCTATCAACCTCATAATATCGTTTTCTATAGATGCCATTTACCACTAGATGCAATATACCAATTCTCTTATCCCCAGTATTTTGGACTTATAGGTGTACACAGTACACCTCCATCGATGCCAAACTATCTAACACAACTTCGGATTAATTGGATTAGCTTTGGTTAAACATTAGTATCATGCACATCATTGGTCAAACTGAGTTGTGTTCATCAGTTTCACTGCATACATAGATCTGATAGAAGTATTATGGTTAGTCCATGCATACACCTAGCCACCTAGGCTAGACAACTTTGATAAATTTCCTGGTTCCAAAATGTCAGGACTCAGGATATTACTTGGCCTGCTAAAATGGCCTAGAACAATTTGAGCTAGTTCCAATTCCAGATGCTGACTTCTCAAAATAATGCATATGATATTTTTGCCGTAACGGTCATCTTAAAAGCCTGTCGGTGATCGTGGAATGTGAGTCTGATTTGGAGTCATATGAAATTATGAATGAACAGTACTAGAGTACTAGTACTGTTGTTCAATTGTACTACTTACCTCTGCATGGGCTGTCAATAGATCGGTTTGGGTTGGATTTTGAAAAATCCAAATCCGAACCAACCCAATAATATTACATTTAATTCGAAACCGAACCGATAAAATATCAAAAACTATAAAATCAATTAAATTTTAAATTAAATTAAATAATTTTAACTATACAATTGATAAATATATCCAAAATTAATCATAAATATTACTAAATTACTATGAAGGCAAATCTAAAACCAAACTAATATCTTATTGATTCGGTTCGATTTCGGATAAACTAAATTATCAAAATCCAAACCGTTTTTTATCAGTTTGGTTCGGATCGATTATCCGGTTATCGAAATCCATCGACAACCCTACCCAAAATTCCAGCAATTTCAGATCTTTACATTGAAATTTCAGGCATTCCAACAACAAAGTGTCATTTTGTTGCACCACCAGACAAAATGATTAAAAAGAGATGAAGCCAAAAGTGTTCATGTCTTGCACAGTCACTCACTTCACAGTCCACTCTCTCTTTACAAAACTTTACACCTGTTCACACTACCCAAGAAAGTTGCACATTCTTCTTTTTCAAGTATACTTTTGTTAACTAATCACTTGTGCATTGTGTAGTATAGCTGAAGAGTAGTAGTGTGTTTAGTTTTGTTGGTTAACTTTTCTAGTACTTGAAAGAAATGAGCTAAGGTACTAGAAAAGTTTTAGAATTTGCTGTTGAAGAAGAAAGTTTTAACTAACTTGGGCTGTTTTTGTTTCATGAAAAGAAATGGCGGGGCTTCATTTTTTATAGCATTGAATGGGTTTGGTGAGTTAAAGATACAATCTTTACTGGTGGGAAATAGAAGGTTTTACTAACTTGGGGTGTTTTGTTACTTCAGCTAAAGAAATGAGAGGCATGCATTTGAGGAAACATTTAATGGTGGCAGTGGTTTGTTTGTTACTGGGGTTGTTTTTGAGTAGGAGAGTGGTTTTGTGTCAAGAAGATGAGACAGATAGTGCAGTTTATATAGTTACTTTGAAACAAGCTCCTGCAGTTCATTATATTGGTGATGACTTGAAATTGGAGAGTGAGGATGGTATTAGACATGGAGGAGGAGCTTATGGAACACTTAATAAGTTTAATAAACCAAGGTGCTTCTGAATTTTACCACATTCTGAATTTTACCACTTAATAAGTTTTGATTAGTACTAAAATCAATTTTGATCATGTTTTTATGTTTTTTTTTTTCAATTATGTGGGAGTGTAGTATGTTTCTCTCTGTGTTTAATGTCACTCCCCACACACACACACACACACACACACAAACATCTAGTGCCCTCAATGCTTAAGAAAAATCAAGAATCAAATAAAATTCAAACTTGTATGTAGGGATATATATACTCAGACATGGTTAGTGTAAGTTTGAGAATTTAACGTACATACTTTTTCTTTTTTAAATGGCCATTCAGGCATTGGTTTCAATTCGTTTACGTATTCTTCTGAGGTTTCTAGTTTGTAGAATTAGTTAATTTTAGGCAGTTTCAATGTGTTAGAAATATATGAATATGACCCCCACCCCACACAATAAATCATACAAACCTGTAGTAGGTGTAGCATGGTTCTAGTGGTATTGTCATCGAGTACAGCTTGCACCTGAGATCACTGTGGATTATGCCTAAACTTTTTTTATCCATTTATTGAACTCATCAATACTCAATTTCCAAAACTTTGTGGAGTTTGGATTGTTTTCTGAGACACACTTGCTTTGCATTTTCTTAAGAAACAGGAACATTTCCAGATCAGGTCAGGGATCTTATCTGAATCGAGTTCATGATTCTCTGTTGAAGAGGGTTTTAAAGGGGGGAAATTATCTGAAGCTGTATAGCTATCATTACTTAATCAATGGCTTTGCTGTACTTGTAACCGCTCAGCAGGTTTGTCATACATATATCTTCGGTTTATTGTATTTTGTCTAATTCCATGAGTAAGGTCGAACTATTTCAGTGATATTAGGACTGGAAACTTCTACTCATGTCTGGCATTAGATTAATAAGCATTCGCAGTTTAGAAACTATTGGTTGGTTAGCTTCTAAGATCAACTTCAGTAGCAGCTTGATCCTCGGGAAAGTGTTTGTTGTGTAGCATCACTAGAACCATGAATTGATGCCGACTTGAAAATCTCCTGCTTCAGAAAGTAAAACCGGTTGGTGTCAATCCACCCTTTTACTAAGAGGAATTAAAAAAATTGGTCACGACACTGTTATCTAATGTAAACCAATCTGGCCGATCTGTAGGCAGGAGGTTTTCCAATATAATCCACTTTCACTCGTGGCCTCCACCGATTGAATAAGTGTGTACTGTCTGCAGACATATAGATGGAAGATTTTATCTTGATGCCATAGCGTTTATGATTAATGTTAAATAAACTATTTATACATCTTATAATGTCATGACTTTGATGATTTTCAAAGGCAGAGAAGCTTTCGAGGAGACAAGAAGTGGCCAACGTGGTTTTAGATTTTTCAGTCCGAACTGCAACTACCCATACTCCAGAGTTCTTGGGTCTTCCTCTAGGGGCATGGGTCGAGGAAGGTGGACCTGAATTAGCTGGAGAAGGAATCGTTATTGGTTTTGTTGACACTGGAATTGATCCAACACACCCCAGCTTCTCTGATGACATTTCTGAGCATGTTTTCCCGGTTCCTGAACACTTTTCTGGTATCTGTGAAGTCACGAGTGATTTTCCATCTGGCTCTTGTAATAGAAAACTGATTGGTGCTCGTCATTTTGCTGCATCCGCTATAACAAGAGGAATATTCAATGCCAGTCAAGACTATGCTTCACCATTTGACGGTGATGGTCACGGATCGTAAGTCTTTCTAACCACTATATCATAAATGTGTGCAACACTACATAAGGATAGTACCAGTGATAGTAAATTGCAGCACTTTTCATTGCCTTGTATAGATTTTTAGCCGATGCTTAATATGATGATGGATTGTCAATTTCCATTAATTAGGCGTGTTTGTTTTTGTTAAAGGCTGTCTGAAAGTTATAATCCTGAAATGCAGGCATACGGCTTCCATTGCGGCAGGGAACCATGGGATTCCTGTCATCGTTGCTGGGCATCCCTTTGGCAATGCAAGTGGCATGGCTCCTCATTCACAGTAATTCATTTTTTTCTCACAGTAATTAATTTGGATATATACAATTGCCTATCGACTGTGATTCTTTTCTTTCTGAACACTGCAATACAAGTATGTATGTCATTAGAAAACCTGATAACTCAACCAGATCTGTATAGGGTAAACTCTTCTGCTGAGAAAACCACTGTACTCTTGCTCAAATGAAAAATTATTTGTCTAGGTTCTTGTTTAAGGCGTATTTCTTGTTACTATTAGATTACATATTTACATGAAAAACCTGAGATTTTCTTTTACTAATTTGCCTCTTTGAACGAATCATGTAGTAGAATACATCCTATTGAACTATATTATGTCTTTTCAAGAGCTATAAAGATGGAAAATATAAATTTAGTAATGTGCCTATAAAAGTTAATTTATCTGGTATGTATAGTTATTAGGTGTGTAGGTTGTGCACGGAGCTGGTGGCTGGTGCGGTGATTGATTGGATACATTTAATTGCACACCATCCACTGCTATCTAACAACAAAAACACAAAATTTTATGACCATATCAGCTGCCCTACTTTGTAATTTGGAAAGCTTCTCATCTTCATTGTACAATAAATAAATAGTGAAGTATTATTTCCATGTCAGAGTTTGATGTAAGTAAACATTTTTGATGGTCTGAAAATCTGTTTCAGCATTTCGGTCTACAAGGCATTGTACAAGAGTTTCGGAGGCTTCGCTGCAGATGTTGTTGCTGCCATTGATCAGGTACACATGTTGATTAATTCGTTATCTATGAAATCCATGAATATCTAGTGTTGGTTGCAACTTGCAAGTACAGCTTTACGGACATAATTTCTTTTTGCAACACTCATTGTAGTTTAGATTTATATTATTTATCTATATAAATGTTGATATAACATCTTATTATTATTTCTAGTTATCAACATGAAGTTATCTCGTTCCTTATCAACAAGAGAAACATAAAGAAAACTTAGTTACCTGCTAGTAGTTTGCTTATCCTATTTAGATATTAATTGTTTATAGCTGTTCTGAGTACTTTCAAATTTCAATAACATATTGATGCTTCTATTTGTGTCTGAGTTATATATTCACCAGCACTATTGAGTGAGTACTATCGGTCAGCTATAATCACTAGGTGCAGTTTCTCTGCAAGTGCATCTGATGCATTTCCTTTTTTTCCCAAGTACAGATAAGAAATCACTTTTAACATCAATGCACCTCATTAACGTTTTGGGTGAAGTCTTCATGTTGGACACCTCATATTGGTGTCCAACACGCTGTATGTAGCTCTGTCATTACTTGGGATAAACTCACGTTTCTAACGATGATCTGCAACATTCCAAGATGCAAATGATTACTGGCTGTCCAATATTTCTTAACTTTATCTACAGATAACTATGGAGACCCACCTTTTTACGTATAAAAAAAAAGGATAAATAAATAAATATGGAGACTCACCTAATGGTAGCATCTCTCTATGATGCAAATTAATCCTTGTACTCCACACCCACGGACACACATGCATGCACAACTAGATATTATAAATATGCATTTTCTAAGATCTTATATTTAGGTAGCATCTCTCTATGATGCAAATTAATCCTTGTACTCCACACCCACGGACACACATGCATGCACAACTAGATATTATAAATATGCATTTTCTAAGATCTTATATTTTTCTTCATTGCCATTATTATATTCCCAGGCTGCCCAAGACGGGGTGGATATAGTAAGCTTGTCAATTACTCCTAATAGACGCCCTCCTGGTCTTGCGACATTTTTCAATCCCATTGATATGGCCTTACTCTCGGCTGTAAAAGCTGGCATTTTCGTCATACAAGCAGCAGGAAATACTGGCCCCTCACCCAAGAGTGTGTCATCCTTCAGCCCGTGGATCTTTACTGTTGGCGCTGCTGCTCACGACAGAGTCTACAGTAATTCTTTAATCCTTGGCAACAATATAACCATTCTGGGAACTGGACTAGCACGTAAGTTTGGAACCAGCTTATAATTCTAGTTTCATACAGTTTAAGAAGGCATTATAAATGAGATGATTACTCTGCTGCTTTGCTGATTACGTGAGGAATCAAATGATTCATCGCCAAAAGCCCAGAAGATTGCCAAACCCTGAAATTCTCTGAATTTTTCAATTTGTTCATGGATATAAGCCAACTGACTATTCTTATGTCTAATTTATTGTGGGTGCAAATGCGCTAAATGAGAAAACTTAAATTAAGAATATAAAAGAGAGGGAGAGAGAATATAGTTATGCTCTCATGACTACCTAGATGTAAGACTCTGCCGTTGTGTGTACTATTTGGTTCCATGGCACCTGCAGACATTCCATAAATCTCATTCATTCAACATCCTTGATATTATTTCATTCTTATGGTTATTAATTTTTTTGTTTGGGTCGGTGGCCTTTTTAATTAGATGTCAGAAAATTTGGTGGTAATGAAAAACATAGTAGAAAAACCAGAGAAAGGTCACAAAGTTTGTGGTCATGGTCATCCTTGGGGACTATTTTTTTAGTCAGGAAAGTTTGAAATATCTGATTACGTCACCAGTGCCATCAAAGTTGGTTGTTTTTGTGTGGCAGACCCTCTATGTGGTACCTTCAGTTTGGGTTATGGCTCCCGCATTTATGCAATTCAACCTGATGCCCACAGAAAGTTGCAACTCTTTCCTATAGAAAAGTAAAATGGTTGTTCTAGATAGTTTATATATTTAGGTAATTCGAAGATTCTTATTTTTTCTCAATTGCAGCTGGGACAGATAATGGTACAATGTACACTCTGGTTGCTGCCACTCATGCTTTGAGCAATGAAACAACAGGCGTGAACAACATGTACTTGGGTGAATGTCAAGACTCCAGTAGTCTAAATAGAGACCTGGTCCAGGGAAACCTTCTGATCTGTAGCTACTCAATCCGCTTCGTTCTTGGTCTCTCTACCATAAAAAATGCCTTGGAAACAGCGGGAAACCTCAGTGCAGCAGGAGTTGTATTCTACATGGATCCGTTTGTTATTGGGTTTCAGCTTAACCCAACTCCAATGGCGATGCCTGGTGTGATTATTCCATCTCCGGATGATTCCAAGGTGTGCTTTCACTAACTATATATGGAATTATTTGTTGGAATCTTAGTTTTAGATTTGACATTTAACCAACTGGAGGTTCAACTTCTTGATATTTTAGACAGATTCTCTTGTCCTTGATATTAAATGTACATTGACCATTTAGTTTTGTGTCTATCATGCATAATCTATTAATCATTGTACGGAACCATATACTTGTTGATATATGATTAGAAGCATAGAGTTCACTCAACTTGTGTTACATACTCTTCATGGAGAAAAGGTTGTTGTATGACATAGATATAAAGTATGGGTTGAATCTAACTCTTGAATAGTGACTCTGAGTAAATTTCTGGTTCATAGCACAACAAAACAATTGCTATGTTTAGAATAGCGTTCACTCTACTTATGTTCCTCACAGAGAAAAGGTTGTATGACATGGATATAGTGGGTCGAATCCAACTCTTGAATAGTGAATCTGAATAAAATTTCTGGTTCATAGCGCAATAATATAATTTCAATGTTGAGCAAATTTGAAGCATATTCTCTAAATCTCTAGTACAAGTCTTCACATGTAGGCAATTTGCTTAAGTTCAAAAGAAATGCAACCTCTGAGGAGAGATATAGTGTTGAGGTAGGCATAAGATTTTTATTAGATGTTTTTAATTGCTGGCAGCATGTTACTTTCTACTCGCCTAAGGTTTTTTTAATGAGTATAGACACAATTTCATATCATCCATGAACTAGCACTGACGCACTGCTGCTTCTGTTATGCAGATCTTAATGAAATACTACAACTCTTCTCTTAAGAGAGACGAAACTTCCAAGAATATTGTAACATTTGGAGCCGTTGCGAGCATATCAGGAGGACTAACTGCTAACTACAGCAACTCTTCACCAAAGGTAATGTATTATTCTGCGAGAGGACCAGACCCACAAGACAGTTTCCTTGATGATGCTGATATTATGAAACCCAACTTGATAGCTCCTGGAAATTGCATATGGTCTGCTTGGAGTTCCCTAGGGACTGACTCAGTTGAATTTCGAGGTAAAATTTTGTTTTTTTTTTGCTAGGTAAAATCTTGTGGATAGGCATGCACACACTAACTTATAAGTTATAACATCGGAACTTGATCCTTTCTCCGTGGACCAGAGTTGGGAATTCTTGACTTTTTGTACCCCTAGTGGGGTTTGTGATGTTATTGCTATTACTGGAATGCATACACTCTTATGCAGGTGGTCTTCCATCTTTGAAGTAAATTCTGATATTTGATTTCAGGATCATATAACTAGTCTGAAAAGAAACGCTTGACCATATAACTCTTAGTATATACTTTTCCATTGCATTATTATCTAATTATTATTGTCAACGTCTAGGTGAGACCTTTGCAATGCTTTCCGGAACAAGCATGGCAGCCCCTCATATTGCTGGGCTCGCTGCCCTGATTAAACAAAAGTTTCCAAATTTCAGCCCTTCAGCCATTGGATCTGCGCTCTCCACAACAGCTTCCCTTTATGATAGACAAGGAGGGCCTATAATGGCCCAGCGTGCTTACTCCAAGCCGGATTTGAACCAAACTCCAGCAACTCCCTTTGACATGGGAAGTGGCTTTGTAAATGTGACAGCTGCTTTAGACCCGGGTCTGATCTTTGATTCCAGTGAGTTTCCTTTATCTTTTGTCCATACAATTGTCAGTTTTATTGCTAATAGATTATGCAGTCAAGAGTGGGGTTAAGCCCAAAACTCTCAAACCAGAATAAACAACAAGGATCATTTTACATTAAGGCTTTGCTGAAAGTTGTCTTTATTGTCTCATTCTGTCCATTATCCTGTTATCATACAATGCATGTTAAATATGGACGAACTCAGGACACTCTTTTCTTCATTTGCTAAGTTGTGACATAGCTTTTGTTCTGGTTTGTTGTAGGTTTTGACGACTATCTATCATTCCTCTGTGGCATCAACGGTTCAGCTCCCGTGGTTCTTAATTATACCAGCCAGAACTGTGGCGTTTCCACCTTGAATGCCACTGACCTGAACTTGCCGTCCATAACAATAGCGAAGTTAAACCAGTCTAGAACAGTCCAGAGAACTGTTACCAACATTGCTATGAATGAGAGTTACGTTGTTAATTGGAGTCCTCCATATGGAGTTTCAGTATCTGTAACCCCTACACATTTCTTCATAGCAAGTGAGCAGACACAGATCTTAACTGTGTACTTCAATGCGACCATGAATGCCACTGCAGCCAGCTTTGGAAGGATAGGCATTTATGGCAACCGAGGACATTCTGTCAACATTCCATTATCAGTTATCTTCAAGATATCATCAAATATTACCAACAGCTGAGATAGATGTATCAATATTTTCTTTTTCTTGTTTGGTTTTGATTTGCCTTTTTGATCCATTTTTTCATTCATTTTGTAAATCTTGAAGCATGTGTAAAATGTAGGTACAATGACAATGTTTTACTTGTTAGATATTAATCTCCATCTGATCCAAATTTTGGTTTGCATGGAGTCCCAAGACGACGAACGATTTTATATCCATGGTTTGCGTAGAGTCGAGTCCCATTGTCCCAAGTCATGTTTATTCAGCATACCCAGAAAATTAACCTTCCCAATTCTAGAAGTCTTGCATAGCGAATGCTATGTTTTTGTTACAAATACCATTAAATCGATAGGCCCAGTGGCACAATAAAGGTTATAAAAACTAAAAAGCAGTAATCAAGGCTCACTGGAATCAATTCTATTGGGAAGTCTTAATAATTTGCACTCACAAGTTATGAGTATCAGAACACCACGGCTAATATATTAAAACAATCAAACAAGGCTAAAAGCAAGCAGTCATGGCACTGCCTTACAAGGTGGAGGTGCTAGAGACTTGCGAAATATCACCACCATCTCTTCCATAACTTTCTTCGGTATGAGTACAATGGTACACAACGCATCCTGTCCAAAAAGTTTACTACTATGAGCAACTTCACCAATCCAATAGTCAATCAAAGAGTTATTTCATGAAAACCGATCTTCCCAATATCAAACACTCCAACGATATGACACTTACCAGGTAATCTTGCATGGTTAAAAAATTAGGAAATTTACTTTATTTAGAAACACTGATATGACTTATTTGTATTATTTAGATTTAGATTTAATCTCAAATTTTCGCAAGAATAAGCTCTAAGGAGATCAACATATTGTAGCAATAAATCAATAATAATTCACTTACCTTGCCAAGACAACTTGAGTCCAGTATAAACAGTCGTTGGACAAAAAAGCGTCCAAAGTATGTTAAGGTGTAGTTCAAAACTTCAAATTAACTTGCAAGGAGTTGGTTTGACATTTGGAACTATGCAGGTAACCACTCGAAAAATGCTAACGAGTTGTATCCTCTACTTGCTTCATTTGAAGAACATGCATGCATTGTCCAATCCTAAACTAGTTCCTCTATTGAGCTTGCAATTACACTATTTCCAAACAATGGTATTTGTATTGGGATCACCTTCTGTCATATGGCTATGTATGGAAGAGCAGCTAACCATTTTAGCAAGACACATGGGATCTCTTTGTAGACATCAAGGAGACATATCTCTTGTGACAGAATCACTACCGTTTTGCGATAGGAGAACAAGGTTAAGGAATGGCATGAGATCGAGCTGGTCAACTTGAAAGACTTGGAGACTTTCGGTATGACAAGGGATATATACCACAAACATTCTAGAGGCTTCTACTGTTTCGAATAATCTTGTCCAGGGTAGTTTTGTGATGAGTTGTTCCGAAATTGAAAAACTCAGGCAATTAGTATATCTACATTTAGACTAATATCTTCATATGTTTGGATTCGTTCGATTAAAGCTCGGCATACAACTGAAGATGTTTTAAGTCGTTTGCACGGAGACGACAGAATACTTTTAGACCCACCTTTGCCCAAACAATTATCTGCAACAAGAACCAACTATAAATACAAGAAGGCTGAGGCACGGATCTGTGCGCTCTCTTTAAGGTTGTTTCGGATCTGTTCTTCCTTAGTTCCTTATATAGACAGATCACGCCAACCTCCAGGATACAACAACCACAATAGATCAATCTTACTTAAACAAAACTGCACTTAAACAAAAGAAGACGAACACGAAACTAATTTGATTGCCCACAAATAGTATAGAAAATAGAGTTTTCATTAACTTTTCAGATTAGATTTTGGCTGCTCAAAGAGGAGTTTTTATAGAATACAAAACTTGGAGAATAAGAGTCCTCCTCAAACTCTAGTGGATCCTATTTTATTGGGTTAACTGATACAGTTACCCGTTTAGAAAGGAGTACGTCCGCTTGGTAGTTTCCAATTCCAAAACATAATCTATTATGTTAACAGAGGTTTTCCAAAGGGTGATCTTGGACATACCCAACAAAACACTCCCATACCCATAACTAACATAAATTTTTGAAATACCCCACTAACTGACTAAATCCAATAATATCTCCCAAATAAATTTGGGGTATTTCCAATAGGGGTACAAAATAAAATAAAAAAATAAAAATAACAACCACTCTTTTTTGGTACCCGCCTGTTTTGAGTGAAAGTTTCTTTCGCACTCTTTTTCTTCGTAAACGCACTTTTTTTTTTTCGTAAACCCAGAGTTTCTCTAAAGCTAGACTATAAAAGAACTCGTGGATGATCTTGTAGAAGAAATACATTTGTTGCTGTTTCAAGTCATATACAATATTACTTTCTAATTTCTATGTAAACATATTTCCAATTTTTCCCAGCAAGTCATTTTGTGGTGTTTTGATATAACTTGTTTTTTTTTCCAGATCTTTTGGGCAATTTCGATATACCTCAAGGCAGTTGCAATTCTTCCCCAATTAGTTTTGCTACAAAGAAGTGAAAATGTGGATAATCTAACCGGGCAATACGTATTCTGCTTTCGGTCTTGTTTTTCTCTTTGATTTTGCATATTTGTATGTAATTTAGTGATTATGTTACAGTTTATCAATATTTATATAACCCAAGAGGATTCTGTAGTTTAAGAATTGTCGCAGATGCCAACGGTATTTGTGCTGAGGGTCTTTGTCACATACATTCTTTCTTACAAACGTGGGCTCAACTTTACTATATATACCGCATCCACTTCATGGATGGTTGGTTCATATATCTTGTAATTGTCGCAGTTTGATTACAACACACTTACTGTGTCTACACTATATTTTCATCCTCAATCCCTTGGCTATACCTTGCCCGTGTCTTTTCAAATCCATAATAGGTTGAATTCAGTAAATCTTATTGAATAGAATAATTGAGTTTCAGCAACAAGGGTTGCAACCCACCTGTTTGATGTGTGATCAAGCACAAAAACAGTTTTTATCTTTTTGGATGAGATTATAATTGTGTAGTTTATAATTTGGTTCTTCCTTTTCCAAAGTACATATTGTTTTTGTTTAAAAGTATAGGTTATTTATATTAGTTTTATTATGTTTTGTCCATGCAGAAGTGGCAGCAGGGAAGTCGAAAGCTGGGTTGATTAATAGTGGGAATAAGAAGTTAGTGTTTTTTCGCAATGCAACTAAGTATTTTGATTTAGAGGATTTGTTGAGAGCGTCGACGGAGGTATTAGGGAATGGGACATTTGGGACGGCGTATAAGGCTGTATTGGAGATTGGGAATATTGTTTGTGTGAAGAGGTTGAAGGATGTGAGAATTCCAGAGCAGGAGTTTAGAGAGAAGATTGAAGTAGTTGGATCAATGGATCACACTAATCTTGTCCCACTTAGAGCTTCTTATTGCAGGATGAATTGCTACTTTTCTTGTTCATATGTCTCAGCTTTTAGTTTTTTGTTTTTTTTCCAGGTTTGCTTTTCTCAAAGTTCAGGCTTGGGTGGAAAATGAGTGTTCATGCTATACCTCACACAACATCTAAGAAGCGTAGCTTTCGTACCTTTATGGTGGTGGTTGAGAAGAGAGATCCACTGTTTTACATCAGATCATGTCCATGTTTGATCATTCTTCCCTTGATTGTGACGTAAATCAGGTAGTGACCTATCCTCCATGCTTTCATCAATAGTTTCTGATATACTATGTGGCTATCACTTGTAGTATTGAATTGGCTTTTATATTATTCCTCGTGGTTCCACAACAAAATGAATTATCTAAATATACCATCACCAATACTTTTGAAGCAGCATTAGAAACAAAACCAAGATATTTTGGTGTAGGGCCGTGGTCTTATTGAAGCTCTTGAAACTGAGAATAAAACACGGGGCGAATGCTCTTCTGGTGCTGATATTTTGTTCTCTCTAGAAGATCTTAAACCCAAGGGACAATCCATACTTTGACGATAACGAGTTGCAGCCTGAAATCTGGGCCTTGGGTTTCAGGAATCCTTGGCGCTGTAGTTTTGATTCAGAAAGGCCTTCCTACTTTCTTTGTGCTGATGTTGGCCAGGTTGGCATAAACTGTTTTTCATAATCATTTTGAATGTGCTAAAGTCATTCTGTTTTCACTTTTTCAAATATCTTAGACATCACTAAATTATGTTGAAATGGCAACTATTTGAAATTTATAGGACCACTATGAAGAAGTGGATATAATTACCAAGGGCGGGAACTATGGATGGCGAGTTTATGAAGGAATGAAGGATACACTGCTTACACTCCCCCACAATCTCCTGGAGGAAATACGTCTTCCAAACCATCACCAATTTTTCCTCAGCGGGATATAACCATTCCGATATAAATAAGAATGGAGGATCTACATCAATTTCTGGTGGATATTTTTATAGGTCAATGACCGATCCATGCATGTATGGAAGGTCGGTCGCGGCTTCATCTAGTATGGACATCCGTCGATCGTCTTTCATTAATATTAGAATGTGTTTACCTAGGAACTCCTTAATCAGCTTTGCGATAATCTTCTCTACAGGTACTTGTTTGCGGACCTCTATGGTAATAACATATGGCAAAATCATCGAAAATCTGAAAACAATGGGAACTTCACTAGCACCGCAGATTCCATTCGGATGTGCAAGTGACTCTCCAATGCCATGTGACTCTGTAGCTGGTAATACAAGTCCTACTTTGGGTTCACGTATTCTCATTTGGAGAGGACAATAGGAAGAATAATTTTCTTTTAATAAGTAGCGCGGTGTGTACAGAGTGGTCACCCCAAGTCATCAGAGCTATATTTGCTCTAAGGAAACCTGTCGGACTCCGGAAATCCTGGTGCTACTTCTTCGACTCTTCTACGAGACCGACCCGAAGGACCTTTCAAAATGAGTTGTTGCTTCTCATTCCTTTTATACTGCTTCTAGTAGATTTTTTCTTGTAACATATTTCATGACACCCCCAGAAAAAAAAAAGAAAAAGGAACACAATGAAAAGCAAACACGAAATTGAAGGCATTTTTTTAAAGTGGTCGTGAATACATGCAAGTTGGTCAAGGGAGAGATGTGGGCCTTAACCAGATCTCTCTGTTTGAAGCAAAGATAGCTAATGGAAACGGTGAGCAGACATTAAGTCGTGACAATACAGGCTGTGTTTTGTCTTTCTTTGCTCCTGTACCCTTTTTTTGTTGTGCTGCTGCTATAATCAACTGCTTGTCTTTGTTTTTCCCGTGCTGTGATAGGACCCCCCATCTATATATGCTAAGATGTTTTTGTAGTTGTGATGTAAACGACTTTGGATGGTTTTTATTTACTTCATCGAAATAAATGTTAGTTTCCCTGTGTGTTTGCTATCAATGGATCCATAAAGCTCAAAATGGAAAGAGCGCTCACTAGTTGAGAGGTTGATGGTTCGAATCCATCTGGGTCTAATATCATGATACAAGAAAAGTGTCTTTTATCTTTTGAGATGTTATCCACTTCTCTTTTTGTTGACTATTTGTTCTCTCATATCAGTTCATGATGTTGTCCCACCATATGAAGGTGGCCTAACAAATGCAGGTTTATAAACAGACGTTATGTATATGGCAAAAGGCAGAAATGGGAAGTACAATCTAAACACAGATGTACCAAGGGCTGTTAGGGGGGTTGGCCAATTGTCTTAATAGGAAACACAGCTGTAAAGATAGAAACAGAAGTGAAGAAAATGTGCCACATATGCAGAAGAAGGCAGGAACAGATACATCAAGAGTACTAAAAGCGGTAGCGCTGCAGAGGTAACCAAGTCACAAGAGCAAACTAATTTCAAGTAATGCAAAGGTTAGTAGCAGCAACGAAGAAGGGCCTACAGTGTACCAAGTCTTCCATATATTTCAAAGAATCAACGACGGAAAAAAATTATATTTCAACGATGGAAAAAAATTAAAGGGACATTAACAGAAACATCAAAATGGCGAAATGCAGGTTTATCTTCCATAGTAACTTCATAAAATTAATTATATATATATATATATATATATATATATATATATATATATATATATATATATATATATATATATATATATATATATTAAGAGATCTTTGTTCTGTTGACACTCAAAACCTCATATTATAATCAATATTGCCATAAGCCATGTTCTATAATGAAATAAGTACAGAGTAATTCTTGAGAAGGTGATGGTTGTGATGTAATCGACTACCAAAATAAAAACCAGAGATTTGGTGTACGTTGTACCTCTTTAAGTCCGAAGTTTGAATTGGGCAATATTGGCCACATTGCAACAAGGCGTTGTTATTGTTGTTGCAATAAGAGTAATGATCCACATCATATTGCAAGGAAAATGTTTTGGAAATACTCTCGAAGGTGCGGTTCTCAAATGTTTTGGAAATACTCTGGAAACGCATCCTGTCCAAAAAGTTTACTACTATGAGCAACTTCACCAATCCAATAGTCAATCAAAGAGTTATTTCATGAAAACCGATCTTCCCAATATCAAACACTCCAACGATATGACACTTATCAGGTAATCTTGCATGGTTCAAAAATTAGGAAATTTACTTTATTTAGAAACACTGATATGACTTATTTGTGTTATTGTTGTTTAGCGCTTAATAAAACCGTTAGGACGCGAAGCTAACTTCGGACAAAATTTAGATTTAATCTCAAATTTTCGCAAGAATAAGCTCTAGGGAGATCAACATATTGTAGCAATTCAATAAATCAATAATAATTCACTTACCTTGCCAAGACAACTTGAGTCCAGTATAAACAGTCGTTGGACAAAAAAGCGTCCAAAGTATGTTAAGGTGTAGTTCAAAACTTCAAATTAACTTGCAAGGAGTTGGTTTGACATTTGGAACTATGCAGGTAACCACTCGAAAAATGCTAACGAGTTGTATCCTCTACTTGTTTCATTCGAAGAACATGCATGCGTTGTCAAATCCTAAACTAGTTCCTCTATTGAGCTTGCAATTACACTATTTCCAAACAATGGTATTTGTATTGGGATCACCATCTGTCATATGGCTATGTATGGAAGAGCAGCTAACCATTCTAGCAAGACATGGGATCTCTTTGTAGACATCAAGGAGACATATCTCTTGTGACAGATCGAGCTGGTCAACTTGAAAGACTTGGAGACTTTCGGTATGACAAGGGATATATACCACAAACATTCTAAAGGCTTCTACTGTTTCGAATAATCTTGTCCAGGGTAGTTTTGTGATGAGTCCCACCTTTGCCCGTAACATATTTTGGTAAATGTATGGAGTTCGTGTTTGTAAAGTCTGATATGATAGCCATTGCAGCGTTTTGATTGGGAAGGCCATTATGAATGTAGACACTGAATTATGTAAGAAAATTGAACCACTTGATATGAGGGCAGAAAATTTTGTTAGGTGGTTATTTCTCAGCAAGTGGAAAGCCCAAAGATGTTCAACGTAAAACTTTGTGTAAATAATTAAATAGGGTGCCAGTCTTCAGAGTCCAAAGTGTTATGGAATCTTCTGCCGTAAGTTTGTTGAAAACTTGAAGATGCAAACCCATAATTGGATCTAAAGGCCGGCATTAAGCCCCAATTATTGTGGAAACACCAAACACGTGTATAGATGCTTTAAATGTTGTAAACTTGTAATATCAAATTATATATCCACATTAGCAGCAAGCCAGCAACCACACGTACAAAATGGAAAAAATAAAAATAAAATCTATTGGCAACCTAAACGCGGCTAAGCCAGAAAATGACGTATTTTAATGTTGACAAAGTTTTCAAGGTCCATAGGTTGATAATGCAAATCTTTAAAAGTTTTCAAAAATCATAAATACTGTAGTGAGAATTAGTGCTAGGACCCCTGTATTTTTTAATCGCATCCGCCAGGAACTGCGTTCCGATTAACGACTTATTATTTATATGTAGAAAGATGACTAACAAATGGCCTACTCGTTGGGTAACTTGTGGAGCTCTCGTCGTAAATTTTTTCAGTGATTTTGTTGGTATTACTATTCAAGTAATTATGTAGAGAAAAAAGAGTTTTTTTTGTTTTTCACGCTCGAGGCCAGGCTCGAGTGGAGCGCGACCAGCTCATGCTCATGCTTTTGGCGTTTTGGCGGACCACGCCGTATTTGGATTTTTTTTGTGAACCCCATTTCTGATAAAGAATCGATTTTGGTTTTGGTATAAAACAAAATCGGTTTTTGAAAACCTAACTTTTTCCAAACCAAGAAAGAGAGATTATAAGAGAAAGAATTCTTTGTGAGTTGAGTGTTCATTCTTCTTTGTGAGTGAATTGAGAGACTTGTAATCATTACTTCGGGACATCCAAGAAAGCTTGGAACTTCGCGATGTGGAAGTAGGCAAATTGAACCATGATATATCTCGTCTTGTGGTTTGTTCTTCCTTTACATTAATTGTTTTACTTTATATGCTTGTTATTTGATATTGAGAAGTGTTGGGATATTGCTTGGAGGGTGTTGAAGTCTTGTCTAGTGTGAAGGATCGATCTTTGTGTAGGATTGATTAAGTTTGTTGTGGAAAGCGTTGTTTCCGACTTATATATTCATAACAATTGGTATCGGAGCTTAGGTATACGACCTAGGATTTTGAGTTTAGTGCTCAAAATTTGTGTAGACAAGGTGTTCGATTAAATTCGAAATGAAACCGTTTTCTTTTGGGTTATTGTGTGTAACTTGAAAGATGGCTCCCAAGATGTCAAACGAGTTTGAAGTAGAAGTTTAATGGGAAGAATAACTTTGGGATTTGGCAAGTCCAAGTAAAGGACATCCTCATCCAACAAGGTTTGCTGAGGCTTTAAAAGGGGATTAAATCTAAAGGCGTATGAGCAATGATGATTGGGAAGAGTTCGATCTTCAAGCTTGTTCATCAATCCGGTTATGTCTTGCTAATGAGGTTATGTATAGTGTGATGGGAGAAAATACCGCTGCCGGTATTTGGCTCAAACTAGAGTCTATGTATATGACCAAGAGCATAACGAACAAGATGTATCTTAAGAAGCGTCTTTATCGGTACATGATGGTGGTGCGATGGTTCAACGATGCAAGAGCACGTTAGTGAGTTCCGTCGACGTCTAGCGGATTATTTGAATGTTGGTATGAAGATGGATGATGAGGATCAAGCGGCATGTTTAATATTCTCCTTGCCAGAAAGCTATGAGCATCTAATGACTACATTCATGAACGAGAGAAAGTCGTCGATCTTGATGAAGTTCAAAGTGCACTTCTTTCTTATGAGTTGATGAAGAAGACACGTGTAGAGAATAACATTGATCTGCAGTCGGGGGCTAGTGGCAAGAGGAAATTATTATGAAACGTAATTATTCAAATAATGAGAATTCTAGGTCCAAGTCAAAGAAGCCTTTAAAATATGTACAGTCTTCTACAATTGCAATGAAAAGGGACATTATGCAAGTAATTGTCCTCACCAAGAAAGAGAACAAGAGATGATGGTCGGAAGAAAGGTAAGGCAAAAATTGAGGCAAATTATGCTTCCGGGCTTTGAAGAGGATGAGTTCACTACGTGTCCACCACAAGACTATATGACCAAAAAGTGGATTCTTGATTCCGGATGTTCCTATCATATGTGCCCGAATAGAAAGTGGTTTATTTCTTATGAGAGCATTGATGGTGGTTCCGTTTTAATGGGTAATGGCGTTGCTTGTAAGGCGGTAGGAATTGGAACTATCTGGTCAAGATGTATGATGGTGTAGTGAGGACTTTAACCGATGTGAGACATGTTCTGAGCTAAAAAGAAAAGTCTTATTTCTCTTGGTACCTTGGATTCCAAAGGCCACAAGTTTGTGGGCGAAGGTGGAGTCCTAAATATTGTTAATGGCTCTTTAGTTGTTATGAAGGGTCAAAAATATGGAACCTTGTATACTCGATAGGTAGTAATGGTGATAGGCGATATAGCGATGGGTGCATGTAGTAATGATTACGAGTGCACTAAGATATGGCATATCGTTTAGGGCATATGAGTGAAAAGGGTTTGTCCGAGTTGTGCTGTGAGGGTTCTTGAAGAACTTGAAGAAGCCAAGTATGGGGTTCCGTGAGCATTGCGTCTATGGAAAGCGATCGCGAGTCAAGTTCAAGTCAAGCAAGCACACCGCGACAACAAAACATCCTTGATTATGTGCATACGAGATGTTTGGGGACCCTCCGGGTGGCTTTCAAAGGGAGGTAACCGCTATTATGTCTCATTCATTGATGATCATACTTCGTATGTGTGGGTGTATATGATGAAATCGAAAAGATGAAGTGTTTGAGACATTTAAGAAGTGGAAGGCAAGGGTTGAGAATCGCATACGGATAGGAAGGTAAAGACATTACGGTCCGACAATGGTGCTCGAAATACCTATGGACCTTTCAAGAGTTAAAGTCTTGCTGACAGGGAATTGCCGGATTAATCGATACCGTCGAGCACGCCACAGCCAGAAATGGAATGGCGAGGGATGAATAGAACTTTGCTTGAAAGAGCAAGATGTTTATTGTCTAATGCCGGTCCCCAGGCAAAGAGTATTAGGCGGAATCACGGTGTCCATGGCGTGTTACCTATCTGATAGGTCACGTCACCGGCTATAGATTGCGGGACACCTTATGAGGTGTGGTCGTAACCCACCGATTATAGTATTTTATGCGAGTGTTTGGATCGACGACTTACTACCATGTGAGGGATAACAAGCTAGATCCTAGAGCTAAGAAGGCCATATTCTTAGGCCGCAAATGGGGTAAAAGGGATATAGATTGTGGTGTCTAGAAGACCACAAGTTCTGGTCGAGAGATGTTACCTTTGATGAAACTTCCGTGTTATCTTTTGATAAGGAGGAAGTAGGCGGGAAGAATGGTGAGTCTATAAAAGTTCAAGCTAATGAGCTTGAGTTGTCCGATCTGCAGCCCGATGATTGGTTAGATCATGATGAGGTACCAAATCATGGAACCACACAAAGAAGAAGCGAGCAAGAGCATCCGCGAACTTGTAGTGGGTGACCACAGGCCACGAGACAAGTTAAAGAAGTGCACAAGTATGGGCAAAACGAAGCCGGTGAAACACTATGGTCGGTGGATTTAGTGGCATATGCTTGTTGAATATCGAAGATGATGAGCGGATAGCTTCAAGAAAGGCGTTAGAGATGCTTTCATTACTGAGATTGGTTGGTAGCTATGCAAGTAGAGATGGAATCTCTTGATAAAAATCACACATGGGACTGGTTTTTATTGCCAAAGCGGCAAAAGGACTATCGGCGATAAATGGGTGTTCGAAAAGAAAGAGGTCCTTCCCGAACCGACGATCTTTTGGTACAAGGCAAGAGTGGTAGCAAAGGGTTTTTCACGAAAGAAGGAGTTAACTACTGATGAGGTATTTTCCCCGGTGGTCAAACATATGTCCATTCGTGTGTTATTAAGTTTAGTTGCTCACTTGAACTTGGAGTTAGAGCAACTTGATGTGAAAACCGCTTTCTTGCATGGGGACTTGGAAGAAGAGATCTATATGAGACAACCGAAGGGTTTGTCATTCTTGAAAAAAGATTATGTATGCAAATTGAATCGGTCCTTTATGCGGGTTAAAGCAATCGCCTGCAATGGTACAAGGCTTTGACACATTCATGATGCAACATGAGTACACCCAAGTAAGTATGACCGCGTGTCTACTTTAGAAGGCTTAAAAATGGTAATGACTTCATCTATCTCCGCTTTATGTGGATGACATGCTTCTTGCTTCCAAAAGCATGGTGGAGACAGACAAGTTGAAATCTCAACTTAGCTCGAAGTTGAGATGAAAAGACTTAGGTGGAGCCAAGATCTCGGGCATGGAGATTGACGAGAGATAGGAAGAAGCGGCGGATAGTTGTATCTCGGAAAGAAATACATTCAAAAGTAATTTCGATTTGGTATGGAGAATGCAAAGTCGGTTTCTACACCTTTATTTGGGCATTTTAGGCTTTTCAACCTAAGTTCTCTCCTAGTTGATTGGAGGAACAAAAGCATATAAACAAATGGTCCTTATGCAAGTGCCGTGGGCGGTTTGATGTATGCTATGGTGTGCACACGCCCGGACATTTCCAGCAGGCGATTAGTGTTGTCGGCGGTATATGACAAATCTGCCGGAAGCGACATTGGGAGGCAAAGTCCAAAATGGGTACTAAGGTACTTGAAGGGTACCTTGGATGTGGGATTAGCTTATGGTGGAGGCACTTGTTATGTCGATTGGGTTTGTGGATTCTGATTATCGCGGTGATCTAGATAGATGACGATCGACTCTTGGTTATGTGTTTATGATGCATGGTGCAATTGGTTAGTTTCGAGATCTATGCTACAGAACCTACTCTTATCTATCTACTATTGAGGCAGTATATATGGCGATGGTGAGAAGTCGATAAAAAGAGGCACTATGGCTTCGAGGTCTTCTAGATGATTTGGGTATTGAAGCGAAATGTGCACGGTGTTGCTTTGTATTGTGATAGTCGAGTGCTATTCATTTGGCGAAGAACCAAGTTCATCATGGTCGGACCAAGCATATTGATGTCCGTTATCACTTTATCACGGGATGTCGTTGAGGATGGTGATGTAGCACTTGAGAAAGTAGACACCCATGAAAATCCTAATCGATATCTTTGAAAGAAAGTTGTCACCGGAGTTAAGTTCCAACACCGTTTGGACTTGCTCCAAATCTACATGTTTGAAAGAGCCACGTGTATGGGCATAACCGCCGGGCGATTAACTACGAGTCTTCCTTGATGGAGGTGTTCCCTCTTTGGATGTGATCTTCTTTGGATGTGTTAGGCTTGGTTTTATGTATTAAAACCTCACCGAGGTGGAGAATGTAGAGAAAAAGAGTTTTTTGTTTTTCACGCCGATGCGCTTTGTCGTTGTGGTTGAAATTATGAGCGACCGCTCATGCTCCGATGTTTTGGCGCGACCAGCGCTTCGGTTAAGATGTTTTGTGGGCTTAACCCGCATTAATAAGTCTTATTTCGCGATTTTGGTTTTGGTATAAAAACAAAATCGGTTTTGGAAAACCTAACTTTTTCCAAAACCAAGAAAGAGATTTATAATAAGAGAGCAATTCTTTGTGAGTTGAGTGTTCATTCTTTGTGAGTGAATTGAGAGACTTGTAATCTGCTACTCGGGACATCCAAGTAAAGCTTGGAACTTCGCAAGTGTGGAAGTAGGCAAATTCAAGTCAAGCCGAACCACGATATATCTCGTCTTGTGGTTTGTTTGTCTTCCTTTACATTAATTGTTTTACTTTATATCTTTGTTATTTGATATTGAGAAGTGTTGGGATATTGCTTGGAGGGTGTTGAAGTCTTGTCTAGTGTGAAAGATCGATCTTTGTGTAGGATTGATCCGTTTGGTGTGGGTAACGTTGTTTCCGCACTTATATATTCATAACAGTTATGGAATCTTCTGCCGTAAGTTTGTTGAAAACTTGAACATGCAAACCCATAATTGGATCTAAAGGCCGGCATTAAGCCCCAATTATTGTGGAAACAACATTAGCAGCAAGCCAGCAACCACACGTACAAAATGGAAAAAATAAAAATAAAATCTATTGGCAACCTAAACGCGGCTAAGCCAGAAAATGACGTATTTTAGTGTTGGCAAAGTTTTCAAGGTCCATAGGTTGATAATGCAAATCTTTAAAAGTTTTCAAAAATCATAAACACTGTAGTAACTGTTCACCAATAATAAAAAATAGTAGTGAGAATTAGTGTTAGGACCCCTGTATTTTTTAATCGCATCCGCCAGGAACTGCGTTCCGATTAACGACTTATTATTTATATGTAGAAAGATGACTAACAAGTGGCCTACTCGTTGGGTAACTTGTGGAGCTCTCGTCCTAAATTTTTTCAGTGATTTTGTTGGTACTACTATTCAAGTAATTAGGTAGCAGATATATGCAGAACCACATTTTCTGATCATTTGGCTATATATCTCCTTGTGGAGTAAGTTAAGTACAACAATTAAACAAGGATGGTGACGGAGAACTCGAGCGAAGGCCTTCAGGCCGCAGCAATCACGACACTCCCTTACAAGGTGGAGGTACTTGAGACCTGCCAAATATCACCACCATTAGGTTCAGTTTCTTCAACATCTCTTCCATTATCTTTCTTTGATCTTACACCATGGTACACATTGTTTCCCATCCGAGCAGTCTACTACTTCGAAGTTCACCACCCCAAGACATACCTCATCAACACCATCGTTCCCAATATCAAACACTCACTCTCTCTAACTCTCCAATATTTCTTCCCTCTGGCTGGTTATATTTCCTGGCCTGATGATTCTACTAAGCCTCATATCCTCTACAAGGATGGTGACTCCGTACCTCTAACTGTGGCAGAGTGCAACTATGATTTTGACCATCTCTCAGGTAATCATGCGTGCACACTAAAGGTGCAGTCTCAAATCTCAATGTGTGTGCGTGTGTGTGTGCCCGTGTGAATTAGTGTTTAATTTTTGAACATACCGTCTGCCGGCTGGACATAAGCCATTTGGGCAGTTACAAGTCCAACAATAGCTTCTTATGCTGGGGAAACGGCATTAATTTGGGCTCTCTGAATCCATGGCAAGAATGCTCTCTACCGAGACGAGCTTACCAGATCTGATTCAATCTAGTCTTGAAACTTTTGAACTCAAGGCTATTGACGACCACAAATTAAACATTTTCAAGCTAGTTATTAGAAAGGTTATTAGAGACGAAATGAGCAAAAATAGTGATCTTTATGAAAGACTGAAAGTGTGGTCATTCTCACCGACAAAACAAGACTTCGTCATGTCCAAGACTCCAAGCTAGCTAGTATACATATATAAAAATGAATTGGACATAAATGTGTCCAACTAAACTCAAATTTGTTCTATATGTGGCAATTTAGTTGTAAGTAATCTATACGGTTGTTATTCAAATTAGCTTCTATGGAGTTGGTTACGTTTGACAATTTTAACCATGCAGGTAAACACCTAAGGAATAATGCTAACGAGTTGTATCCTCTAATTGCTACATTTGAAGAACATGCACTGTCAAATCCCAAACTTATTCCCCTGTTGAACTTGCAAATAACACTGTTTCCAGACAGTGGTATATGTATTGGGATCACCTACAATCACATGGCCATGGATGGAAGATCTGCTAACCATTTCATGAAGACGTGGGCATCTCTTTGTAGGTCACAAGGAGACACTTCTCTTGTGACCGAGTCACTACCTTTTCACGATAGGACCATGGTTAAGGATCGAAATGGGATCGAGCTGGTTTACTTAAAAGACTTGGAGACGATGGGCATGACCAAAGAGACCTGCAATATTCTAAAGATTCCTGATGTTCCAATTGATAAGGCCCAGGGTACTTTTGTGATAAGTTGTTCAGAAATTGAGAAACTCAGGCAATGGGTCTCGACACGCATCCAGAAGGATAACCAAACTATACCGGCCTTTCATTTATCTACATTTATACTAATATCTGCATATGTTTGGATTTGTTCGATTAAAGCTCGACGTACTACTGAAGATGTTTTGAGTTTGCGCAAGGATCCGAATGAATACTTTTGCTTTCCAATAGACTGCAGGGCACGTCTAGACCCACCTTTACCTGTAACATATTTTGGTAATGCCGTTGGAACCCTAGTTGTAAACAGTGATATGAATGAACTGATAGAAGAAAATGGGATGGCCATTGCAGCAGAGTTGATTGGGAAGGCCATTATGAATATAGACACTGAAATATGGAGTACAATGGCAGAAGGTGTATCTTACTGCCATTCTTTCCCAGGGGAGCAACTAACTTATGTTTCTTCGTCACCTAAATTCGCTAAGAATGAAACTGATTTTGGATGGGGAAATAAAGTCAAGAAAATCCAAACGGCTGGGGGTAGTATATGTCTCTATGATGGTCCAAATGAAAAAGGCTCCGTCGAGATTGACTTAGTTCGTGATGCATTTGAGATGAACGCTTTTGCTGCTCTTTTTACAAGTTCTATTGAAAATCTTCGTATGTAGTGATTCCTTGTTGATCCTTTACATTTTTTTTTTCAAGACGCACATTCGAGGCTCATGCACTAGTTACAGCTTGTACTTAATATATTATTGTTATGTAATCGACTACCAAAATAAAAACCAAAGATTTGGTGTACCTCTTTAAAACAAGTCATCGTGCTGTAATATGGTTCCGTGAAAGTGATCTTCTGCGCCCAATTGCTGTACTTGAAATGCCAAAGTCAAAATTGGATCTGAAGGACTTCAGTGATTACGACACAAGGACAAAGCCCAATAATAATTTCGCCCCAACTCTACTTTGATTTTTAATTTCCAATTTAAGGAAAATTGGGCTGACATCATCATGTTTTATTTATAATTTCGGCTCAAAAACAAACCGTGATGACTTCATCATATGTAAATTCAAATTTACACAGTTTTCTTTACCTATGTATGATGAAAATATAAATTTACATAGTATTTTATATATGCAAATTTAAATTTAAATGTGCATATGAAAAATTAAATTTGTATATATAAATTTAAATTTGTATTGCTGATGTCAGCCTGTGTTTTTGGACTTAGGGTGAAATTAAAATTCATGTGGACTTATAGCAAATTTTTTTGGAAAATTGGGCTCTCCGCCTAATTTTTTTTTTAATCATCATATATATATATATATATATATATATGATGATTATATATATATATATGATTATATATATATATATATATATGATATATATATATATATATATATATATAAATCCAAAGGTTACAAGAAATCTATCACTGTTCAGAATGTCACCTAGCCATGGTGGCGTGTTTTCAACCCATTCTGTTTTATATTAAAAGTGACTTTGCCAAGTTTTCGAAATCACTTATAATTTGATTTCCATAAGTGTTATTATTAATATAGCTCATTTTAATTAAGTTAATTAGTTAAAAAAAATACCGTGAAAAATAGAAATGAAACAGGTGCGCGATTGGTTTGCTAGACTAGCCACCCTTAAACAAAAATTAGAAAATAAAAAATATCTGGACTCTTTTCTTTCACCAAAAATAGCCCAACCAAAAACAAACGGAGAAAACTGGTTATCCTCTTCATCCATCTTCTATTTCAATCTAGCCTCCAACTTCTGAAAACATTTTGGGTTCCTCTTGTCATCTTCTCCAATTTGCGGTGTGACATCGCTAATGAACTAGGTAAGATCACTCTCGATCTGTTTACTTTGATTTCGGTTTCCTCTCAGTCTTACTTTAGAATATTCTTGATTAAAAAAGGTTGGTTTTGCTTTTCTGCCGATTGAAAATTAGATGGTATTGGTTGTTTTCAGAGTGATTCTCATATATTTCTTTAATAAAGATCTCAATCTTACTAGTTCTCGCCCATAAGTTTCCACGCCTCTCACCTGTCTCCGTCGCTATTGCTTTTGCAAAAGGGAGTCTTTCAGCAATCTTAGAAGCAATTACAAAGTCAGGTTTCACTGTCGCATTCACATTGATTTTTGTTTATGAAATCGGGGACAAGACATTTTTTATTGCCGCACTGTTAGCTATGCAGTATGAGAAAAGGCTGGTCTTGTAGGGATCTATGGGCGCTCTCTCGCTTATGACTGTCTTGTTCGTGGTAATTGGAAGAATATTTCAAACCAGATAAATATACCATCTTCTGAAATGCTGACACAGCCCTGAAAATTCTTGAACCCAGCCATGTATATTGTCCTCGTCCTATTGCATCACCTAAAACCTCAATCAGTATATGTGTTCCCTCTAGAAGTATGTTATTTAGTTAAGACTTAAGAATGGTACGGTTCCCTAGTTAGTGCTGCAAATGTTCTTCTGGTGAATCTTTTAGTATGATTAATATTCACTTGAAACCTACATGGCAGGACCCTGTCATCAAACCACTTCATGAATTGGATTCAAATGCCTTGCACGATCTTTTGGATGAGATTCCTCAATGGATAAAAAATCCGGATTATGATAGAGTGAGTATTGAAGTTAATGGAGATTTTTTCATTTCTTGTTGTGCACTTACCGATATTTTGGACTTACGGTCTTTTCTTTCCACACAGTGACTGATTTCCTTTTTGTGATCTTTTTAGGTGGACTGGTTGAATAAGTTTCTATCTGATATGTGGCCCTACCTCGATAAGGTGCTTTTAAGTTCAGATAATCAATTAATAAGTATATGCACAACTGTACCTCATGCCTTGTACTCGAAACTGAGATATGGATTACATGTTGTTTTGGTTGGTTATTCTTCCTCTCTTATTACTTGTGTTCAATCTTGTTCTGTACAGGCTATATGTGGTATGATAAATAGCATGATAGAACCAATATTTGCAGATTACATTGAAAAGTACCAAATACAATCTATTGAGTTTGAAAGCCTAACTCTGGGAACTCTTCCTCTAATAATCTATGGTGAGTTTTCCTTCTTGTATCATTGACTGAATAACAGTCGCGTCACTACGCCACCATTAACTTTCTTAAAAGAGAAGATCATAGCTTTTAGTTTAGTGTATTGATTTGAGTTAAGTATTTTAGAAGAAACCGAACTCACACAATGTACTTGATAATTTTTAGGAATTAGTTTGATAATTACAGTTTGCATTATTTGATTCTTCATTTGTATTTGTGCTTAATAGGGAGCTGAAGTTGTCAGGATGTACAAAACTTTGCTTGGGAGTCGAGGTTTTTGAAAAGTATGAACATGGATTTTCCTTAACCTGAAATGTTTATCTTGTCGCATTATAGCTATATGTACATTTACACAAATGTGGATTCTGTGCTACTTCCGAATGATGTTATTGTACTAACTGTTTTTTATGGAGTGATGACGTACACTCTATGTGTTCTAGGGAATGAACCTCTACTTTAAGAGGCATGATGGATAGGCTGCTACTTGTGAAGATTTTTTTACTTCCATACAGGATTCAAATGATGCGAACTTCCAGAATTTCTTATTATGGTATGTCTGCGCCCCTTCTTGTTATGTTCAGTCTCTACTTGTTAACATTATTGTTGGTGCTTTTGGTTTTGTAATGTAATCATAAATTATAGGTACTCTCATGCGGGCACGCCTATTGTGAAGGTTACATCATCTTTTTGTCCTGAAGCCAACACTTATTCCTTGAGATTTAGGTACACATAATGTCGTTATATACAGTAGGAATGTTTGTAGTTTCAATTATGTTTATGATTTATCTTTTTCCAGTCAAAGAGGTTCCTCCAACCCCTGGCCAGCAAGTGAAAGTACCCATGTTCATACCTTTGGCAGTTGGTCTCCTCGACTGCAATGGAAAGGACATTCCTCTCATGTCTGTGTACTATGAAGGGTTGCTTGAGTCACTTACACCAAATGCCCATCCAGTTGACATTGTAGTTCTTCAAGTAAAGAAGGTCAGTTCTAATTGTTTATCGATGAGAAATTGTGTCATAATTCAATCTTATGTTTAGGTGGGAAGGCGTTACCCAAGAGGTACCCTGATGTAATTAGGGATTACCAGTCAAAATATAAAATATATTGTAGTTTTGCACTTTTGCTGACTTTAAAATCTTTTCCATGTGTTTTTGATGGATGAAATATGATTTATCTTGCAGCCAACTGGAATTAAATTGGGGACTTTGATGGGTCTATTTGTACCATGCTTGCAAAATATAATGGGAATCATCTATTTTATCCGATTTTCTTGGTAAATAACATCTACCCTATGCTATTAATTATTATCCGTATTAGTTCATAATGGTAGACTTTGCATGTATAAGTTAGTAGATCAGTTGGTGTGTCCAATTCTATTTTCAGAAATTAAGAAAGAATGTTAAGGGTTGTAATATATGGTCAGTTAGGATTCTGATCATTGTATAGGAACCTTCTTGTGGATATGATACAACTAATCCTGTCGAATGATTCACCTGTTTGAAGAAAGATTAGTATGTATGCTACGAAAGAGACAATGACGGGAAAGGAATTTAACCTTAGCTTGGATAAGGTATTAAAAATGATTTGAAGAAGTAGAACAAAATAGGTGGTATGACATACAATATAAAGGGTTGTAAAGTGAGAACTCTTGTGGCTGACGTCATTCAAAAGGGATCAAGGCAAGAATGGTGAGGAGAACAAACAACTGAGGTTCTGTCTTAGATACGATCTTTTTGCTTTTGCTGTTGTTGTTTTTTCATTTTTTAAACGTACTCTTTAATAGTGTTAATGGAAAAATACTACCCTTTTCCCTTTTCAGGATAGTTGGTATGGCTAGCATACTGGACTCGTTATTGTTAGTCTCCTTTTGTGGCTTGTGCACTTTCTTGACTACATTATCGTTAAGTGCTATTGCTACTAATGGTGCAATAAAGGTATGTGATACACGAAATATGCCTTTTATCATTTTATTGATTATTGCTTGTCCACCTTTTTTTTTGAATAAGTTATTATTGCTCAAGTTATCTTTTCTTTTAGTTTATGCGCTAGAATTTACTGATAAATGGTTCCAATCTTTGCACAGCTAGAATCACGGGGTTGAGCTCATCGACATTTAAAGACAATTTGAGTTTAGAATTTCAACACACCAACAATGCAGGGGTACCTGATCCTGATGGATCAATTGACTAGAATTTTAAGTAAGCAACACAAATGCTTAATGGTTTTCGTGTAGGTATACCTATTCTGTTTTGTTATGGTGAATATGTGACTTATTTGGGATCTTATGGGCTCCCTTTAATTAGTGCCACTATTGTTTGATAGATTCAGAGCTTCCTTCTTCACACTTTTGGATATGCTTTTTATGTCTACACACATTGACATTACCATGTAGTATCTAGTATTGAAGTGGGTCTTTAGTGGTAAAGTTGATTTTGTGATGGCTGATTTCACTTGTTTCTTCAGATTCATAAATTCATTATACGTACAACCAAGGGAATCAACTCATAAACCTGGGTGTCAAACATTTTTTTTCTTTCTTCTTTTCATTTTTTTCACTCGTTTATCTCGAAGAGAAATAGATCTTCTACCCAAGTTCAATCCAGGGAAAAACTACCTTTCTGTTGCTTTATAATCTTGTTCCAAGTGGCCACTGAGTTTTTATAAATGTTCATTCCATATATGTTTTTGTGCAACTGTTGAATCTTGCTGGATTCTCTCATAAGCAAACTAACCTCCTATTCTAGATGACTTCTAAGTTTTCTAATAAAATTGTTCACCATTCCAGTGCATTGGTGAGTCTTTTTTTTCCTGCTGTTATTGGAATTATGGCTGGTTCAAATCGCTCACCCTCGTTGAAAGATAATTGAACGCGTTCGATACCGGCTGGAACCCTGGCTGCTTCTCTTACGACAACTGCTTTATATTTAATCTCTGTGCTGTTATTTGGAGCTCTCGCAACCAAAGAAAAGCTCTTGAAAGACAGGTACTCATTTCTTTTCAAATTTATTATTGACTTTAGATGGATTGTGTCTCTTACATTCATTTCTTGGGATTCAGGATCCCTTACTGAATTTCACCTAGTTGCCCTGCGTGTGTGTGTTTTCCCCCCTTTGATTGAGAGAAATATTAAGAATATGATTGAAAAAAAAACTTATAAGCATACAATTAGCATTCATCAAAAGAAGAGAAAGGATCATCAATTATTAATAATATAGTTTACTTCCCACATTGACAATCTCTCAATTATGCTCAATCCTGCATAGCTCCACAATGGCCTAAATCTTGTTTGAAATGGATACCAGTCATTTGATCTTCCAAACCACGTTGAAACTGTTTGCAAAGATCTAAGACAGTTAGTTGAAAAAAAACGTAGTCAATGTGGTCGAAAAAGGTTTTTGTTTCTTATAACATATTTTCTACGGTGTATCATGTATGTAGTTGAAATCAGTTCCATCACTTGAGGTAAACTGCCCTTTCAGTTCCATATTTGCAACATTCTTACTGTACTCCTTATATTCTTTAACCATGCTCCCTTACCAGAGTATCTTTTTGATGCTCATCAGTTTCTTTGCTACTGAATTATAATTTAGCAAAAAGTTGTATTTTTAATATCCTATTTTAACCTTGGAACATAACAACGGAGTGTCGACATTGTTTGTTCAGGTCCATATTTTCCTCATTCCATTGATTAAAACCTTCTTCCAAGTTATAAATTCTTGTCATATACAGGCAGACTATGGATCTGATATTTTTCCTTGCGCTCTCCTCTTTTTGCCCAAAATATAATTTATGTATTACTACCTTTGACATATAGCCAAGCTAGACGTGCAAGACTGTTCGACGCGACAGCACTGGTTCGCCCTCTCTTGCAGCTAGTCGTCTTTGCATCATATCAGGATGCACTACATCTGTTATTTATAAAGATGTTATGGCATCTGTCTTCTGCAGTCTCATTTATAAGGTTCTTTCTTTTCTTTGCCAACAAACACTTTTTGTTCCATTTAATAAACGTTTCACTCAATTGAGTATGTCTCTGCAGATTCAGTAGCCTAGCATAGCTCCTCTATCTTTTTCTTGCTGGTTCACTAGGGATATGTTGCTTCTTTCTACTACTTGCGATTACTTTGTTTTCAAGGGTTAAAGCTCGAAGGCCTTTATGATACATTCAAATGTAGGTAGATCCATATTGATTTCTTATCAATACAAAGTACATCTTTGTTAGTCTTACAAG
The DNA here is from genome assembly GCF_015680905.1 of Coptis chinensis. Lineage (NCBI taxonomy): Eukaryota > Viridiplantae > Streptophyta > Magnoliopsida > Ranunculales > Ranunculaceae > Coptis > Coptis chinensis. Next base: position 82,483,760 of record NC_141464.1, read on the forward strand.
CTGGAATAAGTTTGCGTCGGAAGAAACCTGGATGCATCATTTATGGGAACAAGTAAGCAGCTAATGAGACAAAGTCTCCCGGAAAACAACAATATCTTAATAAAAGTGGGACTTATTCTAAATTTAGTGAGGGAAATGTTTCTAAATTAAGTAAATAAGGAGATCTTAAATTGCCTACTCAATATTGGGAGGGTATTCCGGAAGACCCAGCTATCATATAGTGTAGATGTCAGAACCAAATAATGTCACTCATTAGTTCTAACTACTACTTGATAATTTTTAGGAATTCATCGCAAAGGTGCTTACTCTTCCTAGAGATGGGGAGATCATGGATATGATGGAGGTTGCAGATCCCGATGTTGTTCATGATGTCAGCTCTTTCATCAGAAAACTTCTAGCTTCGGAAATAAAAGCTGAATTTCTTAGCACAGTATGACATCTTCAAATATAAATATCTGTTAAATCAAAACAGTATTTGCTTTGATTGTTCTTATTCTCAATTCATTTGGTCTTCCTCGTTTCATTTATCGCATCACATGTTCTAGGTTGAAAATAATAGGAGTATTGAGCTTTACATCTTTGACCATGCTAATATCTCCAGACGTGCTTTGAAGAATATTTCTCTTGGTGAGTCTCCAAGGGTTTGTTTGTGTAAGATGGATGTAGGAAAACTTGTTTTTCTATCAAGTACATTATCTGACTGCCTGGTTTTGTTCCTTGTATAGCCTATCTTGCTTCTCTTGAAGATCCAGACATTGTCAAACTATTCTTGCATGAGTACAAGTCTGCATTGATTTTCTAGTACAATGTTTCATACTGCAAAAAAAAGAAAACAGAGTGATTTGTTAGGCTGTGATAGGTTCTTGGATTAAATTGATTGCATCAAGCCAAGTTGTGATAGGTTCTTAGTTGGGTGATTGTGGTTCTCTTTGACTCATTTCGGTACTACAAATTAGATTTTGTTGGTTTATGTTGGCTCGTTACAATTTTTTGTATATAGTGTAATATTTTTAATTGGAGATGATATGTGTGTGATGAATGTGATTTTAAGATACGTTTCATCTTTATTTGATGATAAAATCTTTATTTGATGATAAATGACCAGGAAAATGGTATTATATTGGGATGACATTGGCAATTTTTTTTTTTTTTTTTTTTTTATTTTGATAAATGGGACATCACTTTTAAAGTGATTTATAGAGTTATTTCACATCACTTTACAAGTAATTTGGAATCTGAATGAAACATCACTTCTTAAGTGATGTTAATTGACCTTATTGATTTCACTTAAAAAGTGATGTTAAACGTTATAACATCACTTGTGGACATCGATTAAAAAGTGATGCAACGTTATAACATCACTTGTGGACATCGATTAAAAAGTGATGCAACGTTTTAACATCACTTGTGGACATCGATTAAAAAGTGATGCAAAGTTATAACATCACTTGTGGACATCAATTAAAAAGTGATGTGAAGTAACATCACTTGTAGACATTATTTAAAAAGTGATGTTGAAAACCCTGACTTTTCACGTCGCCACCAGTTACATCACATGCAAAAGTGACGTCGTATATTTTTGACATCACTTATGGAGTGATTTTAAATGTCTTTTCTGTTGTAGTGAAACTAACAATATATGATGTACAGATTCCACAGGCATTCCACATAGTAAACAAGATTTTTCATTGATATGAATAATTTGGCAAGATGTTCCCTAGTTGGTAAGATTTCATGATAACATTTCCAAGCAAAAAGTGATTCTCTTGGGCAATGAGTGTTGTGCCAGAAAGCTAGGTTGGTTGTAGGAATGGTGAATTGTGTATATTGAGAACTCAGTAGGTGATACATTGACTTGACTGAGTGGGAACCTTTCTTTGTGAGAGAGCATTGAAGTTTGTCTACTAGTTGTGCTTGTTGGGTAATAACGATACCAATTGATCCCCACTACTAAGATAACTTGTAATTTGAACACACGTACTACTACTCCAGACAAAATCTAAACTTGAACTACAATCAACAACAAACCCAACCTTCCAAGCAATAATAATGCAAAGAAAGTAAAACATACCACAACACAAAGATGTAATGTGGTTCGGCCAATAATGCCTACTTCCACAAGAGCTAATCCTTTTATAACGTGGAAAGGAAGATTACAATCAATCCTCTCAAGTCTCTCCACCTTACTAGATCACTCCTCTCTCTTTACAGGTTTTTCTCTCTACAAAGGTTCTCTCTCAATTTTGATCTCTCTCAAAATTAGGTTTCTTTTTCGTAACTTGTGTTGGCTTTTTCTGTGTGTATTAGGTTTTACCAAAAACCCAAAACTTATACTGCAAATAAACTCGCAGTTCTGCAAAAATAGAATTCTGCTGAAAATAGACTTGAGCTCGGGCGCGCCCTCAGACAGACCAAATCGAGCCATATGACACAGTCTCTTATACCATAGCTCGGAGGAAGCTTCTTCTTCTGCTGCATTTACTTCTACTTTACACAAACTAGCCTATGTCTTATAAATAGAGCAAGTTTTCTTCTCTTTGGCTGCTACAATGGAATCTCTGTTCAGTTTCCATACCCCGTTATCAAACGAGTTTAGAAAGCCATAATCATCTAACTTCTCAATGGAAATTAGGCTTAGTCGAATGTCAGGGACATGTCTTACATCCTTGAGTGTCAAGGTGTAGTCGACATTGGTTTTTATATGAACATCCCCAATGCCTACAATCTTCGAGACGCCACTGTTACCCATCTTTACCTCACCAAAATCACCACAGCTGTAGATAGTGAAGAATCCCATGTGCGGTGTGACGTGATAGGATACTCCTATATCTATCACCCACTCTGTATCCTGGCATGAGGTATTAAGATAACACTCACCACAATCTGACATAATTCCCACTAGACCATCATCGACTAGTGTGGTAGTATCTCTGCCTGCATTTTTGTTCCTTTTTTCCATGTCTTCATGTACACAGTTATTGTTCTCATCCCTCTTCAGTGTTCTGCACTCATACCTGAAGTGACTCTTGGTGGCACAGTAGTAACATTGTCTCTTTGCCTTAGGAGTTCTAGCTTCAACCCTAGATTTGTTTCTGTCATCACCTCTAGAATGAGATGATTTTCTGCTTTTACCTCTCCCCCGCTTCTCTGTGACAAGGATCTCTGAGTGAGAGGAGCTGCTTCTTGAAACCCTTCCTATCTCCTCATTCAACAATGCCCCGGTAGCCATCTCCATGGAAATAATTCCATCCTTAGTGGCTCATTTAAGAGAAAATGCTAACGTCTCCCAATTGTCGGGTAGAGAGTTTAATAGGAACAAAGCGTCAACTTCGTCTCCCATATCAATCTTCATCAAGTGCAACTGATTGATGGTATTTTATACTTCATTAAGATGCTCAGACATTGAAGAACCTTCTTTGTACTTCATGTTAGCAAACTTTTTAATGAGCAACACTTTGTTTCTGTCTGACTTCCTCTCATAGAGGTCTTCGAGTTTCTTCCACAAGCCAAAAGTTATAGTCTCTTGGGATACATGGTAGAAGACACTATCGTCAATCCACTGTCGAATGTACCCAATTGCTTTTCTGTCAAGTTTGCTCTACTCAGCCGCAGCAATCGTTTTCGGTTTTTCCCCTCCATTTTCAATGGGTTGTGTCAAGTCCTTGCAATAAAGCAAGTCTTCCATCTTGGATTTTCAGATTGTGTAGTTCGCTCTATTCAGACTAGTCATTCGAGTGTTTACAGAATGGTCCATCTCTACAAGTTATTTTAACTCAAACTTCTTCTCAGGAATTTTATCAAACGCCTTCCGGGGAAAGTTTGGATAACAACTTAACCTAGGTTCGTCTTATAGGTTCGTCCTTAATCCACAATTCTGGTGTAGTGCTAGGTTAATCTAACCACAGTTCTGATACCACTTGTTGGGGAATAACAATACCAAACAATCCCCCCTACTAAGATAACTTGTAATTTGAACACACTACTACTCTAGACAAAATCTAAACTTTAACTACAATCAACAACAAGCCCAACCTTCCAAGCAATCAACAACTATCACAAACATGCAATAATAATGCAAAGAAAATAAAACATACCACAACACAAAGATGCAACGTGGTTTGGCCAATGATGCCTACTTCCACAAGAGCTAATCCTTTTATAACGTGAGAAGAAAGATTACAATCACTCATCTCAAGTCTCTCCACCTTACTAGATCACTCCTCTCTCTTTATAGGCTTTTCTATCTACAAAGGTTCTCTCTCAATTTTGATCTCTCTCAAAATTGGGTTTCTTTTTCGTGACTTGTGTTGGCTTCTTCTGTGTGTGTTAGGTTTTGCCAAAAACCCAAAACTTATACTGCAAACTTGTGGTTCTGCAAAAAATAGAATTTTGCCGAAAATAGACTTGAGTGCGGGTGGGCCCTAAAACAAACAAAATCAAGCGCGCGTGCACCCTCTTCAAATCCTGCAGGAAAAAGTTCAGTACCGATGTTTCTGAAAAAGTGAGGAAAAAAACTATCTTCTTTTTCTCTCCAAGGCTCCCTTGGGCAAGACCATTTTCGAGCTTTCGCTCGCTCAAAATTCTTCACTCAAACATCACTGAAATCTCTCCTTCTTTCTCATGTGAGGGATAACCCCAACAGTTGTGATCTTGGTAGGTATATTTGTTGTATGTGGAGGCTAGTTAAGTGATCAAAGAGTTGATTAAGTAGGGTGATATTCCAGGTTCTGGTGGAGTGATTGATGAGTTCTGACACACATTTGTAATTTAAGATTGGTTTGGTATAATAGAGTTTGGTACTCTCCCTTGATGTATACCTGGAATCCAAGAAGTTGTCCACATATTGATAGTATTGCCATCTCCAATTTGCCGGATAGAGTTATCTTTGATCTTATTAAGAATTTTCTATATAGCATACCAGAACCAAGATCTATTATGGACATGTGGTGAGTTTAAGGCAGTAGAGGAGTTGAAATACTTACTTTTCAACTGTTGTGCTAAGAAGGATGAAAGGTTAGAAATGATATAACAAAGAATTTTACTTAAATGAGCGAGCTAAATTATCTAACTGTGCATCTCTAATACCCAAACCACCATGTCTTTTAGATTTACAAATGAAGCTCCAATTTTTTAGATATAGGGGATGCTTCTTACCAGGACTAGTTCCCTACCAAAAGTCCCTTTGAAGGGCATTCATAGTTGTTGTGACCTTTAGAGGCAGAAGAAAAGTACTCATTTGGTATGTAGATATAGTGGATGAGATGGACTTAATGAGAACTGTACTTAATGAGAACTGTTCTAGCTGCTTGGGAGAGCAACTTGCTCTTCCAACATGAGATCCTATTATTAACTTTACAAATAAGACTGTTGAAAATCTCAGATTTAGGCTGCCCAAGAAAGAGGGGAGAGCCAAGATACTTTTCCCCAACTTGGATGGATCTCATATTCAGTAACTGCTTAATACTATGGGCTTGGTCCAGGGGAAAGTTCTTGCTGAAGTGAACCCCATATTTTTCAAAATTTATTGCTTGACCCGTGGCATTACCAAATTGCTCTAGAGCATGAAGAAGCTTAGTTGCTTCTACCATGTTAGCTCTACAAAAAATGAAAGCATCATCAGCAAAAAGTAGATGTGATATAGCAGAGCTGTTTCTAGAAATCTTGATCCCATGTATTTTATTTTCAGAGGTCTCCTTTTCTAAAAAATTTGATAAAAATTTCCATGCACAAAATGAATAGAATAGGTGATAGGGGGTCTCCTTGTCGGAGACCCCTAAGTGACTAGTTGGAGTGCCATTAATAACAGGAGAGAAATGAGAGGAGTTTATACATTGATTTACAAGATGTACTATCTTTGGATCAAACCCCAGAGAATTAAGCATGGAGAGAACGGTACACCAGCTGACTCTGTCGAAGGTTTTAGACATGTCAATCTTTATTGCCATAAATCCATATTTGCCTTTTTATGTTTTAAAGTAGGCATGATTTCATGGGCCAAAATAATATTGTCACTAATCTGTCTTTGTGGTACAAAATCACTTTGAAAAGGAGAAATGCATTTTGCCACAGAGCTTTTCAACCTGTTGGAAAGAAGTTTTGAGATGATTTTATAATTAAGATATGTTACATAAACTTATAGGTCTGAAGTCATCACATGAAACTGGATTGGAACACTTTGGAATCAAAGAAATGTTGGTGTGATTGATGTGTTCTAAAGAGTGACCTTCAGAGAAGAAGTTTGAAACCATATTATAAACAGATTCACCAATTAAGTCCCAAGACTTGTGATAGAAAATAGCTGGGAAGCCATTTGGCCCTAGGGCTTTGAGACCCCCAATGCTAAAAACTACCTCCTTAACTTTTGCATGAGTGACTGGTCTTTAAATATCAATGTTTTCCTCATTAGAGATAGAGCTGGCGAAGAGATTAGAAATGAGCATGGTATTAACAGTGTTATATTTAGCGAGGAGTGTGTGAAAGTGTGTCACCACTATGTTACCAATATCTTTATGAGCAGTAAACCATGTACCTTTAGAATCTTTTAAACACTTAATCTTATTAAACTTTCTGTATCTTAAGGTTTTGATGTGAAAATAATGGGTATTTCTGTCACCTTCTAAGACATCTTTGTCTCTAGATTTTTGCTTCCACAGTTTCTTCTCATTGTCAAGCAAACTATCAAGTTCCCTTAGGGCTTTATGTTCTAAAGCCACATTCTTTTTTGTTGGACTTCTAGTTTGAATGCATGCAATCTTTTTTTTAAGAACTGAAATATTCTTGAAAATTTTGCCAAAAGTAGTCTTATTCCAATACCTAAGGGCTTTTTTTTTTTGGAAGAGAGATGTTTCCCAAAGATCATATATGAGGGTGTTGGGTGGTGGAGGTGTACTCTGTTCCATGATTTATTTATGATGTTTGGATAATCAGGGTAATCAATCCACATGTGATGGAATTTGAATTGTTTTGGAAGTGAAGTAGATTGTGGATAGGAATCAAGAAGAATGGGGCAATGGCCAGAGCCCAATTACTTGCTATCTATCTAACAAAATAGAGAAGTGTGGGGCTCAAAAGACCCCATCCAATGGTAGGTAATCATTATCACCAAAATATGACTTGGCAGATCAAAGTGTTTGGAGGGTTTGTGCAATTTTGTTAAGTGCAATCAATATCATGGGATATATCCAAAAATTAGCCAAAAGTCAACAATTGCGGCTGGGCTTATAAACTGTTGGGCTTCTAAATTTGACATGGTACTGCACAATTGGCTGGCCCAATTGATGTTATCGGGTTGATGGATAAAGGGCAATTGGGATGGCCTTGCGCCGAAGGCGCGACGAGTTGTTTGGCCTTGCGCCGAAGACACAACTTGTTGTTTCGCGCCGAAAGCACACGTAGGCGCAACGAGTTGTCGGGGTAGCGCCGCAGGTGCGTCAAGGTCTTGCGGGCCATAGGCACGGGCATACCCTAGTCATTTCATAATATAATGAAGCTTTAAATGCAATAATTGAATTTGAAATTATCTATGGTACATAGTGTTATAGTGTTAGATTAGGAAGCTTTAAATGCAATAATTGAATTTGAAATTATCTACGGTACATAGTGTTAGATAAGGAAGCTTTAAATGCAATAATTGAATTTGAAATTATCTACGGTAGAGAGTGTTGCTACACTAAGAGCATCTGGTGAGACCTCTTGAGCACCAAACACCAAATTTTTGATGTTTTTCATTTTTAATGGTGAGACATCTTGAATACCAAACCAAAAAAACACCAAACCAAAAACCAAATCGGCTGGAATTTGGTGTTTGTTTTGGTACTGAACCAAATGTACGATGCGGTATTTCGAACACCGCGCGGCTTTCCCAACACCGGGCAAAAACACTTTCTCATTTCTGGACAAAAACAAGCCTCTATTGTGGGCTTTTCTCTCGCGGTGTTCTGAAAACAACAACTGTGTTGGGATTTATTTGGCGCGGTTTTGGAAACACCACAACGTACATTTGGTGCTCACTCTTTGATGTCTCCACTGAAGTTAATTGTTTGGTGTTGGTTTGCTAGAAAAAAATTGGTGTTTTTCATGTATCACCATTAAAGATGCTCTAACACATAAAATTGACACATTTATCTGACATAGAGACGTGGCGGATGATACATGAAAAATTGATAATGTGGAAAGTTGAACCTAGCACCTAAACAAGATAGTCCAAACTCGAAAGCAACATGCTACTATGTGTTTTTTGTATAAGGAATTCATTTTGAATTAAAACATGTATTTATTCATTTTATTATTGTAATTATTAAAAAATTTACTAAATAAACATCAATCGGTCCGACTGAGTCGAACCATGGTTGAATCTGGTTGAACCATTTTAACAAAAATTCGGTTCGATCACCAGTTCGGTTTTCAAAACATTGATATATACTCCATACCAGATTGGTGCAATAGTTTATAGAAGTCATGGCATTGCCTTACAAGGTGGAGGTGATTGAGATTTGCCAAATATCACCACCATTTGGTTCAGTTTCTACAACATCTCTTCCTTTAACTTTTTTTGATCTATTCACTTGGTGCACATTCCCTCCTGTAGGAAGAGTTTACTACTATGAACTTAACCATCCCAAGACTTATTTCATGAACACCACTGTTCCCACTCTGAAACACTCACTTTCTCTAACTCTCCAACGCTTCTACCCTCTTGCTGGCCATATTACATGGCCTCATGATTCTACAAAGCCTCATATCCTCTACAAGGATGGTGACTCCGTATCTTTAACTGTAGCAGAGTGCAACTACGATTTTGACCATATTGCAGGTAACCATGTACTCTAATTAAATTGCAACAGCTATGTCGGATCACTGTACGTGTGTGTATGAATAATTACTCTTTAGTGCTTAATGTTTGTTTGGAGTTTGGACACAAAAGCGGTGAGATCTATGTAGTGATTCAGTCATAAATTGATTAAAATTTAGTTTTAAGGAGTGAGTTGGTGACATTTTGAATGATGCAGGTAACCACTTGAGAAATGCTGGCGACTTGTATCCTCTAGTAGCTACATTTGAAGAACATGCGTTGTCAGATACCAAATCTGTTCCTATCTCGTGCTTCCAAATTACACTGTTTCCAAACAAAGGTATTTGTATTGGATTCACCTTTAATCACATGGCTGTGGATGGAAGATCAGCTGACCTAATCATGAAGACATGGGCATCTCTTTGTAGATCACAGGGAGACACTTCTCGTGTGACCGAGTCACTACCGTTTTATGATAGGACCATGGTTAAGGATCGAAATGGGATCGAGCTGGTTAACTTAAAGGACTTAGAGACAATGGGCATGACCAAAGAGACCTGCAATATTCTAAAGACTCCTAAACTTCCATTTAATTTTGTCCAGGGTAGTTTTGTGATGAGTTGCTCAGAAATTGGAAAACTCAGGCAATGGGTCTTGTCGTGCCTCAACAAGGATAAAAAATTTGTACCACCATTTCATTTGTCCACATTTACCCTAATATCATCTTATGTTTGGATTTGCTCGATTAAAGCACGACGTACTACTGAAGATGTTTTAAGGTCGTGCGAGGATCAGATGGAATACTTTTTGTTTTCAGCAGATTGCCGGGCGTGTCTAGACCCACCTTTACCTGTAACGTATTTTGGTAACTGTAACGGAGGTTTTGTTGTAGAGGGTGATAGAAATGAACTGATAGGAGTAAATGGGATTGCCATTGCCGCGGAGATGATTGGGAAGGCCATTATGAACTTAGACACTGAATTATGGAGTGTAATGGGCAAAGGTGTATCTTATTATCAACGCATCCCAATGGCGAAACTTGCTATAGTTTCCTGGTCGCCTAAATTTGCTGTTTATGAAACTGATTTTGGATGGGGAAACCCAAGAAGACCCAAGCGACTCATGAGACTGATATATGTCTTACTCAAGGTCCAAATGAAAAAGGCTCCGTCGAGATTGACTTAGTTCGTGATGCATTTGAGATGAACGCTTTTGCTGCTCTTTTTACAAGTTCTATTGAAAATCTTCGTATGTAGTGATTCCTTGTTGATCCTTTACATTTTTTTTTTCAAGACGCACATTCGAGGCTCATGCACTAGTTACAGCTTGTACTTAATATATTATTGTTATGTAATCGACTACCAAAATAAAAACCAAAGATTTGGTATACCTCTTTAAAACAAGTCGTGTTGTAATATAGTTCCATGAAAGGCCTTCAGTGATTACGACCCAAGAACAAAGCCCAATAATAATTTCGTCCTAAATCTACTTTGATTTTTAATTTCCAATTTAAAGAAAACTGGGCTGACATCATTATACGTCATCATGTTTTACTTATAATTTCAGCTCTAAGGACAAACCGTGATGACTTCATCATATGTAAACTCAAATTTACACAGTTTTCTTTACCTATGTATGATTAAAATATAAATTTACATAGTATTTTATATATGCAAATTTAAATTTAAATGTGCATATGAAAAATTAAATTTGTATATATAAATTTAAATTTGCATTGCTAATGTCAGCTTGTGTTTTTGGACTTAGGGTGAAATTAAAATTCATGTAGACTTATGGCGAAAAAAATTAAAAAATTGGGCTCTTCTCCCAATTACTTGCTATCATTTTCAAAATATAAGGAAGCTTTAAATGCAATAATTGAATTTGAAATTATCTACGGTTCATAGTGTTAGATAAAGAAGTTTTAAATGCAATAATTGAATTTGAAATTATCTACAGTAGAGAGTGTTGCTACACTAAGAGCATCTTTAATGGTGAGACCTCTTGATGAGACTGATGTATGTCTTGTTAGAAAAATGGATTTGTACAAATCCATTGAGATATGAATGAATAATTTGTCTCCCAAGTTATCTCACTTGAGATGAAATGGGTTTCTCTTGAAACAGTACCTAAAGTGAGAAAAAACATTTTCTAAATGGTGCACTGGTTCGAAACGGTGCATTATGCCAAAAAAGTGCGACCTTTTGAAATGTGCACTGGTTCGAAACAGTGCATCATGCTGAAAAGGTGCGACATTTCAAAACATGTGACTTTTCTGATCTTTCTCTTCTCTCTCTGTTCTTAGTCAAATACTATGTTGTGTTCGCTGATTCTATAGAATTAAAGTGCTAGCTTTCTATAGAAGAAAATTCATTCTATCTTGGGAGACAATTTCCCATCAACCTTCAAGCACCGTGAGGGGGAAGATCTGTCTTAAGTTGTTAGGAATATACAACTTAAATGTACTTACTCTTTACTAATCACCAAACAGTACAAACCTTTTGTCTTGTACTTCTTTGTTAAATCCGAGCCTAATGTAGAACCACTATGTCCTTAAGACAGATTTTCCCCCTCACGGTGCTTGAAGGTTGATGGGAAACTGTCTCCCAAAATAGAACGGATTTCCTTCTATAGAAAGCTAGCACTTTAATTCTATAGAATCAGCGAACACAACATAATATTTGACTAAGAACAGAGGGAGAAGATAAAGATAAAAAAAAAATGTGTGATCTGGTGTGTCTTTCTCTCCAAATTCATCCACTATTTATAGGTGAGAAATGCCTTTTCTAACAATCAAAGGGTTGGTGATTGGTAAAGAGTAAGTACATTTAAGTTGTATATTCCTAACAATCAAAGACCTTATGTTCGTAGAAGTGAAACTCAACAACTACAAGTGTATACTAGCAATGGTGGATACCGGTTCGACTTATACGTTAATCTCAGAGTATTTATCCGAGGATATTGGATTGAATCTTGCAGAATGTGAAGGCTATATGAGAGGTTTGAACCAAGAAGTTGAACCGGTGAAAGGACTCGCTTTGGAAGTTGATATTAAGATGAACAACTGGCGAGGAAAAGTTGACATGATGGTAGCTCGCTTAGACCATTTTCAAGTCATTCTTGGAATGGACTTCTTGAAAGCAAACAAGGTGGTGGTAATGCCACACTTGGGGGGAATTATGGTTCAAGATTCCGAGAATCCCTACTTCATTCCAGATGTTAGGAATGGCGGGTGCTAAAAGGGTTCTAAAAGTATTTTATTATTTGTAAGATGTATGTGTTTTACTATTGCGCCAAAGAGTGCCAATAAAAAAGATTGCTTAAGATATTGTTTGAGAAAATAACCATTTAGTACCACGAACTTTCGTTTTTTTTACTAAATGGTACCCGAACTTTGTTTCTCGCCTATTCGTACCACGAAGTTTCAATTTATTTCAATTTAGTACATCAGTTAATTTTCCATCCAATTTCACTAACGGCGTTAGCACTATTCACACAACACTATTCACGTTAGTACTGTTCATACAACACTATTCACGTGAGCAGTGTTTTCACTATTCACGTGAACAATGTTTTTTTCGAAAATTCAAATTTTGAAAAACAAAAAAACACTATTCATGTTAACAGTGTTTTCACTATTCACGTGATTTTTTTAATTTTTTTTTCAATCTTAAAAATTAATTCTTTAATGAAAAATAATTTTAAAAAACACTATTCACGTGAACAATGTTTTTACTATTTGCGTGACCAGTTTTTTTTTTAGAATATGTTGTATATATATATATATATATATATATGCTATGTAAGTTTTTATGATATATATATATTTTTTTTTTTTTTTGTAATAATCTAATTTTTAAGATTAATTAAAGATTATTACAAAAAACACACACACACACTGTTCATGTGAATAGTTAAAAAACACTGTTCACGTTAATAGTAAAAATAATGTTCACGTGAATAGTATTTTTTATTATTTTTCATTAAAGAATTAATTTTTAAGATTGAAAAAAATGTGAACAGTGAAAACACTGTTCACGTTGATAGTGGTGTGTGAATAATGAATAGTACTAACATGAATAGTGCTAACGCCGTTAGTGAAATTGGACGGAATTGGATGGAAAATTAACTGATGTACTAAATTGAAACTTCGTGGTACGAATATGCGAGAAACAAAGTTCGGGTACCATTTAGTAATAAAAGCGAAAGTTCGTGGTACTAAATGGTTATAAACTCATATTGTTTTGTAAGCATACTTGTAAGCAACTTGAGGTCTTAGAAGTGTTTAAACACTATATGAATGATATGTGACATTCTTTAACAAGACGCCTCACTTGAAAAATATATATCTAAATAGTTTTTCAATTTATTGACTTTGTCATGAGAAATTGGAAAAATATGGGGGATTATGTATCTCCTTGAATTATTCAATTCAAAATTGGAAATTTATTGAAGCATTACTCAAAAGACATCAAATGTTGTGTTTTACTCTAAGAGAGATGCATAAATTTCAAGGAAATCCTCATAGCAAACGTGCATAACAAGGTCCACTATGGAATCAGAATTCATAGTGTTGGACAAGGCTGGAGAAGAAGCAGAGTGGCTTCGAAATTTCTTAAAAGATATTTCAAACTGGGTTAAACCTGTGTCAGCAGTGTGTATACACTGTGACAGCCAATCTGCTATTGGTAGAGCATAGAGTAGCATGTATAACAGAAAGTCTCGACACATCCGTCGTAGACATAACACCGGCCGTTAAACAATTACTCTCAAATAGAGTTATCTCAATCGACTATGTCAGGTTAAAAGATAACATTGCGGATCCGCTTACAAAAGGTTTAACAAGAGAGCAAGTAGAACGATTATCCAGGGGAATGAGCTTGAAGCCTTTAAGATAATCAATCAAGAGTCCTCATAATGAAAAAACCAACCTAGTTGATTGGAGATCCTAATATCTAGGTTTAATGGGCCAACTTAATTATGTCTGTGACTCAATGAGCACTGAAGAGTAATACTATACTCTAACCCATTCCTATATAAGATAGTGCATATCTGTCGCGAGACCCAGGCTAAATTAAGTTTTTATTGATTTACTATATCTTGGAAAGTTATGTTTTCCAAGTGGAGTATTGCATGATACTTTTTATAGAAGTCACCTATGTGAGTGTGAAGTGGGGCCGCTTTTATGAGAATTTTAAGGCAAATGTCTCAAAAGCACTCTCTAAAACCAAGAAGTATTCAAGGCCAAAGTGAACACAAACGTGAGAACCAACAGTATTCGAGAAGGTACTGCGTGAAGATGATTGTCTAAGTTTATATATACGGCTGACAGTTCAAGGACATTAATTGAAGTCTACTGATCGTCCAATTAAATCCGATCATCTTTCACTAAGGCAAGTTCAAGGCCTCCCATGCTACTTGACCTGATGCGGTAGCTTTTCATTTATAAAAGAACAGAAATCTGATGTTTATGATAGAAGAAGTCAAATCTTTATTCATGTGGGGGATTGTTAGAAAAATGGATTTGCACAAATCTATTGAGATATGAATGAATAATTTGCCTCCCAATAACCTCACTTGAGATGAAATGGGTTTCACTTTAAACAGTACGTAAATAGAGAAAAACATTTTTTAAAAGGTGCACTAGTTCGAAACAATGCATTATGCCGAAAATGTGCAACCTTTCGAAATGTGCACTGGTTCGAGGCAGTGCATTATGCTTAGGGGTGTCTCTTTTTGCCAAATTTCCAATTTTGCCGAATTCTGACTCGAAATTGGTCCAGCTTTGGGTCTATTTTTCACGGTCCGATAACCAATTTTCGAAAATTTTGAAAAATAATTGGATCGGATTCGGATATAACTCTCAAATCCGATCTGATCCAAAAATTTCGAAATGTAGCTGATCCGAAATTTCCAACATTATTTTCTATTTTTTGTGAAACCATGTAATTATATTATAACAAAACTCCATTGTCCATTTGATAAGATCTTGACCATTCATTCATATGCTAGTTTTCTACACTAGCAAAACAAAACAAACAACTAAACAAATCTTAGTAGCTACTTCACTCCCTTTCTCTCCCACTCCTCTCAAACACTTTTCTCCCTCACCATAGTAAGTAAGGTTTTTAAATTAGCTTTTCATAAGAACATTTCCTATAATCTTTCTTTTTTAGTTTCTAACATGTAAAGTTTTGGTTTTTTGAAGTTCCAAATTGGTTTAGTCAAATTTTCTTTTCCAAAAATAGTGGAAAGTAAAAAGATCTATGAAATTTACCAAGAATTTTGAAATTTCCAAGTTATTTCGAAATTTCCAAAGTTTCCGAATTTGGACAAATATTTTGATTAAAATAATTGGATCGGATTTGGCTCGCATATTGGGTTCCGAAAATATTTGGAAAAATTTACGAAAGAGGTCAATCCAATCCGAAGTCACCCCTAATTATGTTGAAAAGGTGCGACCTTTTAAAATAGGCACTGGTTCGAAATAGTGCTTTATACCGAAATTGTGCGTCCTTTCGAAGCATGTGATGTTTCAAAGAGGTGCCTAACTTTTTCAAAGAGTCACTGTGTTGTTTCAAAAATGCACTTCTCACCTATAAATAATGGATGAATTTGGAGAAAAAGACACCATATCACACTTTTTTTTTATCTTTCTCTTCTCTCTCTGTTCTTAGTCAAATGCTATGTTATGTTCGGTGATTCTATAGAATTGAAGTGCTAACTTTCTATAAAAGGAAAATCCGTTCTATCTTGGGAAACAGTTTCTCATCAACCGGGGGGAAATCTGTCTTAAGGACATAGTGGTTCTACACTAGACTCGGATTTAACAAAGTACAAGACACTTACAGGACAAAAAATTTGTACTATTTGGTGATTGGTAAAGAGTAAGTACATTTAAGTTGTATATTCCTAACATGTCTTACTCATGGTCCACATGAAAAAGGCTCCATCGAGGTTGGGTTAGTTTGTCATGCAATTGAGATGGACACTTTCGCTGCTCTTTTTACAAGTCATATCGAAGATCTTCCTTTGTAGTTCTATGTTCTGTTGATCCTTTATTTACATTTGTTTTCACTAGTTACAGGTTGTACTTGATTATTGTGATGTAATCGACTACCAAAATAAAAACCAGAGATTTGGTGTACGTTGTACCTCTTTAAGTCCGAAGTTTGAATTGGGCAATATTGGCCACATTGCAACAAGGCGTTGTTATTGTTGTTGCAATAAGAGTAATGATCCACATCATATTGCAAGGAAAATGTTTTGGAAATACTCTGGAAGGTGCGGTTCTCAAATGAAACCACGCACAAAAAATTGGAAGCATTGTGGAGTTGTTTATTGTACGTGGTCATAAAGTATTACCTGCAGGCTGCTGACCTTGAGACAAAACAAGTACAAAACACATCGTCACATCAACATGGAAGGGCCACAAGGCAAAATAATATATAATCGATCAAGTCGAGGTTCAAAATCCAAATCCCTGCCAGCCCTTCACTTGGCCGGCATTGTGTTCAAAAATATTTATCCAAAGTATCGTGCCACTTTTATAAATAACAGACATGGCATAAACAACACTCTTTATGCAGGAACTCAACTCATCATGGCATTGACTTACAAGGTGGAGGTGCTTGAGATTTGCCAAATATCACCACCACTAGGTTCAATATCTACAGCATCTCTTCCTCTAACATTTTTTGATATACCTTGGCTAGTATTACCACCGGTCCAAACTCTCTTCTACTATGAACTTAACCATCCCAAGACCTACTTCATGAATACCATTCTTCCCAATATCAAACACTCACTGTCACTCACGCTTCAACATTTCTACCCTCTTGCTGGTCAACTTACATGGCCTCAGGATTCTGTTAAGCCCCAACTCCTCTATATGGACGGGGACTCCGTCCCATTAACTGTGGCTGAATGTGATTACGATTTTGATCACTTATCAGGTATTGCGGTGTGATTTTTTTATTTTTTATTGTTTCGGTTGTGGCTGCATGCCCATGTTAAGTGTTCCTCTTTGAACCATGCAGGGAACCTCTCCAGAAATGCTGACGAGTTCTATCCTCTAGTTCCTACATTTGAGCATGCAATGTCAGACGACAAACTTGTTCCTATATTGGCTTTGCAGGTAACATTTTTCGCAAATAAGGGTATTTGTATTGGAATCACCTTCAATCACACGTCTATGGATGGTCAGGCATTCCATCATTTTATTAAGTCATGGGCATCTATTTGTAAATCAGAAGGGATCACCTCTCTTGTGACCGAATCACTCCCCTTTTATGATAGAACTGTGGTTAAGGACCGAAAGGGGATTGAGATTATCAACTTAAACGACTTAGAGGCCATGAACATCACCAAAGACACATACAACATTCTAAGGATTCCTATGGTTCCCATTGATAAGGTCAGGGGAACTTTTGTGATGAGTTATTTAGACATTAAGAAACTCAAGCAATGGGTCATGACTCGCTTGGACGACAGACATGTTGCACCATCATTTCGTATATCAACATTTATACTAATCTCTTCCTATGTCTGGATTTGTTCAATTAAAGCGCGACAAGATACTCAAGATGATAAAAGTTCATGCCAAGATTGGAGAGAGTACTTCTTGTTTTCTATAGATTGTAGACCGCGTCTAGACCCACCTTTGCCTATGACATATTTTGGTAACTGCGTAGGAGGCTGTATTGCAAATGGTGATAGAAATGAACTGATTGGAGAAAATGGGATGGTCGTGGCCGCAGAACTGATTGCAAATGCAATTAAGAATGTAGACACTGAATTATGGAGTAGAATGGAAAAAGGATCATCTTACTACAAATCCTTGCCACCAGGGCGATTTGTATCTGTTGGTTGGTCACCTAAATTTGGTACTTACGAAACTGATTTTGGTTGGGGAAGACCCAAGAAGACCGAGATGAATGTGTCAGATGGGGGAGCAATAGCTCTAAATAGTTGTCGAGATGAAGAGGGAGCCATTGAGGTTTCATTAGTTCGTGATGCAGTTGAAATGGATGCTTTTGCTTCTCTTTTCGAAAATACTGTCAGTGCTCTTCATCTTTAGTGTGATGTTCTTTAATTTGATTTCTACTCCGTATCACAGCTAAGTTGTATGTATTGCAGCCATCATGTCAAAAGTTCATCAAAACATGTAACTCTGAACATTACCATGATTGCATTGTGAATCCCAAGTTTTTGGTAACTAAGCCACACTAAACGTTTCAAAGCTAGAGAAACAATACAATCCAAGAACTAGGCCACTTGGTGCTAGAAATGTGTACGTGTACAAACTACGAAGTTGCTGATTCAATCCCAGAGTACAAAAGAACACCAAAATAAGAAGAAGAAAAAAATATGTTGGAAGTCCTAGCAGATCTTTAAATAACTTTTCAAAATGGTCGAAACAATATCTAGTCATACAATACTTTACATATAGCATGCCTATAAAATAATGAGGGCAATGGTAACTAATTAACAAAACACCCGCCCAGTAATCGGACAGTGATACTCATGGTTGTGGTTTCTGTAATGTAGAATTTTCAGGAATTCCCAGAAAATAGAATGTCAGTAATTGCAAAATCTTTAGTATTATCACGTCTCTTCAAAAACTCCCTCTTCATCTTCAAGTGGCAGAGATGGCCTACTTTGTGTGAGACTTGCTTGTTTAGTTGCATCTGCGATCTTTGACCGAACCACCTAGGATAATAATATGTTGTTTTATGTCCCAGGATAGAAAATGCTAAAATAATAATAATAAGGATGAGGATCTGTCGAATGTCGACCATCAGGGGAATAATAGTGTAGTGAAATTAGACAAACTATCTGGGGCAAACAGAAGATCTTTGAGGACTGGACCAAGTGACCAATGGCTAGTGACGACTAAGCAATCAGCAAAATATGCAAGTAGAAAAAGCAGATGCAAAAGATGGCCAGTAAATGCAGGTATAAACAAGAGAGGAAACCTTTTCTATTTCACTGCACAAAAGAGGATTCTCTCTCAAGTGCTGGAGAGCTTTGTCTCTACCTTGTCCCAACCTGTGGAATGCAAACATAAGTTAAAACCTCATCTTCTTATCCAACAAAGTAAACTCAAAATCCACTCTTTATTACCACAGTGGCACCGGTTAACCACCCACCCCCCCCCCCCCACTATATAGTTAGACCAGGCTTATTTTATTGGTGGTCTCGGGTTAGATAATTTAGCACACGCATGATTAACAATACAACACATCACAATTATATGAGGTGAAGGACACATTAGGATAGGTGGCAATATGCTTAACAAATTTTTAGGTGCAGTGGAAATGTACAACACATTTTTTTTTTGGCTCGGTGAAATGTACAACACATACCTATGCTCCTCATAGCTATACCATGAACCCTTCTTTACTATCAGGTCCATCGTCTCCGCACAATCCAAAATGCAACCCTGCAGACCAAATAACTTTAATCAGCTATGGTGCATAGGCAAAATAGAACATGAAAACGATATAGTGATTTTCTACTAACCAGTTGACTAACTCCCTGCCCAAATATGATATCGAACTCAGCTTGCTTGTAGGGTCTTGACACCTACACATAAGCTAGTGAGAAAAAGACATCATACTGTTTTATATGGGACACAATATAGATCCTATTTGTCAAAATCAACCTTGCTTAACATGATCGTTTCATGTGCAGGAACACTACCAAATGAAAGCAAGTCCGATGGGTGTTTAAAACGAGAGTCTTTTTGCACCTTCAAAAAAAATTTGATTTACCTTGCTCTTCTGCACTCTTACACGAACTCGAAGCCCAATATCTTCATCGCCCTTAACCTGGAGCAGTGAAGCATATACATCAACTAGAGATTAACAAAAGAAAAAACCCTACCCACACACACCTACAAAAACCAATAAGAGTTCCTTTTTTCCCCTAAGGAGAAGTAAACTAAATAGTTTGACATCGAAGAAGGTATCTTTGAGCTTACAGACTTTATCTTCCCAGTAGAACGTATCTCAAGCCGAACTGACGCAAAGAACTTAAGAGCAATCCCTCCACTTGTGACTTCAGGATTTCCATAGAAAACACCGATCTTACAAAATTCACAAAACAATATCATTGGTCTCTGGAGAAGTATTTCATATATAACTGGAAACTCGAAAATATTAAAGCATCTCCCTTCAGCAATTCTTGTGGATGCACAAAGGCCATCTCTTTTGACAGTAATTAAAGAAGCTAGTCGGACGGGTAGCTATACACTATTAGTATATACAACTGATTATGATCACCTGAGGAGGTCAATTTTGTCGTAAATGGCCTCCGAGAAGGGATACAGACACACAAACAGCACAAGCCAAATGCTTAAAAGTGTCATCATTGTTTTGTCAGTTAACTGACCATAAGGTCTAGATAATTTGCAACTTAATGTTTATAAAGCAAAAATACCTTATATCTGATTTGATTCAGGAACATGAGAGTACATCCAGCCTTTGAGGCATTGCCTGACATTTTTCGCAATGCCTGGCTCATGAGACGTGCTTGTAGACCCATCTGTTGCATCCCGATCTCTCCCTGCTCAAGAAGAGGTGTCATACATATTTATTCTCATAATTTCTTATAAGAATCACACGTACTAGAAGAGCTTACTTCAATTTCTGCTCGTGGAGTTAAAGCTGAGACAGAATCAACACAAATCAGATCTACAGCACCAGATCTGCACATACGATCTGCGGCTGTAGTGAAAGATTATTAAACTCTATTTAGAAAATTATCATAATAGAAACAATACCATCACACCCTCATGTGTATTGGAATGGTCAAGAAAAGTTCATACTTTCTAATGCCATCTCTCCATTATCAGGTTGGCACACAATCAAATTTTCAATATCCACTCCCAAATCTTTGGAGTATGCTGGATCAAAAGCATGCTCTGCATCAACGAGCATAGCATTACCTCCTAACCTCTGCACATGACGACAGAAGTTTAGATTACAGAAGGTAGTCTATAGGGTGATATCATCATGAAAAGAAGCACACCCCATAAGTCAAGTATATATAACCCAGAGAAGAAAATACCTGTACTTCTGCAATCGCATGGAGTGCTAATGTAGTCTTACCACTACTCTCTGGACCATATACCTGGAACATTAAGAGGGTAATTAAGAGCTTTGCATAGACAGATTTTCTCTTATTCTGATAACAAAAAGATGATGATATAAACAGATAAAACCAAATCCATTCCGCAACAGATCAAGTACTTAAGTGAATCTATGACAAGGGTCCCATTGGGATTTTACTTATAATCTTATATCTGTTTTTTTTCTCTAGTCAATGTACTTTTTTCCTTTTTATTACTATGCAAAACAAACACTGGAAAACAAATAGCACACAATGAGTTTACCTCTACAATTCTTCCTTTAGGAAGACCTCCACCTAGTGCAAGGTCTAATGTCAAACAACCACTTGGAAAAGTTTCACTGCAGTAAGGAAATATTTACAGATTCAAGTCTACCAACTGGATCAAATTCAGAAAGAGAGAAATTTGAGTACAAGAAACATACACCAAAGCCCCGCCAGCACTGCCTAATCTTGTAACACTTCCTTTTCCAAATGAGTTGTTTATGTCATTCATAGCAGCTTCCAGCGCTTTTTGCTGCAACAATTAAACAAAATAAGATACACAAAATGATACCATTCCTATAACATTGCATTAAACTCCAACCAATCTTCTACAAGGTGTTAACATTGAATGGTGCCCATATGTAAAAGAAACCATTTGAACTAGACAATATGATTGAAACAACAACTTGGGCATTCAAAGTTTTAATCTTTAACTGAATACAGTAATAAATAACATAAGAAAAACAGAAAATATTACCCTGTCAGTGAAACGAGAGTCAAAGTCATCAGAAAGAGAACCATTAAACTCAGAACGAGTTTTGGAAGCATGTTGGGTTTTGGAAGTTTGTCTGTCTGAAGAGAAAGAAAGACGTGTAACTGGGAATTGAAGTGGTTGTTTTGCAGAGGTTTTAAGGTAGAAGAAGAAGCAATGGGGTTTTAAGGTTGTTGCTGTTGTGTTCATGTTTTCAACTCACTGTACTTGTGAAACAACAAAATGAGACAGTGTCTCAACTCTCAAGTGAGACATGGTTAAGGCTGAGTCCAATGGTTTTAAAATGAAGTCAAATGGAAATGGGTCCAATGGTTAGAAACCATTATACGCTATGAATACTCCTAAAATGTCATTCCACCCGTATCGTTCGGTTACAAATTTACAATACCGATACGGGTATTAGATATTTTTAGGGTACTAGAATTTCTGAAATAGACCTGATCTGAAAATTCTACTCCATTAAAATATAAATTGTTTATGAGGCTTCAAATTGTATTGACTTTGACATGTATTATAATAATTTTTCACATGTTCTTAACTAATTTCACTCAAATAACTACTAACATAATTTTCAGAATACGCATATATTTTAATATATTCATATTAATTAGCAGTATATATAGGCTGTACCCATATCCTAATATTTCAAAAAAATCGTATCGTACCCATACCGGTGTCGCCGTATCGATACATGTACCCCTATCCGTGCATCATATATTCTACGCCCACTTGATATTCCAAACTTTACCGACATTTGATATTCCAAACATCTGCGATATTAGAAAGTCCTATTACGCCACTTGAACTGGTCATATTAGGCAACTTGATATTCCAAACTTTACCGACATTTTAATATTCCAAACATTAATAAAAACCATTCTGCGCCACTTGAACTGGTCAAAAGAATTGGCGTAGAATCTTCCAGTGTGAGTCTGCACACATTGCACACACTTGATTTGTTTTTAGATTGAACCTTGGATTAGAAACTCTCTACACACTGTCTGTGCAACGATATGGCCAAATATGGTGAAATGCATGTTTCAACTTCACCAGGACACTTTTTATGTTGGTAGGCTGGTTTTCAATAGTTTTGATGAGATTTCATTACTGAATTCTAGTTTGAAACTTGAATAAACTACTCTAGCAAGTCCATGAATACACCAGAGCCTTGAGAACATGCATGAACGAAATGCAGATTAAAGACCAGTCCTAGCTAGCCAGTATTGCATTGGTGTAAGCATGTCATTCTGTTCATCCAGTATTCCAGTATCTCATTTTTGTCACACAAATAGAAGACTTTTATATCTCAGCGATGGTGTTTTAAATGTTTAACTTTCTGCTAACTGAATGAATCAATTACCAAACAATGATCTAAAATGAGTAATCGATCAGATATACGCACTCCTTCAAACACTCGAGTCAAGCTAAAACAATGCAGGCTAAAAACATGCCGAACAAAAGCTAATAGAAGAATTATATAACTTGCCTCCAACCAAAGTCCTTTAAATGGCTTATATTTGAAGAATATGCATATCTCTATTAGCAATCCTTTACTCAATTTACAAACAAGACACCATAATCATATCTTAGGCAACATTAAAGGAACTTGTAGTGCCTTCCACAAACTTCTTTGCTCCCTTGAACCATCTCTTGTCTCCAGCTTGTGCTTTGCAAATGTAAAGCTTCCCATCAGATACTGTTGCAGAAATCAGTTGGTGTTTGCCACCTTCATCTCCATCAGCTGTTCTTGTCAAAATAGATAATTTATAGTATTGTTTTCCATTGATCACTTGAGTTGATGTCTCCAAAATGTTTGCTGTTGCTACACTGCCAGTGTCAAAACCACCCTGACCATTTTGAGTACATGAAAACGTTAAGATTACTAATATGTATCAATTAATGTCAGGTCGTTATATGAATATTTCGGTGTCCATTGCATTACCTCAGAATCAGTTGCGCCAAAGTAAGCTTGCTTTCCCAGTAGATAATCCACCTGCACCATACCCATATTAGAAAATTGAGGACTTGAAGTTTCAAAGTTACTGTATATATAAACCCTCTTCTTGTGATGAAAACTATAAAACTTTACTAAAAAAGTATAAATTAAAAAGGATTTGAAAAACATGAAAATTAATTACCTGGGCAAGAAATTCCTCAGGGGAACCATAGTCAGCTATGGATTTCTTGGTGGTTGGTGTGATCATGACATTAACATTGCTGTTAGAATCAAAATTGTCCTCATATTTCAAAACTTGTCCAGGATACTCAACCTCCTTGCTAGGATTCCATTTTGCTGGTACTGTAATCTTGAAATTGTCGCGGATAATTGGTATGTATTCAGTGTTGGTCTTGGGCTTACCGAAAACATTAGCTGCAACAACATATTTATGCAAAGATCTTAAAATCAAGTGTGGCATTGACCAATATGAAATGTCTCTGAAGATACATTTCTTGTCTCCAGTTTTCTTTTCTTCTTTTAGTTCAACAAAATTTATCTATTGTAAGAAGCACTATAATAAACTTTGGATGAGTATAATAACTCGGGGAGGGGTATAATCATCAAGATACTAGCACCAACTTGTGGAAACAATGCAGATATTTATGAAACAAATCAAGAAGTATGACAACATACGTATAAACTCGAAAGCTATAACTATTACCTCATAGTGATCAAACATTAACATAACTGCAGTATATACTTCATAAGTTGGTATGTAACAAGATCATTGTAGTTCATAAAAAGAAAAATCATGATTTAGAGAAAAGATTACCAGCTTCACCATAGGCTGCATCAGCTGGGGAAACCTTAGTGCCAATGGCTGCAGCACCAATGAGAACAGAGAGAGCCAATCGGCGAGAGACAGCTGGAGTGGCCTCAACATCTTCACTACTCTGTTTCTGGGCCCTGACTACTAGTTGATTGGGCTTGATACAAGACACTTGTCTTGATGATGAAGGTGATGATCTAGATGGAGTAGAAAGTGCATGGTGGTGAAGAAAACATGCAGTGGATGATGCCATTAGTTCTTCTCACACAGTCTCTTAGTTACACAAATTGGAAGAGTTGGTTTGTAGGGTGGTATTTGGTTTGTTGTAATCTTTGAGTGGAAAAGAGGTTGATGTGTTGTTTTGTGACGTGTGAAGGAAAATGGTTTGGTATTGGATTTTGGATATAGATGTGGATGATTGGAAGATGAGATTTTTGCATGGTGGATAAGGTTTTAGAGGTTTTGATTGGTGATATGTGGCTGTGGCACCACAATAATTAAAAGTGTCTAGTTCAGTCTCAGACTCTCTGCATATGGATATTTCGTACATTGAACTGTTGGTGTCAATGGAGTGAACTTGTGTTTATACAGTTATACTTAATACCATTAGAGCACCCTCACTAAAAGGACAATTATCATGCATGTAAATGCTGAAAGCTGCACCAATGTCATCCTCATTGCAAAGCTACTAAACAAACAGCAAACTGTGAAAGTTATCCTGTTTTTTTTCTGTATTGTAACATTATGGCATATATGCTTGTTTACCCTGCCAATTTTTAACCTTACTAGAACATAGGCGAATCAGGGACTTGGTAACAATATTATGCAAATTCAGAACTCACTTCGCATTTGTTAAGATGGTAAAATAGTTTTGAATTGATTACATCTCTTGGTAGGGCACTGGTGGTAGAACCACCTACATACACTGAACTGCCAGATTTGTGAACAATTATACTCGAGTAAGCCAGTAAACACATCCTAAACAACTTTTTGTGAGCCTTAGCCAGTTAGCCATGCTAAAGTCACCGGGAAAGAAACTTCAAAACTGTTACTGTATTGCATCGACTGTATCAAACAAAATATAGAGCGTGGAGGAGAAAAGAAAGGCTGTACTCAGTCACATTCTTCTCATATTCCGCACCAAGCACTATCAATGTGCAAATTTTATCATGTAAAGTTGTGAACCAAGCTGAATTTTAACAATACTAGACAGATCAATGTATTGAGTTTACGAAAGAACATTACAAAAAATATATTTGACATAATTATTTTGAAGGTCACTGTTCAATCAAAACTTGAATATTATGTTCTGTACCAAGTACCAACCAAACAAAATAAACATATACATCAATCAAACAACCCAAACCATCCCTTCAACATATGGTAAGAGTTTTCTTCAGCTTAACTATCATTTCAAAGCACCCTAACTGATGACACATTTAAAATTGGGCCAAAACATTAACAAGACACCAGCAATCCTGTGTCTTTTAGGGATCGTATGTAACAGAAATTGTTTCATCTTTGACAATATGTCTGGATGGCAGATTGCCAGAGAAGGAAGTTGGATATTTATAATCACACAAAATAAATACAATGGCCTCTCCACTTGCAAACACTCTATTTATGTGAACAACCAAAGCCAGTTTTCTCTGAAAACTATCACATGAGAAACCGTTCACAGAGATATTAATGTTACAATAATAAGTCCCAGCAGCAAATCATAGCATAGCTGAGGCTACCTGAGTTTGTTTCGTCATTTTTTTTCTGAGGTGACTCCCACAACAACATTGCTCACCTACATTGTTCAGTGAAAGATCAGTAAAATTTATTTATTCAAAGGAGGGAGAAAAAGGAACACATGCCTTAGATACAATTGCATTTGTGTTTAGATAGACATAAGATTATCATTGGCTTACCAATTTACCACTTTCATCCAATGACATTGGGTTCTCAACAACAACGGTTTGACTGTAGCTGTGAGGCAGTGACTACAATAAAGACGGAAAGACCAAATAAGAGTGAAGTCTTCAAATATTCTTTAGCGCACACACACACACACACAGAAGCTTACAGTTGAAGTAGATGGCATGGATGTGGGCATGGTAGCTCCATTAGGTCTTTGCAAAGGGACCGGCATCCTCATGTTACCCGCCTGCAAAACGAGAATAAGACATTAATTAAGTAGCAGAACTGAGCAAAGCTATAGGCTGCAAGAGTTAAAAGATGGTTAATGTCTGTAAAAAGTACATGTTATCTGACATTCTAAGCGATGACCCCCATAGGAACCATTACAATTGATATATACGCTAAAGTGAGCAATAAAAAGACAGCAAGAAATTAGACTTGGTGCTAAATCTAATTATCCCTATGAAGCCCAAATTGTGAGTCTCAACAAACCAAGAGGACTACGACAAGAATAAAGAATTATAATACAAAAACAAAATAAAAACGTAGGAATTTCTAGGTTCTAATTTTCTTAGTGTGAAGCAGTTCTGCAGTTTGGTTTACACAAAGTTTTCTCTTTTTGATACAACTAATTCATTTTAAACCTTAACACCTACAGGTAGCAGGAATAAAAGAGACTAAATTTTATCCCCACACACACAGAGAGGACCAATGGCAGTGGTGAGATGTCGATTTGCACTCATCTATAGATTGACTTTTGTTGTGTTTTTTAAACACGTGATTGAATAGCTATAATAAATAAACGCTATGATGTTTCTGTGTAGGGCAGTCTAGAAGTACCTACATATACATACAGCACCAATTGTCAACTAATATTTGCGGTCACAAAATGTAACACTTTTTTCTTAGCATTTCTTTATCAAAAATATCTTTTTTTGCAATTAAAAGCTATTTCCAAGACATGATCTACAGGCCCAACAGACTATGCATTGCAAAATATAAGAGAAATGAACCGCATAGCAAAATATTACAAACTTACCCCTGTAGTTGTAATGTAATTACACACAGCACATTTTACTGATGGTGCACCATATGGGTACATAAGCATTATGGTGCACTGACCGCAGTTCACATGGGCGAGGTGATTAGATGCTTTACATGCATAAACGGAAAGCAAACGTTTAGATATTTCATAACATCAATAGAATGAAGAAAATTAAATAGCAAACCACGTGGAATCAAAGAGCACATCTATTAATCTATGACAATAGAACAAGCACACAAACACACACAAAGCACTTTCTCTTGTCCTTCCATAAGGAACTAGATGAGAGATATTTGATTTGCTTGTGGGTGTGTGTGTTTCTGTGAAACTAAGTAGGTGGATAACAACTAAATTATATTCTCAGTATGACACTTATTTTCAGAAGGAAGGTACTCAGATTTTTGCAGCTCTTTGGACTGTATTCAACAGAGACAAGCCCTCAAAGACCAAGTATGGTTACTAGTAGAAAAGTTTAGAAAGTAAACAGAAAATAAAAAATCAAAGCATTAAATATGAAACCGCTTCCTGACATGGTGATATACCTAGCACAATGCTACATGTATCTTTAGAAGTAAATAATGGTATTGACCATCCTCCTCACCTCCTCTCTCTTCTAAATATAACAGTCAAGGTCAGCACAAGAAAGAGGACTTCTAAATTCATATACCACCCTAAATTGTTCTAATTATCATTTGATCTTATTAAATAGCCTGAGAAGACTAAAACCGTAACTGAATCCATAACTACATTCATCCAATGAAACAAACATCTAGTTTGGTGACCTTGAAGAGACTTGCAAAGTTGCAATCAATGTGACCACAATAAAAATCCATCTTATATTTTACAAAAAGTGTTGATGTAGTAAAATCAGGATTGAACTTCAGAAATCTCCTTTGAAGAGAACAAACCTTGTCTAGCGAGGTTAATTGTGTGACAGCAGGAGCATCTTACACTTGTCGCCCCGCGAGAATACATGAGCAGTGTGCGGCATCCTCCACATACAATCTGAGACATTTCCATTCCTGCAAGGAATAAGATAAAATTAAATAACACATATACAAAAATTAAATTCGATGAACTTAAACAATTCATAAAATATTTGTTCAGATAATAATGGTTAGTTAACTTATGTCACATATAACACTCATTATCACCCTATAACATGTATTCCAACCGAGTTGGAATTAGTCTCCAATTACAACAATCAGCACATGATCATTTCACAATATTAAATATTATAAGAGTGCATTATTTTAAATTCATTCACCAAACCTAATAGACATTAATAGCTATGAATCAGTAACTGTTTGATGATTTTAATTTCATATAAATATATCCCCGTCATTCTCATTACTTGGATCATCATTATAATACACATTCTATAATAAAGCAAGGGAAACATACACAAAGCATTATGAATAAAGAGACACATATTATAAATACTCTAAATTTTTCATAAACAGAAGATAATGTGGAGAAAAAGTACCTGGTGGTGGGACTGAGGTAATCGTACTGCATATTGCACAACAAACATTTGCAGCTCCTCGAGGATAAAGAAGAACACTCCTACACCCGCTACACACAAGCTGGCTCTGCATCACTGGTATGTAACAGTTCGACAGAATTTGTAAGAAAAAGGAAACGGAATCTTAATCCCAGACAATATTACATTTGTTTAGATTAACCGACTCCAAGAGTGCTGAGGTGTAAATACATATACTTTATGAGGTGAGTTGTACTTTACCATTATTCTATCAAGTAATAATAGATGATTATATAAGCTTCAATAAAAATTAAAATACAGCGGTAAACCAGATACAATGGTATAGTTGCAGAAATGGATCAATGCATCGGTATCTTAGCCAGACAGTTATAGTTAGGAGTCATATGTCTCATTTTCTTTTAATGTAAATGTTATCCGCTTTCGGGCACCAGTGGTGTTTTTTTGTTCTCGGGCCCGCATGGATTTGTAGACAATTCATCAACAAAGATAATCCTCCTAAGTTGTGCGGAAGTCCGGAATGCTACAAGGGTCTAATTTGGGGGGGGGCTTTTCAACTCCAAAAGCTAAACATCATACCTACTTCTTAAACACAAATCAGACACTTCCCTAAGAGGCACACTTACACGTTACACCACCACAACTTCACCATGCCCATGTAGGCTTTGACTCAAATAAAGTGCAATCAATGTTCAGCGTCTTGACTAGTCCATAATCACCATGTGTTCTATTACATAAGCATCATCTAACTATCTAAAACCTAATAATCAAAAACCAACCTAAGGACAAAATGTCTAAATAAGAAAAAAAAAAAAAAAAAAAAAAAAAAAAGGTTATTCAATCCATTCAAGCCCCAAAACAAGCTGTGATGGGCAGTCACCAAAACTAAGTCTACATTCCTCCTTCACTACTACAAGGCTTATATTATAATTATATGCAGATAAAGTTTGTTTATTTAGCCAATTTCATATAAATTTAAAGAAAAAATAGCATAAAAATCACCTCTTTAATCTTTCCCCACGAACAATACAATCGAATAACCCAAAGAAACAACTGTTTGATTAAAAAATTACTTGAAGAAACCAAAGAAGACGATCTGATCAAAAGAGGAGCCAAAATTGAGGAATTTTGGGCTTGGGAAAAAATTGTTTGACGAAATGTCTGAAAGAAAGAAAAGGATAAAAAAAAAGGAGTTTCCAACGTTCTTCTAAAACATTAAAAAGTCAGACGGCAATTTGGATTTTTAGATACGGTAATAATAATAACAACTAACAAACTGCTGTGTCAGAATTTACTGTTGGGTTGTACTTATGCCATTTGCACACCTCTGGTAAATATCGGTAACTGATATTGTCGAAATTTCAAAACTATTTAGAGCGATATAAATCAAAACTTTATATTTAAAAATATATTATCGACCTGGATTTGGAGCCTGGTTACAATTTGGAATATGGCAAAAATTCGGTACGGGTGTTTAATTAATCCATATTTTAAATGTTTGGTTGTAAAATTGGTGATATTATGTTAGTAAATATTAATAATAGTTGTCAATCTTTACAATATAACAAACATATCTAAACAATTTAGCTACAAAAATATTATAACCAATTGAATGGTCCACGTAGGTACTTTCATTTATTTGTTCTTAGATTGAAATTAAAGTTTAAATTTCAAAATACACACACACCATGACATGACAGTTTAAATATTACCTAAAAAATATAAAAGTAAAGTTTTTGGATTAATTTATCATTAAAAATGTAAGAGAGACTTAAAATAAGAATGAGGACATAAAGTACATAAAAAATAACAAAACACAATCGAATATTTTTATTTATATTTTTTTTTTTAGAGCTGAATTTTTGAAAAACGACAAAATCTATATTATTCGTTTAAAGGCACAAAATTGTGAATTATTGCGAATCTCTTCAAACATTTTGAAGTATTATACGTTTTGCCCTTCAAAAATTCGATTCGCAAATAATTTTGCAAATTACTAACAAGATTTTGGAGTCGATGTCGTGTTCAATTCATATTTTTTAAGTAATTGGAATTTGAAATTATTTAGGCGAAATAAAAATTAATGAGCTCTAAGGTGGCTGGAGTTAAAATTTATGCGATCTCGTGATCGTGGCAACTATAGTTGTAATAGGGAAAAATGTGATTGCCATGTATAGGCAGCCTAACACTTTATCTGAAAGTATTATCAATTGGGATTTGGAGTCGTGCGGTAATCCATATTTTTATAGGGCCGATTTGAACAAGAATCTAATCGTGGGTCTTGAAATCAAGTTAGAGTCGCATATATATATATATTTATATTTTTTAAATATCATTTGGAAGTAAGTTATAATTTATGAATTATTGTTTGGAAATAAAATGCGGCGGATGAATTTTGTAGGGAACTTCAAAAATATAAGGAAAAAAAATGTTTGAAAGATGCTAAGATAAAAGATTTAATTTGCATCGATACATAACATAACAAAAAATTGCAAATCAGATGTTACATCAGACTAAACTCTGAGGTACAGATCTAAGTCAACTGTACTTTCCAAGCAAAGACATGAGTTAAGCAACCAACAACAAATTAAATCTCAATTCAAAACATAATAAAATACGCGTGATCTTGGAAACACCCAGAAAAACACTTCCATACCCCAATTTTAAAAATAAATAAATAAAATTGTTTTAGTTACATTTAGGTTTATATATTACCATTTTTTTTATTAGGCATTTAGGCATACTCAAGACAGAACACATAATTTAATTCCAATACTTATTATAGAATACATCAGGAACATGGTTTTCAAAACCAGTTTTTTTTTTTTTTTTAACTATAATGGGTCATTGCGATCTTGGTTCAAATCAATGACTCACTTAAAAACCAGCCAATTATTTGATGTAAAAATCGGTAGTATTTTTTTTTTTTTTATTACATATAAGATTGAAAATTAATATTCAGTGGTCTCAAATATAACAATAGATGTGGATCAATTGATAGCTACTTGACCTTTTTATAACTAAAATGTGAATCATAATATTGGAAACTAAAACCCATCTATTTCTTCAATTATTGCATTAAACCCTATCTCTATGAAACTTTAAATGGGTATGGGTTGTGGGATAATTCATAAAATTAAGGAATTCAAGGATTGAATTTAGGGGAATTTCTTCATAATCATTCCAACTTTCAAATTTGGTTGTGGGCTAAGTAGTGTTTGAGACAACTCTTTCAAACCTCTTAACCTGTGTATGTGAAAATCACCAAGTTTAGCGGTTCCATTATTGAATCGAATGGTTCAAATCGGGTATAGAACTAGTTCTATGATGTACTTGTTTTAACATGAAAATATTGACTCAATTTCTACAAGACCAGTACTCAAAAAATATTTTCGTTTAAAATTGGTATGTACGTTGATTTGATTAAGCATAAATTGGAATTTCATTTGAAGAAAATGAAAACCTAGGGATGTATATCTTGCCCGAAATCCGAACAAAATACCCACACCGAACCTTGCTCGAACCCGACAAAACCTGATTCCGAACCCAAACTGAAATACATATGGTAGGGTTTGGTCACACTCTCTAAACCCAGCCTGACCTGATAATTTAGCCCTAAACCCGTTAAAAGGGCTAAAAAATCCAAAATCAAACCCGGACCGAAATTGAACCCCAAATCCGGTTTCAATTGCATACTACTAATATCATATAAAAAAAAAAAGAATTAGATACATATTTGGATTATGATCTCATTCATGTTTACAATGATGAGTTATTTAATATATTGGATTATGGAAAAAAAATTATGTCGGAATTTTCAATTTTTTCAATAATTACACGTGATCATGTGTCTATAGTTTATTCCGAGTCCATCTATATATTTTTAAATCATATTAAATAATTATGTCCGAGTATATATGATAATTATTTTCAAATTCATTAAAAGTTTTATTTTGTTTGAAGGATTGGTGAATAGCCGAAGAAATAATAAAATGTAGATATATATTTCAAATAAAGTTTCTTATCGTATTCTTTATTCATTTATATCGGGCTTTATTCTACCCGAAATCCGAACCCAAGCCCGATGGGTACCCGAAATATAGGATTAGGATAGAGTCTGGTCACACTTCCCAACAAAATACCCAACTCCGAACTCGATCTGTTGAAAACCGGTCTAGATTCGAATAACCCAATACCTGTTCAAAACCTGAAAAGTCAGATTCAGACCGGGTCGAGTACCCGTTTGGGCATCCCTAAGAAAACCAGCTGAAATAGTGAATAATTTATATTCTCTCTCTAGGACACAATCTTAACTATTTGGTACTAAGGGTAATATTTGATATTTTATCTATCGGAGGTCGTTTTTTAATTTCGACATATGATATTCCACGGAATTTCGTTTAATCTTTGAGTTTGAAACGGGGTCCACCCGTCATCTATAACCCAAAAATAATCATCATTATTAGGCCCTTCCTCGTTTCTCAACAACGTTTGTATCGCTACACAAATTCTTCACCAGGGTAAGTAACTGTTTGGATTTCTACTTTTTTTCAATGCAAAAAATGAGAAAAATTACATGCCATCCAAACAGGTCTTAATTAGAACCAATAAAAGTTTCAAATTGTACTCATTTTTCGTAAATTATATCTATTGGATGTGTGATTATGTACAAATTAATGATTCTATTTGTTTGGGAACATATAAAGATTCGAAATTTGTTGTTTCTAGACATTTTTCACATTTTTCAAGACATAGTTTAGCTATTGCAATTGCCCATTTTGAAATATATAATACACAGGACGCTTTTTATATATGATTGAGGACTATATATTTTCGTAATGTCGTGTTTTAGGGACGGGGTAAAAGATGGGGATTAAACAAGCTTTAAAGAGTCTCGATGCGTTCCCTCGAGCGGAGGAGCACTTAATGCAGAAGACTCGGTCTGGCGCAGTGGGTATGAATCTGTTTTGGGCTTTTAGCTATGCTTCATATTTTAGTATCAACCGAATCATGTTGGCTATGTATCGAGATATATGTAACAAGCATAATGTTTTTGAATACTCTATGCATGTGCTCATTGATTTAATTGCACTTATTAAGAGTAGCTTTGTAGCTGCATGTTCTTGATTGTGATTTGGAGTGTTCTATAGTCTTTCCACCAAACATCTCACACCCACCTTGTAAACATTCAGCTTTGATATTCTTTTAGTTGAGGACCCTGCATGTTTTATTTGACTAGTAAAAGGGAAATTATAATTTGGCGTCTTCCCTGCTTGCTGGAAAGTTCACCGACAATTTTTGGTCTATCTTTAATGTATCTGCAAGGGAGGGACTGTTATTCTTGAATAAGTTTAAATTTTAAATACAGCGTCTATTATATTACTACAGGAAATGTACGTATTAATAGTATCTGTTAGCTTATCTGATTCTTAGTCATAGACAAGATTTGGTAGTGACTTGAATTCATCCATTTTTCTGTATAATCATCTTATGTTTCTTTGGCAGTCTCCATCATTGGCTTAGCTATAATGGCAACCTTGTTCTTGCACGAGCTGCAGTATTACCTTTCGGTTTATACTGTTCATCAGGTTTGTTGTTTTTTCCATTTTTTTTTTATTGTTTATTTTGAATTTATTACTGTATATATTCCCTTTTCAGTTAACTAGTCCTGTGGGATTGGATAAGCAAGCAAATATTCTTATTTGTGCGTTTGCTTTTGCTGCCAGATGTCTGTAGATTTGAAGCGAGGAGAAATTCTTCCCATTCATATAAATATGTCATTCCCTTCGCTACCCTGTGATGGTTAGCACTTTTTATTCTCTTTCCCATTTTCAGGTCTTCTTTGTTTCTTACAAGTTACAACAGTTTGTTTCTCTGTACATTGTCTTTCTATCTTGAAACAAATTCAGATTATGCAACTATACCTTTTTTTTTTCAGTTGTAAGTGTGGATGCCATTGATATGTCTGGAAAACATGAGGTGGACCTGGATACAAATATATGGAAAGTAAGAAACTTGTTCATACTGTCTTAATTGAATGTGTTTATAACAGTTTCTGTTTATATTTGAGAATATCTTTCTTTTCCTACTTAGTTAATATCACCAGTCTTCTAACCAGTTGAAATTTCTACTGCAGCTTCGGTTGAGTAAAGATGGCCATATTATTGGCACTGAATATATTTCTGACCTTGTTGAAAAGGGTAACACAGATCACAAACATGGTACCTCCTTGATACCTTACCATTTTTTTGTTAAATATTTTTCCTGATGAGTGATGAGGTTCTTTTTGGTATTGGTTGTAGTACCATTGCCTACCTTTAATATTTTAGGGGTAAAAATATTTCCCTTTTTTAGCTGTTTAAAACGTGAAATCTACACAGCTGAGGATGCATTTAACAACTGCTAGTCTTTATCCCGGGGTCCAGTCTATCACAGCCTTTTTGTGATTATGGTTGTAGTTATGAGTTTTTTGTTGAACACTAATAGGAACTCTTAGTATATTTATTCACGATTGTTACTATATATCTCTATGTAACATGGACACACCATTTTTCAAAGATAATCCGTGTCGGATACATATCCACGTGTCCACTGACACATATCGGATTTATGTGATATACCTCAATTTTTTATATTTTGCTGTGTTAGACACTTCGTATCCGTGTTGGATACGAACACACCTAATCGTGTCATTGTAAGAATTATTTCTTAATATCTTAACAGATGACGATAGTTCTCTCCAAAAGCATCATGCACATGGATTTGGTGAAGATGCTGAAAAAATGGTAAAAAAAGTGAAACAAGCATTGGCAGATGGAGAGGGATGTCGGGTATGTTTAGATAGGTTTGAGGTTCTCAGATTGCTTATCAACTTGTACTGACTAACTGACTTCTAATTCCCTGCAGGTTTATGGAGTTCTAGATGTACAGAGGGTTGCTGGGAATTTTCATATTTCAGTTCATGGATTAAACATCTTTGTTGCACAACAGGTCAATTCTCCTTATGCCATTTCAAAAAGCATGAATCTAATTTGATAGTATATCTCTACAGTGGTCATTTCTTATGCAGTTTTTTTGGCTCTACAATTTTTAGCACTGTACGCTATGTAAATACTAAATACGTAGACGTTCTTTGTTTTTGTTTATTTCATCCTGATTTCTTACCAACCTTTCTTTATTCTGTGCAGATTTTTGAGGGAGCCACCCATGTAAATGTTAGCCATGTAATTCATGACTTGTCATTTGGACCAAAGTACCCAGGACTTCATAACCCACTTGATGGAACTGATAGGATATTGCGTGGTCCAAGCGGGACATTCAAATATTACATAAAGGTTTGACCTGTTCTTTCTGTTGATGATTCTGCTCATCCAACTTGTTTTTAATATCAATTTTTTTCCTTTTTCCAAAAAATTTTGGACAATAAATTAGTGATAGATTTAGGCTTTATGTTGATTGTTTTCTTAAACTTCTCGAGAAAATATTTCCATGAGTTGGTGAGTCTGCTTGCGTTCAATGCTTGCTGCTTTCGCAGCTGCTGTTACCATCAGATGCGTATAAACCAGATAGCAACTTTTGTAAATGATTTTTTCTGATTCATTCCTACAATTAGACATTCTATTGACTGATTTTTTTGCTTAATGAGTTGAAATTATACAATACCATCTATATTGGCTAACAGAAAGTACGTAAGTTATATAGTATACGAAAGAAGGGGAGTTCACTGAGGAAGAGCTAGACAAAACACTTCACAGAGCGTCATTCCTTGTGTTAATAATATCATTTGTTCCTAATTCAGTCTGCCGAAAGTACTTTTACCTTCATGATTCTCTTATTGTAAGCCGTGACTAGCCATAAGTTTGTCCACTGCAAATATAGTTCTTGCCTATCTACTTCTAGCTCCTCGACTTCAACTGTTTCCTTTTACACTAATTTTTTTTTTTGTATCTTGATGTAGATTGTTCCAACCGAGTACAGATATCTCTCAAAAGAAGTTCTACCGACTAATCAATTTTCTGTCACGGAGTATTTTGTTCCTATGACGGAGTTTGATAGGACTTGGCCAGGTTGGGGAGCGTGTTTATCTTGTTAGAATTATATTTAATCTGTTTTGTCGCTGTAATACCATTGACTATTTGGCCTTCTTTTGTTCTATACAGCTGTTTACTTTTTGTATGATCTTTCACCAATCACTGTTACGATCAAAGAAGAGCATCGCAGTTTTCTGCACTTCATCACTCGACTTTGTGCAGTACTTGGTGGTACATTTGCTTTAACAGGCAAGTATCTTCCATTTTAGTTGTGACTATGCTATGTGTTTATAGGATGCACTTATTTAATTAAGCTATCAGGTCATGTCGAACTTCATTGTACTATTGGAAGTTTGAGATCTGATTTCATAGGAGTGTCGCTGTCTTGCTCATCGTGTGTGTCAACAATGGCAATTCATTGTGATTGGCTTGATGGCGTTTGGCTTACCCTCTCTGGCCTTTAACTTTGAGGTTTTAAAAGATAACGTGAACTGATCATTCAAGATATGGTTTTATTCTCAACATAGGCTAGGTCAATGTCATTTGACATACACCAGACTTTTGGTTTGAAACTATCTCAGATTCGACTTTCAAACAGCCTTAACATCCCTGGTTGAAATTCAGGAAGGGACCGAAGGTTGCAGGCTTGTGCCTGTTTGATTAGCTATGCAGGACATCTTCTTCTAAGAGATGTGTTGTGTTTCTATTACAAACTCATTGTCTCTGTTTTTCTGTTGCTTTACCCCTACTTTTCTCTTTATACTGATATAAATGCTGTCTGTATTTATCCTTGGTGTTTTGTTTTGATACTTAACCTTTTGTTGGATGTCAACAGGATTACTGGATCGTTGGATGTACAGGTTTTTGGAAGCATTGACAAAATCAACTAGCAGAAGCGTGCTCCGGTGAACATAATTTTCTGTTGACAATGAGATCATAGGGCGTGCTTTTGATGCATTCAAAAAGCCAATAATGCTCAATTTACAGCCAACTCGAGATGTTAGAAGGCACAAGCATACCTATATTTAGTTGGGAGGAAACTACAAGATGGCTGATGGGGATTTCAGCCACATGCTTGACGAGAGCTTGTTTAAATTCTGAGAAATGTCAGTTTTAGTGTCTCACCTTTAGATGTTTTTGAGATGGGCAAGAAGTGGAGTGAAATCACCAACGCCAAACTTGAACTAATATATATAATGGTAAAAAGTTCAGATCTCATGACATTGATATCGTGTAATCGGGTGATTTTAAGTCAGCGTAGATATACATACTTCGTAGAGCTCCAACTGCTTAAAGAGGTCAGAACTCAGAAGTGTTAGGGGGCACATCAGCACATGTCATCCTCATGGTACTTCTCCACTCTGAAATGGTTGATACAAATGAAATGAAAGATATTTGGTAAGTTGGGATGGTTGCCTCATCGCTAAAAAATGTCATTACAAACACTTTCATTAAGAAAGAAAGGTGACGTGCACTTTTGCCACCATATAAGAAAACCGGGGTCTGTTCGGATGAGGGAGAGAGATTCTCTGAAACTATTTTCATTCATCTTTCATTCTTTCACAAGTGAGTTCAAAAAACAGTCCCCTGTATATCATTTCAATAACAAAGTGATGGATACTAAAATCTTTATTAGTCAAGATTATGTGTCCAAGGTTGGGAATACACAATAGTATGATGCGGTTTGGTTATCTTAAGGTAGATGATACACTTAAGACATGGTCATAACTCATAAGTCATTACAATGCATTTTCGGATAATATTTTCGTGTTACTTGGGAAATCCAGTATTTGGACCTTGACTGAACCATTGAAACTCATTAAGCCTTCCCAATAAATCCCCCAAGTTTAACAAACTATGGGCTATTACTCACTAGCTTCGCAGTTAGTTATCTTCACATTGCTGATTTATTTGGATTATGTTGCATCTTACGCTTGCCGAAAATATGCTCATTTTCAAGTTCATATAATTTTTTGTTCAAAGTAAGCATTCTGGAGTCTGGACTTGAATCAATTCATCGCTACGCAGACCATTTGCAGAACTATGTTCTTATTTCTTGAATAATTCACTAAGAAAAATAAGAGAGCTACATAATCAGCTGTTTCAGACAGATATTAGAAGTACATATACTTCCTTAGTTTCCAACTAAACCTTCCATTGCTAATATTTATTTCAGCCACCACCATCCAGCATTACAAGAACTCTTCTCGGTAAGATCAGAATATGGGACCAGCTGCAGCGATCTCCTCAGTCAGTTTGTTGTCCTTGCCAATCTTGTAGTCCAAATATACTGCAAAGTTCTTCTTAAACAAACCTCCTAGCTTCAGCAGGGTTTCATTATAGGCCTTCTTGTCTGACCACTGCATCCACAACACAGAAGTATTAAAACAGTGCTGCAAGTCAAAATTAAAAGTATGAAATGAAAGAACAGCGAGAGCAAACTAACTGTGTTCATTGGTTGCAGAATTTCCGAAGGCACTCCTTCCACTTCAGTAGGTATCTCTAGTCCAAAAACTTCAGTCTTGGCGTAGTTCACATTCAAAAGACTACCTGAATGTATGGCATCAATGATCTTCCGAGTATATGGCAACTTAATGCGGTTACCAGAACCATAGCTGCATGAATTGAAACGAGTGTATAATTCCTTTTCAATATTAGTTATACTATCCGACGATCTAGTTCTACTTGTACAAATAAATGCTATTTACCTTCCACCAGACCAACCAGTGTTGACTAGCCATCCTGTGGCTCCATGCTTCTGCATTTTCTCAGCAAGCATGGCTGCATATTTTGTAGGATGCAACATTATAAAAGCTGCACCAAAGCAAGCTGAGAATGTTGCTTGTGGTTCCTTAATACCTTCCTCTGTCCCAGCAACCTGTTTTCGTCATCAAGATTGACTCAGTCCCTACTTTTGTTTAAGAAAAATTAATACTAATTTGGCATTTGAGGATTGTAGTGGTCACGGTTCACATACCAGAGCAGTGTAACCGCTGATGAAGTGATACATGGTCTGCGCTAGGCTAAGTTTGCTCACAGGTGGGAGCACTCCAAATGCATCACAAGCCAGAAGGATAACATTCTTCGGGTGAGGGCCTATGCATGGTATTTTTGCATTGGGAATGTACTCAATCGGGTATGCTGCCCGAGTATTCTCTGTAACAATCAATGCAACAACATATGTTAAAGCCAAACTTTGTTGTACAAGAGCTTATTCCTGATTTCTGTGATTCTAAATGAATAAAACATGTAAGCATTCCCTATTGAAAAATCACCTGTGACAGATTTATCTGTAAAATCCACGTCTCGGTCATGTTCATCAAACACCACATTTTCTAGCACTGCCAACCCCGAAAGATCAATCAGTAAACTCATATATATCAAACAAATTTGAATTTTGGAAACAATAGGAAAAGGATTTTACCAGCTCCAAACTTAATTGCATTCCATATATCAGGTTCCTTCTCCCTAGAAAGATCGATACATTTGGCATAGCATCCACCCTCAATGTTCGAAACACCATTGTCACTCCAACAGTGCTCGTCGTCTCCAATTAAAACCTATTATGATCAGTGGACAAAGTTGTCTTCCCAGTACCTATAAGAATACAAGTCAAAAGTGCTTGATTAATACCATTGATAACCTGGGCAAATGCATATACATTTCTCAAATGTAAATACAGTGGTGGAAGAGAGTGAGAGTAAGAGAAAAAGCATCAGACGGCAGGTGACGTCGCCTCACTTTGAATACTATACCTGACAATCCAAAGAAGAGGGCAACGTCGCCATCTTTTCCCATATTGCAGCCAGAGTGTAATGAGAGGATTTGGCGCTTAGGCATGAGATAATGCATAACACTGAATAGGCCTTTCTTCATTTCCCCAGCGTACTGTGTGCCAAGGATAACCATTTCCCTTCTAGCAAGATTGAGATCTATGCTAGTAGAGGACGTCATGTAATGCGTATAACGGTTACAGGGGAACCGTCCAGCATTGTATATGGTGAAGTCCGGAGTACCGAAATTCTCCAGCTCTTCAGGTGTGGGTCGAATACACCTGCCACCCACGCAGTTATCGAATGTACGCTAGCTAAATATTCAAGATCTTTTCACACTTGTTTATCAACTTTAGACATAGGACATCTTAGTGGCTACTGATTAAGGAATTCTACCAATGCGAGGTAGATAATCATTTCTGGCAACGTTAAGAGACTTATCTGATACACTTACGCTTTCGCAGGAGGGAAGAACATAGAAATGAAGATGCTGAGTAGAGTTCATTTAGTTTCACTTACATGTTGTGCATGAACAAGGAATGGTAAGCTCTGGCAGAAACAATTCTGACTTTGATTTGGTGCTCTGGATCCCAGTTCAGAAACTGATCATTGACAAATACCTGAAATCATAGGTGTAGATCAACACCACTCAGCACTTATACACCAAACATTAAAAAGGGTAGTCACATATTTGTTTTGTATGTTGGTCTTGGGGCCACATACACCACCAGTCCGCCATACTTGTTAAATTATACCTTGTCAAGGGAGTTCAAGTAATCAACAGCTCTTTCCCTGTTAACCAAGAATGTCTCTCCATCCATTTCAATGTTTGGTGATCCCCTGAAACATTTCAAGTCTAGTTGTTAGATAATAGACTACCATAGTATGTACTACGGTACAAAAGGAAAAACGGGAATTTGGCAGAGAACTGGAACTTACTTTCCCCACCAAAGTTCATCTTCAGTTGTGTCATCCCTCACGACACGTTTATCTCTTGGAGAGCGACCAGTTTTTGCGCCTGAGAGTGTTGCTAATGCACCACTTGCTGTTATGAATGAGCCATGCTCGTATTTTATAGCTTGCTCGTAAAGTTCTGGAAAAAAAATTTGTTTAGTTCAATTCTAAGAACACAAAATTCGTAGAACATTTTGTTAACTTATTTATTTCAGTACTTATATTTTAATTATGTTATGAAATCATTTGATCCCATGAACTTTTTAAATTGTTGTGTACATTGGATCCAAGAACATGTACCATCATACCATGTGCTGTAACCATATTACTATCCAAGTACATTATTGTTATCGAGCCATAGGCCATAATTCCCATAAAGTACGATGACAGACCATCCAAGAGTCATATGTCTCAAGTCTCAACCATGGATAGTAAAATCATATCGAGATCAGGTAATCTTACTATTTTCCAAGTTGGGCAGATACCATAAGTGATAAGTCAATGTTAATGCCTTTTTTTCTTGACAATAAGGATCACAAAAAGAATTTATACGATCTTAAGATCATGACTCCGTGACTTTTTAACTACAAAGATCATGAATCCGTGACTTTTTTCTATTTACCTGCAGGAGAAAGGTTGTATAGGATATGGGTGAACTTTAAGGCACTGTCACTAGTGCTGAGGTTGAGGTTGGGTGTTGTGACATGGTGATGGGCCACCTTTGGTCCATCAGATTTCTTTGCTGGATCTCCTTTCACCAATTTTGGTCCAGTTTCCCTTGTTAGGGATGCCAATGATGCACTGTCCAATTCAAATACCACACTAAATTAATATCAA
Source organism: Coptis chinensis (assembly GCF_015680905.1). NCBI lineage: Eukaryota > Viridiplantae > Streptophyta > Magnoliopsida > Ranunculales > Ranunculaceae > Coptis > Coptis chinensis. The sequence continues at coordinate 82,526,253 of NC_141464.1, forward strand.
ATCAGATCATATTTCATGACTATATCAACCAAATGAAATCTCAACTTAAGTTGACTAACGTAACTATGTCAATCAAACGTAACTATGTCATGACTATGTCAATCAAAAGTGCTGATTTTTTATGTGCTTTTGGCTAACGTAGACTTATAGACTCAGTTGCGTAAAGCAAAAGTTCTTGAAAAATGAATATGTCCAAATTTTATATGGTCTTGAAAAAATCAAACCACATCAACCAAATTTAGGGAATCTATCTTTCAAATGATATGGAATATAGCGACGGTCTAGAGTGTATTTTCCACGCGGGCCATTTTACATATTTTAGTCCCTACATCACCAAAAGTCCAGGATTTTTTTTGTAAAATTAATGTTAATCAGGTAAATAAATCATCATTATGCATAGGCATTAGACTCCCAGGACCATATGATCATCATCAACTAAATTTCCAGTATACCTGATGGATTGAAGTTGCTGTTTATGTCTTTCTTCTTCAGACATAGTAAAAGCACCTTGAGCTCCATCAATAGGAGTAGTTGGAGCTGATTTTTTCTTTTGAAGTGAATGCAATTCATCAACTGTCTGTGCCTTAACCGGCGCAGAACTGTCATCGTGACAGATTCCATTGGTCGGCTTTTTTTGTGTTTGTATTTTTGCTAGCCCGTTTCGTCCAGTTCCAAAGCTAAACTCCCCATTTCCATTGCTAGTAGCAACTACCTTACCATTACCATTACTCGCCATCTCTACAAAAAACAAATATTAGTAAGTAGATAAAACGTTACATGCATTAAAAAAAAAAATGTAACTATACTTCTAGTACTTCTAAGTGACAAACCTTAAACTGCGAGATTGAAAGCTAAAGAAAAAGGCTATAACAACAAAGGAACGATCATACAAGTTTGAATATAGAGGATGGAAATGAGAATGAATGAGTGTGGAAATAGAGAAATGAGGGTCCTATTTAAAGGTGAAGGCCGAGGGATAAATAAACCATGGTTATTTTAACCATACCGCGTGGTTAGTAATCAAATGGGAAAGAATACAAAAGAAACTTAAAGTAGCGAATATATTCAGATTACGAAATAAATGAGAAATGGTTCATGTATGGACATGGTTATCCAAATTTCTTAAATTTGAGTGACTCCAATTACCGAACCTCCACGTTGCACCACGTATAGGATATCACTATCTCAATTCTCAACTGTATTAATTGTTTCCTTTTTCTTTGATTTATAAAGAAATTTAATTAATTACTTTGTTTTTTTATAATGGAAATTTTAATTAATTACTCAGATATTCAGTTTCCATTCCGAGATTAAAATAAAAATTCGTAAAGCTGAGCTGGCAGTACATATCCTAAGGCTGAGTCCAATGGCTTTGGATTGGACTCTGCATCTCTATCCCATAAAAAAAATAGTGTTTTATAGATACAAAGTTGAATATTGTGTCCAATGGTTGCCACCGTATCACGCCGTTCATATGGCGTTCATCTGGCGTAGAATGAGATCCCCATAATTCTACCACACTTAAATAAAAAAAACAAAAAAATTATATATTTTTATTTTTTGGTCAATTCCATTCTACGGATCTCATCCCTAAATTGTTCTGATATATAGAGAGTAATTTGGCATAGAAAGTAAACCATATCCTAAAATGGATAAAGAGTCATTGGACAACACAAATAGTCACCTAGCTAGCTAGGATGTTTCTAAAATCCTAAATGCACATAATCGATCATCCATCCATCACAATGCACAACAGGAATATAAAAGTACTTATATTTTACACTGTAGATGGAGATAAATTATGTTCGAAGTGGTTATTTTTCCTAATAGCAAGTGCCAGTCTACATTTTCGTGAGACCACAAAAGAGGGTAATATTGGTCAGAAATGGTGAATCAAGAAGGTGTTGGGAAGGACTATTTTCATACACAGCAGTCAATGATGCAATGAGCACATTCTGGAAATGACTCACATCCATGTAACCATCTTACCGGATATCTGTTATAGCATGTACACTTTATTTATTCACCAACTTTGTCTAAAATAGTATACTCAATGAACATAAAATAACAAAATCAATTCACCGGAGGGTGCTGTTCTATTCTGGGTGCTGCAGCATTTGCCGCATTTTGCTCATGGTTGGTCCAATTCGCTTTATAAATAATTTAAATCGATTCAGTTTTTAATTAGAAATCTGTACCACATATATATTATTAAAAAAAAAAAAAAAGAAAAAAAAAAATGTACCAAAAAGAATTCTTAATCCACAAAGTTTCGAGTTAATATATAAATCGATCTAGTTCTCCAATTTTTTTTTATATGGTCAATATTTTAAATAGCTAGTACAAATTAAAAACTGTATTAAAGACAAAAACTACATATATTGAGTCCAATTCCCAACTTTTTCCCCAATTGTATTAGTCAAATGTGACTTTTAAACAACTCATTTCAACATCTAACAACTTTATTATGATCCCAGGCACCTGGAGCTTTCTTTAGTAAGAGGGTGGGCAGATAATTAATTACAAATTGTATATTCTACATAGACTCGCGCCTAGATTCTGAAAGGAGCAGAATACTTTATCTAGAGAAAGCAAGTTTATGTAAATAGAAGACAACATGATGTAGGTGATAATCTATTGTCCTTGAAAGCGTACGAGGTTTAAGCATTTTTTTTGACAATATTGTAGAAAACAAGGGCCTTCTTATGTCATATTTTATTGACTCCGTTACAAATACAAACACTTTTCCGTTTAGGTGGCACACTTCTCAACAAAGAGATAATGAAATCACTTTTTTTCTTCTCTATCTTTGTGTGCATGGATCTATTTATGAGTTTCGGATGGAAACTGGGGGAGGGTATATGTGGGGCGGGCTAGGTTACGAGTTAGGCAGTTACCAGTCACGAAATTACGAGTTACAACTTATTTCCAGTAGAATCAGTTTCGTCGATTCATAAACATGGACATATGGAATCTACCAAATTCCAAGTCCAACTATAAAAAACAAAATCTTCTTCAAAATGCCGCTTTTCAAAACATTTTTTCTATATCTCGATTCGCTAAACTAAGTAAAACGTTTGATTTTTGTGACCAAATTGATGTCCATGTAGATGGTCTAAAAATAACGTGATGGAGCCAATTTTCAGTACATTTAGAGTATCACTAGGAGATAAATCAAGAAAATACCAAAATTTTAAACCAAACCAAACACCAAATAAAAAGAATCAACCAATTTTAAGAGAAACATCACATTTTCGACACCAAATGACACGGTTTTAGATAAACCGTGTCATATAGCCCACACGATTTTCTCAACACTGCGCACTGAAGCCCATCTTAAAAGCCGAAGCATACGCGGTTTTGAGAAAACCGCCAATGTGTCGCACATTAACTTTTTTATTTATTTTCTTTCTAAATCTCTCACGCGGTTTTGGCAAAACCGCGTCATAGAAACCCACTTAAAAGCCAATGCGGTGTTAGAAAAACCGCACGGTTTTGCGGGAGAGATTTGATATAGCACCAAAACTGAAACCAAATTTTGACTGATTTGGTGTTTGGTTTGGTGTTTTCATCAACATGTGATTCTCCTGAAAATGAAAAAACACAAAATTGTTGAAAATATGGTGTTTGATGCTAGAAAAATATCTCACCTAAATTTAGTATTGGAAATTGGAATACCAATCTCATGAAACGTTCGATGTGGAATACCTAAAATCCCATATTATATATCAAATAAATGTAGCGCATGTGTGAAAACAAATTTTTGTAGGAGAAATATAATTCTACAAATTTAATGGGGATGTAGCTCACCAAAACGTAAAAAAGTTCTGAAATATACATAAAAAAATGTGTGAAACTTTGGGCCCATGTTGTTTGAATTTCATGAATTTTTTGTCTAGGAATGGCTTACATCTTCTTACACCAGGTATATTTACTCCGGCAGGTGGTATGAATGTGTGGTTAAGTTAGAACTCTCTTCAATCTTGATGTGGGGAAGGTACGTAGGGGAGTTCTTTGATTTGTGAAGTAGGGACAGTACTGCTGTATTGGAGTAATAAAAGTATGGATAATAGAAGTATTAATTAAGTTCCAAGCTTGGGGGACACGTCCACATCCCTACCATATATAATAGAGAAAGAAAGTAAAATGGGGAAGAAGAATGTCATAAAGAATGCAATCTTAGAGTTTGTCTTTTTATTTGATAGTGGACGTGCATGATGGTTTGATGAGATTGGCATGCACTAGTCCTTGATTGATCTCTGCAGCAACTTGTGGCCATGCCATGCTTTGGGGTATGTCTTTTGCTGGTGAGAGATCTCATACATTATCTCGGGTGTTCAAGTGCTCCATGTATCGAACAAATGTTGCGCCGACCTTATACATTAAATTCGTGGGCTTGGTCTTACTTCACTATAGAAAACCCTGAAGAAGACTTCTATGAGTTCCATCTCCAAGCTTAGCTTAGACGTACGTGTGTAGCTTGCTTCTTTAATTTAGAGTGTGAAGGCAGTGTCAAACCAACTAATAAAGCTCGTAATCTAAATCAAATCAAAGAACAAATGGAGCCCCTATTCTACTTAATCAATGTTATATCTAGGGGCTGTCAATAAGCCGGGCTAGGCCCGAAGTCTGATTGAATCCGAACCGATAAGATAAGGACTTAGAATTTAAATGTTATCCGAGCTAGTTATGGACATATCCTCGTCCGACCCGATAACGGCCCGACCCAAAAATTAAGATTATTTTGTTAGTTTTTTAAATAAATACTATTAAATTTGTAACTACTAGTATATATAAAATGTTAAGAGGCTTGATGGATTTGTGTTGTAGTGCCACATATAAGGCTTGAGTTCAAGTCTTAATATACTCTATTTCAATTTTTTTTAGGGAAATAATAAAAAAATACACTATTTCCATGTAATTTTATTGGACCTAGGCCAAGTCTGAATCCAATTATGTCCAATGGGACCTAGACCGGGATTTGGACCTTCTAAATGTAAATATAATTTGGATAGGGCTTGGACATAATGAGTAAATCCAGCCCGTTGATAGCCCTAGTTACATGCGCATCAACACGTCCAGCTTGTTATCCTCCCACAACTGAGAACGGAAGGTGAACGCTGCTCTGTGAAACCAGCCTGACGCAGTGCCCTTCGCTCTAGTACCAATATAGCCCAAGGCCTACGCCCAAACCACATTGATCAACCATCTTAATGCCCCCACTAGGGTCATAAGCTCACGCAACTGAGCTCGGCATTTACCAGATCTGTTTAGGCCCTCTATATAGCAGCATAATAGTTTGGTTCTTCCAATTGTGGGACTATTACTTTTTTTTTCTTCCTGGGTTTTTAATGACAACACACATGTAGATGACATATCCTAAATTTCCAGGATTTCTCTTAAACAAACTAGTCCGTTTATGAACATGTGTCGTGAACAGTTTATGTAGTGTCATGAACAGTTTTTTTAATTTACGCTTATTAACTTTTTAATTTATGCTTATATATGACACTATATTAATTGTGTAAAGACATTATATAAATTGCGCAAGACACTATATAATATGTCCGTAAACAGATAGTCCGTTTAAGAAAAAGCTTGCCTAAATTCCTAAACGAGTTTGGTTTGACATTAGGGAATAACACTGGTTGAAATGGTGATATGAGATTGGGAAGTAGATTGTAAGGGGCCTCAGGATAGCACGCTTGAACGACTGAAAGGAGTCCGTGGTTGCTCGCACTGCGAATGAGTAAATACCATGATTATTTTTCAAGACTGTGCTTGAGTCATTGACAATGTACGATTAAATGCATGTTTCATTAACATTCAAATTTGCATTGGGGGCAAAGATTGCTACGAGTGAAATTTATGTTTAACTACCAAGCATCAATTAAGAGCATATCTAGGTGGTAGTATCACTTCTCAAATTCTTCAAATTTACTTCTAAAATTTAGAATTTTGCGGAAATCCAACTCTAGATGAAAGCAAATTCGGTCGCATCACCTGTCTAGCCGCATCCTTGGTCGCAAATTTGGTATGCGGATGCAGAGCGACAGTGATAATATCGCACGCCATTGCAAATATCGCCCCAAATTTTTTTTTTTGACTTTGACCAAAGACAATCGGCCAGAAATGCGTCCGCCACGCCGCCATGCTAATGTCAATGAGTTATTATTTTTTTACTTTTTCAATTTGGTGTGACAGTGAAAATGTCGCGTGAGTTTTTTTTTTTTTTTAACTTGGGGGACAGTGGTAATGTCGCGCAAGGTTGCCCTATTCCAAATTTGCGAATGATATTTGTGACCATTTAGAGTTGGTCAAAATTTGTGACCAATTTCTCTAAATTTCGCCTTTAAATTTGAGGAAAATACTACCACCACCTAGAGATGTTCTAAAGAGAGTGTTTGAAGCATCCTATATGAAGCTGATGTGCTGTACTGTAATGCTATCTGTGTTTAATTTCATAAACTATGTTTTTGATGCCTTAGAGAGAAAAAAACTCATTATTACCAGAATTCAATTAAATTGATGAATCTGGCAATATATATGTGACAACCCTCGCCGCATCTAGCTTGGCAATCACAGCAATCCGCAATTAATTGTGATGACTTCTTGCTAGGAGGATTTCAGTACTATGTCGAAACTGGGAAGTAAAGAAAATAAGAACTGGAATATTAAGTATGCCCAGGTCCCCATCATAGCCTTTTTATTATTGATTTTGCATATGTATAGAGCTAGAGAAGACAATCTTACTCGCACCAACATTTTTTGTCAGTGCAAACTCTTTGCAGATTTTTTTTTTTTTTTAGATAGCAAAGAAAGAACAGTATACATTTTGTGAGGGCCTGGATAGACCACTCCAACATACATTTTCAAAAAAATTATTTGCACACAAGTCTGCTCCGAAATTTGCCTCCATCCATGTGCTTGTTAGAATTATATCTATCTTCTATTTAGTCCTTTCCCAATCTACTCTAACTTTCTAGTGCATTGAGTTAGCTTGAAATACTTTATTTTTTGTGCTATGTTTTCAACTGCAAAATCAATATTATCATCTTTTGTTTCATTGTTTTGCTTAGACTAATAAAATTGGCCATCGTCCAAAATAAAAATAATGAATAAATAAAGTAACGAAATGGAGGGTGTGGAGCCAAACATACCAGAGACAAAGACAAGGAGAACAAATATAAAAAGCAAGAGGCTGGAAAGAACTTCATCACTTAGATAAATGCAAAATGAAAAGTATATATTCCTTAATGTATTGGACAAATGGATAATTCTCTATCACCCGATTCAGGGGAAAGTAAGGTAAACCAAACCGGAGGCGTGGAACGAGGTCAGGCTACGAATATATGCACTCAGAAGTGCACAGTGCACACACAGTATCATGCGTACATGGAAAAGATAGATTAAGCTTGTCACCTAACTGTCCATGCAATACTACTGTATATGTTGAGAGTTTTTCACCATATTACTTGGGCGTTTTCATTTTAATTGTATCCATTATTATTTCTGATCAAATAAAAGATTTTGGTAGACATTTGAAAGTACCTTACACCCTTACCGAATATTCACAACATCAATTCCTCTTATGTAGTATCCATTAGCCATAAACAAATGAAAAAAAAAAACTAAATAATTAATAGAGGACATAGACTGATAATAGTGTTCTAAAAAAACGCTAGGTAGTAGTCGGGCGGTAGGAGAGCGCCTAGCGTCTAGGTCTTCTAGGCAGTGTCTAGACTGGCTAGGCACTTGGCAGTTTTTTTTCCTAATATATATAGTAATACACATTTATACTACAAGAAATGAAGAAAATAATTTACCATAACTCAAAAAATAAACACAAACAAAGATATTTATTACAAAAATGTGTAATAATTGAAGAATATCGATTTCATATAAAAACACACTCTTTGTTATAGTGACATATAATTTATATTAGACTTTAATTTTTTAAACTCATTCAAATTTTAAGTCTACACGGGCTTTTAATTTTCGACATTTAATCATTAAAAAAAAGAAAAAAAGAAAAAAAAAACTTGACTAGACCACCTAGACCCGCCTAGTCGGTCAATCGATTTTTTAAACGACTTGGGCCTAGGCGAGTCGGTTGGGCACCGATTTTTAGAACAGTGGGCGATAATATTGGTTGTTGCCGTTGTTGCCTAAACAATACTTTTAAATTGTTCGATAAAATTGGTCATGTTGCAAGAAACCGTGAATTGTATACGCATGACTGGTTGCATTTTTGTTTGAAAAGACCATATAATAATCGGCTACTCGTTTGTTCCTTTTGCATTTGCAGTCGGGTACTTCTTCAAGTTGTAACTGGCAAAACTAGTTCTCGTTCTCAATTATTTGTCGATGTGATTTAAGATGTCCAGCCAACTCCCACTGGGTGGTTTAATATAGCGTATATGTAAAACTTAATCATTTAAAAAAACGATAATAAAAAAAAAATACACAAAATAGTTAGAAAGTCTCTTTATTTAGCAAATTGAGAGATAGAGAGAAACTTTGATAGTTGGTACAACAGAGAGAAACCTAACATTCTCTTTAGCAAATACATGTTTCTTCGCGACAATATGCTGTGGCCTCATAAGCTCCGCATGTTTGGTCACAATCTCGAGTTCTTACACAATTTTCATCAGTTGTTACCGTGCAAGTGTCTGCACGCACCATAGGTGCTATGTTCTAAACTGCATGCACCATAGGAGCTATGTGTTCTGAACTGCAGAATCAAAATCAATCATTAATATACATATTATAGAAATTTGAGAACATCAACCAAAACATTTTTCCACAATGAAATTGGCGCAAATCGATAACCAAAATTTTATATCTATCCTTCACCACCAGAAGTCCTGAGCATATAGATTGACCTCGTACATGGTATGGAGAATTTTAACTGAAGTCTCATGCAACATCATAAGAACAGAAAACGAATGAAAAGAAGGATATGAAATAATACTAGAAAGAATGTCAAACATACCAGAGACACATGCAAGAAGAACAAGGAGAAAAGAAGCGGTGGAGAAGACCTTCATATTTCTAATTTGAAAGTATTTTTGCAAGTTAGATAAATTATAGTTGATGTAAAAGACATTATATATTGTCGTTTCAGCTTATTTTGATTTTGGAAGATCTTCAATCATGAAATTATGAAAATGCATCATGTGGTGCACAAAGCACACAACATATCATGTGTGGAGAATAAATTAAGCTCGCCACATGAAATGTTTCAATACTCATTGATTTATGGTCATCAATACTCTTTGACTTTTGGTTATCACCATTGATACCAAACTGCCACAGCATCTATATCTAAGTTTCTTCACAACAATACTTAGTTTATTAGTATGATCAGAATGTGGACTCATAACAAAAGAACTGCAGAAGATATCGATATACTATTGTTCTTCCTAAAATTTAAAAAAACTACGTCAGAAAAGAGATGAGTTTGTGACAAATAAGGTACAATGGTAAAATCTGAAAACCTGAGTATATAACTTTTTCTCCTATAATAAGTAGTACTTATATTAACAGCTGTTAAAAGGCTTTGGGAGGTTTAGGAAATTTTATTTTTGAAGGATGAAAGTCAATTAAAGTAGAGAGAACATACAGGAGCAGGACTCGAGCACAGCATAAACAAGAAAATAAGACAATAAGTAAAATGAGCAAAATACCCCAAGTATGAACTTAAAGTGTTGGACGTGATAGTCATGCTACTCAAATTTGGTCGGAATGTATGCATAGTTGATTTTACCTGTCAAGCTAAACCTCATCCATGCCAGAGTAGTATTGTCGAAAAACACAAGAGAAATCCTTCGAGTCATGACCCTCGTCACATAACTCCCTGTATCTGTACCAATAGATATGATTGAGAAAATCAAGTCTCGGACATTTTTTTTTTTATAGGAGAGAAAATCAAGTCTCAGACTGACTTTCCTAAACATTTCTATTGCACATTAGAGATGCACATGTAGGAAAATGTGCAAGAGCATCAGAGCCAGAAAAATGCCAATGTCAAATGCCCATAAACAATATTAACTATATGAACCAAACATGGTAGCACATGTAGGAAAATGTGCAAGAGCATCAGAGCCAGAAAAATGCCAATGTCAAATGCCCCTAAACAATATGAACCAAACATGGTAACAGATCTTTTGTGAGAAACCAACACAGGGTGGTTTCGACAATCTATTCCAACAATGCCTGAATGCACTATCCTCAGAAAAAAAATATCATAGAAAAGAAACTTATATCCAGCATCACAACTATAGGAATCTTAGGCAGATCAAGAAAATATATCACTGATGGCATCCCTCTGACCCTCTCAACGTGATCAGGTTGTCTACTTCTAATAAAAACTAATAATGGTAACAATAATTAGTAACTCAGTTTTTCATTTAAGGACAATAAAGCCTACATTTTTTGTGCTTGGGTTGTCAACGGGCAGCTGAGACCAACCTTCTCTGCTGATTCCGCAGCAAGTTTTAAATCTTTAGCCTGCATCAATGTATACACACGACTAAGAATGTGAATAGTGAATAAATAGTGAAAATGTAAAATGTTTAGTATTTGGCATCGGTATTACACAACAAGAGAAGCGAACAAAATCTTATTCCCTGTTTTCATTGAGGAACTTTATAGATTGGCTAATCTGTGAGGAACTCAGCGGTTAACATTTTATTTTATTATTCATTTCGTTATATGAGACCAAGCAAAAAAACACTGGATGAAGAAATTAAATGAAGGGATCAAGCTGATTCAAATACCATAAGCTTAGATGAAAATCCACCATCATAATTCCTTGAAGAGGGCACACCTTCCATTACTCCTGGAACCGGATTGTAACTGTCACTGCCAAATTCCAAAATATTAGTAGAAACAGAAAAAGAAAAATAAATAAATTATGTCAATCAAATTAATAATATAAACCTACTCATGTATAGTAAGACGGTGTGACAACAGATAATCCATTTTTGTTCTTAATCTAATGAATGACTCAGCTACTCTAGAGATTCCATGACATCTTCCATGCTTCATTTTTCGAAAGTGGCTCATGGTAATTATGAGACTTTCAGCCAAATGGCAATATTTCAACTTCAAGTAAGTTCCACTTCTCTTACTTTAAATGTAGTCTTCTGACATTAGTTATATCGATTTCGACACTTTTAGTGATTTCAAGGATCAAACTCAGGAATTTGAGGATATTATACTATGAATATAGGAATACCTACTCCAACAACGAGCACTTGAGGAGTTGAATATTTTAGTTAACGTACTTGCTGTGATTCCCAGAGATTGACCAAGAGCGAAGGCTTCTGACACCCCAAGCATACTCACGGCCATTGCCAAATTATTACAGATCTTGGCTGCCTATAAAACCGCAACAATAGTTTCATTCACTTGGAAAAGCAGCAAGAGTATAAGCTTAGGTACTTAAGTACTTAACTCCCATAATAATATGGGAAGAATTATTTTCATGGTATGTGACAACAAGGATATCTAAAGTTACACATATGCTATAAACTGAAAGCTATTTTTACAATTTTCTTGTCACATCCAACTATCCAAAGCATACTTTGTTGAACAAAATTGGTGTAATGACGACCAAACTACCATAGACTATTAATATCGTTAACATAGACGAATATCATTGTGCATGTTCCTGGAATATTTCTAATTGACCAGATAGACACAACAAAACAGAAGAGAAAATCCAGAGTAAAACCAGTGGAGAATGACAATTGGACAACTTTCTAACAGGAATCTGTAGTCAACAAATGGTGACAGAATGTTCTACTTAAATTCCAACCCTGCTCTACCACTTCCTTCTCCAGTTGGGCAACAAAGAGAGTGAGATGGCTTTTCCTCACCTCGTTCAGGGATAGAAAAAGGTACACTCAATTAAAGCCCACATTACTTGCAGTATTCTAGTCGACGTTTGGAAAGACTCAACTCTGAAATTTTACCAAAACAATCCTCAAAGAGAACAACCAGAGGCATTAGTTGGCATTTTCTTAACTCAGATGAAGAAGTATACATGAAGAAGATCTTATTCCATATTCTTATGTCTTATTTATAAGCTTTCCAAACAAAAAGAAAAAAGTGGAAAGCATTACAAACTCACAGAGCCATTTCCATTTCCACCACAATAGATAGTGTTTTTTCCCATAGAAAGAAGTAAGGGTTGTGCTTCCACAAAAGCTCCTTCTAAGCCACCAACCTAACAAAAAAATGTCACCCTTTGTGCTCAAGAGTTGCAACATTCATCAAACAGCCTTAACCATACATGAATGCAAAACATGGATCGTTATAAGAAATATGAGTGAAAGGAACATTTTTTTTCCTTTTTTATTGGATAGGCAAGACCAAAGTTTCAGATGGCTACGAACGCCACTGGGCATTGTCTATGATTTCGGGCATGATTTGTAATGTAGCACACCAAGCGATATCCTTTTCCATGTTGTGGATCATTTAAAAAATAATACTAGAGGCTAGAAGCTCGAAAATCAATGACCCAACTTGTTCCCTCATGTACTGTCTTGCGTAAGAAAACTAAATTTGAAAAGAAAGTAAAAAAAATTAACTTTCTAGTGCTACCCTCTATGTGTCTGGCATGAGTGTAGTTCTTCCTTACAAATCATATTTCTTGTTCAAGTATGTCTTTAATGGATGATAAAATAAAGGCATGAAAACTAGTACTACAATACATCTGTTTTCTATATCTTTATAGTTTAATTTAGTAGCTCATATGGTGAAGCAAAACAGTCTTGTACAGGAATCAGATCCTCTAGATGGACTTGGCTTTTCTATTAGAAAGCAACAATTCTTTAACTCGGTTACTGATTGGAAACAAGTTATATGCACTATTAATTACTTACTCTAATGAAACCAGTTTCAAGATAATACCATAAAAGTAAGGTTTCCAGCTTCTGCACCAAGAACACCCCCTGATACAGGAGCATCTAACATGACAGGGTTGTCCCAGAAACCTATATCACATACACTCGATCAGTGCTCAAAATGCAGGTCATGGGAAATCTTGTATAAAAAGATATTGAGAACTCGTAGAACCTGTAACCATTTTATTCTATTGCCTTAAACAATTCCAATCTTATATAAATTATGTGGTGTGCAGTAAAAGAAAATAATGAAAATGACTTCACCAAATTATTCTCTTACTGTTTTATCCATTAACAGTGGACCTAGACCAATAGACATAGTTTCGAAAGATAAAGAGGCAAAGTTGAGTCCAGCTAGCACCCTCACAGTGGATAACAGACATAGTATGTGCGATCATCGTTTGTTAAGATTGGTGAACTGAATGAATGAATGCCTTATCAGTCTGTTATGTATTTGGCATAACTATCAATTATACCAAGAAAACTATGTTAAGTAGTAAAAATAGCTCATTGAAAGGATTTCATTCGACACTTTTACTTCAAAGTACCTCTTCTTTCCCTAAGAATGCATTTGGATATAGCTGAGGAAAGCCTTCTAGATGTTTGGGGATCAACCGTGGATGCATCTATTAATAACCATGGGCGTAGGGGATTCCCTCCATGAAGCAAACCATACTGTCCAGTGTAAACCTCCATTACCTACATAAAGATTTTTTATTACTTGTGCCTATAAGTAAGCACCCATAACTTGTACTTTACTAGGTTGATCATATAGGTTTAAACATAAAGCCTTCAAATATAAGGAGTGCGTATTGAAACTCTATAGAACTCACATTGGACGATGAAGGCAACATTGTAACTACAACATCACTTCTTTCTGCAACTTCAAAAGGTGTTTCTTTTGTGACAATTCCATCGTCTGAGAACTTCTTCATGACATTACGATTTCTGAAATACAAATCAATCCATAAATTGGTAAAACCAATTGCAACATTACTTCCATTCCAGAATCGAACTTAAATACTATCTTTGTATAACCTAAAAACAAAACTTATCTTAACTGTTGTCTAATGACCAAATTTCATATTGGACCAAACAGGTCAACTTGAATCCGTTTTAAAACACACAAGTTTCTTTCCGGGCTCACTTTTCACAGAGAATTGTTAGCATTAGAAACAATGTAGACCATTCATTTTCATTTTTCTATAAATGTGTATTTGCAGTAAAAACAAAGCAATAAGTAAAAGCATATACGTGACAGATTCTACTTATAGCTTATGTAACCACAAGTTTGTACAGAGAGGATTTGAGATACTTATATGATTCCAAGGATAAGCTGCTTAAAACTTCAAGTAGTGTCAAATGCAATCATGATCACCCTCTAAAATAAATAAATCATTAATAATCACACTAAATAGTTTAAAAAAAAAAGTACAGAAAACATTACTTGTCATGGATGGTAACTTGGTATCCAGCTTTAATCAGATTATTTGCCATATGAAATCCCATATTTCCAACTCCTATAAATCCAACTTTCTGTAAACACCAAAAAACAATCCAAAACCAACCAAAACTAAAACAACCCCATCTCTTAAAACACTCTAAGACACCATAAAAACATATTCTTTGAGCTTTTTTAGAACTCCAACTTAAAATGCTTTACATATTCACTAAAAACTGGAAAGTATAGTGAAATGAAAACTGCTTGCTTACCTCAAGATAAGCTGGAATATGAGGCTTTGAACAGAAACTACGGTGTGTGTGTGATTGAAATGGAGAAAGTAGATGGCTCATTTTTGAAGTGATGAGTTTTGCTCTGTAAAATGCCATTGTTAATGATCAATCCTGTTTTTTTTTTTTTTTTTTTTTTGACAGTTGAAGTGAGAGTTAGTTAAAACTGTTGAGAAGGTGAAGGAGTGCTAAGGGCCCATTGGGCCAAGTATTGGGCCTTTTATTTGGGTTATGGGCCTCAGTATATGTGACATGTGCCTATAATTGATCTTGGATCACTGTTCTAAAAATCGGTCTAGGCGGTCTCTAGGTGCTAGGCGGTGCCCAACCGACTCGCTTAGGCCTAAGTCATTTAAAAAATCGGTGGACCGACTAAGCGGGTCTAGACGAACTAATTAGGCAGGTCTAGGCAAATTCAGGTCATTTTTATTTATTTATTTTTTTTAATGATTAAATGTCGTCGGCACATATATAGAAAAATGAGTTTAAAAAAGACTAAAGTCTAAATGTAAATTATATGTCCACTATTTAAACAAAGAGTATGTTTTTATATGAAGTATATTCTTAAACTATTATGTATTTTTTAATAAGTATCTTTGTTTTGAATTTTTTTTCGAGTTTCTTGAATAAGTGTGTATTACTATATATATGATATGTGAAAAAAAAACTAAATAGTTAGGTGCTAATGTAAATTATATTTAAACTAAACAAAATTCCAAATATATAGTTGTATCTAAAATTAAATTATCCGACAAATGTGATAGGAGTTGTTTAGTAAATTTTTTTGGATTTGTCGAAATCGAAATTCTTAAACTATGTTATCCTATTTTTATAATAAGTATCTTTGTTTGATTTATTTTTGAGTTATAGTAAAATGATTTTTCTTCATTTAAAGACTTTATAGTATTTTAGGGTGTGTTTTACTATATATTTTATTCGATTTATGCCAAAAAAAAACCCGCAAATGTCCTCTATGTATTTAAATCTAATGATAGGCTTTAGACTTGGTTTGGATGTGAATAAAAATATAATTTATAAAGAAGTAAGTGGGAAAATAAATTGTAATAAGTTATATTTGATTTGATAATCAAATGAATAAAGTTTATTTTTTTTTATTTTTCGTCCTAAATTTCAGTTTTTTTGTTAAAACAAAATTCCAAATATATAGTTGAAATATCTAAAATTCTGAAATTATCCGAAATTCCAAATGTGATAGGACTATAGGAGTTGAAATTTAGTAAATTTCGGATTTTGAATTTGTCGGAATTCTGAAATTCCAAACTATGCTACCTCCTAACGTTTTTTAGAATACTGTCTTGGATTATGTTCGGTGAACTGCACTAACATTTCTGTGATTCTGTTATTAGAGATTTAGACTTTTAGAGCACAAGTACGTACAAGTACACTAATGGTGTCTTACCTCAGCAGTCAGCTCACTGTTACCATATGTGCACAATGTACTATTGTAGTCTGTGAACAAAATATAGGTAGGAAGTCATTGAATGCCATGCAATGATGCAAAACAATTTTCAACATCTATATTTCAACAAACTTTATTTTTCTTTTGCTGTATCTATTTTTAGTGCAACAAGTTTAGTTGTTACATAAACATCTTTGATTCTTGACAAGCCGTGGGTGATTCTCCATCAAGCTCGTGTATTTCAGACACTTTACAAAACTTGCCTCTTCAAAACGCTCGTTATCATGTTGTTGATTTATAGTTGGATTTAGTGATACCTCACAAACTTACATTGCCAAAAGTAGTGAAAAGGTTCGTTTGTCACTAATTAACCATAACTAGAACATGGATAACAATCTCAAAATCAATTAATGACGAGATAAATAGAAAACGTGCATTTGTATTTTTATTTTTTATTGGTAAAAAGCTATACTTCATTTCCAAATTCCTTTTTGGCAAATAAATTGAATCACAATCACCACATAGTTAGCAAAATGCTAATAGTTGGACTCAACGAAAATTCAAAATTACAAAACCAAAATATCCTAATTAACAATAAAATCTTGAAATCTTATCTCTCTAAAATAATGAGCCGTCACACCTCGACCAATCATACAATGTCTTTTTTACTTCTATTAAGATCTTGCACAATTCTTTTTCATTTCTCATTGCTTTAAAAAAAAAATCGATTTTGCTCCAACCAAAAAACCCACACTATTGCCTTCCACTTTCTTTTTGGTGTAGGAACATTATGTAAGAGCATTCCCAATGCAAGCCATTATTTTCCCCCTCTTTTCACCTCCACGTAGGCAGTATTTTTCCTCTTTTTCAGCATTTTGGTGAAAAGCAAGATGAAACTGCCCAATACAAGGTGAATATTAATCTCGGACGGGATGTTAGATTCCGTTTGGACGTAAAAATCGAAAAAACTCTCCGGATGGAATAAAACATCCCGTCTAAAAAAAAAATGAAAAAAAATCGAAAAATCAAAGACGGAATAAAACATTCCGTCCGAAAAAAATTAAAAAAAAAAAAAATACGGAAACCAACATCCCGTCCGAAGTTCACAACTCAACCACCATCTCGGTTGAAGATTTCACCTTCGTTTTTGGAAAATAGTCACCTAGTATTCATATTTGTATTGGACAAATATTTTAAACCATTTACTTTGAGGTGAATAAAATCACAAACCCACCATAATGACTTGCATTGAAAATGCTCTAAACCCACCTAATAATCACCTCTCATAATATAATAGCAATAATCCATGTGGCATTAATTAACATGGGACCAACTAATCTAATTCATTCTCAACTAGAAAACTAAAAAGTAGTTAAAATTGACTTTCCATTTTCCAACCTCATTTATTTCATTTTCAGTTATTTCCTGTTATTTTCCACTCTCTTACAACTCACATTCCACAACTTTTTTTTTTTTTTCCTTTTCCTCATTTCTTTCTTTGTCACAAGCATTACCTGAAAAAACCAAAAGCAAAGCTTAGGGTTCACACTTCACACTTCACACTTCACACTTCACACTTCGTTATCCATGTCGGGAAATCCGTTTCCTTCTTTCTTTAACTTTTTATAATAAAACAAACAAGCCCCAGAGCCACTTTATTTCCCCCAACTACTTCACACTTGAAACTTTGAAGAACAAGCAAAAAAAATTGACCATCTTCATTCACGAGATTCACCCAGCATCTGAATTATGAAATTGGATAAAATTTGAATGCAAAGATTCAATCTTTTTGTTTTTGAAGATAAAATTAAAGGTGAAAATTAGAAAATTTAGGCAATTTTCTTTATTGAAACTTACTTGTGAAGCAAATGTTACTTTTTAAAACTTTTTACAACTTGGGCTTCTTTTAAAATGTTGTTTTAATGCTTGGAATTATGTTGGGGGCAGTGACTAGTACTAGTTTTAGTGATCAGTGAAGTGGTTTGTTGAGGGGAAATGGAGGATATAGGGTTGTTTAAACAAGGATGGGGATGGTTTCAATCACAGAAACATATGTATTCGAGGATGCGAGTCGGGGTGAGTAGTTTTAGAGATAAGACTGTGTTTTTGATTGATAGGCATTGGCCGATGGTGTGTAGAGGGAGTGTGAAGTTGTGGAGGTTTGTTTTGATGGTTTTGATGCAATGGAGAGATTGTGTTAATCGAGGTTTTAGGTCGGTTATTGGATTTGGTTCTGCTGCTTTGCTTATGATTATGTGGAGTTGCTTTATTAGCTTGACGTCCATACAATGCGTAGTTTATGTACTACTTAGTATGGTAAGTTTGCTCACTGATTACTTTACTTAGTGCTTATGCAGTTTGGCATAATATTTTTCTTCTTGTTTCGCTTGTCAGATTTGATTGAAAATATATTATTGGAAGAATGCATTAGTCCCATCTGGCATTGCTGTAGTTTTTAGATACTCAATCAAAATTAGTTGGGTTGATTTAAATAAAAGTATCAGATAAATAGATTTTAGAACATTGTGAATGATGGTGGAATCATTGTTTCAGGGAGCTGCTGGAATTGCTGTTCGTTACTTGGGCTACACACCTGGGCTCTTTATTGTTGGGTTGTTTGGTATTTTGATCTTGTGGATATGTGGCAACTTTTGGATAACAGGGTCAATGTTTATTGTTGGAGGTATGTTATCCCTCTCTATTGATTTACCTAATGGCTTTTTTTTAGATGCCATACACTCCTGATTGGTTCTTGGGGTGTTCTGTTAAATGGAATGGGTTATATAAAGGATCTAAGGATGTACATGGATAAAAGGGACTTTTACATGATACTGTATTCTGATGTGAGATAGACAGTAGTCAGTTTGTTAGTGGAAAAACTTGTAAGATGGAATAGGCAGTGGAGTGGGGTGGCATAGGTGGAAGAAGGTTAGAATGAACTTAAAAGTTAAAATCAACAATTCTTCCTGCAAATATGGAATTACATCACAATAAAAAAATATGGGATGTTTCAATAACCCAAAGTACATACTAAATTAGTGAGTCTTAGGTGCCCCGTTCTTTAAGAGGATAGCATCCAATAGAGATATTGAATTTGTACTTTCACTACAGCAAGCAAACTTCTAGCATACACCTTTATTGTGCGTCTCTTCATATGTATTTATTGACAGCAGCACCTTAATATTTGAGATTAATTATTGATCTGGACTGGACTTATGGTGCTATCGTTTTGTTGTTGTTTTATGTATTTTTTTAATTTGATAATATATACACAGGTTATTTGTTCTCATTAAATCATGCACGGTTGGTGGTACTAATGGCAACAGCGTATTCCCTTTATTGTGTTAAAGTTCGGGCTGGATGGTTGGGAGTTTTTCTCTCAATTAACTTAGCCTTCTTTTCAAATGATGTATTGAGTTACTTGCTCCAAGTATGTGATAATGAAAGTGAAGATATACCCTTTGAGGAACAGAAGACTTCAGAACCAGTTACAGAAGATGAGTTTTCAGGTGATTCTGAATTTTCAGTTCCTACAGATGAAGCTGAAAACTTGCACTCCTGTAAATCATCGAGCAGTGCGTCTGCCACTTCAGCTTTCTTGAATATCCAAAAGAATTCATCCACCACACGGGTAATTAAAGCAGACACAAGTTCATTAGATGAAATGAAGAGGATAATAAATAGCTTGGACCATTATGAAGTACTAGGAGTTTGTCGCAGTAGCATTCTTACTTCTACATTTTTGAAGAGGGAATACCATAAAATGGTAAGATCATTTTCATTTTATGAAGCCGGCCCTTAACCTTTGTTTTTCTTTACTGCGTGTCTAATAACTAAACAATATGCTGTGGTCCTCTTATTTGTCTTGTTCTATTAACGCGTGCTTATGGTTTCTCTTTCATTTGTAGGCGATGCTCGTGCATCCTGATAAAAATATGGGAAGCTCACTTGCAGGTGAATCATTCAAGAAATTGCAGTGTGCATATGAGGCAAGTCTCTCACATAAGAAACAGTGGTATTTTTTGGTTTAATTTCTTCACAATAGTACTGTATGCCTTGTATGGATATCCTAAATCAGCAAGTTCACTGCACATGTTGAGATCTGTCATCTGTATTGGGTTGGTGTCTCTGACAGCATTTTTAAGATTCTAATCTCCAGACACAGTTGATGTGTTACTCTATAAACTGATTATACTCGAAAACCTATTATTACTCTTTTAAAAGCTTTAATAAATAAGTGTATAGAGTGTACATGTGTTGTATGGGTACGGCTGAGACACAGCATTCTCAGTTAAAATATGAAGTGACCGACACTGTGTACGGCTTCCATTTTGAAGTAACCGCGTAACACAAACTGGCATCTCCCCCCTTAGTGCCATCTAGGATTCTGTTAAAATATGTCACCTTGATATGCTACATGTCTACCATTACTTGTTGATCATGGCTAAAGATCATGTCTTGTGTTGCAAACTTGCATAAATCTTTATTATACAGCAGATGTGACTCTTCATTGGCAGTCTGTAAAAGTTATGATTTTTCAGGTTCTTTCAGATGCTCAAAGGAAGAGAGAGTATGATGATCAATTGAGAAAAGAAGAATGTCGGAGTGTACACCCAAAGTCACATGGAAGTTCACACCAGGTAGCATGTCATGATAATGCTCATCAACATTGTTCTTCTGCCAGCCTCTACCATAGATATCTTTGTCTTATAATTCCAGTCGCTATTGGCATACTAAATTGAATGTGAATTTGTCCATTACATTCGACAGGATGGTGCAGATTATCAGTCAGAGGAATCGAGACGTATCCAATGTACGAAATGTGGCAATTCACATATATGGATATGCACCAATAGAACAAAGGCCAAGGCACGATGGTGTCAGGTTAGGCTAGCTTTAATTTTAATAAAGATAGTCTACGCTTTGCACATTTAAAATGTGTGGACTTACATTTGTTTACAATTGATGATATTGTAAGGTTTTCTGAGGGTACAGTTTGTCCACTGTTGCAATGTCTATCTCTCTCTCTCTCTCTCTTGTTGTCTAGTTGGTGTCTGAATGTGGGAGGACCTAGGGGGTGGTCTGATGCCATCATGGTGCCTGCTTGTCTTGGATGTTACAAGTTAAAATCAGATGGAGGTTTTTCATATATAGGAGTCCCTTC
Organism: Coptis chinensis; assembly: GCF_015680905.1. NCBI lineage: Eukaryota > Viridiplantae > Streptophyta > Magnoliopsida > Ranunculales > Ranunculaceae > Coptis > Coptis chinensis. The sequence continues at coordinate 82,547,482 of NC_141464.1, forward strand.
CCTTGCCAATGAAGCTCCCAAGCATGACATGCTTATGTAGCTGTTATTTCTCAGAATTCACAATAAATTCAAACTTAGAATAGAGATTTCTGCAATAATTCCCCCCATTTCTGCTGCTTGTATTTGAAGAATTGAAAAAAATAAAATTTCTCACGTGCACCTACTAGAGTGTGTCGTCTTCAAATTACTTTAGTTTTGATGCATATAAGTTTGACTATATAATGTTAAAAGTACATCTCAGGTTATTATTTCTCTGCTTCTCTTCGAATATTCTTTGTTCAGTTTTGTTCTAGAGAAGTTATAGCTGTTGCCTTTTGTCATTAGGATTGCTGTCAATATCATTCCGCGAAGGATGGGGATGGTTGGGTTGAATATAAATGCTTAATGGTAACTGGGAGAGCTCAGAAGGTATGATACTTTCACTTGGATTATTACTATTTGTTTATGTGTGGTATACTTCTGAATCAGTGGTTTCATGGCAAAACATTATTTTACTCTGCATGCTGCTGATGTTTAGACATTTTATGTTTGCACTTGGTGTCAAGATAGCCACTTCTTCACCTAAACAATGGCTCAGTAAAAATTATATTTGACGACATCTTTATGTTGGGGAAGGGATATAAAGATCATAAAAGTCTTGTTACCGTTATCTTTAACCCTTTATGGCAAACTTCATCAATATCCAATGTAATTACAAGTCAAATATTATTCTAAGTGTGCAATGTGAAGTACAGTAGTGATCTTTTGGGTTTCTGAATGTTATTCATTAATGTCTTCCAGGTGGAAATACCACGTGCCTTTGTTTGTGCTGAGAGCAAGATATTTGATGTGTCAGAGTGGGCCATTTGTCAGGTTAGTTGTCCATCTCTTTGTAGACTCATATGTTACATCTATGATCTATTACACTTCAACCTTTTTGCTGTTCTTTTATTGATAGAACTCAATGTTATCTTTATATGGGACTGATATCTCTTAACTTCTGGTATAAGTTATGGTTATTTGTTTATTCAATTTGAAATATTACTGATTGTTTCTTGTCCAAGACACCCTTTCTTCTTCCCCTCCTGATCGATTATTTATTTATTTATTTTTCTCAGGGTATGACTTGTAGGCCCAATACCCACCGTCCAAGCTTCCACGTAAACATGGTTGGTTTAGAAAACCTAGCACAGAGATCCAACTCTAGCAGATTCCCGTGGGACTTGGATGCCAAGATGATGGAAGAAGATGTAGAATTTGAAGTGTGGCTTCAACAGGCACTGGCTTCCGGCCTCTTCTCAGAAACTTCTAAACGCAGAAAAACTTGGAGCCCTTTCAAGTTGCCACAGAAGAAAAGGCAATGGCGGAAATCACCATGAGGGTCTACTTGAGCAATGAGCATACAACTGACTTCTAATGTGTTACAGATGAAGGAGATTCTGGCATGTCTTTCAGAAACTGGAGACGGGTGGTCTACAAAGAATAATTGCACTCTACTCTCGTCAATCTTCTCCGCCTGTGTATTATTTGCGAAAGCTGCCTTTCCACTGTTGTAAATCAAAAAAAGGCAGTGACAGCCAAGTTCTGCAATGCAATTTGTTTGTAGAACATGCTCATTTGAGCTTGTGTTGGTATTCAGGATGTTCATCTCAGGACAGAAATAACTGAATTGAGATGTAAACATCACTTGTAAATGTATCAAAAGTAATACCTCATGTTTCTGTTGTAAAAAGATAATCGTTTTCCGATGTTATAATTTGTCACATTGTATCTGGATTCGAAACAGAAAAAAAGAAAAGAAAATAAACTCTTTCACTATTGCTGATTAATATGGAGCATATCTGGATCCATATAGAGATGCTTTTAGGCTGTTGTAATAGCAGTTCACTGTCCACTTAGTGGCTAGTATATGTTGGGGGTATGAAAGACAAAACTGTCAAATTATTGTTATCAAACTATTGCTATCTACTTCTCCATCATGAGATATATCATGGATTGATATTCCATGAGCGGAACTCTTTTGGAGAAGGGAATTCAACATTCTCACAAAACCACTTCATGCGTTTCACTCTCCCATGTCCTCATTCCCGTCCCCTAAATAACTCTTATTTTGTGTCTCTCTCACTCCCTCTTTCTCTCATTTTCCGTCCTTCTCCATCTCCCTCTCCATCTTCTCTCCTCCAAACTGTTACCCCCAATCCTAAGAGTGATTTACTTAGTCAAGCAATCTTCCTCCTTCACTCTTCTTCTCCCTCTCTTTCCTTCCTTTTCAACCAAACCCAACTCTCTCTCTCCCCACCACAAACTCATCTCTCCTTCTCTCTTCTCCACCTCCGCTCACGCCCCAGTTATCTAGTATATGTTGAAAGTTGAAACTGTTGAATTATCGTTATGAAATATTGCGATATCTACTGAATCATGAGATATATGGTGTCTTAACTCTTAACCCATTGATATGCCGTCGGCATTTTGGTATCCTTTGAAACGTTTGTAATCTGCCGATACATTTTCGACATATTCTAAGATTTCAGGCTAAATATTTCGACCAATATCGGCATTTTATTCTCTGTCCTCATAAACTTCTGATTATGAACAGCGTCAAAAAAAATGGAAGAACCTTAAAACTTGAAAACCAACACACAAAGAGATGATAACACCTTGTTTGCCACGCAATATCCGTTACACCATTACACCATGTTCACTCTTCTTCAAACGACAAACAACAACTTCACTTCACTTCACTGAAAGAAAAACCATATCCTCAAAGCCCCTTCAACCCCTTCAACTTCCACTCTTTCTTAAACCACCCATATACACTACAACTATCTATGAACTCAAAACATTTCAAAACTGGGCTAATAACCTTGCTATATCAACTGGGTCAAAGTTTTTAGACTTAGATAATGGTCCAGAGTCAAGTCTTTTATGTAGAGAACTTAACTGGTTACTTGAAGATGTAGTTGAAAGTGAGTGGCCAACTAGTTTTCTCACTCTAGGCACTGTTGAAAATGAAAGAGTAGTGAAAATGAAGACAGAAATGGAACATCTTTATGTGTTGTGGAAACAAAGGATTGAAGAAAGAAGGCCATTTCAGTATATTGTTGGTTGTGAACATTGGAGGGATTTGGTTTTGTGTGTTCAAGAAGGTGTTTTGATACCTAGACCTGAAACTGAATTGATTGTTGATATGGTGGAAGAAGTGGTTTTGGAAAATGAGGTGATGAAAGAAGGGGTGTGGCTTGATTTAGGTACTGGAAGTGGTGCTCTTGGTGTAGCAATTGGGAGGGTTTTAGGAAAAGAGGGGAGAGTTATCGCTACGGATTTGAGCCCGGTTGCAGCATCTGTCACGTCGTTTAATGTCCAGAGGTATGGTTTACAGGTCAGTTATTTAGAATTTGTCATAATATGATTTTATTTTGTTATATACATGAATGCATTGTGGTTTTGGCCCTTTTTTTTTTGTTTATTGATTCAGTTCAAAAGTGTAAATAATGACAGATAAAGGGGAAAAAATAATATGAAGAACTAGTAGATGGTAACGAAACAAATTGTAATTCTTGTTGCATTGATTGGACTCGATGTAGATTTAGAAAGTGAAAGAGACTTTACAGATTGAAAACTTACGCTATCTCGATAGAGAAATTTGTGCAATCCTATTCACCATGGTTACTTTTGTGTACTTCTATTGGTTTACCATCAACTCAAAATTTTCAACTTTATGGCATTTCCAGGATAAAGTTGAGATAAGGATAGGCTCTTGGTTTGAACCTTTGGAGGATGTCAAAGGCAAGCTTGTGGGCATAGTGAGTAATCCACCATACATTCCAAGTGAAGATATTCCTGGATTGCAAGCTGAAGTGGTTAGACACGAACCGAAACTTGCACTTGATGGAGGTGAAACTGGTATGGATGATCTTCTTCAGCTATGTGAAGGAGCTGCTTCATTTTTGAAGCCTGGTGGATTCTTTGTTTTTGAGGTATGGATCTTTCTTTCCCATATACCATTCTCCTCCGCCGCTAGACTGCTCAATAAATTTCTAGCAATTCATAGAACAAATATCCTTTTTCGAAGCTTCTTTTTAAAGTGAATGAGAACTTTCTAGTTAAACATGTGAGGTCGCAACCATTTCCTAGGAGGTGATGAAAAACTTCGCATGCTTACTGAGTTACTGTGTTCTACTTTAACACATCAATTACGGGAACATATGAACTGTTACATATGCTAAAACACTCAAACATTACTCAGCTTGTAACTTATTGATTCACAAACACTGTAGTTACTGCTTGACTGCTTCAGAAGGAAGTCCCCTTACTTCCTTCTGCTGAACCATGTTGTGTTACCTTTATCTTATAATATGTTTTGTTGTTGCTCAGTATTGCGCTGTGCTAAGCGCACGCATTGTTGTGAATTGGTCAGTGATGGATATCAACAAAACTTGTTATTTGAAATAAGTTGGTTGATAGTTAAAACAGTTCTGAACATGGCAGAATGAAGAAAGTGGACAAGAGAATAGAATTAGGAATGCTATACTGAGGTATGTAAGCGCCAAAGTGTAGAAGATACAGAAGGGATAATTGGACACTTTAGAAATGCGTTGAAACTTAGATTCAGTTTTAATGGTGTTGTGTTAGACAGGTAACTGTCTTGGTTGAGTCAAATAGCATTGTCAGGGGTAAAAGTCTACCCTGAAAGCTAAACTTATGAGGGCTGCAATTTTAACAGACTGCAAAGCTATGAATTACCAAGAAAAATGCAGTTTACTAAGACCACACAAGAAAACTAGGGGGTTGTGCGAAAGGATATATGGTAATGGTATTGGTCAAAATATGAGGCGCGCTTTAGAATAAGACATGTTATTGCAGAAATTGTCAGAACAAGTTTTCATTGTCACTGAGGCCGAATTGGAGGAATTTAAAATAAAATAAAATAAAATTGACTACTAACTCCTATTGTCCTCTTTCAAATTTGACAAATTGCTTTAATCAGATCAAGTAGTCCTGTGTAGTTTTATACATCTATGGACTTTATTTGGCTACATATAATGAGTTACTCCATGGTGTCTTTATTGTGGCCAACAGATTGCAAAATCACTCAATTTGTTGTGAGAACTCATGATTATATTGTTGCGAGTTGTTGCATATCTTCTTATTTTAGTTTCTTATTTTGGTCCTTGCTTTTAATCTTTGTTGCAGACAAATGGTGAGAAGCAGTCCAAATACCTGGTGGATTTCATGGACACCAAAACAAAGGGTAGCTTTCGACATTTAAAAATAGTATCTGACTTTGCTGGTGTTCAGCGGTTTGTCATAGGATATCGGAATTAATAGATGATCTGCGCCAATTCCCCATCATTTTGCATTTGGCATTGTTGAACATAAGAGTTGTAGTTAGGTAGTGATGTAAGTAAAAATTGTCCTTCAGGTGCTAACTCTAGTGCTACAGTTGGACAAACTGAAATCATAAACGGATTTAAGAGAGTATTGATATGTTGTAGCTCTATCCTAGTTCTGTTCTGACCAACTGGTGCTGGTGCTTATATTTCTTTTCATCGCAACCATCTGTGACATAAACGAAGATTATTAAAATCAAGTCATTGTTTTGTAAAAGTAAAGAAATACTTCATGTCAACTTATAGGAGAGGAGGAATGTCTTAGACTGATATTCTATGGAACCAGGACGTGGATAAGATATACAAATATACGTTGAGTGGATATATAGTGGATTTAGATAAACTGCCAAAGACTCAAAGAGCCACTTTGGGTGGCCAAAACTCTAAATTATCAGGTGACCGACCATTTGTACATCAAATACCTCATTGCTTCCACTTACAACCAATGTTTCTGTTAATCCTGTTATGATGTAGACACAAAGTACGTTTTGGTCTCACACTCTCGTCAGCTATTTGTGTGCAATCACGACTTTTTGTTTTATCAGCTTTTATGTGTGTTCAAACCTCTGGTATCATCACCCAAAGGTTTTACCAATTTTACTAGTATGGTGTCTGCCACACAAGAGATGTGGGTTTGATTCTTGCCACTTACAAATTTAAATAATACATACTACCTTCTTTCATTATTGTTTTTCCTTTTGTTCTTTGGAAATCACGTTTACCTTAAATAATATATAGTTACATACTACTTTCTTCCATTGTTGTTTTTCCTTTTGTTCTTTGCGAAGTGCAACTGTGCAACCAGCAATTAGAAAACAGAATCACCAATCTAATATTTAGATGCAAGTGGGATATGAGACCTTTTCCTAGAATAGCAATGTATACTAATCATTGCTGACATTTTGCACTAAGACAGCACACAAGAATCGACGCCTTGAATGCTATATCTTCCCAAACACACCCAAAATGTCATGCACGTCAACATTACTCGAGATATTAATGAATAGAAGTCTAGAATGGATGGGTACTTCAGCTAATAGACATTAATAGATAGAGATAGATATTTGAAAACGAAGAATTTAATGGGTATAACGTGCAATCTTTTCTTAAAATGGATTCACACAGTGAAAATCATTCCACAACAGATTTATTATATTCTTGGGCTACAACGGAATATCTTCATAGGGATAAGGGTTCCGAAACCTTTGAATATGTGATTCGGTCTGAAAATAAAAAATAATATCCGTCTTGGATCTTGTCCCTCTATGAGGATATCCTAGAGCCCTTTATTATATTCTTTTTAGTGACTACATCATGCAGCACTTATGGTTTGAAATATCTTGCATAAAAATGGTTTCTAAATTTGTTTTTAGGTGCTTAATTAGTTTGTTTACTACTAAGTACTAATCTGATAGCAACTTCGCACACTGATTTTGTTCATGGACTGACTGTGTGAGATCTCTTTGATAACCGTGTTTAGATATAGACTATTAAGATCATTCTAATCTCACCATTGACTCTCTATCTTGTAATCTTTCCTCCATTTCACCATCAACCAAATTCCGGTTATAGAAGAGGAACCGGACTCTTTGTTTATAGTCGGTGCCACATCAGTCATGACATAAGCTGGATTTTGTCAAATGGTGGTGTGACTGTGTGAGTAGGTTGTTTGATAAGCTCAATGTGTTTAGACGTCTAGTACTATTAAGTCAAGATCAATCTTATTCAATAATCAACCATTTTATATTTTTTTAGGATAAAATCCATGTTCCGACCATGTTAGCTCATTGTGTGTGACCCGTCTTGACAAAATTTTCATTGACTCTCTAATCTCTATCTTGTAATCTTTGCTCCATTTCACTACCAACCAAATTCAAGCAAAACTACTTCGATCGCGAAATACTTTGACTTTTGACTTGCCCTTTCAAATTTTCAAATTTGTGTCCCAAACATTTATGGAAGTATCGTTTTCATTGTAAAGGTGTATAATATGTTGCATGGATGCGGACCCAGACACTAATACGGACACGGACACAAACACAGCGACTCAATTATATTTCAAAAAATTAACACATGGCAAAGGACGCAGAAATTAATTAGTATTTATAATTTTATTTTATATAAATTGAACATTAAAAACTAAATTAAATATATCAACATTCATAAATTCAAAACTATTAAAGATAAATAGTCACAAAAATTAAATTTCATATTTCCTAATCAAACTTTAAAAACATGTCATAAGTCTTAACAAAATTAAAATTAAAATAAAAAAATTAAAATTTTTAATATTATTTTATATTTTTTTGAATTAAAATCCGTATTCTATGTTGACTGAGTCTAGTTTAGTTGACTACGTCCGACGCGCGTCCATGCCGTGTTCGCATCCACCCGAGGCACCCATTGGTAAGTGTGTCCGTACTTTAGGGGGTGTTTTGTTTGTAGCTAAAATAGTCAACGGTCCCAAGATATGTGGGTCAGTAGCAGTAGATCTATCTTTCCTTAATTGAGTTCGTGTGATAACGTGTCTACATCTAAGAAAAGCAAAGAAAAGTTAGTTAACGTGTATGAAATTCCAAATCTCAAGAAATTAGTGTTAGAGATCCACGGTTAATACATAAACACATGACGTGAATCTTCTCAAGTAATTAACTTCGTAGGAGTATGTTAACAAAACTACTTAAACAAGTCAAAGTCAAATACTTAGTTCTTTCGTTCCCGCTATAAATACGACACATATGTGAACTTGTTTTACAAAAAAACACACACACACACACAACAGAAAAGAGACTTCATCTCATTCTACAACACTTGGAACGAACATAAAACAATGGTTCTTTCTCTTTTCTGAAAAGAAACTTACTTTCCTCAGGTATATACACATATCTTGATTTTTGTGGAAATTTATTTAGTATATGTCGAGATATTTTAAGGTTGGTATGTTTGAGATATTGAGATTGTTTGTTTACTTTTGAGTTGAAATAGATATATCATATATGATTGTATGGGAATAAAGATTAAATTTTTAGACTATGTAATGAGTGTAGATTATAGAAAAAGAATTCACTTTAGGAGCTGTAACACTTTAAAGAATATTAGAATATTGTGTAGAGTGTATACACATCACTAATTTTGCCAGTGTACAATTAATCATGGAAAATAAAGTAGAAGTTGTTGATGCTATTGTGTACAAGGAAAAGAATATAAAGGGGCACTATTTACTGACTTACGAAAACCTGCTTGTTCTTGATTTTTTGGTTACATTGCCAAGTTGATTAGAGTTATGGCCTTATGGGCAGGAAATTTTGGATGATATTTGATGGTTGTTTCTTTTGAACAGGGGTATTGCATTGAAAGAATAAGAGTTTAATACTTGTGACTCTTGGTGTGGTGCAATGGCGACGAATGTTACAGGACAGCCATGTCCATTACCAATGAAGGCGACATCTAATGGAGTATTTCAAGGGGATAATCCTCTTAATTTTTCACTCCCTCTTCTCATTTTGCAAATATGTATTGTACTTTTCGTGTCTCGCACTCTTGCGCTTCTTCTAAAGCCTATGAGACAGCCTCGTGTGATCGCCGAGATTATCGTAAGTATTTTCTGTTGGTTTTACATTACTTTGATTTCTACTGAGTGACAATTTTTAAGAATCAAGATAAAAAATTACTAGGCTGACAAATATGCAATTAAATTAGATGTGTTTTCCTAGAGTCATTAGCTAAGTGAAACTTGAATAATAGTGCATTGGTGGTTCTTTAAAGCTGAAAGCATGATACATGTATCTCTATTTGCTGTTAAAATTGTATTATTTGGTGGAATTTACATAATAAAATACTTTCACCTATATGGAATGCATTCTTTTTTTAATGTTAGATGTTTTATTTACTTATTCCAGGGAGGTGTATTGCTAGGACCATCAGCTCTGGGTCGCAATAAATCTTATCTTCATCATGTTTTTCCTGCCAAGAGCCTCACAGTGCTGGATACTTTAGCCAACATCGGTCTTCTCTTGTTTCTCTTCCTGGTCGGCGTAGAATTAGACCCAAAGTCCTTACGTCAAACTGGAAAGAAAGCCTTTGCCATTGCTGTTGCAGGGATCAGCGTACCATTTGCTTTAGGAATGGGAGATTCGTTTGGTCTCCGGAAAACTATTTCCAAGGGTGTGGACCAAGCTCCATTTCTTGTCTTCATGGGCGTAGCTCTTTCTATTACAGCCTTCCCCGTTTTAGCTCGTATACTAGCTGAGTTGAAACTTTTAACTACTGATGTTGGTAGAATGGCCATGTCGGCGGCTGCTGTAAATGATGTGGTTGCATGGATCCTGCTTGCCCTCGCCATTGCTCTCAGTGGCTCTGGACGTTCCCCTGCTATCTCTGTTTACGTTCTCATTGCTGGGTCCGTGTTTGTAGCTGTTGCCATATTCCTTTTCCGTCCGATCTTCTCATGGATGGCCAAGCGTTGCCCTGAGGGTGAACCCGTGAATGAGACGTATATTTGTGCCTCTTTAGCTCTTGTGCTCGCTGCTGGCTTTGTCACAGATGCTATCGGTATCCATGCACTCTTTGGGGCCTTTGTGGTTGGTATTCTTGTCCCAAAAGAAGGGCCATTTGCTGGTGCTCTAGTGGAGAAGGTGGAGGATTTGGTATCTGGTCTCTTCCTCCCTCTATACTTTGCTTCAAGCGGTTTGAAAACTGATGTAACCACCATTCAAGGTGTGCAGTCGTGGGGACTCTTGGTCATGGTAATAGGTACAGCATGTGTTGGCAAGATTTTTGGAACTGTAATGGTCTCTCTCGCTTGCAAAATACCTTTTCGCGAGTCTCTGGCCTTGGGGTTTCTCATGAATACTAAAGGGTTGGTGGAACTCATTGTTCTCAACATTGGAAAAGAGAGAAAGGTATACTTCAATGTTTGGGTTTTTTACACGTGATCATTTGATAGATTCTACTTGGTAATTTCACCAATGTGTGTTGTTTTTCTCTCAACAATTTAATTATTTCTTCCCCAAATTTGCATATGATGACGATTATGGTCATTTCCTTTTCACAGGGACTGTCTTGCATTAGGACAGTCTTTTTTGTTTATTTTACCCATGCCCAAAGAAGGGAATAAATACTTGCCAACCTTTATTCTATATTCTTAATTTTTTTTCTTTTGTGCTATATAACAAGATAGCGTTTCTCTTCCATCTCTATTTCAGGTGTTGAATGATCAGACATTTGCAATCATGGTACTCATGGCTCTTTTCACGACTTTCATCACCACACCACTCGTCATGGCAGTATATAATCCGGCTAAAATGGCCAACAAAGTTGATTACAAGCATAGAAAGATACAGAGGAAAGATACAAATACCCAGTTTAGGATTTTAGCTTGTTTTCACAGCTCAAGGAACATCCCAACAATGATAAATCTCATTGAGGCCTCCCGTGGGACTGAGAGGGGAAGGTATCGCGTGTCTATGCGATGCACCTCATGGAGCTCTCTGAAAGGACGTCGGCTATTCTCATGGTCCACAAGGCAAGGAGAAATGGGTTACCATTTTCGAGCAAGCTAAACCAGTCTGATAAAGACCATGTGGTTGTTGCATTTGAGAGTTTTCAACAGCTGAGCAATGTCTGCATCCGACCAATGAAAGCTATATCTTCCATGACTGGAATGCATGAGGATATCTGTACAAGTGCTGAGAACAAACAAGTAGCAATGGTGATTCTCCCATACCACAAGCATCAAAGGTTGGATGGTACATTGGAGACCACGCGTGCTGACTTCCATTTGATCAACCAGAGGGTTCTTGAGCACGCGCCTTGCTCAGTTGGGATCCTTGTTGACCGTGGACTTGGTGGTAATACTCATATAGCTGCAAGCCAATTTTCTTCAACTATCACTGTCATCTACTTTGGGGGACCAGATGACCATGAAGCGCTGGCCTATGGTTCTCGCATGGCTGAGCACCCGGGTATCAAACTGGTAGTTGTTCACTTCATTATTGAGGATAGGCCAGCTGAAGAGACGTTTACAATTACTGTTGAAAAGAAAGATGATGGAGTAGATGAGTTCCTTGTTGAGTTTCAGCAGAAGATTCCTGGTAATGGCTCAGTCCAATATGAGGAAAGGTTGGTTTCAGACACCGCAGATATAATTGCCAAAGCTCGAGAATTTAGTCGGTGCAATTTGTTTCTTGTGGGTCGAAATCCAGATGGAGTGTTGGCTTCTGCCGTGAGTGGAAGGATTAACTGCCAAGACCTGGGGCCAGTGGGCAGCTTATTAATATCGCCTGAGTTTCCATCTACAGCTTCTGTTTTAGTTGTGCAACAACACCGTCTTGGAATTTAATCCTGTCCTAGGAAGTTAATTTGTACTTAATCAATAAGATTAAATTTGTACATTGGGACTAGAGAATTAGACTCCAACAAAAATTTTACCAGAAATTTGATATTCAGATTTTGTAATTGTATAAGATCACTGTGTTTCCATTTTCCAACCATAATCATGCAAACCAAATAACTGGATCTAGCATCTGTTGTTCCAAGGTAATTACTGTTATTTATCTTTTGCTAATTTATCCAATGCTGCTGTATAAATTTTATTCTTATTGCTGGTATAATTGCTTTGGATATCTGGTATTGTACTATTATTATAGAAGAGGTGATAGGGTTAATTATAGGGTATAAGGTCATCACAATTAGCTATACATTCTAGTTATTTTAGTTTGGAGTTGGCTGTTTCTGTGATATCCCATGGTGAGGAGTCACGGTTACTCATTGTGTGGTCTCACTTGATTGAGTTGATTCACTTAGGCAGTTGTCAAAGATCTTGGATCTTGGTAGAAAAGGCTGCCGAGATATGATGAATTAGCATTGTACTATGATGTTTTGCTATCTTGTGCCAGTGGTATCTCTCATAATCGATGCTTTGAACTACGCTGTTATGCTTTATTGACTTCGGTTGGCAACAGTGATTGTGCCCTGTATCTGTATATGTGACTTTGGTTCCATCATCTGTTCAAATCTTGAAGGCAATGGATATAAATCAAACTTCTTATGTCACTACCCCACGCTTCTTGACTTAGCAGTAGAGCTGCGTGTGGTGGAGACATGTAAATCACAGTGGGGATAATCGAAAGTATAGTAACTCGAAGATACTTCATTGTTGAAAGAAATTATTTGTATCTCTTGAAATACAGGAACCTATTGGTAGGTAAATTAAGGATTTACCTGTTCATCTTGGCGAGGCAAAATTGGCTGTGATGGATTTTTCTTGCTTCATATCTTAATTCTTGCATGATTGGTTACAATTACTTTCACCCAAATATGGTACCTTTAAATAAGTTAATTAGTTACGGCCTTTAGTGTAATATGAATTCAAGAAAGTGGGCTATAGAGCTGCTTCAAAAATAAAATTACTTTTAAAGACCCGGAAGTATTATTTTTGGGTTTTAATACCATTTTGGTTATTTTCATTGTTAAAAGTCGTTATTTTTTAAAATATTTTAGAATTTGGGGATATGATTCGAGACCGCCAGCGAAACTTTTTTTTTCAAAAAAAATCGTCTTCTCTTTTACCCTTTAACCATTTTTCATAGGGAAAAAACAAAAAAAATTTAACATTTTAAAATGCAGATGTACCACGGTATAAACTTATACATTTTAAAATGCAGATGCACCATGTTATAAATTTATATATTTTAAAATGCAGATGCACCACGTTATAAACTTATACATTTTAAAATGCATACACACTACGCATTTTAAAATGCAGATACAAAATATATTTGATTATTTATTTTGTGGGTTTGATTAACTACTATTAAATGCAATGGGTTGGTTTAGGGTTTAATGTTTAGAAATTTATGATATAGGGGTTAGGGTTTAGTGTTTTAAGGTTTAGGGTTTAGGCTTAGGGTCTAATTTATAGGGGTTAGGATTTAGTGTCTTAAGGTTTAGGGTTTATACTTAGGGTCTAGTTTATAAAGATTTTGGGTTTATTTTTAACGACTAGTTTATTGGAGGCATAATATTTTTTTTTTTTCATTATATGCATTTTTAAATGTAAAGTTTATAAGGGGTTTTTTTGTTTTGCATCCCACTACGACTTTCCAAGTGAAAGATATTTTCGCTATTCCTGGTAAAGTTGGGTAACATGTGGTCAATTCCATATTAGTGTTAAATTCTAAAAATTCAAGAGGAGTCTTAAGACTACTAAAATATTGCACCATGTTATACATTTAATATTTTAAAATATAGATTTTAATGGTATCAAAATCATCAACGTGTTGGATAAATGAGCTTGCTAATGTCCCTGCATTGGGAAGAAGATGGTTGCAGCCATGTACATTATAACCAGTTTTACAAAATCTCCCAATGCGTACATATCGCGTCTAATTAATGAGTTCTTTATTGCATCCACCACAACAGATTTCTGTAAGACTCCTTCCCCCTCAAAACTCCTCAAATAGAAATCACTCTTTTGGCTCCAGTATGTGTTCCTTGGGAAAACTTGTACCATTTTTCCTTCTAGTGGTGGTAGCCCAAACGTTAATGCAATATCTTTCTCTGATAGTTTCAAGAGTTTATCACCAATTCTAAAGGCATCTTCCTCATAAGAGTATGTTCCTATAACAGATATTATGTTGCTTGCTGTTTTGGTCACGATAGAGTCCCTATCGAATCTTTTTTCGTAAAACAACATGAAGAAACTCCCAAAAGGTGTACCTCTAAATAAGTACAAGTGGTGCTCATTGATTTTGTCCCGGATCCCATTGATTAAGTCGTATAGTCCCTTGAGATTGCATCGATATTCTCCAAATGAGCTACTTTCCATATCTTCTTCAACTGGTTTTGGAATCTCCTTCTGAACTTTATGTTTTGGATCATCTTCAAAATCTGAGTCAGAGTTTTCCCCATCTGCACTGCTAAAATGAAATACAAAATGAATTTGCATTTTGAAATATATGACCAATGAAGTGATTTTACATTTTTAAATGTTGCTAGAGATTTCACATTTCAAAAAGTTGGCATACGCATTCCTAAAACAAATTGAAACCTTTATTTACTAATTACAATATAAGTAATGCTTATAAACAATTCAGTTCTTTTTTTTGTTCACAATGACAGTTAATGCTAACCAATCAAATAAAAGTTTTATAAGGAAAGTGAGTGAAACATCTATGTTTTTTAAAATGTTTTTGAAAATATGAATTCTGATTTTGGAAATAAATGAGAAATTAATCGAAGATGCTAATTGCTATACGTTGAATTCACTAATTAATAAATTTCTATATATGATAATATTAAAATTTGTTAAAATTGGAAACAAATTTATTACATACCTTTGATCACGATTCGCAATTGACGTCTTCTTCATTTTTGATCTCTAACAAACTTAATTTTCTCGAGAATTTAGTTCTTTAAATTGAGTAACTTTTCATATCTAAAAAATTTGATTCAGTTTCTTTTTTGGTGTGAAAATCAAATTTTTGTTTTGCATCCCACTACTGGGTAGTTAGTCGGTTCTGCTGGTTTATAAGTGAGGATATTTTTGTCTATTCATGGTAAAATTGGATAACAGGTGTCAGTTCTGTATTATGGTCAAATTGGGGGATTAAATTCTAAAAAAGTTTAAGAGGAGTATTAGGACTACTAAATATTTATAACTAACTCCTCTAGACTAATTTTCTGAATATGAATTTGTGTGAATTTTACAATTTTTGTTTTTAAAATTATGAATTAAATTCAAAATTATTTTTACTTTGTCTATAAACTAAGGTCTGCTTCTAGCCTTTGCCTTTGAGTGTGTCGTATGTCGTATCACCTTGGCAGTGAACAAAATATATCAAATGGGACAACACTCTCTTTTATTATTATTATTATTATTATGCTCAAGTTTTCATTGTTAATTTGAACTTATTATCATTTTGATCTTGGGAGAAAGAGGGAAGTAGAGGGTCTTGGGCCTATTTAGTTCTCGGTTTTCCTAATTCCAAAATTATGTTATACGCCTTGTTCATACATTAATTAATGAGTTACTGAAGCATGCTTGTGTTGATCAGAACTTTGTTTCATGTCTTGTTTGAGTTACTAAAACATGCTTGTGTTGATCACAACTTTGTTCCATGTCTTGTTTGGATTAAAAATAAGCTGTAGCTATGGGGCGTTATGCCAAAGACATGGATCAATTCAATTGGTATTGTAGTGATTTTACGTGAAGTTATGTAACTTTAAGAACATAGGAGTTAAATAAAATTTCAATTGTCTCATTTTGACTTGTTGCCCAGTTTACAAGTGATTTTGTTATATGAAAATCTAGTTATTGTCTTTTTTTATCAGTAAAATCACTTGATTGTTTATTATAGATAAGTATAAAGTATAAACTAGTTGTATGTGACCCTGTGCTACGCATTGGTTTTTGTAAGGTTTTGCAAGAAACTAGCCCCATACTAAAAGATCGATCTGTTAGTATTATGGTACTTTTTGGCATCTCCATCATTAGATAGGCATAGGAATGTTGCACCCAACACGACTTGAAAGAAGTGAAATAGCTTCAAGATCCTCGTTCTCAAGTTCTATATTCAAAACTCAAAAGTGAGTTGGATGACAAAAACGAGCTTGTGTCTGTATTCAATGTACACCTACTTCTTCGGACTCTCTGTTTGTACTCGAAGCATTCCGTGATTTTCTCTCACTGGAGCCAACACTAGGATTTCCTACACTAGACACATATTTTCTCTATAACTTGACTCATCTTCTTAACAGATTGAAGCTTCTGTCTTTTATTCCAAGGCTCCATTTCATGGTTGTGCTCGTCATGTAATTTTGACATAAGCCACTTGTTCCCACTCCTTCTCCTCAATGATATACACGCTTTTACGATCAGTTCTATAATCAACTTTACCCGAACTTGTACTTTCTCAGCTATGATCTTTCACTCCTTGACGAGGATATTTCGTTAAGGTGATTTAATTGGGCACTCATCAAATTGCGTTGGGCAACCCCCCCAAAAAAAAGGAAATATTATAAGTTTGCCATATTACAAGTTTGTCATGAAAGTCCAAGCCCAACAACCAATCCAACCAACCGGTCTCGCCATGTTGAAACCCCCGAGTCATTTCAATGTATACTCAAACGGTCTCGCCATGTATACACTCAAACGGTTTCGTCATATCGTTTCAATGTACACTCAAACGGTCTCACCATGTATACACTCAAACAGTTTCACCATGTTGTTTCAGTGTATACTCAAATATAATGGTCTCGCCATGTCGTTTCAATATATAATCAAGTGGTCTCGCGTGTCGTTTGAGACAAAACTCTTGGGTTTTTAGCTAGACGATATGGTGGGATCGTTTAGGCAATCTCCAAGACGACATGGCTAGGTCATTTGGAGACTCTCTTAGGTGACATAGCCGAGTCGTTTAGACTAAAAAAATTGATAAATTCATTTTGTTTTTTGGTCACTTTCATATCCCTTTCCAAACATAAATTCCACTTTCGTGTCGGGATTGTCACATGCTACATCAATAGATTTGTCAATGCTAGAAAGTTCAAAACGAGAAAATTTTCAATTTCAATTTTTGGAAAAAAAAAAAAAATCAATTTCAAATTTTGGATTCCTTTGGTATGCTTTCTTAACTCGGTCCAAGAACACTATCCGAATAATGTATCCACCTTTCCAAATCGTTGCTAATTCACCAAAATTGAGATTCCAATCCTTTCAAGCTCATTGGAGAAGATGTTGTTGCTAGAAAAGATGAAGTTCGAAAAGGTTGTAACCGGTTTTCCCGGTTTCTCTTTTTAGGTGGGGTTTATTGGGCTATTGCTATTGCTATTGGACTTGGTTGTTGGGCTTGGGCTGGAGGCTGTCCAATGCAATTTCGTGAGTGTCCAATACAAGACCCTGGGTTTATTTGGAATGGAGGAGAGAAGAGAAACCGTTCAAATGGAATTGAATGTAGGGGACAAAACTAAAAAGAACAAAATTCCGAAATAATGAACCAAAAAACCCACCCGTATTTCAAAAATACTCTCAAGGACAATAGTTGACTTTTGTCCGAAAAAGACAATAGTGTCCTGGTATCTGAAAAGATAATAGTATGCTACCTTAGTATGCACAGACATCAATGCATACCAAACATTACAAAGAAAATGTTATGCAATAGTGTTAGTGCATACTACCTCTTGGTATGCAAAGTATGCACAAACGCCGCGTCGGTCATACTAAACATCATTAAAGAAAAATGGTATGCACAAGTGTCAAGATACTTACTACCTCTTGATATCTGATGTATGCATTGCACGGGCGTCGATACATACAAAACATCATGAAAGAAAATCAATTGTATAAGTATAATGATGATATCTGATACCACTTTCTACCACGCGTATGTATCTGCATACCGGTCGCATACCAAACATAAAATTAGAAAATTAAAAAGTAAAAAAAAAAAAAAGTCAAGTCTGTCCTTATTAATAATTAAAACATGAAATCTGATTTTTCTAGTAGTTATAAGCCAAAAAATGTTCTTATCAATGGTTTCAAAACCCAACTGTTCCTAGACTATGATTAAAATTTGAAATTGGGCCTTTTGGCTTATTTCTTGTTGAATGTATTGGGCTATAGATTTGTCAGTTGTATTCATTCACGTGAATTGAATGCCTTCCTATTTGTTTTTACTTTTCGTTTTAGTTTCTCGATTATTTCCATTTTCTTTTTATTATTTGGAAACTAAAAAATCTTTAGTGACGAAACCAGTTTGCTGACTTCTCTAATCTAACTTTTAGTATCAGGACTCTTTATGGTCGAAACTCGCGGGATTTCTATTCTTGCAAAAAGTGTAGGGAATAAATAGGAAGGAGGTGGTTTATAATAGTGTGGGGAGGTGTTACAAAATAATGGAATAGGAAAGAGGTGGCTTACATTAGTGCAAGGAGTGGGCAGGAGGTATTGCTAACAGTACGTTTGGCAATATTGAGAATTCTCATCTTAACCGAAATTGGTGGGTTTTCTTATTCTCATGTGTGTTTGGTTGCAAATAGCTGATGAAAATTAGAATTCTAACAAGACTTAGATTATTACTTTGGTGAGAATTTGATTCTCACCAAAAACCATATTAATTGGGATTCTCACGTAGTTAAAGATAGTTAATTTCTTAAATATAGTTAACAAAAACGTGCACCTTTAGAAAGAGGAGTTTGTGATATAGTGGTCCTAAAATATAGAAGAGTTTTAAAGAACCCTTATTTAATTAAATGACAAGTGTACATGTTTTCTAATGGACTAAGAGAATTCTCATGGACAACCAAACAACTCTATTTCTCACATTATCAATGAGAATTCAATTCTCTAGAATTCTCACTAGAATTATAATTCCTGTTTCCACCGTACTCTAAATAAAAATGAGGAGTGGAGCGATATAATTGGGATGTGTTTGAGTAGACCTGTGAATAATAACTGCAGCAGTAGTCATGATGGCACTCCATGTCAAGGCCCAAAATATCGATATTAATGAATATATAGGTGTACCCAAAAACCGATATATATCGGATATATCTATTTTTTTGGTGACCAGTCCAAACTATTTAAAATATTGAAAATATTGAAAATATCATATATATCGGAAATATAATATCAAAAATATCGGAAATATATTGAAAATATCGGATTTATATTAAAAATGGTCAAAAAGTCAACCGACATATATCGTAAATATAATATATATCTATTATATCGGCGATATAAAGTTTTATATCGGAAATTCCGATATATATCGGAAAAAAAAGAGTTCTATATTTGGTGGTTATATATCGGAAATATCGATGTCGGTGTATCAAAATACCGATATATATCGAGATATATCGAATATATCAGCGATATTTTGGTCCTTGCTCCACGTGAGTGAAGAGACGATTGGGCTGCTTCAACTGTGTGCAAATGAAGGCATGTTTTGAAGAAATGCCGGTATGAGTACGTGTTGAAGGTATATCTACATGCTCTTAGATTTATTGCAAAAACTAATTATAACATTGTTTCTTAGTGTTATACAAAACTAACTAGAAATTTTAGTAAAAATACTACATCCATCAACACAACTACATATCAAATTTCCAGAGTTGAACTTCAACACATAAAAGAGTGATATAGACATATAGTATGTTCATGTGTTGCGCATAAATACGAATATCAGATTAGAACACAGTCCACAGACATATATTTACTCAATCAAAGCACTTGTTGTAGACAAGCAGAGCACCTCCTAGTAGAAGGGCACCGAGAGTTACGCCCAAATCAACAGGCCAGTGGTACTTGCATTGCAATAGGAAATGTACATTAGAATAAGTGTGAAATGTAAACACTAAAGAAAGATAAAATGGGTTTCCCATATAATATTTTGTCTTTCAACATGAAAGCACAAAAGAACTCTACTGTGAAGGAATTTAATAGCATAAAATTAGGGCATGATTCTACCTCTGCTGTAGGTATCGCCAGTTGGAGCCCATTCATCCAGATGGTAGATTGGGTTGTATGTCAAGTATAATAAGTTTAGTTTCATACATTTGCTAAGCCGGCATGGTTCATATAACAATGTTTTTTTTTTTACTTCTCTATTTGTTTTTACAAAATTATCATTTATCATTTATTTTGAGTCCAAAACCATTAAAGATGGACAAACATGTCTTTGAATGTTTGATGGACTAATAAGACTAAAACAAATAGCCAAATGCTCAACCGGTTAGTTTGTATAATTCTAATCACTCATAATAAACCCGTAATCTCTCCCTATTTTCTTTCACTCTCAATTTTTAAATAAGCGTCAGACCTCAACCTAAAAAAACAAAAAAAAAAAAAAAAAAAAAAAATTCAGAAAGGACTTGCGACGCAGCTTGTTGCATGCTTGTCCTAATTATTTGTAAAACTCGTTATCATTATCAATAAAATTTCTACTTAAAAAAAAAACAAAACAACACGATAATGTTTTACTTTCAATATTGATCTTTTTCTCCACATAATAGTAGGGTTATATATACTTATAGTATTATAGAAAGTTAACAATTTGTTAAATTGTTGTAAACTTGCGGACTAAATTATATAGATATATATAGACATAGTAGTATCAATTAATGACTTAAGTGTTTAAGTAGTTAATTTCATCAGTCCATATTAAATTCTTAGTAGTCAACGCACTCTAGTTTTGTGAATTAAAATAAATATATAATTTTGTTGATTTTTATTGTTTAGACCTTCTCACCAAAAAAAAAAAAAATAAAAAAATTGCATACTTTTTTTTGGGACAGCCCAATTAACTAAATCAACGATTCTTGATCAATAATTAACTAACACCCCAATAAACAAAATCATATCATCCTTTCTTGACAAGTAACTAGCTAATACCCTAATTAATCACCACCACATTTGAGTAAATCAACACTTCTAGACAACAATCAGCAAACATTCCAATTAACCAATCTCAATTATAACTATAAATCAATAATTTTCAAACCTATTAAACTTTTAGAAAATCAACTATTCTAGACAACAATCATTTATTATTTTAACAAATTTCCACTACCGCACCCCCAAAAAAATTTCACAACTATAGTGAGATTATAATTAACAAAAAAAAAAGTATGAAAAAAAAATTAAATAATAAAAAACATTCTAATAAACCAATGTTTTTTTTACTTCTCTTTTTGCCTTACAAAATTATAATTTATTATTTATTTTGAGTCCAAAACCATTAAAGAGGGAAAAATATGTCTTTGAATGTTTGATGGGTTAATGAGACTAAAACAAATAGCCAAATGCCCAAAGCCCAACCGGTGAGTTTGTATAATTCTAATCACCCATAATAAACCCGTAACCTCTTCTTCCTTTCTTTCACTCTCAATTTTTAAACAAACATCAAACCTCAACCTAAAAAAACAAAAAACAAAAAAAAAAAAAAACAAATTCAGAAATGACTTGCGACACAGCTTGTTGCATGTTTGTCCTAATTATTTGTAAAACTCATTATCATTATCAATAAAATTTCTACTTAAAAAAAAAAAAAAAACAAACAAAAAAAACAAAACAACAACAACAATAAGGTAATGTTTTACTTTCAATATTAATCTTTTATAGTTTTCTCCACATGATAGTAGGGTTATATATATATACTTATATCATTATAGAAAGTTAACAATTTGTTAAATTGTTGTAGACTTGGAGACTAGATTATATAGATATATATAGTATTAATATTATCAATTAATGGCTTAAGTGCTTAAGTAGTTAATTTCATCAGTCCATATTAAATTCTTAATATTCAACGCACTCTAGTTTTGTGAATTGAAATAAATGCATAATTTTGTTGATCTTTATTGTTTAGACCTTCTGATAAAAAAAAAAAAAAAAAAAAAAAATTGCAGGTGGTGAGGACTCATAGTATGGTGGTGGTGAGGACTCATAGTATGGTGGTGATGAGGACTCATAGTATGGTGGTGGAGAGAGTGGTGGTGGTGGAGAGAGTGGGTTAGGGTTGTTGGGAATGCAGGATAGAATAAAAAGTATGAGTAGAAGCATTGCGAGAGTTGTTTTTTTTCTTAGAGAATGAGGGTTGAGTTTCTAACACAACACTACACTGTTTACTGTTTATATAGGAGAAGGATTTGTGGTTTGGGAAGGAGGGAGGTCTACTATGGTTGTATTGAAAGATAACTAATGAACAAAGGATTAGAGTAGGATTTTCCGTAGATTAGAGTAGGATAACTAATGAACAAAATGGGGTGGTTTGGGAAGGAGGGGGGGGTCCTTATTCTTTAGATTATGATTTCCCTAATCAAAGGGATTAGAGTAGGATTTTCCCTTTTCTAGCCGATGTATAACTAATGAACAAATCATCTAAGTTTTCTCCAAATCTTGTCATTGTATCAGAGCTACGGCTCCATTACCTTTCCTGTTCTTCCGCAAATTTTACATAATTTCTTGGGAGGATACAAGTCTGCCATCTATCGGCGACAAGATCTATCGGCACCAAGTTTATATGCAACTTAAAGCCTTTCCACCAAATCAGTAAGTGTGTAAGCATAACTGATAACCAGGGTGGGGGTAAGTAAAAGAGAACAAAAGTGACAAAAACTGTAAAGTCAAAACCTACCTACATCAATTTTGCTGATGCTGCAAACTGAAGTCTTCTTGGAACCTTCGTTCTACCTCGGACGTACCTCTGACACTCATCGTAAATCTGCTCGTAGGAGTGATTCTCAAAAGAAAAAGCTGTGTGGGATAAACATGGTGATCCCAGTGTAAATCATCTTAATCTCAGACTGAAACATGCTCTTGTATGTTTCATTCTTTGCCCAATTGAATGGACCCATTTTGGGATTTCGAATTTCATTTCCAAAACCGAAATCCAGTAAATTTCGACCTTATAGAATTCGAATTTCTTCTTCGCAATTATTTCCACTATATTTAAAATTTTGATTTTTGAAAAACCGAAATTCCAAGGTTCGAGTTTCGTTCGGAATCCTATCCTATCCCAAGAATTCGAATTCGCCCAAAGCACTTTGTCGTAAGCAAAACACATTAGGCTCTTTTCCTTTGGCATTAGCTCCGAGCCATCCACTTTTTCTGCAACTTTAATCATGAATTCCACCATCTCCTCGTATCGCTGAGCCTCAAAGGCCAACTTGGCCATGAATTTTTACCTCTCGTGAAATTCCCGATGCCATCTCAAGTTCTGCTCCAGTACTACACTCAGCCAGGAACCTATGATAGTCATTGTTTCTAGTAAGATCAAAATACTGAGAAAAGAAGAGTTCAATGTACTGTGACGAGCCTGAGGATGTGAGATGTGTTAAAAATTGTGTCTCGAGAACTTCCAAGATCGAATCACAGATCTTCATAAGGTCAGTCTCAGCATTGCTCTCAGGGTTACCCATATGTTCATCCAGGACTCTACCATAAATATCCTTGGACTTACCAGACAAGGCTGAAATATAGTAATTGGACATGAGATGGTGCAAAATCCGAGTGCAGAACCTGCTAAGATCAGCCCCAATCTTTCTCTTATACGTCTCCGTCAACAACGAGGCTTGCACTTTGCCCTTTTTCACCCGCTCAATGAAAGAGATAGACCTCCAAGAAGCCATCCTAGCACTGATGACATTCTTGTAGGCGAGACATAGTAGGTACCTCTCGTTTGTTGTTAGGCCCCACCCCTTATTAACACAGTCCCGCCGCTTTGTAACTTCCTCCATGAAGCCCACCATATCCTCGTCTCGCTTGGCCAGAATAGCCAATGTGGCCAAGTACACACAGTCATCGCTTTGTAGAAGTTGCAGGAGCTTTTTGATTTCCTCATATGATTTCAATTTCCTGCCCACCTCAGCACCATCTTTAAGAACCTACAATACAAGTAAGACGATGATATTAATCTAGCTTGTAATAGCCAAGTATAGTAGATGCAATGTATGCTCCTCTGTCAGCGCGCCTAGTGTTTGGTCGTCTCAAAACTGACTTGCAAAATCTTTCTACTGTTGTATAATGAATGGTTCTCTTTTGGGGAAGAAAAAAAAATGGATTTCCTTATCTATAATTAGGGATCGTCTACACCTTATTGTTTTGTTTTCAATATAAATTAGTACTTTATTTTGGTCTAGCTAAGGTAATAGTAAGAGGTTCTCCCATACGAACACAGATAAATATCAAGCTAACCTTCCTGTAAAATAAAGAGATTACTTCTTTGATAATTTATGTATAGAGATAGCCTTGGATTTGAACTTTCACATGCATACACCTCCCACCCCTTATACTAAAAATGCCAGAAGGACCACACTGAAATGAAATACTGCAGTCATGTCTCATGTCCTCTATTTTGTTATTGATGAAGGCAGCAAATTAAAACAGTTTTCTTCTTTTCAGCTGCTTAGTCATACGTTGTTAATAAACTTGCTTGCCAAGAGAACTTATTTGTTAAATAACTTCATTGCCAAGGAAACTAGTTGATTTCCTCCTGCCAGCTTAGGAGTCCCCTTTTCTTGTTTTAATTAGTGGACTAATTGAGCATTAGACTTACTAAGCAGATCAGGTTATATACCTCAACTTTTGGTACTGCGCCGTGCGGGATACTTTGTAGGAAGCAATTTGACCTTTGTATTCTCTGCAGGAGGGAGATAGTTAGAGAATGAAGAACATCTATTCTTTAACGTACTGTGTCTACTCACACTCAGTATGGAATATAGTGTTTAGAATGGCGAGCTATAAAGATAAAGAAGTGGCTATAAAGATAAAGAAGTGCAACATGGCAAGATGAACTGAAATAGAAAGAGAATCATGGGTTAGGCAAAGTAGGCAAGCAAGGCACATGTAGATTGTTGGTTAATTCTTTTTTTTGGATATGCATGGAAGGAAAAAAATTAATTAAAGAATTTTTCAGAGCACACAGAAATTAATTAAAGTCAGGTGGCAGTGGTAATCTTTAAAGATGTACAAATCAAAATGCATTCTCGTAAGTTTAAAATGAAGGATGAGCACAGGAGAGAGATAGAATGATGAGGATAAAGGAAAGACAGCAATCGTGCCCACCAAAAGCTTAAAGATGAATGTCATAGATCAGTCCACTGGGAAACATAACTCGCCATCGATCACTATGGAGGGAATGACATGGATCCAATTTTTTAACAAATAACTATAGAATCAAAGAAGGAAATGAACAAGAACGTACACAAGCGAAAAAACAGAAGGAATCAAGTAATATACCTGTGTAGCAATATCAACTGGTATGAGTGACCAGAGAACCTTCAAAATCCCGCTATATATCTTGTCAAGCTCAGACTCGATCTTGCTCCTGTACATCAGAATCATTCCGACATGTTCACTTCCTTTATTATCTTCCTCCAACTCAACAGAATATACAGCATTCCAAGATGCCCACCTAGCCTCAGTCACAGTCTCATACGCCACCAACAATAGGTTTAGCTCAACTAATGTAAGCTCTTCAACATCCACAGATTGTGCAGCTGTTTTTATAAACTTGAGCATTTCCTCATGCCGCCCAGCCCGTCCAGCTAACTTGGCCATGTACACATTTTGCTTGCGTGAAGACTCAACTGCCATCTTAGCTATATCAAGCTTTGTCGCAGCAAACTCATCGGGGAATACAAAACGACACATGCCAAATACAAAAAAATTAGAAAATGCACACGCCACAGTCCAATCTGGGAAGCCTGATGGGGATTAATAAGAAACCGGTGGAAAAGGTTGAGAAGCGAGTCACATATCATAATAGTCTGGCTATCAACGAGTAACAAACTCATCGGGGCTTAATACAAAACGATAATTCAATATATTTCAAAATTCGCCATATATTTTACATTTAAAATTTTGATATATAAGTATATAAATTTTTATTTTTACAATTTTATTCATGAAAAATAATACAAATATCATTTTATTTTATAAATTTTAATTTTAGTCCAATAAGCCTCATAATAGTTTTATATTTTATTTTTATTTTTTAAAAATAATAAAAATATATCTCGTGTTTTATTTTAAAATATTTCTTTAAATTGAAATATTTTACATTTAAAATTTTGATATATATATCAATTTATTTTTATTTTTACAATTTTATTAACGAAAAAATAATACAAATATCATTTTATTCAAACAGAATATTCGTTTATTCACAAACCTCAAAAAATTCACATTCGCTTTATGACAATAACAGTGGGATGACGAGTAATACTACACTGACACAGAATATCGACACAGTCAACCAACACAGTGGGATGGCTGGTGATGTGTGCTGGTGATGTGTTATGTACACGTAAGCAAAAGTCAAGAGACCATTTTTCTTTTCGTTTCTGTTTCTGCAATCAAAAACCCTTATTACCTTCTCGAGCGCTCTCTCTCTCCTCCACTACTACTACTGGAAATCGAAAATTGGAATAACCCAAATTCATTCTCCCAAAATTTCTACCCCCAAAATCAATCCCAAATAGGTTGACACCAAGCGAAACCCATTTCCTATTCGTTGTTCCCCATCTTCAAAACGAGTCAAATGTGATAAAGATCAAGTCTTTGGACTCTCAAAGATGTGTCACCAGGTAAATTGATTTGTTGAGGTTTCGTTTGTTAATTTGATCTAATTGATTGATTGGTTGATGTAGTGTCGACAAAGAATATCCCGTTTGTTGGCTAAATGCAAGAACCAGAGAAATAATAATAAGCTTTGCTGTATCAAATATTGCCAACAATGCCTCTTGAATAGGTTTGATTCCAATTTCATTTTCTTGTTGCGAGATTTGTTTCGATTTATTTACATTCTGTCTTAAAATAAATTGTTTGTTCACTCATTGGTTGTTAAATAAATTTATTTGCATTTATTTACATTGCAACTAAATTGTCTTAAATTCCATTTTGTTTAGGACATTATTTTGGCCGTGAATCTGAATTATAAGGGTAATTGACAGTTTGTTAACGATTTTGTGGGGTAAAAGGGAGGGAGTTCCTGCTATGACAGTTTGTTCTTAAGGTGCTATGATATGAAATTTATAGTTTTGCTACATTTGTTTGTATAAACATCATACACTATACAATTATACCCTGTGTATTGTTATACAATGGGATTGCTGAAGATTCAATTTTCTTCTCTTCAATTGTACAGTATATGCTTGCTTCTCTGAATGCATGCGCACAAGAGGTTGGAATGCGAGAGTGGGGAAATGGTGGTCCTGGCAATTTGATGCAGAATCCTGAAGAAACAGAATTTTTTAAAAGTGATGGGTCTTGGAATATGGCATATTTTTTCTTGAATGGTACTCTTGTATGTTGCTTCTACATGGGGAGAGGCTGTGTATGACGGCATAAACCATATTTTGGGGGACTGGAGTAAGCAATTTCTGGGAAATTGGCAGGGATGCACTGGCACTATGGCACCGAATCTCATCCATCTGAGTTGACTGCTGGTTACTACAATACCTCTATCAGAGATGGATACCTCCCCATAGCTCGCCTCTTTGGTAGGTATGGAGTGATCTTATGCTGTGTTGGCTTTGAAATGAGAGACTCGGAGGAGAAGCAGATGCATCCACTCAGCAGTTCAGAAGGGTTGCTTAGACAAATTCTGTTGGCTGCCAGGGCATCTGATCTACCTCTTGATGGTGAAAATTCTGCAGCAAGACTCAAACCAGTCATTGCAGCAGGTGCTGAAGATGTCCAGGTTTTATTCAGACGGTCTTGACGAGCTGTTCTTCTCCTTCAACTTTGTGAGAATGGGGCAGACTCTATTTGAACGTGATAACTGGACCTGCTTCACTGAATTTGTGAAGCAGATATCACATGGTAGTAATTTTCAGGCCAAGCTAAATTTTGGAGGGAGTGAATTATGCTTGTCCACATCAACAGCTAAGAAGGTCTGAGTTGCACTTGCATATTGTTGAAAGCCTTTTTCTCAGTATCATCAACTGAAGCTGTATACATTGATTTGACGATCATTTGAGATCTTGTTCATTACAGAATTTGTAACCTTTCTATACTGTTTCCAAAGAAGATGTAACTAAGCCTTCCTGATTTTTAAGAAGAGGATGGCTTTTTCTCAGTGTTTACACTCTTGAAAAATCAATTGGATCTTTTGTCTCTTTGAGTAGTGTTAATTCACTAAATCATTTTTTGCAATTTCTGACTGAAAACAAAATTAATGCCGCAGAATGAAATACAATTGCAAGTTGTTTATCCAGAGGCTTTAAACGCAAATATCAAAATGTCAATTACTCCCATGTTAACACCTCTGCAGTTCGCTTTCATTAGTTTCATATAAACACAATTGTCAATATCTTGAAAGTTTTACAACAGATATCCTTGATATCACCATCAACATAAATACATAATCTCTAACTGTTTCAAAAATCAGCGTTACAGTGTTACACCAACACTTATCACCAATTTGGATATATGTAAGTTAAAAGATTTCAAAGACATACATACACCCAAAGTTGGACACAGACAGAGATCTATAAATTGATTGAACTGAACTGACTGCTACAAATAATGTCACTCAAAAAAACTTATGGACTCTCACATTTTTAAAGTTATTTTACAGACGTCAAATATCAAGGTTGATGAAATGAGTTTCCGTCATGCTCACGGTGGCCATCAACTGGCAGAGTTATCACAGGAATATCTAAGCTAGTACCTGTTGCCTCGGGCATGATCACTCTCACTCTATAACTCTCTTCAACAACCAAGTGACCAACTCCAGCTGCAACACTCCATTCTCAGAGAGAGCTATTTATGTAAAGGGTACGTTTTTGTTGTTGTTTTGTTGTTTAAAACTTCAATCTTTTTTTCGTCGATTTGTACTTCATATGGGTTTTTAGGCTTTGATTTGAAATTTTGAGTTACTGGTTTTCTGACAAGAAATGTGTTTCTGAACTGTGAAATCTTGCGAACATAAAGTTCATCTCCTTAATTCAATTAAGGTACCCCTCTAAGATCATAAAGAGTTACTAATGCATTCATGTAAATCATATAAATCACTAATAATAATGTAAAACCATACGTTCTTAAAATAGATCAAACAATTTGAAGGTCTTAAATATCCTTAACAAATCAGTAGACAGGGGTTGAAACATCATTGCCTAAATCAGAAGCAAACTACTATGAGCTCCTACTTAAAACCTAACACGACAGTAAATTAAATATTGTCTAAAACCATAAACAAAGGACTAAATCTTTGTAACTTAAGTCCTAAACAATGCACTCGAATACTTGACTTTTAATAAGCCAATCAGCCATACTCTGATATGCTTTTTCTGTCAAGTGAACTCCATCCCAATTTATATATTGATCTGGAACAGAACATGCAAAAACTCCTTCCATCCCGCACATACTCATCAAACTAAAGTTGTAGTCACCTCCAGTTCCGCAACATACTTTTAGAATAGACTTTGTTTCAAATCCTAAAATTCAGAAAAAGAAACGAAGTTAATATTAGAATTAATTCATTAGTACTTGACATTGCTTCAGACATATTCAGTGTATAAACTTACCAAGTTGTGGAGCATTGGTAAGAACCCATTCAGCAGCTTGATAGTAATCAGCATACACTATTGCCACATTAGGGTACTCTAACCTTAACTGTTGCAAGGCATTTTGTAGATACTGATTGTGATACCTGGCAAAAGTGTTAAGACCCTTCAAACAACCTTTGTCATCGTAAGAAGTTGAATCGTTGTTTTTAAAGAGCGTAAGGTACATAGGTGAGCATCCAATTGGAAAATTCCCAGGAACAACTAATCGAGTAGCTCCAAGGTCAATCAGTTTCTGCATCCAGCACCCAATATCAAAGCAATTTCAGTTAGTCTTTTGCATGCTAGCTTAAATTAATTATACGTAGTAAATCAGCAATACATATATCTCCAAACAATATTATTGATATATATAACTAAATCTTACCTTGGCAACGTCTCTGATGTTGTTAACCACAAGAGGCACTAAAGCAGTGGCATCCTCAATGCTTTTACCTTGTAAAAAGGCATAGTTGTAATCATTACCTCCAGTTTAAGCCCACCATGAAGAGAGACCCTTTGAGTATGTTATATGTCTCGCAATCTACAAATAACCAATAAAAGAAATAAATTAGTTATGAGACTGTACAAGTATTCAAAGTTCATATAAAATTCAATAGTATGATAAATCTCATTACTTTTGGCAGTCTCACAGAGGTTCTGGTAATGGGCCAAGAACCAATCCAGTTGAACAAGAAGAGAGCTATTGGTGACTGGTGAAAGAATTCCGTTCTGAAGCAAGACTGAAGTGTTAAGTGCTGTTGATCCTGCTACAAAAAATTCACTCCATGATTGAATGAAACAGCAGGTTCACCAGGTTCCAGGTACGGATTCGAAGTAGGTAAACCAAGTTCCAGGTACGGCTTCGGAGTAGGTAAACCAAGTGCTTGTGCTGCAAAATCATCAAATTAACACACACGAAAATGACTAAACTGCATCTACAATATAAGGTACCCAATGATATATCAACAAACGATTAATAAGTGTCTTAGGGAAATCCATCTTGTGGTAGTTCAGTTATGGGTGCCAGTATTCTTGGGAGGTTCGTGTACCAAAAGCCTCCAAAGAATAGAGACGTTGATGTTTGTGAGAGCTACTTTAATCCAATCCATCCAAATACTATTAAACCCAAATTTATTTAAAACAGCACACATATACAAATTCTCCCATTAGTCAACATACTCACCACGCATGGCAGTTCACAAACCCAAGAGTATACCATGCATGCAACGTGTTAAAAAGGAAATTTTAAATAAACATACACTTACCAATAAAATCAATCATAAGACGACCATTGGAGCATCGACCAGTGGGTTCACCAATAAGTTTCTGACCATAAGGGTTGTGGGCGCAAGGAGAGCGTGGACCAGCAGGCTCAAGGATCTGATTTCCAGTATCTGAAATTGAGTCGCCAAACTGAAAAATCCCATCGTACTTGCATCTTTGTGGTTCTGGTTGTGGTCTAAGGGGGCGTGGCTGTGTTCTTGATCTGTGGGTACGTGCATCACATTGAAGAAGGGCAATAAAAAAACTTGACAGAACCAAAAAGAGAACTAAACTTGTCTTCGCCATAATTGAACTAAGATTTAATATTGGTACGGTAGAGGGTGAAGCTTGTATTTATATAGACATAAGGGGATTAAGGGGTGTCCTAGTTTTAACAGGATTATACACTCATTAAAATTCGTTGTCCTGATGATGCTCGAATTCTCCCTAGATGACAATTAGGATTTAAAACTTCTACTTGGAGTGGTCGAGTGGAATATTCCAAGTAGATAATTTGGACTTTTGGATCCAACGTGATAGACCAATTTTCAATTTTGTGAGTGTAAATATGTAATGTCCAGTTTTACAAAAGTATTCCGTAATAGTAAAGTTAGAAGTAAAATACGGCGATAAAAATTAAGAGTCCTAATCCATTATAATTTTATTGATGAGTACAGAATAATAGAGAAGTAACCAACATTTATGAACCAGTCTACAAATTAATGACCACCACAGATCCAATTGTAACTATTCTTGAGGAGTTTTATACAAAGGAAAAAAATGAAAACTGAAAAGCCGATGGTAAAATGGCACTGATATATCACGATTACAAAGCATTTTAACCCATTTAGCAACTCCTGATTCTTGAGTATCAAACCAAGAAACACGGCTTCCTTGTGTTGATAAGTAAATGGGGCAGAATAAAAGACGGCAATCCTGTAGCACAGCTTGGAAGAACTTACTGCATTCCCTTCTTCGTCATTGTCCAAAAAGCAGCATTATATCGATTCTGCAATACATAGAAGAGAATTGCACAAGGTCCTTTGGCTATTAAACATTCATGGTTAGACAGTTTGAAGAAATGTTTGGGAAAAATGAATTCTGTGAAGAGACTAGAAGATTTCCACCTGGAGCCTAAATTTTTTTAGGTAAACTATCAGTCATATCTAAAGCACAAAAAGTAAGTAAAATGTAAAATGAGCCAATAAGGCTGCTAGATGCGGTTTGTGCAGGTAAAATAAATCTGATTGAACCATTATGAATACAAAAGCATGCTTCCTACACAACCCTTTCTAAACAAGCACACATATATAAACAGCCTTACTTGCATCATAGCCTGAGGATTTGCATCTATTGTAATATTAGTCCTATTGGGCCTATACTTGGGCCCAACCTATGTACACTGTAACTCTGTTATTATAAATAGAAGATGGGTCTTACTTTGAGACCTAACTTTTACTGTCTCTCTTTCTACATGGTATCAGAAAAAAACAGGAAGAGAGAAGTAAGGAGATCAAACCCTAGTCACCACCCTTAGCCACCACCCTAGCCGCCACCCCCTTCCTTCTTCCCCGCTCGGCGACGATATTATATTAGCTGACGACGTGCGCTGAGTCGCTCATCCGAAATACTGACTTTTCTTTTCCTCATTGTTTTCGGTAGGTTTCCTACGTTTATCACGGTTTTTCCGGTAGGTTTCGGCGTTTATCACATTTTTCCCAAGCGGGTTTCCGGGCGATTATAACTTTTTTCTCACATCAAGGTACTATTCTTTGCACTATATCCCTTATCATGACGGATAACGACTCTAAAGGTACGGATGATGTCTCCTTGTTGAATAATTTCTCTTCTTCAAGAAAATTACTACCGCTTTCTTCTTAATGGGAAATTTCCACTCTTGGGCTCGTTCGTTTCGCTTTATTTTTGGGGGCCAAAGGGAAGATGGATTGGCTTGTTCCCAACAAGATGATTTGTCCAATTAATACGAGACCACCTACAATAGTTGGTCCATGACCAACTGTATGATTCTAAGTTGGTTGTTCAACTCTATGGAGCCCGATGTCTATGAGATGTTTACCTTTTATGAGGCCGCTGATGGTTTGTGGGTCGCTTCTCTCCGAAATGTATGCTACTACTTAACAATGAGGTTGAATTTATGAGCTCTACCGTGAGTCAGTTAGATTTAGCTACCACGAGGGGGCTCTTTACGTCCTTTAGCTTACTTTGGGTACTTGAAGAAGCGCTGGGAGGAGCTTTCTACTTACACTTCCCTATCCAGTATTACTGGTATGACACCTACTATTATGGCCGCTCTTCAGAAGCGTGAGGAGAAACAGAGAGTTCATCAGTTCCTTATTGGTCTTCACTCTGATTTTGAAGCCATTCGCACTCAAGTTCTCAATACTGCACCTCTTCCATCTCTTGGTGAGGCGTATGCCATTATTGAGAAACATGAGCGTCGTGTTCGGATTACTTCTTCTCCAGTGGTTTCTGATGCACCGTCTTCTGCTGATCAGATGGCGTTTGTTGCTACTACTTTCGACCCCCGTGGGTCTTCTCGGTGCTTTTAGTTCTCTTGTTCCATCCGGGAACACTCGTGGACGCTTTTGCGATCATTGCAAGGGCAGTGGCCACCTTATTGATAGTTGCTATCAGTTGCATCCAGAGCTTCGTCCCAAGAGGGGGTCGAGGGGCTTAGGAGGCAGCAAACCTCGTATTGCAGCTATTGCTGATATTTCTGGTAGTCATCATTCAGGGGGAGTTTCTGAGGATTCTCGACTTTTACCCAAAGACAGTTGATCGAAATTATGCATGCTATGTCTCTACGGGGGACATCTAGTACTTCGCCATGATCACGCCCGCGGTGTACACCTATCGCGTTCCATATTCGTTCCCCGCTCCATCCGGTTTGGGTCCTTGATTCCGGCAAATGATCATATGGACCGTGAGTCTAGATTATTGTCGATAGCACACCCCTTTTCACATCATGTCCGCTTTTCATGGATGGCTCATACACCACTATTACCCGTAAAGGTACCTTGTTCGATTATCCCCTTTATCTCTTTAGAGTCGGTCTTACATGTTCCTCACTTAGCACTTAGCCACGTTATCCGTTAGTCGCCTTGCTAAAGATTATCAACGCTCGTTGTTTTCTTACCCCATTCTTGTTATCTTGAACCCCGAAAGTAAGCAGATTTTTGGCGGGGGCTATGAGCATCTTGGGACTATACTACTTTGGAGATCCCCCTTGTCCCAAAGACTGCTCCACCAAGATCGAAGTTTGCATGCTAGTGTGTTGCCTGTGTCAGGCCGTTATTTGTTTTCTGCTGAGTCTTTGAAAAGTTGGCATGCTCGGTTGGGCCATGTCAACTTCAAGTATCTATGTACTTTATTTCCTGAATTAATAAAAGCATGCAAAAATACTCTTTTTCATTGTGATACTTGTTCTTTGTCTAAACATGTGCGTAATTCTTATATTCCTCGCCTTTCTAGATCTCCTTGTATGTTTGATGTGATTCATACGGATGTTTGGGGCCCTTCTCCTGTGACTACCCTCTCTGGCCATAGGTACTACGTGACCTTTATAGATGACCATACTCGGTGTACTTGGATCTATTTACTTCAAAAAAATCTGAAGTTCTCCCTATTTTCACTCAGTTTCTCCAACTCATTAAAACTCAGTTCAATATCGTGGTTCGCGGACTTCGGTCTGATAATGCGAAGGAGTATGTTTCCAACGAATTTGTCGCCCGTCTTAACCAACAGGGTATCCTTCAAAGAATCGACTTGTCCTTATACACCTGAGCAAAATGGTGTTGCTGAACGAAAAAATCGGAGTCTTATGGATGTAGTTCGGTGTTTGTTGCAAGGTATGCATGTTCCTCAGTCCTACTGGCATTATGCGGTTCTTACCGCTGTCTACCTTCGAAACCGCACACCCAGTAGAGTTCTTAATGGTAAGGCCCCTCTGCAAGTTGTATACCCCACCGTGTTCGCTTTCCCATTATTCCCGGGTGTTTGGTCGTGTTTTGCTATGTTCATGATAAAAGGCCTCACGAACCAAATTGGATGATAAATCCATTCGGTGTGTCTTTCTAGGGTATTCCCCTATGTCCAAGGGGTATCGTTGTTATCATCCACCTAGTCGTCGCCTCTATCATACCTTGGATGTCACATTTGTCGAGCATAGTGCATATTTTGGTCCTTATACATCTGTGCAGGAATCTTTGTCTTCCCCAGAGGAGGCGTCTTCCGCTGTTTATCCTATTCCTGTCCTTCTTTAATACTCCTTTGGTGGTCCCTCCTACTAAACCTTTACAGGTGTATACTCGTCGCACTTCTCCTCATGCTCATGCTCATGCTCATGCTCTGCCCACTGCCTCAGGTAACATTCCTTCACCTTCTAGTGATCTACCTACTGTGATTGCTCCTACTGTTGACTCCCCTATGATTGCTCCTGTTGATTCTCCTGTTGTTGAGCCCCCTCGATTTCCTTCCAGGACCAGGCATCCCCCAGACAAATACGGTTTTCCCACTAACCATCCTATTGCGCAGTTTGTCTCTTATCAGGGTGTATCTGCTTCCTATCAGACATATCTGACTTCGGTTTCCTCTATTCGGATACCGCGATCAGTTTCTGAGGCTCTGTCAGATCCACATTGGGTAGCCGCTATGCAGGCTGAGATGACAGCCCTTGAGCAGAATCAGACTTGGGAAATGGTTGCTTTACCTCCCAAGACTCGCCCTGTTGGATGCAAATGGGTTTTTACAGTGAAGTACTTGGCAGATGGTACAGTTGAACGATATAAGGCCCGTTTGGTTGCTAAGGGATTTACACAGGTACCTGGACGTGACTTTGGTGCGACCTTTGCTCCGGTAGCCAAGTTAAAATCTGTTCGACTTCTTATTTCCCTGGCTGCCTCTTATGATTGGCCTCTTCATCAGTTGGATGTGAAGAATGCCTTCCTTCACGGGAGATCGGGCGGAGACGATTTACATGGATCCCCCACCGGGCTTCCGGGTGAGGGGGAGTATGCTAGGAAAGTTTGTCGACTCCGTAAGTCCTTATATGGGCTTAAGCAAATCCACCACGAGCCCGGTTCGATGGGATTCACCGAGGTTGTGCTACAAGATGGATTTACCAGTGCCACTCGGACCATACATTGTTTGTTTGAACTCAACGGGGGGGCGACTTATCCGCTTGTATATGTGGACGACATTATTATTACAGAGACGATGCATCGGGCATTGTTGTAAATTAAGGAATCCCTTGGGAAGTCTTTTGAGGTTAAAAAACTTGGGTCCCATGACGTTACTTTCTTGGCATTGAGATTGCACGTAGTCCCAAAGGAATCTCTTTATCTCAACGAAAGTATGTTCTAGATCTTCTGACTGATACAGGGATGCTGGGTTGTCGACCAGTTTCTACTCCTATGGTGCCTAACAGCCGGTTAGTTGCAGACGATGGACCATTATTGTCAGATCCATCAGCTTATCAGTGCCTTGTTGGACGTCTTATTTATCTAGTTAATACTAGACCGGACATTGCCTATGCTTTGGAGCAGAGTTAGTCGATTCATGCATGCTCCACGCCAATCTCATATGGATGCGAAAGGAGCATATTCTCAAATACCTAAAGTCTTGCCCCGCTTAGGTCTCTTCTATGCGGCCGGGTTCACGGGGTCCCTTTAGAATGCTAACCGATTCGATTATGGAGGTTCTATCGATACCGCTCCACTACCGGCTTATGTGCTTTTCGTGGGAATCACCTTATCTCATGGAAAAGCCGTATAAATCTGTTGTCTCCGTGATCATCCGGCTGGCCGAAGTATCGTCGTGCCCGGCTTTGGGCACTTGTGAGATTATGTGGTTTCAAGCGATCTATTTTGGGAGAGCTTGGTTTTGCACAAATCGATCATCCGGATTTCATTTGTGACAATCAAGCCGCCATCCATTTAGCTTTTCAGATTCAAATTCTACATGAAGACGGACTAAGCACATAGAGATTGATGTGCATTTTCTGCGGGAGAAAGTTCGTACGGATTGTCTCCCCGCCCCTTTGTTAGGACTAAAGGCAATTAGATGCCGATACTCTTACCAAACCAATTGGGACCTACCGATCTTCTTCCTTTCCATTGGCAAAATTTGGTCTATTGGATATCTTCGCACCACCACTTGGGGGAGTATTGTAATATTAGTCCTATTGGGCCTATACTTGGGCCCAACCTATCTGTAATCGTAACTCTGTTATTATAAATAGAAGATGGGTCTTACTTTGAGACCTAACTTTTACTGTCTCTCTTTCTACAGCATCATAGCCTGAGGATTTGCAGTGTAAGTTGTCTCAACTATCTTCTCATGCTGTCACAGGAAATTAGTAGAACACAGTCAGCATTTCAGCAAGGTTATATACTTATATATAGTTTCTGACTAGCTAAAAAACAAGAATTTACATTATGGTACCTCCAAATGAAATCCATAGTCGAAAGCCACTCTCATCACATCTTCCAAACTAAGTTCAATGGACATCTCCTGAGCCAAGAAACCAGAAAAAAACTTAGCCACTAAAACCAAACCATCGTTCAATGAGTTTGTGCATGTCTGGTAAGAGGTCTTTCAATGAGTGTGTGCATATATATGTTACCGGGAAGAGAGAGAGACAGAGTTACATCTTCCGTTCCATATGCATCCGCAAAGTGATAAAGTAAGGGTCCCAAGTTTATCCACACCTATATTACATACAAGACAGAGAATATCAAGTCAAATAGACGTCTTCAGAATTATACGCACAAGGTAATTTCTTAACCAAGGTAACAGCATGCATATAGCAAGACAGGACTTGTTAATCTTCCAACAGAATAATACTTACACCACCATCTTTGAGAATTCTTGATATGATTTCAATGTATTCTACAATGTTGTGTGCTGTGTCCAGGAAGAAACAGGTAACCACGGCATCCCAAGCTCCTGCGATATATCCCAGAAAGTGTATAAAAAAAAAATCCAGTTTGATAATATAAGCACGCGTGAGATGTGTAAATTATCTTACAATTGAGGACATGTTAGTCAGACATTACTTTCCAATTCAGCAATCTCGACTCTAGTAATTGATGAGAAACAATTGCTCCGAAAGACCGAACTTATAGGGAGAGGCACCAACTATGTATTTAAAAGATCATTGGTCAAACTGATAGCAGGTACACTCCTTAAAGCAGACATGGGGGTGGACACT
This sequence comes from Coptis chinensis, assembly GCF_015680905.1. Lineage (NCBI taxonomy): Eukaryota > Viridiplantae > Streptophyta > Magnoliopsida > Ranunculales > Ranunculaceae > Coptis > Coptis chinensis. The sequence goes on from NC_141464.1 coordinate 82,585,396, forward strand.
TGTTCAATGGAACTCCCCCTTCGCTTGGACCACAGGTCATAATGTCACACATACCATAGGTATTTTACCAACAAATGGGAACCCCCACAAGAGATCCCGCTGAATAAACTTCTGATTAGTAAAAACTACTTGGCAGACTTGAACTTGAAACCTCCTAGGTTCAAACCGCTTTGATACCATGTTGAGAACCAGTCGTTCTAAAAGCTCGAACTGTAGAGACTGGAGATAGATCATTGGTCAAACTGATGGTAGGTACTAAGTACACACCTCACCATATTCATGATACCTTAAGTGGGATCAAGTTATGCCCATGGCACACACCACTGGAAAACAGTAACCAAGTTCAGATACGTCATCTATCCACCCAGAGGCAGTGTTGCAGGGTACAGACTGTTCGATTCACGGAATTCAAAAAAAGTCATTCTAGGACTCATCATTAGTCTTAAACAATCCAGACAAAAACTGATGTTTGTGTTCTTTCAAAGTTCATATAGTGAAGTAAAGAAGCATCAGCTGAGAGGGGTCCGTGAGTTAGTCCCATTGACCTAGTTTCATAGGATTTAGGAGCGCCTCACCAATATATCACTAATTTAAACATTTAGTTTAGACAAAATGTAAGTTAATGACATGTATTAAGAGATAACTGCAGAGGTGAAATCAGGATAGGTTGGCCACATTGGATTTTCATAGTGCTCAAAAATTCCTAACAGTTTGAATAGGCAATATATTACAAAATTACATATCAAACAAAAAAAAAAAACAACTTCCATAGGCAATACCGCAATATATTACAAAATTAAGAAAAAGACGACATCATGTGGCATACCTTCCTGGTTTGAATCACTGTATACTTCAACAAAGTCCCCACCACACATAGAAAACCCTTCAGTAATGCCGGCACTGTTCACAAAAGTAAGTCAAAAGTTACTATCCTGGGCTCTTATGTTTACGTGTATGTTAAAATTCTTTATTAACAACAGAATAAAAAAAAATGTGAAGATGTATTAGACTAGGTTACAAGGACATACACCAAAGGAGTGCAAGTTAACCAGCTAAAGAATAAATGACTTGTAAAATAAGTTTTTAAAAATGCCTTCTATCATACGAAGAAAAATTAATAAGTTTCATTTTTATTTAAAAAAAGGAAACTAAAATCTTATGTTATAATTTACATATTCCATTTCAATATGAGATGATCTGCAAGCATCTCGTAGTAAAGCCACTAGGAGCTGGTTGTCCTTATGTGAGTGTCTCTTAGTAAAGCCACTAGTGTGTTTGCCTCAAGTTAAACAACCAGTCCTTTTCATATACATTGTTGTGCCTCTCTCAACAGGTTTCCAAACTTAAATTTCAAAGGTGGATTGATTCGTCAAGGCATTTTGAACAAGAAGTATGCTATCTCAGAGAAGACTAAACAATATCAATTTGGATTTAATTTCTTATTGTCCTCTTCCTAAACAATTGTATTTGGATATTGATATACAGCAGAGATTGAATGAAACCTCAGGAAAGCTTGTATGAATATCTGGAAATGAAACGGCCCGAAGTTGGTCATTGTCTGAAAGAGAGTTGCAATTGCTGTGGATCCAAGGGTGAACTGTCCACTCCCCAACAGTTTCAGTGCCACAGGGGGGAGAGAGAGAGACAGAGAAAATAACAGTTTTAAAGAAAGTGGAATCCATGTAAATATAGAAGATGCATACAAAGGAGATATTTTTTGTTTTAAAAAAGTTTAGAATAAACATAGAGCAGATCATCATATAGTATGAGAAGTCATTTCCCTGGCTTATGAAACCTGTTTAGAAATATAAAAGAGACAGCCATTTATAAGGAAATTGCAAAAGATGATTTCCATTTACTACTGATTCAGTGTTAGATACAAACCAAGGCATGAAATCTCCAAACACAAGATCATCCAGTATTACTAAATTGGCAACTCCAGTATACAAAGAAGTGAGTCATTTTCTCTTCGACCCAAGTTACTCCCTTTGTATCCACATTGCATTTTGAAGTTCACTTACCCCCAAATGTTCATTTTTCAGGATCCCACTGTTATCGAAGAAAGTCCTACGAGGTTTGTGGTTACGTATTTAGAAGATTGTCTGATGGGATATAATGTGTAATGTACTTAATTTATCAAATCGGATTGTCAACAGAGAGTATTCAGAGGAATCTAGGGTCAACCATGTGATAGAAACAGCTGACGATTCTAGGGTCAACCCTGTGATGGAAAGAGCTGAGGACTTGAAGTCGAAACTTGAAACCAATGACCCAGTCATACTTGACAGGGGGAACCTGGCTGGTAAGCACAATTTCTTGTCTGATTTCTGAAGTTGAATGACAGTACAGTTGTAAGTGAAATGATGATATTTAATTTAATTTATTTTTTAGTTTTAGTGAAATGATGATATGGTTCAGCTCTCATTTGATTAACCTTTGCATGTTTAGCTTACTAACTTGATGCTTCCATTCTTGTTATCATTTTTTCTTTATAAACCTATAAAACTAGAGAAATGTGGATGATCTTGCTGATGATAAGTTATCCTATAGTATATATTATTTTAACTTTTTCCTGGTAAAATAGAATTTCATTAATAAAAGAAGCAAAGTAGGTTGAGAAAGCCTATGAGCACAGGAACACGAAAATGCACAAAACAGCCCTACATGTGCCACACAAGTAGCCTATTACCCCAAGTCCTAGTATAACATTGGATCCACCCTAGTATAACATTGGATCTCACCCTAGTCTCATGCTGCTATTATTATACATTCTTCTTTTCGTAATATTTCATTTTCTTATATAGGTACCAAATGAATGGTTTGCGTTGGTTGGTGTCACTTTACAACAATCATTTGAATGGGATACTTGCTGATGAAATGGGTCTTGGCAAAACTGTTTAGGTATGAGCATTGAGAAATGAGAAAATTGGTAACTTGTGATTCAGAAAGATATGGTAACTTGTGATTCGATAAATGACCGATAATTCTGCCTTTTACAGGTTATTTCTCTAATCTGTTACCTAATGGAAGCCAAAAATGATAGAGGTCCCTTTTGGTGGTAGTTCCGCATCGGGCTACTACCGTGTTGGGTGACAGAACTTAACTTTTGGGCCCCGGTATAATCACGATTGCATATTCTCGCCCCCCGAAGAACGTCGTAGACTATTCAAGTAATGACATGTTTCATACCTACAAAATAAAATACATGTCATTTTATTAGTAAGGAACTTGTAGTCTCATTTAGTTTTGTCATGTGGAGGTGACTCGTCTTTGCAATTTGATCCTCGCAGGAAACCGGGAAAGAATCGCGGCAACAGAAATTTAATGTCCCGACAACGTCATTTGTATTTGATGAACAAACATGATCGACCAAAACTTAGCAAAATTAATTGGCACTATATTATAATTGACGAGGGCCATCGAATAAAAATGCTTCGTGCAAAATTTGAATCTTGAAAGCACTACCAAAGTGCTCACAGCCTATCACCTCTTTTTGCCTATCCTTTTTGTTTATGTTCATTTATTGCTTTTATTCTTTTATGTTTGTCTTGGGGAAATAGTAGATTTTTTCAAGCTTGGGTTAACTGGAGCCTCGTGTCTTTCCCCTTTGTCGCTACTGTTTCATTTATGGTGTAAGACAGACACTTCAAGTATCAAGTTCCATACTTTCGAGTTTGTTTCCCCTTTCTATAACACTTTTCCACCATTCTCTGTGGGCTTGCTTGAGAGTGTTCAGACACTTTTCCAACATTTTATATCAATAAACCATTTGAGAGTGGTGTTGATACTTCTCCCAATCAAGTAAATTTTGTTCTTCCTTTAAACTTTTAAGTTTTAAATAAAAGCAGTTTTTCAAGTGTGATTTTTCGAGTTTCTTTTCTCGGCAGGCTTCTTGATTAGAGCTGTTCTACTTGTGTAATTGTTGAATTACACAGTTCCTACTTGTGTAATTGTTGAGGTGTGTTGTTACTGTTACTAGTTATAACTTATAACCTGTGACTACGTCACTCATGCCATGTTTGAACTTATATCCAGAGAACATGTTTGTCTCTCTTTTTTATATCTTTGAACTCATATTCGGAGCACATGTTTCTCTTTTTAGAGCATATGTTTGTCTCTTTTTGAACGTAGGGTAGGGGAGGTAACGTTAAATTTTCAAGGGAATGGTATTTTAGGGAGGATTCAATTGATATAAGAAACTGTCCTGATTAAGAAACTTTATACATAATGAATTAAAGGATTGCATGTTTGCTTAAATAGGTTTCCTTATTGATCAAATTTTTACTACCTTAGATCTCTCAAGTCTACTTTTATCAACCACCCTGTGCACACAATTTTTAATTTTGTAAATAACTTCCCTCTGACACCGAGCAATAATGTAATATAGATTGTATCTACTATTGTTGTTTATGTGTGTATGTTTGGCTAGAGAAAGCTACTGTTGTTACCAACAATGTTTCATTTGTTTCTTTCTTTGGTTTATCTTTGCAAATTTTGGTATTGATGAGGAAAAATAAGTACCATTTTCTAGGGGCACCTAGGGACGCAGTAGGGAAAATGTTTACTAAATAAAGTGGTGACAATGTACAAAGACTGGGTCGTCGGTTGATTAACCTCAATATTTAAAATCCTTATCGTTATCTCACATTCTCACTTAGTCAGATAAAGAAGAGAGAACATTGCGGATCTTTCTGAAGTTGTTCACCTTTGAGTTTGACCAAATAGTCTGAATTCAATAATAAGAAATCTTGTATATATTTGCATCAAACCGTCCATGATTTGAGATTTTAAGGTTATGTTGGTCTGAAATCAATGTGGCTTGCTTCATATATCTGAATGACTAAATTTTAGAGGTTGGACATGGGAGGGGATAAAAAACTGAAAGAAATATGCACATGTTGTGCTTTTATATTAAGTAAGTCGCTTTTATACAAAAAACAATGCAAATTTATTTGGATCTTGATCAAGATATTACGGATATATGGTCGGTTTAACTTGATGTGACCGACAACTAATTAGGGAGGAGCCGATAAAGTCCGGGGTTTAGCCTTCTTTCATGGACCAATATTATGTATTGTTTAAATAAACTGTTTGTTTGCTTTGGTAGCTTAAACGAAGAACATTTAGTTGGGTTCTCTTCATTTTGTTTGTTTAGTGTTCGTTTCGAGTTCGAGTTCGGACTCTTTACAATTACTTTGTATATAGTGCTTTTGTTGTCGCCGCTTTCTCCCATAATTTACCTTGTCATTATGCAAGTTTCCCCGCTTTTGTTTCATTCTTTCCTTAATGGTGTTTGGGTTAGGTGGAAAATGAATAAAGGAATAAAGTTGCATAATGAGCCATCTTGACTAAAATTGTACGTAATAGGAATAAAGGAAAATCGAGCCATCTTGGCGCCATTATATATTTACTAATCTTGTTGAGACAATTAGATTCATTTTGACAAGATACTGAAGAAATCATAGTCTATGGCCAATATGCAAGATAATTGTTTTTATGGCTTTGACAATCAAAATGAATGTATTGAGGATTAGCTATTTTGTTTGTGGACTAAGGATTAGCTGAAGTGGTTAAGTAATTCTTTGTGTTTGGAAGGTTTGAAGTCTTCCTTAAGCCCTCAACTTGTCACATCTTTAGAAGGAGCATTCTTTGTCGATTGATTGACATGACCGTAGGCAGCTTATGTTTAGAAGGAGATATTTGCTATAGGCTTAAATTCAGGTTCATTAGAACCTCATGTTGAAATCTCACTTCGAAGTTAAACTGAAAGTTCTCTGCATGAGATTTTTAGAGTATTTAGATTTTTGTACAATTTAGATAATTGTAAGTGTATGAATTGAAATTTTAAGTTTAGAATTTTGTTGAGTGGTATGACTGTATTATTTAGTAGGTGTGGAAATGGAAAAGAATTTGAATTTACTTATATTTGGCTTCCGTTGTTATTGTTGTATGAAGATGGGTCTGTTTAGGAAGAAATGTCCATTTTGTTTGGTTTTCTCTCTGTAGAATGGGCTTCTTTTAGCTCATTCAACGTTTTAAAAAAAAACATGAAAATTTGATAAACGACCCACCTTTAGTGTGAAATAAAAAAAACGACGGCAAAAAAAACGGGTCACCATCCGACACTTTAAAGTGTCGTTTACGGCTCTTTGATGTCTTTTTTCAACTGTTCTGGTGTAGTGAGCCAATCCAGCCGTGTAAAAACTATTCTCCCGTGACAACTTTGAACAACAAGCACCTTCTTATGTAATCATTGAAAGTGAACCCCATGAAGTCACAAATAATGAACCTTCCTCTACTGATGAAGGTATAAATGTACTACAGGGAATTGAAATGACAATGATGGTCCTCGGCGATCAACAAGGGAAACACAACCCTCTGTTCGGCTTCGTGGTTATGTATGCTCTACTACCATGCTTCAACCCACCACTCCACCGTCTTCTTCATTGGCAAGGTTTGGTTCAGGTACTCGCTACCCTCTTAGCAATTTTCTCTCTTATAAAATCTCTCACCCTCTCATCGAGCTTTTGCAGCTGCCATTTCTACTACTTCGGAACCAACTTCATTTTCCTAGGCAGTGAAAGACCCGGGGTGGCGCAAGGCAATGGAAAAAGAAATTCAAGCTTTGGAAGAGAACAAGACATGGACTCTTGTACCACTGCCCCTTCACAAGAATCCCATTGAATGCATGTGGGTGTTCAAAATAAAGTATCACTCTGATAGATCTGTCGAGCGGTTTAAGGCTCGCCCGACTCATTGCAAAAGGGTACACACAGCGAGAAGGTTTTGATTACCATGAGACGTTTGCACCAGTGGCTAAGCTAGTCACTGTTCATTGTCTTCTTGCACTTGCCAGCATTCGGCAATGGCCTTTGTACCAATTAGATGTGCACAAGACCTTTCTCCATGGATATCTTGATGAAGGAATATACATGAAGATTCCCCCCGGCTTTTCTTGATAGGGGGAGAACCGTGTCTGTCGACTTCAAAAATCTTTATATGGTTTAAAACAAGCATCTCGAATTGGTTTTCCAAATTTTCCAAGGACTCAAAGTTGCTGGCTATGTTCAGTCAAAGACCGACTATTCATTTTACACGCACTCATGGTTCCTCATTTACAGCAGTGCTTGTTTGTTTGCGTGGATGATATAATTGTCACAGGCAATGACAATGCATCCATTCCAACTCTCAAAGAGTTCTTGCATACTCAATTTCACATCAAAGATCTCGGCCTTTTTAAATATTTGGGTGAACTAGTGTTACCCCCCTACTAGATGAGCCAATTAGGATCCCCTAGATGGGAAATTAGGGTCTCCCTCCTAAATACACACAAAATTTTTTTGGTCAACCCACTTTGACTTTTTTTTTGTGTGTATTTAGGGGGGAGACCCTAATTTCCCATCTAGTGGGGGGGGGGGGGAATCCTAATTGGCTCATCTAGTGGGGGGGTAATACTAGTTAACCCTAAATATTTTATGGGTATTGAAGTTGCTCGTTCTCAATAGGGGATTTATCGTACCCCCACAAGCAACCATCTTTGGGTACTAAAGGTTAAAGGTTGCATATTGGTGCTGCCTATTTGCGTTGCCCCTTCTGTGGGCAGCATGAGCTGTCCTACTTGTGCGGCCCTCTTCTGTGGCAGCTCGATATGGCAGGTTTCGGTCTATATACAGACATGGTAATATATTGTTCTATAATCAATAAGGGAAATATTCTTACTATTATAGAAATTATATTCCTTAGGCAATAAATAATCATTCACATATAAATACCCCTTCTCATCTCACCAAAGAACATGGAGACTTGATTCTGGAAAGCACGTAGACAACCACATAGTTCAGTCTCTCCTCTACTACAGTCAACACCCCTACGACTTCATTAATGTGTTTAGGGTGAATTATTGCCCAAGCATCTCTCTCAGCGCAAGTATACTCCTGATATCTTGTCCGACACAGGGATATTAGGTGCACGTCCAGCTGATTTCCCCATGGAACAAAACATGAAACTAAGTTCAGAGGAGACTCTCCTTAAAGACCTAGCTTCTCATCGCCAATTGGTTGGATGTTTGATTTATCTATCTATTACGAGACCTGATCACATTGTTTACTCAATTCAACTACTCAGTCAATTTATGCACAAACCTCTCCAATCACATATGGATGCTGCTTTTCGTGTACTCCGTTACCTAAAGAAATCACCAGGACAAGGGATCCTATACCTTTTGTGACTCTGCCAGCTGTCCTGATACCCAACGATCGATCACTGGCTATTGCACATTCAGAATTTCACCGATTTCTTGGAAGAGTAAGAAGCAAAGTAGTATATATCTCTCGCTCCTCTACTGAAGCGGAATATCGAGCAATGGTGTCTACTACTTGTGAATTAGTATGGCTCCAATATCTACTTAGAGACTTGGGTGTTGCACGATCTCGGCCAGCTCTTCTTTATTGTGACAACCAAGCTGCACTTCATATAGCAGTTAATCCTGTTTTCCACTAGCGCGTCGAACATATTGAAATTGATTGTCATTTAGTACGTGATCGAGAAGATTCAAAATGGACTTATTTCCACTGCATATGTTCCTACTGGTCAACAAGTGGCTGATATCTTCACCAAGCCACTTGGACGAGATCACTTTCTATTTTTTGTCTCGCAAGTTGGGTGTTCCTTAGAAATCAAGTTGAGGGGGAGTGTGGAGATATTGTATTATTCTACATAATTTCCTTATTCTGTAGATTATGATTTCCCTCAATCAAAGGGATTAGAGTAGGATTTTCCCATTTCTAGCCGATGTATAACTCTATATAAACCAGTTTAGCTAATGACCAAATCATCTAAGTTTTCTCCAAATCTTGTCAGTTACTGAGGAAGAAAATATAGACTACTCAAGATGAAATCATGAAAGTACTTAACTCGATTGGATCTCTTAAAGGCCAGCGAACGGATGGGTTTCAGTCCTTTTTCTTTAAAACCTTTTGGAATGAATTTGGTGCGTCAGTTTCACATATATCTAAGACCATTAATACTGAGTAGTTGAGAATGTTCCTAGTGACCCACGTCAGCTCTACTTTACACATCAGATTTTATCTAAAAAAATGTATTCTACGCCTTTTTTGGCCGATTTCAAAATACATAAAAACCTAAAATGGATAAGTAGATAAAAACCTCTTTCTTAAATCTTATCTCCATTAAATCTGCAGACATTTGAATCTCTCTCTCTCTAAAATATATACTATTTAAATTTGGAGGATGCAATCTAGGGGGATACTATTTATTCATGCTCAAGCTTCATAGTCTTCACCGAGTAATCGATGTCGATTTATTGTTTGTTAATGCAGTGAGCTTCCTCGCTGATCTTGGTGGTCTCTATGCCATAAGTTTTACCATTTTCTTTTACTTTTTGATGCAAGTAAGTTATTTTTTCCCCCTTCACTTGCTCTCCTTTTTTTAACCTACATTTGTCATTTTCTTACCTGTTTAATTTGAGTGATACTGTTAAAATCAATTGTTTCAAGTGTTGATTCTGATGGGCATACTCTCATTTCTTTAGCCCCCAACCTCTTTGGCTCTGCCATCATAAGGCCTCCTCTAGCACTAAACTTTTTTTTTTTGTCATGGAGCCTCATTTCTGTTTTGGTTCAATCTTTATCGTTTAGATTCAATCTATGCTAGATGATTGCTTTTTAGTTTGACATCATCTATGCTCAGTAGGTCTCATATTGATAAACTTCAACCACTATCACCATTTTTCATCATTTAATTTCAAATATTAAGGTCAAATTCCTCCCCTAATATTTTTTTACTCTTTCTAAGTGCGAGTACAGGTTCAAGAAGCTACGCCATGAAGATAGTGTGTTGCAAAACATTAGAAGTCGAAAGAAAGCTAAAAAATGTTGGGATAAGGTGCTTATTTTTACTTATAAATTAATAGTGAAACTTTGTTGTTTATTAAACCAAAGTTTTTATTTTTATTGTACTTATTATCTGTTGTGTGACAGATCTTTGAGTCATCATGGTTTTCACCTCTGGACTAGCTCTTATAAGTTAGAAGCAAAAATTGTCAGAGAACATGTACCGTCATATGCAATTAGTATGTAGGAGTATCCGCATTACATAATTGAAATGTCGTTAGCCATTTGTTTTTTAAGAGCAATCTGTGGCATATCACTTATATGCCCATTTGCTCAGTTTCCCTTGAATAGTTCTTTGTATGTTATTTCCTACTCCGTTGGTCCTCTAAATGATCTTCTGTTGAGTGGACCTTGGAAGAAGTCAATTTTAGATACAAATAGTGGTTCGATATAGTTCTAAGATTGATATCCGGATTTACACTCACAAAACTTGGCAGACAACTCATCCATACATCAATTGGGACTAGAAATCCAATTTATTTGCATATCAAACAGACTATAAAATGTGTTCCTGAAGATTGACCTCTCAAGAAATCGACTCTTTTGGCTATCGATCGGTCAGTCAACATTGTAGGAAAACACGATCCTTTCTTGGGTGGGGAGGACTTTGACAATGTCATAGTGGAGTATTTGGTGAGTGAGATCAAATGCATTCATGGGATTGATGCTACAATATAATCGCCAAGTTAGTCTGTCCAAATGCTTCGATCAAGCGGTGAAAAGCTAAGGTAGGACTCTCATCTAGATTTGAAATTGACATCGATTTGTCTTTCGCTACTGTTGATGTATAAGCCAGAAAAAATATATGTACGCTTTACACTTACTAGATCAAGGTTTGATAGTTTGCAATCCCCTTCAAAAAATATTAGAAAAACATAAACCCTTCAAACAAAGTATGCAATGAATCATTAGCTATCAATATACATATATTATTTATTCAAGTGGACTTTAGGTTTTTGAGTAATTAGCTATCTATGTAGCAAGGCCGGCCATAGGGCGGGCCAAATGGCTAGTGGTACAAAAGTTAGTCTTGGGCCCTATTTAGTTCTCGGTTTTCCTAATTCCAAAATTATGTTATACGCCTTGTTCATACATTAATTAATGAGTTACTGAAGCATGCTTGTGTTGATCAGAACTTTGTTTCATGTCTTGTTTGAGTTACTAAAACATGCTTGTGTTGATCACAACTTTGTTCCATGTCTTGTTTGGATTAAAAATAAGCTGTAGCTATGGGGCGTTATGCCAAAGACATGGATCAATTCAATTGGTATTGTAGTGATTTTACGTGAAGTTATGTAACTTTAAGATCATAGGAGTTAAATAAAATTTCAATTGTCTCATTTTGACTTGTTGCCCAGTTTACAAGTGATTTTGTTATATGAAAATCTAGTTATTGTCTTTTTTTATCAGTAAAATCACTTGATTGTTTATTATAGATAAGTATAAAGTATAAACTAGTTGTATGTGACCCTGTGCTACGCATTGGTTTTTGTAAGGTTTTGCAAGAAACTAGCCCCATACTAAAAGATCGATCTGTTAGTATTATGGTACTTTTTGGCATCTCCATCATTAGATAGGCATAGGAATGTTGCACCCAACACGACTTGAAAGTAGTTAAATAGCTTCAAGATCCTCCCTCTCAAGTTCTATATTCAAAACTCAAAAGTGAGTTGGATGACAAAAACGAGCTTGTGTCTGTATTCAACGTACACCTACTTCTTCGGACTCTCTGTTTGTACTCGAAGCATTCCGTGATTTTCTCTCACTGGAGCCAACACTAGGATTTCCTACACTAGACACATATTTTCTCTATAACTTGACTCATCTTCTTAAGAGATTGAAGCTTCTGTCTTTTATTCCAAGGCTCCATTTCATGGTTGTGCTCATCATGTAATTTTGACAGAACCCACTTGTTCCCACTCCTTCTCCTCAATGATATACACGCTTTACAATCAGTTCTATAATCAACTTTACCCGAACTTGTACTTTCTCTGCTATGATCTTTCACTCCTTGACGAGGAGGATTTAATGCATGTTTTACACTCTTTCGTTTATGTATGTATTTGTATCACTGAACTAATTGAGTTTATTCTGTCCAGGTGTTGAATAATCAGACATTTGCAATCATGGTCCTCATGCCACTTCACAACTTTCAACACCACACCTCTTGTCTGTTGGAGTTATCCCTCACATGAGGAGAGAAACTGGAGCTGGACAGAAACGGGCGAATTCGGCATCGCGATTAAGTCGAGCCAGCTCTCGATAGCCTTCGCGACTTCAGGCCTTCGAGTTCCAAGAACATAGGCAACCAGCCAGCCTTCCAGTCTTCAGACTTCGCTCTTCAGAGTGAGCGCCGCCTTTCGAGTCTATTTTTCGTGGGCTTGCTACAAAGATCCGCGAATTTGGTTTTGGAGATAAAACCAAAAATCAAGGTTTTGGAAAACCTAACCTAACGAACCGCATAAAGTCGGGAAGGATTGGAATCCGGACTAAAACAAAGAGAGAACCTTTACGAGATACAACCACAGAAAGAGATAAGAGTGATCTAGTAAGGTGAGAGATCGAAAGGAGAGATTGTAATCTTCCTTCCCATTTTATTAAGAACCGGCTCTTGTGGAAGTAGGCATCATTGGCGAACCACGGTAAATCTTTGTGTTGTGGTTTCCTACCGCTTTACATTATTATCCGGTTGTTAATAGTTGTTTAATGAGTTGGGCATGTTAGTATAGGTTGTAGTTGATATTTAGATTTTGTCCCGAGTTGAAGTGTGTTCATACAAGTTATCCGTAGTGGGGAACCGATTGGTATTGGTGTAATCCCCAACAAGTGGTATCGAGCCGGTTAGAATAGCTTTAGGTGTTATCCGAATCTTTGTCGGGCGGTGTTTGACGAAATTCCCGAGAAGATTTGAGGTTAAATAACTTGTAGAGATGGACCATTCCGCGAACACTTTCGTATGATGAGTCCGAATAGGAAGAACTACACCATCCGGAAAGCCAAGATGGAAGACTTGCTATACCGCGAGGACTTGGCACTTCCCATCGAGAATGAGGGAGTAAAACCGAAAAAGATCGATGAAATTTGAGTGGAAAAAGCTTGACGAAAAGCGATTGGATACATTCGGACAGTGGATTGACGACAAATGTGTCTTTCACCATGTAGCCCAAGAGACTACGACTTCGGTCCTATGGAAGAAACTTCGAAGACCTTTATGAGAGGAAGTCGGTGGAAACAAAGTGCTAGTCGTTAAAGTTTTTGCAACCGGTACCAAAGAAGGTTCTTCAATGTCCGAGCATCTTAATGAAGTACGAGAATATCATCAATCGATGCATTTGATGAAGATCAATTTGGGAGACGAAGTTGAGGCTTTGTTTCTATTAGGCTCTACCCGAAAGTTGGGAGACATTAGCGGTTTCTCTACATGGAGCGACCAAGGATGGAATTGTTACCATGGAGATGGCTACCACGCCTTTGTTGAATGAGGAGACTAGAAGGAGTGCAAGAAGCGCTCTTCTAACTCGCAGGTCCTTTTCACGCAGAAACGGGGAGAGGTCGGCGAAAAACCATCTCGTTCTAGAGGTGATGATGTAAAATCTAGGGGTGAAGCTAGAACTCCTAAGGCGCAGAGGCAATGTTACTATTGTGCCACCAAAGGCCACTTCGATATGAGTCGCGAAACAACGAAGAGGGATGAGAAGAATAACCGTGGTACATGAAGACATGGTGCGGAGGAACGGAAACACAGCAGAGATACTACCGCACTAGTCGATGACCTAGTGGGAATTGTGTCGACAGTGGTGTGTCCGCCCGAGTACCTCATGTCGAGATACTGAGTGGGTGATAGATACGAGGAGCATCCTATCACGTCCACAATCGCATTGGGATTCTTCACTACCTACGTTGTGGTGAATATGGTGAAGTGAGGATGGGTAACGATGGAGTCTCAAGATTATAGGCATTGGAGATGTTCATGTAGAAACCAATGTCGGCTACACCTTGACACTCGAGGATGTAAGACATGTCCCCGACATACGGCTAAGCCTAATTTCGGGCCGAAATTAGATGATGATGGCTTTGTAAACTCGTTTGGTAACGGGTATGGAAACCCACCGCAGGTTCCATTGTAGCGTTCCGAGGAGGAAAGAAAATTTGCTCTCTTTACAAAACACGCTAGTTTGTGTAAAGCGTAACGCGAATGCGTGAGAAGAAGTTTCATCCTCAATCAACTGCACAAGAGACGTATCACACGGGCATAAAAGGGATGGAAGTTCTTGCTAAGCAAAAGGCCATGCCGGACATTAAAGGTACACATTTAAATACATGTACTCATTGTTTGGTAGGAAAGCAACACGGTGTCTTTCCAAAGATTCCCGTCTCACGTAAGGACACCGTCCTTGAACTAGTGCACACGGACTTATGTGGTCCTATGAGAGTGAAGTCCCACCGGAGTTTCGTGACTTCTTGACATTCATTGATGATCGTCAAGAAAGATATGGGCCTATAGTCCAAGACCAAGGATGAAGTACTTGGCGTGTTTGAGAAATTCCACAAAGATGGTGGAAAGAGAGACTGGAAGTTGTTGAAGTGTATTCGCCGGATAATGGGGGTGAGTACATTGGGCCATTTGAAGAGTATTGCGAGTCATGGGATTCGTCATGAGCGCACCGTTCCCAAGACACCGCAAATGAATGGGAATAGCGAGAGAATGAACCGCACCATTGTAGAGAGGATAAGATGCATGCTATCTCACTCTAAGCTACCTAGAAACTCTTGGGTAGAAGCAATCGTCTGCATAATGCAGCATGTGATCAACCCGTCACCAAAGAAAGCCTCCGAATAGTGATTATCCGCAGAGAGTATGGTCGGCAGATGTTGATTATGGATACTTGAGGGTATTTGGGTGCGGGGCATTTGTGCATATTCCGGCGGATGAGAGATTCAAGCTTGATGACAAAGCCAAGCGGTGCATTTTTCGGGTTATGGAGATGAAAAGTTTGGTTACAAACTCTATGATCCGATTAACAAGAAAGTAATCCGAAGTCGAGATGTTGTGTTCTTAGAAGACCAAACCATAGCGGACTTTGAGGAGGGTGAGAAGCTACAAGCTTTCACCAATGATCTTGTTGATTCGAACCGGAAGTTCCCACCGTGGAACGCGTCGTAAGGCATTGAGAATGCAGAGAACCATGAGTTTGAAGCTCGCGACGAGAATCCTATTGCTCATGATGGGATAGAACCTATTGGTATAGAAGATGCAGATGAGATGCATGAACCACCACCGTGAGCAAGCGAAGTGTATCCTCCCGAGGCACCGGCCAGATGGGGCAAGGAGGTCCGACAGAGAGACTAGCTTCAACCAGTATCCACCACATAATGCGTGCGTACTATCGGATGGTGGAGAACCTATGTACTATCAAAGAGGCACTTGAAGCGTACGACAAAGAAAAGTGGTTGAAGGCCATGCATGACGAGATGGATTCTTTGCATAAGAATCACACTTATGAAGTTAGTTGAGAAACCCACAGGGAGAAAAGTTCTCAAGAATAAGTGGATATACAAAGTCAAGCATGAGAGAACAATCCTCACCCAAGGCACAAAGCTTCGCCTTGTTGTGAAGGGATTCGGGTCAAAAGGAAAGGGATTGACTTTGATGAGATTTTTCCTCAGAAGTGAAGATGACTTCTATCCGGGTGGTATTGGGTATGGCCGCAAGTATGAACCTAGAGGTTGAGCGGCTAGATGTTAAGACGGCTTTTCTTCATGGAGACCTTGAAGAAGATGTCTACATGGACCACCCGGAGGGGTTTGAGGTCAAAGGCAAGGAGCACCTAGTATGCAAAGCCGATAAAGAGCTTGTATGGGTTGGCAAGCACCGAGATGCTGGTACATAAAGTTTGACTCCTTTATGGTGAAGCAAGGATACAAGAAGTCCGCCCGGATCATTGTCGCGTTTGTTCAGAGATTTCCGGATGGAGATTTCATTGTCTTTATATCATTGTATGTGGATGATATGTTGATAGTCGCCCCAAACATCAACAAGATATCCAAGCTGAAGAAAAGACTTGAGTAAGTCCTTTGAGATGAAGGATTTGGGTCAAGCAAAGCGTATACTTGGGATCGCGGATCACTCGTGACGAAAAGAGTGGAAAGTTGTGGCTTTCTCAAGAAAGCTACATTGAGAAGGTGTTGAAGAGATTCAACATGGATCAAAAGCGAAACCGTCGGTTTGTCCGCTTGGTGGCCGCCCGCATGACCAAAGAGATGTGTCCTAAGGGTGAGCATGAGCGAGTCGATGGAAAAGATTCCTTATGCATCCGCAGCGGGCGCTTTGATGTATGCCATGGTGTGTACTAGACCGGACATTGCTTTTCGCCCGTTAGGGTGGTAAAGCGATTTCACAAATCCGGGTAAAGAGCATTGGGAAGGTGTTAAGTGGATATTGAGATATCTCAAAGGCACTTCCAAATCATGTTTGTGCTTTGGTGGAAGTAAGCCCTTACTTGAAGCGCTACACCGATGCGCATATGGCGGTGATGTTGACTGATGAAGTCCACCTCCGGTTATCCGGGTTACTTTTGCGGGGGAGCGGTTTCTTGGCAATCTAAGTTGCAAAAGTGTGTTGCCCTCTCCACTACGTAGCCGAAAGTATATTGCGGCCACCGAAAGTGTTGCAAAAGAGTTGCTATGGATGAAGAGGTTCTTCACGAACTAGGGCTAAAGCGTAAACAAATTGTAGTTATATATGACGGTCGAAATGCGCCATCCACTCGAAAGCAAGAATCCGAAGTTTTCATTCTAGATCCAAGCACATACACGTCGCGTATCATTGGATTAGAGAAGTACTTCGAGACAAGCATTTGTGTATCGAGAAGATCCATACCGACAAGAACGGGTCGGATATGATGACCAAAGTCTTACCGAAAGGTAAGTTTGATGTTTGTTGTGCTATTGCGGAATGGCGACACACCTCCCCTGATGATTTGGCAATTGCATGGAGGTAGCCCCTCACCGCTCGAGGGGAGATTGTCGAGTTATCCCTCACATGAGGAGAGAAACCGAGTCGACGAAACGGGCTTAATTCGGCATCGCGATAAGTCGAAGCGCCACCACCGCCTCGATAGTAGGCGGACTTCGGCCTTCGAGTTCCAAGAACATAGGGCGACCACGCTCAAAGCGAAATTTCCAGTCTTCAGTCTTCACAGCGACTTCCTCAGTGAAGCGCCAGCACGCCGTGTCTATTTTTCGTGGGGCTTGCTACAAGATCCGCTGAATTTGGTTTTGGAGATAAAACCAAAAATCAAGGTTTTGGAAAACCTAACCTAACGAACCGCATAAGTCGGAAGGATTGGAATCCGCACTAAAACAAAGAGAACCTTTTGAGAGATACAACCCGTGAAAAGAGATAAAGAGTGATCTAAGAAGGTGAGAGATCAAAAGGAGAGATTGTAATCTTCCTTCCCATTTTATTAAGAACCGGGCTCTTGTGGAAGTAGGCATCATTGGCCAACCACGGTAAATCTTTGTGTTGTGGTTTGCTTCTACCGCTTTTATTATTATTATCTCATTTGTTAATAGTTGTTTAATGAGTTGGGCATGTTAGTATAGGTTGTAGTTGATATTTAGATTTTGTCCGGAGTTGAAGTGTGTTCATACAAGTTATCTGTGTAGTGGGGAACCGATTGGTATTGGTGTAATCCCCAACATTGTCATGGCTGTAGACAATCCTACTAAAAGATCCAACAAGGTTGACTACAAGCATAGAAATGGTTCACCTCATGGAACTTTCTGAATGGTCATCCGCAATTCTCATGGTGCACAAGGCAAGGAGAAATGACTTACCATTTT
Organism: Coptis chinensis; assembly: GCF_015680905.1. Taxonomy (NCBI): domain Eukaryota; kingdom Viridiplantae; phylum Streptophyta; class Magnoliopsida; order Ranunculales; family Ranunculaceae; genus Coptis; species Coptis chinensis. Next base: position 82,603,152 of record NC_141464.1, read on the forward strand.
CAAGCAAGCTACAGCAGTCTGATAAAGACCATGTAGTTGTTGCATTTGAGAGTCATTCAACCAATGAAAGCTATATCTTCCATGACTGGAATCCATTAGGATATTTGTACAAGTGATTCTCCCATACAATATATATTTACACAAGAAATATAAAATGCATTTGGACATAAAAAGTCAACAAATGGTCAAAATTTCAATAGTTTCAGTCAAAATTGATACCTTAAATCTACTAGTCAAAGGTAGGTAGGTAACAAATACAAACAAATCTACTATACACTGACATGAAAATGAAAGTATGACACCACTAAAAAGTCTAAAGTGTAAATTTTTATATGAATAAAAAAAAAAATTATTGACTTTTCCTTTTATGCCAAAAATAAAAGTCAAAATTATGACCAACATTTTAATCTCAAAAACCCTAAATCTTTCTTATTAGAGACAAACAAAAAAACAGGAAGAATTGGCGGGAAAATCTTGGGTTTTGAGGCCAACACTCATAACAACGGATAAAAGCTATACTGTATGTACTAAGTAGGTATGTTTAACTTGTTCTTCTCAACTCTTTATTTCTTTATAATGAAAAGTCAAATTAGTGTGGGCAAATTTGGTTATTTTAGTCTTTTATATTCTGTAAAAATGTGTTCTTTATTATGTTTTGATGGTTTTTTTTTAGCTGTGTGTCACTTTTAATGTTATATAATAACTTGTTTAGTGCAAGTTTAGTCAACTTTGGTTGTTTTGGTTTATGTTTTGTAATGGGTATTTTTGATGTTTTTGATGACTGAGTGTTTTGTAAAATGGATTTGTGTAGGTGACACTTTAGATTGATTTTTCATGATTGGAGTTTGGAAGCTTGCTTGAGTTTTTGTTCAAGGTCTGGTATATAATTATGGAGGATTCATGTGGTAATGGGTCAATGGAAGTGAGTAGTCACTGTAACGGTGTTAAGATCGAAGATGAAATTGTGGCTAATTTCGATTCTTATTTTGAAGATGTTGATGATTGTTTGACAATTTCGAGGATGGTTAATGATTCGGTTATCAAGGGGATGGTGAATGCTGTAACGGAAGAAGCTGCGGAGAAAATTGCTCTTAAAGAACAGGAGGTGGCTTCATTGAAGAAGAGATTAGAGTTCTATGAGTCAGGGTGCGTATAAACTTGACGAGTCGAAGTCAGCTGATGTAGTAGGGCAGGATACTGTGGAAGAGTGTGTCCGTAACTTAAAATTTGTATCAGAAAAGCAGTTTCGTATGCTTGAGGAAAAGATCGAGGATGTCAAAAGGTGTGATGCGTTTCCCGGGCAGAGTGAAAGGACAGAATCAGGAAAATGGGTAGGGGTAGCTCAAACACTCCACACATTGAGGAATGTAGTAAACACTTTTTGCATGCGGGTCGAAAATCTGGTTTGCTTGTCAAAGCCATCCCTTTGTGAGTGGCGGGATCAGAGGAAGTTTGAAGATGATATAGAAGTTATGGTTATTCGGAATTCTATAAGGGGCTTCCTGGAGGACTTTGAGATTAATTCATGGAAACAAGGACCCCAATTGTCTGGTAGTCAATATACAAACCAACTGGCTAAAATCAACCAACTTTCAAGCTTACGCCAAGAACTAGATATCATCTCTAGGACTTTGTCCAGTCCTGAAATGGGGCAGTTTCCTCTTAATGGATCAGACGAGAGTGGTGAACAATGCACTAACGGAAAGAGGAAAGACCATTTCCTTCGGAAGGCGTTTAGCAGTGATATCTCACAATTCATAAAGGAAGCAAATGGGAAAAATCAGGAGTCTAAAACAGATTTGTCTGAGACAATGGAATCTGCCTCCCTAAAACACATGACAAAGGATGAAATTGTGAGCTTCTTTAAATCTGAAATTACCAGGATGAAAAGAAACCATGAATCCCAAGTGCAAGAGATTACTGAAGAATATTTCCGCCTCAGAAGAGAATTCCTTAAAGAAAGTGGTCCTTTGTCTTCATTGCGGAAAGATAAAGAGTTTGAAGCCTTTCGGAAAAAGATCCCAGAACTCATGGTTAAATTAGATGATGTGCTCTTTAAGAATGAGAAGTTATCTGTGCTGTATGGGAATAATGAGATTATATGCAATTTGAAGAACAGAATCGATACCCTCCTTTCTGAGAACCAACAGATGAAGGGATTGCTTACAAGCAAGAGCAAAGAGGTCAAGCACTTGTCATCGCAATTGTCTAGTGCTGCAGACAAAATATCACAACATTTTGTGACAGAGGCAAACTTGTTGAAACGGATCAGGAAGCTTAAATGTGATATGCAAGATATGAGTTTGAAACTTCGGTCAGAGAAGATGTGGATAAGTGTATTCTCAAGGAATTGATGGGAAAAATCAAATGGTCTGTAGAGGAGTCTAATATGAAATTTGTAGCAATACTTGAATTTTATGAAATGTATTTTAAAGAATTTGCTAAGGATGCCAGAGCAATATGCAGATGGGACATTGAAGATTTAAATATGGAGTCAGTTATCATGCAAGAGATTTGTGGAACTATTTTCAGAGAAGCGGCCCAGGATGCTGAGCGTAGATTAAATCTCATGAAGATGAAATATGAGGGACAAAATGAACGGTTAGTTTCCCTTGAAGCATCAGTATTGGAAAGTGAGAAGGCCTTAAACTCGGTGATTGAAGAGAAGGATCAATTAAACCATAAGCTAGTCAAGATTTCAGCTTTGCTGGAAGAGAAGGAAAAGGTGGCCCTGGAAACTGGCTCCAAGTTAATGAAAGAGAAGGAGCGCACTGATCTACTTTATCAGGATTTGAGTTTGTTTAAAGACCAAGCAATTCAGCAGGAGAAATTAGTTTCTGTGACTGAAAGGGAGTCAAATATGATAAAGAGTAAGTTGGAGGAGGCTTTGGGGCAAACACATTTATATGAGGACAAAATAGCCAAATTAAATAAGAAACTTAAGCTGGCCATAGAAGACTTGGAGGAAGCAAATAAAGAAATGAAAAGGCTTCAAGTAATTATTCAACAGAAGGAAAATGCTTTATCATTGGTTGTAGCCAGAGAATCGGGGCAGAAAAAGCAAGTTGAATTGCTTAGTACATATGTCGAAAGATTGTTCAAAACAGCTGCTGATTTTGAAGGACAGACGATGGAAATTGTTGAAAAGAATAATTTAAGGTAATCTATCTATGATATATTCTATTGCTTGCATGTGCACGACAAAGAAAACAAGTGAAGTGGGTGAATTAACATGAAAAACTATGTTGACCTGTCCGAAGTAAGTTATTATACTTCGGAAACAATGAATTTACGCATTAAACACTTCATTTCTGTGGCATCATCTCAGAGTAGTTTAAGTATATAATTTGGTTTTTTTAGGATTTGTCTACAAAGACAAACTTTTAAATTATGTCAAGTGCATAAGTTTTCGTTTTCTTTTTTCAGGTTGAAAAGGTTAAAGTTTCAGTTGTATCCACTTGTTCAGAATCCTGCTTTATCTAGGAAATCAGAGTTGGTGTACAAGGAAAGACTGGAAAGAAGATATTCTGACCTTCAGAAGGCTGAAGCAGAGGTATCTGAACTATCACGTCGTCTGGTTTTGTGTACTATTCCATGATAGACTCCATATTATAAGGAATAATATAGTCATTGAGCATTGAGTTGGATTCAAACTCATTAAAGATACACACAAAGGAAATCTTGTTATAAATGAGCATTGTGCTGGCTTTAACTTAACTTATCCATTGTATATAAAGATAATCTAGTATCATTGTAGTGAAGCTAAAAATAAAGAAATAAGTGAAAAGAAAGTGAAGGGAGAGGGGAGAAGAGAATAAAATGGGAAAAGAGAGGGCAGGAGTGTTAAATCCTTGGTTGCATCTCACTCATATTTATATTCAATTGTGTACTAGTTAAATCCTTGGTTGCACCTACTACTTACAATACCACATAGATAAATGTTATTAGACTGTTAATTGATAAATATCATTACGGGGAAGTGTTGAATTTTACATCTGTTAGTTGTGTACTTAGTTACCTTTAAACAACCACATCCATTTCTTGGTAACAACTCTTTTTTTTCCCCATCTTATCTAAAGAATTTCAGTCAGTATTATGTGTTCAAAAATCATTGGGATAATTGAATTTGTGCTCAATAAAAATAATATTGTAGGAAAGCTGAAGACTTATTTGTTGCACACCAGTTGTGACTTGTGATATATGTGTCCATAATCAGTCTCCTTTGTAAACTCTTCTTAAAGCTATTTTATAGGAGATAATTTCAAATTTGGTTTTGACAATCTATCTCATGAAACATTACTCTTTTGACCGCAGGTTGATCTTTTAGGTGATGAAGTGGATGCTCTTCTAAGCCTTCTTGAAAAGATATATATAGGACTTAACCACTATTCGCCTATACTGCAACATTATCCCGGAGTAAGTGGCCCATTTTTTAACCCTTGTTTTACTACTTTTTCATGTTATAAAGATTTCTCATTCTTTCGAGGAAACTACTTCATTATGCTAGATAAATTTGCTTAGGACTTAAACCTGAACTGGTTGCAAAATCTTTTGATATTTATTCTAGCTGATTAAGAGATTATAATGTTTCATGGAAGTACTTCAACTAGTTTAGAAGTTGATATGGTATTCATGAACATGATAGAAGTAATGTGAATGTGACTAATGATTGAATATTAAGTTATATATTGAAACTGTGGTAGAACACAACAGGATACTCTTAATTCACCACACGACAAATTCATAATATGTATGTCAAAGTGCTTGAACGACTTCTTGAGAAGACATTTCACTAATTCCGTGTATTTAAATTCTCATATTCTGATTAAAGTCGTCTCAGGTTTGCTTATCTACTCATTTCTGTTTAACTGTTTGTTCTCTTCTTAGAGCGATAAGTTTATTCTTAGTTTTCTTAATTCATGTTGGAAATATTTTGATGTTTCCACAGGCTCTACAGTAATTTTTCCTAATTGGCATTCTAAAAGATTTTTTACATACCCGCATAGTCATTCAGGCTCTGCATTTTTCATATTTGCTTGTGCTAATTATTAATGTTGCATTTAGAAGACAATTTTTCATCCAGCTAATTTTTTCTGCAGATTATGGAGATCCTCAAATTAATTAAAAGAGAATTAAGTGTTGAATCTTTTAAATCAATTTCATCATGTTAAGGTACCTAAATCTCTACTCCTTGTATATTTTTTTCTCCTTTGTTTTAATTTGATTGGATGCTATTCTCGAGAAGTCTTTTGTTTACTCGTAAAATAACTTCTTTGATTATGAGCTGTTGTATGTTAGTACTTAATTTAATTTCTGTGACCAACAAAAGCCCAGTTGTTGGTGCTATGGGCATTGGCTCTTTTTTATCACGTTGGATGAGGTTGTTTATACTGGCTACCTATATGAGATGGCATGTTTAGAATTAAGAAGTAATGCGGTAAAATACTCCAATTGTAAGCAAAATATGTATAGCTTCAAGGAATATATACAGATAAGGCTAGAGGAATTTTTAAATGATAAAGTAACTTCGACTTATTGACAGAGCGACATTTGCAGCTCAAAGTTTTTGTATGCATGTTTATCTCATCATTTTGTAGTATTACTTGTAAGAAAAACCATTGCTATTTCATTAATCATAAAATATGCCATGAATCTATAACCTATAAATATAGGAATGAAAATTTTGAACTACTCAGTTAAAATACCTTTTCTTTGATTCTTAAGTCTTAACAGGATAACTAGTAAGAGTTTGCACTAGATGTATCCAGCATTTTGAGCAGGTGTACATTTGTTGCTTTTGCAAGGGAATATAGAATACAAGGAATGCCAAAAAAAGGCAAGGGTATAGTATTGTGTTCAAGCTGTTTCACCAGTTAAGCAGATCGCATGCTATACTAGTTGATTTTTGTTGCTCCTACACAAAAGAAAAACAGACGTAAAGAGGGGCGAGGCAGAGCTGTTATCCTGTTACAGAAGCTTAAAGTTGGGTGATCTTGTTCAGACGCTGCATTAGTGGTGTATATTAGGTGTAGCTTTGTGAAATCTGTTTCTCACTTTTGACAATACCAAATATCTGTCACAATGAATAGAACTCTTTTCTTCATACACACCTCCTGTTTTTTGTTTCTTGTATAAGATGCTTATGTACAAATGTCTGTGAGAAAAGAAAATAGTTCTTGACTTCATGTAGTTTAAGGACTTGGTCACTTACTAATATTTGCTAGTAGCTTCACCTTTTGTTTCTAAAATTTATTTTGGGTGAACTAGTGTTATCCCCCACTAGATGAGCCAATTAGGATTCCCCCTCCCCCCACTAGATGGGAAATTAGGGTCTTCTCCCCTAAACACACGGTCAATTTGGTTTGACCATTAACTTTCAAGTCAAATAACTGAAAATAACATAAATATCTCCATCTAATTAAAATTGAATATTTTTTTTTAAACAATGAGGGCATTTGTGTAATTTTCAATTATTTGACTTGAAAAGTTAATGGTCAAACTAAATTGACCGTATGTTTAGAAGAGAGACCCTAATTTTCCATCTAGTGGGGGGGGGGGGAGAAATCCTAATTGGCTTATCTAGTGGGGGATAACACTAGTTCACCCATTTATTTTTATTTGTATTTTTTAACTTAGGACGATTTTAGGTTGGTAACAAATTGCTTCAGTATCCTATGCAGTGAATACTGAATAGCTTAAAGTGTCATGCTTGTTTTTCCTACAAATTTTTTTCCTAAAATTCAGAAAAATTCAGCAAAATTTCCAGGTTTCAGGTATCTGAATATCAAAAATTATCCTGAATTTATGAAACAAGCAAACAGCCAAGGGGCAAAGTCATCTTCAAAATTTTTACACTATAAGGCATGGTTTTAGAGCTGAGAGAGTACCGGATTTGTTGTAAAAAGTAAAATGGTTAGTTTGAGATACCCCCTGTTTTTAAACTCACTAGAATGGTAGTACGTTTTTGTTGTCTAAGATAAAATGGTTAATTTGAGATACCCCCTGTTTTTAAACTCAATGGAGAACGGTACCAGTCACGTTTTTTAGGCTCTCTCCTTCGTTCTTTCTTGGTATACAGAATCTCATCCAGCCTTAATTCATCGTTATATGCTCACCATCCCCACACCGTGTCCCAATATATAAGTCTATCAACTTTAGCATCAATACATCTAACTACTTTAAAGAAAACTGTCTCGTGAACAGTGTATTTTTCTCTTATACCCTCGTCATGTTTGTTTTACAAATTATTAAAAGGTAAATACAAATAAGATATGTTAAAAAGACCGGTGTTTTAGCCCCCTTGATTTAGCACTTATCCTCAGTTTTGCAAATATTTAAATATTGCCACTGTCCAAAACGCACGACTTATTTTCGAAAGTGAAACATTTCATTTTTGAACAATTACAGCTCTACCACACCCAAAAAAATTAACGTGGTACATGTTAAAAAGAATAATCTTGAATATTTATTTGAACCCAAACAAAATATACTAAGATTGGGTTGATATTTTTAACTAAGTTGATTCCAAAATAACTTGTTTTCTTCCACTTTGTTTTTCTTGATGCAAGACTTGGTTTGATGATCTTATACATTCTCATCTCTCACCCATTTTTCCTTTTGAAATTAATAGCATATGGAAGAGGGTCGTAACCCATGGCCGATCCTAAAATCGAAGAAAGTTATGAGTTATTTGTTTCATGGATGGCGCCGGTGAAGTTACTACTTACCGAAGATCAGATCTGTGCAATCGGGATGGAAATTGTTGGTGGAGTTTGGAACTGTGGCTGTTATTTGGATCAAGAGATGACCGATTGTCATTATGTTAATAGAAACTTGTTTAAAAGGTTAACAGTTAAGATTTTAATTTACCGATAACCGTCCTACCCCCCTTAATGGGTCAGGACGCTAAACCAATAAAAACGTTCAATTGGTAAATTAAAAAAATATAAAGGCAAAAACGTCATATAAAATGACAAAGTAATTCGGAAATACGTAAACAAATATTAAAACACTGTTACCTCACTGTAGATAAGGGACGCGATTATTAAAGTATTTTAGATTTGATATACCTCCCTACTCACACAAAAAATTGACGTGGTGGATGATACAGATGTCATTTCATCAATATTTTATATGACAATGTTATCATCCTGTTTATTTAGATGTGTAGATGATGATACAAGATATGTATCATCCGCCACGTAGTCAATGATTTAATTTTATGAGTCAATTTTGTCAATAGGTTTTAACCCAATAGTTTTTGGATTTTAATAATTTGGTTTGTCTTCCAATTATATCTAAAATATTGGTTTGGTTTTGGGTTTGCTCTCCACCGAACCGATAAAATGTCATTTTAGTAATATTTTATGAATAATTTTGTATATGTTTATTAATTGTGTAGTTAAAATTATTTGATTTAATTTAAAATTTAATTGATTTTATAGTTTTCGATTCGGTTTTGGTTTGCAATATATCTTATCGGTTCAGTTTTGGATTCATAATTTTCTTATCGGTTAGAACTTTTCAAAACCCTACCCAAACCAATCCATTAACAGCCCTAGTAAGTAGGGGATATGCCAAATGAATTTGAAGATGGGTATCTCAAAAGATAGAATCTGAAAAATATTTGTTTAACTTGTTTAAGTATTTAGTAAAAAAAAAATGGCATTTAAAAAAAAAAAGAAAAAAAAAATGCAAAACAGGCAGTATCTCAAATTAACCCAAAATAAAAACTAGACTACGGAATTAAACTTGTAGTGAACTTTGGCAAAATGACTTTTTGGATTCGAAAAACGACTAAAAAATGTATCAAACTTTACACGTTTTGATAATATGGGGACCAAATTTTTTTTCTCCCACTGTTTGATTTTTGCAATGTAGGAACTTTCGTTAAATTTCTCTAACACCGTTTATAATTTGTATTAATTTTTATTTTATAAATTAATACAAATGAAAATTAATTTGTAATGTTGAAAAAAAATTAATATAAATTAATTTGTAATGTTGAAAAAAATTAATATAAATTTTCTAATTTGCAATGTTGAAAAAAAAAAAAAAAAAAAAAAAAAAAAAAGTATTTGAGAAATTTGACGGAAATTCCTATATTACAAAAATCAAATAGTTTGGTCTCCAAACCATAGTACAAAATATCAGGATATGGGTATTTATCGATATTCAATTTCTGGATATGTATCGTGGATATATCTTCTTCTTTGGGGATATTTGACATTGTTTCACATGTAAATATCGTTGATATATCCAAAATATCGACAAATATCATAGATATTGTAGATATTTCTTGATATATCATGATACACTATTTATATTTATTTGAAATATAATAGTAAATATTAAATAAAATTGTTATATACACAAAATATCGTAAAATATCATAAATATCGTCGAAATATCACTAATATTTGCAATCGTATATATCTCTGAACATATCGTGATATTTATATATATTTCTCTGAAATCTGGATAGATATTTCTAAATATCGCGATATATCGAGATATTTTGTACTATGCTTCAAACTATGAGTAAAAAAAAAAATAGTCTCCCTAATCCCTATCCGTCAAAAAATATAAAATTTGATACATTTTTTAATCGTTTTACGTTTTGGATTTCTGTCGTGTTCTCGAGAAAGAATCCCACTTTCTAATTTCTATCGATAAAAAAGAGAGTAAAGAATTTTAACAAAGTAATTATTACTTTCTTTAACAAACTAATTATTACTTTCACTTTCTGACTACTCGCCGACTTTTTATATACAGTAGTACACTTTAACCAGCACCAGTGTAGGACTTTATCACGTCACTTTTTAGTCACCCCACATCAGGGCCCAAAATATCGCCGAGATATCCGATATCTCGCCGATATATCTCGAAGAATTGGTACATGCATCGATTTTTCCGAGATATATCCAAATATTGAACCCCCTTTTTCCCCGAATATATCGAATTTCTGATATGAAAGTTTATATCGCCCGAGATAATCGATATTTCGAGATAATCGATATATATCGATTGACTTTTTGACCAATTGTTAATAATTTAATATTGAAATTTCCGAAATATCCTATATATCCGAGATATATCGGGAGAGATATGAGATATCCGAATATATCGGTTTTTATATCCGATATTTTAGAAACTTTGATGGTCACTTTAACCAGATATCCATATATCTCGGTTTTGGACTTATTAACCGATATCGAAATTTTGGGCCTTGCCCCACATGACCACGTACGACTTTCTTAACTCCTAAGGCAAACATGCATACTTAAGCGCCAATAGCACTGCCTTTTGAAAATTGAAACAACTAAGAGAATGTGACAATATTCACTTGTAAATGGTTAAAAACTTTTGTCCAATACAAAATTGAATATCAACGTGATTATTTTTCCAAGTTAAAATGAGAGTGAAATTTTCAATGAGTTGTGAATTTTGGATGGAATGTTGTGAATTTTTGATGGGATGTTAGATTCTGTGTGTTTTTTTTCGGACCCCTCGTGTGATTTTTCGACTTTTTTATGGTTTTTTTTTTAACTTCAAATATATGTTTCATTCCGTTATGCGCGTTTTTTTATTTTTACATTCAACGGAAATCTAATATCTAGTCCGAGATTAATATTCACATTTGTATATTTGTATTGGGCAGTCTCATCTTGTTTTTCACCAAAAACAGAAAATTAAGCCACTGGTGTCGAGCTGAATAACATTAACATGCACTGGGCTCAAGCTGAATAACATTTTACATGCACTGGGAATGCTCTAACAGTTCACATTTCTTCACTCTCCCTCAACGTCTCAAAAAAAAAAAATGGCAATTTCTTATTTCTCTAGTTCAGAAGAAAGAGAAGTAGAGTTACCACCTTCAATAGAAAAACAACTAAGAATAATCTACAACGAATATTTCATGCCACGACTTGGTTTTAGAGGAAGACAACAACTTGCTAGTCTTGGAGAAGCAGCTGCTTTCAAAATACTTCAAAGATTTCCGAATCTCTCGGACTATATTGATTACATGCATGCAGTTTCCCACTCTCTTTCTACTCAAGCTCATGTTTCTGTCTCTGCTCCAACTGTTCCTATTTCTGAACTAGAACGAGGTAACTACAGTGCTCTATTTCTTTTATTTTGGGTATGTGGTAAAATATAATCTTAGTTTAGGTGTTTTGACTGTTATGTGAAGGTATCAAGTTTGGATATTTAAGCTTTTATATTGTTAATTAGTGCATGTCTTATAGTGTGTGTTAGTTAAAGTCTTAAACTGTGCATGATTGTCATGGGCACAGATGAAACGTGGGGAAGTGGAAGTTTTTTAGATCATGTGCTCTTGGAGAATGAGATGTTATCATCGCAATTGTCTAGTGCTGCAGACAAAATATGTTGCGACAGATTGTTGAAACAGATCAGGAAGTTTAAATGTGATATGCAAGATATGAGCGTTGAAACTTCAGTTAGAGAAGATGTGCATAAGTGTATTCTCAAGGAGTTGATGGGAAAAAACAAATGGTCTGTAGAGGAGTCTAATATGAAATTTGTAGCAATACATGAATTTTACGAAATATATTTTAAAGGATTTCCTGAGGATGCCAGGGACATTGAAGATTCATATATGGAGTCAGTTATCATGCAAGAGATCTGTGGAACTATTTTCAGAGAAGCAGCCCAGGATACTGAGCGTAGATTATATCTCATGAAGATGAAATATGAGGGACAAAGTGAACGGTTAGTTTCCCTTGAAGCATCAGTGTTGGAAAGTGAGAAGGTCTTAAACTCGGTGACTGAAGAGAAAGAGCAATTACAGCAAGAGTTAGTCAAGATATCAGCTTTGCTGGAAGAGAAGGAAAAGGTGGCCCTGGAAACTGGCTCCATGTTAATGAAAGAGATGGAGCGTGCTGATCAAATTTATCAGGATTTGAGTTCGTTTAAAAGGGAGTCAAATATGATAAAGAGTAAGTTTGAAGACAAAATAGCCAAATTAGAGAAGACATTTAAGCTGACCATAGAAGATTTGGTGGGAGCAAATAAAGAAATGAAAAGGCTTCAAGTAATTATTCAGCAGAAGGAAAATGCTTTATCATTGGTTGTTGCTAGAGAATCGGCGCAGAAAAAGCAAGTTGAATCACTTAGTACACATATGTCCAAAGATTGTTCAAAACAGCTGCTGATTTTGAAGGACAGACTATGGAAATTGTTGAAAAGAATAATTTAAGGTAATCTATCTATGATATCTTATATCTGTATAATGTGCGCAACAAAGAAAAAATAGTTTGTGAAGTGGGTGAAAAACTATGTTGACAAAGACAAACTTACACTCAATAAACACTTCATTTCTGTGGCATCATCTGCAGAGTAGTTTAAGTATCTCTAATTTGTTATTTTTAGAATTTGTCTGCAAAGACAAACTTTTAAATTATGTCAAGTGCATAAGTTTTCATTTTCTTTTTCAGGTTGAAAAGGATAAAGTTTCAGTGTGATGTACTTGTTCAGAATGCCGCTTTATCTAGGAAAACAGAGTTGGTGTACAAGCAAAGACTGGAAAGAAGATATTCTGACCTTCAGAAGGCTGAAGCAGAGGTATCTGAATTATCACATTGTCTAGTTTTGTGTACTATTCTGTAATAGACTCCATCTTGTTTATAAGGAATAATATAGTCATTGAGCATTGAGTTGGATTCATTCAAACTCATTAAAGATACACACAAAGGAAATCTTGTTATAAATGAGCATTGTGCTGGCTTTAACTTAGCTATTTTATATAAAGATAATCTAGTATCATTGTAGTGAAGCTAAAAATAAAGAAATAAGTGAAAAGAAAGTGAAGAGAGCGGGCAGAAGAGGTATCTCTTGTTGTATCCAGTTGTGACTTGTGATATATGTGTCCATATTCAGTCTCCTTGTGAACTCTTCTGAGATAATTTCAAATTTGGTTTGACAATCTATCTTATGAAACATTACTCTTATGACCGCAGGTTGATCTTTTAGGTGATAAAGTGAATGCTCTTCTAAGCCTTCATGAAAAGATATATATAGGACTTAACCATTATTCGCCTATTCTGCAGCATTATCCCGGAGTAAGTGAACCATCTTTTATCCCTTGTTTTACTACCTTTTCATGTTATAAAGATCTCTCATTCTTTCGAGGAAACTACTTCATTGTGCTAGATAAATTTGCTCAGGAATTAAACCTGAACTGGTTGTAAAATCTTTTGATATTTATTCTGGCTGATTTCGAGATTATAACGTTTCATGGAAGTACTTCGACTAGTTTAGAAGTTGATAAAGTATTCATGAACATGATAGAAGTAGTGTGAATGTGACTAATGATTGAATATTGAGTTATATATTGAAACTGTGGTAGAACACAACAGGACACTAACTCACTAAATGACAAATTCATAGTATGTATGTCAAAGTGCTTGTATGACTTCTTGAGAAGACATTTTACTAATTCCGTGGATTTAAATTCTCATATTCTGATTAAAATCGTCTCAGGTTCACTTTTTCCTACAGGCTCTACAGTACTTTTTCCTAACTGACATTCTAAAGGATTTTTTACATGTCAGCATAGTCATTCAGGCTCTTGCATTTTTCATATTTTCTTGTGGTAATTATTAATGTTGCATTTAGAAGACAATTTTTCATCCACTTATTTTTTCTGCAGATTATGGAGATCCTCAAATTAATTAAAAGAGAATTAAGTGGTGAATCTTGTAAAGCAATTTCATCAGGTGTTACCCCTTGTATATTTTTTTCTCCTTTGTTTTAATTTGATTGGTCGCTATTCTCGATAAGTCTTTTGTTTACTCATAAAATAAGTTATTTGATAATGAGCTGTCGTATATTAGACTATTAGTATTTAGTTTAATTTCTGTGACCAACAAAAGCCCAGTTGTTGCTGCTATGGGGGTTGGCTCTATTTTATCACGTTGGGTGAGGTTGTTTATGTTGGCTACCTTTATGAGATAGCATGTTTAGAATTAAGTAGAAGTAATGCGCTAAAATACTACAATCGTAAGCAAAATATGCATAGCTGAAATTTTAAATGATAAAGTAACTTTGACTTATTATTGACAGAACAAGATTTGCAGCCCAAAGTTTTTTGTATGCATGTTTATCTCATCATTTTGTAGTATATTACTTGTAAGAAAAACCATTGCTATTTCATTAATCATAAAATATGTCATGAATCTATAAATATAGGAATGAAATTTTGGAACTATTCAGTTAATATTCCAGCCAACAACTTCTTCAAACTAAACACTGATATTTCATTCAAACAAGGATAATTGTCATGCTATGGATATGTTATCAGGAAAACAAATGGTGAGTTTGTTGCTGCCGGACTTGGGCATGGTCGAGATTCCACAGCTGAAGATGCAGAAAGCCAAGGAATGCTCCAAGCAATCAGATGGAGCAGACAATTCAACCTACCACAACTAGAAGTGGAGACTGACTGTAAAAATGTTAGCAGTTTTTTGGAGAAGGGACAGGGAAACATCTCGTGGACCTCTCAAACCTATCTAAATGACACACTATCTATTCTGTCATTACTAGACAAAGCTTGTATATTAAGTGGGTCAGTAGCACTGGAAACAAAACTGCTCACGCTATAGCTTCTTTTGGTAAAACAAACTCTAACTCTGCAGAATGGTTACTAAACCCTCCTATATGTCCTAGGGACATTCTGCAAGAGGATAGAGACTCTGTAATTAACTCTTCTTATTGTATATGTGATGTTGATTATGAAAAAAAAAAGGTCTTAACAGACAACAAGTAAAAGTTTGCACTAGAAGTATCCAGCATTTTGAGGTTGTACGTTTGTTGCTTTTGCAAGAGAATATGGAATACAAGGAATGCCAAAAAAAGACGAGGGTGTTGTATTGTGTTCAAGCTGTTTCACTATAGTTAAGCAGATCACATGCTTTACTTGTTGATTTTTGTTGCTCCTACACAAAAGAAAAACAGACACCATGTAAAGAGAGGCGAGGCAGAGCTATCCTGTAACGGATGCGTAAAGTTGGATGATCTTGATCAGATGCTGCATCAGTGGTGTATATTAGGTCTAGTTTTGTTAAATCTGTTTTTTAACTTTTGACATACCAAAAATCTGTCAGAACAAATAGAACTGTTTTCTTCAGACACACCTCCATCTTTTTTTTTGTTTTATGTTTTGTTGTTTATATACAAATGTCTGTGAGAAAAGAAAATAGTTCTCCACTTCATGTAGTTCAAGGACTTGGTCACATACTAATATTTGCCAGTAGCTTCACCTTTTGTTTTGAAAATTTATGCTGTGAATACTGAATAGCTAAAGTTGTCATGCTTGTTTTTCCTACAAATTTTGAAAGTTCAGCAAAATTTCCAGAAACATTCCAGGTTTCAGGTATCTGATTATCAAAAATTATCCTGAATTCATGAAACAAGCAAACAGCCAAGGGGCAAACTCATCTTCGAAAAATTATACGCTATAAGCTGCATGGATAAGGGGTGAGGAAGACCCCGTATGCTGGGTTTTAGAGCTGAAAGAGTACCAAATTTGTTGTTAAAACTAGATTATCAAATTAAACTTGTGATGTAGTGAACTTAGCAAAATGACTTGGATTAAAGATTCTATTCGTCAAGCATGTGTGCAACTTCAAGAACTCACGGGCTCACGGCACAAACACAATACTCCAAACAGGCACAACACAACACAGCAGATTACTAGCCACTAAAGCAAAGTAGCCGTTGTACTAGTATTTGACCATGTTTCAACTAAATATTTGCTTTTGTTCCATTTCATATCACCACGCAAATATTTTATGTCAGCAAACTCGTGAACTGGCAACCTTTCTGTGGGGGATTGATCTCATATGTGGATATGTACTTCCAAATCAATCGTTGGCTTAGTTGGGCTGGCCTTAAAATCATGCCCTTTACTTACCTAGTTACATGCACAGGCGCGTTTGCAAAAGAACTTCCTAATATAGATGTACTACCTGATGGGCAATTTATCAGGCTGTAAATCCATTAAACTAATAAGATGATTGTCTATATTGGATAACACAAAAAAGTTAGTACATTGGACAAGCTCACTACAAATTAGGCTGATCCACAAGTCAAACTCCCTGTCACAATAACACAAGTAAGCTGAAACCACAAACAGAGAAACCAAACATACAGCAGATCGTTCTTCAGTACGTTAATCTTTAATTTTGTTACTGTTTCGTCTCTTCCCGGCAGCAGAGCTTCCCCATTTCGCTAAATGCAAGAACTAAGAACTTTTAGTAGAATTATCAGGCGGTAGGTCATCTTCATCATGGTAAATGTTCTCAGCCATCTGCCAAATTTGCAATATGTTATCTTCCGCAACGCTTGAAACAACCCAATCCTCGCAAGGATTCCATGAGAAATCTGAGATTTTGCTCGTGTGACCCCCATGAATAAAAAGCAGTTCCGGTGGGCCATCCTCTGCATCCTCCGGTGTCTGCTCTTCATCAATTCTGACAAAAGTAAAACATGACAAATTAACAGCATAGACATGTGAGCTGTAACATCTAACAAACCCTTCAGTAGATTTATGTTTTTCTTAGCTCGAGCCCTTATTACTCATTCTAACATTCAAAATCTAATTCCAAAATTGACGTAGTCAAGTTAGACTGAGTTTCACAAATTATGTTAAAAGAGGCGATTTTTTTATTAACCACTTATAAAAAGTATATACAGTTGGATTCTTAAGTTAAATTTGAAGTCAATAAGTTGTACTTGTCTCTAAAACCCAACCGTTCTCATATCCTGGATCACTCATCCACCAGAGAAGCCTAGGAAAGTAGAACTGGTACTCTTGCAAAAACAATCAATTCATAATCTCACCAAAAATAAATATGGGATTTGGAGGAAGTACCTGCTGAGATCCCAAACCATAAGTCTCCTACCAAGACAGCAAGAAGCCAATATTGTCTCATTCTTCGGGTTCCATCCAACTTGGAAAACCTCCTCCCTGATATTACACAACAGAAATTTATAAGAATAAGAAAGAAAGAATTATATCAAAATAACAACAATATTCAAAAACTATAAAGGACGCTTACTTGTGAGAGTCGAAGGTGTGAAGAGCTGTACTAATCTTTCGAAGGTCAAATAGCTTGACAGTTTTATCAGTAGATCCCGTAGCGACAACCCACTCATTAAAGGGATTAAACGCTAGACAATTCACCTAGTAAAATTTTACAGTTAAAGTACACTGTGTATACAAGTTGCATCAATCTTTATAAAAAAATATAAAGAAATAGAGAAACAAAAAACAGTAAGCAAGTCCATATTTTTGCATATAAGCTACATGAGATCATCATTATGCTTAGCATCTACAAGGAACTTTATCTCATTTAGTAAGTCAGTCTGTCTTCATCCATCTTTCATTAGTATTACATCTGAAAATTAATAAGAAAAATAATGAATTGATAACAGAAATAGTTGGAGCAGGTATATGTTATTGGAGTAGGGCTTCTAAAAGCTGGCGCTGCATTCAAAAAAGGATCAGCTCCCAGCTGTTGAGTTGATGTCAGAGGCTCTGACATCCCTAGTAAGACATTTCAGTTAATAAGGTAGACCTAGATAGGAAATCACAGCCCAGTACAAAGATCAGTGTCTAAAACTACCTTGTCCCAATTCCAGACCACCCAGTTGCAGAGCTTTTGAAACAGCATGGGAAATCCCTTACAGCTTTCCCACTTATCACTTCTCTATGAATCAATCCAACAATTTCAAATTGTTGCCCCACTATCATCTTTTAACCAATTCCTTGGCAGCTAATTTGAACAGAAATGGTGAGGTGATGAGTGATGACCTTACTGTTTTAGCCTTTCAATGTTTTGAAAAGGAATCCATGTTTTCCTTTTATGGGTAAATCACCTTTTTTTAACAATGGAATCCATATCCCTAAATATAACAGTAACAAAGCCCTTCAAATGGTGTCACATTCTTTTATATATTCACTGCCAATGACTATTCGTATACACTGACTTCTCAAAGAAATATTCAAAGAAATGTTATTCGAATAGCCAAAAGGAATTAAAACCAATGACAAAAAAAAAATCAAGCAGATAGGCTTAGGAAGAAGCCAGCGACCAAATGAAACACAACAATGATTGGCTTCTATCAAAAAATGATATTTGAGTCATTTTATAGACTTCCAGTTCTAGATGAAATACATCATAGATCAAGAATGATGTATCCAAAAGAGCTTCGCAAACTCACCAAAATACATGATCTAAATTTCTACAAAAATAGGTATCTTTAGGAGCTTATGATAAAATAGGAAATTTAAGATTCTCAACACTTACTTCACCTTGATGAGCAACCACAGACTGGCTTGGCTTTGTGGTAGTTGCCGTGCGCATATCCCATATGGCTAAGTGGTGATCATCTCCAACCGAACCAAACAGGTATTCATGCCTCAGATGCCATGCAACATCTTCGACTACACCTTCATGAAACTAATTTAAGAAAATAAATTCACATCAGGATCAATATTCAACAAAAATCTTCACAGTATGAGAAAGAAAACACTAGAAGCTTGCAAGTCTACGACCTTAATGAGAATGAAACAAAGAACGAGAGCAACCTCACTCCTACTCTTAAATGATTTTGGTTTTGAGCTGAAAACAAGGCACATTAAAAGAGCAAACCACCAAATAGTTGAGTTACTTGTCAATGTACTCAAGGTCAATGTACTCCTTCATAAATGGCATAAATTTAATTCCTACGTCAAAACATACATTTTCTTTTTTCTTTTCCAATTGAGGGGGAGGGGGGGTTTACACTAGTATTAACAATATGTATAGTATCGGTTTCATTATTGTATGTTTGATCTGAAAGCAAATTGATCCTTTTAGGATGGATGTTTACCTAAAACAATTAAAAACATAAGGTGAAAACCTATCGTAAATGCTGCCTGAGGAAGTAGACATAATACCAGAATTGCAAAATATTACCTTACAGAGATATTATATTTGTTCCTACGATGTTTTCAGATTAATAACTACTTTCATGTCAAGACTTGAGATAATCAGCTGTATGGCTGTACCTTAAATATTTGTTGCGCCTCAAGAGACTTGTTCTTAGGAGTTGCATTGATGTCCCACAAACATATTTGAGCATCATCAGAGCCACTAAGTAGATGTCCCTGCTTATAAACACTCCAAGATAATCCATATCCTTCAGTATTGTGACCCCTCAACCTCAAATCTGGACTGCACGCACCATCTAGTGGAGGCTTAGATGGGTGTTTACTATAATCAAATACATAGACCTCTGCACTAACTGTCTTCGTTGCAATAATAAATGGATTTTGGGGCATATAACGTGCCCGATTGACCTCCCCATCATGATTTATTTGCTGGATTATTTGTACCTGTACAATAACAACAACATTATAACCTTCATAAAAGCACTATTTTGACGTCAAACGATAAAATGCCCAGACTATTGTCTTCAACTCAATTCACATAAGCTCCTTAACAGAGAGTCTTTCGTCATGAATCGTATACCAACCAATGACAATATACACATATTTGTATATATAAATGCATTGATATTAACGACAACAAGCTAACAGAAACCAATAGTAGAGCACTTGAAACTAAACATGAAACAATTATCACTTTTACTCAATAACTAAAATCAACAGAACAAAGCAAAAAGTCCCAAAATCTCAGCCTTCCAAACCCTACATTCCTAAAAGCACTACTTTGAAGTCAAATGATACAATGCCCCTAATGGCTTTTGTGCAACATCAAAAGGGTCCTGATGGTCAATTTACACACATTAATACTAACAGCTTCAACCAACTGCTAAGCCAATATAAGAACAGTTGAAACTAAACATGAAAGCCCAATAGGCCAATACCAACCTAAAAAAACTCATGAAATCAACAAAGGGTAACATAAAAATCAAAACTTTATTATAAAAATAATGATTATACCTTTCCACTAGCACAACCAAATCCACCAATCTCCCCTCTTTCATCATCATACTGTCTAGCATCATTCTCAGCATCTTCCAAAGGAAGTTGAACTTGAGCCAACATCAAATAATTAGGTTCATTCTCCGAAGTATGAGTACCCAATATCATTTTCTGAACTGAATAATCTTTCCCAATTGGTTCTTCTCGATCTGGTAACCATTGTACTGTTAATGAAGGCCATTCCAATGCATGTGTTATAAGTAAATCGTATAAAAATGGTGTGTTTTTCTTCCAAATCTTGTATTCTTCGTTTATTAAACGTTCTTCTATCTCCCCTCTAAACCCTTCTTCGTCTTTCGCCATTGTTAATGGTGATTTTGAGGTTGGGTCTGGTTTTTCTTTGGGGTTTTGAGGAAGGGGAAAAAAATTGAGAGGGAAAAAAGATTAGGGTGTGTTTGGGGAAAAAAAAATTAGTTATATGTAGTGTGTGAAATTTCGGTAAATATCGAATTGCTTTAATGTCGAAATTTCGGTAAAAAGTTTTACTGTTTTAGGCTAAGTCCAATGGTACAGCAAAACATCATATATCACGGAAATTTTGATCTAATAGTGCGTCAAAATGCTAATCCACCAATGCTATCGGTATAAGTTTACTTATATATAGCGCCAGTTTTAACGCCAGTATGAGTGGCGGATAGAAGAAATCTAAGCCACACGCCACACTGTATGGCAGATAGATTTTTTTTTTCCCCACACGCCTGTGAGAATGGTGGCTGGAGAGTCCCGAAAAAAAAAAAAAAATCCTATATGTCATAGACACTGGCGGTTGTGAAAATAACCATTGGGTTGGAAAACACTAACCCACTAACTATATACATTATGCGTCTATGCTATTGTGGTTTGGCTGGATGACACACCAAACCATTGGACTTAGCCTTAGTGGAATTGTGAAAATTCAAAATTATATGTGGGTGATAAATGGAAATTGGATACCCACGTTGGAATGAAATTTAAGGTTTGTATTTTATAAATGTTTGTTCTTGATAGTTGTATAGGAATTAGATTGTACTTGAAAATTTTCGATAAACAAACTTAGCAAACTAATTAAAGTTTTAAGGAGGTTTCATGAATTTAAAGATCTCATTGCCAATTAAACTTCGTATCTTATGAATTTAGTGCTAATTACATATTTTCAAAAACCAACAAATTGATGAAGGTTTCTATTAGATTTTCCAAAAACAATCTCACTAGAATATCACCGACACAATACCACATTAGAAATTATAAATTTGTAATTATTTGAGTATAATTTTTTTTTCTCACATTCTAGCACACTATACCTTAACTATTCTAGATATATCATAGAAATATCTATACAACTAGAAAGTAGACTTTTAAAAACTTGTTCAACAATCATAATTATACATGTATAAAATTTTATAACAAATTATGATTCATGTTTTTGTCCCTAATCCGTTTTAATTTATAAATAAATTGTTTTAATTAAGTTTTAAAAACATTTTTTTAATCCGAAGAGGGATCGCATATTGATTTAGAAGTGTGATTCTGTTTTAATTAAAAATGATATATTTATCTTTTTCAATAGGAGAGAAATTCATATTATAATAGGAGAATAATTATCGTTTTAATTAGAAGTGTTATAATTTATCTTTTCAATATGAGAGAAATTTCCGTTTTAATAGGATTTAATGACGTGAAATTTTAAGAGATATAAAAATACTATTTGTGGGAGTTTTAATATTAATATATTGATTGAAGTATTCCCAAATGCATTCGAGGTCAATTTCATATTTAAATATTTAGGAATTGTTAGAAATCAGGCCGTTTTGAAGTCAATTTAGTGATACTTTTATGACGGGCTAAGACTGACTCCAACCGATACAATAATATCTTACTATTCCTATAAAATTTAGCATATATGGATAACAAAATTGGGTTTTCATCTCCAACTATTTCCAACCATGGTCACTTTCTACAATTTTAGGCTAAGGTAAATGTAAAATGTAACAAAATAAACCTATGGTCTTTACACAAAGAAACTTTATGTGAATAAAAACTATAAACAATTATTAACAACATATTAAAAAATTTAGACAAAAAGTAGGGGTAATATTTTGAATTTGAATAGAATAATTTTGTTGTTGACCACCTTCTTCTGGGCAATGTCATGTGGCCTACAAAATAATGGAGTCCTATCTCTGGCCCAGCAAATTACTACACCCACAAATTATATAATATATAAAACTAAAAACACAATTTAATATATATAACCCAAAATTTAATACATTTTTAACAAAACTTGTTTAAGAAGTATTAATAAGAAAGATGACAGAACTATTATTACAACGTAGTAAGTAAGAAACTATAGAGTTATTTGCGTCAGATTGTTTGTTGGTTTTCTGTTAAATGTACTTTCACCTTATTACACTCAAAAACACAGAAGCTCCAAAGAAAATAAAACTAGGACAAGCTTCATTTCCTCTCATATCAACTTCCTACCTAACTGCATGTACATCCCATTTGGCCATTTGCAGTAGCTTCATTGCACTTTAATGTGTACATCTCACTGGTAAGAAAGGAACCATCTCACTTTATATTCTCTTGGGTCATTTTTTAAGCTTCTTTTTTTGCTTTTTGGCCTCTTACTTTAGTTTGTTTAGTCATGAGTGGTTGTTCTTGAATCAGATCTGCTTAAAGGTGTTTTCTTCTGTAGTGACTTTGTGATTTTCATTTTTCAAGTAATCTGATAAAAGAATACTCAAGTTGTGGAGTGAAGTGAATATGGAGAAGTTGAAGAGAATGGAGGTTTGGGTGGTAATTTGTATCGTTTTGATATCTGGTTTTATAAGGAATGGAGAAGCTGAAACAAAGCCTTTCCTAATAAGCTGTGGTGTTAGTTCTAGTGTCACTATTGATGGCAGGAGATGGGTTGGGGATTCAGCCACTGGTGACAATTTCTCCCTCAATCCACCTGGGATTGCGGCTTCGACGTCAAATATTAGTGAGGACTCGATGCTGTATGAAACTCTATATAAATCAGCGAGGTTTTTCACTGAAGCTTCGAATTATACCTTTAATATTGATCCAGGGAACTATTATCTTAGACTCCACTTTTATCCATTCTCGTTTGAGCGTTATGATGTTAATAAGGATTCTTTGTTCACTGTTGTGGCGAACAATCTGAGGTTGGTTTCTCAATTCAATGTACCCGAGGAGGTTTCTAGGAAGAACTCTTACTTAAAGGCAATGGCATCTTCTTTGATGAAAGAGTACTTCCTCAGTGTTGATTCAGGTGAACTTGTTATCGATGTTATTCCTGATAATGGCAAATTCGCTTTTGTAAATGCCATCGAGATTGTTCCAGTTCTTGGTAGACTCTTTGTGGATTCTGTAGCTAAAGTTGGTGGAAATGGTGCAGAAAATTCTTTGAACTTGGGTGAGCTAGGCATTGAGACCATGTATAGATTGAATGTAGGAGGTCCAAATATCAAACCCGATAGGGATCAAGATTTGTGGAGAATGTGGGAATCGGATCTTGTCTACATGTTCACTTCATATGCTGGAACTGAGATTAATAGTAAATCAAATATTACTTTCTCCTCTGCAAATGACTCTTCAGTTGCACCTCTTCTAGTGTATGAAACCGCAAGGGCTATGACAGATAATGAAGTCATAGAGAAGAGGTTTAACATGTCGTGGAAGTTTGATGTTGATCCTAATTTTGATTATTTGGTGCGATTACATTTCTGTGAGCTATACTTTAACACTACAAATCTGAGAATATTTCGAATTTACATAAATAATAAGACAGCTGCAGACAATTTTGATATATTTGCCAGAGCAGGTGGGATGAACAAGGCATATCATCAGGATTACCTCGATATGGTGTCTTCTAAGATTGAAACTCTTTGGATTCAGTTAGGGCCTGCTACATCTGCTGGTGCTTCTGGAACTGATGCATTATTGAATGGATTGGAGATATTTAAGCTCAGTCAAAGAGGGGATCTTTCTTATCCATCAAAGCTGTCAGGTTCAGGTGGAAATGCATCAGGTGTGAAGGGTCGGGCTCTTTGGGTTGGAATTGGATCAGGGATTGCTTCCATTGCTCTTCTTGCATTTTTGTGTACTATGTTTTTCTGTTACTGTGGCCAAAGGGAAAAAACAGCTCCTGCCAAAAACAATCCACCTGGATGGCGCCCTTTTTTCAGCATTGGAAATGGCACTACAAGCGCTCAAGGATCCAAATTCCCTGTTGGAACTTTAAACTTTACTGGGTCTATGGCTAATACTAGAGTTGGCAAGCATTTCACATTAGCAGAACTTCGACTTGCTACAAATAACTTCGACGACTCTTTAGTGATCGGAGTTGGAGGTTTTGGTAAAGTTTACAAGGGAGAGATTGACGATGGCTCCCTGGTTGCTGTCAAGCGGGCTCACCCACAATCGCAGCAAGGCCTGAGAGAATTCGAGACTGAAATTGAGATGCTTTCAAAACTCAGACACCGCCATTTGGTCTCAATGATTGGGTTCTGTGAGGAACAAAACGAGATGATCTTGGTGTACGAGTACATGGCCAATGGAACCCTCAGGGCTCACCTGTTTGGCAGTGATCTTCCTCCTTTGTCGTGGAGGCAAAGATTAGATGCATGTATAGGTGCTGCTCGGGGTCTCTATTACCTTCATACAGGGGCAGAGAGGCGGGGTATAATTCACAGGGATGTTAAGACGACAAATATTCTATTAGATGAGAGTTTTGTTGCAAAGATGGCAGATTTCGGGTTGTCAAAGGATGGTCCTGCACTTGATCATACTCATGTGAGTACTGCAGTAAAGGGAAGCTTCGGATATCTTGATCCGGAATACTTCCGTAGGCAACAATTGACCGAGAAGTCTGATGTGTATTCATTTGGTGTGGTGCTGTTTGAAGTTATGTGTGCTCGACCTGTCATCAATCCAAGCCTACCGAAAGATCAGATAAACCTTGCAGAATGGGCAGTCCGATGGCAACGACAGGGAGAACTAGAAACTATTGTGGATCGACGTCTTGAAGGGTACTCACGTGATTCGTTGAAAAAATTTGGAGAAATAGCCGAGAAATGTCTTGCTGATGAGGGAAAGAATCGACCAACAATGGGTGAAATCCTGTGGCATTTGGAGTATGTTTTGCAGCTGCATGAAGCTTCAATGCACAGTAACAATACAGATGATTCATTTTCAAGCAGTCAAATTCCAGTAAGTCTTGACAATCTAGTGGTGCACCGAGAAACCACTATTGACCAGAATTTGGAAGGAGAAAGCACGATAAAGGGGGCCATAACATCAAATGGTACAGTTGGTGCTGAAGAGTTCTCACAGCTGGTTAATCCGCAAGGAAGGTGAATTCTATGGATTTTGTTTCACTCAAGCTCATTGAAACAATGGAATCTTCTCTACTAGATTGGATATACAGTTAGAGGGAGGTTTGCTAAGAAATTCCTAGTCCTGGCAAAGTTAACTACTATTCTTTTGGTTTGTATTCTTGTTTGTTTGGGTCCTTTACTTACTCAAAGGGACCGTTGATAACCTTGGTTATACTTGTCATTTAGTGTCTACAGCAACACTTTGTAAAATTTATTTTTTGCTATGTTGTTTCATTGAATTCTTGCTTCGGTTGGCTCTACACAGATTTGTTTCTTATTTCATTCAATTCAGGCACACATCCTTATTTATATGTTCGCAAATTGTTGTTTCTAGGACCTCTGAAGGGTGTGTTCACTATATAAAGAATGGGGTTATATCCACTAATCCACAGTTTTCATATATCAAGATTTGGTTGTTTTCTGGCTTGCACAGAGTTCTGCAATCTGCTGCATCTGTCATTCTGTTGTTGTTCAGGTCAGAAGAAGTATAGTGACATTCCAAACTACATATACTAGGTATTAGTAGAGAAGCAAATGACTGTTTGAGACAACAGTCAAATTTGAACTTATGAAACACCATTTATAATTAGGCATGGTTCACGTCAAGTGACAACAAGTATTACAAACTGTTTTGGTGCTCAGTTCCATCAATCACATTGTCTTTCCCAGAGGAGATGGCATTATCTGATCCAGCTGGGACTGCTTTATGAGATACACCGCACAGTCACAAGGACAAGCCAGGTACAGCAGTTGGTATTATTGCAGTTGGTGTTAGAAAACATGACCATTATTCGGCGAGTGGATCTGGATCATTGTCTTCCCAGAGTGTACTCAAACCAACCAAGCGGGACAAATAGCCTTAATTATCAAGGCTCTACCACGAGTCTTGGCGCCATTTGTCCCAAGAGGATGACTGCACTTAATTAGTTTGGATAACAAAAAAAGCGGTGCCTAAGTGGTTTCTCATTCAAATTACTGCACCATATTTTATGCTCCAAGTATAGAACTAAAAACAAATTAAAGCCAATGAAGCTGTTGTTTCTGCTCACCATTCATATGCTTCTCAAAAATCCATTCCACCAGTCTGAGAAATTTATAAGGTGTCTTCTTGCCATTTGTCCCAATAAGACTTATACAAGTT
The DNA here is from genome assembly GCF_015680905.1 of Coptis chinensis. Taxonomy (NCBI): domain Eukaryota; kingdom Viridiplantae; phylum Streptophyta; class Magnoliopsida; order Ranunculales; family Ranunculaceae; genus Coptis; species Coptis chinensis. Next base: position 82,629,667 of record NC_141464.1, read on the forward strand.
GCTCTCAATGCATCTAAAAACTGTGGGGTAGCTGGAATCTTGTCTCAAAATTGGTTCTAAATGAGCAGGTTTTGAGTTGTGTACTAGTGTGTGGCTGTTCTGCGGGCCTGGACAACAATAATCTCAATGCACTTACTCTTAAGCATGACACTTGACTTAGTTGTTAGTAACAACTTGAGCCCCCACCCCATTAATCAGTGACATAAGTCATAAACTTCCAGTATAAAGTTTCATAATTGAGAGTTCATATTAATACTTGTATAAATGGTAAAATTTGGAGCATCAAAATTTTATTTTCTACATTTGCAAATCTGATTCAGGTAGGACTTGGGACTTCTAAAGGTTACTAAACAGGATTATGTTCCTGGTCCCAAATTCCTTGAAATTCTACTAAATTTGTCAGAAAATTTTAAAAACCGTTATCTATATTTTCTTCATAGCAAATTAGCAACACTAATGAGTCTTTGTCCACGTCCACCAGACCACCACTTGACTCATGGCAAATATATTTTCCCCGTGGGCGACTTGCATGCTATTAGATGCAACGCCAATCATTACATCTAACTGCGTGCAACTCGCCCACAAGTTGGGAATTAAAATCTTTGAAAACTAAAAACAACTATTGAAAAAACTCATTTTAGCAAATCAAAAGTCACAGTTTCATGGGTTGGACGGCCTATTATTGGACAAATAGTAATGTCAATTTTTTAGACTTTGGAACCATATGTCATAGGACTTGACTCTTTATGCTTGGCTACATTAGCCGTCCTAATAAACAAGGGGAAAAAAAAAAAACAAAAAAAAATAGTTTTTTTTTTTTTTTTTTTTCAATTTTTCAATATTAAAAGTTTTGATTTGCAAATGTGAAACACACTCCACACTGAAAAACAAAAAGATTTGATTTTTATGAATTAGAAGACTCTGTTTGTTATATATAGAACCCCTTTGTTGGATTTGTTGTTTATGTAAGTGTGGGTGTTGTTGTGGTAATGAAGAGGTATAGAAACGGAGAAATTTGGGATTTTGAGAATGTAAGTAGAGATGGGGTGGAAGTAATACTTGGTTTAGATGGTGGAACAACTTCTACTGTTTGTATTTGTATGCCTGTTATGCCTTTTACTCTTAATATTCCAGACCCTCTTCCTGTTCTTGCCAGGGCAATTGCTGGTTGTTCCAATCATAACAGTGTTGGAGGTAATTTTTAATTCTTCTTCTTCTTATAATTATTATTGTGTTTTGATCAGTCTTATTGGGAATGATGTGTAGAAGATTTGATTCATACAATATTGACATGTTTGGAGAATTTTTGATTATTCATAAGAGTGTTGTAGAAACTAATGTGATGCTTATCATAGTATAGCAAAAGCTTACTTCTATCTGTATATATTTTTACGCCTAGTTTAAGACACGAATCACATTTTGGTGGTCGTTTCAAGGCCAGCCTAAATGCATTCTTCTCACCTTGCGCCTTAGTAACATAGTTCGATAGGCATTTAATATTTGTAGGAGTTTTAACACTACTGCTTCGCATTTTTGTAATTTCCCTATCAAATTAAAGGGCTACATTTGATAAAGTTTTCTACTGCCTACCTCGATATGAAGTTGGAATTTACTTTATCCCATTCCATGCTTCTATAGTGATAATTTTTCCTTGTTTTATATTCTCCAATGGTTGTTTTCTTCCAAAGTTATATGTCCGACAATGTTGTATCCAATATAAGAGTTAAGGATTCTCACACGTGAAATGTGTTGGATGTTACAGAAACTGCAGCAAGGGAGACACTTGAAGAGGTTATGGCAGAAGCCCTTTCAAAATCTGGTTCAAATCGATCATCTGTTAGAGCTGTTTGTTTAGCTGTGTCTGGTGTTAATCATCCCACAGATCAACAGAGGATATTAGATTGGCTAAGGTTTGTAGTTTTCAGTTTCAATGATTTTATAACTGACATTTCTATATCACTTTTCTTCTTGTTATTTCTCGTTCATCGTCATTGTCATCATCATCATCATCATCATCATAGTCTGTATCTTCTTTTGAAATCTCTGGACATCGACTTTTGCCATCACATGGTCCCTTTTATATTTTTTATTAGCAAAGATGCAATATAGTATTAAAAATCCAACCAAAAAGATCAGTAGGACGGGTATTTTATGTAAGGCTATAATACAAGGACACATAATCGAAAGACAAAATGAACAGAAGAAAATCGGAAAAGGCTAATTCTCATGATCAACGAGTCCCAACTAAATACTAAGTCTCTTATAGGCGTCTCTTTCCACCCCTTCCATATCTTTGAGTTAAAGCAAAATATGTCCCATGACTGAAATAACTAAATAATCATCTCTTGCGAAGACGCCCCTTGATCTTCTTCTCTTTTTTTGTGACGATCATTGCATGCTCTGCCGTTCTGTTTATATTTCTGCACATTAAAGTCTAACTTCTTATCTCTCTAATTTGCTATCTTATATGTTTTCTTAGGGATATATTCCCAAGCCATGTGAAATTGTTTGTCCAGAATGATGCTGTGGCCGCTTTAGCTAGTGGGACAATGGGAAAGCTTCATGGATGTGTTCTAATTGCGGGTACTGGAACCATCTCCTATGGGTTCACCGAAGATGGAAGAGATGCTCGAGCTGCTGGTGCAGGACCTATTTTAGGTGATTGGGGAAGGTAAATATCCTCAAAAAATCTATCAGTGATATTACGTAGCACATGAGCCGTGCAATTGCAAACGTATTTTGTGTTATGACCCTCAAATTGTTTGTGCTTTTTGACACACTAACAAACGTGGTCTTATAATTAGTGTTATTGGTATTTGCTATATTTTATTTTTGGGAACTTTTAAACAATTGGTTAAATGACCAGAAATGTTTCTGTAGTGGCTATGGAATCGCTGCACAAGCATTAACGGCGATAGTAAAAGCCAATGATGGTCGTGGCCCCCAGACAATGCTTACATCTAGCATACTCAGCACATTAGATCTTTCATCACCAGATGAACTTATCGGGTAATTTTCGTTGCAACTGTGTTTTCATCATCTAAGTTGTTCTTGCAGTTCCTAATTAACAATTTAGGTGTAGTATTCTGGTGCCCGCTTGAATGATGTATTGTTTTCGTATTGTGATTTAGGTGGACTTATGCAGATCCATCGTGGGCTCGCATTGCGGCACTTGTTCCAGTGGTAGTTTCTTGTGCAGAAGCAGGCGATCCAGTTGCTAATAAAATCTTACTGCTATCAGTCCAAGAGCTAGCTGAAAGTGTAAAAGCAGTCGTTCAGAGACTTGGCTTGTCTGGTGAAGGTTCGCTTTTATCAACTATGCACATTGAATATACTAACTGGATACCAGCATATGAAGTTTTTTCTTCCTTTCAGAATGGGACTTTAGTAATACATATGATTTTAGTCCTTCAAACTCTTTTCTAAAGCATGTAAATGAGTGGATCAAATGCTTAAAACTTTTTTCATGAATTACTATTATGCGCATTTTAGTTAGAATATTATACTTTTGATCTGCCCTCAGAAAGCTTCTAAAATATTTGAACCGTTCAAATTCAGTGGAAAAGCTTCATATTTATAAGTGATCAAAATGTGCGTATGTACCATAAATTTCTAACATAAGCCTGGCTTAATTGCATTGTGAACTTGTGCTAGAAAGGAGTGGATCATATAATTGAAGGCTTTGTTCCTTATACCTGTCAGAATTTTCGTTATTATTGTTCTTATGCTTATTAAAACATCCTTGCAGATGGAAAGAATTATTTTCCACTTGTTATGGTTGGTGGTGTCCTTCAAGCTAATAAGAGTTGGGATATAGGAAGAGAAGTTATAAATTGTATCTCCAAAGATTATCCTGGGGTTCATCCTATTAGACCAAAGGTTAGCTTGCAATGCAGTTTACCCTCTGAATATATTGATAATAGTCTCATTCAGAACAAGGCTAATTTTATTTGTTGTATTCAAAGGTGGAGCCTGCAATGGGAGCAGCACTACTGGCTTGGAGATTCTTAATGAAAGAATCAGAAGACAAACTGAAGAGATGACCAGAATCGATGTCAACTGTACAAAAGATCTTCATGATTGCCATTTTTTTTTAAGAAAAGCATAGTTGGTTGAAATAGTGTGATTGTATCATTGTTTGATTTTCAAAGCCATCTATAATTCCAGAATGTAATGTTTTCTTGTCAAATTATAGTTCATGTATGCATTTTTAGGAAGAGCATTCTCTCACCCTGCCATGTTGGAGATCACAAGTATGCTTGATCCTTATTTTCTAGCTTCGTGGTGGTGGCTCTGATTGGCCATGCATGATTGTACACAAATCTATCCAAAAAAGATGCTTCTTTTAAAACATACGTTGTTGACTATCAACTCACGACTTTGTTTTTTTTAATATAAATCTTGCCAAGAAGTTGCTTACACGTCATGTGGGGAAGTGTGAATGCACGTGGATTCTTAACTAACTATACAACTGTCTGACAAAAAAGAGACGTTACTCATTTGTTCATTTCGTTGACAGAGAAAAAAAAAGAAGGCCCCTGTAAAACTTGGATATGTAAGAATCTCTTTACTATTTTGATGCATATTACAATTCAATGTTGCTAGTTGATTCATAAACTTGAGACCTTTTGTACTTAATCCGGTGAAATTTTATCATTCCATGTTACAACTTGTGGCATTTTATTTTTTGGACTAATATTTAAGAAACATGTGTTGGTTAATCTTTATTGATTTCATTTTTTGATGAATATGTTGTGAGTGTTTGATGGATTATGTGTTTCTGTATGTAGATAACTTAAGAAAGAAGACGAGTAGCATTTATATACGCTTTGAAATCTAATTGTTCATTTGCTGACAGCAACACTCTGGGAGGTTCTTTTTGTGGTGAGTTCATCAGAAGAGAGTTTGAAAAAAAAAAAGAAAATTGCTAGTCCTAGTTGGGCTGGATTTTGCGAATTCATCACGGCTTTAAGTAGAGGAACTCGTGTTGAGGCCAGAAGGGGCACAGAATGCTTAGAAGGGTGTCCTAAGTTTTTGATTTCATCACCTACATTTCACGGTGGTCGAGGTGCCTTACCTTCTGCTGGAGGTCATCCAGCGGATCTAACTTTCCTTGCCGGTGGTGGGTGCTGAAAATCTATTCACATTTCAGTGTTTACCTTCCTTTATTTTTCTAAAGATTGTATATAAGCATGGTTACTGTCAAGCAATGTGAAGACGATTACTGTTTGATGAAGCATAGTGCTACTTCTGAGCTGTCCAAATGTCCTTCCCTTGATTTGCAAGGTTAGTGCCAATAATGCTTTTGTTTTTATGTTCATTTTGATTTTCATGCTTATGATGTGAAGTAGAGTGCATGTTGTGTAAGACATTTTATATCGCTGGTAATACAACACATTGGAGGAGATGATATATATTAATATCATTTGTTTGGATGGCCATTGATCTCAGGTACTCGAGTTCCCATTTTCATGTTTGGTAGTCAGTCCTCCTTGGATAGTTGTGCCTATGGGGGGATTTTCAATACTCTTGAGAAGCAAAGTTTATTGGATTTACTTCTTCTTGCTCAGGTAGAGCATCCATTGATCCATATAATGTACTTTTTGGATGCTTGCAGCTCAGAATTATGTTTCCTAAATTAACTTAGTTATTTGCAGTGGGAAGATCGTGCATGGAAGGGACTTTTTAACTATGACGTGACCACTTGTGAAATGAAGGTGTTTTTCCATGTTTGAGTTTTGACTTCTGTAAGCAGTTAGTTTACTCTTATATCATACCATGGTCCTAATGTTATATCCATATTCAGGTGACTAATGGTTTGAAAAAGTTTGTTACTCAGTTGAATGAAGAAAGGAGTGTTTTAAATTATCTTCCAGTGCTTAAGGAAAAAGGAGTGCGCCATCAGTTGTACCCTATCATACACAACTGCAAAATACCCATGGAAGAATTCCTTTTTGCTGTTACAACTGGAGAAAAGGCATTACCGAAGCTTATTCAGTCAGCCTCAGTGCCTGAAGATGTTAACTTGAGCATAATCATCAATGTGAGTATTATATGATGATTTAATTGGTAAATTCTCTCAAATGTCGATACAATTACCCTTGTGGTTAAAATATCACATAACTAGATCAAAAGGCCAAGCAAATTGGATGACTCCTGCAAACAAGTATACTAAACATTGCCTCGTAATTGTCGACTGTTATGACTCCTCAATATAATGTGATAGTTTGTGCGATAGAATTTGAGCTAGGATAGTAAATTTCAGCTTTATTTCATATTTGGCTGTTGACTGGTCGTTTTTAAAAGTGCCAGATTATGTTCACATTAAGGTTACTGGTTTTACTTTTGTCAGAATACTCATCAAAGTTCTTAAGTTTAATTTTACTCTCTTTTACGTAAAGGCAAACCCCGTTGATTATGGCCATGTCTTCCTTCTACCAAGCGGTTATTGTGGTTTATCAAGGATCCTGGATTCAAGACTGTTAGAAATGGTCACGCGTTTTGCTTTGGAAATAAATAATTGCTCATTTCGCATCTTTTATGACTTTTCTGCATCAAATTCCAACCAGCAATGTGTCCAGGTACTGTGTGTAGCTCTACCCTGATTTCTTCCACCTTGTGTGTATGATGTTTTCGTGCTGACAATGTAGCTTGACCTTTTAAGTTTAAATCATGTTTGAAGTTGGTTTAATACATCTTATTTTAGTTAACAATCAAGATTTGACCTGATTTCTCTCATGTGACAGGCTTGTTATCTAGCGATCCCTTTGCCGGTGGAGAGTATGCCAGTTGCTACTCTATCTGGTAACTGGGGAGAAAGAGGGTTACATATCTCTGAGGTTACAGATTACCCTATCAAAGCTCTCTCTTTCAAAGGATATGGAAACTTAAAATTGCTGGTCGAGGTGGTCTCAGAGATATGTTCCTGTTTACAAAAGCTGAACAACCCGTATAGCTTGCTTATCACTGACTTTGGTACAAATATGATGTTGTTTCCTCAGGTAAAGAAACCTTATTTATTCTTATTTTAAATGACCGCTCATACTGGTAAATAATATTGAAGGTCCGGTTGATCAGTATCTTACTTGATTGCTTCAGTATAACCAACTCCAGACACCGAGCTACTTGACTAGCTTCTCACTACATCTTTCTAGTAACGGAACTTCATTATATATTCCAATTGGTTGAAAGTGTTTAATACTGGTCTGTTGGAACTTTCTCTAAAATTGTTTTGTAACAAAGTCAAGGCTTATATTCTTCAAAAAAGGAAACAGGTTGAAACAATTTCCACAGATGTGTTACTTCTTTTATGAGTTTCAGTCGTTTTTGTAAAGGCATTGTTTTGAGCCTAGAAATTTACTCTGTTAAAATATTTGTCATAAATACACCATCAAATGGCAAATGCTCTGAAGTTGTACATTTGAACTGTAAAAAAAATTATTTAGAAATAAAACTTAACCAACTCCGGGGTGGAAGGTTATTTTGAGCTTCCCTAACCCCTCCCCTTAATTACACTCATACAGGAAAAGTTTGCATTGATAGTATTCAACTGACCATCCTTGCCTCTCTCACTGATTCCCCCCTCTCTTCATGAGAAACCTGAAACACATGTTTGATATATACTTCATGCTAAATCATGCCAACTAACTGTGGAAGATTTGATTTGTCTGTTGAATGGCTCAGAACACTTGCTGCAGCCTCTCAGCTCTGGAATGTGGTGGGCACTTTGTATTCAAAACAAAGCACGAGTTTGATCAAGCATCCGAGGAAGCTCTTCTAAAGCGTCTGGCTGATGCATCTCTTGGCAATGAAGACTTCTTATCAGTAAAACAGCTTTGTTTCCGCATTGCAGATCAACTAAGTTGTTCTAAAATGGAGCATGCATAGCTCTTCATGTAAAATATTATCTTGTCCATCCATGTTAATAAAACACTCTTATGTAAAATACTGTTTGTTCAATAAAATGCCGGTATTGTTCGAAATTACAATCCCCGAAATATTGGTAGATATTTGTCCACGTCATCAAATCAAGGAATAAAGTTGATGCCAATGAAATTTCAACATTTATTGTGAGCAAAGAAGAAGAAAAACCTAGGGATGTCCAAACAGGTACTCGACCCGGCCTGAACCCAATTTTTCGGGTTTTGAACGGGTATTGGGTTATTTGAATTCAGACCGATTTTCAACGGGTCGGGTTTGGAGTCGGGTATTTTATTGAGAAGTTAAACCCTACCTTAACCCTATATTTCGGGTATCCATCGTGCTCGGGTTCAGATTTGGATAGAATAAAACCCGGTATAAATGAAGAACAATAAGAAATCTTATTTGAAATATATATCTACATTTTATTCTTTCTTCGGCTATCCACCAATCATTTAAACAAAATAAAACTTCTAATGAATTTGGAATTAATTATCATCTATACTCGGACATAATTCTTTCATATAATTTAAAAAAAAAAAAAGATTCGGAATGAACTATAGACACATGATCACGTGCAATTACTGAAAAAATTGGAAATTCCAACATAAATTTTTCCATAATATAATATATTAAATAACTCATCATTATAAACATGAATGATATCATAATCCAAATATTTATCTAGCTCATTCTTTTATATGAGATTAGTAGTATATAATTAAAATCGGATTTGGGTTCGATTTCGGGTTTTTTTAGCTCTTTAATTAAGGGGTTTAGGATTAAATTATTGTGTCGGGACTCAGGTCCATTCAGGTTTAGAAAGTGTGAGCAAGTCACCAAACCCTACCCTATGTATTTTGGTTTGGGTTTTGTCGGGTTCGGTGTGGGTTTTTTGTTCGGGTTTTGGGCGGGTTTAAGGCAAGATGGACATCCCTAGAAAAACCCTACACAAAAGTAGAGGACAGCTGAAAACTCAAAAAAAAAAAAAAAATTTGGAGTTGAATAAAAGATGCCTCCAAAAGCTTCAAAGAATAAAGATGCAGTAGTTGAAAGACCAATCTTGGGTAGATTTTCATCTCATTTGAAGATTGGCATCGTAAGTTTTTCTTATAAAGTTTGTATTTTGATGTATTATTATTCATCACTAGTCACAAATTGATTGTTATTATAATGTAAATTGGTAGGTTGGATTGCCAAATGTTGGAAAGAGTACTCTTTTTAACACACTGACAAAGTTATCGATTCCGGCTGAGAATTTCCCTTTCTGTACTATAGAGCCCAATGAGGCCCGTGTTCATATTCCTGATGAACGGTTTGATTGGCTTTGCCAACTGTTCAAGCCCAAGAGTGAGGTTTGTTATTTTTCTATTTCAAGTTGTATTCTTTTTGATTGGTAAGCCTGTTTTAAATGATATCAGTAACTCTTTGATATATATTAGTTGGTGCTAATTCATAGGTTCCAGCTTTTTTGGAAATACATGATATAGCTGGACTTGTTAAAGGTGCTCATGAAGGGCAGGGGCTTGGAAACAATTTCTTGTCTCATATTCGTGCGGTGGATGGAATCTTCCATGTCCTACGTAAGCTTCTTTTCATTCAAGTATTCCTTATCCTTATGTTAGTCTCTACTGTAAAAAAGAAACTTATGTTTTATTCCGTTCTTTAGGTGCATTTGAAGATCCAGATATCATTCATGTTGATGATTCTGTGGATCCCGTGAGGGATTTAGAGGTTATTACTGAAGAGCTGCGGCTGAAGGTATTTGGGGCGCTCTTTTAGTTTAACTTGATTTATTGCATTGTGAAACATGCTTCAAATTACTTGGTGACCAGAAATTGCTCATTGCATACAGCAAATGTAACTAGCAAATGATAACTGGCAGTCTTCTTTCTATGTTGTAGGATATTGAATTTATGGAGAGGAAGGTGGAGGATCTCGAAAAGAGCATGAAAAGGAGCAATGACAAGCAGTTGAAGTTAGAGCATGAGTGTTGCGAGAAGGTTCTGAGTCTCACTCTCTGGATATTTTTGCATTTTTATTTGCATGTGATATTCTGTTGAATGTGTTATCTCCCTATTTTTTGTTTTCTCGTTGATCATATAATTGTGCATTATTTCTTGAATATTAGGCATCATCTCAAGTGCTACTGTTGTTCTCATTATTGCATATCATCTGTGAGAGTCGAAGTATATATACTATGTTGTTTTGTCGTTCAAGATATTGCTTGTACATCCATGGACATGAATATGTGTTATGTAGATTAAATATGAAGTTAATGGGATCCAGATTGCCTGACAAGAACAATTAGCACAACAAATGAAAATGAAGTGTGAAATCAACTCCTTTGAACCTGAAGTTATGATCTTACTTTACACATTACGAGAATGATTTTAGTACATGGTTCCAGGTTTCCAAAACATGTATGGTTGTATCTAGACTCCTTGCTGGAATGTTTTCCAAGTTAAAACTTTGTGAAAGAAAATAAGAAAAGGATCTTCTACTCTGCTAGTAATGTTACTTTTACCAATGGACATTTAACGTTTATGGTTTTTTTTCCCACTTGCTAGATGCTATAACTTAAGAAAACTAGACAATTGAGGAAGCTAATTGTACTTGTGCATGCTTGGTTTGTATCCACAACTATCATTTCTGTTAAGAGTTCCATTTATGGCCTAGGTATCTTGTCCTTGAACAAGCTAACATTAGTAAGCAGCTTTCCTTTGTCTACCTTGGAGGTCTGGGACTACTTCTCATGTCTCTCATTGCATTGCTACAGATCCAAGCATGGCTCAAGACTGGAAAAGATGTTCGGCTTGGGGATTGGTCTGCTGCGGATATTGTTATCTTGAACACGTTCCAGCTTCTCACTGCCAAACCTGTTGTCTACTTGGTACGCCACATTATTATCTTGTATTCCATTGTGTGACTGAGATCTCATGTGCTTCACATTTGATTAGTGAATCCTACATTCCTACCCACACTTTGGATGCTATGTTGAAATAGCTTTAGGAGTTTAGGTTTAGGAAACCACATATTTTTATTTTTATATGATGAAATGGGATGGTAAAGGTTTTCTACTCTTGGAACATAATTTTGTTCCGTATGTAATTCACTTTAGATTTTGATACCAAATTACCAAGTAATAAAAAAAAAGACACTTTAAATTTTGATAAATTTATACTGTATGCAGGTTAACATGAATGAGAAGGATTATCAGAGGAGGAAAAACAAGTTTCTCCCGAAAATTCATGCTTGGTATGTTCATAATTCTGTGCAATGTAGGTTACAAATTCCACTTATATCTACCCCATTTTCTAGTTTCCTCCCCAACAAAGCATGAAATTTTTGAAAGTAGATAGTAAAAGTATTTCTCTGTGCAACATTGAAATCTCCTCTCTGCTTACATGCCACTGAGTTGGAGAGTGAGGACGTATCCAATTAATGTAAAGTTGTTATTCAACCTCTTTATCCCCATGACTCTTAGGGTAGGGTTATCTGCAGGTCTCTTTTTCTTTTGGTGTAAACGCACTTACATAATCATTTTATCAGGGTTCAAGAGCATGGCAAAGAACAAATTATCCCATTCAGCTGTGCTTTAGAAAGAACTCTTACTGATTTGCCGGAGGATGAAGCTGCAAAGTATTGCAAGGAGAACGAAGTCCAGAGGTATCCGTGCTTGGAAATACTGGAAGAATTGAATCATTGCAGTATTGTAATATAATATGCCATGAAATCTTTAATTGTGACGGAGTTCATTGGACTGGTCTCATGAAGCCCATTTTGGTGATAAATCTGTGTTGCATATGAAGTCATTATCTAATGCCCTTCTATATACATGTCTCTGGTCTAAACTGTTGAAAATTGTTTCTGCAGTGCCCTCACAAAGATCATAAAGACTGGATTTTCTGCAATTAACCTCATTTACTTTTTCACTGCTGGCCCTGATGAGGTAATAATCTTTTCTTATTGGATCACCAAGTTAGATTGCTTATGCTCTTATTGTTTGTTATAATCATATCTATACTTTCTACCATTTGTTCAGCTTTGTTCTTGTTTATGTCACATAAAAGTGTAAAATACAGTAAAAGAACCAAATCAGAAGAAGGATAAGAAAATAAACATTTCTAGACAACATTCTTAGAATTTAGTTCCTATCATGGCCACTGAATTGAGATGTCTTCTGACCAAAATACAACGGCCTTTACAGGTGAAGTGCTGGCAGATTAGGAAGCAATCAAAGGCTCCTCAGGCAGCAGGTGCCATCCATACTGATTTCGAGAGAGGTTTCATATGTGCAGAGGTGATGTTTTTGTTTCATATTTCCTCATTTTTATTTTTGTTTTATCAATAAAAGGTATTGCATCTTATATTTAAAAGAAGAAAGTTCTGAAAGAGGAATTTTATTTGAAGTTGCAACTAGGATAATTTTTTGTTCTTGAATTTAACACAAAAATGTATGTAAAACTCAGTCTTCAGCCAGTTCAATTTGAGGCGACCTGGTGCTGCAATATACCTCTTTGGAAATGATTGTAACAGTTTTAGTCTACACTATCTCTGGAACTGTTTAGAAAATAGTTTGAGGAAAAAAAAACTTACTTTCTTTTGGCTTTACGGAGATTTATATTGATTCTCAACCTGCAGAAAATGTGGCTTTGGAGAGTATTAGATGGAGAAATGGGATTCATTAGTTTAGGTGAAAGTGAATCATCTTTAATGATAATGGTACTTAGCATATAGGAAAAGAGGGAAAAGATAGCAAAGTGAACTCCAATAAGCTCTTATATATGTTTTAAATGAATCCGACTTATAATACCTGGTACTCAGTCAGGATATTGTTTTATGAGTTGCAGGTCATGAAATTTGAGGATCTCAAGGAACTTGGGAGTGAGGCAGCTGCTAAGGTATCTATCTTGTCTGAATCTTTAGTTAAAAAATATAGCTAGGTTGATTAAGTCTAATTTTTGTAAATATTGACTCAATTATTGTTAGCTCAATTACTCCAGCTCATGTGCACTGGTTCACTTTGTTTGTTTCTACCTTCTTTCTACAGGCTGCAGGGAAGTACAGGCAGGAAGGGAAGACCTATGTTGTCCAAGATGGAGACATAATTTTCTTCAAGTTCAATGTTTCTGGAGGCGGAAAGAAATGAGTCTTTGAAGTGCCTTATTTACATTTGATCTTTGTCCTCTTTGTTTCTTCCTATAATGACCCTTGAGTTTATATACAGTAACTTTTTTTTTTTTTTTTGACAAGTCTGTTTTAAATGAGATCAGTAACTCTTTGATGCTGGTGGGTTCGACCCCCGACTTCTGGTATCATCACCCAAAGGTTTTAACCAACTTTGTTAGTCGGCATCTGCTCTGCTATATACAGTAACTTTCGTTTGTATAATCTATTGATTCTCAATTAAAAGATCAGAATATAACGATGTTTCTCCATGGACCATTATATTTACTTGTGTATGCGTAGCTCTTCCTATCACTGATATTTGCCTTGTTCTGTGTTTCCAAAATTGCCAAAAGATAAGATGCCCATTTGAGTTCATAAAATTGAAAATGCCGGACAAACTAACGGAAAATGCTAAATCGGAGCTAGCGAAATTTCATATAAACAACAGGACACGATATATCCAATACCAGTCTATCTGATATTTCGTGGAATTTTGTACTTGAAACTATTATATTCACTTTGGGTTGTTATTATCCCCTTTGCATTCTCATCTAATTAATCAATGGAGCAAAATCTGGAGAGGGAAGCAATAAAAGCAGCATCAGAAGAAATCTCTGATCAATTCAAAACACTTATAAACCACACCGATCTCGACCAACTCAATCATTTACAACACCTCATGTATGTAATCTCAACTTTCCTTATTGTTATTATATATATAGAGTCCGTCTACCCCCAAAGATATCTTCAAGATATCTTGATTGGAAATCGAAATTGAACGTTGGAAAATGTGGATCCACATCCAACCGTCACCGAAATCAACGGTTTTTCGTGGGCTGGTAGCCCATAAATTATAAATTGTTTTTTATTTTCGGATCGTTGGATCACACTTCCAAATGTCTCGAACCCACATCCCTATGAGGATATTCTCGTGGGCTGGTAGCCCAGAAATTATATATATATTGTCGTTTGAATGAAATAGATACATCTGTCGAAATTTGTGCTGCTTATTTCTTGGCATTTTGTTCCGTATCGAGATTTTGAACTTTTACGCATTGGACCATTATATTTTTACGTGTTGGTATATTTGTTGGGATCATTGTGACATTATTTACGTGCAACAACTATACACTTCGGTCCTAGTAATGGATTATTACAGGGGCTTCCATTTGTTTGTGAACTGTATGTAGATTGGGGAGATTACAGGACGGCAATGCAGTGTTAGCACATTTTAATGACTACTCAGAACAGTGTTTTGGGGACGTGTCTAGTGATTTTTCAAGGAATACACGTCTCTTAAAATCTATGAAGACTGATCTTGATTACATATTTCAGAAGCTGAGGTATGATGTAGTTATCTATTGCCACTTTTGTTGATAAAAAGTTTAGAGAGCACTGTAATATGATTTAGCGTACTAAATACTAATACTAGTTTCAGATGTCTTGTTCCTTCTTGTACTCCTGATATATAGTTGGCACTTGTGTTAATTATCTATTTTATATGTATTACAGAAGCATGAAAACGAAGATCATGGCTACCTATCCAGATGCTTTTCCAGATAGTTCGACAGAAACAATACTTGACCAGAGGCTAGACCTCGAACAGCCTCAGTGAAACCAAGAGCCTTTTTGTTTTTATTTTTCTCCTGTTTCATGAAATGAGAAGTTCATGTATGTACTAAAGTTTAGTGATAATTTACCACTTCTTTAATGCTTGGTGTAGCACACTAGTTTGATAGGGCAACAAAGTTTTCTCAAGGACTTCGCATAACATTCCAACTTTCAAACTACAAAAATTTATGGCGTCTTGCTGCAATAAATTGATGGAATTTCGCAGATTATAGTTGAGTGAAAGTTGCCATAAGCTGTGTCATGAAACACAATACACATAGCTAACTTCACTTCCTAAAATGGTTTTTTGCATACTGCATGGACATTGAACAATAAGAAGCAGATCATGATAGAGTTTATATTTTGAAACAATTCATTTTCGTAAAATCGGTTTTATCACGAAATTTTGTGAAGTTTATCAGCATTTTGTTGGATCTTACTTGCCTCAAAGATACTTGAAGAACAAGCACCACAAAAATTTAAAGTGTTTTTTGTGCTATTCAAAATAGAGATGAGGAAAACACAGGACAGATAATGTTTTAGTACCATATCAGGATTTACCCACTAAAATAATGCCACGTGTAATAAAGAGAGCCAACTCTTCCTTTGAATTTGTTCTTAGTTGATCCTCTTTCAATTGAATTATTGAATATATAGAGAAAACAAAAAGGCAAAGACATTAGAATTGAAGATAAGAAATGGCAACTTCTGTTATGGCATCCTTGAATTTGAAACCTTCTCCATTCCTTGAGAAATCAGCAGCTGTTAGAGGTGTTCCTTCACTTGCAAGGCCAACTTCTTCCTTTAAAGTTCAGGCCAGTGGAAAGAAGATCAAGACTGACTCACCATATGGTTAGTTTTTCTTTAAATTTCTTTTGGATATGCATGGTATCGTTAGTTGAGTAGATACACAATACACTATATATTGTCACGTATTACTACTATCAAATAAATGCATGCTGTGCACTGTTTCTTGATGTATCTATATCCAAGCATATTTTTGGGATATATAGTCCCCTATGGGCATTTGAAGCCATGCTTCAGCATAAGACATAAGATCCCGGATTGCTCCACCACTGCTTAATAGTTAAGATTTTCATAATTTTGAGAACTGGCCGGAAATGGAAATCAGGAAGAGGTGAGCCTTTAGTTAGAGTAAAAATGCCATATAACCTTTAATTAAACAACCTCTATCAGCTTCAGTAATCAGATTTTGTCCATCCTTCAAGTACGGGTAAATAATCCTTTAACACCAACCTCAGAAGTTAAGTTACATGTATGTGTTTTCTTAGTTCTTACACATGTATTGCTGTACTTACATATAAATTTATGAAGTCTGCTACAGCTTCTCACTTATTGTGTGGAGTTTTTCCTGTATACATATGGTATGTTAATTTTGGTAATATGGTCATCAGGACCTGGAGGTGGCATGAACTTAAGGGATGGTCTTGATGCATCTGGAAGGAAACCTAAGGTTGAATACTTGAATAGACTTGAACATGTTACATTGAACTCTCATATTTTGCAAGTCGCATCGATGAAATTTCATCTATACATTTGATATCAACTAAAGACATAATGTTTAAACTATATCAGGGAAAGGGAGTTTACCAATTTGCTGATAAATATGGGGCTAATGTCGATGGATACAGGTAAATTTCCATCCTATATTCCTGTTAAATCATCACTAGGATGAGTTTATTTTCACGTGTTATATAAACCACGCCGGCTTAGCAAATGTATGAAACTAAACTTATCATACTTGACATACAGCCCAATCTACAGTCCGGATGAATGGGCTACAACTGGCGATACCTACAGTGGAGGTAGAATTATGCCCTAATTTTATGCTATTAAATTCCTTCACAGTAGAGTTCTTTTGTGTTTTCATGCTATAAGATGAAAAATTATATGGGAAACCTTTTCTTTTTTTTCTTTCTTTAGTGTTACATTTCACACTTAGTCTAATGTACATTTCTTATTGCAATGCAGGTACCACTGGCCTGTTGATTTGGGCCGTTACTCTTGGTGCCCTTCTACTAGGGGGTGCTCTGCTTGTCTACAACACAAGTGCTTTGGCTCAGTAAATATATGTCTGTGGACTGTGTTCTAGTCTGATATTCGTATTTATGCGCAGCATGAACATACTATATGTCTATATCACTCTTTTATGTGTTGAAGTTCAACTCTTGAAATTTGATATGTAGTTGTGTTGATGGATGTAGTATTTTTTTTTCAATATCCAGTTAGTTTTGTATAACACTAGGACACAACGTAATAACTAGTTTTGCAATAAATCTAAGAACATGTAGATATACCTTCAACACTGATACAGGCATCTCTTCAAAACATGCCTTCATTTGCACACAGCTGAAGCCTTCATTGCATATGAAACAGATCCAAAGTTATACTGATATGTTCTGTCTTTTTTAAGCCTTTCAATGCACACGATGACACCAAGCATGTACAGAGAGTTCACGATGCGTCGATGCCTGTTAAACACTACACACCCCAAAATTACCTTCGATGTAGACATGTAGTGCGCCTTCTAAAAGAAAAGCCATTCTCCAAAGTATTTACAAGACCGTCTGTTCATTTTTTATGCTTAGGCCATTCGTAATGAAAACAACTTGCAAAATAATCACAAGACGACGCCTTTAAAAGCAATTGTTACATTCAATTTGCAAATATTTGCGGATATATTGATCACATATATTTTCACAAAACACGATCAAATGTTTATTTATGAAAAATTCTTAAGTTAATGGTTTGTAGGTCCATCGGGGTGTCAGCGGCACCGAAAAACCAGAATGGAGACCCTAATTGAATCGATGGTTTATAAATACGTACATAATTGTAGATCAAGACACAGAATACCTTTGGAACTGATTTTATTTCGAAAATCAGTCAAGATGTTCATGTCCTAAAGCTTAATGGTTCACAATAATTAAGAAACCAAAACAAATGGCGACTCTATGAAGGTGCAATGAGACATACATTTGGCAAAATTGGCTTTACAGATTGCACTATCTATTGTTGATGAATATAAATGAAACTAATAGTTGGGAAGAAACTCAAATGAAACTAATGTTCACGCATACAACTTATGGCTCTGTTTGGGCTGCAAGAGATATTATATTACTTAACTATGATTAGGTGATACAAGTCATGAGAAGAACTACTTGTGCGTCTGCTTCTTATCCTGTCACATGTTTTACTTTGACTGTTTGGTTGACATTCACACCTATACACTCATTTTTTATACCATAAAAAAAAAAAAAAAAAAAATTGCAAATAAAACTTAAAAACAAATAAAAAGAAAAAAATTGTAATTAAATATTGAATACATAAACACCTAATTGATTTATACAAAAAACATCCCAAAAAAAAAAAAAATTCCAATTTGATGAATAATGTGAAGATTTAAACACTATTTTTTAGAGAACAAAAAATAAAATAAAAAAAATGTTTTAATGAAAAGAAATAAATAAGACAGGAAAAAGAAAAAATACATAAGATTTATGGTTCCATTACTAAAATTCTCATAAAAAGATAGTGAGAGAGAGATAGAGAGAAAGAGAGAGAAAGAGAGACGTGTTTTTCTTATTATTATTTATAGCAAAAAGGTCATCCACTGGATTAGTTATTCCTCCTCCCCTCATACTTATTTCAAAAGCAATGCACTGACCATTACCAACGAATAAGTTTGGGGAACAACAAACAAGATCTATATGGAAACCATAAGCAATATATGCATTCTAAGTCGGAGTTTGGAAGACAACCAAGGAACCCACCCCACCCAATAAAAACCAAAAGTATTTCTCAAGGGCAGGCTATTTTTTAAATGTATCATTACAAAGGTACCAAGCATTGCAACTTTGCAAGGAATATCATGAAAACCTAGCCAACAGTGACAATGAAATTTCCATTTGAAGCACAAAAAATACAAAAATTTCCAAACTATAGAACCCAATGTGTTTTGAATATAGATACACAAATAGGAACTTAAACTTTCATATTAATAGAAGCAGAGTTGAAAAAAACTTGTGCAAATGTATGCCTCAGTGGTAGTGGCAATTACAAAATCATCATCATTTATTCTAATAATCCGTGCATTTGATGCATCATTGGCATACTTACACATCAGTAACATATTCATTAGTCCACAGCTTCAACTGAGATTATACCATAAAACATTATTACCATGCAATGCATATAAAGAATTACAAAACAAAGAATTACATTCTCATTTTACTTACAACCAGGAAGTGCAAATCCAAACATCAAAAGGCTAAATTTTTTATGAGCTAATATTTTAATGTAGTCAGTCCACATGATCTAAAAGAGGATGCTAGAAATGACTTGACTGAGAAAACCAGCTAAAACCAATGGAAAGATAAAACCAAAACATAAACCACAATAAGGGGCAAAAGCACAACAATCTTAAAAGTTGTAAACAAAAACAAAACCCTCAGCCATTTTCAATAGAAATAAAAAAACCACAAAAATTGTTTCATTATAAACATTCAAAGTATATTTAAACCCATCACTGGCACCTAAGGAATGTAGTAGTACACAAATATTAAGCTTCAAAAAATCATAACAAACCCCAATAGATAAAAATAAAAACACAAAAAATAAAAAAAAAAAAAACCCGAGAACTAGAAAACAATAATTCAAACAATGGTGATGAATATCTTTTTTTATCATCACTTTCAATCTTTTTTACACACAAAAAAAAGTCACTAAACAAACCACTGAAAACTTACAAACCAACAAAAACAATGGGATAAACATAGGATTTAAATTACCAATATATGAACCAAAGCATGTAGATATGCATCAAACAGATTACCATTTAGAATTGGGCCTCAAAAAATTGGGCCCAGAAAAAGTTAGTTTCGTAAATTTCATACTCATATAAATATTCATCAACCATTTCATTATTACTCAACAACAAACAAAATAGTCAAACCACCCCCAAATTAGTTAGGTTAGCAAAAACAAAACCCACAAAAAATTCATCACTCATAATCCATGGCTACCATCTCTGGTATTCTTTTATTTTTATTCTAATTAATATGTTCTTTTTTGTCTCAAGGCAAAAAGAGATTGACAAAGATCACTATCCCATGCAAAAACGTAGAATATGGTTGCAAGAAGATCTTTAAAACAATGGAAATGTGCACTGAGCATGAAGTGAATGTTTGTCCAAACATCAAAAGGCTAAATTTTTTATGGGCTAATGTTTTAATGTAGTCAGTCCACATGATCTAAAAGAGGATGCTAGAAATGACTTAACTGAGAAAAGCAGCTAAAACCAATGGAAAGATAAAACCAGAAACAGAAATTACAAAAAGGGGAGAACGCACAACAATCTTAAACGTTGTAAACAAAAACAAAACCCTCAGCCATTTTCAATAGAAATTAAAAAAACCACAAAAAATAACATTCTAAAAAAAATTGAATGGGCTTTAAAGAGAGAATAAAGCCTAAGTTGTTTCATTATAAACATTCGAAGTATATAAACCCATCAACAATGGCTAGCAACTCTGGTAATTCTTTTTTGTTTTTTGTTTTTTGTTTTTTGTTTTTTTTAGGTTGAGGTCTGACGTTTGTTTAAAAATTGAGAGTGAAAGAAAGGAATAAGAGGTTACAGGTTTATCATGGGTGATTAGAATTATACAAACTCACCGGTTGGCTTTGGGTATTTGGCTATTTGTTTTAGTCTCATTAACTCATCAAACATTTAAAGACATATTTAATTTGTCCCTCTTTAATGGTTTTGGACTCAAAATAAATGATAAATTATAATTTTGTTAGGCAAAAAGAGAAGTAAAAAAAAACATTGGTTTATTATTTAATTTTTTTTCATACTATTTTTTTTTTGTTAATTATAATCTCACTATAGTTGTGAAATTTTTTTGGGGTGCGGTAGTGGAAGTTTGCTAAAATAATTGGGGGGTGCTACTCTTTATAGTATGAAGATTTTTGTAGGAAATTTGTTATGTGGTAGTGGAGCTTTTCTAATCTCAGGGGGTGCGACCGCCTCCACACGCACCCCTTATATCCATTTATGAAAAGAAGAATTCGAAAAATAAGAAAGTTGCTGATGGATTCAAGAAGTTGAGGGATCTTCTTTAGGCAAGTGAAAAAAGGGTGGAATGAGTGGGAAGAGATTGGCAATGAAAGGGAAGAAGAAATGAGATGGGTGAGGTTTTATATTCAAGACTTGTTAATCTGGTTACTGTTTCACGAGATTTACTTTTCTTTAGTTTCATTGGTTTGAGGATTATTGATTTATAGTTATGATTGAGAGTAGTTCCATCTAGTTACTATTTGATGAGATTTACTTTTCGTTAGTTTAATTGGTTTGAGGATTATTGATTTTCAATTATAACTGAGATTGGTTAATTGGAATGTTAGTTGATTGTTGTCTAGAATGATTGATTCTCTAAAAGTTTAATAGGTTCGAGAATTATTGATTTATAGTTATAATTGAGATTGGTTAATTGGAATGTTTGCTGATTGTTGTCTAGAAGTGTTGAATGTGGTGGTGATTAATTAGGGTATTAGCTAGTTATTTGTCAAGAAAGGATGATATGATTTTGTTTATTGGGGTGTTAGTTAATTATTGATCAAGAATCGTTGATTTAGTTAATTGGGCTGTTAGTTACAGCTTACAATTGTTGTTTGCTTTTTTACCCTAATTACCAGCAAGTGCAAGTGGTCTGTTGGATCTTTTTTATTATTTGTTATGAAAATGGTTTATAGGTTTACAATTTATATTGTGTACATCGACGCGGCTTCATAATTAATGTAACTGGAAGACGCAATTTCCAACCATTGGATGGAAGCCATGGTTGGGATTTTCCTTAATGTTATTTTGCTAATCCTATTTTCTTCTGGATATGCATGGTATCATTAGTTGAGTAGATACATAATACACCATAGAAGTAAATATCCTGATATATCATAATATTTGGAGATATATATATCCAGATTTCAGAGAAAGATATATAAATATCACGATATGTTCAGAGATATATACGACTGTAAATATCGGTGATATTTTGATGATATTTTGCGATATTTTGTGATATTTTGTATATATAACAATTTTATTTAATATTTACTATTATATTTCAAATAAAAATAAATAATGTATCATGATATATCAAGAAATATCCACAATATTCACGATATTTTAGATATATCCACGATATTTGCATGTGAAACAATGTCAAATATCCCCAAAGAAAAAGATATATCCACGATACATATCTAGAAATTAAATATCGATAAATACCCATATTATGATATTTTGTACTATGCAATACACTATATAT
This sequence comes from Coptis chinensis, assembly GCF_015680905.1. Taxonomy (NCBI): domain Eukaryota; kingdom Viridiplantae; phylum Streptophyta; class Magnoliopsida; order Ranunculales; family Ranunculaceae; genus Coptis; species Coptis chinensis. The sequence continues at coordinate 82,651,719 of NC_141464.1, forward strand.
TGTCACGTATTACTACTATCAAATAAATGCATGCTGTGCACTGTTTCTTGAAGTATCTATATCCAAGCATATTTTTGGGATATATAGTCCCCTATGGGCATTTGAAGCCATGCTTCAGCATAAGACATAAGATCTTGGATTGCTCCACCCACTGCTTAAGAGTTTTAAGTTTGATGTTCCAAGTTAAGATTTTCATAATTTTGAGAACTGGCTGGAAATGGAAATCAGGAAGAAGTGAGCAGGTGGAAATCAGGAAGAGGTGAGCAGGGCAGGCCAACTAGGTGGCCGCCTAGGGACCCAGCTTGTTGGTCAAAATTTGAGCCCCAAAGTATAATCTTATACCCATTAGGCCACATGTAAAGGTTGTTCACTCCAGTTAAATTATGTGTAGTCCAGTCCACTCAAACATTGGCCCACGACATCTTGTGTAATTGTGTAAAAGACTTGTTTTTTTTCTCAATAATATAGGCCTATTTTAAAAAACTCATCTTGGGCCCCTCAAAGTTCAGGGCCGGCCCATGGAGGTGAGCCTTTAGTTATGCACTGCACTTAGAGTAAAAATGTCATATAACCTTTAATTAAACAACCTCTATCAGCTTCAGTAATTAGATTTTGTCCATCCTGCTTCAAGTACAGGTAAATAATACTTTAACACCAACCTCAGAAGTTAAGTTACATGTATGTGTTTTCTTACACGTATTGCTGTACTCATATATAAATTTATGAAGTCTGCTACAGCTTCTCACTTATTGTGTGGAGTTTTTCCTGTATACATATGGTATGTTAATTTTGGTAATATGGTCATCAGGACCTGGAGGTGGCATGAACTTAAGGGATGGTCTTGATGCATCTGGAAGGAAAGCTAAGGTTGAATACTTGAATAGACTTGAACATGTTACATTGAACTCTCATATTTTGCAAGTCGCATCGATGAAATTTCATCTACACATTTGATATCAACTAAAGGCATAATGTTTAAACTATATCAGGGAAAGGGAGTTTATGGTGCTAACGTTGATGGATACAGTTAAATTTTCATCCTATATTCCTGTTAAATCATCAATAGGATGAGTTTATTTTCATGTGTTATATGAACCACGCCGGCTTAGCAAATGTATGAAACTAAACTTATTATACTTGACATACAGCCCAATCTACAGTCCAGATAAATGGGCTCAACTGGCGATACCTACAGCGGAGGTAGAATTATGCCCTAATTTTATGCTATTAAATTCCTTCACATTAGAGTTCTTTTGTGTTTTCTTGCTGAAAGATGAAAAATTATATGGGAAACCTTTCCCCATTTTTTCTTTCTTTAGTGTTACATTTCACACTTAGTCTAATGTACATTTCCTATTGCAATGCAGGTACCACTGGCCTGTTGATTTGGGCCGTTACTCTTGGTGCCCTTCTACTAGGGGGTGCTCTACTTGTCTACAACACAAGTGCTTTGGCTCGAAAATATATATGTCGTGGACTGTGTTCTAGTCGATATTAAATTTATCTTTGCACATGAACATACTATATGTCTATATCACTTTTTTATGTGTTGAAGTTCAACTCTGGAAATTTGATATGTAGTGGGAAAATGTTGGCAAATATAATATTTTTCCACTATAAATTTGCCACTAAACAAACACACCCTAAGAAACAATGTTATAATATTTGTTTTTTTGGGTTAAGTTATAAGAGGGTCTTATAAGACCATGTGTTATAAGAGGGTCTTATAAGATGGTCTTATAAAGTGGCTTGTTTTTAATTTTAAGTTCTTCTTATAAACACTTGTAAAAATAGAAAAAACAAATACATGACATCTTATAGATGGTTATTTGACAAATATAACCCTACTTTACATCACATTTAACTTGAATATATTAATTTGAAATAAACGTATAGTTTGATTTTCGGTTTCAAATCAATTTTGATAATTAGAATATCAATTTTAGGAAACTACTTTAATTGGCGGTGGTAGTGGTAGTGGTCTTAATAGCACGGTGGTGGTGGTAGTGAAGGTGATGATATTGGTTTTAATAGCATGGTGATGGTAGTGGTAGTAGAAGTGGTGGATGTCTTAATAGCACGGTGGTGGTGGTGATGATAGTTTTAATAGTACGGTGGTGGTGGTAGTGGATGTGATGATATTGGTCTTAATAGTACGGTGGTAGTGGTGGTGGTGGTGGTGGTGGTGGTGGTTTTAATAGCACAGTAGTGGTGGTGGTAGTCTTAATAGTTCGATGGTAGTGGTGGTGGAGGTAATGATGGTGGTGGTAGTGGTGGTGGTGATGGTGGTGGTGGCAGTGGCGGTGGTGGTGGTGGTGGTAGTCGGTGGTGGTTAGGGTAATGGAGTTATTTGGAAAATAAGATAATGAAAATAGAAGAAGAGATAAATGAGGCTAGGGGTATATGGACGGGGGTGTTTGAGTCATTTTTCAAGTTATAAGACTTATAGAATTGAAGTAGATATAATTTTGGTACTTATAGAATTGGAACCTCTTATAAGACATTTCTAGTAGAATGCCTCTTATAAGAGGCAAAAAACAAACCAAAAAAATGTCCAAAATCACTGAGCCACATCTTATAAGAGGTTATAAGACCTCAAGGTCTTATAAGAGGCAAAAACAAATGGCCCCTTAGTTTTTAGGCAATAAATCTAAGAGCATGTAGATATACCTTCAACACGTACTCATACAGTCATCTCTTCAAAACATGCCTTCATTTGCACACATTGAAGCAGCCCAATCATCTCTTCACTCATGTGGACTGCCATCATGACTGCTGCAGTTATCATTCACAGGTCTACTCAAACACATCCCAATTATCTCCTGCCACTGCTTGCACTAAAATCTCTATTATCCAATTTTCGGTCTATAAAATCTCCTTCTCAATGGACCAACTCACTAAAACTCCCTATTTTTAAAAACCCGACAATATGGACGAAAATACCCCAAAACTATTTTAATGGCAGAAAACAAGTTCTTATTATTCTCCTCTTTCTCCACTACCCTCTTTCTTCTTCTTTTCTTACTTTTTCTCATTCTTTCATTTTTTTCAAATACAAAATTCTTCTTTTCTTTTTCTCAATCAATTTCTCTTGAAATTTGTTGTTCTCCAACCAAACAAATTAAATTTGAGAAACAATATCAAGATTTGGAAATTTTGTTTCTTCCACTCAAAATCGGATATGAGAATTGTCTACGTTTTCAATTCAAAGATGAAATCTCTTTGAATATGAAAGTCAAGTTTTTTTCAATTCAAAAATAAAATCTTTTTGAACTGTTGTTCATTTCAAATAATTTTGCATAAGTTATGATCGACCTGTTTTCTCTATGAAAATTTAATTTTTCATAGGTCTTAAATTTACATAGATCAAGTTACTATGTAAATATAATTTTACATATATATGACTATGTAAAAATACATTTACATATATTTTGTCAGGTGTCGAAAAATTTTCAATTCCAAAAGTTACTATGTAAATTTAAGTTTTCATAGTTCCAATGACTATATAAATATAGTTTTACATATATATGACTATGTAAAAATATATTTACATATATTATGTCAGGTGTCGGGAGAAATTTTCAATCCCAAAAGTTACTATGTAAATTTAAGTTTTTATCGCTCCAATGACTATGCAAATATAGTTATATATATATATATATATATAGCTGAAAAATTTTCAATCCCAAAAAAGTAAAAAATAAAATAAAATAAAATGGAAAATAAAAACAGACAAGATTTTATCTCTTTTTTGGACAACAAAGGTTATTTAACAAGACCTAAATAATAAGAAGATTATGTGATATGGGTCGATGGGAGGGAATTTATACTCAACCGAGTTAGAACCAAGGAGTTGAGTCTCATTTCTTGCTATTATAAACCACTTCCTTCCTATTTATTCCCTACACTTTTTTTTTTTTTTTTGCAAGAATAGGAATCCCGCGAGTTTCGACCATAAAGATTCCTAATACTAAAAGTTAGATTAAAGAAGTCAGCGGACTGGTTTCGTCCCTAAAGATTTTTAAGTTTCCAAATAATAAAAAGAAAAAGGAAATAATCGAGAAACTAAAACGAAAAGTAAAAACAAATAGGAAGGCATGCAATTCACGTGAATGAATACGGCTGACAAATCCATAACACTCAAACTTTTTGAGATCACTCCAACATTCAATTCCATTTGAACAGTTTTTCTTCTCTCCTTCATCCAAATTAACCAAATGTCCTCCTCGTCAAGGAGTGAAAGATCATAGTAGAGAAAGTACAAGTAAGGGTAAAGTTGATTACAGAGAAAATATGTGTCTAGTGTAGGAAATCCTAGTGTTGGCTCCAGTGAGAAAACCACGGAATGCTTCGAGTACAAACAGAGAATCCGAAGAAGTAGATGTACGTTGAATACAGACACAAGCTCGTTTTTGTCATCCAACTCAGTTTTGAGTTTTGAATATAGAACTTGAGAGGGAGGATCTTGAAGCTATTTAACTACTTTCAAGTCGTGTTGGGTGCAACATTCCTATGCCTATCTAATGCAGTGTTTAGAAAACCGGACCGGACCGGTGGTTGAACCGGGGTCCGACCGGAACTGGTAAATTTTTGGTTCGGTTCAGTTAAAACTTGAGTTTATAATTGAACCCTCGGTCTAAGCTTAAACCGTGGTTGAACCGGCGAACCGGTTCAGTTGTAAACCGGATCACCCTTATATAATTTTTTCTTTTTTTCTTTTTTTGAAAAATTGATAATGAACCTAACACCTAAACAAGATAATCCAAACTCCAAACCAACATACTACTATGTATTTCTTGTATAAGAAATTTATTTTGATATATAATATCAATTAATATTGAATTAAAACATGTATTTATTCATTTTATTATTGTAATTATTAAAAAATTTGCTAAATAAATATAAATCGGTCCGACCGAGTCGAACCATGGTTGAACTTGGTTGAACCATTTTAACAAAAAATCGGCTCGATTACCGGTTCAGTTTTCAAAACATTGATCTAATGATGGAGATGCCAAAAAGTACCATAATACTAACAGATCGATCTTTTAGTATGGGGCTAGTTTCTTGCAAAACCTTACAAAAACCAATGCGTAGCACAGGGTCACATACAAGTAGTTTATACTTTATACTTATCTATAATAAACAAAAGTGATTTTACTGATAAAAAAAGACAATAACTAGATTTTCATATAACAAAATCACTTGTAAACTGGGCAACAAGTCAAAATTAAATGAGACATTGAAATTAATTTAACTCCTATGTTCTTAAAGTTACATAACTTCACGTAAAATCACTACAATACCAATTGAATTGATCCATGTCTTTGGCATAACGCCCCATAGCTACAGCTTATTTTTAATCCAAACAAGACATGGAACAAAGTTGTGATCAACACAAGCATGTTTTAGTAACTCAAACAAGACATGAAACAAAGTTTTGATCAACACAAGCATGCTTCAGTAACTCATTAATTAATGTATGAACAAGGCGTATAACATAATTTTGGAATTAGGAAAACCGAGAACTAAATAGGGCCCAAGACCCTCTACTTCCTTCTCCCTCTCAACCAAACCCTAACTCGTCTAGGACTCTAGGTTGTATTGTTGAGCCTTGAGAGCAACGAGAGGGTGAAACAGATGGGTCAACAAACAAAGTTACTTTTTCAGATAGTTAGGCAGTAAAGTTTGGGGGATAGTAATATAATGGTGTAACCTGTTAATCATCAATGCAAGGAACAGGCCCATTAAAGAAGCCTCTCCATAATAACCTGATCAGTGGGACTGATAAAACCAGACTCGTCAAAATGATAAACAGTCCATATGAGCACCACAAAAATAGTCCCTGCTACTGTCTTCACTATAGTTGGACCTCTCCCACGTTTAATTCCATCCAAAACAAAGATTGTCAACTTCCTAAATGGAGTTTTAAACGAAAGAACCATAAATATCTTGCATAGTATTTAAAACCTGAAATAGAGATACAAGGAGAAGGTCCCCACAGGTCTACATGAAGTAGTTGCAGTGGACCACTTGTTCTTGAGTTTGACAATTTGAAAGACAACTGTGAACTTTTTCCAACTTGGCAATTCTTACAGAAAGTATTTACAGATGCTGATGATGCAGGGTGACCCAGCCTTTGGTGCCATGTTACTGGTCCAGTTCTTTCACCAATATAGGCAGCCTCTCTGTTGCCAATGAAAACAGATGATGATGCAGAGTTGATAGGAAGTGTGATAGGGTAAAGGCCATGCTTATGAGGTCCCTGGAAAAGGATCCTCTGTGTTTTGTTGTCTTGACAATGAAGTAAGATGAACAGTCATTGTCTTTTGTGAATTTGTGTACAGACAGAACCACCAGAATGGGAAAAAGGTTCATCAAAGGTGTTACACTATGAAGTTAATTCACTAAATATCAACTAAGGGAACGAACAACATGTTCCTAACTTAATTATTTGTGATCAGAAAGATTTGAACAAGGCCTATAACATAACTCTCTCCCTCTCAACCAAACCCCAAGATGATTTCTTCTTCTACTGTTTTCTTCTGCTTCTTGTTCATTTGTGTCTTCATTTCCTACTACCCCACCTACACCACTTCCAGCTATGCTTCGTACCTTACACCTCCCTCCTCCCCAAGCACCACATCGCCACCACCATTGACCACCACGACTAGCACACTGCCTCCTCAACCTGATTATCATTTTTTTTCGCCGTCCAAGATCTTCTTAATTGGCGCACTTTGCTTTTTAGTAAGCGTTCTAACGATTGGTGGTGTTGTGCGCTTATGTAAGCGCATGTCCCGCTCATAGAATACTTCAAAAAAGAAGTCTTAATATATTTATATTTCCGTCTATTGTCTTATGCTCTTGCTGCTGCTGCATCACCCAAGTATGGGTCAGCTTCCATTGTAGCTCTTGTCCATCTACTAGATCTTGTTATTGTTGAATGCTCTGACTGGCTGCCATTCAAGTATTTGGATTGTTAGCAAGTTTCGGTTTTCCACGCTGTCTTTAATTATATAGCTATATATCTTATCAAAATGATTTCCAGGGGAGCTTTAAGGGGAAAAAGTTTGAATAGATTCAGTTACATATTGCAGTGCTATTTGTTCAGTAAAGTCAATAGGACATGAAGGCATTCTTGTATATTTGATATCAGGAACAACTCATGTTTTGGTTGTTTCGTTTAATGGATAGATTACTAGACTATGAATTCTCTTCTTGGCATTCATTAATTAGTGCACCGTGCATGTTTATCTGTAAGATGAAATCTCAAATATATTCGGATCCCAAGCATTTTGTTTGGTTTTTCATATGATCGACAAACTCACTAACAATGAGCGACAAATTCACTAACAGGTTCATCCATATGCGTAGCGTGAATAAGATTTCCCAGTGAGTGGAGGTCCAATAAGAAGGACTGAATGAAAGATGAGTAAAGACAGTTAAAACTAGACTGATATTTGCGCTCAAGAAGAGCTTGAAAATTTCAAAACATAAGAGCCATTGAGCATAAAACTTTAGTTTTTCTAGTTCCACTTTCTAGGGAATCAAGAACTAGGATTTCTATGCATAATACAAGTGAAAAACTCGCCACCCTAAGAAAATTCAGCCAAATGGATGAGTAAAAAACAAGAACGCTTTTCTTCTTAAGCAAACTTGTTAGATTTCATCCAAATGTTAGGAAAATTGTTTATTCAATTTTGAGTACAACGCTTTATCTGTTTTGGCAAGACTAGATAACATTGTTAGTTCCATCTACGGTAGGAGAAATATGAAGAGACAACCAGAATTACAGATTCAGATTTCAGATTTTAGATAGATCCATAAGCAACTCTGTGACTCTAATTTTCACTGCAAGCCATACATGCACCTAGGGGAAAATCTGGAAATGTAGTTTCCACTGCAGATTACTTGCTTTGAAGCTAAATGCATAGCAATTGTGCTTGCAGCTGAGAAGGCAGTAGAGGTGAATTGTACAAGGCCATGGATTTAATGGAGCTTCAATACCACGTGCTCTTAAGGCTAGATGGATACAAGCAAATTGAAAACTACAGTGTTGGAAGCTCACCCATGTGTTGGAGAGAGTGCAAGCCAGAGCTTGTGAGGAATATAGAAAGTCATTTAAGGATCTACTATAGACTCAAATGAGATCACTTGTAGTAGTAGTATTGTCTCAAATGAGATCACTTCTACTCTTTTTTAAGTTTGACTACCAGTTTGATTTACCAATTTTATTAGTTTGGGGATAAAATTGTTGCTGATCGAATCAGATTTTTCTTGTTAGAAAATGCTATTAGTGCAGACTGCAGCCATCAGGAATGCTCTATTTTGCTGGATGACTTTCAAACCATGTTTACCATCCAGATTAGCTAGTGATTATGTAGTTTTTATTCATGCATCAATTCAAGAAGTTGTGCTTGTTACTTCCATTGGTAATTCCTTTAGCTTCAGAACTACTCTATTGTTATGATATATGTCAGAACTAAAATATGGAGTGTCTACCAATGTCTTCTGCCAAAATCATACTTGATAAGAAGTTCCATTTCACATTCAATCTGAACGGTTTTACCATGTGATAAATTACACAAAAGAATTTTCAAAACTAAAATTACAGAAGTTCAGAACTAAAATCTGTCAGACCACCCCTAATACGAAAGATGTTTGCTTCTTAGCAACTGAGGGCAAAACTGTTGCAGGTCTTGTAATTTGAGGTCTGAAGATGTTTGCTTCTATTAGGAACAGCAGGTGGAGTTGAACTGCTTCAAACCTGAAAATCACAATCAAACAACAAAATAGTTATCTTCTACAAAAATACCAAAATGCATGTATACCCAAACAGACACACAAAAATCAATTATATGTTTTCTACATATGTTTCAATCATCGACCACTGGGACCAACCCGTACAACAAAAATAAGTAATTAAGAACTATTCTTCGTTCATATTAATTAACAAAAAAGTCTAGAAAGCAAAGTCTGTTGAGTCAGGTGCTGGAAGTCATTATCATGTTTTACAGAAAACGGTATGGAGCCAAAGAATGTCATACCACCAAATTTTCTACACATTCACAATATTTCTGGTCGATGCAAAAAGCCGTGCTACTGCAATTTCTGGTCGATCGTTTTCCTAATAAGATAGCAATGGAACATATATGAAAAATCCAAACTGTAAAACAGCTATTATTGAAACTGTAAAATATGTTATAACTTGTTTCACTGTATTGAGCTCGACTCTCAGTTGGAAAAAATGTTATAAGACTTCACCAATAGTCTCGTTTTGGGGTTGAGCAATTGTGCATGACATAAATACAAAGATACACTCAAAGCAAGGAAGTATTTTTTTCTCATAACACATAAGAATTGCATCCGTTTTTGAATTTTGAAAAGCGCTATATAACACAAAGTGTTAATTATTTGGTCCATCGAAAATGATCTACTTTTAATATAAAGTTGATGAGTAAAAAACAAGAACACTTTTCTTCTTAAGCAAACTTCTTAGATTTCATCCAAATGTTAGGAAAATTGTTTATTCAATTTTGAGTACAACGCTTTATCTATTTTGGCAAGACTAGATAACATTCTAGTTCCATCTACGGTAGGAGAAATATGAAGAGACAACTAGAATTACAGATTCAGATTTCAGATTTTAGATAGATTCATAAGCAACTCTGTGACCCTAATTTTCACTGCAAGCCATACATGCACCTAGGGGAAAATCTGGAAATGTAGTTTCCACTGCAGAATAGTTGTTAGCAAAAGGTTATGATAGTTTTCCAAAAAGGTGTCAAAAATGACAGTTAGTCCTAAAAATGTTCTTTTGAGCTTTAGAAGGCTGATCAACTTGTGATTTTCGCTCAAACACTTCGCTACCATTCTCCCTTGCTTGAGCTATCATGCATTGACAATCACAAGCTCTTCCTAAATTTCCGCCAAAAAAAATAATAAAAATAAAAATCATCTTCTAATACTCCACATATTTAATACCCAAATTTTGAGGTCTCCATTACACCACTTTCATTTTATACCCCTGTCAGACAAAAAGGACAATTTAATGCTCCACTTACTTGATGAGATCAAGACCGCTCGATCTCCCTAAAACACCAAAAAACCTAAGAAAGAGAGAGAGTAAATCCATTGCTATCCTACTACATTTAGCAAAATCATACGAAAAATCACTCCCCCCCAGCACTAGGCACTGGGTTCATTTCAATTCAGCCCAAACGAAAACATCACTCACTCCACCTCTTGATACTGGATTCACTTCTACTTAAAGATGTTCAACAACTTAAGTACAACAGATCATTCTCTCTAGCGATTACAAGTTCAACAAGATCTATAATGCAGAGAAATTCAACAACCACAAATGAGGATGTTCCTCTTCTGGATCTCTCAAAGTTTTAATTCGAGAAAACTATTTTTTCGTTTTCTAACTAAACAATTACATCACTATTTATAGTACACACATTAGAGATACGAATTCTATTTTCCATTGATGCATTCAGATCAATATTTTAAAAAATGTGATGGTCTGATCTTTCCTCAAAGACAACTCAAAACGTTCACGAAATGGAAGACATGTCAAGATAGCCCAGACAAATTCACAAACCTCAAATCCAAGAAAGCAACATTTCTTATCAACAACCACTTTATACTTGGAAAAATAATCTAACAATTGCTTCTCGTTTCACCATAATATGTTGTTTTTCTGTAATGTCCTCGACTTTTTCATGAACACTTGTCAAATGAGAAAACGGGCCAATTTTGCCTAGTTATTACCAGAAACGGCAGAAAGTACCATTTCTGACTTGTAGTAGGTTTCATATTTCCCAGTTGAAATCCGAGCCAAAGTTTCTTTATAACAGCACACTCAAAAGAGATTACGAATTTGGATGATATCTATAGACGAGAATATATGACAATATTGCATGTTCTGAAAGCCAGAATGCAACATGGACACGTAGACGAGTCTGAGGGAGATCCTCAACATCATTTCGTACAATGGGAGATACTGTGTTACTACTAAGAAAGGAAGATGAAGTTTTGAGTCTTCGTAACTTGGGTTCTTTTAACCAAGCTCCACTAAGAAAGTGATTGTGGAGGTTCATGGAGAAAGACATAACCTTCGAAGATGAGTAATTATTTCTTGCTTTGGGACATGGACTTTGGGTGGAAGAGTGGTCCGGCAATAACCCCCAATGGTAATGTGGCACCCCTTATGGTTGTGGGGGTGGGGGTTTTAAGAGCTATTCCTGCTGTCCTGCGTATGTTCTTGAGAGGGATTACTTTAATCATTTTCTGAAAATGCTAATTTCAAATTGTATACAGGTACAACAGATATGTCCAACTCTAGTTGTGCATAGGCCACTCACCAAGTCACCGTACTAATGTTCAAATAAAAAACAAGTTGAACATAACACACCCACATCAAAAATTAAAACCCAAGGAAGATGGGGAAAAAACATGTATATACTAGAGTTGTTAACAGACTTACCCTCACCACCCTTGCTCTGACTCTTAGCATCAAATGAATAATCCAGAAGCACTACTAGAACATCCTGCAATGCTGTAGAGGAGCATCTATGTAGTAAGTACATCAAGACTCCATACCATCACATATTTATAATTCATTCCGAAACAAAGAATTTACCAACCTTTAATTTGATTTGAGGAATCTTCATCAATTTCAGCACAAAATCCAAACGGAATCTTCCACCAAATAGTGTAAACTTTATTTTTTGGCATCTCTTTTGCTGGTAAAAAAGGTCAAGAGGATATAATCAAAGGATTTATGAAGATGTCATAAGTGATGACTTCACACGGCCACAATCAAAATGCTATATATATGCCAAATTCAACTAAAAGATAAACTAAGTAAACAAAACAATGACCTATTTCTCTCTCATTTTACCTTCTAACAGCCTTGGTTAGCAATTGAACACAATAATGAAAGACATCTAGTGCATTTGTAAATTTACAAACAGGATATTTTAGATGAACAATCCAATGATCATAATTCCACTTCGAGTTGATGTTATACATATGATAATACCTATAGATATCGTTGGTGATTCCAATTAAGCTCGATAAATTTAGTGGCTGATTGTACTGCAAGAGGATAAAGAGGCCCAAGATCAAAATGATAATAAGTTCAAATTAACAATGAAAACTTGAGCATAATAATAATAATAATAATAAAAGAGTGTTGTCCCATTTGATATATTTTGTTCACTGCCAAGGTGATACGACATACGACACAATCAAAGGCAAAGGCTAGAAGCACACCTTAGTTTATAGACAAAGTAAAAATAATTTTGAATTTAATTCATAATTTTAAAAACAAAAATTGTAAAATTCACACAAATTCATATTACACGAAAGGCCGTAACTAATTAACTTATTTAAAGGTACCATATTTGGGTGAAAGTAATTGTAACCAATCATGCAAGAATTAAGATATGAAGCAAGAAAAATCCATCACAGCCAATTTTGCCTCGCCAAGATGAACAGGTAAATCCTTAAATTTACCTACCAATAGGTTCCTGTATTTCAAGAGATACAAATAATTTCTTTCAACAATGAAGTATCTTCAAGTTACTATACTTTCGATTATCCCCACTGTGATTTACATGTCTCCACACGCAGCTCTACTGCTAAGTCAAGAAGCATGGGGTAGTGACATAAGAAGTTTGATTTATATCCATTGCCTTCAAGATTTGAACAGATGATGGAACCAAAGTTACATATACAGATACAGGGCACAATCACTGTTGCCAACCGAAGTCAATAAAGCATAACAGCATAGTTCAAAGCATCGATTATGAGAGATACTACTGGCACAAGATAGCAAAACATCATAGTACAATGCTAATTCATCATATCTCGGCAGCCTTTTCTACTATGCAGAAGAGCTGATATACATATTACATGTAGTACAGACACAAAAAAAATAGATGCTTTTAATATTCAAATCGAAACTACAGTTGAATGAAGATTGGTTATGAGCTAAGGCAAGCCCTAATAACTATGTTTATCTATTTTTAACAAACTCATTTCACAACACAAAGCTCCAAAAAATATTACTAGAAAGGTCTTGTTTTGCTAAGAAGTTGTAACGATTCTCCTCATCCAGTCACGTTGATAATGTCCCCACTTGGCCCGTTCCGGACTTCCGACAGGGCGGGTTTTAACCAACCAGTAGCTTCCCAGGAGATCACTCATCATAGAATCTCTCCAGTCCGAGCATGCTCGGATTGGAAAAGCCTCGATGTTCGGATTTGATGGATAATTACATATATCCAAGATCTTCGACAACTTCCTAAGTGAATCAAGTGAGACCACACAATGAGTAACCGTGACTCCTCACCATGAGATATCACAGAAACAGCCAACTCCAAAGTAAAATAACTTGAATATATAGCTAATTGTGATGACCAGATATCACCTCTTCTATAATAATAATAGTACAATACCAGATATCCAAAGCAATTATACCAGCAATAAGAATAAAATTTATACAGCAGCATTGGATAAATTAGCAAAAGATAAATAACAGTAGTTACCTTGGAACAACAGATGCTAGATCTAGTTATTTGGTTTGCATGATTATGGTTGGAAAATGGAAATACAGTGATCTTATTGAATATCAAATTTCTGGTAAAATTTTTGTTGGAGTCTAAACTCTCTAGGCCCAATGTACAAATTTAATATTATTGATTAAGTACAAATTAACTTCCTAGGACAGGATTAAATTCCAAGACGGTGCTGTTGCACAACTAAAACAGAAGCTGTAGATGGAAACTCAGGCGATATTAATAAGCTGCCCACTGGCCCCAGGTCTTGGCAGTTGATCCTTCCACTCACGGCAGAAGCCAGCACTCCATCTGGATTTCGACCCACAAGAAACAAATTGCACCGACTAAATTCTCGAGCTTTGGCAATTATATCTGCTGTGTCTGAAACCAACCTTTCCTCATATTGGACTGAGCCATTACCAGGAATCTTCTGCTGGAACTCAACAAGGAACTCATCTACTCCATCATCTTTCTTTTCAACAGTAATTGTAAACGTCTCTTCAGCTGGCATATCCTCAATAATGAAGTGAACAACTACCAGTTTGATACCCGGGTGCTCAGCCATGCGAGCACCATAGGCCAGTGCTTCATGGTCATCTGGTCCCCCAAAGTAGATGACAGTGATAGTTGAAGAAAATTGGCTTGCAGCTATATGAGTATTACCACCAAGTCCACGGTCAACAAGGATCCCAACTGAGCAAGGCGCGTGCTCAAGAACCCTCTGGTTGATCAAACGGAAGTCAGCACGCGTGGTCTCCAATGTACCATCCAACCTTTGATGCTTGTGGTATGGGAGAATCACCATTGCTACTTGTTTGTTCTCAGCACTTGTACAGATATCCTCATGCATTCCAGTCATGGAAGATATAGCTTTCATTGGTCGGATGCTGACATTGCTCAGCTGTTGAAAACTCTCAAATGCAACAACCACATGGTCTTTATCAGACTGGTTTAGCTTGCTCGAAAATGGTAACCCATTTCTCCTTGCCTTGTGGACCATGAGAATAGCCGACGTCCTTTCAGAGAGCTCCATGAGGTGCATCGCATAGACACGCATACCTTCCCGCCTCTCAGTCCCACGGGAGGCCTCAATGAGATTTATCATTGTTGGGATGTTCCTTGAGCTGTGAAAACAAGCTAAAATCCTAAACTGGGTATTTGTATCTTTCCTCTGTATCTTTCTATGCTTGTAATCAACTTTGTTGGCCATTTTAGCCGGATTATATACTGCCATGACGAGGGGTGTGGTGATGAAAGTCGTGAAAAGAGCCATGAGTACCATGATTGCAAATGTCTGATCATTCAACACCTGTAATAGAGATGGAAGAGAAATGCTATCTTGTCATATGGCACAAAAGAAAAAAAATTAAGAATATAGAATAAAGGTTGGCAAGTATTTATTCCGTTCTTTGGGCATGGGTAAAATAAACAAAAAAGACTGTCCTAATGCAAGACAGTCCCTGTGAAAAGGAAATGACCATAATCGTCATCATATGCAAATTTGGGGAAGAAATAATTAAATTGTTGAGAGAAAAACAACACACATTGGTGAAATTACCAAGTAGAATCTATCAAATGATCACGTGTAAAAAACCCAAACATTGAAGTATACCTTTCTCTCTTTTCCAATGTTGAGAACAATGAGTTCCACCAACCCTTTAGTATTCATGAGAAACCCCAAGGCCAGAGACTCGCGAAAAGGTATTTTGCAAGCGAGAGAGACCATTACAGTCCCAAAAATCTTGCCAACACATGCTGTACCTATTACCATGACCAAGAGTCCCCACGACTGCACACCTTGAATGGTGGTTACATCAGTTTTCAAACCGCTTGAAGCAAAGTATAGAGGGAGGAAGAGACCAGATACCAAATCCTCCACCTTCTCCACTAGAGCACCAGCAAATGGCCCTTCTTTTGGGACAAGAATACCAACCACAAAGGCCCCAAAGAGTGCATGGATACCGATAGCATCTGTGACAAAGCCAGCAGCGAGCACAAGAGCTAAAGAGGCACAAATATACGTCTCATTCACGGGTTCACCCTCAGGGCAACGCTTGGCCATCCATGAGAAGATTGGACGGAAAAGGAATATGGCAACAGCTACAAACACGGACCCAGCAATGAGAACGTAAACAGAGATAGCAGGGGAACGTCCAGAGCCACTGAGAGCAATGGCGAGTGCAAGCAGGATCCATGCAACCACATCATTTACAGCAGCCGCCGACATGGCCATTCTACCAACATCAGTAGTTAAAAGTTTCAACTCAGCTAATATACGAGCTAAAACGGGGAAAGCTGTAATAGAAAGAGCTACGCCCATGAAGACAAGAAATGGAGCTTGGTCGACACCCATGGAAATAGTTTTCCGGAGAGCAAACGAATCTCCCATTCCTAAAGCAAATGGTACGCTGATCCCTGCAATAGCAATCGCAAGGGCTTTCTTTCCAGTTTGACGTAAGGACTTTGGGTCTAATTCTACGCCGACCAGGAAGAGAAACAAGAGAAGACCAATGTTGGCTAAAGTATCCAGCACTGTGAGGCTCTTGGCAGGAAAAACATGATGAAGATAAGATTTATTGCGACCCAGAGCTGATGGTCCTAGCAATACACCTCCCTGGAATAAGTAAATAAAACATCTAACATTAAAAAAAGAATGCATTCCATATAGGTGAAAGTATTTTATTATGTAAATTCCACCAAATCATACAATTTTAACAGCAAATAGAGATATATGACGATCCTACATGTATCATGCTTTAAAGAACCACCAATGCACTATTATTCAAGTTTCACTTAGCTAATGACTCTAGGAAAACACATCTAATTTAATTGCACATTTGTCAGCCTAGTAATTTTTTATCTTGATTCTTAAAAATTGTCACTCAGTAGAAACCAAAGTAATGTAAAACCAACAGAAAATACTTACGATAATCTCGGCGATCACACGAGGCTGTCTCATAGGCTTTAGAAGAAAAGCAAGAGTGCGAGACACGAAAACTACAAGACATATTTGCAAAATGATAAGAGGGAGTGAAAAATTAAGAGGATTATCCCCTTGAAATACTCCATTAGATGTCGCCTTCATTGGTAATGGACATGGCTGTCCTGTAACATTCGTCGCCATTGCACCACACCAAGAGTCACAAGTATTAAACTCCTATTCTTTCAATGCAATACCCCTGTTCAAAAGAAACAACCATCAAATATCATCCAAAATTTCAAGTTCCAAGTGTTGTAGAATGAGATGAAGTCTCTTTTCTGTTGTGCAAGTTCACATATGTGTCGTATTTATAGCGGGAACGAAAGAACTCAGTATTTGACTTGGACTTGTTTAAAGTAGTTTTGTTAACATACTCCTCCGAAGTTAATTACTTGACAGAATTCACGTCATGTATTTATGTATTAACCGTGGATCTCTAACACTAATTTCTTGAGATTTGGAATTTCATACACGTTGAACTAACTTTTCTTAGATGTAGACACGTTATTGGTTCCTCCAAAAGAAATTTCGAGCCACACACGTCCTCATCTTTTCCACAAAAAGAAGAAGTTACAATTGTTACAAAAACTTTAAAATTTCCAATTTTACTAGTTTGTCTCTCATAAAAGAAATAAAAAAAAAAATGTAAAATAAAATAAACCAATAATTGTGTGTATTAACTATTCTTTACTGAATTGGCATGTATTCTAAATTTCTAATACTCATCCTATTAGGAATTCCTATTTTGACTAGTAATTTCTGTATATAAACTATAAAGTGAGAAAAACTTAAAAACTACGAGCAAAAGGTCACAGGGCAGCCAAAGCGGTAGTTCAAAACAAAAAGGTACGCCATGGTTTTTTTTTTCCAGCCATGCACATTGTATTAACCAAGTCGACCTGTTTCGTTATCATCATTAATTCATAGAATAGTCAAGTCTTATTTTTTCCTAGATTTCTAATTCCCTTAATTGTCCCAATTTATAATTCAGTTATGAAGTCTAGGTAAATTTGCATATTGTTAAGCAGCAACCGTTCAAGAACTTGCACCTTGAAAATTAAGTATTGTGAGATTTGACACCTCATAATTGTAATTGCGATTTAGATATTTTAGTTTAAGCTAATACCCTATTTTGTTCATAAACAGGCGAGTTTTTTAAATTTAGAGAAGGTGCATACATGGACATTGCTACAAAGAGGTCACCGAGAGCAGTTCCTCCTGCATACACTCCTTCCTTAGTCTTCACTCACGGAAAGCATTATCGTGATCAGACTTTCTGCACTATATCCGATGGATGTTACCACATTAGAAGCATACCTGAGATGCGTCGAATGAGAAGTATTGCGTCATGTTATGGTTGGCTAATTTTGAATAGTTATTACTCATCAAATGAATGTTATCTTTTCAATCCCATCTCATTAGAAAAATTCTTCTACCACCCTTAATGCATGGTATCAATATGGGTCTTTTAACACATCCGCCAAGTGATCCCAATTGTGTTGTACTTCTCGCTAGCACTAACACAAACTCGTGTATCTTTTGTCGGATTGGTGATAAAAATGGATGGAACATATTTTAGTATTTAAAACGGTAAATTCAAACCAGCTCCTAAACATGTTGTAAGTTGCAAAGGAAAGATATACCTATTCTTTTCTAAAGGTATGGCTGCAGTTGATGTTCACGATGCATTTCTTTCCCTAAAGCTACATGATGTGAAAGATCCGAAGCTTTCTTTGCCATACGTTGCATGCAGTTCATCTTTCATGGTTGAGTCATGTGGAGAGATCTTTAAAGTATCTAGGATTCACCTCGAGTATCAGCCAAAATTATTCTGACACTAGAAGTTTTCAAATTAGATTTGTCTAAAATGGATTGGGTGAAGGTGGAGAGCTTAGGTGACCGGGTCTTCTTGTTAGGTGAGAGTTGTACATCACTTTCTTCAACTGAATTAGGAGTGAAAGGAAACTGCATATATTTCCACTTTTTAGAGGTTGTACAAGGTTGTTCAAATTTGACATGGATGATGGAACTATAACAATTACCTTACCATGTGGAAGAAAATTCAGTTATTGGGAAGGACCGTTTTGGGTGGTGCCAAATTGCGAACCACAGGTAATTTGTCTATCAGTCTATCACTTTATCTTTCTTTGCTTTCAAATATAAGTTAGTTTTATATTTTCTTTTTACACACTATTATATCTGTCTTCTGTGGTGTTGTTCTTTGTCATGTATACTTTTCCTTTGATTTGTAGTTTGAAATTTAGGCATGAGACGCCCAGAATTACAAACTTGGAATTCACGGCTTGACAAAAAATTAAAGGCTATTTATTTACCTTTTCTCCTTTGATTTGTAGAATGAATTAAGGCTTGATTAGGAGATGGCCACAATCATAGACTTGAAATTCATGGGATAGTCCCCATTTTCTAGCAAGGAAAGTACAATAAATATATGCTGTGTCTTTGGGATTGCGGAAAGCTCCACCATGTTTTTTTAGCAATCCCAAGTGGGACATTAACTCTTATTGCATACTGATATAATATAAGCCTATAAGGGGTCTCCCTAAAATGTTCAGCACCAATGTATAATATTCTATTTTTCATTAAACTACACACCATGTTTTCTGAGTAGGATTATATGGCCTGATAAATGTAGAAGATATTGTTCTAATCCCGGACAGCATATTTTGTAGGTCAAGAAAGAAGTCCCGAAGGTGGGGAACTACAAAACTGAAATTATAAAAGAGAGTTGGAATGACCTTCCACTGGAGCTTTTAGAGTTGGTCATATCATCTCTGTTTCTTGGTGATTGCATTAAATTTTATCTTACTTGCAAATCCTGGATATCCATCACGCCACCAATGCGATCAAACCCGCCTCTTACACAGTGTGAATCTAGGTGTCAACACATACCATGGTTGATGTCCTTGCCAAAGAACAAGAGCGCTGAATGCATATTCTATCATCCTATATACGGTGATACCTACACCATGAACATACCAGAACTAGCAGGTGCAGTTATCCGCGATGCAAGATATGGCTGGCTGTTAATGTCACATGGAAAAACTTCTATTTCCTTTGTCAATCCGATAACTCTGGATACTATAAAACTTCCCGATATTCCAGGTTTGTGGTATTGCTTTCAGGGGATCTCCTTCTCGGCTCCGCCAACTTCCCCTGATTGTATAGTATTTGGACACACAAGATCTAATGGAAAATATGTCAACGTTTCAGTCTATCATACAGGCGAAGATGATTGGTGGGAATATTGCATTGTCAATGAAGTGCCTATCGAGTTCTTAACTGCTAACTGCAACCCAGTTTTCTGCGACGGCGTTTTCTACTGTTTAGGCAAAGATGGAAAGTTGGGCTGCTTCCTGTTAGAAAAATGATTTGCTCAAATCCATTTAAATATGAATGAGTAGTTTGTCTCCCAAGTTACCCCACTTAAGATGAAATGGGTTTTTTGAAACAATGACGTAATGTGAGAAAACCTTTTCAAATGATGCATTTGTTTGAAACTTGATTGCATTATGCGAAAAGGTCGCGACCTTTCAAAATGTGCACCGGTTTGAAACAAAGGTATCATGCATCATAAAAAGGTGCAACCTTTTGAAATAAATAAATCGGTTCAAAAAATGTCTATATATCTTGAAATGGTGTGTCCTTTCAAACATGTGACTTTTCAAAGAGTTGCTTACTTTTTCCCAAGAGTCACCGGCTGTTGTTTTGAAAAGGCACCACTCACCTATAAATAAATGGATGAATTTGGAGAGAAAGATACACCGGATCACACGTAGTTCTCGATCTTTCTCTTCTCCCTCTGTTCTTAGTCAAATACTATGTTGTGTTCATTTGAGTCTATAGAATTGAAGTGCTAGCTTTCTATAAGGAAATCCGTTCTATCTTGGGAGATAGTTTCCCATCAACCTTCAAGCACCGTGAGGGGGAAAATCTGTCTTAAGGACATAGTGTATCTACACTAGGCTCGGATTTAATTAAGAAGTACAAGACACTTACAAGACAAAAGGTTTGTATAGTTTGGTAATTGGTAAAGAGTAAGTACAATTAAGTTGTATATTCCTAACACTTTCATTCAAAGGAGGAAGATGTATATGAATGGAGGGTTCTCCCAGTACCAGCAATTATTTCATGGTCACCATCAATGTTACATTCAGTCCTTCAGAGTTCCGAGTGGCAGTTCCTAGTGGAGTACAATGGTGAAATCCTATCAGTCTCTGTAGGTTTTGTAGGTCAGCACGTTAGAGTCTACAAGTTGGATCAATCAAAGATGCGTTGGGTTGGTGTAACGAGTTTGGGTGACAAGGTGTTGTTTCTTAGTCATATTGCATCTATTTTGGTACCTGCAGGATTGAAAGGAAAAGAGAATACGATCTATTTCCCAAGGTTCCATGGAAAAGATAACGTGTTCTACTCGTTATCGTCGGGCAATTACCATTGTTTTGGGAGCAAACATTCTCGTCAAGATTGGATAGATACATCTGGAAACTTGGAATCAACTTGGATTCAATGTAAGAAGTAAAATTTGAGTGGCCTATTCAGTTTGACGTTTATGTACTGTTTCTTATGAACGTTTTTTGTGTTTGAAAGCAAGATATATTACAGTTACATTGCCATTTATACAACACTAAACTTCCATGATTCCATCCCCTATTTTGCTATTAGATGTAATTTTCTTTCTTCCTCTTCAATAGGGGTGGAATTTGAGCCGAGCAGCCTGAGCTCGTTCATTTAATAAATGAGCCAAGCTTGAGCCTATATTATAGCTTGTGTAACAAACGAGCTTGATGAAGCACAGCTAGATAAGCTCAATTAGTATCACCATAGTGTAAAATAACCAAGCTACTCGGGCTCGGCTCGCTAAAAGCTTAGCTTGGGCTCGTTCATATATTATATGAGCCAAGCTTGAGCTGTTTTCAAAGCTCGCTTAATAAACAAGCCGAGCTTGAGCCTTGATTAGCTCAAATTCCACCCTTACTCTTGAAGCACATATGCTTGGTAGTTAAGAGATATTTAACTTGTTAGAGTGAACACCAAAACCTGAAGGTTGTAGTTCAAAACCGGCTTGTCACCTAATTCTGCCAACGCATATCATGAAGAGAAGATAACAATGTGATAGTAAAAAAGCTTTTAGGTTGCTGCCTCAGGTAAATATTGTTGTAAAAGTTGTGTCGAAGGACACCATATCCTCACATCGCAGTTCTGTATTTCCAACAATATGGTATCCTTTGAACGGACATGGTTCCGAGTTTTATTGACTGAATTCACTAGTATCAAACTACTTTAGTGTCAATTCATTTGAATTTCCATTCATGATTTCGAGTTGGAAGTGGTCGACCTTTGAACGGACATGGTTTCGAGTTTGGATAAAGAAAATTTTCGCTTGATTGATCATCTGGTTTCGAGTTTGCTGGCTAAACTCACTAATCTCGAACTACTTGTTAGTGATCTATACCCCTTCACGAAAGCACATTAGCGATCCCAACATCCCCCATGACGCTTCATCATGCTGAAAACTGTTTGTTCTTGTTTGTTCAAGTTCATAGTAATAAAGATGAAAAACTACACTAAAGACACTAGATTAACAACCTCAGTAACCAATAAACCTTTATATCAACAGCTATTTCGCACCTAGCTGCCGTAGCACATTTGAGCTTCTGAAGCATTCCTTATTGTGGTTTTAACTTTGAAAAATTGAAAGTACCCCATCGCACTTTGAAGAAAGAATTAGCTTATTTGCTCTAGAGTTAAAACGCAACATGTCATACCTTCATTTTCCAACAATAGTACATTTTGCCGTCTTTTGCAGCTTCTTCTTTATGTCGTAAGTGCTACATTCTACATTTCAGACAACCCAGGAAAGTTCTGGTCAAGAAAAATCTTCCAGCAACATTCGAAATGCAGAAAGCGTCTAACTAAAACCACTTCGTATAAGAAAGATCGTCCATCATGTCCAAAGCGCGGTAGCTAGACTTAGACTCACTTCCCACAGACTGGACACCATCCACTCTATCGACTGCAAAAACTGAGCATCGACTGCAAGAGGTTGGTTGGTCACGATAGCCGAAGATTGGTACCTATGAATTAAGCTCTATTAGGTTAGCGGCTGTGGAGATATACTATTGAGGAGGGCTCTTTGTGGCGAGAGGTGATTACTGCAGAGTATGGTGTAACAGTGACCATAGTTAGTCGCCAACTCCCAACTTCCAGGAATATGGGTGTATCTTTTGGGGAGGAGACAAGTCCTTCGCTAAAGTTCCAAAACCATGAACTCACTTATCACTCCTTTTGCTCCAAACTCTAGGTAGTTTCCAATACTAAGACTCGCATCGCACACTCTAGCTAGCTTTCTATTCATTTTAAGGTAGTGTACGACTAGTTCTTTTCGCAAAGATTGGTGGTCCCTCAAACTACCATCTGCCAGGCTTCCATGAGAGCTTTCCATATCATAAATGTCTAAACCAGATCCACAAAATGACTCCTGATTGAAACTCTCTAGACATAATTGTCTTGCGGACCTGACTGCACTTTACCTCTCAGAAGGAGAACCTGGCTGATCCTTCTCCATTCTCACAGTTTCACGGCTGATATAATCTAGATACTTTACAAATACTAGAAATAACATGCGAGTAGGACACATCCTTCAGGTCTCGCACAAAGATAATAGTACGATCGCCTCCTTATTCAAAATGACTAAATGGGTCAGAGGACATTCTTGCTCCAACAATATCCATCTAAAGGCAATGTAAGTCAGTCCTTTAACAGGGTCAAGAGATTCTTCATCTTGCTCTGACAATATTCCTCCTCATATATACACTAATTACATGTCCATAAAAGTATGTTTGAAATTATTGACGTAGGTCTTCTTGAGTACTTGGTTGAACTTTTCCGCATACCTCCTCAAAGGGATGAGAAGATGATCCTTTTCCCTTGTCACAGTCTCATGGTTGATGTAATCTTGATACTCTATAAACACTATAAGTATCCTGCGAGAAGGGAACATCCTTCAGGGTCAATAGCCTGATTCCCACCGCATTCATGATAACTAATTAGGTCCAAAGACTTCATCTTGCGCCGATGATATCCATATAAAGGCAATGGAAGACAGTCCTTTGACAGGCCTAGAGATTCAATATTTGGTAAACGATAACCCTCTTGTTAAATACACTAACGTATATATCCATAAGTATATTTGAAATTCTTAGGGCGCCGAATAAACTACTAGTATTTTTACCCAGAGACCCCTGTAACACTTCTTCCAAAATTGGATACACTAACATATATATATCCATAAGTATATTTGAAATTCTTCGGGCGCCAGAATAAAAACTACTAGTATTTTTTACCCCACCCCTGTAACACTTCTTTGACAATTGGATACAGTCAAACATGGTAAAGATGCTTCTTTGATATGATATGGACTCCTGCTAGTGCATATATACAACTTCAAGGTTCTAAGTTCTTTTTCAAATTTGAAATCAAACAAAGCACAATACAGGGTGGATGCATAAGATATGGAGAGCTAAGATCTCTTTGGGTGTTTGTTATGACTCGAGATAATGATAGAGCATAGACCCTGGAGGTCTTATGGCCATATATATATATACAGTTAGAATGTGGTTGTATTTATAGTCCAGAAATTTGTTTGCTACTTGTTTATTGAAATCACAACAATAAAAAATCTATAGTTTCTGACATTTTCCATCACTTTTTTGGTGTATTCCAGTAAAATTGTGTTCAATACATGAGGTATATTACATGACGAATTCTTCAACACCCAAAGTTTTGTTCAGTGGCTCTATTTATTTTCTTTATTCTGTGGGTGGTGCCGTAAGATTTTATGGATTGAAATGTAGTGGTGGAAACAACTGATGTTGAATATGCTAGGGCCTAGAGGGGTCAACCTCTTATATGGTTGCCAAATACCTTTACCCCTGACTGTTGTAAAATTTCCCACAAAGGGAATCAGTTGATTTTGGGACTAGGTACATTTGAACTACCCAAGTCCACTCCCCAACCACAGGCAACATAATGCTAGCAGCCAACATATTAACACAGTTAATAAATTGTGTTAAACATTGTCAAAAACTGATATAGATATCATGCATTCCTGCCATTTCACTACACAAGGCTGTCATCTAGAGTGGTTCCACGTGTATTTTGTAAGGTACGAGTCCTTAGGCACAGAGCGAAAAGCAAGCCTCAAATTACACACCAGATTTTCAAAAACAAAATAAAGACTTGGTACTAACTACTAATACTAACACAGCACATGGTTAAAGTAGGTCAAGCCGTCAAGGTACACCAAAACACGAGCATACAAAAGCACTGGGAATAAAATAGAGTAGCAGCTATCAGCTATACAGTTCAATTGAAATACAAACAAACTACCAACATATGGACAATAAGTAATAAACTAACCTGATAGACAAAGTTACACCGATCTGTAACGAAACCTTTTCATCCAACAAACCACAGTAGATTCATTACCTCCTTCAAGTTACTGGAAGCATAAGTGTTGTCCAGAAACTGTAAAAAAGAAAATCAATGAATGCAAAAATCTCCTAAAAAATAAACAATATCTCAATTTCATATTAGAATGACTTGACTAAATTATTGAGTCAGTATATTGTTTTGTGTGTATGACTCTAGGGTTGGTTCAGATTTTACAGAGGCTTCCACTGGTGTTTTTATGTTATTCGCTATTTTTTTTTTCAATATTTCATTTCAATATCATTTGTAAAGTTTTATGTTTGGATAGAAAAAAATTGATATACATATACAAAAATCGACTGCAAAAATTGAGCTTGTACAAATAACGATGCAAAGGCCACATTAACAGTTAGTTGCATCCCACTTAATTGTGCTAAGCTCCAGATTCCATCCTATGCGGTCAGCATTTTATACTCCATCTGACTTTAAAGTTGAAACTACCACTAATAAGCAAATATAAAAACTGAAACCAATACTCCACACTCATCTAAAGAAAGGCCAAACGAGTACCTTGGAGCCGATTAATAAATAAAAAAACCCCATGGCAACTATGTGTTGGTAACTTGGTATCAGATAACTTCAGCAATTCAGCAAAAAAAAAATATGAATTGAATACAGGCACAAGATTTAAAATAATACTTTAGTTACGGTGTTAATTAACTCAGTATAAATGAAATCAGTACTTGTACTTATGAAGGAACTCAAATTACTAAATGAGCACTTAGCAGAGCAGTTCACAATTGAGTAAAACCGTAGGACATGGTCTGAATCGGCAGAAAAGTAGCATTAAGTACTGAACTTCTGAACTACGCCAAACTCATGATCTTGTTCCACAGAATAAAATTCTAGCCAAATTTAACAGCCTCAGTCCATAAGAAAAAAACTTAGCCAAACAGTATGTAAAAAAATAAATTTAGATTGCAAGTTTCTTTTGCTCGATAACACCCCTCATAAGCTATTCTCATACACAATCACATTCACATCGTTCGTCAATATTACTCACTGCAATGTTTTGTCAATTCAGTCTACTCATCCTAATGCATGGACAGATAAATCTAACACTTTTTATCCCTTCCCATCTACTCAAGAGCTTCAGCTAAATAGATTCAAGGCTGTTAACATGTGACACGACTTTGTGCTCCTCATTGATCCGCATTCCCTAGCGTCTTCATGCGCCGGATCTTAGCATATCATACACAAACAAGAAGAATCATGGTAATAATCACAGATAATCAATTTTCCACTGAGCAACAAATAATTATTATAGAACTCCTACCTTAGTAGTTACAACTCTATTTAATAAAACTCAATTAATCATATTCTGAAGCTAAAGTTTCCTAGGACCAAGAGAGCACACAACAGGGAAACAGAGGGAAATAACATTTGTCAGCAGGGATAATAATTGCAGCGCCAAAGTTGTTTCAACATGAAATCACCAGTTGATGGATCAACCTTAAGTAGATGCATACCAGCTTGACATCTGGGCAGACCAAAAAAAAACCCCAAGAATATTAATTCCACCAGTAGCGCTAGAATAAACTTGGGAGTAATTGCAAGAATGGAAGAAAAACGCAATGCTCCTCCTTGAGTATTCTTTTCCTTTTATAACCTCCCTACTGACACTATAATAAGAGAAGAATGATTATCATTAATTTTTGCCTTTTGCATTTTGACCTCATCTACAGTGTAATACAACCTTGTTGATCGCATGTAAGGTGTGTTGCACGGTTCTGAGGTTGATTAAACACCATTAGATTCTCGGCCCACAAGAAGTCCCCTTAGAGACTTGCATAACCATTATTTTTTTGTTATAGCTGAATAGGGATTATCCATAACAAGAATGCAAAGAAAGTGACCACACCAGCTTGGAATACCCTTACATGACTGAATGCAGTTTCAAGGGACCACATGTGAACTTTGAAGAAAAGTGCAACGACTTAACTATTTGCATCCAAGGCCAAATCTCTTCTAGAGTAATATAATTCCCAGTAAAATTCTCGAATTGAAAACACACAAACATACACCTCCACAAAGACCACAATGGGATGAATGGTTGGAAATTTAAACTAACTTTCCCAGCTGTTGTCGTTTGTAGTTGCTATGAATGTACCTAGATATGTGAATATGCTGACCGTCATTTTTGGGTATCAGGGGGATAGCAAGTAGCGTAACTACAGGGAGAGAATGTAAACCATAGACTGCTGGTTACTGTCGAAGCATGACTTATGATACCCAAACCACTAATATATGCAAATGACAAGTCCGGAGATGGTGAGAAGTTATGACAAACCTGTAATGTTCCAACAAAATCACCATGCTAGAATCACAGCCTCGGGAGACAGCCGGTCTTTTTGGCTGAGAGCTCAGCCTGGATGCGTCAATAGAAACCAACAACAGCTAAAATGGTGTGGAAGCATCATCTCTCAAGTTCATGAAACCAGGTTGAATACGACATATTTGACATTCAACATCCCCATCTTGCTCGGTTATCACATTTCTTTTCTCATTTCCTACACTTCCCTGCATGTAAGCACATCAAAATCAGATCAATTGAGCGATACACATATTGATATATGCTGTGGTAATCAACCATATCTGTCCTTATAGATTACAAAAATAATTTGGTTACGATTAACGATGAGAAGTATTTATTCATACATGTGCCGGCCTCGATCTTCTCCTCACTGACGAAACCCATATTGCTCCTTACATAACCATGGCTACCACAGTCTTGATAGCGGCTCTCGAAAGCGAACTAGAATTCAACAGTCAGCACTGACCCAAGGTTATAGTTGTTAAATGTGGTTTCAGCAGCCAGACGGTCCTCCACAAACTCCCGATACCAGCGAGGAAGCCAAACCACAGGCTTGTGCGCTACAATCCTGTATGACAATACAAAAAATTGTTCAGTAGAACGGAAAAAACTACAGCTTGAAACAGTCATACATTGAAATTTAAAAACGGTGCTCAACAGATTTAGGATCCATTGGTATGGCAGCAATGATACGCTTTCAGCAAAATATTCATCATAGGGTGAAAGAACATTTAGATAATACGATAAAAGGCAAACAAATACATCAGGCAGGACAGGCTGGTAACGAGCGTGACAAAGATCACATTTTACATACTGGAAAGGGTGTAGGGTTCTCCTTAACGGGCTTCCGATGTGAAAGTAATCCAACAACTAGCAGAGTATTGTGGGCATTTTATCAGAAAAAATTTACTCAAACCAAACTTCCAATTACACTTCAAACCGATAAGA
Source organism: Coptis chinensis (assembly GCF_015680905.1). Classification (NCBI taxonomy): domain Eukaryota; kingdom Viridiplantae; phylum Streptophyta; class Magnoliopsida; order Ranunculales; family Ranunculaceae; genus Coptis; species Coptis chinensis. The sequence continues at coordinate 82,680,046 of NC_141464.1, forward strand.
GATAAATAATGATACATTCTAAGATTGATAGACACCAATCTGTAACAAACACATACCACTTCCAGAAACTACAAGTGAACATAATGCTACATTCATAGAAATAATGAAATTAGCAATTCTGCTGAAATATTAGTATTGATGGTGAAAGGCCTCAATGCAAACAGAGAGGTCTCCAGTGCATTTCGTTTTAATATGGAACAAGATAACCTCCCTATACAACTTTACTTCTAGTATATTACAATGATTTCATCAAATGTCGTTGTGCGAAATGACAAATTATAGATTTAGAGATCCACATATTAACAAAAATAAGCAAGCAACTGAACCGAGTTGAAATATGGTTACCTCCTCGTGTTCCAGAATATGAGCAAGAGGTAAGATGACCTGATCAATCAGCAAGTATTGCACAAGTTCAAGCTTTCAGGGATGCAGAAGCGTAAACATCAACTCCAGTATTGGTCCCACTCAGAACGGTGCTCCCTCAGAAATCAAACAAACTATGCAGATGTGACATCCTACAAGCTCACATACGGGTAGGAAAGCATAAAGCTAAGGTGATGTGGGATATGTGTATAAGAGTGTGTAGTGTGGCAAGAAGAGTGAAGTGCCCTCACATAACATCAGAGGAAAAAAAAAAGTAAAAACGCATCATCCATCCTCCATCACATTTGAAATATGAATGAAACGGGATTTTGCAAATTTGGCCAGTAAACCCTATGGTTTTACGATAGACATCAAAGCCATTTTAAAACCTACAAACAGGCTCGTTTAATTCACTTAACCATTTCTGTCGCTGTTTGTTTAACCTACTTCCCTTTAATTAGCCAAAGACTGAAAAATCTTTTGACAATTACGTATAACATAACGAATTTTCAAAAGAGTAGTACCATGGGGATGCACATTAGCATGAGCAAATATACCATTTATACAGAAAGACTACCATTTATACCATCTTTGTCTAAGAATAACAAGGACAGCTTGGGTCTCAGGGCTGTACCTGTAGCAGCATTGAAACTTTCACAGACAATACTCCGCCTCTTATATTCCAAGAGTTGACCAATAAGTTTGTTAGGGGAAGAGATTATGGCAACCGTATCATCTTCCACTATCGCAACCCAGACCATTAACAGTGTAAACGAAGCCCCTGCATTTTTGCATTAAAAGGAAAGCAAAAACAGAACACTATAAAGTAAAAAGTAAAAAACATATGCAATTTAGTGATGGTGGCTCCAGCTTCACATTGGCTTACTAAATATCCGCAATACATTAGCTTGACGACGTTCATCATACTGAATATCTCCACTCATCTCTTGTGCAATCTTCTTTATGCATCGCAAAACCTACATATAAAGATCATCAGATTATTAATCTAATACTGTAACTAAAATGAGCATGTGTACGCAACTTGTACAAAATTCTCCCTCTATACTGCATGCATTGAGTACAATGTGTATCCCCTAGCTGTACCATAAAAAGTGTCCCTTCAGAACATAAAGGACTTTGTGTATGTGCTTACTTGCAGACCCATTTGGAGCACAAATCAGTGGGTCATCCATAAGTGGGTCATTTTACAAAAATAACGATATTTTAAACACCATTTTACACAAAGACCGAGATTTTGCACCCTGAAAATCCCTAAACTTTTGTTATAAATAGAAAACATCCCCAATTGGGTTCTTGCTTGCTACAACAAACAACAGAAAAATAAAAATAGAAGAAGAGTAACTGCAAGCAAAATCAAGATGGTATTCAAGAATATCTTCACCCAAAAAGGTAAAATACTAGTATTAATCTGTCTAATTTCATTTCAGTTATCAACTCTTTATTTCTTATTTCATTTCCTTACATTGTCAAGGTCAAAGAAATATGAAAAAAGAGATAGATTTTCCATGCAAAAAGTGTTCTCTCATGTTTGATCACCTTACTGAGTTGGCCGAACATGATAAAATATGTGAAAGTTGAAAGCTAGAAAGGAAAAGGAAGAGGAGGAGAAGAAAAGAAAGAAGAAAAATAAGAAGCTTGGAGAAAAGAAACCACGGGACAAGTATTCGGGGAAACCGAAAAAAGGAGGAAAGAAATAAGGTAAGAAGAAGAAGAAAGAAGGTAAGTGATGAATTAATTTGGAGAGTGACAGACTTTTTATGTTTGATATGTGGATTTGGTTGAGAGATTTATTGGTGGTTATGTGAATTTGTCTAGTTAAATTTGTTGATGGATTATTTGGATGATTTTGTTGGTGGATTAATATGCCTAAATTTGTTGAAGGATTAATATGGTTAAATTTTCTGATGGATTAATCTGTGGTTTAAATTGCTCCATTTAGTTATTTTGGTTGTTTATCCTGTTTAAATGTGTATTGTGGGGTTGGTTGTTTGTTTAAAATATGTTTTGTGCTTCTTCTTATAGAGACATCAGGTAGCTAGGGATATTAGATTAGGAAGCTAGAGGATTGCTACGGTTGACAGAAAGATCATCAAAGTAGTGTTAACTGTTAAGTTACTCATAGAGACCGTGATATTTATTTATTCAGGTTCTTAGTTATTGCAAAACTAATTCTTGGGTTCATGGAGTTGTAACTATGTCAATTGATTTTTTTTCTTAGGCTTTTAGTGTAGAAGAAACCCTTTAGGCACAATGTGTAAGAGTGTCTGACACGGATTTTTTAAAAATAAGACGGATTTATTTGAGAATATAAAGTGTCCAAGTTACATTAGGTTCTTTTGGATTCAATAAAAGTCCCACTGAAAGTTCTCATTGGAAGACACATTTTAAGTGATTACATGGTTAAAGAAAAAGAAAACACTGGAGCTTAAGCCTTTGGCAGCGCCATTTTAAGCATCACGACTTCACAAGTATTATAAGAAGGTTTTGAGGTGCAATGAGGCTTAAGCCTCTGAGCAGCACGGGTTGACCCCACCCCAGACGCCCATACAAATAATTCTTTTGATTTTTGTTATTGGCTTTCTTTCATACAATGTTCCGTCGCATAACTTTCATACAATCTTTCTGTCAACCGTAGCAATCCTCTAGCTTCCTAATCTAATATCCCTAGCTACCTGATGTCTCTATAAGAAGAAGCACAAAACATATTTTAAACAAACAAACAACCCCACAATACACATTTAAACAGGATAAACAACCAAAATAACTAAATAACAGGATAAACAACCAAAATAACTAAATGGAGCAATTTAAACCACAGATTAATCCATCAGAAAATTTAACCATATTAATCCTTCAACAAATTAATCCATCAACAAAATCATCCAAATAATCCATCAACAAATTTAACTAGACAAATTCACATAACCACCAATAAATCTCTCAACCAAATCCACATATCAAACATAAAAAGTCTGTCACTCTCCAAATTAATTCATCACTTACCTTCTTTCTTCTTCTTCTTACCTTATTTCTTTCCTCCTTTTTTCGGTTTCCCCGAATACTTGTCCCGTGGTTTCTTTTCTCCAAGCTTCTTATTTTTCTTCTTTCTTTTCTTCTCCTCCTCTTCCTTTTCCTTTCTAGCTTTCAACTTTCACATATTTTATCATGTTCGGCCAACTCAGTAAGGTGATCAAACATGAGAGAACACTTTTTGCATGGAAAATCTATATCTTTTTTCATATTTCTTTGACCTTGACAATGTAAGGAAATGAAATAAGAAATAAAGAGTTGATAACTGAAATGAAATTAGACAGATTAATACTAGTATTTTACCTTTTTGGGTGAAGATATTCTTGAATACCATCTTGATTTTGCTTGCAGTTACTCTTCTTCTATTTTTCCTTTCTGTTGTTTGGTGTAGCAAGCAAGAACCCAATTGGGGGATGTTTTCTATTTATAACAAAAGTTTAGGGATTTTCAGGGTGCAAAATCTCGGTCTTTGTGTAAAATGGTGTTTAAAATATCGTTATTTTTGTAAAATGACCCACTTATGGATGACCCACTGATTTGTGCTCCAAATGGGTCTGCAAGTAAGCACATACACAAAGTCCTTTATGTTCTGAAGGGACACTTTTTATGGTACAGCTAGGGGATACACATTGTACTCAATGCATGCAGTATAGAGGGAGAATTTTGTACAAGTTGCTTACACATGCTCATTTTAGTTACAGTATTAGATTAATAATCTGATTGATCTTTATATGTAGGTTTTGCGATGCATAAAGAAGATTGCACAAGAGATGAGTGGAGATATTCAGTATGATGAACGTCGTCAAGCTACTGTATTGCGGATATTTAGTAAGCCAATGTGAAGCTGGAGCCACCATCACTAAATTGCATATGTTTTTTACTTTTTACTTTATAGTGTTCTGTTTTTGCTTTCCTTTTAATGCAAAAATGCAGGGGCTTCGTTGACACTGTTAATGGTCTGGGTTGCGATAGTGGAAGATGATACAGTTGCCATAATCTCTTCCCCTAACAAACTTATTGGTCAACTCTTGGAATATAAGAGGCAGAGTATTGTCTGTGAAAGTTTCAATGCTGCTACAGGTACAGCCCTGAGACCCAAGCTGTCCTTGTTATTCTTAGACAAAGATGGTATAAATGGTAGTCTTTCTGTATAAATGGTATATTTGCTCATGCTAATGTGCATGCCCATGGTACTACTCTTTTGAAAATTCGTTATGTTATACATAATTGTCAAAAGATTTTTCAGTCTTTGGCTAATTAAAGGGGAGTAGGTTAAACAAACAGCGACAGAAATTGTTAAGTGAATTAAACAAGCCTGTTTGTAGGTTTTAAAATGGCTTTGATGTCTATCGTAAAACCATAGGGTTTACTGGCCAAATTTCCAAAATCCCGTTTCATTCATATTTCAAATGTGATGGAGGATGGATGATGCGTTTTTACTTTTTTTTTTCCTCTGATGTTATGTGAGGGCACTTCACTCTTCTTGCCACACTACACTCTTATACACGTCTCCCACATCACCTTCGCTTTATGCTTTCCTACCCGTATGTGAGCTTGTAGGATGTCACATCTGCATAGTTTGTTTGATTTCTGAGGGAGCACCGTTCTGAGTGGGACCAATACTGGAGTTGATGTTTACGCTTCTGCATCCCTGAAAGCTTGAACTTGTGCAATACTTGCTGATTGATCAGGTCATCTTACCTCTTGCTCATATTCTGGAACACGAGGAGGTAACCATATTTCAACTCGGTTCAGTTGCTTGCTTATTTTTGTTAATATGTGGATCTCTAAATCTATAATTTGTCATTTCACAAGAATCGACATTTGATGAAATCATTGTAATATACTAGAAGTAAAGTTGTATAGGGAGGTTATCTTGTTCCATATTAAAACGAAATGCACTGGAGACCTCTCTGTTTGCATTGAGGCCTTTCACCATCAATACTAATATTTCAGCAGAATTGCTAATTTCATTATTTCTATGAATGTAGCATTATGTTCACTTGTAGTTTCTGGAAGTGGTATGTGTTTGTTACAGATTGACACTGATAATTTTTAAAGTGTGGTTTGTCCATGTAACATGGCTTTGTTCCTTTTGGAGGTTCATTGTAATCATTTGCTCTCTCCCACTCTTTCTTTTAAATTCTTCAACAAAGAAATTTGCTCTTTCCCACTCCTTCATCTAATTTCCTTCACCACGCTCAATCTCCTAACAAACAATTTAGGTGGTTGCATCTGGATGCATGAACTTAAAAACGCTCTATTGATATCCTTATCCTCATGAGGGTCAAACTAAGGAAAAAAGAAAAAGTTGTTTAGACGGACGATGGTCATGATATCCGAAGATTGGTACCTATTAATCAAGATCTTTTAGGTCGGTAGTTGTGGAGATAAACTACTGAGGGCTCTTTGTAACAAGAGGTGATTATTGTAAACTATGGTCACAATGACCATAGTTGATGGCCAAACCTCACCTCCCAATCACATGGGTTTATATTTTGGGTAGGAGATAAACCCTTCGTTGAATAGCTCCATTTAGCCTTTCAAGAATCTTCAAAAACTAATTCCGAGTCCATACACATCTGGAACATGTTTGGCTCTTCAGACCACTTCCATTTTAAAACCACAAACTCGCTTAGGCTGAGAGTTTACATGCTCTCCATATAATCTTGCTCCAAAATCAATCAAGGTATTTATTTCCACTGCTCAAAGGCCAAGATTTCGGTCAAAGTTAGATTGAGTGGCTGGTGTATATATGGTGTATATGGTCTATTGAGTCTACGATTTTGGTTTGATGGTTATCATGGTCTAAGGCCCTAAGCTAGTTGAACAAAATCACTAAACTCAAGGTATGTATTGCAAAGCAAGACTAAACTTCAATTCGCTAATAAACCTTGATGCTTGTTGCAAATCTAACCTAATAAGGTAATTGTGTGAAGCCAAACTTCAAAATTCAGTGGAATACTCATCAGTTGAGCATTAACCTTGTCGCCAATTATGGTATTGTGTTTTAACGAAAAAAATAAAAAAATAAAATAAAATTATGGTATTATGAGAATAAGACTTGATCATAATCAATGGGTAAGTATCAACTACATACCATCGGTTTCATTTTTATCTATGTTCTAACAGAAGGTTTTCCCACACACAATACGAGAATGTTGAATTTAATCCCAAAATGCTGAAGCACCAGACTTCTAAGCAACACACTTCTCTCTTCTCATGAGGAGTTTGCATGAATTCAAATAACTTTTCTAGTTGGTTCAGACAACCAATCAAGAAAAGTTTTCACAAAGTTTGTCTTTTGAAGGACAACTAATAAACATTCTTGTTTGTTGAGTGGTCCTTGCACGAAGCCAATCTATAAAATTAAGTAGTATACTCGTCTACCATGCGATAACCTTGTCAACAATTATGGTATAGTGTGAATCAATAGGTAAGTATCTACCACGCATCATTTATTTCATGTTCTAACAGGAAGTTTCCCTACGTACGAGAAAGTTAAATTTCATCATACCGTGTTGAAGCACTAGTCTTCAACTTACTTGTAGGCAACATACTTCACTTTTTTCTCAACAAGAATTTTAAAAAATCAAATAAATAACTTCTGACAACCGATCAAGGATATCTTCTATGTGAAGTTCGCCATTAAAAGAGGGCAGCTCCATCTTCATTTTAAGTTCACTCCCATTTTTCTCCATATTCCATAATATTCATCTATATCGCTGATTCCTCAAAACTTCTGCCAAATTCTCCAATTCTTCATCACTATAATCATTGTCATATGTTGCACCACATTATCATTCATTCTTCTCTGCGAACTCCAAGATCAACACTCTTTTGCAATAGTCACAAATCCAGTGTTTTAACAATATCTAATAGCTGCCCAATTCCAATTGTTTTAACAAGATCTAGTAGCTTATCATAACTAATTTCTTAAATCTTTCTGACAATAACTAAATTCGGGAAGAAGTCATTCTTATTCAACACTAGTCTCCTAATTTTAAAAAGAGTCGCCCCAAGTCAAATGAAGGGAATTTTTTTTAATCACAACAGTGCTGATAAAGGTCTTTGACATTCAAGCTCTTAGATATGGATCCGCTGGAAAATCAAATACATATGCATGGTCATCGATCTATTTCAGAATAGTAAATATACCAATCTTTGTCTACAACGGTGTTGTTCTGAGTTGCTATCACTTCTCTATTTCTTTATGAAGTCATACAATCTTTTCAACCATATGATAAACAAAATCAATGAGTCTTGGATCTTTAGTCAAACTAACCAAATCAATGTGTTTTCGTACTGCGGTACACTAATCGGAATGGAGACTTCACTGTGGAGCAATTAACAACATTGTTATAACTTATAAGTGAACTCAACTTGAGCAAGTGCTAAATCTTATTGCTTTGGTTTCCCTCTTGAAATTGACTGTAATAAGTTCTCCAAGGACCTACTCACTACCTCATTTTGACATCTTTTTGCGATGATATGTACTATATTTGAGACTGGTGCAAATCTCTTCCACTATTGTCAAAAGTGACTCAAAAACTTAGTATCTCAGTCAAAAGCACTAGACTTTGAAACGCCATGTAAACAGACAACGTCTCTAGAAGTATGAAGAACAAGTGTGCAAACGTGGGAAGCTTCTAAAGTCTTTATGCAGAGAATGAAATGAGTTATTTGAGAAAATCTATCAACCGCCACATAAATAGAATCCCTGATGAGTCCTTGGATGGCCTAGCACAAACTCCGTGGAAACGTCTGCCAAAGGGCCATCTGGAATTGAAGGTGATGTCAATTTGCAAAATCCCTTCGCAAATTGGCAAGTGTAACATCATTATACTTTCTCTTCTTGTTCAAACTCATCATCATCCAATTCAGGTTCTTCATTATGAGTGGTGAACATTATCTGGGCTCTTCGGGGACAACAGTTTCATCAAGCCCTGGCTGTCCACGTCTATCAATTATCATTGAGTCATTGTACGTTGGAGAATATGAATTAGTAGAAGTGTTTGTTGATTTTGAAGTACTAGCGACCAATGTAAATTTGGTTGGAAGATTGGGCTAGGTTGGGTTGGTGTAGTAGAGGATTTATGCATGGGTGTTTTTCCTAGTCATTGATGGAACGTAGTGGTGTTCTTAGTAGTAGGTTCAAGCTCAGATTGAGTGGGTGACTTGTATGGTCTGTTAAGGCCAGGATTTCAATCAAACTTGGATTGAACGGGTGTTGCATATGTTCAATTAAGGCTAGGACCTCTCTATCATGGCTTCAGCCCTTAAAACTAGTCGAACAACCTCACTCAAGGTATGTCTACAAGGTGATTCAATAAGGAATATTGAACTGCAGTCCCACTAATAAGCCATGACACTTGCTGCAAATTTGACTCAGTAAGGTCTGAAGCCAATTTATGAAATTCAGTAGTAAACTCATCCACCATGTGATAACCTTTGTCGATAATTATGATATTGTGAATATCTACCACGCAATACTTCCCTTTTCATCCATGATCAAAATGATGGTTTACCTACACGAGTAAGAGAATCTTGAAATTAATCCCACCAAGCCGAAGCCGTCAACTTGTAGGCTACATTTTCGCTTTTTTCTCACATGAATTTCCATAAATTATGAACTTTTGTACTCCCAATGAAGGATTTCTTTTTTCATGTGAAGTTGGCAATTAAAACAGAGTAGCTCCATGCTCACTTTTGAAATCCCACCCCTTCTCTCCATAATAATCATCTCACCGTTCCCCAATACTAAATTTTTTTTCATATGTTGCAGTCTTTCAGTACTACTAACTCCAAGATTGACACCAATTTAAGGTAATCGCAAATCCGTCGTTGTCAGGTTGGTTAAACTTACCACTAAAGCCTAAATTTGACCGCTCAACCACGTCAAGAATTCTACAAGAGCCACGTCAGAAGTATCCCCCATCACCATTAGAAGCCACTAGACCAAGAGAAACTTAGGCTCTAAATACCACTTAGCATATTGTAAGTGTTTAATTGAAGACCATGTATTTCAATTCAACAGTCACCCTTGCAGCCACAAGGATTGGCGTGAGAATATCAAGAACAAACACAACAATTTTATGGAGACTTTTAATGATACTAGGGTAATCACCATACAATGAGATAAGTATTTTTATATACACTAATGTCTATAGCCATGTAGCTCTCACGATATCCTTTTTACATACACTAATGTCTATAGCCATATAAGTATTTTTAAATCATCAAGGACAAGCTAAATAAATTTCTAGTATTTTTAACCGAGAGAAGCCTGTAACACTTCTCCAACACTTCGAATTCGGTCAAATATGGTCAAAATGCTTCTTTGATATGAGATGGACTTTGGTTTATTAAACATATCCAACTTAAAGGTCCCCAACTAGGGCTGGAAATGGAGCGGGTTCAAGTCGGATTATCATTCAAAACTCTTTACTATATTTGGATCTATCCGGATTCGGGTCGGATTTCGGATATCCACATCCAAAAAATATACTATTTTAATGATTTTCATATATAAATGTAAGATATAAATTAATTTTTAGGTATCAAAATATAAATTTTGTTAAAATGATTCCGGTTTTCAGATATTCGGGTCAGATTCTAATCACAAATATATAAACCACATCCGTTAAAATGGATTCGGATATGGTATGATTCGGGTTGAATCCCGTACCATTTCCAGCCCTATCCCTAACTATTCATTCTCAAATTTGAAATCAGACCGAGCACACTACATAAAAAGATAGAAGTAAAATACATATGAAGAGCAAAATGATGGATGTATAGAGTATGGAGGACTGGGATTTCTCCGGATGTTATGCGATGACTTGGGAGATGACGATGGCAAAATGGTGGAAGCATAGACCCTAGAGGTCTTACGGTCAATTATATAAGTTACACAATTAGAATGATTGTATAGTCTAAGAAATTTTCCACTTGCTTGTTAAAATTTTGACAGTGAAAAAATCTATAATTTCTGACATTTTCCCAACACCTTTTTGGGATATTCCAGTAAGATAGAGTTGGTCCATAACCTCACGAAGTCTTAAAGACACGATATTTTGTCAAAATTTTGTACTTCAAAAAAGACAACGCTACACGTTTACGGCACTAGATATGTACCACAGTGGATCTATTCTCTTCAGTTTGTGGTTGATACCATAAAATTCTTGCAATGGATGGAAAACTATAAATACATTGGTTCAAATAAATGTTCTAGTTTGCAATAGACGGGTCAATCTCTTATTTATTTATGTAGGATTACTAGCTCCTCTTTCTTACCATAATTTCTTTTGATATTCACTATCTCTGGTGGAAATAGAGCCGCCACCTTTTGATAGTCCCAACTTGACCCATCCCTTAGCATCAGGTCTCTTACTCTTAGATCCTCCAGCTCAGGTCTGGTAGGCAGCATTTCTTGCAGTGTTATAGGGGCATTGTTTTGAAGAAGCCAAGGTTGTTTCATAGCTTTCACCTTGTCCCCTTTTCCAATACTCCAAATAAGCCCTGGGAGAATGCCTCGTGCAGTTCTAGTCAACGGTGTAATGTATGCAGCTTTGATACCAGAAATCCTAACACCAAAGATCGTCATATGACTCCTCGGGTCGAACAAGGGAAGAAAGTCGACATTTGGGCACAACTCGAATTCAAATTACATCTCAACGGATTACCTAATCCTATACTCAAACCAGATATCATGCAAAAATCTAATGGAGTGAAGCCCAACTCTCCCCGAGGGAAGTGAAAAGTATGTGTACTATCCCACCATCTCTCAACTAAACCATTAATAACTCCCCTCAATGTCGGTCTTATTGTAAGGGATGTCAACTAAATGAGCAAAGGAGTCGCTAAAATTGCATCTCTAACATGGTTAAGTGCACCGACTTTCTTAATATCATCCCACCACGCCCTAAGCGCAAGCGTGGAGTGCAATCAACCCGATACATAACACATCTCTCGATGTAATGCGAAAATGAAACTAAAATTAAAAAATAAAAATAAAATATAATGTATTGAACTACTAAAATTAACTACTACTACTACTAATTTATGAAATTAAAATACATACCGTTGTTCAAGAACAACTCTTGAGACATGCCTATCATGAAACCTCTTAGACACCGCCTAAGATGGTCTGAAATCAATAGCATCCGCAGGAAATTCAAAATCGACTTTTGCTAATATTGAAGCGTGAATGGATCGTCGACCTCGACTCCTTGATTTGACTCGGAAGTGATTGGTTCATCATCTAGATCACCACTGGGATTATCCCAAACGTATGCAATCGTTTTCTTCTTCCTCACCGCCACCACTCCATCGTGTTTGGTTATTATAGACGGATTCGTCGTTTTAACTCATTTTTTTCCTACTAACTAGAGTGACTTAGTTGAAAAAAATTTGTAAAATGACAAAAGTCCGACCGTCGTAGCGACATTAAATAAAAAACATAGCACGCGACATTAGTATCTTGGCGCTACGATGCTTGATACATGGGCGCCGCCGATTAATGTCGGGCAGGTGGGTCCCCAATGATGAATTTTGCATCATCGAATTTGCGACCACCTAGAGTTGGTCGAAATTTGCTATCAGATTCTGTGGTAGCATTCTTCAAATTTGAAGAGTATGCTACCACCACCTAGAGATGCTCTAAATTCCTTCACAGTAGAGTTCTTTTGTGCTTTCATGCTAAAAGACAAAAAATTATATGGGAAACCCATTTTTTCTTTCTTTAGTGTTACATTTCACACTTAGTCTAATGTACATTTCCTATTGCAATCCAGGTACCACTGGCCTGTTGATTTGGGCCGTTACTCTTGGTGCCCTTCTACTAGGGGGTGCTCTGCTTGTCTACAACAAGTGTTTTGACTTAGTAAAATATATGTCTGTGGACTGTGTTCTAGTCTGATATTCGTATTTATGCGCAACACATGAACATACTAATATGTCTATATCACTCTTTTATGTGTTGAAGTTCAACTCTGGAAATTTGATATGTAGTTGTGTTGATGGATGTAGTATTTTTCCTAAAATTTCCAGTTAGTTTTGTATAACACTAAGAAACAATGTTATAATTAGTTTTTGTAATAAATCTAAGAGCATGTAGATATACCTTCAACACGTACTCATACCGGCATCTCTTCAAAACATGCCTTCATTTGCACACAGTTGAAGCAGCCCAATCGTCTCTTCACTCACGTGGAGTGCCATCATGAGTCATGACTACTGCTGCAGTTATTATTCACAGGTCTACTCAAACACATCCCAATTATATCGCTCCACTCCTCATTTTTATTTAGAGTACGGTGGAAACAGGAATTATAATTCTAGTGAGAATTCTAGAGAATTGAATTCTCAATGATAATGTGAGAAATAGAGTCGTTTGGTTGTCCATGAGAATTCTCTTAGTCCATTAGAAAATATGTACATTTGTCATTTAATTAAATAAGGTTCTTTAAAACTCTTCTATATTTTAGGATCACTATATTACAAACTCCTCTTTCTAAAGGTGCACTTCTTTGTTTAACTATATTTAAGAAATTAACTATCTTTAACTACATGAGAATCCCAATTAACATGGTTTTCGGTGAGAATTCTCACCAAAGTAAGAATCTAAGTCTTGTTAGAATTCTAATTTTCATCAGTTATTTGCAACCAAACACACATGAGAATAAGAAAACCCACCAATTTCGGTTAAGATGAGAATTCTCAATATCGCCAAACGTACTGTTAGCAATACCTCCTGCCCACTCCTTGGGCTAATGTAAGCCACCTCTTTCCTATTCCATTATTTTGTAACACCTCCCCACACTATTATAAACCACCTCCTTCCTATTTATTCCCTACACTTTTTGCAAGAGTAGGAATCCCGCGAGTTTCGACCATAAAGACTCATGATACTAAAAGTTAGATTAGAGAAGTCAGCGAACTGGTTTCGTCACTAAAGATTTTTTCGTTTCCAAATAATAAAAAGAAAATGGAAATAATCGAGAAACTAAAACGAAAAGTTAAAACAAATAGGAAGGCATGCAATTCACGTGAATGAATACGACTGACAAATCTATAGCCCAATATATTCAACAAGAAATAATCCAAAAGGCTCAATTTCAAATTTTAATCATAGTCTAGGATAGCTGGATTTTGAAACCATTGATAAGGACATTTTTTGGCTTATAACTACTAGAAAAACCAGATTTCATGTTTTAATTATTAATAAGGACATATTTGACTTTTTTATTTTTTACTCTTTCCAATTTTACCCTTCTATGTTTGGTATGCACTGACGTCTGTACATGCTTTGCATACCAAGAAGTGGTATGCACTGTATGCACAGACACTTGTGCATACAATTTTCTTTGTGATGTTTGGTATGCACTAACGTCTATGCATACCTCGTATACCAAGAGGTAGTATACACTGACACTTGTGCATACCATTTTCTTTATGATGTTTGGTATGCATTGACGTTTGTGCATACTTTGCATACCAAGAGGTAGTATGCACTGACACTTGTGCATAACATTTTCTTTGTAATGTTTGGTATGCATTGATGTCTGTGCATACTATTATCTTTTCGGATATTGTATGCACCGACACCTGTGTATACCAGGGCACTATTGTCTTTTTCGGACAAAAGTCAACTATTGTCCTTGAGAGTATTTTTGAAATGCGGGTGGGTTTTTTGGTTCATTATTTAGGAATTTTGTCATTTTTAGTTTTGTCCCCTACATTCAATTCCATTTGAACAGTTTCTATTCTCTCCTCCATTCCAAATTAACCAAGGGTCTTGTATTGGACACTTACGAAATTGCATTGGGCAGTCTCCAGCCCAAGCCCAACAACCAAGTCCAATAGCAATAGCAATAGCCCAATACAACCCCACCTAAAAAGAGAAACCGGAAAACCAGTTACAACCTTTTCGAACTTCATCTTTTCCAGCAACAACATCTTCTCCAATGAGCTTGAAAGGATTGGAATCTCAATTTTGGTGAATTAGCAACGATTTGGAAAGGTGGATGCATTATTTGGACAGTGTTCTTGGATCGAGTTAAGAAAGCATACCAAAGGAATCCAAAATTTGAACTTGAAAAGTTTTTTTTTTCCAAAAATTGAAATTGAAAATCATCTCGTTTTGAACTTTCTAGCATTGACAAATCTATTGATGTAGCATGTGACAATCCCGACACAAAAGTGGAATTTGTGTTTGGAAAGGGATATGAAAGTGACCAAAAAACAAAATGAATTTATTAATTTTTTTAGTCTAAACGACTCGGCTATGTCACCTAAGAGAGTTCCCAAATGACCTAGCCATGTCGTCTTGGAGACTGTCTAAACGATCCCGCCATATCGTCTAGCTAAAAACCCAAGAGTTTTGTCTCAAACGACACGCAAAGACCGTTTGATTGTATATTGAAACGACATGGCGAGACCATTTGAGTATACACTGAAACAACATGGCGAAACCGTTTGAGTGTATACATGGTGAGACCGTTTAAGTGTACACTTAAACGACATGACGAAACCGTTTGAGTATATACATGGCAAGACCGTTTGAGTATACATTGAAACGACCCGGGGGTTTCAACATGGCAAGACCGGTTGGTTCGATTGGTCGTTGGGCTTGGACTTTCATGACAAACTTGTAATATGGCAAATTTATAATATTTCCTTTTTTTTGGGGGGGGGGGGGGTGTTGCCCAATGCAATTTGATGAGTGCCCAATTAAATCACTTTTAACGAAATATCCTCGTCGTCGCCAAGGAGTGAAAGATCATAGCAGAGAAAGTACAAGTTCGGGTAAAGTTGATTATAGAACTGATTGTAAAGCGTGTATATCATTGAGGAGGAGTGGGAACAAGTGGCTTATGTAAAAATTACATGACGAGCACAACCATAAAATGGAGCCTTCGAATAAAAGACAGAAGCTTCAATCTGTTAAGAAGATGAGTCAAGTTATAGAGAAAATATGTGTCTAGTGTAGGAAATCCTAGTGTTGGCTCCAGTGAGAGAAAACCACGGAATGCTTCGAGTACAAACAGAGAGTCCGAAGAAGTAGGTGTACGTTGATTACAGACACAAGCTCGTTTTTGTCATCCAACTCACTTTTGAGTTTTGAATATAGAACTTGAGAGGGAGGATCTTGAAGCTATTTAACTACTTTCAAGTCGTGTTGAGTGCAACATTCCTATGCCTATCCAATGATGGAGATGCAAAAACAGGTACCATAATACTAACAGATCGATCTTTTAGTATGGCTAGTTTCTTGCAAAACCTTACAAAAACCAATGCGTAGTTCTTAAAGTTACATAACTTCAGGTAAAATCACTACAATACCAATTGATCCATGTCTTTGGCGTAACGCCTCATAGCTACAGCTTGTTTTTAATCCAAACAAGACATGGAACAAAGTTCTGATCAACACAAGCATGTTTTAGTAACTCAAAGACATGAAACAAAGTTCTGATCAACACAAGCATGCTTCAGTAACTCATTAATGCTAACTGGGCATTGAACCCCCGACCTTTGTGGTATCTCACTCAAAGTTTTTTTTTTCTCGGTGTCCTCAAAGGTTTTACCGGATCATCTATCTCACTCAAAGGTTTTTTTTTTTTTTTGCTCGGTGTCCTCAAAGGTTTTACCGGATCATCTGGCTCACAGATATATCCATAGCTTGAATAAGATAGCCGTGAAAATGGTTGCACCTCGCCCCATGGAGATTCAACAAAAAGGACTGCATGAAAGATGATTAAAGATGATTAAAGACAGTTAAAACTCTAAACATATAAACAACATTAAGCATAAAACTATATATATATAGGAGGGATAGAGCCGCTCCCATTAGAGCTACTCACAAAATTTCGTCCTATTTGGGAGAGACTTTATTACTAAGAATGGAAGATGAAGGTTTGAGTCTTCGTAACTTGGTTTTTTTTAACCAAGCTCTACTAAGAAAGTGGTTGTGGTGGTAAGAGTAATTCATTATTGTTTTGGGGAAATGCATGTTGGGTGGATGAGTGGTCTAGCAGTAACCACGAATGGTAATGCCCCTATGGTTGTGGGGGTTTAAAGAGCTATTCTAACTATCCACCTTTGGTTCTTGAAATCTTGAGAGGAATTACTCTAATCATTTTCTAAAAATTCTAATTCGGTCAGCAGGATATGTCCAACTCCAGTTGTGCATAGGCTAGTCATTGTACTAGTGTTCAATCATTCTAGATTTCTAGTTTTCAAATAAAAACAAGTTGAAGATCCACATCAAAAATTAAAACCTAAGGAAAAAAAATAGAACACAACTATTATTGGTGTTAACAGACTTACCCTCACCAAACTTGCAGTTCCTCTTAATATCAAGTGAATAATCCGGAAGCACTACTAGAACATCCTGCAATGCTGTAGAGGAGCATCTCTATAGTAAGTACATAAATAAGACTCCATACTATCACATGTATAATTCATTCCGAAACAAAGAATTTACCAACCTTTAAGTTTATTTACGGAATCCTCATCAATTGCAGCACAAAATCCAAACGGAATCTTCCACCAAACAGCGTAAACTTTATTTTTTTGCATCCTTTCTGCTGATAAAAAAGGTCAAGAGAACATAATCATAGGGATCACATACTTGGCAATATTGATCCCTACGACAAAGGGAAAAGTGACAATTTTCCCTATGAAAAAATAGTTTTCCAATTTTCATTGTTGACAAGGACCAATTATGGCTGCCATAATTTGCGTATATTAATACACCCGATTAGTTTTTTGTTTAGCTACCCCTGTTATTAACAGGATACGTTAATATACGCCAAAATTCAACTAAAGATAAACTAAAATGACCCTATTTCTCTCATTTTACCTTCCAACAACCTTGGCTAGCAATTTCACACAATAATGAAAGATGTCTAGTGCATTTGCAAATTCACGATCAGTATTGTTTAGATGAACAATCCAATGATCATGATTCCACTCAAGTTAAAGTTAGACAAATGATAATAGCTGTAGATATCATTAAGACGGTGATTCCAATTAATCCCGGTAAACTGAGCTACTGATTGAACTGCAAGAGAATAAAGAGGCCAAAAATCAAAAAGAAAATACGTTGCAGATCAAGAGTGAGAACTTGAGCAAATACAAAATAATAATAATAATAAATAAAAAGAAAGAAGGGCTAGTAATCCTACACAAATAAAATAATTATTTACTAAAAAAAACAGCTAAATAAACAGAATGTTAAAAAGGAAGGCCACTAATTTTCTATATCCCAATTGGATGCATTTTAGTTTTGAGATAAGGTTTCTATGAAGAAAAGTTGAATATTTCTGAAGCCAAGGTTTAATATCCCATGCCAGGAACAGATTATGTAGCAAATATTCTTGGTGTCCGAATCTTAATCAGTAAACTACAAATTTGGTGGCTAATTAATCGTGACACGTTCAATGTCATGGTTATACGGTGATACGACACACTTATAGGCAGGCTAGAAGCACGCCTTAGTTTATAGATACAGTTAAAATAATTTTGAAACAAAGTACATAATTCTAAAAACAAAAATTGTATAATTCATACAAATTCATATAACAAAGAAGGAAATGGATATGGCCTGTAGCCATATTTGAGTGAAAGTAATTGTAACCAATCATGAGATTTTTTTTTGGCACGCCTGTTTTTAAACGAGATTGCATCGGGGTTCGAACCCCAGTCACTATTTCATTCTTTCCTTCCAAATCAATTGATTACCCTCCATCATCTTCTTCTTTTAAGTTTTTCAAAGTTGAGTAACCCTATACATTACCCTGTCACCTCTTCTATATCCAAAGCAACAATACCAAAATTAAATAAAGCTCGAATCTTTTTACTTTTTTTGTTGTAACAAAAAATAAATAAAGCTCGAATCTTTTTACTTCTTTTGTTGTAACAAAAAATAAATAACAGTAGTTACCTTGGAACAACAGATGCGAGAACGTCAACGTAATAATCAAACAACTGCTGCTCTGTAAGGAATTCTACTCCATTGGTAGACAACGTAACAAGCCAACGATCGCCACGATTACGATTCACCCACTTGAGTTTTATTGTTAAGCCCAATGCCTCATCTGTTAAGCAATATAAATCTGTGATCCTTTGAGGATTCCAATCAGTAGAGGATGACGACGACACACTAGCACTACTAGTTGAGCCAAGCACACGACTTATATTATTGATTTTTGAAGAAGAAGAAGAAGAACAAGTGTGATGAAAACTACTACGAGTGGTGGCGAGGATGGAGGAGATAATTGATGTTCTTGCTCGTATTCTCATCATTGCAGCAGCACAAATTTGGGATTTCTAGATCAAGATGGCTTCATAGAGAGCCCGGTCCTTATTATTAAGCCTTAAGCATTCACTTGGTGCTCAAGTTTTCTGGTTATTTTAAATTCCATCTATATCTTAATATTACAGCTCCTTACAAGGCGTATTTTTCTAGCTCTCTTAAAATTACACGTCATCAATTTCTATTAAAACGGGAATTCTTCTCATATTAAAAAGGGAAATTTTAGCATTTCTAATTAAAACGGGAATCTTTCTCCTATTATAATGGAAATTATTTTCTTATAGAAAAAGAAAAATATAATATTTTTAATTAAAACGGGAATCACACTTTTAAATTAAAACGGAATCCTTCCAATTAAAAAACGGGTTTTTAAAACTTAATTAAACCAATTTGTTATTAGCACTTATCTTTATATGTTCCTTAGCTCTATAAATCACATAATACTTCAATAATATAATACTCTATGTCACATATTCAATAATATGATAAAAGTCTGTGTTTAATCATATGATAAAACGATTGTATCTTAAACTATTTTTCCTAAAAAGTCGACATACTACCTGAGATTGCGTCTAGTTAGTGCAACTTTGTTTTGTATGTTACTACATTACGGATTCCATATAGTAAAGAAGATTTATGTTAAAAATAGAGTTATGGAGTTCTGACAGGTTACTTTCATACTTGCCATGTGTTCACAGTGCAAACGTGTTATATCAGATTGTATCTTAACTGCTAGCATGGCTGAACAGACATAACAAAAAAGTCTATTACCGAAAAAGTTACAGGAAATTGAGCAAAAAGACACAGATATGTGCTTCAATTTTAAAAAGTGGTCAAGCGCTTATCAAGTGCTTCAGATACATACATCGTGAGCACTATAGACTTGCAATCATAAAAATGTCAGATTACATCTTACCAAGCTAAAACTTGCAATCAAGCTAAAACTTGCAATCAGGAAAAGAGAGAAAAATGTTAAAATGCATCTTACAAGAAGCCATTTTACAAAGCTATAACTGTGCAGAAGTTCATAGTTGAACTTTGCATTACGCATTACATTTTTCAATTTATTTTTAGGTTTGAGAATTCAGATAGAGTAATTTTCAGTGTAACAATGGGTTCCGTAGTCAAAATGGTTGTTTTCTTTCTTGATGCCATCTTCATTGCATCACGAAGCCATTGAAATCCCTCGCAGCTCTTGCATTTCAAATACTTTTCTCCAACATTTAATCCATATTTGATAGTTTTAACAGTCCTCCTCCCCTTACAGTCTTTTGTATTGCATTCACAGTCTACCCCAAGGGCACTCGTTTATCAAATGGCCTGGCTGACCACACTTAAAGCATTCGTTTGTTGATGAGCTTGATCCATAAAGTTTATCAGAAACATCTTCATCCCACCATTGCAAATAACTTCGACATGAATCATGCTGACACTTGAAGTACTTCCTTCCTAGATTGCTTGTTGTTTGCGATATGTCCAACAATCGGATTCCATCACATGTAGCTTCTTTACAGCGAGAGAACATAAATTGGCACTCAATATATAGCTGAGTGTCCTAGTTGATCACAGACCTGACATTTAACCTGTGGTGAATGATAAGCACCCAAAACTATAACATAAAACCCCGTAGAGACATAACATTTTGGTTAGTTATGTGTTTAATTATCATGAAATACTTCGTATTTTCGTGTTTTTCTTGGATTAAGCCATCAATGTGAAAATGAGGATAAAACCAAGATTTAAACACGGAATAGAGTATCTACCACGAAGTTTCCAATTTAGCCCATATGAAGCCCAGGAAAGCAAAAATGACAATTTCAAGTCAGAACAGGATGAACGTGCCGAAAAACATCAAACTCCAGAAGCCCATATCTTTTGAACTAACCTGGACTCCAATAGAGGAAAATAAACTATCAGAACGATCAGTCCGACGAATTTAACTTTACACATAGGCGGGACTTTGTAAAAGGTCAACTTTTAGACCCGCCACTAGCGGAGGCATGAGGGACCCACTGTACAGACCCACAGAATTTGGTGATCAAGCTCACACGTCAAGCTTCCGCACAAATTAAATTCAGCTGTTAAAACCATGAAAGATTTTTATACACTTTGGCATAAAAGTCCTAATTGGTGGCATGATTAGATGGCAAACAAATTTATTTGATTTTGGCACAAAGTCTTGATTAGGTGGGAAATAAAAGCCATGATTAATTAAGTGCACACAAAGTCATGGTTAATTAGGTGGAAAAGATCAAATAGTCTTGATCAAGAAATCAAATGGACATTAAAAGATGTAGTTGAGCGTTGGAAATTCACGTGGGATGAAGGAAAATTCAAGCACCCTCATTTGTTTAAATAGAGGGAATCTTCGTTGGAAAAAAAGACTTTACTTCCAAGTTTTAGTTTCTCACTTTTGTTCCAGAAGTTTAAAGTTTACATTTTAGTTTTTGGTTTTAAGCTTGTAATATTTTGACTATATAGTTAATTAAAATTATTTAGAGTATAAGTTGAATCTTCTTTTCTTTTCATATTTCTCATAACTATCTCCTGATCTTTTGATTTTTACACATGAGCTAAAAATCTCCACCTATCTTTATCTTATTTTTCTTGTTAAGTTTAGTAACTTGCATATCAAGTAACGTAGTAAAGTAGGTTAAAATCGGCAGTTAAAAAATCCTGCTCACATAGCTCTTTCTAGAGTAAGTTCTATTTGGTTGTTAACTAGAGTTATAGCCTTTTGGTATGGAACGAAACCCCTACTCGAAATAAATTGCAACGTACACGTGAGTGAAGTGTTTGAACAAATATTCTCGAGTGTGTGTGAGAACAAGTTTTTTATATATGCAAAAGGATATCTATCAGTGAACGGAACATGTACTTCTCAATTTGAAACTCATAAAGATAGCGACAATGAACAAATGTCTCAGCAACTAATGCAGAAATTAAACTTCTTAATAGGCTAGTTCATACCAATAGTCTCAACCAAGTTCAATTATTCAAGAATTATTAATCCATGAAGGAAGGAAAACCTTCACACAACCAACAAATTTTTTCACGCTCTTTATACTTGATAAACTAAAATTTATCTCCGTTAACATTTCAAAGATCAAATTCTTCGTGCTCTTTATACTTGATAAAATTCGAAGTGAATAATGACACTCAATAACTCCAAATTTTCTCTTATTTATTCCTAAAACTTAAACTTAATCAAACTCATGAATTTAAAGGGAAATTACTTTTATTTTTACAAAATTAATGTGCTCTTCGTGCTCTTATGCTTGTTTCAACCCTTCAGTCTAATTGCCAGGAAAAGTTTGCTCCTCAATCTCTTTGTTCTTCTTCTTTAGATCATTAAAAGTATAGTTCAGTACTTCAGTACGAGAATGCTTGGTATTATGTAACCTTATTACGACACTTACTAGCAATAATTAAGAGTGCTCAAGTTAATTAGTGGCACATTAATTTTAAGCTATCTATGATCTCTACTATTGCTAATATTTATGGTGAAGAAACATATTGCTTTGATGTTGCCAATGACCACAAGAAAGGAAAACCAGTTAACTACTTTTAGATACGTATGATCGAATCAGGCCCTAGCAATGGACTTGTGTAGAACAAAGTTCTATGCAAAGAAGCAATCTGAGTACTGGTTATGGTTAACACTCTTACACCATGCATTAGCTTGTTTTATTTGACTAGTACATTTTGGACTGGTTGCATATATTTGTGAGTTAGCGTTGATATGCTGTTTTTGCAGATGGAACAGGATGACAGGGAGGAAGGATTTGCTGCAATTTGTTAAGATTTGGAAGACGGGATAGTGGTTGGCAAATTAATGTAATTCTAATGTAACTATAATTTTCATTTCATCCTTGGAAGTTGGAACTACATATCCTTTTTGGAATCTTACGGTGAATGGAAATAGAACAAATTACTCTCCTTAGTCCTTAGTATTAGTAAGATTTAGTCGTAATGTACTTAATCAAAATTAGTAGTTATGGATGCCAGATTTGCTAACAAGAAAAGAAATTGCCATGAGCTATGGATGGACTAAATTTGAAGTCCATGGACGTAAAATTATTGTATTATATTTTACATCTTTGGAGTTGGGGCGTAAATACATAATGCTCATGTACTCTTAGCTTAACGTGCGAAGTTGGAAATTATTGAAAGACATTGTTCATCTTAATATCTGAATGCACTTCGCATTACACATATAGGAGAATGTTGGCTACCCCTTACAGGGCCAATGTTATAAAAAAAATGCCAGGCGGTAGTCGGGCGGTGCGTGGGTGAGCGCCTAGGCTTTCTAGGCAGTGTCTAGACGGGCTAGGTGCTAGGTGGTTTTTTTTTTTTATATAATAAATATGTTATAATATATAGTCGTGCACACACCATATTATAAAAAGTGGAGAAAACAAGTATTTACCATAATTCAAAAAATAAACACAAACAAAAGTACTTATTACAAAAGGGGAAGAAGATAGTCGAGCTTAAATGAACCAAGCCTAAGCCAAACCTGAGTAGCTCGGCTGTTTTACACTTGTGATGATGGTATTTGAGCTTATCAAGCCGAGTTTCACCCTACTCGTTTATTAAGCGAGCTATAATATGGGCTCAAACTTGGGTCATTTAGTTAAATGAACGAGCTTGAGCTGAGCTCAAACGAGCCAAACCTGAGTCGAGCCCAAACTACTCGGCTCAAATTCCACCCCTACGCCTAAACCGATTTTTAAAACACTGTTTCAGGGACTCCTTAAGCATAGATATGCTACGCTCCAGCTTCTACAAAAAATGCCCAGCTTTTATTCTTATTTGGGCCTTTGAAGCCCAAAATATGTAAAACCAATCCAACAAGAGGTTTTTTAGGTTACTTTTAGTGTGGCACAATATCAGCAGGCCAGAGGCCCAGAAATTAGCAAGTCCAAATCCTTGTAAATGGGAAACATGGAGCTGGAGCCCATCATGGGCCTCACGGGATCTTAGTACAAAAGATAGAGTGATGATAAAAAAGGATTAAAAGCCCCTAATCTAATCAACTATATATCTCCTATATATTCGCAGATATGCCTTTTTATGTTGAAAACCCTCCAAAATTAGGATGTGGCATTACACTGGTGACTGGTCTTCTTGTTGGCCATGCGCGGTTATTTATAGTCAAACACCACACTGAGAAAAAATTTCAAGGGCCCATTTTTACCCACTTTACTTTGCCCTTTAGCTTTCTCGTTTTTGTTTGAAATTGTCAAATGTTAGAGTTACATCTATGACATCACATTAAGAAAACAAAATCCAAATGAGAAACGTGCATGGCTAATTGGCTTAATAACCTAAAATTCTATTATCCGGTTAGCCATTAACTGTGAGACTTGTCGTGGTGTCATAATTTGTAAGTATTTGTCTATGTTTTCGTAAATTGTCATTGAAATTTGACAATGTTCTTCGACTTTTATACTTACTTTTGGGCTAGCAAGCTCATGTATTTTGAAGTCAGACTTATTCTTACAAATTGTATCGATACTCATTTGGATTAGATTACAAATATTAAGAGCATCTTTAAGAGAGCTACCAAAAAAATACTAAAATTTTGAACCAAAAAAACACCAAACAATTGTAGGAGAAACATCAAATTTTCGACATCAAACTACGCGGTTTTGGATAAACCACGCATATATAACGCGGTTTTTTCCAAAACCGCCCACTTAAAGCCCAATCCCATGACCAAAACCCACGCGGTTTTGAGAAAAATGTGCCATGTATTGCACATAAACTTTTCTTTTTTTTTTTCTTTCCCAATCTCTAACGCGGTTTTCACAAAACCGAGTCATATAAGCCCAATTAGAAGCCCAAGCCCACGCGGTTTTCTAATAGATTTTTCAATTGCAAATGAATTTTCTTTGTAATTTGTATCATACACTTGCGTAACACTCCATATTGCTAACAATGGTGTTGTGTTCACTTTGGACATTTTAATACTACTATACTTTCAAAAGAGATTCTTTATGATTCTAGAAATGAAGCCCACCCACCTAAAACAAATCAAATATGCTGCTTTGCTTGAATCAGTTTAAGCTTTAAAGAAAAAAGGAGGGAGACAACCAACAGCCACTCTTGTCGTAAAGCAAGTAACTATATACACACCATGCAATATAATTTTTTGAAAGTCAAAGCTATATATTAACCAGGACCAACCAGCAGGATTTCTCAGGGTATGTAATTAGGAAGAAAGAGGATTGAGAAGCTGCTAATCAAATTTTCCATTATTTGATTTTTTTTTTCTTTGTCCTCCACTTAATTGGAATCACTTGACTACTTAGTTGTTGTAAGCGTTTAGTAATCTTTGGAATATTTATGATGATTTTCACATTAGTAGTTATCATCATACTGAAATCAAATCACACTCTTTAACTTTGTCAAAACAAGTTAGTTGGTTAACATATTACTCTTGTCTGATCATGATTATTGCTCTGACGGTTAATAACTTGAATGTAGGGGAGTGATATTCTCTATACAGCACGCGCTTAGCATAGTGGAACTAAGGCACCGACCTGTGATATCAGTCGCGATCCACGAGCCAACAACGCCATACAAAGACAGATCGCATCATCACGCGAACTACATCGGCGACACATACTCCCTATCCATAAGCAATCATGGACCGACGGAGTACTTGCACTAATCCCCGATCGCCATCCATCGATCACGGCCGCAAGCTACTTGCTCGATCATCACTCCTCATCATCACACAGCCCGACCTATGTAGATATTTCTCACATGCTCCCATGATCCACACCCCACGTTGGTGATATCCTCTACACGTGGAGGGTGAGGATACACTCGAATCTCTATAAATACCACTCCTATGAACTACGCCCGGACTGATTCTACTCGAGCCCAAATTTCCCGAGCAAGATAATCGTGCGCTTAAATCCAAAAGCGAACTTCGGTCTCACCTTATACATTCATACCAGTCCCCTTAGAGATGCTTTGTAAGGGAATATCATATCACACCTTTACATTGGCGCCGCGTGGTCTCGATTACTTGAGAAACCAAACCACTTTCACACTAATCATTAGCAAAACCAAACCGAAAGATTCTCAAGCCCACGAAGCATGGCAAGCCTCGAAGCTCAATTCAACTCTTTGGCCGGCCAGCTAGGAACCATGAACGAACAAATTGCACAACTCAGGCAAGAAAACGTCACCTTACGTGCACAAGTAGATACACAAAGCCCACTAGTCGGGCAATCCCGGCGGCGGCGTTATCAACGTCGAACAAATCACCGAAGCTAAATCAAAGGCTCGACAAGAATGCGGTCAAGAAAGATTCCACTCAAATAGTGCAGAAAATGCTGAAAACCTATCGCGCCTCTCCATTCGCTGCCGAAGTCCTTCACAAGGTCTCGCCTCCAGACTTCGTCCAGCCACGTTTTCCACTGTATGACGGTCGTACATGCCCAGGCCAGCATATAGCACGATATGCTCAAAGCCTTGCGCTATACAGCGCCCCGGAGTTCGACCATCTACGATGCGAGAGCTCTTTCCGGCAAAAAGCGGAAGGACGGCCCACTCGATTGGTTTTTCTCCCTCGAACCCGGACTCCATAAGAAGCGAGCGACTTACCGACGTTACGCAAAGCCAATCGCATTAATAACAGCAAGAAGGGGTGACCTCAATTCACTCTTCCAACTCACTCGGGGGGAGGAAAACTCACAGCTCCTTCTTAAGCCGGTTCAAAAACGAACTCTTGGACATGGAAAGCGGCCTCAAGGAATCATTCGCCGCAGTGGCTTTCACAACCGCTTTGCCGCTCGACACGAAACCGACCTAACCAGTCGCTCTTGAAAGACCAACCGAACGTTGGCGAAATGCGCTTCGCGTGGATAAGTACATCAAGTGCAGAGGCTTTGCTAAAGCGAAAAGAGAAGAAGAAGAAGCGGCGAAGAGGGAGAGGTTTACTGGCGAAGCAAAGACCTCCGTGAAACGACCCGACAACAAGGGCAACCCTCCCGACCCAAACCAAGAAATGATCGGGAATTCGCCACGCCACCGATTCTCCAGGTTACATACTAGAAAAGATCAAAGCGTCGCATTCTACGAACCGAGAGATAAGACAACCGCCAGACGCCCGCACCGTGCCTATCGCGCTTTCTACCGCCCAATTGCCACGAGACCGACCGCGTATCTTTGGGGGCTCAAGCATTACTTACAAGATCCGGGTCGAAGCCGGCCACATCAAGCAAGATACACTAGTATACCCGACGGCGACTGCGCCCACAAGCGATGGCCCGCCAACACGGCGAGTCCCCACCACGAAGGAGCCATCGAGAGGCCTCAAAGCCGCCCTCAAAGGGGCGTTCCAGAACGAACGTTTATCGGGATCGCCGCCAACCATCGGTAGGTCGCGACCAAGACGAGAACCATCCACACGATCACCATCCAAGATGATTCCGCCTCCGAGTTCACGGGAAAAAGAAGCGCGTAGGTGCCCTCCATGAAGTATACAATTTCTCCTCACGAAGTGCGCGGCCGTTACACGTTCGAGTAGAGCGGGAGACATCACGCTTCTCGAGGCCGACCTCAACAAGGTCCGCCTCCCACATAACGAGATGCTCTCGTGGTCCACGTCAAAATCGATGGATGGACCGTCGGCGAGTTCGATCGACCACTGGCGCAGCTCTTGCGATATTCTGTTCTACCACACAATCCAAGAGATTAACTTACCAAAGTCGGTCTTCATAGACCCCATTGCACCCCTCTTCGATTCAACGGCTCCAGAGCCGACCCAATAGGAGATATCATCATCCTCCCGGTCTCATTGGGATCCCGAAGACAAAGTCGGCTTCAACAACACGCTTTTAGCGTCTGGATACCAAGTCGCCCTACAACGCAATTCTAGGGCGACGTTGGATACATCAAATGCAGCCCATACCTTCCACGCTACATCGGTCATCCGTTTTCCGGCCGGTGGGGAATGATGGAACTTCAAGCAATCACCGAGGCCCATCATTGTAACTGGATCATCGCGAAGAAGCAAGGTCATTTGAACCTCCCATCACCATCGCCTACTGAACCCACAAGTTATACAATGGCTAAAGATTTAGTGGTCGAGGTGAGAGCGAAAGCCACAAAAACGTAACGGCCAGGGGATCCAACAAGAGTTTCCACTTCGGCCACCCGATCTCGACCACTACCAAAGCGGCGAGCGCGCACTAACAAAGACGAATCATGGAGGTCGCCCCATTGGAAAGCATCACGAACAAGCAAAGTCTCGTGACACCACCACCACCGCCTCTCCAACCGAAAGAAAGGCGGGGGAATCGCCTCCAATCCTCGTTGTCACGCCAACAAAGCGATCCGCGTCGACCACGTTTATGCGTAACCCCGAAGGGCGCTCCAGTTCCCTCGGCGACTCACCAACCAAATGACTAGCACGCCGGACTCTACAAAGAACAATCCTCCGAGAGAGCGCTGAAACGCCTGCAGCCAAGCACCGACTCAAGACAAGCGAAGAAGTGAACACGGGAACCGAAGACGACCTTCTAAACTTCGTCTATGTGGGGAGCCAACCTCGACCCCACACTTAAGGCTCAACTTGTAAAGTTTACGTCCATGAATAAAGATGTGTTAAGCTTGGTCGATATTGATGTGCCTCGGTATAGACCCTAGTGTCGCATGCCACGGTTAAACGTCAACCCCGGTGCCAAACCCGGTTAACAACGCCCTAGACGATTGTCACTACGCTTTCAAAAAGCAATCAACGGCGAGGTAGATAAGCTCAAACAAGTCGGTTTCATCCATCCGAAGGTCGACTACCCAGAGTGGATCGCCAACATAGTGGCGAATCCCAAAAAAAATGGCACGATCCGTTTGTCGTCGACTTCACCAACGTCAATCAAGAAACTCCAAAAGCGACTTCCCCTACCAAGAATCGACCCGGCTAGTCGACCCGGACTTGTGGGCACGAGCCGCTATCATTCATGGACGCGTATAGCGGGTACAATCAGATACCACTAGCTGAAGAAGATCAGGAGAAGACATCATTCATCACCGAACAAGGAACTTACTGTTACAACGTTCTCCCATTCGGACTAAAGAACGCGGGAGCCGACCTATCGGTGACTAGTAACTAACATGTTCCGGGACATGTTAGGTGATACCATGGAGGTCTACATTGACGATATGGTTGTCAAAAAGCAAAAAGCGACCGACCACCTCACCCACCTCGAGCAAGCGTTCTCCGACATCACGACGAACCGGAATGAAATCGAACCCGGAGAAGTGTCTTTTGGCGTCCTCGAAAAAATTTCGGATACGGTCTCCATGGCGAGGTATCGAAGCAAATCCAGACCAAATTCGGCGCGTTCATCGACATGCCCGACCACTCAAAACAAAGAAACAGATACAAAAGTTGTCGGGTATGGTCAGCCGTGACTCAACCGATTCATATCCGAGCATCGGACAAGTCGCCGACCATTCTTACAAATACTCAAGAAAGGCGAGCAATTCTCATGGAACGATCAATGCCACCAAGCATTCGCCACCCTCAAAGAGTACCTCCACAACACCTCCGGCCTCGCTAAACCAACCGACGGAGAAACTCGGGGGCTCTATCCGGCGGTATCCGATTTAAATTCATCGGTTCCCGTCTGTTCAGGGCGAACACAATTCGAAAGGCCGATCTACTTCACAAGCAAGACCAACTCCACTCCGGTAGAAAGAACTACTCTTATATAGAAAGAGCGGTCCTTGCTTTGTTATACTCGGCAAAGAAAATTCGACCGTATTTCCGGGCTCATCCAATCAAAGTCTTTGAAGCGATCTCCCTTTGAAGATGATTCTTCACAAAGACAACAAGACTACCGGGATGGCAATATGGGCGTAAGAGTCGGGCGAACACCATATGGACTTCGTCCCCGCGCATATCCGGGAAGGGTCGGTCGTTCGCGGACTTCCTAGCAGATTTCCCGGTTGATCGACCCTAATTGGGAGGTCGAAAACAGGTCGCGCCCAAGAAAGGGAGCACGCAAAGCGATCCGGTCCCTCTACGCCGATGGTTCCAAAGAACCCCGAAGGCGCGATGGTATGGGAATCGCCTTAGTCTCCCCGAGGGAGCTATGGTAGAAAGGCGTTCGGATAGACTTCGCAAACGTCAAACAACGAAGCAGAGTAATGGCACTAATAATGGGAATCTTGTAGCGGCGATCCAAATTCGGGAGTAAAGGAGATCCAAATCTTTAGTGACTCGCGAATCGTCGCTCGCTTCAGTTGCAAAAGAGTACACTACCAAATGAAGGTAACCTCTCTAAATACCTTCGGTTGTTAACAATTTGCTTCCGTCATTTAGCGAGGCGTCGATACACCATTTTTTGCGTGGACGAGAACCGCCACGCCAGATAGCTTGGCATATCTAGCTACCCGCACGAATCGTGTCCCTCGACAACCGATTATCGGCGTAGTCGACCGACACCTTACTACCAAGCGACCAAGTCTTGACAATTAGCGACTGGTCCCACTCTCAAGATCGACGAGTCACTCATGGATGCACCCTATTATACAAGATATTCATCGACCGCACTCCCGCAGGAGCGCACGAGGCCAAGAAGGTTCCACACCAAGCACGTAGCTATTGTTTGGTGAACGACAAATTATTCCGCGAAATCCAGCGAGCGGACCTCATCCGAGATGTATCGGCCCGAGCAAGGCCGGCTAATTTTGCTGAAATTCACGAAGGAGAATCGCGGCAACCATGCCGGAGGTCGGTCACTAGCCCACAAAGCGATCTCCCAAGGGTACTTCGCCCTCAGATGCGGTCGATGCTAAAGCGTATGTCCTCAAATGTATCAAATGCCAAACATTTGGTCACAACATCATGCAACCCAAATTCAATCCGATTAACATTCGCGAGTCCTTGGCGTTCCACATGTGGGGCATGGACATTATGGGACCATTCATCCCTCGGAAGAGCACCGGCTTCCGCTTTGTCCTAAATGCTGCATGCGACTACTTCACTAAGTGGGTTGAAGCAATTCCGTTAGCACACGCCAAAGAATCACATGTCGAAATTTCATTTGGACTCATCTCATCACCCGGTTTGGCCTACCACATACACCGGTGATGGATAATGGCTCCCAGTTCAAAGGGCAAAAACAGATCAAAGAGTTTACGGCCAAATGGAAGATCGTTCATGCATTCTCTACACCACGCGATGCGCAAAAGCAATGGACAAGCAGAGGCCCGACCAATAAGGCCATTCGGAGAATTTGAAAAGAAAATTGAAAAGAACAAAAGCCGGTGGCCCAATCACCGGAGAACATACTGCGGGCTCATCGCGACTACTGGCTTCAAGCAAACGGGCGAAGTCACCATTCTCCTATGCTATGGCATACGTAAGCCGTCATACCCACCGACAATCCGACAACCCGATCTGAACTTGTCGAAACAGGCCTTAATGACTCGGTTCTAGCTCGAGATCGACCTCCTCGAGGAACGGCGCGACCTAGCGGCCGTCCGGTAGCGACCTACCAACAACAGTCCTCAAGAGATCTTACAACAAACGAGTACATCCACGATCTTTTCAACCAGCGATCTCGTGTTGAAGAAAACTCAAGATGATGCTAAGCTAGCACCAACATGGGAAGGCCCTTACATCGTGGAACGGTCGCTAAGCAACGGCGTATTGGATTAAAACCCCAGAAGGAAAGATCTTTGCCGACCATGGAACACATACTTGTTAAAGCAATTTTTCCAATAGTTGTATTACGCATTGTAATTCCCGTTCCCGAACACAACAAAGTTCAAATGAAAGAAAGTCAAGATGGTATCATAAATGGCGGACCTACTCACATCTCCAAACCACGCCTCCCGCAGGCAACTCGGGGGCTAAACACGCCATCATACGCCAGGCGCCTCGGGGAGCTTACGGGCTCAACGCCTCTCCGAAGTCTCGCTAAGTTGAGGACCTATACTTCTAGGATCAACTAAAGCGAGAACGCTCCGGGCGTAACGCCCTCGAGGGCTAAACAGCTCGCCATACGGGGCGCCTCGAGCTTACAGGCTCAACGCCCGAAGTCTCGCTAAGTTGAGGACCTATACTTCTAGGATCAACTAAAGCGGAAACGCCTCGAGCGCCCTCGGGGGGGCTAAACACGCTAGCCATACGCGCAGGGCGCCTCGAGAGCTTACAGGCTCAACGCCTCCGAAGTCTCGCTAAGTTGGGGGCATACACTTTTCGACTCAACTAAGCGAACGCTCAGAGCGAGAGCGCCCTCGGGGGCTAAACACGCCATCATACGCCAAAGACGCCGGGAGCTTACGGGGCTCAACGCCTCTCGAAGTCTCGCTAAGTTGAGGACCTATACTTCTAGGATCAACTAAGCGAACGCGCCTCAGGAGCGTAACGCCCTCGGGGGCTAAACACGCATATCTGCGCGGGGACGCTCTCGGGGAGCTTACGGGCTCAACGCTTCTCCGAAGTCTCGCTAAGTTGAGGACCTATACTTCTAGGATCAACTAAGCGAGAACGCTCAGGGAGCGAGCATAAAACACGCCTCATCTGCGGGGCGCTCTCGGAGCTTACAGGGCTCAACGCCTCCGAAGTCTCGCTAAGTTGGGGGCATACACTTTTCGACTCAACTAAGCGAAACGCCAGAGGGCGAAACCCTCGGGGGCTAAACACGCTCATACGCCGGGGACGGGGCGGCTCGGGGGCTTACAGGGCTCAACGCCTCTCCGAAGTCTCGCTAAGTTGGGGGCATACACTTTTCGACTCAACTAAGCGAAACGCTCAGAGGGAACTTACACGCCATACGCGCAAGGCGCTCTCGGGGAGCTTACGGACTCAACGCCTCCGAAGTCTCGCTAAGTTGGGGGCATACACTTTTCGAATCAACTAAGTGAGAACGCATGCGCCAGGAGCCTCTTTCATCCTCACTAGACAAGGACCGATACTCTAAGGTTAATCAAAGAAAAGAACGCCTCCCGGTGAGCACCGAGTAGCCCACGAACTTGGGGGCAAAGCCCCGTTTAGATCCCCTAAAGATCAAACGGATCAAAAGCGCTTACATGGCGTGTTCCCATACATTATCATAGCAGCATAACGTGTAGCAAGAATACATTTCAGAAGCAAAAGGCGTACACAGAATCAAAGCCATGAACAAGTCAGACCAAAACATATACAGCATTAGTCAAGTGTTAACCAAAACAAGCACACATATCGGACCTAGTGAAATCATCTCCAGAGCACCGACCTGCTGGGTCTACCCAGAAAATCCAGGTCGGTTACCGAGTTACAAAATACCAAATGGAACGAATCGCCACTTCGTGGAAACCCGGTTCTCAAGTCAATAGAAGCGGTGGGTCGGGTAAACCCGAAAAACGCGCAGCTCTAATGTTTAACCCTCATAGGGGCAAAGAAAATGCGCCGGTCGGATCAAACAAAACAAAAACATATCCTCACCAATAGACGAGAATCGGCATCACGGGGCGACCACATGTTTATCCTCGAAGAAGCGGTTGGTTGAGGGAACATGTCCGGCTCGCTTCGCAGAGCAACACGCATACCGACCTCTTGAGCACCACCCGCTTCTTCAAATCGACAATATTTCTCGTCCGAAGGCGTGCTCACTCACTGCGATGGTATCGCGCGTTACGAGCCTTTACGAGCAACCTCCGGCATTGCTTCACGTACTTTCGGTCACCTCAAGTGATCTCCATTTGCAGATCAACAACAGACGCAGCAAGTTTTTCATTTTCATCAGCAATAGCACGACATTTGGCCGACATAGCTTCCAGCCTTTTATTGTCAGCTACCCGAACAGCTCGCAGACATCCCAGCTCGACTCGGACATCAACATCGATGGCGGGCGTTACCTGGCGTTCTTCAACTTATCATAACCGGCAAAAAACCGCAAAATACGAAAAGAGCAATAAAATCAATCGGGAAAGAACGACCGAGAAACTAGCAAACAAAAGCTCGCTCACCGACTCGCCATGTCCATGGTCCCCAAGAGCGTATCCGTATGTCGTCGTCCTCGACCTCGACTTTGTCCCCGGGCCTGATACCCTCGGAAGACTTCGTCGCTATAGGTGGAAAGTGGAAGCCGTCGACGCTTCACGGCCGCGCTTCTTCCCCGACCTCCCGGCGTAGAAGAACTTCGCTCCCCACGTCCCCACGCGTGAGGCGAGAACTCCCACTAGCGGCGTGGCCCCCTGCGCCCGTCGTCCATCCGTTCGGCGACCGAGGGAGGCGTCCTCTCGGTGGGGCGACGATCACCACACCTCCGGTGGCTTCGCCCGACCTCCGGGGCCGTTTTTAGCTTTCTTGGACCCGTTGCTCTTGCCTTCCTCTTTGCCCGCGGTCGCCGTGCACATGTGGATGAAATTCCATCTCCTCCATCGCCAGAGGAGAGCTCTCTCGCCATCTTGCCTTCTCCCACCAAAAGCGTAACAACGAGCCATATGAACGGCTAAAGCACAAAGAGCAAAAACAGAGGCAATGAGGAAGAGATAACACCTTTACAATGATCAAAAGAGACGAGAACCACCATACGAAAGATGACCACCAAAAGCAAACACGTTCAATGAAGGAAGAAACGAGCAACGGAAAGTCAAATGCCATCGCTCTCCCCGAGCGGTTTCTATTTATGCAAAGAAACGTCTCTTCCCGAAATTCATTAAGGCATCGAGGCGCCAAACGCCAATCCAATGGCAACCATCATTTCATATTTATTAAAGTGTTCATCTCCGCTGCGTGCCAAGCGATCAAAATGGAAGTGACCATTGCTCACGCGGGGCGCTCGGTCGTACCAATCTTGAAGTAACCGGAGGACGCTAACACCGACCCTCCGCAAACCGCAGTTCAAGATTGATACAAGTCGACCAACCCGAGGGCATACAAATCAAAGCGGACATACGATGCGCCAAAGGAAGAAAAACAACGGATAACAACATGGCATTAATATAAAAGCGGTTAAGCCGAAGACCCGAAGATCCGGCCTCGGTCGCCCGGATAAGCCGAGCGATTGGGTCTACCCGGAAAATCCAGCCCGGCTAAAACATCGATTATCATAAAACACGGACAAAGAAAAAGCAGAGCTGCCCGGGTAACCCCCGGAAAACGGCTCTATTGTTTTAGGCGGAGGCGCTTTACAAACGCAAAACCGGACATTCAACTTTCAAAACGGCATCTTCAAAGCCTTCAACCGTGAGGGGCGTCGCCCAAAGACTTGGGAACGGCTTCGGATCACCCGGGAGGCGCCAATCTTTGCCGGTTAGCGTCCCACCGCATCATAACGACGGGAGGTTGATCCGCAACCATCTCACCAAATAGAGCAAGAGCGACCCTGAGAACCCGGCCACGACCGACCTCGGCGAAGTCGACTGTCGATCTATTGCGCGGTCGCCTTGGCCGCTCACCGGCGGTCGCCATACCTCGCCTCCGGTTCCTCTATTTCAAGACGGATGGCAAGATAGGCGCTTAGCCTCCATTCACGGTAGCTTTACAACGTCGTGGCGTATTAGCGGCAAATTTCCTTCTTCGGATCATCGACCTCATGCCTCGGCCCGGCCGCCTCGTTCACGGCCGGCGTCCTCTCCGAGACGGTGTAACTAGTTGCGCCTTCCGTTTTCGAGCTCCACCTTCTCCGATTGAGATATCGCCTCGAGATCGGAGACCCTCAAGCCTCAGGCCTCGACCTCCGACTTCTCCATCTCAAAAAACAAGGCGGTTGTCTTCGGTTTACGATACCCGGCAACCATCTGCGGCGGCTTCGCTTTATATTACCGCAAACAAACGATAAGCAACGATGTACAATAAGGGATAACACAATCCGGTAATAACACTTCCACTTACCAGGCAAATCGCCTTATCCACCGCTCTCACATTCGACTCTAGTTCCTTGGAGTCAAGGTCTTTCTGTCACCATCAAATGTCATCCCTTCTTCTAGCAAACAGCGGCTATGGGTGCGGACTTGTAGCTGCAATCCGACCTCTTCCGCAGGCGCTTCTTCCCGGTTACTTCATCAACATACATCGGGTTGCGCTCCAAATTCGTCCTTGCCGATCCGGACGGCTCCTTACCAGGTTCCTCTCGAGCAACCTTCCCACTTCATCTTGCACGAGGCATCTCCAACCACCCGGGTCGAATGACCTGCAGGGCAACCTCCAGCGGCATCCTCAGCTAGAACGCTGAAGTCAGGCATCGGCCTCGACCTCGGGTTGCGAGCTGCCCTCCCACCCATTCGCACCTCACCACCCTGTGCGATCTGGGCCACCCTCGCAGTCTTAGCAGGTCGGTACTCCGGAACATCGGAAGGAACGTCCTCAACGTCGAAGGGAGCATCCTCCCGACCCATGCCCGACCCAGACCCGGAGGCCCCAGCACCCCCGAGGGGTCGCTTCACCCCAGTACGGCCCCGGTTTCTATCCTCCCTGGTCACCAAATCACTTCCACGCTTCTCCATAACACGTACTTTGGACGCTCCCTTACCACGAGCCCTACTTTTCTGAGCTTCTCTTCTCTTCCGAACAACAGGTCCTCCACGCTCCTTAAAGAATTCGGCGACCTCTGGCAACTTGGCGATTTTCGTCGTCGAAGTCGGTAAGCGAATCTCGATCCTTTGCTTTCGGTTAAAATGCATTGCGGTCGGTATCGTACAAAAAAAACAAAACACCAAATGTTCGATCAGTACAAAATCAATCGATATCAGCGAAAAACCTAAGAAAGCGTACTGGTACCCACCAGTGAAATCACACGTTTTCCTGTCCACACTGAACCATTTCGCCGCGAGTAGTTACCGACTAGCGAGGACGGTCTTTTATCCCAAGACTTCGTTACTCACTCCATCCGAACAGGCGTGAGTAGCTCGGGTTTGCAAGCTAAAATTGTATGCCCTAGATCGCTTCAAAGTGAAGTGCTCAATAATATCGGCCGACGATCGGTATTCACGGCTGGCGTTCAGCGACAGTCGAACACCTTTAACAACCGCCGGTGTTACCCAATTTAACTACATGCAGCGCTTTGCCCCGCGCGGTTCAAAAATTGACAAACCAACCCGAAAATTATCGTCGTATAAGCCCTCGGCGCCCCTCCGACGATCACCCCGCAGTGGGGCGTACCTATCGCTAAAGACCGGGGCGCCTCGGTCGGGCTCGGTCGTGGATCTCCGGACCTTCTACGGTTATACCATATCTTTTCCTCGGATATGGAAACGCCCTCAAGGCGTGTTTATCCACAAAGCTAGCGGCTTGCTTCGTCCGACCTCTCACCGCCGTCCCGTGTGCCAACGTCGGCAACCACGAAGCGGTCGAGCATCGCCTTCTTCACTCACGACCTCGGCCTCATCCCTATCTTCCTCGCTGACTACCGGTGATTCATCCGTCTCCTCCTCCTCTTCCCAACCAAGGAAAACTTCACGCGACTTCGCGAACGAGTGTCATCGAATCCGACATTCTTCTCCTCCTAAACTTAACAAACCTAGCTACTTTGGTATCTAACGAGCACCCTAACTACTCTAGCACGAAGCTTAACACTAAACAAGGGAAACGGGTTCAAAATGGCGAAAACTAACCGAGGGTTGATCGCTAATGAAGTTCTCTACCAAAACGAAGTAGCCAAATGAAGCCTCGGTCAAGCAAGTAAGATTTTTGAACAACCGCCCCTCCAATTTCCAAGGCATTATGATTACACCGTAGCCCTAGCCCCCACGACTTCCAAGTAACTGTCTTGTCTTTTCACATCCCGAAAAAACGGGCCACGTTCCCTTTGTCGCTGAATCGCCAGATCACGTCACGTCTTTGCACAGCGTCCTACGATCACACTAACCAACTCACGCGGTTAACACTAGTCGTTTCTACAATCGATCGTGGGCCGATCCCCAACTATCACATAGTAATGCAGCGTGCCACCGTTCTCTCTCCGGTGTCGTTTTCACAACCTACTAAGAGGGGTCGTGTAGGGGAGTGATATTCTCTATACAACGACGCTTTTAGCATAGTGGAACTAAGGCACCGAATTGATATCGTCGCATCCACGAGCCAACAACGCCACAAGACGGATCGCATCATCACGCGAACTACATCGGGCGGTGACACATACTCCCTATCCATAAGCAATCATGACCGACGGATTAGTTTGCACTAATCCCGACCGATCCATCGATCACGCCGCAAGCTACTTGCTCAGGCTGTCACTCCTCATCATCACAGCAGACCTATGTAGATATTTCTCACATGCTCCCATGATCCACACCCCACGTTGGTGATATCCTCTACACGTGGAGGGTGAGGATACACTCCGAATCTCTATAAATACCACTCCTATGAACTACGCCAGACCTGATTCTACTCTCGAGCCCAAATTTGGAGCAAGATCGTGAGGCGGTTAAACTCCAAAAGCCGAACTCGGTCTCACCTATACATTCATACCAGTCCCCAGAGACTGTTTGTAAGGGAATATCATATCACACCTTTACATTGAACATTGTAAATTTGTAAGTGGAGGCAATCGTTAAACTGATGACGCGCTGACTTTCATTTTTACTTTTATTATATTGCCTTGGTAAATCTTGTAAATCATTGTCTGCGTAAGCATAATAATTTTACTTGTGTGATTTCCTATTCTGGTACTTTTTTTTAGCTAGTCATTATATATTAAATAAATGAAGTAATGAACAAGCTATAAAGATAAAAATTAGCTCTTTATTTGAAAAAAAAGGTGCGTCTGGAAATGAGGTAGAAGTGTAGAACGCACTGGCTAAAGCATCCCGACTCCTGTGACTTAATCAAGCATGATGTCGTGACCTACTTGTAGTGACATGTATGTGTTAGCATGCGAAAGGAAAAGTTAACATATACTCTATGCTTTAGATAAAAATTAATGATTAAAAGCGTGTCTAAGGAAAAATTGGAAGCCTGTTTTCTAGAAACAAAAAGCAGCCCGCTATCAGTCAGGAAGATGGTGTTGTGATGAACGGAGAAGCTAACTTCGATCATTTTGATCGAGAATATCATAAATTGAACAAGAGGTGAGCTGTTTTCAAAGGGATACATCATACATCACACTATAGTACAAAATATCAGGATATGGGTATTTATCGATACTCAATTTATGGATATGTATCGTGGATATATCTTTCTCTTTGGGGATATTTGACATTGTTTCACATGCAAATATTGTGGATATATCCAAAATATCGACAAATATCATAGATATTGTAGATATTTATAGATATATCATGATATATTATTTATATTTATTTGAAATATAATGGTAAATATTAAATAAAATTATTATATACATAAAATATCGCTAAATATCTCCAAATATCACAAAATATCTCCAAATATAACAAATATCATAAATGTCGTCAAAATATCACCGATATTTACAGTCGTATATATCTCTGAACATATCGTGATATTTATATATCTTTCTCTGAAATCTGGATAGATATCCCCAAATATCGTGATATATCGGGATATTTTATACTATGCATCACACAACAATAAAAAAAAGCGTTACTCATATATGAAAAGAAAAATATATATTAGTTTAGTGTATAAGTTGAATCAAGAATCGAGGCAGTCACTTCCCACGATTTTGGCTACATTTTGAATAAAAAATCCCTCATCCTATGAGATTACCGAACATGCAATCCTGAGATGATTTTGTTTAGCGACCAGATTTTTAGTTCGTTCAACTCTTTGTAATTTTCATTCCATTACTTTTTCATACGTATCTCTATTCTCTAGCCACTTCGCTTGTTATTAAGGAAAAGTGATCTCCATGCATGTCAACATCCCAAAATAAAGACTTGTTTATACATAAACTTTAGCTAATAGTTCAAAATAATTTGTTACAATGGTATTCACATTTTTAAATTATTTTGTACATATTGTGTTATTTTAAATAAAACAAGTGGTTATGTTTGGAGTGGTTTTGTAGTGGTTTGATACTTTGATCTCTTTGTGGGATAGTTGTTTAAGTAAAGAACTTTAGTCCCACATTGGAGAGGAAACACTCGTGAGTAGTGTTTATAACTAAAAGTCCCACACTACACCCTTAAGGTACAAAGACTTTTGGGTTAAGAGAGAGGACTCACACAAACAAAGCCACACACGCGCTGAACCGAATTGGGCTCGGGCTCAGGCTCTTTGATCTCTTATCGTTTTGGGCTAGTAGACTCCAATCAAAACGGGAAATTGTATCAGTTCCCTACTATAGATGATCTACCAGTGCTCCACCGTTTTTCCTCTCTATATATACACCTCTTACAGCAGCCTATAGAGGATCTGCAAAACTCTATTTTCTTATCTTCTAAACTACGTTTTTGGGCAGTCATAATATTAGTTTCGTTATTCGTCATTTTCTTCTTTGTTTAAAGTGTAGTTAACACAGAAGATTAATTAGTGGCTAACTGTTGTATCTTGGAGGTTGGCATGGTCTGTCTGCATACAGAAGAATAGACGCGAAACAACCTTAAAGAGAGCATACTGATCCGCGCCGCAGCCTTCTTGTATTATATTCACAGTTTGTTCTTGTTGCAGAAATTATATTCCAATAATTTTAAGGTTGTTTAACAATGGAATACGAAGAAGGTAACATGTCCAAGTCCCACAACGACAATAGCCATAACCGACCGTTCAAGTTTGCTGGTGAGCACTTCAAGCGGTGGAAGGCGAAGATGATGTTCTATCTGCCGACCCTGGTGAAAGTGGAAAGCGTTCTAAGTGAACCGATTCCTGATGAAGATATTCTGCTGGAACCTACTCTATTTGTTGCTATTGATAAGTGGATCGCTGCGGATTTTAAGTGTAAGAGTTACATCTTGAACTCGTTTGCTGATGATCTGTACAACTTATACTCTGAACTTTCATATGCTTCTGATGTTTGGGAATCCTTGCAAAAGAAGTATGATACCGAGGAAGCTGGCTCCAAAAAATATGTTGTAAGTCGTTATCTTAAGTTTCATATGGTCTATGACAAATCTGTTGTGTCACAATGCCATGACCTACATATTATTGTTCATGAGATACTTTCAGAAGGAATGAAAATTGACGGTCAATTTCAGGTTGTTGTTGCCATTGATAAGCTTCCTCCCTCTTGGAAGGATTTCAGGAACATACTAAGGCATAAGTTTAAAGAGTTTTCGATGGAGAGTCTTATTATGAGACTCCGTATAGAGGAGGAATCACGAAAACAATACCATAATAAGGAAGTGGCTATGTCATCTGCCACGACTAAGGTTAATGTGTTAAACCAACAAACTAGTAATGCTAAATCTAGTTTGAAGCCTAATAAAAAAGCCATGACTAACAAACCTTTCAAAAAAAAAAAAACATTACTGATGTGCAGGCTACAACATACCCTACATGCCGGAATCAACCTAGCCAGCTAGATAACACCCTACATTCCAGTATCAGCCTAGCCATTTTAGACCAAAATTTCTGCATCTAAACTCCTAAACTATCTGTTAAGACCAATTGTGGTGATGGAAGTAGATGAAAGAGAGAGTGTTCATAAATGACTACATAAAATTGTTATAAGGAATGAACAATAGATAGATAGATGGTTTTGATGAACAAACATTATCTAACAGCAACAACATTGACCCAAATATATCAAACCAAATTAATAAAAAATATCTCAAACCATATTAATCAAAATATCTCAAACCATATTAATCCATAACAAAAACACTCAAACAAGATTGATCTAGGAATAAAGCCAATAAACCATCTCCTCAAACAAATTTTTTACATTTCTTTCCTCTAAGGGTTTTGGACTTCTTGGGTAACCTGAAGAGCTTCTCACTGACACTCTTGTTTTTCTTGGCTCGGTCCTTCTTCTCCTCTTCCTTCTTATTTATTTCTTGTTCTTTCTTGCACAGGATGTCCATGCGCTCCCTTTACTCATTCCTGTCGGTAAACTTTTTTTCACATGTCTTGCATGGGTATCTCACTGGTTTCTTAAATCCATTAGGACCTTTCTTGGTAAACCTGGGTATAAAAACCATTATTTATTATTATTATTATTGTCAGAAGGTCTAAACAATAAATATCAACATTACAAAATTAGAGTGTGTTGACTAATGAGAATTTAATATGGACTGACAAAGTTAACTACTTAAGCACTTAAGCCATTAATTTATACTGCTATGTCTATATATATCTACATAATCTAGTCCAAAAGTCTACAACAATTCAACAAATTGTTTAACTTTCTATAATACTATAAGTTTATATAATCTTACTATCATGTGGAGAAAACTATAAAAGATTACCATTGAAAGTAAAAAAATTACCTTGTTTTTTTTTTGTTTTTTTTAAAGTAGAAATTTTATTGATAATTAATGATAACGAGTTTTACAAATAATTATGACAAACGTGCAACAAGCTGCCGCCGCAAGTCCTTTATGAATTTGTTTTTTGTTTTTTTTGTTTTTTTGTTTTTTTGTTTTGGGGTTGAGGTTTGACTTTTACAAATAATTATGACAAACGTGCAACAAGCTGCCGCCGCAAGTCCTTTATGAATTTGTTTTTTGTTTTTTTGTTTTTTTGTTTTGGGGTTGAGGTTTGACGCTTGTTTAAGAATTGAGAGTGAAAGAAATGAATGAGAGCTTACAGGTTTGTTATGGGTGATTAGAATTATACAAACTGACCAGTTGGGCTTTGAGCCTTTGCCTATTTAATTTAGTCTCATTAACCCATCAAACATTTAAAGATACATTTGTCCATCTTTCTTAATAGGGTTGGACTCAAAATAAATGATAAATGATAATTTTGTAAGGGCAAAAAGAGAAGTAAAAAAAACGTTGGTTTATTAGAATGTTTTTTATTAGTTTTTTTTTTCATACTATTTTTTTTGTTTGTTAATTATATTTTGACTATAGTTGTAAAAAAAAAATAGGGGTGCAGTAGTGGAAGTTTGTTAAAAAA
The DNA here is from genome assembly GCF_015680905.1 of Coptis chinensis. Classification (NCBI taxonomy): domain Eukaryota; kingdom Viridiplantae; phylum Streptophyta; class Magnoliopsida; order Ranunculales; family Ranunculaceae; genus Coptis; species Coptis chinensis. The sequence continues at coordinate 82,722,717 of NC_141464.1, forward strand.
ATTGGGATGCGAGTTTTTATAGTTTGAATATTTTTCTAGACAATTAGTTATGTGGTAGTAGAACATTTCTAATCTCAGGAGTGCGACCTCACCCACACGCACTCTCTATATCCATCTAGCTCACCTAGGCCTAAATATTTTCAAAACCATTAAGCAAATATAAAAAATGTGTTGATAATGATTGTATTGTTTTGTTCAAGTCCAACACTGCGAAGTCCGACTCAAGTTACTCCAATGCGTTCCTAGACTCTTTACTGCTAATAGGCAGAAAGGCAGCTTCTGCTAGTAACTGAATCATCAACAACTCAAGCAATAACCACCAAAGACTTTAGTAATCGACACCTTCTACAAATCCAAGTGCTTTAAGGACACTTGGAGGCAACATCTTAAACTCTTTAATGTCGAAATACTGATAGCCGTTCATATTTCTACAAACTCTTGCTACGTTGTCTGCTGAAGCTACCGTACTTCGAGAACCTTTTCCATAATTGAAACTGATCGGATAAGAATTCAAAAGACCTTTATATTTTTTCATTGCTATCTGATGTCGAGTCAATTTGTTAGCGGCAATATAAGGCTGAGTATTGCGGATATAGTCGAGGGAAACTTGACTGTCTGAGATGATGTGCAATGAAAGATCTTCTCCCTTTGGTGCTGAAAGAGATTTCCTAATCTCTTCGTGATACTTCCCAACCAAATCTATTGCACTAAGTTCAAGGACGTTATTATTCAGTTCCAATCCACAGCTTAAAATTACTGCAACCACTACAAACTTCCTGTTATAAATTACTGCTGCAATTCCACCCTCCTTTAAACTTTTGCAAGAACCATCGGTAACTGCAAAACCTCTACAAGGGGAATCAGGCTTCAATCCTGCCTCTTCAGCCCCTATCCTTAGCTTCATCCTAAAATCTTTCAACTTTTTTCTTCTAATTGTAATCTCAGGAGCCATCTTCTTTGGAATCATTTCCTTTTGTTTCCCAATAAAAGTGCTCATATTGATGTGAGATGCATATTGATGTGAGATGCATATTGATTCTTTCAGGTGCAATTGGCATATGCACTGGTTAAAAAAAAATAAATAAGCAACAAAGATAAATAAATAACAAAACAAAAAAACAAAGTTTACTAACCTTCAATTTCGTCTTCAACATGTTTGATCTTTTCAGCAACCACATCGCGAGATGACTTTTCCTTTCGTTTTTTCTTTTTTTGTTTCGTTTTTTCTTTTGTTGATAGTAGGTGGTTTGTTTCCAGGCCCAAAATATCGATATCGATGAATATATCGGTGTACCCAAAAACCGATATATATCGGATATTTCGGATATATCCAATTTTTTTGGTAACCAGTCCAAACTATTTAAAATATCAGATATATCGGAAATATAATATAAAAAATATCATATATATATCGGAAATATATTGAAAATATCAAATTTATATTAAAAAATGGTCAAAAAGTCAATCGATATATATTGTAAATATCAGATATATCGATTATATCGGCGATATAAAATTTTATATCATAAATTCCGATATATATCGGGAAAAAAAAGATTCTATATTCGGTGGATATATGTTGGAAATATCGATGTCAGTGTACCCAAATATCAATATATATCGGCAATATATCGGATATATCGGCAATATTTTAACTAGTATACTGCATTGCAGTGGGGTGTGAGCGGAGCAGTGCATTTCATTAATAATGAGTGTTTTTAACTCTGTTGCATGGGTACACCCTAATTTCCTCTGTATCGCGTACCCGTGTCGTGCAGACACCGGATACGGACATGGACACCCGGACACAAGCAAAACAGTACCCTAATTCTCAGATCTCGCAGTGTCCAAATTATCGTACCCGTGTCCAACCAGACACTCCATCCCGTACCCATGCAACACTAGTTTTTAATTATTTTTTATGTATCTAAAACATGCAAACTAAACACCCAGTAATAAATAAAAACAATGCTAAGCTATTTGGACACCCAGTGATATCACCACTTGTTTAAATCGTTGTTCTGTCCTATAGAAGACCAAAACAAAGAGATAACTAGATAAGACTATGAATTGGCCTAGATCATGACTGTTTCAAAATAAATACACAACTTGACATACTCATATGAGGCACTGGAAGAAGTAATGTTCAAGTTATATTAACTAATACTCGACCGTGCTTTGATGATGAACTGATGATAGAAATGGAAGAAGGAAAAAAAAAATTATACGTAACTTTTGATCCTTTCTACTTTTCTAGTAATAATTGTAGTTATGCAGTGGGTTTGTTTGAACAGACTACGAGGGGGTGAATTGAAAAACTCCGATTAAATAAAAACTAAGAGGAAAACAATAAACTATGATGAGTAATATTAGCCAAAAAATAAATAAACAACAATTATTAAACCCAAAAAGCCAACAATCAATCATATATATAGGGCTTCTATATCAATGCGCAAACCAACATCTACCACGAAATATCTATTGGAAACAAACCCCAATCCCAACAACCAACAAATGCTTAAACCAAAATGAAATCTTAAACCAAACAATCGCCAATCAAACTCATAGTTTCTAAAAAAAATCGACTGAAACAATAAGTTAAACTAATTACCACAAAACAAAAAAACCAACTGATTCATGAAGAATTTGGGTTAAAAAGAGAGAGAGAGGGAGAAAAAGAGTACCTTTTGCGAGTAGACGGTGGGTTGACAAGGCAATAAAACAGCTACTGTTGAAGTCTCAAAAGTTATGCTAAGAACTTGAATCAATCTTTTTTCTCTCTTTTTTTGTTAAGAACTTGAATCAATCAACATATCTAGTTTAAAATCGCAACTATGAAAAGAATTTTTGAATACCAAGCCCGAAAGCCAAAAAAATTAAGAAACCAAACATATCTTCCCTATTGTATTCTTTCATATTCCTACATTGCTTGCATAACTGATATAGTACACTACTCAAATACGGCCCTTCCTAATCACCAAACAACTTCTTCTCTAACTAAGCCAATGCTTTAGTTACTTGCAATAATAAAATGCAAGACATTTGGGATGCATGCTCTTAAACTTGAACAACAAAACCTATTTGCTTCAGCTTGATGAAAAATAAAAGATACCTCCAGTCTTAATCCGATAGATCCTGCAAATTGTCCACATATATATTCTGGCGTTCCTACGCTATATCAGCAAATAGGGCTCAACATGCTTGCGGAAAGTTGCCTCGGCATAGATTGCATCAACACCCAGTTTCATTTCAAATCGCAACAACTATACCTTGAGAAAAAAAAAAAACATAAGAATTTGAAGCACTATAATAAGAACCCAAATAACTGGTCCTGAAAAACAGAAAGGAAAACAAGCATGAATGTCCAAATAAGAGTAACACCTGATGGTACTTTGCAAGACGCTCTAACCTGCATGAGATCCTGTCATGAGGAGAACTCTGATCCAACCACAAAATATTTATAAACTAAAATAAATGGCTCTTCTGAATGTTTACATCAAATAACATATATATTTAAGATTCACATCAAGATATTACCATGGCCAAACCCACAGATAGATCCGCAATGAAAAGTATCTTCAATCTCACCACTGCAAGTAATAAAGTATCCTCATAGAGTTCAGTAACATTTAAGGTTTGTAACTGTACTCATTCTCATTTTCCCTTTTTCTAAGAACAAAGTTGCCTTGCATACCTTCAGTGACTGGCCATGACACCCCATCAAGATCACTCCAACATTTTCACTGCTTCAATGCCTTCATTGGCCAATGCAATTTAATTAACCAGAAGGTACATAGACAGCTCAGTACGATTTTGCTGCAGAAGTTAACACTATGAGAATCTTAGTTTGAAGAAAAGCAATAACTAATGTTGAAATCCTTGGCTGAAACAAAGCATGCCAAAATGATAGAAACCTTAGTTCTAACTGTCATAGATTGGAAATTCTAACACCCCATATCAAATGATCTCATCTTTTGGACTCTCACAGCTTCTGAGTCCACCCATTGCAGGAAAGAAAAAATGAATCAAGGAATTATCATACTATCCACGTACATGGTATCTAACACACTTAGATATTGAGATCTTATTTGGCACACTATAACCTTGGTTCTTTGTCTTAGTTGCAATTACATAGGCTTTCATATTGTCCTTCTAAAATAAGGCTTAGCTCGACAAAGATTGTGGCAATACTTCATTTCCTACTACCATTAGATCTCACTGAAAGGTGCATGTTCTGATTTGGACAGATCTCTTAAAAATATGTTTTCCTAACTCTATTGAAACTGTTAACAAGGAATGATATGCCAAAAGTATGTCATAACACACCTAACCAGTCAATCTAACATGATGGAGAAAGTTACATGAAGAGGTATGCATGCTCTATTTTAGAACTTAGTTGATCTGCAATGCAGCAACAAAGCTGTTTCACTGCTAACAAGTGCTAAGAAGTCTCCATTGCCAAGAGATGCATCAGCCAGACGCTTTACAAGAGCTTCCTGAATAGATTGATCAAACTCGTGCTTTGTTTTGAATACAAAGTGGCCACCACCTTCCAGAGCTGAGAGGCTGCAGCAAGTGTCCTCTAACATATGCAACTGTGTTTTCTGAACCATTCAACAAACAAATCAAAATCTTCCACAGTTAGCATAATTTAGCATGAAGTATATCTCAAACATATAAAGCCGAGACTAAAATGTCAACTATATACTATGTTCAGGTTTCTCATGAAGAGGGGAGGGAATCAGTCACAGAACAAAGCCAGAGAGAGGTAAGGGTGGTCGGTTGAATATCATCAATGCCAATTTTTCCTGCATGCGTGTGATTAAGTTAGGGGAGGGGTAGGGAAGCTGAAGATAACCTTCCATCCCGCAGTTACTTTAGTTTTATTTCTTCATAATTTTTTTACAGTTCAAATGTACAACTTCAGACGATTTGATGGTGTATTTAGGACAAACATTTTAAAAGAGTAACTTCTAGGCTCTAAACAAGCTATACTTCATTCTTTCCATGCTTTTTCTGACTCAATTTTTGTCCAATCCCCGGATTACGTAAAAACTCCATTGCTTTCAATTGCTAGATATGCTTTACCGGGCGCTCTGGTGATGCTAATGGGAGTTCAAGAGGTGGAAAGTCAGAGTCCCTCGGTCTATTAGTGAACCATCTCTCCAGGGATTGTAAAGGATGCCTCACTAGAAATATTCTTGTTATTGATTCGACTCGTATTACTCAAAATGTGGATCCTGCTCTAATAGCTCCATTTCTACCCCTCACGTGGTAAAAATTGCTAAATTTCGATTCATTCACAGCTCTTGTAACTTTATCCATTTTCATTCAATCACAGTCCTTGTAACTTTATGGGAATGTCATTTCTACTTTTGGTTATATCAATTTTATTCGGAGCAGCTATATTTCGATTCATTCTCTTCTTTTCACTGTGAGTAGTACCTTTCTTAGAAGGTACATAAACGGTAAAATCTACAGGCTGACCTTACCTACTTTATAAAGCAGAGTTAAAGTAATCATCCTATGAAGCATCAAAAGAAGTCAAAGACAGATGAAAAAACATAGACTGAATACGCTGAAATAAAAGCATCAGCGTAAGAGGAGAAGTAGGACTGTCTTTCGAGATCCACCGAGATGAGACTTAAACTCTTAAAAGAAGTAAGTAACAAGTCTCAGGAGTTTGTTGGAAGATTATAATCCTTGACTTTGTTACAAAGCAATTTTAGTGAAAGTTCCAACAAATCAGTATTCAGCACTTTCAAGCAATTGGAATCACGAAGTTCACTTCCTAGAATGATGTAGTGAGAACCTAGTCGAGTAGCTCGGTGTCTGGAGGTTGTTATACTTAAGCAACCAAGATAGATACTGATCAACCAGACCTTCAATATTATTAACCAGTATGGGCGGTCATCAAGAACAAAATAAAGGATTGCCATCTCAAATTAATATACAGAGGATTAAGGTTTCTTTACCTGAGGAAATAACATCGTATTTGTACCAAAGCCAGTGATCAGTAAGCTATACGGAACATATCTCTGTGACCACCTCGACCAGCAATTGTAAGTCTTCATGTCCTTTGAACGAGAGAGCTTTGATAGGGTAATCTGTGACCACAGAGAATGTAACTCTCTTTCTTCCCAGTTACCAGATAAGTAGAGTAGCGAGTGGCAAACTCTCCACCGCAAAGGGATAGCTAGATAACAAGCCGGTCACGTGAGAGAAATCAGGTCAAATCTCGGCACAAACTATAATGAGACATAAATAAACCAACTTAAAACATGATTAAGACGTAACAGTTCAAGCATTGTCAGGATTAAAGATGTACCTGGCCACATTGCTGGTTGGAATTGATGTGGAAAAGTCATTAAAGATGCAAAATGAGCAATTATTTATTTCCTCAGGAAAACGTGTGACCGTTTCTAACGGTCTTGAATCCAGGATCCCTGGCAAACCATAATAGCCACTTGGGAGAAGACATGTCCATAATCGGCGGGGTTTGCCTTTACATAAGAGAGTAAAATCAAACTTAAACCTACATAGGTAACTTTGCTGCTTATTGTAGATGCATGAACCTACATTACACAAACCACAAATGCATGCAAATGAAGCATCCAGCGGTGGTGAGAAGTTATTACAAACCAGTAACTCCTCCAAATCCACCATGCTAGCGAGACAGCCTCAGGAGACCCAGACAAGGATTTTGGCTGGGAGCTCAGCCTGGATGGAGTAATAGAATTCACAACTCTCTGAACAGAACCCACAATGCTCCTTAAATATTTCCAAGCCATGACTACCACACTGTCTTAATAGTGGCTCTCAAAAGCAAACTGGAATGCAATAGTCAGCACTGACTTTAGGTGACCATCAGTGACCTACTTTTTTTTATGATATAAGTAATTCCATACTGGCACGACTTTACTATTTGAAACAAAGGCCTAATCATTTTATGAGTATCTGAGGCATTCATTTTCCAGCAGGAGGCTATATTGAATGATCTAAATATAGAATAGTTACTCTTTGTTACTACTTAAATCCTGCTGTCTTTTTCATCTTCTTTGCACCGGCATAGTGGTTCGCTAAATATTTAAGACGGGCCAGGTATTTTGTTAGTTCACTGATTTTTTGTTATAATAGACAATGGAGGAACAGTAGACAGCATAAGCAAACAAATTCAAGAATTGTATCCCCTAAGCAACCTCACTCCATTTCTAACAATGGAACCATCCAACCACCCCAAGTCTACTCCCCAACCACAGGCAAAATAATGCTAGCAGCCAACATATTAACATAGTAAAAAAATTGTGTAAAACATATTAAAAAACTGCTATAGATATCAAGCCAATTCACTCCATAGTACTCTGTCAAAGACTAATGTACTAATGTGGTTTCACATGTATTTTGTAAGGTACGAGTCCTTGGGCACAGAGCAAAAAGCAAGCTTCAAAATACACACCAGATTTTCAAAAATATATAGACTTGGTACTAACAGAGTACACATAACATGGGGGTAAAGTAGTCAAGGTACACCAAAACACGAACATAGAATAGGACTGGAAATAAAACAGAGTAGCAACTTTTAACAAATGTATTCAAAAAGATACTCAGTTACACAGTTCAATTGAAATACAAACAAGCTACAAGATTTGGATAAAAGTTACCTGACAGACAAAGTTACACCGATCTGTAACGAAACCTTTTCATCCAAAGCACAGTAGATTCACTATCTCCTTCAAGTTACTGGAAGCATAAGTGTGGTCCAGAAACTGTAAAAAAGAAAATGAATGAATGAAAAATCTCCTCGAAAACAAACAATAAAAATGAATAGTTATCTTCTTCTCAAACCTGCTGTTGATCAGATCCATCTCAATTTCATATTTGAATGACTTGAGACCTTAACTCAATCACATCGCAAGAGATACCATATAAGACAGATCCCCTGTTTCTGGCATGAAATTATAGGAAGCCAATAAGCTTTGATGCAGTCTCCTTTCTCAAAGTTTCAAGCCTGTTTTAACATAAGAAACAAATTTTGTTAATAGAAACCAATACAACCTGCCTGGTTCTGGAGATATTTTCTTATTATCAAAAAAAGAAGTGTATCTTTTCTTCCTATCAGAGAACCATAACAATGAAAGTTCATATCTATTAATTAAACTTTGATCACTTTTAAAAGATTTATGTTTTGTGGAATGAGAAAAAAAAAACCTAAAACATAGATGCGTACGAAAGCAAACCTTCTCTTTCAAAAAACGAACACACAACTTCCCTTCTTGTAATTGTTGTTAGGTTAAAAGATACATAAACAGACACCAGGAAACTGTACAGTTTCCTATCAAAGTAACCAAAACTCTAGAATAAGAATGGTCACCTTTCTTCCTTTCCTCCTCTAAAACCACTCTTTATAAATAAATAAATAAACAGTCTTGATTCATTCATTGACAAAACAACTCTAACGTTCTCATAAAAAAATCTCTAACCATCTTTCTTCTCTGTTCCTCCTCTAAAACCACTCTTTATAAAAAAAAAAAAAAAAACACAGTCTCTCGTAAAAAAAATCTCTAACCATCTTTCTTCTCTGTTCCTCCTCTAAAACTACTCTTTATAAAAAAGAAAAAGAAACAGGCAAAACACAGTCTCATAAAAAAAAATCTCTAACCATCTTTTTGTTACAAAACAACTCTTCTTTTTATGAAACTCTCTTGACTTGAACCAAAGGATTTGATCGTGGTTTTTTTCTTGATCTTTTTTCGGTTATTCTTTTCTTCTTCTTTTGTTTGACAGAGATTGCGAGATAGTTTGTAACAATGAAAATTCTTGATTATAAATAAGAAAAAAATGATCAACTCTTATTAATATGAAGAAAACTTCGAATGAACCACAAGGACACATAACTTTGCTGCTTGTGTGACAAGGTTCAAGGATATATAAACCACTGTCTCATCAAAACAACCAAGACACGTACATAGTTCCATTTACATTCTAACTTATAATAAATATATATAAGATTTGTCACCTTTCCTATTGCTTTCTTCCGTGTTTCTCCTTGATTTATAAACAACTGCTACCATATTTCTTATCAGATCTGTCTTGAACATGGACAACTCTCACCTTCTCATAAAAGAATCTCTAACAACGATCTTTTTGGCAAAGGCAATACCACTTCTTCTTATGATCGAAATTCTCTTGAACAACAACCTATTGAATTCATTGCGACTTTTTTTACTTTTTCTTTTCTTTTTTGGATGGTTTTCTGGAAAGAGTTGTGAAGATACACGATATCTTCATGATTAATGCGGTTGAAAAAACTTACCAAGAGAACTCTGTTGCGATAAATACGAATAGAAGGGTACCGCGCAAGTTTAAACCCCATTGGGTTGGTGGAATGGCGCGACTGTCACACATGGCCCAGCACAATTGTTTTTTACGAAGTCAAATTTTTGGTTGGGGTTAATGACGTGGCGATAAAAAGAGAAGAACTTATTGAATAAAAACCAAATTCTCGTGCCCTTTCTCCTCTAATGTTCTAGACTTCGTGCATTATCATTTTAGCTCGGTCAAAATTGCTAAAGCCAGTTTATGTACCAATGCATTTTTTCGATATTTTTGGTTTTCATTTAGAACGGCAGAATTTGTCCGGTGCATTTCAATTTTTTTTATTTCAAAAAAACATTTAAACGGGAATAGTTGTCCCGTCTGTCTCTAATTTTTTAACTAAAAAAAATCAAAAAATTGAAACAACAAAACTTAACCCCTTCAAAAAATGATGATGAATTTTTTTTTTATTACATCCGTTTTAATTTTTATTAAAAAATACTAAAATTTCTCATGGTGAAACTTGACCCGTCTAATATCTGGACGGCTAAAGTTGTCTCGTGCAAGTGGCTGTTAAAATTTTATAGAGCAATATAGTACATTTACATGTGAATTCATAGAGCTTTTTCCATCACAATAAGAGCTGACTATAACAATCTAGATTTTGTATTCGGATATCATTGGGAAACACAAATGAACTCAAAAGCAAAATTGTATTTAGCACTGGGGACGATTTCTTTTAGGGCCGATCTATTAAATATATTGTGTGGTGAAAAGGCTTTACAAAATGTCTTACACAAATTTTCGAATCAAAATATATTTTTATTGAAAATAAACCAAAATACGTTAATGAGCAGCGATTATGGTGCATAAGTACTTGGAAACTAAGGAATCAAATTCAGATAGCCTATTCACTTTGTGGTTTAGGATATGAATCCGTAATTTTCAAATTGAATTATCTTAAACTCGATCTAGCTTGTATAATAGTTTTCTTAGATTTATGGTGATTTAGCTGCAAATTTTCGAATCAGAATATATTTTTATTGAAAATAAACCGAAATACGTTAATGAGCAGCGATTATGGTGCATAAGTACTTGGAAACTAAAGGATCAAATTGAGATAACCTATTCACTTTGTGGTTTAGGATATTAATCCGTAATTTTCAAATTGAATTATCTTAAACTCGATCTAGCTTGTATAATAGTTTTCTTAGATTTATGGTGATTTAGCGGCAAATTTTCGAATCAGAATATATTTTTATTGAAAATAAACCGAAATACGTTAATGAGCAGCGATTATGGTGCATAAGTACTTGGAAACTAAATGATCAAATTGGGATAACCTATTCACTTTGTGGTTTAGGATATTAATCCGTAATTTTCAAATAGAATTATCTTAAACTCGATCTAGCTTGTATAATAGTTTTCTTAGATTTATGGTGATTTAGCGGCAAATTTTTGAATCATAATATATTTTTATTGAAAATAAACCGAAATACGTTAATGAACAGCTATTATGGTGCATAAGTATTTGGAAACTAAGGGATCAAATTGAGATAGTCTATTCACTTTGTGGTTTAGAATATTAATTTGTAATTTTCAAATAAAATTATTTTAAACTCGATCTAGCTTGTATAATAGTTTTATTAGATTTATGGTGATTTAGTGGTAAATCATCACCGTTAAACTTTACGTTACTAATGTGTACAAATCACTAAAACAAATTGATTGTTTCCATATCCTCAAATAATACACTACTCCCACTTGAAAAGATTTATCATATGAACGTGTCCTACGAACGGGTGTCGTTATATTAAATTATTCTAAAAAATATTAGCAACTATGCATAGTTATGAGATATGAAAATTATATTAATTACTCATTTAAATTTCTTGCACCACTCTCTATAAAAAGAAAGCACCAAATCTTGATAAAACTAATCGACTTTTTTTTTTATTGTTAGGTTTAATAATTGAAGTTTTGTGAGAATGCCCAATGCGGCGAAGATAATATTGAAGATACTTGAATAGCAAGGTATTCTCAATCACAATAAAAAGAATTATAATAAACACTACTTAAAATGCAAAACTATATTTGTTGAGACATTTATTCCCCCTACATAAAATACAAATATGTTTTAGGATTATTAGCTCAATGCATTTGCACCAAGTTTATGATTTTCCATTAATTATTCTTTGAGGTTAGTTTAATATAGTATGTTGCATCCCGTTTCTAATTTCTCATTAATTATTCTTTGAAGTTAGTACAATGCAGTTGCATCAAGTTTTTGATTTCCCGTTAATTATTATTTCATGTTAGTACAGTGCAATTACATCCACTTTATGATTTCCCGTTATTTATTCATTAAAGTTAATTCAGTACGTACAGTTGCATCCAGTTTTTGATGTTTCGTTAATTAGTCTTTGATATTAGTTCATTGCATTTGCATCCAGGTTCCAATCTCCCGTTAATTACTCTTTAAGGTTAGTTCAATATATTTACATCCAGTTTCTGATTTCCCGTTAATTGTTTTTCTAGGTTAGTTCGATAGTTTACAATTTCTATACAGTTTGCATACATGTAAGAGTTTGTTTTTATAAACTCACTTTCGTTTTGGATTCATAATTACTTGTAATTATTCATATGAGAAGGCTAAAAAAAGTGGATATTTATGCCTTGAGGTCAGTGCGATGCAGTTACATCCGACTTCCGATTTCTAGTTAACTATTTTTTTTTTATGTTATTTCAATGCATTTGCATCCAATTTTTGATTTCCCATTAGTTAATCTCTGATTTTAGTTTAATGCAGTTGCATCCAGTTTTTAGTTTTCCGTTAATTATTCTTTGAGGTTAGTTCAATGCAGTTGCATATAATTTTAGATTTTATGTTAATTGTTCTTTGAGGTTAGTTCAATGCATTTGCATCAAGTTTCTAATTTCCGGTTAATTATTTTTTAAGGTTAGTTCAATGCAGTTACATATAATTTATAATTTTCTGTTAATTATTCATTTAGGTTAGTTCAGTGCAGTTTTATCCATTTTTTAATGTTTCATTAATTAGTCTTTTAGATTAGTTCATTGTATTTGGATCCAGTTTCCGATTTCTTGTTAATAACTCTTTAAGGTTAGTTCAATACATCTGCATCTAGTTTCTGATTATTTATGTTTTGAGGTTAGTTCGATATAATTATATCGAGTTTTTTATTTTCCGTTAACTATTCTTTGAGGTTATTTCAATGCATTTGCATTTAGTTTTGTATTTCCCACCAATTATTTTATGAGGTTAGTTCAATGCAGTTGCATTCGGTTTTTGATTTTATGTTAATTATTTTTTGAGTTAAGTTCAATGCATTCGCATTCAGTTTCTGGTTTTCCATTAATTATTATTTGATGTTCGTTTGATGTATTTGCATACCGTTTCCGATTTTCCGATAAATATTTTTCAAGGATTTGCATTCAATTTCTAATTATCCGTTAGTTACTCTCCGCCATTAGTTTAATGCAATTTGCATAAAGTTTATGATTTCCCATTAATTACTCCTTGAGCTTAGTTATGTATTTGAATCCAGCTTCCAGCTTCCAATTTCCAATTTCCTTATAATTATCCAATGTGGTGTGTAATACCAACTTCTACTGATCCATCTGTAGTGTCCTTGAAAACATGACATAAAAAGTAAATTGACATAAAAAGTAAATTATGCTTAATTTACTATGTGGGATCATCAAAGATTATCTAGTTTCCGATTTCTCGTTAATTATTATTTAAATTATGCATGACTCACTATGTTGAATCTTCAAAGATTATCTACGAACGGGTGTTGTTATATTAATTATTCTAAAAAATATTTGCAAATATGCATAACTATTATATATTAATATTATATTGAGCACTCAACCAAATTTCTTATAACGTGAAAACCTCACTCTCTATTAAAAAAAAAAACTCGCCTTTCATAAAATTCTTCAACTTCATTTTTTTGTTTAATAATAGAAGTTTGATTGAATTTTTGTGAGATTGCCTAATAAGGCGAAGTTCATATATATTGAAGCTACTTGAATAGCAAGGAGTTCCCAATCATACGAAAAGAGATAAGATAAACATCATTTTAAATGCAAAATTATACTTATCTTATGATAAACATCATAAGATAAACATCACTTTAAACATCATTTTAAATAGCAAGGAGTACCCAACTATGTTTTGAAGTTAGTTTAATGCATTTGCATCTAGTTTCTGATTTTTCGTTATTTATATTTTGAGGTTAGTTCAATGCAGTTGCATCCAATTTCCAATTCCCATTATTTATTTTTGAGATCAGTTCAATGCAGTTGCATCCAGTTTCTGATTGATCGTTAATTATTCTTTTCGGTTAGTTCAATACATTTGCATCAAATTCCCAATTTTCTATTAATTGTTCTTTGAGGCCAGTTCAATGCATTTGCATCCTATTTCTGATTTTCCGTTAATTATTTTGTGAGATTAGTTTAATGTATTTGCATCAAGTTTTCTATTTCTCGTTTTATTATTTGATAAAGTTGCATTTGCATTTAGTTTCGATTTCCGTTAATTATTGTTTGAGGTTAGTTCAATGAGTTTGCATCCGGGTTCGATTTTCCGTTAATTATTTCTTGAGGTTTTGCATCCAAAGATATTTTTTGAGATTAGTTCAATGCAGTTGCATCCGGTTTTCGATTTCCGTTAATTATTTTTTTAAGATTAGTTCCACGATTTGCATTATGTTCCCAATTTATAATTAATTTTTCTTTGAGGTTAGTTCAATACAGTTGTATCCAGTTTTTGATTTCCCGTTAATTTAATCTTTGAGGGTTAGCTCAATGCATTTGCATTTAGTTTCTGATTTTCCGACAATTATTTTTTTATGTTAGTTTGATGTATTTGTATCCAAGTTTTGATTTTCTGTTAATTATTCTTTGAGATTAGTTTAATGCAGTTGTATCCATATTCTCGATTTTCTATTAATTACTTTTTAAGTTGCACTGACAACTTTAGTCGTCCGTGATATTAGATCGGGTCAAGTTTTGTTATTAAGAAGTTTTGGTATTTTTTTAAAAAAAAATTAAAACGATTGTAATAAAAAAAAAAAAATCATCATTTTTGAACGAAGTTAAGTTTTGTTGTTTCAATGTTTTAATTTTTTTTTTAGAAAAATTAGAGACATATGGGACAACTATTCCCGTTTGAATGTTTTTTTAATAAAAAAAATTGAAATGCACTAGACAAGTTCTGCTGTCCGAAATGAAAACTGAAAATATCGAAAAAATGTGTTAGTACATAAACTTGTTTTAGCAATTTTGACCAAGCTAATATAGTGATGTGTCGTAATTTTTTTTTAGTAATGCGTTGATAATGCTCGAACATGAGAGGAGAGAAATAAAATTAAGATTGGTGAAATCAAAACATGAGGGGAGGAAAAAAAAAAAAGATCGATGAAACAGGAAAGAGGGCACCAAAAGTTGGTTTTTTATTCAATAACTCATCCTCTTTTTATCGGCCAGGTCAGTAACCCAACCAATAAGATTTGACTCCGTAAATAAAATCTGTGTTGGGACATGTGTGATAGTCGCGCCCGAATGGTGAGTCTTAACTCTCAAGTCAGATCAAGTTTTTCTAATTCAAACTGATGGACTTTGTTAAACATTTTTATTAATACGAATAGAAGGATAAATACGTAAGGGTGGAATTCGAGCTAAACAAGCAAGCCGAGCTTTACCATGTTTAAGCTCGGCTCGCTAATTACACGAGTTTTAAATTGAGCTCGAGCTCAGCTCATATAGTTAAACGAGTGAGCTCGAGCCGAGCTTAAACGAGTCAAGCCCAAGCCGAGTTCTGAGCCCTCAGTTATTTTACACTATAAATATACTATTTGAGCTAAACGAGCCGAGTTTCATCAAGCTCATTTGTTACATGAGCTTTAATTTGAACTCGAGCTCGACTCATATAGTAAACGAGCGAGCTCGAGCCGAACTTAAACGAGCCAAGCCCAAGCCGAGCTCCGAGCCTTTGGCTCAAATTCCACCCTTATAAATACGATACCACGCAAGTTTAGTATTAGTATGGTTTGAGGGTCGAGCTAGCCTGACCCGACCCTTTTAATACCCCTAGTCTAACATGTCTTTAATTCTATTTATATTTATTTACATAAGGTAGTCAATATGGTTTTCGGTGTTAATCGGTTAAGGAGAGGCGATATGTGATTAATCGACTATTTAGAGTGGGATTGTAATACTCGGATTGTAATCGGCTATTCTCTTAAGGCAATGGGATTGTAATAACCTATTCTCTTAAGGCAATGGGATTGTAAGAAGGGGGCCGAAGGGGGTACGATGGAAAGGCGTCTAGTTAGAGTTTGGGTGATAGTGGCACCATGGTGTAATCCCACTTCGCTTAATTAGGCGGCTGTCCAAAGATTCTAGCTATAAATAATTGATCTATCAAATCCTAACGTCGAGGCCTTTTTCGGAACGCTTGATTGTGAATTCCGTAGAAACTCCGCACTTAAGCGTGCTCGGGCAGGAGTAGTTCAAGGGTCAGTAATAATTGTGTTGGGCACTACATAGAGTCCCATACAACCCCCACGCCCAATATACCCAAATGAAAATAGACCGACAAACTTGGTTACCGCCATGCCAGTTGCCTTTTATCCTATCATTCAGCCATCCTCAACCAAATTCTCTGCGACCGACCACTCTCCACCAAATTCTTATTAATTTCAAGTTGGTTTCTTTCAAGAATAGGAATAATGGATAAATAGAGAGAGAAATAAAATATGTTTGTAGGTGTTGTTTGGAATTGTTCAGCTGAAATCAAAATCTTGTTATTAGCACTTATCTTTATATGTTCCTTAGCTCTATAAATAACATAATACTTCAATAATATGATACTCTATGTCACATATTCAATAATATGATAAAAGTCTGTGTTTAATCATATGATAAAACGATTGTATCTTAAACTATTTTTCCTAAAAAGTCGACATACTACCTGAGATTGCGTCTAGTTAGTGCAACTTTGTTTTGTATGTTACTACATTACGGATTTCATATAGTAAAGAAGATTTATGTTAAAAATAGAGTTATGGAGTTCTGACAGGTTACTTTCATACTTGCCATGTGTTCACAAAGGTTAAACGTTTATATCGATTGTATCTTAATTGCTAGCATGGCTGAACAGACATAACAAAAAAGTCTATTACCGAAAAAGTTACAAGAAATTGAGCAAAAAGACACAGATAAGTGCTTCAATTTTAAAAAGTGGTCAAGCGCTTATCAAGTGCTTCGGATACATACATCGTGAGCATTATAGACTTGCAATCATAAAAATATCATATTACATCTTACCAAGCTAAAACTTGCAATCAGAAAAAGAGAGAAAAATGTTAGAATACATCTTACAAAAGCCATTTTACAAAGCTATAATTGTGTAGAAGTTCATAGTTGAACTTTGCATTACACATTACATTTTCAATTTATTTTTTAGGTTTGAGAATTCAGACAGAGTAATTTTCAGTGTAACAATGGGTTCCATAGCCAAAATGGTTGTCTTCTTTCTTGATGCCATCTTCACCGCATCACGAAGCAATTGAAATCCCTCGCAGCTCTTGCATTTCAATTACTTTTCTCCAACATTTAATCCATATTTGGTAGACTTAACAGTCCTCCTCCCCTTACAGTCTTTTGTATTGCATTCACAATCTACCCTAAGGGCACTCGTTCATCCAATGGCCTGGCTGACCACACTTAAAGCATTCGTTTGTTGATGTGTTTGATCCATAAAGCTTATTAGAAACATCTTCATCCCACCATTGCAAATAACTTCGACATGAATCATGCTGACACTTCAAGTACTTCCTTCCTAGATTGCTTGTTGTTTGCGATATGTCCAACAATCGGATTCCATCACATGTAGCTTCTTTACAGCGAGAGTACATAAATTGGCACTGAATAGCTAAGTGTCCAAGTTGATCACAGACCAGACATTTAGCCTGTGGTGAATGATAAGTACACAAAGCTGTAATATAAAACCCTATAAAGACATAACATTCTGGTTAATTATGTGTTTAATTATCATGAAATAATCGTATTTTCGTGCTTTTGTAGGATTGAGCCATCAACGTAAAAATGAGGATAAAAGCCAAGATTTAAGCCTGGAATAGGGGTATCTACACAAAGTTTTCAATTTAGCCCACATGAAGCCCAGGAAAGCAAAATGACAATTTCAAGTCAGAACAAGATGAACGTACCGAAAAAATCAAACTCCAGAAGCCCATATCTTCTGAACCTAGACTCCAATGGAGAAAAATGAACCATCGAAACTGAGCTTCTACATTAGGTGAGACTTTGTAAAAGTCAATTTTGACCCGCCAATCGGTCGAGGTATAAGGGACCCACCGTCTTGGACCCACGAATTTGGTGATCAAGCTCACACGCCAAGCTTCCGCGACAAATTAAATCAAGCTGCATTAAAACCATGAAAGATTTTTATGCACTTTGGCATAAAAGTCCTAATTGGTGACATGATTAGGTGGCTTAATTAAGTGGCACAAACGTCTGGTGGCATGATTAGGTGGCAAACAAATTTATTTGATTTTGGCACAAAGTCTTGATTAGGTATGGTGGCAAATAAAAGCCATGATTAATTAAGTGCACACGTACAAAGTCATGGTTAATTAGGTGGAAAAGATCAAATAGTCTTGATCAAGAAATCAAATGGACATTAAAGGATGTAGTTGAGCGTTGGAAATTCACGTGGGATGAAAGAAAATTCAAGCACCCTCATTTGTTTAAATAGAGGGAGTCTTCATTGGAAAAAAAGAATTTACTTCCAAGTTTTAGTTTCTCACTTTTGTTCCGAAAGTTTAAAGTTTACATTTTAGTTTTTGGTTTTAAGCTTGTAATATTTTGACTCTATATAGTTAATTAAAATCATTTAGAGTATAATTTGAATATTCTTTTCTTTTCATATTTCTCATAACTATCTCCTGATCTTTTGATTTTTATACATGAGCTAAAAATATCCACCTATCTTTATCTCTATTTCTCTTGTTAAGTTTAGTAACTTGCATATCAAGTAACGTAGTAAAGTAGGTTAAAATCAGCAGTTAAAAAATCCTGCTCATATAGTTCTTTCTAGAGTAAGTTCCATTTGGTTGTTAACTAGAGTTATAGCCTTTTGGTTTGGAAACTAAAACCCCTACCGAAATAAATTGCAAACGCATTACCTGAAATGCAGGTGTTTGAACAAATATTCTCGAGTGTGTGTGAGAACAAGTTTTTTACATATGCAAAAGGATATCTATTAGTGAACGGAACATGCACTTCTCAATTTGAAACTCATGAAGATAACAACAATGAACAAATGTCTCAGCAACTAATGCAGAAATTAAACTTCTTAATAGACTAGTTCATACCAATAGCCTCAACCAAGTTCAATTATTCAAGAATTACTAATCCATGAAGGAATGAAAACCTTCACACGACCAACAAATTTTTTCATACTCTTTATACTTGATAAACTAAAATTTATCTCTGTTAACATTTCAAAGATCAAATTCTTCGTGCTCTTTATACTTGATAAAATTTGAAGTGAAGAATGACACTCAATAACTCCAAATTTTCTCTTATTTATTCCTAAAACTTAATAAACTTAATCAAACTCATGAATTTAAAGAGAAATTACCTTCATTTTTGCAAAATTAACGTTTGTTCATTGCTTTGCAAAATTTAAAGGGAAATCAGTCTAAGCTAGGAAAGGTTTGCTCCTCAATCTCTTCGTTCTTCTTCTTTAATTAGATCATAAAAAGTATAGTTCAGTACTTCAGTACGAGAATGCTTGGTGTTCTGTAACCTTACTACGACACTTACTAGCAATAATTAAGAGTGCTCAAGTTAATTAGTGGCACATTAATTTTAAGCTATCTATGATCTCTACTATTGCTAATGTTTATGGTGAAGAAACATATTGCTTTGATGTTGCCAATGACCACAAGAAAGGAAAAAGACAAATGAAAACCAGTAAACTACTTTTAGATACGTATGATCGAACCAGGCCCTAGCTATGGACTGGTGTATAACAAAGTTCTACGCAAAGAAGAATCTGAGTACTGGTTATGGTTAACACTCTTACACCATGCATTAGCTTGTTTTATTTTCCTTTGTACATTTTGGACTGGTTGCATATATTTTTGAGTTAGCGTTGATATTTTTGGATGGAACAGGATGAAAGGGAGGAAGGATTTGCTGCAATTTGTTAAGATTTGAAAGACGGATAGTGGTTCTGTGGTTGGCAAATTATTGTATTCATATTTGTAATTCTAATGTAACTATAATTTTCATTTCATCCTTGGAAGTTGGAACTACATATCCTTTTGGAATCTTACGGTGAATGGAAATAGAACAAATTACTCTCCTTAGTCCTTAGTATTAGTAATATTTAGTCGTAATGTAATTAATCAAAATTAGTAGTTATGGATGCCAGATTTGCTAACAAGAAAAGAAATTGCCATGAGCTATGGATGGACTAAATTTGAAGTCCATGGACGTAAAATTATTGTACTATATTTTACATCTTTGGAGTCGGGGCGTAAATACGTAATGCTCATGTACTACATTCTTAGCTTAACGTGCGAAGTTGGAAATTATTGGAAGACATTGTTCATCTTAATATCTGAATGCACTTCGCATTACACATATATGAGAATGTTGCTGCCCCAGGGGCAATGTTATAAAAACCTCTAGGCGGGGTGGTGGGTGAGTTAGATGGGCTAGGCCCTAGCCGGTTTTGTTTTATGATAAATATGTTAGAATATATAGCCATGCACACCACCATATTATAAGAAGTAGAGAAAACAAACATTTACTATAATTCAAAAAATAAACACAAACAAAAATACTTATTATAAAAAGAGAAGAAGATGGCCAAGTGATCTACTGGAGTTGAATAAGGAGACCAAAGAGCACCTTCATATAAAACACATTCTCTTTCTTATAGTGACATATAATTTACATTGAGCTCTAGTTTTTTAAACTCGTTCAAATTTTAAGCCTGCACCGACTTTTTATTTTTGACATTTAATTATTTTTTGAAAAAAGAATAAAAAATAAAAATTGAGCCAATTAATCTATCTAGCCCAACTAATCAGCCGCCTAAAAACCGATTAGTCTACCTAGACCGCTTTCTGAACCGACTTAGGCCAATGCGAAGTTGGTTTTTTTGAATTTAGAACCGCCTAGGCCAATTTTTCGAATTTAGAACACTGCTTCAAAAGGTACTTTGGGCCTTTGAAGCCCAAAATGATATCCAACAAGCGGTTACGCTCCAGCTCCCTATCAAAAGATGTCCAGCTTTAATTCTTATTTGGGCCTTTGAAGCCCAAAATTTTTTTCTATGTATGTAAAACCAATCCAACAAGAGGTTTATTAGGTTACTTTTTAATGATGTGGCACAATATCAGCAGGCCAGAGGCCCAGAAATTAGAAAGTCCAAATCCTTAGTACAAAATATAGAGTGATGATAAAAGGATTTTTTTTTTTTCGATAATCGATGATAAAAGGATTAAAAGCCTCTAATCTAATCAACTATATATCTCCTATATATTTGTAGATATGCCTTTTTATGTTGAAAACCCTCCAGAATTAGGATGTGACATTACACTGGTGACTGGTCTTCTTGCTGGCCATGCGCGGTTATTTATAGGTCAAACAGCACACTGAGAAAAGTTTTCAAGGGCCCATTTTTACCCACTTTACTTTGCCCTTGAGCTTTCTCGTTTTTGTTTTAAATTGTCAAATTTTAGAGTTACATCTATGACATCACATTAAGAAAACAAAATCCAAATGAGAAACGTGCATGGCTAATTGGCTTAATAACCTAAAATTCTATTATTCGGTTAGCCATTAACTTTGAGACTTGTCGTGGTGTCATAATTTGTAAGTAGTTGTCTATGTTTTCGTAAATTGTCATTGAAATTTGACAATGTTCTTCGACTTTTATATTTACTTTTGGGCTAGCAAGCTCATGTATTTTGAAGTCAGACTTATTCTTACAAATTGTATCGATACTCATTTGGATTAGATTACAAATACTAAGCGCACATACCAAAAAATGTAGTGTCTTCAATAAAATTGAAAATTTAAAACCTATCATTCTAGGAGCGCTGATATAGGACCATTGATCTTTTGGATTTTTTTATGTTATTGACATCCTGTTGTATATTTTATTTTCTAATAGATTTTTCAATTGCAAATGAATTTTCTTTGTAATTTGTTTCATACCCTTACGTAACACTCCATATTGCTAACAATGGTGTTGTGTTCACTTTCGACATTTTAATACTACTTTCAAAAGAGATTCTTTATGATTCTAGCAATGAGGCACACCCACCTTAAAACAAATCAAACATGCTGGTTTGCTTGAAGCCTTGAATCAGTTTAAGCTTTAAAGAAAAAAGGAGGGAGACAACCAAAAGCCACTCTTGTCGTAAAGCAAGTAACTATATACACACCACACAATATAATTTTTTGAAAGTTAAAGCTATATATTAACCATGACCAACCAGCAGGATTTCTCAGGGTATGTAATTAGGAACAAAGAGCATTGAGAAGCTGCTAATCAAATTGTCCCCTCATCAATCATCATTTCCATTATTTTTAATTTTTTTTTTCTTTGTCCTCCACTTAATTGGAATCACTTGACTACTTAGTTGTTGTAAGCGTTTAGTAATCTTTGGAATATTTATGATGATTTTCACATTAGTAGTTATCATCACCACTGAAATCAAATCACTCTTTAACTTTGTCAAAACAAGTTAGTTGGTTAACATATTACTCTTGTCTGATCATGATATATTAGTGCTCTGACGGTTAATAACTTGAACATTGTAAATTTGTAAGTGGAGGCAATCGTTAAACTGATGACGCGCTGACTTTCATTTTTTCTTTTATTATATTGCCTTGGTAAATCTTGTAAATCATTGTCTGCGTAAGCATAATAATTTGTGATTTCCTATTCTGGTACTTTTTTTTAGCTAGTCATTATATATTAAATAAATGAAGTAATGAACAAGCTATAAAGATAAAAATTAGCTCTTTATTTGAAAAAAAGGTGCGTCTGGAAATGAGGTAGAAGTGTAGAACGCACTGGCTAAAGCATCCCGACTCCTGTGACTTAATCAAGCATGATGTCGTCACCTACTTGTAGTGACATGTATGAGTTAGCATGCGAAAGGAAAAGTTAACATATACTCTATGCTTTGGATAAAAATTAAAAATTAATGAATTAAAAGCGTGTCAAAGGAAAAATTGGAAAGCCAGTTTTCTTAAAACAAAAACTAGCCCGCTATCAGTAGGAAGATGGTGTTGTGATGAACGGAGAAGCTAACTTTATTGTTTTTCAGCCTCTAACTTTCAAACTAACATAACTTCGATCATTTTGATCGAGAATATCAGAAATTGAACACGAGGTGAGCTGTTTTCAAAGGGATACATCATACATCACACAACAATAAAAAAAAAGCGCTACTCATATATGAAAAGAAAAATATATATTTAATTTAGTGTAAGTTGAATCAAGAATCGAGGCAGTCACTGTCCACGATTTTGGCTACATTTTGAATAAAAAAGCCCTCATCCTATGAGATTACCGAACATGCAATGCTGAGATGATTTTGTTTACCGACCAGTTTTTAGTTCGTTCAACTCTTTGTAATTTTCCTTCCATTACTTTTCCATACGTATATATCTCTAGCCACTTCGCTTGTTATTAAGATAAAGTGATCTCCATGCATGTCAACATCCCAAAATAAAGACTTGTTTATACATAAACTTTAGTTAATTGTTCAAAATAATTTGTTACAATGGTATCCACATTTTTAAATGATTCTGTACATGTTGTGTTATTTTGAATAAAACAAGTGGTTATGTTTGAAGTGGTTTTGTGGTGGTTTGATACTTTTACCTTTTTGTGGGATAGTTGTTTAAGTAAAGAACTTTAGTCCCACATTGGAGAGGAAACACTAGTGAGTAGTGTTTATAACTAAAAGTCCCACACTACACTCATTGGGTACAAAGGCTTTTGGGTTAAGAGGGAGGACTCACACAAACAAAGCCACACGCGCGCCGAACCGAATCGGGCTCGGGCTCTTTGATCTCTCATCTTTTTGGTAAACTGTTTCCGATAAGGATTGGAAACAAAATTGGAATTTGATTAGAAAACATAAACGTAGTGGGCTAGTGGACTCCAATCAAAACGGGAAATTGTATCAGTTCCCTACTATAGACGATCTACCCGATCCTCCAACAACCTCTCTATATATATCGCCTCTTACAAGAGCCTATAGAAGATCGCAAAACTCTATTTTCTTATCTTCTAAACTACGTTTTTGGGCAGTCATAATATCAGTCTTGTTGTTTGTCATTTTCTTCTTTGTTTAAAGTGCAATTAACACAAAAGATTGATTAGTGGCTAGCTATTGTATCTTGGAGGTTAGCGTGGTTTGTCTTCATAGAGAAAAATAGACACGAAACAACCTTAAAGAGAGCACATTGATCCGCGCCTCAGCCTTTTTGTATTTTATTCACAGTTTGTTATTGTTGCAGAAATTATATTCCAATAATTTTAAAGTTGTTTAACAATGGAATACGAAGAAGGTAACCCATCCAAGTCCCACAACGACAATAGCCATAACCGACCGTTCAAGTTTGCTGGTGAGCACTACAAGCGGTGGAAGGCGAAGATGATGTTCTATCTGCTGACCCTGGTGAAAGTGGAAAACGTTATGAGTGAACCGATTCCTGATGAAGATGTTCTGCTTGAACCTACTCTATTTGTTGCTATTGATAAGTGGATCGTTGTGGATTTTAAGTGTAAGAATTACATCTTAAACTCGTTTGTTGATGATATGTACAACTTATACTCTCTACGACTTCCATATGCTTCGATCGATGTTTGGGAATCCTTGCAAAAGAAGTATGATACCGAGGAGTGGCTCCAAAAAAATACGTTGTAAGTCGTTATTTTAAGTTTCATATGGTCTATGACAAATCTGTGTGTCATAATGTCATGACCTAATAAATATTATTGTTCATGAGATACTTTCGTAAGGGATGAAAATTGTCGGGTCAATTTCTCGGTTGTGTTGCCATTGATAAGCTTCCTTCCTCTTGGAAGGATTTCAGGAACAAACTAAGGCATAAGTTTAAAGAGTTTTCGATGGAGAGTCTTATTATGAGACTCCGTATAGAGGAAGAATCACAAAAACAATACCATAATGAGGAAGTGGCTATGTCATCTGCCAAGGCTAAAGTTAATGTGTTAAACCAACAAACTAGTAAGGCTAAATCTAGTTTGAAGCCTAATAAGAAAGCCATGAAGAACAAACCTTTCAAAAAAAACATTATCGATGTGCAGCTACAACACACCCTAGTTAGGGGTGATAATTTGGCCCTCAGACCCTCAACCCGGTCCTCAAAAATGCGCGTCAAAACCCTCAAAAGTTGGCCCTCACAGATTTGAGAGCCCCCGTCCCTCATGCTTGCTTGTTAGGCGGGCTAGGGTCTAGGTTTTTGGAGCATGGGCCCACCCCCAAGATTTGGCCCTTCCAAGCCCCTCACTTGGCCCTCAGTATTTTTTTTTTCCGATAAGATATATTTTATTTTTTTACATTATATATGTAGGATACCACAATTATTCCTATTTAAACTAAATATTTTCACTACAAATGATGTTTAATAATGATAGTTTACAACATATCATATGGGGTATTTTGTAATTTGAGTAAAAGAGGTCAAATATAAAAAGAAAAGTGAACTATGATTATTTTGTGTAAACCCAAAATAGGGGTTGTATTATACTATATATTTATGTATTATACTATATATTTGTGTAAACCCTAAAAGAAAACCACATTTTCTTATTATTTTATATTATATTCATGTATTATACTATAATTATCTAAATTGTATAAAAAAAATCATTAAATTAGTTTTCAATAGGAGATAAATTATAACTTAATATAACATATGCGCTTTTGTAATTGATTTAATAATGTGTATATAAGTCATACATAAAAGCAAATCCAACCTAACAACATAGTTAAGTATGAAAAATGTAGATGTTTTAAGAATATCATCTCTTCCACCATCTCTATATATATTTTTTTTTCTAAAGACATAATAATTAGTTTTGTATACTTATATACATACCATTAAATCAATTAAAAAAAATAAAAATAAAAATAGTAAACTAGTAAACTAGTGAAGTATAATTAGATCGGGCCCGACCCGGCCCTCATTTGGCCCTCAAAAATGAGGGTCGAGAGGCGGGTTAAGTACTTGAGTTTTCATGCTTGACCCTACTCGACCCGCCCTCAATATCAAATAGGGCTGGTGAATTCGACCCCTCAATCATGAGGGGCTTTTATGGTTTGTGGGGCGGGCTAGCCCGACCCGGTCCTTTTATCACCCCTACACCCTACGTGCCGGAATCAACCTAGCCAGCTAGATAACACCCTACGTTCCAGTATCAGCCTAGCCATTTTAGGTCAAAGTTTCTACATCTAAACTCCTAAACTATCTGTTAAGACCAATTGTGGTGATGGAAGTAGATGAAAGAGAGAGTGTTCATAAATTACTACATAGAATTGTTATAAGGAATGAACAATAGGTAGATGGTTTCGATGAACAAAATTTATCTTACATTATCCAACAATAACAACATTGACCCAAATATATCAAACCAAATTAATCAAAAATATCTCAAACCATATTAATCCATAGCAAAAACACTCAAACAATACTGATTTAGGAATATAGCCAATAAACCATCTCCTCAAACAATTTTTTTACATTTCTTTCCTCCAAGGGTTTTGGACTTCTTGGGTAACCTGAAGAGCTTCTCACTGACACTCTTGTTTTTCTTGGCTCCTCTTCCTTCTTATTTATTTCTTGTTCTTTCTTGCACAGGATGTCCACGCGCTCCCTTTACTCATTTCTGTCGGTAAACTTTTTCTCACATGTCCTGCATGGGTATCTCACTGGTTTCTTAAATCCATTAGGACCTTTCTTGGTAAACCTAGGTATAAAACCATTTATTATTATTATTATTATTGTCGAAAGGTCTAAAACAATAAAGATCAACATTACAAAATTAGAGTGTGTTGACTACTGAGAATTTAATATAGACTGACAAAGTTAACTATTTAAGCACTTAAGCCATTAATTTATACTACTATGTCTATATATATCTACATAATATAGTCCACAAGTCTACAATAATTCAACAAATTGTTTAACTTTCTATAATACTATAAGTCTATATAACCCTATTATCATGTGAAGAAAACTATAAAAGATTACCATTGAAAGTGAAAAAATTACTTTGTTTTGTTTTTTGTTTTTTTGTTTGTTTGTTTGTTTTTTTTAAGTAGAAATTTTATTGATAATTAATGATAACGAGTTTTACAAACAATTATGACAAACGTGCAACAAGCTGCCGCCGCAAGTCCTTTCTAAATTTGTTTTTTGTTTTTTGTTTTTTTTTTGGGTTGAGGTATGATGCTTGTTTAAGAATTGAGAGTGAAAGAAATGAGGGGGAGCTTACAGGTTTGTTATGGGTTATTAGAATTATACAAATTGTCGATTGGGCTTTGAGCCTTTGCCTATTTGATTTAGTCTCATTAACCCATCAAACATTCAAAGATACATTTGTTCATTTTTAATGGGTTTGGACTCAAAATAAATGATAAATGATAATTTTGTAAGGGCAAAAAGATAAATAAAAAAAAACATTGGTTTATTAGAATGTTTTTTAGTAATTTTTTTTCATACTATTTTTTTTTTGTTGATTATATTTTCACTATAGTTGTAAAAAAATTTGGGGGTGCGGTAGTGGAAGTTTGCTAAAAAAAATTGGGGGTGCAAATCTTTATAGTTTGAATATTTTTCTTGACAATTAGTTATGTGGTAGTAGAGCATTTCTAATCTAAGGAGTGCGACCTCGCCCACACGCACCCTCTATATCCATCTATGATAGTGTCATACATGTCACTAAGTGTTAAATTGCAAAAGTGATAATAAGAAATCTTTTTCTTCGGTAGAGAAAAGAATAAACCAGTCAAAAGCTAATTGGCCTTTCTAAATTAGTGGCTGACTGGGACGGCATTTAAGAATAAACCATGAAAATGTTGCGATAAATACGAAGGAAGAATACTACTCACTTTAGTATAACTGCCCAAATTATTAAGTCGGTAATTGGGCTTTACCAATCCTCAAAAATTGAGCAACACCAATTCGGTTTCATTTAAATTGAGTAACACCAATCCTTAAAAATTGAGCAACAAACAAGCCATCGGTTGCAACACCAATCCTCAAAAATTGAGCAACACCAATTCGGTTTGTTCTCGGGTTTGTTTGTCATGAGGTTTCACTTGCTGTGCTGCACGAGTATTTAGTTTGTTTGTAATGAGGTTCTAAATATGAACACAACCGAAAACTCTTTTTTTTTTTTTTTTTTTTTTTTTGGGTTCAGTCTTTCTCGAGAGATGAAACCGGTTTGAAAAAATGGTAACCCGTATGCATGGGGTGTATTGGGCTATTTCTGTTGGATTTAGTTGCTGGGCTTGGGCCAAAAGCTGCCAAATGCAATTTCATGAGTGCCCTATCAGCCCGGATTCCGGGTTGTGACTGTAACATTTCCACCTAGCTCACCTAGGCCTAAATATTTTCAAAACCAAAAGGTTTCGAACTGGGCTTAAGTTGGCCCGTCCAAGATGCCAAAAGAATCAAAGAGACCATAAGTTTTATTCCCAACTATGCAGCATGCCACGCGTGTTCAGAGACTTATAAATTAGAAGCACCGCGGTAATTGGTCAAGTTACTTCACCTTACTATATCCGATGGATGTTACCACATTAGAAACATACCTGAGATGCGTAGAATGAGAAGTATTGCATCATGTTATGGTTGGCTGTGGCGATTGAAACCAAAATGAATTGTGAATTTGAATGGAAAAGAAAAACAAAAATTAATTCAAAAGAGACATACTATTAAAATAGTCTAATTTATGAAAATTCTTATCTTAATGAAAATAAAAAAAAAAATCCAAAATTAGAAATAAATAAAAATATAGAAAACCTATTCTAATTTGATAAACCTATTGTTACTCTTCTTTTCTTTTAGACTATAAAGTATAAACAATGGAATCATCCATTGAGATATATAAAAACCCTCATCCATCAAGGAGAAACAAAAGTTTCATTATCTTCTTCACAATAAATTGGCTCTATTTATTGAGGTATTTATCACCATATGTCTATATTCACCATCAAAATTTTATAGTTTATACTTCTTCATCTTCTTAACTAATTTACAAAAAACAGTAAGTCTTCTCAAACTAATTTGTATGATTGATATTGAATTATTGAACCCAAACTTAACAAGTTACAATATAGGTGTGGATTGAACAAACCCCATGCTATAACCAAATCAATTTAAAGTCCAAACTCAATTCAATTACAACAAATCGAGTTTATTTTGGTACAAAAAATCAATCTGAAAAAAATATAAACACGAACCCAACAACAAATCGAGCTGGTCTCATGTTGGCCCGCCCAAGGATGCCCAAAAAAATCAAAAGACATTCCAAGAATCCAAGTTCCAAGAAAGACTGCACGTGTGAGTGCTTTTTACAAGGCATTGTACCGTACTTAAAAATACAGAGAATTTGGCAGGTGGAATGTTCTTTTCCGAATTGGTATATACAAACTATTCTTTACTGAATTGGCATGTATTCTAATACTCATCCTATTAGGAATTCCTATTTTGACTAGTAATTTCTGTATATAAACTATAAAGTGAGAAAAACTTAAAAACTACGAGCAAAAGGTCACAGGGCAGCCAAAGCGCTAGTTCATAACAAAAAGGTACGCCATGGTTTTTTTTTTCCAGCCATGCACATTGTATTAACCAAGTCGACCTGTTTCGTTATCATCATTAATTCATAGAATAGTCAAGTCTTATTTTTTCCTAGATTTCTAATTCCCTTAATAGTCCCAATTTATAATTCAGTTATGAAGTCTAGGTAAATTTGCATATTGTTAAGCAGCAACCGTTCAAGAACTTGCACCTTGAAAATTAAGTATTGTGAGATTTGACACCTCATAATTGTAATTGCGATTTAGATATTTTAGTTTAAGCTAATACCCTATTTTGTTCATAAACAGGCGAGTTTTTTAAATTTAGAGAAGGTGCATACATGGACATTGCTACAAAGAGGTCACCGAGAGCAGTTCCTCCTACATACACTCCTTCCTTAGTCTTCACTCACGGAAAGCATTATCGTGATCAGACTTTCTGCACTATATCCGATGGATGTTACCACATTAGAAGCATACCTGAGATGCGTCGAATGAGAAGTATTGCGTCATGTTATGGTTGGCTAATTTTGAATAGTTATTACTCATCAAATGAATGTTATCTTTTCAATCCCATCTCATTAGAAAAAATTCTTCTACCACCCTTAATGCATGGTATCAATATGGGTGTTTTAACACATCCGCCAAGTGATCCCAATTGTGTTGTACTTCTCGCTAGCACTAACACAAACTCGTGTATCTTTTGTCGGATTGGTGATAAAAAATGGATGGAACATATTTTAGTATTTAAAAACGGTAAATTCAAACCAGCTCCTAAACATGTTGTAAGTTGCAAAGGAAAGATATACCTATTCTTTTCTAAAGGTATGGCTGCAGTTGATGTTCACGATGCATTTCTTTCCCTAAAGCTACATGATGTGAAAGATCCGAAGCTTTCTTTGCCATACGTTGCATGCAGTTCATCTTTCATGGTTGAGTCATGTGGAGAGATCTTTAAAGTATCTAGGATTCACCTCGGAGTATCAGCCAAAATTATTCTGACACTAGAAGTTTTCAAATTAGATTTGTCTAAAATGGATTGGGTGAAGGTGGAGAGCTTAGGTGACCGGGTCTTCTTGTTAGGTGAGAGTTGTACATCACTTTCTTCAACTGAATTAGGAGTGAAAGGAAACTGCATATATTTCACTTTTAGAGGTTGTACAAGGTTGTTCAAATTTGACATGGATGATGGAACTATAACAATTACCTTACCATGTGGAAGAAAATTCAGTTATTGGGAAGGACCGTTTTGGGTGGTGCCAAATTGCGAACCACAGGTAATTTGTCTATCAGTCTATCACTTTATCTTTCTTTGCTTTCAAATATAAGTTAGTTTTATATTTTCTTTTACACACTATTATATCTGTCTTCTGTGGTGTTGTTCTTTGTCATGTATACTTTTCCTTTGATTTGTAGTTTGAAATTTAGGCATGAGACTCCCAGAATTACAAACTTGGAATTCACGGCTTGACAAAAAAATTAAAGGCTATTTATTTACCTTTTCTCCTTTGATTTGTAGACTGAATTAAGGCTTGATTAGGACACAATCATAGACTTGAAATTCATGGGATAGTCCCCATTTTATAGCAAGGAAAGTACAATAAATATATGCTGTGTCTTTGGGACATTAACTTATTGCATACTGATATAATATAAGCCTATAAGGGGTCTACCTAAAATGTAAAGAACCAATGTACAATGGTCTATTTTTCATTAAACTACACACCATGTTTTCTGAGTAGGATTATATGGCCTGATAAATGTAGAACATATTGTTCTAATCCCGGACAACATATTTTGTAGGTCAAGAAAGAAGTCCCGAAGGTGGGGAACTACAAAACTGAAATTATAAAAGAGAGTTGGAATGACCTTCCACTGGAGCTTTTAGAGTTGGTCATATCATCTCTGTTTCTTGGTGATTGCATTAGTTTTAGTCTTACTTGCAAATCCTGGATATCCATCACGCCACCAATGCGATCAAACCCGCCTCTTACACAGTGTGAATCTAGGTATCAACACATACCATGGTTGATGTCCTTGCCAAAGAACAAGAGCGCTGAATGCATATTCTATCATCCTATATACGGTGATACCTACACCATGAACATACCAGAACTAGCAGGTGCAGTTATCCGCGATGCAAGATATGGCTGGCTGTTAATGTCACATGGAAAAACTTCTATTTTCTTTGTCAATCCGATAACTCTGGATACTATAAAACTTCCCGATATTCCAGGTTTGTGGTATTGCTTTCAGGGGATCTCCTTCTCGGCTCCGCCAACTTCCCCTGATTGTATAGTATTTGGACACAAAAGATCTAGTGGAAAATATGTCAATGTTTCAGTCTATCATACAGGCGAAGATGATTGGTGGGAATACTGCATTGTCAATGAAGTGCCTATCGAGTTCTTAACTGCTAACTGCAACCCAGTTTTCTACGACGGCGTTTTCTGCTGTTTAGGCAAAGATGGAAAGTTGGGCTGCTTTCATTCAAAGGAGGAAGATGTTTATGAATGGAGGGTTCTCCCAGTACCAGCAATTATTTCATGGTCACCATCAATGTTATATTCAGTCCTTCAGAGTTCCGAGTGGCAGTTCCTAGTGGAGTACAATGGTGAAATCCTATCAGTCTCTGTAGGTTATGTAGGTCAGCACGTTAGAGTCTACAAGTTGGATCAATCAAAGATGCGCTGGGTTGGTGTAACGAGTTTGGGTGACAAGGTATTGTTTCTGAGTCGAATTACATCTATTTTGGTACCTGCAGGATTGAAAGAAAAAAGAGAATAGGATTTATTTCCCAAGGTTCCATGGAAAAGATAACGTGTTCTACTCATTATCATCGGGCAATTACCATTGTTTTGGGAGCAAACATTCTCGTCAAGATTGGATAGATACATCTGGAAACATGGAATCAACTTGGATTCAATGTAAGAAGTAAAAATTGAGTGGCCTATTCAGTTTGACGTTTATGTACTGCTTCTTATGTGAAACGTTTTTTGTGTTTGAAAGCAAGATATATTTATTGTTACATTGCCATTTATACAACACCATGATTCCATCCCCTATTTTGCTATTAGATGTAATTTTATTTCTTCCTCTTGATGCATGTATGCTTGGTAATTAAGAGAAGCATATATATCATGAAGAGAAGATAATAATGTGATAGTTAAAAAGCTT
This sequence comes from Coptis chinensis, assembly GCF_015680905.1. NCBI lineage: Eukaryota > Viridiplantae > Streptophyta > Magnoliopsida > Ranunculales > Ranunculaceae > Coptis > Coptis chinensis. The sequence continues at coordinate 82,755,134 of NC_141464.1, forward strand.
TTCGGTTGTGCTGCCTCAGGTAAATATTGTTGTAAAAGTTGTGTGTCGAAGGACACCATATCCTCACATCACAGTTCTGTACTTCCAACAATATGGTATTGTTTGAGGACGGACATGGTTTCGAGTTTTATTGACTCAGCTTACTAATCACTAGTATCAAACTACTCTAGTGTCAATTCATTTGAATTTCCATTCATGATTTCGAGTTAGAAGTGGTCGACCTAAAGAGCATATTATCATGGTCTGGATAACGAAAAGTTTCGCTTGATTGATCATCTGGTTTCGAGTTTGCTGGCTAAACTCACTAATCTCGAACTACTTGCGTGTGATCTATACCCTTCACGAAAGCACATTACGCTTCATGCTTGAAAACTGTTCGTTCTTGTGTGTTCAAGTTCATAGTAATAAAGATGAAAACCTTTATATTAACCACTATTTCGCACCTAGCTGCCGTAGCATAGTTGAGCTTCTGAAGCATTCCTTATTATGGTTTGAACTTTGAAAGTACCCCATGGCACTTTGAAGAAAGAATTCGCAGGACTAATTATTTGCTCTTAAAAAAACACAGCAGGACAGACCTTCGTTTTCCAACGATAGTCCATTTTGCTTTTGCTGTCTTTTTGTCGCAAGTGCTCCATTCTACTTTTCAGACAACCCAGGAAAATTCAGGTTAAGAAAAATCTTCCAAGAACATTCGTAATGCAGGAGGCGTTAACTGAAACCACTTTGCATAAGAAAGGCCGTCCATCAAGTCCCAGCTAGACTTAGACTTACTTCCCACAGACTGGTTACCATCCATTCTATCGACTGCAAAACCTGAGCATGTACAAAGGCCACAATAACAGTTTATTGCATCCTACTTAATTGCTAATCCTGCGCTAAGCTCCAGATTCAATCTTAGGCGGTCATCATTTTATGCTCCATCTGAATTGCAACTACCACTAAGCAAATATAACAAAATGCGTTGATAATGACTATTGTTTCGATTAAGTACACCCCTGATGAGTTCAGCTGTACTCAAGTTATTTCAATGCATTCCTAGGCTCTTTACTGCTATAATAGCATCTCCGTGTGGAAGAAAATAGATCAGCATTTTCTAAGAAGTCATACCAATGATTAATCTTTCAGTTTCTTTTTCTTTCCTTTTCTTTTTCTTTCCTTTTCTTTTTCGTCCCGAAAAAGTCGAGAACCCTTTATCTAATGTCTTGCAAATTAAGCTAGTGAAGGGCCTTGGACACTTGAATTTGAGCCTCAGGATACGAGGGTCCGAAGATTAGACTTCAGTAGTCTACAACTGCAGGGGCCAACCCTTCCAACCAGTCGAACCAATACTCAAGATTCAAACAGACAAGATCGAGTTTCATATACACTTCAAAAGACCCGAGTTCAAAGTTCAAACAAAGTAACATCTAAGAGTTCTAAAGCAAAATAGAAAACACTTGAAAATGCAAAAGGTCTTTCACTTGGTTGTTCTTCACTAACATAAAGGATTGTGCAGATTGAAACGAAAAGTATGCTTTCAAATGAAGGATTGTGCAGATTGAAACGAAAAGTATGCTTTCAAATGAAAGCCCAGTTCATGAACATGAAAGCCAAACAGTGATTGCTGTCATCCTCATTCAACACTTTCCATGCAATTGCTTGCTGATAAGAAACAGATCTGCCCATGCTGGACACACAGATCCCTGCCGGTAAACGACAAAAGCCCTGCAAGAAGTTTCAATGCAAATTTTATTTAAAAACAGATGATACAGCAACAGCCCAATACAAGTGCAATACCTACGATAAGGGGCTAATAGCACTGTAAAGCTTACTTGTTGCATGATCTTGGAGAACTCAGAACACAAGGTCTTACGCCCCGCCTCATTGAGAATTTTATCAAGCATTATATCTTGGAGAGCAACAAGAGTGGTTTCTAGCATGTCGAGCCCGGCCTGATTTGCAAAGGTGAAAACAGGAGAAGCCTGGTACAATAAATTACATCCACATCAAGCTTATCTTGGAATGAGGAGTCCAAAGACTACACAAAAGAGCTTATCCTAAAGAAAAATCATGCACATGCCCCCCATGGCAAGAATCGGTATTCTAAAGTAATCCCATCCCAGTATATGTAGACCAAACCTAGATGCTAATGTAGACAGTCGATTACCAACCTAAACCAATGAAATAAAACACTGAATAACAAAAGAATAAATAGAACTCCTGCCTTAGATAGTTACAAATTCTTCTTGATGTATATTCATTAAACAAAATGGAACTCAAGTAAAGTAATTAGGTTCTCCAGCTAAAAATTACAATGAACTGCGGACCAAGAGAGTATAAAAGATGGAAAGAGAGAGCTAATTACATTTGTCTGCAGGGAACAGCACATGATTGCATCAGAATGGCGCCATAGTTGTTTCAACAAGGCGTCACCAGCTGACAGATCAAGCTGAAGGAGCTCTATGCCAGTGAGAAATCTGGAAAAAGAAGGCACAAAGATAAAAAAACATAAAAACCAAGAAGATTAATTCAAATAGTATCACTAGAGTAAACTTCAGAATAATTACAAGATTTGCAGAATAACATCATGCTTCTACTATAGTATCCTTTTCTACTAGCTGATCTTCTTTTGATAAACTATTACAAAAACTAACATAATACATGAGATAAAAATGGTTATCAGTAACCTTTGCCATAATGCTGGCCCAGTTGCCATTTTCCAAGTTCACCAAGAAATTCAGCAGTCAATGACTTTCTGCATTGCGACCTTACTATACAGTGCAATAAAACTTTGTCGATCGCATGTAATGTGTCTTGGGCTGTTGTGAGGTTGGTAGACACCATTATAAAATTCTTGGTCCACAATAACCCCCCTACTGGGTAAAGGTTTGTGAGAATAACCATTATTCTCACTATCGGTAAGAGAGTCATAGAGATATATCATACCTAATCAGAATGAATGAAAGTGATCACCTAGCTTTTAAATATCCTTCATTAAATGACGGAATCGTGTTTGAAGGGAGCACATGTCACTTTGAAGAAAATTGGCACAACTTAACTATTTGCATCAAAGACCCAATCTTTTTATTAGTATCTAAAAGCCTTCAATTTTTAGCAGGCGCCCATTTTGCATGATAGAAATTAGAGATGAGATACTCATTTTTACCATTCCAGTCCTCAAGTCATTTTTATATTCTTTTTCATGTTATAGTGGTCCATTAAATATTTCGGCCAGACCAGGGACTTTGTCAGTTAGCTAAGGTTTATGTCATAATAAGATAAGGAGAAACAGTTGGAAGCGAAGGCGACCGTGACTCTTATGTTTCTCCCTATGTCTGTTCTGTTCTCTCTCTCTTCTAAGGAAGTATATTTCTCAGCAACGTTATCTGTTTCGAAACACATACTTATCCACAATTTGAAGGTTTGAAAATATTAACAGTTTTTCTGTAGCTGTGTCATTTGTAGTTACTATGAATGTGTACACACGTATATATATGAGTATCATTTCCGGGTATCAGGAGGCTGGTAAGAGTAGCATAAACTAGTTAAGTTCTACATGGACACAATGTCAAACATAAACCTACATAATAACTTTGCTACTTACTCTACACAGTGCTGCTTTTACTCTAGACGATGAACCTACATTACCCAAACCACAAATGCATGTCAATGAAACATCCAGTGGTGGTGAGAAGTTATTACAAACCTGTAGCTCCTACAAATCCACCGTGCTAGCGTGACAGCCTCAGGAGACCCAGGCAATGATTTTGGCTGGGAGCTCAGCCTGGATGGGGAAATAGCATTCACAACTCTCTGAACATAACCCACAATGCTCCTTACATATTGCCGAGCCATGGCTACCACACTGTCTTGATAGTGGTTCTCAAAAGCGAACTGGAATGCAATGGTCAGCACTGACCTTAGGCTATAGTTGTTCAATGTGGTTTCAGCAGCCAGACGTCCTCCACTAGGACCCGATTCCAAGGAGGAAGCCAAATCCAGTGTACGGGCAGCTGCACTATCATCCTGCAGTACCACAAAAAAAATGTTAAGTAGCACAAAATATATCACAATCTGAATAACCATAAATTGAAGTTTAAGGCTGGTACTCAACTGTTTTAGGGTCCAATGGTATGACACGGAAACCTGATGGTAGCAATGTTACATTTTCAGCAAAAGATTCATCAAAAGGTGAAAAGACAAGTTGAGCAAAGGCACCCGCTGCATTCTCGTCCAATCCACTACAAAGCTGAAAAAAAAAGAGGAACTAATAAGATAAGGGAAATAAAATATTTCCAAACATCAGCCCGGATAGCTATGTAACGACTACCAGAGGAAAGGTTTGGAACACTCCTTTATGGGTTTCCTAGGGGAAATCTTCCAACAACTACCAGAGTGTTGCTGGCACCTTATTAGTAAAAACTACTGAGTATACAAGGTAATGAACCAGATTACGTATTTACTTCAAACCCATTAACAAATATATAATGGTACACTCCTAGATTGATATGCACCAACCTGTAATAAATACATATCTTGTAGTAGAACATCATCTTGGGGAAAAGAATGGCCTTCAAGACGAATCACTTCCAAAAACTACAAGTGAAAAACAAAGAAATTAGCAATTTTCCAAACTTCTTATTGAAGGTGAAACAAGAAAACATACTGAGCTATGGACCTCAATGCCAACAGAAAGGTTCCCAGTGTATATTTAATTATAGAGCAACAAAACTGCTCTTTACGACTTAAATTCTAGAATATTTCACTGACTTCAATAGACGTGGTTCAATGGATATATGATACATGCATTTAAAACCTTGACAAAAATAAGATGTAACTGGACTTGGTTGAAATACAATTACCTCCTCGTGTTCCAAGGTATGTGCAAGAGGTAAGATGACCTGGCCACTCGGGAAGCAGCCTAGTCTTCCACCGGGTATTGCACAAGGGCTAGCTTTCAGAGATGCGGCAGAGTAGGCATCAATTCCAGCATCGGCCCACTCAGAACGGTGCTCCCTCAGAAAGCGAATAAGCAATCCAGGTGGGACATCCTACATTATCCACATACAGAGATTAAAAAATCCATTAAGGCCATGTTTGGCAGAACATATCATAAGCCTAAGGTGTGGTCAGAACGAGCATTAAAAAGTGAGTTACATAACATCAAAGAGAAAAAAAAACGCAACAGCTCTCCTGTTCTTATTCTAGATGAGATATTAGCGAAATATAATTTTGGAATATTGACCAGTAATTTAGTCAGCCTTATGATTTTCTTCTATGCTAGGTCAAGGTTCACTTTAAAACCCCAGCACATGCGCACTTGATCTACTTAACCATATATTATTGTTGTTTTAACCTCCCTTCTTATTAGCCAAAGACGGATAATATTTTGACAATTGAGTACAATATTAAATGTGATTTGTATGACAATAGACTTGGAATGAATTTACCAGTTGCAACCCTGTTTTTACTTTCGATTAGATGATGACTTTTAAAAGAGTGGTTCCATGTCATGTTAGAGTGAGAAATAATACCATCCATAATATGTTTGTCTTAGCATCAAAAGGAAAGCTTACGTCTCAGGGATGTACCTGTAGCAGCATTGATGCTTTCGCAGACAATACTCCACCTCTTATACTCATCGAGTTCCCTTGGAAACCAATAAGTTTGTTAGGGGAAGAGTTTATGGCAATGGTAACATCTTCTACTCCATCACTACCCAGCAGCGACCACCCATCATCCGCAAAACCATTAACAGCGTCATTAAAACCCCTGCATTTTGGAAGCTTCAATGAGAAAGGAAAGTAATAACATGTAGATATGTAAATATTTAAATATACGAAACTCAGTGACTGATGCATTCACCTGCACATTCTTTGACTAAATGTCCGCAACACAGCTGGTTGGCGACCTACACCATACTGAATTTCACCACTCATCTCTTGTGCAATCTGCCGTATGTGACGCAGTGCCTACAGATACAGATGAAAAGAATATTTCTCCAGTACTGAAACAAAAAAAGGGATGAAAGTGCTTGTGTACATGAATTACTACAAAAGTCTCCCTATCTGGGGTAGACAGACCAAAGCCTGCGTTACATTAACTGTACCCACAGTTTTACGAGTTCAGAGGATGGAGGACTTTTTATGTGCTTACTCACACTAATTTGACGCACAAATCAGTGTGCAAGCTACAAGGGGGTGCCATTTTGATACTCCAAGTCGATTCCAAGTCGATCCAACGGTGAGAACTTGTAGTGTTCTCCAATAATAAAAACAAATATCTTAATCCATCAAGAGCACATGAATGTGATCTCCCTCCACCACAACATTAACCATAAAATGCAACACTGCAGAACACAATCTGATCTATGCCAAGGACAATTACCGCGATTGTACTTCTCTGAGCAAGAATTTGTGGAGACTCATAAAGTGGCCTGAGAACCTCAGGTGTGTTTCTTGCCTGCGCCATGACAAGAACACAATGGTGAAACAACATGAAGAAAACAGACACAGAAAATGCACATTTTCTCAGTTAATTCTTACATCTAAATCAACATGATCAACAATGTGAATTATAGAGCTGCTACCCTCACAAGGTCGAATCAAGTAGCCACTTGGAAGCATCTCAGCTCTTACAAAACCAGGAGCAGGGGGGCCCACAGGGCCACCAGTTGCAGGGGTCAGGGATCTTTCACATATCTACAAGTAAACATTCCGCGAGGAAAGAAAATCAGAACACATTTAACAAAATTAATTTGTGTCAGTCATCACACTGTTCAGGATAGAAGAATGTTCAAAATTAGAAAGACTATCTGAATGACAGACTCTCACACCGGCCCTAGTGTCCAAACAGAGAATACCACTGCTATAACCTAGAGGAAAATTTTAAAACAATGCATCACAAAACAGATCAAATGAAATTATATGATATATGAAAGTACCACAACACTGCCATCTTCCAAACTCGTGTAGTATATCTTAACATCCAAAAGTCTCTTGCCCGATACCATTGTCGAGGTGCATACGCCTGAAAGGTCACAAAAAATTAGCAAGATAAGTTGAATGAGCTAAAACATTATCTCTAGTTTGTTTTTTATTTTGCTTTCTTTTAATCAATATTTCTGAAAACATGACAAACCTGCATGTATATAAGCTCTATGATTCCATCATTTCTCAGAGGGTGAGCAGCTAAGACATCAAGACAACGACAATCACGGAACCAGGATATGCGATCTTTAAGTATCCTAGCAACCTTTACGGAGATTAAAACAAAAATAGTATTTTACGTTGTTGAAAACAATAACCTGAATGAGTGAGATGAACTTACCCTCATGGGTTCTAAATTCACGAGACCACAGGCTCGCGCTGCTACCCCATGACAATTATGGGAAACAGCAATGATTCCAATAGAATCCGGACCAGGCTACAAAAGAAACAGAAGAGGTTTTAAGATCTAAGAATGTGCCTAAACTAGAGTAGACTAAATTGCTGTGGAAGGTGTGATACCTTCATTCCAGGCATTTGGACCCAGTTGACAGCAGTTCCAGTGGCCTTAGCAAGGAACTCTGTCAAGGTCTTCTCAGCTAATGCGAGGAGACTAAATATATGCACAAGAGCAACATATATACTTAGTTAGAAATACAGCCAAAGACAAATTTTCAGAAATAATATTTCCCAAAAACAAATAAGAAACTGAAAAATAAAAAAAGAATGAAAAACCAAAATGACTCACCCAGCTGGGTTGTTAACATCCGTATGTGGATGTTGGGGTGTAGGTTGCTGTTGTTGATGCAGAGAAGTTTGGACCACAGATTCACATCTCAAGTCTGTGGTCACTGCAGAGGGCTGTAAAGAATCAGTTTGGTCAGTAAATTTTACAGATGGGTTGAACACCATCTGTAGAGCAGTCATTAAGCTTTGTATACCAACATTCCAGACAAATGCAGTTAAAACCACCTTCAGGTCCTTTAGAAGGAATCTTTGAGGATAAGATCGGTAATGACATGTACCAACCTTACATATTACATCCATACAGATTAGGGTTTTATCTAGTGGTTGTAGCATTTAATTCGAGACGAGATTAAAGTTTCTATCCTGTCTTGACAAGGGTAAGCAGCATCAAGGAGCAAAACATAACTTTCGAGAAAAAATTTACTTCATTTTCTTCGTTAAAAAAAGGAATTTCAGCCAAAGAGGGTATCAAACTCTACATTTTATCAATATAGGGACCCCACTTTTCTTTTTATCAACTGGGGGGCGGGGGGAACTAAACTCTCAGTTTTTTCCAATGTGGGGAACCGTTAGCTTTCCCGTCAAAATTTCCTAAACGGAATGAGTTTTGGACAGCAAAGCGAACGATTCTCCATATTGTTAAAAATGTGAAAGTTTGGTCCCCAAATTGATAAAATAAAAAGCTCAATCCCCAAGTTGATAAAAAAAAATAGAAAGTTGCTATGATGCACGGATACGGGTACCGATACTGATACGGTGACACAGGTTCGGGTACAATACGACATTTTTTGAAAATCTAAGATACGGGTACGGATAGGGATACGGGAATACAAATATAAAATTCTTAGAAAAAATATGATTTCGAACATAAGGTGGTGGTGTGATTATTGATTAGCCACGGAAGTAGGTACGAGTTCCTCTTCATCTTTCTCTATTTCTTCTGTTTCATCTATGTTTGTGTGTACTCCCTCCCACTCCCACCCCCACCCCTCGTATTATTCATAGCTATGGGAGGATATGGAACAATACATTTCAGCAGTATAGTGTATCCAGTACCAGTATCTTACCCAGTGCAATAGGCAAACAGCAGTATCCGTGCATCATAGGAAAGTTGGATACCCTTTTTAGCTGAAAATCCTTTAAAAAAAAATAAAAGAAAAAGGAAAAGAAAAAACAACAAACAGAAATAGAAGAGAAATATCTTCTTTCACTCCGCTTCCTTGTTTTAATTCACCAAATCCTTTACAGCCAAATTCAAATATAGACAAAAATATTTATGATAATTAGTAAAATAAAATTTTCTACTCCAGACTTAAAAAGTGCAGTTCGCAGTTGGGATCAATACCAAAATTTTGAAAACAAAAAATATCTCACTGTTACTTTTAGGCCTGTGTTTCTAAAAGCAAAAGCTCAAAAGACAAATCAAAGGAAAAAGGATCAGAGGTATCTGGCGCTTAACTAATTGAAAAAATGGCATATACATGTGTTTCTGGATGCTTCACTAGTAATCAAGTAAAGGATGTGAAAGATAGGTATATATACCACGGATACATAAAGAGTGAAGGAGAAGGCACTTACGTTGATCAACTGTTGCTTCATATACCCATTTTCGTAAACAAACTTTGAGACCTGCTTCTGTAGCCGATCATTCTCCTCCATCAACAGCTTGTTCATGGCACTCAGCTTCCTGTTCACCGTCTGGAGACGAGAAGATTCTGTTTTCTGCTTGTCACGACATCTATAAAGAAGGGAGAAAGATAAAATATCACTAAATGGCAGAAAAGAGTAACCACAAGCACTACAATTCATCATTGATAATTAAAGATACTTCGGGTCTTTTCCTATGACAAGATATAGCTATGAAGAATATCTACATTTAGTGTTATGAGCTATACATTATCCAAATGTAGACATAGTGGATGTGTTGGTTAACAACATTCTATCTGGTCACCATGTAAATGAGTTAGAAGTATCATGAGTAGTATGCAACTCTCAATATAATCAGATAAACAGAAGGAATATCCATGTTTTACTTCTGACACGGTCAGTAAGTGTGTCCTTCCCTTACCCCTATTTTTATTTTCTCAAGAATTGTTGTACATTCATGTCAGACAGATTGTGTTGGTGTTGGTGTTGGTGTTGGTGTCCTTGCTTCCTAGGTTTTCAGAAACGTACCACAAACCCCGAACTGTATTTTTAGTTTTTCAAGAATTGTTGTACGTTCGTGTGTTGGTGTTCATGTCCTTGCTTCCTAGATTTTTAGAAACACACCACAAACCCCTAACTAAATTTCTCTAAAATTTATGTCAATACACATTTGCCCACTTCACAATACCTCACATTTTAAAACATAGTAAAGTAATAGTAATAATAATAAAAATGAAAAACAGATGATTAAGCTTAACTTCTAGTCCAGTATGAGGAAGAAACAATTCAGGAGTGACAATTCCTTATTAGGCTACACTTATCATTAAGGACTGATAAGCAGTCCCAAGAGTTGTATAAACCAATCACAAACAAATCCCAAAATTCAAATTTATTGATTAACATATGCAACAAAATACTCACTAAATACTTAACAAGATACTGCTGTCAATCTCATTTTCCACCAAATATATAAACTCAAATTCCATGTGCAATGCTATACATAAAAACAGGAGTAAGCAGCATAAATCACCAACTTAAAAAAAAAAATACCTTCTATTTTGAAACCAAACTTTGATCTGCTTAGGCTCAATATTAGCCAACATGGGGCACTCTCTTATAAGCTGCTGCCTTCTAGAAGAAGTAGGCTTTGAGCATTCCATATAAAACTTCTCCAAAACCTCAACTTGCTCAGATGTGTACCTCACATACTTACTAGTATCAGTTGGCTTTGAAGAAGAAGCCATTTGTTTTTTCCACTAAAACAGAAAAAACTCAACTAAGCAAGTAAAAACTAAGCAGTGGGGCTTCTCCAACATCAGAAGAAACACCCAAAGTTTCAAACTTTAACTAGAAACACAAGTTCAAAGTTTAGTGTTTTGAGAGTGTGAGTGAAAAAAATGAGTGTGAAGAAAAAAAAAAAGATCTTATCTTTAAGATATGGTTGACACACATCTCGAGGTTATAATGAAAGGGAGGAGGTAAGAAGTGATTACAGAAACCAAGGGAACTCAGAAACCAGAATAAATGTTATTAAATATATACTAAAAACACACAAAAACCCACAGAGAGCAAAAACTGGGTAATAAGAAACAAAGAAAAAGCCAGGTGGGATGGTGAAGTGAGTGAGGTAATGAGCACTTGCTGTCATCACTTTTTTTTTAAAAAAAACAAAAACAAGAGAGTGTTGTACCATTATTGTTGTTTTTTTGACATGCTGACAGAAGCGTTTTTTTTTTCACATTTTCAGAGAGAAGAGAAAAAATGTTTTATAGCTGTTAGCTGTTACACTCTCTGACACACTAAAGTAGGGGAAAAAGTACATGGCTTTTTCTCTCAAACTCTTTTTCCATCATCTTATTTTGGTCATTGCCATATGTATGTATCCATGTAGGACGTAGTAGTGTGTATGATGTACTCATGTACATACACACCTAAGTACATGGATGACACTTGGGTATCATAACAAACTTTTTGTGAATATAAGTCAGATCCTCATAGTTAGAGTGTAACTTCCCATTGAATACCAAGTTGGCACATTGCTTTGGCGCAACCTTTTATTAAATTTCAATCACGTTGCTTCTTTAGATCCTTCTCCTGTCAAAACAGTTTGACTGATATAAGATCTACATAATAAGTAGCTTGCCAGTTTAGCTCAAGGTATATATGCATATGATTACCTATGTTAGACCCAAATATAGCTTGACAAATGAAACTTTAAATGCTGATTTTACAGATGAACTCACTTGATTAGACATCTAATTACGGCCCAATCCATCACCTATTGTCATGCCTAGTTGTACCACTGTATCCAAAAAACTTTGTAATTCATTTATGTTGACTTGAACAGTTGAACCTTTCTGACGATTCAAAACCTTTAAAAATCAAGGCCGACCAACTGATACTGGACCATTAAATGGCCCGTCATTGGAGCACGATATTTAGACAGGCAAGCGCCAATATATCATTTTCTAATTTTCTAACAGACACCATCAATGTATCAGAAAATACTGAACCACAATGCCAGAATGGTTAAAGGGGTACCATTTATAGCTTATGTGACAGCAACTCGCTGATAACATAGCTTATGTTCTGTTGTCTCAAAGACCAAAAAAAAAACGTCCCTCTCAGGGTCTAGACACACTTACCAGATATGATTAGATGAATACCAAATCCTTTTAAATAACTAGTTTTTTGAGCGGTTACCCACGCATCATATGTACTTTTAATTAACACGAACAGCAACCAAACATACCTACAAAAACTAGAAGAGGGATACCCACGCATTCTTTGAATCCTTTTTAAGGATCCTGTGTTCCTTTTCTGAGTTCGCACGCCACAAATGAGCCTCCACTGACCTTTAAGAACAATGTGGGGCATCAGAACAATAAAGATCCTTTTACAGAATAGTTCACATCCTTCTTTAGGATTTTCAACTACTTTAGATAAGTGCTCCAAAAGACACCTTTTATAGTATAGTTCACATCCCCTTTAGGGTCAAGTAAATGAAAATAATGAAAATCTAGAGCACGTCTGACCCTCAATGGTGTGGTGTCTGAGACTTTACGAGAACACAAAGTCTATAAGTTTTAATGCATTTAGAAGCAGTCCTGTACATGAAGAAAGTTTTTTGCTGGAAGACCATATTCGTACTTGTGCTAGAAGTAGGCAAGACCGGATTGCATCAAGCCAGTGAGGACTCAAAATTGAAAATTACGTACTAAATATGATGATAGGCACCAAACAACTTTTTGTTATAACATAACCACAGATGACACACTGGAGATAAAAATCAATCATCATTACCTGCGTCAAATATCTACTACACATTACAACCAATAAATGCAAGTGGAACGTTGATAACAATACCTGAATTCAAAATATTTATTAGCTAAAAAAAATAACTAATAATCTGGTAATAACACAACCATCTTCTGACCTATCTCACAAGTACTTTGAACTCCTTAGTCGCAGATTCAATCACCTTGACAAAAACTGCATGCAAAACACACTCTACTAGAGCCTCAACCAAGATGCTGTTTGATTATTCTACCTTTCTGTAATTAAAATTTAAGAGAGAACTATACATACAAAAGCCTACCATGGTGAGGTGAGGGATTAAGCCTGACCACCAAGTGACCTCACCAAGATTACTAAATATTTGGGTTTAGAAATTTCTGACCATGGTAATTAAGATCACCTTGAAAGGGTCAGATGTTTACTTGTGTCCTAGAATTGACATTAATGCTCCTACTAAAGATTTAGGATGCCTTCTCTGCGGTAGAGTTTTGGCTTTTATCAGAATTTCCAGTACCGCGCTGTTCATTATCATGCGAGGTGGCTTTGTCATCTTCAGTCTCATCTGGCTTCGCATTAAGAAATCGACCCCCACATCCCCTAGCTCTTCTTAATGCATGCAAGTGTCGAGATTCATGCAGATAGGGCTGCAAGATAATTCAGAACTACAATTCATTAGAGGGAAAAAAAAGGGCATGTTTCAAAAGAGGTGAGAATATTGAAGTTTTTGTCTGATAGCTACATGTGTACTACTGTACTATCAGTAAAGTTTTCGTCTGAGAGCTACGTGAGTACTATCAGTAAAGCATAACAGAGACACGACAGTACTAAGAGTCTTCACATGAAATCAAACGGTTCTTCCAAATATAACACAATGAAGTTGTGCACTCCCCAGTGACTAACATAACTTCCCTCCCCAACACCCCCGACTCAATCAAAAATAGCAGGAACATTACAAATTTACAGATAGTCAGAACAACAAAAAAAATAAGAAACTTCCTGAGAGTCAACAACAAACTTTAAAGCTAACAAAACTCTTCTATTTTTGACATGGAAGAGGAATAGACAAAGCCTCATGAGTACATAGTGTATATAATCTAACCATTATGCAAAATCGCATATAACAAGATTAATGAATGAAAGAAAGACATGTACATGTTTACTTCAGACAAGTAGTTCTTCTTTCCTGCCTCACAATTTTGTCAGACGCCATTCTACTCACATTAAAAAAGCATTTTCAAATCACATAGGGTCAAAGCCACAGTTTGCAGACGTTAAATCTGTCAGTTTTTTAACAGTCAAAACCAGAACCCAGTGTCTGATTATTACATGCCTTTGTTCAGCACTTCAGCCCTCCTTCGCAACAAGTGAGGGGAATCTTCCGAATCTTTTAACCACAGACCAAACAGTAAATTTACCAAGTGACTCACAATCAGATCATTGATAAAATACTCCAAGTAAAGTTGTATATCAAAATTTTACACCATCGAATCCTAGATTATGAATATGGTGTCACTTGCTTAACCCCATAATTGCTAAACCACCAGACAACAGTTCTATTCCTCTTCCATGTTAATGTTTCAAATTCGCAGTTTCGCTTACAAACCAGTGGGAATTTATCGACTTGATTGTAAAAATCAACCTTTTAGTTTCACCTATACTGAATACAATAGCCAGCTAAAAGTGGTAGAAGTTTAATGGTCCAGTATCTTTCAGGTGTAGTAGTGTGAGGAAGACAGACTAGAGCCTAGGACATAGAATGGCATATCAAAGTTGAATTGAATTGGTATCGTTCATGAAAAATACATGTTAGCTATCAAACACTGATCTGACACACTTTGATTGACATTAAGATGCATTAGTTAACTTTCGTTTTTCTTTAACAGTAAGATATGAAAGTTAACTAAAACAAATCAATGTCTGCTATGGAAAGGTTGTGATTAGAAACCAACCATATATGTCATTTAGTTAGCCACCTATTATGGCCCGAAAAATTAAAATTAAGAGAGATAGTGGGAGTAGCATACTTTACGACACTTGAGCAACTTATTTTCCGATTCTGCTTTAGCACGAGACTGCCGGCGTCGTAAGATACCATGATATTGCTTAGCGTTGACATACACAGGTTCTTCAACAGCATCTGATGGCAACGGAACTGCGGCTTGAATCCCCATCAAGTGAGGGTGAATCTGAAAGAAAATAATTACAGATGAAAAAAATTATGGTACTTGAAGACCATTTAACCCGGTAAAGAACTAGCAAAAATGCAAATTCTGTTAAGATATAGTGATATGCTAAACACTAGTAAAGCCGCACCAGATAACTTAAACATACCATAGGCTGAGCACCATAAGGAGTAAAAATGCTTCTGTAGTAGGGGTCTGGATATGGGTAAGCTCCTGGCGCCTGTGGAGATCATTAACTTTTAAATTCAGTTAACTGAATTTATGTCAAACCTTCAAATCATGCTGTGCAGATGATACAAATAACATCTTAAGAATTAAGACCAGTTCTCCCCAGAAACTCATTTACATACAAATTCCGTTCAGTGGAGGAACGGTCAGGAAGAACAAAATATTCACAAAATCCAGAAGCTTTTAATGCAGCAGGAAAACATAGCGAGCTTGTTGTCTGAGCTGCCGAAGTTTTCAAACAGGATTGATAAACTACATTGCCCAAGGATTCACGATTTCAGCTGTGCACTAATCCCATTTTCTACTTCAATACAGGCCAACTGACAGTAACTACCACCTAACAAATAAACAAAACCCAGCCATCTCACAATGACAAACCATTCTTATTTTTGAAGCCTAGTGGTGTTGAAGACATCGTGAGACTTCACCATCAACTCATAAAATATATATCGTAATCTATACCATATATCCTCATTTCACCGAACTAATAGTAAAAGCAATTAAGCAAGTATAATTAGCGTGGGAAAAACAGCTTATCTGATCGAGACAAAAAGTGTATACCGTAATTTCAAGTTATTACTTAACTAACTGAGCCAGAAAAGTCCAACACGTAACTCAGTCCCAACTGATTACAAATGTTTTTAACGACGTGTTTTTTCAAAGCTTGCAGGAACGCCTGCCTACTAGGAATGGATAAGTGTGACACTCTACCAAGTTAATCACAGCAACAAGCTAATCACTTACAGATGTATTTAGCAACAACTAGTTCAGAATAATGAGTATTATCTCTAAAATCATCTTCTCTTCAAGACAATAATATGTAAAAAAATGCAGCTATTATGTTGTTCTCCTTAATTGCTTCCTTCCTTTATAGTTCCTGAGCTTCTATCCTCGTCATATCTTCCTTTTTTAATTTCTTACGAACAACATAGAATGCCAAGGGCAATGACAGTCTTAATTATGGTCTAAATAGAATGTAAAAACTTCCCACTTAGTCCCCCTTTCATCTTTTATCAGTAATATCCCAATCTTCTACACAATCTTCATTTTATTTCAGTAAACATAATAAAATTACTATCTTTTGGGTAGAACTGAAATTTCTGGGCACGCAACACCTATGCAGCCACATGATAGTAATCCTAATCATGGGCATAGACCACTCACTTTTAGATACATCATTTCCCCTCCAAAATCTCTGCATCATGATGTGGACCCAAGCGTTGGGGAGAACATGCCAACTAGTGGATTCACTGCTTGGACATATGAGTAAATATGGCTGTTGAAAATACACCCAGACTGAATAATAACGTCTCCTTGGCTACATTTACAACCAAACCCACTTACCTCTCAATCTTGACATCATTCATAACAGACTATTTTTCAGTGGATAATTCACAGAGCAAAAATACAACGATATCTTAAAAGAAGAAATTCACACTAGAGTAGTGACCACTTCTGCTTATCATCACTTCTATTTCCCATTCTAAGTTGATTATATTATTGAAATGACCAATATGAATGTCAATTTTTGAGTGCAATGACAAATACTAATATCTAAATATTATGGTTAAAAGCACAATATGTAAACTGAGGCATTACTGGAATATCCAAAATACAAAAAATGCACATTGAAACTACAAAAAGTTAAAGTCAAGGTACAAATTCAATGATCTACTAAAACAGTATCTAGTGGGTTTCAATTTAATTCGATTCCTTTTACCTTTATTTCCATTTAATATGAGGTTATCCAAAACTAATATACCAGAAAATAATTTCTAGATAGAAGATAATTTAACGCTTTTTCAAGGGTGAGAGTCAGTGTTAACTCTAATGCCAGTGAAGAGTTGGTATTAAATGTTATACACAAGAACTCATACTAGAGAGTAACAAAATATCCAAAGTCTTCCAAAACCTAAGGTCATACGGGCCAATGAATGACAAGAACTCGTGACATTTATGCTACATACATGTAGAAATATAATAAGTGGAAGGAAATTCAAAACAGATTTAATTGATTTATATCCTCCCATTAAGAAAACATGCTTTACTTTATTTAATTTTCAACTTTGGAAACTGTACCACAGCATGTCCCACTTCAAGATGAGAAGGCATCATGTACTCGGAAGAGACCATATTAGGATAAGCAACTCCACTGGCAGGAGACGGAGATTGACTTTGAGAATCAGATTGCTGTTGTTGTTCATCGGCTCCACTATTATCTGGGTTATCAAGTTTAGCGAAAACAAATCAGACAAGAAGTACCTTGCAAAATTTACCACAACATAGAGACAATCATCTCCATTACCAACTTGCATTCCAAGATAAGGATAACAACCCCAGCCCCTCCTAAACCATACATATTTTTGCTATAAAGAGTATAGATTGGAGGAAGAAATAACTAACATGGTGTCTACCATGCAAAACAAACACGAAAAAATAAAACACAAAGATACCTAAAAATTAACATCTTTAGAGTCCAAAATTTGCAAAAGGTTCAACAATTGTTCCAAGATAATAAAATAATGGACTTCAATCAGGTTCCTTTCTATGTAAACTTCAGAACTGCATATGTAATTATTCAACCTGTACTGTGACAACAGTTCTATGTAGTCGTAGTTCAATGTGCTCAATTTACCATTAGATTATAACTAGGAGGACTATTTTTCCATTTAATGTAGCAACATCCAAACAAACACACACCATTGAGAACTTTCCAAGTATGAAAGCACGAAAAGAAAGAACTACAAATTTCTGCAAACCAGGGGTTTAAATAATATACCAGAATTAGATGATTGTTCCTGAACAGAAGACGGCATAATGTAAAATCACCAGTGAAGGTTTCTTGCTGGAATCAGAAATGCAACGAACAGCAAAATCCAGGTCAAAGATCAGTTAGAGCAACTGTATCTGATGTCACACATCAATGTACTACTTCAGTATATCTACACATTCTCAATCATCTAAACTTCAGACCTCCAACATTCCCCTTGGCCTAAAAAACGCAAGTGATACCTGAAACACAGCATTCATCACAAAGTACTCTATTAAACAAGTAACTTCCTCTTCTCTACATGACATGCCCAAGCTAATTATCTAGTCCTTCACACTGTCTAGTATTCCACTATGAATAATCCTTTTTTCCCCACTTACCCAATTAACCTAATTCATTCAGAACTAAAAACCAATAATGTTTAACAACAAAAAAAATAAATTGCACCATAAAAAAAAACAATCTTTACCATTTTTTTTTCTCTCTCTCTCTCTCTCCAAACAAATTTTTACTCAAAATTTCCAAAGCCCAAACTTAATTCCTTATATCCCCACCAATTGTTCATCAATTAAACAAGTTTCCATTCAAATTAACAATCAAACATAACAAAAAAAGCATATAATCAAATAAAAATTGAATCTTTACAATAAAACATAATCAAAAACACAAAAGAAAAAAATTCCATACCTTATAAGTTCAATCCAATACACAGTTTATCTCCTTTCTTTTTCTCCCACCTCTTTTTCTCTCTGGCTTCTTCTTCGTTGCAACTGAGATTTCTTTCTATTGACACGTGTGTGTTTTTTATTTTTTATTTTTTATTTTTTTTATTAAGTTTTTGGAATATTCTATTAAAGTGAAATCTGAACCGTTGAAAAAAAAATTGAGGAAATCGAGGATGATTCACGAGGGAAGTTTAAAGTTCTCTGTTGTTCTTCTGTCCTATCTACAAGTTTATTTTTCTTCTGACTCAAAAATAGTTTCTTTTTTTAGCCACACATGGTTTAGAAGAATAATAATTGTGTGGGTCCTACTAAGTGATTGGTCTAGATTTAAAGTTTCATTTTTTCTGAGCGTTAGTCTGTTTTCTCTGAATTGTACAATTTAGATTCTGATGCTGTTCAAAATATCAATTTGTAGCTAATGTGTATATATCAATGTGTTTGTTTTTTTAATGGTGAAGTATCAACGTATGTCGACCATGTCTACATTGCTGATGCAGACCCTGACCTGTATTAAATTTTTATGAAAAAATTTCTAATTTTGTCTTCTTTGGCATACATCTATGTCTACACTACTTAGCCATAATGGTGAGAGATGTATTTTCTTTATATTTCTATTGAATGAGAAACTCGTAATGTATGCCAAAGAAAATAAAAAAGGAACCTTAAACTATTTTCTAAAAAAAAAAAAAAAAAAAAATGTAAGTAGACCATTTTACAAAAAACTTCACATCGATAAATATTGACATATTTGTAGTTTTGTAATGTGATATTATTAATATCTTGATAAATTCTATATTGGAAAAATGTAGTGTATTGACATTTTTTGATATTTCGTGGCACTTTGTACTGTGATATAGTGAGATGCTGAGATAGTATCATAGTAGAGAGGTCTTTGTTGAATATTTTTTTAATTGCGTGGGAGTGTGGCTAGAATTGAATTTGAAGGTAGTGATTGTCATGTGACACGTGAGTGTAGTTTGGGTGGAAGGTGACGACAAAGGATGCGATCATGTGGTAGTTTTTTTTTTTTTATTGAATCTATTTTGTTTGTCGGTGATAATGAGTTGCATAGCCATGTGGATATTTGATTAAGTAGGGTCGGTTTGCATGTTCAAATCTCTCAAATTAGTTGAAATTTTGAAGTGATATGCAAATGTTGTCCTAAGCATAGTATAAAATATAAGGATAAAGGTATTTATCGATATTCAGTTTCTCGATATGTATCGTGAATATATTATCTTTTTTAGAGATATTTGATATTGTTTCACATACAAATATCGTAGATATATTTAAAATATCGATAAATATCATAGATATTATTGATATTTATTAATATATCATGATACATTATTTATATTTATTTGAAATATAATGGTAAATATTAAATAAAATTATTACATACACAAAATATTGCCAAATATCGTAAAATAACTCCAAATATAAAAATTATCACCAAAATATCATCGATATTTGCAGTCGTATATATCTCTGAACATATCGTGATATTTATATATGTTTTTCTGAAATCTGAATATATATCAACAAATATCGTGATATATCGCAATATTTTGTACTATGGTCCTAAGCTCCAAATGGCAAGAACTATATTATGGCTACACTTGGGTAGTGTTTCAAAAGTATTTTAGGTACACTTGTAAGACTTGTAACTGATTGGGAGAGTGTTTGAGTCAGGGCGGGAAGCTACTATAGGACCGCATACACAATAATGCCTAAGCTATATATATTTTATTGTGTATCTAAAGGCGTTTGCTATATTTCGAGCATCATTAACTGTGGATAAGAGAGGAAATACTTGTTGTTGTCTTCTTGATGCACTATAATGTTAGAAAATGGATTTGCTTTGCACAAATGCATTGAAATATGAATGAGTAATTTGTCTCTCAAGTTATCCCACTTAAGATAAAATGGGTTTCTCTTGAAACAATACACAAAGTGAGAAAAACCTTTTCAAAATGATGCACTAGTTCAAAACAGTGCATTATGCCGAAAAGGTGCGACCTTTCGAAATGTCTTGACCTTTGGTTCAAACAAATAAGTCATCATCTGAAAAAGGTGTGACCTTTTGAAATAGGCATTGATTCAAAAGCGGTGTTTTATGCGAAATGGTGTGTCTTTTTCAAACACGCGTGACTTTTCAAAAGAGTTCTTACTTTTTCCCCAATAGTCATTTTGTTTGTTTGAATAGGCACCACTCACCTATAAATAGTTGATGAATTTGAAGAGAAAGACACACCGTGATCCACAAAAGTTCGATTTTTATCTTATTCATTTGTTTTAGTCAAATCAAATACTGTGTTTCAATGATTCTATAGAATTGAAGTCTAACTTTACATATAAGGAAATCCGTTCTATATTGGGAGACAGTTCTCATCAACCTTCAAGCACCGTGAAGGGAAAAATCTGTCTTAAGGACATAGTGTATCTACACTAGGCTCGGATTTAATTAAGAAGTACAAAACACTTACAAGACAAAATGTTTGTATAGTTTGGTAATTGATAAAGAGTAAGTACAATTAAGTTGTATATTCATAACATTATGTTAGTTGTAGCAGCCCCTTGAGTAGCAATCTTGGATCTGCCCCTCTCTTCCATCATGTTAGATTGATTAGTTAGGTGTGTTATGATATACTTTTGGCATGGCATTCCTTGTTAAGAGTTTCAATATAGTTAGGAACACATATTTATAGCAGACCTATCCAAATCAGAACATGCACCTTTCAGTGAGATCTAATGGTAGTAGGAAATAAGTATTACCACAATCTTTGTCGAGCTAGAAGAACAATATGAAAGCCTATATGATTGCAACCAAGACAGAGAACTAAGGATATAATGTGCCAAACAAGATCTCAATGTCTACTTGTGTTAGATACTCTGTAGGTGGTTAGTATGATAATTCCTTGATACATGTTTTCTTAGCTGCAATGGGTGGACTCAGAAGCTGTGAGAGTTCAAAAGATGAGATCATTTGATATATGGGGTGTTAGAATTTCCAATCTATGACAGTTAGAACTTTGGTTTCTATCTTCTGAAACGAGCTAGCACAGTGGAATAGAAGTTTGGGAGCATCAAACTTGAATATGGGATTCCGGCTTTTTGATGTGCTTCATTCAATCTTAAAAATTGTCATGAGGCAAGTTTTAAGTTTTAGTAAAGATATATGTTTGACAATTTGTAATTGCACTTGACTGAGGTGCATGACAATCCAACTAACTAGAAACTTGATTCATTTTGGCATGCTTTGTTTCAGCCAAGGATTTCAACATTAGTTATTGCTTTTCTTCAAACTAAGATTCTCATAGTGTTAACTTTTGCAACAAAATTGTACTGAACTTTCTGTGTACCTTCAGGTGAACGAAATTGCATCGGCTGCTGAAAGCATTGAAACAGTGAAAATGTTGAAGTGAGCTGGATGGGGAGTCATGGCCAGTCACCGATGGTATGCAAGGCAACTTTGTTCTTAGAAAAAGAGAAAATTAGAATGAGTACACTTCAAACCTTAAATGTTACTGAACTCTATGAGGATACTTAATTACGTGCAGTGGTGAGATTGAAGATACTTTTCATTGCTGATCTCTCTGTGGGTTTGGCCATGGTAATATCTTGATGTGAATCTTGAATATATATTTTATTTGCTGCAAACATTCAGAAGAGTCATTTATTTTGTATTATAAACATTTTGTGGCTGAAATAAAGGTCAGATCATGGCAGGATCTCATACAGGTCAGAACGTCTTGCAAAGTACTATCAGGTGTTACTCTTATTTGGACATTCATGCTTGTTTTCCTTTCATTTTTTAGGATCAGTTATTTGGTTCTTATTATAGTGCTTCAAATTCGTATGTTGTTTTTTCTCTAGGCGTAGTTGTTGCGATTTGAAAAGAAACTGGGTATTGAGGCACTCTATGCCGAGGCAACTTTGCGCAAGCCTGTTGGAATATATATGTGAGCAATTTGCAGGATCTATCCGAGTTTTGGGTTACACTGATTAAGACTGGAGGTATCTTTTATTTTTCATCAAGCTGAAGCAAAGTTTTGTTGTTACAGTTAAGAGCATGCATCTCAAATGTCTTGGAGTACCTCAAATAGAAAAAAAATAATAAAAAATAAATACATAAATAATCCATTCATCCAATGATCACTTACTTTGGAGGTAATTAGGTTAACAAATTCTATAATTAATTGAAGAAACCAATCGTAACTGGTTGAAGAAATGAAGAAATCGATCCCTAGTTGATGATGAGAGAGAAGCATCAATGGAGATTTAGAGTGCTTGTGATTAGGGCAGGGAATCGGTGACCATGTCTACATTGATGATAAAGACCCTGACCTTTATTAAATTTTTATGAAAAAATTTCTAACTTTGTCTTCTTTGGCATACATCCATGTCTACACTAGTATGCCAAAGAAGATAAAAAAGGAACCCTAAACTATGTTCTAAAAAAAAACACATAATATAAGTAAGTGGACCATTTTACAAAAAACTTCACATCGATAAATATTGACATATTTGTAGTTTTGTACTGTGATATATTAATATCTTGACAAATTATATATTGGAAAAATGTTGTGTATTGACATTTTTTGATATTTTGCAGCACTTTGTACTGTGCTATAGTGAGATGCTTAAATGGTATTATAGTAGAGAGGTTTTTGTTGAATATTTTTTTAATAGTGTGGGAGTGTGGCTAGAATTGAATTTGAAGGTAGTGGTTGTCATGTGACACGTGAGTGTAGTTTGGGTGGAAGGTGATGACAAAAGATGCGATCATGTGGTAGATTTTTTTTTATTATTGAATCTATTTTGTTTGTCGATGATAATATGTTACATAGCCATGTGGATATTTGATTAAGTAGGGTTGGTTTGTATGTTCAAATTTCTCAAATTAGTTGAAATTTTGAAGTGATATGCAAAGGTTGTCCTAAGCTCCAATGGCAAGAACTGTATTTTGGCTACACTTGGGTAGTGTTTCAAAAGTATTTTAGGTACACTTGTAAGACTTGTAACTGATTAGGAGATTGTTTGAGTCAGCGCGGGAAGCTACTAGGACCACAATCGCCACATACATGACAATGCCCAAACTATATATATTTTATTGAGTATCTAGAGGTGTTTGTTGTATTCTGAGCAGGAATGGAGCCAGGATTCTAAATCAGGGGGTGCGAGATTATGTGCACACCCCACCTCAAAATAAAAAGTATGTAATTTTTTTTTGTCAGAAGGTCTAAACAATAAAGATCAACAAAATTATGTATTTATTTCAATTCACAAAACTAGAGTGGCGTTGACTACTAAGAATTTAATATGGACTGATGAAATTAATTACTTACACACTTAAGCCATTAATTGATACTACTATGTCTATATATATCTGTATAATCTAGTCACAAGTCTATAACAATTCAACAAATTGTTTAATTTTTTATAATACTATAAGTATATATAACTCTACTATCATGTGGAGAAAACTATAAAAGATTACCATTGAAAGTAAAAAAAAGTTACCTTGTTTTGTTTTTTGTTTTGTTTTTTTGTTTTGTTTTGTTTGTTTTTAAATAGAAATTTGATTGATAATTAATGATAACGAGTTTTACAAATAATTATGACAAACGTGTAACAAGATGCCGCCTCAAGTCCTTTCTGAATTTGTTTTTTTTTTATCTGTTTGCTTGTGACACCTTGTTGCATGCAGTCATGTGTTGTTCCCTGCAGACAAATGTAATTAGCTCTCGTTCCATCTTACATGCTCTATTGGTCCTCAGTTCGTTGTAATTTTTAGCTGTTGAATCTGATTACTTGAGTGTCGTTTTGTTAAATGAGTATACATCTTGAAAAGTTGGTAACTATTTAAGGCAGGAGCTCTATATTATTCTTTTTGTTATTCTCTGGCAGGAATTTCGGTGTTCAACACGTCTCTTTTCAGTCTGCAATGTGGGAATGATAAGGACGAGGCTGTCTTTCAAAGGAAAAAGCAACTTATAAACTATAATAAGAAGGTTAAAGCGGGGATTAAAAAAGCAGGTTTAAGTGACAAACTGTTAACTTTATATAATGATATAAGTCTATATAACTCTACTATCATGTGTGGAGAAAACTATAAAATATTAACATTGAAAGTAAAACATTATATATCTTATTATGTTTTTTTTTTTGTTTTTTTGGATTGAGGTCTGATGCTTGTTTAAGAACTAAGAGTGAAAGAAACGAGGGAGGGCTTACGGGTTTGTTACCAACAACCTGCGTCTCAAGTATTCTCTAAATTTGTTTTTTGTTTTTTGTTTTTTTTTGGGTTGAGGTCTAACGCTTGTTTAAGAATTGAGAGTAAAAGAAAGGAGGGAGGGTTTACGAGTTTGTTACCAACAACTTGCGCCTCAAGTATTTTCTAAATTTGTTTTTTGTTTTTTGTTTTTTTTTTTGGGTTGAGGTCTAACGCTTGTTTAAGAATTGAGAGTGAAAGAAATGAGAGAGGGCTTACGGGTTTGTTACTAACAACCTGCGCCTCAAATCCTTTCTAAATTTGTTTTTTTAGGGTTCAGCATTGCTCTTTTTAGTCCGCAATGTGGGAATGATAAGGACTAAGTTGTCTTTCAAAAGAAGAAGCAACTTAGAAACTTTGACAAGAAGGTTAAAACAGGGCTTAAAAAAGCAGGTTTAAGTGACATATCTTCTGTTCACGGCTTTGTGGTGACTGATGGAAGTTGGTCCAGTCCCTGGGATGGGGGCAATGCAGCTATAATATGTGATAACAAGTTGAGGCTGGCCTGTGTTATTCTTGGTTTTGTTTGTGAGGTAGACAACAATACGACTGAAATGTTTGGAATTGTTAGAATTCCAATGTGAAGAAGCTATCAGGATGGCTTTGGTTTGCCTCCAGAAGAAACATTACGCCTTTTTATTTGCACAGATAGTGAAGTTGCGTTGCAATTCATTCGGAATGAACAAGAAGACATTCCAGTTCATATGCAGACTTGTCATGAGAAGGGCATATTTGAGTACAAGAAAATTCTTGTATGTAACTTCTCCTGTTAAGATGACGTATGGTAAGGTGAGTACCCCGCTGATCGATGGAGCACATATTCGTACTATTTTTCTAGGAAATTTCCCAAGACCACAATTATTCAAAGTAAAGATTTCCACAAATTTCCAAAGTCGATCCTTGATAAGTTGAAATGGGTCGGCAGGTGTTGACTATTGATTAGTCTCGAAATCCATATAGATAACTTTTGAGGTTGGAGTTGTTTGTTTTCTCCTATGAATATGATAGGAAAAGAGATAAACTTTTATTAGCGTTGCTTTTTATCAGATTATGAAATGAATGTAGGAAGGCACTTTAGGAGCTTCACACCTTTTAAAGGAGGTTATAATATTGTAGAGATTATACACTATACTATCAGTATCGATTATATCGGCTGATTAATCTCCGTATCGCTTGTAACTCGATAAAATTTTGCCATTTTTTAATTTTTTTCTCATTGAACCGATTTAATCACCGAATTGACCAATTAATCAGCCGAAATGACCGATTTCTCACTAAATCGATAAATTTTTTTATTGAAAATATCGGTTCCCCACCCAAAAAATACGTAAAATTAACAAATTGGAGTTTTAAACCGTATTATTTATAATGGAACCTAATAAGCACACAAAGCTAAAAGTTTACTTATTTTCTTATCTTAACGAATGTTAAATATACAAAAAATTGTATTATCTCTATAATATATATATTATCTTTTCTCTCTCTCTCTCTCCTTATTCTTTTAAATATTTAACATAATTGTTGTGTTTGACATATTTGTAATACTCTAAAATTGAGTTGATTAGATATGATCATGAAAATTTGATATTTTTTGTTGCATCTGGGATAACTATTTAGAAATATCTTGTATGATTATATTATTATATATTTTGAAAAGGTCATATATATATATACATCCGATATAACCGATTAATCACCAATTCACCAATTAATCGCATGTCGATCCTCAACCGATTAGTTTAAAAAACCGATTTTAACTGCTTAGATTATACACATCACCTCTTTTGCACGTATATAATTCGCCATGGTTTGAAGTTCCCTAAATTAGGTCCCATCAAATTGTGTCAACAAATATTGCATGCGAGTGGGGTTTTAAGGTGTGATTTGGACCTTATCTTAACGAATGTTAAATATACAAATTATTGTATTATCTCTATAATATATATTATTTTTTTTATTTTTATTTTTTTTTCTTCTTCGCTAAAAATTATCTTTTCTCTCTCTCTCTCTCCTTATTCCTTTAAATATTTAACATAATTGTTATATTTGGCATATTTGTAATACTCTAAAATTGAGTTGATTAGATATATATGATCATGAAAATTTGATATTTTTTGGTTACATCTAGGATAACTATTTAGAAATATCTTGTATGATTATATTATTATATATTTTGAAAGGGCCAGATATATACATCCAATATAACCAATTAATCGCATATAGTTTATAAAACCAATTTTAACTGCTTAGATTATACACATCACCTCTTTTGCACGTATATAATTCACCATGGTTTGAAGTTCTCTAAATTAGGTCCCATCAAATTGTGTGAACAAATATTGCAGAGCATGCGAGTGGGGTTTTAAGGTGTTATTTAGACCTTAGTTTTCTACTGTTGCAATTTGAGAATCAGTATTATTAGTTATTAGACATACCCCAATTTATAATTGGGAATTAGACAATGGGAGCCGGCGCAACACTTCAAACCTGATTTTTTTTGGTACATATACTTCCCCTTAACGCACCACCAATTTATAGCATTGTAATTTTACAATCATTGATAGTTTCCTCTCCTTGTGGAGCCACATGTGAATCTCCATGTGAATTATTAAAGTTCAAGATGATCAGATTTCTTGGTGTGCAGAAAGATGTACAGAAAATGAATTAAGTGTGTCGTGTATTCAGATTATAAGCGACGGTTATATACATTTGTGGAATAATACAACTCTTTTGCACACGCAAGCATTTCTAAGCCGGATTAAAATTTATAAAACAAAAGGCTCAAATTAATAAAATTGTGACCCCTCGAATATGATACAACGATCACAGAGTATTGTGCAATTGTGGCAAAGGCTACTGATGACTTGAAAGAATGATACAAGCGTCTCCACCTGCGATCGCTGGAGGAAGCAGGAAGCTACTGCAGATCTTTAAATGATCATTCAGAAATCAGGACAACAAATAGAGCAAACAAAAGGTGCAATCACACCCTATGAAAATGTTCCCTGTGCCGATGCTGCCATGTGCTAAGTACTTATAATTATAATACATTTGGCATCATTCTTATCTTCCATTGTAGGCCTTATAAGCCTTTACGGACGATCCTTCATCACATTTAAGAATCATAATCTATGTCAGTAATATTCTGGGAACTTGAACTCTTAACCAACTGTTCTTGTTCATTGTAAAGATCACGGTTATCACATGGAGTTCCATGCAATGACATTCTCCACTCGTGACGTTTGAGATTCCACCAGACATCTCACTACCAATACATATGCCAGCACTGGTGTATAGAGAAATCAAAGTAAATTTAGTTAAATATATAATCGGGTTAATTCTCTTGAAGGGATTGAGATAAAAATCAGTATGTAATTAGTTTGAGACCTCACCATAGACTGGACGACAAGGTTTCGAATGAGAATATTTGTAGAAGGCTGGCCATAAGCAATTCCGTACTGATCCCACACACTCTATAGAACCCATCCTTATTGTTCCACCAATATCTCACTAGAAGCGCTTATTTACTTGTATCTATCCATGTACGTAATGATCAGCTCTTCAATCAGATAATAAGAGAGGTTAATTATGTGATGAAAAAAAAAGATCGCCCTTCATTTATTCATACTTATTAATTATTAAAGCCTACAAAACACACGACGACATGTTCACTGGCCTTTACACAAAGCTCATAATTAAAACCACCAAGGGTGACTATTATTGACATGCAAGACTTGGCTGGAAAGGGGATTTAAATCCCCAGACTAGAATCACTAGATATCTAGGCCCATTCTTGACGAATTTCGCAGTACTGTGGCTCGACACCGCACATCTGGGGAAGTTGTTGTGCTTTCCTCATCATCTCTTGGATTATTTACTGACTTACAGGAGTTTAATACTTGTGACTCTTGGTGTGGTGCAATGGCCACAAATGTTACAGGGACTTACAGGACAGCCATGCATGTCCATTACCAAAGAAATCAGCATGGGACAAGACAATGTTGTTTCCACTCGCTTTTGATATGCTAAATCAAGAGAGAATATTGTAAAATGTGAATGGAAACACTGTTTTATTTGACATGAACACATAAAAGGCAGACCTCATCAATAATTTAGATTCCGAACCTCACGACTCTGTCATCCCCTACTCCCTTCCAGCATGGATTCCTTGCTTAAAAATGACCTGTGATGTTGCAATTTACAACAGATATTTCCATTAGTAATTTCATTTCAATATTGAGTGAGTACAAAATTTTACGCACAAAATCTCTGCTGCAGCAGGGAACTTGTATACACTAAAGAATGTGCATTCTGTCTTAGAATGCATAAATTAAGAAAGGCTCATAAGTGCTCTGGCATATGCCATTGGCAAGTACATTAGTTTCTTTGCCTTCCCTACATATGCCCGTTTTGTGAAGTTGTTGTACTCATTTGCTTCAATGACATCTAAGATCTGCCGATATAGCAACAATGATGCCCATACCGGCCATCTACTAGCTGCATTTAGGTTTGAAACACCCTTCTCTGCCTCATTGAAGAACATTCTCGCTCGCTTTATCTGACCTTTCATGAATATTTTCCATTTCTCAGTTACTTGGCCACTAAAGATATCTTCCTCTGATAGGCCAGCGCGTTGTAGTTCATCTAAAGGGAGATATATTCTTCCTCTCCTAGCACTGTTGTTCATATAACAAGAATGTCCATTATTAGTGAATGGTATAATGAATTTAAGTAACAGAACTTGCCAACATCAATCAAATCCCACTATTGTTACTACAATCTCCAAAATATATAATTTACACAACAAACTACACAAGAAACCAACACGTTCTTTTGAATATTTAAAATTTGTAGTACTTGAATGAAGAGAAACATACTCTTCTCCGACATCTCTGAGTATATTTGTGAGCTGATTCGCAATTCCAAGGGCTAGTGCAGCGTTGTAAACACTCGCTGCTGAGGCTTTGGAATTAGGAGCAATACCCATTACCGGAACGCTCATTAGTCCCACGGTCCCAGCTACATAGTAGCAGTATAGATAGAGCTCATCGAAGTTCTTGTATCTTGCTTTCTTCAAGTCCAATCTCATCCCATCAATCATATCCTTGAAGGGCTATTAATGCAAATGAAATGAAGTTAGTTTCAAATCCCAAATAGATATGCATCCAAATAGCATAGATTTCAGGTATGAAGATACCTGAATATCAATGGGGTATTTTGAGACAGTATGCGATAAAGCAGCATCATACAAGTCATAAGGGCGGCCTTCAAAGAGGTCAACCAACCGTTGCTCCCATCGATCAAGAGCCATGGGTGTAATGTGTGAAGCATTAGGTCCATCAACAAGCTCATCTGTTCTTCTGCACCATACTGGAAGGTACTAATACGTTTTAGAACTATGACATGTAATAAGCATTGAACATATGAAGTTTAAGACACAGGGTGTATAAGCATTTTCGAGTTTATAAGAACATGTCAACATAACATATATACCAAACCAATCAACACTGCAATTGAGAAACTTCTCCTTGGGAACACAGAGTATGCAAAGCTCTTGGTATGACTGATATAAGAGCTGAGCTCACAATCATGATCAGGGGGTAGTCTTGGAGCATACTGGCAGTTTACACATTGCTAAAAATTCTTCTTGCGGTAAAGTTTGACACATTGGAATTTTCATTCAATTTGGTTACCAAGACACGAATTCTGCAAGTTGACATACTATCATACTCCTAACGCCGTAAGTACAACTAAGGTAGAGAACAAGGCCTTGCTTTAAAACAAAATTGAATAGATCAACAACAGTTCTTAAAGTGGCACAAGAAGGTATTTAAGATCATCGAGCACTAAGAATGCATGTACCGTTTGACATTGGTTTATAGAAGTATACCGTATATGGCCCAGATAGCTCTTTGTCGCTCTGGAGTCATAAGCAATGTTCCTGGAAAATCGTAAAGTAGAGATTAAGTTTCACATTTTGGGCCATATAAACGTGTCATTTAAATCATGAGTTCTGCTATTGCAGCCTTCTTGTCAATGATTTCATGTAATGTAAGAAATTTTTTGAAGTAAAAATTCTCCATACACTAACACAATACAATTTGAGAACTTATTCAGATATAATATTTTGTCCCAATCCAGCAATCCCCATCTTACAATAACACTGACCCATGGCCAAGATATTCATTATAACGAGCTACATTCTAAAGCAGTTGAATAAAGACTGAGCACAACTCAGGTATCAACTTTGGACTCTTGATTGGATCCTAACATTCCACCACACCCTAAACCAATGCTCCTCAACGGCACTAGTGAGCCCTTTCACAGTCGCCCCTACATTACTCGAACCTCGGGACACGTATGTAGTAAACACTCAAACTACTTATGCCTGAAGCACCTAAGCTAGGCAGACTATACAAACCATAATCTAAGAACTATATCTTCTTGCCTGAGGGTGCTATAATTTGTAAGTTTGCTAGTGTTACTGCCACATACCTGAGTTCATAATCAGCCAACGCCATAGTTTATTTATCTTCTTGGTAATTGGACTCCTCACAGTCACTATCAAAGCCTCCATATATGACTCCCATGAGGCCATGATGGCAATGAAGATAGTCCATTTATTCTCTTTTGACTAGAAATGAAATTGGTAATAAAAAATTCCTAGTGTTAAATAAAGTAATAATGGCACTAATGGCTACCTGTCAAACCTGAATAACTTAATAACTTAACAGAAAAACATTAAAGAAAGTAAAACAGAGGAAGCAGAGGGAAGAACAATTGACTACCTAAGTAAAATGTCTTTGCATATTCAGCACAGACCTCACCACATCTATCATAAGCTTCATTCAAAAGATTTGGATTTGTCATAGCATCAGCAGCATCTTCAGTTCTATGATCCAAAGATCTTCTCTTCAATAACTTCTCTTCTCCAACCAAAGCAGCTTGCTTAAGAACTACTTCATATACTTTCTCTTCAGAAGTTCTCACTACTTCACTTCGTAAAACTGAATACCCAGGTGACAAATTCACAAATGAACAACCCCTTCTCTTATTTCTTAAATTTAATCCCACCCCTTCAAATCTCAGTGTAGGGGAGCGATACCCTCATAGGGCATCGCACTCGCGTGGAGCATAAGCGAACTGAAGATAGCGAACTCCAAGACAGACCTGAGAACAGCGCCTCTAGCAGGCACTCATAGATTAATCCAAGGCGACCTCCAAGACCGACCTTCGAGTAGCTCGAGTAGGTGGTGCGAACGAAGACATCTCAGTACGAACACTTCATCGAATATAGAACGCTTCGGATAGAAACACATCCCACCTGGGGTAATGATTGCCAATATCTTAGTGGTAATCTCAACACCGGGAAATAGGGACTACCGCATCTACCCCCAATCATAACAGATCCAACCCAACACTCATCCGCGATCTCCACCCTACATTTGTACAAAAGAATACACGTGTCGGGAAGGATCTCTCTCTCAAACTCTATAAATACCACCTCCATGGAACTACGCCGGACCGATTCTTCTCCCCCAGAAAAAGGAAAACGAGAGAAGATACGTAGTGGCAGGTTTCACAAATACAACGACCTCGGTCACATCAAAAATCCTAACCCTTCCCGTTCATCCTAGTAGTAATTAGGAGAAAACCAAAACGCTCCTTTACATTGGCGCCGTCTGTGGTTTCGATTACTGGAGAACCACTTGAGATCATCTCTAATTCTCCAGCCCACGAAGCATGGTTAGCATAGAAGCACAAGTTCAGAACCTTGCTCACCAGTTGGGAGTCACGAATGAGAGCATTTCCTTGCTCAGGGAGGAAAATGCTACCTTACGCGCTCAGGTGGATAGTTATCAGCAACAACAAGTCGGAAACGGAGCTGAACACAGCATCAATGACGTTAATCGCCAGCCTTTAACGAAGTTGTCCCAAAAGAATTGGCCGGACCTCTGCAAAAGAAAGACTCGTCACGATTTGTACACAAGATGCTTAAGACGATCGCAAGATCTCCGGCTCACCGCAGAGGTCCTCGGAAATCCTCCCACACGACTTTATCCAAACCACGCTTTCCCATGTAATGACGGCAAAGACTCCCTCGGTCGATGTGGCCCGCTATATTCAAAGTCCGCACTTTACGGTTCACCCGAAGTTCGATTATCTCCACTGCGCAGATTATTTCCAACCGACCAAGGATGGCGCTCTCGATTGGTTCTTCTCACTGGAGTCTGATTCTATCAACACCTTCGAAAGCAACTTTATCGATTTGTTCGCCAAACAAAGACGCACAATAACAGCGGAAGAAGGCAGATCTTGATTCTCTGTTTCAATTATCTTTCAAGGAGGGCGAAACTATTCGTGAATTCCTAGGACGGTTCAAGACCGAACTGCTGGGCATGGAAAGTGGCTTGAAAGAATCTTTCGCCACACTGGCTTTTTCTAATGCTTGCCGAGTGCGCAACAGCGACCTTGCTAGGTCGTTGATGAAGGAACGCCCAGAGACATTGTCCGAGCTTTACGCTCGCGTCGACAAGTACATTAAGTTGCAGGAAACCTTAAAACTCCGTGGTTTAGCAGAGAGCCACGAGGTCGCCGAAGTCTCAGATCGTTCCCCACGGCGCAGAAGCGCCAGTCGCTTCGCACCACCAGAAATCGCCCCGATCGATAACATAACAGAGAGTTTATCGTCCTCACTCGCTCCCCGACCACATACCGATAAGATCAAGCGCTACCATTTTTCCGGCAACCATCGGGCAACCCGCAGATCGACTGGGCAAGCCTTTTGTGCATTTCATAAAGCAAAGTGCCATGAAACCGATGCATGCCGGGGCTCAAGCATTATCTCCAAGACCGGTGGAAGCCGGTTATATCAAACATTACACTAGTATTCCCGATGGCGACTGCGTCCATAAAGTTGATAGCTTCGTCGGTAATGCGTAGTCGATCTCCACCTCACCGTTACCGCCAGAGGATACAGTGCTCGTCCTCACAAGAGGACGCCTTCGCGATCGATCTCGCCACGAGAGAAGGCAAAGACTCGTCCGATCGCGGACAATGCTCGCGACTATTCATGTGATTACTTTTCCGACGATTCCGCGACCTCTTCCCCGAGAAAAAGACGTCGGGTTGGCTCTTCAGAAGTCTATCATTTTACTTCACAGCAGCTCACGCCTGGTTCAGTCGCGCAAGCAGCGATATCACTTTCACAGGAGGCCGACTTAAGCAAAGTTTGCCTTCCTCATAATGACGATTGGTCGCTCATGTCAAAATCACCGACCGGACCCGAACCAAGCGCCATTCCGATCGACCCCGGCGCCTCTTGTGACATCCTATTTTACCACACTATGCAAGAGATGAACCTCCCCAAGTCGGGCTCTCGTGAACCTAATCGCCCCTTTACGGGTTCAATGGCTCCGAGTCGACCCCATTGGTGACATTATCTTACCAAGATCGGTGGGATCTCGCTAAGATAAAATTACCGTAATACTCGGTTCTCGCTTCTCGACAAAGAAGTCGCCATACAATGCCATCCTAGGGCGACGCGATTCATCGATGCAAGCCGCACCATCTACCATCTTTTTACATCAAGTTCTCCGCTTCCCGGACCTCGAGGCATGATGGAACTTCGAAGCAATCAACTTGAAGCGTACCATTGCAACCAGGTCCAATCAACAGATGCACCTGCTCGTGGAATTGCTTCCCACCATACAGGAGCCCTCCAGTTACACAATGGCACGGGACTTAGTCGCAGAAATCCAACCCGAATCGCCAAGCGTAACGGGGGCTCCTCCAGCGAAGTTCTTCCATCGCCGATACCCGCACTCGCTTCCCCGAGTCCTCGAGACGCCAAAGCAGACTTCCAAAGATTCGAACCAACGCCGCTGACTTTGTCGGCATTACCTTTGTCAGTTAAAGTTTCAGAGATCGTCTCAGCTCATTTCAAGCCGCCACAATTGTCAGCCGCAGCCGTTCCATCCATCAATGTGCTTTGCAGCCGTGGCCCCCCTCCCCGTCGTGGATACCCCCGGCAGTTGCCGAAGATCGCCCACATTCAAATACCCGGTCAAGTCGCCCCACCAGTGCTCGATCTCCTCCGATAGCGAAGTCGCTAGGCAATGTTTCGCCATCACCGTGAAAAACCTCCAAATGCGTAAAAAGAAAGAGTGAATCTTGGTACACCGAAGACGACCCCAAGTTTGTGTATGTAGGGGCTAACCTCGACCCCACACTCAGATCACAACTTGTAAATTTCTTATCTATGAATAAAGATGTTTTTGCTTGGTCGATATCGATGTGCCCGGAATCGATCCTAACTTCGCCATGCCACAAATTAAATGTGAACCCCAATGCCAGACCAGTTCGACAACGACCTCGTCGACTATCCCTGCGTTTTCAAAAAGCCATCAACGACGAGGTCGAAAAACTCAAGCAAGTCGGTTTCATCAGAAAGGTTGACTACCCCGAGTGGATTGCCAATATTGTTGCCGTCCCCAAAAAGAATGGCACAGTTCGCTTATGTGTCGATTTCACAAATGTCAATCAGGCCACGCCTAAAGATAGCTTTCCCTTGCCTCGCATTGACCAACTGGTCGACCAAACCTGTGGTCACGAACTCCTCTCCTTTATGGATGCGTACAGTGGGTACAACCAAATCCCACTCGCCGAAGAAGATCAAGAGAAGACTTCGTTCATTACGGAACAAGGGATATATTGTTACAACGTCCTCCCGTTCGGTCTGAAGAACGCTGGAGCCACGTACCAACGCTTAGTCACGGACATGTTCAAAGACATGTTAGGCGACACCATGGAGGTCTACATTGACGACATGGTGGTCAAAAGCAAAAAAGCTGGCGATCACCTCACCCACTTAGAACAAGCGTTCTCCAGACTACGCCGTACGGGCATGAAGTTGAACCCCGAAAAATGCCTCTTTGGGGCGTCCTCCGGCAAGTTTTTAGGGTATCAGGTGTCGCAGCCATGGATGGGATCGGCCAATCCTCGACTGGATCCGAAAGCATTCTTGACATGCCCGATCCACGACAAAGAAACAGATACGGTTGTCGAAATGGTCGCGGGCGCTTAACCGTTCATATCAAGGGCCTCGGATAAGTGTAGACCGCTCCTACAAATCAAAAAAAAGGCGAGCCGCTCTCATGGAGCGATCAATGTCATCATGCATTCGCTACTCTCAAAGAGTATCTCACCACGCCCGCCTTAGCCAAGCCGCATATGGATGGAGAGACACCGGGCTTTATCCGCCAGATCCGATTTCGCCATCAGCCGGTTCTTTTAAAGAGGAAAACAATTCGAGAAGCCGATCTACTTCACGAGTAAGACACTCACGCCAAATTTAAAAGAACTACTCCTTTCCCGAACGAGCCGCACTCGCTTTGTCAGATTCCGCGACGAAAATTCGACCGTACTTCCAAGCACATCCAATCAAAGTTCTCACCGACCTTCCATTGAAGAAAGTCCTTCATAAAGAAAACAAGACTACTCGAATGGCGGTTTGGGTCGAAGAACTCGAGAACACCACATCGAAGTTCGTTTCCGCGACTTCGAAAGGTCGTCGTTCTTGATTTCCTCGCAGATTTCCCACCGAAGACCCCAATTGGGAGCAAGAAACCGAGCTCCCAAACACGCAAAACGCGAAATCAAATCACCCCGGTCTCTTTTGTGGATGGTTCGAAAATAACCTCGGTGGAAGCGGCATCGAGTCGCCTTAGTTTCCCCGACGGAAATATGATTGAAAAGTCGGTTCAGATTGACTTTGCCACTTCCAACAATGAAGCCGGAGTACGGCACTAATTAGGGGACTAAGGATGGCGCTGCGCAGCTCGGTGTCGAAGAGCTCCAAGTCTTTAGTGACTCGCAGAATCGGTCGCTCGCCAGTTGCAAAAGAGTACACTACCCACGGCGGTAACCTTTCAAAGTATCTTCGTGTCGCTCATCGCTTATTGCCTTCTTTTAAGCGGTACACATACATCATTTCTTTTGCGAGGAGAATCGCCACGCAGATAGTTTAGCTTATTTGGCTACCTGCACTCGAAAGTTGCTCCCCGACAAGTTCTCATTGAGGGTAGTCGATCGACCGCATACCAAGTCGACCATACCTTGATGATAAGCGACCTATTTCCTCTCTCCCCGCCACGGTTGAGCCAAACATGGATGCAACCCATCATCGATTATATCCAAAGACGGCAACGCCCCCCCGAGGAACGCATCAAGGCCCGCAGTCTCTTTATCAAGCTCGTTATTGTTTAGTCCAAAACAAGCTTATTCAGAAATACCGGTGGTCCGCGACTTACGATGCATTACCCCGCATCGTGGTCAATTGATTTTTGCGTAAATTCACGGGCGAATGTGGAAATCACGCCGGGCGTCCGCCATTAGCCCACAAGGCCATCTCTCAAGGATATTTCGCCCCGGATGCGATCGATGCTAAAGCATACGCCCTCAAATGTCTCAAATGCCAAACGCTCGCCACAATATCATCCAACCCGCCATTAACCGACAAGATAGCGAGCCCGCGGGCCATTTCACATGTGGGGCATGGACATCATGGGACCATTCATTCCACGTAAGAGTAATCGGGCTCCGCTTTGTCCTAGCTGCCACCGACTACTTCACCAAGTGGGTCGAGGCCATTCCCTCAAGACACGCCAAAGAGTCCCATGTCCGCAACTTCATCCGACTCATATTATCACCAGATTTGTTTACCACATACACCGGTATGGACAATGGGCCCTCAATTCAAAGGCCGAATAATCAAAAGAGTTCCTAGCCAAGTGGAAGATCATTCATGCGTTCTCTACTCCGCAAAGACGCCGAGTAATGGTCAAGCGTAGCCGAACAAAGCTATCTTGGAAAATTTGAAGAAAAAGATTGAGAAGAATAAGAGCCAATGGCCAAATCATTGAAAACATTCTATGGGCTCACCGCACAACAAAATTCCCAAGATCGGGCGAAGTCGCCATTCTCCTTATGTTATGGCACGTAGCCGTAATTCCCACCGAATCGACCGTCACTACAACTCGATCGTAACTTGTCGAAGTCAGGGCATAACGACTCCGTTTATCACGGGCGACGCCGACTACTGAAGAAAAGCGGACTTAGCCGCCGCCGAGTCGCCTCTTATCGCAAACTCAAGAACTCCTACAACAAGCGAAGTTCATCCTAGGTCTTTTCAACCCGGTGACCTAGTGCTCAAAAAGACGCAGGATCGACTCCAAGTTAGCACCCACATGGGAAGGCCCCTACATAGTGGAACGCGTCGCCGGCAATGGAGCATACCGATAAGAACCCAAGAGGGGAAGATGTTGCCTCGACCTTTGAATACTTATCTATCCAAAAAATTTTATCAAGAGCGCCATTCATGTTGTAAATCTTTGTTTTCATTAATGTAAGACAAGTTTTGACCGGCCGACCGATACTATCTACTCCAATTTTGTTTAGTTATTTCTAGGATCGACTATTTGCGAACGCACGCGTATGCTAGCTCATAGCCTAGCCTCCAATTTTGTTACGCCGAGGACCTATATTTCTAGGATCGACTACAACGCCTTCAATCCGAACGCCTCGAGCCACAGAAAGCGCATACCTATATTTCTCGACTACACGAGAACGCTCATGTGCTACATAGCCTCTCCAATTTTGTTACGCCGAGGACCTATATTTCTAGGATCGACTACACGAAACGCCTCACCGAAAGCATGTACTCTCGTGAGCTCACAGTGCTACATAGCCTCTCCAATTTTGTTACGCCGAGGACCTATATTTCTAGGATCGACTACACGAGAACGCCTCAAATGAAAGCGCATACCTCGTGAGCTCACAGCTACATAGCCTCTCCAATTTTGTTACGCCGAGGACCTATATTTCTAGGATCGACTACACGAGAACGCCTCCAGGAAAGCACATAGCCTCCACTCCTGTTAAGCTCTCGCTACATAGCCTCTACAATTCTTGTTACGCCGAGGGCCTATATTTCTAGGGTCGACCATAACGAGAACACTCTCCTCGAAAGCAAACGCCTCCTTTTAGGATCTCACAGCACCATAACCCATCCAGCCCATCCAGCCTCGCCACATCAACGACCTATATTTCTAGGGTCAACTACTTAACAGACGATATTTCTAAGATCAAGATATTAGTTACACAAAAACACACAGCAAAGATGCATACACATCCAAAACAACGCTACATGACAATACGCCATCACAACTACGCCCACCGATCTGCCGATTACCCAGAAATCCAGATCGATGATCATTACAAAAATTCAACAAGTCTTGAACCGCCACTTTCGTGGAAACCACCCTCCTGAAAAAAGTCGAATCGCCAGTGCAAGCCCGAAAACACAGCTCTATTGTTTGCTCCCGTGATAAGAGAGAGGAATGTAGACTATATTCACAACTTATTTTACTTTACAGAGACGACGATGATCACCTTATCAATTTTCAAGAATGACATGCTTGTCTTCCGGTCGCGCTTAGTCGGCAAGCAAAGATGTCGAAATGAACCTCACCAGGTCATACTTTTTTCGGCCCAGAGCGCATAGGCGATACAGCTTCAAGATATGCCTTCTTCGCTTTTCGCCACACCTTCCGACATTTCTTCGCGATAAGCCGTCACAACCGCCAGCCCGCTTTCCAAATTACCACATCCGACACCAAGATAAATAAGCTTCAAGAAGCTACGCTTCGGGTACTTGGTGGACATATCATCCAGCTTCTTCTTGTCCACCCCCACGCAGCTCGCAGATCAACCCCAAATTCCACGCATGGTTACCACTAGTCTCGTAACGCCGACAAAGATCTTTCAAATTTTAT
Organism: Coptis chinensis; assembly: GCF_015680905.1. NCBI lineage: Eukaryota > Viridiplantae > Streptophyta > Magnoliopsida > Ranunculales > Ranunculaceae > Coptis > Coptis chinensis. The sequence goes on from NC_141464.1 coordinate 82,794,807, forward strand.
CATACCCTCGCGAGAAACCGCATGAACATAGTTAGAACACCGTGACTCCCGAAGTCGGTACAACAAAAGCTATCAAGAACTCACCAAACAAGCGCCATATCCATCGCCCCCAAAGTAGTGTCCCCATGTCCTCGTCCTCAACTTCTGCTTTATCACCATCTAGCACAATCCCCTTCAGAACGCTGGTCGCTATGGGGGCCGAGTGAAAGCTACAATCCGAGCGCTTCACCATCCGCTTCTTCCCCGCCTTTTCCTGTGTAGTAGAATTCGCTCCCCACGTCCTTACATGGCGGGGCCGAACTCTCACCTCTATCGGGCGACCTGCCCCCCACTCGTTCTTTCCGACGAGCGACCACCAAATTTTCGCCCACTTCGGCTGGGCGACTGAAGACAATCCGCCAGGGCGACTATCTCTCCTTGCTCGCTTATGACCCTTCGCTTCCATCAAAGAACCTTCCTCTTCCCTCGATCGCCATGAACATGAGGCTCAAACTCCATTTCCTCCATTGATAGAGGGACGCTTTCTCTCACAAACGCATCGACATCTAGCCATCTTACCCTAGCGTTAAAAAAGTTGCAACAAAGAAAGTTAATACTTACTCTAGGTATTTCTCAAACCGAATAACACGATAGAGAAGAAGCACATACCATGAACAAGCGCATGTAAAAAACAAAAGGCAAGAGCAGAGCAACGATGAGGAAGGAAAGCTTAGGCAAAACAATGACAAAACCTCTTGATGATATGTGGAGAAGCGGTTTATATTCCTTAGGAAACGCTCTTTTCCTAAGTGCCTCATTATCACCTTTGAGACGCCAAACGCCATCCGCCTCGCCATCATTATGTCCCATGAACCGCCAGTTCTCCCTACACGCGTCATGCACGCGAACGGAACACCGCAGCTTGGCGGCGATCAATCCAGAGTAATTCGACCGCATCTCGAGCCGACTCAAATGATCCGATGCTCACGCCAAGGCCGCGACTTCGCAATCTCAAGCACTCCAACAACAGACGCCCCCCATTTTACCAATCATAAGTAAGGAGGTCGCCACCACAATGGGCCTACCACGCTCCATTCTAAGCCGCGGTCATCCTACATCACTATGAGCGGGCGCACGACTCGCATATACACACAACACAAACTATTTACCATCGTGATATAAACAAGGGAAGTTCGTTTAATAGCTTTTATCAGATAGCCTTTCGGTTGTTGAGCCGAAGTCACCGAGATTACTCAGAAATCCAACCCGCCCCACACGAAGTTCGCCACATTCGCTACCCCCGATCGCCAAAAAACACCTACTTGTTCGTATTACAAGATAATAAACATAAGAAAGGCGAACCGCCTGTGTTACCCTGTGAAAACCGGGGCCTATATCAGATCAAAGACATAAGCCGATAAAAAGACAAAGAACAAATTTTACAACTCGGCCATCCCCACCACATTCACTACTCCTCCACGCCAAACGCTTTCATCGACCTCGAATTCTCCCGTCCACAATGATCGCTATGCCATCCAACTCTAAGCTCATCATCGCATCGTGTGCAACGGCTTTCAAATTTCGAGCCACCCCGCCAGCACGCCATAAGAGGCAATCGCCCCACCGACATCCCCTTTGAACCTCCTCCACCGAGGGGACGGACGCACAAATGGGCGTGTTCCTCCTTCAAGGCATTGTAGTCGGCCTCCGCTTCAACGGTTCAAGGCCCAGCCGCGGTCATATAGGCCCGATTAAGCGCCCCGAAAGCAACCTTCTTGGTGCAAAGGCGGCGTCGCTCAAATTCTCCCAATTCCACGGTAAGCGCTCGCGACATTATCTTCAGCAAATTCTTCTAGCTTTTTGCCTCAAATCTTCCGGCTCAGATCTTTCAACATCTTGGCCAGATTCAACGCTTCACGAGTTCTCTTCAAATCTTCCAGCCTCGCTCCCATCTCATGAAGCGCCCGACATTTTTCAGCTCCTCACCCAAATTTCAAAGACTATTTCCTATCCGATTCTCAATAATCATGCGATCTCTTTCAACTTCGAATCCCACCACCACCGCACGAACATACACATGGTTAGCACAACAACAATTTGCATAAGCAAGCAAGTACCTCGGGATGAAGTTATAGGCATACCACGATTGCGCAATTTCCATTCGCTTCAAGTTGTCGGGCTAACCCTTCATCTCTAGCTCTCATGGTTGCCATCCGTGAGCTATTTGTTCTAGCAAACAACCCGCTATCTTATCGATCCGGCGCTAGCCGCTTCGCTTTCAAGCAGGCCATGCGCCCATTCGCCCGGATAGACAAAATGTCCTTCCAGATCGTCCAGACGCGCCACCGCTTTTCGATTAAGCCTTTACGTGGGGCCTTGGCCTTTTCACCGGATCGATCGCGGCCCCAGCCGCAGATAACCGGACCCCACTCCAAAAGTGGCCAAGTCCATGACCCGCGCCAGTCGGGCTCCACTACGGCGAGATACCGCGGCCCCACCACCCACCATCGATCCGCCCGCGCTAGCACCATCTTCACGAGCATGTCGAAGCTACTTTCGCAGCTCGCCCCGCCCCGCCAGAGGCATCAGCGGCCTCCTCTCCGACCCGCCCCTAGCACGAAGCAAATAAAACCACCGGGCTCCAACTCTACAGAGCCTCGATCGAACCCCATTCAGCCGACCGCCTCGATCCTCCAAACTCCTGCGGTTCCCCACTAACAGCCGCCTTTGCCCCCCACCTCCGCCTCTCCTCGTGGTTATCGATCACTTTGTACGCTTCTCCATCACCCTCGCTTGCGCTCGACTTAGAGCCCGCCTTTTTGTACCTTCCTCTTCTCCCGGATCGCAGCCCCTCCCTTTTCCTCAAAGAAATGAGCAACCTCGGCAACTTCGCTTTGTTTTTCAAAGACGAGTCACCGAGCGAATCTTTCTATCTCCCCACGATCGGTTCACGCTTCACGTAAAACTCGCAGCCTAAAGCAAAACAAAGACTGTTAGAGCAGCGGCTATCAAACGCTCAAAAATAACAAATGTAAAAGTATTCCTACCCACCGGATATGTTACAAATCCTAGTTTGCGATACACCCGCCACACAAGAATTGCCAACTAGCAACAACGGTCTCTTAGTCCAGCCTCATTGCTTACTCCATCGACACCGCAGAACGCTGCGCCATGGTTTGCAAGCTAAAGTTCATGTTCCCCGATCGACGATCACATAGTGCTCCACTATATCGATACACCTATGTCATATTCCCCACTCGCTTCAAAGAGGTCGAACACCTTAAATAATCGCCGTGTTACCCACGAACCGACAGGGCGACTTCCAACAAAGCGCCAAGAAGTCGATACCGCTTTCGAACGGTATGTGCATCCGCGCCTCACCGGGCCCTCACAGATTATAACTCCACCGCTCGGGCGGGTTATACTCCTCACTACTTAACATTTTCACTTTCGGGCCGTGGTCAGATATCTCCGTGTCGTGACATTAATCCCATACGCCGCCTCACCGGGGAAGAGTTAGCAAAGACGACGGTTCACTCTTCTAGGGGGCACATCGCTGATGCCGACCTCTCCCCTCGACCGACGTATTAGCCACGCCATCTCCTCGACCGAGATCGGGCGCTACCCCCCCATCCTATCTTCTTCTTCTAACTCAACCCCACGCCAACACTTTACCGATTCTTCATCCTCGTGACTCTCTCCACAACTCAAAGATATCTCTGGACCTCCTCCCACCGAAAGTGTCATCGAATCGACATTATAACAACCCTTTTCTATCAAAGATTCAGCTTCTAAACCCTATAGCCTTTACAATAACCTACTTACTTAAAATAACGAACCGGACAGAGGAAAGCAAATGGAAATGGGAAAAAAAATGACAGAGCACTCACCGAAAACCCTAGTCGGGGCGCTTTGAAGAAGAAAAAAACACGGCAACTTTTTTCAGATTCCAAATCTGATTTTGTATAAACCGCCCGCTCAGCTACCAAGGAGTAATCATTACATCCTACGCTTATAGCCCGCACACGTTTCCAAGACATCGCCCTTTCAAAGCCCCCGCGATAACGCTGACATCGTTTCGCTTCAACCGCTACGATTCTCACGTGCACGTAAGATACAACTACCTTTTTCCCCGCCAGCCACCACCAGGCCACAATATTCAAAAGTGGCGCTCCACCACCGGTTCATCCACTCATGTTAGCTCACGCTCCACCACGCCGTCCGACTCTTTTCTCAAGAAGAAAGGCTTTTCCCCTTACACCAACACCCCTACCGGTAGGGTCAGGGGGGAGCGATATCCCTCATAGGGCATCGTGACTCGCGGGAGCATAAGCGAACCAAGATAGCGAACTCCAAGACAGACTCGAGAACAAAATTTAAAGCAGCACTCATAGATTAATCCAAGGCGACCTCCAAGACCGACCTTCGAGTAGCTCGAGTAGGTGGTGCGAACGAAGACATCTCAAGATTTAACACTTCATCAATATAGAACGCCCTGATAGAAACACATCCCACACCGGGGTAATGATTGCCAATATCTTAGTGGTAATCTCAACACCGAAAATAGGGACTACCGTGATCTACCCCCAATCATAAATGGATCCAACCTAACACTCATCCGCGATCTCCACCCTACATTTGTACAAAAGAATACACGTCGGAAGGATCTCCTCTCTCAAAACTCTATAAATACCACCCACCGGAACTACGCCGACTGATTCTTCTCTCCCCGTAAAAAGGAAAAACGAGAAGATACGTGGCGCTTAAACTTCACAAATGACCTCGGTCCACATCAAAAATCCTAACCCTTCCCGTTCATCCTAGTAGTAATTAGGAGAAAACCAAAACGCTCCTTTACACTCAGTACACAACTTAAACTCTCCTTAGGAGAAACTATAGTAGTCATCCCAAAACACACTTCAAGTAAAGCTTTACGTATAGAACAGTTGTAGTAAAGTTGATGAAGTGAAGTGTTAGGGGCCATTTGTTTTTGCCTCTTATAAGACCTTGAGGTCTTATAACCTCTTATAAGATGTGGCCCAGTGATTTTGGACATTTTTTTTGTTTGTTTTTTGCCTCTTATAAGAGGCATTCTACTAGAAATGTCTTATAAGAGGCTCCAATTCTATAAGTACCAAAATTAGATCTACTTCAATTCTATAAGTCTTATAACTTGAAAAATGACTCAAACACCTCCGGCCCATATACCCCAAATTTCATTTATCTCTTCTTCCATTTTCATTATCTTATTTTCCAAATAACTCTATTACTCTAACCACCACCGATTACCACCACCACTGCCGCCACTGCCACCACCACCATCACCACCACCACTACCACCACCATCATTACCTCCACCACCACTACCATCGAACTATTAAGAGACTATCACCACCACCACCACTACTACCGTACTATTATGACCAATATTATCACCTCCACTACCACCACCACCGTACTATTAAAACTATCACCACCACCACCACCGTGCTATTAAGACATCCACCACTTCTACTACCACCACCATCATCATGCTATTAAAACCAATATCATCACCTCCACTACCACCACCACCGTGCTATTAAGACCACTACCACTACCACCGCCAATTAAGGTAGTTTCCTAAAATTGATATTCTAATTATCAAAATTGATTTGAAATCGAAAACCAAACTATACGTTTATTTCAAATTAATATATTCAAGTTAAATGTGATGTAAAGTAGGGTTATATTTGTCAATTAACCATCTATAAGATGTCATGTATTTGTTTTTTTTCTATTTTACAAGTCTTTATAAGAGGAACTTAAAATTAAAAACAAACCACTTTATAAGACCATCTTATAAGACCCTCTTATAACACATGGTCTTATAAGACCCTCTTATAACTTAACCCAAAAAAACAAATAGCCCCTTAATGTGTGATATATAGCACTTGAACTTAAACTATATATATGTGTTTGGGTGTGTGAATGAAGAGCAAAAAAAGATACTGTCGACAAGTTGTTTCAAAAGGTCCAAACCAAAATCTAGGCTTAGGTAACACCGATGGTCAGTAGGTAATGTGGACGTGGACTAAAGTGAGTGCAGAGCAACTCCTTTCACGATTTGCATTCTGCAACACCTCGTTGTATAGTGTCGTGTCAAAATTGTCAGTTGTGATAAGTTGATAACTGATAACTGATAACTCCTTGAAAGGTGTACCACGGTTGCACCTATCTAATTTTCCATCGTTCTTGTTTTTCTTTCGGTGATCCATAGAGATAAGATAGGGTAATCTTCTTAGAGATATTCTTTGTTCCCCTTTTCCAAGCTGTCTCCAAATAATTTAATGAATAAAAAAATTGGGAACCAACAGCCAGTTCTGTCTTTTCTATGTGATACCACACATATCCATGTTACCTTCACCATCATTTTGGTTGGTTATAATAGATAGCTAGCTACCAGTCAAAAGGAATCAAAATGTCCCACGTCCTGTATGAATATTACGTGAGCAGTTAGCCAGTGGCACACATGCTCCTACTTTCTATATAAATCAGCCCATCAGTCAATCTTTCTCTAATATACTATTTGATTTAGAGTTTCTTACAGCACACACAAGTCACAGACCATGGTGGTGAAGGTGCATGGTCCTACTTTTACTGCAGCAACTAGAAGAGTTCTAGCTTGCTTGATCGAGAAGGGAATTGATTATGATATTGTACCTCTTGATTTGTTGAATCGAGCACACAAAGATCCTGAATACCTCAAGTTACAGGTACATTTTTTTTCTGGTCCATTCTTTAACTCTTTGTATGATTAACTTTCTGTTGAAGTGACTACTTATTAAAGATCTTATTTGATATGTTTATACAAAGAAAAAAATGTCCACATAGATCATGTTATATGGTAATGTTACAATTTTTGGTACACTCGTAGTTGTATAGGAGTGTTCTAGTGACTTGTAGAATTCCTAGGTAATATAGTGCCCCGTCTACTTCATATTTCATATTGGGCAGCCTCGCAAGTTGCTCTTAATTCTCCTATCAAGTACTCCACAACAAACAAATTAATACGCAGTGAATTGACGATTTATAATGTCCATTCTTGCAGCCTTTCGGAGTTGTACCTGTTATAGAAGATGGGGATTTTACACTTTATGGTAAGCTCATATCGTAAACCACCACACAAGAACTATAAGATGGCCATTCTGTATATGTTTTAGGACATTTCGATTAGTACTAAAGGGTGGCTTGGGTTTTAAATATGCAGAATCAAGAGCAATTCTAAGATACTATGCCGAGAAGTACAAGTCAGAAGGGACAGAGCTGCTAGGGAAGACTGTTGAGGAGAGGGGGGTTGTTGAACAATGGCTAGAGGTTGAAGGCCAGAATTACCATCCACCTATTGATACTCTAATTGTGCACCTAAAGGTCTTCCCTAAGATGGGTGTCCCAGCAGATATGAAACTTGTTGAAGAGAGTGAAGAGAAGCTTGCGAAGGTGTTGGACATTTATGAAGAGAGGCTCTCAAAGAGCAAGTACTTAGCTGGGGACTTCTTTAGCCTGGCTGATCTCTCACACCTTCCAGCCACAGAGTATTTGGTGAATGATATTGGGAAGGATTACATGATAAGGGATAGGAAGCATGTGAGTGCTTGGTGGGATGATATCAGTAGCAGGCCATCTTGGAAGAAGGTTCTCCAACTCTAAGGGCGTCAATGTGGAATAAGAATGCTAGGTTACTTTCTTTCTTTGATCGTTTTTGGACTGGGACTTCTTTGTTTGTTTTGATAGTAAGCAAATCATTGGTGATTGTTCAACTTCTTTATCAAATTCAAACATCATTTTAAGTCTCCAAGTAGAGTAATAAAATAAAAAGTTGTTCTACTCAGAATTGTTATTAACATGTTGTTTCCACATTATCACAGGCTCACAGCAAATCTAACAGCAGACGTCACTAATATATATAAAAGAATGATGTATACAAACCTTATAGACCTAACTCTATTCTTCAGATACATGCAAATACAAAAGATCCCCTCCATTCTCCAAGAACTTTCTCCTCCACAGAGGAAAGAAAAATGCATTTCTTCCAAAACCGTGGTAATGTGGACATGGACTAAAGTGAAGTCTACCAAGTAAAAGTGCTCACCTCTTATCTAAGGGATTGGTACAGAGCAACTCCTTTCACGATTTGCATTCTGCAACACTCGCTGTATAGTGTGGTGTCAAAATTGTCAGTTGTGATAACTGATAACTCTTTGAAAGGTGTTACACGGTTGCACCTATCTAATTTTCTATCGTTCTTGTTTTTCTTTTTTCTTTTTTTTTTTGAAACAAACATTGCATTGTAGACTGGACTGGACGTTATAGAAGCAGAGTTTCACCGACATGGGAACTCTATCACTACTAGCAGACGATAAATTAGACTTGGCTGATTCAGTCGTCATGAGATGTGCATGCTGAATCAAGCCCCTAACCCCTAGGACAATAAACAAACTTGCAGTAGCTAAAAGATAGTTTGAGATTCCTAATCTCGTGCAAAAAATAAACCCAAAAGACTCCATGACACATTAGCAGATTCTCCATTAAGATCCTGGACTATGCTCTTGCTATCTGAGCAAACGACTGGCCTTTCAACATTTTGCTGAAGGGCTTGTTCCAATCCTGCTTTTCTATGTGATACCACACATACTCAACCCTTTTTCATGGTGTAGTACGGGTGCTTTACATAGGCCCACTCCATGCCACCTTTTCAAACAACTCGTGTCTTGGGTCTTGGTACTTCAAATCCAAGCATCACAATACCAAGTTTCGAGCAATCCTATCTATATTAATATCCGTTTCTCCCAAGATGCTCATAGTGAGCCACATCAGCAAAATTTTTAAAATAGTCTCTATTTGAAAAATAATTACTTGCCTTCTTACCAAACTAACCCTGAATTTGGCCTGCTATCTAATTTAATATAAATTAAAATTGTCCTTTCATGTGTTATGCTAAAACAAAAAACAAAGCTACGCATTATTTCATTATTTCAAATGTCCGCATGGGATAAAAAAAAACAAATTCTAAAAAACAATGGATTAGTTAATTGATATGTATTAGTTATTGGATATGGATATGGATATGTATTAGTTAATAGTAGGGGTGGGCAATGGGCCGGGTCGGGCTAGCCCGGCCCTAAACATTTAAAGCCCTTAAGATATTAGGGTCGGGTCTCCTACCCTAAAGTCGACATAGGGCGGGTCGGGCCGGGTCACAAGTCGAAACCTCAAGCTCGACCACGACCCCCAAATTTCTTTAAAGGCTTTTTAGGGTTAGGGCTTTAGGGCCGGCCTATATATTTTTTTTTTCTACATCGGGTTTAAAACTCATTTATATTACAAAAATGTCACATAATCTACAAACTCAAAGTCCAACTAATCTAAGTAATAATCCCGTGATAAGTCAAAATTTAAAATCACATCCACAATCTAATGAGAATCAAGTCGTGAGGTTTCTATTTTGTTCTTCCTCTTGACTCAAACCTCACTAAAATTACATTTAACATTGAAATACATGACAAATAATTATATTATCATTTTAAAGGAAGAAAGTAATATATATAAAGAAGAAACATAATAGTTTTGGTTAAATGGTGGAAGTTGTTAAACTATTTGTAATATCATAAATTATTTCTATAATAGATTCAAACAAATATAATATTACCTTTTTTCTAATTTAAAAGTGATTCAAGCTTTGTATATGGAAATGAAAATATTGGCTTTTGAACAGTGATGGAGAAGGTTTGAGATTACAAATGTCATTTTTCCTCGACAAAGGTTGTTTTGGTTTTATGTTACAAATGTCCGCCTCAGATTTTGCTTTAATGGTGTGGAAGGAAATCTTTAGTTTTAGACTTGGCTTGGATGTGAATAAAAATATAATTTATAAGAAATAAGTGAGAAAAAGAAATTGGTATAATAAGTTATGGACTTTGACTTGATGATCAAGGGAATAAAGTCTTTATTTTATTAAATTTAGTGCTTTCATTGTTCTTCACATGTAGGCTGTAAGTTAAAGTTTTTGTTATATAAAACAAGTTATTGGAAGCATCCTTGGGTGTAAGTGATAAATTACAAAAGGACAATGTTATTTTAATTGAAAATATTTAACAAAAGAGTTGGACAATTATAGATATGTGTATTTATAAATGAAAGTATGAAATAGGGGCGGTTAGGGCTTGGTTAGGGTCGAGCCTATGTTTTAGAATCTTAGCCACAGCCCCCCCGCCTCTAGAAGGCATTAGGTAGGGCGCCCTACCCTAAACTGTGAGGGCTTTAGTTGTGAGGGCTTTATAGGGCTTGTGGTCCCGGTCGGTCGGGTCGGGTTAGGGTCGTTAGGGCCAAATTCCCACCCCTAGTTAATAGATATGGATATGGATTAGTTAATGGATCATGATATGTATTACTTATTGGATATGGATATGTTAAACTTCCAAGTGCTTCCCCTTAAATATAGGCCCGCACATGATGGGTTTAAGAATAACAGCCCGACCACGTCGCCTGCTGCATGGCTAGTTATAGTCTTTGTATTGTGATACTTGATTTATTAGATGTGGTTGAGGGGTGTCAAAATCCCCCATTGATTGGGCTGAAAAACCTTTAAAATTAGGCCTTCATTATTTGTGGGCTGGGTCTACCCAGGCCCTCAAGCCTTTTAAGGGAGGGTAAGGGCCTAGACTTTGAAACTTAAACATTTCTTTAAGCCCGGCCATCATTAGGCCCTCAACATTTATCACATATATATTTAATAAATCTTCATACAATATATTTCATTTTAGCATTAATATACTACAAATCACTTAAAGGAACGTTTATCTCTTAAGTTTGTCAACTTTATAATTTCATTATAATATTTTATGAAATGAATTTAGTTGATCTTAATTGACTAATACAATTTTACCACGTTTTTTTTAGTAGTTTGAAGGTTTAATTGTGAAGTGCATTCAATTTTATCATTTTTAACTAATGTTTATACATTTATTTTGTAAATCAAATGTATAACATAGTATCCGACTCTCACGTTAGGCCCTCAAACCCGGCTCTTCAAGCCCTCTCGAGAGGGTTGAGGGGCGGGTAAAGGCTTCAAGATTTAAGTATTGGCCCGCCCCGACCTGGCCCTTAAAACAAGTGAAAGTAGGGCTGGCCCGGCCCTCAAAGCATGAGGGTTTCGTTGTTTGAGAGCCGAGCCAGCCCGACCCAGCCCAGCCCATTTGACACCACTACTGAGTGGTTCTATAATCCATAGAAAAACATGATCTGGACCATAACTGATAGGTTATTTATTAGCTGTAGAGACCACGCTAACTGATAGGAACTCTTTCATGTCAACGAGCTATAGAGGCAACACATTCGAATTGTGCTTGATTGTGAGTATATGGAAAGCTATTTACGCCAATGCACCACACAATCGATTGATAAGGATCCAATACGTTGACTTGTTGGATCAGCATTTCAAAACGAAAATTTCAGTTTTTCAAGTATGGGCAACAAAAATCATTATCTTCCGACACAGTCTGTTATGCAAAATTGCAAATACTAAAGATTTTAAATATCGACTATGATTCAGACACTGTTGACTATTATTTAAGGTCGTGTAATAGTGAAATGAGCTGATGGTGTTGGAGTATGAGAGACAGTGATTGGAATACAGTTACTGGATCATATTATTACAGTTTTCTAGCTTTATCCCCCAGAACTTAGGCCAATTAGTTTTACCCCCGTTCTTTCATCTAGAGGTTTACTCTCCAAGATTACACCACATTCAAGTCAACTGTTATCTTTTTAGTTAATGCATGTAAAAAGATTTCATTGCCCTTTGCCCTTTTAATAGTTTTATAGCTTTACTCCCAGAATTTAGATCAATTAGCTTTATCCCCCAGTTCTTTCATCTAGAGGTTTACCCCCAGGACTTAGGCCAATTAGCTTTACCCCCCTAGTTCTTTCATTTAGAGGTTTACCCCCCAGAAAAAACTCTAATGCCCTTTTCTAGGTATAATTACATAAATACTATGTGACTTTGACAAATACAAAATTAGAATTCAAATAATCTATGACACATGTCATGATCTTGTGAACTCTATCTGACAGTCATACACCATTTTAAGAGTATGGATGTCATTTGATAAGGATTGGTATATAACAAAATATATAAAATATATAATCTATTTATTTATTTTTTATTATATAAAATATTATATAAAATTATAAACTAATAATATAAAATTGTAATAACAAAATAATAATAATAAATGATAAATATATATATTTATACTAGTTTTTATAGTGGTAAAATGAATTATTCAAAGCAAATAAAATTTTAATTAATTTTAATTTTCGGATCGGATATTATCCGATATCCGATTCGGATATCTGAAATCGGATTCGGATAAATTTTTTAATATTTGTCGGATTCGGATACGGGTTCGGATATCGATATAAATTTTCGGATTCGGATTCGGATATAGCCATATCCAAATCCGAACCTATCCGTTTGCACCCCTAGATAGTAGTGATGGTGTATAACCGTTGGATATAGTTCACAAGACCGTGTCATGTGTCCTAGATGATTTGAATTCTAATTTTGTATTTGCCAAAGTCATAGGGTATTTATGTAATTATAACTAGAAAAGGGTTTTATAGTCTTTTCATTTGTCTTGACCAAAAACATTACGGTCAAACTCAATTGACTTGGATGTGTTGTGGTCTTGGGGGTAAACCTCTAAAATGAAAGAATTAGGAGGGTAAAGCTAATTGTCCTAAGCTCGGAGGTAAACCCTGATGAAAGAGCTTGGGGATAAAAGTTTTAATCGGCTTTAAGTTCAGGGGTAAAGTAAAACTATTAAAAGGGCATGACAATGAAAGTCTTTTTACACGCATCGACAAAAATAAGATACTTGATTTGGATGTGGTGTAATCTTGGAGAGTAAACCTCTAAAACGAAAGAACTTGGGGCGAAGCTAATTGGCCTAAGTTAGGGGATAAAGCTAGAAAACTATATTATTATTGGAGTTAATATAATATTTCCAGAATATCTCCATATCACGGAATATTTAAAATCTAATAACTATGTTTATCATGGACAAAAATAATCTAACTATGTAAAGATGTTCCAGAGATTTTGTATTAAATTGGTTACCTAAAAATTATGTGAATTTAATAATTAGTAATTTGATTGTAAATAAGTTTCTTAAAATTCTATGAATCAAAATGTTTTCCTATAGCTAGCAGTCAAAAGGAATCAAAATGTCCCACGAGATTCTTGCTTCACTCCTGTAGAAATATTAGGTGAGCAGTTAGCCAGTGGTACACATGCTCCTATTTTCTATATAAATCAGCCCATCAGTCAATCTTTCTCTAATATAGTATTTGATTTAGAGTTTCTTACAGCACACACAAGTCATAGACCATGGTGGTGAAGGTGCATGGTCCTGCTTTTGCTCCAGCAACTAGGAGAGTTCTAGCTTGCTTGATCGAGAAGGGAATTGATTATGAGATTGTACATGTTGATACGTTGAATGGAGCAAACAAAGATCCTAAATTCCTCAAGTTACAGGTACCTTTTTTTTCTGGTCCATTCTTTAACTCTTTGTATAATTAACTTTCTGTTGAACTGAGTGACTACTTATTAAAGATCTTATTTGATCTGTTTATGCAAAGAAAAAAATGTCAACATAGATCATGTTATATGGTAACGTTACAATTTTTGGTACACTCGTAGTCGTATAGGAGTGTTCTAGTGACTTGTAGAATTCCAAGTTGCTCTTAATTCTCCTTTCAAGTACTCCACAACAAACAAATTAATACATAGGATGCAGTGAATTGACGATTTATAATGTCCATTCTTGCAGCCTTTTGGAGTTGTACCTGTTATAGAAGATGGAGATTTTACACTTTATGGTAAGCTCATATCGTAAACCACCACACAAGAACTATAAGATGGCCATTCTGCATATGTTTTAGGACATTTCGATTGGTACTAAAGGGTGGCTTGGGTTTTAAATATGCAGAATCAAGAGCAATTCTAAGATACTATGCGGAGAAGTACAAGTCAGAAGGGACAGAGCTGCTAGGGAAGACTGTTGAGGAGAGGGGCCTTGTTGAACAATGGCTAGAGGTTGAAGGGCAGAATTACCATCCATCTATTTATAATCTACTTGTGCACCTCAAGTTCTTCCCTAAGATGGGTGTCCCAGTAGATATGAAACTTGTTGAAGAGAGTGAAGAGAAGCTTGCGAAGGTGTTGGACATTTATGAAGAGAGGCTCTCAAAGAGCAAGTACTTAGCTGGGGACTTCTTTAGCCTGGCTGATCTCTCACACCTTCCAGCCACAGAGTATTTGGTGAATGATATTGGGAAGGATTACATGATAAGGGATAGGAAGCATGTGAGTGCTTGGTGGGATGATATCAGTAGCAGGCCATCTTGGAAGAAGGTTCTCCAACTCTAAGGGCGTCAATGTGGAATAAGAATGCTAGGTTACTTTCTTTCTTTGATCGTTTTTGGACTGGGACTTCTTTGTTTGTTTTGATAGTAAGCAAATCATTGGTGATTGTTCAACTTCTTTATCAAATTTCAAACATCATTTTAAGTCTCCAAGTAGAGTAATAAAATAAAAAGTTGTTCTACTCAGAATTGTTATTAACATGTTGTTTCCACATTATCACAGGCTCACAGCAAATCTAACAGCAGAGGTCACTAATATATGTAAGAGAATGATGTATACAAACCTTATAGACCTAACTCTATTCTTCAGATACATGCAAATACAAAAGATCCCCTCCATTCTCCAAGAACTTTCTCCTCCACAGAGGAAAGAAAAATGCATTTCTTCCAAAACCGTGGTAATGTGGACATGGACTAAAGTGAAGTCTACCAAGTAAAAGTGCTCACCTCTTATCTAAGGGATTGGTACATAGCAACTCCTTTCACGATTTGCATTCTGCAACACCTCGCTGTATAGTGTCGTGTCAAAATTGTCAGTTGTGATAACTGATAACTCTTTGAAAGGTGTTGCACCTATCTAATTTTCCATCGTTCTTGTTTTTCTTTTTCTTATTTTTTTTTTTGAAACAAACATTGCATTAACAGATAGCAAAAAAGGTTATACAGACTAGACTGGACGTTATAGAAGCAGAGTTTCACCGACATGGGAACTCTATCACTACTAGCAGACGATAAATTAAACTTGGCTGATTCAGTCATGAGATGTGCATGCTGAATCAAGCTCCTAAGCCCCTAGGACAATAAACAAACTTGCAGTAGCTAAAAGATAGTTTGAGATTCCTAATCTCGTGCAAAAAACCCAAAAGACTCCATGACACATTAGCAGATTCTCCATTAAGATCCTGGACTATGCTCTTGCTATCTGAGCAAACCACTAGCCTTTCAACATTTTGCTGAAGGGCTTGTTCCAATCCTGCTTTTCTATGTGATACCACACATATTCAACCCTTTTTCATGATGTAGTACGGGTGCTTTACATAGGCCCACTCCATGTCACCTTTTCAAACAACTCGTGTCTTGGGTCTTGGTACTTCAAATCCAAGCATCACAATACCAAGTTTGGAGCAATTATAGTCTTTGTATTGTGATACTTGATTTATTAGATGTGGTTGAGGGGTGTCAAAATGGCTCTCAAGCCCCCAGCCCGCCCGCCCCAACCCGGCTATTGGGCTGAAAAAACCTTCAAAATTAGGCCTTCACACATTTGTGGGCTGGGTCTATCCGGCCCTCAAGCCTTTTAAGGGAGGGTAAGGGCCTAGACTTTGAAACTTAAGCATTTTTTTAAGCCCGGCTATCATTAAGCCCTCAACATTCATCACATATATCTATATAATAAAAAGCAATGGTGTAGGGCCTGTAGGGCCTCCATCCAGTGGTTGTCATTGTCTTTTAGTAAGTTGTGACATGGTAGATCCAAGTGTTTGGAGAGTTTGTATAATTTTGTTAAGTGTAATCAATACTATGGGATCTGTCCAAAAATCAACCAAAAGTCAACAATTACGGTTGGGGTTATAAATTGTTGGGCTAGCCCATAAACTGTTAGGCCTACAATTGATTTGGGCTTATAGATAATGGGTAATTAGGATGACCTTGCGGCTGGACTTATAAATTGAGTTGTTTCGCTGGTCTTGCGCCGAATATTTTACGCCTAAAATGCGTGTATGCTTTGCAACAAAGGCGCGATGAGTTATCGGGGTAGTGCCGCAGGCGCGTCGAGGTCTCGCAGGCCGTAGGCATGGACATACCCTAGTATTTAATAAATCTTCGTACAATATATTTCATTTTAGCATTAATATACTACAAATCACTTAAATGAATATTTATCTCTTAAGTTTGTCAACCTTATAATTTCATTATAATATTTTATGAAATGAATTTAGTTAATCTTAATTGACTAATACAACTTTACCACGTTTTTTTTAGTAGTTTGAAGGTTTAATTGTGAAGTGCATTCAATTTTATCATTTTTAACTAATGTTTATAAATTTATTTTGTAAATCAAATGTATAACATAGTATCCAACTCTCACGTTTGGCCCTCAAGCCCGGCCCTTCAAGCCCTCTCGAGAGGGTTGAAGGGCGGGTAAAGGCTTCAAGATTTAAGTATTGGCCCGGCCCAACCCGGCCCTCAAAACAAATGAGGGTAGAGCTAGCCCGGCCCTCAAAGCATGAGGGCTTCGTTGTTTGAGAGCCGAGTCAGCCCAGCCCGGCCCATTTGACACCACTAGAGTGGTTCTATCATCTTATAGTAAAACATGATCTGAACCATAACTGATAGGAACTTATTTATTAGCTGTAGAGACCACGCTAACTGATAGGAACTCTTTCATGTCAACGAGCTATAGAGGCAACACATTCGAATTGTGCTTGATTGTGAGTATATGGAAAGCTATTTACGCCAATGCACCACACAATCTATTGATAAGTTGCTGTTTATAATGCTTTTGATCAAATACGTTGACTTGTTGGATCAGCATTTCAAAACGAAAATTTCAGTTTTTCAAGTATCGACAACAAAAATCATTATCTTCCGACACAGTCTGTTCTGCAAATACTAAAGATTTTAAATATCGACTATGATTCAGACACTGTTGACTATTATTTAAGGTCGTGTAATAGGGAAATGAGCTGATGGTGTTGGAGTATGAGAGACAGTTATTGGAATACAGTGACTAGATCATTATTATTGGAGTTAATATAATATTTCCAGAATATCTCCATATCACGGAATATTTAAAATCTAACTATGTTTATCATGGACAAAAAATAATCTAACTATGTAAAGATGTTCTGGAAATTTTTTACCTAAAAATTATGTGAATTTAATAATTAGTAATTTGATTGTAAATAAGTTTCTTAAAATTCTATGAATCAAAATGTTTTCCTATAGCTAGCAGTCAAAAGGAATCAAAATGTCCCACGAGATTCTTGCTTCACTCCTGTAAGAATATTAGGTGAGCAGTAAGCCAGTGGCACACATGCTCCTATTTTCTATATAAATCAGCCCATCAGTCAATCTTTCTCTAATATACTATTTGATTTAGAGTTTCTTACAGCACACACAAGTCATAGACCATGGTGGTGAAGGTGCATGGTCCTGCTTTTGCTTCAGCAACTAGGAGAGTTCTAGCTTGCTTGATCGAGAAGGGAATTGATTATGAGATTGTACCTCTTGATATGTTGAATGGAGCACACAAAGATCCTGAATTCCTCAAGTTACAGGTACATTTTTTTTCTGGTCCATTCTTTAACTCTTTGTATGATTAACTTTCTGTTGAAGTGAGTGACTACTTATTAAAGATCTTATTTGATCTGTTTATGCAAAGAAAAATATGTCAACATAGTTCATGTTATATGGTGACGTTATAATTTTTGGTACACTCGTAGTCGTATAGGAGTGTTCTAGTGACTTGTAGAATTCCAAGTTGCTCTTAATTCTCCTTTCAAGTACTCCACAACCAACAAATTAATACATAGGATGCAGTGAATTGACGATTTATAATGTCCATTCTTGCAGCCTTTTGGAGTTGTACCTGTTATAGAAGATGGAGATTTTACACTTTATGGTAAGCTCATATCGTAAACCACCACACAAGAACTATAAGATGGCCATTCTGCATATGTTTTACGACATTTCGATTGGTACTAAAGGGTGGCTTGGGTTTTAAATATGCAGAATCAAGAGCAATTATAAGATACTATGCCGAGAAGTACAAGTCAGAAGGGACAGAGCTGCTAGGGAAGACTGTTGAGGAGAGGGGCCTTGTTGAACAATGGCTAGAAGTTGAAGGGCAGAATTACCATCCACCTATTTATAATCTAGTTGTGCACCTCAAGTTCTTCCCTAAGATGGGTGTCCCGGTAGATATGAAACTTGTTGAAGAGAGTGAAGAGAAGCTTGCGAAGGTGTTGGACATTTATGAAGAGAGGCTCTCAAAGAGCAAGTACTTAGCTGGGGATTTCTTTAGCCTGGCTGATCTCTCGCACCTTCCATTCACACAGTATTTGGTGAATGATATTGGGAAGGATTACATGATAAGGGATAGGAAGCATGTGAGTGCTTGGTGGGATGATATCAGTAGCAGGCCATCTTGGAATAAGGTTCTCCAACTCTAAGGGCCTCAATGTGGAATAAGAATGCTAGGTTTCTTTCTTTGATCGTTTTTGGACAGGCACTTCTTTGTTTGTTTTATCAAATTTCAAACATCATTTTAAGCCTCCAAGTAAAGCAATAAAATAAAAAGTTGTTCTACTCAGAATTGTTATTAACATGTTGTTCACAAATTATTAACACCGTTTCCACATTATCACAGGCTCACAGCAAGTCTAACAGCAGAGTTCACTAATATATATAACAGAATGACGTATACAAACCTTATAGACCTAACTCTATTCTTCAGATACATGCAAATACAAAAGATCCCTCCATTCTCCAAGAACTTTCTCCTCCACAGAGGAAAGAAAAAAATGCATTTCTTCAAAAACCTTGCAAGAGCGTTAAATCAATTTGAATGGAAGGAAGGCGCCACCAATCACCAGGGTATACAGATCTTTCAGGGCACTGTTTTTATCAAGTGTGATCTCTTTCTTCATCTTTAACTGTTGGCCTACGTGTCAGCATTGGACTTGTGCACTCATCACCACTATCAGATGATGCAACAGAAGACACAGACGAGTCAGGGATTGATTGCGTCAGGGGAGTTGGTTTCTGTGTTTGATTTCTGAAACTCTGTGATGCCAAAGATGTGGGTGGTCTAGGTGGTTCAGTAGTTGGATGTCCTTGGCCTTCATCGGCAAGTCGCTTCAGAAGGTTCATGACAGTAGGAAGGAACCTCGATGAAATTGAAAGAAGCCCTGACAGCTGCACCAACACCACATCAAGTGTATTAGTTTTTTTGCATCAGCTTTGCTAAAACACACCAGCAAGAAAGATTAAAAATCTATATCTACAATGGATCCAACACAGCATGGAGGCATGAACCTCATTTTGATGAACATAAATATGACTATTTTATATCTTACGTTTTGAACTCTTATGCATCCAACAATGGTTTCACTAACCAACCTCACTTCTCTCGTTGGCAGTTTCAACTTTCAAGTGATTAGATATATAGACAAATACCTTAAAATTAAATCCATTTCTCACCAGTGCATAGATATCAAGTCAAAGTTAAAATGTCTTTACAACTTTTTGCTACTCATAGACTTATTTATCAAGATTTTGAAAATTATAATTTCAAACAGTAAGCACACATTTTTCAATGAAAGATGCAAGTCGGAATAATTTACTATTCACTGAAGTACTGGTCTACTGGAAGTCAAATTCCATACAGAGTCTTGTGAATATGGAAAGGTTTGGGTTAATGTAGAAATACAATCAAGCATTAAGACCATGTGTATAGCATGCATCTACTATCACTCAGCTAATATTGCAATCTACTGCTAATGTAATTCTGCAGTCGCTAATTGCATGAGAACTATAGCTTACAGAAGGCGTTGCAGTTTTGCATTGTCTGTTCCTTTGCACTCAAAAGATGCCAATATAGTGATCTGTTACCCCTTTTTTAAGATTTACTGCCATAACGTCTGATTTTCCTTTTACATTACTGTCCTACACCCTTAATTTAGAATAATATGGAAGAAAAATATAGACAAGATAACTAGCAAACCCAGTGCTTGATACTCACGGTGCCATTGCGGAACTCCCCTGGAATGTCAAGTTGTGACCATATGGCTTTTGTCAATAAGTAAACAACAAAGACTACCATGAGATAAAGAGGATTCCTGTTTCATCAGCAAAAGAATACAAGTAACTAGAGGTTATAAGTGACTAGATTTTCTTCAACTGAACCATGAACATCAATTCATTATATCTATTAAGATAACTTGGTTAGAAGTAATTACTTCAATAGGAGCATAAATTCGTTAAATCCAAGAACAATCATCGCCAAGATGGCCCATGGAGGAGGTAGCCAGTTGTTACTTCGCTTGTGAGCTTCCTGAAGATAACAAAGTAAGATATATTACATAAAGCAGCCAGCCATACAGAACAATATATTCCCCCCGAGAAAAGAAAGTACCAAGTAGATGATACACTTTTGGGAGGGAAACCAAAAATCTGAGGAAGAGAGTGCATGGATCATATGTGATTGATGCACTCCAAAAGTTGTGTGAATTTTGTAACAAGACAGGGATTCACTCATCAGTCAATCACATAGTGTACAAGTACAAAGTACGTAAAGAATAGAGCAGAACAGAGGCAAAAAACAACATCCACACGCTGAGGAG
Organism: Coptis chinensis; assembly: GCF_015680905.1. Taxonomy (NCBI): domain Eukaryota; kingdom Viridiplantae; phylum Streptophyta; class Magnoliopsida; order Ranunculales; family Ranunculaceae; genus Coptis; species Coptis chinensis. The sequence goes on from NC_141464.1 coordinate 82,815,599, forward strand.
AGATAGTGCACATGTTGCTGTGGTGGACATAAAAACTTTTGCTTTCAAAATTTCCAAAAATCCTCAAGTTTTTGAATGAGTCCCCCCCCCCAATCCCAACTCCCACCCACCCCACCCCACAGGGTTGTTTTGGAAGTACGTTAACAAGACCAGTGAAGAAAAACATGTAAAAAGCCACCCAAACAAAAGTATTCAAAGAAAACAATTTGACTATTGCCAAGAAAACAATCAAGACTCCATGTGCTATACAGGTAAATAGACTGAAGCGAGTTACCCTTCTGAAACAAATACCATTAGCGCTCGAAAAATATTAACAGCACTTGCCACATCCCTTCTCCTTAACGTTATTATGCCTTGGATTATCGGCTCAATACAACCAAACAACTGTACAAAAGAAGTAACATACTTGTGAGGAAATAGCTTGAGTCACTGTATATTCAGTTTCAGTCTTAAACTGCCTCCACAAAGCCTTGCATTGCACTGGAGTAATCAGCACATCCTTTGGGGAGACCTGCATTGAAGGAATTTTTTTTTAGAAACAATACTCAGGAACTATTACCAAAAGAGGAAAACATAAAAGGAAGGAATATAATACTTCTTCCCATGTGTTTGAGGCAAGCGGATCTGCAGAGGTTCCTACACTGCTCTGTTGAGACCCAGAAACAGAAACAGTTCCATCCATTAGAGAAGAAAAGAGTACATTCTCAATCTTATCTGATTTCTCATCCAAAAAAATTAACGCAGCCATTACAGACAAAATCTTCAAGGACTGCAACACGCTTAGCGACCATTAAATACAAAAGGACAGGAAGACAGTAAAACCAAATGCAGAAGATTATGAATCTCAAAATCCTGTGCCTAAAAGTAATTATAGAATAGTATTCAGAATAGTAATACCGCAGCACGTGCGTCTTTTGTTATTTTTCTAATGTCTTCTTTCCCAGTCCAAACCCTTGGCATTGAATCATTGTCACGACTGAACACTGCTGAAAACCTAAACATGAAAAAAAGATGGTTACCAACAAAATAAAGGAAAAACAAAGCAGACAAAGTTTCAGAGGATGAAAATAGGGACCTGTCCTTCATTCGGGTCAGCACCTTCCCAGCTTCTTCTTTTGCTTTTTTCTCCACAATGCTTCTTCGCACTGTCAGAGATCCAGAACCATTTCATTATAAGTTGCTTGGTCCAGCTCAAAACCAGAGAGTGATGTTGAGAACTTTGAAAGAGCAGACTCAGTTTCATGTCGAAGTAGTCTTCTAATTGATGCCCAAGTGTCTCGTCCAGAAACATCTAATAGGGATTCCACAGGTTCAATGAGTGCTTCACTGAGTTGTTTCTACAAATCGCAAACACATCTTTGATGAATTTCCAGTCAAAAAGTAGCAGGTGTATCAAGGACGATATGTCTATGGGTTCAACAGGCTACTTATACTAATTGGAGCAGTTACAAAAATGAGATCTTAGGCACAATACCTCATATTTGGCTTTCAATTCTGACAATTTCTCACTTCGCACAGATGCTGCATGTGCTTCTATATCACGTCGAAGTTTTTCTCTGACTCTTGTAGGATCCCAGTTGGCCTGCTGTATGGCAGCATCTGGAAATCAAAACACAAATGAGCTGGATATTAAGCATGTATATATCAGCAACATAACAAACATAATTTAATATTTCAAGGGAAACTTTTTCACAATTTAACAAACATTGGACATCACAACTTATGGTTGTAAAGAAGTTTGTCAACTGTCTATAGCCCCAGAATGACCATTATAAGGTACCAATGTGGATAACTGTGCAATTGAGTTAAGCCCACCTGCAGCGCCTTTATCAAATTCAGACATGCAAAACTGGGTACACACACGAACTGATGCAGCAAATGGTTCTCCTTTGTTAAATGAATGTTCTAGTCCTTTCTTAAAATTCTCAAAAGCTCTAGACCTTAGATGCCCCAACATGCACTGGTGAGCAGGTTGCACATACTGCACAATACAGAAGAGACAACTTTAAGCTACAACACACAAATCCTTATTAACACACAAACCTTCTGCATCAATTTTTTTTTTCAATGATAAACACGTTATTTATATTGAGTTCCCGTAGGGCTCAAAGTAACACAGACCCACTTTGCTCAGCAGTACAATTATAAAATGACAGAAAATATGCAAACATATAGGCACAAGGATTCCAAAATTTGTGGAAACAAATGAATAGAAACGTTCCTTAACGTCATTAGGAGTTCATGACAGAAGCATCTCAAGCAGAGACACACAAACGGACTAATCATTCAGAAGCTCAATTAACTTTTTTACATGGAAAAGAGAAAAACTATGAACACAGATGCACAGAGCTGGAAATAAATTAACCGATAAATAAAATATGAAGGATTCTCCACCAAGTGACAAAACCAGGATAGATCTGTTTGAGAGAGTTATGTTATATCCTTACATTTAAAGCCTTCGTCTCCAACTGTTGTCGTTTCGCATTCCTTACTTCTTCTTCGAAGTAGATCGCCTCCTTGTCATATCTAGGAGGGATATAAAAAAATGATCTTAATATAACTAGTATGATGCACATGCAGAAGCACGTGTTTTAGTGCATGTGAGAGTAACACGTGTAGCAAAAAAATGTCTAGACAGCTGTAAAAGTAGCCGACCTATATTTCCTTTTATACCCTTACAATACGATATATATTACAATATTTGACAAAAGCAAACACTGAAATTTAATAATTCAAACAGGGACAAAAAGGTCCTAAAAAAGTGACCAAGAGATTTAGAGATACATAAAAAATTAATTTTTCACTATTGCAGGACTGTAGATGAGGGTCGCGATTTTTAAAGTAGTTTAGATAGTTGCGGGTGAGTAGTAGTAGTACATAAACAAACTTAGTCGTTTCATTGCGTTTATTCAATTATTGTTAGTATCAAGATTTCCTTTTAAAGCTGACTTTGCTGTCAAGCCGTAGGAATTCTATCCGTGGGAGAGTCCCCTGATCCCCTAAATTTCGTAGATAGAAGTACAAGGCCTTTAGCCAATGTGCTGGCCAAGAGGAATTTAGGTTGATCCGGTATCGTCAGTAGAGTGGCAACATGAACATTCTATCCAGTAAATTTACGCGTTCGTAGTAAACTTACAACTATTTCTCAAGAGAACGCAATCTAAGGTGTACCAGGGAAGTTTTGAACTGCCGCTGCACATCTATTGTCATGAAGTAAAGCATATCACAGATATCAGTCACCGAATTTTATTATGTGGCATTATATCAATTGCCTTCCGGCGGTCCACGTGTGTCTCAGTCACTAATTCTTTTTTTTGCGTTCTTTTTCCTTTTTGTTTTTATTTCTTATATACATAGTGCAATTTGGTTTGTCACTAATATCATTTGAGAAGTATTATTGAAAGCTTTCCCAAAACTTTATATTTTCCCTTCAAAACCCCTACAAAGTATAAACGGACACCCACCTACGAACTTAAATTCCTACGCTTTCTGTTAGTTACATTGAAGAAAGAAGTGCCAACAACGTAAAGCATATCTAGGCCAGAAAAAGATGTCCTTACTCTGAAAGATGAATATCGAGGATGGTGCTTAGCTTTTTCCCAAAGCCTGATACTGGGCCAGTTTTAACTGATGCTTCCAGTGCCAACCAACTCTGAAGAATATGAGGACAAGCTATAAGTCCTCTAACAGCTTACTAAATAACAATTAAGTACTTATAATTGTATTCTGGATATATCGGTTACCTCATCTGAAGTCAAACAACTGAACTTTTCATTCGCAATCTCTTCACACCGAACAGTGGCAACCATAACCTAAGTAGCAGAAAAAAATGATATTGATTGCTTAAAAATAGTAAAACATCATTTCATAAAAAAAGACGAGAAAAGTATGTAACTCTTAAATACCTTGTGAGCAGGAAGGTCAAGGTCTCTATTCTCCTTTATAACTTTCCATATTTGTTGTGCACTGAAAGAAAACGCTGACGCAGGAACAACCCCACGCCTATCTCCAGCGAGACCCCGTGGAGCAATGGAATGGAAAAACCGCTGCCGTAAGACTGCCACCTGCATTAGACACGTGTAAATCTATCAACTCCCACCAGTAAACTTCTAAAAAGTAATAACATATTTGTATAAACCTAAGTTACATTGACACGGATAGGTGTGTCCGTATCAGACACAGATACGAAGTGTCTGACACGGAAAAATATCAAAATTTGAGGTAAATCACATACAATGTGTCTGATATGTGTCCGACATGGACACGTGGATACGTATCCGACACGGGTTTTTTTCAAAATATGGCATGTCCATGTAACATAGGTATAAACTATAAAACGACAAATTAGTTATTTGTTGGATCAGACATTGGGTGCTGATGAAAATGACACCAGTTAGAAGATAACCTAGTCAAGTAAAGATAAAGAAAACCCATAAACTTAGGGCTTTAAGATAGTACTCCCATAAATTCTTTTAAAACATAAAAACAGAGAGAGGTTATAAAAGTCCGGTATATGAGGAGCCACCTGCTCTTTGAATTGGTCTTCCTTCTCTTCATAACTAGGTAATGCTGTAACCTCCACCTTCAAAGAAAAGTTGGGTTAGATGAACTGAAGTAGTCATTTTTACTAATTCTGACTGAAAAGTTTGAACTTCTCCATTGCCATACATTGAAAAACTCACTGAGAGGAGTGCTTTTATGATCACTGGGCTTTGAAACAGAATGCCATATCTGCATGAATGGTTAATATAAAATTTAATGGAAAAGAAAAGGAAGAAGCTTCAATAAAGGCACCAGAATGACTACAATACATAGACAAGTATACCTTCTGTATGTCATCCCTCAGAACTGGCTCTAAATGTTCAAGTGGAGTCTACATAAACAATTACAAACAGGATAAAGGAACAAGAAGTGCAAAAGAACATGATATCTGAAAAAGACAGTGTCTGATCACAAACCTTTGTTTTATCACGAATAACAAAAAGAAGTGTTGTTTTGCGAGGACTGAATAAACGCGTCATGACCTATACCATTGAACAAACAACTTTCAATATTAAAGGGAAAATCGGAGTGTCAAATCAGGAAAAAAATCATAAAAAACATTATGCTAGGGAATACCTGGAAAACTGTTTTCAATAGAGGTTTGTTAGCTGCGTGCTCTCGACCAATATCATGACACCACCTAATGACAGTCACATTGTTCAGTCAAACGAATTATAAAGTAGCTCGATTAAAGGCCTCTATTCTCCACGTAGGGGAAACTGAGTCTCCCAAAGTCCTAATTTATGAGCTGAAATTCTACTTAGGAACTCACATGTTTATAAGTACAATATCTGCAATGGCCAAAGCAAAGAGGGCACTCTGTTTCTCAAATGTCGATCATCCTGAAATTAGAAAAATCAAACGTTGATTAAGCAACTAAAAAAATCTATCTCATGTGACAAATTTTGAAGAAGGTAGGTTGCCTTCCGTCGAACAATATAAGTTGTTCTCTTCCTGGGAATTGGTAGCTCTTAATTTTTGAAAACCAAATATGATTTCATCTATCAATAGCTTTCCTAATAGAAATGTATCATCAAATCTACTAAATGTCCAAACCTCCTAGATACACAAAAAGTCCATTGCAAGCATATTTTCTATTCGTCTAAAAAGAAAAGAATATTGATTCTTAATGGACAGATAATCACCTCGCCTCTTTCCCTCCCATCAGTACCCTCCAAATCCATGGCAATTGTGCAAGGCTGAATGCCAACACACTTCGCTATCCAAATTCCCTTGGTTGTTTGACTCCTGCAACAAAAGTAAATTATCATAGAAATATGTTGTAGTTTAGATTAAAATTCGAAAAACATTTGAGATTTTTTCTATGCATTTATATTTAGATTAATGAGAGGAAAACAAATCTCTTTCTAGGAACTCCCTCAACGAGGGTTCCTACACTTCTGGTAATCACAACTGTATATCAGTACCTACTCTCAACTATACGCTTTTGTTTACATATCTTAAAAGATAGTAACAGGCTAATCGAAAACTACATTTGTGTTGGTCCAAGACGGTTTGACAATTTTATATAGGAGTTTTGTCACCAAAAAAATCCTGCATAAAATATATTACCAAAATAAAATTATAATAAAAATTTAAAACAAAAAATAATACTAACCTCCCCCTGAATGCATCCATCTCTCTGAAATTCGTATGGAAAAGATGGTTCAACAAAGTACTCTTCCCTATTCAAAAAACACAAATGGTCATCCTCTTGGTGAATAAAACTCCACTTCATCTCCAAATAATATAACAATATTACCAATACTAAAATACACTTATTTATCATATTTTTACGTCAACCCAAAGACCATACAATGTGAAACAAGTAACAATCTTATCATTTTTAGGATGTAATTTACATACTTTCCTGGTACTTTACAGATAAAGCAATAAGACCATACATTTCTTCACAATATGTTGTTCCTCAAAACATAAACTTTTCTATCATGCAAATTATAATCATACAGTAACAGAAAAAAAACATTATAACTTAATAGTAACATAAAAATCAACATTAAATGCACAAACAAACCTCCAAAGATTAAAACTTTAACTCAATCATTACAAATGAAACCCGGAATGATAAAATTGAAGGACTAACCACTGCTTTGTGGGCCCATGATAGCAACAACAGCATAAGAAAGACCACATTCTGAAAGTTTAACAGTTTGAATAAAATTCTCAAGTCCATTTATATTGAATTCTCCACTTGCATCTATTAATTGTGTTACACAACTTTCCTCCTCCTCATTCCCCATTACTGCTACAACGTTTCAAAAAAAAAACCAAGAAAGAGATGAAAGAAAGAAAGAAAGAGAAAAAAAAAAGATTGTTTATTCTTTGCGTGTTAAGGTTTTGTTTTGAGGTGTTGGATTTTTTTTTGTTTTGACATTAGAAGAACATTCTTTTAGTTTAATGATGATTGAGATTTGTACGTGGATGATTGTGAGGGACCCACGTAGTTAGAATATTTTTGTTTTTATTTCTGTCGTAATCAAAGTTAGGTTATTTTTCGGTGTGCTCAGGCTTATGGTATTATCGTGAGACACAGTTAGTATCAAATTTTTTTAAATGAAACTGATCATGAATACTATGATCTATTAATTTGGGGGTGGAAGGAACTAGAGGAAGATGGAGGAGTGGAGATTTAGAGTGTCTGGAGAAGAAGAGGAAAAGGGAGAGTGAGAGAGACAAAGAGAAAAAACATAATGGAAGAGATGAGGACAGACAGACACCAACCAAATTGGTTTTTGTCCGCATAACCCCCCCCCCCCTCTCCCAAAATGTTCGCTCCGCTCACGGATTAATTTGCTACAGAACTACGACTATGTTTCAGAATATTAATTCATACTTGCGCTTTAAAACAATTGTTGCTATTGTAAAGAGTGATTGTAAAATAACAATTGGTTTTCTGTTCAAGGTTATCCGTGAGCCGGAGCCGAACATTTTGGGAGAAGGGGGGTTATCCAACAAAAACCAACTTGGTTGGTTTCGTTCTGTCTGTCCTCATCTCTTCCTTCCTCGATTTTTTCTTTTTGTCTCTCTCTCACTCTCCCTTTTTCTCAATTCTCCTTCTCCATCTCCACTCCTCCATCTTCCTCTCCCCAATGGTTTTCTGTTCAAGATACTATATATAATGTTATAGCACAGTTAATTATTTTTGTTTCATATATATATATATATATATATATATATATATTCTACTAAACGTTGTATGCTGATACTACTATGTGTTTTGTGCATTATTCTACACTTCGTTTTGCTTAATTGGTGTATTGATCTACACTTCTTTTAAGTCTTTATCACTTCTAAAATAGCATTGATCTGTACATGTATATGGTATCAAGGCTTATGTTTTCTTCTTGTTTCATAGTGTTCCCAGTAAAGTCTGATTTCTTATCGAGTCATAGCAAACTTGCCAATGCTCTTGCATGGAAGAATGGCAATTAGTGTACAGGTACCTAAAAGAGATCCTTGCTTAACTGCACTTAACATAAAAAGATTTTGATCGCATCAAACTATTAGGAGAGATAGATGTATGTATTAGGGGTGAATTGAAGAGTCACTTCCTCAAACCTCATTTTCTTTCGGAGTTGGACCAATGTAGGAAGGCTTTCTTCAATGAACGTGAAGAAACTAAAACAAACTTCATTATTTTACCTGGGAAGAAACTAACTAGCTGGCAAACCAGTAAGATGTGGTGGATTGCCAAATGCTATAAAGGCTTTGTACGTTGTGGAATTCCATATATGTGTATATATGTATGTGATCAGGGGAAAATATAAAGACATGTACGTATGTTTTTCTGAACAGCACTTTTTCGAAAGCGGAGTGGTTGTGTGCAAATATGGGGATGTGTCCCACTTGATTCTCAATTGTCTTTTCTAAATTGGATTGCTGGATTTGCTGCTATGTGGATTCATATACAAGAACTTGGAGATTTTACCAGACTGGAGACCACATCAACAAGTAGTCAGCAATTTGAACCCGTTACATGATATAAAGATCAGATACCTCATACATACATATAAGCACAATTTGATTTAAGGTCATCAGTGGCATTGCCCAAATCGTTAACAATCAAGCTAGTTTTGGGGTGTGGGCCTTGTGAGGGGCCATTGATGGTTCCTGGAATTACCTGCGTCACCAACCCGAGTCAGAAAACGAGTCACCTTCTTTAAATACAACACCTCATTTCCTTAAATACCCCTTTATCACAACTCCTCCTTTCTTCTTCTTCTTCTTGCATACTTACAATCGCAATTACTTAAAGGTAATTTCTTTATTTGACTTTATTTTTTTTTACCCGTTATTGTTTATTTGATTCCAATTGTTTAAAATTTGCAAAATTTTGTAGTTCTATAGTTTTTGATATTGTTAAGAGTTAAATTAGGGGTTTTTTTTATTAGTTTTGTGCAAAGTTTATCTCTTTATGCATTTCTTGTGGTTTAGTTGGTTGTGACGATTCATTCATGCTACTCATTGTTTGTGGCTTCTAAGGTTATTATTCCTAACTTGTCTATGCAATTTTATCAGTGATAATTTGTTTTGGTTTTAGGGGTTTCGACTCTTAATTTGGGATAAATATTGATAATTATGACCACTCCTAAGGTGAGGCGTCCTCTAAAAGGGTATGTAGGGAACAATAGGAGGAGGAAGTTGCTAGATGTTGACCTCAATGTTCCTCCAGGTGAAGCTCTGGAAGGGAGGGCAGGAAATGCTGCAAATCCACAGCTGCCGCCGCCACCACCACAGAGAGGTGAGCAAGAATCAGGAGGCAGCTGTGGTTTTCCAGTTTTGCAAGAACCTGCTATGATAGATGTAGAGGCGATTGATGATGAAGTTGTCATATCCTCCTAGGCGTTTTGCTGAAGTATGATTTCTTACTATTTGTTTTTGTTTGATACACTTTGTGTTGATGTTAGCTTTAGATGCCTTCGTGGAACTGAATTCTTGATTTGATTACTTCAGGAAAAGAAGAAGGCTAGAAGGAACAATAATGTAGTTGTGCTTGAAGCTCCACGTGTGCACCCAGGAAATTCAGGTTTGTCATCTTTTGTTTCGAACTTACATGTTATCATATACGCTGTAGCGTGAAGGAAAGAATGTGCTGTTATAGAAATGCCTGTTGAAGAATAAGGTTAACTAGGTTTGATTACCATTCTTATATGCATGTCCTTCTCATGGATAGGGTGTTTGTTGGAATTTACCCTATGAAATACCGTAGACGACTGCTAGCAGGCTACTCAAGTTGTGAGTTGCATACATATACAGTATACACAACAATCTAAATACATTGACACACACATATGTCCACATCCGACATGGATGCAAAGGGTCTGACACGGCGAAGTACTGAATTAAGGAATATCACATACTATTTGTGTACGCATCATGTCGACATGGACACTTATCCGACACAGATTATTTCTAAAATATGGCTAGGCCATGTAACATAGCATTTGAGTAAGTCTATCAAAATAGCAATATTCTTTTGTGTTAACAGTTAACTCCAAGCACCCAAAAGTAAAAAACGTATGCATCTCCTTACACCCAATATCTCATCTACTACCTTTGTCGATGTCCTTGATATTCTTTCAATTGCTCTTTCGTATATATTGAACCATATCCATGTCGACATCCTTATAATCACTTTTGTTTAGGAACTGTATACTTTCTTCCTTATTTCACTCTAAGTTTGCAATGAAGATGGAATCTTAAAGTCTATTATTAAATTATCACCAAGACCACTTTAATCCCAAATTCCCAAGTTTGATAGTTTGAAATTGGAATCTCAGAACTAACCTTGTTTTTTGCGTGAATGCTTTTCTTAAATGCTGTAGATGTACTGCCTGTTGAAGATGATTTGAATGAACCTACCATTGGTGAGAAACTTGCAAGTTTAGAGTTACTTGAAGATGATAAAGTCAAAACTCCCGAAATAGAGATGACTTCTCTCAGCACTAAGCCACCAAGTGCAGATTCGGTTCATGTGTTGCTCAAGCAGGCACTACTTGCTGATGACCGTGCATTATTGTTGGATTGCTTGCACACGCAAGACGAAAAGGTTTGACACTCTTATGTCTTATCCTAACAAAATAGGGTTAAAGTAAAATTTTACTAAAATTTTAATTAATTTCTGGGACCAGGCATGTATTCTTTGTCTTTAGATGTTAATATGCCTATGCTGCGTATCTGTTAACTTGAAAGATATTACTGGCCATTTGTTGCCAATGCCATTGTCTGTACTGTACTGATCAGCACATTGGATTCTCTCAGGTTATTGCAAATTCAATCTCCCTTTTGACTCCATCAGACGTTCTCAAGCTCTTGGATTTCTTGATTTCTATAGTTCAGTCAAGGTAAATTGTCTGTGATATTCATGGGTTGTTGGATTACACACATCTGATATTTATGAATGTTTTAACTGGTTACCTCTGTACCATACAAATCTGTGTCTGAACCTTGAATTCACAAAGTACAGAACAGAAACATTTTTTGTTCTCCCCCCTTTTCATCCGAGTAAAATTTGATTGGAGTCAAAACAAAATTAGCACTTCCATTTATGGTTGTTATTTTTGTATCCAAATTCCAAAACACTTTGGTGGATTTTAATATTGTGCATTTTTAATACCAGGGGTGCAGTCTTAGTTTGTGCGCTCCCGTGGTTGAAAAGTCTGCTTCTTCAACATGCAAGTGCTATTATGTCCCAAGATTCTTCTATACGTGCACTGAATTCTTTATATCAAGTCTCTCTATCTCTCTCTTGTAGAGGTATACTGTATTGCAACCACAAATTCAGATGTTTTCTGACACAGATTTACTTCCGTTTTATTTACTATCTGGATATTTATTTGTCTTGCAGATTATTGAGTCCAGAGTTTCGACTTTTCAGTCAGCTCTTCAGCTATCTAGTGTTTTGGATTACCTTTTTGTAGGGGTGAGTGAACTTAGATTTATAAAAGGAGGTCTTGGTGATAATACTTCTTGCTAATCCTATTTCACTTTCAACAGATTTATGATGACATGGCTGATGAGTCAAATACTTTTTCACCCACTATTTATGAAGACAAGGATGAAAGTGATGAGGATGAACCTGATGATGCTACAGAAACTGATAATGAGAGTGATGAACCCCCACCAATAAATGGTTTTAGTGATCTTGATGTGAGTGATGGCATGAGTGAGTGACATTATTGTTAGTAATGGATGCAGGTATTTGGAAGAAAGGGTGTAGAACTCCACCATACAGATGTATCGTCCCATTTCTGCAGACGCTACGGGTATCCATCGCTTGCTGCTTGTGGTGTTGTATTAAAGCCTCAGGGTTTTATGCAAAGTTTTGACCTTAGGCGATTGTATACTTTTTCAATGCGTTTATATGAATTATTATTTTATGCTAAATTGTATCCATCGATTGCTGCGTTTGGTGTTTGTATTGTTGCGTTTAGCATCAGGATTTTACTAAAGTTTAGACCTTACGTGATTCTATACAATTCTAATGCGTTTGTATGAATTACAGTTTTAGGTTCAGAGTATCAAGAACGTGTTTGGAGTAAAAAATCCTGACCTTTAGTGCCATGCATCACGTTCTAATGACCTGGGAACCCCCTCAACCCTCCTTGATGTCCATATGAGCTTTACATGTAGCAAGTATGAGAATGAACTAGAAGTAGACAACTCGTAACTATTCTCTGGCTCAGTAACAGTTGTTCCCATGAACACCCTTGCAGTTTCATGTATTTGTCACCAAGGTTGATGCTTCATCTTTTCTCCTCTTTTTCCAAAAACAGCACACGCAGCTCTTCCAAGTGTATTGTCTTGTTCAATGTTCCATCTTCTATTTTAATCTCTTTTCTCACCTCCTCGGCCATTTCAGGAGCTAATAGTGACGTGAAATATAATGCCCAGTTAAACAGTTTAGCGTTTTTTTCATCCACGTTACATATATAAGCAACTCACAGAAAACAATTCGATCCCCCATGGTTGATACTGCAAGTCCCATGATTAAATAGATTTTCTAAACAAACAAACCTACAAGAAGAAGATCTTCCTTCACCATCTATCAAGAGCTTGACAGATCAAACTATTCTTTTATCAACTCTTGCACGACGCTCGTGTCTTGGTCACTTACTCAGCAATAACATAACAGTTGATTTTTCGATACATACGATGATATGAAATGAAGTACTTACAGATGTCTCAATACCGAAATAGAAGCAGCAGAACATACCCGAACCAGCGCAGTGCCACCTATATATATTTAATATTCTTGGCGTGTACATAACTCTGTGACTCCTTCAAACGTAGTTTACCACAAGGCCGAAAATATCGGTCGATTTATCGAAAAATCGCCGATATATATCGTTTTTTCAGCAATCCGACTTCGAAAAATCCGAAATATCGGCTCCGAAAATTTAATATTTTTTAAAACGATATATATCGGTAAAACCGATATAAAGATATATATCAGCGATATATTCCGATGTATTCGATATATATCGTTTGACTTGGTTGGACAGTTTGACTTTTGACCGATTTTGTTGACTGTTGACCGATATATAATGATATATCCCGATATATATCATTATATATCGGTGATATTTTCGATATATTCCGATTTTTTAATTTTTTTGAATATTATCACCAAAATGGGCAAAAACGATTTATCTCTCCGACATATCGATATATCCGATATATATCTTTTTTTGGCCTCTCCGATATATCCTAATATCCCGAAAAATTGGGCCTTGGTTTACCAAATTCACCAAGCGTTTAATCTCGGCTGTTTCTTAAAATTATTCATGATGGCACTTGCTTCTGAGATTTGAAAACCGTTTTAGTAAAAGAAACACACACACACACACAATATATAACTCTTCCAAAAGTTCTCTTATAAGTAAGACTCCAAAACTAAGTTTACTTGTAAGCTAATTAAGCTACTTTCCTTTTGAATCGGAAGTTGATAACATCTGTTATTGATTTCTCGCACACACCATTTCTCCATTGCATCTTGAATTTTCACCTGAAGGTGTAATTGTAATTATATGGTATCATAACGTTGCTTATTCTCCAGCTTCCAATATTTGAAAACACATTATATATAGAAAAAATTACATATCTTACCTGATTATGTAATATTGGATGTACATTCCCTTTCATTGATTTCCACTATTTAGAACTGTTTAGAAAACGATCATTCTTTTTTAGCATGTCACTGCCTCCATAACAGAATTGCCTCAAATTGGGCATAATAAAATCACACATTCAACTGATTAGATGCGATCTAGTAGCCTCTCAAAGAGTTCACCTTACATGTCTCAGTGTATAAGTACCTTCCACATGCACCAACTCTTGCATATCCAATAAAGTCGTTGTTGAGCTACTCCAAGTTCAAATGTACTTCTACCCTTCTAAAATGCTCTTTTGGTGAAGCAATTGTCTAGAGCCAATTCCAAGAACTCCTCATTACAAAATCCTGCAACCCCAAGCATAAGGTCCAACTCGAAAGTATTTTCTAAAAGGGGTAAACATGAACAATAATGCACCCTCCTCTAATAGCGTGAATAAGGTTAATAATTATTGTATACATAGACTATCAAAGTTTCTTAAATATTAGGAGCAATCCAGAAAATTGAATTTACCGACAAATTGATAAACAAGATAACCATACTCACATAATGTTATCCCCAATCTAAATAACTATATAGTGGGATCATAATTTCCAAGGAGAAAACAAAATTCACCAACACGTAAAGGAGAGATGCAAATAATTACCTCTACCAACGCCCTGTCGGGATTAAGCCCAAGAAACACATTCATTCCCTTAGAAAGATAAATAACATCATTAGAGTTGGCCAACGTGGCAAAGATTCTCTCAAGCGGCTTCAAGTATCCTAATCTGAATTAGTCTCATACCAAAGTCGCACCATAAATCAACTAAGCAGCTTTCACCTTCATCTCTAATAGCCATTGTTCTCGCTTTCGCCACCAAAACTTAGACTTCTTAAGCTTCCCTGGCTGCTGCACAACTTGTTTTGTTCCACAACAATATAATAGAAAACTCCACCCCATAATGACAAATGAGTTATCGCCACATCATCTAACACAATATTAAAATCCCTTCACGCACTAATGCCAACACTTGGGGACGTTCAGGTTAACACTTGTTCGGCTTCAAACCGCTTGACAACTACTTTAAGTGCTTCATTACATGTGGAAGGAAGGACTTTGTAGTCATACTCTACACCAAGAATTTAGAAATTTCGGGATGTGATTAATTTTAACTCATGCCTAAGCACAGACAATCATCAATCGGCTTAAATTTACCCATGTCAAATTTTGATCCCCTCTTTACATCTAAATTATGATTTGCAATTACTATTGCCTAAATTATATACGTCTCAACCAACCTCACTTACAATCTAGACTTGTACATGCGTTCCATAATGCCAAAAGTTATTATCAATTTTCTGATTACATGACATACCTGTTAGATAGTCATGGACTCATGGCAGCACAGATAGATAGAGGCTTCGGTAGAAATCACGCACTCATGTATTTATTTACTTCAATTTGCCATTTGAACTTACGTTTCCACTTCAACGATATGTTCCTAGGTTCCATGTGGATGGCTACTAATATTAGAAGATCAATCTCTATAGATTCTCAATGCACCCATAATTGTTGTTGTATCTGCTTTGTAAGACCAGTGGTCATCTATCTTCAAGTGAGCAATTAATCAACTTCTAAGTTGTAGAAGAGAGGAGTCAGGCAGAGAGAAAACAAAAAACTACTACAACTTCATTTCCCTATATTACTTAAAGTTCGAAAAAAAAAGGCAGAGAACAAAAAACTACTACGACTTTCATTTCCCTATATTACGTAAAAGTTCGAGAAAAAATTCTCTAGAACCGTGAGTGTAAACATGAGGCAATTAAATTAGCTAGGAAGCTGCAACAGAGAGCACAATGAAAGCAATGAACTAATGAACTTATCATACCAAAAGGTGCTGATGTTTCAAAAAAATTCTCTCAACACTAATGAGTAATTCAACCATTATGTTTCCTTAAGTCAGATTGAGGTGGATTGATCAATGTAAGCAAGGTTGGTAAAAATCCCAGCTAAAACATATAAATAATTACCTCTGGCAAAGGAGGAAATGTGGGCTTAGGAAGAGAATGTAAAGGGGTACTTAGAAAAGGTGGTGTTGTTACCAATTGTAGTTGAATATATATAGTATTATAGTATCGGCATTTTCTCTTTTACTCTCAACTCTTTTCAGCTTCATACATTGCGTATGTCTAACAAAAGAAATTTCAAGTTTGACGAGAAGATTCAAGTCTGAATGAATTGTTGTAAGCATCTATCAAATACTTCTATGTTGTCTGTTGCTATCTATAAAATGGCAGATAGATTTTCATTGTCAAGGCCTCTAGGGGAGAGCATAAGATAATCAACACCTGTTATGAAGTATTGTATTTAGGCATCGTGATCAATTAAGATCCAAAGAATGGCACTGCAAGACCACATGTTGGAATCTTCATGTGTATTTCAAATACTTGTGTGTTGTTTAGTCCCACATTGATGAGCCACCACTAGCAAGTGAGGTATTTGAGGTGAACCTCTAACATAAGGGCGTGCCCTTAGGGTACAAAGGCTTTTGTGTTAGGAGGGAGGACTCACCCAAAGCCACACACGCGCACGCCCGCCCGCCCCGAGTCGTGACGTGGGTAGTGGATTATCAATTGCCTAAACTTGTTTTTGCTTTTGCAGCAAGTTTCGGCTAAGCTAAAGTTCTACTTTGATTAGGTTTTGTGAAACCGAATTAAAGAGGTGTCCTTCTCCATCAATGATTCAGTCATGCCTCTATATAAACACAGCTATGTTCATTAGAGGGTATGAATCACGTAACGTAGAGAGAGGGGCGCAGAGAGATAGAACTCGTGTCTTCTTTGCTACTACCTCTACATCGACCGAGGCGTAAGCCGCATATATCGCCCACTATAGAACCCAATGATACGAGAAGTTGAAGTCGCCCTACACCCTTCTTTACCTACTGAAAAACAGATAAGTCTTTTACTGCTTCAATCTTCTTCTCTTCTCTTCTTCCTGTCAGCCGCCAGAGAGAGTTATATTGCTGTTCTAGAGGGTAGTCTATTCTAGTGCAAAGTTAGACTGCTGTTAACCATTGAATCCTGTGAGGAAGACGCCAATCGTGCCTTTACGCACCATTGGAAGGGGCTTAAATCTTTCCTTAAGGACGACCTAATCCGCCTTGGTTATTACATTATTATTCTCGTCCTTGTCTTCTATTGTTTTCTTTTATCTGCATACAACAATCTTAAGGAAAGATCAAGATGTCTACACCTCTGACACCACCACGCATCAAAGAAACTAATTCGGAGTCATGGAAGTAACTTCGTCTATGAGAGATCTTTGCACCTCTCTTGAATGCTCGCATGATTTACCTAATGTGTCAAAGATTGAATCCTTCAACGGTTCACACTTCAAGAGATGGAGAGAAAGGGTATTCACAGCCCTAGATGTACTCAACTATGCAAAGTATCTCACTGATACAGCACCCATGGAGGGTTCTAATGATTTCGAAAGAAATCAAAGCCGCTTGGCTCAATGGGAATAAGGTATGTCGTCATGCTATTTTGAGTACCTTGTCCAATGAGATTTTTGATATTTATTGTTCAAATAAGAATGCACATGATATATGGGAGAGTTTGAACAAGAAATACATAATAGAGGATCTTTGGTACTTTCGAGAAATATGCTATTGGGAATTTTCTTAAGTTCCATACGAGAGGGATAGAGATGTAACGCCTCAAATCCATGATTTTCATGTCTTGATTAATGATTTGAAAACCGAGGGGTATTAATTTACCCGAATCCTTTGTTCTTTGGATGTTTGATTGAGAAACTCCCCAGTCTTGGAAACACTATAAAAATAGTATGAAGCATAAGCGTAAAGCGATGACTCTTGAGGATGTGATCATTCACATTCACATAGAGGAAAAAGAACAAGACTTCGGGATGAGGTGTTGTCTAAGGAATTTCATTCTAAAGCCAATATCGTTGAAGGTAATCCCAAAGAAATCTAACAAAACCTCTAAGAAGCGGAAGTCCAACAAAATAAAGAATTTCAAGGTCAAAGGCACTTCTTTTAAAAGGAGTGGTACCGCAATGGAAATTGTTATGTTTGTGGGTAAACCCGGACATAGGGCTTTTCTGGAACCACAAGAAAGACAATCGATGATCCTCCCAATGCTAATCTAGTTGAGGGAGATGATATTGTTGTTTGCGTGCCGTGTCACAAGTGTTCATAGCCACCGGGAAGAGGAACTGGGTACTAGATTCCGGTGCCACCCGCCACGCCCGGTGGTGATTGAAGCCTTCTCAGTTACATACTAGTGAAAGATGAAAAGGTCTATATGGGTGACTCTAGGTCTGTTCCTGTTGAGGAACAGGCAAGGTTCTTCCTGGTTAACTTCGGGAAACCCTTTCACTTAGTAATGTTCTTCATGTTCCCGAGATTAAATTCGAATCTGATTTATTGTCCCTATCGGGAAAAGTCGGGCGTCAAGGTGACTTTTGAGAGTGACAAGTTTGTTCCGACAAAGAATGAGGGTTTTGTTGGTAAAGGTTATTGTAATAACAGTGGTCTTTTCATGTTGAATGTACTTGACAACATTATTATTAATAAGAATGAATGCATACCTATTTGCTTGACTCTTTTAATATATGGCATGGTAGACTAGGACATGTGAATGTTCAAGATATGAAAAGGATGAAAGCATGTGGTTTATTGTCTAATATTTCTGATTTTTCTAATGATAAATGTGAGATATGTCTTTGAGACTAAAGCCACGAAGAAACCCAAGAAGCGGTGTCTAGAGATAAAACCGGATTACTAACTCTTATTCATACGGTTTGGGTGAATTCGGAAGTACCATGTCTAGAGGGGGGTTTTATTATATTACATTCATAGATGACTTCTCTAGGTACACCATGGTATATTTACTTAGACACAAGCATGAGGCGGTGAGATGTTTCTCAAGTACAAAGTCTGAAGTTGAAAACCAAATTTTAATCTGTAAGATTAAGAGACTTGGTCCGATAGGGGTGGAGAATATGAGTCTAACCCCTTCCGGACTTTTGTGACAAGAGTGGCATTATTCATGAGACTACTCCACCATACTCTCCTCGAAGTCTAATGGAGTAGCCGAACGGAAAAAACAGTAACACTAAAAGAGATGATGAATGCTATGCTTGTAAGTTCGAGCTTCCCGAACTTGTGGGGAAGCAATCCTATCTGCTTGCCATATACGAGAATAGGATACCCAACAAGAAAACAGGGAATAAGACACCATATGAGTTATGGAAAGGTCATGTACCTACCCCTCGATACTTAAAAATGTGGGGTATGTCTTGCTAAGGTTCTTGTGAACTAACCTAAAAAGAAAAATTGGGACCTAGAACTGTTGATTGTATGTTCATTGGTTATGCTCATAATAGTCTTTGCATATAGATTTTTAGTAGTAAAATCTGATAATAACCTTGTCGATGCTAACACTATTATAGAGAGTAAAATGCTGATTTCTTTGAGAATTTGTTTCCTTTGAAAATTGGCATTGAGAGGTTGGTAGCTCCTAGTGAACAACAATCAACGATCCTCGAAATTTCAACAAGAAATTCGGAAGAGTAAAAGAGACAGAAAATCCACCAATTTTGGTGATGACTTTTACACATTTCTTCTTGATGATGATCCCGTGGATCGATAATGAGGCAATCGGGTTCTCGAGATGCACCTTTCGGAAGGATGCTATACACTCGAGCTAGATTCGATTATAGCTAATCACACATGGGAGATAGTTGATCTACCTCTCGGAGGCCGAACCTATATCGTTACAAGTGGATCTTCAAAAAGAAATTGAAACTAGATGGTTCCATTGAGAAATACAAGGCTAGACTTGTAGTCAAGGGATTCTCCCAAAAAGGCATTGACTATTTTGATACTTATGCTCCTGTAACTAGGATTTCTTCTATAAGAGTTCTAATGGCTCTAGCTGCTATTCATAATTTATTTATTCATCAAATGGATGTAAAACTGCATTTTGAATGGTGATCTTGATGAAGAAATATATATGATGCAGCTGAGGGTACGATAGTAACGGGAATGAGCATAAGGTATGCAAGTTAGTTAAGTCTTTATATGGGTTTGAAACAAGCCAAAACAATGGCATGAAAAGTTTGACAAAGTCATGATGTCTAATGGATATCACATAAATGATCTTGATAAATGTATTTACTTCAAATCTTTGATGTGAATTCATATGTGATTATCCTGTCTATATGTGGATGACATGTTAATCATGAGTCCTAGCCTTGATGTTGTGAGAAACACCAAGATGTTTTTATCCTCCCAATTTGAAATGAAGGATTTGGGAGAAGGCGATGTGATTCTTGGAATCAAAATCATCGAACCGGTGATGGCTATACGCTTTCACAAGAGCATTATGTTGAGAAGTTTTGAAGAAGTTTAACTTTTTATGATAGTAAGCCCTCGTAATCGACACCTTATGAGGCAAATAGTGAACCAGCCATGCACATTGTATTAACAAGAAATTAGGCTAGAGAGTCTCATTTAAAAAAACAACTCTAAAAGCCCTATCCATAATTTTTTTGGGTTTTAATACCCCTACATTGTTTTTATTCACATAAGTGTTTTTTTTATAGAAAATCTTTAGAATCTAAGCTTTTGACTCGAGACTAGGTGCCACCTGTTATTTTTTAATATAAATGATTCTCTTTTTTAACTACTTGTAGATAAGATAACTACCAGAATAAAGATTGAATAAGATAACTACTTTTAGATAAGATAACTACTAGAACAAAAAAAAGAGATTTTGGGTTTGAATAGAATTTAGCAAAAAGTAATGTATTGCTCCAAAAGTTAAATTTGACACTACTACTGCTTTTCATCCTATGTGGGACGTTATAAACTTATACATTTTAAAATGCAGATGCACCATGTTATAAACTTATATATTTTAAAATGCAGGATGCACCACATTATAAACTTATATATTTTAAAATGCATATGCACCACGTTATAAACCTATATATTTTAAAATGCATACACACCACGATTTTAAAATCTGAGATACAAAATGCATTTGATTATTTATTTTGTGGGTTTGATTAACTACTATTAAATGAAACGGGTTGGTTTAGAGTTTATTGTTTATAAATTTAGAATATAGGGATTAAGGTTTAGTGTCTTAAGGTTTAGGCTTTAGGCTTATGGTCTAGTTTATAGGGGTTAGGGTTTAGTGTCTTAAGGTTTAGGGTTTAGGCTTAGGGTCTAGTTTATAAAGATTTTGGGTTTAATGTCTAGTGGTTTGGAGTTTAGACTTAACGACTAGTGTCAAATGCCTCCACAAAATATTGGAGGCATAATATTTTTAGCAAGTACTGGTGTATTGCAGCAAAGAAGTATTGTCCAAGGGCTCTCATTCCTGCGCACTCATACACTCTGATGCACCCTAGATGCCCTCTTTTCATTATATGCATTTTTAAATGTGAAGGCAGGTAGTTATAAGTGAATTTTTTGTGTGAAATTTAATTTTTTATTTTGTATCCCACTATATTACTCGGTAGATAGTCGGTTATGTTTGTTTCCAAGTGAGGATATTTTCGTCTATTCCTGGTAAAGTTGGATAACAGGTGGTTAGTTCCACATTCTGGTCAAATTGGGGTATTAAATTCTAAACAAATTTAAGAGGAGTCTTAGTACTACTAAATATTTATAACTAAGTCCTCTAGACTAATTTTCTGCATCTATTAACCAAGTCGACCTGTTTCGTTATCATCATTAATTCATAGAATAGTCAAGTCTTATTTTTTCCTAGATTTCTAATTCCCTTAATAGTCCCAATTTATAATTCAGTTATGAAGTCTAGGTAAATTTGCATATTGTTAAGCAGCAACCGTTCAAGAACTTGCACCTTGAAAATTAAGTATTGTGAGATTTGACACCTCATAATTGTAATTGCGATTTAGATATTTTAGTTTAAGCTAATACCCTATTTTGTTCATAAACAGGCTAGCTTTTTAAATTTAGAAAGGTGCATGCATGGACATGGCTACAGAGAGGTCACCGAGAGCAGTTCCTCCTACATACACTCCTTCCTTAGTCTTCACTCACGGAAAGCATTATCGTGATCAGACTTTCTGCACTATATCCGATGGATGTTACCACATTAGAAGCATACCTGAGATGCGTCGAATGAGAAGTATTGCGTCATGTTATGGTTGGCTAATTTTGAATAGTTATTACTCATCAAATGAATGTTATCTTTTCAATCCCATCTCATTAGAAAAAATTCTTCTACCACCCTTAATGCATGGTATCAATATGGGTCTTTTAACACATCCGCCAAGTGATCCCAATTGTGTTGTAATTCTCGCTAGCACTAACACAAACTCGTGTATCTTTTGTCGGATTGGTGATAAAAAATGGATGGAACATATTTTAGTATTTAAAAACGGTAAATTCAAACCAGCTCCTAAACATGTTGTAAGTTGCAAAGGAAAGATATACCTATTCTTTTTTGAAGGTATGGCTGCAGTAGATGTTCACGATACATTTCTTTCCCTAAAGCTACATGATGTGAAAGATCCGAAGTTTTCTTTGCCATACGTTGCATGCAGTTCATCTTTCATGGTTGAGTCATGTGGAGAGATCTTTAAAGTATCTAGGTTTCACCTCGGAGTATCAGCCAAAATTATTCTGACACTAGAAGTTTTCAAATTAGATTTGTCTAAAATGGATTGGGTGAAGGTGGAGAGCTTAGGTGACCGGGTCTTCTTGTTAGGTGAGAGTTGTACATCACTTTCTTCAACTGAATTAGGAGTGAAAGGAAACTGCATATATTTCACTTTTAGAGGTTGTACAAGGTTGTTCAAATTTGACATGGATGATGGAACTATAACAATTACCTTACCATGTGGAAGAAAAATTCAGTTATTGGGAAGGACCGTTTTGGGTGGTGCCAAATTGCGAACCACAGGTAATTTGTCTATCAGTCTATCACTTTATCTTTCTTTGCTTTCAAATATAAGTTAGTTTTATATTTTCTTTTACACACTATTATATCTGTCTTCTGTGGTGTTGTTCTTTGTCATGTATACTTTTCCTTTGATTTGTAGTTTGAAATTTAGGCATGAGACGCCCAGAATTACAAACTTGGAATTCACGGCTTGACAAAAAATTAAAGGCTATTTATTTACCTTTTCTCCTTTGATTTGTAGAATGAATTAAGGCTTGATTAGGAGATGGCCACAATCATAGACTTGAAATTCATGGGATAGTCCCCATTTTCTAGCAAGGAAAGTACAATAAATATATGCTGTGTCTTTGGGACATTAACTTATTGCATACTGATATAATATAAGCCTATAAGGGGTCTACCTAAAATGTAAAGAACCAATGTATAATGGTCTATTTTTCATTAAACTACACACTATGTTTTCTGAGTAGGATTATATGGCCTGATAAACGTAGAAGATATTGTTCTAATCCCGGACAGCATATTTTGTAGGTCAAGAAAGAAGTCCCGAAGGTGGGGAACTACAAAACTGAAATTATAAAAGAGAGTTGGAATGACCTTCCACTGGAGCTTTTAGAGTTGGTCATATCATCTCTGTTTCTTGGTGATTGCATTCGTTTTCGCCTTTACTTGCAAATCCTGGATATCCATCACGCCACCAATGCGATCAAACCCGCCTCTTACACAGTGTGAATCTAGGTGTCAACACATACCATGGTTGATGTCCTTGCCAAAGAACAAGAGCGCTGAATGCATATTCTATCATCCTATATACGGTGATACCTACACCATGAACATACCAGAACTAGCAGGTGCAGTTATCCGCGATGCAAGATATGGCTGGCTGTTAATGTCACATGGAAAAACTTCTATTTCCTTTGTCAATCCGATAACTCTGGATACTATAAAACTTCCCGATATTCCAGGTTTGTGGTATTGCTTTCAGGGGATCTCCTTCTCGGCTCCGCCAACTTCCCCTGATTGTATAGTATTTGGACACACAAGATCTAATGGAAAATATGTCAACGTTTCAGTCTATCATACAGGCGAAGATGATTGGTGGGAATATTGCATTGTCAATGAAGTGCCTATCGAGTTCTTAACTGCTAACTGCAACCCAGTTTTCTGGGACGGCGTTTTCTACTGTTTAGGCAAAGATGGAAAGTTGGGCTGCTTTCATTCAAAGGAGGAAGATGTATATGAATGGAGGGTTCTCCCAGTACCAGCAATTATTTCATGGTCACCATCAATGTTATATTCAGTCCTTCAGAGTTCCGAGTGGCAGTTCCTAGTGGAGTACAATGGTGAAATCCTATCAGTCTCTGTAGGTTTTGTAGGTCAGCACGTTAGAGTCTACAAGTTGGATCAATCAAAGATGCGTTGGGTTGGTGTAACGAGTTTGGGTGACAAGGTGTTGTTTCTTAGTCATATTGCATCTATTTTGGTACCTGCAGGATTGAAAGGAAAAGAGAATACGATCTATTTCCCAAGGTTCCATGGAAAAGATAACGTGTTCTACTCGTTATCGTCGGGCAATTACCATTGTTTTGGGAGCAAACATTCTCGTCAAGATTGGATAGATACATCTGGAAACTTGGAATCAACTTGGATTCAATGTAAGAAGTAAAAATTGAGTGGCCTATTCAGTTTGACGTTTATGTACTGTTTCTTATGAACGTTTTTTGTGTTTGAAAGCAAGATATATTACAGTTACATTGCCATTTATACAAGACTAAACTTCCATGATTCCATCCCCTATTTTGCTATTAGATGTAATTTTCTTTCTTCCTCTTGAATAGGGGTGGAATTTGAGCCGAGCAGCCTGAGCTCGTTCATTTAATAAATGTGCCAAGCTTGAGCCTATATTATAGCTTGTGTAACAAACGAACTTGATGAAGCACAGCTAGATAAGCTCAATTAGTATCACCATAGTGTAAAATAACCAAGCTACTCGGGCTCGGCTCGCTAAAAGCTTGGCTTGGGCTCGTTCATATATTATATGAGCCAAGCTTGAGCTGTTTTCAAAGCTCGCAATAATAAACAAGCCGAGCTTGAGCCTTGATTAGCTCAAATTCCACCCTTACTCTTGAAGCACATATGCTTGGTAGTTAAGAGATATTTAACTTGTTAGAGTGAACACCAAAACCTGAAGGTTGTAGTTCAAAACCGGCTTGTCACCTAATTCTGCCAACGCATATCATGAAGAGAAGATAACAATGTGATAGTAAAAAAGCTTTTAGGTTGCTGCCTCAGGTAAATATTGTTGTAAAAGTTGTGTGTCGAAGGACACCATATCCTCACATCGCAGTTCTGTATTTCCAACAATATGGTATCCTTTGAACGGACATGGTTCCGAGTTTTATTGACTGAATTCACTAGTATCAAACTACTTTAGTGTCAATTCATTTGAATTTCCATTCATGATTTCGAGTTGGAAGTGGTCGACCTTTGAACGGACATGGTTTCGAGTCTGGATAAAGAAAATTTTCGCTTGATTGATCATCTGGTTTCGAGTTTGCTGGCTAAACTCACTAATCTCGAACTACTTGTTAGTGATCTATACCCCTTCACGAAAGCACATTAGCGATCCCAACATCCCCCATTACGCTTCATCATGCTGAAAACTGTTTGTTCTTGTTTGTTCAAGTTCATAGTAATAAAGATGAAAAACTACACTAAAGACACTAGATTAACAACCTCAGTAACCAATAAACCTTTATATCAACAGCTATTTCGCACCTAGCTGCCGTAGCACATTTGAGCTTCTGAAGCATTCCTTATTGTGGTTTTAACTTTGAAAAATTGAAAGTACCCCATCGCACTTTGAAGAAAGAATTAGCTTATTTGCTCTAGAGTTAAAACGCAACATGTCATACCTTCATTTTCCAACAATAGTACATTTTGCCGTCTTTTGCAGCTTCTTCTTTATGTCGTAAGTGCTACATTCTACATTTCAGACAACCCAGGAAAGTTCTGGTCAAGAAAAATCTTCCAGCAACATTCGAAATGCAGAAAGCGTCTAACTAAAACCACTTCGTATAAGAAAGATCGTCCATCATGTCCAAAGCGCGGTAGCTAGACTTAGACTCACTTCCCACAGACTGGACACCATCCACTCTATCGACTGCAAAAACTGAGCATCGACTGCAAGAGGTTGGTTGGTCACGATAGCCGAAGATTGGTACCTATGAATTAAGCTCTATTAGGTTAGCGGCTGTGGAGATATACTATTGAGGAGGGCTCTTTGTGGCGAGAGGTGATTACTGCAGAGTATGGTGTAACAGTGACCATAGTTAGTCGCCAACTCCCAACTTCCAGGAATATGGGTGTATCTTTTGGGGAGGAGACAAGTCCTTCGCTAAAGTTCCAAAACCATGAACTCACTTATCACTCCTTTTGCTCCAAACTCTAGGTAGTTTCAATACTAAGACTCGCATCGCACACTCTAGCTAGCTTTCTATTCATTTTAAGGTAGTGTACGACTAGTTCTTTTCGCAAAGATTGGTGGTCCCTCAAACTACCATCTGCCAGGCTTCCATGAGAGCTTTCCATATCATAAATGTCTAAACCAGATCCACAAAATGACTCCTGATTGAAACTCTCTAGACATAATTGTCTTGCGGACCTGACTGCACTTTACCTCTCAGAAGGAGAACCTGGCTGATCCTTCTCCATTCTCACAGTTTCACGGCTGATATAATCTAGATACTTTACAAATACTAGAAATAACATGCGAGTAGGACACATCCTTCAGGTCTCGCACAAAGATAATAGTACGATCGCCTCCTTATTCAAAATGACTAAATGGGTCAGAGGACATTCTTGCTCCAACAATATCCATCTAAAGGCAATGTAAGTCAGTCCTTTAACAGGGTCAAGAGATTCTTCATCTTGCTCTGACAATATTCCTCCTCATATATACACTAATTACATGTCCATAAAAGTATGTTTGAAATTATTGACGTAGGTCTTCTTGAGTACTTGGTTGAACTTTTCCGCATACCTCCTCAAAGGGATGAGAAGATGATCCTTTTCCCTTGTCACAGTCTCATGGTTGATGTAATCTTGATACTCTATAAACACTATAAGTATCCTGCGAGAAGGGAACATCCTTCAGGGTCAATAGCCTGATTCCCACCGCATTCATGATAACTAATTAGGTCCAAAGACTTCATCTTGCGCCGATGATATCCATATAAAGGCAATGGAAGACAGTCCTTTGACAGGCCTAGAGATTCAATATTTGGTAAACGATAACCCTCTTGTTAAATACACTAACGTATATATCCATAAGTATATTTGAAATTCTTAGGGCGCGCCGAATAAACTACTAGTATTTTTTACCCAGAGACCCCTGTAACACTTCTTCCAAAATTGGATACACTAACATATATATATCCATAAGTATATTTGAAATTCTTCGGGCGCGCAGAATAAACTACTAGTATTTTTTACCCCACCCCTGTAACACTTCTTTGACAATTGGATACAGTCAAACATGGTAAAGATGCTTCTTTGATATGATATGGACTCCTGCTAGTGCATATATACAACTTCAAGGTTCTAAGTTCTTTTTCAAATTTGAAATCAAACAAAGCACAATACAGGGTGGATGCATAAGATATGGAGAGCTAAGATCTCTTTGGGTGTTTGTTATGACTCGAGATAATGATAGAGCATAGACCCTGGAGGTCTTATGGCCATATATATATATACAGTTAGAATGTGGTTGTATTTATAGTCCAGAAATTTGTTTGCTACTTGTTTATTGAAATCACAACAATAAAAAATCTATAGTTTCTGACATTTTCCATCACTTTTTTGGTGTATTCCAGTAAAATTGTGTTCAATACATGAGGTATATTACATGACGAATTCTTCAACACCCAAAGTTTTGTTCAGTGGCTCTATTTATTTTCTTTATTCTGTGGGTGGTGCCGTAAGATTTTATGGATTGAAATGTAGTGGTGGAAACAACTGATGTTGAATATGCTAGGGCCTAGAGGGGTCAACCTCTTATATGGTTGCCAAATACCTTTACCCTGACTGTTGTAAAATTTCCCACAAAGGGAATCAGTTGATTTTTGGGACTAGGTACATTTGAACTACCCAAGTCCACTCCCCAACCACAGGCAACATAATGCTAGCAGCCAACATATTAACACAGTTAATAAATTGTGTTAAACATTGTCAAAAACTGATATAGATATCATGCATTCCTGCCATTTCACTACACAAGGCTGTCATCTAGAGTGGTTCCACGTGTATTTTGTAAGGTACGAGTCCTTAGGCACAGAGCGAAAAGCAAGCCTCAAATTACACACCAGATTTTCAAAAACAAAATAAAGACTTGGTACTAACTACTAATACTAACACAGCACATGGGTAAAGTAGGTCAAGGTACACCAAAACACGAGCATACAAAAGCACTGGGAATAAAATAGAGTAGCAGCTATCAGCTATACAGCCACATTAACAGTTAGTTGCATCCCACTTAATTGTGCTAAGCTCCAGATTCCATCCTATGCGGTCAGCATTTTATACTCCATCTGACTTTAAAGTTGAAACTACCACTAATAAGCAAATATAAAAACTGAAACCAATACTCCACACTCATCTAAAGAAAGGCCAAACGAGTACCTTGGAGCCGATTAATAAATAAAAAAACCCCATGGCAACTATGTGTTGGTAACTTGGTATCAGATAACTTCAGCAATTCAGCAAAAAAAAAAAATGAATTGACTACAGGCACAAGATTTAAAATAATACTTTAGTTACGGTGTTAATTAACTCAGTATAAATGAAATCAGTACTTGTACTTATGAAGGAACTCAAATTACTAAATGAGCACTTAGCAGAGCAGTTCACAATTGAGTAAAACCGTAGGACATGGTCTGAATCGGCAGAAAAGTAACATTAAGTACTGAACTTCTGAACTACGCCAAACTCATGATCTTGTTCCACAGAATAAAATTCTAGCGAAATTTAACAGCCTCAGTCCATAAGAAAAAAACTTAGCCAAACAGTATGTAAAAAAATAAATTTAGATTGCAAGTTTCTTTTGCTCGATAACACCCCTCATAAGCTATTCTCATACACAATCACATTCACATCATTCGTCAATATCACTCACTGCAATGTTTTGTCAATTCAGTCTACTCATCCTAATGCATGGACAGATAAATCTAACACTTTTTATCCCTTCCCATCTACTTCAAGAGCTTCAGCTAAATAGATTCAAGGCTGTTAACATGTGACACGACTTTGTGCTCCTCATTGATCCGCATTCCCTAGCGTCTTCATGCGCCGGATCTTAGCATATCATACACAAACAAGAAGAATCATGGTAATAATCACAGATAATCAATTTTCCACTGAGCAACAAATAATTATTATAGAACTCCTACCTTAGTAGTTACAACTCTATTTAATAAAACTCAATTAATCATATTCTGAAGCTAAAGTTTCCTAGGACCAAGAGAGCACACAACAGGGAAACAGAGGGAAATAACATTTGTCAGCAGGGATAATAATTGCAGCGCCAAAGTTGTTTCAACATGAAATCACCAGTTGATGGATCAACCTTAAGTAGCTGCATACCAGCTTGACATCTGGGCAGACCAAAAAAAAACCCCAAGAATATTAATTCCACCAGTAGCGCTAGAATAAACTTGGGAGTAATTGCAAGAATGGAAGAAAAACACAATGCTCCTCCTTGAGTATTCTTTTCCTTTTATAACCTCCCTACTGACACTATAATAAGAGAAGAATGATTATCATTAATTTTTGCCTTTTGCATTTTGACCTCATCTACAGTGTAATACAACCTTGTTGATCGCATGTAAGGTGTGTTGCACGGTTCTGAGGTTGATTAAACACCATTAGATTCTCGGCCCACAAGAAGTCCCCTTAGAGACTTGCATAACCATTATTTTTTTGTTATAGCTGAATAGGGATTATCCATAACAAGAATGCAAAGAAAGTGACCACACCAGCTTGGAATACCCTTATATGACTGAATGCAGTTTCAAGGGACCACATGTGAACTTTGAAGAAAAGTGCAACGACTTAACTATTTGCATCCAAGGCCAAATCTCTTCTAGAGTAATATAATTCCCAGTAAAATTCTCGAATTGAAAACACACAAACATACACCTCCACAAAGACCACAATGGGATGAATGGTTGGAAATTTAAACTAACTTTCCCAGCTGTTGTCGTTTGTAGTTGCTATGAATGTACCTAGATATGTGAATATGCTGACCGTCATTTTTGGGTATCAGGGGGATAGCAAGTAGCGTAACTACAGGGAGAGAATGTAAACCATAGACTGCTGGTTACTGTCGAAGCATGACTTATGATACCCAAACCACTAATATATGCAAATGACAAGTCCGGAGATGGTGAGAAGTTATGACAAACCTGTAATGTTCCGACAAAATCACCATGCTAGAATTACAGCCTCGGGAGACAGCCGGTCTTTTTGGCTGAGAGCTCAGCCTGGATGCGTCAATAGAAACCAACAACAGCTAAAATGGTGTGGAAGCATCATCTCTCAAGTTCATGAAACCAGGTTGAATCTGACATATTTGACATTCAACATCCCCATCTTGCTCGGTTATCACATTTCTTTTCTCATTTCCTACACTTCCCTGCATGTAAGCACATCAAAATCAGATCAATTGAGCGATACACATATTGATATATGCTGTGGTAATCAACCATATCTGTCCTTATAGATTACAAAAATAATTTGGTTACGATTAACGATGAGAAGTATTTATTCATACATGTGCCGCCTCGATCTTCTCCTCACTGATCTAAACCCATATTGCTCCTTACATAACCATGGCTACCAGTCTTGATAGCGGTTCTCGAAAGCGAACTAGAATTCAACAGTCAGCACTGACCCAAGGTTATAGTTGTGAAATGTGGTTTCAGCAGCCAGACGGTCCTCCACAAACTCCCGATACCAGCGAGGAAGCCAAACCACAGGCTTGTGCGCTACAATCCTGTATGACAATACAAAAAATTGTTCAGTAGAACGGAAAAAACTACAGCTTGAAACAGTCATACATTGAAATTTAAAAACGGTGCTCAACAGATTTAGGATCCATTGGTATGGCAGCAATGATACGCTTTCAGCAAAATATTCATCATAGGGTGAAAGAACATTTAGATAATACGATAAAAGGCAAACAAATACATCAGGCAGGACAGGCTGGTAACGAGCGTGACAAAGATCACATTTTACATACTGGAAAGGGTGTAGGGTTCTCCTTAACGGGCTTCCGATGTGAAAGTAATCCAACAACTAGCAGAGTATTGTGGGCATTTTATCAGAAAAAATTTACTCACAAACCAAACTTCCAATTACACTTCAAACCGATAAGAGATAAATAATGATACATTCTAAGATTGATAGACACCAATCTGTAACAAACACATACCACTTCCAGAAACTACAAGTGAACATAATGCTACATTCATAGAAATAATGAAATTAGCAATTCTGCTGAAATATTAGTATTGATGGTGAAAGGCCTCAATGCAAACAGAGAGGTCTCCAGTGCATTTCGTTTTAATATGGAACAAGATAACCTCCCTATACAACTTTACTTCTAGTATATTACAATGATTTCATCAAATGTCGTTGCGCGAAATGACAAATTATAGATTTAGAGATCCACATATTTACAAAAATAAGCAAGCAACTGAACCGAGTTGAAATATGGTCACCTCCTCGTGTTCCAGAATATGAGCAAGAGGTAAGATGACCTGATCAATCAGCAAGTATTGCACAAGTTCAAGCTTTCAGGGATGCAGAAGCGTAAACATCAACTCCAGTATTGGTCCTACTCAGAACGGTGCTCCCTCAGAAATCAAACAAACTATGCAGATGTGACATCCTACAAGCTCACATACGGGTAGGAAAGCATAAAGCTAAGGTGATGTGGGATATGTGTATAAGAGTGTGTAGTGTGGCAAGAAGAGTGAAGTGCCCTCACATAACATCAGAGGAAAAAAAAAAGTAAAAACGCATCATCCATCCTCCATCACATTTGAAATATGAATGAAACGGGATTTTGCAAATTTGGCCAGTAAACCCTATGGTTTTACGATAGACATCAAAGCCATTTTAAAACCTACAAACAGGCTCGTTTAATTCACTTAACCATTTCTGTAAGCTGTTTGTTTAACCTACTTCCCTTTAATTAGCCAAAGACTGAAAAATCTTTTGACAATTACGTATAACATAACGAATTTTCAAAAGAGTAGTACCATGGGGATGCACATTAGCATGAGCAAATATACCATTTATACAGAAAGACTACCATTTATACCATCTTTGTCTAAGAATAACAAGGACAGCTTGGGTCTCAGGGCTGTACCTGTAGCAGCATTGAAACTTTCACAGACAATACTCCGCCTCTTATATTCCAAGAGTTGACCAATAAGTTTGTTAGGGGAAGAGATTATGGCAACCGTATCATCTTCCACTATCGCAACCCAGACCATTAACAGTGTCAACGAAGCCCCTGCATTTTTGCATTAAAAGGAAAGCAAAAACAGAACACTATGAAGTAAAAAGTGAAAAACATATGCAATTTAGTGATGGTGGCTCCAGCTTCACATTGGCTTACTAAATATCCGCAATACATTAGCTTGACGACGTTCATCATACTGAATATCTCCACTCATCTCTTGTGCAATCTTCTTTATGCATCGCAAAACCTACATATAAAGATCATCAGATTATTAATCTAATACTGTAACTAAAATGAGCATGTGTACGCAACTTGTACAAAATTCTCCCTCTATACTGCATGCATTGAGTACAATGTGTATCCCCTAGCTGTACCATAAAAGTGTCCTTCAGAACATAAAGGACTTTGTGTATGTGCTTACTTGCAGACCCATTTGGAGCACAAATCAGTGGGTCATCCATAAGTGGGTCATTTTACAAAAATAACGATATTTTAAACACCATTTTACACAAAGACCGAGATTTTGCACCCTGAAAATCCCTAAACTTTTGTTATAAATAGAAAACATCCCCCAATTGGGTTCTTGCTTGCTACAACAGAAAGGAAAAATAGAAGAAGAGTAACTGCAAGCAAAATCAAGATGGTATTCAAGAATATCTTCACCCAAAAAGGTAAAATACTAGTATTAATCTGTCTAATTTCATTTCAGTTATCAACTCTTTATTTCTTATTTCATTTCCTTACATTGTCAAGGTCAAAGAAATATGAAAAAAGAGATAGAGTTTCCATGCAAAAAGTGTTCTCTCATGTTTGATCACTTACTTGAAGTTGGCGAACATGATAAAATATGATGAAAGTTGAAAGCTAGAAAGGAAAAGGAAGAGGAGGAGAAGAAAAGAAAGAAGAAAAATAAGAAGCTTGGAGAAAAGAAACCACGGGACAAGTATTCGGGGAAACCGAAAAAAGGAGGAAAGAAATAAGATAAGAAGAAGAAGAAAGAAGGTAAGTGATGAATTAATTTGGAGAGTGACAGACTTTTTATGTTTGATATGTGGATTTGGTTGAGAGATTTATTGGTGGTTATGTGAATTTGTCTAGTTAAATTTGTTGATGGATTATTTGGATGATTTTGTTGATGGATTAATATGCCTAAATTTGTTGAAGGATTAATATGGTTAAATTTTCTGATAGATTAATCTGTGGTTTAAATTGCTCCATTTAGTTATTTTGGTTGTTTATCCTGGTTATTTTTGGTTGTTTATCCCGTTTAAATGTGTATTGTGGGGTTGTTTGTTTGTTTAAAATATGTTTTGTGCTTCTTCTTATAGAGACATCGTGTAGCTAGGGATATTAGATTAGGAAGCTAGAGGATTGCTACGGTTTGATGAAAGATCATATGAAAGTTATGCGGTTAACATTAAGTTATGAAAGAAAGCCAATAACAAAAATTTAAAAGAATTATTTGTATATTGCTGGGGTCAACCTACCGCTTTCGAGGCTTAAGCCTCATTGCACCTAAAACCTTCTTATAATACTTGTGAAGTTTTAGTGCTTAAAATGGCGCCCTTTAAGGCTTAAGCTCCAGTGTTTTCTTTTTTTTTAACCATGTAATCACTTAAAAATGTGTCTTCCAATGAGAACTTTCATTAGGACTTTTTTTGAATCAAAAAAGAACCTAATGTAACTTGGACACTTTATATTCTCAAATAAATACATGGTTATTTTTTAAAAAAAAAAAAATTTTGGCTCTTACACATTGTGCCTAAAGGGTTTCTTCTACACTAAAAGCCTATAAGAAAAAAATCAATTGACATAAGTTACAACTCCATGAACCCAAGAATTAGTTTTGCAATAACTAAGAACTCTTTTAAATAAATATCACTTGGTTTCTATGAGTAACTTAACAGCTAACACTACTTTGATGATCTTTTCGTCAGCAACCGTAGCAATCCTCTAGCTTCCTAATCTAATATCCCTAGCTACGATGTCTCATAAGAAAAAGCACAAAACATATTTTAAACAAATAAACAACCAAAAATAACTAAATAAATGCGATAAACAACCAAAATAACTAAATGGATAAACAATTTAAAATAACTAAATTAATCCATTTAAAATTTAACCATATTAATCCTTTAACAAATTTAATCCTATTAATCCATCAACAAAATCATCCAAATAATCCATCAACAAATTTAACTAGACAAATTCACATAACCACCAATAAATCTCTCAACCAAATCCACATATCAAACATAAAAAGTCCAATCACTCTCTCCAAATTAATTCATCACTTACCTTCTTTCTTCTTCTTCTTACCTTATTTCTTTCCTCCTTTTTTCGGTTTCCCCGAATACTTGTCCCGTGGTTTCTTTTCTCCAAGCTTCTTATTTTTCTTCTTTCTTTTCTTCTCCTCCTCTTCCTTTTCCTTTCTAGCTTTCAACTTTCACATATTTTATCATGTTCGGCCAACTCAGTAAGGTGATCAAACATGAGAGAACACTTTTTACATGGAAACTCTATCTCTTTTTTCATATTTCTTTGACCTTGACAATGTAAGGAAATGAAATAAGAAATAAAGAGTTGATAACTGAAATGAAATTAGACAGATTAATACTAGTATTTTACCTTTTTGGGTGAAGATATTCTTGAATACCATCTTGATTTTGCTTCCAGTAACTCTTCTTCTATTTTTCGTTTCTGTTGTTTGGTGTGGGGATGTTTTCTATTTATAACAAAAGTTTAGGGATTTTCAGGGTGCAAAATCTCGGTCTTTGTGTAAAATTATCAGTATGGCCACTTATGGATGAGCCACTGAAATGGTGTTTAAAATATCGTTATTTTTGTAAAATGACCCACTTATGGATGACCCACTGATTTGTGCTCCAAATGGGTCTGCAAGTAAGCACATACACAAAGTCCTTTATGTTCTGAAGGGACACTTTTTATGGTACAGCTAGGGGATACACATTGTACTCAATGCATGCAGTATAGAGGGAGAATTTTGTACAAGTTGCTTACACATGCTCATTTTAGTTACAGTATTAGATTAATAATCTGATTGATCTTTATATGTAGGTTTTATGATGCATAAAGAAGATTGCACAAGAGATGAGTGGAGATATTCAGTATGATGAACGTCGTCAAGCTACTGTATTGCGGATATTTAGTAAGCCAATGTGAAGCTGGAGCCACCATCACTAAATTGCATATGTTTTTACTTTTTTACTTTATAGTGTTCTGTTTTTGCTTTCCTTTTTAATGCAAAAATGCAGGGGCTTCGTTGACACTGTTAATGGTCTGGGTTATAGTGGAAGATGATACGGTTGCCATAATCTCTTCCCCTAACAAACTTATTGGTCAACTCTTGGAATATAAGAGGCAGAGTATTGTCTGTGAAAGTTTCAATGCTGCTACAGGTACAGCCCTGAGACCCAAGCTGTCCTTGTTATTCTTAGACAAAGATGGTATAAATGGTAGTCTTTCTGTATAAATGGTATATTTGCTCATGCTAATGTGCATGCCCATGGTACTACTCTTTTGAAAATTCGTTATGTTATACATAATTGTCAAAAGATTTTTCAGTCTTTGGCTAATTAAAGGGGAGTAGGTTAAACAAACAGCGACAGAAATTGTTAAGAATTAAACAAGCCTGTTTGTAGGTTTTAAAATGGCTTTGATGTCTATCGTAAAACCATAGGGTTTACTGGCCAAATTTCCAAAATCCCGTTTCATTCATATTTCAAATGTGATGGAGGATGGATGATGCGTTTTTTTTTTTTTTTTTTCCTCTGATGTTATGTGAGGGCACTTCACTCTTCTTGCCACACTACACTCTTATACACGTCTCCCACATCACCTTCGCTTTATGCTTTCCTACCCGTATGTGAGCTTGTAGGATGTCACATCTGCATAGTTTGTTTGATTTCTGAGGGAGCACCGTTCTGAGTGGGACCAATACTGGAGTTGATGTTTACGCTTCTGCATCCCTGAAAGCTTGAACTTGTGCAATACTTGCTGATTGATCAGGTCATCTTACCTCTTGCTCATATTCTGGAACACGAGGAGGTAACCATATTTCAACTCGGTTCAGTTGCTTGCTTATTTTTGTTAATATGTGGATCTCTAAATCTATAATTTGTCATTTCGCGCAACGACATTTGATGAAATCATTGTAATATACTAGAAGTAAAGTTGTATAGGGAGGTTATCTTGTTCCATATTAAAACGAAATGCACTGGAGACCTCTCTGTTTGCATTGAGGCCTTTCACCATCAATACTAATATTTCAGCAGAATTGCTAATTTCATTATTTCTATGAATGTAGCATTATGTTCACTTGTAGTTTCTGGAAGTGGTATGTGTTTGTTACAGATTGACACTGATAATTTTTAAAGTGTGGTTTGTCCATGTAACATGGCTTTGTTCCTTTTGGAGGTTCATTGTAATCATTTGCTCTCTCCCACTCTTTCTTTTAAATTCTTCAACAAAGAAATTTGCTCTTTCCCACTCCTTCATCTAATTTCCTTCACCACGCTCAATCTCCTAACAAACAATTTAGGTGGTTGCATCTGGATGCATGAACTTAAAAACTTGAAGTGAAAATGGCAAGGTTGATTCTGGAACGTAGGTGTAGTACAAGCTATTGAACGCTCTATTGATATCCTTATCCTCATGAGGGTCAAACTAAGGAAAAAAGAAAAAGTTGTTTAGACGGACGATGGTCATGATATCCGAAGATTGGTACCTATTAATCAAGATCTTTTAGGTAGGTAGTTGTGGAGATAAACTACTGAGGGCTCTTTGTAACAAGAGGTGATTATTGTAAACTATGGTCACAATGACCATAGTTGATGGCCAAACCTCACCTCCCAATCACATGGGTTTATATTTTGGGTAGGAGATAAACCCTTCGTTGAATAGCTCCATTTAGCCTTTCAAGAATCTTCAAAAACTAATTCCGAGTCCATACACATCTGGAACATGTTTGGCTCTTCAGACCACTTCCATTTTAAAACCACAAACTCGCTTAGGCTGAGAGTTTACATGCTCTCCATATAATCTTGCTCCAAAATCAATCAAGGTATTTATTTCCACTGCTCAAAGGCCAAGATTTCGGTCAAAGTTAGATTGAGTGGCTGGTGTATATATGGTGTATATGGTCTATTGAGTCTACGATTTTGGTTTGATGGTTATCATGGTCTAAGGCCCTAAGCTAGTTGAACAAAATCACTAAACTCAAGGTATGTATTGCAAAGCAAGACTAAACTTCAATTCGCTAATAAACCTTGATGCTTGTTGCAAATCTAACCTAATAAGGTAATTGTGTGAAGCCAAACTTCAAAATTCAGTGGAATACTCATCAGTTGAGCATTAACCTTGTCGCCAATTATGGTATTGTGTTTTGACGAAAAAAATAAAAAAATAAAATAAAATTATGGTATTATGAGAATAAGACTTGATCATAATCAATGGGTAAGTATCAACTACATACCATCGGTTTCATTTTTATCTATGTTCTAACAGAAGGTTTTCCCACGCACAATACGAGAATGTTGAATCCCAAAATGCTGAAGCACCAGACTTCTAAGCAACACACTTCTCTCTTCTCATGAGGAGTTTGCATGAATTCAAATAACTTTTCTAGTTGGTTCAGACAACCAATCAAGAAAAGTTTTCACAAAGTTTGTCTTTTGAAGGACAACTAATAAACATTCTTGTTTGTTGAGTGGTCCTTGCACGAAGCCAATCTATAAAATTAAGTAGTATACTCGTCTACCATGCGATAACCTTGTCAACAATTATGGTATAGTGTGAATCAATAGGTAAGTATCTACCACGCATCATTTATTTCATGTTCTAACAGGAAGTTTCCCTACGTACGAGAAAGTTAAATTTCATCATACCGTGTTGAAGCACTAGTCTTCAACTTACTTGTAGGCAACATACTTCACTTTTTTCTCAACAAGAATTTAAAAAAATCAAATAAATAACTTCTGACAACCGATCAAGGATATCTTCTATGTGAAGTTCGCCATTAAAAGAGGGCAGCTCCATCTTCATTTTAAGTTCACTCCCATTTTTCTCCATATTCCATAATATTCATCTATATCGCTGATTCCTCAAAACTTCTGCCAAATTCTCCAATTCTTCATCACTATAATCATTGTCATATGTTGCACCACATTATCATTCATTCTTCTCTGCGAACTCCAAGATCAACACTCGTTTGCAATAGTCACAAATCCAGTGTTTTAACAATATCTAATAGCTGCCCAATTCCAATTGTTTTAACAAGATCTAGTAGCTTATCATAACTAATTTCTTAAATCTTTCTGACAATAACTAAATTCGGGAAGAAGTCATTCTTATTCAACACTAGTCTCCTAATTTTAAAAAGAGTCGCCCCAAGTCAAATGAAGGGAATTTTTTTTAATCACAACAGTGCTGATAAAGGTCTTTGACATTCAAGCTCTTAGATATGGATCCGCTGGAAAATCAAATACATATGCATGGTCATCGATCTATTTCAGAATAGTAAATATACCAATCTTTGTCTACAACGGTCTTATACTTTGTATTAGTGTTGTTCTGAGTTGCTATCACTTCTCTATTTCTTTATGAAGTCATACAATCTTTTCAACCATATGATAAACAAAATCAATGAGTCCTGGATCTTTAGTCAAACTAACCAAATCAATGTGTTTTCGTACTGCGGTACACTAATCGGAATGGAGACTTCACTGTGGAGCAATTAACAACATTGTTATAACTTATAAGTGAACTCAACTTGAGCAAGTGCTAAATCTTATTGCTTTGGTTTCCCTCTTGAAATTGACTGTAATAAGTTCTCCAAGGACCTACTCCCTACCTCATTTTGACATCTTTTTGCAATGATATGTACTATATTTGAGACTGGTGCAAATCTCTTCCACTATTGTCAAAAGTGACTCAAAAACTTAGTATCTCAGTCAAAAGCACTAGACTTTGAAACGCCATGTAAACAGACAACGTCTCTAGAAGTATGAAGAACAAGTGTGCAAACGTGGGAAGCTTCTAAAGTCTTTATGCAGAGAATGAAATGAGTTATTTGAGAAAATCTATCAACCGCCACATAAATAGAATCCCTGATGAGTCCTTGGATGGCCTAGCACAAACTCCGTGGAAACGTCTGCCAAAGGGCCATCTGGAATTGAAGGTGATGTCAATTTGCAAAATCCCTTCGCAAATTGGCAAGTGTAACATCATTATATACTTCTCTTCTTGTTCAAACTCATCATCATCCAATTCAGGTTCTTCATTATGAGTGGTGAACATTATCTGGGCTCTTCGGGGACAACAGTTTCATCAAGCCCTGGCTGTCCACGTCTATCAATTATCATTGAGTCATTGTACGTTGGAGAATATGAATTAGTAGAAGTGTTTGTTGATTTTGAAGTACTAGCGACCAATGTAAATTTGGTTGGAAGATTGGGCTAGGTTGGGTTGGTGTAGTAGAGGATTTATGCATGGGTGTTTTTCCTAGTCATTGATGGAACGTAGTGGTGTTCTTAGTAGTAGGTTCAAGCTCAGATTGAGTGGGTGACTTGTATGGTCTGTTAAGGCCAGGATTTCAATCAAACTTGGATTGAACGGGTGTTGCATATGTTCAATTAAGGCTAGGACCTCTCTATCATGGCTTCAGCCCTTAAAACTAGTCGAACAACCTCACTCAAGGTATGTCTACAAGGTGATTCAATAAGGAATATTGAACTGCAGTCCCACTAATAAGCCATGACACTTGCTGCAAATTTGACTCAGTAAGGTCTGAAGCCAATTTATGAAATTCAGTAGTAAACTCATCCACCATGTGATAACCTTGTCGATAATTATGATATTGTGAATATCTACCACGCAATACTTCCCTTTTCATCCATGATCAAAATGATGGTTTACCTACACGAGTAAGAGAATCTTGAAATTAATCCCACCAAGCCGAAGCCGTCAACTTGTAGGCTACATTTTCGCTTTTTTCTCACATGAATTTCCATAAATTATGAACTTTTGTACTCCCAATGAAGGATTTCTTTTTTCATGTGAAGTTGGCAATTAAAACAGAGTAGCTCCATGCTCACTTTTGAAATCCCACCCCTTCTCTCCATAATAATCATCTCACCGTTCCCCAATACTAAATTTTTTTTCATATGTTGCAGTCTTTCAGTACTACTAACTCCAAGATTGACACCAATTTAAGGTAATCGCAAATCCGTCGTTGTCAGGTTGGTTAAACTTACCACTAAAGCCTAAATTTGACCGCTCAACCACGTCAAGAATTCTACAAGAGCCACGTCAGAAGTATCCCCCATCACCATTAGAAGCCACTAGACCAAGAGAAACTTAGGCTCTAAATACCACTTAGCATATTGTAAGTGTTTAATTGAAGACCATGTATTTCAATCCAACAGTCACCCTTGCAGCCACAAGGATTGGCGTGAGAATATCAAGAACAAACACAACAATTTTATGGAGACTTTTAATGATACTAGGGTAATCACCATACAATGAGATAAGTATTTTTATATACACTAATGTCTATAGCCATGTAGCTCTCACGATATCCTTTTTACATACACTAATGTCTATAGCCATATAAGTATTTTTAAATCATCAAGGACAAGCTAAATAAATTTCTAGTATTTTTAACCGAGAGAAGCCTGTAACACTTCTCCAACACTTCGAATTCGGTCAAATATGGTCAAAATGCTTCTTTGATATGAGATGGACT
The DNA here is from genome assembly GCF_015680905.1 of Coptis chinensis. Taxonomy (NCBI): domain Eukaryota; kingdom Viridiplantae; phylum Streptophyta; class Magnoliopsida; order Ranunculales; family Ranunculaceae; genus Coptis; species Coptis chinensis. The sequence goes on from NC_141464.1 coordinate 82,856,517, forward strand.
TTGGTTTATTAAACATATCCAACTTAAAGGTCCCCAACTAGGGCTGGAAATGGAGCGGGTTCAAGTCGGATTATCATTCAAAACTCTTTACTATATTTGGATCTAGCCGGATTCGGGTCGGATTTCGGATATCCACATCCAAAAAATATACTATTTTAATGATTTTCATATATAAAATGTAAGATATAAATTAATTTTTAGGTATCAAAATATAAATTTTGTTAAAATGATTCGGTTTTCAGATATTCGGGTTGATTCTAATCACAAATATATAAACCACATCCGTTAAAATGGATTCGGATATGGTATGATTCGGGTTGAATCCGCACCATTTCCAGCCCTATCCCTAACTATTCATTCTCAAATTTGAAATCAGACCGAGCACACTACATAAAAAGATAGAAGTAAAATACATATGAAGAGCAAAATGATGGATGTATAGAGTATGGAGGACTGGGATCTCTCCGGATGTTATGCGATGACTTGGGAGATGACGATGGCAAAATGGTGGAAGCATAGACCCTAGAGGTCTTACGGTCAATTATATAAGTTACACAATTAGAATGATTGTATAGTCTAAGAAATTTTCCACTTGCTTGTTAAAATTTTGACAGTGAAAAAATCTATAATTTCTGACATTTTCCCAACACCTTTTTGGGATATTCCAGTAAGATAGAGTTGGTCCATAACCTCACGAAGTCTTAAAGACACGATATTTTGTCAAAATTTTGTACTTCAAAAAAGACAACGCTACACGTTTACGGCACTAGATATGTACCACAGTGGATCTATTCTCTTCAGTTTGTGGTTGATACCATAAAATTCTTGCAATGGATGGAAAACTATAAATACATTGGTTCAAATAAATGTTCTAGTTTGCAATAGACGGGTCAATCTCTTATTTATTTATGTAGGATTACTAGCTCCTCTTTCTTACCATAATTTCTTTTGATAGTTACTATCTCTGGTGGAAATAGAGCCGCCACCTTTTGATAGTCCCAACTTGACCCATCCCTTAGCATCAGGTCTCTTACTCTTAGATCCTCCAGCTCAGGTCTGGTAGGCAGCATTTCTTGCAGTGTTATAGGGGCATTGTTTTGAAGAAGCCAAGGTTGTTTCATAGCTTTCACCTTGTCCCCTTTTCCAATACTCCAAATAAGTCCTGAGAGAATGCCTCGTGCAGTTCTAGTCAACGGTGTAATGTATGCAGCCTTGATACCAGAAATCCTAACACCAGCACTGTCATATGACTCATCGGTCAAACAAGGGAAGAAAGTCAGCATTTGGGCACAACTCTGGAATTCAGTGCTACATCTCAACGGATTACCTAATCCTATACTCAAACCAGATATCATGCAAAAATCTAATGGAGTGAAGCCCAACTCTCCTCGAGGGAAGTGAAAAGTATGTGTACTATCCCACCATCTCTCAACTAAACCATTAATAACTCCCTGAATGTCAGTCTTATTGTAAGGGATGTCAACTAAATGAGCAAAGGGAGTCGCTAAAATTGCATCTCTAACATGGTTAAGTGCACCGACTTTCTTAATATCATCCCACCATCCCCTAAAGCGCGCGTGGAGTGCACCGAACCCGATACATAACACATTTCGATGTAATGCGAAAATGAAACTAAAATTAAAAAAAAAATAAAAATATAATGTATTGAACTACTAAAATTAACTACTACTACTACTAATTTATGAAATTAAAATACATACCCATTGTTCAAGAACAACTCTTGAGACATGCCTATCATGAAACCTCTTAGACACCGCCTAAGATGGTTGAAAATCAATAGCATCCGCAGGAAATTCAAAATCGACTTGCTAATATTGAAGCAGCAATGGATCGTCAGCCTCGGCTCCTTGATTTACAGCTCCGGAAGTGATTGGTTCATCATCTAGATCACCACTGGGATTATCCCAAACGTATGCACTGTTTTCTTCTTCCTCACCGCCACCACTCCATCGTGTTTGGTTATTATAGACGGATTCGTTGTTTAACTCATTTTTTTCCTACTAACTAGAGTGACTTAGTTGAAAAAATTTTGTAAAATGACAAAGTCCGACCGTCGTACATTATTAAAACAAAACATAGCGACATTAGTATCTTGGCAGCGACGGTGATACCGGCGCGCCCGATACTAATGTCGGGCAGGTGGGTCCCCAATGAATTTTGCGACCGCGAATTTGCGACCACCTAAAGTTGGTCGAAATTTGCTATCAGATTCTGTGGTAGCATTCTTCAAATTTGAAGAGTATGCTACCACCACCTAGAGATGCTCTAAATTCCTTCACAGTAGAGTTCTTTTGTGCTTTCATGCTAAAAGACAAAAAATTATATGGGAAACCCATTTTTTCTTTCTTTAGTGTTACATTTCACACTTAGTCTAATGTACATTTCCTATTGCAATCCAGGTACCACTGGCCTGTTGATTTGGGCCGTTACTCTTGGTGCCCTTCTACTAGGGGGTGCTCTGCTTGTCCACAACAAGTGTTTTGACTTAGTAAAATATATGTCTGTGGACTGTGTTCTAGTATGATATTCGTATTTATGCGCAACACATGAACATACTAATATGTCTATATCACTCTTTTATGTGTTGAAGTTCAACTCTGGAAATTTGATATGTAGTTGTGTTGATGGATGTAGTATTTTTCCTAAAATTTCCAGTTAGTTTTGTATAACACTAAGAAACAATGTTATAATTAGTTTTTGTAATAAATCTAAGAGCATGTAGATATACCTTCAACACGTACTCATACCGGCATCTCTTCAAAACATGCCTTCATTTGCACACAGTTGAAGCAGCCCAATCGCCTCTTCACTCCGTGGAGTGCCATCATGAGTCATGACTATCTGCTGCAGTTATTATTCATGTGTCTACTCAAACACATCCCAATTATATCGCTCCTCCTCATTTTATTTAGAGTCACGGTGGAAACAGGAATTATAATTCTAGTGAGAATTCTAGAGAATTGAATTCTCAATGATAATGTGAAAATAGAGTCGTTTGGTTGTCCATGAGAATTCTCTTAGTCCATTAGAAAATATGTACATTTGTCATTTAATTAAATAAGGTTCTTTAAAACTCTTCTATATTTTAGGATCACTATATTACAAACTCCTCTTTCTAAAGGTGCACTTCTTTGTTTAACTATATTTAAGAAATTAACTATCTTTAACTACATGAGAATCCCAATTAACATGGTTTTCGGTGAGAATTCTCACCAAAGTAAGAATCTAAGTCTTGTTAGAATTCTAATTTTCATCAGTTATTTGCAACCAAACACACATGAGAATAAGAAAACCCACCAATTTCGGTTAAGATGAGAATTCTCAATATCGCCAAACGTCTTTGTTAGCAATACCTCCCCTTGCCCACTCCTTGGGCTAATGTAAGCCACCTCTTTCCTATTCCATTATTTTGTAACACCTCCCCACACTATTATAAACCACCTCCTTCCTATTTATTCCCTACACTTTTGCAAGAGTAGGAATCCCGAAGTTTCGACCATAAAGACTCATGATACTAAAAGTTAGATTAGAGAAGTCATTGAACCGGTTTTAGTCACTAAAGATTTTTTCGTTTCCAAATAATAAAAAGAAAATGGAAATAATCGAGAAACTAAAACGAAAAGTTAAAACAAATAGGAAGGCATGCAATTCACGTGAATGAATCGACTGACAAATCTATAGCCCAATATATTCAACAAGAAATAATCCAAAAGGCTCAATTTCAAATTTTAATCATAGTCTAGGATAGCTGGATTTTGAAACCATTGATAAGGACATTTTTTGGCTTATAACTACTAGAAAAACCAGATTTCATGTTTTAATTATTAATAAGGACATATTTGACTTTTTTATTTTTTACTCTTTCCAATTTTACCCTTCAATGTTTGGTATGCACTGACGTCTGTACATGCTTTGCATACCAAGAAGTGGTATGCACTGTATGCACAGACACTTGTGCATACAATTTTCTTTGTGATGTTTGGTATGCACTAACGTCTGTGCATACCTCGTATACCAAGAGGTAGTATACACTGACACTTGTGCATACCATTTTCTTTATGATGTTTGGTATGCATTGACGTTTGTGCATACTTTGCATACCAAGAGGTAGTATGCACTGACACTTGTGCATAACATTTTCTTTGTAATGTTTGGTATGCATTGATGTCTGTGCATACTATTATCTTTTCGGATATTGTATGCACCGACACCTGTGCATACCAGGGCACTATTGTCTTTTTAGGACAAAAGTCAACTATTGTCCTTGAGTATTTTGAAATCTTGGGTGGGTTTTTGGTTCATTATTTAGGAATTTTGTCCTTTTTAGTTTTGTCCCCTACATTCAATTCCATTTGAACAGTTTCTATTCTCTCCTCCATTCCAAATTAACCCAGGGTCTTGTATTGGACACTTACGAAATTGCATTGGGCAGTCTCCAGCCCAAGCCCAACAACCAAGTCCAATAGCAATAGCAATAGCCCAATACAACCCCACCTAAAAAGAGAAACCGGAAAACCAGTTACAACCTTTTCGAACTTCATCTTTTCCAGCAACAACATCTTCTCCAATGAGCTTGAAAGGATTGGAATCTCAATTTTGGTGAATTAGCAACGATTTGGAAAGGTGGATGCATTATTTGGACAGTGTTCTTGGATCGAGTTAAGAAAGCATACCAAAGGAATCCAAAATTTGAACTTGAAAAGTTTTTTTTTTCCAAAAATTGAAATTGAAAATCTTCTCGTTTTGAACTTTCTAGCATTGACAAATCTATTGATGTAGCATGTGACAATCCCGACACAAAAGTGGAATTTGTGTTTGGAAAGGGATATGAAAGTGACCAAAAAACAAAATGAATTTATTAATTTTTTTAGTCTAAACGACTCGGCTATGTCACCTAAGAGAGTTCCCAAATGACCTAGCCATGTCGTCTTGGAGACTGTCTAAACGATCCCGCCATATCGTCTAGCTAAAAACCCAAGAGTTTTGTCTCAAACGACACGCAAAGACCGTTTGATTGTATATTGAAACGACATGGCGAGACCATTTGAGTATACACTGAAACAACATGGCGAAACCGTTTGAGTGTATACATGGTGAGACCGTTTAAGTGTACACTTAAACGACATGACGAAACCGTTTGAGTATATACATGGCAAGACCGTTTGAGTATACATTGAAACGACCCGGGGGTTTCAACATGGCAAGACCGGTTGGTTCGATTGGTTGTTGGGCTTGGACTTTCGTGACAAACTTGTAATATGGCAAATTTATAATATTTCCTTTTTTTTTTGGGGTGTTGCCCAATGCAATTTGATGAGTGCCCAAATAAATCACTTTTAACGAAATATCCTCGTTAAATTAAGCCAAAGGAGGAAAGATCATAGCAGAAAGTACAAGTTCGGGTAAAGTTGATTATAGAACTGATTGTAAAGCGTGTATATCATTGAGGAGGAGTGGGAACAAGTGGCTTATGTAAAAATTACATGACGAGCACAACCATAAAATGGAGCCTTCGTGTCACACCCCAAATTTTCAGAAAAATTTAAAACTGATATTCAATCATCTGAAAACCCGGGGTGAAACAAAACCCACCAAAATATTATCAACAACGCTATTAAAATCTGAGATCAAATTAAAACTGAAAGAACAACGCTTCATTTACAAATATATATATATTTTTATTAACCAACTCTATTACACTTGTTTCCAATTCAAAACCGTACACTTTCGAAAAACTTAAACCGAAGACTCCAAGAGCAAATCCAAGTCCGTGTCTTCATCCATCGCACTCCACCATCTATGTTCCCATAACACACCCACGTTGCAAAACAAAGCAAACATGGGTCAACAAATTGAATTTGCTTGGTATGAGTAGACTAACAACAAAATATATAATAATCATTTAAATGAATAAATATAACATTTCAAACAAATTTCAACTTGGAAGACAATATAGTTCCGTTTTCCAAAAACGGCGTGTAGTTTCTTCCCAAGTAAGATTTCACCCCCAACATACAAATTCCAAGAATCTCATATAATATTACTCGTCATTCCCACTTTCCAAGATAACTCACAATACAATACCACTTACATTTCATTTATTAACTGCACATATGATAACCTAATTAAATATGAGTTTGGTATACCTTACCTTTAAGCCAACACGTCGTCTTAGGGTAGGATATTTACGTCCCTGCAGAAAAGATTAATAGATCCTACCCTCCTGCAAAACAGAGTTAGACATCACAATAAATTGATTTATCTCAGCCAGTCAAAATTCTATTCATGACCCAACCTCATTTAAGACATTGAAGTCTAATTGATATAACCTGGTTCGTCCCGTATCTTTGAGGAATACCACTTATCATAATACCTATATCAATGATAGTCATTCATATGACGTCATTACGTCATAAAGTTTCTGCGTGCATAACCATAGATCTCAGACTATCACAAGTCATTAATATTTTCGTAATAACATATCAAGTTATAGTCATTTCACAGTCACATTGAAATTACAATCATTTACTAATATTATTCACCGTCACACTTCATATCCATAACATCACACAATTCATATACTTTTACTTTAGTATCACTCGTCTACTTATGAGAACGAGGAAAAGTCACAACCAAGGAGTACATTCATCCCTTGTGAGTATCAACTCATACAAACCACGTAAACATTTATCATAAGAAATCATATACATCATATGCAATAACTCCATCACACGTAAAATCAATATTTTACTTTGCTTATTACTTATCTCGTTGACTCATTTATTCAAAGACACAAAATTGACCTTTAGTTCCTACTCCACGATTTGCACTACACACATTTGCCAAATCACACATATCCGTGCGCCTCACTCACACCGAGTACCACTACAAGACATACGTCCCAAGCGGGATATCGCCTCCAGGAAACATACTTTCATCTTGTAAACTCGTAACTTGTGAGTCCGCGACCATCTCGGGCTTTCCATACACATAATCACAAAGCCTCTTTTTTGGGCATAACAAAATATCGGTCATTCATGACACATTCAATGAATACCTTGGGTCATTTCCGCCACATTCAAGGAATACCCATCATAACACTAACGGGCCATTCATGGCACATTCAATAAATGCCCTGAGTCATTCCCGCCACATTCAAGGAATACCCAAACCTACATTCCCGTACATTCAAGGAATACGACCAACCCGCAAGGCGAATACCTTAGTTCCTCTATATAGGGCCCCAAACGATTGGGTCATTCATGGCACATTCAATGAATACCCGGTCATTCATGGCACATTCAATGAATACCCATCTATCACATGACATCACAAGTCATAAACATTTCTTTTCATTACCAAATCACCGAGTGGAGAGTTCTAAAGATGTGGGCTTACACATTAAAACATTATTATCACTTATAATTATACTAGCATTACTCATGTCAAAATAGACCACACATGCAAAGAGTCACTTTTTCGTCGTCAAGGCAAATCAAGCACTTAAATATCATTAAATGTAAAATCGGACTTATAATCAAACAAATACAATTTATATAACCATACTCATATATACAATATCGTAAACAAATAGTTCATTAGCCCAAATTCAAGTCCACACACACTAATGTCTAAAACATATCCACATATACTAAAGTCTATATTCATATACAACTTCTATCTCCCACATATATATTTATGTAGTCTCAAAAAACAATGAATTTCTAACATAATCACATAGTTACCACACAAACTAATATATATATTATAGATATAGTGTAGTGGTGCACTTTTGCTCAAAGTCACCCTCATGATCCAAATCTTTCAAGATTGGAATCAAACCTTCGTAGTTCTTATCGGTACAATCAATCTTGGGTTTTTCCTACATTCATCCAAATGACATGTAACTTAATTATTTAGAAACTAAGGTATTTAGATATACTTTTTCATGTAGAACTCGAAGTCCCAACCTTAGCCCATCTAAAAGAAAATTTAGGTTGAAAACGGTCAAAATCCTAATTTCAAAGAAAATGGGCTTTCACGGGACGATATCTTTCGAATGGAACAACTCTTTCCACGGGTATCCAAACGCATCGAAGCTTTTTGTGTTGCAAAGCTGACGCACAGAACTTACTTTCTCTTGTTTAACATCAAATCTAAATTAGATAATTTACCAACCAAGTTATACAATATCCGCCAGTATTTTATTACTATATATATATCCATATAAGCAAACATATGAAAAACTGGAAAAGTCAACATTCACAGTCAACGGTCAAAGTCAACGGTCAACGGTCAAAGGTCAACACCTCATTGTCAATGTCAAACTCAACATGTCATGGTCAAAGTCAAACTGTCCTAGTCAAAGTCAAACTGACAAAGTCAAAGGTAAAAGTCAACCGTCAATGGTCAAAGGTCAAAGTCAACGGTCGATGGTCAAAGTCAAAGGTGAAAGTCAACCGTCAATGGTCAAATGTCAAAGTCAACGATCGATGGTCAAAGTCAAAGGTGAAAGTCAACCGTCCATGGTCAAAGTCAAACTGGCGTTTCCGTGTTTGACAGGTTCAGAGTCATAGCCATGGTGCATGGCTAAGGTCAAAGTCAACCGTCAATGGTCAAAGTCAAACTGTCCTGGTCAAAGTCCAACATGTCTTGGTCAAAGCTAAACCGGCTGCGTTTAAGGTGTTCGACAGTCGTCCGTGGTCATAGCCATGGTTCATGGGCGACTCGTGGTAAGGTAATGGTTTGGACCCAACCCAAACCTTAAACCGAAAGTCTAAAAGTCCAACTTATTTATTCTAATTCACCCCGGTGGATCTATATTAAATTATATGGGTGGCCACAAGAATATTAGAAACGGCCCAAAACTTATAATCGAATCGCCCAAAACATAATTTGGAGAAGGCCCAAACAAAACTTAATTAAACTGGTCCAAAGATTACAAAACAAATAGAAAAGGCCCAACCACTTAAATTATATTTCGGCCCACATAAAACTAAATCTGAAATTTCGGCCAACCACCCCTGAAATTTCGGCCAAGCCACTAAAAGAATTTGGCCCAACCAACTAAACAAACTAGGCCCAAACAAAACAAAACAAGATCGGCCCAACCAAAACCAAAGGTTTGGCCCAAGGCCCAAACCGAACTTTACTGTTCATCATCTCCTTCCCACGTTCTCCACCACCAAATCCGATCGCCACTCCTCCCAATCTACTTTCGAAAATGCTTTCGGGAAAAACCCCACAACATTTACAAAACCGAAAACCCAACTCCTTCAATATATATCTTCTAAAACTAGATCTAGCCAAATTTCGAACCGCCATTAAAAGAGTTTTGGGAGCTTCTAACGAATGCCCCATTCGAACATCAATACCCACACTACACTAACCACTTCAACCCATTGCCACTCAACCAACCAAAATCGACCAAAAAAGCCCCCCCCACCCGATTCGGCCCGCCATTACCGCCTCAACCAAGCTTTGGCCCCGACATCACGCACTACACAACCCAACAACACCACTATCAACAAAAGCGGTTCATCACCACACAAAAGCGAGTTCAACCCGCCACCATCATCGATGCGGTTTCACAACCACTATCGATGCGGTTTCCAAACAAAATCGGGCGACTTCCTCATGGCGCCATTAAGCGCTTTGTTCGTGGCGTGAACAGTATTTTACAACAATTTAAGTTCAAAGCCCACGCCGCCATTAACGTTTAAATTTGAGCTTGAACGGCTCATCCAAAACCACAATTCACGGTTCGGCGGTTTAATTCCAAATTGAAATTTAATAAAATTTAATAAAACAAATTATCTGAAGTCCAACACAAATGGAAAATGAACGATATCAATACACGAAAACCATAAGTTGGTGAAATAGCAAAATAGCTACTCACTTTGTATGAACAATTCGGACGAATCCTCCTAGCCCGATTAAATTGGCTTCCAATGCTCCAAAGAAACCCGAAACTCTGCCTCCATTTTTAATATATTATATTATCTCACGAACCCTATTTTCTAGAAAAAAATGTTTATATACTTGGGTCGAAACCAAGCCCAACCTGAACTTCGGGCCCAAAACCGGGCCCATGTATCCCGAAATCCAATCCGGCCAATTTTTAAAATAAACAATTAAATTAATTAATTAAATAGAAAAATACGTATAAAAACACGGGGTGTTATACTTCGAATAAAAGACAGAAGCTTCAATCTGTTAAGAAGATGAGTCAAGTTATAGAGAAAATATGTGTCTAGTGTAGGAAATCCTAGTGTTGGCTCCAGTGAGAGAAAACCACGGAATGCTTCGAGTACAAACAGAGAGTCCGAAGAAGTAGGTGTACGTTGATTACAGACACAAGCTCGTTTTTGTCATCCAACTCACTTTTGAGTTTTGAATATAGAACTTGAGAGGGAGGATCTTGAAGCTATTTAACTACTTTCAAGTCGTGTTGAGTGCAACATTCCTATGCCTATCCAATGATGGAGATGCAAAAACAGGTACCATAATACTAACAGATCGATCTTTTAGTATGGCTAGTTTCTTGCAAAACCTTACAAAAACCAATGCGTAGTTCTTAAAGTTACATAACTTCAGGTAAAATCACTACAATACCAATTGATCCATGTCTTTGGCGTAACGCCTCATAGCTACAGCTTGTTTTTAATCCAAACAAGACATGGAACAAAGTTCTGATCAACACAAGCATGTTTTAGTAACTCAAAGACATGAAACAAAGTTCTGATCAACACAAGCATGCTTCAGTAACTCATTAATGCTAACTGGGCATTGAACCCCCGACCTTTGTGGTATCTCACTCAAAGTTTTTTTTTTCTCGGTGTCCTCAAAGGTTTTACCGGATCATCTATCTCACTCAAAGGTTTTTTCTTTTTTTTGCTCGGTGTCCTCAAAGGTTTTACCGGATCATCTGGCTCACAGATATATCCATAGCTTGAATAAGATAGCCGTGAAAATGGTTGCACCTCGCCCCATGGAGATTCAACAAAAAGGACTGCATGAAAGATTATTAAAGACAGTTAAAACTCTAAACATACAAACAACATTAAGCATAAAACTATATATATATATATATATAGGGGAGGGATGGAGCCACAGTCACTGTAGCCACATTATAGCAACAGTCTATCCCAGCTCTTCGTCTGTTTTAATCCAACGATCCTGACGAAAAGTCTAATCTCCAGTTTTCACTTAGAAATAAAAGGAGGGTATTTTCGGAATAAAAATTTAACTCAAGATAAAACCCATTTTCTCTCCAAAATTTGGTACGATCTTTTTCTTAAAAACCTCCTTCTTCTTCAATGAAACGCCGGCTCCTCTCTCTCCAAAATTAGGCGCCTCAGGGCATCACCAATGCAGCCCTTAAATGGACCTCTATCTCCAAATTTGAGGGAGCAATTGAAGAAACACCCTTCCAATGCAGCCCTTATATGGGACTCTATTTCTACCATCCTTGAAAAGTGTCTCTAATTTTATCGGAAGTTTTAAAGGACCTGGGTTCTACAAACAAAATTCTGCCCACAACTGTTGAAAAGCATCCAAGAGAAATAATACAGCACAGTTGGTTTAATTCTTCGTTCAAGTGATCTAGAAAGTGTTAAACCCGGGTTCGAGTCGCTGAAGCTTCTCATTTTTAGCTTTTTTTTTTTTTTTTTTTTTTTCGAATTACAAAATAGAATAGTAAATATGTTCTCACTGAGAATCGAAGCAGTGGCCTATGTTTGCCTTAGCCAAGCCATCGCCACTACACCAACTTAAGGTGAATGATTGGTTTTTCCAGGAGCAGATCTTCATTTCAAAGTTCTGCACTGTAGAACCCCTCCATTGTAGCTCCTTCATTTTGCTTTTCTCCTTTAACCAGACCTCTAAAAGGATGACGTGGCCCTCTATTTTGAGGGCCAGCATTGGTGATGCCCTCACATAGGTAACTTTCCAACTCCTACTTTGGATGAGAAGGAGAATGAAGACACACATGATGACGAAGAAGATTGAAATTGTTTGAGCTTGTGTTTCTCTTTTCCAGAGTGTTAATTATGGGATCTTTTGTGACTGTTAGTGTTATGGGATCTTTTGTAGTTCACTTGTTTGTTTAAAGTAGTGAAGTTGTTTGAAGCTTGAATTTTTGCGTTTTGTCACTAGTTTCTCTTTTGTGACTGTTGAAGCTTGTGTTTCTAGAATTTGTATGTTGGAAAGTAATTGTGTGTTGACTGGTCCATGTTATGGGATATTTTGTAGCTCACAAACATGTTTAAGGCAATGAAATTTTCAATTCTCTTCTGTTCACTGTCTTATGGTTGCACTAATTTATATCACTCCGGAATAGTCATTGTTACTTCTTGCCTATATTAATTTAGAGACAAATTAGTGCAGATTGTGTTACTTGTACTGCTCTTTTTGTTGTTCAAGATTCATTTGGCAGAAAAAGAAGTGCGATGCGCTTTAACGTACCGTAAAACACTTTTTGGGAGTCGGCCAAAATGTTTAGCTCGTTTACATTATTACAATTTTAAAATTTTACAGTTAGATTAGATTAAAGGGAGTTATTTGGCCCAAAATGAGAGTGTACAGAGTACAGACTACATAGAGTTGCTTCGAAAAACAGATAACTTTTCATTAGATTTCAACAATACAATACAATACAATATAGAGCACTTTTACATACTGCAGAGAGTTGGCTCAAAAAAAAAAAAGGGCAGATAATTCTCATTGAAATGTGAGAAGCTAGCTACAATTCCAAATTCACTTCTTTGCTTTTGCCAAAGATGGAAGAGGTTGAATGCTTTGTTCATTTCTAAAGAAGTCACCGGGATCAACTTTTGCCTTCACAGTTACCAATCTATCAAAATTATTGTTGAAATACTCACTACGTCATGTAATTGTAAAGTTTTCTGATCCAACTTGCATGCCCTTTTCTCTGCCTCTTCCCTTATTCTTTCATTTTCTACGTGGAAAAACAATTGCTGATCCTTCAATCTCATTCATCCTTCCATCTACAAGAATATACATAACACTTATAAAATCCAACCAAACGTTAATCTATAAAATGTTCCATGGTCTCATGGAAGCTTAAAGTGTGAATGGTCTCCGTGTGGGTAGTATAACCTCCCAATGACCAGGATTTGGAGGTAGGAATGCCCTCAAAGGTAACCTCCTTTACAATTTATATAGATTGTTGTTTTTGTAACAGGATGCCATTTCTTACCATTAAAGGGGAATTGAATGAGCACTTTGGAATATGAATACAAGGCCACTAGGCATGTAATACTTAAAAAATTGATGATCTTTACAAAGCTCTTTACAACATTGATAATGCTACTGTTTCAACCTTTAAACAAACAGACGTATTAGCTGTTTTTCGTCGCTGCTGTGTTGTTTTCACTGTCGGCAAGTCACCTTTGCTGCTACTGCGATTAGTGCTATTATTCACAGTACGTTTTAGTCAAGGTCCTTTACTAGAAGCTACTTTCTGGATGTTTTGGCTATCAACAAGGACCTGTTTAACTGAGCGAGTATCATGTCCTGATGGTTTACTCTCACACGGAGTTGCTAGAGATCAAGAAGCATAATTTTCATTCTGCGAAGGTCGTTTCCTTGTGTTCTTTTTGTGATCTTTCAAAAGTTGGTGCTTCTACAGGAATGGTAGAATATATTGGAAAATTTGATGCAAACAGCTACCAATAAGATGGAATAACAGGAAGTAGAATCAATAACTAACCAAAGCCTCAATGAAAATTTTGAACCTCCTAGGCTTCAAATGAAGCTTTGAGGCTTTGCAGCTATACTTTTCCAGCAAGGATCACCTGCATATATGAAATCAAAAGAGTGTTTAATACATGGAAGTAATTTCATGCCCTTTTTGAGTTGATACTTGTATCATTGAATTCCTTTTAAAGTTGTTTACAAAGTATAATGTGCAGCATACCAGCAGATAAATAAAAGCAGAACATAGCAATAGCAAGGAAAAGATTTAGAGTTACATCATATCCCTATATAACCAAGTTCAATAGCAACCGCCAATATAGATATAACTAGCTCAAGTAGCAGTGATCATACAAATTGTACACAATACAACTCCTGCATTTCTATAAACATGCCTTGTTAAATTTGAAAAAAAAAAATGAGTTGGCATAAATGCCAACACGCATACATTTTTCATATGAAACAAATATAAAAACACATATAACCAACTAGTATAACAATAAATATTTTAGTATCTGGAGAGCATTGTGAGGAAAGCAGTTGCAAGACTAGTTTTTCTGAACCTTGTTTCCTTGTGTTGTCTTGCTTTTTAGGTAATATATGCCTCAGTCAGAGCGGTTTGACAAAATTTATGCCTAAATAACTGAAAGTTTGAAGATGAACAATATCTACAGATGGGTCCTATGAAAATTGGAACATTACAATCAAAATCCTATATGCTGAAAAACTGACAATAGGTCTCTAGATAGTGTTTTCACAAATCCAACTTCCAAAATCCAACGTTGGTTTGAAAGCAAACAGTCGATATTAAAAACCAACTAAACAAATGTAGGCAAACAGTTGCAACAATTACAAAAAACCAACCAAACTCATCTCCGTTTGCAAATAATTGCAACAAATCCTATCGATTTAATCAACCCAACAAACTTGAAATAAATTAATTTTTTGTGCGGCTTCATATCGATTTAACAGAGACATAGAAATTAAGAGATAGAGAGGTGGGAGCTTGACAGTTACCTACATGAGGCGTTTGATTTTGGAGAGAGAGGAGTCGACGTTTCAGTGAAGAAGGGTTTTTGAGAAATAGATCGAACCAAATTTTAGGGAGAAGAAGGTCGAATTGATTTGGGAGAGAAAATGGGTTTTGGGCTTTGGTAAATTTTGCTTTCCGAAAATACCCTCCTTTTATTTCTAAGCGAAAACTAGAGATTACACTTTTCATCATGACCATTAGATTAAAATAGATTGAGAGCTGGGATAGACTGTTGCTATAATGTGGCTACAGTACCTGTGGCTATATCCTTCCCCATATATATATATATATATGAGGGATAGAGCCACTCCCATTAGAGCTACTCACAAAATTTCGTCCTATTTGGGAGAGACTTTATTACTAAGAATGGAAGATGAAGGTTTGAGTCTTCGTAACTTGGTTTTTTTTAACCAAGCTCTACTAAGAAAGTGGTTGTGGTGGTAAGAGTAATTCATTATTGTTTTGGGGAAATGCATGTTGGGTGGATGAGTGGTCTAGCAGTAACCACGAATGGTAATGCCCCCCCCCCCCTATGGTTGTGGGGGTTTAAAGAGCTATTCTAACTATCCACCTTTGGTTCTTGAAATCTTGAGAGGAATTACTCTAATCATTTTCTAAAAATTCTAATTCGGTCAGCAGGATATGTCCAACTCCAGTTGTGCATAGGCTAGTCATTGTACTAGTGTTCAATCATTCTAGATTTCTAGTTTTCAAATAAAAACAAGTTGAAGATCCACATCAAAAATTAAAACCTAAGGAAAAAAAATAGAACACAACTATTATTGGTGTTAACAGACTTACCCTCACCAAACTTGCAGTTCCTCTTAATATCAAGTGAATAATCCAGAAGCACTACTAGAACATCCTGCAATGCTGTAGAGGAGCATCTCTATAGTAAGTACATAAATAAGACTCCATACTATCACATGTATAATTCATTCCGAAACAAAGAATTTACCAACCTTTAAGTTTATTTACGGAATCCTCATCAATTGCAGCACAAAATCCAAACGGAATCTTCCACCAAACAGCGTAAACTTTATTTTTTTGCATCCTTTCTGCTGATAAAAAAGGTCAAGAGAATATAATCATAGGGATCACATACTTGGCAATATTGATCCCTAGGACAAAGGGAAAAGTGACAATTTTCCCTATGAAAAAATAGTTTTCCAATTTTCATTGTTGACAAGGACCAATTATGGCTGCCATCATTTGCGTATATTAATACACCCGATTAGTTTTTTGTTTAGCTACCCCTGTTATTAACAGGATACGTTAATATACGCCAAAATTCAACTAAAGATAAACTAAAATGACCCTATTTCTCTCATTTTACCTTCCAACAACCTTGGCTAGCAATTTCACACAATAATGAAAGATGTCTAGTGCATTTGCAAATTCACGATCAGTATTGTTTAGATGAACAATCCAATGATCATGATTCCACTCCAAGTTAAAGTTAGACAAATGATAATAGCTGTAGATATCATTAAGACGGTGATTCCAATTAATCCCGGTAAACTGAGCTACTGATTGAACTGCAAGAGAATAAAGAGGCCAAAAATCAAAAAGAAAATACGTTGCAGATCAAGAGTGAGAACTTGAGCAAATACAAAATAATAATAATAATACATAAAAAGAAAGAAGGGCTAGTAATCCTACACAAATAAAATAATTATTTACTAAAAAAAACAGCTAAATAAACAGAATGTTAAAAAGGAAGGCCACTAATTTTCTATATCCCAATTGGATGCATTTTAGTTTTGAGATAAGGTTTCTATAAAGAAAAGTTGAATATTTCTGAAGCCAAGGTTTAATATCCCATGCCAGGAACAGATTATGTAGCAAATATTCTTGGTGTCCGAATCTTAATCAGTAAACTACAAATTTGGTGGCTAATTAATCGTGACACGTTCAATGTCAAGGTTATACAGTGATACGACACACTTATAGGCAGGCTAGAAGCACGCCTTAGTTTATAGATACAGTTAAAATAATTTTGAAACAAAGTACATAATTCTAAAAACAAAAATTGTATAATTCATACAAATTCATATAACAAAGAAGGAAATGGATAGGCCTGTAGCCATATTTGAGTGAAAGTAATTGTAACCAATCATGAGATTTTTTTTGGCACGCCTGTTTTTAAACGAGATTGCATTGGGGTTCGAACCCCATACCTTTGGTATCATCACTCAAAAATTTTACCAATTTTACTAGTTGTCACCTACGCCAATCATGAGAGAATTAAGATAGGACGCAAGAAAAATCCGTCCAAGCCAATTTTCCCTTGCCAGCCAGGATGAACTGGCAAACACTTAATTTACCTACCAATAAGGTCATGCAATTCAAATGATACAGATACAGTGCACAATTACAGTTGCCAACCAAAGTCAATAAATGCATAATAGCATCGTTCAAAGCATCGATGCCGACATAAATGCTCTTTTGCTCAAATGATTACGAGAGATATCACTATGCCGGCACAAGAAAGTAAAATATCAGCATGCCGAATATACCGACACCAAAGTATAATGCTAATTTCTCATATCTCGGCTGCGTTTTGTACAATGCATGAGCTCATATACATAGTAGAAGACAAAATACTAACATTAAAAAACTTACCATTTGGGTCCTCGTTCCGAGCACCGTAGTAGTGATCTTCCACTAAAAAATCAACATGTCCAATTCCTATAGAGAAAATGTGAGAACAGCTTTTTATCAAGAACCCATCTAATCAAATATTTAGTAACTGGATATGAACAATGAAACCACCAACCTTTAAGCCCATTTGCAGAATTTGCATCGATTTGAGCACCAAAACCAAAGGGTCGCTCACACGAAACAAGGTAAATTTTATTTCTTGCTTCTTCTTTACTAAAGAAAATATGCAGAAACATAAAAGGTATTATAATAACCAATAGAAAGGATTGTAAAGGTAAATCAGATGGATGGCATATCACAAACAAAAAAAATAGATGTCTTTAATATTCAAATCGAAACTTCAGTTGAATGAAGATTGGTTGCGAACTAAGGCAAGCCCTAATAACTATGTTTATCTATTTTTAACCAACTCATTTCACAACACAAAATTCCAAAAAAATATTCTTAGAAAAGTATTGTTTAGCTAAGAAGTTGTAACGTCGATAATGTCTCCACTTGGCCTGTTCTGGACATCCGTGAGTGTGGGTTTTAACCAAACAGTAGCTTCCCAAGAGATCACTCATCATAACAAAATCTCTCCCGTCTGAGATGCTTAACTACAAAATTCTCACCCTTGCAGCCAAGTGCTCCTTGAAAAGCCTCGATGTTAGGATTTGATAGATAATTACATATATACAAGATCTAATACAAATTCTTAAGTGGATGAAGTGAGACCACTCAAAGTGGATCCCTCACCAGGCTAGTCGTGCTTCCAAGGGCCCCTTTTGGACCAGACGCATGGGATATCACAGAAACAGCCAACTCCAAAGTAAAATAACTATAATACATAGCTAATTGTTGACCTACGTTAGGAGGCCTGGGATAAAGGGACCAAATTTGCAATGTCTAACCGTCATCAAAATATTGAATGTAACTTACCCCAAAACTCCCCAGTCACTATTTCATTCTTTCCTTCCAAATCAATTGATTACCCTCCATCATCTTCTTCTTTTAAGTTTTTCAAAGTTGAATAACCCTATACATTACCCTGTCACCTCTTCTATATCCAAAGCAACAATACCAAAATTAAATAAAGCTCGAATCTTTTTACTTTTTTTGTTGTAACAAAAAATAAATAAAGCTCGAATCTTTTTACTTCTTTTGTTGTAACAAAAAATAAATAACAGTAGTTACCTTGGAACAACAGATGCGAGAACGTCAACGTAATAATCAAACAACTGCTGCTCTGTAAGGAATTCTACTCCATTGGTAGACAACGTAACAAGCCAACGATCGCCACGATTACGATTCACCCACTTGAGTTTTATTGTTAAGCCCAATGCCTCATCTGTTAAGCAATATAAATCTGTGATCCTTTGAGGATTCCAATCAGTAGAGGATGACGACGACACACTAGTACTACTAGTTGAGCCAAGCACACGACTTATATTATTGATTTTTGAAGAAGAAGAAGAAGAAAAAGAACAAGTGTGATTAAAGCTACTACGAGTGGTGGCGAGGATGGAGGAGATAATTGATGTTCTTGCTCGTATTCTCATCATTGCAGCAGCACAAATTTGGGATTTCTAGATCAAGATGGCTTCATAGAGAGCCCGGTCCTTATTATTAAGCCTTAAGCATTCACTTGGTGCTCAAGTTTTCTGGTTATTTTAAATTCCATCTATATCTTAATATTACAGCTCCTTACAAGGCGTATTTTTCTAGCTCTCTTAAAATTACACGTCATCAATTTCTATTAAAACGGGAATTCTTCTCATATTAAAAAGGGAAATTTTAGCATTTCTAATTAAAACGGGAATCTTTCTCCTATTATAATGGAAATTATTTTCTTATAGAAAAAGAAAAATATAATATTTTTAATTAAAACGGGAATCACACTTTTAAATTAAAACGGAATCCTTCCAATTAAAAAACGGGTTTTTAAAACTTAATTAAACCAATTTGTTATTAGCACTTATCTTTATATGTTCCTTAGCTCTATAAATCACATAATACTTCAATAATATGATACTCTATGTCACATATTCAATAATATGATAAAAGTCTGTGTTTAATCATATGATAAAACGATTGTATCTTAAACTATTTTTCCTAAAAAGTCGACATACTACCTGAGATTGCGTCTAGTTAGTGCAACTTTGTTTTGTATGTTACTACATTACGGATTCCATATAGTAAAGAAGATTTATGTTAAAAATAGAGTTATGGAGTTCTGACAGACTACTTTCATACTTGCCATGTGTTCACAGTGCAAACGTGTTATATCAGATTGTATCTTAATCTGCTAGCATGGTCAAATGGACATAACAAAAAGTCTATTACCGAAAAGTTACAGAAATTGAGCAAAAAAGACACGATATGTGCTTCAATTTTAAAAAAGTGGTCAAGCGCTTATCAAGTGCTTCAGATACATACATCGTGAGCACTATAGACTTGCAATCATAAAAATGTCAGATTACATCTTACCAAGCTAAAACTTGCAATCAGGAAAAGAGAGAAAAATGTTAAAATGCATCTTACAAGAAGCCATTTTACAAAGCTATAACTGTGCAGAAGTTCATAGTTGAACTTTGCATTACGCATTACATTTTTCAATTTATTTTTAGGTTTGAGAATTCAGATAGAGTAATTTTCAGTGTAACAATGGGTTCCGTAGTCAAAATGGTTGTTTTCTTTCTTGATGCCATCTTCATTGCATCACGAAGCCATTGAAATCCCTCGCAGCTCTTGCATTTCAAATACTTTTCTCCAACATTTAATCCATATTTGGTAGTTTTAACAGTCCTCCTCCCCTTACAGTCTTTTGTATTGCATTCACAGTCTACCCCAAGGGCACTCGTTTATCAAATGGCCTGGCTGACCACACTTAAAGCATTCGTTTGTTGATGAGCTTGATCCATAAAGTTTATCAGAAACATCTTCATCCCACCATTGCAAATAACTTCGACATGAATCATGCTGACACTTCAAGTACTTCCTTCCTAGATTGCTTGTTGTTTGCGATATGTCCAACAATCGGATTCCATCACATGTAGCTTCTTTACAGCGAGAGAACATAAATTGGCACTCAATATATAGCTGAGTGTCCTAGTTGATCACAGACCTGACATTTAACCTGTGGTGAATGATAAGCACCCAAAACTATAACATAAAACCCCGTAGAGACATAACATTTTGGTTAGTTATGTGTTTAATTATCATGAAATACTCGTATTTTCGTGTTTTTGCAGGATTAAGCCATCAATGTGAAAATGAGGATAAAAACCAGTATTTAAACACGGAATAGAGTATCTACACGAAGTTTCCAATTTAGCCCATATGAAGCCCAGGAAAGCAAAAATGACAATTTCAAGTCAGAACAGGATGAACGTGCCGAAAAACATCAAACTCCAGAAGCCCATATCTTTTGAACTAACCTGGACTCCAATAGAGGAAAATAAACCATCAGAACGATCAGTGCGACGAACTTTACACATAGGCGGGACTTTGTAAAAGGTCAACTTTTAGACCCGCCACTAGTGGAGGCATGAGGGACCCAATCTGCATGCACTCCACGAATTTGGTGATCAAGCTCACACGCCAAGCTTCCGCACAAAATTAAATTCAAATTGTTAAAACCATGAAAGATTTTTATACACTTTGGCATAAAAGTCCTAATTGGTGGCATGATTAGATGGCAAACAAATTTATTTGATTTTGGCACAAAGTCTTGATTAGGTGGGAAATAAAAGCCATGATTAATTAAGTGCACACAAAGTCATGGTTAATTAGGTGGAAAAGATCAAATAGTCTTGATCAAGAAATCAAATGGACATTAAAAGATGTAGTTGAGCGTTGGAAATTCACGTGGGATGAAGGAAAATTCAAGCACCCTCATTTGTTTAAATAGAGGGAATCTTCGTTGGAAAAAAAGACTTTACTTCCAAGTTTTAGTTTCTCACTTTTGTTCCAGAAGTTTAAAGTTTACATTTTAGTTTTTGGTTTTAAGCTTGTAATATTTTGACTATATAGTTAATTAAAATTATTTAGAGTATAAGTTGAATCTTCTTTTCTTTTCATATTTCTCATAACTATCTCCTGATCTTTTGATTTTTACACATGAGCTAAAAATCTCCACCTATCTTTATCTTATTTTTCTTGTTAAGTTTAGTAACTTGCATATCAAGTAACGTAGTAAAGTAGGTTAAAATCGGCAGTTAAAAAAATCCTGCTCACATAGCTCTTTCTAGAGTAAGTTCTATTTGGTTGTTAACTAGAGTTATAGCCTTTTGGTATGGAACGAAACCCCTACTCGAAATAAATTGCAACGTACACGTGAGTGAAGTGTTTGAACAAATATTCTCGAGTGTGTGTGAGAACAAGTTTTTTATATATGCAAAAGGATATCTATCAGTGAACGGAACATGTACTTCTCAATTTGAAACTCATAAAGATAGCGACAATGAACAAATGTCTCAGCAACTAATGCAGAAATTAAACTTCTTAATAGGCTAGTTCATACCAATAGTCTCAACCAAGTTCAATTATTCAAGAATTATTAATCCATGAAGGAAGGAAAACCTTCACACAACCAACAAATTTTTTCACGCTCTTTATACTTGATAAACTAAAATTTATCTCCGTTAACATTTCAAAGATCAAATTCTTCGTGCTTTTATACTTTGATAAAATTCAAGTGAATAATGACACTCAATAACTCCAAATTTTCTCTTATTTATTCCTAAAACTTAAACTTAATCAAACTCATGAATTTAAAGGGAAATTACTTTTATTTTTACAAAATTAATGTGCTCTTCGTGCTCTTATGCTTGTTTCAACCCTTCAGTCTAATTGCCAGGAAAAGTTTGCTCCTCAATCTCTTTGTTCTTCTTCTTTAGATCATTAAAAGTATAGTTCAGTACTTCAGTACGAGAATGCTTGGTATTATGTAACCTTATTACGACACTTACTAGCAATAATTAAGAGTGCTCAAGTTAATTAGTGGCACATTAATTTTAAGCTATCTATGATCTCTACTATTGCTAATATTTATGGTGAAGAAACATATTGCTTTGATGTTGCCAATGACCACAAGAAAGGAAAAAAACAATTGAAAACCAGTTAACTACTTTTAGATACGTATGATCGAATCAGGCCCTAGCAATGGACTTGTGTAGAACAAAGTTCTATGCAAAGAAGCAATCTGAGTACTGGTTATGGTTAACACTCTTACACCATGCATTAGCTTGTTTTATTTGACTAGTACATTTTGGACTGGTTGCATATATTTGTGAGTTAGCGTTGATATGCTGTTTTGCAGATGGAACAGGATGACAGGGAGGAAGGATTTGCTGCAATTTGTTAAGATTTGGAAGACGGATAGTGGTTGGCAAATTAATGTAATTCTAATGTAACTATAATTTTCATTTCATCCTTGGAAGTTGGAACTACATATCCTTTTGGAATCTTACGGTGAATGGAAATAGAACAAATTACTCTCCTTAGTCCTTAGTATTAGTAAGATTTAGTCGTAATGTACTTAATCAAAATTAGTAGTTATGGATGCCAGATTTGCTAACAAGAAAAGAAATTGCCATGAGCTATCTACTATCTATATACTAAAGCAGAGACCTTTAAAGGAGGATTTTCTCTCTCCTATGTGGCACTCTAATATGAGAGTTAGCCTTTTCTCTATCCTGTGGCACTCTAATATGAAAGATAATATTTTATAATAGCCTACAATCCCATGTACATGGAACCTCTTTGAAGAGTTTGAGTGTATTTATAATTCTTATATTTAGAGAGTTTGAGAGTATTTCCAATTCTTATATATTTGATCAAATAAAAAAAAATGCTAAAAAATTGGTGATTTATAAAAGGTAATTTCCTATTACGAATTAGACACTTTTAGTGTTCCAATTCTTATATATTAGATCAAATAAAAAAAATTGCTAAAAAATAGGTGATTTGTATAAACTAATTCCCTATTACAAATCATACAATTTTAGTGTCTATGATAAAATACTGAGTTATTTTGAATATATCCTTAAAAGGGCCTAAAAAAATAGTTAAAAACAATTATACAAAAAATAACATCACAAAATATATAATAGAAAATGAAAAAAAAAATAACGGTAAAGTAATAATGACAAATATTTTAAAATATGTATAATACTGAATGAAACTAACGTCAACAAACAATTAATGGAAAACCGAAAACTGGATGCAAATGTATCGAATTAACCTCAAATAATATTTAACGAAAAATCGGAAACTGAATGCAAATGCAAGTATTATACTAATCTTAAAAAGTAATTAATAGAAAATCGAAATATGGATACAACTGCATTAAACTAACCTCAAAGAATAATTAACGGAAAATCAAAATGTGGATGCAAATACATCAAACTAGCATCAAAAAATAATTGTCGGAAAATCGGAAACTGGATACAAATGCATTGAGCTGACCCTCAAAGATTAAATTAACAGAAAATCGGAACTAGATGCATCGCATTGAACTAACCTCAAAGAAAAAAAATTATTTATAAATTGGAAACATAATGCAAATGCGTGGAACTAATGTTAAAAATAATTAACGGAAATCGAAACCGGATGCAACTCACCAACTAATCTAAAAAATACACCGGATACAAAACCTCAAGAAATAATTAACAAGAAATCGAAACTGTTTGCAAATTCATTGAACTAACCTCAAACAATAATTAACGGAAATCGGAAACTAGATACAAATGCAACTTTATCAAATAATAAACGAAATCTAAAACAGGATGCAAATGCATTAAACTAATCTCACATAATAATTAACGGAAAATCGAGAAACGGGATGCAAATGCATTGAACTAACCTCGAAGAACAATTACCAAGAAATTCGGAAACTGGTTGCAAATTCATTGAACTAACCTCAAACAATAATTAACGGAAATCGAAACTAGATGCAAATGCAACTTTATCAAATAATAAACGAAAAATCTAAAACAGATGCAAATGCATTAAACTAATCTCACATAATAATTAACGGAAATCGTAAAAAGGGATGCAAATGCATTGAACTAACCTCGAAGAACAATTACCAAAAAATTGAAATTGGATGCAAATGTATTGAACTACCGAAAAGAATAATTAACGAAAATCATAAACCGGATGCAACCGCATTGAACCGATATCAAAAAATAAATAACGGAATTGAAATTAGATGCAACCGCATTGAACTAACCTCAAAATATAAATAACGGAAAATCAGAAACTGGATGCAAATACATTGAACTAACCTCAAAACATAGTTGGGTTATATGTTGTGGGAATGTCTCGATAAGTATAGTTTTACACTTAAAATGGTGTTTATCTTATCTCTTTCCGTATGATTGGGAACTCCTTGCTATTCAAAGTAGTCCAATATATATGAACATGAACTTCGCCTTATTAGGCAATATCACAAAACTTCAATCAAACTTCTATTATTAAACAACAAAATGAAGTTGAAGAGTTTTATCAAAGGTGAGTTCATTTTTTTTTAATGGAGAGTGAGATTTTCACGTTATAAGAAATCTGGTTGAGTGATTAATATAATGTTAATATATATAATAGTTCTGCATATTTGCAAATACTTTTCATAATAATTAATATAACAACACCCGTTCGTAGATAATCTTTGAAGATTCCACATAGTGAGCCATGCATAATTTAAAGAATAATTAGCGAGAAATTGGGAACTGGATAATCTTCGATGATCTCACATAGTAAATTAAGCATAATTTACTTTTTATGTCATGTTTGCAATGACACTACAGATGGATCAGTAGAAATTGGTATTACACACCATATTGGATAATTATAAGGAAATTAGAAATTGGATTCAAATACATAACTGAGCTCAAAGAGTGATTAACGGGAAATCGGAAACTTTATACAAATTGCATTAAACTAACGACAAAGAATAATTAACGGGAAATTAGGAATTGGATGCAAATCCTTGAAAAATATTTAATGGAAAATCGGAAACGGTATGCAAATACATCAAACAAACCTCAAATAATAATTAATGGGAAACCGGAAACTGGATGCAAATGCATTGAACTTTACTCAAAAAATAATTAACATAAAATAAAAAACCGAATGTAACTGCATTATTGAACTAACCTCATAGAATAATTGGTGGGAAATCGAAAATTAAATGCAAATGTATTGAAAAACCTCAAAGAATAGTTAGCGGGAAATCAGAAACTGGATATAATTGTATCGAACTAACCTCTCAAGTATAAATAATCGAAACTAGATGCATGTATTGAACTAACTTTAAAGAGTTATTAATGGAAATCAAAACCTGGACCCAAATGCAATGAACTAATCTCAAAGACTCATTAACTAAACATTGAAAAATGGATGAAATTGCAATCGAACTAACCTAAATTAATAATTAACGGAAAATATAAATTTGATGTAACCGCATTGAACTAACCTAAAAAATAATTAACGTAAATCGAAACTTGATGCAAATGCATTGAACTAACCTCGAGAAACAATTAACATAAAATCGAAGTTGGATACAACCGCATTGAACTAACCTCAAAGAATAATTAACGGAAAACTAAAAAACGGATGCAATTGCATTAAACTAAAATCAAAGATTAAGTAGTGGAAATCAGAAATTGATGCAAATGCATTGAAATAACCTAAAAAATAGTTAACTAGAAATCGAAGTCGGATGTAACTACATCGCATTGACCTCAATCAAAGCATAAATGTCCATTTTTTAGCCTTCTCACATGAGTAATTACTTAATAATTAGGAACCCAAAACGAAAAGTGAGTTTATAAAAACAGACTCTTACATGTATGCAAACCGTATAGAAATTGTAAACTATCGAACTAACCAACAATTAACGGGAAATCAGAAACTGGATGCAGATGTATTGAACTAACCTCAAAAAGTAATTAATGGGTGATTGGAATTTGATGCAAATGCTATGAACTAATCTCAAAGACTAATTAACTAAACATCGAAAACTAGATGCAATCAGATTGAATTAACCTTAATGAATAACTAACGGAAATCATAAAGTGGATGCAATTGCACTGAACTAACCTCAAATAATAATTAATGGAAAATTAGAAACTTGATGCAACTGCATTGAACTAATCTCAAAGAATAATTAATGAGAAATTGGAAACTGGATGCAACGTACTACATTAAACTAACCTCAAATAATAATTAATGGAAAATCAGAAATTTGATGCAAATGCATTGAACTAATAACCCTAAAACATATTTGTATTATATGTAAGGGGAATAAATGTCTCAACAAATATAGTTTTGCATTTTAAGTAGTGTTTATTATAATTATTTTATTGTGATTGGGAATGCATTGCTATTCAAGTAGCTTCAATATTATCTTCGCCACATTAGGTATTCTCACAAAACTTCAATCAAACTTTTATTATTAAACCTAACAATAAAAAGAAGTCGATGAGTTTCATCAAGTTTTGGTGCTTCTTTTTTATGGAGAGTGGTGCAAGAAATTTAAATGAGTAATTAATATAATTTTCATATCTCATAGCTATGCATAGTTGCTAATATTTTTTAGAATAATTTAATATAACGGCACCCGTTCGTAGGACACGTTCATGTGATAATCTTTTTAAGTGGGAGTAGTGTATTCTTTGAGGATATGGAAACAATCAATCTGTTTCAGTGATTTGTACACATTAGTAAGCCGAACGGTGATGATTTACCACTAAATCACTATAAATATAATAAAACTATTATATAAGCTAGATTGAGTTTAAGATAATTTGAAAATTACGGATTAATATTCTAAACCACAAAGTGAAGAGGCTATCTCAATTTGATCCCTTAGTTTCCAAGTACTTATGCACCATAATTGTTGCTCATTAACGTATTTCGGTTTATTTTCAATAAAAATATATTCTTATTCAAAAATTTGTCGCTAAATCACCATAAATCTAAGAAAACTATTATACAAGCTAGATCGAGTTTAAGATAATTCTATTTGAAAATTACGGATTAATATCCTAAACCACAAAGTGAATAGGCTATCTCAATTTGATCTCTTAGTTTCCAAGTACTTATGCACCATAATCGCTGCTCATTAACATATTTTGGTTTATTTTCAATAAAAATATATTCTGATTCGAAAATTTGCTGCTAAATCACCATAAATCTAATAAAACTATTATATAAGCTAGATCGAGTTTAAGATAATTCTATTTGAAAATTACAGATTAATATCCTAAACCACAAAGTGAATAGGCTATCTCAATTTGATCCCTTAGTTTCTAAGTTCTTATGTACCATAATCATTGGTCATTAACGTTTTTCGATTTATTTTCAATAAAAATATATTCTGATTCGATAATTTGTGCGAGACATTTCGTAAAGCCTTTTCAACACACAAAATATTTAATAGATCCCGGGCGTATGCCCGGGTCCAAAATCTAGTGGATGGACTAAATTTGAAGTCCATGGACGTAAAATTATTGTATTATATTTTACATCTTTGGAGTTGGGGCGTAAATACATAATGCTCATGTACTCTTAGCTTAACGTGCGAAGTTGGAAATTATTGAAAGACATTGTTCATCTTAATATCTGAATGCACTTCGCATTACACATATAGGAGAATGTTGGCTACCCCTTACAGGGCCAATGTTATAAAAAAAACGCCAGGCGATAGTCGGGCGGTGCGTGGGTGAGCGCCTAGGCCTTCTAGGCAGTGTCTAGACGGGCTAGGTGCTAGGTGGTTTTTTTTTATATATAATAAATATGTTATAATATATAGTCGTGCACACACCATATTATAAAAAGTGGAGAAAACAAGTATTTACCATAATTCAAAAAATAAACACAAACAAAAGTACTTATTACAAAAGGGGAAGAAGATAGTCGAGCTTAAATGAGCCAAGCCTAAGCCAAACCCCGAAAGTAGCTCCTACTGTTTTACACTTGTGATGATGGTATTTGAGCTTATCAAGCCGAGTTTCACCCTACTCGTTTATTAAGCGAGCTATAATATGGGCTCAAACTTGGGTCATTTAGTTAAATGAACGAGCTTGAGCTGAGATCAAACGAGCCAAACCTGAGTCGAGCCCAAACTACTCGGCTCAAATTCCACCCCTACGCCTAAACCGATTTTTAAAATACTGTTTCAGGGACTCCTTAAGCATAGATATGCTACGCTCCAGCTTCTACAAAAAATGCCCAGCTTTTATTTTTATTTGGGCCTTTGAAGCCCAAAATATGTAAAACCAATCCAACAAGAGGTTTTTTAGGTTACTTTTTGTGTGGCACAATATCAGCAGGCCAGAGGCCCAGAAATTAGCAAGTCCAAATCCTTGTAAATGGGAAACATGGAGCTGGAGCCCATCATGGGCCTCACGGGATCTTAGTACAAAAGATAGAGTGATGATAAAAAAGGATTAAAAGCCCCTAATCTAATCAACTATATATCTCCTATATCGCAGATATGCCTTTTTATGTTGAAAACCCTCCAAAATTAGGATGTGGCATTACACTGGTGACTGGTCTTCTTGTTGGCCATGCGCGGTTATTTATAGTCAAACACCACACTGAGAAAAAATTTCAAGGGCCCATTTTTACCCACTTTACTTTGCCCTTTAGCTTTCTCGTTTTTGTTTGAAATTGTCAAATTTTAGAGTTACATCTATGACATCACATTAAGAAAACAAAATCCAAATGAGAAACGTGCATGGCTAATTGGCTTAATAACCTAAAATTCTATTATCCGGTTAGCCATTAACTGTGAGACTTGTCGTGGTGTCATAATTTGTAAGTATTTGTCTATGTTTTCGTAAATTGTCATTGAAATTTGACAATGTTCTTCGACTTTTATACTTACTTTTGGGCTAGCAAGCTCATGTATTTTGAAGTCAGACTTATTCTTACAAATTGTATCGATACTCATTTGAATTAGATTACAAATATTAAGAGCATCTTTAAGAGAGCTACCAAAAAAACACTAAAATTTTGAACCAAAAAAACACTAAACAATTGTAGGAGAAACATCAAATTTTCGACATCAAACTACGCGGTTTTGGATAAACCACGCCATATAGCCCACGCGGTTTTTCCAAAACCGCGCCACTAAAGCCCAACTGACAGACCAAAACCCACGCGGTTTTGAGAAAACCGTGCCATATTGCACATAAACTTTTCTTTTTTTTTCTTTCCCAATCTCTAACGCGGTTTTCACAAAACCGAGTCATATAAGCCCAATTAGAAGCCCAAGCCCACGCGGTGTTGGCAAAACCGCCTAAGTGATTTGATACAGCACCAAACCTGGAACCAAATATTAGCCGATTTGGTGTTTGGTTTGGTGTTTTCATCAACATGTGACTCTCCTTAAGTTGAAAAAACACCAAATTATTAGTAATTTAGTGTTTGATGCTAGGTTGATATCAGTCCTAAAGATGCTCTAAGCGCACATACCAAAAAATGTAGTGTCTTCAATAAAATTGAAAATTTAAAACCTATCATTCTAGGAGCGCTGATATAGGACCATTGATCTTTTGGATTTTTTTATGTTATTGACATCTTGTTATATATTTTATTTTCTAATAGATTTTTCAATTGCAAATGAATTTTCTTTGTAATTTGTATCATACACTTGCGTAACACTCCATATTGCTAACAATGGTGTTGTGTTCACTTTGGACATTTTAATACTACTATACTTTCAAAAGAGATTCTTTGTGATTCTAGAAATGAAGCCCACCCACCTAAAACAAATCAAATATGCTGCTTTGCTTGAATCAGTTTAAGCTTTAAAGAAAAAAGGAGCGAGACAACCAACAGCCACTCTTGTCGTAAAGCAAGTAACTATATACACACCATGCAATATAATTTTTTTAAAGTCAAAGCTATATATTAACCAGGACCAACCAGCAGGATTTCTCAGGGTATGTAATTAGGAAGAAAGAGCATTGAGAAGCTGCTAATCAAATTTTCCATTATTTGATTTTTTTTTTCTTTGTCCTCCACTTAATTGGAATCACTTGACTACTTAGTTGTTGTAAGCGTTTAGTAATCTTTGGAATATTTATGATGATTTTCACATTAGTAGTTATCATCATACTGAAATCAAATCACACTCTATAACTTTGTCAAAACAAGTTAGTTGGTTAACATATTACTCTTGTCTGATCATGATTAGTGCTCTGACGGTTAATAACTTGAACATTGTAAATTTGTAAGTGGAGGCAATCGTTAAACTGATGACGCGCTGACTTTCATTTTTACTTTTATTATATTGCCTTGGTAAATCTTGTAAATCATTGTCTGCGTAAGCATAATAATTTTACTTGTGTGATTTCCTATTCTGGTACTTTTTTTTAGCTAGTCATTATATATTAAATAAATGAAGTAATGAACAAGCTATAAAGATAAAAATTAGCTCTTTATTTGAAAAAAAAGGTGCGTCTGGAAATGAGGTAGAAGTGTAGAACGCACTGGCTAAAGCATCCCGACTCCTGTGACTTAATCAAGCATGATGTCGTGACCTACTTGTAGTGACATGTATGAGTTAGCATGCGAAAGGAAAAGTTAACATATACTCTATGCTTTAGATAAAAATTAAAAAAATAATGAATTAAAAGCGTGTCAAAGGAAAAAATGGAAAGCCAGTTTTCTTAAAACAAAAAACTAGCCCGCTATCAGTAGGAAGATGGTGTTGTGATGAACGGAGAAGCTAACTTTATTGTTTTTCAGCCTCTAACTTTCAAACTAACATAACTTCGATCATTTTGATCGAGAATATCAGAAATTGAACACGAGGTGAGCTGTTTTCAAAGGGATACATCATACATCACACAACAATAAAAAAAAGCTACTCATATATGAAAAGAAAAATATATATTTAATTTAGTGTAAGTTGAATCAAGAATCGAGGCAGTCACTGTCCACGATTTTGGCTACATTTTGAATAAAAAAGCCCTCATCCTATGAGATTACCGAACATGCAATGCTGAGATGATTTTGTTTACCGACCAGTTTTTAGTTCGTTCAACTCTTTGTAATTTTCCTTCCATTACTTTTCCATACGTATCTCTAGCCACTTCGCTTGTTATTAAGATAAAGTGATCTCCATGCATGTCAACATCCCAAAATAAAGACTTGTTTATACATAAACTTTAGTTAATTGTTCAAAATAATTTGTTACAATGGTATCCACATTTTTAAATGATTATGTATATGTTGTGTTATTTTGAATAAAACAAGTGGTTATGTTTGGAGTGGTTTTGTGGTGGTTTGATACTTTTACCTTTTTGTGGGATAGTTGTTTAAGTAAAGAACTTTAGTCCCACATTGGAGAGGAAACACTAGTGAGTAGTGTTTATAACTAAAAGTCCCATACTACACTCATTGGGTACAAAGGCTTTTGGGTTAAGAGGGAGGACTCACACAAACAAAGCCACACGCGCGCCGAACCGAATCGGGCTCGGGCTCTTTGATCTCTCATCTTTTAGGTAAACTGTTTCCGATAAGGATTGGAAACAGAATTGGAATTTGATTAGAAAACAGAAACGTAGTGGGCTAGTGGACTCCAATCAAAACGGGAAATTGTATCAGTTCCCTACTATAGACGATCTACCGCTGCTCCAATCGTTTTTTCCTCTCTATATATACGCCTCTTTTACAAGAGCCTATAGAAGATCCGCAAAAAACTCTATTTTCTTATCTTCTAAACTACGCTTTTGGGCAATCATAATATCGCCTTTGTTGTTTGTCATTTTCTTCTTTGTTTAAAGTGCAATTAACACAGAAGATTGATTAGTGGCTAGCTATTGTATCTTGGAGGTTAGTGTGGTCTGTCTTCATAGATAAAAATAGACACGAAACAACCTTAAAGAGAGCATATTGATCCGCGCCTCAACCTTTTTGTATTTTATTCACAGTTTGTTCTTGTTGCAGAAATTATATTCCAATAATTTTAAAGTTGTTTAACAATGGAATACGAAGAAGGTAACCCATCCAAGTCCCACAACGACAATAGCCATAACCGACCGTTCAAGTTTGCTGGTGAACACTACAAGCGGTGGAAGGCGAAGATGATGTTCTATCTGCTGACCCTGGTGAAAGTGGAAAACGTTCTGAGTGAACCGATTCCTGATGAAGATGTTCTGCTTGAACCTACTCTATTTGTTGCTATTGATAAGTGGATCGCTGTGGATTTTAAGTGTAAGAATTACATCTTGAACTCGTTTGCTGATGATATGTACAACTTATACTCTGAACTTCCATATGCTTCTGATGTTTGGGAATCCTTGCAAAAGAAGTATGATACCGAGGGAGCTGGCTCCAAAAAATACGTTGTAAGTCGTTATTTTAAGTTTCATATGGTCTATGACAAATCTGTTGTGTCATAATGTCATGACCTAATAAATATTATTGTTCATGAGATACTTTCAGAAGGGATGAAAATTGTCGGTCAATTTCAGGTTGTTGTTGCCATTGATAAGCTTCCTTCCTCTTGGAAGGATTTCAGGAACAAACTAAGGCATAAGTTTAAAGAGTTTTCGATGGAGAGTCTTATTATGAGACTCGTGATAGAGGAAGAATCACAAAACAATACCATAATGAGGAAGTGGCTATGTCATCTCGCCAAGGCTAAAGTTAATGTGTTAAACCAACAAACTAGTAAGGCTAAATCTAGTTTGAAGCCTAATAAGAAAGCCATGAAGAACAAACCTTTCAAAAAAACATTATCGATGTGTAATTTCTACAACACACCCTAGTTAGGGGTGATAATTTGGCCCTCAGGCCCTCAACCCGGTCCTCAAAAATGCGCGTCAAAACCCTCAAAAGTTGGCCCTCACAGATTTGAGCCCGCCCTCATGCTTGTTAGGGGCGGGCTAGGGTCTAGGTTTTGGAGCATGGGCCCGCCCCCACATTTGGCCCTTCCAAGCCCTCACTTGGCCCTCAGTATTTTTTTTTTCCGATAAGATATATTTTATTTTTTTACATTATATATGTAGGGTACCACAATTATTCCTATTTAAACTAAATATTTTCACTACAAATGATGTTTAATAATGGTAGTTTACAACATATCATATGGGGTATTTTGTAATTTGAGTAAAAGAGGTCAAATATAAAAAGAAAAGTGAACTATGATTATTTTGTGTAAACCCAAAATAGGGGTTGTATTATACTATATATTTGTGTAAACCCTAAAAGAAAACCACATTTTCTTATTATTTTATATTATATTCATGTATTATACTATAATTATCTAAATTGTATAAAAAAAATTATTAAATTAGTTTTCAATAGGAGATAAATTATAACTTAATATAACATATGCGCTTTTGTAATTGATTTAATAATGTGTATATAAGTCATACATAAAAGCAAATCCAACCTAACAACATAGTTAAGTATGAAAAATGTAGATGTTTTAAGAATATCATCTCTTCCACCATCTCTATATATATATTTTTTTTTTCTAAAGACATAATAATTAGTTTTGTATACTTATATACATACCATTAAATCAATTAAAAAAAATAAAAATAAAAATAGTAAACTAGTAAACTAGTGAAGTATAATTAGATCGGGCCCGACCCGGCCCTCATTTGGCCCTCAAAAATGAGGGTCGATGGGCGGGTTAAGTACTTGAGTTTTCATGCTTGACCCTACTCGTCCCGGCCCTCAATATCAAATAGGGGCGGGCTGACCCGACCCTCAATCATGAGGGCTTTTATGGTTTGAGGGGCGGGCTAGCCCGGCCAGGCCCTTTTATCACCCCTACACCCTACGTGCCGGAATCAACCTAGCCAGCTAGATAACACCCTACGTTCCAGTATCAGCCTAGCCATTTTAGGTCAAAGTTTCTGCATCTAAACTCCTAAACTATCTGTTAAGACCAATTGTGGTGATGGAAGTAGATGAAAGAGAGAGTGTTCATAAATTACTACATATAATTGTTATAAGGAATGAACAATAGGTAGATGGTTTCGATGAACAAACATTATCTAACATTATCCAACAGTAACAACATTGACCCAAATATATCAAACCAAATTAATCAAAAATATCTCAAACCATATTAATCCATAGCAAAAACACTCAAACAAGACTGATTTAGGAATATAGCCAATAAACCATCTCCTCAAACAATTTTTTTACATTTCTTTCTTCCAAGGGTTTTGGACTTCTTGGGTAACCTGAAGAGCTTCTCACTGACACTCTTGTTTTTCTTGGCTCCTCTTCCTTCTTATTTATTTCTTGTTCTTTCTTGCACAGGATGTCCACGCGCTCCCTTTTACTCATTCCCTCGCCGGGTAAACTTTTTCTCACATGTCCCGCATGGGTATCTCAATCGGTTTCTTAAATCCATTAGGACCTTTCTTGGTAAACCTAGGTATAAAAACCATTTATTATTATTATTATTGTCAGAAGGTCTAAACAATAAAGATCAACATTACAAAATTAGAGTGTGTTGACTACTGAGAATTTAATATAGACTGACAAAGTTAACTATTTAAACACTTAAGCCATTAATTTATACTACTATGTCTATATATATCTACATAATATAGTCCACAAGTCTACAATAATTCAACAAATTGTTTAACTTTCTATAATACTATAAGTCTATATAACCCTATTATCATGTGAAGAAAACTATAAAAGATTACTATTAAAAGTGAAAAAATTACTTTGTTTTGTTTTTTGTTTTTTTGTTTGTTTGTTTGTTTTTTTTAAGTAGAAATTTTATTGATAATTAATGATAACGAGTTTTACAAACAATTATGACAAACGTGCAACAAGCTGCCGCCGCAAGTCCTTTCTAAATTTGTTTTTTGTTTTTTGTTTTTTTTGGGTTGAGGTATGATGCTTGTTTAAGAATTGAGAGTGAAAGAAATGAGGGGGAGCTTACAGGTTTGTTATGGGTGATTAGAATTATACAAATTGATCGATTGGGCTTTGAGCCTTTGCCTATTTGATTTAGTCTCATTAACCCATCAAACATTCAAAGATACATTTGTCCATTTTTAATGGGTTTGGACTCAAAATAAATGATAAATGATAATTTTGTAAGGGCAAAAAGAGAAATAAAAAAAAACGTTGGTTTATTAGAATGTTTTTTAGTAATTTTTTTTCATACTATTTTTTTTTTGTTGATTATATTTTCACTATAGTTGTAAAAAAATTTGGGGTGCGGTAGTGGAAGTTTGCTAAAAAAAAAATTGGGGTGCAAATCTTTATAGTTTGAATATTTTTCTTGACAATTAGTTATGTGGTAGTAGAGCATTTCTAATCTAAGGAGTGCGACCTCCACACACGCACCCTCTATATCCATCTATGATAGTGTCATACATGTCACTAAGTGTTAAATTGCAAAAGTGATAATAAGAAATCTTTTTCTTCGGTAGAAAAAAGAATAAACCAGTCAAAAGCTAATTGGCCTTTCTAAATTAGTGGCTGACTGGGACGCCATTTAAGAATAAACCATGAAAATGTTAAGCGATAAATAATGGAAGGAAGAATACTACTCACTTTAGTATAACTGCCCAAATTATTAAGTCAGTAATTGGGCTTTACCAATCCTCAAAAATTGAGCAACACCAATTCGGTTTCATTTAAATTGAGTAACACCAATCCTTAAAAATTGAGCAACAAACAAGCCATCGGTTGCAACACCAATCCTCAAAAATTGAGCAACACCAATTCGGTTTGTTCTCAGGTTTGTTTGTCATGAGGTTTTACTTGTCGTTGCCACGAAGTATTTAGTTTGTTTGTAATGAGGTTCTAAATATGAACACAACCGAAAACTCTTTTTTTTTTTTTTTTTTGGGTTCAGTCTCTCTCGAGAGATGAAACCGGTTTGAAAAAATGGTAACCGGTATGCATGGGGTGTATTGGGCTATTTCTGTTGGATTTAGTTGTTTGGGCTTGGGCCAAAGGCTGCCAAATGCAATTTCATGAGTGCCCTATCAGCCCGGATTCGGTTGTGATCAGAACATTTCCACCTAGCTCACCTAGGCCTAAATATTTTCAAAACCAAAAGGTTTCGAACTGGGCTTAAGTTGGCCCGTCCAAGATGCCAAAAGAATCAAAGAGACCATAAGTTTTATTCCCAACTATGCAGCATGCCACGCGTGTTCAGAGACTTATAAATTAGAAGCACCGCGGTACCCCACCTTACTATATCCGATGGATGTTACCACATTAGAAGCATACCTGAGATGGTCGCAGGACTAGGTGGCCATAGGACTGGCCCTTGCTAGGGGCAGGCACTAGGAAATTCAAAGCCGACGGGCGTAAGAAGCGAGATGATGGTCGTCCGCTTTTGGATGGAAGGAAGTGTATATAGAGGGGGACTGTTCAGAGGTTATTATGGCACTTAATAACCAGTCGTGCTCATGGATGTATGAGAGCTTGAGAGACTATGTAATTCAGTCAAGTTCTGCTTTTGAGTTCTCAGAAATTTCCATAAATAGAGTCTAATGGTGAGGCTCATCGGTTAGCACAATGGGCCTCCCACCTGCAACAAAGGGAGAAGCTACCATTTTGTATCCTAACAAACAAGATCACTCCTGTAATGCTTTAATTCTATATATATATGAGTTATTATCGAAAAAAAAAGAAGCATACCTGAGATGCGTAGAATGAGAAGTATTGCATCATGTTATGGTTGGCTGTGGCGATTGAAACCAAAATGAATTGTGAATTTGAATGGAAAAGAAAAAACAAAAAATTAATTCAAAAGAGACATACTATTAAAATAGTCTAATTTATGAAAATTCTTATCTTAATGAAAATAAAAAAAAATCCAAAATTAGAAATAAATAAAAATATAGAAAACCTATTCTAATTTGATAAACCTATTGTTACTCTTCTTTTCTTTTAGACTATAAAGTATAAACAATGGAATCATCCATTGAGATATATAAAAAACCCTCATCCATCAAGGAGAAACAAAAGTTTCATTATCTTCTTCACAATTTATTGAGGTATTTATCACCATATGTCTATAATCACCATCAAAATTTTATAGTTTATACTTCTTCATCTTCTTAACTAATTTACAAAAAACAGTAAGTCTTCTCAAACTAATTTGTATGATTGATATCGAATTATTGAACCCAAACTTAACAAGTTACAATATAGGTGTGGATTGAACAAACCCCATGCTATAACCAAATCAATTTAAAGTCCAAACTCAATTCAATTACAACAAATCGAGTTTATTTTGGTACAAAAAATCAATCTGAAAAAAATATAAACACGAACCCAACAACAAATCGAGCTGGTCTCATGTTGGCCCGCCCAAGGATGCCCAAAAAAATCAAAAGACATTCCAAGAATCCAAGTTCCAAGAAAGACTGCACGTGTGAGTACTTTTTCCAAGGCATTGTACCGTACTTAAAAATACAGAGGATTTGGCAGGTGGAATGTTCTTTTCCGAATTGGTGTATACAAACTATTCTTTACTGAATTGGCATGTATTCTAATACTCATCCTATTAGGAATTCCTATTTTGACTAGTAATTTCTGTATATAAACTATAAAGTGAGAAAAACTTAAAAACTACGAGCAAAAGGTCACAGGGCAGCCAAAGCGGTAGTTCAAAACAAAAAGGTACGCCATGGTTTTTTTTTTCCAGCCATGCACATTGTATTAACCAAGTCGACCTGTTTCGTTATCATCATTAATTCATAGAATAGTCAAGTCTTATTTTTTCCTAGATTTCTAATTCCCTTAATAGTCCCAATTTATAATTCAGTTATGAAGTCTAGGTAAATTTGCATATTGTTAAGCAGCAACCGTTCAAGAACTTGCACCTTGAAAATTAAGTATTGTGAGATTTGACACCTCATAATTGTAATTGCGATTTAGATATTTTAGTTTAAGCTAATACCCTATTTTGTTCATAAACAGGCGAGTTTTTTAAATTTAGAGAAGGTGCATACATGGACATTGCTACAAAGAGGTCACCGAGAGCAGTTCCTCCTACATACACTCCTTCCTTAGTCTTCACTCACGGAAAGCATTATCGTGATCAGACTTTCTGCACTATATCCGATGGATGTTACCACATTAGAAGCATACCTGAGATGCGTCGAATGAGAAGTATTGCGTCATGTTATGGTTGGCTAATTTTGAATAGTTATTACTCATCAAATGAATGTTATCTTTTCAATCCCATCTCATTAGAAAAAATTCTTCTGCCACCCTTAATGCATGGTATCAATATGGGTGTTTTAACACATCCGCCAAGTGATCCCAACTGTGTTGTACTTCTCGCTAGCAGTAACACAAACTCGTGTATCTTTTGTCGGATTGGTGATAAAAAATGGATGGAACATACTTTAGTATTTAAAAACGGTAAATTCAAACCAGTTCCTAAAGATGTTGTAAGTTGCAAAGGGAAGATATACCTATTCTTTTTTGAAGGTATGGCTGCAGTTGATGTTCACGATGCATTTCTTTCCCTAAAGCTACATGATGTGAAAGATCCGAAGCTTTCTTTGCCATACGTTGCATGCAGTTCATCTTTCAGGGTTGAGTCATGTGGAGAGATCTTTAAAGTATCTAGGATTCACCTCGGAGTATCAGCCAAAATTATTCTGACACTAGAAGTTTTCAAATTAGATTTGTCTAAAATGGATTGGGTGAAGGTGGAGAGCTTAGGTGACCGGGTCTTCTTGTTAGGTGAGAGTTGTACATCACTTTCTTCAACTGAATTAGGAGTGAAAGGAAACTGCATATATTTCACTTTTAGAGGTTGTACAAGGTTGTTCAAATTTGACATGGATGATGGAACTATAACAGTTACCTTACCATGTGGAAGAAAATTCAGTTATTGGGAAGGACCGTTTTGGGTGGTGCCAAATTGCGAACCACAGGTAATTTGTCTATCAGTCTATCACTCAATATCTTTCCTTGCTTTCAAATACAAGTTAGTTTTATATTTTCTTTTACACACTATTATATCTGTCTTCTGTGGTGTTGTTCTTTGTCATGTATACTTTTCCTTTGATTTGTAGTTTGAAATTTAGGCATGAGACGCCCAGAATTACAAACTTGGAATTCACGGCTTGACAAAAAATTAAAGGCTATTTATTTACCTTTTCTCCTTTGATTTGTAGAATGAATTAAGGCTTGATTAGGAGATGGCCACAATCATAGACTTGAAATTCATGGGATAGTCCCCATTTTCTAGCAAGGAAAGTACAATAAATATATGCTGTGTCTTTGGGACATTAACTTATTGCATACTGATATAATATAAGCCTATAAGGGGTCTACCTAAAATGTAAAGAACCAATGTATAATGGTCTATTTTTCATTAAACTACACACCATGTTTTCTGAGTAGGATTATATGGCCTGATAAATGTAGAAGATATTGTTCTAATCCCGGACAGCATATTTTGTAGGTCAAGAAAGAAGTCCCGAAGGTGGGGAACTACAAAACTGAAATTATAAAAGAGAGTTGGAATGACCTTCCACTGGAGCTTTTAGAGTTGGTCATATCATCTCTGTTTCTTGGTGATTGCATTCGTTTTCGTCTTACTTGCAAATCCTGGATATCCATCACGCCACCAATGCGATCAAACCCGCCTCTTACACAGTGTGAATCTAGGTGTCAACACATACCATGGTTGATGTCCTTGCCAAAGAACAAGAGCGCTGAATGCATATTCTATCATCCTATATACGGTGATACCTACACCATGAACATACCAGAACTAGCAGGTGCAGTTATCCGCGATGCAAGATATGGCTGGCTGTTAATGTCACATGGAAAAACTTCTATTTTCTTTGTCAATCCGATAACTCTGGATACTATAAAACTTCCCGATATTCCAGGTTTGTGGTATTGCTTTCAGGGGATCTCCTTCTCGGCTCCGCCAACTTCCCCTGATTGTATAGTATTTGGACACAAAAGATCTAGTGGAAAATATGTCAATGTTTCAGTCTATCATACAGGCGAAGATGATTGGTGGGAATACTGCATTGTCAATGAAGTGCCTATCGAGTTCTTAACTGCTAACTGCAACCCAGTTTTCTACGACGGCGTTTTCTGCTGTTTAGGCAAAGATGGAAAGTTGGGCTGCTTTCATTCAAAGGAGGAAGATGTTTATGAATGGAGGGTTCTCCCAGTACCAGCAATTATTTCATGGTCACCATCAATGTTATATTCAGTCCTTCAGAGTTCCGAGTGGCAGTTCCTAGTGGAGTACAATGGTGAAATCCTATCAGTCTCTGTAGGTTATGTAGGTCAGCACGTTAGAGTCTACAAGTTGGATCAATCAAAGATGCGCTGGGTTGGTGTAACGAGTTTGGGTGACAAGGTATTGTTTCTGAGTCGAATTACATCTATTTTGGTACCTGCAGGATTGAAAGAAAAAGAGAATAGGATTTATTTCCCAAGGTTCCATGGAAAAGATAACGTGTTCTACTCATTATCATCGGGCAATTACCATTGTTTTGGGAGCAAACATTCTCGTCAAGATTGGATAGATACATCTGGAAACATGGAATCAACTTGGATTCAATGTAAGAAGTAAAAATTGAGTGGCCTATTCAGTTTGACGTTTATGTACTGCTTCTTATGTGAAACGTTTTTTGTGTTTGAAAGCAAGATATATTTATTGTTACATTGCCATTTATACAACACCATGATTCCATCCCCTATTTTGCTATTAGATGTAATTTTATTTCTTCCTCTTGATGCATGTATGCTTGGTAATTAAGAGAAGCATATATATCATGAAGAGAAGATAATAATGTGATAGTTAAAAAGCTTTTCGGTTGTGCTGCCTCAGGTAAATATTGTTGTAAAAGTTGTGTGTCGAAGGACACCATATCCTCACATCACAGTTCTGTACTTCCAACAATATGGTATTGTTTGAGGACGGACATGGTTTCGAGTTTTATTGACTCAGCTTACTAATCACTAGTATCAAACTACTCTAGTGTCAATTCATTTGAATTTCCATTCATGATTTCGAGTTAGAAGTGGTCGACCTAAAGAGCATATTATCATGGTCTGGATAAAGAAAAGTTTCGCTTGATTGATCATCTGGTTTCGAGTTTGCTGGCTAAACTCACTAATCTCGAACTACTTGCGTGTGATCTATACCCTTCACGAAAGCACATTACGCTTCATGCTTGAAAACTGTTCGTTCTTGTGTGTTCAAGTTCATAGTAATAAAGATGAACCACTATTTCGCACCTAGCTGCCGTAGCATATTTGAGCTTCTGAAGCATTCCTTATTATGGTTTGAACTTTGAAAGTACCCCATGGCACTTTCAAGAAAGAATTCGCAGGACTGAATTATTTGCGTTAAAACACAACAGGACAGACCTTCGTTTTACAACGATAGTCCATTTTGCTTTTGCTGTCTTTTTGTCGCAAGTGCTCCATTCTACTTTTCAGACAACCCAGGAAAATTCAGGTTAAGAAAAATCTTCCAAGAACATTCGTAATGCAGGAGGCATTAACTGAAACCACTTTGTATAAGAAAGGCCGTCCATCAAGTCCCAGCTGGGGTAGCTAGACTTAGACTTACTTCCCACAGACTGGTTACCATCCATTCTATCGACTGCAAAACCTGAGCATGTACAAAGGCCACAATAACAGTTTATTGCATCCTACCTAATTGCGCTAAGCTCCAGATTCAATCTTAGGCGGTCATCATTTTATGCTCCATCTGAATTGCAACTAGCACTAAGCAAATATAACAAAATGCGTTGATAATGACTATTGTTTCGATTAAGTACACCCCTGATGAGTTCAGCTGTACTCAAGTTATTTCAATGCATTCCTAGGCTCTTTACTGCTAATAACATCTCCGTGTGGAAGAAAATAGATCAGCATTTTCTAAGACGTCATACCAATGATTAATCTTTCAGTTTCTTTTTCTTTCCTTTTCATTTTCGTCCCCGAAAAAGTCCGAGAACCCTTTATCTAATGTCTTGCAAATTAAGCTAGTGAAGGGCCTTGGACACTTGAATTTGAGCCTCAGGATACGAGGGTCCGAAGATTAGACTTCAGTAGTCTACAACTGCAGGGCCCAACCCTTCCAACCAGTCGAACCAATACTCAAGATTCAAACAGACAAGATCGAGTTTCATATACACTTCAAAAGACCCGAGTTCAAAGTTCAAACAAAGTAACATCTAAGAGTTCTAAAGCAAAATAGAAAACACTTGAAAATGCAAAAGGTCTTTCACTTGGTCGTTCTTCACTAACATAAAGGATTGTGCTGATTGAAACGAAAAGTATGCTTTCAAATGAAGGATTGTGCAGATTGAAACGAAAAGTATGCTTTCAAATGAAAGCCCAGTTCATGAACATGAAAGCCAAACAGTGATTGCTGTCATCCTCATTCAACACTTTCCATGCAATTGCTTGCTGATAAGAAACAGATCTGCCCATGCTGGACACACAGATCCCCGCCGTAAACGACAAAAGCCCTGCAAGAAGTTTCAATGCAAATTTTATTTAAAACAGATGATACAGCAACAGCCCAATACAAGTGCAATACCTACGATAAGGGGCTAATAGCACTGTAAAGCTTACTTGTTGCATGATCTTGGAGAACTCAGAACACAAGGTCTTACGCCCGCCTCATTGAGAATTTTATCAAGCATTATATCTTGAGAGCAACAAGAGTGGTTTCTAGCATGTCGAGCCCGCCTGATTTGCAAAGGTGAAAACAGGAGAAGCCTGGTACAATAAATTACATCCACATCAAGCTTATCTTGGAATGAGGAGTCCAAAGACTACACAAAAGAGCTTATCCTAAAGAAAAATCATGCACATGCCCCCCATGGCAAGAATAAGGAGTCCAAGACTATTCCTAAAGTAAAAATCCCATCCCCCAAAGATATTCTAGACCAAACCTAGATGCTAATGTAGACAGTCGATTACCAACCTAAACCAATGAAATAAAACACTGAATAACAAAAGAATAAATAGAACTCCTGCCTTAGATAGTTACAAATTCTTCTTGATGTATATTCATTAAACAAAATGGAACTCAAGTAAAGTAATTAGGTTCTCCAGCTAAAAATTACAATGAACTGCGGACCAAGAGAGTATAAAAGATGGAAAGAGAGAGCTAATTACATTTGTCTGCAGGGAACAGCACATGATTGCATCAGAATGGCGCCATAGTTGTTTCAACAAGGCGTCACCAGCTGACAGATCAAGCTGAAGGAGCTCTATGCCAGTGAGAAATCTGGAAAAAGAAGGCACAAAGATAAAAAAACATAAAAACCAAGAAGATTAATTCAAATAGTATCACTAGAGTAAACTTCAGAATAATTACAAGATTTGCAGAATAACATCATGCTTCTACTATAGTATCCTTTTCTACTAGCTGATCTTCTTTTGATAAACTATTACAAAAACTAACATAATACATGAGATAAAAATGGTTATCAGTAACCTTTGCCATAATGCTGGCCCAGTTGCCATTTTCCAAGTTCACCAAGAAATTCAGCAGTCAATGACTTTCTGCATTGCGACCTTACTATACAGTGCAATAAAACTTTGTCGATCGCATGTAAGGTGTCTTGGGCTGTTGTGAGGTTGGTAGACACCATTATAAAATTCTTGGTCCACAATAACCCCCCTACTGGGTAAAGGTTTGTGACAATAACCATTATTCTCACTATCGGTAAGAGAGTCATAGAGATATATCATACCTAATCAGAATGAATGAAAGTAATCACCTAGCTTTTAAATATCCTTCATTAAATGACGGAATCGTGTTTGAAGGGAGCACATGTCACTTTGAAGAAAATTGGCACAACTTAACTATTTGCATCAAAGACCCAATCTTTTTATTAGTATCTAAAAGCCTTCAATTTTTAGCAGGCGCCCATTTTGCATGATAGAAATTAGAGATGAGATACTCATTTTTACCATTCCAGTCCTCAAGTCATTTTTATATTCTTTTTCATGTTATAGTGGTCCATTAAATATTTCGGCCAGACCAGGGACTTTGTCA
Organism: Coptis chinensis; assembly: GCF_015680905.1. Classification (NCBI taxonomy): domain Eukaryota; kingdom Viridiplantae; phylum Streptophyta; class Magnoliopsida; order Ranunculales; family Ranunculaceae; genus Coptis; species Coptis chinensis. The sequence goes on from NC_141464.1 coordinate 82,900,958, forward strand.
GTTAGCTAAGGTTTATGTCATAATAAGATAAGGAGAAACAGTTGGAAGCCGAAGGCTAATCGCGTGACTCTTATGTTTCTCCCTATGTCTGTTCTGTTCTCTCTCTCTTCTAAGGAAGTATATTTCTCAGCAACGTTATCTGTTTCGAAACACATACTTATCCACAATTTGAAGGTTTGAAAATATTAACAGTTTTTCTGTAGCTGTGTCATTTGTAGTTACTATGAATGTGTACACACGTATATATATGAGTATCATTTCCGGGTATCAGGAGGCTGGTAAGAGTAGCATAAACTAGTTAAGTTCTACATGGACACAATGTCAAACATAAACCTACATAATAACTTTGCTACTTACTCTACACAGTGCTGCTTACTCTAGACGCATGAACCTACATTACCCAAACCACAAATGCATGTCAATGAAACATCCAGTGGTGGTGAGAAGTTATTACAAACCTGTAGCTCCTACAAATCCACCGTGCTAGCGTGACAGCCTCAGGAGACCCAGGCAATGATTTTGGCTGGGAGCTCAGCCTGGATGGGGAAATAGCATTCACAACTCTCTGAACAGAACCCACAATGCTCCTTACATATTGCCGAGCCATGGCTACCACACTGTCTTGATAGTGGTTCTCAAAAGCGAACTGGAATGCAATGGTCAGCACTGACCTTAGGCTATAGTTGTTCAATGTGGTTTCAGCAGCCAGACGTCCTCCACTAGGACCCGATTCCAAGGAGGAAGCCAAATCCAGTGTACGGGCAGCTGCACTATCATCCTGCAGTACCACAAAAAAATGTTAAGTAGCACAAAATATATCACAATCTGAATAACCATAAATTGAAGTTTAAGGCTGGTACTCAACTGTTTTAGGGTCCAATGGTATGACACGGAAACCTGATGGTAGCAATGTTACATTTTCAGCAAAAGATTCATCAAAAGGTGAAAAGACAAGTTGAGCAAAGGCACCCGCTGCATTCTCGTCCAATCCACTACAAAGCTGAAAAAAAAGAGGAACTAATAAGATAAGGGAAATAAAATATTTCCAAACATCAGCCCGGATAGCTATGTAACGACTACCAGAGTGTTGTTGCCTGGAAAGGTTTGGAACACTCCTTTATGGGTTTCCTAGGGGAAATCTTCCAACAACTACCAGAGTGCTGGTGGCACCTTATTAGTAAAAACTACTAAGTATACAAGGTAATGAACCAGATTACGTATTTACTTCAAACCCATTAACAAATATATAATGGTACACTCCTAGATTGATATGCACCAACCTGTAATAAATACATATCTTGTAGTAGAACATCATCTTGGGGAAAAGAATGGCCTTCAAGACGAATCACTTCCAAAAACTACAAGTGAAAAACAAAGAAATTAGCAATTTTCCAAACTTCTTATTGAAGGTGAAACAAGAAAACATACTGAGCTATGGACCTCAATGCCAACAGAAAGGTTCCCAGTGTATATTTAATTATAGAGCAACAAAACTGCTCTTTACTTACTTAAATTCTAGAATATTTCACTGACTTCAATAGACGTGGTTCAATGGATATATGATACATGCATTTAAAACCTTGACAAAAATAAGATGTAACTGGACTTGGTTGAAATACAATTACCTCCTCGTGTTCCAAGGTATGTGCAAGAGGTAAGATGACCTGGCCACTCGGGAAGCAGCCTAGTCTTCCACCGGGTATTGCACAAGGGCTAGCTTTCAGAGATGCGGCAGAGTAGGCATCAATTCCAGCATCGCCCACTCAGAACGGTGCTCCCTCAGAAAAAGAATAAGCAATCCAGGTGGGACATCCTACATTATCCACATACAGAGATTAAAAATCCATTAAGGCCATGTTTGGCAGAACATATCATAAGCCTAAGGTGTGGTCAGAACGAAAGCATTAAAAAAGTGAGTTACATAACATCAAAGAGAAAAAAAAACGCAACAGCTCTCCTGTTCTTATTCTAGATGAGATATTAGCGAAATATAATTTTGGAATATTGACCAGTAATTTAGTCAGCCTTATGATTTTCTTCTATGCTAGGTCAAGGTTCACTTTAAAACCCCAGCACATGCGCACTTGATTTACTTAACCATATATTATTGTTGTTTTAACCTCCCTTCTTATTAGCCAAAGACGGATAATATTTTGACAATTGAGTACAATATTAAATGTGATTTGTATGACAATAGACTTGGAATGAATTTACCAGTTGCAACCCTGTTTTTACTTTCGATTAGATGATGACTTTTAAAAGAGTGGTTCCATGTCATGTTAGAGTGAGAAATAATACCATCCATAATATGTTTGTCTTAGCATCAAAAGGAAAGCTTACGTCTCAGGGATGTACCTGTAGCAGCATTGATGCTTTCGCAGACAATACTCCACCTCTTATACTCATCGAGTTCCCTTGGAAACCAATAAGTTTGTTAGGGGAAGAGTTTACGGCAATGGTAACATCTTCTACTCCATCACTACCCAGCAGCGACCACCCATCATCCGCAAAACCATTAACAGCGTCATTAAAACCCCTGCATTTTGGAAGCTTTAATTAGAAAGGAAAGTAATAACATGTAGATATGTAAATATTTAAATATACGAAACTCAGTGACTGATGCATTCACCTGCACATTCTTTGACTAAATGTCCAAAAATTACAGCTGGTTGGCTTACCTACACCATACTGAATTTCACCACTCATCTCTTGTGCAATCTGCCGTATGTGACGCAGTGCCTACAGATACAGATGAAAAGAATATTTCTCCAGTACTGAAACAAAAAAAGGGATGAAAGTGCTTGTGTACATGAATTACTACAAAAGTCTCCCTATCTGGGGTAGACAGACCAAAGCCTGCGTTACATTAACTGTTAACTGTACCCACAGTTTTACGAGTTCAGAGGATGGAGGACTTTTTATGTGCTTACTCACACTAATTTGACGCACAAATCAGTGTGCAAGCTACAAGGGGGTGCCATTTTGATACTCCAAGTCGATTCCAAGTCGATCCAACGGTGAGAACTTGTAGTGTTCTCCAATAATAAAAACAAATATCTTAATCCATCAAGAGCACATGAATGTGATCTCCCTCCACCACAACATTAACCATAAAATGCAACACTGCAGAACACAATCTGATCTATGCCAAGGACAATTACCGCGATTGTACTTCTCTGAGCAAGAATTTGTGGAGACTCATAAAGTGGCCTGAGAACCTCAGGTGTGTTTCTTGCCTGCGCCATGACAAGAACACAATGGTGAAACAACATGAAGAAAACAGACACAGAAAATGCACATTTTCTCAGTTAATTCTTACATCTAAATCAACATGATCAACAATGTGAATTATAGAGCTGCTACCCTCACAAGGTCGAATCAAGTAGCCACTTGGAAGCATCTCAGCTCTTACAAAACCAGGAGCAGGGGGGCCCACAGGGCCACCAGTTGCAGGGGTCAGGGATCTTTCACATATCTACAAGTAAACATTCCGCGAGGAAAGAAAATCAGAACACATTTAACAAAATTAATTTGTGTCAGTCATCACACTGTTCAGGATAGAAGAATGTTCAAAATTAGAAAGACTATCTGAATGACAGACTCTCACACCGTCCTAGTGTCCAAACAGAGAATACCACTGCTATAACCTAGAGGAAAATTTTAAAAACAATGCATCACAAACAGATCAAATGAAATTATATGATATATGAAAGTACCACAACACTGCCATCTTCCAAACTCGTAGTATATCTTAACATCCAAAAGTCTCTTGCCGATACCATTGTCGTAGGTGCATACGTCTGAAAGGTCACAAAATTAGCAAGATAAGTTGAATGAGCTAAAACATTATCTCTAGTTTGTTTTTTTTATTTTGCTTTCTTTTAATCAATATTTCTGAAAACATGACAAACCTGCATGTATATAAGCTCTATGATTCCATCATTTCTCGTAGGGTGAGCAGCTAAGACATCAAGACAACGACAATCACGGAACCAGGATATGCGATCTTTAAGTATCCTAGCAACCTTTACGGAGATTAAAAACAAAAATAGTATTTACGTTGTTGAAAACAATAACCTGAATGAGTGAGATGAACTTACCCTCATGGGTTCTAAATTCACGAGACCACAGGCTCGCGCTGCTACCCCATGACAATTATGGGAAACAGCAATGATTCCAATAGAATCCGGACCAGGCTACAAAAGAAACAGAAGAGGTTTTAAGATCTAAGAATGTGCCTAAACTAGAGTAGACTAAATTGCTGTGGAAGGTGTGATACCTTCATTCCAGGCATTTGGACCCAGTTGACAGCAGTTCCAGTGGCCTTAGCAAGGAACTCTGTCAAGGTCTTCTCAGCTAATGCGAGGAGACTAAATATATGCACAAGAGCAACATATATACTTAGTTAGAAATACAGCCAAAGACAAATTTTCAGAAATAATATTTCCCAAAAACAAATAAGAAACTGAAAAATAAAAGAATGAAAAACCAAAATGACTCACCCAGCTGGGTTGTTAACATCCGTATGTGGATGTTGGGGTGTAGGTTGCTGTTGTTGATGCAGAGAAGTTTGGACCACAGATTCACATCTCAAGTCTGTGGTCACTGCAGAGGGCTGTAAAGAATCAGTTTGGTCAGTAAATTTTACAGATGGGTTGAACACCATCTGTAGAGCAGTCATTAAGCTTTGTATACCAACATTCCAGACAAATGCAGTTAAAACCACCTTCAGGTCCTTTAGAAGGAATCTTTGAGGATAAGATCGGTAATGACATGTACCAACCTTACATATTACATCCATACAGATTAGGGGTTTTATCTAGTGGTTGTAGCATTTAATTCGAGACGAGATTAAAGTTTCTATCCTGTCTTGACAAGGGTAAGCAGCATCAAGGAGCAAAACATAACTTTCGAGAAAAAATTTACTTCATTTTCTTCGTTAAAAAAAGGAATTTCAGCCAAAGAGGGTATCAAACTCTACATTTTATCAATATAGGGACCCCACTTTTCTTTTTATCAACTGGGGGGCGGGGGGAACTAAACTCTCAGTTTTTTCCATTGTGGGGAACCGTTAGCTTTCCCGTCAAAATTTCCTAAACGGAATGAGTTTTGGACAGCAAAGCGAACGATTCTCCATATTGTTAAAAATGTGAAAGTTTGGTCCCCAAATTGATAAAATAAAAAGCTCAATCCCCAAGTTGATAAAAAAAAATAGAAAGTTGCTATGATGCACGGATACGGGTACCGATACTGATACGGTGACACAGGTTCGGGTACAATACGACATTTTTTGAAAATCTAAGATACGGGTGCGGATAGGGATACGGGATACGGGAATACAAATATAAAATTCTTAGAAAAAATATGATTTCGAACATAAGGTGGTGGTGTGATTATTGATTAGCCACGGAAGTAGGTACGAGTTCCTCTTCATCTTTCTCTATTTCTTCTGTTTCAGCTATGTTTGTGTGTACTCCCTCCCACTCCCACCCCCACCCCCACCCCTCGTATTATTCATAGCTATGGGAGGATATGGAACAATACATTTCAGCAGTATAGTGTATCCAGTACCAGTATCTTACCCAGTGCAATAGGCAAACAGCAGTATCCGTGCATCATAGGAAAGTTGGATACCCTTTTTAGCTGAAAATCCTTTAAAAAAAAATAAAAGAAAAAGGAAAAGAAAAAACAACAAACAGAAATAGAAGAGAAATATCTTCTTTCACTCCGCTTCCTTGTTTTAATTCACCAAATCCTTTACAGCCAAATTCAAATATAGACAAAAATATTTATGATAATTAGTAAAATAAAATTTTCTACTCCAGACTTAAAAAGTGCAGTTCGCAGTTGGGATCAATACCAAAATTTTGAAAACAAAAAATATCTCACTGTTACTTTTAGGCCTGTGTTTCTAAAAGCAAAAGCTCAAAAGACAAATCAAAGGAAAAAGGATCAGAGGTATCTGGCGCTTAACTAATTGAAAAAATGGCATATACATGTGTTTCTGGATGCTTCACTAGTAATCAAGTAAAGGATGTGAAAGATAGGTATATATACCACGGATACATAAAGAGTGAAGGAGAAGGCACTTACGTTGATCAACTGTTGCTTCATATACCCATTTTCGTAAACAAACTTTGAGACCTGCTTCTGTAGCCGATCATTCTCCTCCATCAACAGCTTGTTCATGGCACTCAGCTTCCTGTTCACAGTCTGGAGACGAGAAGATTCGGTTTTCTGCTTGTCACGACATCTATAAAGAAGGGGAGAAAGATAAAATATCACTAAATGGCAGAAAAGAGTAACCACAAGCACTACAATTCATCATTGATAATTAAAGATACTTCGGGTCTTTTCCTATGACAAGATATAGCTATGAAGAATATCTACATTTAGTGTTATGAGCTATACATTATCCAAATGTAGACATAGTGGATGTGTTGGTTAACAACATTCTATCTGGTCACCATGTGAATGAATTAGAAGTATCATGAGTAGTATGCAACTCTCAATATAATCAGATAAACAGAAGGAATATCCATGTTTTACTTCTGACATGGTCAGTAAGTGTGTCCTTTCCTTACCCCTATTTTTATTTTTTCAAGAATTGTTGTACATTCATGTCAGACAGACTGTGTTGGTGTTGGTGTTGGTGTTGGTGTCCTTGCTTCCTAGGTTTTCAGAAACGTACCACAAACCCCGAACTGTATTTTTAGTTTTTCAAGAATTGTTGTACGTTCGTGTGTTGGTGTTCATGTCCTTGCTTCCTAGATTTTTAGAAACACACCACAAACCCCTAACTAAATTTCTCTAAAATTCATGTCAATACACATTTGCCCACTTCACAATACCTCACATTTTAAAACATAGTAAAGTAATAGTAATAGTAATAAAAATGAAAAATAGATGATTAATCTTAACTTCTAGTCCAGTATGAAGAAGAAACAATTCAGGAGTGACAATTCCTTATCAGGCTACACTTATCATTAAGGAGTGATAAGTAGTCCCAAGAGTTGTATAAACCAATCACAAACAAATCCCAAAATTCAAATTCATTTATTAACATAAGCAACAAAATACTCACTAAAATACAGTTCACATAGTATAGCATACTTAACAAGATACTGCTCTCAATCTCATTTTCTACCAAATTCCAAACCAAATATGAAAACTCAAATTCCATGTGCAATGCTATACATAAAAACAGGAGTAAGCAGCATAAATCACCAACTTAAAAAAAAAATACCTTCTATTTTGAAACCAAACTTTGATCTGCTTAGGCTCAATATTAGCCAACATGGGGCACTCTCTTATAAGCTGCTGCCTTCTAGAAGAAGTAGGCTTTGAGCATTCCATATAAAACTTCTCCAAAACCTCAACTTGCTCAGATGTGTACCTCACATACTTACTAGTATCAGTTGGCTTTGAAGAAGAAGCCATTTGTTTTTTCCACTAAAACAGAAAAAACTCAACTAAGCAAGTAAAAACTAAGCAGTGGGGCTTCTCCAACATCAGAAGAAACACCCAAAGTTTCAAACTTTAACTAGAAACACAAGTTCAAAGTTTAGTGTTTTGAGAGTGTGAGTGAAAAAAATGAGTGTGAAGAAAAAAAGATCTTATCTTTAAGATATGGTTGACACACATCTCGAGGTTATAATGAAAGGGAGGAGGTAAGAAGTGATTACAGAAACCAAGGGAACTCAGAAACCAGAATAAATGTTATTAAATATATACTAAAAACACACAAAAACCCACAGAGAGCAAAAACTGGGTAATAAGAAACAAAGAAAAAGCCAGGTGGGATGGTGAAGTGAGTGAGGTAATGAGCACTTGCTGTCATCACTTTTTTTTTTTTAAAAAAACAAGAGAGTGTTGTACCATTATTGTTGTTTTTTTGACATGCTGACAGAAGCGTTTTTTTTTTCACATTTTCAGAGAGAAGAGAAAAAATGTTTTATAGCTGTTAGCTGTTACACTCTCTGACACACTAAAGTAGGGGAAAAAGTACATGGCTTTTTCTCTCAAACTCTTTTTCCATCATCTTATTTTGGTCATTGCCATATGTATGTATCCATGTAGGACGTAGTAGTGTGTATGATGTACTCATGTACATACACACCTAAGTACATGGATGACACTTGGGTATCATAACAAACTTTTTGTGAATATAAGTCAGATCCTCATAGTTAGAGTGTAACTTCCCATTGAATACCAAGTTGGCACATTGCTTTGGCGCAACCTTTTATTAAATTTCAATCACGTTGCTTCTTTAGATCCTTCTCCTGTCAAAACAGTTTGACTGATATAAGATCTACATAATAAGTAGCTTGCCAGTTTAGCTCAAGGTATATATGCATATGATTACCTATGTTAGACCCAAATATAGCTTGACAAATGAAACTTTAAATGCTGATTTTACAGATGAACTCACTTGATTAGACATCTAATTACGGCCCAATCCATCACCTATTGTCATGCCTAGTTGTACCACTGTATCCAAAAAACTTTGTAATTCATTTATGTTGACTTGAACAGTTGAACCTTTCTGACGATTCAAAACCTTTAAAAATCAAGGCCGACCAACTGATACAGGACCATTAAATGGCCCGTCATTGGAGCACGATATTTAGACAGGCAAGCGCCAATATATCATTTTCTAATTTTCTAACAGACACCATCAATGTATCAGAAAATACTGAACCACAATGCCAGAATGGTTAAAGGGTACCATTTATAGCTTATGTGACAGCAACTCGCTGATAACATAGCTTATGTTCTGTTGTCTCAAAGACCAAAAAAAAAACGTCCCTCTCAGGGTCTAGACACACTTACCAGATATGATTAGATGAATACCAAATCCTTTTAAATAACTAGTTTTTTGAGCGGTTACCCACGCATCATATGTACTTTAATTAACACGAACAGCAACCAAACATACCTACAAAAACTAGAAGAGGGATACCCACGCATTCTTTGAATCCTTTTTAAGGATCCTGTGTTCCTTTTCTGAGTTCGCACGCCACAAATGAGCCTCCACTGACCTTTAAGAACAATGTGGGGCATCAGAACAATAAAGATCCTTTTACAGAATAGTTCACATCCTTCTTTAGGATTTTCAACTACTTTAGATAAGTGCTCCAAAAGACACCTTTTATAGTATAGTTCACATCCCCTTTAGTACCACAAGGAAATGAAAATAATGAAAATCTAGAGCACGTCTCACCCTCAATGGTGTGGTGTCTGAGACTTTACGAGAACACAAAGTCTATAAGTTTTAATGCATTTAGAAGCAGTCCTGTACATGAAGAAAGTTTTTTGCTGGAAGACCATATTCGTACTTGTGCTAGAAGTAGGCAAGACCGGATTGCATCAAGCCAGTGAGGACTCAAAATTGAAAATTACGTACTAAATATGATAGGCACCAAACAACTTTTTGTTATAACATAACCACAGATGACACACTGGAGATAAAAATCATTCATCATTACCTGCGTCAAATATCTACTACACATTACAACCAATAAATGCAAGTGAAACGTTGATAACAATACCTGAATTCAAAATATTTATTAGCTAAAAAAAATAACTAATAATCTGGTAATAACACAACCATCTTCTGACCTATCTCACAAGTACTTTGAACTCCTTAGTCGCAGATTCAATCACCTTGACAAAAACTGCATGCAAAACACACTCTACTAGAGCCTCAACCAAGATGCTGTTTGATTATTCTACCTTTCTGTAATTAAAATTTAAGAGAGAACTATACATACAAAAGCCTACCATGGTGAGGTGAGGGATTAAGCCTGACCATCAAGTGACCTCACCAAGATTACTAAATATTTGGGTTTAGAAATTTCTGACCATGGTAATTAAGATCACCTTGAAAGGGTCAGATGTTTACTTGTGTCCTAGAATTGACATTAATGCTCCTACTAAAGATTTAGGATGCCTTCTCTGCGGTAGAGTTTTGGCTTTTATCAGAATTTCCAGTACCGCGCTGTTCATTATCATGCGAGGTGGCTTTGTCATCTTCAGTCTCATCTGGCTTCGCATTAAGAAATCGACCCCCACATCCCCTAGCTCTTCTTAATGCATGCAAGTGTCGAGATTCATGCAGATAGGGCTGCAAGATAATTCAGAACTACAATTCATTACAGGAAAAAAAAAAGGCATGTTTCAAAAGAGGTGAGAATATTGAAGTTTTTGTCTGATAGCTACATGTGTACTACTGTACTATCAGTAAAGTTTTCATCTGAGAGCTACATGAGTACTATCAGTAAAGCATAACAGAGACACGACAGTACTAAGAGTCTTCACATGAAATCAAACGGTTCTTCCAAATATAACACAATGAAGTTGTGCACTCCCCAGTGACTAACATAACTTCCCTCCCCAACACCCCGACTCAAACAAAAATAGCAGGAACATTACAAATTTACAGATAGTCAGAACAACAAAAAAAATAAGAAACTTCCTGAGAGTCAACAACAAACTTTAAAGCTAACAAAACTCTTCTATTTTTGACATGGAAGAGGAATAGACAAAGCCTCATGAGTACATAGTGTATATAATCTAACCATTATGCAAAATCGCATATAACACGATTAATGAATGAAAGAAAGACATGTACATGTTTACTTCAGACAAGTAGTTCTTCTTTCCTGCCTCACAATTTTGTCAGACGCCATTCTACTCACATTAAAAAAGCATTTTCAAATCACATAGGGTCAAAGCCACAGTTTGCAGACGTTAAATCTGTCAGTTTTTTAACAGTCAAAACCAGAACCCAGTGTCTGATTATTACATGCCTTTGTTCAGCACTTCAGCCCTCCTTCGCAACAAGTGAGGGCAATCTTCCGAATCTTTTAACCACAGACCAAACAGTAAATTTACCAAGTGACTCACAATCAGATCATTGATAAAATACTCCAAGTAAAGTTGTATATCAAAATTTTACACCATCGAATCCTAGATTATGAATATCGTGTCACTTGCTTAACCCTATAATTGCTAAACCACCAGACAACAGTTCTATTCCTCTTCCATGTTAATGTTTCAAATTCGCAGTTTCGCTTACAAACCAGTGGGAATTTATCGACTTGATTGTAAAAATCAACCTTTTAGTTTCACCTATACTGAATACAATAGCCAGCTAAAAGTGGTAGAAGTTTAATGGTCCAGTATCTTTCAGGTGTAGTAGTGTGAGGAAGACAGACTAGAGCCTAGGACATAGAATGGCATATCAAAGTTGAATTGAATTGGTATCGTTCATGAAAAATACATGTTAGCTATCAAAACACCGATCTGACACACTTTGATTGATATTAAGATGCATTAGTTAACTTTCGTTTTTCTTTAACAGTAAGATATGAAAGTTAACTAAAACAAATCAATGTCTGCTATGGAAAGGTTGTGATTAGAAACCAACCATATATGTCATTTAGTTAGCCACCTATTATGGCCCGAAAAATTAAAATTAAGAGAGATAGTGGGAGTAGCATACTTTACGACACTTGAGCAACTTATTTTCGGATTCTGCTTTAGCACGAGACTGCCGGGGCCGTAAGATACCATGGTATTGCTTTGCTTTAGCGTTGACATACACAGGTTCTTCAACAGCATCTGATGGCAACGGAACTGCGGCTTGAATCCCCATCAAGTGAGGGTGAATCTGAAAGAAAATAATTACAGATGAAAAAAAATTATGGTACTTGAAGACCATTTAACCCGGTAAAGAACTAGCAAAATGCAAATTCTGTTAAGATATAGTGATATACTAAACACTAGTAAAGCCAGCACCAGATAACTTAAACATACCATAGGCTGAGCACCATAAGGAGTAAAAATGCTTCTGTAGTAGGGGTCTGGATATGGGTAAGCTCCTGGCGCCTGTGGAGATCATTAACTTTTAAATTCAGTTAACTGAATTTATGTCAAACCTTCAAATCATGCTGTGCAGATGATACAAATAACATCTTAAGAATTAAGACCAGTTCTCCCCAGAAACTCATTTACATACAAATTCTGTTCAGTGGAGGAACGGTCAGGAAGAACAAAATATTCACAAAATCCAGAAGCTTTTAATGCAGCAGGAAAACATAGCGAGCTTGTTGTCTGAGCTGCCGAAGTTTTCAAACAGGATTGATAAACTACATTGCCCAAGGATTCACGATTTCAGCTGCGCACTAATCCCATTTTCTACTTCAATACAGGCCAACTGACAGTAACTACCACCTAACAAATAAACAAAACCCAGCCATCTCACAATGACAAACCATTCTAATTTTTGAAGCCTAGTGGTGTTGAAGACATCGTGAGACTTCACCATCAACTCATAAAATATATATCGTAATCTATACCATATATCCTCATTTCACCGAACTAATAGTAAAAGCAATTAAGCAAGTATAATTAGCGTGGGAAAAACAGCTTATCTGATCGAGACAAAAAGTGTATACCGTAATTTCAAGTTATTACTTAACTAACTGAGCCAGAAAAGTCCAACACGTAACTCAGTCCCAACTGATTACAAATGTTTTTAACGACGTGTTTTTTCAAAGCTTGCAGGAACGCCTGCCTACTAGGAATGGATAAGTGTGACACTCTACCATGTTAATCACAGCAACAAGCTAATCACTTACAGATGTATTTAGCAACAACTAGTTCAGAATGATGAGTATTATCTCTAAAATCATCTTCTCTTCAAGACAATAATATGTAAACAAATGCAGCTATTATGTTGTTCTCCTTAATTGCTTCCTTCCTTTATAGTTCCTGAGCTTCTATCCTCGTCATATCTTCCTTTTTTAATTTCTTACGAACAACATAGAATGCCAAGGGCAACGACAGTCTTAATTATGGTCTAAATAGAATGTAAAAACTTCCCACTTAGTCCCCCTTTCATCTTTTATCAGTAATATCCCAATTTTCTACACAATCTTCATTTTATTTCAGTAAACATAATAAAATTACTATCTTTTGGGTAGAACTGAAATTTCTGGGCACGCAACACCTACGGAGCCACATGATAGTAATCCTAATCATGGGCATAGACCACTCACTTTTAGATACATCATTTCCCCTCCAAAATCTCTGCATCATGATGTGGACCCAAGCGTTGGGGAGAACATGCCAACTAGTGGATTCACTGCTTGGACGTATGAGTAAATATGGCTGTTGAAAATACACCCAGACTGAATAATAACGTCTCCTTGGCTACATTTACAACCAAACCCACTTACCTCTCAATCTTGGCATCATTCATAACAGACTATTTTTCAGTGGATAATTCACAGAGCAAAAATACAACAATATCTTAAAAGAAGAAATTCACACTAGAGTAGTGACCACTTCTGCTTATCATCACTTCTGTTTCCCATTCTAAGTTGATTATATTATTGAAATGACCAATATGAATGTCAATTTTTGAGTGCAATGACAAATACTAATATCTAAATATTATGGTTAAAAGCACAATATGTAAACTGAGGCATTACTGGAATATCCAAAATACAAAAAATGCACATTGAAACTACAAAAAGTTAAAGTCAAGGTACAAATTCAATGATCTACTAAAACAGTATCTAGTGGGTTTCAATTTAATTCGATTCCTTTTACCTTTATTTCCATTTAATATGAGGTTATCCAAAACTAATATACCAGAAAATAATTTCTAGATAGAAGATAATTTAACGCTTTTTCAAGGGTGAGAGTCAGTGTTAACTCTAATGCCAGTGAAGAGTTAGCATTAAATGTTATACACAAGAACTCATACTAGAGAGTAACAAAATATCCAAAGTCTTCCAAAACCTAAGGTCATACGGGCCAATGAATGACAAGAACTCGTGACATATTATGTTACATACATGTAGAAATATAATAAGTGGAAGGAAATCCAAAACAGATTTAATTGATTTATATCCTCCCATTAAGAAAACATGCTTTACTTTATTTAATTTTCAACTTTGGAAACTGTACCACAGCATGTCCCACTTCAAGATGAGAAGGCATCATGTACTCGGAAGAGACCATATTAGGATAAGCAACTCCACTGGCAGGAGACGGAGATTGACTTTGAGAATCAGATTGCTGTTGTTGTTCATCGGCTCCACTATTATCTGGGTTATCAAGTTTAGCGAAAACAAATCAGACAAGAAGTACCTTGCAAAATTTACCACAACATAGAGACAATCATCTCCATTATCAACTTGCATTCCAAGATAAGGATAATAACCCCAGCCCCTCCTAAACCATACATATTTTTGCTATAAAGAGTATAGATTGGAGGAAGAAATAACTAACATGGTGTCTACCATGCAAAACAAACACGAAAAAATAAAACACAAAGATACCTAAAAATTAACATCTTTAGAGTCCAAAATTTGCAAAAGGTTCAACAATTGTTCCAAGATAATAAAATAATGGACTTCAATCAGGTTCCTTTCTATGTAAACTTCAGAACTGCATATGTAATTATTCAACCTGTACTATGACAACAGTTCTATGTAGTCGTAGTTCAATACGCTCAATTTACCATTAAATTATAACTAGGAGGACTATTTTTCCATTTAATGTAGCAACATCCAAACAAACACACACCATTGAGAACTTTCCAAGTATGAAAGCACGAAAAGAAAGAACTACAAATTTCTGCAAACCAGGGGTTTAAATAATATACCAGAATTAGATGATTGTTCCTGAACAGAAGACGGCATAATGTAAAATCACCAGTGAAGGTTTCTTGCTGGAATCAGAAATGCAACGAACAGCAAAATCCAGGTCAAAGATCAGTTAGAGCAACTGTATCTGATGTCACACATCAATGTACTACTTCAGTATATCTACACATTCTCAATCATCTAAACTTCAGACCTCCAACATTCCCCTTGGCCTAAAAAACGCACGCGATACCTGAAACACAGCATTCATCACAAAGTACTTTATTAAACAAGTAACTTCCTCTTCTCTACATGACATGCCCAAGCTAATTATCTAGTCCTTCACACTGTCTAGTATTCCACTATGAATAATCCTTTTTTCCCCACTTACCCAATTAACCTAATTCATTCAGAACTAAAAACCAATAATGTTTAACAACAAAAAAAACAAATTGCACCATAAAAAAAAACAATCTTTACCATTTTTTTTTTTCTCTCTCTCTCTCTCCAAACAAATTTTTACTCAAAATTTCCAAAGCCCAAACTTAATTCCTTATATCCCCACCAATTGTTCATCAATTAAACAAGTTTCCATTCAAATTAACAATCAAACATAACAAAAAAAGCATATAATCAAATAAAAATTGAATCTTTACAATAAAACATAATCAAAAACACAAAAGAAAAAAACAGAATATCTAATTCCATACCTTTAAGTTCAATCCAATACACAGTTTCTCTCCTTTCTTTTTCTCCCACCTCTTTTTCTCTCTGGCTTCTTCTTCGTTGCAACTGAGATTTCTTTCTATTGACACGTGTGTGTTTTTTATTTTTTATTTTTTATTTTTTTTATTAAGTTTTTGGAATATTCTATTAAAGTGAAATCTGAACCGTTGAAAAAAAAATTGAGGAAATCGAGGATGATTCACGAGGGAAGTTTAAAGTTCTCTGTTGTTCTTCTGTCCTATCTACAAGTTTATTTTTCTTCTGACTCAAAAATAGTTTCTTTTTTTAGCCACACATGGTTTAGAAGAATAATAATTGTGTGGGTCCTACTAAGTGATTGGTCTAGATTTAAAGTTTCATATTTTTTCTGAGCGTTAGTCTGTTTTCTCTGAATTGTACAATTTAGATTCTGATGCTGTTCAAAATATCAATTTGTAGCTAATGTGTATATATCAATGTGTTTGTTTTTTTTTAATGGTGAAGTATCAACGTATGTCGACCATGTCTAGATTGATGATGCAGACCCTGCCCTGACCTGTATTAAATTTTCATGAAAAATTTTCTAACTTTGTCTTCTTTGGCATACATCCATGTCTACACTACTTAGCCATAATGGTGAGAGATGTATTTTCTTTATATTTCTATTGAATGAGAAACTCGTAATGTATGCCAAAGAAAATAAAAAAGGAACCTTAAACTATTTTCTTTAAAAAAAAAAAAAAAAAAGTAAGTAGACCATTTTACAAAAAACTTCACATCCATAAATATTGACATATTTGTAGTTTTGTCTGTGATATATTAATATCTTGACAAATTATATATTGGAAAAATGTTGTGTATTGACATTTTTTGATATTTTGTAGCACTTTGTACTGTGCTATAGTGAGATGCTTAGATGGTATTATAGTAGAGGGGTCTTTGTTAAATATTTTTTTAATAGTGTGGGAGTGTGGCTAGAATTTAATTTGAAAGTAGTAGTTGTCATGTGACACGTGAGTATAGTTTGGGTGGAAGGTGTCACAAAGGATGCGATCATGTGGTACACTTTTTCTTTTATTGAATCTATTTTGTTTTCGATGATGATGAGTTGCATAGTCATGTGGATATTTGATTAAGTAGGGTTGGTTTGCATGTTCAAATCTATCGAATTAGTTGAAATTTTGAAGTGATATGCAAAGGTTGTCCTAAACATAGTATAAAATACCAGGATATGGATATTTATGGATACTCAATTTCTCGATATGTATCGTGAATATATCATCTTTTTTAGAGATATTTGACATTGTTTCACATATAAATACCGTAGATATATTCAAAATATCGATAAATATTATAAATATTATATTTATTGATATATCATGATACATTATTTATATTTATTTGAAATATAATGGTAAATATTAAATAAAATTATTACATACACAAAATATTGCCAAATATCATAAAATATCTCCAAATATCAAAAATATCACCAAAATATCATCGATATTTGCAGTCGTATATATCTCTGAACATATCGTGATATTTATATATCTTTCTCTGGAATCTGAATAGATATCAACAAATATCGTGATATATCGCAATATTTTGTACTATGGTCCTAATCTCCAAATTGCAAGAACTATATTATGGCTACACTTGGGTAGTGTTTCAAAAGTATTTTAGGTACACTTGTAAGACTTGTAACTGATTGGGAGAGTGTTTGAGTCGGGCGGAAGCTACTATAGGGACCAAGATACACGATAGTGCCTAAGCTATATATATTTTATTGTGTATCTAAAGGCGTTTGCTATATTTCGAGCATCATTAACTGTGGATAAGGGAAGAAATACTTGTTGTTGTCTTCTTGATGCACTATAATGTTAGAAAATGGATTTGCTTTGCACAAATGCATTGAAATATGAATGAGTAATTTGTCTCCCAAGTTACCCTACTTAAGATAAAATGGGTTTCTCTTGAAACAGTACGCAAAGTGAGAAAAACCTTTTCAAAATGATACACTATTTCGAAACAGTGCATTATGCCGAAAAGGTGCGACCTTTCGAAATGTACACTGGTTCGAAACAGTGCATCATACCGAAAAGGTGTGACCTTTCGAAATAGGCATTAGTTCGAAACAGTGTTTTATGTCGAAATAGTGTCTTTTCGAAACACGTGACTTTTCAAAGAGTTGCTTACTTTTTCCCAGGAGTCACCGTGTTGTTTCGAAGTGGCACCACTCACCTATAAATAGTTGATGAATTTGGAGAGAAAGACACACCAGATCACACAGAGTTATGATCTTTCTCTTCTCCCTCTGTTCTTAGTCAAATACTATGTTGTGTTCATCGATTCTATAGAATTGAAGTGCTAACTTTCTATAGAAGGAAATCCGTTCTATCTTGGGAGACAGTTTCTCATCAACCTTCAAGCACCGTGAAGGGGAAAATCTGTCTTAAGGACATAGTGTATCTACACTAGGCTCGGATTTAATTAAGAAGTACAAGACACTTCAAGACAAAAAGTTTGTATAGTTTGGTAATTGGTAAAGAGTAAGTACAATTAAGTTGTATATTCCTAATAGTAGGTTAGTTGTAGCAGCCCCTTAAGTAGCAATCTTGGATCCGCCCCTCTCTTCCATCATGTTAGATTGATTAGTTAGGTGTGTTATGACATACTTTTGGCATGGCATTCCTTGTTAAGAGTTTCAATATAGTTAGGAACACATATTTATAGCAGACCTATCCAAATCAGAACATGCACCTTTCAGTGAGATCTAATGGTAGTAGGAAATAAGTATTACCACAATCTTTGTCGAGCTAGAAGAACAATATGAAAGCCTATATGATTGCAACCAAGACAGAGAACTAAGGATATAATGTGCCAAACAAGATCTCAATGTCTACTTGTGTTAGATACTCTGTAGGTGGTTAGTATGATAATTCCTTGATACATGTTTTCTTAACTGCAATGGGTGGACTCAGAAGCTGTGAGAGTTCAAAAGATGAGATCATTTGATATATGGGGTGTTAGAATTTCCAATCTATGACAGTTAGAACTTTGGTTTCTATCTTCTGAAACGAGCTAGCACAGTGGAATAGAAGTTTGGGAGCATCAAACTTGAATATGGGATTCCGGCTTTTTGATGTGCTTCATTCAATCTTAAAAATTGTCATGAGGCAAGTTTTAAGTTTTAGTAAAGATATATGTTTGACAATCTGTAATTGCACTTGACTGAGGTGCATGACAATCCAACTAACTAGAAACTTGATTCATTTTGGCATGCTTTGTTTCAGCCAAGGATTTTAACATTAGTTATTGCTTTTCTTCAAACTAAGATTCTCATAGTGTTAACTTTTGCAGCAAAATTGTACTGAACTTTCTGTGTACCTTCAGGTGAACGAAATTGCATCGGCTGCTGAAAGCATTGAAACAGTGAAAATGTTGAAGTGAGCTGGAGGGGAGTCATGGCCAGTCACCGATGGTATGCAAGGCAACTTTGTTCTTAGAAAAAGAGAATATTAGAATGAGTACACTTCAAACCTTAAATGTTACTGAACTCTATGAGGATACTTAATTACTTGCAGTGGTGAGATTGAAGATACTTTTCATTGCTGATCTCTCTGTGGGTTTGGCCATGGTAATATCTTAATGTGAATCTTGAATATATATTTTATTTGCTGCAAACATTCAGAAGAGTCATTTATTTTGTATTATAAATATTTTGTGGCTGAAATAAAGGTCAGATCATGGCAGGATCTCATACAGGTCAGAACGTCTTGCAAAGTACTATCAGGTGTTACTCTTATTTGGACATTCATGCTTGTTTTCCTTTCATTTTTTAGGATCAGTTATTTGGTTCTTATTATAGTGCTTCAAATTCCTATGTTGTTTTTTATCTAGGCGTAGTTGTTGCGATTTGAAAAGAAACTGGGTGTTGAGGCACTCTATGCCGAGGCAACTTTGCGCAAGCCTGTTGGAATATATATGTGAGCAATTTGCAGGATCTATCCGAGTTTTGGGTTACACTGATTAAGACTGGAGGTATCTTTTATTTTTCATCAAGCTGAAGCAAAGTTTTGTTGTTACAGTTAAGAGCATGCATCTCAAATGTCTTGGAGTACCTCAAATAGAAAAAAAATAATAAAAAATAAATACATACATAATCCATTCATCCAATGATCACTTACTTTGGAGGTAATTAGGTTAACAAATTCTATAATTAATTGAAGAAACCAATCGTAACTGGTTGAAGAAATGAAGAAATCGGTCCCTAGTTGATGATGAGAGAGAAGCATCAATGGAGATTTAGAGTGCTTGTGATTAGGGCAGGGAATCGGGTCGGGTTCGGGTCCATTTTTATATCGGTTTTGTATTCGGGTTCAGGTTAGGGTCTGTTGGGTACTTAGTTTTGGGTAAATTTTCAATGTTTTTTCAAATTTTTAGTGTTACCGGATCGGGTTTGGGTTCAGATTTAGGTTTTAGTTTGGGTGGAACATTTGAATTCGATTCCGGTTCATGTAGGATGAAAAAATTTAGGTTTGGGTATGACCATATCCGACCCGTTCCTAGTCCTATTTGTCCTTAGATATATATTATAACTATACCCTCTTGGCTCTATGTTTGAAAAGAATTAAGTATATAGTTCGACAAAGTGATGGGTCTGAATCACATAGCCCATAAATGCTTTGTCCTTCATAACAAAAATGTTTATGAATGAACTCTCATAACCGAGCGACTCCAAATTATTGCATGCACATTTGGATTTATGGATTTATGAAGCAATTGGAGAGGACCATGTGCAAGTATCTTTTGGCATAATTATGGGGGAATGTAGAGACTCTGATTGACGTCTTATTATTCTTCTCCAGGAGATAGTGTCATTGTGTGGGGAAAAAAAGTTCCTGTCTATCTTAGTAATGAAAAGGTTTTCAGTTAATTGTGTAAGAAAACCGTTTCAGTCTATCTTAGTAATGCAATGCATTGGTAACTAAAAAGGTTTTCAGTTAATTGCCCATCCCGCCCAATTCCCATTGTGTGAGGAAAAAGTTTCAATCTATTTTAGTAATGCGTTGGTAACTGAAAAGGTTTTCAGTTATTATTCCGAAATTTCAATATGCAATTTCGACTGTATTTTAATATATAATCACATAAATATCGTGGATATGTGAAAACATTGTGGACTGTTGTAGTGTACAGTAGGAATACAAGTTTGTGTGACAGCTTATATAGTATTTGGGACAGCTTATATCGTGTCATTCATAACTTCCTAATTTACATTTATTAACTTGTTAGTAGGCACCTGATATAAAACACTCAATAAGCTATAAACGGCACTATATAAGCTATGAACGACACTATAAATGTGTTTCAATGTATATTGCAGCAATACATATGGGCTTAAAATACCACCAAATGGATTACATCTTCACAATCTCCACTTTACACATCACAAAACTATACATTCACATCACTTACAATGACCTACTGGGGGTCAAATAATATATCCACGATACAACAAATTATGCAAAATAACATGCAGGTTGGGCTACCACCTTACCAAAACTTCAATCCACTACTAGTAGTGGTTTTCCAATTCCACTCTTTCACATGGGAGTGTATAAATTATGGAGCGTTTCTTTGGCATTGGAGGATACCATACGCTTTGGACGATTTATAGTCTTCGTCTTGTTGTAAGCAAAAAAACATCAAATTCTATCTCCTCTAAAATGCTCATCTCTGAATCCATGTCAGTGTGTTTTCGTGTAACAAGTAACAACAAACAATATCACTAATTAATATATACCAACAGTAATAAAATTACAACCTGACATTATACAGAACCTCTCCGAAACTGTAAAGTAACAAGGAAATAGAAATTACCATCAATCTAGCACCAGGTGGTGGAGGATATGGTTGGGGTGTAATCTCTAGAAAGGGTGCAAACAAACCAAATTCTTCTGGAGTATCGAATCCCCCTAGAAAGCTAAACGCTGAAATGAAAGCAGGAGAGCGAAGAAACATCACTGTCATAGCCATTTTGATGTTTATGGCCGCACAAAATAACTTGGCTCTAACAGAATCAGTTTTTAAAATCAATCTTGCCACACGGACTGGGTTTTTGTTGGGCTTGCTTTCGTGGCTTGGTTAATTGGACAACTCTCAATTTTACGCTATTTTAAAATTCGGAAATTATTTAATTTTTTTTTATCTCGACAAATTTAACACATTTAGTCTAAATTAGTAGGTTAGTGGGACCTCTTTACATCTAGAGCAACAAATCGGGCTGGGAATTAAATTTTTTTATAATCGATACAAATTTGAATTTTGGAATCGGAGTATTTTTATTAACTCGATTGATTTCGGTTTCGGATAGATAACATAAAATAAGTGCGAAAAAAACAGGCTCATTGGTCGCATTTTGGTTAGGCTTATTTTGAGTGTGATTCGTTACCACATGGACTAGGCTTTTGGTGGGCTTTGGTTAATTGGAGAGCTCTCAAAGTGCTAGTATTATTTAAAGAGACCCCTGTTCTCCAGAGTAAGTGGCTGCTGCACTTCTTGTGCTACTGCAATGATGAGATCGTCACTTATCTCCTGCACTTCTTGTGCTACTGCAATGATGAGATCATTAGTTAACTCCTCCATCCCCGCCACCACTCGTACTCGCTTTCTTCACACTTGTTGTTGTTGTTCTTCTTCTTCAATAAACATTATGAATAAACCATCTTTTTCTGTTTCGAAAATCAGTACCATTCATCGTGACTTTTGCTCTTCCACAACTAGTGTTTGGAATCCTGAAAGGGTCACAAATTTATATATTTTAGCAAGAGGTAAAAAACCGCCTGACCCTGTGAAAAGTAAACCTGGCGATCGTTGGCTTGTTGGGCTCAAAATCAGTGGAATAGAATTCCTTACGGAGCAGCAGTTGTTTGATTTTTACGTTGACGTTCTCGCATCTGTTCTTCCAATTCCAAGGTAACTACTGATATTTATCTTTTGTTAACAGCAAAAAGTTTTCAACTTTATTAATTTTTTGCTGCTGTATAAATTATATTCTTATTGCTTTGGATATCTGGTATTGTACTTTTAAAGAAAATTGGAAAGGTGAGGAAGAAATAGGGGAGAGAAGTTGATGATGAAGGGGGAATAGAAAGGGGATGATCGCCCAACCCGACACTGAACTGAACACCACCTGTAACTTTAAAACAATTTGTAGTAAAATAATCAACAATGAAGTGAACCAAAAATGTACTGACCCATGACTTAAAAAGATATACAAAGAAGCTTACTTTTCCAAGTTTCACAACATTCCCAAAATAAATACAACCAAAAATAGAGTCAATATCAATAACCAAACGACAGGTTCGCATAAGTAATCTTTTGACATTCGTCATTCCATGTTATAAACACCCCTCCATTGGCAGCCTCACCTGCATTGCATTCCAGAACAAAAATAAGTCAATATTGCTTATTAAAACTTAAAACAGTGAAGGGAGTATATGAAACTCGCTAACGAAATTGTCTGATCTTGTCAATCCTCACTTGTACTAGTCTCTGACATAGAAGTTGATCCGAACAATTCTACAAAAGATATACATACATAAGAATTGAACTATATAAAATACAACTAGGAAGAACAATATACTATATATTCCAATGAGAATTATTACCAGCATCAAGTTTTTCAAACAGCTCCACATCATCCATGGACTCTCGAAGATTAATTGGGATTGATGGAGAACGAAGCCAATCTTGTGTGCAAATAAGTGCTTCCACTGTGTTAGGAGCTAATGAGCTATGGAAAGGATCACCCCGGTGCAACAGAAGGCACTAGAATTGCTAAAACATCTTGTGCAAACATACCTAGTGAAACTATTTTTCCACCAACCCAATATGTCAAACTTATCACCCCCTAATTCACAATTTTCTGCCAAATACCTATCAACTTCCGTCTTATTCTCTAAGTTATCTTTATCTAGCAAATAATTGAGAGGCTAATTCAGTAGGATCTTGCTCAATCATCATCATCAACATCCATTGCCATTGATGTTTGGCTCAGTAGAATAACGGTCGACATACACCCATACAACTGAACCATAGCATCTTTGACCTTCTTTTCCAATTGAGTCGCCTTAGATTTGTCATACAACTTAAAGGAAACAACAAATATTCCATCTTGTATCGGGGATCAAGCACTACCGCGACATACAACAAGATGTTAATCTTTTCCACATTTGGCTTGCATATGCATAGCCATTGTCCTCAAACGAACATCTTCAATTGCCTAAATTGAAACAACTTTTTCTGAATTAAGAAAAGCTCATGAAAGAAAGAATTTGAGGAAGCATACAAAGATCCAGAAAACCGCAACGTCGCCATATAAAACACTTTCAGAAACTTAACAAACACTCTAGCATTATTCCAATCAGCAATAGTAGGTGGTCTAAGGATCTTTTCACCCTCCTCCCCAAAGTAAAGGAGGTAATGTGGGCCCTCATCCTCCATTCGATCGAAGGATCTTTGGAACTTCTCCGCAGCATCTAACATCATGTATGTAGAGTTCCATCTAGTTTGCACATCTAAGCACAATAGTTAATCACATTCTATTTTGTCCTCCTTAAAACACTTTTTGAACTTTGCCAATCTAGATGGAGACGACCTCACATATCTCACAACATTCCGCACATTAATAATTGCTTCACTAAGATCTTTTAAACCATCACAAACAATAAGGTTCTGGATATGCGCACATCTCATATTTAAATGGGCATGTTCCATAACAGTGCCTTCCCAATGGGTAGTTTTTTTCCTTAAGTAATCAATGGCAGTGGCATTAGAGCTTGCATTATCAAGGGTTACAGTAAAAAAAAACTATTAATTCCCCAAGCTCCTAAACACTTCTCCACCAACTTTCCAATTGTGTCGCCCTTGTAATTTGGAGCTATACAAAAATTTAGAATTCTTTTTTGATAGTTCCAATCACAATCAATAAAGTGGGTAGTCAAACACATGTAGTTTAGGTTTTGAATAGACGTCCAAGTATCTGTGGAGAGACAAATCCTATTACCTTGCAACACACTTTTCAACTTCTTTTTCTCATCCTTGTAAAGTTTGATGCAATCCCTAGCAAATGTAGTCCTACAGGGTATGGGAGTAAACTTTGGTTGTAAGGCAACTCATCAACAATTACCATTCTAGCAAGGGCTTACTGCCTTAAGCTCACCATTTCCATCTTTGGTTGGTTTAAAAGACAATGTTTTCTGTGATGCATCAATCTTTCTATATGGGTTCTTATTACATGCAGTCATATGAGTTGATTTATTTCCATCTCTTTTGGCATGACATGCATAATCAGTACCACAATAAATGCATGCAGCCCTCGGGTTTTTCGGGTCACCACCCTCAATCTTACGAAAGTGATCCCAAGCTGGAGATTTACCTCGTTTCTTACCTGCCTTGGCTGGACATAGATCAATAGGATTCTCAGTAGTTGTTCCAGAAAGAGGTTGTGGAGATGGAGCATTCGTAGGATTTTCAGTCGAAGTCATCTGTCCAAAAACACAATTTGCAAGAGTTAACTAAATAGTTTGTAATCTGAAAAAAAAACATGGATTGTGTCATTGTGCAAACACTTGAGCAATATTATGTTATATTAAACGAAGAAATAACCTACGTGCATTGCAAGAGTTAGTATAACTATATACATATTTACTTTTAGTTATTGAAGAGTGTCTCAGTAGATTATGAACTTCACAAAGAGAAAAATAAATAGATGCATGCTATGATTCTAGTGAAACTAAAAGGAATTAGAAAGGTGAAACACTTGAACTAAACAAACAAAAAGTTGGGGTTTTTTTAAACTAAAAGGAGAGGTAGAGAATAACCTGATCGTCTAACACTTAACGATGATGGAGATGTAGTGGCAACGTGGTGTGTGGAGAAGTGGTGGAGATGTGGAGTTTGGTGCTGGAAAATGAGATGGCGGCTTGGAAGTTTGTGAATACAAGTAGACTTTCTAAAGGCTTCCCACGACCTTATCTCTTGGTTGGTGTGGGTTAATAATTTAACCTCATGATTTAATGTGTTTTTTGCTGTGTTGCATGGGTACGGGTACGAGTGTCCGATTTGGACACGGGTACGACAGTTCGGACACGGCAAGCTCTAAAATATCAGACACGGGGACACGGCTAATATTTTATTTTGAATTTTTTATTAAATATATTTATTTCAATCCTCAAAAACAATGAAATTTAAAAAGCATAGTGTTAAGAGTTCCAAAATATAACACCACATTGATGGTCCGGCAACAGCAAAAACTAGCCCAAAGTTGGGCAACTTTAGTCTGACCCAGCCTTAAATGGGATGATTTAAGACATAAAAAATTGATATCTTTAGGCACAACAGAAAATTATTTTTTTAAGTACAACACCAAATTGATGTCCCTGCTACAGCAAAAGTTAGCTCAAAGTTGGGCCACTGTAGTCTGGCCCAACCTTAAATTAGATTCGTTAAGACAGCAAAAATTGATGTGCTTTGGCACAACAGAAAGTTATTTGTTTAAAGTCAAAACCACTTCTTCTTCTTCATCGGGATAGATCTGGTGCTGCGAACTCAGTGCGAAGTCATTAATGGAAACCTGAAGAGAAAGAAACCAAAGACAGATTATTAAAATAAAGGTATGTAACTGAAAACTCCACTTACAATTTCTAACTTCCCTCCTAATTTGACTATGAAAAAAGCTGTGTTTTTTTTCTCAAAACACTCCGACCACGTATCTGTGTCGTGTCGGTGTCGACACGACACGACACGGACACGGCGGAAAGAGTGGCGTACCCATGCAGCACAGGTTTTTTGTAACCCTACTTTTGGTATTTTCGGTTCGGTTATATGCGGTTTTTTTATTTTAAAACCGAGCACCGAACCGATCTTATGTCGGTGTTCATGTTTTTCAAACTGCATCGGCTCGACAAGTTACAAAAACCCGACCGAATATGGTCGGTTTTTTCGGTTTTATTGCACAGCCCTAGGTGAGGAGAACAGAGGAAAAAAAGTGTTGCACTCAATTTTTGCTGCGTTGTAAATTTGGCCCCCTTTAGACCTCTTAACTTCGGTCAATTAGCTATATATTTGAGTCGTTCTACTTTGAAGTTGGCTGTTTCTGTTATATCTCATGGGTGTGGTCCAAGGGGGTATCTTGGAAACGCACCTAGCCCAGTGAGGGGCCCACGCTTGCCTCATTGTGTGGTCTAATTATCTATCAAATCCTAACATCGAGGCTTTTCCAGGAGCATGTAGTTAAGCATGCTCAGACTGGAGAGATTCCATGATGCGTGATCTCCTAGGAAGCTACTGTTTGGTTAAAACTCACCCTGTCGGAAGTCCGGAACCGGCCAAGTGGGGACATTATTGTCGTGACAGGACGAGGAGAATCGTGACAACTTCTTAACAAAACAAGACCTTTCTAGTAATATTTTTTGGAGTTTTATGTTGTGAAATGAGTTTGTTAAAAATAGATAAACATACTTATTAGGGATTGCCTTAGCTTACAACCAATCTTCATTCAACTGTAGTTTCGGTTTGAATATTAAATTCATCTATTTTTTTGTTTGTTATATGCCATCTATATGATTTACCTTTGCAATCCTTTTTATTGGTTATCATAATAACTTTTATGTTTCTGCATGTTTTTTTAGTAAAGAAGAAGCAAGAAAGAAAATTTACCTTGTTTCGTGTGAGCGACCCTTTGGTTTTGGTGCTAAAATCGATGCAGATTCTGCATATGAGCTTAACTGTTAGTACTTTCATTGTTCAGATCCAGTTTCTAAATATTTGATGAGATGGGTTCTTGATAAAAAGCTGTTTTCATATTTTCTCAATAGATCGCGCAGATCGATTTTTTCTCGTGGAAGATCACTACTACGGTGCTCGGAACAAAGACCCCAGTCGTAAGTTTTTTAATGTTAGTATTTTGTGGTCTGTTCTACATGTACAATATGATGTATATGACTACATAATAACTCATGCATAGTACATAACGTGCCGAGATCTGAGAAATTAGCATTATACTTTGGTGTTGGTATATTTGGCATGCTGATATTTTGCTTTCTTGTGCTGGCATATTGGTATCTCTCGTAATCTGAGCAAATAGAGCAATTTATGTTGGCATCTATGTTTTGAACTAGGCTATTATGTATTTATTGAATTTGGGTAGCAACAGTGATTGTGCACTCTATCCGTATATTTGACTTTGGTTCCATCATCTGTTCAAATCTTGAAGGCAATGCCTTTCCTTGGGGATATAGACCAAAATTCTATCACTACCACAGCCTTCTTGACTTAACAGTAGAGATGTGTGTGGATGCGTGTAAGCCAGATAATAGATAGTATACCAACTCGAAGACACTTCATTGCTGAAAGAATTTTTACTTGTATCTCTTGAAATACAGGAACCTATTGGTAGGTAAATTAAGGGTTTGCCAGTTCATCTTGGCAAGGAAAAGTTGGCTTTGATGGATTTTTCTTGCTTCCTATCTTAATTCTCTCATGATTGGTTACAATCACTTTCACTCAAATATGGTCCCTTAAATAAGTTAATTGGTTACAGGCCATATCCATTTCCTTAGTCTAATATGAATTTGTAAGAATTTTACAATTTTTTTTTTAGAATTATGAACTTCATTTCAAAATTATTTTTACTGTCTCTAGCCTTTGCTTTGATGTGTCGTATCACCTTGACAGTGAACACCATGCCACGTTTAATTAGCCACAAATTTGTAGTTTATTGATTCTACCTGATATTAAATGATTCGGACACCAAACATATTTGCTACATAATTTGTTCCTAGCATGGGATTGGATTCTAATGGATTATAGGCACGTCTTGGCAAAGTACTTGATGCACTAGTTCTCCTAAACCTTGGCTTCAGAAAGATTCAACTTTTCTTCATAGAAACCTTACTCTCAAAACTAAAAAATGCATCCAATTAGGATATAGAAAATTAGTAGCCTTCCTTTTTGAACTTTCTGTTTATTTATTTATTTATATATTTATTTTTACTAAATAATTATCTTATTGGTGTATAATGATTCATTATACAATGGGAGATGACAATTGCACGACAAGTTCTGCTGCGAATCTATTTAACAATAATAATAATACTAATGATAATAATTAAAAAAAAATCAACAATGTATTTTATTTAATATCCAAAGTAAATCATACAAAGGGTTTAAAGGTCAAGGGAGCGCTACAAATTACGCCACAAGCCTCTTCTAAATAGCAAAACCGATTGTCATAAACACATTCATTAAAAGTTTAAAACCAGCTGTCTTCGCATTGGTGTCCAATACTTCCTACAATTTTCTAAGTAGTTCACCACTTTCGACGCCAATTGTATCAAATGCAAATAGTATGATTTTTTTTTTCAATTATTAATATTGTTATTTTGTATTTGCTCAAAGTTGTCACTCTTGATTTGAACTTATTATCGTTTTGGGCCTCTTTATTGTCTTGCAGTTCGATCGGTCACTTATTATTATTATTATTTTGTATTTTGCTTAAATTTTCATTGTTAATTTGAACTTATTATCATTTTGATCTTGGGCCTCGTTATTCTCTTGCAGAACAATCAACTGCTAAATTTATCGGGCTTAATTGGAATCACCGACTTGATGATATCTACAGCTATTATCATCTGTCTAATTTGAAGGCGGAGTGGAATCATGATCATTGGATTGTTCATCTAAAGTTTCCTGACTGTGAATTTGCAAATGCACTAGACGTCTTTCATTATTGTGTTCAATTGCTAGCCAAGGCTGTTGGAAGGTAAAATGAGATCAATGATTTCTAGGCGGTCTCTAGGTGCTAGGCGGTGCCTAACCGACTCGCCTAGCCCAAGTCGTTTAAAAAATCAGTGGACCGATTAGGCAGGCTAGGAGGACTAATCGGCCTCTAAGCGGTCCTGTCTAGTTTTTTTTTTTTTTTTTTTTTTTTTTTTTGAATGATTAAATGTTGAAAATTAAAGACCCGCAGGCTTAAGTTTTGAATGAATTTAAAAGACTAAAGTCCAATATAAATTATATGCCACTATAAGAAAGAGTGTTTTTATATGAAGTCGATATTCTTTAACTATTACGTATTTTTATAATAAGTATATTTGTTTGTGTTTATTTTTTGAGTTATGGTAAATGATTTTCTTTATTTCTTATAGCATAGGTGTATATTAATATATATATTATAAAATATATTAAAAAAAAAAAACCGCCTAGCGCCTAATCCGTCTATGCGCTTAGGGCTGGTCATCGAGCTACCTGAGTCGAGTTTTGCTATACTCAAGCTCGACTCGCACATGCAGAAGCTCGACTCGAACTCGCATTTGAGATTAATATTGAAGCTCAAGCTCGACTCGCTTAGTTATACTAATAGCTCAAGCTCGACTCGGCTCGACTCGTTTTACACTTCGAGCTCGAGCTCAGGTTCGAACTCGAGTTCAGTTATGCTCGTTTGAACTCGAACTCGAGCTCAAACTCGAAAAAAATGTATATAAAACATTAAAACTAGTATAAATTGTAAATTATAGTTGGGTATAAAGTATAAAATATCGTATAAATTATAAATTATATACTACGTATGGGCTTATAAAATGAGTAGCTCGCGAGCTACTCGAGCTCGAGCTCGACTCGAGTAGCTCATGAGTAACTCGCGAGCTACTCGAACTCGAACTACTCACTATCTAGAATGAGCTTTAAATTAAGCTCAAGCTCGACTCGTACTTTTGTGCGAACGAGTTTGAGTCGAGCCTTCGACGAGCTGAGCTCGAGTTATTCACGAATAGCTCGACTCGATGACCAGCCCTATATGCGCTGCCTAAAAGGCCTAGGCACTCTCCCACCGCCTGACTACCGCCTAGCGTTTTTAGAACATTGAATGAGATAGACATAGGGCCATTTTAGTTTATCTTTAGTTGAATTTGGCGTATGTAGTCCTTTCATTGTGTCCACGTGAAAACACATAATCTAAAGTTGCATAACTTGTAAAGGCCCACCCACCCAACCAAAAACAAAACACACACACACCAAAGGACAGTTAATATAATTGAAATTGGAAAACTATTTTTTCATTTGCTAAATTATCACTTTAGCATAGCAAACAATATTGCTAAGTTGTTTTTGGGCCTATAGTTTGATGCAATTGCACTACTTGAGTACTTAATAAAAACTCTATTTTTGCTAATAAAATAAAATTAAAAGCAAAATGATCCAGTTACTTGTTTTGGTGTCTTGGGTGTTTTAAATTCTCTTATCTGGACATAACTCAATTTCACTACCACATGACATTCAAGCAGTGTGTTTTGTTCGTTTATCCATTTAATGCTGCTTATGTGATTTCTATAAATCCTTCGATTATTTCCTCTTGAACTTTTTTTCCAGCAAAAAAGAGGCAAAAAATAAGGTTTACGCTGTTTGGTGGAAGAGTCCGTTTGGATTTTGTGCTGAAATTGATGAGGATTCCTCAATTAAACTTAAAGGTTGGTAAATTCTTTGTTTCATAATGACTTATAAATATGTGATGGTATGGAGTCTTATTATTAATGTACTTACTACATAGATGCTCCTCTACAGTATTGCAGGATGTTCTAGAAGTTCTTCCGGATTATTCATTTGATGCTAAAAGTAAGTGCGCGAATGGTGAGGGTAAGTCTGTTAACTCCATTAATTATTTGTGTTCTATTTGGAAACTAGTATGATTGAACACTAGCACGATGACTAGCCTATGCACAACTGGAGTTGGACATATTTGTTGTACTTGTATACAGTTCCGAATTAGCATATTTAGAAAATGATTAGAGTAATCCCGCTCAAGAACCAAAGGAGGATAGTAGGAATAGCTCTTCAAACCCCTACAACCATAGGGGGTGTTCAGGGTTACTGTTGGACCACTTTTCCACCCAAAGTTCATTTCCCCAAATCAAGAAATAATTACTCGTCTTTGAAGATTATGTCTCGATGCCTGAACCTCCACAACCACTTTCTTAGTAGAACTTGGTTAAAAAATAAGTAAAATAAAGTTATGAAAACTCAAACCTTCATCTTCTTTTATTCTCCCATTTTACCAGATGACAGACCACTTTTCCACCCAAAGTGCATTTCCCCAAATCAAGAAATAATTACTCTATTTTCTAAGATTACGTCTAGGCTTGAACCTCAACCACTTTCTTAGTAGAGCTTGGTTAAAAAAAATCAAGTTATGAAAAACTCAAACCTTAATCTTCCTTTATTAGTAATACAATCTCTCCCATTTTACCAGATTTACCAGATGATGTAGTGGATCTCTCTCATACTCATCCATGTGTCCTTGTTGCATTTTGTCTTTCAGTACATGCAATGTTTTACATATTTGTATAAATCTCATCCAAATCCGAGTCTCGTTTGTGTGTTCTCTTATAAAGAAATTTTGGCTCGGATTCCAACTAATATAGATCGTAGTAGGGAAAGATTTTGTGAGCTACTATTATTTTATGATAAAAAAGGTCTTGGAGCCCAAGATTTAGGGATTGGACGACGTAGTCCCTCATTCATACCTACTGCAAGTCAGAAATGGTACTTTTTTGTTTAGGCGTAAATGAATCTAGTGAGGTAGGGTGAGTGATCTTTTTGGTATGATTTTTTTTAATGAATTGCAATATAGTAGTACTAGTCTGTATGCACGTGCCCTGCATGTATTAGCTATATGGGGCCGTGCTATGTGGGACCGTGATTTTTAGGTTGGAGGCAAGATGCCTACGTAGTGTGTCAAACGTGACAATTCTCATTAATTATGAAACTTGGAAAGTCTTTGTCAACAACATGTTAGCTTTGTGGAGAGTGGAGATTGTGGATAACATCATGAAAAGCAATCACGTGAGTTTGTGTACTACTTTGTCCAACTAAAGTATATTTTTGTCCCTAAGAGCATCTCTAGGTGGAAGTATCACCTCCACATTTGTCGGAATTTTATGAAAAACCATCTCTAGTTGGAGGCAAATTTGGAGTTATCACCTGTCTCAAATTTGTGATTTCGGATACGGATGTGGCGCGACAGTGGTAATGTCGCGTGCGTTTTTTTTTTTCAATTTGGTGCGTCGCGTGGGTTTTTTGTTTTTTTTTAAAACTTGGGGGATATTGGTAATGTCGCGCGATAGTATCAATGTCGCATGGTAGATCCTACTCCAAATTTGCGACTAATATTTGCCTCCACCTAGAGTTGGTCAAAATTTGAGGATACTTTCTTCAAATTTCGGCCTCAACATCCACCACCACCTCGAGATCCTCTAATAATTTTAGATGATGTGTTTTTTTTTAGTTCACTGTATTTGAGCCATCATTTGGAGCTGTCAAATTTGGCACTGTTTTTTGTGTCAAGAAAAGGTTTTGGCTGGCTTGGGGTTTTGGGCGGCTATCTTGGGGAGGCAAGCCTCATCGTATATTAGTGGAGATATCTTCATTTTGTGTGTGAGAGAGAGACTCGCACTCAACTCGTTTTGGGCTCGGTTCGAACTCGCTCTCGCTCGTTCAATAATATGAGTCAAGGTTGCACATTTTAAAACTCCAAAAGTTCGCGAGCTACTTGCTCGCAATTTTATGTTAGTGTGTTGGATTATAGTTGTTACTCTATACAAATTGATTGTAATCATATTTTGTACACCATGTAATAGCCAGTGGTTAATTGTTGTGATAGTGGGAATATAGTTTTATTTTTTGTATGTTGTTAGATGGGTTTTGCCAGTTTTTTGAGTATGTAAACAAAACAACTCGAATCAAACTCTGGAACCTATGATTAAATTCGAATTTGTAGTCTAAAAGAATATGATTCTAGACTTGTTGAATCTATGAGTCGAAGCTTGAGCAAGAAATAAAGCTCGAACAAAATTTGAGCTTGACTCGAGTGACAATTGCCGAACTTGAGCACTCTAAAACTCGTTTCGATTCGCTCTACAACCAGACTTATATGGCTTGCAGTGAAAAATTAGTCACAAAATTGCTTATGAATTTATCTGAAATCTGAACTTGTAATTATGGTTGTTTCTTCAGATTTTTCCTACCGTACAGGGAACTAGCAATGTTATCAAGTCTTACCAAAATAGATAAAGTGTTGTATCGAAAATTGAATAAACAATTCTCCAAAAGAAGTTTGGTTAAGAAGAAAAGTGTTCTTGTTTTTTACTCCTCTTTGGCTGAATTTTCTTTGGAAAAAATTCTCGACTGCATTTTCCTAATTTCTTAACATCAAATGTTTTATTATTTTATGCATAGAAATCCTAATTCTTAATTCTCTATATCATTTTCCGGAACACGTGATGTGGCTAGCATTTCAGTGCAGTTCATTTATTTCTCATATATTTTTTTTGTCTCTCAGCATAATATTATATAGAAGAAAGACTAAAGTTTTATGCTCAATGCCTTGGTATGTTTAAATTTTCACGCGAAATAGTAGTCTAGTTTTAACTATCTTTAATCATCTTTCATGCAGTCCTTTTGGTTGGACCTCCAGCCGAGGGGAAATCTGATTCACGCTTTGGATATATATATGATAACCGAGATATCTATGATGATGAAGATATGGACCATATGGAGGGACCTGTTAGTGTAGTTGTCGACCGTGGAGGTAGTAGGCCCAGGGTTAGTCGAGGTCCACGTAAGCTGGCCAGGTCACCTGACAAAATATGATAATAATAATAATAAATAAATAAAATAAGTCATTGCATGTACGAGCTAACTTATTTGGTAAAGATACTATAGGTCTTGGGTTCAAAGCCCAATCAGCTTTACCGAGTTATTGAAACATGCATGCCTATCATAAAAAAGTGTTGATCGGAGCCAGGGTGCTCCGGGGACCCTGGCTCACCCTGAATTTTGGATTTTGGCAGAAATATTTTTGGGTTGCTTTTTTTTATATTCATGAATTGCTTATTTTACCCATAGATAAAGGTTTTAGTTTATTGGGTCTAAAGGTGTTTGGTAATTGACATGTTAATTTGACTTGAGCTTCAACTGAAAACTGAAAACCGAAAACATGGTTCCTCCAAAGAATGAAAAACAAATGCACAACACATGGGTCTCTTCAATGAATGAAAAGTAGAAGTGATGTGATAATTCTTGTCATTTTGCATGCTCCATGTCACTCCTTTGATTATTAGAGGGCTCAGATGTTGGAGCACAGGTACAACAGGCGTATACTAGATTTTGTATAAACTAAATTACTACAAAACATCTTGGTAGTTAGAATTTAGAACAAGTGAATTTTTCTTTGTTGCTACATTACGTAGGTTTATTTTGCCATTAGAATTTAAAACAGTCGGCATGACAAATTTACAAGTGAACTATTCTTTGTTGTCCCATTACACAATCGTATTTTGCATTACACCCAAGTGATATTATTTATTGACAAATGAAGAGGGAAAAAAAAAAAAACATATTATGAGCTATATAAGACTACTAGTTAAACACCTTATTTAAAGCAAAAAATGTATTAACAATTTTATTTAGTCTAATTAACCAAACTAGTAGGTTTGATTTGTCATCCAACACTTTCAAAATAAGGAAATTTCTGTTATCTAAAATATTTATATAATTTTGATTTTCAAAATATTAATTTAGGAGAGAAATTAACAACTTGTCAAACAATTAGATATGCAATTATTTAATCAAAATAAAACCAACTAATAATCACATGTACACACTATTTGATATGAATTGGAAACTTGCGGGGTTCAACTGCCGGCTCACCCTGGAACAAATTTTTGGCTCCGCATGGATAAAAAAAAATAAGCTGTAACTATTAGGTGTTACAGCAAAGACACGGGTTAATTGGTTTTTTTAGTGATTTTATGTGAAATTATGCAACTTTAAGAACATGTGATGATGGCACACATGGAGACCAGTAGTTGGTATCTCAGCTGTCTCGTTTTGATTTGTCCCAGTTTATTTTATTTGTGTGATGAATTTGTTTTGGTGCTACAGACAAGTGATTTTATCATTTTAATGGAAAATATAATCACTTAACTATTAGTAACCGTGCTATGCACTGGTTCTTATAAGGTTTTGCAAAAAAAATGATATTAACTCTGCAAAATTGCTTGAGAAAGCACCCTTGAACAACCGTAATACTGATACAACCCCAAATTGTTGAAACTCTTTCCATATCGTGGGTTTCTGTTCTTGCAAAAATTGAGGTGACTTATAATATTGTGGGGAAGTGTTATAAATTAATGAAATTGGAGGAAAGTGGTGGTTTACATTAGTGCGAGGAGGTATTATATTAAGTAATGAAATAGAAAAGAAATTAGGCGCTTAAAGTTCACGATGATCAGATTTCTTGGTGTGCAGAAAGATGTACAGAAATTGAATTGAGTGTGTCGTGTATTCAAATTATAAGTGACGGTTATATACATTTGTGGAATAATACAACTCTTTTGCACACACGCATGCATTTCTAAGCCGGATTAAAATTTATAAAACAAAAGGCTCGAATTAATAAAATTGTGACCCCTCGAATGTGATACAGCGATCACAGTGGATTGTGCCAAAGGCTATTGATGACTTGAAAGAATGATACGTCCCTGCCTTTTGGTCGATCTGGTAATCCATCCACCATGAAGTTCTTTACTAAATACAGGTACAAGCGTCTCCACCTGCGATCGAGATCTTTAAATGATCATTCAGAAATCAGGACAACAAATAGAGCAAACAAAAGGTGCAAGCACACCCTATGAAAAGGTTCCCTGCGCCGATGCTGCCATGTGCTCAGTACTTACAATTATAATACATTTGGCATCATTCTTATCTTCCATTGTAGGCCTTTATAAGCCTTTACGGACGATCCTTCGTCAAAGAATCATAATCTATGTCAGTAATATTCTGGGAACTTGAACGGTTAACCAACTGTTCTTACTCATTGTAAAGATCACGGTTATCACATGGAGTAGGGAAGATTCTTTCTGTGAGGGAGTAATGTTCACATCTAATGAATATTAGACACGTGTCCAGCATAAACAGAAATAACACACCGACCTTTGACTTACTTTTCTGACCTACATCACTAGCTCGCTTCCACGACCTACTAGATCGCTCCAGAACAGATCGTATCACTACGCAGATCGCTCTATGCCATGACTCATCCTATCTTCTAGAAGCAATCATTACTAAAGCTGCACTTACACAAACCATTGCTGCAAGCTATTAACCACTCTCCATCATTGCGGGATTCCTACCAACACCAGCCCTACACGCATACCAGATCTCAACCACACATCTGTACTCATTAGTACACGTGTTGCGCAAATCTTCATGCTCAACAACTATAAATACCATATGTATGAACTACGCCAGACCTGATTTTTCTCTCCCCCCAGAAGGGAGAGATAGATACGTAAGCAGTTCACTCATCAACGAACTCGGTCTTATCAATATCCAATCCCCTTCTCCTCTTAACTTTGTATGTGAAGGAAAACCAAATCGCTCTTTTACATTGGCGCCGTCTGTGGTCTCGATTTCTTGAGAAACCACTTCAAAAATCCCAAAACCAATAAACAAAATCCTCATGCCCACGAAGCATGGCAAGCCTCGAAGCTCAAATCCAGAGCTTAGCAAGTCAACTAGGTACCATGAACGAGCACATCACCCTGCTCAGGCAGGAGAATGTTGCTTTGCGTGCGCAAATGGAGACGCAAAATCTACCAGCTGCCTTAGTAGAGGACGACATCAACGAAGTAACTCAACAGATTAACGAGATGTCGCAATGAATTGATCAGAGTGCAGTTAATCAAGCTCCAGGATTACTACTGTTAGTTCTAACTAACTCTTTGGTGTTAGCTCACATTTTGTACAAGTTCATCAAGCTCTAAACTAGGGGCTAGCTACAACCATCTCCGAACGGGGGCTAGTCATTGCCATCTAAATAGGCTCAATTCAGCTATTATGCTCTATGCATTTCCAGAATTATTACTGTTAGTTCATACTAACTCTTTGGTGTTAGCTCGCATTTTGTACAGGTTCATCAAGCTCCAAACTAGGGGCTAGCCACAGCTACCTCCGAACGGGGGCTAGTCATTGCCATCTAAATAGGCTCAATTTAGCTATTTTGCTCTATGTATTTCCAGAATTACTACTGTTAGTTTGTACTAACTCTTTGGTGTTAGCTCGCATTTTGTACAGGTCAATTAAAACTTCAAAAATAAACTGGGGCTAGCTATTGACGACGATCTTCAAATCAGGATGCCCACAGACTTACTCGGGTCACGACACCCAGCTGAGTATAACGCTCACACAAAGTCAAACGCTACATAGTGTCACCACTTCTCTCCTATTGTCAAGACCCCAGAGGTCGCCCCAGCTCCTGTTGTCATGACCCCAGAGATCGCCTCCGCTCCTGTTATCAAGACCCCAGAGGTCGCCCCAGCTCCTGTTGTTAAGACCCTAGAGGTCGCCTCAGCTCCTGTTGTCAAGGCTAGTTAGCAACTGCGATCTCCAAATTAGAATGCTCTCTGCGAGCAACACGCTTTCATAAGCTAACACGCTTTTCGTGAGCAGCATGCTCTCTTGAGCCTACAGGCTCCATAACCTATCCAATTCTCGCTAGTTGATGACCTACATCTCTAGGATCAACTCAGTGAGAACGCTCTCCGTGAGCAATACACTTTCATAAGCTAACACGCTCTCTGTGAGCAGCACGCTCTCTTGAGCTTACATGTTCCATAGCCTCTCCAATTCTCGCTAGTTGAGGACCTACATCTCTAGGATCAACTCAGTGCGAACGCTCTCCGTAAGCAATACGTTTTCATAAGCTAACACGCTCTCTTGAGCTTACAGGCTCCATAGCCTATCCAATTCTCGCTAGTTGATGACCTACATCTCTAGGGTCAACTCAATGCTCTCCGTGAGTAATACGCTTTCATAAGCTAACATGCTTTCCGTAAGCAACACGCTCTCCTGAGCTTACAGGCTCCATAGCCTTTCCAATTCTCGCTAGTTGAGGACCTATATCTCTAGGATCAACTCAGTGATAACGCTCTCCGTGAGCAATACACTTTCTTAAGCTAGCACGTTCTCCGCGAGCAAAACGATTCCATAAGCGCGACAAGGTCCCTTGACCTATGCTATCCGTGAGCAGAAGGCTTCCACAAGCGTTACAAGGTCCCTTAATTTACGCTCTCCGCGAGCAAAACACTTCCATAAGTGCTACAAGGTCTCTTGACCTATGCTCTCCGCGAGCAGAACATTTCCATAAGCGCTACAAGGTCCCTTGACCTACGCTCTCCGTGAGTAGAACGCTTCCACAAGCGCTACAAGGTCCATTGACCTATGCTCTCCGCGAGCAGAACGCTTCTACAAGCGCTACAAGGTCCCTTAACCTACGCTCTCCGCAGGCAGAACGCTTTTATAAACGCTACAAGGTCTTTTGACAGTTTGACCTACGCTATCCACAAGCAGAACACTTCCATAAGCGCTACAAGGTCCCTTGACCTATGCTCTCCACGAGAGAGCAACACGCTTACATACGCTAGAACGCGCACTCGAGCTCTCTAAGGGTCCCTTGACCTACGCTCAACTCAGTGCAGAACACTCTCTACGAGCCAACCATTTAGTCGAACTAAAAAACTCTTAGGCGTTCCAACGATCTCCAGCACCATACGCTTTCTTGAGCTCCAAGGCTACTTAGTTCTCGCGCGGATTCTCAAAAGTTATGCTAAACACGTGGCACCATTCTTTCTCAGCAGATCACTTCTCCGTTATAAAGCCCTTACCACCGAGAAGGGGTCGGTGAGGAGGAGTAATATTCACATCTAATGAATATTAGACACGTGTCTAGTATAAACAGAAATAACACACCGATCTCTGATTTACTTCTCCGACCTACATCACTAACTCGCTTCCACGAGCTACTAGATCGCTCAAGAACAGATCGTATCACTACGTAGATCGCTCTATTCCATGACTCATCCTATCTTCTAGAAGCAATCATTACTAAAGCTGCATTTACACAAACCACTGCCGCAAGCTATTAACCACTCTCCATCATTACGGGATTCCTACCAACACCAGCCCTACACGCATACCAGATTTCAACCACACATCCAGACTCATCAAGATTACGCGTGTTGCTTGATCTTCATGCTTAACAGCTGTAAATACCACATGTATGAACTACGCCAGACCTGATTCTTCTCTCCCCCTAGAAGGGAGAGATAGATACGTAGGTAGTTCGCTCATCAACGAACTCGGTCTTATCAATATCCAATCCCCTTCTCCTCTTAACTTTGTATGTGAAAGAAAACCAAATCGCTCCTTTACAGTCCTGATTACACGTCCCTGAACAAAAGCACACTGGAAGATATGTTTCTTCATGTACGTTGTACCCACTGGCATATCTCGGAATGTGAGGTTCCTCAATGATATATCTTCACTTCCATGGAGTCGTACAGGAACACGGACTCCCTGCCCGTGGATTCCAACAAAACTGATATTTACAAATATATTCTCCTTGTAAATATCAGTTTTACAAGAACACGAACTTCTTGATTTCGTTCCATGCAATGACATTCTCCACTCGTGACGTTTGAGATTCCAGCAGACATCTCACTACCAATACATATGCCAGCACTGGTGTATAGAGAAATCAAAGTAAATTTAGTTAAATATATAAATTGGGTTAATTCTCTTGAAGGGATTGAGATAAAAATCAGTATGTAATTAGTTTGAGAAGTGATGATGTGGAATAGTTCTCACCTCACCATAGACTGGACGACAAGGTTTCGAATGAGAATATTTGTAGAAGGCTGGCCATAAGCAACTCCGTACTGATCCCACACACTCTATAGAACCCATCCTTATTGTTCCACCAATATCTAACTAGAAGCTACGTAAAATTCGATAACCACCCCAGGGCGCTTATTTACTTGTATCTACCCATGTACGTAATGATCAGCTCTTCAATCAGATAATAAAAGAGGTTAAACATGTTCACTGGCCTTTACACAAAGCTCATAATTAAAAAACCAAGGGTGACTATTATTGACATGCAAGACTTGGCTGGAAGGGGATTTAAATCACTAGACTAGAATCACTAGATATCTAGGCCCATTCTTGACGAATTTCGCAGTACTGTGGCTCGACACCGCACATCTGGGGAAGTTGTTGTGCTTTCCTCATCATCTCTTGGATTATTTATTGATTTACAGGAGTTTAATACTTGTGACTCTTGGTGTGGTGCAATGGCCACGAATGGGACTTACAGGACAGCCATGTCCATTACCAAAGAAATCAGCATGGGACAAGTCAATGTTGTTTCCACTCGCTTTTGATATGCTAAATCAAGAGAGAATATTGTAAAATGTGAATGGAAACACTGTTTTGTTTGACATGAACACATAAAAGGCATACCTCATCAATAATTTAGATTCCGAACCTCACGACTCTGTGATGTTATCGAAAAAAAAAAAAAACTCCCTTCCAGCATGGATTCCTTGCTTAAAAATGACATGTGATGTTGCAATTTACAACAAATATTTCCATTAGTAATTTAATTTCAATATTGAGTGAGTACAAAATTTTACGCACAAATCTCTGCTGCAGCAGGGTACTTGTATACACTAAAGAATGTGCATTCTGTCTTAGAATGCATAAATTAAGAAGGGCTCATAAGTGCTCTGCCATATGCCATTGGCAAGTACATTAGTTTCTTTGCCTTCCCTATATATGCCCGTTTTGTGAAGTTGTTGTAGTCATTTGCTTCAATGACATCTAAGATCTGAGTTTATCGGAAAAAAAAAATCTAAGATCTGCCGATATAGCAACAGTGATGCCCATACAGGCCATCTACTAGCTGCATTTAGGTTTGAAACACCCTTCTCTGCCTCATTGAAGAACATTCTCGCTCGCTTTATCTGACCTTTCATGAATATTTGTAGCTAATGTATAAACGTATGTGTTTTTTTTTATGGTGAAATATCAACATATGTCGACCATGTCTATACATACGTTGATGCAGACCCTGACTATTATACATGCTGGCTAGATAGTCATCTATCCTATTTGTTTCTATGTAGACATGGATGTATGCCAAAGAGGATAAAGAAGGAAAAAATTTCATGAGAATTTAATGCAGGTCAGGATCTGCTCAAGCCTAAACTATGTTCTTAAAAAAAAAAAAAAAAAAAAAAACAACGTATGTCGACCATTTTACAAAAAACTTCACATCGATAAATATTGACATATTTGTAGTTTTGTACTGTGATATATTACCCATATATTAATATCTTGACAAATTATATATTGGAAAAATGTAGTGTATTGACATTTTTGTATTTTGCGGCACTTTGTACTGTGCTATTGTGAGATGCTGAGATAGTATCATAGTACTATAGTAGAGAGGTTTTTGTTGATTTTTTTTTAATAGC
Source organism: Coptis chinensis (assembly GCF_015680905.1). NCBI lineage: Eukaryota > Viridiplantae > Streptophyta > Magnoliopsida > Ranunculales > Ranunculaceae > Coptis > Coptis chinensis. Next base: position 82,942,758 of record NC_141464.1, read on the forward strand.
GAGGGCTTGTGGCTAGAATTGAATTTGAAGGTAGTGGTTCGACACGTGAGTGTAGTTTGGGTGGAAGGTGACGACAAAGGATGCAATCATGGGTAGACTTTTTTTTTTATTGAATCTATTTTGTTTATCGATGATAATGAGTTGGATAGACATGTGGATGTTTGATTAAGTAGGGTTGGTTTGCATGTTCAAATCTCTCGAATTAGTTGAAATTTTGAAGTGATATGCAAAAGGCTGTCCTAAGCTCCGAATGGCAAAAATTGTATTTTGGCTACACTGGGTAGTGTTTCAAAAGTATTTTAGCTACACTTGTAAGACTTGTAACTGATTAGGAGAGTGTTTGAGTCCGGGCGCGAAACTACAATAGGACCACAATCACCTGACAATGCCTAAACTATATATTTTTTATTGTGTATCTAAAGAGGTTTGTTGTATTCTGAGTAGAGACAAAGTTAGTATTCTAAACTAGGGGGTGCGAAATTATGTGCACACCCCACCCCACCCCAAAATAAAAAATATATAATTTTTTTTTTGTTAAAAGGTCTAAACAATAAAGATTAACAAAATTATGTATTTATTTCAATTCACAAAACTAGAGTGCGTTGACTACTAAGAATTTAAGCATTCAAGACATTAATTGATACTACTATGTCTATATATATCTACATAATCTAGTCATAAGTCTACAACAATTCAACAAATTGTTAACTTTCTATAATGTTATAAGTCTATATAACTCTACTAATCTTGAAAGTAAAGCATTATTTTGTTATGTTGTTGTTGTTTTTGTTTTTTTTTGGGTTAAGGTCCGATGCTTGTTTAAATATTGAGAGTGAAAGAAAGAAGAGCTTACGGGTTTGTTATGAGTGATTAGAATTATACAAACTGACTGGTTGGGATTTGAGCCTTTGGCTATTTGTTTTAGTCTCATTAACCCATCAAACATTCAAAGACGTGTTTGTCCCTCTTTAATGGCTTTGAACTCAAAATAAATGATAAATAATAATTTTGTTAAAGCAAAAAGAGAAGTAAAAAAAACATTGGTTTATTAGAATGTTTTTTATTATTTAATCTTTTTTTCATACTATTTTTTTTGTTTATTATATTCTCACTATTTCAGTATATCTTCTTGTAGGGCTTTTGTCATTTACTAGCAGGAATTTGGGTGTTTAGCATGACTCTTTTTAGTCCGCAATGTGGGAATGATAAGGACGAGGTTGTCTTTCAAAAGAAGAAGCAACTTAGAAACTTTGACAAGAAGGTTAAAACGGGGCTTAAAAAAGCAGGTTTAAGTGACCTATCTTCTGTTCACGGCTTTGTGGTGACTGATGGAAGTTGGTCCAGTCCCTGGGATGGGGGCACTGCAGCTATAATATGTGATAACAAGTTGAGGCTGGCCTGCGTTATTCTTGGTTCTGTTTGTGAGGTAGACAACAATACGACTGAAACGTTCGGAATTGTTACAATTCCAATGTGAAGAAGCAGGATGGCTTTCCGGAAGAAACATTAAGCCTTTTTATTTGCACAGATAGTGAAGTTGCGTTGCAATTTATTCGGAATGAGCAAGAAGACATTCCAGTTCATATACAGACTCGTCATGAGAAGGCCATGTTTGAGTACAAGAAAAGTATTGTATGTAACTTCTCCTGTTAAGATGACATATGGTAAGGTGAGTATCCTGCTGATCGATGGAGCACATATTCGTACTATTTTTCTAGGAAATTTCCTAAGACCCAATTATTCAAAGGAAGGATTTCCACAAATTTCCAAAGTCGATCCTTGATAAGTTGAAATGGGTCGCAGGTGTTGACTATTGATTAGTCTCGAAATCCAGATAGATAACTTTTGAGGTTGGAGTTGTTTGTTTTCTCCTATGAAAAAAGATAAACTTTTATTAGCGTTACTTTTTATTAGATTATGAAATGAATGTAGGAAGGCACTTTAGGAGCTTTACACCTTTTAAAGAAGGTTATAATATTGTAGAGATTATACACTATGCTATCAATATCGGTTATATCGACCGATTAATCGCGTATCACTTGTAACCCGATTAGTTTTTATCGATTTTAAAATTTTTCTCATTGAACCGATTTAATCACCGAATTGACCGATTAATCGGCCAAAATGACTGATTTCTCACTAAACCGAAATTTTTTTTATTGAAAATATCGGTTCCCCACCCAAAAAATACGTAAAATTAACAAATTAGAATTTTAAACCGTATTAATAATAATGAAACCTAATAAACACACAAAGCTAAAAGTTTACTTATTTAATTATCTTAACGAATGTTAAATATACAAATTATTGTATTATCTCTTCTCTCTCTCCTTATTCCTTTAAATATTTAACATAATTATTGTGTTTGTCATATTTGTAATAATCTGAAATTGAGTTGATTATATATGATCATGAAAATTTGATATTTTTTGTTGCATCTCGGATAATTATTTAGAAATATCTTGTATGATTATATTATTATATATTTTGAAAGGGCCAGATATATACATCTGATATAACCGACTACTCACCAATTAACCGATTAATCACATATCGCTCCTCAGCAGATTAGTTTAAAAAACCGATTTTAACTGCTTAGATTATACACATCAGCTCTTTTGCACGTATATGATTCACCGTGGTTTGAAGTTCCCTAAATTAGGTCCTATCAAATTGTGTCAACAAATATTGCATGCGAGTGGGTTTTTAAGGTGTGATTTGGACCTTATCTTAACGAATGTTAAATATACAAATTATTGTATTATCTCTATAATATATATTATTATTATTATTTTTTTCTTCTTCGCTAAAAATTATCTTTTCTCTCTCTCCTTATTTCTTTAAATATTTAACATAATTGTTATATTTGGCATATTTGTAATACTCTAAAATTGAGTTGATTAGATATATATGATCATGAAATTTTGATATTTTTTTGTTACATCTCAGATAACTATTTAGAAATATCTTGTATGATTATATTATTATATATTTTGAAAGGGCCAGATATATACATCCGATATAACCAATTAATCGCATATCGCTCCTCAGCCGATTAGTTTAAAAAACCGATTTTAACTGCTTAGATTATACACATCACCTCTTTTGCACGTATATAATTCACCATGGTTTGAAGTTCTCTAAATTAGGTCATCAAATTGTGTCAACAAATATTGCAGAGCATGCGAGTGGGGTTTTAATGTGTTATTTAGACCTTAGTTTTCTACTGTTGCAATTTGAGAATCAGTATTATTAGTTATTGGGTTTTTTAGATATACCCCCCAATTTATAATTGGGAATTAGACAATGTGAGCCGGCGCAACACTTCAAACCTGATTTTTTTTGGTACATATACTTCCCCTTAACGCACCACCAATTTATAGCATTGTAATTTTACAATCATTGATAGTTTCCTCTCCTTGTGGAGCCACATGTGAATCTCCATGTGAATTATTAAAGTTCAAGATGATCAGATTTCTTGGTGTGCAGAAAGATGTACAGAAAATGAATTAAGTGTGTCGTGTATTCAGATTATAAGCGACGGTTATATACATTTGTGGAATAATACAACTCTTTTGCACACGCAAGCATTTCTAAGCCGGATTAAAATTTATAAAACAAAAGGCTCAAATTAATAAAATTGTGACCCCTCGAATATGATACAACGATCACAGAGTATTGTGCAATTGTGGCAAAGGCTACTGATGACTTGAAAGAATGATACAAGCGTCTCCACCTGCGATCGCTGGAGGAAGCAGGAAGCTACTGCAGATCTTTAAATGATCATTCAGAAATCAGGGCAACAAATAGAGCAAACAAAAGGTGCAAGCACACCCTATGAAAATGTTCCCTGTGCCGATGCTGCCATGTGCTAAGTACTTATAATTATAATACATTTGGCATCATTCTTATCTTCCATTGTAGGCCTTATAAGCCTTTACGGACGATCCTTCATCACATTTAAGAATCATAATCTATGTCAGTAATATTCTGGGAACTTGAACTCTTAACCAACTGTTCTTGTTCATTGTAAAGATCACGGTTATCACATGGAGTTCCATGCAATGACATTCTCCACTCGTGACGTTTGAGATTCCACCAGACATCTCACTACCAATACATATGCCAGCACTGGTGTATAGAGAAATCAAAGTAAATTTAGTTAAATATATAAATTGGGTTAATTCTCTTGAAGGGATTGAGATAAAAATCAGTATGTAATTAGTTTGAGACCTCACCATATAGACTGGACGACAAGGTTTCGAATGAGAATATTTGTAGAAGGCTGGCCATAAGCAATTCCGTACTGATCCCACACACTCTATAGAACCCATCCTTATTGTTCCACCAATATCTCACTAGAAGCGCTTATTTACTTGTATCTATCCATGTACGTAATGATCAGCTCTTCAATCAGATAATAAGAGAGGTTAATTATGTGATGAAAAAAAAAGATCACCCTTCATTTATTCATACTTATTAATTATTAAAGCCTACAAAACACACGACGACATGTTCACTGGCCTTTACACAAAGCTCATAATTAAAAAACCAAGGGTGACTATATATTATTGACATGCAAGACTTGGCTGGAAAGGGGATTTAAATCCCCAGACTAGAATCACTAGATATCTAGGCCCATTCTTGACGAATTTCGCAGTACTGTGGCTCGACACCGCACATCTGGGGAAGTTGTTGTGCTTTCCTCATCATCTCTTGGATTATTTACTGACTTACAGGAGTTTAATACTTGTGACTCTTGGTGTGGTGAATGGCCACGAATGTTACAGGGACTTACAGGACAGCCATGCATGTCCATTACCAAAGAAATCAGCATGGGACAAGACAATGTTGTTTCCACTCGCTTTTGATATGCTAAATCAAGAGAGAATATTGTAAAATGTGAATGGAAACACTGTTTTATTTGACATGAACACATAAAAGGCAGACCTCATCAATAATTTAGATTCCGAACCTTACGACTCTGTCATCCCCTACTCCCTTCCAGCATGGATTCCTTGCTTAAAAATGACCTGTGATGTTGCAATTTACAACAAATATTTCCATTAGTAATTTAATTTCAATATTGAGTGAGTACAAAATTTTACGCACAAAATCTTTGCTGCAGCAGGGACCTTGTATACACTAAAGAGTGTGCATTCTGTCTTAGAATGCATAAATTAAGAAGGGATCGTAAGTGCTCTGGCATATGCCATTGGCAAGTACATTAGTTTCTTTGCCTTCCCTACATATGCCCGTTTTGTGAAGTTGTTGTAGTCATTTGCTTCAATGACATCTAAGATCTGCCGATATAGCAACAATGATGCCCATACCGGCCATCTACTAGCTGCATTTAGGTTTGAAACACCCTTCTCTGCCTCATTGAAGAACATTCTCGCTCGCTTTATCTGACCTTTCATGAATATTTTCCATTTCTCAGTTACTTGGCCACGAAAGATATCTTCCTCTGATAGGCCAGCGCGTTGTAGTTCATCTAAAGGGAGATATATTCTTCCTCTCCTAGCACTGTTGTTCATATAACAAGAATGTCCATTATTAGTGAATGGTATAATGAATTTAAGTAACAGAACTTGCCAACATCAATCAAATCCCACTATTGTTACTACAATCTCCAAAATATATAATTTACACAACAAACTACACAAGAAACCAACACGTTCTTTTGAATATTTAAAATTTGTAATACTTGAATGTAGAGAAACATACTCTTCTCCGACATCTCTGAGTATATTTGTGAGCTGATTCGCAATTCCAAGGGCTAGTGCAGCGTTGTAAACACTCGCTGCTGAGGCTTTGGAATTAGGAGCAATACCCATTACCGGAACGCTCATTAGTCCCACGGTCCCAGCTACATAGTAGCAGTATAGATAGAGCTCATCGAAGTTCTTGTATCTTGCTTTCTTCAAGTCCAATCTCATTCCATCAATCATATCCTTGAAGGGCTATAAATGCAAATGAAACGAAGTTAGTTTCAAATCCCAAATAGATATGCATCCAAATAGCATAGATTTCAGGTATGAAGATACCTGAATATCAATGGGGTATTTTGAGACAGTATGTGATAAAGCAGCATCATACAAGTCATAAGGGCGGCCTTCAAAGAGTTCAACCAGCCGTTGCTCCCATCGATCAAGAGCCATGGGTGTAATGTGTGAGGCATTAGGTCCATCAACAAGCTCATCTGTTCTTCTGCACCATACTGGAAGGTACTAATACGTTTTAGAACTATGACATGTAATAAGCATTGAACATATGAAGTTTAAGACACAGGGTGTATAAGCATTTTCGAGTTTATAAGAACAATGTCAACATAACATATATACCAAACCAATCAACACTGCAATTGAGAAACTTCTCCTTGGGAACGTAGAGTATGCAAAGCTCTTGGTATGACTGATATAAGAGGTGAGCTCACAATCATGATCAGGGGGTAGTCTTGGAGCATATTGGCAGTTTACACATTGCTAAAAATTCTTCTTGCGGTAAAGTTTGACACATTGGAATTTTCATTCAATTTGGTTACCAAGACACGAATTCTACAAGCTGACATACTATTATACTCCTAACGCCGTAAGTACAAGTAAGGTAGAGAACAAGGCCTTGCTTGTAAACAAAATTGAATAGATCAACAACAGTTCTTAAATTGGCACAAGAAGGTATTTAAGATCATCGAGCACTAAGAATGCATGTACCGTTTGACATTGGTTTATAGAAGTATACCGTATATGGCCCAGATAGCTCTTTGTCGCTCTGGAGTCATAAGCAATGTTCCTGGAAAATCGTAAAGTAGAGATTAAGTTTCACATTTCGGGCCATATAAACGTGTCATTTAAATCATGAGTTCTGCTATTGCAGCCTTCTTGTCAATGATTTCATGTAATATAAGAAATTTTTTGAAGTAAAAATTCTCCATACACTAACACAATACAATATTTTGTCCCAATCCGGCAATCCCCATCTTACAATAACACTGACCCATGGCCAAGATATTCATTATAACGAGCTACATTCTAAAGCAGTTGAATAAAGACTGGGCACAACTCAGGTATCAACTTTGGACTCTTGATTGGATCCTAACATTCAACTTTGGACTCTTGATTGATCTGTTTGTTGTGGGTAACGTTGTTTCTGCATTGTCCTATTCACAACACCAATGCTCCTCAACGGCACTAGTGAGCCCTTTCACAGTCGCCCCTACATTACTCGAACCTTGGGACACGTATGTAGTAACTGCATATTGAATTTTTAACACTCAAACTACTTATGCCTGAAGCACCTAAGCTATGCAGACTATACAAACCATAATCTAAGAACTATATCTTCTTGCCTGAGGGTGCTATAATTTGTAAGTTTGCTAGTGTTACTGCCACATACCTGAGTTCATAATCAGCCAACGCCATAGTTTATTTCTCTTCTTGGTAATTGAACTCCTCACAGTCACTATCAAAGCCTCCATATATGACTCCCATGAGGCCATGAGGGCAATGAAGATAGTCCATTTACTCTCTTTTGACTAGAAATGAAATTGGTAATAAAAAATTCCTAGTGTTAAATAAAGTAATAATGGCACTAATGGCTACCTGTCAAACCTGAATAACTTAATAACTTAACAGAAAAACATTAAAGAAAGTAAAACAGAGGAAGCAGAGGGAAGAACAATTGACTACCTAAGTAAAATGTCTTTGCATATTCAGCACAGACCTCACCACATCTGTCATAAGCTTCATTCAAAAGATTTGGATTTGTCATAGCATCAGCAGCATCTTCAGTTCTATGATCCAAAGATCTTCTCTTCAATAACTTCTCTTCTCCAACCAAAGCAGCTTGCTTAAGAACTACTTCATATACTTTCTCTTCAGAAGTTCTCACTACTTCACTTCGTAAAACTGAATACCCAGGTGAGAAATTCACAAATGAACAACCCCTTCTCTTATTTCTTAAATTTAATCCCACCCCTTCAAATCTCAGTACACAACTTAAACTCTCCTTCGGAGAAACTATAGTAGTCATCTCAAAACACACTTCCAGTAAAGCTTTACGTATAGAACAGTTGTAGTAAAGTTGATGAAGTGAAGTGTTAATGTGTGATATATAGCACTTGAACTTAAACTATATATATGTGTTTGGGTGTGTGAATGAAGAGCAAAAAAAGATGCTGTCGACAAGTTGTTTCAAAAGGTCCAAACCAAAATCTAAGCTTAGGTAACACCGATGGTCAGTAGGTAATGTGGACGTGGACTAAAGTGAGTGCAGAGCAACTCCTTTCACGATTTGCATTCTGCAACACCTCGTTGTATAGTGTCGTGTCAAAATTGTCAGTTGTGATAAGTTGATAACTGATAACTGATAACTCCTTGAAAGGTGTACCACGGTTGGACCTATCTAATTTTCCATCGTTCTTGTTTTTCTTTCGGTGATCCATAGAGATAAGATAGGGTAATCTTCTTAGAGATATTCTTTGTTCCCCTTTTCCAAGCTGTCTCCAAATAATTTAATGAATAAAAAAATTGGGAACCAACAGCCAGTTCTGTCTTTTCTATGTGATACCACACATATCCATGTTACCTTCACCATCATTTTGGTTGGTTATAATAGATAGCTAGCTACCAGTCAAAAGGAATCAAAATGTCCCACGTCCTGTATGAATATTACGTGAGCAGGCAGCCAGTGGCACACATGCTCCTACTTTCTATATAAATCAGCCCATCAGTCAATCTTTCTCTAATATACTATTTGATTTAGAGTTTCTTACAGCACACACAAGTCACAGACCATGGTGGTGAAGGTGCATGGTCCTACTTTTACTGCAGCAACTAGAAGAGTTCTAGCTTGCTTGATCGAGAAGGGAATTGATTATGAGATTGTACCTCTTGATTTGTTGAATCGAGCACACAAAGATCCTGAATACCTCAAGTTACAGGTACATTTTTTTTCTGGTCCATTCTTTAACTTTCTGTTGAACTGAGTGATTACTTATTAAAGATCTTATTTGATATGTTTATACAAAGAAAAAAATGTCCACATAGATCATGTTATATGGTAATGTTACAATTTTTGGTACACTCGTAGTTGTATAGGAGTGTTCTAGTGGTGCCCCGTATACTTCATATTGGGCAGCCTCGCAAGTTGCTCTTAATTCTCCTATCAAGTACTCCACAACAGACAAATTAATACATAGGATGCAGTGAATTGACGATTTATAATGTACATTCTTGCAGCCTTTTGGAGTTGTACCTGTTATAGAAGATGGAGATTTTACACTTTATGGTAAGCTCATATCGTAAACCACCACACAAGAACTATAAGATGGCCATTCTGCATATGTTTTAGGACATTTCGATTGGTACTAAAGGGTGGCTTGGGTTTTAAATATGCAGAATCAAGAGCAATTCTAAGATACTATGCGGAGAAGTACAAGTCAGAAGGGACAGAGCTGCTAGGGAAGACTGTTGAGGAGAGGGGGGTTGTTGAACAATGGCTAGAGGTTGAAGGCCAGAATTACCATCCACCTATTGATACTCTAATTGTGCACCTAAAGGTCTTCCCTAAGATGGGTGTCCCAGCAGATATGAAACTTGTTGAAGAGAGTGAAGAGAAGCTTGCGAAGGTGTTGGACATTTATGAAGAGAGGCTCTCAAAGAGCAAGTACTTAGCTGGGGACTTCTTTAGCCTGGCTGATCTCTCACACCTTCCAGCCACAGAGTATTTGGTGAATGATATTGGGAAGGATTACATGATAAGGGATAGGAAGCATGTGAGTGCTTGGTGGGATGATATCAGTAGCAGGCCATCTTGGAAGAAGGTTCTCCAACTCTAAGGGCGTCAATGTGGAATAAGAATGCTAGGTTACTTTCTTTCTTTGATCGTTTTTGGACTGGGACTTCTTTGTTTGTTTTGATAGTAAGCAAATCATTGGTGATTGTTCAACTTCTTTATCAAATTTCAAACATCATTTTAAGCCTCCAAGTAGAGTAATAAAATAAAAAATTGTTCTACTCAGAATTGTTATTAACATGTTGTTTCCACATTATCACAGGCTCACAGCAAATCTAACAGCAGAGGTCACTAATATATATAAAAGAATGATGTATACAAACCTTATAGACCTAACTCTATTCTTCAGATACATGCAAATACAAAAGATCCCCTCCATTCTCCAAGAACTTTCTCCTCCACAGAGGAAAGAAAAATGCATTTCTTCCAAAACCGTGGTAATGTGGACATGGACTAAAGTGAAGTCTACCAAGTAAAAGTGCTCACCTCTTATCTAAGGGATTGGTACAGAGCAACTCCTTTCACGATTTGCATTCTGCAACACTCGCTGTATAGTGTGGTGTCAAAATTGTCAGTTGTGATAACTGATAACTCTTTGAAAGGTGTTACACGGTTGCACCTATCTAATTTTCTATCGTTCTTGTTTTTCTTTTTTCTTTTTTTTTTTGAAACAAACATTGCATTGTAGACTGGACTGGACGTTATAGAAGCAGAGTTTCACCGACATGGGAACTCTATCACTACTAGCAGACGATAAATTAGACTTGGCTGATTCAGTCGTCATGAGATGTGCATGCTGAATCAAGCCCCTAACCCCCTAGGACAATAAACAAACTTGCAGTAGCTAAAAGATAGTTTGAGATTCCTAATCTCGTGCAAAAAATAAACCCAAAAGACTCCATGACACATTAGCAGATTCTCCATTAAGATCCTGGACTATGCTCTTGCTATCTGAGCAAACGACTGGCCTTTCAACATTTTGCTGAAGGGCTTGTTCCAATCCTGCTTTTCTATGTGATACCACACATACTCAACCCTTTTTCATGGTGTAGTACGGGTGCTTTACATAGGCCCACTCCATGCCACCTTTTCAAACAACTCATGTCTTGGGTCTTGGTACTTCAAATCCAAGCATCACAATACCAAGTTTCGAGCAATCCTATCTATATTAATATCCGTTTCTCCCAAAATGCTCATAGTGAGCCACATCAGCAAAATTTTTAAAATAGTCTCTATTTGAAAAATAATTACTTGCCTTCTTACCAAACTAACCCTGAATTTGGCCTGCTATCTAATTTAATATAAATTAAAATTGTCCTTTCATGTGTTATGCTAAAACAAAAAACAAAGCTACGCATTATTTCATTATTTCAAATGTCCGCATGGGATAAAAAAAAACAAATTCTAAAAAACAATGGATTAGTTAATTGATATGTATTAGTTATTGGATATGGATATGGATATGGATATGTATTAGTTAATAGATATGGATATGGATTAGTTAATGGATCATGATATGTATTACTTATTGGATATGGATATGTTAAACTTCCAAGTGCTTCCCTTAAATATAGGCCCAGACATGATGGGTTTAAGAATAACAGGCCCGGCCACAGGTCGGCCTGCATGGCTAGTTATAGTCTTTGTATTGTGATACTTGATTTATTAGATGTGGTTGAGGGGTGTCAAAATCCCCCCCCCCCGGCCATTGGGCTGAAAAAACCTTTAAAATTAGGCCTTCACACATTTGTGGGCTGGGTCTACCCAGGCCCTCAAGCCTTTTAAGGGAGGGTAAAGGCCTAGACTTTGAAACTTAAGCATTTCTTTAAGCCCGGCCATCATTAGGCCCTCAACATTTATCACATATATATTTAATAAATCTTCATACAATATATTTCATTTTAGCATTAATATACTACAAATCACTTAAAGGAACGTTTATCTCTTAAGTTTGTCAACTTTATAATTTCATTATAATATTTTATGAAATGAATTTAGTTGATCTTAATTAACTAATACAATTTTACCACGTTTTTTTTAGTAGTTTGAAGGTTTAATTGTGAAGTGCATTCAATTTTATCATTTTAACTAATGTTTATACATTTATTTTGTAAATCAAATGTATAACATAGTATCCGACTCTCACGTTAGGCCCTCAAACCCGGCCCTTCAAGCCCTCTCGAGAGGGTTGAGGGGCGGGTAAAGGCTTCAAGATTTAAGTATTGGCCCGCCCCGACCTGGCCCTTAAAACAAATGAAAGTAGGGCTGGCCCGGCCCTCAAAGCATGAGGGTTTCGTTGTTTGAGGGCCGAGCCAGCCCGACCCAGCCCAGCCCATTTGACACCACTACTGAGTGGTTCTATAATCCATAGAAAAACATGATCTGGACCATAACTGATAGGTTATTTATTAGCTGTAGAGACCACGCTAACTGATAGGAACTCTTTCATGTCAACGAGCTATAGAGGCAACACATTCGAATTGTGCTTGATTGTGAGTATATGGAAAGCTATTTACGCCAATGCACCACACAATCGATTGATAAGGATCCAATACGTTGACTTGTTGGATCAGCATTTCAAAACGAAAATTTCAGTTTTTCAAGTATGGGCAACAAAAATCATTATCTTCCGACACAGTCTGTTATGCAAAATTGCAAATACTAAAGATTTTAAATATCGACTATGATTCAGACACTGTTGACTATTATTTAAGGTCGTGTAATAGTGAAATGAGCTGATGGTGTTGGAGTATGAGAGACAGTGATTGGAATACAGTTACTGGATCATATTATTACAGTTTTCTAGCTTTATCCCCCAGAACTTAGGCCAATTAGTTTTACCCCCGTTCTTTCATCTAGAGGTTTACTCTCCAAGATTACACCACATTCAAGTCAACTGTTATCTTTTTAGTTAATGCATGTAAAAAGATTTCATTGCCCTTTGCCCTTTTAATAGTTTTATAGCTTTACTCCCAGAATTTAGATCAATTAGCTTTATCCCCCAGTTCTTTCATCTAGAGGTTTACCCCCAGGACTTAGGCCAATTAGCTTTACCCCCTAGTTCTTTCATTTAGAGGTTTACCCCCCTCCCCCAAGACCACAACACATCCAAGTCAATTGAGTTTGACAGTAATGTTTTTGGTCAAGACAAATGAAAAAACTCTAATGCCCTTTTCTAGGTATAATTACATAAATACTATGTGACTTTGACAAATACAAAATTAGAATTCAAATAATCTATGACACATGTCATGATCTTGTGAACTCTATCTGACAGTCATACACCATTTTAAGAGTATGGATGTCATTTGATAAGGATTGGTATATAACAAAATATATAAAATATATAATCTATTTATTTATTTTTTATTGTATAAAATATTATATAAAATTATAAACTAATAATATAAAATTGTAATAACAAAATAATAATAATAAATGATAAATATATATATTTATACTAGTTTTTATAGTGGTAAAATGAATTATTCAAAGCAAATAAAATTTTAATTAATTTTAATTTTCGGATCGGATATTATCCGATATCCGATTCGGATATCTGAAATCGGATTCGGATACGGGTTCGGATATCGATATAAATTTTCGGATTCGGATTCGGATTCGGATTCGGATTCGGATTCGGATATAGCCATATCCAAATCCGAACCTATCTGTTTGCACCCCTAGATAGTAGTGATGGTGTATAACCGTTGGATATAGTTCACAAGACCGTGTCATGTGTCCTAGATGATTTGAATTCTAATTTTGTATTTGCCAAAGTCATAGGGTATTTATGTAATTATAACTAGAAAAGGGTTTTATAGTCTTTTCATTTGTCTTGACCAAAAACATTACGGTCAAACTCAATTGACTTGGATGTGTTGTGGTCTTGGGGGGTAAACCTCTAAATGAAAGAATTAGGAGGGTAAAGCTAATTGTCCTAAGCTCTGAGGGTAAACCTCTAGATGAAAGAGCTGGGGGGATAAAGCTAATTGGCCTAAGTTCTGGGGGTAAAGCTAGAAAACTATTAAAAGGGCACAGGACAATAAAGTCTTTTTACATGCATTGACCAAAAAGATAACAGTTGATTTGGATGTGGTGTAATCTTGAGAGTAAACCTCTAAATGAAAGAACTGTAAAAAAGCTAATTGACCTAAGTTCTAGGGGATAAAGCTAGAAAACTGTATTATTATTGGAGTTAATATAATATTTCCAGAATATCTCCATATCACGGAATATTTAAAATCTAATAACTATGTTTATCATGGACAAAAAATAATCTAACTATGTAAAGATGTTCCAGAGATTTTGTATTAAATTGGTTACCTAAAAATTATGTGAATTTAATAATTAGTAATTTGATTGTAAATAAGTTTCTTAAAATTCTATGAATCAAAATGTTTTCCTATAGCTAGCAGTCAAAAGGAATCAAAATGTCCCACGAGATTCTTGCTTCACTCCTGTAGAAATATTAGGTGAGCAGTTAGCCAGTGGTACACATGCTCCTATTTTCTATATAAATCAGCCCATCAGTCAATCTTTCTCTAATATAGTATTTGATTTAGAGTTTCTTACAGCACACACAAGTCATAGACCATGGTGGTGAAGGTGCATGGTCCTGCTTTTGCTCCAGCAACTAGGAGAGTTCTAGCTTGCTTGATCGAGAAGGGAATTGATTATGAGATTGTACATGTTGATACGTTGAATGGAGCAAACAAAGATCCTGAATTCCTCAAGTTACAGGTACCTTTTTTTTCTGGTCCATTCTTTAACTCTTTGTATAATTAACTTTCTGTTGAACTGAGTGACTACTTATTAAAGATCTTATTTGATCTGTTTATGCAAAGAAAAAAATGTCAACATAGATCATGTTATATGGTAACGTTACAATTTTTGGTACACTCGTAGTCGTATAGGAGTGTTCTAGTGACTTGTAGAATTCCAAGTTGCTCTTAATTCTCCTTTCAAGTACTCCACAACAAACAAATTAATACATAGGATGCAGTGAATTGACGATTTATAATGTCCATTCTTGCAGCCTTTTGGAGTTGTACCTGTTATAGAAGATGGAGATTTTACACTTTATGGTAAGCTCATATCGTAAACCACCACACAAGAACTATAAGATGGCCATTCTGCATATGTTTTAGGACATTTCGATTGGTACTCAAGGGTGGCTTGGGTTTTAAATATGCAGAATCAAGAGCAATTCTAAGATACTATGCGGAGAAGTACAAGTCAGAAGGGACAGAGCTGCTAGGGAAGACTGTTGAGGAGAGGGGCCTTGTTGAACAATGGCTAGAGGTTGAAGGGCAGAATTACCATCCATCTATTTATAATCTACTTGTGCACCTCAAGTTCTTCCCTAAGATGGGTGTCCCAGTAGATATGAAACTTGTTGAAGAGAGTGAAGAGAAGCTTGCGAAGGTGTTGGACATTTATGAAGAGAGGCTCTCAAAGAGCATGTACTTAGCTGGGGACTTCTTTAGCCTGGCTGATCTCTCACACCTTCCAGCCACAGAGTATTTGGTGAATGATATTGGGAAGGATTACATGATAAGGGATAGGAAGCATGTGAGTGCTTGGTGGGATGATATCAGTAGCAGGCCATCTTGGAAGAAGGTTCTCCAACTCTAAGGGCGTCAATGTGGAATAAGAATGCTAGGTTACTTTCTTTCTTTGATCGTTTTTGGACTGGGACTTCTTTGTTTGTTTTGATAGTAAGCAAATCATTGGTGATTGTTCAACTTCTTTATCAAATTTCAAACATCATTTTAAGTCTCCAAGTAGAGTAATAAAATAAAAAGTTGTTCTGCTCAGAATTGTTATTAACATGTTGTTTCCACATTATCACAGGCTCACAGCAAATCTAACAGCAGAGGTCACTAATATATATAAAAGAATGATGTATACAAACCTTATAGACCTAACTCTATTCTTCAGATACATGCAAATACAAAAGATCCCCTCCATTCTCCAAGAACTTTCTCCTCCACAGAGGAAAGAAAAATGCATTTCTTCCAAAACCGTGGTAATGTGGACATGGACTAAAGTGAAGTCTACCAAGTAAAAGTGCTCACCTCTTATCTAAGGGATTGGTACATAGCAACTCCTTTCACGATTTGCATTCTGCAACACCTCGCTGTATAGTGTCGTGTCAAAATTGTCAGTTGTGATAACTGATAACTCTTTGAAAGGTGTTGCACCTATCTAATTTTCCATCGTTCTTGTTTTTCGTTTTCTTATTTTTTTTTGAAACAAACATTGCATTAACAGATAGCAAAAAAGGTTATACAGACTAGACTGGACGTTATAGAAGCAGAGTTTCACCTACATGGGAACTCTATCACTACTAGCAGACGATAAATTAAACTTGGCTGATTCAGTCATGAGATGTGCATGCTGAATCAAGCCCCTAAGCCCCTAAGCCCCTAGGACAATAAACAAACTTGCAGTAGCTAAAAGATAGTTTGAGATTCCTAATCTTGTGCAAAAAACCCAAAAGACTCCATGACACATTAGCAGATTATCCATTAAGATCCTGGACTATGCTCTTGCTATCTGAGCAAACCACTAGCCTTTCAACATTTTGCTGAAGGGCTTGTTCCAATCCTGCTTTTCTATGTGATACCACACATATTCAACCCTTTTTCATGATGTAGTACGGGTGCTTTACATAGGCCCACTCCATGTCACCTTTTCAAACAACTCGTGTCTTGGGTCTTGGTACTTCAAATCCAAGCATCACAATACCAAGTTTGGAGCAATTATAGTATTTGTATTGTGATACTTGATTTATTAGATGTGGTTGAGGGGTGTCAAAATGGCTCTCAAGCCCCCAGCCCGCCCGCCCGCCCCGACCCGGCTATTGTGCTGAAAAAACCTTCAAAATTAGGCCTTCACACATTTGTGGGCTGGGTCTACCCGGCCCTCAAGCCTTTTAAGGGAGGGTAAGGGCCTAGACTTTGAAACTTAAGCATTTGTTTAAGCCCGGCTATCATTAAGCCCTCAACATTCATCACATATATCTATATAATAAAAAGCAATGGTGTAGGGCCTCCATCCAGTGGTTGTCATTGTCTTTTAGTAAGTTGTGACATGGTAGATCCAAGTGTTTGGAGAGTTTGTATAATTTTGTTAAGTGTAATCAATACTATGGGATCTGTCCAAAAATCTACAATTGCGGTTGGGGTTATAAATTGTTGGGCTAGCCCATAAACTGTTAGGCCTACAATTGATTTGGGTTTATAGATAATGGGTAATTAGGATGACCTTGCGGCTGAACTTATAAATTGAGTTGTTTCGCTGGTCTTGCGCCGAATATTTTACGCCTAAGATGCGTGCGCTTTTACTGCAACGATGAGTTATCGGGGTAGTCTGCAGGCGCCGTCCGAGGTCTCATGTCGAAGCCACGGGCATGCCCTAGTATTTAATAAATCTTCATACAATATATTTCATTTTAGCATTAATATACTACAAATCACTTAAATGAATGTTTATCTCTTAAGTTTGTCAACCTTAAGAGATATCATTTTAGGTGATATCTCTTAATCAGTCAGCATTCATTTCTGGCAGAAGTATCCATGATAATATACTGCTTTCGCATGAGCTACTACACAATTACCACAGGAATCATGGCCCACCTAGATGTGCTGCTAAGATTGATCTAAGGAAGGCATATGATACTTTGTAAGATGGGAGGTCATTTACATTTGCTTTAACGAGAATTGGAGTCCCCTTACAGTTTGTACAGTGGATTCAGAAATGCATAGAAACACCGAGATATAACATTATGATAAATGGAACGCCTTTCGGGTATTTCAAGGGAAAGAGAGGTATCAGGCAAGGGGACCCAATGTCACCTTATTTATTTGTACTAGTCATGGAGTTTTTCACTCAAATGCTAAGACGGAAAGTGGAGGAAGGAGAATATAGGCTTCATTATAAATGCAGGAACCCACTCATCACACATTTATCTTTCGCAGATGATTTAATTGCATTCATGAGTGGAGACTTGGGAACAGTATGAGCTCTGAAGGAAACTCTGAGCAAGTTAAAAAAGTGCTCGGGATTGCAAGTTAACCTCTGAGAAAAGCAATATGTTCTACTTTCGGGTATGGATGCGACAAGATGTACACAAGTCGAGAGTATTATTCGGCCCAAAGAGGAGAGTTGCCGTGAGATATATGGGACTACCTTTAATAACGACAAGATTAAAGAATCTTGATTGTGTGGCCTTGATAGAAAAGGTAAGGACCAAAATACAAGCATGGAAAGGGCCAGCGACCGTCGTATCTTGGGGAGACTTCAGGTTGTTAAAGGCAAGATCTTGAACAACATGAGTATATCTTGGATCGACCTCTTTTTTGTGTTGCCACAAAGAAACAATTGACACCATAAATCAAATGTCGCGAGAAACTTCTTGTGGTCGGGGCCTGAATCGCTACATCCCATGCACTTATTAGTTGGGATAGTTTGTGTTTCCCCGTTATGAAGAAGGGGGTTTGGGATTCTAACCTCAAAGACATCCAATATGGCAAAATGAACCTAAAACACATTTGGAACCTAGTGAGTGGGAAGGAGACGCTTATGGGTAAAATGGGTTAAAATTTGAACCTAATCAAGGGCGTAAACTTTTGGCGATTCTGATACCAAATGATTGTTCATGGGTTTGGCGCCATATTTTGAAAAACAGGAAGGATGCGAAACACATTGCTCAGCACCAGATCGGAGATGGAAGGGATACCAAGTTTTGGTTGGATCCATGGCATCCGATGGGCATATTGAAAGAGTTTTTTCCACTATCTCTTCTTTATGATTCAACCTCGTAATCTAAACGCACGACCGCAAAACTTGATTGAAAATGGGCTACCGAATACACCATGGCATATTCGAGTCCACATGCCAGACATTATTAATGAAATGGAACAAGGGGTTAAGGTGGGCAGAGATGAGGACAGAATCATCTGGAATGCATCAGATAAGGGGGAGTACACACTCAGAGACACATATGAGAGTGTAAGAGAGACAAAGAGACTGAATACATGGCATAGCATCATCCGGTTTCCCAACAGATTCGAGGCACTCATTTACTGACTTGGCTAACTCGAAAGTGAAGGATTAAAGACTCTAGAAAAGATGAAGGAGTGGAATATAGTACAAGATGATAATTGTGTTATCCGTGGGAGAGAAACAGAGACAAGAAGACACTTATTCTTTGATTGTAACTACTCAAAGTTTATATGGCAATATGTACTCAAGTTTGCGTTTATCAAAGGGCTTAGAGCGCTTCATGGAAACCGGAAATCGCATGGGTACAACAGTGGCAAAGGGAAAAGGCTATAAGCAAGACGCAGTTCGGTTATTGTTTAATCGGCTTCATATACAAAGTGTGGCAAGAGCGAAATCGAGAATTTTTTTCAGCAAAAAGAAAAAGTGGCAGAAATGTGGGAATGAGATCATAAGGGATGTAAGGACCAAGCTCATCCACTCAAAACTGAAATGGAGGAGGGCCCCGAGCGGAACAACTTCATGGAGAGATGGAACATTCAAGTGGGAACGAGGAAAAAAAGGTAAAGCACTCGCTGTTGGGAGAGAGCTTGAGCAAAGCATATACAACTTGAATACGGATGGCACACTCAAAGGAAGTCAAGGAGGATGGGCAAAGTAGTGTTTCGAGATGTGAATGGGGTTGTGGTTGCAGCAAAGACATGGTAAAGCGCACTATGATTCAATAGACTTGATTGAATTGCAAGGGATTGAACAAGGGTCGGAGACTTGGATTGCGAAAAGGTTATCAAAGAATGAGGGCACAAACAGACTTCGACTTGTGTAACAGGCTTACATGAAGAATGAAGGGTAGCACCCTTTGGCGGGCACATCACATGATGAAAGAGATACATGACATGATAGAACAGCTAGAAGATTTTTCCATTATGCATGTATTTAGAGAAACAAATAAACTAGCGGATATACTAGCATCTACCATACCCGCCAGTTAGTTATATAGAATTTAATCTTAGTTCTTTTTGAGGAGGATGTAAAAAAGATTATATATGATGATGCCATGGGCAAAGAATATGTAAGAATGTAACCGAGCTATGATTTTATTATGAATAAAAAAGGGGTAAGGGACCTCTCAAAAACCCTGCTTGCCGTTCAAAAAAAAAAAAAAAAAAGTTTGTCAACCTTATAATTTCATTATAATATTTTATTAAATGAATTTAGTTAATCTTAATTGACTAATACAACTTTACCACGTTTTTTTTAGTAGTTTGAAGGTTTAATTGTGAAGTGCATTCAATTTTATCATTTTTAACTAATGTTTATAAATTTATTTTGTAAATCAAATGTATAACATAGTATCCAACTCTCACGTTTGGCCCTCAAGCCCGGCCCTTCAAGCCCTCGAGAGGGTTGAAAGGCGGGTAAAGGCTTCAAGATTTAAGTATTGGCCCGGCCCAACCCGGCCCTCAAAACAAATGAGAGTAGGGCTAGCCCGGCCCTCAAAGCATGAGGGCTTCGTTGTTTGAGGGCTGAGTCAGCCTAGCCCGGCCCATTTGACACCACTACAGTGGTTCTATCATCTATAGTAAAACATGATCTGAAGTTCTGAACCATAACTGATAGGAACTTATTTATTAGCTGTAGAGACCACGCTAACTGATAGGAACTCTTTCATGTCAACGAGCTATAGAGGCAACACATTCGAATTGTGCTTGATTGTGAGTATATGGAAAGCTATTTACGCCAATGCACCACACAATCTATTGATAAGTTGCTGTTTATAATGCTTTTGATCAAATACGTTGACTTGTTGGATCAGCATTTCAAAACGAAAATTTCAGTTTTTCAAGTATGGGCAACAAAAATCATTATCTTCCGACACAGTCTGTTATGCAAAATTGCAAATACTAAAGATTTTAAATATCGACTATGATTCAGACACTGTTGACTATTATTTAAGGTCGTGTAATAGTGAAATGAGCTGATGGTGTTGGAGTATGAGAGACAGTGATTGGAATACAGTGACTGGATCATATTATTATTGGAGTTAATATAATATTTCCAGAATATCTCCATATCACGGAATATTTAAAAATCTAAGTATGTTTATCATGGACAAAAAATAATCTAACTATGTAAAGATGTTCTGGAAATTTTTTACCTAAAAATTATGTGAATTTAATAATTAGTAATTTGATTGTAAATAAGTTTCTTAAAATTCTATGAATCAAAATGTTTTCCTATAGCTAGCAGTCAAAAGGAATCAAAATGTCCCACGAGATTCTTGCTTCACTCCTGTAGGAATATTAGGTGAGCAGTTAGCCAGTGGCACACATGCACCTATTTTCTATATAAATCAGCCCAACAGTCAATCTTTCTCTAATATATACTATTTGATTTAGAGTTTCTTACAGCACACACAAGTCATAGACCATGGTGGTGAAGGTGCATGGTCCTGCTTTTGCTTCAGCAACTAGGAGAGTTCTAGCTTGCTTGATCGAGAAGGGAATTGATTATGAGATTGTACCTCTTGATATGTTGAATGGAGCACACAAAGATCCTGAATTCCTCAAGTTACAGGTACATTTTTTTTCTGGTCCATTCTTTAACTCTTTGTATGATTAACTTTCTGTTGAAGTGAGTGACTACTTATTAAAGATCTTATTTGATCTGTTTATGCAAAGAAAAATATGTCAACATAGTTCATGTTATATGGTGACGTTATAATTTTTGGTACACTCGTAGTCGTATAGGAGTGTTCTAGTGACTTGTAGAATTCCAAGTTGCTCTTAATTCTCCTTTCAAGTACTCCACAACCAACAAATTAATACATAGGATGCAGTGAATTGACGATTTATAATGTCCATTCTTGCAGCCTTTTGGAGTTGTACCTGTTATAGAAGATGGAGATTTTACACTTTATGGTAAGCTCATATCGTAAACCACCACACAAGAACTATAAGATGGCCATTCTGCATATGTTTTACGACATTTCGATTGGCACTAAAGGGTGGCTTGGGTTTTAAATATGCAGAATCAAGAGCAATTATAAGATACTATGCCGAGAAGTACAAGTCAGAAGGGACAGAGCTGCTAGGGAAGACTATTGAGGAGAGGGGCCTTGTTGAACAATGGCTAGAGGTTGAAGGGCAGAATTACCATCCACCTATTTATAATCTAGTTGTGCACCTCAAGTTCTTCCCTAAGATGGGTGTCCCAGTAGATATGAAACTTGTTGAAGAGAGTGAAGAGAAGCTTGCGAAGGTGTTGGACATTTATGAAGAGAGGCTCTCAAAGAGCAAGTACTTAGCTGGGGATTTCTTTAGCCTGGCTGATCTCTCGCACCTTCCATTCACACAGTATTTGGTGAATGATATTGGGAAGGATTACATGATAAGGGATAGGAAGCATGTGAGTGCTTGGTGGGATGATATCAGTAGCAGGCCATCTTGGAATAAGGTTCTCCAACTCTAAGGGCCTCAATGTGGAATAAGAATGCTAGGTTTCTTTCTTTGATCGTTTTGGACAGGCACTTCTTTGTTTGTTTTATCAAATTTCAAACATCATTTTAAGCCTCCAAGTAAAGCAATAAAATAAAAAGTTGTTCTACTCAGAATTGTTATTAACATGTTGTTCACAAATTATTAACACCGTTTCCACATTATCACAGGCTCACAGCAAGTCTAACAGCAGAGTTCACTAATATATATAACAGAATGACGTATACAAACCTTATAGACCTAACTCTATTCTTCAGATACATGCAAATACAAAAGATCCCCTCCATTCTCCAAGAACTTTCTCCTCCACAGAGGAAAGAAAAATGCATTTCTTCGAAAACCTTGCAAGAGCGTTAAATCAATTTGAATGGAAGGAAGGCGCCACCAATCACCAGGGTATACAGATCTTTCAGGGCACTGTTTTTATCAAGTGTGATCTCTTTCTTCATCTTTAACTGTTGGCCTACGTGTCAGCATTGGACTTGTGCACTCATCACCACTATCAGATGATGCAACAGAAGACACAGACGAGTCAGGGATTGATTGCGTCAGGGGAGTTGGTTTCTGTGTTTGATTTCTGAAACTCTGTGATGCCAAAGATGTGGGTGGTCTAGGTGGTTCAGTAGTTGGATGTCCTTGGCCTTCATCGGCAAGTCGCTTCCAGAAGGTTCATGACAGTAGGAAGGAACCTCGATGAAATTGAAAGAAGCCCTGACAGCTGCACCAACACCACATCAAGTGTATTAGTTTTTTTGCATCAGCTTTGCTAAAACACACCAGCAAGAAAGATTAAAAATCTATATCTACAATGGATCCAACACAGCATGGAGGCATGAACCTCATTTTGATGAACATAAATATGACTATTTTATATCTTACGTTTTGAACTCTTATGCATCCAACAATGGTTTCACTAACCAACCTCACTTCTCTCGTTGGCAGTTTCAACTTTCAAGTGATTAGATATATAGACAAATACCTTAAAATTAAATCCATTTCTCACCAGTGCATAGATATCAAGTCAAAGTTAAAATGTCTTTACAACTTTTTGCTACTCATAGACTTATTTATCAAGATTTTGAAAATTATAATTTCAAACAGTAAGCACACATTTTTCAACGAAAGATGCAAGTCGGAATAATTTACTATTCACTGAAGTACTGGTCTACTGGAAGTCAAATTCCATACAGAGTCTTGTGAATATGGAAAGGTTTGGGTTAATGTAGAAATACAATCAAGCATTAAGACCATGTGTATAGCATGCATCTACTATCACTCAGCTAATATTGCAATCTACTGCTAATGTAATTCTGCAGTCGCTAATTGCATGAGAACTATAGCTTACAGAAGGCGTTGCAGTTTTGCATTGTCTGTTCCTTTGCACTCAAAAGATGCCAATATAGTGATCTGTTACCCCTTTTTTAAGATTTACTGCCATAACGTCTGATTTTCCTTTTACATTACTGTCCTACACCCTTAATTTAGAATAATATGGAAGAAAAATATAGACAAGATAACTAGCAAACCCAGTGCTTGATACTCACGGTGCCATTGCGGAACTCCCCTGGAATGTCAAGTTGTGACCATATGGCTTTTGTCAATAAGTAAACAACAAAGACTACCATGAGATAAAGAGGATTCCTGTTTCATCAGCAAAAAGAATACAAGTAACTAGAGGTTATAAGTGACTAGATTTTCTTCAACTGAACCATGAACATCAATTCATTATATCTATTAAGATAACTTGGTTAGAAGTAATTACTTCAATAGGAGCATAAATTCGTTAAATCCAAGAACAATCATCGCCAAGATGGCCCATGGAGGAGGTAGCCAGTTGTTACTTCGCTTGTGAGCTTCCTGAAGATAACAAAGTAAGATATATTACATAAAGCAGCCAGCCATACAGAACAATATATTCCCCCGAGAAAAGAAAAGTACCAAGTAGATGATACACTTTTGGGAGGGAAACCAAAAATCTGAGGAAGAGAGTGCATGGATCATATGTGATTGATGCACTCCAAAAGTTGTGTGAATTTTGTAACAAGACAGGGATTCACTCATCAGTCAATCACATAGTGTACAAGTACAAAGTACGTAAAGAATAGAGCAGAACAGAGGCAAAAAACAACATCCACACGCTGAGGAGAGATAGTGCACATGTTGCTGTGGTGGACATAAAAACTTTTGCTTTCAAAATTTCCAAAAATCCTCAAGTTTTTGAATGAGTTCCCCCAATCCCAACTCCCACCCCACCCCACCCCACCCCACAGGGTTGTTTTGGAAGTACGTTAACAAGACCAGTGAAGAAAAACATGTAAAAAGCCACCCAAACAAAAGTATTCAAAGAAAACAATTTGACTATTGCCAAGAAAACAATCAAGACTCCATGTGCTATACAGGTAAATAGACTGAAGCGAGTTACCCTTCTGAAACAAATACCATTAGCGCTCGAAAAATATTAACAGCACTTGCCACATCCCTTCTCCTTAACGTTATTATGCCTTGGATTATCGGCTCAATACAACCAAACAACTGTACAAAAGAAGTAACATACTTGTGAGGAAATAGCTTGAGTCACTGTATATTCAGTTTCAGTCTTAAACTGCCTCCACAAAGCCTTGCATTGCACTGGAGTAATCAGCACATCCTTTGGGGAGACCTGCATTGAAGGAATTTTTTTTAGAAACAATACTCAGGAACTATTACCAAAAGAGGAAAACATAAAAGGAAGGAATATAATACTTCTTCCCATGTGTTTGAGGCAAGCGGATCTGCAGAGGTTCCTACACTGCTCTGTTGAGACCCAGAAACAGAAACAGTTCCATCCATTAGAGAAGAAAAGAGTACATTCTCAATCTTATCTGATTTCTCATCCAAGCGTAACGCAGCCATTACAGACAAAATCTTCAAGGACTGCAACACGTTTAGCGACCATTAAATACAAAAGGACAGGAAGACAGTAAAACCAAATGCAGAAGATTATGAATCTCAAAATCCTGTGCCTAAAAGTAATTATAGAATAGTATTCAGAATAGTAATACCGCAGCACGTGCGTCTTTTGTTATTTTTCTAATGTCTTCTTTCCCAGTCCAAACCCTTGGCATTGAATCATTGTCACGACTGAACACTGCTGAAAACCTAAACATGAAAAAAAGATGGTTACCAACAAAATAAAGGAAAAACAAAGCAGACAAAGTTTCAGAGGATGAAAATAGGGACCTGTCCTTCATTCGGGTCAGCACCTTCCCAGCTTCTTCTTTTGCTTTTTTCTCCACAATGCTTCTTGCGAATTGCCGTAGATCCAGAACCATTTCATTATAAGTTGCTTGGTCCAGCTCAAAACCAGAGAGTGATGTTGAGAACTTTGAAAGAGCAGACTCAGTTTCATGTCGAAGTAGTCTTCTAATTGATGCCCAAGTGTCTCGTCCAGAAACATCTAATAGGGATTCCACAGGTTCAATGAGTGCTTCACTGAGTTGTTTCTACAAATCGCAAACACATCTTTGATGAATTTCCAGTTAAAAAGTAGCAGGTGTATCAAGGACGATATGTCTATGGGTTCAACAGGCTACTTATACTAATTGGAGCAGTTACAAAAATGAGATCTTAGGCACAATACCTCATATTTGGCTTTCAATTCTGACAATTTCTCACTTCGCACAGATGCTGCATGTGCTTCTATATCACGTCGAAGTTTTTCTCTGACTCTTGTAGGATCCCAGTTGGCCTGCTGTATGGCAGCATCTGGAAATCAAAACACAAATGAGCTGGATATTAAGCATGTATATATCAGCAACATAACAAACATAATTTAATATTTCAAGGGAAACTTTTTCACAATTTAACAAACATTGGACATCACAACTTATGGTTGTAAAGAAGTTTGTCAACTGTCTATAGCCCCAGAATGACCATTATAAGGTACCAATGTGGATAACTGTGCAATTGAGTTAAGCCCACCTGCAGCGCCTTTATCAAATTCAGACATGCAAAACTGGGTACACACACGAACTGATGCAGCAAATGGTTCTCCTTTGTTAAATGAATGTTCTAGTCCTTTCTTAAAATTCTCAAAAGCTCTAGACCTTAGATGCCCCAACATGCACTGGTGAGCAGGTTGCACATACTGCACAATACAGAAGAGACAACTTTAAGCTACAACACACAAATCCTTATTAACACACAAACCTTCTGCATCAATTTTTTTTTTTCAATGATAAACACGTTATTTATATTGAGTTCCCCAGGGGGCTCAAAGTAACACAGACCCACTTTGCTCAGCAGTACAATTATAAAATGACAGAAAATATGCAAACATATAGGCACAAGGATTCCAAAATTTGTGGAAACAAATGAATAGAAACGTTCCTTAACGTCATTAGGAGTTCATGACAGAAGCATCTCAAGCAGAGACACACTAACGGACTAATCATTCAGAAGCTCAATTAACTTTTTACATGGAAAAGAGAAAACTATGAACACAGATGCACAGAGCTGGAAATAAATTAACCGATAAATAAAATATGAAGGATTCTCCACCAAGTGACAAAACCAGGATAGATCTGTTTGAGAGAGTTATGTTATATCCTTACATTTAAAGCCTTCGTCTCCAACTGTTGTCGTTTCAAGCATTCCTTACTTCTTCTTCTTGAAGTAGATCGCCTCCTTGTCATATCTAGGAGGGATATAAAAAATGATCTTAATATAACTAGTATGATGCACATGCAGAAGCACGTGTTTTAGTGCATGTGAGAGTAACACGTGTAGCAAAAAAATGTCTAGACAGCTGTAAAAGTAGCCGACCTATATTTCCTTTTATACCCTTACAATACGATATATATTACAATATTTGACAAAAGCAAACACTGAAATTTAATAATTCAAATAGGGACAAAAAGGTCCTATAAAAGTGACCAAGAGATTTAGAGATACATAAAAAATTAATTTTTCACTATTGCAGGACTGTAGATGAGGATCGCGATTTTTAAAGTAGTTTAGATAGTTGCGGGTGAGTAGTAGTAGTACATAAACAAACTTAGTCGTTTCATTGCGTTTATTCAATTATTGTTAGTATCAAGATTTCCTTTTAAAGCTGACTTTGCTGTCAAGCCGTAGGAATTCTATCCGTGGGAGAGTCCCCTGATCCCCTAAATTTCGTAGATAGAAGTACAAGGCCTTTAGCCAATGTGCTGGCCAAGAGGAATTTAGGTTGATCCGGTATCGTCAGTAGAGTGGCAACATGAACATTCTATCCAGTAAATTTACGCGTTCGTAGTAAACTTACAACTATTTCTCAAGAGAACGCAATCTAAGGTGTACCAGGGAAGTTTTGAACTGCCGCTGCACTATTATTGTCATGAAGTAAAGCATATCACAGATATCAGTCACGAATTTTATTATGTGGCATTATATCAATTGCCTTCCGGTAGTCCACGTGTGTCTCAGTCACTAATTCTTTTTTTTATTCTTTTTTTCCTTTTTGTTTTTATTTCTTATATACAAAGTGCAATTTGGTTTGTCACTAATATCATTTGAGAAGTATTATTGAAAGCTTTCCCAAAACTTTATATTTTCCTTCAAAACCCCTACAAAAGTATAAACGGACACCCACCTCTGAACTTAAATTCCTACGCTTTCTGTTAGTTACATTGAAGAAAGAAGTGCCAACAACGTAAAAGCATATCTAGGCCAAAAAAAGATGTCCTTACTCTGAAAGATGAATATCGAGGATGGTGCTTAGCTTTTTCCCAAAGCCTGATACTGGGCCAGTTTTAACTGATGCTTCCAGTGCCAACCAACTCTGAAGAATATGAGGACAAGCTATAAGTCCTCTAACAGCTTACTAAATAACAATTAAGTACTTATAATTGTATTCTGGATATATCGGTTACCTCATCTGAAGTCAAACAACTGAACTTTTCATTCGCAATCTCTTCACACCGAACAGTGGCAACCATAACCTAAGTAGCAGAAAAAAATGATATTGATTGCTTAAAAATAGTAAAACATCATTTCATAAAAAAAGACGAGAAAAGTATGTAACTCTTAAATACCTTGTGAGCAGGAAGGTCAAGGTCTCTATTCTCCTTTATAACTTTCCATATTTGTTGTGCACTGAAAGAAAACGCTGACGCAGGAACAACCCCACGCCTATCTCCAGCGAGACCCCGTGGAGCAATGGAATGGAAAAACCGCTGCCGTAAGACTGCCACCTGCATTAGACACGTGTAAATCTATCAACTCCCACCAGTAAACTTCTAAAAGTAATAACATATTTGTATAAACCTAAGTTACATTGACACGGATAGGTGTGTCCATTATCAGACACAGATCTGAAGTGTCTGACACGAAAAATATCAAAATTTGAGGTAAATCACATACAATGTGTCTGATATGTGTCCGACATGGACACGCGGATATCACGTATCCGACCGCGGTTTTTTCAAAATATGGCATGTCCATGTAACATAGGTATAAACTATAAAAACGACAAATTAGTTATTTGTTGGATCAGACATTGGGTGCTGATGAAAATGACACCAGTTAGAAGATAACCTAGTCAAGTAAAGATAAAGAAAACCCATAAACTTAGGGCTTTAAGATAGTACTCCCATAAATTCTTTTAAAACATAAAAACAGAGAGAGGTTATAAAAGTCTGGTATATGAGGAGCCACCTGCTCTTTGAATTGGTCTTCCTTCTCTTCATAACTAGGTAATGCTGTAACCTCCACCTTCAAAGAAAAGTTGGGTTAGATGAACTGAAGTAGTCATTTTTACTAATTCTGACTGAAAAGTTTGAACTTCTCCATTGCCATACATTGAAAAACTCACTGAGAGGAGTGCTTTTATGATCACTGGGCTTTGAAACAGAATGCCATATCTGCATGAATGGTTAATATAAAATTTAATGGAAAAGAAAAGGAAGAAGCTTCAATAAAGGCACCAGAATGACTACAATACATAGACAAGTATACCTTCTGTATGTCATCCCTCAGAACTGGCTCTAAATGTTCAAGTGGAGTCTACATAGACAATTACAAACAGGATAAAGGAATAAGAAGTGCAAAAGAACATGATATCTGAAAAAGACAGTGTCTGATCACAAACCTTTGTTTTATCACGAATAACAAAAAGAAGTGTTGTTTTGCGAGGACTGAATAAACGCGTCATGACCTATACCATTGAACAGACAACTTTCAATATTAAAGGGAAAATCGGAGTGTCAAATCAGGACAAAAATCATAAAAAACATTATGCTAGGGAATACCTGGAAAACTGTTTTCAATAGAGGTTTGTTAGCTGCGTGCTCTCGACCAATATCATGACACCACCTAATGACAGTCACATTGTTCAGTCAAACGAATTATAAAGTAGCTCGATTAAAGGCCTCTATTCTCCACGGCGTAGGGAAACTGAGTCTCCCACAGTCCTAATTTATGAGCTGAAATTCTACTTAGGAACTCACATGTTTATAAGTACAATATCTGCAATGGCCAAAGCAAAGAGGGCACTCTGTTTCTCAAATGTCGTATCATCCTGAAATTAGAAAAATCAAACGTTGATTAAGCAACTAAAAATCTATCTCATGTGACAAATTTTGAAGAAGGTAGGTTGCCTTCCGTCGAACAATATAAGTTGTTCTCTTCCTGGGAATTGGTA
The DNA here is from genome assembly GCF_015680905.1 of Coptis chinensis. Lineage (NCBI taxonomy): Eukaryota > Viridiplantae > Streptophyta > Magnoliopsida > Ranunculales > Ranunculaceae > Coptis > Coptis chinensis. The sequence goes on from NC_141464.1 coordinate 82,972,719, forward strand.
GCTCTTAATTTTTGAAAACCAAATATGATTTCATCTATCAATAGCTTTCCTAATAGAAATGTATCATCAAATCTACTAAATGTCCAAACCTCCTAGATACACAAAAAGTCCATTGCAAGCATATATTTCTATTCGTCTAAAAAGAAAAGAATATTGATTCTTAATGGACAGATAATCACCTCGCCTCTTTCCCTCCCATCAGTACCCTCCAAATCCATGGCAATTGTGCAAGGCTGAATGCCAACACACTTCGCTATCCAAATTCCCTTGGTTGTTTGACTCCTGCAACAAAAGTAAATTATAATAGAAATATATTGTAGTTTAGATTAAAATTCGAAAAAACATTTGAGATCTTTTTCTATGCATTTATATTTAGATTAATGAGAGGAAAACAAATCTCTTTCTAGGAACTCCCTCAACGAGGGTTCCTACACTTCTGGTAATCACAACTGTATATCAGTACCTACTCTCAACTATACGCTTTTGTTTACATATCTTAAAAGATAGTAACAGGCTAATCGAAAACTACATTTGTGTTGGTCCAAGACGGTTTGACAATTTTATATAGGAGTTTTGTCACCAAAAAAATCCTGCATAAAATATATTACCAAAATAAAATTATAATAAAAATTTAAAACAAAAAATAATACTAACCTCCCCCTGAATGCATCCATCTCTCTGAAATTCGTATGGAAAAGATGGTTCAACAAAGTACTCTTCCCTATTCAAAAAACACAAATGGTCATCCTCTTGGTGAATAAAACTCCACTTCATCTCCAAATAATATAACAATATTACCAATACTAAAATACACTTATTTATCATATTTTTACGTCAACCCAAAGACCATACAATGTGAAACAGGTAACAATCTTATCATTTTTAGGATGTAATTTACATACTTTCCTGGTACTTTACAGATAAAGCAATAAGACCATACATTTCTTCACAATATGTTGTTCCTCAAAACATAAACTTTTCTATCATGCAAATTATAATCATACAGTAACAGAAAAAAACATTATAACTTAATAGTAACATAAAAATCAACATTAAATGCACAAACAAACCTCCAAAGATTAAAACTTTAACTCAATCATTACAAATGAAACCCGGAATGATAAAAATTGAAGGACTAACCACTGCTTTGTGGGCCCATGATAGCAACAACAGCATAAGAAAGACCACATTCTGAAAGTTTAACAGTTTGAATAAAATTCTCAAGTCCATTTATATTGAATTCTCCACTTGCATCTATTAATTGTGTTACACAACTTTCCTCCTCCTCATTCCCCATTACTGCTACAATGTTTCAAAAAAAAAACCAAGAAAGAGATGAAAGAAAGAAAGAGAAAAAAAAAAGATTGTTTATTCTTTGCGTGTTAAGGTTTTGTTTTGAGGTGTTGGATTTTTTTTTTGTTTTGACATTAGAAGAACATTCTTTTAGTTTAATGATGATTGAGATTTGTACGTGGATGATTGTGAGGGACCCACGTAGTTAGAATATTTTTGTTTTTATTTCTGTTGTAATCAAAGCTAGGTTATTTTTCGGTGTGCTCAGGCTTATGGTATTATCGTGAGACACAGTTAGCATCAATTTTTTTTAAATGAAACTGATCATGAATGAATATTAATTTGCTACTGAACTACCACTATGTTTCAGAATACTAGATAACTGCAAGGCAGTGGGGGCGTGAGCGGAGGTGGAGAAGAGAGAGGGAGAGATGAGTTTGTGGTGGGGAGAGAGAGAGTTGGGTTTGGTTGAGAAGGAAGGAGGGAGATTGAAACTGTGTAAATCACTCTTAGATTGTGAGAACAGTTTGGAGGAGAGATTGGGAGAGGTTGGAAGCGAAGACGGGAAAATGAGAGAAGATGAGGTAGGTCAGACGCAAAGTAAGGGTTATTTAGGGGTAGGGACAGACACATGGGAGAGTGACACATATAAAGTGGTTTTTTGTGAGAGTGTTGAATAGTGACCTCAAGAGTTCGCTCACGCTCACGGATTAATTCATACTTGCGCTTTAAAACAATTGTTGCTATTGTAAAGAGTGATTGTAAAATAATGGTTTTCTGTTCAAGGTTATATATAATGTTATAGCACAGTTAATTATTTTTGTTTCATATATATATTCTACTAAACGTTGTATGCTGATACTACTATGTGTTTTGTGCATTATTCTACACTTCGTTTTGCTTAATTGGTGTATTGATCTACACTTGTTTTAAGTCTTTATCACTTCTAAAATAGCATTGATCTGTACATGTATATGGTATCAAGGCTTATGTTTTCTTCTTGTTTCATAGTGTTCCCAGTAAAGTCTGATTTCTTATCGAGTCATAGCAAACTTGCCAATGCTCTTGCATGGAAGAATGGCAATTAGTGTACAGGTACCTAAAAGAGATCCTTGCTTAACAGCACTTAACATAAAAAGATTTTGATCGCATCAAACTATTAGGAGAGATAGATGTATGTATTAGGGGTGAATTGAAGAGTCACTTCCTCAAACCTCATTTTCTTTCGGAGTTGGACCAATGTAGGAAGGCTTTCTTCAATGAACGTGAAGAAACTAAAACAAACTTCATTATTTTACCTGGGAAGAAACTAACTAGCTGGCAAACCAGTAAGATGTGGTGGATTGGGAGTGAAAGATTTAGATACCAAATGCTATAAAGGCTTTGTACGTTGTGGAATTCCATATATGTGTATATATGTATGTGATCAGGGGAAAATATACAAGAACTTGGAGATTTTACCAGACTGGAGACCACATCAACAAGTAGTCAGCAATTTGAACCCGTTACATGATATAAAGATCAGATACCTCATACACATACATATAAGCACAATTTGATTTAAGGTCATCAGTGGCATTGCCTAAATCGTTAACAATCAAGCTAGTTTTGGGGTGTGGGCCTTGTGAGGGGCCATTGAAGGTTCCTGGAATTACCTGCGTCACCAACCCGAGTCAGAAAACGAGTCACCTTCTTTAAATACAACACCTCATTTCCTTAAATACCCCTTTATCACAACTCCTCCTTTCTTCTTCTTCTTCTTGCATACTTACAATCGCAATTACTTAAAGGTAATTTCTTTATTTGACTCTATTTTTTTTACCCGTTATTGTTTATTTGATTCCAATTGTTTAAAATTTGCAAAATTTTGTAGTTGTATAGTTTTTGATCTTGTTAAGAGTTAAATTAGGGGTTTTTTTTTATTAGTTTTGTGCAAAGTTTATCTTTTTATGCATTTCTTGTGGTTTAGTTGGTTGTGATGATTCATTCATGCTACTCATTGTTTGTGGATTTAGGTTTTTCCCATTTTTGGCTTCTAAGGTTATTATTCCTGCTAAATATTAACTTGTCTATGCAATTTTATCAGTGATAATTTGTTTTGGTTTTAGGGGTTTCGACTCTTAATTTGGGATAAATATTGATAATTATGACCACTCCTAAGGTGAGGCGTCCTCTAAAAGGGTATGTAGGGAACAATAGGAGGAGGAAGTTGCTAGATGTTGACCTCAATGTTCCTCCAGGTGAAGCTCTGGAAGGGAGGGCAGGAAATGCTGCAAATCCACAGCTGCCGCCGCCACCACCACAGAGAGGTGAGCAAGAATCAGGAGGCAGCTGTGGTTTTCCAGTTTTGCAAGAACCTGCTATGATAGATGTAGAGGCGATTGATGATGAAGTTGTCATATCCTCTCCTAGGCGTTTTGCTGAAGTATGATTTCTTACTATTTGTTTTTTGTTTGATACACTTTGTGTTGATGTTAGCTTTAGATGCCTTCGTGGAACTGAATTCTTGATTTGATTACTTCAGGAAAAGAAGAAGGCTAGAAGGAACAATAATGTAGTTGTGCTTGAAGCTCCACGTGTGCACCCAGGAAATTCAGGTTTGTCATCTTTTGTTTCGAACTTACATGTTATCATATACGCTGTAGCGTGAAGGAAAGAATGTGCTGTTATAGAAATGCCTGTTGAAGAATAAGGTTAACTAGGTTTGATTACCATTCTTATATGCATTGTCCTTCTCATGGATAGGGTGTTTGTTGGAATTTACCCTATGAAATACCGTAGACGACTGCTAGCGGGCTACTCAAGTTGTGAGTTGCATACATATACAGTATACACAACAATCTAAATACATTGACACACACATATGTCCACATCCGACATGGATGCAAAGTGTCTGACACGGCGAAGTACCGAATTAAGGAATATCACATACTATTTGTGTACGCATCGTGTCGACATGGACACTTATCCGACACAGATTATTTCTAAAATATGGCTAGGCCATGTAACATAGCATTTGAGTAAGTCTATCAAAATAGCAATATTCTTTTGTGTTAACAGTTAACTCCAAGCACCCAAAAGCAAAAAACGTATGCATCTCCTTACACCCAATATCTCATCTACTACCTTTGTCGATGTCCTTGATATTCTTTCAATTGCTCTTTCGTATATATTGAACCATATCCATGTCGACATCCTTATAATCACTTTTGTTTAGGAATTGTATACTTTCTTCCTTATTTCACTCTAAGTTTGCAATCAAGATGGAATCTTAAAGTCTATTATTAAATTATCACCAAGACCACTTTAATCCCAAATTCCCAAGTTTGATAGTTTGAAATTGGAATCTCAGAACTAACCTTGTTTTTTGCGTGAATGCTTTTCTTAAATGCTGTAGATGTACTGCCTGTTGAAGATGATTTGAATGAACCTACCATTGGTGAGAAACTTGCAAGTTTAGAGTTACTTGAAGATGATAAAGTCAAAACTCCCGAAATAGAGATGACTTCTCCCAGCACTAAGCCACCAAGTGCAGATTCAGTTCATGTGTTGCTCAAGCAGGCACTACTTGCTGATGACCGTGCATTATTGTTGGATTGCTTGCACACGCGAGACGAAAAGGTTTGACACTCTTATGTCTTATCCTAACAAAATAGGGTTAAAGTAAAGTTTTACTAAAATTTTAATTAATTTCTGGGACCAGGCATGTATTCTTTGTCTTTAGATGTTAATATGCCTATGCTGCGTATCTGTTAACTTGAAAGAGATTACTGGCCATTTGTTGCCAATGCCATTGTCTGTACTGTACTGATCAGCACATTGGATTGTCTCAGGTTATTGCAAATTCAATCTCCCTTTTGACTCCATCAGACGTTCTCAAGCTCTTGGATTTCTTGATTTCTATAGTTCAGTCAAGGTAAATTGTCTGTGATATTCATGGGTTGTTGGATTACACACATCTGATATTTATGAATGTTTTAACTGGTTACCTCTGTACCATACAAATCTGTGTCTGAACATTGAATTCACAGAGTACAGAACAGAAACATTTTTTGTTCTCCCCCCTTTTCATCCGAGTAAAATTTGATTGGAGTCAAAACAAAATTAGCACTTCCATTTATGGTTGTTATTTTTGTATCCAAATTCCAAAACACTTTGGTGGATTTTAATATTGTGCATTTTTAATACCAGGGGTGCAGTCGTAGTTTGTGCGCTCCCGTGGTTGAAAAGTCTGCTTCTTCAACATGCAAGCGCTATTATGTCCCAAGATTCTTCTATACGTGCACTGAATTCTCTATATCAGGTCTCTCTCTCTCTCTCTCTCTCTTGTAGAGGTATACTGTATTGCAACCACAAATTCAGATGTTTTCTGACACAGATTTACTTCCGATTTATTTACTATCTGGATATTTATTTGTCTTGCAGATTATTGAGTCTAGAGTTTCGACTTTTCAGTCAGCTCTTCAGCTATCTAGTGTTTTGGATTACCTTTTTGTAGGGGTGAGTGAACTTAGATTTATAAAAGGAGGTCTTGGTGATAATACTTCTTGCTAATCCTATTTCACTTTCAACAGATTTATGATGACATGGCTGATGAGTCAAATACTTTTTCACCCACTATTTATGAAGACAAGGATGAAAGTGATGAGGATGAACCTGATGATGCTACAGAAACTGATAATGAGAGTGATGAACCACCACCAATAAATGGTTTTAGTGATCTTGATGTGAGTGATGGCATGAGTGAGTGACATTATTGTTAGTAATGGATGCAGGTATTTGGAAGAAAGGGTGTAGAACTCCACCATACAGATGTATCGTCCCATTTCTGCAGACGCTACGGGTATCCATCGCTTGCTGCTTGTGGTGTTGTATTAAAGCCTCAGGGTTTTATGCAAAGTTTTGACCTTAGGCGATTGTATACTTTTTCAATGCGTTTATATGAATTATTATTTTATGCTAAATTGTATCCATCGATTACTGCGTTTGGTGTTTGTATTGTTGCGTTTAGCATCAGGATTTTACTAAAGTTTAGACCTTACGTGATTCTATACAATTCTAATGCGTTTGTATGAATTACAGTTTTAGGTTCAGAGTATCAAGAACGTGTTTGGAGTAAAAAATCCTGACCTTTAGTGCCATGCATCACGTTCTAATGACCTGGGAACCCCCTCAACCCTCCTTGATGTCCATATGAGCTTTACATGTAGCAAGTATGAGAATGAACTAGAAGTAGACAACTCGTAACTATTCTCTGGCTCAGTAACAGTTGTTCCCATGAACACCCTTGCAGTTTCATGTATTTGTCACCAAGGTTGATGCTTCATCTTTTCTCCTCTTTTTCCAAAAACAGCACACGCAGCTCTTCCAAGTGTATTGTCTTGTTCAATGTTCCATCTTCTATTTTAATCTCTTTTCTCACCTCCTCGGCCATTTCAGGAGCTAATAGTGACGTGAAATATAATGCCCAGTTAAACAGTTTAGCGTTTTTTTCATCCACGTTACATATATAAGCAACTCACAGAAAACAATTCGATCCCCCATGGTTGATACTGCAAGTCCCATGATTAAATAGATTTTCTAAACAAACAAACCTACAAGAAGAAGATCTTCCTTCACCATCTATCAAGAGCTTGACAGATCAAACTATTCTTTTATCAACTCTTGCACGACGCTCGTGTCTTGGTCACTTACTCAGCAATAACATAACAGTTGATTTTTCGATACATACGATGATATGAAATGAAGTACTTACAGATGTCTCAATACCGAAATAGAAGCAGCAGAACATACCCGAACCAGCGCAGTGCCACCTATATATATTTAATATTCTTGGCGTGTACATAACTCTGTGACTCCTTCAAACGTAGTTTACCAAATTCACCAAGCGTTTAATCTCGGCTGTTTCTTAAAATTATTCATGATGGCACTTGCTTCTGAGATTTGAAAACCGTTTTAGTAAAAGAAACACACACACACACACAATATATAACTCTTCCAAAAGTTCTCTTATAAGTAAGACTCCAAAACTAAGTTTACTTGTAAGCTAATTAAGCTACTTTCCTTTTGAATCGGAAGCTGATAACATCTGTTATTGATTTCTCGCACACACCATTTCTCCATTGCATCTTGAATTTTCACCTGAAGGTGTAATTGTAATTATATGGTATCATAACGTTGCTTATTCTCCAGCTTCCAATATTTGAAAACACATTATATATAGAAAAAATTACATATCTTACCTGATTATGTAATATTGGATGTACATTCCCTTTCATTGATTTCCACTATTTAGAACTGTTTAGAAAACGATCATTCTTTTTTAGCATGTCACTGCCTCCATAACAGCAATTGCCTCAAATTGGGCATAATAAAATCACACATTCAACTGATTCGTGCGATCTAGTAGCCTCTCAAAGAGTTCACCTTACATGTCTCAGGTGTATAAGTACCTTCCACATGCACCAACTCTTGCATATCCAATAAAGTCGTTGTTGAGCTACTCCAAGTTCAAATGTATTTCTACCCTTCTAAAATGCTCTTTTTGGTGAAGCAATTGTCTAGAGCCAATTCCAAGAACTCCTCGTACAAAATCCTGCAACCCCAAGCATAAGGTCCAACTCGAGTATTTTCTAAAAGGGGTAAACATGAACAATAATGCACCCTCCTCTAATAGCGTGAATAAGGTTAATAATTATTGTATACATAGACTATCAAAGTTTCTTAAATATTAGGAGCAATCCAGAAAATTGAATTTACCAGACAAATTGATAAACAGTATAACCATACTCACATAATGTTATCCCCAATCTAAATAACTATATAGTGGGATCATAATTTCCAAGGAGAAAAACAAAATTCACCAACACAGAAAGGAGAGATGCAAATAATTACCTCTACCAACGCCCCTGTCCAGGATTAAGCCCAAGAAACACATTCATTCCCTTAGAAAGATAAATAACATCATTAGAGTTGGCCAACGTAGCAGCATTCTCTCGCGCGGCTTCAAGTATCCTAATCTGAATTAGTCTCATACCAAAGTCGCACCATAAATCAACTAAGCAGCTTTCACCTTCATCTCTAATAGCCATTGCTCTGCTTTCGCCACCACAAACTTAGACTTCTTCGCTTCCTGCTGGCTGCTGCACAACTTGTTTTTGTTCCACAACAATATAATAGAAAACTCCACCCCATACGACAAATGAGTTATCGCCACATCATCTAACACAATATTAAAATCCCTTCACGTACTAATGCCAACACTTGGGGACGTTCAGTTAACACTTGTTCGGCTTCAAACTGCTTGACAACTACTTTAAGTGCTTCATTACATGTGGAAGGAAGGACTTTGTAGTCATACTCTACACCAAGAATTTAGAAATTTCGGGATGTGATTAATTTTAACTCATGCCTAAGCACAGACAATCATCACTGGCTTAAATTTACCCATGTCAAATTTTGATCCCCTCTTTACATCTAAATTATGATTTGCAATTACTATTGCCTAAATTATATACGTCTCAACCAACCTCACTTACAATCTAGACTTGTACATGCGTTCCATAATGCCAAAAGTTATTATCAATTTTCTGATTACATGACATACCTGTTAGATAGTCATGGACTCATGGCAGCACAGATAGATAGAGGCTTCGGTAGAAATCACGCACTCACGTACTCATGTATTTATTTACTTCAATTTGCCATTTGAACTTACCTTTCTACTTCAACGATATGTTCCTAGGTTCCATGTGGATGGCTACTAATATTAGAAGATCAATCTCTATAGATTCTCAATGCACCCATAATTGTTGTTGTATCTGCTTTGTAAGACCAGGTCATCTATCTTCAAGTGAGCAATTAATCAACTTCTAAGTTGTAGAAGAGAGGAGTCAGGCAGAGAGAAAACAAAAACTACTACAACTTCATTTCCCTATATTACTTAAAGTTCGAGAAAAAAAAAGGCAGAGAGAACAAAAACTACTACGACTTCATTTCCCTATATTACGTAAAGTTCGAGAAAAAAAATTCTCTAGAACCGTAGTGTAAACATGAGGCAATTAAATTAGCTAGGAAGCTGCAACAGAGAGCACAATGAAAGCAATGAACTAATGAACTTATCATACCAAAAGGTGCTGATGTTTCAAAAAAAATCTCTCAACACTAATGAGTAATTCAACCATTATGTTTCCTTAAGTCAGATTGAGGTGGATTGATCATTGTAAGCAAGGTTGGTAAAAATCCCAGCTAAAACATATAAATAATTACCTCTGGCAAAGGAGGAAATGTGGGCTTAGGAAGAGAATGTAAAGGGGTACTTAGAAAAGGTGGTGTTGTTACCAATTGTAGTTGAATATATATAGTATTATAGTATCGGCATTTTCTCTTTTACTCTCAACTCTTTTCAGCTTCATACATTGCGTATGTCTAACAAAAGAAATTTCAAGTTTGACGAGAAGATTCAAGTCTGAATGAATTGTTGTAAGCATCTATCAAATACTTCTATGTTGTCTGTTGCTATCTATAAAATGGCAGATAGATTTTCATTGTCAAGGCCTCTAGGGGAGAGCATAAGATAATCAACACCTGTTATGAAGTATTGTATTTAGGCATCGTGATCAATTAAGATCCAAAGAATGGCACTGCAAGACCACACACATAGAAATGTGTAATGCTCGTTGTATAGTATAACTTATGTGCATGCATGAATTGAAATAAGTGGCGCCAAGCCTGAGGGAATGTTATACGTTTGGTAATTTCTCCTCCAACCAGGATTATAGATCCCACTGAAGCAGCTAATCCCAAAGAATTACAACCAAAGAGGATCGGAATTGCATTAGCCATTAGGTTAAAATAATGCCCCTTAAATTAAAGAAAACAGACGTGAGAGGTATTGCTAGTTTGCTGTCATTGATTAATTCTAAAACAAATGTCGCTCATTTTACCTTAACAATAGACACAACCTTTAGCAATGATGGAGAACCAGATGTACCGAATATAAAAAAGTATGTTTCTTGTCTAGCTTTGTGATTGACAGAAGTTGTGAAGTTCTAGATGTTGTATTGGTACCTGACCTGATCAATCTCCCTTACATAATATAGGCTATTTCAAACAATGGACCAGAACGGCGTTGCGCATATAACATCTGATGAACTTTAAAGACTGATACTTGGGATTCAGTTTGTATTTGTAATGGATGAAGATTTTGTGGAACTAGTACTGAATGAAATTGATGCTTCTGGTGACGGTCAGATTCATGAGAAGGAGTTTGTTGAAGGAATCTCAAAATGGCTTATTGATAGTAAGAAATCGAAGGATACGAAAATTAAACAACGGCAGAAGCTTTGTTATGATTCTTCTAAGGTAAAGTATCATTGTCTACATCTCGTATAGAAGTTCTTCACATTTCTGTGTGACAGTTTCAGTATTACATCTGTAGGAAATAGGAACAGGCCAGAATCTGTTGAGTAACCAAGAGAATAAAAAAAATGCACATTTTGTCAAGAATATTTTTTGGAAGTAGCTTAAAGCTGCATCCCTGTTGTTGTTAGGTACTTCCATTATAGCTGTATTTTCAACACCTCTAATAAAATCTGTTGTTGGCTTCTCGAGTGCTGCAAACATTCCTTCCATGTTCATCTCCTATACCATATGGTGCCAATAGCTGTCAACTACAGAAGGGCGATTTCAGCCATTACAACTATACGGCAGAAAAAACAAAAATATGCTTCTTGAACACTTTCAGAGGTATGTTCCTCAATACCAAACTTTTTTTTAGATTACAGAAGTTATTTTCGCCAATTCAGTCTCATCCTCAATTTGTTGTGCAAGTTCTCTAGTAGGAGCCATAACAACAGCATAAGGACCCCTCAGCCTCATTTTCCTCACTCATAGGTGGCAATCTAGATGTATAAGTCAACATAGGAAGTACGAAAGCAGCAGTTTTACCTGACCCAGTTTCCGCAATCCCAATCACATCTCTCTGTTGCAACCCAAGTGGTATCGCTGCCATCTGAATAGGAGAAGGTGTCTTATACCCGGCTTTATCCACCGCTTTCAACACCCATATCATCCATTTCACTGCCCACCATCCCAGCAACCATTCCAACAACCATCCCTTCACTTCCAACTCTGCCAACTACAACTTATGAGGATATCCTTGGGATAGCCGGGCTATGCCTCTTTATTTTTTTGATAATAACCATTTCGGCATTTCCTATGCAACTCCCAGTCCCAGGACATGTACGGCCAGAGTATTCCCTAATTTCTTAATTAGGAAATGGAATATAATAACCATTTCCTATGCAACTCCGAGGACATGTATGTTGGGAGATTTCACTAGAAAGTCACACCTCAATCTAGTTACTTTCTTTCCCAAATGATTTTAACTTGGAGCTCACACCAAGGAAATCACCCACCCAAGACTTTGGTAGTTATCACAACAACCTCAACAAAGCAAAACCACTACAATATCATCACAATTCATAGCAACAATAATAATGGAAGTAACAATGCAAAGAGACACAAAGATTTAGGTGGTTCGGTAAATGTTACCTACATCCACACACAAGAGCCGAGTTTCCTTTATAACAAAGATTGGAGAGTTTACAAGAGATCAAGAATCAATAAGAAGAGGCCTCACTCAAACCCTAGCTCAACAGAGCTCCCACAATACCCTAGAAATGAATCTCTCAAAGTTATCCTTCAAAACCCTAATCTATTTCCTTTATATAGGTGTACATAGACAAAGGGAAGTAAAATGGGCTTGGGCGCAATTGAGCTTGAGCTTGGCCTGAAGGCATTTATAGGTGGCCTGGCGCCCCCCTTAAATCATGGCCATGAGTCTTGTGCGGCTGAGGTGAGCCAGCCAGTGCGCTGCCTGAGGTGAGCGAAGCTTTCATTAAACCATGGCGAGTGAAAGCGCTTTTTAGGTGAAGCCTTGCGCTTTCTTTTTAGGCATCGCTATTTGTTGCGGCGAAGGAAGCGCATGGACGCCGGCGGTCGCGCCCTCTTCATCGATGCGGGGTGAGTGTGGTATCACGGACAACCGAGCAAAGCTCGACGGTTCCAACAACCCAACAATCTCCCACTTGGAACCTTCGAGATTCTTCATGCACATCACATCTCAATTGTAACAACTCAATCCAAAACCAATATACTAAAGAAACACTTTCGGCTCATCCATCATGGTCTTCAAGCAAGAAGACCCACCGGGTTGAACACAACTTCAACTTCTCGATAGGGCGCGGCTTGGTCAACATATCCGGCGGATTCTCACTCCGCTTGGATCTTCTCAAGTGCCAAAACCTCATCCTCCAACAGATCGGATAAAATGATACCGGGAGACCAATGTGCTTGGTCCTAGAGTGAAAGGCGGAATTCTTGGCAAGATGTATAGCACTCGACTATCAACTGTAACACACTTCTCTCTTGCTTCATCCCAAGCTCTTCCATCAATCCACGTAACGGATCATCTCTTTGCTTTGCCTGCAGTAGCGGAACATACTCATACCGTGGTAGACAAAGCAACAATCTTACAGAATCGAAATCCAACTCACTGCGGTAGCACCTTGTAAAGACATAACCGATAGTGCTTCTTACTCGCGATCTACCTCACCGCAAAGTCGGCATCCACATACCCTTGCAAGTTCACAACACCCCTTCCATAACATAGGCATTTCTCAGTAGTACCTCTCGGGATATCTCAATATCCACTTCACGGCTTCCCAATGTTGCTTGCCGAGGATTAGACATAAATCTATCGACTCCCTTTGCTTGGGCTATATCCGGGCGTGTGCAAACCATGGCATACATAAGACTTCCAATGGCGGGCGATGGTACCTTAGCCATGAAGTTTCTTTCCTCAACAAATCTTGGGAGAGTGTTCCTTAGACAACTTGAAGTGGATCACCAAAGGTGTGCAAACCGGTTTCGCACTACCCATCTTGAACCTCTTCAAGTTACCTTCTCAATATACTTTCGACCGGAGACAACTCCGAATACCTTTACGCCTATCTCTTCGATCCTCATCCCTAGAATCTGTTTGCGCACCCAAATCCTTCATAGAGAACTCACTTGCTAACTTCTCTTTCAATCTCCCAATTTCGACATATCGGAACTTCGCTACTAACATATCATCAACATATAGCAAATGGGATGATGTAGCCGGAGTCGAACCTCTTGAAGTAGCAACAATGGTCGGGCGTTGCACTTATAGTAGCCATTTCCTTGCATGAAGTTATCAAACTTCTGTACCTTTGCCTAGGGGCTTGTTTCAAACCATACAAGCTCTTTCTCGAGCCTGCATACCATATTCTCTTTACCGCTTCTTGATGAAACCCTCCGGTTCTTTGCATGTAAATTTCCTCAACTAGGTCACCATGGAGGAAGGCGGTTTTAACATCCAACCGCCAAGATACAAATCTTCCACAAGCAACAATACTTTCAACACCGACCAAATAGTATTCGGTTTCACCACCGGAGAGAATATCTCTGTGAAGTCAATGCCTGCTTTCTGCTGAAAACCCTTGACTACTAGCCTTGCCTTGTACCTCTGGGAACCATCATGTTCCTCTTTGACTCTAAACACCCATTTGTTCTGTAGAGCCTTCTTGCCCATGGGTAGTTTGGCCAACTCCCGTGCCACAAGAGATGAGGGACTTCATCTCATCTTGCATAGCAAGCTCCCACTTGCTTGCATCACTCACCTCCAATGCTTCATCATAGCATTGAGGCTCGCCACCATCAGTAAGTAGCAAGTAATTCACATAGGTGGAGGGCGGATATCTTGAACTCGGTACATGTGGCCTGGATGTCTTCCTTGGGGCACGAGGTGGAGATGGACTCGGTGGTGTAGTATCCTCATTATTCTCTGAGTCACTACTACTGTCATCCTCTGACTGTGGGGCTCCCACTATACCACGACTTACATCAAAGTCTTCCAACTCAACATACTCTGTGCCTCTCTCTGTACCCGATTCCTTGGTTTGTGCTTCATCTCTGTCCTTGTACATCACCTTTTCATTAAACACAACATCTCTACTACGAATGATTTTCCGATTTTGATCATCCCAAAAGCGATACCCAAAATCATCACCGCCATAGCCAATGAAGGTGCACTTTAGTGACTTAGCATCAAGCTTGCTTCTAGCTTGGTCACTAATGTGGACATAGGACACACAACCAAAAACCTTCAAATGGGAAAGGTTCACATCCTTCCCGCTCCACACTTCCTCTGGAATCTTAAAATCCAAAGGCACTGATGGTCCTCTATTGATCAGGTAAAAGGCTAACATGCTAACACTTTTCGCCCCAGCTGGCAGGCAAGCACGCTGAATGTCGCATACACCTAGCTCTCTCTGTCGGTGTTCTATTCATCCGCTCTGCAACCCCATTCTGGCGAGGTGTCCCCTCGCAAAGTCTTTTCCATCTTGATGCCATTGTCGACCGCGATTTTAAAACCTGAATCCTCATACTCTCCACCGTTGTCGGATCTCAAACTTCTTTACTTTCAAGCTTGTCTCATTCTCAACCATGGCCTTCCAAGTCTTGAACACTTCAAATGCCGACTTGTGTCTCAAGAAATAGACCCACACTTTCCTAGTATGGTCATCAATGAAAGTCACAAAATATGACTTTCCGCCAAGTGAAGAGACATTAGCTGGCCCCGGACATCTCAGATGTATCAACTCGAGCCTTCTAGCTTTGAGTCGACCCATTCTCTCGAAAACTCACCCGCTTACGCTTTCCAAATACACGGTTCTCCACGAAGTCAATTTCATCGGACCAGAACTTTGGGAGTTTACCGAAAGAGTGAAGGATTTTCATTCCTTTCTCACTCATGTGACCAAGTCTGCGGTGCCAAACATTCGGATCCTCTTTGCCATGTGCCACGGCAATCGACTCACAACCATGTGCAGTCATGTAGAGAGTACCATCTTTCTTACCATTTGCAACAATCAATGAACCCTTCGAGACCTTCCAAGTATCACCAGTAAAGATTGTAACAAATCCTTCACTTGCCAATTGCCCCACAGAAATCAAATTCTTCCTCAAATCCGGAACATGTCTGACGTCCCTCAATAACCATGACGAGCCATTCATCTTGATATGCACATCACCCTTTGCCGACAATGTCACAAGGTTGGTCATCACCGAAAGACCGTTCCAAAGGTCACCTTCGGTGTAGTTCTCAAGGAACTCGATGTGAGGTAGCATGGAAAGATCTTGGCCGAATCAAGTACCCAAGACTCCTTCTTGTGCTCCATCGAACATATCAAAGCGTCATCTACCATCTCAACAACATTAGCTTCTTGATTCTTTTCTTGTTCTTATTAATGTTGTTGTTGTTTCTTGGTGCTTGGGCAATTGGGGCTATAGTGGCCTACCTACCACAATTATAGCACACCACTTCACTTATGTCTCGAGGTTTGTGTTCAACGCTTTGCAATTGGGAGGCTTGAGATTTCGATCTCCCCTCCACTTCTTCTTACTACGACTCTGTTTGACTTTCTTCCCTACTTTCGATTGCTTTCGATGCCGACCACGAAGTTGATCCGAAGATGACGGACAATCCTGTCTCCCGATTCCTCGGTTAGTACCATACTAACAACGTGCTCAAACTTCAACTTGGTCATTCCCCAGCGAGCCACTAATAGCCGCCATAGTCGCACTCCAACTTGGAGGCAATTGTCCAAGTATCGCCAAAGCTAGCACCTCATCACTAAATGTAATCTCAACCCGACTCCAATTGGTCCTTAGTTTGGTTGAATTCATTTAGGTGATCCTGAAGGAGGTCCCCTCCAACATTTTCATACTAAATAGCTTGGTGATCAAATAGACTTTGTTAAGGCCGCGGGGTTGTTCATACATCGTAGTAAGTGCCTCCATGAGAGACTTAGCCGTCTTCTCCGGTCTTAATATTGAAGGCTACCGACTTCGAAAGACTCAATCGGATTGTGGCCAAGGCCTTTCTATCTTGCAAATCCCATTTATCTTGTGGAATCTCCTCAGGCTTCTCACTTATCAATGTTTCCATCAAATCCTTCTGATAGAGAACATCCTCAATTTGCATCTTCCAATAGCCGAAGTTTGTTCCGTCAAACTTCTCTATCTTGTAGCTTTCCTTTTCGGTCGTCATGACTCTACTGTATCAAAAACCTACGGTGGAGAACCTCTCAGAGGAATTTCCTCAAACACCCTGTAGCTCTGACACAGTCACCTATGCTCCGATACCACTTGTTGGGAGATTTCACTAGAAAGTCACACCTCAATCTAGTTACTTTCTTTCCCAAATGATTTCAACTTGGAGCTCACACCAAGGAAATCACCCACCCAAGACTTTGGTAGTTATCACAACAACCTCAACAAAGCAAAACCACTACAATATCATCACAATTCATAGCAACAATAATAATGGAAGTAACAATGCAAAGAGACACAAAGATTTAGGTGGTTCGGTAAATGTTACCTACATCCACACACAAGAGCCGAGTTTCCTTTATAACAAAGATTGGAGAGTTTACAAGAGATCAAGAATCAATAAGAAGAGGCCTCACTCAAACCCTAGCTCAACAGAGCTCCCACAATACCCTAGAAATGAATCTCTCAAAGTTATCCTTCAAAACCCTAATCTATTTCCTTTATATAGGTGTACATAGACAAAGGGGAAGTAAAATGGGCTTGGGCCGCAATTCTGGAGCTTGAGCTTGAAGGCCATAGGTGGCCTTGGCCCATTAAATCATGGCGAGTGCTCTTGTGAGGTGTAAAAGGCGCAGTCTTGTGGCTGAGGTGTAAATGCTTTCGATAAACCATGGCGGCCTTGAGTCGCTAGGTGTGGTGGCCAGCGCCAGCTTCTTCTTTAGGCATCGGGCCACATTTGCCGCATGGCCTTACATGGACGGCCTTGGTCGCCCTCTTCATCAGTACCAGGGTGAGTGTGGTATACGGACAACCGGAGCAAAGCTCGACGGTTCCAACAACCCAACAATGTATGGCCAGAGACCAGAGTATTCCCTAATTCCTTAATTAGGAAATGGGTAGCCCTCAAGACACCACGGAATTCTTATTTTAAAATTTTTGTTCTTTCTTACAATATTAAGCCAAATTTTGCGTAAATGATGGAAGAGTAAAAAGAAGAAACTCAACGGAAGGCAAATATCCCAACATACATACGCTGAAAATAATATTCATACAAATATTGGACGGGGCGATTACGTGAAGTCATAGTAAGTTAATACAATATATGACCACCACCACCACCTGCAGCTAAATTGCTGATAAAAACTTCCTATATATATGACATATATAAATAAACCATCATAACCTGAATTGGCACCCACCATTTTGTCATATGCCTTATTTCTTCCATGAAGCAGACTTATATATTGCCATCATATCTAATATTATAACTATGCTTTAAAGGTTTATAAAAAGTTGACCAGTGATCTATACGTGCCACCAGGCTTCCACCCTTGCGGAATAACATTTGTTGCAACTAGTGTCTGCCCAGAATACTGTGATTTCAAACGGATTGAAAATGGAGCGTGTAATTCTGATCCAGCATCAAGTTTCCAAACAACACCCCATGATTGTTGCATTTCCCGCCATGCCATGGACTCATTTGACTCCTCACGTAGAGCAACACCAGCCAAATCTCCGTCTCCTTCCTCAAATTCGACGACCACAGCAAAGTAATTTGAGTTGGAGCCGGCGTCAACACGGAAAGTGATGGTCGTTCCGGAATAGTCACATGCAACACTGAACACAAACAAAGATTCATCAAAGATGTGTGTTATCGCTCGTATTAAAGTTTTTGCATCATAATAAAAATTTATGACGCAAAAAACTTCTCTTGTCAACTAATTAATTAAATGTTGCTCTAAATCATTTAAGCAACTTAATTGTACCGTGCATAGCTAATATCCAAGACTCCAGCACCACGTAGTTGCTCTTCTTGGCCAGGCCTAGCCATGGCACCAAATGCAGTTCCACTCAAATCGAAATGGGCCGAGTCCGATGCACATGGCCCCCCAGGGCAAGAATCTGTAATCACCACCCTTACTGGACTTCCTGAACAAGATGGATGATTGGTACATTTGACCTATAAAAATGAAGAAACTTATGGTCATGTCCTTTTATTTCTAAACTAGCTTAGAAAACTGAAGTGTACAAGTGCCAATATTCCCTATAGCTATAGGTTTGAGAGTTACACGATAACAGGCTCCGCACTCCTTTCCGGACTGATAAAGAGATGGGCCTGCTGCTGTGATCAAAGAAGAAAATGGAGATTGCGACACCGCTTGTCCATATCCACATGCTCCACCTGCAAGCATGTAGACGGGTCACCCAGGCCAGTTAACCTTCTTTTGGCAGCAAATGGAAATACAAATCCCAAAATATTTTTTTTGATGATATATAAATCCCAAATATAAACGTCGGTATTATGTGGTAAACACTTTTGACAAATCATACTTTTAGAATTAATTTTAACTTTATGCAAAATATATATTTGCCTGTTTGAACTTAATTTTGAATATCAGAATTGTTTTTCATATTTGAGTTTGGGTCCAAGCCAAACACTTGAAATAGAGCTTCCATAAACCATTGGGGATGCTCTTATACCCATGTATGAACAAAAATCGAACTACAAATTTTTTTTAAAAAAAAAATGTAGATTAAATTAGAAAAGGAAATGCGCGACAATTGATTGCCATAACGATTTTCAGTAACTAGACATAATCACCAGAACTGACCCAAAAGAACAACTAACAACACCCTTTACTAGCTTGGGCGCTAATTGCACCATCTAATTGGGCTGATTTTAGTCAAATGATGGGATGTCTAATTTGCTGATTGACCAGATCAGTACGTCAATAACAACAATAGGAGAGTGAATCAACTATGTGGCCCGCGTGACTCTCCTCCCCACCTCAATGCATCTAGAAAACCGATTTTAATTTAGCAAGCAAGTGTACTTACTTGCAAGTATACAAATCACATGAGGAGTGTTTCTACCCGACTTCCCACTGTAGGAATCTCACAGTCAATCCCATGGAAGAGTACTTCAATTCGTCAATTTATATATACTATTAGATTTTCGTTGAGACTCAACTTTTATTAAGTGCATTCGAACTGTGAAGTGGTAATTAAGGGATAATATGGTAGTTGGAGAGGCAATAGATTTTGTACTGCTGGGTACATACATGCATGTATGGTAGTTGATCATGTGTGCAAATTTCATATTTACATACTAAAAATTCGCACACATGACCACCTTAAATGTGGTACAAAAGTGCTTGACAGACGTACAATTCACATTCCTAAAGGGCGAAATTTCACACTCCTAAACTAAACAATATATTCAAGTTAGCAGGCCAGCATGGCATTACCGTCACTGCCTGCCCCATCTCGACTACCATACCAAGTTGCTCGAGCAGGAGACCAATTGGCTGCCATGGTGGACAAGGTGCCTTTTTGGCATGGAAGCAGAAACAAAGTTCAGGAAATAAAAACAAAGCTAATAGACAATATACCAAGAAAGGAGCCAAAGACAACAAGGATAGAGTAGTAGCCATATGGCTGTGATATCAACTACCAAATAGCCAAGAAGTTGTATACTGCTTGTATGTTTATTAGTGGTATCTTCTCTCAACTTCCAAACTTCTAGTATTTATAGAGCAAAAGCATGTGTAGTCATAATCAATCTATGTCAACAGATATATATATATATATTCTCTAATGTTATTGTATAGCTTGGCTTCTAAACTGAAGCTCAATTGCAATATGGCTCAGGCTCAGCTTCGTATATACTTTTCTTTTTTGATTAGCTAGTTGAAATAAACTGGTATGAACTATTATCTAGTTCTATCTATTAGAGAATAAGTTCTCCCACCCAAAGATAAGTGACTCAAAACGGAATGAGTGCCGAACGGAATATATTGTTTCCGCTGAATAAACCGTGACGACCAGTACCACAACAAAGCTTTAATTTCAATGACTATTTGTCGACTCTGGTGCCGCGTTGCCTAAAGTATAGCGAGTATATATGGATGCATAAATTATATGTGTCGGCTCATCTAGTATACATAAATTATAAATTGCACAAGAATCTAGGGATCAAATTTAAAAATTAAATGGATCAAACTATATACTCGTTCCAAGAACAAAACCAGGGTAGAGAAATCAATTTGTTTACAGTTTACTACAGTACATACGTAGTAAATCATGGATTTAGAGATACAATCATGGATTTTACAGTCCAAATAAATGTTTGAACATATATAATTATGGTCCTGTTACAGATAGACTTACAATGTTACTGCTTGGCATGCACGCATATTCCCCTATACTATATGTAATGACCAAAATTCGTGTTCATTTGTATTGATCAAATAGCGAACTTATTAGAAGCCAAGCTGAGACATAACCCGGACATCATCCGCAATATTAGCATGCTTGGGGGAAAAATTCATCCTTTGGACTACTGTTTGAAAATTTGAAATTTTATGCGAAAGGTACTTTGTCGGTAACCAATCACGCCACACCCAGATTTTCTTGATTGGATTTATGTTTTGTCCCTACTTTATCAAGTTAAAAAAATCATTTCATAGATCTTGCCGTTAATGGCGGTTATAAGTCGTTAGAGTCCATGAGATTTCGCATTTCTAGTAGGTTGCTTGAGGGGCTCATTTTTTTGTGCAATCTTTGTAATGCTTAATTTGCTATATTCAACAAACACAAAAAACACAAAAAGTTAAGCAAATATGAGTCTTGTTTTCAATTATATATTTCCCCTTCTGCCTTCTTTTTCAACCATCACCTCAAAACCCACCAATCTAGCACCACCCATTTCGTTCCTACAACTCTCTCCAATTATCCAATCCAATTAATTGAAACAAGTACGAATTTTCCATTCACTATCAAGTATTGTCCATCAACTAGCGTCAATCTTAAGAACATAGAAAACAAATTTGGGCTTTTACAAATTTGAGTTTCTGAACACAACTCATTGATCTTAAAAAAATTTAATACATAAAGTGAGTATAGGTTTGGAAATTGGGGTTACTTCTTTTTCTAGTTTTGTTAAACCTTTGGAAGAGGAAATGGGTGGTGGTGGTGGATTGGTTGGTTTTGAGGTGGAGGAAAAAGAGGGCAAAATAGGAAGAAAAGAAATTGAGAAGAGTATACAGTTTTGCTTGACATTTTGTCTTGTTTGAATGTACATGTAGCCATAGTTCGTGATTCCGAACGAAACTCCGGAATTCCGCTCGGAATTTCGGTTTTTCAAAAAATCGAAATTTTAAACATAGTGTCGAAATAATCGAAATTCAATGAATTCAAATTCGAATTTTATAGGGTCGAAATTTCTTTGGATTTCGGTTTTGGATTTTTCGAGAATTCCGAAATCCCGAACTCTGCATGTAGCATATTATGATTAGGCAGTAAACTAAGGATTACAAAGATTGCAACAAAAATGAGCCCGTTTCTTGAGGATCATGTACTCATAGTTCGGGATTTCGGAATTTTCGAATTTCGATAAATTTAAAAACCGAAATCCATTAAATTTCAACCCTATTATATTCGGAATTTCAAATTCTTTCGGAATTTCAGATATTTTGACTCTATGTTCGGAATTCCATTTTTTTGGAAAACCGAAATTCCGGATGGAATTTTGGAGTTTCGTTCGGAATCACGAACTATCATGTACTATACTAGAAATTGCCCGTGACTTCGTCGAAGTCACCCATTTAATTTAGTAATCTAATTTGGTATTTCATTTTAGATGTTAACTTACACATACATTGGTAATTTAATTTGATGTATGATTCATATTTTTTGGATTTGGCTTTGGCTTCTTTCAGTTTGCCTTGTCCAAATGATCGTGTTCAATTTGAACAAAACATATCATAATTGTCAATAATATATGTTTATTTCAATTATCTATTTCTCTAATAAAATTCAAATTTGTAGGGCTACCAACTATAGAAAGTCGACAATATTTAAAAATGAGGTCAAATCTTCTTCCGCCCGGGTGTAATGGCTTGCCCCATACACCTTAAGTAAATTTATGGGCTGCTGGTCTGGATATTAATAACGGACCAAAACAAATGGGGTTAATAAAAAAACTTATAGCTGAAATGGAAGTTATCATAAGGTGTCCAGCTAAGTCGTCCCTATGTCTCTCCAACTCCTTCCCTTCCTTTCAATCTTTCCCCAGTTTCTATATTATCTTCATCATGAATTAACAGTTTTTGCATGTCATCATACTAATAAGCTATTAATTATTATATACTGACATACAAACTTCGGTAAACACAATAAAACTTTGGCGTACAAGAGAACTCGCGTGAAGGATTATTTCCTGTGTTCTCTATTCGAAAGGATTATTTTCATAACTGAATTTAATCTTTTTTACAATACTAGTGGTCGACATGACCAAAAATTTCAAAAACTAAAATACTATTCAAGTTTCATAAGGTTTTGTAGCTGATTATCATTCCATATCTTAAGCCAAAACCAACATGGCTACTCTCATCAAGTGGATACTATTGATTCAATATATGTGTATGTTAATCTCCTACCCTCGCATAATGAATTAACAACTAGTCATGGCAGTCTCATGTGCATGATAAAAAGAAACAAACAAACAATAGAACAAGAATAATGGAAACTAGAGAAGGGATGGGACGATGACTCTGTCTCTCATGGCAACTTCCTTTTTAGCTTTAAACTTTCTTGTTGTTTAGGGATTTGTAGTGATTTACTTTTTTGAGATTTATTTAACACTGTTAGTTGTATTTAATTTAGCTATTATATAAGTGGACAGGTGTTACAAAAAATTTGTAAGGTGTAAACCGTTAGTTTTTTCACCCGGCCGGAGAAGATTTGGCCTATTAAAAAATATCAACAAATATAATATTTCCTAATTAGGAGAGTTTATCTGTTTATGTTAATTTTTCGGGATAGAAAAAGAGATTTTATTTCCTTAATAGTTGCAACTTAATTAGCATAATTATAGGGCCATTAATTATTAATTATAAATTTGTATCCTATTTAAACTCTAATTGTTTTATTCCATTTGGAATCCCTTGGATGTTGAAGTCCTAAATTATTTGTATACATAGCTCGAGGCATTAAAATATATCTAAGCCATAAATTAACTTTGGGAGTTTCAATAAAGACTACTACTTAACACTTAAATTCCTCGAGATCAGTCTTCTTTATTATGTTAGATTGATGAGGTCACCTTAGATATGTACTCAAAACTTCAAAAGTCAGACAATTAAAAAATATCACACAACAATAGTTTTTAGTTCAATTGGTTGTGTACCCCCTTCTTTCATGGTAGAGGAGGAGCGAAAGCTGGCATTGGCAGAGCCTTCGGGCCAGGTTTCCTTCGGGGTTGATGAGCCATTTGGACAATATAAGTCTTTGGGCAAGGGTCCTTCAATATAACCAGTGTGGGTTTGCCTTAACCCTCTAAATATTTCAAAAAATAAAAAAAAAAAAAAAAATATATATATATATCACACATTATTTAAAATTCAACTACTAGGCATAGATTTAAGCAGAAAATTCTTAACCTTAACGAGCAACACTTAAGTATGAAGAACTAATCATATGAGAATTTTGGAGATTATACAAACACGTATATACCAAATTAAGAATGATCGGTATACAACACATCATATGAGAAATTTGCGCGGATCATATTCTATAAAAATCGTCCTACAATAAATCAAATGGTGGAAATTTGCTGATAGAGTTTTTTGTTCACGCGCACAATGATTTCTAACAAAATCAACAATAGTTAATATATGATCTAGAGTTTTGGAGTTATTCATCTAATGCACCGTACCAAATACAAAGAGCCGAAAGAGGTTCTTCCGAAATCTGATTTGAGAGTGAAAGCATAACAAACCAAATCTTTCTTTTTCCATTTTATCAATACTCACATTTAAATAATGGTTTTTTATGAAGACATAAGCCAAAGTGTGACATGATCAAATTAACTATGTAGTAAACAATTGCATGGACAAAGTTCTATATATATTCATTAATTCTTCGTTTAACATTCTTTATTTTGATTAACTCGTAATAAGATACGTAAAATTGTTAGCTTCCAAATTCCAATCATCCTCAATGAAAGGTATGAACAGTGGTTTAACTTTTAAACCAACAAATGGGACGCCAGGATTCATCAGTGTGACGTAATCAGGGGGTTATTTTACAGTGGTGCATTTTTTTTATTCTCTTGGTTGCTCAACAGATTCTGGCCTGTTCCTGTTTCCTACCGATGTAATACTGAAACTGTCACACAGAAATGTGAAGAACTTCTATACGAGATGTAGACAATGATACTTTACCTAAGAAGAATCATAACAAAGCTTCTGCCGTTGTTTCGTTCATTTTCGTATCCTTCGATTTCTTACTATCAATAAGCCATTTTGAGATTCCTTCAACAAACTCCTTCTCATGAATCTGACCATCACCAGAAGCATCAATTTCATTCAGTACCAGTTCCACAAAATCTTCCTCCATTACAAATACAAACTGAACCCCAAGTATCAGTCTTTAAAGTTCATCAGATGTTATATGCGCAACGCCGTTCTGGTCCATTGTTTGAAATAGCCTATATATTATGTAAGGGAGATTGATCAGGTTAGGTACCAATACAACATCTAGAACTTCACAACTTCTGTCAATCACAAAGCTAGCTAGACAAGAAACATACTTTTTTATATTCGGTACATCTGGTTCTCCATCATTACTAAAGGGTGTGTCTATTGTTAAGGTAAAATGAGCGACATTTGTTTTAGAATTAATCAATGAGGGCAAACTAGCAATACCTCTCACGTCTGTTTTCTTTAATTTAAGGGGCATTGTTTTAACCTAATGGCTAATGCAATTCCGATCCTCTTTGGTTGTAATTCT
This sequence comes from Coptis chinensis, assembly GCF_015680905.1. Lineage (NCBI taxonomy): Eukaryota > Viridiplantae > Streptophyta > Magnoliopsida > Ranunculales > Ranunculaceae > Coptis > Coptis chinensis. The sequence continues at coordinate 82,997,946 of NC_141464.1, forward strand.
TTGGGATTAGCTGCTTCAGTGGGATCTATAATCCTGGTTGGAGGAGAAATTACCAAACGTATAGCATTCCCTCAGGCTTGGCGCCACTTATTTCAATTCATGCACGCACATAAGTTATACTATACAATGAGCATTACACATTTCTATGTGCGTGGTCTTGCAGTGCCATTCTTTGGATCTTAATTGATCACGATGCCTAAATACAATACTTCATAACAGATTAACAGGTGTTGATTATCTTATGCTCTCCCCTAGAGGCCTTGACAATGAAAATCTATCTGCCATTTTATAGATATCAACAGACTACATAGAAGTATTTGATAGATGCTTACAACAATTCATTCAGACTTAACACCCCTAACTATTTATTATTATAAGACTTGGTGACTTGCTTTATCAAATTGTAATGAGTTGTCATGTCTAAATGCAGCAAGTAGATCGACCGAGAACAGATAAGTAGGAGATTATCTTTTCAAAGTTAATATAATTAACTAAAAAATAAATATAAAATGAAAACAAAGGTATGTCCAATGAAGTAGTAAACTGTAGTGATTTCAAACACTTGACATATATATATATAGAAAATGGGTTTGTATATTCCAATAAAGAACAAAAGAGAATTAAAAAAAAATGGCGAATGTGAATAATGTCTCCATAGTAGCTGCTGGTCTTCTACACTGCAATAGAATAAAAAAATTAATTAGTTAATAAGTAATTCGTTTTATACGAAGTTAAAAAATGAAAATTTGAGATTGAACTAATATTTTTTTTTACCTCATTGTAAATTGTTGAATGCTTCTTTGTAGATAATGTTCTGAGTGTATCCTTCTGGTTCTTCACCATTTTTCTTAATTAGGAATTTCAGTCCTGATCGTGTAGTTGTTCGTGATACTGCAACGTATAGTTGTCCATGACTGAAAACTGGCTTAGGCAAGTATACCCCCACATGCTTCAATGTCTGTCCTTGACTTTTATTTATTGTCATTGCGAAACAAATCTTTATTGGAAATTGTATTCTCTTCAAACTGAAAGGCCAGTTCGTGCACTTATAAGTTGTCTCTATCCTTGGTATATCAGTTTCTCCGCCAATGTTGCTCATTGTTATAATTTTTGCTCTAATGACCTTTGGAGCTAGTTTGATAACAATAAGTCTCGTTCCATTACAAAGACCAGGGCTCTGGTTTATGTTTCTAATTAGCATGATTGGCGTGCCAAGTTTCAACTCCAACTAACTCCAGCTTGTGGTTTGGAAGACCAGATCCTTTAATTGTGTTAAGAAATTCAACTGGGTATACTGCATACTGTTCTTCAATATTTTCAGATATGGAGCTTATTGAATCGGCGCTGAAGTACTCATGCATTTGTTCTTTGAAAGAAGACAGGATGTGGGAGTTGATATCATCTACAGAGTCGTTTGTAGGTGACAGAATGCATATATCTCTGAAGTAGTTGTCATCCATGTATTTTGATGGTAAATCTTTGTAAATACTTGACACGATATCACTTATGCTATCATCACCAGGGGGAATAAGAAGATCATTAGGAATTTGGATCCAATTTTTTTCTTTACCTTTGAATATGGAAATGCCAGGTAATTAGTTTCCTTCTCCGAGGTCTAATACCCACTTGCTAAAATCTGACGCCAATGAAGAATCCACATTCTCTAAGCGCATGTTTCTAGTTAGCTTGAAGACTTTGCAATGGTGCCAAATATGTGATCTGTTTATCGATGAAGAAATTATTAATTCCCATGTACCTCTTGGAATGACAGGTAAAATCTGCCTGAAATCTCCCCCTAGCAGAATAATTTTACCTCCAAAGATCTTGTTTTCATTTTCTTTGTCCATTAGATATTTCAACGTCCTGTCTATTGCCTCAAAATCATGCCTGTGGGTCATAGGAGCTTCGTCCCATACTATAAGATCAGCTTGTTGAATAAGTCTGGCCAGTATGGTGTTTTGACTTATATTGCAGGTTGAGTACTCATCAATTTCTATTGGGATTTAAATCTTTAATGCGTTGTCTTTCCACCTGGAAAAAGTAGAGCTGCTATTCCCGAAGAAGCAACTGCAATGGCTATTTTCCCTTGTGACCGCAGTTGGGTCAATATGGTATTGTAGAGGAATGTCTTGCCAGTCCCTCCTCCTCCATAGACAAAATAAACCCCACCTGAGTTTGTATTGACTGCATTTATAATTTCATCATATATAGTCCTCTGGTCATGATTCAGGCAATTTTGCATTTCATGAAATTGTTGGTGCATTTCATTGTGACTATATTGTTGTTCTTCCGTGATGAGTCTATCTGGGTCTCTAGGTTCTGACCTCATATCTTTGAACGGTATCTTAAAATCCTTCAGTTTGACGGTTTTACTTGTTTAAGTAATCAATCAATCTCGATCCAAGATGGTTTCTAAGCTTTTCAGGTGTTAAAATCAGATCACCGTCATTTGCTCGAGTTCTTTCTTTGTCCAGTATGTAGTATGTAAACAACTCCCAATGTTTGTTCCATAGAACCAAAGGTTCACTCATCTCACAGAAAACTAATAGTGTCGCAAATAACTGCCTCAAGGAATCACTACCAGCCCATTGACTTGCTTCAACGATTGCATCGTTCCATTCGTTGTCATTTTGCAATAGTCCAAGTGCAACACATGTTGATTTGAAATCCTCATACACCTTTCCATTGACAGTTCTGAGATCTTTATATGAGGTTGCACCTTTTTGAACATTTAATACCATTCGCAAATAAAACCGTTCGCCTGACGTCGGATGTGCATAAAAGATCCTTCCAATTTTTACTCCTTTCTGTCTTAATTGCCAACATTTAAAAGAATCAATCCAAACAAATTTTAATGGGAAATCAACATACCTCAGGTGTCTACCATCTTCATGTAATTGGTTATAGCGCATCCACTCTGTAAATTTGGTTTTCTTTGCACTTTCACGCGGGTGATGACTTCATCGTGTTGTCATTGTCATGATAGAACACCGTATGTTAAGCCTTCAAGATGGAATGGTAGTCTCTCAACAGGTGGGTATCGATATTGGATATCGATCCAAATAATCTCCAAAGAGCTTCATAATGCGGATACATACCGACCAGTCTAAGAATCTTTGAATTTCATCAACTTGTATTATTGTTTATTCGGTTTTGTGTTTTCGACGGTGGTATCAGTCTCAACAACAGCAGTGGATCTATCTTGACCTTTGCTCAAGTATTTGAAGAGATACTTGACCATTCGACTTCTATTCTGAGAACTCCACGTTGATGTGTGCTCCATATTTCTTTGAAAGAGCTGGATTATAAGGAACAACCCATCTGTTATCAACGGTGAAAGTCTTCTTCTTCTGTTTTTTTGTAGCTGTTCTAGTTGGTCTTCTCATGTACTTTGCAAATCCCTTGTCATCGAATGTAGTTTCTTCGCAGAATTCTTTTGGATAAAATCTGGTACATTTTCGTTCGTTCATGCAAGGTGAATTCTTGTCTAGCTCTCCACATGGACCGTGAATCATGTTGTCTAAGACAATTTCATATAACAATGGGTCATCATTTTTGTCTGGAAGTTCAGCTGATATAATCTTATCAATGTCAGCTGGTGTAGAAGGTTTGTCATCAGGATGCAACCAAAGTAGTATGTGAGCGTGTGGTAGACATCGTTTTTGGAATTCAATAACATAGATTGTTGCAAAATTCAAATTTAAAAGTAAATAAATATGAATGCTTGATACCACTATATCACATGAAAATTTACAAATTTGTTTTTATAAAGCCGCTACGTCTAAAAAGGAGTATAATATATAAAGTTCTGCAAAACCCCGAGCAACCATTGGCTTTGTTTGCCTTTTGTCCCTCAAGTCCTCTTTCAATTGGAATATCATTCCTTTTTTTGCTTATTTATTAGTTATTACAGTTGGCTTGAAGTGATTATTTATTATATAGGTTAGGTTTTAAATGAGACATTAGACATTATATTGTAAACCGACTAATTCTTCCTATATAAAAAGTGTAAGAGAAGGCCGAAACTAATTGACTCATACTACCAACTTGAGGTGTTTGTGAAATCCTGGTAGTGTCGCTTCCCCATACTTACTTTGACAAAATGACAACCATAAACATTTTCTTGATCGGTGTTTGTCAACCATAGACATATTAACATCTTATATACTGACTTACTGTACCAGTTTGATTAAATTTTAGAATGAAAAAAAGTAAAACCAACAGAAAATAAAATAAAATAAAAATGAATAATTTATGGGGAAAAAAAGAGGAATAAGATGTTTTCAAGCCAAGAGTCACATAGTTTAGGCATCACACAAATAAAATTAAGATGTAAAATATTTAAAATTACCTGCCATAACTTTGCCAAAGTGTTCTTCTTCTTTGAGGTCCTTCATAATATGATATACTTTTATCTTAAACGCTCTAACTACAACTTCGGGACAGTATTCGGCTTTTAGACCTTCAACTCGTTTCATTGCAAGTTTAATTTCATTCCACTTTGGATTGCAAGTGAATGTGATGAATAGATCTGGAGGTCCCGCCTATCTGCATATAGCAATGTCATGCTGATAATTCTACACCATGTACCGTGGCCCACCAGTAAATGAAGAAGGCAAAACTAAACGCTTTCCAACTAATCTTGTATCTGTGTCTCCAGCATGTACTGAGCAACTATATTCCTATATAGTTCTGCTCTGATTTTGGACTGGTTGTTTCGGAACCAATCAAGTCTTTCTTCTTCTACACATGTGTATATATTGACCAGAAATTGTAGTTTTACTTTGCCACCTCTGACTAAAGTCTGGTCCTCATTTTCTCTATGTTGAAGTCTGAAGGCATAATATTCTCGCATGCTAACTGTGTTGCGGTGATTTTATGATATTTCTTCTTCTCCTCGATACAAAATATCGAATGTGTAGCCATCCTCACCGTATGGAAATAAAAGAGGATATTGCATTGCCATAAAGCTAGGATAATGTTCAGTAATTCGTTTGAGGCCGGCCTTCTTCTTGGTGTTCAACAACTATATCTCGATGATGAAATTCAACTCCATTTCCAAGCATCAGTGCTGCTACTTTAGTAGATGTAGGCATGTTGTACTGTCTTGCATCTTTTGAGCGTGTGTCGATGAGTCTAATGTGTACAGGTATGTAGTCCTCTTCATTGAACCTATCTCGTGCCATTCGGAAGGCCTTTGCAATTTCATTTTCCGCATTCAGCAATGTTATCAATCCTTCAACTATACTACCATCTAATGTTTGTTCGAGTGCTTGATTGGGCAGAGCACTTAACCTATTGGACACCTCGTTCTCTGTGTCATTTATATAAAGTTGCGCAAACTTTGGTTTATCTCCTGTTGGAAGTAACAATCCGATTTTATGGTAATTTTGTCCATGAATTCTGAAGACATATGGACCACCACCATTGTTAATTGCATAGTCTATTTTTCCACCCATTGAGGTGAAAGCAAAGATCGAATTATATGATCTTATGTTTTCAATAAAATGAGTGCTTCTTGGTCCCCTTGATTCATGCAGATCCTTTAAAAGTTGTGGAGGATTCTTCAATAGTGGAAGTTGTATCTTTCCCACTTGACAACAAATGGAGAATGTAGGAAGTTGTCTCTTTTGTTTCTTGTTGTTCTTTTCTTCATTCCAGAGTATAGCTCCACAGAAAGAACAAACTTTGTTGGGTTCACCAAAGTCCCATAGTTCTATATAAAGAAAAAAAAGATAAGAAAAAGAATATAAGTTATTAATCGAAATATTTAACGTGTTTAATTTAATACTTACCAATATCGCGAGTACTTTTGCGAAGTGGAATGCTGTCAATGAAATCAAAATCTGACAAATTAAAATTTGTTGAATTGTTGTTGATGTTCAAAATCAACAAAATTTGTTGAATTGTTGTTGATGTTCTGAAAATCAACATCAGTAGTGATGCTTCTTTGCCTATTCACGGTTTCTTATCTGTGCATAGACTGAACTTTTCGAATATTTGAAATTCCGGCCGGTAGCCCGCGAATCATTTATAACCAACTCTCTTTGTGGGAGAAGATTGCATCTTAGCCTTGATTTACGAACCTGTTTATTCTTCTCCTTGGTCATATAGATTTCTTATAATAAAGATAAAAAAAAGGCAGAATTATAATTGTAAGGGACACTTAATATAGAGTAGTTAGATTGAACTAGGAGTGCAAGTGGATATCCAAATATTCGAATCCGATTCGAATTCGTATTCGAAAAATTGGATATTATCCGAAAATTTCGGATTCGGATTCGGATATTTTTTTTTATGTCCGAACTGGTTTCGGATACGGATTCGGATACTGCCATATCCGCATCCGATAATATCCGATCCGATTTAAAAAATTAATAGTTATTATATATAATTAATTTACTAATTTTTTATTATATAAAATATTATATAAAATTATAAACTAATAATATAAAACTATAATAACAAAATAATAATAATAAATGACAAATATATATATTTATACTAGTTTTTATAGTGGTAAAATGAATTATTTAAAACAAATAAAATTTTAATTAATTTTAATTTTCGGATTGGATATTATCCGATATCCGTTTCGGATATTCGAAATCGGATTCGGATAATTTTTTTAATATCCGTCGGATTCGGATATCGGTATAAATTTTCGGATTCGGATTCGGATACAGGTATATCCGCATCCGAACCTATCCGTTTGCACCCCTAGATTGAACACACACAAAAGAAGTAGTCAGATATATAGAGTAGTTAGATTGAACACACAAAACAAAAAAATTAATCATGCACTCACAAAAAAATCTAATATAAAAAAAAAGTATTCAGATATATAATTACATGCACACACAAAAAAATTATGAATTAAATCATGTAATTTAAAATTTTAACATTACGACTGTGATTGACATTTGATACCTGCTGTTGGGCCATGCATGGCAACCAACAGTCTCACTATCTTGTACTCTGACTTAGACACCAGTGCCTAAGACAATATACCTTCACGTATTATTTGATATATTATATTCAACTGTATAATATGAGTCCCCGAGTCCAATGAAAACCGAGACCCGCCTAATCCCTAGCTTGAAGAGCATGCATCGCAAGCCTTACCTTTGCAGCCTCCGAAGGGAAGTGGAGCTCAGCCAGTTCTCTCTCCATTTTATAAACCTTTTCATCCTATCAAACATTGGCTTCTGCTGTGTTCGGCAATTGATCTCAGTTATTATAAAATATGGCAAGTAGAATACCTCGTGGAATTGACTATCTCTAGGCATACTTGAGCTTTATGAATTAAGCAAAGTCATCATCATTATTCAATAATTTATAAGCACGTTTCATAAGCAATTAAGCCTTGATCTCTCTTAACTTTCTAATGATGACTTCATGTTCAGCCTAAGCTTGCACACTTTTCTCAACTTGGAAGTGTCCCTAGTCCATATAAAGTTTATCGTATATAAGTTTTGCTCCATTTATATTGCCCATGTGGGCATGTAGATGAGAATGCTGAGCAGATTTGGTAAGAGTCTTTATATCTGCCATGAAAAGACAACATAATTACGTACTTTTCAACTGGTAACAGCTGCATGATCCTTTCCAATCAAGTCACGCTGGCATTACTACATATTTGGAGAGGCAGCTTCCATTTATGAAGTTAGTTATCCATCCAGATTGGAAGCCTTGACCAACTCAATATCTTACTGCAACTGTAGGGCACAACACAAAACTAACGTTGTTTCTGTTTGCGTTAATTCCTGCAGAAATGCCATGTGCATTCCCTTGCAAAAGGACCAAGTGCTATCACAGCACAACGCAGGGTATCGGAAGCACAGGACACGGGCTTTACCTTCTTGGGTTGTAGGATCACTGGCGTAGGGACTGCCATGTTAGGAAGGTCCTTATTCTAGGGTGGTGTTTATTATGAGTTTCATGTCTAGTGCTGTACTTCCTCAAGGATGGGACGACTGGGGTGAGCTGAGCAATCATAGGTACGCCCAAACTAATCCCAGATTTCTACTTTGTGTAGGTAAAAGTTCCTACAGCGTTTAATGATTCATCCTCAGACTGCTAAACACAATGGAAGAAAGTTATTTAGGACTGAAACACAGTGAAGGTGATGCTAATTTTAAGATGCAGCGAGAGTTGGAGGATCTAACGAACGAACTAAAAGAGAAAGCAAATGAAGTGGACTATAGGGAAGACCTGTATCGGGATCTTATGGTTGTAGAGCGTAATAAAAACGATGAGCTGCAGGAAGCACACAAAGCATTGATTGATGTAAGAATTTATTTGGTATTTGCAAAGCAGTCTTGGACTTTTTTGGGGGGTTGTGGGTGTGGGGGACTGGGGGTTTCCAATTTAATTTCTTGCGAAATAAAGATGAACTAAAGTAACTTTTTAATGTTAAGGGTTTTGAACACTTCATGAGTCATAACCGCGCAACAATTGGGATTAAGCGAATGGGAGAGCTAGATGAGAAACCATTTCGAGATGTTTGTTTGCAGAAGCTGCCAAAGGGAGAATTGGATGTCAATTCTGTTCAGTTATGCTCCTTGTGGCAGGAGCAGATAAAAAACTCAGAGTGGCATCCGTTCAAAATTAGAAGTGCTGATGGAAATCTTCATGTATGCTTTTTCTCCTCAAGTATTTTCTTTTTCACTTTTCTTGCCCATCTCTGTTACGCCTTCCTCAGCTTCTTGATGAGATGAAGAGGAAGAAAGTAAGTTGCACAATGGTGACTTACAGTATAATAATTGATGGACTATGTCGTTGCGGGGATTTCTCACGAGCTAATGAAGTTCTAAAGGAAATGGTTGCAGGTGGTTTGAAGCCAAATGCTCAGATATACACAACTCTTATCCCAGGTCACTCTCGTGATGGTAAAGTGGAAGAGGCTAGAAAGGTTTTAGAGGGAATGAGTGATGAAGGGATTTCACCAGATGTTTATTGCTATAATTCTCTTGTATCTGGTCTCTGTAAAGCTGGAAAAATGGCAGAGGCAAGAACTAAGACAGGATTTACCCCAAATGCTTTTACGTATGGGGCTTTCATCCACGGGCATAGTAAGGCAGGGGAAATGCAAGATGCAGACAGGTATCTGACAGAGATTAGGTAATTATTCTAGGGTGGTGTTTATTATGAGTTTCATGTCTAGTGTTGTACTTCCTCAAGAATGGGATGACTGGGGTGAGCTGAGCAATCATAGGTACGCCCAAACTAATCCCAGATTTCTACTTTGTGTAGGTAAAAGTTCCTACAGCATTTAATGATTCATCCTCAGTGGTCGAAGGGTACGGTCGAGAGAACAGACCACCCAGCAAAAACAGTCAGGATCAAAGAGAAAGTTGAAAGAAAAATATAGAAACCTTATTCAAGAACATGACACAATCATAGTTTCACATGATTTCACATATAAACAAAGTGCAACATATTTAGTTACTCATAGTTTCATGTTCAATCATCCAAAAAAACATCTCCTTATATTCAAATATTTGTGTTTGTGTTCGTTATATATTGATATTCATCATTTTCAACCAAAACTAAACTTATTTGCCGCTAATACAGTTATAATACCTATTGCTACTCGAGAGTTGAGGAGGCTTTCGATAGACCCGGCTATCATATAGTGCAGATATATGCTAATATGGTTTGAGTGGTTTCGGTCCATGGGCTAGGTCGGACACAGCTTTTCTAGAGAACTCGTAATTATATTACTTTCTTAGGACCCACCATATTATATGGCAGTCAAAATGTCAACTTATGTAACTTAGGCTAAGTCCAATGGTGCGGCAAAACACCAAATATCACGGACATTTTGATCCAATGGTGCGTCAAAACGCTAACCCACCAACGCTATCGGTATAAGTTTACTTATATATAGCGCCAGTTTTAACGAGATAGCGTCAAGTCTACACGCCACTCAAAGTGGCGGGTAAAAGAAATCTAAACCACATGCCTTTGAGAATGGCAGCTGGAGAGTCCAAAAAAAAAAATCTTTTTTAATTTTTTTTCCCCACACGCCTGTGGGAATGGCGGTTGGAGAGTCCCAAAAAAAAAAAAGAATGGCGGTTGGAGAGTCCCAAAAAAAAAAAAAAAATCCTACCCGCCATAGGCACTGGCGGTTGAGAGTCCTAAAAAAAAACTTTTTTTTTTCCCCACACGCCTTTGGGAATGGCGGTTGGAGAGTCCCAAAAAAAAAAAAAAAAATCCTACCCACCATAGGCATTGGCGGTTGAGAGTCCTAAAAAAAATTTTTTTTTTTTCCACACGCCTCTTGGGAATGGCGGTTGGAGAGTCCCAAAAAAAAAACCATTGGGTTGGGAAACGCTAAGCCGCTAACTGTATACACTATGCTATTGTGGTTTGGCGCGATGGCGCACCAAACCATTGGACTTAGGCTAAGTCCAATGGTGTGGCAAAACACCAAATATTACGGACATTTTGATCCAATGGTGCGTCAAAACGCTAACCCACCAACGCTATCGGTATAGGTTTACTTATATATAGCGCCAGTTTTAACGAGATAGCGTCAAGTCTACCCGCCACTCAAAGTGGCGGGTAAAAGAAATCTAAACCACACGCTTTTGAGAATGGCGGCTGGAGAGTCCAAAAAAATATTTTTTTAATTTTTTTTCCCCACACGCCTGTGGGGGAATGGCGGTTGGAGAGTCCCAAAAAAAAAAAATCCTACCCGCCATAGGCACTGGCGGTTGAGAGTCTTAAAAATTTTTTTTCCCCACATGCCTTTGGGAATGGGGTTGGAGAGTCCCAAAAAAAAAAAATCCTACCCGCATAGGCATTGGCGGTTGAGAGTCCTAAATTTTTTTTTTTCCACACGCCTCTGGGAATGGCGGTTGGAGAGTCCCAAAAAAAAAAATAACCATTGGATTGGGAAACGCGCTAATTGTATACACTATGCTATTGTGGTTTGGCGGGATGGCGCACCAAACCATTGGACTTAGCCTTAGCATTAAACAATTTAAAGACTGCAACCGGCTTTCTCTTGTAACAAAGTTGGGAAAGGTCGAAAAGACGGATTAAGAAGAGCTTCCTTTCCACAAAATTAAGCAGCTCTCAAACTTACTGTTAGATTAAAGGTTTTAAATTACCAACATTATTTGAATTGGAGATTGTACTGGAATAGATACAAAGTTTAATAATCAATATTTAGTTGCCATTTTTTCATTTTCAATAAGGCCAAAAGTTCATTAAATTTAGTTGAAATAAGATAGGGAATAAAGAGTAGAATCAAATAATCGATTATCACAAGCAATGTGAGCTACGTGAGAAGAAGAGGAAATTAATGAAGCAGAGAAGAGGACTACAAGAGTGATTGAGGATTTTAGTGTTTTAGTGAAACTTACGTGGACATGTCATACAATGTCTAAAATTGTGATATGAAAATTAGACGATACCAGGCACATTGACAAGTGACACAATTTGCATTGCACGAGTGCATGACCTCTTCACCCCCCACCCACACACCCCAAAAAAAAAAAAAAAAAAAAAAAAAAAAGCAAACAAATTAAATGCATGACCTGGTTACCTAAAAAAAAGTGCTCTAAGTCTCTAAACGACCTCTAAGAAAAGCAAATTATTCCCGCTATTTATCAAATAAAATAAAAAAAATTATTACCACACTGCAGTTGTTAAAAGTTTGGTAAAACTAGAGTCATTACTCATAATCAAGACACTGATAAGTGATAAACTGAGATAACCCTTCTATTTTACCGTTTCACACAATTACACTTTTACATGCTTTCCAAGGTTTGGAGTTGTGTGATTTACTCAGCTACTCCGATTATGTTAAATACACTGGCAAATAGAACCATTTGAAAGCAGGCGAAACCTTCTAAAGTTCTAATGCTTCTAATATTGGGTATGAACTGTTCTACGCAAGCAGGGTGGGTAATCTGGCGCATCTCTGCTACAAGTCCTCCTCACACCACCAACTTAACATAATAATGAGCACGTAAATATTATAGATTTTACTTGTGTTTGAGTTCAATTGTATTTGGATTTTGGGGTTTGGACCTAGTCCTCCTCACATCAACTTAACATATTTGACAATATGAATTCGTTACATACGTGATGTGATCAAATGCACCTCATATATGTACAATTTGATTTTTATTATTACGGTGCTTGCCCAATCCGTTAATAATCCTGTTAGTTTTGGACTGAGGGTGGGTTAATTAATTAAGGGCGGGCGGCGGGTGCGGGCCACAAGTCAGTGAACCTTGTCCTTGTGTGTCCAAATTTCGATTTTGCAATGTGAATTTGGAGTCGTTAATTAGCTAGCTAGCTTATTTGTGATGTGTGGCACAATTCAAATGAAAAGGGCGGACCTATGAAATTTCAACACATGCAGCACTACAAAACTAATAACATGGCCCTTAGAAGTAAGGCGGAATTCGGCTCGTTTAGTTCCAATAACATATTTGTAGTGTAAAATAACCGAGCCACTCAGACTCGCTTCGAAGCTTGCTTATTTAACTATATAAGTTGAGCTCAAGCTCAATTTAAAACTCGTGTAATTAACGAGCTAAACATGAGCATGGTAAAGCTTGACTCATTTAGCTCGAATTCCACCTTAATCCACAGGGACTTCTAACTTGGAAGTCATGTGGTCTTTGAAATAGTAGGCTAGTGTTATCCATAATTTGAGTTTTGGAATTCCGAATTGTTGAAAACCCATAATTCCGCTGAAATTCTCTTGAAATACCGATTATTCGGATCAGATTTTGAAATTAGTACTTTTCAACCCTATATTGACAATTCGATTCCGTTTCAGTATCGGGTGGAATTCCAAAATTCCATTCAAAATTGGCATTACTTTTTTTTTATAGAAAATATTGGCGTTACACTGTTACCTCATATATGGCCAATTGATTGCTCTAGTTAATTTATCAAAACAGTAATAATTGATGTTCTATATCAAACCAAATATACAAAATATAATCACATAGTAGTTTCTAAAGTGGACTTAATATTGGATCACAACAGAGATCATGCCAATGTGTTTTAACAAGCTAAACCCGACTTTTTCTCCCAATTGCGTATGAGAATTGTAAGGCTTTCGTGAAGATGGTGCGACAAAACACTTGGTGTATTTGGGGTGAACAACCTGATGTCCTGTTTGGTGATCCAATTAAAGCGTAAAACTTGGGATAAGAATTGCTATTTGCATAAGTTTACCTATATTCATCTCTTTATATTTATAGATGTTATAGATGTTTATAGATGTAGTTCCAGGTGTAGATGTTTATAGATGTTTATAGATGTTATATATTTATATTTATAATGTTTCGTGTTTGCGTATCGAAGTAGATCTACATTATGTGCTATCTTGATGATTCGCGGCTCCCGATATTATATTTTTTTGTCTCTTTAATTGGTGGGAATGGCGGTTGTGCTTAAAAAAAAAATCATATATATGGCTGTAATCGGCGGTTGAAAAAACTATTGGCTTGGGAAATGCTACCCCGCTAACTCTATACACTAAGCTATTGTGGTTCTCGTTGTGGACATGTGTTCCTAGTGATATGAATGTACATTGTGTGTGACTACACGTGATCATCCGATTTAGTATTAGCAAAAAGGCAAATCATTTAGAGCTGTGATATCTTACATACAAAATCACAATTTAAAAGTTATCAACTTATCAATGAACTAATCACATTGTTTCAAATTAAGTTTAGTTTGTTGCTAGGAAAGACTAAAGAGAGCCAATATTGAGAGGGCTTGAAAGATGTTATTTCATAGTTTTTGGCTTGAAAGCGACATGAGTCCACTTTAAACTCTGATGTTTGGATTATCTGCTCACCAAAACTCTGTTCCAAGAAAAAACTTTGGTCCCACCTGAGGCGGTTAGAGACCATCTAATTAAACAAACACCATCACTGTTCCTCGTGGCAAAATCAATGACTTATTTACTCTCACTTCTCACTTCACTTTGCACAAAGTCACAAGTACATACAGACACAACAACATTAACTCTTTTCTCATGCATCTAAGTCTCCCTCCCTCCCAGACACAACAACGTTAACTCTTTTCTCATGAATCTAGTCTCTCTCTCCCTCCCTCCCTCCCTCATTTGCTTCTTGAGCAATGTTTATACCTAGGTCACCTCGAGCTCATCCATCCACGTCCTACCTCTCAGAGGTGGTAGACGAAGTAGTAGTTCCACCGTCACTATCTTCAATATCACCTTTTATTCGAGTTGCCCAAGAGCTTGACCTTGAAGAACCGCGTGTTGCCTATCTCTGTAAGTTTTTTTTTTCTTCTTCAAAGTTTTATTTCTACATCTAAAATAGTAGTACTACATACTACTATAGGTCTATAGTACTAGCTACTTTCATATATATATATATGATGTTTTTTCTTATATATGATGTTTTTTGTGAAACACACGAAAACAATTTAATGCATTGGAGAATGCCCAACTTGATCATGATTAAACTCTTTAACAATCTTACTCCACTCAAACAATTAAAAAATAATTAAAAACAATTACAAATACTAAACCAAACAATTAAAAAAAACAAAAAAACACTAAACCAACTCACAATTAAAAAACCCAAACTTTTATCTATATCTAAAAAAATGAATAAAGTTCTTCTGTCAAATAACAAAATTACTCACAATCCCCAAGAACCCAACTCCTTATTAAACTCTTTGACAATACTTACCCCTCTCGTTACAAACAATAAAAAAAAACAAATAACATTAAACCAACTCACAATTAAAAAAACCCAAATTGTTATCTATATTTAAAAAAACAAATAAAACTCATCTGCCAAATAACAAAATCACTCACAATTCCCGAGAACCCAACTCCTTATTAAACTCTTTGGCAATACGTACCCCACTCTCACTCGTTACAAATAATTAAAAAAAAAACAAAAAACATTAAACCAACTCACAATTAAAAAAATCCAAACTTTTATCCATATCTAAAAAAATAAATAAAACTCTTATGCCAAATAAGAAAATCACTCACAATCCCTGAGAACCCAACTCCTTATTAAACTCTTTGGCAATACTTACCCCACTCATTACAAACAATTAAAAAAAACAAAAAACACTAAACCAACTCATAATTAAAAAATCTAAACTTTTATCTATATCTAAAAAAACAAATAAAATTTCTCTACCAAATAACAAAATCACTCACAATTTCCGAGAACCCAACTCCTTATTAAACTCTTTGGCAATACTTACCTCACTCGTTACAAACAATTAAAAAAAACAAAAAACATTAAACCAACTCACAATTAAAAAACCCAAACTTTTATCTATATCTAAAAAAACAAATAAAACTCTTCTGTCAAATAACAAAATCACTTCACTCGCTCTTGGATTATATTGAATAACACAAGTTTAAAAAAAAAAAAAAATGATAACATTAACATATAGGACCACATTTTATTGTCTTGCTTTAGGCCACCAAAATGTTAGGGCTGACACTGTACCTCTCAGAGGTGGTCGATGATGTAGTGGTTTCACCATCACTATCAACTTCAATATCACCCTTTATTCGGGTTGAAGAGCGTGAAACGACCACGTATTGCCTATCTTTGTAAGTTTTTTTTTTCTTCTTCAAAGTTTTATTTCTACATCTAATATATGTGTACTACATACTACTATATATGATGTTTTTTGTGATTTTTCATTTTAAAACAGGTAGGTTATATGCATTGGAGAAGGCGGACAAACTTGATCCTAATTGTTCTACTAGTGGAGTTAGACAATTCAAAACTTGTCTACAATTATGTATGGAGAAGGTGAGTTATTTTGAGGACTAGAAGTGTTCTTTTCGTTTATGTCGTTAATGGGCCTGTATATGGGTTTTGGCATATTCGGCCTTAATGGATGTCTTGTTCATTGTTTTGAGTTCATCAACAGTGAAAAAAGGAAAAATAAAATAAAAAATGGAATGTAGTTTTCTCACTTCCAAAATGTTATAATTTTTGTCCAAAATACTCTTTTTTGGAAATATTAAAGCATAGAAATGGTGGGTGGAAAAGATAATAGTATTTTGGTCATAAATCATTCTTTGGAAGTGTGAAAAAGTGGCGTGGGAAATTGTAATCCAAAAAAAAAAAACAGTGAAAGTACGTTAGTTATTGCATTGTATAATTAATTTTAATATATAAAATCATAGTCCCACAAAATTTTTCTCCAATCAAAATCACTCAACGAATTCAGGTATGAACCATATTCGAACTTTTAAGGCTTCAATATTATATACTGTTTTATGGTGGCGTTGTGTATTATTATTATTATTACTAGTAAACGGGCACGTGCGTTGCAGGTGTTAGGAAAGAAAAATTGGGAAAAGAATGAACGCATGTAAATTAGAATAGTAAATTAAAAAATTCAATAAGAAAAAAAAACACTTCAATACGCTAGTTGTATTCTTAATTTGATTCGAATTATGATGCTCTACCATTAGCTCTTTTTTTTTTTTTTTTTTTTTTTTTTTTTTTTTTAAAAAATAAGTAGGTAGCTTGGACAGAGAAAGAATTTGTAGCTAGTTTAAAAAAACAAATTTTATTTATTTATTTATTTAGAAATGATCACATTTGGAAACAATTAGAAAAAATGCATTGGACACTGTTAATATTTGGAGTGAATTAAATGTATAAATAATAGCTTTCCGGAAGATGGTTATGCACCAAGATTACAATTTAAAAGCTTTCAATATAATGTGGATCTTATTTCATGTGTATGGAGATTGAATGATTTAAATGTTGGAGTGTTAATTTTTTCAAACCATTTGTATGGAGGCAACAAAAGGAAGAAAATATGGATGCTAGCTAGTTGCATCGCTGAATTCTTACATTGGTTATTGATCCCCATTCTGAAAATATTATTAGCACCCAACGCCACATGCAGAACTTTGGCAGGTTTCGGGGGACTTAATTAACATAATACAATGGAATGTTGGTTCTTTGAGAGTCAAATTAAGTGTAATGATTGAGTAGTTAGGATCAGAGCAGGTGCAGAGTGTACGGTGAAGGAGTGCAGAGCCATTATAAGCATGATTCATTGTGCATAAGCACTATGCTATGCCTAGATGATTATAGAATCATTTTGTCAAGCGGCAACAATTTGATTATAGAAACATCCTTAATACAGACGGGTGTACTGGGAAAAATGGTAGTGTTTTTCGTAAAGAAAAAAAATTGTTGGACTGGTATTAAAAACTCCAATATTGCTTCCAATAGACAGAACTTCTATATGTCAGAGGTGCCATGTTGAATAAAAACCTCATCTACAAATGTCTTAAAACGAAGTTTTCTTCCATACGTTGGTTTCCTATCATTTAGTACTCTGGAGTCAAAATAAAGAGTCTCCATGTTCAACAAAATTTTCACTATAGATATAACTTGACCATCGTTTGATTCCATGACCAAAGAAAATTTAAGGCAACAGAAAACAGTAGTATAAAACGTAAGTTTATTTATAGTAGTGCAAAAAATAAACAAACTATATCACACTGACACATGCAAGAAGGAAATAATGAGACTGGAACTAAGCGTATTGGCAAATCTTTTTTTTATGCACTCTTTATTCCCTAGGACCGCACAACAAAGAAGTAAACAATTGATATTTTCAAATGTTTATGTTTCATATTATGATTTTCGATATACCTATTGTAACGCCTGTATTTAAAATACGTATTTATTTATTAATTATTTAATTTAATTAATTATTTAAAAATCTGTTAGATTGGATTCGAGATACGTAGGCCTGGTTTGGGCCCGAGTTTGTGTTGGGCTTGGGTTTCAGACCCAAGTATATAATCACATTGTTCTAGAGAATAGGGTTTTGAAGATGGGGATGGTTATATGAACTCCATTTAAAATGACTCCAAAGTTACTCCACTCATAATAGTGGACTTACAAGATGAATTGAGATCTAATTTTTGTGAGGATATACATCACATGATGGAGAACACTCCCACAAAAATCAGCTCAATCAATCGCTTTAACATTGTCAAAAGTTGTACCAAAATTAAAATAATATGGGCCGTTGGATAACTTCATAACATTATAAACGATTTTTGACGAGATTGTACATCTTCAAATGAATTGATTTTTTGTGAGGATGATCTATATTGTGTGGAGAACATCTACACAAAAAATTAGCTTCTAATTCAATATATTTAGTGGTGGAGTTTTTTCGGAGTCATTTTAAATGGAGTTCATATAACCATCCCCTTTGAAGATAATAAAATAATGAAAATGGAGGTAGAGCTAGAAACTTGATTGCTCGAGCGTTGGAGCGCGACGGCTCGGACTAGGAGGGATTCGTCGGGTTTTAATACAGGTGAGTAGATTAGTTTTCTATCTCACAAAATATGTTAATTATTCTGGTATTAATATTCGTCCTGTCATTGGTAAAACTATCGTTATTAAAACTGATTAAAATCTGTTGAAACTCCGAAAATTGAGATTGAACTGTCGAAGGTTGATTTGGGCCTGTTAATGGAGCACGAGCCCTCGCGCCCAAACAAAACAATGGTCCTGTATATAAACAATGGTCCTGTATATGATTTGTAACTGTTTGTATTTTATTTTTTTCGGTTATACACTTGTGGTGTTGATTGTATTAAACTGTTGAGGCTTAGTGGGTTGGTTTTTATTTTGTATTGGGTGGTTGATGTCGGGTATGGAAGATTGGTCGGGTGCTGTCGAAGCTTCGACAGACATTAATAGCGTCGACTGCCATTTTGATTGTTTTTAAATTTGTCGGCTTGAATGGGTTGAAGTGGGGTAGTGTAGGGTGTATGAGGCTGTCGAATGGGTGCCGGAAAAGGCTGTTGAAAGCTCCAAGAAGCCATTAATGGCAGCATGAAGATTCCAGATCCAGTTTTGGTTGAGGATTTTAAATTTAAGACTTGAGTTTTTGGCTTTTAGTAAAGTTGTAGGGTTTGTGTTTGGGAGTGATTTCAGTTGGTTGAAATGGGAGATGGTGGTGGCCGAAAATTTGGGCAGCTGGTGGTGGCTGTTGGAGAAGATGACCGAATTGGGCTTTGGGCGTTGGGCCAAAGCCTTTTGGTTTTGTTTTGGGCCGGTTTAGATTAAGTTGGTTGGGCCAATATAATAACTAACTAGTTTTCTTGGGCCAGTTTCATTAGTGTGTTGAGCCATTTTCAGTTTAGTCTTTGGGCCCAAGATTAGTTTAGTTTGTTATGGGGCCAGATTCATTTTAGTGGTTTGTGGCCGAACCAATTAAGGTTTTGGGCTAGTTTAAGTTTCATTTTCTGTTAGCTTGGGCCGAACCCATTTAGCTTTCTTTGGACCAATTTCAAGTTTATTTTGGGGCGGTCCGTATAACTTAAAATATATCTAGTTGGGTCTTTAAATGTTTAGACTTTCGGGTTCTAAGGTTTGGGCTTGGCCAGTTGGGTCCGAACCATTACCTTAGTCACGAGCCCATGAGCCATTGACCTTTGCCCTTAGTCATGAACCATACTATGACCACAACCTGAACATGGAAACGACAGCTTTTGACTTTGACAATGACGCAGGTGACTTTGACTTTGAACTTTGACCATTGACCTTTGATCATTGGATCGCGGATCGTTGACTTTTTTCCATTTTTCATATATTTAGGAATATGGACAAATATAGTAATAAAATATTGTCGTAAATTGTATAACCTTGTTTGTCATTATCTAATTAAGATTTGACGTGAGTAGTGTATAAAGCATATAAATATTGGGCTTTGATTGTGGACTTTCGAAATTGTACTACGCTTTATGCAAAATTGTATAGACAAGTCATAAAATAAAATGGTGCGGAAGCCTGCATAATTGGTTAGTCCTTATCTAAGAAAGATTTGACATTGATGTTGGGTATTTTTGACCGCGATTTAGATAGAAACTTTAGGAGATATAATATTCCTAAAACGCTATAAAAATGTATGCGTTACGTTTGAAACAATTGTGACATTATATAATATGTTGGGATATATATTGAATGCAATAGTTTTGGAAACATAAATGTATAAACACTCCATTACTTTATCTATGAGATGCTAGTAGAGTAATTGTGAATATTTCCCACGGAGGTGTTAAAAAATATATTCCACGCGGAAAGAATGAAAGTGGTTATGAGATATAATTGAGATATTTCTAAATATTGTGGCTTAGTGCAATAAGGTATTTAACCTGCACGTGATATAGTGGAATGTTTATGAGTTATAGATGTATGACACCTGAATAAATTACGTAACGAAAATCCTAGAACCTAGCTACCACAACTCATGTAATTTGCCCGTATGTGGCGTGTGTAATTTGATTGGCCCTTTTGGCGCTTTGAGTTAATCCGAATGGCCTTCGGCAAGTAATGTGATTGGCCCTTTTGGCGTTTCAAGAAAGTTAAATGGCCCTTTCCGGCGAGCGAATAGTGGCTTGATTATTCCGCTAAGCGAAAATTAGAACGAGACGCCGCGATATTTTATGCGAATAGTGGCGATACTTACATAATGACTTTCGTATGAGGGTTACCTCGGTGTCGCGGCATCCCTGGAGGTGGTTACGCGGAGTTGTACATTATGTAAGGGGAGGCATGTGGATGTACATGTTCGGCGTTTGTAGCCAGGAAACTAGGTAAGACATAGATAATGCGTTTTTAGGGACACGCAAAGAAAACCTTAATTAATATAATTATGGTAATATGTTGGTTAATGATATATCTTTAGATAGAGGATTGTATATGGTTTTGCAGAAGGGTGGGTCAAACTAATTACTTGTGCAGAGGCGACCCACTCTGTAATTGAGCATGAAATGAGGTAAGTATGGAATATGCTTAGCTGGTTATTAGTTAGTTAGAACCTAAGGCGCCTCGATGGAGGAACTACATGCCTTATTTATTATACGTATAGTTTATTGTGTGGTTAGTGGGAAGTTAAGGCGCCTCAATAGAGGAACTACCTGCCTTAATTATTGTACTTAAGGATGTTGTATTAGTCGTTGAAAGTTAAGGCGCCTCGGTGGAGGAACTAACCGCCTTATGGATTGTGTGTATATATATGTATAAGTATACTTGTATTTTAGAGCTACTCACACCAAAGATTTTTATAATGTTGACCGATTTGCATGTTTGCTTATTGTGTTCATTAAATGAACATAGTTGATAAGTCTTGACAGTTTAGTGTTGAAGAAGGTTATTCTTCTTGTGGTTTGCGTTAGCGTTTCTCGGGATATGTTTTGTTTTCCCTTGAGGTGATATAGATTTTCGATCTAGACAATGTTTTTGTATTTTCATTTGTAATTCTAAATAAAGAGTTATTGAAAAGAGATTTGTAACCTAATCTTATTTTGTAAATTTTGTAATGAAGAGGACTTTTGTTTAAGTGAAAATTTTTATTGGTTTTTAATTATCCGCATATTTAAACTTGGTTTTGGAAGTGGAGAGGGCCACACCTCGGAGATCAAGAGTCGAACAAATAATGTTTTCCAATTAAAATTCGTGTGACAACTATGCCAAAAGTGAGAGGCTCAAAGTTTTTTATGGGAGTTACAGACACTGGAACGAAAGTGAGAAAGGTTACGATTCCTTTACAGCTTGAAAGGTTTCATGGTGTTGAAGGAACTTTTATAGCAACTAACGAATGTACACTAATTTTTTTTTTGTTAAAATTAGAAGGGAAAAATGTTAGTGGTAAAAAAACCAACAGAGCAGCTTTTAATCTATTGTTCTGCACGTAAATGACAAATAAATGTTTAAAAAAAGTATGCTAAAATACTTTTGTGTTCCAAGTTTTTTTTCTAAATTCTTTTATAAAATTATGTTACACTTGTCAATTACTCGATTATAAATAAATTTTGTTGAAGACCCTAGCCTACATGGCAAACATACGAAGTGAAGAATAACTGCTTTGTCAAAATGCTAATAAGAAAAATACAATAATTACTCCCTCGGTAGAGATGTGGAAATGAAAAGAGAAAGAAAAATACAAACACGCTTCTACGAAATAAGCAAATCCCTTAAGAGTAACACTTGAGATCCTTGACTGAAATGCATTACTTTGAAGGCTCTGCAAAACATATAAAAGTTGGTTTAGAAACCATGTTATTGAAATTGAAAGCTTGTCAAAGGCTCATAATTGCCGATGCACTAGAACAGACAGAGTTTGTCAAAAACCAAGATTGTACTGAAGCTTTTGCACAAACTTTGTGTTGGACAAACAACCAAAGTTCTACATAACATCCACTGCATGTTGGGATAGCATAGCCATCACATTCAAATTTGTATGTACTTTAAGTTTCTCCGAAGTTGCGCATCATAATAATAAAAAAACATTTTCTTGGAAAACTTGCAATGTATCAAATCCAAATTGCTATTTCATTGTTTAAACAGGGACAGTGTCGGAATGAGAATTTGTGCTCCCAACTTTTTCCTAAAGTGAAAAGGCAATAAGTCAATAACAATGTACCTGCGGAAGTACTCAACAGAGAAAAAAACCAAGTAAGATGGTTTTCATGTCCTCTATTGAAACACATCATTGAAACACATCATGATAACATTACCAATATGCAGTGAAGTAATTTGAGGTACACCCATCACTAAACCAATATCACATCATATATATCACCCACTAAAATTCAAATCAAGTTCTGGTCCCATAACAGATTAACCAATAAATGAAATAAAAGTCGATAAATAATTGAGGGAAAAAGAGTATAGCAGATTTAAACATGGTTTCTTAAATATCAATAGTCATTATCTTTCCAGTAGAGCAGATATTAATGCCATAACACATCTAAATAATCAAACAAAACAACTAAATATTCATTACCAGTACTCAAAAGTGTAAGTTCATTAATATATCAAGATTCTTGAAAATAATTCCCAGTCAGACTAACTATCAAACACTTTTAACATTTAACTACTAATAAATTCCCCAACCCCTAACATAGAAGACACCCTAACCAACTACTCCTACCCAACCCCAAATTCTCATATCTAAAGCCCTTTTCACCACATATCCTCCAAGCCAATTGAATATCTTGGGCATAACAGTAACCCTCTTAGCATAAGATACTACGCTACCTATTCATATACATAAGTCAATGCAAAGTGCTAACTGATACCACAATGAAACGTTTACTGATCTTAAATTCATTAGGAGTAAGACTTAGGTAGTGTAATACTTGAACGTTTTGCATGCCATTAGGGAGTGGTTTGGTTGCTGCCGCTGCCATAAAATGCATAATCGTTACCTTTGGCTGGAGAATTTAACGTTTACCGATCTTAAATTCATTAGGAGTAAGATTTAGGTAGTGTAATACTTAAACGTTTTGCATGCCATTAGGGAGTGGTTTGGTTGTTGCCGCGGCTATAAAATGCATAATTGTTACCTTTGGCTGGAGAATTTTCAGCGAGCCAACATAAATTATACTCTCTTTGAGATCTGAGATAGGCATATATCTGATAAACTACATCTCCATAACTTATTATAAATTTCAAAACTTAACTACCTTTAAAAAAATCATTCTGAAAAGAAAGCATTGAATTTTAGATTAGATAGTCCTAAGGAAACAATAAGTCCAAATCGGCAAATCTAGGAGCAATATACTTGTTCTCTCTGGCCTATTGAGATAATGTATCCCTTAAAAAATGCCATGTTAAATGGTGTGATATCAACGCAACTCACAATCTTAACTTGGTATATAAATGGGCATCTCTAATGGGGGTAATAAATTATATGGGCATCTCCATAGAGTGTAAAGTTTACACTCCAAATGTCAAAAAACTCTTTCCAATGGGGGTGGTAATAGACTATTAGTTGATAGAGGAGGGGGAAAATTCCTCGCCTCTAAGCTATCGATCGATAAATAGCTCGGGCGATAGATCAATTTAACCAACATCAAAACAAAAATCCAAGATTTCAACGCCACTTTTTTTGTCAAATTATTTTCTTTTTGTTTATTTAAAGTCATAATTTGGGAGTTTGTTTTAAAACATTGGGCGTCCCAATTTAAAAGTTCATGAGAGTTTGCTTGGTGGTGAGTTTAAAATCTTTTTTTTTTTTTTACTTTTCTATTGGGGACTATAAAGTGTGGATATTTATAGTTTGTTTTCCTTTTCCTTTACTATACAATAGTATGCAATTAGAGTTGAAAAATCCATAATTTATCACCTAATTTGAGCCTTTGTGTGTTTTTAATTTTACAAGGATATGGCCTAGTCATTTGGATGCCCTAATAGTTATACTTATACTTATAAGACAGATGTCTTCGATAGCACTTCAAATATACAAAGTTTGGCCTAATAAGTTCGTGTCTACTGGATCAATATTTTGAAATGGATTGATCAAAATAGAAACATCCAAGATTGATCAACATTTTAGTTTTAAAGGCGTTTGCTTTTTGTGAAAATTATTTTTTCCATTTTTTATTATTTCTTTTTGGAAATTTGGGAGTTTGTTATTAGAAACATGTGGCGAGAAATTAGAGAATTGGATTCTATTCGTTCATGGGAAGTTTTTCTTTCCATGGGGTTTGTTTTCAAACATGATTTTTTTGGTTTCTAGTTTGTTCCTTTTCTTTTCTGGGTAATTACGTGTTAAAATGTGTTTGATTAACACAAAACATTTGCTAAGTATACTCTAACTGGAATAAGATCCATACTTTATCATTGAATTTGAGTTTTTTTTGTGTTTTTAATTGAGTATCAAGGATATGGCCTAGTCATTTGGATTAGTGTGGGAAGTGGGTACAGTCAGTGCTGAGACTACTTAGTGTCAGATGTCTTCCAGTCGAGCGAGTCGTGCTTTAGCATGTTTAAGTTTGGCCTATACTAAGTTCAGGCTCCATAACACTTAGCTGCTTAGATTGTAAGCAACAACCTTTATACTCATTTTCGTTTTTGTTTTTTTGTTTTTTCCAATTTACGTTACGAGCAAACTACAGTACGAGGTCGAGCATAGCCTAAAGAATTAACAATTTGCAACAGTAAAATGGTAATTGAGCAATTGAGCCGACTGCCGAGCCTAGTCATTATTATTCATCAAGTAGACATGGTAACAGTACAATACCCAATTAAAATCCTAGAAATGGTTTAATTTAAAATCCCAACTGAAGCATTATGCTACCAACATAGAAAAAGTTACAAAATAGTAGAAAACCAAACATCAATATCTGATCATCCTTCCGCTCGTACTTCCCTTAACTGGCAGCAGAGTTTGACGGCAGTTTTACCTGTACCAAGAGGAGATGAATATAGTAGTAATCAATCACCACCAGCCTTCTCATAAACATAAGTCAAACCACACTTGCTGCAGTAATGATTGGCCATAAAAGTGTCAGCACCACACTCCTGATTAGGACATTCTTTCCTCAGCTTCTGCACTTTACCAGAGTCATCCACTTTGTAAAACTGCAAAACAACAAGCTTAACCTTCTTATATATGCTTATGCTTAATCCTCTTGGGTTTGGTGTAAGTCTTCTTCTTCCTCTTCTTCGCACCTCCATGTAGATAGAGGACCAAATGAAGTGTTGACTCTTTCTAGATGTTGTAGTCGGCTAATGTATTAGCCCGACCGTCTTCCAGCGAAGATTAAACGCTGCTGGTTTGGTAGAATTCCTTCCTTGTCTTGGATCTTCGCTTTCACATTTTCGATGGTGTCACTTGAGTACTTGACTCGACTTCTAGTGTTATCGTCTTGCCCGTCAGGGTTTTCACAAAGATCTGCATCTTTTTTTTTTCTTTGGTTGCAGGTTCTCCAGCAGACTACCAGCAACTATCTTCTCAAATATCCACTAAGGTTTAGCATTTTATTCCTGACCACTTTGAATGCCAAAATATCGTTAAATCTTCCAAAAACTTGCACATACCCCGCCAAACAAAATAACTAAAATGATTACTAAGGTGCTATGTCAAAAACATGCCTATCTAGCTAGGCTAACCCCTAGTGCTTATAGCTTAACTGCCTAAGGTTGCATACGCTGACCAACCCGACGTCAGTGCCTGTAACAATTATGCAAAAGGCTTCGAGTACGATAAATATTTTTAAGCTCAGTTGAGTTGTAACTCACATTGGCAAGCTTCTACATCATTAAATTGATTTCACAAACGGCATAGCATGCCCACGTAATTGATCGGCCTATTTAAGCCATAAATGGAGTCCCAACCCTTATGGTAGATTGGTCTAGATGCCCTGACCTAATAGGCTTAAGTTTCTGATCACTTAGTGCAAAAAGAAATACAATAGCCCTACTATCATAACACACATTAGCAGCACTTTATTACCATGCGAATTGCTTTAACAATATAGGATTAATAACCTAATTAAGACTCCACTATTTCAGATAGTATTTATGGTTCTACCTTTTCCTTAGTAACTGGATTTCATGGTTTTCATGTGATTATAGGTACTCTTTTTATCATCATGTTGAGCTAGAACTGCCCCTAGCACTGTTTCAGTGATAGAAACATAAAGGAGCAGAGGCCTTCCTGCACAGGTGTTGATAAGACAGGTTCGTTCATGAGGTACAACTTCAGTTTCCTTTAGTCCTCTTGACAACGTACACTTTAATAGCAGCATGGAAGTGAGCTAACTAACACATACAAATTGATAGACAACTCTCTATGATGGATGTTCATAGAGTTATAGTACCAATAATCTACGAATCATCACCTAGACCTAAAACATGCTTGATATCTAGACATGCCCGCTTTGAATGATGGAACACAATTGCATACATAATAGTTCATTCACAGACTAAATGCTATTACCATATTTTCTTTTGGATAACTAAGATACACAAATAACTTTATTAACACATGAAAATAATGCAATAGTAGGTGTATGGTTTCGAAGGGAGGGTTTCAACAAAAGTGTCCATCCAATTATTGCCAAAGCTATGTCTTCCATAATCTACGGAAAATCAACACTAAAGCTATATAAAAATTGATAGATTGTTTAATTCAATTTTTTTGCTGATTATGATCAATATGGCAAAATAGAAACCCCAACACTGTCACTCCTTTCTGGGGGGGAACAATTTTGTTTGGATTGTAATTTATAGACGAAATAATCATAGAAATTTAAGCATTCAATGGGACGGTTTAGGCCCAATTATATCCCAATCCGGAAAATTTTAAACACGAAACAAATTGTATTGATGGATCCTACCAAGTGTTAGAGACGTAATATAAACATTCCTTAAATTGAACCTCAGGAGACTTGGAAGTGACCATCAAATGATGATGCAAATTAAACTCAGAAGTTCGAAGATGTTTTTGAATGACTTTTCACATCCAGACAGTGCCTATGCGTTGAAAGGGCAAGTAGCTTTCCTGCAATGCACATTGAAGACTTGCGTTCTAGCTATACAGGCCAAAGAACTTCAAAGCAGTGTGTAGTCTCAACTGGAGAAGCACTCGTCATTCTCATCAAACTGGATGGGTCTTCCACTAAGAAACTTCCTGCAAATCAAGACTCAAATCAGTATGCATGAAAGTTAAATTGGAAAGTCCTAATCCAGTAAGAAACTAAGAATGTATTAGGGCGATTGTCAAAGACTTCCAAGAAATTAGGCACATTAGCTTCACAGTTGGATCATTACACTTACAAGCTGGAAAATGCATACAGATCCTAGACAGCAACGAAATGTTAATGATACACACTACGCACTAACAAGTGCTCATCCATTCCATATATTGGACTGTTATCTGACAACACATGCCAATTTGTCACAAACTTACATGTTGGTCATCACAGATATCAGAAAACTACCATTAACAAGTCCCTGTCAATACTAAGGAGTCGAGCGTCATCTGAAAGCAGGTGTCAACCCAACCCTACACATTCCTTTACTGTCTAAGGAATGGGAATGCAAGCCTTTGCTCAGTGTTCACCGAGGTCAAGTCTTTTTGGATACTAGTCCATCATAATTAGTATTGTTGATTGTATGAACAAGTATAAGTGGGCAATCAATGCAGATATGGATGCCTACCCAATAGCCACTGTATAAAATGAAATTCTGTACAATTAGGTGAAATATGAAAAGTATTACAGACCTCTCAGGAATATGTGTCTCTTCCGACAATGCCTTCTCCAGTCTCTCTTCGAATGGGGTTGCATGCCAACTGACTTTTTGATCCTGTAAACAACATAGAAGTTCCTTTATGTCTTATGGAAAGTTTAGATTTCCATGGGAGTTTGATAATATAAGTGAATGATCGAAAGTACCTCCTTGTACTTTTTATTTGAATTGGGAATCCCATTCCCAGCCAACAACTTATAAGAGATGTGAGAAGGTTCATCGTAGTTCCAATGTGAAGCAACATTTCCCAGGATCGTCCTATCCATATCAGAATTTCTTGAGTGAAATCTTCCACGAAACATAGCACGGGATATCAAAGTACGCTCAGGGTTTGCATTTTCATGCTCTTCTAGTGACTGTATCGTACACTGAAGTTGTTGTTTGGTGTTTAATCTTCTTTCTTCAGTGTTTTCCATTGAAGAATATTGTCAATGGGTTTCAATACCGACTGTACATACTGGGACCTGATCCTAGACTTCTTCCCACTTGCAATATTCTTTTGGCTTGGTGGATATATGGTTCCAGGTGTTTGCATATCATCGGTTATGTTTATAGGTGTCGGGTAAGAATATTTATTTGATCCACTTTCACTGCCCGAGGAATCAGATAGCTCCACATTCTGGGCACCAGTTTCGGATAGCAAGCTTCTCGAAGAAAATGGTTCTGTATCAGCTTGAACTTCAAAGCGCACAGACTTGATCTTGCTTTTGATAGCTACAGATGGATGTACAGGAGTAACTGCAGAGACGTTGTCGTTATCTACCAAATTAACCACTCCATTTTCCAAAAAAGGAATCTCAATCTCGCTGCCTTTCCTACTTGCTGCCTCCTGTTCTTCAGAAATGATGCTTCTGGAAGACATGAGCAAATCAAACATGGGCCAGTTATGAACATTTGTTGAGAGAGTATATATTTTTTCTAATAAGTGCGTGTGCAATGTTATCTATAGGCATACCATGGATATACATATGAACAACTATACAACTGACAAAAAGATAATCAAAAGCATCGTCATAGCATAGCCGTCATGGGAAAATTTTCATCTTATGCAATTTGTATACCATTTGTGACAAGAGGGCCCTCCAGTATCCAAAAAGTTGGATGGACAACACTGTACAATTTTGCATGTTAAAGAGACGGGTGATGCATCAACACAATGCAATAGAGTTTGTGTGTTAGGTCTAGAAAAGTCACCAAGTCCTATTCTTTGTACTCATGTTGGACAGTGACACATGTCCCGTAGGAACATGTCTTAATTAAAAAGATAATGGTCACCTTGATAACTTGAATTCTGACCATAAGATTCATTTCAAGGTTCTACTGCGTGAATACCGTCTTAATTCTCTAACAAACAAAACCTTCAATTTCGCTTCTGGTCAAAATTGTCAATTGAAAAGTAGTGAAAAAGTTCACCTGATGGCTGAAACCTGTGGTGAACCTGATTCATGTCCTAGTTCTTCATAATGTATATCGGCTGTAGCAGGAACACAATCAGATTGGTCCTCCAAATGGAGTTTCCTGATAGGTGTAATAGGGCTCCATGACTTGAATTCTGAATTTTTATAGTCTCCCCCATGGCTTGGCGAACCTTCCACTTTCTCAGATGTTTTCTGAATCTCAGCTGGAGTTTCCAGCAGCGTACCACAAGCTTTAAGGAATTTTGCCTGTTAAAATTGTTATTAGTAAAACAGTGTACAAGAAGAACAATGACAGCAATAATAAGTATTTGGCAAGAAATGCACCTCATCCTTGAGCGCCTTGCCATCAATATCTCGAAAGGGAAATTCTGTACTACGGTGATCGGAAGAACAAGAGTCTGTTTCTACAGATAGATTGAACAAAAACTCAAACTCAAGTATATCATATGTCTCGTCATGCAAATTATAACACTTCTCTGGATCTTCATATATGTGCATGAATAGCTAAAGATATTTGTATTATCCAAAGATGAAATAGCAAGGAGTAAAAGCTCTATATTCAACTGTACAAAGGCAAAACTGGATTGACTTTGGTATGATGATGCATAAATTTTTCTAAAATAAGTACACCAACACACTCAAGAAGAAATCAAACAGGGCAATCATAATAACAAACTAAAGAAGAAACTAAACCTGCTAGCTAAATTGCAAACTACTCACAAGGGTCAAGGGATTTCACTTAGAAGTTATATCAAAACATCATATATCAAAAGTACCAAAAACTTAAACACGCCTAAAAACATGTGGATCAAAACAAACTCAAGCATCAATTCTCTGTCACTGATCAGTCACATTATCCAAACTCACTCAACGTAAATATAAAGAACGTTGCCGCAGAACATATTACAAATGCCTCAAACCTACAAGAACTCCATTTTCCCCATCAATAAAAAAACACCCTCCTAACACATTCCACTCTATAGTAAAAATATATTTTCTTGAAATATAAAGCATCTCAAAAATTCAAATTTCTACCATCTAATCAATCAAAACATCATAATAACAAAAAAAGGAGTCTTCTTTTCTTACCTTGAGAAAGAAATAAGGTTGCCATATTGTCACCCGACATCCAATCACCATCCTGCATTCAATCAAACCAACATTAAAACTTCAAAAAAATGTAACCAATCAAAATTCAAACAAAATAAAGAAGCCCAAGTCTTACTTTACTGTAATTAACATCAGAAATGCGATGAAATTGAGGTTTTTTATCATCTTTAACACGAAAACATCCAAGAAAACAGCCCATTAGTCCTTTCAGTGATGTTAAAATGAACCCCAAATCAATCTTATTGCAAAACATTGTGTTAGAACAAAGATTAATAATAAGAAAGGTTTAAGGGGTTTTAAGAGAGATTTGAGGCGTGTCCGTTTTTTTTCTTGCTTAAATGCAAATCTTTTTTTTTTTTTTTTTTGAAAAAGATTTTAAGAGGAGGGAAGAAAATGTGTAATGATAAAATATTTCGTTTGTCGGCATTTTATATATGCCGCTTTGATTTTGTGTTGGTATTTTGTTTAAATCTCGATTTTAGTCAAAATGCCGCTGTAGAAATCTTCATTGATATTGATAATGATTTGATTTGATGAAATCTATGTATGTGTGTTTGGACTTAAGTATACAATTTATAAATTTTAGTTGAATGCAGCACATCTCTTATGCTGTTAACAACATTTTTCTAAAGTTTTAATATTTATGCATTCAAAATTAATAGAAAAGCTTGAAAACAGTTAAATTTGACATGGGTAATCATTAGTTCTTTGAATTATGATTTGTAAATTAAGTGCAAGTATGAATTTTTTCATATATTGAACTGTTATTGGCTGTTGTTTTTGTTGCTCAATTCATTAAAATATGTCTTGAGCTGTTCAGATTTTTGTTTCCCACTGTTTGGTTCATGTTTTTATATATATATTAGAGTGGATATTAGTGTATTGTTATTGGTCAATGTATGTAGTTAATTCCTAATAGTGCAGTAAGCTGTAAATTATATTTGTTCTTACTTGCCAAACATGTTAAGACTTAAGACTGATTCACGGTATGTTCATATATCAGTGAATCAATTGGTAGGTTGTGCTTTGATAAGAGTGTATGGAGTTATTCTATTCGTGGGTTATTTCACCTCGTTTGTTAGCTTTTAACTAATTATAGTCAATGTTGTTTTTTTTTTTTCTTTTGTGTAGGAGTTTTTGTGGGAATTAGTTGACAGGTAGGTACTTATTTTAAATTGATGAAACAATTTAAGTTATATGAGTTCTTATCGTAATAGAATTTAAATCATATATATCTCAATGGACTACTAAATAGGAAGACATTAGATCCAGCATGAGAAATTGTTCGCACACATCACTTACTTGGCAAAGTTTGGTGATACTATGATAGGTATTGGTGTGGTGGATACATTTTGGGCACTTACTTTCAGGTTGTGAATTGTATATGCATAGTACTACTTGAAACACTTTTTGGATTGTCTATATGGCCTTTTCTTTGTGCATAAATGGTGTCTTTATTTAATTCTTGCTAAAAAGTAGAATATGTGAATTAGGATAAGTGGATAAATTAATTGGAATTAATATTATACCACCACATTATGTATGTCTATCTAACCTCACTATCTTCTTAAAAATAAGGTCCCAAAACTAAAATAGGTTAAGCCAAAGGTTAAAATCTAGCAAAATGTGGTGGGTATTGGCGAAGAATGTATTAACGAAGAATAGGAAAACTGTTTGAGTAGGAAGATGAACCTACTGCTTACGATGGGTTCATATGCACAGTGCTCAGGTTAGACTATTTTTTTCTCTATAAGTTTGCTCTTTGTTTATTATGCCTGCTGAGTATGTGTAGGGATTTGTCAAAATTAATTACCTGTAACAAATCATTGAAAGCTCCTAACCGAAAAAAAAAAAAAAAAAAAAAAAAGAAGAAGAAGAAGAAGGGGGGTAGGAGTTACCTTCTTTAGACAGAAAGGATGCACTACAATTCTTAGGGTTTTATCTAAGTGTATCTCAAAGGGGTAGAACATCTCATCTCCTGAGCTTGAGAAGAAATTATCATCGAAGTAAAAAATTGCTTAGCCTCTAATTGTGTCATTGCAATTCTAAATTTTCTTTTTTGTTCGATGCCCAACAAATGATATTCTAGCTGTTAACATTTAAATGAAGCTACCCCCAAATCTTTGTTGTTGAGAATTCTTTTCTCAATTACTTATATCCATAGGTTTACTTCCTCAACTCTTTTCTCTGCATGCACCACTTTCTCCCAGCCTCTTTAATTAATTTATTATTATTATTTTTCTATAGTTTCTAAACCTTAGTAGTTATTGCAACTCAATCCAGACAAAGGATAATAATATATCTTGATGAAGCAGCAACCATGCTTTGATGAGTACTATTAGATATATCTCGATGAAGCAGCAATCATGCTTTGATGATGTTTTGGCTGAGGATGGTTATTAAAAGACGTTTAGATTTTAATTTTCTCATTGTTGTCATTGGTATGACACGCTCTAGAATTTGGTGGTGATTATTGATGTGGGAGGTTCACATGTACCCTATGATAAGATCCTTCAAAGTTGTGTCCGTTGCTATTTTTCAAAACCCATTTTTTGCTATTGATGAACCTTTTCAGAGAAGGTGAATTGAGTTGAGTCAAACATTACAGTGTCCACATTTTATATTTTGCAACACGTGAATTGTATTGAGAGTCATGGGCGGAGCTGCCAGGATAACTCCCGTGTTGATGAGTACTGATCAGGGGGTTAAATCTGTTTCCATGCAAATCATTGCCTCTTTTCGTTGGTGTTGTTGCTTGAATTTTTTTGAAGAAAGGTCTTGAAATAGTATTAGCCAGGGTAAGGTATTATTGTTTTTCAGTTTGAATATTTGACTGACGTTCAGATGATCGAGTAAAGCTTTTTGTGAATCACACCACCAACCTTTTCAACTACGCTTTCTTTAAAAAAAAATTTATTTTATAAACTCAAAATTTGACGGTGATTGTGCATGGTCTCCATGTTTGTATAATATGATCTTGCATACAACTTTGCCCAAAACATACTCCTTAGATTTGAAAACCAGTGGACAAGAAAAGCGCTAATATATAGTAGAATCTCAACTGGATTGGGTTACTTGAACATTTATGTAGCAGACCAGTTAGTGGTGGCTGCTTGGAATTGTTTACTTAAAGAAATTACTGGTGCCAACAGCACTGTTAGGAAGTCTAAGTAACACTGCAAACATACTTTTTGCAACTTGTTAATGTTCAACGTTCAAGAGTTCAACATTGCTGTTAGGAAGTCTAATACAACGTTCAAGAGTTCTTTACTTTGTTAATGTCAAATTTGTTTGGTATTAACTCTAAAGTTTTTTTCCTTCTAATAAAGTTATTGAAGATTGTTGTTGGTAAGTCATGAATCATGAGTTATACTGTGTACATGATTTACTATTGTAAAGAACAGTTGATGTTTCTTGGCTTTACGAATAACTACTTTAAGGGTTAAAAAGGTTGACTTAGTGTGAGTATGTACGATATCGATATAAGAAGGGACATTTTTAGGAGGCGCTTTGTTTGTCAGAGCTATTGCAATCATTGCACGCTGGACAATGCAGCGTGTAGAAGCAATAGGGCAGCATCATTGACAGTGTTGGGTAGGTTAGCTGAGGCGGTTAGAGATTGCGACGAAGCAGTATGGTTGGATCCTGGGTATAGCAGGGTGCATCAATGGTTGGCTTCTTTGCATTTACAGTGAGTGAGATGATTATTGTATTACTTAATTGCAAAATGTTCAACTCAAAAAGTACCACTGTATCTGTTTTACTAATGTTTAACCAGTGTAAATGTGTAATTACATGTTTTATGCTTTGGGAATGACTATATAGATGCTTCCTTTGTAAGTGTTGTTACACATTAGTGGATAACAAGTGTCATTTCTAAAACATTTTTGTCTATTAGGTTCTTATTAGTCTGTATATCTCTTTGTACATTGTGATTTTAAGAATTGTCATTGGTGCTGTGAATTTCGTTCTTAAATCTGCTGCACTTTGAACAATTTATTTATCTTCTTAGTTTTTAATACATTTTGTGCTTTAGGTTAGCTACGACGTGCACAAATATTTTGGAATTTATTTGTGGGCAAACTTTTTACACGAAGAAACTCTCATTTTACCTTCTAACTTGGTTTTGTTAGAGGTTAGGGCAGATCGAGAATGCACGTCAACACCTTTGTTTTCATGGATTTCAGCCTGATTAAGTGGATCGGAGCTCCAAAAGTACGTTGCAACTAGCAGAGCAACATTTGAATAAATGCCTTGATGCCATGAGAATTGGGGACTGGAAGAGTGCAATGAGGGAAGGTGATGTTGCCATTGCAGCAGGAGCATATTCATTTCCTCAGGTAAATCTCTTGCTCTGTTATTTATCTTATTCTAAGCAATGAATTTGTTGTCAGATGAATATTATCTCAGGCTGAAATGGTGTAAATGGAATTTACAGCTCTTTACTTGCAGAGCAGAAGCCCTCCTAAAGCTCCACTCACTTGTGGATGCTGGTGCCGGCCTTTCAAACATTCCCAAATTTGAATAAATTTTTCGTTCATATTTTTATATTTTCATCTCTTTTACTGCTTTTATTTTTCCTTGACATCTCTTATACGCCACCCGTTTTTGTGTAATTAATACAAATCATATACTTAGCAAAAAAAATAAAAATAAAAATAGTTGTTTTTGTTGCTTAATATATATACACTTATAAATTTTTAGCAAGATTTATTTGTCTGATATCGATATATATATAGTATGGGTTAGATCGCGTGCCCGATAGTATACCTTGGTTTATGTACTTGCATGTCCTTGGGAAGGGTGTTGTACGAAAACGTAGGAGTAAACTTGCTATTAATATTAACTTAATTGGATACTTTATGAGGTGTTGTTGATACATACAATTTTGCTACAAAGACTGGCCTGATTTTCATAATGCAATGTCATTTGAAAAGTATTTTGAAACAAATCATCTTGGCTGCTTCAATTTTATTCTATTTTTCTTCTTCAATTCAGTTGGAATGAGAATGAAGACTAGATCAGTTATGAACCCAGTTACTGTAGCTTGTACTTAGTGTGGGTCAGCAAGTGGATGTTGTAGGAACTAAGCAGCAATTCAATTTAGATTTTATAACAAAGAACATGTTTGCAATCTTGAACTAAGATATGTTCAAATAGTTCAAGGAGCTGAAAAAATAGTCTAAGAGAATAACTAGTGAATGTAGCAGCACTCTGCATACCACGCTCATCGAGCGTGCATGTTTGCTAGTCACAACATAATACAGTCCCAATAATGGAGTCATCAGTTTTCAGTTGTTTGAGACTTTGAGTCGGTTAATTTCTTCAAGAAATTGGTCCCAAGGCCCATTTTTGAGTGAAAATCACTCTCAGAACCAATGTTCTTTTTTTAATCACTCTCAAGGACAATTTTCAAGGGAAAATAACCCGTAAGGACAAATAGTCCTGATTTGAAATAAATATTTTTCAATTTTACCCTTTTTGTCGTTTTGCTATGAACAATGAGTGTTCATACTTTATGTTGATGTATGAACAATGATTATTTATACCCAAATAAGTGAACGTACCTCGTACAATATATTAATGTATGAACAATGATTGTTCATACTCCAATAAATGTTCTTACTGATTATATATTATGATCGTTCAAACCCCAAATAAGTATTGTTCATATTTCAATAAGTGTTCTTACTTATCATACATTATGTTGATGTATGAATAATGATTATTCATAGCTCATGTTGAGGTATGAACAGTGATTGCTCATATCTCAAATAGGTATGAACAATGATTGTTCATACTCCAATAAGCGTTCTTATTGATCATATATTATGTTGAAGTATGAATAATGATTGTTCATAGCTCATGTTAAGGTATGAACAACCCAAATATGTATAAACAATGATTGTTCGTACTATATACACCGGGTCGTTTCAGTTGGGTCGGGTCGTTTATTATTTCGTGTCAGGAATATATTTGACTTTTCATCTACTCGAACCATTTTTAATTTCGCATCAAGAATATACCTAACTTTTGATACCCAGTTCTTGTGAGTGATTAAAAAAAAATGGTTTTGAGAATTACTTTTTTCCTTAGAGTCACTCATTGTAATTTCTTATGCCAAGATCATATTCAAAATTCTCAACTTAAGCCCACATCTCATTAAATGCTGTGTTGAGCACTTGAGATTAGCCTACCCAACTTGAAGCCCGGTAACTAGAAAGTTGAAAGGAAGGCTTGCAGAGTAGCAGAGTTGCAGTTAGTCCAAGTGTCCAACTCCAACTCCTGCTTACAGAAAGTCACAAGAGTCAAGACCAAGTTCCACAAATTGGAGAAGGTTCCGGTGTCCATGACTAACAACTACTTTATTTGCTTTTAAGAGAATAGACTTTTTCTTCGCTAGTTTATATTGACTATAGAAAAATTAAAGTTTTGGTCTTTTGGACCCCATTGGTCTTTTATTCCCAAGTCATCACATCATAACTATTGATTGTCATCTTTAGATATGGAAGCGTACGGAGCTAATTCTTACACATACATTATATTTTTCTTTCAATATCTATCTTTTTGACAATTTACCTAGTTAAGTTCCAAGGGTGATAAGAAAAAATGGAAAAGAAATTAAAGAAAAAGAGGTATTCGACTCAAAATTGAGAACGTGTTTTATTTCATAAAATATTTTTTTATCAAAGAAATGGTCTATTTTAATATATTCTAGATGATCGTGATCATTGTCGTACCCTTACTAAAAAAAACAGATCATTGTCGTACACTTGTACTAGTGAAATTTGTAACTTGTAAATCTAACATACTTCTGCTGAACTATATACATATACAGGGGCAGATGCGGGATTCAACAATAGGGGGCTACTAATACTAATTCTCACTAGGAGTGGGAATTTGGCCCTAACGACCTTTAACCCTGAAGGGACCGACCCAATAAAGCCCTCACAGAGTTTAGGGCGGGCCGCCGGCCCTAATGCCTTCTAGTATGGCTTGGGGTAAGATTCTAAAACATAGGCCGACCCTAACCAAGCCCTAACCGCCCTGCTTTTACACTTTCACTATAAATACACATACCATAATTGTTCAACTCTTTGTTAAATATTTTCAATTAAAATAACATCATTTTCAGAAATTTATCACTTACACCCAAGGTATTTTCCAATAACTTGTCTTTATATAACAAAAACTTGTCAACTTAATGTACCTATTGAAAACAATGAAAGCACTAGCAATAAAAATAAGACTTTATTCCTTTGATCATCAAGTCAAAGTCCATAACTTATTATTCTCAATTTCTTTTCTCATTTATTTCTTATAAATTATATTTTTATTCACATCCAAGCCAAGTCTAAAACTAAAGATTTCCTTCCACACCATTAAAAAGCAAAATACGAATTTGTAACATAGAAACCAAAAACAACCTTCATTTAAAAAATGACATTTATAATCTCAAACCTTTCTCCATCACTTTTTCAAAAGCCAATATTTTCATGTCCATATACAAAGCTTGAATCACTTTTAAATTAGAAGAAAGGTAATATTATATTTGTTTGAATCTATTATAGAAATAATTTATGATATATTACAAATAGTTTAACAACTTCCATGACCCTTAACCAAAACTATTATGTTTCATATCTATTACTTCTTCCTTTAAAATGATAATATAATTATTTGTCTATGTATTTCAATTTAAAATATAATTTTAAAGAGGTTTGAGTACAAGGAAGAACAAATTCAACTCTCGATGTACTTCAGGTTTATTAGATTGTGGATGTCATTTTAAATTTTTGGACTTATACAAGATTATTACTAGATTGGTTGGACTTTGAGTTTGTAGATTATTGACATTTTGTAATATAAATGAGTTTTAAAACCCATGTAGTAAAAAAAAAAAAATATATAGGCCGCCCCTAAAGCCTTTTAAAGAGGGCTTAGGGGTAGGGGTCGAGGTTTTAGACTTGTGACCCTAATATTTGAAGGGCTAATATTTGAAGGGGGCTTAATGTTTAGGGCCCATTGGCCACCCCAATATTTGAACCCGCCCATTGCCCACCCCTAATTCTCACTACTTTTTTTATTTTTTTTATTTTTTTGGAGTGAATAGTTACCACTGTACTTTTGGGTTTTGAGCAAAGTTAGGAGGGGCTACAGCCCGGGTCAGCCAACTCATAGATCCGCCCCTGTACATATATATTCAAAATAAGTGCAACCATATGATCAAAAAATAGGACTACATGTGGTGTGGAAGTGCGAAACTAAAAGCTCTCACGTTCATACTTCATTCATACAAAGACAACTAAATAGGTGTGAAAAACAGGTCAGTCAGAAAATTTGTAAGGAATTCGATCACTAGTGAACAAACACATTTTAAGGGTCTGTTTGTTCTGGAGGAAATGCTAGAGAAAGGAAAGGAAAAGAGGTATGGTCTACATTTTCCATAGTTTTTTTGTTGTTTGTTTGTCCATGGAAAGGAAAGGCTGCTTTCCGTGTGGAAACAAAACTAGGGAAATGGAAATTGTTTTGAGTCCATAGTCCAGACCTAAAAATTTTAGGAAAAAAAAAGGGGGAAAAAAAAAACAAACACAATTTACTTTCCCTTCTACAATTTACCAAACAGACACAATTTTAAAATTATTTCCATTCCATTCTTTTCCTTTCCATAATGGACTTAAAACATGTAACTCTAGAATCGGATATATAGAAACTAGACCAATTAGTAAAACTGGCCACACCTTAGTTCTTGATAGGTTCTGATCGAATATATTCAAGAAATTTTAAGGTCTCTTTAATAGGATCTGAACAAATTAAAGATGCGAATTACGCTCAACTTGTTGTTTTTTTT
The DNA here is from genome assembly GCF_015680905.1 of Coptis chinensis. Taxonomy (NCBI): domain Eukaryota; kingdom Viridiplantae; phylum Streptophyta; class Magnoliopsida; order Ranunculales; family Ranunculaceae; genus Coptis; species Coptis chinensis. The sequence goes on from NC_141464.1 coordinate 83,037,407, forward strand.
TATCAAAGGTGATAGTGATGGTGCCAACATTAATTTCAAGGAGGCATGCAATTAACTTTCTGCAAGTAAAAGGAAACACGTAACCATAGTTCATAGATATCGATATGATCTACACCTTCAATTGAAACTTCAACAGACCTAACTTTGCCTTAGCTAGCTAGTGAATATATATCATTTAACACCACGACCCCATTGATCCCTCGGTTGTGTGGTTGACTATTGACATGGGATCAAGTCTGTGGTTTGCATGAAAGTAAAACAACCAGCAAAAAGAAACAGAAAAAGGATATCATTTAACACCCTCAAGAAAAAAGAAGTGGACTCTCGAGCCTGCATTCAGACATCAAAACTAAATTGGAGGATTGCAACCCAACTCCCCCTATAGAAATTTGAATACGTGCCGCATGTCTTATCGAAACAAAAAAAACCCTGTTTAAGGACAAAAAAATAAAATAAATACGTGCCTTAAGGTACTCACTATCTCATACTATATATATATATGCATAGTTAATTAGCAAGCAATACATATCAGCCTCATAAAACAAAATACTAGAAGCTGACAACCAAAAGCTTTTATGAGTTGATTTTCAGTCCTCCAAACTTGAAAGAGAGATTTTCTTGATATCTCGAAACACAAGACTTTTTGTGTCTTCAAGCCATTAACATCTACAGGGTCCATTAACATCTACAGGGTCCACTTTGAATCTTAATCTAGCAAGACAAATCAAAGTCATCGTTATTTAATTTGGATGGATTATAATCAAAAGACCAATTCAGTTTACTTGTAATGTAAGAATTACATCAATTGAGGGAAAATCTTTTGTAGTCTTGCCTAGTGGGAAGTTCAATCAAAGCATGGCCCAAAATATCGCCGAGATATCCGATATCTTGCCGATATATCTCGGTAAATTGGTACACCGATATCGATATTTCCGACATATATCCACCGAATATTGAACCCCTTTTTTTCCGAGATATATCGGAATTTCCGATATGAAAGTTTATATCGTCGATATAATCGATATTTCGAGATAATCGATATATATCGCTTTGACTTTTGACCAATTGTTAATAACTTAATATTGAAATTTCTAAAATATTCAATATATCCGAGATATATCGGTGAGATATCCGATATTTTAGAAATTTTGGACTGGTCACTAAAAAAACCGAGATATCCGATATATCCGATATATCTCGGTTTTTGGGTACACCGATATATTAACCGATATCGAAATTTTGGGCCTTGAATCAAAGTGGGTCTACTTGTATTATCAAGGAGAGACAAAAAGCTCAAATGTAGCCATTCTCTTTTCAGAGTCTAGACAGTTAATAAAGACTTACAATACTGTATGATACATTGATACCATGAATGGCATCCTATTTTAAGGTGCAAGTTCAGAATTTCAGATACAAGATTTCCAAAAGTCTCAATATTCCGACAAGAAAACCCTAAATTTTCAGTGATATCTACACTTTTCGGCACATTCTAGTACTTTTAGACCAAATTCTTCCTAACTGAATTTCTAATGGAACTTGTGTTTACGCACTAAGTTTAGAACAATATCGGAAGTTTAATCCAAGTTCGTTGAAGTGGAGTTCTTGGGCCAATACCAAGGATTAATGATCGATTTTTGTCATCAAGGACTCAGAGAAGACTTACCAGTGCTAGTGGAAGGTTGACATATAAACAAACTCATTGTCGTTGAATTGGTCTCATTAGAAAATCATAGATACGGCTGGTTTTTGTAGGCATGATCTCCTAAGTAGAATCTATGATAAACCAAATTGCATACCTCAACCAAGTTGCATACCTCTACCCCTTTTAGAAGTTTTTAAACATAAAGAGTATTCTAAATATAATTGGTGACCACATCTTGTATGGTTAGAAATTACAAAATATTTAGATGCATGTGCTTAGGATCATGACTCATGAGTTTGTTACGTATAAAATTTCCACAAGTCCTCCTGACAACCCCGGGGTGCGAGTCAAAATGTGTGCTCCCAGCAAAGACTTTCTCAATCTCCCTTCTTTTGCAACACCATCACATAATTTCCAAATTGAATAAAGAGTTAAAAACCCAATGTCACATATTGTTTTAGTGACATCACTAGCTGATTTAAACTATTTAAGCATTACACAACCCAACAAAATTAGTGTTTACTCCTTGTTCACTTGGCTTGGTCTTCATATGATAGAATCAATTTTAGACCTTGGCCATCCTATATATACAATAATTTCAACCGCCATGACTTGACCAAGCCACTACTATGACAATTCTCTTGACATTTATAAAAAGATTCAATTCTAACAATAAATCATGGTCGGTCTCAAATGTTGTAGTCTAGAGCTTAAAGTAACAAGGAGTGTTAGTCATAGAGAGAAAGTGATCATGGAGCTGGAGAAGATGAAGTCTTCACAAGACATGAACAAGGATGATGACAGTATTCTTCTTCCTGGTTTTCGATTCCATCCAACCGATGAAGAGCTTGTTGGTTTTTATCTTCGGCGAAAAGTGGACAAGAAACCTCTGAGTATAGAACTCATCAAGCAGATTGATATTTACAAATATGATCCATGGGATCTCCCAAGTAATCTTCATACACCATTTTATTATGTAGTATAAGGGTCGTTATATATATGCCATAAATATCATGTTTAAATACTACTCTTACGTATCTTAATTATCTTATGAAAAGGCTTCATGTTTGTCATGCTAAATGCCCCCTATGTGAATATGTTCTGTAATTAGATTGCACGTTATTATTGTTCAAAACTTCAAACACTATTGCAGGAGTGACGATCTCATGCATAGGTATCCAAAGTTGATATTAACCACTATCACTCTTATATCCTTACAAGTACGGACAATTCATATTATAGTTTTTTTATTTATTGGTAAGTCTGTTTTTAAATGAGATCAGTAACTTTTTGATGCTGGCGGGTTCGAATCCCATACCTCCGGTATCATCACCCAAAAGTTTTACCGATTTTGTTAGTCGGCACCTGCAATTCATATTATAGTCATGCATTAACACTTTTGTTTTGCCACTGATGATTTCGTTAAAACACCATATTCTGTTAAGCTGATCGATAATCTACATAATTCGACAAATATAATTATCATCCAACACACCTCCTTTCTTTTCTTCTTTTTGCGGAAAAAGACACGAGGGCTGTACAATATAATTGGATATTTGTGGTTGAACACTCGATCAACACCTAATCCCTTCATAATTAATTACCTTAATCAAGTACATATTGAAAGCCTTAGTTCTGGTTTCCAACCTTAAAGAGAAAACCACCAAGGTAAATGAAGGTAACAAGGAATGGTTTACATATGTTAATGTCACATTATAAGATGCTAAAAACTGTTAGAAAATATAATAATAATAATTAAGCTAGAGAAAAAAAATACACACACCACAGCTTGAATTGTTTCACTGGGAAGAATATCAAAGGTATAATCAGGCTCAATTTTGGATCATCTTGTTAAGTATTGTTTCTCGAACAATTCGTGCGTGCAATTGTGCAAGTACTATTGTCATATACTTAAATTGTATGGACGTACTCTCTTTTTCAGTCATTGTAATGCATCCAAGTTCTTCATTATGTTATTGTTAATTAGAACGTACTACTTGGTTGAACTTACTACAAATGGTGAAGTTTCACTAACCCTGGTCTTTTACTGTGTTTTTCTTGATGGAAATCGAGAAGTTAGTTCTGTAGGAGAAAAGGAGATGTACTTTTTTTGCATTAGGGAGAGGAAGTATAGGAATAGCATTAGACCAAATAGAGTTACTGGGTCTGGATTTTGGAAGGCAACTGGTATTGATCGACCAATATACTCTATTGCTGGAGAAACAGATGACTGCATTGGCCTCAAGAAATCATTAGTCTACTATAGAGGAAGTGCAGGAAAAGGTACCAAAACTGATTGGATGATGCATGAATTTCGTCTTCCAGCAACTGTGAAAAGCACCAACTGCAATCTCCCCTCCCCTAAGAACAACACTCTAGAAGCTGTAAGTAACTATAATCTATCAATTAATTATACTTTTATTCTTGTTGATCACATTTCACTATATGTCCCAAAATCTCTGTATGTCGTAATTTGCGAATTGTTGCAATCACATTACTCAGGCTAAATTAAAACTCATTTCCTCTGATTTGCAGGAGATTTGGACTCTGTGTCGAATTTTCAAGCGAAATGCATCTTACAGAAAATACGCACCAGCTTGGAGAGAAACCCCCATCAAACAAAATCCCAGTGATTCAAATTCTCAGACAAACAGCCTAGAATCTGTCAACAGAGACAAGTCTTTTGGTGCCCCAGTTGTTCAGCAGAAACAGTCAAATAAGCAATTCTTAAGTCATACTGAAGAAAGGGTCCATATGTTTCCAGACCAGTTGGGCTCACTGACGACTACTCCAGCACAATATAATACAACAGTGTACTCAAATAGTATTAGCTTTAATAGCAGTGAATTATTCCTGAGAGATAGGAACTGGGATGAACTGGGTACTATAGTAGAATTTGCATCTGATTCATCCCTTTTATATGGTTGTAAATAGAAATATAGTGTAGTTTTGCTATTGTAAGTATTGTCTTTAAAGTTTAGACTAATAGTAATACGTAGAGGGAATGCAGTCGACATATCAGTATTACTTTAATTTTCATTTTTCACTTTGCTGAAATAAAAGAGTAGATTTAGATAATATGCGACTATGTGGATAAAGAATGTAGAATCTAAAGTAATAATACGCCTAGAAGACAAACTTGAACTAAATAAATTTTATTATATCAATTCTATCACTTATATTAAATTTAATAAACAAAAGAACTTACCCCATTATATCAGTGTTTCTCTTTTCAACAATGCATCTTTCTTATTATTCTCTCACTTCATCTTAAGTTAATGTCTAGGCACTCACACACACACGTCTATATCTATATCTTAATATTAAAACTCCCACAAGGGGTATTTTTCAAGTTCTATTAAAATTCCACATTATTTCTTATTAAAACATAAATTTTTCTTCTATTTGAAAAACGGAATATTTTTTTTACAATGGGAATTCATTTCCTATTATAACGGAAATTCTTCTCCTATTAAAACAAATTCTAGCACTTCTAATTAAAAACGGGAATCCTTTTCCTATTAAAATGAGAATTCCTCCCTATTGAAAATTAAGGAAAAATCTAGCATATCTAATTAAAACGGGAATCATTCTCCTATTAAAACAGAATCTCTCTCTCCCAATTGAAAAAAACGGGTTTTTAAAACTTAATTTAAAACAATTTGTTAGAAAATTAAAACAGATTAACGACTAAAACGGTAGTCCCAATTTTCTAAAAAAAATCTAAATGTTTTCAAAATAGCCGGTGCGTATGCACGGGCTACATGCTAGTCTTAATATTAAAGCTCCTACAAGAGGTATTTTTTGAGCTCTATTAAAATTCCATGTCATCTCCTATTAAAACAGAAATTTCCTTTCTATTTGAAAAAACGAAAATTCTTTTTTACAACGGGAATTCCTCTCCTATTATAACGGGAATTTTTCTCTTATTAAAACAAATTATAACACTTCTAATTAAAGTGAGAATCTTTCTCCTATTAAAATGGGAATTTCTCCCCCATTGAAAATTAAGAGAAAATCTAGCGTATCAAATTAAAACAAGAATTATTCTCCTATTAAAACAGAATCTCTCTCCCAATTGAAAAAATGGGTTTTTAAAACTTAATTAAAACTTTATTTAAAATAATTTGTTAGAAAATTAAAGCTGGTTATCGACTAAAATGGTAGTCCCAATTTTCTAAAAAAAAATCTAAATATTTTCAAAAGAACCGGTGCATATGCATGGGCCTACAAGCTAGTATATATATAGTTTCTCCAATTACTAATTTCTTCTAAGCTATTAATTAGAAACTTCTAATACCAACTCAATTCTAATCTTACTTGTATTACCAATATCAACTTGGTTTCTAATAACAACTTGCATACTTGCTAATCACACCACTTTGTAATTAATTAACCTTCAACTTTAATTTAACCAAAATAGCTAGATTTAAAATTACTAATTCCAACAGCCTTCCTTAATTTAAGATCTAGCAACAAGTACTAAATCTCAATTTAGTATAATAATTCCAACATCCTCTCTTAAATTGAGATTTTGGAACGCGGTCATTCCCAAAAACGTCTTTAGCTTGATAAATTCTTTGACTTTCAGCAGCTCCATGATGATATTTGCTACTTGACATCCTAGTTGATGAAATTCCATTACAACATTAACATTGTATTTACACTTAACTTCCGTGTGTTTACTCCTCCCATGAAATATCAAAACCTTCTTGTTTCGTTCTGGTTTAAGTTTAGATTTGTACCGTTTTAATTTTGGTTTGTACCATTTTTTATTTTTCTTACGAACACTTGGAACCAATCTGGATCTTGATGAGTTCTCCCCTTCTACACTCTTACTCTTCCCACAAAATACTGAACCTTTCTTGTATCTTCTCAAGTTTGGTTTGGATCTTCTACCATTTTGTTTTCATACTTTTGGTACCATTAAAATCTTCACAAAATTTTCCCCCTTTTCATTCTTGTAACTTTTCCTATTTTGTTTATGTGTCTTTTGTACCAATTTGACTCTTGAACAACTCTCTCATGTATTTCCCAACTTGTAACAATGCTTCTTGTGTAGTGTTTCGACCAAATATGATCAAAACACCAAGTGTTGATGAAAAAAATGAAGAACGTAGAAAAGTAATTAGAAAAATGATGGTGATCGGGGGAATGATGAGACTGTACCTTGCGGTTGCCTACGTACCCAAATTATCAGTGGGATCAAGTCTCAATAACGTAGTTCTGAATGAAAAATAGTTTGATATTTATATAGGTAGAGTAGAGAATCCTTGTAGCTCAAAATAATCTTGTAGCTTGAAAGCAATTGTGATAGACTATAACTTTCAACCGATAATTATCTCTTTGATAAGAAATGAATCACATAAATCAATGTACATTAGTGGCAAGCCATTAAGGTTCACCTTAGACACGTGAGTTAATAGGCTGTACATTGATCCATTGGTATTTAGCCCCGTCGATTAAAGTGGAAATTCCCACCAATGGGCGTTAAGCCACATTTATCGCGAACAAAGTTCATATGGCAAAGAAGAAAGAAAAAAATGGCGGAATGTATAACGAAATTGTCGTCATGAAAAGAAATAATTCAAAATTGTTTAATAAAATATCGGAAACGAAATAATGTCAAACTAACATATACGGGATGTATTGTAGTTAAAAAATGGCTGAAAATGCACTTTTAAAATTTTTTTTCCAAAATTGATTGCTGAAAACTTTAACAACAATCACGAAAATTGATTTTGACGACACGTGCCACTGGAATAGCGATGAATAGAGCGCGGAGGTAATTCGCTAAACCATACCAACACTTCCCCTTTTAATGTAGAAGGAAAATTTTGCATTTTAAAGCATCATCACCTCCCCATAAAACCAGTTTGTTTGTGAAATTAATCACATGAAGCATAGGGCAACCCTCGACATCATCATATTGATCAAACTCGGTTATTTGAAGTCTTTGTTATGAGTAGCCCTTTGGACTTTGTCCAAAATACCATCTTCAACCGCCAAATTTTCTAGTGTCGATTCAAAAGGATCATCCGAAAGAGTTTTTAATCATTTCTTTGAGGAGTCATTAGATCCAGATATCGTTGGATCGTGATCATAGTCACGATGGCGCTATGGGGCGAAAGCCGAGCGAGAAGAAAACGGCGAAGATTCATTTCGTTTCCCATGATTGTGGATGGTGCGTTGGGCTTTTAGTACGATAAATGATAATAATGTTGCCATGATAAGAACTCGTTCTTGAAGATGTTTCACCATCTTGATGGTTCCGATCATGAGTGCGATCATTAAAATCTTCACCACTCAATTCCTGACTTGTCGATAATTTGTAGGATCGTGGGATGCGGAGTACCGGACGATTATTATTAAACCTTCCCTCTTAACTTCACCACTTAAACGATCCCACACACTATTATGTCTTGTAACTTCATCTCCTAAGATGATGCCCGTAGTTTTTCTGCTTTAAGGACAGTTTTTAACTTTTGAAAAAGTGTTCTCGAGACATATGACTTACATTATCCGCATCGATATTGGAGAATCGTCGAAACAATAACCTCTTTTGGCGCATTGGTGGAACAATTTTATCTTTGTCGGTAGCCAAGTTGTCCTTGACATCATGTTCGATGATTCAATCGGGACCTTGAGCTCTCATAACTTTCGCAGAACGTGTCGAGGGGTGTAGTATAAGAACCATGACGGCGCCAATTATGTTTCGACCAAATATGATCAAAACACCAAGTTTGATGAAAAAAAATGAAGAAGCGTGAAAAGTAATTAGAAAAATGATGGTGATCGGGGAATGATGAGACTGTTTTGCCCGCACTTACCCAAATTATCGGTGGGATCAAGTTTAACGTCAATGAAAAATAGTTTGATATTTATATAGGTAGAGTAGAGAATCCTTGTAGCTCAAGTAATCTTGTAGCTTGAGCAATTTTAGACTATAACTTTCAACCGATAATTATCTCTTTGATAAGAAATGAATCGGACATAAATCAATGTACATTATTGGCGAGCCATGTGGCTAAGGTTCAGCCTTAGACACATGAGTTAATCCACTTGTACATTGATCCATGGTATCTTGTCTTTAGCCAAAACTTAATAAAGAAATTCTACCAAAGTTTTTCTTGAGATCTAGTTTTCAAATTATTTACTTTCTTACTTTTCTTGTATTTTTCCTTATTAATCAGTAAACTTCATTGTCTCAAATTTCTCATATTCATGGATTTTCTCCACCATATCTAATATCGACCAGACTTTCTTCTTCATATACTACTTCAATGTATTTTTCTTTTTCTTCTTTTTCTTTTTCTTTTTTTCTTCTTTTTCGTTTTCTCCTCCTTTTGCTTCTTTTTCTTCTTCTTCATCATGTTTCATGTTCATCATCAACAAAACAAAATTAAGACTAACAATTACTTCTTCTGAGTCTAACACTTAATGTGTTTTTCCCAATTTTTTTTTTAAGACCAACTCTTCTTTTTCATACTTGTAACACCGAACTTTAGATTTGTCAATCTTTTTATTTTCACCAATATCATCAAAACAATCATGTAAAATCTCCTATGCATATTTTGAAGTTTGAGCGGAAGCAACTTTCTTATAATCTGAATTCTGAAGCACCCAATCCCTTATGTATACAACACAATGCTATACCATCTCTTCTTTTGTTTTCTTTTGTCTTTTTGTTAGTATATTTTTTTTTCTTTGCTCAATAATGCTTCATCTTTGATCAAATTCTTAAATTCCTTGATCAACAACTTCTCATACATTCATATACTTAAAACACAATCTCCATCTGGAAACTCCAATGCCTAAACTTCATAATCTCTTCCCATTTTGGAACCATCCACATATCATCTTCCATTGATTAATGTTGAAGTATGTAAAGTATCCCACATTTCTATAAGTGTGGATACATATTTAGTAGTTGCTGTTTTGAGTAGCTTGACACCCAAGTAAATCAAGTATAAATATATGAACTAAGGGGTAGAGAAATAGATATCTCAAACCCTATTCTCCTAGCCTTCACTCTTCTCCATTCTTCTCATTCTTGGTTTCCCTATTACAACAATGTCACAACTCTCCTAGTATCACCACTAACATGGTATTAGAGAATCAGGTTTAAATATAAGTTCCGTGGTATGCTAGGAGAGATATCCCCTAAAATTAGTATACAAAAAAAAAAAAATCAATTCATTTTTAGTTTTCAGTATATATTCAATTCAAGTTTTAATCTTTCTCACAAGAAGAAACGAGTATTAAGTTGTATTAGAGAGTGTTGTTGCGTACGAGTTCAAAAAAAAAAACAAACAAGAAGGTAATCTAAAGAGACCAACAAAGTTTGAAGTTCTTATGTCTCGATTCATAGGTGCGCGCCTATACTTTTTCCCACAATCATAGGCGTGCGCCCATCTATATGAAATAACACATTTCCGCTGGTGTTTGCTGATCTAATCTTTTCTCTGGATGAAATCTTTTTGGAAGCTCTTTGGTTGATAAGGCTCAAACTTATATGCCTTTTATTCTTTTTGGTGGTATTGTTTCTTTGAGTTAGAGATTTTCTTTTCCGGCGAGCAATTTGATTCTATTATTTTTATGCTCTTGGGTTCATTGTTCACTAAGTACTATTCATGGGTACTATTCACCAGCACTGTTAGCAACACTATTCACAGTTATTGTTCACAGTAAAGTTTACGGTACTGTTCACTGCTGATTTGCTGATATATTCTTCCCTTTCTCTTGATGCACTCTATTTGGAAGCTCTTTGGCTTTTTTTTTTAAAAAAAAAAAAAAAAAACCCTCAAGTTTTCCACAACTTGTTCATGTATGTTTTCACATCCGAGTGTTTGTTAAAATGTCCAACTATTTTTCCACTTACTCTGAGTATCTCTTGCTTTCCTCTTTGGTGTTTGCTAATTTTTATGAGTTATGAGAATATGGCTATTGGTGAATACAATATTTTTCTTTGACATGGGCATTGGTTGATCTTTGGTTGTATAAATTCGTCTTTATGTTTTTTTTTTGAAGTGGGTATTGGTTATTGGTTGGTTGTTCCACTTTGGAGATGGACAATCTATTTCTTGTGTTGGTATTTGGTTTCCTCTATTTCAAGTTCAAGTCATAATAGACAAGTCTTTGTATGTTCAAACTTAGATTTGTATATTCCAACTTGAGGGGAGAATATGGAGATATGAGGATATTGAGTAGTATATGAGGCAATGAGAACATGGAGAAGTATGTGGAAGAGTACTCATGTCTTCATATTCCATCATGTCTTGGAGTATTCACTTTATCAGGGTGTTTGCATCTCAACAACATGAACAATGACGTCCCCACTATTCAGCACTCAAGTCTCAGGTAGCAGTCAAGCCTAAACTCCACTCTTCAGTCTTCAGTATTAAGGTAACAGTCAGGGCCTAAACTACACTCATGTTTCAGTATCAAGAGTACCCAAAACAATATTTTGTTGACTTAAACAATGATATTGACAGTAGCAGCTAAGAAGTGCATATCAAATCAGTGTTATTGTTTGCAATTTGTACTGTGACAGCTATAACAACAAATGGAGTAAGCAGTAGCCAAGAAGCACTCATCTATTCAGGTAGCAATCAAGCCTAAACTGCACTCATCTATTCAAGTAACATTAAGCCTAAACTACACTCTTCAGTCTTCAGTATTCAGGTTAGGCCACTGCCTAAATCGACAGTTTCACTTTCTAGAATGTCTCAACAGTTGTTCAAGTTCTTCAACTAAAGACAGTTCTATGCGAAAAAGGGAGCAATATTCTTATATTTATTTATGTCATTCAAGCTGTAACATGCATAGTTTGCGTAATTACAGCTTGAGGAGGAGTGTTGAAGTATGTAAAGTATCCCACGTTTCTATAAGTGTGGATACGTATTTAGTAGTTGCTGTTTTGAGTAGCTTGACACCCAAGTAAGTCAAGTATAAATATATGAACTAACGGGTAGAGAAATAGATCTCTCCCAGCCTCCACTCTTCTCCATTATTTTCCTTCTTGGTTTCCTTATTACAACAATGTCACAACTCTCTTAGCATCACCACTAACAATTAATTTTGGATCTTTAACCGTAAAGCTCTGATACCATATGTAAAATCTAAACTCTAATTCAAACACACAAAATCGAATAATACGCGTAGAAGACAAACTTGAACTAAATAATTTTATTATATCAATAATTCAAACTTATATTAAACTTGATAAACAAAAGAACTTCCCCTTTCATACCAGTGCATCTCTTTTCAACAATGCATCTCTCTTATTATTCTCACTTCTTCTTAAGCTAATATCTAGGCACACACACACACACACATAAATATTCTCCAATTATTAATTTCTATTAAGTTATTAATTAGAAACTTCTAATACCAACCCAATTCTAATAATCTTATTTGTATTGCCAATATCAACTTGGTTTCTAATAACAACTCATACTTGCTAATCACACCACTTTCTAATTAATTAACATGCAACTCTAATTTAACCAAAATAGCTAGATCTAAAATTACTAATTCCAACAAAGAAAAAACTACAATTGCACTAGTCATATGAGAAAGAGTGGTATATGCAACTTGGCATATCATGTATACACAGAAAGAGGGCATAACTAGAGAAAGTAAATAACGTAAGAGGAAGCTACTCTTCAATTGACCACTGAACTATACATCTATTAGTGGCTAAGCAGTCCAAATAAATAAATATGATAAAAATAATCAAAGTGGCTAAACAATGGTCTCTTTTAGGTAACTGTAAACTAATTGATTGCAAGGGCCCTTCACTACGATTTACTAGTCATTCTTCCATGAAGAGCATCATGAAGCTAGCTTGTTATGACTCAATAAGAACATTCAGAGTTTACTAGGAACATTCTGGAACAAGAAGAAATAAGACTTGATACCATATAAAAGATGAAGATGCAAAATAAGTGTAGGATAATGCGTAAAATGGATAGTAGTATCAAACATACAAAGATCAGTAGGACGTTAAACATGAATAAGTAATTGGTGACATATAATAAATGTTGACATATATATTAATAGAAGAGCTAAATGTATGACATATATATTAATAGAATTGACCATTCACCTTAATAGAATTGACCATTCACCTAAGTTCTAGCTTATGGAAAAAATTAACAAAAATTAACAAAGCCTTTAAGGCGGTCTTGGGTTCAACTCCTCAAAGCCTTTTTTCTAGTTTTTAACAATAACCTTGAAGAAACTACCAATTGTCTTACAATCACTATTTGCAATTAAAAATGTACGATCAAGCTAGTTGTTATACTACCACCACACCATCACTTGTGGAAGTTGATATATTATTAGTGAAATTTAACAATAACCTTGAACAAACTACCAAATTAGGGTTGGTCATCGAGTTGAGCTTGTCTTACAATCACTATTTGCAATATAATGGTACTTTGCGCCTACGATCAAGCTAGTTGTTATACTACCACCACACCAGCACTTGTGGAAGTTGATATGTTATTAGTGAAATCTGAAGGTGCAACAGGAAATCTGGAATCTAGAATCAATCTCAATAGGGTTTTAATTAATGTTTGGAATATCAAATGTCGGTAAAGTTTGCAAATATCAAGTGGCGTAGAATGGTTTTTAAGGGCGTCGCATGTTCCAAACCATTGGACCCAATCTTTGGGCTTTGATATATTGAGGCCCATATACACAAGCCCAACATTATCCACAACCTGAAAACCATGATCAATAACTATATTAACTGTCTTGAACCCTCATTTTACCGCCATTTTGAGTCCCAACCTCAAAAATGGCTTCATTATCATTCTACTTCACTTCAACACCAAATCATCTTCTACCAATTCAGTCTCATTCTAAGTTTCAATCTCGACCAGGTACTCGAAAACCGAAAAAATTGTCCAAAAAGCCAAACCCTATCCTTAAAACTAAGACTATTAGTCCTAATTATGGTTCAGGTGGTGGTGAAGCTACTACTTACACTAGTCTTCCACCTAAAGATGATTTCTTTGAACCATTGGAGTTGTTGAATGTGAGTTCTAGTGAGGTTAAGTTGTCCGATTTGGCGAAAAAGGTGGAAAATGAGGAGGAAATTGATGATTTGAGTAGTCAAGATGAGTTTTTTGAGAGTTTTGAAGAGGGTGAAGTTGGTTTGATAGATTGGGGAACTGATTTAAATGATGAAAATGGTGTGGAAGTGCTGGGGATGGAGTATGAAGGAGAGGGAAAGGAAGGAAATGAGGATGGTGATAATGAGGAGGAGGGTTTGGAGGGATTGGAAGATGGGGGTGAGAAGGAAAAAGGGGTACCGGCGGTAATGAGATGTTTTGATACAGCAAAAATATATGTGAAAGCTGGAGATGGAGGGAATGGTGTTGTCGCGTTTAGAAGAGAGAAGTATGTACCATATGGTGGACCATCAGGTGGAGCTGGAGGAAGAGGAGGGAATGTTTATTTTGAGGTTGATAGTTCGATGAATTCGTTGTTACCATTTCGTAAGAATATTCATTTTAGAGCTGGGAGAGGTTCCCATGGACAAGGGAAGAAACAGGATGGTGCTAAGGGAGAGGAAGTTGTGGTGAGTGTGGCACCTGGAACTGTGATTAGACAAACTGGTCAAGGTGGAAAAAAAGGGAGGGTACTTTTGGAGTTGCTCCATCCTGGGGAAAGAGCTCTATTGTTGCCTGGAGGAAGGGGTGGAAGAGGGAATGCCTCTTTTAAGTCAGGGACAAACAAGGTTCCAATGATTGCGGAGAAAGGAGAGGAGGGTGCAGATATGTTAGTAGAATTTCACACTTTTTAGAGAAATTATTATTATAATTTTTTTTTGCCAATCCTTACTTGTTACATATTTTTGGTGTAAATCTGAAACATAGGCCTTAGTTACTTATTTCGTATGTGGAGTAGTTGTTGTCAGTACTAGTCAGTAACAGCAAAGTTCAGATTCTGCTATAATTCAATTAGAGGAGATATTCTGGAAAAAAATTAGATCTTAAAAAGAACATATACCATGTAGAAAAAGGTTATACATTTTGAACATTATTTTAGTGGATTACCTACATCATGACTTCCATATCAGCATCTTTGCAGAACATGGATGCCACTGAAGTTATTTTATTTCAGATCAATTAGAACTTACGATAGTATCCAATCAATTGACATGCCCCTTTTTTTCCCAAAAAAAGTACATACAAAAAGTACAATGAATTTGAAGAGAGGTGGCAAATTATGGCATTACTGTTGGAAGGATAACTGTAGTTGAACTATCATTGTAAAAAAAGTGGAGTTGGTAATTGAGGAAAGTAATTGATAAAATTTAGCACTGTGTAGCAAGAAGCTGATTTGTTTGTATGACAGTTCAGCATCATATTTCTCTGATAACAAGTTCTGATATTAGATTAGTAATACTCTTGATCAGGTGGTTGGAGTTGGAGCTAAAGTTGGTTGCTGATGTTGGTATTGTTGGTGCTCCAAATGCTGGAAAGAGCACCCTCCTTAGTGTTATAAGTGCTGCTCAACCAGAAATTGCAAACTATCCCTTTACAACTTTACTTCCTAATCTAGGAGTGGTTTCACTTGATTTTGATGCCACAATGGTTGTAGCAGATTTACCAGGCTTGCTCGAAGGAGCACATCGAGGTTTTGGTTTAGGTCATGAATTTCTACGGCACACTGAAAGGTGCTCTGTGCTGGTATGGACTGTCTCTTGTACATTATATATTTAGTTTTTACCAACTCTGTGCATTTTCTAGTATACTTCTATATTTTCTCTTTGATAGATCTCTCAGAATTTTGCAAATTCAGACTTTTAGGTAGTTTAGGCTGAAAACCTAACAAACCCCCTTTTTTGGAGGCTTAGGTACATGTTGTTGATGGCTCAGGGGATCAGCCAGATTTTGAGTTTGATGCAGTTCGGCTGGAACTGGAGCTATTCAGCCCACAGATTTCCAAGAAGCCTTTTATAGTTGTTTATAACAAAATGGACCTACCAGAGGCATCTGAGAAGTGGACTTCATTTAAAGAGAATCTGCAAGCTCGCGGTATTGAACCTTTTTGCATGAGTGCGGTGAACAGACAGGGAACTCATGAAGTGGTTTGTGCTGCCTATGAGCTCTTACGTAAAAAGTCAGAAATGGACAAAGAAACCAGAGGTTAGATTTGAGTATTTTTGACATTTCCATGGTGTACGTTCATTATTTATAAAATTTTGTTGTTATCTGTGTAAATGTTTTGCAAGGATTAGGAAGAGCAAAATATTCTGCAATATCAGTTTTGGGTCTTTGATTGCATTTTATCTTCTTCAATATGGAAGTGCTTATGTGGGCAGTTCTTGTTTTTGATACATGTTATATTAAAGTATATTTGATCTCAGATGAATACCATGATTTTTCACTGATGAATCGTGAATGTATTATGAATTTTACCTAGGTTACATTGACACTACCTATTGGACACGGATAAGAATTGTCGGACACCGCAAAATATCAAAATTCGAGATAAATTACATGCAATATGTGTCCGACATGGACACGTGGATACGTATCCGACACGGATTTTTTTCAAAATATGGCGTGTCCATGTAACCTAGAATTTTACTGATGAAAAGGAATTGTAATTGTTTTTCACTCAAAACTCTTTGATGTTTTATTTTTTGTCAAAGTTATCTTTAACAAAATTATTCCATTTTAGGTTGGGCTGAACCTTCAAATCTGAATCATGTGGCTGAAATGGTGCATAAGCAAAGAAGTGCCCCTATTAACGACTTCGAAATATCTCATGAAAGCAGTTCTGATACTTGGCATGTTGTTGGAGGAGGGATACAACGATTTATTCAAATGACGAACTGGCAGTAAGCAATCTCTTATCTCTTATTTTTCTATATGTAGATTAATTAATTCTGTCAGTGCAATACCATTTTTTGGGCTGACACTGCATAATCCGGGAGATACAAAATACAATCGTATAAGCTAGATATAGTAAATTACGATGAACAATCTCCTCTGCCATATTTTTGTTCTCCAGCTGTCTTCTTCTAGACTTTTCAATCCTAGGTCTGTGCATTGTATACCTGTAGTATATGAGAGTAAGCCACTGGTCAGGCCTTGGGCGCTTATAATAGCACCCTTTGGGACAGTTGATGCTTAATACAGAGTAGTGATTTGATTTTATTATGCAATTCTCACTTCCTTATCCAAGATGGCAGATGGAAAACTAAAAGTGCGAATTTTGTTTCTTCTAATACTTGTGTATTCTCATTGCTGCGATGTTTTGAAACAGGTATTCAGAATCTCTGAGAAGATTCCAACATGTCTTGGAGGCATCTGGTGTGAACAAGTCTCTTCTCAAACTCGGTGTAAAAGAGGGTGACCGTGTGATTGTTGGTGAGGTAATATATAACACCTCAAACTTTTTGACCTGACCCAAACCAGCCAAGGGCAAAATGAATGATATCAAATCTATAGGAAACATTTCAGCCGTTGTGGTCTTTTCTTCCCCCCACATCTGGTACAATATAAGATTGTTCAACTTTTGTAGTCATTATAAGGTTCCTATGTTGTGTTCTGCTGTTCAAAAATCTAAAGTTCTATGTTAACTACTGTCACTATGTCAGAAATATAGTTCTTGATGATTTTTCCTACACCTTGTCAGATGGAGCTGATATGGCACGATTCTAATAACAAAGTTGACCCGTCAAATATGAGGAAGGGATCGGATGGATTAACAAAATGGCCTCAGTGGAGGTAGTCTAACAAGTTCATCTTAATGCTTTATTGAGGCTGCATGAGTAGGTTGTTGGCCAACCAGCCTGGGCATACAAGAGTGATTGGCTTTAAAACCTGTAACTGGCTGCGCCTTTCCAGGTGCTCAGATCTACCGAAATAGAAGAGGGAACTGTATCTTTTTAAATGTTTTGAGAAATATTTTTATACAGAGTTTGTATTTGTTTATTTATTTCTCATTTAAATTGCATGTGAGCGATTTGCCAGGATCTTGTTAGGGGTTAATAAACTTCATAGACAAATTTTCATAAAACAATCTTAGTTATATAAAAGTTCATTGGATGGACTCAAGTTTGCTTTATAATGAGAAAATATGTTTTGACAATACTGAAAAGATGAAGAAAACATATCGCAAGGGTGGTCCATTTAGTAAGTGTTGGACAAAGTACCTTCAGCACATTTTGGGTACCTCCGCCATCCTCGTGAACCACAGTTTATTTATTTATTTATTATGAGCTGGTCTTCAGTGCGCTAGCTGTATCGTGCGCAAGTAATTTTTGGGTACTTCACCTCCATACATCCTCGGAACCCCAGACAGTTTATTTATTTATTATTATTATTATTAATTTCTGAAATCTACTATCTATATACCAAAGCAGAGACTTCTAATGGAGAATTTTCTCTCCTGTGTGACACTATAATATGAGAATTAGTTTTTTTTTTTTCCTATGTGACACTCTAATATGGAACTTTTTTGGAGAGTTTGAGTTCATTAGGCAATCTAACAAAACTTCAATCAAACCTTTTTTATTAAACAACAAAATGAAGTTGAAGGGTTTTATCAAATGTGAGTTCTTTTTTTTAATGGAGAGTGAGGTTTTCACGTTATAAGAAATTTGGTTGAGTGATCAATATCTATTATAATAAAACAAAATGGGAAGACAAAGGGCGGTCGGGATTTTGTAGGAATCTGAGTTTGATGGGTGGCAGATGTATGCTTTGAATCGTTTTGAAACATCTTTGAGTAGTCTTTTAAAACACATTAAATGTAAAAATGCCAATTAAAGTTGGAGTAAAGGCATAAAATAATTCTTAACTATTAGCTTTAATTTGTTAAATGTTCTATTATAATAAAACAAAATGGGAAGACAAAGGGTGGTCGGGATTTCGTGGGGATCTAAGTTTGCTAGGTGGCAGATGTACGCTTTGAATTGTTTTGAAACATCTTTGAATAGTCTTTTAAAACACATTAAATGTAAAAATGCCAAATAAAGTTGGAATAAAGGCATAAAATAATTCTTAACTATTAGCTTTAATTTGTTAAATGTAACAGTTGTGATTAAGGGTCCAAAACACAATTTATGAGTTAGCACATTAAAACATTATATATTGTTGATGGGTTTGTGGGTTGGGCCTCTAATAGACTCTTTGTTACCTCTCATAAAACGGACTTGCATCCAATACTTTTCCTCTCCCCTATTGCTAATTAAAGTTTCCTTTTTTTTCACCAAAAAATCAATTGGATTATTCAAGACACAGTTGTGTTAGCCTATTTTGTGACAATCGAGGTGGTATGCCCGCTGGCCCGAGGTAAGATAAGAGAGCAGAGGCGCGAAGCACTAGATCGTGTCCGAGGCACCCTAAAAGGGGACAGGCCGTACAGGGGCATGTGGGAAAAGTGCGGTCAGAGTCAAAGGAGAGGCAACTTAATGAAGAAGGAACGGGGGGTACAGCAGCAAGGCCGTGGAACCCTACGAAGACAGGTGTTCCAAGGTGGACCAGAGGATGGGAGGGAGATCAACGAATAGGCAGGTAGGAGGGATGATATAAAAAGGAACAGTAGAGCAAAAGAAAGGGAAGAAAAGAAAAAAGAAAGGAAAAGGAAAGTGAGAAAGGGAGAGGGAGAGAGACCAAAACATAGGATCTTAGTGGTGTGTATTCCTGTTCATACATTTGGCGTCGTCTGTGGGGAAGAGGTAGGGGACGAGGCAGAGGAAGGCTAACGAGGGAAGAGGCCGTTCAGAACGAAACGACGAGTGTGGAAAACATAGAGGTGGGGGAAGAGGAAGTCGAAGATGCGGTGGCTGAGGCGACTAGGTTGCTTCAGGAGGAGGTAGGTAGACTTAGGGAAGAAAATGAGGAGTTGAGGAGAGAAAGAGAAGACACTCAGGGAGGAGTGGAAACCGCAGTACCTACGGGTAGTGAAGTGGAAGTGCAAAGCGAGGAACTTCCGCAGGAAGCCGGGGTGAACCATGCAGGAGACATTACCATGGAAATGGTGCAGGCGATGATCGAAAGAGACAAAGAGGCCAACCGTGCGGTGGAAAAGGAGAAACATGGCGCGGCCAAGAAGGTGGTGGATAACCTGAATCAGAATCCACTTGCTGACTCAGTCTGGAATTCGGAGGTACCCAAAAGGTTCACGCAGCCGCGGTTTGAAAGGTACGACGGGAAAGGAGATCCAGCGGAGCATTTGCATCACTTCCGGCAGTAGATGCCGCTGTGGCAAGAGGCGAAGTATGATGGCCTCCGTTGCATGATGTTCCCTGCCAGTTTGAAAGGGGGAGCATCCGACTGGTACTATCGGTTGGCGTCGCGGAGTATACAAAGGTTCGAGGAGTTGGAGCAAGCTTTTGTGAATCACTTCATCTATCAGAAGAAGAGGATGGTAGACGTAGCGGATCTCTTCAATGTCAAGTAGAAGTCCGCGGAGACACTCAGAAACTTCTTGTGCACATTCAAGGAAGAGACCTTGAGGGTGGAGAGTTTGGACGAGCGCACCGCGGTCATAGCATTCCAACATGGACTGAAGTAGGGAACCAGGGTGCATGAATCAGTATCAAAGATTGAAGTTACCACCCTGCATGCTTTGTACTTGAAGGTAGAGAGGTACATCCGATACGAGGACATTTTGCGGAGAAATAGTAAGGAACCCAAGAAACCCGACAAGTCAGTGCACGCGGAGGATAGGAGGGACAGAGACAGGGCCGCGGCACGGGACGGAGGAGCCTACAGGGGGGAGACATAGAGAGCGGAGAGGGGCAGGGACCAAGCCCGAAGGGAGTATAGGAAGAGAAAACCTTACCGCGAGATAGACTTGACTCCGCTGAACAAGCCGTTGGAGGAAATCCTGCCCCTGATCAAGGGACAGCGGCATTACGAAGAACTGCGGAGCTCGCCTAAGGAGATAGAGGGAAAGCCATTTTGTGCGTACCATCAGGTTAGGAATCATGCTACCAATGAATGCTTTGCTTTACAATGGTTAGTAGAGAGAATGATTGGGAGATGACAGCTAAAGGAACATGTCAAGGAAGTTCAGCCGATCGAAAGGGTTCCTGCCGCGGCCATAATCCTGGGCACGATAAATGTTATATTCAGCGGAGAAACACTGGGGAGGAACGCCCACAGGGATAAGGTGAGGAGGACAGCCAGTCTGCAGCAGATAAACGAAGTTGTGAGCAGTCCCCGGCCAGTTCCAAGAAGTAGCAAAGGAAATGACAGGATAGAGTTTACTCCAAAGGATCTGGAGTCGGTGAGCTCGCCGCCCGAAGATGCGCTGGTGATTACCATAGCAGTGGGGAATTACATGGTGAAGAGGGTGCTGATAGACTGCGGAAGTTTAGTGGATTTGCTGTTTCAGAGTGCGATGGAAGAAATGGGTATAGGAAAGGAGCAGATGAAGCCTCCACGAACTAACTTGTTCGGGTTCAACGGCAACATGACTAAGCCATTGGGGGAGCTAGTATTGCCGGTGATCGCGGGGCCGGTGACCATTTTCACCAAGTTTATGGTAGTGGACACCAACTCACAATACAATAGGATCCTGGGAAGAAAATGGATTCATGAGATGAAGGCAATTCCCTCTACTTATTACCAGGTGATCCGTTTCCTGACGAATAGGGGAATGTACGAGATAAGGGGTGATCAGGTCGCGGCTCAGAACATCCACCAGGTGACAGCGAAGGGTCTTGTACACGCACCTGGTAAGGGGACGCCGGAGGTAGGGGACAGTCTAGCATAGCAATTACAGATCGCGGCCAAAGGAAAGAGGCCGCTCGTCGGGGGCAAGACAATGGACGAGACTGAGGTTGTGAGCATCGGAGTGGCCGAGGAGGAGAGATTTGTGAATGTGGGGGCAAGTTTGTCAGAGGATTGGAAAGCGAAACTGATTGCCTTGTTGACTGAGAACAACGATATATTTGCATGGACAATTGAGGATTTGGTGGGATTGGACCCGGAGTTTGCGTGTCACAGATTACATATGCGGGAAGGGCCTGCCTAATCCAGCAGAAAATGAGGGGAATGAAACCACAGTATGCACAAGGAATTCGAGAGGAGGTAAAGAAACTGAAGGATGCTGGTATCATCCGCGAATGCAAGTTCACTGAATGGCTGTCAAATGTGGTAGCAGTGCCTAAAAAGAACGGGAAAGTAAGAATGTGCGTGGATTTCACAGACATCAACAAGGAGTGTCCAAAGGATTGTTACCCGATGCCGCAGATAGATGAGTTGGTGGACCGAACCGCAGAGTATAAGTTCTTTTCATTCATGGATGCGTCGATGGGCTACAATCAGGTGGTGATGTGTGGCCCGGACCAAGAAAAGACAGCGTTCATAGTGGAAGGGGGAACGTACTGTTATACCAGGATGCCTTTTGGTCTGAAGAATGCGGGGGCAACATTTCAGAGAGTGGGGGAGAAGATGTTCGAGGCTAAGATCAGAAAGAAGATGGAGATCTATATAGATGACATGGTAGAGAAGAGTATGACTGAAGAGGAGCATTTGGAGGGGCTGAAAGAGACATTCGCCATATTGCGAAGACACAAGCTGATGTTGAACCCAGAGAAGTGCACATTTGGGGTAACATTCGGAAAGTTCCTGGGGTATATAGTCACATACCGCGACATAGAAGCGAACCCAGATCAAATTAAGACTTTACTAGAGATGCCGTCCCCGCAGAATGTGAAGGAAGTTCAGAGGCTGGCTGGTAGGGTCGCGGCACTTAATGGATTTATATCCAAGTCATTGGACAAGTGTCGACCCTTGTATCTACTGTTAAGAAGGAAAAGTGACTTCCAGTGTGCCGAGGCATGTGAAAGGGCGTTCCAGGAGTTGAAAGAATATTTGGGCAAGGCCCCGATCCTGTCGCAGCCAGGATAGGGGGAGAAGCTGTACTTATACCTGGGGGTGTCAGAGTGTGCGATTAGTTTAGTATTGATAAGGATGGTGGGAAAGGCAGAGAGGCCGGTGTACTTCCAAAGCAAAACAATGTTGGATGCCGAAACAAAGTACAGTAGGATTGAAAAGTGTGCCCTGGCGCTGGTCTTCTCAGCACTGAAGTTGAAACCATACTTCGATGCTCATTCTGTGGTGGTATTGACTAACTTGCCACTCAAGCAGGCATTGAAGGCCAAGAAATCGGGAAGAATGTTGAAGTGGGCCGTGCTGCTCAGCTCTTATGAGATCGAGTACCAAGCCAGAACCGCAGAGAAGGCCCAAGCGATGGCGGAATTCCTGGCCGAGTTTCCGGCCGAGGACCTCACTTGGGGGGAAGAGATGGTTATGGAACAGGAGACGGACCAAAATCATGACCCCTTGGATCCGTGGGACATGCGGAATGGTTGGAGGGTATTCGCGGATGGATCCCGGCTGAATCTGAGGACGGAATTGGGGTGGTCTTTGGTCACCCCCCGGTGAATACTCGCCTAGAGTTGTCAATGAAACCGGTTTTCATGGATTCAACAACGAGTCCGGTATGAAGGCGGTGATAGCAGGGATAGATTTGGCCAAGGATTTGGGTGTGCGCGAACTGATAGTGTATTCGGATTCTAATTTGGTAGTATGTCAAGTCAATGGAGGATTTGCGGCGCGGTGCCCCAGGATGGCCAAGTATCTAGAGGTGGTACAGAAAAAGGCAGGAAAGTTCGAGAAGATCAGTTTTGCTCATCTAGGCAGGGGGGAGAACAAACACGCTAACGCCTTAGCGTACGTTGCCGCGGTACTCCCTGGGACAGAGGGTAGATCTATTGAGGTCAGGGTGCTAAGCAAACCAAGCACCGCGGAGGACGAGGATGTGTGCCTAATGATGTTCACCCTTTTGAGTATCTTAGAGATTTGATTCTCTAATTGGACAAAGTGCGAAAACAAAGAATTTTCCTTACTCATGATCTTCGTGTGTATATAGTTTTGAGTAGGGATTTGAACCAACCTAAATTCTAGGACCACTTACAACTTGGTTTTGCTCTTTTAGGAAACTAGTGAGTAAGTTTAGCTATGATTGTATTAATACTAACTACTTGGTTTCTTTTAATGCACAAAATGAAAACTTTAAGTTACGTAAACATGCAACTAAAACAAAGATAAAAATAGATTAAGACAAAAGTGGAGAGTTAATTTTCCTCATGTGAAGATAACCTCTATTGTGTGATTTTAAGTTCTTGCATCTTAATCTTCCTAGAGCTCATAGACAAGTCCTAATAAAGATTAACTTGATCTCTAACACTATGACTCATCTCTAAGATCATATTGCTAGCATGTAGAACCAAAGCAATGACTTATCTCTAAGCTCATCACTTTGATTCCTGACTAGACTCTACACCAACTACCATTTTGGGATAGGATGTAGGTCTAGTTGTTCTTCCTAAACAACTTACTAAAATCACATCGCAAAGGTTATTCCTCACATGAGCATCATTAACCCCCTACAAAGGAAAGGTTTAGCTCATGATCCTTGGGATAAAAGATGAAAAGTGTAGAATATAAATATAAAATGAGAGAGAGAAAACAAAAAGAAGAAGAAACTATATATATGAACTCACTTACATTAAGAAGTTTAGATTTATTTAGAACAAGAAAAACACAAAGTTTCTTCCATTAAAACTATTACAAGCTTTTTATCAAAACTCCAAACTAAAACTAAAACTACTAAGGAACTAAAAAATAATGCATGATAAAGGAAAAGAAGTCAAGGGAGTAAATGGAATGCATCCCCCTTGCTTTGTTTTCTTCTCCATTTGAGAGAAATCTCATTTCCTCCCACGTGAAACACCAAACCACATTTACTTCCTTCTTACCCACACAATCCACAACAAAGTGACACCTATCTTTTTTTCACTATTAACACCTAATCTCATCTAACTTTATTAACTACATGCAAGGTGTCACTTTTGCACCAATTATTTGCACCTTTGTCTTGACTTGTATGATGACTCATCAAATTTTATGGGCCCGCATAGTGGGTTCACGTGCAGTCCAGTAGCGGTCCAGTCTTTTGGCAATTTTACAACTTCCCGCCTATGCATAGAGTTCATCGCACTGATCGTCTGAGCAGCTCACTTGTCACATTCGGAGTCCTGGTTCAAGAGGTAGGAACTTCGGAAGTTTGATGCTTCTGTGCGGATTTGTTGGGCTTCACATGGCTGATTTGGAAGAATTCATATATATATCGTTCCCCATGCTTTAACGCAGGTTTAACTAATATTTTCATGTTTACTGCGAATACCTGCAAAAGTACGAAAATATACTTATTTCATGATTATTAAACACATAATTAACCAAATTTATATGTCTCAATGGGGTTTCATATTACAGTTTTGGGTGCTTATCACACTACCCCCAAATAGCACTTTGCTTGTCCTCAAGCAAAGAAGAGACATTAAAACAGATAAGTGGCCAAAAATGTGTAGTCCTAACTAATTCTTGTTTCACAGAGTGCGGTTGCATTGACCATATGCAACAAGGCCTTAAACCACTAGGAATTCCCTAGTGGACAAGTTATAGCTTCGTGAGAGTTTTCCAGAGAAGATACTCACAAACTTCATTTATACTACAATGACTCAGTGACAAAAACTCGTTTCCTAAATTAATTTCAGATATCCATACATCTCCTTAGTAGGGAATGAGGATTGATTTCTTTGAAACTCAAGTTAATATGTATTCAATAATTAAAACATCTACATATGATCATGCATACAGTGAACTCTTCATTGAAATGTACAAGCATGGCCGTTTCTGGATCCTTTGGATAGCATACCTAAATGAGTTCTCACAGGTATGTGTCGAAACACAAATTCACTCAAAATTTTACCACTCAGGTTTCGTTAACTCCAGTGTGCAGTGGGCACACGTTTCCTCACATACTCGATGACAGTCAGAGAAGCCGAGGTCGATCAGTCACATCTACTACTTATTATCACACCATCCTACTCCTAATTGAGCTAGATGTTTTTATTAGGTATTGTGGGGCTTAGGTGGTGGTGTAGAAGAAAATAGAAATGGATAATCAAAATTGACGAGTATGAGAGAATAGGGTCTTCAAGATATTTACACTAGAGAAATCCTTGTTTTCCTTCCTGCTTCTAGCTGAGTTTTCCAACCTTGCTCTTAAGCCTCTGGATACTGATGTTGATGATGATTTTTTTTTTTTTTAATTGCTTAAGAACATGATTCTATTTTTCTTTCTTGAAGCAAGTAACTGACTTTTATTTGGGACAAGTCTTTCTCTTTACTTTTCTACATTTCATCCTATTTCTCATAATCATCACTTAGGTAGGTTCTTTTATTTGGTTTAATAGATGGGTAAGGAATTTTTGGTGAAAGTCAAAGGTTTGATGAAAGGTTTAGTGGAGTGACTAGCGGTAAAATTTGTAACAGGTAAGAATTTTTAGCTATGTCGATCCAAAGAAGGCCTAAATTCTCGCCTAGGGTTCGGGTGGTGATCAAGTAAGTAGACGCGTGATTTTCTTTATTCAGAAAAACTACTCCTCTATGTCATTACTCACATATCACACATATCGAGGTTTTTTTGTTAGATTCTCACAGGATTGATCATTTAAGTAACTAACCGTTGGTTCCAGAAACTTACTGCTATGTACAATTGATGATACTCAGTGCATGAATGTTCATGAAAAGATGTATAAACTATTGCATACATATTATCTTAAATTTCTTAAAAACAAATCCTAATTCGGATACTAATGTGAGATTTCTAGACAATTTTCATCATTGAAAAGGAAACAAAACTTTGTCACTAAGTACAATTATTAACAAGAAAATAAAAACTATATACAGGCTACAATTTGCCTAATTTTTGCTACAGGTTTAAAGCACCCCCAAACAGAATGATGCTTAGTCCTCGAAGTATCAATAGATAAAGAAAGAAATTACCTGAGAACTGTGAGCAAAATTAGGGCTGGATTGCTGGAACAGAAAGGTTGGAGAACATAATATATTATACAGAATTAAACAAAGAAAGATAGTAGCACACGAAACATAACTATTTACAGTTAGATATATGTACAATGGCATGCTCAAATTTACCATCCAGCAGGATGTGTTGGTCTGGCGTCCTCTATAATGAAATGCATTTCCTTAGCATCGCGCCAAAATATAATAGTCTGTCAAATTTCTGCCCATTCTTTGTCTCTAGATTTGTTCAAATGTGTCCTCATTTTTTCATCCTTTGGGTAACAACGAACATGCCTCAGGTACCGAGCGGGACGTTTCCATTGCCTAAATCTTAATAAACGAATGATTTTGTTTGCTGGGCAACATAGAATCTACCTTAACCCAGTCATGAAAAGTAGCTGAAAACTGTGGGAAATGTGTCTTCATGATTCGGCAAGCGGTTACAAGTAAAAGTATATACTGATCCTGAAAAGTGCGAGCTCGTTTCAGATTGGAGATAACACAACCTAAGATGTTAAATAATGTATGGCCTTGAGCCAGTGCATTGAATACTACGCAGGCAGCCTCATTGGCAATAGAAAAATGCCAATCTCCCATGATGTTTAGGAGTATAAACAACATCGCAATCCCCATGTTCATGGTCATGCTTGCTTAGGGAATGGTGATGTCGCGCCATGGCACATTGCCATCTCCTTCTTGTGTAATCTCAAGACCATCACCGTAAGTTTCGCAAAAAACATGCCAATGAAAAGAACGGTAAGAATTGTGATAGATGTAATGCCATGATGTGGCCGGTTCATGATATGGAAGATCCAAAGTTAGGGCAAGCTGTTGTTCCGAAAAAGTATGACGTGTGTCACCAACTAAGATTGTGAAACCGTCTAAGTAGAAGCCATGTGCATGGTTGAATGCTGGTTTGTCCTCCATATTAGCATAAAAGTATGCAGCTAAACTCGGAGAATAAGTTTGGTTAGGTTGAAAAACTAGAGAAGACCACCCAATGTTAGTGATGTAGTCACAGAAGAGATGGCCATAAGTATTGGAATCCATCATAGACCGAAAGGATTTCTCAGGAATGAGTTTTGGAGGCGTCATATTTGATGAAGATGCCATGGTGGATGAAGTAAAGAAATGAGTAAGGATAAAGGCAAACTGGATGGATAAATGAGTATGGAAGAAAATAGACCCTCCTGTAATGACATTGAAAATCACATGTTAAAATTGTTCTTATCACAACATGAATTATGACAATTCTAGTAGGCATTTCTTACAAAAGAAGACACAAAGATAACAACAAAATTCATAATATGAAGAAAAATGCAATGATATATTCGATTATTTATGTATTGACTTAGTATTATTATTTTATTTTTATTCAAGCATAAAATCATGGATTATTATGATGATACTGGAGACGCATATCGTGCACCATAGTGTTTATGATGTATCTTTGTCGCGGAAGCAAGAACAATAGATACACAATGTATAAAGATACCCAAAACTAGGGTTTAATGAATAAAAATGAATTCTCTTAATTCAATAATAATAATCAAGTCTGAAAATCTTAAGGTTTACATCTGCTTATATAGAGAACTAGTTAACAAATCCTAATCATAATAGAACTTGGGAAACTAAAATAGAAGCTAGTCTAATTCTAATTAACTAAGGATTTAAAATAGAAGTAGAATAAAAGATAAACTCTAGTCAGTAGCATTATGCATGTGTCTTTGTGCACATGATAATCTATCAAGGCCCTCGCATCAATCCCCCCAGCTTGAGAAGAGCTCGTCCTCGAGATTAAGTCCTTGTACTTCTGGTAGAAAGTAGGATCCATGAGTTGAAATGCAGCATCAGAAATCCATGAATTTTCTGAGAATGGACGGTCACACCACTTCACCAAATAACGATCATAAGTACCACTCGGCGAAGTCGTAGTAGTAGAAACATCAATGACAGTTTCAATCCGATCTGTAGCAGTAGCAGGAACAACACTATGATCTATAGGTAGGGGAATAGGTGGAATACTATCGCCAACAAAAGTAGTGAGATCCACTACATTATGAGTGCGAGAGATACGCGTCTTGGGAGGGAGGTCCAATTCATAAGCATTTTCTCCATGACGGACGACAATGGGAAATGGGCCAAATTGTCGCATCATTAACTTGTGAGATGAAGGCCGACGTTCTTTTCTCAAATAAACCATCACCAAATCACCAACCTCGAAAGTCACCAAGCGCTTGTGTTTGTCTGCATTAGTCTTGTACATGGCATAAGATTTCTCCAAACGCTTCTTGACATCCTCATGAATAAGGTGAATCCGGGAAGCAAATTCCTCTGCGGATGCACAAATGGGAACAGTCGATGGAATAAGAGCAAGATCAAGAACAGTAAGAGGAGTTATTCCAGTTACAATCATGAAAGGAGAAAGGCCTGTAGAACGGTTGATAGAGTTATTATAAGCAAACTCTGCTTGTGCTAGAACAAACTCCCCAGATTTGGGATTATCATCAATCAAACACCTCAATAGGTCACCTAACTACGATTTACAACCTCAATCTGCCCATCAGTCTGTGGGTGGAAGGCTGTAGAAAATTGGAGCTTACTTTTAAAAAGCTTCCATAATGTTTTCCAAAAATAGCTAGTAAACTTGACATCTCTGTCAGAAGTGATAGTGCGAGGTAAACCATGCAAACGAACTATCTCACGGAAGTATAAATGAGCAACCTGCGCGATTATCATCAGAAGACGAAAGCGGGAATGAAATGAGCCATCTTGGAGAAACGATCCACAACCACAAAAATAGAATCCTTTCCATGTGTAGAACGTGGTAAACCCAACACAAAATCCATGGAGACATCAACCCAAGGTTTGTCGGGAATAGGAAGTGGAGTATACAAACCAGCATTAGTGTGCTTACCTTTCGCTGTCTGGCACACATAACATCGCTCAATAAACCGGTTAATATCTCTATGCATAGTAGGCCAAAAGTACTTATCCCTGATAGAGTCAATGGTCTTTATGATCCCAAAGTGACCACTCAACCCCCCAACATGCATTTCAATCATAATCTGATCACGGAGGGAAGAAACGGGAATACAAAGTTGTGAACCCCGAAATATGAAACCATCATGGAGAAAAAATTCACTAGATACACCATGATGTACCAAACAGTCGGCATGAATAGGACCAAAATAGGCATCCTGAGCATATAAGTCGCGTAACTCATCAAAACCAAACAAAGAGGTACGAAGAGTAACCAAGAGATGCGAACGACGACTCAAAGCATCGAAGAACTTCGATTATCCTTTCCAGACTGAAACTGTAGTGGAAAGTATATTTCTGCAAGAAAGAGTTCCACTTGATATGTCGAGTACTGACATCCTTCTGAGTATTAAGATAACGAAGAGCTTCATGGTCAGACTTTATGAGGAATTCACGATGAATAAGATAATGATGCCAATGTCGTACAGCTTGGACAACTGCATAGTACTCCAAGTCATATGTAGAATAATTCAATTTAGCACCAGTAAGTTTCTCACTATAGAAAGCAACCGGCTTGCCATTTTGGCTCAAAACAACACCAATGCCGTACTTACAAGCATCACATGTTACCTCAAAGAGTTGAGTGAAATCTGGCAAAACTAAAATAGGAGCAGAAGTCATCTTCTTCTTAATCAAGTCAAATGCCTCATTAGCTTCAGGAGTCCATTTGAAAGCTTTCTCACATGTCAAAGTAGTTAAAGGAGCCATAATACTGCTGAAATTATGAATGAACCTTCTATAGAAAGAAGCTAAACCATGAAAACTACTTAACCCGAGTCATCGTAGAGAAGGAACAGGCCACTCAATAATAGCCTGGACTTTTGAATCATCAACATGAATACCATCGGCAGAAACCACGAAACCCAAAAATACCACAGAGTCAACCATGAAAGAACATTTCTTAAGTTGTAAATAAAGCTTCTCGACGCCAAAAACACCCAAAAAGAATCTCAATATGCTTGATATGTTCGGACTTCGGAAGAATCAGAAATCAAAATATCATCAAAGTAGACAACACAAAATTTATTCAGATAAGGCTTCAAAACCTGAGTCATAAGACGCATGAAGGTAGAAGGAGCATTAGAAAGACCAAAGGGCATGACCAACCACTCATATAAACCATCTTTTGTTTTAAAGGCAGTTTTCCATTCATCTCCAAGGCGGATACGAATGTGATGAAATCCAGATCGCAAATCAAGCTTGGAAAACACCTTAGCACCATGCAATGAATCAAGCATATCCTCAAGGCGTGGAATGGGAAAACGATATTTCACAGTGATTTTGTTAATAGCCCTGCTATCAACACACATCCTCCAACTCCCATCTTTCTTAGGAGTAAGTAAAGCTGGCACAGCACAAGGGGACATACTCTCTCTGACAAATCCCTTAGCTAATAACTCAGTAACTTGCCTCTGTAACTCGGCGTGTTCAGAAGGAGCCATGTGATAATGTGGTAAGTTAGGGAGGGGAGCTCCAAGAATAAGATCAATAGCATGTTGGATATCTCGTAAAGGGGGTAATCCTCCATTAGCAGGCTCATTACAAACATCAGAATAAGAATCTAGCAGTGGTTGTAACACAGGTGGTATTGTGGTAGGGTTTGCAAGAAATGACGCAGTAAGAGCAAGAAACATACCGCAATGACGTCCGTCTGCTAGAAAACCTGGTTTCACTGGTGGGCGTGGCTGAAAAGGTGGGCAAAATGGAGTCAGTGGTGCCAAAACAATTTTCTCGCCATCAGAAGTGAATGTGTAAGTGTTCTCACGCCCATTATGAGTAACAAGGAGATCATACTGCCAGGGACGACCAAGTAACAAGTGGCATGCGTCCATGGGTGCAACAGAACACCAAACATCATCCTTGTATTTAGGACCAATGGAGAACGAAACTAGACAACGGCGAGTAACCTTGAATGTGGCACCATCCTGTAACCAAGAAATAGTGTAAGGTTCAGGATGTGGCTCATCCTTGAGTTTAAGCTTGTCCACCATATCTTTAGAAACAATATTATCACTGGAACCGCTGTCAATGATAACATTACACAACATGCCATTCGAAGTGCAGCGAGTACGGAACATATTATGACGAAGCCATGACGCAGGATCATGCTTAATAACTGTAGTAACTAAAGAACGGCGAACAATCAATTGGGGACAACCGGAATCTGCATAAGTTAAAAAGCCATCAATCTCAATGACGTCTTCTTCCGGATGGTTGAGATTTTCTTCATCCTGTGTTAAACCCACGCGTTTGCGTTTAGTACAGTCACTACGAACATGTCCAATTTCCTTACACTCATAGCATGTGATTGGACCCGCTCTGGTAGGAAGAGGTTTGGATGACGAAGGAACATGGGTAGAAGTGGCACTAGCAGTAGCTGAAGGGGATGAGCGAAGCAAATCTTCAGCTTTGAGAGCATATTTAATAGCATCGGACATATCATAAACATCTTTGAAAGCTAATGCCTCTCGAAGTAGTTTTCACAACCCATTCAAATAACGCCCAATTTTTTGATCGACGGATTCAGACAAATCAGCCCGTGTGCACAACAAAAGAAACTCCTCAGTATACCCAGCCACACTTTGAAGCCGTTGTTTCAAGTTTTGGAGGCGCATGAATAAATCCCTTTCATAGTCATGAGGAATAAATTCTTTTTTCAACTCTCGACGCATCTTATCCCATGTAGTAATCTTATTGTAACCCGATTTAGCACTAGTCAATTGAAGTTCATCCCACCAAACAAGTGCATAGCCCGTTAATTTAGTCGCAACTAATTTAACACACTTGGGATCCTCAAAAATTTTATAATCAAAAACTTTTTCAATCTTATTTAACCAGTTGACAAAAGCATCAGGTTGTAATTTTCCATTAAATTCAGGCACGTCTAATTTAATATCACCCATCTGATTCTTCTCTAAAATGCGCAATAAACGATTAATATCAAAATTACCTGGGGGGTGCTGAAAATTTCGATGCCGTGGATTTCTCCGATTTCTCCCATTGCGACGAGGTGGTGATGGACTAGATGAGAAGTCTGAAGGATCAGGTGGATCAAAATCAGGAGCAATGCGGTGGGGCTGTCGTCGATTTCATCGTGGAGAACTTGGTGGTGAAGCTCGTCTGCCACGGTTAATGGTAGCATCCTGGTGGCGTCTCAAATTCTGGTGGGCGTGACCATGAGGATTGGGCTTGAAAGCACGTTATGGTCGGCCGTGGGCCTGGTCTGGATAAGCCCACAGTTGGTTATTAGGTGCAAAATTAGAACCTGGTCCAGTGCTAGTAGCATATTGGGCTTGGTCAGTAGAAGCCCAATTTGGAGTTTCAATCTCACGAACAGACATAGAAGGAAGAGGTCTTCTTCCCTGACGAACTGGTTGTGGAAGACGATCTGCCTTTGGAGCAAAAGCTTGATCTGTGAGGTAAGCTTGCTGATTTTCTTGGCGACCTCCTTGATTGCACTGATGGTGGTGGTTGTCAACTTGATTTGGAGGAACCAAATTCGGAACTTGGCGGTGGTGAGTTCTTAGATCTTCTCCCTCTCCTTCAAAATCAAGATTTTTGTTGTTGTAAGTGCTGTGATTTCTCTCTCTAACTCCATGGGTGTGGTAGGGTGTTTGAATTCCACGAATTGGAGATGGTGGGTTCGATATGTTGCAATTGTGGTGGTCTGCAGCAGCCACCCATTGAGCAATACGTTCCGTATCGCTAGAAACTAGGGGTGAATGTGGTCTAGAAGGTGCGTGGCTACGTTGGCAAGGTCTTTGGAGGGTCGCGATACATTGACAAATGAACTGGAACTATGCAAACCGTGATCACTAGGGGCATCGTCGTCATCCCTTGGCACGAAGTTGTTCTTCAACAGATTCGCGATGCGTCGATAATCAGTGCGAGTTCGCGACAACAACATCTCCTTAATCTCTCGCAATTCCATCTTGCTACCTTGTAGTGCTTCTTCTACACGATGTAGTCGTGTATTTACTGCTGGTGGTCATCCACGTCCTCTTTGTTGAGTGTCCATGACGAGCAAACCAGGAAAAACCTAAAAATCTGATACCAATTTGATGTATCTTTGTCACAGAAGCAAGAACAATAGATACACAATGTATAAAGATACCAAAAACTAGGGTTTAATGAATAAAAACGAATTCTCTTAATTCAATAATAATAATCAAGTTTGAAAATCTTAAGGTTTACATCTACTTATATAGAGAACTAGTTAACAAATCCTAATCATAATAGAACTTGGGAAACTAAAATAGAAGCTAGTCTAATTCTAATTAACTAAGGATTTAAAACAGAAGTAGAATAAAAGATAAACTCTAGCTGTAGCATTATGCATGTGCTGTGCACATGATAATCTATTACATCCTCGCATCAGTTTAGTTTTTCAATTTGTTGGCTCAGCTGCATCTGAATGTCCCCTTGGCTGGCAGAGAGTGTAGTTTGATTCTCCATTAGGAGAGCGTGATTTTGCAAGGACTGAGAATGATTTTCCAAGATTTCCTCCTGTTCAACATCATGCATTGCTTGACGTTCTTGGAAATCCTTAAGAGTTGTAATGATGATATTCTGACGAGCGTGTAGTTCCCGCATGCCTTGATAAAGAAATTGAATGCCTTCCATTGGATTAAAAATGTTTAGCATAAAATTTTCATCAAAGAAATGGTCCAAGTTTGAGCTTAGGTTGTTCTGTTCATCTGTTAGAGTATCAGGAGTCCAAAAACCAATGGAGTAGTCTGTTTGGAGTACATTAATATTTGCTCTTTGAAGGGGTGTCTCTGGAGAAATTACTGGATAACCCCAGCGCATCATAATTTGCGTTACTAAAGTAGGTAGAGGTGCTAACCTTCTTGTTTTTCTGGTGATCGCGTTCCAGAGGTGTTGGATTAGACAAAAATCATCCCTTTGAGTCTGCAAAATCCAAAGTAGGTGAAGTTGAGGCTTTGTGACTTCTGATTGGTGTGATGTACCTACCATATTGTGTCCCAACCCAGTGGACATAACTTCGTTGATTACGTTTCAAAGCGTTGAAGAACAACGTGATGTCTATTTCCGACTTCGCCATGAGATACGGTAGCTCGTAGTAAAGTTTTGACGAAATCAAATGATGACTCTGGAAAAAGGAACTCCTGGGTATTCATTGGGATTTGAAGTATGTCGGAGATAGTTTCCCTAGTCAATTCAAATTGTCGTCTATAGGCATTGAAGTAGAATTTTCCATTTTCAGGTTCGCTAAATTGGTAGAACATCAAAACCAATCCTCGGGAATAACCAGCTGCTGAATGATATAGAAGAGGCGTCCATCCTCGACGTACAATTTCTGTGTCAAAATAAGGAGAAAACCGGCCATCTTCAAAAAAATTCAGGTAGTCTTTCTCAGGCATTATTTTTCTTGGTTGATCCATTTGGAAGTATTACGAAGGGAAGGAAATAGTGAAGAATGCTTGAAATGAGAATGGCTGAAAAGAAGAGATTTATAGCCAATCTATGAGTCTGTACCAATCAGGATTCCAAGTGTAGTTAAATCCAGAATTAATATATGAAAACACAAGTGACTCATGTGTTGTTGTGACACATACCTTTATGAACAGCAACAATGGGTATCCATAGTAAGTCTTTTCATGTCAGATTTCCAAAAACAATTAATGAGATGTTAAAATGATAGAAAGTATGGGGGAAGGTTTCACAGGGCAGTTAGACCTACACATAATTTCAGAATTTATGATCATACCTCAGTAATAGAATATGGATAGAATAATCGAGCTGCGTGTGTGACAAGTGTTATGCGTACCGTGTAGCGTGCGCGATCTTCTCTGAACACCATAAATTGAGATTGAATTATTTTGGTGAGTTATTGATTTTTCTTCGTTGTTATGGTTTTGATCGTTGTTGTTGTTGTTGTTGTTGTTGTTGTTGTTTTTAATGAAGTTTAAAAATACAACTAATACACAAAAATATAAAACAGAGAACTTCTCAAATTAATACGTAAACCGTACAAATGTGTGAGAATTATTTAACACACCATACTAATATACAAAACGATATAGAGAAAAAGAGATATCAGTTACATAGATCTAGATATTCTGGATCATGTTATGTATGAGCGATAGTAGAACGATGAAAACACTGTTATCACGAATACTGTGATAGCCCATTCGCGTTGCACCTTTTCCAATCGCTCGATCGGATCCATTTGAAGAAAATGAGAATTTGTGAAGAGGAATTTGTAGAGAGTGAGAGAAAGGGATGAGTGAAGGTGGAAGAGGCTAGTTGGATTTTTCAATAATTCATGCGGAAAATGAATTTTAATAACAAGATGAGAATGATCAAATAAAAGAGAGTGACCAACAAAACACACACACGCACACACTTTAAATAGCCAAAAATATTTAATTAATGGCTGAGACCATGAGATTATTTGTTGGTGGTTATTATTGTAGTCACTATTTAATTTTATTGTTTAGTAAACAATAAGTTAATGTTTTCTAATGTTGGATCTTTATTTTCTTAACATGCATGACTTTAATATTGTGTCCACACTGACAATACTAACTGAGCAAGGGGGAGCTGAGACAGTTTAAAATATGAAAATTATTTAACTATATTCGATCAATAATAAAAAAGTGGAATTACAACATCAAAAAATTTCGCCATAATTATGAGGATGGTGGGATTGAAGGAGAGCCAAGTGGTGCAGAGTTTTTGTTGTTGTTTACGGTAACAACACTTTGGTTCCAAAAATTATGTCCCCACTTAATATTTTCTTCGTTCTTAGTACGTTCCAGATAGTTAACAAAGTTGCCCCAACATTTCTCTGAGTTGGAAACTACAATTTCCCGGCAACAACTGATACTGCCATTCAAACTCCTCTCAGCCAAATGTATGTCTATTTCATCTCCACATTGGTCACTAATCCAACATTCTTTATCTCTGATGCGATCGTCAACCCTACCATAACAAACAGTAGTCCAAAAATTAATTTTGTACTTGAACACATTTCCATAATGTATATGTATGTCTCAGTCTTCTATTTTTCTGGTTATGTTGATGTATTGCGGTGGTACAATGAGTAGAGTTTGTGAAAAATATATATAGAGGAAAAATATATACAATAAGACATACGAAGAGTTTCGTAGTAAGTTACGTTAGTAATTTAGTATGATAATTAATAATTGATTTTCTTATAACGCTATTGATATCTATCTCTACAATTACTCCAGTTGTTTGGATTTTAATCGGTAGTTTCTAAAAAGAATTAATTTTATGCTACGGTCCATCTTCAATTCGATGATTTCACGACAAAAGTTTGACCATTGGAAAATAAAATTTAGATATTTGTCTTGACATCTCACATCCTTACAGTACCGGTGTATTGGTTCATTTAATTTAAGATAATCTGCAAGCGAAAAATTCAGATTATATGATCAGGATGTTTAATCGGAAACACACGTTAAATCAGGAAAACAAAATTTATAGATTTTAGACGATAGACTTATGTATTACCATTTTGCTATCTACGAATTTACTTGCTATACGCTTAAAAGGTTGTGCGGCGATAGTTTCCTGAGGTTTTATAAGGTTGACACTAAATGAAATTTTCGGCATTTCACATCTAAAAATTCGGTTACCACTTTCCATTTTACTTGTAGAAAATAGAAAATATAATATGTTGTGATTCAAAGGATCCGCTACTATTGGTTTTAAATTTTAAACTTTGTTGAGAGACATTTACCAAGGTACGGTGATGACATTTCCCGATGCAAAGTCGACCTAAATGCTC
The DNA here is from genome assembly GCF_015680905.1 of Coptis chinensis. Taxonomy (NCBI): domain Eukaryota; kingdom Viridiplantae; phylum Streptophyta; class Magnoliopsida; order Ranunculales; family Ranunculaceae; genus Coptis; species Coptis chinensis. Next base: position 83,074,791 of record NC_141464.1, read on the forward strand.
GACCATGTAAACTATCAAAAAGTCATTTGAATTTTTATTAAATCATGTATTGTACCTTTGAGAATTTGAGATGAACTTCCATGATGACTATTTCCGTTAAAACTGTTTGCTAAATTTGCTAAGGCAATTTTTTTCCTTAAAGTCGTCATATTTTAAGTGTCAACAACTTGGTTACTAAATTTAAAAACTAAAATCCACCACGGAGAAATTTACATTTTAGAGAAATAGTGTACGCGTGTCAGAGTGTTATTGTATTTGTTAGTGACACAATCAGTACTTAAATTTCACAAAACATAAAAAATAATAAAAATGTGAAGGTACACCGAAATGTGTTGAAAGTACTTATTAGTCCAACACTTACATAAAATTCATGGATACTAAATATCTCTCTCAAGATATGTTCGAGAGTATAATATCGATGTATTCTCCGATTTTTTATTTTATTTTATTTTATTTTTTTATTTTTATTTTTTTTATCTGTGTTGTGGAAAAGGAAAATCTCATATATACTGTAAACTTGAGTCCATTCGGTTATTTTTATAACTAATAATATATTTGCGAAATTGGTTTTTGAAGTTCATTAACTCCTAACAAAATTATACCAGTGGGTTCACGCAAAATTTAACAAATAAATAAATTTAAACTCTGCGCGAGAATAAGTTTTTCTCCTAATATAATAAGATACATTTCCCTCCTGTAACTATTATTATTTCTTGTGTAACTACTTTAAATTCAATAATTCATGCGAAAAATGAATTTTAATAACAAAATGAGAATGATAAAATAAAAGAGCATGACCAACAAAACATACACACACACACTTTAAATAGCCAAAAATATTAAATTAATGGCTGAGACCATGAGATTATTTATTGGTGGTTATTATTGTAGTCACTATTTAATTTTATTGTTTAGTAAACAATAAGTTAATGTTTTCTAATGTTGGATCTTTATTTTCTTAACATGCATGACTTTAATATTGTGTCCACACTGACAATACTAACTGAGCAAGGGACAGCTGAGACAGTTTAAAATATGAAAATTATTTAACTATATTTGATCAATAATAAAAAAGTGGAATTACAACATCAAAATTTTCCACCATAATTATGAGGATGGTGGGATTGAAGGAGAGCCAAGTGGTGCAAAGTTTTTGTTGTTGTTTACGGTAACAACACATTGGTTCCAAAAATTATGTCCCCACTTAATATTTTCTTCGTTCTTAGTACGTTCCAGATAGTTAACAAAGTTGCCCCAACATTTCTCTGAGTTGGAAACTACAATTTCCCGGCAACAACTGATACTGCCATTCAAACTCCTCTCAGCCAAATGTATGTCTATTTCATCTCCACATTGGTCACTAATCCAACATTCTTTATCAATAGCTGATGTGATCGTCATCCCTACCATTACAAATAGTAGTCCAAAAATTAATTTTGTACTTGAAAACATTTCCATAATGTATATGTACGTCTTAGTCTTTTGTTTTACTGGTTATGTTGATGTATTGTGGTGGTACAATGAGTAGAGTTTGTGAAAAATATATATAGAGGAGAAATATATGCAATAAGACACAAAGAGTTTTGTAATAAGTTACGTTAGTAATTTAGTATGATAATTAATAATTCATCTTCTTATAATGCTATTAATATCCGTCTCTACAATTACTCCAGTTGTTTGGATTTTAATTGGTAGTTTCTAAAAAGAATTAATTTTATGCTACGGTCCATCTTCAATTCGATGATTTCACGACAAAAGTTTGACCATTGGAAAATAAAATATAGATATTTGTCTCGACATCTCACATCCTTACAGTACCGGTGCATCGGTTAATTTAATTTAACATAATCTACAAGCGAAAAATTCAGATTATACGATCAGGATGTTTAATCGGAAACACACGTTAAATTAGAAAAACAAAATTTATAGATTTTAGATGATAGACTTACGTATTACCATTTTTGCTATCTACGAATTTATTTGCTATACGCTTAAAAAGTTTTGCGGCGATAGTTTCCTGAGGTTTTATAAGGTCGACACTAATTGAAGTTTTCGGCATTTCGTATCTCAAAATTCGGTTACCACTTTCCATTTTACTTGTAGAAAATAGAAAATATAATATGTTGTGATTTAAAGGATCCTCTACTATTGGTTTTAAATTTTAAACTTTGTTGAGAGAAATTTACCAAGGTACGGTGATGACATTTTCCGATGCAAAGTCGACCTAAATGCTCAACCATGTAGACTATCAAAAAGTCATTTGAATTTTTATTAAATCATGTATTGTACCTTTGAGAATTTAAGATGAACTTCCTTGACGACTATTTCCGTTAAAACTGTTTGCTAAATTTGCTAAGGCAATTTTTTTCCTTAAATTCGTCATATTTTAGGTGTCAACTACTTGGTTACTAAATTTAAAAGCTAATATCCACCACGTAGAAATTTACATTTTAAAGAAATAGTGTACGCGTGTCAGATAGTTATTGTATTTGTTAGTGACACAACCAGTACTTAAATTTCACCAAACATAAAAAATAATAAAAATGTGAAGGTACACTGAAATGTGTTGAAAGTACCTATTAGTCCAATACTTACGTAAAATTCATGGATACTAAATATCTCCCCCAAGATATGTTCGAGAGTATAATATCGATGTATTCTCTGATGTTTTTTTTTCTGTGTTGTGGAAAAGAAAAATCCCATACATACTATAAACTTGAGTCCATTCGGTTATTTTTATAACTAATAATATATTTGCGAAATTGGTTTTTGAACGTTCATTAACTCCTAACAAATTTATACCAGTGGGTTCACGCAAAATTTAACAAATAAATAAATTTAAACTCTGCGCGAGAATAAGTTTTTCTTCTAATATAACAAGATACATTTCCCTCCTGTAACTATTATTATTTCTCGTGTAATTACTTTAAATTCAATAATTCATGCGGAAAATGAATTTTAAAAACAAGATGATAATGATCAAATAAAAGAGCGTGACCAACAAAACATACACACTTTAAATAGCCAAAAATATTTAATTAGTGGCTGGGACCATGAGATTATTTGTTGGTGGTTATTATTGTAGTCACTATTTAATTTTATTGTTTAGTAAACAATAAGTTAATGTTTTCTAATTTTGGATCTTTATTTTCTTAACATGCATGACTTTAATATTGTGTCAACACTGACAATACTAACTGAGCAAAGGAGAGCTGAGACAGTTTAAAATATGAAAATTATTTACCTATATTCGGTCAATAATAAAAAAAGTGGAATTACAACATCAAAATTTTCCGCCATAATTATGAGGATGGTGGGATTGAAGGAGAGCCAAGTGGTGCAGAGCTTTTGTTGTTGTTTACGGTAACAACACATTGGTTCCAAAAATTATGTCCCCACTTAATATTTTTCTTCGCTCTTCTTAAATGCGTTCGGATAGTTAACAAAGTTGCCCCAACATTTCTCTGAATTGGAAACTACAATTTCCCGACAACAACTGATACTGCCATTCAAACTCCTCTCAGCCAAATGTATGTCTATTTCATCTCCACATTGGTCACTAATCCAACATTCTTTATCTATAGCTGATGTGATCGTCAACCCTACCATAACAAACAATAGTCCAAAAATTAATTTTGTACTTGAAAACATTTCCATAATGTATATGTACGTCTCAGTCTTTTGTTTTTCTGGTTATGTTGATGTATTGCGGTGGTACAATGAGTAGAGTTTGTGAAAAATATATATATAGGAGAAATATATGCAATAAGACATACGAAGAGTTTGGTAATAAGTTACGTTAGTAATTTAGTATGATAAATAATAATTGATTTTCTTATAATGCTATTAATATCCATCTCTACAATTACTCCAGTTGTTTGGATTTTAATCGGTAGTTTCTAAAAAGAATTAATTTTATGCTACGGTCCATCTTCAATTCGATGATTTCACGACAAAAGTTTGACCATTGGAAAATAAAATATAGATATTTGTCTCGATATCTCACATCTTTACATTACGTACCGGTGTATCGGTTCATTTAATTTAAGATAATCTGCAAGTGAAAAATTCAGATTGTACGATTAGGATGTTTAATCGGAAACACACGTTAAATCAGAAAAACAAAATTTATAGATTTTAGACGATAGACTTACGTATTACCATTTTGCTATCTACAAATTTACTTGCTATACGCTTAGAAAGTTTTGCGGCGATGGTTTCCTGAGGTTTTATAAGGTTGACACTAATTGAACTTTTCGGCATTTCGTATCTCAAAATTCGGTTACCACTTTCCTTTTTACTTGTAGAAAATAGAAAATATAATATGTTGTGATTCAAAGGATCCTCTACTATTGGTTTTAAATTTTAAACTTTGTTGAGAGAAATTTACCAAGGTACGTACGGTGATGACATTTCCCGATGCAAAGTCGACCTAAATGCTCAACCTTGTAGACTATCAAAAAGTCATTTGAATTTTTATTAAATCATGTATTGTACCTTTGAGAATTTGAGATGAACTTCCTTGACGACTATTTCCGTTAAAACTGTTTGCGAAATTTACTAAGGCAATTTTTTTCTTTAAATTCGTCATATTTTAGGTGTTAACTACTTGGTTACTAAATTTAAAAACTAAAATCCACCACGGAGAAATTTACATTTTAGGGAAATAGTGTACGCGTGTCAGAGTGTTACTGTATTTGTTAGTGACACAATCAGTACTTAAATTTCACAAAACATAAACAATAATAAAAATGTGAAGGTACACCGAAATGTGTTGAACATACTTATTAGTCCAACACTTACGTAAAATTTATGGATACTAAATATGTCCCTCAAGATATGTTAGAGAGTATAATATCGATGTATTCTCCGATGTTTTTTTTTTTCCAGAGTTGTGGAAAAGAAAAATCTCATACATACTATAAACTTGAGTCCATTTGGTTATTATTATAACTAATAATATATTTGCGAAATTGGTTTTTGAAGTTCATTAACTCCTAACAAAATTATACCAGTGGGTTCACGCAAAATTTAACAAATAAATAAATTTAAACTCTGCGCGAGAATAAGTTTTTCTCATAATATAACAAGATACATTTCCCTCCTGTAACTATTATTATTTCTCGTGTAACTAGTTTAAATTCAATAATTCATGCGGAAAATGAATTTTATAAACAAGATGATAATGATCAAATAAAATAGCGTGACCAACAAAACATACACACACTTTAAATAGCCAAAAATATTTAATTAATGGCTGAGACCATGAGATTATTTGTTGGTGGTTATTATTGTAGTCACTATTTTATTTTATTGTTTCGTAAACAATAAGTTAATGTATTCTAATGTTGGATCTTTATTTTCTTAACTTGCATGACTTTAATATTGTGTCCACACTGACAATACTAACTGAGCAAGGGACAGCTGAGACAGTTTAAAATATGAAAATTATTTAACTATATTCGATCAATAATAAAAAAGTGGAATTACAACATCAAAATTTTCCGCCATAATTATGAGGATGGTGGGATTGAAGGAGAGCCAAGTGGTGCAGAGTTTTAGTTGTTGTTTACGGTAACAACACATTGGCTCCAAAAATTATGTCCCCACTTAATATTTTCTTCATTCTTTGTACATTCCAGATAGTTAACAAAGTTGCCCCAACATTTCTCTGAATTGGAAACTACAATTTCCCGACAACAACTGATACTGCCATTCAAACTCCTCTCAGCCAAATGTATGTCTATTTCATCTCCACATTGGTCACTAATCCAACATTCTTTATCTATAGCTGACGTGATCGTCAACCCTACCATAACAAACAGTAGTCCAAAAATTAATTTTGTACTTGAACACATTTCCATAATGTATATGTACGTCTCAGTCTTTTTTAACAATACCCTTCTTTTTTAACAATACCCCTCTATTCTTTTACTCTTGAACAATACCCCTCTTTTTTAACAATACCCCTCTATTCATAATGTCACATCAGTTTGTATAAGGTAATGAAGCTTTTTTTCCCCCTCTATATGTTTTTTCTTATGTGACAATCGAGAATCATCTTCTCTGCAATCGCACATTTGATTCCAGTGTTCAAGGACGCTCGACGAAGCACTGCAATCACACATCAGTGCGGACATCTAGGTAGCCCTTATTGAAACCTTTATTTTTATTTTTGTTATTGGTGTATTTCGCTTCAGCAAACTCTTAATTCTCAACCAATGAATCAATCAGTCGTTGCCTTTATTTTCTCTGTCTAACTCACTCTATTATTATTTAGAATCATCATTTTGGAGACATTTAGTTGATTGTCACCTTTGTAAATAATAGGTGTGGTGCTCATGTTGTTGTTGCTGTTATATTTTCTTTTTCTTTTTCTTTTTTAATTATCGAACTCAGTTTCAATATATATGTGGTGCACTGTATATGGTTGTTTTGATAATACATAGTTTTTAATGTGGTGTTAAATATATATAAACCTTATTCTAACAATTTGCCTTTCGCTTTGTAGCTCTTGGTGATTGTGCATTACTCAGATTTCTTTGCTGGAATGGTGTCAAAAAACTGCAGATGGTGCCAAAGGACTGGTGGGTTAAGGACGTATGCAAGCTCGATATTTATTTCTACAAGCGTGTTATAACGACCATCAAAACCAAGGGAAGAGTGTTGGCCAATGTAATTGGAGAAGCTCTCAAAGCATATGCACTAAGGAGAATTCCAGGCTTTAGCAAGGGTGTCATCCAAGGTTGTGATGTTGCCAAGTGCCGATCGTTAGTGGAGTCCATTATATGATTGTTACCCATTGAAAAAGACAGTGTATCCTGTAGTTTTCTGCTGAAAATGTTAAAAGCTGCAATCTTACTCGATTATGGAGACATGGCAATGAGAGAGCTGGTTAAGAGAATAGGCCAGCAGTTAGATGAAGCTTCAGTTACTGATCTACTTATTCCAACCCCAGAAGGTGAGACAATGATGTATGATGTTGACATAGTCCAGGGTATAGTGGAAGAATTTGTATTGCAGGAACAAAATCTATTTTATTTTTTTTCTTTACAGATACTCAGATAGGCATAATAGAAATCAATGTTGACTGGATTTTTTTTTTCTTTACATACATGGATGTACATAATGATTCCGGTCCTCCTCTACATTAGTGAGAGAATGCATGCATCTTTAGTTCGAAGCCGAAGCCACAATGATGCGGATGTTATTAGGGTTCGTAGTTACCTACCTAAAGTATTAAACATAGCATATATATCAGTAGGTAGAAACTCAACTGGCCTGAAACTTAAGCAACCTGATTAAAAAAGTACTTTCGACCCAGCATTAATATCATTTAACTAAGATGTCTCTATGATTTGATCACTTGGAGTTGAAACGAATCACCATGTTGAAAGTTTTCATTATTAGGCACTTCACTGCACAAATAAACTAATACTTTTGCCACTTGATAGGCTGTCATATATAAAGGTCGAAACTACAAGTCATATATCATCTCTTTCACTCTTGGTATTTCACTCCTTAGCTTATCTTACATGTTTCAATAGAGTTCATATTGGAATCTCTATAAGTATTTATAAATACTAGTGTGTGTATGCAAAGTGAAGGAGATGAACAAAGTGTGTTCTCTCCACTTTAGTGCATTGTAGATAGTCCCACATTGGTTATCCACCACTAGCTGTGACCGACCTACCTCTATAAATATAGGGGATGTGCGTCCATAGAAGATAGAGTTGATCTTAACCCATCTCAGAGAAACAGAACTTGATCCCATCCTATTCTTCTTCTCTTCTTCCTTTAGGCGAGAGAGAGTTATATTGCTGTTCTAGAAGGTAGTCTGTTCTAGCGCAAAGTCAGACTGCTATTAACCATTGAATCCTGTGAGGAAGACGCCACTGCTGCCTTTCTGCACCATTGGAAGGGGCGAAATCTTTCCTTAAGGACAACCTAATCTGTGCCTTGGTTATTACCTATTAATTCTGTCCTTGTCTATTGTTCTTTCTGTTCTACTCTAGTTGCTGTGTTGATACAAATATTCTAACAATCTTAAGGAAAGAATTTCATAGTAGAACAAAGAAGAGTGATTTAATATGGCAATCAAAAGATAAGTCTTTTACTTTGAGTTATTGTTTGTGTTATTGGGTTATGACTTTAGAAATTTTCTGATAAGTTCATTTTTGTTAGGGAAACCAATTAAAGATTGAATATTTATTGATCTTTTGTGGTTTATCAAACCCTATATGGTTGTAGACCTTTCTCCTACGTTTGTGGGAGTCAAATATGAGATTTCTATCAAGAAAAACGTCAAAGTTTGTCTTTTTGACAGTTACGTCGCTCGTTACGGAAACTGCTGTAACGTTCAGCTCAGAGCTCGGTTTTGCAATCCGTTTTTTGTGTTGGATAGCTGATTCAAAGAGCTTTCCAGTGGTATAAGACTTGATACCCAATTCGTCCTGATCTGGTTTAGAATTACTGTTCTTTTGAACTGTGTTTCTAGAAGGAGGAAAATATGGTAATCCGGTTTTTCAATCGGGTAGATATCGTATTCTTTCACTCTTTGCTATTCTTTTGGTTTGATTATATGGTGATATTCTTGTCTTGAGTTGCATGCTAGTTTTTCTTAGGAGGAAAATCCCTAAGCTTAAACTTCTTTAATAACCTAGTCAACAAATTATACGTGTTTATCACTAAGATATTAATTGGTTGGACTAGAAGTAGTTTGATATTAATTTTCTTTGTACATATGTAGATGTATGTAGATGGTCTAAGAGAGACCTTAAGATAGTTAATATCAACCACACTCAAATCTTGGATAGTAATTATAATATATTCAATACATAATTGCTTACCTTTATTGAGTGTACGTGTTATTAGACGATGTTTATAATTATACTGTTGTGAAAATACATGTTAGATGAAGTAACTTGTAGCTTATATCCAATATAGCATATGTTAACGTTGTGTAGCATGCTAGTTTTGGATATTAATCATCGTGTATTTACTTTGAACTTGATGATAGTTTATTGGTAAATTTTTCTAGTTGAAGACATTAATGTGTTGAGCCATTAGTACTTGAGGTCTTGTTGATAGGGTATTCTATCTTACTTGAGCTCATGTAAAAAGAGGAGGTGGAGTCCTCAGTTATTTTGCATATTCAGTGGCTAGATTTGCTTAAATATCGTATACTTTTTGTTGTGAGGGGTACAGTTAAAGTTTACTTTTCCTGAACCTATGATATGATATTAACCATGTTTGACATGAATGCATTATTTAACATTGGCATGAAGCTTAACCATGTCATATATTATTAAGTAATGAGCATCGTTATCTATGAGAGGAAACTATATGGGAAACAATCAATATCTTTCTAAACCTAATTAGGTCAAGGAGATGTAAGGTTATGGATTGTCTTCTTAGATAATATCCTCCAGTGACTATTTTAGACAAGGAGATGCTTGTAGATTGTCTTCTTAGGTATTATCCTCCTATGAATATGAATAAATAGCCAATGTGATGTACACGTCCGTGGATTGTCTCACCATGTCAGTAGGAATGTTGAATGATAAAAAGAAGAATGATAATGATTATCTCGGGTAAAACCTTTTCATCAAATTCTTCTATTTTTTAAGATTCATTAGAATCATTTGTGGATTTCCTTTCATATAGATAACATGAACATAATATAACTATATTTAATATGATCCATAATCATAGACTTGAGTAAAGTATATTCTTGTAATAAGAGTGCATGTTATTGTTGGTGTTTCTTTTAGTGTTTGTAGCGGTATAATGTGTTTTGCATGTAAGTTTGATTAGGTTGAGTAACCATTGAACTGTAGGGGTGATGACCCCCATATGCATGACACTGTTTTACCATAGTTCATCTCACAAGATAATTGGAAAGACACTGAACTACAAAGTATGGAAAGGTCTTGGGCCTATCCAAAAATGTTTCAAAATGTAGGGGGTGTCTTGCCAAGGCTATTGTGAATGAATCTAAAAGAGATATTTTTTTAAGACCTAGAACTATCTAGTAGATGTTCATTGGTGAAACTCATAATAGTGATGTTTGTTTTAGTTGTCATGCGTGATAACAATCTTGTAGATACCATACTATTATTGAATGTCTTATATGCTAATTTTATTTTGAGAACGTGCTTTCTGTAAAATTGTCATAGAGTGGTTGGATGTTCATAATGAACTACGTAAGAGGATCCCATAATTTCTGAACAAGAAATTTGGAAGACTATCAGTGAGTATATCCACCATTCACGGTGATGATGTTTATATGTTTCTTGAGGAAGATTCATTAACCTATAAGGAAGTTGTCTGTCTATGAAAATTGTCCTTTTTTGAAGGATACAACTCCTCTAAACTGGACTCTTGTTTTATTAGGGGATCTATAGGTTGAATTGGATCTTCAAGAGAAAACTAAAACGTGATATTTGTATTGCAAAATACAAGGCTAATAATAATAGCCAAGGGGTTTCAATTAGAGACAAGATTTATACTACTTTGAAACCTTGCTCATGTAACTAGAATTTCTTCTACAGAATTCTAAAGACTCTAGTTGAGTAGTTATGCGGAACTACAATACCAAGTAGCAGTACCAGGTGATGAGCTGAAGGTATACAATTTAGTTAGATCTTTGTATGAGTTGATTCAAGCGCCTATAAATGGCATGACCAATTCAACAACATATTAGTGTCATATGGATGTCAAAGTACCGTTGTTGATAAAGAGGTGTACTTTCTTTAGAGTAAAACAAGACATATGTGTTAATCTCTCTTTGTTTAGATGATTTAATATCATGAGTGCTAGCATTGAGAATGTGTATGAGACAGAGAAATTCCTATTTGAAACACATAATAGACCGTCATTGGAAATGATAGTTCATTATGTTGTTAAACTCATTTCTGTAACTGCTATATTCAGTTGTCAAGATGTTGACGTTTGAATATGGTTGAAGGCCATAACGTACCTTAAACCAGACCGGCCGGATGGTCTAGGGGAATTTCGGGCACTACAGAATTAAATGATTTGTGAATATAGGAATTATAACTCATGTTGGTCTTATTATATTGTTTTAGCACAGTAGAAATATTTTTTATTGAAAAGTAGATAGTAAGCATGTGTTAACACCTTTTGTGGCAAATATTCATCTTATGAAAAATAATCTACTTGTGTTTTCTCATACTAAATATGTCAATATCATTGGTAACCTATTGTACTTGATGTATTATATATGTGAGACATGACATTGCCTACATTAATGGCATACTGAGTTGATAACCCATTGTTCTTATAAGAAGCATTGGATGTATATTGTCAGATTATCCAAGTACTATAGCAAAGCCATTGATTATGAACTTATATTTAGTAGATTTCCATCATTGTTGGAAGGGTAATGTGTTATAAACTGGATCCAGTAATGTTTATGTGTTTACCCTTGGTGGAAATTAAGTGTCTTGAATATCATCCAAGCTAATCGCCTTATAAAAGGCATGTGATGATGTTGAGTGGGTTAGCAACCTCTTGACAAATCTTCCCATTGGCTCTAAATAGCCTCCTGATGTGTCTATGCTTTGCAATTGTCTCATTGCAATAGCTAAGACATAAAGAAATATGTGCAATGGGAAATGTATATACATAAGTTTGAGATATAATTTAATCAAGCAGCTGCTAGAGATTATGTTAGGTCGGACTTAGTTTGGCCACATGTCTGACCGTACCACTTATTTGGAGGCAAGTGGTTATACGTCGAGGGGGATGGGACTTATGCCCATATATAGGGCGACACTGACGGCAACCCTACCTATGTGATTGGAGATCCCATGAAGTAGGTTCAAAGGGAAAAACAAGTCACTTCGTCGTCCTGCAGTAATATCGTCTTATTTATTTATGAGACGTCCCACCCTATGGCGAGATGGTACTTATTTTACTCTTATTGGAATCCATAGTCCATTTTATAATGAGATAGTGTATTTTAACTGCAATGTACACTTGATGGATATCCACCTACGTGAATGTAGAACTGGGTCGGTTCTTATGAGTATACGGGCAAGTACTCTAGAGCATTTATGGAACACAGTATGAGGGGCCAAAAAAAAGCCAACACCGCCGAAACAGGCATATAATGAAAGAGCAGTATGGGTGCATGTGATCTATTTTACTACAAGGGAATGTTGGTTCAAAGATTTTTTAATCCACCACTTTCACGTATTATAAGACATGTTACCCTATGACTGGTTCAAGCCCGTAAAGCACCAGTATCTTATGCATTGTTTTGTCGATTCTCTCTGGCATATAGTTAACCTATTTCTTTTGTAATATCCTATTCCAAAATAGTGGGGGGACTATTAGTATTTTGAAATAGTGGGGGATTGTTGGAATCTCTATAAGTATTTCTAAATACTAGTGTGTGTGTGTGTGCAAAATGGAGGAGATGAACAAAGTGTGTTCTCTCCACTTTAGTGCATTGTAGATAGTCCTACATTGGTTATCCACCACTAGCTGTGACCGACCTACCTCTATAAATACAGGGGTTGTGCGTCCATAGAAGATAGAGTTGATCTCAACCCATCTCAGAGAAACATAACTCGATCCCATCCTATTCTTCTTCTCTTCTTCCTTCAGCCGCCAGAGAGAGTTATATTGTTGTTCTAGAGGGTAGTCTGTTCTAGTGCAAAGTCAGACTGCTGTTAACCATTGAATCTGTGAGGAGGAAGACGCCATCATCGCTTTTTTTCGCACCATTGGAAGGGGCTTAAATCTTTCCTTAAGGACGACCTAATCCGCCTTGGTTATTACATTAATTATGTTCTTGTAATCGCTCCTTCCGTTCTACTTACTGCACTATTGGAAAGGGCAAAATCTTTCCTTAAGGACGACTTTAATCCGCGCCTTTATTTATTACCTTAATTATGTCCTTGTCTCATTGCTCCTCTACGTTCCTACGTTTCTACTCTAGTTCTTTGTATTGATACAAATATTCTCACAGTTCCTACTTTTCAAAACATAAGAAATATTAACAACATTAATGGATAAACAAACATTTCATCAGGAAACATTTCGTAGACATGGCCATGAAAAGTAATTCAAGTGATATTACATAGTCATAACATATGATAGTGCCATAAAGGCACGGGGGATTTGAATATTGATGCCTGATTTGGACAAAAAATCACGCTAAAAGCCAACAAAGTAAATTCCAATATATAGTAAAAACATTAATACAGAGACATTTTTGTATGAATAAAGGATCAATTTTTCAATGTTGGTTCATCCTACCAAGAAATGAACAAATTAAAGGCAAGTACCACGTACAACTACGTTAAAAAAACATTAATAAGATTAGAACAACACTTCATCAGCTTACCCCATTTCGTTGTTGCTTGTTGTTTTCGTCCTTTGTTTTTCCACCAGAGTACGAAACAATCGAAACAAGACTTTCCACATATGCATGAATATCAATCAAGTCAATATTGCCTAGATCATATTCATGGACCTTATTATTTATTGGGTCATATGCATACGTATTATTTCTCCCACACACTCGCCAAGGTAATCCACCACGGTATTGACGTTTTAGTAGAATTTCACCCTTCCTTCGAACAACTAGTGGTACAAAACGATGACTAGGCAAGAATGGAAAATTAATGGAGAATAATTTTGTCCAGGACTGTTCCACACCATATTGTTTCATCAACCAAATTTCAGTCAAACCTTTATCAGGATAAGAAACATATGTAGAGAGACATCCTTGTAGCACCCCAACACTTCGACGTCGTCGTAGCTTAGAATCAGGAAATGTAAACCAAGGTACTTCCTGGAATTTTTCGCTCTTCAAATCAAAGGAGATAATGGACTTGCAATTTGTGAATTGCCGCCTGTGATCCCATCTGGATATGTTACCCAATTCAACCCAATGAAGAGATCCATTCAGATATGGCGTACGCCCATAAGCAAGGCGATAAGGCGGTGTTTGAATTCTTCTCCATTGTTTGGTGCCTAGTGTATACACATAAACATTGCAATGACCAGGATCACCAATGCTAGCAGAGCTGAAGTACATATCAATTCTTACAACTTTGTAATTGTCGGTATGAGGATCATGACCAAAGCTTAGATTAAACCATCCAGTTATCTTTTCAATTTCATCTAAATTAAATGGAACTTCAATATATTCGTTGGTAGCAGGATTGCATATCACCATAAACGTCTTTTCGTCCGATAAACAAATCAACCCATTGCACGAGCCGGCTACAATGAGTTTGCAGCGCGGAAGTACAAGTTCGTACCTTTTCACGATACTACTACATGTTTCATTATCACACAATAACGAACTAAAGCTACCATCGTTTTTTGAAAATAGGAGCCTTTGGTTATTTTTGTTTGCCTGATCAAGATGCAATTTAATAAAATTGGGGCTATTTATTAACTGAAGCACATATTTGCATAGACACTTACATCGCAACAATGACTTAACAGGTAACCTTGCAAGGATCTCGATCATGACATCTTCTGGTAATGTAGAGTCCATTGTGACGACCTCGCAGCTTCTTATTGCTGCTCTTCTTGTTCTTCCTCCGCTCGTGATATGCCTCCATAATTCATAAAAACCAAACAGTAGTGCTAATTTGAGGAACGTCATGTGATACTTTCGCACTGGTATTGGTGAATTGGACGCAAACTACGGGCTCTCTTTTTATAATTTAATAATTCGTTAAGGAGAGGTATTCTTAAATTTAAGGACACGTATCTGTTCGTATAGTCGGTAGAGAAATCTTTGGCATCTGCATTCTATATAGAAATGTTCTATAATGGACCGATATATCCTAAAAAACCAGAACCAATAATTAGAAGTTCCTAATAGATTGGTTAGGAATGCAAAACAAATCTATTAAAAACCTACCCAACCGTACGTGTCATGGTTGTTTGGAAAGACAGAATGAGATTGTTTGAACAGAGCATGTTGGTCGATTTTTATCACAGTTTTTACTAGTTTTAGTGACTTTTGAGTTTTGAGCGCAGTTTCGGCAATCGGCACAAATGAGAGAGCAAATTTCAATTTGATATACCGCAAAGTTCCAACAAAACCGACCACATAATTCGTAAGGGCATAAGATCAATCTAGACACTAGCTCACCTTTGCCCGAGGATTATCCTTCTTTCTGGATTATTCTTCAAATTTTGTTCCGCATTACAAAAGTAGTTCTCTACTCTTTTCTACTTAATGGTGTTTTGTTCATGGACTAATGGGATAATCTTCCTTCCTTCCTTCAAACGAATTGTGTCAAGGTGATCATAACCTTTATCTCGATATATTATTTTGTTATGTGACAGTGAAACTCTTTCACTAATTGGTTAATTAGTCGATAAGCATTGAATATTATAGAGAGGCTGTATAGTATAAGTATACTACTATGTACAATGACTTGTTGATGTTTGGGAAGTCTGGACTAAAATACTTACTGGAATATAATTTCTACAACAAGAACAAACTATGAATACAAGATGGCTAAGGCACGGATCGGTACGCTCTCTTTAAGGTTGTTTCGCGTCTGTTCCTTTTTATGCAGACAGACCACGTCAATCTCCAGGATAAAACAGCCAGTTATTATTCTTTTCTGTTTACTGCACACAAATCAAAGAAGAAAAAGGAAAACAACGAGACTGATCTTATGATTGTCCAAAAACGTAGTTTTTAAAAGTAGTTTTCCAGATACTGTATAGGTTGCTGGTAGAGGAGTATATATGGAGACAAGAAATGTGGAGCACTAGTAGATCCGCTTTTTTAGGGAATTGTTTCAGTTTCCCTATAGGGATTGGAGTCTACTAGTCTACTACGTTTATGTTTCCCAATCCATATCCAATTCTGTTTCCAACCCTATCAGGAAACAGGTTTACCAAAAAGAAGATAATGGATCAAAAAGCCTAAGCCCAAGCCCAAGTTTATCTTTTGTTTTATTCAAAATAACACAACAATCCCCCACTTATTTTTCATAAAAACAAAATATAAAATATATTTAAGGGCAATCAATATCAGTTTCAACATGTTATGCATAGATGAAGGTGTCCAAGACTTAAACCTTTACGTAGTGAAAATTACTCAAAGTATAAGAGCCATAAGTGACTAAGTCTTAAACTTAGGTCTTGAGTATATAATAAGTTAAAATCACGCATAACACATCCAGTGTTCTCCTTTCATGTTCTGCACATTAAAGGCCCTGTGCTCTCTTCCTGGATTCGTGAATGATCTAGAGAATCAGCCCTCATTCTCATAGAAAACGGCCTGTAATTTCACATTCATTAGGTGAGTCTATCAAGAGTGCTCCTGTAGCTATGCACTCCGCCCATAGGGACCATAGAACTTCATTAAGAGTTTTTCCCATAAACCTCGACCTTTATTATCGCTTCAGGATCTCATACATTTTACTATCCAACTACGGGACAGATAAGTAACAATGCATGTCTCACAACCAATATTCTATGTTCTTCCCTTTGAACCTAGTTCTTGGGATCTCCAGTCCCTAGGTTGGGTTACCATCATAGATATTCATCTTTCAATTGGCTTCAGTCCCATGCTAGTAAAGCAGTCTACATTATATCTCTGGCTAGAGTCTACATTATATCTCTGGCTTTGGTATGTGAATCTACAAAGTTATCTTCAGATCTCACAAAATCAAAATAATATGGACTCTCCCAGTTATAGCTGTAATGCTATCAACAAAGTGTCATTGTAACTAATATTGTCTATCTCATACTAGTATATGAGTAAGAAGACCTTGTATTCAACTAGCTTCTTCACTCGTACTAGCCAAAGCAATAATCTCAGACTCCATAGCAAACTGTGCTATTATCGTCTGTTTCTTGGACTTCCAAGATACAACACCTCCACCAATGCTAAACACATAGCCACTCGTGATCTCGGAGTCTTCTGAAAGGATATTCCAATCTAAATCTATTGCCTGCTAGTATACCTGCAAATAACACCTACTGCATAGGCAATGTCAGGTCTTATACAATCTGTAGCATATCTCAAACGACCAATGATACTTGCATATTCCTTCTGATTCACAAAGATCAAAAGGAGTACTCACAATCGCGCAATCGAAGTAGTTATACTTTTTCAACATTTTTTCAATGTAGTGTGACTGATCCAACCATATGCCATCAGATGATCTTGTAATTTTGATTCCCAACATTACATCAGCCTCGCCTAAGTCCTTCATATCAAAATTAGAAGATAATAGGTTCTTGGTCTCTTTCATAACATATAAATTAGAACCAAAGATTATTAGATCATCAACATATAAGCAAATGATAACACATATCCCATCAGAGTACTTATAATAAATGCACTTGTCACTTTCATTTATCTTGAACCCACTAGTAATTATAAAGTTATCAAACTTCTCATGCCACTGTTTAGGTGTCTGTTTCAACCCATAAAAGTGACTTAAGCAATCTGCATACCTTTTTACCATTACCTGGTTCCACGTAATCTATTGGCTGATCCATGTAAATCTCATCTTCGAAATCCCTGTTTAGAAAGGCTGTTTTAACATCCATCTAATGAATAACAAGATTATGAACAGCAGCAACATAAAATAATAATCTAATGGATGTTATTCGTGTAACAGGTGAATATGTGTCAAAGAAACCAAAGTTTTCTCTTTGTCTAATGCCCTTGATAACAAGGCTTGCTTTAAACTTGTCCACTGAACCATCTGTTTTAAACTTCCTTTTTAAAACCTATTTGACTCCTATAGTTTTACAACCAATAGGCAAAGTAACAAGTTTCCAAGTTTTGTTTTCCATGAGAAAATCAATCTCACTTGAATGGCTTCTCTCCAAAACTCGAAATCAAAAGATGCGAGAGCTTCTTCAATAGAGGAGGGATCTCCTTCCAAAGTACAGTGACAAAGTCGGGTCCCAAGACCTTAGTGACCCTAAGATCTTTTATATCCTCTAGGTTCATCTTCTGTGTCCATGATCCTATCATGCAATCTAGATATGTTAGTGTCAAAAACATCAATATTAGGGGCCTTGGAGGATAATACCCCCACTAGCACCCCCACCATTTCTAGATAAATATGGAAATCTATCTTCAAGAAACTCAGCATAAGATGATCAAGAAAAACATTTACTCTTAATATCTAGAAAAACGTAGGCATTGCTCTCCATAGCATTGCCTAAAAACACACACTCAAAAGCCTTACTTTCAAGCTTTAAGATTTTGGGATCATGCTTCCTTACAAAAGCCAAATATGCCCATGTTCTGGAGTAACTCAAATTAGGCTTTCTGTTCTTCCATAGCTCATAAAGTGTAACATTTGTATTAGAATTAGCAATTCTATCCAACACATGTATAACATACATTCAAAACAGCTTCACCCACAAATTTGAGGGTGCTCAAGAACTAAGCAACATAGCAACAATTAATCCCTTAAGTGTTCTGTTCTTACATTCATCTACTCCAAACATTTTAGGTGAATAAAGAGTTGTCATCTCAGGAATAATATCATGTGATTGCAAGAAAAAGATTAAAATCAGCAGAACCATATTCAGTACCTTAATCACTTTGAATTACTTTAATGTTTCTATCATGCTGATTTTGAACATCAATGACATAAACTTTAAAAGCGTCAAAGATATCCCTTTTATTCTTCAGCAAATAAACATATGTAAATTTCGAGCAATCATCAATGAAGGTAATAAAATATCTTTTACCACCTCTAGTCAGAACACCTTCAAGCTCACAAATATCAGTGTATACCAAGTCTAGCAGATTTGTACTCCTTTCAACTGACTTGTGAGGCTTTTTTATGATTTTGGCCTTAGTGTAAGATTCACCGTGTACAAAATCATCATCATTCAAATTAGGAATTAAATCAAGTATGCTCATGTTCTTAACATATTTCCTATTAATATGACATAATCTACTATGCTAACATTAACAGAACAAGAAATCATGTAAGTAGACGTATAAGATTATTAAGATCAACAATATCCAATTCGGTTTATACAACTAACAATCTCCACCTTGGACCGAAACTGGTCTAATCGAACCATTAACTTTGTCTCACTAGTCAGGCATGACCAGGGCCAAGCCTATGGACCATCCATGGTATTGTCACAGATGTCTCACCCAAGACTGATACTGTCCCCAACCTTAGCCATCACTTGGCCCAATCCTTAGTTGGACCTCATCTAAGGTGTGGGGTTCTATATCAATAGAAGTGTAGCTCTATTACTACTTGATGTGGGATCAACAAACTTCAATATCTCCTTACATGCATATCCCTTACCAACAAAGACACCAAACTTGGTGATCATATATGTACAAAAGAAAAATTAATCTCAAACAATTATATCTAGTCAATGAAAAAACTTTCAATGCATGTTAACCAACACCCAGTGCCACAACATATTGACTAGATAAATAACTAGAACATATAGACTTAGGTTTTAAATTTCCTTAAATTAAAAACCCTAGCATGTAATTCTATATTTTAATTCATCTCACAATATAAAACAAAGAATTGCATAGATTTGGTAAGGAATATGATACCTATCCGATTGAAAAATCGGATTACCACGTTTCGCTATTTGGCTGAAAATTGGCCCATAAAGAACTGTAAAACTGAATCAGCTCTGGATGAATTAGTCTTCAAGCCATATACTGTTGGAAACATCTCTAAGTTAGCTTTCTAACGCAGGAAGTGGATTGTGAATCCGATCATCGAGCAAAAGGTTATAGCCATTTTCGTCAGAATTGTCCTACTATTTCGAATTTCAAACTATTTTTCCTTTTTCGATAATCTCCAATTCCAAATTTTAAACTATTTTTCCTTCTTTGTTGGACCTCCCTAGCAAGCCCAAAATCTGATAGCTTCGGTTTGAAGTCTTCGTCCAATAGCCACTGTTCTAAAAATCGGTCTAGGCGGTCTCTAGGCGGTGCCCAACCGACTCGCCTAGGCCCTAGTCGTTTAAAAAATCAGTGGACCGGCTAGGCGGGACTAGGCAAACCGATTAGGCAGGCTAGGCGGCCTCTAGGCGGTCCAGTTTTTTTTTTTTTTTTTTTGAATGATTAAATGTCAAAAAATAAAGGTCTGTGTGGTAGGCTTAAGATTTGAATGAGTTTTAAAGACCTAATTCTAATGTAAATTATATGCCACTATAACAAAGAGTATGTTTTTATATGAAGTCAATATTCCTCAACTATTACGCATTTTTGTAATAAGTATCTTTGTTTGTATTTATATTTTGAATTATGGTAAATGATTTTCTTCATTTCTTGTAGTATATGTGTGTATTACTATATATATTAGGAAAAAAAACCGCCTAGCGCCTAGCCCGTCTAGGCACTGCCTAGAAGGCCTAGGCGCTCTCCCACCGCCCGACTACCACCTAGCATTTTTTAGAACACTGCCAATAGCTTGTTTGAAGATTTAAAATCACGATATATAACATGGACTTCTAATTCTTCATGCAGATATGCAGGGCCGGCTCATCCTTGTAGCAAAATAAGCAACGGATTAGGGCCCCACAACTCAAGGGGTCCCCCAATATATTCCTGCGGTCCAGTCCAGTCCACTATCCACTCCACTATCACGGTAAGAGGAAAAAAAAACATTTTTATATTGGAAACTAAAGAAAAAAAAATGGTATACAGAGAAACAACAGACCCTTAGTTTCTCTCGCCTTCAACTTCTCCACCGTTTCCCACGCCTTCAAATCTCAAGCAAAAAAATACACGCCTCCATAACTAATCAACGTTCTTCTTCACCTCTTTATAAAACCAACAATACACTCTTACCTCTATCATCTTCTTTTTGCCTTCTTTGGTTTTATAATCCCTCATTCTCTCTGACTCTCTATATTCTTCTTCTTCTCTCTATTTTCAAGAAAGATAAAAGAAAAGAAAAGGTTGGTCTTTTTTTACTTTAATTGTTAAATTGTTATCTTCTAAATTATAATTTAATTCCACTCAAACTCATTCTTTTCTTTTTTGGATAGTGGATAGTGATTTTAACATGTATAATTGGACTAGTTGCTCCAAAGTGGTTGTC
This sequence comes from Coptis chinensis, assembly GCF_015680905.1. Lineage (NCBI taxonomy): Eukaryota > Viridiplantae > Streptophyta > Magnoliopsida > Ranunculales > Ranunculaceae > Coptis > Coptis chinensis. Next base: position 83,095,868 of record NC_141464.1, read on the forward strand.
GTGGTCTCGTGGATTGTCTACTTTTTTACCCTATACTTCGAACGCGACTTCGGCTATCATGTAACACCCCAAAATCCATATAGCTATCAGCCGGCCGGTCTGACCATCCGGATTTCTTGGAGCAAATGCAGAACAGTCAAATCAACATGACACTTGCATTTACAAAGGTAGAATCAAAATCCTTAGCTTCATTAGGTCAAATAGATCTACGATTGGAGGAAATTAAATGTTGTTTACAACCAATAACTGAATAAATAAGGTTTAAGACTTAATGAGTCCTCCACTTATTACAACTTGAAAGAATTAAGATTCTAAGAACCAGCTAACTAATACGCTACTCGTCACTCCGTATTAAGTCAGCGTTCACCTAAAAAATATATAAAACAAGGAGTGAGCTACGCACCCAACAAGTGAAGTCTACAAACTTCCATTGTATAAAATATAGGAGATCATCTCAAATGTATACATAACACCAAATAAAGACGCATACACATATAAGTAGGATTATCTAACATTAATGAAGGATATACCAACGTACTAAATAAATACCTTGCATCTGAAAGTTGTGTACATAGTATTGACAGTAAGACTAAGGGAGAAATCAACTCATAACCAAATAAGCTTGCAACAACAATACGTTCGTGTATATAATACACATGTATTGCACAATAGCCGCACATGGTAAACTGAGTAGTGTCATCCCCAATTCTAGTCTACTACCAAGAGTATAAGGTATAATATGGGTTAATACAATATATGCACTGTCATATAGAACAAGGATAGTTTATCAACAATAAACAAGTAATACACCACTTATTTATCTGACATGGGAAATCACTGAAAGGAACAAGATTCTCATATATAGCATGACATAAATTCTACAATAGTATTCAGTAGAATTAAAACATGTGATACCCATTTATTAGAACAATAATGTTATACAATATTGATCATACTACCCATTCTCAATAATCGATCCTATTCTAGAAACAAAAGAGGGTTATAGATATCACTTGCCTGGAATAAAAGATGAACTAAAACAATATTACTCTTCCCCTTAGAAATGAATCAGCACACTAATTTCCTCTTTTCACCCACCAGTCTTTGCTTATTTGTTTTGAAAGAATAATGAATAGAGTCCAAAGTATTCTTCTTTGTTTCTTTTATCCTTTGTAACTAACCCCTTTTCTCTCTCACAAACTATCCCGCGCACAACACTCTTAACTAGTTTTCAAATACCAAGTCAAACCACTTCTCATGTTTAGCAACTATGCAAACTTAAGTCCACCCTAACTCATGGGCCAAATTTAAAATAGCCCAAACCAGTAAATAAGCTCATACATACTTTATTTAGTGTCATACAAACAGTGAATACTTAGAATATAGTATAAAATTATACGAGGTATTACATATCAATTAAGCTTCATCTCACGGTGATTGTTTCCATTTTATTTTTTATTTTGGTATGTTATGTGACTATGTGAGGACTTATTGCTTGCTGCTTGCATATTATTTTACTGTTTTGACAAAGTATAAATCCGGTAATAAAAAGCGTCAAGAAAAGAGAAAAGTAGATGAGGTGATTGAATCTCAAAGAGGAGCTATTTTTAAATTTATAAAAAACTATAAACAAAGTGAATCGGTTAGTTCAAGTGATAATTTAGTAAATGAACAACCTGACCAACCAATAGAAGTGGATAATAATGAAAATATAGAACACATTGATATTGATCCCAATGTAAATTTTGCTCCTAGTGTTTCTGTTCAAGATAACACTGAAGAAAATCAAACAAATGAAAGAAATGATAGCTCAACAGAAGATTTGCTTGCTAGTATTGATGAGAACCTCAATGAACAATCCAACTATTTAGTTCAAGATATTTATGACCCTGGACGATGGGGTAAAATTGATACAAAACTAAGAGATCTGTTAGTTAAGAAGGGTCCAATTAGAGTTAATGACGTAGAATTTCCTATTGATATGAAGACAAAAAGAAAATTTTCAGCTAAATTTTACACCCAAGTAGCGCCAAATGGAGAGAAATTTGATAGAAATTGGTTAGTATATTCAAAATATTGCAATAAGGTATTTTGTTTCTGTTGCAAGTTATTTAACTCAAGTTGCACCCAATTTCAATTAAATGGTGAAGGGACTAATGATTGGCAAAATATTGGTACCAAACTTAAAAAACATGAACTTTCTACTGGTCACATTAATAATTTGACACTTTGGGATGAGTTAAGCGAAAGATTAAACAGCAAAACAACAATTGATAAGCATATCCAAGAGCAAATTGATAGGGAAAAAGAACATTGGAGTAATGTACTACTAAGAATTATTGTTGTTGTTAAGACAATTTCTAAAAACAATATGGCATTTCGTGGAAAGAATGAGAAAATTTATGAAGCTAATAATGGTCTGTTTTTTAGCTTAATTGAAATGATTGCAGAGTTTGACCCAATTATGCAAGAACATCTCCGATGTATCAAACATGATAAATTAAAGGTTCATTATCTTAGTCACAATATACAAAATGAATTGATACAATTGTTGGCATCTGAAATAAAAAATAAAATTATTCTGAAAATTAAGGAAGCAAAATATTATTCTGTTATACTTGATTGCACTCCTGATATTAGTCACCAAGAACAAATGACTGTCATATTACGTTGTGTAGATGTTTCCTCAAGTCTCATAAGAATCGAAGAGTATTTTCTAGACTTTATAAAAGAAGAAGACACGTCGGGTAAATTAATTTTTAATGAGCAATTACTTGTTTTAGAAGAATATAAATTAGATTTTAACGACATAAGAGGTCAAGGGTATAATAATGGATCAAATATGAAAGGTAAAAATCAAGGCGTCCAAAAAAGATTGTTAGATATAAATCCTACAGTATTTTACTCTCCATGTGGATGTCATAGTCTTAACTTAGTATTATATGATATGGCGAATTCTTGTTCAAAGGCAATATCATTTTTTGGAATTTTGCAACGTATTTATTGTTTGTTTTCTTCCTCTACAAAACGATGGGATGTTTTATGTAAGTATTTAACTAAATATACGGTGAAGACTTTGTCACCAACACGTTGGGAAAGTCAAGTTGAAAGTGTTAAAGCATTGATTACTCAAGCGCCAGAAATTAGGGATGCTCTACTTGAGCTAGCAAAAATTAGCGAGGATCCAAAAACAAAGAGTGAAGCTGAAAGTCTAGCATTGCATGATTTAGAAAATTATGAGTTTTTGTTTGGAATGGTTATTTGGTATGATATATTAGCTATTGTGAATTTGGTTAGTAAGGATTTACAATCTAAGGATATGCCCATTGACATAGCTATAAATCAAATAAAAGGTCTAATCACATTTTTTAAAAGTACAGAGAAGAAGGATTTGAAAAGGCTAAAATAGCATCCGTGGATATTGCACGTCAAATGGATATAGAACCGGTATTTCGTGAAAAACGTGTAATTCGGAGAAAGAGACAATTTGATGAGAATATTGACAATGAAGTAACTCAAACACTTGAAGAGTAATTTAGAACTAATTTTTTCTTATATATAATTGATCAAGCGATATCATCTTTTAATAATAGATTTGAACAGTTGAAAAGTTTTGAAGAAACGTTTGGATTTTTATTTGACGTGAAAAAATTGAAATCAATAGATGATGATAGGTTAAAAGAACATTGTCTTAATCTTGAAAGTTTTCTAAAACATGGAGAGAGTTGTGATATTGATGGTACAGATTTGTTTTTAGAATTAAGACTACTAAGAGAAATTTTAGATACCAAAAATGAATCCGCAATTAAAATATTGAACTATCTAAAAAGAATACAATCTTTTCCAAATGCTTATATAGCTTATAGAATATTGTTGACAGTACATGTAACCGTTGCTTCAGCAGAAAGGAGTTTTTCAAAACTAAAGTTAATTAAATTTTACTTAAGATCAACCATGTCATAAGAAAGATTGAGTGGATTAGCTACATTATCTATAGAAAGAGATTTTCTAGAAGAACTTGAATACAAAGATTTAATTAGTGATTTTGCAGCTCAAAAAGTAAGAAAAATGAAATTTAATTAAAGTTTGTGAAATGTAAAAAAAAAAAAAAAAAAAAAAAAAAAAAAAAACTTTTAAATCCGCCAAAGTATTTTGATAATACATTGCCGGTCCCAAGCCCGGATACAGGATGAGGGTTTGCACTCATATGATGAAATAACGTAAATAAAGCAATAAGTTGTAAACAATTTTTAATGGTATTAATTGTAGAAGGCCCCCTATTTGAACTTCACTTAGGGCCCCGAATAGCCTTGAGCCGCCCCTGCAGATATGCCAATCCTTGAGCTATCTTGTTGATACATCTGAGCAGCCTCAGAGTTCGCAGGACTAGCTGGATTTGGATCCATCAGAAGTGACTGAATTGACGTCACACATCTTGAATGACGTCCATGCAAAGTGTGCCATCACGACAAACATTGGGATGAAAAATTTCCGAAGTAAATCGAACACGAGGCGGTTTTTCGGGATAATTATCTCCAAAATTCAATCTTAATCCGAACACGCCACCTTCCCAGGGTGTTTCGTCTGGACCAAATATGGTTGCACTCCACACGAACAGATTCTCGTCTGATAAAAGACTCGCGTTGCACCCCTTTCAGACTCCAAATTATGATTTGCATTAAACCAAATATTCTTCGTATTCATTGTTAAACAACCTTTAAATTATTGGAATATAATTTCTGCAACAAGAACAAACTATGAATACAAGATGGCTGAGGCACGGATCGGTACGCTCTCTTTAAGGTTGTTTCGTGTCTGTTCATCTTTATGCAGATAGACCATGTCAACCTCCAGGATACAACAACCAGTTATTCACTACTACAAAAATGCAATAAGATAGCATTTATTTAATAGCATTTATAAAAAAAACGCTATGCTTTTATTGGGATAGCGTTTGCTTATCCAGTGCTATGAAAATTTTCCGCTGGGCCAACTTACAATTGCGCTACATAATTGATTGCGTTTTGGGCCAATTGCTATCTTCTATTGCCAGAGGGGGACAATTTAAGCCCACTCAAAATGAAAATCCCAATTTTTAGCTCGCGCCCTTCTTTTTTTACTCATTTTTCCTCTTTCCGAATTAAGAACTAAAAAGGAAAATAGCCACCACCGTTTTCTCTTTAATCCAGACCCTCCAATCACCGACCACCACCTAATCAAAATTGTTTTCTTTCTAATCCAAAACCATATGTAACCAACTCCAATCACCCCACCACCACATTTATCTCCACCGACCCATCAATTCATTCCCTCTTCATCTCAAAACAAAGCCAAAATTTTTTATCGGATAAACCCAATCGTCAAAAGCCATCGGAGAAAAGGTTGCGAAGAAAAGCGAAAAACAGATTATAATGTACGTACTCATCTTCTCCTTCATAAAAAAAACACCATGTTTTCATTTCCATCTTTATTTTTAACAAATAAAAATTATGTCTTTTGAATTTTTTGTTAAAAATTCTGTCTTTTGTTAAAATTTTTGAATTTTAGTTCCATTTTAGTCTTAGTTATGTTGTCTTTATTTCAATTTTACTTCAATTGTTGTTTTTCCTTTCTTGTTTGTGTACTGGGGGTTCAGGTGAATTGAGTTTGAAGAAATTAAGCCAAACAACGTGAACATCTATCTCAAGCCTGAATATTTTGGTAAGTTCATCAAATTCATTCCTCTTCTCATATTTGATTCTAAAATTATATGTTATTGTACAAAGTCAAACTCCAACTTAGTCGCCTGATGATTATTTGTGAATTTGGGTTTTGTGTTGTATGAAGTGTTAAATTGCTTTAGTGAATTATGAAGTGTGGTGTTTGTTATTGGTTCGTATATTTGATATTTTTAATTAATCATGAATTGGCACTACAAAAGAAACGACTTTACCCGACTGACTATAACAGTCGCCATAGGTATTACCCGACTGACGAAAACTGACGCAAGACCGTCGGAAAATACTCGGTCAACATAGGCTTCCTACGGTTAAAATTAGTCAGAATAGGTCATCGGCGTTGATAACCTTTGCTGACGAACATTCCAACAGTTTTAGACCGTCGGATATACCTGCTGTCTGTGACCATCGGGTCTACCTGCTATTTGTAACCTTCGGGTATACCGGTGATAGTTTAGGTCCGTCGGAAATTAGTATTTTTTTTAAAATATATATATATATATATATTGGGATTTTAATAAAAAGATCTCAATATCACATTCTTTTTCATGCCAACATCACAATTATTACAAAATAGCTATATTTAGTATCTAGCTCAAGTAGAAAGGACGTGTAACAACAATGATTCGATGAAATTATTATACCGTCTCTCCATACTGCTCTAATGCCCAAGTTTACAAAGATGTCAAACTCTTTACAAAAAACAAAACGGAGTCTTCTAACACTTTTTAACTTCCCAGGCCAAACCCTGACAAAAACCAAGTAGATTTTCACTTTCTACCTTTTGACTTCACTTTCCTGCCAACCAGAAAAAAAATGTCAGAGAGAAATTCTTTACTCAGATTAAAATTACATTCAAGCAGTTGAACCCCACATGATAAAAGAACATTAAGGAAACTACCACTAATCATAGTTCGAGATAGCTCAAACATTTTTATCAGACTTCTGTAATCTTAGTCTCAAAAAGATTCCAGGTACTTTGGGGCTCTGGGCATGAACATGCCAATGCATATTTTTAGCACCTATCCAGATCTAATGAAATTTTCTAGTCTAACCAGAACCTAAGAACGTTGGACGCAAAAATAATATGATACAATAAACTTATATTCAAGTTAACAACTTAAGTGTTGTTACCTGTGGTAAGTGGAGGTAAATATAATTCTTTGTTGCTGATGGATTATGATTTTCTGCACCCTGCTCCAGTCATAACCAACCTATCACAACAAAGATCTAATGGAGTTAGTGTAAGAGCTAGAACAATTATCTTGATATCACTAGACAACAGTAAAAATGTCACAAGAACAAGACTAATATACTCCCTTACAGATGTTATAGCAAATGTTAGCTCTCCATACAAATTTTACAAAAAAATGGCCTGCAAATTCGCAGAAGTTATACTTAAAGGTAGACATACCGTTTACACAAATATTGAACCGTCGTTATTGAATGTGCTGCAAGTTATGGGTTGGCTGCACCGAGACCATGCCTATAAATTAGATGAAATTAAATTACCCAAGTCATATATCACAGTCCCGCGGGATAGACACCTAGGTCTCAAAATGCATGAGCCTGCATTTGCATCCAATTTTTGATTTCCCGTTAGTTAATCTCTGATTTTAGTTTAATGCAGTTGCATCCAGTTTTTGGTTTTCTGTTAATTATTCTTTGAGGTTAGTTCAATGCAGTTTCATCCAATTTCTGATTTTATGTTAATTGTTCTTTGAGGTTAGTTCAATGCATTTGCATCAAGTTTCCGATTTTCCGTTAATTATTTTTTGAGATTAGTTCAATGAAGTTACATCAAATTTATAATTTTCCGTTAATTATTCATTTAGGTTAGTTCAGTGCAATTTCATCCATTTTTCAATGTTTCGTTTTTTAGTCTTTGAGATTAGTTCATTGCATTATGATCCAGTTTCCGATTTCCCGTTAATAACTCTTTAAGGTTAGTTCAATACATCTGCATCTAGTTTCTGATTATTTATGCTTTGAGGTTAGTTCGATGCAATTATATCCGGTTTCTGATTTCCCGTTAATTATTTTTTGAGATTATTTCAATGCATTTGCATTTAGTTTCTGATTTCCCACCAATTATTCTATGAGGTTAGTTCAATGCATTTGCATTCGGTTTTTGATTTTTTGTTAATTATTTTTGAGTTTAGTTCAATGCATTTGCATCTAGTTTTCGATTTTTCATTAATTATTATCTGAGGTTTGTTTGATGTATTTGCATACCGTTTCTGATTTCCAGTTAAATATTTTTCAAGGATTTGCATCCAATTTCTAATTTCTCGTTAGTTATTATCTGACGTTAGTTTAATGCAATTGCATCCAGTTTTTGATTTCTAGTTACTTACTTTTTGAGTTTAGTTTATTGCATTTGCATAAAGTTTCCGATTTCCCGTTAATTACTCTTTGAGCTCAGTTATGTATTTGAATCCAGTTTCCGATTTCCTTTTAATTATCCAATGTGGTGTGTAATACCAACTTCTACTAATCCATCTATAGTGTCCTTGCAAACATGACATAAAAAGTAAATTATGCTTGATTTACTATGTGGGATCATCAAAGATTATCCAGTTCCCGATTTTCCATTAATTATTTTTTAAATTATGCATGACTCACTATGTGAAATCTTCAAAGATTATCTACAAACGGGTGTTGTTATATTAATTATTTTGAAAAATATTTGCAAATATGCATAACTATTATATATTAATATTACTAGGTATTACCCGTGGCTACGCCACGGTTGGTTATGAGGTGTTTATTATGGGGGAATTTGTAGGTATTAATCATGGTACACCTTAATATTTTCATGTGTGGCATATGTGGGAATTTGCAGGTATTTTATTTTGAATTGGAGCTACACGTACTGTCTCTTATCAACAATGCACTATTTTTTTTTTACTGATAAATAATTATATTAACAATGCACTAATATAATGTATTTCCCAAACGTGGCAATAAGACCATGTTTGCAACTGCTTCATCCAGTATAAACGTCCTTGTTGCAGATAATGTGCCAATGCAATCTAACTACGTTTCACGAAGAACTACCAAAAAAGCAATCTGTCTTGGGCACATAGCAGGAGTTAAGAAATCTGACCTCCATATTGTACAGCTACTGTTTCCTGTAATGCAACCAATTGATTATACCTGTTAAAGAAGAACACACTAAAATTAGCTTAATGCATGCAAATGTTCATACCTAATCTCATATGATATCATAATACATTTCATGGGAAAAAATAAATATAAGAACAAAATTAAGTTTATTCTCCATATCACATTCACAGTAGGGACTTGTCTTTACATAAATTTTACAGTCACAAAAACTTGTTTCCACCGAAGCTTGTTAGGTAGGAGTAAAACAAAAATAGCTACAACAGGAATCTCACCAATTTCAAATCTACAATGCAATCAACAAGAGCTTACTTAACCAAACCTTGGAATTCAACTATTACCTTGTAATAACCATTGAGAAAAACAAAAACAGTCCCAAAATGTTTCAACCTAACATTCCAATATTGTGCTTTCTTCCTATATAGGACATTACCAATCCATAGCTAGATTTGTACAACCATTCCATGTGTATCTCAAATACCACGTAAACCATGTCAGTGACAACATCATAAGTCTTCCTATTAGTTAAGAACCAACTTTTCTAAAGTGCATCAATGCAAATACAATTATTCCACGTACTACAATGAAATAAGTATCCAAATGCACTCACCTTTTCAATGAGAGTAATGGAGGGTATAATATTTGCATTGCCACACATTCATCTAACTTTGCATTCAGATAGTCTAATGAAAAGTTAGTCATGGCAATGTAAGTTACATTTCTTTCATGCTAGCAAATAATCTTTAGGGTTTGTGGCATAATTAACGGGAAAAATAACTAACTTCATTGAACTAAACTCAATTTGATCCCCAAAATTAATTTTTGGACTACTGTTTGTTATGATAGGGTTGACGATCACATTAGCTATAGATAAAGAATGTTGGATTAGTGACCAATGTGAAGATGAACTAGACATACATTTGGCTGAGAGGAGTTTAAATGGTAGTATCAGTTGTTGCCAGGAAATTCTAGTTTCCAATTCAGAGAAATGTTAGGGCAACCTTGTTAACTATCTGGAACGTACTAAGAACGAAGAAAATATTAAGTGGGTACATAATTTTTGGAAATAATGTGTTGTTATCGTAAACAACAACAAAAACTCTGCACCACTTGGCTTTCCTTCAATCCCACCATCCTCATAATTATGTCGGAAAATTTTGATGTTTTAATTCCACATTTTTATTATTGATCGAATATAGTTAAATAATTTTCATATTTTAAACTGTCTAATATCTCCCTTGCTCAGTTAGTATTGTCAGTGTGGACACAATATTAAAGTCATGCAGGTTAAGAAAATAAGGATCCAACATTAGAAAACATTAAATTATTGTTTACTAAACAATAAAATAAAATAGTAACTACAATAATAACCACCAACAAATAAACTCATGGTCTCGGCCATTAATTAAATATTTTTGGCTATTTAAAGTGTGTATGTGTGTGTTTTATTGGTCACACTCTTTCATTTGATCATTCTCATCTTGTTATTAAAATCTATTTTCCGCATAAATTATTGAATTCAAAGTAGTTACACGAGATGTTATATTAGGAGAAAAACATATTTACGCACAGAGTTTAAATTTGTTTATTTGTTAAATTTTGCGTGAACCCACTGGTATAATTTTGTTAGGGGTTAATGAACTTCAAAAACCAATTTCGCAAATATATTGTTAGTTATAGAAATAACCGAATAGACTCAAGTTTGCAGTACATATGAGATTTTTCTTTTCCCCAACACAGAAAAAGAAGATCGAAGAATACATCGGTATGATATTACTCCCAAACATATCTTGATGGAGATATTTAGTATCTAAGAATTTTACTTAAGAGTTGTACTAAGTACATTCAACACATTTCAGTGTGCCTACACATTTTTTTTTATGGAATTTAAGTACTAATTCTATCACTAACAAATACAATAACACTCTGACACGCGTACACTATTTCTCTAAAATGTAAATTTCTCTGTGGTGGATTTTAGTTTTTAAATTTAGTAACCAAGTAGTTGACACCTAAAATATGACGAATTTAAGTAAAAAAATTGTCTTAGCAAATTTAGCAAACAGTTTTAACGGAAATTGTCATCAAGGAAGTTCATCTCAAATTATCAAAGGTACAATACATGATTTAATAAAAATTCAAATGATTTTTTGATAGTCTACATGGTCGAGCATTTAGGTTGACTTTGCACCGGGAAATGTCATCACCGTACCATGGTAAATTTCTCTCAACAAAGTTTAAAATTTAATAGTAGAGGATCCTTTGAATCACAACATATTATATTTTCTATTTTCTACAAGTAAAATGGAAAGTGGTAACCAAATTTTGGGATACGAAATGCTGAAAACTTCATTTAGTGTCAACCTTATAAAACCTCACGAAACTATCGCCGCACAACTTTTTAAGCGTATAGCAATTAAATTTGTAGATAGCAAAATGATAATTCATATGTCTAACGCCTAAAATCTATAAATTTTGTTTTCCTGATTTAACGTGTGTTTCTGATTAAACTTCTTGATCATATAATCTGAAATTTTCACTTGCAAATTATCTTAAATTAAATGAACTGAAACACTGGCGTAAGGATGTGAGATGTCGAGACAAATATCTTTATTTTATTTTCCAATAGTCAAATTTTAGTCGTGAAATCAACGAATTGAAGATGGACCGTAGCATAAAATTAATTCTTTTTAGAAACTATTGATTTATATCCAAACAACTGGAGTAATTGTAGAGATGGATATTAATAGCATTATAAGAAAATCAATTACTAATTATCAAACTAAACTAATAACGTAACTTCGTACCAAACTCTTCGTATGTCTTACTGCATATATTTCTCCTCTATATATATTTTTCACAAACTCTACTCATTGTACCAACGTAATACATCAACATAACCAGTAAAACAAAAGACTGAGACATAGTGATACATTATGGAAATGTTTCCAAGTACAAAATTAATTTTTGGACTACTGTTTGTTATGGTAGGGTTGACGATCATATCAGCTATAGATAAAGAATGTTGGATTAGTGACCAATGTGGAGATGAAATAGATATACATTTGGCTGAGAGGAGTTTGAATGGCAGTATTAGTTGTTGCCGAGAAATTGTAGTTTCCAATTCAGAGAAATGTTGAGGCAACTTTGTTAACTATCTGAAACGTACTAAGAATGAAGAAAATATTAAGTGGGGACATAATTTTTGGAACCAATGTGTTGTTAGCGTAAACAACATTAAAAACTCTGCACCACTTGGCTCTCCTTCAATCCCACCATCCTTATAATTATGGTGGAAAATTTTGATGTTATGATTCCACTTTTTTATTAATGATCGAATATAGTTAAATAATTTTCATATTTTAAACTGTCTCAGCTCTCTTTTGCTCAGTTAGTATTGTCAGTGTGGACACAATATTAAAGTCATGCATGTTAAGTAAATAAGGATCCAACATTAGAAAACATTAACTTATTGTTTAGTAAACAATAAAATAAAATAGTGTCTACAATAATAACCACCAACAAATAATCTCAAGGTCTCGGCCATTAATTAAATATTTTTGGCTATTTAAAATGTGTGTGTGTGTGTGTTTTGTTGGTCACGCTCTTTCATTTGATCATTCTCATCTTGTTATTAGAATCCATTTTCCGCATGAATTATTGAATTTAAAGTAGTTATACGATAAATAATTATAGTTACAAGAGGGAAATATATCTTGTTATATTAGGAGAAAAACTTATTCTCGCGCAGAGTTTAAATTTATTTATTTGTTAAATTTTGCATGAACCCACTGGTATAATTTTGTTAGGAGTTAATGAACTTCAAAAACCAATTTCGCAAATATATTGTTAGTTATAGAAATAACCGAATGGACTCAAGTTTGCAGTACATATGAGATATTTCTTTTCTACAACACAGGAAAAAAAAACATTGGAGAATACATCGATATTATACTCTCGAACATATCTTGAGGGAGATATTTAGTATTCTTGAATTTTACGTAAGTGTTAGACTAATAAGTACTTTCAACACATTTCGGTGTCCCTTCACATTATTATTATTATTATTTTATGTTTTGTGAAATTTAAGTACTGATTGTGTCACTAACAAATACAATAACACTCTGACACGCGTACACTATTTCTCTAAAATGTAAATTTCTCCGTGGTGGATTTTAGTTTTCAAATTTAGTAACCAAGTAGTTGACACCTAAAATATGACAAATTTAAGGAAAAAAATTGGCTTAGCAAATTTAGCAAACAGTTTTAACGGAAATAGTCGTCAAAGAAGTTCATCTCAAATTCTCAAAGGTATAAGACATGATTTAATAAAAATTAAAATGACTTTCTGATAGTCTACATGGTCGAGAATTTAGGCCAACTTTGCATCGGGAAATGTCATCACCGTACCTTGGTAAATTTCTCTCAACAATGTTTAAAATTTAAAACTAATAGTAGAGGATCCTCTGAATCACAACACATTATATTTTTTATTTTCTACAAGTAAAATGGAAAGTGGTAACCGAATTTTGAGATACGAAATGCCGAAAACTTCATTTAGTGTTAACCTTATAGAACCTCAGGAAACTATTCCCGCACAACTTTTTAAGCGTATAGCAAGTAAATTCGTAGATAGCAAAATGATAATACATAAGTCTATCGTCTAAAATCTATAAATTTTGTTATTCTGATTTAACGTATGTTTCCGATTAAACATCCTGATCATATAATCGGAATTTTTCGCTTGCATATTATCTTAAAATAAATGAACCGATACACCGGTACTATAAGGATTTGAGATGTCGAGACAGATATCTTTATTTTATTTTCCAATGGTCAAACTTTTGTCATGACATCATCGAATTGAAGATGGACAGCAGCATAAAATTAATTCTTTTTAGAAACTATCGATTAAAATCCAAACAACTGGAGTAATTGTAGAGATGCATATTAATAGCATTATAAGAAAATCAATTATTAATTATCATACTAAATTACTAACGTAACTTATTACGAAACTCTTCGCATGTCTTATTGCATATATTTCTACTCTATATATATTTTTCATAAACTCTACTCATTGTACCACCGTAATACATCAACATAACCAGTAAAACAAAAGGCTGAGACGTACATATACATTATGGAAATGTTTTCAAGTACAAAATTAATTTTTGGACTACTGTTTGTTATGGTAGGGTTGACGATCACATCAGCTATAGATAAAGAATGTTGGATTAGTGACCAATGTGGAGATGAAATAGACAAACATTTGGCTGAGAGGAGTTTGAATGGCAGTATCAGTTGTTGTCGGGAAATTGTAGTTTCCAATTTAGAGAAATGTTGGGGCAACTTTGTTAACTATCTAGAACGTACTAAGAACGAAGAAAATATTAAGTGGGGACATAATTTTTGGAACCAATGTGTTGCTACCGTAAACAACAACAAAAACTATGCACCACTTGGCACTCCTTCAGTCCCACCATCCTCATAACTATGGCGGAAAATTTTGATGTTGTAATTCCACTTTTTTATTTTTGATCGAATATAGTTAAATAATTTTCATATTTTAAAATTTCTCAGCCATCCCTTGCTCAGTTAGTATTGTCAGTGTGGACACAATATTAAAGTCATGCATGTTAAGAAAATAAGGATCCAACATTAGAAAACATTATCTTATTGTTTACAATAAAATAAAATAGTGACTACAATAATAACCACCAACAAATAATCTCATGGTCTCGGCCATTAATTAAATATTTTTGGCTATTTAAAGTGTGTGTGTGTGTGTGTGTTTTGTTGGTCACGCTCTTTTATTTGATCATTCTCATCTTGTTATTAAAATCCATTTTCCGCAGGAATTATTGAATTTAAAGTAGTTACACGAGAAAAAAATAATAGTTACAGGAGGGAAATGTATCTTGTTATATTAGGAGAAAAACTTATTCTCGCGCAGAGTTTAAATTTATTTATTTGTTAAATTTTGCGTGAACCCACTGGTATAATTTTGTTAGGAGTTAATGAACTTCAAAATCCAATTTCGCAAATATATTATTATTTATAAAAATAACCGAATGGACTCAAGTTTACAGTATATATGAGATTTTTCTTTTCCACAACACAGGAAAAAAAACATCGTGGAATACATCGATATTATACTCTCGAACATATCTTGAGGGAGATATTTAGTATCCATGAATTTTACGGAAGTGTTGGACTAATAAGTACTTTCAACACATTTCGGTGTCCGTTCACATTATTTTATTTTTATTTATGTTTTGTGAAATTTAAGTACTGATTGTGTCACTAACAATCAAATACAATAACACTCTGACACGCGTACCCTATTTCTCTAAAATGTAAATTTCTCTATGGTGGATTTTAGTTTTTAAATTTAGTAACCAAGTAATTGACACCTAAAATATGACGAATTTAAGGAAAAAAATTGCCTTAGCAAATTTAGCAAACAGTTTTAATGGAAATAGTCGTCAAGGAAGTTCATCTCAAATTCTCAAAGGTACAATACATGATTTAATAAAAATTCAAATGACTTTTTGATAGTCTACATGGTCGAGCATTTAGGTCGACTTTGCATCGGGAAATGGCATCACCGTACATTGGTAAATTTCTCTCAACAAAGTTTAAAATTTAAAACCAATAGTAGAAGATCCTTTGAATCACAACATATTATATTTTCAATTTTCTACAAGTAAAATGGAAAGTGGTAACTGAATTTTGAGATACGGAATGCCGAAAACTTCTTTTAGTGTCAACCTTATATAACCTCAAAAAACTATCACCGCACAACTTTTTAAGTGTATAGCAAGTAAATTCGTAGATAGAAAAATGTAATACATAAGTCTATTGTCTAAAATCAATAAATTTCGTTTTTCTTATTTAACGTGTGTTTCCGATTAAACATCCTGATCGTATAATCTGAATTTTTCTTTTGCAAATTATCTTAAAATAAATGAACCGATACACCGATACTATAAGGATTTGAGATGTCGAGACAGATATCTATATTTTATTTTCCAATGGTCAAACTTTTGTCGTGAAATCATCGAATTTAAGATGGACCGTAGCACAAAATTAATTCTTTTTAGAAACTACCGATTAAAATCCAAACAACTGGAGTAATTGTAGAGATGCATATTAATAGCATTATAAGAAAATCAATTATTAATTATCATACTAAATTACTAACGTAACTTATTACGAAACTCTTCGTATGTCTTATTGCATATATTTCTCCTCTATATATATTGTTCACAAACTCTACTCATTGTACCACCGCAATACATCAACATAACCAGTAAAACAAAAGACTGAGACGTACATATACATTATGGAAATGTTTTCAAGTGCAAAATTAATTTTTGGACTACTGATTGTTATGGTAGGGTTGACGATCACATCAGCTATAGATAAAGAATGTTGGATTAGTGACCAATGTGGAGATGAAATAGACATACATTTGGCTGAGAGGAGTTTGAATGGCAGTATGGGTTGTTGCTGGGAAATCGTAGTTTCCAATTCAGAGAAATGTTGGGGCAACTTTGTTAACTATCTGGAACGTACTAAGAACGAAAAAAATATTAAGTGGGGACATAATTTCTGGAACCAATGTGTTGTTACCATAAACAACAACAAAAACTATGCACCACTTGGCTCTCCTTCAATCCCACCATCCTCATAATTTTGGCAGAAAATTTTGATATTGTAATTCCACTTTTTTTTATTATTGATCAAATATAGTTAAATAATTTTCATATTTTAAACTGTCTCAGCTCTCCCTTGCTCAGATAGTATTGTCAGTGTGGACACAATATTAAAGTCAAGCATGTTAAGAAAATAAGGATCCAACATTAGAAAACATTAACTTATTGTTTACTAAACAATAAAATAAAATAGTGACTACAATAATAACCACCAACAAATAATCTCATGGTCTCGGCCATTAATTAAATATTTTTGGCTATTTAAAGTGTGTGTGCGTGTGTTTGTTTTGTTGGTCACGCTATTTTATTTGATCATTCTCATCTTGTTATTAAAATCTAGGGTTAACTAGTATTACCCCCCCCCCCACACACACACACTAGATGAGCAAATTAGGATTTCCCCCCTACTAGATGGGAAATTAGGGTCTCCCCTAAATACACAAAAAAAAAAGTCAAAATGGGTTGACCAAAATTTTTTTGTGTGTATTTAGGGGGGAGACCCTAATTTTCCATCTAGTGGGGATCCTAATTGGCTCATCTAGTGGGGGGTAATACTAGTTCACCCTAAAATCTATTTTCCGCATGAACTATTGAATTTAAAGTACTTACACGAGAAAAAATAATAGTTACAGGAGGGAAATGCATCTTGTTATATTAGGAGAAAAACTTATTCTTGCGCAGAGTGTAAATTTATTTATTTTTTAAATTTTGCGTGAACCCACTAGTATAATTTTGTTAGGAGTTAATGAACTTCAAAAACCAATTTCGCAAATATATTATTAGTTATAAAAATAACCGAATGGACTCAAGTTTATAGCAAATATGAGATTTTTCTTTTCCATATCACAAGAAAAAAAACATCGTAGAATACATCGATATTATACTCTCAAACATATCTTGAGGGAGATATTTAGTATCCATGAATTTTACGTAAGTGTTGGACTAATAAGTACTTTCAACACATTTCGGTGTACCTTCAAATTATTATTATTATTTTTTATATATTTTGTGAAATTTAAGTACTGATTGTGTCACTAACAATCAAATACAATAACACTCTGACACTCTGATACGCGTACACTATTTCTCTAAATTGTAAATTTCTCTGTGGTGGATTTTAGTTTTTAAATTTAGTAACCAAGTAGTTGACACCTAAAATATGACGAATTTAAGGAAAAAAATTGCCTTAACAAATTTAGCTAACAGTTTTAACGGAAATAGTCATCAAGGAAGTTCATCTCAAATTCTCAAAGGTACAATACATGATTTAATAAAAATTGAAATGACTTTTTGATAGTCTACATGGTCGAGCATTTAGGTCGACTTTGCATCGGGAAATGTCATCACCGTACCTTGGTAAATTTCTCTCAACAATGTTTAAAATTTAAAACCAATAGTAGAGGATCCTCTGAATCACAACATATTATATTTTTTATTTTCTACAAGTAAAATGGAAAGTGGTAACTGAATTTTGAGATACGAAATGCCGAAAACTTCATTTAGTGTTAACCTTATAGAACCTCAGGAAACTATTGCCGCACAACTTTTTAAGCGTATAGCAAGTAAATTCGTAGATAGCAAAATGATAATACATAAGTCTATCATCTAAAATCTATAAATTTTGTTATCCTGATTTAACGTGTGTTTCAGATTAAACATCCTGATCATATAATCTGAATTTTTCGCTTGCATATTATCTTAAAAGAAATGAACCGATACACCGGTACTGTAAGGATGTGAAATGTCGAGACACATATCTTTATTTTATTTTCCAATGGTCAAACTTTTGTCGTGAAATCATCGAATTGAAGATGGACCGTAACATAAAATTAATTCTTTTTAGAAACTACTGATTAAAATCCAAACAACTGGAGTAATTGTAGAGATGCATATTAATAGCATTATAAGAAAATCAATTATTAATTATCATACTAAATTACTAACGTAACTTATTACGAAACTCTTCGTATGTCTTATTGCATATATTTCTCCTCTATATATATTTTTCACAAACTCTACTCATTGTACCACCGTAATACATCAACATAACCAGTAAAACAAAAGGCTGAGACGTACATATACATTATGGAAATGTTTTCAAGTACAAAATTAATTTTTGGACTACTGTTTGTTATGGTAGGGTTGACGATCACATCAGCTATAGATAAAGAATGTTGGATTAGTGACCAATGTGGAGATGAAATAGACATACATTTGGCTGAGAGGAGTTTGAATGGCAGTATCAGTTGTTGCCGAGAAATTGTAGTTTCCAATTTAGAGAAATGTTGGGGCAACTTTGTTAACTATCTAGAACGTACTAAGAACGAAGAAAATATTAAGTGGGGACATAATTTTTGGAACCAATGTGTTGTTACCGTAAACAACAACAAAAACTATGCACCACTTGGCTCTCCTTCAATCCCACCATCCTCATAACGATGGCCGAAAATTTTGATGTTGTAATTCCACTTTTTTATTTTTGATCGAATATAGTTAAATAATTTTCATATTTTAAACTGTCTCAGCCATCCCTTGCTCAGTTAGTAGTGTCAGTGTGGACACAATATTAAAGTCATGCATGTTAAGAAAATAAGGATCCAACATTAGAAAACATTATCTTATTGTTTACAATAAAATAAAATAGTGACTACAATAATAACCACCAACAAATAATCTCATGGTCTCGGCCATTAATTAAATATTTTTGGCTATTTAAAGTGTGTGTGTGTGTGTGTGTTTTCTTGGTTACGCTCTTTTATTTGATCATTCTCATCTTGTTATTAAAATCTATTTTCCGCAGGAATTATTGAATTTAAAGTAGTTACACGAGAAAAAAATAATAGTTACAGGAGGGAAATGTATCTTGTTATATTAGGAGAAAAACTTATTCTCGCGAGTTTAAATTTATTTATTTGTTAAATTTTGCGTTAACCCACTGGTATAATTTTGTTAGGAGTTAATGAACTTCAAAAACCAATTTCGCAAATATATTATTAGTTAAAAATAACCGAATAATGGACTCAAGTTTACAGTATATATGAGATTTTTCTTTTCCACAACACAGGAAAACAAACATCGTAGAGTACATCGATATTATACTCTCAAGCATATCATGAGGGAGATATTTTGTAACCAAGAATTTTACGTAAGTGTTGGACTAATAAGTACTTTCAACACATTTCGGTGTACCTTCACTTTTTTTTTTTTTTATTTTTTGTGAAATTTAAGTATTAATTGTGTCACTAACAATCAAATACAATAACACTCTGACACTCTGACACACGTACACTATTTCTCTAAAGTGTAAATTTCTCTGTGGTGGATTTTAGTTTTTAAATTTAGTAACTAAGTAGTTGACACCTAAAATATGACGAATTTAAGGAAAAAATTGCCTTAGCAAATTTAGCAATCAATTTTAACGGAAATAGTCGTCAAGGAAGTTCATCTCAAATTCGCAAAGGTACAATACATGATTTAATAAAAATTCAAATGACTTTTTGATAGTCTACATGGTCGAGCATCTATGTCGACTTTGTATCGGGAAATGTCATCACCATGCCTTGGTAAATTTCTCTCAACAAAGTTTAAAATTTAAAACCAATAGTAGAGGATCCTTTGAATCACAACATATTATATTTTCAATTTTCTACAAGTAAAATAGAAAGTGTTAACCAAATTTTGAGATACGAAATGCCGAAAACTTCATTTAGTGTCAACCTTATAAAACCTCAGGAAACTATCGCCGCACAACTTTTTAAGTGTATAGCAAGTAAATTCGTAGATAGCAAAATGATAATACATAAGTCTATCGTCTAAAATCTTTAAATTTTGTTTTCCAGATTTAACGTGTGTTTCTGATTAAACATCCTGATCATATAATCTGAATTTTTCGCTTGCAGATTATCATAAATTAAATGAACCGATACACCAATACTGTACGGATGTGAGATGTCGAGACAAATATCAATATTTTATTTTCCAATAGTCAAACTTTTGCCGTGAAATCATCTAATTGAAGATGGACTTTAGCATAAAATTAATTCTTTTTAGAAACTACCGATTAAAATCCAAACAACTGGGGTAATTGTAGAGAAGGATATTAATAGCATTATAAGTAAATCAATTATTAATTATCATACTAAATTACTAAAGTAACTTATTACGAAACTATTCGTATGTCTTATTGCATATGTTTCTCCTCTCTATATATTTTTCACAAACTCTACTCATTGTACTGTACCACCGCAATATATCAACATAACCAGTAAAACAAAAGACTGAGACATACATATACATTATGGAAATGTTTTCAAGTAAAAAATTAATTTTTGGACTACTGTTTGTTATGGTAGGGTTGACGATCACATCAGCTATAGATAAAGAATGTTGGATTAGTGACCAATGTGGAGATGAAATAGACATACATTTGGCTGAGAGGAGTTTGGATGGCAGTATCAGTTGTTGCCGGGAAATTGTAGTTTCCAATTCAAAGAAATATTGGGGCAACTTTGTTAACTATCTGGAACATACTAAGAACGAAGAAAATATTAAGTGGGCACATAATTTTTGGAACCAATGTGTTGTTATCGTAAACAACAACAAAAACTCTGCACCACTTTGCTCTCCTTCAATCCCACCATCCGCATAATTATGGCGGAAAATTTTGATGTTGCAATTCCACTTTTTTATTTTTGATCGAATATAGTTAAATAGTTTTCATATTTTAAACTGTCTCAGCTCTCCCGTGCTCAGTTAGTATTGTCAGTGTGGACACAATATTAAAGTCATGCATGTTAAGAAAATAAGGATCCAACATTAGAAAACATTACCTTATTGTTTACAATAAAATAAAATAGTGACTACAATAATAACCACCAACAAATAATCTCATGGTCTCGGCCATTGATTAAATATTTTAAAGTGTGTGTGTGTGTGTGTTTTTGTTGGTCACACCCTTTTATTTGATCTTTCTCATCTTATTATTAAAATCTATTTTCCGCACGAATTATTGAATTTAATGTAGTAACACTAAAAATAATAATAGTTACAGGAGGGAAATGTATCTTGTTATATTATGAGAAAAGCTTATTCTCGCGCAGAGTTTAAATTTTTTTTATTTGTTAAATTTTGCGTGTACCCACCATTGGTATAATTTTGTTAAGAGTTAATGAACTTCAAAAACCAATTTCACAAATATGTTATTAGTTATAAAAATAACCGAATGGACTCAAGTTTACAGTATATATGAGATTTTTCTTTTCCACAACACAGGAAAAAAAACATCGTAGAATACATCGATATTATACTCTTGAACATATTTTGAGGGAGATATTTAGTATCCATGAATTTTACGTAAGTGTTGGACTAATAAGTACTTTCAACACATTTCGGTGTACCTCACATTATTATTATTTTTTATGTTTTGTGTAATTTAAGTACTGATTGTGTCACTAACAAATACAATAACACTCTGACACGCGTACAGTATTTCTCTAAAATGTAAATTTCTCCGTGTTGGATTTTAGTTTTTAAATTTAGTAACCAAGTAGTTGACACCTAAAATATGACGAATTTAAGGAAAAAAATTGCCTTAGCAAATTTAGCAAATAATTTTAACGGAAATAGTCGTCAAGGAAGTTCATCTCAAATTCTCAAAGGTACAATACATGATTTAATAAAAATTCAAATGACTTTTTGATAGTCTACATGGTCGAGCATTTAGGTTGACTTTGCATTGGGAAATGTCATCACCGTACCTTGGTAAATTTCTCTCAACAAAGTTTAAAATTTAAAACCAAGAGTAGAGGATTCTTTAAATCACAACATATTATATTTTCAATTTTCTACAAGTAAAATGGAAAGTGGTAACCGAATTTTGAGATACAAAATGCCGAAAACTTCATTTAGTGTCAACCTTATAAAACCTCAGGAAACTATCGCCGCACAACTTTTTAAGCATATAGCATGTAAATTCGTAGATAGCAAAATGGTAATACATAAGTCCATCGTCTAAAATCTACAAATTTTGTTTTTCTGATTTAATGTGTGTTTCTGATTAAACATCCTGATCAAATAATCTGAATTTTTCGCTTACAGATTATCTTAAATTAAGTGAATCGATACACCGATACTGTAAGGATGTGAGATGTCGAGACAAATATCTATATTTTATTTTCCAATGGTCAAACTTTTGTCATGAAATCATCGAATTGAAGATGGACCGTAGCATAAAATTAATTCTTTTTAGAAACTACCTATTAAAATCCAAACAACGGGAGTAATTGTAGAGATGGATATTAATAGCATTATAAGAAAATCAATTATTAATTATCATACTAAATTACTAACGTAACTTATTACGAAACTCTTTGTATGTCATATATTTCTCCTCTATATATATTTTTTGCAAACTCTACTCATTGTACCACCGCAATACATCAATATAACTAGTAAAACAAAAGACTGAGACGTACATATACATTATGGAAACTAGCAAGATGCACGTGCAATGCACGCGATGTCAAATAAAACTTACCGAAGAGTGTAAACATAATTTGGGTGAGCCTTACAATTGACATTATGCTTGAACATACGCACTGGCAGCGGTTAAAATTTTGAGTTGAAGTGAACTCTAATCCTATTTGATTTTTAGACATAGGTAAGCAATAAACTTTTAAGTATAGCTCCAAATCATACGTACTTTGAGCCTCTAATCCTATTTGATTTTCAGACATACGTAAGCAATAAACTTTTAAGTATAGCTCCAAATCATACGTACTTTGAGCCTCTAATCCTAGCAAGTGCACGTTGCAAACGACAAAGATAAAAGTTTAGTGCATCAAAAACATTTATGTAACGTTATTCATTGAAATCAGTATCCAAACCTTAGGTAAATAGGTAATATACAACCGTACATATTGAAATGGAAGAATGGGACATAACCTCCAAAGCTTAGTCATTTGGTTTGTTAATCATTCATCCAAAATGGAGTTACAATGGCATCTGCAAAGACAAAACGACATACTCAAATCTACATAGGATATTACATCAATATAAGAATTAAAGTACAACAATTACATAAAAGAAGTAGGTTGCTATGACCTGTCCTCCACTATAATAGCTGATATGTTACAACCATCTACTCGTAAGCAACTACTCCCATATAGAGTGAGATTGGTGGGGAATCTAGTGAAGTACGTTCTTCTTATGAGTGTTCATGCATTGGGCGTTGGCTTGAAACTGGGTCCTAGATACGACCATAAACTCAACAATTGTCAAAGGGAATGATTCTCGTACACTAACTGCATTATAAAATAGAATGCAACATACTCACATATATGCAAGAAATTATCAAGAATACTACCTATTGAATCCATTGATACTCCAATATTAACCGAGTATGTTTGGAATGAACTTAATTCAGTTAGAAAATATTTCTTTACTCAGTGAAAGAAATAAAATTTCATATTGTTATAGTTATCTAGAATTTTAATTGGATGAACTTTTTATAATTCATTGAATTAGTCTTTCGACCATTATAGTAATTAGTTGGTGTTTGTTTTAAGTGGTGGATGTTAAATGGAGAGGCGGAGTGGCGGACTGCTTAAAAATGTTTGAATGATGAATCAGACGTTCAATGAATTATAAAACATAAATTCTTGCTGAAAGGTTTGCATACTGGATTAAGCAATTATAAGCATATACCACCTAACATTTCAACCAAACACCTTTGAATTAGCAACCAGATCTAGCAGTCAGCATTTCAAAATTTTGAAACAAACTTGATCCTCAATAGCACTCATCATGGACTAACAAATCTCTTGATCCAATTTATATATTGTCATCATCATCAAAATCATTGTTTTAATGTGATTAAGATTGTAGAAAAAGGTATATAGTGATGGAGCCTATGTAGACGACAATCTTCCGTGGTATGCAGACAACAGTCAGAACTACTAAGCACGACAAAATGTGATTAGGAGCGTCAAACGATTATCATGTCACCAACTGGCCCACGCACACTGCTATCATACCGCCTTACCTACTGTCCCGATGGTAAATGTATATATGTTTATGTCCATATCTAATCCCAAGGAGCACATTTGTAATCCCTTAGTATGTATGCTTGAAATCTGTCATCGTCCTTCCATCAACAGGAGAAAGTTTAAGGGAACCAAAATCTGCAACCTAGTGAATTTGAGAGAAGCTTGATGAGGATAATGAAGTCAGTGTGTTCCAGAAACTCTGAAGCCAAGGGATCGCACCGAAGGGAAGCGTAAAAGTTACCAGTTTTGAAAGTGCGGTATCACTGTAGTAGTTGTGCGCCATCTCAATCAACTCAACAGTGATCAGAAACATCCGTGAAATCACAAAAAATAAAAATAATGCTATATGAATATGCTCTAACTAATCGAGACAGTGAAAGTTCTTGTATACACGTAAAATTTAACTAATAAGTTGAACGATGTGAATGAACACCTTACGTAATTACTTAGCTACATAATTTACTTAGCTACCACCAACAATTTCATCAGATAAATTAGATAAACGTGAATTCAAGGTAGCAACAGTACACACCTTAAGGTGAAAACCAGTTCCTGAGTCTTTGAGGCAAAAGTCTTTGCTCGTGAAACAAAATTCCTCCTCAACATCATTTCCTTCTCTAATTCTTTCTTTTCTAATTCCTTATCATCAATGCTTTCTAATTTTCCACGCGGGTTAGGACCATTAGTGCTCACATTGTCCCTTCCCTGCTCAGCATTAAGGCTCTTTTCATCTGTCTTCTTCTTTATTTCTTTTAAGAGGCCACCATGCTTCCCAAGACCCTTGACTGCTGGCTCGACTTTTGCTTCTTCAGTTTTTTTCGCATCAGTATTCTCTGGAGCATGATTTTGCAAATGTTGTACCCAACATGCTCCTAGCTCCCATCTGATGGACAATCTTGGATTTGTAGCTTCTTTTTGCAACTGCTCCAGACCATCCTGTAGTACTTTGCTCACCAAAGATCTCGCAGACCATAAATCCTCCAATTCTGAATTTTGTATGCGTTGAACTCCAGTACATGGTTGAGGCGTGGTTGACATATGCAATAGCATTCTCAAGCTGAAAGATTGTTAAGAGTAAGTCATAGTCAATCAATGGGAGACCATAAAGACTGTACACGAAAGCTCTATTATTGACACTCTTATAGTGATTTTGATAGACGACCTAAGGATTAAGATACATTCTGAAGTCCTATAACCACTCATTAGCTAGACGTAAGATGTCCCACACGTACCTATTGACGTTCAAGGCACCCGCTGATCCTCAATGTCAATGTCCTTTGGAAGAGGAGTCCCTTCCTAAACTCTCGCAACTGGAACTCTCATGTTCTTACATTTTAAGTCATGCTTGCCCGTTATGTCCTTCAATGGCGGTGTATTCATCGCCCGCAGTTTTGGGACATACAGTTTGGTTTATTTTTTTTGGCACTCGCGCACTTTTCAGGTGAGGAGAGAAGAACAGTGGGGGAAGCATACAACATAAAAGTAAAGCTTTAGTAAGAACTACCAAGTTTTGAATTGTCAGAACCAAAATTGCATGCATTTAAGTTGAAAATATGCTTTTGGATATATTGCTCTTACTTGTCCAACACAACCCAGTTGGCTTGAGCAAGCTTAGCTTCCACATCAACTGCTCCACATGGTGTTCCAGAAACAATCTCGATCTTGATATTTATCTGATGAATAGTATAATTAGAAAAGGAGTTAGTAGCTAACTAAGCACATCTGCACATATACATATACAAAGTTACCAAACCCCTAACCTTTTCTGGGTCATAAAAATCATGAAGGTGGAGCATCATTTGAGAGCAAGAATCTGTAATATCAATATTTTGGTCTGAATTGGTTCCCAACTTCAACCAATGAGTAAAGTTCTTGGATCAATTCTTGGCGATGGTGTTGCTTGCGACCCGGACCTTTGTATGTGGATATCTCTGGCCAATCCATGGAAGCAACCACCTGCAATAGATACATTTCAAATATGGAAGGATGTAGGTAACACATCAGCAAGTACAAGAAGAAAAGAACAACTTACAGCTGCAATAGAAGGGCTAAGTAACATCAGCACCAAAATAATCGTTGGTTTCTCGAAACGGTTGGCATTCTTATGGAGTGTGCATCTATCGAATTGTGTTCCTTCCACCACCTACACCATATTGTTAACCATGAGACCAACACACTATTACACGAAATCTAGTGTAAATATACCTCACGAATTGAATAGAACAAACCTTAACATTAATTTTAAGAGCTCTATACCATGCCGCCACACCATGGATCCGAGGATCCGGCACGTAAGCAAGGATTTCGGAGAAATGTAAGAGGAACGGCCAGCCTACAAAGCGCCGCAGTTGCAAGTTACTTTGGAGATCATATGGTTTACATGAGGTCTATCAACATCGTATCACAATACACGATGATACATGTCCACAAAATGACCACTATAGAGAAGGATACTCGTGCCCATGTAATTTTACTACAATTTTAATCTTAAGCATATGGTCTTCACTATAACTCAAAAGATGAATAAGCCAATCCAAAAGGGATGGTCACCTGTGCATGCATATTTTTCGTTGATTCTGCGCCACTCAATGCAGCTTCCGATGAGAGAACAAAAGCAGCCGAAGGTTTATCTCCTGCAGCCAACCTCTGCTCAAGAATATAAGTTAGACAAAGTAATAAATAAGATAATATAACTGACCGACGGTGGAATTGAAGCATTTTTCAACTTTCCATGCAGTCCAAATCTTTTTTCTCTTTTTCTACGAATTTACAAATTGAAGAAATCAATTCAATGTTTCAATTACCAGAGTTATCAAAATTTAACTTAAACAAAAAGCTGAAAATAATGTCATCAAACCACACTATCAACAATCTAACAGGGAACACCTTTTGGTGAGAGAGGATGGAGAAAAGCGGCAATCGAATTGGTTAAAAAACTCGATACGTTTCTGAATTGTTTGTTGAGGTTAAGAGACCAGAGGTTAGGTGATTAGAGGTTTTTTTTTTTAAAGAGGCAGAGAAGAGAGGTATTTCAAGAGAGGCAAGAGATAATACGATTTTTTTTTACCTACTGTTTGCAAAAAAAGATGGGATACGCAGAGATTGAGAGGGAGACGAAAAGGGAAAGGATTAGTGTATTTATGGTAATTTAAGTCTTAATTTATGACTAATAAATATAGGCGTACAATTCATATAGTCATATAGTGCGTGCATTTGGTTTTCAACCTGAATTTACACAAAACTCCTTTGTGATGGTGTTATAACTTAAGGGTATAAATGGAAATAAAAGTTGAAATGACAAAATAGTCCTTTTTAAAGGCATTGAATATTTTATTTTAATATCTAATCAAGGGTATTTAGTGGTAGATAAAAGGTTGGTCTAATTTAAAAGGTCAGGTTAATTATGGTGTACTTTACTAATAGAGATGTTTTCAAGTATAAAATTAATTTTTGGACTACTATTTGTTATGGTAGGGTTGACGATCACATCAGCTATAGATAAAGAATGTTGGATTAGTGACCAATGTGGAGATGAAATAGACATACATTTGGCTGAGAGGAGTTTGAATGGCAGTATCAGTTGTTGCCGGGAAATTATAGTTTCCAATTCAGAGAAATGTTGGGGCAACTTTCTTAACTATCTGGAACGTACTAAGAACGAAGAGAATATTAAGTGGGGACATAATTTTTGGAACCAATGTGTTGTTACCGTAAACAACAACAAAAGCTCTGCACCACTTGGCTCTCCTTCAATCCCACCATCCTCATAATTATGGCGGAAAATTTTGATGTTGTATTTCCACTTTTCGATTATTGATCTAATATAGTTGAATAATTTTCATATTTTAAACTGTCTCAGCTCTCCCTTGCTCAGTTAGTATTGTCAGTGTAGACACAATATTAAAGTCATGCACGTTAAGAAAATTAGGATCCAACATTAGAAAACATTAACTTATTGTTCACTAAACAATAAAATAAAATAGTGACTACAATAATAACCACCAACAAATAATCTCATGGTCTTGGCCATTAATTAAATATTTTCGGCTATTTAAAGTGTGTGTGTGTGTGTGTGTTTTGTTTGTCACGCTCTTTTATTTGATTATTCTCATCTTGTTATTAAAATCCATTTTCCGCATGAATTATTGAGGGAGTAACTCTCAAGGACAAAACTGCCAAAAAAGTAACTCTGAAAGACACCTTTTTTTTCGTAACTCACAAGGACCGGGTAGATGAAAGGTCAAGTATACCCTTAACGCGAAATAAAAAACGGATCAGGTAGATGAAATGTCAAGTATACCCCTGACGCGAAATAATTAACAGCCCCCCCGCATCAAACGACACGGTGTATTTTAGTATGAACAATCATTGTTCATACCTTTAAGCAGGTGTGAACACTCATTGTTCATACCCCCAATTACAAATATTAGCTATGAATAATGAGTGTTCATACCTATTGGAGCTATGAACAATAATTCAATAGGTATGAACGAACATTGATCCAGTTATGAACATGGATTGTTCATACTTATTTGGGAGTATGTAAAATCATTGTTCATACATCAAAAGTGTTCATACATCAAACATGAACAATCATTATTCATGACTACTTTTAATTTTGTTTTCAATTGGTAGGTATGAACATTGATTGGGTATGAACATTCAATGTTCATAGTCCTTTGAGTATGAACATTCGATGTTCATAGTGAACATTCAATGTTCATAGTCCTTGGGTACGAATATTGATTGGGTATGAACATTCAATGTTCATAGTCCTTTGGGTATGAATATTAATTGGGTATGAACATTCAATGTTCATGGTGAATGTTCAATGTTCATTGTCCTTGGGTATGAACATTGATTGGGTATGAACATTCAATGTTCAAAGTCCTTTGGGTATATACATTCGATTTTCATAGTCCTTGGATATGAACATTCAATGTTCATAGTGAACGTTCAATGTTCATTGTCCTTGGGTATGAACATTGATTGGGTATGAACATTCAATGTTCATAGTCCTTGGTCCTTTGGGTATGAACATTCGATGTTCATAGTCTTTGGTCATTTGAGTATGAACATTCAATGTTCATAGTCTTTGGGTTTGAACAATGATTGGGTATGAACATTGAATGTTCATAGTCCTTTTGGTATGAACATTCAATGTTCATAGTCTAGTCCTTCAGGTATGAACATTCAATGTTCATATATCAATATATTGTATAAGGTACATTCACCTATTTGGATATGAACAATCATTGTTCACAAACCAGCAGAAGGTATGAACACTCATTGTTCATTGTAAAATGACAGAAAGATCAAATCGGAAAATATTTATTTTAAATCCGGGTCATTTGTCCTTGAGGGTTATTTTCATGGAAGGATATAACTGGCATTTTAAAAAATATAAAAAGGCGGGGCCAACTTATTTTGAAATAGTGGATTCGTGAGTTACTTTTCTCCAAAATTTGTCCATGTGAGTTACTCACAAAAAATCATGTCCTCTAGACTTCATTTTCCCCAAAATTGGGTCCTGGGACCAATTTCTTGTTAATTTAAAGTACTCGAACAAGAAATAATAATAGTTACAGGAGGGAAATGTATCTTATTATATTTAGGTGAAAAACTTATTCTCGAGCAGAGTTTAAATTTATTTATTTGTTAAATTTTGCATGAACCCACTGGTATAATTTTGTTAGGAGCTAATGAACTTCAAAAACCAATTTCGCAAATATATTATTAGTTATAAAAATAACCGAATAGACTCAAGTTTACAGTATATATGAGATTTTTCTTTTCCACAACACAGAAAAAAAAACATCGAAGAATACATCAATATTATACTCTCGAACATATCTTGAGGTAGATATTTAGTATCCACGAATTTTATGTAAGTGTTGGACTAATAAGTACTTTCAACACATTTCGTGTACCTTCACATTATTTTATTCTTTTATGTTTTGTGAAATTTAAGTACTGATTGTGTCACTAACAAATACAATAACACTCTGACACGTGTACACTATTTCTCTAAAATGTAAATTTCTCTGTGGTGGATTTTAGTTTTAAAATTTAGTAACCAAGTAGTTAACACCTAAAATATGAAGAATTTAAGGGAAAAAATTGCCTTCGCAAATTTAGCAAACAGTTTTAACGGAAATAGTCATCAAGGAAGTTCACCTCAAATTCTCAAAGGTACAATACATGATTTAATAAAAATTCAAATGACTTTTTGATAGTCTACATGGTCGAGCATTTAGGTCAACTTTGCATCCGGAAATGTCATCACCGTACCTTGGTAAATCTCTCTCAACAAAGTTTAAAATTTAAAACCAATAGTAGAGGATCCTTTGAATCACAACATATTATATTTTCTATTTTCTACAAGTAAAATGGAAAGTGGTAATCGAATTTTGAGATATGAAATGCTGAAAACTTCATTTAGGGTCAACCTTATAAAACCTCAGGAAACTATCGCCGCACAACTTTTTAAGCGTATATCAAGTAAATTCATAGATAGCAAAATGATAATACATAAGTTTATCGTCTAAAATCTACAAATCTTGTTTTTCTTATTTAACGTGTGTTTCCGATTAAACATCTTGATCATATAATCTGAATTTTTCGCTTGCAGATTATCTGAAATTAAATGAACCGATACATCGGTACTGTAAGGATTTGACATGTCGAGACAAATATCTATATTTTATTTTCCAATGGTCAAACTTTTGTCGTGAAATCATCGAATTGAAGAAGGACCGTACCATAAAATTAATTCTTTTTAGAAACTACCGATTAAAATCCAAACAATTGGAGTAATTGTAGAGATGGATATTAATAGCATTATAAGAAAATCAATTATTAATTATCATACTAAATTACTAACGTAACTTATTACAAAACTCTTTGTATGTCCTATTGCATATATTTTTCCTCTATATATATTTTTCACAAACTATACTCATTGTACCACCACAATACATCAACATAACCAGTAAAACAAAAGACTGAGACGTACATATACATAATGGAAATGTTTTCAAGTATAAAATTAATTTTTGGACTACTATTTGTTATGGTAGGGTTGACGATCACATCAGCTATAGATAAAGAATGTTGGATTAGTGACCAATGTGGAGATGAAATAGACATACATTTGGCTGAGAGGAGTTTGAATGGCAGTATCAGTTGTTGCCGGGAAATTGTAGTTTCCAATTCAGAGAAATGTTGGGGCAACTTTCTTAACTATCTGGAACGTACTAAGAACGAAGAGAATATTAAGTGGGGACATAATTTTTGGAACCAATGTGTTGTTACCGTAAACAACAACAAAAACACTGCACCAGTTGGCTCTCCTTCAATCCCACCATCCTCATAATTATGGCGGAAAATTTTGATGTTGTAATTCCACTTTTCAATTATTGATCGAATATAGTTCAATAATTTTCATATTTTAAACTGTCTCAGCACTCCCTTGCTCAGTTAGTATTGTCAGTGTGGACACAATATTAAAGTCATGCACGTTAAGAAAATAAGGATCCAACATTAGAAAACATTAACTTATTGTTCACTAAACAATAAAATAAAATACTGACTACAATTAACAAATAATCTCATGGTCTCGGCCATTAATTAAATATTTTTGGCTATTTAAAGTGTGTGTGTGTGTGTGTGTGTTTTCTTTGTCACGCTCTTTCATTTGATCATTCTCATCTTGTTATTAAAATCCATTTTCCACACTAATTATTGAATTTAAAGTAGTTACACGATAAATAATAATAGTTACAGGAGGGAGAAATGTATCTTGTTATATATATTAGGAGAAAAACTTATTTTCGCGCAGAGTTTAAATTTATTTATTTGTTAAATTTTTCGTGAACCCACTGGTATAATTTTGTTAGAAGTTAATGAACTTAAAAAACCAATTTCTCAAATATATTATTAGTTATAAAAATAACCGAATGGACTCAAGTTTACAGTATATATGAGATTTTTCTTTTCCACAACACAGGAAAAAACACATCGGAGAATACATCGATCTTATACTCTCTAACATATCTTGAGGGAGATATTTAGTATCCATAAATTTTACGTAAGTGTTGGACTAATAAGTACTTTCAACACAATTCGGTGTACTTTCACATTTTTTTATTTATTTTGATGCTTTGTTAAATTTAAGTACTAATTGTGTCACTAACAAATACAATAACTCTCTGACACGCGTACACTATTTCTCTAAAATGTAAATTTCTTTGTGGTGCATTTTTGTTTTTAAATTTTGTAACCAAGTAGTTGACACCTAAAATATGACGAATTTAAGGATAAAAAATTGGCTTAGCAAATTTAGCAAATAGTTTTAATGGAAATATTCATCAAGGAAGTTCATCTCAAATTCTCAAAGGTACAATACATGATTTAATAAAAATTCAAATGACTTTTGATAGTCTACATGGTCGAAAGCATTTAGGTCGACTTTGCATCGAAAATGTCAACACCGTACCTTGGTAAATTTCTCGGAACAAAGTTTAAACTTTAAAATCAATAGTAGAGGATCCTTTGAATCACAACATATTATATTTTCAATTTTCTACAAGTAAAATAGAAAGTGGTAATCGAATTTTGAGATACGATATGCCGAAAACTTCCTTTAGTGTCAACCTTATAAAACCTCAGGAAACTATCGCCGCACAACATTTTAAGCGTATAGCAAGTAAATTCGTAGATACCAAAATGATAATACATAAGTATGTCTTCTAAAATCTATAAATTTTGTTTTTCTTATTTAACGTGTATTTCCGATTAAACATCCCGATCAAATAATCTGAATTTTTTAAACTTGTAGATTATCTCAAATTAAATGAACCGATACACCGCATCGTAAGGATGTGAGATGTAGAGACAAATATCTATATTTTATTTTCCAATGGTCAAACTTTTGTCATGAAATCATCGAATTGAAGATGGACCGTAGCATAAAATTAATTCTTTTTGAAACTACCGATTAAAATCCAAACAACCGAGTAATTGTAGAGATGGATATTAATAGCATTATAAGAAAATCAATTATTAATTATCATACTAAATTACTAACGTAACTTATTACTTAAACTCTTTGTATGTCCTATTGCATATATTTTTCCTCTATATATATTTTTCACAAACTCTACTCATTGTACCACCGCAATACATCAACATAACCAGTAAAACAAAAGACTGAGACGTACATATACATTATGGAAATATTTTAAAGTATAAAATTAATTTTTGGACTACTATTTGTTATGGTAGGGTTGACGATCACATCAGCTATAGATAAAGAATGTTGGATTAGTGACCAATGTGGAGATGAAATAGACATACATTTGGCTGAGAGGAGTTTGAATGGCGGTATCAGTTGTTGCCGGGAAATTTTAGTTTCCAATTCAGAGAAATGTTGGGGCAACTTTCTTAACCATCTGGAACGTACTAAGAACGAAGAGAATATTAAGTGGGGACATAATTTTTGGAACCAATGTGTTGTTACCGTAAACAATAACAAAAACTCTGCACCACTTGGCTCTCCTTCAATCCCACCATCCTCATAATTATGGCGGAAAATTTTTATGTTGTAATTCCACTTTTCTATTATTGATCGAATATAGTTGAATAATTTTCATATTTTAAACTGTCTCAGCTCTCCCTTGCTCAGTTAGTATTGTCAGTGTGGACACAATATTAAAGTCATGCACGTTAAGAAAATAAGGATCCAACATTAGAAAACATTAACTAATTGTTCACTAAACAATAAAATAAAATACTGACTACAATACTAACACCAACAAATAATCTCATGGTCTGGGCCATTAATTAAATATTTATGGCTATTTAAAGTGTGTGTGTGTGTGTGTTTTGTTTGTCACGCTCTTTCATTTGATCATTCTCATCTTGTTATTAAAATCCATTTTCCACATTAATTATTGAATTTAAAGTAGTTACACGATAAATAATAATAGTTACAGGAGGGAAATGTATATTGTTATATATATTAGGAGAAAAACTTATTTGCGCGCAGAGTTTAAATTTATTTATTTGTTAAATTTTTCGTGAACCCACTGGTATAATTTTTGTTAGAAGTTAATGAACTTAAAAAACCAATTTCTCAAATATATTATTAGTTATAAAAATAACCGAATGGACTCAAGCTTACAGTATATATGAGATTTTTCTTTTCCACAACACAGGAAAAAACACATCGGAGAATACATCGATCTTATACTCTCGAACATATCTTGAGGGAGATATTTAGTATCCATAAATTTTACGTAAGTGTTGGACTAATAAGTACTTTCAACACAATTCGGTGTACTTTCACATTTTTTTTTTTTTTATTTTGATGATTTGTTAAATTTAAGTATTAATTGTGTCACTAACAAATACAATAACTCTCTAACACGCGTACACTATTTCTCTAAAATGTAAATTTCTCTGTGGTGCATTTTTGTTTTTAAATTTAGTAACCAAGTAGTTGACACCAAAAATATGACGAATTTAAGGATAAAAAATTGGCTTAGCAAATTTAGCAAATAGTTTTAATGGAAATATTCGTCAAGGAAGTTCATCTCAAATTCTCAAAGGTACAATACATGATTTAATAAAAATTCAAATGACTTTTTGATAGTCTACATGGTCGAGCATTTAGGTCGACTTTGCATCGGGAAATGTCAACACCGTACCTTGGTAAATTTCTCGGAACAAAGTTTAAACTTTAAAATCAATAGTAGAGGATCCTTTGAATCACAACATATTATATTTTCAATTTTCTACAAGTAAAATAGAAAGTGTTAACCAAATTTTGAGATACGAAATGCCGAAAACTTCATTTAGTGTCAACCTTATAAAACCTCAGGAAACTATCGCCGCACAACTTTTTAAGCGTATATCAAGTAAATTCATAGATAGCAAAATGATAATACATAAGTCTATCCTCTAAAATCTACAAATTTTGTTTTTCTTATTTAACATGTGTTTCCGATTAAACATCCTGATCATATAATCTGAATTTTACGCTTGCAGATTATCTGAAATTAAATGAACCAATACGATCTGAAATTAAATGAACCAATACATCGGTACTGTAAGGATTTGAGATGTCGAGACAAATATCTATATTTTATTTTCCAATGGTCAAACTTTTGTCGTGAAATCAACGAATTGAAGAAGGACCATACCATAAAATTAATTCTTTTTAGAAACTACCGATTAAAATCCAAACAATTGGAGTAATTGTAGAGATGGATATTAATAGCATTATAAGAAAATCAATTATTAATTATCATACTAAATTACTAACGTAACTTATTACGAAACTCTTTGTATGTCCTATTGCATATATTTTTCCTCTATATATATTTTTCACAAACTCTACTCATTGTACCACCGCAATACATCAACATAACCAGTAAAACAAAAGACTGAGACGTACATATACATTATGGAAATGTTTTCAAGTATAAAATTAATTTTTGGACTACTATTTGTTATGGTAGGGTTGACGATCACATCAGCTATAGATAAAGAATGTTGGATTAGTGACCAATGTGGAGATGAAATAGACATACATTTGGCTGAGAGGAGTTTGAATGGCAGTATCAGTTGTTGCCGGGAAATTGTAGTTTCCAATTCAGAGAAATGTTGGGGCAACTTTCTTAACTATCTGGAACGTACTAAGAACGAAGAGAATATTAAGTGGGGACATAATTTTTGGAACCAATGTGTTGTTACCGTAAACAACAACAAAAACTCTGCACCAGTTGGCTCTCCTTCAATCCCACCATCCTCATAATTATGGCGGAAAATTTTGATGTTGTAATTCCACTTTTCTATTATTGATCGAATATAGTTGAATAATTTTCATATTTTAAACTGTCTCAGCTCTCCCTTGCTCAGTTAGTATTGTCAGTGTGGACACAATATTAAAGTCATGCACGTTAAGAAAATAAGGATCCAACATTAGAAAACATTAACTTATTGTTCACTAAACAATAAAATAAAATACTGACTACAATACTAACACCAACAAATAATCTCATGGCCGGTCTCGGCCATTAATTAAATATTTATGGCTATTTAAAGTGTGTGTGTGTGTGTGTGTTTTTGTTTGTCACGCTCTTTTCATTGATCATTCTCATCTTGTTATTAAAATCCATTTTCCACATTAATTATTGAATTTAAAGTAGTTACACGATAAATAATAATAGTTACAGGAGGGAAATGTATATTGTTATATATATTAGGAGAAAAACTTATTTTCGCGCAGAGTTTAAATTTATTTATTTGTTAAATATTTGGTGAACCCACTGGTATAATTTTTGTTAGAAGTTAATGAACTTAAAAAACCAATTTCTCAAATATATTATTAGTTATAAAAATAACCGAATGGACTCAAGTTTACAATATATATGAGATTTTTCTTTTCCACAGCACAGGAAAAAACACATCGGAGAATACATCGATCTTATACTCTCGAACATATCTTGAGGGAGATATTTAGTATCCATAAATTTTACGTAAGTGTTGGACTAATAAGTACTTTCAACACAATTCGGTGTACTTTCACATTTTTTTTTTATTTTGATGCTTTGTTAAATTTAAGTACTAATTGTGTCACTAACAAATACAATAACTCTCTGACACGCGTACACTATTTCTCTAAAATGTAAATTTCTCTTTGGTGCATTTTTGTTTTTAAATTTAATAACCAAGTAGTTGACACCTAAAATATGACGAATTTAACGATAAAAAATTGGCTTAGCAAATTTAGCAAATAGTTTTAATGGAAATATTCGTCAAGGAAGTTCAGCTCAAATTCTCAAAGGTACAATACATGATTTAATAAAAATTCAAATGACTTTTTGATAGTCTACATGGTCAAGCATTTAGGTCGACTTTGCATCGGGAAATGTCAACACCGTACCTTGGTAAATTTCTCGGAACAAAGTTTAAACTTTAAAATCAATAGTAGAGGATCCTTTGAATCACAACATATTATATTTTCAATTTTCTACAAGTAAAATAGAAAGTGGTAATCGAATTTTGAGATACGATATGCCGAAAACTTCCTTTAGTGTCAACCTTATAAAACCTCAGGAAACTATCGCCGCACAACATTTTAAGCGTATAGCAAGTAAATTCGTAGATACCAAAATGATAATACATAAGTCTGTCTTCTAAAATCTATAAATTTTGTTTTTCTTATTTAACGTGTGTTTCCGATTAAACATCCTGATCAAATAATCTGAATTTTTCGCTTGTAGATTATCTTAAATTAAATGAACCGATACACCGGTACTGTAAGGATGTGAGATGTCGAGACAAATATCTATATTTTATTTTCCAATGGTCAAACTTTTGTCATGAAATCATCGAATTGAAGATGGACCGTAGCATAAAATTAATTCTTTTTTGAAACTACCGATTAAAATCCAAACAACTGGAGTAATTGTAGAGATGGATATTAATAGCATTATAAGAAAATCAATTATTAATTATCATACTAAATTACTAACGTAACTTATTACGAAATTCTTTGTATGTCCTATTGCATATATTTTTCCTCTATATATATTTTTCACAAACTCTACTCATTGTACCACCGCAATACATCAACATAACCAGTAAAACAAAAGACTGAGACGTACATATACATTATGGAAATGGTTTCAAGTATAAAATTAATTTTTGGACTACTATTTGTTATGGTAGGGTTGACGATCACATCAGCTATAGATAAAGAATGTTGGATTAGTGACCAATGTGGAGATGAAATAGACATACATTTGGCTGAGAGGAGTTTGAATGGCAGTATCAGTTGTTGCCGGGAAATTGTAGTTTCCAATTCAGAGAAATGTTGGGGCAACTTTCTTAACTATCTGGAACGTACTAAGAACGAAGAGAATATTAAGTGGGGACATAATTTTTGGAACCAATGTGTTGTTACCGTAAACAACAACAAAAAAACTCTGCACCAGTTGGCTCTCCTTCAAATCCCACCATCCTCATAATTATGGCGGAAAATTTTGATGTTGTAATTCCACTTTTCTATTATTGATCGAATATAGTTGAATAATTTTCATATTTTAAACTGTCTCAGCTCTCCCTTGCTCAGTTAGTATTGTCAGTGTGGACACAATATTAAAGTCATGCACGCTAAGAAAATAAGGATCCAACATTAGAAAACATTAACTTATTGTTCACTAAACAATAAAATAAAATACTGACTACAATACTAACACCAACAAATAATCTCATGGTCTCGGCCATTAATTAAATATTTATGGCTATTTAAAGTGTGTGTGTGTGTGTGTGTTTTGTTTGTCACGCTCTTTCATTTGATCATTCTCATCTTGTTATTAAAATCCATTTTCCACATTAATTATTGAATTTAAAGTAGTTACACGATAAATAATAATAGTTACAGGAGGGAAATGTATATTGTTATATATATTAGGAGAAAAACTTATTTTCGCGCAGAGTTTAAATTTATTTATTTGTTAAATTTTTCGTGAACCCACTGGTATAATTTTTGTTAGAAGTTAATGAACTTAAAAAACCAATTTCTCAAATATATTATTAGTTATAAAAATAACCGAATGGACTCAAGTTTACAAAGATATATGAGATTTTTCTTTTCCACAAAGACAGGAAAAACACATCGGAGAATACATCGATCTTATACTCTCGAACATATCTTGAGGGAGATATTTAGTATCCATAAATTTTACGTAAGTGTTGGACTAATAAGTACTTTCAACACAATTCGGTGTACTTTCACATTTTTTTTTTTATTTTGATGCTTTGTTAAATTTAAGTACTAATTGTGTCACTAACAAATACAATAACTCTCCACACACACTATTTTTCTCTAAAATGTAAATTTCTCTTTGGTGCATTTTGGTTTTTAAATTTAATAACCAAGTAGTTGACACCTAAAATATGACGAATTTAACGATAAAAAATTGGCTTAGCAAATTTAGCAAATAGTTTTAATGGAAATATTCGTC
Organism: Coptis chinensis; assembly: GCF_015680905.1. Taxonomy (NCBI): domain Eukaryota; kingdom Viridiplantae; phylum Streptophyta; class Magnoliopsida; order Ranunculales; family Ranunculaceae; genus Coptis; species Coptis chinensis. Next base: position 83,135,512 of record NC_141464.1, read on the forward strand.
AAGGAAGTTCAGCTCAAATTCTCAAAGGTACAATACATGATTTAATAAAAATTCAAATGACTTTTTGATAGTCTACATGGTCCAGCATTTAGGTCGACTTTGCATCGGGAAATGTCAACACCGTACCTTGGTAAATTTCTCGGAACAAAGTTTAAACTTTAAAATTAATAGTAGAGGATCCTTTGAATCACAACATATTATATTTTCAATTTTCTACAAGTAAAATATAAAGTGGTAATCGAATTTTGAGATACGATATGCCGAAAACTTCCTTTAGTGTCAACCTTATAAAACCTCTGGAAACTATCGCCGCACAACATTTTAAGCGTATAGCAAGTAAATTCGTAGATACCAAAATGATAATACATAAGTCTGTCTTCTAAAATCTATAAATTTTGTTTTTCTTATTTAACGTGTGTTTCCGATTAAACATCCCGATCAAATAATCTGAATTTTTTTTAAACTGTAGATTATCTTAAATTAAATGAACCGATACACCGTATTGTAAGGATGTGAGATGTCGAGACAAATATCTATATTTTATTTTCCAATGGTCAAACTTTTGTCATGAAATCATCGAATTGAAGATGGACCGTAGCATAAAATTAATTCTTTTTTTGAAACTACCGATTAAAATCCAAACAACCGGAGTAATTGTAGAGATGGATATTAATAGCATTATAAGAAAATCAATTATTAATTATCATACTAAATTACTAACGTAACTTATTACTTAAACTCTTTGTATGTCCTATTGCATATATTTTTCCTCTATATATATTTTTTTCACAAACTCTACTCATTGTACCACCGCAATACATCAACATAACCAGTAAAACAAAAGACCGAGACGCATATATACATTATGGAAATGGTTTCAAGTATAAAATTAATTTTTGGACTACTATTTGTTATGGTAGGGTTGACGATCACATCAGCTATAGATAAAGAATGTTGGATTAGTGACCAATGTGGAGATGAAATAGACATACATTTGGCTGAGAGGAGTTTGAATGGCAGTATCAGTTGTTGCCGGGAAATTGTAGTTTCCAATTCAGAGAAATGTTGGGGCAACTTTCTTAACTATCTGGAACGTACTAAGAACGAAGAGAATATTAAATGGGGACATAATTTTTGGAACCAATGTGTTGTTACCGTAAACAACAACAAAAACTCTGCACCAATTGGCTCTCCTTCAATCCCACCATCCTCATAATTATGGCGGAAAATTTTGATGTTGTAATTCCACTTTTCTATTATTGATCGAATATAGTTGAATAATTTTCATATTTTAAACTGTCTCAGCTCTCCCTTGCTCAGTTAGTATTGTCAGTGTGGACACAATATTAAAGTCATGCACGTTAAGAAAATAAGGATCCAACATTAGAAAACATTAACTTATTGTTCACTAAACAATAAAATAAAATACTGACTACAATACTAACACCAACAAATAATCTCATGGTCTCGGCCATTAATTAAATATTTATGGCTATTTAAAGTGTGTGTGTGTGTGTGTGTTTTGTTTGTCACGCTCTTTCATTTGATCATTCTCATCTTGTTATTAAAATCCATTTTCCACATTAATTATTGAATTTAAAGTAGTTACACGATAAATAATAATAGTTACAGGAGGGAAATGTATATTGTTATATATATTAGGAGAAAAACTTATTTTCGCGCAGAGTTTAAATTTATTTATTTGTTAAATTTTTCGTGAACCCACTGGTATAATTTTGTTAGAAGTTAATGAACTTAAAAAACCAATTTCTCAAATATATTATTAGTTATAAAAATAACTGAATGGACTCAAGTTTATAGTATATATGGGATTTTTTTTTCCACAGCACAGAAAAAAGAAGATCGGAGAATACATCGATATTATACTCTCGAACATATCTTGAGGGAGATATTTAGTATCTATGAATTTTACGTAAGTGTTGGACTAATAAGTACTTTCAACACAAATTGGTGTACCTTCACATTTTTTTTTTTTTTTTTGTTTTGTGAAATTTAAGTACTGATTGTGTCACTAACAAATACGATAACACTCAGACACGTACACTATTCCTCTAAAACGTAAATTTCTCCGCGGTGGATTTTAGTTTTTAAATTTAGTAACCAAGTAATTGACATCTAAAATATGAAGAATTTAAGGAAAAAAATTGCCTTAGCAAATTTAACAAATGGTTTTAACGGAAATAGTCGTCAAGGAAGTTTATCTCAAATTCTCAAAGGTACAATACATGATTTAATAAAAATTCAAATGACTTTTTGATAGTGTATATGGTCGAGCATTTATGTCGACTTTGCTATCTGGAAATGTCATCATCGTACCTTGGTAAATTTCTCTCAACAAAGTTTAAAATTTCAAACCAATAGTAGAGGATCCTTTGAATATCAACATATTATATTTTTTATTTTCTACAAGTTAAATGGAAAGTACCAACCAAATTTTTAGATTAGAAATGTCGAAAACTTCATTTAGTGTCAACTCAGGAAACTATCGCCGCACAACTTTTTTAGCATATAGCAAGTAAATTCGTCGATAGCAAAATGATAATACATAAGTCTTTCATCTAAAATCCATAAATTTTGTTTTCCTGATTTAACGTGTGTTTCCAATTAAACATCCTGATTATATAATCTGAATTTTTCCCTTGCAGATTATCTTAAATTAAATTAACCGATACGCCGGTACTGTAAGGATTATAGATGTCGAGACAAATATTTTATTTTATTTTCCAACGGTCAAACTTTTTTTGTTAAGTCATCAAATTTAAAATTGATCGTTGGTTAAAATTAATTCTTTTACGAAACTACCAATTAAAATCCGAACAACTCGAGTAACTGTAGAGATGGGTATTAATAGCATTATAAGAAATCAATTGTTAATTATCAGACTAAATTACTAACATAACTTATTATGAAACTCTTCATAAGTCTTATTGTATATATTTCTCCTCTATATATATTGTTCACAAACTCTACTCATTGTACCACCACAATACATTAACATAACCTGTAAAACAAAAGACTGAGACGTACATATACATTATGAAAATGTTTTCAAGTACAAAATTAATTTTTGGACTACTGTTTGTTATGATAGGGTTTACGATCACATCAGCTATAGATAAAGAATGTTGGATTAGTGACCAATGTGGAGATGAAATAGACGTACATTTAGCTGAGAGGAGTTTGAATGGCAGTATCAGTTGTTGCCGAGAAATTGTAGTTTCCAATTCAGAGAAATGTTGGGGCAACTTTGTTAACTATCTGGAACGTACTAAGAACGAAAAAAATATTAAGTGGGGACATAATTTTTGGAACCAATGTGTGGTTATCGTAAACAGCAACAAAAATTCTGCACCAGTTGGCTCTCCTTCAATCCCACCATCTTCATAATTATGACGGAAAATTTTGATGTTGTAATTCCACTTTTTTATTATTGATCGAATATAGTTAAATAATTTTCATATTTTAAACTGTCTCAGCTCTCCCTTGCTCAGTTAGTATTGTAAGTGTGGACACAATATTTAAGTTATGCATGTTAAGAAAATAAGGATCCAACATCAGAAAACATTAACTTATTGTTTACTAAACAATAAAATAAAATAGTGACTACAATAATAACCACCAACAAATTAATAATCTCATGGTCTTGTCCATTAATTAAATATTTTTGGCTATTTAAAGTGTGTGTGTGTGTGTGTGTTTTGTTGGTCACACTCTAGACTTCATTTTTCCCAAAATTGGGTCCTGGGACCAATTTCTTGTTAATTTGAAGTAGTCGAACAAGAAATAATAATAGTTACAGGAGGGAAATGTATCTTATTATATTAGGTGAAAAACTTCTTCTCGAGCAAAGTTTAAATTTATTTATTTGTTAAATTTTGCATGAACCCACTGGTATAATTTTGTTAGGAGCTAATGAACTTCAAAAACCAATTTCGCAAATATATTATTAGTTATAAAAATAACCGAATGGACTCAAGTTTACAGTATATATGAGATTTTTCTTTTCCACAACACAGGAAAAAAAAGATCGGAGAATACATCGATATTACACTCTCTAACTTATCTTGAGGAAGATATTTAGTATCTATGAATTTTACGTAAGTGTTGAACTAATAAGTATTTTCAATACATCTCGTTGTACCTTCACATTATTTATTATTTTTTGTTTTGTGAAATTTAAGTACTGATTGTGTCACTAATAAATACAATAACACTCTGACACATACACTATGACTCTAAAATGAAAATATCTCCGTGGTGGATTTTAGTTTTTAAATTTAGTAACCAAGTAGTTGACACCTAAAATATGACAAATTTAAGAAAAAAAATTGCCTTATCAAATTTAGCAAGCGGTTTTAACGGAAATAGTCATCAAAGAAGTTCATCTCAAATTCTCAAAGGTACAATACATGATTTAATAAAAATTCAAATGACTTTTTGATAGTCTACATGGTCGAGCATTTAGGTCGACTTTGCATCGGGAAATGTCATCACCGTACCTTGCTAAATTTCTCTCAACAAAGTTTAAAATTTAAAACCAATAGTAGAGGATCCTTTGAATATTAACATACTATATTTTTTATTTTCTATAAGTAAAATGGAAAGTGGCCACCGAATTTTGAGATTCGAAATGCCGAAAACTTTATTTAGTATCAACCTTATAAAACCTCAAGAAACTATCATCGCACAACTTCTTTAGCGTATACCAAGTAAATTCGTAGATAGCAAAATGATAATACATAAGTCTATCGTGTAAAATCCATAAATTTTGTTTTCTTGATGTAACATGTGTTTCCGAGTAAACATCCTAATCATATAATCTGAATTTTTTGCTTGCAGATTATCTTAAATTAAATTAACCGATAAACCGGTACTGTAAGGATGTGAGATGTCGAGACAATAATCTTTATTTTATTTTCCAATGGTCAAACATTTCTTATGAAATTATCGAATTCAAGATGGACCGTAGCATTAAATTAATTCTTTTTAGAAACTACCAATTAAAATCCAAACAACTGGAGTAATTGTAGAGATGGATATTAATAACATTATAAGAAAATCAATTATTAATTATCATACTAAATTAGTAACGTAACTTATTACGAAACTCTTCGTATGTCTTATTGCATATATTTCTCCTCTATATATATTTTTCACAAACTCTACTCATTGTACCACCGCAATAAATCAACATAACCAATAAAACAAAAGCCTAAGACGTAGAAATACATTATGGAATTGTTTTCAAGTACAAAATTAATTTTTGGACTACTATTTGTTATGGTAGGGTTGTCAATCACATCAGCTATAGATAAAGAATGTTGGATTAGTGACCAATGTGGAGATGAACTAGACATACATTTGGCTGAGAGGAGTTTGAATGGTAGCATAAGTTGTTGCCGGGAAATTTTAGTTTCCAATTCAGAGAAATGTTGGGACAACCTTGTTAACTATCTCGAACGTACTAAGAACGAAAAAAATATTAACTGGGCACATAATTTTAGGAATCAATGTGTTGTTATCATAAACAACAACAAAAACTCTGCACCACTTGGCTCTCCTTCGATCCCACCATCCTCTTAATTATGGTGGAAATTTTTGATGATGTAATTCCAATTTTTTATTATTGATTGAATATAGTTAAATAATTTTCATATTTTAAACTATCTTAGCTCTCCCGTGCTCAATTAGTATTGTTAGTGTGGACACAATATTTAAGTCATGCAAGTTAATAAAATAAGGATCCAACATCAAAAAACATTAAATTATTGTTTACTAAACATTAAAATAAAATAGTAACTACAATAATAACCACCAACAAATAATCTCATGGTCTCAACCATTAATTAAATATTTTGGGCTATTTAAAGAGTGTGTGTATGTGTGTGTTTTGTTGGTTACACTCTTTCATTTGATCATTCTCATCTTGTTATCAAAATTTATTTTTCGCATAAATTATGGAATTTAAAGTAGTTACACGAGAAATATTAATAGTTAGAGGAGGGAAATGTATCTTGTTATATTAGGAGAAAAACTTATCCACGCGCAGAGTTTAAATTTAGTTATTTGTTAAATTTTGTGTGAACCCCTACCCACTTGTATAATTTTCTTAGGAGTTAATGAACTTCAAAAACCAATTTCGCAAATATATTATTACTTATAAAAATAACTGAATGGACTCAAGTTTATAGTATATATGAGATTTTTTTTTTCCACAACACAGAAAAAAAAAAAGATCGGAAAATACATTGATATTATACTCTCGAACATATCTTGAGGGAGATATTTAGTATCTATGAATTTTACGTAAGTGTTGGACTAATAAGTACTTTCAACACATTTCGGTGTACCTTCACATTATTTTTTTTTTATGTTTTGTGAAATTTAAGTACTGATTGTGTCACTAACAAATACAATAACACTCTGACACGTACACTATTTCTCTAAAACGTAAATTTCTCCGCGGTGGATTTTAGTTTTTAAATTTAGTAACCAAGTAATTGACATCTAAAATATGAAGAATTTAAGGAAAAAAATTGCCTTAGCAAATTTAACAAATGGTTTTAACGGAAATAGTCGTCAAGGAAGTTTATCTCAAATTCTCAAAGGTACAATACATGATTTAATAAAAATTCAAATGACTTTTTGATAGTGTATATGGTCAAGCATTTATGTCGACTTTGCTATCTGGAAATGTCATCATCGTACCTTGGTAAATTTCTCTCAACAAAGTTTAAAATTTCAAACCAATAGTAGAGGATCCTTTGAATATCAACATATTATTTTTTTTATTTTCTACAAGTTAAATGGAAAGTAGCAACCAAATTTTGAGATTAAAAATGCTGAAAACTTTATTTAGTGTCAACTCAGGAAACTTTGCCGCACAACTTTTTTAGCATATAACAAGTAAATTCGTAGATAGCAAAATGATAATACATAAGTCTATTGTCTGAAATCTATAAATTTTGTTTTCCTGATTTAACGTGTGTTTCCGATTAAACATCCAGATCATATAATCTGAATTTTTCGCTTGCAGATTATCTTAAATTAAATTAACCGATACGCCGGTCACTGTAAGGATCTCAGATGTCGAGACAAATATTTTATTTTATTTTCCAACGGTCAAACTTTTTTTGTGAAGTCATCAAATTGAAGATGGACCGTAGCTTAAAATTAATTCTTTTAAGAAACTACCAATTAAAATCCAAACAACTCGAGTAACTGTAGAGATGGATATTAATAGCATTATAAGAAAATCAATTGTTAATTATCAGACTAAATTACTAACGTAACTTATTATGAAACTCTTCGTATGTCTTATTGTATATATTTCTCCTCTATATATATTGTTCACAAACTCTACTCATTGTACCACCGCAATACATCAACATAACCAGTAAAACAAAAGTCTGTAACGTAGAGATACATCATGGAAATGTTTTCAAGTACAAAATTAATTTTTGGACTACTGTTTATTATGGTAGGGTTGACGATCACATCAGCTATAGATAAAGAATGTTAGATTAGTGACCAATGTGGAGATGAACTAGACATACATTTGGCTGAGAGGAGTTTGAATGGCAGTTGTTTCGGCAGTAAACTGCTTCAACACAACGAGAGCAATGGTGACGAACGCACTAAGAAACAGAGGATTTTGATGTTGGGGGAGATGAAACTGAACCAAATAATGGCTGCCTACGTACCCAAGATATATTCTCTAGGGATCAAGTTTCCACGTAGTTCCTTATGAAAAATAGTTTGATATTTATAGAGGTAGAGTAGAGAGTCCTTGTAGCTCAAGTAATCTTGTATCTTGAGTAATTGTGATAGAGTATAACTGTCAACTGATAACTATCTCTTTGATGAGAAATGAATCTGGACATAAATCAACGTATATTGGTGGCAAGCCATGTGGCTAAGGTTCAGCCTTAGACACATGAGTTAATGGGCCTATACATTGATCCATGATATTGCGAATTGGGCTTTAGCCCTGTTGATTAAATGAATAAAATAGAGACCCCTACTAATGGACGTTTACCACGTAGGTGGGGGTCGAAACACCGCCCCCTCTTTGTCAGGCGAACAAAGGTCACATGGCAAAGAAGAGAAGAAAAATCACGGAAAAATTGTTTTAACCGACGAGCGGCATGAACCAATGCAAGTGCCATTTTTTCCATCTTTGAATAACGAGACTCAGCTCCGGTTAACGTCTTACTGATAAAAAAGACGGGTCTACCATCATCGACGAAAAGAACAAAGACTAACAAATGAGTTGTAGCTGCTAGGTACATGCCAATGGGTTGACCCGTTGAAGGACTTGTCTATATAGGAGGACCCACCAAGTATTTCTTCAAATTTGTTGCAATGCCATCTCACAATCAATGTTCCAAGTTGCCCCCTTTAAAGTTTGGAAGAAGGGATGACAACGATCGAATATTTAGAAATAAATCTATGAAGAGCGGCAAGCCGACCCGAGAAGCCGTTGAATTTCCTTCTTATTTTTAGTGATGGCATATCAATAACGGCACGGATCTGATCGAGATTAGCCTCAATACCTCTACGAGTCATGAGGTATCCCGAAATTTTCGGAAAAGAGAGGCCAAAAGAACATTTGGCGGGATTGAGTCTCATGTTATACTTGTTAAGCCTATCAAAACAAGTTGAAGATCGGAAAGATGATCACCGGTAAAGCTTCGATTTACGACTATATCATCAATATAAGCCTCCCTTATTATCCCCAACCAGATCGGAAAAAATTGTATTGACAAGCTTTTGGTAGGTTGCACCGGCATTTTTCAGACCAAAAGGCATAACAGTGTAGCAAAAAATGCCTTGGTCGGTAATGAAAGCGGTGAACTCTTTGTCATCAACATTCAAAGAGATCTGGTAGTACCCTGAAGAAGCATCCATGAAAGATAGGCGTTGGAATCCCGGAGTGGCATCCACTAGTTCGGAAATTCGTGGCAATGGATACGGATGAATCGGACAAGCTGCGTTAAGGTTTGTAAAGTCAATACAAATTTTGATTTGTCCGTTCTTTTTGGCAATCATGACGACATTAGCAAGCCATTTCGGTAAGTAACTCGTCGGATAAAGTTAACCGCAAGTAGCTTATCAATCTCCTCTTTAACTTTGAGCTTCCGATCAGGTGTCATTCTTCTTGGTTTTTGGCGAACTGGCCTGAAACTTGGATCAATGTCAAGTTTATGACAGACAACAGAAGGGTCTATTCCCGGCATTTCCTCAATTTTCCAAAGCGAAGATACGCTTTATTTCATTTGTAAAAGGAAACCAACTCTTGTTGTTCTATGCTCAAAAGTTCAGCGGAAATAAAGGTGGTTTCTTCTGCTGAATCTCCTACTTGCACTTCCAAAAGTCGATCCACTGTCGGCGGCCCTTGCACATAAGCCTCAATATTATAGATGGAGGGCACGCCACTTGGTAACTGTAACTTGGGCAAGGCACTTGCAAGGATCGTATTACCTCGAACTTCAGATTTTTTATAGTCATCCATTGCTTTGTCATGACAGGAATGGGCAGATACCCGGTCACTACGAACCTTGCAAATATGCCCAGAGAATGGGAACTTGACACATCGATGAAATGTGGAGACTACGACCCCATGGAATGTATCCAATCTCTACCCAAAATTGCGTTATAGTGGGATCGACAGTCTATCAATAAGAAATCGAGCTCAACTTCTTTGTTCATTAATTTGATTGGTAAGGTAATTCTTCCAACCGCTGAAGATGTTGTACCGTCAAAACCGATGATAGGATTGTCTTCGGCGATGATCATACCCTCGCGAAGTTGCATCTGAGAATAACATCCACTGAAAATGACGCTGGAAGTGGCCCCTGTGTCGATCATTACCCGTTGAACACGAGAAGCACCTATAGACACAGAAATTATAATTGCGTCATAGTGAGGGTGATATACACCACGGAGATCATCATCAGTGAATCGGAGGGGCTCTTCTTCAGAAGTTTCGGTCTGGATTCCTTTGACAAAATCGACTTTGTTGATACGGTTAAACTCACCAACATAACTAACTTTCAAACGCTTTTGATTCTTACTCTGATTTTTGGAAAGAGACTCAACATGAGAATGGGAAACATTAATGACATGCTCATAAGTTGCAGCAACTGCCTGTTGAGAGTTTTTAATAAGATATTCATTTAAAAGTCCTTTCTCCACTAATTTCTGAATCCGACCCCGGAGAGAGCGACAAAGTTCTGTCTCATGGCCATAGTCATTATGGAATTTACACCACAAAGCTTTGTCCCTTGTCGCTTTGGTATCTTCTGAAAGTGGATAAAGCAGGGGAAAGAAGATTCCCACTTTTCAACTTCTCATATATAATAGAGTACTTGGCATTGAGCGGGGTCAGTTTTAGCTCAAGTAGAGTTTTTCCATCACGATTGAAATTGACTTGCTTCCTCGACCGTCATTCTTTTCATCGTTATGTTGTTGATCCGATCGTCCTTGCCCGGCTTAAAATTTTTGCTCTCGAAAAAATCTTTACTCGAATATCTTTGTCCCTTGCTTTGCTTTTCGATAGGGTTCTCCTCGATACGGATGTGTTGTTCAGCCCTAACATACAGATCGTATCGAGTTTTAGGGACATCTTTAATTAGAGAGTGGTAAAGATCCCTTACAATGAAGTTCGAACTTCTGTCTCTTTCATAATATAATGCTTCTTTAAAGGCGAAAAGAAGCATCCCATCAGAAACTTCTGGAACATCTGCTGCTGCCTTTCGGAACCTAGTAACAAAAGTACGTAACTTCTCGTCACGTTGTTGCTTGATGTTCAGAAGTGAGTCGATATCCTTTGGCGTCTTGCAATTGTGACGGAAACGATTAACAAACTGATTTTCTAGTTCATTGAATTGGTGAATTGATCTTGAAGGCAACTCACTAAACCAGCGTAATGCTTCTCCCTTTAGAGTCGATGGAAAAAGCTTACATATGAGCGGATCATCTCCACCCCATAACACCAACTTATTTTTGAACGATAGAACATGCAAGCCAGGATCTCCTTCCAACTCATCATAAAGTTCAAAATCGGGTTGTTTGAAGTCGAGATGGTGGTAAGCTTCTTGAATGTCGACCGAAAACTTATCAAGTACGCCATCATTGACTGTCAAGTTTTTCGTTCTTACATCCCTTGACTCTCTATCGTTAAGTTCTTTTGCAATCAACTCTTTCAGCTGTTGTTCTGTTAGAGTTAAAGTATTGGCTCGAACAACTGAACGCCCCCGGTCGTGCCCATATGGAGACGGATACCTTCCATTATCTCTTATTGGAGTTAGAGATCTTTGGCGGTACCCACGATCAGCTCCGACCGGTGATTGTCTTTTGTCTATCCCTCGTAACCCAGCCCGTCTGGCAGGCGGTAGTCACCCTTGGCCGGGTGGTCGGAATAATTATACCACTTCTCCATGTTTTGTTGCTCTTTATGCGGGATGCCCGCCTTCGGTCGTGTCGGACATATCTCGGATGGCGGTCTTCCCCGAAATTGCTTCTCGAGGTAAATCTTCCCTTTGAGATCGGGACATGTCCGGGTAGTAGTTATCCCCGCCAATCCGATTCTCCCCATAAGTACGGGGTAATAGGGTCATTACTCCTAGAGCGTGCAGAATGGTTGATTGTGCTTTGAGAAATAGCACGTTCTTCGGGGACGACGAAGTGGATCGTCAAGACGGTCCCATACACTGGAATGGCTGCGTCCCCCTTCGTGGTCGCCTTGATGTTGTTGAATTTGCAACATCGCCCACCGCCTTTGCCTCTTTGCCGGCTTCCTTCTCAAATTCCTATTTAAATTTTTGACTCGTCAGAACTCCCGCCAACCGTATTAGGGGTGAATTGGTCATTACTATCACCTTTTCCGCTAGTTGGCGTGAGTGATGTCCACGCCCATATCCATGTCAACCAAGGATCGACATGGACGACGGCGGACCGCATGGAGGATTACCGACTTGTCGATTTTCTTGTTGCAAGGTTGTTAAGGGTGGCGGCACTTGTATTGCCTTTTCTTGAGGCGGAGGCGGAGGCGGACGGTTTCTTATTACTTCTGATCGGATGTCGAAATTGATCCTATTACTAGGAGCAACTTGATTGTTCAACGATTCATGCATCGGCCGATTTGAATTTCGGGGTTGCGATTCTTGTTAGTAGGAGGAATATGTTGACTATTTGGTCTACTTCGTGCTTACCATATTGATTGTTTCACGTGATAATGAATTCTCGTTCCCCACAGACGGCGCCCAATTATGTTTTTCGCAGTAAACCGCTTCAACACAACGAGCAATGGTGACGAACGCACTAAGAAACGAGGATTTTGATGTTGGGGAGATGAAACCGAACCAAATAATGGCTGCCCGCACTCCAAGATCTATTCTCTAGGGATCAAGTTTCTACGTAGTTCCTTATGAAAAATAGTTTGATATTTATAGAGGTAGAGTAGAGAGTCCTTGTAACTCAAGTAATCTTGTATCTTGAGTAATTGTGATAGAGTATAACTGTCAACTGATAACTATCTCTTTGATGAGAAATGAATCTGGACATAAATCAACGTATATTGGTGGCAAGCCATGTGGCTAAGGTTCAGCCTTAGACACATGAGTTAATGGGCCTATACATTGATCCATGATATTGCGAATTGAGCTTTAGCCCTGTTGATTAAATGAATAAAATAGAGACCCCTACTAATGGACGTTTGCCACGTAGGTGGGGGTCGAAACAGCAGTCTCAGTTGTTGCCGGGAAATTGTAGTTTCCAATCCAGAGAAATGTTGGGGCAACCTTGTTAACTATCTAGAACGTACTAAGAACGAAAAAAATATTAAGTGGGCACATAATTTTTGGAACCAATGTGTTATTATCCTAAACAAAAAATCTGCACCACTTGGCTCTCCTTCAGTCCCACGTTCCTTGTAATTACAGCAGAAAATTTTGATGATGTAATTCCATTTTTTTATTATTGATCGAATATAGTAAAATTCTACTCATATTTTAAACTATCTCAGCTCTCCCTTTCTCAGTTTGTATTCTCAATGTGGACGCAATATTTAAGTCATGCAAGTTAAGAGAATAAGGATCCAACATCAAAAAAATATTAACTTATTGTTTACTAAAAAATAAAGTAAAATAGTTACTACAATAATCAATAATTCTACACTGACACAGTTGACCGACATAATGACGTGGTACGCACTACAACATCAATCTTACACTATGAAAAACTACCACTGCAACATCAATATTGCACCAAGAAATAACACTGCAATATCAATATTATACTATGAAAACCATTGCAACATCAATGTTGCCCTGAGAAATATCACTGCAACATCAATGTGGCACCATGAAAACCACTGCAATATTATTGTTGCTCCGAGAAATACAACTGCAACCAACGTCAATGTTGCATCACAAAAACCACTGCAACGTCAATGTTGCACCATGAAAAATCAATGGAATGAATGGTTTGTTATGAAGAAAAGATGAGAATGGAAAAAAAATAATGGAAAGATGATATTGGAAATAGAATAAGTGTTTTGAGAGAGAGAGAGAAAAGAGATTTTTTGTTCATATTTTCACCACTACTGCAACATCGATGGAGTAATACTATACTGGCGATGTTGCAACATGCCACGTCACTATGTATTGACTGTGTCAGTATAGTATTACTCCTGCAATAATAACCACCAACAAATAATCTCAATGGCCTATTTAAATAATCTGTCCATTAATTAAATACTTTTGCCTATTCAAAGTGGTTTTTTTTTGTTGCTCACATTATTTCATCTGATCATTCTCATTTTATTAATAAAATATGTTTTCCACATAAACTGTTGAATTTGAAGTCAGAAGAAATAATAATATTTACAGGAGGCAAATGTATCTTGTTAGGAGAAAAACTTAATCACACAAAGTTTAAATTTATTTATTAGTAAAATTTTGCGTGAACCCATTGGCCGGTATAATCTTGTTAGGGGTTAATTAACTTCGAAAACCAATTTCGCAAATATATTGTTAGTTATAAAAATAACCAAATGGACTCAGGTTTACAGTATATATGAGATTTTTCTTTTCCACAACACGCACAGAAAAAGAAGATCGCAGAATACATCGATATTACTCTTGAACATATCTCGAGGGAGATATTTAGTATCTAAGAATTTTACGTAAGTGTTGGACTAAGTACATTCAACACATTTTGGTGTACCTTTGTATTAATTTTTCATGTTTTATGAAATTTAAGTACTGATTGTGTCACTAACATAATGTACAATAACACTCTAACACGTACACTATTTCTCAAAAATGTAAATTTCTCCGTGGTGGATTTTAGTTTTTAAATTTATTAACCAAGTTGACTCAAAAAATATGACGAAGGAATAAAATTGCGTTAGCAAATTTACCAAAGGGTCAAGGAAATTCATCTCAAATTCTCAAAGGTACCATGCATTATTTAATAAAAAAATAAAATGACTTTTTGATAGTCTACATGGTCGGGAATTGTCGACTTTGCTATCAGAAAATGTCATCACCTTGGTAAATTTCTCTTAACAAAGTTGAAATTTTAAAACCGATAGAAGAGGATCTTTTGAATATCTACATATGTTTTATTTTCTACAAGTAAAATGGAAAGTTACAACCGAATTTTGAGAGTCAAAATGTTGAAAACCTTATAAAACCTCAGGAAACTATCGCAACACAACTTTTTTAGCTTATAGCAAGTAAATTCATAGATAGCAAAATGGTAATACATAAGTCTATCATCTAAAATTAGGGGTTCCACTTTTTTCCAAAATTCCAATTTTTACGAATTTCGATCTGAAATTTTTTTAGATTCAGCATCAATATTACTCGTCTGATTTCCGAAAATCCGATTGCCGAAAATCTGATTCAAATTCGGATCGGCTTCGGATGATTTTTTTAATTCCGATTTTCCTATTTTTTCCGATCCGATTTTGCCAAATTATTATTTGGAATTACATACAATATATCTAAAGTTCTAATGTAATTAAAATTGTATTAATATAATCCCTTTTTTTTTTTTGCTAATTTATAGTGGATTAACTTGTATTAATCAATATATAGTATAAACAAACTAAAAATCCTAGAATTAGTATCTATTGTACAAGTTATAAAATAGATTTAATATTAAAATATTTGAATTTTCAATAATTTCTGATTTTTATCCGAATTATCCGATTTTTAATCCAAAAAATCCGATTGCCGAATTTTCTAAATATAGCCGAAACAATAATAGAATTCCCAAAAAAATCAGATCGGATCACCATGGCATAATGGCATTCCCAAAAAAAATCAGATCGGACCCCAATTCGGCCACAACTCACCACTATCTAAACTTCATAAATTTTGATTTCCTGATTTAATGTGTGTTTCTGATTAAAATTCAAAAATTTAGTTTTCCTGATCTAACGACATGTGTTTCCGATTAAACTTCCTCTAAATTTTTCCCGCCGACTCTCGTGTTCCATATCATGAAATTTTGCAAAATATCGCGCCGCCTTCCGTACACGTTGACTAAACTTGTTTTGAAATATTAAGGATCCACCTCAAAACTATATTTCAAAACTTATATGAAAAAACAGTGCCATGTTAAAATGTCTAAGAAACTCCACCTTAAAAAACACCACTTAACATTCCTTCAATCATTTCATGCACCCTCTCAAATTCTTCCACTTATACAAAACATCCAAACCCAACAACTAGATTTCAAAATACTTCATGCATATACTATAACTTCAGGTTTATTTCATGACCCATTTACATCTAGTCGTTTAGTTGAGTTTTGTTTCAACTCAAAACATGCAAACTTAACTTATGGCCAACTCATTTTTAAGTCTATAAGTTACCCTGATCTTTATACATGGAATGCTGTTATGTTAGGGTATATTAAACTTAACTTACCTATTTTGAGTATTAGTCATTATAGGGTAATGCTTGGGAGTGGTGTTAAGCCTAATATATATACATTTGCACTTGTTATAAAGGCTTGCATTGTGAACACTAGTGGTGAGAATTTAGTTGAGGAGGTAAAGTTAGGGAGAGTGATTCATGGACAAGTTTTTAAGAATGGGGTGGAGGAAAATGTTATTGTTAGGAACTCTATTATGAAAATGTATTGTAATATGGGTTGTTTGATAGAGGCTAGGTTGTTGTTTGATGGGAGTTTGAATTTGGATTTGATATCTTGGAATTCTATGATATCTGCTTATGGAAAAAGTGGACAGGTGGAGTTAGGTAGAGAGTTGTTTGAGAGAATGCCTGAGAGAAGTTTGGTTTCTTGGGGTGCTATGATTGATGGGTATGTAGTGAGTGGTGGGTTTTCTGAGGCGTTGAGTCTTTTTGATGATATGCAAGTTTCTGGGTTGAAACCTGATGCAATGACATTAGTTAGTGTTTTGAAGGCTAGTTGTAATTTGGGTGCACTTGATAAGGGGAAATGGGTTCATCGTTATGTTGATGAGAATAAGCTTGGATGGGAGAAGAATGTGGTGCTTGGGACGGCTTTAGTTGACATGTATGCAAAATGTGGGTGTATTGATGTTGCTTTAGAACTGTTTGATAGGATAAAGGACAAGGATGTTGTTCTGTGGAATGCAATGATCAGTGGGCTTGCCTTGCATGGACATGGACGTGATGCATTGGAACTCTACTTCACAATGAAAAGGCGTGGGACCATGCCAAACCCAACCACATTCGTAACTGTTTTGTCTGCGTGTGCTCATTCAGGGATGGTTGCGGAGGGAATTGAAATATTCAAAACCATGAAGGCCAACGGCATTGAGCCTGGGATTGAGCACTATGGATGTCTTGCAGATATCTTTGGTCGAGCTGGGCGAGTACAAGAGGCTGAGGAGATTTTGTTTAACATGCCCATGGAACCTCAGGCTTCACAATTGGGTGCTTTGATGGCAGCATGTAGAAAACATAATAATGTTGAAGTAGGGGAACGTGTTGGCAAGCGTCTTATATCATTGGAACCGCATGATGGAGGTCGCTATGTCTTATTATCTAATATTTATGCTGCTGCTGGCAGATGGGACGATGCTCGCAGTGTTAGGAGAGAGATGGATCACAAGGGAGCAAAAAAAGAGACGGGCTGTAGTTCCATTGAGCAGGATGGAATCATGCATGATTTTATTGTTGGGGATACTACCAACTCTCACAGCAGAGATATTTATGAAATGCTGGATGATTTAGAGAAGGAAATGAAGATGGTCGTGTGTACAGAAGATGAATTCTCTTGCAATGATTTGGGATATTGTTAAAATCTTGATTATATTAAAGGGAATGAGTATATAGACATCTCTTTGTCCGTCATATATATCAAATCAAACTACTTACCTAAGGAATTTGGGGCTGATTTTTTGTGGAGACAATCTCACTACCATGGAGTCGTGGAGATGGTCTTCACAATAGTTGGCTCTTGAATCCCTTTAGTCTAATTAGAAGATGCAAGGGAAAACGGCAATCATTTAATCTTTGCACCCGTACTTTTACCAAGTTGAATATTGGGAATGAGCTGATACTTTTGTGAGGATGTCCTTGGTGACATCCTCACAAAAATATGCCGTTTTAATATGAGACGCATACCATGATGGTTAGACCGCCCTCCGAGATGGTTCAAAGTTTCTGATAACAAGGGGAAAGCCATAATCTTGGGCCCTCAGCTCACCATCATGGTTGAAACCTTTGTATTGGTTATAACACTTTGTGCTCGGCTTGATGGAAGAATTCTATGAACTAGAGCTCCTGTCTTGTAGATTGATGATGAATCGGCATAGAAATCTAAAATGGTGCATTCGAACAACAAAGATTTTCAAGGATCAAATTTCTAATTACATTGATCATTATTACTGTTGGTATACAACTTCAATACAAATATGGAGAACATAGATATCTTTTCATCTAAATTCTATTTTCTTTCTTTCTCTCTATTGTACAAACTCAACAGGGCAATTAATAATGGACATGTATGAGTCGTAGGTAGTCTTGCAGAGGGCTCAATCCATTTGACGAACTCTGAAAATCTACTTTAAAGAATGCAACTGCATAGCTGATTTAGCATGGGTATATTCTTTGTCCCACTTGAAGCTCTGGCAAATGATCTTCAGATTCTCGCACATCATCAGATTTATCATATCTCAGCAAGATCCCAAATAGAATCTTTCCCTGTTTCCACGGAAGAATTTATATCAAGTATCATTCACAGAAAACCTAAAAAAAGATGCTAAATGGACTTGACAATGTGCATAGCTCTTGTGCCTGGAACCAGGACGAAGGAAAGCAATTTCCCAGTCCCTTGTTTCCTGCCTCTCCAAGGATACTGAGGAGCCCTTCATTTAGAAGACAGGTTGGCTGATTGGTGAACCTGAAAGGTCCTCTGAAGAAAACACCAGACCTGCTTTCAACAGCATAACATTATATATTTGCATTTGGTGTATTTTCCAGAGAAAGACCATACATGGTCCCCAAATCAGTCAAACCGTATCCATCATGTCAAGTGCTCTTTGAGTAAAACGGAACACCATTTCAGAGGATTCCATTAGAAAATAATAAAATTTGTCGAAAATAATATCTATAGACCTTCACTCGCCGAAATGATGCTAAAGTTGCCAAAGGTTCTTTTGACTTCTTCACTTGTCCATTAAGGTGGTCGAGATTTATAATCTGGCATCTGTTGCATCCACCAAAAGACTGCAAATTGAAGGGAAAGAAGGATCCGATACAATTGCAACAAAACACATCATTAGGAAGATCAGTTTCATTGGGAATACAACAATAATATAAATATGATGAATGTTTGGTGCTGAAGCAATAGTATAACTTCCATATCCCAAAGGTGCATTCTGGGTATTTTATTACGCCTGGGGACAACTCAAAACTCAACCAAAATCAACTCAAGGCATTTAGACATTTAGTAGTGCTAAACTTATAACTAAGATATACTTGACCTGCTACTGTAACTACTATGACATCGCAAAAATATCTTGGACAGCCTCATAGGTGTCAAGAGTTTCTAAGCACAAAATTTTTATCTGTAAAGTTGCTCAGACTTATTATTTTTCTTAATCAAAAATTACACCTCCAACTTCCTACCATGCAATATTTAAATAATATCTTGTCTGAGAGATTACCGTAAATTGTGCCTTGCCAATGGTAAGACTTCTCCAATTATCTTCCTCATATGGGTCTGCTCCAGAAATAACAAGGTTGGGTCGAAACCTCATGGGATTAACATGAATTGGCTCATCATGGAAACCGTTTTGTTCATCTTCAGCAAATAAAACGTATGAACACATTAACGTAAAGAAACAAAAATTTTAAGAGAATAGAAGCAACAAAACCACAAGATGATATAACCAGTGGATTATGTTTGTTAAAATTCTGAAGTGATGCATGGTGGTCATCATTATCAAAAAAATAAGGAAATAGAAAATGTTTCCATGTCCTTTTCCAGGGGCAGGACCCAAGAGTAAGTTTGTAAGTTCATGTGTGTCGTTCTGAACTGGAATTCAATAATAATAATAATAAAAATATTAATAAATAAAAAATGTACAGTGTTACTTCCCCAGTATCTGTAATATAAGGGTCTAGAAAAGTCTTCCTTTTCCATTCTAATTGATTAATAGTAATAGAAAGTAGGGAAATTGTAACCAACGTAAAAAGGATGCGACTACTAAACATACTTGAGCTTAACCTTGTGTTCAAGTCCGAGATGCTCTCCTCGGATATTAGTAAGAACTGAGCTTCATTGACAAAATTCAATTGGCTCTTGACATCTCTGCACATGCCAACACTGCCATTTTTGTTCACCGAACAGAATAACTGAGAGGCAAAACATCTTAATAAATAGCAGGGACGAGAGGTGGCACTGGAAAACCAAAGGTTGACGTCACTATCATAACCCTGCACTTCATACCTGGTTTAAAGCAGAAGATAAAATTACTTAC
Source organism: Coptis chinensis (assembly GCF_015680905.1). Lineage (NCBI taxonomy): Eukaryota > Viridiplantae > Streptophyta > Magnoliopsida > Ranunculales > Ranunculaceae > Coptis > Coptis chinensis. Next base: position 83,155,526 of record NC_141464.1, read on the forward strand.
GCACAATGAAATCTACTATTACTTGTACAAAGAACAACTATCTTATATTTGGAAAATGTCGCGTCCATAGTAGTTATAGCTTATGCACATGGTAGAGTTGTAATTTAGCGAGAGTTCTCGAATCACTGGCTTAGGTTACTTTATCTGGTTTCTTTTGTTACTAGTACACCTGTACCTTTTTTCTTTATTACTCACATCACAAAGTATAGATTTTACTTAAATGAAAAAGTAGGATGTGATGCCCTACAATACAATTGGTAAAAGGAAACATAACAAATGAAAGAATAAAAAAGATGAGAACATTAAAAACCCAGTCAACTCATAAAAGACTCTTTATCTGCAGAAACATTGGTACTTTTCTTATTGTAGGTCTTTCTACCAACTGTTATACCTCTTTGATGGTTTTTCCAATATTTTTAACTTCTGATTTTCTCTCCCTTACGATTAATACTTCTCTGTCAATTAGTTCAACAAGAAAACACAGACATCTGCAGCAAAACTCAACTTAGTTGATGCTCCTAAGGAAGTTAACTCATTCACATCTACTGCAAAGATTAACTTCGGCTGATGGCCGAGTAAAGAGTAATTAGCATGTAAACATTGCAAGACAAATTTCTTCATGTGTACCTTTGGGATTGTACTAAGATTTCCTCCTTGGAACCATCACACTGTGCAAGATTAATCTGCAATTTTTTCTCACAACGCGGAGACTCCACAAATATTATTCCCCGAGAGAGATCAAGAGACGTACTAATGAGACACATTTCTGGAACCTGCAAAACAAAATAAAACTCACTTGAGACAGCCCATTATTTCTAACTTTTAGGGAAAATCTGTTTTAATAGCTGAAGTGAACATAATAATAACAACTTTACTATTCTACTCCCTAATCATCAGATAGTGGTTTTAAGGGTTCATTCCCTTTGGAAAATGCTACGATGGCGCCTGGTTCTGGATTAGATGGGAATATCTGATTGTCATGAGCGACACTACAGTTGATTGTTTATGAGCATATTAGACATGTTACCTTCTTCTGTGTAAGAACTTCACCACTTGGACACTTTAGAAGCCACTCACGATCATGAAGTAACCCTGTTCAAACATTTAAAATTACAAAATCTATCCATTGTTCATAAATATTTCAAAAATAAAGTTCCTAGAGACTGTTGAAATGAGATGCCTAATGAACTGTTGTGCAATTCGGAGACAAAGTTAGGCACAACTGATGCAAGACATCTAGGATGAGATTTTGATGTTGTTTATGGACATGACTTATTACAGCTTTGCTACTTGATGGCTCATGCACTATTCATAAGAAATCCTGCCACTGAGTCTGCTAGATCCACTATTCAGTCATCTTCTTACCAAAAGATATTGCTAAAAATCCTTATTGACATAAAATGTAGTCAAACACTGTCCAACGGTGCCAATTGTGGTGCCCTGCCTATGTAAATGCATTTATGTCTATTAGAGTCCTACAATGATTTGAAAAACTACAGAAGATATGAATCCGTCACTCAGAATTATTAGGAGTCAGGAGAACAACAGGTTCTGTGTCTCCTATTTGAAAGCTGTCCATTTGAAAGTTTAATCCTCAATCGGTCTTCTAATAAATCAATATAAGTACAAAACAATCCAATACCAACTTATATACGGTTGTATCATATAAATGTTTTGACCACATAACCTACTCCTTTCCTCGTAAGGGGGGCTTGGACATACATGTTATACAATCAATATAAGATTAAACTATAGGTGATTTCTTACTGGTTACGGACACAACATTGCTATAATTTTTCATTTTCAAGTTGAAATATACAGTCAGTTAGTACAGTTTAGAATACGAAAAATAAAGTGTGAAAATGAGCAGTGCAATAACTCCCCCAATTAAAAATCCCATTACTGTTAAAAAAATTATCCAAGGTACAGCATAAATAAAGGTACCTGAAGGACTCAGAGGCCAACAATTTACACTGAAACCTCCACATGATTTAATAGGGTACACCGTGATGGATTTCAGATAAACACCTGCTGTCGTGGGGCATTCATTAGGCCTGAATATGCACAAAATGAAGATTACGCTAAAGTGTGGCAACAAAGAATTAAGTAACCAAGTCTTCTAACACTAAATCCAAAAGGCTACCGTAAGTGTCAATGAAAACCCTGATGATTGGTTGTAAGAAAGTAAAAGAACCACAATTGAAGAATTGGACATATAGAACAAAAATCATTATCAACATCAGCAAGTAAAATAGATACTAAACTAGCTGAATTGCTCCTGATCAAGTCATAGCGGATCAGGATTAATAAACTTACTTTTGGTTGAGTTATTGATTAACTTGTTTGCCGATAAACATATATCTTCAACTGGTTTTCGGAATGGCACAAAAGATTTGACTATGAAGTTGATAAATTCCTATAAATGAGACGTGTAACAATATTAGTTTGACAATGTTTGGCTTTCCTTGCAAAAGAGCGTTAGAAGTATTTGCGAAAAAGGACAAAACTGACGAGATAATATCTTCAGTACAAAAGTTGGAAAAAAGAAACAACAAATAAGTAGAAATAACTCTCCTCATAAACTCTTGAAAGTTGAAACTACTATAATCAATAAGTTATATTAACATCATCCAACCATAAGAAACACTAATGAGCGTAAAACTGCTTAAGACATAATATTGAGCTCAACTATGTGTCTAAAGTCGGAAAATATTCAGCATATTCCAAGTTGAAAATTTTAGTTATTCACATGTTCTGGTTTCTAGTAAATTTAAGTTCGAAACTTCAAATACAATCATGTGGGAAACATTTCTTTTTAACACTAGTAAGGGTAATTGCTCAAATTTTAAAACTAGGACTTTATTGCAGACTTAACGTGAAAAGTTTCAAAAGAAGCAGCAATATTGACATTAGGAGGATCAAGCGTATGCTAATTCTAACCCTGAATACACAAGATAGAAAACACAAGAGCACAAATAACAGGTTCATTTCATTTCAGTAATGTAGACCAATTTCCTAGAGGTTTGCATCTTATTCAAGATTACATAAAAATGATAAAATAAGTTATTTTGCAACATATACGAAGGATGAGTATATTAAAGGTATTAAAAAGTGTGAAAGTGTGGGGGGAGAAAAATGTCTGTGCTTATATGATTTATGCAATACAAATGTAAGAAGTTACGGAAGTTTTACCTTGGCATCTTCAAATGTTGACATATAACCAAAGGATATTCTGACAGCACCAGTTGGCTTTCCACATACAATGTCATGATCGTCCCAGCAAACATGGCCAGCCTAGAATTAAAAAATATAAACAAATAAGAGTATACTGCACGCCTTTACTTCTAAATTTAACCAAACCACAATCACTGCCATGTATAAAATAGGATGAAGTAGGATATGAGTAATGACTACCTCGATGTTTGAAAGAAGATCCCAATGAGATAAACCAAGATATTTGGAGCATGCACCCGGGTTACAAAAGCATCCGGTCTACAAAAAGCAGTGAAATATTTTTCAAGGGTATGGCATTGAGTATACAACAAAACTAGTTCACAATTTTCTCGTGCATTCATCTGGTTAAGTATGTCCGTCTGTGAAAATTTATTTCAGCTATTTTTAAAAAAAAAACTAAATATTGAATTGTATGTTTTGTAACCTCCAAAGTGACACCATATACTGATATTTTGTTTATGATTCCAATTTGGTACGCAAAGAATATGATGAGGTAAATAATACATCTCTTAATCATTCATCTTGCATGTTGCATGTATAACGGCTTTTGAGCTCACTATGTTGTCAATTTGGTTTACAGGATCGCAAAGAAAAAAAAAAACCCAACAGACAAGAACTCTCGCTCGGAGCTTCCTTTTGAAGAGAAATCCTGATCCCTGATTGGTTTCTGTAGTTTTTTCTTTTCTCCTTTTGTTTTTATTCTGTCTGGGGGGAGGAGGGGTAGTTTGGACATCAACCTATACAAAAAAGTATAGAATGATTGCATTTATAATTCTTACCCGCAACTGGATTCCAGATAATGAAGCTAGCTTTTCGACCTCACGATATCCAAACCAAGTGCCATCTGGGCGTTTCAAATTAAATGCTACTGTTGGACCAAATTCACATGGACGGTATCTGCAAGAAATACCCACCAGATGACAGAATTTCTAAATAGTTTTGCAAAAAAAATAGTATACCTTGAAATTCTATTCAGTAAAATTATATTATTGGCTGAGATGTAGAAAAAAGTCTGGTGAAAAAGAGAGAAAAGAGTATACTATACTGCCTTAATTAGTTTCAGCCTTCTCTCACACATCTTTATATGGAAAAATAGTAGGGTTTACATCATAAAAACATTAAAAAAAAAACAAAAAAAACAAAAAAAAAAATCTATTGTTGAGTCTATACCTATACTGAACTAATTTTAGGCTAATCTGATAAAGAAAATACCGGTGTCTGTATACATTTATTGACTCAAATGGTAATATAAAATATATGAAGCACTAGATACAATTATTCTTTACACGGCCAGAGATGACAAAGTACAGACTCGAATCCTAACAAAGCTCAGATGCATTCCAAATGGCAAACAAACTCAAAAGAATTAGTTAGTAAATAATATCATTCAATATATCACTAACTTCATCTCGAACTCAGAAATTTACCGTGTATTGCTTGAAAATAAGATCTAGATTTCCACGAGGGTCAACACTACTTCGGAAGGGAAACAATTTAAATATTGAAAATAAATGTATTTACCCAGTTCTCCATTAAGAAACGAACCTTTGCAGCATCTCCTCCATAAACTACGGAAACGAAAGATCCATTTTCATGCCTCATGGCTAAAAGAGCATTTCTCACATAAGTAGCAATACACGTTGTATGCCTTGAAAAAAATGGTACCAAAACATGTGTTAGACACTTATATGTTTAGAGTTAAAAGAGATAATTAAATTATCCATATACCTAGTTATTGCTGCTATAGTTAAAGTGTTGATAATCTTGAACCCATGGTGGATGGAAGCTATGTTCAGGAATGATAGGGTGCCATCCTCAAATGATTCTTCAACACTTTCCCTTCTTTTAAAGAAATCAATGTCAGCAATGGATGCAGCTACTGTGCCTGAAACAATCAAACAGGTGAGCCAACTAGTTGTAATACTAGATATATATAACATACCAAAAGGAAAACAAACTACCAACCTCCACTGAAATATGTCTTCTTTAGTAACTGGGCAGCTTCTGTAAATTTCATTGATAAAGAACGTATGAGAATGTCAAAAACATCGAAAGTCCAAGGAAAACATAAAATGGGAAAGTAGAAAAACGTCCAAAACTTCTATACCTGATCGAACAATTAGAGCACCAAGTCCAGTTGGATAGCCGAATATCTTAGAAAGAGCAAGAAGAGAATAAAATGTATCCAAACATATGAGGAAACACACAAAGTAACTTAAACAAATGTGCAAGTAGGTACCTTATAGAATGAGATGACAACAAAGTCAGCCGGGTACTTCACCAGATCTGGTGGCTGTGTAGCACATCCTTTTGCAGCATCAATCAAGACCATCCAGCGCCCTCTACTTCCAACACAAAAAGAAAATTGTGGATAGACTTTTCGAAATTTAATGAGCACCCAAATTAAAATTGAAGTAAAAGAACTAGTTTGAAAGCTCAGTTACATGGACACGCCATATTCCAAAAAAATCCGTGTCGGATACGTGTCTACATATCAGTGTCAGACACAACACACGCACATATATTACTTTGCCGTGTCAGATACTTCGTGTCCATGTCGGATATGGATACACTTACCCGTGTCAATGTAACTTAGTTTGAAAGTAAAGCCATCACAAATAGATTTACGAAAACTACTCGTGTTCAACGTGGGAAACAAGAAAACTGAAATGAGAAACTATTTATTAAGAAAAAAAAAAAAAAAAAAAAAATTGAACTTTGATACCTGCCGTTTGATAAGCCTTCCAAAAATCCTTCTGAATTTTTCTTGACCATATTCACCAATTCAAGATCAAATTTCCTACCAGAAAAGTTACATTCTGAAGGAAAGGCAAATAAGTTGCAAGAAGTATCTGCAGCCAACAAAACATAGAAGCAAGTTGAAGTAAGATATGGTTTATGAAAAATAATTCAATAATTGGAAGTATTGAATTTCCATGGAAACCCACATTCAAAACCATAATTCACCCACGCATACAACTATGATAAGGTCTCTTCTATTTCAAAATTCAAAATCAACAATTTCTGAACATAAAAACAATATGGGTAACATACCTAATGAATTAGATTTGGACTTTTCTCCGGAAAACCTTGGTGCACTTCTTCTTTGCACGGGGTGTTGTGTAATTCTGATAGATGATAAGTTGCTTCTTCCTAGCTCATTAGAATTTTCATATGCTTCAATATCTACTGCACAAGCCATAGCTCCTTTGTCGAGAGGATATCTAGATATTCATGAAGGTAAAACACAAAAGACACATTCATAATATATTATATGATTTTGTAGTTTTTATTATTTATTTATTTGTGTGTTTGTGTGTGTGGGGTGGGGTGGGGTGCCTTTCAACAATAAAACAAGCAAGGGCCACTACACCAAGAAGTGATCCACGACAATCATAACAATTAGACCATGTGTTTCAAAAAGAAAATTTAAAATAATAATAACAATAAGGAAAAAAAAAAAGAAACACGGTCAAAGAAGGCAGGTCAAAAACAAGAAATCAAAAGAAAAAAAAACAGTGAATTTAATTGCTGTTCTGTTATTGCCTCACAAAAAAGCATTGTAACGTGAAATCACTGTGTAGCTTATGAATGAGAATCAAACTAATGAGATGGCCTCTCCAAATCAGTTGACAAATATGAATTTGTATGCACTACACACACGATAAACAAGTATACTATGGAAAAATGTATCATTTGGAAAGCTATCAGTAACCTCAAGTAGCAGAGTGTCAATTGTTACACAATACTATAATTGTAGGATACTCTCTGATCCCAAGGACACTATTGTGATTTTCCATCGTGTACATGAAACAGCTCTCTTCACTCCAAGGGAAAGCCTCCCCAACTAACTTTAGTGCCGATGTGGCCCCGGAAGTGAATATGCACTTATAGTCTTTTGGGGATGCATTACAATAATCAAGAACCTGCACACATAAAGCAAAAAATTGCCGACTGCGTTTTTGATGAATTCGTAGGTAACCAACAATACACAAAAACTCATCATATACAAAAGGATAAAAGAGTATTGCATTCTACTATCTAGTCGACAACTTTCATAAATTAATTATTTTCATTAGAAAAACTTCCAACTGCAACATTTTCACTAATCCAAGAAAACTTTACCAACACTTTGTACCTAAATCTTTCAAATAACACCAGTGTTTATTATTGTAGTGGTGAATACAAATACTAACTTTCCCATAGTGGCCCGAACAGAGTTTCCACAAGTCACATAGTTTTATCTCATCCAATTGTCCATGTGGCAAACATTATCAGCATTCACAGTTTACATATTCTCATGAAAACTTAATATAAAGTTCAAACTAAGACCATAAAAAATAACAATTGAACCGCAAACTAAATTACCTGTTGTCGAGCTGCCCTTACAATCTCACAAGTAGCAAAACCAGCATCACTCTGGCTATCTAAATAATTTCAATTGCTAAGGAAATCTCTATTACATGGAATAAAAACAAGGCATGGAATAATAAAAAAATGGATACGAGGATTGGCATAAACATTTGAGGTTAAATCTTTAAGAACAGATTCCATTTGAAGCTCAGAATACAAAGTAGCTCCAGCATGATCCAAATAAACAAGCCCTACAAACTCAAAATCATTAAAACCAATTAAAAATATAATAATCAGTAAATTATATTAAAACTTGATTATAAAGTAACTAACAAAAACCAAACCTTGTAATCTCTTGAATTCAGTAGCTCGAATTTCATCAATGTTTTTTGGAGCATTTGGGTATCCATAATTTTCACCAAATTGTTCTAAAAATCTAATCTTTTCTTCATTCATGTTGAAATTTGTGAAAATTTTCAGCTGTTTTTGTTGTAAATGAAGAAAATTTTTTTGATGGCGGGAAGGAAAGAGACCAAAAAAAAAACAAGAGTTCAGTTTAACTGTAAAATGAAACAGGAAGAATCTGTTTTTCTTATTTTATATAAGTTGGTTATGGTGGAATCTTTCTTGATAGGCATATACAGGCCCACTGGGCCCCTATGGCCCATTTTTTTTTATATAGGCCCACTTACTAAGATAAGTCATACCCTACTAAGTATGCTATATAGCAGTGGGGCCTGAGCAGAGAATTGGAAGGGCATGGAGAAAGAGAAAGAGGAATAGAGAGTGGAGAAGGAGAGATTGAAAGGGCGTGGAGAGTGGAGAGAGAGAGGGAGGAGTTACTGTCGGAGAGAAGAGATGAGGACAGACAGAAACCAACCAAATGACATTTTGGCCACATACCCCCCTCGCCACTGGCTGACTAGTATATCTATCGCGCAAGAGGGGCTGAGAAGCAGAATTGGAGGTGGAGAGGGAGGAGGGAGAGGGAGAGGAAGGTGTGGAGAGTGGAGAGGGAGAGGGAGAGGAAGGCGTGGAGAGTGGAGAGTGGAGAGAGAGAGATTGAAAGGGCGTAGAGAGAGAGGCAGAGGAAGATGAAGATGAGGACAGACAGAAACCAACCAAAAACATTTTGGCCACATAACCCCCCGGGCCTAGAACGTTCGCTCCGCTCACTTGATTAGTATACACTAATCTTATACTAATAATCACTGATTCATTTTTTATTGTTGAATTATTGTATTTTATTCCTTTTTGAGCTTAAACAAAATCATCATGAAGACATGAAAATATATGTGAAATCGAGCTAGTTATTAGTTGTCGCAGTATGGACAATAATTCGATGAAAAAGAAAATCAGTGAACATTTTTTCAGCGTGCAAGTTTTAGAAATCGACTTTTAAATCCCCCAGGATATGTTACTCTGGATTATTGTTGACACAACTAACATCTAGGGATGTAAATATTACCCATGGGTACGGGGCTCCATGGGGATCCGACCCTAATGGGGCGGGTATGGGGGGCACTAAATGGGTATGGGGGCGGGTACGGGGAATACCCGACTGGTCTTAAGCGGGGATGCGGCGGGTACGGGGAAGGGGGTCCCCGACCCGACCCGACCCCTCTAATGGAAAAGTAACCCTCAAACCACTAGACCGAAACCACTTTATGCTATAAAAAATATATTATTGGTTAGATACTTAGACTTAGATATTATTGAGTTAGAATATAGTTTTTGTGTTTGCAAATTCAATTTACTACTTAGACTATTGTGAAAGCTTATTAGTTTTTATTAAATGATCTAAATTTTTTGAGTACAATTACTTAGTTAGGTGAGTATGATGAGTACAAATCATGATTTTTTTATTTTTATTTTTATTTTTTGTCAAAGTAGGTTAATGGAGAATGGGGCGGGTATGGGGACCCGGTACCCATACGGCGGGGATGGGGAATCTCCAACTATTCTCAAGTGGGGATTGGGGCGGGTATGGGGAATAAAATCGAAGTCGGGGATGGGGATGGCAAACCCGCCCCGACCCGCCCCATTTACATCCCTGTAACATCTAAGAAACCTGCATGCAAAAATATTTTAGTGTACGACTTTAGATACCCAGGATATCTACATGCATGTTGCCACAATAGTTTTTCAGTGTACAACTGTACAATTACTAGATATGCTCCCAACATAAGCAAAAAAATTCAGTTGACTTTTTTTTTTTAAAAAAAATCCCATCAATATCTGTAAAGTTTTCTTGCCAATTTGAACGTTGGTATCAAAAGTTACTGAAGTTAGTGTATGTGCATTCATTCTGCCAGGTGTGGCGATAAGATCAAAAGAAATTACCACTTATATCTCATAATTCATCTACAAATGAACTGTGAAGACAAACACAAGACTGTGTGGCTTGGATTAAAGAAAAAATAATGAGAACAAAGGGTTACCATCATCTTATTATTGTATTCTACTCATTGCTGTCTTTATTCTTCACTTTATCAAGTGGAGAAGGAGAAGAAGTCATTGGGTATGGCTATCAAGTCAGATCAGTCACCAATGATCCATCAGGAAAGTCTTTAACAGCCATTCTTGGAGTTACAAATAGTTCATCTGTATATGGCCCTGATATTCAGAATCTCACTCTTGTAGCCAGGTATGAAACTTAAGTAATCACATTTTGATTCAGAGTTTTATCCATGAAGTGTAGCTATACCAAAAGCCAAGGCACTGTTTGCTTTACGTCGAAAATGTTCACTTAATTATACCACTGCACATTTTGATGTGAATGAAAATTAGGACTAGCCATACCAATTGATATTTTGGCTATATATGCTAATACATTAATGATTAATCTCTTGTTCTTGCAAAAACAAGTTTTACTTTGATAAAACAAATTTTGGGAAAAAAGTGATCGGTTTTTCAAATAAACACTTTTTAGAGGATCAAAATCACAGACTCAACCCAGCAGAGATGGGAAATCCCAGAAGACGTTCTCCCACGTCAAGTGCACACCCCTCACCAAAAGAAAATTTTTAGTCCATATAACAATCAAGCCTTGGCAGAAAACTACACCCTCTCCATTCCAGAATCTGACCTTTTCCTCACAATCAATGCCACAGCATTCAAGTTCTCTGTTTCACGTCGCTCAACTGGTGACATTCTCTTTGAAACTAATACTACCCTTGTATTCAAAGACCAATATATACAGGTTTCATCGTCGCTCCCGGCAAATAGATCATCTCTCTATGGTCTAGGAGAGCATACCAAGAGGTCATTTCCTCGGACTGCTAACGAGACTCTCACATTTTGGAATGCTGATGTCCCAAGTTTGAGTACTGATGTGAATTTATACGGGTCTCATCCATTCTATATAGATGTTAGATCACCTTCCCCTGATGGAAGAGTCCCTGCTGGTACAACACATGGTGTTCTCCTGCTTAACAGCAATGGAATGGACATCGTTTATGAAGGTTCTCAGATTACATATAAGGTCATTGGAGGTGTTCTCGATTTTTACTTCTTTGCAGGACCATCGCCAACATCAGTAATGCAGCAATATACAGAGTTAATTGGCTTGCCAGCACCTATGCCATACTGGTCTTTTGGTAAGCTGTTCAAACTCCCTTTTTTTCTCATTTCTGTCCCACGTACAGTCGGGTGAGGTCTGTCTTTCTTGTTAACAATCATCCTCGCATACATACATAAAATTCTAGATTACTTACATATACATCGTGGTGTTTTATCCATAGGTTTTCACCAGTGTCGATATGGGTACAAGAACGTGTCTGATCTCGAGGATGTAGTTGCCGGATATGCAAAAGCTGGAATTCCTCTAGAAGTTATGTGGACAGACATAGACTACATGGATAAATATAAGGATTTTACCTTGGATCCCGTCAACTTTCCTGCAGATAAGATGAAGAGCTTCATTGATCGACTTCACCAGAGTGGACAGAAATATGTGCTTATCGTTGATCCTGGTAAGACAAACTGCAAGAAATTTGACTCAGGCACAACTGCTTCCTTGCAGCTTTTGAAGTTTATAAAAATTGATGTATACTATTTCTGCAGGTATCGGTATAAATGACACATATGCCACGTACACTCGAGGCATACAAGCTGATGCCTTCATCAAAAATGCGAACGGCAGTAATTACCAGGGTCAGGTCTGGCCAGGGCAAGTGTACTTCCCTGATTTCCTAAAGCCGTCTGTAGCAACATACTGGACTGGTGAGATTGCAGAATTCAGGAAGATCATCTCCTTTGACGGCATCTGGATTGACATGAATGAAATCGCAAGCTTCATGACTTCCCCTCCTACCAACTCTACGCTTGATAATCCACCCTACAAAATCAACTGTGGTGGAGGTCAACGACCAATCAATGACAGAACCGTCCCAGCAACAGCTCTTCACTTTGGTAACGTCACAGAGTATAATGTTCACAATCTCTATGGCTTCTTAGAATCCAAAGCCACAAATGCAGCTTTAGTTGAAGTGACCAAAAAAAGGCCATTCGTACTATCCCGGTCGACTTTTGTTGGGTCTGGAAAGTACACAGCGCACTGGACTGGTGATAATGCCGCCTCATGGGACGATTTGCAGTACTCGATCCCAGCTATTTTGAACTCTGGGTTGTTTGGAATCCCAATGGTTGGAGCCGATATTTGTGGCTTCATGAGGGACACAAATGAGGAGCTTTGCCGACGCTGGATTCAGGTAAAGCATAAGTTACTTGGTATTCGCAGAGATTTCTACATGAACTATTTGCTTTAACTAATTGTCCTTCAACGCAGCTAGGGGCTTTCTATCCCTTCTCCAGAGACCACTCAGACATACATTCATCTCGTCAAGAGCTCTATCTATGGGAGTCCGTTGCTCAATCAGCAAAGAAGGTTCTTGGGCTCCGATACCAACTACTTCCCTACTTTTACACATTAATGTACGAGGCACATACTAAAGGGACTCCAATTGCACGACCCCTTTTCTTTTCATTTCCTGAGGATGTTGGAACTTATAGCATTAGTTCACAGTTTTTGCTCGGCAAAGGTGTCTTGGTGTCACCCGTAGTGAAGCAAGGTGAAGTTTCAGTAGACGCGTACTTCCCAGCTGGTAAATGGTGGAATCTATTCAACTACTCACAGACAGTGACTGTCCAAAATGGAAGTTCTGTTAAACTCGATGCTCCAACAGACTCTATAAATGTGCATGTTCGGGAAGGTAGTATTCTAGTCATGCAAGGAGAAGCTAATACGACACAGTTAGCCCGTGAGACAATGTTCCATCTCGTGGTGGCAGTCAACAACACTGGCAATTCAACTGGAGAAGTATTCTTGGATGATGGAGAGAGTCCGGAAATGGGAAAAGAGGGTGGAAACTGGACTTTAGTAAGATTCTCCCTTGGGCAATTTGATTCGCAGGAGGTACAGCTCAAATCAGAAGTAGTGAATCCAGAATTTGCGATGGCTAATGAGAAGTGGATCATAGAGAAGATAACTTTCCTAGGGATGAAACCACCACCACAAGCAAACTTGAACAATGATTCAAGGATGGAAGTACATGAGGGAGATGTTAGAGTGGGAGAGGGACTGAAAATACCTATTGGAAAAGAGTTTGATATAAAGTTCCGGAAGTACTAAGTAGCAAATAATCATCATTTTTAGTACATACAATAAACTTGTAAAATCTCTTCAATCTTTTGGAAGTGGATAAATATTGTTCTCAGTTTTGTTAACCTTTCTACCTCTTTCTTGAGCTTTCACTCGTACAATTTTATTGCCATCAAACTTCAAAGTACTATATCGAAAATGTCGAAATATGATGATATTTTTTGAATCATAGAAATTGTCTGGACTCTGGAGGAAACCTGTTGGTTTCAGTGTGAGTGTGTGACTACCATATAATGTTGTAATACGGGTGAGATGGTAGGCACAAGTGCACCTTAATTTCTACGCAGGGAAGTAATTAGCATATCGGCTAAGTAGAAGTTTAATTGCATATCTATATCATGTGTTGGCATGCATAAATATATTTCAAGACTTTATTAAGAAGCTGTTGCATAGTATGTACGGCTAATGAAAACTACAGCTTTGGATCAGACACGGCAGAAGAACACCTTCGGACTTTTGGGAGACTTAAAGTATTTTAGATGTTTATTGTACTTTCGTGTTTCTTTTGCTTGTTATCTTGTATCTTCTTGGAATGTGACCTTCTCTTTGCCTAGTACATGTTCAATGTTTTTTTCCCTAATTGGTAACTTTAGTCCTAACCCCTTAAACCCTCAGGCTCGCCATATATAAGCCTTAAATTCTGATCAGGCTCCGCTAAACGCGGTTGAACGTTCAAAGTGTACACGAAGTCTTGTCACTATATATAAACGTGGTAGTTTGGTACCAAAAGTTGGGAAGTTACTGGATGTGGATTCCACTACAGACGCTCAGTGAATTAAAGTGACTTGAGGTGGGGATGAGAAGGCCTATCTTCTAACTTGTAACTCATTCCACAGTTATATATAAAGAAGTAAAAGCTGTGAAGAACAACAAGAAACTGTACTATTGGCCTAAATATAATACTATTAAAAGGTTGAAGCTATAGTTTTGGGCTCTTATCAAATTATTCTCAAACAGCATTTTGTTTGTCCTTACGCAAATATCTTAAATTAAAATAAGTGGCCAAAAATATTCTCAAAAATATGTTAACTACTCTCGTTTCGCTGAGTGGGACTGCATTGACTATATGCAATAAGGCCTTAAACCAATAAGATTTCCCTAGTAGACGAGTTATAGCCTCGTGAGAGTTTTCTAGAGAAAGTACTCACAAACTTCATTTATACTACAACGATTAAGAAATAAAAGTAATTGTCCCCTAATTTATCTCAGATATCTATACATCTAACGAGCAATTAAACAAAGATCATCAATTTAACTCATACATTAATATATGCATAATAATCAAATCATCTTAAGATAAACAACTATGCTATGAAATGCAGTGGCAGATCTTTTTCTGAAACTTTTGGATAGCGTGCCTAAGTACGTAGGTTCTCACAAGGAATGTATCAAAACACATAACACTCTGATTTTTCCACTCAAATTTGCTAACTCCAGTGTGCAGTGGGCACACGTTTCCTCATAATCTCAATGACAATCCAAGAAAACCGAAGTCAATCAAACACATCTACCACTTACTATCACACCAACCTATTCCTAATTGAGCTAGATGTCTTTATTATGTGATACGGGGCGTAGGTGTTGGTTAAAGAATGAAGGAAATGAATATTCAAAAAGACAAATCTGATAAAATAGGGTCTTCATATTATGTAACTAGAGAAAACTTCGTTTTTATTTTGCTTCTACACTTTGTTTCCATCCTTAGCCTTTTTATTTTGGCTTTTTTACTCATTTTATTCTATTTTTTTAGAGTTTTTATTTTATTTTTCTTTTATTTTCTTTTCTTTGGATGGAATTTTTTTTTTTCCTGAAGCAACTAACTAATTTTTGTTTACACATGTTTTTCTCTTATCTTTTCTTCACTCATCCTATTTCTCAGACTTATCCAGATAGGTAGGATGATTTTATTTTTTATTTTATTTTATTGGGTGAAGGATTTGTGGTTTGTGGAAAGGCTAATGAAAGGCTAATGAAAGGCTTAGTGGGGAGACTAGCGGATAATAAATTTCATATAAGTATGAATTTTTAGCTATATCGATCCAAAGAAGGCCTAAATTCTCGCTTAGGATATGATATGGTGATCAAGCAAGTGGATGTGTGATTTCTCTACTCGGAATTGACTTCTCCCTTGTGTCATCACTCAGATATTAATTCATATGAGTTTTTTGGCTAGATGCTCACAGGATATGTATTAAGTACTCTAACCTAAGTCTCAGAAAAATATTGCCAAGTACAATCATAGATGCTCATGCAAGATCGATGTTCATGAAAAGATGCAATGACTATTACCTATATATTAATCTAATTTCAAAATTTAAATCCTAATTCAAGTACTATGTGAGATTTCTAGACTAATATCATCATGAAGAAGGGAACAATACCATTATCTCAAAGTGCATAGCATAAACTATATTTTTAATTTTTTTTTTAATTTTTATAAGATAAATAATACGTAATATACAACCTAATATGTGCTTAAACATTTACGACGTGTTTTTATACCACCCCTAAACATAATCATGCTTTGTCCCCAAAGTATGGAATAAAAATAAATGATAAAGAGTACCATATCCATATAAACGTGCTTGTAAATGGGAGCACCTGAAAAAGAAGGTTAATCTATACTAATATAAATAAATAAAAACATACGCAACTCCGATATGAGTTCCACCAGTTATGGGAATAACATTAAATAATAAATAGTGTTTGGGACATAAGCGGACTCTAATGTAAATAAAATAATACCATATGTTTACAAATCAAGCATGCCTATCGTGGCTCCATGAAATAGTGAATTTCACAAAATTGAGGTACCTAATTACATTATGCATTAATATTTCGATATTAATATATGTAATTTTAATACGTTAACATACAATGTGCTAAAATTAAATATATCACCCTCAAACAATTTGGGATAAGGGGGGTTCATGAAATAATTCAATAGCACAATTAAATTATGTAACTAACTAATTTTTATGATTTTTAACATTTTATAAAGAAAAGTACGTAATTTACATCCTAAAAGTGCCTAATTTTTGTAAATGTTTCTATCCCACCCCGAAACAATCGAACGCTTTGTCCTCAAAGTGTAAAGAGATAAGGAAATAATTTACCATAGAAACGTGGCAAAAATTGGCAGTACCTATAACAGAAATATTATAAAGAGGATATGATAACATGAAACACAATTAAACTATTACGTACTAACTAACATGGACTCTACTAGAGTAAACATAACAGGCAAAAAGTGACAAAAAGATTTGAAATAAAATACCAAAATACGCCACCCCAAAACAAAATTTGAAAACTCTTTTTAAGTTTGAAAATTTTTGTAGTCTATACTCTAGAAAGGTGGTATGTTATAAAAACTTAGGTATTTTAAAGTCAGATTCCCGAGACTTACTAATAGATATATATGTGTCGCTTACCATATATTAACAACCAAAAAAGTTTAGGGTCTTTCCATAAACAAATATCACATAAAGCACCCTCAAATAGAATCAAACACCAAGATGTTGTACGACGTAGCTTAGTAGAATGAGAGTGAAGCCTGATAGACCTAGAACGTAACCGAGCATGCACCTTCTTTTTCTTCTTTGAATGAAAGGGTGTCCAAGTGAATGATCGTGAGAAAATGGATGGTTATGAAAAATACGTGGGATATGGATAAGTTTTAGAAGGATGGAATGGAAAAAATGAGAATGTGGATTTAGTACAAAACTCATTCATGGTGTAAGTATGAACTGTCTCAAATCTAAAAATGAAGGTGTCAGGTAGCTTGTCCTATCAGGAGGGTATAGAAAATCATGAAGCACAGGAGAAGTAAGAAGGTCAAGTACAAACTCAGGGTTCCTTTGAGAAGGTGGAAGGTGGGGAATATTGGTGATGGAAGGTGAATGAGTGACATGAGGATGTGAGGTGGGTGAATAGTGTTCAACTAGTGTTCTCAGTTATAGATCATCAGAAGCCTTGAGATATGCAAGATATTTCTCAGTAGGTGGGTTAGAAGAATCACTGGGATAGAGGTTGAAAAAATTTCTTCCGTCATGGCGTCGAGGGATGAATGGATGCCAATA
The DNA here is from genome assembly GCF_015680905.1 of Coptis chinensis. Lineage (NCBI taxonomy): Eukaryota > Viridiplantae > Streptophyta > Magnoliopsida > Ranunculales > Ranunculaceae > Coptis > Coptis chinensis. The sequence goes on from NC_141464.1 coordinate 83,172,854, forward strand.
GGAGGGGGCTCGTGAGGTGGCGAAGAAAGGTTGCAAAAGAGTCGAAGGAAATCTCCCTCAATTTCATCTACATCTAGGGAGTCGAAATTTGTGATCTTTGTCTTTTTCCATAAGAGGGGTATCTACTAGTGTGGGGACAAAAGTATCGGTCACACTAATGTGAGATACAAAACTCTCAATGGACTCCACTTCTTCTTCTATAGGCAAACCTAGTTGTCCCTGCTTTTGTCTAAACATGTTAACTTCCACAAAAATATTTCCAAAAGAAAGAGTCATTGAGCCATCCTGACAATTGATTTGGGCATTAGCGGTTGCCAATAAAGGACTCCCTAAGATGATGGAAATGGAATCATGAGCAACTTCTGTGTCAAGACTAATGAAGTCACCCTCACTTCTATGATTTCCAAGTTCTTGAGTTCAAGAATATCATTAACGTTGGTCATACGCATACTCAAGATGCAATACTCTTACTCTTTGGCAAGAGTTCAGTTACTACTCTACGCGAGTTTGCAGTGTGAACATATTGTATTTATTAGTATTCTTGGAGATTGTATATGGTAAGATATTGGTGTCTCCTCAAGCCATAACTTCATTTTTGTAAGAAACTGATAATAAAATTGTTTCTAGGTAAACTAAGGAATTGCCAGTGTCGATGTGTCATGTGTACATGTACTCTACCCCGAATGGTTAGAAACTCGATTTAAATATTTTGAGTTTTTTTTTTCTCTCCCCTTGCAATGGCAGGGAAGGGAATGCATGACATCTTTGAGCTAGGGTATGAACAATATCAACTCCTCATTGTCAATTGCTTATAGTTTGATATTGTAGGTGGATTGGAAATTGAATTGTTTCAAAATGTCTTTTTGGCATTAAGTCGTGACAACTTGGTTTAGTCTAGACAAACACTCACATGTTTTTAATAAATTAATTAAATCAAGCCACCCATGCTCTTCAAGGGAAGGACAATCCTCGATTTTGCTAATGAGCTTCACGAGAAGAAATCGAATCAAGCTTTTCATCATTCTCGTTGAACATTTTTTTTCGTAAGTTCAACTAATATCTCAAAACCTAAATAAAATTATGTATTATATATATATTTTTTTTTTTCATTCTCTTTGAAATGGTTTTTGCATAAGTTTGTCACTTGATTTATTTTATTGATTTCGCACTGTTTAAAACTTTCATGTGGCTATTTTATCGTTGTATGCCATCAGAATGCTTCAAGAGTCATAGGTGCGGATGATATCCATTTTTCTAAGATATATTTTTTTAGGTATTTACTGTCACTTTGCATTTTAATTTGATGTACGTGTCTTAAGATTCATAAGCTCGGATGATATGACTCTGTTAAACAGGTACAAGTGATTGTTCATTCAATTCACTAAAGAGTTGAGACCAACCATTTGAGAACATGAGTGATTCATGGAAACTAACCTAGATTCCTAAGTAGATGATGTTATGCAAGAAAGAACCATAGGTGTCAGGGTACACTCGAGTTTTCTTATTTGTCGTGTGGTTATAGTCTTATAGGCATTGCTCATCAGGAATGGATTCATGTAGTCATGTTAAATAATTTTGTAATTGGCCAGTTTTTGAGTTGCTTAATCTTTGTACATTGTTTGTTAAATATGTTGGTTTAGTTTTGGAAATAATTCATCCTGAAAATGAAAAGTGTATTGATCGCTCAACTGTGCTCATCTTATCTTGAATGTTGAAAAAGGCTAAGTGTTGGCTTTAAAGAGTTAAATGTTGAGATGATAAAGGCAAATAGAAGTCCATGAAAAATGTATATATTGATCGCTCAGGTGTGCCTATCTTATGTCTTGAACGTTGAAAGGTTAAGTGTTGGCTTTAAGGAGTTAAATGTTGATATGCCATAATATAAATTACACTCCAAAGTCATAAACAAAGGTAAAAAATTATCAAAACTTTGTAACGTTATGGGAGTAGCATATTTTGATTGGATATTGCTTCATCTAAAACTCCGTCGACTCTATAATAAGTCCCAAAAAAATCCCTTAAAGTCTAATTTTAATTTTTTTTCCCTTATAGCAATCGTTTCCAATTTACAATGTTATGTTATGTTACACTTAGTGCTATTGAATTTTTAGCAGGCACACTACATGCATGGTGCCTACCATATGGTATAACAACACGATCATTTCTCCATGATTTTTAACAACCGAAAGGAAACTGACCCGACTAGAGATATACCGGTCATGACAACTCCAAAGAATCTGAACGCAAGCAATCAAACAATATCATCCAATTGGGAAGGCCCATGAGCTAGTTAGGTGGGCTCTTAGAAATGACCTAAATTGGATTATAGAATGGTTGTCCAAAAAACAAAATTCGGATAAGATTCAATCGGGCCTAGCCCGGCCCATACCCATCTATGAGTCTATAAATACCATGAGATTCCAAACCACTTGTTTTTAAGCAAAAGTTAGGGTTTCTCAATATTGCTGTACTAGATTCCTCATCGATTAAGGATATGTCTAACGCGTTTGATTGGCTGGACACTTTTGTGTCATCACTCCCTTCGAAGCCCTCCCCTGAGCTAGAACGCCTTTTTGGCAACAATGATGACATGATCAAAGACTTGACACATAGGGCAGACATAATACTTGAATCGGTTTTCGCACCAAGTGCTCACGTAGAACAATTTATTGCTCTTTCTGACTCGTACTTATTTACTAAGTTTATTAGTCCTAAATCGGTTAAATGGCAAACAACTTTGGTTCCCAGTATTTATTACAAGTTTCTTGAAGCAATATTAACTTCATTGGAACTATGGTCCCCTTTACTGACTAATGAGGAATTTCATCGAAGCCTACTTGCTTGTTCGGCCGAATTGGTTTTAATTGATTCAGGTCTATATTCCACACTATTGTTTCCAATGGTTTTGAAGAGATGTGGTATTACTGCTTTTGATGTATGTAAGGTTATAGAGAGCTTTGTTAAACACAAAGAGTTACTTCCTGGAGATTTGATACTTCATTTGTTTGCTTTGCAAGAGAGACTGTTTGAGTGCATGATTTGGGAGAAAGGTTCCTCCATGTACAATTCTTTGATTGTTGCTAGGCCAGATCTTTCTCAAGAGATTAACCGTCTCGGATTACTTGCAGAACCAATCCCATCATTGGATGAAATTTTAATGCATAGCAATTCCTTTGAGAAGCTTGTACATCTGCGTTCTTTCCGTAAGAGTAACATACCAGCTTTATTAGGTTCGTATCAGAATGGAGATGTTATGACACAGTGGCCAGCGTACGAGTCCTTCACAACATGCGAGGACCGTTTGTTTGATTATAGTAGTTTTCAATCGAAGACACCACCACCTCCTCTACATACTGCTTTTGCAAGCCCAGAATGCCCAAATCCAGGATGTGCAGAAGCAGTTATTAATGTTTTCTTTAGTAAGGTTCTTGAACTGGCTGCTCAAAAAATCAGTGTGTTGGCTGCAGTGTTGGAAGTCACACAGCAGATTGAGGAGGCTGTTTGTTGTCTAGTGCAACATATACTCCGTCGGCAAACAGCTCTTTTTTTTAACAGACATATCGATCAGATCATACTATGCAGTTTTTTTGGTGTTGCACAGTTTTCAAAACTCAATCTGACTATTCAGGAAATACTCCGAAGCTATGTAGGCCAACCCCGTTGTAAATCTCAAGTTTATCGCAGTATATTTGTTGATTGGTCGCCAACATGTCACAATGGGAAAACAGGTCAGGAATATGTCGGCTTGACAACATTTTACAATGAAATCTACTTTCCATCTGTAAAATCTATTCTGATTCAACTTGTCCGTACTGGTCACTGTCCTCGTCCTCGATCTTCCCATGTATCTTCTCGTCCACACCCCTCAAACATGATCGCAAACAAAGACAAAGTATCTTCAGCAGATAAAGTTGATCTCTCTCCAACAGAGTCGTCTAAGATTCTCGAATTGGCTTATGCCTTAATCAGTGAGTTGGTTGAGAGACTAAAACTGGTGAAGCATATCAGGAAGACTGTTTATTTGCTTGTGCAATACATTCTTCATCAACGTCCAGCTTTTTTCTTCAACACAGATCTTGACCAGATAATCCTCTGCAGTTTATTTAGTGTTGCAAAATTTTTCCAAATAAACCTGTCGTTTAAGGAAATAGTTCTCAAGTACAGAAAACAACTCCAATGTAAGCCTCAAGCTTTTCGTGGTGTATTTGTTGATTTGGCACAGCCAAGACATGATGAGAATACAGGTCTGGATCATGATGGTATTTGTACATTTTACAAGGAAACATTTGTTCCGACTGTAAATCCCCTGCTGAAGGAGCTTGTTCCTGCTGCTTCGAATCGCAAAGCTCTCCATGAAGTTAACACAAACATAGACGTTCAAAGTCCTGGTTCTTCTGTATCTTCCTCTCCAAGTTTACTTGGCAAGTCCCTGAAGAAAGTTACTGTGGAACATAATCTGGCCAAGGATAATATTGGGCAGAAGCTTTTGTCAGAGGTAGGGGACCTAGCGTTGGCATAAACCTTTGTGGGAGATCCAAGACGTGGTGTTTTGCACGACCCTATGTGGGATCTCTGTGGGTGTTCGAGTGCCCTGTATCTCTAGGTTGCATGGCTCTTACTTTGGCGCTTTGCTGCTGATCATTTCTTTCATCCCTCTGTTTTTGGATCCCTGTTATGTAAAAGTTGTATCCCTTGTAAGGATCTCCCTCGCAGACTTTTTGATAAGTTGTAATTTTTCTACCCATTAATAAAATCCCAATTTAGCACCAACTTTTGTGCAGTTATATGAGAATATTGATTATCTATGTTTGTGCTACCGACTTCTTTGGATTAGTTGAACTTCAACAATACTGATAATGTAGTTTTGGAAAGCCAAAAATAGGTCTGGATCCTGATATGGTATTATCAAATTTTACAACGAAATGTCTGCTCCACCCATAAATCCTCTGCTGAAAGAGCTTGTCCTTGCTGCTGCAACTCCAAATCTAATGCGCCTTCGTGAAGTTAACAATAACTTAGCTGGTATCTTCTCTTACTCTCTTAATTGGCTTGTACTTGCATTTTCTCCTCCTGCTGAGCATTAGTAAAAATCGTTCACAGTAAACGAGGAACTTTTGTTTATTATCATAGTTTTAATTCGAAATCAAAACCACCTCCTCTACATACCGCTTTTGCATGCCCAAATTCCATACGTAAGAGGTAGAGGTAGAGGTAGACGTATTAACAAAACCTCTAAGGCCCCCCCACATTTTTTACGCATTTAATTAGATTGTTAAGCTGATGGTAAGTTTCTTTTAGCTTTTGGGTGTCTTGATTCCCATGGATATGTTATGGTGGTGGGAAACCACTTTATATCTTTATATTTGTTTATCGGAAAAAAAAAAAGGAAACCACTTTATATATATATATATATATATACACTCACTCCTTCCCTGAAATAACGTAGAAGTATGGGAAGATGATCACCGCTCTCAAGGCTTGCTTATATGGGAAAGTTTGCATTTGGTCGGGGCTTGTGGTGAATCACATATGCCCTTAGTTTACCAGTCTTAACTCTCACAAATTGGCTATAAGATTTAGTGGAGTTTCTCGTCTGATTTTTTGTCTGGTTGTTGCTATTTTAAATTCTCGAATTGGCTGCTTCCGCAATCAGTGAGTTGGTTGAGAGACTAAAACTGACGAAGCATATCAGGAAGACTGTTTATTTGCTTGTGCAATATATTCTTCTAGCTTCAAGGTCCAGCTCTTTTCTTCAACATAGATTTGCCTCTGAACTCCTATAGTGTTGCAAAGGTTTGCCTCTGGACTCAAATAAGCTCTTTTGGATTGTTTTATTTCTGATAATATACACACTTTTCTTTCCGATCTTAGGTGTTTTCTGAGCCTAGCTATCTTGATGATTTGCAGATTTTCCAAATAAATCTATCTTTTAAGGAAATTGTTCACAATTACAGAAAACAACTCCACTGTAAACCTCAAGTTTTTCGAGGTGTATTTGTTGATTTGACACAGCCACGTCATTGAGTTATGTTGCTTAGCCTGCGTTCTTACATTGTTTTACTTCAATAATGCTTATTGTGTGACTATAATTTTGGACAACAGAAAACTGGTCTGGATCATGATGTTTTGTACAATTTACAAGGAAGTTTTTGTTCTGACCATAAATCCTTTGCTGAAAGAGCTTGCTCCTGCAAATCGAAAGGCTCTCAGTGAAATTAATACAAACATAGACGGTAGTTTTTGTTACAACCTCCAGTGGCTGATACTTTTACATATTGGTCATCCAGCTGAGCCCTAAGCAGTATCTTTTGTTTTGACAGGTCAACGGCCTGGATCTTCTGTATTTTCATCTACAAGTTTTACTTTGCAACTCATCGAAGAAAGTTCCTTTGGTACATAATGTTGCCAAAGATTATGTTGCCCAGAAGCTTTTGTGTAGGGGCCGTAACGTTGGCATAAGCCTGTGTGGGAGATACAAGACGTGGTGTTTGGAACAAGCCTTGGTGGGAGCTCAAGTTCTTCAGAGGGCAGTATCTCCCTGTATCTCTAGGGGATTTGGGTATATGCCTCTTGCTTTGCTGCTGATCATTTCTTTCATCCTTCTGTTTTGGGATCCCTGGGGTCATGTAAAAGTTGTATCCCTTTGTGAGGTGTAATATCTGATAAGTCGTAATTTCTCTACCCATTAATAAATTAAAATCCCAATTTTTTGCAAAAATATAATGTTCTTGCTCTTGATTCTATGAGAAACTGACTTCAGTTCTGCAGTTCCGTGTTACTGACTTCATTGGATTAGTAGTAGATTACTAGATTGAGACTTGGTATTGTAATAGTAAATTTAACTTCAACAATGCTAATAAGTTTCGGAAAAACAGGTCTGGAATTGGATGATGATATTGTATAATCACATTTTACATTGAAATATTTGCTCCACCCTTATTTCCTCTCAATTGATATTTGCAACTCCCAAATCTATCCCGCACCGTGAAGGTAACAATTGATGGTATCATCTCTTGCTCTCTTAAACTGGCTTGTACTTGCATTTTTGCCCCCAGTCGAGCTTTAGTACCATACCATATATCACTACATAAGGATCGTAGTTCCCGAAAATGCCATTGTGGGAGGAAATTTTGTGATTTAGTAGCAGTGTGTAGGATGGGCGAAACTGTTTGTTTTTTTACTCAACCAGGAGGTGCCACATGTCAAAATTGTCATACATGCATTTTTAAGTGGTCAGCCCCTTTAATTTCCGTGGTTGGGATATCTCTTTTCAGGGTTTAGTCGGGATGTCCGCGACATATGGGCACATAGTAGTTCGGTCGGGATCTCCGCGACATATGGACATTGGACACGTAGCAGGGCCGGCTCAACCATATAGCAAAGTAGGCCTCCGCTTAGGGCCCGTAGCCAAGGCCCCCACAATATAATCTAGCCATTGAAATAAAGAAAAAAATTAAAACCAAAACCCACTATTGTTTTTCATTTATTTTTAACTGTTGGATAAACGTTTTTACATTGACAAATTGGAAACCATAAAATCACGTTAAAGTAGTGTTAAACACTTAAACTCCTTCACTTCCCTCGTATTCTCAAACAAAAAATAGCACACCTCCATAACTAATTAAAGTTCTTCATCACCCCATGACAAATAATCAAGTATATATATGCCAACAATTCAATCTTACCTATATTATTTTTTTGCTTTCTATATGGTTTTTCTCTATAATCTCGTTGTCTCTCTCTCAATATTTGTTTTATTTGGTGTAGAATTATTATGCATTCTCTCTCTCTCTATATTCACAATTATTTGTTAAATAAATCTATTGAAGTTTCAAATTTGTGTGAAGTCTATTCAAGAAATAAAAAAGATAAAGTTTGGATCATATGAAATAACGTAAACAAATCAATAACATGTTGTGAGAAAAAAAAATGTAACAATTTTTATTTGTTAAAATAGTGTTAAATACTTAAACTCCTTCGGTTCCCTCGCGTTCTCCAACATAAAATAACACACATTCATAACTAATATAATTAAAGTTCTTCATCACCCCATAACAAATAATTAAGTATAACACCAACAATTTAATCTTACCTATATCATTTTTTTGTCTGGTTTTTCCCAATAATCTCTTTTTCTTTCTATATTTGTTTTATTTTGTGTAAAATTATTCTGCATTCTCTCTCTCTATTTGCAATTCTTTCTTAAATAAATCTATTAAAGTTTCAACTTTGTGCGAAGACTATTCAAAAAAGAAAAAAGAAAAAGCTGAGATTATATGAAATAATGTATACAAATCAATAAGATGTTGTGAGAAAAAAAATTAAAAAAGATGTAACAATTTTTATTTGTTAAAGTAGTGTTAAACACTTAAACTCCTTCGATTCCCTCGCCTTCTCCAACAAAAAGTAGCACGCTTCCATAACTTATTAAAGTTCTTCATCACCCTATAATAAATAATCAAGTATATATAACGCCAACAATTCAATCTTATCTATATCATATTTTTGCCTTTTATGGTTTTTTCCTATAATCTCTCTTTCTTTCTATATTTGTTTTATTTGGTGTATAATTATTATACATTCTCTCTCTCTATTTGCAATTTTTTGTTAAATAAATCAATTGATGTTTCAAGTTTGTGTGAAAACTATTCAAGAAAGACAAAAAGAAAAAGTTAGGATCATATGAAATAACGTAAACAAATCAATAAGATGTTGTGAGAAAAAAAAATAAAAAAAATGTAACAATTTTTATTAGTATATATTAATCATAGAAAATTCCCTATTCGAACTTTGCTTAGGGCCCCCGATTATCTTGAGCCGCCCCTGAACTCAATGGACTTTAGCTGAAGATACATTGTATTAATTATATGTGCAAAAAGTTGTTTTATCCGTTTGTATTGATTTGCGTCTCTTTTTACTTTTTAAGTGATGGATCCTTCATTTCCAAAGTTATCAAGTTATGAATTGAAGTAGTTAAGAAAATTGGGGGAGGCAGTTTTGGTAATGTATATAAAGCCATTGTAAAAGCCACAGGGGATACCGTAGCTGTTAAGGAGATCAAATTACTTAGTGGAGGAGTTCCAAGTGAAGTCGTCAGAAGTTTGCTTACTCAAAAATTTGCAACATCCGAACATAGTCAGGTATATATACTTATTTTGCTTTCTAAAATAAAATAAAAATAAGTAAAATAAGAATCATAGAATATGTATATGGAAACTAAACAATTGACATGCATGCAAGTTGTTAGAACTTAGAAGTTTAGATGGAAACAATATTGAATTGGAGAAAAGAAAAATAATTTACTCTTACAAAAAACTATTTGGATTTTATTTAATTTATTAAAATTGTGCTCTTGCTTTGAACAACTTGTTTATCTTCTATTTCTTCGTTCCTCAGTCCGTAATTATTTACTGCTTTTCTTCTAGTCAATCATATAATTCTTAAGATTTTAACTTCTTATTTGGTAAGATCCTTAATGTCATGACACTAAACAAATTGTTGGCCACGTATTTGGATAAGAATGCATTCAATCTTTAGTTCTTGGTAGTCCAATGATTGATCCCATATTTCAAGCTTTGAGTAGTTCTCTGAGTTAGGGTCTGTTTGTTAAATTTTAACTAATGGAAATGAAAGTAAATAAGTGGTCCACGATGGAAAGGAAATGAGTGGAATAGAATGGAAATAGTTTTAAAATTGTGTCTGTTTGGTAAACTGTGGAAAGTAAAGTAAATTGTATCTATTTTTTTTTTCCTTTCCTTTCCCTAAATTTTTTAGGTTTGGACCATGAACACAAAACAATTTTCATTTCCCTATTTTTGTTTCCGCACGAAAAACAATTTTTCCTTTCCATAGGCAAACAAACAACAAAAAAAACTATGGAAAATGTGGACCACACCTCTCTTCCTCTCTTTCCTTAGCATTTCCTCCAAAACAAAGAGGCCCTTACGAGCCGGAGTTTGATTTTGTCATTCTCTTTATTTTTCTTTTTCTTTTTAACAAGTACTATCAGATATGTTCAGCGACTCCATTGTGATTAAATGATTATTTTACCACCTCATTGCTCCAAATTCAAACTCAATAAAGGTGATTCTTGGTTCATATGAAAAGTGACCAAGTTCTTTCTTACTTCCAACTTCCAAAACCATCAAATGGGTTTGCTTTTCATATGCACGCACGCTTTAGTAACCATTAATTAAACAGTTTTCTAGCTTTCCCAAAGTTTCATCTATAGGTTTACCCCCCCAAGACCACGGTCAACCTAAGTTTGACTGTGTTTTCCACCGTGAGCACCCATGAAAAGACCTCAGTGCCCTTACGTAAAATACTAGTCATTGCATCCACAGAAGGGCACTAAGGTCTTTTTCATAAAAAGAACACAGTCAACTAAGGTTGACCGTGGTATTGGGGGTAAGCCTATAGATAAAACTTGTGGGGGTAAAGCTAATTAGCCTAAGTTCTGGGGGGTAAAGCTAGAAAACTGTTAATTAAAATGATGAATAGTGGGAGAAGAAAAGATGAACAAGATAAAACTAATAGAGTCTGGTTATTAATTAAACTTTTGTTAAGAAGTCAACTCTTTTTCCAATTCTTGAGTTTCTCTGGGTGTATACGTCTAAGATAGTGGAGGGGAGTTGATGGTGCTGTTAACCCCTAGTGGGTTACTTCATCATTTTATCCTCTCACCATTAGTAACCATTATTTAAGAGAACAAGTTTCTTCTCTTAATCATTTGTTGTTTAATTACCGTTGGTAACACATGCCAAGTAATTAACCAATTATGAGTTACAGGTTTCACGATGTTGTGCATATAGACCAGTTCATCTACCTTGTTTGCGAGTATGTAGACCGTGAACTAAAGAAAGACATGAATGAGAGAGTGAAAAAAGAGAGTGGCTGTTATGATGATAATACAACAAAGGTAAGAATTCCTGAATTAATTTGAATTTGAATTGACGCCTCTAATTTTAAGAACATTTTATAATAATTTTTGTGTTTGTTAAATATTTTATTTTATTGTGAATTGTTTGTTTGGTTCGGTTGCCACATATTGTTTCAACCATCGGAAATCACTTCTCCTTGGTCAGAATGTAACTTGTGATTGGGAATTCCATAGGGGTATCAATTGGTTTATTACCTACATTTCCAGTTTCTATAGTAGATCAAGTATATATATACTTTCATTGTGATAGATGACATTCAACATCCAGATATGGTTACCTCAATGCTGAGGAAATACTGTAACACACCAAGATCTTTGGTTTGGAAGTGCTTGGACAGTTGCTCTTTCAATACTTGAATACCATACTCATCTGAACAATGACAATAATATCATCAATATACAAAACCAACAAGACAACCCCTCTTGTTTGTCTTCCTATAGAACACTGAATAATCATAAGAACAACGAGACATACTATTAGTCATCACAACACGACTGAATTTGTTAAACCATGCTCTTGGTGACTGTTTAAGTCCATAAATAGACTTTTTAAGTCCACATACTAACTCATCTCCCCACCCCCTAGCAAGAAAACCAGGAGGTTGTTCCATATATACTTCCTCGTGAAGATCACCACGAAGAAACACATGTTTAACATCTAGTTGATAAAGATTCATGTTCTGATTAATTGCAATAGAGAGAATAATACAAACTGAGTTGAGTTGAGTTTTGCTACGAGAGAAAAAGTCTTATGATAGTCCAGCCCATAAGTTTGAGTATACCCTTTAGCAACCAACCTTGCCTTCGAGAAATTGTGCCATCAGAATTTTGTTGGACAGTAAAAACCCAACGACACCCAACAACTTTTTTACTAGGGAGAAGTGAAGTTAGAACCCCAAGTACAATTGGAGTGCAGTGCAACCATCTCTTCCTCCGTGGCCTTTTTCCAACCAGGATGTGATAAAGCCTCTCTATATAGGTTTTATGGACAGAAACAGACAACAAAGAAGTAGCAAAGGACTTGACAGAGGGAGGCAAGTGATCATATGAAACATAATGAGAAACTGGATACCTTTGTTTATCACGTGTGCAATTCCGAACACCTTTTCTCTCAACAATGGGAGGAGCAATTATTTGTTTATCAAATGTGCACTGTCGAGCAGCTTTTCTCTGAGCAATGGGCAGATCAATACTAGCAGCGGAAGTGAAAGATTGGTCGGAATCTTCAGACATACAGACATTAGTGGGGTGCAGCGGAGCAATCATCTCTACTTGTGGTGGTGCATCAGATTGCTGATCATCATTGATACCCATTATTTCTTTGGTGGTGGTTCAGTATGTTGCAAATCAACGTACAGTAGACGTCACATGTTCTAGTTCCTCAATTAGGTGGTTTTGCTTTATTAGTTGGTCTACGTTGATAAACCTGTCTAAAACTCCACGGGGGATACATGACTGGGCGAACAATATCTTCCATAGTGACTGGGAGAATAATAGGCTCCTCAAATAGTTCTAGATTAATCTGTCCAGCTAAAGAATAATACATAGTTGATTCGAAAAAGTTGACATATGCACAAATAAATGACTTCTAGATAGTAGGACTATAACACTTATCTGGGTAAGAGAATATCCCGGAAAAATACATTTGTAATACCGGGGATCAAGTTTATCCCTACTTGTGTCTAGATTGTCAACGAAATAGACGCATCCAAATACACGAGGTAGAGGAAATAAAACTTGACAAGGAAACAACACAAACATTGGAGATTTCCCATTTAAAACTTAAGAAGGCATTCTATTTATTAGATAACATGCTGTAAGAACAACATCTACCCAATATATTTTGGGAACATTGGATTGAAACATCAAGCAACTTCTAAAAGAGGGCGATTTTTTCATTCAACTATTCCATTCTGTTGTGGAGTATCAACACAAGATGTCTAATGAGTAACCCTTTTTTCGTTAAGGAAATCTTGAAAAAGACCAGCTGTATATTCTCTAACATTATGAGATCGAAAAAGGTGTAAAGAGGTTGAATACTGATTTGTGATTTCGGAGTAATAAGATCTAAATACTGAAAATAACTCGGATCGATCTTTCAAGACATACCTAACACATACGAGAATAGTCATCAATAAAGGTAGCAATATACTTGGCTCCATATAAACCAATTGTTCTACAAAGACCCCAAATACCTGAATGAACTAGATGAAATGGTTTACAACTTTTATTCTCAATACGATTTTGTAAGTAGCGTGGCGATAGTTTGCACAAACTTCACACTCTAATTTATTTGAACTGGAAATGCTAGGAATCAAACTCCATAAATACTTCAATGGTAAATGTCCAAGTTGACGATGCCATTGGACTGGCGTAACAGTAGCAAGTGCTTTATTTTGCTCATCTTGGAAGTGATAAGTACCACCCTACTCATACCCCCCCACCAATCGTTCTCTTTGTCTGAAGAGACACAATACGAGGGAAAGAAGGTGATTGAGCAAGTCAGAGATCTTGTGAGACTACGAACTGACAATAAATTAAATGGAAAACCTTGAAATAAAATAATCGAATGCAGTAGTAACTGATCATTAAGCTTAATGATTCCTTGACCAAGAATTTTGGCTTTAGAACCATTAGCTAATGTAATGAATGATGGTAAACTGAAATACCGAATACTCATGGACAAGGCAGGGTTACCTGTCATATGATCTGAGGCCCCTGAATCAATAACCCAGTGAGCCGAAGTACTAGTATGGAGATACGTGTTACCAGAGTTGGCTAATGTGACAGTAGGTATAGAAGGTGATGCGGCTAGTGCTTGCATATGTTTCATCATGTTAGCCATATTTTCTTGTAGTTTTTGGAGCATGTCTCCCTGGTCTTTATTCTCACTTGTTGATAGTATGATACTTGATTTGCCTTACGCTGATTTGGATACTTGCAAACGAAATGCGAAATCAAATCTAATAATGAAAGAGGAAAAGCGCCAAAAGCAATACTAATTGGGAAAAAAAAAAAGTGTGTTTTTTTTTTGAATACTGCAATTTCCTAGATCTGGAATACTTATACAAATGACGAGATCGCGATAATCGGATACTGTTTTGGATCTTTAAACCATACCTAGTGGCTCCAATACCATGTAATTGGTTCAGACTACGTATGGATACATATTGTTGAGCGAATAAGGGTTTAGAAGAGAGAATGGAAGATGGAAAAAAAGAAGAAGAAGAAGGTGGAGGGAATTACGGTTTGAGAGAGAATACCTCTACTCAGCCCAATACATTATATTTATAAGAATCATTACACATGGATTAGGAACATACAAATCAAAAAACAAATAAGCTGCCTATCCTCACATATAAGGTATATAGGATATTAAATATATGTAAGGATTATATCTTTCCATATATACTTTAACCGCAGTTACTATATTATTTGTAGAGCTAATGGTTGGGTTATGTTTTGATCATCCTAGGGTATTCGTTTGTATATTTTTTTCTTTTACGATCCTGTCTTTGGGATAACTAGATATTTAGGTCCAGTTTGAGAAATTTGACTGGATATTTAGTTGTCTTGAAAATGGGGTCGTTACAAATGACTTGTCACTGTTTTATTGATTAATGTTTCAAATTATCTCTGGAGTTGCTTACTGTCATGGAAGAGGAATTATCCACCGAGATTTAAAACCTCAGAACATCCTATTCGACTCAATCTCCAAAAAGTTGAAGATAGCTGATTTCGGATTAGCAAGAGCACTCGAATTCCCTCCAACCAAACTGACTCCAGATGTACGTATAATAATTTCTTATGTTCTTTTAAAACATACTGGTTATTTTTAATTTTATATTCGCTACAATATTGGTTATTAGTTATGTTTTTTTTTCTAAGTAAGCAAATATTGTATTGATGAGAGTAAAAACAGAAAAGAGGAGAAGGTACATGTGTATCCTATAGTCCACTGTAACAGTAGCACTGCTAGGATTTTTAGTCAAATCTAAAGTAAACTTGTTGTGGAACCTCCCATGTGGTAATCCATGGTGGTTTTACATCAAAAACTAGTTGTTCCTTTGTCTGTAAGTCTGCTGCATATTTGGCCACTTTATCTGCGGAGAAGTTGCATTCCCTCCATGTAGGCGTTATCTTGCAGTACTCTAGTTTTTCCTTACATTTATCCCATTTTTGCTTCATCCCCCATGGAAGTTGTGAACTCCCAAAAGCATGGACTGCAGCCGCCGAGTCCGATTCAACCCATAACTTCTTCCAATTCCTTTGAACCGCATATTCTACACCTTCAAGTATAGCCAAGCATTCAGCTATATAATTTGTGGCAAAGTCTATGTGTCTGCGCATACCACAAAGCAACAAAAAGACACCTACTATCCCTAAACACAACTCCATAGCCCCGAGGGGCTGGGTTTCCTTGAGAAGCACCATCCACATTCATTTTAATAACATCCCCATCCGGGGGATACCATTTACAGTCCTTGAATATTGGCGCCCTTCCAAGCTTATCCGGTAACCCCCATTTCTTAAGAATTTGAGAATCATGAGCTCCTCTATTCATGTAACCAATAGTCATCCAAAAAGAATTCTGAATATGACTTCTCATCTGACATTTGCATTGGGTTAGAGTGATCTTCTTGCCCTCAAAAAGCCATTTATTTCTCTGCTTCCAATTAATCACCATACCAACTAATACTGCTGCCTCCCACAGTTGCTTGATAAGAGGACTATGCCCTCTATTCACTCTAAGAGCATCTGGCATGTTGTTGAAAGATGTATTAAAACCAAACTGACTTGCCGTCCATTCCCACAAGAGTTTAGAGTCCTTGCATTCCCACAATATATGTTGTAATGTCTCGGATACCTCACAACCCCTATAACACCTTGAAGCCATTCTAAACCCTCTCTTTTGCAGCCTTTCATCGAGGCGGCACAATTTCTCACCAGTTTCCAGCCAAGATTACCGCTATCTTTGGATGAATCCATTTGCACCACACTTTCTTGCTCCATCATGTAGTTGCATTTTTCCTTCTAATGGTCTCAAAAGCAGACTTGACGGAGAAAATCTCTTTCATATCTGGCTTCCAAATACCATGGTCCTCTCCTGCAATGGTAAGTAGTTGATTCATATTGTACCCTGCATATAACATTAATTGCCGCAAATTAAAGGGGATTGCCCATTCACCATTAATGATAATGTGACTAACTTTGGACCTACACCCCTTTAGATGTTGTGGCAACAGCTGGAGCTTTTGTTTGATTGACTGCTCTCCAATCCACACATCTCTCCATAAATCAACCCTTTCCCCGTACCAATTAGTTATGTGCAGTGTATGCTTATTTATTTGTTATATTGTATGTAAGTCATGTTTGATGCCTTACTCCATGCTTATTGACTTTATTAGAGATTTCTGAGAGTTGATTTCTATTCAAGTATTCCTTACTGTTTTGTTTTATTGCACAGACGAAGAAGTCATTCGACTTCTCCACGACGACACAAAAGTCGTTCACCTACTCCAAGACGTCGCACAATTCGTTCTCCAACTCCAAGGCGTCACAAGAGACATAGAAGTACGAGCTCCTCAGTGTCCCCTATTAACAACAAATCTAGTAGTCCGAGCGTTGGTGCTATAGACCGAAGAATGCTATTGAGAAGTTGAAAATTGAAGAGGAAGAAAAGAAAAGGTATACTGTCATTTTACATGTCTGTACTAGCATACTATAATATATCTTTTTTCTCTCGTGTTTAAAGTAAAGAGTAAGTTCAGTATTGTTTCAAACTTTATCCTTTATGTATAATTTCTTGCAAGCTTGGGTTCATCAAGATCCTTATTTCTCTTCTATGTGCGGAATTAAATAATCCATGGGATCTACTTGCTTTCGATTCAAAGTCATGACTCCGTAATTCTTGAACACTATGTATCTACTAGCAATCAGATCACGTTTGCATGTAATTTGCAATAAGGCTCCTATATTTCAACTTCAGATATTCAAATGGTGATGTCTAGGCATTTATTATATAAATCTGCCAAAAGCTTTCATATGGATTTTCTTTTAGGAATGAGAAAGGCTTCATATATGTTTTTGAAGGGTCCTTTACTCTTTGCCTTGTGGCCTTGAAAACCTTCTTGATTCTCTTAGCTCATGAGAAACTTTGGATTCTCCGTCGTAAATTATTGTAGGTGATACGTGATAGTTAGTTGATGGTAGAAAGACGCCCAATATGTTTTGCAACTCTTTGGGTGCTTAATTTTTGTTCGACATTTCACAAGCTGTCGACTTGGTTTTTATGGCCGATACACATGGACAATCATTATGAACCCCTTTCTCCACCGCCAATGTATGAGTTAATTATCTTATGGCTTCTACAATCACCGGATGTTATCGATTGTAAATGTTTAATGCATATGTGCATCAGAACTCAGAAGTGAATGAAACGGAATAGGAGCCTCGGTCTACTTCTGCATCGAGCACTTTATTTGAGCTCTTTGTTCCCCCGTTTAGTTGCATTCACTTTGAAAAGTTAAATGACTTAAATCTGATATTTGGAAATCATGGGCTCGTTTTGTGCAAAAGTTAATCACAAGTAAATAATATTTTGTTTTTCTTTTCCTGTTAATCTATTTGTTCTCCAGTTTTAAAATTTTATGGTTTTGCTCTTGATAGCTTAGGGAAGCTATGACCATTTTCTGGTATCTCATAGGAACAAGCTCGTAGAGAGAGAGAGAGAGGAGCTGGATAAAAAAAGAGAAGCATTAGAGCAGCAGAGGAAGGAGGAGGAACGCTACCGGGAGCTGGAACAACTCCAAAGGTAGAAAGAAGAGGCCATGCGGAGAAAGAAATTGGAAGAAGAGGAAGAAAGATCAAATCAGATGAAGCTATTGGGTAAAAAGTAAAAACAAAACACGGCCGAAGCTGTCGTTTGGATCGGACTTGGTTTAAAATAATGGATGCCTTATTATGTAACATGGTTGGTGTCTGTTTAAGTTGGATTACACATGGTTTTGGACAAAGTTGAGAAAGAAAAGGTTTTGAAGGTCTACCTTCTGCCATGGCAGCCGTAAAAAACACATGGTTGGCTCATATGAAATGAAAATGATTCGAAAGCCATTTTGGTGGATTTGAACCATCAGCCGTTTGGGATGCTAATGTTTAGTTTCTTTCTCCCAAGCGCTCTACTTTTTTGATTTTTTTTTTTTTTTTTTTTTACAACACAAAACTAAGAGTACATTTAAATAAAAAGTAATAATAAGTGCACTTTTTATTGTTTACAGCCATTAAGTTCTTTAAAATTCATATATGAGTACACAACCAACATAATTATTTCACCAATAATTGTAAATGGATTTATTCCTAGTTATAGTGTTGCTTTCAGTTGCAGTGCCACTGCAATTTCAACCCAACATTATTATTTTTTTCAAGAATACATTGGACGCAACACTCATGTTGCAATGAATAACCATACACATTCAAAAGATTTTAACTAATCTTTTCTAAAAAAAAATTTCATAAAATGAATCCATAAGGAATCAAAATTGTGAAATTATGAACGAATTCAATGCAACAATTGAAATAAGAATAGAATTGGATAATCTTTTGCAATTCAAGCAAGACTTTTTTACCCTGAAAACTTGTAATAATAACATCAATCACACAATTGTAAGTAGATAAGTAATTAGATAAATAACTCATTTTTATAGTTCGTCCAAATTGATTAATTAAACAACATACTTTTGGAAAAGAGTTTGATATAAAGTTCCAGAAGTACTGAGTAGCAAATAATCATCATTTTTAGTACATACAATAAACTTGTAAAATCTCTTCAATCTTTTAGAAGTGGATAAATGTTCCCAGTTTTGTTAACCTTTCTACCTCTTTCTTGAGCTTTCACTCGTACAATTTTATTGCCATCAAACTTCAAAGTACTATATCGAAAATGTCGAAATATGATGATATTTTTAGAATCATAGAAATTGTCTGGACTCTGGAGGAAACCTGTTGGTTTCAGTGTGAGTGTGTGATGTTGGAATCTCTATAAGTATTTCTAAATACTAGTGTGTGTGTGTGTGTGCAAAATGGAGGAGATGAACAAAGTGTGTTCTCTCCACTTTAGTGCATTGTAGATAGTCTCACATTGGTTATCCGCCACTAGCTATGACCGACCTACCTCTATAAATACAGGGGTTGCGCATCCATAGAAGATAGAGTTGATCTCAACCCATCTCAGAGAAACAGAACTCGATTCCATCCTATTCTTCTTCTCTTCTTCCTTTAGCCGCCAGAGAAAGTTATATTGTTGTTCTAGAGGGTAGTCTGTTCTAGTGCAAAATCAGATTGTTGTTAACCATTGAATCCTATGAGGAAGACGTCACTGCTGTCTTTCTGCACCATTGGAAGAGGCGAAATCTTTCCTTAAGGACAGCCTAATCCGCACCTTAGTTATTACCTGTTAATTCTGTCATTGTCTATTGTTCCTTATGTTCTACTCTACTTGCTGTGTTGATACAACTATTCTAACAATCTTAAGGAAAGAATTCCGTAGTAGAACAAAGGAGAGTGCTTTAATACGGCAATCAAAAGATAAGTCTTTTACTTTGAGTTATTGTTTGTGTTATTGGATTATGACTTTAGAAATTTTTTGATAAGTTCGCTTTTGTTAGGGAAACCAATTAAAGATTGAATATTTATTAATCTTTTGTGGTTTATCAAATCCTATATAGTTGTAAACCTTTCTCTTACGTTTGTGGGAGTCAAATATGAGATTTCTATTAAGAAAAACGTCAAAGTTCGTCTTTTTGACAGTTGCGTCGCTCGTTACGGAAACTACTGTAACTTTCAGCTCAGAGCTCGGTTTTGCAATCCGTTTTTTGTGTTG
The DNA here is from genome assembly GCF_015680905.1 of Coptis chinensis. Lineage (NCBI taxonomy): Eukaryota > Viridiplantae > Streptophyta > Magnoliopsida > Ranunculales > Ranunculaceae > Coptis > Coptis chinensis. The sequence goes on from NC_141464.1 coordinate 83,192,671, forward strand.
GATAGCTGATTCAAAGAGATTTCCAGTGGTATAAGGCTTGATACCCAATTCGTCCTGAGCTGGTTTAGAATTACAGTTCTTTTGAACTGTGTTTCTAGAAAGAGAAAAATATGGTAATCCGGTTTTTCAATCGGTTAGGTATCGTATTCTTTCACTCTTTGCTATTCTTTTGGGTTGATTAATTATATGGTGATATTCTTGCCTTGAGTTGCATGCTAATTTTTCTTAGGAGGAAAATCCCTAAGCTTAAACTTCTTTAATAACCTAGTCAATAAATTATACGTGTTTATCACTAAGATATTAATTGGTTAGACTAGAAGTAGTTTGATATTAATTTTCTTTGTACATATGTAGATGTATGTAGATGGTCTAAGAGAGACCTTAAGATAGTTAATATCAACCACACTCAAATCTTAGATAATAATTATAATATATTCAATGCATAATTGTTTAACTCTATTGAGTGTACGTGTTGTTAGACGATGGTTATAATTGTACTATTGTGAAAATACATGTTAGATGAAGTAACTTGTAGCTTATATCCAATATAATATATGTTAAAGTTGTGTAGCATGCTAGTTTTGGATATTAATCATCGTGGATTTACTTTAAACTTGATGATAGTTTATTGGTATATTTTTCTAGTTGAAGACATTAATGGGTTGAGCCATTAGATGTTGTGGTAGTACTTGAGGTCTTGTTGATAGGGTATTCTATCTTACTTGAGCTCATGTAAAAAGAGAAGGTGGAGTCCTCAGTTGTTTTGCATATTCAGTGGCTAGATTTGCTTAAATATCGTATACTTTTTGTTGTGAGAGGTACATTTAAAGTTTACTTTTCCTGAACCTATGATATGATATTAACCATTTTTGGCATGAATGCATTATTTAACATTGGCATGAAGCTTAACCATGTCATAAATTATTAAGTAATGAGCATCGTTATCTACGAGAGGAAACAATATGGGAAACAATCAATATCCTCCTAAACCTAATTTAGTCAAGGAGATGTAAGGTTATGGATTGTCTTCTTAGACAATATCCTCCAGTGACTATTTTAGACAAGGAGATGTAACGCTTGTAGATTGTCTTCTTAGCCATTATTCTCCTATGACTATGAATAAATAGCCAAGGTGATGTACAAGTCCGTGGATTGTCTCACTATGCCAGTAGGAATGTTGAATGATGAAAAGAAGAATGATAATGATTATCTTGGGTAAAACCTTTTCATCAAATTCTTCAATTCTTTAAGATTCATTAGAATCATTTGTGGATTTCCTTTCATATAGATAACATGAACATAATATGACTATATTTAATATGATCCATAATCATAGACTTGAGTAAAGTATATTCTTGTCATAAGAGTGCATATTATTGTTGTTGTTTCTTTTAGTGTTTGTAGCAGTATAATGTGTTTTGCATGTAAGTTTGATTAGGTGGAGTAACCATTGAACTGTGGGGGGTGGTGACCTATATGCATGACACTGTTTTACCATAACTTACCTCACAAGATAATTGGAAAGACACTGAACTACAAAGTATGGAAAGGTCTTGGGCCTATCCAAAAATGGTTAAAAATATGGGGGGATGTCTTACCAAGGCTATTGTGAATGAATCTAAAAGAAGTTTTTTTTTAAACCTAGAACTATCTAGTAAATATCCATTAGTAAAACTCATAATAGTGATGTTTGTTTTTAGTTGTCATGCGTGATAACAATCTTGTAGATACCACACTATTATTGAATGTCTTATATGCTAATTTTATTTTGAGAATGTGCTTTCTGTAAAATTGGCATAGAATGGTTGGATGTTCATAATGAACTACGTATGAGGATCCCATAATTTCTGAACAAGAAATTTGGAAGACTATCAGTGAGTATATCCACCATTCACGGTGATGATGTTTATATGTTTCTTGAAGAAGATTCATTAACCTATAAGGAAGTTGTTTGTCTATGAGAAGTGTCCTTTTTTTAAGGATACAACTCTTCTAAACTGGACTCTTGTTTTATTGGGAGATCTATACGTTGAATTGGATCTTCAAGAGAAAACTAAAACGTGATAGTTGTATTTCAAAATACAAGGCTAATAATAATAGCCGAGGGGTTTCAATCAGAGACAAGATTTATACTACTTTGAAACCTTGCTCATGTAACTTGAATTTCTTCTACAGAATTCTAAAGACTCTAGTTGAGTAGTTGTGCGGAACTACAATACCAAGTAGTACCAGGTGATGAGCTAAAGGCATACAATTTAATTAAATCTTTGTATGAGTTGATTCAAGCGCCTATAAATAGCATGATCAATCCAACAACATATTAGTGTCATATAGATGTCAAAGTACCGTTGTTGATAAAGAGGTGTACTTTCTTTAGAGTAAAGCAAGATATATGTGTTAATCTCTCTTTGTTTAGATGATTTAATATCATGAGTGCTAGCATTGAGAATGTGTATGAGACAGAGAAATTCTTATTTGAAACACATAATAGACCGTCATTGGAAATGATAGTTCATTATATTGTTAAACTCATTTCTGTAACTGCTATATTCAGTTGTCAAAATGTTAATGTTTGAATATGGTTGAAGGCCACAACGTACCTTAAACCAGACCAGCCGGATGGTCTAAGGGAATTTCGAGCACTACAGAATTGAATGACTGGTGAATATAGGAATTATAACTCATGTTGGTCTTATTATATTGTTTTAGCACGTAGTAGAAATATTTTTCATTGAAAAGTATGGGTATTCTGATAGTAAGCATGTGTTAACACCTTTTGTGGCAAATATCCATCTTATGAAAATTAATCTACTTGTGTTTTCTCATACTAAATATGTCAATATCATTGGTAACCTATTGTACTTGATGGATTATATATGTGAAACATGACATTGCCTACATTAATGGCATACTGAGTTGATAACTCATTGTTCTTATAATAAACATTGGATGTATATTGTCAGATTATTCAAGTACTATAGCGGAGCCATTGATTATGGACTTATATTTAGTAGATTTCCATCATTGTTGAAAGGGTAATGTGTTATAAGCTGGATCCAGTAATGTTTATGTGTTTACCCTTGGTGGAAATTAAGTGTCTTGGATATCATCCAAGCTAATCACCTTATAAAAGGCATGTGATGATGTTGAGTGGGTTAGCAACCTTTTGGCAAATCTTCCCATTGGCTCTAAATAGCCTCCTGATGTGTCTATGCTTTGCAATTGTCTCATTGCAATAGCTAAAACATAAAGAAATATGTGCAATGGGAAATGTATATACATAAGTTTGAGATATAACTTAATCAAGCAGTTGCTAGAGATTATGTTAGGTTGGACTTAGTTTGGCCACATGTCTGACCGTACCACTTATTTGGAGGCAAGTGGTTATACGTCGAGGGGGATGTGAGTTATGCCCATATATAGGGAGACACTGACGGCAACCCTACCTATGTGATTGGAGATCCCATGAAGTAGGTTCAAAGGGAAAAACAAGTCACTTCGTCGTCCTGCAGTACTATCGTCTTATTTATTTATGAGGCATCCCACCCTATGCCGAGATGGTATTATAGTATACTTTGTATAACTAGAATTGCAATGAGTAAGGATGAGTTATTTTACTCTTATTGGAATTCATAATCCATTTTATAATGAGATAGTGTATTTTAACTACAATGTATACTTGATGGATATCCACCTACGTGAATGTAGAACTGGGTCGGTTCTTATGAGTATACTGGCAAGTATTCTAGAGCATTCATGGAACACATGCAGCGCAAGGGCCAAAAAGCGCAACACCGCAGAATAGGCATATAATGAAAGAGCAGTGTAGGTGCATGTGATCTATTTTACTATAAGGGAATGTTGGTTCAAAGATTTTTTAATCCACCACTTTCACGTATTATAAGACATGTTATCCTATGACTGGTTCAAGCCCGTAAAGCACCAGTATCTTATGTATTGTTTTTTCGATTCTCTCTGGCATTTAGTTAACTCATTTCTTTTGTAATATCCTATTCCAAAATAGTGGGGGACTATTAGTATTTTGAAATAGTGGGGATTGTTGGAATCTCTATAGTATTTCTAAATACTAGTGTGTGTGTGTGTGTGCAAAGGGGAGGAGATTAACAAAGTGTGTTCTCTCCACTTTAGTGCATTGTAGATAGTCCCACATTGGTAAAGGTGGAATTTGAGCCGAGGGCTCGGAGCTCGGCTTGGGCTTGGCTCGTTTAAGCTCGGCTCGAGCTCACTCGTTTACTATATGAGCCGAGCTCGAGCTCAAATAAAAGCTCGTGTAACAAATGAGCTTGATGAAGCTCGGCTCGTTTAGTTCAAATAGCATATTTATAGTGTAAAATAACCGAGGGCTCGGAGCTTGGCTTGGGCTTGGCTCGTTTAAGCTCGGCTCGAGCTCAATTTAAAGCTTGTGTAATTAGCGAGCCGAGCTTGAGCATGGTAAAGCTCGGCTTGTTTAGCTCGAATTCCACCCTTACACATTGGTTATCCACCACTAGCTGCATTGTAAATAGTCCCACATTGGTTATCCACCACTAGCTGTGACCGACCTATTTCTATAAATACAGGGGTTATGCTTCCATAGAAGATAGAGTTGATCTCAACCCATCTCAGAGAAACATAACTCGATCCCATCCTATTCTTCTTCTCTTTTTCCTTTAGCCATTGATCCTATTCTTCTTCTCTTTTTCCTTTAGCCATTGAATCCTGTTAGGAAGACGCCACTGCTGCCTTTCCACACCATTGGAAGGGGCGAAATCCGTCTTTCTTTAAGGACGTCTTTCCTTAAGGACAGCCTAATCCGCGCCTTGGTTATTACCTGTTAATTATGTCCTTGTTTAATGTTCCTTCTGTTCTCCTCTAGTTGTTGTGTTGATACAACTATTCTAACATTTGACTACCATATAATGTTGTAATACACATGTGACTACCATATAATGTTGTAATACGGGTGAGATGGTAGGCACAAGTGCACCTTAATTTCTACACATGGAATTAATTAGCATATCGGCTAAGTAGAAGTTTAATTGCATATCTATATCATGTGTTGGCATGCATAAATATATTTCAAGACTTTAACAAGAAGCTGTTGCATAGTACGTACCGCTAATGAAAACTACAGATTTTGATCAGACAAGGCAGAAGAACACCTTCGGACTTTTGGGAGACTTATAGTATTTTAGATGTTTATTGTACTTTCGTGTTTCTTTTACTTGTTATCTTGTATCTTCTTGGAATGTGACCTTCTCTTTGCCAAGTACATGTTCAATGTTTTTTTCCCTAATTGGTAACTTTAGTCCTAACCCCTTAAACCCTCCGCTTAAAACCTGAGGCGCGCTCCGCTAAACGCGCTTGAACGATAGTCTTGAGAGAGAGAAATCTCCCCAGCTTAGAAAACTTCTTTATGTGAAAGTTCAAAGTGTACACGAAGTCTTGTCACTCATAAACGTGGTAGCTGGTATGGTACCAAAAGTTGTGAAGTTACTGCATGTGGTTCCACTACAACGCTCAGTGAAAGTGACTTGAGGTGGGGATGAGAAGGCCTATCTTCTAACTTGTAACTCATTCCACAGTTATATATAAAGAAGTAAAAACTGTGAAGAACAACAGGAAGCTGTGCTACTGAAAGAGAAGAATAATGATACCCAAAGCTTATCATTTATCTCTCTTATTCTTCTTCTCGTTTTTGTGTTTGTTCTTCACACTATCAAGGGGAGATGAAAAAGAAGTTGGTTATGGTTATAAAGTCAAATCAATCACCAAGAATTCTTCAGGAAAGTCTTTAACAGCCACTCTTGGAGTAATCAAGAACTCATCCATTTATGGACCTGATATTCAGAATCTCAATCTTCTAGCCAGGTATGAAATTAATCACACTAGATTGAGAATATTATTTGCTTAGACAAGTCAATGCTGTTTTTCGTTTGTATATTAATATTTTAATATTGAGATGTGTGATTTGTTTTTAAGTCCTCGAAATATTCATCGTAAGTTTACAGCAATAGTCCACTGATAAAAACTAAAAAAGTCCATCGTTCATTAACAATGCTCTCTGGCCTAAAATTTATCTTACTACTTGGTCCATAAATAATGTGTTAAATGATCAAAGTTGATATTATTTTAGAACAGTTGATCAATCTAATAAGTCAAATTTCATGTCAATATACTCAATGTGCTATTGATGGTTACTTGGTTACTCTCTTCTTTCATTCCACAGTTTTGAGACTAATGACCGGCTAAGAATTCGAATAACAGATGCAGACAAGCAGAGATGGGAAATTCCACAAGATATTATCCCAAGACAAGCATACCTCCCACACCGGTCGCTACCAGAAAACAATGTTTTCATTCATTACAGCAACCAAGCCTTCCCAAAAAACTACTCCTTCTCCATCCCAGAATCTGATCTCATCCTCACTATCCATACCACGTCTTTCAGTTTCTACATTACTCGTCGCTCAACTGGTGATATACTCTTTGATACTTCTACAACCAGCCTTGTGTTCAAGGACCAATACATACAGGTTTCATCATCACTCCCAGCAGATAGATCCTCTCTCTATGGTCTAGGAGAGCATACAAAGAGCACATTCCGTCTAAAACCTGATCAGACTCTCACATTGTGGAATGCTGACATTGGGAGCGTAAATCCTGATTTAAATCTTTATGGATCACATCCATTTTATATGGATGTTAGATCACCTTCACTTGATGGAAAAGTCCCTGCTGGTACAACACATGGTGTTCTGTTGCTTAACAGCAATGGCATGGACATTATTTATCAAGGCTCCCAGATTGCATATAAGGTCATCGGAGGCATTCTGGATTTCTACTTCCTTGCAGGCCCGTCGCCTACATCAGTAATGCAGCAGTATACAGGGCTAATTGGTTTGCCAGCACCAATGCCGTACTGGTCGTTTGGTAAGCTTCTTAAACCCCACCTTTCTTCATAAATCTGAATTACTCCTCTGATTCTGAAGGTTGCTATGCAGTTTTACTAGTAAAATTTAGGATTCACCTTGATTCTCGAGATCTCCTCATTATGTTTGCGTCTATCAGTCCTATGTCCCATGATAATATATATAACAATACAAAATTTAAGTTGATGCTTTGTCATTACTATTTCCGGCATATACTATATATGAATTACATACTCAGAATTTTGGTGTTTAACGCATAGGTTTTCACCAGTGCCGATATGGGTACAAAAATGTCGCTGATCTCGAGGGTGTAATCGCTGGGTATGCGAAAGCTGGAATTCCTCTAGAAGTTATGTGGACAGATATCGATCATATGGATGCATATAAGGATTTTACTTTGGATCCCGTAAACTTTCCAGCTGATAAGATGAAGAGCTTTGTTGATCAGCTTCACTCAAAAGGACAGAAATATGTGCTCATCCTGGATCCTGGTAAGACAACAAAATGAGGTTATTCGTAGAATACCATAATCCTGGCCTAAGCAAAGAGTAGTCATGCAACTAGTGTTGATTGAATGACATTGGGATGGGTGTGCATGTGTGAATGTGATGCTGAAATGTTAGCTTGTTTTGTACGATTCTGGCTACCATCCTTAGTGTTCTGAGGTATACTTTTTCTCACAGGTATTAGTATAAACAACACTTATGCCACATATATAAGAGGCATGCAGGCCGACGTCTTCATAAAACGCAATGGCAGTCCTTACCTTGGTAAGGTTTGGCCAGGGCCTGTATACTTCCCTGATTTCTTAAAGCCATCAGTAGCAACATACTGGCAGGGCGAGATTGCAGAATTCAGGAAGATCATTCCCTTTGATGGCCTCTGGATTGACATGAATGAAATCTCCAACTTCATCTCTTCGGCCCCTTCCCCTTCTACGCTCGATGATCCTCCCTACAAGATCAACAACTCTGGAAACCAAAGACCAATCAATGAGAAAACCGTCCCAGCTACATCTATTCACTTTGGTAACGTCACGGAGTATAACGTCCACAATCTATATGGGTTCCTAGAATCCAAAGCCACAAATACAGCTTTAAGCAAAGTTATAAAAAAGAGGCCATTTATACTTTCTAGGTCGACTTTCGTTGGGTCTGGAAAGTATACAGCACATTGGACTGGTGATAACGCGGCCACATGGGATGATCTACAGTACTCAATTCCGTCTATTTTGAACTCTGGACTGTTCGGGATCCCAATGGTTGGAGCTGATATCTGTGGCTTCTCCAGGGACACAACTGAAGAACTTTGCCGGCGTTGGATTCAGGTAAAACTTTTGTTCTCTATAAGTAATTATTGTATTAAGGAAAATATAGGTGCTACATATAGTAAACAAAGGGAAAAGGAAAAGAAAGTATAGGTCGTAGTGCAACAAATCTCACCTATATAGATTTTTGAATCTAAAGTAGGTCATATGGGGGTCCTCCGCTTTATGTAGAAGTGGAGGCCTTCCAACATAATTTACACACATATTAGGTCCCAAGGTAACTCCCTGATTAGCTAACCAGTCGGCAGAGAAGTTGACCTCTCTCCAGGTAGATGTGATCACTGCATGATCGAGTGATGCTAGTGCATTAAGCCACCTGGTTTCCAGTTCCCATGGTACTTCATTGCCTCCAAAGGCATGCACAGAAGCAGTTGAGTCAGACTCAATCCATAAATCCTTCCACAACAGCTCTTTCCCCTCCCTCCACAATAGCATGACACTTGGCAATAAAACTTGTAGTAGGTTGCAGTCCTTTATTAATGGCCCCAATAACCTGAGAGTTTGAATCTTTATATATTATACCAACATACCAAATTCTTCTATAAATTTGTGTTCACAATTCTGTTTCAATGCAGCTAGGGGCCTTTTATCCCTTCGCCAGAGACCACTCTGACAAGTTTACAATTCGTCAAGAGCTCTATCTATGGGATTCTGTTGCCGAATCAGCAAAGAAGTCGCTTGGACTCCGATATAGGCTACTCCCTTACTTTTACACATTGATGAATGAGGCGCACACTAAAGGGGTTCCGATTGCACGACCTCTTTTCTTCTCATTTCCTGAAGACGTCCAAACCTATAGCATTAGCTCGCAGTTTCTACTCGGCAAAGGAGTAATGGTCTCCCCTGTATTAAAGCAAGGGGAAGTATCTGTCGACGCGTACTTCCCAGCTGGGACTTGGTTTAATTTATTCAATTTTTCAAAGTCAGTAAGTGTAAAGAGTGGAAGTTACATTAACCTCGATGCCCCTCCAGATTCCATAAACGTGCATGTTCGTGAAGGTAATATTCTAGCCATGCAAGGTGAAGCCTCTACGACAGAACTTGCACGCAAGACAGCTTTCCACCTCTTGGTGGCAGTCAACAACAGTGGTAATGCCAATGGAGAAGTTTTTCTGGATGATGGAGAGGAACTGGAAATGGGAAAGGATGGGGGGAATTGGAGTCTAGTGAAGTTCTCCAGTGAACTATTAGGGGATGAGGTCAAAATAAAATCAGAGGTAGTGAATGGAAAGTTTGCTGTTGGACAGAAGTGGATCATAGAGAAGATAAGCTTCCTCGGGTTGAAACCAGAACCAATGTTCAAAGAGTATAATTTGACTGTTATAGGGACAAGCTTGTACAATGATTCTAAAATAAAAGTGACGTTTGATGCAAAGGAAGGGACTGCAGAGGTTACTGGACTGTCCTTAGTTATTGGACATGAGATGGACTTGAACTTCCACGTGTAGCTAATAATCTTGGAATTAATATGACAAATAATAAACAGAATGTGCACTTGTACTCTTGTAGTATCTCCAATATGTTGGAAATGGAAATATAATCAGTTTCATGCCTTGATATTGTTTAACACCTCTTGATGAGCCTGTAATCCATTGTAGTTCCAGAAACTTTGCTATTTTTTGAGACGTAACAAACACTGTGCAAGAAACTCAGAATGTGATGTATCTTGTTCGAAATCTTCTTTAAAATTTGGAAAACTGAGAATCTTGACAAAATCGATGTCTATGATTGACTGTCACTTACCTCCACACCACACGGAACCCGATTTTTTCACTAAGAACTAGTTTCCATGGGCCATTTCCAACGTAGGACTCGAAAATAAAAACAACCGGCACAGGCTTTCATACATAATCCTTTTGAAAGTAATGTTAAGAGAAGTTGGTGTAATTCATCTGCTATATGCTCAGCTCGATCAGCATGGGCTTTCATAAAAATAAATATATAAGGGAGGGATCAATATACCATGGTTTATACTAAATAGCTGATTGAATTAAAAGTAGACGTGCTCAACGGATGAGTCACATTATTAATCATGAAATTTAACATTCTGATCAAGAAATCTCATAATATTATTTAAAAAAATCAAACAACTTAACACCCTTTGCGAATTACAATCACGAGAAAAGAGTATTCTATATATTGAAACTAAAAAAAATGCATCTTACGAATTTAGTTGAGATTTAGTACAATTTTTTATAGCACGTACTATGTCATACAGTTCCTCGTTTTTTATTTAAATACTAGTCTCTTTTGTACGTGTTTTCGCCACGTTAACAATTTCTGATTTTATTTTATTTTTCATTGATTTCTGAACGTGAAACTACCATTTTACCCTTGCAAAAGACAAAATAAAAAAATAAAACAAACAAATGGCATGAGCTGTAATATTTGTATTTGGAAAAAGATAAAATTGGATAAAAAAATTAATGGCGTGATGAATTCACTGTTGAAGCCCTCGTTTTCTTTAAAGAAGTTAGATATTGTTCAACAAACTAAGTCCATCCCCAAGCCCAATCCGAAGCCCACTACATCACTGGTAATCTCGTAATTACCCACACTACCCAAGTCCATTTCTAAACACTCCACACTATATAAACAACTCTCCTCTCAAAACCCTTTCTCCAACATCTCTCTACAAGCCGCATCCTCAAAACCCTAAAAATGGGACCCGCCCGTTTCCGTTCACTCGACTTCGGTGAACGTAACGGTTACCTAAAAGGAGTAGTTTCACGATACGGGTCGTGGGGCTCCATTAGCCCGAGTAACATTCCGTCACCCGTTTAGATATAAGCATCAGAAAGAAGTGTTTGTTGCTGCTGAAGGAGCTGTTGTTTGTAATGTGGAACATCATGTATGTTGGTGATAGTCGGGTGGTGGAACCAGCAGGTATAATAGTAAATAACCCGTCTTTTTATTTTTTATGTGATGGGCAATTTTGTTATTTGGTGACATGTTTGCATTTTGTGTGTGTGTGTTTTTTTTTATGATGTTGGGGGTGTTTTATGTGATGGGTAAAAATATGTATTTTTTCATTTGTATGAAAAATGAAATATATGGCTTAGTAATTGAGTTTAGAGTGATTTAGTTAGTATTTGAGAGCATGAGTTTTATTCTTTTGTTGTGGGTAATGTTTATATCTGTGTGGCTGTGTTGGGGTGAGTTGTTTTAGTTTCATTTTTACTGGGTGAAACTTTGTTTTATATACATTTCTTTACTTTTTGGGGATTTAGTATGCCATATGCGTTAGTTTACATGCGTTCATATATATATATTTGGTTTATATTAGACATACCAAGCATTGTTAGAATAATAGATTTATGATTTATTGTAGTTATGATTTTGGATTTGGCATATTGATATTAGAATAATGTGTCAACAAATTTTTTTATCAATAAGCAATTTCTCGAGTTGTTGTTTCTGTTCATAGCATAAATGCTTTTTTAAAAGGCATAACTTTTTTTTTTGATAAATTCAAAACAACATAATCATTTTCTGTTTATGACGAACACAAAACCTTATCATGTGTACTCATTATCGTTTATAAAAGATATATGAACCAACTGTTGGCCATTAATGGTTTTGAGTCACAAGGACCCAAAATGTGTCCAAATATATAGTATGAAGCGATAACATTGGTTATAACTCACAAGGACCATTGTTTAGAGGTAGCAGCAATTGTACTGTTAATATTTAGTTAGAAAAGTCCACAAAGGATGATTGCCCTGCTACATTACTGGCCGGTTTACTTCGTGTTGGAGTATTGTACATCCATTAGTACTAAAAACTAGTGAGTGAGCAAGCCTCTTAATCATGGTAAGTGTGCCTGTGGTGTTGCAACTGGTTATGCTTTAAGTAGCCTTTGTTGTCTTTGTAACTCACTTGGAGTATCAAAATTGCCCCCTTAATTGATGTTCGCTTCATCTCAACTCCTAAGCACTGATTTGTTGAACCTTTTTTTGGGGCAATTTGGTGTTTTTAGTATGTACTTTTACTGTCAATAAAGGTTGCTTTTGCCACGCCACTGGCCAGTTTATTTCGTGTTGGAATCTTGTGCATCCATTAGTACTAAAAACTAGTGGGTGGATAGGCCTCTGACCCATGGTAAGTGTGCGGTGGTGTAGCAACATGCTATGCTTTAAGTAGCCTTTGTTGTCTTTGTAACTGACTTGGAGTATCAAAATTGCCCCTCTTTTCAGCTCAAGTCATGAGTGCTGATTTGTTGACCTTTTTTTGGGGCAATTTGGTGTTTTTAGTATGTACTTTTACTGTCAATAAAGGTTGCGTTTGCCACGCCACAGGCCAGTTTATTTCGTGTTGGAATCTTGTGCATCCATTAGTACTAAAAACTAGTGAGTGAGCAGGCCTCTTACACATGGTAAGTGTGCCTGTGGTGTTGCAACTGGTTATGCTTTAAGTAGCCTTTGTTGTCTTTGTAACTGACTTGGAGTATCAAAATTGCCCCCTTAATTGATGTTCTTTTCAGCTCAAGTCATGAGTGCTGATTTGTCGAACCTTTTTTTGGGGCAATTTGGTGTTTTTAGTATGTTCTTTTAATGTCAGTAAAGGTTGCTTTTGCCATGCCACAGGCCAGTTTATTTTGTGTTGGAATCTTGTACATCCATTAGTACTAAAAACTAGTGGGTGGACAGGGCTTTGACCCATGGTAAGTATGCCGATGGTGTAGCAACAGGCTATGCTTTAAGTAGCCTTTGTTGTCTTTGTAATTGACTTGGAGTATCAAAATTGCCCCCTTAATCGATGTTCTTTTCAGCTCAAGTCATGAGTGCTGATTTGTCGAACCTTTTTTTGGGGCAATTTGGTGTTTTTAGTATGTTCTTTTAATGTCAGTAAAGGTTGCTTTTGCCATGCCACAGGCCAGTTTATTTTGTGTTGGAATCTTGTACATCCATTAGTACTAAAAACTAGTGGGTGGACAGGGCTTTGACCCATGGTAAGTATGCCGATGGTGTAGCAACAGGCTATGCTTTAAGTAGCCTTTGTAACTGACTTGGAGTATCAAAATTGCCCCATTAATCGATGTTCTTTTCAGCTCAAGTCATGAGTGCTGATTTGTTGAACCTTTTTTTGGGGCAATTTGGTGTTTTTAGTATGTACTTTTACTGTCAATAAAGGTTGCGTTTGCCACGCCACAGGCCAGTTTATTTCGTGTTGGAATCTTGTGCATCCATTAGTACTAAAAACTAGTGAGTGAGCAGGCCTCTTACACATGGTAAGTGTGCCTGTGGTGTTGCAACTGGTTATGCTTTAAGTAGCCTTTGTTGTCTTTGCAACTGACTTGGAGTATCAAAATTGCCCCTTTCATAGGTGTTCGCTTCAATTCAACTCCTAAGCACTGATTTGTCGAACTTTTTTTGGGGCAATTTGGTGTGTTTAGTATGTACTTTTAATGTCAATAAAGGTTGCTTTTGCCACGCCACATGCCAGTTTATTTCGTGTTGGATTCTTGTGCATCCATTAGTACTAAAAACTAGTGGGTGGATAGGCCTCTGACCCATGGTAAGTGTGCTGATGGTGTAGCAATAGGCTATTCTTTAAGTAGCCTTTGTTGTCTTTGTATTGTAACTGACTTGGAGTATCAAAATTGCCCCCTTAATAGGTGTTCGCTTCATCTCAACTCATAAGCACTGATTTGTTGAACTTTTTTTTGGGGCAATTTGGTGTTTTAGTATGTACTTTTACTGTCAATAAAGGTTGCTTTTGCCACTCCACAGGCCAGTTTATTTCGTGTTGGAATCTTGTGCATCCATTAGTACTAAAAACTAGTGGGTGGACAGGCCTCTGACCCATGGTAAGTGTGCTGATGATGTAGCAACAGGCTATGCTTTAAGTAGCCTTTGTTGTCTTTTTAACTAAGTTGGAGTATCAAAATTGCCCCCTTAATCAATGTTCTTTTCAGCTCAAGTCATGAGTGCTGATTTGTTGAACCTTTTTTTGGGGCAATTTGGTGTTTTTAGTATGTACTGTTACTGTCAATAAAGGTTGCTTTTGCCACGCCACAGGCCAGTTTATTTCGTGTTGGAATCTTGTGCATCCATTAGTACTAAAAACTAGTGAGTGAGCAAGCCTCTTACCCATGGTAAGTGTGCCTGTGGTGTTGCAACTGGTTATGCTTTAAGTAGCCTTTGTTGTCTTTGCAACTGACCTGGAGTATCAAAATTGCTCCCTTCATAGGTGTTCGCTTCATCTCAACTCCTAAGCACTGATTTGTTGAACTTTTTTTTGGGGCAATTTGGTGTTTTTAGTATGCACTTTTAATGTCAATAAACGTTGCTTTTGCCATGCCACATGCTAGTTTATTTCGTGTTGCATCTATTAGTACTAAAAACTAGTGAGTGGACAGGCCTCTGACCCATGGTAAGTATGCTGATGGTGTAGCAACAGGCTATGCTTTAAGTAGCCTTTGTAACTGACTTGGAGTATCAAAATTGCCCCCTTAATCGGTGTTCTTTTCAGCTCAAGTCATGAGCACTGATTTGTTGAACCTTTTTTTAGGGCAATTTAGTGTTTTTAGTAATGACTTTTAATGTCAATAATGGTTGCTTTTGACATGCCACAGGCCAGTTTATTTTGTGTTGGAATCTTGTGCATCCATTAGTACTAAAAACTAGTGGGTGGACAGGCCTCTGACCCATGGTAAGTATGCTGATGGTGTAGCAACAGGCTATGCTTTAAGTAGCCTTTGTTGTCTTTGTAACTGACTTGAAGTATCAAAATTGCCCCCTTAATCGGTGTTCTTGAGCACTGATTTGTTGAACCTTTTTTTGGGGCAATTTAGTGTTTTTAGTAATGACTTTTAATGTCAATAAAGGTTGCTTTTGCCATGCCACAGGCCAGTTTATTTTTTGTTGGAATCTTGTGCATCCATTAGTACTAAAAACTAGTGGGTGGACAAGCTCTGACCCATGGTAAGTGTGCCGATGGTGTAGCAACAGGCTATGCTTTAAGCAGCCTTTGTTGTCTTTGTAACTGACTTGGAGTATCAAAGTTGCCCCCTTACTCGATGTTCTTTTCAGCTCAAGTCATGAGTGCTTATTTGTTGAAACCTTTTCGGGAGCAGTTTTATGATTTTAGTATTTACTGTGAATGTCAATAAAGGTTGCTTTTGCCATGCCATAGGCCGGTTTACTTCGTTTTGCAGTCTTGTTCACCCATTAGTACTAAAAACTAGTGGGTGAGAATGCCTCCGACCCGTGGTAAGTATGCCCATGCTGTAGCAACAGACTATGCTTTAAGTAGCTTTTGTTGTTTTTGCAACGGAAAATAATATTATCAAAATTTACCCCTTAATTGGTGTTCTCTTCAGCCCAAGTCATGAGTGCTGATTTGTTGAACCCTTTTCAGAGGGGAGTTTGGTACTTTTAAAATTTTACTTTGAACGACAATAAAGGTTGCTTTTGCCATGCCACAGGCCGGTTTACTTAGTCTTGGAGTCTTGTTCATCCATTAGTACTAAAAACTAGTGCGTGAGCAGGCCTCTGATCCATGGTAAGTGTGCCCATGGTGTAGCAACTGAGTGCTTTAAGTAGCCTTTGTTGTCTTTGCAACTGACTTGTGGTATCAAAATCGCCCCCATTGGTGTTTGCTACAGCTCAAATCCTATGCACGGATTTGTTGAACCTTCTGGTGGCAATTTGGTGCTTTTACTTTGAATGTCAATAAAGGTTGCTTTTTCCACGCCACAGCCTGTATTACTTTGTGTTAGGAACTTGTGCAATCATCAGTTCTAAAAACTAGTGGGTGGGTAGGCCTCTAACCCGTGGGAAGCTTTTGGTATGGCAAAAGGCTATGCTTCGAGTCGCCTTTGTTGTCTTTGCATTTGACTTGGTGGGGTATCAAAAATGTCCGCTTAGGTGTTTGCTTCAGCTTAAGTTTTGAGCACTGATTTGTTGAACCCTTTTTGGGGGGCAATTTTTTACTTTTAGATTCTACTTTGAAATTGTTATGTGGGTAAAGGTTGCTTCCGCTAGGTCATAGACCGGTTTACTCTCTGCCATTCTTGTGCATCCATTAGTGATATGAAGTTGTAGGTGTACCCATGGTGTAGCAAAGGCTATTTAGTAGCCTTGGTTGGCTTTTTAAATGATTGGGTGAAGCACCAAATTTTTGCCAAATATTTATTTATTTTAGCTTGAATAGTTAAATCTTGACCTCTAATTTATAAAGCCTATGTGGTGGAAATTTTGTACTTTTACCATTTAATATGAAAAGTCAACAAAGACTGATTGGGCGTATGCTTTTGTGATGCTGCATGCGGGGTTACTTTGTGCTGGAGTCTCGTACATCCATTAGTACTTAACACTAGTGATTGCCCAAGCCTTTGGCCCATGGTAAATTGCCCATGGTGTAGAGAAGGCTGTGCTTGAGCAGTGTTTGTTGCCTTTTCAACTGACTGCGTGAAGTATCAAAGTTGCTCCTCAAACTGTTAGTCTTGGGTATGGCATTGGTTATAACTAACATTGGTTATAACTCACAAGGACCATTGTTTAGAGGTAGCAGCAATTGTACTGTTAATATTTAGTTAGAAAAGTCCACAAAGGATGATTGTCCCGCTACATTACTGGCCGGTTTACTTCGTGTTGGAGTATTGTACATCCATTAGTACTAAAAACTAGTGAGTGAGCAAGCCTCTTAACCATGGTAAGTGTGCCTGTGGTGTTGCAACTGGTTATGCTTTAAGTAGCCTTTGTTGTCTTTGTAACTCACTTGGAGTATCAAAATTGCTCCCTTCATAGGTGTTCGTTTCATCTCAACTCCTAAGCACTGATTTGTTGAACTTTTTTTTGGGGCAATTTGGTGTTTTTAGTATGCACTTTTAATGTCAATAAACGTTGCTTTTGCCATGCCACATGCCAGTTTATTTCATGTTGCATCTATTAGTACTAAAAACTAGTGGGCGGACAGGCCTCTGACCCATGGTAAGTATGCTGATGGTGTAGCAACAGGCTATGCTTTAAGTAGCCTTTGTTGTCTTTGTAACTGACTTGGAGTATCAAAATTGCCCCCTTAATCGGTGTTCTTTTCAGCTCAAGTCATGAGCACTGATTTGTTGAACCTTTTTTTAGGGCAATTTAGTGTTTTTAGTAATGACTTTTAATGTAAATAATGGTTGCTTTTGACATGCCACAGGTCAGTTTATTTTGTGTTGGAATCTTGTGCATCCATTAGTACTAAAAACTAGTGGGTGGACAGGCCTCTGACCCATGGTAAGTATGCTGATGGTGTAGCAACAGGCTATGCTTTAAGTAGCCTTTGTTGTCTTTGTAACTGACTTGGAGTATCAAAATTGCCCCCTTAATCGGTGTTCTTGAGCACTGATTTGTTGAACCTTTTTTTGGGGCAATTTAGTGTTTTTAGTAATGACTTTTAATGTCAATAAAGGTTGCTTTTGCCATGCCACAGGCCAGTTTATTTTGTGTTGGAATCTTGTGCATCCATTAGTACTAAAAACTAGTGGGTGGACAAGCTCTGACCCATGGTAAGTGTGCCGATGGTGTAGCAACAGGCTATGCTTTAAGCAGCCTTTGTTGTCTTTGTAACTGACTTGGAGTATCAAAATTGCCCCCTTACTCAATGTTCTTTTCAGCTCAAGTCATGAGTGCTTATTTGTTGAAGCCTTTTCGGGAGCAGTTTTGTGATTTTAGTATTTACTGTGAATGTCAATAAAGGTTGCTTTTGCCATGCCATAGGCCAGTTTACTTCGTTTTGCAGTCTTGTTCACCCATTTGTACTAAAAACTAGTGGGTGAGAATGAATCCGACCCGTGGTAAGTATGCCCATGGTGTAGCAACAGACTATGCTTTAAGTAGCTTTTGTTGTTTTTGCAACTGAATAATATTATCAAAATTTGCCCCTTAATTGGTGTTCTCTTCAGCCCAAGTCATGAGTGCTGATTTGTTGAACCCTTTTCAGAGGGGAGTTTGGTACTTTTAAAATTTTACTTTGAACGACAATAAAGGTTGCTTTTGCCATGCCACAGGCCTGTTTACTTAGTCTTGGAGTCTTGTTCATCCATTAGTACTAAAAACTAGTGCGTGAGCAGGCCTCTGATCCATGGTAAGTGTGCCCATGGTGTAGCAACTGACTGCTTTAAGTAGCCTTTGTTGTCTTTGCAACTGACTTGTGGTATCAAAATCGCCCCCATTGGTGTTTGCGACAGCTCAAATCCTATGCACGGATTTGTTGAACCTTCTGGTGGCAATTTGGTGCTTTTACTTTGAATGTCAATAAAGGTTGCTTTTTCCACGCCACAGCCTGTATTACTTTGTGTTAGGAACTTGTGCAATCATCAGTGCTAAAAACTAGTGGGTGGGTAGGCCTCTAACCCGTGGGAAGCTTATGGTATGGCAAAAGGCTATGCTTCGAGTCGCCTTTGTTGTCTTTGCATTTGACTTGGTGGAGTATCAAAATTGTCCGCTTAGTAGGTGTTTGCTTGAGCTTAAGTTTTGAGCACTGATTTGTTGAACCCTTTTTGGGGGGCAATTTTTTACTTTTTAGATTCTACTTTGAAATTGTTATGTGGGTAAAGGTTGCTTCCGCTAGGTCATAGACCGGTTTACTTTCTGCCATTCTTGTGCATCCATTAGTGATATGAAGTTGTAGGTGTACCCATGGTGTAGCAAAGGCTATTTAGTAGCCTTGGTTGGCTTTTTAAATGATTGGGTGAAGCACCAAATTGTTGCCAAATATTTATTTATTTTAGCTTGAATAGTTAAATCTTGACCTCTAATTTATGAAGCCTATGTGGTGGAAATTTTGTACTTTTACCATTTAATATGAAAAGTCAACAAAGACTGATTAGGCTATGCTTTTGTGATGCTGCATGCGGGGTTACTTTGTGCTGGAGTCTCGTACATCCATTAGTACTTAACACTAGTGACTGCCCAAGCCTTTGGCCCATGGTAAATTGCCCATGGTGTAGAGAAGGCTGTGCTTGAGCAGTGTTTGTTGCCTTTTCAACTGACTGCGTGAAGTATCAAAGTTGCCCCTCAAACTGTTAGTCTTGGGTATGGCATCGTTGCATGCGTCCATGGCTACTGTTTACAAGGTTGGAGATGCTAATGGTTGGACTATTCCTGTTGTTGATTATTATAAAAAGTGGGCTGCTGACAAGACGTTTAAAGTTGGGGATGTTACCATAACGTGTTGGAGGTGTGCCAAAACGACTACGATACATGCAATGTGACTGCGGCACTTCAGACATACGAATTGGGCAATGACCCAATCACCCTCAGCAGGTCTGGCTACTTCTACTACCTCTGGTATTCCAGGCCACTGTCTTGCTGGCCAGAAGGTTGATATTAGAGTTGTTGACGACTCTTCCAATGCACCATCGCCACCACCTCGTCCTGCAGCTGTACCTTCTTCTCCTCCTAAGAACAATGGTGCTTCTGCTTCCATGGGTGTTCTTGAGGCAGATTTTGGTTTGGCCGTGTTGGCTGTAGCTCATTAAGGCTAGTTAGGAATTTCTACGCACTTTATTCAGTGTGTGGTATCTTGTCTAATAGTTTGGATTTTGAGTTTCTAGCGAGCAAGTCGATCGTTTCATTGTTGTTATTCTTGTCATGTAGACTACTAAGTCTTTTATGAATAGCTAGCCATTTTAATATTGAAAAAACCTGTTTATTATTTGTCTATATATATCTTTATTGGGATTTGGGAAGCATGTTTTATCAGTAACTCATATATTATATAACAAACTTCAAAAAATGATAACAATAAAACTATTGACAAAGATATATAGACATTTGAAATGGACGGTTATACTCTACTGAACATTCAAATCAAACAGTATTGAGTAGTTCAAATGGAATTGAAAACAAATAAACTAAAAGGGGTTATTTACTTTTTGGGCTACGTTTTAATTCAATAATTTGCAGCTTGTCGCCTCGTTTATTTGCAATTGGGATCCTTCTTCTAAAATAAAAGTGACGTTTGATGCAAAGGAAGGAACTGCAGAAGTTACTGGACTGTCCTTAGTTATTGGACATGAGATTGACTTGAACTTCCACGTGTAGCTAATAATCTTGGAATTAATATTACAAATAATAAACAGAATGTGCACTTGTACTCTTGTAGTATCTCCAATATGTTGGAAATGGAAATATAATCAGTTTCATGCCTTATTGTTTAACACCTAGTTCCAGAAACTTTGCTATTTTTTGAGACGTAACAAATACTGTGCGAGAAACTCAGAATGTGATGTATCTTGTTCGAAATCTTCTTTAAATTTTGGAAAACTGAGAATCTTGACAAAATCGATGTCTATGATTGAGTGTCACTTACCTCCACACCACACGGTACCTGTTTTTTTCACTAAGAACTAGTTTCCATGGGACATTTCCAGCGTAGGACTCGAAAATAAAAACAACCAGCACAGGCTTTCATACATAATCATTTTGAAAGTAATGCTAAGAGAAGTTGGTGTAATTCATCTGCTATATGCTCAGCTCGATCAGCATGGGCTTTCATAAAAATAAATAAATCAATATTAAACATCCTAAATAGCTGACTGAATTAAAAGTAGACGTGCTCAACGGATGCAGTCACATTATTAATCATGAAATAAACATTCTGATAAAGAAATCTCATATTATTATTAAAAAAAATCAAACAACTTAACCACCTTTGCAAATTACAATCATATTCTATTGAAACTAAAAAAAAAAATGCATATTATGAATTTAGTTGAGATTTAGTACAATTTTTTATAGTACGTATTATGTCATACAGTTCCTTGTTTTTTATTTAAATTTGTATCATTTATTTATTTTTTACATTTTTGTTTTTGTTTTTGAAGAAAGTAATACACGATCAGAGAAAACTTGTGATCCCAATGAGGATTAATGGTTACTCAGAGAATATGACTTCATGTAGGGATATGATCATATCTATCTTCTAACTCATTATGCACTTATATAGAGAGAGAAGTAGTACTGTGTGAAGACTGAAGACCAACAAGGGACTGTGAAAGAGCAGAAAAATGCTACCAAAAGCTTATCATTCATCTCTCTTCTTCTTATTTCTGTGTTTGTTGTTCATTCTATCAAGAGGAAATGAAGAAGCAATTGATTATGGTTATGAAGTAAGATCAATCACCAAGAGTTCTTTAGGAAAGTCTTTAACAGCCACTCTAGGAGTTATTAAGAATTCATCCATATATGGACCTGATATTCAGAATCTCAATCTTTTAGCAAGGTATAAAAGATAACTTAATCACATTACATATACTCAGAATGTTATGGGCAGGTAGCATGCAGCAATATATAAGAAGGCAAAGCTCTGTTCTGGCTATCTTCTAGTAATAAATAATACGTGTGTATTTTGTTGTAAGTCCTCGATACATTCAGGCATAGCAGTTAAGTTAAGTAGTCTACATATACATACAGTGTACTGACAAAAACTAAAACATCGATCTACTACTGTTCCAATGAAAGAATTATTCTCTTATAGAAATTTTCCAATTCGTTAAGATGCTCCGTCATAGTAAAATACAGTTAAAACTTAGACTAGATCGAGTGACTACGGAATATTGAATGCATATTGGTGCAATGATCATAGAACATCTTACCTATGTGCTATTGATACTTGGTCTATTTTTTCCACAGCTTTGAGACTGTCGGTTGAGAATTCAAATAACTTGCCTTGCAAAATGGAGTATAATTGTTAACTCTTAATGATATCTACTATCTATATACTAAAGGAGAGACCTTTAAAGAAGGATTTTCTCTCTCCTATGTGGCACTCTAATATGAGAGTTAGCTTTTTTTTCTATCTTATGTAGCACTCTAATATGAAAGATTTTTGAAGAGTTTGAGTGTATTTCTAATTCTTATATTTGGAGAGTTTGAGTGTATTTCCAATTCTTATATATTTGATCAAATAAAAAAATATTACTAAAAAAATAGGTGATTTGTAGAAATACTAAAAAAAATTACTAAAAAAATAGGTGATTTGGAGAGTTTGAGTGTATTTCTAATTTTATATTTGGAGTTTTTAGTGTTCCAATTCTTATATATTTGATCAAATAAAAAAAAAATTACTAAAAAATAGGTGATTAGTAAAAACTAATTTATATTTAATCAAATAAAAAAAATTGCTAAAAAATAGGTGATTTGTATAAACTAATTTCCTATTACAAATCATACAATTTTAGTATCTATAATAAAACACCGACTTATTTCGAATATATCCTTAACATGACTTCAAAATATAGTTAAAAATAATTATACAAAATATATAATAGAAAATGAAAAAAATAATAATATCGTCAAAGCAATAATGACAAATATTTTAAAATATATATAATATTTAATGAAATTAACGACAAAAAACAATTAATGGAGAACGGAAAACTGGATGCAAATGCATCGAACTAACCTCAAATAATATTTAACGGAAAATCGGAAACTGGATGCAAATGCAAGCATTAAACTAATCTTAAAAAGTAATTAATATAAAATCAGAATATGGATACAACTGCATTAAACAAATCTCAAAGAATAATTAACAGAAAATCAAAACTTAGATACAAATACATCAAACTAACATAAAAAAATAATTGTCGAAAAATCAGAAACTGGATGCAAATGCATTGAGCTAACCCTCAAAGATTAAATTAATGGGAAATCGAAAACTGGATGCAACTGTATTGAGCTAACCTCAAAGAAAAAAATTAATTATAAATTGAGAACATAATGCAAATGCGTGGAACTAATCTTAAAAAATAATTAACGGAAAATCGAAAACCGGATCTGGCATTGAACTAATCTCAAAAATATATCTTGGATGCAAAACCTCAAGAAATAATTAACGGAAATCGGAAACTAGATGCAAACTCATTGAACTAACCTCAAACAATAATTAACGGAAAATCGGAAACTAGATGCAAATGCAACTTTATCAGATAATAAACATGAGAAATCGAAAACGTGATGCAAATACATCAAACTAATCTCACAGAATAATTAACGGGAAATCAGAAACTGGATGCAAATGCATTGAACTGACCTCAAAAAACAATTAATAGAAAATTGGGAATTTGATGCAAATGTATTGAACTAACCCAAAAGAATAATTAACAATCAATCAGAAACTGGATGCAACTGCATTAAACTAATCTCAAAAAATAAATAATGGGAATTGGAAATTGGATGCAACTGCATTGAACTAACCTCAAAATATAAATAACGAAAAAATCAAAACTAAATACAAATGCATTAAACTAACCTCAAAATATAGTTGGGTTATATGTTGTGGGGAATGTCTCGATAAGTATAGTTTTGCATTTAAAATGATGTTTATCTTATCTCTTTCCTCAGATGATTGGGAACTCCTTTCGCTATTCAAGTAGCTTCAATATATATGAACTTCACTTTATTAGGCAATCTCACAAAAATTCAATCAAACTTCTATTATTAAACAAAAAAAAATGAAGTTGAAGAATTTTATCAAAGGTGAGTTATTTTTTTTAATGGAGAGTGAGGTTTTCACGTTATAAGAAATTTGGTTGAGTGATCACTATAATATTAATATATAATAGTTATGCATATTTGCAAATATTTTTAGAATAATTAATATAACAACACCCATTTGTAGATAATCTTTGAAGATTCCACATAGTGAGTCATGCATAATTTAAAGAATAATTAACGAAAATCGAAAACTAGATAATCTTCGATGATCCCACATAGTAAATTAAGTATAATTTACTTTTTATGTCATGTTTTCAATGACACTACTGGATGGATCGAGAAGTTGGTATTACACACCACATTGGATAATTATAAGGAAATTGGAAACTAGATTCAAATACATAACCGAGCTCAAGGAGTAATTAATGGGAAATCATAACCTTTATGCAAATTGCATTAAACTAATGACAGAGAGTAACTAATGATAATTAAAAAATTGAATGCAAATTCTTGAAAAATATTTATTGGAAAATCGGAAATAGTATGCAAATACATCAAACAAACCTCAAATAATAATTAATGGGAAACCGAAACCGAATGTGAATGCATTGAACTTAACTCAAAAAAAATAATTAACATAAAATCAAAAACGAATGCAACCGCATTGAACTAACCTCATAAAATAATTGGTGGGAAATTGAAAACTAAATACAAATGCATTGAAATAACCTCAAAGAATAGTTAACGGAAAATAAAAACTGGATATAATTATATCGAACTAACCTCAAAGCATAAATAATCGTAAACTAGATCAAGCGGATGTATTGAACTAACCTTAAAGAGTTATTAACGGAAATCGAAACTGGATCCAAATGCAATGAACTAATCTCAAAGACTAATTAATGAAACATTAAAAATGGATGAAACTACACCAACTAACCTAAATGAATAATTAACGGAAAATTATAAATTTGATGTAACCTGCATTGAACTAACCTCAAAAATAATTAACCGAAATCGAAACTTGATGCAAATGCATTGAACTAACCTCAAATAACAATTAACATAAAATCTAAAATTATATGCAACCGCATTGAACTAACCTCAAAGAATAATTAATGGAAAACTAAAACCTGGATGCAATCGCATTAAACTAAAATCGAGATTAACTAACGGAAATCAAAAATTGGATGCAAATGCATTGAAATAACATAAAAAAATGGTTAACTAGAAATCGAAGTCGGATGTAACGCATCGCATCCGACCTCAAGGCATAAATATCCACTTTTTAGCCTTCTCATATGAGTAATTACAAGTAATTATGAACCCAAAACGAAAGTGAGTTTATAAAAATAGACTCTTACATGTATGCAAACCGTATAGAAATTGTAAACTATCGAACTAACCTAGAAAAAATAATTAATGGGAAATCGAAACCTGGATGCAAATATATTGAACTAACCTCAAAGAGTAATTAATTAACGAGAATGGAACCCGGATGCAAATACAATGAACTAATCTCAAAGACTAATTAACTAAACATCAAAAACTGGATGCAACTCAGACGCGTCTTGAATTAACTTTAATTAATAACTAACGGAAATCATAAAGTGGATGTAATTGCAATCGTACTAACCTCAAATAATAATTAACGGAAAATCAAAACTTGATGCAACTGCATTGTACTAACTTCAAAGAATAATTAATGAGAAATTAGAAACGGATGCAACATACTATATTAAACTAACCTCAAAGAATAATTAATGGAAAATCATAAACTTGGTGCAAATGCATTGAACTAATAACCCTAAAACATATTTGTATTTTATGTAGAGGGATAAATGTCTCGACAAATATAGTTTTGCATTTTAAGTATTGTTTATTATAATTCTTTTTATTGTGATTGGGAATACCTTGCTATTCAAGTATCTTCATTATTATCTTCACGATTGGGCATTCTCACAAAACTTCAATTATTAAACCTAACAATAAAAAAAAAAAAAAAAAAATCGATTAGTTTTATCAAGATTTGGTGCTTCATTTTTATAGAGAGTGGTGCAAGAAATTTAAATGAGTAATTAATATAATTTTCATATCTCATAACTATGCATAGTTGCTAATATTTTTAGAATAATTTAATATAACGGCACCCGTTAAGTAGGACACGCTCATATGATAAATCTTTTCAAGTGGGAGTAGTGTATTATTTGAGGATATGGAAACAATCAATCTGTTTTAGTGATTTGTACACATTAGTACGTAAAACCCGACGGTGATGATTTACCGCTAAATCACCATAAATCTAATAAAACTATTATACAAGCTAGATCGAGTTTAAAATAATTTTATTTGAAAATTACAGATTAATATTCTAAACCACAAAGTGAATAGAATATCTCAATTTGATCCCTTAGTTTCCAAGTACTTATGCACCATAATTGCCGCTTCATTAACGATATTTCGGTTTATTTTCAATAAAAATATATTCGATTAAAAATTTGCTGACTAAATCACCATAAATCTAAGAAAACTATTATACAAGCTAGATCGAGTTTTAATATAATTCTATTTGAAAATTATAGATTAATATCTTAAACCACAAAGTGAATAGGCTATCTCAATTTGATCCCTTAGTTTCCAAGTACTTATGCATCATAATCACGCTTCATTAACGTATTTCGGTTTATTTTCAATAAAAATATATTCTCGATTCAAAATTTGCCGCTAAATGACCATAAATATAATAAAACTATTATACAAGATAGATCGAGTTTAAGATAATTCTATCTGAAAATTACGGATTAATATCCTAAACCACAAAGTGATGAGGCTATCTCAATTTGATCTCTTAATTAGTTTCCAAATACTTATGCACCATAATCGTTGGTCATTAATGTATTTCGGTTTATTTTCAATAAAAATATATTCTGATTCGAAAATGTGTGTGAGACATTTTGTAAAGCATTTTTAGCCCACAAAATATTTAATAGATCCCGGGCGTATGTCCGGGTCCAAAATCTAGTGAAACTCTAAATGGAGTATAATTGTTAACTCTTAATGGTTTCAATGCAGCTTGGGGCCTTTTATCCCTTCGCCACAGACCATTATGACAAGTATAAAAGTCGACAAGAGCTCTATCTATGGGATTCTGTTGCTCAAAGAAGTCGCTTGGACTCCGATATAGGCTACTCCCCTACTTCTATACGCTAATGCATGAGGCACACACTAAAGGAATTCCAATTGCATTGCACCTTTTCTTCTCATTTCCTGAAGACGTTCAGACCTATGACATTAGCTCACAGTTTCTTATCGGTAAAGGAGTATTAGTTGTTGGGAATAATAGTCCCACCCACATTGCTTGGATAACTTGGGCATGAGCTATTAGATAAGCACTTGGGCAAAATCTATTCAAATTTTCATAGTCAGCGAGTGTAAACAGAGAAAGTTATCTAAAACTGGATGCTAAGTTAGCACGAGAAGTGGATCATTGACAAGATGATGAGTTTCGTCGGGTTAAATCCAAAGACTATGTTCAAGAATGATGATTCAAGAACGATAGAAGTTAAGTTTAAGGAAGGGATTGCAGAGGTTGGACAAGAATTCGAATTAAACCTCCACCAATAACTGATAACCACAGCATTATAAAATTTATCAACTCTTAATAAGCTTTTAAGCTAAGTCACTGAATTTCATAGTCAAGATTCTGTCCGTGTGAGACTCAAAAATTATGATTAAGTTAAGTGTATCTTTACCGTAGAGCTGGAAGATGAGTCCAGTGGCAGACTTGTCACAGTTCTTCCATAGTTCCATGCACCATCCTAGGCCACAGTACTAGTATAGTTTTGGGACATTAAAATGTCCTCGAATGCACGGATTGAATGAATATCACACCAAGGTTAAAACTTAGAAAAGGTTCGGTCCAATTTAAAACTTAAAGAAACGAAATGACAATCAAGAATATACGCAGGAGAAATACATAACTGAATCCATGATCATAATGCCATTGCAAATAAACACAATAATTTCATAGTATGTAGTTTCACGTTTGTTAGTTCCATCTTATTGTTTTGTGACTTTTTCTTTCCTGATATAAATGTTTGAAGAATACGATACAGTCCCCATTTGGCACTGCGGATTTCAGCTATGTAGGACAAGGTATGTGTACCATGTCTTGGCATTTATGAAAACAATTTAGAGGGTTGAGCAATAATCGTTGCATACCTATCAAAGCAGGACCAGACAAAATTATGAAATAATGAACCAAAAAACCTACCCTCAGTTAAAAAACACTCTCAACGAGAATAATTGATTTTTGTCCGAAAAAAATAATAGTATTCTGGTAACCTGGTATGCACAGGTGTCGGTACATACCACCTTAATATGTTATCTTAGGTATCTTGCACGCCAAGACATTAATGGAAATCATCACAAAGAAAATAAGATGCATGAATGTCGGTCAAAGATACTACTTCTTTATAATCTGGTATCATGCATCGCCAATGATAAGTAAACATCACAAAGAAAATGGTATACAAAAGTGTCAGTGCATACCACCTCTTGGTATACGAGGTATGCACAGACGTAAATACATACCAAATATCACAAAGAAAATTGTATACACAAGTGTAAGTGCATACCACTTCAGTGCATACTAAACATAGAAAGATAAAATAGGAAAGAGTAAAAAATAAAAAATTCAAACATGTTCTTATTAATAATTAAAACGTGAAATCTGATTTTTCTAATAGTTATAAGCCAAAAAATGTCCTTATCAATAGTATCAAAACCCAGCTATATCCTAGACTATAATTAAAATTGAAAATTGAGACTTTTTGGCTTATTTCTTGTTCTGAATATTTGGTATAATTCGATTTTAGGTTTCAAAACTCAGCTATCTTAGACTATAATTAAAATTGGAAATTGGGATTTTTTTTGGCTTATTTCTTGTTCGGAATATTGGGTATAATTCAATTTTAAAATCATGAAAAAATTTGGTCAAACATTCAAATATTCGTCTAAATTGTAGTTCGTGAAAAATTTGGTCAAACATTCAAATACTCGGCTCAAATTCCACCCTTACACAGTTACACCCTGGGTGGTACGACAACTTAGCGACTTCAACACCTATTACCAAGGAGACTTCCACGAAACAATCTTTACTTACCGCACATCTTCTTAGGAAGTTAGGATTGCTCATGTTCTCAATACCAACCACTTCTGGGACAACGTGTGATTAAAGCCTGAAAACGCATACACAACAAACCTTCTTCAATTATTAATAACTTCATTTACGTTCATACTTACTGGTCCTCGTCATTGACCCCAGGTTTCCATATAGGGCCGCAACATTTTAGGTTAGAGTGTAAGAGTGTTAGACCAATTGCATTATTGTGCAACTTTTCTTGTCCTATTACAGTACGAGCAAAACATTCTGCCTGGAGGCATATATGAAATTTTGACACGAAAAGTAAAAACGAGAACAAGAAAAAAAAAAAAAAAAAAAAAAAATTGAAAGCTTACCACTTGCCATGCATGGGAAAATCTGTTCATGTCAGTTGACAATTGGAAAGCAACCTTCAAACAATTTATGGATCCCTCATCCCTCCACCAAAAATCATCTTTGAAAGGCGCAACCCAAGGCCCAAAGCCCATCAACCCGTCATGGTCATACGAACCCACCCAAGGCCCAAAGCCTGCCAATCCGTCATGAGTCATAACTGTGGGCTTTTATCCAGAAGGTCTATACTAAATTTGAGATCCACAACTACTACTATCTAATGTGCCTCTATCATTTCTATGAACTATTCAAGTCCTAAGGCGTGGTGCAAGATTTTGCTCAAAACTCGTAAGGTCTTAAAATTAGTAAGTGAGCTATCATCTAAATATGTAAACGGAGTTTCTAGATGTAGGATTAAATTTCGAAAAATACCGCGATTCCCTCCAAGGCCACACTATTTTTGACTGGAGGGACGCTTAGTATACGGGTCTATTCTAGCTACAGCACCCATAATGTTTAGAGTTCCACGGTAGCCGACACCGTGGAACTTGGTAGGGAAGATAAATAAATAAAAATCTTAGGAGATCTACTAGAGTGCCAAGTGGTAGATTTTATCCAATTAAATGTCCCAGCTAAACGGGACCAACTGATCTAATCCTTTAGAAATGTATTTAGATGCGCTGCGGCCTAGTTGTCACTTGTCAGTCTTAGACACTATCTAGCCCCCCCACATACACCAGAAGTGAGAGAGGAAATAGAAAAAAATAACAAAACAAGAGAGTGAAGTGTGTGTTGTGTATAGATTATAGAACCTTAAAGAGCTAAAAAAAAGGAGAAGCTCCTCTGAATCAGGTGTGTTTTGAGGGTGTGCAGTGTACTATATATCTTGACTTTCTACAACTGTTTTCTGCCAAGTTTGAGTGGTGAGAATCTAACTAACTAATAAGTTGACACTTTCATGATAGTTTGTTTATTTACATGTTACTTTTCTACTTGTGGTATGATTTGTTCAGAACTGTTTACAGTTTACACTTCATTAAATTTCCAAATATGGGTTGATGTTTCCATACAATTTGTTTTGAGCTTTAGTTTTTTTTCTACTAGTGATATATAACCATGTCTTTGTTTTTCTTCTGTTTGTTTAGTTTTGCAGATTTAGCTTGTAGTACGTAATGAATCACAGTGTTCGTAACTGGAACATGGAGATGAACCATCTCCTCCCACCTCAAGAGAACCAGAAAAGATCCATGGGGTTAGTTAATAGTTTCACCATTTTTAACTGAGTGTTCGTTATTTCAATACTTGTTTTTTTTACTCTCTCTGGATCCCATTGCCAAAACAAGAGTACAGATAAAATGTAAAGAAAAAGGAGTTTGAATTTGCTTTTTAAATTTTCGAATAAACATATTTAGTCCAACTTGTTTGATTGTTTTTTGATAATATAACCTTTAATTGCACAGGTTATTAGACAATAATGAGTTTGTAGAGCTCTTGTGGCAAAATGGGCAGGTGGTTCAGCACAGCCAAACACATCGAAAACCTGGCCCAGCGCATAATGACTCAGAACCAAAAAAGAAGTATGTTCATCCTATGAAGGATGGTGACTCTTATATGAATTTGAGTACTTTGATTGAAGAAGATGAAACTGCATCATGGATCCAATACCCACTTGAAGATTCATTAGATGCCGAGTTTTGCTCCAATTTCTTATACGAATTGTCAAACGCCCATCCAATTGAGAAAGAGAAGACAATCAAGCATTTTGAAGGAGAGAAGTATGTCAAATTTGGTGCTTCAGAAGAAACCAATGTTCTCACCACTAGTAGTACAAGACCACAACAGCCCCTCTTTAGACAGCCCACTAATCCAATTTTTGTAGAGAATTCAGTACCTTCTTCAAGACCAAAAGTTACTGATGCAACGCAGAAAGATCTTAGTTTGGAGGGATTGGATAGAGTAGGAAATTTTCCTCATTTTTCAAGGCCATTGAAAGCTGAAAATGGCTTATCAAATGGTCGAATTAGAGGGTCAGGGTCAGGCCTTGTGAGCGGAGGAGACTTTGGCGAGTCTTCCGTGATGACAATTGGATCAAGTCACTGTGGCAGCAACCAACTGCCAAATGAGACTGATTTGAGTCGGGTTTCAAGTAATGGGGTTGGTTCCACAGGCATGTTTCAAGGTCCTGTAAAGGAGGATACTAGAAAGGTGTTTCCTCAGAGTGAGAGAGGGCTTACCGAGACTCTTGAGACGAATATCACTTCATCCTCTGGTGGATCTGGGGGTAGTTTCATAGGTACAGACAGACAATCAGCAAGCATTCATAGTCACAAAAGGAAAGGAAGAGATGCCGATGAATCTGAGTACCATAGTGAGGTCAGGAACTCTTTAATCTCTCCCATATTTTGTTTCTGTGCATGTTGCATAACGCAATCACTGGTTATAATATTGTAATTGTTATAATCATGTAGGATGCTGAGTTTGAGTCTGCCAATGCAAATAAGGCACCTCCGCGATCAGGATCCATCCGCAGAAGCCGTGCTGCTGAGGTTCATAATCTGTCAGAGAGGGTGAGAATCATAATATAACCATTTCCAGCATTAGTGTATGTATATACCTTTCTTATGGGAACTGTTTACTAATGCAGAGGAGGAGGGACAGAATCAATGAGAAGATGAGAGCACTTCAAGAATTAATACCTCATTGTAACAAGGTTTGCCATTTGCCTTGTCTCATTTTGTACTCAGCAAGCAAAACAAACCACAACATTGCAAGGTTCACTGATAGTTGGTTAAGTTTCGTAGTCAATTATAGTGGTGTACCTTTGTTGCATCAAGCTGTTTAAATCAACCACTAAAATCTTTTATCGTTCAAAATAATTTTGGCTGGTCGGTATCATGAACTTAACTTAATCATGAACTCAGTATTTAATTTATTTAGGGATCAGATATGATTCACATAAAAGCATTTTGTTTTCTTGTAGATGACGAATTATATATATTATGTCTCATACTCTTCGTTGACCAACTCTTCCATTTATTGTTTTGTTACTAAAGTAATGTCAATTATACAGTCAGACAAAGCATCGATGCTAGATGAAGCTATAGAGTACTTGAAGTCACTTCAGTTACAAGTTCAGGTTGGAAGATCCCTAATACTTCGTTTTTGTGTAATGCATAACGAAAGTCCTAGAGCAAGCTAAGAAGCAATGCATCGAGCTAACTAACATTTGGTATCTGTATTTCAGATGATGTGGATGGGGGGTGGTATGGCGCCGATGATGTTTCCAGGTGTCCAGCACTACATATCACGAATGGGTATGGGAATGGGTACACATCATTCCATGCCTTCCATCCACAGTCCAATGCAATTACCAAGGCTGCCATTAGTTAATCAAACTATTCCAGCTCTCTCACCAAATCAACCTCCAACTTGCCCTTCAGTATTAAATGGAGTTAATTTTCAGAACAGGATGCAGAATACCGATTTCTCCCTCTCCTACGCTCGTCACATGGGTTTCCATCACATGCAAACCCCTCAGGTTCTTTCTTGTCATCCCTGGTTCATTCCATATGAGTATACTTTCATATTTTAGCCCCTTGTACTACTTTAAAGAGTAAGGAAAAGAAAGGGGTTATTAGCATCTCGAAATTTTTTGAAGAATTTCAATCGCTGAGTCTTGATACCCCAACTTCACATTCGGGACCTCAGGAAGCTTGACATTTCCATTTGATCTTGAAAATACATCCTAGAAGTAAAGCCTATAGGGAGATGTGTGCGAGTTCCTGATAGTTGGCACTGGAGGCCTAGGCCTCATGCCTAAGAACTGAAGGGCACACCAGGGTTATCATTATCATATATGAATTCCTGTATTATGATTACATATTATGTTTTAGTTTTTCAAGTGTCTGAATCGTTGACAATTTGTCTTGCAGTCATTGAATATATTTGGCTATGGTTCTCAAATAGCTCAGCAGAGTCCTAAGGTAGGACTGCCTAGCAGTAGCAGTGCACCCTGCCATGGAGGCACTCCTGTGGACAATGCTCCAAGCAGCAAATTGGGTAAGACATGTCACCCTATTTTCAGTACTCTTCACAGTTTGAGCATCTGGAACTAAAATTAAAGTGTGGGAAAACTTAACATTCTGTTTCAGAATAACATTTTTCTAGTATCTTTCAAAAGAAATGCAAGATATTCTTTTGTTTTATGCCTAAGTTATGTTCAAATGTAAGTATATGCTGAATATGCAACTAACCAAAAGGGTAAAGCAGCTGCCAACTGAAATCCTTCTTGTTTTCCGTACATACTAAATGGTGTTTTTTCTTTTAAACAAAGTCATTATGATATTTTTACTTTGAGTTGCAAGGTCTACCTATCCTTTAATAATCTACTCTCTAAAATGATGTTATACATGATGATAAGAATGAAGGATTGTTTGCAGATGAACATGCGCAGTGGGTTGGATGATCTTGAGATAAATGTTGGGAGATCATCCAACAGCCTAGTCTGTCATGGCATCAACTGTTTCCTCTCAGACTATACAAATTAAGTGCTTCTGCTTTAATGCTATGTATTTTCTCAAAGTTAATGTCTTATGCTCGACCCACTATTCGTTTCACGTAAAGATTTGTGCTATGTCAATCTCAAGCAAATGACAATTGTAAATATCGCTGTCTCTGCTTTCACCATTGCTTGATGTCTATCTTCAATGATGTTAACAGGTTAGCCCAGGAAATCCAAGCTTATCAGATGCATAAGGTCCCCACATCAACTGGGCAACCTTCTCAATGTTGGTCATCATCATGGATCAATCTAGACCCACCGAGTACTCAAATGAATGATTATGGATTGATTCTACCTCGAGATTTTGTTTTCTCTTACACATATTCTTGATAGAGAGATGTGCAAGTTTCCCATGTGTACATACGAGTTAAACAACAATCAGAGGCCCCCCAATATTTTCAGTTAGGCTTCTAACTTAATCTTTAAGCATGTGAAAACAAGAGTAGCAGTGTTTATTCACAGTCTCCTATATGTGTTTTTTTCACCCAAATTGGTAAATACAAAATATATGTTGTTCTGTGTTATGAATAGATTCTATTTTCAGTTACAGTCTCCTGATATACCTGTTCTCGGCTTTATTTACATTTATTAAACACATTTGATGATTTTAAGTACAGCTTGAATCTCGTTTTTTCCTTCTATTTTAGTTACTTATGTTATGAGTTATGACTGTCATAAATTCATAATCTAAACTCAGATTTGCTCAGTCATAAAACTGCATAACCCAGATTTGTATTAGCTGTGAAGATTTATGCGTTGAGTTCACAGAATACCTCTAATCACATCTGGAAGGCGTACATCGGTACATCGCCAATTTATATGTTATCAAGTTATATATAAGTTGTGGTATCACAGTGGCAGCAATGCAGTGGATTGCGTCGCAAGTTATTTTATTTTATCCTCAGGATATACACATTTATGAAACAGGAACAACAATAAATAAATAAACAAATTTAAAAATGTTTTTGTTTGATCCAACTTTTGGACGTCGGTCATCAATCATAGTTTTAGTTCATAATAGAAACCGTTCTATAAAGAGTCCCTATGAGTTCTATAAAGATATTCTCATAGGGACGAGATCAGAGACTGTTGGATGTGTAATCTAATTTTTTAGTTTATCACATCCCATATATTCTCGTAGTAGCCCAGGCCTTATTTTGAATTTCCAATATAAAATGGTTATAGTAGTATAGTAATAATATATTAATATCTTTGAAGCAGTTCCCTCAACAGCCAACAAGAGTCAGGAAGCTGATATTTTAGTTATGAATTGACAATTGAGCATACAATGATGGCGTCATATGTCATTTTCCCAAGTAGTATATGACTATAGGTATATAGCCCTGAGAAAACCAGAAATTTGATTCCAATATCAACTTAATCAAGTTGGATCTAATTGATTGATTTGATTCTATTCGTCAGAGGAGAATTTTATTACCCTTATTTTTTCAGACAAATTCTTGCCATCTACTTCATAAGATTCCCAAAACATCACCTCCATAGTTGGTAATAAAAGGACCCTCAATACATAGTCTGCTTCTTGTGTGTGGGGTGTTTTATATTTGTTCAATGAATCTAAATTATTGGTCGAGGACAGTAGGACACTAGGACAGTAGGACAGTTTGTGATGTGCTCATGTGCACAGCAAAGTCTAAAATAGGCCAAGAGAGAGAATGTATTGTAGTGTGATGTATGGTAATGAGGGGCCCAATAAGAAGATCTAACAAAAGAAACAGATAACATCCTTAATAGTAATATTCATGATGGTGGGGATGCCAGTGGGGACATTTTCCTTTTTTTTTTGTTGATTTTGAAAGTAGAACTTAGAAATAGATGCTTGGCATATGGGTGCAATCTCAAAGCATGGCTGCAGTTTGTTTTAAAGATTATTCTAGGATTCATTTTAACCACAAGTTGAGATTCAAGAGTGCTATGTTTTACTTATTTGATCTTGTTCAGATCTTCTCATGTTGCGAAAATGGTCTATCTATTTCCGTTTGAGATAAACTAGTGGACTGAAACTAGTAGATAACTACTGTCCCAATCATTGATGGTGTTGTACTCTCTTTTATTTTGTCTAAAGTTTAGAGTTCCTTATCAAGATAGATAATGTTGATTGGTCGGAAACTAATTACCTTGTCTCTAATCATTTAATCATTGCCAATTATCTTAATAACCACAAAAGTTCTTCATCCTAATTCTGTGGAGAGGGCAAAAAAGCTAATTCCACAACAGCAGTATCCCAATAAGGAGAAGAGCTCATAGCCTCATATATTTATTTTTCCTTCGTTTGAGTTAGTTTATTCCGAAGATATCTTCATAGATACGAGATCCGAGACCGTTGGATGTTTTTTATTTTCGGACCGTTGGGTCACACATCCAACTGTCTCCAAACTCTCATCTCTAGTCTCGAAACCCTCATCCCCCTATGAAGATATCCTTGGGGTAGTCCAGGCCTATTGTGTGATAAAATAATCAATTCTAAACACATTCCCGTCAACTCTAATCAGAACTCACAAGGCATGTTGTGATATTATTTCTCAAGGGATGTTTAGTCTTCAGAAGATTCCTTAAAGTAATGGATGATCAAGGAGTGATGGCTCCTTTTACTGCAACCACTCGAGGGGACCAGTGTGAGACTGGTATATAATTATATATTTCTTTCACCTAACAATCATTGGGGCTAAAATCATTCATTCAAAACAAAATAGCTTAGAGTACTTCGAAGATTTTTTAATAGAAACCAGAATAATTAATTAGCAAACTATGTGCATAAATGATTGTCGAAAAACATAGAGAAGCCAGAGAAACTAAATTGATCACCATGTTTATTGGGACACTTTTAGGAAGGAGGAAGACGTGCACTGATGTTTGTAGGAAGTGACTTCCTAACAAACCCCAAAACCTGGCCTATAAGCATGGTTGTAAAGCTATTTCTCCCTCTTGAAAACAAGGCGATCGACTTACTTCCTCTCCATCTTCTAGGACTTCTGATTTGATGAACCAAGCGCAACCACAACAATTTCAACGAGTAACCAAGAAAAGAAATTTAGTTACCAGGGAAAAATGGTATAATGCCTCTAACCATGCATCCTCTGATCCTCATACTGGACTTGTTCGAAATTCTATGGACCAGAATGTTAAGATTTATATCCCACTTACGGACGTCCCCGAAAAATAGTCATTATCAAAAAAAAATGGTAGTAACTTCCCAGCCATATATAAATGAAAGTTATCTTTGTCACATCTGGGAACGTTAGACCATGCATATCCTTCTAAAGAAATTTTACGGTCCCATCTATCTATGGTGTAACGGTGCAGAGGTACTTAAACAAAGTGAGCAAACACTTGGCTTACAAGCGCTTAGGAGCTGCTTTCTGTTTCTTCGGCCTTGCAGACAAGGTTGTACTACAGGAGGAAGAGGTTTATGCTT
This sequence comes from Coptis chinensis, assembly GCF_015680905.1. NCBI lineage: Eukaryota > Viridiplantae > Streptophyta > Magnoliopsida > Ranunculales > Ranunculaceae > Coptis > Coptis chinensis. The sequence goes on from NC_141464.1 coordinate 83,229,852, forward strand.
GTTACCGCCTCATTATCTCCTATCACTATCCAAGTAGTTATCACTAGTTTAAAAAGTCGGCATTGATGTCCAAATGAATACTTGTTCAGAATAAGTTTGTGGACAGGCAACTCTTTGCTGTCCACAAGACTTCAGCTTCTAATTGGTGGAGTACTTGTTTCTTCTTGTTGGTTGGGTGAGTAACGGCTGCAGCTCATATATGGATGGCAAGGTGTGAATAGAAAGGCAGAAGCCTTTGGACTAATGGTTCAGAGTAGACTAGAACTGGAGGTGGAGAAAATGTTGCAGAGAACAGTTGCCTACTTGGTACATGAGAATGCAAATGATTGCAAGTAGAAGACAATACATAAGCAGATAACACGACACACGCACACAGACACGCACGCACAAAGGAAAAATTATACACAACAATATTTATCGTTAAGTTATCAAAGAATGGTATGGGGAAATTTTGTAAGTTATCAAAGAATGGTATGGGGAAATTTTGTGGGTGGGCTAGTTTAGGCGAAACAGTCCACTCCAAACCATACACTACACTCCAGAGCACGCCATTCTGACATTATAACTCTTTAAGTCCCGTGTAACTTCCCACTCAATAAACATTTATACTCTGATATTATTACCATACCCACCCTTTTAACCATTTATCTCATGGCCAGTGCCGATGTAATTTTAATTACAATACACTTTCATCATCCTGTTAATTTAAAATATACACGTAAACTGGACGCCTGCCTATACTGGTCCTTCTGTAGGCAATGTATGGTGAAATATCAGTTTATCAGAAGTTCTGTTGTTATCTTAAGTTGAAAATTTGAAATGTTTTAGTCAGTGACTACACGCCTACACAGAGTTAGTTGCTCAAGCTACAATTATCAATTTATGCCCTTTAACCAAAAAAAATAAGAATTAAAAATACAAGAAAGAAAATAGAACTTTTGCACCTTAAGAATAATATATATCAAACAATTGAATGAATATCCAAGTTATATTTCCTAAATCCTAACCAAGTACCTATGCACGACCTCGACCAGTGCTGCATGACTTGTTTAGCGATTGAACCGGTTTTGGATAATCGCGTTTCTGAAAGGAGGTCTGTGATTTTGTCACCATAGTCACCATGGACGGTGTTTCATACCCATCTCTACTGATTGTTTTCGAATTATCACCTCTTGTTGTAGTCCTCTGCCATGAGTGCGAGCTCATACCTGACAAAGTATAAGCTCTCCCGGACTCTTGGTAAAGCTTCTGACTACCCATTCTCTCCTTTATCTCATTCAGCTCTGCCTCGAGAGACTTGCAAAGGCGATCACCAGTCTGTGCGGATGCAGAACTCAACAAAGCTACCCTTTGTTTTTCCAGTATTGTTTGTGCACCTTCGATATTTCCTCTCTCAGCCAACCCTTGTGCCTCTGCAATGGCTTTTAACACCAACAAGCGATTCCTCTCCCTATCTACCTTCAAGCACACTAAGTTTCCTACTGAAGAAAGATTTTGGGGTCGCCGTATATTCACTGGCAGACTTTCTACCAGGGCGATCCTCTTTGATACCAAGTCCTTGTAGGAGCATTCAAAAACAACAATGGAGTGGCTGGATCCAATTCCTCACTTTCTTCAGCAGCTGATAACACTGGTAGTGATACTTGGACCAAAAAATCCTTCTCCTCATCGGCATATAGATCACCAACGTCAACTACACCCCGTTCGCCATTGTTAGAGATTTCGCTAGTGTGTTTCCCAGAAGGTATCGAGCAAATTCTGACCCCAGGAGACAATGGGATTATTTTAAGCTTTAGCTGCTGAGCCACCACACTTAAAAGGCCACCAATGCACCGTGCAAAGGCATCTTGTATGATGTTCACATCCTGTATAAAAGAGAAGGTACCACCTGACACATCTGATATAGCATGCATACATGTGGCATCATGATCAGCTCCAATGCCAAATGTGTGGACTGGGATAGGCGGCAGAGAGTTGTCCCCTACAACCACACCATTACTAGGGCATATAGCATGGGGCAAGAGCTGCAGAAAATATGATATCCACCTTGAATTCAGAGAATCCTGATGATGTGGACTCTGATGATCAATCCCAAAAGTAGTACTATAGGTGTCCTTGCCATCTGAGAGGAGTATTATGCTTGCTACTGGATTGCGCTCACGCCGTTGCTCAAGGACTTGCACCCCTTTATTTAGGCCTTCAGCTATGTTGGTCCCACCACTAGACACAAGTGAATCAATGGCAAGTGTTGCACAATCACGGCCTACGTCGGACATCCGACGGAGTGGGAAGATACGTCTGGCCGTTGATGAGAAAGCAATGATGGAAAGGCGATCTGCAGGGCCCAGATTAGATATGACAAAGCGGACTGCGTTCTTAAGAAGCACTAGCTTTGTACCTTTCATACTTCCACTTACATCCAGCACCGTGACAAGATCTATAGGTGCACGAGCCTGTTGATGGGTGTCTTCGGAGAGGGGAGGAGCCTGTACGCCAACAAGGACAGTAAATGCAGCTAGAGACTCTGCTGCTCCAACAGCTGGAACCTCAGGGAAGGCTTTGATAGTAACTAGTTGATCAGCTGAAACTGCAAGTGGGGAAGTGAGGTCTAGAGAATCATTGATGTGGCAAAGTGGCTCATCGTCTTTGAAGTGGTGAGACTCGCACCAAAAAGCCCGCTGGTTGGGCAGTCGATGAGCACGGCGTTCATCAGGCAGTGGATTCATAGGAGTGACACGAGTTGCACTGCTACCGACCACCGGACTTGATTGAGAATCAGTGGGTGCAGTAGTGGTGTGGACTGGCATGAGCTTCCAAGTGGAGCGACAGACAGGGCATACGTGGTTTCCATGCTTCACATTGGATGTGATACATTTGAAGTGAAAAGTGTGGGAGCATTCAGCTGTGAAGATAGCATGGCCTTGCCCTGGTTTCATGCTCCCTAAGCAAATAGAACAAATGTTCTGCTGCATTCATCAATGAATTGCAAGAATCTGTTAGTAACTACTAAATGGGGAGCAGGAAAAAATACGGACAATTACAAAAGTGTCGATTCCCCCTCCCCAAGTAAACTTTCCACATAGCTTTTAGGCGGCAATATTCTCCCACAAAATCAGGAAATTATGCAGTAATAAAGAGAAATTATTCCAGAAAACAGAACTTGAATGGTGAAAAATCTCATAGCAAATTGAAAGGACCCTTAAGCTTATACTCACTGTGCATTTGGTGACTTCCATCTTTGCACTCTCCACTAATCATTGAATAAAGTCAAGTTGCAGAACTTTCAACATGGACACATAAGTACATAACATGCACACAGTCAGACACCCAGACCAGAAATTTACATACATACATACATACATCACAACTGCCTTTGTGACATCATGGTTCAGACTAAAAAGATCTCATATATGCAAATCTGTCATGTATTAATAAGAGGAACCCGAATTCCCTAATTTCGTCTCCAATCTTCTACAATCTCAACATCCTCAAATTCTCTAATCTGTTGGGTCAAAACTGAGAATATCTAGGGAGAATTTTAAGTAACTCAACATGTTTCTAAACCTAAGCTCCTACATGACCACCAAAGAGTCTCACCTCTTTTCATGCAAATTCACTCAACTTTTCCATTCAAATACAACCTTACAACCTTACAAGGTTTATTTCAAGGACTTTAAAATGTTATACATCTGTCCAGCATTTCATTCTTGATATGGCATTGCATCAACTTACGCAATAAATCAATAAAAATCTCATCTTTATTCATTAAAATAAATAACTATGCACTACATTCAACAAAGGAATTGAAAATCTAACCTTAGTCGATCTACTCCCACTACTAAATGTACTATTTCTTGAAAACCGCCTTCCACCTGAAGAAGAAGATTGTGAAATTTGAGGCTTTAAATCAACTTGAGATACATCAAATGGGTAATCAAAAGAACCAGAAGAAGTAGAAGTTAATTTCTTTGAACTAAAAAGCTTCAAAGACATTGCTTTCTTCAACTTATTCCATGTTTTCTCCATTTTCCCGCCAAATTTACCACACATAAAATTGTAAAAACACACCAGAGTCAAAATTTATGAAAATTGAAAAGTGGGTATTGAAATTTGGAGTTTTGAGTAGATAGAATTTAGTTGGATTTGAAGAGAAAAGAGAGAACGTTTGGAGGTTGTAAAAATAAGTGTGGTATAAAGTATAAACGTGTGGTATTGAGTTTTAGTTAATTAATGGCAGGTGTTATGACAGAGCGTGCTTATAAATAGGATTCAAATGTTGTTGGAGACTTTTGGAGATATTTGTGAGTGAAGCCTAAAATTAAGAAACTGATTAGTGATAAGTTTAGATAAGTTTAGACTTGAGAGAGTGAAGCCTAAAATTAAGTAACTGATTAGTGATAAGTTTAGATAAGTTTAGACTTGAGAACAATTTGAGACACGTCAAGCTTTTTTTTGTGCTAAAAACTCTAAATAAAGTATCCAAAGCAGCACTAAAAGGTGTGTTAATTAGTCTCACATACCACTTTCAATGTTTTCAGAAATGGTCCATTACTAAAGAAAAATCTAGCAAATGTGTATTATTGTTGACAGGTGAATTATGTTGGAAAAGCAAGTGACTTTTATGAACATTAACTTGGCCATCTTCTCATATATCTCTACTTCTGATCTAAATCTGCTAAGAATACTTCATTCGTTTGATCAAACTCCATATTTCCTGCAACAATCATCATAACAAGTCTTCCCAACATTGACTCCTTCCAATATTCATCTGATACAAAAAGGAGACATTATAGTTTAAGCATACTACACTAATTGCCTGGGGAAAAAATTTATTTTATGGAACAAATACTTTCCACATAAAAAACCGGTCGATCCAATTTAAAATAAAAAGTGTTAAAATTAATAAGAGTTGATTAATCGAATTAAATGTTAAAAAACATATATATCCAATCCTACTTTAAAAATGTGGTAAGGAAATTTATGTGTTTTAAAATAAAAAAGATCTCCATCGTAGAAGTGTTATTCATTGACAAAAGGTCTACAACATGATACAACATGAAACGAATATAGCAACCACACTGATGTGACAAGTTATAACACATAATTACTCGCTCTCTCTCTCTCCTTGGAAGGCCATTTCCATATAATAAACCTGAAAGCCAATTTAATAAGGATTAAAATTAATAAGAGTTGAAAAATATCCCTAAATATCAAAATACCTCCAAGTCAACTTTAAAATGTGGCTCGAGTGATTTCCATACTCTAAAATCACAAAGATCTCCATAATCGAATTGTTATTTATTTATTTTTAGATAATTAATTGTTATTTATTGACATGACAAAAGTTCTACATCAACACACAACTTGAGCAGGAACATAGCAAACACACTAATGAGACAAGTTATACCACATACTTTACTTTTTTATTGTGTATGTGTGTGTTTTTTAATTTAAATATCTGTAATCTCTCTATATATATTATTTCTCTGTATAACTATATGGCCGAAAAACATCCATCAATCCAGATAGTTATGACTACAGGTAATAGCAAATCAAGCACCGAGACTAGACAGTCTGCTGTGGGTGTGGCGACATCCATAACATAAGAGAGATATCTGTAAGATAGAAGTTTAAAGTTAACCAACAAATTAAAAGTTATAAGTTTCAACAAATAAAAGGTCTCAAGATGTAGCTTTAATACCTTAGTTCTGTATAAGCATCTGAGACCCCATAATAGGACGCAAATTCAGTCAACAACCACTTCCATGGGTCATGCAAAAACAAATTTCATTGCTGAAAATGCTGAACTTTCATTGCAATTTCGAAAACAAATTCATACACCACCGTTTCTGCAATAGAGCCACACTACGGACAAAAAGTGAGAGAAAACTAAAAAATTAAAACCGGAATATCAAAAATTAAAAAATTAAAAAAATTTATCCATCGTATTACATCAAAGAGTTCAATACCTTAGCCTGACAATTTTCATCTTGATTTGTTGAATAGCTTATGCAGAGTTGTGTTCTGCCAACAAGTTGATGCTCCGGCTCGTGATAAATAGACCACCAACAAACCTTATCAGCCTGGCATCAAAATGGTACATGAGCTCACAGTAAAGAAAGCTACCTTCAGAAATTTGAATGTAATATGAATCTTACCCGGTCCTCAGCAATGGTAGCCACCTGAGCTACGACACGGCCATAATATTTTCCCTTTGTATCCTGAACTTCAATTATTAAATCGTCTCCAAGACTGTCAGGAAGGCTGCATTGCCATTGCAAGATATGTTGGCATTCCTTAATGTATCACATAGAGAAAGTGAAACATAATAAAACATATGGTATACAAGCACATACAATACATGTGCTTCACCAGATCCTGGCTGATTCCAAACATAATACCGTGATGCTCCTGTTTCCAAATTAATTATGGGAACTTCCCGTTTCAATCAAGCATTCCAAGTATTTTAAAATTTTAATATACTTGTCACCATAAAAGTATTTCAACATAAAAGTATTTCAACATAAAAGTATTTCACCATAAAATTTTAATATACCTTTCTTTGAATCTTTAACTAGTCACCATAAAAATAAAAATAATAATCTTTTACTAGTCCATTTTAATATTTCATTATTCCATTTTGTCATTTTTTTCTTATTTTTTTAGACAATATTTTGATAATTAAAGGTAATCTTTAACTTCTAAATGATTTTTACCTTTCTTTGAATCTTTTCATTTGGTTGATGATTGTTTTTTTTAAATTGTTGTTACCACTATTATTAATTTAGATAAGATGTTAAGTAAATTAAAGGTCATGGGTTGAAGGGGTTTTTAATTTAGTTGTGATTGAAGTGAAGATTGAGTTATAATCATAGTTTCACATTTCTATTGAGTATGTGTTGTTTTACTTTTCTATTGAGTTTGTGTTGTTTATTCTATTATAATTTCTTCTCAGTTATTGATATATCAAATGACACATCATTTGTTAAATTGTTCGTCATCGATCAGTGAGAGCTCGAGAGAGAGGAGAGAGAAGGTGAACACATATTAAATTACAAAAAAAGAATGAGTTTTTGTCATCTCAAGAATTGAAACAAATACAAAAAAAAAACAAAATTAATAAGAGAATATATATATATATATAGGGTAGGTTCCGTTTACAACACTTTTTATACAACGTTTTATACAATACTCATTGAAAATATGAATTAAGCATTGATTCTTTGTAGATATGATCTTCACACCATGGAGATCATCTCCACAAAAATTCAACTCATTTGAAAACTCCTAACCATGAGAAAAATTGCTCTCAATTTATGAATCTTCATAAACGGTCCATAGATATCAATTTTGTAACTCTTTTTTGACAAACTTATAAATGTTTAAAAGACCCGATATTTTGTGGAGGTCATATCTATGGTGAGAACATCTTATTCACAAAAACTTAGCCCTAAAATCATCTTAAAGGGTCCATCCGGTAGGATGTATTGTATATATATTATTTTTTCTCTTGATAGAACATGTTATTTGATACGTGGCAAGACTTAGCTTGATATCAAAGTTGTTGGAATTGAAAAGGCGAAACGAAATGAAAAAATGGGTCACCGTTTTTTTCTTTCTTTCATCTGTTTCTCTTAGTTGAAGTGATTGTTTTTTATGTAGTTGTATTGTATTATAGATTAAATTGATTGCAATGGGATGAACTACTTTTAATGAAATCAATATTTTCCTTTTGAAAAAAAGAAAAGAAAATAAGATTAAGAAAAGAAATACATACCTGAAATGGTTGCTTGAACTGGAGACGAGAGAGAGAGAGAGAGAGAGAGAGAGAGAGAGAGAGAGAAAACAACCGAGAAGAAGAGAGAGAGAAGAGAGAGAGAGAGAGAGAGAGAGAGGTTTGTTGAAGAAGAGATTGAGCAGAACCGTATATTGTTGGTGAGAGTGATATAACAGGCAAATGTCCGATTGTTTGTTTCTAAGCCCATATTTTTAATTTAATTGGGCTTGTAACAAATTGGGCCAAAAAAAACAAACCTTGCCTTCTAAACCGGCCCCCCCTTGTTTTAGGGATGTCCAAACGGGTTACCCGATTTTTTCGGTTTTGAACGAATTTTCGGGTTATCCGCCCGCCCTATTCTTTCTTGGGGATTGGTTCGGGTTCGGGGCCTTTGTTGGATATATGTGACCAAACCCTACCCTAACCCTATATATTTCGGCAAATTCGCCGGTTCGGGTTCGGGTTTCGGTTGGTAAAACCCGAAATTATGAAATAAAAAGAATATTAAATCTCTTCATCGAACGCCATTTTCATGTTATTTGATCTCAAAATCTCGAAAAACATCTTTTTCATCTAATTAATCAAAAATCTTCTTTTATTGGATTTGATTTGTTTAACTTTAAATCGTAAAGTCACCCAAAGATCATCAAAGATTCAAAAACACGGGTTGCATTTTTGAAAAGCAAAAGAAGAGAAAAAAAAGACCATCAAAGCAAAACAATTCCAAGACAATAACTCAATAAGATTGATGGTTTTTGGGAGTTTCGTTCTTGTGTGGTGGTGTGAATACTAGATTTGACATAAGATTGATGGCTTTTAGGGATTTCACTACTTTTAATCCGAAATCATTTGCTTTTCCATTTAGAAAAATATTTGAGGAAAATTTTCCGAAAAATAAGAACTTAAGAACACCATCAAACCCACCAATCTCTTCATCATGAACGTGTGATTGAGTTGTCTTGTTCTTGGGAAGTTGTTGGAGGGAAGAGAGAGAAGAGTAGTAAAGGTATGCAGTCAAACAATTTGTCTTGAAGACCAAAGAAATAGAATGAAAAGCCAGGAAAAAAGTTTGTTGAAGATAAATAGATAATAAATGAAAATATAGTTGTTGGGAATTATGGTGCGGTTCGATTCGGTTTTGGTCGGGCATTTTTATATAACCTGGGTTTTGGGTTTTAAGCCCGATATGGTTTCGGACTTTTAACCCTTTTAATTTAGGGCCAAATTATCAAATTGGGTCGGTCGGTCCGGGTTTAACCAAACCCGACCCTATGTATTTCGGTCCGGGTTCGGGTTCGGTTTTGTCGGCTCGGGCGTGGTTCGGTCTTGGGGTTTTAATTTCGCCATCCCTAGATTAATCCGCCGCCTAGGCCCAATTAAATGGTCCACCGTTTTATCAACCGATTAGAATAAAATACAGTACGGCTAGGCACAACCTAAACGGCCACCTAGCCATTTTTTTAGAACACTGCTGTTAACTGACCATATGTGGATTTTATAAAAAAGGTCCATTTTATAATTTCATTAGCTACAAGCTCCAACAAAACCAACATTTTACTTTTCATAATAAGCCCATCAATTGTCAATCACTTGGACAGTTGGACCATAATCGGAGCGTGGGCTTTGGTTGCTCGAGTAGTTCACATCAGGCATTCAGTGGTAACCTTGAAACAACATTTTATTCACTCAATGGAATCAGAACTCCAAACTTGACCAACGTTGTGCTATGATACATTGCAAACGTAATCATGTAATCATATGTCAACATTTCAGCTAACATTTCCCATTTAAAGTTTGACAATCAAGAAATCAAATAGCTCACATATGAAAAAACCTAATCCCATTTCCATCCCACTTACTAGAAGTTCATAAAAATCTTTTCTACAATTCTACCCATAATCAATGGTTATTATTACTAGCATTTCTGTACGCTCAATGAGCGTTCAATACTTCAATTAACACATTGAGAAATGGTAAATAACCATTCAAAACATTAATAGATTGGGTCCTATTTATTTGACTTTGTTTCTCCACAGGAGACAAAAACGTAATTCCAACCATTAAGTGAGAGCAAAAAATGAAAACAAAAATTGATGAATTTACTATTGAAGCCATCGTTTTCTTTTAAAAAATATATATATGGAGGACAAAACATGTAATTACAACAATAAAATAAGAAAAAAAAAAAAAAAATTAATGAATTTACTGTAGAGTTAGAAGTTTTCTTTAAAGAAGTAAGATAGAGTAAAACGATTGTGAATATACAATAAGAAAAAATTGGCATAACCTAGTTGGACAAGTTCTCATATACATGTCAAACTCTAATAATAAATTAACAAAATAATAAATAAACCTTTGACGTACATAAAAGAGTTCTGAACCAAAGTACAAAACCAAATCCAATGCAAACTGTAACTTGTTTCACGTAAAGCCATGACCTTAATATGTTTCGGTGGTATTCACGTAATACAATGGGTTGTACAAACTGCACGTACATAAAATAACAGTTTTAGACCAATCCAAATATCATTACTAGCTAGCTGTTTCTTTCTCTCATTTAAGGTAACTCTATTATTCTTTTGATTTTGTATAGTATATTGCTTCATTACTTTGATGGTTTGGATCTTGCTTTAGGTATTGAATATTAGTTTGTTTGTGTGTGGTATGTAACTAGAAATATATACCTTGTGTAGATATATTTTTTTTCTCTAGGCTGTAAGTTATTGTTATGAATTATGATATATATATATTTGTTTTTGACTAGATATGGTTGATCAAGAATTACTTTGCATGCATGAATATTTAGATATATGGTATTGGATCATTGGTTGAATTGTATATTTTATTTTTGACTTTTTATAGGTCAGTAGAAGGAGGATTGGTTTGATTTGATTTGATAAGGGGCATTGGAAAAAATCTTCTGGGCAGGTGGATTTTACATTGGAAAGGTTGGATTTTTAGAAGATTTTTCCTGTTCAATTGAAAGTTATGTTTTTTTTTTTTTCTTTATTTTAATGATGCATGTATATGTAATTGTGGTTCATCTTCTTCAAGTATTCAACATGTTAAGAAGGTTTTAGGTAGAATCAAGACGCCCCACGCCGTTTTATTGGCATTGGAATTTATCTGAGGATGTATTTTCCAAGTCTATTACATGTTAAGAATGTTTTTATTAGAATCAGGGCTTCCCATATCATGCCCTAGAGATGGACAGATAATTATTAGATGACATTGGAATTTATATGAAGATATCATCCTCCATTAGGTTCCTCCAATTCTTCTATGGCTGCAACTTGGAATGATTTTTTTATATCTAGGGTTGTTGTATATAGTGTTCAATTAATCTTTGATTTACATGAAATTGAATTGCGGATTTATGCCTTTCCAATAAGAAAATTAGATTTGTAATCCCTTAATTTTACCAATTCAGATTCTAATGAAAGAATTGGTTGCGATGTTAGTTCGTTTCATAGTTGATAGGATCTTTCATGCACTGGGCTTAACTCTTTTTACTGAAGAACAACCCAAAAATTTCCTCACTGTAGTTGTGAACCTGTAATGCCAATGCAATGTATACACATTAGTTTCAAAATCTGAACTTTTTTCATACTAATCGGTTGTCTTTTTCTGTCTCAGTTAGACAGTTGTATAGAAGAACATCCAGGAGTACCTGCTTGTGGCAGTTTCAACTTCAAAACTGCCATCAACATTAAAGAGAACGTGATGCCACTTCAACTGATGTAATGGAAGCTACAACCAGCCCACAACCGTCAGAAGTGGAAGCCGAGTCTACCAGTTCTGATAAATCGAAAAGTAGACAACTTTGTAAGCGTAAGAGTTGCACAAGTTATGGAAAAGTCGATGTTTCTGACAATGAATCCGGTTGTGAGAAGTCCATGCAGGTACTTTTATTCATTTTCCTGTTAGTTTATCGCTCAAATTGCTCTTCCACAGTTGTCTTCATCATTAATTTTATGCTCACTTCCTGATACTCATTCATCGCTCCAAATTCCACCACCATGTTTCTACTAAGACCATTTGTTCACTTGTTAGTGTGCTTGTAATTTTGAGAAAACATTCCAAATCTTCACTCGAATTCTGGTAAAAGACAAACTTGTTAAATATATATATCAAGTTTTCTCAAGCATTTTGGTGCCACCTCCACATTCCAACACCCAAACTCCTGCATTGATATCTGTTGAGATGCATTCATAGACGTAAGTTCATTATATAGATCACAACCTTCATGTGGGCTTGTTATGAATGAGCCTCCAGCTTTGGTTTCATAGCAGTCAGTTTCTGAATTAGCCATTTTTGCGCACTGAAACTGAGGTTAATACCTCATCTTATCTTCCACTAGTTAACTGATTTACAACATCTGATGTTCGTACAGACATCTGCTAGATGGCATCCGGAGGAAGCATGCAGGCCCACAATCAGTGAAGCTCCTGTATTTTACCCAACTGAGGAGGTATGCTAACAAATTATCATGTACAAGTACTTTTTTCCTCTGTATATTTGATGGGGCATCACCTAAATTGGTCTCCAATATGATGTTCACCAGGAATTTAAAGATACTCTTGGTTACATCGCAAAGATTCGCCAAGAAGCAGAACCGTATGGTATATGCCGGATTGTACCTCCCCCTTCTTGGAAGCCACCTTGCCTTTTAAAAGAAAAGAACATTTGGCAGCGCGCCAAGTTTTCTACCCGAGTCCAGCAAGTTGACAAGCTTCAAAATAGAGAGTCCATGAAGAAGAAATCAAGAGGTCGCAGCCACAGGAAAAAAAACGAAGGAGAGGAATGAGAATGGGAGCAAGTCGCAGGAGAACCAGTTTGGAAGGTTCTGAACCAAGCGAGTGTGCTGCTTCTGATACAGATGAGAAATTTGGATTCCATTCGGGTCCAGATTTTACGCTCTCTGACTTCCAGAGATATGCCAATGATTTCAAGGAATGCTATTTTGGTATCCAGGACAGGATGGATGATACTAAACCTACTTCGGTTGAGCCTAGAAAAAGTGGGATTCCCTCAATAGAGGATATTGAAGGCGAATATTGGCGGATAGTTGAGAAACCATCAGAAGAAGTTGAGGTATGGAGACAACTGTCCAAATTTTATTTCTAGCATTTTATAATCTGTTTCATGCCATATACAATCGTTTTAATTATGTGGGATTACCAATTATGATATCAGGTTTACTATGGAGCTGATTTGGAAACTGGGATCTTTGGGAGTGGATTCCCTAAAGCTTCTTGCTTGGTGAATAAATGTGACTTGGATCAGTATGTTACATCGGGATGGAACTTGAATAACTTCCCTCGCTTGCAGGGATCTTTACTTTCTTTTGAAAGAGAAGATATCTCCGGGGTTCTAGTTCCGTGGCTGTATTTTGGAATGTGCTTCTCTTCATTTTGTTGGGTATGTGGCTGAAACTAAAATGTTTAAAGTTTTAAGTAGCTATAATAACTACTGATCATCCCAAAAAAAGAAAGAAAAAGATAAGAAAGAAAATTGGGAAATTGGTCTTAAATTTAGGTTGCCTTGCTATTTTAACAGTTCCAGAGGTTAGTCATTACTCTAATAATATTGTTCTACCTTTGTTTTAGTTTAATGATGAATAAGAAATATCCTGTAACTTCTTTCAGAAATAAAATTAAAATAAAGTAAAAGTGAAACCACAGATGAGATGATAAATGGGTTTCACGTAATTATTGAAACTTTCATTGTCCTAGGTATTTAGGTATACATTGTTCGGTATATGCACAATAAGACTATAATCGTATTTTCATATCATTTGGCATTCAATGGGCTGTGTCGATGCCATGAATATAGATGGCGCTTTTCGGTCAACATGATTTAATATTGATACTACTGCAAGGAAGTTAATTGATCCTATAAGTGCAGTTGCCGCAATTTGTGCAGTATTGGGTTACAACAGAAGTTCAAACTAGATTCCTACTGTATCATCTTGTAATTACTAGTTGAAGTTGGGTTGTAGTTTTACTACGATATTTCCAACTGTGACACTTGTTGTAACTTGTAATTTACAATGTTCTGCAGTCCTGAAACAATACATAATCAAATTTTGTGTGAAATGGATGTAGTAACCTTCTTTTGTCTGTTGTAACAGCATGTCGAAGATCACCACCTATATTCACTAAACTTTCTACATTGTGGAGATCCAAAATTATGGTATGGAGTCCCTGAGGGTCATGCTGAGCACTTGGAAAATGCCATGAAAAAAAATCTACCTGATTTATTTGAAGAACAACCCGATCTACTCCATGAACTGGTAAGGGATGATGTTTCTTTCAATTGTTTTGTGTGAAATTATGGCTACATCTGGACATGCGTATCTAGAATCTGTTCAGGCTATATTCTAACCACTTAAAATATTATTTAGAGATAATATCATATAGTAATGACTAATGAGATTGTGTCATGGACATTTTGAACATGTTAATGGAATTTTGACATTTATTCTTCTGACTGATGTCAGGTCACCCAGCTATCTCCTTCAATATTAAGATCTGAAGGCGTTCCTGTTTATCGGGTCGTCCAGCACTCTGGGGAGTTTGTTCTGACTTTCCCAAGGGCATACCACTCTGGTTTCAATTGTGGTTTTAACTGCGCAGAGGCTGTTAACGTGGCTCCAGTTGACTGGTTATCACATGGGCAATCTGCAGTTGAGCTCTACAGTGAGCAGTGTCGCAAGACATCTTTGTCCCATGACAAATTGTTATTTGAGGCAGCTCAGAAAGCTGTCCGCGCCCTCTGGGAGATTTTACATCTTAAGAAGGAAAACTCAGGAAATCTAAACTGGAAAAGTGTTTGTGGGAAGGATGGAATGCTTACTGCCGCAGTTAAGGTAAACCTCTTCCTATGACTCTGTTCTTATAAAAAGTGGAACTTTCTTATTAAGCTAAACCTTTGTTGTGACTTCATTTTCTAGACTCGAGTAATGGCGGAGCAAGAAAGAATGGATTGTCTTCCTCTTCCCATTCTTTTGCACGCTCGAAAGATGGAACAAGACTTCGATTCTACCCAAGAGAGAGAATGTTTTCAATGCTTCTATGATTTGCACTTGTCCGCTTCTGTCTGTAGTTGCTCTTCCAAGCGTTTTGCTTGTCTTAAGCATGCAAAACTTCTCTGCTCATGTGAACCAGGCCAGAAGTTCTTCCTTTTCCGCTACAGTATGGATGAGTTGAACACTCTAGTTGAAGCTTTAGAAGGAAATGTAGATGCTTTAAAGCTTTGGGTACCAGAGGACCTTAAATTGGTTGTTACTACTCACAATGATGCTGGTGTTAGGAAGCTGAGCAAGGATAATCCAATGTCTGGATCCAAGTGTCTTGAGATAACAAATAACTCATCTGATTCCCTTCAATCTGAAGATATCCATGAATCTGGCAAACCTTGCCACTCTGTCCACAACTCTTCTGAAGTGATTCAGTCAACCTGGGAAAGTAGACCACAAAGTTTTTGTTCGCCGGATGCCAAGACAGTAGAGGAGAAAGGGACCTCAAATGGGCTACTCTCAACAATGAAAGATGAGTGTGAAATGGGGAAGGACCATTTCATTGATTTAAATTTCAAGGTTGAGTTGGATGGACATGGAAGTACGGTGCAAGACACATTGGATAATTGCAAAAATAAATCCATCATTGTGGATGAGATCTGTGTTTTAGTGGATAATAAACCTGGTACCATGAGACTTGACAATCTTAGTAGCATCCAATCTTTACCAATACAATTCGGTCCATATACTGATTTTGCAGATTCCAATAATCACGTGCCAGAGATATTTTTTCCAGTGCCTTCCGATGGTAGTCATCAATCTTGTTCGAGAGATAATGGATATCCTGGTACATCTAGAGGGACTAAACTGTTTGGCTTCGATCTTTTGAATCCAAGTCCAACTTCATCTGCACATTTAACTGGTGCAGTCAAATTTGAGAAGCTAAACATGAAGTTGTGCCTAAGTGGTCCGTCACAGAAGTTGGATATGCATGTTGAGCCTCTAAATATTGGAGAAGTTGTGCCTGGAAAGCTGTGGGGTTGTAAGCAGGCAATATTCCCAAAAGGTATATCTCGAAAGACTTTCAGCTTAACTGTAATTTTTTTTACTCATAAACATTATAGGATAATTCTTGAAAAAGAGCAACTAAGAATTGTTGGCTATAAGGAAGGAACTAAGTACTGATTTTAAGAAAGAAATAAGGGAGTGAGCTCTTTAAGTGTTTTACTATTTTTTTAAACTAGTACTATCATCTGCTATACAGGTCTAAATTAGATGTCTTAAGTTTTTTGCCCTTTTTATTGCTTCAAAAAGACTGGTGAAGAATCTGAGAGAAAGAGGTCATGATGAATAATGTGAAGCGAGTTCTTGTCTGCTATCTTTGCCTGCCACTATTTGTATTTCACTATTTCTTGATTCGCAGAGAAAATTTCTTTTGTGCAAGTTTACCCTTGTTGTGGAAAATTGCTCTTTATTTATTTATTTTTCAATGTCCTTTGCCTTGCCCTTGCAGGATTCAGAAGCCGGGTTAGGTTCTTAAGTGCCCTTAATCCTTCACAAACGTGTTACTACGTTTCGGAGATCCTGGATGCGGGTCTTCTTGGACCTGTTTTTAAGGTGGGTTGTATGATTGTCTCCTGGTTATACTTTGAGAAATATTTTCAGTGAAAGCTTGAAAAAGACCTGATCGTTTTCCAAATAAATTTGTGTTCTTGATTATATACGATGGTTTTTGTTAGAGCAGGGAGTCTGTTGTTTGATCAAGGCAAATGTGCTGTACATCCAAATCTTTTATTGAACAATTAATCTTAAACTTTGAAGCATGTGATGATACTATGAGACTTGATATTATGTCACCTTTCTTAGAAATCCTAGGGATCAAGATAAATCAATGAAAACAGGTAATTATGGACTGCATATTACTGATGTTTTGCTTATATTGATTAAAGACACAAGTGTTTGATACAAAAGAACTAAAGAAGAAATGCTTATCATAACCTTTTGTAAATTTCAACTCTTCGTATTTGTTCGCTCATAACTTGAATCTGTAGTAGAGCATGTGAGAACTTGAAAAAATAAGTGCTAATAGGATCTTATGTGGTGTTATAGTACTTCTAACATGGATAATGTGTCTCAGGTTACTGTAGAAGACCTTCCAAATGAAACTTTCACTGACGTCTCAGCTCAGAAGTGCTGGGAAATGGTTGTAGATAGATTAAACAAAGAAATCTCGAAACATCAGAGCCCGGCCTTGAAGCCTTTGCAAAGTGTCAATGGTCTTGAGATGTTTGGATTCTTCTCTCCTTCCATTGTTCAGGTACTCTCTCTCTCTTCCACCTAGTGTATCAATCTGACATCAATTGACCTTTCATGTCCCTAGTCCCTAGAACTATGTAAACTTTGAAAACTGTATCTTTTCGAGTGTGCTAGCATGCATGTCAAATAGCAACCTGATTTTTACTCTTTTAATTCACCTTAATTAACTTATCAGCTAATTCTCCCATGTTTAGAAACAGTTTCGCAAATATGTATTTATTACATATAGCAAACATGAGGCAATTAGTTAACCATCCTTGCTTGGTGTGGCATTAGTATGAAAGCTTTTAGGCCACATTTCAACCCATCAAACGTGTGTTCATACATTGCATCGGGAGTAGTACATGCATTATTGATATGTTTTGGACACTAATCGAGTTGTTGGCAGGCTATTGAGGCTCTTGATCCTTACCATCAATGCCTGGAGTACTGGAATCAGCACCTAAGTTTGAGAGGGGACAATACAAATACTGCTGCCAATAGTGGTTCAGCGTGTGTCACCACTAGGGATGGTGACAGGATGCCAATTCAACCAACTTGGGCCCTTGAGAGAACAAGCCAGGATGCTTTCACTCAAGTGTTGATGAAAAAGGACCTTGAAAGGTCGAGGAGAGGAGTTCAATTGGGCGACAATGTACAGAATGTATTGGGAGGATTGTTCAAGAAGGCTAATCTTCAAGAGCTGAAGGCAATGCAAAGTATTCTTTGCAGCGAGTATAGAAGCAATGATTGGACACTGGCATACACTACATTGACGGAGGAGATCCAGAAGAACAAAAATAAATAAGACTGACAAATAGAATAATCCCTCATTCTTTCCCCCTAGGTAGCATCTCATTTTTTCTAATCATCTATTACATTTATTCTTTTGAAGCTAAATAGATATACCAATATCGCATAGACGAGCTTGTTAAGGTTGTGAGCTTTTGTGTTTTTATTATGAAATATGTACAAGATCTGTGTGAAATTGATTTTGTACATGAGTAATGGTGAAAACACATCAGCTCACTTTTATAGCAACATTAACCTCGTGATTTTATTTCTCTAGAGATAGAGGCACGAGTTTGGTATAATTTTCTGTGCCTACTCTGCCCGATCATCATGTATAGATTTTGTTTTATTTACATTTACTGACCAAAACTGAGGCTGCTTGTATTATAGTTTTTTGGCAATAAATTTGAGAATTTTTTTGTTTCAGAACTTTGTTTCCATTTTTTCTTTAGCACTCTCAGATAGTATACAGTTGCATTGCATTTGTGATATCGATATTGATGGTGCTTAAGCAGATATTCTTTTAATTGTAGGGAGTAACAATTGGGGCACTTCAGGTCTATTACATATGAATTTTTTGTCGCTTCTTCTTCAGTTCTTTTTTTACCCGTTGAGTAAGAATGTAAGATTGTTAAGATATAGCTCCCCATTTCAGCAAGATCCTTCAGTGTGTTCCATACCATTTTCTGAAATCAGAAATATTTTGAGGAATTTCACAATTTTTCATTTTTATCAAAATAAATATAAGATCAGTCATGAGTGGATCGAATGTTCTAAAGTCTAGAGTGTAGATCAATTTCACTTAAAAATTATGTTTACTTTTTACACACAAAAGGAATTTTCAATTAAAAGTTGTCACCAACATTTTGGTATTTTCTGATAGAAAGTTTTGAAGTTTATAACTGGTCTGAGGAGGCTAAGCAGTCCCTAATCCCACCTTTTTGTCTAGCTCCTTGACTGCCAACGTTAAAGATTTCACATAACGAGCTTCTACTAGCTCACTAATAGATGATGACTGCCACAAAATGAAAATAATATGCTTATCATACCAAAGAGGATTGCAGCTTCTGTGCAGAAGATTATTGGAAACATAGTGCATTTAGAATCACTATCTCGTTAACTACATCTGAATCACAAAGATCACAGGGAAACAACAGCTCCTCGTTTACATCTTCAAACTTATTATGCTTGGGCATCGAGTGTGGTACCCAGAGGTCCATTCAATCTCAAGTATATACTTAAAATAAGCTGCACACATTTATATATAATTTCATCTTAGTCAAAATGCATACTCTAAATCAAGGTTCATTTCAACGATCATGAAGCATACATTTATAAATAAAATATCATTAAATTAGCTGAAAATTTATTTGGAATATCCACGTATTCCACATATTGACGAAAACAGTTATTTCGGTTAGATTAGCAAAAATTTATTCTGGGCCCTGTTGTTTGACAAGTAGAATATAGGAACAGGTAACACATCACCAGGTTGACATCAGAGAAACTGAGAAACTCACCCAAGTGAGTGATATTCATGACTATCAACAAAATTTTTATGAAATAGTACTTCATGAACTACTATTACATTGTAAAATTACAACAACATTGAAGATATATACAACAGAACGATAACTATTCCTACGGAGTACATGGTCACGTAAACTGGCATTCGACCTTTATCCTTCCTTAGGAACATGGCCTCGTATAATGGCAAGCTAATAAGGCTAACATATGCTGAAATAGCAACTTGTAATAACATATGATCTAGTTCTTCTATGCCAACCTTCATAACCGTTGTGATTGTTTTCAAAAGGCAAAACAAGTGAAGCAAGGACAATGCTGTAGGAGGAATGAACATAGGGGATGCTACAGCGAACTCCATTTTTTCGCACTTGTATCTTTTTAATGCTTCTTCGTCTATAACTTTACTTGTAATCTCGAATCCTGCTTCAGAAATGCCTAATGTTTTTAAAATTATGACCATGACGGAAAAGAGGTATGAAGAAGTTCCTTTCATCATCCACATTCTTGTTTCATTCCACCACATTTTGATTGTTCCTTTGGCCCATAATAGTTCTCCTAGGCTAAACAGATGTGAAGCAATTCCCAAGAAGGCAAACACCTTAAACCATGGATCAGATACCTACAAAATCGAAATGGCGAGAAAGATGCAATAGAAGAAAGAAATTAGGCAATGTCGAGCATAATAATCTTGTAAGATCGAAAGAAGAGGATACACAATAGCACCGTGCTATACCTTTGGAAACAAGGAGATATCATTCACCATAGCCAAGGGAAGTACAAGTCCATAAGTTATCATGGGCAAACACCAGAGAGCCCACAATGTATAGAAACTATAGCACATAAGCTGTCCCAGCTTTAATTTTCCAATTCCATTAGTCCAAGGACAATAATCAGATACGAATATCTCAAGCAACCCAGTAGACCATCTTTTATGTTGAATAAGTGTGTCATTGGTGTTGACGGGTGCTAATCCTAAGTAGGCCTTCCTTTCAGGGGCGCAATATACTGACTGCCACCCTCTTGAATGCAAAACAAGTCCTGTGAATACATCCTCAACTGCACATCCATACATTAAACCCATCTGAAAAAAGAAACAGAACCAAAAAAATTGTTAGGGACTCGAAGTAGGTGCATTTGAGAACAACAATCATTGTCAAATAAACTTTAACAACAAAGATTTTAAGTATACCTCTTTTCCCCATAGTTTGCCATTCTCAAATGTACAACTTGTCAGATCCTTGGCCTTCACTTCCAAGTCATTCCAGCTTTTACTTCCTTGAACTGTTTTTGTTTAGCAAAATAATAGGCAACGTTAGTCATTGCAGTCCTTAATTCCAACTATATAAGCTTTGATTGAATTTGTGCGTGGTGTCGGTTACTCTATACCTGATTTATCTTCTAGTTTTATATGAACTTTGGGATCATATTTCCTTCCATTTAAAGATTCACGACGATGAACAGAACCCGTTCCAGCATACATAGGACCATTGTGGGCATTGGTACCAAAAAATTCAATCTACAATGCAAACAGGATATACATCATATACTACTGGTAGTGGACATAAAAGTTACAAAGTTTACTTCCCATCATTCTTCATTTCACATAGAAAAAGAATTAAAATGATAAATATTTTTCTTTTTTACCTCATAAATCCTCTTGACACCATTAGCATATAAATCATTCTCTGTGATGCCTCCAAAGCTCTGGGGAAATTGAACATAGCCAATGCGGTGACCTTCCTTGGGATCCAAGAAAAAGCATGCAGCATCACGAAGTGCTTTTGAGTTATTTGAGTGCATATCACAGTCGACATTGAGTACTAGTGGTGCATTGCTCATCAATGCTGAAACTCGGCTCTGTCAACAAATGAAAAAGAAGATTCATCAGAACAAATCAACAAACAACAAGTGTGTAAATAACAATCAAACTTTGATCCAGAATTTATATACAATGGGAAATGAGAAGTACCAAAGCGTTCAATGCACCGGCCTTGTAGTGATGCGGCTGATCCTTGTTGTTTTTCTCGTGATACATACACAAGTGTTGGCATCGGATTGCCTTCTATGTCTTTATCATCTCCGTTTCCTCTTAGTAGAACCTTATGTAGACATTAGAGAAAGAAAAACATTTAATTGCTGACAGGATATAATCATATATTTGTTGATTGATTTATGACTGGTCACTATATCTGAAACAAGCAAGACCGATATGAATATTAGTCCATAGTTGCATTGGTGCTATCATGCTATGGTACCGTGAAAATGTCGGGCAGTTGATTCAAACTTCAGTGTTGAATTGGGACATTTTCTTTATGGGAGGGGTTCTAGGGACATATATTACAAAAACACGTAAACAAACTCATGATTAAAATGGAAGAATTAAAATGAAATAAAATCATACCTCAATTATGGATTGATGGTGACGAGGATTGACCTTAGAATCCCACTCTCTAAAGCCTTTGTGTTCACTCCGTATATCATCAGGCACCTTTCCAAGTCTTGCAACTCTTGCTATTAGTTCTTGCATTTCCTCATATTTTGCCTGCACAAAATTTGTGTACACAGAGCTAAAACATTATCAGTGAAACATTATAGAAACATGTTTATTATTAGGAGCGCCCAAGAGGGAGTCAACTAGGCGACTAGAAACATTTTGATTGTTTATGCTAATGAGAGTTGATTACAACCATTTTCTTTAAAATTACTAAGTTAACTTGGTTATTGACTCACCTCAACCAAGGCTCACCCATGCAACTTGCATTGGGTGTGTGACTTGTGTAATACCAATAAATATGAATTCAAATTTAAAACAGACCAAGTTTTCTTTTTTTGGTAAAAAAACACAGGCCGATGAGTGGTTTTGCTACCATGTAAAAATTTATAAAAAACAGATAAAATAAAAATAAAAAATAAAAAAATAAAAATGAAAAGAAAGAAGAACAACTTGTACCAACTCCCAATCAACCATGCACGCACCTTGACTGTGTCGTGCTCTTGAGTGAACTTCCGGCCACTCGGACCATGTCCATTAATTACGTTATCCAATGAAAAATAAACATGTGGTGCTCTTGGTTCCACATTAAACTTCCGGCAAAATGGCAACCAATACTTGAAAAACTTAGAAGCTTGATACACAGCATGGAAAGTCAACTCTGAACTTCCATCATCAGATAAGTAATAAGCCAACTTATTAGCATCATAATCATAAGCCATAAGTGATAACAAAGTATTAGCCACAAGTGCTGCTGGTTCTCTATCTGGATCAGCTGTACAAACCAACACATCAACTGGTGGAAGATCATACGGTAATCGATTTGGATACGTGGAATGAAACGTTGGTGCCCATCTAAATCCTTGCTGGAATATCCACGTAACAGAGAACCAAAACTCAGCTAAAGTGACAAGTAGATATAGGACTAGGTGATCATTTGGTATGTGTGTGAAACGGTAGTAAAAAAGAGAGAATATTCCGATGAGGAAGGTTGTGAAGTAGAGCTTGTATAGAAAACGTCCACCTATTTGCTTGCTGGTGAAAGGCGGTTGACAGCAGTTGCTTCAGTCATTTTTGACGAGGAAGTGATGGTGAATGTGCTTGGCTAGCCTGGTGAAGAGCTAGAAATGAAAAAGCGCAGCGTGTGTATACTTATATTTGCATTGAGAAGGTTTTTGGTCTTTCAAGCCCACGTACAACATTGTAGTCGAAATAAGATCCCACGGACACCACGTTCGTGATGCTGACTGGTTGACATCAAAACAACCACTGGCATGGGAGATGACATAACATTAGTAGTTTAATAAGTATAAAGATTATGAGCAAGGACTAATGAGTATCATATATTTAGTATTTTTGTTTTATTTGTTAATTTTTAGCCAACCTAATTAAAGTGTTTTAATAATTTATTTTTGTCTTTTTTCTTTAAGAAAAGAATTGGTTTATTTTTGTCTTTTTTCTTTAAGAAAAGAATTGGTCTCCTTTAATTAAAAATTGTCTCGAGTTCAAGATCAAGATCAATCTTGTGTTGTGTACCTTGTTAGCAATTCGATGAATTATTTGTGTATAATTCGCAAATACGTATTTTTTTGCATGTTTCAAAAAATTGCTATAATTCTCTCTTTTTTTTTAGTCGAGAAGTATAAAACACGTATTCACGAATTAATAAAAAATTTCATTTTAAAAAACAATAAATTTATCATAAATCATTTTAATGGGAATAATAAACACATCTAAATTTTCTCTATCTTGAGACTTTGAGAGAGAAGGAATAAGAAAAAAGAAAACAAATTTTCTTCTAGATCTATGTTTTTGTATAGATAAAGGGGTACGGTATTGGTACCCAATTTTATGGGATTGACACCCTTTGGCACAAAGTAAAACAATAATAGTTATTCCTTATATATCTTTTTACCGCCTATATGACCGATAGTTCTACGACATCAGGTTGTCACAAGATCGATCCCATATCCCACGGCAAGCAGCTGCCATGAAATCGCACGACATCGGGTTGTCGCGAGATCCCATATCCTACAGGGTAGGGAGTTGTCGTGGAAGATTTTTTTGTGTTTTTTTTTTTTTTTCACTTCAAATTTTACGTGTTGAACACACACAACATATGAATACCTCATTTTCTTCTTTAAAACTTCTTTATACACTCTAAGAATAACACCAAAACTATGGGGAAAAAAATATACAATCGAGACATAATTTTGCTATCTCACGGCAAATATTTTTATACTATAAGAAAAATTTGTGATCAAATTAATGAATAAGATTTTGATAATTAACACAAGCAAATATCCATTTTAGTGAACATAACCATCTCGCGGCAACTAACATTTTTTTACGGTTGCTATAAAAAAAAAAAAAACAAAAAAAGACTCACGGTAACATCCTTTAGTGGATATGATTTTTCTAATGCGGCAATCCAATATTGGTGTGGATTTTTTATGTGATCAATGGAATAGTTTCAAGATTACTTGAAATTAGTCAAATGATTTTGTGTGAGTAAAAGCTTTTTTTTATATGATTAATGGAATAGTTTCAGTACTTCTGAATTAGTCAAATGCTAGGGTGCCAATCTCATAAAGTGGTATCAATACCACACTCCTAGATAAAAGCTTGCTTTCAAACTTTAGATATGTTTTTAGATCTGTTAGAGAAAAATAAAAATGATAAAACAACAAAAAATAGTGAAGGGTGGGTCGGAACTGGGGTAGGGTTAACTTTCAAACCAATCACGTGATGCAGTGTTTCTAAATTCCAAGACTCGAATAGTTCATAGTTAATGGCCCATAGGATACACAAAATAACTACCTAAATTGTAAAGTACAAAAGGTAATCAAATGATATGGCACGGGGGTTTTTTGGAAGGACTACCTACAGATCCGAATTTCTCGCAGAACCCATCTCAAAACAGATTTCATTTTTCTCGAGACTGACTCTCAAACTTAAAATTGTCCATGGCACCCACTGCCTAGTTCAAATTCAAATTTTAAATTTTTGATTGGAAATTTCAATTTAAATTTCACATCTCAAACTATATTCAAAAACTTCATATGAAACAAATAAATAAGCCTATAAATCAATTGACCAAAAATTTTGAATCAAAGTTTTCCTTCACTATATGTTCTAAACCCAAAACCCAAAACTGAGCCATGTATTTAAATTCAAAAAATATTTTTGTTAGCCAAAATTCAATGATAAATTTTGAAATAAATAAAAAAATATTGTTCAAATTCAATTTCATTATATTCACATCTCTATAAAGTACATCAAAATCTTATCCATAAACCTTAAACCCTTAACTCATATGTACACTTATAGTGTAGTGGAGAATTGAAGACCAAAATATAAATATGTAACATTTGGTGTACAAACAATGGTTAGTGATGATTTTTTAATTATCGTTTTAAAATCAAGATTTTGTCACCCATTGTTGACCAAATTTTAGTGAATAACTACAAATAAACCAATTTTGACTGGCTAAATGGTTAAACCCTGAACCCTAAACTGAATCGTGTATTTAAATTTCAAAAATAATTTTGTTAGCCAGAATTTAATAATAAATTTTGAAATAAATAAAAAATATTGTTCAAATTCAATTTCATTAACATCTCTATAAAATACAAAACTTTAACCATAACCCTTAAACCCGAAACTCATATGTAACTATAGTGTAGTGGGAAAGACTATAAAATAACTATGTAACATTTAGGTGTACAAACAATGGTTAGTAATAATTTTCTAGTTATTGTCTTAAAATCAATATTTTGTAACCCAATACCAAATTTTAGTGAATTACTATAAGTGGCCCAATTTTGACCAACTAAATCGTTCATATCAACAATCCAAAACGAAATAAGTTAGTCTGGTACTCTGGTCGAATTGTCTGTATCTAAAATGGTTGGTGAAATTGAATTTTGGTCCACCCATCTAATGTAGAAAAAGTTAGCCTAATTTGAACATATTTTATTTTAAAGTCAGTTTTAATAAACCGTTCTTAATGCAGGATTAACACGATCTTCTCTCTTTGTAAGACGGTATAATCAAACCATCCAATATAGACAAAATTAGCATAATCTGAACATATTTTATTTTAAAATTGGTTATAATAAACCATTTTTAATGCATGACAAACACAATCTCATCTCCATGTAAGACGGTCCAATCCAACCAACCATGCCAAAAATATTAGTATAATCTGAACGTCTTTGCTTTTTTTTATGCTAGTTTCTCTAAACCGTATTTAATGCAGGACCAAATAATGGGTTTGATATTTTGATCGAAATTAAAACTCTAACCAATTTGAAAATTTGGCAAAACATTTCAGACCAATACATGTAAACAATGAAAGTCGAAACATCAATTTAAATATTTAAAATGTTTGGTTCCAAAATATATATATAAGAAACTCAATTCCATTATATCAAAGTCTTTACAAATAGTCTTCCTTACAAAAAAATATTTATTCATGTATCATATGTAAAAATATAAATATTTCAAACATCTATTTGCCCAACTACACTAATCAACAAAAATTAGATCTCCTTCGAAAGATTATGCACTGCTTGAGCAATCCCTTAAACACCCATCTTTTTTGTTTCAGGTCTTTCTCGTTGTCTTCTCATTTGCTTATACCTTTTTATGAGATCAAAATTTATCACCACCACGCTCATATATCAAAATAAGCCTAGAATCATTCCCACCAATTGCATTACGAAATTTCTCAGTGACGATAATAGCTCCCACTTCATTTTTTTTGTATTGTGTCCAATCAATCAAGTCTTGACGACTATCAAATACCTATAAATCAATTTAATCTATGGATCAATTCATTAATCCATTAGTAAGAAGATATTAAATCAAAGAAGTAAGTTTCAAAGCGTATATTCGTCCATACATACTATGTTCGTTGGTGTTAAAATATTTTGTTCGATCTATGTAGTTCCCTTCAAGATGATGTTTTGAGTTTTCTGAAATTCGAAATGGATCAATTGGTACCTCATCGTGACTGTATAGAGGATCCTATAACATTCACAGTGGATTATGATGTTAGTTAAAAATTTGTCACAAGAAAAATGCCTATCAAAATAACTAAGCGACGACTATACTAGATTGTCTAATGCTTCATAGGTCGCTCCAGTGGGGACACTAGGGTCTTAGGAAGTTAATTAGTTGGCCTGAGACATCTGGAACGTAAGGCTATTCCCATTTTCCAACACTCACTATTAAAATCAACCATAAACGGAAGAGGTCGTCTTCATAGATTGAGTTTGCAAAAATATTTTGTAATCACATTGTGTACAAGTCGTCTTCATAATGGTCTTATAATGGTCTTATAATAATTGATAAATTGAAATTGAAACATTAAATGAATAAAAATAGATATGGGCTACCACGGGATATCCCTAATTACCTTGGATCTCCAATGGTCCTAAAAAAAAAAATAAAAAAAAAAAAAAAAAGAGAGAGAGAATTGGGTTTCTTTTTATTAAATAGTTCATTTTCCCCCTATGAGGATATCCTCGTGGTAGACTTAACTAAAAATATCGTATGCCCATTCCATTTCACTCAATGCCATAATAATAATAAAATAAATAAAAATAAATATGAAAAACAAAAAGATGGGTTTTAGGGTTGTAAATATAAATATAACAAAATAATTTGAAAGAAAATATGAATGTGTAGAGAAAAAAGAGATATGTGGGTTAAATTTGTTTTGGATTGGAAAATAAGAGGAGTGGGAAAAAAAAAGCGTCAGTTCCCGAGTGAAAAGACAAAAACTTAAGTAAAAAGACAAAAGTTGAAATTTAGGTGTTTTAACTTTTCTAACTTCTAAGTGGAGTATGTCCTAAGAGATTATTTGGGAATATGTATGGTGTTTTAATATTTTAAAATGAGGTTTGCCTGGAGAGATTCTAGGTTTGTATATAACAATCATTCCCCCCTAAATAATAAAGTATTCTCCTATGAGAATTATAGAATTTTTGAACACCAAATTTTTAAAGGAAAACATTTAATATATGTATTATACATAGACCGGATATTTAACGAATTGCAAATATTTGACCGTACCAATTTATTAGGCTACTAAAATATTCTTGAATTATTTTCATATTTTTGCCGTATCCCGAATTACTAACCAGGGTTTAGTATTCATTTTTCGCATGTTCAATTGTAAAGGACGGACCAAACTCCGAAGGCATGACAACTTTTTATATTACCACCTTCAACTTGTAAAGGCTTAAGGGGATTTACAGTGCCATACGTCTGTTCACTGAATACAAAGGCCATTCCCATTTCTCTCACTATTATTATTTTATTATTATTATTATTATTATTATATTTAGCTAAATCCTCTTACCACTCAATTCACTGAATACAAAGGCCATTCCCATTTCTTCACTAAATTTATTTATTTTTGTTACCTCAATCTTTAAAATATTAGTTACCACACAAAACCACACAAAATCCCTTCCAAAATGTGATTTCATTATGTATATAAACTACTATATCTGATCAATGAAATTAGATTGAAATATAGAACCAACAAATATAGGTAATAACTTTAATTTGTAATTTTCTCTTTAAAATCATTCCCAATTAAAATCTATAGTCACCAGTTTTGGGGAAAACCTTCCAAAAATTGGTCTATTTTCCCGGTTGAAATCAAAGTTCCCTTCCACCGTATAAGAATCGACTTGTTAACTTCGGATGGATGTTGGATTCCGTCTCGTGTGTTTTTTCCGGATGGAATGTTTCATTCCGCTTTTTTTCGTTTTTTTTACTTCGGACAAAATACCGGACGGGATGTTACATTCCTCTCGAATCTAACATCCCGCTAACATCCCATCGATTTTTTTTTCCACCTATGTATTGAACAACTTCACCTTGTTTTTCACCGTTTTGGTGAAAATAGAGAGAATCGTAGAGGTGGTAAGGGGGATTAAGTCAAGACAAAAGTTTCATTCTGGGCTCAAACTGGATAAAGCCCAAGATTTTCATTCTGGGTTTGGGTGGGCTTTGGGCTAAAATTTCAACCACACAAAATTTCACCATTTCAATTTTGAGTTCAAACCTGCAAAACCCTAAACCCCTCACTCATCTTCCCCACGTCTCATTTTCTTACTCACTTTCTCACCACGAAACAAGTAAGTACTAACTCTCTTCTCTTACCCCTTTTAAGTAACCAGTAAAAAGAACTGTTTTTTATTTACTTTGTTTCAAACTGTTTGATAAAATGTCTGAAAGAAGTTATCTTTTACTTTGAGTTGAATGTTTAGGACCATTGGCTTAGTTACTGGAATATAAATATTGGGCTTTTGTTTTGTTTTGTTTTTGTGAAGGTGAGAAATGGAGCAAAGGTTGGCTAATACATGGAGAATGACAGTGAATGAGAAGAAGTTTATTGAAACTGCTTTGCTTGTAGACCTTAGAGTCGATGGTAGAAAGCCTTATGATTATCGTCGGTTAACTATTAAGTTTGGAAAGTAAGTATTTGTGTCTATTCTCAATTATCCATTTTTCATACTTGCTTTAGTCCACTCTTTATGTTTTGAATGTGTGTATGTGTTTGGTGCTTCAAGTTTGTATATTGTGTAATGTATCATGTTAGCGTATTGGCATACACCAATAAGAAGATTTGTCAATCAGAGAAGGGGTCAAACAAAGTTATTCATGTCTCATGAGTTATTTCGGCACATTTTAATCAGGAAACAAGCTGCATTTCGTTGTGTTTGAAAACGATATGTTTATCTTATGAATGTTAAAAATAATGTTGCAAATGGTCCATGTTTTAGTATGTAAACTGGTCACAAGGCACACAAGAAGATTTTCAAGACAATGATAACATCTCACTTATATCAAGTCATTTCATTTGCATTTCTTTTCTTTTCTCGGAATTGGCATGTGTGAAAAGTCCTAGTTTATCACTATGTGATTACTCTAATGGAGTAAGTTAATGTGAGTATTAGTTGACGTTTTTTGTGGTTAAGGTTGTCCGATGAGGTTGATACTACGTAGGTGATGTATCCTAAGCTTGTTTAACTCGTGTATTCCTTGTACGCCTCATTTTATCTTCTATACTGGTTAGATTGGATATAGGGTTCTACGCTTTCACTATCATAGGTGTAACTAACCCGTAATTGTAGCTCATATACGTTCGCATCTCACCTTCTGTGATAGTTTGTTTGGTTTCATGCTGTGTATTTGATGTGTATGGATGTAATATTCGCCTATTCGGTTTGTAATCATGTTTTGGATATTTTAACTGTTTATCTTCTCATTCTTTAAATAAGCAGGGAGGATGGTTCCTCTGAGGTGCAGCTAGGTCAGACTCATGTAATGGGTTTTGTGAGCTCTCAACTTGTACAACCTTATCGGGACAGACCAAATGAAGGAACACTTTCCATTTATACAGAATTTTCACCTATGGCTGATCCCTCATTTGAGGCAGGACGTCCTGGAGAATCGGCAGTTGAATTGGCACGTATAATCGACCGTGGTCTAAGGTGAAACCTGTTATCTCTTTTTCTGCAACTGTTATACATTCACTCCATAGAATAGTCTTGACTCTCGAGTGATTTCGTGCGAAACTTTTGCTATGATTTCACTTGACACTTGCTGATTCTTTTAGGGTCTCAGAGTGTACACAGGGTAAAACCCACCAAGGAGTGTTTTTCCTATAACTAGATACTTAATATTTTTGTTATTTGTTTATTAGGTTAAGTTATCTTATGATGGAAAAAAATAAATTTACTTGTAAATTATGTTAATTTATGGTTTTTATTCTTATAAGAGTAGAAAACTACACAGTTATAAGGCATTTTATGTAGGTTTATTGAAGTTATAAGCATTTTATGTAGGCTTTTGTAGCCAATTCCGGAATTTAAAAATGTTGAATGAAACAGACTCTTTTATGTGGGTCCACATTGAAATATGTTGTTGAAAATCTGAGTCTGGGATTGCAGGGAAAGCAGGGCAGTTGATACGGAGTCACTTTGTGTTCTTGCTGGAAAACAAGTGTGGTCTATCCGTGTTGATCTCCATGTTATTGATAATGGAGGGTATGTTGTACACTTTCTGGACATGTTCAGTTTCTTGGGCATGGTTCTGATGTGTTATTTTCCTGGATATTTAGATGTACATTCAGTTTCTTGAACAGGGTTATGATTTCGTATCTGCTAGGAATCTTGTTGATGCTGCTAATGTTGCTGCTTTGGCTGCGCTAATGACATTTCGAAGGCCTGAATGCACATTAGGAGGGGAAGATGGGCAGGAAGTGATTGTTCATCCACCTGAGGTTAGAGCCTTTCTTTTGGAAATAAGTTCTTGGTAGTTTGTGTAGTGAATCGTGAATATAATCTTATTGGTGGAACAACAATGTCATAATTATAAAGTACAGTATATGTTGGGTCCACCTTTGAGATTCTGATCCAAAAGGAATAGAGTAAGGCAATGAGCTTTACACTAATACAGAGACTTAGTCTTCCAGTTCCCGGCTCTTTGTTCCTTCGTAGGAGAGAGTGTAGGAATATGAAAAATCTCATCCCGACCCCCGACCTCCTCCCCCCTCCGCCCTTGGAGTTTTTTTCTTTAACACTTTTGATGTAGAATACTTTTCATTAACACTAAGCTATGCCTGTACGCTGTCCAGATATGCAACTACAGTAGTAGTACAATCATTGCAAGTTTTCTTTTATGTCTCTGTCGTGTTATTTTATTATCTTTCATTATGACCTGTTAAGGACTAAGGAGCTCAACATCATAACTGTCTTGCTGGTTGATCTTGCCTTGTCAGTTCTAATCATTTAAGAATCTATAATATAATTTCAATATTTGATTCTTTTTTCGTGGATCCAGGCATAAATCATTACCTCCCCTGTTCCCAGAATATGTTTTATATTAAAAGACTGTTTATATCACTGACGTTTGATAATTTTGATAGCATACAGTTTATATCCATGAAACAGATTAGATTGATTGTCAGGTTGTTTGATAACATACACTTTAGATCAAAGTTGTAGCTTCACTATGTTGGCATAGTTATGGTTGACATGTAAATCATGGCCTTGACTTCATACTCGTGTTCTCAGTTTTTAGGCTAGAAGAACCTTTACACTTTGTATGCTGTTCATTTATATCGATAGAATAGCGTGTGTGCTTGATTAAACCCATGTTATCATTGATTTGATTTTTTATTTCTTTTATTTGTTCTGACAGTTATTCATATAGCATTGAATGGATTTGTGACATCATTCTTATATGGTGTTTTGGCAGGTCAAGGAACCACTTCCTCTGATAATACATCATCTTCCTATAGCAGTCACTTTTGCATTTTTGGGTGACGGGAACATTATGGTAAGCCGTTGGTTTTTCTATGTTTGTTCTTACTGAAATTAATCTCCATAAACGCATGGCTGTGTGCTTTTTCTGGTTTGTATGAGAGTTTGGCTTCCTGCATAGGTGATAGATCCATCGCACAGTGAAGAGGCTGTTATGGGAGGAAGAATGACTGCTACATTGAATATGAATGGTGAGATCTGTGCTATCCAGAAAGCTGGAGGAGAGGGTGTTATGCAGAGTATGATCATGCAGTGTTTACGTATTGCCTCTGTGAAAGCTGCTGATATAACCAGCAAGATAAAAGATGCAGTGAGTTTTTCATCTAAATATTGGCTTTTGCAGCACGAGTTACTTCTTGTGCCTATTCTAATCTATGCAAGAATACGTGAAAAAGCATATGTGTTTTCTAGGTAGAGCCGTGAAGCATGTTAATATTTCTGGGATCATATTCATAGGCATTGTTCAGCATTCTTCTGTAGATTAGGAACAATATTTAGCACTCTTAATTATATTTTAACAGCATGCTCTGCACTTCACAAGTAGAAACAAGCCTCACGTGTTGTCATGTTATATCTTTGTTAAAGGTGGTCCATGGCTTGCCTTGGAAAGAAACTAGCAGTGACTCGTTTCCACAATTGCTCTGTATGAAATTCATTTACCAAAGCTGATGGTTAACCTTGACCCTTGTTGTTTGTAAGCTTCTTTAGGTAGAGGTATACAGTACAGAAAGAGCTCAAAGGAAGATCAAGCGTCATTCATCTGTAGTTCCTGTGGATGTTAGTGGACCAGACATTAGAATGAAGCAGCAAAACCAATCTACTAGTCATAAAGTAGTTGGTGAGTTGTCGAAGCTTCAAATGGATGAACCAGAGGGAAGCTGCAGTAGCAAGGGTGATGGTATTGATAGTAAAAAAAAATCGACTACAAAAACATCCAAAGGGAGAAGTGACAGTGTCAAAAAACTTGGTGGAGCTCCCTCAAGTTGGTAAGCTGTTGGCACTCACTTTTGTTTTCGTGGATTGAATCTTTCATATGTCTAGGGCTCTAGGCATAACATCCATAACGGGGTTACTTATTCGGAATTTCTAACAACAGATATCATGCCACTATTTGTTAGTGTTTGTAGTGTTGTGAATCCTAGCGAATTAATCCATCTATTTAGTGTTTGAATTGCTTGATCTTTTGTTTAAACCAAAAGAGAAAAAGGGGAAATGCTGAAATGGTATTGGCTTAACCAATACAGAATTGTGTTGCCCATCTTGGAATTTATTGAAAGAATACTGGAACTTGTTACAAATATTGCGAGTCTGAGATTCTGTGGTAGCACAGACTTGTCAGAAGCACTAGGTTAAATTTTACAAGTTTTTTTTTTAGTTTGCAGTTGATGTGTCTGAACTATAGTCCTTTGTTTTCCTTTTTCTTTTGTGCAGGGATCCATACACTAGCTGCATAGATTACGATTCTCTCAAGACTTCTGTAGCTTCACCTGGTATTTAACTTCAAATTTAGATTTTACATTGAAAACAAAATAGAGATACTTATTAATATCTTACCTTATTCTAAGTGATGTAAAATCTGGATCTATGTGCCTATTCCATCCGAGGAATGTATGCAAATGATCCGCATATGCGCGGATCATAACTTGTATAATTCTCTGCTATTGCATTTGGAACCATTTAGTACCTGATAACCCAAGTTTAGAACTGACCTCTCGTGCAGATCCATGTGATCTACATAGCATATTGCGTTTATTCTTGGCATATGCCAATTGGACTTCCCGTTCATTTCACATATAGATAATTCTATTAGTGATATGATATAACCTTCATACTATGTAGGAAAATATATAATCTTTCATTGGTTAAACAGGTTTCTGACTTCATAGCTTGTTACTATTTGAATCATGCAGAAAGGATAACACCGAAAAGGGAGGATGATCAGGGCCCAATGGAAGTGACATTGGAGGAACCAGTTATAGACCTTCCTACTACTAAATCTACGCCAGTTGCTGCAGAGGATAGTGGGCAGCAGACGAGTATAGCCATGACTCTTCAAGATGCTGTGAAGCCGAAAAGCAAGAGAAGAAAGAGACCATCACCTGGCAATACTAGAAGTTAGATTGGTTAGGTTTAGGTAACAGGTTATCTGGTTTAAACCATTACTCTGTGTTTGACAGACTTTGTTACTCTTGTTTGCAATTTATATATTTTTGTTCCGAAATTTCAACAGTTGAAATTCCAATACACGATATATTAGATGCTTGATCTCCAAAACACGAGATATTGAACGATATCAATATTGTGGGCCTTTTCTGGCCCGATCTGAGAAGAAATAATAGCCCACACTGAGCCCAAAGGATGTATTATTTGCTTTGAGATCTGAGTTGTAAAACTATCACACGGCTAGAAATAGGGCTGGAAATGGAGCGGGTTCGGGTCGGATAAGACTATATCCATGCCTGATCCATTTTTTCAATACAAAACCAGATCCGGATCCATTACCCGAATGGATCCAAAATGGCATACCATATCCAAACCATTTATATAAATGGATAATCGGATCCGACCCAATCCGATCCGAATTGCGAACCACAAGTTCTCAATCACCCACATGTCTACAAACAAGAGAGACCTATTATTATTTAGAAGATATATTAACAAAATTTTATATTTTGGATTCGGATCTAAGACGATCCGAACCGTTTAGAGTAAAACCATATTTGAATCCGAATTAAAAATAGATAATCCATATCCGACCCATTTTTTATTCAATTCATTATTAAAATCCAAACCCGTTGAAATGGGTTTGAATCGTATCGGATTCGGGTCAAAACCCGCACCATTTCCAGCCCTAGCTAGAAATGCAAAACATCTTTTGTTTTTCTTTCATCTCATTCCTCAAAACTCTACGACGTTCTGTGAAAATTTCGGTAAAAATTTCGGTAACCCTAAATCCATAAAACTCGTTAATGCGAACTAGAATCGAGTTTCAATCGAAAAATTAACCATTACCCATTTCAATTCAGTACTTCAATTGCATAATCTGCTGTTCAAAATCAGTTCTTGTTGTAGTGTTTGGTGGAGAAGAGTGCAAAATGCTTGGTGGGTTATATGGAGACTTACCACCACCATCATCTGAAGAAGAGAAAAGTGGAAGTAACTCTGCAGTTTGGTCAAGTAGTGCGAAAATGGCACCGCCTACATTGCGTAAGCCTTCTTCCCTTTTTGCCCCACCACAATCTGTATTGAAAACACAACAACAGTCACAGATTAAGCCTAAGAATGTAGTTTCTAGTTCACCTATTGTTGTTAAGGCTTTGAGTCCTAGCATTGTGGTTGATGATGTGGTTAGAAGTACCCTGGTTGTTTCTCAACCGGGTCTTGTTGGGGTAATGTCGAATGTTATTGAAGAGTATGACCCGGGTAGGCCGAATGATTATGAAGAGTATAGGAGAGAGAAGAAGAGAAGGGCAGCGGAGGCGGAGTTGAAGAAGGAGGTGGAGAGACGGAGGCAGGAAGAAGAGGAGAGGGAGAAGGAATTGAGAGAGAGGGAGGTAGTGGAAAGAGAGGAGAGGGATTATAAAGATTCTAGATCCTTGTCGTTGAATATTTCGGGGGAAGATGCTTGGAAACGACGAGCGGCAATGAGTGGGAATGTTGGTGGTTCTGTACCACGATCACCTTCTCCACCATCTAATGGAGATGGGTTTAGTATTGGGAAGTCAGCTTCTGTTGGACTAGGTGTTGGTGCGGGTGGACAAATGACTGCTGCACAAAGAATGATGGCAAAGATGGGGTGGAAAGCAGGCCAGGGTCTTGGGAAGCAGGAGCAAGGGATTACTACTCCTTTGATGGCTAAGAAGACAGATAGACGAGCTGGAGTAATTGTGAATGCTAGCGAAACTAAAGCAGAGAAGAAGCCTAAGAGTGTTAACATCAATGGCATACCTACTCGGGTTCTCCTGCTACGGAATATGGTATGCACTTTTTTCCTTTATTTATTTTTACAAGCAGTTGTATTTAAGATTTTGCACTTCAAGTTTGACACCTGGGTACTTTTTGTTTAAACACAATGTGGAGAGGCTTATGGTTCTGTCCGATTTATATTTTGGTAATTGGAGATAAGCATGGAACCAAGTCACAATCATATCAAATTGCTGTTTACATGAAATCAGTTTTGCATGCCAATTGTTTATTACTTGTATTAAATCATCAGTGGTGTTTATGAGCTGGGATTCCTGGGAATGCCACTGATATAGGCCACAGATCAAACCTTTTTTTTTCTGTATAAATATCTAGATATATTCATTGATTCAATGTTATGATATATAATAACTTTTGATGATCAGATACTGCATTACATTAGTGTCTGAGAAATGCTAGAAGCTTGGGACTTAGTTGAGCCTCATCTGGAGGCTCTTGGAAAGTAGATTGCAGTCTGAAACTTATGTCACAATTAAATAGAGCCTCAAAAGAGTTGTGTCACTGGTGTGATGCACATCTCTTAGGCGCCTCTTAGTGGGGTGAGTTAAACCAAGAAGTAGGTGTAGATTCTTTGATGGAAAAGATATATCATAATGTGTGTCTGTGTGTTTCTGGTTTTATGGGCAATCCTAGGTACTGAGCTCCTGTTTGTGGTTTTCATCACCTGGTTGGGCTTGGGTGTATTGCCTTGAGCATCTTTCTAGACGTTCCTCCTTTTTTATGTCCCTTTTTGCCAGCGTACTTTTGACATTGAAACTGCAGTTTTAGACTTGTCCAGTGTAGCCATTTAAGTGATTTTTGAAAAGTGGGCAATGGTTGAAAGTGTCATATTTGCAAATTAGTTTTACCAGAGCTATACCCATTTTTTGCTAATTCATGTATAGATATTTTTGTCAAGTATATTTTGTATTGTTTTGGGAGAGGGCTATTTACGCGCCT
The DNA here is from genome assembly GCF_015680905.1 of Coptis chinensis. Lineage (NCBI taxonomy): Eukaryota > Viridiplantae > Streptophyta > Magnoliopsida > Ranunculales > Ranunculaceae > Coptis > Coptis chinensis. Next base: position 83,267,027 of record NC_141464.1, read on the forward strand.
GTTCTGTACCACTTACTTGTAGCCACCTTTTGAGTTGCTTATCCTGACTATACTTCTTTTCTAAAGGTGGGTCCTGGTGAGGTGGATGATGAGCTAGAAGATGAGGTGGCATCCGAGTGTGCAAAGTATGGTACTGTAACTCGTGTCCTCATTTTTGAGATCACAGAAACCAACTTTCCAGTGGACGAGGCAGTTCGGATATTTGTGCAGTTTGAAAGGTCAGAGGAGACTACAAAGGCTCTCATTGATCTTGATGGTCGCTTCTTCGGAGGAAGGACTGTCCATGCGACGTTTTATGATGAAGAGAGGTTTGGAAAGAATGAGTTGGCTCCTGTACCCGGCGAAGTTCCTGGGTACCCTTGAAATACAATCTAGAAAGAGCAGAATTCTTTGAATTCATGTGAAGAAGTGGGAGGTACCATTGCACTGCGGAAGGCTTTAGATATCAATGGTGCGTATTATCTACTATAGTATACCCTTGTAGCACTGGTCACTAAACTGTGAAGATATGTTTTTTTTTCCATTTTTGTTTCCGCTTATTGAAGAGATATGTAGTTTTGGTAAAGCTCGAAAAATCTCAATGTCTCGTCTTCTCTGGTGTATTGGCATATAACATCATTCGTTTGTTGGTTCTATTGTCTTTTGGAGAAACAGAAAGAAAATGATTATGAAATGGCTAAACTAGCTAAACTAGCGAGATTTTCGAGGGTTTTTTTCAGGTGCATTATTCATTATCGTCCAGCATTACAAATAAATGACTTTCGTTATGGTTGGGATAGATGGGACAGTTTCTCCCTCAGTCATTTGTTACCAAAAGGAAAAAGGGTTCTCTGTGATTAGAGAAACAGAATAAATTTGTGGACAAGCAAAAAAAACTGTTAAACTGACCGAAATAACTGTGCCTATTGTCTGAAAAAACTGTTAACCAATAGAATTGTACTGAATTTGGGACGCCCCATATAATTGGGGCCCTCGCCCTGCAAGTGGTCTGTGCGTGCGGATAAATCAATGCAAAATAAAGTAATATCAATAATTTGTACCCTAGTAGAAAAGGTACACGATATACACAGTTCTGTTGGAAGTGAAGGGGTCAAATTTGCAACTGAAATTTTTGAAGACTGTTTTTCATTCTAAAGAGATAATTACGTAAGACTTAAGCGGATAATTAGTGATCAGTTACGGAGTCAGTTTAGGCCTTTCGGGAGAGTTTAGGCCTGTAATTATTGCTAGTTGGGTGTGGACCTTCTTATCCGTGAACGTTTGTTGAAAAAAAGGTACCTTCAATCCGTGAACGTTTATCGAAAGAAAAGAGTACCTTCCTGATCCGTGAACGAAAATACAATCACAAGAGTAGCATGAACCTTATTTTGAGGCAAGGTCCAAAATATCGATATCGATGAATATATCGGTATATTCAAAACCGATATATATTAAATATATCAGATATATTTATTTTTTTGGTGACTAGTCCAAACTATTTAAAATATCAGATATATTAAAATATTAAAATATATCAAAAATATATTAGAAATATCGGATTTATATTAAAAAATAGTCAAAAAGTCAACCGATATATTTCATAAATATCAAATATATCAATTATATCGGTGATATAAAATTTTATATCAAAAATTTCAATATATATCGGAAAAAAAAAGTTCTATATTCGGTGGATATATATTGGAAATATCGATATCAATGTACCAAAATACCAATATATATCAACAATATATCAGATATATCGGCGATATTTTGATCCTTGCTTTGAGGAAGAAAATTTATGTTTTCTAACGCCCTTACTCAAGTTGGACGATTTTGAGCCTCACTTAAGTCGGACAATGAAAAAAAAAATGACAGAAGTGGTTTTTGGTATTTTGGAATATTGAAAGCAGTAAGTTGTTATGTATGGGACAATCCAACAATGTAAAAAATTAAAAATAATCAGATAAACCCTATTTAAACATACTGCAGCAGCTAGTTTTGAAGAGTACAGACGCATCCCAGTCATTCAGTCAAAACCAAGTCCCGGATTCCCGATCGACCTTCCTTTCCTTTTCTCCCTTTCCAGTGACAGATATATCAGAACTAGTAAGCAATGACTGAGACTTGGTTGATCAAGAACAACATCCTGAAACCTTCTTTTTCATCAGCTCAACTCAGCCATGATGTTGTAGTTCCTCTCACCATATTTGACAAGGCCGCCTTGAATTTACATGTCGAATCCCTCCATGCCTTCAAACCACCCATGCCATCAAATGAAGTTTTGAAGAATGCACTCTCCAAAGTCCTTGCACACTTTCCACACTTCACGGGGCGGCTTACAGTCGACAAACAAGGCCACCAATGCATTGTGCTAAACAATGCTGGTATTCGAATAATTGAAACATACGTGCCGATGAAGTTAGCTGACGAGCTACCTTTTGATCCGTCTAAGGATGTTAGTTATCTCATTCCGCCTGTTGATGGAATTGATGAGTTGCTCCAAATTCAACTCAACCGTTATGCCTGTGGTGGCCTTGTTATAGGACACACCGCACATCATCGTGTTGTTGATGCTGGGTCCGGGAGCTTTTTCTTTGTTGCATGGGGTAGGTTAGTGCGTGGACTTGACATAGAAAAGCTTCCCTACCATGATAGAGCTGCTATTTTTGTCCCGAGAAACCAACTTAGAGTAGACTATGATCATCGTTTCCTGCTGGAATTCGGACAAGGTACTACTAATCCAAAAAAAACAACTCCATTATCCTCCATTACACATTTCATTACCCATTTCTCTACGGAAATCATAGAGAAAATCAAAGCATTGGCAAATAAACAAATATCCAATCCAAAACAAAGAAACAGCACTTTTGAATGTCTCCTTGCCCAAGTTTGGAAGAAAGGTGACCAAGCTAGAGGCCTTGAACTGGACGAGTTCACGGAAGTGAAACTCGGAGTGAATGTTAGAAGAAGAATGAAGCCACCTGTACCAATGGAGTATTTCGGAAACTTAGTTCTATCTGCTTATCCAAGGTTGACAGTGAGGGAGGTATTAATGGAGAGCCATGCATATGTTGCTAAAGCGATTCACGACGCTGTGTCTATGATTGATAATGACTATATCCAATCATTTATTGATTTTGGTGAATTGTCTAAGAGAAATGGTGAAATACTCGCAGGGACTACTCCTGAGGTTGGGCAGACGTTGTGTCCAAACTTAGAAGTGGATAGCTGGTTAAGATTTAGCTTCCATGATCTTGATTTCGGAGGAGGACCACCTTGTGCATTTTATTCTCCCAACTTCCCTGTTGAAGGGGTGTTGGTATTCATGCCATCTTGCGGAAAGGGAGGTGGTGTTGATTTGATTATGTCACTCTTGTCTGAACATGTTAATCTCTACCATAAAATTTGCCACTCACTGAACTAATTGTTATTCCACCAGAGTGATGATCGACTACCCTAGTTACAAAATGGAAAAACAAATTTTGAAACAGGGTTAATGACATGATTGAGCTTATGATGGAACCAACATTATATATTGAAGCCTATTCGAAATTTGATAATGTACATGTAACTTGGTTTAGCCCGAGCTCCTTATCTTATTGTCTGCGAATCCAAATAATTGATCCTTAAACTACAGTGAGTCTTTAGTCACCTTTCTTTCCACAAGGATGATGACACATTGAGACACGATCGACCAAAAAACCCCGGCCGGGCTAATTTATATCAGAGAAAATTGGCTCAGTCCTACACCTACACTAGTACCCAGCTAAAAAGGAGAACATGGGATCGACCACTTTTCTGAAGGAAAAAACCCTCAGTGTATCTTATTGGGTTGAAGGAAGAATATATAGGCACTCTGTTGTGTATGGAACCAACCTTTTGAACTTGGAAGAGAGAAAGTGTGAAAAACACCTCCATATAGAAATTTATTGGATCAAGAAACAGTAGAGTAAGAGCACAAAATGGGGCTATGTGCATCATTACACATTTACACCAAATCAAAACCTCAGACACAAAAGCAAAGAAGGAAGCAAACGAGATGGCTGCAGAACCACCTATCGTTGGTTCGTCACACAGCTATATGAGAACATAATCAAGAGTGGCGATCCACCTTTGGACAGTTCGGCAACTAAGGAGCTATATGATCAACTTCAGTCTGGAGTTTACTTGGAACAAAAGAAAAAGGTAAGTCCCTTGAAATGATGTATTATGTGTACCAAAACCATGGTTTGATTGATGAATTGTTTTTCCTCATGTAGAAATATTGGATTGACAAGGAGTCTCGGCTTAATTGCTTCATGGTGTTTCCAAGGGGACTTGCAATCACTGGCATGGAACAACTATTCTACTAGTTATCATTTATAGTGACACTAACCAGACTATACTCATAGGGGCTTTCTAATGGATGCTGAAAAGAGAAGCAAACAATTTCAAGTGGTGGAAATTTGGGTGAGACAAGTTAGAGACTTAGCTTATGATATAGGAGATGCTATAGATGCCTTCAACCTTAATGTGGAAAAAAGAAAGCACAGAACCATTGCACCAGAATTATGGGTTTCTGGATCGAGGAAGCTCAACTGATCAAGTATCTACACAAGATTGGAAAACTGATTCAGGATATTGAAAAAAGGAGTAAAGAGATATCAACTTATAGATCACAATATAATATTGATGTTACATTGCCAACACAGTATTCAGGCTATGAGACTGAAAAGAACACCTTCCGAGGGATCTCCTCACACTAGAGATCTCTGGCATTATTTGGATGAGATTTGGAAGTCAGGGTTTATCAAAGGCTTTTATCGAATTCGTCTGCCTTAGATCATCAACGTTACGCGGAAAACTGAATGATCTAGAAGACTGTTTCCCTTCCAGCCTCACTGAGCTAAACCTTGAATCTTGTGTCTTGACAAAAGACCCGTCACATGAGTTGGAATGTCTACCATATCTCAAGGAACTTCGGTTAAGGCAAGCGCCATACTTAGGGAAAGAAATGCATTTTTTTTCAACTGAAGGGTTTGTTCAACTACAGTTCTTACAACTTCATGAAATGGTATTAGAGGAGTGGAGTGTGCAGGAAGGAGCAATCACCAGTCTTAATCTGTTCTTGAAAATGTGTAGGAGCCCTCTCTGTGTCTCTCTCTGAGTTCGAGCTCTCTGTAACTCATGTTTCACAACATCCCACCAGGAATAAATCAGCAATGCTCCTTTTAGCAATTGTTATGTTTGTTTTGTGCGAATGTTCTTGTTGTAGTGTCATGAAATTGTGATATGTAGACATGTAGTATGTAACTTCTTCCTTTCAGTGTAATATATATTGTTTAATTCTCCAAAATGAGAAAGTGAGTGAAAACTAGCTAGTTATCTATGAGAAATGATACTCACACGAGATACGGATACGACACATACACAAACACAGAATACGTAGATACTTTATTAATTTCTTAAAATATGGGATAAGCTTATAAGTTGAGAATGTTTTTTTTTTTTTTTTGAAAAAGTTATGGGGTTAAGACAGACCCCACCGGTTTTTATTGCAAAGGAGTAAACCTTACAAACCTCCCTAAGAGTTAGATCTTTAAAAGGAGGCACACAAAGACGCAAAATCCACATACTATAAGCCTAACATACCTAAGATCACTAGACATGCTACAATCGTATACTAAGAAAGTAGGGTTAGGATTCCTACTTCCTAATCATGATATCCTTAACACTAAGAAAGCTGAGAATGTTAATATAGATAACGTTTGACAAAAATGGAACGACTGAAACTAGGAACAAATAATTCCCAAACAACATAACAAATAAAAAAAAACATAACATTAATTATAACTACATACTCAGGGACGGAACCAGGATTCAATGTCTAGGGTGCAAGAGTATATGCAACCTAGTAATTGAATTAGGGGGAGCAGTAGTGGAATTTTTGTAAAAATTTTATGGGTGCAAATCCTTATAGTCTAACAATTTTTCTAACAAATTACTAACACATTATGTGACTTTTACAAATCTTTGGGGGTCCGCCCCACACGCACCCCCCCTAGATCCATCTATATACATACTCATATGTCATAAATTTGCTTTAGTTTAGCTATGACAATAATAAATGGTGAGTAATTTCTATATAGTATTAGTAACTGGTAAGGACCGGAAATTTTGGTACGCAGGTTTTTCATCACAAAACTTTCATATGGACAGCTGGCTATTAAGGGTATTTTCAATTGCTAAAAAAAAAAAAATCAAGAATATATTTATTTTTTGATGGAAAATTTTCATAAGAAAATGTATTGTTGTGTTTGGTCGCACATGATCGAGAAAATTGAATTTTTCTTTTTTCATGTTGTTTGACACAAACAGTGTTTGCTGTAGAAAAATATTTGGTTCATTTACCTTGTCTAGTTTAATTTTGTGGAAAGAACAAGTTATTAAGGAAGGAAAAAATATTTAAAAAAATAGTATTTTCAACGTACACGCGGCGATGCAAGACTTTCTTTTGTCGCAAAAACATAGTTTCTTTAAAGGAGTAAAGTTAAACGAGTTAAAAAAAAATTAAATGATGTTTTTTATTTATTTTTTTTCTTATTAAAAAAGGTGATCTAGAACATATCCAACAAAACACCCCCTACCCCAACTTTAAAATAAATAAAAAAAAATGATTTTAGACACATTTAGCTTCCTAAATTACCTTTCTTTTTTATTAGACCTACTCAAGATATCTACTATCTATATACTAAAGCAGAGACCTTTAAAGAAGGATTTTCTCTCTCCTATGTGGCACTCTAATATGAGAGTTAGCTTTTTTTTCTATCTTATGTGGCACTCTAATATGAAAGATAATATTTTCTAATAGTCTTCCACGTACATGGAACTCTTTGGAGAGTTTGAGTGTATTTCTAATTCTTATATTTTGAGAGTTTAAGTGTATTTTCAATTCTTATATATTTGATCAAATAAAAAAAAAATTACTAAAAAAAATAGGTGATTTGTAGAAATACGAATCAAACACTTTTAGTGTTCCAATTCTTATATATTTGATCAAATAAAAAAAAATGCTAAAAAATAAGTGATTTGTATAAACTAATTTCCTATTACAAATCATACAATTTTAAGATCTATGATAAAACACCGACTTATTTGAATATATCCTTAACATGGCTTCAAAACATAGTTAAAAACAATTATACAAAATATATAATAGAAAATGAAAAAAAAAAAATAAACAAAAGCATAATGATAAATATTTTAAAATATATATAATATTGAATGAAACTAACGACAAAAACAATTAATGGGGAACGGAAAAACTGGATGCAAATGCATCGAACTAACCTCAAATAATATTTAACGGAAATCAAAACTGGATGCAAATGCAAGCATTAAACTAATCTTTAAAAAGTAATTAATAGAAAATCAAAATATGGATACAACTGCATTAAAACTAATCTCAAAGAATAATTAACAGAAAATCAAAACTTGGATACAAATACATCAAACTAACATCAAAAATAATTGAAAAAATCAGAAAGATGCAAATGCATTGAGCTAACCCTCAAAGATTAAATTAACGGAAATCGAAAATTGCAAAATATTGAACTAACCTCAAAGAAAAATTAATTATAAATTGGGAACATAATGCAAATGGGTGGAACTAATCTTAAAAAATAATTAACGGAAATCGAAAACCGGATGCTAATCAGTATTGAACTAATCTCAAAAATATATTGGATGCAAAACCTCAAGAAATAATTAACGAAATCGAAACCCGATGCAAACTCATTGAACTAACCTCAAACAATAATTAAAATCGAAAACTAAATGCAAATGCAACTTTATCAAATAATAAACACGAAATCGAAAACTTGATGCAAATACATTAAACTAATCTCACGAATAATAATTAACGGAAATCGAACCTGGATGCAAATGCATTGACTCCGACCTCAAAAAGAACAATTAATAGAAAATTGGGAATTTGATGCAAATGTATTGAACTAACCGAAAAGAATAATTAACGATCAATCGAAACCGGATGCAACCTAAAAAAAATAAATAATGGGAATTGAAAATTGGATGCAAACTGCATTGAACTAACCTCAAAATATAAATAATCGAAAAATCGAAACTAGATGCAAATTTAAACTAACCTCAAAACATAGTTGGGTTATATGTTGTGGGAATGTCTCCGATAAGTATAGTTTTGCATTTAAAATGATGTTTATCTTATCTCTTTCCGTATGATTAGGAACTCCTTGCTATTCAAGTAGCTTCAATATATATGAACTTAAGCCTTATTAGGCAATCTCACAAAATTCAATTAAACTTCTATTATTAAACAAAACAAATGAAGTTGAAGAATTTTATCAAAGGTGAGTTTTTTTTTTAATGGAGAGTGAGGTTTTCACGTTATAAGAAATTTGGTTGAGTGATCAATATAATATTAATATATAATAGTTATGCATATTTGCAAATATTTTTTAGAATAATTAATATAACAACACCCATTCGTAGATAATATTTGAAGATTCCACATAGTGAGTCATGCATAATTTAAAGAATAATTAATGGAGAAATTAGATAATCTTGATGATCCCACATAGTAAATTAAGCATAATTTACTTTTTATGTCATGTTTTCAAGGACACTACAAATGGATCAATAGAAGTTGGTATTACACACCACATTGGATAATTATAAGGAAATTGGAAATTTGATTCAAATACATAACTGAGCTCAAGGAGTAATTAATGGGAAATCATAAAGTTTATGCAAATTGCATTAAACTAATGAGAGTAACTAACGGATAATTAGAAATTGAATGCAAATCCTTGAAAAAAATATTTATCGAAAATCGAAAAGCGGTATGCAAATACATCAAACAAACCTCAAATAATAATTAATGAGAAACGAAAACCTAATGCTAATGCATTGAACTTTACTAAAAAATAATAACATAAAATCAAAACCGAATGCAAAATTTGCATTGAACTAACCTCATAAAATAATTGGTGGGAAATCGAAAACTAAATGCAAATGCATTGAAATAACCTCAAAGAATAGTTAGCGGAAAATAAAAAACTGGATATAATTATATCGAACTAACCTCAAAGCATAAATAATCATAAACTAGATCTGAGATGTATTAAACTAACCTTAAAGAGTTATTAGAAATCGAAACTGGATCCAAATGCAATGAACTAATCTCAAAGAATAATTAATGAAACATTAAAAAAATTGATGAAAATATTAACCTAAATAAATAATTAACTTGAAATTATAAATTTGATGTAAACCATTGAACTAACCTTAAAAAATAATTAACCGAAATCAGAAACTTGATGCAAATGCATTGAACTAACCTCAAAAGAACAATTAACATAAAATCTAAAATTATATGCAACTGCATTAAACTAAAATCGAGATTAACTAACGGAAATCAAAATTGGATGCAAAATGCATTGAAATAACATAAAAAATGGTTAACTAGAAATCGAAGTCGGGATGTAACTGCATCACACCTAACCTCAAGGCATAAATATCCACTTTTTTAGCCTTCTCATATGAATAATTACAAGTAATTATGAACCCAAAATAAAAGTGAGTTTATAAAAAACAGGACTCTTACATGTATGCAAACTGTATAGAAATTGTAAACTATCAAACTAACCTAAAAAAACAATTAGAAAACTGGATGCAAATATATTGAACTAACCTCAAAAGTAAGTAATTAAGAGAGATTGGAATCTGGATGCAAAAATGAACTAAACTAATCTCAAAGACTAATTTGACATCAAAAATTGGATGCAACTGCAAATACAAATTAACTTTAATGAATAACTAATGGGAAATCATAAAGTGGATGTAATTGCACTTTGTCTAACCTCAAATAATAATTAACGGAAATCGAAAACTTGATGCATTAGCATTGTACTAACTTCAAAAAATAATTAATGAGAAATTAGAAACGGGATGCAATATACTATATTAAACTAACCTCAAAGAATAATTAATGGAAAATCATAAACTTGGTGCAAATGCATTGAATTAATAACCCTAAAACATATTTGTATTTTATGTAGGGGGAATAAATGTCTCGACAAATATAGTTTTGCATTTTAAGCAGTGTTTATTATAATTATTTTTATTGTGATTGGGAATACCTTGCTATTCAAGTATCTTCAATATTATCTTCGCCGCATTGGGCATTCTCACAAAACTTTAATTATTAAACCTAACAATAAAAAATTAAAAATAAAATAAAAATCGATTAGTTTTATCAAGATTTGGTGCTTCCTTTTTATAGAGAGTTGTGCAAGAAATTTAAATGAGTAATTAATATAATTTTCATATCTCATAACTATGCATAGTTCTTAATATTTTTTTAATAATTTAATATAACGGCACCCGTTAAGTAGGACACGTTCATATGATAAATATTTTCAAGTGGGAGTAGTGTATTATTTGAGTATATGGAAATAATCAATCTGTTTTAGTGATTTGTACACATTAGTACGTAAGCCGAACAGTGATGATTTACCATTAAATCACCATAAATATAATAAAACTATTATACAAGCTAGATCGAGAGTTTAAAATAATTTTATTTGAAAATTACAGATTAATATTATAAACCACAAAGTGAATAGACTATCTCAATTTGATCCCTTAGTTTCCAAGTACTTATGCACCATAATCATTTTCATTAATTATTTTAGGTTTATTTTCAATAAAAATATATTCTAATTCAAAAATTTGCCGCTAAATCACCATAAATCTAAGAAAACTATTATACAAGCTAGATCGAGTTTAATATAATTCTATTTGAAAATTATGGATTAATATCCTAAACCATAAAGTGAATAGGCTATCTCAATTTGATCCCTTAGTTTCCAAGTACTTATGCATCATAATGTCGCTGCTCATTAACGTATTTGGTTTATTTTTAATAAAAATATATTATGATTCAAAATTTTGCATTAAATCACCATAAATATAATAAAACTATTATACAAGATAGATCGAGTTTAAGATAATTCTATTTGAAAATCAATTAATATCCTAAACCACAAAGTGATGAGGCTATCTCAATTTGATCTCTTAATTAATTTCCAAGTACTTATGTACCATAATCGTTGGTCATTAATGTATTTCGGTTTATTTTCAATAAAAATATATTCTGATTCGAAAATGTGTGTGAGACATTTTGTAAAGTATTTTCAGCCCACAAAATATTTAATAGATCCCGGGCGTATGTCCGGGTCCAAAATCTAGTTTATTGACTAAAACAAGTCATTTACTCTACGTGATTCAGAAGAAAAAGACTCCGTTTTTTTTTTCCCAACAACCTCTTATTCTTTTATCTCATCAATAAACATGCAAATACCCATTTTTTATTTGAATCAATCATACCAAAGTAATGAGAATGAATACCAACTGAATGAGGATGAAGAAAAAAATTCAAAATCAAATTTTGACGAACGGGAGAACGTAGAAGACTATTATACTTTAGATTACTATAATGAACAGACAAACACCACACAAAAATGTGAGTTTGTTTGCAATATTAAACAAAGTGCTATTTTTTTAGGTGCATACTGAGTATTTTGATTTGTCTGTTATTTAAAAGGGACTTACAATGTCAATTTCAATGTTAAGAAATTTACAACAGTTTGATAGTGATATATTACATGTTTTCATCTGTTTTGGAAGAACTCCAGTGCGGTTTCCTTGCAATTTCTAATGAAACCTAATCGAAGGAGATGATGCACAAGTCAGCTTTTGTGCAGTAACTGGACCATGATATTTATAAGATACTAGGGTATGCTCGTGCCATACGGCACTGATAGAGTCGCCTACGACGCTAACTCTGTAGAAGTAGCCTGAACTTGAACACACCCCCTCCCCCGTTTTGATTCTATTATAATGACTATTGTTCCATTTATGGTCAAGAATGATTATTAGGTTGAAAAACTCGACATCACACCAACTTGAACCACCTAACGGTAATTTGGATAGAACCTCCCTATTATTTTATGACTTTCCAATGTTTTGGATCATGTTAAAAGGCTGCAAAGACAATTCTCATTCAATAAATCCGGTAGTGATTTGCATAGATGCTCTAGACTCATTCATCTAAATGGACTTAAACATAGAAGAACACCAATTAAACCAAATGAAATAAGAACAATATGAGAAACAAATATATAATCAGACTTCCACAAGTGGTTTGAATGAGAACATCAAAACAGTACCAAAAAGAGCACCCACAAAAGTACGCCAAGTACTAAAAAAAACATAGTGAAAGTACAAATAACATTGTGACAATCATAATCACAATGCTTTTAGAGTTTGGGCATAATCACTCAATTGTGAAAGAAATTTGTGTGCAAAGGAACATCTATGGGAGAAGTCCATTTCACTGTGCAGTTATCAAAGGGAAAATTCATGTTATGGAGGTGTTGGTTTATCGCCTTTCCCCAAGTCGAAATTTATGAGTTAACGGACCAAAGTGAGAGACGGTTCTTCACCTTGCCGTGAAGAATAATCAATCTGAAAGCTTTACGTTCCCTGATTGAGGGAAAATTTCAAAACTGCTCATTAACTTTATAGATAATGAAGGCAACAATATCCTGCATCTAACAACTGCCCGCAAACAATACCAAGCAAGAGCTTCTAAACTTTTTATAAATTTTCTTCTGCGGCAAGTGTTTATTTGTGTGTGTCTGGTGTGCTATCTCAATATATAAGGATCAGTCCAAAACTATTAGCGCTCCTACTAAATCTGTTAAACTACATGCTAGTTTCTGTTCTTAAGGAATTAAGTTCGAGTATCTGAAGACAATTTAGGGATCAAAGGGAATATATTTTGTTAATTTAATAGAAAGACAGTCTAGGCAATTAAATATCAAACTCTTAATAATATGATCCAAAGAAATTTGTGGTGAAACAGAGCTAAAATCTTTCTTCTAGAAAACATTGTTTTTTCAACACATAATTAGAAAGCACTCAACAATAGCAATGGAAAAGACTTCATTCAACCATATGAAGTATGAGTGTGTTTGGCAACTGAGACTGGAAACTAATTAGGAATAGAATGGAGTAGGAAACCATTGGAATGGAATCTATTAGAATAGAATTTGATTCCAACTTACAAAATGTGTATTTGATTGGCAAACGTTTAGAAATCACCGGAATTCAATTCCTACTTCAATTAATGTGTTTGGTTGCCGTATATAATCCTCTAACAGACTCCAATTTTCAGTTTATTTTCCCATTTTCGGATTAGAAATAAAAAACCGATTCCCATAGTCTAGGATTCCTTTGGATTAACAGGGGTCTGTCAAAGACTTAATAAAAGGAATTGGAGTCCGTTTAGAATCCAATTCTATTCGATTCTATGTCTCCAAATAGGCCAAAAGTGAGTGGTCCACCAAGGATTCCAGTTAATTCCACTCCTCAAGTCCGATTCCTGGTAAACAAACGCACCCTATGTTTGTTAAGGCCTAATCAACTTTACACTCCGTGTTGCAGATTATTAGTTTTCTTCTGAAAGAAGCTAGCCTGAATGTGAATGCAGTGAATTCAAGAGGTCTGATTGCGCTGGATGTGTTGCTAACTGTTCCTAGCGAATCAAATGATATAGAACTTGTTGAGATGCTTCGAAGTGCTGGAGGAAAAATATCACTAGATCATCAGGCGCCCCAGGCTCGTCCCCTCCTACGTAAAAAGTGATCAGTTAGGGAGTCAGTTTTTGGGAGTTTGTCTGTAATTTTTGCAGTTTGGTGTGGACCTTCTTGATCTAATGAATTTGTGGACATACATCATTTTCCTATCCACCGGAAAAAAAAAAATGATTGATCCACCTCACTTATCCTCAGACAATAGGACAGCATTTTTTTTTTTTATCAAAAAAAAAAAAAAAAAAAATAATAATAATAATAATAATAATAATAATAATAGGACCAGCATTTAACATTGCAATATGAGAATGAAGTTGTGGATATATATCATTTTCCTGTCCACCTCACTTATCCTCAAACAGTAGGACCAACACTTGACTACTACATCAATCAATCCTCTTTTTCAAGAACAAACAATAAGTACAATAGTATGGCATTGCAATATTCATCTTCTCAGTCTTTTTATCTCTCTAGGGTAACCATGTTCAATATCCATAAGACATGCAAAGAAATTGAAACTTGCAAGATGCAAGATGTAGTTGTCAATTGATGGAGAATAAAATCAATTTAATTTGTTATGGATTTGTTAAAAAGAGGCATGTTTGAATGATTCGTTCGTGAAATGGCGTTTCAAGTAGTTTGACTACATGAATGAACCAACTAGCTAGTCTTGTTCTTTATCTTCAAAACTATCTTTTTCCTCATTTACAAAATTGGGTTTTGAGTTTACCTTAATATGCTAAAAATGAATTAATATCTCCTAAATTGTTTGTTTAGATCATAAAGACTCCATTCAAAATAACAATAAATCTTGTTGTTTGCCATAATTTGGTATTGTAGGCGAATGGAGAAAATGAACAGTGCAACATCTTTTGGATTCTTGTGATTTAACTTTAATTTCTTTGGGTTCTGTTGAATTGTTGAAAGAAGAAAAAACGAAAAAAAAAAATATTTGGCATTGCTCAAGTGCTAGTCCCCTTATTGAGTGGACAGGAAAATGATGTATGTCAAGAGAAGAGAAGAGAACGAATTTGTGGACATACACCATTTTATTGAGTGGATAGAAAAATGATGTATGTCCAGAGAAGAGAACGAATTTGTTGACATACATCATTTTCCTTAGGGGTGCAAATATATAGGTTCGGATTTGGATGGATATGCCTATATCCGAATCCGAATCTAAAAATTTATACCGATATCCATATCCGAATCCGAATCCGACGGATATTAAAAAAATTATCCGAATCCGATTTTGGATATCCAAATCGGATATCGGATAATATCCGATCCGAAAATTAAAATTTTTACCACTATAAAAACTAGTATAAATATATATATTTGTCATTTATTATTATTTTTTTGTTATTATAGTTTTATATTATTAATTTATGATTTTATATAATATTTTATACAATAAAAAATAAATAAATAAATTATATATAATAACTATTAATTTTTTAAATCGGATCGGATATTATCGGATGCGGGTATGGTAGTATCTGAATCCGCATCCGAAACTAGTTCGGACATAAAAAATTATCGGAATCCGAATCCGAATCTGAAAATTTCAGATAATATTTTCGAATACGAATTCGAATAGGATTCGAATATTTGGATATCCACTTGCACCTATAATTTTCCTATCCATGGGACATAAAAAAACTTATTGGTCCACCTCTTTTTCAAGAACAAACAATAAGTATACAACAGTATGGCATTGCAATATTCATCTTCTCAGTCTAAGGGTAGCATGAACATTACTTTTAGGAACAAAATTTATGTCTTCTAACGTCTTCCTCAAGTTGGATGATTTTGAGCCTAACCAAGTCGGATAGTAAAATTTTCTTCAAATGAACAAAAAAACGCTAGAAGTGGTTTTTGGTATTTTGGAATACTAAAAGCAGTAAGTTGTTACTTGTTACGTATCGGACAATGTAAAAAATTAGAAATAATCAGAAAAACGAAAATGCTAGCGAGACAGCCACTGTCACAAACTTATGTGACAACCCACTTGTGTTTCGCCACATTGCAATTGGATAACTGGGAACATAGGAGATCGGTTCTCACCTTCTACCCAATCACTAATCATCCGAGAAAAAAACATATGGAACCAAGAGGAGAGTGACTGGTATGGTTGTTTCATCTTCTCAATTCAAGAATAATCCATTGGAAGTCTCAATTAATAGTTCCAAGCTTTGTCATCAAATTGGAGTACCATACTTGCAATTTTAGAAAAGAACTAATTTTTTTTTTCTGGGTTCATAAATGGATTTGTGTTTTTAATCTTCTTTCACCTAAATCTTAATTTAGTTAAAATTTGGACAGCAATAACTTTTTGCCACTCATCAAGCTATTATTATTTTTTTGTATTTTTAATCTTCTTTCACTTGAATTTTGATATTTTCACATTCAATTTCAAACAAAATAGATGTTTGTTTTCGGAGTCCTTCTAGGGTAACACAACGTGTTAGGCTGATAGAGTAACACAACAAATCAGGATAAGCCACATGGATAAGTACAACCTGTTGACAAACTCAGTCGGTATTATATGAAAACAAGGTTAAAATAATATTTTTCAACAAAAGGGGCGGGAAATAAAAGGGTTGAATTTTGATATTTTCACATTCAATTTCAAACAAAATAGATGTTTGTTTTCGGAGTCCTTCTAGGGTAACACAACGTGTTACGCTGATAGTGTAACTTAACACAACAAATCAGGATAAGCCACATGGATAAGTACAACCTGTTGACAAACTCAGTTGGTATTATACGAAAACAAGGTTAAAATAATATTTTTCAACAAAAGGGCGGGAAATAAAAGGAAAACGTGAAACATTACGACCGTAGCAAATATTGAGCATTTCAAATGCCGCCAAAACCTTGTATACTTCCAGAAATCTTAATAAACAATAGCGGTGAGGACTGAGAAACTTACATGTTTTACATTGTGTATGATCATCCAAACGTTGCAAAGCAAACTTTCTTCTCAATAAATGGAATGACGTTAATACAAAATGCTCCGAAAATAAATATCTCAAAAATTGTTTAGAACAATCCTACTTGATTTAGGATACCACCAACAATTACACGTGACAAAAATTCCTCAAGATGCATATTTTTCAGTCGGTTTCAATAATTTCCGCCTTCCAACACCATCTTACTGCCTTTGAAAGCAAAATTGATGCTCGCCAACTGGTTTTTCATATCCTAAATGCCCAAAGTAGAAGAAGGACGAACAGAGGATAAGCACCCCAAAAAATGAGAAGACGAACAAGGAGAGAGCTTTTTTTATTTCTTTCCTTAGAGAGGAGACTATCCGACTTCTTTCCATCTAGCCGGTTGCTTTTTATCTAGGTCCATGTGGCAGTCATATATTGACTTGTGTTATAAAGTCGTGTAACACAATGTGTAACACAACGTGTTAGGCTGATAGTGTAACACAACAAATCAGGATAAGCCACATGGATAAGTACAACCTGTTGACAAACTCAGTCGGTATTATATGAAAACAAGGTTAAAATAATATTTTTCAACAAAAGGGGCGGGAAATAAAAGGGTTGAATTTTGATATTTTCACATTCAATTTTAAACAAAATAGATGTTTGTTTTCGGAGTCCTTCTAGGGTAACACAACGTGTTAGGCTGATAGTATAACACAACAAATCAGGATAAGCCACATGGATAAGGATAACCTGTTGACAAACTCAGTCGGTATTATACGAAAACAAGGTTAAAATTAAATAATATTTTTCAACAAAAGGGGTGGGAAATAAAAGGAAAACGTGAAACATTACGACCGTAGCAAATATTGAGCATTTCAAATGCCGCCAAAACCTCGTATACTTCCAGAAATCTTAATAAACAATAGCGGTGAGGACTGAGAAACTTACATGTTTTACATTGTGTATGATCATCCAAACGTTGCAAAGCAAACTTTCTTCTCAATAAATGGAATGACGTTAATACAAAATGCTCCGAAAATAAATATCTCAAAAATTGTTTAGAACAATCCTACTTGATTTAGGATACCACCAACAATTACACGTGACAAAAATTCCTCAAGATGCATATTTTCAGTCCAGTTTCAATAATTTCCGCCTTCCAACACCATCTTACTGCCTTTGAAAGCAAAATTGATGCTCGCCAACTGGTTTTTCATATCCTAAATGCCCAAAGTAGAAGAAGGACGAACAGAGGATAAGCACGCCAAAAAATGAGAAGACGAACAAGGAGAGAGCTTTTTTTATTTCTTTCCTTGGAGAGGAGACTATCCGACTTCTTTCCATCTAGCCGGTTGCTTTTTATCTAGATCCATGTGGCAGTCATATATTGACTTGTGTTATAAAGTCGTGTAACACAATGTGTTACTTTATAATTTCCCTTGTTTTTGCAATTACTAACACATGTAACACATGTATATTTATGACAGCCCCAGCTCTCTCGCTAGCACTACCGTGGTTAATGTGGGTTTATGTAGTAGTGTTGGTATTTTGGAATACTGAAAGCAGTAAGTTGTTACGTATGGGACAATGTAAAAAATTATAAATAATCATAAAAAACCCTATTTAAACATACTGCAGCAGCTAGTTTTGAAGAGTACAAACACTTTCCAGTCATTCAGTCGAAACCAAGTCCCGAATCCCGATCGACTTCCTCTCCTTTTCTCCCTTTCCAGTGTCAGATATATCAGAACTAGTAAGCAATGACTGAGACTTGGTTGATCAAGAACAACATCCTGAAACCTTCTTTTTCTTCAGCTCAACTCAGCCATGATGCTCTAGTTCCTCTCACCATATTTGACAAGGCCGCCTTGAATGTACATGTTGAATCCCTCCATGCCTTCAAACCACCCATGCCATCAAATGAAGTTTTGAAGAATGCACTCTCCAAAGTCCTTGCACACTTTCCACATCTCACGGGGCGGCTTACAGTCGACAAACAAGGCCACCAATGCATTGTGCTAAACAATGCTGGTATTCGAATAATTGAAACATACGTGCCGATGAAGTTAGCTGACGAGCTACCTTTTGATCCGTCTAAGGATATTAGTTATCTCATTCCGCCTGTTGATGGAATTGACGAGTTACTCCAAATTCAACTCAACCGTTATGCCTGTGGTGGCCTTGTTATAGGACACACCGGACATCATCGTGTTGTTGATGCCCATTCCGCGAGCTTTTTCTTTGTTGCATGGGGTAGGTTAGTGCGTGGGCTTGACATAGAAAAGCTTCCCTACCATGATAGAGCTGCTATTTTTGTCCCCAGAAACCAACTTAGAGTAGACTATGATCATCGTTTCCTGCTGGAATTCGGACAAGGTACTACCAGTTCAAAAAACGCAACTCCATTATCCTCCATTACTCATTCCATTACTCATTTCTCTACGGAATTCATAGAGAAGATCAAAGCATTGACGAATAAACAAATATCCAATCCAAAACAAAGATACAGCACTTTTGAATGTCTCCTTGCCCAAGTTTGGAAGAAGGTGACCCAAGCTAGAGGCCTTGAACTGGACGAGTTCACGGAAGTGAAACTCGGAGTGAATGTTAGAAGAAGAATGAAGCCACCTGTACCAATGGAGTATTTCGGAAACTTAGTTCTACCTGCTTATCCAAAGTTGACAGTGAGGGAGGTATTAATGGAGAGCCATGCATATGTTGCTAAAGCGATCCACGACGCTGTGTCTAAGATTGATAACGACTATATCCAATCATTTATTGATTTTGGTGAATTGTCTAAGAGAAATGGTGAAATACTCGAAGGGACTACTCCAGAGATTGGGCAGACGTTGTGTCCAAACTTAGAAGTGAATAGCTGGTTGAGATTTAGCTTCCATGATCTTGATTTTGGAGGAGGACCACCTTGTGCATTTCATTTTCCCGTCCCTGCTGAAGGGGTGTTGGTGTTCATGCCATCTTTCGCAAAGGAAGGTGATGTTGATTTGCTAATGTCACTCATGTCTGAACATGTCAATCTCTTCAAGAAAATTTGCCACTTACTGAACTAATTGTTATTCCACCGGAGTGATGACTACGTTAAAATTAGGGAGTAAATAAATGGAAACAGGATTGATGACCGAGCCCACATTTTGAGTGTAGGATCGCTGGTTTTTCTTTCTTCCTTATCGTTCTAAACATGGATTAGTATTACTTAATCGTTTAATTGCTTGAATGTACAAGTTTTTAAGTTAGCCCGGCCCGGCCGGGCCTGCTATATTATAGCTAATGATTTAAAAGCCCAAAGTCCACCACTTCAATAAATAATAGCGACATTGTCATTCTTATGCTTTGATTTGAAGTTTTCTTTAAATAACTTGACTCACTTGAATAACTTGATTTACAATAGCTAGAGCATTGCTCCTTATTTATAGTGATTCATTACCGTCACTTATAATTTCCTTTAAACACTCATAAATTTAGGCCCAAACACATAAATTGACTAAGAATTTTGGTTTTAGGCTTGGATGAACAGTAATTACAGTTTTAGGACAAAAACGGGCTGACATCAATATCTATCATTAATAATTTCGCTATAAAGACATTTTTGGGTTGACGTTAGCAAGTTATTTTTTGGTTAATACCAATTATGACCTTCTCTGATATACATGCAAACACCACTATGTATG
This sequence comes from Coptis chinensis, assembly GCF_015680905.1. Classification (NCBI taxonomy): domain Eukaryota; kingdom Viridiplantae; phylum Streptophyta; class Magnoliopsida; order Ranunculales; family Ranunculaceae; genus Coptis; species Coptis chinensis. The sequence goes on from NC_141464.1 coordinate 83,287,313, forward strand.
TATGATATGCACTGCATGTGTATACCAACATGCACACACCATTATGTATGTGTAAAACACACATATATACAAACATCATTATGCATGTGTATAACACACATGCAAACACTAATATACATGTGTATACATGTGCATAATACACATGTAAACACTACTATGCATGTGTATACTACACATGCACCACCATTATGCATGAGTGCAACAAACATGCAAACACTACTACCACACATGCACACACCAGTATGCATGTGTCCAACAAACATGCAAACACCACTATACATGTGTACAACATGAAATAAATTAAATTTCTCAAGTTAGTCCAAATATAAAATGTGAGTGTGCTGAGGTGGTCAAAAACAAAATTGAAAACTCACGTGGGAGTTTTCTCCACTGGTCGGCTACAACATTTTGATTTTGATTTAACTGATAAAAACTTAAATGAAGGTAATATCGTCTTTCAACAGTGGTCAACCCGATTTGTCCTTAAGCCATAATTATCTGCTAACCCAAACTAGAAGCTAAATTAATCCCTAATTCTGTCCTATGGGCCTGTTCTATGTTTAAAAACTGTGAAGTCATTGACTCCTCAAGCATTAGTATTGGAATGCTAGCTGTAGCAAATCAAACCGACTCACTTAGCACCTCTTTAGTTTTATCTAGAAGACACTAGCACACACTTGAGAATAATTAGCCAGCTATTCACCTCCATAGTCACTTCTAGATAGCACCAGCACCTCTATAACACTTTTGTCTAAGGATTTTAATTAGTTATTGGGTTGACCGTGTGTTTTTTTTTTGTGTATTTCGGGGGGAGACCCTAATTTCCCCATCTTGTAGGGGGAAAATCCTAATTGGCTCATCCAGTGAGGGTCGGGGGTAATACTAGTTAACCCTTAGTTATATCTCATTCCACCTGTTGATGGAATTGGCGAGTTGCTCCAAATTCAACTCAACCGTTATGCTTGTGGTAGCCTTGTTATAGGACACACCGCACATCATCGTGTTGTTGATCTGATGCCAATTCCTCGAGCTTTTTCTTTGTTGCATGGGGTAGGTTAGTGCGCGGACTTAATGACATAGAAAAACTTCCCTACAATGACAAAGCTGCTATTTTTGTCCTAAGAAACCCACTTAGAGTAGACTATGATCATCGTTCCCTAGCATGGACTTTGGACGAGGTACTACCAGTCCAAAAAAAACAACTCCATTATCTTCCATTACACATTCCATTACTCATTTCTCTACGGAATTCGTAGAGAAGATCAAGGCATTGACAAATAAACAAATTTTCAATCCAGAACAAAGATATAGCACTTTTGAATGTCTCTTTACCCATATTTGGAAGACGGTGCAGGTGCCGACTAGCAAAGTCGGTAAAATCTTTAGGTGATGATACCAGAGGTCTGGGACTCGAACCCCGCATAAAAAAGTTACTGATTTCATTTAAAATTTAAAAGCAAGCTTAATTTGAAAGGTGCCAAGAAAAAGACTTGTAATAAAATCTGATTACAATTCATATTTGATTACTATGTTAGTTGATACCGATGCTTGATAAAGAGTTTCAAGTTTCCAATGTTGTGGACTTAGTGAAACAATCTCACGAAAATTTGGGACTTGATGCAAAGCTCTTTGGCTAAACACAACGTAGGAGAGATCGCAAGCTAAGTAATGACTGTATTTTAAACAATTGTTCTATATGGACAAAGATGAAGATCGATTGGTATTGAAAACTACAATCTTGGCCGACGTTGATAATTTGATGTTATTGTTTTTTTTTTTCAATAATTTTTTTGATATTATTGTCGCCCAAAGTATTTATTTATCGATATATAATTTCCACTGTTTTCTTATTATACATATCATTCATATGTCGAATTGTCGAAAAACAACATGATTTCAGGTAAATAAAAAACTTGAAAAGAAGGTAAAACAGGTGTTCGCAATTTCTTTCAATAATTTAGTCGGAATTTATCAGAATTCCTGTGAAATTGAAACAATTTTGAAATCCGAAAATATGGGTAAAACTGTAAAAGTCGAAGGGGCATCTAAGAATCAAATGACTGGATTTTCTTTAATATGGCTTAAAATATTATCATTAAGAGCTGGACCTTTTATTGATCACTAAGTAGGCAGACCATTGTTTAAATATTCTGTTATGGTGTTTAATAAAATGATCTCATTTTGCGGTTTTAATATTATGTTGGCCTAAAGATAACTATAGTGTAACCCATCATATTTATTTCTTTTTGACTAGTTTTCATATCATGTCAAAGTGTAACTGATCATAATTTATTGTCATATTTATTAAGTTACAATCATTGATTATATAAATGATGACTATGAGCAGCCCAAAAGAAAGATAAATGCAGAAGTGAAGAGAAATAGAGATGTGGAAAACACAATTGCAGAAGTGGATCACCTATCGGCTCCCTTCAAGCTGTGAATATAGGACCAAGGATTCTGTCGGCCATTCCTCACTTCATTGGATTATATATACTTTAGCTTGTTTTGAGACTCAAACCAAACTTCTTTGAAAAAGCTGAATCCCGCAAGGAGCAAGTGATTGGTGATCTTACCAACGAGGAGCTTCTTCACTTTGAAACAACACAAAAGATAATATTAATGGAGAACTCAAAGCGAAACTTTGTAAGCAGTTGGACGATAGGAGATATTTGATGGTGATCGACAACATATGGGAGAGCAGAGCTTTGGATGATATTGTTTTGAGTGTTCTAGATAATAAGATAGGGAGGAAAATTGTGCTTACCACTTGCTATAAATATTTAGCTAATTATGCTTATCTTTCAGGCCATCATCTTTGTTTAACAAACTTAATTCATGGTGATGGTCTAAAAGACAGCATAATCAGCTAAGCTTTTTATAGCAAGTGGTAAGCAAAATTATTCTACCTGTCTAGCATGTAATCGGTAAAACTCCAAGCAATATAATCCCAAACTCTGCTCTTCCATATATTATCGATTGATTACCATTAAATATCTCTTACCCTTCAACCATTTAGGAAGTTCCGCTTTGAGTTCTCCATTAACATCATCTATTTTTCCTAAGAGCATTTGTAAATGCAAGTGAATATAATCCCCTTCTTATCACCGCCACCTCAGTACTTATTCACTCTATTTTCACCAAAACGGTGAAAAACAAAGTGAAACTGTGCAATGCAAAGGTGAATAAAATATCTCGGAGGGGATATTAGATTCCGTCTTGAGGCTTTTTGATCCAGACGGAATGTAACATTCCGTCCGGTATTTTGTCTCAAGTTAAAAAAACCGAAAAAAACCGGAAAAACACGCGAGACGGAATGAAACATTCCGTCCGAAGAAAAAATCGAAAAAAACACACGAGACGGAATCTAACATCCCGTAAATTAACAAGTCAGCCACTATCTCGGTGCTCGGTGCGCGGTGCGGGTATATGAGTATATATTTATGTACAAGTACAAGTAGCCCAGACCATTTACAGGCCAGGCCCAACAGTAGATAGAAATAAACCTCGGGAAACTAGCCCAAATTTTATCCATTGCATATACTCTGTTCTTGATGACAGAAACTTAGAACTACTTCTTGTTGTTGGGCAATGGAGTTTGAAGTTAGAGTAGTTGGTGGAATAGATTCTTGTTTCGTTTCATTACCATTATCACTAATCCAAATCCTTCAATCCACACACACTTGTAATATTCTACCTCCACTTCTTGCTCTCGACCTTCATTCCCAAGACCATAATCATGTCTGGCACTTGTCCTGGTCTGGTTCTGCTTCCACTTCTTCCTCTATCGAAATTGCTCAACAGTTAGCAAATTGTATATCTTTACCGAATTATACAATAGTGCATGTAAAAGCTATTAGTTATTTGCCAAAAGCTAGTACAGTTACAATTGAACCATGTGGTGAAGATGATTGGGAAGTTATGGAACTTAATTCTGAGCTTGCAGAAGATGTTATTTTGAAACAGGTAACTTAATTAAAGCATGTGTCTTTAATTATTGTTATTGTTTTAACTAAAGGCTAGATTTTTTTACTACTTCATGCAGGTTGGTGTTGTTCATCAAGGGATGAAGTTTCCCTTGTGGGTTCATGGCCACAGTGTAGCTGTTTTTCTTGTGGTTTCAACATATCCTGAAAATTCGGTAGGTAAGATTGATCTTATCATTGGCTTTTACATTGTAATATTCTGTTGAAGTGAATCAAAGTTTACTTATGAATGTCAATTTTATTTCTTCCTAGTGCAACTTGTACCTGGGACTGAAGTTGTAGTTGCACCTAAAACACGCAAGACGAATGTGAATTCGTATCATGATTCCAGTATACTAGCTTTGAATGAAGAACATTGTACGGCCAAGGCACTGTTGCGGATACAAGATCCAAAGCTGAAATGGTGTCATAAATTTGAGATAAACAATGTTGACATTTCTGTAGTGCTCACCTCTGTTGCTTTTATTCATCCAGAAACAGCTAAGAAATCAGTGTTTGGTAATCTTCAATTAGTTGTCATATATCCCAGATTAGTTTCAAAGAAGAGCTTAAGAAATCAGAAAAATAATAGTTTGGCAGGGAAGGAAACACGTTTCGGGGGTTTGTCTAAAAAGGATATTTCTAAACACACAGTTGTTCGTCTCGTATATTCAGATTTGGTTGCCAGAGGACATATCATGCTTCCTCAGTCTCTTCGGTATTATTTGAGAGCTGACCTGCATTCATGTAAGTTCATTTTAGCGTTAAATACATGGATCTGAATTTCACATGTTTTGGAGGTCGTTTCTTTTTTATTTTGTGTGAATCACTATTTCTTGTATACTGAGTGTTTCATAGATATTTAGTTCTTTGTTTTGACCAACAGCCAAGTTTCATGTTTAAGATGCTTTATATTGGTGGAAATTTATATCAAAATTTAGTGTAAGTAGGCCTTTGGGTTAGTCAGGAAAAATTATTCATCTTATCTCTGTTGAAATCATTACAAGTTCAACAATACCTTTTTTTTATTTTTTTTAATTAACTTTGTCTGCATTACTTGAGCCTTTGGCTGACTACTCCACTTGAACATACAGGGCTTTATTTAAAAAGTTGTCACATTACTCCAAAGAAGGATGCTCCTCTATTTACACTATCCCCTTGTCGATTTAAGATGCTTGAGAAGGAAAATACCCTCCAAGAAAATGGTTTGAGTTCGGTTGAGAACCATGGGAATAAAACAAGACACACATCCCTTGGTACTAATTTGACTCCTGATACAGAAATAAATGACTGGTCTATGCATGAAAAGCTTTTGACTTCCGTATTTCCCCATCCTCCTGAAGATGATTTTCAAGAGGGTAAGGAACGTTCCTGTACTGCAAAGGGTCAACTAGGTCTTCTTCAAGCATGGCTTAGTGGGCAACTGAAGGCAATTGCCTTGAATACTGGAATTGATATGAGTTCACTGGTTCTCGGAAACGAGACTTTGCTCCAATTTGAAGTGATTGGTGATAAGTTTCAGAGTCATGAAGAGAAACAAGTATCATCTGGACATTCTTCAGAAACTGGAATTAAGACTCGAAAACCTCCATTTGGACTCTTGTACTTATTGGCTAGTGATGAATCCTCTCATGATGGTCAACAATGTACTTATGAGCTTTTCATTAAGGATGAACACAAAGGCATTGATGATATCAAACACTTAGATATGTTGGTTGAAAATTTGAAATTGGGTGACCCTCTATATCTTGATTCTGTGAATGAAAAAACCTTAAAAGGGAGTTTAAGTTCAGACGTTTCTTCTCTCAGTTGGATGAGGACTGCGAGTTCGGATGTTATTAATCGTATGTATCTACCATCTGTTAAATGAATATTGTTACACACACACACACACACACACACACACTACCATCTGTTAAATGAATATTGTTACACACACACACACACACACACACTCACTTAGAAACCTAGTTCAGAAATTTACTGAAGTTGGTCCACAATGGTCCAACATATCGTATGACAGTATCCGCTGTGATAATTTCTGGAAGATGTAGTGTGAAGTTACATAGCTGCAGGTTATGCTAGGGTTGCCCAATTGAACGGTTGCTCATCTATAAAATACTTTTCCTTGTGTCACTAAGATAAGTAGAAAGTGTAAAAGGTTGGTGTAGCAAACTAGCTAGTTAAAAAATTAAATGGCTATGGTCATCCAATCAGGTCATGTTTGACCGCATTAGAGTTCCAACTGGGTGTCCTGCTTTCTGTGTCCTATATAATAAAATGGCAAAGCAGTATATTTTCTCCTTCTGTGACAAGGATCTTACATATTCCCTATGACTGCTCCTTCAGGTTTGACGGTTCTTCTTTCTCCAAGCTTTGGGAAGTTATTAAGTAGTTACAAGCTACCTGTCCCTGGGCACGTTCTCATCTATGGACCCCCGGTAAGTTCATCTGTGCAATTTAATGCTTTTCTATTGGTTGAAGGTGTTGTGGTCAAAGAAAGTTTCTCATGCTTATATGTTTTACCATGTTGACAAGCTTCTATGCTGAGGTCCTTCTCTTATATTTTGAAAAATATGGCTTCATTGTCAAACTTAATCTTTTTCATTCTGGGATAAATCCTGCAAATATTTTTGATTCCACCCCCCTCCCCAATTTTTTTGAACTTAAATTCCTATTTCTAGTGTGTGTTGATCAGAATTTATGTAGCATACGTTATATAGCTTTTGATCTACTCAGGATCTTGATAATCTTGTTGTACTTTGGACTCTGTTCAGCACTGGCTTTTTTCCTGATTGAGTAGTATTGCAATGTTGTGCCTAATAAAAAGTGTCGTAGCTTTGTTTTATAGGTTAATAAATTATGTAAAGAGTATCTTAAATTAATTAATAGTGTACACAATGTTAAGGGCCCTCTAGTGGTTTAGCGTGAATTCTGTACTGTTAATCTGTTATGACTAGTATAACACTATGCCCAACAGAGAAGGGAAAATGGAAGCTGAAAATTTGAAATTTGAAATATAAATAAAAGAGGGAAGCCCACCTTGTGGGCATACTATTCTTGTGGATATACCATTCTTCTTCCATTGTCAATTCTTGTTGGTTCTTGCTTCATAACGTCATATTTCTTCCTTCCAGGGATCTGGGAAAACATTACTAGCCACTGCAGTTGCGAAATTCTTTGAAGAGCATGAAGAGATCTTAGCACACATGTATAACCTTTTTTATTTCATTCCTGTAACTTCTCGGCTTTTTATTATTTAGGATATGTTGCAGGCTTATCTTATAAATCATTTGAACTTCCTGATTTTTCTTTAAAATATGTGAGAATGGCTGGGAAAGTAAAGTTATGTTAGATTTGCTCTAATTTAGGGTTTCAATATGCAGAGTCTTTATAAGTTGTTCTAGGCTTTCTTTAGAGAAAGCCTCAGTGGTTCAGTCAGAACTCAAGGACTATTTATCAGATGCTCTTGAACATTCCCCTTCTCTAGTCATCTTTGATGATCTTGATAGTATTGTTTCGTCTTCGTTTGACTCCGAAGGATCTCAGACTTCCACATCCACTACTGCACTTGTTGAATTTCTTACTGATATTATGGATGAGCATGGGGTAGTGCAATCTTTTCTAGCCCGTTTCTTTTGAGCATTGTTTAATTTCATATATCCTGCCAGCATTCATCTTTTCGTTAAATTCGTTTGCTTATGTACATTGAACAGGAAAAGAGGCACACTGTGTGCGGAATCAGCCCTGTTGCATTTATGGCATGTGCGCAGTCTCTTGAAAATTTTCCAAAATCCTTGAGTTCTTCAGGTGTTTCTTTTATTTATTTAGTTTCCTTAATAAGCTTCGTGTAAAGAGATGAAGTATGAAAACAGAAAAACATAAACACCATGATAGATTATTATTTATTACCTGTCTTGTCTCGAAATCTTTATGAAGTTTGTTCTTCACAGGGAGATTTGACTTCCATGTGCAGCTTCCTGCTCCTGCTGTGTCAGAGCGTGGAGCTATATTAAAGCATGAAATCCGTAAGCGTTCTTTACAATGTTCTGAAGAGATCCTGTTTGACACTGCTTCCAAATGTGACGGATACGATGCTTATGATCTGGTACTACAATGTATATACTGTACTTCGTAAATTTATCTTGTCCATGAAGTTCTTACTCTTTCATGTTTTACAGCGATTTTTTTTATACAAAATGGTATCAGTTCTCATAGACTTTGTTTTAATGAATGCAGGAAATTTTGGTGGATAGGGCTATTCATGCTGCCATTGGCCGCTTCTTGTGTTCATCATCTAATGCTGCGGATCATGAAAATCCTGTATTAGTAAGAGAAGATTTTTCTCAGGCGATGAATGATTTCCTTCCAGTTTCCATGCGTGATATTACCAAATCTGCTTCTGAAGGTGGCCGCACCGGGTGGGACGAAGTTGGTGGACTTGTGAACATACGAAATGCAGTTCAGGAGGTATACATCCTTTGTTGGCCTGACAAAGCCCTGACAAATTAATTTTCTTACAAAATCAGCACTTGAGGAATCACTCGACGAATAATTTTTGCTAAATGATGTGTCCCTCATAAAAACCAAATACTCAGCATTCTTGTGAGTACGTAAAAAAACTGGTGGTTTGTTAGGGATAATATTAGGGATACCCCCCCATTTGCAAGATCCAACGGCTACGAGATGACGTTTTTTTTTCCACATGAAGAAGCATTACGGGGAGGTATCCCTAACTAACCCAAAAACCGGACACTTAAACTTCATGGAATATACGGAAATATAAAGTAAGAGAACGCACTTCGCCAAAATGAATATTTCCTTTCTGGGCACTTAAAATTTCAAACAAATATATTCAGAAGAATAAGTAGGTACAACTCAAGAATGCACTTTGGACAGTATTGTACGATAAAATGAAAGAAGTGTACTCAATATTGGTTTTTAACCTTCTTATACATGTTTTAAATGTTTTGACTTTTCTTGCGATACCTTCTGCAACTGTTTTCAGAATGCATTTCAATGTCCGACATGGGTATTTTTCTTTCTTATTGTCCTTTTTTTCTGTAAAGTTTCCTGACAATTTTAGATTCTGTCTGTTTTCTCAGATGGTTGAGTTGCCCTCAAAATTTCCAAAGATCTTTACACAAGCTCCATTAAGGTTGAGATCTAATGTTCTCTTATATGGTCCTCCTGGTTGTGGCAAAACACACATTGTTGGTGCCGCTGCTGCTGCTTGTTCTTTGCGTTTTATATCAGTGAAAGGACCTGAGTTGCTAAATAAATACATTGGTGCTTCTGAGCAAGCTGTAAGCCACCTTTTTAACACTTTCGTAATCTCATAATCAAGGATAGCGTTGTATACTTTCGCTATTGATTTTGTTGGCTGGTTTGATTTTGAATACATACATATTAACGGATTCTAAAATGCAATAAGCTAAAGCTGACTGTTGAAATGTGTTAAAACGATATAAGTGATATCTGTTATTTACATTGGATCACCCTGAAAAAGGAATGGAGTAAGTAAAGTAGTATGCTGTATAGCTGAAAATGGAATTCTTGACCCCTTGAGACCTTGCCACACATCTCCAGAGGCTTTCGTCTGACCAGACGCTAGGCCCCAAGGATTTATCCTTTGCCTCAGTATTCATCTGATATATGACAAGTGTTTCTGAAAGATACTAGGTTACATTGACACGGGCACGCGTGTCGGTGTCCGACACGGATACGGGGTGTCGGATATGGCGAGCAGTTGAAGATTGACACGGGGACACGGATAGGAATAATTAATTAATTTTTTAATAATTATAAATTTATTAAATTAGATGGTAAATCAGAAATTCGAGGTAAATTAAATACAATATGTGTCTGTGTGTGTCCGACACGGATACGGACACGGACACGTATCCGACACAGATTTTTTTCAAAATATGGCGTGTCTATGTAACCTAGGAAAGATATTGTAATTGGGCTTCTATTCCATGAACAAAGTAGCCTAACGTGTGTTATTGTGATGTTCTATTTTTGGCTTCAGGTCCGGGATGTATTCTCAAAAGCAGCTGCTGCAGCACCGTGCCTTCTTTTTTTTGACGAGTTTGATTCTATTGCACCAAAAAGAGGGCATGATAATACTGGAGTTACTGATCGTGTTGTTAATCAGGTTAGTTTCTTTCTCGTTTGATTGGTCTATCTTTTGTCAAAAAAAAAGTTCTCATGATATTATTTTGTTGCAGTTCCTGACTGAACTAGATGGTGTGGAGGCCCTTACAGGAGTTTTTGTGTTTGCTGCAACTAGGTTAGTCTGGCGATTTGTCTTTTTGGTGTATTCAAGTACCTCATTATGTCTCTGTTGTGGGTTTGTCTTAAAATAGTGAATGGTTATATTGACGGCTCCTAGAAGAGAAAACTTTAATCTACAGATTCGTATAGCACCTGTAGCTATACAGAGAGCACATTATGTTTGCTCTTGTTGAATATGTTTCAGCAAACTGTCAGTAACATGAACTTAGTAAACAAGTGGACAGATTGCAGTGGATATGTTGTGTTGTTGTCGTTACGTAATGTTTGTCATGACTCATGAACGGGCCTAGTATAATTTCCTCTATATTTGAAGCTATTCTAGTCATTTCACTAAAATTCTCGTTATGTTAGTCGTATGATATTTGCACGGGTGTAGTCCTGGTACCTAGCATATCATTTGTGTCATACCTACAACTATTCTTTTGCATTTATTTCTAATTATCTTTTTTTTCCATGATAGAGCTCTGACATTTATTGTGTTCATAACTATACAGTAGACCAGATTTACTTGATGCTGCACTTCTGCGACCTGGAAGGTTTGACCGCCTTCTTTACTGTGATTTCCCTGCATGGCAGGAGAGGGTTGATATTTTGACAGTTCTTTCTCGAAAGGTTAGTGATACCATTTTAATATAGGATCAGTTGATATATGGTTGTAGTCCCTCTAATCATAGTTTAAGCAAAGAAGCAAATACTGCGGTGATCTTATTATCCTCCCCCAAAAACACTATTTCACTTGGTAATACGGAGTTAGAGTTTTCTTTACATGTGCTGGGAAAAAAATTACAATTGTATATTGCACTGTTACATAACAAGAGCAACAAATATACCAAGTAAGAGTGACCTATTCCATATCGTCCGTGTAACATCAACTTTTGGTATTTGCCCATGTCGGATACTGAAACACGTAACCGTGTCACTGTCACTTAGCATATCATTGCTAATAAGGAGCATATGCGTGTGGTTTTTCTCATGTCCGCCTAGATATAGATTTGTAATGGACTAGCTTACTCTATTTATCAAACATTTATATGTTCAGATGATATGCAGTCCCTAATGTTACATTCAAGAAGGTATAAATTTTATTTAAAGATCAAAGATACCATAATTTACAATAACTGTTGATAAATACCTTGCAATAAGAGAAAAGAGAAAGAATAGTGAATATCAAGTAGCTTAGCTGTTTTTAGTCTTATTAAAGCAAATAAGATATTGGACGCTTTCGTTTTGGTTGCCTGGGGCTGGTTCCACTTGACCTTATCTTAACCGTCTAAGTACTTCTTCTCTTTCATATTCGTTCAGCTTCCATTGGCCAGTGACGTTAATTTGGATGACATAGCTTCTGTAACTGAAGGTTTCAGTGGTGCGGACCTACAAGCTCTTCTTTCAGATGCACAGCTGGCATCAGTTCATGAGCTTTTAGAAAGTAGCAGCAGCAACAAACCTGGGAAAATGCCAGTAATCCATGATGCGCTACTGAGATCTGTTGCTTCAACAGCAAGACCATCTGTATCAGAAGCTGAAAAAAGGAGATTGTACGGGATCTACAGTCAGTTCTTGGATTCAAAGAAATCTGTTGCTGCACAGGTCTCTCTCTGCACAAAAAGATTATGGGCATTCATACTTTATATATCAGATTTTTCTTTCCATGTGATTTGGTTTTCGCATCTGTTATGTCCCAAATGTTCCCTGCTCTGTTACAAAAGATGAAATCATATTTCTAAGATGTTCTAGTATATCATTAATGACCTGCTCTCGTCTCCTCCCTGAACTGATTTGTTTTGTTTAAATCTGCATACTGCCGCAAATATTAACATGTTGTTTCTTCACCATTTTAGTCTGCTCATCACTAGATTATTTAGGTTGCACTCCAGTCATTGGTATATTCATTTCACATTGCCACGTTGGTGTTACTGAGTCTTCTTGTTGGTGTTCTTGTAGTCCATTGATGCAAAGGGCAAAAGAGTGACATTAGCGTAGGTGTCTCATTCAAGGTGGAGAATTGTGCGGTAATTATATTCCACTCTCAATTTATTTTCTTTTGCTGTCAATATTCTTTCTGATTGCATTTTTCTTCTCTTTGTTTTTAATGCCAGCCAGAATCAAAGGTTAACCCAGCACAAGTATGCTAGCTAGAGTTATAGTGGGAATGGCCTCCCAAATGTACATTTTGTGTTCCTTTTTTGTGAATGTATACAGTCTAACCACAAGTCCAAAAGGACAAATTACACAGAAATTATTCCAAAGTCCAGCGTATCATTCTCTATTCCAAAAATGGCCGCTGGGTATCAGAATTTGATTGTAATTTGATGTAACATATGCGCACATTGTTGAATGTAATAGTTTTGGGCCGTGGCCCTTCATAAGTTATTGAATTCAATGGATGTTCAGGAAATCTTCGGCCTGAATTTGCATATTCAATGTGTAGCCAGCCAATTAGCGAGAACATAATTGATTTCGCTATTTGGAATAGTTTTATCTTGGGCTAATATACGTGGTTCAGGTTATCCAATGGGCTTATCCAAGTGACATGCCTTTATTGTTGGAGTTGCCCAAAGCTCTTACACAAACATGCTGCTTGGAGTTAGGGCTGGCTCTTTACCATATTTGGATCCATCCGATTTGGGTCGGATTTTAGATATCCATATTTATTAAAAAACACTAAAAAATATATTATTTTAATAATTTATATATATAAATGTAAGATATAAATTAATTTTTAGACATCTTGTTAAAATGATTCGGTTTTTCGGATATTCGGGTCGGATTCTAGTCACAAACATAAAAACCATATATGTTAAAATGGATTTAGATATGATCGGATTCGGTTGTATTCCGTACCATTTCCAGCCCTACTTGGAGTGCTTGCCATGGTCACTCAAAGATGCAAATGCATGAGGGTCGAATTTGAGCTGAGCGGCTCGGCTTGGTTCCCCATTGTTTAGCTCAAATAATATTTTTGTAGTATAAAATAACTGAACTACTTATGTTTGGTTTGAGCTCGCTCGTTTAACTATATGAGCTGGCCTCGAACTCAATCAAATGCGTATGAACCAACTTATTGTCAAAATGTGGCATTGAGTTGTGGGCACAAATGCGAACAACTCAATGGCATCACATTGTTACTAGATGAAAATGTTAGATACGGTATTGGGCTTGAACCATTTTAAATTGGGCCTCGCTAATTTCAACCCAAGCCTAAGCCCAAGCCCAGATACTTAACGTGGCCCAAAACAGGGACTCTACAGTCATTTCACATGTAAGATATAAAAAACACACAATCCCATCCATTTTTATTTTTTTTTCCCAACTTTTTCACCAAAAACCAGAAACAAAATTTCATCATCATCCTCGTTTTTCAATCATACATCTTCTTCAAATTCATTTTTTTCATGAATACCAACGTTTTCTAACTTGAGTTTCGTTAAATTCTTCGAAACATAGGACCAAAAAGAGACTGGGCCAAAAAAAATGGATCCAGAACAGACTTTTATTAGAGTGCAAGAACGTTTTGTTCAAATGTTAACACCAAGAATACGTGTTGTTCTTGAGTGTGTTTATCTTGTTGTAGCTGTTTTTCTCTTTGCCTTACTTGTTGTCATGCATGCTAACTATGTCCAACAGGTAACTAGTGTTTCTTTCTTGGCATTTTTTTGTTTTGATTTGTAGTATGAATTGAATTTGATAGACTAGAATAACTAACTCCATAAAGATTTGAAATTTTTGAGTTGCCCCACTTAGATGACATGTAACAAAGTATGTAAAAGTGTTTATCACCGTTGGGGAAGGATCTTTATGTGTTGAAAAAATCTTGAATAGGTGTTTTAGTGGCTTGGACATAGTATCTAGCTCATAATTGTTGAATGTAGTGGTTATATGATGCATTATTTCCTTGGTTTTTTATGTGGCTTGTAATCGCTTTTGATCTTATTGATGAATTATCATTGTCTGCTTTGCATGTGAAGCCTGGTTGTTCAAGTGAGCTATCTGTAGTTGAAACAGAAGCCCAACTCGTTCATATCAAGGTATGTTATGTTCATTTACCATATTGTGGTTTTTCTCTTTGTACCTTATATTGGATTTTTCTTGCGGTTTAATACTTTGTCATCGTTTTGGTTTCTTTACTTTTCCATGGAATAAAAAGTTTTAGTTTATACCTGAGGCATGGCTCAGTAAGCTGGCCTATTTGTGGGGGCAAATAACTTATCGTTTGCTCATATTTGTTGTATGTTGGCTCAGTTTACACATTTATTTAAGTTTCTCAGCACTTCACTTACATTTCTTTTTCTTTTGTTTTTTTAGATAACAAGTATTGGGCTGCATTCAAACATTAAGGCTGAATCTGAAGTGATGGATATTTCTGAACCCCTTCCTTCAACAGAGAAAGTAGAAGTTCCAAATGTTGATGGAGATGGATTGGCATTTTTCGGGGCAAAATTTTGGTTGAATTGGATTAGTTCGGGCATTAGGAGAAGCAAATTAGTTTTAAAATCCTCGAAGATGGATAATGAATATCTTGAGCCTCAAGGAGATAGTGTCGATGATTCTAGCTTCAAGGAATTTACTGACAACAAAGAAGCTATGGCTGCTGCAGAGGATTCATATACCAGTCTTCCTATATCTGCAAGAGATTCCTTTAGAGCAGTATTTATTCGCTTCTGCAAAAGGTGGCAAATGCGTCTCTCTTTCTTCTTCAGGCATGCAAAGCATTTTTTATGGAGTTTCAGCCAGTTATGGGTAAGGAAATTGCAGGGTATTTTTCAATTTTCATAAGTTATCTATTGAAGTTATTTTCCTCTGTCCATTTATTGGATTTTTGAAATTATATATATCTTCGTATGGTAGGGTGTAAGGTACACACTGAACGCCTTTTATGTTTCCATACTTTCAGTTCTCTGACTTGACAATTTTGACATACTTTTATCTTCTATTTGACCAGTTCATTCTACACACAATCAAAATGAATTGTTCAAACATTTTATTTTGATCCACACCATATCTGTATGACTGTATGTGTACTGACATTTAAGTTGGCTGGATTCATAGTTCAAGCAGAGTGAAACCTTTCCCAGCATTATATTGTGTTGATTTATTTATTGTATTCTGTTAATTGCTTTTAACAGCTAATTCAATGTATGTCTGTTGTTTTAAAGAACTGATGGTATGGTCGTAAGTGTTGTGCACTTATTTTTTCAAGAAAAAAGAATGATACTATTAAGAAGTTTCTTTTCTTCGAACTTATGTTCAAAAATACAGAATATTGCAGGTACCAATATGCTTATTGATATTCCCAAGTGGTCCCATGTGTTTCGTTTGGACAGAATAAACTCATTTGCAGGTAAAAACTGTCCTCCATTCTGATCATTGTTTTTTTTTCGTGCATTGTGTTCCTACTTGCATTTCCAAAACTGGTTTCGAAGTGTGTCCATTGGACGCCTTCTCTTTTGCAACCCATTCTGCAACAATTTGACTTGATAGTAGTTAGTTGTTTGTCCTATCAAAGCTTTCTTAGCACCATAGCATGATCTTATCGATATAAAAGTATTGAAAGAAAGGAGGCTCCGCTATGGTTTGGATGCCATCTTACTTGTTTGTATACTTTTTCTATTCCTCATGTGTAAGTTGTGTGCTGGATTTTGCAGTGCAATGGCTTGAAAAGAGAGGCAGATCTTTTGAACCAACTTATTTGTATACGGTGGAGAAGGTACTATTCTCACATCTTTCATATCAGGTCATTTATTTGTACTATCTTTGCCTATTTCAGATGTTCATGCTTCCAGCATAGTACCATGGTTTTTCATCTTCTATATCTTGCACATAGTTTATTTTTTTTTTTTTTTTCAGGGTTATTTCTTGCTTCCTGAAGGAGCTAAAGCACGACATAACATACGTACTGTTAATATCAGCATATCTGCAAGGCATTCCTGCTTTGGGAACAGGTTAGTCTCACACTTATAGCTTCCGTAAGATTTTGTATTGAATTTCGAAACTGTATTAGTTGCATTAAGGGTGACTGATTTTGGTTACTCTGCCATGTTGGAGTTGGTCAACGACAAAGTACAATAATCATTCAATCACATGTGAGCAGACTTCAGGATAGTAG
This sequence comes from Coptis chinensis, assembly GCF_015680905.1. Classification (NCBI taxonomy): domain Eukaryota; kingdom Viridiplantae; phylum Streptophyta; class Magnoliopsida; order Ranunculales; family Ranunculaceae; genus Coptis; species Coptis chinensis. The sequence goes on from NC_141464.1 coordinate 83,303,678, forward strand.
TAACTCACATCAATCTAGTGGATTATGAGTTTCACTACTGTATGCACCACAGTGCTGTGAGATTGAGCATGCTTTGATATCCCAAACCTTTGGAAATCACTCTTCCAATGGAGAACTGACATGCAAAATGTTATTGAATTTTCACTTGAAAGATCTCGGTGCTTTCCCAGAAATGGAAATTTCCTGAGAAAATAGCATTTCAAAATTTATAGGATTTTGTACTCACGATGATTGAGCAGATGAGCCCTAATTATTCCCAGAAATGAAAAATCCTACACGTGAGTTAACTGGCCGAGGAGGAATTTAAAAAACTTAAAACAAAGCAATGCTTAGATCTCACAGGGATAAATCTTTTTGTCTTTCTTTGGTTATGTTATTTCTTTTTTTATGACAACTTCTGTTGCAAAAATTCTATATCAAGGTATGTGATATTCTCTGAAGTTATATTCTCATCACGATCATAGCTTGTGAATGTGTGAGACCTTGCATCTTATTTAAATCGTCTAATTTTTCCAGGTGGCAACAACTTCTTATAAACAGTTTTGTTGGTTATGACACAATTTTGATGAATAGTTTGCTGAGTTCTCCTGGTCAAGGTAATCACTTCTTTTGTAGATAATGGATCTTGTATGTAATATTGTAATCACTATTCCATGCAATTTTAGAAAAATATTACGTAAGCATTGATATTTGATATTTTAGTGGTAGTAAGCAGGGACTGTCTTTTATTTCGTCAATCAACACACGACTTAGTCAACTACTGTTGGTAGACCTGACTTTTAGTCTACATCCCTTTATCAATGTGGGGGTTCAAATTCAAATGCCCAGAGGAATGCTCAGAGGATATAGGTTATGTTTTAGGTAGAACTGGCTTGCTTAAAACTGTACTGTTGTTTTAATAATACCATATGGTTAAAAGGGGATCAATTTTACATGTATAAGCACATAGGTAACACTCCATTTGTAGGTTGGACAAGGCTCTCTATTACCACCCCCACCCCTAGATTTTTATTTGAGCAAAAAGGCTGGTCTAGATGTTTCTTATAATGCCATTGGTTTTCCTCATGCAGGTTACCTTTATAATTATCAAACAAAGGAGTTCTATGATCTTAGTTACGCACATGATTCAACAGCAGGTTTGACACTATCTGAAGTTTTGCCAGCTTGATCATATAGCATGTTAGGAAATTAATCAGATGTATCCTAGTTCATTGTGTATAGAATTTGGCTGTGTTATACTGAAAAATTATTCAGATATACATGAAAATATATGATAAATATGTGAACATTATGATTAGAAATGATTAGAATTGGAAGTCTCTACTATTGTTATTGACCTCCGATAGCTTGGACTGCTTAAAGGATGTTGCCCCCCCCCCCTCTCTAAATACAGTTGTTTATTTTAACAACTGTGTATTGAACTGAAACCCCAAATACTCACTGATGAATGTAGAAATTCTTAAGCACGCTTCAGCTGGAATGTGTTCTTTCATGAATATTTTGTTTGGGAAATTCTCTTTGGCTTTTGCTTAAGAAAGTAGTTTGTTTTCACACAAACCAGAATATAACTTTCTGATACATGTGCTTAGTAAGAGACTTTCTTAGTTTGTTTCACACAAAACAGAATATAACTTTCTGATACATGTGCTTAGTAAGAGAGTTTCTTGCTCTCTCTGGAGATGTTTGACAGGAGATTCTGATTTGATAGGTTTTATTCCCTTATCCGTGCAGATTATCTAGTGACCAAGTGTGGTGTGCTTATTATGTCTCTGTTTGTTTTCTTCACAACAACCATGTCAGTTTCGTTTACACTGAGAGAGACACAGACTCGCATGCTCAAGTTCACAGGTTGGTTTGATATTATTCTCTTTTATAGAAGTATGTTGTAACTTGTGTTCACCTGGTAAGAACTCTTGGGTTGCCTTATAAGTCGCATGCCAGACTGTCAGAGTAATGACCTTACTATAAAACAAGTCTGGGTAATGAACCAATTAAGGCTATGTACCATCAGTTGTGAGGATTGATGAGCCATGTCCATCTTAACTAGTTATTAGGTGATCTCTGCAACATTATATCTCGATTATTAAGAGTTACTTGTGATATCAATTGGCCATTTCTTTTCTTTATAGATGTAAATAACTATTTTTGTTACCAACTAGTGCAGTGCAACTGGAACACCATGCTCGACATCGACTTCCAACTTTCCAGTTGATCTTTGTGCATGTCATTGAATCACTGGTTTTTGTACCGGTAAGTTTTATGTAATCCTTTGGGTCACTTCTAGTGAAGTTTTTAGGCTCAGTAAATGTAGGGACATTTTAGCACTCCTGAGATATTCTTCCACATTTCTTAGTTCCTCTTTACTCCATCTTTGCTCCACCCTTTCATTTTACTGTTTTACCCATTTACAGTGCTTTATGAAACTATGGAGTAATCTGATTGTGCATGGTTTCTGCAGATTATGATCGGTATCCTGTTTTTCTTGTTCGAGTTTTATGATGATCAACTGCTTGCCTTCATGGTCTTAATTCTCGTGTGGATGTGTGAACTATTTACACTGATCAGGTTCTCTCTCTCTCTCTCACTCTCACACGCAACACCCCCCCAAGACTCTTTTTGGGAGTGAAGGATTTTCCTTTTGTTTAGAAAGCTGCACAGGCTTTAAGGTGTATTGGATTCACCATTGTTATCTTCCGCTCTTGGAAGTTTGGGTGTTGAGTATCAATCCAGAATGGAGACAGAGGTACATGTATGTGTCCAAAATAACAATAACGGTAACTATAACACAAACATTTGAATACAGCACATAGTAGAAAAGAAATGAATTGCCAGAGTTTCATCTTTACTATCTCTAGTTGTAAAATTCATGGCTGCTACTTTAACCGTAAACATGACTGCCATAATGTAGTTATTTAGTGGTGGGCCAAATTGCAAATATATTAGTATATGCTACAATGAGAATGCGATTCGGCTTTAGAATTTAGCTTTGAAACCTCAAGAATGTTGTATGACAGAAGATTTAACACTATGTAATAAAAGTGCTACTCTGAATAGTGTTAACTATGTTTTGACACACAGGATCATCATTGTTACTGTTATATATGTACATCTTACGAGCGTATGTCTGTGTCTGTGTTTCCGTGCGCTCTTTGTTACTGTTATATGGACATCGCTTGTGCATGTGTATCTCTGTCTCTGTTTTGTTTCTGCGCCCCCCATATGTGATTGAAGTACTACTCTAGTATATGTACACTGAATCATCATTGTTAGTATAATATGTACAGTAAGACCAACCTCCTGATTTTGAGCTAATAACATACTTTGCGGTTGTTGCTTATCCACAGTGTCCGCACGCCAATATCAATGAAGTTCTTTCCGCGTTTCTTCTTGCTCTATTTCCTGGTGTTTCACATATATTTCTTTTCTTATCCTTATGGTATGACTACGTTATTCATATCAATCTCTCTATTATCTGTTGAAGTACGATGTTTGTCCTCAACCTCATTCTCTGATTTCTGTCATACTTGCAACTTTCTTCCCAGGTTTTACGTATTTGGCCTTTGCTGCAACTGCAGCATTCATGCAGCACCTGATTTTATACTTTTGGAATCGCTTTGAGGTAACTATTTCCTATCTCAGTTCAAAATTTATACACAGGAGTGGAAGCGTTGAGAACACTGTTGGTCGTTTCCATACTGGATACACTAGTTATGTATTTCTGTTCAGGTCGGGGTGATTTTGATTATTAGTTCTCTTCAATGTACTATTTATTAGTGGCCATTTTTGTTTCTGAGTTTTTGACGTTTCCTGCTGTTCCGTGTACTTGGTAGGGTGCACCCGTATATGTTTACAGCAGAGCATTACTAGTTGGGACCTTAGTGTCTTTCCTTTGTGAAATTATACTGTGTAGCAATGTTTCTCATTTATTCCTAGTATGTGTTAATTTACTTCAGTTGGGGTACTACCATTTACACATGCTCCTCTCAGGTACCAGCTCTACAAAGATTCATTCAGGCTCGGAGATCGCAGTTCCAGCAGCGAGCAGACATCCACATTACCTCCTCTACTATCCTTGCTTCAACTCTGCACATAACAAGATTAAATATGAGAAATCCTAGTGCACTAAATAGCTTCTCCCAATCTGGATCCGAGACAAGACCTGGACGTGATCAAGCTCGGTCACCGAATGGTGCAGCTGAAGTTCCTGGACAGACATCTGAGACCAGCAATGCAGACAGGGTTGGCAGTCCGACCCATTTCCCAGAGTCATCTGCACGACAAGCAGAATCAGCCCCTAGTCCCACCTCACTGAATTCATTCAGTTCTCTATTGTTGTGGATTTTAGGAGGCGCTTCATCTGAAGGACTAAACTCTTTTTTATCGTTGTTCAGAGATGTGAGAGACCATGGCCAAGTTTATCCTGAATCCCTGCAGCCAGAAAACCTTGCAACATAAACGGGGCTGTTCATGTTTAGATGCCCTCGTATATGTATATTAATTTTCTGTTTTCTTCTTTTGTTTTACTTTCATTTTTACTTGTATTTTTATCTTTTGTATTATGGGTTTCTCCCATGTTTTCCTTGTTATACAGTACAGTTTGTAACACATGTTTTGTAATCAAATGTGATATATGCATCTTCGTTCATCAGCAAAGTCCACCTAAAGTTTGATGATAACGTTAATTTTAAATCGTGTGGAGTGAAGGTTGTTACTGGACCTAGTTTCCATTTCCGTGGAACCTGAAGCTCAGAAACTTGTAAAAACCAACGGAAACTTGATCAAAGCTACCTTTCCTAATTTGATAAAGATTCAAAATGCAACGACTTTATAAAAAATTATTTACAAAGTTCCAACCACCGCCAAATGGTAAGAAAACAATGGTTGACACTAAACGGAGTTGAATGAAAATGAAAGTTGCAAATGCCCTGAATCACGCATGCACTGTTTAGATTAGTTGATTGACTAACCATATCATTGCATATCAATATTTGAGTATGTATAATTATGATGTCTAAAACCTTATTCCTAATCAATACCAGAATTTATCATATTATTCTGGAATTTTTTCAAGCATTTTACATGCTGAATTTAGGTAATATTTCAGCAGAATAATGTCCAATTTTGATTTATTTTTACTTGTCTATCATTTATAGGTGTTCAACAATGAAACAAGCCATGTCCTTGCCACAATATATTTTACTCCGAACAAAGTGTCACATAAGAAGCTAAATCTGATTCCCGAATTCTATATGATGTAGCTGCGTTTCCGATTCTTATCTTATTTTAATCATTTGGACCTCATTCACCATTTGATGATATTCAAATCATATGATTTAATCCAAGACCCTATAGTGCATCACTAAGCATTCTGCATGCTTCCTTAACATTTACAATAATCCTAATTCCCAAGTCTTTTTGTAACAAACAAAAAATAATACTCAATGGGGATGCTGCCTATAAATTAAAATCCATTTCATAGATGCTGGAATATCAAACACAAACTCCACAGTATCCAATGGCACCAGCTTTCGACGCCATAAATCTGTTCGACTTTGTTGTCAAAGAAGGGAATGGCGTGAAAGGCATGATTGATTCGGGACTATCAGAGGTGCCAGATCGATATATTCAACCTGAACATGAACGCATCAACAAGAAGAATATGAACTCACATGTGGTGTCACTCCCTACGATCGATCTATCTGCGCTTGACGGGCCCAAACATGATCAAGTGGTGGAGACACTTGTTATGTCTGCTGAAACTCTTGGATTCTTTCAAGTGGTGAACCATGGTTTGCCAATCCAATTGCTTGAGGAGCTCAAGGATGCTGCACATCAGTTCTTTAACCAACCTCCAGAAAAGAAGTCAGTGTATCTGAAAGGGGTAAGCCCAAGTCCATTGGTCAAATATGGCACAAGCTTTGTGCCAGAGAAAGAGAAAGCATTGGAGTGGAAGGACTATGTTAGCATGATTTATACCAGTGATGATGATGCTCTCAAACACTGGCCAGACCACTGCAAGTAAGCTCTTATTAAGAAAAATATTCATTTTATGAGCTAATAATTATTTAGAATATTATAGGATCACACATCTATAATCTATTTGTCATCTTCTTGTCTCATCTTACTTACAGTGAAAGTGCAAATATTTTGCAGGGAAGTGGCTCTTAAGTACCTACAAGCATCAACCAAGATGGCAAAAACGATATTGGAAGTTCTAATGAAGGATCTTGGAGTGACATTGGATGCTTCCATGGCTGCTGCATACATGGGGACAAAGATGGTGAATATGAACTTTTATCCAACTTGTCCTGCTCCAGAGTTAACAGTTGGTGTTGGCAGACACTCAGACATGGGCACACTAACTGTATTACTACAAGACGGTATTGGTGGTTTATTTGTCAAAGTAGAAGAGAACGGGAATGCTGGGAAGAAGGGCGAGTGGATAGAAATCCCACCTATTGAGGGTGCTCTGGTTATCAACATTGGTGATACATTGCAGGTGGTTAATAATGACAGCATCACAACCTAGGCAGTCCTCAACATTTCGTGCATGTGGACTTGGATTTGCTTTCAATGGGACTTGATATGTGTATTGATTTATGTACAGAAATTTGTTCTACTTTACATTATTAAGTTTTGTCTTGCAGATACTAAGCAATGGAAGATTTAAGAGTGCAGAACACCGAGTTCGAACAACAAGTACACAGTCAAGAGTATCCATACCATTGTTCCTGACACCAAGACCAGAAGTGAAGATTGGACCACTTCCCCAAGCAGTTGAGAAGGATGGAGGGACTGAGTACAAAGAATGCTTGTTTGGGGAGTACATGACCAATTTCTTTGGGGAAGCTCACCAAGGCAAGAAGTCTCTGGACTTTGTAAAGATCACTCAACCTTGAGCTGGGCTTTGTACCTAGCAATGGAATAAGGTCCCTTTTGTGTTTGTTCATAGTCTTACATTATGTTAAGTTATGATCCCCGCCTCCTCGGTATTAGGATCTTGTACTATCATCTTCATCATTCTAGCTGAATAACAACCCTTTATGTAATAAAGGTTTCCTATATATAAGCATATCTTCAGTGCTTTCATAACATCAAGGTCAATTTAGTTTATTTGTCAAGGGGAGAAATAAATAGAACTACAGAATCTATTTAGATTATAGAAAGAAAAAACTCATAGGATCATCTGGTGCAGAAAAAATTGCGAGTGGCGTAGCTAGAAGAGTACGTGCAACTTCTTGTTGTATGACATTGTAAGTAGTGAAGATCGAGCTACTTATAGTTGAGAAATAAGTCATCTAGTGTACAACAGGGTATCACAAATTTTAGAGCATGCACCAGAAACGAAGATGAATAATGAAAAATAGCAAAAGGGAGTGGGAACATCTCACATAACAAAATGTAGATTTCTCTTGAGCTCAAACGCAAGACAAGTTTCACAATATATTGTAGAAGTTCGGATTACAGTAAAAGACATGGTAGCCAGTCCAATTCGCAAAAGAACAGATATAAGGTCATAGTGAAAAACAAACTAAAAGTATAGAAGCAATCAGAACCATTAATTACACCATACGCGAGGGTGCAAAAAACCACCAGGCATGTCTGTATGAGCACTATATAAGCACATCAAGGGAGCTCCCAGATTGGATACGATAATAGGTACAATAATCCGCCAAAATACAAATCCATACCTTCGAATGCCATCCTCATTTCCTACAGAAAGAGTACAGTTTATCAGTACAATTTCGAGTAAAGAATTACATACAGTCTAAAGAGGTGCACAAATCAAATTCTAAACATTTTGCATCCACGTTCACGGTTAATAAAAAATTTATGCAAGTCTGCCTGGTGTCTACAGTCTACTTCCCAGAGGATCCCCTCCACCCAGGACACATCAAGAACCATCAAAGCGTTGTTTCCTGACATAGTCAACTCAGGATTTTTTTTGGAGTACGGAGAATACAATCCATAATTTTCAACGTTTCTAGTACTAAAGTACTTTTAGTACTTCTTATGCTAAAGAAAAGTCTAGCCACAAGTAATGGTCTAAAATGATCCATCCAAAACAAACAGTAAGTTCATGAATTACTAAATCATACATGGATATAGTAGAAAAAGCGCCGAAAAAACATGTTATTTTAGGCCTAAAAAAGAGTTGGTGAGTTTTTTTTTACCTAATTAAACTAGAACCAGAGCATATAATTTCATATAGAAATAGAGCCAATGTCATATACAATATATGAAAAACGACTAAAAAGGGTATCAAACTTTACATATTTTTACAATATGGGGACCAAACTTTTTTTCTTGACAATATGGGGACCAAATGGTTTGATTTTTACAATGTAGGAACTTTGAAAATGTAGTAACTTCTTTCTAACACCGTTTCTTGCCACATCAACATGTCTTTTACTTTTCGAAAAAATAAATACAAATTAGAAACGGAGAAATTTGACGGAAGTTCCTATATTGCAAAAATCAAACAGTTTGGTCCCCATACCCCAAACTGTCAGAAAAAAAAGTTTGGTCCCCATATTGTCAAAACTAGTAAAGTTTGATATCATTTTTAATCGTTTTCCTACAATATATAGAAAAACCCACAATCTAGCAAACATTGTGATGCAAATATGCAATATGGCATAAGTTACTACCTTTATATAATTAGATTAACTACCAGTAATTTGCAAGGAAGGCTGATGACCACCAAAATAACAGTGACGACCACAAAGCTGGTTAGGTTCCCATTAACTATACTATTATATCCATACATACCGCCTGGCCCAAACAGTCTTGCCTTTTATACCAAACTTCACCACTTCCCTGCCCTTAAGAAGCTTTGCAACTGTGGATGAAGAGAAAAAGGTCACACGAGCATATAAAGCTTGTGTATTTGGAGGAATCCTCCGCATGTCAATTGTTTCAACAACATCTCCGTAATTCTTCTGGAAGTAATATTGTAACTCTTTGTCTGTAACAGGGAAACCTCGTGAAAAGGTCATAAACATAGTCCTCTCTGCATGTGGTGCATCTTCAATTGGAGTGCTAGATTTTTTGTACTGGGTTGATGATTCTCCTACTTCAAAATGTGGTTGAATTCCACCACCATATGTCCCTGGACCAGGAAATGAAATGGCTCATTATTCATTAATCATGTATGAAGGTTGAAACATTCCAACTTTTGAGTAAGAGATGGTACCAAATCTCATTGTGACATCCGCAGGAGACACTGTAAGCTGTCTGGTCCGTTCATTCTCCCCAATACTAAAACATTCATCTGCAGTGGCCTGGTGATCCACAGCCCGACTCAGAGTTAGGTACTTGCCATTTTTCCTTCTAGCCGCAGCTTCTTGCACAATGTCTTCAAAGGCTCTTGAAAATACATCATTCACAGTCCTAGTAATTACAGTCCTAACACGGACGCGATTCACAAATAAAAACTGTAACGAAATGTCCTGCTTCATCAATTTAGTTGTTAGCCGAATGTTGTCATCGATGGGCATTGGGGGAATATGGCATTCAATGTGATAAAGGCATGTAAGGCCTTCTTTTACAATGCCATTTACAACCACGCCGGGCAACAAGCACAAGCTATCTATAATGCTAGGATAACCGACTGCTTCCAGCCATACCCACAAAGCAATGACCTCCATAGACTGATGAGGATCACGACGTAAATCAATCACCAACCGGCGGAACAAATCTCGCTCAACCGAATGAAAAGCTCGCAATTCTTCAGTAGTAATAGTGAAAGCCATGCTGGAGCACAATTGCTGGCAAGTAGAATTCATGAATCAGATAACTGAATGAAAATGATAAGCTAAGACTTCATGAAAATCCATAACATGTATAACTACATAGTTCCCATTGTGATTCCAAACAACACGTAGGAATATGCCATAGTACAAAGAACACAGGACCTAACAATCTTCTGATATACAACAGCTAATAGATATAGATATTTGTACATCAGTAGCAAACTATGATACCACTAAAACCCAGAGGAAAACAGGACATAGAGATGGGGGTCAAGGAACTATACCATCTTAGACATATTCTCACAGATTTCCTTATGACTCTCTTCTCCAGAGCTCATCTACAAATGAAAAATGAAACCAAGATCAACTTTACTAACTTAAACAAACCCAAAGCAGAGAAAATACTACAAAATAATAAATCCCATACCTCAAAATCCTCATCATTCCATTCCCAACCTCCTTCAGTAAAAAGATCCCCAACCTCATAATCATTCATATTAGCCACCATCCTTATATATGAAAAATGAAGAAACAGAAAACAAGCTAAGCTAGCTTTTGAAGTACTGAGATAGATAAGAGATAGAGCGTTGACAGGAAATGACAGAAAGAATGAAACGGAAAAGAAGGACAAGGATGTGTAAAGATCTTAAATCATAATGCCTACAGATTAAAGTGGTAAGTGCAAGAAAATCTTGAAGAATAGAAACATAGATATAAGGACAAGTAAATAAATGTGGAATAAGGGAGATGAAAAGATAGATAGTGAGAAGTTGAAGAAGAAAAGTTGAGTTCATATCATATCAAGGAGATGTAAAGCAAACACATTCAATGAAACAGTGGAAGAAAATGAGTCTTCGGACTTGAAATAGTGATTAAATGGAGTTTTTTTTTATGTTTCTTGCTGAGCAAGTTTACAGTCTGCAGCTACTGCAAACACGTACACTGTGGAGATTGAGTGAGACAAAAACAAAAAGAAGGATAAAGCTAGAAAAGGACAGACACAATACTATGAAGAACGTTGGCTTGTTGGTTCTATTCCTTAAAAACTTATGTACCTCGAGATTCTCATTGTCCTATGATATAGTAGAACAAGTATCACCAGGGAAGTTGAAGCAGAAAACAAGAAGTATATAAAGACTAACAGTGATACTAAGAAGAAGCAGATATGACTGTCAATCCATTCATTAACAAGTTTTTCAGAGAGAGAGATTGGAAATGAGGATGGTCTTTGTTGGAAATTGAAATGTGAGTTTTTTGTTTCTTATTGGCCAAGTCTAAAAGGCTGCAGACGATGAGAGTGAGACAAAAAGGATAAAGCTGTTAAAAAATTGTACAGTACTTAGGATCACGGTGGCATTGGATGGTTGGTGCAATTCTATGATGATAAAAAGTCTTTAGCTACATTTTGAACCAATTGATTTAGTTGAAAATAAGGTAGATCTAAGCAGATAGAATAGTAAAATAAACAAATGTCAGTTGATAGTATGAAACTACTAGAGTATCTCACACAGTAGTAAGTTTTTATCATCATATATCAACTTAATTAGTTATAGTCACCAGGGATGTGGCACGTAACTGCATCACCCAAGACCAGTACAGCCTATAAAATGAAATTTTCGTGTATGGATGAATTGATCCGTTACATATAATGTTTGGGAGTACTACGGACTCTCTTCAGCAGATGAGTACTAAGAAATGCCCAATTGAAAATTACGGCCTACTTGTTAGTTCTTCCTATCAGTATTTTGCATATTAAGTCTCTCTTTCAGCACTAACCGCAGAGTGCAGACTATGTTTCAGCATTAACTGCAGAGTGCAGACTATGTCAACAAGCCGTTTGTTACCCACGTACTGGGCCACTGGCCAATCTTCCATGCAAATTTAAGCTGTATGCTTGGGAATACTACGCACTATCTTCATCATAACATCAAGGCAATGCCTAATCAACCATTACCACCTAATGTTAGAGCTTTCCTGAATCACTATTTGGAAAATTATACATCTCTCCCGGCGCTAACTTCGATCAGTGTGTTGGTTAACAAGCCGTTTGTTAGTTGTAGCCCCCTCTTCAAGCTAAGTCGTGTTTCTCTTTATTGCTTTTACATATTAAGTTATTAACACATTGTAAGTCCTTGAAGGTCAACATGACATGTGAATGTAGTTTACTGAAAAAGGACTTAATGTGCCCCTGAACGTTATTAGTCATTTAGTCGTACAAGAGCATAACCAATTTTAGCACACAGACCAGAAGGAAAGATGAGCATGTAAAATAACATAAGCTAGTAGTTGACATGCTCACACATTGCCAAAGGTGCCAAGTGATTTCTCTTATGCTCAAACTGCAAACAAATTTCATCAACGATTGTGTGGCCAAGCAAAGTCGAATCAACATCAATACACTACTTATACACATGAACAGAATATCAAGCATTGGCTATCTAGTGCGCACAAGAAAAGATATACTATTTGTTGTGAATATATAAGTGCGGAAACAACGTTACCCACAACAAACGGATCAATCCTACACAAAGATAGATCCTTCACACTAGACAAGACTTCAACACCCTCCAAGTAATATCCCAACGCTTCTCATTAACAATTTAACAAGCATATAAAGTAAATATAATAATGTAAAAGAGAACCAACCACAAGACAAGGATATATCGTGGTTCGACAATTTGCCTACGTCCACGCTGGCAAGATCCAAGCTTTACTACAAGTCCGGAATAACAGAATTCAAACCCGACCCGAATTAAAAACGGATATAAAAATCGAATCGAACTATTCGGATTCAGATTGGGTCGGGTCGGGGCAAACCCGACCCGATTCCCTGCCCTAGTTGGGATTGTATTACCATGGATCAATGGGTCAATCTAGCCCAACGAATTGAATTGATCTCCAACCCAAACTTTATGCAAACAGGACCTAACACTATAACCAATTCAAAGCCCATAAGTTATCAGAAAGCCCAAAATATAGGGTTTTACATTGCAACAAAATTATAATTTGAAACCATGAAAGAGATTTGGGGTGCCAATATCAGATATTTCTGGTAATCCAATTGATTCAGTTGAATATAATAAAGCACACATTTTAGTATTCTGGCTTTTGTTTATTGGAAACTCGGATTAGCATTCTGGTTGCTTCCTCATGTTTACAATCTTTATGTCAAATTATACAAGGGTACAAACTTTCTGCGACCATGAACTTGTTCGATTGAAAAGGTGCAAAAGGCGTATATAATTAGTTCAGGTTATCATAGGTCCCTGATTGATAAATTTAAGGTTTGCCAAAGTAGATTGCACAATGATCTCAAGGACCAAGTACATCACTTCTTTAACCCTCCTTATGAAAGAAGAAGTCCAACCCCTTTGGTAGATCATAGAACAAGACTTACAAGAAAGAGAGAGGGTCATTGGAGTGGAAGCATGATTCACACTACTGGTATTCTGGTAAAGATACACTCTTAAAGAGTAACTCATATATGCGCCCATTATGGATGTCCCTAATGTTAATACAAAAAATTAGTCATAACGTGCAGAGGGGTAGTGCAGGTTGGATGGAGATTCAACTCATCCAGGGATTTTTGTTATTAACATCAGTCATAACGTGCATGGGACTAATAATAACAACATAACGCAACATTATTATGAACATGGATCTCCTGTCGAGCACACTCATATTGCAGCTGTTCAAAACAAAATACAGTGACGATGTGATAGAATCAAGCCAGTATCAAGCGTTTCAAACTCAATCCACACCACTTTAAGGTAAGTATAATTGTTCATAGTGCAAAATCAAAACTAGATTAATTCCAAGGAGTATGTAACAAAACCAGGCCAAGAGGCTTCCAAACGTCTGAACCTAAAATCATTAATAAGACCAGCAGATTTTTTAGCAGATCAAGCTTAGTTCGGACAGTTTGCGAAATCCCCTTCTGGAAAATCAGTATCTTTAACTGGAGTCGCCATTGCCTAGACAAGAATGAAGAAAATTTTATAAACAAAGACCCATATCATAAAGCTATGATTTCTACCAAAGTAGGGGAAAGATCGAGTTTGCAAGGCATTAATTAAATGTTATGCACACAGATAACATATCTTCACAACCAGCTGTTAGGCTTGTGTTTCATTCCAATTGCTTAGTTTTAGCAACTTTTCGATAATTATCGGAAAAAAAAAAAGCTACTTTCCGATAATGCATGCTGCCCAATAGTCCAATACCCATCTCCTCTGGATATCTGTGAATATGCACTCTCAGAAAACAATCAGCTCAAGCATTTAATGCTGCATTCAGCATTGCTTAAAACGGTAACCAGATTATTTTCCTTGAACTTTAGAGCATTCCGCAATGTATAATCTCCGTCTTAATTCAAAACGTTTAAATCTATAGTTAATTAGCCATTACAAGACACCGTCGTTTACATGCTTCAGCTGATTGCATTCTAAGACTACCATATATACATATCCAAACGAGTACCAGAGGTTTCCTTGGTAACATTGCTGCATTCTCTTCAGGGAAAGTACTGAAGATTTAAATTTTAAACAATGCTAAACATAGGAAAAGCACTGAAGATTTAGAAAAATATTATCTACTAGTTACTTATATAGCACATAATTCAGAATATGCTAATCAGTTATAGAAATAGAAATATATAATATAGTGCAGAATCATCAACAAATCCTCACTAACCACCCTATTTTAGATCAATTATCCTCAAATATTGTTACTACCGTTCACCAGCTCATAGAAACTAGAAGGCAATATTTTTAGAGACCTTAGCTCTACCGTACCATTTATGTTGATTCAAATATCATATCATTAAATTTAAAAAAAAAACATATGGCAAGTGAAAGCAACAATAGATTGCTTCACAACTTACAGATTCAGCTTGTCTGCCACATCCAAAAGAAAGGTCCACTGGATCCAGCCCGCCACAGTCAAATGCCATCAATGGTGCACAAGTCCCACCTTGAGTAGTTGCCAGCATATGCAGGTGACCTCGGCCTGGGAACATCATAAGATTTCCTCCATTCGAACTGAACTTACACTTCAAAAGAAAAACAAGTAGTCATGTGAGGCCATTTGCATTGAGTCATTGACACACAGTAGTAGTCATAAAAGCATAGATTGGCATGAAAATCACGGTGAGTGGAACTAATAGGTGTGAGAATATGAACCAAGGATGTTCAATAACTAAGATCATTCTTAACATCCTCATCCAAAAATTTAAATTTCTATCAAAAAGTCAATATGCACAACTATCATTATATATATCCTAAATAAAGCAAATTTGCGAATGCCATTTTGAAAATTTCCATTGGTATTGCTTAACAAATGAAATTCCTAGTAGACCAGGCCAGGACTTTCAAAAGCCGCAACATATGACACACAGCACAACCTTCTGTCTCTAATTTACTATCCCGTGTGAATACCATACTGCACTTGTTTGCACCAATGAGTAAATGTATCGAAATAAGAAAAGAAACTCACCCGACTTGTTAAATACTAAAATTACAGAATTGACAATTAATAAGAATATCAGAAAAACTGAAGGGACTCAGTTAATAAGATACATAGGCAATTTTGACACCAACAAAATGGTTCCTACTATGGACTTCCTAGACTGTAATTCATCCCGAGAAGAATGGATTGCGTGAAAGCATATTTACTAAATAATGCAAATGAGTGTGTGTTACTAGATGCCATAGTGAACAACACAATCTCACAGGCATGCTCGCTCCAGCACCTATCTGATATATGCATTACAAATGTATTCAATTTTCACATATATGCGCGTGTACTGGTAACTAAAAACACATAATGAACAGCACCTTTTCACAACCATGCTCCAGCACCTTTCTAACATGGTAGTTTATATATGAAACAAGTAGTGAAGATTGAGACTTAAGAGAAAGATATATATATATATCATAGAGAATCTAGAAAGGTAAAATAACTAAATAAGTTGGAGAAGTTGATGTGATGGAATTTTCAAGAAACATCTAGAACTAATTAACACAAACTTTTAAGTAGTCTAGTGGTTTAGAGGAGACCAACGCAGACAAGGATTAAGCTGGTGAAAGCGACAATGCAACAGAAGAAAAGGGAGATGAGCTCTAAAAAGGCCTGATGATAACGGCGACAGATGAGAGATGTGATAAAAAAATAAATATAAAGAAGAACAAAATGGAAGAAGGAAAAAGTAGGAGTAATGAAGAGCAAGATTAAAACAACAAAATATAGGGAAAATAGAGGAGAATGGAGAAGGAAGTTCATTTCAAAGAGATTTGAAGCAAACCATTCAAGGAATGAAAGATGGAAATAAAATGAGGATGAGGGAGTTGTATAGTGTAGAAGAGTGTACTGTGAAGAAATAAGGGTGGTCTTTGGACCTGAAATGGCGGTCAAATGGAGTTTTTTGTTTCTTGCTCACCAAGCTCAAAGTGTGCAGCTCACAGTACGAGAATGAGAGTGAGACAAAACCAAAAAGAACAGTATGGTACTTGGATGATGGAGACGTTAGTTGGATGGTGATATGATAGTTCATCCTATTTTACAATGGGCAATGTGGTACATATTTACAAAATAAATCCATACTCCATTTTAGGGAAAAGACTTCGGTCCTCAGCGCTTGTTTGTCCAAAGCGGGTGAGGACCACATATTTAAAAAAACTTTTGACTTCGGTCCTCAATGGAATGGAATAGAATGGAAATGAAATAATTTTGTCCAAAGCGGGTGAGGAATAATCATGTTTGTTTTATTATTAATTATTTGTTATTATTATTATTATTATTATTTTTTTTTTTTTTTTTTTTTTTTTTTTTTTCCATTTCAATAATTTTGTTTCCATAAAAAAAGCTCATTTCCTTTCCATGGTAAACAAACACCTTATAAACTACTAAAATGTGTGGTTCTTATTTTCCTTTCCCATTTTTTCCATCATAACAAACACACACTTAGAAATGCCTGGTTCTCGTTTTTGGACACAAGACCTAAAGTCTTTTGTTTTGGGCCTAACTTAGATTGTTTTGTTTGGGCCAGTTTCTTTTATTTTTTTGGGCCAGTTTCAAATTTGTTTTGGGCCGGTCTATATAACTTAAAATAGATCCAATTGGGTCTTTAAATATTTAGACTTTTGGGCTTTGGTTTCGGGGTTTTGTCTTGGTTTATTAGATTAGGACAATGGGCTGAACTGTTTCAAACCTTGGTTTGGTTTTGGGCCTTGATTGTGGACTATTGACTGTTTAATTGCGTTATTTTTTATGTTGTAAATTGTATGAACAAGTCCAATGATAGAAGGTTGTGGAAGCCTGTATAAACTTGTTTGACACGTGATATTACACGTGATAAAGATTTGACGTTGGTATTGTGTATTTATTGACACGTGACAAGAATAAAATTTTAAGAGACATGATATTCCTAAAACACTATAAAACGGTTATGCGATACGTTTGGAGCAATTATGACTTTGTGTGGTATGTTGAAATTTTGTTATGTTAAATGATATTATATATTATGATATCTATTAAATGCAATATTTTTTAGATATAAATGTAAACACTCTATCATTATATCTGTGAGATACTACTATGAAATAGTATAATATTTGTGGATATTTCCCACGGGATTGTGGCTTAGTGCAATAATTAATTGGCACATGAAAGAATGAAAGTTGTTATGAGATATATTGAGATAATTCTAAATATTTTTGGCTTAATGCAATAATTTATTTGGCACGTGATAAAGTGAGATGGTTATGAGATACAAATGTATGACACCTGAATAAATTACGTAACGAAAATCCTATAACCTAGCTACCACAACTCATGTGATTTGGCCCTTGTGATGGGCGTATGTGATATGATTGGCCCTTCTGGCGTTTCAGTGAATCTGAATGACCCTTCTAGCGTAAGTAATTTGATTGGCCCTTCTGGCATAGCCGAATAGTGGCTTGATTATTCCGTTCGCAAAATTAGAACGAGACGCGCAATATTTTATGCCGAATAGTGGCAGTACTCGATCACATAAAAGCGTTCGTGTAGGGGTTACCTAGTATGTGATATCCCGCTTAGGGTAACTACGCACGGAAAGGTTCATTATGTGAGGGGAGGCATGTGGATGTACATGTTCGACGTTGGAAAGCGATTGTGGTAGCCAAGGAAACTAGGTAAGACATAGAGACGACGTAATTCTAGAGACACTTGAAAAAACTCAAAGCAATAATTGTGATGATATAACAAACTGTACGTAAAATCTCTAATAAATAATTTATTGTAATTTATGTTGCATTCACAATGGTTCTGCAGAAGGGTGGGTTGAATTGATTAGTTATACAGATTTGCGTTAGCGTCGCATTACAGGATATGTTTGGTTTTCCCTTAAGGCGCAATAGATTTTAATTGAGACAATGTTTTTGTATTTTCAGTTGTAATTATAATTAATGGGTTATTGAATACAATACCAACGGAATATAGCTTTCTACATGCACAGTGGTCCACTATTAGGGAAATAGAATTAAGTGAGGGAGAATTTCAGTGTGAGGAAGTATAGAATGTCTGAAGTAATTCGGAGTGTCTGGTCCAGGAAGTCCTAAACTTCCCATTAAACTTGCACAGTGACTTAGAAATTCATATTAAGAAATTCCCTGTATCTAGCCTTTAATTAGTATGTGACATTTTTTTTGTGGGATTACTACTGTTTCTTGCACCACAATGAAATAGTTTTGTTTTAGAATTTGCCGGTGCTTAGTTTGTAGTTTGTTTTTTACATTCTTGTAGTTTTAGAATTATGTAATGACTGTAGATCTGCCCATTTTCTGAAAGGTAGTAAGCAATTTCTGGAGTTCGAAACTTTCAGAGATAGGATGGATCAGGAAGAAGACAATCATCGGAACCTTGCAACATTCGCAGGATGCGACGTAACTCTGAATAGAAGTAACACAACATTTGAGAGAAATGTTTCAACATATTCTATGAACTTGAGATCTTTACATGGGGAGATGGGTAAAAAAAATGACCCCTTTTAACAGTTTTAGGTTCAGGTTTATGAAATTGTTTAATATGAGTAGCATCAATGACTCACTGACTCTGTTTAATTTGTAGCCACTGCCTGTTGTGGTCCTGTTGTCAAATGCTCCATTCCTCCTGGCTTTGGATATGACAGAAAAGGGAATAAAGCTTTGTCTAAGACCATTTCCCCGCCGCTGAACTTTGCTACTCTCGGTACATTTTTGGATTTGATTATTGGTTTATCCGTTTACTGCTACAGCTATTTGCTTGATGTTCAATTCACAAAATACAACTATTTTTAATTTCAGTTGTAGGAATGCCCCATCCAATCAACTATGAGAGACAGTCACAAGGTCGCAGACATCATATTCAGACGATACTATCCAGCATTAGAGGTGGGCAGCACAATCCAGATTTTCCAGCTTGGATGAGCTGGTCAGATATACCTATTTTTGAGATAAATGACAAAACTGGAGATATGAATGATAACTTTTCATATTGTTGCCTCCCTCAACGGTGTATCCCGCTGAAGCGCGATAGGAATCCTTGCATCTATGATGTGAGTGATTCTTGTGTATTTTGTGAGATCAAAGTCAAAGAGGGAATCAATAAAGAGTAGATGTTTCACCATGACTACTATGATAAGCACCTGCGTCAGGCAGTGAATCAGTGCTACATTTGCAGATATAGATTTCCAATATTCCACTTACATGCGCAAGGATCCCAGGTGCTACTGCCAAGGTACTACTTCAGCAATAGCTGTTGTTATTGCAAGTGTTCTTATGCGAAGCATTGCACCATGTGTGGGTTCTGTCTTCAATGCAACAATTACTGTGTCTTACGTTGTAAAAAGTGTGTGAGCTGTTACAAGTTTTACACAAACTCTTACTTGTATGGTAAGTACTTCTTAAACTGTTATTTTCACGAGAAATGGCATTGTGATGCCAAGGTACTACTTCAGCAATAGCTGCGGTTATTGCGAGTGTTCTTGTGCGAAGCATTGCACCATGTGTGAGTTCTGTCTTCAATGCAACAATTACTGTGTCTTACGTTGTAAATTGTGTGTGAGCTGTTACAAGTTTTACACAAACTCTTAGTTGTATGGTAAGTACCACTTAGTTGTAGGTTGTCTTATGCCCATGAAAATTTTCATAATTATAAAGAGGAGAGTGGGCATAGATGGATATAAGGGGGTGCGTCGTGCGTGTGGGGGTGATTAGAAAAACTCTACTACCACATAACTAATTGTCTAGAAAAATCTTCAAACTATAAAGACTCGCACCCCCACACACACACACACAATTGTTTTTGCAAACTTTCAATACCGCACCCCCAAACTTTTCACAACTATAGTGAGAATATAATCAACAAAAAAAAAAAAAAAAAAAAAAGTATAAAAAAATAATTAATAAAAAATATTCCAATAAACCAATGTTTTTTTTTTCTCTCTTTTCCCTTATAAAATTATCATTTATTATTTATTTTGAGTCCAAAATCATTAAAGAGGGACAAATGTGTCTTTAAATGTTTGATGTGTTAATGAAACTAAAACAATAACCAAAGGCCCAAAGGCCAACTGGTCATTTTGTATAATTCTAATCACCCATAACAAACTCGCAAGCTCTCCCTATTTTCTTTTACTCTCAATTCTTAAACAAGTGTCAACAAAAAACAAAAAACAAAAAACAAATTCATAAAGGACTTGCGGCACAACTTATTATACGTTTTTCATAATTATTTATAAAACTCATTATCATTATCAATAAAATTTCCACTTAAAAAAACAATGTAATTTTTAATTTCAATGTTAATCTTTTATAGTTTTCTCTACATGATAGTAGGGTTATATGGACTTATAATATTATAGGAAGTTAACAATTTGTTGAATTGTTTTAATGTTAATTTTTTTTATAGTTTTCTACATGATAGTAGGATTATATGGACTTATAACATTATAGGAAGTTAACAATTTGTTGAATTGTTGTAGACTTGTGGACTAGATTATGTAGATATATATAGACATAATAATATCAATTAATGGCTTAATTAAGTGCTGAAATAGTAATTTCATCAGTCCATATTAAATTCTTAGTAGTCAATGCACTATAGTTTTGTGAATTTAAATAAATGCATAATTTTGTTAATCTTTATTATTTATACCTTCTGACAAAAAAAAAAAAAAAAATTGCATATTTTTTTTTTTTGAGGTGGGGCGTGCACATAATCTCGCACCCCCTGCCTGGCTTAGAATCTTGGCTCCGTCCCTTAGAGTGGGCAATTCTTATTAGATCCCGTTTCTCCATTTTATTGTGATTCTAGACTAGTTCCCGTCGTTGTGCCTTCACAACGACGTAAATTGCACGCCTTACAATGTACAATTTATGATTTATTCATTGGTGCAGAATGGGAGTTTAACGGGACCAACCCTTAATGATGCATTTTTCAAGTTAGTTGATCCTCAAGAGGTAAGCATGGACCGTATAGAATGCGCCCTGGAAAAACTGTGTCAGATACAAGAGTGCTGCTATGACCCAGTTAATTGGCTTAAGGAGTTGTACAAAAGATTCAATAAATCATATGAGGTTGTCAGACGACCTTTTTCTGTATCTTTGAGGGAATGGTTGGTTTATATCCGAACCAAAGGGTTAAAATAACCCCTTCGAGTGTTATCATTCATTTAGTCACTCTGTGACCAGTTAAAATTGTTGTAGATTCAGGATTTATCCTTGATGCTTGTTAGCCTCTCTCCGACATCATGTTATCTTTGCTTTTTAGAGTTTTGTTCATCTTAGTGTCAGGGAGTGACTCTCCAGGAGATATCGGATAGATGAAAGGTCAAATATACCTTTGATGCGAAATTAAAAACTGGCTTGGGTAAATGAAAGGTCAAGTATACCCCTAGTACGAAATAATAAACTACCCGGCCCAACCGAAATGACCCGGTGTATATAGTATGAACAATGATTGTTCATTGTTCATACATTAACATGAGATATGAACAATCATTGTTCATACCTATTTGGGATATGATGAAGAATCAATGTTTATATGAACAATTATTGTTCATACCTATTTGGGTTATGAATAATCATTGTTCATACATCAACATGAGCTATGAATAATCATCATTCAAACCTATTTGGGGTATGAACAATCAATGTTCATACCTCAACATAAGTAAGAACACCTATTGAAATATGAATAATCATTATTTATACATCAACATGAGCTATGAACAATTATTGTTCATATATCAATATATTGTATGAGATACGTTCACCTATTTGGATATGAACAATGATTGTTTATACATCAGCATAAGGTATGAACACTTATTGTTCATAGCAAAACGACATAAATAGTAAAATCAAAAAAATATTTATTTCAAATCTAGGTCATTTGTCTTTAAGGGTTATTTTCACTTGAAAATTGGTTTTCCGAGTTATTTTTATCTGAAATTTATCAGTGATTAAAAAAATTGCTGGTTTTGAAAGTGATTTTCACTCGAAAGACCAATTAAAATTGTTGTAGATTCAGGACTTATCCTTGATACTTGTTGGCCTCTCTCCGACATCATGCCTATTGGAATACACCGAATGCAAACACAAAGAGGTGACAAATTATTAAAATGATCGAGGAAGCATAGAGCCGGAGCCCCATTGCCAAATGCCGTTCTCTCTAAAAATAGTAAAATACAAAAGTAAGAGTGCACTTACTTTGCTCTTTCTCAGCATTGCTTACCTTCTGACATCGTTTTTAAAATTTAAATATCGAAACCCTTATCGTGTTTTGTAGCAACCATTAACAACTCTCCGAATTTCTGTGCGCAATCCAGTTCAGATATATAAATACATTTTATATTCTTTACGATGTATCATGTCTCATTCGTCCTTTTGTGGTGTGTTGGGGACTTGGGCGTTGGCCTGTGCCTAGACCGTTTGTTACTTCTACATTTGTTCCTCAATCATTCATTCATTTAACGAAATTCTGTATTAACCATAACTTCGATTCAAGCATTGGTTGTTGTGTACTTGTGTATGCTATTTGTTTGTAAGAAGAAATCAGATTAAAATTCTGATTTGCCGGGAAACTCTTTTCCACTTAACTAGCCATTACTAGACTATTATATTGAAAACTTAATTCAATATAGCAGCAGTGGCTTGGTTCGTACCTTGACCTATTACAGTATTTCCTCTTCCTCAAGGACGTTCATTTTGTAAATTGGCTCAACGAAGTTCATCCCGGTAAGATTCCATTAATGTTCTGATGGCGGTAGTTCAATGTTTATGACAACGAGAAAGCATATATACTGATTAAATAAACTCTCAGATGATATACAACATACGTATAAGAATGCCATATACAGAATTTGCATCGAAAAAAAAAATGCCATATAGTTAACTAGAAAAGGAGGATAAACAAATAAAAAATAACTGTAAAAATGGACTAACTTAATATCAAACATATGCGAAGGAAACTCTTAGAGGACTGGACATTTCCCAGGTTACATGCCTCAATAGAGACCGTGAGACTCCTAATACTCGAAATAATACCTAATTACACTTAATTAAAAGATAAAGGACTTCACACTTTCTTGAAAACCATAATCGAGTTGATTGCACAGGCAAGGTGAAGAACAACCTCATCCATTAATTAATCACTGAACCATCCTCCATCTGCATCGTAATCATCCTAATACTAATGATTTGAATTATATCACGCAAGTAAGGAGTAGTATTACGAATAAAAGAATGTGTTACAGAGAGATAATAAAATTACATTTCATCTGACTTAACAGAATCTAAAATAGTATCGAAAGGGGCACTCCACTCTTGGGACAAAACCTGGTCGACTGTCACTCCAAACAGCTTGTCTATTATCAAGAGTTTGTCTATTATCAAGAGTTGAAGCATGCCTTGCTGCAGCGTCAGCTCCAAAGTTAGCTTCGCGAAAGGTATGGGTAATTCGCCAGGAGCTAAGTTTCGAAGTGGTTATTTTCCATCTTGCTCTGATCTTCCATGGCGTGTTCTCTCCCATAAGGCTTTGAGCCACAGCCAATGAATCACATTCTATCCATAACTTCAGCCATCCTCTACGCACTGCATGTTCTGCTGCCAAGATGATTGCCCAATATTCTGCTTCAAAGTTTGTTACTACTCCAAGCCCTTGTGCAAGAACACCTAGTATCTGATTTTCTTTATCGCTAAAGAGAACACCTTGTTGATGTTCTCTTTAGGGTCTATGCACCTTGTTGATGCGTAATCCAACAGATTAGATAGTCTTCTAGATAGGCCATCATGTTCACAACTTAGGAATGGAAACTTCATGATATGAGGGGGAATACTATCTAACGCTATCTTATTAGTCAAGCACATTTCTCTCTTAAGAGAGTTCCGCTCTTGCCAATAATAATTTAAACGTTTCGTTGATAGGTTGAACTCGGACCACCTTCGGATTTCCACCTTCGGGTCATGGACTGAGTAATTCTCCATTGTACCAAGATAAGTGTTTGACCTGGTGAGAAGTTTTATGGGTCTATAAAAGCTAATGGTGACATACTTGCCGTAGTAGACATTGAGCTTTTCTTCGTACCATGATGTAGGGTGAAACCATTGAAGCCATTTTCTGAGGTTTTTCTGCACAGGGGAAAGACTCTCATCACTTTCAAAGTGGCAAAAGTATTCCAGTAGCCAGGCGACATGGAAGACAAAATTTACAGTGTATGATTCAAAGAGATACCATAGAAAACACATGGTTTCTTTTGGACAATGGTAATAATCTTTGAGGCTAAACGGATGCAAGAAAGGATATTCAGGGTGAGGATGTGTTTCGAAAACCGGGCCATGGTGGTAGATTGATATCTCAAGGTATTTTTGGAAATTGTGGATACTTCTTCTCTTTAGTATGAATTCTTCTATTTCAAAAGGAAGGTTTACTTGATGCTCAATAGTAACATTAGGTATCTGCTGTTCGCAAGGGAGGATTTTGTTTTCTGGAGGCACCAAGTGTGAAACAACATTGTTACCATTGTTTTTGCGGAGGCACCAGATATCTTTGACTTCTGAAGACCATTGTTTTTGCGGTTTCCATGGATTCCCACGACGATGTCCTCTTGGCTCTTGGGGCTAATGGACACAATGATTACTGCTCGGATCGAAAGAGAAGTATCACAAGACTTTGTTCAGATCTTTCAACTTGAGTGTCTATGTATGAAACTCGCTCCCCTCGGCTTAAATCTACTCAGGGGCGGCTCAATTTTTTTTGGTCAGAGAACGCCAAATGCCAATGGATGCAAGGAATTTTTTTGGTCAGAGAACGCGAGAGAAGCGAGGGAAACAAATGGTTATCTAACGTTATTTCATAGATTCCAATGTACGTTATCTAACCCTTAAATAAGGGCAAGAAAAACGATTGTAGGCTGAAAAGAAAGCATTGGGTTGAATTATATTGGGGCCCCTTGGGCTGCGAGGCCCTAAGCAGCTGCTTGGGTTGAGCCGCCTTGAATCTACTATCTATATGCTAAAGCAGAGACCTCTAGGTTAGATTTTTCTCTTTCTTAGGTGACACTCTAATATCAAAGCTTTTGAGTCTGGTATGCCACGTGGCACTCTAATATCAAAGCTTTTGAGTCTACTAAAATTTGTTCACAACCCATCCTTTGATTTATATCTCAGTGGAACAATTTTAGATTTTTATACTTCAAGATACTCTTTCTAGCATTTCATTTTTCGGACTTTTTTTTACGAATACTGATTACAGATTTACAGGAGTACAAATGCACACCACAAATTCGTCATCCCTCAAAATTTGACTGTGTGCACGTAGTGCTATGACGATCAAGATCTCCTTAAATAAGCACCAAAACTATGCAAAGGACCGGTTCTGTCCAAACAATTTAGACATTAAACAATAACAATGCCTATGACGACATGCAGATCCATGCGTCTATACTCTATAGTCAATTATCCATTACTTGCTGATACTAAGCAATGGAATACGTAAAGAGTGCCGAACATAGTTTTTAACTAGCTTACGGCTGTATCCATATGCCACACCGTTCTTCCCATCAAGACCATCTGAAGATGGTTGGGAGTCATTGGGACCAATTACAAGAGTGCCATGCAAGGAAACAACACTTTTATCGATCAGAACTTTAAAGTGACTTTAAAATAGCCTCACAGATGAGATTTTTGTGCATCTATGTACTGTTTGTGGATCTATGTACCGACACTGTTTAAGCACTCAAACCTTACTCGCAGATTGGGTAGTCTGCAAACCACCTTGAGAAATCAGTGTCTTCAGATGTATGTGTCCCAGTTGCCTAGACAAAAGACATTTATCATCAGTCCAATTTTATCTAATGTGCGTAGGGAACAATATCCACAAATATAATTATCAAAACAAAGAAAAAGAGCAGAAGAATATATACCACCAATAGTGCAGAAGTTCCACCATGAGCAGTTGCAAGCATCAGTGGATGACCTTGGTGTGGTATCATCACAACAGTTTCTTTCGTCAAACACTTCAAAAAGATCGAATATAAAATGGGAGTCAGGCAGTACCCAACAAATATACTTATACTGCATTCACAAATTAGAGACAGTAGCAGCAATAGAAGCAGAGCATTAGCACTGCACTAGGGTTCTTATTGTTTGTAACCAATTATATTCACTAAAGTGACTAAACCAAACTTATCTGAATGTAACCGAGATCAGGTTAAAAATTCCAAGGAAACTCATAGGCAAGAGCTGCTAGAACTTGACTTACCATTACACATTGATGAGAAGTTAGACTACTAATTACGAACTCATTGATCATTGTCATAGATAGGAACTATACATTCAGGTTAAAGAGCAATTAGCTATACATCAGCTATGATGCAAGGAATCTTGGAGGTTCCTAACACACAAAAAAGAATGGAAAACAAGGACGCAAAGCTTCCACAATATACAGCTTCAGTTACTTGTATACCGTAATGCAGTAAGGAAAATCTCACTGTACCTGACTTGTTACTTATCAAAATAACACACTCCACGACTAGAATACTCAAAGTAAATCAGTACATCGGATATACTGGCACATTGCAGAAGCCCGCAAGGCAAAAATGAGGCTCTGAGGTTCAACTAACCAGGCTAATTACAGGTTATGTGTGTGCGGACGCGTGTATTGGTAATTAAAAATTCATAGAGAACAGCGTACCTTTCCACAAACATGCTACATCACCCTTCTTACATGCAATATATATGAAATTTCCACCCAAATTTCATTCGTTTTTTTAGTGCAACTAACTATTCCATATGCATGCACTGCACGCTACCATATCTTACTTGAAATAATTATGGTATTTATAACTTCCTATCGATTGTAAATTTGCTAACCACAAGTCCACAAGCTAATTTAGTTGAAATCAGTAAAATGTCTCTCAGTTCCTGTAAGGTCTCCCACATGACGCATCTAGCCCAAATAACAAAGAAATAAGTCACCAAACAACAACTAACGATCAAGCTAAATGAAAACAAGTACATAACAATCAGGAAGAGATCGAACCAATCATGTCGGCATTTACCCTACATGGCTTATTACGTTATCTTCTAAAGCATCCATCAATTCAATATGATTTCAGAATAAACAAAAAAAAAAAACACATTGGAAACCGATTTCATGAAACATAGAAAATAATCTCTGATCTACAACAAATAACAACAAAAAATATGAAAATCTATACAAAACAATCAAGAGTAGTTCTAAAGCAGAGCTAAGAGCAGAGAGATGATAAGAGAAACTTACAAGCACACACAAAATCTCTAAGATACAGCATTCCATCTGCAAAAATCGAAAAAAAAAAATAGAAAAAATAGGATATGAACAAAAAAAGACTAAAACAAGATCTCTACCAAAAAAACGAAATTTGTTCAAAATACAGAAATGTTACCTTCAAGTTACTAGAATCATCACCACTCAAACGTCCTGGAAGTTGAACTTCGTTATGAATCTCATGCTCAGTATCCTTTTTCATCTGCATTTATTTCAAACATAGTTGTTATACTAAAAATGAGTCACAAGTCACAACACACAAAGCAAGATATCTACCAAGTACCAACACAAATCAACTAAATACTACAAAAACTAGAAACATTACCATGAAGTTACTCGAACCATCATGAAAATTACCATAACCTCCTCGAAGTCCAAGTTGACAACAACTCTTAAGCTGAAATGCCACCATAGTTTCACCAAAAAAGAAGAACAATCAAGAAAAATAAAAGAAAATGGACAACAAGGAGGAAGATGAAGATTAGTGAGTTGGATAAAAAATTTCGAATCCCGATAATAGAGGTGAAGATAGATTTGCAGATAACAGAGTAAGAAACGACACGAAAAACGAAATAAACAAAATTGTACAAAGGAAGTTGGTCGATAGTGTCTTCACCAAGTTGTTCAAAGATAATGAAATGGTTGTACAGAAAAATAGCAGCTACATAAAGAAGGCCTATAGAATATTGAACAAGAGTTGAAGTAGAAGAGTAAGAGAAAGATTTAAGGAAGATTAAAAAGAATGCAATGACTAGAATTAGAATGGCTGAAAGAAGATAATCAAGGAGATATAGATCAGAGGAAGATGAAGCCATTAGTTTTCCATTCACAAGAACCTTAAAGAGATGTTTGAACGAGTGGAAGAAATGAGGAAGGTCTTTGGACTTGAAATGGAGTTTTTTTTTTTGTTCTTGCTGACCAAGTCTAAAGTCTGAAGCGCTACTGATGAGAAGGAGACAAAACAAAAAAGAAGATAAAGCTGTAAAAGGACAGTAGGATCATGGAATGGGTGATTCTGTGATGATTTTATTGCAGAAGTATGCAACATTATAAATGAATCCTGATACAAAGATGACCAAATGAACGTTGAGGAAAAGGAGAAGAAGAAGAGAAAGCACAAGTAGAAAGCAATGGCTTGAAGGAGAATGAAATAAGCAAGAGGTAGGAAATCTATGAGTAGAAGTGGAACAAGAATCAGTGAAACGAGGGTGGTCTTCGAAAAAAAGAGTGTTGAGCTTGTTTTTTGACTGTTGAGAGACTTGAGAGACAAGTAGTACAAGTGTAAGTGCAAACGTGGTATTTTTGTACGTTTATGGTGTCAGAAAATGATTTTGTTTTGTTCTGAATGATTCGATGCTCTCGGGTGCTAACGAAGGGATGTTGATCAATGGATTCAAAACTGGCCAAATTTAAAAACTGGCAGCAGCTAGCTACTTCTGCAACTGAGCTCTGCCAGAGTGAAACAAAACTAAAAAGAAGATAAAAGCTGTAAAAGGATACTAGGATTCTGGAATGGGTGGTTTGTTGATGGGTTTTATTACCAAAGTAGTTGTTATTGTACGAAAAGTAATAAATGAATCCATCATAGTGGTTTATTGGGGGGCCAATGCAATATCAGACACTTTAGTTTTTTTTCACACCCAGTAACAAATATACATTTCCAAATTTCCAAGAAAATTAATTAAACAGTATAGATAGTAGATTGAACTAAAGTAGATACATCTATTGGGGACAAATTTCATATTTACAAATTACAATAAATTGTAATTTGAAGTTGTCTGTTGAACTAGATAAATTGTGCAGTCGAAGATATAGTATCTGCCAGTGCTCTGTGGACTCACTATTATGCATATTATGATATTATTATCAATCTTTCAGCACCAACTGCAGACTGCAAAAACAACTTAACAAGCCGTTTGTTACCAACTCTTCCAGAGCAAATTTAAGCCAAGTGATGTTCTTTATTGGTTTTACCTAGTAAGTAGTAACACATTGGATTTCTTAAATTGTCAACATGACATGTGAAAAGCAATATACTGAAAGAGGGCTACATGTATTCCGATCCTGGACATAGGTGATCAATAATTGTACAAGAGCACACAAGTTTGCGCACAGAACAGAAGGGAAGCTGATTGAGTGTGTAAAATAACAAAAGAAACAGATCAGACATGCATGCATGCTCATATATACAATGCCCACGGTACCTATGGATATTTAGTTTGCATTCCAAAAGCTAATTATTTCCTTCAAATCAGTACTAGGTCTTTTAGGGGTTCGACTTTCCAGTAACCGGTCCCAGCAACCGTTACTAGTCACCGTTGATTTAGATCCGAGATCTGTGTGTGTGTGTGCCGAGATCCGTAACCGAGACAATCCAACGGCAACTTGTAATGGTTGCTGGGATTTGATCCCAGTAACCGGTTACTGTAGCCAGACTCGTCTTTCAGTACCACAGTAAGATCTCTCAAAAGTCCAAATTACAAAGTTAAGTCACCAAACAACAACCAAGGATCAGCAAAAATGATTACGATGAAAATAAATGCACACACACGTCACACACACACACATATATATATATATCAATGAAGGACTAATACTGAATTTCTAATACTTAAACTATATTCCAGCATTTTTTTTTTTTTTTGAAAAATTAAGCTGGGGTTAAGGCAAACCCCCACATATTATTATTGCAAAAGGTTAAACCTTTACAAGCCTCCCTAAGAGTTAGATCATTAAAAGGAGGAACACAACCACACTATACCAACAGACTTCAAACCTAACATACATAAGATAACATCCTAGTCATCCTACAGTCGAGCCTAAGAAAGTAGAGATAGTAGTCCTACTTCCTAGTCATGATTCCAGCATCTCAAAATAAACAATAAACTGATTTCTCCATTAAGAAACTTACAATCACACAAAGAATAATCTCAGAAATACTGCACTTGATCTGCAAATATCAACATTGTGAACTTAAATTAAACACCAAATTTACCAAAAAAACAAGATGTCTTACAAATATACCTTGAAGTTATTCCACAGCATTCTGGTTTGAATAAGAAGAACAACAGTTTAATATCAATATCAATATCAAAACAAAATTTTTACCGAACAAATCCTTTGAAATCTACAAGTCTAACCTTGAAGAAGAAGTTGAAAAAACAGTATTACTAGTCGAAACAATAATGAAGAAGAAGAAGAATCAAAAGAAGAAGAAAATCAAGGAGAAGAAGAGCAACCATCACAAGTGTTGCCATTTTTTTTGAGAGAGAGAAAGAGAGAGGTGTGGGGTATTTATAGAGAATGGAAGTGAAGAAATGAGGTGCGGACTTGAAAAAGAGTTGTGAGCTGCTTTTGAGTTTGAGTTTTCCAGTTATGATTTTGTTGTCAGAGAGTAGTGGAGGGAATAAAATTAGTACGATGTTGTACAAGTGTTGCGTTATTGTTGAGGGACACGTGGTGTTGTTGTGGTTAGCATTTGGCGTTGCTTTTCCATATATATACACTATACAGTATTGAAAATTTGAAAGTAAGGCTGAGTCCAATGGTGCATCACCCTCAATCTCCATTCCACTCAAAAATAGTATTTTGGTGTCCAATGGTTCGGAAATTCTAGGCCACTTCAACCGGCACGGAATTAAAAATAAATAAAAAGTGCATTCCACGCCACTTCAAGTGGTGCCGTTTGGGTTTTTACAAACCGTGTCATTTCAACTCGCGTGGAATTCACTTTCTATTCTTCAATATTACTCTTTATATATGGAGAGTATTATGGAGATAAGGGGCAAAAACCACCGCCACTCTCTCTCCACTTTTGAGGGAATGGAAAGTCATTGCACCCAGCCTAAGCATTCCCTTCGATACTAGCAAATGTCAATCTGTACAATTACTGAAGAACTCAATGGGACAATAAATATTAGTACTTCCGGCACCTTGAACGTGTTCGACTCAGCAATTGAAAGAGAAGGTGCCTCATTGCCACATTCAAGGTTCTCGATGATCTCAAGGATGAATCACATTAGTTTTATAACCAACCTTTGAAAATTAAGAAGTGCAAGCCCACTGGTGGGTAATAGAACCAGATTTGTATTGAAGAAAGAGAAAGGAGTAATTGAAGTGGATGCATTATTCGCACTACTATCAACAATGGTGTTCTGGAAATGATGCCCTCTTAATCACTGGCCTGATCATTGTTGAATACTCGTATGGGCATTATAAGACATACAGGCTAGTTAGTAATGGGCGTCTCTGAAGTAGTCAATACAAAATTTTCTATTGAAATCAGGCTACAAAATTTCTACCAGTAGATAATTAACATCATTGTATCTGAAATTAGTTGCAGCCAGTAAGAAAGTGGCTCAGAAAGGAAAGATTGCCTAGCTGATATAGGAATTTCTAACCCCATGGAAACAGAGATGGTTCAGTTGTACTAACATCAAACTGGAACAATAATTGAATACAACCAGCTGCAAACACTTAACTACAGTACTACAAGATCGATGGCATTGGTTTATTTGTCAAGTAGACTGAGGACGCTAGCAGAGGGCGGTTGGATAGATATTCAACTCATCCAGGGATTTTTGTTATTAACATTAGTCATAACATGCATGGGACTGATTATAGTCTGATCATGGATTGTCGAGCACACTCATATTGCAGGTGTTCAAAACAAAATATAGTTATGACGTGATAGAATCAAGCCAGTATCAAGCGTTTCAAGCTCAATCCACACTACTTTAAGGTGAGTATAATTGTTCATTGTGCAAAATCAAAACTAGACTAACTCTAAGCAGTTCGCAAACAAAACCATCCAAACGTCTGTACCTAAAATCACTAATACGACCAGAAGATTTTTGAGCATATCAAGCTTAGCTCAGAGGTGGGATAGGATAACAGGTACGACAGTCTGCAAAATCCCCTTATGGAAAATCAGTATCTTCAACTAGAGTCGCCGTTGCCTAGACAATAAAGAAAAATTCATAAATAACAACTCATATCATAAAGCTATGATTTCTACCGATGTAGGGAAAAAAATGAGTTTGCGAGGCACTAATTAAATTTTAGGATCACAGATAACATATCTTAACTACCAGCTGTTATGCTTGTGTTTCATTCCAATTGCTTAGATTTAGCTACTTTTCGATACTACATGCTGCAATACACCATCTTCCGATCCTCTGGATGTGTGAATATGCACTCTCAGAAAGCAATCAGCTCAAGCATTTAATGCTGCATTCAGCCTTGCTTATACGATAACCAGATTTCTCTTGAACTTTAGGGCATTCCACAATGTATAATCTCCGTCTTAATTTGACACGTTTAAATCTATAGTTAATTAGCCATTACGAGACACTGTCGTTTACATGCTTCATCTGATTGCATTCTAAGACTGCCATATATACATATCCAAACTAGTAACAGCGGTTTCCTAGGTACCATTGCTATATTCTCTTCAGGGAAAGTACTAAAGATTTAAACGATGTCAAACATAAGCAGAGAAGCAGTTTCTGCTAGTTACTTATATAGCAGACAATTCAGAATATGTTAATCAATTATGGCAGTATAGCGCAGAACCATCAACAACTCCTCAATAACCACCCTATTGTAGATCATTTTTCCTCAAATATTGTTATCACCATTCAGCAGCTCATAGAAGCTAGGAAGCAATATAATTAGAGACTTAGCTCTACCATTTATGTTGATTCAAAAATCATATCATTCAATCAAAAAATAAAGCATATGACAAGTGAAAGCAATAATAAAATGCTTCAAAAAAACTTACAGATTCAGCTTGTGTGCCATATCCAAATAATAGTCCACTGGATCCAGGCCCCCCGCAGTCAAATGCCATCAATGGTGCACAAGTCCCACCTTGAGTAGTTGCCAGCATCAGTTGGCGACCTCGGCCTGGGGACATCATAACATTTCCACCCCTCGAACTGAACTTACACTTCAAAAGAAAAATAAGTATTCATCATGTGATTGCATTGAGTCATTGACAAACAGTAGCAGTCATAAAAGCATAGATTGGCATGAACAAAATCTTGTTGAGTGGAACTAATATGTGTGAGAATATGTTCCAAGGAAGTTCAGTAACTAAGATTTAACCATAATATTCTCATCCACAAATTTCTATCAAAACTAAATATGCTCAACTATCTTTATATATATCCCAAATAAAGCATACTTATGTATGCCAGTACGAAAATTTCCATTGGTAATGCTTCACAAATGAACATTCTAGTAGACCAGTACTGTCAAAATCCGCAAGTTATGACACACAGCACAACCTTCTGTCACTTGTTCTCTATCCCGTATATATACGATTACGCACTTGTTTACATCAATGAGTAAATGCATTGAATTGAGAAGAGAAACTCACCCGTCTTGTTACATGCTAAAATTACAGAGTCAAAAATAAGAATATTAGACAAACTAAAGGGACTTACTTTATCAGATACATAGGCAATTTTGATTTCAGCCACAAGACGACAAAAATGTTCGAAGATTTAACTGACCAACAAGATTGTTCCTACTGGACTTCCAAGACTGTCATTCATCCAAGAAGAATGGATTGCGTGAAAGCATATTTACTAAATAATGCTACTGAGTGTGTGTATGTGTGTGTGACTAGATGTCATAGTGAACGAAACAGTTTCACAAGTATGCTTCAGCACCTATCTGATATGCATTACAAATGTATCCCCCCCCCCCCCTTCCAATTCAGATATGTACTTTCAAGAATGAATTTCATTTTTTTCACTGCATTGGCCGGCTTCATATCTTGCTACTTGATAATTCACCACAAATTACTTCTCGTCGCTTTTTATTTGATTTACAAGTAAAAGAGGTTTGTTTGAAGTCATTAATAGGATTCTTAGTTCGATCAAATAACAAACAATTTGGCATGAAGACAAATACAGTCCATAATTAAGGTAGTGCTATATTCAAACATTAACTTCTAGCTATAACATCCATCATTCTAGTTGAGGTTGTTATGCTTAACAACAAACAACCTCTCTATGTATAAGATTAACAACATACAAAACCTAGTAGAAGTATGCATTGACGCAAATCAACAAAAACACGCCATGAAGAATAGTATTACTAAATGGCACCTAAAAACAGAGAGATGATGATGACAGATACTTACAACCGCACATATGCTCATATACATGAACAATAGTGCCAAAAGGCAGCTAAAAACAGAGAGAATGAGATGATGAGAGATACTTACAATCACACACAAATTCATACAGTTGATGCACCTAATCTGCAAATATCTAACAAACAAACTTGAAATATCATCAAAACGTCCTCCAACTCGAAGTCCACTATGATTCTTATGCTCAGAATTCACCACTGCTTCGCCAAAACAGAGTTTCTGTTTTCAAAAAGAAAAACAAGTACTCATATCAACACAAAATTTCTTGCAAATCAAAACAAAATATCTTCAAAATCAAGATAACTTACCTTGAAGTCAATCAATTCATCATTAAAAACAAAAACACATTTCAACTCCATTTTTTTTTTCATATATTTTTGCAGAAAGAAGAAGAAATCTATACTGAGGAAGTTGAAAATAAGTGTTGTCAACAAGTTGACGGGAGATGAAAATGTTGAAACAGTGATGCAAGCCTACACAGTGTTATACCAGCAGATATCTCCCAGAGTCGAAATAAGTCTATTATATTGTCATGTAATACCTACAATGAACCAAAACGCGCACATATCAAACTGCTTCAAAGCCACAAGTATCTTATAAACCCCAAGTAAACCAAACTCTGCATAAAAAATACCCATTGCAACTGCTTTATGAACATTAATCCCAGTAGACCAGTACTATCAGACTCCATAACACATTACACAGGACACACAGGACAATCCAACCATCAGTTGAATGGAAACTAACCTGACTATCACACACAACGACATAACAACATATATTGACTAATTAAAGTGAATCAGTTCATCAGATATATTGGCACAGTTACAGACTAGCTATCAGCCACAAGACCAAAAGACAAAAAAATTCACTCCCAGGTCCAAATGGCCATTAATTAAGAGGTTTCCTACAATGGACTTCCTAGGCTATTGTCCATCCAAGAAGTATGGTCAATGTTAGATTATATATACTAGTTAATGCTAGCTAA
This sequence comes from Coptis chinensis, assembly GCF_015680905.1. Classification (NCBI taxonomy): domain Eukaryota; kingdom Viridiplantae; phylum Streptophyta; class Magnoliopsida; order Ranunculales; family Ranunculaceae; genus Coptis; species Coptis chinensis. Next base: position 83,339,412 of record NC_141464.1, read on the forward strand.
TGAATGAGTGTATGAATTGGTAACAAAAATCACATAGTAAACAAACACCATTCACAAACCTATCTCTCACACAGTATATAATCTATCCATCCTTAAATTTCAAGATTTAATTTCATATCCTACTTAATAGTAGCTAGCTATGATATTTATTACACAAAAGAGATAGTGGACAAAATTCTGCCCCAAACGAATGTCATACTGCCATAGTGCCATGCGGCTATTCCCAATAAACTTTTGTAACGACTCTCTCTTTTTTTTTTCGATAATCACTGATCTATTATAAACTTAAACTTCAAGATACATTGGTTCATATAACAAACAAGATGGTGGAGGCTCCATTCCTGTAAAACTCATAGCCCATTTAGCTATTGAGTGGGCCTCCCCATTCAAGTTTCTACTAATCCACTTGAAAACTAAAGGGAAATCAAATACGGATTTTAAAACACTAATGTTCTGCAACAGTCTTGTTATCTCCATAGATGAAAATAGCTTCTGGGGACAAAACTAATTGTCGCAGCATCTTGCAAGAAAGTTCTGCAGCTATATACTCAGCTTCCATAGCATTACTTGCTTTGAACTTTGTAAAACTAGCTCCCAAGATTGCTCCTTGCTCATCCTTGCACAAAGCTCCAACAGCTCCTTTACATGACACCCTATCATAAGCAGCATCATAAAAGATATGTGGACAAGTATGAGTAAGTAAATAAAGATATGTAATGACTCTCGACACAATAAGTTTTGCACATTGGTCAAATAAACATTCATCATTTTATTAGATCTATCTTGGGGTAAATGAGTGGTAAATGAGGATGAGGGACTACTGGACTAGTATCTGCGGAGACTAGCTAGAGATTAGAGAATGTGAATGACTGAAGGTATGAAGCAATGGTCTTCTTTGGACTTCAAAGGGAGCTCAAATTAAATGTAGTATTATTAATTCTTGCTGGGCATATATATATTTAATTAAAGTGTGCAGCCGTTGCTGCAAGTCAGCAACTGAGAATGGAGAGAGTCGGACAAGATGGAAAAAGGATCCCAAAGGAAAACTTGAATATAAAGTTAAGACTCCATTGGAACTTGGATGATTATCAGTTAAGACATTGGAACTTGGAAGTAGATTAGTGAAAAGTTTTATGTGCTCCTAGACATAATAATATAATCAATTTTAGGAGCACAGACCGGATGGGAAGATGATATGTAAAAACAGCAAAATAGGAGACGCTAACACAATGCCAAAGATGAAATTAAATCATATACATGAACACTAACCATGAACAATAGTACTAAAAGGCAGCTAAAAACAGAGAGATGATGAGAAATACTTACAATAGCACACAAAATCTTACAGTTGATGCATATCATCTGCAAAAAAATTTAAAAAAAAAATACTTGACGATCAACAGTATATGAACAACAGCTTTACAAACCAATATTTCTTCCATATCAAAACAGTAAAACCAAAATATTACCTTGATGTTATCAAAATGTCCTCCACGTCCATTCTTTCACCAAAACAGAGTTTCTGCTTTCAAAATGAAGAACAACAACTAAGAAAAACAGTACTAATAACACAATATCTCTTCAAGTCAATAAACATTACCTTGAAGTCAATAAAATCATCATCACGTCCAAGTTCTTTGCTAGTCTTCATTTTTTGTTTTTTAAGGATAGAAGAAAACTATGAGGATATTGAAAACTTTAATGATATCAGTGACGAGAATTTTGAAAAAGATTATACGGAAAAATGGACGAACAAAATGATAAACATGAAATTGTGAATAAAAGACGTCTCCAATTAGAAGAAAGAAGATACGGTCATAAAGATGAACGAAAGAAAATAAGAGATTACCCACTACAAGATGAATAAGAGTTGATGAAGTAGAGAAACAGTAAGAAGTTAAAAAGAAGTAGGAAGTAATGAGTATAGATACAAGGAAAGTAAGAAGAATATCGAGGACGGAAATGTCGGGAGTAGGTAATGCAGTTAACTCCACATGAACAGTAAACATCTAGAAATCAGACGAGCTAGAAGAGACAGCTGTAGTACAAATAGATGGAAATATGATCCCCAAGCTCAAAAGCAGATCAACACACGTAAGCTTTTAATATGAAGAAGTGATGATGGTTTAGAGAGTGAGAAAAGAGAAGAGACGGATGGACAAGATGATAATGAGAATGGTACGGGGAAACAAGATGATGTTAAGTAAAGTGGTTAAGCTAAAATGGTTACAAATATTGCAGATAAGATGAAGAAACATTTGAAGAACATGAAGATGGAGATCATAAGGTGGAGAAGTAAGAGAAGGGTGAATAAAGAACAAAATGTAGAGAAGAAAAGAGAGAAAATAAAGAGGAAAAAAAAATTCCAAAATAAAATAACTCATTTCAAAGAGATTTGAACCAAACCCATTCAACAAAAAAAAATGTGGAAAATGGGGATATCTAGAGAATGTGAATGACCAGAAGAAATAAGGAGGGTCTTCGGACTTGAAATGGTGGTATATCAGTATATGGTGTATGGTGTTTGCTGTTTCTTGGTGGGCAAGTTTAAACTCTGCAGTTGCAAGTGAGTCTGTGACTCTGTTAGAGTAAGACAAAAGGAAAAATGAGGATAGAGCTGTAAAAGGACTGTACAGCACTTGGGCTCATGGAGAGAATGAGATATATCATATATGGTCATCCAATTTACACGGTACAAAATTACAAATGGAACTACAATTTGTTTTTTTCATGGTCTCAAGGAACCGATAAATACAATACATGTTTCGGAACTTGCTTCCTCAAATACACAGCATTCATATCATCTCTTTAATGACAAATTCCAATTGATAGAACTATGGAAAAACTTAATGAGGCCACCTATTAATTAATCACAATCTGTTTATATAAGTTGAACATGGAGAATCGAATGTCACACATTTGCATAACTTCCTGGACAGATTCCTTTACGTACACAAGGGCCAAACTTGCAGTCAAAGGGAAGGGGCAAAAAAATGCATGATTGTTTCATGCCTATTAGAGTTTTGCCTAATCAATACATCCAACGTCCGTGGAATCCGATCCCTTCACCAACTTTCTGGAAAGAACAAGCCGAAGTCCATTGAGGACTATTGTACAAGCTAGCTTTGTTTACACCAGAAAAAAGAGAAGGCATTCAAGTGGAAGGACTATGCGAGCATGGTTTTCATCACTGATAATTATCATCTTATGCCACACAATGCCAAAGGTGACTAGTGACTTCACTTATGCTCAATCTCTAAACAAGTTTCATCAAAGATTGTGTCCAAGCAAGGTCGAATCAACAATATTGTAATACACATGAACAGAGTATCAAAGCAGCGGCTTTCAAGTACGCCAAAAAAAGAAATTCTATTTTCACTAACAACAAGCGGTCATAATGCGAAAACCAAAATTCCAAGATTATAAGTAGCCATCAAAAGTAGAGGAATGAACGACATACTGTTGAATCAGAAAAACTAGCCATCAAAAGTAGAGGAATGAACGACAAAACAGATGTTGAGTCTACAAAGCTTGGCAGCAGAAATTTCAAAACGCGCTGAGAATTTACATCATATTAAGGAGACCAGCTAACCTTGAAGAACCATTACTTTCCGTGATAGTACTTTCAACACGAATAGTGTAAGGAAAATCAGTTTCAGAAGGCAAGATATGTTCCAGTGCCCTCTCTGCAAGCATCCCATGGCCAACTTCTCTTCTACTAGGAGCACCCATGCGCCCCACTTCTCCAGCCCCACTTCTCCAACGCATGAAGGTGGAAATGAATACCGGAGAAACACCAAACAACATTTAAGATTCAGCTTTCATGTAGACTTTACCGTAAGTCGGACAGCATATATAATCACTAAATTAGAGCACACTAAAGATACAACTTATCAGTTACTATTTACTAATCAAATAAAAAGTACAATAATTCAGTATAAGTCAGGGTTGGTATTCTAAGTTTCCAATTGGCATGAGCATGGACCAAAGATTGTTCTCTCTATCTCCTTTTCGTTTCTGCAGTACAAATCTTTCACTGAGCAATGGAACACACCCTTTAACAAGAACCCAGTTAACACTAGATGGGCATCGAAACACAAAAATTAAGAGTCTTCGATTTTCTCAACCTCTTCAAGATTTTTGAAAAGAACTGCAGAATTACCCAGAGCAAAATTATTTCCACAAAACCTTTAACTTCTTCAGTACAACAAAGACAATAATACATTCCTTGGCCTATATCCAGAGAAGGTGATCACCACAAAGGAGATCACTCTCAAAAAAACACATGTGCCCTCGAGCATTTGTTATGAAACGCAGGACAAGCTAGACTACTGTCTAAAGAGCAAGACATACGAGAATTACAGCTATATAACAATATGAACAGCAACTAATTAAAGAGAGACCAAAAAGAAAAAAATTAAACTAAACTAAAGAATAACATAACAAAAAGATAACAAGACATGGAAAATCCAACAGGTTTTATAAAGACCAAAGAATGTCTCTCAAAACTTTCAGGCCCAAATCTAATGAAGCAAGAGACCCCATCAAGTTGAAAAATAGATATCTAAAACCTGTAAAAGTGATGATCCTAGCTTGGTGATAGAACAAAAGTCCAGAGTCTTCAAAGAATGTCAGAATATGTCCAAAGAGGTGGGTCATTACACTACCAACTTACTAAACCATACCACCTGAGATTTTTGGACTCTCAGTAAAGATGAACTGACAACTTTCTTTATGATGAATAGGTAATCCACATAGACACATCTAAGTAATGAGACAAACCTGCAGATAGAATCTCTTGAATTCCTCTACATCCACAAGGTTACCACTACATATAATTGTCTCACATTTAAATATTATTGAAGATCAGACATGGATTGACTATTAAAGCAAGATTTTACCATCTCAAGATTCACAAACACACAAATGGAATGATTCTTAAGCCCAGATTTCACCATTCTTTCACCAAAACAGAGTTTCATCTGTTTTCAAAAGGAAGAACAACTTAACAACTAAGAAAAACAGTACTAATAATAACACAAAATCTCTTCAAGTCATTAAACATTACCTTGAAGTCAATATAATCATCATCACGTCCAAGTTCTTTGCTAGTCTTAAACTCAAAAACGTATTTCAAACACATTTTTTGTTTAGAGATTGAAGAAGAAGTTGAAAAAACAGTATTACTAGTCGAAACAATAATGAAGAAGAAGAAGAATCAAAAGAAGAAGAAAATCAAGGAGAAGAAGAGCAACCATCACAAGTGTTGCCATTTTTTTGAGAGAGAGAAAGAGAGAGGTGTGGGGGTATTTATAGAGAATGGAAGTGAAGAAATGAGGTGCGGACTTGAAAAAGAGTTGTGAGCTGCTTTTGAGTTTGAGTTTTCCAGTTATGATTTTGTTGTCAGAGAGTAGTGGAGGGAATAAAATTAGTACGATGTTGTACAAGTGTTGCGTTATTGTTGAGGGACACGTGGTGTTGTTATGGATTTTTTTTTTTTTTTTTCTAGGCCTGCGCTACCACGAGAATATCCTCATCCCTATATGAGGGTTCCGAGACCGTTGGATGTGTGATCCAACGGTCCATAAATAAAAAACAACTTAAAACATTGGGGACTTGTACAAGCTAGCTTTGTTTACACCAGAAAAAAGAGAAGGCATTCAATGCATATACATTTGCACTTATCCATACTAAGAGCATCTCTAGGTGGTGGTAGCATACTCTTCATATTTAAAGAATTTGCGTTTATGAATAAAGTTTTCCTCGTAAAAAAATTCACCAACTCTCCCCACTTTCTCTCTTTTTCAAATTCGATTACCAAAAAAATAACCCATTTTCGACATTTTGCATCAAGCTCGCTTATTTTTTTACGACGACGACAGTTGGTAATGTCCGCCGATGCCCATGTATAATTTGAAAACAACCCAAACTAAGTTCGATGCGACATTAGGGTGGAGAAGATGAAGAGAAATTCTGAAAAAAAAAACCTATAAGGTAAGGGACATTAGGAAGTTGGAAATAAAGTTGGCGGCGCTAAATGGTTATGATGGGCGGTGTAATCTTGGCTCAAAGTCAAAAAGTTGTGGGGCTTGACATTTGCAATATCGCGCGCCAAGGATATCCTCATATCCAAATTGCCAAATTTCCCAAACAAGAAAACTAAAAAGGAAGAGAGAACAAGCGGTGATGCGACCCCACGAATCGTTTTTCACCTAGAGTTGGAATTCGAATTCGGGGATGATTTCTTCAAATTTGAAGAATCGTCCAACTTACCTAGAGATTTGCACTTATCTCTAAGGGTTGCAGGCACTCCTAACTTACAAGTCTACAAAATGGTATCATACTTCATTACTTTGCATTGATTATCACAACATCGCGCTAAACATGGATTTCCTGTCCAGCAGGACATACATTTTGTAGCTGTGCAAAACCAAGTACAGTAATGATATGGTTGAATCAACAACAACAGGCATGAGCAAGTATCAAGCATTCCCGTCACAATCGATCTTCACAAGCAAAAAGACTATATTTCTAACAGAGTAACAGTGTTCATAGTGGAAACCTAAAACTAAAGAAACTGTAATTCAGCAAGCAAAACTTTATATCATGACAGTCTAGTTGTGTACGACAAGGAGTGTGCAAAACTTTATATCATGACAGAGCAATTCGAAAGCTTGAACACTGGAGGATAACACACACACTAATAATAAGATAAGCAAATTTTGGTGCAGATGCTGCAGCAAAGAAGGGATCTCATTTGAGTCATAGATCGAGAAACAATATGGAGCTTAAACAGGCCTTCCTTTATCACATCTGTTGAATACCTATTTAGGACATACTATCGATTTGACTAGGAACCTCCTGTAGCTATATGAATAGTTGTAATTCATATCTCTTGGCTGTAACATTTTTTATATTATAGATTAATAATATATGCTTGTGTGTGAAAAAAAAATACTTTGAACACATCAAGCATAACGTGCGATAGAATAACTAGTACCAAAATCTGCATAACTCCCTACCGAAAAATCATTTATCTTCAACTAGTGTCTCCGTTGCCTAGACAAAAGAATAATGTTTATCAGTTCAGTCTCAAGTAATACAAATGAAAGCTACGATTAGTATCATTATCTTAACTTTAAGGTATTGACTAGTGCAGCCTTGGTTCAGAAATAACCATATAATTGACCACGAGGACGTGTTGTACAGAGAGAATAGAGGGGTCTGAAGTCGTATCTGAGACTAATAGAGCATAATTAATATTCAATTCCATCACAATTAGCTATCACGGCATATTTGATGTGCAACAATTAACTATTCAATATCCACACTGCAAAGCTTCTTGTATATCCTTTATCCTTGTCACCAATGCATACAAGTTAGAGAGCAATTTAAAAGCCTTCTCAGTAGTATATTTGATCACTACTTAAATTAAAATGAGATGCACAGATGCTTACAGATTCGGTGGAGACAAAATATCCTCTGGTTCTCGTCCCCCGCAGTAATATAGGATCAATGGTGCACAAGTCCGCCTTGAGCAGTTGCAAGCATCAGCGGATGTGTGAGCATGGCCTGCAATAGATATAAATAGAGAGTCAGGCACTACCAAACTAGTATGTTTGCCCTGGTAGTAGTAGTAGTGCTAGAAGTAGAGCATTGGTAGGAAAGTTCTCGTCATGTGAAGCTAATTATGTGCACAACATCAAACTTTATTTCAATTGTTTTAACCTAGACCATTTGTAAGTTGCATGGCAAAAAATAAACAAGAGCTACTAAAACTTGAACTCCCTTTCTATGCATAGGTGATAAGTTGCACACGCGACTACACAGTGAGTGTTGGAGATTCATAGCACGTGACTATATACAGAACAACAATAGTTGTTGAGATTATTCCACTCATTTTCTCACTTGAGTCTCTTTTATATTAATATAATTGACTCTTCATATAAGTTCGAGTTTATGGAGAAATTGGCAATTTAATATGATATCAGAACATCTGGTTTCTAAGAGGTCCAAATTGACTTTTCACATAAATTCCAACTTACGGATAAATTGACACTGATCCAAGAACAAATGGAGTTTTTTGTTTCTTGCTAACCAAGTTTAAAAGCTGCAGCTACTAGGCACTGTGAGAGTAAAGACAAAAGGGAAAACAGGGATGAGTGCCACGTGGTGGTGATTGATTGCCTTACGCCCTTACAGATCCTGCTTTATGATGCATGCAATTGAAATGCGTTTAGGAGTTTTGGACTTTCGTCAGTGGTCAGAGAAACGTGATCATTTAAGGGCTTGGTTTACTTTGGGTGGACAGCTTAGTCCCAATCCACTCAACCTGGACCTATAGCCCGACTCAAATTTTGATTAGGACTGAAATTTCTCGATCCAAGTTCGAAGTTCGAAGTACCATAGATCATCATTCTTTCATTCGTCACGTAGGGGTATTCTTTCATTCTTTCATTCGTCAGGTAGGGGTGTAAAACGGGTTAGGCCGAACTTCTCATGTAGTGAGGGACAGGTCTATGAATGCTAATGCTAAAATTGTAAAGTACTAACCCTCACATCAATTTTTTCTTTTGAGAATTGAAAGTCGGGCTAGAAGGTTGGGTTTGATTACTCTCTTAAACTCTTTATTTATATTATAATCTTGCTAAATTGATACGCGATAAATTAATTATCACGTTTAAATAATATGTTTTCTCAATCTTGATTTTGGTTAATCATAAAATTGGTTTAAGGGAGTCCATTGAGATTCCAAAACTAGAGGCATAATATTTTTAGTTTTTACATCAAAATTTAACCAAAACCAGAATTCAACACATGTCAACCTATGTTGCACCCGACAATCGCCGGCAACTTTATATCTCAAAAGTAGGACCTTGGACGCTGACACCGACAAAAGACTCGGAAATTAATTAATATTTATAATTTTATTTTGTATAAATTAAACATTAAAAACTAAATTAAATATATCAACATTCATAAATTCAAAACTATTAAAGATAAATAGTGACAAAATTAAGTTTAATATTTCCTAATCAAACTTTTAAAACATGTCATAAGTCTTAACAAAACAAAACAAAAAAAAAATTGAGTTTTTTAATATTATTTTAATTTATTTTTTATTTTTTTAGGTCAAAATCCGCATCCTGACTATATTGACCCGCGTCCGGTTTAGTTGATTTAAAAAAAATTGCCAGCCAAGTTTACAAATTTAGGAGGTGCGTCCGTGCTTTAGAGATGTCAACCCACTTTTAGAAGTTATGGACAAGAATACCCTATTTATTTATTTGCAACTACTAGAAATAACGAGATTTCTTCCTCCATAATCTCTTAAAACTTTATAAATATTAAAATGCACTTGATTTAATACATTTTAACTCGATAATTAAGTTATTTGAACTCAATATTTTTAAATAAATAGTCGAGAGAATTTAGTTATAATTATATATGAGGTGTTTGTAACTAAAAATATCATTCCCTTCCTCCATAATTTTCCTTAGAAGAATAGCACGTGATGACCATCTCAGCCCAATGAACAATTATTTCATATAGCCAAAGAAGTTCCCCAAGATCACCCAACTCTATGCGGAGTTTTGACCATTAAATAGCAGAACACATTTCACATTCATATCAGCTAGATACTCGACATTTCCTACCGTTTCATTTGTTAAATAACAGAAAAGGCAGAGGTTCAAAGGTTGAAACATCCTTAATACACATTATTAGGAATGAATATAACAATGTTATAAAGGTAACAGAAAAACATCGAGAAGCTCCAAGGCTAATAAGTTGTGACACAAAACGCTCTCATGACCCTTCAATGAAGTTTAACAGAAATTTCTAACCATATTCTATTGCAGAATATGATTAGATAACAAGAAGTACACTTATGGAATGGTTCTCTGGTAGAGAGGCAGTGCTCCCAAGGCCTCACGCTCTTCTCTCTCCCTCCTTACCTGCAATAAAGAAATAAAGTAACTTATCAAAACTGAAAACAAACGCTGAAACTCATCACAGTTGAAAAAAGACAAGTTATATATCTAAGCGAAACAATCATTATAAAGCATGCCCAAATCAATTAGTAATAAGTACACTGCAATACTGCATAATGAGTAGAAAAAAGAAACCCGTTACAGTTGGCTACCAAATCAAGAGCACCAAGAGAGTTTGATCACATCATTTCATGGTCGTGATAGATATTGAACATCATCTATTTGCTCTCACTCTGCACACACACAACACACTCTCTGCACTCACCACACTCTGCACACACACAACAAACTCTCTGCACTCAGCACACTCTCTGCACACTCTGCACACTCAGCACTCTGCACACACAACACACTATCTACACTCAGCACAATCTCAGCACACTCTACACACTCAGCACAATCTCAGCACACTCAGCACACACAGCACACTCATCACTCATCTACAATCAGCACTCAGCACTCTGCACACTCAACACACACAGCACACTCAGCACTCTGCACACCCAGCACTCATCTAACTCAGCACTCAGCACTCTGCACACACAACACACTCAACCCCCACCACCGCTAGCACCAACAGCAATTGACAACTACTAAACTGACAAATGAAATAAAGTAGTTGTCGAAAACAAGAACTAGAAACAAATTCCAGAAATGTAAAGCCGCAAAATAAGAGAAAGTGCCGAAACAGATGTCATATATAATTATACCACTAACAGTAAGGAGAATTAAATCCAATAATCCAACACTTGTACCTCAATACAAAATATCTAGCTAAACTCACACTTGGCCTTACAAATCAAATAGATGCATGTAGGACATAAATAAAAACTTGGCTATAGAATATGTGTATACACTGCAATACTGCATATATAGCCTTTCTACTGTATTGCATAATCATAAAAGTATAACAAGTCGTTCTTTTCCTTTGGTGTCTTCATAGTTTGCTCCAACAATCAACACCTCATGAGCTTTGTGCTACAACAGCTTGATCACATCATTTCATGGTCGTGATAGATATTCTCATGAGATATTCTCCTTAAAAAGTTTGATCAAACGATAAGGCTGCTGCTTCTCAAATATTTTCAGAAAGCATATAAAAGTGCTAATTACTCGAACCAACAATTCGTAAAATCAAGCCAAGCCGATATTTTGATCTTTTAACGACTTTTTCCAGATAGTCTAGGTGCGCTTCATTCCTCCCTTGCAGTTGCTGAAAGACTATAGAATAATAAATTATTCTTGTACATTACTTGGCATGTGAAAAAAGCAGGATACTGTATTAGTTCATTGTGTGTGAAGAAAGCAAGAATCTAGATTACTGCATTTATCAAAAAAGTGAAACTGCTAGTAAGATATTCAGAAGACAGTATGGAACAGTATACAAACTCTCTTGAGCGTATGATTGCAGAAGGAAATGAAATCTCCTCTGTTCCTGAAGTGGAGCAGTCTGGGAAGAGGATGCTTATTGTACGTTAAGGTGCAATACCATCCCTGCTCTTATTGTTGAGCAACCAGAGAGGGTTAGTAGTGTGATCATGGAGGAAGCAAGCAAACACCAAAGTCAGAGAGGTGATTGGTTGATCAACATAATGATGGACGGAACGGAAGAAAGGAGTAGTCAGTCTCATATGAACCCTCGAATTCAAAAGGTAGCACCAAGACTGCGGGATGTTGAAGCCTATAAGAAATGCTTTGATCCTGCACTGGCATCCATAGGTCCTTATCATCATGGCAGGCCTGAGTTCCAGTTGATGGAGAAGCTCAAGACCATAAGCGCTCGACAATTTGTCTCAGCTTGTAATGTGAGACCCGAAGTTGTATACAGCAAGGTTTTTGAGGCCATTGTCCAAGCTAGGGAGTGCTATTCTGAAGGATCCACGTCTGCGTTTGACGATGAAGCGTTTACACGCATAATGTTCCTGGACGGCTGCTTCATTCTGCAATTTATCTACTGCATTACCACTGACCAGCAATGTGAGCTGACTACTTGTTGCTATAGTGCAGCTTTTTTACTAAGAGACTTGTTCTTGCTTGAAAACCAACTCCCGTTTCTGATATTGCAAGCACTAATGAGGGTGAGATTTATCAAAGATGAAGGGGAAAATATGGTCAACAAATTTATAAACCAGCGAATTAGTCCTCCAGGCCGCTGTTCTCTGGGAATGCATACTGGTAGTAAAGATCGTCAACCACTTCATCTCCTTGACCTCCTTCGAACCAGACTGCTATCCTCCATGTCCTCTCCATTACGACGAACGAGCGATACTGATTGGCACTCTTTCCGTTCAGTCAAGGGCTTAAAGCAGTGGGAATCAACTTTAAGAGGAGCTCCACAAACTCTCTTACTGACATCCACTTCAAGTCTTACAAGATCTACGGGGAGTTTTCACTTCCTCCAATAGCCATTGATGACTCAACCATGCCCAGATTTCTAAACCTGATCACTTACGAGATGTGCCCTGATGCTTCCCATGATTATACATTTATATCCTACATCTGTTTTCTTGATGCACTGATTGATCACGCAGAAGACGTGAAGGAGCTCCGATCCAAGGGCATACTACTGAACTTCCTTGGCAGTGATGACCAAGTAGCCGATCTCTTTAACCAGTTGGCAAATGAATTGGTTCCGGATCCTAAGATCTATTACGAAGTCAAAAGTGGTATTGAATCGCACTACAAAAACAGGGCAAAGGTATCCATGGTTGCGTTCTTAACCACTCATTTCAGTAGCCCTTGGACCGCTTTTGGTTTTTTAGCTGCAAGTTTGGTTGTTGTCATGACTTGCATCCAGACACTCTTCACAGTGTACCACCCATAATATCAAATAAGACAAATAGTCCTATAGAAATATGTTGAAGTTGTTTCTAAAAAGCTTAATTTCCTCTAGAACCTAGATTGGTAATGCATCTCCCTAGTGATTACTTGGTACTAAATCCTAAGATCTTAATCAACTGTTTGATGTTACGCACTCTAAACTCGAGGTCACAGCTTTAATTCAACGTGATCTAAGATTCCTTGCTCCTTTAAAGATGAGATCCTAATGTCTGCTATGCGTACTGGTAGATAATTAATAAATATCCACACCTAGAAAATTCAAAACCATTTATAGGCCAACCGTCATACTTATACTCGAGCAACATATGGAAGAAGACTTTGGAATCACAAATGGCCTCCCAATCAGATATTTGCAATCATGTTAAGTAGTAATGGAATTGTAAGAGGGAAAAAAAACATGAGTGAGAGCAAATAGATGATTAAATCAACATAATCTATATATGGATTGCTATACAGTAGAAAGGCTTTACTGTTGTGGACAACTCCTTACTGAAACTCTGAAAGGCATCGGGCCCATATATGAGATTCAGTAACAAAACTGCATACATACAAGTGGCTGTATTGACGTTTTACCACTGAAAGAAATCCAACGGCTAGGGCTAGATAGGGGATACCCCACCATTATTAGTTGCAATTAGGGACCCTACCCCAGAGGAAGAGTCCCCCATTTTCAAAAATATTAGTGATACCCCCAGTTGCAAGATCCAACGGCTACTAACTAATGGACTCGAACTATGGGCTTGGACTCAACTAATGTTCTACATCACTAATAGTCATTAAACATTAACAATGATTGCACAAAAGAACACTGAACAGCATTAGGACTCTTCAAACTCCAAACAAAGATCCATATTCTACCCAGTAAGTATTATTAAGAAGCAACTATATATATCAGGACAGTGATATTGCTGATAGCCAACTGCTAGGACAGTACTGCTAACATCTAACATATTCAATACCCAGACAAAATAACAAATAAATAAGTACGTAAGTTGTCCACATAAATGAATTCATTCAGAAAGTTATATGCAAGTGTACAATCTAAAGCTGTCAAAAACAGTAATGTAGCATAACTAAAAAGAACAAAAGCATACCCAAGTCAACATCTTAATTAGAATATAATTACGTAAAAATATATACCACTTACAAGAGCCAACATATCGCGCAAATAGCTCCTAAATGGTGTCTGCCTTGCCTGTGAATAACAATACAAGAGAATTGCTTATCAGCTGAAACTCTAACTTAGACCAGATTAAAAATTAGACAAAGACAATAAAAATATACCTGCAAATCATCAGAAAGATACTCGTGCTTCATGGAAAGATCCATAGCACGCTTGAGGCGCTGATTCCTAGCATCAACAATTTCACGAGGAAGCCGAGCTAACGCTTCTTTGATATCCAGATCTTCCTTCTGGTCATATAGATCTTCAAATCGAAGCCCTTAAAAAAAAAAAACACCAATCCAATTAATCACATGTCTAAAAACCCTAAAAAAAAAAAAAAAAAAAAAAAACGGACCGTAATGTTTGAGGCGACGGGAGACGGATTCTTTGTGCATGCGGGCGAGTGGGTTCTTTTCAGGTGAAAGCAATAAAGACATCAGCTTCGACATGGCTGCTCTCTCTTCTCTTTTCTCAATCCAAAACCCAAATCATTTTCTTTTTGTAACACTATTTATCGGTAAATATCTGGTATTTCAGGTTTATATTTGCATGGGCTATTTGTTTGGGCTCAAGTTATTACTTTGAGCACATCAAGCATAACGTACTCCAAGGTGCGATAGAATAACTAGTACCAAAATCTGCATAACTCCCTACCGAAAAATCATTTATCTTCAACTAGTGTCTCCGTTGCCTAGACAAAAGAATAATGTTTATCAGTTCAGTCTCAAGTAATACAAATGAAAGCTACGATTAGTATCATTATCTTAACTTTAAGGTACTGACTAGTGCAGCCTTGGTTCAGAAATAAACATATAATTGACCACAAGGACGTGTTGTACAGAGAGAATAGAGGGGTCTGAAGTCGTATCTGAGACTAATAGAGCATAATGTTCAATTCCATCACAATTAGCTATCACGGCATATTTGATGTGCAACAATTAACTATTCAATATCCACACTGCAAAGCTTCTTGTATATCCTTTATCCTTGTCACCAATGCATACAAGTTAGAGAGCAATTTAAAAGCCTTCTCAGTAGTATATTTGATCACTACTTAGAGTGTGTTTGTTTAGTGGCAAATAAAATTTATATACATTTGCACTTATCCATACTAAGAGCATCTCTAGGTGGTGGTAGCATACTTTTCATATTTGAAGAATCTCGAATGAAGAATAATGTTTATCAGTTCAGTCTCAAGTAATACAAATTTCGACCAACTCTTAACTTTAAAGGTACTGACTAAATTCGGTTCAGAAATAAACAAAATTGACCACAAGGACGTGTTGTACAGAGAGAATAGAGGGGTCTGAAGTCGTATCTGAGACAAATAGAGCATAATCAATTCCATCACAATTAGCTATCACGGCATATTTGTATAATTTCAAACACAATCCATATCCTTTATCCTTGTCACCACATTTAAAAGCCTTCTCAGTAGTATATTTGATCACTACTTAAATTAAAATGAGACCACAGATGCTTATTTACATGGAGTGGCGTGCAAAATAAAAAAAAAAAAACCCCCTACGCGACATTAGAATTGGATGCAGATGCTTACAGATTCGGTGGAGACAAAATATCCTCTGGTTCGCAGTGGTAGGATCAATGTCAAAGTCAAAAAAGTTGTTTGGGCTCAATATAATCATCATCCGTCCCTGTTCTTTGCTAGTCTTAAACTCAAAAGCGTTATTTCAAAGACATTTTTTGTTTAGAGATTGAAGAAGAAACAAGAGCTTGAAAAACTCCTTTCTAAGATATTACTAGTACATCGAAACAATAATGAAGAAAAAGAAGAATCAAAAGAAGAAGAAGAGCAACCATCACAAGTGTTGCCATTTTTGTAAATTGTTAACTATATTTGGCAAGTTTGGAATTTTTTTTTTTTATATTTGTAACTATTTTAAACATGTTTAGAATAGTTAAAAAATAAAAAATATCTATAGTAAAAAATAAATGAATCTAATCCAAACTTATAAATTTGGCAAGTTTTTTTTTTTTTTTGATAACGATTTTGAGTTTGTTTACGTGTTAAGATAAAATATGTCCCTATAACTCTTCATTATATGTATACATGAATTCTCCCAAAGGCCAAAGTTGAAACTGCATACATGTATGTTTAATTCTGATCCAAGTCACACATAATTCTGATCCAAGATGAACTGGAGTTTTTTGTTTCTTGCTAGCCAAGTTTAAAGGCTGCAGCTACTAGACACTGTGAGAATAAAGACAAAAGGGAATACAGGGATGAGTGCCACGTGGTGGTGATTGATTGCCTTACAGATCCTGCTTTATGAATGCATGCAATTGAAATGCGTTTAGGAGTTTTGGACTTTCGTCAGTGGTCAGAGAAACGTGATCATTTAAGGGCTTGGTTTACTTTGGGTGGACAGCTTAGTTCCAATCCACTCAACCTGGACCTATAGCCCGACTCAAATTTTGATTAGGACTGAAATTTCTCGATCCATGGGCTTCACAAATTCGAAGTACCTTAGATCATCATTCTTTCATTGGTCACGTAGGGGTGTAAAACGGGTTAGGCCGACCTTTTCATGTAGTGAGGGGCAGACCTATGAGGGCTAATGTTAAAATTGTAAATCCCTAACCCTCACATCAATTTTTTCTTTTGAGAATTGAGGGTCGGGCTAGAGGGCCGGGTTTGATTACTCTCTTAAACTCTTTATTTACATTATAATCTTGTTAAATTGATACGCGATAAATTAATTATCACGTTTAAATAATATGTTTTCTCAATCTTGATTTTGGTTAATTATAAAATTGGTTTAAGGGAGTCCGTTGAGATTCCAAAACTAGAGGCATAATATTTTTAGTTTTTACATCAAAGTTTGACCAAAACCAGAATTCAACACATGTCAACCTATGTTGCATCGACACTGACGCGGCAACTGAGTTATATCTCAAAAAAGTAGGACGGACGGACACGGCAAAAGACTCGAAAATTAATTAATATTTATAATTTTATTTTGTATAAATTAAACATTGAAAACTAAATTAAATATATCAACATTCATAAATTCAAAACTATTAAAGATAAATAGTGACAAAATTAAGTTTAATATTTTCTAATCAAACTTTTAAAACATGTCATAAGTCTTAACAAAACAAAAAAAAATAAAAAAAAAATTGAGTTTTTTAATTTATTTTTAATTTTTTTAGGTCAAAATCTGCCCTAGCCAATATTGACCCGCGTCTTGACCCACATACAGTTTAGTTGACTGCGTCTTGACCATATTGACCGCGTCCGACGCGAACGTGCGTCCTACTTTAGAGATGTCAACCCACTTTTAGAAGTTATGGACAATAATACCCTATTTATTTATTTGCAACTACTGGAAATAACGAGATTTCTTCCTCCATAATCTCTTAAAATTTTATAAATATTAAAATGCACTTGATTTAATACATTTTAACTCGATAATTAAGTTATTTGAACTCAAAATTTTTAAATAAATAGTCGAGAGAATTTAGTTATAATTATAACTAAAAATATCATTCCCTTCAGTTACACGGTTAAAACCCAACTATATATAAATAAATACCTTTCCATCACCAACCCCTCCCATTCATTTCCTCATTTCCCGATCCAAGAAAAAAAATACCAAAACTACCCTAACAAAATGAGAGAGATCCTTCACATTCAAGGAGGGCAATGTGGGAATCAAATAGGAGCAAAATTCTGGGAAGTAATATGTGATGAACATGGTATTGATGGTACTGGAAAATACAATGGTGATTCAGATCTTCAATTAGAAAGAATAAATGTATATTATAATGAAGCAAGTGGTGGTCGTTATGTACCACGTGCTGTTTTAATGGATTTGGAACCTGGGACTATGGATAGTCTTAGATCTGGTCCTTTTGGTCAGATTTTTAGACCTGATAATTTTGTTTTTGGTCAATCTGGTGCTGGTAATAATTGGGCTAAAGGTCATTATACTGAAGGTGCTGAATTAATTGATTCTGTTCTTGATGTTGTTAGGAAAGAAGCCGAGAATTGCGATTGCTTGCAGGGTATAATCATTTAATTGCTTTTCTTTAAATTCATCATCTGTTGAATAATCATAATATTTTATTTGTTTCGAATTATATATGGGTGGGTTGTTGTTATTTAAATTTCATTAGTCATGGCTAATTTGATTCGATGGAGAGATAGACCAGCATTGTATATATTCACTTACGCAGCTTTCTTGATTGCCTCTACATCAGGCAAATTTGGTTAATTCATTTTTTGAATGAATATGTTCTATCATCGAGGGTGGTCCACCTTCTTATATTTCATCATACCATTGATAATAATAGATAATAATAGTGGAGATGGTGAGCTTAATGGTGAAGGCAGTGGTATTGCTTCGTTATTGGAAGATTTCTAGATATTAACATTGTGTAATCTTAAAGGCCACACTATCTGTTTTAGTTTAGAAAAACCAAAAAGAAGGATTTGAAACAGAAAGTTATATCATGCTGCAGTCTGGAAAAGTTTTGAGAAATAGTTGTTGGCATGATGCAAAAGGCAGTGTACCCCATGGCTTCTGTGATTCCCTTGTTGAAACATTAGGTGTTACATTTTGTGAGATGATATATAAGGTGTTGAAGTAATGATTTATATTTGGTTGGGTTTTTCTAAATTTTCGAACACTGGAGGACTTAGGATGTTTGTTGTCATAATGTGTGGTCATATTGGAAATATTATTTTTGAGATAGTTTGAGATTACCCAGTGTAATCTTTAAAGGGCTAAAAAATTCTATCATGATATAGGTACTGTGGTGTTTTCATTTATCAATTGTAGTTACCTGTTTTCATTAAAACTTGTACAGGTTTCCAAGTATGTCATTCTTTGGGTGGAGGCACTGGCTCTGGCATGGGAACACTCCTAATCTCCAAAATAAGGGAGGAGTATCCAGACCGCATGATGCTGACGTTCTCTGTCTTTCCCTCTCCCAAGGTTTCCGACACTGTGGTAGAGCCATACAATGCCACTCTTTCTGTACATCAGCTTGTTGAGAATGCTGATGAATGCATGGTCCTTGACAACGAGGCTCTTTATGACATTTGCTTCCGCACTCTTAAGCTCGCCACACCCACCTGTAAGTCAGAATTTATCCTGTAAAGTTCATAATCTTTCATCTTTGCTTTATTAATATGATCAATGTATGCAACATTTGTTATTCATGGTGTTTTTGTTTCTCATAAACATCCTTTCTTTGCATTACTGCAGTTGGTGATCTCAATCATCTCATATCAGCAACCATGAGTGGCGTCACATGCTGTCTTCGATTTCCTGGACAACTCAATTCTGATCTACGTAAGCTAGCGGTGAATTTGATCCCATTTCCCCGTCTCCACTTTTTCATGGTTGGGTTTGCACCTCTGACTTCCAGAGGTTCCCAGCAATACCGCAACCTCACTGTTCCTGAGCTCACCCAACAGATGTGGGATTCCAAGAACATGATGTGCGCTGCTGATCCTCGGCATGGCCGTTACCTTACTGCTTCAGCCATGTTCCGCGGTAAGATGAGCACTAAAGAGGTTGATGAACAGATGATTAACGTCCAAAACAAGAACTCGTCTTACTTTGTTGAGTGGATTCCCAACAATGTTAAGTCAAGTGTTTGTGACATCCCTCCAAAGGGTCTTAAGATGGCATCAACATTTATTGGAAACTCAACCTCTATTCAAGAGATGTTCCGGCGGGTCAGTGAGCAATTCACAGCTATGTTCAGGAGGAAGGCTTTCTTGCATTGGTACACTGGTGAAGGCATGGACGAGATGGAGTTTACAGAGGCTGAGAGCAACATGAATGATTTGGTGGCTGAATACCAGCAATACCAGGATGCTACTGCAGACGATGAGGAGGAGTATGAGGATGAGGAAGAAGAGGTTGGGGCTTGAAGTTTCTTGGTTCCGTATGTGGTGAAGTTTCATTTGCATTTGTTATATATAGTTAGCTTGTATGGCTTGTGTGTTTCCTACTTCAGAGTTGGTTTGTGACTATGTTCATGGATGTACACTGCGATAAGTTTTCGACTATTATGGGTAAGGTTGTTTTGCATTTATATTTTTTCTACCTACTTCAGAACTGGATCTGTAATATCCTGAATTTTATGGTTGGCTTTACTTAATTTCGACATTCATGTGGTTTGAGATGTGTATTTTGATTGTCCAAGATCTATTGCTTGTTCAATGACTTGTCGACTAGTCTAACATGTTTTCAGTTATCTGGTTTTTGCCCGACTGAATCTGAGCTTTCATTTGTTGGAGACGACTTTACTTGCGCTTTTTATGAGCCATCTGGTTGCAGTTCTGTACTTCTGTATGCATGTAAAGTTTATTGTTGGTTTAGCATTTGATGTAGCATGATCAGTTGAATACAACGATTTCTCATATAATTACTTGGAGAAATTATATGTATAATTTGCTCTCTAAATTTGAACATGCTCTAGAAAATATGCTTGCAAGTCGCACGAAGAACGCCAAGGAACGAAGTACAAGCATCCAGATGAGATTGGGAAGTCTCCAAGTAACCCCCAGGTATGAATATTTTCTCGGGTGAACTAGTGTTACTGGGTCTCCCCGCTAAATACACACAAAAAAAATTTGGTCAATCCAATTTGACTTTTTTTTTTCATGTATTTAGGGGGGAGACCCTAATTTCCCATCTAGTGAGGGGGAATCCTAATTGGCTCATCTAGTGGGGGGTAATATAGGTTAACCCTATTTTATCTCTTTTTCTCAGTTTTACGAAAAGTTATTTGATATCCCCTACAAAAACTTCTACAAGAAACAAAATGCTAATAGGAATTCTAGTCCTCTATTCCCCTAATTAAATGCTATAAATCTATATTCTGAAAATTCAACTATGTGTCATAAAGGCGCGTAATAATATTTCCCAAAAATTGGATATCGAAATTGGAAACTCATCACTTTAATAGGCATGGTTACCCTATAAACATATGCCGAGACTCCACCTACATTGCAGCCATTAATACTTCATCTTCGTTACTATTCAAAATTATGGATTTACTTTCACAAAGTGAAAGCACTACCAATCTCGTCCTCTCCACGAATATAGACGTCATGACAATGGATTCACTTATGTCAAGAGCTTGAACACTATATATGGTCACAATGCAATGAAATAACATTCAACATGGAGGTTGAAGTTAATCAGAAGAAAGTATGGTTAAGAACACAAGAAGACGGTTTTAGGGTCCACTTGGTACACATAAAACTACAATGATTAATGAGTTTTCCTTTAAGTTTGATAGTTTGTTGACTTTGGACGGTTGTCGCAATGATGAACTTGTTTTGGAAAATGGTATTCCTTACATCAGATTGCAGAAGCGGCACTGGAAAATAATCCCAGGCCCGATAAAATAACTTTGATTTTGGACTTGGAGGTTCAAACAGAATTTGAGGCAGCTCATGATGATGAAGAGGAATTTATGTGACATATTGAGAAACACCCGTGTTCATCAGTTGAAGAAGCAACTAGTGGAGTTGATGGTTTGTAACTTTCTTCTGTTGATGATTTAAGCTTTGAAAAAGATGAATTGGTGGAAGCTGATTGTCCAATATGTTTGAATGAGTTGCAGAGAGAGCTAGACATCACACGAATGCCTTGCAAACATATGTTTCATAGAAGATGTCTCGACACATGGTTGCCAAGGACTAATACATGCCCGTTTTGTCGAGCAAAAATGCCTGTAGGATAATAATTCATTGTTTGTTCTTTTAATTTTTTTGTTTCTTAGTAATTTTGTTCAAGTAGTCCTGCTTCATGTAATTTGTAAATTGGCAGACCAGAACATGTCATGATTTTGTATGAATAAATTTACTGATGTATGAATTTGATTTTAAACTTACTTTGGCGTCATGTTATTCTGTTCGGTGAGATGACTGAGATCCCTTGCAGAGATATAGGCGTGTAGCAAATAGGTTATGGTTCTGATACACATAAGAAGCAGTGTGTATTTGGGGTAGAAGACCAGATTGTCCCATTTAAGTAGTTGGACCAGCAAGGCGTGGGTGCTGCAACTGGTATTGAACCAAAGTTGTGAACTTTAGGCAGAACCAAAGTTATGGGACTTTGTATTGGTAATATGGCGTACTGTGGATCTTTTAAGTGCTCCAATGCATAGCCAAATATCATGATTATACAAATTCAAAAGTGAGATAACTGATATCTATATCTGCGATATATAATTCCATATATTTGGTTTTCTCCTTTTTTCTACATCTGCTTTAAACCAAATATGTCAGTCCAACATTTAGATAGGTCAGGGATATATATAAGTAAGCTGTCCTCTATATTGATCTCTTTTAGACCTTTATGGCTCGTGTGTTTCTTCAATACTTCAGAGGTAGTTTGGGGCTACATATGGTTCATGGATATACAACTTGATAACTTTTCGACCACCATAAGGGATTGAAACAAAGATGGAGAGAGTTAAAGAGCAAGTTGACCCTCTGTACTATTGTCCAAAATTTATTCTTGGTTTAGGCATATGATCAGTTGAATACGAAGTTGCTTGTACAGCTATTTGAAGAAATAAAAATGTATAATTTGAACCTTAATGCAAACATGTTGCTCTCTACTAAGATTGAACACGCTCTAGAAAATATGATTGCAAAACGAGGACGAGCACCAAGGAACATCCCTTGAAATAGGGAAGTCTCAAAGTCCCTACATTACTACATATGATAGTTTTCTTTTTCTATCAGTTTTACGTCAAGTTATTTGATAATCACATTATCATCTACTAAAACTTCTACAAGAAACGGAGTCCTGAATCCTGATTGAAACTAATTACATAACTAACCGTTATTTCTAGGAAACACGCCCATGTGACCTATTTGGATTAGGATTAGATGCACAACCAAAATAGAATTACCTGATTACCTTAGAGGGTCAGGAGGCATTCCTTGAATACTTGCACAACAAGTTTAAAATATATAGAAACTTCTAGCCCCTAATAAAACTATGAGATGTGGGTAAGTACAACTGTACAACCGTGTTCTCCGTAATCAATGATATGCAATTGGAAACTCTTTTGGTAATCCGAATCCAAAGACAATTAGTAACATACCAAAATAGTAGCATGGTTGCAGGTTGCCCTATATATATACGGCAAGACTTAATACTTGTTTGCTCATCAAAAGTATGGATCTACTTTCGCAAAGTAAAAGCATTCCCGATCTCGCTTGTCCTCTCGAAGAATATTACAGTCAATCCACTTATGTCAAGCACTTGAATATTATATATGATCATTATACAGAGAAGAGCAATGAAATAGCATTCAGCATGGTGGTTGCAGTTAGTCATGACAAAGAAGGGTTAACAACTCAAGAAACACGACATGCAACTACAAAGTTCAAAGAGTTCTCATTCAACTTTAATGATTTGTTAACTTCAGATGGTGGCTGTAAAAATAATGAACTCAATGAGTTTGTATGTGAGAATGGTATTCCTCTAAAGTTCTGGAATACATTTCAGAAAATGCTATCTGTTTTCACGCATAAGATTGCACAAGCAGCATTGGAAAAGAGTCCTAGGCCTGATAAAATAAGATTGGCTTTGGAGTTAGAGGTTCGTACAGAGACGGTGGTAACTTGTGAAGATGAAGAACTCCTGTGTCCATCAGTCGAAGCAGACACAACTTGTGGATATGATGGTTGTTTGGAAAAAGAGGTGTTGATGGAAGAATGTCCAATATGTTTGAAGGAGTTATGGACGGAGATAGACATCACGCGAATGCTTTGCAAGCACATATTCCATAGAAGATGTCTCTATACATGGTTGTCAAAGCCTGAATATACTAATACATGCCCGTATTGTCGCCAATGTATTTTATTGTTTCATTGATCTTGTTAACTTTTAGTTTCTTAGTGATTTTGATACGCGGTCCTGCTTCAAGTAATATCTGCAGAACATGTAATGATTTTGTAACGAATAAATTTGAATTAGTGAATTATTATGTCTAGTCTGGTAAGTGGTAATGCTTATTGTCCATTAATTTTCTCAGAAAATATCAGTCCAACAATGTAGATTATATCAGCAATATATATTACACGCCACACTCATAGTTAGTTAACTGGTTTAATTGTTCCATCTAGATTTCTATCAAACCATTCCTTCTTGAATTGCAACAGCTCAAATGTTCATATTCAAAGCTAAAAAACTCCATTTACTTACTACCCAAATCCTGAAAAGCAAAGATATCATGAACCATCTTATCTTAAACACACCCATCATGCCCATCATGCCTACTACTACTACTACACTTATGACGTCAAGAAGGAATGGTCAGGGTGGAGTTTCTATGGTTCAAGGTGCTACCAGGGGCATTGGTCTCGAATTTGTAAGTCATTTTGTTAATTTTCATTTTATGTTTTGGATGTTGAATTTGATTTTTGACAATGGGTAATTTCATTTTGGACAAATAGGTTAGGCAATTATTGGAGAGAAAGGAGAAAGGGCATGTAATTGCGACTTGTCGAAATCCTGATGGAGCGACAGGGCTTATTGAGTTGAAGGAAAAATTTCCAGAACATCTTGATATATTACAGTTGGATGTAACAGATGAAAGTACCATTGAGTTAAATTTTAGTCATATTAATAATGCAAGTGAAATAATGCCCACCATTGAGTAGTAACAACCATAGTACAAAATATCCCGATATATCGCGATATTTAGAGATATCTATCTATATTTCAGAAAAAGATATTTAAGGGTGTGTTTGTTAAATTTTAACTCATGGAAAGGAAAGAAAATAAAATGGGTGGTCCACTATGGAATGGAATAGAATGGAATGGAAAGGAAATAATTTTAAATGGTATGTATTTGGTAAACTGGGGAAAGGAAAGTAAAAACTGGAGAAAGGAAAGTAAAAACTGGGGAAAGGAATAATCATGTTTGTTTGCAAAAGCTATGGAAAGGAATAATTATATTGTTGGGTCATGGGTGTATTAGTAGTAAGCCATATCTATCTATTTCTTTTCCTTTCTTTTCCACAAAATTTTTAGGGGTTAGCTAAGGACACAAAACCTTTTCCATTTCTATGATTTTGTTTCCATATGGAAAAGCCCATTTCCTTTCCAATGGGTAAACAACCTTTAAAAACTATGGAAAAGGTGGACCACTCTTATTTTCCTTTCCTTTCCATAGTGTTTCCATCATAACAAACACACCCTAAATATCACGATATGTTTAGAGATATATACGACTGCAAATATCAGTTATATTTCGATAATATTTGCGATATTTGTGATATTTAGGGATATTTGGCGATATTTTGTATATATAACAATTTTATTTAATATTTACCATTATATTTCAAATAAATATAAATAATATATCACGATATATCAATAAATATCCACAATATCCACGATATTTGTCGATATTTTAGATATATCCACGATATTTGCATATGAAACAATGTCAAATATCCCCAAAGAGAGGGATATATCCACGATACATATCCAGAAATTGAATATCGATAAATACCCATATTCTGATATTTTGTACTATGGTAACAACATCATTGTTTATTACAGTCTCTTGTAGTTGCAGTTTCCTTTTTGGTTTATAGTGTTTTTTTTTGCACTCAATTAAGGATTTGATTAAAATGAAATAATGTGTTACATGAAGAAGGATTTTCAATACATGTGACTCAACCGAATCTAAAATAGACTCAACAGAATCTAAAGTAGGTTCTCAAAGGACACTCAAGCCTAGAAACAAATGGTGGTCTACTGTTACTCCATACAAGAAATAAGCCAAAAGGCCCAATTTCAAATTTTAATCATAGTCTAGGACAGCTGGGTTTTGAAACCATTGATAAGAACATTTTTTGGCTTATAACTACTAGAAAAACCAGATTTAACATTTTAATTATTAATAAGGACAGACTTGACTTTTTTATTTTTTACTCTTTTCAATTTTACCCTTCTATGTTTGGTATGCATTGATGTATGTGCATACTTCGCATACCAAGAAGTGGTATGCACTGACACTTGTGCATACAATTTTCTTTGTGATGTTTAGTATGCACTAACGTCTGTACATACCTCGCATACCAAGAGGTAGTATGCACTGACACTTGTGCATACTATTTTCTTTGTGATGTTTGGTATGCACTGACGTCTGTGCATACCTCGCATACCAAGAGGTAGTATGCACTGACACTTGTGCATAACATTTTCTTTGTGATATTTGGTATGCACTGACGTCTTTGCATACCTAAGGTAGTATACTAAGGTGGTATGTACCGACACCTGTGCATACCAGGGTACTATTGTCTTTTTCGAACAAAAGTCAACTATTGTCCTTGAGAGTGTTTTTGAAATGCGGATAGGTTTTTTGGTTCATTATTTTGGAATTTTGTCCTTTTTAGTTTTGTCCCCTACTCCATATAGCCTGTCCACCTGCCAATCCTGCCATTGTGGAAGCCTTCCTTGTAACGGCATCGGCTCCAAAATTGGCTTCACGATAGGTGTGTGTCAATCTCCAGCTTGTAAGTAAGGAGGTTGCTCGTGTCCATCGTGCTCTTATCATCCATGGAATATTCACTCCATTTAGGCATTGCACCACTGCTAGCTAGCAATAACATGCTTATTTATCATTGGCTTATATTTATTATTTTACCTCTTATTATACAATCAGGTGACAGAGCCATCACAGATTCTAAATGATACCTTCCAAGCCCAACTACATGACAACATGCATCAAAACAGCTCAACTCTTATGAAAGAAAAGGTATTCATTTACTTTTACCCTACTGCCAATGACTAACAATCTATACAAAAAAAAAAACATATTCCTTGATTCAACGCTTTATTCTTATTATGTTCTTTTTTTCTAGCAGCAACTTCCTTTGGAAAGGTCCACTGACATTCCTAACTCCTCAAATAAGAAAAACAGAACTGATAAAACTTACAAAAGAAAAGCTTATGTGGTATGTGTTTCACTTTTATAGGTTTCCATTTTTAAAAAATAGTTAGACATTCACTTATCCTCTATCTACTTTTTTGTCAAAGGTAATTTCGACTGAAGATTCGAATGAATCATCCCAGACTTCAGTCATTAGACCTCCATCTAAAAGGGTGCGTAAGATAAAAGAAAACAAGGTATTTAAACATTACTTATATTCAAAACAAATTTACCTTTACCACAATTCTACATGACTCTTCTTACTAATTTGAATCACATTTACTTTTGCTTTGTCTATAGGCCAAAAGCTGAAATGTGTCAAAGTAGATCATGCGATGGAGATATTTTATATTAATTTGTTGTTATTATTAGTTGTGTTCTTAAAAAGAAACCTTATTGTGCTATCTTCTGTAACTTTATTGCATTTAGACATGAATTCCATCTCTATCATACGTACTATAATAAACTATAATAATCTGCATAACTTTATTGCATTTATTGTGCTGTTTCTTTCAATCCCTCTATATTATATCCATCTTACGGTACTTTCATATATATATAATCACTTTGGTATTATAGAAGCACAAGGGATACCTACTGTCAAGGTTTATAGGTTTAAGTGATAAAGATCTAAGTTACTTGAGGGACATGTGTTCCAATTTTTTTCATGACAGCTGGGAAACTATGTAACTATGATCGTTTTCTTAAGGGATGACTTACATACATACTACCTGTTTACATTAGTTAAGCTTACATTAGTTAAAAAAAAAAACAATACTTAAAAAATGCAAATTGACGAAAGAAAAGACCACCAAATTTTATAGTAAGAAATCGGAAGGTAATCCTGTCATTTGCCATATGAAATGCTTAAAAATCCGTTTGAAAGAAAATCATAACTTGGTTAGGAGAGAGTAATAAAAATGTCTTAATTTGAATTAAAAGCCACCCTTTGCATTAGAGCACATGTTCACAAAACTCTTTTATACTAAACACTATTATAATCAGGAAATAATTCTTCATATAATCTTAAGCCATTTATATGGAAGGGAATGCAATATAAAGTCAACTTATTGTGGGCTATCTAGATTTTGGCATTATTTGCTGTACTTATCTATTGTCTCATAGCTGCATATCACCATTTATTCCAGTTTTTATTATCAATTTTATATGTTGATGATCCTATTATGTCAAGCTCAGCTTAGCCAACTTAATTTTATAAGTAAGTGTTATTAACATCAACGACATAGTGGATTAGTGGTGTTGACGCCTTGACGGTTGAGCAGCCAGATGAAATTTTCCATAATTTCAATCATCTAGAAAGTGGATTGGTTGAGATACTTGGGCAGTCAAGTTGCTTTCTGAGAATTACTTGGCGAATGATATTGTAAAAGTTGTTAAGGTTGGTGTTGATCCTATCCCGAGCAATAGGGGCGGCTTAGTTGGAAAAGCTCTTGATCAGCCGGGTTGAAGCGGTCTGTAAGGGTTGGTGAGACAGGGTTCAGAGAAGTCACAATGTCCCTCCTGGATCATGATCGCTCTGATAATGTTCTACATACTTCCTTGGTCAATATCACACACTCTATTTTCAACCTCAATGAAATGAATGGGTGAAAGGTAATAAGACTCGTGGGAAGAAAAATGTGACCAAGGTTGTATCGTTTGAGCAGTTTATTCTGCATGACTTTGATGCAAGTAATGAGTTTTCCTTCTTTCTTTGTCTTATGGGGTATTATGCGATTTTTATTCCTAAAGGTTGTTTGAATGTAAAGGCTTCATCGAATCCGGTTTGATTTGACTTTTTCTATTTTTCAATATTAAAACACCAAATCAATCGGATGACTTTATTATCTTAAGGAAATGGAGATCGTGACCAATGTTCTCCTCCGTGTTCCTCTCTTGGTTTGTTGACATTGTCTCTCTCTCAGATTCAGGTGAGGTCAATCAAACATTCAAACACCTTTTATATGTATTTCGGATATGCATACGGTTGCATTACACGGGCCAACAATGTCCGAGATTGTGGAATCTCTTGAGCTCTGAACGATAGGAGTTCGGATGGTATTGAAGGGCGTCCTTTGATTTGTCTCTTCAAACAACTAATACTCGCTTCATATCCTCTCCTGTTACTAGCTAAGCCTCTGCGAATGTAAAGCAATTTTTGTGAGAAAACAATCTGTTTCACCGTCTGATTGTTCAATGGCAGTGTCATGTCAATATAATTTTTTTGTTCTCTGTTGGACAACAAAACTGTAAATCACATTTGATCCTTTCTTGAATATTACCTGATTTTGTTCAGCATGCAATTTTTTACTGGAAGACAAAGGGCTCGAGCCTGTTGGTTCTAGCTGTCAGTTGCTTGACGAGCTCCGCGTCCTCCCAGCAGTCCCCTTTGATTAAGATGTTGTTCTTCATAATTCTAACTTATCTACTACTGGTTCATCTTCTACTTAAGTCTTTAGAACATTAACTTCATTAGTAGTTTTAGTTTTATTTCCACTACATTCACGAAGAGAATCGATATAAGCTTTATCAAACCATTAAAGTGGATGAAAATGGGAGTCTGAGCTCTTCTTGACTTCCTCTTCAATTGCCCTGGGTTGACTTTCTCTATACTCGGCCATGCTATTGCCTGAACATGTATAAACCTAGAACGAACTTCACTGGCCAGCTGTTTTTCTCGAATATCCGCTTGAAGTGATAACTCCTAGCCAAACGGGAGCTATCACCAGGGCCAATGATCCAACCCCATACGGAAAAGCCCTTATGATCATGGGCGTGATCCACTGCCGATATAGGCTACAAAGCGATGTCGGTTGAAGCTATGGGCGCCCTTCCAGGTTTCAGTCGATATTTAGTTCCATATCCTATTACGGATCCGGATGTAGAGACAGATTCTAAGCCATTTGATCGAGATCGAGAAGCTATAGCGGATCTATTTAGAGATCGAACCCCTGCTCGGCTACCCTAATAACTATATTTTTAGGTAAATAAGTTTGTGGCATATACAATACTAATTACATACTAACTAAATTACAGGCAGTTAAATACATCTTCAAATATATTTATTCGCAGCATGGCAGAAAGCAAAGAAAAAAAAAATCAAACAAAAAAATAAAACTAACGTATTCAAATGTTTTTTTTTCCCCTTAATTAAAGTTTCATTCAGACAAATTTAATATGTAATATTTTACATTATACATAATTCTTTCCTTTCATTTTTTCCGCCCCATTTTTCATTGCTAGCACGTGCAACCCGTTTACTAGTAGATATAAAATTTAAAAAAAAAATAAAATTAGGAGAGAGAAAAATAAAATGGATAAAGACAGCTGGGACTCTGTATTGGTTTTTTCCTCTCCCGTTTTTTTTCCTTTGTTTATTATTTTATATAAATTCATAATACCAAAAGATTCATGATAAAATTATGGAGTCTTTTTTATGTCAAACTGTATAACCGGATTGAATCAAGCAATTTAGTTTATTAGATCAAGTGAAAACAGAGAATTATAAAATAATCATTATTTTTATTTTTTCTAAATTATGTTGGACGGTAATAAATAAAAACAATTTGCCAAACCAAGTTTTTGAAAATGAAAACATAATATCATTATATACAATACAAGTTGAAGAGATGCAGTAGTTGTTGTTAGAGACATAACAAACTAATTAAAAACATTTGAAATCGAAAAAACATCAGCCTCTATATTTACGAATATGAAAAGAAAGTTTTTAATAAGTAAATGAAAATGCAGATAAGTGGTTCTAATTTTGGAATCATAGATTAAAAAAATAGTTTTTTTTATAACTAAACTAAAGTGCAACGAGGTGACGTAGCTTTATTATTATTATTATTATAAAATGGATAAAATAAAATGTTATAATACACATAAAGTTGGGCATAACATAAGTAAATTTTTTCTAAATTATGTTGGACGGTAACAAATAAAAATAATTTGCCAAACCAAGTTTTTGAAAATGAAAACATAATATCATTGTATACAATACAAGTTGAAGAGATGCAGTAGTTGTTGTTAGAGACATAACAAACTAATTTAAAACATTTGAAATCGAAAAAACATCGCCCCTCTATATTTACGAATATGAAAATAAAATTTTTAATAAGTAAATGAAAATGCAGATAAGTGGTTCTAATTTTGGAATCATAGATTAAAAAAATAGTTTTTTTTATAACTAAACTAAAGTGCAAAGAGGTGACGTAGCTTTATTATTATTATTATTATAAAATGGATAAAATAAAATATTATAATACACATAAAGTTGGGCATAACATAAGTAAATTTTTTCTAAATTATGTTGGACGGTAACAAATAAAAATAATTTGCCAAACCAAGTTTTTGAAAATGAAAACATAATATCATTGTATACAATACAAGTTGAAGAGATGCAGTAGTTGTTGTTAGAGACATAACAAACTAATTAAAAACATTTGAAATCGAAACAACATCGCCCCTCTATATTTACGAATATGAAAAAAAAGTTTTTAATAAGTAAATGAAAATGCAGATAAGTGGTTCTAATTTTGGAAGGTGGCGTAGATTTATTATTATTATTATTATAAAATGGATAAAATAAAATGTTATAATACGCAGAAAGTTGGGCATAACATAAGTAACTTGATAAAAGTATAACACATCATCAAACTTAAAAAAAAAAAACTAAGTTTGATGGTTTGAGATGATTAACAACTGGATGCAAAAAAAAATAGACGATTAACAATTTAATTGTTTTTAGTTTAATAAGAGATGTCTGTAAAATATAAGTTTATCTTTATTGATTTGTTTACGTTATTTCATATGATCCCAACTTTTTCTTTTTGTCTTTCTTAAATAGTCTTCACACAAACTTGAAACTTCAATTGATTAATTTAACAAAAAATTGCAAATAGAGATAGAAAATGTAAAATAATTATACACCAAATAAAACAAATATAGAAAGAAAGAGAGATTATAGGGAAAAACCATAAAAGGCAAAAATATGATATAGGTAAGATTGAATTGTTGGCATTATATATACTTGATTATTTGTTATAGGGCGATGAAGAACTTTAATAAGTTATAGAAGCGTGCTACTTTTTGTTGGAGAAGGCGAGGGAACCGAAGGAGTTTAAGTGTTTAACACTACTTTAACAAATAAAAAAAATTTGTTATAAAAAAAAATATTTGTGGGGGAGACTATTCAAGAAAGAAAAAAAGAAAATGTTAGGATCAATTTTTACAATAATTGTTATCTTCTAAATTTTTTGTTATAAAAAAAAATTTGTGGGGGAGACTATTCAAGAAAGAAAAAAGAAAATGTTATGATCAATTTTTACAATAATTGTTATCTTCTAATTTTTTGTTATAAATAAAATGTTTGTGGGGAAGACTAACCACCTAATTGCCAACCACCTAATTGACAAATGAAAACTACCAGTTACACAGAAAGTTCTAGCACAAGCTAACCAGCCAACCACCTAATCAGAAAAACAGTGGAGGTGGAGGTGGTAGAGAGAGTGGAGATGGAGATGGAGATGGAGGTGGAGGGGGTGTTGATAGTACCAGAGTGAGGGTGAGGGTGAGGAGTTTCATTGAAAGGAAAGGTGATGATTTGCTCAACAGAAGCCAATGTTAGAGGGAGCTATTGGACGGGGTATCGAAGCGGAACTTTTCAATTTTGGAATCATAGATTAAAAAAATAGTTTTTTTTTATAACTAAACTAAAGTGCAACGAGATGACGTAGATTTATTATTATTATTATTATAAAATGGATAAAATAAAATGTTATAATACGCAGAAAGTTAGGTATAACATAAGTAACTTGATAAAAGTATAACACATCATCAAACTTAAAAAAACTAAGTTTGATGGTTTGAGATGATTAACAACTGGATACAAAATAAAAATAAAAATAAAATACGATTAACAATTTAATTATTTTTAGTTCAATAGGCGATGCACTATTATAGTATTTGAAGATTGTAGATGTTTTTGGGTTAAACTTCATAGTCTAAGTATCTTTATCATCTTGGGTTAAACAATTTATTTATTTTGTTGGGTTCATCTTGGGTTAAACATTATTATTTGCAATCCACTTTTGATGTTCTTTACAATTTATCTAAAAAAACAATAATATTATGATGGCAAAATAATATTATTTTATTTATTATATATATTTGAAAATCATCAAAAAACTATAAATAATAATAAAAAAAGATTGTAATATAAAAAAATATATTATTTTATAATAAAGAAATATATATAAATAATATATTTTTTTATTATATATATATATACAAATTTTTTTTTATATTATAATATTTTTTTTTTTTTATAGTTTTTATAATTTTCAAATATATATACTAAATAAAATAATATATTTTTTTATATTATAATATTTTATTATTATTATTTATAGTTTTTGATAATTTTCAAATATATATATAATAAATAAAATAATATATTATTTATATATTTCTTTATTTTTATATAATTATTTTATTATTATTATTATATAATTATTAATTTATTCTTTTTATATATTTATTAATTCAAAAAAATTATTAATTTATTTTTTGATCACTTAAAAAAAAAACGAAAATCTTTGAGGTGGAAATGCCGAGTTGGTAGAAAATCTTTGATGTGGCATGCCAAGTGGAAAATACAAATAAAACGAAATTGAAAAAATAATGACACATCATCACTTAACCCCCAGGAACTTAAACGGATTGCTATTTTTGTGAAATCGGACATAGTACATTGATACGTTTGTAGAAAAAAATTCTATGTTGATACAAGTGTTAATAGGACCTAAGTACGTTGCATATTTATGTATTTAAACCCTACAATCTATGTTCTCATGAATTGCAGAGCTTTTAGTAATAGACAACAGGCCAAATGCTTTCAGTTATGCTGAGTTGAGAACTGCAACAGAGGACTTCAGTCCAACAAATAAGTTAGGAGAGGGAGCATTCGGACCAGTTTACAAGGTAATATAGAAAGAAGTTGGATATAATTGGTGCAACATACACGTGTATGTGCATTCTAGTATTCATCTGAGTGGCCATATAATGGCTTGTACTGGTTGAATTGTTATTTACTTATCTTACAGGGCATGCTAGCTGATGGTAGAGAAATAGCCGTGAAGAAACTCTTGGTAACTTCGCACCACGGGAAGAGTCAGTTTGTAGCAGAGGTTTCCATCATTTCTGCAGTGCAACATCGCAACCTTGAAGTCGCTTTCAATCCAAATCTTGAAGCCAATTTTTCTACACTGCACACTCCACTGCAAGCAAAATCGCCCAGTACTCTGCTTCATAGTTTGTTACCACTCCTAGCCCTTGTGCAAGTACGCCAAGTACTTTGTTTTGAGTGTCTTGAAACACTACCCCCGCTCCACTGCAACCCGGATTGCCTATGGAAGAACCGTCAGTGTTGGCTTTAATTTCATTATTCTGTGGAAGTACCCACTTGACTTCTTTGATTACAGGAGCAGTTCTAGGTCGGATAGTGACCCTTAACCGATGAAGAATGACCAGCTCCTGACTTGTGTTGAACATGGTGGCTTTACTAAGCCAAGAGGCTACAGTAATGCCATGTAATACTTCTTTTCTTAGTTGTAGATTCTGGTAAACCTTGTCTTCAAAGAAAATCTTATTTCTTGTTTTCCAAACATGCACCATTATGTGGACAACTCCAACATTCCACAATGACTTAATAATTGGGCTTCTATTCTTGACAACACCCATTAGTTCTCGTAGACTATAGGTGTTAGTGCAAACTTCAAAAATGTCTGCAAGCCAATGTCGTATCTTCTTTACTATAGGACATTCCCATAGCAAGTGATTGATATATTCCTCATTTCCTTTGCATAGGCAGCACCTTGAAGCAATTTTGATGCCAACCTTCTTAACTTTATCATCTGTGGGAACAGTCTTTTGAATCAACTTCCAAGCAGTGTCTGCTGCTTTTGGATGTATATGTTTTGCCCAATTCCATTTCCTCCATCCCACCTTGTTATTTTTCCCCCTGATAGCTTCATGGGCAGATTTCACCGAAAAAATACCATGGTCATCGGGTTTCCAAACTCTAAGATCATGCAAGTCGCCAGTTGGTTGCTGAAGTTCCGACACGTTTACGCCCAAGTTAGCAAAAACTTCTACTACTCGGTCATGGATATGCCATTGGTTGTTCTCAATAAGGTCCTCTACTGTCACTTTGTATTCCCTCCACTTTACTTGAGGGAGACACTCAACGACTGGTCTCCCAGCCCATGGTTCCCGCCACAAATCTATGTCTTTACCAGAGCCCACTACCCACTATAGTGTTTGTTGAGTTCGGTTAATGCCAATCTAATCCCCAGCCATACAGTTGAAGTCTTGTGGTAATTAAGCCATCTGCCATCTAGCATTTTATACTTCTTCAGCATGTAACTTACCCAATCATTGTCTAAGGTCATCAACTGCCACCCAAGCTTCATCAAGAGAGACAAATTAATATCCCTTAGTTTTCTAAGCCCTAGTCCACCTTCTTCTTTTGGCTTGCATACACTTTCCCATTTTAGAGTAATGCCCTTCCGTTTGGTAGGATCTCCTGACCAAAGAAAGTTCCTTACTGCAGCTTCACCTTCCTTGATGCATTTGACAGGCCATTTGTACACCAACATATTATAAACTGGGATGTTGTTCAGGATGGATTGAGCAAGAACCACTCTACCCTGAAATGAAAGCATTCTACTTGCCCAACCTGAGGCCCGGCTCTTGATTTTATCCACTAGCACCTGTATGTGCCTAGATGTCACCCTTCCTCGGAACAATGGCACCCCCAGATACTTTTCAGGTAGCTTGCCTTCTTTGATGCCAAAAAATTCTTCGATTCTGCTTTTTTTATTATGATCTATATTTCCAAGGAATAGAGAGCTCTTAGAAACATTGAATATTTGGCCAGCAGAATATTGGTAGTCTTGTAATATGTTCCAGGGTTTTCTAAGTCCCATTATGCCTCCATTTGCAAATACAAAAATGTCATCTGCAAAAAGGTGTGAAGGGCCTGTACATTGCCCTCTCATAGCCATATACTTCACATGTCCATTCACATACATCCAGTGCAAGACCCTGTCCAAGACATCTTCAGCCAAGTAAAAATGGTATGGGTGAGAGTGCGTCTCCCTGCCTCAACCCCCTAGATGCCTCAAAGAAACCACATGGACCTCCATTTATCATTACTGAGAGTTTTGCACTGCCAAGAATAGTTTTTATCCAGCAACACCATTTCTTGTCAAAGCCGAGCTTATCAAGTACGGCTAAAAGAAATATTTTCCTCCACCACAGTTGCAGTAGTTATAGCCCTTGCTAACCCTGGTTCTATTGGTTCATAGTGTTTATGAATACTGAGTTCAAGCAATGTTCATGAGAAACCAGTATCCAGCTTATCAAGATTTTCTCTTGCAGCAGTGATTTTTCGTGACTTGGCATATTTTTTTTCGCTTGGTAAGTTGAAATTCTATTAAAAGGTAAAAAAGAACACATACAAAAAGATTAGAGGGCGCAACAACCTGCTCCCTTCTAAGGTTCAAGCTAAATAGGCACTAGCTACGCCCATTCATAAAGATGGGGTAGTGACAATTAATCAAACCTAAAGAACCTTTGAAAAGGTGCTTCATATTTGTGTAATCACGAAGGTTTTCCCTCGGTGATGATTGTTGCATTTACTGGAAGAGCAGCTCTTATTTTGGCTAGCGAATCTGCACTGCCATTGCCCTCTCGCCAAATAGTTGTAATCTTCCAGTCTTGCAACTTATTCAAACATTCTTGCCATCTTGCTTGAAATTGCCAAGGGATTTGGTTACTACTAAAAGCAGTGGCTGCCGCTTCAGAATCAGTTTCCACCCATAAGTTCAACCAACCCTTCTCCACTGCTTTCTCTATGCCTTCAAGTATAGCCCAACATTCTGCCCTGAAGTTTTTTCCCACACCAATGTTTCTGGCCATAGTCATTTTAAAATCCCCCATGTGTCCTCAATATGTAACTCCAATACCCGATGGTCATCATGGGTTGCCACGAGCAGCTCCATCTGTATTGAGTTTGATGATATTCGGTTCCGGAGGGATCCAACAACATTGTTTAACTTTCGGTGCAGTCTTGGGTATGTGATTAACATTCCAATATCTCAGAATGCCACTCTCATGAGGTGAGTTGTAACTGATCCCTTTTGATAGATTGCCAGTGATCCTTACTTGCGTTCTGACATACAGTTTACAATCCCACAAGTTAGGCTTCTTGTTGTCGAAGTGCACTCCATTTCTCTGCTTCCAAATACCGACCATTCCAGCTACAATGCACGAGTTCCAAATGTGCTTCACTCTAGGACTCCAACTATTGTTCATTTTCAAAGCATCAGAGAAGCTTAAGATGGGTTGATTGAAATTGAAAGACTGTCTGATCTATTGCCAGATTTGTTGTGCAAATGGGCATTCCCATATAGGATGTTTCTGAGTCTCACAACTGTTATTACACATTCTGCAGCAGGAAACAAATCAAATCCCAACCTTCTGTACTCTGTCGTCAGTCGCAACACCCTTCTTGATAATCTTCCAAGCAAGTGCTGCAGGTCTTGGATGTATATGGCCATTCCAAATGAATTTGCACCAGCTCACAATAGGCTTCTTCGCCCGAATCTCCTCACATGCTGATTTGGTAGAGAATTCACCTTTTAAATCCGGAGCCCATATCATGTAATCCTCGAACTGAGAGCTACATTTGTGAACTGAATTCACGTTTAAGTTCAAACTATCAAGAATTTGCTGAATAATATCATGGATCTGCCAGACGTCATTCACTAGGAGATCACAAACCTTGGCCCTGCATCCCTTTAATTCTTGAGTACTTAAATTAAGCATCTTCTTCAAAGAATTATTTCCGAACCAGTTGCTTCTCCATATATCCACTCTCTCACCATAACCAACAATCCATTGAGACCTTGATACCACTTCTTCAATAGCTTTTCGAATTCCCGACTATATAGAACTGGGTCTATAGTATTCTATGATCTCCCCATCTGTATTGAAGTATTTAGCTCTCATGAATCTCCCAAAGTCATTACTGTCAGTTAAAATCCCCCAACCTAGCTTTAGCAACATTGCAAGGTTCATGTGCTTCAGTCTTTTGATGCCTATGCCACCTTCAGATACAGGTTTGCATGCACTTTCCCAACTCACTGCTACTCCTTTTCTCAGCGTAGGATCGCCAGACCACAAAAAGTTTCTCATCATATTCTTGGCCTCCTTTATCAAAGATAACGACCATGAATAAATAGACATATTATAGACAGGGATGCTGCATAGCACTGCTTTGATCATAATGCTTCTTCCTTGGAAGGATAACATCTTGCCCTTCCATCTGGTGATTTCCTTTTTGATAGTATCAAGCAATGGAACCACAGAAGCTCTAGTCACCTTGCCTTTGTGTAAGGGAATGCCTAAGTACTTCTCCAGGAGAGACCCCTCCACCATGTTTAGTTCTATCATATAACACAGAAAAGAAGACGTGTATTCCCATATGACTTGTCAATACTGTATGTTACGCATAAAATACTTTTTGAGGTAGTGTAGCATGACTGAGATAGTAATAGAGCACAGAACACACTGGTCTGTTAATCTACAACAGCTCAAAGACTTGGAAGACTTGGTCTTATACAAGTGTCAGCAGATCCCATTTTCTGTAACAACTTAAGAGATCATTGTCTGTAACAACTTAAGAGATAACTCTTAGATATCCTCCAGAGATTGTTTCTGTATGGAGTCTATATAAGTCGAACAGTTTCACTTAAAGCAAATCAATAAAAACAACTTATCAAGTATCCGTTTTTTTGGTATCGAACTTCTATAGTCTCCAACGAGTAAGTAAGATCCTGTTTTTTTCATTTTAAAATTTCAGCCAATGGCCAACACATCACTACCAAAGTATCCGTATCCAGCAAATCTCAATGTAGCCAATTTCGTCTCTCTTAAACTCTCCTCTACAAACTATCTTCTGTGGGAAACACAAGTTTTGTCATTGATTGAAAGTCAAGACCTACTTGGTTTTGTAACAGGTGATACAATTCCACCGTATACTGAGATTACTGATGCTAACAACACCAATATAATACCGAATCCAGATCTGGCAGCATGGACTCGCACCGATCGATTGGTAAAAGCATGGATAACGGCAACCATCTCTGAAGAAGCTCTGGGAGTCGTAGTTGGTTTGAAAACATCACATGATGTATGGTCTGCATTACAAAATGCATTTTCTCAAGGTTCTCAAGCTAGGGAGTTTGAACTACTTCTCAAACTTCAGGAGAAGAAAAAGGATTCAACACCTTTATCTGACTATATCAAGGACTTCAAGGCTATATGTGATCAGTTAAATGCCATTGGAAAGCCACTCTCTGATGATAAAAAGGTATTCTGGCTTCTTAATACTCTTGGACCAAGGTATGAATCTTTTGCAACTGCTATGTTAAAACCTCCAGTTCCATCTTATGTTGATCTTATTCCACTTTTGCAAAGTCATGAACTCCGAAATAAGTCAATCTTTTCTGAAAATGTCAATCCTAATGTGGCATTTGTGGGGCAACGTCGTAACATTCGACCTCAATGGGAGCGTGGCTCATCATCATTTAGCTCTAGAGGTCGTGGCTTTACACAGACTAGCAATAGGCCTAACTATAACAACAGGTCACAGCCTTACGGCACCAAGGAATCCTAGTCCCGCCAGGCTCAACCTCCCTGGCCGCTCAACTCGCTATCATATTCTCAAATATGTAACAAAAAAGAGGACACAATGCTCTCAAGTGTTGGCACCGATTCGATAACAGTTTTCAAGATGAGAACGTTCCACAAGCCTTAGCTGCTCTCCATATGAATGACTCTAATGATGGCGAGTGGGTTCCAGATACTGGAGCTACATCACACATGACTGATAATCCAGGTACTCTTTGCAATTTACAACCATATACTGGATTTGATTATGTTATGGTTGGTAATGGAGATCGTCTACCCATCACACATACTGGTGATGCCACTTATAACTCTTTATTACAAATTAAAAATGTTCTTGTGGTACCTGATATTAAGAAGAAGTTGCTCTCTGTTTCTCAATTAACATCTGATTATCCGTGTTATTTTGAGTTTGACAAAAATGGTTTTCTGATTAAGGATCGAAAAACGAACCAGGTGATGGCATCGGGGAGTAGACAAGCAGGACTATATGTTTTAGCCAATGCCAAAGCTAAAGCTTTCTTCTCAAATAGATTTCGTGTTACAGATGAAAGTACTTGGCACAGTCGGCTAGGCCACCCTCATTCCAGAATCATTGCTTTTCTTAAGAAGAATAACTCTATTTCAGTTAATAAAAGTTCTTTTGGCTTATGTATGAGCTGTGAGATGAGTAAAAGCTCCAAACTCCCATTTGTTTCGTCAAGCAGTAGGTCTTCTAAACCACTCTTTAAAGTTCATTGTGACCTTTGGGGTGCTTTGCACCGCAGTTTATCTAATCAAGGCTTTCGATATTATGTTGTCTTTGTTGATGATTTTTCGCGATATACATGGCTTTATCCTATCAAACAAAAGTCTGACTTTTACAGTGTATTTCTATTGTTCCAACTGATGGTGGAGAAACAATTTGAGAAGAAAATCAAAATTTTTCAGTCAGATAATGGAGGTGAATTCTTGAAACAAGAGTTCCTTGATCATCTTAGTGGTGAAGGCATAATTCATCAACTATCATGCCCAGGCACTCCTGAACAAAATAGCATAGCAGAGCGTAAACATCGTCATGTTGTTGAACTTGGCTTAGCTATGATGTTTCATGCGTCAGTTCCTAAGAAATATTGGGTCGAGGCTTTTAACACGTCCACATTTCTAATAAACCGATTGCCTTCCCCAACTCTTAACATGGCCACTCCATATAATCTACTACATCAAAAACCTCCCACATATGATTTCCTTAGAACTTTTGGCAGTCTATGCTATCCTTATCTACGGGGATATACAAAGGATAAACTAGAACCAAGATCTCTCCCTTGTGTATTTATGGGTTATAGTGTTAAACACAAAGGCTATCGGTGCCTCAATCCTCAAAATGGGCGTGTTTATATCTCGCGTCATGTCGTCTTTGATGAGTGTTGGTTTCCCTTTCACAGGCCCAAACAATCCCAAGATACACTCGTTGACACAAGTCACACAACTCATTTTCAAAATTGGTTGCATCCTATTGAAACTCATTCCAAAAATCCTCCAACTCAACTTTGCTCACCTGCTGGCCAAGAACTTGCTAGGCTATTTAATTCAGCTCCTATCAATCCATCACTACCCACTGAACAGTCGCCTATCATACCACATCAAAATGAACCACCTATTCCATCTCAAAATAATCCACCTCCAAATGAACCTAATACTACTCAAACATCCCCAAGACCAGTACACATATCTTCTTCCACCCTTCCTAGGCCTGCACAACCGCACTTAATGATAACTCGTATGAAAGACGGCATTCGCCAGCCAAACCCGAAGTATGGATTACTTGCTACTACTCCTCCTATCCCTACCACACCAAAATCCACAAAAAGTGCTCTTAGTCACCCAGGATGGAATTCTGCTATGCTAGAAGAAATGAATGCTCTCTCACACAATGAGACATGGGTACTTGTTCCACGACAACTCTACATGAATGTCATTGATTGTCGGTGGGTGTTTAGAGCCAAACTCAATTCTGATGGTTCATTGGATCGGCTGAAAGCAAGACTTGTAGCAAAAGGCTATAACCAAAGGGAAGGAGTCGACTTTCTCGAAACATTCAGTCCGGTAATAAAACCTGCTACTATCAGGACTGTTCTCACCATTGCAAATCAAGTAAAGGCTGGAATTTCCGGCAACTTGATGTTAAGAATGCTTTTTTACATGGACATCTTCAAACCACAGTTTTCATGGAGCAACCCCCTGGCTTTGTAGATGAACTATTGCCAAATCATGTGTGTCAGCTCCAACGAACGTTGTATGGTTTAAAACAGGCTCCACGAGCCTGGTTTGACAGATTCAGTTCTTATCTCATTGAGTATGGTTTTAAATGCAGTCCAGCTGACTCATCATTATTCATTTTCAACAATGGTGTTAATATCATGGTTCTACTGGTATATGTTGATGATATAATACTCACTGGTGACGATAATATTTTATTAGATGAATTTGTTGCAGAACTCGGGGCTCAATTCTCCATCAAGGATCTTGGCCCTCTCAGTTACTTTCTCGGAGTACAAGTACAATATTTCAAAGATGGACTCTTTCTATCTCAAACAAAATATATGTTGGACTTGCTTCATAATACAAAGATGACTGACTGCAAACCGACATCTACTCCTATGGCTGCTAAACCTGCTCTCATTTCAAATGGTGAAGCTCTCTATCATGATGTTACCGAGTATCGAAAGATTGTCGGCACACTTCAGTATCTCACCTTGACACGACCTGATTTGAACTATGTTGTGAGCAATGTTTGTCAACATATGCATGCACCTACCAATGCACACTTCCAGATGGTTAAAAGAATATGCTCCGTTACATCAAAGGAACTATCTCTACTGGTTTTGCGATACTCAAGCACGCCAGCCTCTTGATCTCTATGCCTTTTCCGACGCCGACCGGGTGGGTGCCCCTTACTAGACGATCTACCACTGGTTTTACGTACCTTTCTCGGGGTCTAATTGTATCTCCCGGAGTGCTAAGAAGCAGCCTACCGTATATCGCTCCAAAGGCGGAAGCCGAATATCGAAAGCAATGGCATCTACAACTGCTGAACTCACATGGATTTCTTTCATCCTACGTGACCTTGGAATTTTCCAGTCAAAACCACAAGTTCTATTCTGTGATAATATCTCAGCACTTCACATGTCAATCAATCCAGTGTTCCATGCTCGAACCAAACACATAGCTATTGATTATCATTTTGTTCGTGAGAAAGTTGCTCTCGGCACACTCGTTACTAGATTTGTTCCTTCAGC
This sequence comes from Coptis chinensis, assembly GCF_015680905.1. Lineage (NCBI taxonomy): Eukaryota > Viridiplantae > Streptophyta > Magnoliopsida > Ranunculales > Ranunculaceae > Coptis > Coptis chinensis. Next base: position 83,382,395 of record NC_141464.1, read on the forward strand.
AAAACAACTTGCAGATATTTTCACGAAACCTCTGACTCGAGCTGTCTTTGAAGGATTTAAAAGCAAACTTGGACTTTGGCTCCAACCCACGTCAAGTTTGAAGGGGAGTAATAGAGCACAGAACACACTGGTCTGTTAATCTACAACAGCTCAAAGACTTGGAAGACTTGGTCTTATACAAGTGTCAGCAGATCCCATTTTCTGTAACAACTTAAGAGATCATTGTCTGTAACAACTTAAGAGATAACTCTTAGATATCCTCCAGAGATTGTTTCTGTATGGAGTCTATATAAGTCGAACAGTTTCACTTAAAGCAAATCAATAAAAACAACTTACTGTTATCTGTTTCTTTAGATAGCACTCGTGGCTGAACAGAATAGTGATATCACCAATTTTGTGCTATACTTCTCTTCAATTGAGAATGACGTTTTATGCACTGTTCATGCTAGCTATTTTATCCTCAAAGTAGACTTTTTCAAGTGATAGTTTTTGAAGTATTCCTTGTTGGAATTGTTTGTTATGGTTCAGTCTTGAGATGTTCTGTTGTACACCTCAGAGCTCAAAATGTACATCCCTTGGATAATGTCTTGTATGCAGGCTTCGGCACTCTCTATAAAAGAAAGATATGGTTCCTTAAACCTTCTAATCAATGCAGCAGGCATTCTTTCAATACCCAATGTACTACAACCAGGTTTGAATACTAAACCTTGATCCTTAAAATCCAGAGATTAACTACTTTTATGTTCAAATTCATAACTTTGTAGCATATGAACAATGAACAAGCCACTACACCTAAATTTTCCATTTTCTGTTCTTTTGGTTGAGAGACTCAGTTCATCCATCTTCAGTGCAGAAACTACATTGAGTAAATTACAGAAGTCATCTCTGCTGCTTACTTATGAGGTTAACACTGTGGGCCCTATTATGGTTATCAAGGTATGTTTCTCCTTAGAACATTTATTTGTTTTTCGAAATTTCTTTTTATTTGTTCACTAGTATGCTGACGCTGAAGTGACATTTTAAGAACCATACAACATTTCTATTTCATGATACACATTTGAATTGGTAATAACTGATGTCCATAAAGCATGCATATCTTACACATTATATTGTACTTGAGCTTTTACTTGAGTGAACTATTATAATTTTATATATGCTTCATTTTAATGTTGGGAATCATCATCTGCATGCTTTTCCATTTTGGAGGACTGTCCACTTTTTGACACAACTACTGATTTTGTGAATGTTGATCAGCATATGTGGCCACTTTTAAAGATGGGGGGAGACTCTGGAACTGAAAGAAATTCAGCCGTTGTGGCAAATATAAGTGCTAGAGTTAGTTCCATTGGAGACAACTGCTTGGGGGGTTGGCATTCATATCGATCTTCAAAAACGGCACTTAATCAATGTACATCCGTTTATTTACTCTGTAATCATCTCTATTCGTACATGCCTTATTTTGTTTTACTAATGATGTTAAAGATGACTAGAGAATTGAAAAACTAGGATTTGAACTTGTTCCTTTCTCTCTTTAATCTGATTCCCAAGACACCTTGGGCTAGTTATTTGTTAAAATCTGCAGCATTTCCTTTGTTATTTTATTGAACTTTTATCCTATTTCCATTTTTATGCAAGAAGTAACAAAGACCATTTCGGTGGAATTTGCACGAAGGAAGGATCCCATTCTTTGCATACTCCTCCAACCAGGCACAGTAGAGGAGTAGACACAGATCTCTCAAAGCCATTTCAGAGAAATGTTCTACAAGACAAGCTCTTCACCAAGGAATTCTCTTTGCAAAAACTCCTAGGTATCATTGATAGTGTGAAGAGCATGGACAACGGGAAATTCTTTGCTTGGGATGGTCAAGAAATTCCATGGTAAATTGTCAAGTATATCGCCAGATACGAGCTCAAAGTACCAATTTGTTTAAGCAGTTAGTGTATTTCATTTTTTTCTAAATCAGAGATGAAACGGAAAGTGATTACATCAATATTTAATCTGAGTGCTTTTTTACCAGATATTTAGATTTGGATTTCAAACCTTCTTAGTTAAACAAAATGTTCGCACAACAGTTCAAATAGGAAAATCATGAATTATTGAAAAAGACTCCACTGAGCCAGTAATATCCAAAAAATGGGCCTGAGCCCCTCATCCCAATCCGGTTACATGTAAACTCCTCTTATTGGACCCGTCCCATATAACCTCCATATTATTCATGTGCTATCCAAATAACCTATGTGCTTTTGAGATTAGGAAAGAAATCAATGTCTCTTTCTCATTTTTCTAATTTGTTTCCTTCCTCTTTTACCTGTGGAGAAAACCCCATTTGCATTCCATGTTTTCTCCTTAAACTTCCGATTTCCTTGGATTCTCTTTCAATCAAGTTCGATATCGTTAGATTTTGAGAAGTGTTGTATGAAATTAGTTTCTTTTAAATCTGAAATTAGATTTGTTTTGAGCTAGAGAGGAGTTTTAAACGTTGAAAGATTTGAGTTTGAATCGATGAATCCATTGTTTTAACTTATTTTTTGAAGGAAAATTTAAATTGGAGGAGGAGGAATCTTCTTTTAATTTCTTTTCAATTCAATTTTGTATGGGTTTGTGATATTTATATATAAATTTGTGCAATTTCTTATTCTTCAACTGATGGGGTTGGATATGCAATTATGCATGACTCCATTTTTTTTGTAATTGAATTTTTGTTCTTTAGTTCTTATAAGAATTTGATGCTCTTTCGATGGGTTTTTCTTTTTCAGTGTTGTGAATGGAAATTAACTATGTAAATTTATTTATGCAAGAATAAAATTCACTATGTAAAAATAAATTTGCATAGTGGAATTTTCATGCAAAAACAAAATTACATAGTGATTGGATTTATATGGAAAAATCACTATCTAAAAATAAATTTGCATACTCAAATTTGTATGCAAAAACAATTTTACATAGTGACGGGAGCAAATTTGTTCAGAATAGGTGAAGAAGAAAAATAAGAAAATCAATATGTAAAAAAAAAAATTCATATAAAATCACTATGAAAAAATAAATCCGCATAGAACAATCACTACGTAAAAACAAATTTGCATAGTGAAATTTCTATGTAAAAACATATTTACATAGTGATGAGATTTGTGGAGAAATATCATTATGTAAAAATAAATCAGCATACTAAAAAAAATTATGTAAAATTATTTTGCTATGCAAAATTGGTTTTTCATAGATATGTGGAAGTCTGTTTTTTTTTTTTTTGCATCTCGAATGAAATCATGATTGGAACAAAATTTTCAAATGATATCATCTTCAAATTGTTTTCAATTTCGAAATCGTAATAAAAACCCATATCTACAACTTTCTATGCCACATCTACCACTTTTCTCATTTAATTTTATCATGATATGATGTTAATCTTTTTTTATTTTGTATTATGTTCAAGTGATTTCTATACAAGTAGAAAAAAATTGGAGTTCTCTTGCTGAAAAGGGAGGAAAGAAGAAGATAGTACCGAGGGGTATTTTTGTCTTTGTATTTTTTTTCTAAAAATATGGGGTTTTATGGGTTTGTCCGTTTTTGGGGGTTTTTTAAGGAACTTTTTACCAGGTAGGGAGATTTATCATAAAACCTGCTTAGCTTCCACTTGTGTCTCCTGGGCCGGTTGACCCTTTACCAAACCAAATAGGACAAGTCCTAACTAAAAGGCAAGTGGGGTGTATCTATAGTCGGCTTTGCCGCTTCACAGCTCCACAATCCCGCTTCTTTTTTCTCTAAAAGAAGCTTCGCAAAGTGCACTCTCAGTCCCCTTCCTACGACAAGGCCCCTGCCATTCTTCCCTCTATGGAACGGCGTATATAACAACCGAACACAATGAAAAAAGGCAGGCCATATACCATAGACCGTCCCAACTAGAATGAAGAAGGGTCTGTGGGAGCTAACCAGTTATCACAAGTTTCTTCTATAATAGAAACTTGGCACACGATTTTACTAATTTTAGTAAGGGACTATAAGTTTCTATTTTAAACTTGTTATTGCAAGGAACGGGTAGTGTCTAAGATGTCAAACAATTGATGAAGTTAGGGCAAAAATCATGGCGGTTGAAGTAGTTTTGAGTTTTGAAACAAAGCAATCGTGATATTAAATGAGAAAAGTGATAGATGTGACATGGAAAGTTGTAGATATGGTTTTTTATTACGATTTCGAAATTAAAAACAATTTGAATATGATATCATTTGAAAAACTTGTTCCAACCATGATTTCAAGATGCAAAAATAAAAAAACAGACTTCCACATATCTATGAAAAACCAATTTCGCATAGCAAAATAATTTTACAGAAAATTTTTAGTATACAAATTTATTTTTATATAATGATGTTTCTCTGCAAATCTCACCACTATGTAAATATGTTTTTACATAGAAATTTCACTATGCAAATTTGTTTTTACGTAGTGGTTGTTCTATGCGAATTTATTTTTACATAGTGATTTTATATGAAAATTTATTTTTACATATTGATTTTCCTATTTTTCTTCTTCATCTATTATGAACAAATTGGCTCCCGTAACTATATAAAATTGGTTTTGCATACAAATTTGAGTATGCAAATTTATTTTTACATAGTGATTTTTCCATACAAATCCAATCACTATGTAATTTTGTTTTTGCATAAAAAATCCACTATGCAAATTTATTTTTACATAGTGAATTTTATTCTTGCATAAATAAATTTACATAGTTAATTTCCATTCACAACACTGAAAAAGAAAAACCCATCGAAAGAGCATCAAATTCTTATAAGAACTAAAGAACAAAAATTCAATTACAAAAAAAATGGAGTCATGCATAATTGCATATCCAACCCCATCAGTTGAAGAATAAGAAATTGCACAAATTTATATATAAATATCACAAACCCATACAAAATTGAATTGAAAAGAAATTAAAAGAAGATTCCTCCTCCTCCAATTTAAATTTTCCTTCAAAAAATAAGTTAAAACAATGGATTCATCGATTCAAACTCAAATCTTTCAACGTTTAAAACTCCTCTCTAGCTCAAAACAAATCTAATTTCAAATTTAAAAGAAGCTAATTTCAGACAACACTTCTCAAAATCTAATGATATCGAACTTGATTGAAAGAGAATCCAAGGAAATCGCAAGTTGAAGGAGAAAACATAGAATGCAAATGGAGTTTTCTCCAAAGGGTAAAAGAGGAAGGGAAAATTTAGAAAAATGAGAAGGAGATAGTGATTTCTTTCCTAATCTCAAAAACAGGGAGGTTATTTGGATAGCGCATCAATAATAGGGAAGTTACTAGATTTTGGACCCGGGCATACGCCCGGGATCTATTAAATATTTTGTGTGCTGAAAAGGTTTTCACAAAATGTTTTACACAAATTTTTGAATCAGAATATATTTTTATTGAAAAGAAATAAGTTAATGAATGAGCAAATGATTATGGTGCATAAATACTTGGAAACTAAGGGATCAAATTGAGATAGTCTTTTCAGTTTGTGGTTTATGATATTAATCCATAATTTTCAAATATAATTATCTTAAACTCGATCTAGTTTGTATAATAGTTTTTTTAGATTTATGGTGATTTAGCGGCAAATTTTCGAATCAGAATATATTTTTATTGAAAATAAACCGAAATACATTAATGAACATCGATAATGGTACATAAGTACTTGAAAACTAAGAGATCAAATTGAGATAGCCTCTTCACTTTGTGGTTTAGGATATTAATCCGTAATTTTCAAATAGAATTATCTTAAACTCGATCTAGCTTGTATAATAGTTTTTTTCGATTTATGGTGATTTAGCGGCAAATTTTCGAATCACAATATATTTTTATTAAAAATAAACCGAAATACGTTAATGGGCAGCGATTATGGTGCATAAGTATTTGGAAACTAAGGGATCAAATTGAGATAGCCTCTTCACTTTGTGGTTTAGGATATTAATCCGTAATTTTCAAATAGAATTATCTTAAACTCGATCTAGCTTGTATAATAGTTTTATTAGATTTATTGTAATTTAGCAGTAAATCATCACCGCTCAGCTTACGTACTAATGTGTACAAATCACTAAAACATATTGATTGTTTTCATATCCTCAAATAATACACTACTCCCACTTGAACAGATTTGTCATATGAACGTGTTCTACGAACGGGTGCCGTTATATTAAATTATTCTAAAAAATATTAGCAACTATTCATAGCTATGAGATATGAAAATTATATTAATTACTAATTTAAATTTCTTGCACCACTATGCATAGCTCTATAAAAAGGAAACATCAAACCTTGATAAAACTTACCGACTTCTTTTTATTGTTAGGTTTAACAATAGAAGTTTGATTGAAGTTTTGTGAGAATTCCCAATGTGGCGAAGATAATATTGAAGCTACTTGAATAGCAAAACATTCCCAATCACAATAAAAGAATTATGATAAATACTACTTAAAATGCAAAACTATATTTGTCGAGACATTTATTCCCCTTACATATAATACAAATATGTTTTAGGGTTATTAGTTCAATGCAGTTGCATCAAGTTTATGATTTTCTATTAATTATTCTTTGAGGTTAGTTTAATGTAGTACATTGCATCTAGTTTCCAAATTCTCATTAATTATTCTTTGAGGTTAGTTCAATGCAATTGCATCAAGTTTCCGATTTCCCATTAATTATTATTTGAGGTTAGTTCAGTGCAATTGCATCCACTTTATGATTTTCCGTTAGTTATTCATTAAGGTTAATTCAGTAAAGTTGCATCCAATTTTCGATGTTTCGTTAATTAGTATTTGAGATTAGTTCATTGCATTTGCATCCAGGTTCCAATCTCCCATTAATTACTCCTTGAGATTAGTTTAATATATCTGCATCCAGTTTCTGATTTCCCGTTAATTGTTTTTCTAGGTTAGTTCGATAGTTTATAATTTCTATACAGTTTGCACACATGTAAGAGTCTGTTTTTATAAACTCACTTTCGTTTTGGGTTCCTAATTACTCATGTGAGAAGGCTAAAAAAGCAGACATTTATGCTTTGAGGTCAGCGCGATGCAGTTACATCCGACTCCTGATTTCCAGTTAACTATTTTTTAGGCTATTTCAATGCATTTGCATCCAATTTCTGATTTTCCGTTAATTAATCTTTGATTTTAGTTTAATGCAGTTGCATCCAGTTTTTAGTTTTCCGTTAATTATTCTTTGAGGTTAGTTCAATGCAATTGCATCCAATTTTCGATTTTATGTTAATTGTTCTTTGAAGTTAGTTCAATGCATTTGCATCAAGTTTCTGATTTCCTGTTAATTATTTTTTAAGGTTAGTTCAATGCAGTTACATCAAATTTATAATTTCCCATTAATTATTCATTTAGATTAGTTCAATGCAGTTTCATCCATTTTTCAATGTTTAATTAATTAATCTTTGATATTAGTTCATTGCATTTGGATTCAGTTTTTAGATTTCCGTTAATAACTCTTTAAGGTTAGTTCAATGCATCCGTCATTTAGTTTTACGATTATTTATGCTTTGAGGTTAGTTCGATGCAATTATATCCAGGTTTCTGATTTCCTAATTATTCTTTGAGATTATTTCAATGTATTTGTATTTAGTTTCCATTTCCTACCAATTATTCTATGAGGTTAGTTCAATCTGATTTAAATTCGGTTTTTGATTTTACTTAATTATTTTTTGAGTTTAGTTCAATGCATTTGCATCCAGTTTCCGATTTTCCATTAATTATTATATGAGGTTTGTTTGATGTATTTGCATACCGTTTCCGATTTCCCGTTAATTATTTTTCAGGGATTTTCATCCAATTTCTAATTTCCCATTAGTTATTATCTGACGTCAGTTTAATGCAATTGCACCCAGTTTCCGATTTTTAGTTAATTACTTTTTAAGTTTAGTTTATTGCATTTGCATAAAGTTTCCGATTTTCCGTTAATTACTCTTTGAGCTCTATTATGTATTTGAATCCAGTTTCCAATTTCCTTTTAATTATCCAATGTGGTGTGTAATACCAACTTCTACTGATTCATCTGTAGTGTCCTTGCAAACATGACATAAAAAGTAAATTATGCTTGATTTACTATGTGGGATCATCGAAGATTATCCAGTTCCTGATTTTCCATTAATTATTATTTAAATTATGCATGACTCACTATGTGGAATATTCAAAGATTATCTATGAACGAGTGTTGTTATTTTAATTATTCTGAAAAATATTTGCAAATATGCATAACTATTATATATTAATATTATATTAATCACTCAACCAAATTTCTTATAACGTGAAAACCTCACTCTCCATTAAAAAAAAATAACTCGCATTTGATAAAATCCTTCAACTTTATTTTGTTGTTTAATAATAGAAGTTTGATTGAAGTTTTGTGAGATTGCCTAATAAGGTGAAGTTCATATATATTGAAGCTACTTGAATAGCAATGAGTTCACAATCATACGGAAAGAGATAAGATAAACACAATTTTAAATGCAAAACTATATTTATCGAGATATTACCACAATATAACCCAACTATATTTTGAGGTTAGTTCAATGTATTTGCATATAGTTTTTGATTTTTCGTTATTTATATTTTGAGGTTAGTTCAATGCAGTTGCATCCAATTTTCAATTCCCGTTATTTATTTTTTGAGATCATTTCAATGTAGTTGCATCCAATTTCTGATTTCTCGTTAATTATTCTTTTCGATTAGTTCAATACATTTGCATCTAATTTCCAATTTCCTGTTAATTGTTCTTTGAGGTCAGTTCAATGCATTTGCATCCAGTTTCTGATTTCCCATTAATTATTTTGTGAGATTAGTTTAATGCATTTTCATCCAGTTTCTGATTTCTCGTTTATTATTTGATAAAATTGCATTTGCATCTAGTTTCCGATTTTCGATTTCCGTTAATTAATTTTTTAAGATTAGTTCCACGATTTTGCATCATGTTTCTAATTTATAATTAATTTTTCTTCGAGGTTAGTTCAATGCGGTTGCATCCGGTTTCGATTTCCGTTAATTTAATCTTTGAGGGTTGACTCAATGCATTTGCATCCAGTTTCGATTTTCCGACAATTATTTTTTATGTTAGTTTGATATATTTGTATCAAAGTTTTGATTTTATGTTAATTATTCTTTGAGGTTAGTTTAATGCAGTTGTATTCATATTCCAATTTTCTATTAATTACTTTTTAAGATTAGTTTAATACTTGTATTTGCATCCAGTTTCCGATTTTCAGTTAAATATTATTTGAGGTTATAGTTTGATGCATTTGCATCCAGTTTTCGGTTCCCCATTAATTATTTTTTTATGATAGTTTCATTCAGTATTATATATTTTTTAAAATATTTATCATTATTGCTTTGCCGCTATTTTTTTTTTAATTTTCTATTATATATTATGTGATGTTATTTTTTGTATAATTGTTTTTAACTATGTTTTAAAGCCATGTTAAGGATATATTTGAAATAAGCCGGTGCTTTATTAAAATTGTATGATCTGTAATAGGGAATTAGTTTCTACAAATCACATATTTTTAGCAATTTTTTTTATTTGATCAAATATATAAGAATTTGAATACTAAAAATGTTTGATTCGTAATAGAAAATTACCTTTTATAAATCACCTATTTTTTAGCAATTTTGTTTATTTATCAAATATATAAGAAGTGGAAATACACTCCAACTCTCAAAATATAAGAATTAAAAATACATTCAAACTCTCCAAAGAGGTTGTATGTACGTGGGATTGTAGGCTATTAGAAAAGATTATCTTTCATATTAGAGTTTCACATAAGAAAAAAAAAAAAAAAAAAAAAAAAAAAAAAAAAAAAAAAAAAAAAACTAACTCTCATATTAGAGTGCCACATAGGAGAGAGAAAATCATTTATTAGAGGTCTCTGCTTTAGTATATAGACTAGATTTTGGACCCGGACATACGCCCGGGATCTATTAAATATTTTGTGGGCTGAAAATGCTTTACAAAATGTCTCACACACATTTTCGAATAAGAATATATTTTTATTGAAAATAAACCGAAATACATTAATGACCAACGATTATGGTGCATAAGTACTTGGAAACTAATTAAGAGATCAAATTGAGATAGCCTCATCACTTTGTGGTTTAGGATATTAATCCGTAATTTTCAAATATAATTATCTTAAACTCGATCTATCTTGTATAATAGTTTTATTATATTTATGGTGATTTAGCGGCAAATTTTCGAATCAGAATATATTTTTATTAAAAATAAACCGAAATACGTTAATGAGCAGCGATTATGATGCATAAATACTTGGAAACTAAGGGATCAAATTGAGATAGCCTATTCACTTTGTGGTTTAGGATATTAATCCATAATTTTCAAATAGAATTATATTAAATTCGATCTAGCTTGTATAATAGTTTTCTTAGATTTATAGTAATTTAGCGGCAAATTTTTGAATCAGAATATATTTTTATTGAAAATTAAACGAAATACGTTAATGAACAGCGATTATGGTGCATAAGTACTTGGAAACTAAGGGATCAAATTGAGATAGTCTATTCACTTTGTGGTTTAGAATATTAATCTGTAATTTTCAAATAAAATTATTTTAAACTCGATCTAGCTTGTATAATAGTTTTATTAGATTTATAGTGATTTAGCGGTAAATCATCACCGTTCGGCTTACGTACTAATGTGTACAAATCACTAAAACAGATTGATTGTTTCCATATCCTCAAATAATACACTACTCCCACTTGAAAAGATTTATCATATGAACGTGTCCTACGAACGGGTGTCGTTGTATTAAATTATTCTAAAAAATATTAGCAACTATGTATAGTTATGAGATATGAAAATTATATTAATTACTCATTTAAATTTCTTGCACCACTCTCTATAAAAAGGAAACACCAAATCTTGATAAAACTAATCGATTTTTTTTTTATATTGTTAGGTTTAATAATTAAAGTTTTGTGAGAATGCCCAATGCGGCGAAGATAATATTGAAGATACTTGAATAGCAAGGTATTCTCAATCACAATAAAAAGAATTATAATAAACACTACTTAAAATGCAAAACTATATTTGTCGAGACATTTATTCCCCCTACATAAAATACAAATATGTTTTAGGGTTATTAGTTCAATGCATTTGCACCAAGTTTATGATTTTCCATTAATTATTCTTTGAGGTTAGTTTAATATAGTATGTTGCATCCCGTTTCTAATTTCTTATTAATTATTCTTTGAAGTTAGTACAATGCAGTTGTATCAAGTTTTCAATTTTCCGTTAATTATTATTTGAGGTTAGTACAGTGCAATTACATCCACTTTATAATTTCCCATTAGTTATTCATTAAAGTTAATTCAGTACGTACAGTTGCATCTAGTTTTTTATGTTTCGTTAATTAGTCTTTAAGATTAGTTCATTGCATTTGCATCCAGGTTCCAATCTGTCATTAATTACTTTTTGAGGTTAGTTCAATATATTTACATCCAGTTTCTGATTTCCCATTAATTGTTTTTCTAGGTTAGTTCAATAGTTTACAATTTCTATACAGTTTGCATACATGTAAAAGTCTGTTTTTATAAACTCACTTTCGTTTTGGGTTCATAATTACTTGTAATTATTCATATGAGAAGGCTAAAAAAGTGGATATTTATGCCTTGAGGTCAGTGCGATGCAGTTACATCCGACTTCCGATTTCTAGTTAACCATTTTTTTATGTTATTTCAATGCATTTGCATCCAATTTTTGATTTTCCGTTAGTTAATCTCTGATTTTAGTTTAATGTAGTTGCATCCAGTTTTTAGTTTTCCGTTAATTATTCTTTGAGGTTAGTTCAATGCAGTTGCATATAATTTTAGATTTTATGTTAATTGTTCTTTAAGGTTAGTTCAATGCATTTGCATCAAGTTTCTGATTTTCGGTTAATTATTTTTTGAGGTTAGTTCAATGCAGTTACATCAAATTTATAATTTTCCGTTAATTATTCATTTAGGTTAGTTCAGTGCAGTTTCATCCATTTTTTAATGTTTCATTAATTAGTCTTTGAGAATAGTTTATTGCATTTGGATCCAGTTTCCGATTTCATGTTAATAACTTTTTAAGGTTAGTTCAATACATCTGCATCTAGTTTATGATTATTTATGCTTTGAGGTTAGTTCGATATAATTATATCCAATTTTTTATTTTTCGTTAACTATTCTTTGAGGTTATTTCAATGCATTTGCATTTAGTTTTCGATTTTCCACCAATTATTTTATGAGGTTAGTTCAATGCAGTTCCATTCGGTTTTCGATTTTATGTTAATTATTTTTTGAGTTAAGTTCAATGCATTCGCATTCAGTTTCCGGTTTCTCATTAATTATTATTTGAGGTTTGTTTGATGTATTTGCATATCGTTTCCGATTTTTCGATAAATATTTTTCAAGAATTTGCATTCAATTTCTAATTATCCGTTAGTTACTCTCTGTCATTAGTTTAATGCAATTTGCATAAAGTTTATGATTTCCCATTAATTACTCCTTGAGCTCAGTTATGTATTTGAATCCAGTTTCTAATTTCCTTACAATTATCTAATGTGGTGTGTAATACCAACTTCTACTGATTCATCTGTAGTGTCCTTGAAAACATGACATAAAAAGTAAATTATGCTTAATTTACTATGTGGGATCATCGAAGATTATCTAGTTTTCGATTTCTCGTTAATTATTATTTAAATTATGCATGACTCACTATGTGGAATTTTCAAAGATTATCTACGAACGGGTATTGTTATATTAATTATTCTAAAAAATATTTGCAAATATGCATAACTATTATATATTAATATTATATTGATCACTCAACCAAATTTCTTATAACGTGAAAACCTCACTCTCCATTAAAAAAAAAAACTCACCTTTGATAAAATTATTCAACTTCATTTTTTTGTTTAATAATAGAAGTTTGATTGAATTTTTGTGAGATTGCCCAATAAGGCGAAGTTCACATATATTGAAGCTACTTGAATAGCAAGGAGTTCCTAATCATACGGAAAGAGATAAGATAAACATCATTGTAAATGCAAAACTATACTTATCGAGACATTCCCACAACATATAACCCAACTATGTTTTGAGGTTAGTTTAATGCATTTGCATCTAGTTTCTGATTTTTCGTTATTTATATTCTAAGGTTAGTTTAATGCAGTTGCATCCAATTTCCAATTTCCATTATTTATTTTTTGAGATCAGTTCATTGCAGTTGCATCCAGTTTCTGATTGATCGTTAATTATTTTTTTCGGTTAGTTCAATACATTTGCATCAAATTCCCAATTTTCTATTAATTGTTCTTTGAGGTCAGTTCAATGCATTTGCATCCAGTTTTTGATTTCCCATTAATTATTATGTGAGATTAGTTTAATGTATTTGCATCAAGTTTTTGATTTCTCGTGTTTATTATTTGATAAAGTTGCATTTGCATCTAGTTTCCGATTTCCCGTTAATTATTGTTTGAGGTTAGTTCAATGAGTTTGCATCCAATTTTCGATTTCCCGTTAATTATTTCTTGAGGTTTTGCATCCAGTATATTTTTTGAGATTAGTTCAATGCAGTTGCATCCGATTTTCGATTTTCCGTTAATTATTTTTTAAGATTAGTTCCACGCATTTGCATTATGTTCCCAATTTATAATTAATTTTTCTTTGAGGTTAGTTCAATACAGTTGCATCCAATTTTCGATTTCCGGTTAATTTAATCTTTGAGGGTTAGCTCAATGCATTTGCATCCAGTTTCTGGTTTTCCGACAATTATTTTTTTATGTTAGTTTGATGTATTTCTATCCAAGTTTCGATTTTCTGTTAATTATTCTTTGAGATTAGTTTAATGCAGTTGTATCCATATTCTGATTTTCTATTAATTACTTTTTAAGATTAGTTTAATGCTTGCATTTGCATCCAGTTCCGATTTCCCGTTAAATATTATTTGAGGTTAGTTCGATGCATTTGCATCCAGTTTTCCGTTCCCCATTAATTGTTTTTTGTCGTTAGTTTTATTCAATATTATATATATTTTAAAATATTTATCATTATTACTTTGCCGTTATTTTTTTTTCATTTTCTATTATATATTTTGTATAACTGTTTTTAACTATGTTTTGAAGTCATGTTAAGGATATATTCGAAATAAGTCGGTGTTTTATCATAGATACTAAAATTGTATGATTTGTAATAGGAAATTAGTTTATACAAATCACCTATTTTTTAGCAATTTTTTTTTATTTGATCAAATATATAAGAATTGGAACACTAAAAGTGTTTGATTCGTATTTCAACAAATCACCTATTTTTTTTAGTAATTTTTTTTATTTGATCAAATATATAAGAATTTGAAATACACTCAAACTCTCAAAATATAAGAATTAGAAATACACTCAAACTCTCTAAAGAGATTCCATGTACGTGGAAGACTATTAGAAAAGATTATCTTTCATATTAGAGTGCCACATAAGATAGAAAAAAATCTAACTCTCATATTAAAGTGCCACATAGGAGAGAGAAAATCCTTCTTTAAAGGTCTCTGCTTTAGTATATAGATAGTAGATAGTAGATATGGGACGGGTCCAATAAAAGGAGTTTACATGTAACCATAGTTTGGGATTTCGGAAATCCGACAAATCCAAAAATCGAAATTCATCAAATTTCGACCCCTATCATATTTGGAATTTAAATTGATTTCGGAATAATCAATATTTCGACTCTATTTTTGGAATTCCGGTTTTTTGAACCGCCATATTGGGCGGAATTCCGAGGTTTCATTCGGAATCACGAACACTGCATGTAACTAGGGCAGGGATCGGGTCGGATATGGCTATATCCGAATCTGAATCCGAATAGTTTCATAATATCTGAATCCGAACCCAAACCCGATTATATCCGAAATTAAATATTCGAACCCGACCTGAACCCGATTATATTCGACTAACCCGATCGGATAACACTAAAAATTCAAAAAAAACCCCAAAAATATATCCGAACCCGAACCCAAATCCGACTCGAATAAGTAAACGGATATAAAAATCGACCCGAACCCGAACTATTCGGGATCGGGTTGGATTCGGGTCAAACCCGACCCGATTCCCTGCCCTACATGTAACCGGATTGGAATGAGGGCTCAGGCCCATTTCTTCGATAACCAAGTCCTAATGAAACTACACTTTCTATTTACCAAAACAAAGTCGGTTTCTATTTCGGTAATCCAAATACAAAAAGGAATTGTAACGAGAGGAAACCAAAATAGGCCCTATAAATATATGTGCAAGACCATCAGCAAGTAAATACTTTTTGTTTGCTCTTCTAAAGAATGGATTTACTTTCACAAAGTGAACGCATTGCCAAGCTCTCTCTTCCTCTCTATGATATCAATGAAGCACAACGTTATGATCATGGTCTCCCTTCTGTCAAGAACCTTAACATTATCTATGATCATAATACAAAGAAAAGCAAGGAAATAGCATTCAACATGGAGGTTGAAGTTACACAGATCACAGAATGGCTCACCACTCCTCGAGAAGATGGTTCCAGGGTGCTACTTACTACACATGAAGATATAGACATGGTTAAGATACCTTTCAACCTTAATAAGTTGTTGAGTATAGATGGTTGTCGCAGTGATGTGCTCAATGAGTTTGTATCTGCCACCAATGTCCCTAAAAAATTCTGGAACATCTTTCACAAAAAACTATCCGTATTCACCCATCAGATAGCAGAAGCAGCATTGGTAAATAAGCCCAAGCCTGATAAAATCACGTTGATTTTGGAGTTAGAGGTTCGAACAGAAGCCTATGTAGCTTGTGGTGATGAAGAGGAAGCTATCCAACAAATTGAGAAAGATTTCTATGGTGGAATTGATAGTTCGAAAGTTTCTTCTGGTGAGTTAAGATTTATAAAAAAGGAGTTGGAGGAAGCTGAATGTCGAATATGTTTCAAGGAGTTGTTAGGGAAACTAGACATCACACGAATGCCTTGCAAACACAAGTTCCATAGAAGATGTCTTTATACACGGTTGCCAAAGAATAATACATGCCCGCTTTGTCTCGCCAGAGGTGGCAATTGAATAGCTATTAGCTTCTTAGTGATAGCATTATTTGTTCTTTTTATTACTTAGTTTCTTAAGGATTTTATGTAAGTGGTCATGCAGCAAGTATTCTAAATTGGCAGACCAGAGCATGTTATGATTTTGTATTCTTGAGTTTTATAATGAATATAAATTTGATCATAAACTTTGTCGTTGTGTTTTTTTTCTGTTTATGTGGTGAGATGGGCAGAGATGTAGCAAATAGCCAAATAGGCTCTAGTTCTCGTACACATAAGAACACTGAACAAGTGTGCGTATTCAATTGGCATGAGCAAGGCGTGCGTGCTGCAACTATTCAGCCAAAGTTGAGTACTTAGGCCATGCCTACCCAAGCCCGCAAGGCGCAAGCTCAAATGTTTTGATTTGTCCTCCTTTCTAGACCTCTTTCTGTCACGAGAACTCTGTTTCAAAAACTACCTCAAGCACATGACTTTTCCAAGCGCTTAATTCAATTGTTATGAACAAGCGCGCTCTGTCTACATGGGAATTTATCCACGAGTGTGATAAAATTTGTTACATCTGATGAGGCCTAAGCTTGCTCAAAAGCTTCTTCCATGTATCCCCATTCTCACCCCTACAAACATATATAGCAATTGGGAATAGCCCATTCTGTGCATCTAAGGCCATGCCACTTAGACAACATCCACCATATTTCCCTTTCAAAAATGACCCATCTAATCCAATCACAGGTCTACACCCATTGACAAACCCATCCAATGATGCTTTGTAAGCAAGCAAGAATCCAACAAACTCATCTGTTTCAGCATGTTTGTACCAATTCACTACACTTCCCTGATTCCTTTTCAATATCCGGTTTTTTCAATTCGGATACTACTTGCATAACTAGACTCATAATTCCCATTTATTTTCTCAAACATCATGACTTTAGATTTCCAAGAAGTGTAATAAGATAACTCAACTCCATATCTTCTGAAAACTTCTTTGTGAACATCTACAGGCTTCATATTTGGGTGATCTCTAAGGAAATCCTCAAGAACTTGCAACCCCCCCTCGAGCTTTGGCTTGTACAACATGATTCTTTCCATCACCTCACAAGTATGAGTCCCCACATATTTCCTTAACTTCACAAGATATAGTTGTCTATTGTGAGACTACATGCTACCTTCCAAGTGCATCCTTTAACCATTTCTTGATCCTCGAATGGTCTTCACCAATACAATAAATTATGTACCTCTTCTTGTCATTTTGCTTTTGCCCGGCCAAATAAGTTTTGTATTGCCAAAGTCTTAAGAAATTTCCTACATTCTTCCATTGACTTCCATTGCATGCCAGGTTTTAGCTTCAAAACAAGTTCCTGTTTTACATCTTCATCCTCAACACTGTGGTATTGTTCCTGGTACAAGTTGTTTGTGCAGTTCCCAAGACTATTAATCACATCATCAGCTTCTTCTTCAAGATCTGTTGCTTCATTAACCAAGTCATCATCATGTTCATCATCTTCTTTAGGTGTGTAATCTTCATCTTCATTATCAGATAAGTGGGTACTTTCATACCTAGCTCTCATGTCCACACATGGACCACCAGCCTCAAACTTCTGAAAGTACCTTCCAAGTGCACCTTCATCTTCACTCTCATCATTCTGTACAACATCTTCACTCACATCACTTTGTATTGCATCAACAAATGCTTCTCCGGTTTCAAATAACTCAGCAAACTCATTCACAACATCTTCTGCAGTTTGTTTTATCTCTTCATATCCATCTTCACCTTGATTAGTGTTATCAACATTGGGACTAATGGGAATTGGTTCATTTGGAGAAGCTTGGTTTATTGGAGAAGTTTGGTTTATTGGAGAGGAAAATCTAGGTGATCTTCTTACCTCAAAGTTAAGAATAGAGTGTTTGGTAGGTGTGCTTGGGCTTTGGGTTGAAACCAACTTGGACTTAGATTCTGTTGGAGGAAGAGAAGCTTGGTTTATTGGAGTGGAAAATCTAGGTGATCTTCTTACCTCAAAGTTAAGAATAGAGTGTTTGGTAGGTGTGCTTGGGCTTTGGGTTGAAACCAACTTGGACTTAGATTCTGTTGGAGGAAGAGAAGCTTGGTTTATTGGAGAAGGTTGTATAACTGATGGAGAGGAAAATCTAGGTGACCTTCTTATATCAAAGTTAAGAATAGGGTGTTTAGTAAGTGTCCTTGGGCTTTTAGACTTAGAAACACAAACAATACTGGGCTTCTTATATTGTTTGGCATTGGGCTTACTATGGAGCTTAGGTTTAGGGACTTCAGTAGGTTGCATCATATCTGGAGTGACCATGGTGACAAACAAATGAAACTTTTGATCCCTTTCTGCCTTAATAGTATCCCACATTTTCAGAACTCCAACATCATTGTAAATGGTAGTCAAAAACCCTCTACATATGCAATTAACACCATTAATAGGAACATCATCCCCCACAGATTTGTGAATATCTTCAATGAGCCTCATATAACTCAATTCATCCCCATCCAACATAAGATGAAACTGATAACCACCATGATAATCTAGATATCTCATTCTACCAGGCACTATTTGAATCCAGAAACCATCATAGTGTATTACAAACTCTCTCTGACCTCTTAAAGGTGAAGCCATAACTCTGGAAATGCATATTTATACAGAATCAATTACATACATACACTAAGCATACACAACATACATATAAACACATAGAACATGCATACAAACACAGACATCATGATTAAATAAGCTTTAACAATAGCAACATGCTAAATTTGTAAAATAAAAATATAATTAGACAAAACCCCCCATTTTTAACGTTCAATATGCACAATAAACCCCTAATTTGATGAAAGTCACAATTTTTTACAAGAAATTGGGGCCAATTTCTTGTACAAAGTAAAAATAGAACCTTAATTTGACGAAAGCCCCATTTTATGTGGTATAATTTGGGCTAATTTATGTTCAATTTAAAAAAAACCCCAAATTTCGAAAGTAACTGTAGTTACAAAACTACCACTCAGTAATTTCTAGGGTTTGGTCCCCACATTCCTTATTATATTCATCATTTTTTATGCATCACAACAATACAACAAAATTCCCACAAAATTACATGCAACACTAATATAAAGGTCGTATCTTTCCACACAATTGATACAACTCACACCTGTTCCAACGAAATGAAAAGCTTCCTTCCTATTGACTTAATCGAACACACTATTTTAAAGGGTACTGATGTTGGGTACTGATGTTTTAAACTTGCTTCACTTATACAAATGAGTTGAAGAGGAGATGACTTGAAGAGGAGTATGGTTTTGGAGTGGGTTGGAGTGAGAGAGACTGAGAGACAACAACTTAGTAAATGAGAGAGACGAGGGACAATAACTTGTTTTCACCCTTGTTTTCCCGCGTTCTCCACCACATTCTCGTGATATGTAAAATCTTGTGATATGTAACATTTTAATCCAAGGCGTCAATGTTTGTAACATAGATACGTGCCACGTGGACTTTTAAATCGATATCATCGAAATGAAATTTGTATTGGATTTCAAAATCGAAATTTTACGAAACCAGTATTTCCGAGATTCACATGCAAGTCACGTGAAGGGTAAAATTGCCATTTTGAAAATATGTTACGGAGCAGTTAAAGCTGACCAAGTCAACTAACAGAACTGGGGCCAAAAACGAATTACGCAACTTACAAGAGCCAAACGCTGAATATCCTATTAAAAGTGGGGCCAAAATCGAATAAACCCTTATTTTTACATAGTGAATTTTATTCTTGCATAAATAAATTTACATAGTTAATTTCCATTCACAACACTGAAAAAGAAAAACCCATCAAAAGAGCATCAAATTCTTATAAGAACTAAAGAACAAAAAGTCAATTACAAAAAAAATGGAGTCATGCATAATTGCATATCCAACCCCACCAGTTGAAGAAGAAGAAATTGCACAGATTTATATATAAATATCACAAACCCATACAAAATTGAATTGAAAATAAATTAAAAGAAGATTCCTCCTCCTCCAATTTAAATTTTCCTTCAAAAAATAAGTTAAAATGATGGATTCATCGATTCAAACTCAAATCTTTCAACGTTTAAAACTCCTCTCTAGCTCAAAACAAATCTAATTTCAGATTTAAAAGAAGCTAATTTCAGACAACACTTCTCAAAATCTAACGATATCGAACTTGATTGAAAGAGAATCCAAAGAAATCGCAAGTTGAAGGAGAAAACATGGAATGCAAATGAGGTTTTCTCCAAAGGGTAAAAGAGGAAGGAAAAAAATTAGAAAAATGAGAAAGAGACTGTGATTTTTTTCCTAATCTAAAAAACAGAGAGGTTATTTGGATAGCGCATGAATAATAGGGAGGTTATATGGGACGGGTCCAATAAAAGGAGAGGGGTGCAAGTGGATATCCAAATATTCGAATCCGATTCTTCGTATTCGAAAAATCGGATATTATCTGAAAATTTCGGATTCGGATTCGGATTCGATATTTTTTTTATGTCCAAATTGGTTTCGGATATTGACATATCCACATCCGAGAATATTCGATCTGATTTAAAAAATTAATAGTTATTATATATTATTTATTTATTTATTTTTTATTACACAAAATATTATATAAAATCATAAACTAATAATATAAAACTATAATAACAAAATAATAATAATAAATGACAAATATAATATTTATACTAGTTTTTATAGTGGTAAAATGAATTATTCAAAACAAATAAAATTTTAATTAATTTTAATTTTTGGATCGGATATTATTCGATATCCGTTTCGGATATCCGAAATCGGATTCGGATAATTTTTTTAATATCCATCGGATTCGATTCGATTTGGATACAGCCATATCCGCATCCGAACATATCCGTTTGCACCCCTAAGTTTACATATAACCATAGTTCGGGATTTCGGAATTCCAACAAATCCAAAAACCGAAATTCATCAAATTTCGACCCCTATCATATTTGGAATTTCTATTGATTTCGAAATAATTAATATTTCAACTCTATATTCGGAATTCCGGTTTTTTGAAAAACCGCCACACTGCATGTAACCGGATTGGAATGAGGGGCTCAGGCCCATTTCTTGGATAACCAAGTCCTAATGAAACTACACTTTCTATTTACCAAAACAAAGTTGGTTTCTATTTCGGTAATCCAAATACAAAAAGGAATTGTAACGAGAGGAAACCAAAATAGGCCTATAAATATATGTGCTAGACCATCAGCAAGTAAATACTTTTTGTTTGCTCTTCTAAAGAATGGATTTACTTTCACAAAGTGAACGCATTGCCAAGCTCTCTCTTCCTCTCTATGATATCAATGAAGCACAACGTTATGATCATGGTCTCCCTTCTGTCAAGAACCTTAACATTATCTATGATCATAATACAAAGAAAAGCAAGGAAATAGCATTCAACATGGAGGTTGAAGTTACACAGATCACAGAATGGCTCACCACTCCTCGAGAAGATGGTTCCAGGGTGCTACTTACTACACATGAAGATATAGACATGGTTAAGATACCTTTCAACCTTTATGAGTTGTTGAGTATAGATGGTTGTCGCAGTGATGTGCTCGATGAGTTTGTATCTGCCAACAATGTCCCTAAAAAATTCTGGAACATCTTTCACAAAAAACTATCCGTTTTCACCCATCAGATAGCAGAAGCAGCATTGGTAAATAAGCCCAAGCCTGATAAAATCACGTTGATTTTGGAGTTAGAGGTTCGAACAGAAGCCTATGTAGCTTGTGGTGATGAAGAGGAAGCTATCCAACAAATTGAGAAAGATTTCTATGGTGGCATTGATAGTTCGAAAGTTTCTTCTGGTGAGTTAAGATTTATAAAAAAGGAGTTGGAGGAAGCTGAATGTCGAATATGTTTCAAGGAGTTGTTAGGGAAACTAGACATCACACGAATGCCTTGCAAACACAAGTTCCATAGAAGATGTCTTTATACACGGTTGCCAAAGAATAATACATGCCCGCTTTGTCTCGCCAGAGGTGGCAATTGAATAGCTATTAGCTTCTTAGTGATAGCATTATTTGTTCTTTTTATTACTTAGTTTCTTAGGGATTTTATGTAAGTGGTCCTGCAGCAAGTATTCTAAATAGGCAGACCAGAGCATGTTATGATTTTGTATTCTTGAGTTTTATAATGAATATAAATTTGATCATAAACTTTGTCGTTGTGTTTTTTTCTGTTTATGTGGTGAGATGGGCAGAGATGTAGCAAATAGTCAAATAGGCTCTAGTTCTAGTACACATAAGAACACTGAACAAATGTGCGTATTCAATTGGCATGAGCAAGGCGTGCGTGCTGCAACTATTCAGCCAAAGTTGAGTACTTAGGCCATGCCTACCCAAGCCCGCAAGGCGCAAGCTCAAATAGTCAAATGTATTGATTTATCCTCCTTTCTAGAGGAGGGTATTGTCCTCTTTCTGTCACGAGAACTCTGTTTCAAAATTATCAGAGAAACATATAATATCCAAGATGAAGCATGGCGGCGTCCGTGACATCTGTTAAGTGAAAGACCGGGGCGGGAAGAAATGCTTCCAGTATCTTAGATTATTAACAAAATTACTATGCCTCATAGCAATACTTCTAAGAACACAAACAGATAATGGCAAAACTAATATTAATAAACCAATCGAGACAGATGATGTCTTTGCCCAAAAACCAATGTGTTTGATAATTCATTCTGTAAGGCTAAAGTAATGTATCAAAGTATCACACTTCCCTTTAAAATACTTAAACTCTGGTTACAACAATCTTGAAAGTTGTGTTGAATCATTGCAGTGATCCATTTGCTAATATATCTCAAAAGCATCTAAAGACTGACTGAACAAACAAAAAACGAAAACGGGGAAGCTGCATCTGTTGGAGCATATCACACACCTGCAGGAACTCCCCAAACCTTCTAATAAGCTTTTAAATAAATGCAGAGCGCCCTCCCCTCCGACCATGCCTGTCATATGCAGTGTTGAATTTGTCCACCAGTTCATTCATTGTGCTCGAACAGTTTGTGATCATAGCAAGGTAAGTTACCAGTAGGGTGTCATTGTATTCCATTAGGAAATCATCTTGAAACTTCTCAGACTCGATCGCTGGCAATCTCCTTAAAAGACTAGAAACTTGCCTGACCAATGAGTTCTCATAAGGAATATCACCTTTTTGCATAGCGAGCAGATAATGGTGAAGCACTCTGATTCTGCTATTAAGCATCTTGATGGCGCTATGTATGCCTGTAAGATGTGCAGCCAGTTGAGTTGCAGCTGAGCCTCCATCAGATGGTTTAAGATGTGCCACATGATCAACTGAGATCCGTTCTGCCTCTACAGTCTCAATAGTGTAACTTGAACGAACAAAGATTAGCTGTGGGATTCCATCTATGACATGCAATTCACTTTCATAAATGGTCAGAGGAAGATCCTTGTGTGCATGATTGATTGCAGGATTGAGAAGAACATAAAGTGGGCTTTCATTGATATCCATCAATGCTTTGTGAATTTGCATATCTGACTCCTGCGCATCACTTCCAGTCGAATACCAACCAAGGATATAGAAGTTTGGGAAAACCTTCTTATAGAGCTCTTGCTTCTTTTCCAGAAAAGGACGGTCAAGTGAATTTGTGGACTCGTCATAGAGGAGCTCAAAGCTGTTAAAGATCTCAACAGTGCGTCCCTTCTGGATACCAATGACACACCCAAAAACCCTTGGTGCTGGAGGCTGAGCTGAGCCTGATGCACCATTGGTGCCACCAACAAGTCCAAATTGGGACTGTGATTTCACTCTAGTGTAGTGATCAGAGATATTCAATATGACCAGTGGATGAAGCTTGAATGTCAATCCACTGCTAGAACTTGAAGTAGTAGCTGATGCCATTCTTCTGAAAGAGAAACCGTATCAAGGTCTAATAATGAATGAAAACAAATCTAGGGTAGGCATTAAATGCGTAGAGTCAATCCATTATATTCATACATTATCCTCGAAACATTGTCATCTTCCCATAAAAGATGAACACATTCACATCGAAATAACTAACCTACTACTAGCATTTAAGTAACTTATAAGAGCCTCAAAATTTGCAATCATTCGCAGCGTAACCATATTTCACATAATAATCTATACTGAAATCTAATTATACAAATATTTCAAGGTTGTGATTGTTTAACAAAGGGGATGGGCCACTTTAAAATTGCTCAATGTTTTCCTTCTATAAATCATACATTCACACTCCAACACCAAACATATTCAGTTATTTGAGGATCACCAATTTACCAAACTATATTACAAATAACTCAAACCATTAAAAGCAAAAAATCACAAAAAAAAAAAAAAACAAAAAAAAAAAAAAAAGGCCAACAAATAATAAAAAGTGTAAAGCTTTGTAATAGTAAGTTCGAGACCTTACCTCAAACAAATGGCTAGAGAGTGAAGTGAGTCTGATTCTGCTTTAGGGTTTTGAGATTGAGACTGAGAGAAAGAGATGGAAAAGAGGAGATGTGTAGTAAAAAAAGTAGGGTGTGTGTTTATAAAAGTGGATGCAAATAACGTGTTTGATAGATTTGGACTTTTTCTAATGATAAAATTGGGCCCATCCGGGATTTTGGGAGTTCATCAATTTAGCCCAAACACATAAATTGACGGACAATTTTAGTTTTGGGCCATATCAATTATAATATTTTCTTTTCTTTTAAACACCACTATTCATATATGATATACACTGTGGCTCTGCTTGGCAATAGAAATTGTCCAACCTGTAGAAGGAATAAGGCCCTGTATATTAGGTCTTAGTGTTTGGTCTGGTCCTTTTTATGAATTGGGGTCACAACTAATGAGTAGGGTATAAACCGGATTGATTGCGAAACTAGAAAAATCGTGTATATTGGATCTTTGGGTTTAGGTGAGATAACATAATACATGAGAAAAATACAGGAGAGAGAAAATAAAAACATAACTCTCAAAAGAAATTTAAAAAAAAAAAAAAAATTGGGTCATCTTCTCCATGTTGTTACTAACTTCTCTCCAACCTATCTATTCTTTCGATAAAATCAAAATCACAATTCATACTCACCCCACCACAAGTAATCCATTATTCTCTTCAAGTATTTTCGAATTGGTTGAAATCAATTAATCAAAATTTGTTATTATTATTATTTTTTTTGCTAACCGGGTGTCCTGGCCAGCTTACGCGCACCTCGACTAATCCCAGGGTCCTAGTTGGAAATTCGACCGGGGTACTGCCTCGCCACTGGCCTTGAGGGGAATCGAACTAGTGACCATTAGGGAGCAAACCCCAAATTTGTTATTAATTTTAAGTTGGGTTTTTTGTTTGTGAGTTTGAAGAAAATTCTCATTGTTTGTATTTTTATGGCGTCATGTATTCAAAAAAGATCTTAGAAGATTGGGTTTGTTGTCAACTATATATATGTGATAGGAAGATTTATTATTGTGCCAATCAAATTGAAACATTGCACTGATTTTGGACTAATCATTTCAAAACTTGTTTTTATATTTCCTATTTCAATCGTATACAAACATTGGACAAGGCATAGAGAAGACAACGAAAGTGAGACCAAACTACTTCCATTCCCACTTTGTGTTGTTTGTACATCTACTGTGTTGGATCACCTAAACTAGGTTGGCTACTACACATTTTTATACTGCCAAACAGAGCTTGCATGTGTATACCAACCATAGTTCGAGATTTCGGAATTTTCAAAATTATGAAAGTTTGAAAAACCAAATTTGACAATATTTCGACCAATGTTATAATTTTGATTTCCACAAATTTCAGAATGATCAATATTTCGACCCTATATTGTTTTGTTCGTTTTTTTGGAAAACCGAAATATCGGACAGAATTCCGACATTCCATTCGGAATCATCAACACGTAGTGATACCACACTATTATGCATGTGTATAACACACATGCATATATCATTATACATGTGTATACATGTGCATAAACACACATGCAAATACTACTATGGGGTACAACATGAAATAAATAATAGTGTGGGATTAGTCGAGGTGCGCGTAAGCTGACCAGGACACCCGGTTAGCAAAAAAAAAAAATAATAATAACAAATTTTGATTCATTGATTTCAACCAATTTGAAAATACTTGAAGAGAATAATGGATTACTTGTGGTGGGGTGAGTATGAATTGTGATTTTGATTTTATCGAAAGAATAGATAGGTTGGAGAGAAGTTAGTAACAACATGGAGAAGACGAATTTTTTTTTTTTTTTTTTTTATTTCTTTTGAGAGTTATGTTTTTGGAAAACCGAAATATCGGACAGAATTCCGACATTCCATTCGGAATCATCAACACGTAGTGATACCACACTATTATGCATGTGTATAACACACATGCATATATCATTATACATGTGTATACATGTGCATAAACACACATGCAAATACTACTATGGGGTACAACATGAAATAAATAAAATTTCTCATGTTAGTCTTAACATAAAATGTTAATGCGGTAAGGGTCAAAAACAATATTGAAAAGTCACATGGGATTTTAATTTAACTGCTAAACACTTAAATGAGATTAATATCGTCTTTCAGCAATGGTCAACCCGATTTGTCCTTAAGCCATAATTATTTGTCCTAAATTAATTCCCAATTTTGTCTTATGGGCATGTTCTATGTAGATTTTAATCTCATCCTCTTTAATTAAGTGAGCGGCGCGAACGTGGAGTGAACATTCTGGCCGTGGGGTATGTGGCCAAAATGTCATTTGGTTGGTTTTTGTCTGTCCTCATCTATTCTCTTCGTTAGTAACTCTTCCCTCTCCACTCTTTACACCTTTCCAATTCTCCGCTCACGCCCCACTGCTATGTAGTATACTAATAGGGGTGGCCAAAATCAAAATAACCTCTCCCTAGTCATTTCGGTAATTCCAACCCAACGGAATATGTCGGTAAAGTTTGGAATATCAAGTAATGCAGAAAGGTTTTTTTTCAGTTTTGGAGATACAGATAGAAGTGTAAAAAAAAACCGTTGACCCATCATCCAGTAGGGTATCCGGTCTTCACCCGCCACCCAAACCCGCACCGACCTGAAAATAGACCCTCTCCCGCCACCCATTTTTTTTGCTCAATAGGTGTAGTTCTATGCTCAAACCCGACCGTCGAAGCCTCCTCCGACTTCACTCGCAATTTGACCAAGCACAATTTCAAGACTCTAACTCTAATATTTTTGTAGTTTGTTTATATTTTCTTTTAACTTTTGTAGGAATTTGAGAGATATGAATACAAACTTATGAGTCCAACATCAATTTCAAATATTCAAATTTGAACATTGGGCAAATATCAAAAGTTCAAATTCAACTTTCAAATTTTGGAGAAGATGAATCATTCATCATTGTATTAATTTTGAATTATTTTTGTTTATATTTTATTGTTTTTGTACCCTCCTCCCATATTTATTTTATCATGCTATGGAAAATAATCAATTTACAAATGGTAAATCACACGAAATAAATTTCAAATTCGAGATATGGTTTTGGGTTCAAGTTCAAGTTTTTTTTTTTTGTTTATTTTTTATTGATTGATTTCATTTTTTTTTTTATATTGGGAATTGGAAATATATTACTTGTCGTTTTTAGGTGAAATTGGGTTAAAATGATAATTTCCATCCGAATGATCCTCTACCAACAGCTGACCCAACAGGTAATGCAAGACATAACACTTCAACCCGGTTTTTTTTATCCCTGTACAGTCTTTTGACCCGACCCGGCCCACCCCGTATTACACCCCTAGATACAGAGTCCTTTCTCTTCTCACTTCTTACTTAACAAAAACATGCAGCCGCTCATTTCTCCACATCATCCTTTACAAAAACTTCTTCTTACAACAACTACTCATAATAACTTCTTCTTCTTCTTCTTCATGTACTCTTCTAAACACTTACGTAAACTCACACCATGTACTTCTTACTACTCACTTCATACTTGCCACTCACGCCAACTGTTATCTGCTTTCCCAACAACTCAAAAACCCAACTATTTAAACTTTAGTATAAGGAAATGTGGAGTTAGTGATGATGCTTATCAAAAAATGCCCAGGCCAGGTAACTGTTGTAAAAGAATTTATTATTTTTTTGAATTTTTGCTCAGTTTTTAGCATAACTGATTAGTTTTAAGAGATGATGAACTTTTGTAGTACTAGTGAAGCAAGGAGAGATAGATTCAGCTGAATCAGCACGATTTGTAATTCTAAAGAAGAAACTGGAAGGTGCAGGGATTAACTGTGATAATTGTTATCTTGGACAGCATAATCGCTTAGTATGCCCAAAGGTAAAATTATTTTTAGTTATACTTTACACTTTTAATGTTAGAGGAGTACTGATAATTTGAAGAGTCTAATTCGTTCAGTGTGAATAGTAATTTGGAATGGTGTGTTCATGAAACTTATTATCCTTGGTTTGGGATTGCTAGATTTTAGTTTTTTTTCCTGTGTTTTACTACAAAAGCCGTAGTTATTTTATAGATATACCTCTTCCACAACCCCGTCTTACTCTATCATTTGATGTACTTGAATAGAATTTGTATGATTCAAACTTTTAGTACTCTAGTATTCTGTGATAATGAGCCAACATTGACTAGTTGGATGTGGCCAAAGCAAGTGATTTGGTACATTCAGTTTTAAGTCTTGCGCTAGTTGATTCAGTTTTATACTAGCTAGTTAAGGTTAGCGTTTTACACTGTCCAATTTTAGTTCAAGAACTAGGTGGTTTGGCATACAGGCTGTGGAGTATTTCTTAGATTCTTAGTACCTGGATAAAATTATTAGTCTCTACATACTTTGCATTTGTTCATAATGGAACTGAAACCGAACTGAACTGAAACCCTGCTTATTTCCAAATTTCTTATTTTTGATTCCTTAGTGTGATGGTGGAGTTACTAAGGAGAAGAGCTTCCGTCTTTTTATTTCTCAAGATGCGTAAGTTTTTCTTTTAGCTTTTCCATTTCGTTATGTCCCTTTTCCTAATCCCCCACCCTCCTCTTTCCCTCCATTCATCTATTTCGTTTTTACCTTATTTTTTAATGTCATAGGAATCGTGCTATGTGGCAGTGCTACAAAGCAAAATGTGGTTGGAGAGGCCATGTTAATTAAGGTGATTTGTTGTTATTGATTTTTTTTAGAACTACTTTAGTGCTTCAACGTTTGAAAAAAATCTTGTATCTCGCTGATTTATGCTTGGTTGTGCTTAGGCCTTTGAAAGTGGCAAGGAGACATATAGTAACCCCCGGAAGAAATTGCTGAAGTCATATGCAATAAAGTAATCACAGAAGAAAGTATTGGGGTAGAAGTGTGGAACCACTACGTAGTGAGGTATATGTTGGCATTCACCTTCTTTTCATCTGTAGCTATATTCTATACATTTTCTTCTCAGTAAGAACTCTGAAGTTAAATTCTTTTGACTATGCTAAAATCCATGTCTGGAATTGTTTGATTTCTTTTCATTTTCATCAGCTTATCCTTAGTTGGAATATTTGCACGAGTCCTTTTATGAGTATCAGTTATATTCACGAACTAGCCACTCTGTCTGTCCTATGGTTGGGCCTGAAACATGGAATTGTTTCTTTTAAGTGAGTTTCCCATAAATTATGATATTTTATATTCTCAAAATAATAGTTTCGAAGTATTCTGTGTTTTTCGATTTTCAAAAGAATATTATTATTGGACTGTCATTCTATATGGCTCCCTGTGATGGTATTTAATTGTGGAATATCAACTAAATGGCATGAACTGGAACATATTATTACTGTATTTAATACTGAAAATCTAAATAACCATGTGTAATTTTCTGTAGCTCTCTGTTATGCTAAAGCAAAAACTTATTGTGTAATTTAGTGTAGCTCTCTGTTATACTAAAGCAAAAACTTATTGTATCCATCCACATGCAAGCACGCAGTTTGAATGAAAATAATAATAAATAATATAATTCTTATAACAAGTATTGTATGGTAACAATAATAACAGTGCATCACCAATGGTAAGTAAGTTGTATGCATCGTTGCATATTCATGGTCCTGCTTCATTCTCTGCCTTCAGATTTTTCTTTAGAGTTGTAAGCACTTGGCCTATATTCACTCCAAATCCCCTTTTTCAAATCTTTGAATTCTATAGTATTAGAACCTGCAATATTAGTAAAAGTGCAATGCTAGTGTCATCTCTTAGTACGCAACCCTGCAATAATTATGCATTTGGAATCAGGCTTAGCAACTTTAGGCTCACCAATGACGCCATCTATGTGTGCACTATATGAACAGTGCAGCTATAAGCATTGTGAATTCATTATAATCACCTAACATTAAACACTTGAACTATGGATAATGCTCACAGTCCAACATTTTGTAACTTTAATGAAAAACTGTAGTCATGGGCATTTTGCAGCTTAAGCAGGGGTGGCAAGCAAGTAAAGGAATGGAAACTGAGATTGCTTAGATAGAAACTTGCCCATCCCTCTGGAACTCTAGATGACTATTGCAACTGGATGAAGAGCGCACGCAATTATTTAAGTACGAATACCAAAAGCAGGATCTAATGTTGGAGAAAAAGCAATCTGAGTACCAAGAACCATAATATGGGTACCTCAAGTGGCAGAAGCTGACTGCAGTTTCTGAGAGTTTATTAACTTCGCCTATATACATCAGGTTGGCACCTTGAATTTGTAGCAGACTCGCTGAAAAAGAAAATTGTTTACGCACGTTATCTGTTACCAACTTACCATTTTCATTTGGATTGAACACCAATTTTTTTTGTACTACTTTTTTCTAGTAGCTTGGAGTCTGTTCCGCACCTAAACACTTCCTATAAGACATGCTGAAAACTATCCTTGCTAGAATTCGTGCTAGCACCAATGCATCATTTTTTTTAAATATATATTCTGCTCATATCTCAAATTAAACTGTAGAATTCAGATTGAATCGATTTGAATAATCTGTGTGTATCCTAATTTAGTGACGGGTTAAAAATCAAATGAAACTCGAGTTTTGCTTGGATTGTCATGCCTCACTTTAGACTCAGCATGACTATAAGTGAAACTCAAATGGAAATCTAAGTCGGTTTTGTGTAGCATGACATGTAGCATCACTTTAGATCTTAAGTCGTTCATGCAAAGCATAAAGGTTAGGATTTATACTTCCCAGTGTCACCATCTCTTACTATGAAGTCTGTTTCTAAACTACTAATAATACCAAGTAAGATTTCAATGTTGTTTATCCTCAAAATTGAAGGAAAACAATGAGCTTTTTAGCATATTATATTTCAAGCCATTTCATATCAAATTTGATATTCAGGATATATTTCAGAACAACAACAAAGAGTAGGAAGGACGAGAAAGTGTGTATCGACTCTTAAGAGCTTCATTCAAATCAATGGCATAACCACATAGTGCCCAGTGCAAACTCAATAGTGAATCACAAAACTCTGTTTTCATTTCAGCAACAAGAAGTGCAAAGTTTGATATTCTAAAATTTTCCGTTCATGGATTATGGCCCGTCGGCAAATTTGATAGTCGGGCCATATATCCGATCATGTCACTATAGGCAGATTTCAAACTTTTCACAAGCTTAAGTTTGATGCCCCGCTATTGTATTTTTCACTACAAAACCATGTAACCAGCTATAAGTTGTGTAGTAAAAAAGGTAGAGTGTGTTTATGTTAGGATCCTGGTTAAGTAATTGACTTTCTATTCCTTGACAACTCCGGTTTTCAAGAAACATTGGTCAGTTGCTTAACATTTGGTATCAGAGCCAACATTTGAACTTTGGGAGGGGCAATCTAGAGGCTGGATTAAAATGTTTGGTATTTAAAAAAAAAAAATGCGCCAAGTCATTGAATACTGATAGGTGAATGGAGTCGCCATTCAGTTGTCGATAATGGAGGGACTTTGGAAGCTTGGTTTTTCAAGGAACACTATTAAGTTGCTTAACAATTTATCAAGTGAGCAAAATATTTTTGGGAAGGGTGGGAGGTAGTAACCAAAAATATAGTTTGGTAAGTTTCTATATGTCTGTCCTCAGTCTTTCGTTTCCCCTCTCTCTCTCCCTCCTTCTTTCAGTGAACTGAGCGAATTCTTGGTTTTGGTTTCCAACATGCAACAACCCCTCTCTCTTCTTATCCTTCTTCACTTGCTCAACCCTCAACCCATCTCTCCCTCTCTCTTCTCCACCCTTTGCTCATGCCGCACTGTTTGTCAGTTATTTAGTAAAAATTGGGCCCACCACGTACGCTGTATCCTAAATGCCGATATCTACGATATTTCATGACATAACTGAAAACCTAATAAAGAGAAGAAAAACATCATAATTTTCTCCGAAATGTTCATAAACAAAAATCTCATTCCTTAAACCCTGTCTTCTCACTTCTTACCTTAAACTTAAAAAAAAATGGTGCCACTCATTTCTCCACATCGTCCATTACAAAAACTTCTTCTTACAACAACAACTCATAATAAAAACTTCTTCTTTATGAACTCTTCTTCTAAACACTTACTCAAATTCACACCATCTGTTTCTCCTTCTTCACTACATACTTACCACTCACCCCAGCTGTTGTCTGCTTTCCCAACAACTCAAAAACCAAACTTTTTAAACTTTAGTATTAAGAAATGTGGACTTAGTTATGCTGCTTACCAAAAAGTGCCCAGGCCAGGTATATATATTTTTGGAATTTTTATTCATGTTTTGAGATAAATGATTAGTTTTAAGAGATGTGCTTGTTGTTTTTTTAGCGAAAGACGGTATCTTGATGTTTAGTATGTTTTGTAGCATGTATGATTTTGTTAGATACATTATACATTTTAGTAAAGAAGAAATGACTGGTACTTTTTTAGGTTTTGAATTTGATTTTGTTAGATACAATACATTTTAGTAAAGGAAATGACTGGTAAATTTGAGATTGAGAGATTGAGACGCTTGAATCAGCACGATTTGAAATTTTGAAGAAGAAACTGGAAGCTGCCGGGATTGATTGTGATACTTGTATGGTTGGGGAGTATAATCGGTTAATATGCCCGGAGGTAGAATTTATTTAGTTATGCTTTTTATAATTTTAATATTAGATGGGCACTGTTAATTTGAAATATGAGTCTAATTTGTTCAGCGTGAATATTAATTTGGAATGGTCTGTTCATGAAAATTAATTTAGTTTGTTAGATACCTTTGTTTGGGATTGATGGATTTCAGGTTCGTTCATGTGTTTTACTGCAAATATAGGGTTAAATCATTTTATAGGCAGCCCTTCCACAACCCTGCAGGAAGTACTTGCATAGATTTATACGATTGAAGTTTTTTGATAATCTAGTAATCAGTGATAATGTGCCAAGATTGACTGGTTGAATGTAGCCAAATCTAATGGTTTTATTTGTTTATTTTTTTTGGTCTCATGCAAGTTGATTCAGTTTTATACCGGTTAGCATTCAGTCAATGACTGATGCTGTCAAATGTTAGTTCAAGAACTAGGTGGTTTGGCATATTGGCTGTGGAGTAGTTTAGTAGATTCTTAGTCTCTGGATAAAATTATTGGTCTACATACTTTGCATTTGTTCAGAATGGAACTCAACTGAACTGTAACCCTGTTTATTTCCAACTTTATTTTTTTGTTTATTTTATTGCTTAGTGTGATGGTGGAGATACTAGGGAGAAGAGCTTCTCTCTCTTTATTGCTCAAGATGTGTAAGTTTTTCTTTTAGCTTTTCTCATTTCATTTGGCCCTTTTCCTTCTCTTCCCCGCTCCCCTCTTTTCCCTCTATTCATATATTTTTTTTTCACCTTAGTTTTCAATGCTGTAGGAACCTTGCTATGTGGCAGTGCTTCAGAGCAAAATGTGGTTGGAGAGGCCATGTTAGGGTATGATTTATTTTTATTGGATTTCTTTAGAACTACTTTAGTGGTTCAACATTTGGAAAAATTACTGGTAATGAAATATCCTTGAAGCTTGCTGAGTTATACTTGCTTGTTCTTAGGCCTTTGAAAGTGGCAAGGAGACATATAGTAACCCGGAAGAAATTGCTAAAGTCAAACGCATTCAAGTGATCACAGAAGAAAGTATTGGGCTAGAACCACTATGTAATGAGGTACATGTTGACTTCCACCTCTTTGCATCAGTATCTATTCATTTGCTTCTCTGTAAGAACTCTGAAATTATATTATTTTGAGTATACTAAAATCCATGACTGGATAATTGATTCTCATCGGCATATCTTTAGATGGAATGTTTGCACGAGTCCTTCTACGGACATCAGTTATATTCAGGACATATACTTCCTAGCATGTGTATTTTTCAAAATATTATACATTTATGCTTTTGCGACCAGAAATAGACAGCGCAATAACAGCAGAAAAAATAAAATAATAAACTTATCTTAAGATATTGAAAACGGGTAAAATCTAGGCTCGATGTTTACGTGCTTTCCTGAACATTAAAAATAGCTCAAGGACTTCAACCATTCAGGACTCGAGAATCACTTGGTGTTTGATTCATGGCTGAAAGCCTGAAATAGTTTGAAAACCCTGACGAGTAGCAATGTTGATATACATAAACTGGAATTTCCCTGTAAGTTGGTGAAAATGCCCAGATGATCTCATGGAAGAAGGTTATAGGTTTCTTCAATAGTTATCTGACCTTAAAGCTAAATTTTGAATTAATGTAACATTATGGTCATTAGCGATATGTTATTGGAGATTCACTTAGACTGATATAGGGTGCGATAAGGTCTAATAGTTTGTTATCAACTCTCTCGTAAGTCAGTTGTAAATTGAGCGAAAATTTAACTACTTGATGCAATTTCTTTTGGTAGCAATGTAGCATTATGTTACATAATTCTGACCTCTTTTTCTCTCTTTGTTCCTGCAGCTACTTGCATACTTTTCTGAACGAAATATATCGGGGGAGACCTTGCGAAGAAATGGTGTTATGCAAAAAACTGGGTCTGAGGTACACAAATGTTTTATTTGGACATGATTTATGTCTTATGATGTTATGAGTCAGCATGTGTTTGGACTTTAGAAGAGCCCGGTCATTTTGTTGAAGTGGTGGAGCCAGTAATTAAATCAAAACATGAATCAAGATGGGTGGGTGCAAATCCTCTATTTGTTGGCCGTTTGATGTTTATGCAGTCAAGATAGAGAATATTGATTTCACGTTTTCGCTTTGCTGTGTTCGTTACAATGAATACTTGGGTCAAAATTTCCAGTCAACTGAATATCTTGTAGCAGCTACTTAGAAGAGTAAGTAAAACTTAGTCAGGTAAATGATATAGATTGAAGTATCAGGGGACATTTGAAGAGTCATAATCATCAATCCATTACTTAATTTATTTTTATACCATAAGTATTCCTTGGAAGCACCCCAAGTGTTACTCCTTAGACACAGATGAGGCACTTTAACTGAAGAGTTTCAATTGTTAGGATTCTTCCATTGGCACATTAGACCTGATTTCAAGTATTTTAGTCAGTGTTCCTGGTCCAATATGTCTTCACATTCTCACTTTGAAAGGGATTCCGCAACCACATATAGTAAGGAACTAACCTTCTGTTTATTTTGATGATGTCAATACGCCAGTCCACCATTTTGTAGCACTTGATCACTTGGGATCACATAGCTGGATGAGATAATTATGTCTGTGGTATGCTTATTAGCTTTCATTTAGCATGATAATGATTCTAACTGGCTGTCACTTTTGCTCTGAAATGTCCTGAACCGGAACAGTTATCAGGCGAAGTTCCAGAATTGATGGATCCATTTTATCCAATTCATGTTCTTTGGTTCCTATGATAACCGTCCCAAAACAATTAGAGTGTGTTCTGTTTTCATAGGTATTCGTTATGCCTTAACAATTTGTTTACAAACAGTCCAAACATCAAAATTATTTGAAACAGATTGATCAGCACTGTTTTCTTTCTTTCTCACCAGTTACTTGGTGGCATTTCACCTCTGGCAAATATGTTTAAGGAATTTTGGTATTTTTACACTATCAATTTAATTAAGTAAAAATGAAAACAAGATTTAATTCAAGCAGTTCTGTAATGTTTGGGGAGCAGTTCCACATGAATGAATACATTGGTAATCTTGCGGACATGACATAATAAAATAAGATGGTGCAAATGTTATCTAGGTGACTAGGTTAGAGAAAGTAACATCTTAGTCGATTGTTTTATGTTTGAAGTATTTGGTTTTCATCTTATTTGACAACTGTTTAATTCTTACAGCAGGTTGCTATTGCATTTACTTATAGGCGAAATGGAGTCCTAGTAAGTTGCAAGTACCGGGACATAAACAAAAAATTCTGGCAGGTAGTTATTTTTATACGGTACCCTTAGTTTTAAATTTGCAGAAAATGTTTTATGTAGCCATAACTGCAAATATGAGTTTATGTTGGAATGTTTTTTCTGTGACTAAAATCTATTCAGTGCTATTTGTTGCTCTAAATGTGACACATTCTTGAATGTGTGTGGTCTTTGGAAATTGCGAATGAGTTGCTAATTGGAGCTATAGAAGTAATATATGTCCATATATGTATATGTACAACAGTTTTAGCTGTATGAGGCATTTATAGTAGCCTAAGAGCTTGATCTTGGATTTCAGGATTGCTTCAGCTACAGGAAATGAATATGTCAGTTCTTGTTTTCCACTTAAAGACAGGCATACTTAATTTGTTATATCTCATTAATCATTGAGACTGTGTTATGTGTGTTAACCTTTTACGCAGAGCTTCATGTGAGATGCATACACTGTGACAAGTCAAAGAACTACTTTTAAATATCTATCATCTTTCTGGTTTACATTCAACTTACGGTTTTTTATGGACAAAAGGAAAACTCGAAATGCATTATTAGGAACTTTAGAACTTTCATTTTTGGGAATATCCATGCATAGTTTGGTTGATGTCCGTCTCTGTATAGTAGCAATATCCTGTGCCTTCTGGTACTAATGACAGAGGGACGCCCTTGGTAATACTTTATAGATTTTGATATTGCCGTTTGATATCATTAGAAAGGTTTGAATAAATTGTTTCTAATTACATCAATTTCATCAGAAACCAATATGTAGATAATTTATGATTTTTCAAACTCTTAAAACTGTAAAAGTACTAAATCACTCTTATGTTTTGCTTTGCCTTGAACATATTGGCCAATTGACTTATTAACCTCCCCCTGGCCCCTACCGTAGTCCTCCATAAAAAAACCGTGGAAGTTGAGAAAATATGCTCAGCTATTTGTCTTTTTTGAGTTATTGACTTAACGGTGGGCCTTGTAACATTGATGACGACACTTTAGTGTAAAATTATTTTATTATGGCTTCTCTAGCTATCCGAGATTTTTAAATGTCAGACTGCTGTTCAGAATTTTTTTTGTTCCAATATTATTCCTTTAATTGGACGGCATAACCTAAAAGTTTTGTGAAATCTGATACTAGTTACTGTCTAGACCTTCATGAATTTATACCTATATGATTTAATTTTCTGTAGTGCCATTCAGAAGTTTATACAAGCATTTACTTGTCTGTATGACCACAATTAACTGGACAGGAATGCACGGTAGACTATTTAGTTTCCTGTATAAAATTTTCTCATATGGGGGATTCCAAGCTAAAGAGATCTTGTATGCGGGAACTTCTGGGTTACCCTTTGTTAGGTTCTCTGGTCACAGCTGTACTATCAGTTGTCCTTGTCATTTTACGTAGAACTTGTCTTCAGGCTATTTTGTTAGCAATATATGTATGTTATATAAGTTACGCCTGATATAGAAGAGATTGTGCTTTGTTTCTAATTTGTTTGTCCAGGAGAAGGATACTGAAAAGATATTGTATGGACTGGATGACATAAAGGAAGAGACGGATATTATCATTGTAAGTTCTGCCTCCATCCATTGGCTAATAAATATTCATTACTGTTGTCTTTTTATTATTATTGTTTCTATTGTTATTTGTTATCATTATTAGTAGGATGGTTATAAATTATTTTTATTGTCAATATTATTATTACCACAATAATAGGTTGAGGGTCGATATAGTTACTTTGGATATCAGTCATTTTGGCTACTCAGATTGTTTATTGTAATTATTATAGGTTGAGGGTGAAATTGATAAGCTTTCAATGGAAGAAGCTGGCTTCCGTAACTGTGTCAGTGTTCCGGATGGGGCACCTTCAAAAGTTTCAGAAAAGATGCCATCAGAGGAAAAGGTCTGTTTCAATCATAATTCGTAAAAATGTTGGAAGGTCCTATATGTGGGAAATATAGAAATAAATCAAATGATATGTTTATTGAGTCTATCTTGTATGCTGTAACACTATTGAGCTGCATGTTTTACCCTAGAGAATAGAGATAGTACTAAAGGAACAAGAAAAGTCATTGAGGCCATAGTTACAAATTTATAACAAGTTAGATATCAACACTAAAGTACAAGGAACTGGCATTAAGATATAGATATAGCAATATGAAATCATCAATTCAAAATTGGAATGATGGATGAGAGCAAACATCTTAGATTTGTGTCCACTGAGGCTATAGTCTTGTGTCCATGTATAAAAGTGTTGAGGTTATAATATGAATGTGATTTTCTTAATGAGGCATTGAGGACCTATTGTCTATTCTGAGTTAAGGCTCAATTCATTTTTTTCAGTATCAATTTAGTGAATTTATGAGTGAAAAAATGACATGAAAATCCAAAGTAGTTGCAACTTGTAATACACAGTGATATGTTAGCTGAACTCAACAGAATTACATGCAGTATCTAAACTAGTAGTACACATTGAATTGTTAATCCTTTTTTTGATAGTTTTTATTAATTTATTACTATTATTTTATTATTATTTTTATTTTTTAAATAGTTAGAATTTGATTCCCTAACCCTTAAATTACCTCTTTTGCGACGATGGTGGGAAATAAACGTAAGACCTTGAGTCCAACCTCCCAAGTTTTAAAATTTATAATACGTAATCTTAATCTTTGGAGCATCAAACCCCATTGACAACAAGTAGTCAGTAGAGCCCCCCCCAGGAACTTATGAAACTAATCCGTATGCTTTAAAATCTTGATGTGGGACTAATAATCTTGACACAGATCCTCACGTGTGGCAAGACTTGAGCCTAACACTTGGGCTTTATAATTGTAACAGGCCCCAGGAAATTATATATTACCTGTTTGCCACCACATTACCCTGCGAATCCATGATCATATAATGCAAGTATCAGTAGCTTACTGGACAGGGCCGTACATATCATGATACAATAATGGTCAGTGTGTGGAAATATCTGGAAATCTTTAATATTGAAGGAGCAATATCCTAACCTGATAATAGCGGCACATGGAACAAGGCTGAATTTGTCTGATTGCAAATATTAAATTTGATCTTCATTTCCTTCCTAATATAATTTCAGCGATCTTTGTAAAGTTTCATAATATTTTGATTGTGTTTTACTGTTGATTTCACACTATTAGTATAGGGAGTGAACTTTGCTTTGAGTGCTTCTCATTTTAATGACTAAAGCTAACACTCCTGTAGCGTTTCTTGCAAAGCTAGGACACGAAATACCAGTATTTGTGGAATTGCAAAGATTATTTAAGCAAGGTGACTACTCCTAGTGCCTCCTTACAAAGAAAAGTTGAGTTACTGCAGTTCTGATTCTTATGATATATGTTGTGTATTTTCAACACTCCTAGGCATCTCGTATTATCCTAGCAACTGATGCTGATGCACCTGGACAAGCCTTGGCCGAAGAGCTTGCGCGCCGCCTTGGAAGAGAAAGGTTGTCTAATTCCATCTATATGTTGTTCTAGTATGGTCTTCTTTCTAGAGGGTTTCTAGAGGATTACTTTGAATTGTTTAGTGACACATGAGTTTGATGGCCACAGGTGCTGGCGAGTCAAATGGCCGAAGAAAACTGAAGCTGAAGTTTACAAAGATGCAAATGAGGTTTGACATTCAACTATGGAAAGTTTTTTCTAAGAAATTTTATTTTTTTGGTGATGAGTAGGAAATTCAGTTGCCTTGTAAGTTGTAAGTAGATTCCGACACTAAAATACTGAGGCATATGGAATGCTTGCAGCAGAGTGGATTTGTCACACAACATTCACATTTTCTTTTGTGTGTTAAAAAGGCTTTTTCAGGAACAGTTTCTGTTTCTGGAAAATGAGGCGAGGGTTTTTTACGCTTTTATGGCACTTATAAAGATACACTTTTAATACTTTTAACTTGGCTGAAATCTTGTCAAGGTGATTTTGGAACCTGCTACTGAAGTTAGTGTTTGTCCAAGAAGCTGAACTATTTTGTTTCTCAACTTATGTCCACAGGTGCTTATGTGTTTAGGGCCACATGCACTGCGCGAAGTAATTGATCAGGCAGAATTATATCCAATACGTGGTTTATTCACATTTCGTGATTTCTTTGGTGAGATTGATCAATACTATTATCAACGTCTGGGGTGTGAACTTGGTGCCTCAACTGGGTGGACGGGCGTCGATGGATATTACAAAGTAAGCATTACCTTGCTCTTTTATGGCTGCCGTTGGGTATGTCGTCTATGAATATGTTGTACTGGTTTCCATACTTTTCTCACATGTTGGACACAATAAGCGAATCAGAGGCGTACATGTTTATGGTCTCTGTTGTATTATATTTTGGAAAGTACCTCGTATTCATAGCTGAAAGTAATGATACTGAGGTATTGTATATCTATCCAGTTTGGGATCCAATAAATAAATGGTGGATACATATAGAACCTTGTGGGTGCGTATGTGCATTGTGAATACATAGATTAAACAATGGGTATCTATCTAATGACACATTTCAACGCTGTTTTTAGAAGCATAGAATACATTGTGTTCAATTGGTTTGAAATTTTCCCATGTACACTTGAAGACTGTTTTTACGTATGTTAAACTGTTAGGCAGTGCTTAGGGGCACCTCGTTGTGCGCATAGCTTTCATGTGTTTTGTGAAGTGCAGAAACCCTATTTGAACCGGGAATTTCAGCGTCTTTTAGGAACCAAAAGATAAATAAATAATTGTTTTCGCAAACACGCACATTAACCTATAGAATCCACAATCACCAGTGGCAGTCCTTTTACGCTCTGCCAAATAGACCTGAGTAATAAGCATATGCTCTAGATAATTATAGATTTGGGGTGTAGCAAGTTCCTCCTGAACAGTTAAGCCACACTTATGTAGTAGGCTAACAAAAAACGCATGTTTAATCAATTGTAAGTTGCATTTGGACGTCTGACTGTCGTCGGCAAAGACTTACGAGACAGCATACTACCTCGACCATGAAGGTGGTCACATTTACACAAAGTGATGTAATTGGCGTCCTTTGTAGGACTGTTTATATTTATATTGAATAGCCATGTTGGCCCGTATAATAAAGTTCTGTTGATGTGGCATGTGGTATTAGGTTTCTAGTTTCTTAGGGTTTACGGAGGTAGTAGTACTGTACATATCAGGCTTTCTCTTAAATGGACTGTCCGTTAACAGACATGTTATATAGTGTCTTGAGCAGCTTATATAGTGTCTTGCACAGCTTATATAGTGTCGTACATAAGTTGCCCACGAACAAGTTATTAAACGTAAATTAAAAAGCTGTTCAAGACACTATATAAGCTGCCCCACGAACATGTTTGTTAACAGACGTGTCCGTTTAAGAGAAAGCCTGCTGTACATATAGGGTTTGTAGCCTCCTTACTTGACTGTGTTTTGAGAGAACGGATGTTATAGAGAAGAATTACTAATACTGAGTGATTTTTGAATGAATGTTTGATTGATAATTTGTGAATTTATTAATTGTTAATAATGATTGAAGCTTCCGCCAATTGTTTCACATTACAAAAGCTAGTAAACTGATGAAGTTTTAGGGAGTTCATGCATTCAAATTAGAAAATCCCCAAAGTTGTTATCAGGACAAATCATTGGAATATCACTTGACATTTTATAATTATTATTTCCTTTCTTGAGTAGTTTGCATCTCTTAAAAAACTGTGAAAACTTACGCCCTCTGTTGAAAGTTGTTACTGAAGCTTTGTGCTTTTGTGATCCATTTTATATCATAATAAATTCATCCGATTGCCATTGTGTACATGTATGTTTGTAGCTAGGGAAATATATATCTTGTTATAGTTAACAGTAGAAGTTTTATCTTGAGCAGGTTGTACCTGGGGAGCTGACAATAGTTACAGGCGTTCCTAATTCAGGGAAGAGTGAATGGATCGACGCTCTTCTATGCAATATTAATGAAAGCAAAGGCTGGAAGTTTGCACTTTGCTCAATGGAAAACAAAGTATGGTAAATAGCTGTTATCTGTTGTTCACTTGTTCAGAACTTCAGATGACTCACTCAGTCACTCATAAACACACACACTTTGTCCCACATGTGCGTTCACTAGCAAATTAAAATTACACTTTCTTGCTTGCCGATCTTAGAATTATTCAATCTGATGAGGTTCTTTTGCTAAGGTCCGTTTGTTGGCTAGCTTTGCTGAATGGATTCTTTCTAGTTATCAACATAATTCATAATACGTCCACACTTTACTCCAGTTATTTGAGGACCTTTCTCATCGCTTTTCTTCCCCCCCCTCCCCCTCGCGGATAACTCTTGAGGGTATGAATGTTAGGAGCAATACACATAATACATATGCAAAAATGGTGCTCAAATTGTAACAAGTATCCTCTTTGAAATATAATTTTATGTTCTTTTTCTTGTATTCCAAATGGATGAATGCTTTAAAATTCTGGCTTTTGTGTGTGGAAACTTTTGTAGGTTTTAAATGTATAATGTTGGTACCAACAAAATCTATCATTTTTCTGACACACGCACTTTACGCGTAATTAGGTTCGTGAGCATGCAAGAAAGCTTATGGAGAAGCATATGAGAAAGCCTTTCTTCACAGCAGGGTAATTTACACTTTTGTTTTCCTTCGCTTCTAATTTACTTCCCCATAGACTGATAGCTGAAATGTCACTAATTTGCTTCTAAGAATAAAAGAGCAATTTGATCAGTACGCTTCGTTGTGGGTGTTATTGAATACAAACAATTGGAAAAGCGAAAGAAGTTTCTTAAAAACTTAAATATGTTATGTAGGTGAACTGAAAAAGTCTTGTTATACCAAGTGTTTTATTTGTTACAGAAGGACTCCTTTTGTGTCAATTTTAAGATTATTGAAGTATCTCCTTGGTTATCATACAGAAGATATATATTCTGTGAAATACCTGCATGGCAACTTGACATTATTCACTTTCGTATACAATGGGTTGTTGCTGGTTGGAATATTTATGATCTTTGACATATGGAACAGAGTCAGATTGTAATTGACTCTAAGACTTAATATTTTAATAAAGGGGTAGGGGACCTCATTAAAAACCACGCTTGCCGACCAAAAAAAAAAAACAGTCAGATTATTTAGAGGGCTTAGTACCCATGATTTAGACTGTTGTAACTATTGCTGAGCTTCTGTCTATGATGTTTAGAGCTAAGACTTCTTTCAAATTTCTCTTGGAACCTGTAGATATTCTGGTTCTACTGAAAGGATGACCGAGGAGGAGTTTGAACGAGGAAAGCAATGGCTGAATGAGACATTTCATCTCATAAGGTAAGTTTGTTTCTAATTTGTTCAGTAGTTTGACAATTGTTGGAATAGTATGTCGGGTTTGTGACTCGCCCATGTGCATTCAAGGAAGTTGATTTTTTATCCGATTCTAGGGCTTTGTGTACATAGGACCAAATCCTTGCCTAGAAATGAGACTTTTCTGCTATGATTCCAAGGCAGTGGCATTGTTACAGAATGACAAAACTGTCCAGAAAAAAAGAATGATACAAATGGACAATTTACATTACTTGGTTTGTGAGGCAAAAATCAGCTTCTGTAGGGAAAAGAAAAATGCAAAAAAACTAAGTAACATTGACACGGACACGTGTCTCCGTATCCGACACGGCAAAATATTAAAAACTGAGGTGTGTCGCATGCAATTTGTGTCCGTGTCGTGTCCGACACGGATATGTGGATACGTATTTGACACAGATTATTTTTAAAATATGGTGTGTCCATATGTAACATAGCAAAAATAGGGAACCTGTAGTGTGATAATGTGCTAGCTTGTAGGATACATCCCTGAGTATTGATCGTGAACATAAAGCCTGATAGCCACGATCTTTCTATAGTTAAGTTCAGAGTGGGCTCTATTGCAGTTGATTATCCAGTGCTCGTGTTCTGTTAAGGTGTTAAGGTGTAGCCAATTTGATTTTTTGGACTGACCTAACATGTGTGTATGTGTGTGATCTGACATACTTCTTATTGATATTGAAAGTAGCATGACTGTTCTATTGTTACAACTGAATTGGCTTCCAT
Organism: Coptis chinensis; assembly: GCF_015680905.1. Lineage (NCBI taxonomy): Eukaryota > Viridiplantae > Streptophyta > Magnoliopsida > Ranunculales > Ranunculaceae > Coptis > Coptis chinensis. The sequence continues at coordinate 83,426,863 of NC_141464.1, forward strand.
GAAGATGCTCTCGAAAAGCATTTTGAAGTGAGAAATTACCTTGTTGATACTTGTTTAGTTCTTATGCAGTTATGCCTACTTTTTGGAGGTCAATAGCAGACCTTCGTCATTGTTGTTTGGAAATTTTGTTCCTTGTAAGATCAAGTATATATTGTTCTTTGTGTTCGAGATTGAGTTCTGATACCTTGCCTCTCTGCGTTATATATTTTTTATTCTTTATTTGGACCAGGTGTGACGATGATTGCCTGCCTTCCATTACTTGGGTTCTTGATCTGGCCAAAGCTGCAGTCTTGAGGCATGGGGTGGAAGGGCTTGTGATTGATCCGTACAATGAACTGGATCATCAGCGTCCTCCAAACCAGTGTGTAATTTGATAATTATATCATGCTTGGCAATTTGTTGATCTGGATATCTTCTAGGAAACACTAATACATTATATTATTTAGTGGTTACTGACTTACTGCATGCTAATTGTCATTTCATGGTGGACAGGACTGAGACCGAGTATGTTAGCCAGATGCTTACAAAAATAAAACGATTTGCTCAACACCATTCTTGTCATGTTTGGTTTGTTGCTCATCCCAGGCAGGTAAATACAATGATATATTGCGATTGTATAGAGCACCTGCTTTCATTTAGCTTATATGTTTTCTCCCTGTCAACCTTATATTACTGTAGCTGCACCAATGGCTTGGTGGTCCTCCTAATCTCTATGATATTAGTGGAAGTGCACATTTTATAAACAAATGTGACAATGGAATTGTCATTCATCGGAACAGGAATCCGGAGAAGGGACCCATCGATCAAGTTCAGGTCAGTTTCATATTCATTGTTATTCTGTTCTTGTAAAAAGACAAATTTCATTTATCTACTATTACTTGCAGGTCTGTGTTCGTAAGGTTCGTAATAAGGTTGCTGGCGGTATAGGCGATGCCCATTTGTCATATAACAGGTATGTCATTGATCCTACTTCTTATTCGTGTTGAGCCACTCCCATAGTCCCATGTACAGATGTGTCATTTACTTACCATTCCCCCCATTACAACATATGAAGCGACCTTCCCGTTATAAGCTTTCTGTTTACTTGTGGACAGGATCACTGGTGAATTTCGAGATGTCGAACCTATCAAAGACCGATAGCTTGGAGATTTTTTTTCTTTTTTAAGATTTATACAAAGGATTCATGATTAAAACATCCTTGGGTTCCCTTCTTATGAAAGCTAATCAATGGAGAGGGAGCTGCCTCTGTTCCTCAAATGCTGCTGATCAATTTTGTCGAAGCAATATGGTTCTGCAGTTGAGGGAAGCTGACCATGCCTGAGGCAATGGGGTGGTGCAGCTCTCCGGTTTACAGCAGCATCGAAAGTATGTCTATAATGTAGTATAACACTTGTGTTTGTTTTTTGTGTTTCACAATTAGTTTCTGAAATTGGTTACATCTGATAGATCAAATGACAATATCTTGTTATATTTAATTAGGTAACTTTGTAGATATAGTTTCTCAGAAATTACCTCTCCCTCCCTCTCCACCCTCATCCTCCTTGATCAGGAACTTTCTTAGATCTGTGCTAATATTTATTAGATGCCATACTACTAAAGTGTCACTTGCATACAGAAGAATAGAATATTATATTTCAAACTTATGGCCTAAAGATTCTTATTTATTAAACATAACAATTCTATTGTTTTTTAGGATTGCAATGCATACAAGATTATAGTTTCCAAAACAATGTATTTAACTTTATAGGCTATAGCATAGTTACAATTTTCTTTTCTTAAATGTGATTTCGGTTGGAGGGTTATGTAAACGGCATTGGAGCTGGTGGTAAAATAAAGGCCGTTTTTTGTTTTGTTTTTTCTTCTTCGATAAAGGGGGCCCGACGGGCGGTTGCCTTGTAAAATTTGTGAAGTTAAAGAAATTTAAAAATGGTTGGGGCCCAAAGTCATATCAAAAGACACAGTTTTGTCGAGCAAAATCTAGCGGGTATTTCTTTTGTGGGCCCTTCTCAGATATCCTAAAATTTGCTTATATAATGCCCACCACCACCCCACCCATCACTTCCCCTTAACCTTTTCCCTATACATGTCTCTTCTTAACATCTCTTCTTGTTTCTTTGTTCTTTTATCCTTTTGTTTCTTTCTTTCTTTATAGCACTATATTAACTACCACACTCTTTCATCTTACAAAACAACATCTCTTCCAAGTTAGTTTTTTGAGTTTGGTTTAAGTACTAGTTGGAAAGAATGATAAAAGAGAATGGTAGGAAACTAGGTGCAACATCACCTTGTGCAGCTTGCAAGCTGCTTAGGAGAAGGTGTGCGCAAGATTGTGTGTTTTCTCCTTATTTCCCAGCTGATGAGCCTCAGAAGTTTGCAAATGTGCATAAGGTGTTTGGTGCAAGCAATGTTAACAAGATGCTACAGGTATATTAAGTTCCACATTTTCTCTATATCCATTAGTTACTAGCTCACATAAAATGCTCAATTTGGTCATTCTCTGTTGTCATTTGAGTTGAGGGTCTCTTGATCTTTCAAGAGCAAGTCATGATGGTTTTAGGCTTCGTTTACTGTAGTGTGTGTTGTCAAATAGATATCTGACCAAGTGTGGATAGCACGAACTTTGTGTTTAGTTTTGATGAATGTGAGATCCGAGGATTTTTACCATTGGATGGTTTGCTTTTACATGAATCATCACCTGATCTGCAAACATGTGGCCCATGGTGAACCCTCATAAGAACTGTCTCTATGGACTACGCTATAATTTTACATGTTTGCAAACAGCAGGAAAAATGGGGACAAAGTGGACAACTTAAAATGAGGCTCACCTCACGTTTCTCATTTCTAATTACATGCTTTTGCCATGGTTTGACATTTTTTCTAGTCTTTTTTCTTACTCTCACACTGAGTCACAATTTAAGGTAAAAATGTCAACATTTCTGTGATCAAGAAGAGTTGGTTACTTACTACTCTGTTCATACTCTGGCTTTTGGAAGAAACATATACGCTGTCTATTTATTTCATTTAGTGTGATAACTTATAATTAAGGTTGTCATGTATTTCACACCAAGTTAGGCCCATCGCCACTTGGTATCATAGAATTATGGAAACAGCCTCTCCTGCATCTTGCGTGCGGAGTACGGACAGAACTCTATTAGTTCATTGTGCAAATCAACTTATATACAAACTTGAACAGTTGAACTGTATTCGATTTCCAATAGAGCATAGGCACTTGTACGTAAATGGACACAAGGAAAATATTTTCGTCATTTGAAAATATCCTCCTTGACGTGAAATTTAAAGACTCTTAGAAAATAGTCCCATTACTATTTACTAGGAAACGTAGTGTGTTCTCCAATGTTGTAATGGATGAACTCCCATAGTAAGATTTTCAGATAACCATCCAAACTATGTTCTAAAAGTTCTTTGATCACAATAAGCTCTTGTGAAAAATGGAAGAGACATCCCATCTGCAGCAATGTGGTGCTGCACGAATCCTTAACGAGGTAAAGAAATCCGCACTAAGCTTGTACATCATGTAGCCAAATGTATAGCTAGCTAGGAATAAGAATCAGGCCAAGTGCATAGCTAGGTGAGGTCAGTTATTAGCAAGTAACATGGCACATGGGAAAGGGACTTCAGATTTGGCTGAGTACTGAGTACTGAGTACAAATATCTTGCCAAACAAAATAAAGAAGTCAATTATACTACTTTCTGAGAAGGGGACAGGCTTAAAATCCAAGCAAAGCAGCACCATCATTTCCTGTGTAACAGTCCTCATGGATCTTAGTTCATAGGTGTCCTTTTTTGTTTCTCACAAAGTTAAATGAAAAAGGCAAATTGGTTTTCTGATTATCATAATCACAAGTCCAATTAGTTGCCTTATTGTGATTATATAAGATCCCCCAGCCATGTATTGATTTTTTTTTCCCCTTTTTTTGTTTGTTTTTTAGTCAGTAGAAGTTACATCAAAGGATATTGGAAAATGTTATACCTCTTGATAAGGACTTATTTTTTTCGTATTAAAAGCATATAATGTTCTTTGGGGTCCATCATAAAATTCTCCTGAACAAGCAATCCCAAGTCCCAACTAGTTTTGGTGCAAAAAATATGAGAAAAATAGCCTTATCACCATTTCAACTTTAATAGGAAAAAAAAAATCGTAGTTCTTTATCGCCCCATCAATTTTTATACCTTACTCTATGTGGAAAATAGCCTGAGTTCTTACTTTAACACTTAATGTGCCCCTTACGAAATAAGTTCTGAGTCACTCTTGAGAGAAGTCGCTATCTATGCAGTCCTTACATTTGAAAAATGGGGTCACATTGATATAGATTGATAGATAATTATGGGTCAAAAAGAGGCTGGTGCAATGTTCGTAAGTTATTCAAATGTTGGAGACTTACGAAATGATGATGAATCATGACATAAGCCTCATTTGATCATTATTTTTCTACTCTGCATTTACAATTGGTATTAATATTTACATGGCATTTCTTTTTTGGGTAAATTTCTGATTCGGCCTGTCAATGTGTTTCCAATTCGACCACAAAATACAACTCAGCGCATTTTGTCAGTAACTAGTGGGATAATGTCAGCAACTTTTTGCACTGAGTTGCTGACAATGGCCGGATTAAGAACAAAATGACATTATCATGGCCGAATCAGAAATTTACCCTTCTTTTTTCGGCATTTTTAGATTGATAATTTGTATCATTTAATGATAATTTTGAAAATAAGCCAAGGTATTGTTTTCCTAAGCTAAACAAATTTCTATGATGACATTACCAATCAATATCGGATTGTTTTGTGAAGGAGTTGCCAGAGCACCAACGCGGTGATGCTGTTAGTAGCATGGTATATGAAGCGAATGCAAGAGTACGAGACCCGGTGTACGGATGTGTTGGTGCCATCTCATCTTTACAACAACAAATTGATGTCCTTCAAACCCAATTAGCAATTGCACAAGCTGAAGTGGTGCACTTGCGCATGCGCCAGACAACATCGATGTCTAACCTTGCTGTTAACTCCAACAACAATGTGTCCCCTTCCTCCAAGTTAACACATTCACATACTAGTAAGTCCATGTTTTCCATGGAGCTAGTGGTTGATCAAACCAACATGGGGGAGTCCCTGTGGTCATGCTAGCTTACTAGTAGGATGCCATCTTTTTACTACTATGGGCTATATTTTTAGCATGCCCCCCAGTGATTGTGTTCGAATGTTCTTATCTTCTGCTATACTTAGGTTCTCAGAATACATCTCTAGATGATGTTACATTGTAATTGGCTTGGTAGACCCGTAGAGGAATCATATGTTTAACAATATTGTAAATACTATTAACTAGTGGATATTATGTACTATCTGTTTTTTTTTTGGTAAGAACATACTTATACTATATAGAATTATTATAGATTACTTGGGCTTCGTTCACAATTCGGGGGAAAGCCCTCTCCATGTAATCATCCTGTAAGAGCTGTCGTAGATGAATCCAGACTCCAAAATCATGTCAAGATCGACATTATGTCTAGCAAACTTAGCTAACTAATCTGTAGCCATATGGGCTTCCCTAAGCCTATGAAGCAAAGTAGTGAAGTACATTCATTAAAAATAGATATGTAGTAATTACAGTCCAAGAAGGATCGAAATGCACCCTTAAGAACACCTATAGCAAAAGATGAATTGGAATCGATAATAATTCTTTGAGATCCTCTGTTAATGGCGATAAACCTTGGGATGCCGCCAACAAATTACTTTCTATACTCGACCACCATGCATATTCTTCCACAAATTTGATTTGCCTGGAATAATACTTTTACTTTTAGGCCATCCCTAAATAAGCAACAAAGAGAAGAGTCCAATACAAGTATACAATTGATTCTAAAGAATAACTGTCCCTTACCTAGCAACATTGCATTGTCAATGCAAACCAACTTACTGTAAATTTGAACTCAAGAGTCAGCCGAATAATTCCACAAAATCTAGTACCTCTAAACAATACAAGTCCCTTACCACCAACATTGGATTGAATGCAAACCAGCTTCTTGTCAATTTTAACTCAGAGTCAGAGCAGAATGATTCCACAAAATCTAGTACCTCATGCGCACATTTTCGCGTCAAAAAGATTTTTTTTTTATATTTTTAGGTTGCTTTATTTTAACAAAATGTTAACACTATAGTTGATCCAACTTAATTTCTGAAGATAACTCATGTCTCTAAGAAAGGGCATAAATTACTGTTTGAGATTTGGAGGTTGCTTAATCCACCTAAAATGTAAACCTCAACTAGGAGTCTAGGACATAATGCTTTCTTGTTTGAAGAAAGAAACAAACGGGGATGTACTAGAAAGAAAGTCTTACTACTAATTTACACGGCAAATAGTTTTGTAGAGTGTAAACAACCGTTAATCTTAACGACGCTTAGTTATGTACAGAATCATTTAAAAATGTGGATACCATTGTAACAAATTATTTTGAACAATTCACTAAAGTTTATGTATAAACAAGTCTTTATTTTGGGATGTTGACATGGAGATCACTTTACCTTAATAACAAGCGAAGTGGCTAGAGATATGTATGGAAAAGTAATGGAAGGAAAATTACAAAGAGTTGAACGAACTAAAAATCTGGTCGGTAAACAAAATCATCTCAGGATTGCATGTTCGGTAATCTCATAGGATGAGGGATTTTTTATTCAAAATGTAGCCAAAATCGTGGACAGTGATTGCCTCGATTCTTGATTCTACCTACACTAAATTAAATATATGAGTAGCGCTTTTTGTTGTTGTGTGATGTATGATGTATGATGTATGATGTATATTCCCTTTGAAAACAGCTCACCTAAGTGTTCAATTTATGATATTCTCGATCAAAATGATCGAAGTTATGTTAGTTTGAAAGTTAGAGGCTGAAAAACAATAAAGTTAGCTTCTCCGTTCATCACAACACCATCTTCCTGACTGATAGCGGGCTGCTTTTTGTTTCTAGAAAACAGGCTTCCAATTTTTCCTTAGACACGCTTTTAATTCATTAATTTTTATCTAAAGCATAGAGTATATTTTAACTTTTCCTTTCGCATGCTAAAGCATACATGTCGCTACAACTCTACAAGTAGGTCACGACATCATGCTTGATTATGTCACAGGAGTCGGGATGCTTTAGCCAATGCGTTCTAAACTTCTACCTCATTTCCAGACGCACCTTTTTTTCAAATACAGAGCCAATTTTTATCTTATACCTTGTTCATTACTTCATTTATTTAATATATAACTAGGGGTTGTCCGTGTCTACGCCCCGGCGATGAACAGTGAACACTCAAGTTAAGGCACAGACCATTTAAGCCTTTTACTTAGAGGCAGAAACCCAACAGCCTTTGTTGATTTGTAATAAGTCTGATCCAGTGTTATCCAGCAGCCTTTAGGTAACCATCATATTATTTGAGTTCACTTGAAAGTGTCATGTCACAATTTGTGAAATATAATGTTAGCCATCCGATGGGACTCTACAGGCCTCACACCATTCATTTTTATTAGAAAGATGACTAGCTAGAAAAAAAAAGTACCAGAATAGAAAATCACACAAGTAAAATTATTATGTTTACGCAGACAATGATTTACAAGATTTACCAAGGCAATATAATAAAAGAAAAAATGAAAGTCAGCGCGTCCATCAGTTTAACGATTGTCTCCACTTACAAATTTACAATGTTCAAGTTATTAACCGTCAGAGCACTAATCATGATCAGACAAGAGTAATATGTTAACCAACTAACTTGTTTTGACAAAGTTAAAGAGTGTGATTTGATTTCAGTGTGATGATAACTACTAATGTAAAAATCATCATAAATATTCCAAAGATTACTAAACGTTTACAACAACTAAGTAGTCAAGTGATTCCAATTAAGTGGAGGACAAAGAAAAAAAAAAATCAAATAATGAAAATGATGATTGATGAGGGGACAATTTGATTAGCAGCCTCTCAATGCTCTCTGTTCCTAATTACATACCCTGAGAAATCCTGCTGGTTGGTCCTGGTTAATATATAGCTTTGACTCTCAAAAAATTATATTGCATGGTGTGTATATAGTTACTTGCTTTACGACAAGAGTGGCTGTTGGTTGTCTCCTTCCTTTTTTCTTTAAAGCTTAAACTGATTCAAGCAAAGCAGCATATTTGATTTGTTTTAGGTGGGTGGGCTTCATTTCTAGAATCATAAAGAATCTCTTTTGAAAGTATAGTAGTATTAAAATGTCGAAAGTGAACACAACACCATTGTTAGCAATATAATAGTAAAAAAAAAAAAAAAAAAAAAAGCAATATGGAGTGTTACGCAAGTGTATGATACAAATTACAAAGAAAATTAATTTGCAATTGAAAAATCTATTAGAAAATAAAATATACAACAAAATGTCAATAACATTAAAAATTCCAAAAGATCAATGGTCTTATATCAGCGCTCCTAGAATGGTAGGTTTTAAATTTTAAATTTTATTGAAGACACTACATTTTTTGGTATGTACGTGCGCTTAGTATTTGTAATCTATTCCAAATGAGTATCGATACAATTTGTAAGAATAAGTCCGACTTCAAAATACATGAGCTTGCTAGCCCAAAAGTAAGTATAAAAGTCCAAGAACATTGTCAAATTTCAATGACAATTTACGCAAACATAGACAAATACTTACAAATTGTGACACCACGACAAGTCTCATAGTTAATGGCTAACCGGATGATAGAATTTTAGGTTATAAAGCCAATTAGCCATGCACGTTTCTCATTTGGATTTTGTTTTCTTAATGTGATGTACTGATGTCATAGATGTAACTCTAAAATTTACAATTTAAAACAAAAACGAGAAAGCTAAAGGGCAAAGTAAAGTGGGTAAAAATGGGCCCTTGAAAACTTTTCTCAGTGTGCTGTTTGACTATAAATAACCACGCATGGCCAACAAGAAGACCAGTGCAATGTCACATCCTAATTCTGGATGGTTTTCAACATAAAAAGGCAAATCTACGAATATATAGGAGATATGTAAGTTGATTAGAATCATTAGATTAGGGGCTTTTAGCCCTTTTTTATCATCACTCAATCTTTTGTACTAAGATCCCGTGAGGCCCATGATGGGCTCCAGCTCCATGTTTCCCATTTACAATAGGATTTGGACTTGCTAATTTCTGGGCCTCTGGCCTGCTGATATTGTAGCACACTAAAAAACCTCTTGTTGGATTGGTTTTACATATTTTGGACTTCAAAGGCCCAAATAAGAATAAAAGCTGGGCATAGGATATCTATGTTCAAGGAGTCCCCAGTGTTCTAAAAATAGGTTTAGGGCGGTCACCTATGCGTTGGGGTGGAATTTGAGCCGAGTACCTTGGGCTCGGCTCAGGTTTGGCTTGTTTGAACTCAGCTCAAACTCGTTCATTTAACTAAATAAGCCAAGTTTGAGCCCATATTATAGTTCGGCTTGATAAGCTCAAATACCATCATCACAGTGTAAAATAGTCGAGCTACTCGGGTTTGGCTTAGGCTTGGCTAGTTTAAGCTCGGCTATCTTCTTCCCCTTTTGCACAATAAGTACTTTTGTTTGTGTTTATTTTTTGAATTATGGTAAATGCTTGTTTTCTCTACTTCTTATATATGGTGTGTACGTGCACGACTATATATTCTAACATATTTATTATAAAAAGAAAACCCACCAGCACCTAGCCCATCTAGGCACTGCCTAGAAAGCCTAGGCCTCACCCACGCACTGCCTGGGGTTTTTTATAACATTGCCCCTGTAAGGGTAGCCAACATTCTCCTATATGTGGAACGCGAAGTGCATTAAGATATTAAGATGAACAATGTCTTCCAATAATTTCCAACTTCACACGTTAAGCTAAGAATGTAGTACGTGAGCATTACGTATTTACGCCCCAACTCCAAATATGTAAAATATAATGCAAGAATTTTACATCGAAGGACTTCAAATTTTAGTCCATCCATAGCTCATGGCAATTTATTTTCTTGTTAGCAAATCTGGCATCCCCAAGTACCATTTGTTAGAATTGTTTAAAAATAAAATTATTTTCATCTGTTGGGCTGCTATGGCTGGGCATTGTCACTGCCTTCTTCTGACAATCATCTCTTGTAACAATGCTCCCACCAATTTCCATTGCCGTACCAAAATCTTAGGAAAAATCTATTAATACTCCTAGGCATACTGGTGGTACGGTGTCGTAAAGGCTTCTCAATGTGGTATCGGGAAATGCTAAAATACACCTAGTTACTACTACAAGTTGAGACTTCTTGAAAAATCTGCTACATGACCTTTGGGCAAAAGATCCTGAGGTAGAACTTAGGTGTCCAAGGTGAATATAATTGTCAAATAATTTAGATATTGAGAGAGACGAGCAATCTCAGTTTGAAATTTAATGATCTGATTGATGTTCCTTGAAGTTGACTCCACACATAGTTGTAGAAATCTGTAACTTGTTAATGAAGCTTTTATGTGCCCAAAATATATCTTGAATGGCAAAGAAAATGAGGGTTCCAATTGCTTTCTTTGATCCTTTTGTGGTCAGTTATTACGGACTTTATGGTGTTGCCACCATGGAGTTTCAGCAAGGCACCCAGGGTCCTAGGCCAAGCCAGAACCAAACTCGAGACCTCTTGGAAGGTGAGATATATTCCGACCACTCAAGTGACCAACCGGTCTTCCTGGTTTGAATGCACGTACTCTTTCTTTGTGGAGTGGCTTTTGAACTATTAATTTTGATTAAGTACATTACGACTAAATATTACTAATACTAAGGAGAGTAATTTGTTCTATTTCCATTCACCGTAAGATTCCAAAAAGGATATGTAGTACTAGTTCCAAGGATGAAATGAAAATTATAGTTACATTAGAATTACAAATATGAATACAATAATTTGCCAACCACTATCCCGTCTTTCAAATCTTAACAAATTGCAACAAATCCTTCCTCCCTTTCATCCTGTTCCATCTGCAAAAACAGCATATCAACGCTAACTCAAAAATATATGCAACCAGTCCAAAATGTACAAGGCAAATAAAACAAGCTAATGCATGGTGTAAGAGTGTTAACCATAACCAGTACTCAGATTGCTTCTTTGCATAGAACTTTGTTCTACACAAGTCCATAGCTATGGGCCTGGTTCGATCATACGTATCTAAAAGTAGTTTACTGGTTTTCAATTGTCTTTTTCCTTTCTTGTGGTCATTGCCTCATTGGCAACATCAAAGCAATATGTTTCTTCACCATAAATATTAGCAATAGTAGAGATCATAGATAGCTTAAAATTAATGTACCGCTAATTAACTTGAGCACTCTTAATTATTGCTAGTAAGTGTCGTAATAAGGTTACAGAACACCAAGCATCTCATACTGAACTATACTTTTTATGATCTAAAGAAGAAGAACAAAGAGATCGAGGAGCAAACCTTTCCTGGCAATTAGACTGAAGGGTCGATAAGCTCGCCAGTAACTAACGCTCTATATGCAGCAACAGGCCAGATGAAGCCTCTAAATAGAAGCCTTGAAGCCAAAGGTACATCAATAATGATCTCCTTCTCAGTTGGTTTCTTCTCATCTCTAATAGCAATCAAGTAACTCCTTCCAACCCATCCAATCCATCCAGCAATATACAAGAACAAGATACCTGGTGTAATGAATTCACCCCAATGCCTTTGATCACCACTTACAATCAGATGTGGCAAACCATCTGCTCCACAAAGCAGTCCTTGTTTACCATAGTTATCGAATCTACGCTTAGTTTTCTCTATAGTAGCCTGGATAGCCAACGCGGGGGCTGAATCTGGAGCGTACAGCTTCAACGACGACTCAAGTTTCTTAACGCTTTGCTTTTCACGCTTTGCGAATTGTTTTGATTCTTTACATGGTGTTAGTCCTGCGATATCGGCCACAGCGGGTAATGGGGCTGATAGAAGTATAGAGGAGAGTGCTAGTGCAGCTGAGAATGCTTGAAGTGGTGGTGTTTTGGAAGGGGATTGAGTTTGTTCATTTGAGGAGCAACATACAATTTGTGTACGTGACTTTGGAGTGAATTGGTTGTTGAGTTTGGGGTTGGAGAGTGCTTTGGAGAAGGTGGTGGGAATGGTGAGTGACATGTTTGCAGAGATGTGGGATTCAGAGGAGAGTGTGTTGAGAACTTGAGATGTTGTTTTTAGATTTTGTTGAAGAGGGATATGAGAGTGTGGTAGCGAGATGATGGAGGATAAGGTGGGAAAGCTTGGAAGCTGACTTGGATGAAGGTGAATGGTTAGAGATATCTGGTTTTGGGGTCTCTCTCAGATTCTCTTGCTATCTCAAATTTAGGTGGATAATATTTTGTGTATTACAATGCTTGTGGCGGGCAGGCGTTTCACTCTGCAATGTGGCACCTATAATAAGACATGAATTGCTCCTAACATATGATATGATGCATTTCTAATTTCGACAAGTCGAGATATCACAATGTTAAGTTACATTCAAAATATTTTATGCTATTTACATTCAAAATATTTTATGCTACTTACAAAAATTCTAAAAGCTTCGACGAAAATATGACAATAAGGATGAAGATAAATACTATAGCTGATAAAATGATATTTGTGAACACACTTTGGTGGCTTGGGAAGATGGGAATATTCTGGATTCCCAAGTGTCAAAACTTCTGCATATGTCGCTACATCTTTGTAGTATGGAACGCACACGACATAACATGATCACTTGTAACCGTCAGTAACAATCATAAAATTTAAAACTTCCACATTCCCTCTCTTCAACTTTCCATCCATGTTCATGGCTTCCATTCCAGCAACTCATCTTCTCATTTCACTAATATTAATCACCATTTCCTCCAGTACTTGTTCTCCATCACTCATAGACGATCTTACTAACCTTAAACCACCACCAGATTACAATGCAACAATCTCAAACAACTGTGCCCAGAACCCTTCACTTAGATATTGTAACTTCTCCTACACAGATCTCCCTGATATTTTCAAGTCCACTATTGTTGCAAACTATCTTTGCACCGTATCAAATAACACCAACTGCCCAGATTCATTCGAAAAGATCGAATTTACAAACCATCGAGCGCTTGCACCCCTTTACTTATCTTTAGAATTATTTTGGAAATACTGTCCCTTGACAATCATGTCTATTGATCTATCTAATTGTTCTCTTAAAGGCGATTTCCCTTCAGACATTCTGAATTGTTCTCAAATCCATACACTTGACGTAAGCTTTAATAGTTTCACTGGGGAAATCCCATTAGAGAACTTTACTAAATTAACCAGCCTCACATTTCTTAATCTTTCTTACAACCATTTTATTGAGATGATTGAAATCTCAGACACTCAGTTTTTCGAACGGTTTAACTTGTCAAGTTTTCTTCATTCAGGCCTACTTCCGGACAAACATAAATACAAGTTCAATTTTTTTCTACTACTGTTTGGTTTTCCAATATTCATTGTTTTAATGGTAGGTTGTTTGGGATTCATTTGCTTCTGCCGTCCGGACTATTTACCATCATGTGTACGATGTCAATACAAGTTTACTCCGTTTATGTTGAAGGCGGCAACAAGTGGATATTCGAAAGAAAATTTGGTGGGGAAGATTGGGAAACTTGAAATATATATGGGAACACTAAGAGATGGGACTGAAGTTCGAATCGAGGTTTATAGGGAGAAAACTTCAAGTGAAGAATACAAAAAATTTGTTGAAGAATGTAGAGTACTTGTTCAGTTACGCCACACGAATCTTGTCCAAATATTGGGTTGGTGTGCTCATAGGGGATTTAGAGCTCTTATAACAGAATGGAGAGGAGGAGAAACTATTGATATGTGGCTGTCAAGTTCTTCTCCACCATGGAAGAAAAGGCTGAAAGTCTTGAAAGGAGTATTGCAAGGAATGTTGAACCTCCAAGAACAATGGCCTGAAGTTGGTTTTGATGTCAACACAAACAATGTGCTGTTGGCAGAGGATGGAGAACCTCTTATTACAAAGTTCAGGGTGGGAGAGGGAAATAGTAATGGAACAAGTAGGTCCTTGAACTCCAAACATTTATTTTCGCATTCTGTCACGTTATTTATAGGTGATTTTGTTTTTGTTTTTGGGCATTCAGACATTTACAAGTTTGGAGTATTTCTGTTCGAGATGGTTACCAGCAAGCAGACTAAAGGATTTAAGCGAGGCAAGGTGGGTTTCGTTGAGTGGGTAAGGTCGCATTACCATGAAAACATATGGATAGTCATCGATGACAGATTAAAAAAAGCAGGAGTTACATATGAGGAAGCGAAACATGGAATTCGACTTGGGCTTATGTGCACAGATCCTTCTACCGAGCAACATTTTAGCTTGTTTCAGATGCCAGAAATGATCAATCTTGTTTCAAGCTCTTCTAATAAGAGGAAATTACATGGAGAAAGAACTGAACACAGAAAAACTCCTGCAAGAAGTTGAAATTGTAAAGCAACAAATTGAAATGATATGATTATTAGAAATAATTGGTGGTCATGTAATCATGCCCATGATTATCAAGACTAATTCCAGATAAGTTTCAATTACAAACTCTCAAGATGAATTCTGTAGTAATGATCAATTGTATTGAGAATTTGAGACTACATATATACATTTACTGTCTAAATTTACTATGACCGTCTTACAGTATTATAATTAAGCATGGTTACTTTTGTAAGCTAAACTGTTGACAAACATGGAGAAGATATCTTGGTTCCTTGATCATGGTCTAAAAATGGTTTATATGCTTATTATGATTCAAGTGTTTTCATATAATTCATCCTAATCCAATGACCCAAACTCGTAGTAAGTGTATATCAGTTTTACGCCCTCTGCTCTATACGACTATACCCATTAAAATGCGGATTGGAGATTCAAGGTGAATTAAGGTATAATTAGGCTAAACCATGGAAACTTTCTTGATATTCCTCATTATTAATCTCTACCAAAACCCTTTTTAAGTAAACATTCCACAATGAAAAACAACATTTTAAATCACAGATTTCAAAGTAACAGAAAAAAAGATAGCACTAAGTAGGTGTAGAGGTCTACTTGAATAGATCTGTTAATAGATAACACCTCACAGCTGCTGCTGCATACAAACTCTGTACTTCTGTAGAAGGCATTCATCACTTGATGATGAATGGTTTATTACATTGTTGTTTTTGTCTGCTCCCACGAGTCCTCTTCCGTGAATCAGTTGCCAATGCATACATCTTTACTGCAAATAATTCTTGGGGAAATCCCTTTTGATCCTGGAAAAAAAAAATCTGAATTATAAATCGAAAGCAGGTAATAACAATGGAGTTTTTTTCACAACTAGGGAGGGTGGGTGGGTGTTTGGGGGAGGATATGTAGGCCATAGCAAGGGAATTCCGGGAGGATTTTTTATTTTTTTATTTTTTTTTGCTTTTCCAACAAGTTGAGAAACGTAGGCAATAGCAAGCGAATTCCGGGAGGTTTTGTTTTGTTTTGTTTTTTTCCACCAAGTTGATTTTATCAACATCTCTTAAAGTTTAAACATGGAGATGTAGGCTATAGCAAGGGAATTCCGGGAGGATTTTTTTTTTTTTTTTTTTTTTGGCTTTTCCAACAAGTTGAGGGACGTAGGCATATAGTAAGGGAATTCCGGGAGGATTTTTTATTTTTTATTTGTTTTGCTTTTCCACCAAGTTGATTTTATCAACATCTCTTAAAGTTCAAACATGGATATGTAGGCTATATAGCAAGGGAATTCCGGGAGGATTTTTTATTTTTTTTGTTTTTCCAACAAGTTGAGGGACGTAGGCTATAACAAGGGAATTCCGGGAGGATTTTTTATTTTTTTTTTTTTGGCTTTTCCAATAAGTTGAGGGACGTAGGCTAGCAAGGGAATTCCGGGAGGATTTTTTATTTTTTATTTTTTTTGCTTTTCCAACAAGTTGAGGGACGTAAGCTATAGCAAGGGAATTCCGGGAGGAATTTTTATTTTATATTTTTTTTAGCTTTTCCAACAAATTGAGGGACGTATGCTATAATAAGGGAATTCCGGGAGGATTTTTAATTTTTTTTACTTTTCCACCAAGTTGATTTTATCAACATTTCTTAAAGTTCAAACATGGAGATATAGGCTATAGCAAAGGAATTCTGGGAGGAATTTTTATTTTTTATTTTTCCAACAAGTTGAAGGACGTAGGCTATAGCAAGGGAATTCCGAGAGGAATTTTTATTTTTTATTTTTTATTTTTTTTGCTTTTCCACCAAGTTGATTTTATCAACATCTCTTAAAGTTCAAACATGGAGATGTAGGCTATAGCAAGGGAATTCTGGGAGAAATTTTTATTTTTTATTTTTCCAGCAAGTTGAGGGACGTAAGGCTATAACAAGGGCATTCCGATAGGATTTTTTATTTTTTATTCTTTTTACTTTTCCACCAAGTTGATTTTATCAACATCTCTTAAAGTTCAAACACGTAGATGTAGGCTATAGCAAGGGAATTTCGGGAGGAATTTTTATTTTATTTTATTTTTTTGCTTTTCCAACAAGTTGAAGGACGTAGGCTATAGCAAGGAAATTCCGGGAGGATTTTTTATTTTTTATTTTTTTTGTTTTTCCAACAAATTGAGGGACGTAAGCTATAGCAAGGGAATTCCGGGAGGAATTTTTATTTTATATTTTTTTTTGCTTTTCCAACAAGTTGAGGGACGTAAGCTATAACAAGGGAATTTCGGGAGGAATTTTTATTTTTTATTTTTTTTGCTTTTCCACCAAGTTGATTTTATCAACATCTCTTAAAGTTCAAACATGGAGATGTAGGCTATAGCAAGGAAATTCCGGGAAGAATTTTTATTTTTTATTTTTCCAACAAGTTGAGGGACGTAGGCTATAACAAGGGAATTCTGGGAGGAATTTTTATTTTTTATTTTTTTTGCTTTTCCACCACGTTGATTTTATCAACATCTCTTAAAGTTCAAACATGGAGATGTAGGCTATAACAAGGGAATTCCGAGAGGATTTTTTATTTTTTATTTTTTTTGTTTTTCCAACAAGTTGAGGGACGTAGGCTATAACAAGGGAATTCCGGGAGGATTTTTTTTTTTTTTTTTTTGCTTTTCCACAAAGTTGATTTTATCAACATCTCTTAAAGTTCAAACACGTAGATGTAGGCTATAGGAAGGGAATTTCGGGAGGAATTTTTCTTTTTTATTTTTTTTGTTTTTCCAACAAGTTGAGGGACGTAGGCTATAGCAAGGGAATTTCTGGAGGATTTTTTATTTTTTATTTTTTTTGCTTTTCCACCAAGTTGATTTTATCAACATCTCTTAAAGTTCAAACACGGAGATGTAGGCTATAGCAAGGGAATTCCGAGAGGATTTTTTATTTTTTATTTTTTTTTGCTTTTCCACCAAGTTGATTTTATCAACATCTCTTAAAGTTCAAACAAACTTTCAAGAAAATTAAAGAATATATCTAATCTCTAACTGACTATCGTGTCAATTGAGAATGACATTATCAGAGAGTTATTCCTCAAATTATCAACAACATTTGCAATGATCAAATTTTATAAATGATATTTGCCAATAGACTAATAAGTTCAAAGAACTATCACATGTACCCACTGAACTGAAGTACTCATCACCAACACTTTGAATCACTGACACTTTACCAACAAATCCTAAACTTAATGCATTTTGATGTGAGATTATCATATATCACAAGACTCACTGTGCAGAGTAGTAGATTGTGTGTTTCAAACGCTATTATCATGTGCCATGGGAATTTGCTATGAAACTTAAACAAAAAGGAACCAATGTCTCGTAAACTTAAAAAGTGAATGATTGCATCAAATTTTCCTACGGTTCTGCATCAGCTTACATACAGCTTATTGAGTTGTTTCATCTTTCTGTCGAATTTCATTCAATGGATAAATGAGAATGTAATGTAAACATGTCTTATTGCCTGCCGAAATTCACCTAGTATGTACAATAACTGAACTCACCTGCAACTTGTAGATATACAGTCCACATTGGTTGAAGAGCTCCTTGAAATATGAATCAGACCTGGTTATGCTCTTATCGTCGTTGTCCAACACAAATCCTGAAAACAAGAAATCCTATTATCTGAAATTATCTTATCCCGTCAACATTAGTTGTCCAAGAAAAGTCATCCTTTAAATCTGGTAAACCTACAACAACTCAACAAAATATATGTCCGCGACTAGTTCACACTTTTACAAGCAACTGTACTCGGCGTGCAAACAGGTGATTTTGTTTTCCCTTTTATTTTAGGACTCTCTTTAAAGTGAGTGCGAGCACAAAAGAGAGCCATACCAGATTTTGCAATGTTCTCCTTCAACACAAAAAGTCCATTAGGCTTGAGGCCAGCCTGTGGAGGAACATATTAATTAGCAGGCAATTGGAAAATAAAGTATATTTTCCACTTTCGATAAGCCTTCAAAAATACTCCTGTAGGTTAGACTAAATCTCACCATTTACAGATATGTTGATATATTCTAAAACAATAAAATACAAACATCATCTTACCTTTGCCCTCTTAAAGAACGATACGAAGTCATCATCTGCGAGCTGACCAATACACCATTGGACCCATATAATGTCGTATCTTCCTTCATTTGGAGTAAATTCCTACAAGATCAGTCACATTATGCCACATAAACAAAGAATAGTATTAATCAAGATTCCTATGAGCATAGCAAAAGAGGTTAGGGGTTCACACAGGAAAGTGATACATGTCATTTTGAATGACTCAGATCCAGTGTGATATACATGAGCAATGAAAACAAGATTAAACTGCCTCTCTCTACCGCAAAGTTGTATGGATGTGTTTTTGCTTGTAAGAGTGTGTAAATTTACCCATCCGAAAGAAAAATAAAGCATGAAGCTTATACCTGAAGAGGAACACAATAAAAATTGGCAGCCTTGTGATCATCTGAAATAAAACCATGCTCAGGACTCAAGCTTGTGCGTGCAGCCTCCAAAAAATGTGAGACCGGTTCAACAAGATCAACCTATAATGATAGCACAAGACAGTAGCCGGTGATAAGAAGTTCTCATTGTACATTTCAAAATTCAGCATTGAACCAGAAAAGGGTTATGGTATAAATAAAGGGATATAAATTCAGTAAATACTTGGTTTATCATTTATTTAACTTATCAATTACACCTGAGCGAATTTTCCTTTTTCTGGTGTGTCTGGGTGGGTAGGTGTGTTGTGTGTGTGTGTGTGTGTATTGTTATGTTGTCTCTCACAAATTAAAGTCAGATAAAATATGTGCTTCAATTGCCCTACATATTGGGTACTTTTCAAAGGAAAATTCTAACCAGAACAAAATATGAGTCAACAGTAAGTGTTCCCACCACCAAAACCTACAAGAGAAGGATGCTAGTATTGATAAACTACGCATTATTGGAATAGCAGAAATAGGTTAGGAGGTTCCAAAAAATTTTGTACAACTTTGGTGATGGAAGCACATAGTCTACTCATCCCCTGCTCAGTTCACCCATTGAGAGGAAAGTTTACAAAGCACTATTTAATCTTGTAGAATGACCCAAGGGTTCAACCTTTTGTGCATAAACATGCCACAAACTAGGCAATTTATTAAGAAAAAGCAGAAAACCTCTGTGCAACTATTGTTGAATTAGGAACCTATTGAGCCACGGAATGAAGCCAAGACACGTATATTTTGGCCTGACCAATCATGGCTATTTAACATTCACCAATTGGGTATGGTGCTGTTCTATTGTCAATGCATCTTGTGCACCCAGTTTTAACACTTGAAGCCTATATAGAGGGATTCCATTTCACTATTTTGTGTTTAAGCCTATGATTTTGTCTTCACACTTCTTTGCAATGATACTGTATTTTGCATCACTTATGAGCATTATTACACCAAAGGCTACGAAAAGGGGAGAAAAAAAAGCAAACGCAATTTACCTCATTAAAATATCTTAGAAGAAGATTCTTCGTCACCCGTCCTATCCCAGAGCCACAATCTGCATCAAGTTTTACTATCCATAAGCCAGTGTGAAAATATCAAATAAAAAATATATAGAGTATCAACCTTTGAAAACCTTTACTATGCACTACGCAAAAAGTTGCATTTAGAGACCATTCCAATAAAACCAATGTGCAAACTCTACTAGATTACTAGTTTGTAAACATAACACAATATATCCTAACATACAACCAAAGAATCTAAATGAGAAAAGATATTAAAAAAAAAAAAAAAAAAAAACCAAGAGCTACAAGATGTTGTTGACTGCTTGCAAAACGTTCAGATAAAATGCTTTTTAAAAAATCTTCACTACCCTTTATATCAGGTTCATTAACAAAACCATATCCACCTAAAACTCCATCAACTGATGCTTCAACACCCTATATTCCAAACCATCATAAATAAAAAAAAGTGTCAGTCTTCACTTGGTCTTTTGAGTATAAGTAAATATAAGCTCGAAAAAAGAAAGAAAGAGCTCACTTACTTGCCAATAGCCAATGGCTTTCTGATACCATTCAGTTTTTTTTTGAACATTGCCTTGTTCACCAATCTCTTCTCTCCACATCTCTTCTGCATTTTTGAATTCTCTGCCTTCTGAGTCTGTGCCGCTGTATTCCATCTTCTGCATAAGAACAACTTTGCTTGATTGGCAAGAGAAAGAGTTTGTGTTAAAGGCTCCTCCTTTTTTTGGTAAAAGAGAAGAAAGAGAAAATAGGAACGTACTCATTTTTCACTTCGTGTGTGAAATATTACAAAATATCGCCGATACAGTTGTTGGAATTTCATTTGATATATGTGGATTGTAAATAGGTTGGCATTTTGGTTGTATCGAGATTTTGAGAGAATTCCTTGCCCTCTCTCCCAATATATACTAGTATACTGCTATGCAGTGGGGGTGAGCGGAGAGGGAGAGTAGAGAAGAAGAGGGAGAGATTGCAGTCGGGAGATTGAGAGAGAGAGGGACGAAGAGAAGAGACGAGGAATGAGGACAGACAGACAGAAACCAACCAAATGATTTTTGTCCACATACCCCCACTCAACTCAGAACATTCGCTCCACTCACTTAATAAGGTGTGTTGGAGATGAACATTCTCCAATATAAGAATGTGAACATTTATAGCCATAAATGGGATTGGCAATTGAACTTCGCATAACAATCCATCGGTTGTGTTGTTTCTAAGTATTTTCTTTTAGATTTTTGCTCTGTTATTTATGAGCCAAAGAGTGAAAATTCACAATAAAAGTTCACCTATGCAGTTAACAATACGATGCATGCTCTTGACTTGATACTTGCAATGGGAGGGAGTTACCATTAACAGTAATATAAGTATGGGCGCAACAAACTCGAAAACAATTCTATGCTCTTGACTTCTTGTAGAGCTGTTCCCCAAGGCGAAGTTATGCACTTATGCATTAGAAGATATCCTTTAAGAAAGGGAAACTCTAACAGGACTGCATGAGATTATGGTCCTAGGCGCTTAGGGACTACTGTATGTATGATTTGGCAAGATATACAAGCATGGTAGAAGAGCGCTGGGGAAAATTTATCTAGCTTCAATATCAGCTGATTAAGCTTCTCAAGCCTCCTGTTACAAGTCTGCTGTTTTGCAAATCATATTTGTACTCGAACATACAGCAGCAGTCACCTCTGAAGAAAGAAATCAAAGTCAGAATCTTTCTATCAAAACTGGTTCATCCTTATCAAATCTCCATTCTTAGATTTTGGTCCCTCGAAATAAACTGAAACTTCCTCTCATGACTTCCATGGGTCCTCGTTCTGATTCTGAGCTTACAGCTCTGAACCTGGCAGCATAACATATTTTGTAGTCCATATTTCCATGTACATGTTTGTGGTGAAAAAAAATAGAGTGGTCTCACCTTTTGAAGATTCCAGCAGATTCTCAAGTCTCGCAGAGAATCATTATCAGTTGTTAAGACAAAAGTGCTTTGTGCAAGTCTAGGCATCTTTCCACAATAGTCCAAGCAATTGCTCCTTTCAGAGACAAATTTATGATTCCCATCCTGGTTGTATTGCATCAATTTAAGAATGGCAGTCACAGTTCCAGCAACATGGTTTCATGATCCACAGTGCACGACTTTTCGTTCAGCATTCAAGTTTCAGGCTCCTGTCAGTGCCAACATATAAACTATCTAAAGAACATAATTGTATCCAATTAGCCAATTAAGCTATAGCCTGGATTCTTTACAACCCCATTGTTACACATCAGGGTTCTAATAGCAGATACGTCATCCCATCTTTTAAAGAAGTGCTAATATTGGATAGAAGCAAATATGGAGTTGGATTATGTGGATCCAAGCGAAAAAGTTGATATGCTGCTCGTCTTCCTAAACTGATGTTATTATGAGTTTTGCAAGCACTAAGTAAAACCTCCCATACTATTGGATCATCTCTACACGACATCATATCTAGGAGCACCTCGGCTTGCCTAAAGTGACCTGCACGGCCTAGTAAATCAAGGATGCACGTATAATATTCTGCGGATGGCTGCATCATATACTTTTGTTCCATGGAATCAAAGATCCTCGTTCCTACATCAACCAAACCAGAATGGCTACAAGCAGTTAAAACAACGATGAAAGTGATGGCATCTGGTTTCTCTCCCTGTCTAATCATGTCTTCAAAGATCTCAACAGCCATATCTCCACATCCATTCTGTGCATAACCATGTATCATCTCATTCCAAGAAACAATATTATTTTCATTCATACCGTCAAAGAATTGGCAGGCCTCACCTACATTGCCACACTTCAAATACATATCAATAAGTGCACTCCCCACGTATACATCACTTGTGTACCCGTCCTTTACGATCTGGCCATGTATTTGTCTCCCTTGATCCAAAGAGGCCAGTGTAGAACAAGAACTAAGTATACTTGCATATGAGAACTGAGTGGGTTCCATGCCATTTTCTCGCATATGTTTAAAGAGAGTAACTGCTTCTATGCTCAGTGAATGGATAGCTAGACCTGCAATCATTGAGTTCCAACATACTATATCTCTCTCGGGCATCTTGTCAAAGATACGCCTCACTGTCTCAAGGTTTCCACATTTTGAATACATGTCAACAAGCCCACTGGCCACAAAAATGTCAAGATGCAGGGCTTCCTTAACTGAAGCTACATGGACTTCTTTTCCACTCTTTAAAAGTCCCATTCCTGCACATGAGCTGAGAATACTGGCCATGGTAGTTCGATCTGGTTGGACTGTTTGAAACTGCATTTTCCTAAAGAACTCGATTGCTTCCTCATGACATCCTTTTTGGGAATAACCCGAAAGTATAGCATTCCACGAACTTACAATAGGAGACACTATCCTATCAAACATTTCACAAGCAGTTTCAATGTCGCCAGACTTAACACAGGCCCTAAGCATACTTACATATGTGACTTCATCTGGTTCAAAACCATGCAACTGCATTCTCTGAAAAAGTTCTAAGGCCTTGTCACTCTGGCCTTCCTGTCCATATCTAGCTATCAAAACATTCCAAGAAACAACATTTACCTCAGGTGAAGTTGCAAAAACCATCTCAGCAGCCACCAAGTTTCCATGTTTTGCGTACATATCAATCAACGAATTTCCTACATGGATTTCCGCTTCATAATCAAGTTTGGTTGCGAGGCCATGGACTTGTTGGCCATATAAATTACATGGTAACCCATGATATTGATTATGAACACCCAAGTCTCCAACTTCTCCTCTTTCACAAACACCAAGAATGCTTGAAAAAGCAACATCATCAATCCGAATACCAATCCAATGCATCTTGCAAAACATTTTAAGTGCCTCATCAAGAATCGTTTGAAATTTAAGCAAAATTATACATCTCATCAAATGCTTGAACCGCTTCCCTCATACACCCACACTTAGAATACATCCCCACAACAACATTTTCTACAAACTTATTACCATCAAGCCCGACTTTAATAACAAGACCATGACAACACTTACCATGTTCAACACACAACAAATTCCCACAAGCACTCAAAACACTAGCAAACGTAAAATGACTACTCTCAAAACCTTCCCTATTCATCAAAACCACTTCCCTATACAATACAAACACAAAGCCTTTTCATCAAAACCACTTCTCACTAATGCACTAATCATAGTATTCCAAGAAACAATATTTCTTTCAAGGCATCTTATTTAAAAACAAATTATGAGCTTCTTCTAAGTTACCCACCTTAACGCAATCGCTAACAATGGCATTCCAAGTATATACATTTCTTGCAGGCATTTTATCAAATAGTTTGTGAGAAAACTGAAATTACCACATATCAAGTAGAATTAATGAGTCTGTTAAATAAAAATATATCACCGAAATACCCATTTCGTCAAATTTGAGCATGGAGAATCTTCCCTGCTAAATGGGATTTTTTGTTTAAGCAATTTTTTAAGAGTTAAATTTGAATATAATTACTACTAATTTAATTTGGGTTATTGGGTCGGGTTGCAATGAAATTTAAAGGTACTCGTTATGGGCAACTTCCATTTTGTGTTGGGTGGATCCCAATTTTTTTTTTTTCCATTTTGTGTTGGGCTGACCCAAAATTATTATTGACCTAAAAATATATTTTCCAGTCATTACTTGTAGAAGAGTTGTTTTCGGTCGTAAAATTTTAACTCGTGTTGAAGGAGAAGAAGATGAGGTTTTTCCAATTTAATTTGTTTTTCCAGTTTTGTTAAGAAATCGGTTTTGGGCGTGAGGCTGTATTTAACTCTTGGTAGTGCAAACACAATTGCAGACTTCTAAATTGAATCTGGGTTTGCCCAACACAAAATGGAATCCGTTACTAACAAGACCCAATTAAAAACTCGAAATCTCAACCCGAGATTTTATGAAAGAACCCAAGCTAAATGACCGAAGCCCGACTGAAGTTATGTGTTGTGGTTTGGGCCTTGGGGAGGCCTAAAGTTATAATTTTTTTGTTATTTTTTGTGAATCAAGTGTCTGGCCAGCTTACACGCACCTCAACTAATCCCGGGGCATGGTGGGGAACAAACCCAAGGGCGGACCAGTTGTGCTACCCTCAAGGTTAAACTCTGTTCACTTCTTCTTTTCTCAAGCTGCCAAATCACAAATTTAGTTTAAGACCAGGGCTCCCTCTGTCCATTTTGCTCATAGTTTGTGATTCCGAACGAAACTTTGAAATTCTGAATTTCGATTTTTCAAAAAAACATAAGTCTGAATATAGAGTCAAAATATCTAAAATTCCAAAATTATTCGAAATTCCGAATGTGATAGGAGTTGAAATTTAATGAATTTCGAATTTTGGATTTGTCAGAATTCCAAAAATTCTGAAATTCCGCACTATGATTTTGCTTACTAGTTATTGGGTCAATGGTTGGTTATAAGCATGTCAACTATTAAACTACTAACTACAAAGTAGTCAAAAATACAAAATGACATTTCTAAGTGGTTTAAAATTCGCTTAATAGTAAGCTGCATATAGTAATAATGTGATGTTATGCCTTTTGAAAAAAAATAATAATAATGTGATGTTATGGAGATATATAGAATTTTATAAATTCAGAATTTTTTGTATTAATTTAGATATTCAGGGAATCAATGTATTGAGAAGTTAATTGAAATATTTTACCCAAAAAAAAAAAAAAAAAAAAGTTAATTGAAATAAGCCCGGCCTCCTTGACATATATATTAACAATCGCCAATTAAATCAAGAGATCTCTTAAATCAAAGCATCACTTATATTCGTTTAAGTTTGAGATTCATTATAAAGAGTATGCATGCTAAATAATGTGAAGAATGTTTATATTAAATAAATGAGAATGTTAGATAGAATAATAGATAGGTAGTCTAAGGCTCTAAGCATCTCAAGAGAGTAATAATGTGAGATGTTTATATTTCCAATCCTAAAGGTATTATAACGACAGGATATGCATATATAACAGTCTTTATGTGAATTAAATGCATGACAAGCCTAACAATATTGAAGAATCTTGAGATGGGGCTATTCATGAATTTATGGAAGCAAATTTTCCAGTGGGGATATTCAATATTTGCTTCGATAAGTCAAAGATTTTCAGTGTATTAAAGGATTTTGTAAGAATTACGAACTGGGCGGTTTGTTGACATTCAATGGAAATGCACATCAGGCCGTGAAAAATAAAAAATGTAAATATCGAAATTTCCATGAATACAAGATGAGAGTTGAAAAAAATATGAAATAGAATATACATCATGTGTGAGTACACTGAATGTGCATTGTGTGTAGACCAAAATAGGTTCTGCAAGTCTGCAACCATACGTATTTAGCACGGGTCTTCCAAGTTTTTGTAGTTTGCAGTTTTGCACAAGGTTTTGGAGTATTTTAATCAAGTTAGAGTATCTAGGTGGTGGTAGTATTTCTTTTAAATTTGAAGGCGAAATTTGGAGAAATTGGACGTAAATTTTGACCAATTATAAGTGGTCGCAAATATCGACCGCGACCGCAAATTTAATTATAGGGTCTACGCCATTGGTAATGTCGCGCGCTAGTACTACTGTTGCCGAGATTGAAAAAAAAAAAAATCTACGCAACATTTCAAATGTAGCGTCCAAATTGAAATAGTAAAAAAAAAAAACCCGATTTAATAGTGGTGCGAATGGTACTATCTTGGCAGCGATATCTTTGAAAAAAAGTAAAAAAAATAAAAATTGAACGATATTTGAATGTCGTTCCGCATCCACATCCGAAATTCCAAATTTGCAAACAAAATATGGTTAGACAGATGATACGATCGAATTTGCTTCCACTTAGAGTTGGATTTCCACAAAATTCAAATTTTGAAAAGCAAATTTGAAAATTTTAGAAAATGATACTATCCCAGAAATGCTCTTAGGCTTTTATGCCGGTTGTTTTTTTTCTAATTAGGCATATGCTCATCTTCATAGTAAGTTTCTATAGTGAAAAACTGCTATGCTTTTAATTTGCAAACTTACAGTGTGATGTATACTCTATGCAAACTGATCTTTTGGTAGGTTCTTTTTCTTTTACGCATGAGAAGTAGTGTTGTGGACTTGTTGTAAATTTGCACCACGCAAACAGTAATTTGGATTGCGGGAATGACGAAGAGAGACGTGGGAAAGTCCTTGTATGGAATATGGGGACTGGTGCATTATGATTGGAAACAAGGGAAATACCATTCATGGCATACCGTAATTGGTGCATCATAATTGGAAAGTGAAGTAAATGATTAATGGCGATAATAATGTCGTATCTAATGCTTTAATTGCCTCTACATTAAATGCACACGCACCATCTTAGTCTTATTCCATGAACTCATTCATTAAGCATTAAATATTTAAATTAGAGGCGAGCAATTCTTGGAAGTAAGTAAAAAGCATTAAATCTTCGAATTAATAAAAACAAACGCCATTAATGGCTTTGATTTTTCAGCATTAATTACACAATTTGTTTTTTTATTCAGTGGGCCCTATGAGATTATCGGTTTCGCTGATCGACTGGTCTTAGCTGGTACTTCAATGCATTTAATGCCGTCATTACTGACACATCCTCTTATTTCCGCTCTCCATCATCGGAAATCCTTGAGTAATAAATGTAGAGGAATGTATCCAAGCAACTCGTTTAAAGAATTGTATCCAAAGTTCCAAACAACCCTATGACTAAGTGGTAATAATGATATTGATTTATAGCTATTTTTAGCAATTTTTAGTTTAAATTTCAAATTATCGACTTGTTTTAAAATAGAATTTCACCGTTTTTCACGTTAAACAATCAATTTATGAAATATACTTAACCATATGCATCAATTACTTTTGAACTATAAAATCTTCTAATTTATAACAATAACATTCTAAGGTTAGTTTACTATACACAATGCAAGTAAAATAATTTAAACCGTGCATTATGATATACATAATAATGAAATATTTTTTTAAAATTAGGCTATATATTTTAAAAAATTTTGCTTTTTTTATTTTTTTATTTTATTCATGAAAAATTTATTTTTTTGCCAAACTTCTAATTAGTCTCAAATATAACACAAACTATCATTGTTTTATTCGACCACTCATAATTCGTTAGTTAGAAAATACTCACGTTGAAAATCACTTGTCACTTTAGCATTTTTTTTTTAAAATAATAATTAATTACAATTATAATAATAAATATTATCTCAAAGGTTTAATTATCATTGTAACTGCTCATGCAATTTTGTGATTTTTTTTTTTCAATAATGCATTATTGATACGGAATTACGGATACATGGAAAGATTTTTTTTTTTTTTTTTTTTTTTTTGAAAACTGGCATTTTTATAGTAAGAGTTGCTAGGTGCACGAGTGCAGCTCTCTTTGTCCATTCTTCTCTATTTAATATTTTTTTCACTCTCCATATCATTCAATTTCTCTTCTTTGGTATAATGGCTGCAGATGTTACTACCCTTGTTCAAATTCTCAATGGTTACTTAGATGAACAACAACACCTTCATCATCATCAACCAAAAGAACGAAGAATGGACTTGATAACGAAAGATTTGATTGGTATTTCTTCTTCAAAAGACTTACTAGATCTTGATTCTCAAGTTCCTTCTGGCTGGGAAAAACGTCTTGATTTAAAGGTTTGTTTATTTTTTTTATATAATTGAAAGTTTTTGGTTCTCTAAAGTTTATTTTTTTCTTGGTGGTGAAATGAAGTCAGGGAAAGTTTACTTACAACGGAGCGACTCACCCACATCATCAACAATAACAACAATAACATCGAATGAGAATGATCAAAAGCAAAAATTCCAAGATTTGAATTTTCCACCAACATGTGGTGGTGGTGGTGATGAGTTTACTGGATTTGAAACTAGTTCCATCATATGATTATCGAAGTGTATGTACACTTGATAAAGTGAAATCAGCATTAGAAAGAGCAGGAAAAGAAGAATCAGCGAAGAAAAGATCGTTATCGCAATCGAGATCTTCTTCAATGAATGAAGAAGATGATGAAGAAGATGTGAAATCGTCGAGTTCATCGGGATTGATGTTTGCGGGTGGATGTCCGAGTTGTTTGATGTACGTGATGATAGCGAAAAATAATCCCAAGTGTCCTCGATGCGACTCTTTTGTTCCTTCTCCTATGTTTAATAAGAAACCTAAACTTGATCTTAATCTTAATCTCAATTTGCTATCATCGTAATAGTGCCCTGTGAGTAGTGATTAAGAGGTAGGGTAATTATGTTTAGGAGATAATTAGATGATATAGTCATTAGTGAACAACCTTTGGTTGATTCATTTTTTGGGATTTCATTTTGAGACTTTGTAAATGATACATGAATTATATTTATTTCGGTAAACGTTTGATTTTTATTTTTGTTATGATTATGATTTTAGTTATTTAAGTTTTTTCAGTAATTAATGCCCCTTAATGTGATGATTATTTTATGCTGTCGTGTATTTTTCAAATTCTTGAAAACCAAAGGTGGATAAAATTTCGGCAAATCCAACCGAGTTGTGTCTGGGTCCAAATTTTGCTTCAAGGACTAAAATATGGTTGGGTTAACTAGTATTACTCTCTAAATGAGCCAATTAGGATTTTCCCCTACTAGATATATGGCCAATTAGGATTCCCCCCACTAGATATATGGTTGGGTTAACGTAAACATAGTATCTACTTAAACAGTGTCTGGGGACTGCCCTCCTCACTATTGGTAGCGATTTTTTAATGAACGGGTTAAAGTATCGAGGGAACATTAAGAGCATTCCCAAGCAGTTTTGAGAGAAAATAACAACTTGTCACCTTTAGAGCATTCCCAATATGCCCAATACAAGGGGTGGGAGTTTTTTTTTTTTTTTTTTTTCCGTCCAGCTGTTTTTTCAATTTTTATATTCAGACGGAATCAAACATTCTATTCGAGATTCAAAATCATCATCTTCATTGAGCACCCTCACTTTACTTTTCACCAAAACGGTAGTAAAGAGGGAAATTGAGCTTACATGGAGGTGAAAAATATTGACTTGCATTTGGGAATGTTCTTACGAGCAAAAAACAATTGCCCAATGCAAGAGTGACAATGAGAATATCATTTGCTACTGAGATAGTTGTCGACTTGTGATCTTCGAGACGAAATCTTTTATACCATCAAGTTTTTCAGATTATATTTCTTTTTTTTCCAACAATTTTTTTTTTTTTTTTTTTTTTTTTTTTTTGAGATATTTTTCATTCTATCTGGCATGTTTTTTTTTCAATATTTTTTTATTTTATATATTTAGATGGAATAAAACATTCCATCCAAATCTTAAAGTTACATTTGCATTAGACAACCCCTAATAGTTTCTCGCCAAGAAAATAATTATGACAGAAAATAGTCTCATGTGATGCCTATGTGGAGGTAACAAGTTGTTACTTGTATTGGAAATGATCTGACATCAAAACATCAAGCCAAGGATTTATGGACACTTTAAGAACCAATATTTAAGAAATAATTTTAGATAGTCAATTCAAACATTTTCCTTCATATGGACCAAAATAACAAAAATATACATATTGACATACATTTCTAAGCACATTACCCACAATTGCATTTGGACCACACTCCGTGTTTGCAGTTTTGCTCCACTTTGCTGTTCAATTTGAAGTCACTCATTTGTCGTCTGTGACAGTGTCGCCATAGATCGAAACGTTCGCACAATTTTAGAAGTTTTTGGAACTGGAAAGGAATTCAATACTGTCCAGTAAATAATTTTGAACATTTAATTTCTGAAAATAAGGAGTTAGCAATTTTACAACATATCAAAGGAATTCTAGCTAGAGAAACAGCATTGTACGACTGTACGAGTTAGCAATTTTACAAGACAACAAAGGAAGATAGGTGGACTGTGGAAGTGATGATGTCCTCCTAGTTTTAGTAGTTTATTTCCTTTATATATGTTAGACTTGATGCCTTAGAACTTGGTGTTGTGTTCAAGTGTTGGACGTTGAATCTCATTATCTCACTCAAATGACGACTTTCTCAGTGATGATATGTAAATTTTTTTTGTTTTGATGACAAATTAAAAACGAGTTACTATTGCAAAAGGAACATAGTATAGTATGAAAATGAATAGAACATAGATAATTATAATAATCCTATTTTTTTAATTAAATAAATAAATATTTATAGTATGTATTTTTTTTTGTTTATTAATATTATTTGGACATGGACCTATTATCTACAAAATAGGTCCGTGGGCTTTAATAATAATAATAATAATAAGATAAAGGAAGAAGGAGAAAAATGTGGGAGAAAAATACGGGGGTTTGGTTACAACTGAAAAACCCTCCCTTTTTAGTTTTGCAGAGGGGTGTTATATGAGAGGTATGGAAAACCAATTCTAAAAGGATGGTCGCTCAAATCCCACGGTCACCACTGACAATAGATGCACTGTAGGTTTGGCAGTCTCACGCAATCTTTGGCATTATGGATTGTATATTGTGATATTGAAAAATCTATCACTTGGATTCAGGTCTTCTTTCCATGAACAAAGCAAACCATTGCAGCTGTCTCTTATGAGTTTGTAAACCTTAGAGATCTTCCTTGGAATATTTTTTCATCTTCCTTAGATTTAACTGAAACCAACATAGATCCCCGTCCTATTTTATTTTTTTGAAATTTGGGGTGTGACAGCTTGGTATCAGAGCCTAGGTTAGCCTAGATAGTGAAGGTCTAGGTGATCCTCGGATTGTGGTAAATGGGTAGTAGGAGTGTTTCTTTGTAGTATTTTGTTTGGCTTGTTGTTTTGTGTGTACTTTTATAGTGGAATGTTGGGATATGATTAGGAAAATAAAATGTTTGTTGTTTTAACGATTAGTTTTTATGAAATTTATAATCGAAATTGTTCATCATGTTATAATGTTGTTTTCCTAATGGAGTTTCCATTTTTAAGTAAGTATTAACTAAAGAAGAAATTGTTATTTGAAAATTTCATATTTGAGTAATTTGGAATTATCCAATGAATAAAGGTTGGATTTAGAATTGTTGATATTGTCCAAGTTATGTATATTGTTGGTGTGTGATTCAATATACATAACATCTCTCTGTATGCATCGTTGGAGTTTGATCCAGTGTATACATGTACACCGTTGGAGTGTGATCCAGTGTGCATACCACACATCGTTGGTGTTTGATCCTATGTGATGGTAGAGAGCTTGTATGCATCGTTGGTGTGTGAACCAGTATATA
The DNA here is from genome assembly GCF_015680905.1 of Coptis chinensis. Classification (NCBI taxonomy): domain Eukaryota; kingdom Viridiplantae; phylum Streptophyta; class Magnoliopsida; order Ranunculales; family Ranunculaceae; genus Coptis; species Coptis chinensis. The sequence continues at coordinate 83,459,065 of NC_141464.1, forward strand.
CTTGCATATCGTTGGCGTGTGAGCCAGTGTGCATGCCTCACATTGTAGGTGTTTGATCCTATGTGATGGTAGACATAGTGTAGGTCGTTGATGATATCAATCAGCCTATACGTTTTATATATTCATTTTTGAACATGTGGTGTTTGTGAGACACTGAGAAAAATGTTGGTATATTTGTAAACACCAAGATGGTGGATAAAACATATGAGTTTTTAAACAAATAGTTTTGACAGGGAAGATCGTTGAAAAGGAAATTATTATATTTATTGTTAAACGTCTTGGATTAGTTGAGAAATACTAAGAGTGTAACTAACTACCTCGGTGTGAGAGGAACTACCTTGCATTCTTAGTATGATTTAACTCGAAAAATATGAGTTTTGTTAAATTGAGAAATAATAATTTTAATTAAGTGTTGGCAATTGAATAAATTAATTACGTTTATTCTTTTGAGTTGTGTATACTAGCGTATACACGTTTTTGGGTTCTACACATTTATGGACACACTTTCAAGGTATGTGATTTGCATATTAGTATGTCTATCTATATGATATTGTATATGTGTATTCCTTTTAAAGTGTGTATACTTGCGTATACACGTATGTCTCATTTTATATTTGTTTACTATGACCATTGGGTGCAAGTTGTAAATGATGTGTTTAATTTAATTTCTCTGCTGACATTATTACTTAAAGTTTAGCTGTTAGGATATAATCTGTTAACTTTATACTCTATAAAGATTTTTTGTTTGACGTGCTATTTGTTTGATTAATCTACATTCTTTCCTAGAATCTCGGGACGAGATTCCTTTAAGGTGTGTATATTATAACAACCCTATTTTTCTAATTAAATAAATAAATATTTATAGCATGTATTTTATTTTGTTTATTAATATTATTTGGACATGGACCTATTATCTACAAAATAGGTCCGTGGGCTTTAATAATAATAATAATAATAAGATAAAGGAAGAAGGAGAAAAACGTGGGAGAAAAATACGGGGGTTTGGTTACAACTGAAAAACCCTCCCTTTTTAGTTTTGCAGAGGGGTGTTATATGAGAGGTATGGAAAACCAATTCTAAAAGGATGGCCGCCCAAATCCCACGGCCACCACTGACAATAGATGCACTGTAGGTTTGGCAGTCTCACGCAATCTTTGGCATTATGGATTGTATATTGTGATACTGAAAAATTTATCACTTGGATTCAGGTCTTCTTTCCATGAACAAAGCAAACCATTGCAGCTGTCTCTTATGAGTTTGTAAACCTTAGAGATCTTCCTTGGAATATTTTTTCATCTTCCTTAGATACAACTGAAACCAACATAGATCCCCGTCCTATTTTATTTTTTTGAAATTTGGGGTGTGACAATAATGATAATCATATGCTACTTTGATAACTGAGAAGAAGCAACAGATAGACTAACACTCTATTATTTGATGGGCCGCGGTATTGGCACCCAAAAAAATAGGACTAACACTCATTTTGGATATTATATAGTGTCTTGACGCATCTTATTTACTGTCTTGAACAGTTTATTTGGTGACCTATATCATCTAAGAGCATCTTTAGCAGTGATATCAACCTAACATCTTTAAGAATTTGGTGTTTTTTCAACTTCAGGAGAGCTACATGTTGATGAAAACACCAAAAAAACACCAAACCAAACACCAAACCGACCAATATTTGGTTCCAGGTTTGGTGTTGTATCAAATCATTTACGCGGTTTTGGGAAAACCGCGTGGGCTTGAGCTGCTAAATGGGCTTCTATGGCGCGGTTTTGCCAAAACCGCGTGCTCTCAATTACAACAACGGGCAAAAAACGGCCAAAAATGACTATATCTATAAATTGAAACACCCACCCCATACTTTTATACTCACTTCTTTTCTCTACTCTCTACTCTTTATTCTCTACTCTTTACTCTCTATTCTTAAAACAACAATGAGTCAATAACCAAAATCAAAATCAAGAGGGGCTTCATGGATACAAGAGGGGCATCATGGATACAAGAAGAAGATATTGCTCTCACCAATAGTTGGCTACAAGTTAGTCAAGATGGTGTAGTAGGAAATGAGCAAAAGTCGAACGATTTTTGGGCTAGAATTCTAAATGCATTTCATGCAAATTTAGGAAGAATGACCGAACACAACTTGACAGGTATAAAACACCGTTGGTCTATTATTCAAGCTAATATCAACAAGTTTCATGCTATTCTTTCTAAAATTCAAGCATCTCCTCCAAGTGGCTATAATGACAATATGATGGTAAGTATTTACTTTTTATTTGTTATTTTGATTAACAAATACATTTTTCAATTCTAATTTAGTTTTTGCTTAATTAGTAGGTTGAGGAAGCAATAAGTGAATATGCGATGCATAATGGGGTTTGGAAGTGGATGCAATGCTATAATATGGTGAAAGACTCACCCAAATGGAAGAGGCTACAGTTGAGAAATGATTTGCATCCCACCAAAAAGTCGAAGTCAAACAGATGGGGAATGGAGGTTCATCAATTCCAATATCAACTGCGACAACTCAATCAATGGATTATGATCCACACCAAGTTCATGGGCTTGAGGATAGACCTATTGGAAAGAAAGAAGACAAAAAAAGAAGGCAAAAAGAGAAAGAAGAAGGTGATTCTAAAGTGGAGGAATCCGCTAAGAAACTTGATGATTTTCTAATGGAACTTTCTGAAACCACCAAAGAAGGCTATGAATTGGAAGCTCAAAGACAGTTGAAGAAAGATGAGATGGAATTCGAAAAACTTCAATTGAAGAAAAGTTCGATGGATTGGAAGCTTCAAATCCAAAAAGAAAAACTTCAATTGAAGAAAGATGCGCTCTGAGTTCGAGAAGATAAAAATGATGCGAAAATATTATGAATGAAATTAGAAGGATTATCCGAAGACGAAATAAATTTGGCAACTCAAAAGGGAAGAAATTTTACAAAAAATGAATAATCGACTTGGCAATATCACTGGTAGTAGTCAAAGTAGTGCATAGTCTAAATTTGAGTTTATATATCTTTTAATTTCAGTTTGTATGTTTTTTAATTTGAGTATTTTAATTTGTCTTTTAATTTATGTCTTTTAATTAATGATGTACTTTAATTTAAGTTTGTATTTTAATTTTAATTAGAATATACTTTAATTGAATATTTTATTTTAATTTAAAGTTGATACTTTTTATCATTCTAAAAAAAATTAGTATTTTCAAAATTGTCATATACATAAATCCTTTCATAAAACCACAAATACATAGAAATAAACTTGGAACACAAATACATAGAAATTGAAACGATAAATAAACACAAAGTTTAAATGAAGTGCAAATAAAAATAGAAATCAAGTCTGCCCATGCCTACTCCACAAATGCTCGACCAAATCATTCTTCAATCTATCATGAACAATTTTTGAACGAACCCTCTCGACGCTAGATGCCCAACGAGATAGAACAAAGTGGCGTTCATCTTTAGGAGCACCTTCTCTACTTAGTATTTCCAAATCAGGAATATACTGCGGGATATCCGTTTCGCGTTCATCTTCCACAATCATATTGTGTAAAATAATGCAAGCCCTCATAACAGTAGCCATGTTCTCCAAATACCATAACCTGCACGGATTCGCTAAAATAGCCCAACGCGACTGTAATATACCAAACGCCCGCTCTATGTCTTTTCTAGCAGCTTCTTGCTTCTTTGCAAAATGTTTGTCTTGTGCAATAGTCGGTTTAGCAATCGTTTGAATCAAGGTGACATAATTAGGATAAATACCGTCAGCCAAGTAATAGCCCATACCATAATGATGGTCATTCACAGTGTAGTTACAAGGAATAGCTTCATCATTGACTATATCATCAAATATTAGTGAGCGGTCAAGCACATTAAGATCATTGTGAGAACCCGTCATTCCAAAAAAAGCATGCCAAATCCATGCGTCACGATTGGCAACTGCCTCCAAAATCACTGTTGGTTTATGCTTATGGCTAGTGTGAGACCCTTGCCACGCGGATGGGCAATTCTTCCATTGTCAGTGCATGCAATCAATGTTTCCTATCATTCCAGGCCATCCGCGTTTCTCAGACTCTTTAAGCAAACGTTGAATATATGCAGCATTTGGTTTGCACAAGTATTCACCTCCAAAAATTCTAATAATTCCATCACAGAAATAGCGCATGCATTCATGAACAGTTGGCTTAGCAACATGTAACATATCATCTACTAGATCAACGGCAGTCCCATAAGCAAGCATTCGTATAGCAGCAATTACTTTTATTTTTGGGTTAATCCCAAACTTACCCGCACAATTAACTTTTTGTTGAAAATATGGTACATTATGATTAAGATGATTGAAAATACGAGTAAATAATGACTGACCCATACGAAATCGGCGTCGAAAGTCGTGGTCACGAAATATAGGATTTGCGCCAAAGTAGTTAGCATTTACACGAGCCAGTGTTGCCTCGTACTGACGATTCTTATATTTTCTTCCTTTCTTCGAACCACCATGTGGTCTATAAGAAGACTCCACTTCTTGCTGACGCAATAAACTCAGACGATGTCGAACTAAAGGTAGAGCAATAGCCACTAATTTGCGAGTTTTAACTGCAGTGTTATCATTTGAAGAGCTCGAGCTTGATGAAGAATCAGAAGAAGATGAATCAGAAAAAGATGAATGATCCATTGAAAAAATCTTCAAGAGTTTTGGTAGGGTTTTTTTAGAGGGAACATGAAAAATGAAAAGAACATCACATGGGCTTGGACCTGTATGATGGGCTTCTATGGAGCGGTTTTTTGGCAAAACCGCGTAGTTATTTGGTGTTTTTTTTATGTTGTTCTTAAAATTGTTTGATATTTTTTTGGTTTGGTGTTTTTTTGGTTGCTCGGCTAAAGATGCTCTAAAAGAGTGTTAGTCCCATTTTATAGGGTTTCAATACCACTGCCCATATTTGATTATTGAAAGTATGCGCGTGTTACTTGATTATTGAAAGTATGCGCGTGTTACTTTATTGTTACATTAATCGCGAAACGAACCCCGGCCTGACAAGTTGCCGTTAAGCCATAAAAGAAGTAAAACGGGCCCGGCCTATCAAGCAAGATCTTAGCACCGTCGTCTTGAAATTCGCAAGGGTCACCTTCACCACAACCCACATGCGTCATAAGCTTCTTTTTTTGTTGTTTGGACTAGCATATTATCGCAGTCTCCTTGAAAATCTGTGATCCGGAATTCGAAACAATATCAAAATTTGGTAAAACAACGAAATTAAGGAAAACAAAATTAAAGTGAGCAGAAGTTTCCTAAAGCATATATGTATATTTATCAAACTTTTTAAGCATATATATTTCAAAGAGGGGGGACTATCCCACATTCTCACATGACCCAGCACTATAGAAAAACTAAAATTAATTTAAGCATATGTAAATTAACGAAGTCATACTTGATTGGCCGTGGTGAGTCATGACGTAGCACTATAGAAAAACTAAAATCTCATGAATTAATGAGCCCAAAACCAAGAGAAGAAAACAGACTTCAAATTAAAAATATCTATCTTTTCGTTCTTCTCTTTTCTCCTGTTTCACTATTTTCCCATCTTACCAAGATACCAAAAAATAAAACATTATTTCAAATACAAATTTAGGTGGGAGAGATGAGAATGTTAATTGAATTTATTTGGTGTTTTAAAGCACCAAAATTGTAAAAATTAAGAATTTAAATACAAAATGGTGCAACCCATCCATTCTCACAAACCCAGCAACACCTCCTTTGTATCTTACGATAATTCAAATTTTGGTGTCACCTCTCAAGCACCTCAAAATTGTTGATTTTGATTCAAGAAAAACTGACTTTTATACAAGTACTATGCCATTTTTTAAAAACCAAATTCAAGAGTAAATTTAGAGAAAAAAAAATTATTAATGAAAATAAATTCTTAATATGGTAAATTAATGAAAAAAAAATAATGAAAATGAATTACAGACAAATATTTATATTTGACCAGTGTAGGACCTCGAATTATACACAAAATCTTATTGCGTCGAATGAAAAAATTTTTCATGAATTTTTAACGAATGCTAGTGCCCTTCAATTATACAGAATTTTTTTGCCGTACCACGAATACGAATGACTAACACCTAGTTCTTAGGAAACAATAGGGAAAAAGTATAATTACCTAGAATATCTCCCACTATGAAGTGGTTTTTTGCGACCCATTGACCAAGCATTTGAGTACACCAGTCCTCTTCGTATTCGGCTGCAACCACATAAGTACGACATCTACCTAACACACATTGAGAGAATATGAGCAAAAGGACGAGACATGCTTCAGGAACCTGCTTATTCATGTTTGGAACAGGAGACCGTGTTGTGTTTCGGGGGAGAAAGGCCTCCTATTTATCATTTAGATAGATGTAACTGATTTAGAAGATAAGTGTATGTATGTGAACAATTTTTTGGTATGTATTATTTAGAAATTTGTAAAGAAGAAAATGGAAAAAATGCTATTAAGAAATTACTTTACAGATGTAATTTAGAAAGTAAGTATTCTGACAGAGAATAATTTAGAAACTTTTATAATAAAAAAAACAAAATTAGAAACTTGTAAATTAACAAATGGAAAGAAGTTATTCGAATCAGTAAATTAAATTAGAAAGTAATATGAGAAAACTTGATTAGCGGTCTCGAGATCGAGGTTATTGCATGGTCCACAACTGACAAACCACACCAAACCGTATGATCATGTCATCCAACGGACGATATGAAGTGCGCACTAAATTTAGAGAGAATGATCTCTCCTTATCATTGAAAACCAAAATTGCAAATACCAAATACCAAAGCCCTGGAGCAATTCAAGTCGTCAACTATATAATACCTACCAAAAAGAGAAAAGTGTCTAATTACAAGTCGTTATTTGTATGGTTTATTATCAAGGCATTGAAAGGACTACTAATAAGCTAATATATTTCGTAAGAGAATATGTAGTGAAAGAGATTGTTGTGGGACTTGCTGCATTGATAAGAGCAATTCATGAGTTTCACCTAATAAAAATGCAAGAAATTAAGGTTCAAAGAAACAATTTCATTGGGCACCATTTCATTCATTTTATAGCTTTACAAGCAGATGTTGCCATCGCTTTTATGACGATGTCATTGCGCATTTAACTGAAGCAGAAAAAATGTCATAATCCAATGCTGCAGTAGTACTAGAAAATAAATTTGATGTGCCTACCATTTGGGTGATGAGAGTATATTGCTTCTTTTTAGTAGTTAAAGAATATTGTAAAGTGCAAATTTCATATATAAAACATTTAGGTGTCACGTAGTTATACACTTATATACCATTTTTTTTGTTGATAAACCAGTTTATTTAGCAAAGAAAAAAAAAATTATAAATTAAAATTTTATTGATATAACGAGTTTTTACAAATAATTAGATATGCGTGCAACAAGCTGCACTGTAAGTCTTTCTGAATAACAAATCTTATTTTTTTAAATAGAAACTCATTAGAACTAGTTGTAATTACGTTACAGTCTATAACTTTCTGCAATCTCTTAAAGAGCTCAACCGACTGTTATGCCAATAAACTGAAATTGGAAACACATTGACATTATTGGTGTCTAATTTTATTGGTGTCTAATTGGGAAATTACCTGTTTTTTTTCTTCTACCATTTGATGTGTAAGCAGTTATATATTGTAGCCTACAACACATCTTGTATAAAGTCACATAAATAAGGAGCAATAAGCATGTGAAAAATGATCAACAAAATCTCAAGGTGCTCAGCCCTGAGCGAGCAATCACGTACTACTCCGGCCAGTGATAAACAAGTAGAATGCATATATAGTAAGAACACTTCTTGCATTATTGGTATCATTATCTACAACAACGCAGATGTTTAGTCAGTTTGCATTTGGTTGAGATGTTATCCTTCATGGAAACAAACAACTGCAGTTAGAGTCTTCCATCTGGGTAGGAGAGCATTTAAAATCGGCTACACCCTTACCTTATTCATTATGACTATCAAATAGTCTCACAACAAACGTTTATGTTTTGTCCTGGTAGGAACATTTATGTCTGGAAGACTTGGAGCCCATGGAGACATGGAAGCGTTTCTCATGAAAAAATCAAATCTCTCATGAATGATATCATAAATGAATTGGCTCAATTGTGACACTGCAGCTTGACTTTGGACATTTGTCACAGAATTATTATATTATCAACATCTTCGTGACCATAGAGTTATCAGGGTATCGACTTCCTCCAGGTGCCAAGTATCACAAGTGGAATTTGGTTAGATCTGCATTCATGTTTGTTTGTCCTTTAAACTCCTACTACCAACAAATGGGACCAGATGATAACCAATGATCATTCAAGCTTGCTTAGAGAGTTTGAGCCTTAAAGGGACAGGAATCTGAACTTCAATTACATCATGCTGAGAACTGGACATACTAGTTTCACAAAATTTGACGGGGGAAAATCCAAGTGTACAATATTAAGGCTGAGTTTAGAAAGTGAATTAACTTCTGAGTGTTTTTGTTTCGTTGTTTTGGGACTGGTCCCGGTGCATGACGTATGGATGTACCACCTACCAGGGACCCCTTCTCCCTCTCCTAAAAACATATGCTGTGTTTGAGATGTCATCCACTTTGGAATAACCAGGACCGATGTTTTGCACCTGGTCTGGCAAAAACGATTCACCTTCAGGTGCTGAGTGGCTTCATAAATTGAAGGCAAATAACTAGGTTTCCCTAATTTGTTTGCCAACGTTGTTTCCCAATAATTACACTGTAACGATGCTTTACACTGTAACATTAGTAACGATGCTAAAGCATTTCATATTTGAATCTGTTACTTGTATGAATGTCAAGAGTGCACATCAGACAGCTTCTGAACATAAATTTATACATCAGCGACAATATATGACAGTGGTTTCATATCGCCATAGAAAAGTCACATTCAAAATTCAACACAAGCGGGCTCTCTAGGAGGGAGCAACTTTTTCTGTACATTATTGCTCACCAATATCTATAGAACAGAAAGGTAAGGTAAGCAATCTTACACTACAATGACAAAATGAACAATTTGAGGTTTTAGATTCTGCAAACAAACCTACGTATAGATGGCATTGTGACATTTAAAGATCCTTCCAGACCTTAAAATCCGTGTTAGAACTATTGTAAGTTATGATGCTATCTTGGCATCCTATGAAGTATGTGGTTCTTAGAGAATCCACATTCACCAGAGCGTGTGCTGTTCCCCTTGGACTAGATGAAACGGTAACCTCTTCAGCACCAATATAAACTTCAGCATAACCTTTAGCTACCCTAGGATTCTCCAACTGTACATAATCATTAAACATGTGTAAGTGATCAATGACGACCGAGCATAAAACTCCTACAAAATGCAATAAAGGATTCACAAAAGTACAGCATTTCTGTTAAACAAGCTAGCATTTTAATGACGAGGAATATGGTTGAAAGAGGTACCAACATTTCCCATATTTTCGTTTGAAATCTCTACATCTGTGTCTTCTTTTTCAGCAGGTATAAGAAATTCAAGCCCTATAGCGTAGCCTATGAGGATATTAACATTATCCAAACAGACATATATTAGATGATCTGAAGCTTTTTTTCTCACCATCAGTTCAAGACTTTATGTTGACTCTGATTACTAAACAGTAAACATAACTACCTTTATTGAAGTTTAGCAAACAAAGGTGTGTGAAATTAATGGGAACTAATAAAATTGATGCCCTATTTTATGTGAATTAAGGAGATGGTACATATAAAGCATGTAATGCAATTATTTATGGTTTCACAGCATCCTTTCCACTTCCATACATGTTTTTAAACAGTTTGAATTTCAGAAACTTTTTCTGTTTTCCCTGCTTTTCCTTCAGTATTGATCCACATATTTCAAACAGACACTTAAAAGCTTCAATGCAAATAAAAGATCACACTCACTAACTTCAGGGTATTGATTCATTCAGACATTTCGTTTTGGGTTGTACTAGTGCAAAGAAAAGGCTCGCAATCTAATAGTCCTTCTTACTATATACCATAAGCTAATATGTACTGTTAATCTACTACTAGATCCTGATAGGTATGCAAAAGCACAATATTAGTCAAATGAACTTCTATTTAAGAGAAAGAAAACTCACCCTGAATTTTGTTTCAGCACCCCATATCAGAAATGTTTCATTGCACGTATGGTGTCTGTGATTTCCCCTCACACCACCAGGTCGGATTTGACCGACATGCACTGATGCACAAGATACTGCCACACCTACAGAAAAACAATCTAATGTTTGAAACTCTGAATAATATAATCTTTTCCAGAAAAATGATGACAGTGCACATACATAAAACTGTATATAGACATGGTTACTGATTTCACAAGAAGACCAGGATCAATTTCAGAAGACATAATTTTCCTTAATGACTATAAGGTCTACCATTTACCTCACCAGTAAAGACAAAAAAACATCCTTTACTACCTGAAGTTGTGTAAATTGGTTGCCAATGTTGAAATCATACCAAACCTTGTAAATGAAGTCAAAATTATCCATTGTAATTCTAACTAGTGCTGGAACAGTAGATATAACTCCAAATAAAGTCGATCTCAAAAACATGAATCAAGTTCATGGGATCCAAACAATTTTCAAATGAAAGGATGTTTGATATTGAATAGTAACATTGAACAATATCTTCAATAACAGCAACATTTTCACTTCACGTCTCCTCATATATCAAAACTGGGTTGTGGTACACCAGTCACTACCCAAAATCAATTACGCAAATCTAAGTCTATTTGGAGGACCTTATTCCTAAGAGCAAGTCCAATGGGGGGATATATGGGATGCTAAAGGCAAATATAACACTCCAACCACAAAAATGTCATTCCAATGGGGCTGTTAAAAGGGTCTTAAATTTTGAAGGTCTTAAAAATTAAGACCTTCACTAACAGCTGCTATAATAAGTTCGGGAGACGGACAGCAGAAACTATGCCGTGTCTGTATCATTTAGCACTTCAAAACAGAAAACGCGATTGGGTTGGTTTTGATTTTGAGTAGCCAAATTTGGCTGGATTAAAAGTTGGTTTTTGATTTTTCTATTGGGGAATAGCCTATAATAAGTTCGGCACAACATAGTTTCTGAAAAAAAATAATGGACGGACGGCAGAAACTATGACATTTAGCACTTTTTGGTTTTTTTTTGGATAGCCAAATTTGGCTGGGCAATCTAAAAGGCCTACATGGCACTTTTAGTAGCCCAAAATTAGCAGCTTTCCATTGAACTTGTTCTAATAGCCTATATATACTAATAAAACAAACAAGCATATTAAAACAAGAACAATTTCTCTAATAAAAAAACAGACACATACCATAAAGCCCAGCATCATTAGCAGCAACAACAGGGTTAAACATCCACCCTCTCTTATCTCTACTTAAAACACCATCACTATTCAACCTCCTAACATTAGCATTCTCATCATCATTAGCTTTTTCCCATTTGTTTATACCATTTGAGTGATAAGCTGTGAAATGGTTGTTGTTGTTAAGGTGTTGGAATCTAAATAAGAGCCAAGCAAGAAGAAGGAATATAGAAAGAAGGAATGGAAATGCATGGGGTCTTTTTAGGAAATGGATAAATGAAGTTGTAAAATGAGATGGGGTCTGTGATACTTGTTGTTGGGATGTTGTTTCTGAAGTGTTTGTTAATGGTAGTGTGTTGGAATATGAACTTCTTCTAGGGTTTGCCATTTTTTTGTTTCTGTGTTTGTGTTCACATACTGCGGAATGCCAGAAAATGTCGCGATATACATGAATTTTTTAAATGCCGATGAAATGTCAGTGGTCGGGATTATGATTGGTGTCGATATTTTGAAATTTGAGTGATCACAAATTCACAATCAAATTGCCACCCGAACTAATAAGATATTAATTTAGTTTTGGGTTTGTCCTCCGCTACTTTTAGTAATATTTATGATTAATTTTTTATATATTTATCAATTTTGTGGTTAAAATTAATTGATTTTATAGTTTTTGATTCGGTTCGATTTCGGTTTGTAATATATCTTATCAGTTTGGGTTTGGGTTTGAGTTTGGGTTCTCAATTTTTTTATATGTTTGGTTCGGTTTTGGGTTCCAAATTTTCTTATCGGTTTGGATTCGGATTTTCTATAATCGGACCCAAACCGATCCATTAACAACCCTAGTTGGAGCACTTGCCTTGCCCTAGTCGGAGCTCAATTTTCATTATGCTGATAACTTGATTATCTTTACCAAAGCTTCTATGGATGAAGTTGGGCACTTGAAAACTATTCTTAAAGATTATTGTGGATGTATCTGGGCAGAAAAATAAATTTTGATAAATCTAGCATCTTTTGTAGTAAGAATGTGTATTTTAAATTAACATAAAAAGATTTTGAGAAATTTTTGGAAAATGAGATAATTTAACAAAAGGGACAAATACCTCGATGTTTCCATAGTCATTTTAAAAAAAATGATGATTTTGATTACCTGGTTGATAAAATTCATAAAAAAAATCAAATGATGGAAAGCTAAGACTCTAGCTCAAGCAGATAGAGTAGTTCTTATCCAATCTATTGTTCAAGCAACTCCTATATATGATATGTCTACCTATGCGTTGTCTGTTAATATTTGTGACAAAATTGATAAGGCATGTTTTTATATATTATCTAAGGGGTCCATACAATGGGACAAACTCTGCAAACCCAAATCTTAGGGGGTCTTGGCTTTAGAAAAGCTAGTGATATGAATAAAGCTTTGTTTGCTAAACATTGTTGAAGAACTACAACTGACACTACATCTTTTTTGGGCTAGAACTTTTAAAGCCATATATATATGATAATAAGTGGCTAGGTCAAAAACATGAACTTGCCTCTCTAACGCTTCATACTTATGGAAAGGAGTATACAAGTATTATGATGAGGTCAAGAAATGTTTGATTTGGAGGATTGGACATGGTACTGAGATCTCAATCTTCAAAGACCCCGACTACAGATAAATGGTAAAACCATTGTTCTCAAAGACCATATGGTTATGCCAAATGGTTTGGAAAACATTAGGGTTGCTGAGTTGATGTTAGATGGCGGTGCTCAATGGGATATACCTAAGTTGAATGATATTTTTCCACCCCAAAAAACTCCCTCCATTCAAACCTTGACAATTAGGACTAATGTAGAGAGTGATAAGCTCGTATGGAATCATTCTTCAAATGGCCTATTTTATGTGAGATCTGCATTCAGCTTTTACTTCGGTGAAGATTGGAGTACACATTCATTTTCTTATCAGAAGAAAACTGTAGATAAGATTTGGAAGTTGAAATTGGTTGGCAAATGACAACACTTTATTTGGAAGATGTATATGCAAACTCTAACTACAGGAGATCGGGTGCTAGAAAGAAAGATAGAAGGGAATATGAGTTGCCCCTTCTGTGAATCTTGTATTAATCGAGACACCAGTATATATCTTCCTGACTTATGATTGGACAAAGTGTTTGTGGTTCGCTAACCCTATCAACTTGAGAGTTGAAGCATACTCGATTGGAGCATAAGACAGTGGTTTGCGACAAGGTTGTCAATTGGTGTCACAACAAGAATGAGGATATAGTAGCCAAAGGGCTTCTAGTTTGTATAGTCATGTATCACATTTGAGAAACAAGGAACTTGTATAAGTTCGAACATACAAACTTCAACAAAGAGGGTGTCATAAGAGGAGTAGTGGCTATATGGTAGAAATGCTTGGAAGCATATAAAGCTGACAAAGAAGAAGATGATTCCATTCATATCTCTAACCTTAACTAACTAATATTTTGAATATGGTTGAATTGCTTCCAGTTATTAATGAAGATTATATTAATATACGGTTTGATGCCTCTTTTGATAGGAAAGGGAGGAGAGGAGCAGGTGCAGCAAGGAGTGATAGCTTGGACAATGGAAGGAAAGCCAGTTGTTGCAGTCTTCCGAACCTTCAAAGTTCGAAGTGATGAAGAAGCAGAGTTTGTGGCAGCTAAAACTGCTATCCACTTGGCTGGAACTCTACCTGCAAGTTGCTTTCTCATTGAAGGAGACAATCAACGAGTGATTCAAACTCTAGCAAATCCGGCACCCGGCCTTTTACTACTTTTGAGAACCTAGAGTGGCAATTAGAGTCCATTGTAACAGCTTCAAAGCTTTCTCTTAATCAGGTTATGTCTCATAGTATAGTTCATATGTATTGGATTAGTAGGTTATTTAACGGGGAGGCTCCTGAACTTGCTAGGTGTGCTAGGTGGGCTATTTGGAATCAAGACATGGAGCCTCTTCCAAAGTGTATTGCAACTCTAGATTGTGATCTCACTCAAGTTTAAATTTTAATGTGATGGGTGATTAGCGAAAAAAAAAAAAAAAAAAAAAAAAAGGAAAATAAAAGTGAAGGAAAAATTCCACTTATTGTGACAAATTAAAATGCAAAATGTACTTCAACACAATTCGAGAGGTGTTGTTAAAATGCGGCACTATAAGGAGGTATACTTTGCTCATCTCTGAAGAAGTTGTCTGTATCAATAATGGCCTTTACCTTAGCTAGTCGCTCGAAATTATCACCAAAGTACATAGTTCCCCAAGGAATAGCTTCTGAGTAGCTTGCATTACCATTGACGTTTTTACCCAAGTCGAGATCCTTGTAGTTCAAATATGAACTCCTGGGAAACTTGGATACATAAGGCGTCATGTACGTGTAGAGCTTTTTTATCCAATCAGTCTTGTTTTTGGCTACTTCAGGATCATCCTTATACCAACTCGCAAAATATTGGATATTGTACAAGGTTCCTCTTCTATGAGGGAATGGAGTTTTGATTTAGAGATGCTACTCATCTTTCCTCCATAAGGATCCATGATCATAATCCCAGCGTTGTCGTCTAAAAACAATTCAGATAGCCCTTTTAATCCAGTTATTGGAATTGGTGTCTTCACGAAGTCAGATTTAGCCTTGAAATATGGCTTATTCAAACGAGTTCTGTTCAGTAATGAGTCGATAGATATACCATTCGGGTATCCATTGTCGAAATACAAGATGGTCTCAAGCCAACTCATTTCGCGACACTCTTCTGCCTTCAAACCCAGTTCAGGGAAACTGTTTGTCATCAAAGGGAGTAATTCTTTAATGGTTCCAAGAAACAATGAATTAAATGCAGCTCCAACTGTTTTACCTCCTCTACTATCATTAGCGCGACTTATTATAACTCTGATGAATAAATCTTCATGGAACTTATCAGCAGTTTGTTGCCATCTATTAACAAGTTCTTCTGCACCTTGTTCCAATGTTCTGCGTGCAGTGAAAATGGTTACAAGAGGTGGAACCTTAACCAATGTAATTTTCCACGACAGAATGACCCCAAAACTGCCTCCTCCACCTCCTCTTATAGCCCAAAAGAGATCCTCCCCTGCGGGTGAACGTCTATCCAGAATATTTCCTTTGGCATCTACTATTTTGGCATCCACGACGTTATCAGCTGCAAGACCATATTTTCTCATCAAGGTGCCCTGGCCACCCCCACTGATATGCCCACCTACACCTATAGTGGGACAAACACCAGCAGGGAATCCATGCACCTTACTTTGGTTAAAGATGCTATAATAAACTTCACCTAAGATTGCACCTGCCTGAACCCACGCAGTATTGTCACTCAAATTGACATCAACTTTTCTTAAATTTACAAGATCAATTAAGACAAATGGTGCATTAGAAATGTAAGAGAGACCCTCATAGTCATGGCCTCCGCTTCTAATTCTAAGTTGCAGCTGATGTTTACTACTGCAAATAACTGTTGCTTGGACATGAGATTCATCTAAAGGAGTGATGATAAAAGTAGGCTTCAGGGTTGTCGAAGAATTGAACACAAGGTTTTGTATGGAAATTTGCAAAATAGATGAATAGCTAGAGGCCTGTGGAGTGTATAGGATGTTAGAGCTGCTGATGGAGAAGTCAGCATTTTGGGATTCTAGGCATTGAACAAATTCAAAATTTTGTGTTGCAAAAGAAAATGAAAAGAGAAGAGATACTAGTGGGAAGATTAAAGAAAATGGTGGTAACCTCATTTCGCTAAACTTTTATTTTAGTTGGCTTTGTTGCAAATTTGTAAGTTTATAAAGAAACTTTCTGTTCACAAACGTGAAACCAACACCATAAATATGAATTTAATTACCACTTATTATAGAAACTCCAATGCCCTGTCACTATGTCTTGGAAAATGTGTTATGTAAGACCTTGTTATTCTGGCGAACTTAGTCCAGGGTCTGATTTTATTCTCTTTATGTTAAGAATATTAAGCCATTATAGCTAGCCATGCCCCAATTATGGCTGAGATCTGATGTACAACCATATTACCATAACTCCCCAAGTGGCTGTGTGCGCAAAGATTTTCTATGCATTGTAAATGACAAAAATTTCGTTGCTAAGAGTTGATGATTCCATTCTACAAACAAAGAAATGTACTGCTACCTGAGATTTGTACATGGAAAGATATGGGATATATTTCACTTCAATTCAACTTAATTTTGTGCAATATGAATACAGAAGTAACTGCAATTTAATACAATGAAAAGACAAAAAGGCCAAGATATACAACATTGCTTCAGAAATTCATTAGCACGAAGAGTCCCATCTAATATAATGCAGAGTAGTTGCGATCATAGCTGTAGTATAAAGTATATATTAGTCAATGATTCTCCACAATCATAGCTGTGATCTTTATTTAATCTTTAAATAGAGCGTGATTGAGAAAAAAAAGTGTTTTACAAAGATTTCTGGTGCAGTACTAGATCTAAGTACAAGGATATTGGTCCTATTATACACGAAAAATAAAATTTTCAAGAATATCGCGTGGAACCATTGATCCATTTATAAGATAGACGCACAATTGATTAAGTAAGTTTGTGGGAAGGTATTGCCAGAGCATTGCTGCATTGTGATTATATATGCACCATTGTCATATATATATGCACCAGGAAATTCCCCACTTCGCAAGTCATAATAACTGAGGAACAACTCCTTGGGACAAATTTTTAAGAATGAAAAACCATTTATCCAACCAAAAGAAATCACAGCAAAGAACTGAAAGATCAAATTTACTTCATTCTCATAACTTAGTAAACTTCTTGGACGAAGCTTCAAAATAACAATTGAACAGCAATATAGAACAAACTTTCTTTCACTCTATAGTAGAGAATAAACGCAATAAAACAAAGGATATTAAAAAAAATGTAATAGTAAACAAGAAAGACTCTTTCTGTCTCTCTTTTCTGTCTCACCTCTAAATCCAATGATAACTCAAAGTGCTCAAAACTACATAAAACACGGATGAAATGAATTGTATAATTCTAATACTGAAAAGAATAATGCACACTCTTAGAACTAGGAAGGAATGAATCAAATAAGTTTTGTGGCTGCTCAAGAAGAGCTCTGCATGACTTTGTATCGATACAGGACCCGCTTCTTTTTGAATGATCCATTCTCTATTGTAAGCACAACCTTCCCAGGCTCGTTATTGCTGAATGTGTTGCGGACAGCTTCTGCAGTTGAACCCTTCTTTTTCGCCTTGTTAACAATAATGGTATAGGACCCTTCATCATTAGGAACAAATTCTTCCTTGTAGGTCACCTCCCAGCCCAAAACAGTGAGATCCCAAACAAGATAGGTTCCAACCTGTTACAATATAACATAAGAATTTCATACAAATTTCCATATATGTCACTAAACAAACTGGATATCAATATTCATTTTATACATTTCCATGTGTTGTACTACCTCTATGGGAATTTCAATAGTTTCCGTTGATCCAGACTTGACAATAAGCTCTGAAATTTTTCATCAGAGAATTCCTTGTCGTTTTTATCCTTCTTAAAGCCACCATATTTTGTGGGGATTTCACCAGCAGGAATATATCTGTCAAAGAACATCCAATCAGTTTCAATAATTTGGACTGAAAATTGTTCCATATTCATGAACATCAAAAGAAGAACAACTTACTTGAGAAGGGTTTCAGTTACGCTGGCTGGGCGGGCAAAGAAAAATTTGCTCTTGGTCCTTTGTGTCAAAAAAGGAGATAATAAAGCATTGAAAGCATAGTACCAGAAAGGGACATTGATGAATATCTACAATCACCATAGAAAAACTCAATCAATTCCATTGCAAATTGTAGGTGAAAGTGAATTAACTTATGTGTCTTACTAATATTGAATATGACTAACTATGTTCCGAAGTCATATACGGCTTCTAACTTTCTGAGTATCATGTCTCTAGAATTTATTTTACCTAACATGTGGCCTACTTCAATCAATCAATATGAAAGTGAATAAAATGAGATATGAAATGCTTACATTTCTTGCTACGAATTCAGGATAGTTATCCTGGAGAAGTTCTACAGCTTGCTTGGTGGCAACTCGAAACTCCTTCTTTGAAGGTCCTGGAGTGTTCTTAAGATCATTGATTTGGAGCAATGAACAAACGCCGCCTGGATTAAAATCAAGCTTCTGAATACCCTTCTCCATCAACTGGATCCTCCACCTCAAAACTGTTCACGCTGCTCCTCAGTCCCAAAGGTCTTCTGATAGAGATCATCACTTTGAAATCCACCATAAACATTGTAACAAATAGGATGTCCTTCCCGATCGAGACCATCCATATAAGCGACGCTATCAAGAGGTAGGCTTATATCTTCATCCAAGAGTGAATCACTCTTGTATTCTTTCCTCCATTGGAGGGTTTTAATCAGCATTTCCAAAGCCTCATTCACCTTGAAATCTCTAGCTCTCAAAAACTTCAAGAGAACAACATCGGTTCCCACGGCACATTTGCTAGGCAACAAGGGCACACCCCAAAGGGAGATCTCCTTGTCAATAACCTCCTCATCAGCTTTCTCTTCTGTAGTTTCAATAGGTTTGGTCACTTCTTCAACCTTTTCCTTCTCTTCGCCACCTTCTTCTTCTATTGGCTTCTCATTCTCTTCTTCCTTTGGCTTCTCCACTTTTTCAACTTCTTTCTTCTTAAAGATCTTATTCTCAAGAATCACTTCTTCAACCTTCTCTTTCAATTCACTCAAGGCCTTCTTCTCAAACTCTTTCAAATCAGAGAATATACTACTCTCTTCCTTAAAAGAAGAACTCTTTTCAACCGCCAGCACCGAAGGTACTACTACTTCTTCTTCATTCTTCTTCTCTACATCCACCTCATCTTCAACATTCTTCTCTTCCACCTTCACAGCTTCATTTTTCAAGCCAGCATCTTTTTCCCCCTCAACAACAACATCCTTCACCTCTACCACCTTGGTGGAATCATTAACAGAAGTTTCAGGCATCTGGGTATCTGCAGATTTCAGTTCAGCAGTCATGAATTATAATTTGAAATGAAAACTTCCCTGTTTTTGCTCCTCTGTTTTCTCAGCTTTGAGTGTTTATATTTGGTGGCTGCCTACAACGGTTATATTTTGATGGTTGAGTTTCAAAGGTTTGAATATTTCAAACAACGGTCAAGTGAACTGTTTTGAGACAACCCATTAGATTCTCTTTTGTTTGGTGGGTTTTGCTAGGCTGGAAGACAGGGTTTTGTATGACAATTGCCAACACATACTGGTTAGCTGTTAAAATATTCCTTGGACCCATCAACTTGGTTGAGTGGTCTCAAATCAAAGTGTGGGAAAAAGATTCCACATGCATTTCAACACTCCAAGTTCTATGTCCTAAATTTTTGTCATTGGAAACCACCATAATTCATAACATCCTACCCAGGCACCAATGCACACCATTGTTGAGTAAAACATTTTAGATTTTGCATCTGAAATCTTAATGGTATCTTTTGGGTAGTCTCCTAGATAGGCTGTTTACAATGGTCATTGGTGACTTTGGTGAACCAGTTTATAACTTCATAATAAGGGGGAATTAGCGATATCCCCCACATTTAAAGATCACTTTTGCCATATCCCCTATATTTGAAGATCATTTGCGTAGTCTTCTGTTAATCAACAGTTAGCTAACCAAGTCAAATGGTCAAAAATAAAAATCAAAATAAAAATCAACCTAATTAAATAGTAGAGATTACCAAAGTACACCTCCACTAAACTGACTATTTAACTTCAAGATTTTTAAATCCAATACACAAGAACATGTATTTAATAATTTCACTTTAAATAAGTTGTAATTGTTTTAAATTTAATAATTTCACTGTAAATAATTTGGCAATTGTTTTAAAATTTTGGTAGTATGGTTTGAGAAGAAAACAATCTAGGAGTATTTTGATAACCTCCATTTAATTAGGTCGATTTTTTTTTTATTTTTTTTTTTTTTTGTCGAACTGTTGACTAATGGAAGACTAACGGAAGTTGAAAATGAGAAAGATATCACAAATGACC
Source organism: Coptis chinensis (assembly GCF_015680905.1). Classification (NCBI taxonomy): domain Eukaryota; kingdom Viridiplantae; phylum Streptophyta; class Magnoliopsida; order Ranunculales; family Ranunculaceae; genus Coptis; species Coptis chinensis. Next base: position 83,479,468 of record NC_141464.1, read on the forward strand.
TTCAAATGTGGGGTATCACAAAAGCGATCTTTAAACCACGTGGGGTATCACTAATTCCCCCTCATAATGGTCATTGGTACAAGCTTAAAAAAGTTATACGCTTGTGATCATTCTAGGTTTATAATTGAGATCTTAACAAAGATGTAACAAGGTCCAAGAGATCAATTAGAGGAGGCCCTAAGCACCTAACAAACCTTTCAAGGCCCACTGGGCTACATAATGATTTAGTTTTGTTTTAGACAGAATGATTTGGTTGTTAGACAGAATTAAATCAAAACGACCATCTTGACATCATTGAAAATTATCTTTAGCCTAAATCAAACTGTACTTACTCTTTAATTGTGTGGCCAAACAGCATTATAAAAAAAAAGTTGCCAATAAGTTATCATAAATTTAAATATTAATAATAACAGTACTATTAATTAAACAAGAACAATGGTGAAGTTAGGAGTTGGGGACTTGGTATTTGTTATTTGACACTTATTTTGAAACCCCTCCAAAATTAAACAGTGCTAAAGCGCAGGGCTAAAAGGGCATGGATCTAATATCTTGTCATGCAATACATTCTCAATTTGTGTGTATGAGTGGTCCATATTCACTAGTTTTTTTTTCTTTAATGCTCCTTTCTATTATTTTTACAGAATACATTTTCAATTTATTTTATTTTTTTTCTCTCCCTAGCCCTTTTTTCTTATATTTTATGAGAACTAGCCCTATGTACATCGTATTCTTTTTTTATGTTATTTTACTTTTCCGCTAAAAATATATACATCTTATAGTAGCTTACTAGCCACAATCGTTTATGGTATATACAAATCTAGAGCAAATAAAGATTTAAATTAAATATAAAGGGGGAGAAGAGGAGCATACCTAAAGTAATTCCTGGTAGCTGCTAGAAAATTTAGCTCTTAAGAAAAACAGAAGAAGGAGATTAATATAGGCCTAAATATATTTAGCAACAAAAAAATTAACTAAATATAGAACACTACTAAATAAATCTTCCTAATTAATTTAACCGATATGCCCGTTCAAATGTAGTGTCGATATTTACCGAAATGACGATATTTTGTTAAATTTTTAACAGATTTAACCGTTTTCATGAAAATAGTAAACTCCTCATTCTTTGATGGAAAAAACGTCTCTTTTTTGAAGAAGAACAAAACAAAGCAAACAACAACCACTCTCCTTGTTCTTGTCTCCATTTATCTGTCTTTCTCTTCCTTTAAACTTCTTTCTTATCTCTTTGTGCTTCACTTTGTCCTCAAAAGAATGTCTGTGAAGCTTTCTTACCAAAGCCATCTTCATTTTACTCAAACATGGCATCTTTACAGCAACTACTATCTGAAGAAGGATTTGAACGTAGGAAAAAAACACACCCAGTGTGGAAAACTCGAATAACACCAGATAAATCAGTAGCTTTGCCTATATACATATGTCATGATAGAAGAAGTTTCGATTTTTCGAAACAGAAGAGTGTTTCAAGACAGGGGTCATCTACTTCTATTTTTTCATCAGTTAAAGGTACGAGTTTAAGAGCTGAGAAAATTTTGGTTTCTAGGAATGAGCTAGAAATTGATGAAGTTGCTGTTAAAGCTGTTATTTCTATACTTAGTGGTTATATAGGGAGGTTTATGAAAGATGATGGTTTTAGAGAAAATATTAGAGAGAAATGTTATGAATGTTTATCAACTAAAGTAGTAGCTACTACTTCTAAGGGTGATGATGTTATTGGTAAAATAGTATTGGGTATGGAGTATGTTGAAAGATTAGCAGAAAATTTGGTGACACAAAATGATTTGAAGTTGAAGATATTGTCGAATTCGATTAAGCTTTTAGACATTGTTGGTTCACTCAATTCACCAAATTCGAAGAGTGGTACTACTTGTGGAGTGCCAAACTCTAATCTCTCTGCTTGTGCAGAGCTATACCTTTCCATTTTAACCAAATTTGAGAAAAAAGACCGTGTATGCGCAAGGCATTTGCTTCAAGTGTTTTGTGTTTCGCCATTTATTGCAAGAACACACTTGTTACCGGAGATTTGGGAGCGTTTCTTTTTGCCACATCTTCTTCATATCAAAGTTTGGTATGTACAAGAAGTTGAAATCACGTCTAACTCGCGTTATGTTGACAATGAGAGAAGATTGAATGTTATAAGTAAAGCGTATAATGATCAGATGGATTTGGGTACTAGGCAGTTTGCTCTCTACTATAAAGAGTGGCTTAAGATTGGTGTTGTTAAAGCTCCTCCGGTACCTTCAGTGTCTTTACCTTCAGTATCCAGTAAGGGGTTTTCGCTCAGAAGGTCGTCTGGCTCTTTTAGAATGCAATCCCCCATAAATAAAAACCTGTAAGTAAATAACTGACTTTGAATATGTTTGTACCATCAATGTCTGCTTTTTATTCCACTTTTGATTCATGGTGATGTGATACTTGTTTATCTATATAGATACCAAACTGTTTTTGGTCCAAACTATGAACCACGATCACAGTCTTTGAATTTTGAAAATGGAAGTAGAGGTGGAATTTTAGATGGTACTTGCAATTTGAAGGAAGAGAGGGAAATTGACACTCAATGAAAATAACTTCAATCTAAGCAGTTCTAAACATGTGAGCAACTCTTCTTTTTTAAATATTTTAGTTTTTGATGAGATAGCTTTAATGTAAAAAGTATGATTTCTGAAAATATTGGTGTTTTTTGACCTAGACAGAGTATCGAATCGTCTAGCCAAAGTTACAAGAACCCCAAGGCTGAACTGTGGCCGGAGACCAAAACTTCTGACTATTGGCGTAAATTGTCATGCCAAAGTAAACCATCAAATGCCTTGGTCTGTAACAGTCATGTTGATAAGAATAATGTAATTGTGAGGGAGCCAATTATCCATTACAATCTTCCTTCAAGTAATCTCAGTAGTGCGATTACGACTATTTGCAGCTCTGACATCCTTACCGACTGCGAGATTTCGATCCGTGTGGTTGCAAAAGCTTGGTTGGACTCCCATGGGGGTCCTTCTGTTGCTGCCTTGTTATGCAAAGCTCCTGTAATTGAGGGTATGCTTGAGGTATTGTTCGTTTCCAAGGATGATGAAGTTCTGGAGTTAGCTGTCTCAATCCTAGCAGAATTGGTATCAAGGAGCAAGGTGAATAGGCAGATAATACTTAATTCAGATCCGCAGCTTGAGATTTTCATGGGACTTTTAAGAAACAGTGGTCTATTTTTGAAGTCATCTGTGTTGCTTTACCTATTGAAGCCAGAGGCAAAGCAGATGCTATCAATGGATTGGGTCCCACTAGTTCTCCGGCTTTTACACTTTGGGGACCAATTACAGACCTTGTTCACCATTCGTTGCAGTCCTCAAGTGGCAGCATTCTATTTACTAGAACAACTGCTTACAGGTTTTGAGGTGGAGATAAATATAGAGAACGCTAGAAAGGTTGTTTCACTTGGGGGTCTGAGTATACTAGTTCAAAAACTTGAAACAGGTGGTCGTGATGAGAGGAGTAGTGCTGCGTTGTTTATTTCCTCTTGCATCCAAGCTGATGGGAGCTGTCGACACTACATAGCCAACAATGTAAAGAAGTCTTCCATTCTTGAACTCCTTGTCCTTGAGAACCAAACGAAGTCTAGTACGTTTGCAATTTCCTTACTAATCGATTTGCTTTGCCTTAATAGGTACTTTTCTTCTTCAAACCTTCTTCAGGATATCTGCTGAGTGGTAGTCATAATCTAATCTGTAGCACATCTTTTTAACAGAAAGCAGGTTACCAAGTTCTTGAATGGACTGCAAACTGATGGAGGATACTTGAATACAATGCACATCTTAATGGTCTGCCTCCAGCATGCTCCACTTGAAGAACGCCCATTAGTTGCAGCCATCTTGTTACAGCTCGATCTTCTGGTATGTCTGATTATTTATAACTTATTTTCTAGTCTAAATTTTTCCAGCTTCTTAGACAATCACTTGACTGATTAGCTATCATTATGCAGGGTGATCATCTGCAGTCTAGTGTGTATAGAGAAGAAGTTCTGGACGCCATGGTGGAAGCCTTGGATTGCAAGAACTGCAATAAGACGGTGCAAGAGCAATCAGGAAGAGCTCTCTTGCTCTTAGGGGGGCGTTTCAGCTATGTGGGGAAGGCATCAGTAGAAACTTGGCTGTTGAAGCAGGCAGGATATGAGGAAAACTTGGTGGACTCTTTTAATGATGACATGGATATAGTTATTGATGAAATCACGGGATTGGTATGCATTTCAATAAATTTTGGTGTTCTTAATAACTCATATTTTGGTTTTTGGATCTTCTTAAAGTTCTTATATATCTTCTGGAACAACCATATACACCTTCAATGACAATGCAGACATTTTGAAGTTCATTATCAAATTTCAAAAGTTAAGCATCCAAATTGGACTTTCTAATAGAATGAAGAAATTGTGAGCTTTACATGTATTAAATCTAATTGCACTAATATGAACTGATACACCATAACTTGATAGGGTCGTTAGAATTCAAAACGCTTGGTGATGTCCATGCATCGTAAAAGTGTATATGATTAACTTGAAACCTATAAAACTATCAGCAATAATGACCTTCTGAAATAACAATGGCACACTAAGTCTATAATTGTGTGTATATCTGAAATTATCAGAATGAAGAGGAAGAAGCAACTGAAGATTGGATAAGGAAAGCAGCAACGGTTTTGCTCATGAATGGCAACAAGAGGTTACTGACAGCTCTGTCAGGGTCCATAGAAAATGGTATCCCATGTTTGGCCCGTGCAAGCCTGATCACCGTTGCCTGGATGAGCAGCTCACTGCACTTCATCCAAGATGCAAGTCTCCGCTCCCTGGCATGCTCAATTCTTGCGCCTCAGTTGCTAGAAACCTTGAACTATGACAGACAACTTGAGGAAAGGGTGCTTGCTTCATTATCACTGCTGAGTCTCCTTAAGAATTCCGGTAAGGAGCAGGAACTTTTTTAATGGCTTTCATTTTTTTGTTTATATTGTTTGTGATCAGAACATCCACATGAACCCTTTAAAACTATTGACAATTAAAAATTAGACTGACTGGATTATTGATTTTTTATGGGTAACAGTGTGTTGTTGTTGATAGCTAAAATTATCTCACCGAATCAAAAAATTTGTGGCCCATGTATTCATGGTGATGGAACATCATTTTACGTCATTTGAAACTTTCGTGACAAGTGAACTAAGTAACGTACTTCAATATGTTTCCCCTGTTCTCTGCATTGATACCAGCCATCTTGATATAATCTGAAGATTACAAATGCAAAATGAGAATTTTAAATGCATTGAGGGTGTATATGGCCATATGGGTAAGTAGACTATCAGAGCCTGCAACTCTTATCTTGATGTAAACAACTGTGAATTAGAATCCTAGATGTACAAACATTTCCTAGAACTTGTTGTGCCTAAAAGGAGAAAATAAGATCCCTTCATCTTGACATTTTTAATACTATGTTTTATGTAGGACGCCATAATCATCTTCAGAAACAGTGCTTCAGAATATAATGCAGCTTGTCAATAGATATTAAACTTCCTGAGCCAAAAAATCTATATAGATTGCAGCTTGCATGGTTTTTTTTTCATACCAGTTTAAAGACATATATAAAGACCCCTTTTTGCACCATCAACATCTAATGTACCTTTGTGAAAAATTTACAGGTTCTCAGTCTATGCTTGCCCAATTGGATAAGAATTTCGTGAGTCTTCTACGCAACCTTTCCTTGGTGACATGGACAGCAGAAGAGCTTCTTTCAGTTGCGATGAATGGCTCCAATCATTGGTATGCTGAGGAAGAAATAGTACCCAATAAGAAAGAGACCTTCAAATAAATGGAGATAAAGTATTCATCAAAGTTGGTCACATAAGTTGAAGCTTAGAGAAGTTAGTTGTGAACAGTTTGTATAGAATACCCTACCTATACAAACGTATATTTTGTTAGAAAAACTAGGAAATCTGTCCGAACCAGAATATATATATAGAGAGAGAATGTCCAGTTTTCTTCATAGTTTATTGTTTGAACACTGTTTTCAGTTGAGCCATAAGTTCCACTGCACAACCAGAGCAATCATCACCTGATTGTCTCCAGAGAGAGGTTTCTTCAAAATGAGGCCATGAACAAGTCGGCTTCATGCATCACCTCTTTGTCAGGCAATCTTAGAGACCTTTTACACTGACAGAAAGGGTTAATTTATACCTCTGGGAATGATAAGAAGTGAACTCCAAACACAATAGTCTTTTCTTTCAGGAGCAAAGTGGTCATCTATACGCAACATTTTTCAAGAGTTGAATCTTTTCTCAAGTAACCAAGAATGATATGCATACAAAATCCCCTAACAGCACAGAAGTATTTTGAAATTAATAACACCCCACTAGAAACAGATGTATGGTACTGTGGCCTGTGGGCAATAAAGTAACAAAAAAAGGCATTTGCCCTCAAGAAAACTTAAAAAATCCAAACTTTCCATTGTGCAATCAAACAATACAGTTATGCATCTTCTCACCATACTTTCACAAAATATATTTCCACAATAAAAAAATATATATGTTTCCTTTAAAAAAAAAACTCTGAACTATGAAACAAACCTTTTATACTCTATTGTTAGTGAAAAAATCTTTAGTGAAAATACATTATTTAAAACACAGAATCCCTGCATCATTGGAGGATAGAAAAGATTATGTAATGGCCAGCATATACAAACTCTCAACTCCAATTAGAGTCATGAATTCATTACATTATGGGCACTGAAAAGTCAAGTCTTTAAAGAAAGGCATAGGACTTGCAGTCACACACCATCAGTATCTCCGCCCAGTACCTAATATTCCCTCTACCTCTTCCAATCCACAATCCAATTCAAACACTGTCGATTCTGACTATGCACACATTATAAAGCAGTGCGCAAAACATCAAGTAAAACGTCCTCTTTTTGTCTTCCTGTAAACGTCCCATATATAAATATATATCAACATCCTCTAAAGTCTAAACTAAGTACAGTATGCAAGACTTGCTAAAGTGGGCACGTATAAGTGTAAGGATTGCTTTGGTCATTTAATGCTACTCGTTTTTGAAAACTTGTTGCACACGCCTTGACTGACTTTAGCCTTTAGGAATCAAAGTACTAGTTTTTAGTAGTTACCTTGTATGGTAAGACTGTTACAGTGTTAACTTGGTGTTCATAAATCCAGAAAGATTGTTACTTTCTGAAACCACACACAAAAAAATGGAAAACCATGCAAGAGGAAACAATAATCCTAGAGGTAGAGGGAGAGGAAATGCAAATCAGAATCAGTTTTGGGGACAGAGAACTATGGGTGGTGGTGGTGGTGGTGGTGGTCGGGGGCGAGGACCACGGCAGACTCCCCGGTATGTTCAAGTTGAACCACATCAACCCCAACCTGTTATTGGTAAGTGTCAATCATATTCTTGGTGTTCATGTAAACTAACAAGTTTGAATAGGACTGTTTTTTTCCCTTTCCATTTAAGCTTGTGGAATGTTTTGGGTAAAGAATTTCTTCTTAATTTCTTTACTATATTAATGAGTTTAGTATTATGCTTGATTATTTTAGTAAAAGGGAATGTGGTTGTTGTTTTGTTTTTCTTAATTTATGGATGATAAGATCTCTCTCTATTTACTATTGGGCTGTGTCTAATTTATGCCTTCTTTTTGCAAATTCCATGGACTTGTATATGCATAGGGTGAGATGTGGACGCCCTGCTGTAACGTTTGTGAGGTCAATTTTGATGGAATTATCTCATTGTAGATTTATTTGGGAAAGAGAGGAATCTGATACTAATGTGAGGAAATTACCCATTGGAAAGCTATATCCTTAGATTACCCTGACAAGAAACTGGACATTCCTTCCTTTTCTTAAACAAGTAACATGATAAAGCTGATTACACTAGGGATGCTTTACAGCTTAGTTTACTTAAAATGATAGTACTGTCATTCTTTCAACCTTTCTATTTAGTATTTGACATACGAAATAAGTTAGGACTTGTAAAATTATGTCCATAGTAAGAGTTTAAGGAGCTCAGTTTTTTAATAAAATTCATTCCTGTTTTCTCTCCAAAGTTTGATTTATAATTTGCGTGATCAGAACTTCTAATTTTATCCACAGATCCTGTGACTGAAGAGTTACAATCGATGACATTATCCCAAGCCACGGTGCCAAAATCATCACTGGCTACAAGTAGCAAAATTCTTCCAATGAAAAGACCTGACAACGGTGGAAAATCTGCCACTCGACATCTCCGGCTTCTTGTAAATCACTTCTCTGTGGAGTTTGATCCCCAACTGACCATATTTCAATATGATGTTGACATTAAACGGGAGGGGCAACCAAAGAATGGTAGAAATTTTCTAATGTCCAAGTCAGAAATGCGTATTATCAGAGACAAGTTATTCTCTGATTATCCCAGAGAGTTTCCGTTGTCAATGACTGCCTATGATGGGGAAAGAAATATCTTTAGTGCAGTAGAACTGCCCAGTGGAAAATTCAAGGTGGAGGTATCTAGGGCGCGCTCATATGGAATCACAATTAAGCTAGTGAAGAAATTAGAGCTTCATAAGTTGGAGGCCTACTTAAAAGGTAGCCTTCTTTCGATCCCCCGCGAGATCTTACAGGGAATGGATTTGGTCATGAAAGAGAACGCAATCAGGCATTTTATGTCAATTGGGCAGGGCTTCTATTCTAGAGAATGTAAAAATGATGTTGATCTTGGTAGCGGCATCATTGCTTCTAGAGGGTTTCAGCATAGCCTGAAGCCTACATATCAAGGTTTAGTCCTTTGTGTAGACTATTTGCTTCTTCCTGTAAGAAAACCAGTTCCAGTACTCAATTTTCTGGAGGAAAATCTGAAGATCAAGTTTGCTGCGGGACGAAGTCTGGAACACAGGGACAGGAGGAACATTGAGGAAGCTTTGAAAGGGTTAAAAGTGACGGTGACTCACAGGAGAACCAAGCAACTGTATAGGGTTGAGGGACTTACAAGACAGATCTCGAGGGACATAAGGTTTACGCTTGAGGAGGCTGAGGGTAGTTCTGGGCCCAAGGAAGTGAGACTTGTGGATTTTTTCAGGGACAAGTATAAGAAGGATATTGTGTACAAACTTCTTCCCTGCTTGGATATTAGCAAGAACAAGAAGATGAACTATGTACCTATGGAGTTTTGTGTGTTGTTGGAGGGGCAGAGGTATCCGAAGGAAAATCTACCTAGGGATGCAGCTCAGACTTATAAACGTGAATCTTTGGCTAAACCGCAAAAGAGAATGCAAGTGATATGCAACATTGTTAAAGAAAAGAATGGACCATGTGGGTATGTAACACTAACACTCATCTTGTTAATCTCAATTTTGTGAAACTTTCTTATGTCAGGGCTCCATTTATTTTTCCTTACACTGATCGTCCTTTTACAGGGGGGAAATTGCCGAAAACTTTCAACTCTCAGTAAAAACAGAGATGACGGAAGTGGTTGGGCGTGTTATCAGACCTCCGGATTTGAAACTTGGTGATCCCAACGGCAAACCAAGTAGGTTCACACCAAGAGATGACTGTCAGTGGAACCTTATTAACAGGTCTGTTTTAGATGGGAAGCAGATTGAGCGCTGGGCTATCCTTAACTGCACTTCATGTGATTACAACAACAAATTAAATGCTGATAGATTCATTCAACAGCTCATGGGTCGGTGCTACAGACTAGGAATACATATGTCTAGGCCTCTTTTCTGCGAGCCATCTAATATGAATGTGCTCTCAGACACTATTGCACTCCGTGATCTCCTCAAACATCTTAACCAACGTGCTGATCAAGCTGGCAAGGGTAGATTACAAATTCTAATATGTGTGATGTCAAGAAGAGATCCAGGTTACAAGAACCTCAAGAAGATCTGTGAAACCGAGATAGGGATCATGACTCAGTGCTGTCTAGTCAGCCATGCCAACATTGGTAAGGACATATATCTTGCCAACCTTGCTCTTAAGATCAATGCCAAATTAGGAGGCAGCAATATGGAACTCTTTGATCGCCTACCCCGTCTGGAGGATGACTGCCATGTCATGTTTATTGGGGCTGATGTCAACCATCCTGGCGCCTGGAACACATCAAGCCCATCAATTGCAGCTGTTGTCGCCACCATAAATTGGCCAGCTGCAAACCGCTATGCTGCTCGTATTCGCCCTCAGTACCATCGAAAGGAGGAGATACAAAATTTTGGAGAAATTTGTTTGGAGCTTGTCAATATGTATTCTAGGCTAAACAAGGTCAGGCCAGAGAAGATTGTAGTTTTTCGTGATGGGGTTGGGGACAATCAGTTTGACATGGTTCTCAATGAAGAATTGACAGGTATGAAAAATGCATTCAAGTCCGATGGATACTTCCCAACCATTACAGTTGTGGTAGCCCAGAAACGACACCAAACTCGTCTCTTCCCTGAGAATGTGCGTGAAGTGCCGCCCAATGGAAATGTGTTCCCTGGGACCGTAGTGGATACAAAGATTGTGAATCCACATGATTACGATTTCTATATCTGTACTCACTTTGGTAGCCTAGGGACAAGCAGACCAACTCATTATACTGTTCTATACGACGATCATGGGTTTACTTCAGATGAGATGCAGAGACTCATATACAACCTCTGCTACACATTTGCTCGATGCACCAAGCCAGTGTCATTGGTTCCACCAGTATATTATGCTGACCTCGTCGCTTATAGAGGGCGCCTGTACCATGACTCTCTGTTGGAGTCATCACCAATGTCGGCAGTATCTTCATCATCTTCATCAACATCACCATCACCATCATCATCATCCTCGTCATTTTCATCTACATCAGTGTTCGATAGTAAATATTTCAAGCTGCATCCGGACCTAGAAAACCTTATGTTCTTCTCTTAAATAACATCCCAAGTATGGGGTGAAATAGATTAGTGTTATACACTCAAGTCCAAATTATCTTAAATATACAAATGAGCTAGCTATGTTACACGGACATGCCCAATATTTCGGACACGGACACATATTGTACGTGATATACTTCAATATTTTATATTTCGTTGTCATGCATTTTGTGTCCGTTTTATATCCGTGTCAATGTAACTTAGCAAATGAGAAACTTGTTAATCAGTTTAACAATTTATAGCTCTATTTTTACAATTTTTCCTTTTTCTTTTTCATACTCTATGTCGATGATCAAAGTAGACTAAATTCAGTAATTGAATCAGTCCAAGATTCACTACAAAATATCTTGATATATTATGATATATATCGAGAGATTCAACAAATGATTAAGTAAATATCGCGATATGTTTAGAATATTATTGATATTTTAGGATATATTGTGATATTTTGTCTATGTAATATTTTTATTTAATATTTACTATTATATTTTAAATAAATATAAATTATATATCAAGATATATCAAAAATATCTATAATATTCACGATATTTATCGATATTTTAGATATATCCATGATTTTTGCATATGAAACAATGTCAAATATCCCAAAAAGAGAGATATATCCATGATACATATCCATAAATCAGGAATCGATATTTTGTACTATACTACAAAAAGACTCAAAATATCAACGATATCACTGACGGTTGGCATTTCATAAATTATCGACAATTTGTTTATTCCGATAAACAAAACATATTCTCGAAATTCACATTTTTCGTCGATATTGCAAAATATATATCGTAAATTTTCTGAACTGAACGTTCTTCACTTTTCTCTGTTTTTTTTCTATCAAAATTTTCATGGAAAGAAGAGAGAATCAAACTCCACAAGGTCCAATCTCAAAACACTTTTATTATCTCCTTCCTCAAATTTACAACCTCTCTTTTTCTAACATGTTTCATTTTTTATTCATTTTGCAGTTAAAATAACTAAAGTTGTTGTTGAATTCCTTGAAGTAGCCATTACTTCAATTGTTTTTCTCAAAGGAGTTTATCCATCTGGTAAAAAATTTATCATCTTTGGATGAAAAATCATGTTGGGCATTCTTTTAAATGAAGTTTAATGGTTTAGTTTTGATGTTTTGGTTGTTTTTTTGATATGTAGGTGCTTTTGAGAGAAGAAGGTATATGAATGTAGTTGTTCATAGAGCTAGACATCCTCAACTTAGAGATTATATTCATTCTGCTGTTATTGGGCTTCAACCCTTTATTGAAAAGGTCTGATTAGTTCCTTCATTTTGTTTCTTTAGTCTATTTTGGATGAAATGAGCTAAGGTGTGTGTTGAATATTGATCCATATAGTATATTGTTATTAAGTTAAGAGATTGTTGATTAAAATGAACTTTGTGCATCTTTGGCGAGTGATATTAGGAGATGACTAAGATGAAGAAGTCTAATTATAGATTGATTTAGAAGAATTTCTAAGAATTTGTGAGTTTCTGCTTGTTAAGTATATCCAAGGAGACCGTGGATTATTGATCAGTGGAAGGAATATGAGCTTGGAGAGAGTATGTTCCTAGAACATGATTTTCTTGGATGCAAAGGAAGGGACAAGTCTTTTAAGTATGAGATTGCTGCATCAAAGATTTTTAATAGGCTTTTGAAATGGTACAAGGAAACTAGACTTTTTTCGAGTGTCTTGGTCGAGATAAAAGGGGGGTGTTCTAGTTTATGCCCGTCTTCTCTGTATGTGAAGTTTGTTTACAGGCCAAGACTCTTAGACCTATATGTCGTTGTCATTATAGTAGAGCAAGAATGACACCAAATACCTATGCTGCCTAAGTAGGAGGGACCTAAGGTTTCATTTTAGATGGTCACTCATATGAACCATGAAAAGCCTGTGGAGATAGGTTAAAGCTTGATGTGCAACATCTCAAGCATTGATAGTGAGCTAGGTTGACAAGTGAAGGTGATTGGTGGGTTATAATCCCAAGCACCAAAGGCTTAGAGTTAGGAAAAGAACAAGACGAGACAAGTCATTGCTTATTGTAAATGGAGGTTTTGATTCTCTAGAATTAAAGTTATGATGTACTGCTACTTGCTACATCCATATTATTCGGGTGTCGTCATGTATGTATCACTTATGTGTTTTTTTTTTTTTTCCCAATTAGGGAGTGGTGGATAGAGTGGTAGTTATATTTTTCAACAATGACAATGTCCCGTTTGAAAGGTTTGTATTCAATGTCACGGTGAACCAGTCATATAAAATGAATGTGGAGGAAGCTGATCTGGAGTTCTCTTTGAGATCATTCTTACTCAAGCTTCCAGTGTCAGAACCCCTTTCAAAGGCTCTGCCAAGGGGTATGTGTACTAACTGCTTTCTGTTTTGCCTTATTTTTTAAGTTCTAAGTTTGATTTGTGTGGTTTCCAGTTCACCAGAAATTATTATAGTTAAGTTCTCACTTTAATGATCACTAGCTTATGATATGTTTTACTGGTATAATATAGTATTCTTGTGGGGTTTAGTATGATGAGGATAGATCACTTAGCTTATAATATGTTTCACTGGTATAATGTAGTACTCTTGTGGGATTTAGTTTGATGGTGATAGATCCACGAATAAAGTTTAGCCTCTAAAACAGATTGCAGGTGGGAGATAACAGCGTACTTCCGTTCTCTTCCTCAGTCTAGTCCAGGGAAACAGGCAGATTTGTGGATTCCAACAGATGCTAGGCAGTGGGATCAGCCTCCACTCATAACCCCGATCAAGTCATTGAGCAGCGAACCTCTAAATCTGCAGGTGTACCTGGAACACTCAAATATCTTAAAAGCAAGGCAGCAGTGAATCACATCCAAGAAACAGCCTATATGTAACTTGTGAATATTACAATCACCCTGTAAATTACCAGGCATTCCAGACAATATCATATGTTCTTTCCCATGCTTGTGTTTGCTACTTATTTGTACAATGTTATTTCGCTAACTTCTTATTAATGTTGACTTCAGCCGTTTAGCATTACAAACTTTTGGACAAATGGTAGTAAATGACTAGTTAATATAGTAAACCCATATTTTTATCTTTTGGTAACTAAACAGAGTAATAAGCTAAAAGCTAAGCAACATGTAGTGCAAGTAGTGCAAGATGAAGTGTAATTACAGAGACTGCTGACCATAACCTAGGTGCAAACACGCGGCAACATGTTCTCAAATATCAGATCATCAACTTGACTGCTACCACTACCAGCATGGGTGACAATGAATCTCAATACAGTAGAAACAAGTTCCTGAACATCAACCTCTGCTGTGGTGTCTATAACCAGCTTGGGCACATCACCAACGTCATAATCATAGCACCCATTGTAGCCTTCAACAAGCTTTTCCAAATCTTGCCAAGTGGCTGGTTTATGCCAATTGGCAGCGTCATTCATTCCTCTCTCCTCAAGTCGTTGACGCCACTTGGCTTCATTGTGGGGCATACATTCGATGATAACAATGTGAGCCCCAGAAGGAGCAGCAATCTGTTTAAGGTGATCGAGGTGGGCTGTCCGAGAGAGAGGGGAGTCAATGACAACACTGAGGCCTAAATCAAGTTGGGTCTTAGCAATTCGCCAGATGATTTGGTAACTCAAGTCATTGAGCTGTTTGGCAGATGATGAGGTGGTGAGTGGCAGGGTGCAATCTCGAGCGTCATCTTTGTCGATGAGTGGGAATCTCAAGGTAGTTGCTATGGCATGGGCAAGTTTGCTCTTGCCTGTGCCGGGGTGACCCTTCATGGCAATGATTAATGGCCTACAACCCACCCCAAATTCCATTTTGTTGCTCTCACTTATCATTCTTTCCACTTTCAGTATTTAATAGGGTAATGGAAAATATATATATTAGATTAAAGCATTGGATAAGCACTAATGTAATCTTTTATGTTTTGGATAAGCATTGGATCATTGGATGTGTTGGACCCGGACAATCCTAAATAAAACGCCAGTGTCTCGTGGCAGCGTGGCCCTCTTTTTTCCTCCATCAATACTGCAAATCTTCTTGTTTGAGTGGTGATGTGATAGAAAGAAAACAATCTAAAATTTTGATTAGAACCTGTTCTGAGAGCAATCATAATTAATCGAGAAGGGTTCATCTATTTGTTAAAAATTACACCCCTTCCCCTTAAACAGTTATTTTCATACAGAAAATTATGAGCAAAGAGAACATAATTTTACATTTACAAGTCAAGTAATGACCCGAAGCATATATGACCAGAAGCATATATAGTGTTTTCAAGCCTTGATAGAATTTTGACTTTTGAACCTAAATAACAATCATAGCTTAAAACAGGTCTGACACTTCAGAAGTGATAGATGCGCACAACATAACCAACGCAGTACAACATAGCCATCGTAGCACAGTTGAGAAATATATACTGAAAGCTCTACCATTATGATGGTCATCAAGCGATAAACCTTGTTTCTCCTTACATGTGCTAACTTTTAAGAACAGGAGAAGGAAATGGCTAAAAGTGAGTCTACAGCTGAACAATACGCATGAAAAGAGAATCCTGTTACAACATTGTTGAGGTATGCGTTCTTTCTTTTCTATGTTCTTGTACAAAGATGGATGGGTGTTTAAAAAAACCATCCATGTGCAGCTACATACACATCATCCTAACAACTATGTAGCAGCCTCCATAGCTCTGTCACATAAACGGTTGAAACCATAGTGCAAAAACCAGAGCTAACTTTCGCCCATCCATCTTAAAATTGGTCAGAAATGGATCTCAACCACCAAGGTCAAGAGGGACCAGTACCACGCCTCCGTTTGAAAGAATCAGTCCTCCCATATCCACCTGAACTGTGCCCTCCAAATCCCTGACCTTTAAACTGTGTCCTCTGGACTGGGTATAGACCAATCGGGACATATATGGGCTGCATGAATGGTCCTGGCAACTGAGTTTGCACGTATACTGGATGCATAAGCGGTCCTTGAAAGTGAGTTTGCTGGTATGGGTCTATACCAATCTGCATGTGTGGTTGCTCTACAACAGGCTTTGATGTCCCACTACGGTGCATACTTCTTGACATTTGCCTTGGTTTGTGATAATGAGGAGAGGTTTCTGGGGGAGCGGGAGCATCACTAAGTAAAGACCTTAGAAATGCGCTGGGTTTGCTGTCTGTACCAGAGGGTTCAGTTGCATTCTTCATCGAGGTTAATGAGCCAATTGTTTTCAAAGAAGGTGATATCCCTGAAAGCCCATCATATGAAAGAATGCAAGCTATCGCATACATAGACGCCCCTAGAGCTGGAGGTAGAACTTTACTTGGGTATTTTACCTACAAAACATACAG
This sequence comes from Coptis chinensis, assembly GCF_015680905.1. NCBI lineage: Eukaryota > Viridiplantae > Streptophyta > Magnoliopsida > Ranunculales > Ranunculaceae > Coptis > Coptis chinensis. The sequence continues at coordinate 83,495,719 of NC_141464.1, forward strand.
CTTGGGCTTGTAATTGTCCAAAGGAGATCACATTGTATGATATTACATAACACGTTAAAAAAACTAAAACCATGATATATTACATAGGTTAAATATAATAATCATAGTACACTCGAGACTTTTTGCACATCAAACATAATTTTATTTACACTTGTGCAAAAGGCTGCTGGTTGAAACAAGAGTTTAGAGTTATAAACTGACGAAAGTTTTTTTTTTTTTTTTGAAGAAACTAATAGGAACAGAACTAGACCTACCTTGAAGATAAATAAGCTTAACCGAAGTGACTCAAAATTGCCCCAAGCATCCTAAGTCCAATGAATGACATAGATTGACTACTTAATGACAACAACGTGTGAAAATACTGCTCTATACACAACAATAAGGAAAAAAAAGGTTGGTGTTGCATCTATGATAAATGAAATCAGCTGTTGAACAGAACTAAAAACGGCTATTTACTCCTTTGTGCAGTTATATTTTTTTATTATTATTATTTTAATGGTGTATCATATATATTCGAGTGCACAACAATGCAAATGACATTAAACTATGGTTGGGTCTCTTTATATCAAATCATTTGTCTGTCTGATTCATAAAAAAAAAAAAATGTCATTTTTCATTATGGATTCATTCCAGCTAAGAGTGTGGTGTTGGTAAATACAAATCAGTCTTGATGGAAATCTTTGTAACATCCTTAAAGGCTGGAAATTCCCTAGAGACTCATACGCAAGCTGTTTTTGGTGAGTTCTTTTTGTTGAGGCATTCGTATAGAACATATTGGAGAAGATAAATGCTAGGATTTTGAGAAGATAGCATGCAATATTGAGCATCGTAAGCAATATCAAAATGGCACCTTACAATTGTAAGGGTTATATTTCTAGAATGACTTAATTTTTACTGGGATGCCTATGTGTTACACTTTAAACCGTTTTAATTGCACACTTATTGTGATTTCTCTCCCAACATACCCGACAGTTTTACTAAGCGAAATGTAAACTATACGAGATCTTCATCGGCATGCTTTTTCTGAACCAAAACCATCATTAAATGAGTTATTTAGCCTCGTTTGATTCGGATTCTAAGTGTCTTGATGTTGAATTGGTTTGGATTTGTGATTGGGGTTATGGCTTATTAATTGATATCACTGGAATTCAGGAGTTTGTTTTTATGTCTTCACTTATATTATTATTTTGAGGGTTTGTATTTGAGAAATTCTAGATCGTGTATAAAATGAAGTATTGCTAAATTGCAATTTCGCTTTCTTTTATTCTGTTATTTCTTTTTATTTCAATTGATTTTTGTTAATTTATCTGTAAAAGAATTGTGCAGGGACAGAAAGCTAGTTCTCATTGAAAACTTAAGCAAATGTAAGGAACTTACTTTGAACAAGATAGCCGCACGTAATCGCTCTCGTAAACAGTAGATTTGAGCAACATCAAGTGCTGTTGACTCGAACTTAAGCCACCGATCGATGACTACTGAAACAGTATTATCGGGAGAGGACATGATGCGTTCTTCTTGTCGACCAGATATGGTATTCAATTCAATTCCATCTTCATCACTTTCAGATGCATCACAATCATCATCACTCTCATCTTCATTGTCCTCTGCAGGAGCAACCACCATCTCTGTTGCATGTATAAGTAAAGGGTATGGCCCCACAATGGAACAATTTCTTATGTACATGCCCCCATCTCCCCGGGTTATCTCATCATATATAACGAGCGGCTGGCTATTTGACTGGTCAAATGATAATTTAAAATTTGAGGAGTGAGGATGTAATCGAACTTTTGCACCACAAGCAGTTTCCACTACCACTCGCCGTCCACTTTTAAGAGGAGGAAGCAATCTTCCAACCATAGGATATAAACCTGCTACAAGGACTGCATGAAGTATCCCTGGATCTCGTGCATTTAGGCTACACTGGGATGCATCTTCTTGCATAAAACCAGTATGGATCAACTCTCTCTGGAGCTGCATACGCATGCTAGACAACATGTTCATTGTGCCTGAAGATACAAAATACTCGGAACAGAATTGTGCTTCTTGACCCTTATCTTTTGCACGTTTCCAACAATCATATGCTGCAATGACCATTAGTTGATCACTGTGTCCACCATATAATGAAGCTAGTTCAGCCTTCGCAGCAAGCGCTTTCTTCTTTTCATTTGGAACCATGGGAAGAATAAAGGGGTCTCTATAGTCAGATGCACAAGCTAGAGTTAGAGCCGGTTCGAGGCAATTCATTAATATGGCAAAGAAAAGCATCTTGCTAGTTGATGGATGTACTGGTAGTGAACCCAGCTTTTCGCCAAGTTCAGTAAGACCTTCATCAGGACTTAATGCCCCAATATCTTGAAGAACCAAAATTGCATTGCGTATAGTCTCAGAAATTGGAGGATCAAGTGTCTTCTGCAGGAAATCCACAATTCGGCAGTTTGGATCAAGCAACTTCACCTACAAATTGAACCCCAGATAAAGAAAAATCAACATCTCTGCCACATTATTGCAATGTCGCCAATATTTATAATATCGTAATATCTGAAGTTCTTTATGTTAAAGCTGGTTGTATACAAAGAGAGGGATGGAATAGAGGTCCATCCTTGTCAACGAAGGGCTATCATTTGAAAAAGACAGTAAGGGGGGAGAACGCAGGTAGTCGAGCCAAAACAAAGCTTTGTCTTCTAATGAAGTGAGAGTGGTCCACTTGGGTTAAATCCAATATAATACCAAAAACACTAACGTAGGAAAAGGCAGTTGTTTTCCATGTACTTATCTCATTCTGAAGTTAGATGCATATAAAATTGAAATATTATTTCTGTTGAGTGATTCATACTCCTACCATTTCACCAATGGGTTCACTATTTACATCGTTTACAGATTTTTTTGCAAATTTATGCAAGCCCGAGAGTTTCTTCACAACCTTTACATAAATTTAGAGGTTGAAATATCTATCTCGACTAACAAAACATACGATGCTTGCAAATATGGGAAGGAATAAAGAAGGGACAGGTGGTATCAACATATACCTGCAAACACAGTTCTTCAATTGGCATCCTCTTAATTTCGGGAACTTGAAACTCCGGTAGAGACGTGGCTCGAGTTTTTGAGTACAGATGGTAACAAATTCCGGGTTGACAACGCCCTGCACGCCCTTCTCTCTGCTTTGCACTTGCTTTTGAAACCCAAGACGAATGAAGTGTTGAGACATTACTATAAGGATCATAACTTTTCTCTTTCATGCGGCCACTATCTATAACATACACAACATCATCAATGGTAACAGCTGTCTCAGCAATGTTAGTTGAAAGAATGATTTTTCGGGACCCATGAGGCGGACGTTTAAAAACCTTTTTCTGTTCAACAGATGGAACCATAGAGTGAAGAGCGATTATGACAAACTTTGAAGTATCTTCAAAAAAGGGTGAAGCAAGTAATCTTTCTCGGGTTTTATTTATATCATCCCATCCCGGAAGGAAAATTAGCACGGCACCTTCATCAGAATCAGTACATATTTTCCTTAACAAACGCTCAATAAGAATAATATCAATATGCTCTGGGTTGACACTAGCCAGATATTTTTCAAGTAGGTCGTATTCCTCTACTGATTTTGAAACAACATTTTGAAGGTGGCTTTTGATTACTTCAACAACTTCTCCCTGGTTTTCTTGTTGAGCCCACTCCACTGCTGTTTTTCCATCTTTTGCACATAAGTTGCAATCCGCACCAAGTGAGAGTAGCATACAGACATCAGAAACATTACCTTTTCCGGCAAACACCATTAATGGAGATGCTCCATTCAAGGAATCTTGGTAATTCAATATTCTTGGAGTTGCCTCAGAAGAAACTAATTCAAGGAGGGGATCAAATTCATCACTAGACCATGCCAAGTTGATAGCTTCATCAAGTGAAGCTGTATAATCCTCTGTTAAATCAGCTCCTTGCACAGTATCATTTGGGGAAAGAGAGTCAAGATGATTGCTCTCACTTGATTTGAGTATGGAGAGAATATCCTCTAAATAAAAATTTTTGACCTGAAACATGGAAATGTGAATGAAAGTTACAAGAATGTCAACTACGAGGCACGAAAAAATTAACACGAGTTCATCGAGAGAAATATATACAGGATGAGTAAAACCAGGAACACGAATAACAGGGCAGCCACCAAAATATTGCGAAAATCGTTCAGCATCAAGTGTAGCACTCATCAGTATCTGTTCACTTGACATGATGTGAAAACATTCTATAAGTGTAATTGCCAACAGAAAGTAAAGTACCCAAGAACATGATTACATGTATAAACAAGGAAGTTCTAAACAAAACTTGCCAGACGTAGATGAGGATGTGAGGGGAGCACGTCTCTACACAGAAAGAAAACGATTAGAGAATTAAAAATCATAATAGGTACAATGCAAACCAATATCACACATATCATATACTATGATTGATAGTTCAATCCTTTTAAACTATATGAACAAGTAATTAGCATTCTCTCATGCTCCAGTTCGAATTGACTTTCTATTGGCAAGGAAAACGCAGAATATATAACCACAAGATGTTGTCAAGCCTGAAAACGTACTGATGCAAAAATTTGAGGGTTTAAAATGTCTGAATCTTCACTGCCGCAGCATTTCTCTTGAAGTTAAGCATTTTCCGAGTAGGAAAAGTATCAAGAATGCCATCTACTAACAATATCATGTGTGATTCTGATTCACATCAGTTACCTCAAAGTGAAAAACTGAAAATATTCCATGTCCACTTATATCAAAACAAAACAAACAATCATGGCCATAAATTATCTTACCTAAGAATTGTTAGAATAAAATCAGAGAATCGATCCCTTTCATGAATTTCATCCTACAAAGAAATAATGCCGTGAGTCAACGATCATTGAACAATAACAACCCAATATAAGACAAAATCATAATATCACACATTGCTAGTAAATTGTAGACGCACAAAGATGAAACAGCGTCCTGAGAACACTGAACCCAATTGGACAGAAGGAAGACCGGGAAGGAGTACAAATTTTCAGAATAACTGTGCACATACAATACACAGTGATACTTGTTTATAAGAAGCCAGAAAGTGATGCAAAGTTGCTTCATTTCAGGATATAAACAGCTGCTTAAAAGGAAGAATAACAATCAGATTTGCCAACAAACAGATTTCTGCCATCACATGGTGTATGACAAAATTGATTCTTACCACAATAATGTGGGTTACTCCAAAAATGCTTTCCTTCGAGGATATATCTTCCGATGCGGTCTTTGAGTCATTAGTGCCTTTCCCTACAAGCACCCTCAAAAGAATCCCATTTGTGCAAAACATTATAGACGAGCGCTTTCCACCTTTGGTCTCCAGGCGAATCTAAAGATCACAAACAACACGAGTAAATAAGTTAATAGAATCAAAGATAGAAAGAGAAAACACCGCATTCATTATTAAACTATTGTCTGCACCAACTATCAAGAGAGCCTGTAGTCCAGTACAGAAAATTTATGATGAAATTAATTTTTAAGAGTGATATCCACTACGAGCTTGAAGCAAACTTTCGTCAAACCATTTCTAGATTGTTTGTTTACTGCACAATTGCACATAACTTCATGCACTAAAAGGTTCCCAAAATAAGTTACAGCGTACAGGATCGAGTTAGTTATAAAAGGAACTTCCGAACTTGTTATTTCAATTTCATAGGCATGACCTAAAATTAGTTTTCAATTTGTTTGGTGGATGAAATGTGGAAATTTTCAACTCAAAAGTCAAACAGACTACAGAGGCTACCTTGTATCCGATGCTCTCTCCAACCTTTTCTCCTCTTTCATAAGATATTCTCTCAGCAACTACATACCCAAAACAAAAAAATACACAAAAAGGTAAAAGGAAAAATAAGCCCAGTGGTGAGGAAGGAACTGGGTAAATATCTGAAAGGGAAACTGAGAAGAAAATCATGCAATTGAAAGTGACCAATTGTTAGTAATTGCTATATCATGCACCTGATGTCGCTGATATACGTCGAGGTTGAGTGCAAATGATTTTACAGGCCTCACCCTTGCCCCACATATAGTCCAACAGATACTGTGGGACCTGGAAAAGATTGTAAAAAATGAAGACAGAGGATTAGTAAAAATGCTAAGAGGGAACAAAAAGTAATGAAATTAACGCTAATAATAATAATAATAATAACAACAACAACAACAACTATATGATTTCAACAGATATTGGTAACAGCGGCCAAATTTCATAGATGAACACTTTCCTTGATTTTGTAAATTATTTATAGACACAATCACATAGGCAAAATCAATTTTGGAGCAAAACCAATAGCCAGTATATTCATAACCGTTTTCGCTTAATCACATACAGAATGTCTGGATAAATCAAAACATTCAAATCATTCAAAATTGAAAGAAATGTTAGTGATATTGCTTGTTTGGGGAAGAGACCAGATCCGTTTGGATCAATCCTACCTAGTACTTGTAACTTAATGATACCTAAAGTGGACTTTACATCCGTTTAACATAGTCAGCCAACCAATGGCCATGTGAATGGAAAGAGTGAGAGTGTTGATGCACGCATCAAAGGAAACAACTGTAGAACGTGGCCAGACAACTGCAATAATGACCACTAAGTCACTCTGCAGTAGAGAGAGCCCTATAAAATGAAGGACTCCTAATATGACAAAAGATACGAGGTTTGACCACATGACCAACTTCACATACATATGTATGACATCATACATTTGCCACATGTCTTCGGACAAGGGAACACTACCGTCCGTAAATAGCTAGTTGTTGGAAAATTAAGGATTTGATTCCCATCAATCATTTCAGATAATATCCGTCTCCTTATAGTCCTCTGCCTCTTAAAAGTATTATTGAACTTTTCATTCAAGCCATCCCTCTGGTCACTACTCTCTTCTTTCTTGTCCACCTTATTACAGCTTTTATTTACTACAGTTCCTACAGTTTCGCAAGGATTGTGTATTTATTCATGGAGCAGAAAATAAGTAACTAGTTCCAGGCCACATATTCAAGCAGTATTTTCTTCTGGTTACTATTCTAGCAGTTTGTAAGTTAATTGCACAAGGAACTTCAAGATAAAGTGTGTCTTCCGCTATAATCTAAGTATCTAACTAATAAGAATCATATTCTTTCAGACCATCCAACAAGAATCTACAGAAGAAATGACTTGGTCACCTGTGTAGTCTTCCCACACCCAGTCTCGCCAGAGATAAGCACCACCTGTTTTCAAATAGACACACCAAGGTCTCAGGAAATGCAGTAGAAAGCCCATCATACCAACCTCGCGTTAAATCAACAAGAAAAAGTACAGTGAACCAATAAAAACTTTAGATGAATGCACTCATATAATACACAGACTAATGAATACTCTTAGAGTTTTAGTATGTACATCACTACATCATATTCCATATCTAATAGCACATCACAAGTTAAAGAGATTTTGACATTTGTGGGTTGTTAAACTAATTATGATTTTTTGGTACAAAGGTACAATAATTGGATTATACTAAAAGAAACAATGTAATCAGATGGAATTTTTAAATGAACAAAAAACAAGTAACAATTTTGTAGTAATTTCAACATAAACATATTCTAAGGGCAGTAGTATCAGTATACACATCTTATATTATACAACATAGTAATCTAGGCATGTGCAACTATCACAGCATATACAAATGGTGTTAGTCGTAACATATGGTATTCTATTTCTACATACAAATTAACTTGCGACTAAAGTGAAGACGTTGCAACTCCTAGATCTATAGTTGTTTACTTTGTGGTTACTCTTCTCAAGCTCACAGAAAACAGCTGAGAAGATCATACCCATCATGCCCAATAAAATTGAATGGCAGTTATGCTTTGAACTAAAATACCTTGCACCAAATGCATTGGTTTTCATATTGGAGTTCAAGTGGCTCCGATTTTAAATTAATTTTTTTATGTCGATAAAATTCATTATTTGTAAGTGATGTAGAATGCTTCCTTGTATCATGTTGCACAAGTCAGCAATCCTGAAGGTTAAGTTGTCATCACAATACAAAGACACGTACCCTCGAGTCTCATTAAGTAGGATTTTTAATAACATTAGCTTGTAGACAAACAAGGCATGCCTTAAAAGTTCTTGTCCAGACTAAAGTGATACAAGGAAGTAACAAAAGACGCTGAACACCATATAAATTTCCAGTTTTGACATACTGCTGTTACATCAACATAAGATGTACCCAGTGAAAGGTGAATAAAAACTAGTCTGCAGAATAAGAAGAATTAAATAAACCTGATTAGTTTCTATTGTTGACGTAATGGCCTCTCTGAAAGAAGCTATTGGAAGTTTAGACCTCTCTCCATCAATCTGCATGTGTGAACCATAGTTAAATTTTGTTTATATCGTATCCGACGTCAAAGAAAATAGTAGTGCACTTAGATTCTGATCACTGGAAAATAAAACTATATTTCAACTAAATCTGGTTGATAAAGATAACCTGTCTCAACTTTGGGGTATTCTTCGTTCTAAATGCAAGGGCTTTCATTTCCTTTGCAATTTCTGCTTTGCTCATTGAAGGTTTGTAAAAACTATCATCCTTCTTTCTTAGTTTTTTATCAACTTCTCGAATATGATCTGTTAGCATTTGTCCCTTTTGCTCTCCATCACTAGGAGGATAGCGTGTAAATAAATCCCGCAAGACTTCTTTCGTCTCTTCTGAAAAAGCCAGAGAAGTGACATTTTTCTTTTCCTTCCTGGCACGCAGTTTTTTAATTTTACTCTTGCAAATAGAAACACGACGCTGCTTGCCTTTCCTGTACACGGTTGAGGTACATAAGAAAAAATTGGAATATTAATTAAGGTGCAAAAGACTAGCATATTAATCTGATTGGCCATGAAGTACTGGTCAAATCCAAAAGCTTATTTGAGTTACGAGTTTGATCATGCATCACAGTGAAATCAGTGACATTTCGTAACTCAACAAGGGTGTGGTGCGTGTGTCAGAGTGTGAGCTTAATACACTTAAAAGAATCGACTCACCCAGTACTTTTTGACACCAAACCTCTTTTCCTGCACAACATATGCACCACAGCCCGCTCAGGATTTGTTAAGCCAGCTTCAAATGTATATACTGTATTTCAGAAAAGACAAGGTTTAAAGACCCATTAAATAAAGTTGCATAAAACATATTAATATATGGACCTGTTCCTATACACAACCGGGGAATAAAAAATCCATACACGAACAAACATAGCCCTGGAATAAAAACCTAGTAATACATCAAATCTGTATATAAATTGATTCATGCCACCATACAAGATCCAAATCTTTTGGTCTTAGGAATCCAAGTTTTACTACAGCTTTGGATATCCCAATAATTAGGGCTGGAAATGGAGCGGATTCGGGTCCGATTTTCACTCAAAACTCTTTACCATATTTGGATCCATCCGGGTCGGATTTCGAATATATCCATATCCATTAAAAAAAACACCAAAAAATATACTATTTGAATGATTTTCATATATAAACTGTAAGATATAAATTAATTTTTAGGCATCAAAATATAAATCTTGTTAAAATGATTCGGGGTTTTCGGGCCGCATCCCGTACCATTTCCAGCCCTACCAAATAATAAGAGGTAGTCTTGTTTTGAGGTGGCATTGATGAAACTCACCCTATCAATTGCCTACTACCATTCTTAATCTTTCTATCTCAAAAAGTTTCAAATTTATGTCTCACATCACATAATCCCATGTTCCACATTCACAGTATAAATTTCCTATAAACATTTTTCTAAATCAAAGATAAAGACTTTAGCCAAACTTGATAAAAATGGGCATTCCTCATTTCTCATAATGGATATTAAAAACAAAAAAAATTAAAAAGATTAATATATAATGAATATAAACAAGTGAGTGAATGAAATAACCTTGGTCAGTTCCTTGAAAGAAGTCATCTATTATTTTGGAAATACGAATAAGAGTGGGTTCCTCAATGTTAGGGTTTTCATCAATTTGGTTTTTGCTATATCCCTTTTTCTTCCCTGATCTCACCATCGTTCTCTCTGGTTTTGGAAAAATGAGGGCTTGTCTCGTTTTTGTTTAGAAGATTGTGTGGAAGGGGTAATATGGTAAAATGACTTGGGCACAGTGTTCTTTTTGACCTAAAGTGAATATATTACGCACGCCACTTGACACTTGACACGGGGTTACACCCGATTTTATGACTCGCTAAAGATACGAACTTCATTTAGGTCCGTCTTAGAGAATCTTTAGGAGTTATACTTTTCTAGCATCAAACACTAAATTTTCAATAATTTGGTGTGTTTTCATGTTTAGGAGAATCCCAAAATTTAGTTTCACTTTAATTTTGACTAATAATTGATGTGCGATACATCGCTGGCGGGCGGCATAACAAGCACGGTTATCCAAAACCGTGTCATTTGATGTCGAAAATTTGATGTTGCTCTTAAAAATGGTTGGTGTTTTTTTAGTTTGGTTAAAAAAATTGGTGTTTTTTTTGTTTCACTCCTAAAGATGCTCTAACTCGACCAAGGATAAAAATTTAAGTGAGATAACATCTTCATGTAGTAATAATTATATTAGGGATGTGAATGTACTAATAGGTTCTCATAACAACAACATCATTTAATTTTACTTCCTAATAGAATCTCTTATTTGATCAACCATCTTTGCTCTTCAGGCAGTTCTCCATCAACTTATCTTTGCACTGACGCTCCCATATTTTCCACCGTTGCTACAACACTAAAATAGTTAGCTCTCGAATAAATTTTGTCGATCAGTCCAAACACCCATTATTACTCCATAGAAAAAAAATATATGTCCAAACTCCACGTAAAGATTAGGTATTTATAGAGATCGAAATCACTCCCGTGGGTATTGAATTTGAATCCAATTTTGGTTTCTAAAAAACCAAAATAACTCATGCAGTGATGTTCATGTTTCCAATTTAATTAAGAAACTTCTAGTTTCAATCAAACTCAGTCACTTTCGGAAAATTTTATATTTCGGGGCAAAAAAAACTGTCCACTTATCAACTTATCAGTTTAAGTACGGTAATTTGCAAGTTACGTTCTCAAGGTTTTCAAATTGACTGACACACGCACAAAGCCCGGATCCACACTAACTAAAACATGTATATATCTTTGTAGATATGGCATCGCCCCTTTATGAAACACTAATTGCTTATTTCATATTTGGAAAATGATCAATGGTTTTGGATTCAATGGCCCGCCAAGAATGAAGAAAATTAATGAATGGAGTTTTTTTTTTTTATTTTTTTTTAAATCTTCCATACCAGTTATATTGCTTTGTTGTACATTGCCATTTTCCCTTCCTAGTTAAGTTTTGAAAGTCGAAACCTATATGCATGATTTCCACAAGTTGATGGTTATAAGCTTCACTTAAATATCCATTCCAAAAGTTTTAGCAATATTATCCATTGAGGAAAAGTTTATGGCATTTGCAAGTAGATGAAACAATGATAGTTCAATTACAAGATATCAATTGTCAACAAAAAAAATAATAATAATACATTACCTACATTTTTTTATGTGTTTTTGTGAGTAGAGAGGGAACAAATATAATTGAAGTATGTCCAATCAATAACAAACAAGGAATTTTCTATCCAAAAAAACATATAACATTGAGATGATACAATATGTGGGGGGGGGGGTGTGCGCGCAACATCACTATCGGAGGTTTGGAGATTCTTTTAAAATTACAAAAATATGATAAAAGTAAAACTATTGTGTTGTAAAAATTAGCAAAAATTGGTGCAGTTTAGCAAAACTTTTTGTTTTTTTTTGTTTGTTTCAATGGATTTTGATTTTTTTTTTTAATATTGTTGTTGGAATATACATTTCCAGACAACAATTTTCAAACATTATACATGTTGGAATAATAAAATTCCAATAAGGTAATTAGTAAAGTACTTATATCATTCATAGTTTCCTTCTACTACTGTACTACTTGTCATGGACTGACTTTCCTAACACTCTAACAGTACTCAACCACGTTAAATAGAACTTGGGTGCTTCCGTGTACGACTGAAAGTTATCATATTAAGCCAACAAGGGAAAAGAGAGAGAAGATTTTATACTTGAGAAGAGGTGAACAGAGTTGAATTCATTTGATCCAGTAAATATGAGAGGAACTGGCAATGCAGATAGGATAAGTACTTTACCAAAAGAATTATTAGGTCACATCCTTTCTTTTCTTGATATTAAATATGTAGTGAAAACATGTACTTTTTCCAAAAGTTGGAGACACCGATGGCGTTCCGTTACTAGTCTAAACTTTGATTTTTATCTCTGGCAAAGTCCATTTCTATATTTAAGCGATCAAAAAGCTAGACGATTCGTGAAATTTGTGGATGAAGTTCTTTGTCTCCATGAAGCCTCTGGTATAAAAAAATTTCGTCTTCATGATTGGGTGTATTTTAATAATCATGCATTTTCCCAATCTAATAAATGGATCAAGTCTGCAATATCACGGCATGTTCAAGAGCTTCATCTTCAAGAGATACAACTAAAGCTTATTTCACTGGTTATGTTTAGTGGTAGTTGTGATTATCCTTTATTGATTTCCTTCCATAATTATCAAATTTCTAACATTTCCTTCTATTCTTGATAACATAATTTATTCCATAAGCTCTCACTTATCGATTCTTTAAATAATCATTTTTGGCTCATGGGATCGGGCTTTGATTGGGCTTTGACCAACATATTTATTTACAAAAAAAAATAAAATATATAATATATATATATATATATATATATATATATATATATATATATATATATATATATATATATATATAACCAACTTAATAAAACATATTTTACATTAGACTTTTCCAAAGACATGCACATATATGCAAATAAATCTTTATGACCAAAAAATATGCATAATGTCATGGAATAAAGCAAATGTATGGTTTTAAGTTAAAAATACGTAATTAAACATAAATGATATTATAAAGTGCCTATAAAACTATATATAAAATATACAATTTTAGGCACTTATCATATGTCTTGTGTGTATTAAATTGGAGGGTTTGTAGTATTCAATGCGATTCAATGGGCTTCACTCATTATTATTTATATAGTACGCCTTTCTATTCATTTAAACTTTTTTGTTATATTGTTGAACAAACTTTGCTAGTACTTGAGTATAAGTCACACTAAACGTAACCACCTGCTAGGCTTTAAATTGCAAGTACTGTTTTAACTTTTAATCCAATGTGTGTTATGAACTTTTAAAGTCATTTCATGATACTCAGATGACATAAGTTATTGCAAATTCTAAACTTGTGTTAATTGTTGTTTGTTTACGCATAAAATGAATGCTCATCGATTGCTTCTTGTACATGCATGGTCGATTTCGAACTTTATGTTTTTTGCGATTTTGGTGTTGATAGGCGGAATATGGTACTATTACGCATCCGTATTGCTGGATTTTGAACTTCCATCACAAAACAAATTTGTGTAAATATTTTGATACTTTTGTTTGTGTGATATTGAAATATTCTAAAAATAGTATGTTGTTTTTCTTAATTTGGTAGTGATTAGAATTGTTTATGTAGCTTCTATGTGAAATAAAATTTCAGTTTAGATTCTCATTCATAGTGAAAAAGTTTATGGCATTTGCATGTAAAATAAACAATGATAGTTTAATTACAAGATATCAATTGTCAATAAAAAATATATAATAATAACATACATTCTCTACATTTTTATTTGTGTTTTTGTGAGTAGAGAGAGAACAAATCTAATTGAAGTATGTCCAATCAATAACAAACAAGAACTTTTCTGTAAAAAAAAAAAAAGCATTGAGACGATGCAATATGTAATTGGGGGACATCACCATTGGAGGTTTGGAGATCATTTTAAAATTACAAACATATGTTAAAAGTAAAAGTATCGAATTGTAAAAATTAGCAAAAATTGGTGCAAATTCAGCAAAAACTTTTGTTGTTGTTGTTGTTTTTTTATTATTATTTTTTTTAATGGATTTTGATTTGTTGTTAATGATGTTGAATTATACATTTCCAGACAACAACTTTCAAACATTATACATGTTTGGAATAGTAACAATCATCAAAGTTTAACAAGTTAGTTTAAAAAGAATCTGTCTAACACTAACTTGGGGCGTGAGAATGCGATAAATTGGAAAGGAGTTGACTGCCAAAATTTGGATTTGTTTTTCCATGTTGTACATCTGGTGTAGTGTGAGATCTACACCAAGTCTAGTCCATTATGTGTTCGCATAATAAGAGATGATAAATCATTATAACTGCAACTTAAATTAAAATGTTATAGGTATAGCCCAAAGAAAGTCGCAAATAATGAGTCAACTTTAAATTTAAAATAATAACATTTGTTATAAGTAGAATTTTGAGTGGATGTTTATATATAAGTGACAGGTAAATGAATTATTTTTAGATTTAACCACCATCAAAGAAAATGTCTAAGATGAATATATGTCCAGTTAGTAAGCCGGTGGTTGAAGAAATCACAAACTCGTACACTAAATAACCTCAAGGTCGTAGATATGCCATAAAGATTTTTGAATAAAAACTATTAGAGATCAAGATGAGGTGATTAGATCAAACCCATGCAACTAATATGAGATGAGGACCGCCTCTATTTAGACCAAGATCTTTTTTATTAAATGAAATGTATATTTAATGGTTCAATCGGTTGTGTCACATTCAGATGGTTTTAATTTTCAAAAGAGTTGGGTTATGCAATAACCGGTTAGTGGGATGATAATAGGGCAGGGAATCGGGTCGGGTAGACCCGAATCCGACCCGACTCGATTACCAAATATATCGGGTTTGGGTTGATTTTTGTATCCGTTTATGTATTCGGTTCGGATTCGGATATAATTTTTGGGATTTTTTTGAATTTTTAGTGTTATCCGATCGGGTTAGTCGGATTCGATATTAAATTTCGATATAAATTCGGGTATAATCGGGTTCGATTCGATTCGATATCGTGGAAATTATTCGATTCGATTCGATATAGCCATATCCGACCCGATCCCTGCCCTAGATGATAACCTTGCTAGTAGCCAATATGCCGCCTTTTACTGAACCACAAAACATAATGGTTGCACATAATATGACCGGAACACCCCAAGAAATTACTCACTAACAATTATATGGAGGACAAATTCAATATGCTACACAAATGCACCCTACAAACCCCTACTATCAGAGGCACGACTCCAAAATTCATAGGCATCCTCACTTCGCTAGAGAGGGGACTACCAATGTTGCCACTTCTGAGCATCTAAGGGGGATTAACCAAGCAACATAGCGAGGAAATACATAGGTCCAACCTAAAATTTCCTTTTCAAGAATTACTACATATAATAGATACATGTTTGGCGACTGTCCCATAACAGTCCCAGTCGATATCATGAGAATACTTTCATAGAATTGTAGGGGTTGCGGGGGCAACCCTACAATTAGTGAGCTTAAAGACCTAGTCAATAGTAAAAGCCCGATATTATATTTCTATCAAAAACTAAATGTCCACAACCATATGCTTATTCCATTAAGTTTAAAATTTCTTACCATCACTCTTTAATTGTTAACCCCGTAGGAACTGCAGGCGGTCTATGTATTTTTTGGAATGATCATGTTAAACTACAACCCATTTTTCATGGACAATACATGATTGTTGTCTTGATCACATCACACCCACATAATCACACATGGCTAATATCTTTCTTTTATGATAGTCCGTATCCAAAACTAAAACGACATAGTTGGCAATTTCTTCGAACTCTAGCAGAAGAATATTCTCAACCTTGGCTTATCATCGGAGACTTTAATATCATCCTCAACCAATCAAAAAAAAAAAAAGAGAGACCCTACACTTCGAAAGAGAGCTTTATTGCCACTGAACTGATTCAAGATACGGGTCTCATTGATATTGGTTTCTCTGGAAACCCTTTTACCTGGTGGAACAACCAATCGGGTCTAAACTCTGTGAAGAAAATATTATATCGTAGCCTCGCAAATGCATAATGGCTACTGATCTTCCCTGAAACCAAACTAAACCACATCTCCACCACAACCTTAGATCATGCTGCTCTACTCCTGGATACTCAACCAAACACCACAACACTACCTCGTCCTTTTCACTTTCAGGCTATGTGGATCAAAGATGATACCTACCCCCAACTCATATCAGCCAACTGGCGTGACTCCCATTTCATTGAACCCATTGGTCTCTTGGTTTTAACTTGAACAAAACTAAAAATGCTCTTAAAAAATGGAATAAACAACACTTTGGGAATATCTTCACTGAAAACAAAAATCTCAAACACCAAATTGAATCCATTCAGAAGTTAAACCCCCACAACTCACAATGTTCTACAAGAAAAAATCCTTATATCCAAACTCCATGAGAACTATAAAAGAGAAGAGATCCATTGGAAACAAAAATCTGGAGACAACATCATTGCTGATGGAGATCGCAATACACGATATTTCCACATGCAAACGGTTTGTAAAAGAAAATCTAATAAAATCGAGTGGTTAAAATACCCCAATGACAACTGGATTTCATATCATAGCAAGCTAGGTGATCTCCTTCAAAACCACTTCTCTCCCATCCTCGAGTCATCCCAACCCCCACAAGTCTCTCTCACACAAAAACTTCACCCACGCCATCACATAGGTCCCCAGGAAAATCATCATCTCACTACTATAACCATTTGTGAAGAGAGAGTTTTAGATCCGTCAATGCTTTTATTCTTTGGTATAGGCCCCACTAAAGCTCCAGGACTAGATGGCTTTCCTAGCCTTTTCAACCAAAATTATTGGGACACTGTGAGCCTTGACATCCGTCACTATGTCCAAAAATTCTTTGATCATCCTTATAATCTCTCTGACATCAACTCCACCAATTTAGCCCTTATCCCCAAAAACAATCACCCGACCACCCCCATCCACTTCCGACCCATCAGCCTTTGCAATATATCATATAAAATTATTTAAAAAATTCTTGCAACTCGACTCAAACCTCTCCTCCATAACATCATCTCCCCTTTCCAAAGTGCTTTCCTCGCAAACCGACAGATCATGGACAATATTGTCATCACATATGAGATCCTTCACACCATGAAAAAAAAGAAAGGTAAAACTGGATTCATGACCATTAAACTCGACATGTCAAAAGCTTTCGACATAATCAAATGGGAACCTCTTCTTAACATCCTCCGCACTCTTGGCTTCGATCAAAAGTGAATTCCATACATATCACAATGTATCTTTACCGTTAATTACTCCATTATTCTTAATGACTCACCCTATGGTTATTTCAAAAGTACTAGGGGTTTGCGCCAAGGCGACCCCATGTCTCCACTTCTCTTCATCCTTTGTATGAAAGTTCTTACGAGACTTTAAACCTTAAGAGAGAACAAGGGAAGCTTCATGGTATTCACGTATCAAGAAACAGCCAAAAAATCTCCAATCTCCTTTTTGTTGATGTTAGTTCCTTTTATGTCGAGCAAACACGGAAGAGGCTGTGGAGCTAATGGACACCACCAGCCAGTTCTTCACTATCACGGGGGAAACTATTAATTTTGAAAAATCCAATGTCCATTTCAGTGCAAATATGACTCATTCTGATAAACAATCCCTCCGTCACATCCTGGGAATGACCATCATTTCTTCTTCCGACAAATACCTAAGGTGCCCTCTTTTCATGGGGAAAACAAAAATGCAGATGTTTGATTCACTTATCTCTAAAGTTGAACAACACATTACAGGTTGTAAAAGTAAGTTTCTCTCCCAAGCATGAAGAACTGTACTCATTAAATCTGTTACCACATCTATCCCTACCTACCAAAAAGGCTTTGCAAAAATGGATCTCTTCAAAAGATTTTGCAAAAAAAAGGAATGGATAATCTCTTCAATGGTCTATACTTAAAAACTAAAAACTTAGAAACACAAATGCTAAGGAGGGCTTGGTATCCGTGACTTAGAAAACTCAAACGTTACCATGCTTTCAAAGTTGGCTTGGAGATTAATCACTGAACCTTCCTCCCTCTGGGCCACTATCCTCAAAGCTAAATGTCATCCCAATAGTATTGCCATGAATTCCAAACCAAAGCAAGGTTTTTCTTGGATTTGGTACAATACTTGCAAAGGCATCGAGCAAATCAAAGCACATGCCATATGGCATATTGGTGACGGTTCTGATGTTTTCATATGGGACGACCATTGGATTCCAGGCAACCCCCCAGTCAGAACTCCGCATAGTCATTTCATACCCCTTCTAACAAAGGTCAGAGACCTAATCCTCGCCAATCCAATCGAGTGGAACATCCCTATTCTCTAAAACCTTTTTTCTTCGGAAAAAATCATACAAATCCGCACTATCCATCTGAGCAACACTCAAGCAACACATGACCATCTAAAGTGGAACCTCACAAAAAAAAAAGGCATTTTCACAACTCAATCCTTGTATAAAAAACTCACTCCCTATAATCCAAACCATCTAAACGGAGTTTCCTCAAGATCTGGCATGTCAATGCCTCCCCAAAAGCAATTAACTTTGCTTGGAAATGCTACCACGATTTCGCTCCCACACAAGAAAAAATAGGGGCTCATGTACCCATACCCACTCATCAATGCCCACTCTACAACCACCCAAATGAAACTCTCCACCATATGCTCCTCACATGCCCTTTCACTAAGGCATGTTGGTTCACTTCTCAATGGGCTTTCACTCTCCATTCCATTGCACACCTCTCCACGCGCCATTGGATCGACATCTAGCTATCCCCACCAAAACTTTAGAAATTCAACCATGATAAATGGAGTACATTCTGTATCAATATTACTTGGGCAATATAGAAAGTTCGTTACAATGCGGTGTTTAAAAAATTAATACCAAACCAATTCCAAGCAAAAATGACAACTAATTCAGCCCATAAAAAAAGATAAAGGAAAAGGCAAGATGAACAACCCCACATATAACTCCATCCTTCAACTCCAAACCATCTCACCCACAAACCAACCACCGCACTGGAAACCCCAACTGACCCATCTCAAAAGTTAAATGTTGATACAACCTACCTTTGTGACACATAATGTTTTGGTATTGGTTTTATACTACGGAACTCACACAGTTCCTTCTTAGTAACAGGAACCAGGATAGGATATGCAAACTCAGCAGAGGATGCAGAACACACACTCAATGGGTCATAGGCAGGCAGATTTCACATCTCGAGATAGAGACATATGCCCAAGCTATAACTACATACTGGGAGAAGGATACGTCTAATCTTGCATGGCAATTCGAGCTTATTATAAAGGATATCAGATCCTTGAGCTCACATTTTGTACATTTTACTATATCTTTTTGTAACCGTGTGATAAACGGACCTGCTGACATATTATCTCATAAAGTAATACTGCTAAAGGACTCCTATCAATGGGAGGGAGATCCTCCTTTGTGGCTAGTGGATGCTATTAATATAGACAAAGACACCACCCCCACATGTACAGGCTCATATCCTAATATACAATATATCGTTAGTTACCAAAAAAAAAAAAACCTAATAGCCATGCAATATTTTTTACCATGTGCCCCCTCACCTAACAACAAATTAACTCCAAACTCATTTTTTATTTTCTTTTCTCGTTTAATTGTTATTTTTCCTATTATAAAAAACAAAAAGACAAACAAAGTCCCCCATCCCACCCACTTGCTATATTCATTAGATGATCAAAACATAAAAATTATAAATAAACCAACGTTCTAATTTATTTTATTGTTTATTTTGCTTATTTAAAAATTATGAAAGATTGGATACCTAGATTTGTTGAGAACATAGGCTTGAAAATGAAGAATAAGAAATTGGTAGATGGTTGGTATAATTATTGGCAAATGATAAGGAGAGATCATTCTCTCTAAATTTTGGAGAGATCAAGGCAAATAGCCGTTGGATGGAGAAATTTTTTCTCGAAATCGAGATTGTTGTATGGCCCGCAACTGACAAACCACACTAAACCGTATGATTATGTCATCTAACAGCCAATATGAAGTGTGCACTAAAATTTAGAGAGAATGATCTCTCGTTATCAGATCTCATAATTATTAGTGTTCTCCATTTTCATTGGGCTTGGCAAAGAAGTTTTATACTTTCATGTACCAAGGAATGTTAAAACTTTAAAGGTCGTACACCTGTTTCCCCACCTCTCTGTGTGTATATTCCTAATGATAGTACCGTGATCATGAGAAATAAATGCTCTTTGCGCATCTCGAGAACATTCAACGGTTGAAACACAATCTTCACATTTTCTAACTCATTATCACATGTACATCAGCTCATTTCCCTTTCTGGTACAGACCAAGGCACAAAAGGGTCAGAGAAACCAGTCTGCAGTGATTAAAGAGTTGGTAAGTTTAATGAGACCATCTTTTTCTTCTGACTCACTTTTTTGTCTGTACATTTATTATTATTACCTTATTATTATGTAGTTCTGTGACTTATGTACTTATGTTTCATGTTTTTTTTTGCCAAGTTTGTTCCTTTTGTCTTTTTAACAAATGGGGCATGTCTAGTTTTTGTTGTGTGTTGTTCATCTGGGTGCAAGTTTTAAGTTTGAGGTGAGATTTGGATTGTTTGCATTATAATTTATATATCAAGATTGGTTTTTTTTTATCCTTGTTGATAATACAAACTAAAAGAAGAAAAAGGCAGTGAAGCAGCTTTAGCTGTTTTTCTTTTTCTTTTTCTTTTTCATAATTAGTTCATGGCAACTCTGTGTTTCTGACACCTTTTTGTTTTATTTTTCCATTTTTGTTCCTAGTTGCATACTTTAATCAATCTACATTTGGGTTTGAATCTACAGTTTAAGATTCAGATTGGTTTTGGAAAATTTCATTCTCTAGAATTCAGATTTGCCATGCATTGTTTGGATTTGAAGAGGAGAAAAATATATGAGGAATGGGCTTTTTTTTGTTGTTTTTGGGTCTTTGCTAGTGCCTCAAAATGATGTGAATTTGTTGTAATGGTTCATTTGATTCTTGTTGATGGTTGTCTTTCTGTGCAATTATGCTTTTGTCTTGAAGATAGGCATTACTGGATTTATTCAATCTTTATTTGTTTTGGAATTATGAAACTAGCTTGTTATAAGTTGTTTTCATAGAAGAATATTAAGTGTGAATGCAGTTTTCATTTTTAATTTCTGTGTCAATGTCACCTACTTTCTTTGATATTACTAGCTAGTTATGGACTTATGGTTAGTAGTTGAGGAGTACTAGGAGTTGGGTTCTTTATTTTAATAACTCACTAGATTTGAGTATTTTTTTTTCATAGCTCATTGATTTTTGTTCTTGTTATGATAGAAATTTGCTTTCCAAGTTTTCGTATTCATCATTTTTTTTTCTTAGCATCTTTGGATTCAAATCCAAGGTGTGCAGGTCAGGCAGTCAGGCTAAGTTGAATTCTGCTTGTTAAAAAATCGGGGGATTGGTGGTTGAGAGGGAGCGAGCAGATGGATATTCTGAACTGTAAGAATGGTAGATTCTTTAGCCGTTCTATAGCTTGCAGATGCCTTTCTATGTTGTTCATCGCTCTTGTTTTAAGAGCTATCTTCCTTCCTATTTTTCCCGGTTTTGGTGGTTTCGAGCAGAACAATTTCGATTGGATTCACATTTCTTCTTTCTTATCACCTTCCGAAAGTGGAATAAGGAAAGACAAATACTTGGAGGTTCCTCAGATTGCTTGGGGATTGAATAATCAGAAAATCGCATTTGCCCGAGCATGTTTGACTGCTAGAATGCTAAACCGAACTCTTTTGATGCCTAGCTTAAGTGCTTCTCTATATTACAAAGAAGTTGATCTCTTGCAATCCATATCCTTTGATAAAGTTTTTCAGTTCGAGAAGTTTAATTCTCGTTGTGATGGTTTTGTTCGGTTGGGCCGATATTCAGATCTTTCCAACAAGAAGGAATACTTCGAGATGCAAAAGGGAAGCGGAAGGAAGTGGACTCTAGAGAGAGACTTGACTCAGTTGAGACAGTTGAGAGAAGACCCGATTTATCAGGTTGAGTTGGTTAGAATTGTAGGAAAGAATCCTTTCCTTTGGCAGGACCATTGGCCGGTTAAGGACTATGCAAAAGTTTTTGAGTGCTTAGAATTAGTTGATGAAATAACAGAGGAAGCAAACAGAGTTGTATCTAAGATTAGGGAGGTTGGAAGTAAGGTGAACAGTTATACTGGTGCATTAGATAACCCAATGAATTCAGAGAGCCCTTCTCTCGAGTCGATACCATATGTGGCTGTCCACATGAGAATAGAGAAAGACTGGATGATTCATTGTAAGAAGCTGGAACGAAGGTCCAACATCAGTCAAATATGTAGTAGTAAGGAGGAGATCATGAAGCATGTTGGCCACATTGTTAACCTGAGACATCCCACTGTTGTTTATCTTGCAGTGGCCGATACTCTTCTGGAAGACCCCTCAATTTTGAATGGTTGGAAGGAAGGTTTGCTTCCGTTTGAAAAGAAGAAGTTGGGAGTGTGGGGTATATACAGAAAGTATCCATACCTTATTCAATCCGCAATCGACTATGAAGTGTGTTTGAGGGCTGATATTTTTGTTGGCAATAGTTTTTCTACATTTTCCAGTCTTATAGTGCTTGAGAGAACCCAGAAGTTGATCCAGATGGGTGTTACAGGATCATGTGATACAGATGTAAGGTGGCCTTCCTATGCATACAACATTTTAGGGGATTTCGTGGTCCACAGAAATGGATGACAAACATGTCGGCTTCAAGCCTTCAAGATATTAGCTACGGTACAAACCATATCACCTGCTAGTGATCCTGGGAGAGCGTTCAGTTTCAGTTCTTGGTGTTGTTCGGATACATCCATTCTTTTGTCAGACATTGCCCCATTGATGTAATTTGATGGTTAATGTTCAAGGTGTGGTCTGCATAAAGAGAGTTCTCAGTGAAAAGCTTATTAGGCGCTCCGCTGAATGTGAATCCTACAAAAACACCATCTATCAACATTTTTGAGACCCCAAAGAAATCAGGTATAGTTTTTTTTATTTTCATTTTTGCCATTCAAATTCTTTTTGTTCCTTGATTGTACATCGGTTCTCATTCATACAGAAACTTACTTGTAGTTTGATTATGTACAAGTGTATTAGAGAGGTCATTTTGTTTTGTAAATGAGAATTTTTTTTCCAATATAGTGTATTGATCTTGTTGATAATTGATCATTTTTTTCTCTAGCGTAATTTTCCCATACTATACAAGCTATAATGGTTATACCCAATGAAATCGGCTTTTTGTATCAGATAAGTCATTTTTTGCATATCAATGTAAAACTTAAATTTTTGCATAGGAAGGCCACCTAAATGAGAAAAGCAAAAACTTATTGGTAACTTGATATCAATTCTATTACACTATTTTCCTAATTATGTCTCCTTTTACTGAAAAAAATAGTTCTACCGTCATGGAACTGGAAGCATTAAGTTGGCACAAGCAGGTGTTAGTTCATCTCTATGTGCCACCCAAGTTTAGCAAAGACCTTCAGAATTGAACTTAACTAGTGACTATTCCCCAATGGGCGAGGATCCTCTTCCATGAGTTGGATGGTCTCCACAAGTTACAATTGAATGATTGATATTGGATTACAGCGGAATTGTTGTTCCCAAAGACTATTGTTAGAGAAGAGCAGTGACATGAGAACAGTCTTCGTGTCTGAGATATCAAATTGCATTATTGCTAGCTCAGTTGCCAACATCTTACCTTTACCAAAATAAAAATGTAGACCATTTGCCAACAAAAAAAAACGATGAAGATGTGGGAATCACAGGGATGCTTTCAGTATATTCTTTCTCCCTGGTTCACTAATTTGGAAATCTACTATGATACTATAATAGAAAAAATGTACTAGTTTGACAAATTTGGATGTCTACTGTAAAAGAGAAATGTAAATAACTGGATAACATCAGGAAAAACTTGGAAGAAAATTGAAACCGTCTGTCTCAGTCTCAGTGGGATAGCCACTTTTGCATACCGGCACACGAAGATACAAGGAGTCTAGGAGAACACACTTTCTGTGTTCTAGAAGGCAAGAAGCATATATAAGTAGAATCACTCTGCCTTATAAGTGAAATGCAGATTATTAAACCTTAGATATTAGAACCAGAAGAAAACTCATATGTGCACCTTTTCAGGAAAGTTGTTGCACTACTGACTGAGGTAACGTCTTTTTGAAAAAATACAACACCACAACCCACGGGAGACAGAAGCCATTTTTGGTGAGAGTAATAACCAGGTTTCATGGTACACACATTGAGTGAATTAAGAAACATGTAAATTTCCCAGTCAGAATTTATGAAGGAAATAGAAAACATAGTTTACTATAATCGGCCCATAAACTAAAATTGGAAGTGAGTGAATGAGAGAGTTTTAACTTCATTCGAGAGGTTGAAGTTAAAACTTTATTACAATTACTTGACAGAAAAATGCTCTTCGAGTTCACTCACTGTATGTAATCTTCATAGTAATTATCACTAATTACTGAAACGAACCTTTCAAGCCATGGAAGCTGGTGTAATTCCTTTATTGTGTCTACATAAGAGTCTGTACACCTCGGTGGAGATTGGTAAGGATGATGATCACTTAAACCAAAACCCCCAGCGAGAAACCTTTGGATCAAAGCCAGTTGAGACCGTTCTTGGTCTGAATATGCATCCATAATTGTTGGAAGTGAATCAAAGGAATCCCATCCCCAATGTCCGGTGTCCTGATTAGACTGGGCAACTGGGATCTCAAAGCTCTCCTCATCCCAAAAGGCACATTGACAGGTCTGATGGCCATCGTTATACTCAGCGCCACAAGAGTAACAGAACTCATGCCCGCACCTGCCCATAAGGAACATATTCATCACTTTGCTTTAGGAAAAAGTTGAGATCCTTCATATTCACAGCATATATTCCCATGACATAATTGACTTTATCCTTAACATAGCTATTTTAGTAGAACATAAATGTGGATAACGTGATTGGTACCAATAAGTTTTTTGCTTTCCTGCTCCTCCATTGAAAGGAAACTAATAGGATGATCAAGTTTATCATCAAAGAGACAGTTGATCCCCCTTCATTTCGGTTCTGTTTTTCAGTATAGCAGAGGTTTCCATGAGAGCCCTGTCTCTCTAGGCGTGTATTATGAGTCTGACACAATGCTAGATGTCATAACTCTGGTAACTTAGTTTACAAAAGCGTTAATTAAGTAGTTTCCGGATTGGTAAAGGCAGCTTACCGCTCAACATCCTTCAACCAAGGGATGCTGAAGATGTTAGCTTTGGTATTTCAGAACATTTGCATTCCTATAGACAACACTTTATAGAAAATGAATACAACCAAACTGGCAATAAGAAAACTAGAGTGATGGGGCCTAGATCCACATGGGAAGTATTAGTTTAGAATACATGTCTAGTATTCCTGTGAGACTGATACAAAAGATACATGAAATCCCTGTCACATAATCTATTTCCTGATAATTATAAACGAATAAATAAAAATCCTAAGGTACACCAATGCATTGAAGGGAAAGCTCAGAAGGCAAAAAAAAAATGAGAAAACAATGCATTGAACGAAATTCTTCATACCAGCAAGTCATGTGGTAGCAGCCCTGAGTGAGTTCAATCATCCTCCGACATTGCTGACATCGCCTCCACTTCTTATTTTGTGCCAGGTGATGCAAAGTTATGTCACCAGCATCCCTCTCTTCTATGGGAAGGTTCTGATATTCCTCACAACTCATTGAAGAATGCCATGGTACCCCACAATCTAAACAGATAAACCTCTGACACTCTGGACACTCAATACAGTTGGTCTCAGAGTGACTTGAAGAGCTTGCTCTAGTGGACATGCACTGACAAGGGTTAAGCAACACTGAACAATTTGGAAATGGGCAGTAGATTTTCTCCGATTCAAGAAAATTAGCTTCTACAAGAGCTTTTTCCAACAGGTCATAGCATGTCTTTGGAAGAAAGCTTCTGCATTCACTAGCTGAGACATAACACTTGCATTTTAATTCAGGGCATCTAATTGGCACTTGACAGGTTTGCAATTTTCCTTCCACATAAGTTCTCATACAACATGAACAGAACTTGTGGGAACAATCCATATTTATCATCATAGATGGTAGCTTTTCCTCACAACATATGGGACAATCTTCATATAATCCATCTCCCTTGGCAGACAAACAAACAATGCCAATTGCTATTTGAGCTAATCGCAATGGCATCTCCAGTTCAATAGGGGGAACAAGTTTCAGAACAAAACTCTCAAATTTGCTAGCATGTTCCAAAACTCTCTCCTTCAGTGCTATCAAAAGCTGATTCTCAAGCCTCTCTTCACGAACGAGCTGTCAAAATCATCCAATGAGCTAAAATTTATAACGGGATTGATGTTGTTGGATAGTTCTAAGGCTAAAAGCTGTAAAACACACTTTAAAGCTAGAGTGTCTTGTGATGGGAGGAGAATACTATAAAAAATTCAAGGATTTGACTGATGACAAGGTATCCTCCACCTGCCCTGCCTTCCATATTTTGCAAATTCTTCAGTGTCAGAACAGGCAATAGCAACAACTTAGACTTCTGGTGGTTACTTGGTCTTGTGATCATGTATAATAACCTTGTACAACACATTCAGAAACAAATTCTTCCTAGTATTGCACGAATCATACGAGCCAAAATGCACGGTACAAGATATTTGAAGAGAGTATAGTTCATGCCAGATGCTTAATTCTTAGGGTAAAATGATGTATGGTGTTTTCTTGAGGTTGTGTCTTGCCATATCTTGGTGATTTAGATTTAAGTCTACATAAAAATAAGTCTCAAAAACTCAGAATGAACTTGAGAATCCATGAAGTAGGCATTTGCTAGTCTTGGGCACCTAAATATATAGGAAAATAGATGCATATTTACATGCTTGCAGTTTAAAAGCAGATTATATTTCTACATCATCAAAGTTTAACTTTGAAAATAACTTGTCATTTACCGGTACCTTAAACAGCAATAATCAAGAATATGTCAGTTACCTGATCATATAAAAGTTCACAATCTGTAAAAGCTAAGATCCGGCAAGCGTTAATCCGCAAAGCCTCCACAAGACCATCCAATAAGGCCAAATACTCAGCTACTGATTCCTCAACATAGAAATCAATTTTTTTCTGCACTTGAACAGCAGAAACTCCATGTGATCTCTCTAATACCACTCCAATTCCAGAAAAACCAGAATCCGAATCGCCCGGTTCAGCTACTGATACACCCTTGAAGAACATCTTTAAACCAACTTCCTCCACATCTTCTTTCAACAAACCAAGTGCTGTCTCCTCAGTTTCCTTCCAATCATCCTCTTCTGCACAACAACTACAAAATTCTTCTTCTTCCTCTTCTTCTTCTTCTTCTTCCAATCTTCCATTCAAACTGTTTACAAACTCCATTTTCACTGAAATCAACTACAACAAGACTAAAAACCCCTACACTCAACTGTGTCAATGATCAAACATAACTCCTTCAAAACATCTCTTCTACTAAAACCCCACCAAATAACTATAGCTCACTAAAAACCCCAGTGAAAAAGATTAAAGATAACTCCTTTAAACCATTCCTTCTAATAAAATTATATAACAACCTCATCAAAGAACAACAGGATCACTGAAACACACTAAGTTCTTCAGCTGAAAAGATTATGAGAAGCCCATTACATGAAAATCACTAAAAAAAACCTTAATTTCCAACAAAACATACCTAAAAGGAATGAAAAATGAGCATTTTTTAACTCACACTAGCAACCAATCATTAAAGAGTATGCCACAATAAAAAAAAAAGCCATTGCTTCTTTATAGCTTTTCTTTCTGTTAAATATATATATTGTTTAGTTATGGAAACTTTGAATCTGACAACTGTGGTTGTTGTTTAAGTATTCCACAAGCTTCTTTTTGATGTTTGTTTGTTGAAGAATGAAGAGAGAGAAAAAGGAAAGTAAACAAAAGAGTCAACAAACAAACATAGTTAACAGACTTTTATAAATTTAATAATGATAACAAGTCTGGAAGAGTCAGTTTACTGTTTAGTGATTACTTACTACTCTTCAACTGATCATCTAGTTTAGCTATTCGTGAGTAATTCGAGTTCGGATGGATTCGTATGCACAAAAGTATGAGTCGAGTTTGAACTTAATTTAAAACTCATTTTAGATATGCAGTAGTTCGAGTTTGAGTTTGAGTAGCGAGCTACTCGTTTTATAAACCCATATGTAGTATATAATTTATATGTCATTTTATACTTTATACCCAACTATAATTTACAATTTATACTAGTTTTAATGTTTTATATACATTTTTTTTCGAGTTTGAACTCGAGTTTGAGTTAAAAGGAGCATAAGTAACTCGAGCTCGAACTTGAGCAAAATGAGTCGAGCTTGAGCTTCAATATTAAGCTCAAATGCGAGTTCGAGTCGAGTTCAAGTTGAGCTTTTGCATGTGCAAGTCGAGCTCGAGTAAAACAAAACTCGACTCGGGTAGCTCGATGACCAGCCTTATCCACAATACTTCAAGTGCTGATTGGTTGAGAGGCTAATTGAAAAACTGTTTACTTGTCCGAAAAAACTGTATAGCTGGCGACAAATTGTTTAAACTAATCAAGAATTACTGTTTGTAGACAAGCCTGTCCACAAATTCGCTCTCTGAAAAATAATAGGCTCCAGCTACCCCGAGAATATCCTCATAGGGATGAAGGTCTGCAGACCGTTGAATGTGTGATCTAACGGTCTAAAAATAAAAAACAACACAAAATGAGAGAGAAAATGAGATGATTTTGTATTTTTAGACCATTGGATCACACATCCAACGAGCGAGGACCTCGTTCCTACATCCTCTAGGTAGACAACCTCAAAATAATAGCTTAAGTACAAAGGAAAAGCTCAGTTGCGCTCTCATGAGCTTTCACCACTAGTCAACATACTTTTAACAGGCTTAAGGGCATCACCAATGGGACCTGTATATGGCCCTCTATCTTCAAATTTAAAGAAACAATACGAAAATGGGCTTCCAATGCAAGCTCTATATAGCCCTCTATAGTTATCATCCTTTAAAACTGTCTCTATTTCTATCACATTTATTGAGGGCCCGGTCCGTTTCGCGACTTAAAGAGAAATACGCCTGAAAACATTTCAATGGGTGAAAACCCAGCGTAGTTGGTAGAATGTGTTCTTAGAATGGGTAACTTCCTAGGTTCGAGTCCCACGCCCAGCACTTTGATTTTTTTAAACTGTTTTGAGTTACAAAAGGCTGGAATTGTAGAAATAAATAAAATGTTCTTGCTAAGAGTCGAACCCACACCGTGCCCACCCTCAAGATTATTCTGGTCACAAATTTTGCCACTAGTCCATTGTAAACCAGATTGTTCATTGCCTTTGGATTTTAATTTTGATTATAAAGGTTGCATTGGAGAACCCATGATTTAGAGGTCCTTCATACCAAGTCTCTCCTTCAACCTAACCTTTAAAATGGTGATGTGGCCCTCTATTTTGAAGGCCTGCATTGGTGATGCCCTAAGTGACGTCAGTGTCACAAATTTTGCAAACAAAAAATCACAAACGTTAATGTGCATCGAGATTCCATATATAACACGTGCATTACTAAACAAGACTAACGTACAGCTAGACCAGTAGGCCACACATTTTATTTCATCTTTCGTTGCTTCTAAATCCAATAACATTTGATTGGAAACAAAATGCAAAGGTACAAAGAGATGCCAACAATAAGTAGTTATGATATTGCATTGATAGGCTGTGTCTTAAGTCCTAACTCGCTTGAGAGCTAAGTCTGTCTGGATTATTTATCTATTGTTGCGATAGATTCAGCTATTTATCTGAAGTCAGATGTGAAGAAAGTGGGCATGGGATATTTGGATTGAGCATTTAGTGAGTGGTTAGTTGGCTAGGAGCCCAAATAAACTAGTGTTATTACAAGTCATATTAGCACCAGGTTTGTTTGGTATTCCTTATTTTTCAATTGTAGGATGTGTAGCAAACAAGATTATGCTCTGTAAATGAAAGTTTGGATAGGAAACCTATGCACATGGGTGTTTGATACTTGGAATAAAAGAGTGTAAGCATAATTTGACTTTTCCAAAGACTTTACCAAAATCCATTTAATAATGAGGAGTGTTCATTCTGATTCGGTTCTTATCGGTTACGGGTTTGGTTTTATTTTTATAGTTTCTATTGGGTTCGGTTTTGGTTTTTTTGGTTTTGGTTTTTTTTTTTTTTTGAAAATCTAGAACCATATTTATTAATTAAATCGGGTTCAATTTGGATTTGGGTTCCTTCTTAGGTTATACATTATTATTATTACTAAAATTACGTTTTAATTATGTAACGATATAAAAATTTGGTTTTCAATGCGATAATAACTAAAATTACTAAATTCAATCATTTTGAAAATTTTATAAATATTTTAAATACATCTCATAAATTATATGTACGCGTGTATTAATTTGTATTTCAAATAATATATATATATATATCACACTAAATTTTAACATGTTGAACAAGTATATGTACTACAATTGTTAGCATTGCGCGTATGCATTCATTACAATATGTATACACGTGTAATATATCAAGCATGTATGTGCACTTATATAAATATTGTAATGTACACGTTTATTAATTAATATATACAATATATTAATTAATTCATAGTATAATGCGTATAGTTGTTGATATTATTATTAATATTTATAATACACATATTCAATGTAGTGCTACAAAACATATATTCACTATTATGTTACTTTTATATATTTAGTAGACTTTTACACCTAAAAAAACTATATATTATAACGTTTGGGTTTGTATTTATTTAGTATAATATAATACTAAATTTTATATATCAAAATTATAATAATTGGTTTCGGTTTTGAGTATCCACAGTTTTTTTTACTATTGGGTTCTAATGAATTTGATTATTTATATCGAGTTGGTTTATTTTTGAAGACCCATTTTAAAGGGTATAACAATTTAAGACCCAAAACCGCTATAAACGATTCGGTTCCGGTATGATGCGTTCTTGCAACTCGATCATAAGGAATTACACGACTTAAGAAGTGACTACCAACCTTTTATTCGCGTTGGCACTTGGGCAGCGAAGTTGCAAAAAAAATTAACGGAAAGATTGTGCAATACATCATATCTTGACTTCGACTATACCTTTTTTTTTTTTGATTCAAAAATATTCCAATTCTTATTATGCTCTAGTTTTTAATCTATTTTTTTTTTGTCTCAAAATTAGAATGCTAGCCGGCAGTGGCGCAGTGCACAGAAGCCACTCATGAAGTCATGATTTTGTGTCTTACGAATTTTCATTCAAACAAGAAAACGGAAAAAGAACTCCGCTTTTTTTTTTTTTTTGTGTGAAATTGAAAGCGTGAAGTCCGTGATAAATAATGGATTATGGTATTGGACTCTAAGTAGCTTTTACATAATATTATATCTATTGGAATTTGGCTTTTGGATTGGTATGTAAGTCATTGTATGACTCAATGACATTTTTTTCATATCATTGTTGTTATGGTATGGCAGACGCGAATGACAAAGTAGAGTGGTCCAATTCAAATGGGGAAGTATGTTTTGGAAGTAAAAAAACTAGAAAATGAATGAACGGTCTCTAATCAAGTGGGACGATTGAGAGAAGTATATATTTTCAAATAAATTGGCAATAATATCGAATTTTCGGATCGGATCGGATTTTAGAATTATATCCAAATCCGATCCAATTTTTTTTCGAATTTTTGAAATCGAAAATCGGAAAATCCCCATGAAAACTATACCGAACTCCATCCGGATTTCGAAAAAAATCGAAATTCGGCAAAAGAGACACCCTTAATCATATCCGAACTCATTAGCACATTATCTTACACTAGCCTCTTTGTACGTGTCTCCGCCGCGTTAACAATTTCCGGATTTTATTTTATTTTTCATTAATTTATAGACGTGAAACTACTATTTTACTCCTATAAAAAGACAAAATAAAAAAAAATAAAACAAAAAATGGTATGAGCTGTGTAATATTCGTGTCTGGCAAGGGGTAAAATCAGAAAAAAAAAATTAATGGCGTGATGAATTTACTGTTGAAGCCCTCGTTTATTTATAGAAGTTAGATGTTGCCAGCTTACCACTATCCAAAGCTAGTGCTAGGGATGACAGTAGTTGAATGGCCACCCATCAAAATTGTTGAATGGCCACCCATCAAAATTGTCTTGTTTGACCAGCTAGCAGATCAGGGATTAGTACAAAATATCAGGATATGAATATTTATCGATATTTAATTTTTGGATATGTATTGTAGATATATCATCTTTTTTGGAGATATTTGACATTGTTTCACATACAAATATTGTAGATATATTTTTTATTTAGATATTTTTGAATATCATGATATATTTTTATATTTATTTGAAATATAATTAAATATTAAATAAAATTGTTATATACACAAAAATATCACAAAATATATCCAAATATCCAAATTACCACTATCCAAACATATTGTGATATTTATTTATATTTCCAAAATCGATAGATATCCCCAATATCACAATATACGATGTCATGATAGCCCATGAAGTTTTCCATTACTCACCCAAGAAACTTTCTGTGGCATTTCTACTGGACCTGGAAAAGGCACTTAAAGTCTACAGGATCTGCAACAAATAGGCTTATTAGTGTAATATAAGCCCAACCCAAATTCCAAAGGATTATATGTGGATTTTGTGACAAACAGACATCAAATATGCAAGTGGAAGTGAGTGGTTCCATGCAGAAACATGTGCCATCGCCTGCGATCCACACTCCGTTAACAATGGAAGGGCTGATACATGCCTTTTTTGTACAACTGAGATACGTGTCATCTACTATGACATGGCATACAATACCAAATGAGAGGATGTCAACGACCTTTTGTTTTTGATAAAAATGTAGACAGCTTTTTTTCAACGACCTTTTTTTTTGATAAAAATGTCATCTACCATGACATGCCATGTACTAAACGTACAACACATGTACGGAACCCAAGTTGCACAATACAAACGAGAGGATGTCAACGACCTTTTTTTTTTGATAAAAATGTCAACTAGATTATACTACTATAGTGCAGTGCTTATTCAAATTGTGAAATGAAAACAAGCTGTCTTAACATTACGTCGGATTAAAATTAAACTTTCTAGTGTTGCAAGGAAGTGGTACATAATACAGATGCAAATTTGCTAAGTAAGTTTAATTTATCAGTACGAGAGTACAGAATTGTTACATCTCCGAATTTAAAATGTTAGTTTAGACTTTGAAATTCTTTTGCTGTCTGTATTTAAGGAGTACGGATTCTAAGAAGCAACACAAAACAGATCCTTTCATCATTCAATTCTCAGCTATTATCTCCAACATTACCGATCTTGGAATCTCAAATGGCCACCTCAGTTTTGAAATTCATGTTCACATTCTTCTTGCTAATATGTATCTTCTCACCAGAAGTCCATGCAGCTGAAGATTGTGGAGCTGATTCAGGATCCTGTATAGATAAAAAAGCTGCGCTACCACTCAAAATAATAGCCATTGTTTCCATACTGGTCACTAGCATGATTGGTGTTTGCTTACCCCTATTCTCACGTTCAATTCCCGCCTTACAACCTGATCGAAACCTCTTTATCATAGTTAAGGCCTTTGCCGCAGGAATTATCCTAGCGACGGGTTTCATGCATGTGTTACCAGACTCTTTTGACATGTTATCATCAAGTTGTTTGTCGGATAATCCATGGCACAAGTTTCCTTTTACAGGATTTGTTGCAATGTTATCTGCTCTATTTACACTTATGGTGGACTCTATGGCGACTAGTGTTTATACTAGGAAAAATAGTGTAGAACCAGGTAATGAAGTGGCTAGTGTTGATGATACTGAGATGGGCGGTGTTGCGAGTCCACCTAGTGCACATCACCATGGACACCATCATCATCATCAAGCTCCAAAGAATGAACTATCAGGAGCAAGTACCCAATTGTTGCGCTATCGCGTCGTTGCTATGGTCAGTTTCCCTACTTATTTCATTTTCTTCTTCTAGTTGTACGCATCCCCTGTGACAGTAGCTAGACCCTTCAAGAACATGATTCCAGAAAGTACAATGTAACTTTTGTTAACAAGTTTTACGCGAAAAACTTCCTTAACAAGTGAGTATTGCTGCTGGCAGGTGTTGGAATTGGGCATAGTTGTTCATTCAATTGTGATTGGGCTATCACTAGGAGCCTCAAACAATACTTGCACAATAAAACCTCTAGTTGCTGCCTTATGCTTCCATCAAATGTTTGAAGGAATGGGTCTAGGTGGTTGCATACTCCAGGTAACACTCTCGAAATCTCTATATATTTGCTCCCAAATTTTTCTGCACTCCAAGAAAAATGGACTGCATTTTTCTCTTTTGACCCTTTCATAATCTTCATATTATTTTCATTCAGGCTGAGTACAAGATTGTGAAGAAAGCTGTGATGGTGTTCTTTTTCTCAGTGACTACTCCATTCGGAATTGTTCTTGGAATTGCATTATCAAATGTTTACAGAGAAAATAGTCCTAGTTCCTTGATAACGGTAGGATTATTAAATGCTTCATCAGCAGGATTATTGATCTATATGGCATTGGTAGACCTTTTAGCAGCTGATTTCATGGGGCCAAGGTTGCAAGGCAGCATAAAGCTGCAAATGAAGTCCTACATTGCTGTTCTATTAGGTTCTGGTGGCATGTCACTTATGGCCAAGTGGGCTTAAGACACATCATTATTCAAGTATAAGGCGAAAAGTCATCGCCTCGTACTTTGTTTACGGCTAAAATAATAATGATTTATGGCAAATAAATATGATTTGGATAAACTAAGCATGGATGTAAAGTTATGGATGATAGCCACGTTGGGTGTGTTTGACTTTCTATTTGGAGAGGAGACCTTAATTTCCCATCTAGTGGGGAAAAAATCCTAATTGGCTCATCATCTAGTAGGGGGTAATACTAGTTAACCCAAAAGTAAGTTGTATGCTTCATTTCTCCACTGTAAGCATTTGTGAAGTCTTTTCATGAAAAAATGAAGAGGGTTACTGTTTCTCTTGTATTACTTCCCTATCGATGTTTCAATGCACTAGAACTCACTGCTATGTTACTATGGATGTAGAAATAAAATCAAGCATATCAGCCAAACAAAAGAAACGGTTAAAGAAAAAAAAAATATATATACGGTTTAGTTTCGTTAGTGTACGTACAATTACAACTAGTTAAGTATCACATACACATAACCCATTGCAATGAAATACCAGAGTACCTACAATATCAATACAGTAATCTCATAGGAATCTCATTTTAAAGAGACTTCACCAGGAAAAGGAAAAAAAAACAACGAAAATACCCAGGTCTGCAGAGACAAAAGAGACAAAAATATGAGGAAAAACAACATAAACTGAAGTTGCACTCGTCTATTTAATTACCGGTATATTGTCAGCCCATAGAACTACAGAAAAACCTCAGTGCTTGTCCTCCTTTGGAATATCCTTGGGTATTTTTGAATCCAACTCCTTGGGTTTAATGTTCTCAGCTGCCCTGTAAATCCACAAAGACATGCATGAGTTGTTTAGATTTGTGAAGACAAGTAAAAACATAGTTCATCTAAGACTGCCTGCATAGAGCTAGATATAACCAAATCCAATCAAATATACGACGACAATCAAGATACAAAAGTTAAATAAAATTCAGTCCATTTTATGACTTCAAAGTCAGACATAATTGATCAATATTTGCTCTATTTTTGGCTTTATACCAAGCAAACCATAACAGATGACAAATTGTTAGTCATCATATAGCAAGAGAATTAAATGATTCAACACTACACATCATTATTTCCCACCATAAGCATGTAAAGAATTTCGATAAAGATCAAGAATAAGCCAGCCTTCCTCCCCATGGAATTCCAAACACATGGATACAACTCCATTCTTCTTAACCAAGTATCTAAAGCTAGGATAATCTACTAGTGGCTTAGTGAGGAACTTTGGCCTAAAATAGGAGTTAAACAAAAAAAAAGGGCAATTCATTATACATCATGGCATTCAAAAAAAAGTTGTTAAGAGAACTAAAGCATAAGCTTTCCATAAAGATGAAAAATTAGCCAGTGTCTTTCCACTCTTCCACTTGGCATAAGCTCTGACTCATAAAATGAAATAATGCATTTCTTTGTGTTTCCAACTCCAATTTACGTGTGAAAAATCCCTGTAGCTGAACCACAAGGTAATGGATAGGCTTTCTCATCAATGACCTCAAAACTAATAATTTTTATATTGGCCAACGAAAATAGCTTTATATAAGCTATGTTTTGATTCTAATCACAATAATTTAAAATAAAGATTCGTACATGGAAGCAGAAGCAGATTCTTCTTCGAGCCAAGTCCTAATATGTTTAACATTGCGTTGGAAAATACCAACGGATTGTTTCACATCACTCCTTAATAGAAGAACCACTACACCTACACCAGCTACCGTGATTATGAAATTAGTCAAAGCCATTTTTTGCTTCTCTCTCTGCAGAAGAACCTGATTTCGCGCTTAAAACTCTAGAAACTCAATTGCTTTTTACTTGGGCTGCAAGCAAAAAGCCCATGGGTGGTTTGGAAAAAGCCCAAATAAGAAGGCCATGTGAACTCATGATCTTGTCTATTGGCACTCGAGGCACCACTAATAAAGAGGCAGCTGCCCAACCAACTAGTACAAGACTACAAGTCGTTAAATTTTTAGGTGGTGATCCTAAGAGTATTCTCAATGCAAACAACTTTGATCAGCAGCTTGTTATCTCCACATAGGCACCACAGATGACTATTTCCCTTCATAACTATTTTGTTAGTGAAAAACTATCAGGGGTTGCCCAATGCAGAGATGACTTTAAATTTTGGACAAAATGTTTTCATTTTGTCTAAATGTAAAAAACAAAAAAATATCGAAAAAACGGTTGGATAAAATGAAACGTTCCATCCGAACTAAAAAAAAAAACGGAAAAAAATATGGTATGGAATGAAACATTCCATCTGGAAAAAAGAAATGATAAATTAAAAAAAAAAAAACACACACGAGACGGAATAAAATATTCCGTTGAAGCTCACAACTCAGTAACAAGTGCTACCATCATTGTTACTTTATGAAAAACTACTCTCGTTGTCACTCTTGCATTGGGCTATTATTTTTTGCTCAACAAGAGTGACAAATTACTATTTCCCCTCAAAAGTGCTTGCATTGGAAATGCTCTAAGAATGTGTTTGGCAACTGAGAGTGGAAACTACTTAAAAATAAAATAGAGTTGAAATCCATTATATAATGGAATTCACTCAAATAGAATTTGATTCCAACTTACCAGATTTGTATTTGGCAAACTTTAAAAAATAATTAGAATTCAATTTGTATTTAAATTTATGTGTTTGGTAGTCACATAGTCCACAGTCATATATTGGATTAACAAGGGTTAGGATATGTTTGGATTGCAAATATGGAAGCTCCAAATAAAATGCCTGAAGAGTATGAAAATGAGTAGAGCTTCCAAACACACCCTAAATTTACAAAAAGCCCAAAAGAAAAGCCCACCATATATTTACGCAAATCAGACCCTTCCTCATTTCTTCTCCATATCAAAACCTTCCCTCATTTCTTCTCACTCCAAATTCACAAAATGGCGGGAAAATCAAATGTTGGTTTTCGTATAACACCACACAAAGTTTCAGTATGCATCTTACTTCAACTCTACGCACCACCCGAACAAGTTTTAGTCCCATTCCCATTTTCAACTGTTTCTCAACATAATCGTCTTGGATTATTTTTACTCACTTTAACTAAGGTAATAATAACACAACTCAATCTCCTTATTTATTTTTTTGATTATATTATTGATGCTTTTTTTTTTTATTAAAATTAGGCATGTGACAATTTTTTGGAGCAAAAATTGGATGAGCTAATAAATGAATTGGATGAAATTGGTGGTGTACTTAATCAATGGTTAACTGAACATTTGATGCATCATCTTTCTTCGTTTAAGTCGCCGGATGACTTGTTTAACTTTTTTAGTACATTAAGAGGTGAGTTTTTGAGTACTATTTTATTTTTATTTGTTTGTTGGAATATAATCTTAACTGGAAAATGGAATTGTTTAATTAGGTACGCTTGGGTCACCTGATTCGACAGTTATGGATGATCAAATTATATTGGATCCGAATAGTCAGCTTGGGGTTTTTCTAAGACGTTGTTTACTTGCTTTTAATCAACTATCGTTTGAGGTACTATACATATAGTATAGTATAGTTTTTTTTTTTTTTTGCTTTGTTGTCTATTTTTTGTAGTATTTTCAATACGTGGTTGAAATGTTAATGCAGGGCGTATGCCACCTTTTGACTAATATTGGGATATATACTAAAGAGGCTTCCTCTTCTCATGATACACGTGATGAGGACGATTCTAATAATGACTTGGAAGAATTGGTTGATTGTGAAGACATGGATCTTGAACATTATGGTTTTGAGGAGATTATTGAAGAAAGTGAAGGTCGGACTAGGGGTAGAGAAGGTTCTATGTTTCACATCCATGTACCTAGGCCACTTCTTGAAATGGTTGAAGGTAATTCTTGCATACAACTATGTTAAAGAGTATATAGATTTCTTCTGTTCTTTGTAAACACATGATAGTGAATATTGCTGTTTTTTGGCTAATGCAAGTTACTGGTTGAGTATTATGATGATTTGAAGCCTCGATGGAGTGTGAAAATAAAACTGAAAGTGAACTGCTGCGACACATTGAGTCACACTCTTTGAATTTGTGCAGAAATAGAGACCCAACTTTGGGTTATAATTTTGGCGGGAAACCATGGGCAATCTTACATATTTAAGATGTGAAGAGCTGAAGCGAAAAAGGACAATTTCAATGGATCTACATTCACATTTAACACAGCTGCATATATCCAACAAGAGTATGAGTTAGGAACCCATAGGTGTTATAGTTGTCACTAAAATTATGGGTACAAAAACGAAAGAAGCTTTAGCTAAGATGATTATCTGTAAATTTTAGGCCACAACCCTGGGGTGATTGGAAAACTGCATTATCTAAAAGGTGTTGGTTAACTGAAGATAAATTAATGATTTTGTACCCCAATGTTTAGGAGCAAGTATACTCAGATAGATTATGATAATCATTAGGATTCATACTGTAGAATATACATGGTAGGGATGTCTAAAATCTGCATTCAGCAACTCTGCTTGTATGCCATATTAGAGATTTCCCCAAATCATAAGATTTCCCAACATCATTTAGCTGGTATGGAATCTGTTTTGTTTTCATCTTAATGACCTCGCAGTTTGGAGCTTTGCGTGTTTCTAACGTAATACACTTTTTTAAATTGGAATCCATACATTCAGAGATGCCTGTTTCGTGTGGAGTTAAGGCCCGTGATGATTGTAGACAAGGTAGTTTGTTTGCACACCATTTAACTGATGGATTACGAGCTGATGATCACCGTGACGGGATGTTTTTACGTACAAACTGGCAGGTGCAAGGCTACCTAAGAGAACAGGCTGATCTGATTGAGAAGTAAGTGGCCAGATAATTGATTGATCAGCACTGTTTCTGAATACTAAATTTCGAATTCGTCCGACATCGCTATATAATTCTCACGTGGATGCTCTCTGGAAACACTTCAACCTCGGTCCATATCACTATGGTTGGGAGGCTCTTATACTTAGTTTGGAAACCATAAATCCAGCCTTTTGTCCTTGGTGCCGCCAAATCAAGCCTTTTCAAAAACATCTTCATGGACCTTCCCTGTCTCTGTATTCACTCATGTCAGTTTAGCTCTTTGTCACTCCAAACCTTTCTCTTGACACATTAACCAAGATTATGCATTTACGCATCTATCAATCAGCTTTTGATAGAAGAGTATGACAGGGCATCTAAAAATTCATTTCTTTGTTTGTTGTAGGCATGCCAGTTCATTTCCATTAAGTGCTTTTGAAGCTATCTTAAAGCAGCTCCAAAGATTGGCTCCAGAACTGCATCGTGTAAGATTTGGAAACTGGATTCTTCATTTTTCATTTCTATCTTTTTAATTTGTGTTTCATTTCTATCTTTTCATTCTTATGCAGGTTCATTACTTACGATACCTGAATAGCCTTTATCACGATGATTATCCTGCCTCAATAGAAAATCTTCATTCTTATTTTGATTACAGGTAGATGAAAAATGCCGAGCTTCTTGATTTTTGTACATTCAATTTCCAATTATAGCAGTGTCTGCTGTGAACCTTGTTTGGTTTGGCCTTGGAGGTTAACATAATTAACATAACTAGGATACAGCTATCACCTTCTTCCTTGATCTCGTAGTTGCTGGGTGATTAGGTCTTCTCCCTCTCGTTGACAAACTTTACACTGGGTTTCATACTGATGCGACTTGGATTTTATTGGAAACTAGGCTTTGTTTTTTTAATGTGCATCATTTAGCATTTCAACAAGAAGCATTTTTGGTTCGACTAAATCCAGAATGGAGTTCTTTTATGTTTTTCTCCCATGGAGAACTGTCCTGTTGGTTAGGTACCAAAGTGTCATTGTCATTGTAATATATTTTTATGGAAAAATGGGGACCCAGACACTGTGTCACCATCTAAGTGTTTCTCAAGATATGTTGATTAACTAAATGTATTGCAATCCCTCTGTCATTTTGTTGATATAATTTTTTCTTTTTTATAAATAATTAAAGTGCAGGTGAGGAAGGAGTTGATATTGCTCCATCTTCTTCTCCTTCAATGAGTTTTGGAAAGTATGAAACTGCCTTGTTGTGCTTGGGGATGATGCATAGTCATTTTGGGCATCCTAAGCAAGCTTTGGAGGTAAAAGTGTGGTAGAATTATGTTTCTCTTTTATTTAATATTCATTGATACGTTGTTCCTTTCCTACACTCATTCTGGTTGATAATTGATCAGGTTTTAACAGAAGCAGTTCAGGTTGCACAACAGGTATTAATAGTGGACAATAATTTGTACATTTCCATTATATTTCTTTTTGGAGTTACAACTCTGTTCC
Organism: Coptis chinensis; assembly: GCF_015680905.1. Lineage (NCBI taxonomy): Eukaryota > Viridiplantae > Streptophyta > Magnoliopsida > Ranunculales > Ranunculaceae > Coptis > Coptis chinensis. The sequence continues at coordinate 83,536,927 of NC_141464.1, forward strand.
CTAAACCCTTAAATCCCCTTTTCTCTCTGAGTGTGGGATTTTACCCCGAGGCTTTTTTCTGAACCTCGCTAGGCTTTACCAGTATGCCACTGGACAGCTACAATATGTGAATTTTGATACAATATTTATAACACCTTAATAAAGATATGCACCATACAGTAGATGCTATATCTTTATAACTTCATCAGTACTATAGTCCTTGCCGAGGAGCTGTTATTTTTCAATTAAAATGGATTGACTTAGTGTTGTACATGTTTATTGTTGCATATCCAGATTATGTGGTACCTCTCCCTAAGCATTAACAGTATTTTTATTCTAATGATTATTTCTTCAAAATCCTTAAATTTCTTGAATTAAATATGAAATGCGACCCTTATAACTATTTTAACAATGTAGACCAATTACTCAATCATGTCTGTTGTATGTCTTCCTCTTTTCCTTTTCCTCTCTTCCCCCTTGTCTATATAAAAATGACTTCTCATTATTGTTTCCTTGATCTTTCGTTTTGCCTTCTCCTACACTTTTACCAATATTTTTTTTCCAAGTTTATTTTTTTATTTTGCAAACTCAAAATAACAAATATTCTCTTCATGCAGAAAAATGATGATACTTGTCTTTCGTATGCCCTAACAGCTATCTGCAACCTGTTGTCTGATATTGGTATATCAACTGCAACTGGCATCATTGGCTCATCTTATTTGCCTGTAACCAGCTTTGCTTCTTCTCTTGCTATTCAACAGCAACTGCTTGAGCTCTTGACAAGGTCTCTTAAGAGGGCAGAGAATTTAAAGCTAACTTGTCTTGTGGCATCTAATCGTCTTGCAATGGCGAAATTTGAACTATTGGTAATGATGCACATTATCCCTATGCCTATAGCCCTATATGTAAAGGATTGTTGAGACATACCTTTGGCAGAAATAAACTTCATCTTATGTGAACTTTTGATGATTATTACTTATTGATGTATCTTTGACTAATGTAGCATGTAAAGAGATCATTGCTTTCATTTGGTCCTAAATCGCCCACCAAGCTGAGAACATGCCCATCTAATGTTATCAAGGTAATCGAAGTATTTTATCTGTGTGTGTATGTGTGTGTTTGTGTGCTATAATTGATTTTTTTTTCTTGAGAATATGTAAATGAACTTCACAGTGATGGGATCGATGCAGGAGCTGAGATTAAGTTCGTATTTGCTTGGTGAGGTTGGAGTAGATGGTGCAGCGGTGACAGTTGATGGTGCTTTTAGTTCTGCATGGCTAAAGAACTTACGAAAGCCCAACTCCTCTTCAGTTTTGTTGCAAGGGAATGAACTTGGAAGTGGTTGTGAATCTTTCCATTTTGGTGGACAACCAAGTCCCATCCCTGGGTCCTTATTGCAGTTATCAGGTTCATCTTATTTACTGCGAGCTACTGCCTGGGAGCATTATGGCAGGTGGGTGCCAGTTTGGTGCTTCTCATGTTTGTGAAGCTAAATATCCCACCTCTTTTCTTTTAGTTTTTCTAACCACTTTCAAGCATTCACCACCCCAGTTAGTTTATCTTCTGTTAATAAATACAAAAGAAATTCTATTAGTGAATGATCAAATTACAAATCCAAAAGAGTGGGTCAAAGTAAGCATCTGCATGGTTTTTGATAATCAATTCCATTAAATGCCTTCTTGCTGTTTTTGATAATCAATACTCTGGACTATATATATATTACTGGTTTGATGGTTTGGTCACTCTCAGCTGGACATACTGGTGGTGTAATGCATATTCGTTACAATTGATTGAAGTGCTTGTATATGCCAATAAAATGTATTCCACATTTCCACTGGTAATTTATTGATCCTTTGTGTACTGATTTTTTCCAGTTCTACTCTCGCTCGATTAAATGCATTAATCCATTCGACGTGTTTTGCTGATGCTTCCAGGTAAACTAAAAGCTCTTAATCTCACACAAGTTTAGTAGGAAGCAGTATGCATTTGTATTTGTATTTGTATTTGTATTTACTTATATCTACTCAACATTAAGTTAAAAATGGCTGTGTTTATCTTTATCAGTTCTGCCGACAGGGAACTTGCATATATCAAACTTATCCGACATCTATCAATTTTCAAAGGACACAAAGGTTGGTCTTTTTGAATCAATAGTGTAGAAATACATATATGTTAAGAGCCTGTTCATGATGTTAGGAGTTGTCCATCTACTTGGTCTTCTTTTCCTTTACTAAGTCTCTCCTGATATGTACGAAGCAATCTTGTGATTGTATTACCTGTCATCACGATCACAACAAACAGCACAAATTTTTTGATTAGTTGCAAAAGTTTTTAATTAATTCAAAGTCTTGACTCAGTTTTGAAATGGTTTATATCAGTTTTAAACCAAAATCTATATTAAGGTGACAAAAAGTGAAAAACTTCCAAGCACAGTGTACGATTTCTGGGTTAAGTTTTTGTAGTTATTGCTACCTCACCCATCTCGTACTTTGTTTGTGGAAGCTCCTCTTACCTTTTCTTGACTAGCTGAGATAGAAATTTCCCCAAGCGTGGTGTTTGTGCATGATAGCACATTCTTGTGGTCCATATTCTCTACAAAAGTACCTTATGTTAGTTTAGTCACTTGAGTGACATTATTTTAAACATTGTCCCTACAGAAGCCTTTTCTGCCCTGAAAGTAGCAGAAGACAAATTCTTATCCGTAACAAAGTCAGGGATTCAAATGATAAAGCTGCAGTTGCTTCACGATCGCGCTTTGCATCGGTAAGCCTTTTATTTTTCCTCTTCATGGTATGAAAGATATTCGAAGGATTTGTAATCAGTTTATATATTTTTTAATATGACATGAATTTCATCCAGAGGACAATTGAAGCTGGCCCAACGTGTATGTGATGAGTTTGGAGTGTTGGCATCATCTGTAAGTGGTGTTGACATGGGTGTGAAAACAGAAGCATGCCTTCGCCATTCTCGTACCTTACTTGCAGCCAACCAGTTCAGCCAGGTTTATCATTTTCCTTCAGTTATAATTTCTTGATCTGGAAAAATATGGTTGGGGCATTGAACTCAAAACCAATTGATGATTAGTGAGGAACTTATATTCTTTTATGCAAGGCTTTCAATGTCCCATGTGGAACTATACTAAACTTCTCAGCACACCCCCTCACGTGTGGTTTCATGAGCCTAACATGTGGACAAACATACTTGGGTAATGTGGAGTAAACGAGCCTTTTGGGCCAATCACAATATCCTACTCTAATACCATGTTAAATATTGGGGCATCCAACTCAGAAGTCAGAACCAATTGGTGACAAGTAGAGAAGGCCAAGAACTTATATACTTTTATGCAACACTTTCAATGTCCGATGTGTGACTATACTAAATTTCTCAACAGGGGTATTAGATGGGTAGATAAATTTGCATATACTTTCTCTCCAATCTAATGGCCAATATTTTTTTTGCAGGCAGAGTCTGTTGCACATTCTCTTTTTTGCATGTGTTACAAATTCAATTTGCAGGTTGAACATGCCATATCTCTACTTTTGCTTGCTGAGATCCACAAGGTATGCTTGATAAAACAGTATAATCAATTGTAAGGTGGTATTCTGAATTCTGAAATATAATTGGGACATCTTCCTCAGTAGAAGTTGGCAACTGATTCCTTCATGGTGGGGGCTATGCATAGAAGTACAACTAAAGTTGTCCACCATGTATCCATTGTCTACATAAACACACTCACTTATGATTGCAATATAATGAAGGGTAAAACTTACATTGATTCTTAATTTTCATTTATCAGAAAGCAGGGAATGCTGTCTTAGGAATATCCTATGCATTAGCAAGCCTTTCATTCTGCCAATCCCTAAACTTGGATCTTCTGGAAGCATCAACAACCTTGATGCTTGGAGAATTGTGGCTCTCACTTGGCTCAAACCATGCAAAGCGGGCATTAAATCTTGTACATAAGTCGCTTCCAATGATTTTTGGCCATGGAGGTTTGGAGCTGCGTGCACGAGCCAATGTTGCTGTCGCAAAATGCTACTTGTCAGATTCAAGCTATTCAGGTACGTAGTATCTCCTTCTTCGGATAGTATAGTGTGAAGTAAACGAGTAAAATTATTACTTACTGACAATAGACAAAATCATCTTCGGTCAAAAGCCGGAAATGAGAATAAACAGTATTTATCTATGACTCTGTACGAAACATAGGCATCTGAGGTGCAAATTGATTTTAAATAGTTTCGCCTGTTCTGCAAGTTCCAAGTTTTGCCAACTGGTCGTTGTCAACTTCTTCCATATATAATAATATTGTGAACCGAGTTCTGTCAACTGGTCGTTCTCAAATTTGACTTCCATATACTGATTTGGATTAAAGACGACTCATGGTTTAATAGTTTACCATGTAATGAGTGGTGTTATTATGGTTTACTTTGTAATATCTTTTGTGTGTGTTGTCCTATATGTTTATGCCTCTGATTCTTCTCAGTCGTATTTCCTTGGTGGTTTTTGGTACGATGTTTGCAGTTTCTGAAGATTTTGAAGCCGTTTTGGATCCTTTGAGGCAAGCTTCTGAGGACCTTGAAGTCTTAGAAGTAAGTTTGATTTTGAGTTTGCGTGCAACTTTTCTATTGCAAATTGAATATGACAGTTATTTTCTGTCAGAGATGATACATGTAAACCTATAAAAAACGTGCATCCACTAATCATCTGTATAGCATGAATGAACTGTCGTGAAAGCTCAAAGTAGCCAATTAGCCATAAACTTCTCAATGGCAGTTATATGTGAGCGATGATTGTGCAGCTATGTGTTTGTCACAAGCCATGTTTCTGTAGTCCTGGTCTAAGTGCAGCTTATTGGATATCGATTGCTTGAAAAGCTGGCTCTGCTTTGCACTTTGCAGTGGCTGGGAGGAAAATGATCACCGTCCATAAGTGATCTTTTCACTTGGAGACTCTGATCTAATCTGTTCATGGAGTCGCGACAGCTTGAGAATTCCTAGTTGAAGCATTGAAGTTATTTTACTTTGCATACAAAATGCATGTTGTTGTTTTTAAAAAAACTTCTGTTGAAAATTACATCCCTTCAACACCGTGGAAGAAATGATGTTATTAGGATATTTATGTTTGAAAGATTTTCTAGTAATTTTCACATTCTCAGTCGTGTCTCGTCTACATTTCAACTGTTTGGTTGTTTAGTAGTGGCTGGAGCATTTGAATGATGCCAGACTGGACCTAACATAGAATGACTTGATATAGCACATCTGTAGTTGTACACTGGCAGTGGAACCTACTGCTACAAGTCACTCTTGAAGCGAAGAAGTTGATATGGCTATACTATAGCCATATCAACTTCTTCGCTTCAAGAGTAATTGAGAAATGAACTTGAGGTAGCAAACACCGTGTCAAGCACTTATTTCTGGAAATGTAACATCCATATTATGAGAAGTAGTTAATATAGTTATATCATATAAGAAGAAATTATATGGTTTAACTTCTATCCTTTGCAGAAGTAGTTACTTATGATCATGATTAATGGTAGTTGGTGTTGGTATGCAGTATCATGAACTTGCTTCGGAAGCCTTCTACTTGATGGCACAGGTGTTTAACAATCTGGGGCAGCTAGAAGAGAGGGAGAAAGCTGCAGCTTCATTCCAGAAACATGTTTTAGCTCTCCAAGATGCAAAGAATGAGGAAGAACCACTCTCCACTACTATGTGAAATAATCAAATGTATGCACTTGTACTAGTTTGCATGTTCGCCAGGAACGAGCATATGGCCCCAAGTTTGTGTTGCTCCAAATTTTGATCTCTTTTCTTTCACAATTGTTGCTGACAGATCCCAGCATTCTCATCGTTTCTGACAAAATACTTGTAATCTAGCAAGGAGAGTCAGTAGCAATCTTCTGGCATGTACGGGAGCTGTGTACTGGCATGGCATGTACTAGCACAGGTAGTCAGGCTTCGTAGTGCTCACCTTTTTTTAATTTATCTGTCGTACATGTAAGTGCTTTCTAGTTTAGTTGGCAAAACCTTTAGGTGATGATATCTTTAAAAACAGGCTTGCCCATACATTTTTTACATGAGCTTCTAGCTCAATTGGTTGTGTACCCCTCTCCCATGAGGAAAGGTTGCAAGTTCGAATCTCACCAAATATTGGTTGGGATTTATTTCTTGTGTAATTATGTGATGGGTTTTTGGGCCAAGCTAGAGACAAGGTGCTGTTACGATGGGTGGACTGAAAAGCAAAATCAAGTCTTCATGGACAATGTGGCAGTTGGGTCTACTCAAAATGGCGCATCGGCGTTTGGGGTTGATGAGCTTTCGGGCTAGGGTTTTTCAATGTATCCGGTGTGGATCTGTCTTAACTCTCTAAAAAAAAGTTATTGATCTCATTTTTAAAAAAAAAATGTTTGCCAATAAAAAAAATATATATATTTGCTTGCCAATAAAATATATATATGTATTTGTTTGGACCAATGACATAAAGAAAACGTACAATCCCAAATATGGGTGTCATATTTCTCACTTATGAAGTCCAATCGTGTGATAAGATAAACCGACTAAAGAGTAGACGAGTCAAACAGAATGGAAATTTCCTATGGGCTTTGAAAATAATGATCCAATAACGCGTATACGTATGCCCATAGGGAAACCTAGTAAACCGACTTAGAGTAAAATAAGGAGGCCGAGTGGGGACCACACTTTTTTCCTCTATAAATACACCTCTCCACCCATTCTCTAACACCCCTTTCCTCAAATCTCAATCTCATTCTCTCTCTCCCAACTCTCTCGGGTTCCTCTTCAAACCCTAAACCTAAAATTAAAAAAAAAAACACACACACCAGACCAGACAGCAATAACTGTCTCATCATCTCACACATATATACTAATAACAATAAACATATCAATCATCAGTAGTAGTACCAGAAATTTGTTGGAATTTTGGAATATCGAGATTTTGAGAAAGAATGTCTCGGTGTTTTCGTTTTCCACCACCGGGATACAAGAAGATATTAGAAGAAGAAAAAGGATCTGTTGTTATTATTAAGGTTTGTTGAGCTTAGAGAAATTTTCCAATGGTTTATTTATGCTCAACTTACCAAAAAAAAAAAAAAAAAAAAAAAAAAAAAAAAAATTGTAAAATAAATAAATAAATACTCTGAATGAAGTATTCATGTATTGAACATGTTTTATTGTTGAGAAATTATAGCATGAATTACTAGTTGTTAAGACTTTTGTTGGAGTTTCGATTCCGAGAAAGCATATTTGGGCGTTTGGTCTAGTGGAATGATTCTCGTGTTTAAGTGCCAGAGGTGGCGAGTTCGATTCTCGCAATGACCTGTTTAGTTATAGTTATCTGATGTTGTGAATGGTCCTGTTTTTCACTAGAGGTTGGTTAAGGGATTAGGAATTGACAAGATCGAGAGTTCGATTCTCGCAACGCCCTGTTTAGTTATAGTAGTTGTAGTTATCTGATGTTGTGAATGGTTCTGTTTTTCACTAGAGGTTTATAGAATCAATAGGCTATCAACTTAGTTAATAGAGTGGTTAAGGGATTAGGAATTGACAAGGTGGCGAGTTCGATTCTCTCACCGCCCTGTTTAGTTATAGTTATCTGATGTTGTGAGTGGTTCTGTTTTTCACTCGAGGTTTATAGAATCAATAGGCTATCAACTTAGTTAATCGAGTGGTTAAGGGATTAGGAATTGACAATGTGAATTGTAGATGGTTGTGGTATGGTGTCAAATGGTACGTTGATTCTTTAGGGTCTTGGTACTGGCTTAGATATCTCGTGTATAGATCACGTCCCCTGATTAATATTTGGACAACTTAAATTTACCCTAGTTTTGAAATGGTTAAGCGTTCGTGGTACAGTCTTAGTTGACTTATAGCACTTACAGATAATTTGGAATTTCTAGTTTTAATTTGCTAGAAATGTTCACTTGAGGCATACACTTGTTTAGATGTGTCAGATATAGGAAGCCTTTGTAGAGAGGTCATAGATAGAGTTGAGTGTGTTTTTGTCTGTGTTGTAAGTTTGTTTCAAAAATCAACATGGCGTGTGTACATGCTCTTTTAAGCATTATTGCTTTACGTATGAATGTTATAGGACATGATAATTGATGGGCATTCCTCTCTAGCATGATACTAAATTTATGGTGTTATGGTGCTTTGATGTTCCAGAGAGAACGAGACCAAGCGGAGAAGGAAAGGAGAAAGGAAAAGAAGCGGGAAAAGAAAGAAAAGAAGAAGAGAGAAAAAATAGAAAAGAAGAAGAGAGAAAAAATAGAAAAATTGGGGGCAAATGGAGAGGTTGAAAAGAAAAAACAGAGTCACAAGGAGGAAGGGGGGCACACGGAACATAAAGTAACTCTTTGTAAGGAAATGAAAGAGTGTGAAATTGAGCAGTTGGAGAGAAGTGACCTCTCCGAAGAACATGGGCAGCCTGCCGGAATTCTAAATCTCTGCGACTCGTCTGACAGCACTCAGAAAAGCCGCAAGAGGAAGAACCGCAGCTTGCCCTCAGACGGCAACCATAACCAAAGTGAGTGTCTTTATGTTATTCTCTTTTTTGGAGGATATGTTGTTTGGTCTGCTAGCTTCTCATAGTTGTACTAAAAAGTTCTTTCAATAATGAAAGGCACCATGCTTCGAATTCGGCTGCCACTCCAAAGGCATAAGGATCCAGAAAAACTGGTCATCAAAGAGCAGTTATGCTCTACATCAGGAGGAACTGAGATCATTGCCCAGAAGATGGCTGATATTAGTTCCAATTTGACCATAAAACAGCCCTGTCTTGATTCTGGGAGAATTGAAATAGCAGTTCAAGATAGTGTCAAACATGCAGCTGTTGCAAAGTTGAGTACACGTAAAAGTATCACTCCTCAAACAGATGTGCAGTTGAGAGAGACGCTTGACAACTGGGTTCCCTCAGCTGTACAGTTTGAGCAAATGGATGCAGAAAATTTGGAATGGCTCTTTGATATGCCTCCTTCCAAACATGAAGCTAAAAGATCTAAAGTCAGTGATGGTGCGTCTTGTCGTGAGAACCCTAGCCTTTGGCCAAGGGCCTGCTACTTGCCTGAGGTTGATATATATGCGTTACCATACACAGTGCCGTATTGATCTTTTATTATAATCAGCGGCCAAAGGATGTGAGCGCTTCAAAATGACCAAAAAGCTTGCAGGACCACCAGTTTTCTGGTACTTCACATTCCCATTGTTGATGATCGGAGAGTCCCTTTGGTGATAAAATATGAGTGTTGTATATCTGTCCAATTTTTTTGATTCACCAAAGTGCTCAACAATATTCAGGTGATCAATGGGTTATGTCAAAGTTGATTACTGGTGAGAGCTCGATATTATAAGAGGATGTATTGCAATTTGCAAGAAAATGTGGGCGTTAAATGGCAAAATTTAATTCATTCTTTTTCAAAATATAAGATGTCGCCAGTTGCTCTGGTGTTATTTTAATCTTTTGTAAAATGAGCCTATGATCACTGCAATCAATTTAAAGTTTTAAACAATGTTATTTTTTTGGTAACTAATTTCGATTTAAACAAGGTTTATGAATATACATCATTGCAAGTCGCAACGACAATTAATTGCATAACAAATGTCGGCAGTTTCTCAAGATGTTTGGTCTGGAAACACACTGGTTCATACAGTTTATTACAAGACCTTATCAATTACACAGAGACACGCACATGGTTCACACTGGCTCATAAACAAAATACTTACCATACAGCACTACTATAGCATGTACTCCATCACGTATAAGATGAGCAGAACCTTCAATGAATCGTAAAGAGGGTATGCTCTATCAACCATCGAAAACATTACAGCTACTTGTTTGTAACCTTCCTGGTTTGTTGAGGTGCATCAGATTGGCATTTGCAGTGTCACTTGATCAACACTAGCATTCTCTGGCAACTCAAAACTCAGTTGAAGCATAAGCTCAGGGTTTTGACCAAGCAGGAATTGCAATGCTGTCAAATTAGTTGCAATTGAAAACACCCCAAACCGCTAAAACTAAGAATGTGTTTGTTATGATGGAAACACTATGGAAAGGAAAGGAAAATAAGAGTGGTCCACTTTTTCCATAGTTTTTAAGGCGTTTGTTTATCAATGGAAAGGAAATGGGTTTTTCCATATGGAAACAAATGGAAAAGGTTTTGTGTACTTAGCTAACCCCTGAAAATTTTGTGGAAAGGAAAGGAAAGGAAATAGATAGATAGGGGCTTACTACTAATACACTCCACTCAACAATACAATTATTCATTTCCATAGTTTTTGCAAACAAACATGATTATTCCTTTCCTCAATTTTTACTTTCCTTTCCCCAGTTTACCAAACACATACCATTTAAAATTATTTCGTTTCCATTCCATTCCATAGTGGACCACCTATTTTATTTCCTTTCCTTTCCATGAGTTAAAATTTAACAAACACACTTAAGAATAACCAAGTACACAACAAGTCAGTGAATAGTGATATTAGAAAACATATGAAATGCATACAAATTTAAACCACATACAAATTTCAGCATAACAATTTCATCAAAGGGAACCGTCGTTGAGACCTTGTTTCTGAATCCACACACTCCAGCCGCCGCTCAAAACTCCTAATCTCAATCGGAAAGGTACTTATTTCCGTAGTTCTTATCTAAAGTTAGTGATTTTGAATGCAATACAGAGTTGGGTCTTTTGGTTTCCGAATTTCCAAGTTGGGAATGCATGCCTAAAGTTTTTCTTATAGTTAATTTCATGAAAAGTTCAGTTTTTTATTGAGATTTTGGTATGATTGATTCAGGCATGGTATCGTCACTCTTTAACAACTAATATGTTGTAATGACAGGGTTGGAGATTCTTGGAGCAGTAATTGGCTTAACATCACTCGATCAATTATATTATATATAAGGTCAGTTTATTACACATTTTCTTCTTCCTTGTTTTTTAATTGGGTCATTCATTGTTAAAGGTTAACAACATAACCATGTTTTGCAAACTTAAACTCTTGGTCTATCACTTATTTGAAATTTGAGCTAACCAATTCTACTGATAAACTTCATTGATCATTGTAATGATAGTAGGTTTGACATATGCTTAGAATGTGCCTAGGATCAATGTTATAAATAAGTTTTCCTGTTTGTTGTTTGCTGTGAATTTTTAATTTTATTTCAACCTTTAACCACCATAAGAGCTGAACTGTGAAAACACCATGCGTAGAGAAATTGTGTTTGCTATCACGTTCTTTTTAGATTTGTAGAGGTGGATAGCATACATATATGGGGCCATGAGGCTTTTGTTTCTTGCTTTTTGGGTGTGCTTTTCTTGGTACGTGTTTGTGACACGTAAACTCGGTAAGTGTTTTCAGTCCTTTTTTTTGAAGTGGGGGGGAAGGGAGGGTTAGGTTGGGGTATGGCTTTTAAGGTGTAATGTTTTTCCCTTTCCCTATTAAATTAGTTCTTCTGATTGACTACACAACAGACTCTGGGATTTATGCACTAATCCTTTTGACCTGAAATTTTACTACTTTGTCTTTTCCTTCTTAAAACCTCTGTTTCCTTTTCGAGGTGGTTCAGAAGTTGGTACCAAAATTCATTAAACGTTTTGTCATATCATGTACCTCCCCATTTTTCAGCCTTAGCTTCCTCCTTGCCCCAAATGGTTAAGTGCCATAATTTGTTGTTGTGGAATGCAGGCGCGTTGGCTTTTCCATATTTGCTTTGTGCAATTATGATTTTGTTGCAACTTAGAAATGGAGTGCAATATATTCCATTTGTGTTCTGTTTGATATTTTTGGTTTCTACTCTGACGTTTTGTTTGGGTTTTTGATATGGAATAGTTTTTCGTATGATTCTGTATGTGCGACTGCGAGAATCATTTACTTGCATGGGTCGGTTCTGCAGTTGTTTACTTTAGATTTATAGTAGTGTTGGCACATTCAGTCCCCTATGTGTGTATGTTGGGAGAAAATCTTGAGTAACATTCCCTGCGTGACCTTTTTTTTTTTCTTTTTAAGTAACGTATAACATTGTCTTTGAGGACACTTGCAGAAAAAATTACTATATTGTCTTTGAGGAAAGTCCCACTAGAATTAATGTGCGTCCCCATCAAATGTCTTGTTTATCTTTGGGACACAAAAAAAATATCTATAAGAGGGATGGCTTGGTGCTTCTCTCCAAGTGTTATCTCCTTAGAACTACTCCATATACAAAAGTGCATGTATAAAATTTTCACTTGTCTAGATGTATAAATTGCGAACTTGATCATATCTCCTTACCGACTACAATTTTCTGATGGCTAAATTTGATCATATTAACTAGCAAGAGATTGCAAAAAGCATTCTCATAAAGTCATAATTGCATTTGTCCACGGTACAGAAGTTCACACGAAATTGCGAACTTGCACAAATATTTCAGTTTTTGGTCATACAAGATAAGGGATTTCCAGCAGGACTATTGTAGCAAGATGAAGCACTTTGAATAAAAGTTTTGACACAACATGTATTTTGGTTGATTCCATCCTGTAACAATTCACATTTATTGCACACTTCCAAAGCTAACACTAAAAGCTTTTGATACCACTCACTATTACTTTCCCTGTTTCTCAAGCTAGCGAGGTAATTTAATTTGGTTTTTGGTTTTTGTTGAAAATTTTGACCTTTTCGATTTAATATTAGAGTACATGTAGTATTGTTCTTTTAATTTATGAGCTTAATGTAACCAGAAAGCTTGGGCCAATCCTCAGTTGTCGAAACAAACATGGCGAGTGATCAAAAGAAACGAACTTTAGAAGCATTAGAAAAAAGATTCGCACTTGCTAAAACTGAAGTCCAACAACAACAACATCAAAAGAAGAAGAAGACACATATCCAACAACCACCCCAAGAAGAAAAACAACAGGTTCATACTCATACTCTTTCTGCTTCACTTACTACTGTGGCGGATGCAGGGGCTGAAACTGGTCCTTCAAATATTTCTCCTCAAAAAGACACACCCAAAACACCATCCTTCAGGAAAGGTATGTTTTTTATATATTGAGAGTAAAATAGTGATACTTTATCCACTAGGAGAAAAATATGTATGGTGAGAGTAGTTAGGGATACTTTGTTATGGTTTGATGATAGTGCTTATAGAGAGGCATATTAGGGAATGTTGAATGTAGTGTGAGATACAATGTAGGGTGGTTAGGAGTTTGGTGTAAATTAAATGATTGGAGTGTGAATTTTGATTGCTGTGTTTTTAATATTGGACCTTAAGTAGGTTAGTAGGTTGTCATGTCATGTGATAGGGTGTGGCTGTAGAAAATTTGATTGAATTTGTGTAATTATTGATAGTGAATGTGGTAGTGTAACGACAGAGCTTGACGTAACCTAAGCCCTTGAAACATTTTCCCCTAACTTACTTTGGACTTTTCACCAAGAAGTGCCTTACATTGGGGTGAGCATGCAGCATGCTTTATTATCTTTTTTAGAGTGCAGTTGGGTGTTGAAGACGACATATTTTGGGGGATATAGAGAGACTGTATATTTGATAAGGTGGTGCTTGACTGTGGGATAGAGCCATAGAGGCATGGAGAGTAGAGTGTACTGAGGTGTTGAAGATACATAAAGAGTGTTTAATGAATATGGAGTGCCATATTCTTTGTCAGACCTACTCAGGTCTGCTTCTTCAAAAGCGGAGATTGGGGAGCAAATTCCTTCTGTTGATTTTGTTTGAAATTGGTCTCAAGGGGTTTATAGAGTAGTCATATCTTTGTCTATATATTTCATTCCGTAGTTAATAGAGGTTAAAATCTCTCATGCTATTATAGTTCGGTAGGGGCAGCAGAGTTGGATGAATATCATCTTGATTGTGGACAGGTTTTGGAAGACTTACCAAGACAACTAATCCCTTCCAAAAACTTTTTAAACTTACAACTTTAACCAAGCATGCCTTACTTGTGAGTGCCTGCAGACATGGAAATCCTTGCAGAATCTTTAGACAGAGACACTTATGATTGGAATAGTTGTTAGGGGATTCTTTTGTACAATAGTATTTCTTCTTTGTTGTGATTTTTCTTTTGTAAAAGAGAGACGTCAGTCAACAAAAAGTAGGATTGGAAAAGTGAAAAGGGAATGAGAAAAGTGTAGCGCAGTTAGTATTATTGGTATTAAGGAGACTTATCAAAGTAAAAAAATTGGTATGAAGCAGCTGTTCTTTTCTAGTAGATTTTATTGATACTTCTAATAGACTATTACATCTCTTAACCTTATGGAACTGCATAGATACCCTAACTTGTGTTTTTGTGTATGTGTGTGTGATAAATACATGATTACTTTAACATTCACTTAAATAAATTATATTTTATCTAGTAGAATTGACAATTCTCTTGGTACCATACTGTGAACGGCATATCAAGATTGTATGTTTGTTTAAACAAATATGATTGTTAATACAAATCTTGAAAATAAGCATTTTCTTCACTCTGCCACCCTAAATCCTAATTAGCCCTTCTGTCTTGACTGAACCTCAGGGCGTTTTGCTTTCGTTGGTTATACACCAGGGGCTGGTCCTTCTGGAAAGTCAGGTGACTGTTCCCTGAATTCAATTTTTGTTCATAAAGTTTTCCTTGACAATTACTCATCGTGTAGTAATTTATTTTAATGTAATAGTAGATTTGTGGTATTTATATTTTGACAGATGTGGAAGCAAATGATCCTACATATTATCGGATCCCTCAGTCAGTACACGAGAATTTGTTGAAAGTAGGGGTTAAGGTAATTTTTTTTTTGATTGGTTCATATGGATATATTTTTCTAGAAAAATATAGTTACATAGAGGGTAGGATGAGGTATCCTGCTATACAAGAAATCTCCTAAGAGAGAAAAAAATAATAATAAGGACAAAAAAACAAAGGTTACAAAGATTTTGATAAAAACATGTGAGACTCCTAACAGCACACAAAGTGCTCAAAGGGTATGTCCTACATCTCCTTATCAACCTTTGTCAAAAAGAAGAGTAATCCCTTAATTAACAACTCATCCATCTACATAGTCGCTTCCACTCCTTCCAAAGCCTCCTATTCCTTTCCAGCCAAATTCTCCAAATGCCGCGTCCCTTCTGAGAACTGAGAATGGACGTTCGAGAACCAAGAAGCAAGAAGCTAATAAGATCTTCACCGAACCAGGAAACCCTCAATGGAGATTTGACAAATAATTGAAGAAGTTCCAAATCCGCCTAGAAAGGGACAACTGATAAGGTTATGACTTACTGATTCACCATCTGACAAACAAAGGGGACACAAATAACAAGATGTTTCTTGAAATTACCTTAACAAACAAAGGGGGTTAAGGTAATTGTTTGTGAGGGTATGACTCACTAATTCATCATCCGACAAACAAAAGGGATAAATATAACAAGATGTTCCTTGAAATTACTTTAACAAATAAAGGGGGTTAAGTTGATTGTTTCCTTTCTTCTTTACAACATAATGCTGACTTTGTTTGTAGGGGTGAAAGTTGAGTTGGTTTATGCTAAGATTGAGAATGACTGTTTTGTAGCTTTCAGAAAAGGTTGATAACACTCTGCACGAGCTATTCCAAAAGGGCGATGTGGCACAAAATTACATGCATGGGTCTAAAGTCATAAATATCGATAATCGGTTTCTACTCGATGGTTTTGTACAAGGACATGGTGCATCGGCTGCACGTTTCAAGGCGAAACAGGGTCATTTAAAGCGTTGTAGAAGGCACATGTCCATGAAACAGCATAGGAAATGTGGTTCATTTGATTTTCCTCCGGAGTCACGCAAGTAAGTTTTGTAGCTCTTAAGACACTCATGTATTGCCTTATCTTGGAAGTTCAAATAAATATAAGTATGGGCTACTTGTACTTGTTGGTGTCATATGAGTTTATGAACCTCATCAGGCTTGTTCTATAGATAAAAGCGTTTGAAGTTGGGAATGTACTAAAATAGATATCATTCAGTTACTAGATTTAATAAGTGAACTGAATGACGGGTAGAACATAAAAGATACCTTCTGCTTTAATGAGCTAGACAATAAATCCGTACATGATTTAAGGTTTTTCTACACAGCTGTGTTTAATCTGGATTGCTTAGTCAGTGGATTCAAACAGGAACCAGTAGACTATAGTTGGAGAAGTAAGTGATTATTCTTTGATGCTGGATGTGTGCCATCATTAGTGTTGCTAAACATGTGCCTGCCTGTGTTAGACCTACAAACCCCTTTTATATACTGATGTGAGTTAGGGTTCATTATCATCAATTAGTCTAGTTTCTTTTCTAGGTTGTTTCTAATTACGAGTTTAGGTATTGCTTTTAGCTTCCGTTTCCATTAGTTTCTAAATTGTAAGCCTTCCAAGGCTGGCCAAGTTAGTTTTTGGGATTGAATAAAAATTAGTTATAGATATATATATTGCATTGTTATTGTTATTGTTATTGCAGTCAATTATATATCAAAGCTTAAGGGTTTAGGGTCTTCTTCGTACGAGGTTTTCTATACATAATAATGAATATTGGTGATTCTGATTGATGCCTAACACTGGTTATTTGTTGCAGGTTTGAAATATTCGAGCCAATGCATGAAATGTGGAAAGAATATGTGCTGAAACTCATCAAAAATCCAGGGTGAGATATAGATGGAAACCAGAGATATTTGTGAAAATTTGTTTGATATGTCATGTTGCTTAATGACAATTTTCTGTTCTTCGTGTACATTAATATTCTGTAAATGTTGCTTCCATTGTTGCAGGAACACTCAAAATATAGCTCGATGTCTTCTCCACGCCGACTTACATGGAGCTATTTTTAGAGGTTGTATGAGAAACATATCCTTTTCCCGGCCTAGTGTATTATGTGGACAGGTTTTGCCTGCATAGTTTTTGTCATTGTTTTGTAGTATACACACTTGTCTAGATGTCACTGTGATTGATGGAGGTCTCCTGATTGGTGGCCGAATTCTTGGTCTAGATTTCCCAAATCAAAGAAATGAACTCTTGGTCTAATAAGAATCATTATCCTTACCTCTATCCTAACTATTGGGAAACGGACTCAAAACTTGAATAAAACCAACTAAGATTTCACCTGGAACAGAGTTTCATTGCTTAGGTTGTTATTATTAAGATCCCCTCTCTTCATTATGCTTGGACCTTTAGCTGAGCTCCGTTCAGGTAGCCCTCTTAGTGTCTGTTATGTTTGTCTGCATGATTACTAGAAGAATGCCCACATTTTATACCTCAAGATATCCATTGTGCAAATATTGATTTTCTTACTGTTTCTTGCAGTTGCCGAGTGTAAAGTAACTTCATACTTGGGAGTTAGTGGCATAATGGTTCGAGAAACAGCAGAGACTTTTGGGATAATAACACGTGATAATAAATTTCGAGGTGCTATGCATTTTAAGTTTGTCAGAATAAACCAATGATATCCACTGGAAAAAGAAACTTGCCTTCATCTGTAGTGATTCATTTCTTGCTTCAGTTGACATGAGTTTCTTTTGCATGTGTATGTATATTGCTTTACCTTCACCTTTCCAAAAACTTCCTTTTCCCCTTTGTGGTTGTTTACTTGCATGTTTTTATGCTTAAATGGAATTTGTAGAGAGTGGGAGCTCTTGCTGACTAGCTGTTTCTGTACATCTTTTGCAGTTGTGCCCAAAAGGGGTTCTGTTTTCTTATTTCAAGCTGATTGCTGGAAGATTACATTGCATGGAGACGAACTTGTTTCCAGAAAATACGATAAATGATGTTGGTAAAGATGAACGTCTATTGTAATGGATCCAGGACATATTTCAAGCAGATATCAAATACCGCCATGTATGATCCCAAGCTTTGCATTGTCCTTTTTCCTTTGTATTGCTGGTTGTAGACTGAGGACATAGTCGTTGAAGCCCTGTCTGGGAATGCCAAGCTCTGATGTATATTGGCGTCAAGTGGGACTCTGATAGGAAATCTGGAAGACAAGAAATTATCAATCCCGACTCGAGGAAGTTTTTGTAGCTGTACTCTGTGACTTATAGGACTCACATACTATTTTGTGCCACCATGGAGATTTCTATTGTGCCACCATGGAATATTCGTGGGTTTGTGAAATGATTGTCTGTGGAATATTGACAGACAACAAAGTGAACAAACTATTATTCCTCTTCGTAAAGGGAAGATGAACCTTTACCAAAACAGATATGGAAAGTGACACAGAAGTGTGACAACTGACAAGTACAATGTTAGTTAAATATTATTCTTTGTTAAGACTCCAAGAGAGATTATAGTAATCAATCTAATAAGTTCATGCATTCATGGAGCTGATAGTTGTGCCAGACATGGAGCAACACTACTTATGGGACAAAAAGTATATGGTGAGATGTTCGACCTCCATTCATGATAAATATGGAGAATCATTATACTACCTATTTTAGGTTAATCAACTAAGGTTTAATGTATTGAGCTTGATACACAGCTGATGATACCCTACTTGAATTCTTCATATCTTTCTTATTTTTTCATCTTGTAATCTTTATTTTTTTTTTTAATTAATCAATCAGCCTTTTAACAAAAAAAAATAAAAAATAATGTGAAGAGTATATAAAGTTATAAACTCATTCTGACAATCAGACTAAGTTAAACAAGTATGCAAACGGTACTACAAATTGGGGTTTTTTTTGTTTGAAATCTTCAAACCAGTCACTCAGAAATCTATTATCTATTACTATACTAGGTGTAACCCGTGCCTTCGCCACGGAGTAATATAGTCATTTATAGTATATCAATTTCAATTGAAGAATTTAAATTTGTACTAAATAAGTTAGTGGATATGGTTAATTGACTGTGAGATAGTTAAATTAATCAAAATTAATTTGTCGTAAATTTGTTAGAGACAAACTATATGTTGAGATTATAGAACATGATGTTAAACAATACAAAATTATTTAAAGTGTTGAACTTAGTAGGATGAGAGAAGGCTTTAAGACATTTTGAAGTTTTGAGGATATATAAGTTTCCTATTTTTTTCTCATTTGAAATGTATGTTACGTGGATCATTCGAGATTTTCGTACATTCCAATACTAAACCCTTTTGTTGCAAAAACAGAAGTACCAGGAGGAAGAAGTGATGGTCAATTTGAAGTAACCAATCTATCACCAACCAAAAAATCTGTATTACTAAAACCCCACGCTAGAATCCTATGTGTTTCAACTAACCGTCCAGTTGCAGCACTAAAACCAACATACATTTCATCTAAAAAAACAGCATAAAGATTCAAAGAATTACTAATTAATGGCTTTTTAGGCCTTGCCATACCTGCAACAGCCTTAGTAACATTAAGTAAAGAATCCTGATAATCAATCCAAACTTGATAATTAACACCAAACTTATCCATTTTAACATCATCCGAATGTTCAACAGAATCAGCAAACTGAATTCCCAACACATGGTTATCTTAATTTCCATCATCATTTGTTCTATCACCACCTTGTATATATATAGTTGCACTTGGTGAAAAAAGGAAGACTAAACCATCACCAGGCAAAGAACCTTTTGAAGTTACCATAGAGAATATAAAGGAGGTGTAGAAAGGAATAATCTTTGTAGAGTTTGGTGTTCTCGTTGGTATCTTTGAAACGTAGAAAACACGAGCCATGTCCGGAAAAGAACTTTTGGTGAGTGTTAAAATGTTAGATTCTTCAAGTGTTGCGCTTCCATAAAGTATGAGATTTGAGGAGTTGAATGTGTGGAAGATGAATTCAATAGTTAAGATTGGTTGAAGAGAAATGAGTTTGATGAAAAAGATGAAGAGAAGAAGAAGTTTTTTTGCCATTGGAGTGTGAACAACTGGATATTTTATGTCATATTGTGTTGAACGTACACCATATCAAGCTGAAACCAAATCATTTGAACCCTCTGAACAAGTCGTAAGCATTAATTAGCTTGAATTAGCGGTGTACAATTCAGTCATGGAGTTAGAAAATGAACTAAACTTCATTTTCATTCTCAGTTGTCTCAAATGAAAAGTCAGATGTAGAATGATCTTCATTTAAAGTTCCAGTACATGGAATAAAGACAATGACAGTCCATCCAAAGAAGTTTCAAAATCTAATTACAAGAAGTGTACAAAGATGTTGTGGTAGTGGTTACATACTTACAGGGCAGCCTAGGCAGAACAAAAGAAAAACTTCGTCACAGGGTACGCTTGCCACTTACAAAAGATAAGAACATTAACTCACAAATCTGCTCATGTCTTGATGTTCAAGTTACCCAAAAAACAAGGGTTTCCCGAAGACTCCTTTGTACTTAGTAGCAGAGATAGAAAATATAAATAAAGAGAAATGCTAGCGAGCTACCCCTCTTTTTTTGTGGGGGGCGCTCAATTACTCATTGTACATAAAAGAGAATAAGCGCGTGAGGGTGTCTGCAGATTTCCTAACAAGTTAATTTTATGATATGATATGATGTATTTTTTTTTTAAAAGGTTGAGCTGTTAAGATCCATTATTTAAAGGTAAGAGACTGTATATTGAGAGTTTGAGACACAGTTCAAATGGAATAATGCCGGATCTTGTCGTTAGGGTCTAATTCTTAAGACCTTGATACATAAACAAAGGACAAATAAATATTGAGGGAAACTACAGGCTACAGTAAGAAATTCCAGAATTTGAAGAGATGGATAGTTCACAGTTCATGTCACACTGAGTTTACATTTCTTTGTTTTTGTCTGCAAAAGTACTGTTGTTCTAGTTTCAGGAACCAGGACTAACTATTGCTTGTACTGCTAGTGTAAGCTGTGAAGGAAACTAAGCTCTGTGCCCGTCTCTGACGTTGTTTTAAACTATATATTAAGTACTTTTCTTAAAAGAGGTATAACACTATGAGTCTATGATACAAATCATACAATATGCAATCTCCATGGTAAAATTCAGGGCTTTTTAGGTTATGGTCCTTCCAAATAATGTTGTACTAGGCACTTGGGGAAAAAAGATATCGTTTACTAGTTGTTGGCTCATCTAAACACATCGAAGCTATGCGCTTAGAAGGGCTGGAACCTAATAAACAATCTTTTACCCTCAAGGTCTACTTGTCGTTATTAACGTGGACCAAAACCTAAAAATCCAACATCTTATGAACGTGTTATTTTCCAGGAATTAGAAGTAAATAAGGGTTATTAACTACCCCCTACACACAAACCAAATGTCAAATTGGGTTGACCGTGTGTTTTTTTGTGTGTATTTGGTGGGTGTGGGGGGAGGGGTAATACTAGTTAATAAGGGTTAACTAGTATTACCCCTGCAAATAACGCATTAAAACATAGTTTCTTTAAGTAACTTACTACGACTATACAGCTGTAAAAAACCCTATTACACAACCAATGTCTAAAACACCCTATTACACACTTATGTTCCTAAAGAGTATTGTTTCATCTCCTAAATGGAGCAAATCAATATTATTTTTATTCCAAAAAGATGGAAACACAATTCAGAACTTACAAGCAAGAGAAGTTTACATGTATAACAAAACTCGAACTTATAGTATGTTGGTTCTGTGTGTATGTACAAGAACACGTTTAATCTGTATCCCCTGTAAATGATATAAAACACGAATAAAAATATGAATGTATACGGGGATCAAAATCTTTGACTACCGAGTGGGGATTTTCATTCACCTCAAGACATCATCTTAATGCTTAATATGCTGCCCCGACCAGCCAACACACGCAAAGCATTGGGAATGACTTGTTTTTTTGCCAATGGAGTGTGAACAACTGGATATTTTATGTCATATTGTGTTGAACGTACACCATATCAAGCTGAAACCAAATCATTTGAACCCTCTAGATCTGAACAAGTCGTAATTAAGCATTAATTAGCTTGAATTAGTGGTGTACAATTCAGTCATGGAGTTAGAAAATGAACTAAACTTCATTTTCATTCTCAGTTGTCTCAAATGAAAAGTCAGATGTAGAATGATCTTCATTTAAAGTTCCAGTACATGGAATAAAGACAATGACAGTCCATCCAAAGAAATTTCAAAATCTAATTACAAGAAGTGTACAAAGATGTTGTGGTAGTGGTTACATACTTACAGGGCAGCCTAGGCAGAACAAAAGAAAAACTTCGTCACAGGGTACGCTTGCCACTTACAAATCCTACATGTTTGAAAGAGCCCTGTGTGGGCATAGCCCTTCGGGGCAGTTGACTGCGAGTCTTCCTTGCTGGAGGTGTTCCTACTGGATGTGATCTTGCTGGATGTGTTCGGCTTGGTTTTATGTGTTAAAACCTCACCGAGGTGGAGAATGTAGAGAAAAAAGGGATTTTTTCTGCTTTTCACGGTCATAGCGCGACCGCGCTCAAAGGGGGCGCGACCCGCGCTCATTGCTCCAGTGTTTTGGCGCGACCTGCGCTCAGAAGGGGCGCGCCCGTGCTCATGTCCTTTTTTTGTGGGCTTCACTACAGTAACCGCGATTTTTGGTTTTTGGTATAAAAACAAAATCAATTTTTTGGAAAACCTAACTTTTCCAAAACTAAGAAAGAGAGAGATTATAAGAGAGCAATTCTTTGTGAGTTGAGTGTTCATTCTTTGTGAGTGAATTGAGAGACTTGTAATCTGCTACTCTCGGACATCTAGTAAAAGCTTGGAACTTCGCAGATGTGGGCGTAGGCAAATTGCGAACCACGATATATCTCGCCTTGTGGTTTGTTCTTCTTTTTACATTAATTGTTTTACTTTATATGCTTGTTATTTGATATTGAGAAGTGTTGGGATATTGCTTGGAGGGTGTTGAAGTCTTGTCTTGAGAAGGATCGATCCTTGTGTTGGATTGATCCGCTTGTTCAATAACGCGTTGTTTCCACACTCATATATTCACAACAATTGGTATCGAGGCGTAGGTATCTGACTAGGATTTTTGAGTTTAGTGCTTTCGAAATTTGTGTAGACAAGGTGTTCGATTAAATTCGAGGTGAATTTTTTTTTTTTTGGTTATTGTGTAACTTTGAAGATGGCTCCCAAGATGTCAAACGCAAAGTTTGAAGTAGAAGTTTAATGAGAAGAATAACTTTGGGATTTGACAAGTCCAGTAAAGGACATCCTCATCCAACAAGGTTTGCCTGAGGCTTTAAAGGGGATTAAATCTAAAGGCGGCGAGTATGAGTAATGATGATTGGGAAGAGTTCGATCTTGAGGCCCGTTCATCAATCCGGTTATGTCTTGCTAATGAGGTCATGTATAGTGTGATGGGAGAAAATACATTTGCCGTATTTGGCTCAAACTAGAGTCTATGTATATGACCAAGAGCATGACGAACAAGATGTACCTTAAGAAGCGTCTTTATCGGTACATGATGGTCGATGGTTCAACGATGCAAAGAGCACGCAGTGAGTTTCGCCAACGTCTAGCGGATTATTTGAATGTTGGTATGAAGATAGATGATGAGGATCAAGCGGCATGTTTAATATTCTCCTTGCGGAAAAGCTATGAGCATCTAATAACTACATTCATGAAACGAGAAGTCGCCGATCTTGACGAAGTTCGAGTGCACTTCTTCCTTATGAGTTGATGAAGAAGACACGTGTAGAGAATAGTATTGATGCGGGGTTAGGGGCTAGTGGCAAGAGGAAATTCAGATGAAACAATTATTCAAGTAATGAGAATTCTAGGTCCAAGTCGAAAAAGCCTTTAAAACATGTATAGTCTTCTGATTGCAATGAAAAGGGACATTACGCAAAGAATTGTCCTCACCCGAAAGAAACAAGAGAGATGGTCGGGAGAAAGGTAAAGGCAAAAATTGAGGCAAATTATGCTTGGGGCTCACGAAGAGGATGAGTTAGGTCTGTGTGTCCACACAAGACTATATGACCGAAAGGTGGATTCTTGATTCTGGATGTTCCTATCATATGTGCCCGAATAGAAAGTGGTTCACTTCTTATGAAAGCATTGATGGTGGTTCCGTTTTAATGGGTAATGGCGTTGCTTGTAAGACGGTAGGAATTGGAACTATACGGGTCAAGATGTATGATGGTGTAGTGAGGACTTTAACCGATGTGAGACATGTTCCTGAGCTAAAGAAAAGTCTTATTTCTCTTGGTACCTTGGATTCCAAAGGCCACAAGTTTGTGGGCGAAGGTGGAGTCCTAAATATTGTTAATGGCTCTTTAGTTGTTATGAAGGGTAAAAAATATAGAACCTTGTATACTCAGATGGGTAGTAACGGTGATAAGCGATGTAGCGATTAGGAACATGTAGTAATGATTAAGTGCACTAAGATATGACATATCGTTTAGGGCATATGAGTGAAAAGGGTTTGTCCGAGTTGTGCGGCGAGGGTTCTTGAAGAACTTGAAGAAGCCAGTATGGGGTTACGTGAGCATTGGCGTACATGGGAAAAGTCTGAGAGTCAAGTTTAAGTCAAGCAAGCACATGACAATGAGCATCCTTGATTATGTGCATCACGGATGTTTAGGGACCCTCGGGGTGGCTTCCCAAGGGAGGTAACCGCTATTATGTCTCATTCATTGATGATCACACTCGTATGTGTGGGTGTATATGATGAAATCGAAAGATGAAGTGTTTGAGACATTTAAGAAATGGAAGGCAAGGGTTGAGAATCGCATACGGATAGGAAGGTAAAGACATTACGGTCCCATGATATGGTGCTTGAGTATACCTATGGACCTTTCCAAGAGTTAAATGCTTGCAGACGGAATTGCATTAATCGGATTCTTGGGCGACGGGACAAATGTAATGGAATGGAATGTAGCGAGGATGATGAATAACTTTTTGCTTGAAAAAGCAAGATGTTTATTATCCCAATGCCGGTCCCAGGCAAAAAGTATTAGGCGGAATCACGGTGTCCATGGCGTGTTACCCGTCTGATAGGTCACCAAGATTACCGGCTATAAATTGCGGGACACCTTATGAGATGTGGTCGGTAACCCAAATGATTATAGTATTTTGCGAGTGTTTGGATCGACAACTTACTACCATGTGAGGGGACAACAAGCTAGATCCTGTGAGCTAAGAAGGCCATATTCTTAGGCATGCGAAATGGGGTAAAGGGATATAGATTGTGGTGTCTAGAAGACCACAAGTTCTGGGTCGTGAGATGTTACCTTTGTGAGACTTAGTGTTATCTTCGATGGCTGGAAGTGGGGTTGATCGGGCGTGAGTCCATAGAAGTTCAAGCTAATGAGTTGAGGTTATGCGATCATGTGAGATGGTGGTTAGATCATGATAATGTACCAAATCATGGAACCACACGCGAAGAACAGAAGAAGAAGAGCAAGAGCATCCATGACTTGTAGTGGGTGACCACAGGCCACGAGACAAGTTAAAGAAGTGCACAAGTATGGGCGGCGGCCCTGGTGAAACACTATGGTCGGTGGATTTAGTGGCATATGCTTGAATATCGAAGATGATGAGCGGATAACTTCAAGGAAGCCGTTAGAGGTGCTCATTCTGAGGAGATTGGTTGGTAGCTATGCAAGCGGAGACGAATCTCTTGATAAAAATCACACATGGGACCTAGTTTTATTGCCAAAAGGGCAAAAGGACTATCGGCCGATAAATGGGTGTTCGAGAAAGAAAGAGGTCCTTCCCCGAGTCCGGACGAAAGATCGGGTACAAGGCAAGAGTGGTAGCAAAGGGTTTTCACGAAGGAAGGAGTTGACTACTGATGAGGTATTTTCCCGGTGGTCAAACATATCGTCCATTCGTGTGTTATTGAGTTTAGTTGCTTACTTGAACTTGGAGTTAAAAAGCAACTTGATGTGAAAACTACTTTCTTGCATGGGGACTTGGAAGAAGAGATCTATATGAGACAACCCGGGGGTTTGTCGTTCTTGAAAAGAAGATTATGTATGCAAATTGAATCGGTCCATTATGCGGGTTAAAGCAATCGCCGTGCAATGGTACAATGCTTTGACACATTCATGATCTGACATGAGTACACCCGAAGTAAGTATGATAACCGTGTCTACTTTAGAAGGCTTCGTGGTAATGACTTTATCTATCTCCCCGCTTTATGTGGATGACATGCTTATTGCTTCCAAAAGCATGGTGGAGATAGACAAGTTAAAATCTCAACTTAGCTCGAGTTTGAGATGAAAGACTTAGGGAGCGAAGATCTTGGGCATGGAGATTGATAGAGATAGGAAGAAGCGGCGGATAGTTGTATCTCAAAAGAAATACATTGAGAAAGTAATTTCTCGATTTGGTATGGAGAATGCAAAGTCGGTTTCTACACCTTTAAATTGGGCATTTTAGGCTTTTCGGCCTAAGTTCTCTCCTAGTTCGATTGGAGGAACAAAAGCACATGGCAAATGTTCCTTATCTGAAAGTCGCCGTGGGCGGTTTGATATATCTTATGGTGTGCACTGCCCGGGACATTTCCGCAGGCGATTAGTGTTGTCGGCGGTATATGACAAATCACGGGAAGCGGCATTGGGAGGCGATGAAATGGGTACTAAGGTACTTGAAGGGTACCTTGGATGTGGGATTAGCTTATGGTGGAGGCACTTGTTATGTCGGTGGGTTTGTGGATTCCGATTATGCGGTGATCTAGATAGGCGACGATCGACTCATCGATTATGTGTTTATGATGCATGGTGCACCGGTTAGTTGGAGGTCTATCTTCAGTTCTGATTGCTCTATCTACTAATGAGGCGAGTATATGGCGATGGCGAGGCGATGAAAGAGGCACTATGGCTTCGAGGTCTTCTAGATGATTTGGGTATTGGCGAACGGTGTTAAGTTGCTTTGTATTGTGATAGTCGTCGAGTGCTATTCATTTGGCGAAGAACCAAGTTCATCATGCTCGACCGAAGCATATTGATGTCCGTTATCACTTTATCACGGGATATGTCGTTGAGGATGGTGATGTAGCACTTGAGAAAGTAGACACCCATGACAATCCTGGCCGATATCTTGGCGAAAGTTGTCACCGGAGTTAAGTTCCAACACCGTTTGGACTTGCTCCAAATCCTACATGTTTGAAAGAGCCACCCTGGGGCATAGCCGCCGAGGCGATTATTTGCGAAGTCTTCCTTCTTTGGAGGTGTTCCTACCGGATGTGATCTTCTTTGGATGTGTTAAACTTGGTTTTATGTGTTAAAACCTACCGAGGTGGAGAATGTAGAGAAAAAGGGATTTTTTACGCTTTTCGGCCGATCGAGGCGGCCGTGCTCATTGCTTTAGTGTTTTGGCGACCAGCTTCGGAAGAAGCGGCGCCCGTGCTCGAGTCCTTTTTGTGGTTTTATTCTGATAACGCGATTTTTGTTTTGGTATAAAAACAAAATCGTTTTTGGAAAACCTAACTTTTCCAAAACCAAGTAAGAGAGATTATAAGAGAGCAATTCTTTGTGAGTTGAGTGTTCATTCTTTGTGAATGAATTGAGAGACTTGTAATCTGCTACTCCGGACATCTAGTAAAGCTTGGAACTTCGCGGTGTGGGCGTAGGCAAATTCTTACCACCACGATATATCTCGTCTTGTGGTTTGTTCTTCTTTTACATTAATTGTTTTACTTTATATGCTTGTTATTTGATATTGGTAAAGTGTTGGGATATTGCTTGGAGGGTGTTGAAGTCTTGTCTATCGGTAAGGATCGATCCTTGTGTTGGATTGATCCGTTTGTTCAATAATAGCGTTGTTTCCGCACTCATATATTCACAACATATAGAATTCTCAATCCCAGTGATGGAGATTAATAGAACTAGGAAACTATATCGGCACCCACCTGTCTGGAACAAATAATTATGCTTTGTCATCGGCCTTCCATAATGATGTCTGATCCAGAAAGAGACATGGAAGATGAGATTGACTGTCGAATCTGCTCAAATGTGGGATGTGCTCCTTTATGCGAGCCTCGACGATACTTGGACCACATTGTTGATGACTTCATTTTCTCAAGCAAATCTCCTTCTGACTCATCGGTACTGGGCGTTCTGTCCAAAACCTTCAACACCTGCCTCATTGTAGGTCTGGTGCCTGGATCCGGGTAAGCACACAAAAGACCCAAACGAAGCACCCATTCTACCTCATCACTGTCGAATCCTCCTTTGGCTTTTAAATTCTCATCTAGAGCGTTTACCAATTCACCCTTCTCCATCAGTCCCCATATCCAATCAACCAACGGTGGCTTTCCCTCCTCTATAGGTCTCCTCCCACATACAACTTCGAGAATCAACACCCCAAAACCAAACACATCTGTTAGAGCTGATGCACTTCACCCGGACTACTTCAGCGCTATATACCCAGCTGTTCCCACCACACGTGTAGTGCCTGCTGCTAGCCCATGACCATGCATTCGAGCCAAACCGAAATCGCCTAACCTCCCACGCATATCTCTATCAAGCAAGACATTACTAGCTTTAATGTCTCTATGCAAAACTCTGGATTCCCATCCCTCATGTAAGTATAGCACCCCTGCAGCCACATTTTTCAACACTCTAACCCTATCTTTCCAGCCCAACATCACACTCTCATCACATTCAAAAACCCATTTATCCAAACTTCCATACTCCATATAATCATAAATCAAAATTAAGCTCCCTCTCTCTCTTTTACACCAGCCTCTAAATCCCACCAAGTTTCTATGCTTTAACCTACCAAGGCTTGAAACCTCAGCCAAAAATTCTCTCATCCCCTCTTCAGTTTCATGCGAAATGCGTTTCACCGCAACCTCAACTCCACCAACTAAAACCCCTTTATAAACCTTCCCATTCCCTCCTACTCCAATAATATTTTCATCCGAAAACCCCTTTGTCGCCGTGTAAACTTCCTGATAAGTAATTCTATGTGGCCAATACTCTAATTCCCATTCTTCCATTGCCTCTAGATCCCTCTTCATCTTTCTCCTCCTCTTAATCAACAACACACAAATCAATAAAGCACAACATATAAACAACACAATCGCAACCGACATACCAATAATAAACCGTTTTGTTGCAAAAACAGAAGTACCAGGAGGAAGAAATGATGGTAAATTTGAAGTAACCAATCTATCACCGACCAAAAAATCTGTATTACTAAAACCCCAAGCTAGAATCCTATGTGTTTCAACTAACTGTCCAGTTGCAGCACTAAAACCAACATACATTTCGTCTAAAAAAACATCACAAAGATTCAAAGAATCACTAATTAATGGCTTTTTAGGCCTTGTCATACCTGCAACAGCCATAGTAACATTAAGTAAGGAATCCTGATAATCAATCCAAACTTGATAATTAACACCATTATTAAGTTTCAAACTCTTAAACTTATCCACTTTAACATCATCCCAATAACCAGCAGAACGTGCAACAACAGAAGTAAGTGAATTCACATCAACCCCTACATGATTTTCATCAATATCACTAAACACTGGGTTCTCAAAAACATCAAACTCAACTCCCAACACATGGTTATCCTCATTTCCATCATTTGTTCTATTAAAAAGACCAAGATTTTGAGCTGAACTACCACCTTCTATAGTTGCAAATGGTGAAAAAAGGAATACTAAACCATGACCAGGAAAAGAACCCTTTACAGGGGTCATAGAGAATATAAAGGAGGTATAGAAAGAAATAATCTTTGACGTGTTTGGTGTTCTTGTTGGGACTTTTGAAGTGTAGAAAGCACGCCCCATGGTGAAAGCAGAATTGTTTGTGAGTGTTAAAATGTTGTGTTCTTCATCAAGTGTTGTGGCTCCATGAAGTGTGAGATTTGAAGAGTTGAATGTGTTGAAGATGAATTCAGTTGTTGAGATTGGTTGAAGAGAAATGAGTTTGATGAAAAATATGAAGTGAAGAAGAAGAAGAAGCTGGTTTTTTCCCATTAGAGCAAATAAGCCAGCTTAAGAGCCTCCTACTCTTTTTTTCTTGTAAAGTGTCAGATAGGATTATTTGTTTTAATATATAATAATAATAATCATGTTTTAGTTAAGTAGAGAATTTGCTAATTGCTTGCTATATGATTAGTGCTTAATTAAAAAAATGTTACTGTTTTATAGACCATATAGGAAGGAAACAGGAAATTGGGTATAGAATTGCATGGTGCATGGACAATTTAGCCGCCGTTTTATATGGAGTTATGCAACTTTAAAACGAGTGCTCCCACATGATCACAAGCACTATGAGAGCCTTCATTACGAAAAATTTAAAAGGATACTGTAAATATTGCACGTAATTCAAGGGTGCATACAGAGACCTGAGGCACGTCTCCATTTTTGAATAACAATTTTAGGGAACGTACATGTGAAAGCTTGTTTCTAAACTGGTTCCACATGGTGATGGTATATCAGAGGTCACCATGAGTCATGCACATTCAAAATTCAGAAAGCTGAAATCAATAGTTGACGGAGAGTACAAGTATCCAATAAAGGCTATCTGTTGAAAATCGTACAATTAATTCCTTTGGATTTGTCCTAATGGCACCACTCAATTTCATTGACTTAGAGGTAGAGGGTCAAAAAATGAGACTGTGCAACAACGGCTAATGGCTTATTTACCAAGTATGATTTTGATATAGAGGTGTAGATTTTGTTGAAAATGAGTTCAACATCATCTTGATCATCATATTCAAAAATTAAATCTATCCAAAATATGTTTCAGAAAATCTTAAGCCTTGTTGTTGAGCATCATATCAAAATTTCTTTCACATTTTTAAGAGCATCAACATTCACGCAAACATTTGGTGTCAATAGTACCAAGTAAGTTTTACATCAGATGCTACTTGGGTTGTTCCTATCAACTTCCTGTCACTTATCCACAGTGTGGATCCAGAAGTTTCGTCGAGGGTATTAACATCTCTGAAAACCGACTTGAATTGGGAAATTTTCCCATTAGTGTTTTTTCAAAAGCTCGATTAGTTAGAAATTTTCATGAATATTAAAATATTTATTGTTAAACAACATGAAAAACTAAATTAGAAGTTACAAAAATTTCTAGTTTAGAAGTATTAACACGTTTTTTTAAGAAACAAATGAATACAGGCTTATAGCATCTATATATATATATATATATATAGCAGGTGCCGACTAGCAAAGTCGGTAAAACCTTTGGGTTCTGATACCAGAGGTCTGGGGCTCGAACCCCGCCAGCATCAAAGAGTTATTGATCTCATTTAAAACAGGCTTACCAATCAAAAAAAAAAAAAAAAAAAAAACATCTATATACCCTTTATATATTGTTCTATAGTATTGGATACCGTACACTATATACTTGACATTATCTGAAAATTGAAGGTATTCAACTGAATATCCTAAGACCCTCCTGGGTCCCCAATATTTAACTATGAAAACATAGTCTGAATTCATGCTGTATAGCAAAATCTCTCATCTAGTTTGACTGCTATAGGCTAACCGATAATAATAATAGAAACCCGTGATACTTTAGAAATGGATCCCATCCTAGTTTTTTACCAGACAATTTTTTTGTCATTCATGTCCTGACCAATCTCTCCATAAGATTTAACAATTAACAGCTACTGCAATAGAAAAGATTTTAGTAGAAAAGACTTTAGCAGATGATATAGCATCATTCAAGTATGCAGATAGATGGAAAAGTAGAATTTCAAAGTGTGCAGCTTCAAAAAGAACAGAACCCTACCTCCGTTCCTCCAGGCATAATAGGTTTCCCTGCATACAGTTCTGCAAGTATGCAACCAATGCTCCATAAATCCACTGAAATTCCATAATGAGTGGCTCCAAGTAAAAGCTCAGGTGGTCGATACCAAAGGGTCACAACACGGCTTGTCAATGGTTGATTTTGACGAGGATCAAAAAAACTTGCCAACCCAAAGTCTGCAATCTTCAAGTTGCCACTATTGTCGATTAAAAGATTAGAACCCTTTATGTCGCGGTGTAGCACGCCTCGACTATGGCAATGATCAAGACCGCTTAACAACTGTTGCATGTAACATTTAACCTAACAAAGGAAAAAACAAAAAGGAATCAGCGCTCCGAAAGGCAAGACAAAAAATTTTTAGCCAGGAAAACCAACCATCATAAACTCTTTTAGAAGATAATACCTGTGGTTCTGTGAACTTGAGTCCAGGGAAAGAAGCAAGACCAGCAAGATCATGCTCCATATACTAAAAAACGAGGTACAAGCTGCAAGACATTCGTGATGTTACCAATCCTTCCAGTTTTATTATATTTGGATGATCAAGCCTACGCAGAATGTTGATTTCTCTTGCCATAAAGCGAACACTTTCTGGCTCCAGGTTATCAAAGTGTACTTTTTTCAAAGCCACGATTTTCCCTTGATCAAGATCACGAGCCCTGTATACATTACTGTATGTTCCTTGACCAATCTGCAAAAAGTTAAACATCACTACGTTACTACGATTCTACAACGGATACAATATCAAAAACCTAACAAATGTTAACCCAATTAACACAAACGGCACAATAACAAGAACCATTCAATGGACATCATCATCATTGCAAATATCAGGACATAGCAAGTGAAATTATTCATTCTCCCTAATAAATGTCTCAGGAGTTGGAAGTGTGGTATGCCTACGACAACGACAATGAAATGAATGACAAAGCAACAGCACAATGACTTCACTGCTTGTAACTACCAATTCAACCTCAACACTCGATAGTCTCTAGAAAAAGCTGATTGATAAGTAAGTTGACTGAGCACAGCTACTGAACTAGTACTTTTCCAAAATTCTAGGCCGTGTCCACTCTTAGATCAAAATCAATGAATATTTGCACATCCAAGTGTTCATGATTTCGTCAATTAAATATAATTACGTGAACCTCAAATATCACAATTCTCAGTGTACTACACAATGGGGCTTGCCTACATTGAAGTATATACAAACAAATTCAGCTTATAAGCTACATTTCATTCCAAAAATGTCATAATACTAATCTAAACCAACAAAAAAAAATTACAAAACTAACAGTATAAGTAAAGGGGCAATACTTTATCAAGTTTCTCGAAAGAATCGGCTCGTCTCGGCACCCATCCTTCAATAGCATCACCAGCAACGGCAGCAAGCCAAGAAGGCCAACCAGCAGCAACATGTTCCCCTTCACTTGCCTTTGGAATCACACCAATTCCAGGATGATGAGTAACAATATAACCAGTCCTATTATCTCTTTTCCTCTCAAAATTCTCACTTGACCCATTCATTTGTTGTTGTTTATCAATCAACATAACTCTCCCTCCTCCATCTCTACTACTAGGCCTTACCTCTTTTTTCACTCACACTACTTCTCCTCCTGCTCTTCTAGAAGATGCTACTCTACTACTACTCACTCTTAAATCTGAATCTCTTGGAATAACTCATTGACCCACTTTTTAACTACAAAGTAAAATACCCACACGTTTCGAATGTTTTGGGAATATACAAGTTGACTGAGGACGGCTACAAAGTGAATTATATGGGACTAGACTAGCTAAAAGTTTGCATTAAACTGGTCTACTTCGGTTTTCAGGCACAAAATAACAGATAACAATAACTCAGATTCACACGATACCTTGAAGAGGCTGTTATCATTGTACAATTTGCAGTAAATTTGAAGACAATGTTGTTATCTTATCTATAAACAAAATATCATGTCTTCAATCCCTGAAGCAAAAAACAAGTGAGTGGAACCCATCAATTAAACACAGAGCTATATAGTTGGTCACTCAGTCCTCATTTCGATACGTGTCACCATAGTTGCCGGCCTTGAGAGAATTTTGTCCATCCATTTTACACTGTTAGATGTTCATCGAGTACGAGCCAATATGGCCATATATCGATCAGATTGGAAGGTAGCACAATACAAATCTCCATGGTGGCACAAATAGTATGTGAGTCCTATGAGCCACAAAGTACAGCTACAAAAACTTCCTCGAGTTGGGATTGATAATTTCTTGTCTTCCAGATTTCCTGTCAGAGTCCCACTTGACGCCAATATACACCGGAGCTTGGCATTCCCAGACAGGGCTTCAACGACTATGTCCCTCAGTCAGTAACCAACAATAAAAAGGAACAAGGACAATGCAAAGCTTGAGATCATACATGGCGGTCTTTGATATCTGCTTGAAATGTCCTGGATCCATTACAATAGACGTTCATCTTTACCAACATCATTTATCATATTTTCTGGAAACAAGTTCGTCTCCATGCAATGTAATCTTCCAGCAATCAGCTTGAAATAAGAAAACAAAACCCCTTTTGGGCACAACTGCAAAAGATGTACAGAAACAGCTAGTCAGCAAGAGCTCCCACTCTCCACAAATTCCATTTAAGTATAAAAACATACAAGTAAACAACCACAAAGGGGAAAATGAAGTTTTTGAAAAGGTGAAGGTAAAGCAATATGCATATACATGCAAAAGAAACTGAAGTAAGAAATGAATCACTACAGATGAAGGCAAGTTTCTTTTTGCAGTGGATATCATTGGTTTATTCTTACAAACTCGAAATGCAAAGCACCTTGAAATTTATTATCACGTGTTATTATCCCAAAAGTCTCTGCTGTTTCTCGAACCATTATGCCACTAACTCCCAAGTATGAAGTTACTTTACACTCGGCAACTGCAAGAAACAGTAATCAAATCAATATTTGCACAATGGATATATTGAGGTATAAAATGTGGGCATTCTTCTAGTAATCATGCAGACAAACATAACAGACACTAAGAGGACTAACTGAACGGAGCTCAGCTAAAGGTCCAAGCATAATGAAGAGGGGCTCTTAATAATAACAACCTAAGCAATGAAACTTTGTTCCAGGTGAAATATCAGTTAGTTTTATTCAAATTTTGAGTCCGTTTCCCAGTAGTTAGGATAAAGGTAAGGATAGATGTGAGGATAATGATTCTTATTAGACCAAGAGTTCATTTCTTTGATTTGGGAAATCTAAACCAAGAGTTCGGCCACCAATCAGGAGACCTCCATCAATCACAGTGACATCTAGACACGTGTATACTACAAAACAATGACCAAAACTATGCAGGCAAAACCTGTCCACATAATACACTAGGCCGGGAAAAGGATATGTTTCTCATACAACCTCTAAAAATAGCTCCATGTAAGTCGGCGTGGAGAAGACATCGAGCTATATTTTGAGTGTTCCTGCAACAATGGAAGCAACATTTACAGAATATTAATATACACGAAGAACAGAAAATTGTCATTGAGCAACATGACATATGAAACAAATTGTCACAAATATCTCTAGTTTCTATCTAAATCTCACCCTGGATTTTTGATGAGTTTCAGCACATATTCTTTCCACATTTCATGCATTGGCTCAAATATTTCAAACCTGCAACAAATAACCAGTGTTAGGCATCAATCAGAATCACCAATATTCATTATTATGTATAGAAAACCTCGTACGAAGAAGACCCTAAACCCTTAAGCTTTGATATATAATTGACTGCAATAACAATAACAATAACAATGCAATATATATATCTATAACTAATTTTTATTCAATCCCAAAAACTAACTTGGCCAGCCTTGGAAGGCTTACAATTTAGAAACTAATGGAAACGGAAGCTAAAAGCAATACCTAAACTCGTAATTAGAAACAACCTAGAAAAGAAACTAGACTAATTGATGATAATGAACCCTAACTCACATCAG
This sequence comes from Coptis chinensis, assembly GCF_015680905.1. Lineage (NCBI taxonomy): Eukaryota > Viridiplantae > Streptophyta > Magnoliopsida > Ranunculales > Ranunculaceae > Coptis > Coptis chinensis. The sequence goes on from NC_141464.1 coordinate 83,572,471, forward strand.
TATATAAAAGGGGTTTGTAGGTCTAACACAGGCAGGCACATGTTTAGCAACACTAATGATGGCACACATCCAGCATCAAAGAATAATCACTTTACTTCTCCAACTATAGTCTACTGGTTCCTGTTTGAATCCACTGACTAAGCAATCCAGATTAAACACAGCTGTGTAGAAAAACCTTAAATCATGTACGGATTTATTGTCTAGCTCATTAAAGCAGAAGGTATCTTTTATGTTCTACCAGTCATTCAGTCCACTTATTAAATCTAGTAACTGAATGATATCTATTTTAGTACATTCCCAACTTCAAACGCTTTTATCTATAGAACAAGCCTGATGAGGTTCATAAACTCATACCACACCAACAAGTACAAGTAGACCATACTTATATCTATTTGAACTTCCAAGATAAGGCAATACATGAGTGTCTTAAGAGCTACAAAACTTACTTAAGTGACTCCGGAGGAAAATCAAATGAACCACATTTCCTATGCTGTTTCATGGACATGTGCCTTCTACAACGCTTTAAATGACCCTGTTTCGCCTTGAAACGTGCAACCGATGCACCACGTCCTTGTACAAAACCATCGAGTAGAAACCGATTATCAATATTTATGACTTTAGACCCATGCATGTAATTTTGTGCCACATCGCCCTTTTGGAATAGCTCGTGCAGAGTGTTATCAACCTTTTCTGAAAGCTACAAAACAGTCATTCTCAATCTTAGCATAAACCCACTCAACTTTCACCCCTACAAACAAAGTCAGCATTATGTTCTAAAGAAGAAAGGAAACAATCAACATAACCCCCTTTGTTTGTTAAGGTAATTTCAAGAAACATCTTGTTATTTGTGTCCCCTTTGTTTGTCAGATGGTGAATCAGTAAGTCATAACCTTACCAGTTGTCCCTTTCTAGGCGGATTTGGAACTTCTTCAATTATTTGTCAAATCTTCATTGAGGGTTTCCTGGTTCGGTGAAGATCTTATTAGCTTCTTGCTTCTTGGTTCTCGAACGTCCATTCTCAGAAGGGACGCAGCATTTGGAGAATTTGGCTGGAAAGGAATAGGAGGCTTTGGAAGGAGTGGAAGCGACTATGGAGATGGATGAGTAGTTAATTAAGGGATTACTCTTCTTTTTGACAAAGGTTGATAAGGAGATGTAGGACATACCCTTTGAGCACTTTGTGTGCCGTTAGGAGTCTCACATGTTTTTATCAAAATCTTTGTAACCCTTGTTTTTTTGTCCTTATTATTATTTTTCTCTCTCTTAGAAGATTTCTTGTATAGTGGGATACCTCATCCTACCCTCTATGTAACTACATTTTTCTAGAAAAATATATCCATATGAACCAATCAAAAAAAAATTACCTTAACCCCTACTTTCAACAAATTCTCGTGTACTGACTGAGGGATCCGATAATATGTAGGATCATTTGCTTCCACATCTGTCAAAATATAAATACCACAAATCTACTATTACATTAAAATAAATTACTACACGATGAGTAATTGTCAAGGAAAACTTTATGAACAAAAATTGAATTCAGGGAACAGTCACCTGACTGTCCAGAAGGACCAGCCCCTGGTGTATAACCAACGAAAGCAAAACGCCCTGAGGTTCAGTCAACACAGAAGGGCTAATTAGGATTTAGGGTGGCAGAGTGAAGAAAACGCTTATTTTCAAGATTTGTATTAACAATCATATTTGTTTAAACAAACATACAATCTTGATATGCCGTTCACAGTATGGTACCAAGAGAATTGTCAATTCTACTAGATAAAATATAATTTATTTAAGTGAATGTTAAGGTAATCATGTATTTATCACACACACATACACAAAAACACAAGTTAGGGTATCTATGCAGTTCCATAAGGTTAAGAGATGTAATAGTCTATTAGAAGTATCAATAAAATCTACTGGAAAAGAACAGCTGCTTCATACCAATTTTTTTACTTTGATAAGTCTCCTTAATACCAATAATACTAACTGCGCTAAACTTTTCTCATTCCCTTTTCACTTTTCCAATCCTACTTTTTGTTGACTGACGTCTCTCTTTTACAAAAGAAAAATCACAATAAAGAAGAAATACTATTGTACAAAAGAATCCCCTAACAACTATTCCAATCATAAGTGTCTCTGTCTAAAGATTCTGCAAGGATTTCCATGTCTGCAGGCACTCACAAGTAAGGCGTGCTTGGTTAAAGTTGTAAGTTTAAAAAGTTTTTGGAAGGGATTAGTTGTGTCTTGGTAAGTCTTCCAAAACCTGTCCACAATCAAGATGATATTCATCTAACTCTGCTGCCCCTACCGAACTATAAAAGCATGAGAGATTTTAACCTCTATTAACTACAGAATGAAATATATAGACAAAGATATGACTACTCTATAAACCCCTTGAGACCAATTTCAAACAAAATCAACAGAAGGAATTTGCTCCCCAATCTCCGCTTTTGAAGAAGCAGACCTGAGTAGGTCTGACAAAGAATATGGCACTCCATATTCATTAAACACTCTTTATGTATCTTCAACACCTCAGTACACTCTACTCTCCATGCCTCTATGGCTCTATCCCACAGTCAAGCACCACCCTATCAAATATACAGTCTCTCTATATCCCCCAAAATATGTCGTCTTCAACACCCAATTGCACTCTAAAAAAGATAATAAAGCATGTTGCATGCTCACCCCAATGTAAAACACTTCTTGGTGAAAAGTCCAAAATAAGTTAGGGGAAAATGTTTCAAGGGCTTAGGTTACGTCAAGCTCTGTCGTTACACTACCACATTCACTATCAATAATTACACAAATTCAATCAAATTTTCTACAGCCACACCCTATCGCATGACATGACAACCTACTAACCTACTTAAGGTCCAATATTAAAAACACACCAATCAAAATTCACACTCCAATCATATAATTTACACCAAACTCATAACCACCCTACATTGTATCTCACACTACATTCAACATTCCCTAACATGCCTCTCTATAAGCACTATCATCAAATCATAACAAAGTATCCCTAACAACTCTCACCATACATATTTTTCCCCTAGTGGATAAAGTATCACTATTTTACTCTCAATATATAAAAAACATACCTTTCCTGAAGGATGGTGTTTTGGGTGTGTCTTTTTGAGGAGAAATATTTGAAGGACCAGTTTCAGCCCCTGCATCCACCACAGTGGTAAGTGAAGCAGAAGGAGTATGAGTATGAACCTGTTGTTTTTCTTCTTGGGGTGGTTGTTGGATATGTGTCTTCTTCTTCTTTTGATGTTGTTGTTGTTGGACTTCAGTTTTAGCAAGTACGAATCTTTTTTCTAATGCTTCTAAAGTTCGTTTCTTTTGATCACTCGCCATGTTTGTTTCGACAACTGAGGATTGGCCCAAGCTTTCTGGTTACATTAAGCTCATAAATTAAAAGAACAATACTACATGTACTCTAATATTAAATCGAAAAGGTCAAAATTTTCAACAAAAACCAAAAACCAAATTAAATTACCTCGCTAGCTTGAGAAACAGGGAAAGTAATAGTGAGTGGTATCAAAAGCTTTTAGTGTTAGCTTTGGAAGTGTGCAATAAATGTGAATTGTTACAGGATGGAATCAACCAAAATACATGTTGTGTCAAAACTTTTATTCAAAGTGCTTCATCTTGTTACAATAGTCCTGCTGGAAATCCCTTATCTTGTATGACCAAAAACCGAAATATTTGTGCAAGTTCGCAATTTCGTGTGAACTTATGTCCGTGGACAAATGCAATTATGATTTTATGAGAATGCTTTTTGCAATCTCTTGCTAGTTAATATGATCAAATTTAGCCATCAGAAAATTGTAGTCGGTAAGGAGATATGATCAAGTTCGCAATTTATACATCTAGACAAGTGAAAATTTTATACATGCACTTTTGTATATGGAGTAGTTCTAAGGAGATAACACTTGGAGAGAAGCGCCAAGCCATCCCTCTTATAGATATTTTTTTTTGTGTCCCAGAGATTAACAACACATTTTATGGGGACGCACGTTAATTTTTTATGGCACTACATAAATATATCACTAACTTTAGATTAGAACTACGGAAATAAGTACCTTTCCGATTGCAGAGGGATAGTTCCGACGAGCGGTAGTTTTGCCCTCAGACGGCAACCATAACCAAAGTGAGTGTCTTTATGTTATTCTATTTTTTGGAGGATATGTTTGGCCTGCTAGCTTCTCATAGTTGTACTAAAAAGTTCTTTCAATAATGAAAGGCACCATGCTTCGAATTCGGCTGCCGCTCCAAAGGCATAAGGATCCAGAAAAACTGGTCATCAAAGAGCAGTTATGCTCTACATCAGGAGGAACTGAGATCATTGCCCAGAAGATGGCTGATATTAGTTCCAATTTGACCATAAAACAGCCTTGTCTTGATTCTGGGAGAATTGAAATAGCAGTTCTAGATAGTGTCAAACATGCAGCTGTTGCAAAGTTGAGTACACGTAAAAGCATCACTCCTCAAACAGATGTGCAGTTGAGAGAGATGCTTGACAACTGGGTTCCCTCAGCTGTACAGTTTGAGCAAATGGATGCAGAAAATTTGGAATGGCTCTTTCATCCTTCCAAACATGAAGCTAAAAGATCTAAAGTCAGTGACGGTGCGTCTTGTCGTGAGAACCCTAGCCTTTGGCCAAGGGACTGCTACTTGCCTGAGGTTGATATATATGCGTTACCATACACAGTGCTGTATTGATCTTTTATTATAATCAGCAGCCAAAGGATGTGAGCGCTTCAAAATGATCGAAAGGCTTGCAGGACCACCAGTTTTCTGGTACTTCACATTCCCATTGTGGATGATCGGAGAGTCCCTTTGGTGATAAAATATGAGTGTTGTATATCTGTCCAATTTTTTTGATTCACCAAAGTGCTCAACTATATTCAGGTGATCAATGGGTTATGTCAAAGTTGATTACTGGTGAGAGTTCGATATTATAAGAGGATGTATTGCGATTTGCAAGAAAATGTGGGCGTTAAATGGCAAAATTTAATTCATTCTTTTTCAAAATATAAGATGTCGCCAGTTGCACTGGTGTTATTTTAATCGTTTGTAAAATGAGCCTATGATCATTGCAATCAATTTAAACAAGGTGTTTATTTGGGTAACTAATTTCGATTTAAACAAGGTTTATGAATAGGGCCACGGTATTGGCACCCCAGGGGTGTCAAAATGGTTCTCAAACCCTCAGCCCACCCGCCCCGACCTAACCCATGGGCCGAAAAAGCCCTCAAAATGAGACTTCTACATATTCGTGGGCTGGGCCTATCTGGCCCTCAAGCCTTTGAGGGGAGGGTAAGAGCCTAGACTTTGAAACTTAAGCCTTCCTTTAAGCCCGGCTTTTAATATTTATTACATATATTTTAATAAAATTATTTATTATATATTTCATTTTAGTATTAATATGCTAAAAATCACTTAAAATAACGTTTATCTATTAAGTTTGCCAACTTTATAATTTTATTATAATATTTATATCTTTTATATTTTATGAAATGATTTTAGCTGATCTTAATTGACTAATACAACTTTAACAAGTTTTTTTAGTAGTTTGACGTTTTAATTGTGAAGTACATTCGATTTTATCATTTTTAACTAATGTTTCTAAATTTATTTTGTAAATCAAATGTATAACATAGTATCCGGCCTTCATGTTTGGCTCTCAAGCCCTCTCGAGAGGGTTGAGGGGCGGGTAAAGGTTCAAGATTTAAGTATTGGCCCGACTCGACCCGGCCCTCGAGATAAATGAGGGTAGGACTAGCCCAGCTCTCAAAACATGAGGGCTTTATTGTTTGAGGACTGGGCCAGCCCGGCCCGACCCATTTGACACCACTAGCACCCCATTATAAAATGGGACTATGCTATGGGTGGGGGTTTGGCCCTAACGACCTTGACCTAGCCCTGACCGACCTGATTCTAAGCCCTCATAGAGTTTAGGGTAGGACCAGCCCATGCCTAATGTTTTCTAGGGCAGGACTAGGGCTAAGGTTCTGAAACATAGGCCCGACCCTAATTCAGCCATCATTAAACGCCTAACTAAGCCCTAGTTATAGTTTCACATTTTCACTGTAAATACACATATCATAATTGTCCAACTCTTTGTTAAATATTTTCAATTAAAATAGCATTGTCTTTTGTAATTTATCACTTACACCCAAGGGTACTTCCAATAACTTGTCGTATATAACAAAAACTTATCAAGCTAACAACCATGAAGAACAGTGATGTGCTGATAAAAAAAAAAAAACAATAAGTACTAGCCTAAACTGATGTAGTAAAAAGAAAAAAATATATAGGCGCAACTCTAAAGCCTCTTTAAAGAGGGCTTAGAATAGGGTCAGGGTTTTAGATTTAGACTTGTGACCCGGCCCGACCCAACTCTATGTTGATTTTAAAGCCAGACCGACCCGACTTTAATATCTGAAAAGTTTTAAATGTTTAGAGCTGGACTAACCCGACTTGGCCTATTGCCCACTTCTAAGACTAGCAATCATTTTACTAGTCTCGTTTTACAGGGTGTCAATACCGCCGCCCACCCTTATGATTATGAATATGGCTTCGGGCCTGATTGATACAAAATTTGGTGTACTTTGGGCACTCCAAATTGCAATTCAGAATAGACTTAATCCAGAGTGTTTGAAGTCCAGAGTTCCTTAGTGGACCGGGCCATAGACACACACACGCTTTGAAATAAATGATAACATTATCTCCTCCCAACAAACAAACCGCGGTTTCAGTTTCTTGTCAGATAAAATCATCTTAGGTAGCACGCGGCTAAGAGACACCGACAAGACCCTTTTAGAGTTTAGATAGTAACCTTTCACTGGTTCAATCCCAATTCCCAAGCATTATTAGGTTGCAGTGTTACACACTTTCATGAGCATCAAAAACTCTAGGCTTAAAATCTCTCAGGATGAGTTTTCTTAATAATATATGACAGTGACAAACCCACCAAAAAGTCTATATTGTTGTGGATTTTTGTTAGAGGTCGATAGTTTGATTGGTGTGTATAACAGATGTTTCTTTCCAGCACATAGCTCAATCGATATATATATCTTGAATGTCAATTTCGTTCTTCATAATTTACAAAATCACATTATATTATCGTCTTAACCATATTCCATACGAAGATATTTTAAGGCATAGATGCCTACTCCTATAAAAAGAAAGAAAATGAGTTGCTTTCTTTTAGAGTATTTTTAGGAGTTAAACTAAAAAATCACTAAAATTTTGAACCAAACCAAACACTAAACTAAAAAAAAACACCAACCATATTTAGGAGCAACATCAAATGCGCCATATAGTCTACGCGGTTTTTTCAAAATCGCGCAACTAAAACCTATCTGACAAGTCTAAGCTCACGCAGTTTTGGGAAAACCGCGCGATGTGTCGTACATTAACTTTCTTATTTATTTTATTTCCAAATCTCTCACGCGGTTTTGGCAAAACCACGAACTTAGAAATCCAAGTCCATGCGGTATTAGAAAAACTGCACTGTTTTTTCAAAACCGCGTTAGAAATTTGATATAGCACTAAAATTGGAACCAAATTTTAAGTGATTTGGTGTTTGGTTTGGTGTTTTCATTAACATATGACTTTCCTAAAGATGAAAAAACACTAAATTGTTAATGCTATAAAAGTATAACTCCTAAAAATGCTCTTAAAGCATTTTCTAAAAACATTCCCAATGCAAGTGGATATGGTGGGTTTGTGACTTTATTCATTTCTTTTTTGTTCAAAATCTTTGCCCACTGCAAAAGTGAATATGGTGATGACTATTTTTCCAAGTCAAAACCAAAGTAAAATCTTCAACTCAAACAGTGTTTGAGTTGTGAATTTCGGACGGAATATTGGATTCCGTCTCGTGTGTTTTTTTTTTTCTGGTTTTTTTTTATTAATTTCAGATAAAATATTTCATTCCATCCGGAGTATTTTTTCGATTTTCACTACCAAATAGAATTTAACATTCCATCCAAGATTAATATTCACCTTTACATTGGACAATCTCACTTTATTTTTCACCAATAGGGTGAAAATAAAGAAAAATAAAATACTATCTACATATAGATGAATAATAGTCGACTGTATTGGAAATGCTTTGAAATCATAAAGAAAAAAAAAACAATGGACATATATGTCAGTACTCAGTACACATTTTTTGTGTGTCACAGTACTCAATTTTGACTCCAAAAGTCATCCACAACAAACAATCATTTCTTTGTCCAAAACGTGTCTTCTTCTCTTGTCCTTCACTCCTTCCTTCCACCATCAACACCCAACCCACCAAACTATAACTCATTATTATTAACACTTCCATTTCTCACCCCTCAAACACTCCTACATTCTCTCTCTCTGTCTTAAACTAATTTCTCCTAATTTTAATTTATTTTATTTCCTTAAACCAAAAACCCCAACAAACAAAAATTTCATTTCATTTTCTTGTTTCAAGATCATGCCTTTTTCATGGAAGAAAGAAAATAATAATTCACATTCCAAGAAAAAGTTTACAAGAGTTTCAAGATTTGTAGCTGATATTCGTTCTTCATCTAAACATGGGGAATCATTAGTTGTTCAAACTGGTTTTCCAACTTCTTTAATTGATCTTATTGTAAAGAACCGTGATCGATTGAATAAGAAGAAGACCAGGAAGAACAACAGTCAGAATGAAATTGTTGCTTGTTGTTCAGAGATTGAGGACGGGGAAGATGGGCCAGTTCTTCCTCTTTCGATTCCTCTTGCGCCATTTATATTGAATGCTATTAATAATTTGTTTGGTGATGATAAAAATGAAGATGATTCTGATGAAAGTAGTAAGCAGCAGAGTTTGAATGAAGATAGTTTTGTGGATTTTGACGTTTCGAGTTCCAGTAAATTTTATAAGATATTTATTATGATGTCTGTTGTGTTAGTTCTAGCTCTGGCGACGAAAAGGCTTGTGATTGGGATTACATTGTCGGCTTTTCTACTATTTTTTATTGAATTTTGTTGTAATAATTTGATTTCTTTGTTGAAATCATGCATAAATGGATGTAAGGGGTTCATGGTTTCTATACATTTGGGAAAAGATAAAAACTTGATTGGAGTAGAAGAGAGAGTGGTGAATAATTTTGTTGGTTTTAGAGAAGAATTTGATGATTTGATCAAAAAACAGATTAAAGAAATTGATTCTGAGGAGTTGGGAAAGCATGATAGATTATGTGACCTTTTGGACTGTGAGAGGAAGAGAGAGATTGAGGAAGATGGTGAAGATAATGCTGTTGAGAATGTTGAGAATGTGGAACGTGGTCGTCCGAGGAGAACTCGGAGTGCTAAACTGAGAGCGGCGCAGTTCAAGAAATTCATGGTAAAGAAGTTTGGGTCTGAATCGAAGAAGAAAAGAAAGGGTAAGGAAGGCGAGCTAGATGAAGAAGACAATGACGCCGACAATGAGGATGTTGATGAACAAGAAGTAAAGAAAGTGAAAGCTGCCCAGTTTAAGAAATTCATGGTGAAGAAGTTTGGGGCTGAATCGAAGAAGAAAAGGAAGTCTAAGGAATGTGAGCTAAATTCAAACACATTAGAAAACGAGAATGTAGTAGAGCGTGACATATGGGAAGAAGAGGATAATGAAAACGATGATGAGCAAGAATTAAAGAAAGTGGATCGACCTGATTCTAAAGATCTTTCAGAGGTCCATAGAGAAGTGGGATTTCAAGAAGGTTTAGGGAGAAAGGTAATTTGGAGCTCTAGGAATTTGGTACCTGTTTTGGTGATTCTCTCTGGACTTGTTTGTGGTCGAGCTTTGGCACTTGGGCTAAGCGTAGCATGGTTAGTGCTGCGAAACCTGCACAAAGTGGTAAAGATTTACCTGAAGAGATGAGAAAGATTAACACTTTACCTCCAGGCTGCAAGAGCAAAACACAGTTGAAAAACCCTGTAAGAGAAATGTTTGTATTTATTCTGTTGTTTGGGTTTTGTAAAGTTATCATGCAACCAAGTTGTATTCTTAAAGATCAGTCTCAATACAGATTCAACCTTGTGTTGACACTTGACACAATGTACTCTTATTAATTTACAGATAGATATGTTAACTTTTACTAAATTTGGCTTTCCATCTTGTCATTTGGATGCAATTCTTGTATGTGTTATGAGAAAAAACATACTTCCTTGCTATGAGTGTATCTTTGTATTTATGTCATGCGCAATTGCTCATCCCCAAAACGAGACTATTGGTGAAGTCTTATTTTTACCATCTATTGTGAGTTCTGAGGTATGGTCAGGTAGCTGTGAAACTGAGAATTGCATCTATGTTGAACTCGTGTGGCCTTTCTGTCAAGTCAGTATGCTTCATCCTTCCTATCTTTAATGGTTCTCTTGTTGGCTTTGGAGATAGCTGGCCTTGATCTCATGTGTATGAACTATAAAGCTAAGCTTTTGCTTCGACAAAACTGATGCCTACCTCTTTTCTCTTGTCCAAGTTCTTCATGAATTTCCTCATCTCCGTAACTTTGTCCCATTGACCTGCTGAAGCATAAAAATTCGATAGCAAGATGTAAACCTCGTGACTGCAAGGTTTTAAGTTGATCAGCTTTGTCGCTACTTGTTCCCCAAGATCAATACGAGAGTAGCTTATGGTAGCGCTAAGTAGAGTCTTGTAGGCTACAAGTCTTTCCTCAGTTGGCATACTTTCAATGAATTTCTCTGCCTGGACTAACAAACCAGCCCTGCTGAAGAGATCAACTAGGCAACCAAAGTGCTCAATGGTTGGTTGAATCTTATAGAAGCCAACCATCCTACCAAACAGAATGCACCCTTCCTCAACCAATCCTGACCGACTACACGCCATCAGAACAGAGACAAATGTAGCTTCATTCAGTTTTATCGATTCATTTTCCATGTTCTTGAACAAACTTAAAGCTTCCTTCCCATGACCGTAACCTGCAAGTCCTGTAATAGCTGCAGTCCACGCAAAACATCTTTGTGTTCCATTTTGTAGAAAGCGAGCAGAGCCTCTTCCAAACTCCCACACTTCGCATACATGTTAATCAAAGCCGTTCCTACAAAAACATCTTGTTTTATACTTCTTTGGAGAATGTAGCGGTGAACAAGCCTACCAAGTTGCAAGTCTGATAAGCTCGCACAAGCTGAAAGCACACTGACTATAGTGTTCTCATCTGGACTCGCCATATCTTTGTCCATTTCTTTGAAAAGTTCTAGAGCCTCCTTTGGGCGACTTACCTTCACGTACCCGTTAATCATTGAATTCCATGCAGCACTATCTTTAACAACCAACTCATTAAAGATTTTGCGAGCTTCGTCTACTAATCCCAATTCAACAAAACCATTGATCACAATAGTATGTGAAACGACATCTCTTTCTCCAGCCATTTCATGAAATACTTGAGAAGCTGAATCAATTTCACCACCTTTAGCATACATACTCAATAGTGCATTCCTCAAATTTAAACCACATCCAACCCCTACTTTTATAACATAACCATGTATTCCTCTACCATACTCCATCCCACCAATATGCACGCAAGCTGAAAATAAAATCACCAATGTGATATTATCAGCTCTAACTCCACTAAAAACCATTTCCTTGAACAGAACCAATGCTTCATGTCCTACATCAGGAACTGCGCTATAAGTTGCTATAACAGAATTCCAACTTGCCAAGTCTTTCTCCGGCATTCCATCGAAGCACTGTCGGGCATCCTTAACGTGTCCACTAGACCCATAAAAATGAATCAAAGAGTTCGAAATATAAGTGTCATGTTCAAGGCCTATTTTTGTGACATGGGCATGTATTTCTTTGCCCTTTGCAAGGGCACATAAGTGAGTACATGCCTTGAAAAGGGAAGGGTATGTATGATTATCTGGGATAATAAAGTTATTTTTTACATAGGAGTTATAAATGAGAATGGTATTGATGGGGCAAGAACTCTTGGAATAGGACCTAAGAATATAGTTCCATGTGAGGGTGTTCTTAACTAGACCAGTTGTTATGGTCTGGGCTAAAATTTGAGCAAGGTGTTTAATATTGTGGGATGAATGTTTAATCAATGGCAAGAGATTGTGCAAGGGGTTACTCATGATCATATCATGTGTACAAACTATTTAGTTTTGGGTCTGCTTTGTTGAGATCATCAGATATTCAGATTCCTAAAGTGTTGTATTTTTGTTGTACAAAATGTCTGTTGTGCTAGTGTTTTAGTTTAGTGTATTGATGTCTGAGGCACTGACACTTGGGGGCTCAACTCACTCATATCATGTGTACAAAATATCCAAGAATGTGAAAGTGAACTGAGTGTCACCTTTACATTTCAGAATAGCATAATAGCATTCTTTTTTTCCCCCATTTTTCTATGTACTAGATTGATTCACGCACAACCATAGAAGGATTCGTGCGTTTTGCTTAAAGCATAGATATACAATATCGTCAATTGACTAAAAAGCAAGAGGTACAATAATTAATACAATAACTTTGCTCAAAGCATAGAAATGCAATATTATCAACTAAAAAATAAAAGATACAATAATAAAAAAATGGATGAAGAGATTTAGAATTATATTAAAAAAATACTATTTCACTGTTGTGGGAGTGTAATTGAGGGTCGCTATCTTTATAATAGTTTAAATATAAATCTATTCTACAACGAAATTAGTTTTGTGCACATGGCAAATTTAGATTGTTGAGTGAAATGGAACCCATGAAATTGACCAATTTATTTTTTTATTAAAAAAAAACTGCAAAACTACCAAAACTTCCCCGTAATTGACACTATTTACAGAAATGCCACCATGATAGATACAACACCACTAGCTCAAAAAGTTATGTACCATACTTCTATTTTCCTCAAATTGAATCAGAATATAAACTTTTTCTAAATGCATTACTCAATGTTCCTTGAAAGTAACTCATTTTTGTTCTATTTCCATTTTTATAGTAAGAAACTAAGAATCAGAATATAAACTTTTTGTAAATGCATTACTCAATGTTCCTGAAAGTATCTCATTTTTGTTCTATTTCCATTTTTTTAGTCACTTCTAATAAACAACTGTCAATTATATTGAAAGGAACTTGTTTACAAAATGGAATGTTATATGTCACATTAAGGGGCAGCATCTTTTTTCTATTATATGTAAAGTAACATGACAATGTCTAGCTGGCAAGCTGGCAAAAAAATAATATAAACGGCTGAGATTGGTTTTCTATCTGTCGTCCATCATTTATTTAATATATATAATATATAATATAATAATATATATAATCTCCGTCACTCACTCTCCTCCTCCCCTTTTTATTTTCTTTGTTTCTTTCTTCACATTTGAGTCATTTCAAAAAAAAAAAGAAAAGAAAAAGGAGAGCTACTTAAAAAATTCGTTGGTGTTGAATTTTATTGGGTGCTTCTCTCCTTTAGATCGGCCTGGCATTTTTCCACAGGTTAGGCTTTATTTAGATCTGGGCTTTTTTTTGGTTTTTTTTGCATGTATATTGGTTATGTATGAAAAGTTTTATAAGTTTTGAGAGTGATTCATGGAAAAGGACATTTATTTATTTATTAACAAGGGAAATGAAATGTTAGAAAAGTCAATTTATTTGACTTGGCAATGTATGTACATGCAAGAAATGGAAAAATTGGATTGCCCATTATAATGGGAATGAAATTGAGCTGAATTTTAATGCATGGATTTAGTTTGGTTGATTTGGTGCATGTGAATGAATAGAGGGGTTGTATATTTGTTATGAGGCGAACATAAAAAACGACAATCAGTATTCTATGCCATCTGTAGTCATAGCTAGTAAATTCGTGGACGGGCAAAAATTCTGTACGAAAATTATTCGTCAAAAATCTGAAAATTTGGATTCTAATTCGTTAAAAAATTCGGCCGAAAAAAATGTCAAACATATAATTCGTGTTTTATACGGGTATAATATATTTTGTTGCATTATAAGTTTAGAAAGTAATATTTTGCCCAAATTGTAGTGTGTTTTTTTCATTTAAAAAATACGGACCTTATTATTCGGCAATTATAAGCCTGGATTATAGAATTCGAGTATTAATCCTTAGGTTTGAATCGTTCGTCTTATTATTCGTATTATACGGTAAAACGTGTATAAAACGGAGTATTACTAGCTATGTTTGTAGTTGTGCCTTCTTTATGTGTTGCGGAGTTCATTATCTTTTTTCGTTTTCTTTGTATCTACTTATCTTGTTTTTATTTTGGACCTAACCAACTTGTATATATATATTATGATTGTCCAGTTGCATGATAAGGGGATAAGATGGTTGCACAGGCATATATTGTTGATCTCAATAAACCACTTGTCTACCAGGTTAGATTTCATTGTTTTTTCTGGAAGTCCTATATGTGCCATTACAATCTGCTTGTTCCATTTTGCTTGTGGAATTTATTTTTATTTTCATGTTAAACTTTAGATATGATGCCACCAAAAATAGTTCACTGTACAATACAAAGGCTTTGTTCAGTGAAAGTGCAGTCCAGATTGAAAGGTCTGAACAGCTTCTATGCTAAATGCTAAGTGCCTACCAAGAACAGAGACCCAGTAAGTCAAGAAGGGGAAGGCACCGTGTGTCTTTTTCCACCGCATATTGGCCTAGGTGGTCTCTAGATTTCACATTCAAGTCATTATGTCCTTCATAGCCTAGACTGAATATTCAGTCACATCGTACGCCAAGTCTTTCGAGTTAACTTCTCAACTCTGTTGGTAAATGAGCACCAAATCACACCGGCTCTGTTCACCATGCTAAAGTTCTTAATTTTATATACACTTCATTCAAAGTTACAAAGATTTCATTCTGTTCATTTGTTTCACAAGAAGCATGCAGAAGCATCTTTCAAAGGTGTTGAACATCTGTGAATTAGCATTAGGTATGCCACTATTTTCAAAGGTCAATAAATGCCATTCTTCAACCTATAAACAAGGAAGCACTGACATGGACACAAGCTTTGTGCGGAAATATTGAAAAATTAGGATCACGGGTACTCGAGAATACACCAATGAAATAGTATATTACTTTGCTTTTGATAGTACATATAAAGAAGAGAAATTTTCTTGTTGGGGATTTGGGTCTGTTCCTTGTCGTAAATAAGGATTATACATTGATATGAACCGTGGGATCTTATTCATCTAACCTGTTCGTAGGTCGGCTATCTGGGAGAAGCTTACCAGGAATGGGTTCATCAGCCTATTGTCAGCAGGGAAGGGCCAAGGTTTTTTACCAGTGATTTCTGGGAGGTACCAATTTGTTCCTCTCCTTGTGCATATCCATATTTCAAGTGCATAATCATCATTTTCCTGACTCGTTGACATTGTAAACAAAACAGTTCTTGACCCGTACAGTCTGGTGGGCTATTCCAGTCATTTGGCTACCAGTTGTATGTTGGGCTGTGTTCAAATCCTTCCAAATGGGACGTACGGTTCCCGAGTTAGTCTTGTTGGTTGCTGGAGGGATACTTATATGGACATTGTTGGAATATTGTGTGCACCGCTTCCTTTTCCATATTGAGACGACGAGCTACTGGTTCGTTAATTTATTGCTGTGTCTGCATAATCTCATTCCTTTTAAATATAGCTTTATCTTGAATTAATATGAATTGTTGTATACCTGTATTGACTAAACTAATGGCAACTTGCTGCAGGGGAAATACCATTCATTATCTTCTTCATGGTTGCCATCATAAGCATCCCATGGATGGATTGCGCCTCGTTTTCCCTCCTACAGCAACGGCTATTCTTTTATATCCAGTTAGTTTTCCTACTATCATGGAAATAGTGTTTTTAGTGTTTTTTTTTATTATTATGGAAAAGTTACTAGTCAATGCCAGTGTTTTAAAAAAAAAAACTCATAAGAGACATGAGGCTTAAGCCTCAATTATATATATATATAAGAAAAAATAGCTGTGAATTCAGAACAATGAGAAACAAGATAAAATTACTATAGCATACTACTAAAATGCAAATACTTAAGTACTTAACTAGTGAAAACAAGTCTCAAACATAGACATAGTTACAGGTCACTAGACAGTAGACACTCACTGACTCACATAGACACATCGACTTAAAGACGCTCACTGATTGACACATAGCTTTTTATGTTGAAAACATTGCAAGAGAGAAAATGGGGGTTTGATGATGGAGTTTGCTGACTTCTAACAGAATAAGGTGTTTGGATGCTCACATAACATTACATAGATTACATAGTCTTTAAAGAGCTTATTAGAGGCTAAGTTGTCAAAACAGTGAAAAAATGAAAGAAAGTAGAAAAAAATGGTTTGGCTGGGGTAAAACCCTAATTCCAGTGAGGCTGAGCCTTACTAAGCCTCAAGACGTATTCCTCAAAGTGCACGCCTCACACCATTGAGGTGTAGCCTCAAAGTATATGTGTATAAAGTCTTAAGGCTTAACCCTCATGGCACAAGTGTGCCTTGAGGCCTATGCCCCAATGTGTTTTCTTTAACCTTGGTCATTCTGCTCTTTAAAAGTGAGGAAGACTTCATGACTGCTTCCTCTCAATATAAAACCTCTCATACATTACTGAGTATCGATGTCTGATTCATCAGTATCTAATCACATCTTGTTTCTAATACTTTCTCACAGATTTTACTGTGATATACATATTATTGCCTTGATTCATTGCATCTTCTAATTCATTTTGCTCTGTCTGCTAGTTTTGGAACCTGGTCAAGCTCATATCGACTCCTACCACTACGCCTGCTTTGGTTGGAGGTGGCTTATTGGGCTATGTTATATATGATTGCACCCACTACTACCTGCACCATGGGCAGCCTTCAAATGATGTACATAAACACCTGAAGGTGAGATAAGGAAATAGAGTTATTCTTCAAAACCCTTCAGTGAAATTATAGCAAGAGTTAGTTCTCTCTGTCTTGCTGTCTCTCTCTTCTATTTTTATTTTTTTTTTTTATTATCAGTTTTTCTATATGTAATCAGCAAGAATAGATGATTCATTGGATGAATAGGGTCTTCCCTGAAAGAGACTACATGATGTAGATTACTGCAACATGGATTTTGGTCTCTCGTTCGATTTAAAGCGTGCCTTGGATATTTTGTTCTCGTTTGACAGATAAAATAGCATATTTTACCTAGAGAAAAGCAAAAGGATGAAGGAATATTACAATAATATTATAAAATATGAAATATATAAATAAAAATAAGGGTTAATGAGTATTACCACCCCCCAAATACACAAAATAAAAAACACGGTAAACCCAATTTGACTTTTTCTTGTGTGTATTTGGGGGTGGGGGACCATAATTTCCCATCTAGTTAACGAAAAATAAACGAATGTTAATAAGAGATATAGATGAACACTACTAACAGAATGTTAATTTTCACGTATTTTGCAGAGATATCACTTGAATCATCACTTCAGAATTCAGGACAAGGGCTTTGGCATCACATCTGCACTGTGGGACAGGGTCTTTGGAACGCTTCCCCCATCAAAACCTTATGAGAAAATCAGTCAATCTAAAGGCAGCTGAAGACTACTTGACAAAAAGTTGTTAAAGATTTTTCGGTTTCTTTGTTTGAGTCAAAGGACCCTAGCTTACTGTGGAATGTGTTGCATACTTGCATGTCATTAATCAATGTGGTTCGGTAGTAAGCTTGGGAGGACAAGTAGCAGGGTACTTCATGCATTCATTATTTATTCTAGCTATATTAACTTATTTTTTCAGCCTCTCCCAGTTTCAGGATGTTGTTGGGTGTTAGGTTTTCTTTTTATGTTTCAATCAGTGTGAATGCCATAAGGTTTGTTGGTCATTTTGATTCGATGGTAATTGGAGACTCAGTTTCTCTTGTAGCAGTTCCTCTCTGGTTCAACAAGTTGTTGAGTTGTGAATATACCAAGGTGAAACTTATTGATGATTTTTAAATCATGAAATGGTTTGGGTACTTGGATCAAATCCTGCAGCTGTCCATATAAGAGCTCATATCTAATTGCTATGAATAATTCCTGTGAGAAGTTAACATGTTATGAGTGAAATACAGTAACGGTGCATACTAAGAATGCGTTTAACTAATTTTAGCTTAGTCTTCAGTCTTCACAAGGAAATGCAGTACAGGAGTGGACAAGGTACACTATTCTACAGCCCAGGCAAGGGCGACTCTTAAAAGTGAACAGTATGATGTGTACGTTATTCCATGGGAGATGTTGTTACTTATTTGCTAGTTTGTCCAGTTGTAACTTGTAAGTTCACTAGCAGTTCGAAATATCCAAATATTTCCCTATGATCAAGTTCTATATAATAGAGAGTTAGATTGCTAAAAGTTACGTACTTCACTCAAATGAGGTAATGCAAAGAAGAACGCCAGTTTCTTCCACCTTATACAAATGACTGAAAGAAATCCTAGTGAACAACATACTCGTACAAATTTCATTTTGCTATGTAGTCTTTATTGTTGAAAATTTGTTTTGAATAGAAAAAAGTACTAATATCAATTGCCAACTAGTTTGGCTCCTTGCATGACAACTTCACAACATAAATGTGTTACTGAACTATGAAAACTTGCGAACATAAAGTTCATCTCCTTAATTCAATTAAGGTACCCCTCTAAGATCATAAAGAGTTACTAATGCATCCATGTAAATCATATAAATCAGTAATAATATAAAACCATACGTTCTTAAAATAGATCAAACAATTTGAAGGTCTTAAATATCCTTAACAAATCAGTTGACAGGAGTTGAAACATCATTGCCTAAATCAGAAGCAAACTACTATGAGCTCCTACTTAAAACCTAACACGACAGTAAATTAAATATTGTCTAAAACCATAAACAAAGGACTAAATCTTTGTAACTTGAAGTCCTAAACAACGCACTCGAACACTTGACTTTTAATAAGCCAATCAGCCATACTCTGATATGCTTTTTCTGTCAAGTGAACTCCATCCCAATTTATATATTGATCTGGATCAGAACATGCTAAAACTCCTTCCATCCCGCACATACTCATCAAACTAAAGTTGTAGTCACCTCCAGTTCCGCAACATACTTTAAGAATAGACTTTGTTTCAAATCCTAAAATTCAGAAAAAGAAACGAAGTTAATATTAGAATTAATTCATTAGTACTTGACATTGCTTCAGACATATTCAGTGTATAAACTTACCAAGTTGTGGAGCATTGGTAAGAACCCATTCAACAACTTGATAGTAATCAGCATACAATATTGCCACATTAGGGTACTCTAACCTTAACTGTTGCAAGGCATTTTGTAGATGCTGATTGTGATACATGGCAAAAGTGTTAAGACCCTTCAAACAACCTTTGTCATCGTAAGAAGTTGAATCGTTGTTTTTAAAGAGCGTAAGGTACATAGGTGAGCATCCAATTGGAAAATTCCCAGGAACAACTAATCGAGTGGCTCCAAGGTCAATCAATTTCTGCATCCAAAGACCCAATATCAAAGCAATTTCAGTTAGTCTTTTGCATGCTAGCTTAAATTAATTATAATGTAGTAAATCAGCAATACATAATGGCATATATCTCCAAACAATATTATTGATATATATAACTAAATCTTACCTTGGCAACGTCTCTGATGTTGTTAACCACAAGAGGCACTAAAGCAGTGGCATCCTCGATGCTTTTACCTTGTAAAAGGCATAGTTGTAATCATTACCTCCAGTTTAGCCCACCATGAAGAGAGACCTTTGGAGTATGTTATATACATCGCAATCTACAAATAACCAATAAAATAAATAAATTAGTTATGAGACTGTACAAGTATTCAAAGTTGATATAAAATTCAATAGTATGATAAATCTCATTACTTTTAGCAGTCTCACAGAGGTTCTGGTAATGGGCCAAGAACCAATCCAGTTGAACAAGAAGAGAGCTATTGGTGACCGGTGAAAGAATTCCGTTCTGAAGCAAGACTGAAGTGTTAAGTGCTGTTGATCCTGCTACCGCAAAATTCACTCCATTACTGAATGAAACACCAGGTTTCAAGTACGGATTCGGCGTAGATAAACCAAGTGCTTGGGCTGCAAAATCATCAAATTAATATACATGGTTTTAATTTGCACACGATAATGACTAAACTCTATCTACAATATAAAGTGCCCAATGATATATCAACAAACGTCCAGTTTTGAATTCTTTTGCTTGGCTCGTAATTAAAAAACAGACCCACTTTATATTATGACAAAAGTATACGGTGCCTTTATACTCTATAGCTAGCCGTCTTATTTTTTTTTCCATAATAATTATTAACAACGCATATTATTTTTTCTTTGTGTGTGTGTTTTGGACGACAACAGTCAACATATTCACCACGTACGCATGGCAGTTCACAAACCCAAGAGTATACATGCATGCATGCAACATGTTAAAAAGGAAATTTTAAATAAACATAAACTTACCAACAAAATCAATCATAAGACGACCATTGGAGCATCGACCAGTGGGTTCACCAATAAGTTTCTGACCATAAGGGTTGTGAGCGCAAGGAGAGCGTGGACCAGCAGGCTCACGGATCTGATTTCCAGTATCTGAAATTGAGTCGCCAAACTGAAAAATCCCATCGTAGGTGCATCTCTGTGGCTGTGGTCTATGGCCATGTGGTCTTGATATGTGGGTACGTGGATATCTAGCTAAATCTATCTGGTCTTCGGCATCACATTGAAGAAGGGCAATAAAAAAACTTGACAGAACCAAAAAGAGAACTAAACTTGTCTTCGCCATAATTGAACTAAGATTTAATATGGGTATGGTAGAGGGTGAAGCTTGTATTTATAGACATAAGGGGTGTCCTAGTTTTAACAGGATTATACACTCATTAAAATTCGTTGTTTAACAGGATTATACACTCATTAAAATTCGTTGTCCTGATGATGCTCGAATTCTCCCTAGATGACAATTAGGATTTAAAACTTCTACTTGGAGTAGTCGAGTGGAATATTCCAAGTAGATAATTTGAACTTTTGGGTCCAACGTGATAGACCAATTTTCAATTTTGTGACTGTTTTTCATCTCCACGACTCTAAAATCTAAATGGTTACCCACTTTGCCGAATATTATGAAGTAGAGAGAAAATCTGTGCCTGAAATGTCCATTTTAGTTCTACCGTGTAAAAGTCTTAAAAGCAGGAAATGACACTACAACAAAAAACTACTACATAATGTTTGAAGTAAAATACGCGATAAAAATTAAGTGTCCTAAACCATTATAATTTTATTGATAAGTACAGAATAATAGAGACGTAACCAACATTTATGAACCAGTTTACAAATTAATGACCTCCACTGATTCAATTGTAACTATTCTCAAGGAGTTTCAAGAACTTTTTGCTGCTCGTTAAATTTGATTGTGAGGTACTTATGGGTAAGAGGATATGGTTTCTGTTGCTAATAACGTGAACTTGATTGTGAATTTGAGTGTGATGTATTTACTTGAGGTTTACCTGAGATAAAAAAAAATGAGCGGAGCTAGTAATGTAAATACTAAATAGTGCTAAAGACTTGATGGATGACGCACATTGTAAAAGTGTGTTTTGGTCGTGACCTTACGAATCTAGATGACCGGGGAAGATGATGTTATAACTAAATTCGAATGATCGAATTGGTTACGTATCTAGTTCTCTGGCAAACTGGAATTAAGTTAGCAGACGTAGTTCATATTGGAATTGAGTGATTAAACTAAAGATGGAGAATGTGAGCATGGAGCTCTCCTCCTTTTCCTAGCCTCCTCCTTTTGCTTTTGTAGTAGTATTTGACTCTTCCTTTTCCTCAGGTCAGGTCCTCTTAATTATTAGATTTCAATGAGCTTAAATGAGTGCATAACTGATGTTATAGAATTGCTGTTTTTACTTCTCTGAGCGTTATAAGACCTGGCTGAGGTCTTGGTATAAGCATAGTTCGGGATTTCGGAATTCTCGGAATTCCGATAAATCCAAAAACCGAAATCCATTAAATTTCGACTCTATTATATTCGGAATTTCGAATTCTTTTGAAATTTCATATATTTCGACTCTATATTCGGAATTCCGGAGTTTCGTTCGGAATTATGAACTATGGGTATAAGTGACCTGGTTGAGGTCTTGGTATAATCGACCTGGCTGGGGTCTTGGTATAATTCTGTGATGAGTTGCGCTGGACACGTGTATTGTTGTTTTTTAGTACTGTTCATTTTTTGCTGTCAGAGAAGAGGGTGTGCACGCACTCTTCTACAATAAGCCTGGCATACCCACAATACTAGAAGTTGAAGTTGAAAAAGTAGAGGGCGCTCGCGCTCTACTATGCCTTGCCCAAGGCGCACACGCGCCCCACCGAATTCACAGAGTCTTCGATTGTTTTCGGTCTAGTACAAATTTGCCCAAATTTGTTGCTGTTTGATTGTCCAAATTTGCCGCGGTAAATATTTCATTTCTTCATTTTTTGTGTTTTAAAAATATTTAAGATGTGTTTGTTTACTGGCAAACCTGAGAAAATTTGAGATTTGTCAGTGTTTTCTCACTAATTAATGTATTTTAAGGAGCTTAACAAAAGGTTTTGTTTGCTGGAATCCAGAAACAAGCATATATGGAAACAAGTGACTTCCCAAAATTGGGGCAGGGGTTCCTCCGTTGTTTCCAGAAATACATTTTACTTAGGAGCACCAGCAGTTGTAAAAAGAGTTGGTCATTTAACTAGGCACTGAAAGTATTGTCCACATTCACTAGAGAACACAAACATCCTCCTTTTTCTCGACCTCACTCAATGCTGGATTGCTTCTAAAAAAAATAAATTGTGAAGAAATTAATTTTCAAATAAGTAAGGAGATGGACTCAGACAATGCAGGTTTTCCAATTCAAATTTCAACATAATAGCCTCATTTCTTTGGGCTCTACAAATTAGCGACATTTCCATAAGCCAAAAGGATAGACAAACAGCCATTCTACGATTACCCTTTTCAACATAATCAAGAACCCGTGAATCCTTCATGGCATCGATGCTTGATCTTAGTTGAGGCCTCATGAACCCAAAGATATTAGAATAGGAAACGAGGGAAATGAAGTAGTCAAGCAAATTAATATAAGGTTCAAAATATGACTAACGGACTAACCAACTTAAACTTCTTTAGGGCTATCTTGCACTTTCGGTTTATCTTTGGAGCCGGAGGAAGAAGCTGATATACCCCTCCTGGGTACTTGCATATGTCTCGCAATCTACAAATAACCAATAAAAGAAATAAATTAGTTATGGGACTGTGAAAGTATTCAAAGTTCATATAAAATTCAATAGTATGATAAATCTCATTACTTTAAGAAGTCTCACAGAGGTTCTGGTAATGGGCCAAGAACCAATCCAGTTGAACAAGAAGAGAGCTATTGGTGACAGGTGAAAGAATTCCGTTCTGAAGCAAGACTGAAGTGTTAAGTGCTGTTGATCCTGCTACCGCAAAATTCACTCCATGATTGAATGAAACACCAGGTTTCAACAGGGGCGGCTCAAGGCAATCGGGGGCCTAAGCAAAGTTCCAATAAAATTGTTACATCTTATAGATCGATATGATTTGTTTACGTTATTTCATATGAATGCAAATGCTTAGTTTATTTAACAAAAAATTTAAAAGATAACAATTATTGTAAAAATTGATCATAACATTTTCTTTTTTTCTTTCTTGAATAGTCTCCCCCACAAACATTTTTTTATAACAAAAAATTTAGAAGGTACCAATTATTGTAAAAATTGATCCTAACATTTTTTTTTCTTGAATAGTCTCCCTACAAACATTTTTTTTTATAACAAGAAATTTAAAAGATAACAATTATTGTCAAAATTGATCCTAACATTTTCTTTATTCTTTCTTGAATAGTCTCCCCCACAAACATTTTTTTTTATAACAAAAAATTTAGAAGATAACAATTATTGTAAAAATTGATCCTAACATTTTCTTTTTTCCTTCTTGAATAGTCTCCCCCACAAAATTTTTTTTTTATAACAAAAAATTTAGAAGATAACAATTATTGTAAAAATTGATCCTAACATTTTATTTTTTCTTTCTTGAATAATCTCTCCCTCAAACATTTTTTTGTATAACAAAGAAATTTAAAATATAACAATTATTGTCACAATTGATCTTAACATTTTCTTTATTCTTTCTTGAATAGTCTCTCCACAAACTTTTTTTTTAATTGAATTTTATTGATAAAAAGAACAGAAATACAAAATGAAGTAGAAACATAGGAGTGTTGTTAAGGAGATCTTCACATACAGAGAGATCTAAGACAAAACACTATAAATACATGAGGAATAGTGGAAGAATAAAAAAATGTCCTACACCTATAACATTGTAGAAGATCATGGCCAAACAACAATGTCACAAACTTGAAATTTCAATATATTTATTTAATAAAAAATTACACAAGATAGAGAGAGAATTCTACACCAAATTAAACAATATAAAAAAACCAAATAAGACAAAATAATGATAGAAATAATATTGAAATGCTGGCTTCAATTTGATAAATTGTCATAGGGTGTTGAAGAAGTTTAATTAGTTAGGGAGGCGTGCCTGTTTATTTATTGGAGAAGGCAAAAACGCTAGGGAAACGAAGAGGTTTAATGCAATTTTCTAATTTCCAATTTTTCAATGTAAAATCGTTTATCTAACGGATTAAAATAAATGAAAAACAAATAGTGAGCTTTTTTTTCACAATAAAACAATAATAGACTTAGAACTGTAGGTGGGTTAGGATATATTGGGCCCTTTGGACAGCGGGCCCTAAGCGGCTGCTTATTTTGCTATAGGGTGGAACCGGCCCTGGGTTTCAAGTACGGATTCGGCGTAGGTAAACCAAGTGCTTGGGCTGCAAAATCATCAAATTAATATACATGGTCGTAATTAAAAAACAGACCCACTTTCTTATAATTATGATTATGAAAAGGTTACGTTACCTTACTATATTATGACAAAAGTATACTGTGCCTTT
This sequence comes from Coptis chinensis, assembly GCF_015680905.1. NCBI lineage: Eukaryota > Viridiplantae > Streptophyta > Magnoliopsida > Ranunculales > Ranunculaceae > Coptis > Coptis chinensis. Next base: position 83,597,451 of record NC_141464.1, read on the forward strand.
ATACTCTTATTTTTTCTTCCATAATAATTATTAACAACGCATATTATTTTTTCTGTGTGTGTGTGTTTTGGACGACAACCGTCAACATATTCACCACGTACGCATGGCAGTTCACAAACCCAAGAGTATACATGCATGCAACATGTTAAAAAGGAAATTTTAAATAAACATACACTTACCAATAAAATCAATCATAAGACGACCATTGGAGCATCGACCCGGTGGGTTCACCAATAAGTTTCGACCATAAGGGTTGTGGCGCGCAAGGAGAGCGTGGACCCGGCCGAGGCTCACGGATCTGATTTCCAATTATCTGAAATTGAGTCGCCAAACTGAAAAATCCCATCGTAGGTGCATGTCTATGGCTGTGGTCTATGTGCATGTGGTCTTGATATGTGGGTACGTGGATATCTAGCTAAATCTATCTGGTCTTCGGCATCACATTGAAGAAGGGCAATAAAAAAACTTGACAGAACCAAAAAGAGAACTAAACTTGTCTTTGCCATAGTTGAACTAAGATTTAACATTGGTACATACGGTAGAGGGTGAAGCTTGTATTTATATAGACATAAGGGCAGGGGCGGCTCAAGGCAATCGGGGGCCCTAAGCAAAGTTCCAATAAAATTGTTACATCTTATAGATCGATATGATTTGTTTACGTTATTTCATATGAATGCAAATGCTTAGTTTATTTAACAAAAAATTTAAAAGATAACAATTATTGTAAAATTGATCATAACATTTTTTTTTTTTTTCTTTCTTGAATAGTCTCCCCACAAACATTTTTATAACAAAAATTTAGAAGGTACCAATTATTGTAAAAATTGATCCTAACATTTTTTTTTTCTTTCTTGAATAGTCTCCCTACAAACATTTTTTTTTATAACAAGAAATTTAAAAGATAACAATTATTGTCAAAATTGATCCTAACATTTTCTTTATTCTTTCTTGAATAGTCTCCCCCACAAACATTTTTTTTTTATAACAAAAAATTTAGAAGATAACAATTATTGTAAAAATTGATCCTAACATTTTCTTTTTTCCTTCTTGAATAGTCTCCCCCACAATTTTTTTTTTTTATAACAAAAAATTTAGAAGATAACAATTATTGTAAAAATTGATCCTAACATTTTATTTTTTCTTTCTTGAATAATCTCCCCCTCAAACATTTTTTTTTTATAACAAAGAAATTTAAAATATAACAATTATTGTCACAATTGATCTTAACATTTTCTTTATTCTTTCTTGAATAGTCTCTCCACAAACTTTTTTTTTAATTGAATTTTATTGATAAAAAGAACAGAAATACAAAATGAAGTAGAAACATAGGAGTGTTGTTAAGGAGATCTTCACATACAGAGAGATCTAAGACAAAACACTATAAATACATGAGGAATAGTGGAAGAATAAAAAAATGTCCTACACCTATAACATTGTAGAAGATCATGGCCAAACAACAATGTCACAAACTTGAAATTTCAATATATTTATTTAATAAAAAATTACACAAGATAGAGAGAGAATTCTACACCAAATTAAACAATATAAAAAAACCAAATAAGACAAAATAATGATAGAAATAATATTGAAATGCTGGCTTCAATTTGATAAAAATTGTCATAGGGTGTTGAAGAAGTTTAATTAGTTAGGGAGGCGTGCCTGTTTATTTATTGGAGAAGGCAAAAACGCTAGGGAAACGAAGAGGTTTAATGCAATTTTCTAATTTCCAATTTTTCAATGTAAAATCGTTTATCTAACGGATTAAAATAAATGAAAAACAAATAGTGAGCTTTTTTTTCACAATAAAACAATAATAGACTTAGAACTGTAGGTGGGTTAGGATATATTGGGCCCTTTGGACAGCGGGCCCTAAGCGGCTGCTTATTTTGCTATAGGGTGGAACCGGCCCTGCATAAGGGTGTCCTAGTTTTAACAGGATTATACCCTCATTAAAATTCGTTGTCCTGATGATGCTCGAATTCTCCCTAGATGACAATTAGGATTTAAAACTTCTACTTAGAGTGGTCGAGGGGAATATTCCAGTAGATAATTTGGACTTTTGGGTCCAAACGTGATAGACCAATTTTCAATGTTGTGATTGTCTTTCATCTCTACGACTCTAAAATCTAAATTTTCCCCACTTTGCCGAATAATATGAAGTAGAGAGAAAATCTGTGCCTGAAATGTCCATTTTTAGTTCTACCGTGTAAAAGTCTTAAAAGCAGGAAATGACACTACAACAAAAGTACTACATAATGTTAGAAGTAAAATACGCGATAAAAATTAAGTGTCCTAAACCATTATAATTTTATTGATAAGTACAGAATAATAGAGACGTAACCAACATTTATGAACCAGTTTACAAATTAATGACCTCCACTGATCCAATTGTAACTATTCTCAAGGAGTTTCAAGAACTTTTTGCTGCTCGTTAAATTTGATTGTGGTACTTATGGGTAAGAGGATATGGTTTCTGTTGCTAATAACGTGAACTTGATTGTGAATTTGAGTGTGATGTATTTACTTGAGGTTTACCTGATATATATACTGATAAAAAAATGAGCGGAGCTAGTAATGTAAATACTAAATAGTGCTAAAGACTTGATGGATGATGCACATTGTAAAGGTGTGTTTTGGTCACGACTTTACGACTCTAGATGATTGGGGAAGATGATGTTATAACTAAATTCGAATGATCGAATTGCTTACGTATCCAGTTCTCCGGTGAACTGGAATCAAGTTAGCAGACGTAGTTCATATTGGAATTGAGTGATTGAACTAAAGATGGAGAGAATGTGAGCATGGAGCTCTCCTCCTTTTCCTAGCCTCCTCCTTTTGCTTTTGTAGTAGTATTTGACTCTTCCTTTTCCTCTGTGTCAGGTCAGGTCCTCTTAATTATTAGATTTCAATGAGCTTAAATGAGTGAATGACTGATGTTATAGAATTGCTGTTTTTCCTTCTTTGAGCATTACAAGACCTGGCTGAGGTCTTGGTATAAGTGACCTGGTTGAGGTCTTGGCATAATCGACCTGGCTGGGGTCTTGGTATAATTCTGTTATGAGTTGCGCTGGACACGTGTATTGTTGTTTTTTAGTACTGTTCATTTTTTGCTGTCAGAGAAGAGGGTGTGCACGCACTCTTCTACAGCCAAGCCCAAGGGGCGCACGCGCCCACAATACTAGAAGTTGAAGTTGGAAAAGTAGAGGCGATACCATTTACTACTATCCTTGCCCAAGACGCGTTCCAATCGAATTCACAGAGTCTTCGATCGATCGTTTTCGGTCCAGTACAAAAAGAAAAGTATTTTTTTCTAAAAACTTAACCTTTCTTTGTGAGAGAATTTTTTTTCTAAGTGGGAAAAACTGTGAGAGAACTAAACCAAGAAGAAAAGAGAGTGAATATTCTTTGTGAGCGTGAGTGATACATTCTAAGTGAGTGTTGAGTGCTCCTCTTTGTAATTTTGTATCTAGTACATCTAATCTATCAAAGGCTCGCTGTGTGGACGTAGGCAAATTGTCGAACCACTTAAAACTTGGTCTTGTGTGAGTATATATGCTTTTATCTTCTCTATGTACTTTATATGCTTGTTAGTTAATATTAAGAAGTGATGGGATAGTACTTGGAGGGTGTTGAAGTCTTGTTTATAGAGAATGATCAATCCTTGTGTAGGGTTGTGCTTTTATCTTCTCTATTTACTTTATATGTTTGTTAGTTGATATTGAGAAGTGATGGGATAGTACTTGGAGTGTGTTGAAGTATTGTCTAGAGAGAATGATCAATCCTTGTGTAGGGTTGATCTATTTGTAGTGGATAATGTTGTTTCCGCAGTTGTTTATCCACACATGTATAATATACATTGGCTGTGTATATTAGTCCCTCACACAGCCCTCTCATTAGGTTGTTCTTATTATGTAGGACAATCTAATGAGAAATTAATACCACACGTGGGAAGCACAAGGGGTAATGACTGAAGATGCAAATGATGTTGTTTTGACAAGTATTGAATTGACCCTAGAAGTGTGAGTCCTTAATTAATTAGTAAGAAGATTGTAGCTCAAGAAAGCATTTTGATTTCTGCACTAAATTGATACTATAGAAGTATAGGTTCTCAATTAGTGAGAAAGTTGTAGCTCGAGAGAGCCTTGGAACTTGAGTGAGCGTCCTGCACCGAGTTGATCCTAGAAGTATATATATATATATATATATAGGTCCTCAACTGGTGGGAAGTTGGTAACTCTAGGGAGTGTTTGAACTCGAGTGAGCATGCTGCTCTAGTGAGCGTTTGAGCTCGAGTGAGCATCCTGATTTGGAGATCACAGTTGATAGCTAGCCTTGAATTGGCGTGACTATAGGTAGCTCCAGTTTATTTTTGAAGTTTAATTGACCTTAGTTCGGAGATGGTTGTGGCTAGCCTCCAGTTTGGAGCTTGATTAACCTGCACTAGATCAGACTAATACCAAAAAGGAATTAGAACAAAATAAATGGCAATTTCGTCAATAAATTGAGCATTGAGTTCAAAAGGTCTGGGTTGTATTTGTGCAGATGGCGATAGCTAGCCCCAGTTCAGAGTGTAATCGACCTGTAACAGTTTAGCTACACCATGAAAAAAATAGTAGTAGTCACGAATTGGGGAGATGTACCAAAATGAAATTGGTACTGTCGGAGTACATAGATATCAATCATAGTTATTGCATCCAAACTCGATGTAATGTGAATTGTGCATTCTCTGTTATGTATGTGCCTTAACTAAGCTTTTCCAACAATAATGTCAAGCTCAGAAGGAACGTTTGTTATCCCTTAATGGTATGTATTCAATGCGAGCTGGTAATTGCGGCTGAGCTATTGAAATTCGTCGTCCTTTTTGTTGGCAAACCTGGTCATGAGTTTAGACATGCAGCCTATGGGTTAGATGGGTAATAAGAAAACCTTATGGGCTAGATGGGTGAAGCAGAATCTTATAAAGTGAAAGGACTTCTGGCATATGACAATTCCTACTGATTCCTCCTGTAGCTGGCGAGGTATTCTAAAGAACATGAAGGAAGGAAAGGAGATTGTGATGCATCAAATAGGTAATGGGTTAACCACAAGGTTTTGGCTCGATCCTTGGTATCCAGCTGGGATACTTAAAGCTTTCTTCCTGCAAGCTTTCTTGTATAGGTCTACATGCAATCTGAACTCTACAGTAGCGCAAGTCATTGAGAATGGAGAGTGGCAGTTGCCGCATCATATCAAAGTGCATCTTCCTGACATCATTTTACAAATAGAGGAAGTGGTGGAAATCACAGGAGGAGAAGACAACGTACATAATATGGTCGGTCTAAACACGAGGGGCCCCAAGATTATAATATGAAGGACACTTATCACCATGTCAGAAATGCAAAATCAAGTACTAAGTGGAGTCAATTTGTCTGGTATGCAAATCGGATACCCAAACACTCATTTATCAGTTGGATGGCATTACAAGGAGCACTCAAAACACTCAGCAAGCTTTGGGAGTGGAAGAAGGTAACATCAAACATATGTATTATGTGTTGGTATGATGTGGAGGATGAGAGGCATTTGTTCTTTGAGTGTAGTTATATATGCCCAATTTGTCTGGGCCTCAATTCTTCAGAGAGTTGGGTATAACAAAGGCAGAGAAGCTACGTGGGCAGTTGAATTGGACTGGATCATACATAAAACGAAAGGGAAGGGGGTAAATCAAGATGCACTGAAGCTTGTGTGGAATGACATGATCTACTGGATTTGGAGAGAACGAAATCAAAAGATCTTTGAGAACAAGCAAATCACACACTACATCATAAAAGACATTTATTAACGGTTATATCCGTTAGCTCTGGGGCGTCACTCTCACTTAGGCCAAATTTAGTAACGGATATAACTGTTACTGATAATAATTTTAGTAACGGCCGTTACTAAAATTCTTTGTAACAAATAGCCAACTGTTGATAGCCCAATTAAAATTTTCATTTCTAACGGTAGTAATGGATGTGCTATTTACTTAACTATTGTTTGTAACGGAGATATCTGTTAGTAATAGATGTGCTATTTACTAACTATTGTTTGTAACGGAAATATCCGTTAGTAAACTGCATCTACTAAAAAATAAAAAAAAATCCTGGGTAAATAATGTCCACCATGCACATCCAATTCTAGCAAATATAATATAAAGATTACATTCCACAAACTTCATCAACAAATGAATAACAAAAAAAGTTTCTTTTCAACACAAGAAAAGAAGGTTGGAAACAAGACTTGTTCCAATCAAGCAAAATTGAAAGCAAGCAAACAAAAATAAAGTAAGCCAAAATAACAAAATATAATTCATAAGACCAAATAAGAACATACGGGTGTCTTTGATTTATTCTCGGAAATTAAATGCTTAACACCTGAACACTAACCAGACTGAAATGTATCATGATGGTGTCTGTTCTACCATATTCATCCTCAATATCTCATACCAAAAATCACAAAAAGCAAAAACCCCAATTACAATCTGCATTATCAGTTTTTCATTTTGTTACTAAAACAATGAGGGAAACCTCATTCTCAAGCATCAACAAACCTGAAAATAAAGCATCTCGTTAGCAGCTTGGAAACAAGATGATACGAAAGTCAATGATGGTTCAAGTGACAAGGTAAGTACTAAGTAGTAATATAGAGGTTCTAGAGTACGCAAGCGCACCGGTCCAAGTTTTTTTTTTAGTATTTTTTTTTATAACCGGCTATGTAAGTTTAATGATATTTAATTAAAAGGGTTAAAACGTAATTTACAACGTAGATTTTAATTTAGATTAGAGAAAAACCAACACCCTCTTCATCTCTTTCCTTTCCATTGTTAAGTACAACATTAACTATGTACCTAAAAATATAATTCAGCTAAGGAGTGATAAATGTGTCAATGCAACTGATTCACCAAGATTAGACAAGGTAACACCTTAAATCCAGTCAATTATCAAAAAGAAAGAAAAAAAGAATAATAAATGAAATATAGGCTGTGCTTGGTCCAAATGTTTTTCAAGGAGACAAAAAACAAAAAAAGGAACCACAAATGAACAAGTGTACAAGAACAAGTGCTCAGTTTTCTGGGTATCCAAGAGATATGCACTCTTATACAATATGCAACCTTTAAACAAGGACTAATAAAAAAAGTCCAGTGCCCAGATATGAATGCCAACTCCATCAGTAACAATGAGCTTTAAATGCTCTTCTCATGAGGTACTGATGTTTCAAATTTACACATGGTCAAGTGGTGCGTGTGCTCTCTAGAAGGTTAAAACATGCCTAATATAGCTACTTTAGGTGGAGAAAGCTAAGCTAGGTTACACCTTCTACACTATGACCATAAATTACTTCAAGATAAATGATGCCATTAATCTCTTGTTGGATTTTTGGCAAACCAAAAATGTTGTACCTTGTGCCTGAAACGAAACCAATATTCCTACCACATGAAGTACTTAGTGCTCTTGTAGATGCAAGTACACCAGAATCTAGGCAAAACTTGAATTTATCTCTATATTAACTTTGAAGTACTAGAGATTAGCATATTCCAATGAAAAAGTTCAGAGAATAATTTATGAAAACCCATATCACAATATATGATTCATACATTATTTAATGTTTGACTGATAAACATTTTCATCAACAAAAAAGAAATAATGCTTAACCCACGGAGTTTCAGTGAAGGAGTCCTAAAAACTTAACAAGGAAAAAGAGGCACAACAATGTAAATCATATATTTAAACAAAGTGTAACAACAGGTAGACAGACTCACACTACAACACCCTGGGGGAAAACACAGACACCACAACATGTATATATAGCAATAGAATTATTATACTATACTACATCATTACAAATGTAGATAATGTCTAATTGGAACAAAATTCCAGGTACGTGGCCAATTCTCTTATAACTATGAAACAAAGTATTAAATGGTTCTTAGAATACTGGACCCTCGATCCAGAGCATTGAATGGTTCCCATACTGGACCCCTGCAACCAATGTAGAAGACTATTCAGTGGTGACTAGCCATCAAGAAATTTTTTATAGAAGGTGATCGAAACGAGGATCAAGTTATAAACTTGTGGCTGCTAAATAAGCAAGTTTCAGGCGGCAAAAATACTCAAGAAGTGAGTGCTAAGCACAGGGAATCAGCTGAAATAGAAAAAATGGCCCACAAAATAATAGCATACAATCATCGAAGCCATTACACATTGACACTTGTAATAACAAAACCTCCTTGTTCAACAAAACTTGTGGTTAACCTACATTACTACTCAAAGATATTAGCATGTTATTTTCTTTTCCCCCACCAAAATCATGTAACGTATAAACAGAGTACCTTCCCAAGTGGCTTTAAATTGACGAGAAAATCGAGAAACAAGAAAATTGACACTATTATTTCGGAACGTGTTCTCATTTAATAATTCGAATAACTAGAAAAACTTGTTTGCCAGTGTTTGAAATTCAAAAAAGAAGAAGAAAAAACCCTAGAGTATTTAAACAATTAAACCTAACACACACACTAAAGCGAATTGCACTCACTTTGATCGCCAAACACTCATTAGTTGTGACTTCGACCTCATCTTATGCCCAATAGTACATCGAAAGCCTCTTCGTCTTGACCTAACAAAGGGAATTATTTGCCAGCATATTATTGATGGGGAATAACCATGATATTGATAAGGAATACTAAGTATAGAAGTAATAGAAAAAATCCATGTTGTTTGCACTATCGAGACCACCAAAAATAGAAGATTTTTTTCTCTGTTTAACAAAGTAAAAAGGAAGAAGTATAGATTGACAATTGTAGTGGTGGAGTTAGGGTATAAAAAACTTATTGAAAGTATAAACTGAAAGAAGAAGGTTTCAACTTTCCATAGGAGGCGGTGAGTTGCGGAGAACGCTAGAAAGCCAAGGAAGAGGGAGGTGCATAAAACCCTGGCTCTCATCAAAATTCTTTCCCAAGTATTATATAACCCATTTTTTATTTTTCTACCTGAAATTGCCATCTCCAGGCTTGACTCCAACACAATGAACTTCTTGTGGGATGATTCAGAGGACAATGTATGGAGTGTGGGGCTTTGTTTGTCTCTAGATATAAACTTAGTTAACATACTATTAATAGTAGAAAATGGCTTAGGAACGGTCTATATTAGATTGTAATTTCCTCTAATTAGTTCCTAACCCCAGATCACTTTTTGAAAACAAACAGAACATACAAACAAACAAACAAACAAACAAACAAACTGATTTTCTAAAATATTCAAATAAAATTAAAGAAACGATTCCCAAATCAGTAAAATACTACTTAGTACAACCTGTGACATCTTTAGAATGGCCTCTCAACTCCTTGATGATTGCAGGTGGCTGGGAGACGCTGCAAACTATCAAGGTTCTGTCAGATGCACCATATGCAAGTAAATTCGAACTCATGTGTCCAAACTTCAAGGCCATCACTGAAAATAACACCATATTAGTTTGCATTGTTTGAAACAATAACCTGCCCGTCACATATGATCCAACCTTAAGAAAAATTGACAATGAAAGAATTAACAGTTTCCAAATCAATCAGAAAAGCACCTGAAGATTTACAAGTGTCAAAAATACAGTGCATTCCCACAAAGGAATAAGCTGGTTCAACCTTCCGAAGTAGATGATCAGAATCACTTAAACTCGAGCTGAAACTTGTACGGTGACTAGAAGCTTAGTTGAAGTCACATAGATCTGGCATTGAGGGGCACAAAATTATTAAATACATGACAGAGGAAAATACAACTGCTATCCACAGATTCAAGTAAGACTAAAATAGCATGTTAGTCAAAGTCTTGTCAATGGAAGGATTCTGATGAAAACACACGTACATGTAACAATGCAGACATACCCTGCTAGAGCTCCAACTTTCTCACCCCAAATCTATGTCGATCTTTGAGCATGTGAGAAGCATTGTTTACACTTTATTAATAATAATCAAAATAACAAGCATAATATCTAATAATTACATGTGAGAAGCATTGTTTACACTTTACCTGTGTGCATGTGTCAAAGAAACAAGGGAGATTGTCGTACTAGCATTTCTCCCTCTAATGGGGCTTCAATAACTTCAAACTCAGCACCCTTATAGCTTACCTAGTAAGGAATTGAAACCTTGGCCGGCGCGGCAACACCACTCCACTGTTTTCTCTTTTTTCCTTTTCATTCACTTGTTATTGATTTCTCCTTTTTAGGACATCGGGGTTTAGATGAGCAGCTAGAGCAAAAAAATCCCGCTTAAATTTTCGTTATTTCCCACTTAAGTTTTCGTTATATTTTTAGCAAAGTGATTTTTGTTTTTGACAATTTAATTATTTTCCCTTTTTGTTTATCAACTCTGTAATATATACACAAGCGTTAGAAAATATACAAGAAACATTACATAATATTTACCAACGGATACTTGTATTGCTAACGGTTACTAAATGTTGGTGCATTAACTAACGGATGTATATATGTTGGTAATGAAAAATACCAATAGTTGCAAAATAGCCCAAATGGTGTAGTGGAGGGGATATTAGGACAACTAGTAGAGCACCTATGCTCACAAATGCTATCGGTGACCTCCAATCTAATGGTAGGTTAAGTTTAAACTTTGATGGCGTATTGAGAAAAATTATTGAATTATTGGTTAAGGTATATATCAGTTTAAGATTATAATGTAATTTCATATTGGTTATCCAAACAAAAATTAAAGAGATAGTAAACTCGTTCAAGCATCTTAAACATTCAAAGAAGATGATCCTTGTAATATATAGCCTATTACAAATCCATACTTAAAACAACATAAACCACCAACAAGCATTTCGAATGCGGTTTCTCTACATCAGTGCAAAACACATTAAATAAGCATGATCAATAATAATTACAAATCAACTCACTCAACATATCCTCCTCTATTCTACTATATTCATTTTTTTCGCTAATAATAATGAGTCCTATTACTGACGAACCCCATATTGTGTTGGGCAGACTAAAAAAAAAACAATTATTACAAGTGTGCCATTGGTCCTAAAAAGTTAAAAAAAAAACAAATATTACAAGTGTGACATTGGTCTCAAAAAATTGAATTCGAAAACCCCAAGCTTAAACGACCCGGCTAGAGTCGCTTTCATTGTCTAAACCAACGATGTGGTCACCGTTTTGGTCGAGTCCCCAACGATGTGGCCACACCGCTTGAACTTAGTCCAAATGGTGTGGCCCACATCGGGGACTCAAACGGTTAATCATCGTTTGAAGACTTAGTCAAATCAAAGCGGTGTGGCCACACCGGGTCAAGAGGCCAAAAACGTAATTTTATATTTTTTCAAAGTTCAAATCCTTAACAATGTGGCCACACCGCTTGGACTAAGTCTCCAACGATATGGCTTGGCACATAAATCCCAAACGGTGTGGCCATTACCATTTGGGATTTGAACTTTTGAAAAATATAAAGTTCGTTTTTGGCTTCTTGACCGGTATAAGGCACACCGCTTGGACTAAGTCTCAAACGCCAAAAACGTAACTTTATATTTTTCAAAGTTCAAATCTCAAACGGTGTGGCCACACCGTTTGGACCATGGACCAAAATATCGACGATATATCTGATATATTGCCGATATATATCGGTATTTTGGTACACCGATATCGACATTTCCGACATATATCCACCGAATATAGTACCATTTTTTTCCGATATATATCGGAATTTCCGATATAAAGGTTTATATCGCCGATATAATCGATATATCCGATATTTATGATATATATCGTTTGACTTTTTGACCATTTTTTAATATAAATCCGATATTTCCAATATATTTCCGATATATTTATGATATTTCCGATATATCCGATATTTCCGATATTTTAAATAGTTTGGACTGATCACAAAAAAAATGGATATATCGGATATATCCGATATATATCGGTTTTTAGATACACCGATATATTCATCGATATCGATATTTTGAACCTTGGTTTGGACTAAGTCTCAAACGATGTGGCCAAGTCGTTTGGGACTCAGTCCAAACGGTGTGGCCACATCGTTGGGTTTGCACAATGAACGGCACTTGTAATAATTGTTTTTTTTATTGGCGTCTGCACAACACAATATTGGGTCTGTCAATAACAAATACCATAATAATCCGGAGTGATATACCTTTTTTACCCCTTCGACACATAAACAACCGGTTGCAAGTGGTAAAATGAGTGGCCCAAAAACGTGCGTAGCAAAACATCTCGCGCATGAAGCCCTCAAAAATTGATAGCCCCTTAAAAAGCAAAATCTCGTTTCACTTTCCTCTGTTTCGAGACTATTTCTTCTGGTAAACTTACTTTAACTAATCTTCTTCACTCATTCCCACCAGGTAATTTTTGTTGTCTCAATGTTTAAATCTCTATTCATTCCAGTAGTTAAGCGTTCATCTATCATATGCTGTTCTACATCATTTAGAAATCTAAGTTTATCTATAACAACCCCATGTCCATTTGATCATGCAAGAGTCGTTTCTTCAAATGCCCATTTGAAACTATTAATATCATCTTTTGTTCCAAATCTCATCATTTTATCAAAATCAGATTCTTTTCAACATTTAAAGACTGCCCCTTATTGTTCTTCAACCTCATTTTGCTTAGAAAGTTCGACAGAGGAGAATTGTGTTGGTTTGGATAAGGTTTATGAAACTATTATGGGCAATTGTAAGCCGGAACAATGTATGGATGGGGCTCTTGACTTGGTTGGTGTAAAATTAACTACGGAATTGGTAAACGAGGTGCTTCGGAAACTTCATTTCGAGGAAAAGATTGCGTTTAGATTTTTTACGTGGGCGGGTCATCAAGAAAACTATGCACATCAACCTCAGACATTTAATGAGATGATTGATATATTGTCCAGCACAAAGTATAAAGGTAAAACAGTTTCGAATAGTTTGTGATTTACTTGATTATATGAAGAGAAATGACAAGAATATGGTGCCTGTTGATGTGCTTCTTGTTATATTGAGGAAATATACGGAAAAACATCTGACACATCTTCAGAAATTTACGCACAAGAAGAAAATAAGGGTAAAGACTCAGCCGGAGATCAATGCGTTTAATTTGTTGTTAGATTCTTTGTGCAAATGTTGTTTAGTTGAAGAAGCCGAAGGCATGTTTCAAAAGGTTAAGAGCAGGGTGAAGCCAGATGCAAACACATATAATATCTTGTTCTTTGGGTGGTGTAGGGTAAGAAATCCTATGAGAGGAATGCAAGTATTGGAAGAAATGATCAAATTGGGTCATACTCCTGATAATTTTACTTATACTACTGCAATAGACACATTCTGCAGAGCTGGGATGGTGTCCGAGGCAGTTGCCCTCTTTGAGTTCATGAGGACTCGAGGTTCAACAATGTCATCACCCACTGCTAAGACTTACGCAATCATGATTATTGCTCTTGCTCAGTCTGATAGAATGGAGGAGTGCTTTAAACTTATAACAGATATGAGCAGTAGCGGTTGTCTTCCTGATGTTTCAACCTACAAAGAACTCATTGAAGGATTGTGTTTAGCTGGAAAGATTGAAGACGCTTACAAATTTTTGGAAGATATGGGGAGCAAAGGATACCCAGCTGATATTGTCACTTATAACTGTTTCCTTAAGGTTCTTTGCAACCTCAAGAAGGCAGATGAAGCACTTAAGCTTTATCTGAGAATCATTGAAGTGGGTTGTGTGCCTAGTGTACATACATTTAATATGCTGATAGCAATGTATTTTGAGGTTGGCCAACCAGATGGGGCATTTGAGACTTGGGATGAGATGGAGAGGAGGGGCTGTGCACGAGACATCGAAACTTACTGTGTAATGATTGAGGGGTTGTTTGCTTGTAATAATGTAAAGGATGCTTGTTTTCTTTTGCAAGATGTGGTGAATAAGGGGATGCAATTTCCGTACCGGAAGTTTGACTCATTTCTTATGAAGCTTTCTGCGGTTGGTGATCTCCAAGCTATCCATAGACTTTCAGAACATATGAGGAGCTTTTACAACACTGCCATGGCTAGACGCTTTGCTCTTACCCAGAAGCGTAAGAGTATGAGTATAAGAAGAAACTAAACCAACATTTCTAAATGCAAACTCCCCTTGTTTCCAAATTTTTGAGGAATGAAGAAAGCGGTTGTGCCACCATATGCAATCTTTCACCGCTATTTTACTAGTTGATGAGTATTTGTTTACTGGTAAGAACTATAAAGTAACAAATGCTCTTGCATTGCAGCTTCTCACAGCAGTTATGGTGCTGGAGCATGACTAAGTTCAAACAAGTTCTGCTTTTGGTAGGCCGTCTAATGCTATTAAATTCTTCAGGACTCGGAGCCGGTTGATTCACCTTTGAATTGCAGCAATTGTATGTGCAATGAATGCAATCAGGAAATTCGAATATATTTTGGGAACAAGACACCCTACTTGTGGTTCTGCAAACTATGTGATGAGAGAGATTCTTTTTACTGCTCAGCTTTCTGACCATTCTTTAAAGTCTAATCATTACAAAGAAGTTCTTAACTCTGTAGCTATTCATCTCTGACCTGTTCCTGCACCAAAGATCAAGATCTGTGCCAGAGAAAACCTGGGATTGCAGGCATTGGAACCAGTTTTAGAGATCATGAAGGTAAATTTCAAAGTGATTCTTAGATGAAATATTGGCATTGAAACAAGATACAGTGTTGAACTACATGTATATAAGTGGTTATTAGAAGATGCTTACCTTTTTACTTTACTCGTGATTGTCTTAAGCCAGTCATTTCAAATTTTACTTTAGTCAAGAGTTATTAACTAGTAATTGTTAAATACTCCTGGCAGGTCCGATGTATTATAAGAAACATAGTTAGAGATTGGGCATCAGAGGTACTTATCCATCTCTATTTTTTCATGTGGGCCTCAAGGCTTTTATGTCCCTTTTTTCATTTCCGTTATACTATGCATATTCATTGCAGGGAGAGAAAGAACAGGATCATTGCTACACTCCTATTCTTGAAGAGCTTGATCGCCTATTTCCCAATCGATCTAGAGACAGGTATTCTAGTTCGTACTGTTATCTTTAGAGAACTATGGGAAACTGTTGTCTATTTTCCAAAGCATGTGAGCACATAATTTATTTATTTATTTTAGTTGACTAATTGAATAATTTTTATAGTCCTCCTTGCTGTTTAGTTCCTGGTGCTAGACTTGGGAGATTGACTTGGGAGATTTCATGCCTTGGTTTGTATCTAACACTGAATCAGTAGTAAATGGAAATCATCTTTTGCAATTTCCTTATAAATGGCTGTCTCTTTTATATTTCTAAACAGGTTTCATAAGCCAGGGAAATGAGTTCTCATACTATATGATGATCTGCTCTATGTTTATTCTAAACCAGTAAGAAGTCTGTGATTTTTTTTTTTTTTTTTTAAAATATCTCCTTTGTATGCATCTTCTATATTTACATGGATTCCACTTTCTTTAAAACTGTTATTTTCTTTCTGTCTCTCTCTCCCCCCAGTAGCACTGAAACTGTTGGGGAGTGGACAGTTCATCCTTGGATCCACAGCAATTGCAACTCTCTTTCAGACAATGACCAACTTTGGGCCGTTTCATTTCCAGATATTCACCCTGCCAGGTATTCATACAAGCTTTCCTGAGGTTTCATTCAATCTCTGCTGTATATCAATATCCAAATACAATTGTTTAGGAAGAGGACAATAAGAAATTAAATCCAAATTGATATTGGAAACCCAAAAAATTATTAGAAAACATCTGATCAATCCAAGTTAGTCTTCTCTGAGATAGCATACTTCTTGATCAAAATGCCTTGACGAATCAATCCACCTTTGAAATTTAAGTTTGGAAACCTGTTGAGGGCCACTTTTCTCAAAAAGCCCTATTTGCTTGAGAGAGGCACAACAATGTATATGAAAAGGACTGGTTGTGGGGCAAACACACTAGTGGCTTTACTAAGAGACACTCACATAAGGACAACCAGTTCCTAGTGGCTTTACTACTAGATGCTTGCAGATCATCTCATATTGAAATGGAATATGTAAATTATAACATAAGATTTTAGTTTCCTTTTTTTAAATGAAAATGAAACTTATTAATTTTTCTTCGTATGATAGAAGGCATTTTCAAAAACTTATTTTACAAGTCATATTTATTCTTTAGCTGGTTAACTTGCACTCCTTTGGTGTATGTCCTTGTAACCTAGTCTAATACATCTTCACATTTTTTTTTATTCTGTTGTTAAAAAAGAACATAAACATACACGTAAACATAAGAGCCCAGGATAGTAACTTTTGACTTACTTTTGTGAACAGTGCCGGCATTACTGAAGGGTTTTCTATGTGTGGTGGGGACTTTGTTGAAGTATACAGTGATTCAAACCAGGAAGGTATGCCACATGATGTCGTCTTTTTCTTAATTTTGTAATATATTGCGGTATTGCCTATTGAAGCTGTTATTTTTTTTTGTTTGATATGTAATTTTGTAATATATTGCCTATTCAAACTGTTAGGAATTTTTGAGCACTATGAAAATCCAATGTGGCCAACCTATCCTGATTTCACCTCTGCAGTTATCTCTTAATACATGTCATTAACTTACATTTTGTCTAAACTAAATGTTTAAATTAGTGATATATTGGTGAGGCGCTCATAAATCCTATGAAACTAGGTCAATGGGACTAACTCACAGACCTCTCTCAGCAGATGCTTCTTTACTTCATTATATGAACTTTGAAAGAACACGAACATCAGTTTTTGTCTGGATTGTTTAAGATTAATGATGAGTCCTAGAATGACTTTTTTTGAATTCTGTGAATCGAACAGTCTGTACCCTGCAACACTGCCTCTGGGTGGATAGATGACGTATCTGAACTTGGTTACTGTTTTCCAGTGGTGTGTGCCATGGGTGTGACTTGATCCCACTTAAGGTATCATGAATGTGGTGAGGTGTGTACCTACCATCAGTTTGACCAATGATCTATTTCCAGTCTCTACAGTTTGAGCTTTTAGAACGACTGGTTCCCAACATGGTATCAAAGCAGTTTGAACCTAGGAGGTTGCAAGTTCAAGTCTGCTAAGTAGTTTTTACTAATCAGAAGTTTATTCAGCGGGATCTCTTGTGTGTGTGTGTGTGGTGGGGTGTTGGTTGACAGGCACCCCATTTGTATGTGTGATGAATCTTTCTTATATCTCTCTTAGGACCTGTTTCCTTTTATCTTTCTTTTTTTCTTTTATAAAGCAAGTAGCAAGGTTCCCAAGGTCAGGGCAGACCCTTGAGTGAGATTATAGAACGTCAACTATGCATGGGAACTTATTCTTTGGCTGCGGTGGTAAAATCATATGCTGAGTTCAGGGTAGGTTAGTATTTTGTAATTTTTTGTTTTTTTGGGTAGCATATATGTGGAGTCATTGTTGATAGTTTGTTAATTGATTGATTTAATTAGTATGATTGTTTTTTTGAGTTCATTATTTGTTTTGTGATTTTTTTGGAATTAGAGGATTTGTGGAGCGGCACTAGGAAATTATTGAGTGAAGTCATCGTCACTAAAGCTTGTTATTGTATTTTGAAGATTCGGGATTGTTTGGAAAATCGTATAGAAACTTGTAACCCTTAGTATTTCTGAATTTGTAACCCTTAAAACTTGTAATCCTTAGTAAATCTGAATTTGTAACCCTCAAAACTCATTTGAAGTTATATGTATGGTTCAATGAATATAATAATTTTTTAGGCATTTGATTATGTTTATTTTACTCGTCAAATGGTATGAAAAAGCATTGGTAATTTTATTTGCTTCTATATGAAACCAGGAGGTTCAGGACAGGATTTTTTTTACCATATCAACACATTAGTAACAGTTGTACACCGTTGCAAAGCAAAAAATAAATGTTAAAGCATTTATCAATAATTATTACAAATCAAAATGCGCAATGTTTTTTAATGGTTAGTAATTATGAATCTGCAACGGTTAATAACAGTTGGAAAATTTGGTTTGCAACGTTTTTTAACAGTTAGTAATTGTCACTCTGCAACGGTTAATAACCGTTGGAAAATTTGGTTTGCAACGCTTTTTAACTGTTACAAATATTTCCAACACTTTACCCACGCTCTATTTGCAATGCTTTTTAAGCATTGCAACAATTTGTCGTTAGTAATAGCCTGTTATAGTGTAGTGGCGTCTATGGTATTTAGTCATTTTGAAATTTGGGTCATGACATTACCACTATATTTTTCGTTTGTGTATGATCACTTATACCTTGAAAGAATATATTTGAGGTACTAATATCAATTGCATGTGTAGGCAGCAACATCCTAACTAGTTTGGCTCCTTGCATGACTAACTTCACAACATATCAGGCGCGCAACTCGCAATTCACACACCCAATGAAATCAGGCATGTCATCTTAATTGTATCTACTTGACCCAAGAACCTCTTTTGGCAGCTTCAAACCAGTACCGCAGTACGTCTTTAGAATGGTCAAGAAATGTGTTACGGAACTATGAAAACTTGCGAACATAAAGTTCATCTCCTTAATTCAATTAACGTGCGTTAAATATCCTTAACAAATGCATTCATGTAAATCATATAAATCACTAATAATAATGTAAAACCAGTTCTTAAAATAGATCAAACAATTTGAAGGTCTTAAATATCCTTAACAAATCAGTAGACAGGTGTTGAAACATCATTGCCTAAATCAGAAGCAAACTACTATGAGCTCCTACTTAAAACCTAACACGACAGTAAATTAAATATTGTCTAAAACCATAAACAAAGGACTAAATCTTTGTAACTTGAAGTTCTAAACAATGCACTCGAATACTTGACTTTTAATAAGCCAATCAGCCATACTCTGATATGCTTTTTCTGTCAAGTGAACTCCATCCCAATTTATATATTGATCCGATCGAAACATGCAAAACTCCTTCCATCCCAAGCACATACTCATCAAACTAAAGTTGTAGTCACCTCCAGTTCCGCAACATACTTTTAGAATAGACTTTGTTTCAAATCCTAAAACTCAGAAAAAGAAACTAAGTTAATATTAGAATTAATTCATTAGTACTTGACATTGCTTCAGACATATTCAGTGTATAAACTTACCAAGTTGTGGAGCATTGGTAAGAACCCATTCAGCAGCTTGATAGTAATCAGCATACACTATTGCCACATTAGGGTACTCTAACCTTAATTGTTGCAAGGCATTTTGTAGATACTGATTGTGATACCTGGCAAAAGTGTTAAGACCCTTCAAACAACCTTTGTCATCGTAAGAAGTTGAATCGTTGTTTTTAAAGAGCGTAAGGTACATAGGTGAGCATCCAATTGGAAAATTCCCAGGAACAACTAATCGAGTAGCTCCAAGGTCAATCAGTTTCTGCATCCAGCACCCAATATCAAAGCAATTTCAGTTAGTCTTTTGCATGCTAGCTTAAATTAATTATACGTAGTAAATCAGCAATACATATATCTCCAAACAATATTATTGATATATATAACTAAATCTTACCTTGGCAACGTCTCTGATGTTGTTAACCACAAGAGGCACTAAAGCAGTGGCATCCTCGATGCTTTTACCTTGTAAAAAGGCATAGTTGTAATCATTACCTCCAGTTTCGCCCACCATGAAGAGAGACCCTTTGAGTATGTTATATGTCTCGCAATCTACAAATAACCAATAAAAGAAATAAATTAGTTATGAGACTGTACAAGTATTCAAAGTTCATATAACATTCAATTCAATAGTATGATAAATCTCATTACTTTTGGCAGTCTCACAGAGGTTCTGGTAATGGGCCAAGAACCAATCCAGTTGAACAAGAAGAGAGCTATTGGTGACCGGTGAAAGAATTCCGTTCTGAAGCAAGACTGAAGTGTTAAGTGCTGTTGATCCTGCTACGGCAAAATTCACTCCATGATTGAATGAAACAGCAGGTTCACCAGGTTCCAGGTACGGATTCGGAGTAGGTAAACCAAGTTCCAGGTACGGCTTCGGAGTAGGTAAACCAAGTGCTTGTGCTGCAAAATCATCAAATTAATACACACGATAATGACTAAACTGTATCTACACTATAAGGTACCCAATGATATATCAACAAACGATTAATAAGTGTCTTAGGGAAATCCATCTTGTGGTAGTTCAGTTATGGGTGCCAGTATTCTTGGGAGGTTCGTGTACCAAAAGCCTCCAAAGAATAGAGACGTTGATGTTTGTGAGAGCTCCTTTAATCCAATCCATCCAAATACTATTAAACCCAAATTTATTTAAAACAGCACACATATACAAATTCTCCCATTAGCTTTATCTTATGACTCCCCTCAGTCTGGGTATCGATTTTTGTCCTAACTTTCACGTCCGGTTTTGAATAGGCTCGTAATTAAAAAACAGACCCACTTTCTTATGATTATGATTATGAAAAGGTTACGACAACAGTCAACATACTCACCACGCATGGCAGTTCACAAACCCAAGAGTATACCATGCATGCAACATGTTAAAAAGGAAATTTTAAATAAACATACACTTACCAATAAAATCAATCATAAGACGACCATTGGAGCATCGACCAGTGGGTTCACCAATAAGTTTCTGACCATAAGGGTTGTGGGCGCAAGGAGAGCGTGGACCAGCAGGCTCAAGGATCTGATTTCCAGTATCTGAAATTGAGTCGCCAAACTGAAAAATCCCATCGTACTTGCATCTTTGTGGTTCTGGTTGTGGTCTAAGGGGGCGTGGCTGTGTTCTTGATCTGTGGGTACGTGCATCACATTGAAGAAGGGCAATAAAAAAACTTGACAGAACCAAAAAGAGAACTAAACTTGTCTTCGCCATAATTGAACTAAGATTTAATATTGGTACGGTAGAGGGTGAAGCTTGTATTTATATAGACATAAGGGTGTCCTAGTTTTAACAGGATTATACACTCATTAAAATTCGTTGTCCTGATGATGCTCGAATTCTCCCTAGATGACAATTAGGATTTAAAACTTCTACTTGGAGTGGTCGAGTGGAATATTCCAGTAGATAATTTGGACTTTTAGGTCCAAACGTGATAGACCAATTTTCAATATTGTGACTGTCTTTCATCTCCACGACTCTAAATGTTTCCCCACTTTGCCGAATATTATGAAGTAGAGAGAAAATCTGTGCCTGGAATGTCCATTTTTAGTTCTACCGTGTAAAAGTCTTTAAAGTAGGGAATGACACTACAATCCCTTCTGTGTTGCTAACAAAAGTACTACGTAATGTTAGAAGTAAAATACGCGATAAAAATTCTATCCCGAGTAGTACTAGACTTGGCCAACAAATCTGCCGCTCTATTCTTTTCCATATACACGTGGGACACACTAACCCAACCCTCTGATTCATGAGCCTCCACTGTATTGAGGCAGTACCAAGGACTTACCTCCTGTCTGTTTATCACTTGGGCGGACTCTTAGAGAATTGATTCAACCAGAATCATATTACAGTTCACACTTAGAGCTGCGGAAGACCCCTCTCTATTCCTTTTATCTCTTGGATAATCACCGAACGTAAGTTCACATTACCCATGTATAAGAGTATAGGAGACCCCTCATGGTTCCTCAAAATACCACCATATCCGGCACAGTCTTCAGTCACCGATCCATCAGCATTAATCTTGACGAACCCAAATGGTGGTTTGGTCCACTTAACTAGCTCATACGATCGCTGCCTTATGCTGATCTCAATTCCAAGTCTCGCAATCAAATTCCTTGTCGCTGACGAGGAGTCCTCAGTGGACTTGATAACTCGCTGCAAGTAAGTTTTCATCTTCTCAATGATGTATCTGCTAATCGAATCAGCAGTGTGAGCTTTGTTCCTAAACCTCCTGCTATTCCTCTCGTTCCAAATCCCATACACAGTTGCACAAATCATAACTCTGATTATCTCACTCGAGATCCAGTTCGTTCTAGTTATGCGCAACAGAAACTGCCACTCAGCAGAGGATTCGCGCACCACTCCCAGCCCCAGTTTGTCTTTGACCACAGCCCAAATCTTTTTTGTGAAAGCACAATTGAAGAAAAGATGCTTCAAACTTTTGGAAGGTGCTTGTTACACAAACAACACTCTGAATGAGAGAGAAGTTTCCTATGAATCAGCCGATCTTGGGTTGCCAGGCATCCTGCAAATAGTTGCCAGGTGATGAAAGAATGCTTCGGAACATTGTATTTGCCCCACACCAATTTATACCAACCAACCTTTTCTCTCATCTTATTGATGGACATATAAGCTGACTTTGTGGAGAACCTACCTGAGCTTGTAGCAATCCACACTACCAAGTCCTGAGCCATATTGACGTTGATGGAAGTCTGCAAAATTTTTTATTTTAACTCACCGTCTGGCAAGTTGAGGACCTTATCGTTCCAAGTACCGTTCGTGATCAGATCACTCACTTTAGCATCATCTGGTTCATGGATGAAATTTCTAGCTTGTGCATTGTGAATAAGCAACATAGAGGATATCCAAGGATCGTGCCATAAACTTGTACCTTCCCGTTAGCAATCAAGCATCTAATATACTTTCGAAAGCAATCTTCCTATGTTTGGGATACTCCTCCAAACCCACGAACAATCCCAAGGAATCTTCATAGTCCGAAATGTTTCTATCGAATGTGGTACTCCCAATTCCACTTCGTCCACGAGTTAGTTTCATCCTTAGTAGCAACCTTGAACACCAACCCACGATATCTTTGCTTTGTTCCATACCCTAGGATCAATAATACTTCAGCCCACCTTCCTCTTTTATGCAACCTCAAAGTTGCATGACTAGCTTTATGCATCTTCACTTGCACGTAATCTCCGGACCACGTAAATCTGTTACGAGTTTAGCAACCTTGTCCAAAACACCTCTTGAAAGGATGAAAATCTTAAGCCCAATATATATGAAAAGAGGATAGGATAGGCGTGAGAGCCGTAATCTGCCCACATAAGATAAGGACCTGTTCTTCCAGTTGGACATTCTCATGGTGATTTTTTCAATCAATGGCAAGCAATCCTTGGTACTGATTCTAGCTGTAGTGAGCGGCAACCCCATATATTTGATGGGAGTGGTGGCCAGTTGAACCCCCAATAAGCGTTAAGTCTCTACTGGTCGCCCTCAACTTGGTCCCCATTCTCATTTATCTTTCGACATTACGATCTTCAGATTTTAACTGCTTAGCAAGCATATATTGTAAAGTTCCCATTTTACTTGGAAAACATTTACATGCAAATTAATGGAAATGACGAATTAAAATTAAAAGAGAGTTCAGAAACAACAGAAGAAAAGATTTCATTTCGAAATCAGAAAATTTATTGCTATAGAAGTTTATTTTTGGTAACCTAATATATAACAATTTTTTTCTTTTTTGTGGGGGTAAACTAATATACATCAGGGTTTTTTTTTTTTTTTGGTAACCTAATATACACCATTTTTTTTTTATAATCTAATATAAAATGTCTCTGACATAATCATGTCGGTATTTGAAACCTGGAAAATGTCGACAATGTGCTGCACGGTCCCCGAAAGAATCCAATCTACTCTTTTTGCAAACAGGGCATAAACCACCGTCAGAGTACAAATGAATAATGAGATGGTACCGGAGAATAGAACGATACTTCACCGGCGACGTATGCTATTCAAGTTCCTCCATCGGAATAGCAAATAGAAAATCCTTTACGTGTTCCAACTGCAAACATCCCATGACTACTTTTTGACGAGCAGATAAATCAAACTCCCTCTTGAGACCTGCAACAATCCCAACGCTTCCGCCAAAACGTGTTGTGGTTTTGAAGGGACGTTAACATTTACAACCAGAGAATTGAGGTCAAAATCGGGTAGGTAGAGACTCAATTAATGCACTGCTAACAACATCAAGAATCTCATCCAAAGACACTAGACCACAACTCCTAAGAATGTGGTTCTGAAGCTTAGAAGTCTAAAAACGGGATGCCACAAAAGCAAATGTTGAGACATCAGCGGCACATAAATACCTAAACCACCCAGACGTAATGGGAGTGTCGATAAACGCCACTCCAAATTGCCTCAAACATCAGTTTTTTTTTTTTTTTTTTTGGATAACATAATATACACAATTTTTTTTTGGTAACCTAATATACACCATTTTTTTTTGGTAACCTAATAAAAAATGTCTCTGACATAATCATGTCTGTATTTGAAACTTGCAAAATGTTGACAATGTGCTGCATGGTCCCCGACATAATCCAATCTACTCTTTTTGCAAACAGGGCATAAACCACCGTTAGAGTACAAAGGAATCATGAGTCGGTACCGGAGAATAGAACGATACTCCACCGGCGACATACGCTTTCCAAGTTCCTCAATTAGGATAGCAACTAGAAAATCTTTTATGTGTTCCGACTGCAAGCATCCCATGACTGCCATTTGACGAACAAATAAATCAAACTCCCTCTTGAGACAAGCAACGTCTTGAAACAAACAAATAAATCCTACCGTAGAATAATTCCGCCAAAACGTATTGTGGTTTGGAGGGGACGGTAGCATTCACAACCAGAGAATTGAGGACAAAATCAGGTAGGCAGAGACTCAGTGCACGACTAGCAACATCAAGAATCTCATCCAAAGGCATTGGACCACAACTCCTAAGAACGTGGTTTTGAAGCTCAGAAGTCTAAAAACGGGATGGCACAAAAGCAAATGTAGTGACATCAGTGACACAATAAATACCTAAACCACCCAGACATAATGGGAGTGTCGATAAACGCCACAACAAATTGCCGAAGACATCAGTTTTTTTTTTTTTTTTTTTTTTTTGGTGACATTATATACACAATTTTTTTTTTTTGGTAACCTAGTATACATCATTTTTTTTGGTAACCTAATAGAAAATGTCTCTACCATAAGCATGTCGGTATTTGAAACCTGGAAAATGTCGACAATGTGTTGCATGGTCCTCGAAAGCATCCAATCTACTATTTTTTGCAAGCAGGGCATAAACCACCGTCATATATGGTACAAAGGAATCATGAGATGGTACCGGAGAATAGAACGATACTCCACCGGCAACATACGCTGTCCAAGTCCCTCCATTTGAATAGCAACTTAAAATTCTTTACGTGTTCCGACTTCAAACATCCAATGACTGACTTTTGACGAGAAGATAAATCAAACTCTCTCTCAAGACCAGTAACAATCCTACCGTAGAATGCTTCCGGCAAAACAGTTGTGGTTTTGAGGAGACGGTTGCATTCACAACCAGAGAATAATTGAGATCAAAATCGGATAGGCAGAGAATCAATGCACTGCTAGCAACATCAAGAATCTCATCTAAAGGCACTAGACCACAACTTTTAAGAATGTGGTTCTGAAGCTCAAAAGTTTAAAAATGGGATGCCACAAAAGCAAATGGGGAGACATTAGTGGCACAATTAATGCCTAAACCACCCAGACGTAATGGGAGTGTCTATAAACGACACTGCAAATCGCAGAAGGCATCATTTTTTTTTGGTAACCTAATATACATCGGTTTTATTTTTGGTAAAATATTATACACCATTTTTTTTTTGGTAACCTAATGTACATCCGTTTTTTTTTTTGGTAACCTAATATAGATCAGTTTTTTTTTTTTTTTTTTTTGTAACCTAATGTTTTTTTTTTTTTTTTTTTTTTTTTTATCGTAACTTAATATACACCATTTTTTTTTTGGTAACCTAATATACCTCAGTTTTTTTTTTTTTTTTTGGTAACCTGTATACACCATTTTTTTTGTTTTTTGATAACCTATTATAAACTATCTCTGACATAATCATATCGGTATTTGAAGCCTGGTAAATGTCGACAATGTGATGCAGGGTCTCCAAAAGCATCCAATCTACTCTTTTTTCCAACAGGGCATAAACCACCGTCAGAGTACAAAGGAATCATAAGACAGTACCGGAGAATAGAACGATACTCCACCGGCAACATACACTGTCCAAGTTCCCCTATCGGAATAGCAAGTAGAAAATCCTTTATGTGTTCCGATTGTAAACATCCCATGACTGCCTTTTGACGAGCAGATAAATCAAACTCTCTCTCGAGACGAGCAACAATCCTACCATAGAACGCTTCTGCCAAAATGTGTTGTGGTTTTGAAGGGACGATAACATTTACAACCAGAGAATTAAGGTCAAAATCGGGTAGGCAGAGACTCATTAATGCACTGCTAGCAACATCAAGAATCTCATCCAAAGGCACTGGATTACAACTCCTAAGAATGTGGTTATGAAGCTCAGAAGTCTAAAAACGAGATGCCACAAAAGCAAATATAGAGACATCAGTGACACAATAAATACCTTAAACCACCCTGACAGAATGGGAGTGTCGATAAACACCACTGCAAATCGCCGAAGCCATCAGTTTTTTTTTTTTTTTTTGGTAACTTAAAATGCATTTTTTTTTTGGGTAAGCTAATATAAAATGTCTCTGACATAATCGTGTCGGTATTTGAAACTTGGAAAATGTCGACAATGTGCTCATGGTCCCCGAAAGAATCCAATCTACTATTTTTGCAAACAGGGCATAAACCACCGTCAGAGTACAAATGAATCATGAGTCGGTACCGGATAATAGAACGATACTCTACCGGCAACATATGCTGTCCAAGTTCCTCCATCGGAATTGCAAGTAGAAAATCATTTATGTGTTCTGAATGCAAACATCCCATGACTGCCTTTTGACGAGCAGATAAATCAAACTCCCTTTCGAGACCAGCAACAATCCTACCGTAGAACGCTTTCGCCAAAATGTGTTATGGCTTTGAGGGGACGGTTGCATTCACTACCCGAGAATTGAGGTAAAAATCGGGTAGACAGAGACTTAATGCACTGCTAGCAACATCAAGAATCTCATCCAAAGGCACTGGACTACTACTCCTAAGAATGTGGTTACAAGCTTCGAAAGTCTAAAAACCTGGATGCGAAAAAGCAAATGTAGAGACATCAATGGCACAATAAATACCTAAACCACCCAGACGTAATGGGAGTGTCAATAAAGGCCACTTTAAATTGCCAAAGCCATCATTTTTTTTTTGGTAACTGTACGCACAAAAATGTGTACCTAGGTCTATGCAATTGATTTTAGAGTCGCCACTAACTTTATTAAGGAAAAGTTGAGTAAAACCTATGTGAAGGACTAGCCCTCGAAACTAGATGATTATTGGGTTCGGAGTCAAGGATGCGTTATTGGGAAGGTGTTAGGCACCCACACACTTTCGCTTTGGTAAAACCAGCCTTACTTCTTTTGAGGTGTAATGTTTTGAGATAGGTGAATGAAGAAAGCTTGAAATTTTATTGCCATGTTGGATGATCTTCACTAAATTATTTAAAGACCTAATAACTATATGTTATATAAAACTAAAAAAAAAAAATATGCAATGCTAAATGAAACAAAAGAGAAAAGAAAGATGTCACCTTGTTTGGAATGTTGCCTCATATTGATTGTAGATTGATTGATTGATTGTTGATCTTGATTGATTGTTGATGAATGATGATGATAAATTTGATTTTGAATTGACAACTTTGATTTTTGGATTGAAACAATTGATTTGAGAGAAGAAACAACTTTTGATGAAATGGAGCTTCTACTCAAGATTGAACTAGGGGAAAAGATGACTAAAATGAAGAACTAGAAAGAAAGATTGAAGAACACTTAAGAAACTGAAGAACACTAAAGAAAAGACTACTAGGCTATTAGCTATGAATAACTAGCTGAAGATGTTTTTTGTGGGTGAATGAGACCCCTATTTATAGTTTTTTGGGATGGATTTCAATATGGTAATGATTTTGATCTAATGGCTGAGTGTTGATGAAGAAAAATCCAATGGCTTGATATCTTTCTGGATGCACCTCCTAAATCTGGCCCTTGATTCAAGATGTGGGATAAGGGGTGCGATCTTGGCCCTCGATTTTTGGATCTTTTAGATGGATTAGGGCAAGCAAATGATGAGACTCAGTTCTTGAGTCTAAATATTAGATCGAATTGATCCTTTGATTAGAGATCAACTACCAATAGTCTTTTGATTAGAGACTAAAACTACATTTTTCTATAATATGAATTCAATTGATAGATTTAAAGAACAATCCTACGACCTTTATATAGGTCCAAACCCTAACAGTTTCCTACTATAACTAGGAAACAATATTCACAATATTCTTTAAATAGTAATTTACTTAAAATAAACTCTTAAGGCACATAGGTGTGTGATGCGCGTAGAGCTCTAGTTGTCTGTCTGGTGAATGGTCTGGCAGTTGGAGTTGGTGTCTCAACATCCCCGCGCCCTTCAAACAAGGCTTGACCGCAAGGCTTAAGCTGAGGAAAACGCCGCATCAGTTGTGAAAAATCTTCCCAAGTAGCCTCGTCTGATGAAAATCCTTCCCATTGCACTAAACACTTCGTTGTACCTTCATTAGTGAGCTTCGTCTCTAAAATTTGGTGTGGAATCCAAGTTGTACTGTCTGGCTGAACTGGTAGGTCATCTGAAACAGGTTGATTTGCCCCCAAGGACCTCTTTAATAAAGAGACATGAAAAACTGGATGAATCTTGCAACCTGATGGTAACTATAATTTGTATGCCACAGCTCCAATTTTCTGGATAATTTTAAATGGTCCGTGAAACTTTGGAGATAGTTTAGTATATGCTTGAGAGGCAGCAGTTGTTTGCCTATACTTCTGTAATCTTAAGTAGACCCAGTCATCTAACTCAAACTCTCGTTCTGTTCGCTTGGTGTCTGCCAAAATCTTCATACGCTCTTGACCTGCAATCATATTTTTCTTTAGAATCCTCAAGGTCTCATCTCTGCTACGTAGGTTTACGTCTATGGCATGAACAGCGGTTGTGCCTGGTATGTGCTGTAGAATCGAAGGTGGAGTTCTGCTATAAACTGCTTCAAATGGAGTCATCTTGATTGTAGCTTGATATGTACAATTATACCACCATTCTACCCATGGAAGAAATGTAACCCAAGTAGACGGTCTGTCACCTACGAAACATCTTAGGTAGCATTCCAAAATTCTATTTGTTACCTCTGTTTGACCGTCAGATTGTGGGTGATATGCTGAGCTGCGACACAACTTAGTGTTTTGTAACAAGAAAAAAGACTCCCAAAAATTACCTATAAATATAGGGCCACGATCACTTACAATTGACCTAGGAGGTCCATGAAGCTTGACAATGTCTCGAACAAAAAGCTCAGCAATCTTCCAGTATAAGGATGTGCAATAGCGCTAAAATGAACATATTTAGAGAGCCTGTCAACCACCACAAGAATGACTGTTTTGTTCAGCGAACGAGGTAGACCTTTGATGAAGTCCATAGATAGGTCAATCCAAACATCTTCAAGTACTGGTAGTGGATTAAGTAATCCCGGAGGAGCCACGGATTCTACCTTGTTTCTTTGACAAATATCACAATGAGCAATAAAAGCTTTAATTGAAGTCTTCATTCCTTGCCAGGAAAAACTTGTTTGAAGTCGCTTGTAGGTCCTTAGAAACCCAGAGTGTCCTGCTGCAGGAGAGACATGGAATTCTTCTAGCAATTTGTCACACCACAAAGAATGTGGGGCTACTACCAATCTTCCTTTATAGAGCAAGGTGTTAGCCTCATAAGTGAAGAACTTACGTGAAGATGGATCTCGCTTGATGGCTTCTATTAAGGCTTGCATGGTAGGGTGGGAAGAACATTCTGTTGCTATTTCTGTCAAACTGTCCAGTATAGGCCCGGAGAGTGCGAGTACTTCACTGACTTGAGGGGACCTTGACAAAGCATCTGCAGATTGATTGTGCTTGCCAGGGTGGAAACATATCTCATAATCGTATCCTAAAAGTTTGGATACCCACTTTTGCTGCTCTAACGAATTTAATCGTTGCTCGTTGAAGTATTTCAATGTTCTATGGTCTGTGAAGATCTTGAAATGTTGTCCCAAAGGTAGGGGTCTCCACTTTTGTACCGCGGCAATGATCGCCAAAGATTTCCTTTGTCGTAGATAGGTAGAGACAGATTTCTTCCCCGCTAATGCCTTCTTGAAAATAAGCAATTGGCATGCCCTTTTGCATTAAAAGCCGCACCCAAACCATTTCCTGATGCATCGCATTCAATATAGAATTCCATGGTAAAATCTGGTAATGCTAACACTGGGGTTGTGGTAAGAGCAAGTTTAGGTCGTTAAATGCAACAGTGGCAACAAGACTCCATTCATACGAATCCTTTTTAAGCATCTGAGTGAAAGGGCCGCTAATCTTGCTATAGTCCTTTACGAATTTTCTATAATACCCTGTCAACCCGAGGACCCACGTAATTCTTTGATGTTGGACGCAAGTGGCCACGAAGTCACTATGTTAATCTTTTCACTGTCAACGGAGACACCAGTTGCATCTATAATGTGCCCAAGATAGGCAATAGAGGATTTACCGAACGAACACTTAGATGCGTTGACAAATAGTTTGTGTTTCTGCAATATTTCCAATACTTTGTGGAGGTGTAGCACATGTGAGGACTCGTCCTTGCTATATACCAATATGTCATCAAAGAAAACCAATACGAACGGTCGAAGATAGGGTTGAAACAACTCGTTCATCAAGCTTTGGAATGTTGCTGGTGCGTTAGAGAGGCCAAAGGGCATGACTATGAATTCATAGTGTCCATCATGGGTCCTAAATGCTGTCTTAGGAATGTCACTGTCATGTACCCTAATTAGATGATAGCCAGCCGTAAAGTCGAGTTTAGAAAATATTGTGGCATTGTGAAGTTCATCCAATAACTCGTCCACAACTGGAATTGGAAAACAATCTTTGATGGTGATGGCAGTAAGGGCTCTATAATCGACGCATAAGCACCATGAACCGTCTTTTTTCTTGACTAGTAAAATGGGTGAAGAGAATGGGCTGGAGCTAGGTCGAATAAAACCTGACATGTGGAGTTCTTTAACAATTTTTTCGATTTCGGCTTTTTGAAAGTGAGGATATCTGTATGGTCTGACACTACCAGGTGAGGAATTTGGTTGGAGGGGTATGCGGTGGTCATGTGTTCTAGGAGGTGGTAAGCTCTGTGGAACTCCAAATATATTAGCAAATTGAAGAAGTAAGCTTTGTAGGGATACCTGATGTGGTTGTAGATGAATTTTTTGAGATGCTCCTGCATTCGAATAAGTAATCGGTGCGTCCAAGGAAAGTAGGTATACTTGTTTCTCTTGCTAGATTGCCTTTGTCATTGTTGGAGAGTCGATGAGCTTGACCAATGGGGAACCATTACCCATTATTGTAAAGACTTGGTTATTAGCAGAGAATTGCATGACTAACTGCCCAAAGTCCCATTGTATACAGCCTAGTGTATGAAGACATTGTGTGCCAAGCACAATGTCACAACTTTTGATAGCAAGAACTGTGAAATCCGTGGTGAAATTGAATCCTTGCACTTGTACTTTAACGCACGAACACACGCCTTTACTTGGTAAATATCCACCATCTGCGATCACTACTTGGAGTGTGGCATAACTGGTGATAGACAGACCACAACGGCAAGCTGTTGTCGGATGGATGAAATTGTGAGTTGATCCTGAATCGACGAGCACGGATAGAGGTGTATGCTTAATTAGCTACGAGGTACGCATTGTGCTAGACCGAAATGATCCCTCGCCGCATGCAGATACTTGAATGATGTCTTCTTGGTCCTTGGACTGGTGATCATCGGTGAAACCCTCTTGGTCTTGCTCTGGTGAGTACGCATCCAGTAGTAGCAATTGAGTTGTCATACAATGATGGCCTGGCTTATAAATGTCGTCACACCGGTTAAAACATAGGCCTTTTTCTCTCCTGCTTTTTTCTGCTCAACCCATGAAAAAGCGCTTTAACTCCGTTGGCGGCTGAAGGATTCGAGGAGTTAGGTTTAGGGTTACTGATCGGGTTGGGGTGTTTGGTATATTGGTGATAGGGATTGGTTGTTGCATGGAACGACTTAGTAGCCTCTATCGCATCCTCTTGACACAATGCTAACTCAAAAGCATGGGACAAACTTGTAGGTGTTAGAAGACGGACTCCTGCCTGTATATCAGTTCTTATTCCCGAAAGGAATAGATTGACTTGGTGAGCCTCTTGTAAATCCGGAACCAAGTTAACCATTGTTTCAAATTGTGAGATATAGGCAGAGACTGTACCCGTTTGCACCAATTTAGATATTGCACTCATAGGATCCAGATTTTTTCTCGAACCAAATCGTTTACAAAGGGCCCTAGAAAATTGATTCCACGTTAAATCTCCCATCGAATTATAGAACCACCTGTACCAAGCGACTGCTTCTCCATGGAGATGAATAGAGGCCATGGTGACCTGTTGTGCAGGAGGCATAAGATTCAAACTAAAAAATTGTTCCACTTGAAAAATCAATCCTTCAAGTTCCTCTCCTTCAAAGCGGGGAAAATCCAAGCGAAGTGGTCGTCCCTGGATATTTTCCTGTTGTTGAAGTCATTGATGAGGTTTTAGCGGAATAGGATTAGGACTATCAACCCTATCAAGCAGGCGCTGCATGTTTGTGGTGAGATCGTTGAGGAGGGTGGTGTGATTGCCGAGCGTGGTGGTGTGGGTGGCGAGGGTATCCGCATGTCTTCCTGTAATCTCCTCAAGTTCTTTTACCGTCATGGTGGAAGAAGAAAAAAAAAAAATTGAGATAAATTGACTGGCTCTGATACCAAGATGATGAGACTCAGTTCTTGAGTCTAAATATTAGATCGAATTGATCCTTTGATTAGAGATCAGCTACCAATAGTCTTTTGATTAGAGACTAAAACTACCTTTTTCTATAATATGAATTCAATTGATAGATTTAAATAACAATCCTACGACCTTTATATAGGTCCAAACCCTAACAGTTTCCTACTATAACTAGGAAACAATATTCACAATATTCTTTAAATAGTAATTTACTTAAAATAAACTCTTAGGGCACATAGGTGTGTGATGCGCGTAGAGCTCTAGCTATCTGTCTGGTGAATGGTCTGATAGTTGGAGTTGGTGTCTCAACAGCAAACAAACCCTAGACGTCCTCAATGAACCCACAATCCAGAGTTTCCAAACTTGGCTCCAAAATGGCATATTCTCTAGAATATTCTTGATTTTAGGGATCAAATCAAATCAAACAATTAAGGAAGGTTCTCTAGATTTTTGGAGGCTTGAAAATGGGCTAGAAAATCTAATGAAAAGGTCCAACTCGAGCTAGATCCACAGCCCACGAGCACAAGTCCAAATCCAACCAAAAGGCCCATTTTGACCATTTTCTTAACACTTGAAATTCACTTTGACCAGGTCAAAATTAGGCAAGCTCTTCTTCAAAAACATTGTTCATTAATCCATTAATAAGGTCCATGAACTCTTTAAAATACCCTTGGGTGGAAAACTTACTCCAAAAATGTATTGCACTGAACAACGCACACAACGGGTTGTAACGGGATATGGTAAGATTAGGGTTTCGAAAATCCAAAAGGAACCTAAGCAAGCTTGTACTCATTTTGAAGGATTTTTCAAGGGGAATTCAAATATGAAATAATCTCATCCAAAGAAAGAGTGGAAAAATCGAGATTTGGGCTCTAAAGGGTTACAATGGCATTTTGTTCATTTTCAGCTCGAAATTAAGAAAACAACGAAACTTCAGCCATAGCTAGGAGTCTAAAGATGCTAAGAGAAGATGAAAAGAAAGAAGTTTGAAGTAGAAAAGAAGACTCTAGAAAGCAAATCACCTTATATGATCAAATTTAATTCAAGGCAAAATCGTGAATGAATTATGCCTGGGGTGCAAAAAAGGGGTGTCTACAGTAACCTAATATAAAATGTCTCTAACATAATCATGTCTGTATTAGAAACCTAGAAAATGTTGACAATGTGCCGCATGGTCCCCCAAAGCATCCAATTTACTATTTTTGAAAACAGGGCATAACCATCGTCAGAGTACAAAGGAATCATGAGACAGTACCGGAGAATAGAACGATACTCAACCGGCGACATATGCTGTCCATGTAAATCCATCGGAATAGCAAGTAGAAAATCCTTTACGTGTTTCGACTGCAAGCATCTCATGATTACCTTTTGACGAGCAGATAAATCAAACTCCCTCTCGAGACAAGCAACAATCCTACTGTAGAACGCATCTGACAAAACGTGTTGTGGTTTTTAGGGGACGGTAGCATTCACAACCAGAGAATTAAGGTCAAAATTGGGTAGGCAGAGGCTCAATGCACGACTAGCAACATCAAGAATCTCATCCAAAGGAACTGCACCACAACTCCTAAGAATGTGGTTATGAAGCGCAGAAGTCTAAAAACGGGATGCCACAAAAGTAAATGTAGATACAATAGTGGCACAATAAATACCTAAACCACCCAGACGTAATGAGAGTGTCGATAAACGCCACTGCAAATGTAGAGACATCAGTGGAACAATAAATTTCTAAACAACCCAAACATAATTGGAGTGCCGATAAACGCCACTGCAAATCGCCGAAGCCATCAATTTTTTTTAATTTTTTTTGGTAACCAAAATATACATCAGTTTTTTTTTTGGTAGCCAAATATACACCATTTGTTTTTGGTAATTTAATATAAAATGTCTCTAACATAATCATGTCAGCATTCGAAAACTGGAAAACATCGACAATGTGCGGCACGGTCCCCGAAAGCATCCAATTTATTCATTTTGCAAACAAGGCATAAACCACCGTCAGAGTACAAAGGAATCATGAGACGGTACCGGATAATATAACGATACTCCACCGGCGACATACGCTGTCCATGTCAATCCATCGGAAAAGCAAGTAGAAAATCATTTATGTGTTCTGACTGCAAGCATCCCATGATTGCCTTTTGACGAGCAGAGAAATCAAACTCCCTCTCGAGACCAGCAACAATCCTACCGTAGAATGCTTCCGACAAAACGTGTTGTGGTTTAGAGGAGACGGTAGCATTCAAAACCAGAGAATTGAGGTCAAAATCAGGTAGGCAGAGAGTCAATACACGACTAGCAACATCAAGAATCTCAGGCAAGGACATTAAACCACAACTCCTAAGAATGTGGTTATCAAGCTCAAAAGTGTAAAAACGGGATGTCACAAAAGCCAATGTAGGGAAATCAGTGCCACAATAAATAACTCAACCACCTAGACGGAATGGAAATGTCGATAAATGCCACTGCAACTCGCCAAACCATCAGTTTTTTTTGGTAACCTAATATACACCATTTGTTTTTTGGTAACGTAATGTACATCAGTTTTTTTTTTTTTTTTTTGTAACCTAGTATACACCATTTTTTTTGGTAACCTAATATACATCAGTTTTTTGTTTTTTTTTTTGGTAAACTATTATACATCAAGTTTTTTTTTTTTTTTTTTTAACATAATTTACCATTTTTTTTTTTTGGTAACCTAATATAAAATGTCTCTGACATAATCATGTCGGTATTTGAAACTTGGAAAATGTCGACAATGTGCTGCATGCTCCCCGGAAGAAACCAATCTACTCTTTTTGCAAACAGGGCATAAATCACCGTCAGAGTACAAAGGAATCATGAGTTGGTACCGGAGAATAGAACGATACTCCACCGGCGACATACGCTGTCCAAGTTCCTCAATCGGAATAGCAAGCAGAAAATCTTTTCCATGTTCCGACTGCAAGCATACCAAGACTGCCTTTTGACGAGCAAATAAATCAAACTCCCTCTCGAGACAAGTAACAATCCTACCGTAGAATGCTTCTGCCAAGACGTGTTGTGGTTTTGAGGGGACGGTAGCATTCACAACCAGAGAATTGAGGTCAAAATCGGGTAGGCAGAGACTCAATGCACTGCTAGCAACATCATGAATCTCATCTAAAGGTACTGGACCACAACTCCTAAGAATGTAGTTCTGAAGCTCAAAAGTTTAAAAACGGGATGCCACAAAAGCAAATATAGAGACATCAGTGGCACAATTAATACCTAAACCACCCAGACGTAATATGAGTGTTAATAAAAGCCACTGCAAATCGCCGAAGTCATCATTTTATTTTGGTAACCTAATATACATCATTTTTTTTTTGGTAACATAATATACACAATTTTTTTTTTTGTTAACCAAATCTACATCATTTTTTTTTGGTAACCTAATATACACCATTTTTTTTGGCAACCTAATCTACATCTGTTTTTTTTTATCGTAACCTAATATAAACCATTTATTTTTTGGTAACCTAATATAAACCTAAACAATCCTACCGTAGACCGCTTCCACCAAGGCCGGTTGTGGTTTTGAGGGGACAATAGCATTCACAACTAGAGAATTGAAGTCAAAATCGGGTAGGCAGAGACACAATGCACTGCTAGCAACATCAATAACCTCAACCATAGGCACTAGACCACAACTCCTAGAAATGTGGTTCAGAAGCTCAGAAGTCTAAAAACGGGATGCCACAAAAGCAAATGTAGAGACATCAGTGGCACAATTAATACCTAAACCACCCAGACGTAATGGGAGTGTCTATAAACGCCACTACAAATCACCGAAGCCATCATTTTTTTTTGGTATCCTAATATACATCAGTTGTTGTTGTTGTTGTTGTTGTTGTTGTTGTTTTTTTTGTTGTTGTTGTTGTTGTTGTTGTTGTTGTTGTTGTTGTTGTAGTTGTTACATAATATACACATTTTTTTTTGGTAATCTAATCTACATCAATTATATTTTTTGGTAACCTAATATACACCATATTTTTTTGGTAACCTAATATACAACAATTTTTTTTTTTTTTTTTTTTTTTTTTAACCTAATATACACCATTTTTTTTTGGAAACCTAATATAAATAAGTTTTCTTTTTCTTTTTTCTTTTTTCTTTTTTTTTTTGGTTACCTAATATACACCAATTTTTTTTGGTACCTAATATATATCAGTTTTTTTTTTTCTTTTTGGTGACCTAATATACAACAGTTTTTTTTTTTTTTGGTAACCTAATATACACCATTTTTTTTTGATAACCTAATGTAAAGGAAAATATCGACAATGTGTTGCATCGTCCCCGAAAGAATCCAATCCACTTTTTTTGAAAACAGGTCGGGCATAAACCACCGTTAGAGAACAAAGCAATCATGAGCTGGTACAGGAGAAAAGAACAATACTCCACCGGCGACATATGTTGTCCAAGTTCCCCAATCAGAATAGCAAGCAGAAAACCTTTTACATGTTCCGACAGGAAGAATCCCATGACTGCCTTTCGACGAGAAAATAAATCAAACTCCCTCTCGAGACAAACAACAATCCTATCGTAGAATGCTTCTGCCAAGACGTGTTGTGGTTTTGAGGGGACGGTAGCATTCACAACCAGAGAATTGAGGTCAAAATCGGGTAGGCAGAGACTCAATACACTGCTAGCAACATCATGAATCTCATCCAAAGGTACTGGACCATAACTCCTAAGAATGTGGTTCTGAAGCTCAAAAGTTTAAAAATGGGATGCCACAAAAGCAAATATAGAGACATCAGTGGCACAATTAATACCTAAACCACCCAGACGTAATATGAATGTCAATAAAAGCCACTGCAAATCGCCGAAGTCATCATTTTTTTTTTGGTAACCTAATATACATCAGTTTTTTTTTTTTTTTGGTAACATAATATACACAATTTGTTTTTCCTTAACCTAATCTATATCATTTTTTTTGGTAACCTAATATACACCATTTTTTTTGGCAACCTAATCTACATCTGTTTTTTTTTTTAATTTTTATTTATTTATTTATTTATTTATTTATTTTTATTTATTTTATCGTAACCTAATATAAACAATTTATTTTTTGGTAACCTAATATAAACCATTTTTTTTGGTAACCTAATATACACCAGTTCTTTTTTTTTGGTAAACTAATATACATCATTTTATTTTATTTTGGTCACCTAATATACACCATTTTTTTTTATTACCTAATATAAAATGTCTCTAACATAATCATGTCGGTATTTGAAACCAGAAAAATGTCGACAATGTGTTCCCTGGTCCCTGAAATCATTCAATCAACTCTTTTTGAAAACAGGGTATAAATCACCGTCAGATCGAGTACAAAGGAATCATGAGTCGATACCGAAGAATATAACGGTACTCCACCGGCGACATACGCTGTCCAAGTTCCTCCATCGGAATAGCAATTAGAAAATCCTTTACGTGTTCCGACTGTAAACATCCCATGACTGCCTTTTGACGAGCAGATAAATCAAACTCCCTCTCGAGACCAGCAACAGTTGTACCGTAGAACGCTTCCGCCAAAACGTGTTGTGGTTTCGAAGGGACGGTAACATTTACAACCAGAGAATTGAGGTCAAAATCGGGAAGGCAGAGACTTAATGCATTGCTAGCAACATCAAGATTCTCATCCAAAGGCACTGGACCACAACTCCTAGGAATGTGGTTATGAAGCTCAGAAGTCGAAAAACTTGATGCCACAAAAGCAAATGTTGAGACATCGGTGGCACAATAAATACCAAAACCACCCTGACGGAATGGGAGTTCGATAAACGCCACTGCAAATCGCCGAATCCATCAGTTTTTATTTTTCGATAGTTTATTTTATTTTTTTTGGTAACCTAATGTACATAAGTTTTTTTGTTTTTTTTTGGTAACCTAATATCCATTAGTTTTTTTTATTTATTTTTTATAATTTTAAACCATTAGGTTTTTTTTTTTTTTTTTTTTTTTTTTTAACCTAATATAAAATGTCTTTGACATAATCATGTCGGTATTTGAAACTTGGAAAATATCGACAATGTGCTGCATGGTCCCCGAAATAATCCAATATACTATTTTTGCATACAGAGCAAAAACCACGGTCAAAGTACAAAGGAATCATGAGTCGGTACAAGAGAATATAACGATACTCCATCGGCGATATACGCTGTCCAAGTTCCTCAATCGTAATAGCAAGCAGAAAATCTATTACGTGTTCCGACTGCAAGCATCCCATGACTGCCTTTTGACGAGCAAATAAATCAAACTCCCTCTCGAGACAAACAACCATCCTACCGTATGACGCTTCTGCCAAGGCTTGTTGTGGTTTTGAGGGGACGGTAGCATTCACAACCAGAGAATTGAGGTTAAAATCGGGTAGGAAGAGACTCAATGCACTGCTAGCAACATCATGAATCTCATCCAAAGGTACTGGACCACAACTCCTAAGAATGTGGTTATGAAGCTTAAAAGTCTAAAAACGGGATACCACAGAAGCAAATATGGGGACATCAGTGGCACAATTAATACCTAAACCACCCAGACGTAATATGAGTGTCAATAAACGCCACTTCAAATCGCCGAAGTCATCATTTTTTTTTGGTAACCTAATATACATCAAATTTTTTTTTCTTGGTAACATAATATACACAATTGTTTTTTTGTTAACCTTATCTACATCATTTTTTTTGGTAACCTAATATACACCATTTTTTTTTGGCAACCTAATCTACATAAGTTTTTTTTTTTATTTATTTTTTATTATTTTTATTATTATTTTTTATCGTAACCTAATATAAACCAGTTTTTTTTGGAAACCTAATGTAAACCATTTTTTTTTTTGGTAACCTAATATACACCAGTTTTTTTTTTTTTTTTAGTAAACTAATATACATCAGTTATTATTATTATATTTTTTTGGTAACCAAAATATACACCATTTTTTTTATAACCTAATATAAAATGTCTCTGACATAATCATGTTGGTATTTGAAACCTGAAAAATATCGACAATGTGTTGCACGGTCCCCAAAATCATCCAATCTGCTCTTTTTGAAAACAGTGTATAAACCACTGTCAGAGTACAAAA
Source organism: Coptis chinensis (assembly GCF_015680905.1). Classification (NCBI taxonomy): domain Eukaryota; kingdom Viridiplantae; phylum Streptophyta; class Magnoliopsida; order Ranunculales; family Ranunculaceae; genus Coptis; species Coptis chinensis. Next base: position 83,637,300 of record NC_141464.1, read on the forward strand.
GAATCATGAGTCGGCACCGGAGAATATAACGATACTCCACCGGCAACATACGCTGTCCAAGTTCCTCCATCGGAATAACAAGTGGAAAATCCTTTACGTGTTCCGACTGCAAACATCCCATGACTGCCTTTTGACGAGCAGATAAATAAAACTCCCTCTCGAGACCAGCAACAATCGTACCGTAGAACACTTCCGCCAAAATGTGTTGTTGTTTCGAAGGGACGGTTGCATTTACAACCAGAGAATTTAGGTCAAAATCGGGAAGGCAGAGACTCAATACATTGCTAGCACCATCAAGAATCTCATCCAAAAGCACTGGACCACAACTCCTCGGAATGTGGTTCTGAAGCTCAGAAGTCGAAAAACTTGATGCCACAAAAACAAATGTAGAGACATCAGTGACACAATAAATACCAAAACCACCCTGACGGAATGGGAATTCGATAAACGCCAAAGCAAATCGCCGAATTAATCAGTTTTTATTTTTCGATAGTTTATTTTATTTTTTTTTGTAACCTAATGTACATCAGTTTTTTTGTTTTTTTGGAAACCTTATATACATTAGTTTTTTTATTTATTTTTTATAATTTAAAATACATTAGGTTTTTTTTTTGGTAACCTAATATATACAAATTTTTTTGGTAACCTAATATAAAATGTATCGGACATAACCATGTCGGTATTTGAAACTTGGACAATATCGACAATGTGCTGCATGGTCCCCGAAAGAATCCAATATACTCTTTTTGCAAACAGAGCATAAACCACGGTTAGAGTATAAAGGAATCATGAGTCAGTACAAGAGAATAGAACGATACTCCACCGATGACATACGCTGTCCAAGTTGCTTAATCATAATAGCAAGCAGAAAATCTATTACGTGTTCCGACTGCAAGCATCCCATGGCTGCCTTTTGACGAGCAAATAAATCGAACTCCCTCTCGAGGCAAACAACAATCCTACCGTATAACGCTTCTGCCAAGGCTTGTTGTGATTTTGAGGGGACTGTAGCATTCACAACCAAAGAATTGAGGTCAAAATCTGGTAGGCAGAGACTCAATGCACAGCTAGCAACATCAAGAATCTCATCCAAAGGTACTAGACCACAACTCCTAAGAATGTGGTTCTGAAGCTCAAAAGTCTAAAATGGGATGCCACAAAAGCAAATGTAGAGACATTAGTGGCACAATAAATACCTAAACCACCCTAACGGAATGGGAGTTCGATAAACTCCTCTGCAAATCACCGAAGACATCATTGTTTTTTTTTTGAAACCTAATGTATATCAGGTTTTTTGTTTTTTTTTTTGGTAAACTAATATACAATAGTTTTTTTTGATAATTTAAAATACAATAGGTTTTTTTTTTTTTTTTTTGGGTAACCTAATATACACCATTTTTTTTTGGTAACCTAATTTAAAATGTCTCTGACATAATCTTGTCGGTATTTGAAACTTGAAAAATGTCGACAATGTGTTGCATGGTCCCCGAAAGAATCCAATCTACTCTTTTTGAAAACAGGGCATAAACCACCGTCAGAGTACAAAGCAATCATGAGTCGGTACCGGAGAATAGAACGATACCCCACCGGCGACATACGCTGTCCAAGTTCCTCTATCGGAATAGTAAGTAGAAAATAATCCTTTACTTGTTCCGACTGCAAAAATCCCATGACTGCCTTTTGAAGAGGAGATAAGTCAAACTCCCTCTCGAGACCATCAACAATCCTACCGTAGAATGCTTCCGGCAAAACGTGTTGTGGTTTTGAAGGGACGGTAGCATTTACAACTAGAGAATTGAGGTCAAAATCGGGTAGGCATATACTCAATGCACTGCTAGCAACATCAATAATCTCATCCATAGGCACTGAACCACAACTCCTAGGAATGTGGTTTAGAAGCTCAGAAGTCTAAAAACGGGATGCCCCGAAAGCAAATGTAGAGACATCAGTGGCACAATAAATACCTAAACCACCCAGACGGAATGGGAGTTCAATAAACTCCTCTGCAAATCGCCGATGACATCAGTTTTGTTTTTGGGTAACCTAATGTATATCAGGATTTTTGTTTTTTTTTTTTGTTTTTTTTCCTGTAAACTAATATACATCAGTTTTTTTATTTTTTTATTTTTTCTGACAATTGAAAATACAATATGTTTTTTTTTACGTAACCTAATAAACACCATTTTTTTTTGGTAACCTAATTTAAAATGTCTCTGACATAATCATGTCGGTATTTAAAACATAGAAAATGTCGACAATGTGTTGCATGGTCCCCGAAAGAATCCAATCTACTATTTTTGAAAACAGGGCATAAACCACCGTTAGAGTACAAAGGAATCTTGAACCAGTACCGGAGAATAGAACGATACTCCACCGGCGACATACGCTGTCCAAGTTCCCCAATCGGAATAGCAAGCAGAAAATCTTTTATGTGTTCCAACAGGAAGCATCCTATGACTGCCTTTTGATGAGCAAATAAATCAAACTCCCTCTCAAGACAAGCAACAATCCTACCGTAGACCGCTTCCGCCAAGGCCTGTTGTGGTTTTGAGGGGACAGTAGCATTCACAACCAGAGAATTGAAGTCAAAATCGGGTAGGCAGAGACACAATGCACTGCTAGCAACATCAATAATCTCATCCATAGGCACCGGACCACAACTCCTAGAAATGTGGTTCAGAAGCTCAGAAGTCTAAAAACGGGATGCCACAAAAGCAAATGTAGAGACATCAGTGGCACTATTATTACCTAAACCACCCAGACGTAATGTCTATAAACGCCACTACAAATCACCGAAGCCATCATTTTTTTTTGGAATCCTAATATACATCAGTTTTTTTTTTTTTTTTGTTACATAATATACACATTTTTTTTTGTAATCTAATCTACATCAGTTTTTTTTTTGGTAACCTAATATACACCATTTTTTTTTGGTAACCTAATATACATCTGTTTTTATTTTTATTTATTTTTATTTTTATCGTAACCTAATATACACCATTTTTTTTTTGAAACCTAATATAAATCAGTTTTTTTTTTTTTGGTGACCTAATATACTACAGTTTTTTATTTTTTTGGTAAAAATCCTTTACTTGTTCCGACTGCAAAAATCCCATGACTGCCTTTTGAAGAGGAGATAAGTCAAACTCCCTCTCGAGACCATCAACAATCCTACCGTAGAATGCTTCCGGCAAAACGTGTTGTGGTTTTGAAGGGACGGTAGCATTTACAACTAGAGAATTGAGGTCAAAATCGGGTAGGCAGAGACACAATGCACTGCTAGCAACATCAATAACCTCAACCATAGGCACTAGATCACAACTCCTAGAAATGTGGTTCAGAAGCTCAGAAGTCTAAAAACGGGATGCCACAAAAGCAAATGTAGAGACATCAGTGGCACAATTAATACCTAAACCACCCAGACGTAATGGGAGTGTCTATAAATGCCACTGCAAATCACCGAAGCCATCATTTTTTTTTGGTATCCTAATATACATCAGTTTTTTTTTTTTTTGGTTACATAATATACACATTTTTTTTTTTGTAATCTAATCTACATTAGTTATTTTTTTTTTGGTAACCTAATATACATCTGTTTTTTTTTTTTTTTTTTTTTTTTTTTTTTTTTTTTTTTTTTTTTTTTATTTAATTTTTATCGTAACCTAATATACACCATATTTTTTTTGGAAACCTAATATAAATCAGTTTTTTTTTTTGGTAACCTAATATACACCACTTTTTTTTTTGGTAACCTAATATATATCAAAAAAAAATTTTTTTGGTGACCTAATATACAACAGTTTTTTTTTTTGGTAAACTTATATACATCTGTTTTTTTTTTTTTTTTTTTGGTAACCATACACCATTTGTTTTTTGATAACCTAATGTAAAATGTCTATGACATAATCATGTCGGTATTTGAAACCTGGAAAATGTCGACAATGTGTTGCATGATCCCTGAAGGAATCCAATCTACTCTTTTTGAAAACAGGCCGAGCATAAACCACCGTCAGAGTACAAATGAATCATGAGATGGTACCGGAGAAAAGAACGATACTCCACCTACCGGCGACATACGCTGTCCAAGTTACCCAATCGGAATAGAAAGTTGAAAATCTTTTACGTGTTCCGATAGGAAGCATCCAATGACTGCCTTTTGACGAGCAAATAAATCAAACTCCCTCTCGAGACAAGCAACAATCCTACCGTAGACCGCTTCCGCCAAGGCCTGTTGTGGTTTTGAGGGGACAGTAGCATTCATAACCAGAGAATTGAGGTCAAAATCGGGTTGGCAGAGACTTAATGCACTGCTCGCGACATCAATAATCACAGCCATAGACACTGGACCACAACTCGTAGGAATGTGGTTCAGAAGCTCAGAAGTCTAAAAACGGGATGCCACAAAAGCAAATGTAGAGATATCAGTTGCAAATTCATACCTAAACCACCCAGACGTAATGGGAGTGTCAATAAACGCCATTGCAAATCACCGAAGCCATCATTTTTTTTTCGTATCCTAATATACACCAGTTTTTTATTTTATTTTATTTTATTTGGTTAATGTACACATTTTTTTTTGGTAACCTAATCTACATCAGTTATTTTTTTTTGGAAACCTAATATACACCATTTGTTTTTAGTAACCTAATATACATCAGTTTTTTTTTTTTTTTTTTTTTTTTTTTTTTTTTTTTTTTTTTTTTTTAATTGTAACCTAATATACACCATTTTTCTTTTCGAAACCTAATATAAATCAGTTATTTATTTATTTATTTATTTATTTTTGGTAACCTAATATACACCGGGTTTTTTTTTTTTTTTTTAACCGTACACGGGCTTTTTTTTTTTGTAAACTTATATACATCTATTTTTTTTTTGTAACCTAATATACACCATTTTTTTTTTTTGATAACCTAATGTAAAATGTCATTGACATAATCATGTCGGTATTTGAAACCTAGAAAATGTCGGCAATGTGTTGCACGGTCCCCGAAAGCATCCAATCTACTATTTTTGCAAACAGGGTATAAACCACAGTCAAAGTACAATGGAATCATGAGACGGTACTGGAGAATAGAATGATACTCCACCGGCGACATATGTTGTCCAAGCTCCTCCATCATAATAGTAAGTAGAAAATCATTTACGTGTTCCGACTGCAAAAATCCCATGACTTCCTTTTGAAGAGCAGATAAGTCAAACTCCCTCTCGAGACCATCAACAATCCGACCTTAGAATGCTTCTGGCAAAACGTGTTGTGGTTTTGAAGGGACGGTAGCATTTATAACTAGAGAATTGAGGTCAAAATCGGGTAGGCAGATACTCAATGCACTGCTAGCAACATCAATAATCTCATCCATAGGCACTGGACCACAACTCCTAGGAATGTGGTTTAGAAGGTCAGAAGTCTAAAAACGGGATGCCCCAAAAGCAAATGTAGAGACATTAGTGGCACAATAAATACCTAAACCACCCAGACGGAATGGGAGTTCAATAAACTCCTCTGCAAATCGCCGAAGACATCAGTTTTGTTTTTGGGTAACCTAATGTATATCAGGATTTTTGTTTTTGTTTTTTTTTTTTTTTTGTAAACTAATATACATCAGTTTTTTTATTTTTTTATTTTTTTTGATAATTGAAAATACAATATGTTTTTTTTTTACGTAACCTAATAAGCACCATTTTTTTTGGTAACCTAATTTAAAATGTCTCTGACATAATCATGTCGGTATTTAAAACATAGAAAATGTCGACAATGTGTTGCATGGTCCCCGAAAGAATCCAATCTACTATTTTTGAAAACAGGGCATAAACCACCGTTAGAGTACAAAGGAATCATGAACCAGTACCGGAGAATAGAACGATACTCCACCGGCGACATACGTTGTCCAAGTTCCCCAATCGGAATAGCAAGCAGAAAATCTTTTACGTGTTCCGACAGGAAGCATCCTATGACTGCCTTTTGACGGGCAAATAAATCAAACTCCCTCTTGAGACAAGCAACAATCCTACCATAGACCGCTTCCGCCAAGGCCTGTTGTGGTTTTGAGGGGACAGTAGCATTCACAACCAGAGAATTGAAGTCAAAATCGGGTAGGCAGAGACACAATGCACTGCTAGCAACATCAATAATCTCATCCATAGGCACCGGACCACAACTCCTAGAAATGTGGTTCAGAAGCTCAGAAGTTTAAAAATAGGATGCCACAAAATCAAATATAGAGACATCAATGGCACTATTATTACCTAAACCACCCAGACGTAATGTCTATAAACGCCACTACAAATCACCAAAGCCATCATTTTTTTTTTGGTGTCCTAATATACATCAGTTTTTTTTTTTTTTTTTGTTACATAATATACACATTTTTTTTTGTAATCTAATCTACATCAGTTTTTTTTTTTGGTAACCTAATATACACCATTTTTTTTTTGGTAACCTAATATACATCTGTTTTTATTTTTATTTTTTTTATTTTTATCGTAACCTAATATACACCATTTTTTTTTTTGAAACCTAATATAAATCAGTTTTTTTTTTTTGGTGACCTAATATACAACAGTTTTTTATTTTTTTGGTAAACTTATATACATCTATTTTTTTTTTTTTTTTTGGTAACCATACACCATTTTTTTTTTGATAACCTAATGTAAAATGTCTCTGACATAATCATGTCGGTATTTGAAACCTGGAAAATATCGACAATGTGTTGCATGGTCCCCGAAAGAATCCAATCTACTCTTTTTGAAAACAGGCCGAGCATAAACCACCGTCAGAGTACAAATGAATCATGAGATGGTACCGGAGAAAAGAACGATACTCCACCGGCGACATACGCTGTCCAAGTTACCCAATCGGAATACCAAGCAGAAAATCTTTTACGTGTTCCGATAGGAAGCATCCAATGACTGCCTTTTGACGAGAAAATAAATCAAACTCCCTCTCGAGACAACCAACAATCCTACCGTAGAACGGTTCCGCCAAGGCCTGTTGTGGTTTTGAGGGGACAGTAGCATTCATAACCAGAGAATTGAGGTCAAAATCGGGTTGGCAGAGACTTAATGCACTGCTCGCAACATCAATAATCTCATCCATAGACACTGGACCACAACTCCTAGGAATGTGGTTTAGAAGCTCAGAAGTCTAAAAACGGGATGCCACAAAAGCAAATGTAGAGATATCAGTGGCACAATTCATACCTAAACCACCCAGACGTAATGGGAGTGTCAATAAACGCCATTGCAAATCACCGAAGCCATCATTTTTTTTTTCGTATCCTAATATACATCAGTTTTTTATTTTATTTTATTTTTTTTGGTTACATAATATACACATTTTTTTTTGGTAACCTAATCTACATCAGTTATTTTTTTTTGGAAACCTAATATACACCATTTGTTTTTAGTAACCTAATATACATCAGTTTTTTTTTTGGTAACCTAGTGTACAACTAATGGAAATCAGTTTTTTTTAAATTTTTGGTAACCTAATATACACCGGTTTTTTTTTTTTGGTAAACTTATATACATCTATTTTTTTTTTGGTAACCTAATATACACCATTTTTTTTGATAACCTAATGTAAAATGTCATTGACATAATCATGTCGGTATTTGGAACCTAGAAAATGTCGGCAATGTTTTGCACGGTCCCCGAAAGCATCCAGTCTACTATTTTTGCAAACAGGGTATAAACCACCGTCAGAGTACAATGGAATCATGAGACGGTACTGGAGAATAAAATGATACTCCACCGGCGACATACGCTGTCCAAGCTCCTCCATCATAATAGTAAGTAGAAAATCATTTACGTGTTCCTACTGCAAAAATCCCATGACTGCCTTTTGAAGAGCAGATAAATCAAACTCCCTCTCAAGAGCAGCAACAATCCTATCGTAGAACGCTTCTGCCAAAACGTGTTGTGGTTTTGAAGGGACGGTAGGATTTATAACCAGAGAATTGAGGTCAAAATCGGACAGGCAGATACTAAACGCATTGCTAGCAACATCAATAATCTCATCCATAGGCACTAGACCACAACTCCTAGGAATGTGGTTCAGAAGCTCAGAAGTCTAAAAACGGGATGCCACAAAAGCAAATGTAGAGACATCAGTGGCAAAATAAATACCTAAACCACCCAGACGGAATGAGAGTTCAAAAAACTCCTCTGCATATCGCCGAAGACATCAGTTTTTTTTTTCTTGGGTAACCTAATGTATATCAGGTTTTTTGTTTTGTTTTTTTTGGTAAACTAATATACATCAGTTTTTTTTTTTTTGATAATTTAAAATATAATATGTTTTTTTTTTTTTTTTTACGTAACCTAATATACACCTTTTTTTTTTGGTAACCTAATTTAAAATGTCTCTGACATAATCATGTCGGTATTTGAAACTTGGAAAATGTCGACAATGTATTGCATGGTCCCCCAAAGAATCCAATCTACTCTTTTTGAAAACAGGGCATAAACCACCGTTAAAGTACAAAGGAATTATGAGACGGTACCGGAGAATAGAATGATACTCCACTGGGCTCATACACTGTCAAAGTTCCACCATCGGAATAGTAAGTAGGAAATCCGTTATGTCTTCCGACTGTAAAAATCCCCTGACTGCCTTTTGAAGAGCAGATAAATCAAACTCCCTCTTGAGACCAACAACAATCCTACCGTAGAACGTTTCCGCCGAAACGTGTTGTGGTTTGGAGGGGACGATAGCATTTACAACCAGAGAATTAAGGACCAAATCGTTTAGGCAGAGAATCAATGCACGACAAGCAACATCAAGAATCTCATCCAAACGGATTGCACCACAACTCCTAAGAATGTGGTTCTGAAGCTCAGAAGTCTACAAATGTGATTCCACAAAAGCAAATGTAGAGACATCGGTAGCACAATAAAGACCTAAACCACCCAGACGTAATGGGAGTGTCGATAAACACCACTGCAAATTGCCGAAGGCATCATTTTTTTTTTTTTTGGTAACATAATATATACAATTTTTTATTTTTTTTAGTAACATACCATTTTTTTGGGTAACCTAATATAAAATGTCTCTGACATAATCATGTAGATATTTGAAACCTGGAAAATGTCGACAATGTGCTACATGGTCCCCAAAAGCATTCAATCTACTCTTTTTTGCAAACAGGGCATAAACCACCTTCAGGGTAGAAAGGAATCATGAGACGGTACTGGACAATTGAACGATACTCCACTGGCGACATACGTTGTACAAGTGCCTCCATTTGAAAAGCAAGTTGAAAATTATTTACGTGTTCCGACTGCAAACATCTCATGACTGCCTTTTGACGAGCAAATAAATCAAACTCCCTCTTGAGACCAGCAACAATCCTATCGTAGAACGCTTCCACCAAAACTTGTTATAGTTTTGAAGGGACGGTAGCATTTATTGATAGGGTTATATACTAAAAGCATTACTTTTGAATTAACTCAAATTCTTTATATTTTGAATGAGAATCATATGGGCAAATGTTATGCATATTATATATGTTATTAGTTATATGCATGTGTCTAATACTTTATGTTGTAGATGATATGGTGTGTGGTGACACACAGAAGATCATATCATCAGTACCTAGCTTATAAAGTATAAGTAAACATTCACAACCTAAATGGATTTGGACAAACCATTGGTGAGGTTGTAATATAATCTGGTATTAGTCTATCTTGACTATAGGATTGCACTAGTACACTTTGTGTGTATTGAACAGGACCAAGTGAAGTTTTTTATCTATATACTAACTATATAAGAGAACAAACACCTCTGTTAATATAGATGCTTGTCCTCTTAATCCGGATATAATAACGGGCACTTACATGCATTGTACATTGCTTTAAATCATCAATGAGTGAAATTCATTTGTGAATCAACAAACTCGATGGATTGGGTAATGACATAGTATGTAAGGTGTGCTTTTGATTATAGAAGGAATCTGTGACCCACAGGAAGTCGTGTTGATGATGTCCCCTTGAGGAGCTCAAAAGGATTGTCATGTAAACCCTGCAGGTGGATTTATTCCAATATGACAATGAGGTTGAGTGGTACTACTCAACGACATAAGAAGTTGATTAATGTAGTTGTCAGTAACTTGACTTAATCAACGGGCATTCGGTATCTTAAACACGGGAAGATTAACAAGCATATAATATGAAGCCCATAAACGTAACACGTAATTTGGGAGTAGGGCGGTAGTGCAACAATGGCCTTTAGTGGAATAAGCCATTTGTTGACGGACTTGGGCTGTGTGTTCTGGGCGAACATAAGAAGCCCAAGCCCGTCAGGAGGCCCAATCCTAATTTCTCCTCATGGTCCCTGTTGTAGCCTATAAAAACAAACCCTTCTCTCCTGGCCGAATTCACAATTCATTTTGATTGAAAAAGAGGGACAAAAAAAGATAGATCCAAAATCAGTTCTAGCTTTGTGAGTGAGATAGGCCAAGAGAGAAAGAAGGGGGTTGGTAGATCGTTGCCTACACAACGTCCAATCTATTGATAGGAATACAACAGAAGATCAAGAGGTTGCTGATCTCATAGCCATTGGATTCTCAGAGTTATCTTAGCTGATCCAAAAGTACCATTTCTAACCAAACCGTGACACCCCTTATTCATTGCAAGTGGGTGTTTCGCGGTTTGTAGTAAATCATTCGGCGAAAACATAATGGTTCCTACATTTACAACCAGAGAATTGAGGTCAAAATCAGTTAGGCAGAGACTCAATGCATTGCTAGCAAAATCAAGAATCTCATCCAAAGGCACTGGACTGCAACTCCTAAGAATGTGGTTACGGCTCTCGGAAGTCTAAAAATGGGATGCCACAAAGCAAATGTAGAGACATCGGTGGCACAATAAATACCTAAACAACCCGGACATAATGGGAATGTCGAAAACGCCATTAAAATTGCGAAGACATCATTTTATTTTTTTTTTTGGTAACATAATATACACAATTTTTTTTTTTGAAAACTTAATATACACCATTTTTTTGGTAACCTAATATAAAATGTCTCTGACATAATCATGTCGGTAATTGAAATCTGGAAAATGTCGACAATGTGCTGCATAGTCCCCGAAAGCATCCAATCTACTCTTTTTTGCAAACAGGGCATAAACCACCGTCAGGGTACAAAGGAATCATGAGACGGTATCGGAGAATAGAATGATACTCCACCGGCGACATACGCTGTACAAGTCCCTCCATTTAAATAGCAAGTTGAAAAATCTTTACGTGATCCGACTGTAGGCATCCCATGACTGCCTTTTGACGAGAAGATAAATCAAACTCCCTCTCAAGACCAGCGACAATCCTACCGTCAAACGCTTCCGCCAAAACATGTTGTGGTTTTTGAGGGGACGGTTGCATTCACAACCAGAGAATTGACATCAAAATCGGGTAGGCAGAGACTCAATGCACTACTAGCAACATCAAAAATCTCATCCAAAGGAACTAGACCACAACTCCTACGAATGTGGTTTTGAAGCTTAAAAGTCAAAATATGGGATGCGACAAAAGCAACTGAAGAGACAATAGTTGTAAAATTAATACCTAAACCACCCAAACGCAATGGGAGTGTCAATAAATGCCACTGCAACTTGGCAAAGACCTCAGGATTTTTTTTTTTTTTTTTTTGTAACATAATATACACAGTTTTTTTTTGGTAACCTAATATAAACCATTTTTTTTGGTAATCTAATATAAAATATCTCTGACATAATCATGTGGGTATGTAAAACCTGGAAAATGTCGACAATGTGCTGCATGGTCAACGAAAGCATCCAATCTACTCTTTTTTGCAAACAGGGCATAAACCACTGTCAAGGTAAAAAGGAATCATGAGACGGTACCAAAGAATAGAACGATACTCTACCGGTGACATACGTTGTACAAGTCCCTCCATTTAAATAGCAAGTTGAAAAGTCTTTACGTGTTCCGACTGCAGGCATGCCATGACTGCCTTTTGTCGAGAAGATAAATCGAACTCCCTCTCCAGACCAGCAACAATCCTATCGTAGAACGCTTCCGCCAAAACATGTTGTGTTTTTAAGTGGACGGTTGCATTCACAACCAGAGAATTATGGTAAAAATCGGGTAGGCAGAGACTCAATGCATTGTTAGCAACATCAAGAATCTCATCCAAAGGCACTGGACCACAACTCCTAAGAATGTGGTTCTGAAGCTCAGCAATCTAAAAATGGGATGCCACAAAACCAAATGTAGAGACATCAGTGGCACAATAAATACCTAAACCACCCTGACGGAAGGGGAGTGTCGATAAACGTCAGCACCGTCGCCCGGGCCATTAGTTTTTTTTGTAGCCTATTGTACATCAGTTTTTTTTTTGGTAACTTAATATACATGAATTTTTTTTCTTTTGGTAACTTAAAATACATTAGTTTTTTTTTTTTTTTGGTAACCTAATATACACCTTTTTTTTTAGGTAACCTAATATAACATCTCTTTGACATAATCATGTTATTATTTCAAACTTGGAAAATGTCGACAATGTGCTGCATGGTCCCCGAAAGATCCAATCTACTCTTTTTGCAAACAAGGTATAAACCACCTTCAGAGTACAAAGGAATCATGAGTCAATTTCGGAGAATAGAACGTCACTCCTCCGGCGACATCCGCTGTCCATGTTCCTTAATCAGAATAGCAAGTAGAAAATCTTTTACGTGTTTCGACTGCAAGCATCCGATGATTGTCTTTTGACGAGGAAATAAATCAAACTCCCTCTCGAAACAAGAAACAATCCTATCGTAGAACACTTCCGCCGAAACATGTTGTGGTTTTTAGGGGACGGTAGCATTCACAACCAGAGAATTGAGGTTAAAATCGGGTAGGCAGAGACTCACTGCACGACTAGCTACCTCACAACACCTAAGAATGTTGTTCTGAAGCTCAGAAGTCTAAAAATGAGATGCCACAAAAGCAAATGTTGAGATATCAGTGGCACAATAAATACCTAAACCACCCAGACGTAAGGGAGTGTCGATAAACGCCATTGCAAATTGAAGAAGACATCAGCTTTTTTTTTTTGGTAACCTAATGAACATTAGTTTTTTTTTTTTTTTTGGTAACCTAATATACATCGTTTTTTTTTTTTTTTTTTGTACCCTAATATACACTTTTTTTTTGATAACCAAATATAAAATATCTCTGACATAATCATGTCGGTATTTAAAACCTGGAAAATGCTGACAATGTGTTACGCGGTCCCCGAAAGCATCCAATCTACTCTTTGTGCAAACAGGGCATAAACCATTGTTAGGGTACAAAAGAATCATGAGACGGTACCGGAGAATAGAATGATATTCCACCAGCGACATACGTTGTTCAAGTCCCTCCATTTAAATAGCAAGTTGAAAAATCTTTACGTGTTCCGACAAAAGCAATTGAAGAGACAATAGTGGCACAATTATACCTAAACCACCCAGACGTAATGGGAGTGTCAATAAGCGCCACTGCAAATCGACGAAGCCATCATTTTTTTTTTTTTTTTGGTAAACTAATAAACATAAGTTTTTTTTTTGTAACATAATATACACCATTTTTTTTTTTTAACCTAATATACATCAGCTTTTTTTTTTGGTATTTAAAATACACTTGTTTTTTTTTTTGTAACGTAATATACACCATTTTTTTTGGTAACCTAATATAACATGTCTCTGACATATTCATGTCGGTATTTGAAACTTGGAAAAAGTCAACAATGTGCTGCATGGTCCCCGAAAGAATCTAATCTACTCTTTTTGTAAACAGGGCAAAAACTAACCACCGTCAATGTACAATGGAACCATGAGTCAGTACCAGAGAATAGAATGATACTCCACCTACGACATACGCTGTCCAAGTTCTTCAATCGGAATAGCAAATAGAAAATCTTTTAAGTGTTCCTACTGCAAGCATCCCATGTCGGCCTTTTGATGAGAAAATAAATCAAACTCCCTCTCGAGACAAGCAACAATCATTCTGTAGAACGCTTTCGCCAAAATGTGTTGTGGTTTTGTGGGGATGGTAGCATTCACAACCAGAGAATTGAGGTCAAGATCGGGTAGGCAGAGACTCACTGCCCGACTAGCTACCTCAAGAATCTCATCCAAAGGCACTGGACCACAACACCTAAGAATGTGGTTCTGAAGCTCAGAAGTCTAAAAATGGGATGCCACAAAAGCAAATGTAGAGACATCAGTGGCACAATAAATACCTAAACCACCCAGACGTAATGGGAGTGTCGATAAACGCCATTGCAAATTGCCGAAGACATCAGTTTTTTATTTGGTAACATAATATACACAATTTTTTTTTTTTTGTAACCTAATATACACCAGGTTTTTGGTAACCTAATAAAAAATGTCTCTAACATAATCAAGTCATTATTTGAAACCTGGAAAATGTCGATAATGTGCGGCAAGGTCCCCAAAAGCATCCAATCTACTATTTTTTGCAAACAGGGAATAAACCACTGTCAGGGTACAATGGAATCATGAGACGATACCGGTGAATAGAACGATACTCCACCGGTGACATATGTTGTACAAGTCCTCCATTTAAATAGCAATTTGAAAAATCTTTACGTGTTCCGACTGCAAGCTTCCCTTGACTGCCTTTTGTATAGAAGATAATCAAACTCCCTCTCCAGACCAGCAACAATCCTACAGTAGAACGTTCCCGCCAAAACATGTTGTGGTTTTGAGTAGCTGGTTGCATTCACAACCAGAGAATTGGGGTCAAAATCGGGTAGGCAAAGACTTAATGCACTGCTAGCAACATCACGAATCTCATCCAAAGGTACTGGACCACAACTCCTAAGAATGTGGTTCTGAAGCACAAAAGTCTAAAAACGGGATGCCACAAAAGCAAATATAGAGACAATAGTGGCACAATTAATACCTAAACCACCCAGACGTAATGGGAGTGCCAATAAACGCCACTGCAAATCAACGAAGCCAGCATTTTTTTTTTTTGGAATCCTAATATACATCTATTTTTTTTAGTAACATAATATACACTATTTTTTCATTTTTTTTGGTAACCTAATATATATCAGTTTTTTTTTTTATTTTTTTTTTTTATGGTAACCTAATATATATCGTTTTTTTTAACCTAATATACACCATTTGTTTTTGGTAACCTAATATAACATGTCTCTGCCATAATCATGTCGGTATTTGAAACTTGGAAAATGTCGACAATATGCTGCATTGTTCCCAAAAATATCCAATCTAGTCTTTTTTGCAAACAGGGCGTAAACCACTATCATGGTACAAAGGAATCATGAGACGATACCGGAGAAAAGAACGATACTCCACCGATGACTTACGCTGTCCAAGTCCCTCCATTTGAATAGTAAATACTCCACCGGTGACTTACACTGTCCAAGTCCCTCCATTTGAATAGTAAGTTGAAAATTCTTAATGTGTTTCGACTGTAGGTATCCCATGACTGCCTTTTGACAAGAAGATAAATCAAACTCCCTCTCACAACTAGTAACAATCCTACCGTAGAACGCTTCCGAGAAAACGTGTTGTGGTTTTGAGGGGACGGTAGCATTCACAACCATAGAATTGAGGTCAAAATCGGGTAGGCAGAGACTCAATGCACGACTAGCAACATCAAGAATCTCATCCAAATGCATTGGACCACAACTCCTAAGAATGTGGTTCTGAAGCTCAAAAGTCTAAAAATGGGATGCCACAAAAGCACAAGTTGAGACATCAGTGGCACAATAAATAACTTAACCACCCTGACGGAATGGGAGTGTCGATAAACACCACTGAAAATCGTCCTGAACCCATCATTTTTTTTTTAGTAACCTAATGTACATCATTTTTTTTTGGTAACCTAATATACGTCAATTTTTTATTTATTTTTTTTTTGGTAACTTAAAATACATTAGTTTTTTTTTTTTTTTTTTTTTTTTTTTTTTTTTTTTTTTTTTTTTTTTTTTCCGTAACCTAACATACAACATTTTTTTTATAATATCCTAATATACACCATTTATTTTTGGTAACCTAATATACATAAGTTTTTTTTTTTTGGTAATTTAATTTAGACCAGTTTTTTTTTTTTTTTTTTGGTAAATTTATATACACCAGGTTTTTTTTTTTTTTTAACCTAATATACACCATTTTTTTTTGATAACCTAATATTAAATGTCTCTGACATAATGATGTCGGTATTTGAAACTTGGAAATTGTCGACAATGGGCTGCACGGTCCCCGTAAGCATCCAATCTACTCTTTTCGAAACATGGAATAATCCAAAGGCATTGGACCACATCTCCTAAGAATGTGGTTCTGAAGCTCAGAACTCTATAAACGGATGCAACAAAAGCAAATGTAGAAACATCAGTGGCATAATAAATACCTAAACCACCTTGACGGAATGGGAGTGTCGATAAACGCCACTGCAAATCGCTGAAACCATCAATTTTTTTTTTTTTTTGGGTAACTTAATGTACATCAGTTTTTTTTTTTTGGTATCCTAATATACACCATTTTTTTTTTAGTAACCTAATATACATCAATTTTTTTTCTTTTCTTTTTTATTAACCTAATGTACATCTGTTTTTTTTTAATCGCAACCTAATATACACTATTTTTTTTTTGGTAAACTAATATACATCAGAGTTTTTCTTTTTGGTAACCTAATATACACCATTTTTTTTTTATAAACTAATAGAAAATGTCTCTGACATAATCATGTCGGTATTTGAAACCTGAAAAATATCAAGAAGAATGTGTTGCACGGTACCCGAAAGCATCTAATCAACTCTTTGTGTAAACAAGGCATAAACCACCGTCAGAGTAAAAACGAATCATGAGACGGTACCGGATAATAGAACGATACTTTACCGGTAACATACGCTGTCCAAGTTCCTCCATCGGAATAGCAAGTATGAAATCCTTTACGTGTTCCGACTGCATACATCCAATGACTGCCCTTTGACGAGCAGATAAATCAAACTCCCTCTCGATACCAGCAAAAATCCTACCATAGAACGCTTTTCTGCCAAAACGTGTTATGGTTTTGAAGGGACGGTAGCACTTACAACCAGAGAATTAAGGTCAAAATTGGGTGGGTAGAGACTCAATGCACTGCTAGCAACATCAAGAATCTCATCCAAAGTCACTGGACCACATCTCCTAAGAATGTGGTTTTGAAGCTCAGAAGTCTAAAAACGGGATGTCACAAAAGCAAATGTAGAGACATCAGTGGCAGAATAAATACCTAAACCACTCTTACGGAATGGGAGTGTTGATAAACGCCACTGCAAATCGCCAAAGACACCTTTTTTTTTTTTGTAACCTAATGTACCTCAGTTTTTTTTTTTGGTAACCTAATATACACCAGTTTTTTTTTTGTAACCTAATATATACCATTTTTTTTTGTAACCTAATATAAAATGTCTCTGACAAAATCATGTCGGTATTTGAAACCTGGAAAATGTCGACAATGTGCTGGATGGTCCCCGAAGGCATCCAATCTAGTCTTTTTGCAAACTGGGCCTAAACCACCATCAGAATACAAAGGAATCATGAGACGATATCGGAGAATAAAACGATACTCCACCGGCGACATACGCTGTACAAGTCCCTCCATCGGAATGGCAAGTATAAAATCCTTTACGTATTCCATCTGCAAGCATCCTATGACTGCCTTTTGACGAGCAGATAAATCAAACTCAATCTCGAGACTAGCGACAATCCTACCGTAAAACGCTTCCCCCAAAACGTGTTGTGGTTTTGAGGGGACGGTAGCATTCACTACCAGAGAATTAAAGGTCAAAATTGGGTAGGTAGAGACTCAATGCACTACTAGCAACATCAAGAATCACATCGAAAGGCACTGGACCACAACTCCTAAGAATGTGGTTCTGAAGCTCAGAAGTCTCAAAACGTGATGCCACAAAAGTAAATGAAGAGACATCAGTGGCACAATAAATACCTAAACCACCCAGACAGAATGGGAATGTCGATAATGGTTAATGCAAATCACTGAAACGATCATTTTTTTTTTGCTAACCGAATGTACATTAGTTTTTTTTTTTTTTTATTATATTTGTTAACCTAATATACACAACTTTTTTTTAGTAATATAATATAAAATGTCTTTAACATAATCATGTTTGTATTTACCAGGAAAATGTCAACAATGTATTGCATGGTCCCCGTAAGCATCCAATCTACTCTTTTACAAACAGGGCATAAATTACCGTCATAGTACAAAGGAATCAAGTTACAGTACCGGAGAATAGAACGATACTCCACCAGTGGCATACGCTGTCCAAGTCCCTCCATCTAAATAGCAAATAGAAAATCTTTTATGTGTTCCGACTGCAAGCATCCCATGATGATTGCCTTTTGACGAGAAGATAAATCAAACTCCCTCTCAAGACCAGCAACAATCCTACCGTAGAACGCTTCCGCCAAAACATGTTGTTGTTTTAAGGGGATGGTTGCATTCACAACCAGAGAATTGATGTCAAAATCGGGTAGGCAAAGAATCAATGCACTGCTAACAACATCAAGAATCTCATCCAAATGCACTGGACCACAATCCTAAGAATGTGGTTCTGAACCTCAAAAGTCTAAAAAAGGGATGCCATAAAAGTAATTGAAGAGACAATAGTGGCACAATTAATACCTAAACCACCCAGACATAATGGGAGTCTCAATAAACGCCACTGCAAATCGCAGAAGCAATCATTTTTTTTTGGTAACCTAACATACATCATTTTTTTTTTTTTGCAACATAATATTCACCATTTTTTTTTTGGTAACCTAATACACATCAGTTGTTTTGTTTTTTTTTTGGTAACCTAATGCACGTCAGTTTTTTTTTTCTTTTTGGCAACCTAAGATACACCATTTTTTTTTCGGTAACCTATACATCAGTTTTCTTTTCTTTTGTTTTTAATTAACCTAATGTACATTTGTTTTTTTTAGGTAACCAAATATACACCATTTTTTTTTTTCTGTAAACTAATATACATCAGAGTTTTTTTTTTTTTTTTTGGTAACCTAATATACACCATTTTTTTTTATAAACTAATAGAAAATGTTTCTCTGACATAATCATGTCGATATTTGAAACCTAGAAAATATCGACAATGTGTTGCACGATACCCGAAAGCATCCAATCTACTCTTTGTGTAAACAGGGCATAAACCACCGTCATGATAGGGTTATATACTAAAATCATTACTTTTGTATTAACTCTAATTCTTTATATTTTGAATGAGAATCATATAGACAAATGTTATGCATATTATATATGTTATTAATTATATGCATGTGTCTAATACTTTATATTGTAGATGATATGGTGTGTGGTGATACACAGAAGATCATATCATCAGTACCTTATAAAGTATAAGTAAACGTTCTAAACCTAAATGGATTTGGACAAACCATTGGTATGGTTGTAGTATAACCTGATATTAGTCTATCTTGACTATAAAATTACACTAGTACACTTTGTGTGTATTGAACAGGACCAAGGGAGGTTGTTTCTCTTTATACTGACTATATAAGATAACAAACACCTCTGTTATTATGGATGTTTGTCCTCTTAATCCGGATATAATAACGGGCACTTATGTGCATTATACATTGCTTTAAATCATCAATGAGTGAGATTCATTTGTGAATCAACAAACTCGATGGATTGGGTAATGACATTGTATGTAAGGTGTGATGTTGATTATAGAAGGAATCCGTGACCCGCAAGTAGTCGAGTTGATGATATATGTCCTCTTGAGGAGCTCATAAGGATTGTCATGTAAACCCTACCGGTGGATTTAATCCGACATGACAATGAGGTTGAGTGGTACTACTCAAGGACATAAGAAGTTAATTAATGTAGTTGTCAGTAACTTGACTTAATCAATGGACATTCGATATCTTAAACACGGTGAGATCCACAAGCATATAATATGAAGCCCATAAACGTAACACGTAATTTGGGATTAGAGCGGTAGTGCAACAATGGCCTTTAGTGGAATAAGCCATTTGTTGATGGACTTGGGCCGTGTGTTCTGGGCGAACATGGGAGGCCCAAGCCCGTCAGGAGGCCCAACCCTAATTTCTCCTCATGGTCCCTGTTGTAGCCTATAAATAGAAACCCTTCTCTCCTGGCCGAATTCACTATTCAATAGATTGGGAAAAGAGAGGCAAGAAAAGATAGATCCAAAATCGGTTCTAACTTTGTGAGAAAGAAGGGGGTTGGTAGATCATTGCCCACACAACGTCTAATCTAAAGATAGGAATACAACAGAAGATCAAGAGGTTAAGTTGCTATTTTCATAGCTATTGGATTCTCAGAGTTATCTTAGCCGATCCAAAGGTATCATTTCTAACCAAATCGTGACTCCCCTTACTCCGCTGGAAGTGGGTGTTTCGCGGTTCGTAGTAAATCATTCGGCGAAACCATAACGGTTCCTACACGTCAGACTACAAAGGAATCACGAGACGGTACCGGAGAATAGAACGATACTCCACCGATGACATACGCTGTCCAAGTTCCTCTATCGGAATAGCAAGTAGAAAATCATTTACGTGTTCCGACTGCAAACATCCCATGACTGCCCTTTAACGAGCAGATAAATCAAACTCCCTCTCGAGACCAGCTAAAATCCTACCATAGAACGCTTTTGCGAAACATGTTGTGGTTTTGAAGGGACGGTAGCACTTACAACCAGATAATTGAGGACAAAATCGGGTAGGCAGAGACTCAATACACTGCTAGCAACATCAAGAATCTCATCCAAAGGAACTAGACCACAACTCCTAAGAATGTGGTTCTGAAGCTCAGAAGTCTAAAAACGAGATTCCACAAAAGCAAATGTAGAGACATCAGTGGCATAATAAATACCTAAACCACCTAGACGTAATGGGAGTGTCAATAAACGCCACTGGAAATTGCCGATGACATCACTTTTTTCTTTTTTTTTTTTTTTTTTAAAAAAATTTTGGTAACATAATGTACGTCAGTTTTTTTTTTTTTTTAATCTAATATATACATCAGTTTTTTTGTTGGTAACCTAACGTACATCCTTTTTTTTTTTTTTTTTTTTTGTAACGTAATATACACCATTTTATCTTTTTGGTAACCAAATATGCATCAATTTTTTTTTTATTTTTTTTTATTTAATTTTTTTTTCTTAACCAAATGTAAATCAGTTTTTTTTTTTTTAATTTATTTATCGTAACCTATTGTACACCTTTTTTTTTTTTGTGGTAAACCAATATACATCAATGTTTTTTTTTTTGGTAACCTAATATACACCATTTTTTTTGGTAAACTAATATACATTAGTTTTTTTTATTATTATTTTTTTTTTGTAACCTAAAATACACCATTTATTTTGATAATCTAATATAAAATGTCTCTAACATAATCATGACGATATTTGAAAACTGGAAAATGTCAATAATGTGATGCACGGTCCCTGAAAGCATCCAATCTACTCTTTGTGCAAACAGGGCATAAACCACGGTCAGGGTACAAAGGAATCATGAGACGGTACCGTAGAATCGAACGATACTCCACCGATGACATACGTTGTACAAGTCCCTCCATTTAAATAGCAATTTGAAAAATCTTTACGTGTTCCGACTGCAGGAATCCCATGACTGCCTTTTGACGAGAAGATAAATCAAACTTCCTCTCAAAACCAGCAACAATCCTACCGTATAACACTTCCACCAAAACATATTGTGGTTTTGAGGGGACGGTTGCATTCACAACTAGAGAATTGACGTCAAAATCAGGTAGGCAGAGACTCAATGCACTGCTAGCAACATCAAGAATCTCGTCCAAAGGAACTGGACCACAACTCCTACGAATGTGGTTCTGAAGCTCAAAAGTCTAAAAACGGGATGCCACAAAAGCAACTGAAGAGACAATAGTGGCACAATTATACCTAAACCACCCAGACGTAATGGGAGTGTCAATAAACGCCACTGCAAATCGATGAAGCCATCATTTTTGTTGGTAACCTAATATACATCAATTTTTTTTTGGTAACATAATATACACCATTTTTTTTTGTAACCAAATATACACCATTTTTTTTGGAAACCTAATATAACATGTCTCTGACATAATCATGTCGGTAATAGAAACTTGGAAAATGTCGACAATGTGCTGCATGGTCCTCGAAAGAATCCAATCTACTCTTTTTGCAAACAGAGCATAAACCACCGTCAAAGTACAAAGGAATCATGAGTCGGTACCGGAGAATAGAACGATACTCCACTGGCTACATACGTTGTCCAAGTTCCTCAATCGGAATAGCAAGTAGAAAATCTTTTACGTGTTCCAACGGCAAGCATCCCATGACTGCCTTTTGAAGAGCAAATAAATCAAAATCCCCAGACGTAAATACCTAAACCACCCAGACATAAAGGGAGTGTCGATAAACGCCACTGCAAATTGCCAAAGACATTAGTTTTTTTTTTTGGTAACATAATATATTCATTTTTTTTAGTACCCTAATATACACCATTATTTTTGGTAACCTAATATAAAATGCCTCTGACATAATTAGGTCGGTATTTGAAACTTGGAAAATGTCGACAATGCTGCATGGTCCTCGAAAGCATCTAATCTACCCTATTTTGTAAACAGGGCATAAACCACCATCAGGGTACAAATGAATCATGAGACGGTACCAGAGAATTGAACGATACTCCACCGGCGACATACGCTGTACAAGTCCCTCCATTTGAATAGCAAGTTGAAAATTTTTTACGTGTTCCGACTGCACGTATCCCATGACAGCCTTTTGACGAGAAGATTAATCAAACTCCCTCTCAAGATCAGCAACAATCCTACCGTAGAACGATTGAGCCAAAACTTGTTGTGGTTTTGAGGGTACCGTTGCATTCACAACCAGAGAATTGAGGTCAAAATCAGGTAAGCAGAGAATCAATGCACTGCTAGCAACATCAAGAATCTCATCCAAAGGCACTGGACCATAACCCCTAAGAATGTAGTTCTGAAGCTCAAAAGTCTAAAAATGGGATGCCATAAAAGCAATTGAAGAGACAATAGTGGCACAATTAATACCTAAACCACCCAGACGTAATCGGAGTCTCAATAAACGCCACTGCAAAACGCCGAAGCCATCATTTTTTTTTTTGGTAACCTAATATACATCAATTTGTTTTTTTTTGTAACATAATATACACCATTTTTTTTGGTAACCTAATACACATTTTTTTTTTTTTTTTCTTTGGTAACCTAATGTACATTAGTTAACTTTTTTTTCTTTTTGGTATCCTAATATACACCATTTTCTTTTGGTAACCTAATATACATTAGTTTTCTTTTCTTTTCTTTTTTATTACCCTAATGTACATTTGTTTTTTTTTTTTTTTAATCGTAACCTAATATACAACATTTTTTTTTGGTAAACTAATATACATAAAAAAAAAAAATTGGTAACCTAATATACACCTTTTTTTTTTTTTTTTTTGGTAACCTAATATACACCATTTTTTTATAAACTAATAGAAAATGTCTCTGATATAAACATGTCGGTATTTGAAACATGGAAAATATCGACAATATGCTGCACGGTACCCGAAAGCATCTAATCTACTCTTTGTGTAAACATGGCATAAACCACCGTCCAAGTAAAAAGGAATCATGAAACGGTACCAGATAATAGAACGATACTCCACCGGTGACATACACTGTCCAAGTTCCTCTATCGGACTAGCAAGTAGAAAATCATTTACGTGTTCCGACTGCAAACATCCAATGATTGCCCTTTGACGAGCAGATAAATCAAACTCCCTCTCAAGACCAGCAAAAATCCTACCGTAGAACGCTTTCCGCCAAAATGTGTTGTGGTTTTGATGGGACGGTAGCACTTACAACCAGAGAATTAAGGTCAAAATCGGGTGGGTAGAGACTCAATGCACTGCTAGCAACATCAAGAATCTCATCCAAAGGCACTGGACCACAACTCCTAAGAATGTGGTTTTGAAGCTCAGAAGTCCAAAAACGGGATGCCACAAAAGCAAATGTAGAGACATTAGTGGCATAATAAATACCTAAACCACCCTGACAAAATGTTAGTGTTAATAAACGCCACTGCAAATTGCCAAAGCCATCAGTTTTTGTTTTTTTTTTTTTTTTGTAACCTAATGTACCTCAAATTTGTTTTTTTTTGGTAACCTAATATACATCAGTTTTTTTTTTGTAACCTAATATACACCATTTTTTTTGTAACCTAATATAAAATGTCTCTAACATAATCATGTCGGTATTTGAAGCCTGAAAAATGTCGACAATGTGCTGCATGGTCCCTGAAAGCATCCAATCTACTCTTTTTGCAAACTGGGCCTAAACCACCGTCAGAGTAGAAAGGAATCATGCGACGGTACCGGAGAATAGAACGATACTCCACCGGCAACATACACTGTACAAGTCCCTCCATCGGAATAACAAGTATAAAATCCTTTACGTATTCCGACTGCAAGCATCCTATGACTGCCTTTTGACGAGCAGATAAATCAAACTCAATCTCGAGACTAGCGACAATCCTATCGTAAAACGCTTCCCCCAAAACGTGTTGTGGTTTTGAGGGGACGGTAGGATTCACAACCAGTGAATTAAGGTCAAAATTGGGTAGGTAGAGACTCAATGCACTGCTATCAACATCAAGAATCACATCAAAAGGCACTGGACCACAACTCATAAGAATGTGGTTCTGAAGCTCAGAAGCCTCAAAACGTGATGCTACAAAAGCAAATGTAGAAACATCAGTGGCACAATAAATGCCTAAACCACCATGATGGAATGGGAGTGTCGATAAAGGCTAATGCAAATCACCGAAGCCATCAATTTTTATTTTATTTTATTTTTTTTGTTAACCGAATGTACATTAGTTTTTTTTTTTTTTTTATTAACCTAATATATATACATCAGGGTTTTTTTTTGTTAACCTAATATACACAACTTTTTTTTAGTAATATAATATACAATGTCTCTAACATAATCATGTCGGTATTTGAAACCAGGAAAATGTCAACAATGTACTGCATGGTCCCCATAAACATCCAATCTACTCTTTTTGCAAACAGGGCATAAATCACCGTTCGAGTACAAATAAATCAAGATACAGTACCGGAGAATAGAACGATACTCCACCGGTGACATACGCTATCCAAGTCCCTCCATCTGAATAGCAAGTAGAAAATCATTTACGTGTTCCGACTGCAAGCATCCCATGACTGACTTTTGATGAGAAGATAAATCAAACTCCCTCTCAAGACCAGCAACAATCCTACCATAAAACGCTTCTACCAAAACATGTTGTGGTTTTGAGAGGACGGTTGCATTCATAACCAGAGAATGATGTTAAAATCGGGTAGGCAAAGAATCAATCCACTGCTAGCAACATCAAGAATTTCATCCAAAGGCACTGGACCACAACTCCTAAGAATGTGGTTCTAAAGCTCAAAAGTCTAAAAAAGGGATGCCATAAATGTAATTGAAGAGACAATAATGGCACAATTAATACCTAAACCACCCAGACGTAATGGGAGTCTCAATAAACGCCACTGCAAATCGCCGAAGCAATCATTTTTTTTTTGGTAACCTAATATACATCAGTTTTTTTTTTTTTTTTTTTTTGGTAACATAATATATACCATTTTTTTTTGGTAACCTAATACACATCAGTTTTTTTTTCTTTTTCTTTTTGGCAACCTAATATACACCATTTTTTTTTCGGTAACCTAACATACATCAGTTTTCTTTTCTTTTCTTTTTTATTAACCTAATGTACATCTATTTTTTTTTAATCGTAACCTAATAAACACCATTTTTTTTTGTTAAACTAATATACATCAATTTTTTTTTTTTTTTTTTTTGGTAACCTAATATACACCAGTTTTTTTTTTTTTTTTTTTTGGTAAAATAATATACATCAGAGTTTTTTTTTTTTTTTTTTTTGGTAACCTAATTTACACCATTTTTTTTTGATAAACTAATAGAAAATGTCTCTGACATAATCATGTCAGTATTTGAAACTTGGAAAATGTCGACAATGTGTTGCACGGTACCCGAAAGCATCTAATCTACTCTTTTTGTAAACAGGGCATAAACCATCGTCATGATAAGGTTATATACTAAAATTATTACTTTTGTATTAACTCTAATAATTCTTTATATTTTGAATGAGAATCATATAGGCAAATGTTATGCATATTATATATGTTATTAGTTATATGCATGTGTCTAATACTTTATGTTGTAGATGATATGGTGTGTAGTGACACACAGAATATCATATCATCAATACATTATCTAATATATATACTGATAAAAAAATGAGTAGAGGTAGTAATGTAAATACTAAATAGTGATAAAGACTTGATGGATGACGCACATTGTAAATGTGTGTTTTGGTCACGACCTTATGAGTAGACATAGTTTATATTGGAATTGAGTGATTGAACTAAAGATGGAGAGAATGTGAGCAACGAGCTCTCCTCCTTTTCCTAGCCTCCTCTCAAGCCTCAAGCCTCAATCCCGGCCCGGTTCGGTTCAGGGCGTGTGTGGCTTTGTGTGAGCCCTCCCTCCTAACCCAAAAGTCTTTGTACCCTAACGGCACACTCTTAGTATGGGACTTTCACTTATAAACACTATTCACTAATGTTTCCTCTCCAATGTTGGACTAAAGTTCTCTACTTAAACAACTATCCCACAAAGAGGTTAAGGGATCAAACCACCACAAAGTCACTCCAAACATAACCACTTGTTTTATTGAAAATAACTCAACAATCCCCCACTTATTTTTGATAAAAACAAAATAGAAAATATACTTAAGGGCAATCAATATCAGTATCAACATGTTATGCATAGATGAAGGTGTCCAAGACTTAAACCTTTACGTAGTGAAAATTACTCAAAGTATAAGAGTCATAAGTGAGTAAGTCTTAAACTTTGGTATTGAGTATACAATAAGTTATAATCACGCACAACATATCCAGTGTTCTCCTTTCATGTTCTGCACATTAAAGGCCTTGTGCTCTCTTCCTGGATTCGTGAATAATATAGAGAATCAGCCCTCATTCTCATCGAAAGCGGCTTCTACTTTTACATTAACCAGGTGAGTCTATCAAGAGTGGTCATGTAGCTATGCACTCCGCGCGGCCATAAGGACCATAGAACTTCATTAAGAGTTTTTCCCAGAAAACCTCAACCTTTATTTATCGCTACAGGATTTCACACATTTTATTATCCAACTACGGGACAGATAAGTAACAATGCATATCTCACTACTAAAATTCTATGACTTGTTCTTCCATTTGAATCTAATTCTTAGGATCTCCAGTGCCTAGGTTGGGTTACCATCATAGATGTTCATCTTTCAATTGGCTTCAGTCCCATGCTTCTGGCAGTAGTCCATAGTTTTTCTTTGGCCAAAGCTTTGGTAAATGGATCTGCTAAATTATCATAAGATCTCACAAAATCAATAGTCACTGCACCTTTAGATATAAAATTCCTGACAGTACTATGTTTACGACAAATCTGTCGTGATTTACCATTATAAAACTTAATGTGGACTCGCCCAATAGCAGTAGTGCTATCACAATGTATCAAAGTGGCTGGTACCGGTTTACGCTAAACTGAAATATGAGTGAGAAGATCTCGTAACCAACCAGCTTCCTCACTTGCACTAGCCAAAGCAATCAGTTCAGACTCCATGGTAGACTATGTTATAATGGTATGCTTCTTGGACTCCCAAGATACAGCACCTCCACCAATGCTAAACACATAGCCACTGGTGGCCTTAGAGTCTTCTGAGAGAGTGTTCTAGTCAGCATCTGTATACCCCTCAAGAACAGTAGGATATCTCTGATAATGAATACCCAAATCAATGGTTCCCTTTAGGTATCTCATTAACCTGCCAATTGCTATCTCTAATGCCAATGATACTTGCATATTCATTACTAGTATATTATTCCGAAATAATTTAACACCTCAAAAGGAGTACCAACAACAAGGGTAGGCAATGTCGGGTCTATTATACAATCGTAGCATATCTCAAACTACCAATGATAATATCCGCCGATATTCATATATAATTAATTTATTCATTTTTATTCACCATTATTAAACTAATAATATAAAACTATAAATAATTTAACAGTTTTTATATTGATCAAAATTATTTAAAGCAAATAAAATTTTAATTAATTTGCAATCCCGATATCCGAGTTATAAATTTTTAATATCCATTCTTCAACATTTTCCATCGGATGTAGTGTATCGGTATAAAATTTCGATTCGATTCGATATCTGCATATCCGCATCCCAACCTATCCGTTTGCACCCCTACCAACAGCCATGCAATCGATCCTTCTTCAACATTTTCTCAATGTAGTATGCCATCAGACGATCTTGTAATATATTTTGATTCCCAACATTACATCAGCCTCACCTAAGTCCTTCATATCAAAGTTAGAAGACAACAGGTTCTTGGTTTCTTTCACAACATGTAAATTGGAACCAAAGATTAGTAGATCATCAACATATAAGCATATAATAACACATATCCCATCATAGTACTTATATTAATAAATGCACTTGTCACTTTTATTTATCTTGAACCCACTGGTAATGATAAAGTTATCAAATTTCTCATGTCACTGTTTAGGTGCTTGTTTCAACCCATAAAGTGACTTAAGTAATCTACATACCTTTTTACCATTACCTGGTTCCACATAACCTATTGGCTGATCCATGTAAATCTCCTCTTCCAAATCCCTATTTAGAAAAGCTGTCTTAAGATCCATCTGATGAATAACAAGATTATGAACAGCCGCAACAGAAAATAATACTCTAATGGATGTTATCCTTGTAACAGGTGAATATGTGTCGAAGAAATCAAAGTTCTCTCTCTGTCGAAAACCCTTGATAACAAGCCTTGCTTTAAACTTGTCCACTAAACCATCGGTTTTAAACTTCCTTCTTAAAACTCATTTGTTTCCTATAGTCTTGCAACCAGGAGGCAAATCAACAAGCTCTCAAGTTTTGTTATCCATGAGAGAATCAAGTTTTGGTATAAGCGACTTGATTAAGGTCTTGATATGAGCGACCTGGCTGAGGTCTTGATATAATCGACCTAGTTAGGGTTTTGGTATAATTATGTGATGAGTTGTGCTGGACACGTGTATAATATACATTGGTTGTGTATATTAGTCCCTCACACACATACTTCAATATATTTCATATTCTATTACAATGCTTCAAGCGTTTAGGAATTCCCTTGATTTTAGTTGAATCTCTAGGGCAAGGTCTATTTTCGATCTTGAAGTATCTGAACTTCGTAACTGCAATTACTTTATTTTCTTCTTTCTAAAAAAAATTGTGGAACAATGGTGGTGATGCTACCGCTCTCTTCTATACTCTGCAGGTTGCCCACATTCCAGGCGCACTTTTCTTCGATGTAGATGGAGTTTCAGATCGACATTCAAATGTATGATTTCTGTTGTTTTTTTGGTTTAACTAATTTTAGCTTAGTCTTCAGTCTTCACAAGGAAGTGCAGTACAGGAGTGGACAAGGTACACTATTCTATAGCCCAGGCAAGGCCGCAAGGGCGATTCTTTAAAGTGAACAGTATGATGTGTACATTATTCCATGGGAGATGTTGTTACTTATTTGCTTTAGTTTGTCCAGTTGTAGCTTAATTGTAAGTTGTAAGTTCACTACCAGTTCGAAATATCCACATATTTCCGAGGATACCAGTCTTGTAAATCATGTTGGTTACTTTAAATTTGACTTCATGACCACGTTCTATATTAAAGTTAGATTGCTAAAAGAAGAACCTCTTTTGGCAGCTTCATACCAGTACCGCATAAAGAGTTACTAATGCATTCATGTAAATCATATAAATCACTAATAATAATGTAAAACCATACGTTCTTAAAATAGATCAAACAATTTGAAGGTCTTAAATATCCTTAACAAATCAGTAGACAGGGGTTGAAACATCATTGCCTAAATCAGAAGCAAACTACTATGAGCTCCTACTTAAAACCTAACACGACACTAAATTAAATATTGTCTAAAACCATAAACAAAGGACTAAATCTTTGTAACTTGAAGTCCTAAACAATGCACTCGAATACTTGACTTTTAATAAGCCAATCAGCCATACTCTGATATGCTTTTTCTGTCAAGTGAACTCCATCCCAATTTATATATTGATCTGGATCAGAACATGCATAAACTCCTTCCATCCCGCACATACTCATCAAACTAAAGTTGTAGTCACCTCCAGTTCCGCAACATACTTTTAGAATAGACTTTGTTTCAAATCCTAAAATTCAGAAAAAGAAACGAAGTTAATATTAGAATTAATTCATTAGCACTTGACATTGCTTCAGACATATTCAGTGTATAAACTTACCAAGTTGTGGAGCATTGGTAAGAACCCATTCAGAAGCAATATTGCCACATTAGGGTACTCTAACCTTAACTGTTGCAAGGCATTTTGTAGATCTTGATTGTGATACCTGGCAAAAGTGTTAAGACCCTTCAAACAACCTTTGTCATCGTAAGAAGTTGAATCGTTGTTTTTAAAGAGCGTAAGGTACATAGGTGAGCATCCAATTGGAAAATTCCCAGGAACAACTAATCGAGTAGCTCCAAGGTCAATCAGTTTCTGCATCCAGCACCCAATATCAAAGCAATTTCAGTTAGTCTTTTGCATGCTAGCTTAAATTAATTATACGTAGTAAATCAGCAATACATATATCTCCAAACAATATTATTGATATATATAACTAAATCTTACCTTGGCAACGTCTCTGATGTTGTTAACCACAAGAGGCACTAAAGCAGTGGCATCCTCGATGCTTTTACCTTGTAAAAAGGCATAGTTGTAATCATTACCTCCAGTTTCGCCCACCATGAAGAGACCCTTTGAGTATGTTATATGTCTCTTAATCTACAAATAACCAATAAAAAAATAAATTAGTTATGAGACTGTACAAGTATTCAAAGTTCATATAAAATTCAATAGTATGATAAATCTCATTACTTTTGGCAGTCTCACAGAGGTTCTGGTAATGGGCCAAGAACCAATCCAGTTGAACAAGAAGAGAGCTATTGGTGACCGGTGAAAGAATTCCGTTCTGAAGCAAGACTGAAGTGTTAAGTGCTGTTGATCCTGCTACGGCAAAATTCACTCCATGATTGAATGAAACAGCAGGTTCACCAGGTTCCAGGTACGGATTCGGAGTAGGTAAACCAAGTTCCAGGTACGGCTTCGGAGTAGGTAAACCAAGTGCTTGTGCTGCAAAATCATCAAATTAATACACACGATAATGACTAAACTGTATCTACAATATAAGGTACCCAATGATATATCAACAAACGATTAATAAGTGTCTTAGGGAAATCCATCTTGTGGTAGTTCAGTTATGGGTGACAGTATTCTTGGGAGTTTCGTGTACCAAAAGCCTCCAAAGAATAGAGACGTTGATGTTTGTGAGAGCTCCTTTAATCCAATCCATCCAAATACTATTAAACCCAAATTTATTTAAAACAGCACACAGAGAAATTCTCCCAGTAGCTTTATCTTATGACTCCCCTCAATCTGGGTATCGTTTTTTGTCCTAACTTTCACGTCCGGTTTTGAATTCTTTTGCTAGGCTCGTAATTAAAAAACAGACCCACTTTCTTATGACTATGATTATGAAAAGGTTACGACAACAGTCAACATACTCACCACGCATGGCAGTTCACAAACCCAAGAGTATACCATGGGTGCAACATGTTAAAAAGGAAATTTTAAATAAACATACACTTACCAATAAAATCAATCATAAGACGACCATTGGAGCATCGACCAGTGGGTTCACCAATAAGTTTCTGACCATAAGGGTTGTGGGCGCAAGGAGAGCGTGGACCAGCAGGCTCAAGGATCTGATTTCCAGTATCTGAAATTGAGTCGCCAAACTGAAAAATCCCATCGTACTTGCATCTTTGTGGTTCTGGTTGTGGTCTAAGGGGGCGTGACTGTGTTCTTGATCTGTGGGTACGTGCATCACATTGAAGAAGGGCAATAAAAAAACTTGACAGAACCAAAAAAAGAACTAAACTTGTCTTCGCCATAATTGAACTAAGATTTAATATTGGTACGGTAGAGGGTGAAGCTTGTATTTATATAGACATAAGGGGTGTACGTCCTAGTTTTAACAGGATTATACACTCATTAAAACTCGTTGTCCTGATGATGCTCGAATTCTCTCTAGATGACAATTAGGATTTAAAACTTCTACTTGGAGTGGTCGAGTGGAATATTCCAAGTAGATAATTTGGACTTTTGGGTCCAACGTGATAGACCAATTTTCAATTTTGTGACTGTTTTTCATCTCCACGACTCTAAATGTAAATATGTAATGTCCAGTTTTACAAAAGTACTCCGTAATAGTAAAGTTAGAAGTAAAATACGGCGATAAAAATTAAGAGTCCTAATCCATTATAATTTTATTGATGAGTACAGAATAATAGAGAAGTAACCAACATTTATGAACCAGTCTACAAATTAATGACCACCACAGATCCAATTGTAACTATTCTTGAGGAGTTTTATACAAAGGAAAAAAATGAAAACTGAAAAGCCGATGGTAAAATGGCACTGATATATCACGATTACAAAGCATTTTAACCCATTTAGCAACTCCTGATTCTCGAGTATCAAACCAAGAAACACGGCTTCCTTGTGTTGATAAGTAAATGGGGCAGAATAAAAGACGGCAATCCTGTAGCACAGCTTCGAAGAACTTACTGCATTCCCTTCTTCGTCATTGTCCAAAAAGCAGCATTATATCGATTCTGCAATACATAGAAGAGAATTGCACAAGGTCCTTTAGCTATTAAACATTCTTGGTTAGACAGTCTGAAGAAATGTTTGGGAAAAATGAATTCTGTGAGGAGACTAGAAGATTCCACATGGAGCCTGAATTTTTTTAGGTAAACTATCAGTCATATCTAAAGCACAAAAAGTAAGTAAAATGCAAAATGAGCCAACAAGGCTGCTAGATGCGGTTTGTGCAGGTTAAATAAATCTGATTGAACCATTATGAATACAAAAGCATGCTTCCTACACAACCCTTTCTAAACAAGCACACATATATAAACAGCCTTACTTGCATCATAGCCTGAGGATTTGCAGTGTAAGTTGTCTCAACTATCTTCTCATGCTGTCACAGGAAATTAGTAGAACACAGTCAGCATTTCAGCAAGGTTATATACTTATATATAGTTTCTGACTAGCTAAAAAACAAGAATTTACATTATGGTACCTCCAAAAGGTTATATACTTATATATAGTTTCTGACTAGCTAAAAAACAAGAATTTACATTATGGTACCTCCAAATGAAATCCATAGTCGAAAGCCACTTTCATCACATCTTCCAAACTAAGTTCAATGGACATCTCCTGAGCCAAGAAACCAGAAAAAAACTTAGCCACTAAAACCAAACCATCGTTCAATGAGTTTGTGCATGTCTGGTAAGAGGTCTTTCAATGAGTGTGTGCATATATATGTTACCGGGAAGAGAGAGAGAGAATTACATCTTCCGTTCCATATGCATCCGCAAAGTGATAAAGTAAGGGTCCCAAGTTTATCCACACCTATATTACATACAAGACAGAGAGAATATCAAGTCAAATAGACGTCTTCAGAATTATACACACAAGGTAATTTCTTAACCAAGGGAACAGCATGCATATAGCAAGACAGGACTTGTTAATCTTCCAACAGAATAATACTTACACCACCATCCTTGAGAATTCTTGATATGATTTCAATGTATTCTACAATGTTGTGTGCTGTGTCCAGGAAGAAACAGGTAACCACGGCATCCCAAGCTCCTGCGATATATCCCAGAAAGTGTATAAAAAAAAATCCAGTTTGATAATATAAGCACGCGCGAGATGTGTAAATTATCTTACAATTGAGGACATGTTAGTCAGACATTACTTTCCAATTCAGCAATCTCGACTCTAGTAATTGATGAGAAACAATTGCTCCGAAAGACCGAACTTATAGGGAGAGGCACCAACTATGTATTTAAAAGATCATTGGTCAAACTGATAGCAGGTACACTCCTTAAAGCAGACATGGGGGTGGACACTTGTTCAATGGAACTCCCCCTTCGCTTGGACCACAGGTCATAATGTCACACATACCATAGGTATTTTACCAACAAATGTGGCCTAATGTATATCAAGTTTTTTGTTTTGTTTTTTTTGGTAAACTAATATACATTTGTTATTTTTTTTTTTGATAATTTAAAATACAATTTTTTTTTTTTTACGTAACCTAATATACACCTTTTTTTTTTTTGGTAACCTAATTTAAAATGTCTCTGACATAATCATGTCGGTATTTGAAACTTGGAAAATGTCGACAATGTATTGCATGGTCCCCCAAAGAATCCAATCTACTCTTTTTGAAAACAAGGCATAAACCACCATTAAAGTACAAAGGAATCATGGGCCGGTACCGGAGAATAGAACGATACTCCACCGGCGACATACGCTGTCCAAGTTCCCCAATCGGGATAGCAAGTAGAAAATCTTTTACGTGTTCCGACAGGAAGTATCCCAAGACTGCCTTTTGATGGGCAAATAAATCAAACTCCCTCTCGAGACAAGCAACAATCCTACTGTGGAACGCTTCCGCCAAGGCCTGTTGTGGTTTTGAAGGGACAATAACATTCACAACCAGATAATTGAGGTCAAAATCTAGTAGGCAGAGACGCAATGCATTGCTAGCAACATCAATAATCCTAGGCACTAGACCACAACTTCTAGGAAAGTGGTTCAGAATCTCAGAAGTCTAAACACGGGATGCCACAAAAGCAAATGTAGAGACATCAGTGTCACAATGAATACCTAAACCACCCAGACGTAATGGGAGTGTCAATAAACGCCACTGCAAATCACCGAAACCATCATTTTATTTTTGGTATCCTAATATACATTAGTTTTTTTTTTTGTTACATAATATACACATTTTTTTTTGGTACCCTAATCTACATCAGTTATTTTTTTTGGTAACCCCTAATATACATCAGTTTTTTTTTTTTTTTGGTAACCTAGTGTACACCTAATGTAAATCAGTTTTTTTTTTCTTTTTTTTTATCGTAAACTAATATACACCATTTTTTTTTTTTTGAAACCTTATATAAATCAGTTTTTTTTTTTTTTTTTGGTAACCTAATATACACCAGTTTTTTTTTTAGATAACCTAATATACATCAGTTTTTTTTTTTTTTAACCTAATATACAACGGTTTGTTTTTTTTTTTGGTAAACTTATATAAATCTATTTTTTTTTTTTTTTTTGGAACCTAGTATACACCATTTTTTTTTATAACCTAATATAAAATATCTCTGACATAATCTTGTCGGTATTCGAAACCTGAAAAATATCGACAATGTGTTGCACGGTCCCCGAAAGCATCCAATCTACTCTTTTTGCAAACAGGGTATAAACCACCGTCAGAGTACAAAGGAATTAGGAGACGGTACCGGAGAATAGAATGATACTCCACTGGCGGCATACGCTGTCCAAGTTCCTCCATCGGAATAGTAAGTAGAAAATCCTTTATGTGTTCCGACTGTAAAAATCCCATGACTGCCTTTTGAAGAGCAGATAAATCAAACTCCCTCTCGAGACCAACAACAATCCTACCGTAGAACGCTTCCGCCGAAACGTGTTGTAGTTTGGAGGGGACAATAGCATTTACAACCAGAGAATTATGGACCAAATCGTTTAGGCAGAGAATCAATGCACGACAAGCAACATAAAGAATCTCATCCAAACGGACTGCACCACAACTCCTAAGAATGTGGTTCTGAAGCTCAGAAGTCTACAAATGGGATTCCACAAAAGCAAATGTAGAGACATCAGTGGCACAATAAAGACATAAACCACCCAGACGTAATGGGAGTGTCGATAAACACGATTGCAAATTGCCGAAGGCATCATTTTTATTTTTTTTTATTTTTTTGGTAACATAATATATACAATTTTTTATTTTTTTTTAGTAACATACCATTTTTTTGGGTAACCTAATATAAAATGTCTCTGACATAATCATGTAGATATTTGAAACCTGGAAAATGTTGACAATGTGCTACATGGTCCCCAAAAGCATTCAATCTACTCTTTTTTGCAAACAGGGCATAAACCACCTTCAGGGTAGAAAGGAATCATGAGAGGGTATCGGAGAATAGAATGATACTCCACCGGCGACATACGCTGTACAAGTCCCTCCATTTAAATAGCAAGTTGAAAAATCTTTACGTGATCCGACTGTAGGCATCCCATGACTACCTTTTGACGAGAAGATAAATCAAACTCCCTCTTAAGACCAGCGACAATCCTACCGTCAAACGCTTCCGCCAAAACATGTTTTGGTTTTGAGGGGACGGTTGCATTCACAACCAGAGAATTGACATCAAAATCGGGTAGGCAGAGACTCAATGCACTACTAGCAACATCAAAAATCTCATCTAAAGGAACTAGACCACAACTCCTACGAATGTGGTTTTGAAGCTCAAAAGTCAAAAAATGGGATGCCACAAAAGCAACTGAAGAGACAATAGTTGTAAAATTAATACCTAAACCACCCAAACGCAATGGGAGTGTCAATAAATGCTACTGCAACTTGCCGAAGACCTCAGGGTTTTTTTTTTTTTTTGTAACATAATATACACAATTTTTTTTTTGGTAACCTAATATAAACCATTTTTTTTGGTAATCTAATATAAAATGTCTCTGACATAATCATGTGGGTATTTAAAGCCTGAAAAATGTCGACAATGTGCTACATGGTCAACGAAAGCATCCAATCTACTCTTTTTTGCAAACAAGGCATAAACCACTCTCAGGGTACAAAGGAATCATGAGACGGTACTAGAGAATAGAACGATACTCTACCGGCGACATACGTTGTACAAGTCCCTCCATTTAAATAGCAAGTTGAAAAGTCTTTACGTGTTCTGACTGCATGCATGCCATGACTGCCTTTTGTCGAGAAGATAAATCAAACTCCCTCTCCAGACCAGCAACAATCCTACCGTAGAACACTTCCGCCAAAACATGTTGTGTTTTTAAGGGGACGGTTGCATTCACAACCAGAGAATTATGGTAAAAATCGGGTAGGCAGAGACTCAATGCATTGCTAGCAACATCAAGAATCTCATCCAAAGGCACTGGACCACAACTCCTAAGAATGTGGTTCTGAAGCTCAGCAATCTAAAAACGGGATGCCACAAAACCAAATGTAGAGACATCAGTGGCACAATAAATACCTAAACCACCCTGACGGAAGGGGAGTGTCGATAAACGTCACTGCAAATCGCTGAAGCCATTAGTTTTTTTTTTTTTTGGTAGCCTAATGTACATCAGTTTTTTTTTTTTTTTTTGGTAACTTAATATACATCAATTTTTTTTCTTTTGGTAACTTAAAATACATTAGTTTTTTTTTTTTTTTTTTTTGGTAACCTAATATACACCTTTTTTTTTAGGTAACCTAATATAACATCTCTTTGACATAATCATGTTATTACTTCAAACTTGGAAAATGTCGACAATGTCTTTGCATGGTCCCCGAAAGAATCCAATCTACTCTAAATGCATTGAAATAATTCGAAATAATAATTAGCGGAAATCAAAATGGATATAATTGCATTGAACTAACCTCAGCATAAATAATCGAAACTAAATCACCGGATGTATTGAGTAACCCAAAGAAGTTATTAACGGAAAAATTGGCGGATCCAATCTGATAGTATCTTAAGAATAGTGCGAAATATTGAAAAAATTGATGAAATTATATTTAAACTAATATAAATAAATAATGCTTGAGAAATAAATTTGATGTAAGCGTATTGAACTAAACTAATTAACAATCGAGCAGATGCAAATCGTTAGAGAAAACCTCAAAGAACAATTAACATAAAATCGGAAGTGGATGCATTTGCATTAATAACATAAAGAATAATTAACGGAAAACCAAACGGATGCAAGCTGCATTAAACTAAAATAAAATCGAGATTAACTAACGGAAATCAAAAAGTGGATGCAAATACATTGAAATAACCTCGAAAATAGTTAAGCGAAATCGGAAGTGGGATGTAAGCGCATGTGACCTCAAAGCATAAATGTCGCTTTTAAACCTTATAACATGAGTAATTCACGATAATGGAACCAAACATGGCGAGTTTATAAAAGCAGATCTACGTGTATCTGTGTATAGAAATTGTAAGTATCGAACTAACACAGAAAAACAATTAATGATAAATCCCAATTGGATGCGAGATGTATTGAACTAACCTCGAAAGTAATTAATAGAAAATTAAAACACGGATGCAAATCGATGAATAAATCTCAAATCTTAATTAACGAAACATGAAAGCTGGATGCAACTCTTGAATTAACCTAATGAACTAACAGGAAAATTATAAAGTAGATGTAATTGTCTTAAACTAACCTAAAATAATAATTGAAATCGGAATTTGATCTGTGCATTGAACTAACTTAAAATAATAATTAATGAGAATTTGGCTTGGATGCAACGTCTACACATTAAACTAACCTCAAAATAATTAATGGAAAATCGAAAATTTGATACAAATGAATTGGCCAAATATACTAAAACATATTTGTATTTATTATATGTAAGGGAATAAATGTAAATGAGAAATATAATTAAGTAGTGTTTATGTAGTGCTTTTATTGTGATTGAGAATATGCTAGCTATTGATAAACTAATAATATTATCTTACGTCATGATAAGGCATTATCGCAAAACCCAATCGGGCTTCTATTGTTAAACCTAACAATAAAAATAAATCCCGATGAGTTTTATCAAAGTTTGCTCTTTTATGAGAGTGGTGCAAGAAATTTAAATGAATAATTAATATAATTTTAAATATCTCATAGCTATGCATAGTTCTTGTATTTTTAGAATAATTTAATATAATCCACACCGTTAAGAAGACACATCCATATGATAAATCTTTTTAAGTGGGGTAGCCAGATTTCATGGGATATGGAAACAATCAATATGTGGTTAGTGATTTATGACACATTAAGACAAGAGCTGGCGGTGAGCGGTTACGTTAAATCAATTATAAATTTAATAAAACTATTATCACAATTTAGGTCTCGAGTTTAAGATAATTTCATTTGAAAAATTCTGATTAATATCTTAAACCACAAAGTGAAGAAGCATCTCAATTTGATCCTTAGTTTTCAAGTACTTGTACACCATGTTGCCTTTCATTAACGTATTTTAGGTTTATTTTCAATAAAAAATATATTCTAATTCAAAAAATTTTTGTTAAATCACCATAAATCTAAGAAAACTATTATACAAACTAGATTGAGTTTAAGATAATTCTATTTGAAAATTACGGATTAATATTTTAAACCACAAAGTGAAGATGCTATAATCCCTGCTCATTGACGTATTTCAATTTATTTTCAATAAAAATGTATTATGATTCGAAAATTTGTGTGAAACATTTTGTAAAAGCCTTTTCAGTACACAAAATATTTAATAGATCCCGGAGTATGCCCGGATCCAAAATCTAGTTTTGAAAGACTAAAATAGACGGTCACCATTAATTGATGTTTCATGTTTGCAAGGAGTCGCTCGTCAGTGTCGCACACTCGCCACGTGCATCTAACACACACATACTATACACGGCGACTTTTATACAGAACGTCAAACTTACTAGAATAACTGGGGCTGGGGCTGGGGCGGAGATATGGGTTTTGGCAGTGTGAGTGGGGAGATTGGAGAAGAGGATATGACCGTAACCAACCTACATTTTGGCCCAAGCGGTTCTCCGTTGCTAATATATTTTCACATGCTTATTCACCCCATACAATCTCTCTCTGAATTACTGGATTAATACATAATAATCAATTACAACTTCACAAAAGCATCCAGTAACTCCATCTCAGGTTGGATTAGCGAGAAATAAAACAAAAATACCTCCATCTCAGGTTGGTGGTGTAGTGTTCCACTTCTATTTATCACATTTATCATTCAGTCCTTTGCTTTTTCCTAGTCAAATGCAAATTGTCTGTTTTTTCACCTGACTGTCATACATAATCAATTACAAAGCCTAGTTACTTATCCTACTTCTCCTCCAACTGTTCCAGTTCTGTGCATACAAACCACTCAAAAGTAGATTCTTAATGTTCATTGCTAATAATTAGTACACACAGCGCCAGAATAATATTTGCTAGGAATTCTCATCGTGATGATCCGTCTCATCAAAGATCTCCTCCTACACCTAAAAAATTTAATATCCAGAGTTACAATCACGAATGGGAAACTATTGAGAAAAATTGGAAAGAAAATGGTAGTAGGTAATAAAATGCGTGCTGCACCTGTAATAGCCTTTCAATAACATCTTCCATAGTTATGATGCCAACAGCTTCCCTCTTCCTCATCGAAGCTTTTTGCAGTGGGTTCTCATCCATTTGCAGGACATCTGCATCAACGCCTCTAGCCCACTTTTTGCTCCTCGTCCATGATGTGCTCCTTTGAGAATTGATACCGTTTGTTGGGAAAACTTTTCCAACCCCTGGAGTGGTCTCATCTTTATGCTTTTATCTCTTGGCAGCTTTTCACTATCAATGTCCACCTTCACGCCTTTTGCAGAGAACGACCCAATAAAAAGTCAGAAGAGGGAAACAACACGCAATTTATGCTTTTGCTACAGATACGAACATAAAACCACAACTTACCATATAAATACCACAAAATGACAAAAATAGACGGAAACTGAAGGAAACCAATAAAATTACTAAGCATCAAAGTCAGCACTTACCAGCACCTCGAGAGCTTGCTGGATGGTTGCTCCAATGTCATGTCATGACGCCTTATGACCACAGCCATGTGATTGTGACCTTTCTGGAACTCGCTCAAGATTTCCTTACAAACAAGGGCGCTTCTCTGGAACTCCTGGGTACATACATAGACAGATCAGTTGAAATGTTATTGAAAACGTAAGCACAAATAAATGTATAATCATTCCACTATTCCAAAATCAAATACCATTGTTTCAACTGGGTAATAAATCTTAATCTCCTTTGGTCATTGTCGCCACAAAATGGAACTTAATGCCAATTCAGAGTTCAGACTGAGTCTGTAATTGAGGCAAAAATAAGAGATTCCATTTCACTGCGGTACACAATGGAGTGAATATCCTCAGGACAAATGTAAGACCAAACAGACAGTAGTAATACCTAATGCTACCAGTTTGAGATTATGAATAAAATGGTTTGGGGTGTCTATATCACTATATTAGTGTTAATGCATAATTAGTTTGCTTAAATATCTTAGCTTTAGAAGGCATGGGACACTACCTTTTATTTAGTTCTTATATTACTGTGACTACATAAATTACTAATTATAAAGTCAGGATGGAAAAGGTTTACAGTTGGCGTCCAACAGACCCAACTGAAGCAGCAATAACAGGTTCAGAAGCAATTCAAGGCGAGTCCCATGGTGGGGAAAAATGCAATTCCTGCAGTGGAGCCCTTTAAAAGGCTGGCTGCTTGCCTAAATGAACAAATCAACATAGTCTTTGCAAGTGTTCTTTGTACTTTTTAGTGC
This sequence comes from Coptis chinensis, assembly GCF_015680905.1. NCBI lineage: Eukaryota > Viridiplantae > Streptophyta > Magnoliopsida > Ranunculales > Ranunculaceae > Coptis > Coptis chinensis. The sequence goes on from NC_141464.1 coordinate 83,679,010, forward strand.
CAGGAAAACCTTTTAATGTGCTTTTGATAATGACTGGTTGTTAACTTATTATACTTATATAGAGTACAAAGAAGGTCCTGTTAAAGTGTTTAATAATAGTATATTAAACAGTTAAAGTGTTTGACTAGAGGCTGTTTATCTTTTCAAATCATCTCTGAGTCGATCACAAAAGTTGTAAGTGGATTACCCTACAGATATAATTACCTTGGAATCCCAAGCTGACGGTGACATTCTTGACAGGTATCTCATCTGCAGGATGAATTGTTAATAAATTCTTCACCTACAATTCAAAGACAAATTAGTTGAGAGCATGGCATACTAATTTAAACAAGTCATTTTGCCTACTTAAACTCTAAAGTTGTAATGGACCAATCTTAATTCGAATTTTTTCTATTTTGTATACCTTCCAAAATAAAAAGATATCGACTTAAAAGGGATGTCAGTAAATATATGTTTAACTCAAACCCTTTTTCTTCCTATTGGTAAAATTATAAGCCCCTCCCAATTTGGCATATGATTAACCACTTCAAAGAGGTCCACATATTCTAAACAAAAATAAAGAAACGACTCATTTCACATCAATAGCAATTATGATAAGAATGTAACTTACAAGAACAAGCCCAATTATGTTTGTAGGTTGCTCATAGTAAACAGGAACTCTGCTATGCCCTTTCTCCAAAATCAGCTTCATCAAATCCCTGGATGATTCAAAACTATTATTTGCATAAAGACAGGATGAAAACAGATACTAATACACTATTCTTAATTATAACAAGAAACGAGCATATAAATAGTTGGTTTACCCTTTAAACATTTTACATACCTGTCAAGTTTGGCATTGATATCAATTGCAAAAAGTATCAGAAATAGGAGTCATGGCATCACCAGCTGTTTTTTCTGAGAGCTCAAGTGCTCCTGCAATGATAGTTGTTTCATCATGAGTCAGTTCTCCGCCTTTTCCAGCCTGTTTACAAGACCAAGGATGAATATCAGTATATTGTACAAAAGGAAAATGGCTAATGAGTGTGGTAAAACTATAATGTAAGAGATAAAGACAGCTAAGTAAGAGTTTTCATGACCAGTTAAAACAACAAAAATAGCACGTATCAAAAACAAGAATATTACAAAGTCGTAAATTTCCTATTCTGCATCACTAACCAGAACAATGGTGCTCTTAAGGATTCACAAGATAAACTCTGGCAGACTGGTCGTGAAAAATTAAATGATTAAAACAGCACACTCACCTCATTTCCATGAAAATCCACAAGTGTTTTCAATTCAGCTCTACGGAAAAGAGCTACATGCCTGTCTCCCAATGTAAAGTCTAATAGCTGAAATATAACATAAAAAATTGATTTTCACGAACACAATGTTCTGAGAGAGAAAACAGTGTATAATGCACAGAATTTTTGGGTAAAGAATAGAAGAATTAGAGAGAATAAGAAACATAAACAATTCACCTTGCTTATAGGATATGCAACAGGAAAGCAGATCCAAACAAGTACACGTACAAGTGGAGCCACTGCCGCACCAATTGCCAAACCGTGTCGGGAACAAACTGATTGTGGTATGATCTACGAGTGCAGACAGTCCATTGAAGTCAACTAAGCAATTCAATCATGGGCTCATGGCAAAATTTAAAAATCAATAAATATATAACTCAATTCAACCTCCAGATCGTAAACTGTATGTCTCCCAAGGTGGGTGGTACTTAAGAAGAGGAAAATAAAAAGTTACATAATAGATCTTTCAGTCCATCAATCAGCATGAACTCAATAAGATCTTCCAAATAACACGTTGAATTGTTAATACATAAATGGGTGCTACTTCTTATCAGTATATATATTTATTTCTAGCTCACCTCACCGAACAAGAGTATCAAGGTGACTGAAATCAGTATTGCACCCCAAGCAGTAATGAGACCATCAAGAAAAATGGGGAGGGCCTGAAGAAACAAAAATAGCAATGATTTCAGATACCAATTAACAAATTGAAAACATTATTTAAAATAAATTGACCTCCATGGCTGCAGCATTGTAGATAAGTAAAGTGCATAGCAATAAATGCTGCTGTCTGACCACCGGCAATATTTTCTCTGAAAGGAAAAAAGGCCACCCATTAATTAGGTGAGATAGTTAGAAGTAACGAGTATTAAATTGAGATCGATAGTACGAACCAGCGTGTTTCCGGTCCTTGGGAGTGCCCGATTTGGCAAGGACTTCAAGATCAACTATACTTAACGACATGAGGCCTAAAGTGAGTCCAGACATCATACCCGCGAACATCACCAGAAAAACGATCACTACTATGTATATGAAAAATCCCGTCTCGCAACATCGATGCTCAATCGTCATTCACTTCAGAATCAACTTGAACAACTTCAGAATGATGTCAGTTTTTATGCGTGGGAATTTTCTGTTGTTGTTGTTATTATTATTATTATTATATGTGTGGGGAAATGGATAAAGAGAGATAGAAACAATTGCGTCACGACAGTTGTCGTGATCGAAGGCCGACTGGTTATAAAGGTGACACGAATGTTGTAACGGGGATTTTGTATACAAAAAAGATTGGAGAGAGAAACAGAGTGAGACATTGTTGGTGGGGTTTTGCCGCAAGTGAATTAGACGGTAATATTAACGGGCACTCGACGGTCACTTGCAAAGTAGTATGTGTCATGTGTGGGTTCAAATAAAGTACTTTGGTTATGGAGTCGAGATCTCTACAACCGAGTATAGAGATCATTTCTGTAACCGTGTTATCTCGCCGTTGATCCGAATCTAAAATATATGTGTGCCTCGATGCCTGTGTGTGCATTCCGAAATATGTGTGTGCAATAAGATACGAGATGTGTGTGTGGTACAAAGATCAATTTCTGTACCTGGTTATAGAGAAACCGGTCTTGTTGGTTATAGTCCTTATCATTAAGTCGACTGCTACAACAGAATCAATGACTCTGGTCTTTGAACCGCCTACCATGTGCGCACCCACCAAGTGGCCATAGTTCTTTGTCCTTCTGTGGTGGCCCCATATAAAAAGGAACTCTGTTAGTTGGATGTGTTTAGAAATTAGAACACACACATAAGCAATGGATGTGATTATCGAAAAAAAATCAAATAAATAAGCAATGGATGTGTGAATGTGTCACGTCGTCATATGCACGCGCCATATCATAAAATATTAGGGTATGCGCTACCCCGAGACACTCGTACACGTTTACGGTACGCGACATAATACCCCTATACATAGGGATATAGATAGTCAAAAAAAGAATAAAATATAGATATATATTTCAAATAAAATTTCTTATTGTCTTATTTATTTATTTAATTTTACCGGGCTTTATCATACCCGAAACCCGAACTCGATGGGTATCCAAAATATAGGGTTTGGTCACACTTCTCAACAAAAATACCCGACTCGAACTTCGACCCGCTAAAAACTAGTCCGAATTTGGATAACCGATACCGCTCAAAACCGAAAAATCGGGTTCAACCTGGTCGGTACCCGTTTGGACATCCCTAACCATACACCAAAAAGCCTAGTAGGTGCCGCGAATTGGTCCATTGTTTGTTGTGACTTAAAACCCAACCCATAGTCCAAGAACTATTGTTGAATAAGAAAACACACGACCCACTACAATTGAGTTTATTATGAAGTGTGATTGAGTGGATCACACAATGAGAGTAAACAATTTATAGCCCGGAATATATTGGATCTGGCCATATCATAATTTTTGAGAAAGATTTGTAATCACGGATGGAACCCTTTGGGTTCCACAGTTGTTTTGTTAGATAGATAAACGCCACATGAGAACATTGAAATTGATCTCCAACGGTTTAAACACTCCCACACCATCTCAGTTGGCGCATGAACCACATAAGCATTGCATGCTAATTTGAACATTATGTTAGTATCCCACTCTAGCCTTCTACGACGCTAAAATGCTACAACCCAAACACCACAACATCAACTCATGAGCGTGAGAGAACACTGCATGCCACTTATATTGTTGTCCCACATAGCACACCACTTACAAGTTACAACTAAAGACTCGATGAGAAATAGGTCAAGAAAGTGACTTGGTGAGAAATAGGTCAAGAAAGTGAGTTTAGGTGCTCGAGCTCGACTCATTACTTACTTTCCAGCAGCTAAAGCAGAAAACTGATGAAGTATACAAGTGAATTCATTTAAAACAAAATACCCATAAAAACCTCCAACGCTCTTTGTGTTCAGCCTCGTGTCCATTCCGCACTTTGAAAGCCAAGCTTTATGAAGCTTTGAACCTTGCCAACTCCCTCGATGACTTGATGTGTGCAGCAAGATGGATTCTTTGCTTGCGATGGTAGCGATGGTAATTCAGGTTTGTAATTTCGTTCACATTTCAATTAAATTGCAAAAGTTATTTATAAACAAAACTAATATGATCATGTGAATTTGTCAAAGTGATTTTAGGTAAGCAAAATGATGAAAATAAAAGAAAATAGACTTTGATTTCAAAAATAGAAAATCCGTTTCAACGAATCATATCTCCATTAAGAGTTAGGCTCGATTTTTGATCCCTAATAACGACTCTTCATCTCTCAACGAGCGTTATTAGCGTGTGAAATCGATATTATTAATCGTTATAATTATGGGCTTATTCCTAAAATAGGCCCTTAAGGCCCATCAGTCTTTGAAGTCCTGAACACAGCTAACAATAAAACATTGAAGACGAACGTAGAAGCAAAGAATTTTGTAGAATGTTGTTGAGAAGCATCTCCCAGTTACGAACACCACTGAATTCCATCCCACGTGCACTTGTCACTTCCTTAAATCGAATCTCCATCATTAATCAACTCCCACAACTTCCAGGAACCCACTCTTTTTCATCTCACTCATTGAAACAGAAAACAGATGAAATATCCAACCCAAATTTTATCTACAACAAAGACCCAGAAAAACCTCCCAAACTATTTGTAGTTCAACCTCGCCTTCGTTCAGATGTCGCTTTAAAGGCTAAGCTTTCTGAAGCTTTAAACCTTGCCAACTCTCTCGAAGAGCAGCGAGATGGTTTCTTTGTTGGAGATATTAGTGAAAAGGAAAGGCCGGCTCATGTCGTTGTTCAAAATCCAGTTGCTCGATCAATTAATTCAGGTTCTTCTCATAATTTACTTTTAAGTAAATAAAGTTAATTTTTTTAATATATATAATGTCTGTTTAATGTTTGTTCTAGGCACATACTTTGGAAGTGGGACTGTGAAAACAATTAAATGTCATATAGATGCTGAGGAGACAAAGGTAACACGGGGTTTATTTTGATTCATCTTTAGTTTACGACTTGGGTGAGTTTAACAAGGACCATTTAGTTTTAGCAGGATGAGTTTGATGCTGTCTTTATAAACGCCATTCTTTCAGGGGTCCAGCAACGTAATCTAGAGGCAAGTTATCTTTTGTTTATAGTAAAATTCTGCCTATACACAGATGGTATGGTATTGATACTTTCAGAATTGTAATTGCAGCGTGAGTGGGGGAAACCTATTTTAGACCGGGTAGGACTTATAATAGAGATATTCCATGCTCATGCTCAAACTAGAGAAGCAAAGTTACAGGTAATTTTACTAGTTTTCTTAGGGAAATTTGTCAGTTTTTAATTTTAGTCTCTACTGTTCTTTGTTTCTTATATTTTATTTTCAATTTTGCTAGTCAGAGTTAGCCGCGCTAATGTACAGGAGGACTAGACTTATCCGTTTGCGTAGCCTTGAAGGAAAATTTACTTTTGGAGCTTCTGGAGAAAATGAAGTTGTTAGTGCCCGAGGGTGAGTTTAAAACCATTATAAGTTTGAGTGCAATATTGTGATCATAGAAAGAACTCAAAGAAGTACTTTAATACTCTTTACATGTCAAGCTGATAGTTTTTTGTACAATTCATTGATCTGAGTACGCTTCACATTTTCTGATCTTATTTCATATTGTAATGATTCTCTGAACAGTTTCTTATGTAAATGATTATCATTGCAGGAGAGGAAGTGGAGGCCGTGGTTTTATCAGTGGTGCTGGAGAAACTGAACTCCAGCTTCAACGACGAAGGTGTTAAACATACTTTTATTTGAGCAATTAATCCTATAAACTCCACTTGTTACTCTTTGATTATAAGCTTATGTAAATGGAAGAAAGAGTTACTGGATTAAGTATACTATAGTACAAATATAACAGTACAACAATAAAAAATAAACAGACACGAGCTAAAGGTTAACTACAATGCAACACAGCATCTCACAGTTCTCACTACATACCACCCAACAATGAAGCCCATATGATATTTAAAATCTCAAATGACGTGGCCTCCAAAGGGGAAAGTCAATGGCTTTGCCTATTATACTATGTGTTGGTTGATCCTGGGAATAAGGAAAAGTGACTCCTAATTGCTCAACAATTAAAGATTATAATTATCTGGTCTAAATGGTCTGATTTCACCAATGTTTCATGGGAATATTACTTCTACATCCTACCAAAAGGATTGTGATCAATGAATCTGAACAAATACTCAAAATGCACCGTTATTCACATTGGATTTCAGAATTCTGGAAAGGAGACATTATTTGCTATCCCAAATTGAAGAGGTTCGTTTCGAACTAGGGCTCTGCAACGTGCTTCCCCAGGGGGCGTGGTGGCTCAGAAGGTCAAGGCCTATCTACTGTTGCCATTGTTGGGTATACAAATGCGGTATGTCATTCTAAATTTGGTCGTTTCTATTATTGACTTAAATAAAAATTCAGAGAATCTGGTTCCATTGTCTCATTAACAAATCTCTATCGACCTATGTGTTCTGTAACAGGAAAATCAACTTTAGTTAACGACTTTCAGAGAGTGATCTGTACAGTGATGATCGGTAATTACCCACAGATCCCGTTTCAAGTGTAGAGGGCCAATTACGTTAAATATTACTGATGTTGCATGTTTGCTTGTACAACCAATTTGCAGATTATTTGCCACAGTGGATCCTCGAAAGTGAGAAGTGTTATGCTTCCATCTGGGTAATTATTAATGAGAACATTGAGTACTTTATATATCCAACCTTTTGAAATTTGAAGGAAGCAGAGCTCCTTTGGAAGCACGCCTTTCAAATAGTGAGTTTGATTTGTTTGTACTGTTTGTATGAATATAGGAGGAAAGTGCTTCTTAGTGATACTGTGGGGTTTATCTCGATTTGCCCGTGCAGGTATGAGGAAGAGATGCATAAAACTCTAAATTTTCCATGGATTAAAAGTTTTCCTCTTGGTTGTTTGTGTTTGTGTTTATTTTTTTTTTACTTTTTGTACAATTTATTTGCTGACTGACATCTCAAGGTTTTCTTTTCTTTTTTCCTGTAGTTAGTGGAAGCATTTCATGCAACTCTCGAAGAAGTGGCTGAAGCTGATCTTCTTGTGGTATGAAGAATTTGTTGCGTCTCTAATCTTATAGTAAAGTAACTGTTCATCTAAGAGTTTATTTTAGTTTCAATGGACTATAGTAACTGTTCATATATAAGTTAGTACTTCTTTTTGAGTTTCTGATTAGACTTTTGATCTCATGAACTTCAGTAAGTCCTAATATTAGAAGAATGCTTGAAAGAGTGGTATAATTTCGATGACTTTTTTAACCCGAAAGAATGTAAACTGTCTCTCTAAGAAGTTTCATCCATAGATGCTACACAGTCCAAAGTAACCTATTCTCCCGGTCACCAAAACAAACAGACACATATAAGTTTTACCTAAATACTTTGTTAAATTCGTTGCAGCATGTAATAGACTCAAGTGCAGTTGATCTGGAAGAGCAAAGGTCAAGTGTACTAGAAGTACTACAACAGATTGGGGTCCCAAAGGAGAAGCTTCAGAATATGATTGAAGTGTGGAATAAAGTACTATTCGTTACTTTTCTTTTTTCAGGTTTTTATTTGGATGTTTATTCTTTTGCCTTTTTTGTTTTTGTTTTTCTCCTAACGTTATTATTGATATTTATTATTTTCAACATTTTTTGGTAGTCTCTTGACCTCTTGTTCATTCTTGGGCTTTTCATTCAACCTTTTTTATTTTACAAGTTGGTAACTTAATATACTTCTGATTCAGTCAGACAGATGCTGCATCAGATGAAGTATTAAGTATTAACTGAAGTCTCAAATTTACTCAGATAGATCTTCGAGGAGAACGTGCTGATGACTCTCTGAGTGATACTGAAGATGAGTATGGTCTCACCGAAGCAGATAATGGTACAGAATCAGGTACATTGTCTGAAGAGATTGTTGATGAGGATAATTCGGTGAGTGAACTGACACCAGGAGAGTGTCGAGAGAATGTGGATGAACGAGAAAATGATTCCTTGGATGACTGGAAGGCTGTAGATGACCAACAAGATTCCTTGGAAGACTGGAAGGCTGTGGATGATCAAGAGAATGATTCCTCTGAGGGCTTGAAGACTGATAATAACACACAAGGCGAGTTCTCTGACGATAATGTGTTGGATGCTGATTTACTTTGTCAAGATGTTAAACCGCTGGAAACCTCTGCTATTATGGGGATCGGATTGCAAGAGGTGCTAAACCTCATTGATGAGAAGCTGGATAAACAAAATGTAGCGGGAACAAGGACCTTTGATAAGTTCAACCGTAAGTGGAGGCCGCCACGTAATGCTGATGTTGACACGGCAGTTGGGCAATAATAGGTAAGCTGCCATGTATGCAGTATATACTTCAGAAATTCTTGTAACTATCCAGGATGAGTTTAATTGTAGTTTCCCAGGCATCGCTTTGATTTTACTGTTGCAGTTGGTCTTTTTAAAGATGATTTTCATAGCCTTATTTCACACCCAAAGGAACTGCATATCTTGAAAACTGAGCCTTATACAGTATAATGTAGTTGAATGCCTGTAGAGTTAAAGAATTCTTTATGGATAAGTTTTAATGTTGGCTGCAGAGTCTTAGGCGTGTGGTACAAATATCTGAGATATGGACATTCAAATAGGTTTAGTGAAAAGAGAATTGTAATTGACTCCCCAGTTCAGCTTGCCGGTTCAGGCGTAAATGTGTTTTTCCAATCAGTACTGTTTTCTGATTGACCGATTTAGTAGAGCATCGACCTCATTATATACTCCTACTCGAGCACAGTTGTCATTATGTTCTCATGATTTCTGTGGTAACTTTGACTCGCGTTTGAAGTAAAACGAAAATGAGCAGGTCTGTGAAAACAAGATTCCTGCAGTCCAAATTAGGAAGGTAAAATCTGACTTTATTGAAAGTGTGCAATGCCAAATATATCCATGTTATCTGCTGCCAATAGAATGAATAGTAGATAGTGATGGCGCTAGATGTTTGGGTTCTATGGGCTAGGACGCTAGGCTATGAGCCCAACCGCGTTAAGCGTGGAGTCCTCCCAGTCAGAGAATAAAAATGTACATTTGGGAATGTTTACGGAAAAAATAAAAATAAAAATGGATCGTCCATGTCGGTAGACAAGGACCTTATAAAAGGATAGTGAAAGGAAAGGGTTTTGAGGCATTGATCGTGACTTGCAGTGCTTGCTGTCACACAACTTGTCCTTAAAAGAAATATGAAGAATATCGAAAAAAAAAATACTTAAAAAAGAAATATGAAGAGCCATCTCCTCACCATGGTCCATTGTTTATTAGCGTGCTTATGCTCCACGCCTTTCATTTTTAATATTCAATCTGACACCGACACTGACACTTCAAGCAAATGAAGTAGTAACGATTTCCTGCACTTGATAGTTCATACTTCATAGCTACTTAACTACCAAGCTTCTTTCCATAATTCCATGTCCATGCTCTACAGCATTTTAGCTACCCTACACTATTTCGGTTTAACAACACTTTTTAATATTTAACTTGTACTCTGTCTAGTTTTTTTTGGTAACTATTCTGTCTAGTTGTCTTAGAAGAACGATGTTGAAATTTTTTATCGGTTGCTAAGTTGATCTTATTATCTTTTAATATGCGCCCAAAAATAATGTTAAACTAGGCTGCAATATATATATATATATATATATATATATATATATATATATATATATATATATAGGGAGAGATCCATATACAACATTTTTTATACAACAATTTATAGGTGACTTCAGATCGGATTAAGGGCTTTCGAAAACATTTTTTTTCGAATGGTAATATCTTTTTCAAATCCGATTCAATTATTTTTCGGATGGCAATTTCTTTTCCAAATTTGAAAAATTCATAAAATCGAAATTTTTTCAGAATCGGCAAAATTCATTAGTAAATCATAATTTAAAATATATAATCGGGTTCTTTTTTAGGATAACCATTTTTTATCCAGTCAATACATTCACTTAACAGTCATTTTGAAATGTATTAATTGAGTAAACAACTCGATCTTTTTTAACACGCTTATTCAACAAGTTTTTTTTTTTTTTTTTCATGTTAATACATTAATTCAGTAAATATGAAGATGAGAGAACGAGAAACACGTATAATAATGACAATATTGATTTTTTTTAAGTTGTGAGAGAGACAATTTTCTACTCCTCTAAGGTTTTTATTTGATTTGTAAACTATATGTAGTTTTAATTTAGTAACTATATGAAATAGACGGCTATATGTTGAAAATTTATAAATTAATCGGAAATCGGATTGGATTGGATTTTGAAAACACATCCAACTCCGATCCAATTATTTTTTAGAAAAATCGGATATTCGAAACACAAATATCATTGCCAAATTCAGAAAAAATATCATATCGAAATTCGGAAAAAAGTGACACCCCTACAATAGTTTACACAACACCTTGTTTGAGTTGATTTAAGAGCTAATACTTTGTAGGTATGATCTTTTTACTATATATAGATCATATTCACAAAATTTTAGTTCATTTCGAAATCTCTATCCATTTTAAAAGTAGATTTGAAAATGTGATTTTTTTTAACGGCCAAGATTTGAAATTTTGCAACTCTCTTTTGACATATTTAGAAATTTCTAAATGAGTTCATTTTTTATAGGAATGTTATCTACGGTGAGAATGTAAGATCCACGAAAGAAAAATCTTGAATGAATTGAGTTTGTAGAGTGAGATATAGACTATGGTATAAGTTATTGCATAAAAAGTGTTATATATATATATAATCAATATCTTAAGATGGTTGAGAATCACACAAAATCTCCAACTGTTTGAAAACTTCACAATGATTCGAATTTTAAGCTTTATGATTTTCTTTAAGCGAAGAAATTTTCAATTCCAATATCTTAATGTGGATTATTTTAAATAATATGTTTGGATTGTTGGGAACGGCGATACCAATCGATTTCCACTAAGATAATTTGTACTTTGACAAACTACTATTCCAACAAAAATATAAACTTTCACTACAACCAACAACAAATTCAACGTTCCAAGCAATTAACAACTATCACAAATAAGTACTAATAATGCAAAAAAAGTTAAGCATACCACAACACAATATGTAACGTGGTTCGGCCAATGATGTCTACTTCCACAATAGTTAATCATTTTATAAGTATGAGAAGGAATATTACAATCACTCATCTCAAATGTCTCCACTTTATTAGATCACTTATATTTTCTTACAAGTTTTTCTCTTTGCAAGAGTTTTTTTATCAATTTTGATTGCTCTCAAAATTGGGTTTCTATCAAAGACTTCGTTTTCCAAAACCTAACTTCTATTTTTATAGTAATCTGAAATTTTGGTGCGTTTGCAAAATTTCACATTACTGTGGAGAAAATCAGAACCCAACTTATTCAGTCACGAGCACAGGCGCGCTCTCAGATAGGCAAATTTGAGAGCGTGCGTCCTCTTATTTTCCCAGTTCAAAAAGTCCAGTAACTTTGTTTTATGAGAGGTTGGAAAAAAAAACTATTTTCTTTTCACGGCAAGGGCACAGACGCACCTTGGGCAAGGCCAATTTGAGCGCGTGCGCGCTCAAACTTATTCACACAAACAGTACTAGTTTCTCTCCACTTCCTTATGTGAGAGATAACTCTAACATGGATAATATGGGTGAGTTGCATACATCACATTCAGGGTCAGCTTAATTTTTTTTCTTCCTAATGGTTCGTTCACCTTATAATGCCCTGATTAGTTAATGTAAGAACAAAAACAGTAAAAAGTATAGACAAAATTGCAATCTACGGTAAATTTGAGTTCCTCCATAGTCCATACGATTTAAAAGTCTCACAACAAACCTCACTTTAGTAAGTGTCACGTGATAGTCAATTAGTCATAATGTAAGTTTAACCAAAAGGATTAACTAATTAAAGCAGGCGAAGGGGGAATATAAAAATAAAGCTGTCTCCAAGGAGGTAATTCACATTTCTACATTTCTATTTCACTAGACAATAGACTTCACAACCATAACCTCAGATTGGGTTTTCAGAGCAGAGAATCTGAAACAGAAAAAAAAAAAAAAAAAAAAAACAAAAATTAGATCCGCACTCCCAATGCGATTTCTTCTTTAATCTATTTCTCTCCTCTCATATCTCAGGTATGTTCTTCTAGATCATTAATTTGTTATTACTGAATAAGATTCATCATTAATCATCTCATAATAGATAGATCTCGTATTGTTAAATCGTTTTTTTCTATTAGTTAATTGAATCAGTGTGGAGCTTGAAATCGATAATAGCAATGTCAAGGAGGCCAGTAAATCCGGCAAGGCGATTCGCGGACAGTGCAAGTGTTCCATTTACAAATTCATTACATTCGAAATCACGCTCTTCGCCTTTCCTATCTATTGGACTTGTACTTGTGGTATATCTATTTTTCTCGTGTTCCTCGATATGATATTTTTTATAATTAGTTTTATAATTTCGGTCTTCTTATATTTTGCAGGGTGCTTTACTTCTTATTGGTTATTCTTACAGTGGTTCAGGTTAGTGTGTAGATCTACTGTTTTGTCTTTTTTTATTGCACTAGTTATTGCTTCTGATTTTTACGTTCTAATCTCTCACAGGTGGATTTGGTGGTGATAGTAATGTTGTTAGCAAGGCTGAAGGTAATTATATCATCTTGACATCTTGACATGACCGAGCTTGATGTATTGATATTGATTTGTTTAGATTTGTGAAATTATTGGTAGGGAATGTGAGGAGGTATTTGCAATGTTGTGGCACGGATTGTCAGTGTCCATAGAAGTATATAGTCATAAGGTCGTAGAAAAATTGAGAATATGTCAATGTCAGTGTCCATTTTAGGCTTTTAGTTGCCGCTATAAATTTTTTTTGAAAAAAATGGTTCAAGAGAATGAAGTAGAATTGAGGGAAACAAACGATCGAACATTCTTGCATTACTGCAGTTAATTCTTGTATGAGTTTGGTTAGAGAAGAAATATTGCAGGGTATCCATTCAACATTCATATTTTACGTGTTCTTGAAATTCTTACAACAACTTTTACGGGGTAAATTTCAAATTTATTATTGCACAAGTACATTTGTGAAGTTGTTCTCTGCGAGTTAAATTTATTGTCACTTGCATAAATAAAGAGATACTTGAAGGCGTAAACTCAAGTTGTTTTGCATAGTTATGCGTATCCAAATTTGTAAGACCCTTTTCAGTTTCCTTTTGAGAAGGATTTTCGTGAATCAGAAAGAATTTAGGAACTAGTAAGTACTCTTGTTATGTATTCGGTTTCGGCCTTCATGACTGTTGCCCGTGTTCATTTTTTATTCGTTGTCGAACATTTTTTAGGTGTAGTCGATGTAAAACGCCTTAGCAAGGTCGCATTTAGCTTAGGTGAAGCATCTTTGTAAATAGATGGAATAGTTTTCTGTTTATTATGAATTGTTTTACGTGAACAAGCATAGCAGATTGGTAGCAAGGATCTCCTGGACATATTTTTCCATAATGTTTCTCGTCCTTTTATTAAGATTGTTCTTAGTCAATGAAGCTTCTTCTATTTAAAAGTCCTAAGAAAGCTACTAAATTTGGAGCTTAATGCCCTGTACGTTGGAAAAATCTACGTTAATGATTCATTGATTTTTTTATAAGAAAGTTTTAACTGAAATGAGAGAAGGGAATGCTTTTTTTGCAGAAAGAAAGGGAGAAGGGAATGTTAAGTCACATTTTTGCATTTGTAATGCATCAAAAACTACTATGATTATGCTGAATGTTACCCACTTTCCACGTCCTTCTATTTTGTTCTATACAGATCATCGCCAAATTATGTCAAAACAAGATGTTTAATCTGTATTAAAATTTGAATGTATTCATGTCTGAAGGTGATCTCTCATGCACATCGGAAGTTCTGAGAGCAATACCAATACTCAAGAAAGCGTATGCAGATAGTACGCGTAAAGTTCTGCATGTTGGCCCTGATACTTGTTCTGTTGTCTCAAAATTGCTAAAAGAAGAAGACACTGAAGCCTGGGGGGTGGAACCATATGAAATTGAGGACGCTGATGGTAATTGCAAGAGTCTCATTCGCAAGGGCATTGTGCGTGTAGCTGATATCAAGTTTCCTCTTCCATACAGAGCAAGATCGTTTAATCTAGTTTTAGTGTCAGATGCACTGGATTACTTGTCACCAAAGTACCTAAACAGAACTCTTCCAGAATTGGCAAGGGTGTCAGCTGATGGCCTTGTTATTTTTGCAGGTAGTTTCCTAAATAAGTTTGTTATTACACACGCAAATTTCACAGTACATTACTGGTCTACTTGAGAAGCTCAGTTACTAATTGATGTGTGCATATCGTGCGTAATTTTTGCAACAGCCAAAAAAAAAAAAAAATGAATAGGATAAATTAATTAGATATATATAGAAGGAACTTTATGAAATACACAATACTCCGTATCCTCTTCCCCCAATATAGTAGCAAACATATTATCTCATAAAAAGCCTTGCAGTTATACCCTTCCTTTACTTACAATGGTATGAATCCAATTTTCATTCAAACAGATTGTATCTCCTCGATCATCTTTTGTTCACATATCTACATGCCTTACTTGTTCTTCATGAAAAGAAAATCAATTATAGCTTAGTTGGTAAAACCTTTAGGTGATGATACTAGAAGTCTGGGGTTCGAACCCTGCTATACACAATTGAGTTATTGATCTCTTTAAAAACAGGCTTGCCCACATATTTTTTTTTGTAAGTGCTTTCTAGCTTAGTTAGTAAAACCTTTGGGTGATGATACTAGAGGTTTGGGGTTCGAATCCCTCTACACGCTATTGAGTTAGTGAGTTACTGATCCCTTTAAAAACAGGCTTGCCCACACATTTTTTGTAGGTGCCGACTAGCAAAGTCGGTAAAACCTTTGGGTGATGATACCAGAGGTTTGGGACTCGACCCCCGCCTGCATTAAAGAGTTACTGATCTCATTTAAAACAGGCTTACCAATAAAAAAAAAAAAAGTTTAAAGACAGATTCTGCCTATTATTTATTTTATCATATATGTCTAAGTATCTTTCCTTTGACGACTTCAATCTCTAGGTTATCCAGGTAAGCAGAGAGCTAAAGTTGCAGAGCTATCGAAATTCGGCAGACCGGTGAGTGGTTATTAATGTGTATCTTATTTTTGGTTTCTTATCTATTATGGTTATAAAGTGTCTTGGATGTTGTATTGGATCCTTGGTCCTGAAGTCAGAAAACCCGTTAATAAACCTTTTTGTAATGATTTTGTTCTATAAGATATTTCGTGTATAACAAGCTTTATCACGTATGATGAGGCGTTAAACCTAATTTAATTTCAACACAGTATATGCATCTATAAATTGTATGGATCGAGAGACACGTTAGATCCATTAAAACTGCTAAAAATTTACCCATGCAGCTTCAGTAGAAGCCATAAAAGCCAGAACTTCTGCGGATAAAGCAGTAATAACAAAGTCAAGTTGTCGAAGAGTTTGGTTTAAAAAAGGAAGTACTGAACTAATGATCTAACAAGCTACTGCATCTCTATGCTGACATAGTCAGTGAGCTTTGTGCATCAAAAGAACCAGAGTTGTTTACGTGTTCCTTACACTGTTCAGTTACTGTTTCTGGGTGCTCAACTTCAAGCTAACCACTTGTACAACAGAAGTCTCAATGTGCTATTGAAAGTATTGATATTTTTATTTGGTTCTGGTTTTTGATTTATCTAGTTCTGCAGTACAATTTAGTGTGGGATATTTAATTATGCGAACTGCTTTGTCACGAGAAGTAGCCATTCTATTTTCTGTTTAATTATGAAAATGACATTTTGTTTTTTCTACTGAAGGCTAAACTGAGGAGTTCATCGTGGTGGATAAGGTACTTCGTTCAAACTGGCTTAGAAGAGAATGAGTCTGCCATCAAGAAGTTTGAGCAGGCTGCTAACAAGAGGGCATACCAGCCAAGTTGCCAAGTTTTTCATCTCAGCTCATACCATTGATACCACGATATGTGGGCAGCTTCTTTAAAATGGAAATTCTCCAGATATCTCCCAAGGTCGACAGGGATAACTTTTTACCCTTATGTTTGCTGGTTCGTAAGATACCAAATATTTTTTATTTAAACTTTTATAGGGAAGGTTACATTTTTACTGTGCTGTATTTGTCAAATTTGCTTATTTAAACTTTCTGTTGTAAAAGCTCTGACAGTTTCGTTATCTGTCATTAATCCCAAGGATTTATTATGGCGAGGAAATTTTCTCATTCCAGGACTGCTGTCGAATTCTAAGATATTCAGTTTTTTAATATATATATCAGACAATGATGTAGTAGTGACTAGTGAGGGCACTGTCTGCTCCAGCCCTTCTTTATCATGGTTGGCTACTTGGCTAACATATACCGAAACACACAATTTCGCTGTACAACATGCATGCTTGGGTTTATGGCTATTGCTAGATTTTCAATGTAAAAGTGAGAAACACTTTACTATACGGACTAAGATTAAAAATTTAGCAGCGCCTTGACAAGTTGACATGAAGTGAACAAAAGGGAAATGTCACGGAACAAATCATAAAGAGACGAGAAACCTTAGATAAGATGACGAGAGAGAGAGAGAGAGACGATATTGCTATTATCGACAAGTTGTATTTTATGTACATTTGTTTTATTGATTTGGTTTCAACATCTCTCTCTCTCTCTCTCCCCCCCTGTGTGTAAATTGGACCCAAAGCAATCATCAGCCAACAGGTTTGTCCTATCATTCCTTGTTTTCTTCTTTGTTGATTATAATAGCTGCTGCACACATCTCCACGCCATACCTTGTATTCGTTGTGTTGGCTGGACTCCTTGTTTGTTCATTATCTATTGCTCCCACACAGACCTGATGTTCAATACATTCTGCTGGATAGACAAATTGGTACTCGGTAATCCTTGGATTTTGCTACTGTTGAGTGTAGTTGTCTTTTATCTCGATGCATGTAAACGGTCTAATACCTTTTTGTATTAGCAAATCCACACCTCATTGATGCAACAGCAGCTGTGTAATTCGTTAGTGCTCATTACGCTGTTGTTGACTTGAAATTTATTTCCTTTATCTGGAAATTTACCCTCTTTCTTCTACGTAAATATTTCGGAGAAAAAATAAGTTGGTTTTCCTAAATGTTCAGTTTTGTTCACCACTTGAGAAAAAAAAAAGTATTTGTAGACCAAAGATTAGAAAGAAAAATCAATCTTTTCTGATTATCTTAACGCAAATTGGTTACTTCTGTTTTTTAAATGTTTTTATTTTTGCAAAAAGAATTCATGTTTTCTACTATTTTCAATTTGTTGGAAAACACTTCTCTTTCCAACGAATATGTACGTCTCCTTTATTTCAAAATTCCAGCGTCTTTTTCTTGATTAACGTTTTTGTGCTCCTTGTCTGAAAACCTTTTTGACAGCGTATGGCCGTATGCTGAGTAAAGAATTTCCTCACCCCAAAAGTCTCTTCTTTTCAAACAGTTTTTCACATTGTTTCTTTTTAAAATTAAAAAAAATTCTAATAATTTTCATCACTTCCTTTTTCAAAAAGAAATACATTGCTACCATATTGAGAGTCATTTTTTTTGGAGAAAAACAATCTTGGTTTTCTGTGATTTTAATTTTTAAGCACCACAACTAAAACCTAATCTAAAGCCAAAAACACCTGATCTACGTCAGATTCGAAAGCCACATATATATAATTAGAAATGTGAATTAGAAATGTTTTCCAAGTTGGATATATATAATTATATATATGCAAATAGTGTGTTCAGTCTAGTTTGCATGTTATTGCTACTGGGGCAGGCCTATTTGGCTCAATTTTTTAAAGAATGAATGTTTACTGTTACCAACTAGCAATCTCACTGTTCTCTATAACAACCCGATGGTAACAGTGATTTCTATCTTTGTCCTTGACCTCAAAAAAATAATTTTGAAAGAAAAAATCAAAGTAAAATTAGTTCTGCTATTGCACTAATCAATACTATAGGAGGAATGGATCAGAGTCCTGGCTTGATAAATCCCTGAAAAGAGATATATAAAACGCATAGTATAATCTTAGTCGATCATCTGGGGAAAGGCTCATCACTTCCATCCTATTTTCCCTACGTAGTCTTTGAAAAGCATCGTTATTTGGTGAAACCAATTATAAGTAATAGACTAATTGAAGGAAGAAAGAAAGAGTCTCAGACATCCAAGGAAGGAATAAAAGCAGCATAAGCTCTCAAGCCCGGCGAAAGGCGAAAGCTCTTAGGCGGCCACTGCGAATGTCTCTGAGAAACAAGCCTTAAAATTTGTCATCACAGACTCTTCCTAAATTTTTACTTTCAAACAACCAAGAAACAAAAAAAAAAAGAGAAAGAAAAATTTCAAGCTAATTCCGAATGTAACAGAGAAGTTTTCGAACGTGGTGAGTTGTGATTTGTGAGAGGTATATATATATATAGATTAAAATTAGGGTTTGGGTGGAAGGGTTAGGGTTTTAGATTTTGGCGGCTATGAAAAATGTGATAACCGAACTAATTCATTCAACAAATATGTTTTGGGTTCGGCCCAATGGGTATCAGTACAATCGAACCAGTATTGAAAACTTAAATGTGCTAAAAGGTCCATTTAAGGCTCAAGTCTCTTATCCATATACTGTACCAGATCCTACTGGTCTCCTTAAGCCAGAGGGAGGAATTAGGTAAGGAGATTCTCTTTCGCCTTTTCTCTTCCTCATATGCGTGGAAGTTCTATCTAGACTCCTTGACAAAGCTAAAATCAACAAGCAAATCCATGGGATCAAAATTAGCCGATCAGATACTCCCATATCTCATTTGCTATTTGTTGATGACAGTTTTATTTTTTGCAGGGCTAATATTAATGAGTCTCACAAGCTCAGAGATATCTTCGATGTTTTTAAGAATGTTTCTAGCTAGGAAATAAATTTTCAAAAATCTGGTATTTTCTTCAGCAAGAACACTCACTACACACCCTAGAGATTGGTGAAACGGATTCTGAAGATTAGCAAAAGCATTACTTCGGACAAGTACCTGGGAGCACTCTTGGTATTAAGCAGACGAAGTACACAAGACTTCAATGAGGTCACTACTCGAGTTTTTCAAAAGATGAAAGGCTGGAGAGCTAATATTCTCTCCCACACAGGAAAAGTTACTCTCATCAAATCAGTCCATCTTATCTTATATATGTCAATATTTGATATACCGGCTACCACATGTTTTAAACTGGACTCAATGAATGCAAACTTCTTTTGGGGACAGAACAAGAACAATGGAAACAAAATTCATTTCATCTGTTGGAACAAAGTTTTTCAACCCAAATCACAGGGTGGGCTAGGCATCAGACTTGCCTCAAACCACAACACAACTTTACTGGATGGCTAAGCTTTTATGGAGATTGATCAAAGAACCTGAAAAGAATTGGGCATCTAGCCTTATCAAAAAGTATTCTCCTATAACAGCCATTCTTAGAGTAAAAAACTCGTCTCATTCCTCCAAAATTTAGAAGGCCATTCTAAAAGCTCGCAATGAAATCCTACCAAACTTGTGTTGCCATATTGGTAATGGTGCAAACATTAACATTTGATTGGATCCGTGGATCCCTACCATACGTGACCATAAACCTTTTGGGCCACCACCCAAGCCAAACCAGTTTAAGTTTGTATCCGATCTTATTGATCCCATAACCAGGGTGTGGAACTTGGATATTATAAACGAGTTATTCATCTCTACATTGATAGACAAAATTCTTAAGATCCCACTTAGTGGGACTGTTTATGATACGATACTATTAGATGGTTGGGAGAGAAGAATGGTGAACTCACAGTTAAGTTAGTATACAAATATTTTAGCAGTGATTACCAATAAAATTCACATTTTTTTTTTGGAATTACATTTAGCATCTCGACACTGCTCAACGGGTAAAGCTCTTCTTATGGAAAGCAGTAAAAAATGCCTTGCCGACAAATAACTAACAACAGTTACACTAGAAGCGTGAAGGAGATGAAGAAGGAATGTGGTATCATTTTCCTATTGACGTGCTTCCTCCCTTTCCCCTTCCTCTCACAATTGTTTATTAGTTTTTTCTTCGGTGGTGACAGCCTACAGGTTACATATCAGACACACACTAAGATGAGGGCCTATCATCAAACGGCCTTGCTGATTTGTTGGTATACAACTCGCCTGCTATAGCTGCCCCCACCCATTGTGATTTTGGGTGGGTGGGTGGGTTCCGTAGCCTTACATTGTTTCAGGTCTCGGTTCTCAATTTTGATTCAGGCCGGGTTTGTGTGGCCGAATAACTAGTGAAACAATTCAGATAGGTCTGCTGCATTGATCGTAGAACGCCTTTGACATGAATATGACAATCACCCACGACTGAGAATGGGATGGAACCACTTGGTACTCTGTCAAAGCTTTGGTAAAATATCATTTTTTCATGTTCTTTGAAGAAACAGTCTTTTCTGTGCAATAAAAAAAGCACAACTAAAACCTTAATCTAACGCAAAAATTAATAGCCGTCCTCAAAAAGTCATTCTGTTATTCCACCACAAACCCAGTAATCCAGTGAGTCAACTCAGTTTCAAAGAATGTCTGTGTCTGCACAGCCTGCACTCGAGGAACACAAGCCCAAACAAATCCGACTTGAAGTTGGCTTTGAGGTTCTTTAACGACTCTCCATGATATGCGGATCCATTGTTGATGGAATGTAATTTACCAAGTGCACAACCACATGCTTTTTAAGCCCTGCTTGCCCATTAAATCTGAGAAGTTTTTTTTTGTTTTTTTGAATTGGTTATGGGGGTTAGGCAGACCCCAACCTGTATTAACTTTGAAACTTTTGGTACATGGTGCCTCTTGCATCATCATCTATCATTTCTGATAGTTTGGCATCAAGAGGGTGATTGATATACATAAAAACTATATAATTGATAATACATAGTTTTGACAAGTAATCTGCTGGCTTGTTACATTCCCTGTATGTGTGTTGTATACTGAATTTCTCCAGTCGGCTAATGAGGAGGGTAATGGATGCATGAAGGTTCAGGCAATACCACGGGATGGTTTCCTTACATTGAATGATTTGCATTGCTCTGTACGAGTCAGTAGCTACTCTCACTTTCTTAAGGTTCATAAGAAGTGTACACTCAAGTCCTTTCTCAACAGCCAATAACTCCTGAAACGTGACTGATCTATTGAGTGAGCTCCCTGTGTAAGCACCAAGAACAACTCCTTCTCTATTCCGTAGGACATCTCCATAACCACAACTGCTGGCAGTGACTGATCCATCTGGGTTCAACATAACTTCATCTTCTCCTGGTTTGATCCATGAGCATTCAATGAACGAGGGGACGTAGTTAACTTGCAGACCTATTTTGTGCATGAACTCTCTTGTACCAATACTATCAGTGGTGTCCTTGACTGCAGATTGCAAATACAGCTTCATAGTGTTGACCATTCTCCAGTAGAGTAATTGAGGCGTAGTACTCTGATTTCTAAACCTCCTAGCATTTCTTTCTTGCCAAATCCAGTAGACCGTTGCACATATCAAGGTTTTTGCAATTTCAGCTTCTTTAGAGGCACCCTACAATTTCTAAAGATATCATACCATTCTGACAGAGAAGTTTTAACCACAGATTCCCAACCAAGTAGAGCTCTCACATATGACCGCACTTGTTTTGTGAAAGGACAATCGAAAAACAAGTGATGTGAATTTTCTCTAGCATTACTGTCACATAAACAACAACTCGAGTGATTCAAGATATTTTTCTGCATCAGTTTATCTTGAGTAGGAAGCGCACCTACAAAAAGTTGCCAAATAGTAAAAGAGTGTTTGGGAATGACGAGTTTACCCCAAACAACTCTGAACCACTTTACCTTCCTTCGAATAGCCTTAAGAGCTGCATAGGCAGAGTTGACAGTGTACTTTCCATTGCTTATAGCAGTCCACACTAACTGATCATTTGGTAGCAAAGAATTAATAGGAGTTCCTATTATCATAGATTTGAGCTCACATTGAGGTAAATTGGTGATGCTATGCTCGCACGGAAAGTTGAAGACATAATCTTCACCAATAATCATCACAAGAACATCTACCTTCTTTGAAGCAGTGAAACCTAAGTGAATCTCTAACTGTAATTTCTCTACCAACAATGGCAGAGATGAACTTGATTGCGTTGTGGCAATCCCCACATATCCTAAGATTCTTCACCACAAGTATAGGTTCTCCATCTTGAGTGTTCATCAACCCAAATGCTACAGCAAGTTTCTCACTATGGTGTCCTAACACCATCTCCTTCTCCCCCTCTAAGCAATCATCCTTAACTAAAGCCCACCTCAGGTCTGGCACATATCCAGCTAGCTTCATCTTCTTGGACATCTCCTCCAAGAAAATATGTATTTCCCTTATCATTGGGTGACACCTATCTTCGGCAACAAAGACATGAATATTCTTTTTCACCTCAATCCAACTGCAACCAGGTTTCTTCTTTACTCCTCTGTCTCTCATCAGTCTCTTTACAGTTGCATACTCCTCCCATCTTCCAGCACTGGCATAAATGTTTGCAAGCATCACATAAGGAGCAGCATTGTTAGGCTCAAGCCGAAGACAATGGCTTGCTGCCTTAGCTCCAAGCTCTACATTTCCATGTGTCCGACAGGCACCAAGCAATGCTCCCCAACTAATTGAGCAAGGATCAAATGGCATAGTCTCGATCAATCTCTCGGCTTCATCCAATTTTCCCGCTCGTCCAAGTAGGTCAATCATACAAGAATAATGTTCGGCGTCTGGTTCAATCCCAAACTTTTCTTTCATCATATTAAAATATTTCCAACCTTCATCGACCATTCCCGTGTGTGCACATGAAGAGAGGACAGATACAAAGGTTATGCTTGTAGGCAGAACCTCTAATTCAAGCATTTTCTGAAACATAAGCAACGATTTGGTTCCATGTCCATGCTGTGCATAGCCTGCAATTATCGAATTGAATGACACGGTATTATGTTCTGGCATCGTCTGGAACAACCGTCTAGCATCCTGGAGATTACCACATTTTGAGTACATTGCTATTAATGCATTGCTCACTGATATCCGGTTAATGGGAATATCTGATTTTAGTGCCAAAGAATGAAGCTGCTTGCCTTGGGAGGGGGATGACAGGTTCGAACAGGCACTGATGACGCATACAAAGCTGCAGTCATCAGGATAGTAACCTACTCGTTGCATCCGTCTAAAACAATCAAGAGCATCTTCAGAATGTTTTTCTTTTTGTGAATAACCCGAAATCATGGTATTCCACAAAACCAAATCCGGTTCTCGGATCTCTTCAAACACCTTTTTAGCACCTAAAACGCCATCCCCACATTTTGAATACAAATCAACCAAACCACTTCCCACATGGGAATTCTCATGACACCCGGTCTTGATCAACTTTGCATGAAATTGAAGCCCACCCCTGAAATCCTCGACGCATGTAAACGCAGTCAGAACACAAGCCAACGTGAACATGTCAACATTGAAGTCCCTGAGTATCATTTCCTGAAACACTTGCAATGCTTTCAATCCTTCCCTATGTTGCCCGTACGCAACAATCATAGAATTCCAAGAAACCTCATCTTTAATCACACTCATTTCATCGAAAACCCGTTTCGCTTCCTCTAAAAACCCGTTTTTGCTATAATAAGTTAGCAACGCATTACAGACAGAGACAAAAGCATCAAAGCCAGAACAAACAGCTACACTATGAATTTGAGTAATCAAAACAATGTCATCACGAGAAGCATTCAACAAGCCAGAAAGAGTAAACCCATCCATCTCCAAACCCATCATTCTCATTTGAGTAAACAAGTTAAATGCAGATAAAGTATCCCCTCGATCAGCATACCCAGAAACTAGAATGTTCCAGGACACAATATCTGGACTTGGAATTTGGACAAACAAGTGACGGGCAATATCCATTTGAGATTCCTTTACGTAAGCAGCTATCATAGTATTGTAAGTGAAGACATTTGGATTATGAGTATAGTCGAATGCGTTGCGAGCAGAAACAATGCGACGACATTTGGCGTAGAGAATGATGAAGTGGTTGGAAATGTAAGTTGATGGAGGGATTATGGATTTTATGAAAAGTGTTTGAAGTGATTTGCCTGTTAAGATGTCTCTTTCGGAAATGCATGTTTTTAGGATGTGGCAATATCTTTTTAGGTTCCATGAAATTATTTGGTTCATCTACTACTTTGTGCTCAACGTCATGTCATGTGGTGGAACTATTTTTATAGGTGAACCGTGGATTTAAATGCCGCGATATTTGGTCACTAATTCATTCTCGAAATATTCAATGTAAAATTTATCACGTGCGTGGTGCGTGCCTACTTTTTATGTGTTTAAACCCCGTTTTCGTGTATAGCCCATGTGATGGGGAGTCTGGTTAAGCCATAACGCTGAGATGAGAGCATCTTTAGGTGAGACACTATCTTAGTATCATACACTAAATTTTTAATAATTTGGTGTTTTTTCATCTTTTTCGAGAAGAGAGACACATGTTGATGAAACTCAAAAAAGCAAAACACCAAAATTTAAAATTTGGTATTTGCTTTCAGTCTTTTTTGTATCAAATCTCTCTCATGGTTTTTCGAACACTGCATGGGCTTAGGCTAGAGTGTGGGCTTTAATCACGCAATTTTTGCGAAAACTGCGCAAGAAATTTGAAAATATAAGAAAGAATAAAGTTAATGTGCGACACATCGTGCGGTTTCTGGAAAACCGCGTGAGCTTGGGCTTCTGTGGTACGCTTTTGTATAGTTCGGAATTTCCGAATTCTCGGAATTCTGACAAATCCGAAAACCAAAACCGGAATTCATTAAATTTCGACCCCTATTACATTCGGAATTTCGGATGATTTTAGAATTTCAGATATTTCGACTCTATATTTAGAATTCTGGTTTTTTGAAAAACCAAAATTTCAAGCGGAATTCCGAAGTTTCGTTCGGAATCACAAACTATGGGCTTTTGTAGTACGGTTTTGTGAAAGTTGCGTGGGATATACAACGTGGTTTATCCAAAACTGCATCATTTAATGTCAACTATTTGATATGACTCCTGAAGTTTGGTTTGGTTGGTGTTTTTTAGGTTTGGTATTTGGTTTTGGTTTAAATATTTAAGTGTTTTCTTGGTTTCTCTTTTAAAATGCTCTAACGTCGTTTTCCACCTAATACTATATCAATGAAAATACAGTATAGTGGCATAGCAGAGGAAAGAGTGCTTAGAGAGAGAGAGGGAAGAGGGCAGGGAGAGGGAGAAAAGGGAGACGAAAAAGAACAAAAATGAGGCCACACATACAAACAGAAACCAACCAAATCACATTTTTGCCACATGCACAGATGAATGGACGATGATTAATATATTATATTGTTGGGTTTGGACTTTGGAGTGATTCTGCAGCACTTGTATTCTCTCTCAAATTAATGGCCGCGAAAGATGAGAGCTCGAAAAATAAACTAAACAATGTAAAAACTTTATTTCTCTCTCTTGTCTGCTTCGTTTCTCTTTTCCTCGTTTTATCATCTTTCAAAACTTCCACCTCCCAAGAAAACCACCATCCACAATCCCTAATAAAACCAACTTCATGTAACTACACTGACGGTTCATGGATCTACGACCCAACACCCACACCCATATCCACTATTACCCGCTACGACAACACATGTAAAGAAATATTCAAAGGCTGGAATTGCATTTCCAACAACAAATCCAACGCTCCTGAAATCACCAAATGGAGATGGAAACCCACCCGCTGCAATCTCCCTCGCTTCGACCCGGTTCAGTTTCTCCAACGCTTCAGAAACACCAACATTGGTCAGTGGCTTCAAAAGTTTATTTTTTTAATATCAATTATAATAGAGAATAAGTAATGAGTTGAGTTTGTAACAGTGCAGGGTTTATAGGGGATTCGTTGAATAGGAATATGTTTGTTTCGCTTGTTTGTACTCTAAAACGAGCATCCAGTAATGTAAACAAGTGGCGTCCGGCGGGGGCAGACCGGGGGTTTACGTTTCTAGATTATAATCTTACCATTGCTTACCACAGAACTAATCTCTTAGCGCGTTATGGTAGGTAAGGTGGTGCATTATCAACTTTACTATTGTACCTCAATGTCCAATAAAACTTTTATCTGTAGCTTTTGTTTTTAGTTTTATCTTAATTCGATGAGTATTCGCGTCCTTACCAAGTATTTGCAATCATAGATTATACTATTACTTCATTGTTGCATTATGGTTAATGTAATCAACATTCAATATAGGTAGTACACTGCATTTAATGAGTACATAAGTTTGACGCCTTTAATGAGTACACTGCATTTCAGATCATTTGATGGCTGCCTCAGGAGAATGGTGTTGTTTAGCATTATTAGGTCCATTTGTCCACATGCATCATCAGTTTCATAGCCCTTTGTTTGCTTTGTAACTTTTGGAGCTCGTTTGCTTAAGGAATCTAAAATTTGTCTGTTTTTTTTTTCTCCTTCCTTTGGTATGTCTGTAAACTAATCCGTGTACAGTTGTACTGCACTTGTTATAATTGATAGTACTGAATGAAGGACCTGGGCAAAAGCCATTCTCATATATTAACTTTTTTTTTTATGAAAAGGTGGTCAGCTGATGGTGGTGTCCTTGAATCTCTTGGATACAAGCAAGGCTTCAGGGTGGATGTTGATGTTCCAGAAGCCACTTGGGCAGAGGCTCCAACCTTTCATGATATTGTTATCTTAAATACAGGACATTGGTAATCATGTTTCCTCTCTTTTTTTTTTTAAACACAAACTAGTTTAGTGTCTGAGACAGACCTCTATTACTTGCTTTGTGCTAATTTTAGTGCAATTCGAAAAAAAGGGATGGGTGGAGTTCTGATAAGGCTATATCTCTTGTACATGAGGGACACCGCATTTGGGATTGCGGGATATTATTAGGGGGACTTGCTGTCCTTAATGTTGATAGGATACCTTGTCTTTTTAACCATATCTTACTTCGGCTATGAACTGGTGACATTGGGTAGGGTGGGGTTGGGGGGAATTCCGATATAGTTGTATGTTTCAGATGAGGACACTCCAGGTCTACGAGTGGAGTTTGGAGGGGATTCTTGTCCTCAATGTGTTTAGGTTACCTCAACGGCTCAACCTATCATGTGTTCCCTAATTAATTATTCAAATCTTATTGAATGTCATCTGGCATCTGTTCACACCTTTCCGGTAACAAGGAAAAATATACTTATACTTATACGAAGGTTAGAACAGTCCCTTATCCATATTTTGATTCTGGTACAATTGTTACATTTTCCATTTTACAGGTGGTGGGCACCTTCAAAATTTGATCCTATCAATTCTCCAATGCTATTTTTTGAGAAAGGCTTGCCTGTTATACCCCCTATACAGCCTGATCTTGGCCTAGATGTGGTCTTAAAGCAGATGGTATGATACTCAGTCCTTTACATTCTGATAAATCTATGGGAAAGATGTTTTTGATAAAATCAACGAGCCTAGTTGCATGAATACTCATTCAAATAGACTTGACTACTGATCTCGAGAAAATAAGATTGGCACCATAATAATACGTAAGTTATTTATCTATAAAAGTATTTATCTGAATTGTAATGTGAATTGAAAAATATTGGAAAGATAAAATTAGGAAAAAAGAAGATTTGCAAAGAAAGTGGAAAGGTTCATTGGATTAAAATTAAGAATTCGTGTGGATGATACTAATGCAGTCATGCAGACATGCAGAAAAGATGCAAGTTCATACTACTACTCATCCTAATGTAAGTATTTGACACACTTAGGTCGAGTTGCATTTTAAATATATAAATAGGTAAATTGGTTTTATGAAAATTTCCATTTGTAACATGTTGTTGATGTCATTTCCTCTTTCACTTTCATTCGTTATTAGTGGCACTATTTTGTTTTGAAATAATGGCATATAGGAAGTCACTATGTTTTCACTTTTCACCCAATCATATACATTGGTGGGTCATATCAAGTTGGGATGATTTTATTGCCTGTGGCAGTTTTTGCTCTATTGTTTGATATAATTTCCTTCTTAAATCAGGTAATGTTTGTGGAGAGAAGTATGGAAGCGGGTACAATCGCGTTCTTTCGTACACAATCCCCAAGACATTTTGAAGGAGGTGACTGGGACCAAGGTGGTTCATGTCCACGCGTGCAGCCACTGTTGGCGGAGCAAGTAATATGCTATGGCCTTTCACTTTCCTTGGGTCAGTCCATTTGGTAAGGGGAGACTGGTATAGTGTGGTGGTTTAGATCAAATCACACATTCTTGCACTCTGAAAGTCTAAATCTATATTGTGGGAGTTAGATCAACTTGTCATTCCATTGGATAATCTCTAAATAGAGATCACGTATAGGCGGTATAGCTGGTGATGGGGGTTGTCTACATTTTTAAGATGGGTATATATGGGATTGGTATGTTGATTCGATAGCTGCTGTTGCTGTTGCAGGTTGATGATTTCTTTTCTGTGGAGAGTAATGGAACAAATGTGGAAGCACGCTTGATCAATCAACACTTGTACAAAGCACTTAGAGGTTCTAGTTTCCGAATTCTTGACATAACCCGCTTGAGTGAGTTCAGAGCAGATGCTCATCCTTCAGCTGCGGGTGGCAAGAAGCATGATGACTGCATGCATTGGTGTTTACCAGGCATCACCGATACTTGGAATGACTTGCTCATTGCATATCTGAACGATATCTAGAGATGGAACTTCATTATTATTCACTTTCATTTAGAAAAAGGAGCTTGAAAGTCACAAAAGTATTTCCCTCAGCATTCTTTCTCATGGTTTTGACGGCTAATGCATGGAACATAAGAATGGAATGATTTCATGCCATTATCTTCAGGGAAGCATTTAGCCAATGGCATTGTGCAACGAATGTTTCCATCACTGCACTAATGATTGGCAGGGCTAGTGTAGCACAAGCTCAAGATGGATTTATATGTTTTCCTCCTTTTAATTCAGTGTCGACAATTTCAGTCTACAAGGAATCTCTGTAGTTAAAGTCGAATTAGTCGGTGATTTGGTTATTGGATCAAGAGCTGGACTACCCAAGCCTAACACAAGCTGTGAGTGGTCTCTAAATCTCCAACCCAAGCCCTGCACAAGGTAACTAAAGCTCAGCCCAGTTGTGTTTTTTCAGAATTGATCGGGGTTATTGGTTGATGGAATTATGGAAAGGCTTTATTTGTGTTAGTAATTTTAATTATCTTTTGGGGGCGTTCTCACTTTGTCGACATTGGATGATATCCTGGGATAAAACTGTTTTTATAAATCAGTTTGATATGGTTCTCATTTTTTAGCGTGCTCTACCTTGTACAGTGACAATGTGTGAATACTCTGGTAAGTACTAGCAAAGTAGCAAGTTCTATATGATAGATCAAGGTAAGTAAATTAGTTTAAGTAATGTTTATATAGCTATAATTCAGAGCTGAATCGTGAATGGTTGTTAAAATTGTGTTACTACCATATTTACCTGAGCACCATAATTAATGAAGATGAAGGGATTAATAAGATGGATTCAATTCCCTTATACGGAGTTCCTCCTTTATGGGATCAACTATAGAAGCTACGTTAGAGTGTTAGTAATTCCTTTAAGCCGATCTCAGTATAGAGGTTTTTTTAATGGATTGCCATTTCCAGTAATCCTCCTCTTGGAGTTCTCATGTCCGGATATGGATAAAAAACCAGGTCCAAACATAAGCATCTACGCCCTTATTCTATCAGTTCGCCTTTCTGAGCCTTTGTCCAAATAACTTGGTAAAATGGGTATGACTAAACTAATATCTCCTCTAGATAGGAGGTCCTCCTTGAAAAGTAGTACCATCTGCTTGAGCTTGAAGAATTCCTAGAGGACCAGCGTATTCAGGACCAACACGGCGTTTCTGTACCCTTGCGGATATCTGTCTTTCTAAGTTCTAACCACACAATTACCAGTACCCCTATTATGATTCCGGATACGGGAGTAAAAATAGGTTAAATAGGAACACATTTTAGTAGTATCAGAACGACCCAGCTTTGTACACTCAGTGTGGTGCAGCACAAGTTCACTGTCAGGTGGTCTGTGGTCATTGCAATGCCTCATGTCATAATGTGTTTTAACCCTCGGGTAAAGCCTTAGAGTCTGCATTAATATAAGTATAAACTAATCTAGTAATCCATAAATCATAATTGTACTATGCAACAATAATGTTATGCATATATGAAAACTACCTTCAGCTTCATGACTTTAAAATACTCCATCAAACCCTTAATGTTAACATATATAAAGAGGTCAATTCCAGTGCGTAAGTGCAATCTGTAGGCCACTTACTAGTCAAGAATCAGCAAAGATCACTTTCATGAGGGGTCTTATTGTCTCTATTGACTAGCAATAGAACACAAAGCCCACCTGCTTAATCCTTTAGCATGCATGGGTTGTTTTTTGTTTTATTTGGATTGATAGATAAACCTATTAATTAGAAACGGTCCCTTACTCAGATCTTTGATGTGAATCTGCTAAACCAAGTGTTGCTGCTGTCTATGGAACTCACGCTTGATGACCCACATATATATATATATGAAGACAAAATCACCTTGGTTGGAAAGAAGAATACACCTATAACATTGTTAAATGGGGTCCTCGAATATTAATGTTTGTCACTAATCTTGTGTTTAGTTTGATGGAGTTGTTAGACAACCTGTAAAGCATGTTCTACAATGTTAAGGAAGATTACTTATCCACTAACCAGCAGGTTTTATATCCGTGTTAGAGGATTTGCCGGCCGACTAGTCTATATCATATTCATATGTGGTTGGCGTTTCATAAATTCTTCCGAATGATATTGGTCTCTTTTTAATTGCTGATAAACACTTAAGGTTGGACTTCCAGGATTCAGCTGCTTTGTTTTTTTTTGTTTGCATCTACGTTATTGTTGAATTTTCAATTATCGTTCCTAGATGATAGTGTCATGGCCCTTTCATTGAACGGAATATTCAGTGGCTCCTACCAAGTACCAAGTGCCACATGACGCAATGATATGGGTCCCAATAATCCATAACTAGCCAACCTATGTTAATCAAAGAAAGAAGAAATCCACTAAAGAAAATTATTGTGGGTTCTGCATGTTGATTTTCTTTCTTCTAATTTCCCGTACAAAATGTAGTGGCGTTCTAGAAATTGGGCACCCATTTTCACCGAGTATAGTTGGCGCATCCTATGATGACAAGTATGCAAACCATGGTGCGCATTTATTATTATTATTTTTTTCTTCTAAAGTCTTAAAAAAACCCGTCCATCAAGTTCGATAGTTAATATGATTTTTTTGGATTATAATTGGTAATTGTAATTATGTAGAAAAGACTCATCTATTTTTTTAATAGAGAATAATTATGTTATTTAAGTTACATTAGAAAGGTTTTTCTAAATTATTAATAAAAGAGAACTTGTTCTAATATTAGCGATGGAAATTGGGAATAATTATATAATTTAAGTGATATTAGGGAGGCTTTTCTAAATTATTAATAAATAAGAGGTTTGTTCTAATTTTTGTGAAGGAGGTGTTTTGAAATTGAGCAACTATAGAGATTACAAATTGCCTACTCCACAGTGGAGAGGGGTTCCTAAATACCTGGCTATCATATAGTGTAGAGATGATCAACCCAGACGTTAGTCTAGCTTGTTTATAATATGTCTTTTGGATCTTAAGGGAGTTATGGCATCTAGGGGCGGCCGATGCAGGATTCTCCACCAGGGGGCCTACTAGCACTAATTCACACCATAGTACAAAATATCAGGATATGACAAAATATCGACTCCTGATTTATGGATATGTATCGTAGATATATTATCTTCTTTAGGGATATTTGATATTGTTTCATATGCAAATATCATGGATATATCTAAAATATTGATAAATATCGTAGATATTGTAGATATTTATTTATATATCATGATATATAATTTATATTTATTTGAAATATAATAGTAAATATTAAATAAAATTGTTATCTACACAAAATATCGTAAAATATCTCTAAATATTCCAAAATATTGTATATATTGTCAAAATATCACCGATATTTGCAGTCTTATATATCTCTAAACATATTGTGATATTTATATATCTTTTGTTGAAATCTCGATATTTATTGTGATATTTTGTACTATGATTCACACTACTATTTTTTTTTTTTTTTTTTTTGACTTTTTTGGGAGTATAAATTATGAACAGTTACCACTATAATTTATTTTTTGGGGGTGGCTACAGCCCAGGTCAGCCAACTCCTAGATCCGCCCCTGATGGCATCTTCAAGCACACGAATTAATGTAGGTCAGCCAATAAGTACTACATGATAATTATTATTTTTTGCTAATTGGGTGTCCAGGCTAGCTTACGCACACCTTGACTAATCTCAGGGTCCTAGTTGGAAATTTGACTGGGTATTGCCTCGCCAGTATCCCTGAAGGGAATTGAACTAGTGACCAATGGAGAGCAAACCCAAAGACAGACTAGTTGTGATACCCCTCAAGGTTGAAACTGTGATGATTAACGCATTTGAAACTGTGAAGGTTGGATTTTAAGCTCAAAATGATTACTAGGGAGAATACGTCTATGTGGGCTGGTTAGATATCAATACTCAATAGACATGCCTTAGTTTCTAAGGGTGGCTGTGGTAATGATATTAGCTAATTCTTGTACAAAATTCACATGGGCACATGTTTGAGCACCTGTGTTCCATCTAAGCATTTGAAAAAGAGAATAAACCAGAGCATTCCAATTCGAATGCTGATTAGTAATTTAGTACTATACAAAGAAATTAAAGCCTTAAATAATGTAAATGTTTAAATTTATTCTGATGGATTATTAGGACATTACACCAAATTAAAACTTAGTTCTTAGGTTAGAATGAGAAAAGATGATAGTTTTGGTTGTTGTTAATGGTTGCTCTTCGTAAGATGAAGATTCCTACGTATCAAGTTTGTGTATTGGGAAATGGTAGTGAAGTTAACTCAAATTAGGATTAGTAACCAGATTGGAATCAAGTCACACGTACTAATCTATTAGTTTGCTAGCTAGTTGTATTGATCTTTCCCATATTCTAGGAGATATATTTGTAAATCTATAACAACCTTGCATATATATGAAACGTGAACACTCTCAACAATTTGTGAGAGTCAAAACTTAGTCTTTAGCCTTCTTATTATTTACACGTAGTTTCTTAGAGTTGCTTTTATAGGCGTTGAGAGTGTGCATCGGATGCGACACATGTACTGACGAGAATAGGTTTGCAGTCGAGATAAGTAGCATGCTTCCAGAAAGGGGTACGTGGGTAGTAGCTATAAGTGTTGTCTGAAGTGATATAGGGTGTAATGATGATGAGTTCTCCGTAAGATGGTGAGTGGTTGTAATGGTTCACGTATTACGGTAGGAATGAGGCTTAAGGATAATATTAGTAATGATAACAGTGGCAGGTGATGATGTCACGAGTTGGAGTCGAAGATGATTTGCTGGTGGTGATGTGTATGCGAGTTTTGAGTTTGACGAGTGTCTGGGGTCAGCCCTGAGTGTGATGAGTATTCGTATGTCTACGGTCGATCTATATTGGAGGAGTCGTTATATGTGGACCTTGTGCACATCACATGTTTGGTGGGATGTCCCTTGCAAATAACATGATATCTCTTAATATTTTAGCAATCGAACGTTGAAGTATCACTCGGGTAACTTCAAATAACCAAACAACAAGGACAAAACGTGCAATATGCAAAGTGCAAACACAACGAGGGACTACGCCGAAGGTTTGGATTTTGGAGGGTCGAAATTTCAACATATTAGTGCTTAATTAAGACTTACGATAAGTACTAACACATACATGAGTTTTGGACTCTTTAGTAAACTGAAAATGCAGTTCCGAATTTACTCATTTCTCTGTTGATATTGAGGACCGAGGAGGGTGTTAACTGATGAATGTCAAAACTTTGAAGTCAAAATCATATTAGTTCTGACTTAATATTTTTCAAGACTTCCGTTGAAGCCAACATTGAAAAGTTGTACAATTAAAACATGAAATTGTTTGTCTTAAGGCCAACATTTATATGTTAAGCTGGTATATGTGGTTTTCGTTACCTCTTAAGGCTTTGCTTAGTTAACATTAGATAGGGTTTGAAACTTAAGACAAGTTAAATACTAAAAAACCCTTACCCAATGCAAGGATGACAAAGTTGGTGACTTGTAACTAAGTCACAACGAGGGTAGCATTTACTATTGAGATTTTCACTGAGTTGTGAGCTTCAGAAGGAATGTTTTATTCCATCTCGTGTTTTTTTTTTTTTTTTTTTTTTTCGCGTGTTTTTTCAATTGTTTTTCGGTTTTTTTTAAACTTCAGATGAGATGTTTCATTCCGTCCGGCGCGTTTTTTCGAATTTTACATTCAGACGGAATCAAACATCCAGTCCGAGATTCAAAGTCACCTCTACATTAGGCATCCTCACCTTGCTTTTCACCAAAACGGTAACAAAGAGGAGAAATTGAGCCTACATGGAGGTGAAAAACACTTACTTGCATTGGAAATACTCTTATGGATTCTCAAATTCAAATAAAGCGGTCAAAGGTGTTGCCATGTCATGTACTGGGAAGCCCTAGTACAATTCCCAGAAAATTTCAAGATTATAGGGATAGCTACTGAGTTTTAACTTTTAAGTATTCATATTCCAAACTTCTTACGAAATATAGTTTTTTCAGGGGTTTATTTTGTAGAGATTTAGAAGCTATCAGTTTATTAGATATTGAAATTTGCAGCTGGAAATTAGATATAGAAACGGCCATTTTGTACTATAGGGATGTATGTGAATGGCTAGGTTAGGATTTGAGGAAGTATAGCAGTTCTCACTCAACATTTTTTCATCTTTCTATACTTTGAATTAACCTTACTTCGATTTCCAAAACGTAATTATAGTATAGGTTTTTCATGACTAGAATCAGCTCTAGAATATAGAATCATTTGACTGAAACTTATGTAACAGAAAAACAAGGGTATTTATAAGGCCCAGAACTGCACTACGCCTTGCATCATTGTTTGAGGGTTGCCCACACTTCGATCTCCTCCCAGCCTGTTTTTTTTTTATCGGTAAAAAGGTGTCGTATTATAGATAATGAGGAGATACAAGGGAAAGATCAACCAGTACATCCTTACAGTGAGGGAGATCCTCACATTGATAACAAATAAAAAACCAAGTCCAGAACAGTATAGAAAAAACCAAGAATCTCCTCCCGGCCTGTTGTGGGTGCTTGAAACTCGTTTTGCTAAGAATGAGAATACAGTAGACAGTTCCTTCATTTTAAGTAGGGTAGTAAAGGTTAGAGCTGTTTCAGGTATGATTTCAAGGATCTTGTTTTGGTTAGCTATTTCATAGTTGATCTTCTATATATAATATATATAGAGGCCTCGCAGTCAAATTCCATTGCACAAATAAGTCCAAGATTACTAAGTCGAAGAATAGAAACAGTAATCGTGTCTTTGTCTCCAAGAAATGTGAGAGGCATGGACCGATTGTGAGCATCATGTTAGGTGTCACCATGGCCCTGGTAAATGATGGTCCCAAACTCTAGTGTATGTTTCATGGTTTTGGTGGGGGCACCCAAATGAGGGTCTCACATGACTTAATAACCTTTCTTTTCTACAGTCCACATGCCTCTTCATCCCACAGCCCACTCAACTGTTCTTTGCTTTCCAAACTATCATATTTTCTACATTTATACCTTCTTATTAAGCATTTAATAGAGCGTAATTTTGAACTTGGTTTTGTTTTTGGATTTTTGAGTGGCCCTATTTTGGGTCCAATTTTGCTGACAAGCACCATAGGTCTCCTCGTGAGATATTCAATTTTGTACTTAGAATACTGAAGAAGGATGAAAGAAATGGATTTCATATTAAACCGACCAATCACCAAACTTTATACGCTAACACGCCCTGAGACATTGATGCAAAAATGGATTTTCATTGTTCTTCTCAAATGACTTTTAAAAAATAACATTTTAGGCTTATTAATGACTTTTTGTTACCGTAAAAAGAACTCGATTAACATCACTCAATGTGAGTGTTTCGTTGAGGCTTTATGTAATACTCTGCATATTTTGCCTATCTTGATCTATACATCAAAAATCAGTTTGACTACTTTCTATATCAAATCTATATTTAGAATACAAAAACAAAAAACTAATGTGCGAAATTGAAATCAACTAGACAAAAGATCATCGCGATGAACTGATGAATAGTCGTTTCCACGTACATAAGCAAATCTTACGTGCAGAGTCACATGTGGGGTAAAAACCAATTACTTACGAAGCCACATTCCAAATGGGAGTTGCATTGGAACATGTTTGTGCGACTATCTATACTTCTAAATAAATATTAACACAATTGAGACATTTGACCGTTTGTTATGGGCTTGCAACCATGGCACAGGCCCACAAGTATCAATTATCATTTGCTGTTGCACTCATTCCAGCGTCGCGACGTAAACATGGTCAAGTTGTTAGTGAAACTGTGAAAACAAAGTAATAAACTTATTAACACTACAAAAATTTGCATGATCCCCATGGGGGGTTGCAAGCCCACCTAACTTTTCTGTCGAAAAAAAAAATATTAATTATAATAGTGTATAATTCATTCTAAAAAAATATTTGTAGTGTATGTTAGTAGTAGCAGCCTCATTAGGGGCAGATCTAAGGGCTGCCTACTCAATTTTTCGGTTGAAAAAAAAAATACTAGTTATAATAGTGTATAATTCACCCCAAAATATATATTTGTAGTGTATGTTAGTAGTAACAGTCCCTTTGAGTTGCAATCGTGGATCCGCCCCTAGCCCGCCTTAAAGAGCAATCTTGGAATGACAATTCTGGATCCACCCCTAGCCCGCTTTGAGTGACAATCCTGGATCCACCCATGATGATCCCCTGATGACCATCAGAATGTTCATAAGTGAAGTAGTCAACCACCAAAGACCAAACGATCAATTATTTGGAAGGGACCAACAAAGACCCAGTTTGAAGCTTTAACCATTGCCATAAATAAAGAAGTAAATAGCACGCAGCCTCGAGCGAAAGCTGTGTGTCGCATATATGAAATTGCTGGCCTTAATGAAATTGCTGACTCTATTAGCTAACCAATTTCAACCATTACAACGCCGAAATTGTGAGCTGTTTCTCATGTTCATGAGCTGATGAACACGATTACCTTATATTTCGTATACAAACTCTAGCTAGTTTAATTCAAACTCTAGTTTAATTACGCAAAATGAACAGGTTTTGATTGAAAATTCTGGATCCTTTTTCTGAATATGTTGATAGAGACAAGTCCACATTCGAGATTTGACATTTTGTCAAACGTAACAGTATGAAAGGAAAAGTGAAGATCATTTGGAATTAAAATAGAATGTAATTATGTGTGAC
Organism: Coptis chinensis; assembly: GCF_015680905.1. Classification (NCBI taxonomy): domain Eukaryota; kingdom Viridiplantae; phylum Streptophyta; class Magnoliopsida; order Ranunculales; family Ranunculaceae; genus Coptis; species Coptis chinensis. Next base: position 83,716,865 of record NC_141464.1, read on the forward strand.
ACTATACGAGTAATGTTTTAGCCAAAAAAGCAAAATGATTGGCAAAAAGAACCTAATCAACGCGGATTTATTATCTCTGTGACTATGTCATTCACGGACTCACCAACTCTCAACTGTTGTATTCACCTAAACAAACACATTGGCGATCACAAGCTTCACAGAATCACAGCCCGTTGAGATGTATATTCCTACATTGAAAAATGAAAAGGTTTCATAAAAATATATAAATTACCAATTAGTTTTGAGCTTGATGCTTAAAGTTAAAGATGCAAAATGTCATCCACTAAATCAACGTCCACATTTTAGGCTCAAGTCACCCCACACATCATGAGGAGAACTCATCCGATTCATCAAAGGGAAGACTGTGTTAACACCTCTTCTCAATGTCTCACACGGATAGTTTACCAATGCATATGCCAATGTCAACACCAAATTTGATACACTTGCCCCTCAACACCAGGGCTGGAGGGACTAGAGCTACCAATCACTCCATTTTTTTTTTTTTTACCCAACTCATTCATTCCCGGGTTGATCCCCTTTGATACAATTTGAATAAACCTATGGGTAGAACTCATTCTTGAAAATTGGCTTGCAAGGTGAGGGTGCCCAAGTGTTTATTTAAATCTTCCGTAAAAATGTATAAATTTTTAGGGTCGCTCCACAACAATGCCCATTAGTTTTGAGTTTGATGCTCAAAGCCTCAAAGTTTAAGAATCAGACTGTCATCACTAAATCAGCATCCACGTCTTAGGCTCAACTCATCCCACACTGGGTTATTGAAGTAATTAACCACTTGAGTGCTTGAAAAGTTTGGAAGGAAACACCTCAATCTTGACAGTCAATGTTATGGAAAATCTGTTAAATTGCAGCTCAAAAGTTTAATTTCCAGCCATTTGATGGAGAAAGTGATATTGAAGGGGAGAAACATAAACATATTCAAACACAAAAAAGAGGGAAAATCTAAGTGCTTTTAGAAGAAGGATCAGTGACTACACTTTGTGTGTATCATCGCTACATATATTGTCGTTGACTTTGAATCAAACGGTAAATAACTAAATATAACAAAACATGGGAGTAGCAAAACAAGAGAGCTGAACATGATATGGAGTTAGTGGGGTCATAGGGAGCACTCCCTGGTCCCCCTTGCATGGCTTTGTGGGTAGGGGCCATTTTCTATGAGATTTTCTGTCGGCAAACCTTTTCATCAACGAAGCAGAACAAGCTAAACTAACAAATCACTTCAATTTTCTGTTTTCATCTCTTTTATTTTTTTCTTATTCAATTTTGATTATCTCATTACAATATCCAAGTATGAGAGTTGAGTCACAATCTGTCTCTTGGTCAAACCATAGATTTCATATGCATAGCACATACATACATTGGGCCAATGGAGTCATTCCTTCCATTTTTGCCTAACAACTCTCTCTATATATATGTGAGAATCGCTCACTTCTTCAAGTCATTCCAACTTCTCTAACACATACAATATATAACTCTACTCATTCTTCAACCCCAAATCCAAAAACTCACTCTTTCTCCCTCCCTTTTTTATCTATCCAGAAAAAAATAATCTCTGAAAGCTTTTCAATTCCTATCACTAGCGCTAGTCTTTGATACGTAACAGAAAGCTAGTGAGACAGTTAAAATATAACAACATGAAGTTTCTATCTACAAAAGCCACGTGCAATTCACACGGACAAGATTCTTCATACTTCCTAGGATGGCAAGAATACGAGAAGAATCCTTATGATGAGGTTCGGAATCCAACAGGAATTATTCAGATGGGTCTAGCAGAGAATCAGGTACATACTTGGCATAATAAAAATTCAACATGAAGATACTCAACTGTTCTGCTACGTTTTATCTTTATTGTTATTTTTCGTATTAATTTCTCATGTTATAATGTGTTTGTTGTGCAGCTTTCCTTTGATATTCTTGAATCATGGATGAAAGACAACCCAGATGCAGCTGGTTTCAAAAGAGATGGAGAATCCATATTCAGGGAACTAGCTCTCTTCCAAGATTATCATGGCTTGCCAGAGTTCAAGAATGTAAGCATTTTGTTCATTTTCATACTTCTCTATTCATTTTATTAATTGATGTTTAATATGTTTTCATCAAAACTAATATTGGTTACATGTAAACGTGCAGGCCCTGGTTGATTTCATGTCAGAAATAAGAGGAAACAAAGTAAGCTTTGATGCAAACAAGCTGGTTCTCACCGCTGGTGCAACTTCAGCTAATGAGACTCTCATGTTTTGCCTCGCCAACCCTGGCGAAGCTTTCCTTCTTCCCACTCCATACTACCCAGGGTGAGTCTCTGTACCTCTATGTTTCCTTGATATCTATGCCACTGTATAGTACATGTTACTACAACACTTTTTATGAGTGTGCTAAACCCCTTTTTCCTACCTATCTATAGGTTTGATAGAGACCTAAAATGGAGAACTGGAGTTGAAATTGTTCCAATACAATGTTCTAGCTCTAACGGCTTTGAAATTACTCAGTCTGCACTCGAAGAAGCATATCAACAAGCACATGAGCTTAATTTGAAAGTCAAAGGAGTGCTAGTCACTAATCCTTCAAATCCGCTTGGCACAACACTGACGCGAGAAGAGCTCGATTTACTAATTAGTTTTGTTGATGACAAAGAAATCCACTTGATAAGCGATGAAATTTACTCTGGGACGGTGTTCGACTCGCCTGGCTTCGTTAGTGTTCTAGAGGCTCTAAAGGATAGAAACCTTGAAGATAGTGATGTTTGGAGCCGTGTACACATTGTATATAGTCTCTCAAAAGACTTGGGCCTTCCTGGTTTCAGAATCGGTGCCATTTACTCCAACGACGACGTGGTTGTTGCTACAGCGACAAAGATGTCTAGCTTTGGCCTTGTTTCGTCGCAAACTCAGTATCTATTGTCAGCAATGTTATCCGATAAGGAGTTTGCAATCAATTACATTGCAGAGAACAAGAAGAGACTTCAGAACAGACATGACATGCTTGTTTCTGGACTTCGAAATGCCGGTATCAGTTGCTTGAACAGTAATGCAGGACTGTTCTGTTGGGTAGATTTGAGACACTTACTAAATTCTAATACTTTTGAAGCAGAGATGGACTTGTGGAAGAAAATCCTTTTTCAAGTTAAACTCAACATCTCTCCTGGCTCATCTTGTCATTGTACTGAACCGGGTTGGTTTCGAGTTTGCTTTGCCAACATGTCTGAAGAAACATTATTACTCTCGTTGCAACGAATTAAGGCCTTCGTCGCCTCCATTGCCCCCGTTCAGAGTACCCGAAGTAATACTCATCTTCGTCCTATGGGACACTCGCGGAGGATGTCGTTATCCAAATGGGTGTTTCGATTATCATCGCACGACTACGAGCCAGAACGTTAGACAACACAATTAATTAATATTGAAATTGTAATTGTAATTTTTGTACCTATTTTTGCTCAGTTTCATTTTTGGATGCAGCGAGAGCACTCGGTCCACTTTACTTTGTTGGATTTGAAGTGACCCAAAGCTTTGTCTATGAAAGCTGAGTTGATGGAAAAATGTTCAAAATTTTATTTTGTGATAATGCTAAATCAAATAAATCTAATTTTAGTGTAATTAAAAAGCTTGTTTGACCTTAACATTTTATTTATTTATTATATATTATGAAATGTGTGTGTTGGTCAAAAAGAAAATTAGTTTAAGCAAAGTTTTCCAGTTTTTTATGAAGTGAGCAGGATATCGTAGTGGCAGCACCGAGATTGGCGCCTATTCATTACTGGTTGCCGACGTTGGCCGTATGCCCGTATCAGACCAACCGACTTTTGGAGGAGTGCGCATTTTTTTACCTAACGTTGTTTTAGCCGTATGAGTAGGAGGACTCCTGGTTTATGGGTGTCTCATTCTTTCTTTGACTGCAGTTCATAGAGGATAGTGCAGAGAACTTTCCTGGCTATGGGCTTGTTGATCAACAGGCCCCGTTTTGAGACCAAGATAATGCCATGTGAGATGTGACAAAAATATCAAATCCGGCCATTATGAAATTCCATTTTTTGGGGCTACTCAAGCTGGGCTCGAGCTCAATTGAGTATATCACAATTCACAAGGCTTCATGCCTATTAAATAATATATACTGGGCATTTTGTCTGAAGTCTGAACATACTAAATTGAACTAGACTTGATACTTGACTCTGAGCTTGAACATATATTTGCCTAGTGGTCGGTATGATTTAATTAAAAACAAAAGGTTTGGTAAACTAAGAGACTAAAAAATTAAATATAAACAAAGGATAAATTAAATAAAAAAAAAGGCATATGATGGCCGGCATTAGCTAGGTCCGATCAAAGACCGTGAGAGCACAGTTCTCTATAAGTTGCATAAAATCTTCTCTCGTGGGACTGTGAGAGAATACATGAGAACTACATTGTCAACAACTCAACACAAGGTAGTTCATTAATTGCGCACACACATAAAACACCTGCTTTCTTTCCAATTTACTCAAAACCCAAGGACATGGAAGTCAATGAGAGTACACCACACAAACTAGTTTACCTTAATTAAACAATTATTTCCAATAAGATTAGCGAATTAGTCATAAGCACAACACTTGGACTCTTTAGATCGAGTGGGAATTTTGCTTTTCTGTTTTAGGGCAAACCTCAAAGTTCCAAATAACTCATTTCTTCAATTCATTGGGTGAAAAGGGATGAAAAGTTTCTACGTTATTAGTTTCATGTAAAAAAGCGTCACTCACTACGTAAGAACAGAAACAACTCAAACAAGGTTGCTCCCATGATTCAACAAACAAGTCACTATTACAAAGTTACGCGTCTTTGTCATTAATTATGATATTGTTTTTATATAAAATTGTGTAAAGGAGGTTATTGTATTTGATTTCGCTTTTGAGCTTTGTTAATCACTTAATTGTAGTCGCGAGAACATGCATATTGTTCTTACTTTCTTGCTCATTTCGTAGTCAGTTCATACTAGAAACTTTACGACCCACATAAAAAAATTGAGCCAAGAATCTCAGTCACAATTTGTTTTTTTTGTTATGTATGTGTCTTAATAAACATCCAAGATATGCGCCTACTTGTTTTCGACAAAGGCCTATGATACTAAGGATCGGAGTTGTGTGAGTGAGTTTGGTGGTTTTTTATTGGTTGATGAGAAGAGTAACGTAACATACTATTAGCTAGCTAGAAGTGAACAATAAAAAAGGGCATTTTGGTCGATCATCTTATCATGTGACATGTTTCAATATAGATTGTTGAGATTTTGGGATTTGATTAATCATTAGTGTTTATGATTGCGCGTTTTTGGATATTCACCAGAAGTGAGTCTCACACCATTTATCTAAAGTCTAAACGCTATTAATAATCACTAAATGATTAATTTTAATTGTCCTACCGCTTATGTTAGTGCTTGCCACTATACTGTGTCTCATAGTACAGTATGATATGATTATGCTACTAATACATACCATTTCAGAGGAAACTGCATTGCATTTGTTTTAGTATAGTAGCATCTGCACCTATAAAGTTAGACACGGTTCCCTTAATTAAGGCAATATAAGGATCTAAAAGGAGATTGATGATTTGCTCAATCTGTTAGATTTGTCTCATGGAAAAAAAGCTTGAAGATATAAGTCATATAACCATAGTTTTAGATTTCGGAATTTTCAGAATTCATAAAATTTAAAAAACCGAAATTGATAATATTTATTTTGACTAATTTCAAAATCATTAATATTTCAACTTTATATTGTTTTTTTCCGTTTTTTTAAAAAACTGAAATATCTGAAATTCCATTCGGAATCGTGAACACTGCTTATGACACCACACAAGAGCCACTTGGGGTTCCAAAAGGTTACTTTAAACATACATATAGCGTTACCAAACTATAATAAACCCACCAAGCAGAGCAATACTATACTGACAAGAAATTCTTGTCTAACTCGATTTGAAACAATCTCTCTACGTTGCCACCATCATTTAGCGCACTTGAAATTGGTTACCATGATATAGAAGAAAAGTTACTACTACGTGTTGAAGGTGCCATACTAGAGATTATGAGGTATGGGATGGCATGTGGAAGTCACATGTGGACAATATTAATTGGATTGCACATGGAAGGGAACATAGAACCACCTGCACTCTCTTTTAAAGCGTTTTGAGAGGTTTAGTTATTATAGTTACCTCTGGTATCTCTTTGGAAGAGCAACCTGGTATAACTTAATTTGGCTTTGTTCACTTTGATGGAGACAATTAGGGCCGCGTGAACATTGCAGCTTGTCTAAGACATTTGGTGTCAAGAAAATGTTGCATAACATCAAGGTCCTACACCTTTGAAAAAGTGATGACATGTTGGAATCTCCATGTGAGTGTGAGTGAGTGAGAAAGTAGTAGTGAGAAAGTTGTAGTTGTAGTGGAATCTCCTTGTTGGGGGTGAAAGCAGTAGTGAGAAAGTCTGACTTTGGGGTGTTTTTCACAGGGATGATTAAGGATGCTGTGGAAAACTGTTCTCTATTTGTTTTACTGAAAGTCTATCCATATAATCAAATGTAAATTATATTCCTATTGGGGTGTGTCGCTCTATATCATAGTTCGAGATTTCAAAATCATCATAATTCCGATTATTACGATCATATTTTGAAATCAATATTTTCCGACCCTATATTAATACGAGTATGCGAATCGTGCTACGCATCGGTGTTTTTTCAAATCTTTAAATCTGTCGCTCTAACATCTCTTTGATAGTATGATTTTTTGAATTCTAGTTATAATCTAAAAAATAATATAAAAACATTAGGAGGGGTTGAATATAATTTGAGTAAGGTGAATGAGATTTTCTAAATTTTTTTAAATAATATGAAGCTAATTCTAATTTCAATAAAGTGAGGGAGTTTTTGGTAAATTGTTTAAAAAAAGAGAACTGATTAGAATAATTAAGGGAGGTGGTTCTAAAATCATAAAATAGAGAGATTACAAATACACAATTCGGTTGAGAAATTTTCCTCATATAGTATAGAGATTTCAATTCCGTTTCGTTTTTTTCCAAAAATCAAAATATCTAACAGAATTCCATGATTCCGTTCGAAATCGTGAACACTTACATGATATTTATTTCGATATGGAAAACACTTTAAAATTTTAAATAACACTTAGGCATTTTCCGCATAAACAAATATCATTAAATTGTCAAGAGTAGCATTTGGCCAAAAAGAAGAAAATAAAACTTATAACATTATATTTCTTAAGTGCATGCGCAATGCGGAAAATTACCTGATATTTAATGGTCATGGATTTAATTAGTTTAACCAAATTATAGTTTGGAACATATGTAATGACTGCTGTTTTTCTATATGGTTAAAAATTAATAAAAAATGTAATTAAACATCATATTTTTCACCTTTTTTTTTTTTATTGTTTTATTAAAATGTTATGCGCTTATGTAAAATTTATTTATTATAAGTAATAAAAATCAAATACGGCTTTGATAGAGTTATATTTGGGCTTATTTAACATGTCAAAATTAGCTCATGGGTTAGCATAGGTTCTTGGGCCTTTTTGAGACCCATTAAAATGCCAAATATAGTCATAATATGTTTTTCAAATTAGGTTTTAATTAAATACGAATTTGAGATCTATTTCCATTATTTTTAATTACTTAAAACCCCAAAACAAATTAAATTAAAAAAAGAAGAAGAAATAAAATGAGAGAGTGGTGAAAAAATGAAATCAAGATATATAATTTTCGTATTAAAAGGTGAGAAAACATCCTATAATTTTTATTTTGTTATTGTTATTGATAATACTTATAGGTTGATTTGATTAAGAAATAAAGTGTTGTGCTTTAAATAATCCATAATGTAGATTTATAATACAAATACTATGACTTTATTGTTTCATTGTTACAAATATTTTAACATTAATTGAATTCGAAATTCTTGAAATCGTTATTTTAGAATTATATTTCTCGTTGAACGTAGTTGTTAGAATTCAACAAGTCCTGGTTAGTTGAATAGAAATTTTTGAGACAGTCAAAATGCATATTTCGTTTGTATTGTTTGTATAGTTTTTCGATTTTATAATATTTTTAAAAGTTTCTGTGTTGTGTGAATTTTATAGTGTTTGTTGTCCGTGATAAAAATCTGAGAAGTTTAAGGATTGTTCACATTATTGAATATTGTATTCCAATTTAATTTTGTAATTTTTAGAAGTTTGTAGACTCACTGAATAAATTTGCTCACATATGAAGTATTTATTTATGATGTTCGTATATATCCAAATTAATTTTGTGTTATCAATTGTATGTATCTAGTAAATGAATATGAATTGATCAAGTGAACTAGAATAAACAAGTGAACGCTAATATTGTTATTTTATGTAATTATAGATGCTTGTATTTATTGTATGATTTCGAATGATTGTAAGATGACTTTATTTATGAAAATATTGATTACTAGTTATAAATTGAGAATTGCGTTTATTTACGTAAAAATTTTATGATGAAGTGATATCAATGTGAATAGCCACCCAAGAAAAAAACTACGGTGATCGCCTTGAGGGTTGGTGTTAGTGTAGGTGGTATTCCTCGAATATGTGAGAATGATAATGTTTTATGAATTGGAATATTGTGTCACGAAATATATTTAATTACGAGTGAAGAGTTTCATTGTCTGATATTAATTATTTGATTAGTGATGTTTAACCATATTTTACAGGAGGCTAGGGACTATTAATATTTATTAATATTTTATGCAGGGATATCGTCCTACCCTACTACATGGTTAGCTTAAAGGTAATGTATGCATAAGTGTTACGTTGATCAAAATTAAAGAAACCGCTTGGAAGAAACTTATTGTTATTGTTTTTGATAAACGAAATTACTTGTCTTCCGAGTTGTAATTAGTTTTATTAAATAAGTTGTTAGGAAATGGTTTGTGGTATGTTTTGAGTTTGTTTTTGTTTTGTCTATTCACACCAATAAATTCACTTTGTTGACCCCATGTTTGTTTTTGTTTTGCAACGGGATGCATTCTTAAGAGCGTAGTTGGTGAAGAACATTGAAATAAGAAGTTGATCTTGGAATCGTTAAGTCTTGGAGTTATTTTTTGTTTTCAATTTTCTTTATTATTACTTTTGGAAGGTTGTAAATTTGGATTCAAATTATAATGTTTGAGAATTATGTAATGAACTATTTAGATAATAGAGATGGAGTTATTATGGTTTAAGTTTCATACAATTGAGTTGTTTATTAGATTACTTTTATAGTTTCAAATGTTTTGATTATGTTTATACATATGTGGACACGTATGTGTCGTTTATAGTTCACACCATAGGTCTTAAGTGATTAGATATTAGGCAGAAATCTGCATTTTTTATTGAATATCTGATTACTTAAAATTTGGAGTGTGACATAACAGTACCGAGTAGCTAAGTTCCAAACCTTTGTGTGTAACAGTCTAACGAACATCGCATTTGCATTTCTTGTTTTTACAAGAAAAATTAAACTTGTGGTCAAGAAACTAAATTTCGGTTTCAATAAATGTTTCGATGAGCACCGAAAAAAGAAATTTTTATGAAATTTAATTTTAGTGAAATTTTCGGAAAATATCAAAAAATCAAACAAAACTATGAATGAAATATTGAAATGTTCACTTATCCATCGAAAACGAAATTATCCGAAATTTAGTTCCTTGCTTGTGATGCTTCTTTTTCCTCCATGCTATTCTCACCAACCAATGTGAGTTTCTCATCATTGGCCAAACATATAATTAACAAGAAGACAGGTTATAAAGTAGATACACTTTAACTGCGCATCCAGTCATCTTGTTCGGATATATTTGGAAAATTGGTAGACTACTCCAACTCCAGCAAAGGAAAAAAAAAATGACAGAAACCATAATAATGCAACCATGACCAACTCTATGTACGCACCAAAGCTTAGCTAGTCTCCAAAACCCAAACATGATATTGATGCCTATTGAATACTTGTCGAGGCCCTAGTGAACTAATCACGATAAATGGGCCAAGTTCTACATGAAATGTTATTGTGGATGAAAAGGTCATAATTAGGTTCGCCACCAATACAAATATTAAACCTACCTCAAGTCTGGGACAACATTATATTGGATGAGTTGCAGAGTTGAACCATTCTTTACCCTTCAGTACATGAATTTTGGATGCATGTCTATTCATTTCCCATGATCCCATCTATCTCTATTTTATTCCTTGGAACTTCAGGGCTTTGGAGTTCAGTAAGGACTAAAGAGAAAATTGTCAGTCATGGCCAAAAGTTTCTCAACATGTAAGCAATTTATTGGCAAAATATTATTTGCTATCCTCTTCGAGATGTAAAATATACACTTTTTTAAATTATTAAAGTAGTAAAACGAAACAAAACAGAACATATGAGCAGATTCCACCATGTAGAACACTACACTTATCTCTATAGAATGATTATTCTCTCTTCGTTGTCAATGTTCCACTCTTAAACCAATCAATGGATACTACAAAGTAACATACAAAGCCAATGCCCAAGGGCCAAATGCCTCCCTATTTTTGGTCAGGACGTCAGGTTTTTGTTCCCTTTGGCTGTTTATAACTGGAAATAGAGCAAGCGGCTTGTAGTATTGGTTGAATTGATTTGTCAAAATGTCAAATTCAGGTTTGTTAATGGGTTTTTCTTGGCATAGAGGATAACTAAAAAAGGGTTTGACTTGCAGAAAAAGCCATGGATGTATCATAGTGACCCTTGGTGTTGTGGACATGGTTTTTCTCCCCAAATGGGCCTCCGCATTTATTCCATAAAATAATTGAAAGTAAAGAGATTTTTGAAAATTTACCAAGTAACCACCCATTATTCTTTTTTTCGTCCAAATTGGAAATATATTTTGAATCGAAAAAAATTGGATCGGTTGGCTCCCATATTAGGTTCGAAAAAAATTTGGAAAAATTCCGAAGGAGGTTAATCCGATCCGATCCGATCCGAAGTCACCCCTACCTTCAGTACATGAATTTTGGATGCATGTCTATTCATTTCCCATGATCCCATCTATCTCTATTTTATTCCTTGGAACTTCAGGGCTTTGGAGTTCAGTAAGGACTAAAGAGAAAATTGCCAGTCATGGCCAAAAGTTTCTCAACATGTAAGCGACACATTGGCAACATTATTTGCTCTCCTCTTCGAGATGTAAAATATACACTGGACAAAATTATAAAAGTAGTACGTACGAGGCATGACAGAGATATGAGCAGATTCCACCATGTAGAACGCTACACTTATCTCTATAGAATGATTATTTTCTCTTCGTTGTCAATGTTCCACTCTTAAACCAATCAATGGATACTACAAAGTAACATACAAAGCCAATGCCCAAGGGCCAATGCTTCCCTATTTTTGGTCAGGACGTCAGGTTTTTGTTCCCTTTGGCTGTTTATAACTGGAAACAGAGCAAGCGGCTTGTAATATTGGTTGAATTGATTTGTCAAAATGTCAAATTCAGGTTTGTTAATGGGTAGCCAGAGGCATAGAGGATAACTGTAGCAGCATTTGACTTGCAGAAAAAGCCATGGATGTATCATAGTGACCCTCAGGCCTCATCCCATAGACAACAATGTCGTTTATTTCAACAAAAGATACAGGGGGTGGGGCACGGGGGTGATACAAAAAGTCAAAAACTAGAGAATACAGATGACGAGTAACAAAATTATAGACAGCAAGCTATGTAACAAGTACCAACAGCAATAAGAACTGAGCTTGATTAACTCCTTATGGTCTAAAATCTGAATAGAGCTGATCGATAGTATGCATATTTTTTTTTTTTTTTTTAATTTTGTCAACGCATTGGCAAACAAGCTTCTGTAATAACCCTCATATTGAGATTTGTGTTTGATTAATTTTTCAAATCAGTTTCGATTGTCAGCGCATATTCGTTCGTCCATACGACTATATGTCTATATTCATTCACCAATCATACCTGGACGGATATAAATGTGATACTCAAGTATTGTCAACAGGCTAATGTATATCGTGATAAATTTTTGTCTGGATTGATGGAACCATCAAGTTGAGTTGATTAATTATTAGGAGATGAGGGTGGAAAGGTAGTCTATGCATATCATGATGATGATGATGATACCCCATTCATTGCACACACAAGTACTTGTAAAATTCATGGTCGTAGAGGTTAATGTGTATTTGCTTCAAATCTACTTTTAGTGACATGCATCCCTTTTTCTTTTATAAAACATGCATCCCCTTTTACAAAATCTACTTTCATTCTTTGCTTAGAATGTGGTTGTAAGATCCCTTGTATCCCGCTTGAGCAGAGATATTGTGGAAGAACATTTGAATACTGGGGGCTTATCTGTTTTGTGCTTTTCTTGTTGTTAAAAATGGTTGGATCTAGTATGGGCTCAAGCCCTGGGCATTATATACGTGATCGGTTTGAAACTTTGAATCCATCGAGAGTAAGGGGGTCGTTAACTCGTTATATAGATACGGACCAAATGAGCAATCTTGTCTGAAAAGCTAATGGCCCCCAACGATTGGGCTGATGAGGTCTTGTGACTTGTGCAAATAAGGAGGTTTTTGTTCGATAACCTCATGCAAATAAGGAGGTGGGGGACTCTTTCTTGATAAAAAAGACTTGAAAAATGTGAGATATCCTCAATATTTGAAAATATATCAGGAGTGTCAAATAACAGTAATCTACAGCACAAAATCTTAAAAGTTGCCAAAAATAACTGCAAAAGCGTTGCAGATACTGTGATCCTACTTAATGATTTATTTGAGAGCACTATAAGAGTCTATCTATAGTCCCCAGTAAAGGGATGGGAATCTGGGATGCAAGAAATTATTAGTATATTACAGAGACGATGAAGATAGTTGCAGGAAATGTCACCCTAGTGTTGAAGACTCTATTTGTGGTTACTGTGGTCGTTGCGTTCCTTATTTGTTGTGGTAAGAGAAAGAAATTACCTCATTTTGATTTATTTTCTGTACTGCAGAAATCCATGAATATAGTCTACCAAACTATTGGAAATGATAGTCTTGTGAAAATGCTGCGAGCTTTATCTTCTTCTTCTTCACCAGGGAAGTAGAGGAAGATGTTACTGTGATGTGTGATTAGAGTATTTCACACACCCCCCTTGCATATGCCTTGAAAAAATTTCAATTGGTGAAAGTACTTGCATGCAATTATATACAGATTTAAGAAAATGCTAACATCCTTTTTCCTGGGGACTGAATTATTAACAGGAAATGCGGCCATATCTTGTGAAGGAAAATGTGAAGATTTTCAAGATTGCAACCACTTTTGCACAACCGTTGCAGGTTACCAGAGAGGCCGATGTGAACCACCGTTCTATCAGTATTGTTGTTGTCGTTCGTAGTAGCAACCCTATAAGAGAATTTCTCAAAGCTTTCCCTATGTACTGAGCTTGATGCCATTTTAGAATATGGGAGGAAATCAATAATCAATAATTTATATAAGGGTCGCACTGCTTGGTATCTCAGTTACTTTTAAGCATAAGCTGGTAAATGCCTAAGCACACCCTGACGGGATTTTGAGAAGGAACATATTATTTCTTTGTGCATATGTCAGGTTAAACGGCTGAAGGACATAGCAAGTTAATTCGTATGACTCTTAAATCATCACTAGTACACAAAGGTAAAATGAACTAATGAAGTACTGAAAACAAAACACAATCCAGATCCGCAAGATAGGAATTTCACAACCAATATATCCTCGAGAAAAATCTGGATAAAATCATCTCTGTAATTCATATCTAATCATGCAAATTAGTCAATTAAGAAGTCCGACTCTAATGTGATGGCACTACAGATAAAGAATGTGAAAATCAGAAAGAGGTTTTCTGCAGAAACCCTTATCAAATCATTCAAGGGGACATATTTTTAAATGGAATACATATCTACAGTTGGAATTCATAGAAGACCCTTTTTTTTTCAAGCTAGCAATTTGTATTCATATGAAAAAGGTGTTACAAGAAGTCGTCTTAATTAGGAGCATGTTTCCTAATTAACAGGCCCTAGAATGATTAAGGAACAACTGCTAAAATGTCAAGACAAAAATTTTCATTAATTGTACAACATCAAAAACTGTGCATTTTTAGTGTTCCAAATTACCAGTTATGGAAGTTTCTTGGAGCATAGATGATTTTTCCATTTCATTGCTTTCACTTTCTTTCCGCATCTTCTTCCAAAACCATAGAACCTGCATCAATCCTCCATTGCCAACATGGGAAAGAAAAACCTGTCCACCTACCGTGACAAACGAGGAAGCCACCTTGGCAAACACAAAAATGAAACTAATGCCCAAAAGATGCCATTTCAATTCTCCCTCCTGCACAACAAAGGATATATACATATATACCAAAAGCATTAGTGCTGGGAACAGAAAGGATGTGAACGTTAAATACATAAATGAGATGCCAACAGACAATCCTGTTTTGCTTAACGAGTGTAAAAAGGATCTGTCTGGCCCCTATAACATTAAGAATATACATAGACAAACAAAGAATTCTTAAGCTGCCTCAATCATATGTGAAGGTCAGCCTAACCCATAAACAATTGAAAATAAATTAGTAGATAAAGAGCCCTTACGTTTCGGCTCTGGAACAGATCCTGAGAAACCTCCTTAAAGAAATTGGTCATCACGCAGCCAACGAAAAGCCCCAATGGAATTAGTAACTCTTTGTTTAAATAAATTGAAAGCATGGCATCTGATAAAGAACTAAAGATGAATAACATAGCCAGAGACCACATTAACGTTTTCTCTCCGACAACCAACAAACGCTGTACAATCATATTCTCTGCCTTCTTCCATGGCAACTCTTTCAGAGGCTGAGGGAACACGTCCCACAACTTATCTCTGAAATTAGTCACATACATAATGAGACTTCTGGGTTTGCTGAACTGTCCCATGACTACTATTTTCTTTGAACATCTTAGAGATGTTTGATGATTACATAAGCCTGAAAACGAGTACCTATGAACTGGATAATTCTGACCAGCAAAAGACTTCATCTGCAATGCAAGATAGAGATAATTAAAGTATCTTAAAGAATTTCTTTGGAGGCACTAAATGGGAATGTGCTTACCTAAAAACTTAGCTAATATAGTAAACTCCCAGGGCATTTGCTCCAAGGGTTCCCATCTAACTTCGTAACCATACATGTTTCAATATTTTTGCACCAAAAACTCTAGAAAGTTTTCATACTAGAGATAAACTCCAGACAAATAGCTACTGTAAAATTTGGTATATCAACTTTACCACCCAATTCCAAGGGTGGCAATTTGGTTATCACTCATTGCCTTACGACCATAAAATCAAAACCAGTTTGCAAAACTTCATTGCTTGATATTATTTGTAGTCTTAATATGACTTTGTGATTGAATAGGTTTGCTGGCTATTTTCAATTTATCAATTTCTACAGGTTAAAGACCACGATTCTACCAAGTACACCAAGTCCAGTTCTAATAGTCCAAAGTTGTAATCAAGAATCAACTCGGGAATTAAGCAAATGAGTAAGTAAGTAACAAAATACCCGATAACTGATTGAAGGAATAGCAGAGGCGCTTAGAGCCATCACCCTCTCCGTCGCGTAGTTCGAAGTCATGCCATTAACAAGGCCCATGTGTAACATAATATCAATTAAGCCCAATATAACAATTAAGAGAACATAGACACACCAAATATCAATAAAGCCCATTATTTTTTCAATCGATAAGAAAAAAAATATCATTTGCAAGTTTGGTGCCAGTGGGGCTTTCGCAGACGAGACACTTTGGTAAGGTTTTTTTTTTAAAGTTTTATTTTTTAATATTTGTGTTGGGAAATTCGATTTGAAATTCTGTTACCAGTTTTATTTATAGTCAGATTCTGCTTGGAATGCCGGATGACTAGTTTATTTATAGAATCTTTGCTTTATGGATATTGTTACTTGTCTGATCCCAAGGTTGTGCTTTTGTGTTTGGTTTAGTGTTATGCTGCTATCAAAGTTGGGTTGATTCGGAACTTGTAACTTGTCTAGTTTCGTGTCTTTCCTTCTGATTTTAATGGTCTTGGAATTTTTATAGGGTTTCACCAGTGCATTATATTGATTGCCTACTTCTTACACTTGTTTCTTGTTTCTTTTTGTCAATTTTCACCAGTGCATTGCATTATATTGATTACCTAATTTGTTTAGTACCACTGAACATCTTTTAAATTAGCCGCCTTAGCTCAGTTGGTAGAGCGCATGGCTTTTAACCATGTGGTCATGGGTTCGATTCCCACAGACGGCGTTTTATTCCTTCTTTTTTGATCTATCAAAAATAAAGTATGGCTGAAGATCTGCTTGCTTCCGTAACAAGCCACCTCGGCCACCTTTTGTTGGCTCCACGGGCTCTCAGAATGTTGGGCCTTCTCTGTCTATGCGGGTATGTACATAGTTTAGAAGCTTGGTTTGTCGATATGTTTTTTTGTTTCCTTATAATGCTTGAGGTTTTAATACATTGCAGGTCTAACTTGCGCAACAATATTTGCATGATGGGGCAGTTGGGCAAGGTATGTCTGTGTGACTGTATCCAATCCTGGAATAAGCTCTGGTCAAAGCCGCAGTTGCCTCTGAGACCTGGCCATATGAATCAACGGTTCCCTCTGAGGCCTTGGCCATATGATCAGGCCAACCAGGTCCTCCTCCATCAGACCATCACCACCGTTTTCAGTGTCCGTAGTTATCACGCCTTTGACACAGTTGCAACATAGTAGTGCTCACCTTTCAAGTAATCATACCTCTGCTGTAGGTGGCTTGGGAATGCCTCCCTCCTCATATACTGTAACATTTCATGTTAATGTGTATGTGCCAGATGTAACTTACATAATAGTGTTAGATGGTTTCTAATCTTTAGATTGGACTCTTGTAGTTTGCACCATCTTCTTATGGTAAAGCTCCAATAACATCAATTCTTCAACTCAGTACCAACCAATATCTCAAATGCATGCACATGCTATTCCTTTAGCTGGCCAGCTTTGGTTGTCATCTGGAAGCCAGAGTGCACCGGTCGTCCCTGCTACGCAGCTGATGGGCCAGCAACCATCAGTTGTGGTTTCCGCAATTCCTGTAAGAGTCTATACCACATAAGTATTATGTTTCTGATTCTTGGCTGTTGTTTAGTGAGAGTTATCTTCTTGTTTTTTTCTGTTTGTTGCAATTTCTAGTCTACAGTTACCAGGGATTTAACCATCATCAGATTTGACAAGAGTATCACATTAGGAGAAGGTATATGGTTGCACATTTGAGTTTTGTTATATTGATTAGTTTAGAAGTATTCACTTACAGTCTTTGAAAGAATTGTTAAAATTTACCCCATTCCTTTTCTGTGTGATGTCTTCAGATATTATTTCAACAAGAAGACAGAGCGTTTTAGTTGGGAAAAGCCTCGAGATATAATGATGCTTAATGAGGTGAGTTTGGTGGTTTACCATCATCGAGTAATCATAGTTCATAGATATAGTATCTCTTTATATATGGGGAAATGTCCATCTTTATGTGCTTATTAGCTATCATATTTCTGCATAGACTAATCACAATTCTTTTTTATGCAAAGCTCAGTTCTTTGCATGTTCTTCCTTTGGGCTTTAGTATAAGTATGTCATGAAAATAATGGAGCTTAGCTGTATATTCACTGTTCAAGGTGGTGGGTTTCTCTTTCTCAGGGGCGGTAATCAATTTATTTTTATTTCTTTTAATTTTTGAAAACCTTTTATTTAGTGTTAAGGGTGTCACACAAATACACTGTTTGATACAAGGTAATCACGCGTACACGATCACGCACCCAGACACACAGTCTTCTATTTTTCATAATAAATTACTCTATAAATGTAGGATGAACAACATTGGATCCTCTTAGTAGACGAAAAGTAGTGGGTATATCCATATATGGTTCAATTCTTACTTCAAGAACCACCTCTTAGTTTGTTTGGGAGAAAATAATGACTTTGAAGGACAGACCGCGCCCAATAAGTGTATCCTACCCGCTTGTGGGCCATGCTCAGATCGTCTTGGTGTATCCACTTTTGGATGTACTCAAGTATCCATGTTCGATTTAACACTTCATATTTAACCAATTACTGAGCATAGAACAAAATTGGAGTGCGGGGGGCATTGGAAATAATGTACATTTACAAATGAAAAGCTTGAAATTATTATTTTTTTAATTTTATTTCAAGCTTTTAACCCTTTGCCCCTTTTTGTTTTGTTCAATGTGATTACGTTGACAGTCATTGTAACCCATATAGGTGACAACTTACTCGATGCACATCCCTAATTTAATACTAATGTTCATTCTGATTGCAAACTAGCGTGTTTTTTTTTTTTTTGTTTTTGCTAGGTATTGCAAACTAGTGGAAGTCAACCTATTAAAATACGAAATGCTAATTTGTTTGAAAGATATGGGTGTTACGTCATTATTCAAGTTTAATAGCATTCGCTTTGCTAGTTATCCTATTGCTTGCAATCTATTGGTAATTTTGTCTTTGGTAATGATCTCGTCAGAGACACTGAGATGGGCGCTAGCTTCTCATCAACACCGCCATCGTCTCCTTACTAATTATCCCTTAACACCTAGGACCAGTAATTGATTCTCTCTCTTTAGTAGGTAAGCAACGCTTATTTTCATAGGATTTCTTTTGTGTAATTAATAGGAGTTTTCTATGAGAATAGAGATGAATTAAAAACTGTTTGTATTACAGCGGCTTCAGATGGTAAACACATACACTTAAGTTATAACACAAAAGCAGATATATGAAATGCTACTTCAGCATAAAGAGTTATGTTCAAGAAAGTTTCCCGAGTGTTGTAGTTATTGTGGAAAAGTAGTACATAGAATGGAAGGAAATCTATCTATGAATGGTTTGGTAGATGGATCTTATTTGACAGCATTCCTTAAAATCTGTTACTGGGAACTGATTTTTGAGCTGTATGCTGTTGAGGAGTGCTACAGTCCATGGATGGAGTTTCTTGATTTGTTGACAGTTTTCATGTCTTGGTAAGCAAGTTGAGTGATAGGTGGTGTGCTGTTTAGGTTTCGATGTAGGTGATTCAATTTTGTTAGGAACACCAGATAACCTATTCTCCAAGTCTATTTTGCAGAGAATATTCATATTGATAAGAGCACTTCTGAGATTGGATGGAGTGGTCAGATGGAGCTCTCCATCCGAACACAATTTGGAGTGCATTTGTTATAGAATGAGAAGAGTTTTCATTGCTACAGACTGACAATTGGTGTCAATCTGTTTATGGGTGAATAACTTTGCCCACACAAATTTTAAAGTGGTCTTTTATTTTCTTGTTCGATGTCCAAAGCTATTGAGGTCTTAATATCTTACTTCTGAACATTTACTCCATGTTCTTCCAAATTTTTCGAAATTTTTAATTAACATTAACTTGAAACCGTTGCAGAGTAGCTACTCAGCTCATATCAAATCTGAATTGGTGATGATTGTTTTAGATCACTTCCCTTCTACTGCTTAGCAGGAAATCAAATGGAGGATGAGTATATCCACCGTGAAGGAACAAGTCAGCCACTACCTTGTACATGGCTTCTGTGAGGTGAACTCCGTCCCAGTTGATATACTGGGCAGGATTAGGACAGGCTTTAGACGCTGCTTGGGAAGCACATGTGGCAAATATGTCGAAGTTGTAGGGTGCACCACCAGATCCACAACAAGCCTTGAATGGTTCTGTGAACCCATATTTCTGTGTGTTCTTCATGATGATATGATAGGCATTCCAGTAGTCAGCGTAGGAGATAATAGCATGTGGGTAGCGTCTTCTCAGATACTGCAGCCTAGTTTGGAGTAGTGAATTGTGATGGTAGGTTTGATTGTTTGCGCTGGCAACACATCCGATATCGTCCCTGTCATCTGTGGCAGCAAGTGTCAGTGCAAGTGGTAGGCATCCAGTTGGTGGTGCTCCTTGGACCACAATGTACTTTGCTCCTAGATTCAGCATTTCCTGTCAGCCATTGTCAACATGCCTCAGTCGGTTATAATCCATTTAAACTTCTTATAACGTATGCAGTTTGATATAGTCTACATGGAAGACATGAAGGAGTAGAATATGATTAACCAAATACCTGTAGAAATAAGGTAATACTGTCTATCGTGAGCTTTTGGATCAAGGCATTTGAAACGCTAGATCCGAGATTGTATGCAATATCGTTCACTCCTATTTCACCAATCCAGAACAGTGAATCTGTCATCAAGGCATTGCATTCAGGCAATTTTGTACCTCGACAGTCACGACTCTTAAGGAATTGCTTGAACCAGGCAAGCTCTGTTAGTAGGGACTGAGGGGTTCTATTTTGGGTGAGATTGTTTTGAACAAAAAAACTGTGTTTAATTGCAGTTGCCCCAGCTACTGCAAAGTTTAAACCATGGAGTTGGTTGGCTTTTGCATTAAGATAAGGTGGTAAGTATGGCAGGGAGAGAGCTTCAGCTACAAAGTCAATAACAAGCCGACCATCTGTGTAGCGATTGGTTGGGTGATGAAAGAAAGAGATGCCATAGGGAAGCTTTGACACCTGCATGAAACCAGTTGGTCCGGTACCTGATTTTGTGTTTCCTGTATCTGTATACGAGTCTCCAAATGCAAAGATTTTTGTGAAATGATATGCATCGTGTCTACTTGAATTCACAGTAGTTGGAGAGGAGGATGTATGTGAAATGAAGATGGCGAGGATGAGGAAGGTAATTTGGAAAGAAAAAGAAACAAATGAAGCCATTGGTGGGAGTTATAACCAGAGTGAGTCTTATATATGCCCACATTTATATTCATATTTCTCAGATTTTTAATGTTTTTGTGTTTGACTCTAGTTGGCATAATTCACTGGCAGCTAATATGGGTAAGAGTAATGCATTAATCTCTTCATTCAAATGTCATTGAAACAGGCATTTAACCTTTTTTCTCTCTTTTTGTTTTTGGGTTAGCTGCTTGCTCCATCTCAGGCATTCCTTGGTTACCTGCAAAATGTTGCAAAACGAAAATTAAAAATGTGGTTTACAGGGTCATGTTCCTTGTACTCACATTATCGAAACAATACTATCTAGCTCTCAGTAAACTTCGGTTATTTATTAAAGTGTAATCTGGTCATTATAATGGTTGGTTGATTGTCAGTTGGAGATTGGTGAAGGTTTTAAATGGCAGTGGGAGCTATTTTTTCGTCTGAACCAGTTTTCACAGCTACATTTAAGAGGAGGATAAATGGTAGTTGATATCCAACAGTCACTCCATACTAGGCAGCATTATAGTATCATATCATTCAAAGATGAGTACTCTTCAGAGATTCAGAAATCACGAACTGAAATTGGAAATATAAAAAAGTGACCACATGGCATTAATTTATCCCGGCAAGGTTTTCCCTTCTGTTGGCAGATTTTTGGGTTGTTAGGAAGGAGCCTAGTTAGTAAGTTCGGAGACCGGAATTATTCGGAACGTAAATCAATCTGGTATAATTTGTTATTCATGAGAAATATTCTTCTAAACAGTAATTCATGAATAATTCGATAATCATTAAAAAAATTTGTAGATATAAACCACTTTCATTTCAATTGGCAAAAAATTTAATAATTTTAGGTAGTCAAAAAAGCATTTATGTATAGAAATATCTTTTCCATTTTAGAAAATTGTTTCTCTTTTCTTAGTGAGAGAAACAACTTGGCTTAACTGATGCTTGAATTTAAGAAATTATTTGTAACTAAAAATAAAACAACTTTAACAATGAAAAATATTCAAAATTCCTATTGAATTTCATATCTCATCCTAACACAGGAGTTTCTCTAATAAAAGTTTTTAAATTTTTATGAAAATTTCAAAATTTTGGGCTGAATTATTGCCGAATCTGAACTTTACCCGTTTAATACTTTTGACTGCCGAATTATTTGATTTCAAAAATTTTGTGTTTAAAACGTGAATAATTCGCAAATTTACTAACAAAGGGAAGGAGGAAGTTAGACAGTTCTTGATTCACATGATGTTCATTTAACGATAACGAATGTCAGGCTTAATAACAACATTTAGTGCTACTTTTGATTTTATATAGAAAGTTTGGAACGGTTGAGGGAGAGATCCACAACTGGATGGCCCAAAATTTCGAACCTCAACGGGAACTTCTGACACATTGAATGGGGTTTAAAATCTCACGATGGCCTGATTGAATTACATGTTGGCCATCGCATTACTTAGAGGCTGTTAGCATCGACTAGACTGGCTCCCAAACAACTCTGTTTGAAAACTTGATGCTTCTTAGGAAGCTTCAATTTAACAATATATTGTAAATTAAATACCAAAAGCCAAACTTTTGGCAATTTCATCCTTTGCAGAGATGGAAAAAGTGTTGCGGCAGTTCTACAAGGAAATGTAATCACAAAACATATATCTTTAGGCAAACGCTCAAATACTTGTAGACAATGTAGAACTGTACCCAAAGAAGAAACACGAAAATACCATACTTAAAAGTCTATCCCTTTTTCCTTCATAAAAAAAAGAGAAAAATGTGAGTAAAATCAAGACTGCCATCAACTGAAGTTTCTTTGGACTCCAAGACACCCTTTGACTGAAGATGTCTCCATATAGAGTCCGACTGCAAGAGCCAACTTGGAAAGCAGGAAGTGAACTTGTTGCTACCACAAGTGAAGTTAGCCCAAAGTTTCAGCATTTTTGTTCTCCATTAAGGCTCATCTATGGAGTTGTGGATAGTAGCTGTAAAACACAACGAACTCCAGAGTCCATAGGACACCTTGAAAAGAATTAAAAATCAAGTCTGGTGACAATTTGTTGAAGAGAAAATAATAAACTTAATTCATGAAAATGGCACCTAAAAAATTCTACCACAATTACACGCAATGAAGCTAATTAGCATTTTCTCCACGGCACTCACCGTCTCACCCTACTACATTCATTCCTACCTCACATACTTTTATAAATCGAAATGTTTTTTCTTCAAATTTTGTTTTTGATCAAGTCTCGCCCTCATTTTTCATAGATTTTTTTGTAGTTTTAAGCCATACGGCAGCCTTAAATTAGCTTTTGCTCGACTAAGTAGCACCAAGTACTAGAGTTAAGTGTGAACATCGGGAGCAAGGGTGTGAATGAGAGCATGAGCAAAACCCCCAGTGCCTGAAAAGACCATTCAGCAAGTATGCGAAGATGAACAATTTTCCTGTTGCATTTTACTACTAAACACAAAAGTAACCTTAGAGTATCTTCCTATGTTCACATCTAGAACAACTTCATAACGATTGAGCTTATTTTGGAGTATACATATTCCTTTAAATAGACACAGAAACGACCCACTAGTAGGACATTTACTTGGCCCAAAGTCCAAGAAATGAGAAAATAAAAAACTGGAATAAAGCAGTTATGGAGTACAGCACGCAAAATTTGTTTGCATAATCACAATAACTAGAGCACATTAAGAATGCCAAAACTAGCGATTTCGAGCTCATTCTGAATACACCCGTCACAATTGAAGCTAAAACTATATCTCTGTGTCATTTACTTTGTACCTTGGTTATTATCTAACCTGCTAGAGATCAGGCAATTGCTAATTAATTAACTAGGAAAAATTAGTAACAATGCCAAGTACCTCTATTATAAATGTAGATGCAGAGTAAGTTTGATCAAATAGACTTTCAGTAAGTATAAATGCAATATCAGAAATTCCTTACTACGCTATCAGGTTGGGATTTTAGAATGTGCCTATAACAACTGGTGAACGGTGAATCATGTACAACATTTTCTTCTTCTGTTTCTTAATCAGTATAAAATATACAATCATAATCATGAAATTGCAAAACCAGAAGAAGTTTCTTATTATAGAAATGAAACAAACAAAAGAAAAAAAAAACATGAACAAAGCTTTTATGTTGGTAAGCTATACTTACAGACAAAATGTCCAACCACTGCTATTTCCAAATGATCACCTTTATAAGCATCAAACATTTCCCAACAGATACAAGGTTCCTGCAGAGTCACAAATTAGTGTCTAAAGAAAAAAAGGAAAAAAATGTAACTTCGTTGCAAACTTGTAATGGAACAAGAACATTCTTCAGCGAAACCCCCAACCACTTCAACAATGATCATACAAGTAATCATTGGGTAAATCGTCACCCTAGCAAATAATCTTTAAATAGAAAAAACAAATAACTACTTGCCTGAGAAATTCGAACATTTATTCTGTGAGGTGTAAGGACCTGCCTCAATACAATCTTCCACTGCATTCAGAAGTTCCGCAGTAACAACTCTTCTTCTTAATGTTTCCATCAGAATCATGAACTTGATCCAACATGTAATTGTAATGGTAAGTTAGCTCCTGTAGAGGAGGAATGTTCTCTGAAGCAAAGAGCATTACATGTGGCATTCTCAAGTCACCATGATCGTATAGGAGATTTTGTGCATAGAGATTAGGAGAGCAACTGTGGTTAATGAATCTCCCAACACTCCCATACTGTGCTGCGTCAATCGTAAACCCCACATCTTCCATAGATTTACAAGAATCACTAGTCTTCAAGTCGGGAGGTATCAAATCCGGGAGCTGAAACACAGCAGGAGTACTATAGTTCCGCCCAATATCAAACAAATACTCATCATTATTAGTTCTTTCTTCAGCTTCCTTGTCTTGCAGTAATTCCCCTGTATACTCACAGATAAAACTTCCAGAAGGTATGGAGGTCAGTGATCGAACACCCCAACCACTTGATTCGGTCTTGAAAATCTCCAGCTCAAACTGAATACCATGTTGACTAACCCTGTTATGGCAGGACGGAGGGCATTTGCAAGAAGGACCGCACTCGTGCACAAGTGGCTTTGCAATAACTATAGCCCTGTCATAGTTAAATGGGATTTCTCCTCCATTCTTAACAGCACAATTACATTTTTCAGAATCTGAGCAACCATCAATGCATTCACAACCCATGGAGGGAGAAAGGTTATACAAGGAAGGATATGTCATATGGGGTATGTACTCGAACTGATGGGGTTTTTCATCATC
The DNA here is from genome assembly GCF_015680905.1 of Coptis chinensis. NCBI lineage: Eukaryota > Viridiplantae > Streptophyta > Magnoliopsida > Ranunculales > Ranunculaceae > Coptis > Coptis chinensis. The sequence goes on from NC_141464.1 coordinate 83,741,921, forward strand.
CACTGTGTTGATTGCACTGATGGGCATCTTCTCTTTACCTTGAGAAATATCCTCCTCACAGAGTCCTGGACGTAGACAACCTTTCTTTGCCTTCTTCACTACTTTCATAGCAAGCTCTGGTTGTCCAGCTTTTCTTCTCAGTTGAAACTTATAGACAATGGTATTATAAGGCCCCTTTTCTGGCCAATACCTCTCCACCAGGTAGAGACCATCATATGTGTATGTTGCAACAATCTTCACCTTTGAACCTGATATACCAATCCTTTTGGTTTCTTTAAATCCATGTATAACTCTAACAGGGGTTTGTTCATCTAGACTGTTCTTCAGGGAGAGGTTTCCTCCCTCAAGCTTTTGATCTTCAGCTTTATCCTTATTTTTTGGATTTCCTCCTTGACCGCTATATAGTAACTCATCAGAGTTGTAAAATTTATCATCATAAGCCCCGGAAGACACGATACTTGTGGCAATAAGCTTACCATCTCTGTTCAGGTAGTCTATTCCAGATTGAAAAGGACGATGAAGACCAATAACAACAAGCTCCACCCTGTAACGAAACTCATCGCCAACTTCAACTCCAGGGACATCTCCCAAGATCGAAGCACCTGTGTTCACCCATTTCCCCTTTTGTTTTAGTGTATTTCCGGCTAATCTATCAACCCGCCCAGTACCTGATTTATCATCCTTTGACTTAGATTCTTCATCCTTCAAAAGCTTCCTGACGATTGCTTGGAACAAACGCAATGTTTCCCTAACTTTGTGACGAGTAACACAACCATCTTTGTGATCTTCTTCATCAACTAAAGGGTGGACGATTGATCCTATCACCCTGTCCTTAGAGGGCTCGATCCCAACATATTCCTCACCCTGAGATTGATGTGAAGTACAACCTTCATCTACAGGTTTGCCGGCAACATCTCCAACAATAAGTTCGCAATTGTTCACCCCACTAAACTTTTCTTTCCTAAGTCCTGAAGACCTTCTACCACAATGTGGTGGATAATCTCGGGAAGCTGATACTCTTCGTCGAGAAGGATATCTTTTATGCATGCTACCATCTACAACTTCAACAGGAACATATGGTTGAAATACCTGAAGCTGAAGTGCAATGTCAACACCACCATTAGCAGGAGGAGGTTCAACAAGTGCAGCACCGTTCTCGACTGAACCAACTGAGGCACCATCTACGTTTGATTTGGCACTGATCAGTGGGGCAATTCGTCCAGAACCAAGAAGAAATTCCAGATTCTCAGGACAAGAACCCTCTTCTCCTGGCTTTGGATTAGCCTGCGGGGCTTTTCGTCCACAACTCTGAGGGAATTCTCGTTTCGCAGAGACCTTCCGCCGCTTATACTTCAATGGAAAAACATGACTATTTGATTTCTCGGCAGTAACAACATCCCTTTTAACCGAATGCACCATTCTTGATGATTCAATCAGATTCACCAATTACAAAAGTTCTAATCCAATGGCAAAGAGATAATCTATCCTACAATTCAAGAACAAAATCGTCTTTAGTAACCAGAAAAAGGCTATCAAATATTATTTACTACAAAACAGAAGAACAATAAATTGAAACTGAAACCAAAGAAAGTGAAATCACATTGTACAGTCACGTCTTAAGTTCACGAGTTACAGCATTTCAACTAAACTATCAATACGAAATGTCATCCTTGAGGAACTAAAAATAAAAAAAAATGAGAATTTTAATCAAAACGGAACAACAACTAATCGATACAAAGCTCTAACCAACGAAAGCAAAAAAAAAAAAAAAATGCAATCATAGTTAAGTAGTACATCAGAAATGAAATGAATAGCTATACTCAAATAATAATCATTGATTACCAGAAGGAAAGAAAAATGAGATCAAAGCACTAGTGCACTTGTTGTTAATGCCTTATATACCTGAACACAAAGAGTGATTTCGAAAATATTTTTCAACTGCCACTGAAGGAGAGAGTACACCACCAACTTCCCCTCCAAAAATTTTAACATGTGTCACGCTCTTGTTGGACAATACGAGTTGTGCTGTCAAATTGAGGGGCATATATGTAACTTCGTGTGGAATTATGAACGTTAAATTTAAATTTAGAGGGATTTGTTTTCCTTAAATATTATTATTCTTTTCACTTAAGAAAGGAAAATAATTGTTCAATTATTCATTTCCTAATTTTGCTCACTAGAATTTCTCACATTTGAAAATCAGTTTTATATTTTCCCTCCAAATCTTATAGTTAAATATAAATTGCCATAAGGATATTCTCGGGGTAGACGAACTCAAATCTTAATCCTATCTTTTAGTATTTTCACTGTTGAGAATTTTAAATAAAAAGAAGCAGACAATGGGTTTAATCTCCCAAGTACTTAAATAGTTGCACAAAAACCCCCTATAAGCGAACAAATGCATAAAATCTTATTATTATTTAAAACATAACATTAAAGCCAAAATATACTAAAATATTCCTGTGAAAACCGGGATGACGTCATCCTATGTAAATTTGTATTTACATATGACAATATAAAAGTACACAGTCTTCTTAACCTATTTAAATTTAAATTTTTATATGAAATTTTTTTTCATAGAAAAATTTAAATTTATATTCTGTCTGGTATCGTTGGAAAATTTTCAATCTCAAAAGTTACTATGTAAATTTAAGTTTTTATAGTTCCAATGACTATATAAATATAGTTTTACATATATATGACTATGTAAAAATACATTTATATATATTCTGTCAGGTGTCAAAAAAATTTTAATTCCAAAAATTACTATGTAAATTTAAGTTTTTATAGCTCCAATGACTATGAAAATATAGTTTTACATATATATATGATTATGTAAAAATACATTTACATATAGTCGGAAAATTTTCAATCCCAAAAGAGTAAAAAAAGAAATAAAATAAAATGGGAAATAAAAACAGACCAGATTTTATCTCTTTTTTTAAAAACAGAAAGATTATTTAATGAGACCTAAATAATAGAGAAGTTATGTGATATGGGTATATGGGAGAGGAGTTTATACTCAACCGAGTTAGAACAAAGAGGTTGAGCCTCATTTCTTGAAAAAAGAAGTATCTTGCCGGATAGCATATAAATAGATACATGGTCCAAATGTGATTCAAACAGGGCAGTTGGGCCAAGACCAAATGAATAATCCAATTTCCAGTAAGCCTTTTTATCCAATTCAATCAAGCACATGCCGCGTCAAATCGACCTTCTTATCCAAATTAGGTCGCCATTGAAAACTTAGTCCTTTTTGTTGTCTTTATTAGCGGATTTAGAGGAACTTAACCTCGCATTGACGTTTCTCATTTTAATCCTCGTGGAAGTTTAATTTGTTTTTGTTTTTTTTTTCGATAATATGGAAGTTTAATTTGATCCGTAACATGTAACATAGGATAGACAAAATTATTTCCTGCTGATTGTTAGTTGTTTGCTCATTTGTTTTTTTATTGAGTCCATGTACAGATGTACTGCATATCTACACAACGACCCGCAGAAATTGGACTAGTATAATCAAGGCCTAAAATATCAAAAACCAATATATATCAAAATATATATATATATATTTTTTATGAATCAGTCAAAATATTAATATATATCAGAAATATCGCCCAATATATAACAATATATATCGGAAATATCGATTAAATAGTCAAAATATCGATCAATAGTCAAAAAATCAAACCAAATCAATAAGTATATATCGTATCACTGATATTTTTGGATATATGAGAAAATATGATATATATCAGCATAGATATATCAAAATTTTCCATATTATGTACCCAAAAACCGAGATATATTGAAAATATATCATAAATATCAATGATATTTTGGTTCATGGTTCCAACATGTCTATATCATTTGTCTATCTTCTAATATCTTTAATGGTTAGTGTAAATGTTTATTTTTATTTCGGGAGATTGACAAGACTTTACATTAAGTGTTTATGACTTAGCTCTAATTTAAATGAAAAAATGGGATGATTTTGGAGGATTTATTTTAATCTCGGAAATATCAAACCAACATAATTTTGGGGGTGACTTTTATAGAGATTGTGAGCAAATAGTTGGTGGGACACGTGTGGTGGTATGGATATGTGTGTTCTTTCCTCATTGACTTAGCTTCATGTATTATACTATTTGAGTATTATGCTATTTATACTATTCGAAATAAAGTCGAGTGACCGATGCGAATGTTTGTGTTGTTGGTGTCGAGTTAGACTAGTGGGTCACAAAGATAGAGAGAACACGTCCAGGTTTCTTAATACCCTAGTTTATAGTTTATACGTTTGTTTATTTCGAAGTCTTCAGAGAAATTGGTTACCAAAAAATAGACTTCAAAGAATTTATTTATTTTTGGCCCACTTTATTTTACTGGCACAGAGTCTAACATGGGCTTTGAAAGTTCTTGTGAATCAGAGGGAAAATCCTTTTATCATCATTTTTTTCCAGCACCATTTACCTTATAAATAGCCATTCATAATCTATCTGTTTTTTGTCAATAAAGAGCTTCAAATCCTTTTCGTTACATTTAAGAAAAACAAAATATTCAAGATGGCCATGAGAAGATCACTTGCTTTAGCTCTTCTATGTCTTGTGGGCTTAGCCGTGCTGAATGTCTCCCAAGGCCAAAATTCTCCACAAGACTACTTAAGTCCACATAATGCAGCTCGTGCCCAAGTTGGTGTTGGACCTATGACATGGGACAACAGTGTTGCTGCCTTCGCTCAGAATTACGCGAATCGGATGGCTTCGAGCTGCAATCTAGTCCACTCCGGTGGACCTTATGGTGAGAACCTTGCTGGCAGCAGTGGTGACCTCTCAGCTACAGCTGCGGTGAACTTGTGGGTCGGAGAGAGACAATTCTATAACTACAACACCAACTCGTGCAACGGTGGAGAGTGTTTGCATTACACTCAGGTGGTGTGGCGCAACTCAGTTAGACTCGGATGTGGCAGGGCTAGATGCAACAACGGAGGAACTTTTATCATTTGCAACTATACTCCACGAGGAAACTTCATAGGCCAACGTCCGTATTAATAATTTAATACACTAATAATACATACTAATGCAATAAACGGTTGTACACCAATCCGATAAATAAATAACGGTTGTACACAATCCGATAAATAAATATTAATATTGTTGATCTATGTTTTTAAAAATTTAGTTCGAAATATAAGTCGTCACTTATGGGAGACCAGATTAAATGATACCGACGAATCTTTTGAATGTAGTTGTGAACTTGTGATGAAGCGGAAGCGATTAAAAGTAAAAAGTATGAAAATTTAATAAATTGTTTAATATTGAATAATTGAATGAATGTTTAAAACACGTGACAAACATTTATATCAACAACATCACAAAAGATAATATCATTATACTTGCCAATAGAAAATGTGAGAAGACATTGTTCTTTAACATGTTGTTTGCACTCATTTTGTATCCAACCAACTTCATATAGGCGAGAATGTGGTTGGGTAGGAAGTTCCAATTTCGCCACTATTTTCTTTGACATAATGTTTTCATTACTACCAATTTCAATAATCAGATAACACAATTTGCCTATTGAATTGTACAAATAGTTCTAAATAAATTATGTTGGTATGAAATAGAAATTTGTGGAGTGTATAACAAATTGTGAACCACAAAACTAAAGTGTTCACCTTTGTCATTACCATATGTTGGTTCATCATCATCACAATCAATATTAGCCTCAAAATCATCATTCGTATTATGGATTGCATCTGTAAGAACAATATTATGTTTTCGACACTCATCAGAAGAATGACCAAATTTACCGCACACTTATAACATGTACCAGGTTTGGGATAGAGATAGGAATTGGTGGATGGAGCTTTAGGATTTATAGTGTTAGTGTTAGAGGAATTTGAAAAGCGAGTTGAGCATGTATTAGGACGGTTTTGAAGTTGATCATCATAGGTAGGTGTTTTATAAAAAGGGGTGGTGGGTTGGGACGTTGGGTAGGGGTACGGTATCATGTATAGTAGATAGGGTAGGAAGAGACTTGTGAAGATGGAGATGGTGAAACATTAGAAAATTGTGTATTATTATAAGATGGGTTGGATTTAATGGGTGTGGATTTGTGGTTATATGAAGGTCGGTTAAAAGGGTCAATTAAAAGGTTTAGGTCGCTCCATAAATTGTTCAACCTTACGTGCATTATTAATAGTGGTATATAAAGTGAAGTGTTGATGTGAAGCTAGATCTTTTTGAATATGTCATGATAAACCATTAATGAATATAGCAATTTGTAGATCATTATTCTCTTGCAAATCATGACGAGAAAGTAATCGATAAAATTCATCAATATATTCTTGAACAATACGATTATCCTTTGCAATTCTAAAGGATAGTGAAGAGAATTTGAGCAAAATTTGGAGAAAGATATTGTGTCATTAACAATTGTCTCATACATTTCCAATAACGAATCGGTTTCAAACTTTGACGAATACGCTCATAATAGTTTTTCTCCCACCTAGAAGATACACCACCAGTAAGTTTAAAAGCCACAATCTTAATTTGCTTCTCTTGAGGAATTTCCATAATCTCGAAAAAAAATGATTTACGGACTTGCCAATCAATAAAATCCTCAATATGTAAAAGACCAATAAAAGTTGTCAAATCCGTTTTGATGTGATACTCATTTCTATTATAACCACTATAATTATTTTCTTGGGGACGAAAATTATTTTGATTTTGTAAAGTTTAGGAATTATTTGGGATAACAATTTCCTCAATGTCATTATCGTCGGTGAGACCATCACGAAAAGAATATTGGGTTGGACATTGTTTTGGTGAGGTATAAAGCCAATTTGGGTTGGGCTGGAATTATGGAATGTGGTTTGATTGGGTATTTGGGTGGGGGGTGTATAAGAATATTGAGAGTGTTAGGCTGGGTCAGTTGGATAGAGGTTTGGGTGGACTGGGCATGTTTGATAAGATGTGGTCAGAAGTGTGTATGGTATATTGAATCTGTTGGGCTTGCGTGTAAGATTGGACTCGAGCCTGTTGTGTTTGGGTATATAGGGTCTGTTGGGCTTGATGGGTGTGGGCTTGGGCAGTAAAATTTTGACTAGTCAAAATTTGGTTTCTGGAAACAGATATTACAGCCCAAAGAAAAACCCAATAATAATTTCACAATAAGTCCACCTTTATTTTTCATTTCGCCTAAGTCCCAAACCAGACTGACGTCATCATTTTTTATTTATAATTTCAGCTCAATGACACATTTTTAATTTTAATTTTGCCATAAGTCCTATGTAAATATAAATTTACATAATTTCTTTTTCATATGAAAATATAAATTTACATATGATATGTAAATTTAAATTTGCATATGTAATTTTTTTTTCATATGCAAATTTAAATTTACATATGACTTATATATGGTGAAATTAAAATTGAAGTGGACTTAGGGTGAAAATATTTAGGAAAATTGGGCTATCAGCCCAATTACATGTTCTGGAAAAGTGTCGGCTACTACATTCTTCTTCTCCAAAAGTTTGTAAAGCAACACCTTCAATACCTGGGTTGTAGGGATGGATTAAGAGACCATAACATGGATTTAGATAGGTTGGGGACACATATTGGGGCAGTTGGGGCAGAATTTCAGTTATGGTGGTGTTCTGAAGTTGTTGAGTCGAGGGGTTTAATAGACGTTAGTTGAGAAGGTTGGGTCGAAATTGGTTGATATGGATGGTGGTACGTGGGTGGTTGTGGGACTTGTGGGATTAAGTTGATGAGTGACAGTATGAAATTAGGGTGGTAAATTAGATGATTGTTGATAGGAAGGATGTTGGTGGGTGGTGGAAATCTATAGTGGGTATTGAGGGGTTGGAGGAATTTGGTGAGAAATTGATTTGACGAAAGCAGATGGTGTATATGCAATATCGGTTTTGGGTGACATGCAATTTGTCAATGGGAATCATTGTTGGATATTGTCGTAGGCTGAACTTGGTGGAGTTGAGTAGAGGAGATCGGTACACTATGGGTGGTGCTTTGAAGTCGAACTTGCTTATCAACTGGGACGAATGGTGGTACGCCTTCTGCCGGATTATTCCCTCTTTCTCTTTCTTTGTTGAATTCCACCGTGATCACTTCACATATGAAGCATTGATTTTATAATTGAAGATCCACAAAAACTTGCCCCAAAGCATGATTGACATATGACATGGTAACAAAATCTCCAATATTTGCGTCCTGGGATCGCGATTCAGCATAATCATGATTGGTCATCGAACTTTGGCTCGATACCAATTGACAAAGTGGCCGGGAAGCAATTAAAAATAAAATATACTAGAAAATTTAATAAATTGTTTGATATTGAATAATTGAATGAATGTTTACAAGCTATGATTTGTTTATATAGAGTACTACGTTATTAATTTGAAAATAAAAAGAATGCTAAAAAGAAATCCTAACTAAACTAGGAGAAATAATTGGCAGTTACTAAAAAGAAAAATATAAATACATACAAATCCTAATTAGAACTCTAATTTCTAGCATGAAGTTGAGATATATTGTTGCAACCCAAACGCTCACAGACTCTTATAAGCAGGCACTTATACAGAGGCATGTTTCAAGTTTGGGCAAAAAATGTTGTCCATCACTATTATGCATGTCTTAGGCTCTTAGCATTGTGAGCACTAGACAGTTTGGCCTCATTGTTTAGTTAATTAGGAAAACTTTTAGAATATACTATATAAAAAGTTCTCAATCACCCCTTACATACTCTACTACAGGCGCGTGTTATGCAGTGCATTAATTTTGGTTTGTGTTTTGTGTTTGTAGATTATAATAAAGACTTAAAGAGAAGACACACAAGATGTATAGTGGTTCGGAGTCATTATGGCTTTCTACGTCCACTGGTAAAGAAAAGTGTTTATTGCTTAATTGATATATGGGTTTATATAGAGGCACATTCATTATGCGCACATTATATACCACATTGTAAATTAATTTAAGCAAAATTATAGATTTAAAAGTTGAATTAATGGTTGATTTTTTGTAGATATGATCTCCTCACCATGGAAAACATGCTCACAAAAATTTAACTCATTCAAAGAAGTCTAACATTAGAACATGCTCACAAAACTTTTAGACCGTTAGATGAAAAGTTCAAAAATGAACACAAATTAGCACTATTTTTTACTTAGTTAAACATATCCAGATATTATGATTTTTTGTAAGAATGATCTTCATGGTGGGGAGATCATCTCGACAAAAAACTAAGCCTTAATTCATTTGTATGTCGAAAATGTGGTTATAATGTGCGCATAAGAATGTGCCTCTATCCCTCCCATATATATCGCCTTGGCTAGAGTGATAGCCTTATAATGACATCCTTATTGTACATCCTATCAAAAAGTGCATTTCAACAATGAATTAGTGGCTGATTTTTTGTAGATATATTCTACCCACCATGGATTATATTTCTACAAAAAATTAGCTCAAATTAACTCAATTTTAAAATAATTTTAAGTTTGTCAAAAAAATATTGTTTTAATTTTTTGTAGAATATTCCATGGTGATCTATATCTACAAAAAAAATCAGCCACTAATTTAATTTTAAGTTTGACAAGGTTAGAATGTCAAATATATATATATATATATATATATATATATATACTAATTTTTTTTTAGTTCGTTAACCCATTTTAATTTTCTAACAAATTATTTTTAATGATAATCCATGAAAACATGTAGATTTTTTTTTAAAATTGAGAATATATTTTAATTTTCTAACAAAAAAATTAAGTTTAAAAACCCGTTTTTCAATCGGGAGAGACAGCCACTAATATTGTTGAAATGAAAAAACCCGTTTTCAATTGGGAGAGACATTTTTTAGTTCTAAAAGGAAAGGGAGATTCCCGTTTGAAGTTGGATAAAAAAAAAGGTTTATAAATATATTAATTGATGAGGTGGAATTTTGTGGGAGTGAAAAATATTGCTTTAATATTAAGATATAGATATAAAAGGTGGAGTTTTACTTATAGGAACCACTATGTAAAACGCAAACCCCGAACAAACTCGATTAGAGGGGCACGCCATCACGCTCTTTCTTCTCCCACAATGTTTATGTGTGATACATGGAATGCACCTAAACCTTGCAAATGTACGGCGCCGTTCACTCTATTTAAAGAGTAAAGTTAAAAAGAAGATAAGATGAGAAAACGCTTTTACGTACTCTAGCTTCTGTGAGTAAAGGTTACATGTCGTCATTTTCACACCAGTCCTAAAGTTGGTTAACTTCATTTTCACATATCTTCAATTATGTTGAAATATATGGTGGCTTAAAAATTGTATTGTCCTGCATAATTAAAGAAGCTCACAATGTGATTGTTTAATTTATGGAATTATCATTATGAGATCTCAAATTCATAACTTTTTTACAAATAAAATAAATTAGTATCCCTCCCTGTATAGACAAGTGTTCTATTAATATCAAAAAGCTAACAAAAAGTTCGAACTGTGCAAAGTACAGGCAACCAGGAAATTAAATAAAAGCAAGGAATAATCTGCTTCGTATGGATTAATAAGATTACTGACAATTTTTTGACGGCATTGCTGACCAAATAATAAAACGGACTCCGCACTGATATGATCAGTATATTGATTGCTAACAAGATATGCGTCTACATGCATTTCAATTCAATGCAATTCAACATTATCTCAGGAGGGAATAGGAATATTAGGTCCAATTACGGAGTCGGAGACTCGGAGTACAAGTGCCGCCAAACTTACATAATTATATATATATATATCTTAATATTAAAGCTCTCACAAGGGGTATTTTTTGAATTCTATTAAAATTTCACGTCATTTCCTATTAAAATATAAATTTTTCTCATATTTAAAAACGGAAATTTTTTTTTACAACGAGAATTCATCTCCTATTATAACGGGAATTATTTTCTATTAAAACAAATTTTAGCACTTCTAATTAAAGCGGGAATCCTTCTTCTACTAAAACAGAATCTCTTTTCCAATTGAAAAAACGGGTTTTTAAAACTTAATTAAAACTTAATTAAAAATAATTTGTTAGAAAATTAAAACGGGTTAGCGACTAAAACGGTAGTCCTAATTTTCTAAAAAAAATCTAAATGTTTCAAAAGAGTCGATACGTATACACGGGCCTACAAGCTAGTTCATTTATATAACTAGCACATATTCTTCCCACTTCTATTGCTAGAATATTTAAGTTTTCCCATGATGCCACTTCTATTAAATTGAGCATTTTCGGATAGGGTATAGTAACTTATCAATGCTTAAATATTAAAATTTGTCTATAAGAGTGCTTAAATATTAAAGAGAATGTTGCTTACTAAACCATTAACAATTCGATAAATCAAATCTTTACCATTGTTATTGTTGTCCATGAAGCAATAGTGCCTACCATAGTATAAAATATCATAATATGGGTATTTATCGATATTCAATTTCTTGATATGTATCGTAGATATATCTAATAGACTAATATCTCTTCTTTAGAGATATTTTACATTGTTTTATATATAAATATCGTAGATATATCTAAAATATCGATAAATATTATAGATAGTGTATATTTCTTAATATATCACAATATATCATTTATATATATTTAAAATATAATGGTAAATATTAAATAAAAGCGTTTTTTAGACATATTCCCTCCCCATTTATAATTGGAAATTAGACATAACCTCCACTCTAAGTTTCTTTAGACATGCTTCATCCATTTTAATGCTTGATGCCGGTCAACTAGATTTGACTCTCATTAACCGTTAGTACAAATTTTCTATTTTCTTCCAATAAAAAATATAAATAATAATCTAAAACTCTCATGATGAAATATCGAATATGCTCTCAATGATTTCTATTTCGTATGCAATTTGCTATTTAAAACCAAGTATTTCTATTCTACTATTTAACAAGCATGAACCGATAAACGCACTTAATGGGTGTTTAAAGTTTTAATTCATATATTTGATGGCTATTGAAGGCATATTCGGCATTTCATCATAGGAGTTTTAATTTAGATTATTATTATTATTATTTTATTAGAAAAAAATAGAAACCTGGACTAACGATCAATGAGAATCAAACCTAATTAACCGGCATCAAACGTTAAAATTGGATGGGGGAGTGGGGATTATGTCTAACAAACTATAAATAAAATTGTTATCTAAAAACTAAAATAAAATTGTTATCTAAACAAAATATCGTCAAATATCATCATATATCTCAAAATATTGCCAATATCATCGAAATATTATTGATATTTGTAGTCTTATATATCTCTAAACATATCGCAATATTTATATATTTCTTGTTGAAATCTCAATAGATATCGCGATATTTTGTACTATGGTGTCTACTGCTTGCAACCTTTCTCCAAAAAAATTTAAACAATTTCCGTGGATTTTATTTCACTGGAATAATTTACGTTAATTCAAAAGTTACAAGAACCTCTCACAACTAATTAGATATAGTGCAACAGCATTTTAGCTCTACTTTTGACTTTTAGTAACGCCATGTTAATCTACTAAACATTTTCTTTTACCCATCCATCATCCCATTTTAGCTCCACTTTTAGGTTCAACGCCATGTTAGTCTACTAAACATTTTCTTTTACCCATGTTACTAAGTCCCAGTGCATGTATACAATATAGCTTTACCACCATTCAAGCGGAAAATGTTTTCCGCGACTTTCGCGGTCCATGAACATTCAACAGTCTCCTCACATGATGAGGCCAATCTGCAACACTATATATATTGCTCGATCAAAATGTCTCATTCTTCATCCAACGGAAAACACTGAACAAAGTACATTTTTAGAGCGAAAACTAAGAAGAAACATAAATGGAATTTAGCAGGATTGAACTAGTTCTTCTGTGTGTTCTGGGCTTTGCGATGGTGCAGGTTTCCCTAGCACAAAATACGCCGCAGGACTTCCTTAATGCCCATAACACTGCTCGTGCTCAAGTTGATGTTGAAACTATGACATGGGACGACGGGGTTGCTGCCTACGCTCAGAATTATGCGAATCAGATGGCTTCGAGCTGCAATCTAGTCCACTCCGGTGGACCTTATGGTGAAAACCTTGCATGGGGTAGTGACAGTAGTCTAACTGGCACAGCAGCAGTGAACATGTGGGTTGCGGAGAAACAAAATTATGACTACAACAGCAATACTTGTAGTTCAGGAGCTGTGTGTGGACACTATACACAAGTGGTATGGCGCAACTCTGTTCGTCTTGGGTGTGCGAAGGTGATATGCAGCACCGGCGGGACATTTATCATCTGCAGTTATGATCCCCCAGGAAATTTTGTAGGCGAAAAACCTTACTAGGGACGAGTAGACGATTCATTGATCTGGAATTAAAGCAGTAGTTCTTACCGAGAGAGTACAGCATATATACTATAGTAATAAAAGTTTGGCAAAGGATCTGTAAATTTGTCACAGCTATTTGGAAATTGGTGAGGACTATTGTACTATATATGTGTGTGTCTTTCTAATGCATGTGAAAGATGGATGCACGTAGTCGAATGTTTTGTCACTTTTGTGTACTCAGTTGCTATATCCTATATATATGCTGTTTCAATTCAGAGCTCAATAAAGTTTACGATAGTACAAGGCTACAAGCTATAAGTAAGTTTCTAGTTCTATTTTGGATGAATAATTGAGACTATTCTTCCTTTGGTCTTGGTCTAAAATCCTTGACTTGCTACCTGCTAAAGAAGAAAGACAGTTAAATCAAACAAACTCCCCTTCATAACGATCGACATTACCATTTTCCCCTTCTGAGAAAGAGAATTTCTTCTGTGAAAATAAAAACAGATTGCAGCAGACAAGGCAAAATAAGATTTACTATCTATTCGAATATAATTTTTGCAACAAGAACAAACATGAATATAAAAAGGCTGAAACACGGAGCGGTATGCATTTTTTAAGGTTGTTTCGCGTTTGTACTCTAATGGCACACCCTTAGTATGGGACTTTCACTTATAAACACTAATCACTAGTGTTTCCTCTCCAATGTGGGACTAAAGTTCTATTTAAACAACTATCCCACAAAGAGGTCAAGGGATCAAACCATACACCACAAAGTCATTCCAAACATTACCACGCACTTGTTTTATTTAAAAATAACACAACACTATCTCCAATGTATTATTTGTATGCAATCTATTAATATTCTCTGGTCTTTTCACATGTGCTCAGTGTTGGAGTTATCCCTCACCATGACAGCAGTGATACGAGTTAAGTGTCTCACTAGAAGGCAGCATGATACTGGTGTGCAGTGAGACAGCTTGGATGTCTCAGCAGTATGGGTTTTGTATACAAACCCAATTTCACCAATATTTCGGCACACTCGAAATTTCAACAATGTAAACATTTCGTGTTGGGCCAAAAAAAAAATATTTATTACAAATTTGTCATTGACTTAAAAAACATGTTTTATGTTGGGCGCCCCCAAATATATAAAGTTAACTTGTTGGCAACCTCTTATAGCCCTTCTCCTCCACTTTTGATTCCCACATTTAAAACTCACGAGTTCTAACTAAACTAGTCATAAACCCTAATCTCTAAAAACTATACCATAAGTCCTTAACAACTTAATCAAACATAATCAAAACAATAAAATAGAAGACCCTAACTTAATTTTTAGAACATGAAGATCCCATCTACGACGGATGCCAACGTGTTTGGATTCGATTTCTATTTTGACCCGAGCTACTCATCTATTACAAGCAAATTTAACCCTTAAGTTATTCTACTATATTTCGATTTGGATTCGATTTCTATATGCTAATTTGGTAAATGCGGTTAGAGAGTGGTTGAAGAGAGAAAAAAGACATGAAGGTTGAAACTAGTTAGTACCAGTTTCTCAGTTTTTAGTGAATTGGGTGGGGGATGTACGGGACCTTGTGTAGTGCCCAACATAAGTACATCATAATCCAAATTGGGCAGGGATTTGCCCATCACAATTTGGGGGGTCTCAATAGTAGGACCCTAAATAAAACATTGTTTAGGGTTGAAAAACATGAGAGAGAGAGAAACCAATTTTGAAAGAAAACCCTTGTAAAGAGAAAAAATTTGTAAGCAGAGAGATTAGTGAAGAGAGATCTAGTAAGTGTGGAGATACTTGAGATGAGTGATTGTAATCTTCTTTTTCATTCTTATAAAATGATTGGTTTTTGTGGACGTAGACATTATTGGCCAAACCACGGTAATCTTATGTCTCATTGTGATATGTTTTTATTTTCTTCATTGTTAATTATCACTTGTTAGTGATTGTTATTTCTCTAAGTTGAATAATTGAAAGATTTGCTTGTTGTTTGGGTGGCCGGTAGTAAAAATTGATTAGTATTGGAGTTTAGAGTGTCCAAATACAAACTATCTTGAGAATGATCGATTAGTATTGTTTTCCCATGTCTTACATATGAAATTGGATTGGCTATGTCACAGAGTTGTTTTGGAACTCGCTGCCTATTTTGATTTTAATTCAAAATTATTTTCATATGCAAATCTCAAATAAACATATTTTAGTTGACCAGCAAATTTCAATAATTTTTCCATTTTTGTTTCAAATTAAAAGAAGCACTCGGCCTGGGCAATCAGGAAAACAAATATAAATGTTCATGAGAACGGGCTATGGGGTGGAGGGTTTGGAATACTTCTTCAATCAAATACATAAAGCATTAGCACATGAAGTTTAATTAGGACTTCTTAAATGTTTAATGCAAAGTGCCCAACTACCCATAAGGTTTTTGACGGACACGCTGCAGGGTTTTGGACATTTTTGAACCTGAAATTGTTGTAACCTGAGTTTCTAGAACCAAAACTGTAGTAGTCATATTCATAGATGGATAGGTATTAGGCCAAGAGATAGGCCTAAGACCATACTATAACCCATGAGGTAAACCTAAAGAAAAGAGAGAGAGAGAGAAAAAAAAGAAAGAGGAGGCAGCTCATAAGAGAGGAGGAGAAGGGTGAGGAAAAAATAGTGAACTACGGCGGCGCAGCATGATCCCGAAATAGGTACGTAGGCAATCTAAGATGTTGGTACAGCCGATCAAGAATAGAGCTTTAATGCTAGTAAGGTTAATGGTCGCGTATTTGGGTGTGACAAATGGCGCCGTCTGTGGGGAATGATGTAAAGTAGAGAAATTTCGTTCATTGTATTGAAAGCTTGTGTATTAGTAGGAAAGAAGAAGAAGAGTTACTGTATCCGGAATTCGTATGGGAACCGAAATTGGGTTTGTGCAGTTTCGAGTTGTCTCTTTTCCCCTTTAATTCCAATTTAGAATCACAACTTCTTGTTGTTTCTAAAAGCAAGGTTTCTGTCTCAGTGCTTTCAAGTTAAGATTTTTAACTCATATTTGGAGTTGGGCTCTTCATTAACATCTTTGGGGCGTGCCTACTGAAGGTTTTGTATATAATAGTTCTGGCAGTGACGGTACGTGCTTCTTAGGGATCAATGGGAATGAGGGTTGGCTCTCTGAAAGATGACGAACAAAATTGTGTTAAGCTAAGGCAGACAACACCAAATCGATCAGTTGATCGTATTAGTGAATTGCCGCAGGACATTCTGTCTCGTATACTCTCATTGGTGACTATTAGAGATGCTGTCAAAACAAGGGTGTTATCTACGAACCGGAGATATCTTTTTGCGTTCACATCCCATTGAAGCTGAATTGGTTAGCCGGATGCGGCTGATATGCAGTAGCACCTTCCGATAAATTATGTGGAAAATAATGTCACCATGGCTTTTAAATTTGTTTCTTGTTTCGGCGTGGGCTTTTTCTTTTGTTCAGTTCAAATTTATTTTAAAGAATATAATTAGATTTGATTTTACTGGCAGAGTGTGCTACACGTTGTTATGCAGTTATTGTACGCTTATGTTGTTGCCATGAAAGAAAATAGAAAGAGAAAAGAAGAGGACGGAGAGGAAAAAGAAGGAGAGGAGGTAGCTCATAAGAGAGGAGGAGAAGGGTGAGGAGAAGATAGTGAACTATGGCTTGATCCTGAAATGGATGCGTGGGCAACATATGATGCTGGTACAGCCAATCAAGAATAGAACTTTAATGCTAGTAAGGTTAATGGCTGTGTATTTGGGTGCGACAAAAACCTTGATAGTAATAAGTTCATAATAAAGATCAGATGGTGTTCATTTGGTCTAATAATATTCGCCACATAAATATCTGCCCAATCAATTAATGTATGGAAGTAAATAAATATGTGTAGTCCATTTTCCGTCAACAAATTCACTTATTCATAGGATGGCTAAAAATCTGATCGATGCATGGGAGATACAGTTTGAATGAAAGCGTCCCTAATAAGGTCTTTGCCCAACAAAATTGCCCGGTGGATAATAGTTGCATGAAATGAACACCTTGTTCGCAACAGTGGTGCACTGAGCCATGCCACAACCGACTTGTACCGTGTTCTTCCAAATGATCTGAGTGTAGTGCAAGCAATCTTTACCATCTATGCAAGTGTTGGCGTTGTAGTCGTAGTAATCTATCTCTTCGTCCACCCAGCATCTCATAGCAGCAGCTGCATCTGTGACTCCTTCACCTTGACCCCAATATATGTTCTCACCATAAGGCCCGTGTGAATGAATCAGTTCACAATCACCTGATCTTTTTATAGCGTAGTTCTTAGCGTAATTTTCTAAGGTTCTATTCCATCTTAATGGACCTACACCAACCTTTGCTCGAACATCATTATGGAGCTTCACCCATTTTTCTGGTGTGTCTATAGCTTGTACTACATGAAGGTGGGCCAATAAGCCCACCATGCACGTAAAAGTAAGTACTGCTGATTTCATCTCAAATTTAATAGAAGCAGGTCAAATATATTGCTGCTATAAAAAAAGGAAAAGACCCCTAATCTATATTTATAGTGGTAGTATTGACGACTTGAAACTGAAAGACCCCTAATTTACGTAGGATCAAGGTCGTTTTCATAATATTAGGACAACACCGAATTCTGGTCAATAGGAGAGGCCAGATTTTAACCAGGACCAACTGACATTAATTTTACTCTTATCAAGTTTGTTTTTTCAACATAGAAAAGCTCTGTATGACCAGCTTTTTCATATCTGTCAACAAAATCCATTTCCAGTGTTCATGATATTTCACCCTAATCTTCCATTTCTCAAATATTATTTTGAGATTCCATACCTCAATACATATTCAGCAAATCGCTTCCAACGTAGACATTACACAATCAAAAACTCTTGCAGGGCCTAAATATTGCAACTAAGTGCAATATTCCAAGGAACACTCTGGCAGTCAAAGTTGAATAGAGTATCGCTAGTTACTTAGTTGTTAATGTTCATTTCCCTAGGTAGTACAAGTAAATGAGAAACAGGTAAAATACCAGCTGGTGTAAATCTTCAATCCAACGTCGTGATCAATTTTTCTTTTCAAACTACGATTGATTGAATTGGCGTCACATTGGCACCATAACGGCTTAAATAGTAAATCTGGAGAACGCAGACGTGGTCTAAGGAGTGGACTGTGGGCGCATCATATTTACATTATTATTTCCTCCGCAAATTCCTGAGCAGACATCCGGAAGGACACCATCAACTGTTGGAGTAAGAGATGAACTTACATTGGATGATTATTCCAGATGGAAAGAGGCAAAAATCAAATCTGCCTACTCATGAACATGAAGCTGCCTACTCATGACTTTCGGGGGTTTTTTTTAGAAATCTCCAAACCATACTCATTAATTAAGTCGGTTCCAATTTGGTTTCGATTTCTTTTCAGGTTATACATTATTATTACTAAAATTATGTTTTAAATTATGTAACCGATATAAAAAATTTGTTTTTAGTGCGACAATAACACTTATAATAATGGTCCTAAATTCAATAATCTTTGAAAATTTTATAAAAACTTTAAATGCATCTCATAAATTGTACGTACCAATGTATTAACCTGCATTTGCAAATCGAGCATGTGTGCATTATACTATACATACATACATACATCCTATATAAATATATATCACACACTAAATTTTAAAATGTAGAATAAGTATATATACTACAATAATTAGCATTACACGCATTCATTATCTTATATATACATGTATACACGTGTAAGATATCAAACACGTGCACTTATATAAATATTAATTATCATGTACACATTAATTAATTAGTATATATAATGAATTAATTAATTCATAGTATACGTGTGTATAATCGTTGACATTATTATTACTATTTATAATACACATGTTCAATATAATGTTACAAAACATGCATTTAATAACATACATTCACTATTGTATGTTACCCCTATATATTTAGTAGACTTTTACACCTAACAAAAATTATATATTATAATGTTTGGGTTTGTATTTATTTAGTGTAATATAATATTAAAATTTATATATCAAAATCATAATAATTATCGGTTCCAGTTTCAGTTCGGTACCCATTGGTTTTTTACTATTTGATTTTAACGGGTTCGGTTCTTTATCAGTTCGGTTCTTGAAGACCCAATTTTAATGGGTCTAACATTTTAAGACCCACAGCTGCTATAAACGGTTCGGTTCAGTTTCAGTTAATCAGATACCCATGCACACGCTACACTCACAAAGAACAGTCTATACGTTTGTTTATTTCCAAGTCTTCAAAGAATTTCTTTCTTTCTGGCCGGCTTTATTTTACTAGTTCAGAGTCTAACATGGGCTTTGAAAGTTCCTGTGAATTAGATGGAAAATTCTTTTATGATCATTTTCATTTTCCAGCACAATTTACCTAATAAATAGGCATTCATAATCTATCGTTTTTTGTCAATAAAAAGCTTCAAATCCTTGTTCGTTACCATAAAGAAAAACAAAATATTCAAGATGGCCATGAGAAGATCACTTGCTTTAGCTCTTCTATGTCTTGTGGGCTTAGCCGTGCTGAATGTCTCCCAAGCCCAAGATTCACCACAAGACTACCTAAGTGTACATACTGCTGCTCGTGCCGAAGTTGGCGTTGAACCTATGACATGGGACGACGGGGTTGCTGCCTACGCTCAGAATTACGCGAATCAGATGGCTTCGAGCTGCAATCTAGTCCACTCCAGTGGACCTTATGGTGAAAACCTTGCATGGAGTAGTGACAGTAGTCTAACTGGCACAGCAGCAGTGAACATGTGGGTTGCGGAGAAACAAAATTATGACTACAACAGCATGTTGGAGTTATCCCTCACATGAGGAGAGAAACCGAGCCGAAAACGGGCTTAATTCGGCATCGCGAGAAGTCGAAGCCAGTGTGGCTTCGATAGAAGCGACTTCGCCGTCGAGCTCCAAGAATATTCTTTTTTTTCTTAAAATGAGTTGGCCATTTGGTTCAGCCTTCACCCGACTCACCAGAGGAGCGTAGCTTAAGTGTCATATTTTTTGGGCCCTTGCTACAAGACTTGCGAATTTTGGTTTTGGAGATAAAACCAAAAATCAAGGTTTTGGAAAACCTAACCTAAGAACCCAAATAAGTCGGAAGGATTGGAATCCGTGACTAAAACAAAGAGAGAACCTTTACGAGATACAACCCCGTGAAAGAGATAAGAGTGATCTAGTAAGGTGAGAGATGTTTGAGAGATTGTAATCTTCCTTCCCATTTTATTAAAAACCGCTTTGTGGAAGTAGGCATCATCAAACCACATAAATTTTGTGTGTGGTTTTGCTTTTAATAATTTTTACATTATTATCCGCATTGTTAATAGTTGTTTAGCGAAGTTGAAGGGCATGTTAGTATAGGTTGTAGTTGATATTTAGATTTTGTCCCGAGAGTCAGTGTGTTCATACAAGTTATCCGTGGTAGTGGGAACCGATTGGTATTGGTGTAATCCCCAACAAGTGGTATCGAGCCTTGGTTAGAATAGCCTAGGGTGTTATCCGAATCTTGGTCGGGCGTGTTTGACCAATTCCCCGAGAAGATTTGAGGTTAAATAACTTGTAGAGATGGACCATTCCGTGAACACTTTTGATGATGAGTCCGAATAGGAAGAACTACACCATCCTGAAAGCCAAGATGGAAGACTTTGCTATAATCGCAAGGACTTGGCACTTCCCATCGAGAATGAGGGAGTAAAACCGTAAAAAGACATATGAGGCCGAATGGAAAAAAGCTTGACGTAAAAGCTATCGGGTACATTCGACAATGGATAGACGATGTTGTCTTTCACCATGTGGCCTAAGAGACTACCTTCTTTCTATGGAAGAAACTCAAGACCTTTATGAGGAAGAAGCCCCGTGGAAACAAAGTGCTAGTCGTTAAGAAGTTTGCGCACCACGGCACCAAGAAGGTTCTTCAATGTCCGAAAGCATCTTAATGAAGTACGTAATATCATCAATCGATGCATTTGATGAAGATCAATTTGGGAGACGGTTGAGGCTTTGTTTCTATTAGGCTCTCTAACCGAAAAGTTGGGAGACATTAGCGGTTTCTCTATGGAGAAAGGATGGAATTGTTACCATGGAGATGGCTACCACGCCTTTGTTGAATGAGGAGACTAGAAGGAGTGCAGAAGCGCTCTTCTAACTTCGCAGGTCCTTTCACGCAGAAACGGGGAGAGGTCGGGCGAAAACCATCTCGCTCTGTGAGGTGATGACGTAAAATCTAGGGGTGAAGCTTTAGAACTCCTAAGGCGCAGAGGCAATGTTACTATCAGTGACACCAAAGGCCACTTCAGGGATATGAGTCTGCGAATAGGGATGAGAAGAATAACCGTGTATATGAAGACATGGTGCGAGGAACTAAACAAATCGAGATACTTGACCGCGACTAGTCGATGACCTAGTGGAATTGTGTCGATCAGGGTGTGTGTTTTGGTGACTATTACCTCATGTCGTCGATACGAGTGGGTGATAGATACGAGCATCCTATCACGCCACAATCCCATTGGGGATTCTTCACTACCTACGGTTGTGGTGAATATGGTGAAGTGAGGATGGGTAAATGCTATGTCTCAAAGATTATAGGCATTGGAGATGTTCATGTAGAAACCAATGTCGGCTACACCTTGACACTCAAGGATGTAAGACATGTCCCCGACATACGGTTAAGCCTAATTTGCTACCGGAAAATTAGATGATGATGGCTTTGTAAACTCGCTTTGGTAACGGGGTATGGAAACCGAAAGCGAGGTTCCATTGTAGCGGAAAAGAGGAAAGAAAACTTGCTCTCTTTACAAAACACGAGCTAGTTTGGTGAAAGAAGAATCTTAACGCGCGTAAGAAGAAAGCATCCGAATCGTGGGCAAAGAGATGATGGTCACACGGGCATAAAAGGGATGGAAGTTCTTGCTAAGCAAAAGGCCATGCCGCATTTAAAGGTACACATTTAAATACATGTACTCATTGTTTGGTAGGAAAGCAACACATGGTGTCTTTCCAAAGATTCCGCCTCACGTAAAGCGACATCGTCCCAATCTAGTGCAATAATGCACTTATGTGGTCCTATGAGAGTGAAGTCCCACCGGGAGTTCATACTTCTTGACATTCATTGATGATGGCCAAGAAAGATATGGGCCTATAGTCCTAAGACCAAGGATGAAGTACTTGGCGTGTTTTTGAGAAATTCCACAAAGATGGTGGAAAGAGAGACCGGAAGTTGTTGCAGTGTATTCGCCGGATAATGGGGGTGAGTACATTGGGCCATTTGAAGAGTATTGCCGTGAGTCATCCATTCGTCAATGAGCGCATCGCCCCCCAAGACACCGCAAATGTAATGGAATAGCAGAATGAACCGCACCATTGTAGAGGATAAGATAAGATGCATGCTATCTCACTCTAAGCTACCTAGAATCTCGGGTAGAAGCAATGCATACCGCATCATGTGATCAACCCGTCACCAAAGAAAGCCTCCGAATAGTGATTATCCCAGAGTATGGTCCGTAGATGTTGATTATGGATACTTCACAATTTGGGTGCGGGGCATTTGTGCATATTCCGGATGAGAGATTCAAGCTTGATGACAAAGCCAAGCAAAGTGCATTTTTCCATCTTATGGAGATGAAAAGTTTGGTTACAAACTCTATGATCCGATTAACAAGAAGGTAATCCAATCCCACCATGAAGTCGAGATGTTGTGTTCTTGGAAGACCAAACCATAGCAGACTTTGAGGAAGGTGAAAGCTACAAGCTTTCACCAATGATCTTGTTGATTGAAACCGAAAGTTCCCTACCGTGGAACGTCGCGGTCGGCATTGAGAATGCAGAGAACCATGAGTTTGAAGCTCATGATGAGAATCCTATTGCTCATGACGGGATAGAACCTATTGGTATAGAAGATGCGGATGAGATGCATGAACCACCACCGAGAAAGCAAGCAGAAGTGCAACCTCCCCGAGGCACCCTGCCAGATGGGGCAAGGAGGTCCGACAGGGAGAATAGCTTCAACTGTATCCACCACATAATGACGCATTTACTATCGGATGGTGGAGAACCTATGTACTATCAAGAGGCACTTCAAGGTACGCATAAAGAAAAGTGGTTGAAGGCCATGATGACGAGATGGATTCTTTGCATAAGAATCACACTTTACATGAAAGTTAGTTGAGAAACCCACAGGGAGAAAAAGTTCTCAAGAATAAGTGGATATACAAAGTCAAGCATGAGGAGAATAAATCCTCACCCAAGGCACAAAGCTCGCCTTTGTTGTGGGATGTTCGGTCAAAGGAAAGGGGATCGACTTTGATGAGATTTTCTCTCTCTTAGTGAAGATGACTTCTATCCGGGTGGTATTGGGTATGGGCCGCAAAT
This sequence comes from Coptis chinensis, assembly GCF_015680905.1. NCBI lineage: Eukaryota > Viridiplantae > Streptophyta > Magnoliopsida > Ranunculales > Ranunculaceae > Coptis > Coptis chinensis. The sequence continues at coordinate 83,765,713 of NC_141464.1, forward strand.
ATGAACCTAGAGGTTGAAATCAGCTAGATGTTAAGACAGATCTTTTCTTCATGGAGACCTTGAAGAAGATGTCTACATGGACCGACCCGTAGGGTTTGAGGTCAAAGGCAAGGAGGAGCACCTAGTATGCAAGCCGATAAAGAGAGCTTGTATGGGTTGAAAAAGCACCGGTGATTGGTACATAAAAGTTTGACTCTTTTATGGTGAAGCAAGGATACAAGAAGTCCGCCTCCGATCATCAGTTGCGTTTGTTCGAGATTTCCGGATTGGGATTTCATATAGTTATTCCAGATGTGGATGATATGTCGATAGTTGGCCCAAACATCAACAAGATATCCAAGCCAAAGAAAGACTTGAGTAAGTCCTTTGAGATGAAGGATCCGGTCAAGCAAAGCGATACTTGGGATCTTTCACTTTCGTGACAAAAGAGTGGGAAGTTGTGGCTTTCAAGAAAGCTACATTGGTAAGGTGTTGAAGAGATTCAACATGGATCAAATTATGTAACCGGTCGGTTATTGTCCGCTTTTTGGCCAGTTCCGCATGACCAAAGAGATGTGTCCTAAGGGTGAGCATGAGCAGAGTCGATGGAAAAGATTCCTTATGCATCCGCAGCGGGCGTTTTGATGTATGCCATGGTGTGTACTAGACCGGATATTGCTTTCGCCATTGGGGTGGTAAGCGATTTACATCAAAACCGGGTAAAGAACATTGGGAAGGTGTTAAGTGGATATTGAGATATCTCAAAGGCACTTCCAAATCATGTTTGTGCTTTGGTGGAAGTAAGCCCTTACTTGAAGGCTACAATTATATATGGCGGTGATGTTGACTCGATGAAGTCCACCTCCGGTTATCCGTTACTTTTGCGGGGAGCAATTTCTTGGCAATCTAAGTTGCAAAAGTGTGTTGCCCTCTCCACTACGTAGCCGAAGTATATTGCAGCCACCGAAAGTGTTGTAAAGAGTTGCTATGGATGAAGAGGTTCTTCACTAACCGGGCTAAAAAGCGTTTAATAAATTGTAGTTCTACGTGATGTTACCCCTATATATTTATCCACTTGAAAGCAAGAATCCGAAAATTCTAGATCCAAGCACATACATTTGGCGTTATCATTTATTAGAGAAGTAATATAGACAAGCATTTGTGTATCGAAAGATCCATACCGACAAGAACGGGTCGGATATGATGACCAAAGTCTTACCGAAAGGTAAGTTTGATGTTTGTCTTTATCACGGAATGGCGTGACACTCCTCCGCTTAATTTGGCAATTGCATTTTAAGCCCCCACCGCTCGAAAGGGAGATTGTTGAGTTATCCCTCACATGAGGAGGAGAAAACCGATACCGACGCAAACGCAAATTCTATATCGTTTGAAAGTCGAGGCCAAGTTTCTGATAGGCCGCCTTTCAAGCACAGAGTTCAAGAATATAGGGCATGGGCTTTAAGTTACTAGCGCCAGCTCTAACATGGGCTTTGAAAGCCTTGAATTAGCGACTTCTTTTATGAGTGATTTTCACTTTCCAGCATATTTTCGTGGGCCCTTAAACAAGCATTCGCGAATTTGGTTTTGGAGATAAAACCAAAAATCAAGGTTTTGGAAAACCTTAACCTAAAGAAAACCAAAATATTCAAGATTGGAATCCGACTAAAACAAAGAGAGAACCTTTACTATGATACAACCCCTTAGAAAGAGATAAAGAGTGATCTAGTAAGGTGAAGATTCACCAAGGAGAGATTGTAATCTTCCTTCCCATTTTATTAAGAACTGGCTCTTGTGGAAGTAGGCATCATTGACATGGGACGAAATCTTTGTGTTGTGGTTTGCTTTTAATTACTTTACATTATTATCCGAGCTGTTAATAGTTGTTTAGCCAGTTGGGCATGTTAGTATAGGTTGTAAACCTTATTTAGATTTTGTCCGGAGTTGAAGTGTGTTCATACAAGTTATCTGTGTAGTGGGGAACCGATTGGTATTGGTGTAATCCCCAACACAGCAACACTTGTAGCTCAGGAGCTGTGTGTGGACACTATACACAAGTAGTATGGCGCAACTCTGTTCGTCTTGGGTGTGCGAAGGTGATATGCAGCACCGGCGGGACCTTTATCATCTGCAGTTATGATCCCCCAGGAAATTTCGTAGGCGAAAAACCTTACTAGAGACGAGTAGACGACTCATTGATCTGGATTCTGGAATTAATGCAGTTCTTACCGAGAGAGTACAGCATATATACTATAGTAATAAAAGTTTGGCAGCGGATATGTAAATTTGTCACAGCTATTTGGGAGATCCATGCATAATGAAGTTCACGTACTATATATGTGTGTTTATTCAATTCCATCTTTCTAATGCATGTGAAAGATGGATAATGCACGTAGTCGAATGTTTTGTGTACTCTGTTGCTATATGTTTCGGAGCTCAATAAAGTTTACGATAGTACATGCTGCTATGTGAGTTTCTAGCTAGTTCAATTCGGATGAATAATTGAGACTATTCTTCCTTTGGTCTTGGTCTAAAATCCTTGATTTGCTACGTGCTAAAGAAGAATGACAGTTAAATCAAACAAACTCCCCTTCATAACGAATTAACGATCGACATTACCATTTTTCCCTTCTGAGAAAGAAAACTTCTTCTGTGAAAATAAAAACAGCTTGCAGATAAGGCAAAATAAGATTTCAGTTATCTCCAATATATTACTTGTATGCAATCTATTAATATTCTATGCTCTTTTCACATGTGCTCAGTGTTAAGGATAACATATGTGTATAAGTGCATCCTTAACACTCAGATCAATGTCTTGCTTATGAAATTGGATCGGCTATGCCACAGAGTTGTTTTGGAACTCGCTGCCTGTTTTGATTTTAATTCGGGTTCGGGTTCCCCACATTTTATAGAAGTGTTGGCGCCGTAGTCATAGTAATCTATCTCTTCGTCCACCCAACATCTCATAGCAGCAGCTGCATCTGCGAGACTGTGACTCCTTCACCTTGACCCCAATATATGTTCTTGTCGAGCAAAAACTGTAAGCTACAGATCTACCAAAACACTCTTGAGAAACTAACCTTTTGAATATCACCCCCTACAGAATTATGCACAAAATATCAAAGTAACGATGAATTGGTTTGTTTGAGATGTTGAGACTGAACCACTCTTTAGTTCGTTGGCTGCCTACATACCCAGAGGGATCAAGTCCCTGAAAGTCTACGGAGTATTAAGCTTTTAATGTGTTGCTGAAAACCCTTCAATATGTAACCACCCGAAAACCTAAAGAATCTATGGATTTTTATCCCTAGTTTTCAGGTGCATTGAATAGAGTCAAAACCTCCGGATTTTGTGGGATCCAGCTAGGCCTTGTTTTCAGCTGATTGCGGGCTTATAGCGAGGCTTGGCCCACATGTCATCCTCCGCCTAGCTACGAACCAGGGCTAAGCATGCAGATATGAAGGAGTCCAGTCTGGTTGTCATGTCCAGCGATCATGCCCAGCTGATCGATAGAGGCATTGTGCTACTGAGCATTCCATCGAGTTGGATGTCTCACTACGCAAATCGATCCAACGATGCCACAAATGAGGAGGATCAAATAATGTCATATGGACCATTTATGAGGGTCCACACAATTCTCACCATAAGGCCCGTGTTAATAAATCAATTCACAATCACCTGATCTTTTATAAGCGTAGTTCCGAGCGTAATTTTCTAAGGTTTATAGCGTAGTTCTTAGCGTAATTTTCTAAGGTTCTATTCCATCTCATTATCTCAATGGACCTACACCTCTATAGCATGAACACACCTACTAATGGGTTGTGTCCGCGTCACACCGAACACGAACATAGCATGAATGCGCGTCGGACGTGGTCAAGATGCGGTCAACTAAACTGGACACGGGTCAAGACACAGTCAATATGGTCAGGATGCGGATTTTGATCCAAAAAAATAAATCAAAATAATATTAAAAATTCAATTTTTTCATTATTTTATTTTGTTAAGACTTATGACATGTTTTTAAAGTTTGATTAGGAAATGTTAAATTTAATTTTGTAGTTTCACCCATTTTTCTGGTGTGTCTATAGCTTTTACTACTTGAAGGTGGGCCAATAAGCCCACCATGCACGTAAAAAGTAAGTACTGCTGATATCATTTCAAAATTTAGAAACAGATCAAATATTTTTATTGTTGCTATAACAAAAGGAAAAGACCACTAATTTATATACAGGGACCGACTCTCAAGGACAAATTCCTCGAAAAAGTAACTCTCAACACCACCCTTTTTTTTAATCACTCACAAGGACCGGGTAGATGAAAAGTCCCCCTAACCCAATATATATAATATGAACAATCATTTTTTTATACCTTTGACGCGAAATAAAAAACAGCTCAGGTAGATAAAAGATACCCCTGACCCAATATATATAATATGAACAATCATTGTTCATATACAAAACATGCGAACTCATTGTCCATACCTATTATAGTATAAACACTCATTGTTCATACCTATTGTAAAATATGAGCAATGATTGTTCATATCTACTAGAGTATGAACAAAGCGTGTTCATCTCTATTGGAGCTATGAACACTCATTGTTCATACCTTTAAGCAGCGATGAACCAGAAATGTTCATACCCCCAATTATGAATATGAGCCTCCCTTTATTTTTCTTTTATTGTATTTTACACTTTTTCTTAATAGAAATTAAACTTACCAAACAAAAAAAATATATTCATAGCTCATAACTATCAACAATCATTGTTCATAGCTCATGACTATGAACATTGATTGTTCATAATACAATATGGACTATAAACATTCATTGTTCATAGCTCATAACTATGAACAATGATTGTTCATAGTTCGGTACCTATAAACAATCATTGTTCATAGTCCAATTGTGGTATGAACAAAGAATGTTCATAGCTCATGACTATAAACAATCCTCGTTCATAGTCCAATTGTGGTATGAACAAAGAATGTTCATAGCTCATGACTATAAACAATCCTCGTTCATAGTCCAATTGTGGTATGAACTAAATTTACCTGATGATCAATTTCTCTATCAAATAGAAGATCTTCAACTAGAACACCCTGTATTTGTAAAATTTCATCTGACCAAGCGTTGCTCTTCAAAAAATATAAGAAATAACTATTAGTCAAAAAAGATATTTACTCAAAACAAATATGGACAATAAATGTTCATACCCAAAATAGATATGAACATTGATTGTTCATACCTACTTTAGGTATAAACATTTATATCTGTTTTGGGTATGAACATTGATTGTTTATACCCAAAACAGATATAAACAATAAATGTTTATACCCAAAACAGATATGAACAATATTTGTTCAACAGTAAAAAAATGAACAATATTAATCATTGTTCATATTTATTGGACTATGAAGAATCATTGTTCACACTTAACAATCATTGTTCATACCCCTATTGGACTATGAACAATCATTGTTCATACTGAACAATCATTGTCCGAGGACAGGATTTGCAGTTCAGAAAGGACTTGCGTCACAGCTTGTTGCACGCTTGTCCTAATTATTTGTAAAACTTGTTATCATTATAAATAAAATTTAAACTTAAAAACAACAACAAAACCAACATTTTCTTTTATTCGAAGAGAATATACTACAAAAAAAAAAAAAAAAAATTTTTTATTTGAAGAGTATATACTATAAATAAAAAAAAAAAAAAAAACAACAACAACAACAACAACAACAATATTTTCTTTTATTCGAAAAGTATATACTAAAAAAAAAAAAAAAAAAAAAACAACATCATCATTTTTCTTTTTTTTCGTAGATTATCCACTACAAAAACAAAAAAAAAAAAATAAAAATAAAACCCTATAAAAATAAGACAAATAAAAAACTCACAAAAGCAAAGCTAACTGAACTTATTCTGCTCAAATACAGTCGGGTGCACTACTCTAAATGCTCCAAACAACTTCCACTATTGAAGTTTGCGCCATCAATTCAAAATATACATGTTGGTCTAACTACCTTGTGAAACATTCATCCATATGTTCTACCTCATTACAAAGTCACGATCTTCATCAAGGAAATCTGAAGTTAAAAATCCCATCTTGAAAAATTAAGTTTTCACGCACATACCACGTAAGAGTGTTCAGACAAAAGCACATGTCTTATTTTATGTGCTTTCTCTTTCCTATTGTGTGATAACACGAGGAGGCTTGTAGAGTTAACCAGCATTGTTTCATTCCGTTCAGTTTCGACACAATTGCTTTCTTGGAACAACAATCTGTTAAGCTCCTTAAGTGATTGCAGATAGTTATGGACTACAACCTAATGACAGTTGGTTCTAACGAGTTTGTATTCAGGAGGATAGGATTTGCAGTTCAGAAAAGGACTTGCATACACAAAATTTTGTTGCACGCTTGTCCTAATTATTTGTAAAATTTGTTATCATTATAAATAAAATTTAAACTTAAAAACAACAAACAAAACCAACATTTTCTTTTATTCAAGAGAATATACTACAAAAAAAAAAATTTTTTCTTTATTTGAAGAGTATATACTATAAATAAAAAAAAAAAAAAAAAACAACAACAACAACAACAACAACAATTTTTTCTTTTATTCAAAATTCAAGATATAATATACTATAAAAAAAAAAAAAAAAAAAAAAACATCATCATTTTTTTTTTTTCTTAGATTATCCACTACAAAAAAAAAAAAAAAAAAAAAAAAAAAAAACCCTATAAAAAATAAGACAAATCAAAACTCACAAAAGCAAAGCTAACTCAACTTATTCTCGCTTCAAATACAAATAGCACACTACTCTAAAAGCTCCAAACAACTTCCACTATTGAAGTTTGCCATCAATTCAAAATATATACGTTGGTCTAACTACCTTGTGAAACATTCATCCATATGTTCTACCTCATTACAAAGTCACGATCTTCATCAAGGAAATCTGAAGTTAAAAATCCCATCTTGAAAAAATTAAGTTTTCACGCACATACCACGTAAGAGTGTTCAGACAAAAGCACATGTCTTATTTTATGTGCTTTCTTTTCCTATTTTGTGGTGATAACACGAGGAGGCTTTTAGAGTTAACCAAAGATTTGTTTCATTCCATTCAGTTTCAGACGACATTGTTGTTTCTTTCTTGGCAACAACTGCTAAGCTCCTTAAGTGATTGCAGATAGTTATGGACTACAACCTAATGACAGTTTGGTTCTAACGAAGTTTGTATTAAGGAGGATAGGATTTGCAGCTTCGAAAAGGACTTTGCATCCACAAATTTTGTTGCACGCTTTTCCTAATTATTTGTAAAACTTGTTATCATTATAAATAAAATTTCAACTTAAAAACAACAACAAAACCAACATTTTCTTTTATTCGAAGAGAATATACTACAAAAAAAAACATTTTCTTTTATTTGAAGAGTATATACTATAAATAAAAAAAAAAAAAAAAAAAAACAACAAAAACAACAAACAATTTTTTTTTTATTCAAAAAGTATATACTAAAAAAAAAAAAAAAAAAAAAAAAAAACAACAATCATTTTTTTTTTTTTCAGATTATCCACTACAAAAAAAAAAAAAAAATAAAATAAAAAAAAAAAACCTATAAAAATAAGACAAATAAAAACTCACAAAAAAAGCAAAGCTAATCAACTTATTCTCGCTTCAAATACAATAAAGCACACTACTCTAAATGCTCCAAACAACTTCCACTATTGAAGTTTGCCATCAATTCAAAATATACATGTTGGTCTAACTACCTTGTGAAACATTCATCCATATGTTCTACCTCATTACAAAGTCACGATCTTCATCAAGGAAATCTGAAGTTAAAAAATCCATCTTGAAAAATTAAGTTTTCACGCACATACCACGTAGAAGAGTGTTCGACAAAAAGCACATGTCTTATTTTATGTGCTTTCTTTTCCTATTTTGTGATAACACGAGGAGGCTTGTAGAGTTAACCAAAGATTGTTTCATTCCGCTTTCAGCCTTTAATCGTTGGTTTTTTGGCACAACAACTGCTAAGCTCCTTAAGTGATTGCAGATAGTTATGGACTACAACCTAATGACAAATGGTTCTAACGAAGTTTGTATTAAGGAGGATAGGATTTGCAGCTCAGAAAGGACTTTATACACAAAATTTTGTTGCACGCTTGTCCTAATTATTTGTAAAACTTGTTATCATTATAAATAAAATTTCAACTTAAAAAACAACAAAAAACCAACATTTTGTTTTATTCAAGAGAATATACAACAAAAAAAAAATTTTCTTTTATTTTATTTGAAGAGTATATATAAAAAAAAAAAAAAAAAAAAAAAACAAACAACAACAACAACAACAATATTTTATTTTATTCAAGAGTATATACTACAAAAAAAAAAAAAAAAAAAAAAAAAAAAAAAATTTTTTTTTTTTTTTTCAGATTATCCACTACAAAAAAAAAAAAAAAAAAAAAAAAAAATAAAACCCTATAAAAAAAAAGACAAATAAAAAACTCACAAAAGCAAAGCTAACTAACTTATTCTCGCTTCAAATACAAATCGTGTGCACTACTACTAAAAAGCTCCAAACAACTTCCACTATTGAAGTTTGCACCATCAATTCAAAATATACATGTTGGTCTAACTACCTTGTGAAACATTCATCCATATGTTCTACCTCATTACAAAGTCACGATCTTCATCTAGGAAATCTGAAGTTAAAAAATCCCATCTTGAAAAATTAAAGTTTTCACGACATACCACGTAAGAGTGTTCAAACAAAAAGCACATGTCTTATTTTATGTGCTTTCTTTTCTATTGTGTGATAACACGAGGAGGCTTTTAGAGTTAACCAAAGATTGTTTCATTCCGCTCAGGCCGACAATCAATTGGTTTCTTTTGAACAACAATCTGCTAAGCTCCTTAAGTGATTGCAGATAGTTATGGACTACAACCTAATGACAAATTGGTTCTAACGAAGTTTGTATTCGGAGGATAGGATTTGCAGCTCGAAAAGGACTTGCATCACAAATTTGTTGCACGCTTGTCCTAATTATTTGTAAAAAACTTGTTATCATTATAAATAAAATTTCAACTTAAAAACAACAACAAAAAACCAACATTTTTTTTTATTCAAGAGAATATACTACAAAAAAAAAAATTTTTTTTTTTATTTGAAGAGTATATACTATAAATAAAAAAAAAAAAAAAAATAACAACAACAACAACAACAACAATTTTTTTTATTCAAGAGTATATACTAAAAAAAAAAAAAAAAAAAAAAAAAAAAAACATCATTTTCATTTTTTTTTTTTAGATTATCCACTACAAAAAAAAAAAAAAAAAAAAAAAAAAAACCCTATAAAAAATAAGACAAATCAAAACTCACAAAAGCAAAGCTAACTCAACTTATTCTCGCTTCAAATACAAATCAAGCAAGCACTACTCTAAAAGCTCCAAACAACTTCCACTATTGAAGTTTTATGCCATCAATTCAAAATATACATGTTGGTCTAACTACCTTGTGAAACATTCATCCATATGTTCTACCTCATTACAAAGTCAATGATCTTCATCAAGGAAATCTGAAGTTAAAAATCCCATCTTGAAAAAATTAAGTTTTCACGACATACCACACGAAGAGTGTTCGCACAAAAGCACATGTCTTATTTTATGTGCTTTCTTTCCTATTGTGTGTGATAACACGAGGAGGCTTTTAGAGTTAACCAAAGATTGTTTCATTCCGCTCAGTTTCGACAATCGTTGGTTTCTTGGAACAACAATCATAAGCTCCTTAAGTGATTGCAGATAGTTATGGACTACAACCTAATGACAATTGGTTCTAACGAAGTTTGTATTCGGAGGATAGGATTTGCAGCTCGAAAGGACTTTAGGCCACAAATTTTGTTGCACGCTTGTCCTAATTATTTGTAAAAAATTTGTAATCATTATAAATAAAATTTCCAACTAAAAACAACAACAAAACCAACATTTTATTTTATTCAAGAGAATATACAACAAAAAAAATTTTCTTTTATTTGAAGAGTATATACTATAAATAAAAAAAAAAAAAAAAAAAACAACAACAACAACAACAACAACAACATTTTTTTATATAGAGTATATACTAAAAAAAAAAAAAAAAAAAAAAAAAAAAAAAAAAAAATTTTATTTTTTTCGTAGATTATCCACTACAAAAAAAAAAAAAAAAAAAAAAAATAAAACCCTATAAAAATAAGACAAATCAAAACTCACAAAAGCAAAGCTAACTGAACTTATTCTCGCTTCAAATAATACAAACTGCACTACTCTAAAAGCTCCAAACAACTTCCACTATTGAAGTTTGCGCCATCAATTTAAAATATACATGTTGGTCTAACTACCTTGTGAAACATTCATCCATATGTTCTACCTCATTACAAAGTCACGATCTTCATCAAGGAAATCTGAAGTTAAAAATCCCATCTTGAAAAAAAATTAAGTTTTCACGACATACCACCACGTAAGAGTGTTCGCATAAAAGCACATGTCTTATTTTATGTGCTTTCTTTCCTATTGTGTGATAACACGAGGAGGCTTTTAGTTAACCAAAGATTGTTTCATTCCGCTCAGTTTTGACATCGTTGGTTTTTTTTGCACAACAACTGCTAAGCTCCTTAAGTGATTGCAGATAGTTATGGACTACAACCTAATGACAGCTTGGTTCTAACGAAGTTTGTATTCGTGGAGGATAGGATTTGTAGCTCAGAAAAGGACTTAAGGCCACAAAATTGTTGCACGCTTGTCCTAATTATTTGTAAAATTTGTTATCATTATAAATAAAATTTCAACTTAAAAAAAACAACAACAAAACCAACATTTTGTTTTATTCAAGAGAATATACAACAAAAAAAAATTTTTTTTTATTTGAAGAGTATATACTATAAATAAAAAAAAAAAAAAAAAAAACAACAACAACAACAACAACAAAACATTTCAAGAAAGATATATACTAAAAAAAAAAAAAAAAAAAAAAAAAAAAAAAAAAAAAAAAAATTTTTTTTTTTTTTTTTTTATTATCCACTACAAAAAAAAAAAAAAAAAAAAAAAAAAAACCCTATAAAAATAAGACAAATCAAAAACTCACAAAAGCAAAGCTAACTGAACTTATTCTCGCTTCAAATACAAAAGCACTACTCTAAATGCTCCAAACAACTTCCACTTTGAAGTTTTTGCCATCAATTCAAAATATACATGTTGGTCTAACTACCTTGTGAAACATTCATCCATATGTTCTACCTCATTACAAAGTCAATGATCTTCATCAAGGAAATCTGAGTTAAAAATCCCATCTTGAAAAAATTAAGTTTTCACGACATACCACGTAAGAGTGTTCGCACAAAAAGCACATGTCTTATTTTATGTGCTTTCTTTTCCTATTGTGTGATAACACGAGGAGGCTTTTGTAGTTAACCAAAGATTGTTTCATTCCGCTCAGTTTCGACACACTTGTTTTTTGGAACAACAACTGTTAAGCTCCTTAAGTGATTGCAGAGATAGTTATGGACTACAACCTAATGACAAATTGGTTCTAACGAAGTTTGTATTCGGAGGGATAGGATTTGCAGCTCAGAAAGGACTTAAGCCACAACCTTTTGTTGACGCTTGTCCTAATTATTTGTAAAATTTGTAATCATTATAAATAAAATTTCCAAACTAAAAAACAACAACAAAACCAACATTTTGTTTTATTCAAGAGAATATACAACAAAAAAAAACATTTTCTTTTTTTTGAAGAGAATATATACTAAAAAAAAAAAAAAAAAAAAAAAACAACAACAACAACAACAACATTTTTCTTTTATTCAAGAGTATATACTACAAAAAAAAAAAAAAAAAAAACAACAAAAAATAATTTTTTTTTTTTTTTTCAGATTATCCACTACAAAAAAAAAAAAAAAAAAAAAAAATAAAACCCTAAAAATAAGACAAATCAAAAACTCACAAAAGCAAAGCTAACTGAACTTATTCTCGCTTCAAATACAAATAGCAAGCACTACTCTAAAAAAGCTCCAAACAACTTCCACTATTGAAGTTTGCGCATCAATTCAAAATATACATGTTGGTCTAACTACCTTGTGAAACATTCATCCATATGTTCTACCTCATTACAAAGTCAATGATCTTCATCAAGGAAATCTGAAGTTAAAAAATCCCATCTTGAAAAAATTAAGTTTTCACGCACATACCACGTGAAGAGTGTTCGAAAAAAAGCACATGTCTTATTTTATGTGCTTTCTTTCCTATTGTGTGATAACACGAGGAGGCTTTTAGAGTTAACCAAAGATTGTTTCATTCCGCGCTCAGGTTCGACATCGTTGGTTTCTTGGAACAACAACTGCTAAGCTCCTTAAGTGATTGCAGATAGTTATGGACTACAACCTAATGACAAATTGGTTCTAACGAAGTTTGTATTCGGAGGAGGATAGGATTTGCAGCTCAGAAAGGACTTCATACACAAATTTGTTGCACGCTTTGTCCTAATTATTTGTAAAATTTGTAATCATTATAAATAAAATTTCCACTAAAAACAACAACAAAAACAACATTTTGTTTTATTCAAGAGAATATACAACAAAAAAAAATTTTTTTTATTTGAAGAGTATATACTATAAATAAAAAAAAAAAAAAAACAACAACAACAACAACAACAACAACATTTTTTTTTATTCAAGAGTATATACTACAAAAAAAAAAAAAAAAAAAAAAAAAAAAAAAAAAAAATAATTTTTTTTTTTTTTTTTTTTTATTTATCCACTACAAAAAAAAAAAAAAAAAATAAAAAAAAAAAAAACCCTATAAAAAAATAAGACAAATAAAAAAACTCACAAAAGCAAAGCTAACTGAAACTTATTCTCGCTTCAAATACAAATCAAGGCACTACTCTAAATGCTCCAAACAACTTCCACTTTTGAAGTTTGCCCATCAATTCAAAAATATACATGTTGGTCTAACTACCTTGTGAAACATTCATCCATATGTTCTACCTCATTACAAAGTCAATGATCTTCATCAAGGAAATCTGAAGTTAAAAATCCCATCTTGAAAAAATTAAGTTTTCACGCATACCACACGAAGAAAGAGTGTTCGCACAAAAAGCACATGTCTTATTTTATGTGCTTTCTTTTTCTATTGTGTGATAACACGAGGAGGCTTTGTAGTTAACCAAAGATTGTTTCATTCCGCTCGGTTTCGACATCAATCGTTGTTTCTTGGAACAACAACTGTTAAGCTCCTTAAGTGATTGCAGATAGTTATGGACTACAACCTAATGACAAATGGGTTCTAACGAAGTTTGTATTCGTGGAGGATAGATTTTGCAGCTCGTAAAGGACTTATACACAAAATTTGTTGCACGACTTTGTCCTAATTATTTGTAAAATTTGTAATCATTATAAATAAAATTTCCACTAAAAAACAAAAACAAAACCAACATTTTGTTTTATTCAAGAGAATATACAACAAAAAAAAAACATTTTTTTTTTATTTGAAGAGTATATACTATAAATAAAAAAAAAAAAAAAAAAAAAAAAAACAACAACAACAACAACAACATTTTTTATACTACAAAAGTATAAAACTAAAAAAAAAAAAAAAAAAAAAAAAAAAAAAATTCATATTTTTTTTTTTTCGTAGATTATCCACTACAAAAACAAAAAAAAAATAATAAAAAATAAAACCCTATAAAAAAAATAAGACAAATCAAAAACTCACAAAAGCAAAGCTAACTGAACTTATTCTCGCTTCAAATACAAATCAAGGTGCACTACTCTAAAAGCTCCAAACAACTTCCACTATTTGAGTTTGCATCATCAATTTAAAATATACATGTTGGTCTAACTACCTTGTGAAACATTCATCCATATGTTCTACCTCATTACAAAGTCACGATCTTCATCAAGGAAATCTGAAGTTAAAAATCCCATCTTGAAAAAATTAAGTTTTCACGCACATACCACGTAAGAGTGTTCAGACAAAAGCACATGTCTTATTTTATGTGCTTTCTTTCCCTATTGTGATAATAACACGAGGAGGCTTTTAGAGTTAACCAAAGATTGTTTCATTCCGCTCAGGCCGACACACATTGTTGGTTTCTTGGAACAACAATCATTAAGCTCCTTAAGTGATTGCAGATAGTTATGGACTACAACCTAATGACAAATTGGTTCTAACGAAGTTTGTATTCGTGAGGATAGGATTTGTAGCTCAGAAAGGACTTTAAGGCCACAAAATTTTGTTGCACGCTTGTCCTAATTATTTGTAAAATTTGTAATCATTATAAATAAAATTTCCACTTAAAAAAACAACAACAAAACCAACATTTTGTTTTATTCAAGAGAATATACAACAAAAAAATTTTTCTTTTATTTGAAGAGTATATACTAAAAAAAAAAAAAAAAAAAAAAAACAACAACAACAACAACAACATTTTCTTTTATTCGAAGAGTATATACTAAAAAAAAAAAAAAAAAAAAAAAAAAAAAAAAAAAAAAAAAAAAAAAAATCATAATTTTTTTTTTTTTTAGATTATCCACTACAAAACAAAAAAAAAAAAAAAAAAATAAAACCCTATAAAAATAAGACAAATAAAAAACTCACAAAAGCAAAGCTAACTGAACTTATTCTGCTCAAATACAGTCGCGTGCACTACTCTAAATGCTCCAAACAACTTCCACTTTTGAAGTTTGCGCCATCAATTCAAAATATACATGTTGGTCTAACTACCTTGTGAAACATTCATCCATATGTTCTACCTCATTACAAAGTCACGATCTTCATCAAGGAAATCTGAAGTTAAAAATCCCATCTTGAAAAAATTAAGTTTTCACGCACATACCACGTAAGAGTTTTCAGAAAAAAGCACATGTCTTATTTTATGTGCTTTCTCTTTCCTATTGTGTGATAACACGAGGAGGCTTGTAGAGTTAACCAATCATTGTTTCATTCCGTTCAGTTTTTTACACATCGTTGTTTTTTTGAACAACAACTGCTTAAGCTCCTTAAGTGATTGCAGATAGTTATGGACTACAACCTAATGACAAATTGGTTCTAACGAAGTTTGTATTCGTGAGGATAGGATTTTTAGCTCGAAAAGGACTTGCGCCACAAAATTTGTTGCACGCTTTGTCCTCCTAATTATTTGTAAAATTTGTAATCATTATAAATAAAATTTCCACTAAAAACAACAACAAAAAACAAACATTTTGTTTTATTCAAGAGAATATACAACAAAAAAAATTTTTTTTTATTTGAAGAGTATATACTATAAATAAAAAAAAAAAAAAAAAAAAAAACAAACAACAACAAACATTTTCTTTTATTCAAGAGTATATACTACAAAAAAAAAAAAAAAAAAAAAAAAAAAAAAAAAAACATATAATTTTTTTTTTCAGAGATTATCCACTACAAAAACAAAAAAAAAAAAAAAAAAAAAACCCTATAAAAATAAGACAAATCAAAAACTCACAAAAAAGCAAAGCTAACTGAACTTATTCTCGCTTCAAATACAAATCGCTGCACTACTCTAAAATGCTCCAAACAACTTCCACTATTGAAGTTTGCATCATCAATTCAAAATATACATGTTGGTCTAACTACCTTGTGAAACATTCATCCATATGTTCTACCTCATTACAAAGTCACGATCTTCATCAAGGAAATCTGAAGTTAAAAATCCCATCTTGAAAAAAAAAAAAGTTTTCACGCACATACCACGTAAGAGTGTTCGACAAAAGCACATGTCTTATTTTTTATGTGTGCTTTCTTTCCTATTGTGTGATAACACGAGGAGGCTTTAGAGTTAACCAAAGATTGTTTCATTCCGCTTCAGTTTCAACATCGTTTGGTTTTTGGAACAACAACAACTGTTAAGCTCCTTAAGTGATTGCAGATAGTTATGGACTACAACCTAATGACAAATTGGTTCTAACGAAGTTTGTATTCGGAGGATAGGATTTGCAGTTCAAAGGACTTATACACAAATTTTGTTGCACGCTTTGTCCTAATTATTTGTAAAATTTGTAATCATTATAAATAAAATTTCCACTAAAAACAAACAACAAAACCAACATTTTGTTTTATTCAAGAGAATATACAACAAAAAAAAATTTTCTTTTTTATTTGAAGAGTATATACTATAAATAAAAAAAAAAAAAAAAAACAACAACAACAACAACAAACAACAACATTTTCTTTTATTCAAGAGTATATACTACAAAAAAAAAAAAAAAAAAAAAAAAAAAAAAAAAAAAAAAAAATAATTTTTTTTTTTTTTATCCACTACAAAAAAAAAAAAAAAAAATAAAAAATAAAACCCTATAAAAATAAGACAAATAAAAACTCACAAAAGCAAAGCTAACCAACTTATTCTCGCTTCAAATACAAATCGGCACTACTCTAAAAATGCTCCAAACAACTTCCACTATTGAGTTTGCGCCATCAATTTAAAATATACATGTTGGTCTAACTACCTTGTGAAACATTCATCCATCCATATGTTCTACCTCATTACAAAGTCACGATCTTCATCAAGGAAATCTGGGTTAAAAATCCCATCTTGAAAAAAATTAAGTTTTCACGCATTATACCACGAAGAGTGTTCGCACAAAAAGCACATGTCTTATTTTATGTGCTTTCTTTTCCTATTGTGTGATAACACGAGGAGGCTTTAGAGTTAACCAAAGATTGTTTCATTCATTCGGTTTCGTTTAATCATTGGTTTCTTTTGGAACAACAACTGCTAAGCTCCTTAAGTGATTGCAGATAGTTATGGACTACAACCTAATGACAAATTGGTTCTAACGAAGTTTGTATTAGGAGGATAGGATTTGCAGCTCGTAGAAAGGACTTAAGGCCACAAATTTGTTGCACGCTTGTCCTAATTATTTGTAAAATTTGTAATCATTATAAATAAAATTTCCACTAAAAAACAACAACAAAACCAACATTTTGTTTTATTCGAAGAGAATATACAAAAAAAAAAAATTTTCTTTTATTTGAAGAGTATATACTATAAATAAAAAAAAAAAAAAACAACAACAACAACAACAACAACAACAACATTTTCTTTTATTCGAAGAGTATATATACAAAAAACTAAAAAAAAAAAAAAAAAAAAAAAAAATAATAATTTTCTTTTTTTCGTAGATTATCCACTACAAAAAAAAAAAAAAAAAAAATAAAAATAAAACCCTATAAAAATAAGACAAATCAAAAACTCACAAAAGCAAAGCTAACTGAACTTATTCTCGCTTCAAATATAAATAAGGCACTACTCTAAATGCTCCAAACAACTTCCACTTTTGAAGTTTGCTGCCATCATCAATTCAAAATATACATGTTGGTCTAAACTACCTTGTGAAACATTCATCCATATGTTCTACCTCATTACAAAGTCACGATCTTCATCAAGGAAATCTGAAGTTAAAAATCCCATCTTGAAAAATTAAGTTTTCACACATACCACGAAGAAGAGTGTTCGACAAAAGCACATGTCTTATTTTATGTGCTTTCTTTCCTATTATGTGATAACACGAGGAGGCTTGTAGAGTTAACCAAAGATTGTTTCATTCCGCTCAGGTTTCGACATCTTTGTTGGTTTCTTTGGAACAACAACTGTTAAGCTCCTTAAGTGATTGCAGATAGTTATGGACTACAACCTAATGACAAATGGTTCTAAACGAGTTTGTATTCGGAGGATATAGATTTGCAGTTCGTGAAAGGACTTGTGTCCACAAAATTTTGTTGCACGCTTTGTCCTAATTATTTGTAAAATTTGTAATCATTATAAATAAAATTTCCACTAAAAAACAACAACAAAACCAACATTTTGTTTTATTCGAAGAGAATATACAAAAAAAAAAACATTTTCTTTTATTTGAAGAGTATATACTATAAATAAAAAAAAAAAAAAAAAAATAACAACAACAACAACAACAACATTTTATTTTATTCGAAGAGTATATACTACAAAAAAAAAAAAAAAAAAAAAAAAAAAAAACAACATCATAATTTTCTTTTTTTTCGTAGATTATCCACTACAAAAACAAAAAAAAAATAATAAAAATAAAACCCTATAAAAATAAGACAAATAAAAACTCACAAAAGCAAAGCTAACTGAACTTATTCTCGCTTCAAATACAAAAGGCAGCGCACTACTCTAAATGCTCCAAACAACTTCCACTATTGAAGTTTACGCCATCAATTTAAAATATACATGTTGGTCTAACTACCTTGTGAAACATTCATCCATATGTTCTACCTCATTACAAAGTCAAGATCTTCATCAAGGAAATCTGAAGTTAAAAATCCCATCTTGAAAAAATTAAGTTTTCACGCACATACCACGTAAGAGTGTTCGCACAAAAAAAACATGTCTTATTTTATGTGCTTTCTTTCCTATTGTGTGATAACACGAGGAGGCTTTAGAGTTAACCAAAGATTGTTTCATTCCGCTCGGACACATCGTTGTTTTTTTGGAACAACAACTGTTAAGCTCCTTAAGTGATTGCAGATAGTTATGGACTACAACCTAATGACAAATTGGTTCTAACGAAGTTTGTATTCGTGGAGGATAGGATTTGCAGCTCAGAAAGGACTTGGCCACAAATTTTTGTTGACGCTTGTCCTAATTATTTGTAAAATTTGTAATCATTATAAATAAAATTTCCAACACTAAAAACAACAACAAAACCAACATTTTGTTTTTATTCAAGAGAATATACAACAAAAAAAAAATTTTCTTTTATTTGAAGAGTATATACTATAAATAAAAAAAAAAAAAAAAAAAACAACAACAACAACAACAACAACAACATTTTTTTTATTCAAGAGTATATACTACAAAAAAAAAAAAAAAAAAAAAAAAAAAAAAAAAAAAAAAAAAAAAAAAATCATCATAATTTTCTTTTTTTTTCAGAGATTATCCACTACAAAACAAAAAAAAAAAAATAAAAATAAAAAAATAAAAAAATAGACAAATAAAAAAACTCACAAAAGCAAAGCTAACCAACTTATTCTCGCTTCAAATACAAATAAGGCACTACTCTAAAATGCTCCAAACAACTTCCACTATTGAAGTTTGCCATCAATTTAAAATATACATGTTGGTCTAACTACCTTGTGAAACATTCATCCATATGTTCTACCTCATTACAAAGTCAATGATCTTCATCAAGGAAATCTTAAGTTAAAATCCCATCTTGAAAAAAATTAAGTTTTCACGCACATACCACGTAAGAGTGTTCGCACAAAAGCACATGTCTTATTTTATGTGCTTTCTTTTCCTATTGTGTGATAACACGAGGAGGCTTTTAGAGTTAACCAGCATTGTTTCATTCCGTTCAGTTTCGACACTGTTGGTTTCTTGGAACAACAATCTGTTAAGCTCCTTAAGTGATTGCAGATAGTTATGGACTACAACCTAATGACAGTTGGTTCTAACGAGTTTGTATTCAGGAGGATAGGATTTGCAGTTCAGAAAGGACTTTATCACACAACTTTTGTTGCACGCTTTGTCCTAATTATTTGTAAAATTTGTAATCATTATAAATAAAATTTCCACTAAAAAACAACAACAAAACCAACATTTTGTTTTATTCGAAGAGAATATACAACAAAAAAAAAATTTTCTTTTATTTGAAGAGTATATACTATAAATAAAAAAAAAAAAAAATAACAACAACAACAACAACAACAACATTTTCTTTTATTCGAAGAGTATATACTACAAAAAAAAAAAAAAAAAAAAAAAAAACAATTTTTTTTTTTTTTTTAGATTATCCACTACAAAAACAAAAAAAAAATAAAAAAATAAAACCCTATAAAAATAAGACAAATCAAAAACTCACAAAAGCAAAGCTAACTGAACTTATTCTGCTCAAATACAGTCGCATGCACTACTCTAAAAGCTCCAAACAACTTCCACTTTTGAAGTTTGTGCCATCAATTTAAAATATATACGTTGGTCTAACTACCTTGTGAAACATTCATCCATATGTTCTACCTCATTACAAAGTCACGATCTTCATCAAGGAAATCTGAAGTTAAAAATCCCATCTTGAAAAAAAAAACTTAAGTTTTCACGCACATACCACGTAAGAGTGTTCGCACAAAAAAGCACATGTCTTATTTTATGTGCTTTCTCTTTCCTATCAGTGTGATAACACGAGGAGGCTTTTAGAGTTAACCAAAGATTGTTTCATTCCGCTCGGTTCCGACATTGTTGGTTTCTTGGCACAACAACTGCTAAGCTCCTTAAGTGATTGCAGATAGTTATGGACTACAACCTAATGACAATTGGTTCTAACGAAGTTTGTATTCGAGGGAGGATAGGATTTGCAGTTCGAAAAGGACTTAAGGCCACAAATTGTTGTTGACGCTTGTCCTAATTATTTGTAAAATTTGTAATCATTATAAATAAAATTTCCACTAAAAACAACAACAAAACCAACATTTTGTTTTATTCGAAGAGAATATACAACAAAAAACATTTTCTTTTATTCGAAGAGTATGTACTATAAATAAAAAAAAAAAAAAAAACAACAACAACAACAACAACAACATTTTCTTTTATTCGAAGAGTATATACTACAAAAAAAAAAAAAAAAAAAAAAAAAAAAAAAAAAAAAAAAAAAATAATTTTATTTTTTTTTTAGATTATCCACTACAAAAACAAAAAAAAAAAAAAAAAAAAACCCTATAAAAATAAGACAAATCAAAAACTCACAAAAGCAAAGCTAACTGAACTTATTCTGCTCAAATACAGTCGCGTGCACTACTCTAAATGCTCCAAACAACTTCCACTTTTGAAGTTTGCGCCATCAATTTAAAATATACATGTTGGTCTAACTACCTTGTGAAACATTCATCCATATGTTCTACCTCATTACAAAGTCACGATCTTCATCAAGGAAATCTGAAGTTAAAAATCCCATCTTGAAAAAATTAAGTTTTCACGCACATACCACGTAAGAGTGTTCGACAAAAGCACATGTCTTATTTTATGTGCTTTCTTTTCCTATTGTGTGATAACACGAGGAGGCTTGTAGAGTTAACCAGCATTGTTTCATTCCGCTCGGGCCGGACACAATCGTTGGTTTCTTGGAACAACAACTTTGTAAAGCTCCTTAAGTGATTGCAGATAGTTATGGACTACAACCTAATGACAATTTGGTTCTAACGAAGTTTGTATTCGGGAGGATAGGATTTGCAGCTCGAAGGACTTTATACCACAAATTTTGTTGCACGCTTGTCCTAATTATTTGTAAAATTTGTAATCATTATAAATAAAATTTCCACTAAAAAAAACAACAACAAAACCAACATTTTGTTTTATTCAAGAGAATATACAACAAAAAAATTTTTCTTTTATTTGAAGAGTATATACTATAAATAAAAAAAAAAAAAAAAAAAAACAACAACAACAACAACAACAACATTTTCTTTTATTCGAAGAGTATATACTAAAAAAAAAAAAAAAAAAAAAAAAAAAAAAAAAAAAAAAAAAAAAAATTTTTTTTTTTTTTTCAGAGATTATCCACTACAAAAAAAAAAAAAAAATAATAAAAAAAAAAACCTATAAAAATAAGACAAATCAAAAACTCACAAAAGCAAAGCTAATCAACTTATTCTCGCTTCAAATACAAATGTAATCGTTACTACTCTAAAAAGCTCCAAACAACTTCCACTATTGAAGTTTGCATGCCATCAATTTAAAATATATGTGTTGGTCTAACTACCTTGTGAAACATTCATCCATATGTTCTACCTCATTACAAAGTCACGATCTTCATCAAGGAAATCTGAAGTTAAAAAATCCCATCTTGAAAAACTTAAGTTTTCACGCACATACCACGTAAAGTGTTCGTGACAAAAAGCACATGTCTTATTTTATGTGCTTTCTTTCCTATTGTGTGATAACACGAGGAGGCTTTAGAGTTAACCAAAGATTGTTTCATTCCGCTCGGGCCGACATTAATTTGGTGGTTTTTGGAACAACAACTGTTAAGCTCCTTAAGTGATTGCAGATAGTTATGGACTACAACCTAATGACAATTGGTTCTAACGAGTTTGTATTATCGGGAGGATAGGATTTGCTAGCTCGAAAAGGACTTGGCCATCACTTTTGTTGCAATCTTGTCCTAATTATTTGTAAAATTTGTAATCATTATAAATAAAATTTCCACTAAAAAACAACAACAAAACCAACATTTTGTTTTATTCGAAGAGAATATACAACAAAAAAAAACATTTTCTTTTATTTGAAGAGTATATACAATAAAAAAAAAAAAAAAAATAACAACAACAACAACAACATTTTCTTTTATTCGAAGAGTATATACTACAAAAAAAAATTAAAAAAAAAAAAAAAAAAAAAAAAAAAAACAACAACATCATAATTTTCTTTTTTTCGTAGATTATCCACTACAAAAACAAAAAAAATAATAAAATAAAAAAACCTATAAAAATAAGACAAATCAAAAACTCAAAAAAAAGCAAAGCTAACTCAACTTATTCTCGCCAAAATACAATATATGCACTACTCTAAATGGCTCCAAACAACTTCCACTATTGAAGTTTGCCATCAATTTAAAATATACATGTTGGTCTAACTACCTTGTGAAACATTCATCCATATGTTCTACCTCATTACAAAGTCACGATCTTCATCTAGGAAATCTGAAGTTAAAAATCCATATTGAAAAAAATAAGTTTTCACGATTACATACCACGAAGAAGAGTGTTTCAGACAAAAGCACATGTCTAAATTTATGTGCTTTCTCTTTCCCTATTGTGTGATAACACGAAGAGGGCTTTAGAGTTAACCAAATTTGTTTCATTCCGCTCAGGCCAACATCCTCGTTGGTTTCTTTGGCACAACAATCTGTTAAGCTCCTTAAGTGATTGCAGATTGTTATGGACTACAACCTAATGACAAATTGGTTCTAACGAGTTTGTATTACGGAGGATAGGATTTGCCGTTTAGCTAGACTTAAGTCACAAAATTTTGTGTTAGACGGTTGTCCTAATTATTTGTAAAATTTGTAATCATTATAAATAAAATTTTCACTAAAAAACAAAAACAAAACCAACATTTTGTTTTATTCGAAGAGAATATACAACAACAAAAAACATTTTCTTTTATTTGAAGAGTATATACAATAAATAAAAAAAAAAAAAAAATAACAACAACAACAACAACAACAACATTTTCTTTTATTCGAAGAGTATATACTACAAAAAAACTAAAAATAAAAAATAAAAAAAAAAAAAAAAAAAAAAAAAAAAAAACAACAACAACATCATAATTTTCTATTTTTCGTAGATTATCCACTACAAAAACAAAAAAATTAAAATTAAAATAAAACCATATAAAAATGAGACAAATCAAAAACTCACAAAAGCAAAAGCTTTAACTCGAACTTATTCTCGTTCAAATACAAATACCGTGCACTACTCTAAAAGCTCCAAACAACTTCCATTATTGAAGTTTGCACCATCAATTTAAAATATACGATTGTTGTCTAACTACCTTGTGAAACATTATTGCAGACGTTCTACCTCAGTACAAAGTCACGATCTTCATCTAGGAAATCTTAAGTTAAAAAACTCATATTGAAAAACTTAAGTTTTCAGGGATATACCACGTAAGAGTGTTCAGACAAAAGCACATGTCTCAATTTATGTGCTTTCTCTTTCCTATTGTGTGATAACACGAACAGGCTTTCAGAGTTAACCAGCATTGTTTCATTTCGTTCAGTTTCGACATTGTTGGTTTCTTGGCACAACAATCTGTTAAGCTCCTTAAGTGATTGCAGATAGTTATGGACTACAACCTTATGACAGTTTGTTCTAAAGAGTTTGTATTCAGGAGGATAGGATTTGCAGTTCAGAAAGGACTTGCGTCATAGCTTGTTGCACGCTTGTCCTCATTATTTGTAAAATTTGTAATCATTATAAATAAAATTTCCACTAAAAAACAACAACAAAACCAACATGTATATTATTTTTGATGTGGGAGAAGCAGCTAAGAGAGCAGCGACAGGGAAGATGGAGAAGCTTGAGGAAGCTTGCACGGCTAACCAGCATTCTTTCATTCCGTTTAGTTTCGACACTTTCGGTTTCTTGGAACAACAGTCTATTGAGCTTCTCAAAATACTTCAGAAAGTCATGGACGGTAACGTTATGACAGCTGGTTCTAACGAGTTTGTTTTTAGAAAAATAGGATTTGTTATTCATAAAGGACTTGCGGCGCAGCTTGTTGCACGCTTGTCCTAATTATTTGTAAAAATCCTTATCAATATCAATAAAATTTCCACTTAAAAAAAAAAAAAAAAAAAAAAAAACTATTTTATTTTATTCGAAGAGAAGGTAAAAGTTTTATATCCTGATAGTACAAAATATCAGGATATGGGTATTTTTCGATACTCAATTTCTCGATATGTATCGTGAATATATCCTCCTCTTTAGGGATATTTGATATTGTTTCACATGCAAATATCATGGATATATCCAAAATATAGACAAATATCGTGAATATTGTGGATATTTATTGATATATCATGATATATTATTTATATTTATTTGAAATATAATGATGAATATTAAATAAAATTGTTACATACACAAAATATCCCCAAATATCACAAATATCGATGAAATATCGCCGATATTTGCAATAGTATATATCTATGAACATATCGTGATATTTATATATCTTTCTATGAAATCTCAATAGATATTGATAAATATCACGATATATGGCGATATTTTGTACTATGGGTAAAACCATCCACTTTTTCAATATAATACGTGGCAGTTTACTAGTTATTAGCTAAATTTTTTTGGAGTTTTGAAAACTAGTAAAGCAATGGAGTTTTAAACCGTAAAGCAGCAGCTCGTATAGTCCAGAAGGAATTGATTGAAATACTATGGAATATGAGATGTTAATACTTAATATATAGTGAAACCAATACACGCGCGACGCTTGTGTTGGAGACTTGGAGTGATTGTGCCGAGAGTTTGCTCATGCAGCAATATGGCACCATTTGATCTTTCAGATGGCCTGGCAGCAATGTCAGTAAGTCATTTCTAGGATCAGACACATGTTTTGCTAATTGCTCGATAGCCAAGAAAAAGAATCTCTGACTAGCTAAGTGTGTTGTTGAATGTTGAGTCGCTTCATCCAAAATCCTCTCATACTAACTACCTAAGCTACTTGTTTTCCATGTGCTATATGGCATGACCAGATCTTGCAAATAGTGATATGATCGATCTTGTTATTGAATCTTCATTACGATTAGTTTCCTCTGTGTGGTAGTCATGCGCGGTTGGAATCTTACTGCAATAAACAAAGAAGAAGGAACAGCTAATACAACTGAATTCCCAAGTGGGGGTGCAAAAGCCACATCCTCTCTCTCTCTCCACCACCCACATCTACATAGTTGGTTAAAAAATGTAGCTTAGGAAACCCACTGATTTGAGTGAGGTATCTTGTACAGTATTTTTACTCCAAATAACCGATAGGGGTTGGAGCATGTGACGAGCCTCCCAAGTTGCTGAAATTCATGTTCTTTAGAATATGATGATCTTCCTCCATTTCCATCTTGGGAAAGCAACCCGCTAGCTCTTCAGGAAGAAACACATATAATAGATTTGATTAATTGGAATCCTATATTTAAAGAATGTGCAGTGCGTGCATGGTAAAAATATCTGGTGTAAATAAGCACGGACTAGCTTAATTGGTCAGTTACCTAAAAAAAAGCTTAATTGGTCAAATTTGAGGAGCTAATAAACTGTGATATTAATGAAGAGATGGATCCATGCCAGTATTACGGTTCTACCTACAAAAATTTGGATATTTCCAGTTGGGCGGAAATTGCATAAAAGAAATGTAGGTGAATTGATCATAAAGAACAAGTTCTTTTAAATTTGGTGAATTGATGTAACAAACACCTGATGGGAAGCGCTCATACAAATAACATGGACACTATACGTGCACACATTTAAATGGAAAATCTTAACTATTTCCAATGAAGTTTAATTCATATTCAAATTAATAATTTGTCTCAGCTCATTGCATTTTATTTATACTGTGTCTATTCGATCGCCGCCCTATAAGTTTCAAACTAAAAAATAAGAGCTCCATTTGAACTTGTAGTCTTGGTACGTGGCGAAAACAGATAGTTTAAGGCAGTTTGCAAGTAGAACATTAGTTGATGAGCAGTACGTGGCTGTATGGATGTACAGTGTGTTGAAGTTGAATGTGATGACTATAATAGCCATAGAATGTCCGAGGATCGGAAGAAAGGAGATGGAACTCATGGAAGGGAGGCTGATTTGCTGTCACGTGGTTATCACATGAGTCTAGCTAGTTAATGTAATGTAGTGTGCAAAATTTCAAATATAGCAAGGAAGTCTGTCAGGGCAGTGTATTAGTCAAATCAACATCACATGATCAGCGGCTTCTAAGTTCCAACCTTATTAAACAAAACCAAAAATCAAATCACAAAACCATATTAAACAATATAGCATGGTGGAATCTGCAACTCATTAGGTGAAACTTTTTACTTTTCTTATCAAGATGTTGGTATATGATCTATTATAAACTAATTTAGCTAGATAGTACTAGTGTGTTATATATAAATCACAAGCAAAGAAGGCTACGTAATTCACTCGCCATTCTATATATCTTGTGTATTAGCATCTATTAACCCTCGCCCAAGAAGTGAAAGAAACCTGAATTGCTGTACTAATCGAGTCCTCTGTTTTTCATGTATCACTCGTAGCACTTTGCTTTACAATCCGGCTATCAACATTATTCATCGTACGTGAACGTACAATATGAGAAGTAGGTCAAGTAGCGCTGTGTCTTTGGCTGCTCTATTTGCCTTAGCGTTGCTTCTACTACTCCACATGTTTGTGTGCTCTTTCTATGGGTACGAAGAAACAACGGAGGAGATGAAAATAAACCAATATCCATCAAGAAAGCTGCTTCGTGTGATGACAAGTGCATCAAATGATGTTGAAATGAAATATCACCACTTGACGAGAGAGACCACGAAAGATCGGACCAAGAAAGCTGTGGAGACAAGCTTAAAGATAGCCCCGCCAAGCATACCCAACCCAACCCAGAATAAATAAAGCCTTGCATCGTCACATTGCCCTCTTTTTTTCTTCCTTAATTAGTATCTCATTTCCTTCTCCTACTAAGAATTTTTTAAGACGTTTTTTTTTTAACTTTTTCCGTATAAGATCGATATTCTAGTTTTCTATTTTCATTTCCCACCTAGTCAGAATTTTGTAGAAGATGAGTGAGCTGAATATGTCCTTTACATAAACTAAATTTTGTATAGAAAGACGGAGCTGGAAATCACTAGCTAGTCCATCATTTCTTTTTCATTAATCAATTAGAACATATATAAATCGAGTTGTTGGCTAGTTACATTTTAATTAACTAATTAAATTGAAGAATGAGCACCTCGAGCTCCCACATGGTCTGATCTGTTGCATTCCACTTACACTTCGAGTCCTCCGATTCATTTACATTAAATAGTAAATAATCTAGAATAAAAGTTGTCACTTCACATTACATGTATATATAAGTATACCTACTGAAGTATAGATATTTTTATTTTCTCTCTCTCTGGCGTCCCGGTAGAAGTAAGAATGTAACATGGTCCTCGTGTTCCAAAAACAGAAAGAAAAACGAAAAAGGGGAAAATAACATGCAACTGGTGCTGATGCCCTAAGCATTGGAATCAATTGGCAGGGAAAAGAGCATGCTCTCCTTCACTTAGTTCCTTAATAGATTGCTGTTGTGTACTTGTGTCGTAACTTTAATTTATCTAATTATCTAAAGCGAAGACGCTTGTTGACGCTTGTTGACGTGGACATGTTATTTATTTACTTCCAGTACTCCAATCCGATCCAGTCTCCAGAAAAACATGCATGTGTATAGTTGTTGGGATATTTGGTCTTGAAAAAACCAATAAACATTATTAATTATACATAATGATGTTTAATTAAATACACAAATCTTATTATTATACATATGGATAAACTAATATCATATGATGAAATCATAAGTTCCATAGATAATAGAATTAGAACAATCAAGCATATATGAAAAGTCATGTGCAGGAGATTTGATTGTATCTATTTACCTAGAATGCTCACAGTTATGGGTGAAGTCGGACGCTTCACTTATAAGACTGTAATATACATAACTGCTATATGATAGGATGATGATATCCCAATCATTTGAGTATGACTTTAAGTTTGTATATTAGTGTAGTCACATGACTGACACTGAGGGGATCAAAATGAGAGCACACTATAAATTCACTGTTAAAATTAGTGTGCAAATCTCACTCTACCAATTAATCCCTAGACTTCAGGAATTGTGAAAATTCATTATGTCTCAAATTTATTATTTTGAGACGTTAAAAAGTAATGTTTATTCATAGACTAGACTTGATGTTTTGGATAATGAATGTATGACATTTTGAATTACGAATTCTAATAAATGATCCACCACTCTACAAAGTTATGTATTAGGAAATTGTGACATAAATAATTGAGCTCAAACCCGGCCGGTAAAAGAAATAGTTTCTTATACTCAATTGATATTAAATGTCACATTGGGTCAATTAGACATGAGTGTGACAGTGAAGAACAAATTCCCAATAGTCTAATTGTGAATACAAATAAAGTGGAGGGACTTAGATATAATTAATAGTAGGAAAGGACTTTCTTGAAAATTATAGGGGCCTTATTGTAAATATGGATTTGTTAATGATCACTTTCTATATTAAAGAGATATATATTAAAAGTGTTTTAATATATCAAGTACAAGTACCTCTTAAGATAATAATGACTTTATAGTGAAAGTGACCATTAGTCTTTTCAGGAAAATTACAATTAAAAGTAGGATAAAACAAAAGGATTTTGTGGTGTGTTGTGTGGTGAATACTACTAGAAGGCTGAAGACTAAGTGATTTAGATTCAGTTTTGGAAAGTTTCTCTTTACTGTCAATCTCCAATTCCGCTTTGAAGGTATTTTTCATTTAATTTTTTTTTTTTTATCAATAATAGATTTAGCATGTTAAAAATGTAGGATTAAAGTAATTCCAACAATAGTATCAGTGTATCACCATAATGTGATTCACCCTTGAACAATGCAACTTGCATGCATAAGATTTGAGATGTTCATCTCGAAATTGGACTAGAAAACTTCTCGTGGCGCGCAGTTACTAAAGTTTAGAGGATGTGTACCCTTGAAGGCCTTGATGTGTTCCTAAACTTGAGCATCCAAGCTGGATATATTAACGAACACTGTCTATAGTCCAATCAACTATGCCTCAAACACCTTCTGAGTTCTGAACATCTGGATCCAACTCCATAGAGCTAAGACTGGATCCAGGTGATTTTTTAGGCAAACTCCACTCTACATACTAATATCTTTTATAGGGAGATTTAGCCCTTAATACTAACTGGGATTAGTTGAGTGTTGTTAACGAAATAAGGAAGGGATTCACTCAGGCTGAGTCTAGACATGGATGAGAACAAAGTAGAACTTAGAACTGATTCCTTACAGAGCCGGCCAACTATAGCATTGAACAACAGATTAATCTCCTACAAGGTCCCAAACCCTTAGAATTTGAGAGAAGAGAAACCAGCATTGGCTACTCATCACAACGTGTGCTTTCCGGAAATTTCGTCCATATGTCAAAAAAAGAAAGACACATACTGACCTTGACCCTTCTAACATGGATAGAATTAAAACACATGGTCCAGCACAAAAAAAACTCCGAAGAAAAACAAACTCTCTCTCTCCTCTCTCCTCTCTCATCTCTCATCTTTTCTCTCTCTCCACCAGCCAATCACAATTGGATGGTTTTTTTTGCTAGTCCATATGGTGTAGTGGCGCCCTTCTAATATAGATATGTCAATCGCAAGTTCGTTTATAGATTCATTCCGTATGAGTTAGCATGGTACCATTGTCATATCAGTGATCTCCCTTTGTGTTTTATATTATGGGTTAACTAGTATTACACCCCCACTAGATTAGCCAATTAGGACACAAAAAAAAAAAGTTAAATTGGATCGAAATGGGAGGAAAGTCCATAATTCCCCATCTAGTGGGGAGCTAATTAGCTCATCTAGTGGGGGTGCATTACCCTTATATTACTGGCTAGCCGACAATGATTGGATCTTGATCTGTATTAGCAAGCTAACCCTTTTAACCGCCTTTGAAATAGCTCTGCATTGCCAGACTATCCGGAAAATTAAAATCTTAGCTGGGTAGAACCAGATTGGAAGTGATCAATCCAAAGTCCAAACAACCAACCATTCTGAAGTTCAACTCAATTACAGGTCCCCGAGAGTGAAGTTGTAAAACAGTCCTAGTTACCTATCATGTTCTAACCACTTACCAAAGAAAATAATATGAGTCATGTGTTGGGCGCCACATGAATTGGATTGGGCAGCCTCCAGCCCAAGCCCAAACCCAACAGTGAAGTCCAAAGCAAGCCCAATACACCCCCAACCTAAATCGCGCATAACCGGTAACAACATTTTCAACCGGTATCATCTATCTCGCGCACTCACCAAAAAAACCAAAAACCGTACCTTTTCTCACCGTTTTAATTTGAGTTTGGGCAACCACCATTGTTGTTAAGAAAGTGAACTATTATTAAGAAAGCAGTATTGTTAAAAACACTCGTATGCTCTCATCTAATTTGAGTTTGGACAACACTCGTTTTCTCTCTTGGACAACACTCGTCTACTACAGATTTGTTTTCTATCTATTCTATTCATTTTAATTCATTTTATTCAATTTTATTTAGAATGTGAAAACCTAAGATTGCATTGAATGTTGAAATCGATCAGTTAGGAATAAAGTTGAGTGTTTGTAGTAATTGTAGTGTTTGAGTGTTTGTGTTATTCAACTATCCATCTTAGAGTGTTTGTATTTTGTGGCACTTGTAATGTCGAAAGAATTGTAATTTAGCTCGAAATGTATAAAGCATTGTAATTTAGCTGGAAATGTATAAAATAGGTATGGAAGCTTAATTTGAGTAGTAATGCAATATCTGGTTTAATACCAGAGTTTGTTGGTTAGTTTTAGTTCGATTCTATTATCTATTGGAAATTGTTAGAATTTAATGGTGTTTGATTTTTCTTTTAATAATCTTAGTGGAAGTTTGTTTCGTTATAGCAATGGGTTCGATTCCATCACCAAATTGACATTTGTTCGATTAGTTTTGTTGGTTAGTTTTAGTTCGATTCCATTACCAATTATGACATTTGTTTCGTTGCAAAGTAATCCTTGTTGGAATTTTTGGAAGTTTTGGAAATTTGGGAGTTTTAGAAGTTCAAAAATTTTGGAACTGTAATAGTAGTTAATACTTGTTTTATTTTTCTTTGTAGCAATGGATGCTCGATCAAAGAATGTCAAGAATATAGCTAAATCTACATTCAAGGGTGTACAGAAGTTGTTTGGTGGTTGCGGATCCTCTTTGGATCGCGGTGACGCGCCTGAGCCTGAGAAGTAAAGAGATAGGGGGTCGAAAACAACAGCTTCAATCCGTAGAGGCGATAAAAAAGCAGATGATGTTGATCCTACTAATGTAGATGATGTAGAAGGAGAAAAGAAGAGAAAAGGGGGAGCGAGCACCTCGGCCTCAGTGTGTAGAGGGGACCACAAAGAGGTTGTTCCGAGTAATGTATATACTGAGAGTGATAGTGAAACTGAGAGTGAGGGTGATATTAATGTAGATAAAGATTTAGATGATGTAGATAAAGATTTAGATGTAGATATAAATATAAATATAGCAATGAATCATGGGAAGAGTGTAGTTGAAAATGATGGGGATGACTCAGGTGAGAATGAAGATGATAGGGAAGAGTCTGGTAATGAGAAGGGTGATGAAGAGGATGACAATGATGAGGAGGATGATGATTTGGAAGAATTGATGGAAGTTGAAGCACCTGTCGAAGTTAAAGCACCTCCAGTGGTAGACTATATGTGAGAAAATCCAAGGATGATTTTGAGTACACACGAGGTGTATATGGTGGTGGCCCAACTAAGTCAGAGCTTCTGTATGACTATTCGGTGCATGTGGCTCGTGATATTTGGGAAAATAAGGTATTATCATAAACTTAGTATCTTGATTTTCCTTTGTCATTACGAAACCCTTTGTTTCTCCTCATTGAGTCCTTGTTATTTCAGGCGGAGCACGGAGTGTTGAAGTGTGTTCCACATCTATCCAAGTTAAGTCAATAGGATCTCAAGAATGAGTTCAAAAGATCTCTCAGATTTGAAAATGAGCTTAAGAGGACTGGGTTTTATGATCTGGTATTTAGGTGTTACAAACATCAAGATCCGGCGTTGGTCTCTGCGTTTGTAAAGAGGTGGCATCCAGAGACCAACACCTTCCATATGCCATTTGAGGAGATGACTGTGACTTTGGATGATGTCTCCCAAATCCTAGGCATCGCGATTAGAGGCAGAGCAGTGCGAGGGAACACGGAGTTGACCCGTGAACAATCGGAGAGTCTCCTACATTGTCCCCTGGGTGTCTTGCAGCCTGTGATTAAAGCGGAGATGGACGCGAGCCGGTTCATTTCAAAGGTAAGGCTGGAATTCCTGCGGAGCCAATTTGCTGGGAAAGTCCGCGATAAGGATAAAGATAGGAATGTAAAGGGGAAGGTGTCGACTTTGGTAGAGGTACAGCGGGCTGTAAGAGCTTATCTACTATTTTTCTTTGGATGTGCCATCTTCACCGACAAATCTGGGACTGGAGTGCCTATTTATTATTTGAGGCTATTACTGAAATTCAATGAGATCAGCGAGTATGCGTGGGGTGCAGCAATTTTGGCCTTTTTGTATAGAGGACTTGGGACTCCCACGTGTGCGAAAGTGAAAGGTGTTTCAGGCTTCCTGACTCTTCTACAGGTAAAACTTAAATATTTTGCATATTCTTTTAATGTTAATTATATTATTCTATTAGTATGTTAACTGTGTGTGTATATATCTAGGCGTGGATCTATGAGTACTTCCCATTATTCAGGCCAATCCCAAACTTGGAGTATAAGTTGGTTGGGTCGCGTGTTCTTAGACACATAGTTAGCGTTGTGCACTATGAGAACTCATCTCATGCATTGCAGTATTATCGAGTGATAATTGATGATATGACGGTGTTCAATGTAAGTATTTTAGTTTGTTTCAAAAAAAAATTAGTAATTTATTATTTGAGTATGTGATTAATGACACATTTTATTTTGTTTAAGGTTGATTGGCGTCCATACGATAATGTCAAAGCTATACGCCCAGTCGATGACATTGCCTTTTTTGAGGGAGTGATCTGCTTTTTTGACATTGTGGAGATTTACGCCGTTGCAAGGGTCATGCGTCAGTTGGGTCATGTGCAGTTTATACCCGCAGCTCCTCCAACACCAAATTACACAACCAGGACTATAGCCGGACGTGGGTATGAAGTGAAATGGACATTGACAACTGTTTGGCCTGTATATTGAGAGTCGTGGCAGAATCACGTGATCCAACCCAACAGTCGAGGACCCATCTGTACTTATCCATGGGAGTGTCATCCAAAGTTCCAAACTACATGGAGTGGTATGTGAGGCATTCTCACATTCGATTGATAAATCCCGAGTGGCTTCCTATCCATTTCTCCCTACAAACACTTCCCACTTGTGCACCGATTGTGAGCATTGTGATTTTCTAATTGTGTTTTGGTTACGGTCTTTTAAAACGGTAATTAATAATTGTTTTGCATTCTTATTTCGACATAACAACGTCATCGATGAAACGAGTCACTTGCTAGAGAGAGGTCTGCAATTGGGTGGGAATAATATTTCTCAAGAAGCAAGGTCCTCGTTCGAGGAGGCGTACAACTTGACTAGGTGCAAGTACATTGGTGGGCGATACAATTATCACAATTGATTTTTGAATGCGGCTTCTGATTTTGATGTAATTTATGTATATTTGAATTTGATGTATTTTAAAGTGGAATTTGATGTATTCGAATTGAATTTGATGTGGAAATGAATTTGATGTGTTGGAATCCAATTTGATAATGAATTTGATGTATTGGAAATGAAAGTGGGTGTGGAAATGAATTTGATGTATATGAATTTGATAGTTTGAAGTGGAATTTGATGTTTTGAAATGAATTTGAAAGTGTATATGAATTTGATGTTTTGAAAGTGGAATTTGTTTGTTTTTTGGATATGAAAGTGTTGTAAAAACAAAATGAAATTCTAAATTTTTTTTGTCTAAATGACCCAGCCACATCGTTCCTTTGAATTTTCCAAACGACCCATTCAGATCGTTTCATGAAAAAACAGAGAGCTCTGTCTCAAACGACCAACTCAAACCGTTTGGTTCAAAGGTCAAACAACTAGTTCAGACCGTTTCATGAAAAAAATAGAGAGCTTTGTCTCAAACGACCAGCTCAAACCGTTTGGTTCAAAGGTCAAACGACTAGTTCAGACCATTTCATGAAAAAATAGAGAGCTCTGTCTCAAACGACCAGCTCAGACCGTTTGGTTCAAAGGTCAAACGACTAGTTCAGACCGTTTTGTTTGAAGCTTAAACGGCTTCATCATGTCGTTTGGGGTAAAATCAAATCAAATCAAATCAAATTACACTTATTCCAAATTACATCAAAATATCATATTGACAACATTATATAACTTAGTCGATCACTCGATTGTCGTCCGAATCAACTGAGTTGATCACTCAATTTCCAAATCAAAACAAAGGAATCTGGTGGTGGTACTAAGTTACAATCATACTCCTCTCGAAGGTAGCTCTAATCTCGGACATCTGAATCTCTAGAATCGGGTGGATTAAGCTAAACATACTTAAAAATCATGACAGTTTGCATTTCCTAATACACGCTTCACCTGAGCATGAGACCCTTCAACTCTATTAGTCGTTGTACTCCCAAAGTGAATATGTTGGTCAGTCCAACGACATATGAATCGATCCCTGTGAGGAAACCAAGTCTCTCCCAAATAACTAACAAAATTGGAGTACTCAACCCTGTAATATTTTTCCAAAGCATCCCATCTTCGCTAGAAAATAACCTCTGTCTTCGATTTGACTACAGTGTTCCACAAGAACTGGGACTTCTCTACAAGTTCTGTGCTTGGAAAAATATCGTAACATTTTGAAATGACGCACATATCGATATGCCATCTATATAGATGCTTGTGTGCATCAAGAAAAACTTTATCAGCGGCACTCATCAGGGCCAAGTCCCTGTCAGACACGATCACGGATGGGCTTTTGTCACCAAGCAAGCCATTAAACTGACACAGGGCCTACTCATAGTCGATTATTGTTTCAGACTGAAGCAACACCTTACACACGGTGAAAGACTTCCATGTTGAACTCACCCCCAACAAACTGTAAGAAAGGCAACCGATACCTATTAGTTTTGTAGGTAGCGTCTAACATGAAAACTGTTGGAAAATTCCAAGCCAACTTAACACCTTCTGGATGGGCCCATAACAACCCCGTTATCTCCTCGGTATTCTCATCCTCTCTCAACTCCTCAAAATAATATTCTTTTGCTAACAACTCACACAATCTCTTCAATTATGTGAGACCGTCCATATCCAATCTCCTCATCACCTTCTGCCTTGCAGTGTAGACTTGGGATACACTAGATATGTTTTCATTATACATATTCTTGATGGAATCCAAAATTTGTTTAGGCTTTATTCCACACTTACTCATCTCTGACAAGTACTCAAACTCTAGAACGGTCAGACGAGTAGCAAATGCATGTCCTTCAAGGGTCTTCACCAATACATGATTATGAATACCATTTCTAACTTCTATTTTCCAACTATCGACAGTGCCGCGTTAGAAAACATCTTTTAACTTAAATGGACATCCCGATTTCTTGGTTCCCGACTTTCTCTTATTAGCCCTCCCTTCGCCTTCCTTCTTGTGTGACCGATACACATCCGATCACTCGCAAGCCAAAATCAATCTTGCTACTCGGTTTCCCTTAGCATACTCCGACTTTTCAATTACCACAACCACATTAACTTGTTTTCCTCTAGCAGTTGCCCAACCAATTGCCTCGCTACGTGTCTGAAAGACTTAAACACATAAAAAACAACAACTATTCCATTTAGAAAATCAAAAAAATGAAATCAATGCCTACTCCATCATACCTCTTCCGTAGTAAATATTTCTGTTGTATCACTTAAAATCGGTTGACAACCTACGTCATTCAAGTTTGCAGAGGATCGGTTCTCGGATCGCAGCAAAGGATCCTACATATAGAATAAAACAAGAGTCTAAAACAATTTGTGTAATGAGGGATTTCAAAGTCACCAAAAAAATGAACTTCTCACTAAATTTAGTCCAAACGACCCAGCCACATCGGCCAATAGGGTCCCTAAACGACCCAGCCATGTTGGTTGCTAGAGTCCCCAAACGACCCATAGGTGTCGTTTGGGCTTGGGTTCTAAATGTTGTTGATTCATTCATTCATTTATTCATTCAAGTGTTTTGCATTCATTCATTCTAATCAATGCTCTCTTATAGATTCATTTATTCATTCATTGAATCAAGTGTTTTGTATCCATTCTAATCAAGTGTTACCTCATTATTTAAGTTTAGTTGTCTTTGCCGTCGACGATTTCTTGGCATCTCATTTGCTCGACTAGTCGCATCTTCTATTTCTTCAACTTCTTCACCTTCACCGTCAACATTTTTTGTCACTTCTTCACTTTCTATTGGTTGGTCTTCACCTTCAACATTTCTTTTATTTTCTCCTTCTCTAATTTGTTGTTGCACCTCAAGCATTACCTCAAATACTTCTTCTTCATCTTCGTATTCCATTTAGGATTTTGATTGGGTTTTGATTGAGTATGAAAATAGTAAGGAGTAAATGAGAAACTTGAGTATTTTATTTAGTATGAAAAAAAAAGTAAGAAGTAAATGAGAAACTTGAATATTCTATGTAGAGATATTTGAAATTTTGATATATTTCGAATAATTAAGTGAAATATGTTTGTAAACCCTAAACCCCAAACTAGTTTATTATTCACAATTGAAAAAAAAAATGAAAAATAACAAGTTTAGATATAAAGCAAATTATTGTTTTAGATTTGGATAATTGAGTGAAATATGTTTGAAATTAAATTTTTTTTATGTCGGTACGAAATTTGTAAACCCTAAACCTTAAACCCCAAACCCCAAACCCCAAACTAGTTTATGATTCACAATTTGAAAAAGAAATTGAAAAATAACAAGTTTAGATATAAAACAAATTATTATTTCGAATAATTGAGTTAAATATGTTGGTACGAAATTTGCAAACCCCAAACCCCAAACTAGTTTATGATTCACAATTTGAAAAAGAAAATTAAAAATAATTAACAAACTTAGATATAAAACAAATTATTATTTCGAATAATTGAGTGAAATATGTTGGTACGAAATTTGTAAACCCTGAACCCTAAACCCTAAACCCCCAAACCCCAAACTAGTTTGTGATTCACAATTGAAAAAAAAAATGAAAAATAACAAGTTTAGATATAAAACAAATTATTATTTTAGATTTTTGGCATATTTGATTACATTATTTTATATTTTGGCATATTTGATTACATATTTTAACTTTGTTATATAGATATTATCTATATAACAAAGAAGGGTAGAGTGGGTTGACAAATTCCACCTCATAAGGTGATACGTGGTCGTGTCACCCCCTAACCATTGCCACTAAAATGTCATTTTGGGATGAGTTAACAAGTTTTTTTGGGGTGAGTTTAAAAGTTTTTCCCACCTCACCCCCCCCCCCCCCACACACACACACACCCACACCCACAAAAGGCCTGGACTGTTTTTGGGCTGAACTTGTATGGGTTGTTGGGCTCTAGAAACATGAGTAGGGGGCGGATGCACGCCTCTTGGCGCCAGACTGCGTTACATTATCCGGGGCGGATACGTGATGAAGCTTCAAAGCGCACGATCTATGTCGCGTCTGCAGGGATCGCATCGGGGTGTGGTTGGTGCGCGTATCTGTGTCGTACGGCATGGGCAAATACTAGTGTCATAACAAATAAAGAGTGCAGAGTGCATGTAATTGTGTTGGTGCAACTAATTGTGTTGTTCCTAACCCAATTTTTTAAATCGGATTTCAATTTTGCTAATTCAATTGGGATGTATTGATCATTGATCATTACTAATTCAATTTTGCAGATCATTGTTTAAATAAATTATTGTACAATAATAATCGATTAATGATTTGTATTATAAGAAAAGTGTTCGGTGTTTATGTATAAGAAAAGTGTTCGGTGTTTATGTATAAGAAAAGTGTAATTGGTATTTATGTAATCAATTTTTATTGGTTAATCAAGAATTTCCTTGGTTTAGAACTTTTCAATTATTTTAGTCCAAACGACTCTCCCATGTTGCCCCATAGAAGCCCCAAACGACCCAGCGATTCTGCTTACATCTGATACCAAACGACATGGTTAGACCGTTTCATGAAAAAAAAACAGAGAGCTCTGTCTCAAACGATATGGGCAAGCCGTTTGAGTGTACACTCAAACGATATGGTGGTACCGTTTGAGTGTAGTGTACACTCAAACGGCACGCTCAGACCGTTCCATGAAAAATCTAAAGAGCCAATTCTCAAACGACTATGGAGGACCGCATGGATGTACAATGGAACGACATGGTGGTATCGTTTAAGTGTACACTCAAATGATATAGTGGTACCATTTGAATATACACTCAAACGACCCGAGGGTTTCGTTATTGCGAGACCGGTTGAATTGGTTGTTGGGCCTAGACTTTGATGGCAAACTTGTAATACGACATATTTGTAAAATTTTTTTTTTTTTTTGGGTTGCCTATTTTTTTTTTTTGGGTTGCCGAATCCAATTTGATGAGTACCCAATTAAACTACCAATAATATCTAGATCACCCATCCTGATTCCCCAAAAGAGTTGCTATGAAAAGGATTAAAACAAGAGCCTATGAGGATATTCTCGTGGTAGCCCAAGCCAAAAACAATTGAACTTCTTTTTTAAAAAACAGCTCACAGGTGCTTCTAATATATTATCCCCCTAAAACGTAAACACCCCCTAAAACGTTTCAAACCTTTAGAGAGAAATACACTCACCTAGTATTCCTGGTTAACAAGACAGTAGGGAAGTGCTGTATGCAAAAACGTGTGCCGCTGCAGTTTCCGTTCACAAGAGATCTGAAGTCTACACAATTGTTTAGGATGAAGTTGACCAGCAATTGTAAACAAAGGCAGAAAATTGCCTTTATGTTAACCCATTAGCATGGGAATTTCCAGAATAAACTGCAAGGTCATTATACTTATACATAGCTTCCAAACACAAGAAACATTAGTAACTAACCAATCTAATATACACGAGATATATCATGTCCTAAAACAGATCGTCTTGCAAACCAATAAACATCATATTGATCATTGCCTAGGAAGTGGTGGTGTTGGTTGCTGATGGCTTCCATAAAAGCCAATCCCAGAAGACTGATAGTAGCCTCCTGTTGCTGGTTGCTGTTGTGACTGGGATTGTTGTGGCTGCGGTGGTTGTAAAGGCTGTTGTTGTGGTGGTTGCAGAGGCTGCTGCTGCTGCTGCTGTTGCTGAGTGCCTTGCCTTGTTAAACCAATCACCATGTGCGTAGGTAGGGGAGGTGGAGGAGGTAGCCCATTGGCACCATACCCATAAGCTGTAGCTCCCATCATCACATTACTTGACTGTGCATATGAATGAACAAGTGGAGGTGGTTGAGATAGTGGAGGTGGAGGCGGAGGTGGTGGAAATTGATGATGCATCTGAATGGCCTGAGATGTGGATTGTATACTTGTACTTGAGGTTTGGGATGATGTGGGAAGCTCGTCAGGCAAAGGATGCTGTAGTCCTTGTGTGAAGTAGTTCGAACTGACCATATCAGAAACAGGCATTGGTTTCTCAAGTTTGGATCTTTTCTCTGGAGAGAAGACAGGTAAACTGGGTGCATAGCCACCACGCTTTAGGCCACCACTCATAGAAGCAGCTTCTTCAGCAGCTAGAGATGAGAGAACGGAGGAAAGCATCTGCGCAGAGGATGTCATTGCAGCTAGCTTGGCAGCAACAGCTGCCGCTGCTGCTTTCTTGTTGTCATCATCTGTTGAGACTTTTGGGGTTGCAAAGGAAGTCAAGGGTTGGGGTAAAGAATGTTGAGCCTTGGTGGTAGTGGTTTCAATCTGATGTGTTGGACCTGGTTCTTCGACACACATTTCTGCTGATGCAGTGGGGGTAGTTAAAGAACCGGGACCAAGGACTGAATATGAATTGAGCCTCTGTCTGAAATTGGTTGCTTGCTGTATATGGGCTTGAGCAACCTGAAACATACAAAAAAATCAGGTCAGACAAATAAGTAAAATAACAAATTACAAAACTAAATTTCAAGTTAGATGGTTAAAAAAAAAGTCAGCACTAGCAGAGAAGGACAAACAGCAACCTATGACTCGCTGATACGAATACGATCACAAACACTGTTTCAAGAAATGGGGTTACTATATCCACTATCCTGCTTACTTTGAATATGCTTTCATTATTATTCTAATGGGGAACATGCAGTAAGTAATCCAGGTTTCGCCTAAGTTTTAGACAGCCTTCAGTTTAAACCACTTTCCATTAACCTGGCAAGTAACAAGTTATCCTCTTTACCTTATTTCTACTACTTTTGAATGTATCATTGTCACGGACAGCCTAACTAAGGGTTTTCCAAGCAATGTATCATTGTCACGGACAGCCTAATTATGGGTTTTCCA
The DNA here is from genome assembly GCF_015680905.1 of Coptis chinensis. Lineage (NCBI taxonomy): Eukaryota > Viridiplantae > Streptophyta > Magnoliopsida > Ranunculales > Ranunculaceae > Coptis > Coptis chinensis. The sequence continues at coordinate 83,806,575 of NC_141464.1, forward strand.
TGCAATGCCTCAATCTCGCGTCTTTCTTTACTTCCTCATCTCTTGAACCAGAACCACATGAAGCTGGGAGTTTATTTTTCTCCCAAAATTACTATCCTTCATTTGCTTCCAGCATTTGTAGCAAAATTTGGACTGCCTAAGTCTCTTGGCATCTACAAAGAAAATCAACACAAAAGCTAAAAAAAAAAAAAAAAGAGGACCACACTCTAAATGTGCTATATCCTTAAAGAAATGGACTGAAATACATGCATTATGGATGTTGATATCACACTGCTAGCTAAAGATGAAGATACAGTATCTAGATAGAAACAGTACTTTCAACACCAACACCTAAAAAAGAAGAAACAATAGAGAGGGAGTGGAACCAATCAAGTTTAGTATAAGGATGATAAATGTATTAAATAAATAATTAGAGCGTCCAATGGAAAAGATGGGGACAATATAGCAATAGGCCTAAATAATACATGACAATAATGTTATTTCTTGAAGCAAGAACAGTGAAAATATTTAACAGATTTATTAGAAATCTACACCCAAACAAGTCTTTCAAAAAAAAACTAGAGACATTAATTACGTGCAGAAGAATTAAGAAAAGGTATGAATTGAGTGTTGAGTACTTGAGTGTCTCAAAAAACTAAGAACATCTGAAATAATGTATAACGCCAACTGAGCGGAAACATAATTTTTTTTTTATCCGTAAAATTCATTCATTCATTAAGACTTCAAAAGTTTACAATGAGTGTTCCTCGTAGCAAGACACTACAAGCTACCAAACTTACCTTCCCAATACAAACCCATTTTACAAAACAGAAGTGTCCCAATTACATTTAAATCATGTGCATGTGCAATCATGTAGCTCCTCTTTAATCCCTTCCACAGCCTTATAGCCCCTCTTCCACTTGCTCCAAGGCCCACGTATTTCTCTCTTTCCACAAGATCCATACAATAGCACTAGGGAGATGCTCCGCTATCCATGTGGCCTTTCTAAAGAGTAGTAGCTAAACTATCTTTCTACTAAGCGCCTCCTTGATATTAGTTGGTATCCTACAAGGTTTGTTGAAAGATGTGCAGAAAAGCTTGATCACATTCTTTGAGAAGGCATAAGTGAGAAGAATATGGCCCATACTCTCCTCTTCCTCAATGCATAGAGAACAACTATTATAAAGTTTCACACCTCTTCTATTAAAGACATCTATACTTTTGATTCTCCCCATATAAAAGCAAGCCAACAAAAGAAAGCCACCCTAAAAGGAATTGAACTCCTCCATATCAATTTTGTAAGGAAAGTTATGGAACATATACTCATCTCTTAGGGTATTTCAAGATAAAATTCTTAGCCAAAGCTTGGTAGAACAACTTCACCGAGAACTCCTCCTTATTGTCCCACACCCATCACCTCTTATCCCGGCCCCAAACTTCATACCCTCTTGATAAATGATTCACAAGTATCAATCTCCCAATTGTTCAACTCCCTTCATAATATTACATTCCACTCCACTCCATTCACCCATCCACTCAAATAATCCGCTATCCTTGCATTTTTGTTATTGGCCAACATATATGTCACGAAATTGCTCCCACAATAGTGAGTCTCACACCCAACTATCATTCCAAAAAGAAACACTCTCCGGAACCGGGTGTGAAAGTAACTCCTTTGAGAAAATTATTCCACCCATTAACACCCCTCCAAAACATGATCCCATATGGAATTGTAAGTTCCTTTATAAACCACTTACTAGCTCCCTCACCGTACCTATCAACCACCATCTTTCACCATAAATACTTCTTGTCCTCCCATACCTCCACAACCATCTCACCATCAATGCTTTATTCATAAGCAAAAGTTGTTTACATCCCAACCCTCCTTAATCAATTGGAAGACAAATCCTATCCCACTTGACTAAATGAATTTTTCTCTTCTCCCCCACACTAAATAAAGCCCCTAAACAACTTCTCTAGTTTTTTCACTAGTCCCTACGGAATTAGGAGATAAGAAATAGTTACGGATGTTACTCAAAGTAGCTTTGACAAAAGTGCACCTCCCTATTTAGATAGGCATTTAGTCGTCCACCCCACAAACCTTGAAGCAACCTTCTTGGTCACTTTTCCCCAAATTGCTTTTGACTTGCCTTTAGCTCCCAATGGAAATCCCAAGCACATTGTAGGCAACACCTCCACCTCATACTCCAAGACATTTGCTATATCTACCAAATCACCTACCTCCACCACACCATAAGTTTTGGATATAAAAAAAAAAAATCTTCAACTAGGAGATCTAACTCAAACCAAGAAAGAGTATGCTTAATAATGAGTATTCTTAATCGTAGCACTAATAAAAAACATTGTATCATCCGCAAATTGTAGAAGAGAAACAAAGATAGCATCTTCCCTATTTGTGGCCTTGAACCCATCAAGGAGACCCCTGTGGAACCAATAATTTAAACTGAGGGGGGATGCTAGAAGCATACTGCATACTATAACTCTCATTTATATATCGACTCTTGAAAATTTGGTCTCTATGTCCACTATTTCAGCATTTCAAATTATGTCATTTGTACACCAACACTTTGTTCTTGGGCACCAAGTCAAAAGTTTAGTAGATTTAGAAGAATGGGGGAAATAAGTGATTTTTATTATTAATATACGCTACATTATATGGATGCCCACTACTAGATTCATGTATCCGTAAAGCGTTTGGTTTTCATTAATTGTGGTAACCTATTTATGATGTAAACACTACATAATGGGTACACAAAATGTGAATAGATGTAGAAGAAATCCTTTCTATATTCCATATATTTCAGTCTCTAATTATATAACACGTTAATAAGTTATCAGCACGCTCTAACCATCTGAGCATTTTCCATATTGAAGTGTTTTGCTTAATTGTTGTGGTTTAAAGGTTACATCCAGAAATTAAAAACACCAGGTAACTTTATTATCCTTGAAGATGCTAGATTTATGCTTTGATATATGAGTTTCAACTATAACTATATATATATATATATATATAATATATATATATATATATATATATATATATATATATATATATATATATATATATATATACAACTTTGCTATGTTATTTACACTTATTGGAGTTTATTTTGATATAGTAGTTCACTAAACATGTCAAACCTCACAAAACTCAAGTTCACCGCTCTTGATATTACTAGAAACAACTACCTTTCATGGGTTCTTGATGGCCGAGATCCATCTTGATACGAAAGATCTTGGATCAACGATCAAATAAGCAAATGAGGCGTCCCCACATGACCAAACTAAAGCAATGATATTTCTTCGTCATCACATTGACGAAGCACTAAAAGCTGAGAATCTCATTGTCAAAGATCCACTTATTCTGTGGAAAAGCCTGAAAGAAATATATGATCACCCGAAGGCGGTATATCTTCCAAAGGCTAGGTTTATATGGATGCATTTGCGAATTTAAGACTTCAAAACCATTGCTGAAGACAACTTTGTGTTATTCAGAATTACCTCATAGCTGAAAATGTGTGGTGAAGAGATAACTGATTCGGATATGATGGAGAAAACTTTCTCCACACTACATGCATCTAATGTACTCTTACAGCAGCGATATCGAGAACTTTGGTTCAATAGGTACTTAGACTTAATATCTTGTCTCCTTGTGGGCTGCGCAGAATAACAAAATTTTACTTAAAAATCACGGAGCACGTCCAACAGGATTTAAGATTGTCCCCAAAACTACTAGTGTTTCATTCTATGGTCATGGGCATAGCCGCGGTTATAAACGTGGACGTGGACTCGTGGAAACTATTACAATCATAACAACCACCAGAAGTGGGAGACTTCTGGATCAAAAGAGGCAAAAAGTCAGCAGAATCAAAAGAATGATCCAAATGAAGCCCTTTGTTACCAATGTGGTATACCTGGGCACTGGTCACGTTGTCGTACATTTAAGCATCTGGTTGACCTCTATCAGGCATCTCTCAAAGAAAAAGGAAAGAAACTTGAGACAAATTTTATAGACTATGCCACCCCAAAGGCGAATGTCACTCACATGGAGGAGGCCTCAGACTTTTACAAAGATTAAAATACCAATAGGACCAATGCTTGGAAAGGCGTACTTATATTAATTGTTATCATCTAGTATTTAATTGTGTACTTGGTTAATGGTGTTTTTGAGTTTCGTTGTTATGTTAACTTGGAACATTATATAACTACAGCCTATGAAGCATGGGCACTGACACTGACACGGACGCGGTGACATGATCATATCCTAAATAAGGGTAGGATGTGGACACGACAAGGACACCTATATTAAATGATATTTTAATATATGTTTTTGTTGATGTAATATTAGATTTTAAGTCATATCATATCAATTCAAGATTCATAAACATAGTTACAACAAAAGGGTACATAAAGACATCTCACATAACTATAAAAGTCATGTCAGAGTCCAAACCTTGTCTAAAACGCGTCCAAACTGTGTCCAAATCGCGTCCAAACTACCCTAACACGTGGGACACACGTACCACATTGGACACGTGTCCAAGCCGTGTCTGTGTCCATGTCCGACATGGACACTGGAATTTTAGACGTGTCCGTGCTTTGGAGACTACAGTTTTATAATAATCAAGCTTATTTATTTTGCATTTTTCTCATAGAATACTAGATATGATGCATCATTCAAAAGGGTTACTAAAAGAAGTCTAGCAGATTGCGCAATCACACACACCATTCTTCAAAATACGAAATATTTTTAAATGTAGCATTGCTTGAAGCCAATGTACATACAATAATAGAAGGCTAACCTAATAGAAGGCTCCGGAAGAGCAGATATTGTACTACCAAATGGAACAAAGTTCCACATCAAAGATGCATTATATTCACCAAGGTCCAATAGGATTCTATTTAGTTTTAAGGATATCCACAGTAATGGGTATCATATTGACACCAACAATAAAAATAAGGTGGAATATCTATGTATCACCTCTTTAGTCTCTGGCCGGAAGACCATTTTAGAGAGACTTCCTGCTTTCTCATCTGGTTTTACCACACAAAAATAAGGACGATCGAAGCCAATGTTGTTATGAACCAGAAGAAGTTCACTAACAAAAATATTTTTATGTTGTGGCATGATCATCTTTTAATATCCGAATCCGACAGATCCACAATGATGGATAACACTAAAAATTCAAGAAAAGCCCAAAATATATCCGAATCCGAACCCGACATACCCGAATCCGGACATACCCGATTCATTGAAAATCAACCCGAACCCGATAATCCCTAAAAAAAGTTCAAAGGATTCGGATTCGAAGCACATCCCCGTAACATGTATTCCATAAAATTGTGTTGATCCTTGTATAGACAAACAATCTGGACGAATGTGGTTTGAACGTCTAAGTGATTACCTTCTTACAAAAGGCTATCTCAATGATCCCATATGTCCACGTGTGTTTATCAAAAAATCTGAAAAGGGATTTGCAATAATTTCAGTATATGTGGACGACTTGAATCTCATTGGAACTCCAGAAGAGTTAGTAAAGACTGTTGAATATTTAAATAAAAGAGTTGAGATGAAGGATCTTGGAAAAACCAAATTTTGTCTCGACCTACAAATCGAACATCTTGCGTTGCCTTTGAGGAACCATCGACCTGGGATTGATTTATTCAAAAGAATTAACTAGTAGGTCACAATGGATGGGATATGCAGATGATGGATACCTTTATGATCCTCATAAGGTGCATTCACAAACTGGGTATGTTTTTACTTGTGGAGGCGCTGCAATTTCTTGGAAATCAATGAAACAGACATTAGTTGCTACATCCTCAAACCATTCTGAAATACTAGCACAGCACGAAGCAGGTCGGGAATGTTTTTACTTGAGATCTTTAAATGATCATATCCGAGGCACTTGTGATCTCCACTCATTGACTGACACACCAACTATCATATATGAGGATAATGTTGCATGTATTGCTCAAATCAAAGGTGGGTACATCAAAGGTGATCGAACAAAATACATTGCTCGAGCGTTCTTCTACACATCAGCTCGAGAAGAAACATATTATAGATGTCCGACAGATACGTTCAAGTAATAATCTTGCAGATTTGTTCACCAAGGCACTCCCGACATCAACACTAAATAAATTGATACATGGCATTGGAACGCAAAAGCTTAGGGGGAGCATCTACATCAGGAGGAGGAACATCTACATCAGGAGGAACATCTTCATCAGGGGGAACCTCTCCACACAATAAGATTATCGAACACCAAGCATGTGGTACTCTTTTTCCTTAGCCTAGGTTTTATCCCAATGGGTTTTTTCTAGCAACGTTTTAACGAGGCAGCTTACACGTCCAACACCATACTAAGATTGACTGAATTTGCACTTTTTTCCTTCGCTTAGAATTTTCATACTGGGTTTTCCGAGCAAGGTTTTAATGAGGCAAATCTCTTAATTCTTGGCGGTCATCCAAGGGGATGTGTTATAAATATACGCTACATTATACGGATGCCCACTAATAGATTCATGTATCTGTAAAGTGTTTGGTTTTCATTAATTGTGGTAACTTATATCACTTGAGTTGCCCCATTTATAATATAAACACTATATAAAGGGTACACAAAATGTAAATAGATGCATAAGAAATCCTTTCTATATTTCATATATCTCACGGTGTCTCTAATTATATAACAATAACAATTTTGATGATTTTTTTTTGTTTTTGCTAGTTAAGCTGTAATAGATATATATATACACAGTAGAATAAAAGTTACATTTGTTTATAGAGGAAGGGTAGCAACATTTGATGAAATCCCTGACGATGATTTATTATTTACTTTAATGTAAAACAACTTTACAAACGATAACAAAATGACAAGACTTCAAGAGATCTTTAAAAGTGAAATGATAACACTCCAAAACCAAAAGACTACCCATAATGACCATTTCTAATATCTGGGAGATAGTGACATGACAAGAAAAATTGGATCAACGTGGATGAAATGGCAACAGAATAGAGACATCTTATGTGATAAACTCATAAAAGGACAACACATAAATTCGAAGCTATATTTCACATCCCAAATGTTAGGCCAGCTAAGTTACAAGGAGCAAAGTGTTGGGCTTAAAACAACAAAAACAAAAGCAGTGCAATGAAGTAGCTAAAAAGGAGGATGAACAAATGACTGTTTTTCTGTCTTTGTTTACAGTTACCGACTTACTGTTGCTTCCACCAAAAACTGTGCGTTACTTTACCTCTAAAAGATCAATATACTGCAATTATCAAAATGCACCCTCAATTTAATGGTGAAAATGGACAATCAACAACTTTTCGACTGTAAGCCGAAGAAATCTTTTGACAGGTTTTTCACTTTTTTGGGAGGCTGATGTATATTGATAGGAGATCATCCCCGTAAAAGATCAGATTAAAACTAAATTGCTAAGGTGTGTCAAACAATCATGAGTATACACATTTTGACCATGTCCAAATATATGTATCTACATACGTATGTGTATCTATTGACATTAGAAAAGGAGGGTGGGAGGGAGGGAGGGATAGAGAGAGTAGTGATTCGTACTTGCATCTGAGTATGTATGTGATCCAGCTTTGATTCCTGAAAAGACAGATTTCTGAGAAACTTAAATAAGTAGAATAGCAAATGTAAGTATGAAAAACCAAGTGGCCTAGGCCTCCAGAAAACCTGCTCTTGAAGCGCTTCTTTAAGCTGACCAACTAAGGCATTTCTAGATGCCTCAACACTTTCAAGTTGCTCCATGCACTGGCGAAAAATGTTTTCCTGCTCCAGTAGTTCATTCCTCAACGTTGGTACCTGTTGGTTTCCTAAATAAGAGGGCACACGAATAACTATCACAGGAGAACACAGAAAGGCAATTATACGGAAGACCGCAAATAAAATTGAGTCCACTGTACTCAGAATCATCTCTTACTACCAAACTCCTTATTAATTAATATGACATGTCTCATAAAGGTTACCCAGGGTAACAGAAAACAAATGAGGGCATGAGTGGGAGTTTACCCCAACCTCTATTTTACGTGTGTTTTCCCCTTGTTAGACAAACAGTCCCTCTCATGAAAACACATTGTTTACCTCCCTATCAGTTCGATCTTTTGGAATGAAGTGGTTCTTAACATGGCGTCAGGCTGGCAGATCATTAGAGGTCATCAATTAGAGTCTCAAAGCCTTAAAGGATGTATAAAAGCCTAGAACTGGTACGAGCAGGAAGGAAAAGTGTTGAGTATTAACTATTTATAGAAGAAATCTAATTCCCCCCTTTGCCTTGTTGTGAGTGGAGAAAGCCGATTGAGTGTTAGTGTATTCCCAGGATTGTAGTTGAAATCTAAAATATGGATTAGAATCTTAAGTATGATTATGATAGTGGTTAGGCTAGTTTGAATTGGTCAAAAAGACAGCTGAGAGGAATGAGCTTGGCAACATGCCCAAGAGATGCTAAATGCAAATGGGCCGGCCAGGAAATATATTTTTAATCAGAGAATGGGCCCATAGGCAAAACAAAAGTTTCCAACTACGGTTTTAGTTAGTCCCGGACTCTCGAGTGGGAAATACAACTGTAACCCGTGGGACTTGAACTTGTGTGCAGGACAAGCAAACACGATTTAAGTCATTACCAATATCCACTCATCACAAGTTCACAACCACATCATGTTCTAACTTGTGCCATAATTTAATATATTCTTACAACTCTTTACAAATTCAAACAAAAAACCATAAACAATAACCAAGCATGTGATTTCACTGACTTGCATGTACAGTTTTAGATTGTGTACCTTCCAATTAGGATATGAATGTGCATATCATGAAGATTAAAATGTACATGCATCGAGGTCTGCGCATGTGTATCATGCACGTGCATAGTGGTCTATGCATGTGTGTTAAACTAGTAGTTCAAGCTTCCATCAACGACAATGATACCGGAACCAAGATAAATCACACAAATAACACAAGATTCGAGAATTTCAGAAATAATTACTCGCATAATTATTTACGATCTTTAAGTTGAAGAAATAGACTTTAAAGATTTTCAGGCACTCTGCATGGTTTTATGCACATGGACAGCTAAAGAAAACAATTTTAGTAATAATATTGAATTTTGATATGTTTGTGCATGTGGTTGACTGTGGAAAATATTTTGTGGTACTTTGTGTTTTCGAACACAAGCAAAGATGTGTACAATACACGTGCAATAAGATCTATGCATGTGCATACGCACACTGTGGAAAATATTTTGTGGTACTTTGTGTTTTCGAACACAAGCAAAGATGTGTACAATACACGTGCAATAAGATCTCTGCATGTGCGCACGCATGTGTGTTCTGCATATGCATGGTGATCTTTGCATGTGCAATGTACTTGGCTTTTCACATAGTAGTACATGTATAAAGGTTTATGCATGTCTGTTTTACACACACAATTGTCAACTCGTGAATCGTATCGAGAATAGTTTTCATTTTTTAGCGAATCGAGAATCGTATCGATTCGTATATCGTAAGATTCACAAAATATATAATATATTGGTATTTATAGTAATATTCATGTATATAGTAATACATACTCCATTTGCAGTAAGATTTGAATGTCCATAACTAGAGATGGGCCACCTATTTATAAAGAGAATAGGATGGGCCTATCGAGAATAGTTTTCATTTTTTAGCGAATCGAGAATCGTATTGATTTGTATGTATATCGTAAGATTCACAAAATAGATAATATATTGGTATTTATAGTAATATTCATGTATATAGTAATATATACTCCATTTACAGTAAGATTTGAATGTCCATAAGTAGAGATGGACCACCTATTTATAAAGATAATAGGATGGGTTGTGTTAAAAGGAATTTTATATGCAATTCTTAGTTATATATATTTAGAACACGGCCCATATAAAAGAAACCCAATCAAGTTAGAAACCCAAGATCTGGTTCAGTATGTTCTCAACCCAGCCGCCAACCACACTAAACAGAAGGAAACAAGACCTGAATAAATCAGATCAAAGAAAAATTATTGAAGAAGAAAAATGCAAAGCTAGCACCCTTCTCCTTCTCTCCTTCTGTTTTTTTTTCCTTCTTTTTCTGGCCTTCAATGTTTTCTCGATCTGTTTGAACTCAAAAGTTCGCATTTTTTTTATTTTTGAGAATCGTTGAATCGTAAGATTTTGCGATTCATTGATCGCAATTTTTGCAAGCTATGAGTTTATGATACGATTTGACTCTTGGACCCTTCTACTCGATTCAAGTCGTATGATTCGGGAATTGTACGATTTTGATAACACTGTTTACACATACAAAAAGGTCTACTGCACATACGCATGTGTATGAACGTGGAAAAGTGAAGTTCTTTTATTTCACATGCAAAGTGGTATATGCATGTGCACATCACACATGCAATGTGGTATAGGCATGTACACGTCGTGAGCCGCTGGAGAAAAGACGTGGACACGTGGCAGCACAAGTTTTAAAGTTAAATAATAATGTGTAAACTGACCAAAATAACCCCCACCGAACACACACCCCCCAAGTTTAGTAAAAACTTATGCCTAAACTAGCTTTTGAAATTATCCTTCAACCATCATTAGAAGTTTGACCCTTAGAGTTTGTCCTAAAACCATAATTCAAATTGCCCTTGCCCTATTAATTCAAACTCCATAAGTCAAATTTCTAACTTTGCGATTTTTAATTGGGCCTTTGTATGCATCGGCTAATGGAGTTAAGATATTGGGATTAAGGCCATGACTACATTGTTACACAAATAAATGTGACCCCAGGCTGTGGAATGTCTTTGGGCCGGTGTTTGGGCCACTTTAGTAATGGTCAATATAGGTTTACTGTAACGATCCGCCTCATCCTGTCAGGTTAATATTGTCCCCACTTAGCCACTGCGTACCTCCAATAGCGTCTGGTTTTATCCCGAGGAGACTTCCCAGGAGATCACAAGGTCACACATCATGGGATTGCTCCCACCTAAGCACGCTTAACTGCAGAGTTCTCGCCATCCTGCAGCCAAATGTGCATAAAAAAGCCTCGACATTATGAAATGATGGATTACCTTTATCCAGGATCAAAGGTGACTCCCTAAGCAAAGTGGGAGGCTCGTCATACCCACCCACCACCCCACACCTCCTCCACCCCAAAAAAAAAAAAAAAAAAAACCCCTCACAAAATAAATTAATGATGTGCTGTGCACATATCAAAACCCCTAGCATGACTGGAAAAAGGGTGAATGATGGGGGCAATGACAGGATGAGGAGCCCAAATCTTGTCGAAAAAGGAAAGAAAGTCTCCTGTATGCTAGCAGAGACCAAGCACGAAACAAGGAAGTGATACACATCTTCTTGGAATAATGAGGTGACACACACACACACACATCAATTTACCACACAAACAAACAAATATTGGAGAATTCCTTAACTTCACTTATAGGTATAACATGCTTTAATTTGGTAAAATCTTGTGGCAAGGAAGGCGTCAAAATGTATATCTTACCATGCGTTGAAGCATTCTCAATATCTTTCTCCATTTGTTCCATGCGATGTACTGCAGCATTACATTTGCTCAGAGCATTATCTTCCTTGAAATGTTCGTCGTGTAATGAGTGAAGTGCAGAAACAATTTTTTCCGGCGTGCCTCCAACTGCCAATTTCTGAATTCAAAGTAACAACCATAAACACCTTCTGTGTTTTAAGTTTACAACAGAGAACTAACATGCAGCACATTCATCTGATTCACAAACAAACTGAGATATTGAATTGAAGTTTCTTACTATTCTTATTGAATGAGCATCCTTCTTCACTATTTTTATGGGATTCAAACTCTTTCCATTGTTCTCTAGCAAAGGAGGGATGTCTTTACCCAGCATTACATCTTTGAGACTCCGACCACGAGATCCGAAGACTTTCCTTTCGTCCCATATGTCCACCTGAGTTTTTAGTAAATTAAAACAAAAAACAAAAAACAAAAAAAAAATACCAACCATATAAAGATACATGTTGCCGCCAAAGAAAATTGTTAAACATTGGCAGATTCCTTCCCCAATCTAGGCTGCTCTGTGTGGTGAACATGGTCAAGTAAAAGTAGGTCATTTATCACCCTGGACTCAAATCATTCAGTCTCCACAAGTTTTTTTTTTTTCAGTATTCAGTCTCCCCAAGTGACAAACAAGGCTAACCTTTTTGCCACTACAGAGCCACAAAAATTAATCTAGATTAGTTGACTACGTGTATGTAAAATTAGCATTTGAAAGCCTCATCTGTATTGCATTTTTTACCCATATGTGATAGACATTTGAAATCAAGACGGTGAATCTCTAAAACCGTATTGCAAAAATCACTGAAAGTCAATCAAGGTTTTCAGTGGCCCATCGGTCAAGCTTTGAGGGCTTAACCCCAAGGTCTTGGAATATATCACCACCTGTGACGGTGAGGGGGATTAAGGTTGTAGGGGTAGATTTTAGGATAATTTCTACCAATAAACGAAATAAGGGAAAAGAAGAAATTTCAATAAATGCAGTATAATTTCAAATGTTCACAAACCAAAGCTCCACTCAACAGAAGGTTTAATCAACAAATAATAGAGACACCAGAAATCACTTAATGAAAAGGGGGGCATTTACCAGCCTGGAGACAGCATTCTTCCCAATGTCATCACCATTCTCAAATACATCTTTGAGAGCTGCTGGTAGAAACTTCCAGAATTCATTTACATACTCACTTCCTTTTCGCCTACTATTTTGTAAGATGTCATTCGCCAAATACAGGAAAGAAACACGTTGCTCTTTTTGTGAACTGGTGAACAGCTTATCCCACGTTTCAACAACCTGTTTGGCTCTCTTCCGATGAAGAACACACCACTGTGACAATGCTGCTCTGATGTTAAGTAAAATCAACTCAGAAAAAGGTCACAAGCACAAAAACTATATAAAAGGGGGAGTGGAAAGAACAGAAGGCATCCACCAATCAGAAGAAACAAAGAAAGACAAGAACAGCACAAAAAACGGGATGCAAATAGAACTGCTTTCTAAATCAATACCTAGCAACAAGTGCCACAGCTACCTAAATATAAATGCTCAAGAAAATATAATAAAGAAAACAATATCACTATACACCAAAGATCTATTAGAACTTTTGGAAAATAAATAAATAAAAAACTAGCCAAGCAAACGAAACTAACAAGCAAAAATTATGTGGAACACAAGCCCAGGCTGCAAATCATAATAGGCACCCATTACCAGATAAGCAACACTTGAAGACTTCTGAACGACTCTACTTTCAACTTTTCAAGAATATTAAACGCAGATGGCCAACCCTAGATTTAAAGTATGATGACAAATTTCAAACTGGACATGAAATTTCTCATAGGAATATCAGGGTAAATCTAAACGGCTAGGGACTATCGGACTAGGCATCAGATACACCACTTCTCAAGATAACTATATATTTGGGCAGTTGCAAGGCATTTTGACAATAGAAATCCATATAAGTAATAACTAGTTACTAATGAAAAAAAAGGACATAGGTAACAAGTATACAAAATCACAAACCAACTTTAATGGACTAGATAATGGCTCCCAATAGATGCAAGACCATCAAGGCTACTGTACGTTATGGGTTGTTATCAATTATTTGAGACTTGAAGTGAGAATGGAGCGAACAAGAGAACCTGTTGAAATGCAACATGTTTATGTTAGGGGAGTTTTGGTAGTTGAAATATTTTCTTTTAACCAATGGACTTTTGTAAAAGTTGAAAAAAGGGAGTTACAAGAGAAAATATGTGAATAAAATTCAAGCATGGGTCTTCTGGGTAAGTGACTAAAGTTTACTGAAGCGGGAAATGGGCCTTGTATTATAGACCTCTCTCCATGTTTCATCTAAAATGGCAGACTCCTTGCTCTCACCTTTAATAGCGGATATATATATATATATATATATATATATATATATATAGAGAGAGAGAGAGAGAGATTACGCCTTTTAACTTCACTCCCGTTTCGGTAGGATTGCTCCCACGGACCCAAAGCCGAACTAGTTTAGATCCATTAGGCCTTTTAGTTTTGTTTGTGTTATTCTTAGGGTTGTGAAGCTACAAATAGCTATACACAACAGCAGCATGATTATTTAGACAAATATCAATCTCAAACCTATTATCCTTCTTGTTTTCAATTTTCAGTTTTTTCTATAATATTATATTCTAATTCATCTAATTCTTAATCTATTTTCATCTATTCTAATCTCAATGAGATCTCTGAATCTCGTTCTTCTAAATATCTATCTTTGTTCTTCGTTAGGGAGAGAGCGAAGGGATATTTCTCTAAACCCTAAACCCTACAGTCCAACCTTCTCCTAAAGAAATAAATAAAACACGAATCAGACTGATCTACGCATCAAATCAGCGACAATTAGTTTGTGACACCTATTTCTCCTTATGTTTGTGTGTGTGTGTGTGTGTGTGTGTGTGACCGTATCAAAAGGTGACTTGTGTGTTCAAATAACATCTGATTCACCGTCTTTGATGTTAAGTTTGGAAGGTGATGCACAAACTTCAAACAGATACTATGATTGAAAGATTGGGTAGCTAATCTACAATGACATCCCTGATACATGTGCAGTTTGATTTAGGTCAAATGTGAAATATAAAAATTTGTGATATAGTTCGAGTGTAGTGAAGGATACATTCAATGCTCTGTTGAGAACTGTTGAGCTTGGAAAGCTTGTCAGTTAAAATCTGTCCACTAAAAGCGTTTGTCATCTTTCCAATTGAAAAGCAATCATCTAATATTCCTGAAACAGAACATTAGGTTAAAAAGTATTTAGCATTTGAACGGAACACAGAATATAAATGCTGATGTCAAAAGAAGAATTATTTAAGATATGGAAATTATTATAAGGACATATGATAAAAACTAATGTGGGAAAGAAAGATGTAGTAGTGGTAATGATGGAAATGAAAAATGTAGCAGCTTAAGTAAAAAAAAATATATATAACTATGTTGGCTTGAGAGAGTTGCTTTTTCAGATAAATAAACAATCGAGGTTGATTTATTTACTTGTAGATAAATATTGAATTGTTAGGGAAGATGAAGTATCTTGAAGCCCTATCCTAAAATATTTCGGGGGAATGAATATTCGGAGTTAATTGAATTGAATTGCGAACACAATGGCTGGCGACGTACCTTTTTGAGTTCCGAGCACTTAAAATCTCTTTCGGAAAACAAACCCTAGTTTATGGTGGGAATTACTTTACGCGGGGGAGAGAAGAAGCCGTTACTTCGATTTGACCTAATTATATATTCTTCAGAAGCGAACCAAATTCCGAACCCCAAACATATTTTCACAAAAATAAAATTCTCTTTCTTTCGTTTTTTTTAGCATGTGCTCCTTTAGAGTATTTGTCTTTGGGGCCTCTCCTCTTTGCAAATTTCATTAGTCTTTGCACCCTCCGATTGTTCTTCAATGGTCAGTTAAAGCTCCAGACCCGTGTTACTTAAAAGTTAAAACAAACCGTCGATTAAAGCCCAATTATGCCATAAATCTACTTTGATTTTTAATTTTCCCATAAATCATTTTTTTACTCATAATTTCGGCTCAATCACATATTTTCATTAATAATTTCGACTCAAACACACATTTTCATTAATAATTTCAGCTCAATGACAAATCGGGTTGATGTCATTATATGTAAATTTCAAATTTTAATAAAAAATATATAAATGTAAATATATTGACACCAGCCACATATGGGACTTGTGGCGAAATTAAAATTGAAATGGACTTAGGGCGAAATTTTTTGGAAATTTGAGCTCTCAGCCCAATTATTTATACTTAAGATGATATTGTGATTAGCAGGACTGGCTCTGTGTTTGAATGGGCCCAATGCAAGGTCTGCAAAATGAGGCATTTATTTTATTTTATTTTTGTGTGGGTTTTAACACTATAGTTGGTTTTTTCAAACTTAATAGGGCTTTTATTTTGGTTTATATTTGGGGGACAACATTGCCAGGGGGCGTCCCTAATGATTAGTCAAGATAATATTTTTCATATCATTATGGACTCGTTGGGGGCTTAATCTTGGTGTGACTAAAACAAATATCTTAAAATAAGTATCTACTTCTAAGATCTGGCATATATATATATATATATCAACTTGCAAGGGCAATTGGTATTAGGGAGGAGTTATTAGGACATATATTACAAAAACATGTAATAACACTCATGATTGTTATGGTATTTATAAGTTTTAGATTTGGCTAGTTTTGTGTACATATGACATTCCAAATACTTTAAACATCGTCACAACAAAATTATTCAAATCCGGAACTGGTAACCCCATCAAATGTAGTTAGCAAATTAATTTTTTTATTATTGGTTGACAAATTATTTTTACCATTTTTTTATATTATATTTGGCAAGTTTATAAATTTGTTAGTATTTGTGACAATGTTTGGAATAGTTGGGAGATCAGTATCTATAAGTTAACATAATCTTAAACTTATAAATGTCTTAACAATTTTGAGTTTGTTTACGTATTTTATAAGATATGTCCCTAAAATCCCTCCCTTGGTACTAATAGATGTATCTTTTGTCATATATTTTGCTTGCAAGCGAGTTGAAAAAAGTTGCATAAAAAAAATAATAATAAAAAGTTTAAAAAATCATTGTGAGTTAACTTTATTATGAGGGGTTTTGTATACTTGTTTTGTGTATTTGCATTTGACCACCAGCTTACTTAAAATTAAAGAAGCAAATCACTATTTGACCAATGCACTCACAAATATTGTTTTACAATATATTGTTATCTTTAACAATATTCGCATTTGACCATTAGCTTACTTAAAATTAAAGAAGCAAAACACTATTTGGCCAATGCACTCACAAATATTATTCTACAATATATTGTTGTCTCTAACAACCATGGTTTTTGATGATCTCCAATTGCACTCCCTTTTATATCTTGGTGGGTTAGGTATCTATTGTGTGATTGATGTCTCCATATTTTCACTTGTTACTTCACATATTCCTACTAATAATGAGTTTCAAAACCACATTCTCATAAGTTGTGGCAAGCACTATACTTATGTGTGAGATTTGATAATGCCACTAATGCATTGGAATGCATTGCATCTCTGTCTATTTGATTTTGGCCTCAAAACCACAAAAAAGTTGTAGGCAAATGCATACTATGATAAGGTTGTTACTAGTATAAGGAAGCAATTCGAGTTATATGTTCGTCAAACAGTAGTAGTCAGATGCTTACACTAGTTTGGACACACAAAAGATATCCTTTTTGCTATTATAGTGGAAGGACTTGGACAACACGTGTTAGTAGTGGAATAACGTGATGTTCTCTACCACCTATTGTAAATGATGCTTTTGGTTCTCCTTACAAATGTAGGCTTGATCAAGGGATTGGGATGTTTGGATTGAATTGACCAAGTTCGTATGGACGAACTACCTACGTATCAAGTTCTCTATATGGGGGAACTTGAATCACGTCAAACGTAGTTCCTCATCCTCTTTATATAGGTAAGATGATCGCGCCTCTTGCTCTCCCATTTCATGTCAAATCCAGGTCTTCATGTCACTTATGAGTCATGATGGCGAGTTATGGATAATCAATGAGTTGTGTGCTTGAAGTTTTGGTCTTGATGGGTGTAATAAAGGCTTACGTTACAAGCCGTTGTGGAGCGAGAGGAGTGAGCGCTATGGAGGTCGCTTCTTAGTGAGATCGCCTACTCGACTCGAGTCACTTTGAAGCGAGCTCGAAGGTCGAGTACGGGAGATCGGTTAGTGGTAACATCACTGTGGGCGCGAGTTGTGGAAGTTGTTTGCCTAAGTTGAGTCACTATGAAGCGAGCTATGAGGACGAGGATACAAGGTTGGTTGTTAGTTCTGTATATGTTGGACACGTATGTGGTATTCATTGGATGTGAATATTACTCCCTCACATAGCCCCATCTCAGTAGGTCGTTTAGTACATTTTAACGGTCTGCTGAGAGAGAATGTTTGCATGTGTGTAGCATATGTGTGGAATAATAACCGCCTTGTGTTTTGTGGAAGTTGAAAAGACAAGACGTAAGGAGACGTGTCGGGCAGGGTTTAGTGCAATGATGGCCTGCATTGGGAACTGAACGGGCGGCATGTATAAAACGGTTTGGGGAACTAAAGAGTTATTGTTTTGCTTCATTTCCTTCAGATTGTTGAGATCGTTGAGTGCTCAGGTTAGTTCAATCTATTATATTTTTCCTCTCCTCATTTGGTAGTTAAACCTTGCTTGTTAGGTTTTTTCTTTTTTAGTCTTCAAACATGTTTGATTTCGATGATACACGATCGGAGGAGGTTATAGTAAGCAGGTCGTTAGGGTTTGACAGTGAAGAATAATATGTAAGATCTAAATCTGAAGTTACTTTGGATAGTAGCTCTGGTCGTTGTGAGGGGTTTTCTTCCAGTGGGTTGCCCCCTAGAAATGTACATAAGTGTGTTTTGGTAAGTTTTGGGGATTTGAGGGATGCTTGTGGTATAGATGCTAGCGACCTGGAGATACATGAAATTGGGGATGACGCTTGACACTTTAAGCAAAAGCAATACGTTCATCCCACATGAATATATGTGGTGGTTGTTTGTGAGGGGCAATTGCAAGCTGGCATGAGGATACCGTTCTCACCACTTATCTGTAATTTTTTGAACTTTTGTAAGAAAGCACCTTGCCAGTTCATTGACAATACTTGGCGTTTGTTGAGAGTGTTCGACCTGTTGAATGAGCGATTGGGGTACCGTATTGAGGTTGTTGATATTATTGAGCACTTCGCTGTGAAGCGATCTTGTGCCAATAATTTTAGTTTGCAGACGCTAACGGGAAAGTCGAGCGTTTTGGATAGTGTGAGCAACAAGCCTTGGGAGAGAAGGTCGTTGTTGTTAATTGGAAATTATTGTGCTAGTGGGTTTGCAATTCATATTAGGGTTTACAATTGTTCTAGTATGTTTTTGTGTCATTTGTTGTATATTTGAACAATATTTGTTTGTTTTGAACTGACCTTGGAACTAGTTGTTTTCAGAGGTCGCTATATCCAGTCGTACTAATCGGGGAGTGATTGAGAGGTTTGCTAAGTTTAGTAGAGCCAAGAAGTAAGATAAACTGGCTGAGGTAGCTGCTTTCTTTGTGAAAAGGGGAGGTCGTGGGATAAGGCTTAAGTGGACGAGTCAAAAGAAAATGACTCGTGGTCAGGTCGATAGTGAGTCTTCTAGCTAGTTCGTTATGGGGAGGGAAGATAGTGGCGTTCTGACCAGGGAGGCTAGAAATAGGAGCCGGAGCTGGCCTTTGAGGCTTGTGGGAGGTGCTAGGGCCTTTGGGGGTGATGGTGGGATGCCCAAGCTTAGTGGTGGGAATGGACACCATTCTGGTTCTGATCTTACTTCCCGGGAACAAACCAAGAGGCGAGCGCCCACTCTGGTGGATGTAGATGAGCTGAGAGTTTCAGTTCGTGAACCTGAAAGTGTGTTAAAAAGAAAAATTGTTGCTGACGACGATAAGGTGGCTAAGGCAACTCGTCTGGAAAGCATAATGAGGGAGGATTATGGTCACCGTTCTATAGGGAAGAAAACTGGGTGTTTTGATGAAGGTTTGGGCTCTCGAGTGAGGTCGTTCCAGAGAGTCGATCTGGGAGATGATGACCTGAACCCACTCAAGAGGGAGAAGGGTACTACTGATGTGGATGTTATTTCTCTTGCTATAAGAGAAAAGTTTTCTGGCAAGGGTAGTTACAACACCCCGTTTTTTTTTATATATATTTACTAGTACAATAAAAAAAAAATAATAATAATAGCTAAAAATAAAAATGATACAAATTAGAAATAGATAGGGTAAAGAGGATAAACCTCATTCCCTATTTTCGGGGGTTTTCAAAAAGGGGAAACAAATATACGAGTTTGAACGGAGAAGGAGTTTTACGGAGAGACAAAAAAAAAAATAAAAAAAAAAAAATTGTTTTACTGAGAGAGGAAAAGGAAGGTTTTTTGCTAGAGATACTGATAGAGTGTATAACCAGTGAGTATATATTTTTATATTTTCACTTAACTCATAGTTTTTGTTCCTAATATGTTATTTAATATTTTTATGAAACTTCTTTCATTGCCCTCATTATTTTATGTTCGTTATGCTTATTCTACATGTTTTCGAATTTGGAATGATCATACTTGTCGAAATTTTAAATTGATTTGTATGGTTTATCAACTGCCTATTATCATTTAAATCGTTTAAATTGTTATGAATTGTTAATGGTGGATATAAGTAGTTGTTTTGTTACCTATTAAATTCTTTGGATGATCATTTGGGTTGTTGTTTGAATTTAACATAGTGATTGTTGGGTTGGTGATTTGGGTGACGTTTTGTGTTGAGTGGATATTGCCAGTGGTACTGTTGAAGCTATGAAGGAGTCGAACTCGATTTTGGGAAAGTGAGGGGAATCGAGTTTTGATAATAGCATAATGTGGGGTTTTTATAGCGACCAAAATCGAACTGTTTCGGTGGTGTTTGGTGGTTGGTAGAGGTTTTGTTGAAGCTCCGAAGGTCGTTAATGGCATCGAAATCGGTTTTTTTTTTGAGGGAATTGAGTTTTTGTTCTGTCAAAAGTTTGGGTTTTTCGTGGGGAGTAAAATCGGTGGGTTTAGAGGGGACAAAGTTTGGTGGTTGATGGTGGCTGATTGGTGAAAGTTTTATCGAGTTGTTGAGGAGGAAAGAGGTAGAAGTTGGGCTTGGGCTCTAAAGTATTTTAGTTGGGCTTGGGAGGTGGACCAGGCTTTAAAGTCTTTAGTTGGGCTTGAGAGGTGGACCAGGCTCTAAAGTCTTTTAGTTGGGCTTGGACCGATTTATTTTATTTTTGTGGGCTTGGTCATTTTTATTTTAAGTAGATTGGATTCTATTAATTTAGATGAGCTTTGATTAGAGTTTGTTTTTGGGCCAAATCTGTGTCTGGTTTATAATCAAGTTTTCACATAGTTAGGGTCAAATTCAAACTCTCACCAAAACATGGAAAAATGAGTTTTCATGTGCTTGACAATCATCAAAATCAAGTGATAAATAAATTATTAAAAACTGTAACCCATCATCATTCGTCAACGGTGTAATGTATGTAGCCTTGATACAAAAATCCTAACACCAGCACTATCATATGACTCCTCGGTCAGACAAGGGAAGAAATTCATTATTTTGGCACAACTATGGAATTCAATGCTACATCTCAACGGCTGACCTAATCTTATACTCAAACCAGATATCATACAAAAATCTAGTGGAGTGAATCCCAACTCTCCACGAGGGAAGTGAAAAGTATATGTACTATCCCACCATCTCTTAAATAAACCATTGATATAACTCTCTGAATGTCAGTATTATTGTAAGATATGTCAACTAGATGACTGAAGGGAATCGCTAGAATTGCATCCCTAACATGGTCAAGTGCACCGACTTTTTTAATAACATCTTACCACGTCTTAAGCACGTGGAGTGCACCGAACCCGATACATAACACATCTCTGATGTACGTAAAATAAAACTAAAATTTAAAATAAAAAAATACGTATTTAACTACTACTGTTGGTAATATATGAAATTAAAATACTTACATGTAGTTCAAGAACAACTCTTGAAACATGCTTATCATGAAACATCCTAGACACCGGTCTAAGATGGCTGAAATCCATAGCCTCATAAGAAAATTCAAAATCGACTTGCTGATACTGAAACAACAATGGATCGTCCGGTTCAGTTCTCTGATTTCCAGTTCTAGACATGCTTGGTTCATCATCTAGATCACCCATGGGATTGCTCCAAACTAGTGCACTATTATAACTGTTTTGATTTTCCTCATCGTTACCACTCCATTTTGTTTAGTTATTATAAACGTATTCGTCGTCGGAATTCATTTTTTTGTTAGAACTAGAGAAACTATGTTGAAAACAAATATGTGAAATGACAAAAGTCTGACTGTTGCGCGACATTTAAACAAGCATAGCACGCAACATTGGTAATGTCGCGCGACATTACTAATGGCGCGTGTGATATGGTTTACAATCATATTTACGGTCGATATTTGCAACTACTTAGAGTTGGTCAAAATTTGCGTCTAGTTTCTCCAAATTTTATCTTTAAATTTGAAGAAAATACTACCACCACCTAGAGATGCTCTAAAGATGATGGTATCGTTTGCCATGCCACACTTTTGGTGACTATGCAACCGCGCATTGTAGGGCATTTTTTTTGTTTGAGCCTTTGAGGAACAATGATGCCGTTTTGGCGGGTCGGGGTGCAAGTGAGGAAAGATGATGTTGGGTGGGCGGGTGCAGCGAAGGGGTTTGGAAGCGTGGACCCACAGAATGAGGTTGATAGTTTTGGGGAAAGTAGGGTTGAAGATGGACCGCAGGATCAAAATCAACGGTCAGAGAGACGCGTCTTCTTATAATGGATGTTATCTAAGGAGTCGACCTGAGCTCACACAGACACTACTACTTTTTTTTCCATCACGGACCCTCTCTCTCTCTCTCTCTCTCTCTCTGCGTGTGTAACCAACTCATCAATTTGATTTTGAAACAAGGCAAGTAATCACTCTGTTTATTTGGTGTTTACGAACGTTTGTTAAACAAACAAACCCTAACACAAGCACTTAATTCCGTTCTCTCTCACTGGGAATTTGCTTCTGTGGCTTTAAGTCTCCTATGATCTGCTGTTCCCGCCTCGAGTACAGGTTTGTGCCACTAATTATCACAGATTATTATAACTATTATAATAGCAAGAACAAAATTAGTTTGTAATCTTGAAGAGTTTTCTACTTAATTTACCTCTCAGTTTGAGGCAACGTATTCTGAGTTCGGACATGACAATAAAAAGAGAAACTCGTTGCGTACTACACATTCCACCTCACCGAAAGACTCCTCCTTTTGCTTTTAATTTCATTTTACTCGCTGCAAATATAATCCACTTTGTTTCTTAGCATTTCTGAACCCCCAAAGCTGCTTCATTTTCTTGTTTGCCTGTCTATCTGCCTGCATTTCCATACCACCATATTCATTTATTTTTATTTTCTTTCTTTTAATATACCACCTATGCAGATGGCATCATGTCACCAACCCTCCCTTGTGTATTTATAGAGATTAACTTCAAACGGAGCTCTGTTTAACAAGCTGCATGAACTCCATCTTCGATTACTATTCCTCATATCAATAGAACTTGACTTTATATCATGGATGAGCAAGTGATTGATGCTGAAGATAACCGTGGAACATCAGATGTTAGGAGTCATGACGGTGAAGAAGAGAGGTCGGCAGAAAACTCCTCAGATAAGGACTTAAACTCTCAAGATGAAGACGGGGCAGTGGCAGCAGTTGAACCACTTGTTGGTATGGAGTTTGATTCAGAAGATGCCGCAAAGTCTTATTACGATGCTTACGCAAGACGCGTGGGTTTCAGCACTCGACTTGGTCAGTACAGCCGTTCAAAGCCTGATGGCACGATAACCACCCGAGAATTTTTATGTTCCAGAGAAGGTTTAAAAAGAAAAACTGCAGATAGCTGTAACGCCATGCTGAAGATAGAGAGAAAAGATTCTGATATTTGGGTGGTTGCAAAATTTTTCAAGGAGCACAACCACTCGACGGTCACTCCCAGTAAAGTGCATTACCTTAGACCTCGTAGGCATTTTGCAGGGGCAGCAAAGACCATTGCTGAAACTTATCAGGGGGTGGGAGTTTCCTCCGATGGGGTCATGTTTATGTCCATGGATGGAAACCGCATCTCTGTCGAACCAAATCGCCCCGCCAGGAATGTTCCCCCTGTAGAAGCAAATCGCCCAGCGAGAAATGCTGGGTCCTCAAGTTATGGTAGATCTTCTAACAGAAAGAAAACCATTGGGAGAGACTCTCAGAATCTTCTGGATTATTTCAAGCGTATGCAGGCTGAGAATCCTGGCTTCTTTTACGCAATGCAACTCGACGACGAGGGCCATATGACTAATGTTTTTTGGGCAGATGCAAGGTCAAGAAATGCTTACATTCACTCTGGGGATGTTGTTACTTTTGACACTATGTACAGACCTAACCAGTATCGGGTTCCATACGCGCCATTCACTGGTATGAACCATCACGGGCAGATGGTGCTGTTTGGTTGTGCTCTAATCTTTGACGAGTCTGAGTCTTCCTTTTTGTGGCTCTTCAAGACTTGGCTTGAAGCAATGTCTGGTCGTGCTCCTGTTTCTCTAACAACAGATCAGGACAGGGCTATACAGGCAGCAGTTGCTCAAGTTTTTCCCGGAACTCGCCACTGTATTTGTAAATGGCACATTTTAAGGGAAGGTCAGGAAAGACTTGGTCATGTCTGCCATACCCATCCAACTTTCCAAGGGGAACTTTATAAGTGCATCAACTTGACCGAGACGATTGAGGAGTTTGAATCATCTTGGAGTTCTTTAGTCGACAAATATGATCTTAGGAAAAATGATTGGCTTCAGGCCTTGTATAATGCTCGTAGACACTGGGCCCCTGTATATTTCCGTGATACTTTCTTTGCCGCAATCTCCATGAATCAAGGGTATGAAAGTGTTAGTTCATTTTTTGATGGTTACGCTAACCAACAGACCACGCTGCCCGTGTTCTTTCGTCAGTATGAAAGAGCTTTAGAAAATTGGTTTGAGAAAGAAATTGAAGCGGATTTCGAGACAATCTGCACCACACCAGTACTGAAGACTCCTTCCCCAATGGAGAAACAAGCCGCAAACTTGTACACGAGGAAAATATTTGCAAAATTTCAAGATGAATTAGTTGAAACATTTGTTTATACTGCAAATAAAATTGAGGGGGATGGTGCAATTAGCACTTTTCGGGTAGCAAAGTTTGAGGATGACGACAAGGCATACATTGTCACCTTAAATGTTCCTGAAATGAGAGCAAGTTGCAGCTGTCGGATGTTTGAATTTTCAGGCATTCTCTGTAGGCATATATTGACAGTTTTCACTGTAACAAATGTACTTACTCTCCCATCTCATTACATACTGAAGCGTTGGACAAGAAATGCCAAGACAGTCACTGGATCAGATGAGCGTAATGGGGAGCTCCAGGTTCAAGAGTCCATGACCTTGAGATACAACAATCTATGTAGGGAAGCTATTAAGTATGCTGAGGAAGGGGCAATAGCTACGGAGACTTATCACGTGGCAATGAATGCCCTCAGAGAGGGTACAAAGAAGATTGCTGTTGTGAAAAAAAGTGTTGCAAGGGTCACGCCTCCTAGCTCTCACAGAGTAAGCAATCATGAAGATGGTAACAAGAAAACCCCTACTTCTACTTCGGATATGACTCCTTTACTGTGGCCTCGGCAAGATGAAATCACACGTAGATTCAATCTTAATGATTCTGGAGCTTCCACACCGCCAGTTACTGATTTGAATTTGCCTCGCATGGCCCCTGTTTCTCTTCATCGGGATGATGGCCCTTCTGATAATATGGTATGGAAGGGAAATGCTTAACAAGTTCTTCATTCTATCTTTGGGAAGTTAATTTACTGACCCATAGTTGATGGTTTTCTTTCAAGACACGCTGTCGATAAGTTTTGAAGAAGTTGAAATGAATTTGGACACCAGACACGTGGTAACTCTTTGTTTATTTGTTTCTTTCAATTTATGCAGGTCGTTTTGCCTTGCCTCAAATCCATGACTTGGGTCATGGAGAATAAGAACTCACCTGCGAATCGAGTTGCTGTAATCAATTTGAAGGCACAAATTCTCTACCCTTGACTTCATTTCATTATTGCGTATCGGTATCATGACCATTAACCTATGTTTTAATTGCATAGCTATAGTCAGCATGCTTATCTAGTTCTGCTCATTTTTGTTTCTCATTCCAGCTGCAAGATTATAGCAAGAACCCTTCAGGAGAATCAGAGGTGAAGTTCCAGCTTTCAAGACTCACGCTGGAGCCTATGTTAAGGTCTATGGCTTATATTGGCGATCAGCTCTCAACACCAGCAAATAGGGTGGCTGTTATCAACTTGAAGGTAATCCCCCCCCTCCCCCCCCCTACATTTTCTTGCCAGTGAATGTGGAGTCTTTCATTTGAGGATTTTAATGTTTCACCAAGTTTCCCTGAACCGTAATATCGTTAAAATCATTTTGTGTGTTTGTATAAGATGTGTGACACTGAGCTGGATTTCACCTTGTTCCTCAAATTTTGGATTATAAGGAACAAAATCCAACTCAAGGAGCAGTGCGTCACCAACTCGTGTGCAACTCCACTGTCAACTAGCATTTGTGTGTGCCTTCATCTGTTACTGTTCATGGCTTTGTGTATTATATGTTCATATGACTCCGTTACATAGGGGGACAAAATTATATTATACAGTTAAGTAAAGGGCCATATACTGTCCGTAAACCCTGTGTTGGGGGTCATACAGAGTCAAAAGGAGGGCTAACTACAGAACACACCAACTACATTGTTGTTGTTGTTTTTTGTTTTTTTTGGGGGGGGGGGGGGGTTTACTCAAATTTATCTTAATCATTTTACTGTTAATTTGACAAGATTTTTTTCATGTTTTTTACTTGTTCAGCTACAGGACACTGAATCAACCTCAGGAGAATCAGAGGTGAAGTTTCAAGTTTCTAGAGATACACTTGGTGCCATGCTGAGATCAATGGCTTATATAAGAGAGCAGCTCTCTGTCACTGTAAGTGTGTTGCCGATCTTGTTATTTGCGATTGCATGTATGTGTATGATTTGTGTATATATATTTAGTATAAAACACAACTCTCATTCAATGGCTCAAATAACTGTACCACTAAGGTGGCAGTGAATAAAATAATACCCTGAAGATGAGTGGATGTGACCAACTTTCATGTGTTCTTTTCTATGAAACTTCTTTTCAATAAGCAGTATAAACTTTCTTAGTTTTATACTGTGTGGATCAACGGAAAGTAAGCTAATGGCAAAGGAAAAAAGCAGCAAAATACAATTTCATCTGCTGGAGGGAGAAGACGTTCTCTTTAAGTCTTTATGATTGAATTAATTTGGATTGCAATTGCCATTACCTCTCTCCAATGAAGAAGAGCAGTGTGGACTTATTCTGAGAAGTGTAAGGAATGTGTGATATGATATGGGTCAATGCGTGTCAAGCTAATATTTAAGCGGACTACAGGACAAACTAGAAACTGTCAGTTCTGTGTTTGTAGAGAAAAATAGAGGCACCGTCTTCTAAAGAAGTATGTAAAGAAAGAGAGTTCGATTATTGGTCTGGCTTTGATTTTTTGTGCCATCATCTATCATGTAATTCATCACTTGTGTTCTTGCACGCACAATAGTGGTTTTCCTTGGCTACAACACATCAACACCCTTAAAATAACCGATAGTATAAAATCATGTTGGAATGCCAAAAGCTTCTTGTGGCCACCTGTATCAGACATTAGTTGAGTGTGTATGTGTGCATGTGCTTGAACAACTTTTTAAGTACTCTCTTTGTCTACCTAACATGATTTCTTGGCAGGGTGAGCTGCAATCAGATCCATCATCGAAGAAGCTGCGGCAGTAGAAGACTAGGTGTTTGTGTTTAATAGACAATTGTCCCTTGTGGCAGCTATCCAAGTAAGATGTATTTTACAGAATCTGACCTTTCAGCAGTTTCAGTGAGTTGAGAGTCCTTGAGCGTATCTTTTTATGTTGACAGTATTTTTAGGTGATCGTTTCTTGTAAGCATGCGGTCTGTCTTATTTGTACATGTAAGTTGTCAGAATGTAGAAAGGAAAGCAAACAAAAAAGAAAAAGAAAACTTTCTTATTCAGAATTTGAGAAATGTTGGACTTTATCCAAATTGATTGTATTTAGCATTGTTTAATTTTCTTTTATATCATTCCACTTTGTTGGTTTCCTACTTGGTCTCAGATCAACTGATCATGGTGCAAATGTTAGATGCTATTTTTGAAAATGTGCAACACACCACATCCACAACCACTAGGAACAGTAGGAAGTTATCTTCCATGGCAGATATTCATGTCAGATTTACTGATGTGCCTTGTGAAAACAGGTGGACATTTGATATATGTTTTCGTAACAGTGGATGAATGGCACTTCCCCCTCTTAGAGACTCTTTAGTCTTGACAGTGGTTTATGCCTTTCTCATCAACTGCTGATATGGACCTGCTATGCGGGTTGGATTAAAACATTTTGAAGGAAAATTGTTTTAACCCATCCTTCCCATGCCCTTCAGTCTTGGGAAATCAAATCTTTTCCCTCTCAATCTCCATTACATCATTGGATGGATTGCTATGCGGTCTGCCGGACTCATAGGTGAACTGCGGGGTATGAATCAAAGCATGGAGCGTCACTGCGTTAAGCAGGACTGTAATTTCTTTATGGCTCTGGTGGATGGATGATGTTAATAGACGCGCACATGCGTTGAACGTCAATTGACAGCATACCATATTACCGTAAGACGACGAATGATCACA
The DNA here is from genome assembly GCF_015680905.1 of Coptis chinensis. Lineage (NCBI taxonomy): Eukaryota > Viridiplantae > Streptophyta > Magnoliopsida > Ranunculales > Ranunculaceae > Coptis > Coptis chinensis. The sequence continues at coordinate 83,835,083 of NC_141464.1, forward strand.
TTTACATTTTCACATAAATGTCCCATCTTTTTAACACTTTTAGGCCAGTTTTAGATAAAGGAATGATCACATTTACATTTTCACATAAATGTCCCATCTTTTTAACACTTTTAGGCCAGTTTTAGATAAAGGAAAAACATGAATGTTCTCTTCGCACTTAAGTTGTAGAAATGAAATGAAAGCTATAGAATTGCCACTGGAATGGAAACTAAATTTTGGTATTGTTTGGTAAATTGGGAAAAAGAAAAGAAAACCAATGAATAGAATAAACTATGTTTGTTATGAAAGAAAAGGAAAATGGAAATGAAATGTGTTTATTGAAGTTTTTCATTTTTCTCTTTCCTAATTTCTAATTCATTTCATGTTTCTTTTTGCAAGTGTGGACTAGCAAAGTCAGTCAAATCTTTGGGGGATGATACACCAGTATCAAAGAGTTATTGATCTCATTTAAAACACGTTTGTTAATCAAAAAAATATATAAAAATGTTTGATATTCAAAAACTAAATAAATAAAAGGAAAACAACCCTTTTCTTTTTCTTTTCCTCTCATATACCTCGGAATAAAAAAAAAAAAAAAAAAAAAATCCTATTTCATGGAATAGTTTTATAACAAATACACTAATTTATGGAATTTTATAACAAATACACCAAACTTATGGAAAAGATGGACTAAATCGTATAGTTTTTTTTGCTACGCTACCTAAGACACCCGTACTAGATTTGCAAGTACTAAATAATAATAGGTGAAACCTAGGGGCAAAGTTTGGGGGGCAAAAAATATTTGAATGTAATACTGGAATTGGGGAAATAATAATAATAAATAAGAGATCCGATATTATTGGCAGAAAACAAAAACAAAAACAAAAGCAACGAAATAGCCAGCGCCAGCGCCTACGTTCTTCTGTTTCTGCTGCACCCAACGTGTGAGTTCGCAGTATACTCTCTCTCTCTCTCTCTCTTGTTGGTTGGAAAGGGTGCCCGCCCTTTCTATCATTATCATCTTTCTTTTATATTCAAGACAAACGAAGCGTCGTTATCTCCTCCGAACAGCACAACATTGTCAACATCAACAACAATAAAGGCTGCTGCTGCTGATTGAGATATATATCTCAGTCGTCTCTCAAGTCTCAAGTAAAAGTGAGTAAACTTTTTGAACTCTTTTTTCTATTTGCATGATCAGCCCCATAGGCATATTATATTATTGCTGCTTATCTCGTCCGTGCAATTTCTGATCTTGCTGTAGTTTCACGCTCTCTCTCATTTAGGGTGTGTATGTATGCATCAATGTATGAATGTAGGGATTTTCTCAAACTGATTTTAAAAGCAGTATGTTCAATTTAAAAGCAGGGAAGTTATGTCTGTTTTTTTCAAAGGATCTTCCCCACCCGTTTGTCCCACAAACCGTCATTGCTCTCAGTGGGCCCAAACCTACATCAAGTATTGTCTCTGCACTAGGAGGGATGGCATCTCATTAGCTCTGGGGTTGCTCAGTGTTCTTAGTTGGGGTGTTGCTGAGGTCCCACAGATCCTCACAAACTACAGGCAGAAGTCAGCAGAGGGCCTCTCTATTGCCTTCTTGATCACTTGGATTCTTGGGTATGTATTACTTATTATTGTTTACTCACTTTATATTCTCCTTAGCAACATATCCTCTATGTCATTCTCTTCAAGATGATTTAGTTTTGACGATCATGTGAGCAATCTGATAATTTATTCCTCTACCTTTTCTCTTATGTGAGGAAGTTCATTTTATTTTTAATCCAAGTACTAGGTTCCCCTACCTCTGGCCACTTTTTTTTGGTACTATAGTGGTATGTACAAGTAATACAACAACAAAGTGAGACAAACGACGAAGTAGGGAGTAAAGTTTGGTGACGGTGCAAATACATTTCGTGCTTTTAACCACCTCAAGCGGAAGAAACTTGTTCAATGCTCGCAAGTCGCAACCGATCGTTTTAGGTCCCAAATCTTGGAGGTTGCTTTCTCCAATAAACGTAGTGCAATTGAACTCCAAACCTTCAACATATTAAATTCTTCAAACAATCATTGAAACCTAGAGAATTTGAACTCTAAGACCATTTACTATGCATTCAGACCTTCAACAAATTCTCCAGAGTTTAAATCTAAAGGTCCTAGGTGAGGATTGTGCGGCCATCTTCTAGGATATAATAAAAGAAAGGCAAAGGTTACCTAACCCAAGAGTGGAGAAAGACGGTTTTAGTTGTTACTTGTTAGGGTCGGGTGATCCAAAATGGTGTAGGTTCCAAATTCTGAATTATGGAGGAAAACCTCCCTCAAATGGGTGGAGGAAAAACCATGGGCCATGTTCGGAAAACTTCCAGTATTAGAGTCAACGTTGTACAAGTTTCTTCGAATCATTCTGGAAAGAAAACTGAAGTACAAGCTTACACCATGTGTATATGGGTTTTCCTTATGTTGTGAATGTGCTACTAAAATGAGAATCATTTGAAGTTCTTGACTTTTGTTGACTACTTCCATTGCAGGGATCTTTTCAACCTTTTTGGCTGTATGCTGGAGCCAGCTACTGTAAGTAATTTCGTTCTCTTAGATAAGTTTATCCTTTTCATTTTTTTCTAGCATTCAAGTTTTAAAGTGTTCTAGTGTGTTTCGTGTAAATATTTTATTTTTTGTTTGTTGTGAATTGGTATACAAGTTTGCTGTCACCAAATGATTCAAAATAAATCACTGTTTATATCAACTGAACTCAAACAGAGATTGAAATAAATATTCTCGACATTCTGCATTATTCATGTTTCAAAGGAAAAAAAAACCCGTCTTTCTGTTATTTCTGAAAATAGTTTCAAAAGGTAGGATGATTCCAATCAGGCTTATTAATGACAAAATGCTTGAATCTGGAAAAATTGTCACTCAGGTTAATAAATACAAATATTGATTCTAGTGTTGGATCGCAAACTGAGTGGTGGAATTTCTTGGAATCAATGATTAGAGTTCAGGGTAATGAATCAAAAGAGCTTCACCTGATAGATGGAATTGTAGAGCATGGATCAGGATGAGTTACTGAATTTCTTATTCAATGTCTGAAAGCCATTGACCAGGACGATTAATGAATAAGTACTTAAATCTGACTGATGAAGTACCAACTAGGCTGAATGATGAAAACAAAACTTTTTCAATCTAATAGCCAAAAAAAATCTATTTAGTGATTCACTGTCTTGATGATTAAAATTAAGGGCTTGGAAATATTGGCTGGATGTTACCTTTCATCAAATACGATATCTTGTTCTGCCTCATCATGTAAATGGATGCCATGCACGTTGTATTTCCTCCTACATACGTTTGATGTTTGATTGTGTGAATATGACCTCTGTCAATTGAATCTGCAATATTTCTAAAATTGAATTTTACTCAACAAGTTGCCTATCAACTTAAAACTTTATGGATTGTTATCAAATCAATTTATAGCTTTAATTTTGTTCCTCAACAACAAAGGTCCCATTCTAAGACAAAAGGCTTATGAGATAATTGGGTTATAAATAACCTTTACTAAACTCTTTCTTCTTTATTTTGCAGCTTCCAACCCAGCGCTATATGGCGATGGTAAGAGTTTCAGCTAGAATCTTTATCATACTTTTAGAGTAATAGGTATTGTTCAAGTAGTGCAATTATTGCTAGACATACGAAGGTAGTATAAATCTGGCAGACTTATAGTCCATTGATAAGAAGCGTATGGGGTTTTGAACTGTTCACAAATAGGAGAGATCTCTTTGACCCATGTAAAGGTACTTAGCTTCGGTTGATTGTTAGAATTGTCTGATTAAGGTACATTTTGGATTGTCGGAAGTGTGAACTGTACTTAACTCAAGTTATCTCTTTGCGCATTTAAATGCCCAAATTAGGAAAACTGTTCAATGGGTAGGATCATCTGAGTTGTTCGATTAATAATTATGGACTTCACACATAGTTTTTGAACTAGAGAAGTGTATCCTATGTATTACTTAGTTGCAGCAGTCCTTGTGCTACATTATTTTTACCATTTTTTTTCATGTCTTTATGAGAGATTATGAAGATAACTTGTTATTGTACTCCGTTGTGTTTGCAGTTGTACACTATAACTACTTTGATCCTTGCGTTACAGTCCATATACTATGGTCATATCTATCACCATCCAAAAGCCAACAAACGAGGTCTTCTCAATATGGTCAGCTTTTATCCAGCGTTACATTTTGTCTACTTTTCATTTATTTATTCTGCACCTACAAGCCTATTTGCAGCCATATATTGTTGTAGGAAGAGCACAATTTATCCTACATTTTTATAAATGTAAATCAAAAAATGATGAGATATATAGTCCCGCATGGGACATTTAAAGCCTTGCTTCATAGTTCATAAATTCTCCACTCTTTTCCAATTGGTTTTTAGTCTGGAAGCTCCAAAGTTTTTACTCAAGTAGTACCCAGATAGTTGAGACAAATTGTCATTTCAGTTACCAACACATAATCTGGGGACTTCAGCTTGGGCCCATGAATGTCTGGCATCCTATTTCACAACTTCGAGTTTTTTGGAATATCAGTCGTGTTGCTGAGCTTATCTTTCTAAAATCATAACTAGTCATTTCTTTTGTAGTCTTTATATGTTCACTGGGTTTACTTGTAGAACAAACGAATTTTGAGTTAAAATGAAGAATCCTTTAGTAAAATTCTATTGGAATATATTCTAGGAAACATGCGTTAGGTACAGCAGGGTTTAGACTTCCTTGATGAGTTGGAAATTTCATCTATTTTTCAGTTACTGTCCATGGCTTTGGAGGTGATGAATCAAAATTGGTTTTCTAGATTTGAATTATTATATCGTGGAAGTTGTTTTTCTTTTTTCTTTTTCTACTTCTTGTAGGGTCTGTTAAACCATCCCAGCAATGCAAAATGTTAGAAATAACATGAATTCTTGTAATAAATAGAGTAATTCTTGCATTTATGCACACAACTTGCGTCTCTAAAGAAAGCTTAGACTTTGAGAAAATTAAGTCTGAAAACCTTGACAGATATGAAATATGTTAAGTGACTATCTGATTAATGTCTCACTTTTCATAGTTTGCGAGGGAGTCGTGTTCCTTGAGTTAATGAAGTTAGTATGAGTCAGATTACTAATCTCCTGTAGCTGGAAGAATGTCTTAAATTTATCACCAAAACCATAGAGGAGAATATTTAGTGGCCTGCTGGTCAGGCCTTGTGGAGTTGGCGCCTGAGGTATTGGGATCACGAAAAGCTATGTAACACGAACACAACATATTTAAAAAATAATCCATTTCGGATACGTGGACACATATTGTATGTAATACACCACAATTTTTGATATTTCACCGTGTCAGACACTTCGTCTCCGTGTATCTGTGTCAATGGAACTTAGACGAAAAGGCATAGAAATAGTAGTAAAATGCCAATATACATAAAAAAATGACATTTTCAATTTGGAACATTCATCTTCAAGTCACATCAATGTAGTTGCTTAAACTCTTCCTTATTCATTGGCTGGAGGGTTTTCTTCCTCTCTTAATGGTCTATGCGATGACATAACCTTTTGACTGTAATACAGGTCCTGAACCTTTTCATGACAGAGCATAAAGATAATTGTATCGATAATAATGTTGATGCGGAGCAGGTTAAGTTTGGGGACAGCTGGACGAGAGGGTCTGATGTCTCTCAGGGGGCACCTCGAAGCTCACCAATACCTGTCATTGCCCCTGTTCTTCCACGATATGGTTCTCTTGGAAGAGAACTGTACTACATGTAATTGTTTCAATTCTATGTTGGTAAAATTAATCTGCTGAGAATCTGAGATCAGGAATAAGGATCACAAACCTCAATCTCAAGCATTAACAGGTGTTAAATAATTCGTTGGACTACCTAAAATGAATCTATATAGTTAAGGAACTTGAACACTTGAATAGAAAAAAAAACGTCTTGCACTTAACGTCGTTATCATCCGACTATTTGTGCTCTTCTTCTGTTTACTGGAGTGATGGAAATATAGTACCTGGTCAGACTGTCTGACATGTTAAAGCTACAATCCATTTAATTAGTGGAAATGGTGGACAGAAGTGAGGCTGAGGGTTAGCATCTTCTCACCCTCACTAGCTTGAAACAACTATTAACATATCTGCCTATGTAGGATTATATACTGATGCACAGCACGTAATTAGGATCATATACTGATGTAATGTACCCCTATGTAGTAGAAGTTGCTGGGTAGTAAGGACTCTAAGGTTAGACAATAACTTTGGCTATCACAAGATGCTATATAGTATATAGTAAGTGGCCACAGTCAAGTCAATTAGCATCAAGGGTTACACAATGGCTAACTACATTTAGTTTCCAAAGTGGTCACCCTTAAAACAAATTTCTGCTCTGCCGCTGATTAATGGAATTGATTGTTGTGTGGCAAATAGCCAAATACAGATCAACTAAGGTTGCCGGATACAGTAAAAGGGAAAATGAAAAAAAGTAGTAAAGTAATTAAACCCTTCTGTTGAGAGTTTCCACTACACTCGACAAAGTTCTTTAAAATGGAATCTTTCATTCATGCATTTACGTGCTTTTTTATTACTCTTCTTTTTTAGAATTCATATATTAATATACTGGAGACACTGAATTGGTCAGGTCAGCAAGGTCTTTATCAAAAAGTCATACACCTGCAGCAGGGTCTGTTCTGGCACAAACAAGTGACTGTGGGATAATTCTTCCAGTTGCTATTCATGATTCACATTCCATAGAAGAGCCCTTGCTTGGTGCCCTTGTCTCTACACAATCTGCACCACCATCAAACACTAAAAGCATGCTATGTGTGGTGAGTATAGAGGATACAATGAATTATTGATAAAATTGAATTGTTTTTGTGTCTCAACTTTATTTTGGTTGCAGATTTCTGCAGTCACATTATTTCTTAGTGGCTTTAATCTCCATATCTCCACTACTAACAGACATACCAGAATAAGAGAGGAATTTCCACAAGGAGTTGTGATTAGAGTAGGAAGAAAGCTCTTGCAGGTAAGTGATTAAATAGCTTTAGTTCTTTATTACAAGGGAGGGGTTGGCGGCCAGGGGGGGTTGTTTTTAAATCTGGATGAGTCTTTAGTCTTTACTTCTCAACGATTCAAATTATGCAATTTCGCATCATGCCTAAATATATATCTATAAGACACCAGCGCAAAGAGTGGCCCATATCTGCATTCACAAGCTGCAATGGAAACTAATTTACTATAAATATTCCATAAAGTATTATGCAATGGAATGGTCCTGTTTTTGCGAAGTGCCTCTTCATATTTTGTCTGTTTTTCTTGTGTTTTTTTTTTCTCAGGACAGTGCCACGTCAGTATTGAGGCATGGGGACGATGTGAGCAGTGGGATCGGGACCTTCTTTGGTTGGGCAATGGCAATTATTTATATGGGTGGCCGGCTTCCACAAATTTGCTTAAATGTGTGTGCTTCTTATGTTTTGACCTCCTCTTACAATAAAGTTGAAGTCATTTTTCGTTCTTAACAGATTTCCTGTGTTCTGTTCTGATATCTTCCATTAGTCATTCCACAACGATCTTTATACTAGTTACACTTTTATTTCGATACTCGAAATACTTTTTTAATCCTTTTTCCTAATGTCTTCTGCTCTGTTTCAAAAAGATAATTTTTTCCAACTTTTCACTTATCGACTAGACCTCTACTTGATAACTGTGGTTAATCAAAGGAGGAAGAGTGAGGGTCCTAGTTGGTGTTTTTGTACATTCTTTTTGTTTTTGTTTTTGAGTTTCTAGTTCTCTAGTTTTTAAATCTTCACTAGTGAATTGTATTGGTTCTAATTTGTTTCGGTTTTTAATATGTTTTGCAGATTAAGAGAGGCAATGTTGAGGTAAGACTTTCTTTCTTGTGGCATGATTTCTGTTATTGTACCAAGGGACTCCATTCCCTGCTGACTGGCTGTGGTCATTTATAAATTTCGATATTATCCTGGTTTAGATCATATACATTTTAATGGGTAACCTTATAGATCTTTTTTCATGATTATTCAGGGTGTCTGGTAAATAGAACTTTTGTATGGGAAAGAAATCTTGCGTTTGAGTTGCTTTTGGTTGCACGATTATGTTTTTAAAACATTTCTTTGTGGGTATAGAAATTCCTAATTGAGGCAATGAAATATTAATTTGCACTCTGGTTGTAAAGAAAATTTTACGTGAAAATTTTCAGCACAGGAATATCAGGACTCCCACCACATAAAGACCTATTGAACACATAATTAATTTTCTTTTCCCATTCTTTACTTTTTCACAAGTCAAGATGTTATTTAAAAATAATAACAAGGACATTGACAGGGTACCTGAATTGCCTAGAGTAGTTGGGAGAACGGTTATGTCCTTTTGATAGCTATATGTAGACCGTGTAACGAATTAACATTCTCTCTTTCATTATGCAGGGGCTTAGTCCCTTAATGTTCATCTTTGCGTTAGTTGGAAACATGACCTATGTTGCAAGGTGAGTGCTAGCATTACATGTTTTTCTCTACATTTCATTTCTGCTCTATGTTGGTGGGTTCTGGTTTATGGATTATCAGTGTACCAACTAAACTTGATTGCTTCTTGTAGCATACTCGTGAGCAGCATAGAATGGTCTAAAATCAGAGCCAATCTTCCTTGGGTGGTGGATGCAGGAGGATGTGTTCTTCTAGACACTTGTGTATCCTTGTTTATCATATATAATCATATTAGGAGATTGAACTTTTAGAGAAAATATACTTGATTTAATTAGGAAACATTTGATATCATAGATATTGTTTCTAAATATGTAAATATAAAATTAAAAAATATTTGAGTTTGTCTACCCCGAGGATATCTTCATAGGGACGAGATCCGAGACCGTTGGATGTGTGATCCAACGGTCTGAAAATAAAAAAACAAATTCACATTCTCTCTCTTCCTTTTTGTTTTTGATTTTCGGACTGTTGGATCACACATCCAACGGTCTCGGAACCTTCATATTCTCGTGGTAGCCCAGGCCAAAATATTTGTGGAAGCTCTGAATATTGAACCTTGACAGCTTTTCCAGATACTTATTCAATTTGTGAATTTCCGTTATTGGAAATCCCAGGTTGTAATGAATAAACATTCAGATTTAATGACTCCTAGCTGATTGGAATTTCTTACGGCATTCTCTCTCTTGCATGTACGTGTGTGTGTAGTGCACGCATGCGAACGCATTCTTTCTTCACAACTTTGCACCTATTAAATGGAATAACTTTTGATTTGGCACATTATCCTTCACAATTTGCACTTTATCCAAGTTTGCCTTTTCAAATTATATATTCAGTAAAATAATTGACCTATTCTTTTACTTATTGCTACAGTATTACCCGTATAAATCGCTCATATAAATTTGTCTCGTATAATTGTTCTAAACTTTTGATCGTGCCATGTATTTGGTCAGCACGACTAATAGGCTAATAGCTCATATTTTAGTTAACTAAGATGTTCGTAACAAAAGATTCAAAGACTGAAGGACGACTATACCCATGTGTTTGTGGAAAATTGCATTCCCTTTATTATACACTTTAACTCGATTAGATACTAACAAAGATATACTCGTACCTTCATAAAATAAGCAGGTCATTCATAGAGATGGACGATCAAGTGCAGAGATGGATAAGGGTGGAATTTGAGCCGAGGGCTCGGAGCTCGGCTTGGGCTTGGCTCGTTTAAGCTCGGCTCGAGCTCGCTTGTTTACTATATGAGCCGAGCTCGAGCTCAAATAAAAGCTCGTGTAACAAATGAGCTTGATGAAGTTCGCTCGTTTAGTTCAAATAGCATATTTATAGTGTAAAATAACCGAGGGCTCGGAGCTCGGCTCGAGCTCACTCGTTTAACTATATGAGCCAAACTCGAGCTCAATTTAAAGCTCGTGTAATTAGCGAGCCGAGCTTGAGCATGGTAAAGCTTGACTTGTTTAGCTCGAATTCCACCTTTAGAGATGGATGATCAAGTGCTAAACTTTTGAAGGTTTGATAATTAATACTGCAGGTCCTTTCTCTTTGCCTTTAGAGATGGCATCATTGATTCTTTTGCTGGCGATACTATACTATTGAGGAAGATTTGCAGCATATTGTTGTGTCTTGGCAATCCAAGTTTCATACATGCTGCAGCGATTGTAGTTGAGAAGGGAAGATATGCACGGCTGCTAGCCTACTATGGCCATTCAAGTTGCTGGCGTGCTTGGATTTGATTTTGAGTTTGAGTATTTTTTCTTATGAGCATATGAAACAGCATTAGATTAAACTAGAATGACAATTCAAAACAACTTGTGCTATCTTTTTCTCTACCCGTTGTTATATGAACTTCAAAAAAATTTCACCATGAAAAACAATGAAGTAGAAACTGATTTTTGGTGGATATGTTCTTCCCACAATATAGATCGTCTTAGAAAAATCAGCGCATTTGAAGATGTCTAGACGTATTACAATTTGTTTATAATGATATAAAATTATCAACGGTTTAGATTTTTCAAATTTCAAAATAACTTTTGATAATGTTAAATATTTTTGTTTGGGCTGATTTTTCCTTGGGAGATTCTCAATTATGAGAAAACTTTTTCCTATTAAACTTGTATAGATTATTATATAGTTCTTGTATAGAAAACTAAATAAAGCAAAAAAATTAACCAATATAGAAAAGCCGAAGAAGTCAAAAGAATGATAAAGATAAGATTAAAATTCAATGTTTCACATTTGATAATTTGTCATAGGGTGATGAAGAAGTTTAATTAGTTATGGAAGTGTTTTCTTTATTTGTTGGAGAAGACGAAAACGTGAGGGAAATGAAGTGGTTTAACGTGATGTTCTAATAAAAACGTTTATTTAACGGATTAAAATAAATGAAAAACAATAGTGGGGTTTTTTTCCGCAATAAAATAATAATAGACTGTATGTGGGCTAGAATATATTGGGGCCTTGCAATTTCAAGCTTTAGTCTTTTTTTCTAGTAGGTTTTCATAGTTGTAATCTTTTACTCCAGACATATACACATGAAATCAATTGCTCTTCTAGCAACTGAATTTTCGGTGCTTCGATTTTGGATTGTTGTTCGCGGGTCTTCAAATTTATATATTGGTGGTTCGTATTCCAAATGTTCCACCTCTATTATCAGAAGATTTAGAGAAACAGTTGTTGTGTACTTGCTATCTTCGAGTATATTGGTAGGCCTTCAATTTTAAATTTGTTGGGGAAGTATTGTAGCATCTCTTTGAGAAGCTTTCGCCATGGTTAACTTTATCACTTAGAATGGCATTTGCTTTCTAGCACATATGACTTGCTACACAAATTGAATGTCTTGCACTGGAGAAGAGCATCATATATTATCGCAATTCATTGAACTACAACTGTCATGGAAGGCACTCATGGCATGCTTTTTCTTGAATTAGCAACAATTTTATAAAAGTGAAATAAAAGAATTACAATAGAGTAAATAGTGAAGTACATGCTCTTCGGTCAAATCTTAGATGGTTTCCTCTTGGGAACTTCCATTTCGATATCCATTTACAATCTGATGTGTTACCTAGCTAATTGCATGTCTAGCTTTTTGGTGGTTTCCGAAAAGTCTGCTTCCCTCCTTTAGGCAATAGTGCAGCTCCTTGCATTCCTCCTATCTTTGTTTGAAGTGTTATTGTAATTGAGCAGTCCAATGAGCACATCTTTTACTTTGTGCTTCTTCACTGCTTTCCAAGACTTGTAACATTCAGTCATCTAACTGGTGTTCACAAATTTGTACTAAGAAGTGAGCAAATTAAAACACGGATCTGAAAAGAGGGTAACAGTTTAAACCCTTACATAAGAGCTTACAGATTGAAAGCCATATCTACTTCAAACAAACACAGACGCACACAACAAAAATTTCAAAAATAATAATAGTAATTGTTAACATAGATTAAGTTTTATAATTACACCAACTCTAAAACTTGCATGTACTACTGATGAGACTCAATGTTAAGTACTTGCAAAATGAATAAGAAGTGGACCGAATATTACCTTCACGTTTGTTTGATTGTAAAACAGTTAATAAGCACATCGCTAGCGCCTAGCGGTGACAATGGAAGAGGAGTTATCACTACATTGCAAGCATGTGTCTTTAAAACTACAGATTAAAAAACCAAATAGAGTTAAAACAACTAACGGAAAAGGCATCATTATAACATTGTATCCATATCATCCTTGCAAAAACATAGTATAGTAAGGACAGAAAAGTGCAAAAGCCAGTTTTAGAATTGGTTTTAAAAATGATTGCCAAACGACCCTTATAATAGTAAAGTTTTACTTTTCTTGTTAAGAGCATTCCCAATGTAGATGTGATTTTAAACTTCGGACAGGATATTTTATTTAGTCTGAATGTAAAAAACGAAAAAAAAACGCTTCAGGTGGAGGGGAAATGAAATATCCCGTCTGAAAAAATAAAAAAATAAAAAAATAAAGAAAAATAAAAATAATAATAAAAATAAAATTGAAAAAACACGGCGTCCGGACAAAAAAAAACTCGAGACAGAATAAAATGTTACGTCCAAAGATAACAAATTGACAACTATCTCAATAGAAAGTAGGCCATTGTTTTTGGCTCAATAAGAATGACAAGTTGTATTTCCCCTCAAAGTGATTTGCATTGGAAATGCTCTAATAATGTTCATATACTGTGAGAAGTTTATTGACCATTTGTTGTTATATGTTGCTATGACAAAGAAGATGTGATTTTGAGCTTTTGTACATGTAGTTTTGAGTTTCAACAGCTCTTAAGGGATTTTCACCGTCAACTTCGTTGTTATTTCATCCCCTATTTTAGGTGAGACCTACAAACGTTAAATTCGTCAAACAGGGCAACGCCAGTTAAAAAGAAAATTCCAAAAGAGTTATCCTAAAAGGCTAAAACACTATTAAAACCCTAATACTAATTGCGTATTTGCGTGGCCTTGAATGGGTATCGACATAGATAACCCATTTCATAACAATGTGAACTTATTCTTCTTGTGTTACAATGGAATACAAGAAGTCAAACAACAACAAAAATTAAGAAAACCACCAAGAAGTTGATATCACCAAAAACAAAAAGCACCTCCGATCAATTCCTTCTACGGTAATAGCTTTTGGCAACCCATGCTTCACATCCTTTGAATAGCTAGCGCTACTGAAACATGGTCCAGACTACAATGTGATTCTTGTATCTTGTAAAAATTGATTAAAACACGGGACATGTATTCTATAAAATCTTTGAAGTTATAAATCCACAAAAAGTAACAGGAAGAGTTGATTACAACGCATTCGGCAGTCATCGTAAGATAATGCAGAACAAAACCATCTTAGCGCCTTCTCAGTCTTTAGAAGTTAAATCCATTCTCTGGACTGGCGGTGCTATGACTTCTGCAAGTTTGAAATTAAGCTGACGTGAATCAATTGACCTTTCACGGATCTCTCTATATTCTTGACATATTGCACACATGTGGCAGAAAAGGTGAGTTGTCAAGTCACCACAAGGTACTTCCTGAGTAGGATATAAATCCCAGAAAAAAGGAGGAAAAGAGTCAATGGAAGAAATTTGAATCGAACTGCTCATACATTGTCATGTTTAAATGGTTCACATGTTTCAGTGTATTAGTGTCCTGCCTGGTTTATCATCCACCCTCATACTGTTCAGTTTGCACTGTGCATAATTAATGAGACCAATCGATAAGATCAAGGTTCCAGATTTTATGCAGGATGGAAGGCATATATGGAGATCTCTAATTAGGGAAGTAAATGAGTGTAAGCCATAGCATAGTAAGGAAAAAAATAATTTTTTAGAGTGAAAAGGGGGAGAGAAACTATCACTCAAACTTATAAATGCAATTTTTCTTTAATATCCACCAACGAGATAAAATAGGAGAGGATACTTCAAACTGGATCAGTCGGCTGTGACATATACAAAATACTAAAGAAGCTTATGATCGTTCCAAACTTCCAACCAAATTTACCGATGAATATGAGAATGACAGGGCGGACATGTGTAGAGCTCACTGGTAGTAGTTGCGACCCACACTTACGGCCTTACATTTCATTGGGGTGGTCCTGCTGCCTAAAACATGTACTCACACAAAAGACTAATATTTGAGTACCTGACATAATTTCCCTTGTACCTGAAAATCTTAGATTGGTGGACGTAAATCAATGGTAGATGAAACACAGAACTGAATATGGTTACACGGTATATAAATTAGTAATGTGTATTGTCTCAAGGAAAACAAGCAATAGACACAATAATGTCGAGAGTACATTTCCTTCGAGGAAGACATTGGCTAAAATTGGAACAGTACGTAGAATAGATTGGCATGGCTACGCACAAGGATGAGAAGCACCGGGAGACTTTCCAAAATTTTCTTTCTCAAAGAAGTTGAGAATGGTTTAGGACTTTAGGTACACAAGAAGTACTCTCATTTACTAAAGTCCTTCAGTAGCTGATAGATCATTATTGCGCTTACCATACAAAACTCTAAGCTAGAATGATTATCCATGCTCAATCCATCATTAGCTGATAGTTGATCATTACTGCACTTACCATAACAAAACCTATATGTCATTAAACTAATATAATTAATCATTGTTACAGTAACAAACAAAACAGACTATTTTTGGAAAAATTAGCCAGTTTCTCATTTTCCTTTTTAATTGTTAAATAATCGCAAGAACCACAAGAGTGTCATTACTGATCATTTTTTTTAAGAAAACATCATTAAACAGCGATTTTCCACTGTTTATTCTTTTATTTCAAAAGTGTTGCATTGAATTGTACTTTTCTCAGGCAAAGCCACTCCAACGTTTGACAATGAGATCACATAGGTGCCTTCCCCCAACTCTGAAAACTCTTTCTACCCAACTCTTATGACAGACCTCTCTTATTAGTTTCATCATATAGGCTTGGTAAATAGAGTACTTAGTTTCTTTCCTCTTTTTTTGGTAATATATTTGTAACAGTGTGTGCACTGTGCAGAATCCTGCTTGCCTCTTTGATTTATATCAGCAGAGGTATTTTGATGCAGAGCATTAGTTCCTCTGTCAAGTGTTATAGGACTTTCTACACATTTCATAGGCGGGAGCCTATAGGTTCGGTGGTCAAGTCCATGGGTCGTGAGCCCACTAGTTAGTTGTTGCTTTCTTATTACTAGTATAAATAAGAGGCTTGTAGTTAGGGTTCTTCAGGGTTGATGTTTATGATTTGTGAGATTCAATAAAAGAGTTGTTTTTTAGGTTTCTTTGTTTTGTTTAATTCAAGAGTAGATTTAATAAACTGAAGCTTCCGCCAGTTTAATCTACATCATATTTTATTACACCAACAACTTTATTTTCTTCTATACTATGTCTTCTCTCATCTACTGCCGACAATTCCATTATTTATCGAATTTTCCCAAATTAATCTCCTGCCAAGTTGTTAAGGGATATACATGTTGTAAATTCGCTGAAGCACGTGACTTAATATTACTAGATTCTCAAATAGAAAAGGCACCAACATTGTTCTAGTGAGCTACAGTATATTCACCATCTTGATCTGTTATGGCCCGTTGGACACGAGGAACCTAAAATCTTAGTATAGCACCCTTTTTAGCCTCAATTAGACGAACCTAATTCTACCTAGGTAGAGCAAGTCAAAGAAACAGTATCTTTTTCAAGCTTCCTTCAGGTTATTCAACATGGCTGTTATTTAATTACCTTCAAATCCCAATGCTTTACCTTCTACACTGGTAGTTCAACAATTTGAAGGGAGATGATTTCCTCCAGAAGGGATAACTTCCCGTTAAGTATCAACAGAGTAACCGACACTAAACTAATCGTCATGGCTTGCAGATATATATCCACAGATTTATTGTGGTGCCTTTTTCTTCTTATTACTTGCGAAACGAGTAAGTATCACGATTCAACAAGTTGATCCTTGTCTATGTTTAACAAGTCCCATATGGTGGTCAATATTCTAACGTCCTTTAGCTAGATTAATAATATTTGAGCAAAGAGGCAAGTGGTTGACTAAGGAAACAGTTTGGTGTTAGATTGGCGTGCAACACATAGAAAGTATCATCAAGGAAAATATAATTTAATGAATGAAGGGGTGAACAGTTGAAAAAAAAGAGGGAATAAGCATGATGTCGTACCGGAAGATCATATTTCGACCGTAATGTCCTGCGATAGCCACATGCATAACATGCAACAAAGCATCCAGGCAAGCAACAAAGAGTTCCATCAGTTAGCATACAACAAATTGCATTAACAATCCCCCAAAGGATAAAATGGGTGATGCATGATCCAGCCAATGTTCCAGAACCCAAAAATTCAGCATTCTTTCCGAACAAGAAGCAAGGGCAAGTAAGGCCTAAGCAACCTGTTAAACAAGAAGAAATACTTGATCAACAACAGAGGAGATGCTAATTAATTAGTTAAAAATCAGATACATTATTGTACAAAAGGCTCAAGCCAGATATCAAACAAAACAAGAGTGATGAGAAGATAAGCCAGTATAAATACCCAATAATGGTGATGAGATATTAAAGAGGCCACACCTACCATGTATAAATTTGTAGAATATAGACAACTAAATATAAACAGAAGGAAGAATGCAAAATATAATTTTGTATTATATTAAAAATAAATAAATAAATAAATAATGGGAAAAAAAAAAAAAAAAGTAGCTAGGGAGGGAGCATACAGCTATGCATATCATCACAACAAGCGCAGATCCCTGAAGTCCACTCATCATCATGTGACAGCGGTGGTGGTGGTGAGCTAGACGAGGTATCATTGGCATTGCGAATAATCTCCGACTGTTCCAATGGAATATAATAAGGCGGAGGTACATAACTGCTGTTGTTCTTGTCTAGTTCCATTTTTCTTTTGAGAGAGAGAGAATATTACGGAAAGCTCTCTGAATGGGTCTAACAAGTTTGTTTATAAAGACCAAAACCCAACTCTGAATGGGACCCGTTGAACTCGGAATTCTCTTTGTTTTGTTTCAATGGGGAACAAGGAACAACAATTGTGATTTGTGAGTGAGGTGAGAGGGAATCATCATCATAAATCAATCAAACATCAACCATCGGTAAGTAATAATAATATACCATGGATTATTACAAGGTGTTAGGGGTAAAGAAGAACGCAAGCTTTCCGGAAATTGGCTCTCAAATGCCACCCGGATAAGCAGGTAAGCTTGCCAGAGACAACGCCCTTGTCAGATTCAAGCAGCTCTCCGAGGCTTACCAGGTTCTCGTCGATGACCAAAAGCGTGCCCACTACAACCGTCAGGCATCCAGTTCCAGTGGTCGTTATGGTTATTATAACCACAACAACAATAGTACCTGGAGTAGGAATGAGAGTGAGAGTAGGAGGCCGCCGCCTGGATACGGTGGAGGTGGATCTTCCAGATTTTTTGACGTAGCTCTTCGTTTTGTAACCACTCGTTATTTCCTTCTCAACGTCGCCTTTGCCAGGTAAACCTAGAAATATCTATGTATGTATTACCTGCGCTTGTATTGAATTGTATCTGTAGGAGAAGAAACTATAATTTTCCTTGTACTCGTGAAAAATGCTTTGCAGTAGTGTGTTATTGACTTATTGGGCGGGGCAACCCTCATTGAAACAAGTGGACAAACACTCTGGAAGATGAATAATTCTGGGGTACGTTATGTTGGGGATTACACCAATACCAATCGGTTCCCCACTACACAGATAATTTGTATGAACACACTTCAACTCCGGACAAAATCTAAATATCAACTACAACCTATACTAACATGCCCAAACTCACTAAACAACTATCAACAACATATAATAATGTAAAGCGCTTAAAACAACAAACCACAACACAAAGATTTACCGTGGTTCGCCAATGATGCCTACTTCCACAAGAGCCGCCTTAATAAAATGGGAAGGAAGATTACAATCTCCTTTCTCACCTTACTAGATCACTTTTATCTCTTTACGTGGTGTATGTATATCTCTCAGAAGGTTCTCTTTGTTTTAGTCCGATTCCAATCCTTCCTCGACTTGTTTTGTTCTCATTAGGTTAGGTTTTCCAAAACCTTGATTTTGGTTTTTTCTCCAAAACCAAATTCGCATCGAAGAGCAAAGCCCACGAAAATAGATTCGACCAGCTGCTTACTCTCGAGCGAGTCGCTACCAAGCACTGACACGGATCTGGCGCCACTTTGAGCTGGTCGCCTCTATGTTATCGAGCTCGAGGGATGCTGGCGCTAACGGATGTCGAAGTTTGCCCCGCTTCGGCCGGTTTTCCCTCCTCATGTGAGGGATAACTCAATAATCTCCCCCTAACAAATTGTGGGGGCTACCTCCATGCAATTGCCAAATCAACAGAGGAGGTGGCCATTCCGCAATAGCAAGAAACAAACATCAAACTTACCTTTCGGTAAGACTTTGGTCATCATATCCCACCCGCTCTTGTTCGGATGGATCTTCGATATACACAAATGCTTGTCTTCGAAAGTACTTCTAATCCAATGATAACGCATCGCGTGTATGTGTTTGGATCTAGAATGAAAACTCGGATTCTTGCTCAAGTGGATGGCGCCTCGACCGCCACATAGAACTACAAACCGCTTCGCTTTTTAAGCCCTAGTTCGTCGGGGTTAACCTCTTCATCCATAGCAACTCTTTGCAACACTCAGCTGGTCGCAATATACTCCGCTTCAGAAGTGGAGGGGCAACACACTTTTGCAACTTAGATTGCCAAGAAACCGCCCCCCGCAAAAGTAACCGTGATAACCGGAGGTGGACTTCATCGAAGTCAACATCACCGCCATGTTCCGTGATCGCTGTAGCCTTCAAGTAAGGGGCTTACTTCCACCAAAGCACAAACATGATTTGGAAGTGCCTTTGAGATATCTCAATATCCACTTAACACCTTCCCAATGCTCTTTTTACCCGGATTTGATGTAAATCGCTTACCACCCCAACGGCGAAAGCAATGTCCGGCCTAGTACACACCATGGCATACATCAAACCGCCTTTATCATGGATGCATAAGGAATCTTTTCCATCCGACCGCTTCATGCTCACCCTTAGGACACATCTCTTTGGTCATGCGAACCGCCACCAAGCGATTAACCGATCGCTTGATCCATGTCAATCTCTTCAACACCTTTCTCAATGTAGCTTTCGAGAAAGCCACAACTTTCCACTCTTTCACACGAAAGTGATCCGCATCCCAAGTATCCGCTTTGCTTGACCCAAATCCTTCATCTCAAAGGACTTACTCAAGTCTTTCTTCAAATTTTGATATCTTGTTGATGTTTGGGCCAACTATCAACATATCATCCACATACGCCAATAATAGACAATGAAATCTCCATCCGAAATCTCAACAAACGCGACAATGATCGGAAGCGACTTCTTGTATCCTTGCTTCACCATAAAGGAATCAAACTTTATGTACCAATCGCCTCGCGGTTGCTTGTCAACCCCCAAGCTCTTTTATCGCCTTGCATACTAGGTGCTCCTTTGCCTTTGACCTCAAACCCTCTCCTCGGTCGGTCCATGTAGACATCTTCTTCAAGGTCTCCATGAAGAAAAGCCGCCTTAACATCTAGTCCGCCAACCTCTAGGTTCATACTTCATGCGGCCATACCCAATACCACCCGGATAGAAGTCATCTTCACTACAGAGAGAAAAAATCTCATCAAAGTCAATTCCTTTCCTTTTCCGGATCCCTTCACAACAAGGCGAAGCTTTGTGCCTTGGGTGAGGATTGTTCTCCTCATGCTTGACTTTGTATATCCACTTATTCTTGAGAACTTTTCTCCCCGCTGGGTTTCTCAACTAACTCATAAGTGTGATTCTTATGCAAAGAATCCATCTCGCCATGCATGGCCTTCAACCATTTTTCTTTGTCCTGCACCTTCAAGTGCCTCTTGATAGTACATAGGTTTCTCCACCATCCGATAGTAGCACGTGCACGCATGTGGTGGATACCGTTGAAGCTAGTCTCTCTCTCGCCGACCTCCTTGCCCCATCTCGGCCGGTGCCTCGTGAGGATGCACTTCGCTGCTCGTGGTGGTTTCATGCATCTCATCCGCATCTTCTATACCAATAGGTTCTATCCCATCATGAAGCAATAGATTCTCATCACGAGCTTCAAACTCATGGTTCTCGTGATTCTCAATGCCTTCGCGACGCTCCACGTAGGAACTTCGGTTCAATCAACAAGATCATCGGTGAAAGCCCGTGAAGCTTCTCACCCTCCTCAAAGTCCGCTATGGTTTGGTCTTCTAAGAACACAACATCTCGACTTCGGATTACCTTCTTGTTAATCGGATCATGAGTTTGTAACCAAACTTTTCATCTCCATAACCCGTAAAAATGCACCGCTTGGCTTTGTCATCAAGCTTGATCTCTCATCCTTCGAATATGCACAAAATGCCCCGCACCCAAATACCCTCAAGTATCCATAATCAACATCTCTCGCCGACCATACTCTCTCTCTCGATAATCACTATTCGAGGCTTTGTCGGGTGACAAAGTTGATCACATGCACGGGTCAGACGCATTGCTTCTACCCAAGAGTTTCTAGGTAGCTTAGAGTGAGATAACATGCATCTTATCCTCTCTACAATGGTACGGTTCATTCTCTCTCGCTATTCCATTCTCATTGCGTGTCTTGGGAACGGTCCCGCTTCATGACGAATCCCATGACTCGCAATACTCTTCAAATGGCCCAATGTACTCACCCCCATTATCCGAAATAATACACTTCAACAACTTCCCAGCCTCTTTCCACCATGTCGTGGAATTTCAAACACGCCAAGTACTTCATCCTTGGTCTTCGTGACTATAGGCCCATATCTTTCTTTGACGATCATCAATGAATGTCAAGAAGTACGGCTCCCCCCGGATGGGACTTCACTCTCATAGACCACATAAGTCCAGTGTGCACTAGCTCAAGGACGATGTCCTTTCTCGCGGAGAGACGAATCTTTGGAAAGACACCCCGTGTTGCTTTTTCTACCAAACAATGAGTACATGTATTTAAATGTGTACCTTTAATGTCCGGCATGGCCTTTTGCTTAGCAAGAACTTCCATCCCTTTTATGCCCATGCGATTACGCCTCTTTGTGCCACGCCAGATGAAGTTTCTTCTTCTCACCAGATTCGCTGCTTTACACAAACTAGCCCTCGTTTTTGTAAAGAGAGCAAGTTTTCTTTCCTTCGGCGCTACAATGGAACCTCTCGCCGGTTCCATACCCCGCTACCAAACGAAGTTCACAAAGCCATCGCCATCTAATTTCCCAAATTAAAATTAGCTTAACCGTATGTCGGGGACATGTCTTACATCCTTGAGTGTCAAGGTGTAGCCGACATTGGTTTCTATATGAACATCTCCAATGCCTATAATCTTCGAGACTCCATCGCTACCCATCCTTACTTCACCATATTCACCACAACCGTAGGTAGTGAAGAATCCCCGCGGCGGTGTGACGGATAGGATGCTCCCAGATCTATCACCCACTCAGATCCCGACATGAGGTACTAAGACAAAGACACACCACAACGACACAATTCCCACTAGGTCGCCGACTAGTGCAGTAGTATCTCTCCGCCTGTTTCCGCCTCCTCCGCACCACCATGTCTTCATGTACACGCTTATTCTTCTCATCCCTCTTCGTTCTCGCGACTCATATCCGTGGCCTTTGGTGGCACAATAGTAACATTGTCTCTCCGCCTTTAGAGTTCTAGCTTCACCCCTAGATTTACTTCGCCATCACCTCTAGAACGAGATGGTTTTTCGCTTCGACCTCTCCCCGCTTTCTCGCGGAAAAGGACCTCGAAGTTAGAAGAGTCGCTTCTTGCACTCCTTCTAGTCTCCTCATTCAACAAAGACGTGGTAGCCATCTCCATGGTAACAATTCCATCCTTGGTCGCTCCATGTAGAAAACCGCTAATGTCTCCCAACTTTCGGGTAGAGCCTAATAGAAACAAAGCCTCAACTTCGCCTCCCAAATTGATCTTCATCAAATGCATCCGATTGATGATATTCTCAGACTTCATTAAGATGCTCGCATATCAAGAACCTTCTCGGTACTTCGTGGTTCGCAAACTTCTTAACGACTAGCACTTTGTTTCCACCCGACTTCCTCTCATAAAGGTCTTCGAAGTTTCTTCCATGATCGGGCGTCGTAGTCTCTCGGGCCACATGGTGAAAGACACCGCCGCCTATCCATTGCCGAATGTACCCAATAGCTTTTCTCGGCTGCTTTTTCCACTCAAATTTCATCGCCTTTTCTTTTTTTACTCCCTCATTCTCAATGGAAGTGCCAAGTCCTTGCAAGATAGCAAGTCTTCCATCTTGGCTTTCCGTGATGGTGTAGTTCTTCCTATTCGGACTCATCATACGAAAGTGTTCACTTTAATGGTCCATCTCTACAAGTTATTTAACCTCAAATCTTCTCTCGTGAATTTCACAAACACCTTCCCGACCAAGATTCGATAACACCCTAGCTATTCTAACCAAGGCTCGATACCACTTGTTGGGGATTACACCAATACCAATCGGTTCCCCACTACACGATATAACTTGTATGAACACACTTCAACTCCGGACAAAATCTAAATATCAACTACAACCTATACTAACATGCCCAACTCACTAAACAACTATCAACAACATATAATAATGTAAAAGCGCTTAAACAACAAACCACAACACAAAGATTTACCGTGGTTCGCCAATGATGCCTACTTCCACAAGAGCCAGCTTCTTAATAAAATGGGAAGGAAGATTACAATCTCTCCTTTCAAATCTCTCACCTTACTAGATCACTTTATCTCTTTACTGGGTTGTATCTCGTAAAGGTTCTCTTTTGTTTTAGTCCGGATTCCAATCCTTCCGACTTGTTTGGTTCTCAATAGGTTAGGTTTTCCAAAACCTTGATTTTGGTTTTTTATCTCCAAAACCAAATTCGCGGCATCAGAAGCAAAGCCCACGAAAATTAGACTGAAAAGCATACACTCGAAGCTCCAGTCGCTACTGAGACCTGACATCGAACTGGCCACTTGAATTGGTAAGCCGCCTCTGTTATCGAGCTCGAAGCGAAGCGGCTTCTTTCCGGCTGCGCTGATTCTTCGGATGTCGAAGTTTGCCCGTTTCGTCTCAATTTCTCTCCTCATGTGAGGGATAACTCCAACACGTTACACACTTGCATATAGCCTCAACCACTCTTTTTGCTCTTTCCCTTATCAGACTATTCTTCCAATTAGTGATATTGTGATTGTCTATTTTACAGTAATTTTGATTATACAACCAACTTATTGGACGAACCAAATCATACAGACAGATAGATAGATTGATAGATTGAATTTTCCAAACAATCAATAGTAGATCATTTGTACATATTCCACCTGTAGATGACCTCAAATGGGCTAATGTTACAAACCAAATAGCTTGTTAAGGCCGAGATTGGATGAATTCTTGCTTGCGTCACAACAATTTGTAGTCTTTAATAAATTCCTTGTTATAACAAGGGCGTATTACAACCATGAAACCGTAGGATTCTCTCCCACTTTTTGTATGTTTTCTCTGTCACAGGAAGCGTAGATACAGCTCCTGTAAGATGATCATTGTTAGCGTACTCTTCTATCAGTATACATCTCAGATGTATTCGATTCTTATCTAGCTTCACTACGGTGATACACAAACGTGGTATGCCATGCACGAAGATCTTGTACTGGGAAACTCTCGATTGCCGAGAAATCTCACTTTTATATCACGTTGTAAGGTCTTAATTCTACCAATTGCAAAGGAGAAGAAGTGGGGAAGAAGATGGAGAAAGATTGATAAAATTTGGACGTCTCATTATTTGTACTTATAACACTAATTTACAACCATATGTAAACATGTTTAAGCTAACATGGACTCTCTCAATTTATCTCCCAACACATTCACCAGATGTATTATTTCCTAGTGGAGAAAGATCAGCCAATCTGGTCTGTACTTAGAGAAAAGTGATATAGATTTCCCCTAAATATTGATCCAATATTTTAGAAAGATTATAGAACGAAAACTATACAACGTGAAAGCTAACGGAACACTTTCATAATTTCTGATTTTCTTGAGCTTTGTTTGCAGAAGTCATTTGAAGAAACTATCGAGTCTGTTGAGAAGATAAAAGGAAAGAAAGGTACAAGGTGAAGAGGCTCAATCGTCATTTTCTCTTGCACCTGTACTTGGTAAAGGCTGGTGTAATGGTATAATAACTAATGCTCCAGGATTATATATTCATCTGTAGTAGAGAAGACTGATTTGCTTGTGAAGCATTTTATAAATCCCATAGCGGTACAGAAGGCTGGCTATTTAGAGCATTCTTTTTCATGTCCAAAGAGAATGATTTAGTACCTCGAAGAATATAAGGTTAAGAACAGGTTTGAAGATCTCGCAGGTTGATTTGTTTGGGGAAGCAGTGGGATCCATTTGATGGTATATGTAAAGCCAAAATAGTTATCCTTTTCCACTCTAAAGGTGACGTCTCCTACCCAATCTACACGAGGAGAAATATGTGTAGATATCTGCCACACAACAACAATTATCAGTTTGTAGAAATCTGCTATGGCATCAAATCTGTCAAAGGAATGCACACTTTCAATGAGTCGTCAATGTTCAATGTTCTGAAACACTCCCTATTCTGAACCTATATTCTACATTCCAGAGCACTCTCTTCGGCTCTTATATTGGTTAATAAGAAAACTATGGAAATTGTTTTGGTATTACTAGAAGACTAATTTCACAACAAATACATTTAATCAATCAAAAGTTTGAGGACAGTGAAAGAAAAGGCCATGAGAACGTTCTAGCAGGTAACCTGCAAGTTCGGCATAAGATTGAAAGGTAAAGATAGAACTTAAGCTAAGGTGATTCAAGGGTTTATTTTTCAATTTCCTAGATACCTAATCCTCCACCAATATCACCTTAGGAGAAAGCTGCAAAGACCCTCAAAGTTTTGTAGTTTTCAAATGGCAGCAAGGTTTTTATTTCTTTATTGTATTTGCATTTTCTTTGATCACCTACAAATCGTGCGAACACCTACAAGACAAGCAAAACCCTCAGATCACCCTATTTCTAGTTCTATTTTGACCAACAAACTTTTCAAATAGTGGGCTCTCCAATTGTCACTACAAATACAAATCTGATGTACACAACAATAAAATGTGTTAGATTAAGATACCATGCAACGGTAGTCAAATTCAATCTGTCAGTAGCATCACCAACGGCCCAGATAGAAGGAACAGAAGTGCAGGAGTATTCATCAACATGAAATGAAACAATTACATAGTATGCAATTTGATCCTACATAACAAGAAAGAAAACTCAGAAGCCAATTAATACTAATTACCTCTATAGCTCCATTTTTTTTCATTTTCACCCCAGCATGGCAGCATCCTCTAGTCTTAGGTTCTGGGATACAGAAAAATCCAAGGGAATAAAATAGTTAAAAGCAGGTTTTCTAAAGGCAAGTAGAGCAAAAAACAAAAGGTGTCCACAACAAGATCAAAATAACCTTAGTATTTGGTCTACGCCCAGTCGCAAACATGATATGAGAGAAACCGTCAAGAGTTTATTCGTTAGTCTTCAGAGACAGTGACCCATCTTGTGCTTTTAGAATTGCTTCGGGAGATTCCTCGGTGTATCTGTTCTTAAGGAAACATATCTAGCCATCTAGGTGGCACTGCATACCGATCACTGGTATCCACCTCCTTCACAACTAGCTAGGAGCCAAAATCACCCCTTGCCTAGGCTAGCGCCAATCTCGGAAGCTAGCCATTGTGCATTAAATTGCATACAGCATGAAGTGATTTTATATGGGCCTCGGTGAAGAACTTAGGTGAGTAAGGCCAGGTCAACTCAAATATCACACTTCAAGCAAACAGAAACAAGGATTCAACAATAGAAAAGCACATGTCTAAATTTTCAAAAACATCAAGAAGAATTGGTTATTCTAAACAATGGGAAAAATCCAAGGATAACACCTACATTAATGTTTACTCAAAATGTAAATCAGTATACAACTGAGGAGTTAAAGCCAACAACAGCTAAATCAGTATACAACTGAGGAGTTAAAGCCAACAACAGCCTACAGTCACACATCCCCCTGTGCCTATTTCTACATGTCTTCTTTCTTCTTTCTACAGTTTCATTGACAAACTAAATCCAATTGGTGTAATGCATCTTTTTGGCATTTACAATGGTTATACTGCCAAAGTTTAGTACCTTGAATAGTACTCACCTCAGACGAATGTGTAGGCGTAGAATTGGCAAAGTGGATACTAAACTGAATTATATGAAGACAAAACTGTTATCGAGACTAGGATGAGTGTTCTCACTCAATAAAACGTCAAGGATCTTCATTCACCATAATTATACACATACCATTTATAACAACTGATTAGGCAATATATACGAATATGGAGCAACTTATAAACGTTTAGTCATTCCCTCAAGCTCATTACTGTGAGAATCAAATTGATACAAAAGTAGAGGAAGGCCAGTCTGAAGTTTCCATTGTTAATCAGACTGCTATTTTGCCACTTTTCTCAACTGATGAAACAACCTCTTATACAGTTCCACCTTTCACATCAGAAGACTATGATGACCAGTGGTTTTTAACATGCCATTTGCAAAGGAATGTTTAACTAACATCTGCATCCTCAACAGATTTCTTATATTCTGGCTTCAGCTCATATGTTCCTTGATTTGTTCCTCTCTTGTTGTAGACACAGAGCTCTTGCAGTATCTCTTTCAAGAATTGCTAACAAAATAAATAGAAGCTTCAATGAGTAAAAGATTAAGGTATATGCATATTACTTAAACAGATTATCCCCCAATCATTGCTACAAGAGTCGATAAGGTGATTGGACGAGAAGAAGAAATACCTACAGTAAAATTGCAAAAAGTGTTCTTTAATGATACAGACAAGACTCAGATGCATTGAACAACTCAATAAGTCATATCATTTGTTGTGTATGAAACACACTTTGCAACAAATCACGCTGGCCCATGGCTTGGATTACTCAGATTTTAGCTGCGTACAACAGGCGGGTTAGGGGGGGGGGGTTGGTATTAACTAGGTAACACCAGTGTGCCTTATTACATCCCCAGTCTTTCTTGGCTCAAGTCACCCAGATAATTCGGAAACAACATATATGACAGTTCAACAATTCACTAGTTACACTAATTAGGAATTTCGGTAACAAAAGTAAAGGTAAGACCAGGAGACCAGTTGTACACAAGTCTTTGACATAAGCAAACAATTCATGTTCTTCTATGTAACGTGCATACCTCAGGTTGATCAGTTTCATGAACAAGCTTCTTCAACGACCAGTTTGGTTGCCTTTCAAATAGCTTAAACATAATATCTTCCAGTTCCCCACGGTCCCTTCTTGTTCTTTTCATGTCTGATGCCTTCACTGGTGCTGTCTTCTTCTTATCCTGACAAGTTTACAGAAGACCCACAAATTTACGAGAATTACATCATTCATTCATCTAATTTTGCAAGAACTGCTAGAAAATTTAAAGAAAAGCAATTCGCAAGTCGCAACATACTTGGACAACAATACAACATAGCCCGTACTTTATGAGGAAGTAACAGCGGACTCTTTAAGTAATATAAGAAACTAAAAGAAAAACTACAAAACCAACAGCAAAATATAAGCCAAGGGAGCAGTGGGGGATTTTTTTTTTGTTTTTTTAGGCAACTTGTTAAATACCTTAGAAATGGATGAGATCAAACCAACTGTTCCAGGCCTAATCCTCATATGTTCTCCTCGGTCATTGTCAATCATCTTCCAAAATACACAGAACATGACCAAATTGAAACAGATATAAATGTTAGATTTCACTTCACACCATATAGACTGGAAAAAAAAGAGGAGGAAATGAAATTGTATTTCAGCAACCTGAATTTGCCTATTTTTAATCTTAGACTTGTCTGTCCTCTCACGACAAAGTTTGCCATAGGCCTCAATATTTTCATTATGTGGCTTCATGTCAAACTTGTGTTCAACTTTCCCTTCCACAGCAATCTTTCCTATCAATAAAAAAAAAAAGGTTAGCTTCCAAAATTGTTTCCTGCAAACGAACTCACAGCACCAAATGCTTATAGATTTGCCTCACCCGGATTCCCCTCCGCAAAAACACCCATTGGAACGAAATCTTTGAACATGTTTAAAGAGTATTTCTTGGGCATGTTTCCAGAATCAGTGTCCGCCATTTCCATCGTGAACTGATTACCATTAAACATACATAACAAAACCGTAAACCAGATATTAACCTCAGTTATATAAGAGTATAGGCTAATAATGCGCGGAGTGACACGGGTGACGTACCTAAATTAGGGTTTGCTTTCTAGGGGAATAAAAAAAAAATAGTAAGGTAAATAATATTTCTAATTATAAATGATAGTGAAAGGGAAGTGAGATATAAAACCTGGACAGAAGAAGGGTCATCGGAAGAGCGAAGAGGGTCGATAGAGAGGACAACTTTGGCAACGGGGTGTGGGTCCGAAGCGTGGGATTGCCAAGATTTGGAGACCACGAGTGGGGTCTTCATTAGCCAAACTGACCTATCTGACTTTGCCGTGTCTAGATTGCTGCCACTGCTACTGCTTCCATTGCGATCTTCCTCCATTCAGCTCTTATTTTTCCCTCTCTCTCTCTGATTTGAGTACGGGACTCGTTTTCGTTTCGCGGTTTTAAGCAGGCGAGTGACTGAGTGGATTCCCAAATGTCGCAGTTTTACATATTCGTGGACTATTTTAACGTTTGGCCCAAAAGTGAGTGAGGCCCAAAGGTATACATCAGTCGATTTTTTTCTGATATTTCGGAATCAGTATATAACAGTTTTTACTATTCCCCATTTTCTTTAATTTTATACTAGTACATAGTCCGTGCCCACGGCACTGTTTCAAATTAGGCCCAAAAAAACCCCAACTAACCGAATGATAAAAGCCCGGCCCATAAAATAGCTATTGTTGACCAAATCAACAATAATCCAGTACTCTTTTAAATTAACATGGTGAATTGCACACATCCTATAAGACTTTGGATTTGCCCATGTCACTAGCCTTTTTATTAGACAGATATAAATAGTAAACTGCTAAGGCAGTGGGACGTGACTCGTGAGCGAAACAAGAAGACAGAGAAAACAAAGGTTGTGATTTAGTGTTTTTTATGCGGAGAAAATGACAGTTGTAGAAGCAAAGTAAATAACAAGATTGAAATTAGATAAAACTTCGTTCTTATTTTGTTTCTACACTTAGAGAAAATAAAAGTTGAAATTTTTGTTTGTGTGTGTATGTGTGCGTCTGTGTTTGTTTGAAGTAGATATGGCTTTCAATCTGTAAGCTCTGATGTAAGGATTTAAACTGTTGCCCTCTTTTCGGATCCGTGTTTTAATTTGCTCACTTCTTAGTACAAATTTGTGAACACCAGTTAGATGACTGAATGTTACAAGTCTTGGAAAGCAGTGAAGAAGTTAAGCACAAAGTACAAGATGTGCTCATTGGACTGCTCAATTACAATAACACTTCAAACAAAGATGGGAGGAATGCAAGGAGCTGCACTATTGCCTAAAGGAGGGAAGCAAACTTTTCAGAGACTACTAAAAAGCTAGACATGCAATTAGCTAGGTAACACATCATATTGTAGAAAATGGATATCAAAATGAAAGTTCCCAAGAGGAAACTATCTAAGATTTGACCGAAGATCATTTACTTCACTAATTACTCTATTGTAATTTTTTCATTTCACTTTTATAAAATTGTTGCTAATTCAAGAAAAAACATGTCATGAGTGTGTTATACGCTAATTGAATAAGTCTTGGTTTAGTTGATAACAAGTAGGAAAGAACTAGTCTTCTCCTAGATAGTAAGAGAAAGTAGCAAGTTTAGGTTGAGTAAGTAATTGTAACTCTTTCCTATTTTCTTGGTAGAGTCCGTTGTAATCAAACACCTATATAAAGTGTAGTGAATATGGAATAAACATGACTTACCACTTATCTTAATTGTTCAACTTGAGTTGTACTAAGATCAAAAGTTCTATAAGTCTTCTATCATTTTCTACCATCCTATCTCTTAATTCATCATAGATTACAAACAAAAGAGGAACACTCTTCAATACGATGAACTAATAAGTACTTTATGACATCCCCGCCCAAAGTCTCTGCAGATCGTCTTTGATCATGGAGGAGTGATTAAATTTAGACACAGACAGCAATTTAGATTAGTATCAAGATTGCCCGGACAAAATATAATTCGTTTATGAGAAATCAGCAACTGCAAGACTGTACAGATATCAATCCCTGAACTTTCATGTGAAGAATTCAGATATGAAATCTTTTTCGGTTCCATTTGTAACACCATTCCAGAAAGAAGATCATCCTCCCCAATGGTATTCAAAAATGATGGTAGGAAACAATACATTATCATGCGATTTGTATTTTTCAGAAGAGCATGTACATGTCTCAAGTTGCCTGGTTCCTCTTGCTATAGATAAAAGCCCTTTTCCAGATGGAGTTGCTTCTTCAATCCGACCATCTTTATTAGCCAACTGTAATAAGGATAGCAAGAATTCAAGAGTTCCAAATACAGCACCAGGCTTAGTCAAAGCACCCATATATACACGATCCACAATCATCCAGCATAACTGATCCAAGTTCAGAGACCAACGAGTCTTATCCAGCTTTTTTTCATCTTCCTCGTCATCACGCAAAAGTTGCCTTTCAAGAAAGTTCATCAGTCTACTAGGCATAAACCCTGAAAAATTAAAGCACAATCCACATCCACATACAAAGGAATAGTTTCTAAAATTCTTTCTATAATCAGAGCTGCTTTAAACTGCTCCGTTACAATATCAGCAAGCACTTCTGCCATGAAATCTAGAACAGCAGTAGCTCCTCCAGAACAAGGACCCCCATCATAACCAGAATCATCAATTTCTAGTAGCAGCTTAGGATTTAAAGCGAAAAATGTGTTTGCAGCAGCTAATCCTTGTAGATTAGATTTTGAATCATGAGATGCATCAAATTCACTGATAGACACCGAGGATGTCATTGAGGGGGTAGCAAATGATTGAGATTTTACTTCACTATTGCTTGCACTACCAAGCCAAGATGTCAAAGCAATCACCGGGGACGCAGAGGGCGTTAAAGGAACTTTACGAATATATTTCTCAGATATCATAGGAGAACTGGGAACAGTCAAAGATGCATAACTGAAAGACTCTTTAGCATGAACACCATCCAGCACTCCATTAGTATCAGAGAAGTTTAGTTCATTGCTGCTGCGGGTCACCTTAGACATCTGATCAAGGTCTACACCTTCAGACTTCAGACCAGCTACACCATCTAGCGTCTTATTTAATGACTTCCTGGAAGAGGACAATTTCTCCTCACCTTTATCATGCACTGAATAATTAGGGGGCCCAAACATATCCTCAGAACTTGTACTTACCTGCCCTTGAGGAAAGCTTCCAACACTTATAGATGTCTTGGCAGACTGCTCTTGTTCATGAGGCAAGCTGGAGAAGGTATGCTGTGAACTATGTGTGTCATCAGAATCATTTAAGTTCTTCTCTTCAGTTCTTATAGAGAGATTTTTGGCCATTCTCACAGCACAAGCAGCCCTGAAAAGTAAAAGTCCGCATAGAAGTGAGAAAGGATAACTTTGTAACCTTTTAAGCAAGATGCCAATATAAAACACGACTATCTCAGCCCATTGATTGTGAGCTTATATGTATTCACACACATATATAGAGGAGTGATAGAGCCACTGCCCATGTACAATCCCGTATATAAAGTGTGTCTACAATGTGAATTAAGGGCTGATTTTTGTGGAGATAATCTCCTCATAATGAAGATCATACACACGAAAAATCAGCTCAATTGAATGTGTAGCTATATCATAAGAGTTGAAAATGTGTGGACCGTTCGATTAATCCTAAAAACTTTAACACAGCTTTTGACGATGTTTACATATTCAATAGCTGGTTTTTGCGAGGATATTATGACACACTAAAATGACACTTTTAATTTGCAAACTGAGAGAAGTTACGGGCTGATGTTTTGTGGGTACATTCTCCACATCATGGAGATCATCATAACACAAAATTAACCACTTTGGATGTGCCCAACCTGTTCAAGCTTAGGATTTATCTAATGGTTCACAAATACTCACTTTGCAACATTCTTTTGATAAGGGTAATCATTTTATATGGACTGAATTTTGTGAGGATCTTCATAATGAAAACATCCTCACAAAAAATCAGCCCCTAACTTTTTCCCATCTGCACCCAACAACATGTCATTTAAAGTGTCACAATATACCTTCCCGTATATATATACAAATTAAATAAAAGGCATACTAAAGGAATCTTTTAGCATACCTTACACGAGAAATATAAGTCCACACAGCTTTCAAGAAACTCTGCTCTTCTACATATAGCAGAAAACGGAGGGCACATTTTTGCCAGATCAACCATGAACCTCAAGACTGACATCGCAGCAGCAGGAGATGCTGCCTCCCCACCCATAAGAAGCGCCGCATATGTCTTATGCATAAGGGCTTCACCCTGAAGCTCTCCCATCATATCTGTTGTTTCTTCTACAAGCTCAACCACAAGGCTAGCAGTGACTTGTGATAGATTGCCAGTTTGGTGGGCCAGCATCAGCTGCAATCTGAGCCTATCAAATGTTGACTTAGCCATAACAATTACAGATTCCGACAGCTCAACAAACCTTAAATCCCCTGAATTACCATTGCTTGGCAT
This sequence comes from Coptis chinensis, assembly GCF_015680905.1. NCBI lineage: Eukaryota > Viridiplantae > Streptophyta > Magnoliopsida > Ranunculales > Ranunculaceae > Coptis > Coptis chinensis. The sequence continues at coordinate 83,867,915 of NC_141464.1, forward strand.
AAGGGAATGAAAATCTAGCATGCGAACTTCAGGTAATCTTGGGTACACAGGTTTTCCAAATATTAGACAGAACAGGGTGTAATATATTTCCGGAGAATCGTAGAAACTTGAGAGTACACGCGCCAAACCTTGATAACCTCCACCAGTATGAACTTTAAGTGAAAATGTCGGAGAAGAAGCAAGACACACACCAAGAAGAGTCATGATCCATCTCATACTGGTTGGATGAACAGCTTCATCAAGGAAATATGTTATCAGCCTAGACGAAACAAGTTTATGCCACTGTTCAAGAAATTCTTCAGAACCTATGGTCATTTGTAAATCAATAAGCATTTCCAATAACATATTCCGTACAATTACATGCTTCCCCATAGACTCTCGAATGATTTGATGCCTTGGTGTCACTTTAGGTGGATCAAATGTCATAATCACAACCTGACCACCTGTTCCAGCTCAGACCCCCAAAAACCATCCTCTAGGATAACCCCAAGCAGAACAACCAATTTCTCTAAAACAGGAACTTCAACACCACCCCTTTGTAGAGTCACTAACAAATGTTGGACAAGGTTGATTCTTCGTAAGACAGTAAGATTATGATTCCGATACCAATGCATAGAAACCAAACGTTCGAGAAATCCAAGTAATGCAATTTGGATGGAAACAGGAGATGTCACCCACAAGGTCCAGTCCAACAGGACATGCTCAACCATGTCCGAATTGGAAAGAACAATGCAGTTCGAGGTTTCAGTTGACATATCATTATTCTTGAGTTCTGAAATATGACCAAGTGAATCCTTCTGCACAGAAAAATCATCCATATCTCCATGAGATCCAGGCTGAAGAAAGTTCATCAGGAAATTTTGAAGAAGTAAGATGCTCGTAGCTGCTTTAATAATTGACGCCAACAGGGGAAAGAATGCTATGAATTTGTTGCGTCTTATGCGGTTCAGAAACTGCCGCCTCGCATGCAGCAATCTGGAAAAATATCTCAAGACACTGCATGTCAAACAAAGGCATTCTACGATGCAAGAAAAGGGCCAGCAAATGGTATCCCCTATACGCTTGCATGTCTCGTATATTCTGAGGATTTTGATGAAGAGCACAAGCAAGTACAGCTAAGGCCATGTGCAGCATATTCCTGGTTTCAGAAGCTTCAACAAGAGCTAAAACAACAGTCATGCCACCGATTGTACGTAAGCTATCCCCAACAACACATTGTCTGCAGATATAATATCACCATGAAGACGACCAAAGCGAGGTATGCCTACAACATAGGAACTTCTTATTAAAACGCTGAATGGTCACAATCTGCTATATAAATTTAAAAACTAACAAAAGAAGTGATATGAATTGAATAAATAAAAGGCATAAAAAGAAAAGGTTATCAGTTACACACCACCAATAGGGGAATCAGCAACAAGATTAAACATTGACAAAGTTCCTGATGCCCTATAAACTTCTGATGATGTTCCATCAAAAGCAAATATAAGTTTTTTCCCATTATGCTGCAACGATAGATTTCGAAGCCTGTCCAGATCCCAGACAATCCCGCTTCCATCTGCCTTGAGGTTACTCTGTTTGCTAGCACTGTCGATCCTTTGCATATTTGATGCCAGAGGCAACTCAGCTTCCAAAGAATCTAAGATGGCCATACTACCCCCACCACAAGCCTGATTAGGAACAAACCACAAAAGATCTGTGTCTTGGAAGAGCCCTCTATATCCTCTACTAAGAATGTACATGAAGCAAATACTACCTGATGTGAGCACCTCCTCAAAAGGTAGCAGCAGCGGAGTTTCCAAGATAACTCATGAACTTTAGCACACGAAATCGGTGTCCCTACAGTCACCTGCAATGATTTTCCAACCGGAGATGGAGAATATCCTAGCTTTCCTGTGTGTCTCAGCTTTCCATTGAGATACAGATATGCCACACTAGCTTGGAACAGCCCGGCTAGAGCATTGGGCTTACTATGAACAACCGCAAGGTGATGCCACTTTCCTTCCTCCAATTCTAACCCAGAAAAAGATAGGGAACAAGAGTTGCTGGTTGCAAGAGTAAGAATACCGTCATCCTGAAGAAAAAGCTCCGCATAGAGTGTATATTTGCTTTCGACTTTCCTTGATTCCTACTTTCCTACAGACCACTTTGTAAGTAGCTAGATATTTGCTTTCGACTCAATTCCTTCATCTGAACTACAATAACATCTAAGTTTATTTAAAAAATGTTTCTTGATAGGGTGTGGATAGATCTCTGCCATAAAACACAGAGCTCGTACGCCTTCTTCCGCTGATCTCTTTACCTGCACAATGCTCTACAAAGGGAACGTCTTATCGCTCATTACCCATTCTAAAACTTCTACTTCTGAACCAAATGGCGGAACTACATGAAACCTAAGAGATCGCCGAAGAAAGTCTAACAAAGAGTGATCTTTGAACGCTACTACACATGGGAAGGCCACCAGGGCTAGAGGAGTAGAGGAAATCCATGCCTGAAACAGAAGCCACACCATACTACTATACTAGCAGCAGGCTATAGCATATATGAGCAACAAAAAGTAAAAGCAGATTTCACATCTTTGCAAATGAAAATGAATTTTAAGTGATTTCAAATTTCAATACTAATGTCCAAATGCAACTCTAAGTTCGTTTTATTCGTGTTCTTCAACACTAATGTCTTTCCCAAATTTGAAAAATCCCTAAATAACCATAACTCACTGCCCAAACTCATCTGACAAAAAGTTCAACCCCACACAAATGTAGCGCCTGTTGAAAGAGGGAGAGAGAGAGAGGGGGGCGGGGGGTTAGTCTCCGCGATTAAACAGCAAGCAACAGGGATTTGTTCAGGTATGAGACCAACTTTCTTGCAGCTATAATATTAATTTTTTAGCAACAAAGTAGCAAAAGATGTGCAAAATTACTTAAACACCTTGGACCACAAAAATAAAAGAACTTCAAAAGACATACCGACTTGCCCATAGTTGCAGCAATTCCTTAGATTTGATCCAAATACCTCACAAAATCGCAAAAGGTGGAAGATTTCATAGCCAATCACTAGAGAGAGTGAAAGTTCCAGGACCCCACGAACTAAGCAAGCTCAAGCACACCCAAGAGACTCTAAACTCAAGGAGGAAAGCTGACCAGACACTCCAGGAGAAAGGACACCCCAGTAAAACTAGCAGAGAGAGTAGAGCAGGGTTTCAATAAACGACTAAGATTTATCACCCCTAGGTGGAGACAACATGAATTAATCTGGCAACAGATTTAAACACGACAAACTCAATCAGTCATCAGCATATGAATAGGGAGAAACTTTGTTACATACAACCTGACTTTTGCACTCCTACTAGGGTATGAATAAGAACAAATAAAAGCATATACCATTCCTGAAGTAACAAAAATGAACCTAATGATTACTTGAAAGCATTTGCTCAAACAGAAAGTTTAATAGCGTTGAATTCATCGACGTCCTACTTCAACTATTAAGTGATCATGACAGCAGAAGCTCTAAGAGCAAGTCTCAAGATTTATAACGAAAATCAAGCATATGCTTCAGTGCAAACACTTAAATTTTAATGCGAAGTTACCATCACTAAAACATAAATTACATACAATAATGTGATACAAAAACTGCACTCCTCAGTCAAAAAGTTTGGCTCCGTAGAGTAACCAACTTAATATATTTGTTGTTGTTGTTAAGAAATGACCACGAGTGCCCAAAACAGCAAACGCCAAGAACAAACAGATCCAGGGTATCATAGATCAGTGAATAATTGTTTGAATGGCCTAATAGAGAGGATACGAGAATTATTAGGTTTGTGGGTAGAAACAATTACACAAGTCCCCATCATCAGTACCAATCTGCAATATGAAACCTCCACACAAACCAAGCAACTGCTTGCTCCCCCTATTTAGTCAAACCTAATTCAAGTCTTCCCATTTTACGTAAGCAACTGCAGACACATAAGTTAATTGACATTCTACATAAGAATCTGACACTGATTGCCACACCTAGTTTTATGGTAAGTACAGATTTAGGTGTGAGTATCCTGAACAAGTTCATGTTCAGAATCAATGATAAAAAAAAAAAAAAACATCAAAGAGAAAATAGGTAAGTAGCTTCCCTAATAAGTTTCTAACACAAGGGACCTCCCACAATATTAACGATTCAATCTTGAAGTCTACTCCATCCATCCCCAGCATGGTATTATGACACAAACTCAAGACATCAAAAGCTATAAGAAGAGAACTATCAAGAAAGTCACACCTCAGTACTCTATAAAACCATTAATCAACCAGGTTTGAATTTTTCGGAACTTCTAAGTTCCAATCCCATTTTAAGCCAAGAAACAGTTTGTAATTTGTGCATCCCATACAACTTAAACAAGGAACACATCCTGTACTACAAATAAGTTCCAACACAAATACCAATCATATCAAATTAAAATTCCTATCTTTCATAGCAATATAATGCAATACTCAATCCCAGAATCACCTTACACACCATACTACAGTTAAGCATAAAATTCAATACAAAGACCTACATATATTACCAATAACTACTATCAAAACAAAATCTTTAAGTTAAGCACATTTCATTCCCTTACTCAAATTTGACCTCCCAAGTAGCAAACCAAAGAACCAAACAAACGCAACTGCTCCAGCTCCGCCCCGCTTCACATCATCAATAAGCTCCTCTGCTGTTATTCAGAATAGACCCCAAAGTACCCAAAACAGCAAAAGCCAAAAGAGGACTAACATCCAAAGTATCGAATATCGGTGGAATAATATTCCTAAACAAATTCAAATAAGGATCACACAAGTCCCTAATAGCAGACAAAGGCTGACGATCCCAAGGTATATTAGGAAACCAACTTAACAATACTCTAACCATCAAAACCCCACTATAAATATCAAGCCATTTCGACATTCCAGCAGCTACAACAGTCAATGGTGTATTCAAAGACCCACTTGGCCTATCCCTTAAGGCTGCAAAAAACAAAGGACCTATTGCACATACAAGGTTCCCTTGTAGTTTTTGCAATGCTAGTACTTCTTCTGAAGTTGGACTCCTACAAATTTTCAAAGAAAGATTTTTTATTGCTTGTGAAAACAATTTCGACAGTGTTATACCCAATGCAAAGATGGTAGCAAGTGTTCTAGTTGAATTTGAGAGATTTGGAGAAAAGGGGTTGTTTGTTTTGGAAGAAGAAGGTGTGGGGTGAAGAGAATGAGGTGTTTTTGTTGAAGATGAAACATGGAGTTTGAAGAGGGGGTTAAGCGGATTGAAAGAATGGGTATTTTTAGGGAAAGGGAGGTTAGTTCGAGAGATTGAAAGGTTGGGGTTAAGGAACGAAGGTTTAGTGAGGTTTGAGTTATGGAGAATGAAGGTTGATGTAGTGATTAGAGAAGATGCCATTGTTATACGGAGGAGGAGGAAGAAGAGGAGTTTTTTATGCGTCCTCGTTTTTTTCTTATCAAGTTTTTACTGATTGATTTTTTTTCTTTTTCTTTTTCTTTTTATAAAGAGAGTTGTATTGTAATTGGGCCAAAGGCCCGTTTTCGGATTAATAGTGGATGCTAAACCCAAAATAAAACTAGTATATTGCTAAGCAGACACGAGCTACCGTCGTACAGCAGGAACTTTGGTTGGATGAACTCTAAGGGAGGCTGCTTGTCCCTGATTTCAGTTGTGAATGGTGACGCCTTGTACGCTTGGAGGATTTTCTGAGCGATCTGGAGCGCCCTAGCCTTTTCGTTCGACTTCTCCAATGTTTGTACGAAGCCTTCAAACCTTTTATTTGTGGTGGTGGTGAGGGCTATGACGGCGTTGTTCTCCACTGCGTCTAGAGTGCTGTTGTTGGCGTTAGAGGTAGCTTGTTCAGGCATCGTCTGGTTCTCTTGTTGCAAGGTGAGGAAGGCTTCTTAGAGCGTCTTCATCTGATCTGCCAATATTTGAAGTGAGGGGTCCATAGTGGTTTTTATGACCAACTTCGTGGGCTTGAAAAAAGAGTGAGTGTTATTTTATTAATGAAACAAACCGGCAGACGGCGTCGATGTAGAGGTTTTGGTGTGCTGAAGGTGAACGACCTGATGTTAAGTTTGTTAGGGAATAGTTGCACTCTTCTCGGGATAAGAGTTGCTTACGTATCAAGTTTCTTTGGGTAAACTTGAATCAAGCCTTACGTGGTTCATCTGGTTAACTCTACAAGCCTCCTCGTGTTATCACACAATAGGAAAGAGAAAGCACATAAAATAAGACATGTGCTTTTGTCTGAACAGTCTTACGTGGTATGTGCGTGAAAACTTAATTTTTTCAAGATAAGTTTTTAACTTCAGATTTCCTTGATGAAGATCGTGACTTTGTAATGAGGTAGAACATATGGATGAATGTTTCACAAGGTAGTTAGACCAACATGTATATTTTGAATTAATGGCGCAAACTTCAATAGTGGAAGTTGTTTGGAGCATTTAGAGTGGTGCACGCGACTGTATTTGAGCAGAATAAGTTCAGTTAGCTTTGTTTTTGTGAGTTTTTGATTTGTCTTTTTTTTTATAGGGTTTTATTTTTATTTTTATTTTTTTGTTTTTGTAGTGGATAATCTACTAAAAAAAGAATATACTAATGTTGTTTTTTTTTTTTTTTTTTTTTTTTTTTTTTTTTTTTTTGTTTTTTTTTTTTATATACTCTTCGAATAAAAGATGAAATGTTGTTGTTGTTGTTGTTATTTTTTTATTTTTTTTATTTATAGTATATACTCTTCAAATAAAAAAAAAAATGTTTTTTTTGTTGTATATTCTCTCCTAACAAAAACAAAATGTTGGTTTTTGTTGTTGTTTTTTAGTGGAAATTTTATTTATAATGATTACAAATTTTACAAATAATTAGGACAAGCGTCGCAACAAGTCGCGACGCAAGTCCTTTCTGAACCGCAAAATCCTATCCTCCCCGAATACAAACTCGTTAGAACCAACTGTCATTAGGTTGTAGTCCATAACTATCTGCAATCACTTAAGGAGCTTAACAGATTGTTATTCCAAGAAACCAACAGTGTCGAAACTGAACGGAATGAAACAATGCTGGTTAAATCTACAAGCCTCCTCGTGTTATCACACAATAGGAAAGAGAAAACACATAAAATAAGACAAGTGCTTTTGTCTGAACACTCTTACGTAGTATGTGCGTGAAAACTTAATTTTTTCAAGATGAGATTTTTAACTTCAGATTTCCTAGATGAAGATCGTGACTTTGTAATGAGGTAGAACATATGCAAGAATGTTTCACAAGGTAGTTAGACCAACATGTATATTTTAAATTGATGGCGCAAACTTCAATAGTGGAAGTTGTTTGGAGCTTTTAGAGTAGTTCACGCGACTGTATTTGAGCAGAATAAGTTCAGTTAGCTTTGTTTTTGTGAGTTTTTTATTTGTCTTATTTTTATAGGGTTTTATTTTTATAATTTTTTTTTGTTTTTGTAGTGGATAATCTACGAAAAAAAGAAAATTTTGATGTTGTTTTTTTTTTTAAGTTTTTTGTAGTATATACTCTTCGAATAAAAGAAAATGTTGTTGTTGTTATTTTTTTATTTTTTTTATTTATAATATATACTCTTTAAATAAAAGAAAATGTTGGTTTTGTTGTTGTTTTTTTGTGTAAATTTTATTTATAATGATTACAAATTTTACAAATAATTAGAAAAAACGTGCAACAAGTTGTGACGCAAGTCCTTTCTTAACTGCAAATCCTATCCTCCTTAATACAAACTCGTTAGAACCAACTGTCATTAGGTTGTAGTCCATAACTATCTGCAATCACTTAAGGAGCTTAACAGATTGTTGTGCCAAGAAACCAACAGTGTTGAAACTGAACGGAATTAAACAATGCTGGTTAACTCTACAAGCTTCTTCGTGTTATCACACAATAGGAAAGAGAAAACACATAAAATAAGACATGTGCTTTTGTCTGAACACTCTTACGTGGTATGTGCGTGAAAACTTAATTTTTTCAAGATGGGATTTTTAACTTCAGATTTCCTTGATGAAGATCGTGACTTTGTAATGAGGTAGAACATATGCAAGAATGTTTCACAAGGTAGTTAGACCAACATGTATATTTTAAATTGATGGCGCAAACTTCAATAGTAGAAGTTGTTTGGAGCTTTTAGAGTAGTTCACGCGACTGTATTTGAGCAGAATAAGTTCAGTTAGCTTTGCTTTTGTGAGTTTTTTATTTGTCTTATTTTTATAGGGTTTTATTTTTATTATTTTTTTTTTTTTGTAGTGGATAATCTACGAAAAAAAGAAAATAATGATGTTTTTTTTTTTAGTTTTTTTTTGTAATATATACTCTTCGAATAAAAGAAAATGTTGTTGTTGTTGTTGTTGTTGTTGTTGTTGTTGTTGTTGTTGTTTGTTGTTGTTTTTTTTGTAATTTTTTTATTTATAGTATATACTCTTCAAATAAAAGAAAATGTTTTTTTTTGTTGTATATTCTCTTCGAATAAAACAAAATATTGGTTTTGTTGTTGTTTTTAGTGGAAATTTTATTTATAATGATTACAAATTTTACAAATAATTAGGACAAGCGTGCAACAAGCTGTGACGTAAGTCCTTTCAGAACTGAAAATCCTATCCTCCTGAATACAAACTCGTTAGAACCAACTGTCATTAGGTTGTAGTCCATAACTATCTGCAATCACTTAAGGAGCTTAACAGATTGTTGTTCCAATAAACCAACAGTGTCGAAACAGAACGGAATGAAACAATGCTAATTAACTCTACAATCCTCCTCGTGTTATCACACAATAGGAAAGACATGTGCTTTTGTCTAAACACTCTTACGTGGTATGTGCGTGAAAACTTAATTTTTTCAAGATGGGATTTTTAACTTCAGATTTCCATGATGAAGATCTTGACTTTGTAATGAGGTAGAACATATGGATGAATGTTTCACAAGGTAGTTAGACCAACATGTATTTTTTGAATTGATGGCGCAAACTTCAAAAGTGGAAGTTGTTTGGAGCATTTAGAGTAGTGCACGCGACTGTATTTGAGCAGAATAAGTTCAGTTAGTTTTGCTTTTGTGAGTTTTTGTAGTGGATAATCTAAGAAAAAAATGTAAATGACGATTTTTTTTTTTAGTATATACTCTTCGAATAAAAGAAAATATTATTGTTGTTGTTGTTGTTGTTGTTGTTGTTTTTTTTTTTTTTTTATTTATAGTATATACTCTTCAAATAAAAGAAAATGTTTTTTTTTTGTAGTATATTCTCTTCAAATAAAAGAAAATGTTGGTTTTGTTGTTGTTTTTAAGTTGAAATTTTATTTATAATGATAACAAGTTTTACAAATAATTAGGACAAGCGTGCAACAAGCTGTGGCGCAAGTTCTTTCTGAACTGCAAATCCTATCCTCCGTAATACAAACTCATTAGAACCAACTGTCATTAGGTTGTAGTCCATAACTATCTACAATCACTTAAGGAGCTTAACAGATTGTTGTGCCAAGAAACCAGCAGTGTCGAAACAGAACAAAATGAAACAATGCTGGTTAACTCTAAAAGCCTCCTCGTGTTATCACACAATAGGAAAGAGAAATCACATAAATTTAGACATGTGCTTTTGTCTGAACACTCTTACGTGGTATGTCCGTGAAAACTTAAGATTTTCAGTATGGGTTTTTTAACTTCAGATTTCCTAGATGAAGATCGTGACTTTGTAATGAGGTAGAACATATGCAAAAATGTTTCACAAGGTAGTTAGACCAACACGTATATTTTAAATTGATGGCGTAAACTTCAATAGTGGAAGTTGTTTGGAGATTTTAGAGTAGTGCACGCGACTGTATTTGAGCAGAATAAGTTCAGTTAGCTTTGCTTTTGTGAGTTTTTGATTTGTCTTATTTTTATAGGGTTTTATTTGTCTTTTTTTATTTTATTTTTGTATTTGTGGATAATCTAGGAAAAAAAGAAAATTGTGATGATGTTGTTGTTGTGAGTTTTTTTTTTTTTTTAGTATATACTTTTTTTTTAAAAAAAATGTTGTTGTTGTTGTTGTTGTTGTTGTTATTTTTTTATTTTTTTTATTTATAGTATATACTCTTCAAATAAAAGAAAATATTTTTTTTTGTTATATATTCTTTTTGAATAAAACAAAATGTTGGTTTTGTTGTTGTTTTTTAGTGGAAATTTTATTTATAATGATTACAAATTTTACAAATAATTAGGACAAGCGCAACAACAAGCAAGCATCGACGCAAGTCCTTTCAACTACCAAAATCCTATCCTCCTGAATACAAACTCGTTTGAACCAACTGTCATTAGGTTGTAGTCCATAACTATCTGCAATCACTTAAGGAGTTTAACAGATTGTTGTTCCAAGAAACCAACAGTGTCGAAACTGAACGGAATGAAACAATGCTTGTTAAATCTACAAGCCTCCTCCTGTTATCACACAATAGGAAAGAGAAAGCACATAAAATAAGACATGTGCTTTTGTCTGAACACTCTTACGTGGTATGTGCGAGAAAACTTAATTTTTTCAAGATGAGATTTTTAACTTCAGATTTCCTTGATGAAGATCGTGACTTTGTAATGAGGTAGAACATATGGATGAATGTTTCACAAGGTAGTTAGACCAACATGTATATTTTGAATTGATGGCGCAAACTTCAATAGTGGAAGTTGTTTGGAGCATTTAGAGTAGTGCACGCGACTGTATTTGAGCAGAATAAGTTCAGTTAGCTTTGCTTTTGTGAGTTTTTGATTTGTCTTATTTTTATAGGGTTTTATTTTTATTTTAATTTTATGGTTTTTGTAGTGGATAATCTACGAAAAAAAAGAAAATGATGATGTTGTGTGTTTTTTTTTTAGTATATACTCTTCGAATAAAAGAAAATATTGTTGTTTTTGTTGTTGTTATTTTTTTTTTTTTTTTTATTTATAGTATATACTCTTCAAATAAAAGAAAATGTTTTTTTGTAGTATATTCTCTTCGAATAAAAGAATATGTTGGGCTTGTTGTTGTTTTAAAGTTGAAATTTTATTTATAATGATAACAAGTTTTACAAATAATTAGGACAAACGTGCAACAAGGTGTGACGCAAGTCCTTTCTGAACAGCAAATCCTATCCTCCGTAATACAAACTCGTTAGAACCAACTGTCATTAGGTTGTAGTCCATAACTATCTGCAATCACTTAAGGAGCTTAACAGATTGTTGTGCCAAGAAACCAACAGTGTCGAAACTGAACGAAATGAAACAATGCTGGTTAACACTAAAAGCCTCCTCGTGTTATCACACAATAGGAAAGAGAAAGCACATAAATTGAGACATGTGCTTTTGTCTGAACACTCTTACGTGGTATGTGCGTGAAAACTTAATTTTTTCAAGATAGGATTTTTAACTTCAGATTTCCTTGATGAAGATCGTGACTTTGTAATGAGGTAGAACATACGCAAGAATGTTTCACATGGTAGTTAGACCAACACGTATATTTTAAATTGATGGCGCAAACTTCAATAGTGGAAGTTATTTGGCGCTTTTAGAGTAGTGCTCGCGACTATATTTGAGCAGAATAAGTTCAGTTAGCTCTACTTTTATGAGTTTTTGATTTGTCTTATTTTTATAGGGTTTTATTTTTTTTTATTTTTTTTTTTGTTTTGTAGTGGATAATCTACGAAAAAAAGAAAATTATGATGTTGTTTTTTTTTTTTTTTTTTTTTTTTTTTTTTTAATATATACTCTTCGAATAAAAGAAAATATTGTTGTTGTTGTTGTTATTTTTTTTATTTTTTTTTTATTTATAGTATATACTCTTCAAATAAAAGAAAATGTTTTTTTTGTTGTATATTCTCTTCGAATAAAACAAAATGTTGGTTTTGTTGTTGTTTTTAGTGGAAATTTTATTTATAATGATTACAAATTTTACAAATAATTAGGACAAGCGTGCAACAAGCTGTGACGCAAGTCCTTTCTGAACTGCAAATCCTATCCTCCTGAATAAAACTCGTTAGAACCAACTGTCATTAGGTTGTAGTCCATAACTATTTGCAATCACTTAAGGAGCTTAACAAATTGTTGTTCCAATAAACCAACAGTGTCGAAACTGAATGGAATGAAACAATGCTGGTTAACTCTACAAGCCTCCTCGTGTTATCACACAATAGGAAAGAGAAAGCACATAAAATAAGACATGTGCTTTTGTCTGAACACTCTTACGTGGTATGTGCGTGAAAACTTAATTTTTTCAAGATGGGATTTTTAACTTCAGATTTCCTTGATGAAGATCGTGACTTTGTAATGAGGTAGAACATATGGATGAATGTTTCACAAGGTAGTTAGACCAACATGTATATTTTGAATTGATGGCGCAAACTTCAATAGTGGAAGTTGTTTGGAGCATTTAGAGTAGTGCACGCGACTGTATTTGAGCAGAATAAGTTCAGTTAGCTTTGCTTTTGTGAGTTTTGATTTGTCTTATTTTTATAGGGTTTTATTTTTATTATTATTTTTTTATTTTTGTAGTGGATAATCTACGAAAAAAAGAAAATTATGATGTTGTTTTTTTTTTTTTTTTTTTTTTTTTTTTTTGTAATATATACTCTTCGAATAAAAGAAAATGTTGTTGTTGTTGTTGTTATTTTTTTATTTTTTTTATTTATAGTATATACTCTTCAAATAAAAGAAAATGTTTTTTTTTGGAGTATATTCTCTTCAAATAAAAGAAAACGCTGGTTTTGTTGTTGTTTTTAAGTTGAAATTTTATTTATAATGATAACAAGTTTTACAAATAATTAGGACAAGCGTGCAACAAGCTGTGACGCAAGTCCTTTCTGAACAGCAAATCCAATCCTCCGTAATACAAACTCGTTAGAACCAACTGTCATTAGGTTGCAGTACATAACTATCTGCAATCACTTAAGGAGCTTAACAGATTGTTGTGCCAAGAAACCAACAGTGTCGAAACTAAACGAAATGAAACAATGCTGGTTAACTCTAAAAGCTTCCACGTGTTATCACACAATAGGAAAGAGAAAGCACATAAATTGAGACATGTGCTTTTGTCTGAACACTCTTACGTGGTATGTCCGTGAAAACATAAGTTTTTCAATATGAGTTTTTTAACTTCAGATTTCCTAGATGAAGATCGTGACTTTGTAATGAGGTAGAACATATGCAAGAATGTTTCACAAGGTAGTGAGACCAACACGTATATTTTAAATTGATGGCGCAAACTTCAATAGTGGAAGTTGTTTGGAGCTTTTAGAGTAGTGCACGCCGATCAGATTTTGAGCGCGTAATAAGTTCAGTTAGCTTTGCTTTTGTGAGTTTTTTTGATTTGTCTTATTTTTATAGGGTTTTATTTTTATTATTATTTTTTTGTTTTTGTAGTGGATAATCTACGAAAAAAAGAAAATTATGATGTTGTTTTTTTTTTTTTTTTTTGTAGTATATACTCTTCGAATAAAAGAAAATGTTGTTGTTGTTAATTTTTTTTTTTTTTTTATTTATAGTATATACTCTTCAAATAAAAGAAAATGTTTTTTTTGTTGTATATTCTCTTCGAATAAAACAAAATGTTGGTTTTGTTGTTGTTTTTAGTGGAAATTTTATTTATAATGATTACAAATTTTACAAATAATTAGGACAAGCGTGCAACAAGCTGTGACGCAAGTCCTTTCTGAATTGCAAATCCTATCCTCCTCGATACACAAACTCGTTAGAACCAACCGCATTAGGTTGTAGTCCATAACTATCTGCAATCACTTAAGGAGCTTAACAGATTGTTGTGCCAAGAAACCAACAGTGTCGAAACTGAACGAAATGAAACAATGCTGGTTAACTCTAAAAGCCTCCTCGTGTTATCACACAATAGGAAAGAGAAAGCACATAAATTTAGATATGTGCTTTTGTCTGAACACTCTTACGTGGTATGTGCGTGAAAACTTAATTTTTTCAAGATGGGATTTTTAACTTCAGATTTCCTTGATGAAGATCGTGACTTTGTAATGAGGAAGAACATATGCAAGAATGTTTCACAAGGTAGTTAGACCAACACGTATATTTTAAATTGATGGCGCAAACTTCAGTAGTGGAAGTTATTTAGAGCTTTTAGAGTAGTGCACGCGACTATATTTGAGCAGAATAAGTTCAGTTAGCTTTGCTTTTGTGAGTTTTTGATTTGTCTTATTTTTATAGGGTTTTATTTTTTTTTTTTTTTGTTTTTGTAGTGGATAATCTACGAAAAAAAGAAAATTATGATGTTGTTTTTTTTTTTTTTTTTTTTTTTTTTTTGTAATATATACTTCTTGAATAAAAGAAAATGTTGTTGTTGTTGTTGTTTTTTTTTTTTTTTTTATTTATTGTATATATACTCTTCAAATAAAAGAAAATGTTTTTTTTGTTGTATATTCTCTTCAATAAAAACAAAATGTTGGTTTTGTTGTTGTTTTAAGTTTTTTTTATTTATAATGATTACAAATTTTACAAATAATTAGGACAAGCGCAAACAAGTCGGACGCAAGTCCTTTCTGAACTACAAATCCTATCCTCCTGAATACAAACTCGTTAGAACCAACTGCCATTAGGTTGTAGTCCATAACTATCTGCAATCACTTAAGGAGCTTAACAGATTGTTGTTCCAAGAAACCAACAAAGGTTTCGAACCGAATGGAATGAAACAATGCTTTGTTAACTCTAAAAGCCTCCTCGTGTTATCACACAATAGGAAAGAAAAAGAACATAAAATAAGACAGGTGCTTTTGTCTGAACACTCTTACGTGGTATGTCCGTGAAAACTTAATTTTTTCAAGATGGGTTTTTTAACTTCAGATTTCCTTGATGAAGATCGTGACTTTGTAAATGAGGTAGAACATATGGATGAATGTTTCACAAGGTAGTTAGACCAACATGTATATTTTGAATTGATGGCACAAACTTCAATAAAGTGAAGTTGTTTGGAGCTTTTAGAGTAGTGCACGCCGACTCATTATTTGAAGCGAAATAAGTTCAGCTTAGCTTTGCTTTTGTGAGTTTTTGATTTGTCTTATTTTTATAGGGTTTTATTTTTATTTTTATTTTTTTTTGTTTTGTTAGTGGATAATCTACAAAAAAAAGAAAATGATGATGATGTTTTTTTTTTTTTTTTTAGTATATACTCTTCGAATAAAAGAAAATATTGTTGTTTTTGTTGTTGTTTTTTTTTTTTTTTTTTTTTATTTATAGTATATACTCTTCAAATAAAAAGAAAATGTTTTTTTTTAGTATATTCTCTTCAATAAAAAAAAAATATGTTGGTTTTGTTGTTGTTTTAAAGTTTAAATTTTATTTATAATGATAACAAATTTTTACAAATAATTAGGACAAACGCGCAACAAGGTGTGGACGCAAAGTCCTTTCTGAACTGCAAAAATCCTATCCTCCTCCGTAATACAAACTCGTTTAGAACCAACCGTCATTAGGTTGTAGTCCATAACTATCTGCAATCACTTAAGGAGCTTAACAGATTGTTGTGCCAAGAAACCAACAGTGTCGAAACTGAACGAAATGAAACAATGCTGGTTAACTCTAAAGCCTCCTCGTGTTATCACACAATAGGAAAGAAAGCACATAAAATTGAGACATGTGCTTTTGTCCAACACTCTTTACGGGTATGTGCGTGAAAACTTAATTTTTTCAAGATGGGATTTTTAACTTCAGATTTCCTTGATGAAGATCGTGACTTTGTAATGAGGTAGAACATATGGAAGAATGTTTCACAAGGTAGTTAGACCAACATGTATATTTTAAATTGATGGCTAAAAACTTCAATAGTGGAAGTTGTTTGGAGCTTTAGAGTAGTGCACGCCGACTATATTTGAGCGTAATAAGTTCAGTTTAGCTTTGCTTTTGTGAGTTTTGATTTGTCTTTTTTTTATAGGTTTTATTTTTATTTTTTTTTTTTTGTTTTTGTAGTGGATAATCTACTTAAAAAAAAAAATGATGATGTTTTTTTTTTTTTTTTTTTTTTTTTTTTTTTGTAATATATACTCTTCAATAAAAAAAAAAATGTTGTTGTTGTTGTTGTTGTTTTTATTTTTTTATTTTTTTTATTTATAGTATATACTCTTCAAATAAAAGAAAATGTTTTTTTTGTAGTATATTCTCTTCAAATAAAAGAAAATGTTGGTTTTGTTGTTGTTTTTAAGTTGAAATTTTATTTATAATGATAACAAGTTTTACAAATAATTAGGACAAGCGTGCAACAAGCTGTGACGCAAGTCCTTTCTGAATAAAGAAATCCTCCTCCTCCGTAATACAAACTCGTTAGAACCAACTGTCATTAGGTTGTAGTCCATAACTATCTGCAATCACTTAAGGAGCTTAACAGATTGTTGTGCCAAGAAACCAACAGTGTCGAAACTGAACGAAATGAAACAATGCTGGTTAACTCTAAAAGCCTCCTCGTGTTATCACACAATAGGAAAGAGAAAGCACATAAATTGAGACATGTGCTTTTGTCTGAACACTCTTACGTGGTATGTCCATGAAAACTTAATTTTTTCAAGATGGGTTTTTTAACTTCAGATTTCCTAGATGAAGATCGTGACTTTGTAATGAGGTAGAACATATGCAAGAATGTTTCACAAGGTAGTTAGACCAACACGTATATTTTAAATTGATGGCGCAAACTTCAATAGTGGAAGTTGTTTGGAGCTTTTAGAGTAGTGCACGCGACTGTATTTGAGCAGAATAAGTTCAGTTAGCTTTGCTTTTGTGAGTTTTGATTTGTCTTATTTTTATAGGGTTTTATTTTTATTATTATTTTTTTTTTTGTAGTGGATAATCTACGTAAAAAAAGAAAATTATGATGTTTTTTTTTTTTTTTTTTTTTAGTATATACTCTTCGAATAAAAGAAAATATTGTTGTTGTTGTTGTTATTTTTTATTTTTTTATTTATAGTATATACTCTTCAAATAAAAGAAAATGTTTTTTTTGTTGTATATTCTCTTCGAATAAAACAAAATGTTGGTTTTGTTGTTGTTTTTAATTAGGACAAGCGTGCAACTCGAAGGACGCAAGTCCTTTCTGAACTGCAAATCCTATCCTCCTGAATACAAACTCGTTAGAACCAACTGTCATTAGGTGTTAGTCCATAACTATCTGCAATCACTTAAGGAGCTTAACAGATTGTTGTTCCAATAAACCAACAATGTCGAAACTGAACGGAATGAAACAATGCTGGTTAACTCTACAAGCCTCCTCGTGTTATCACACAATAGGAAAGAGAAAGCACATAAAATAAGACATGTGCTTTTTGTCCTAAACACTCTTACGTGGTATGTGCGTGAAAACTTAATTTTTTCAAGATGGGATTTTTAACTTCAGATTTCCTTGATGAAGATCGTGACTTTGTAATGAGGTAGAACATATGGATGAATGTTTCACAAGGTAGTTAGACCAACATGTATATTTTGAATTGATGGCAAAACTTCAATAGTGGAAGTTGTTTGGAGCTTTTAGAGTAGTGCACGTGAATCAGATTTGAAATTTGTAATAAGTTCAGCTTAGCTTTGCTTTTGTGAGTTTTGATTTGTCTTATTTTTTAGGGTTTTATTTTTATTATTTTTTTTTTTTTTATTAATTATTTGATTTTTTTTTTTTTTTTTTTTGTAGAATATACTCTTCTAAAAGAAAATGAAAATGATGTTGTTGTTTTTTTTTTTTTATTTTTTTTTTTTTTTGTATATATACTCTTCAAATAAAAGAAAATTTTTTTTGTTGTTATTGTTGTTTGGTTTTGTTGTTGTTTTTAGTTTTAAATTTTTTTATAATGATTACAAATTTTACAAATAATTAAGACAAGCGTAAAAGTCGCGACGCAAGTCCTTTCTCAACCGAAATCCTATCCTCCCAATACAAACTCGTTAGAACCAACTGGCCATTAGGTTGTAGTCCATAACTATCTGCAATCACTTAAGGAAAAAGATTGTTGTTCCAAAAACCAACAAAGGTCGTTTGGAAAATGAAACAATGCCGTTAAACTACAAGCCTCCTCGTTATCACACAATAGAAAGAGAAAGCACATAAAATAAGACATGTGTGCTTTTGTCCGAACACTCTTACGCGTATGTATGTCCGTGAAAACTTAATTTTTCAATATGGGATTTTTAACTTCAGATTTCCTAGATGAATATCGTGACTTTGTAATGAGGTAGAACATATGGATGAATGTTTCACAAGGTAGTTAGACCAACATGTATATTTTTGAATTGATGGCGCAAACTTCAATAGTGGAAGTTGTTTGGAGCATTTTGAGTAGTGCACGCGACTGTATTTGAGCAGAATAAGTTCAGTTAGCTTTGCTTTTGTGAGTTTTTTATTTGTCTTATTTTTATAAGGTTTAATTTTTATTTTTTTTTTTTTGTTTTTGTAGTGGATAATCTAATAAAAAAAAAAAAAAAAAATGATGAAAGTTTTTATTATTTATACTCTTTTTTTATAAAAATTTATTGTTGTTGTTGTTGTTGTTTTTTTTTTTTTTTTTTTTTTAGTATATACTCTTCAAATAAAAAAGAAAATGTTTTTTTTTTTGTATATATTCTCTTCAAATAAAAGAAAATGTTGGTTTTGTTGTTGTTTTTTAAGTTGAAATTTTATTTATAATGATTACAAATTTTACAAATAATTAGGACAAGCGTGCAACAAACAAGTCGCGGACGCAAGTCCTTTCTGAACTGCAAATCCTATCCTCCTTAATACAAACTCATTAGAACCAACTGTCATTAGGTTGTAGTCCATAACTATCTGCAATCACTTAAGGAGCTTAACAGATTGTTGTGCCAAGAAACCAACAGTGTCAAAACTGAACGGAATGAAACAATGCTGGTTAACTCTACAAGCCTCCTCGTGTTATCACACAATAGGAAAGAGAAAGCACATAAAATAAGACATGTGCTTTTGTCTGGACACTCTTACGTGGTATGTGCATGAAAACTTAATTTTTTCAACATGGGATTTTTAACTTCAGATTTCCTAGATGAAGATCGTGCCTTTGTAATAAGGTAGAACATATGGAAGAATGTTTCACAAGGTAGTTAGACCAACATGTATATTTTAAATTGATGGCGCATACTTCAATAGTGGAAGTTGTTTAGAGCTTTTAAAGTAGTGCACGCGACTGTATTTGAGCAGAATAAGTTCAGTTAGCATTGCTTTTGTGAGTTTTTATTTGTCTTATTTTTATAGGGTTTTATTTTTTTTTTTTTTTTTTTTTTAGTAGTGATAATCTACCTAAAAAAAAAAAATGATGTTGTTGTTTTTTTTTTTTTTTTTTAGTTTTTTTTTTTAGTATATACTCTTCAATAAAAGAAAATATTGTTGTTTTGTTGTTGTTGTTGTTTTTTTTTTTTTTTTTTTATTTATAGTATATACTCTTCAAATAAAAAGAAAATGTTTTTTTTTGTTATATATTCTCTTGAATAAAAACAAAATGTTGGTTTTGTTGTTGTTTTTAAGTTAAAATTTTATTTATAATGATTACAAATTTTACAAATAATTAGGACAAGCGTGCAACAAGCTGTGACGCAAGTCCTTTCTGAACTGCAAATCCTATCCTCCTTAATACAAACTCGTTAGAACCAACTATCATTAGGTTGTAGTCCATAACTATCTGCAATCACTTAAGGAGCTTAACAGATTGTTGTGCCAAGAAACCAACAGTGTCGAAACTGAACGGAATGAAACAATGCTTGTTAACTCTAAAAGCCTCCTCATGTTATCACACAATAGGAAAGAGAAAGCACATAAAATAAGACATGTGCTTTTGTCTGAACACTCTTACGTGGTATGTGCGTGAAAACTTAATTTTTTCAAGATGGGATTTTTAACTTCAGATTTCCTAGATGAAGATCGTGACTTTGTAATGAGGTAGAACATATGGAAGAATGTTTCACAAGGTAGTTAGACCAACATGTATATTTTGAATTGATGGCGCAAACTTTAATAGTGGAAGTTGTTTGGAGCTTTTAGAGTAGTGCACGCGACTGTATTTGAGCAGAATAAGTTCAGTTAGCTTTGCTTTTGTGAGTTTTTATTTGTCTTATTTTTATAGGGTTTTTTTTTTTTTTTTTTTTTTTTGAGTAGATAATCTACGAAAAAAAGAAAATGATGATGTTGTTCTTTTTTTTTCTTTTTTTTTTTTTTTATATACTCTTCGAATGAAAGAAAATATTGTTTGTTGTTGTTTTTTGTTTTTTTTTTTTTTTATTTTATATATATACTCTTCAAATAAAAGAAAATGTTTTTTTGTAGTATATTCTCTTGAATAAAAAGAAAAATGTTGGTTTTGTTGTTGTTTTTAAGTTGAAATTTTATTTATAATGATAACAAGTTTTTCAAATAATTAGGACAAGCGTGCAACAAGCTGTGACGCAAGTCCTTTCTGAACTTCAAATCCTATCCTCCGTAATACAAACTCGTTAGAACCAACTGTCATTAGGTTGTAGTCCATAACTATCTGCAATCACTTAAGGAGCTTAACAGATTGTTGTGCCAAGAAACCAACAGTGTCCAAACTGAATGGAATGAAACAATGCTGGTTAACTCTAAAAGCCTCCTCGTGTTATCACACAATAGGAAAGAGAAAGCACATAAATTGAGACATGTGCTTTTGTCTGAACACTCTTACGTGGTATGTCCGTGAAAACTTAAGTTTTTCAATATGGGTTTTTTAACTTCAGATTTCCTAGATGAAGATCGTGACTTTGTAATGAGGTAGAACATATGGAAGAATGTTTCACAAAGTAGTTAGACCACCATGTATATTTTGAATTGATGGCGCAAACTTCAATAGTGGAAGTTGTTTGGAGCTTTTAGTAGTGCACGCCGAATCATATTTGAGCGTAATAAGTTCGGTTTAGCTTTGCTTTTGTGAGTTTTTATTTCACTTATTTTTATAAGGTTTTAATTTTTTTTTTTTTTTTTGTTTTTGTAGTGGATAATCTACGAAAAAAAGAAAATGATGATGTTTTTTTTTTTTTTTTTTTTGTAGTATATACTCTTCGAATAAAAGAAAATATTGTTGTTGTTGTTGTTGTTATTTTTTTTTTTTTTTTATTTATAGTATATACTCTTCAAATAAAAGAAAAATGTTTTTTTTTTGTATATTCTCTTCGAATAAAAGAAAATGTTGGTTTTGTTGTTGTTTTTTAGTGGAAATTTTATTTATAATGATTACAAATTTTACAAATAATTAGGACAAGCGTGCAACAAGCTGTGACACAAGTCCTTTCTAAACTACAAATCCTATCCTCCTGAATACAAACTCGTAGAACCAACTATCATTAGGTTGTAGTCCATAACTATCTGCAATCACTTAAGGAGCTTAACAGATTGTTGTGCCAAGAAACCAACAGTGTCGAAACTGAACGGAATGAAACAATGCTGGTTAACTCTACAAGCCTCCTCGTGTTATCACACAATAGGAAAGAGAAAGCACATAAAATAAGACATGTGCTTTTGTCTGAACACTCTTAAGTGGTATGTGCGTGAAAACTTAATTTTTTCAAGATGGGATTTTTAACTTCAGATTTCCTAGATGAAGATCGTGGCTTTGTAATGAGGTAGAACATATGGAAGAATGTTTCACAAGGTAGTTAAACCAACATGTATATTTTGAATTGATGGAGCAAACTTTAATAGTGGAAGTTGTTTGGAGCTTTTAAAGTAGTGCACGCGACTGTATTTGAGCAGAATAAGTTCAGTTAGCTTTGCTTTTGTGAGTTTTTATTTTTCTTATTTTTATAGGGTTTTAATTTTTTTTTTTTTTTTTTTTTTAGTGGATAATCTACGAAAAAAAGAAAATGATGATGTTTTTTTTTTTTTTTTTTTTTTTGTAGTATATACTCTTCGAATAAAAGAAAATATTGTTGTTGTTGTTGTTGTTATTTTTTTTATTTTTTTATTTATAGTATATACTCTTCAAATAAAAGAAAATGTTTTTTTTTAGTATATTCTCTTCGAATAAAATAAAATGTTGGTTTTGTTGTTGTTTTTTTAGTTGAAATTTTATTTATAATGATAACAAGTTTTACAAATAATTAGGACAAGCGTGCAACAAGCTGTGACGCAAGTCTTTTCTGAACTGCAAATCCTATCCTCCTTAATACAAACTCGTTAGAACCAACTGTCATTAGGTTGTAGTCCATAACTATCTGCAATCGGTTAAAGAGCTTAACATTGTTGTGTGCCAAACCAACCAATGTTCAAACTGAATGGAATGAAACAATGTTGGTTAACTCTACAAGCCTCCTCGTGTTATCACACAATTGGAAAGAGAAAGCACATAAAATAAGACATGTGCTTTTGTCTGAACACTCTTACGTGGTATGTGTGTGAAAACTTAATTTTTTCAAGATGGGTTTTTTAACTTCAGATTTCCTAGATGAAGATCGTGCCTTTGTAATGAGGTAGAACATATGGAAGAATGTTTCACAAGGTAGTTAGACCAACATGTATATTTTGAATTGATGGCGCAAACTTCAATAGTGGAAGTTGTTTGGAGCATTTAGGGTAGTGCACGCGACTGTATTTGTGCAGAATAAGTTCACTTAGCTTTGCTTTTGTGAGTTTTTATTTGTCTTATTTTTATAGGGTTTAAATTTTTTTTTTTTTTTTTTTTTTTGTAGTGGATAATCTACGAAAAAAAAAAAAAATGATATTTTTTTTTTTATTTTTTTTAGTTTTTTTGTAGTATATGCTCTTCGAATAAAAGAAAATATTGTTGTTGTTGTTGTTGTTGTTGTTCTTATTTTTTTATTTTTTTTATTTATAGTATATACTCTTCAAATAAAAGAAAATGTTATTTTTTGTAGTATATTCTCTTCGAATAAAATAAAATGTTGGTTTTGTGGTTGTTTTTAAGTTAAAATTTTATTTATAATGATAACAAGTTTTACAAAAAATTAGGACAAGCGTGCAACAAACTGTGATGCAAGTCCTTTATGAACTGCAAATCCTATCCTCCTTAATACAAACTCGTTAGAACCAACTGTCATTTGGTTGTAGTCCATAACTATCTGCAATCACTTAAGGAGCTTAACAGATTGTTATGCCAATAAACCAATAGTGTCCAAACTGAACGGAATGAAACAATGCCGGTTAACTCTACAAGCCTCCTCGTGTTATCACACAATAGGAAAGAGAAAGCACATAAAATAAGACATGTCCTTTTATCGAACACTCTTGCGTGGTATGTGCGTGAAAACTTAATTTTTTCAATATGGGTTTTTTAACTTCAGATTTCCTAGATGAAGATCAGGACTTTGTAATGAGGTAGAACATATGGAAGAATGTTTCACAAGGTAGTTAGACCACCATGTATATTTTGAATTGATGGTGCAAACTTCAATAGTGGAAGTTGTTTGGAGCTTTTAGAGTAGTGCACGCGACTGTATTTGAGCAAAATAAGTTCAGTTAGCTTTGCTTTTGTGAGTTTTTATTTGTCTTATTTTTTAGGGTTTTATTTTTGTTATTTTTTTTTTTTTTTTTGTAGTAGATAATCTACGAAAAAAAGAAAATTATGATGTTTTTTTTCTTTTTGTAGTATATACTCTTCGAATAAAAGAAAATGTTGTTGTTGTTGTTGTTGTTATTTTTTTATTTTTTTTATTTATAGTATATACTCTTCAAATAAAAGAAAATGTTTTTTTTTGTTGTATATTCTCTTTGAATAAAAGAAAATGTTTTTTTTGTTGTTGTTTTTTAGTGGAAATTTTATTTATAATGATTACAAATTTTACAAATAATTAGGACAAGCGTGCAACAAGCTGTGACACAAGTCCTTTCTGAACTTCAAATCCTATCCTCCTGAATACAAACTCGTTAGAACCAACTGTCATTAGGTTGTAGTCCATAACTATCTGCAATCAGTTAAGGAGCTTAACAGATTGTTGTGCCAAGAAACCAACAGTTTCGAAACTGAACGGAATGAAACAATGCTAGTTAACTCTACAAGTCTCCTCGTGTTATCACACAATAGGAAAGAGAAAGCACATAAAATAAGACATGTGCTTTTGTCTGAACACTCTTACGTGGTATGTGCGTGAAAACTTAATTTTTTTCAAGATGGGTTTTTTAACTTCAGATTTCCTAGATGAAGATGTGCCTTTGTAATGAGGTAGAGCATATGGAAGAATGTTTCACAAGGTAGTTAGACCAACATGTATATTTTGAATTGATAGTCGCAAACTTCAATAGTGGAAGTTGTTTGGAGCTTTTAGAGTAGTGCACGCGACTGTATTTGAGCAGAATAAGTTCAGTTGGCTTTGCTTTTGTGAGTTTTTATTTGTCTTATTTTTATAGGGTTTAATTTTTATTTTTATTTTTTTTGTTTTTGTAGGGGATAATCTACGAAAAAAAGCAAATGATGAAGTTTTTTTTTTTTTTTTTTTTGTACTATATAGTCCTCGAATAAAAGAAAATATTGTTGTTGTTGTTGTTCTTTTTTTTTTTTTTTTTATTTATAGTATATACTCTTCAAATAAAAGAAAATGTTTTTTTTTTTTTGTAGTATATTCTCTTCGAATAAAAGAAAATGTTGGTTTTGTTATTGTTTTTAAGTTGAAATTTTATTTATAATGATAACAAGTTTTACAAATAATTAGGACAAGCATGCAACAAGCTGTGACACAAGTCCTTTCTAAACTGCAAATCCTATCCTCCTTAATACAAACTCGTTAGAAACAACTGTCATTAGGTTGTAGTCCATAACTATCTGCAATCACTTAAGGAGCTTAACCGATTGTTGTGCCAAGAAACCAACAGTGTCGAAACTGAACGGAATGAAACAATGCTGGTTAACTCTAAAAGTCTCCTAGTTTTATCACACAATAGGAAAGAGAAATCACATAAATTGAGACATGTGTTTTTGTCTGAACACTCTTACGTGGTACGTCCGTGAAAACTTAAGTTTTTCAATATGGGTTTTTTAACTTCAGATTTCTTAGATGAAGATCGTGACTTTGTAATGAGGTAGAACATATGCAAGAATATTTCACAAGGTAGTTAGACCAACACGTATATTTTAAATTGATGGCACAAACTTCAATAGTGCAAGTTGTTTGGAGCTTTTAGAGTAGTGCACGCGACTGTATTTGAGCAAAATAAGTTCAGTTAGCTTTGCTTTTGTGAGTGTTTGATTTGTCTTATTTTTATAGGATTTTATTTTTATTATTTTTTTTTTGTTTTTGTAGTGGATAATCTACGAAAAAAAGAAAATTACGATCTTGTTTTTTTTTTTTTTTTTTGTAGTATATACTCTTCGAATAAAAGAAAATGTTGTAGTTGTTGTTGTTATTTTTTTATTTTTTTTATTTATAGTATATACTCTTCAAATAAAAGAAAATGTTGTTTTTTGTTGTATATTCTTTTCGAATAAAAGAAAATGTTGGTTTTGTTGTTGTTTTTTAGTTGAAATTTTATTTATAATGATTACAAATTTTACAAATAATTAGGACAAGCGTGCAACAAGCTGTGACGCAAGTCCTTTCTAAACTGCAAATCCTATCCTCCTAAATACAAACACGTTAGAACCAGCTATCTTTGGGTTGTAGTCCATAACTATCTGCAATCACTTAAGGAGCTTAACAGATTGTTGTGCCAAGAAACTAACAGTGTCAAAACTGAACAGAATGAAACAATGCTGGTTAACTCTACATGCTTCCTCGTGTTATCACACAATAGGAAAGAGTAAGCACATAAAATGAGACTTGTGCTTTTGTCTGAACACTCTTACGTGGTATGTGCGTGAAAAGTTAATTTTTTCAAGTTGGGTTTTTTAATTTTAGATTTCCTAGACGAAGATTGTGGCTTTGTAAAGAGGTTGAACATATGGAAGAATGTTTCACAAGGTAGTTAGACCAACCTGTATATTTTGAATTGATGGCGCAAACTTCAATAGTGGAAGTTGTTAGGAGCTTTTAGAGTAGTGCACGCGACTGTATTTGAGCAGAATAAGTTTAGTTAGCTTTGCTTTTGTGAGTTTTTGATTTGTTTTATTTTTATAGGGTTTTATTTTTATTTTTTTTTGTTTTTGTAGTGGATAATCCACGAAAAAAAGAAAATGATGATGTTGTTGTTGTTATTTATTTATTTTTATTTTTTTTAGGTTTTTTGTAGATTCGAATAAAGGAAAATGTTGTTGTTGTTGTTGTTGTTATTTTTTTAATTTTTTATTTATAGTATATACTCTTAAAATAAAAGAAAATTTTTTTATTTTTGTAGTATATTCTCTTCGAATAAAAGAAAATGTTGGTTTGTTTGTTGTTTTTAAGTTGAAATTTTATTTATAATGATAACAAGTTTTACAAATAATTAGGACAAGCGTGCAACAAGCTGTGACGCAAGTCCTTTCTTAACTGCAAATCCTATCATCCTGAATACATACTCGTTAGAAACAGGTGTCATTTGGTTGTAGTCCATAACTTTCTGCAATAACTTAAGGAGCTTAACAGATTGTTGTGCCAACAAACCAAAAGTGTCAAACCGAACGGAATGAAATAATGCTGGTTAGCTCTAGAAGCCTCATCGTGTTTCCCAATCTTCCTTGCTATTGCTCTATTAGCTGGTTCTCCCACCTCAAAGACTCCATTCCCAAGCCCTACCAACGGAGAGGCTCAAGTTACATCAACACACGGATGCCTCCCCTCAAACCAATTGTAGACCAATACATCTGCAGGCCGTAGTGTTGGTCTTCTTTCATTCGGATCAATGAAAAAATTCACGGGAGCCTCCTTCTTCACTTGTACTTCAGCCCTCTGAAATGCATCACATAAAATATCCCTAACATGATCAAGTCGGTATTTGAAACCTGGAAAATGTATAAATTATGCTGTCAATGATACTCCATGCATGAATGTTCTTAAAAAGATGTAAAAACTATTGCGTACATATTATATTAAGTTTCTAAGAACAAATACTAATTCATATACTAGTGTGAGAATTCTAAACAATTTTCATCATAGAAAAGGAAACAAGACTTTGTCACTAAGTACACTTATTCATAAAGAAGCTTTATACAACCTAAAAACTATGTAAATTTTGTTGAGGTTTCTTACCACCCTCAAACAGAAGGATGCTTTCTCCTCAAAATATCAAGAGATGAAGAAAGAAAATACCTGTGAAGCTTGAGAAAAAAATTAGCTAACTCTACGGCAAAAAGTGTGTCAAGCACTATATGTAACATGTCAAAAGAAAGTTGAAAATATCACACCAATCAATGAAAACAAGCAAATATCACACAATAAGAAAGAGATAGCACATAAAATGAGACATGTGCTTTTGTCTGAACACTCTTACGTGGTATGTACGTGAAAAGTTAATTTTTTCAAGATAGGTTTTTTAACTTCAGATTTCCTAGATAAAGATCTTGGCTTTGTAATGAGGTAGAACATATGGAAGAATATTTCACAAGGTAATTAGACCAACACGTATATTCTGAATTGATGGAGCAAACTTCAATAGTGGAAGCTGTTTGGAGCTTTTAGAGTAGTGCACGCGACTGTATTTAAGCAGAATAAGTTCAGTTAGCTTTGCTTTTGTGAGTTTTTGATTTGTTTTATTTTTATAGGGGTTTTTTTTTTTTGGTTTTTGTAGTGGATAATCAACGAAAAAAAAAAAATGATGGTGTGTTTTTTTTTTTTTTTTTTTTTTTTTTTTTTTTTTTTTTGTAGTATATACTCTTTAAATAGAAGAAAATGTTGTTGTTGTTGTTGTTGTTGTTATTTTATTTTTTTATTTATAATATATACTATTCAAATAAAAGAAAATGTTTTTTCTTTGGTACTATATTCTCTTCGAGTAAAAGAAAATGTTGGTTTTGTTGTTGTTTTGAAGTGAAAATTTTATTTATAATGATAACAAGTTTTACAAATAATTAGAACAAGCGTGCAACAAGCTGTGACGCAAATCCTTTCTAACTGCAAATCCAATCCTCCTTAATACAAACTCGTTAAAACCAGTTGTCATTAGGTTGTAGTCCATAACTTTCTGCAATCACTTAAGGAGCTTAACAGATTGTTGTGCCAAGAAACCAAAAGTGTCGAAGCGAACGGAATGAAAAAATGCTGGTTAGCTCTACAAGCCTCCTCGTGTTTCCCAATATTCCCTGCAGCTACTCTATTAGCTGGTTCTCCCACCTCAAAGACTCCATTCCCAAACCTTACCAACGGAGAGGCTCAAGTTTTATCAACAAACGCATGCCTCCCCTCAAACCAACTGTAGGCCAATACATTATCCGGCCGAAGTGTTGATCTTCCCTCATTCGGATCAATGATATAATTCACGGGAGCCTCCTTCTTCACTTATACTCCAGCCCTCCAAAATGTATCACATAAAATATCCCTAACATGATCAAGTCGGTATTTGAAACCTGGAAAATGTATAAATTATGCTGTCAATGATACTCCGTGCATGAATGTTCTTGAAAAGATGTAAAAACTATTGCGTACATATTATATTAAGTTTCTAAGAACAAATCCTAATTCAAATACTAGTGTGAGAATTCTAGACAATTTTCATCATAGAAAAGGAAACAAGACTTTGTCACTAAGTACACTTATTCCTAAAGAAGCTCTATACAACCTAAAAACTACGTAAATTTTGCTTCAGGTTCTTACCACCCCCAAACAGAAGGATGCTTTCCCCTCAAAATGTCAAGAGATGAAGAAAGAAAATACTAGTGAAACTTGAGAAAAAATTTAGTTAACACTGCGGCAAAAAGTGTGTCGAGCACAATATGTAACATGTCAAAAGAAAGTTGAAAATATCACACCAATCAATGAAAACATGCAAATATCACACAATAGGAAAGAGATAGCACATAAAATGAGACATGTGCTTTTGTCTGAACACTCTTACGTGGTATGTACGTGAAAAGTTAATTTTTTCTAGATGGGTTTTTTAACTTCAGATTTACTAGATGAAGATCGTGGCTTTCTAATGAGGTAGAACATATGGAAGAATGTTTCACAAGGTAGTTAGACCAACACGTATATTCTGAATTGATGGCGCAAACTTCAATAGTGGAAGCTGTTTGGAGGTTTTAGAGTAGTGCACGCAACTGTATTTGAGCATAATAAGTTCAGTTAGCTTTGCTTTTGTGAGTTTTTTATTTGTTTTATTTTTATAGGGTTTTTTTTTTTTTTTTGGTTTTTGTAGTGGATAATCTACGAAAAAATGAAAATGATGATTTTTTTTTTTTAAGTGGAAATTTTATTGATACTGATGAGGAATTTTACAAATAATTAGGACAAACGTGCAACAAGCTGCGCCGCAAGTCCTTTCTGAATAGCAAATATTATTCTTCTAAAAACAAACTCGTTAGAACCAGCTGTCATAACGTTACAGTCCATAACTCTCTGAAGTCTCTTGAGAAGCTCAACAGCCTGTTGTTCCAAGAAACTGAAAGTGTCGAAACTAAACGGAATGAAACATTGCTGGTTAGCCGTGCAAGCTTCCTCATGCTTCTCCATCTTCCCTATCGCTGCTCTTTTAGCTGCTTCTCCCACCTCAAAGACTCCATTCCCAAGCCCTACCAACGGAAAGGCGCCAGTTATATCAACACATGCATGTCTCCCCTCAGACCAACTGTATATCAATATATCCGCGGGCCGAAGTGTTGATCTGCCCTCATTCGGATCACTGAGAAAGTTAACAGGAGCCTCTTTCTTCACTTGTACCCCAGCCCTCCAAAATGCATCACACAAAATATCTCTAACATGATCATGTCTGTATTTAAAATCAGGAAAATGTCTACAATGTGCTGCATGGTCCCCAAAGGCATCTAATCTACTTTTTTTGCATATAGGACAAAGACCCCCGTCAGAGTACAGAGGAATCATAAGACAGTACCTGAGAATGGCACGATACTCCACCTGTGACATACGCTATCCCAGTCGCTCCATCGAATAGCAAGTAGAAAATCTTTTGCATGTTCCGACTGCATGCATCCAATGACTACTTTCTGACGAGTAGAGAACTCAAACTCCCTCTCAAGACTAGCAACAATCTTATCATAGAAAGCTTCCGCCAAAACTTTTTATGGTTTTGAGGGGATGGTTCATGAAAATATGTAAAAACTATTGCGTACATATTATATTAAATTTGTAAGAACAAATCCTAATTCGAATACTAGTGTGAGATTTCTAGACAATTTTTATCATAGAAAAGGAAACAAGACTTTGTCACTAAGTAAACTTATTCATAAAGAAGCTTTATACAAACTAAAAATTGCCTAAATTTTACTATAGGTTGTTACCGCGCCCGAACAGAAGAATGTTTTGTCCTCAAAGTGTCAAGAGATGAAGAAAGAAAATACCTGTGAAGCTTGAGCAAAAATTCAGCTAACACTGCGGCAAAAAGTGAGTCCAGCACAATATGCAACATATCAAAAGAAAGTTGAAAATATCACACCAATCAATGAAAACAAACAGATAGCACACAATAGGAAAGAGATAGCACACCTAATGGGACATGTGTTTTTGTCTAAACACTCTTGCGTGGTATGTACGTGAAAAGTTAATTTTTTTCTAGATGGGTCTTTTAATGTTAGATTTCCTAGACGAAGATCGTGGCTTTGTAATGAGGTAGAACATATGGAAGAATGCATTACAAAGTAGTTAGACCAACATGTATATTCTGAATTGATGGCGCAAACTTCAATAGTGGAACCTGTTTGGAGTTTATAGAGAAGTGCACACGACTGTATTTTAGTTGAATAAGTTCAGTTAGCTTAGTTTTTGTGAGTTTTTTATTTGTTTTATTTGTAATGGTTTTTTTTTTTTTGTAATATATACTCTTCAAAAAAATGAAAATGTTCTTGGTTTTTTCTTCTTTTTTTTTTTTTTTTTAAATTGTTTTTGTAGTATATACTCTTCAAAGAAATGAAAATGTTGTTGGGTTTTTTTTATTGTAGTTTTTATTTTTGTAGTATATACTCTTCGATTAAAAGAAAATGTTGTTGTTATTGTTGTTTCTTTTTTTTTATTTTTTTAGTATACACTCTTCGTATAAAAGACAATGGTATTTTTTTTTTTTTTTAGTATATAATCTTCAAATAAAAGAAAATGTTGTTGTTGTTGTTTTTTTTTAAGTGGAAATTTTATTGATATTGATAACGAGTTTTACAAATAATTAGCACAAGTGTGCAATAAGCTGTGAGAACTATTGCGTACATATTATATTAAATTTCTAAGAACAAATCCTAATTCAAATACTAGTGTGAGATTTTTAGACAATTTTCATCGTAGAAAAAGGAAACAAGAATTTGTTACTAAGTAAACTTATTCATAAATAAGCTCTATATAACCTAAAAACTGCCTAAATTTTGCTACAGGTTGTTTCCACGCCCAAACATAAGAATGTTTTGTCCTCAAATTTTCAAGAGATGAAGAAAGAAAATATCTATGAAGCTTGAGCAAAAATTCAGCTAACACTGCGGCAAAAAGTGAGTCTAGCACAATATGCAACATGTCAAAAGGAAGTTGAAAATATCACACCAATCAAAGAAAACAAAAAAATATCACACAATAGGAAAGAGATAGCACACCAAATGGGACATGTGTTTTTGTCTGAACACTCTTACATGGTATGTACGTGAAAAATTAATTTTTTTAAGATGGGTCTTTTAACGTTAGATTTCCTAGACGAAGATTGTTGCTTTGTAATGAAGTAGAACATATGAAAGAATGCATTACAAAGTAGTTAGACCAACACGTATATTCTGAATTGATGGCGCAAACTTCAATAGCGGAAGCTGTTCGGAGCTTATAGAGAAGTGTACACGACTTTATTTTAGAAGAATAAGTTCAGTTAGCTTAGTTTTTGTGATTTATTTATTTGTTTTATGTTTAATGTTTTTTTTTTTTTTTTATGAATATAATCTTCAAAAAAATAAAAATGTTGTTGGTTTTTTTTTTATAGTTGTTTTTGTAGTATATACTCTTCAAAAAAATGAAAATGTTGTCGGTTTTTTTTTTTTTTTGTTGTAGTATATACTCTTTGAGTAAAAGAAAATGTTGTTGTTATTGTTGTTTTTTTTTTTTTTTTTAGTATACACTCTTCGAATAAAAGACAATGGTTTTTTTTTTTTTTTTTTTGTAGCATATAATCTTCAAATAAAAGAAAAAGTTGTTGTTGTTGTTTTTTTTTAAGTGGAAATTTTATTGATAATGATAACTAGTTTTACAAATAATTAGGACAAGCGTGCAACAAACTGTGCCGCAAGTCCTTTTTGAACGACAAATGCTCTCCTCCTTAATATAAACTCGTTACAACTAGCTGTCATAACATTACAGTACATAACTTTCTACAATCACTTAAGGAGCTTAACATACTGTTGTGCCAAGAAACCAAAAGTGTTGAAACTGAACGGAATTAAACAATGCTGGTTAGCTCTAAAAGCTTCCTTCTGTTTCCCAATCTTCCCTGCCGTTACTCTATAAGCTGCTTCTCCCACCTCAAAGACTCCATTCCCAAGCCCTACCAACGGAGAGGCTCCAGTTACATCAACACACGCATGCCTCAACTCAAACCAACTGTAAACCAATACATCCGCAGGCCGAAGTGTTAATCTTCCCTCATTCGAATCAGTGAAAAAATTCGCGGGAACCTCCTTCTTCACTTGTACTCCAGCCCTCCAAAATTTATCACATAAAATATCCCTAACATGATCATGTCAGTATTTGAAACCTACAAAATGTATACAATGTGCTGTCAATGATACTCCGTGCATGAATGTTCAAGAAAAGATGTAAAAACTATTGTGTACATATTACACTAAGTTTTTAAGAACAAATCCTAATTCGAATACAAGTGTGAGATTTCTAGACAATTTTCATCATAGAAAAGGAAACAAGACTTTGTCACTTAGTACACTTATTCATAAAGAAGCTCTATACAACCTAAAAACTGCCTAAATTTTGCTACAGGTTCTTACCACGCCCGTACAGAATGATGCTTTGTCCTCAAAGTGTCAAGAGATGAAGAAAGAAAATACTTGTGAAAATTTAGCAAAAATTCAGCTAACACTGCGGCAAAAAGTGAGTCGAGCACAATACGCAACATGTCAAAAGGAAGTTGAAAATATCACACTAATCAAAGAAAACATAGAAATATCACACGCCAAATGGGACATGTGCTTTTGTCGGAACAATCTTGCATGGTATGTACGTGAAAAGTATTTTAGTAGAATAAGTTCAGTTAGCTTAGCTTTTGTTAGTTTTTTATTTGTTTTATTTTGAATGGTTTTTTTTTTTTTTTTTTTTTTGTAGTATATACTATTCAAAAAAATGAAAATGTTGTTGCTGTTTTTTTTTATATATATAGTTTTTTGTATAGTATATACTCTTCGAGTAAATGAAAATGTTGTTGTTGTTGTTGTTTTTTTTTTTTTTTTTTAGTATATACTCTTCGAAAAAAAGAAAATGGTTTTTTTTTTGTAGTATATACTCTTCAAATAAAAGAAAATGTTGTTGTTATTGTTTTTTTTTTGTGGAAATTTTGTTAATAATGATAACAAGTTTTAAAAATAATTAGGACAAGCGTGCAACAAGCTGTGCGGCAAGTCCTTTCTGAACGGCAAATCCTCTCCTCCTAAATTCAAACTCGTTAGAACCAGCTGTCATTACGTTGCAGTTCATAACTTTCTGCAATCACTTAAGGAGCTTAATAGATTGTTGTGCCAAGAAACCAAAAGTGTCAAAACTGAACGAAATGAAACAATGTTGGTTAGCTCTACAAGCCTCCTCGTGTTTCCCAATCTTCCCTGCCGCTGCTCTATTAGCTGCTTCTCCCACCTCAAAGACTCCATTCCCAATCCCTATCAACGGAGAGGCTCCAGTTACATCAACACACGCATGCGTCCCCTCAAACCAACTGTAAACCAATACATCCGCAGGCCGAAGTGTTGATCTTCCCTCATTCGTATAAGTGAAAAAATTCACAAGAGCCTCCTTCTTCACTTGTACTCCAGCCCTCCAAAATGCATCACATAAAATATCCCTGACATGATCATGTCAGTATTTGAAACCTGCAAAATGTATACAATGTCCTGTCAATGATACTCCGTGTATGAATGTTCATTAAAAGATGTAAAAACTATTGCGTACATATTATATTAAGTTTCTAAGAACAAATCCTAATTCGAATACTAGTGTGAGATTTCTAGATAATTTTCATCATAGAAAAGGAAACAAGACTTTGTCACTAAGTACACTTATTCATAAAGAAGCTCTATACAACCTAAAAACTGCCTAAATTTTGCTACAGGTTCTTACCACCCCCAAACAGAATGATGTTTTGTCCTCAAAGTGTCAAGAGATGAAGAAAAAAAATACTTGTAGCAAAATATACCTGTAGAAAGAATATATATATATATTAAATGGAAATTTTATTGATAATGATAACGTGTTTTACAAATCATTAGGATTTTTTTTTTTTTTACTTCAAATTTTGAACACACACGGCATACGGATATCTCATTTTCTTCTATAGAGTTGGTTCATACGCTCCAAGAACATCAAACCCATGAAAAAAAATGTACATTCAAGACAAGTCTTACTATCTCGTGGCAAATTTTTTCATACGCTCTAAGAAAAATTTGTGATCAAGTTGATGAAGAAGAATTTTAGTAATTAATATAAGCAAATAGTCCATTTTGGTGAACACAACCATCTTGCAGCAACTGACTTTTATTTGCGGTGGCTATAAAAAAGATTTAAAACAAAAAAGGACTCACGGTAACAAATTTTTCTATAAATTTGGTGTTGGTCCTTGGTAATGGTCAAAAGTGCCAGTCATGTTGGGTGTGAGTCCCTCACCATGTGACATAAATAGGT
This sequence comes from Coptis chinensis, assembly GCF_015680905.1. Classification (NCBI taxonomy): domain Eukaryota; kingdom Viridiplantae; phylum Streptophyta; class Magnoliopsida; order Ranunculales; family Ranunculaceae; genus Coptis; species Coptis chinensis. The sequence goes on from NC_141464.1 coordinate 83,902,787, forward strand.
ATTATTCGTGTGAAGAAGTGAGAGCGTGCGCGGCGCTCAGATTGGCCTTGCCCAAAGCACACCTGCGCCCTTGCTTTGAAAAAGAATATAGTTTTTTTTTTCAGCCTCTCACAAAACATGTCTGCTGGAAGTTTGGGAAAACTGGAAATAGAAGAGGGCGCACACACGCTCGAGTTGGCCTTATCCAGAACATGCTCGGGCTCATGCCTATACATGCTGGGTTTCGATATTTCGTCAGAATATCAAGATCGTGTTTTTACACTGATATTTCACCTTAATATAAATAGAAGAGTTTCGGGTTTTTGGAAAACCAAGTCTTGAATAGAAACCCAATTTTGTGAGTAACCAAAATTAAGAGGAAACTCTTGCAAAGAGAAAAAAAATTGTAAGAAGAGAAATGTGATCTAGTATGTTTTGAGAGACTTGAGAGGAGTGATTGTAATCTTCATTTCCACACTTATAAAAGGATTTGCTTTTGTGGAAGTAGGCATTATTAGCCGAACCACGTTACATCTTATGTTATGATATGTTTTACTTTCTTTGCTTTATTATTACTTTTTTGTAATAGTTGTCGATTGCTTAGGAAGGTTGGGTTGGTTATTAGTTGTAGTGAAAGATTAGATTTTTTATAGAAATAGTAGATTGTCCAAGTGCAAGCTATCTTAGAGGGGATCGATTGGTATCGTTTTCCCTAACAAGTGGTATCAAAGGCAAGGTTAGATTAATCACAAAGATTGTTATCCAAATCTTGCTCGGAAGGTGTTTGATAAAATTCCTGAAAGGAGGTTTGAGTTGAAATCGCTTGTTGAGATGGATCATTCTATAAACACTCGCATGACTAGTCTAAATAGAGATAACTACACTATTTGGAAAGCCAAGATGAAAGACTTACTTTATTGCAAGGACTTGGCACAACCCATTGAGAATGGAGGAGTAAAACTATATGCAATAGTCGCGGCTGAGTGGAGCATGCAAGCTTGACAGAAAAGCAATTAGGTACATTCTACAGTAGATTGACGACAGTGTCTTCCACCATGTATCCCAAAAGACTACCGCTTTTGGCTTGTGGAAGAAACTCGAAGACCTCTATGAGAGGAAGTCTGCAGGCAACAAAGTGCTACTCATTAAAATGTTTGCTAACTCGAAGTACAAAGAAGGTTCTTCAATGTCTGAGTATCTTAATGACGTACAGAATACCATCAATCAGCTGTATTTTATGAAGATTCTTATGGGTGACGAAGTTGAGGCTTTGTTACTATTAAACTCTCTACCCGACAGTTGGGAGACTTTGGCAATTTCTCTTGGCGGAGCCGCTAAGGATGGAATCGTTTCAATGGAAATGGTTACTGGTGCATTATTGAATAAGGAGACAAGAAGGGGTTCACGAAGTAGCTCCTCTCACTTAGAGATCTTTGTCACAGAGAAGCGGGGGAGAGGTAAGAGTAGAACCCATCTCATTCTAGAGGTGATGACATAAGAAAATTTAGGGTTGAAGCTAGAACTCCTAAGGCAGAGAGACAATGTTACTATTATGCCACTAAGGGTCACTTCAGATATGAGTGTAGAACACTAAAGAGGGATGAGAAAATTAACTGTGTACATAAAGACATGGTAAAGAGGAACGATAGCACAAGCCGAGATACTGCCGCAATAGTAGATGATGATCTAGTGGGGATTGTGTCAGATTATGGTGAGTGTTGTGTTAGTACCTCATGCCAGGATACAGAGTGGGTGATAGATATAGGAGTGTCATATCACGTCACACCGCACAGGAGTTTCTTCACTACCTACAAATGTAGTGAATTTGGTGAAATGAAGATGGGTAATAGTGGAGTCTCAAAGATTATATGCATTGGTGATGTTCATGTAGAAACCAATGTCGGCTACACCTTGACACTCAAGAATGTAAGGCATGTCTCTGACATTCGGCTAAGCCTAATTTCCACTAGGAAGTTAGATGATGAAGGTTTTCAAAACTCATTTGGTAACGGGGTATGGAAACTTAGCAGAGGTTCCATTGTAGTAGCCAAAGAAAAGAAAACTTGCTCACTTTACAAAACACAAGCTAGTTTGTGTAAAGTAGAGTTAAATGCGGCACAAGAAGAAGTTTCTTCTAAACTATAGCATAAGAGACTGTGTCATATGGGAGAAAAAGGCATGGAAATTCTTGCCAAACATCAAAAGTACGCATTTAAATAGATGTACTCATTGTTTGGTTGGAAAGCAACACAGGGTGTCTTCCCAAAGATTCCCCTCTCACAAGAAAGAGAATGTCCTTGAGCTATTACACACAGATTTATGTGGTCCTATGAAAGTGAAGTCCCACAGGGGAGCTTTGTACTTCTTAACTTTCATTGATGATGCGTCAAGAAAGATATGAGCTTATAGTCTGAAGACCAAGGATAAAGTTCTTGGCATGTTCAAGACTTTCCATAGCATGGTGGAAAGAGAGACAGGGAAGCCTTTGAAGTGTATTCGTTTAGATAATGGGGAGAGTACATTAGGCCATTTGAAAAGTATTGCAAAAGTCATGGGATTTCCCAAGACACCGCAGCAAAATGGTATAGCCGAGAGAATAAATCGTACCATTGCATAGAGGATAAGATGCACGTTGTCTCACTTTAAGTTACCAATGAGTTAATGGGTAGAAACAATGCGCACAGTTGTACATGTGATCAATCTATCACCTTCGAAGCCTCTGAATAATAATTATCGAGAGAGAGTATGGTTAGGCAAAGATGTTGATTATGGATACTTGAGGGTATTTGGGTGCAGAGCATTTATTCATATTTCCAAGGATGAGAGATCCAAGTTTGATGACAAAACCAAGCAGTGCATTTTTCTAGGTTATTGGGATGAAAAACTTGGCTACAAACTTTATGATCTGATTAATAAGAAGGTAATCCGAAGTTGAGATGTTGTGTTCTTGGAAGACCAAACAATAGCAGATTTTGATAATGGTGAGAAGCTAGAAGCTTTCACTAATAATCTTGTTAATTTAGAACCATAAGTTCCTACTGTGGAACGTGCAGAAGGCATTGAGAATGCAGAGAACCATGGGTTTGAAGCTCATGATGATGATCATATTGCTCATGATGGGATAGAACCTATTAAGATAGAAGATGCAGATGAAGTGTATGAACCACCACCTGAGCAAGCAGAAGTGCATCCTCCTGAGCCACAAGAAGATGTGGTAAGGAGGTCCGAGAGAGAAAGACAAGCTTCAACCAGGTATCCACCACATACGTATGTTTTACTATCTGATAGTGGATAATTTATGTACTATCAAGAAGCTCTTGAATGTATAGACAAATAGAAGTGGTTGAAAGTCATGCAAGATGAGATGTGTTCTTTGCATAAGAATCACACTTATGACTTAGTTGAGAAACCGAAAGGAAGAAAAATTCTCAAGAATAAGTGGATCTTCAAAGTCAAGCATGAGGAGAATAATCCACATCCAAGGCACAAAGCTCACCTTGTTGTGAAAGGATTCGGTCAAAGGAAAGGTATTGACTTTGATAAAAATTTCTCTCTTGTAGTTAAGATGAATTCTATCAGGGTGGTATTGGGTTTGGCCACAAGTATAAACCTAGAGGTTGAGCAACTAGATGTCAAGACAACTTTTCTTCATGGAGATCTTGAAGAAGATGTCTATATGGACCAGCCAGAGGTTTGAGGTCAAAACCAGCCAGAGGTTTGAGGTCAAAGGCACTGAGCACCTAGTATGCAAACTGAGAAAGAGTTTGTATGGGTTGAAGCAGGCACCGAGATAGTGGGACATGAAGTTTAAGTCCTTTATGGTGAAGTATGGCTACATGAAGTCTGCTTCCGATCATTGTGTGTCTGTTCAGAAATTTCCATATGGGGATTTTATAGTGCTCTTGTTGTATGTGGATGATATATTGATAGTTGGCCAAAACATCAACAAGATATCCAAGCTATAGAAAGACTTGAGTAAGTCCTTTGAGATGAAGGATTTAAGTCAAGCAAAGCAGATACTTAGGATGTGGATCACTCGTGATAGAAAGAGTGAGAAGTTGTGGCTTTCTCAAGAAAGTTACAGTGAGTAAGTCCTTTGAGATGAAGGATTTGAGTCAAGCAAAGCAGATACTTAGGATGCGGATCACTCGTGATAGAAAGAGTGAGAAGTTGTGGCTTTCTCAAGAAAGTTACATTAAGAAGGTGTTGAAGAGATTCAACATGGATCAACCGAAGCCAGTTAGTTGTCCGCTTAGTGGCCAGTTCCGCATGACCAAAGATAAGTGTCCAAAGGGTGAGTATGAGAATAGTCAAATGGAAAAGATTTTTATGTATCCATAGTGGGCAGCTTGATGTATGCAATGGTGTGTACAAGAGCGGATATTGCTTTCCCCGTTGGTTTTGTAAGCCGATTTCTGTCAAATCCGGGTAAAGAGCATTGGGAAGGTGTTAAGTGGATATTAGGATATCTCAAGGGAACTTCGAATGCGTGTTTGTATTTTGGTGGGAGTAAGACCTTGTTTGAAGGCCACACAGATGCATACATGGCAGGTGATATTGACTCCACTTCCAATTATTTGTTTACTTTTGCAGGGGGAGCAGTTTCTTAGCAATCTAAATTGCAAAAATATGTTGCTCTCCACTACATAAACTGAGTATATTGCAGCCACTGAGTGTTGCAAAGAGATGATATGGATAAAGAGGTTCATAAATGAACTAGGGCTAAAGCAGAACCAGTTTGTAGTTTTGTGTGACAGTCAGAGTGTCATCCATTTAAACAAGAATCTGAGTTTTTATTCTATATCCAAGCACATACATGTGCGTTATCATTAGATTAGAGAAGTTCTCAAAGAGAAGCAATTGTACATTGAGAAGATCCATACCGACAAGAACGAGTTAGATATGATGACTAAAGTTTTACCGAAAGGTAAGTTTGATGTTTGTTGTGCTACTGCCGGAATGGTAGCACACTCCTCCTGTTGATTTGAGAATGTTTAGAGTACCCCTCTAATGGCTCGGGAGGGGGAGATTATTGGGTGTGAGTCCCTCACCATGTGACATAAACAAGTATTGTTCGTGTGAAGAAGTGAAAGCGCGCGCGCACTCAGATTGGTCTTGCCCAAGGCGCGCCCGCGCCCTTGCCTAGAAAAAGAAGATAGTTTTTTTTCAGCCTCTCACAAAACATATCTACTAGAAGTTTAGGAAAACTGCAAATATAAGAGAGCGCCGCCACTCAAGTTAACCTTGCCGTAGCACCCCACGCCCTAGAAAAAAAAGAAGATAGTTTTTTTTTCAACCTCTCACAAAACATATCTACTGGAAGTTTAGGAAAACTGTAAATATAAGAGGGCGCGCACGCACTCGAGTTAGCCTTGCCCAGAGCGCACCCGCACTCATGTCTATACATACCGGGTTTTGATATTTCGTCAGAATATCGAGATCGTGTTTTTATACTGATATTTCACCCTAATATAAATAGAAGAGTTTCAGGTTTTTAGAAAAGTCTTAGGGGCCATTTGTTTTTACCTCTTATAAGACTTTGAGGTCTTATAACCTCTTATAAGATGTGGCCCAGTGATTTTGGACATTTTTTTGGTTCGTTTTTTGCCTCTTATAAGAGGCATTCTACTAGAAATGTCTTATAAGATGCTCTAATTCTATAAGTACCAAAATTAGATCTACTTCAATTCTATAAGTCTTACAACTTGAAAAATGACTCAAACACCCCCGTCCATATACCCCTAGCCTCATTTCTCTCTTCTTCCTTTTTCATTATCTTATTTTCCAAATAACTCTATTACCCTAGCCACCACCGGTTACCACCACCACCACTGCCGCCACTACCACCACCACCACCACCATCACCACAACCACTACCACCACCATCATTACCTCTACCACCACTACCACCGTACTATTAAGATTATCACCACCACCACCACCACCACCACTGTGCTATTAAAATCACCACTACCACCACCACCACCACTACCACCGTACTATTAAGACCAATATCATCACCTCCACTACCACCACCACCACCACCGTGCTATTAAGACATCCACCACTTTTACTACCACCACCATCACCGTGCTATTAAAACCAATATCATCACCTCCACTACCACCACCGCCGTGCTATTAAGACCACTACCACCACCGCCGCCAATTAAGGTAGTTTCCTAAAATCGATATGCTAATTATCAAAATTGATTTGAAACCGAAAATCAAACTATACGTTTGTTTCAAATTAATATATTCAAGTTAAATGTGATGTAAAGTAGGGTTATATTTGTCAAATAACCATCTATAAGATGTCATGTATTTGTTTTTTCTATTTTTACAAGTGCTTATAAGAGGAACTTAAAATAAAAAACAAACCACTTTATAAGACCATTTTATAAGACCCTCTTATAACACATGGTCTTATAAGACCCTCTTATAAGACTGGGTTTAGATAAAGGTTGCTTGGATGTTATTGAGAGAGCTTGGAATTCGATAAAGGTTGATCTTCCAGATAGAACCTTTATAAACAAGCTGAGTAAGACCAGGAAGGATCTCAGTTTGTGGAATAAGCATGTGTTTGGGAACATCTTCACCAATATAAAGGCCACCCAAGCCAAGCTCAATTATGTTCTGTCTAAGCCTTTCAGTACAGATAACTATACTAAGGCTAAGAAGTTTAAAGAGGAGCTCCAGGATTGGTATATCAAAGAGGAAGATTTTTGGAAACAAAAGTCCTCTAACACTTGGCTAAAAGATGGTGGGAGAAACACAAAATTTTTCCACCTATCCACTATATACAGAAGAAGGAAAAATAACATCGGTAAGATTAGGAATAATGAGGGGGACTGGCAGGAAGGTAGAACAGAGGTGGGCACTTCTCTTAATCAATATTTTAAGGAGATCTTCACCTCTGATCAACTTGAGACCAATGAGGAAATCCTTAATCTTTTCAACCTTGTGTCACCCCCAAAGAGAATGAAAGTCTCATTGCTACGCCTACTGCTGATGAGATATGGGCTGTGGTCAAGAAGATGGGGAGCCTCAAGTCCCTTGGACCTGATGGGTTCCAAGGCATTTTCTATCAGAAGTGCTGGGAAACCATTGGGTCAACAGTGATTGACTTTGTTCAGGATTTCTTTAACCTGGGTTCCCTGAACCCTGAGTTCAATGAGACCTATATAGCATTGATCCCAAAAGTTGCTAACCCTGACCATGCTTCAAAATTCAGGCCTATTAGCCTCTGTAACTTTGGGTACAAGATAATCTCCAAAATTCTGGCCAACAGACTGAAATGTCTGATTAATAAAATCATATCCCCATTCCAAGGGGCTTTTATTAAGGGCAGAAGCATTAGGGATAATGTTGGCCTGGCTTGTGAGGTCTTTCACAACATGAAAAACATGAAATCTAAAAAAGAGGGTTGGATTGCCCTTAAGCTTGACATGGCCAAGGCCTATGATAGGGTGGAATGGGCCTTTGTAGACAAAATCTTTGAGAAACTTGGTTTCAATGAGAAATGGAGACAATTGATATACCAGTGTGTATCTACTGTCTCATTTCAAGTCATGCTCAATGGGTCTCCTCTGGAGAGATTCACCCCTGAAAGAGGAGTTAGACAAGGGGATCCCCTATCCCCATATTTGTTCATCTTGGTCTCAGAAGCTTTATCTAGAATGGTGGCCAAAGCTGAACAAAAGGAAAGGGTCCATGGGATTAAAATCAAAAGACATTCCCCTGCCCTCACTCATCTGCTATACGCAGATGACTTGATCCTTTTCATGAAAGCAAATGTGGCAGAGAGTGGAAACCTGAAGAAAATACTAGATGATTACTGTGCTGCCTCAGGGCAAAAAATTAACTATGAAAAGTCTAGTGTTTTCTTCAGTAGGAATGTCAACTATAGACAAAAGATGAAACTCAAGAGGTATTGGAAAATCAGGAATTTCTCTCCAAAAGAGAAGTATTTGGGGGTGCCAATTATGCTATCAAGGAAAAAGTCTGAGGACTTTGATTACTTGGTAGACAAGATTCATACTAAGATAAAAGGCTGGAAAGCAAAGGTGTTGTCCCAAGCTGGGAGAACAACACTTATCCAAGCAGTGGCTCAGACCATCCCTTTATATGCAATGTCAACTTATTTGCTCCCTGTGGCTACTTGCAATAAGATTGACAGAGCATGTAGAGACTTCTGGTGGTCTGGAAAGGATCAAACTAAAAGTGTTCATACCAAAGGGTGGGACTACATATGTCAACCAAAACAAGTTGGAGGTCTGGGGTTAAGAAAGGCTAGAGACATGAATATGGCTATCCTTGCAAGGTTACCATGGAAGGCTGCTACTGATGTTCCTCCTTATGGACAAGAACTTTGTTCAGCATATATGGGAAGAACTGGATAGGAGATGTGGACAAACCCCCTGATGAAGCTTCCTACTTTTGGAAAGGCATACACAAAGCCTTTAATGCCATAAGTGGGGGTTTAATATGGGGGATTGGGAATGGGGAAACAACTTCAATGCTAAAAGACCCATGGCTAAAATGTAAGAATAAGCCTGTGACACTGGAAGAATTGGGGGTGGCAGATCCTAGACTGCAGAACAAGGCAGTCTCGGAGCTGTTTTTGGTTGACAAAAGTGGGTGGGATGAAACCAAGATAAGGAATCATTTTGATCCTTACCTGTGCAAACACATCCTGGATATCAAAGTTAGACCTGAGCATGCCTTGGCTGACAAGATGAAATGGAATGGGGACAAGTATGGGCATCTAACTGCTAAATCAGCATATAAGTTCCTTAAACCAGAGGGGGGATTGGGACAAAGTTCAAGCTGTAATCCCCACTCTCTCAACCAGGTGTGGAAATCTCCACTACTAGCTTATATTCAGTTGTTTCTATGGAAGCTATATATGCATATGCTTCCAATGGGAGACATGCTGGCTGAAAGAAAGATAAAAGGGGATTTCTCATGCCCATATTGCCTAAGGGATTTAGAAACAGCTGAACATCTGCTCTTTACTTGTGACTGGACAAGAACTGTGTGGTACAGTTCTATGTTAGGGCTGAGGATACCACAACACCTTCCTCTCAGACAAAGGTTGGACATGCTGATCTTGTGGAGTTGCAGTAAAGACAAAGATCAAGTGTTGGCTGGGATACATATGGCTTTCATACTTTATCACATCTGGACTTCCAGAAATGAGTTCAAATTTGAGAACAGAAAGCCCAACAGAGAAAGAATTCTCAAGGAGAGCAGCAGACAGGCAGACACTTGCTACAAGGCCTTCAGAGAAGGACATCTCACCCCTAACCCTAGCTCAAATTTACTTAAAAATAGTTTTGAGGAAGTTTTTCCTATTATTCCAAATGACAGTATTATAATAAGCTTTGATGCATCTTTTCACAGGGAGTTGGGATGGGCAGGAGCTGGGCCAGTAGCATCGGACAGTGAAGGATGCATAGTTGGAGCAGCTGTCAGACGCTTTAGAGCCATAGGAGCGGTAATCCGAAATGGGAGGCAAATTGAAGTTCTTGGGTTTTGTTTGGCAAGGAGGCTTAGGAAACCACATTTTGTGTGTATAGGAGATAACAAAGAAGTGATCAGATCACTACAAGGTCACTCATGTCGATGGGAATGGGAAGCTATGAAAAACTATATTACCGCTCTAGTACCTGTTTGTAGTTCTGTAGTGTTTAAATGGATTAGTAGGGCTTATAATGGGGATGCAGACTCCCTAGCTGCTTGGGCCTATCAGCAGCTAGGAAACTCTGATTTTCCGAGATGTATGGTTGATGCAAACTGTGTTCCCATGTCGGTGTGATGGTGGTTTGGTTAATATAAATATAATAGTATGATTTGCACCAAAAAAATAAATAAATAAGACCCTCTTATAACTTAACCCAAAAAAACAAATAGCCCCTTAATAGAAACCCAATTTTGTGGGAAAACTTTTCAAAGAGAAAAAATGTGATCTAGTAAGTTTGGAGAGACTTGAGAAGAATAATTGTAATCTTCCTTTCCACACTTATAAAAAGATTTGTTCTTATGGAAGTAAGCATCATTGGTTACATCTTGTGTTGTGGTATGTTTTACTTTCTTTACTCTATTATTTCTTGTTTGTGATAGTTGTTGATTACTTAAGAATGTTGGATTGGTTATTGGTTGTAGTGAAAGATTAGATTTTTTTTTTATTGGATTAGTAGATTATCTTGGGGATCGATTTGTATCTGTTTCCAACAACTCTGGTAATGGTAAATAGCGCGAACGGTCCCTTCCTTATCGCACCAAAAAAACAAAATGAAAAAAACGTTAAAAAAAAATAGAGAAAAGAAAAAGTTTTTAGTCTGTGGATATTGGATGATGGCTGATATGAGTTGAAGCGAAAGAGCGAGGAGTGTTGATGGAGTGCAGCAGCAGCACCCTTTCGACCTGCTGCTGCAGTTGTTCGCCCGCAAAAGAGCCGCTGCTTGCTAAAAGAAACCGGGCATTTATTGCGCTTCCTCTAGCCAAGAGGAGGACAAGTCAGAGGTTGAAATGCTCAGCAGCACCAGCACCAGCACCAGGTAATTGCCACTCACTACCACTCCTTCACATGTGTATATTATTATTGTTCAATATATAACTTGTACCAAATGTCGACCTTCCAATTTCCATTATGTAATACAATAAAATGTGCTTAATCTTGTTCCTACACTCGCTGTTTGGTGTTCTTACTTCTTAGTATTGTATTTTCGTATTTTATAAAAGGATTCGCATACAGTAACAAATTCTTTTCAGTGAAACAAATTGCAGGAGATGATGTTTTACAAGAGTTTTTGAAGGAGAGACAGTTAACTGGAGATTTAGTATCAAAAGCTTCTGATATACTCTGGATGAAGGATTACTTGAACGTCATTGATTTTGAAGCTAGCATTTTGGCTGAAACTCCTCAAGAATTTCAGGAGGTATGTTGGGTCCTTGAATTCCCACTTATATGATGCAACTTCATAAACTTTATTTCACTTGTCATCCTAATAATAAGTAAGATTCCTCATTAGTCTTTTTGAGTGATTTTTCGTTAGATACTGCTCCTATGTAGCTTCGTCTTCATTTTTCTACTAAACATCTAGCATCTTTCGATTGGTAAAGCTCATGGAGAAGGAGAATGAAAGTGGGCTTTTGAAGCTGACTAAAGCCTATAAGTGGATCCTGGGTGGCAACATTGCACCAATCAACGATAAAGCTGTTGTGAAGGTCTGCATTGAAGTTCCCTTTCTCTAGTACTCTTTTGTTTGAGAGCTAGTTCCATTTTGTTCTGATAGTACTAAAGAATCAAAAGAGTTAGTGCATTTCAAGGTAGACGCATTTAGGATCTTTCTAAAATCTTTTTATACACATAATTGCAGGAGTGGTGGAATGATAGTGACCAAAGGAAGAGGCTTAGCCTTCTCAACTATGATGCGGTAATATGCTTTCTTAATCTAAATGGCTCGTTCTGCTTGTTATGCTTTCAAACTTTGTGTGTAGGTTCCCAAATTCCTAATTTTGGTATATATGTTTTTCAATATGAAATCAGTTTGAGTATGCTTTGAAGTCTGTTTCCTCCATTATTTTTCAGCCACATCTCCTAGTATTTCTAGTACGCATTCTCTCAATGTTATTGAGATTAACTACCATTGAAGATTTGTGTTCTGATTTGAATGCATTTTCTATTTTATAAAAGCTGTTTGATGGAGGGGTCACAGTACGAATGCAAAGACTAGGCCATCTAGCTAGGGCATAATGTTAAAAGTAGTAATAATAAGGGAAAAAAAAACAAAAAACAAACAAACAAACAAACAAACAAAAACATAAGCTTTTTAAACAGGTAGCTCCGTAGGAGTGCTCCTATTCCTTTCACCTTTGGAGGTTTTTGGAAGAAAAGAAAGAAAAAGTTATTTGCCCACTACTCAGTGGCATATATGTTCAGTTCATTTTTGACCTTATTTAACAAAGTTGTTTCACTTTCATTGGTGTGTATTAACAAAGTTATTTACTGTTTTAAGCAGAATCATGTTTTTCTCACTTATTTATATATTACTATTTTGTTCCAGTTCATGAACTTTGTCCTTCACAAAGCTAATACTATACTTAATAGGATAGGAATTATGTATTATATTTTGTGTATCTTGGGGGTGGGGTTAGTTAGGACTTAGGGGTACAAGTAGGGATGTAAATGGGGCAGGTTGGGGGCGGGTTTGCCATCCCCATCCCTATCCCCAATTTCAATTTCATTTCCCATACCCGCCCATCCCCACTTGAGAGGCTGTCAGGAATACCCCCCACCCCTCAAGGTCAGGTACCAGATTGCCCATACCCACCCCATCCCCATTAACCAACTTAACAAAAGAAAATATTTGTTTATACTCAGCCAAGTAAATTATTTTTTATCTATATATTAAAGACACTTCATGAATTTTGTATTAGCCTAGTGAAATAGCGGTCATGGTTTCATGAATGAGGCCATGAGTTTAATCTCTACCCTTACGTACAACATCTTCATAAATATACATAATATATGCATACACTACATACTTAATTGGGGCAGGGTTGGGTAGGCGACCCCAATCCCCATCCCTGCCTCATACCCGCCCCCCATCCCCAATTAGCACACTACATACCTGCCCCATTCTGGTCTCCATGGAGCTCCATCCCCATGGCTATTTTTTACATCCCTTGAGACAAGCGATATACCAAAGAGTTTGGAAGGCCGAAATCAGTGGACGTGTTCATCCTCATTTCATAGCTTAAGCTACAATTGTGATTTTAAATGCAACAAATATAACTGAAATCTATGTGAAGATTAGTGGGGTGAAAAAAATTGGGAGATGGAAGTGCTTTCTAATAAATGGTGACCTTATATTTTCTCAGCTAAAGAGGGAGATGATGCTCCTAACTATTGGTGTTGGAACTGTATGCACCGGATTTTGCTTGATAGTCCTATCAGTTCAGGTAAAACTCTCGAACAAAACCAGGAGTAATTTACCATAGTGGAAACAATGTGGAAAGCAATGCAAGAATAGGACCCATTAGAGTTTACCAAATGCTAATAAAGGAAGAGCCTTGGGTGAACTTCAGAATGCAATCCTAAGAAACTCTTCCTTCAAGAGGAAATCCCTATACAAGACAATACTCATGCTCTTGCTTTTCAAAGCCGTTGGCCCTTATAAATACACACTTCTAAGATGATATGCAGTGTTTAAAAGATACTCTGAATTGTCTTTAAGTAATGATTTTATTGATCATGGATAAAGATACGAAAAGTTACAATGTACATTATGAAAAGAAAAGTGTCTTTCCTTTTCAAAGACAATAATTGTATTTTGGACACCCTATTGGAGACACAAAACAAGTTCAAGAATTGAACCAGACTTTAGCTCCATGATCAATACTTACAGCTTTGCAGCAGCGTCCGCACCAAAAGGCACTCTGTTTTGTATTTACGTTTGTGATTTTGTTGACCATGGATAGCGATATGAGATGTTACAGTGTACATTATGAAGAGTGTCTTCCCCTTTCAAACACAATTGTTGTATATGGACACCCTATTGGAGACACAAAACAACTTCAAGAATTGCACCAGACTTTAGTTCAATGGCCCATACTATATTTTGAGAACAATAAGATTCCTTCTTGCAATTGCTCACACTTTTTTTTTCATGCGGTGTTATTAAAGTAAAAAAACTAATACCTTGCAGTGATACTCAAGACATTGAGTACTTGATTTACACCAGGATTAGCAGTTAAAACGAGAAGTAGTTTACAGAATATATTGTTTTTCATTCCAACTTTTCTTTATAAATTAGTTTTCATATTTACTAACTTGCGTGTATTCTTTTATGACCTGCTTAGGTTACTATCAGTTATGCAGTGGGAGTTCTTTTAAGGTTAGTTGACATTTTACACAAACACATATACACAACATACACATACAATGATACATATGTAGTATGTACAGACAGAGAGTAACTTCACCGTGTTCAGCATGTGGGGTTGTGAGTTGTGAAGTTCAATTTACTTATCCTTATTTTTCGGTTAATATCAAAAATGTTACTGTGTGAGTTGATGTAAATTTTCACGTGTGGACAGTTGTTTCTATCTCCAGCTCTTGTATCAGTACGTGGACAACTTATCCAGGGAATCTGTTCCACAGGTTTTTATGAAAAAGAAATCAAAGAAGTAAATAAATGTCTTTGTTTCTTATATCTTCATCTTCTTTGTGTATATGCTGCTATAATTTGATGTCGAGTTTACTTAAAATCTATTTAATTTAACTAAACATATGTGCTCTGAACCAGACTTGGAATAAGAAGTGAAGACTTGAGCAATTCTTTAGAGAGATTGATAAAGGGTAGTTCCATTGCTCTTTCATCCCAAAGACTAATGATACCTGCAATCATATATGGACTTTGGGGGCTGTCTAACCATTTCTCCTACGAGTTCCTGGACTTTCAGGTGCCTTCTGATAACTATTCTTCTTTCTTTTGTGTTTTCTTTTTATACGTAGGTAGTAGTTATGGTTTTACTAATTTCATACACACAGAATAAGTCAAAATATGTGGTGTACGGTGGTAGTTGAAATCATTTTTCTTAAGCAAAATGGTAAAGAAGTTTAATGCAAGTCATTATTTTACGTATGTGGAAAAAGATTTTCTCCGTTTTGTTAAAAATCATCGACTTTATTGAAGAAAGAAATAGATGCCTAAACTGTGAACTCCAATATTTCGGATTGAATGAGAATATCTTTTGGCCATAGGCGCGTGTAAAGATTTTTATCAGTAAATGCTGATCTGAATACCGTAAACTGCAAAGAACATTGATTTGGACACCCAACAGAAAACCTGAAGGGTTTTTTCAGAACTGGGAAAGTCCCCCCATTTGATCTGAACCCCTTCACTTATTTAGTTAAATGAGACGGTGACGTGGCAAAATGATTATTGAGACTCCAAAGAACATTGATATTATACAAATAATTGTGCTGTGAAGACTTAGTCCATTATAGAACTGGAAGACCAGCATGCCTTTGGTGTCACCACCAGTGATGTTAACCTTCTCAATTTTGCACTATTTCAAACCACTTGGTATAGAAAAGTGTCGATCAAGCCCTCTTTCACGGTCATAGATTTTTCGTCTATAACACTAAACTAAATAAAAGGGTTGTGAATTGCACTTTACCTACCTTTCTGTTTTAATGCATGTCACAAGAATAATAGCGCGCATAACTCTTAATGTTCAGTTAATGGGATGTAGAGGAGAATATAGATCTTTCACGCCTCTCCATTTCTTTTGTTTTCTCACGGAAGAGTAAGGTTGTCATAGATATTTGATGTTGCAAGAATGATCATGTTAACGTGAGATAATGAAAAGCAAATTTCTGGAAAACGTAACTAAGAATCCATATCTTTTGATTGTTGCTTTATTTTTTTTAGGCACATATAGGGTTTAGGGTTTAGGGTTCATTTTTGTTTTTGGAAAATTTTATTTCATCAGTGATCTCATTGGTTCAGATCAGTAATTTTGAAAGAACAACTCTATCATACCAGATTACTGAATTGCAATTTGGTGTAAAGGATTGCTTATTAACTGTCTATTATGGATTCTCCTTTTCTGTTGGTTCCCATGCAGGTTGTTCCAGCAATTTTTGGGATGCTTGCATATAAGGCGGCTGCTTTGGTACAAGTTTACAGAGATAATGAGGATTTGGAATTTGTGTTTCCAGATAGCGAGGAAACAGTTTGAGAAGCAGAACGTGATGAAGACAGCTTTGGACAATATGCATATTAAGCTTTTGTCAGCGTATCATTGACTCTCAACCAATGGAGCTTTCATGTAATTATTATTATTATTTTAATTTTTCCATATGATGATATAGTTCAGGATGATGCGTACTGTGTACATGTATACAATGTGCATTTACTATCATTTTGATCCAATGGGTATTACTATCGTAGCTACATGAGGGGTACCAGCAGCAATTTCTACACAAATATGGTGTGGAATTAAAAAAGGGGTCTAACTGAACCAAGGGAAAACTTCCGCTGCACCTCAGAAACATGCAGGCCCAAAGAAGCAGACAACATGTTAAGTTGTTAACCAAAGAAATGAGGACTGAAACCTGATCAAATTCCATTACCAACCAGGCAATCACCATTTCTCAAAAAGTCATAAAGATGGAAAACTATGGCAATATTTTAAGTCAAGCAAATATAAATGTACATACAACCAAACCCTTGAGAGGGTAAGTCACAGTAACAACAGTCGAGGTAACAAGCAGCTAAAGAAGAAAGTTTCCAAGGTTCCCTAGAAACTTAGGACAACCCACATTTTAGAGAAACCCAGATATTTCTATAACTTTCTCTTTGAAGGCATAATTTAAAAGGAATAACATCCCACACAACTCTACAAAACTTCCTATAAACATGCCAATCAGAAACGAGCTGAGCTTGTTCTTCGGAGTTGAAATTTTGGTTCCGGCGGTGGTGGTACATATGGCAACATCAACTCCAGATCCTGCATATGGAGAAGAATGACTAGTGAAATTGGATATTATTGAGAGTTTGTACAAGGATTTCGGAAATTTTAAAGTCAGTAGAATGTCAACTCGCTAATGGAATGCATTTCTTTTTAAGCAGGAAAATATTTTAGGGTGGCAAGTCATTAAAACTGTCAATACTAAACAGTTTGTCATAATATTTCCCTTTAAACTTTCAAAGATGAAAACGGTGGAATCAATTGCAGATTTGACAACTTTACCTACCCCAAACCTATGCTTTTAGACTAACCGCCCATGTCATAACTCCCTCCTGTAAATTGCAGTATTGATACGCCCTGTTGGAAAGCCCATCTCGTGGAACCATGGCAATAATCACTTGCACATGTTGAGAATGGGATCAGTGAATCCCCAAAACTGTTAACAATGACTCAGCTAATTTCCTTGATTAGAGAAAAGAGAGAGAGAGAGAGAGAGATGGGGATTTCAGTCTTCACTAGCCATTCACTATCAAGTGTGACGGGGGTTAAAGGGTTCCTATCACTAGCTCAGGCTTTCACCCTAGTTCTTAGTAGGCAAGATCAGCCAAAGTCAAAAAAATGGACCAGACACCTTCAAAGTTAAAAAACCTGGAGAAACTGTGCTCCCTTACAGTGCAACCAACAAAAAATATGACATTTCCTACAATTGACTCGAAAATCCGGCTCCCTACCTTCTCTGAAATCCACCATAGGCAAGCTCTCGTCTTATTGCTTGCTTGGTGATCCCAATGAAGATCTTCGTGTTAGAGCCCTCTTCAATCATCACATTGCCTAATTTTCACTAGCAGTGTGAGGTATCAAACCCCATGCTTCTGGACAAGGGTCCAGATTCTATTGTGGTTTCTGTTTCTACCAAACATAATGGTTTATGGTCAACTATATCCCTGAACTAACTCACTCATCAAGTAACCCAAAAAAATGAGCTAACTTACACAAAGTTGACTTCTGTTAGTTATTGGACATGTAATGAGACTATCATTAAAAAAAGGTCAATCGACGAGTCGGAATCTGCAAGTCGCATGCACCTAGTCAGAGTAGTACCAATTCTTTCACAGGCCAAAATCTCACTACATTACAATCTCTCCAACTGCATCATTCCCTAAAGTCATCAAACATTTTCATAAAATACTATCTCAATTTTTTATCCTTGGGACCGTGCACATTCATCCAAATTTTCCTTCTGAATGCACACAAGATAGAGAATAGTACATTAATACCGAATAAGAGAGTATTAATTTCCACCAACAACTACTCCATGCAGCAATAACTTTCCCTCATCAACCTCGCGATAAAACAATGAGTTCTTTTAAGTATCTACACTGTAACAGATCAGATATCCCTCCCTTCAGCTGCTTAAATCTAGTTTTTGTCTTCTAAACCCTATGTGTGTGTTGTTAATATGGTTGAGGCTTGCACGAGGATTTTTTATTTTTATTTGTGTGTGTGCGCGCGTGTTGTGGGGGAAGGGGGATTTTACACCATGACCATCTTGTTAGTGACATGATTGACATACAACAAAACACTTTCTCAAAAGTCCTATCTCAGAATCATGCCAATTAAGAAAAATAATATGATTTTTTTTCTTCATAGAAGGTTCAAAACACATGGCTAGAAACCTCATACCTTTTGTTTCTTGAGCCTTGCGTTCTCTTCTTCCAGACGTGATACCTTGTTCTCCAGCTCATTTGTGTAAGCCTGTCAACAAAATTCAGCACGGTGACAATATTATCAAGCAACAATCCCAAAAAAAAAAAAAAAACCAACCTGCTTTCTGGCACGCGATCGAGCTGCAGACTCCCTGTTCTTGATCATTCTCTTTTGCCTCCTCTCAACAGTCTTCTCTATCATTTCTCCAGAGGCACCCCGTTTGCGGCTAGGTGTCTGTGTATCTGATAAGGTACCCATCAAAGGGGATGAAATGGCCAATTGATTTTCAGGATAATCGGTGTCCAGAAGAGAGTTTGGGACTCCGGGTAGAGGTTGTGGGACTGGGTGACTGGGCATGAAAACCCCCATCATATTTTGTTGTTGAGACTGTTGCTGCTGGACAGAAGGGAGCTGGTATTGCAACCATTGGGCCTGTGGGGCTGAGATCATAAGATCAGGCCCTGTAACAGGTGGTGCAGCTTTATCGCCGGAGGACCCCTGAGAGACAATCCCCGCTTTGACCAGGAAATCTTCGAGAGTCATCTCACCAAGCGTGGGTTGCCTCTCCTGAGCTTTATCCTCTTGATTACTGCTAGTATTGTTGTTGTCTTGACCTTGCTGAATATATCTCCAGACCTCATCGACGGTTTTTTTGCTTAGGCTGGGCTGATGGTGGAGAGCGGAGGTGGCATTGTCGTTGTCTTGGGCAGTGCAGACATTCTTGAGAAGCTCGTCAAGGTTCATACTCCCTAGGGGTTTCCCCAATAACTGGTTTTGAACCTCATCGAGTGTGAGACTGTAAAAGGAAGTTTGGCGAGACAAAGGAAGGAATTGAGAGTTGTGCTGCTGAGAACCCATTGTCTGAACCCCCATGCAACACCAGCCCCTCCCCCTTTTGTTTTGGCACCTAGGGTCAAGGGGGGAGAAACATTGAATGTCAAACCCTAACCCTATAAGAAGAAGGAGGAGGAGGAGGAGGAGAAGAATGAGATCGTTGCAAGAATCGAAATTGAAGGGGAAGAAGGCAGGCAGGCCAACAAGAAAGAAGAAATATTAAAAATGAGAACGGTGTTTCCTTGTGGTTAAAGCGAGAAATTAAAAAAGATTATAATTTAGACATGAGCCATGAGTAACCCACTAGTAACTAGCCTCCCCCTCCCCAATTCCCAAAAAGTAACAAATCCCACACTGAATGTTAATAATTTTTTTCTCTTTGCATGTTCATCCTCCACTGCAATTACAACATTTTTCGCCCGAGAAAAAGAATAACAATTCTCAATAATAATAATAATCAGTTATACGTACATACAATGTTTTTATAACTAACGATCGTCGTCTGGGTCTCTCTTCTTCCAGTTTCTCTTCTGCACTTTTTTTTTTTTTTTTTTTTTTTTTCAATTTTTTATTTCTGAGACTCGACTCACTCGTTGGACATTTTTATACACAAGGCCCGGCCCAACCCAAATCAAAGCCCACACAAACCCGACTTGATCAAATCTTCCGACTCATGTTTTCTACATTTTGTTCGTATAATTTCAAAAAAATTATCTACAACTGTGGACTACCAGGACTTGCTACTTTTGTCATATCTTAATTTTTTCACCAATCCCTACCTATGTTTCAAAACCTCTGACAAATAGAGATATTTGGATCACTCACCAATGGGGACAAGTTCCTTGTGCATTGACAATATCAAAATCCAAATACCACTTTAAAAAACACCAAGCAATTTACAAAGACATCTTTACAAACTTCCCAAATTTACCAATTAACTTCATCAAAACCATAGATGCTTCTACCATATAATTCTCATATCAGACACTGCAGAGGTTCAAACAAAATATCGGAGCCCAAAACCCCTCTCTGCTTGCATCTAAAACTTCACTACACTGATTAACAGGGGGGAAACAAAATACTCATGGAGCTGAAGTATTTGACTCCGCTTCAAGCTCTGCGCCATATTGATCCAATCGAGCAGCATCATAATCTAGATCACGAATCAAAGCATGGTTAACAGAACCATCATCCATGCTGGCATGTACCTGTTCACCGCCAAACCTGAAAATAAACTGCAACAGTAAGATACGGATATTACAGGAATTGATTAAGAAATTCAGCGACTGGGTTCTAACTACTTCATTTCCTAACAGAGATACAACTCATTGAGCTACTTTAGCCGCTAAAATTCCAACAACAAATAACCTTTCCTTTTCTTCTTCGCTTTTGGTATTGGGGATGGGGTGGGATTTGTCGGGGGTGGGGTTCAAACTATAATTGGTTGTTTACTGAGTGAAACATCTATAATTCCGGAAGCATCTATCATTGCCATCAAAAGATTGACAAGTGAAACAAAGCAATCATCCCCAATAAAATCATAGTAAGAAACTACTCCTTGTGTTGTATGTTAACATAAGTCATACAAAAGAAATCACATTCTATAAAAGACCGGAAATGTCTTATTAAATAACTTCAAAGACCCAAAGATAAGCTATCATTGGTTCTGAGTTCAATAATTTTTCATTCACTATCCATTATTTTTTGCCTGTAATGCAGACATGCAGAAACCTAAACTTTGGGAAAGGAAGCAGTTAAAAAAGAGGGATTACCATCTGCCATTCATTGACTCAATGCACTTCTGGGCATCATTTTTGTCCTTAAATTTCACTAGCACAACACCTTGTGGATGATTCTCACAGATCTACAAGCATAAGAAAAAGAAATAAAATAAAACATCATTTAATTATCAGGATATTATAGTTGCAACAGATATAATAAACAGATACTACAGATCACATTTATCATGGATATTGTTTTGTGCCTGACATAAACAAAACATGTGATACAACACAGAAACTATAAATACATTTAATCTTTCAATTGAACTGAACTGACAGTATTATCCTATTAAAACAAGTAAATGAGCTGCTATTGTGATTTATCTTTATTTCAATGAAGGCTAGCACCAGCTAATGAAACATACTTTCGTAACACCCGTATCAAGAGCGGAAACGGGAAAAGAAAATATACACATATTTAGTGAAACGTTTGCAATACTTGTGACAGAAACCGTTAGTCTCTGTGTTCCAGCCGCATTTACATCCTCCACACTTTTTTGAGGTGTTCTGTAGCTTGTTCGAGCATTTGGACCTAACTAGAGGTTGCCTTTACCGGTCATAGAATCCTTTCATTCAATCATTCAAGTCAATTGATGTTCCTACCACATCCAAAGAGAATCTCTGGCATCTATTGTTTGGTCAACTTGGAAAGAGACTAACAGCTAAACATCATAATTCTGCAGTGCACTAATAATTCAATTTCATACTTACTCCCAAACAAGAGAGCCTATACATCATAATTCTGCAGTGCACTAATAATTAATCAGCTTCATGCATACCTTGATTGATTCGATTGGACCAAGCTTTTCACATTCCGATTTGACATCTTCCTCCAATTCTGACAGCAAGTTTTCATCAGACTGCAAACATAAAAAGATAGCGCTTTAAAAATATAATCTAATGACAAACTTAAAAATTCCCTTGGATGCTTGCTGAGTGCTGACAAGGAAAAGAAAAGGACCCTATTTGTCATGTTTATGTGTTGAAAAGGGATTTTCTTAATCAAATAAGAACAGTAAGGTCCATCCATTACCCTCATATCAGCAGGTGTGAACATATTGCGAAGAACAACAGTTGCAGGAATTGACACCTTTGCATCGTCACGCCCACCTATACCAAACACTGGTAAATTAAAGAATTTCCAACATACAGATTGACAGATTAACTTAAAATAGACACAACAAAGACTAGAATATAACTTGGGCAGACCCACTAGAGGGTCATAGCTCAACCTGACTTTGATCAGGATTTGGCTAGTAACAGAGATGGTTGACATGATCAAACCTCACCAAAAAAAAATGGCGTGACATTTTTCTGGTAACAGATGTGTGCTTAGTATAACGCATTCGCCAACTTGATTAACATGAGCCTGACAACTCTTAGATATAATTTATAGTAAGTTTAAGGGTCACGATCTGTATAATTCTACTCTTCGTATATAGTTCACTCTTAGTTGCTTGGCATGTAAAAATTCTCTGTTGTCTGATTTTTGTGGGGAACGATGTTGTAAACCATATAGATCATCCCCCATAAAATATCATTCAAAACTACAATTTCTACTGAAGGGTGTACAATTTGAAAAAGCATGCAGTGTGCATCGTCCATTTTAACAATTAATAAGACACAACATTAAATGGAGTTAGAAACTTTGGAATATGCTGCTTTGGTGGAGATTCTCTACATGTTGAGGACTGGAGGCCATCAACTCATCATCTCGTGGAAATCACAATTTCCAAGTGAGTCAATAAACATAGAACAAACAGTAGGGGTTAACTAATACAGTACACTGATCAAGACCCTTTTTGTAGTGCTGAGATCTTACAATTCATCAGCAATGAAAAGTACTTAACTTTCACCAATTCTCTCTCAATTTTAAAACAACAAAACAACGCTGCTAAAAATAAGGTAGAGCACAATAGCACGTTTACTGTATTATGAGAACTTACCCCAACCAAGCATCCTGTCTTCAACCTTCTTCAACTTCTTTTTCTTTCTCTTATCTGTTTGTTTCGCAACAAACTTTTCCCCTGCCGAAGAAAATAGAAAGCTTTGTGATATACAAGTCCAGGAGTTGATAATATTTCTTCTCTTTACTGGTCACTAACATGATAACAATTGTAATAACAATTTGTAACAAATACTACAAGAACAAATTATATATCCTGAGACAGCATTCATTTGCACCCTCAAAATTTTGATGATTCCCAATCCAGATTTAGCATCATGATTTACAAACTCCCCCTTGTTGGAATCATGCATTTGTTATTGATATACATACGGCGCTAGGAAAGAGCTTGGACCTTCGACCTTAGTGGAATCATGCATGTAATAACTGCATATGGTGCATGTCCAAATTGTGTTCCAATGGTGAAAACAACTTTCACATGGACAGTTGGACACGAATGCCAGTCCCCCTGACTTCATCACTATTTCTGACCGTGTCACAGCCACCACTATCACCACAGATTGGTATTGCAGCAGCAGCAAATTATAAGTGTCCACCCTGGCTAACAATAATGCTACTGTTTGTTTAGTTGATTTGGCCTCAGCTAGACTAGGTTCGCAATGAACAATGATACCACAAAGGATTTCAACTAATCTTAATCTAATAGAAATATCTTCAAGTTTCCACCTAAATTCAAAACCAGAAAAACTAGACCTTTTGGATCATTCAGTGGGTGCAGAGTGATTAAAGAAATCGGTAATAGTTTATAGAATTATAGAAAGTCAGAAACCACAACTATAGCATATATCCAATTGTCAACTATTTATACACTTCTAATGTGGTCACAATTACGATATTTTATGCTTGTTATTGATTTCAACTTTTGGACTGCACACACCACGTCATATAAATCAGAACTAGCCTTTGGTTGTGATTTCCCTGTAACAATTCGAAACAAGTTGTATTTCCATATACAATGAGTACAATAGATGTCCTTGATGCTTACTATATTCCAACAAGGGAAAAAACACTACTCTATAATGTATTTACCCTATAACCAACTGTCAAAGTGGATTTAGGGTTCACCAAACGTATACAAAGAGTGTGAAAACAATAAAAGGAACTTGTATCATTCAAAATACAGTGCATAAATGCATATAAGCAGGAATAATTTTCAATGTTAGGCAAAGTTTTTTCACTTGCACATAAAGTTTGATAGTCAGTTTGTAATGGGAAAAAAAAACCCCTTGCTGAATGCAATGTCATTTTGTGAAGATAAGTGACTATCTAATGTACTGATATATCAAATATAAGACAATTAACTGAAAATCCCAAAAATGACAAAATTGCAGAGCATTATTGTGGAGTTAGTTTTACCTTTCTGTTCAAACTTCGCTTGGCTCACTGACATAGAAACCTTTCCATCTGGCCGCAATGGTGAACCATCCAAAAATTGGATCGCAAGACCAACAGAAGGCTCCTAGTAACATAATGATAAATAAACTCAAAGTGAACTTTTTGATTAATAATGCATCACCAAAAATAGTAACATCTAAAAAAATACCTTCAAGTATGACACAAGTGCATCTCCCTTTTTCCTTCCAGTTTCTTTATCAACATATATCTTCACACGTGGTTTTTTTGTTTCAGGATCCTAGAATAGTTATCATATAAAAATGTCAGAGCACAATCACACAACATAATACAGTTTAGGTTCAATAGAGTCCAAAAAAAAAAAAAAAAAAAAACAAAACACTGGACTCTGGACAAGACCCAACAAATTCCAGAAGATCAAAGGCAGCTGCACCAGTTAGATAATTCTGTGAAGTAATTAAAATCAATGAAAAACAAGTTTTTGCACCTCCTTTATGACGCCACACTTGGAAAAAGCTTCTACCACCTGCACGGAATACCAAATAATTTCATTTACAGGCACATCTATATAGCATTGAAAAATCTTATGTGGCCAATGGCATGTCAACTCCTAACTACTGATTAAGTATGCCATATGGCTACAGCCATGTATATATCCTGGCAAGAAGACCTAAGAATGATACTGCAAACAAAGAGCAAATAATAAATAAAGAACATGACTTACTTCCTCAACAGTGACATCATCAGGAAGCCCAGTCACGTAAACATGGGTATTGATCTTCAAATCAAACCAACTGTCTGGAGGTTTGTTAGGTTCCTGTACAAGTAAAAGAAATATCATTCAATAACTCCAAATTTTTCATTTTAAGGAAAAAACAAAAAATAAGTACATTTTAAAATGTCAAGGGGACATGAGAAAAGAATAAATTGCACATAAAAGCATCCTGCCACGTAGAATATAGAAAAGTAGTATACATATTTTACAGACTAAGAGAAAAACCTTCTTCTCAGCCTCCTTGTCAGGCAACTTTCGCTTTCGATCAGGTTTTGATTCAGCTCCCACATCACTGCCATTAGCAACCTCTTCTAAAGCGCTTTCAGTAACATTCAGAGTGGGAAACAATTCATCCTCGTGCAAATAAGTCATATCTTCTAACTTAAATGCCTCACTTTTGAAGAATGCACTGTCCTGAAACAGAATAAGCAATTTACGAATTAACCAAAATGATGTAAACGGGAGAGCTGATGCTGTTAAATAACAATGACAATCAGTCAAAAATTGAAATAAGAGGAAAAAATATATATATTTAGACGAAAGCACTCACGCAGCAATTTAGGGAGGAAAAAAAGGAATTCACAGAGTAGCATCTATTACCTTGTATTAAATGAACACAACAGTTTTTCATCCTAATGAGAAAACAACTAAGTTACATTGACACAGACATGGATACAGAGTGTCTGACACAATATGTGTCCGTGTGTGTCCGACACGGACACATCGATGTGAATCCGACACGGATTATTTTAGAAATATGGCGTGTCCATGTAACATAGGAAAATAACAAACACAGAAAAAATATGGAGAAATGAATAAGGAATATTTTTACAGAAGAATAATTATTTTTATAGGAAATGATGGAGAAAGAGTATTATCTGTAACTAAATATCTTTGAAAACATTTTGGGGAAGTTTTTTTTTTTTTCTGAGAAGAATATTCTCACTCAATATTTATAATACATACATGTTTTTCAGTGAATGACACTCCAAAGCTGGGAAAAACAATATTTTTATTAAAACTGAAAACACAAAGTAAACATACTTGAGCTATGCAGAAGAGTAAAAAATTTACTTGAGCTATGCAGAAGAGTAAAAAACTTACTTGAGCTATGCAGAAGAGTAAAACTTACTTGAGGCACCCATACTCCAAGTCCACGGTCCCATTTATAACTAGTTCCATCATCGTCAACAAATTCTTCTTCACCATCCGGCGGCATGGAAGGCCTACCATTAGCATTCCCATCCAATTCTTTTAATTGATTGGAATGAGAAGCATCAGCGGTGTAGTGAGCTGGTGAGATTCCCCTTCTTCAAGCTCCACCTCTTTGACCTCCTTCTGCCATTTGACGAACTCATCATCATCATCATCAGCAGCAGCAGCAGTGGTCTCTGAACACAAGGTTGCGTGATTAATATGGGGAAGGGCCTCGGGTGCGGGTAGAGATATTCTGTTGAGTAAATCAGGAATTGAGGACAAGGGCATCCAGTTGGTTCGGCCTTGAGTCCACAACAGCGTATCTGGAGAGATGTATCCATTAAGGAAATGCGCTGCCCAGGTGAAGTAAATACAGCTCAGTAGATGGTTCAATAGCTCATTAAAGCAAATGAACATGATACAGGTGTAAGAATTGTCCTGAAACCTTGCTATTGGCTACTGGAAGAACTGAAATCCCAAAAGAAAGTAGTAATAAATTTACAAGTCGTTTTTTCGTTTGTTTATATATATAAAAGAGAGCAACTACCTTGCAACTCAGAACAAGTGTAAGGGCCGAGATTATCGTGATTATGAGAAAGAATAAACCAGCCTTCTACTAGTTCCGATTTGGAGGCGTCGTTCTCCATGCCCTACTACTACATAAATGCATAGTTAGCAACGTTGTTGAATCACATTTTTATTCGAAACAAATAAACTTTATATATATATGTGTAAGAAGGACTTACCTACAAATCAATCGATCGATCAACTCTTTCACGGAGGCAGAAAGATTAATAAAAACCCACCCCGAGCTTCTGCTTCAAATTAGAAACCACAAAAAACCGGTGCAACTATTGACTCCGATATATCGCCCAAATGTCGGACCAATTTCAATACTATCGCTTCTAATTTCTCGCATATACCGCCGAACCAATTTTCCAACTTTTCTACCCAAGCACTCTATATATAACTCTTCTAGTTTGTAAAGCAACATATATACTGTTGTGTAAAGCCTCGCACTTAAATATATATAATTTTTGAGACCTCACCACTTATTACAAACAAGTATGCAAATCTTGTTAGCCATAGGTTTTTTTAAGTTTTGAAACCTATCCCTCGAAATCGATAGTTAGCATGGATTTTTTGGATTCTAATTATAAATGGTAATTGTAATTATAGTGAAGAGGGTTGGAATGAACCGGCTATTATTTAGTGTAGAGATTGGTTTTAAGTTAGATATCCTTCTTCATTATATATCACTCTTCTCCTCTTGCGCATATATATAGTTCATAATTCTGAACGGGTCCTTGTGCCAATAACAAGAAGAAGAAATCCATGACAATAATGGACGCAAATACTTTAGTTCGTTATTTGTTCTCTGAGACAAATCCATGACAATTCGTGTAACATTTACCAATCCTCACCGCCAACAGAGCCTTGATCGAGTTAGTTTGGCGAAAATGGGGTTAAAAACAATTGAACATATAGTTTGCGGGCCAAAAAAATTCTGAATTTGTGAATCTAGGACTTGCTTGTCGATGCTGCATAGCAGGTTAATCTCATTTCCCACAGGGGAATGCAAGCTTGTACTATTGGAATACATTGTACTTGCACAAAATGATCTATTTGAGGGTGGTGAAGGGCCATGTCTCCCTCAGTCCATTGTTTTTGGCAAATGCGTACTGATATGTCAAAGCTCAGTCCTCTTAAACTGCAGATCGAGTGACTGTACCTATCTTAACAAAGACACAGATTCGATTTCATCTTACTATCATGGATTCGAGGAAGCCCACAATTGTACTTTGGCTCCTATGGTCGGGATTGTGCATTTGTGCGTCTTTACCCAATTACGTACAAGTGTACAACAACAAGAGATTCCCATTACTTTCTCTACACGTAGAGTGCGTTTCATATTAATGGGAATTCCAGCAATATCACTTACTTCTATCGTTTTCCTTTTAAAGAGCTGGTGATGACGAATTTCCCACCCAGATCGATGAAAAACTTTAGTATCCATCTTGGTTAATATGTTGCACCAAAGGAGAAAAAATACAGAAAAGAAGTTGAAACCCCAAATACTAGATAACTACTAAACAGTGGGGGCGTCTCGGAGGGTGGAGAAGAGAGAAAAAGCTGCTCACACCCAAAATTGAAAAAGGAAGCAGATTGACCATCAGTCAACAAACATAAGTAGAACTGAAGCCTAATTAATTTGAAAAGTGACACCAAACTACCAAAGCCTAATATCTTTATTAATAGTAGAACCAAAGCCTAAATCATCTAAATTAAAAGAAAAAAATAAAAACAGACGGCATAGCAACTTTTCCGTCGAAAAAAAAAATAGTTATAATAGTATATAACTAGATTTTGAGCCCGGGCATACGCCCGATATTTTTTAGGTATTTTGGGTATATAAATCACAATATTCAAACATTGTTTATGCCCTAAAACACTATTAAGATCAAATGTGTTCTATGCTCCAATACGTACTCTATCAATTTATCACATGTGCCCTATGCAATCCAGGTAAAGCATCCATTTCCGATTATGGTTTTGGTCTAGCAATTTTTAATGGAAAAGATTTAAGTTATATGGCTCTTTCACGGAAGTCTCCTAGGAGTATAAACTACTAAACCTAGTGATCCACTACTAACATTACTAATAATTTGCTTCATTTGCACAATTTCTCTCCTCAAGTATCACTTTTATAATGTGTGATTCATGTAATGTCGAACTGAGTTGAACAATAACATGTTAAACAAAAATTAACGCAGAGAACATACTGTCTAGACTATTTTTGAACGTACAATATAATTTCTTTAATTGACTCTTGTTTTGTGTAAATTTAAGTAAACAAACAAGTTAATAATTTAAACAATGCAAATCTTCAATAATCACCACTAATATTGATGAATTCTTCTTTGTCGTCGGTTATGCATTACCAGTGGTGAAGATAAAAAAAAAAATAATAGTTAAGGTCAACAATTTAAGAGGATCCTAATAGACAACGTTTATGCATGCTCTCCATGTAAAAGTTTATATCAAAAGTCCTCCAGCTCATAAACATTGCCTCTTAAAAAAATATATAACCACACCAATCTTACCGTCCTTAATTGTGGATTGGTATTTTCCAACGGATTAATTCTATCAACGTATTAAATATTTTATGCCCCATCAAGAAAATATATATAAGTCGAGACTCGAAAGAGATAAGTGGAGGCAGTATAGAAAATTTTGCTAATTTGGAGGTCTTTAGGTTTCTTAACAAGTCGAGAGTTTTAATTGAGAGAGAAGTCTACATGGCAGCATTGTAGGGGCTATTAGAAAAGGTTAATTCTCATATTAGAGTGTTACCTAGGAGAGAAAAAGTTTTTCATTGGAAGTCTCTACTTTAGTATATAGATGGTAGATTCACCAAAAAAATGGATCCGTCCCTGCTTGTGACTAAAATAACGGCCTTGATTATATACATATATAAATAAATGGAAGAAGTGACGGAAAATTACATTGAGAATATCATATGCAGGGGCGGCTCAAGGCAATCGGGGGCCTAAGCAAAGTTCCAATAAATAAAAAATTTACATCTTATAGATTTGTTTACGTTATTTCATATCAATTCAAACCCTTAGTTTATTTAACAAATAATTTATAAGATAAAAATTATTGTAAAAATTGATCATAACATTCTCTCTCACTTTTTCTTTTTTAATAGTCTCCTCACAATTTTTTATTTTTTTTATTTTATATAATTGAATTTTATTGATAAAAAGAATAGAAATACAAAATGAAGTAGAATCATAAAAATGTTGTGAGGGAGATTCTCACAAACAGATAGATCCAAGACAAGACACTATAAATACATGAAGAAGACTAAAGGAATAAAAAAATGTCTTACACCAAGAACATCATAGCAGATCGTGGTCATACAACAATGTCACAAATTTGAAATTTCAATAGATTTATTTAACAGAGAGAGAAAAAAAAATTATACACAAAATTAAACAATATAGAAAAACCAAATAAGACAAAAAAAATGATAGAGATAAGAAGATTGAAGTGATGGCTTCAATGCCTCGCATTTGATAATTTGTCATAGGGTAATGAAGAAGTTTAATTAGTTAAGGAAGCATGCCGGTTTATTTGTTAGAGAAGGCGAAAACGCGAGAGAAACGAAAGGGTTTAATGTGATTTTTTAATTTCTAATTTTCCAATATAAAAACGTTTATCTAACTAATTAAAATAAATGATAAACAATAGTAAACTTTTTTTTTCACCCCATAAAATAATAATGGACTGTACTTGGGTTAGAATATATTGGGGGGCCCTTGGATTGCGGGAAGCGGCTGCTTGTTTTGCCGGCCTGAGAATATGTGAATCTTATCCAAGAGAATGGTAAGTTTCTTTGAGTTAAAAAATTCAAAGCATCTTCCCAAACTAGCAGTTAAAGGGAAAAGTTCAGGGAACCCATTTTTTGTGGTTTTAGATACAAGAATAGCCAGATTCTTGACCAGGGAATAATAGACAAGCCATTTTCTATGAGCATTGAAATCTTTGCATGGGGAAGATTCCAAATGCCAATTCCTTAGAATCATAACTTTTCTTTTCCATATGGAATAATAATCTTTACTTCTTTTTTGAAAAATTGACCGTCACATGCAGTCAACATGCGATGACCAGTAAACATCGTACACATGGTTAACCATATGATTGATTTTGATGTTCTTATTGTTTTCGGTGTTGTTTGGCGAAACACAATGGACACTACCATGGAATGAGTACTTAACAGTTAATAATGGCAGAACAAATTCGTTGTAAACCATTTGTAATAGCATTCCCAATGCAAGCAAGAATTTTTCACATCTATTTAAGTTCAATTTCTCTTGTTTTCTATCGTTTTGGTGAAAAATAAGGTGAGATTGTCCGATGCAAAGGTGAGTTTGAATTTCGAACGAGATGTTTGATTCCGTCTGAATGTAAAAATCGAAAAAATGTGCCGGACGGAATGAAATATTACGTCTGAAAAAATTGAAAAAAAAAAACCGAAAAAAAAAAAAAAAAAAAAAAAAAAAAAAAAAAAAAAAAAAAAAAACAAAACACACACACACACGAGTCGGAATAAAACATCCCATCCGAAGTTCACAACTCAGCTACTCTTGTTTTCACTTAATCACAACTGACTGACTTTGTCACCCTTGCATTGGGCAAGAGTTTTTTTCCAAAAAACGGTGAAAATTGTCAATTTCCCTCCATAGTGACTGTGATTGGGAATGCTCTAACTAGTATCAAAGTACTTTTGGAAGAAGATCGAGGTTCTAAGAGGGAAATGTTTGATGCTCAATAGGGTCATGCCCAAGGCTGCAAACCTGTCCTGTTCCGTGGTGCGTCCATGCAAGTATAGGAACAAGTACAATACTTTTTTCTTTCTTTTCTTGATAGGTCCCAAGACATTTGAATTTGCCGGCATGGGGCCAGTTACTAATCTCATGGCTATCTCCAGAGTGGAGAATGTAGAATTGTAGACTACATATATATGCCTACCTAGCTAGTTCTATTTGTTATTTGTGTGTAGTTTGAATAAGTACCAAACTGAGTGAAGGAGACAAATGATTAAGAACTGTATTCCTTATTCCATTCCTTGCTTTCAGACACTTCCTAAAGAGGAGCATCTCTCCACCCATTTTCTCTCTCTCTCTCTCTCTTTCTCCTTGATGTATCTAATTCCCCAGTTTCTAGATGCTCTTCCAGAGTCCAGTCAAAAGAATCTTCTAGGACATCTCCAGTCTTCCACCAACCAATGCTCGTTTTACTAGCTAGCTTGGAATTGATCCACTCGTGCATTTTTTAATATACAAGTAACATCATCGATCAGTTTTCTTTTTACTGACGATCAAATCTATATACAGATTCCATTAGTGGGATTTATTGATTTAGTTATTTGTTGAAGGTTTTGAGACATCAGATATTATAAGATAAAAAAAACTTCAACCAGATCAAAGAAAGAAAGTCGAGACAAACTTCAAGGCTTCTACAAGGGAATGAGATTCTTGCTTTTGCCATAGGAACTGATATGAAGGGAAACAAAAGTTGTAGCACATTTCAAGGGTGCTATCTGAGAATAGAAAGTGAATTTGTGTGAATAATGGGCCTACAGATTCCAAAAGCAGGAAGGACAAGATCTCTTTCCGAGTCGCTGTGAAGATTGAATTGGATCGAGTGGTCCATCATTTTTGTTCGATATTCGATCTATGCCTTCCCTCCGAACTATTTTTGTTGTCCCTTTAAAATGACAACCCCAGACACGCTTTGTTATATGTGGAAGAGGGTCAAAGATCAGAAGCAGCTAAAGGTCTCAAGCATTTGAGTAACAATATTATAGAGTCCCAACGTGAAATAATATATCAAACGGAGAGACAAGGCAAGGTATGCACGAACTGAGTATCACTTTAATTTGTGTTGTGACTATTATTTACCTGTAATATTGTCTTAATTCTCATTTATCCATCTCAGTAAAAAGAAAGGATATGTATCATCACAATCACCAGAACGGGAAAAACAGCTATCCTTCTTCAAGGTTTCCAGAAAGACAGCATGTTTTCCTGCAAGGAGGAGGAAATGCTTGTGGTGACACAGGATTGGTTCTCTCTACTGATGCTAAGCCTAGATTAAAATGGATGCCTGAGCTGCATGAGCGTTTCATAGAAGCTGTCAATCAGCTTGGAGGAGCAGACAGTGAGTATCTCTTTCTTTACCTTTCTATATAAGCTAATTTCAGGAACATGCACCAGTGTCTTATTCTGCTAATTCAACCTTCTATATGTTTGCCGCAGAGGCAACACCAAAGACGGTTATGAAGCTCATGGGGATTCCAGGACTTACCCTATACCATCTAAAGAGCCATTTACAGGTAAAGTATATTGAAGAAAACTTCCCAAAGATTTCATTGAGGATTAGGTATGACTAATAATCTGCTAGACAGCATAAAACCAAATCAATTTTTTCT
This sequence comes from Coptis chinensis, assembly GCF_015680905.1. Classification (NCBI taxonomy): domain Eukaryota; kingdom Viridiplantae; phylum Streptophyta; class Magnoliopsida; order Ranunculales; family Ranunculaceae; genus Coptis; species Coptis chinensis. The sequence continues at coordinate 83,935,866 of NC_141464.1, forward strand.
AATTTCAGAAGTACAGGCTCAGCAAGAATCTCCATGGACAAGCTAATACAGGGAACAACAAAGCAGGTAGGATAACACCTTTTCGAGTATTCCAACTTCATCTTAAGACAAAGTACACATAGTACCTCATTATTCAGAATACCCACATTACAAATTTTAAATTTTATGGAAGGCATTAACTTACGTTACTGTGACAGGTTTCATGGCTGCAGAAGCAGGGGATAGGATGTGTGATGCAAGTGGAGCACTCACGACAGGATCCCAAACAAACAAGTAACACTTCGAGCACCGAAAAATATTTGTATATACGTTCTTTGGCTTTGACCTGAACTGACAGAAGAACTTAAATGTATCAGAAGCTTGCAGATAAGTGAAGCATTGGAGATGCAAATCGAAGTGCAAAGAAGGCTAAACGAACAGCTTGAGGTAATAGTCTAATGAGTTACCATAACCATCATCATCATCATCATCATCCAACAAAATGTTAAATAGCTGGGAGTGAATGCATGTGATATATGTGCTGAACTTACAATCAACGAACGCCTATTCTATATGTAGGTGCAGCGACATTTACAGCTACGGATAGAAGCCCAGGGGAAATATCTACAGTCGGTTCTAGAGAAAGCCCAGGAGACACTTGGAAAACAAAAGCTAGGAGTTTGTACGGGACTGGAGGATGCCAAAGTGCACATCTCCCAACTGGTTTCCAAATTATCCAATGAATGCCTCAACTCTGGGCCGCCAGATGGTTCCATGGACAGTTGCTTGACCTCATCATGCGAGGGATCTCAGAAGGACCAAGAAATCCCCTGCATTAGGTTGACACCCTATCATCATCACACTGATAATATAAATGATAAGGTAACCATGGGATCAAGAGAGGAGCCGCAGTGTGAAACAAATGAGCCTCAATGGTGCCGAAACAGGAATGAGAACAATCTGTTTCCTTCCTGCTCAATAGGAAAAGACACTGAAAGAATGATGTTTCCCGCACAAATAAATTCTAGTGACTTTTCAATGAGAATTGCATCACAACAAGGAGAAAAGGGGAGCAGTAGCAGCATTTCCGACATGAGACCTAAAGAAACAGCCGGGAGTCAGCTGGGGAATGAGAAGAAACTTAAAGTCTTTGCTCTGCCTTATCTGAACTCAAAGCTCGATTTGAATGTCCACGACGAAAATGACGCTGCTTCCCAGTTGGACTTAAATGGTTTCAGCTGGAGCTGAGAGTTTGTAATTTTCTAGTGTAATGGACGCAGTGTTTATTGCATGCGTTCTAAAACTAAAAGAACTCAACACAGTTAGTTCTGATTGGGATGCTAGTATGTACAGCGACCAGATGCGATGATCTCAATCCGTCATAAAACTCACCGAAAAAATAAATAACGCGCCTATTCAAAATTTCAGCAAGATACTGGAATATTCAGCAAATTCTGGGAATTACTCCCCAGGCCCCAGGATAAAAACAGGACACATCTTAAATTCTTAATCAGGATAATATGTCTAAATCAAATAGGAGAAGATCTTCACTTCAAAGAATAGGTTCTTATTATGTTCATGTTCATCTTAGTTGGTGATTCCCAATTGCTCTTGGTTTTGTCTTTCTTCAAAGCAACCTTCCATGTTTTTTGTCTTCTTCTCACGTGAGTCTGGCGGCACAACAATTAGCTTGAAATGGAGTTCGACATAGTAGCAACTATCCATGTTTTCGACTTTTGACTAGATTAATTTCGGCACCCGTGTGGATCAATCCACCAACATAGCCTTCTGGAATCTGGATTACTTCAATCACCAGTACTGAATTTTCTATTAGGTAGTTGCTTCCATATTTGCTGTTGTTCCTTGTAAATATGGTCTTCTTTTCGGCCTCTGAATCTCTGACGTATAGTGAGAGAGCTGCAGCTCTAACTGAGTAACTGAGTAGGTTGAACTTAATATAAATGAGAATTTCCAGTATCCAAACAAGATAAATTTATACAAACACTTATCTTCGGCATTTGGCACAATCCATTAACTGCTACTCAGCTATTTACAGCATAAACTCTCGGACAACGATACGCGTTTATAAATCCTGCGAATGTAAGATCTAATGCATACAAGCTGCTCAAATGAGCTTTATACAGAGCCACATACTAACAAAATTCACCTCCAAACCCAAGTAGAAAACGATGTTATAACAGACTCATTTCAGAGAGCTTCACTCCTTATACCACTAAAAGGGAGAAACCCACTTCCAGTATGCCCAACTGCGGCTTAGAATATCAGCATTTTTCGTTTTTTATATAAGAAACCCCCTGCAAAAAGGCTTAGGTGCTCTCTTGAAATGCCTGAGAACGAGACGAAGCTGCAGGGTTTGCTTGTAAGACCTGTGCGGCATTTGAAGCATTATCATCAACTTCTGTTTTGGGCTGGAAAGCTTTGAAAATACCACCTTTTGCAAAGGGTTGACTCTGACTAGGCTTTATACTTAAAGTATCCCATATAGAACTCTTCGCAGCAGCATCTGGGTGATCAATTCTCAGTGTCTTAGGAACCCAGAGACACTTTTCCATTTTATCTTTCCCTTCGCCTCTTATATTTGCATCTCTAGAATGTTTGCCTAAAGTTGGAGACTCGCTATTTGAACAGCCACTTCTGCTAGAGGACGAAGAAGGGGATTGGGTTCCATGGAATGCAGTCCACGGCATACTCCACGTTCCAGCCCAGCCGCTGCCCATGCAGCCCCAGTAAGCAGCAGGCACAAAGGGGAAGGGAATGCTTGGAGTACAGAAGGTAGGAGCCACCACCATCGATGTGGAACCCCACTGTACTTGCTTGGGATCACCACCATTCAATCTATAAAACGTCTCAGGAGAGCAACCACCTGCAGCTATAGCAGGTACACTATTCCAACCCGAGTTCCAAGGATAAACCAAAGGCTGGCCAGGATGACATTGCAAAGGATTTAGGGGAGGCTCAGTAGGCACATCAGAACAGCCTCGCATACCCCATTGCCCCACTTGAGCCGGATCTTCAGGCAATTCAATTTTACAAGAAGACGCTGACACGGAAGACCCGCATGACGAAGGCTCCTCTCCATTTCCTCCAGAAACTACAACAGTCGTCTCAACTTTTCTCTTCTGATCCCCAAGATTCAAGACAGATGCCATTGATTCACAGAGAGGTGCATCGGAGCCAAACTTTAAGACAGTTCCATCCCCACTAGAGGTCCTTAAAGCAGTAGAATTTCCGTCACAAGAGTTGAGCTGGTGATGAGCTGAGTCAGGGGTGTCAACCTGTGTGGCAGGCGACATCATTATGTGGCGATACTGCGATGCCATGTGCTTATTCTTCCGCCTACCAGCACCAATTGGAACATTTCTCATTGTTCCCCCAGCAGTCCAATATCTTTGACATTTTTTGCAGAAATGCCTAGGTTGGTTAACATTGTAGTTGTTGTAATAGCAGAACTTTGTGTCTATACTGTTGCAACGAGGACATGGGACAATCTTGTCTGGTTTCTTGAGAAGCTTCACTTGGCCGTCGCAATCAGTCTTGAGCTGGTCTACCATTCCTTGGATCTCTTGACTTGGATCTTGTTTAGCACTATCAAGAACAGAAGATTTATCACTAGCTTCCGGATTTTCTTTTCCTCCATGTGTATGCTGAAAGAAATAAAGAGCATTAAGATTGGAAGGAAAAATAAAACTACATTAGCAGCAAATCAAATATGACAATGAGGCCAATCCAGGTAAGATTAAATTGAGCTATTTCCAGGTAAAGTAGTATTATTTGTGCAAGTAAAAGAAAAAGTGACGTGAGTTCAAATGTAAATGAACATCAAATACCTCGGCCAGCACAAGTGGAGATTGAGGGGATGGGATGGTCTTCCCAAACAGCTTCACGGCAGTGGGATCATACATCTGTCGAATCTACCTTTTTCTAATCTTCTTTGACATGTATTAAGGGTCCGATGAATGATGAAGGAAGGAAACTTATTAAAAAAAAAAAAAAAAAAAACGCTAACATACATAAAAATTGACAAAAAAAAAAAGTTGGGAGTTGGATAGATAGATAAAATAGAGACGACAAGCACAAATAGTCAAATACAAACACGATACTACATAATAATAGTACACGCTACAGTCACACAGTTTTAAGCTGACTGTGCCTGTCGACATCCACGTCAGCGTTTGTGGGTTGACTTTTCGTGTTTCAACAACTGACGTGTCATTTAACATCCTTTTTATTAGTTTCTACTTTTATGGTTTACATATTTACGATTTAGCCTGATTAAAACTAGTATACTGCATGGCAGTAGAGAGTGAGAAAGAGTTGGGTGAAGGAGAAAAGGTATTAGGGGAAAAAATGAGAGAGAAATTGAGAACAGAGAGAAACCAACCAACCAATATTTTGGGCCACCTACCCCAACCCGGCCCAAGATTGTTCGCTCTGCTCACTTGACTAATCCCACTCTCCAATTATCCCACTCTCCAATTGGAACCCAAAAAGTGACCTGGCCTTGTTAAAGAAAGCTTACAAGTGCATACATCCACCAATTAAAACTTGTGAAGGTAATTGGGACACTCGGAACTAATTGTTGAGCACACAACCTCTCAGACGAACACCGACCTGTTTTTGTTCAAGATCACCTTATGCTGGTTCCGATTCATTTTCTATTTAGTCCCAATCTTATTCTTTGTGAACCTTTCTTTATCTTCTACCTTGGACAACATGACTTAATACCAGGTGGACAACGGTTTAGGAGCAAACCTTGTTTCAAGCGAATCTGTGTTCACCGGAGTGCTTAACTTCAAAGCTACCATTCATGTGCTGCAACTAATACAACAGTCAAGAAGTACAGGCCGACTTCGAGTTGTGTTATGTGGATTTGCATTGCAGATCTGCCAAAGATCATTGGTCTTAGTTTGTTATATGCTCTTAACTGCAAATCTTTTCAGGCAGGAAAGGGGCCGACTCAAAGAGTCCATTGCCAAATTCTCCGCTCCAAGCATGTCAGGTGGAGATGTATGATACATTTACTGCCATCCCATCCCTTACAAGTTACAACATATATCATTCTTTGCACTGCAATATAATCTTAGTTGAACCTAGTTTTAATAGAATTTATAGCCAAATCTTTCGGGTCGTAGTGACTAAAGCTAAAAACAGAAACCAAATGCCCACAGAAACCTTTTGTTAAACCAACTTTAGAATTTAAAGTGATTCCAAACAAATATACCCTGATTCTAACTCCTTTAGAGCACTTGGAGAACCAACAACCAGCCCCATGCCTCCACAATTTTCAACCACAAAGTTGTTTAATCTGAATCTGCAGGTGCCAAAAAAAAAAACCCACATCAAATAAAATCTTTTTTGACATACAGAACTCCAAACATAGTTATGAAAAATGAACCATCTTTATCAAGCTTTAAACTTGTTGCATCATCAAGTTTGTTTTTTTAACACAAGAGCTTCTAGCTCAATTGGTTGTGTACCCCTCTCATGGGAGGTTATAAGTTCGAATCCCACCAAGTGTTGGTTGGGATTTCTTTCTTGTGTAATTATGTGATGGGCCTTTGGGCTAGTGACACACGGGTGCTGTTACGATCCCTTCAGGGTTGATGAACCTTCGGGCAATGTAAGCCTACGGGGCTAATGAGCCTTCGGGATAGGGTCCTTCGATGTAACCAGAGTGGGTCTGCCCTAACCCTCTAAATATTTAAAAAAAACAAAGTTTGCTTTTTTAAACAAATTTGTTGCATCATCATCAACTTGTTGCATCTCATCTCCATAAAGACTTCACAAGAAACAACTTGAAGACTTCACAAGGCACAACCATGTACGTGTTTGTGCCTACAAACTACTGTTTCTATCGCTTCATGTCAGATACATTAATCAAATCCTCCTTTTGTTTCAAAATGATGCATAGTTATTGTAATTGTCAAAAACAAAAAAAATTGATGCATAGTTGCTACTTAGGCCCAAGCTAATTCCTATCCTCGGACTCCTAAAAGCAATGGCAGCAGAAGTAGTCTTAAAAAGTTTTCTTTTAGCAAAAAAATTCAACATAAGCCATGCTTACAACTGTTGATAAATTTTCCTCCAGTTATAAACTATAGAGTTTCACAAATCCCCAGGACCCTCCCTCCAGATGAATGAAGTTTGTTTAGGCCAAAGAAAAATTTAGATTCAATAAGTTCAAACAAGCATAGTTATCAATATCGTACGATACACAATACGTATCGTATCAATATGTATCGCATCGAAAGCAAATCGATACGTATCACACTAGTGTATCGAAAGTTTTATGCATTGCACAATACAGTGAGCATACCGTACGATACACAATACATTCCGTATCGAGCGATACACTTGAAACACATGAAATATTAAAAAAAATTATCCGAAAATGAGTTTTTAAGATTTATTTAGTTTTTTTTTCTCCTTTCTAAGCCTTAGAAAGCCATCTAAAGTTTTAGGATATGATAAACAACAACTGTAATGCAAAAGCAACAGCTAGCCTATCCCTTTGTGTCTAATATTAATTTGGGCCTAGCGGTTGAAAATGATGACATGTGTCTAATATTAATTTCGGCCTAGTGGTTGAAAATGATGACATTTTGTACCATACACTAGTAGTATTGTGTGATACGACTATTTTTGTACAAAACTTACATACACATGCACAAACACATATAAAACTACAACCATGGGTCTTCATTCTTCAATCCTTAATACCCTTTCCTGCAAAGTATGAATTCATTGCATGCATATATATTCAAATAACTCATATATACATATTATTTATAATTAATTTTAAAAATACCGTATCTTACGATACACGATACGATACATGATACGATATTCAAAAAATGGAAAACGATATATGATACGATATACGATTTGACAACTATGCAAATAAGAACATCTGAAAACATACCTAAGCACGTGATAATACCAAAGACTAGGCTTCCTCCACGGAGCACCCAATGTGGTATGCCCTGGTTAGATCCAAACTCTGTTCCTTTGCAGACAATGTTGATTGTACTGATGATATATTTGGCACAGAAGAATGTAGGTAATGTCTATGAACAGGAGGCAAGAGCACAGCTGACGGCCTGTCAAATGTTAGCAGCCTTCCGCACTTACTGCACCACCAACATAACAATGAGTAATTTCAGAGAAAAGACACAGATACGAGAGAGTAAGGAGAGGGCACACCTGCAAACTTTCTTAAATAGAGTTTGATAGCTGCAGATCCAGCGCTACAAAAAGGAAAACAGAAATGAGGATCAAGATATACAAATTTTAGACTTTACTCAATCCCGTGATATGGACCTAAAAGAACAATACCAAAAGATGATACAACGCCCCATCAGCTTCGGTGCCAAGGAAATATTGCAGAGCCTTCACAGCATGTTCCTGCAATAACAAGTAAAAGCATCCCAATATGTAAACCAGTGCATTTAAACATTTAGAACAGATCTAACTTGCTAACCAACTACAATGAGGAAAGGATAAAAATGACATGAGCTACAAATCTCTCACCGTGATATATCTGAAAACATGATGAACTGAAAAACCTCGAGCGTGCATGTAGCTGCCTCCCTATGAAAGCATTTAGCATCAATCAACTCAGAAGTTCATAGGAAACAATACCATCATAGATATGGTAGTAGTATCACGGAAGAAACAGATACACAGTGAGAACACTACATTAAGAATAGATTCCATCCTTGGGCTTGTGCTTTTATATTATTAATCCAAACATGTTCCTAGTCTGAAACCTTTCTTTGTATTCGCGCACATATATGATCCCACTTTATTGTTCTTTTGAATGAGAGAGAGAAAGAGAGAGGCACAATTTTTAACATGTCAGCTTGGATTTGTCAAAAACTGATGTCCCTCACATTGGAGCAAAAACTCCCCGTAAATGCTAAACTTCACCAAGACATGTTCGTCAACAAGATTACCTCGTCAGGAGAGAAAAATGCTACAGCATCAGGATCCATAGAGCCAGCAGGATGCAATGACACAATGGCTCTGAAAGTAGAAGGCACCAACAACTCAACCACGGCAACCTGGTCTGTTGCCCCAGAGGCCAAGGAAGCTGTGCTGAGTCTGCTTAAATTGTGAATATTGTCTTCCCTGGATGGCTCAACGGAATCATTTGACAGAGACGACAGTGAGGAAGCTCTCTTTAACCAGTCCAATCGCTGGTAAGTGAGTATTTTAACATTAGGAGCCTCCTTTCCCAGGCTGATTAATATGTGAGGCAAAGTTGTCTCGTCTTCAGTAGCCACCGGAGCACAGTGTTTCTTGGCATTTCCAGATGAGTCATCTTCAAGGTGAGGAAAAAATCGCTTCTTCTGATTAGTGAATGCCTTGAGTGCCAATCTGGGGAAACATGAAATATGAATGAACAGTAGTAAGTAAGTAGTTAGTTGGTGAATCTAGTAAAAGAAATGGGAGGAGGAGTACTTTGTTCTATCAACGGCAGTTGCACCAGCCTGACCAGCAAGTTGACGTTTCCAGGCATAGGCAACAACAGCACCATCTGGACAAACAAGGGGCATGTGCAAACCCCAAGAGTTACTTCGTGATCGTAGGGATCCATTGAGAACCCCAGATTCTTCCAACTGCCTTCCTGACAAGAAAGTGCACATTTTATTATGAAAATTGAAAATTGTAGAAAGGAAGTAAATTTACCGAGGATACGGAGATCTTGAAGGTGTCGACGCATGGAAGCTTCCTCGGTGAGGATGAGATTCATGGTTTTGGTGGTCGAGTGAGGACGGGTGGAGGCCACGAAGAGGGCTTCGAGAAGACGATCAGCGCCGAGCCTGACGTCGGCAATGAGACGACCGGCATCGGAGAGTCTGTCCATGGCCATTGCCACCTGTTTCGGAGGCGCATCCATTGTTTATTAATTTCTCTCCTCTCCTGAAATATATATATATATATTTTTGAGAAACTGAAATATCGGTCGATATATAAAATATCAGAGGGGGGTCTCGTCTTCTTCTTTTTTGTAAATCTGATCTCAAAATAGAAAAAAAGTTTCTCTCCCGATCGATGGCCAGTTTTATCTTCTTCTTCTGTTGTTGTTTGTGGACGGGGGACTTCAATTACCGCACCTGCCTTTCTCTGGTCCACTCAGTAAGTCTTTTTTCATTGATTATTATACTAATAAACCCTTAATCATCTAGCATCTAATTATCTATCTATCTATGTAACCAGAGATGGAATCAACGACTCCGGGGTTGACTATCGTACCATCTCCCGGAATGATTTACCTAAGCTCATTCTTTCTCAAGGAGGCTGGTCCTCTTTACTGGTATTTCCCCCCCTCTATTCCTTTTTTTTTAATATATTTATTAGAGTACTGCCTCTCACATCCACTTCCCCTTTTCCTCAGTGTCCCGGGGAGGATCTTCACAACCATCTGGATATTGGACTTGTTTTTATTGCTAGACAGGTTATTGCCAAACCCTATGCTCCTGCTATTGGAACACCTATTTTACCAGTGCTAATACCATATGTTTACCCAAACTGTAGTTACAATCTTCACACATCGATCCAGCACTAAGCCACTTACTCAAGGTACTTTTTTTCTTTTCTGCATCACATATCAACCCTCTTTTACAAATTTAATAATTATTCTTTGCTATTATTAAGCAGGTCCCCTTCACCAGATCCAATTTTTCTATGGCATTCCCATATGTATCCCCATCAGAGGACGACAAGACAATGGAAACTTCATTGATTTCTGGATTTACTGAAACTTGTGGGCATGACTTTGGAGTCGACAACATTGCATTCCTAGAGTCATGTTCTGTAGATGGTGCCGATTTTCCAAAACTTGCAGATATGCAGGCAGTCCATGTAAAACTACCTTAAACTTTTCCTATTTTTACTTTTTAAGATTGTTATATCTTTCTCTGGATAAGATATGATTATAGGGGACACCCATTGGTGCTGATTTTTTTTCTTACCTTTTTCTGATCAATTTTTTTTAACAGGGCTATCTCACTTCAGTGTTGAAAAACAAGCAGAACAGGAAAAAGCATCTGATTGTTCTATGCAATGGAGGCTCCGCCTCTTCTCAAGGACTTGATCCCAGTTGGTCAGAAGGTGTGCCAGTATAACAATATTTAGATGAAATGTATTTATTTACTTGTGTGTGTGTGTGTGTGGCTTGTACTCTGACTCCTAGCTCCTAGTTTAGTTTTAGTTATACATTCCTTTGGGGTTTACTGTCTGCAGGAGATATTTTCTCTGAGATTATCAGTTCTGTGGAGCAGTCAGGGGCATCATACTCGGTTCTTTATGCTTCGGACCCCTACAAATCACTGGAATATACTTCTTATCGGGCACTGGACAGGTTTCTTGCTGAAGGCTCTACTGGAAATGGTTCAGTCAGTTCTTCTTTCTGTGATGGAGTTTGCCAGATTAAATCATCATTTCTTGAGGGCCTTCTAGTTGTAAGTTACTTCTTATCTTTTGCTTTAGTTGTAAGTTACCTCTTACGATTATTACTTTTGGTATGTCAACACTGGATTTCTGAGCCTAAGATAACATGAGGCGCATCATACAAAGTGCACCCTACAGAAATATCCTGTATCCTGATTTGCAGCTGGACTATTTGTCAGCTTGAAAGGCCTATAAAGAATCACAATTTCCTATAGTACTTTAAATTTGCATACGCACATATGCATGTGTGTATCTGCAACATGTGGAGGGAGATTTGGAGGGAGATTTGTTTTCAGTTGCTGATGCTTGTTTGTTTTAAAATGAAACTTATCACTTACTGTCATAATTGATCGTAACTATATTGAGAAATTATGATCATAACTGTATCTGAAAAAATAAAATCAGGCCTGATCGCACACAGTAATTGCTCGCCTAATTGGAAACACGTAGGGTTGGCGTATATCAATTGCATTGACATGTATGTACATACAAAGCATATCCTAGAGTTATTATTAGTGTCTTTTTACTTGGTTTTATTTGAAGATTTTATGGATATTAAAATGCCTTAGCTTTTGATTTCTAGGTCACCTTTTAATGTAATTGTTATTTTCCTAAAATTCTCTTGAATCTTTTAAATCACATGCATATTTTTGTTTTTCATCAGTATAAGTTTATAGGATTCAAGGAGCATGGAATACACAACTATCTATTATTTCATCCGAACTTCACAGCCATTACTCAACCATTAAGTTTGACTATAGGATTTCAGTGGTTTTTAGTTTTGCTCAATTTGAACAACAATCTCATTCCAATTCTAACTTTTTTGTTCCATTTTGTTCAGGCTATTGTTTTGCTCATAATCCTAATATCTGGACTTTGCTGTATGATGGGTATTGACACTCCTACGAGGTTTGAGGCTCCCCAAGATTCTTGATGCCTGAGCTTAATCTCTCTTCCTGGTCAGGGACGTGATGTGATATTAATGGTCTGTAATGGTAGTCCATGTGGGAGCTGAGATTTAACAGTACGTTGTCTAGGCTCTTTACAAGGACTTTACTCTCTGATAGCCTAGCTATACCATTATCTTTTCATCGATTGCTCTACATGGCTGCAGAAAAATTGATTCCTCTTTCTGAGTTATAGTACAAACAGGCAAACAAATGTTATTGTAGTATTTATTAAAACTGCTTTTGACAAGGTGTTGAGTTGCAATAAAACACTCTGTATGCTCAGAATGGCCTAGGCCGAATTCAAATGAAGGGTTGGAAAGTACACAGGCGTATTTCCCAGATTTTATGGCACTCCAACACACTGGTAGAGAAAGGGTCATGAGCCTCACCATTTTAGTCAATTAGATATATTGTTTCGGACTTTTCTTTGTGAAGTTAGACATTAGCAATCGGATTAATTTTCTTATTATTAATTTCTGTCACAAAAGTCAAAACTTAAATCTCATTTGCTCTTCCAACAATATATAACATGTTGAACACAACTTTTTCCTCCTCACGTATCTCTAAAATATCTGAAAAAATTGGGTTTATCCCTAAACTCATCCCTAAGACCCTAACAAACCCAACCTTTTAAATTAGGGAGGAGCTATTGCCAAAACGAAAGACGGAGTCTGTGACTGTCCACAACTCCGAATTTTAAATCATGTATGTATAACATTACTGCTGGGTAGGACCTCTGAACCCAATACATTTGTAGTCTTGTATGGTAGTATGATTGCTTCAAAGATTGGCAACCTCTGTATTACCCAATACATTTGTAGTCTTGCATAGTAGTATGATTGCTTTAAAGATTGGCAACCTCTGTATTACCAAATACATTTGTAGTCTTGTATATAGATGTATTTAGCTCAAGTAACGATATACAGTTCCTTTTAAAAATTAGTACAGTTTCAACCTTCCTTTAATTTTGGGTAATTAATTTTGAAATCAAATGGACCATCACGATTACCACCAGCGACTGGGAATCGGAGTAAATTACCATCAACTCAAATGCATAACTGTGTTCATCAGACACTCTAATCAACTTTTTTTTACCACCAAAGGAGTCAAGAGGTTCGCATGTGGGTGGCACCCATGTGAATCCCACATAAACAACCCCACGCCAAATGAAAGAAGAAAATAACTCCCTTCTCTGCAAATTAACAAAAATAAATAGCCAGCATGTGAATATAAAAATGAAAGCTAATTCCCTTTCAGACTGTTCCTTCGTTAAGTCAACTTTTGTAATACATTTCGTTCCTTTTCCATATGAGTATTTTTTTATGACAAATGAAATCATATATACAAGAGCTACTACAAAGTATAAAAGTAAAGTTGTGCTCCTTTCCATCTCAACGAACTCCAAATCTTCTAGACTAAAATCCTGCCCATGTTGTCCTACTTGATAACAGCTTCATTCTTCACTTTCCCTTCAACATTTCCTCCTATAACTCAGAATGTCAGAAGGAAGGTAAGAAAGACAGTGAGATATCGGATGACTTGAATCCTCCCATTGCAGTCTGCATGCATTTATGCACTCGTGTGCTGCTAAACTGGTATCCTATCTGGTATATAAAGTTAACATGACTGATGAAGTCTTTTCTACAATGTACACTTTTGTTATTCGGGCGAAATGTAGCCTCCTCTATTCATTTGATGATTATTTCTGTAAAATGAACAAAGCATCCAGACAAACCATGTTAACTCAGACCTCCTTGATCTTGATTGGACTCAGCATTCCTAAAAAGATAAGAAAGATTCAGTGTTTTACCATAAAAGGCCACCTGCTGACCACCCGAGGCCCAAACTACATTCTTATGGCTCCATTACCAGAAGAGAGTCTGGATCAAAACTAACTTCTTAGTTAGTTATAACTGGCCCAGAAACAATTTTATTAACGCATGGCATAGTTCAAATGAGAAAACTGGCATGAAGAGTATTACCTAGGCATTTGCAAGTAACATGATTTAAAAGAAGCCATGTCTAGGGTGGAAGTGGCCGGCAGCACCAGCGATGAAATCAAGCTAGTATTGTTGCTAGGAGAAGATGGAGCCAGAGTGGCACTGATGCTTTGCCCAACCTCTGCTGCGGAAGTGAAAGACATACCAGAGGGATCTGCATTGCTTTTAGTAGGAGAAGCAAAGGGATTGTCAGGAAGATTGTGTTCCACACTGCAACAAAATATTGAAACAGGATAAGTCTCTTGGTACCACGTTACAAACAGACTTGGCAAACTTTTGGCAGTAAACATAAAAGTAAATTACATAACAGCCTAGAGCTTTGGAAATCTAGCAGCATTGTCTTACTACACAGTACCAATATCTCTATCAACATTCTATTCAAATTCAATCATGAAAAAGAATGTTGGCGATATGACATAAGTATAATTGAATTTGGCAACCATGGCAAGACGTCAAAGTAAAATGCATTCGAATAAATTATCAGAATCTACCCTTCGAAACCCACTTATCAAAAATCATAGAGCTTTGCCCTAAAAATCCAACAGTCTTCAAATAGAACCAAAACAAGAAATAGGTCATAAAGTTTTGTGACACCAAGGATTTAAAAACAGAACAACTTTCCAATCCTTGTGAACTAAAACAAGAAAAGATAGTGAAGTTTTGCCAAAGCAAGGATTGAAAAACGAAACTCTTCAATTCTTATTGTTTACTGTTGCATTATTACCTGACATGGGTGTTGTTGTCGCCATGCTTGAAGTTCTCCTCCGCATCGTTGTCCCCACGATCTAACTCGGCTTGAGGCTTTGAGACATTATCAGCAATAGTGGATAGTGATAAGGAAGTCGCACAGCTTACTGCACAATTATCTGCAAGAAAACAAGATGGCATCAGAAAAAAAAAATGTAGCACGTGCTCCTACCTTCAGGAGTGTGTAGAACCTTAATTGTTGTTCATGCTTACCTAATTGCGTCATAGGACTACTCTGACCAGGTGAAGATGTCGGAATCATGAAATTCTGATTGACATAAGCGTGGGAGTGAATTGGGGAGGGAACGGAACCAGTTCCAGTAGAAAGATTGCGACGATGGTGCTTATTACCATCAAAAAGGTGCAGGCCCATCAGTTTCCTACTATGAAGCTCCATTGCTTGCTGCAATTCAGCCTGCTCCAACTTTCTTCTCATAAGCAGTTCGTTGGTATTGTACATCCTCGGACTGCTTTCCATTTGCATACTGAACTGAAGGTCAAAGGGGTCCCGGTGATCATGGCCAGTAATACCAGATGGTGAGAAATCTCCCAACTCCATCATTGGTTGTTGCTGCTTCCTGTTTATTGGGAAGAGATGATAAATGTATTTGACGCATAAAACAAAGATTGAAACTATGAAATTGGAATGTGGAGTGCTTGTACCTATCTGGGACTTTCCCTTTCTCTTTGTAGGGCTTAACAAGCACACGAGCGTCGCAGACAAAGTGTGGGTTGCCTTTGGCGAGGATGAGCTTCACAGTCTCAGAATAGATGAATGTAACAAACCCAAACATTCTTTTCTGCTGGTATGGTATCCTCACATCCTGTACAGGTCCATAAATACTTGGAAAAGAAACAAGAAGTACACTTCAATCCCCAAGTCTTTAAATTGCAGAAACAATAGCAAAAAACAGGAAAAGAATCTTCACCCAGGTAGAGATGAGGAGTAAGGAGAAACCTGAAATAATTGGAGACGTCTTCTTCTCTGAAAGTGCTGTCAGCTGGGAAAGTCAAGTATATCTGCCTGGATGCAGAGTTAGCCATTCCTCCGGGGATGCTTAAAAAGTCACTTCTCTCAATTCGAGACCGACCATAATGGTGCAAATCGTCCCCATCCAACATTAACCCAGCCGCTGCCCTGAAAAAACCCAAGACCTCAATCAAAACAAATCAATGAACCAATCCTCAAAATAGAGCTCTATGCTAGTGAAAACAATAATAGCAATAATAAACAGCACACTGCACCTCAAAGTATCATTCTGCTGCTGTTGCAACAAGAAATTTGAGCATTTGCTGCCAGTGTAAGGGAAAGAACCAGAAGCAAGCAGCTGGGAGGCATTGGTCAATCTCTGCTGTTGATGCTGACAATGTTTCAGACTCCTGGATCTAAGAAGCTCGTGACACTGGTCCATGACATCAAATTCAGCACCAAATGCGGTTGAATCAGGAGATTCATGGAGGAAACGACAGCTTGTCCCATTCTTACAGTAGCCTCTAGCATAGTAAAGGCATGGCTTCCAGCCAAAAGGATCCGAGCCGATATCTGTGACGGAGAGGCTGCGTCGGTGTTGGTCCCACACCCCAATTGGGAGGAGATGAATTGTTGAAGAACATAGCATCAGTGTCCGAAGAGGGGAAAAACAAGTCGGGGTCTTTTGGGGCTTCGTCGAGGAAAGACAAGGGGTCTTGGAGATGAAATTCATCAATGTGGTTGCTTTTGACATTGTGGTGGAAGCCATTGGGGCTCAAAACATTAAAATCAGCGGAGGCAGGAGAGTGAGAGCGAAGTAATCTGGAAGAATTCTGCCTGGAAAGTGGGAAGAAGGGAGAGAGGCCTAGTTCATTACAGGCTTTGAGGATGAGAGAGTGGATAAGGGATTCAGGACCAAAAGCAAGACGGATCATTTCTTTGTCACCATGATCTTGGATCAAGAGAAAACCCATTATCTTAGCCGCATTCTCTGGGTCTATGCTTTGAATCCTTGAAAAAACTATTCTTGTTGCTTCATAAGCATCCATGATTTGCTGTGTTGGGCAAAGATGATGTTTTTGGACTTGAAAAAACTAAATAAATATGACTTACTCACTCAGAGTAATCCTTTATCTTCGACTTTTCCTTTTCTTCCCTCACTGCTGCTCTTCTGCAAAAAGATATATAAATGAACCAAAAAGAAGAAAGTTAGATTTTTTTTTTCTGACTGCTACTCTAAATACCGAATCCCTCTCATACTCTCATGTTTATGTTTATGTTTATGTTTATAAAAAAGGAAAGGAAAAAATATGATATCCTACTACTTAGTACTTAGTAGTTACCCACCAGATATCATGTAGTAAGTAGGTCTGGAGTCTCTGGATCCAACATCTTTAACACTCCCACTATTAAAATTTTCAAAACTAAAAAGCAGAAGAGAGGATCTCTATGGCTTTTGTTGCTGTCAAGTTGAAAACCAGCTTATTACTGAAACAAACTAAAAACAGAGACTCTGAGGTGGAGTACATGATTGGAGGGTGGATGACCTCCTCTATTTTTTTTTTTTTTTGTTTAGGGTTTTAGTAGTAGTAGTAGTAGTAGTTGGTACTTGTTGCTAGTGACGTTTCTCTGTGTGTTTTAAGACTTTCTGGCCCTTTATTTATTTGTTCATGTTTTTTTTGTCTTTTACACCATTTCTTTTCATTTTTTAGATCCAGATCTCGTCCACTGCCGCTCCCAAATAGGCATATTTTTCGGTCGGGTTATTTGCTCCCCTTTCTTTTCATTTATCACTCAAGATTTTATTTTTTACTCTTGGGCTTTGATTTTTATGGGTCTGGATGTCCATAAAACCAAATTTCGGACACCTCTCACTTGTAGACAAGTTTATGGAGACTCTTTGAGCTTCACCCACATGAAAACTTCAGTTGGTTACATACATTTCTGAACATTTGTATTTCCTAGTGTTTAGTCACCAAAATCAAGGCACTTGGTGTTGGGCTCACTAATGCTGGTCAGGGGAATACTGGATTGAGTCAAGTTTGGTGGACCATGAGGATGTGCGGAGAAATTGTCCACCAACTAATAAATCATGAATTTTGTTCTAACGTACTAAAAAGTAAAAACAAACACCAACACTGCCACACACTTGTGTTATAGTTTATCCTTTATACACTCCTCTTTCCTATAATTTTAGTTTTTTAAGGAACGAAGAACAAATTTTTTATTTTTAAAATGTCATTCCCTAACTAGTCCTGATTAATCAAGATTTAACCTAGAGGATACAAGTATAGAACTTAGGGGTGCTATTTTATCTGAAATTCCAAAAAACCAATTTGATATTTTTTCCAATTTGGCATTGTTCTTATGTCCAAAATTCCGATATCTAAATTTTATGGGAAATAAATCAAATAATCAGATAGAAATTAGATAATCCGATTTCTGAATTTTTACAAAATCATGTGTACTTACAAGTCGCAAAATATACACATTTTAACCAATTACTTCATATACTAACACTAAGTCATAAGTCATAACCACATATAATCCCCAACCAAATCTAAAACCTGATATTAACTATGTCTAGTTTGGCCGGCCTTTAGTTAATATTTGTGTGAACTGGTTTGCAATGTTCTTTGGATTTACGAATTCGTAAAACAATTTGCCCGAATGTTTTCCAAGAAAAATTGTATTTTTTTTTTTATGAAATCCCTTTATTTGATCCGAAGTCACTGCTACTGGTAGTCATAGTTCATGATTTCAACAGGGATCTCCGAATTCCAACAAATATTTCGGGCTTTGAAGAAATCATAATAAAAATTCGGGTTTTGCTCAGAATTTGTAGGAATTTCAGTTTTTGGACCTTTCAGTGATTCCGAAATCCTGAATTATGCTAGTACCACAGACAGTTTTGTAATAATGGACCAACTACTTCAAAATGTTGCTCAGAGCCTCAGATTTCAAGGATATTGAAAATTTTGAAACTAATAAAAAAAGTGAAAAAACAAGAGGCCCTCGTGAATAGTTTTATCTTTTCTTATCTCTCGAGAATAGCTAAAGAAGCAGAATGATGATATATTATATAGTAGTTATTATCGGGGGGAAAAAATGATATATATATAGTAGTATTCGCCAGGGAACACGATAAAACAACTTCAGACCGAGCAATATAGACACTCTGGGGTTGTCAATGCAAATAACAAAATGAAACCAGCACAGATCTCAAAACAATATTTTAATCCATAGTAAATAAAAGGAGCTTAAAAAAAATAAAACTAAAACTCTGATTTTATGTACAACAACTCAACAAGACTGAAGGTTAGAAGACCAGAAATGTTTTGAAAGAAGATCCTAAATAAAATTTTATTTAAATAGTAGACTGTACTTTTAGAAATTGAGCTAGCAATTTGTTGCTGTTGCTGAGCCAGTGACAAATTCTGATCAATTCTCATCACTGCACCTCCCAAGTCCTAACATAACTAAGTGGAGTAGCAAAAGAAGGGGTACATGAGAAATCCATTCATATATACCAGTGATGGGGAGGAGGAGATGGGGAAGCAATAAGGCGTTCCTCCAACAAAGCAACAAAAACCAAAGACGATTTGTCTCAATGTCTCACGCAGGCGCCCACTAAAAAACCTGTGACCCGACGCATTCCCATGTTCACAAACTCCCAGGTCCACAGTGCAAGGCTAAGCCCACTACCCAAAAGATTCTGCTACACATATTGAGAAATAAATTGTGGTGGAATCTAATCAACCTTTATAAGGTCAGGTACTGTGTACAATGTGTTGACCCTACACTTGCTGACACTGAAACTATCCACCACACATACATAGAGAGGTTGGTTTGAGTAATGAGTGTTCTCTTTTTTAACAGTAGCACCAGGTAATAAATTTGTTCAATGGGAGAAGAGAGAAAGTGTTGCATGTGGGTTGTGTCAGCACCCATGTGACTCCCACATAAAGGTTTGTCCTTGAACACCCCACACCAAAAGAAAGTAAAATAATAACACCATCCCATAGAAAAGAAGAGCATCACAGAAACTGCAATAAAATAAAATAAAATATATATAATAATAAATAATACTTCCTTTTCATCTTTAACCACACATTTCCTTATCATCTTTTCCTTTTTATATTATTCAACTTTTGTAATAGGCCTCTTTGTAATATTGTTCTTTCCTTTTCCATCTGTGTTTTGATCATGACAAATGATACTATGTGTAGTGTAAACAACAGCAACTACAAAATAGAAAAAGTAAAGCTGCAATCATTCACATGTCAATGAACTCAAAATCCTTTTGACTAAAATAACCTGAATTGAGCTCCTCCTTGTAAGCTTTTGCTTCCCCTTTCATACCCCCCTTCAGCTCCCATTTGTCCTACTTGATTCCAGCTTTGCTCATTCTTTCCTTTCCATTGAATATTTCCAACTATAACTTTCAGAATTGTAGAGAAGGCCAGAAAGACAGTGAGATATTGGAAGACTTGTATCTTTCCCATAACAATCTACTCCTGTATGCATGCACTTGCATGCTGGTAAACAGTATGCCTATATATGCGGATGGTATTAATAAACTTAACATGATTGGTAAGTCTTTTCTACAGTGTGTATACTTTGGTTATTCTGGTGATATGTAGCCTCCTCTCTGCAATTTGATGACTATTCTCTGTAAAATGAACAAACCACCAAACAAACCTTGTTAACTCAGACATCCTTGAGCTTGATTGGATTCATTTGTATCGAGATCAGGAAAGATTCAGTTCTTTGCCCATAACGGGCCACCTGCCCATTGTCTGCCCAGTCGTTATCGCCCATCCCCGGCCATGTACCCTACATTTGTATGGCTCCATTACCAGAGGAAAGTCTGGATCAAAACTAACCTCAGGTTATAACTGGCCTAAAAACAATTTTACTGGTATGAAATGACGTGCATAGTTACAAACAGAGAACTTCGTCAAGAATAGTACCTAGGCAACTGCATGTAACATGATTTGAAGGAAGCCATGTCTAAGGTGGTCGTGGCAGGTAGCAACGAGGATGGATTCAAGTTATTATTGTTGCTAGGAGATGATGGTGCCAAGGTACCACTGATGCTTTGCTCAACCTCTGCGGTAGAAATGAAAGACAAACAAGAGGCATCACCATTGTTTTGGTGGGAGATGCAAAGGGACTCTCAGGAAGATTGTGCTCCACACTGCAACAAAATGTAGGAAACTGGATAAGTCGCTTGCTAACGAAATGAAGTTTGCAAACTCTTGCTGATCAATATATAGATGATTAGTGAGCTTTCGCAGTTATGCCACATTGTCACACTACAAAACACTCTACAACATGACATTTGTATATAAACATCACTCATTTATCACTACAACACAACAAAAGTTTTATCAAGTTTCGCAGTCCGTCATGGCTCTAGGGCAAGTACTAATACCACGTAATGCTCAGACTCTAACCACTTCAAGTCCAATTCTTATAAAAAAAACAGCCCAACTTTGGATCTACAGTGTTTTATCCGTAACAACTGCAGCCTAACAATCAAACAGAACTAAAAGTCTAAAACAGGAAACCTTTTGTGGAATTTTGTGAAATGAATTGTTCTATCCTTTACCCAAATTTAATTAGGTTGACTATTATATTCTTACGTGTGGTCACAGTGCTTGGAGTTCTCCTTGCGATTGTCCCCACAATCGAGCTCTGCTTGCTTCTTTGAGTTCTGATCAGCAATAGTGGATAATGCTAACGATGAGGCACTGCTTGCACAATCATCTGCAAGTATACAAGAAGAAACCAAATCTCTTTCAACACAAGTGCTTCTAGCTATCTTAAGTTTTATCAACCTCAAGTCGGTGGTAATTTTTACCTAGTGGCATCTTGGGACTACTCTGACCAGGTGGAATAAAGAAATTCTGATTGGCAAAGGCGTGAGAATGAATGGGCACGTGAATGGGAGCAGTTCCAGTAGAAAGATTGCGTCGATGGTGCTTATTACCATCAAATAGGTGCAAGCCCATCAATTTCCTACTTTGGAGCTCAATGGCTTGCTGCAATTCCGCCTGTTCCTCCAACTTTCTTCTCAGAAGCAGTTCGTTGGTATTGTATAAGAGCCTCGGACTGCTTTGCATTTGCATGACCTGAAGGTCATAAGGGTCCCGGTTATCATGTCCAGAAAGAGTAGTAGATGGTGGGAAATCACTTCTCTCCACCAGTTGCTGCTGCTGCTTCCTAAGTAAAAAGTAGGCACACCAACTTTTGTTAAACTCAAACTGATATGAAACTAGATGCTCCAGTTGATGCAAAAAAAAAAAAAACTCTACTAAAGTTTGAATGTGGAGTGGAGTGCCTGTACCTGTCTGGGATTTTCCCTTTCTCTTTGTAGGGCTTAACGAGGACACGAGCATCGCAGACGAAATGTGGGTTTCCTTTGGCCAGGATAAGCTTCACAGTCTCAGGGTAGACGAATGTAACAAACCCGAACATTCGTTTCTGCTGGTATGGGATCCTCACATCCTGTACGGGTCCATAAATGCTTCGAGAAGAAATAATACTCACACTTCAATCATAAGATTAAAATTACAGAAATAAGAAAGTAACAATAAAAAAAATTGAATCTAAATTACAAACCTGAAGTAATTGGAAACATCTTCTTCTCTAAAGGTGCTATCAGCCGGGAATGTCAAGTATATCTGCCTCGATGCTGGGTTTACCATTCCTGCGGTGATGCTTGCAAAATCATTTTTATCAATCCGAGACCGGCCATATTGGTGCAAATCTTCCCCACCTAACATTAGCCCCGCAGCGGCTGCGGCCCTGTAAGAATGGACCAAGAGAATAATCAGGAAACAAAAAAAAAAAAGCTTTGTGCTTGTGAAAGAAAAAATAAAAACACCTCACCTAGTGTCATTCTGCTGCTGTTGCATCAAGAAATTTGGGCATTTGGCGGCACTGTAAGGGAAAGAAGCAGAAGCCAGTAGATGGGATGCATTGCTCAACCTCTGCTGCTGATGGTGATAATGTTGCTGACTCTTGGATCTAAGAAGAAGCTCCTGGCACTGTTCCATGATATCAAGTTTCCCAGGGGAACCAACATTTGTGGTTGAATCAGGAGAATCTGGAGGCGCATGGAGGAACCGACAGCTTGTGCCATTCTTACAGTAGCCTCTGGCATAGTAAAGGCATGGCTTCCACCCAAAAGGATCCGAACCCCCCAAGCCGATATCTGTAACAGACAGACTGCGTCGATGTTGCTCATTGTTCACTCCCCAATTCGGAGAATAAGAATTGAAAAGCATCCCATCAGTGGCGCTGTCGCTGGGACTGGTAGCTAGTTCCGAAGAGGGGTAAAACAAGTCGGGATTTTTCGGGGAGGCGTCGTTAAGGAATGCCAATTGATCTTGGAGATGTAATTCGTCAATGAATTCAGTGTGGTTGTTTTTGGCACGGTTGAAGGCATTGTTGTCATTGCCATTGGTTGCTACTACCGAGGCATAGGAAGCAGCAGAGGAGTTGGAATTGAAAGGTAATCGCGAAGAAGAATTCTGCCTGGAGAGGGGAAAGAAAGGAGAGGGAGAGGGAGATGGAGATGGAGGGTTGGAAGAGAGACCGAGTTCGTTGTAGGCTTTGATGATGAGTGAGTGGATAAGCGTTTCAGGACCAAAAGCAAGTCGAATCATTTCTTTGTCACCATGATCTTGGATTAAAAGGAAACCCATGATCTTAGATGCATTTTCTGGGTCTATGTTTTGAATCCTCGAAAAAACTATCCTTGTTGCTTCATAGGCATCCATTGCTGTTGTTTTGATTTGTGTTTGTACAACTGAAAACTAACCTCTAAAAAGACGCACACACTCCAATCTAAATCACTTACTCACTCACTAACAGGCCAGTAAAGAAATCCTTTTCTACAAAGACTCTGCCTTTTTCTTTTCTTTTTTCCTTCCCTTGTACTGCTTGCTGCTGCTCTGGAAAAAGAAAGAAAGAGAAATAGAAGAAAGTTAGGTTTTTTACAGAAGATGAAATTTAAGGGTTTCTAAATTGTTCTGACTGCTAGTACTCCCCCCCCTAGTGTTTATAAAAAGTAACAAATAAAAGGCAAGGGGGTTGGATTTGGTTACTCAAAAACAGAAACAAAAATTGAAAATATTGCCGAAAAAAGGAAACAAGGATCACTACTACACATGCATGATAAGTGATAACAGCCTTACTTACCTATACTACTAGATCACTGCTGTCCATCCAGGCCTAGTAGAATGATCCATCCTTTTACTCTAGTATTTCAGTGGACTAGAAAAAACTTCACTATAGCAACAGGCAGTAGCAGGAGTAGCAACCAGAAAACTAACTAAATAATATAAAAGCAGAAGAGGATCTATGAGGAGGATTTGAGTGTTTTTTTATATGTTAGGAGAAGGCCATCATGCCAAAATGGGGGAGTACTGGAAACTGCAGTCCCGTGTTATTATGAGTAGTGAGCTGGACTGCAGGGAGGAGAGAGAGGGTAGATGCAGATTACTTCCTTTTTTAGGGCTTAGTTGCTACTTTGTTAGTGACGTTTCTCTGTGTGTCTCTTTTACCATACTGGATAGATTTTGGACTTTCTCCTCTTTCTCTTTTCCCAACTATTATTGTGTTTGAGATACCATGCACTGACCCAAATACCCCTCTAAAACTCTCTTTGAGAAACCCATGCACTTGGGCTGTCAATGGTTTTCAATCAGGGGCGGCTCAAGGCCATTTGGAGCTACAGTTATTGCTTTATTTAGAATGCAAACCCTCATCTTTTATCCGGGTTTGGACCGGCAATGTATTATCAAAATACTTTGGCGGATTTAAAAGTTTTTTTTTTTTTTTTTTTTTTAATAAATTTTTACATTTCACAAACTTCAATTAAATTTCATTTTTCTTACTTTTTGAACGGCAAAATCACTAATTAAATCTTTGTATTCAAGTTCTTTTAGAAAATCTCTTTCTATAGATAATGTAGCTAATCCACTCAATCTTTCTTGTGACATGGTTGATCTTAAGTAAAATTTAATTAACTTTAGTTTTGAAAAACTCATTTCTGCCGAAACAACGGTTACAGACACTGTCATCAATATTCTATAAACTATATAAGCATTTGGAAAAGATTGTATTCTTTTTAGATAGTTCAATATTTTAATTGCGGATTCATTTTTGGTATCTAAAATTTCTCTTAGTAGTCTTAATTCTAAAAACAAATATGTACCATCAACATCACATTATCACAACTCTCTCCATGTTTTAGAAAACTTCAAAGATTAATACAATATTCTTTTAACCTATTATCATCTATTGATTTCAATTTTTTCACAACAAATAAAAATCTGACATTTCTTCAAAACTTTTTAACTGTTTGGATCTATTATTAAAATATGATATCGCTTGATCAATTATATATAAGAAAAAATTAGTTATAAATGACTCTTGAGGTGTTTGAGTTATTTCATTGTCAACATTTTCATCAAATTATCTCTTTCTCTGAATTACACATTTTTTCACAAAATACCGGTTCTATATCCATTTGACATGCAATATCTACAGATGCTATTTTAGCCTTTTCAAATCCTTCTTCTATGTACTTTTAAAAAAATGTGATTAGACATTTTATTTTATTTATAGCCATGTCAATAAACATATATTTAGATTGTAAATCCTTACTAACCAAATTCACAATAACTAATATATCATACCAAATAACCATTCCAAACAAAAACTCATAATTTTCTAAATCATGCAATGCTAGACTTTCGGCTTCACTCTTTGTTTTTGGATCCTCGCTAATTGTTGCTAGCTCAAGTAGAGCATCCCTAATTTATGACACTTGAGTAATCAATGTTTTAACACTCTCAACTTGACTTTTCCAACGTGTTGGTGACAAATTTTTCACCGTATATTTAGTTAAATACTTACATAAAACTTTCCATCGTTTTGTAGAGGAAGAAAACAAACAATAAATACGATGCAAAATTCCAAAAAAGGATATTGCATTTGAACAATAATTTGCCATGTCACATAATACTAAGTTAATACTATGACATCCACGTGGAGAGTAAAATGCTCTAGGATTTGTATCTAACAATCTTTTTTGGACGCCTTGACTTTTACCTTTCATATTTGATCCATTATCATACATTTGACATCTTATGTCGTTAAAATCTAATTTATATTCTTCTAACACACATAATAGCTCATTAAAAAGTCCTTTACCCGACATGTCTTCTAATTTTATAAAGTCTATAAAATACTCTTCGATTCTTATGAGACTTGAGGAAACATCTACACAACATAATATGACAGCCATTTGTTCTTGGTGACTAATATCAGAAGTAAGTGCAATCAAGTATAACATAGTAATATTTTGATTCCTTAATTTTCAAAATAATTTTATTTTTTATTTCAGATGCCAACAATTGTATCAATTCATTTTGTATATTGCGACTAAAATAATGAACCTTTAATTTATCATGTTTGACACGCCGAATATGTTATTGTATAATTGGGTCAAACTCTACAATCATTTCAATTAAGCTAAAAAACATACCAATATTAGCTTCGTAAAATTTCCCATTCTTTCCACAAAATATCATATTGTTTTTAGAAATTGTCTTAACAACAACAATAATTCTTAGTAGTACATTACTCCAATGTTTTTTTCCCTATCAATTTGCTTTTGGATATGCTTATCAATTGTTGTTTTGATGTTTAATTTTTCACTTAACTCATCCCAAAGTGTCAGATTATCAATGTGACCAATAGACAATTAATGTTTTTTAAGTTTGGTACCAATATTTTGTCAATTATCAGTCCCTTCACCGTTTAATTGAAATTGGGTGCAACTTGAGTTAAATAACTTGCAACACAAACAAAATACCTTATTCCCATATTTTGAATATGCTAACCAATTTCTATAAAACTTTTCTCCATTTGGCACTACTCAGGTGTAAAATTTAGTTGAAAATTTTCTTTTTGTCTTTATATCAATAGGAAATTCTACGTTGTTAACTTTAATTGGACCCTTCTTAACTAACAGATTTCTTAGTTTTGTATCAATTTTACCCCATCGTCTAGGGCCATAAATATTTTGAACTAAATAGTTGGATTGTTCATTGAGGTTCTCATCAATACTAGCAAGTAAGTATTCTGTTGAGTTACCATTTATTTCATTAATTTGATTTTCTTCAATATTATCTTGAACATAAACACTATGAACAAAATTTACATTATGATCAATATTAGTGTGTTTTATATTTTAATTATTATCTACTTATATTGGTTGGTCAGGTTGTTTATTTACTAAATTATCACTTGAACTAACCGTTTCATTTTGTTTATAGTTTTTTATAAATTTTAAAATAGCTCCTCTTTGAGATTCAATTGCCTCATCTACTTTTCTCTTTTCTCGGCGTTTTTTACTATCGAATTTATACTTTTGGTTCATGTCAAAATAGTAAAATAATATACAAGCAATAAGTCCTCACATAGTCACATAACATACCAATATAAAAAATTAAATGGAAACAATCACCCTGAGACGAAGCTTAATTGCTAGCCGAAGTCGCGTTCAAAGTATATAGGGTAAAAAAGTAGACAATCTACGAGACCACGGCAACCACTTTGGCTAAGCAGCTAGTCCAATTATACCTGTTAAAACCACTATCCATCCACTATCCAAAAAAAGAAAATACTGAGTTTGAGTGGAATTATATTATAATTTAGAAGATAACAATTTAACAAGTAAAGTAAAAAAATACCTCATCCTTTTCTTTTCTTTTATGTTTCTTGAATATTCTCACAAGTCACAAATTTGAAAGTTGAAACTTTAATAAATTTACTTAACACAAAATTGCAAATAGAAAGGGAGAAGAAATAGAGAGTCATAGAGAATGAGGGATTATAAGACCAAAGAAGAAAAAAAAAAAATATAATAGAGGTAAGAGTGTATTGTTGGTTTTATAAAGAGGCTAAAAAGAATGTTGATTAGTTATGGAGATATGCATGTTTTTTGCTTAAGAATTGAAGGCGTGGGAAACTTGAGAAGCTGAAGACGAGGGAAACGAATGGTCTGTTGTTTCTCTGTATACCGTTTTTTGTTCCTTTAGTTTCCATTGTAAAAACATTTTGTTTCCTCTTACCGCGATAGTGGACTGGACTGAACCGATGGAATATATTGGGAGCCCCTTGAATTGCGGGGCCCTAAGTCGTTGCTTATTTCGCTACATGGATGAGCCGCCCCTGGTTTCGATAACCCGATAACCGATCCGAACCAAACCGATAAAAAATAGTTTGGGGTTTGATAATTTTGTTTACCTTTTCACTGACCCGAAACCAAACCGAACTGATAAGATATTAGTTTGGTTTCGGATTTGGTCTCCATCGAACCGATATGAACCCAAACTGATAATATGACATTTTAGCAATATTTATAATAAATTTTGTATATGTTTATCAATTGTGTGGCTGAAATTAATTGATTTTATAGTTTTCGATTTAGATAGGTTCGGTTTAAATTTTGGTTTGCAATATATCTTATCGGTTCGGTTCGGATTAAGGTTTCTAATTTTCTTATCGGTTCGGATTCGAATTTTCAAAAACCCGACCCAAATAACCCTACCATACTACGAGTCCGAATTTGTGGACAAACTTGTCCACAAACAGCACATTCCCATTGGTTAAATCCATTTTCGGTCAGTTACACAGTGTTTTTGGGCATTAACACAGTTTTTTGAGGCAGCCACTCCACCAATCATAAACTGAAGTCTTGTGGACAACAAACAGTTGCTTGTCTACAAATTTATTCTGACCATACTACCATGCACTACAGATTTATTTTAGATACCCCGAAGTATTTCGCACTGACCTAAATACCCCCTCTAAAACTCTATTTGAGATACCCATGCAATATACAATTATTTGAGATACCCCTAATAATTGAAAAAGTACATTTTGGCTCCACTTGGTATCATATAAACAAAAGGAAATGTGGAAAGTTTTGATTTGCAAACATTTATTTAGTAAATCCTTATAAAACCAAGTTTTATCAAAAATTATAATTGCTTGGTGACTTTTATGTAAATCAGTAAATTCCAACAAAAAAAATCTTCACATGAAGGATAGAGAGAGAGAGAGAGGATCGAGATTGGAGTTTAAATATGAGGAGCGAGTGAGAATTGGAGAGATTTTGAGATAAAAATGGAAGTCCAGATAAAGAGAATAGAGTTCCACTTTTTAGAAACTTTTGTCACCATTTTAGAAAGGGACAAATTTTTATCAAATTCGGGCTTTTATGTAAAAGTTTTCAATGGCCCTATTTTACAATTTGAGAAAAAAAATTGATCCTAGACATTTAGGAGCGAAAAACCTCCTAAGCACCTATCCACCTTATTTTTAAATAGTCATTAACTCTAGTTAATTAAAATCTAACTAAATATATATTTATTTTATTCTCTTTCCAAATCATTCCATTTTTTCTCCACAAATTGTTTTTAATTTGTATTTTCATCAAATACAAAATAAAAAATAAATTATTAAACAAAATTTTAATTGAGTTGTAGATTTTTCAAGGGGTTCTCATTCATTCGATTATAGTGCGAATTTATCAAATTTATTTTGTATTGGCTATTATTAGTAATATTTTGGGTTTGTACTGCAATTGTAATTTGTACTGCAATTGCATTTACGTTTCTTTCAAAATTATGATAAATAAAAATCTTTTTATAAATGTTAGTGTAGTTTTCAATTTATTATATAAAGTTTTTTTTATTTTATTCTTTGTTGTTTTACCACCAGAGTTGAAAGAGGAGAGAAAGAAATATGAGAGAAATGTTAGTGGAGTTTTCAAAATGGCATTTCTTGTTGGACTCTTATTTTCATGATTGCATAATTAATTAAGGTTAAGGAGATCAGATTTAAAAATTTTCTAACTCAATAATTATTCTATTTTAGAGTCTTATTATGGTTTGCACTTTTAGAGATAAATACGACACTTTTGCCTTTGACTTTTAATTGTAGCTACAAATAACTTCTATTTGACTTGTTTGACTCATTTTTCATCCATATTTAGTAGTTAGGTTATTTGACCTACAAAATTTCAAATTGCATTATATTATAATATTTAAATATAAAATGAAAACTAACACATACATGATTAGACACTTAAATTCTTATTTTTGAGCATTTATCAAAAACCTTCCTTAATTGTATAATTTGGTTTAATCCTAGCTAAAATTAAAAATATTATAAAGAATATACTATTTTGGAGCCATGGAAATTGGAAATCCTAGATTGTGGACATAATGAGGACGTTAATGATTTGATTTTTTGACCTAATCCATCTACAAAAACTTAAAAACCAACGGTCAAAATTGCACCCCTTATTCCACATCTTAAATCAATGAACAAGTTTATTTTATTCAAGGATATGAATCTAGAAAAATATCAAACCATTAGATTTTTCTTAATCAATACTTAGGCTGTTAGTATTATTTTCTTGAGTGTTATTCATTTTTCATTTTTAGTTAATCAATTTAACATATAATTTATTTAGTTTAATCTTAAGTTAAAAATAAAATTTCAACTTCAAGGTTTTTCTAATCAAATTCTTCACGTTATTCGTTTTTAGTATCTTTTTCTCCACTTCAATCTTGAGTAGAAGTTTCATTTCACCAAAAATTATTTATTCTCTCAAATTACTTGTTTCAATCAAAGTTGTCAATTCAATATCAAGTTCATCATCATCATTCATCAACAATCAACATCAAACTTGCCCCCCAAATTTGCCATTTTAAATTCAAAATTAAACTTGCCCCAAATTTGCCATTTTAAATTCAAAATTAAACTTGCCCCCCAAATTGATGGATTTCACGTCCTGTCTGGTATGTCCGAGAACTTGATACTCGGAAACAATGTCATAGCTCTTAGAGACTTTAGAATCGCAAGGCATTAGTTGTCAGGTTGAGTGGTTGTGGGTGCTTGGATCTGAACAATTATGTTCCTGTGTAAATCAAGGTCTTCATGGCTTCATGAAAATTTCTTAATACCCCTTCAATGTATCATATTTTGACAAATCGACAACAATAAACTAAACACACTATGCTTCAGAACACGTGGGTGACTATTGAATGCAGATAACCTAATGGCCAGTTCAAGTGTCTCCTTGCTTGTATCATCCATATGCTTTCTCAATTGCTTTCCCCAACTCTTCCTCATAGTACACCTGCAGAACATAATTCATATCAGCTTCCTTCCTACATGATTTTTACATCAATATGTAAGCAAACATATATATATACTCTGATTTTTTAAGCATGCATAGTGACTTAGCCATAGAATCTGATCCATGTCTCTATTTTTAATGGAAAACAGTTTGCACCACGAGTCTCTAGCATCATACTTATTCATCACCCATATCTCAAAATGATACCCACCACACCCAAACTTAAATTACCTTCAGACTCCTCAATTTTTTGTCCGATAGAAGAAAAACGCCTCATCATCAGCATCTCTATCATTATCAGGTCTTGAAATCTCTCTAACCACATTGTTACTAACATCAAAAGAGATGATTACATCAAAGTATCAAACAGCCAATATTTGTGACAAGCCGCCCAATAAAGTGATCCATTCAAAATAATCCCCGTGTGATCCTGCCTTACCCACTTTTGAATGCACCAATGACCGAAGCCAGAACTGCCAACTGCAGGTTGAATGGTTGCTCCTTTTAGTCTGTTAAAATTGCATTTTTACATTCAAATCCTACAAGGGGCCCTTACTAATTATTCCAACAATACTCCCATGAATCCACGAACTTGGAGGTGGGGGCAGTCGACACCAAAAAAGGTTCATTGCGTATGCAAACTTACGGATATTAACAGTACCATATGCAATTGGACATTGCACATTAACAGTTAAAGCACATTACTTAGCTTTTAAACTCCAAAGCTACACAAGCTTACCCACAGCCAGCAAATTTCACCAAAACTTTCATAGAGACTTTTAACATCATCAAAGAATTAACCGCATTTGAAAGGCTTCGTGTTCAGTTAATTTTTCCTACTCGTTTCCACTTAAAAAGGCATATCACTGACATTCATCTTTACTCAAAAGCATGAGAAGAACACAGATTTAAAAAGTAATGGACATTCACGACCAGAAGATCATGAATATATGAAAAATGTTTCAAAAACGAAAACAAGAAAATAATTTAGGAAACTCTACACCGAAAAATTGCGCAATCAAACTACATTGTTGGCCATAAAACCAATGATATGAAATCAAAAGAAAACATAATCTATTTCAACAAGAATCGTTTTACGCATAAAAAGTCTCTTCAATTCAGGTCTCCAAAAGTTTCCGCATATATTATCTCGGAAGAACGAAAGTATTGTTTTGATCATCATTAGAGAATTCACATAATAACCCAAAATGCTAAAATTTATTAACAAAAAAAATGTAACCAAAAGCCTCAGAAACAGCCAGTTTATTATAATCATAAACATAAATTTCAGTCGGTAATTCCAACTTACAAAAATACTTATCATCACAGGCTTTATACAAATTCATAAAAACCAAATCTTACTAAAACAAAAAAGACTGTAATCACATAAAACGGCTCCATGGAAAAATACTGTAAATTCGATCCACAGGTTCCTATCAAAATGCAAAAACTTTAATATCGGTCTAATCATAACATCTCCAGTCATTGCATAATTTTAGCTACTGCAGACGTGGCATCAGACCATTACTCTAATCAATCAAACAAAACAAATTAAATAAAGTAATAGAAACCCTCAGAAGACCCGTTTAAAATCACACACACAACGAAAACAATTAATTGCCACCAAACATCATCTGAAAAAATCGAAACAAAAAAAATTGAGACGAAGTATCAGGTTGTTTGGTTGAATTGGGAATTAAGGAGATCGACTGTGTTTGAAATGTCATCTGGCACTTCCTATCTTTTGGGGATTGCTTCCTCATTGGGTACCTACAACTCTAAACAAAAAACTAAAACCAGGAACACTCCTTATGAAGATGGCAAAAAAGAGGTCTTATATAGAAACAAAACCCTAAAATTGATTTGCTTATAAACCAGATGGACTTGAACACTACCAAAATTATTTATAGGGGTGATTTGGCAAAAAGAGGTCATTCATTTAATAATGAAGAGAAAACCTAACCCTAATTGATTTGCTTTGTCCGGCAAATGTAGATGGCCATTCATTTTTTAAAGCCCCCCGATAATAATTCCATTATACAATTATACTAATACTAATTATTAAATATTGAAATTAAACCATCAAATTTGTAATTATCATTTTTCATTTGATAAAAAATAAAGTTATTGAGTTTGATAATTTTAAAATAAAAATAAATAATATATTTAGGAAAAAGAAGCGAAACTATAGGCTTTGTTTCATTTTTTCCCCATAATAATTTTTCATTACACTTTGTTTTTGTCTTTCGGTGGAAACTATTGTTTTTAGCAATTTAGTTTTTTTGTCTCTTATTTTTTTCGTAATTAGCTATAGTGTTTAGAAAAAGTTGGAGAATCTGTGAAATTTTAGATGAGATTGTTTCCTTCTTTATTGTTTCTTTATTTATATCATATTTTTTTCGTAATTAGTAATAGAATTTATAAAAACTTATAGTATGTGAGTGCTCAAATTTTCTAATTTTTCTATATTCGTCTATTGCTTTTTCGTAATTAGCCAAAGACTTTTAGAAATATTGAAGACTCTGTGAATGCTCAAAAAATAGAGCCAAAAGTGTACAACTATAAGAGCATCTTTATAACACATTTATGAGAGCTACCAAAAAAACACTCAAATTTTAAACCAAAAAAACACCAAGCAACTTTAGGATAAACATCAAATTTTTGACATCAAACTACGCGTTTTTGGATAAACCACGCCATGTTTAAGGTGACTCAGCAAAACGCAAAAAAGAGTAACTATCTAACACATTTCAAACTATCTCCATTTCAAACTTATTAGTGGAGTAAAACTATCTAACACATTGCCACAAAGCCCAAACAATCAAGCTTGGTGGTACCTCTTACGCCCAAAGCAATGTCACCATAAAGAACATCAAAAGGGCTATTCCAAGACAAACTACCACAATAGCCACAAAGACCTACAAGCAACAATAGTAAGAAAAACATAGGATAATTGGAATCAAGGCTCTGATAATAAGAAAAAGGAACAACTGACATTCTACTTGCCTTCCCTTCAGATTTGAAGTTGAATTTTTTTGTGAACCATGTCAACCCTCTACTTACTAAAGGAGCAAGTGCAAGGGCCCTGCATAAGGATATCAAAGAGTTAAGAGATGGCAAAAGTAGTAACACCTACATTGTTTGTTTTGGTGAAAGCCGTGTGGATGGTGTATACATAACACAGAGCAGTGCCTTATAGAGGGCATATGTCTCGTATATTGGGAAGGAGTCGGTGCCTCTTCAATTGGGAATGTATGCTAATAAAACACCCAATTTAAGATTATAATCACTGCTCACCTTAAGGAAAATGCCATATAGCAATTTGAACTGTCTTTCCAAAATTTTATTATAGTTCTGGCCTCAAGTCCTACCAAAGAATGGTCCAATGTTTTAGTTCATCCACTGGATGCAAATTTGTATTGGTAATGGACTAATGGCAGCAACACAATAGAAGAGCTGATATATAAGAATATGTCGTGAGGAAAAATGGAAAAGAGGGCAAGACAATGAAAGTTATTCTAGCAGGTAATTCCAGGACTTCTTGTCAACCCGCTAACTAATCCTGCATGCAATGTTGAGATTAAAGAACTTACCCTGCAGCTCTAACAAGCTCTGTAACCTGGCTTCCTACCCATATCATTGCCATTACTTTGAGAAATCTGCAACCCATATTTTGAAAAATGTCTACAAGTTTCAGGATTTTTCACTGCAGATATGATGCAAAGCCAAGGAAGTTACCTTTCAACTGCAGCAGCATAACCCATTCCTCCAGGAGCAGGAGCAACATAAAACCTTAAAAAAGGGAAAAGCACCAAACTCTAATAAAGCTTTGGATACTAGGCGAAATAGAAGTTCTCATCATCATGCATCTAGGATAGATTACCGTGTAGAAAATTAGAGTATGCAACTTGTTAGTTGCTGATGTTTATTTTCTGGCCGGTGTTTCAATATAATCTGACATGGCAGGGAGAAGAAAGGAGGTTCGAAGCATACTCAATTCCTTCACATCAATATGATCAGTTTGATTGATTTTCGTCTCAAAGATGCCCAAACTCAGTTCACAGCAAGTTGGATAAGCTCATGCCAAATCAAATTGGTTTCATCATTTTGTGGAGTACTTGAGTTGGGTTGAATCATGTGTAGTCGAGACTCGAGACATAGCTCTTAACTCTTTTTTCATTTGTACTTAATGAAATGTTGTATGTGGCTTCACACCACTTAATGTAACTAACATTGTGATGCTAGTGAAAAAGAACTTTTACTTTCTATGATCATATTTTCTTTCTTTCTACCTTTCTCCTTCAGTTACAAAATACGAACGCCATCCTAAAAACCTACACCGTCAACTACAGTGGTAAATTAATCAATTTTTTGTCCTTAGTCTCTTACAATGAGGGAAAGGATTCAACACAGACCTGTGTCTAGTCTCTACCAGAGTTGGTTTTAGACTAAACGTCTAAACTTAGAGGCGAGATACTAGCTCCTTTCCTCTACGGTAAATTTTCTTAGCGTGTAAGCAGTACTTTTGGTGGTTTTAGTTGAAAACACAAAAGGTACTTAAACAGATTTTTTTTTTCTAGACTAAAGAATTGGTCCAAACGAAGGTATTTTATAACAAACTTACCAAACAAAGAAAAATGTTGCAAGATAATAGACAGTATTAAGAAGCCCATACGACAAGATTCCCGAAATTCCATATTTCCTCAACCTCTCCAACAACCTACGAAATTCCAAACAAGTATGTGGTCCATTGAAAACAAGATATTAGGCATACAATGCAAAGGAGTAGACTTAAATCAAGTGAAGACAAAGGGTTCATAGGCCGCAAGGTTGAGAAAAGACACACAACTCTACGTAAAACATGGATTATATTTGTCATATGAGCAAAAGGAATGGTATGATAATACTTGATAAGTAAAATGAGTTGTAAATTTTAACATTTAAAACAGTAAACACAAATTGCAGTTTTTGAACTTATATATAATAGTAAGATTGAGCATGATTAAGTTAGGCACAAAAATCAGTGGTTTTTTTTATTCAGAACAGTAACACAGTGGGTCTAGAGTAAGTACTTGTTGGACGAAACGTCTTTAGATTGCCGGCATCCATCCCTTACTTCTGAGCCTAGAAAAAGTCACATGTGAGAGAAACACCAAGGATAGAACAAAATCTACATATACTAGGTATATTAGAGGCTTACTTACCATCATGGTCTGGAAAGTCCTGATGAGACTGACCTTGTAAAATGAAGCTAAAAAGGAGCAACAAATGTGATGAGAAAAGATAAAAATGTAACGTTTAAAAAGAAGAAAAATAAATGGGAAGCCAGTGGCCTATAATGTGCAATTGGAGGATAGGTGTTACTGCTATCCCTCTCCTCATTCAACTCTAAAAGGAAAAGTGTTACATACTACTACTACTTAACGACAGATACATGATTAAGTTTAATCCTAGATAACAACAATAAGACATTCAACAAAAAATCAAATGAATTGAGACGACATGAAGAAGAAACTCACACTGGTGCTGCTGCTGCTGTTGAGAAAGTTGAATTGGCGGCGCGTTGTAACTCTAATAAAAGCATGTGGCGAGCTTACCAGTGCAGTGGGATGAAAACAAGAAAATAATTTGGGAAACTCTACACCGGAAAATTGCGCAATCAAACTACATTGTTGGCCATAAAACCAATGATATGAAATCAAAAGAAAACATAATCTATTTCAACAAGAATCATTTTACGCGTAAAAAGTCTCTTCAGTTCAGGTCTCCAAAAGTTTCCGCATATATTATCTCGGAAGAACGAAAGTATTGTTTTGATCATCATTAGAGACTTCACATAAAAGCCAAAAATGCTAAAATTTATTAACAAAAAAAATATAACCAAAAGCCTCAGAAACAGCCAGTTTATTATAATCATAAACATAAATTTCAGTCGGTAATTCCAACTTACAAAAATACTCATCATCACAGGCTTTATACAAATTCATAAAAACCAAATCTTACTACAACAAAAAAGACTGTAATCGCATAAAACGGCTCCATGGAAAAATACTGTAAATTCGATCCACAGGTTCCTATCAAAATGCAAAAACTTTAATATCGGTCTAATCATAGCATCTCCGGTCAATGCATAATTTTAGCTACCGCAGACGTGGCATCAGACCATTACTCTAATCAAACAAAACAAAACAAATTAAATAAATTAATAGAAACCCTCAGAAGACCCGTTTAAAATCACACACACAACGAAAACAATTAATTGCCCCCAAACATCAACTGAAAAAATCGAAACAAAAAAAATTGAGACGAAGTATCAGGTTGTTTGGTTGAATTGGGAATTAAGGAGATCGACTGTGTTTGAAATGTCATACGGCACTTCCTATCTTATGGGATTGCTTCCTCATTGGGTCGAAACAACTAATCCTACAACTCTAAACACAAAAACTTATAAACCAGAAACACTAACAATTATGAAGATGTGATGAGTAATGGCAAAAAAGAGGTCTTATATAGAAGAGAAAACCCTAACCCTAATTGACTTGCTTTGTCCGGCAAAAAAGAGGTCTTATAGAGATGGACTTGGCTCGAAGAGTGAAGGCCCATAACGTATGAAGGGTGAAAATTCAAAATTATACTAATGTAATTATTAAATATTGAAATATAAACCATAAAATTTGTAATTATCACTGATTTTTCATTTGATAAACTTGTGTTTAATAAAGTGATTTAGTTTGATAATAATTTAAAATAAAAATAAATAATAGATTTAGGAAAAATAACAAAATTATAGGCTTTGCCCACAGGATATTCGTTTTTTTTCCCCATAATAAGTCCATAGACCCTTTCATTTTAGTGGAAACTATTGTTTTTACTTTGTTTTGTCTCAAAGTTTTCCGTAATTTGGGTATAGTGTTTAGGAAAAATTGAATAATCTGTAAAACCTTATATGGGATTGTTTTCTTATTTATATCATATTTTTTTGTAATTAGTAATAGAGTTTAGAAAAAACTGAAGTATATGTAAGTGCTCCAATTTTATGATTTTTCTATATTCGTCTCTTACTTTTTCGTAATTAGCCAAAGAGTTTTAGAAATATTAGAGACTCTGTGAATGCTCAAAAAATAGAATCAAAAGCGTACAACTATAAGAGCATCTTTAGGAGTAATATCAATCTAGCATCAAACACCAAATTTTCAACAATTTGGTGTTTTTTCAATTTCAGAAGAGTCACGTGTTGGTAAAAACACCAAACCAAACACCAAACCGGCCAATATTTGGTTCCAGGCTTGGTGCTGTATCAAATTACTCACGCGGTTTTGCCAAAACTGTATGGTTTTTCCAACACCGCGTGGGCTTGGGTTACTAAATGGGCTTCTATGGCACGGTTTTGCCAAAACCGCGTGGGTTTGGGCTTCTATGGGCGCGGTTTTGCCAACACCGCGTGTATTTTTTCTGAAAATTAGAACTGTGGTGCATAGAACTCGAGAAATTATGAATTGTGCATAGAAATTAAGAAATTAATAATTGTGCAATTGAAGAAATTAAAAATTGTGATTCAAAATCGAAAAAATTAAAAAAATTAAAAACCTATAATTATAATTATGCAGTCCAAAATATATGATTATGATATAATATCCAAACTGATCCAAAACCTATCATATTATATAAAATTTATTTAGCTTTTTTTTTACGCCCCTTACCACTCGATCCCTCTCTTATCTCTATTTGGATATTTCTAAGCTGGTCTTCTAAGTTCTTAATCTGAGAATCAAGATATTTTCTGTATGCACGAAGGTTAACCTCAGCCTGAAGTTCATCATATCCCGATGTTGTTGCGTGTACACCTGCTGAATATCCTCAGTGCCGACCCTGATTTTCCGATGGCCCGAAACCAACTCTTAAAATGTGGCTCTATATGTGTAAATTGACATATCAAAAACAAAAATCAATGCATTTTTTGTCTAGCATTATTATTTGTTATATCATTTTTTTAGTCGATTTTATTTTTGTTTTATTGTTTTATATAACAAATAAGATTTTATGCATTGTTTGATTTCGTAATATATTAAATAGCAAGTGGATTTAATAATTTCATTAGCCATATATAAGCTTCAATTAAGCCTATAACTATAGTATTCTTATTAATAAGTGTATATTGCAAGGTGGGCGTTAAACTGTTTTAGTAGACTCTAGTGGTGGACTGGTCGGTGGCCCTTACTTTGCCAAAATAATGGGGCCAAAAGCGCTTGCTTGTGTGGCTTTGCCTCAGGGCCGGCACTGAATATCCTCATACGCTTTTTGAGTCTTGTCATACGCACGTTGAGATTGCTGATATGTCTGTGAATATGCCTCCTCCATTTCTTGGCTATAAATCTATAATGATACACGACAGTCCTCATCCGTTGATGAAACACACCAAACCAAACTTTGGTGCTGTATCAAATCTCTAGTGTGCGCACGGTTTTTCCAACACTGTATGGGCTTGGGCTTCTGGCTTCTAATAAGTGGCTTTTATTGCGCGGTTTTTGCCAAAACTGCTCAACAGATTTGGAAATAGAAAATAGAAAAAATTTTGTATGAAAAAGGAATGGCGAAGAAAGACGCGATGATGATGATGAGAGATGAATCGCAAGACAAATACAATGTCGAAGCTTCCGATTCTTTAGCCAGCCAAGCTCTAGTAATAATCATTCTTCTTCTTCTTTAACTACTATTACTTATAATTTTTTTTTTATTATTATTTTTTGTTGTGTTTGCACTTTGCAGGTTCTGCCTATTTCCGACGCAGTCCCCATTTACGAGCAACTCGTCACTACTTTCCCCACCAGTGTAATAATAATAATAATTAAGCCTCTTTCTTTCTTTCTCCATTACTATTTCTTAGCTCACTCTTTTAATTATTTCATTGCCCAGCTCAAATACTGGAAACAATATGTCGAAGCCTACATGGCCATCAACAATCACGATGCAACTAAACTAATCTTTAGTCGCTCTTTGTTCAACTGTCTCCACATTTCCCTTTGGTATGCACTACTACTACTACTACTACTAGTACTATTATATCCATGTTTCCCACTTGATACTACTACTGTTTTCAACTCTCCTAGGCGCTGCTATATTCGTTTCATTAGGAAGATCAATGAAAACACCGCTGCAGAGGGTCAGGAGGAAACCAGAAAAGCTTTCGACTTTATGCTCAACTATGTTGGTAAATATTTCAATGCCTTCGTCTCAGTATTCTAGCTACCCGTGATATGAATTTTCGCCTTTTCTTATCAGGAACTGATATTGCATCTGGCCCTGTATGGATGGAGTACATTACCTTTTTGAAGTCAATGCCGGTCTGCTCATTTTATCATTGCTATCTCTTATTTTTTTTATTAATCTCCTTTTGAGACCACCCCAACCTGCAGGCTATGAATCCACAAGAAGAGTCACAACGTATGACATTGGTGCGAAAAGCATACCAAAAAGCTATTGTTATTCCCACTCATCACGTGGAACAACTTTGGAAGGACTACGAAAACTTTGAGAATTCTGTTAGCCGTGCACTGGTAACTTGTTTGCCCTGAAATCTAATTGCTGTATTTTTTTTATTGAATAAGTGCTTTAGAGGATCTGAACGCTGTGGAGATGTACTTATTATATAGTCCAACATCTGATAATTAAGGCCTCAGTATATACTTCCTGGTCCGTTCCACTCATCACCAACTGCTTTTGAGTTGGATGCCTACATTTAAGAAACACGTTGAACAAGAAATATGAAAACATTTTTATCTGCAGACTTTTGCCTTGGAATTGTTCTAAGTATTCACAAGTGTTTCAACCACCAACCGCACATATAAGAAATTCATGCCAACACATCTCTTCAACGTAATTTGGATAGTAGACACCTAGA
The DNA here is from genome assembly GCF_015680905.1 of Coptis chinensis. Lineage (NCBI taxonomy): Eukaryota > Viridiplantae > Streptophyta > Magnoliopsida > Ranunculales > Ranunculaceae > Coptis > Coptis chinensis. The sequence continues at coordinate 83,976,121 of NC_141464.1, forward strand.
TGGATAACCAATTTTTAGTTAAATGCATTTGTTTTTATCAATCTGAGATTCCCCTTTCCATATAACAAAATTGATATACATGTTAATTGTTTGAGCTCAAGGTCATATAGCTGCTAAACTCTAACCACTGTAGTTATTTGTTATCCATGGTTTATTCTTCTCTTTACACTCTCATTGGGAAATTTCGATAGTTGACACTTCCCCTCCTTTGGAAAATGGTCAGATGCCGATACACCATCAAAACATCAACGGCATCTGTAGGGTTCTACATTTTTCTATGGAAGTACACTTTATATTTGTAGTGTCAATAAACACCCGATAGGTAAAGTAATTTCCTTGGTCACAAAGGAGCTTCTATCTGAAGCGCTACTTTCTCGTATAGAACTACACTTTATATTTATATTGTTGATAAACACCAGATAGGTAGAGTAATTTCCTTGGTTGTAATAATCTGCAGGCAAAGGGGCTTCTATCTGAATATCAACCTAAGTATAACAGTGCAAAGGTTGTTTATAGAGAACGGAAGAAATATGTTGATGAAATTGAGTGGAATATGCTTGCTGTACCACCAACTGGCTCATACAAGGCAGGTTCTTTTTAATGCCATGTCTCTTTCTTTGTTCTTTTAACCTTGGAAATGATATGATGCTTTGTTTTGTATGCCTTGTTAAGTACATTTTCTGCTTATTGCTGTTAATGTTTTCTCCCATAGATCGTTATTCTGGCAGAGGCCACATTTAGATGTGGATATATAGTGGCATCCCCTATTGCTTGCTTTATTGACTGTTAACTTTTTGAAACAAAAAAAAACAGAAAAACTAAAAGAGTGGCAACCCCTATTGCTCACGAACCACACACTTAAAATCTGATGGACTTGAATGCATGTCCAACATATATATTTGTTTTTATGGTATCCAAATTGAATCTGTCAGCTCTAAGGCATTGATGGTACGAATCTTCACATTGTTTGATCAGTATCTGGTAGCTTATAACAGGATGGCTCACATTGTTTGATCAGTACCTGGTAGCTTATAACAGGATGGTTCCATGGATAGAATATGCTTATCCATGCACACATCTGGTTGAAGTCCCATAAGTTTCTTAGAGAATGTACCACATTGATCTGGAAGCAGGATATCGAGTAGACTGACCATAGATAGGCCACTAGGAAGAGTCCTTGGAGATGGCCACTAGGAAGATTCCTTGGAGATCTATGATGCAAGTGTGTTGCATGTGGTAGATTACTAAATGGTTGTCTGTTGCATGCATTGTTCATTTTGATGCAATGTGAAAGTGTGAAGCACTATAACGTGTTTTTATTTTGTGTTTATTTTATAATTGTTTTAATGTTGTTAACTATTTTTTAAAACAATATATATCTTTGAAGTTTAATCTGATGTTCTGTTGCCTCAGGAAGAGCAGCAGTATATGGCGTGGAAACGGTTTTTAGCTTTTGAAAAGTAAGCTATACTGCAATAAGGTTTTTACTCAGTCAATAATCCGTTCTTTGTATTGGATTTTGTGAAATGCACAATTGCACATTGTCTATGAGCATCTGAACTATTATGATGTTTTTTAGTTATATCTTGATGTGGCCTAGGAAGGCCGGGTCTTCAATTAACAGTGCCAGTTTTCATCGATGGCATCACATTTTGAAAGTCATGTCGTGAATACAGTTTTGGTGTCAATTTGATTTTGTGTAGTTTCTTGGCTCCTCCCCTAGTTTTGATGATTCTTCCATTACTGGAATTATGTTATTCAAGGGAAATCTTAAGCTGATTCTTGAAGTCGTTTCTCTCTCTCTCCCCTCCACACACACACACACACACACACACACACACACCCATACACAACACACAAGGGCCAGGCTAAGACCAATGACTTTAACACCAATAGTTACTAATATATATAATATATTAGCGGGCGAGACCAATGATCATGATTATCATATTTTGTGAAAAAGAATAAGCATGCAATACACTTAAACTCACATACACAATCAGAAAAGTTATCTAGAATTTGCGATTTGAGTCATTCTTTGTCTACTCAGAGGTACCATTACCATTACTATCACGATTATTATTATTATTATTAGAACTAGCAACTGCCTGTTGCTCAGTGGTCATCCCTCCGAGGGTTTGGCACTTTTGCCCCATTTTTGGTATCTATTCTCACCTCACCTTCACGGCAGTAAGGGTGGTTTTAACTTTTAAGAGATCAGGGGTTAAGAATAACAGAAGCTGCACCACTATAAAAAAATCAGGCTGTTGAACTTGCATCAAATTCAGTGATGCAAATTGACCATGGCACATCTTGGTGTCAATGAACCTTTGTCAAATAGCTCATTGTGCTTGGCGCTCACCTAATCGCACATGCTGCTTTGGTATTTGCTCATGCTTTACTGCTTTAGGCATGCTCATATTATGAAATTTGAAAGTAGTTAGTTTACACTTGGAACTTTCGGAAGTCAAAGGAACAACAATTTCTCTGTCCACCACACATGCTTGCACTTTATGTAGCATCCATTTGTGCATATTTTAGATGTCCATATTGCTTTCTTGCCTACTTTTGCTCCACTTTTTATCTGCTTTTGTATACCGTGCCATTGAGTAGGATAGCAAGTTCATACAATATTATATTTATTTTCAGTCTACATATAAATACAACAAGCCTTGCATTCACTTGATAGTTTGACGTAAATCTGATTTTGTCTACATTCTTTACAGGGGAAACCCACAAAGAATAGATAGCTCATCTTCGAACAGAAGGATCGCGTTCACATATGAGCAGGTGAGGTTTAGTGTTGGCCACTTTGTTCCTTTTGTGGACTTTAATTCAAAGCACTGATATTCATTGTAAAAGGATTTTCCAGTGTGGTCCTACGAAACATGCTTAGAAACTTGAGAAATTGTGGCTGTTATGTTATTTATTCGCTTTTCAACACTTCTTTTGAAAGTTCTAATCATTGTGGCCAACTCCTGCTTCAGTAATAAGTAATAACTACGTTTCTTCTTGCCAGTAAGATTCTTGGTTTTATGGCGATTCACCCTAGTAATTTCATGTGATTTTGTACTTTTGTTTGGTCATTGCAACATGTTCTTCACGGTACTGCCGGTATTCATAGAAACACTTTCGTGGCATGACCTGACCGCATGAGGCAAAACCTGTGTTTTCTTATTCTTTCCTTGTACTTGGTCTATGGATTACTGACAACTTACTCTGTTTGTATGCAGTGTCTGATGTACCTGTATCATTATCCTGATATTTGGTATGACTATGCTACATGGCAAGCAAAAAGTGGTTCAATAGATTCTGCAATCAAAGTATTTCAACGGGCTTTAAAAGCTCTTCCTGGTATTACAATTCCTCCTTTGCATCCATCATATGCATTTCTCCATGTAAAAGAATCTGTGAATTTAGTGAGTTGAATGGATGTTTTATAAAACCTGCATTTTTTTCATTTACAAAGTTTTAGTGGACGAAGGGAGGTTATTTTTGCTCACATTTTTACCTCTCTGCAGCTGTAAATTTATTTAATGACAATTTTCTTGTCTTTCCAGATTCCGAAGTTCTGTGGTATGCTTATGCAGAGTCAGAGGAGAGCCGTGGGGAAATTCAGGTCAGTAAAAAGTATCACTTGTTCTTTCGTTATGCTTTCAGATCTTAGTTATTTCCTTCTTAATTTTGAACCCTGATTTCGTGCAGTCAGCTAAGAAAATATATGAGAGCCTTTTGGGCAACAATGTTAGTGTAACAGCACTCTCACACATACAAGTAAGTGATATTTGGGATCCTTTGCAACTCAAATTGTAGTTCTAGTTCTTCATTCACCTTCACCATTTGTGTTTGCTGCAGTTCATCCGCTTTCTAAGAAGAACCGAAGGAATTGAGGCAGCTCGCAAGTACTTCTTAGATGCACGTAAAACCCCCAACTGCACATATCATGTCTATGTTGCTTATGCAATGATGGCATTTTGTCTTGACAAGGATCCAAAGGTCGTTTGGCATTTTATATAGCTTCATCATCGTTGTTGTTTTTTATTCAGATAATAGCAACACCCACTTTGTTAATCATGGCTGCTAATGATGTATTCAGGATAATTGGTAATTGTATGAAAAATTTGTTAATCATGATCTCCCCTTTTTCAACATGAATGAGATGGTCAGGAGAAACCAGAAGAGACAAATCGTTTAATTCATGCAAGTTGCTATTGAAAATTGATTTGGAAACATGTCATTAGAGGAACCGTAAAGAGTAGAAGAAAACTGCAATTATCTTATGTTAAAGATTATACGTTTCAATTGGAACCTCATATTAGGTGTTTTTCTGATTTCTCAAAATAAAAAAGAAACTTTATTATTATCTAAGTGTCATGTCTTCTACTTTAGGTATTAATATACTGCTAGGATTATTAAGGAAAACATTTCAGTCACTGCAGAAGCTGGATTGGTTGTCTGTTGTGAAGGCTGTGGATATGTTAGTTTTTCCTAAAATTGTACTTTACCCAATGTTCCTACATAGATGTAAGGTATTAGGATTTGATTAGAATAACAATCTTCATGAAATCACTAGTTTATGCATTCAAGTATTCAACACAAAGGAAGACTTTTAGATCAAATAAACATGGCTGTAATCTTGAAGTTTAAAAACAACACCCTTCATCACCACCTTCATTTTTTTTCTCAGAATACATGTGTATGGAGATTTACTAAAGCTTTGCATTTCTCCTGATCATTATCTCTACAACAGTTTAAAAATAAAGTGTGGCCTATCTCTTTGTTAGAATTTTTGATGTAAAATGAGGTTAGAAAAATATTTGTTAGATCACCGTGAATAGCTTTTATTACGTCTTCTTGCAGGTCGCACACAATGTTTTTGAGGCAGGGTTGAAAAGATTTATGCATGAGCCTGGATACATTCTCGAGTAAGTTTGGTTTCCAGCTTAGTTTACCTGTAAATTTGATGAAGTTGATTCAATTTGGTTAATTCCTATAAAGTATATATTGAAGCTTCAGCTTATTGAATTGTTAGTCGAGTGCACATAGTACAAATAATATGTAATTTGTATGATCATATGGCTAATTTCAATCTGGATTTATTTGTTCCTGTCCAAATGTACAGATATGCAGATTTCTTGTGCCGTTTGAATGATGATAGAAACATCCGTGCTTTTGTTTTGAACGAGCTTTGAGCTCACTTCCCCCAGAGGAATCTGTGGAGGTATGGTCCTTGCACCCCACCCTTCCAAATTTGTCCATCATTTGAATTATCTCTTTTAATTTTCTTTAGGTTCTTGGTGTCTTGTGGATTTTAGTTTTATTTAATATTAATTTATGAACCTCTTGTATGGGTATATTAATACACTCTTTCGTCCATACTTGTTTGGGATTTAGCTTGTTTGACAGAATGGTTTGTTTAGGATTTGCATAAGAGTACTAACTTCTAACTCTGATTCCTCAATTTTTCATTGTTATGGAAGTTTTTGTTATTTGCATTGTAACCTTGGTTTTGGCACTAACAAGTAGCTCAAAAGCGTACTCATGTTGCATCTGTTTTCAGTGAGTTTTTTTTTTTTTTTTTTTTTTAAAGATTTACCAAAAAGGTCTCATCCGGAGGAGGGGAGTGCATGGATTTACTTAATCTTCTCTTTAATCTTGCTAGTCTGTCATCTTCACATGATTGCCAGTTTTGAAGGAAATCTATTTAACCTTTCTCAAAATCTGTTGTCTCAGCATCCTTGAGATATATATGTTTTTTTGCTTGGTAAGTTATATGTTTTATATAATAGAAAAAAAAGTTACAATTGTTTTTGAGTTACACAAGACATACTACCAGTAGAGTACTGGAAACCTAGTACTCATATTCAACTCATGCTACAAATCTAAAGTAAATACCATTAGGATTCTCCCATTTATATAGCCATGGGGGATTGCCTAAACAAATATAATTCACCAAGATCTTGGCTGCATAACTTGATTAGCAAGCCGTTTTTCAATAGTTCGTTGTTTTTTATTTTCTGTTTAGTCCTTGGTGCATTTATCTTTTTTCCTTTTCCAAGTTTCCATATATCTCTCTAGCATCTTCTTCCATTTTGCTCCCCAAATTTTCTGCATTTTTGATAACACACTAACAGCTAAACCAAGTTTTGACGATAGGTATATGCCAAGAACTTGTTTGGTTGAACTTACTATTTTATAAGTTATCGCTTGAAGCATCTTCTGCACAGAGTGCACCATTAGCTGGCCTGAGGTTTTATAAGTCACTACTCACCATATATGATGGATATGCTTTAAAATATTCTTTAATAATTTGTAATATTTCCGTTTTGTAGGTTTATTTGATCACTATAGCTTGATAAACTAACAGAGCTGGGTTTAAGGCATTTCTGAGTATTTTCATATTTGAATTTGGAGCGTTAAGTTGATAATCAATTGATGGTTATGTGTGTAAATTGTCAACTGTTTGAACCATGGAAGATTTTATTTCTGTTTGCTAATTGCAATCACATATCTGATTAACCTCTTTAAAAATTTTTTAAGCTCTTTGGTGCACATCTATTTGGGCAATCACGTATCCAAGCTGATTAATCTCTTATCCATGAGAGGGGAAGGGGAGCGGGGGGGGTTCTGATTAACCTCTTTTTCCATGAAAGGGGAGGTTAAAATTTTTTAATAATATTTTCATGTGGTGGTGCACATCTATTTGGGCAATCAAAGCATTGCATTTTGATCCAAGCTGATTAACCTCTTATCCATGAGAGAGGGGGTCATTGTAAGGGGATCATTGTTGTTATGGCGGGCGGGAGGGGGTCAAAAAATCAAGTGGATTTATATATTTTCTCACCTTGATGGATCGTTCAATTATATCAAATCTTTTTTTCGATTTTTGGGTTAAACTGTCATTATACATCTGCTTTTGGAAACTGTCTTGGATGTTAAAATCTTTGAATATTTTTCCAACGAAATATTTTTACATGGTTGAGGGAATCAATAATATGCATCCTAATCATTTATACAGTGCTTCATGCATGAGGTCCCCTGTTTATCGAAGTATTTGCAGATGCATATGATGTTAATAATGAATTGTTGTGGTTGTTGTAGGTTTGGAAGCGTTTTACAGAATTTGAGCAAACATATGGAGATTTAGCTAGCATGTTGAAGGTACAAGTCCATTTTAGAGTCTCATTTATGTTAATGTAGGCTGCATTTGTGCATGCAAATTTTTTTCTCATGGAAGTGAATATTCCTTGAACATTCTCTTTTCTTATTATTTTGTCCAGTAATTAAAATTAATTTTCCACGAGATACACTGTAACTTCATTGCAAGTCAAGATATGTATCATCCAAATCACATTTTACTTCATCTGATGACGCAAAGAGGATGTAAACAACGGTTGACTTTGTGAGTTTTATTTCTAACATACTGGCATAGGGATCTGTCCTCAGCATGATACGACCACTTTTATGTAGATTTTATGAAGTCTTGTATCAGCTAGGTTGAGCAAAGAAGGAAAGAAGCACTTTCTCGGACAGGGGAAGAGGGCGCTTCAGCATTAGAGGCTTCTTTGCATGATGTTGTGTCACGGTATAGTTTTATGGATCTTTGGCCGTGCTCACCGAAGGACCTGGACCATCTGGCACGACAAGAGGTATGGTGAAGTGACTCCTCCTCACCACCCCAACTATCTTCTTTTTATCCGCAAAACATGATGCATGCCCGGAGGCTACACAAAATTCAGTTTCTTTGAAAAATTCACCATCAGTTAGTTGTTCAACTTTGTGTGGGTATTTAAGCGCTGATTGATTTTCCCAACCTCTTATACCATGAACTTGTTTTCCACAGTTTTTACTTCCTTTTTGCATCAATTGTTTCTGCAACATGAATCTGTTCGAAATAATCACATTGTGTTGGTATGAACTTTTCAGTGGCTGGTAAAAAACATTGACAAGAAATCTGACAAGTCTACTTTTCCTAATGGAGCTAATTCAATAGGTAAAATGATGATCATGTTTATTTTAAATGAAGATATTCTGCAGCTAGTGACATTGTATATTCCAACTAATCATGTTCTTTTGGTGCAGAGAAGGGTTCTTCTGGGTTGACATCCAATTCCAAGTTATCCACACCATCTACCAAAGTTGTTTACCCAGACACTTCTCGGATGGTTGTATATGATCCAAGGCAAAAACATGGTATGGCAACCTGATTCTTGATGTTAACTGTAGTTACCTTTCACCTGGATTGACTTGACTATCTATCTCATCTAAGTTTTGTGCATTGCTAAATACTCAATTTGATATCAGAAGGTTTCTCTCTGTTAAAATTTGTTTACGACATTGATTCTTTATTTGACTGTAGTTACCGAAATGCTTCCAAATGCAGCAGCAGATGGACTTCCATCTGGTTCTAGCTCAATGAAGTCTACTTCCAATGTAGCTTCAGTTGGTAGTGCAACAGCCAAACCGCTCCATGAGATCTTAAAATTAATGCCGCCAGCATTGGTGGAATTCATTACACAGTTGCCTGCTGTTGAGGGTATGCCATTGCAACCCTGTTAATTTATCATTTGAGTAATAACTATATTATTGGATTTTTTTGAAGGTTTTTCCGCTTTCTCACTGTACTTCCCTAAACTGCTTTTTGAACGCAAGAGTTATGTTGAGATGTTTAATATATTTCCACATGGGCCATTGAAAGCCTTGAGTAACCTTGGGGCCGCTCTACTTGTTGCCAATGGATCATAAGTGTGCCCCAAAGTTTAAGTTGGTACCAGAGCAGGCTGTTGTAAATGGATCCAAGGGCCCATTTACTCCCCAAGTATGTATATCTCCCAAGTATGTATATCCACATGTTAGGCTCAAGGAATTCCGCATGTAAGGGAGCTGTTGAGATGTTTAATATGCCCTCGGGACACATTAAAAGCCTTGCAAATTGTATATAGTTCCTGGGCAGCTCCACTTGTTACCAATTCTCTTGCACAATCAACTATTGTTAGTTTTTGTTTGTAGCAAGAGAATATCTATGGTAGTCCAGCTTACATAAGAAACATGAGAAAATATATTTTGAGGATATGAAGCCTATACAATTTTCATGGAAATTATTGAGAAACTGTGGAATGTATTGAAATAGATACTGTCGAACTTAGTTTTAATTGTTTGGGAAAGTGTTGCAGATGATAAAAGTCATGATATGCATTCGTGCGATTCAATTTGACTGTGTTATAGCATATATATATATTTTAGAACTAGAGAAACTGAGTTGGACTCCATATATATTTCCAGTATAACACTTAAGAGCATCTCTAGGTGGTAGCAGCAACTGTCGGATGCTATCACCAATTCGGAATTTTGTGAGAATCCATCTCTAGCTGGTCTCAAATGTAGTAGCATCAACTGTCCATTTGCATCCGTATTCGCAAATTTGCAATTTCGTTTGTGGTTACGCCACAACAGTGGGAGTGTGGCGTGGAATTTTTTTTGACTTTTGGAATGGTATGTGCGACATTGGTAGCGTCGCTCCAAATTTTGTTGACTTTTTCAACTATTTCAACACTGTTTTTAACTGTTTTAACACTGATTGCAACTGTTTTCAACTATTTACTTTTGTTTATTTTATTTTTCTTGTTTACTGTGACACTCCAAATGTAGCGTGGGTTAGTTCTTTAACAATTCGCGATTTCCCACCTAGAGTTGGTGACGGTTTGTGAATGGCTATTCACAAACTTGTTCACAAAACGAACAGTTGATGCTACCACCACCTAGAGATGCTCTAAAAGCTACTAAACCTGCAAAGCCTTTGTCCCCTAAGTTATCGTAACCTTAAAGCAACTAACTAAATCTATAATGCCTTGAAATAAAACTTCAAACTTCAAAAATTTCCTAACCGATTAATTTTTTTTGGTGAAATGAATGAATTAAAATGATATTACATAATTGAAATGAACAGCTAATACATTCTCTTGTTTCATCTTTTTACCGTCATGCTTAATAAGGCTTTATATATCCAGTATCCATGCAACTTTTATTAATAATGGTTACAACAATCTTTGTCTATTTTGTAAATGTAAAGCTTAGACGGTTCTAGTTTATGCAATAATTCCTTAACTCACAGGGCCGTCACCGAATGTGGAAATAGTATTGTCAGTATTGTTACAGAGCAATATACCAACAGGACAGGCAGTGAAAGTAGCAGCTGCCCCACAGCAATTGGCAGCAGCCCCTTCCGGAAGTACAAGTGATCTTTCTGGTTCAAACAAGTCTCGTCAGAACCCCAATGAATCATCCTTCAAACTCTCCCACACAGGAAAAAGAAAAGATGTTGATAGTATGTTATGTCCTCTCCTCTTTATCATTTTCTTATTTCATAACTATTCAATTTTAATGTTGAAGTTGTGTATTTTCCTTACCTTCAACAGGGCACGAGGATGATGAGACTGCGACTGTTCAAAGCCGGCCTCTTCCGAGAGATGCTTTCATGATCAGACAGATTAGGAAAGCTCGAGGAGTAACCAGTTCACAAACTGGTTCAGCATCTGGTGGGAGTATGATTTCAGGAGAGCTATCTGGTAGTACTGAATGATCTATGTAATGCATTTTATCTATTTTACACAACGTAACCTAGTTTGTCTATTTTGGAACTTTTATTTTTATCTTGGCGCATTGTCCTTCATTAAGTTTGCCAATCTTTTGTCTAATGTACTAGCTAATGAGATCTTCAAAGTTACATAAATATTTCTCTAATTAGGGAATTTATTGAATGAATGTTTTGGATTAGTCAGGCCAGTTTCTTTCAAATCATTTTTATAGATGACTGATTGTAGAGGAGATTCACGTCCAAACCCCTTGTTACCAACTTCTATGGCATCGGCATGAAAATTCATTGTTAACCAATCAGACGCTTCTCAAGTTGGGAAAATACTAGTGGGTTATATGTTCCCTCGAGTAAATCTGTTGTCGATTCCTATTGTTTCGTCCAAGATACTGTACAACTCCGCGTTTGAAGTGTTCCTCTCGAAAGAGCACTCATTGTATGTTTTCGCAGTGTGGAAACTTGATTTATTTTCTTTCTCAACAGTCTATAACGATACATGTGTTAGATTTTTTTCTAGTTATCAACTTATTAACCGGTTTTGTGTTTGTTGCCGATTTGCAATACCACTACAATTGCCTGTAGTTCGTGGTATATAACTGATTTCCTAATCTAACTTCCTGAACAAGCACTGATCACATTGCCCTTGTTATCTGGGAAAACACCCCCATAACCATTGTATTGTTCAACAACTACATCAGTATTTATATATATCTTTAGCAACAAAAAAGACCAAAACAAAACAAACTGCATCAGTATTAAATAAAACTTCATCCTATTCAGGTCTGATCCAAGTCGCATAATAGCCCTTTCAGTCTTGTACTTTACATCTATACCCAATCTGTCCAGCAGAACTCACTGTTTTACTTGATCAGGCACCAAACAAGGAGTGCAAGTAAATGCTCATCTTCTTCCTGTTTGCTGAGGTGCTTGAATATTCAGAGAGTAGGTTTGCAAAGCGGGGTATGAAAACGGTCAGAGTATCTTCTGATTCACTCAGAATTTTCAATGTTTGAACTTAGTGGAATCCAAGCTACTGATGTCAAGTTTTGAAAGATTGAAGTTCATTTACACAATTGGAGAGGTTAACAAAGCAGCGGATTATCTGCCAAAATTTTGTATGGTGATGATTATGCAATTCATTTTGCACCTCCTATGAACTTAGTACCACTGTGTTGGAGGATGCACACGGGAAAATGAAATAGTGTCAGCTTCCAAAAAAACTTTATTAACCAGTTCAATCACTGCAATTTTTACCAAATGCTACCCAAACCAAACAACCTGTATTAATGTCACCAACACATTCATCCTAAACAAAAAAATCATTATTCAATTCATTATGGTGCAATGTTTAAGGTGACTCAGCAAAACGCAAAAAAGAGTAACTATCTAACACATTTCAAACTATCTCCATTTCAAACTTATTAGTGGAGTAAAACTATCTAACACATTGCCACAAAGCCCAAACAATCAAGCTTGGTGGTACCTCTTACGCCCAAAGCAATGTCACCATAAAGAACATCAAAAGGGCGATTCCAAGACAAACTACCACGATAGCCACAAAGACCTACAAGCAACAATAGTAAGAAAAACATAGGATAATTGGAATAAAGGCTCTGATAATAAGAAAAAGGAACAACTGACATTCTACTTGCCTTCCCTTCAGATTTGAAGTTGAATTTTTTTGTGAACCATGTCAACCCTCTACTTACTAAAGGAGCAAGTGCAAGGGCCCTGCATAAGGATATCAAAGAGTTAAGAGATGGCAAAAGTAGTAACACCTATATTGTTTGTTTTGGTGAAAGCCGTGTGGATGGTGTATACACAACACAGAGCAGTGCCTTATAGAGGGCATATGTCTCGTATATTGGGAAGGAGTCGGTGCCTCTTCAATTGGGAATGTATGCTAATAAAACACCCAATTTAAGATTATAATCATTGCCCACCTTAAGGAAAACGCCATATAGCAATTTGAACTGTCTTTCCAAAATTTTATTATAGTTCTGGCCTCAAGTCCTACCAAAGAATGGTCCAATGTTTTAGTTCATCCACTGGATGCAAATTTGTATTGGTAATGGACTAATGGCAGCAACACAGTAGAAGAGCTGATATATAAGAATATGTCGTGAGGAAAAATGGAAAAGAGAGCAAGACAATGAAAGTTATTCTAGCAGGTAATTCCAGGACTTCTTGTCAACCCGCTAACTAATCCCGCATGCAATGTTGAGATTAAAGAACTTACCCTGCAGCTCTAACAAGCTTTGTAACCTGGCTTCCTACCCATATCATTGCCATTACTTTGAGAAATCTGCAACCCATATTTTGAAAAATGTCTACAAGTTTCAGGATTTTTCACTGCAGATATGATGCAAAGCCAAGGAAGTTACCTTTCAACTGCAGCAGCATAACCCATTCCTCCAGGAGCAGGAGCAACATAAAACCTTAAAAAAGGGAAAAGCACCAAACTCTGATAAAGCTTTGGATACTAGGCGAAATAGAAGTTCTCATCATCATGCATCTAGGATAGATTACCGTGTAGAAAATTTGAGTATGCAACTTGTTAGTTGCTGATGTTTATTTTCTGGCCGGTGTTTCAATATAATCTGACATGGCAGGGAGAAGAAAGGAGGTTCAATTATACTCAATTCCTTCATCAATATGATCAGTTTGATTGATTTTTAAGTCTCAAAGATGCCCAAACTCAGTTCACAGCAAGTTGGATAAGCTCATGCCAAATCAAATTGGTTTCATCATTTTGTGGAGTACTTGAGTTGGGTTGATCATCATGTGTAGTCGAGACTTCGAGACATAGCTCTTAACTCTTTTTTCATTTGTACTTGATGAAATGTTGTATGTGGCTTCACACCACTTAATGTAACTAACATTGTGATGCTAGTGAAAAAGAACTTTTACTTTCTATGATCATATTTTCTTTTTTTCTACCTTTCTCCTTCAGTTACAAAATCTAACGCCATCCTACAAAACCTACACCGTCAACTACAGTGGTAAATTAATCAATTTTTTGTCCTTAGTCTCTTACAATGAGGGAAAGGATTCAACACAGACCTGTGTCTAGTCTCTACCAGAGTTGGTTTTAGACTAAACGTCTAAACTTAGAGGTGAGATACTAGCTCCTTTCCTCTACGGTAAATTTTCTTAGCGTGTAAGCAGTACTCTTGGTGGTTTTAGTTGAAAACACAAAAGGTACTTTAAACAGATTTTTTTTTCTAGACTAATGAATTGGTCCAAACGAAGGTATTTTATAACAAACTTACCAAACAAAGAAAAATGTTGCAAGATAATAGACAGTATTAAGAAGCCCATACGACAAGATTCCCGAAATTCCATATTTCCTCAACCTCTCCAACAACCTGCGAAATTCCAAACAAGTATGTGGTTCATTGAAAACAAGATATTTAGGCATACAATGCAAAGGAGTAGACTTAAATCAAGTGAAGACAAAGGGTTCATAGGCCGCAAGGTTGAGAAAAGACACACAACTCTACGTGAAACATGGATTATATTTGTCATATGAGCAAAAGGAATGGTATGATAATACTTGATAAGTAAAATGAGTTGTAAATTCTAACATTTAAAACAGTACACACAAATTGCAGTTTTTGAACTTATATATAAATAGTAAGATTGAGCATGATTAAGTTAGGCACAAAAATCAGTGGTTTTTTTTATTCAGAACAGTAACACAGTGGGTCTAGAGTAAGTACTTGTTGGACGAAACGTCTTTAGATTGCCGGCATCCATCCCTTACTTCTGAGCCTAGAAAAAGCCACATGTGAGAGAAACACCAAGGATAGAACGAAATCTACATATACTAGGTATATTAGAGGCTTACTTACCATCATGGTCTGGAAAGTCCTGATGAGCCTGACCTTGTAAAATGAAGCAAAAAAGGAGCAACAAATGTGATGGGAAAAGATAAAAATGTAACCTTTAAAAAGAAGAAAAAGAAATGGGAAGCCAGTGGCCTATAATGTGCAATTGGAGCTCTCCTCATTCAACTCTAAAAGGAAAAGTGTTACATACTACTACTACTTAACGACAGATACATGATTAAGTGAATTGAGACGACGTGAAGAAGAAACTCACACGGGTGCTGGTGCTGCTGTTGAGAAAGTTGAATTGGCGGCGCGTTGTAACTCTAATAAAAGCACGTGGCGAGCTTACCAGTGCAGTGGGACGAGCAGGTGATGCATGGAAAGAAATTGGTTGGTTGGACATTATCATTATTATTATTTCACTGTGTTTCTCTCTTCTTCTTCAAAATATAAAATCAATTCACTTCTTGACTCATAACTCTCTTGTGCCTCTCTCTCTCTGTATATATATCATTACAGACAACTGGCCATTATTAGAAAAACATTTTTTCACACTTGTCTAGTCATATATCTATAAAATTAACTTGAAAGCTCCCATTCTTATTAGTTATTACTATGCCATTATTATTTTACTAGGAGTCACTAGCAATTAATTAAAGCTCCCCATCCCAAAATGTAACCCCCCAATAAATCCCCAACTTATTATTTATTGCAAAACTCAGACTTGTCAAGATTGGGATTACCTTTCATCTCTAAAGCATGGATTGCATTTCATCTCTAAAACATGGACGAACTACCGGTCAACTAAAACGGACGCGGGTCAATATGGTCAAGACGCGGTCAATATTCTTGATATGTTGTTAAAATTTGATTATAAAATATTAAATTTAATTTTGTAGTTATTAGTTTTTAATATTCAATTTATATAAAATAAAATTATAAATATTAATTAATTTTGCATTCTCCGCATCCTTTTTTTGAGATATAACCGAGTCACAGTGTCTATGCTTGAGTCTGCCATCCGCCTCAGTGTAACTTAGAAGATATTCCATTTGGCTCAAGATTACACGAATTTTTAAACAAACAGGCAGCAGTCTTTCTTCTTCTTCTTTTCCAAGTATTGACTGAATCTGGGCTTGTTGTCTGTTTCAAACAGTGTAGTAACTTTCTCGGACTGGGCTCCAAGCCTCCAACTAAATCAAAGGGATCATCCATAACTGATTGGCATGGCATGGCAATATAATAAAATAAATATAAGTGTTCTTTGGGTCTCGTATTGTATTTCGTGGTACTATAATAGAGGTATAGATCAATAGATGGATCGGTCATGTACAGTTGTGTGAAGTTTCATCGATATTGTTAGGTGTATACATCCACATTAAGATGTTTCTGAATTCTAATGCTCAAATTGCAAAATTTTGGGCTCCTCTACTAAAGACACACCTTAAACCTTCTCAATTTGTATAGTTTTATTTTACAGCACCAACAAGAAATAAAAAAAAAATAAAACGAAAATTGAATGATGATATCACATCAAACCAGCCAGCTCTAACAGAATCAATGCCCATCGTCACGTTCGAATAAGACCCTTCCTTTTCATGAGCCAGAGAATGATTGTGTGGTGGGCCGAGAGCATCAAAAGATATTGGATAATCTGCATCAAGGAACATATATTGGCCTCTACTACTTTCTCGTATCAAAAAGACATGCGCTACTTTTTAACCAACACGTACTTTGAATACCGGAAAATTATAGGGACCCAAAATTATACAAGCATTGGATTTTGTGGTGTCAAAATTGGACCAGAGGTCCAATCTGTACTCCTTTTTTTGCTAAGGAAAAACCGATATTTGCCCACCGTAAATGTGTGCGTGGGTCCAATCTGTACTCCTTCGAGGAGATAATCCAGCATTCCAGCCTCTCTCATGTGTTGGTTGTTGGAAACAGGGCCACAGAGCACATTTCCTTGCCCATAATGTCATAAGCACACTCATTATGCATCGAGGTAAGCAGTTCACAGTTAATTACGTTGATAGATCACTGTTAGCATTATTATAAGTTAATGTGAAGGTCCATCAAGGGGGCAGGCAACATCTAAAGTTGGAAAAAGACTGAGACTACAAGCAATATATGACCACACACACATTATATGTGTACATGTACCGGAGAAATTAATGTTGAGAATTGAGATTAACATGTTCCATCCTTTTGAGCCATGCATGCATGCCTGTTTAATTGAATCGAAATTTTGATTATTGAGATGTTAATTTCCTAATGATCCATGTGATGTGACTCAAATGAGAAACAGAAATACTCGGCATAATGCAACTCTCAACTGACTCTTGATCTCGAAGTTTGACTTTATATGAAAGAGAAAAGCCGGGTTGAACAGCAGGTATAGATTTTTTTTTTTTTTTTTGTAAAGCAGGTATAGAGTTTCAGTACCTGTATGTAAGCTTTAATTCGATCACATATCTCTATCAGTCTCTCTCTCTCACACACATATGTTGATATATATATATAGTTGAGAGTTGAGATACACGAGTGGTCATGGTGTTTCTGGGTATCACAGAGCATATATCCATTAGAACTACAAGCCATGGGAAGGCCTCCGTGTTGCGACAAAGATGGTATCAAGAAAGGGCCGTGGACACCTGAAGAAGACATCATCTTGGCTTCATACATCCAAGAACATGGTCCTGGAAATTGGAGATCAGTACCTACAAATACTGGTACTGCATGCAGAACCATATACATAATAATGTGAAAACGTTGTTCATATTTTGGAAATATCAAGAACTTTTCATCTTGGCGTCGTCGTTTTAAGCTAGCTAAATTATTTGGCGAGTTTGGTTTAAATGTGATTGAATTTCTGATTGATCAGTATTAGCTAGTAGTCATTTTTTTTTATGTTATTTTGCATCTGAAGGGTTGCTGAGGTGCAGCAAAAGTTGCAGATTGAGGTGGACTAATTACCTTAGACCTGGGATCAAGCGTGGGAACTTCACTGCTCACGAGGAGAGGATGATAGTGCACCTGCAGGCATTATTGGGTAACAAGTAATTCTCAACAAACTAATCCGACGACTCCACTTGAATTTTGATATATGCACACTATAGTATATAAATGAAAAGCAAGGAAGAAACTTTTTATTAAGAACCCCGGCCTCCTTTACATTCTCCTATTCTGTATATTATTTTCTACATTCTATATATATTGTTCATCTTCACATTCATTCTCCTATTCTGTATATTATTTTCTATATCTATTATTGTTCATCTTCACAGTCCGCCTTAACCCTTCCTGACCAATGTTTATACTGAGCGCGCAGATGGGCATCCATAGCTTCCTACCTACCACAAAGGACAGACAACGATATAAAGAACTACTGGAACACCCACCTGAAAAAGAAGATTAAGAAGTATCAATCAGCTGTGGAACCTCTTATTCCACTAAATCCATCCAACAGTCAGTTTGTTACCAAGAGATACAGTACTGATAAGAGGAGCAAAGAAATGATAAACCAAACCTCAATTTTCAGGTTAAACCAGACATCCACTTATGTTTCAAGCACTGAAAACATCTCAAAAATGTTAGAAGGTTGGATGAAGTCATCTTCTCCAAAGGCCAGAAGCGACCAAGAGGAAGAGAAGCAAAGCGTTAACAACAGTAAAAACGAAATAAACTATAGTAATACCATGATCAACAACAACAAAGACAATGATGAGTATAGAATCTCTTCTCAATGTAACCATGTTGAAAAGGCTGCTCAAGAACATGGTCTGATTTCACACGAAGAATTTGAGTCTCTATTAATGCAGAACATGGGAAACGTTGCATGGGTGAAGTCTGAGTCAGCCAATCAAGAATCTCAAACCATCGCGACTAGTGAAAAGTTCCAGGTGATGCCTGATAATGACGAGCAGACATTAGAAGACCATCCTACATTTGCTTTTCTCAAAAACTGGCTCTTGGAAGAGTCCACGGAACAGGTAGAACCGATGATGGAGCTGTCTTCTATATTCTGATAGAGCTGCATGTCTTCCATACGAAGCAATGATCTCACATAAAACTTTCGAATAACGCTATGTATGGACTACAATCTATATATCGACGAGCATTTTGATTATATATATATAATTATTTGTTCGGCTTATCTGATTGAAAGGATGGCATGATGATCCAGCTTAAAGTATATTGTTAGAGTCTGCTTCCAAGAGCATTATACTAGAGTCTCAGGGTACTCCTAAGGTTATATGTATTATTCAAGAATATTCTAAAATAAAGTGCAAGAAATAATGATGTTTACATGGTTTTTGGAAGTTCCTCATCAATTCCGAACCTCCATGCTGTTTGTGTTATACATTAAGAAAATGAATTTATCTATTGATCCGTGATTAAATTAATGTATCTGACATGAATCTTGTGTAGGCATATATGAGTGTCTCGAACTTATATATTCTAATATATTAATAGAATTAATCCTTCACATAAATTTGAGCTTATGGAGAAATTATATTGCCAATTCCTCATAGTACATCAATACAAATAAGTGTTGCATGGACCGGCCAATTAGCTTTTGGCTCTTCCATACGGATATGCTCTTGTTTTTCATTTGAATGCTCCACAAGTCTTTGGATCTCAAATTCGTGACGTTACTCAAAAGCTAATAGCTTTCTCCGGCAGCCACCTTATGCAGCTCGTTCGTATATATGTACTCATCATGCATGTATGTGCCGAATTGAAGTTGAATGCGTCATCTCTTGTATTTTAACTAGTATTTACCCGTGACATACGACACAGATACACGCGCCTTCGGTAGGAAGGCGAGGAGTGATGATGGTGGCGTTTGAAGAAGAAAACAAAAGAGGGCCTTTTTGAGATCACTAAAACAGCATACCACCGGATAACCCCACATTTGTCCACGTCATAAGTCCAAAAAACAGGATTAGACTGTTAAAGCCGTAGGATAGAGGCCCTGCAGCGCCACACTTCCCTTCTTTGTTATATAGATAGATGTGATAATTATAATTAACTTTTGACATATATATAAAATATGTATGTTAGATTATTGATTTCTACGTACAATATATATATATATATATATATATATATATATATATATATACTCGTACGAGTCTGATCAGCTCATTTTTCAGTCAAAAAATGGATCAGTCGACGGCAGGTTCTAGTTGTTGAATTGCGGATCGGAGATCCAACCTCTTGTCAGAAATGCAATGAATCGAAGCAGTATTTTATCCTATCATCATACATACGACGCGGCCTTACACAGTTACACTGTTATATATAGTGTAATTGATTGATAGGAGATTGTACGTAGCAGAGAAACTTGTTATTTGAAAAGGTAAGCTATGATGATCGAGCTAGTTCACTACAGTGTGATTTTTTAGAAAATAAATGTTCCAGCAGCCATCAACTAAACATGCAACTGTCATTCAAAGCAAGGCTCCCATGTTGATAATTAACTAATTAAGCACACAAAGATAGGAAGAAGAAATGGAAGCTAGAGAAATTAAGAAAGGTGGAAGCAGATCGAACATTTCAATTTGATCGTAGTAGTAATAATAATAATAATATACATAAGAGTAAAGAGATCGAGCACGTACACCTAGCTCATTACATCTAATAGACTCCCCCATGCCTGATCTATTGGGCTGGTGAAAGGGTACTAGTGTACTAATTAAGATGAACCCGCGCCGCGTGATGAACATGTGAAAAATAATATATATAAAATTGCTTCCTGTACAAGTTAGGGCGGGCTATAATTCATTCCTGTAAAATTTCTGTTTGAATGTAACTCTTGAAGGATGCATCACGTCAAATGCATTTTTGAATGGGGAACTCAACGAAGTAGTTTACATGGCACCCCCTCCCCGGTGTTTCCTATAACCCTGGTGAGGTTTGCAGGCTCAAGAAGGCATCATATGGTCTCAAACAGGCTCTTCGGGCCTGGTTTGAGAAATTCTCTAGCGTGGTTGGATCTCCTGGGTTTACCTCCAATGATCATGATTCGGCATTGTTTGTCCGCTCCACATCTGCTGGTCGTATCCTTTTGCTTCTATATGTTGATGACATGATCATCACCGGTGATGATTTGCCTGGGATTGTAGAATTGAAGTCGCAATTCGCTCATCGATTTGAGATGAAGGATTTGGGTCCATTGCGCTATTTTCTTGGCACAGAGGTAGCCTTTTCTCCTAAAGGCTATCTCCTCTTACAGTCTAAGTATATTGCTGACATTCTTGAGAGAGTTCGCCTTTTCTCCTAAAGGCTATCTCCTCTTACAGTCTAAGTATATTGCTGACATCCTTGAGAGAGTTCGCCTCTTACGGATACCCGGACTGTTGACACTCCCCTTGAGCTTAATGCTCGGTACACTCCTTCAGATGGTGACTCCTTGCCGGACCCGACCTTGTATCGCACTATTGTCAGTTGCTTAGTCTACCTTACCATCACCAGCCCCGACATTGCATATGCTGTTCATATTGTTGTACAGTGGGAAGCTAACCATTAAGAACAATCGTAACATTGGGCGGCTTCGACTTTGCTCGATCGAGTTGCCCAATATTCTATTTTTTTTTTATAAATAAATACATTTGAATAAAAATATTCAAAAATGTCAACACGTGTCATCCAACCCAAAAATTAACCCTCGCTCATAACATCCTTTTAAAACGGATTATTAGTAGATAAGATACATGTGCTATTTTTTTTTCTTATTTTCCTTTAATAGTACTCAAAACAAACAAGCCCAAGATACATAACTTGGTTAGAAAAACAAAAGAAATATGCTTCAAGAATAAAGGACAAGAGATGCAACAAATTTTTTTGTAAGATAAGAGATTTAAACAGAAAAGAGTCGATCTATTAACAGGACCTCCTACCTAACATGAAACTACTATCTACAGATAGTGCCAGAGGGAATTTTAGAGAGGGCGGGGAGTCCATTTCTTCATTTTCTAAGAGGCTTGTATAGGACTACACACTACAGTGACATATTTGGACTGAAACCTGTGAGTAAACCCAAGAGCAACCAGAGTCTATATAAAGATGGTTGAGGACAACATGTTGAGGCTTTGCAGATGGTTCAGGATCGTTCTGTGTACCGAGTAACGTGAGGTGTAACTGGGGTGGAACAGCCACTGGCTCTTTCGCAAAGTCTTTGTCCCCTGGGAATGTGTGACCATAGCAAGAGTCCGGTGAGGCAGGAGGCTCAAATTCAGCAATGCCTTTGAAATTCTCGGGCACATAATCCTGACAACCAGTGACAAGCTTCAAGATATTGCAACTTTATAGAAAAATAGTTGATGCTAAAGTCTTCAAAAGAACAAAAAAGACATGTAAAGCAGTAATTAGGAGAAACAGAAAAAGAAGAAAAAAAAAACTACTTTTTACAAATGGCGGAGAAAAACCCATTATATATGCCAACAAGGAAAATCAAGTAATGATACCAACCTCAAAGGTTTATCTTAAGTTCTTAACCCTCAAATTTTTGCCCTAAAACAGCATTTTCTAGATTTAACCATGAACTGGGTCTTATTAAAGTTTAGTACAGACAGCAAAAAGAGCAAAAGTTTAGTACATACAGCAAAAGGATAGTGCCACAATATTTTCATTGTTAAACCCCTTTTCTCCTTATTGTCTTCTACAGGTTAGGATTTAGAGGTTAAAGTTGGTTTCCATCTTTAGTTAACCCAAAATAAAGGCTAGAGTTGTAGAGTACAAGTTCTTATTAAAGCTGCCCCTCTAAGAATTGAAGTATCTAGCATACACTTGTAAAATGTAGATAAACAAAAATATATCTTCTATATACATCTCAGAATGACAACTCATCATGTTCTGTCCTAGGAATATTAACACTGAACGGATGTGTTACACTTCATGATTCCAGGTACAGTAGGTATAATTTTGTTTAGGGCATTACTGTACCTCCCAACCAAATATTGTGTACACCCACTCAACAGGAATTGATTCAATACATTCTCTAAATGACACACTTTTGATGTAATTAGTATCACTAGGGACCGAGTAAAAGAGTGTGTTGCATTCTATAATGACTATCATTCTATCAAGACCATCTAGTAGGTACATTAAAGATGCATCATTAGAAAATTGATTTTCAGATCAGCAGAGAAAAAAATATAATCAAAATCAAACTACGTATACTAAAATAGTCTGTCCACTATCCGACATGTTTGTTTCGTCATAGATTTAAAGCTAAATTTATGATATTAGTAGAATTATTTCCTAAACTGACTTTACTACTTAAGTCCTTTTTCACAAATAATATTACCCTTGTCTTCGTAAACCCTCTCAAAAGGTTAACTTAATAGATATGCAGTAGCCATTAGCTTTCTTGTGATGGTCAATTATGAGGTAGCACCAAAAAGTTCATTGAATGAATAAATAAGGAATGTCTGCAGCTAAGATAAAGCATGATATGCATGTACGCTTCCACTGATATGATGCGCTTATTTGTTCAAAATAAGAATGACGCAAACAAATAAAAGCATTATCCCAGAGAAACATGCACATAATTTCAATCAAAAACTTACAAGCAGACTGCAGGTCATGAATAATAATTTTTTTAGAAAAACTTACATGCACATCAAGAAGATTATCAACAAGGCCCGTGTCATCAGCTATGCAAGGAAGATCAAGGATGTATCTGCACTCGCCATCCACAACGAACCTGTACTGATATATACCAGATGGAAGCACCAGGAGAATGGAGTGGTCCTTTCCTGACCTCTGCAGTATCCTCCTGCAGAAACCGATTATAGTAAGAAAAAGGTTTGTCAGCTATTTGTATGTTTCCGATGGTCTAGTTTGGATATTGAGGATAAAGAGTACCTGGATGTCCAATTGTCCCAAGATCCTTGGACAGCAACAGTGTTACCACCAAAGGTCCCAGTGATCAAGGTAGGAATCCCTTGTTCTTGTGGTGCGTCAAGAGAATTGTGTGGGTCGTTGATCCAGATGTGATTGAAAGTGGGTGGGGCATCACCTCTTTGTAGGGGAGCCACTGGAAGCTGGAAATGGTGAAATCGAACAATCATTTGGAGACATTTATGGAAATAAGATAGAGAAATAGCTTAACAGTTGGTTGGCATATTATTATTATTATTTTGTCATAATGTGATTCATTCTAAAAAAGAAGAGAATATATAAATCTAATTATTGCACCTGAGGAGCGAACATGAGAGGAGATCTGGAAGGAGGTGAGTTGGAAGCACCCAACATTGAATCAGAAGGCGGGGGAAGGCCGTCGACTTCATAATCATCCGTATCGATGGATCCGCGATTAGGATCTTCTTCGTTATCTCCTTCTTCTCTCCCATTCGTATTCCCCATATCACATCTCTTCTTCTTCTTCTCCTCTGCTACTAACTAAACAATATAATAAATCCACAAGCTTTTTAAATAAAATAACAAAGATGATGATGATGATGATGAACAAGTTCCCCCGATCACTAACTTATCTACCACCCTAGCCCCTTGTCCAGATCAGATTAGAAATTGGGGATAAGAACCACCCCACACCAATCAACATTAATATGTTTTATCCAAATAAATCCCTCCTTTCTCAATCAATCAATCAACTTGCCATCCCTTTTGTACGATACTACTATGCTGGCTTTTTTGCTCTATCCCAATTGAAAGATAGAGAGCACTAGGCCATTATAGTATTATACTAAGAAACTAGACTACACCATCTCTCTCTCTCCAAGTCAAATGGTTTTCTTGTTTGGATTTTTTAACATGCATAATCAAATTATCTGCAACACAGCTACAGAAAATAATAGGGCCAACTTGAGAATCAGACAATGAATCATCAACATTGAGTAACAGTTTGGTTGATAATTTGGAGACTCTCAATAACAATAAAAGCAATACTTGTATATTCTGAGAACATCATACGGCTTCTATTCTAGAAAATGAAAACTAACAACACCATCAATGGTTTCAAATTTATTGCACCAGGCGTCTTCTAGTTTGGTATAAAATAGACAACATAACTTCATCAGCTGTCCATAATCCAGCTCAGTCAGCTTTGAGAGCCTCCAACTCATACCTCACTTCCTCCAAGTGCTCATTAATGCTAGTTACTGCATCTTGCACCCCTCTAATGGCTTCTTTCATAGCAGCGTCATACTCTGCATCTGCTTCTGCCTCTTCAGTTCCAGCAGCCTCAGTTATCTCATGAACATGCACACACTCGTGTTCAGCTGGCCTATGGAATTTACAATGCTCGTGACTCACCAAACGCTCCGAGGGACGGCCAGCCTTCTTCAAAACTTGGATTGTCACCGTCTTTCAAACGAGGATATCAATCATATGAACAGAGATAACAATAAGCATCAGGCAAATAATTGAAATCCAGAAGTGTGGGATTACTAAAAACTATTACGGCAGTATAAGATGACTATTACAAAAAATGTTCAATTCTAATCAGATCATATAGTACAGCAGTGAGTGTAGAAAATGACATACCATATGCAACTTTTGCTTCTCATGTGTTTGAACAGATCTTAAGAGGCAAGCAAGATCGTTTCTGCTGAAATCAGGATTCAGAAAAAGGGACTCTATTTCAAGGACCTGAAGCAATGTGGAGTCTTTTTTAAGTTATGAATGATATTGTGCAGTTATAACAAGAATAAATGTATACGGGCCTACTTGTTTGGAGCAATCACTGAACTCTTGTGTTATCTCGCTGCAGAGTTGTTGGTACCCTGAGTCCCCTCCACCAACAATATATTCAGTGAAACCTCTGCCAAACAAATTCCAATACTTTTAACCATTGTAGATTGATCATAATCAGTTTCATTCTTACATGTTTACCTTTTTAGCTTGCCATAGCTCTGGGCTCTTCGCTGCTGAATATCCAGGAATCTCTTCAGTTGTGATTCCACTTTCGACGACTTGCTGCTGGTATCGTCGACCGCCATCTCATCACCATCTTCTATTATTTTTACCTTGTCCTTAAACCCCTCCTCCATTCTTCTTCTTCTTCTTCTTCTTCTTCTTTAGTTCCTGCTTCCTTTTTCCTAATAAATTTCATTTTTCCCGAAATCCTTTCCGATATTTGTGTTCCGATATTCCAACACGATTTCTAGGATCATTTTTGGTGCTCTAATTTGGCCTGAAATCCTACTCATTATATTAATTGGCTCAGAAAAAAAAAATGTTGTATCTTGTAGTATTTAGGTCTTGCCCTTTCATGTTAATACTTTAGTTACTTCATTAACAAATTTGGTGTTACAATAAATGGATTGCAATTTCAATTGCTTGTTGAACGAATGTATTAACAGGTTTAACAGTTGTTGAATGAATTGTATTAACAGGTTCAATATGGTTTTCGGAAAAAAGATTTTCTGACTTTCTAATTTTGTGTTGAATTTTGCTGCTTTTGAAATTAAATTTTCTAATCTTTTATGTAAATTTAACTTTCTCTTAAGAGCATTCCCTATACAAGTCACTATGAGGAAAAATTGAGAGTTTTCACTTTTGAATACTAAAAAACTCTTGCCCAATGCAAGGGTGACAAAGTCAGTGATTTGTAACTAAGTCACAACGGGAGTAGCACTTGCTACTGAGATTTTCACTGAGTTGTGAGTTTTATTCCGTCGGACGTAATTTTTTCGTTTTTTTCAAATATTTTCTTTTTTTTCGATTTTTTTTTGTTTTTTTTTTTAATTTCATTTTTATTCATTTTTACATTGGAAATCAAACATTCCCTCCGAGATTTAAAGTCACCTCTGCATTGGGCAACATTTTATTGTTTTTCAACCACAAAGATAGCAAAGAGGAGAAATGGTCCTACGTGGAGGTGAAAAAAAATTGTTTGCATTGGGAATACTCTAAGTTGAAAGAATCGATGCTTTATTTTTAAATTTTTTTTATACGGACATCCACCAAGGTTTGCACACGAAAAATTCTTTACCAATTATTGCACAAAGATAGTCACTCAGTAACAATAGCATCGGCCATTCAGTGAACTAATAGAAAAGCTCTTTCAAAACCATTAATCTCCCATGTGTTATAAGTTGCATCAACAAATATTGCTAAAAAACAAAAACATTCGGTTTCATTTTTGTAGCTAGTTGGGACATAACTATTCATACTGCAGCCTCTAACTTCCAAGACGACCACACCCCAAACCCCAAGGAGAAATTTTTTGGACAAAACTATTCCATTCCATTTTAACATGATGATAGTCCCCCATGTCCAACAAGCCATGTGTACCGTTCCATCAGCAGTCGCTAGAGAATATCCAGTTTTGAGTCCACAAAATTTTTTTGATGGCTCATGCATCTTGTATGGTTCCGTTTCCATTTTGTTCTGTAGATTTTGGAACCACCCACCTTTCCACTCGTTGTTGAGCCAAAACTACCTGGCATATACACATATATATATGAAACAATAATTAGTTCAAGTACCTCCCAATCAGTTCAAAGAAAGAAAGTTCGTTCAATGGTTAAGTCACCTGTTTATCCCAATCAGTTCTGCAGGTAATAATTAGGAGTACTATTGTCTGAACAGCTGTGCCAAGCAACATTCCAATCCAAATTCCCTGATCGAAGAGACAAGGGAGTATCTTAGCTTTAAACAAGCATTTATGCACCTGCTAGTTCTAAACCCTGACATGTTTTTCTATATATATGATGTAACATACACAAGTTACTATGGGAACTTAATAACGAAATGACTCGGTGTGCAGTAAGCCAATAACATAAACATTTTAGGATTCTTGTAATTTTACATTCTGATTTGTAATAGCAGCATAACATATATATTCAAGTAATGAGTCAAGATAGCTTACTGTGACTTGGAAATGCACCAAATAACCTAGCACTATTCCAAGAGGGATTCCTATCAAGTAATAACAAGCTATGTTCACATAGGCTACTATGCTTTGCCAGCCAGCACCAACAGCAACCCCTGTCCATGAAAAGAAACCAAAGCTGTGTCAGTTCCTATGAATTTTCATCCAGTGATCTATCCACCCTAGTTATTTCGTTACTTCATTTTCCCTGGTCAGCAGTTGTAAAAACTTTGAGATCAATAAGGTCACCACACAGAGAACGACTTCCAAAACTCGCATAATATATCTGATCTTCCTAAACATAGCGAGTAATGTTTGCACCACAATATTTATATCATGGTACCGTACCTGCAGGCATTTATGCCATATATCACAAGATAAACTTCAAGAGAGGAAGGTCACCTGAGAGCACTGGTTGGACACTGTTTAGAAGTATGGAGCAGGCCAATAGAGGTGAAAGGCGAGCAACTGCCCTGGCAACCTCTTCACTAGTTGTAAATATGTAAGCCAAGCGTCCTCGGAATGAAAGGAAAAACACAAACAGTACGAATCCAATAGTCAATGACGTGAGCACAGTCACCAAAATCGAAAACTTTGCAGCTTTTGAGCTCCCTCTTCCAAGTTCATTCGATACTCGCACACTGGTAATCAAATGAAGCACCGGTTAGCGAAAATTTCAACTATATAAATGACTAGCAGATAGAAAAACATAAGTAGATTACATGAGGTACACTATGTGAAATATGTATACTAATAAGAAATATCAATCTTAGAAGAAATAACTGATAAATAGACAATTATTAAGAACCATAGAAAGAAGTACCCTGCTGCAGCCAAGAAACCCAAAGATACCATCATCTCCCACCCATTGATGTTGAGGCTGTAAAAAATCGGAAGATCTTTGAATCACAAAACTGACGAAGAACATGAAAGCAACAATTTTAATAGAAAAGTAAGTACAGTAAACAGTAGGAAACCTCAGCCATACCAGATGGAAAGAGCATCTATGGCAACTTCAGCATTTGCCATGTTTCCGGTTAGAAGAACCAATATGGAATTGTACCAGAGCTCTAGACTGGAAAATGAGAAAAACAGGTCAGAGAATTAACGAGTAAATTAAACGACAACCAGGAATTGCCTCCATGGAACATATTTGGGATGCTAGATTATGTTGAGCATTGACAAGGAGGAAACCTACCAGATCATGAGACCCGAAGATATAGATAGCTTGATGACAGGCCATAGATCTTTGAATGCGAACCATGAAAATCCCTTCCATGTGTCAGGGCATCCTCCGCAAAAAATAAATAGCAGCTGACCAACATTTGGAATCCAGTTGGCGAGTAGGGTGGATATCATTGCACCAGGGAGCCCAAACTTGTACTTAACAGTCAGAAGCCAGGAGAAGATAACATGAATGACTAGTGCAGCAGCAGCCAGGTAGATCATGATCATGTTCTTGCTTTGTGCTTGAAGATACATTTGGCATGTAAATGACACAACATAGGCAAACATCACGGGAATTAACCACAATGATATGTAACCGGCTACCCCTGCTATAGAGTCAGCCTGGCCTAGTAGCTTCAGCACAGGTGTGGCAAGTAGGAAGAGTGGAATAAGAATCAATGAGCAAATTGTCAAAACAATCCAGGATCTCTGAAGGTAGATGCCTAACATGTGTTGTTGCTTTGCACCATATGCTTGCCCGCAGAGTGTTTCTAGTGCACTTGACATGCCCAACTGCAAATATCATTTTCTCACATATGTGAGACTTGCTATATTGAGCGAGCATAATATGTGCGTTTGAACGTATTGAGTTACGTGAACCATAATGCTAAACTGATTGATTACTGGAAATGCTTACTTACCAAGATGCCAGTAACAAAACGCAATAGCACAGTTTGGACAAGGGCATATGCAGCAAGTTCGGTTGCACCAATGTGTCCGATGAAAGCTTGACTAATGATTGTGACACCAAAAGTCGAAAATCTAGTGAAAATAGCAGGCCCCGCAACAATCCATAGTTTTTTCATTTCAACTTGTACCTTCGTATGCAATTTAACCTCATGTTCTTCATCCTCCTCTTTCCCTTCTAAAAGACTTCTATTTATGTCATTGTTCTCCATTGCCATAACTCGTGACAAATATCTGTCTGCATAAAGAACACCCGATGAAGTTGTCAGGCAAATGAAAAGCTATACACAATGAGAAGTATAAGATTTTCTTTTCTTTCTTTCTTTTTTCTGACAATGTCCAAATATTGAGTTTCTCTCCCAAGCTTGCATGCTCCAACCCGCTTATAGATCCATGTATACACAACTTTGTTTGCTTTGGGGACACATATTAACTGGATCTCGATTGACAAGACTCAAGAGCTCTCACTTTGGTGCAGAATGAAAGCAGTCAGCTACTCATGTCCATCAAATGTAATTAGCATAGTTCATATTCAAAACTCAGAGGTACTTCTCTAAGTCCAATCGTTTGATACCACTTAGTCTAGATCTCTTTACACTGTCATAAACTCATAATGAAGAGGAATTGTTTTCCTGCTAAAATAATTCAGGAATGGACCCAGAAATCTACTAAATAGTAAATACACTAGAAAAATGAATCTCCAAATTATATTAATGGCTATATTTATGATCAAGGAAGATCAAAGTAGGACGAATGACACTCTTAGGAGTTACAAGAAAATTACTAATTATACTAATTTTAATCCAAGAAAAGATCTTAACCAGCAACTAGTACTTCCCAATCAAATTTGAAAACCAAATTAGTTTTGACTCAAAACATATGGCAATTGTTCCCAGAGTCTGTGTCTATCTCACAATCAACTGCTCTAAGTTATAATCCTTGAACCAAACCAAAACTCCATGGCTACATACGCCACCAGTAACAGTGGTATTTTGGTAATTAGAGTTAGATCAACCAAAAGTATAGACGAAAAATAGCTGGTCACTGGGCCCAAATGTGCTGGTCACATCCCTATTCATATGAATCAGTCCAAGGAGTTTAGGACAGAGGTTGTTGACAATGGTGGGACTGGGCTCAACTTGGCAACTATTTATTCCCCAACGTTAAATCCAGACAAAAACGTTTGAATCATGCAAATAATACGCTTTTGTACGAGTGGCCACCTTTCTCCTGCGCACACTAGATTTTCTTTTAAAACAAAAAGGAAAAAGAAAAAAGTATCACGCCAAAATACGTCAAAATAACTAGAATGCCCTCTGCGGTAGGCACGAGATCTACTGTCAACGATAGAATCCATTCAGTTACTGTATCGCCCTCATCGGCGTCAGAACCATCAGAACGGATATATGAAATTGCTACTAGCCTATTACCAAATATATATGACACATAGACAATCCAAAAAGTTGAAGTGTTATATAGTACTTACCTGGTTATATATATGCAGGAGTAGATAGCAAGTTGTATGTAGTAGAGGCAGTACCGGCCAGCAAGGGAGACAACGAACTTGATATATGGAGCAGTGGTCTCTGTAGCTGCACAAGTATATGCAACTCAGAAGTTGCAAATACAGTGGCTCTAGTAGGAAGAAAGAAGAAAATGTAAAGCTGCCTACTATGAGAAGAAAAACTCAGTTTAGCTAAGCTAACTTATAATTATTGTGGACATACAATAGATCACCAAAGATGACCAATGGGAATTTCTTTTCTTGACAGCCGAGTTATCCGCTTTTATACTGTTTTTTTATTCCACACCAATAAAAGTCTATAGCCTCACCAAAGGTCAGACCAATGTGCATTATTCTTTGCTTTCTGATCATTTTATAGTTTTAAACTATAGGTCATATTTAAAATATGAATGACTATATGATAATAGTGTTTTCGTGCTTTACAGGTATCAAATCCCAATTTTTAGAGGTAATTTTGTATGTGTATATATGGTGGCCGGCTACTTGGAAAGTAGACATATTATATTATATCAACACTGATCTAATAATGTGCATATTGTTTAGTTACAACTTTTAAAATTTCGTAAGAGCACGTGAATAATCACACTTCATGAGTTCATAGCATCTGACCGCGACTAATTTCATGCACATGCCTTTCATTTTTATATTCCCCCTTCTGTGAAATTAGGATTTCGAGTAGCATGTGTTCAGACTCTGAGGTATATGATAATATGAGGATTACGAGCAAAAGAAAATTATCCTACAATCCTACATGATAAGAGGTATCCTACATGATAATATGCTCTGATGAACTTGTTAATGTCTTCGAGTCCCAATAATGATCCATCCCAAAAATTCGATCTCATGCAGTCATGCCAGGGCTTAGGCTGGCAGGCTGGCAGCTCATCTAAAAATCCAAACACTGCACTAACTGATGAACTTGTTCATGTCTTCGAGTCCCAATAATGATCCATCCCAAAAATTCGATCTCATGCAGTCATGCCAGGGCTTAGGGTGGCAGGCTGGCAGCTCATCTAAAAATCCAAACACTAACACTAACTCATAATTAAATAATAAAAAAAGAAAACTGGTGATTAAATCTACAATTGTATGCTATCATTCCTCTTAATCGTGCTTATAGAATTTTGCAATTAATTAATAATAAATATATTTCATGGGCCGCCACATGTTTATTTATGTTTGTTTTTTTATTTTTTTTGGACTTGAGATCTCTTCAACCGGGTACAGAGATTATTTCTGTAACCGTATTATCTCGCCGTTGATCTGAATCCGAGATGTGTGTGTGTCTCGATACCTGTGTGTGTGCTCCGAAATGTGTGTATGCGTGCCGAGATATGAGATGTGTGTGTATGGTAAAGAGATCAATCTCGGTACCGGTTATAGAGGAACCGGACTCTTTTTTGTGAGCTTCCATCGAGTTGAGCCGTTGAGATCTATATAATTAGTTTATTTGATTAAAAGAGTTTTAAATTATTGAAACATCTCGTATCCCACGTAAAACTTATTTTCATTGTCATATGTCACACTTAGCACAGGCAAGCTCAAATAATTCATACTTTAAAATATATATTTGTTAATTTGATGGTAGGTAAGGAATTACTGTTTCTCCCAACTTCACACGTTTATGGAAACCAAAATATTAAGCAAAGATAACTATTTAATAATCCTAAAATGTGACACCTAAAATGTACTTGCACTTCGAATAGGTGGCTACTTACTTTGACTCTGATTGTAGATGGGTCAAGCGTGAGCACTTGGACACTACAAACTTTAATTTTGAGTTTTTTAATGAAAAATCGGTGTCACCTATGCAATAACCGGAAACTGTGATTGCAATCCAGTAACCGGTGCAATTAGCCATCTCACGTGTCCCTCAGTTAACTTTTCCGTTTCAATTTGTTATTTTCTTTTCCCATTTTATTTCCTAAAAAAATAAAAGAGAAAAAATTCTTCCTCTCTCAAAACTCAATAAAATTGATCTCCCTCCAATAATTAAAAAACCAGGTTAGATACACCTCACTAACTAATAAGTAATAACGTCAACACACGCAAACGCCGCCTGTAGAGAATCTGTTGGATTCTAATATTATGGGGCAACTTCTTAATAGTTAATACAACTTCAATTTGACTTTGAGTTGAGTGTTATCAAACATATCTCAGTCCCAAATGAATTGGGTTCTTCTTCAGAAAGATTACATTATTGTCAAAAAATATTTAGTCTCTTTAGTAATATTTCAGAATTTTTTACTTAAATAACATTTTTATGGAAGGGTGTATGTTGTTTTTTAAAAAATGTAGGGGAAAGGATGGAGAGTTAACGAGCACGGGCCGTTAACTAGTTAATAACATGAACACGTGGGGTGCGGTTATTACATAGCCAGATTCCTTCGCTTAGATCTGTTATTCGCAATTTGCTCCATATATCCAACTGCAGAAAAAGTTTGGCCGTAAGTCATAATCAACTGATGGCATGTGATTATTTGTAACCACAATCCATAAACATTGGAAGAGTTTAAAAACATAATCCTAGCCGTTTTTCTGTAAAACATAAAATTTTGCAAAAAAAAACTATTTTTAGGTTGTTGTCAAAAACATCGTGCTCTTCAACTTTTTTTTTTCGTACTAGTGATTGTGCAGAGCAAATGATGCGGGCCATCAGCCTTATGTCCAGCTCGGCTTATATAGTCATACGAAAAAGGTTTTGCGAACCGCGCTTATCAGTACGTAACTCACACGTGTTTTTCAAATCTTTAAAAAGCCCATTTATTATAATTTAAAAAAACCGTAATATAAAAAAGTGATTTGAGAGGGTTGAATATAATTTGGTGTTTGGTTTTGAGGTTTTAAAATTTATTTTAAATAATACCAAATGAAATCTTTAATTTGATATAAAAGATGCTCTCAGCCGTTTTTATGTAATTCATAGGCAAGGTCTATTGGCGAGTTGTTGTCCAATTCGTGCTCTTCAACCTTTTTTTTTTTTTTTCGTACTAGTGAATAGTGATTGCGCAGAGCAAATGATGCGGGCCATCAGCCTTATGTCCAGCTCGGCTCATATAGTCATATTTGATTTTACTTCTGGGCATTTTGGCCTGTCAATATTTTAGCTTTGCGTGAGACAGGCCATTTTGATTCCACAGTTCACACGTTCCTTTAATTAATCATCCACACATGCATTACTTTCAGGTGCATGACACTGCCCGACAGGTTACGATAAACAATTACAAACCAATGTATTTACGAAGACGCTGGTTTAGACCAGAGGCGTGAACGTGTTGATGAGGAGTACTACCTCATCTAGTGTGGGCAACTCAAACCACAAAGAAAGCGATGTGCCCCTCCCAAGGGTTTTTACCCAAGAGATAAATTAAATCCACACCATAACGACGACCATTGTTACTAATAATGATTTTCTAAGTCGCCTTGAATAGAATGCCACTATATTGAATTTATGTTACAGAACAAATAATCCCATATTTCAATTTGTCCATGTTTAATTGGACTCAAAATTGCAGCCCCAAGCTGTGATTTCTAATCGTTTGAATATGTAGCCCAAAATTACTGAGAATTTGATGGCTAGGCAACTGATGTGATTTCATCTCCTTTTGGTTCTTCAAATTCAGGAACAACCCACTTCTTCACGTGCTGTTGAGCCAATGTTACCTGCAGATGTGTTGGAGACGAGTAAGTTTGTGAAACTGTTCTTTAGGATCAGTAATTTACTTTGCTTACACACAAATGACATGACAGATTCAATTTCAGAAAACTAACATTTTCACCCTTCTAAATTCTAATTTCGTCTTTAGGATCGTAGGTTTAATAAATAGCTATAGCTCTTGTCTTTGATGGCTGCTCACTTAACATTTGGTGTTAGAGCCAAGCTTGGGAGGGATGACATATAGGGTGCCTTGCTTAATATTAAGTACAAACATGGCCAAAAGCTAGCATTGGAAACGTGACAGAAAGTTAGAGTAGGCTTTTGAGAGGTATTGACTGGATAGTCAATTCATGGGATATCCAATATATGCAGTCTACAGAGTTTTCACATGAACTAAAATTGAACATTGTTCATTAATAAAATTATATTCATATGAGAAATACATTCTAAACCCCAAAAGCATCAAAATTCCACTCAACAAGACGCTTAGCTAAACTCGCACGAGATGTCAAAGACCCTAAACCAACACACAATAAGCCAGTTCAAAGAAAGATATTTAGGCAATAATCCGCTCACCTGTTTGTCCCAATCGGTTCTCCAGGTAATAATGAGGAGCACAATAGTCTGAACCGCTGTGCCAATCAACATTCCAATCCAAATACCCTACAGAGAAGAGTTTAAGCAGGATTAGTTAAGCTTCATACAAGCATCGACATCTTTCACATTAACTTAAAGATTTCAAGTGACATGCACAAGTAATATGGATTTTTAGTTAAAAATGGTATTGACATTCACTGAAGTGTTGCATCCTGATCTTTATATGTTTACTGAATTGCTGTTTAGAGCAAACTGATATTACAGCATGTCCTCACTGACATTCCTTGCAACGAGAATAGACTGCTATGTGCTTAAAACTGCTCCTGAACGCCTTATTACCTAAAAGTTCTCAGTTGCGCAAACCTATAGATAATTGAGTTTCAGATATCCTTCCAATTGGTAGAGATACCCATAATTTTTTTATGGGAAGACTTTGGAAAAACTTCACTTCCTAAGCACTTAAGCAAGAAACATCTAATCCATACCATGGATGTATGTCAACAACTAAGAATTTAAAATAGATGAAAAGAGTTCAGTTTTATTGACTAGCACAAGCTGCTGGCCAACATAATCTAGGCATAATTGGTCCAAGCATGCACCAGCCAGACTGCTATATGTGTTCATCATTGGCATTTTCTTTGTATAATAATTAGCCAAAGATGGGATAAGCAGTTTTTACTGCTCTGATATTTCTTCCTTCTCTTACTTTCTAGTTTATTTGAGTTAGGAAAATGCAATAATAATATTAATAAATTTTAATTTATTTTATTTTATTTAAAAAAAAACAGACTAACAACTACGCAATAAAACATTCTAATTTTCTGCTTTAAAATAAAAATGGTAACGTACTGCAAGTACAGAGTAACATAGCTTACCGTGACTTGGAGATGCAACAAATAACCAAGTACAACTCCGAGGGGGATTCCTATCAAATAATAACAGGCTAAGTTCACATAAGCTACAATGCTTTGCCAGCCAGCGCCAACCGCAACCCCTGTCAAAGAAAAGAAATATCAAAGATGAGACAGTTCCAATGAAAGTTCATCGATCTAATAACCCAGCCTAAGAATGTAATTACTTTATATCACCTTGTCCACCTTGGTTAAAAACGATAAAAATTTTACATGAACAATGATGCACTAACGTCCCTGTCACACTCATAAGAAATGAATTTGCTTGCTCTTCATCCAATATGGGAGGTAGAAGCCAATGGGTCTTAATTTAGTATATGTTCAGTTATTCTCTTAAACAGACATGTCTGTTGACGGACATGTTCTTCGAAAGCTTATATAGTGTCGTCCGTTAAACAAGTTAATAAGCCATAAATTAAAAAGTTTTGGACGACACTATATAAGCTTTACAAGATACTATATAAGCTTCCCAACAACATGTCCGTCAACGGACATGTCTGTTTAAGAGAAGGGATGTATACATATGTATATATATTTATATATATGTGTGCGTGTGTGTGTGTGTGTGTTAATATATATAGAAACCAATGATTTCCTTTTTTTATGATCAATAAAGTATAGTTTTATATTTATGAAACCAATGATCACCCAAAAGAAAATTAAAGGGTGAAGAAATATGGGTGTTTGTTACAAGAAATTTATTAATGAAGTCCAACTAACTAAAAGCAAATAAATAGAAGGCGTTGCATTTGAAAATTTTCTAAGCTAATGTTAGGAACTAGTCTATTATTGTTATTAGGAAAATATGGTTATTTCTATTAAGAGTCATAACTGATTTAGGAAATTGAGTCCAAGTAGAAGTCGACTATAATTCTCTACTTAAAGAGAATGATTGTAATTTAGTTTTCAGTTCAGAAATAAGATTAAGAGTTTAAGGTAGTTCGATCTCATATCAAAAGATCAATTGGTGATTTGATCTTTACTTCAAAAGCTCAATTTAGGGTTCTTAATTAGTTTTGGTTGAGGATTCTATCACTATATTATAGAAGATTGCTGATCAATAGAATATCTAGTTTTTTACATGTTTAGGGCCAGTGATTTGATGGTTCTGGTTGCGGCTTTATGGAAGGAGCACCACTAAATGATGGTTAGGCGGAAGGAAACATCCAGTAAAACACTTGAGTACTGGACCACTATCTACATGCGTTCAGGGAACTTAGCTCATTCAAAATGCCCTCATGTATAAGGAAGGGCCTTTAATCACGAAACAGTCACACGTTTGCAAAAGTAAATAAACAAAAGATACCAACATCACCAATAAGGTTCAGCCGTGCGATATTCAGATCAGAGTATTAGTATCACACTATACATGAAATAGTTATAAGATAAAGGTCAGGAGAGGGATGCCACCTGAGAGAACTGGTTGAACACTGTTTAGAAGTATGGAGCAAGCCAATAGAGGTGAAAGGCGACCAACTTCTTTTGCAACCTCTTCACTATTAGTGAATATGTAAGCCAGGCGACCTCGGAATAAAAGAAAAAACACAAATAGCACAATTCCAATAGACAGTGATGTGAGCACTGTCACAACAATTGAAAACTTTGTGGCTTTTGAGCTCCCTCTTCCAAGTTCATTTGACACCCGCACACTGGTTACACCAACATACGAAGCACCCTTAGAAGAGATTAATAGTTATTAAAATGTGCAAGGAAGAAGCTACGCATTAACTCAAAACTATCAAAGTTTACATGGTTGAAATAGGAACCTCTTTAAAATTTAAAAACAAACTAAACACATAAATGCCTGACCCGTCCCATTCACATCACTATGTAGAAACTACCAACAGAGTAATATTATTTTTCAGGATAAGAATATTTTCCAGAACACCTACAACAACAACAACAACACAAGTGAAAATAGTGTCCTACTCACATTTTAAATCAAGTAAGGACCACTTCAATGGGAAAAGCAAAATACTACAACAAAATCCTTTCCTCGTTAATTTAAATATTGAAGATTTTAACACCATATCCTATTACACATGCATTTTATTTTATTTTTTATTGGCAAGCCTGTTTTAAATGAGATCAGTAACTCTTTGATGCTAGCGGGGTTCGAGCCCCTGGTATCATCACCCAAAGGTTTTACCGACTTTGCTAGTCGGCACCTTACACATGCAATTGATAACAAAGAGAATAGTAATGATAGATCAAGTGGGACATTCTTTTCTATTGTTGGATCAAGTGGTGTTTTGACAGTTTTGAGTAAGTGCTGGTTTGATGACTTTTGATATGGCGGATCCCTGTTTATCTCAAAAAAAAAATATGGTGGATCCCTTGAAAGAATAGCTCCTAGAAGTCTCTCCAGTGACTGACAGAGTGCCAGGTAGGATTCGTTAGGTATCATTAAAAGTTAATTTCAGGAGGAATACGATGGCTCAAGACACTACTGTGAAGTCCTGCAGTACATGAGAGGGGATTTCAACACGAGCAGATTTGGGAAACGAAACGCAAAACAAGTGGCAGTTTGATTTACAGCAGTATGAAAAAACTTTAATGCAGTACTTAGCAACAATGGTTGCTGGTCAGTGACCACCTCAAGAATGGAGGCTTCTTTTACTTGGTCTATTTCACAAAAGTCGATTGGGTTTAGAGCTGATTTGACTTGAGTCAATTTATTTTTTTGTTACTTGCGCAGTGGACCTGACCTTGAAACGCAAAATCGCGTGGGACCAAATTAAGCTTGTTTCTTTTCTAACAGAAGCATTTGTTTCATGGATATCATACAACTACAGTAGTACTTGATTAAGGATTATTTTCAAGCATGTTGAAAGGAATGGTATGCGCATCTGATAGAAATTCACTAGAAGATTACACTACGTACAGAACTCCCATCCACGTAAGCATATTGAATATCATCAGTTGAGACAAAACATCAAATGACCAAAAACCGAATATGAAGGAGAACAACAGAGAAGTATGAAAGACAAGTACCTTGCTGCAGCCAAAAAACCCAAAGCTATCATCATCTCCCACCCATTGATATTAAGGCTGTGATGATCACATATGTTCTGAGTTACTTGAATATGAAGAAATTCATACAACAATTTAAACAGAAAAACTAAAGCTCAATAAAGATATGTGAAACTCAGATGTACCATATGGAGAGAGCATCAATGGCAACTTCAGCATTTTTCATATTTCCAGTTAGAAGAACCAATATTGAGTTGTACCAGAGCTCAAGACTGTTACAAAGTGCAAACACATCATCAGTACAAGTGTACAACAATCATTTTATTGTTAATGAGATATAATTAGTTCTTAATGAACATGACAGCATATTGTTTCTCTAACAAAATGTAAAGTGGCCTACTTTATTATGTGATTCATCCCAAGCTCCCAGTGGCTACAAGGCCATATCTAGATATCTGGTGAGATGCATCACCTGCTCTTTTGTTTTGTTTTTACATTTGTTGCAGGCCATATCTAGACAGAATTCTACAACATGGTGCCTACATATCATCAGCAAACGAGAATGGAATATTCATATGACTGGTTGTGTATCTTTTGAATCGTTATATGAAAATACTTTAGGTATTGAGTTGTAATTTCTTTACTGGTAATAGGTTGGGCCTAGCCAGACAGCTTTGATTCCTTTGAAGTTCATTAATGAGGCCAGAAAGGACATGGGGTAAATTATCAGGAATAGCATTACTCTTCTGTCATTATAAAACAAAGTATTATCAGATACATCGTGGTATATAT
Organism: Coptis chinensis; assembly: GCF_015680905.1. Classification (NCBI taxonomy): domain Eukaryota; kingdom Viridiplantae; phylum Streptophyta; class Magnoliopsida; order Ranunculales; family Ranunculaceae; genus Coptis; species Coptis chinensis. The sequence continues at coordinate 84,015,762 of NC_141464.1, forward strand.
GTATATACGGCCAAAAACCATTAAATGATTAAAATGTCTTCAGTGTATTAGGGGAGCAAGAAGCAGGACAAGAAGTGATGAGTGGGAACCTAGTCAGGGTGCCAAAGTTACATACAGATCCATATACACCCCCTTTTGTTGGTTGCTAAAAAAATCTCTTTACATTAACAAAATTCCATTTTACCAATCTCAAAAAAAAAAAAAAAAAAAAAAAAACTACAAGCATTTTTTTTAGGTCATTGGAATTGCTCGCCTTACTAAATCTTGAGAAAAAAAATCAAAAAAATCAAATTGAGAGTAAATTTATGTATTTCAGGATATAGTCTGCAAAATAACATATAGTTTTAAATGTTGTATGCATATGGTTTCTGGGAGTCAGTTCATATTTTTTGTTTTGGGGAGTCGGTTCCTATTAAATGACAAGTGTCATCGTCGATCCTGATGTTTTCTCCCTCAGGGTTTTACCTTTTCCATCTTTTTCTACCAGCCAAAGTTCTCTATTTCCATGTAGCTTATAAGTAACCACCAATCTATTTGCAAGCTCAACATGTGTAATCTATAAAGCTGCTGGCCTATAATCTTTTTGGGGAGAAACATGTTGACAAATCTCAGCGTACTATAAACTTACGACATATTTTGGGCGGCTGCATAAGTGCATAATGTTAAACAAGAAACAAACAGCTTACCAGACCATGGCACCTGAAGATAGAGAGAGCTTGACGACCAGCCAAAGATCCTTAAAAGCAAGCCACGAGAACCCCTTCCATGTATCGGGGCACCCCCCACCAATGACGAAAATAAGCTGACCAACGTTTGGAATCCAGTAAGCAAGTATGGTGGATATCATTGCACCGGGAACACCCCACTTGTACTTAACTGTGAGAAGCCAGGAGAAGAAAACATGGATGATCAGTGCAGCAGCAGCCAGATAAGTTATGATCATGTTCTTGCTTTGTGCTTGAAGATACATCTGGCATGTAAAGGACACCACAAAGGCAAATATCACAGGTATTAACCACAGAGAAATGTAACCAGCTACATTTGCTATAGCTTCTTCCTGCCCTAGTAGCTTCAATATTGGAGTGCAAAGGAGGAAGAGTGGAATAAGAATCACTGAGCAGATTGTCAAAACAATCCAGGATCTCTGAAGGTAGATGCCTAACATGTGTTGTTGCTTTGCCCCATATGCTTGCCCACATAGTGTTTCTAGTGCACTTGCCATGCCCAACTGCACATTTCAGTTTATTGGCATACATGAGACACGATATTGAAAGGAATGTGTGCCCTCAACAGGTAAGCTAAGAATTGGTGTAGGTGTAAGTTCAGGTGACCAACTGAAAATATTAGAACTTGGTTATCATATTCCATTTTAAAGACCCTAGTCTTTTACAATATCGCTAGATAAATTATTCTTGTAGAGGACAAGTTTTAAAGTTCATTTTAAAACAAAATCTACCCACGACTAGATCGCAATAAAGATGTCAGCTATTCACGATATGGGTTTATCAATTGGATTTGATAACCTCTGTACTCAAGATATAGTAGGACCCTATTGATCAATGGCAAATAACCTTCAGGTACACAAAATTATAGATATAGTAGCTAGAGTTTGTGACTTTAATTTAAAATAACTGGATGTTGGACGGAGAAGGAAATGTTCACGTACCAAGATGCCATTAACAAACCTCAAAAGCACAGTTTGTACCAGAGCATAAGCAGCAAGTTCTGTGGAACCAATGTGTCCGATAAAAGCTTGGCTAATAACCGTGACTCCAAACGTTGAAAATCTAGTGAAAATAGCAGGTCCTGCAACCACCCATAACTTTTTGGTCTCATCTAGTACCTTGGTCTTCAATTTCACCTCACTCTCTACTTCGGCCTCTTTCCCTCCCAAAAGCCTTGTGCTTAAATCATTGTTCTCCATTTCGATCGTCACACTCTTATGTCAATATATCATCTGCACCATTGCAAAAACAAGACCAGTGAATTTTTCGTCACAAAAACGAAAGTTAGGACAAACAAAATGTGTATTGCCATGTCTAAATTAAAGGCAGTAACCACCACCCACTACTAATGACAATATAGATATGTATATCCACATGATCAGTGAGTGAGTAGAGTTAAAATTAACATACTTCCACGTGACATGAAACGGCTGACTATCCCAGGCCACTGAGGTCACAGTCACCCATGAAACTCGGCCACCGAGATAGGGTCAAGTACTTGTCCAATTCCAACACGAGTTCTCACTTCCTCCGCATAAAAGATTTTTTTTAAATAATAATAATAATAATGAACTAATTGCTCTCTCATTTGAAGCAGTGTGAAATGATAATTCATTTCGTTAACAGCAAACGTTTAACAACAAGTAAATTGGATGTGACAAGTTGTTTTGATGAACACAAATTATTAAACCAGTATAACTGGTGTAAGAATTCGCTTCGGACTGAAATAATGAAGATGGATAAAGGAAGAAAACTTACTACGTACATGGCAACGAAGATGGAGATAGAATGTGGACTATAGTAGCCTTCCCTGGCCACACTGAGAAACGAAAGGTCGAAAACAAAGTAATGAAAGCTGATCAACTATATAATGTAATAATGTATGCACTGGAAATGAAATGAAACTTACTCACTCACTACGTAAATAAAATAGGCTAAATTTATATATTTATTTGTATGCCTATATATGTATATGCTTGGAACTATTGTAAAAAACAAGAGGTCTAAGCCACGTACAAGGTTCCTTTCGTTTTGATAACAATCTCTCGGCTAGATTTGAGTCAAACATCAGAAATGAGTCAAATGACCAACTCGGGATAGAAGCAAATCTAGTTATTATGGTGGGACTATTTTTTTTTTTATTAATATTTTATTTTATCTTTTTTATTGAAAATGGGTTTAAGCTAGTTTTTATAATTATTACAATTCTCTTTAGCCCTCAAAAAATGGCCGGCCAGAGTTTGTTACAAAAACCCCCTTGTGATATTTCCATTGAAAAAATTAAAATAAATAAACACGCGGCATTAGAAGTGACTGTCGCGCCCCATCTGCATCCGAAACTGCAAATTTACCTCTATGGATGCGCCTAGACAGTTTATATATCTATATTTGCCTCCACTGAGATATGATTTTTGGTGAAATTCCAAATGGTGGAGGCAAATATACATTTGATGCCTCCACTTAAATATGTTCTAACATTACATAGGCACCTCATCCAATTATGGTGACAGTGGTGATGATGTTTGCAATCCTACCATTTTATGAAGTGATGTATGTTTCCACATAATATATACCAATTGTACATACTCAAACGTTAGTCAATTAATGTCCTCTTTAGACGACCATGCATGTAACTGAAAAAGTGTGTCAATTAATTGATGAATAATATCGCATATCAAGGGCCACAAATAAAAACATTCGACCATCAATGTATTATGTGGTCTACAAGTCTGTTGAAAGCGATATTAAATTTAAATTATCACCTCAGTCTAGAATCTAAACTCTTGTTAAGTTGTTGGCAATATAATATTATGCCCAATAGTCTACAGTTCGTGCTATGCAAAAAAATATATGGTGCGAGTCTTAGTCTTGCACGTGTCTTTATTTGCGAATAAATTGGACTTGAGGAGGTGTTGCTAAATAATTTAAACATAATTATAAAAATTGTTGTTAATGAACTAGATATAGGAACTAGATTAGGAACATGTTTTGTTTTTATATAGTGCATGAAGGGGTTACAAAATATAATTAAATAAATGTAGTAAAAAACTACATATTTCACAAGTTTTGGGTGTTCCGACAATCTTATAGTGTAGATATTTTGTCGTATTATTATACACTTACTAGTTACTAAGGGTTGCAGGTTTTTGTTAATTGCACACTTGTGTTTCTTGCTAACTATGTACTTATCATATTAACATAGAGTTATAGCAACACCCCATGCGTTATTTTATTTTTCTGACCATTTTTTACCAGTACTTAACTAATCCAACACGCAGTGGAATTTACTTAATAAATATTAAATATATATGATTTGCTTACATTCCTCTTCAATGCACTTGTTTAGGATTTTTCAAAATTTTAGAATGCATTTTAATGCCTTTCAAATTATTAAACATATATATTTGTCTATATATCAATGTTTCTTATATAGTTTTTTTAAATCACTAAGTTCCATATACTCCTAAAAACTTCCTTTATAGAGTCTATAGATTTAACCATTTTCTAAAAATGTTTGAAATGTATGTCACATTCTCAAAAAGTATATTTGAAATTCAAATATCTCAGTGTTGAACTCTAAGGTTAAAACTTACACGTGAGTCGATGTTTTTTTGCAAGGTAGTGAGATTTGTAAGTTATTGCTTCTAAGATAGAAAAAACAATATGAGAATGATTAAGAGACATAATATATATTTTAAAATAAGATGCATGGTGAAGTGTAAATTAAAAATAATAAATAAAACATAAAAATAATAACAAACGAACTTTCCATATGTGTGCAAGGCCTAGATCACCCGTATTAGTATTGAGTACGTCCTACGCACACTTTTATTATATGCGAGGGGGCTTACATAAGAAAATAAAATATAAAAAATGATGGGGTTTTAATTCTACAACACTTTTTCTTTTCTTTTTTTGGTAAAAATAGATGTGTGGAGCCCACGTGATAGAGAAAACTAGAGATGGCACTGAAGCGAAATTGTATCGCCACAAAATATGAATTTCTTTGTTAATTTCTCGACAACTCTACACAACAAACTCACTTAACTTTTGGGCACCGGTTAAAAGTTTCATGTACTCTTTCTCATCCCCAATCTTAGGTGCCCCCTCATAAAAAAACACTGATTTCATGTGGTAACCTACAGTAGCCAATCTTCCAACAAGCCGCATATATACCGGGGTGCTTTTAGGGTCTCGAGTGGACATTGAATGACTATTGTTTTATCTCGTACGCATCAAGTCATCAATAGCACTAACCGTCTCATATAACAAATCATGTTTTGTTTCTCCATCCATTTTCCATTGTTGATTTTTTTAACATTGGCCTCGTGATCATTGACGCAAGTCAAATGACGAGGCAATACGACCAGTTTGCTCCCCACCATGGAGAATGGAGAGAGCCCCAACAAGCGAGGAATCCTATTTGCCGTCCAAAAGGGTTTGACCCAATAATGATCCAATTAACTTATTGCACCTATTGAAAACCATAATTGCGAAAGCCAATTAGCTTTTAGAGTATGTAAAACGTTTGTGGCTACCATCGACAAAAAATTTGCATGCAAATTCATTGTCGACGGCAACCTTGTTTACATAATCTTTCATATCTTGCATGACTTTGTCTAAGGTGGGATCGAATCATTTGTGTTTTATAAACTTCAACAAATAGTCATTCACAAACTCTTGACAGTTGGAATAATTGGGCCTATGGGGTGTGTGTGATAACAGTGATGAAGTAATATTTGTTTAGGAATGATACATTTTGATTTTGAAAGTATCCGCCCCTTAGGTCACCAAACTATGACGAGAGTTTCACCTTTTGAAGCGCCAGCGTAGGGTGACCGGGCCAGGCCTAGTCAGAAAGGCTTTGATGGCTCAAGGTTCATATTAGGGAAATGAGAGCGAGGAGAAGCCAGGGAACTACACCTATGCTAAAGTAGCACTACTCTCCCTATCGGTCGAGATATTTTAGAACCTGCTTTGATCAAAGTCACTTTTTGAAAAGTAAAATTTACTGGTCGGAGTGTTAGGTTAAAAATTTGAGACGACGGCTTGGTTTGTTAGCTTTGTTTTATAACAAGGTTAATATATATGATTTGTTTCCATTCATATTCAATGCATGATTTTTTTAATTTTTAGAATGCATTTTAATGTCTTTAAAATTATTAAACATGCATATTTGTCTATATATCAATGTTTATTATATAGTATTTTAAATCCCTAAGATCCATATATTCCTAAAAACTTTATTCATAGTCTATAGATTTAACCATTTTCTTAAAATGTATGCTACATTCTTAAAAAGTCAGTGTGAAATTAAAATATCTCATTGTGTTTTCTAAATTGTTGACTCTAAGATTAAAACTTACATGGGAGTCAATGTTTTTTTTTTAAAAAGGTGATGAGATTTGTAAGTTTTTGCATTTGAGATAGAGAGAACAATCATATAAGAATGATTAAGAGAAATAGATACGATTCGAAACTCTGATTCGATGACAAAACAAAGATCAATCAAACATTTTGTATTTATAATTGGAATATTATATATTTCCTAAAAAATGTTAAACACCATATTTAGAGCGTTTTTACCAATAGGTCCATGTATGGAAGCTAATTTCGTTCGATTGATATATATCGTGCGAAATTTGGCGAGAATATCAGTGGTCATGACACATGAGGCTTGCAGAAGACATTTGGTCGGTTTTGGGAACCGTATAAAAGTCGGCAAAACTGAAGTAATAAAAATTCCACAATTCAGGTGTCGTCTCATTTTAGGTTTTGCGTCTCTCTCTTTATTTCCCTTTTCTTTTTCTCACTTCACACTCCAAAAAAAAAAAAAAAAAAACAAAAAAACAATTCCGTGGAGAATCTTCTTCTTCTATGTAAGACCAACATTTTTTTTTATTATGCTTAAATGTTTCGATCGAAATTTAATATTGTTTGATACTGTTTTTGTAATGCCGATTGATATTTAGATCGTTTTTTTATTCTTGATTTACTATTTCGATCCATACCTGTGGTTGATTAACATCACTCTGCTTAATCTCGTTGATTCACCTTTGGATTTGCAATACTGTAATCTTACTTGTTTATTTATTCAGTTTTGATTGCTTTAAACTATTGTTTCCTGATCATCATTGTTGATTCGAGCTTATAAATACCAACCATAATAAATATATGTGTTGTCGGAAGCGATTTCAGTTTGCTATAAATGTGTCCAGATGTCGATTAATTAGCAATCGTATACGCCCTTTTTCTATTGGTTAATAAGTAGTGATTTGGATTTGGTTTGAATTTATAACTATTTTTTTTTTGACTGAATTTATTCGATTTGTTGCGATATTATGGTAACAAAATCTACTGAATGACGTGGAATACAAATGTGGCATAATTTATTTGACCTATTCACCAAGTCATTTAGTTACTTAAAATCCCAAGGAAATTTCAATATAAACGGGACAAAAAGTCATTTAACTTTTAGTTGATAACTGAGAAAGTTATTGAACAATCAACAAGTAAGTATGTGAAAATTCAGGGTACAACTGATATATATATATATATATATATATATATATATATATATATATATATATATGTATGTATGTGTAATGCTAGAGTCGTCCACTTGACTTGTAGCATCTCAAGCGTAGTCATTCCCAATTTTACAAAGGCAAGATATCTATCTAATAGTAGCGACCTCATTAGAAAAATTCTCTACACCCTTTTACATATACAATTTATCAGCTGAAACAAGAATGCGTCAGTAGGGTTATCTAATTGGGATGATTACCATAGAGAGAGCGTATTCAGATACTAAGGGATATCTCCACAACATATAACAAACATCTATTTTGGTTGAATTCGACTGCTGAAAATTGGCATGGCTGTGGTATTTGTCCATGCTATTTCTGGGATCTCAGCAGATGCAGTATACCACAGTACTTTGTACCATGCTCCATACAAAAGACGTAATCGTTTACATGATGCAGTAACTGCATCGACAGACGATTTGCGGAGAGCCGTTTAATCACTTTAATCTATGAAAAATCCCCGTAAGTACGGATTATGGGCCATGAAGAGTGCAACTATGGTTGGGGATAAATGTCATTTACTTCTTCAATTCTGTAGACTTCCATACATGTTAAGATTTAGAGGTCAGTACTCTATACGAGATTTTCAGATTATATGCATTAAACAAGGGGAAAATATTTGCAATGAGGCGATGTTTTGAAATTGCGCACCCTAAATTTAATACCAAGACTGGGGTAAATTTAGCATTTTCATTTCAACGGGCATTTGCCATCACAACCTAGATGTTAGATTGTTAATGACATTTCCCACAATTCTGTGTTTGAGATTTCATTGCTCTCCTTATTTCTTTTTCTATCATAGTTGTAGTCGGTTGTCATTTTCCTTTTACATGCGTGTTTATATTTCGTTGGAACGCTGTCTCTTTTCTTTTGATAGAATGTTTCTGTAAAGATAGGTGGCCCTTTATTTGTTTTATGGAAATATTCATTTATCTTTGTACCTTTTGATTCTCAATGAGAATCTTCTATTTCGTGATGTATATATATTTTGATCTTTTAACTTAATTGTAATTTTTGCAATTTTTCTTCTCAGGGACAATGCGTAATTAGTCGAACCAGTGCTCCTATTGTGGAGGAAATTCCTATTCACGAGCCAGCTTCACAAGCCCTTTTTCTTTTGAGTCCACTTTTATATTTTGAGCGTCTATTGTAACATGGAACAGTTTCAGATTGATATATAGAATGCTATACATTTGTAAATAATCCAACTTTACTGTGGTAGTACTATTCATTTCAGCTTTTCAACTTGGTTGGCTCTCTGATGTTTTGAATTGAAATGGGAATTGTTGCACATTGCTGTTTTTTGCTAAACATATCACTGCATCTTGTGGTAAATTTGTAGATGTTTCATGGATATTCGTGGAATGGAGAAACAGTGACTTCTCTTAAGGTGGATTCTTAAATTAGCTGATTTTTTTTGGAACCAACATCTGACACCAATGGAGAGCTTAGCGCAACTGGAAGCATTGTGTGATAGGCTATACAATTCACAGGACTCAGCTGAACGAGCGCATGCTGAGAGCACTCTGAAATGCTTTTCTGTAAACATTGATTATATATCACAGTGTCAGTACATCCTGGACAATGCATCGACTCCGTATGCGTTGATGTTGGCTAGTTCGAGTTTGCTAAAGCAAGTGACGGAGCACAGCCTCTCTTTGCAGCTTCGCCTGGATATCCGTAATATTCTCATTCTAGTTTCGCATGTTTATGCATAACTTTTTGTTTCAGGATGAGTTTGTAGAAGTGGCTCCATTCTCTGGCGAAGCCGAATTCCTTTTTGTTTGTCCTATTACTTATAAACTTATAATGGTGTTACTGTTTCATGCAACTCGCGGCTTTATATTTTCCAATTATGATATCTATTTAATGCATGAATAAATTTAAAATGAACGTGATAAACTTACTTGGCAGTGCAGATGTTTTACATACTATCATGCTTGAGCCAGAGTTGTATAATTTTGACAGATGAAGTTTTCAAGTCCATGACCACCCTGATACTTTTAATATGTAATAAATTTATTTTCATTTACATATTTTCTAAACTCATTTATCTGCGCTATCTGAAGGAAACTACTTGATAAATTATCTGGCCACCAGAGGACCTGAATTGCAGCCTTTTGTCATTGGATCACTAATTCAACTCTTTTGTCGAGTTACAAAATTCGGATGGTTTGATGACGATCGATTCAGGGAGGTGGTCAAAGAGGCAATGAACTTTTTGAGTCAGGTGACACGACTTTTGTTCTTTCTTTATTATTTTTTTGGCCAGTAAGATAAGTGTTCATATCAATCTGGTGTTCCTTGCTTGTATGGTCTTATCTTGCTGTGCAGTTTGGTTTATGTAGATGAAAGTATAGCTATCCTTTGAGTTTCTTCTTATTAGCAAATATAAAAAGTTCACACATATTTTGCCTTTGAATTGTAAGACCGACCTTGCCGACAAACTGTTTTGGTCGGATAGCGATATGTTTGTACTATATTTCCGTGGCAAAGAAAGAAAAGAAAATTCTTTTCAAGGGCTCTGGTTGTTTCTTGGTAGTTGGTCTTGCTGTCAATATTTTTTATCAAAGATGACCGATATTCAATAGGCGTGCCACTTCCAAACTACAATGAATTATTCAATTTGCCCCCTTATTCATGACTTTTGAGTTTTCATTGGGATTGATGTCAGGACATGATCACACCCTTACCCCTTTAAGGCCAATATTTAACCTACAAGTTGAATTATATCAGTCCTATGTATAAAGGATGTCTTAAGGACTTTAAGGCCACTTAATATGAAGATATATTTCCATTAATTATTCTGCAGTTATATCCAATCCAGACTTTTGATAGTATATATTTAATGCATAATGATGCTATTGTGAAAGCATCTGGACAGATGCAGATAGTTTTGCTCTTTATTAGATTACCAACTATTTTCTTTTAGCTGCAATTAAAACAAACACAAAATTGCTGGTGTAAATGCAATTGAAGCTTAGCTAGACTTGATTACAGGCTTAAGATTTTTTAGAAACAGTTTACATGAAGCTCCTTTTTGTATAAGTCATTGTTCTCAGTTCTCACACGGATCCAACTTCTTTTAACCTTTATATTTGTGATTACTTTTTGATCAGGCTACATCAGACCACTATGCGATTGGGCTGAAGATATTAAGTCAACTCGTGTCTGAAATGAACCAGGTTTGTCACGTCAATGGTTCTTATAAATCTCGAGTGGAAATGGTATATAACGTATGTTCGATTGAAAATATATCCTTTTATTGCTTTTTGAAGAATATTAGTAAATTACTGCTCAATTGTGGAACTGTTGCTACAAGTCATATGGAGAATTTTTGTTGCAAGTCATATATCCTTTTAACGTGTGATGTGAGTAGAGTACTAAGAGTCATCTAACTTTTCTTATGTAACTTTGCATGTGGTGCCACACTACTTAATGTAAATAGTGGGTTTATATTAGAAACACCCTCACTTTCCTTTTTTGTTTCTTTCCTTTCCTTTCTTTTTTTGTGATTGATATAACCCAATCCAATAAAATAATTCAAGAATTTACAAACATTAGAGTAGGAGCCCAACAAAGTTACACAAATTAAAAATTAGCTGCTTACTTGCTAGCCAGTCAATCAATTAGGGTCACATAACTAGTGTTATGGACCTTTGAAACAAATGCCAGAGCGTTTTTAGATATATAGCATTAATGACTCTTGTCTTCGTGAATGCGAGGATAAGGGGACAGAGGCCAGTTGAGAATTTAAGGATTTCTCTGATGTGGAGGGGATGTCGGAATTGACTTTGATTGATAGGCTGGACAGTGTAGGCAATTTGGGGTGGCAGTTTGGAGTGGCTGCTGGGTTTGTTCTGTGCTTATTCTGGGTTCCCTCTCTGTGGAACATTGGGTTCAGTCTGTTATTTTTCATTCGGTTGTTTAGCTTTTATTTTGTTGCTTGTTGGTCTTTGTATTTTTCTTTGGTTCTTTCTTTGTTGTTTTGTTAGGGCTCTGGTGTTTGGTGTAGGGGTAGGGCTCTGGTGTTTGGTGTCCTGGTCCTAAGAATTAGCTACTGGTTGATCTTAGGTGTTAATGTAATTGAACAATTTTATCTATATATATTGGTTCTTATGGGTCAAAAGAGAAACAAAAATGTCTCTTTTCTTCGTAATATTACTCGCATTTTTGAATTTCAATATTATTTGGCTGAATTGGGCCTAAGACTTTAGTCTTTTTGAAAAAAAAAAAAAAAAAAAAAAAAGTTTGATGTTATCCTTTTGGTTATAGCAGTGAATACATTTTATCTATAACGAAAAAGAAACTCCGGCTATTGACTAATTAACGCCCCTCTGTTCATTTCTCATCTCCTATTTTTTTCAGCCGAATCCAGGATTACCGTCAACGCATCATCGAAGGGTCGCATGCTCTTTCAGGGATCAGTCTCTCTTCCAAATATTCCAGATATCTTTAACTTCATTGAATCAGCTGAAAAATGATGGTAATGAGCTCTATCTTACTTCTTAGTTGTAGAGATTGCCATCAAAGTACCAAACTATATTATTATTTTTGTACCCTTTCCATTTTATTCTTGTTGAAAACAAATTTTAGAGCCGAACCAAAGCGAGTTGTACTTGCTGGCTCAATTTTCTTGTTTATTTATTTATTTTTTATAATTGTATGTATACATTGAATATCAAAAGTAAATCACACGAACGTAGTAGATGACAAGCGCGGTGCAAATTGTGCTGCTAGTTCTTTCTAAATGGCAAAACCTATACTCCTAAACAGTTTTCACCTTGTTGAAAAACGAATTTGTAGATTTAATTTATTTTAGCAATTATTTAATGTTTCTAATCTCTGCAAATTTCTTGCTGAGAATGTACATTTTCATTTTTCCCACCAGAAAGTTTCATTTTTCAATAAAAAAAAAGTTTCTTAAAGGAAACCCAACTGAGATATGGTTACTACAGAAATAGGCAGAAGCTAAATAACGATTGTGTCTTGAATCCTTTTGCTATAAAAGAGATCAGGATAGACTACTCTTTACTTGAGAACAACTCCCCCTCCCTACACACACACACACACACCAACAACAACAACAACAACAAAAATCTCCCTCCCTCTTTTGCACTTTTGAATGGGAAAATGACATGGCGGAGAACATTTTTTATATTCTTTTAAATCTCACGTGTAACGTTTGTCTTTAATTATGTAAGTAGCATTAATTACAAATGGTGTCCTGTGGCCCACTGGTTAAGATTTGGGAGGTTGGGCCAAAGTCTTGGGTTCGATTCCCACCTTCATTGGGTAAAGGGAATTAAAGGGATTAGGGAATAAAGTTCTCACTTTTAAAAAGAAAAAAAAAAAGAAGAAGAACAAGCATCAATGGGCACAACAATAATATGTCTCTTCTGCTTTTTTGCAGTTGAAAGCAACAAGCATCTTTAGGTGTATCATTTTTTTGATGTTGATGTTCAATGATAGATTCACTGTTGGGTGTTTAGGCTATGATGGTTATGTTCTCTGTTTTCTTAGCTTCTCTTCCATTGTTGTGATGCACAGTTGCAAGCAGGTTGCAGGAACTGGCACTCTCGCTTTCTCTTAAGTGTTTGTCTTTCGATTTTGTGGGGACATCTCTAGATGAAAGTTCCGAAGAAATTGGTACTGTGCAGGTACAAGTTGATTCATTTGAATAGACATTTTTGTTTCAAATTTATCCCCCCCCCAAAAAAAATAAAAATAAAAAATCAATGAGAAGTTTGTTTGAAGATGAGATATGGATGATTCATGCTTCCTGTTCACTCACCACAGGTACCATCTTCTTGGAGGGCAGTCCTGGAGGATCCTTCAACTCTGCAAATCTTTTTTGATTACTATGCAATCACTAATCCCCCTCTCTCCAAGGAGGTTAGAATATTAAATATTTCTTTTTGTTTGCTTGAAGTTTTTCTCCCTAGGTGATCTTTGTGAGAGAAGAATCATTTTGTGGTGACTATAGTGCGAATTGCATTAGTGTCACATGTATTTATTTGTTATATACTTCCTCCACTGCGCTGCACTAGATCCTACAACATTCCGATAACCATTTTAGTTATTTTTTAATACTTTAGGCTTTGGAGTGCTTGGTGCGACTAGCTTCCGTAAGACGTTCTCTATTCACAAATGATACCGAGCGTTCAAAGTTTCTGGCCCATCTTATGACAGGAACTAAAGAAATTCTACAAACAGGGCAAGGTGGTACTTTCTTTTACTTGAACAACTGCTAGTTATGCTGCACTTTCCTTCTTTGTTTTGTTATGTTTTGTGGTCAGTCACTGATTGATGTACTATCTTGACAGATTTTGTTTAAAGCTTTTCATGCATACAATTATATGGCAACTTGTATTGGTTTTATATTTATTTTTCTGCAAGTATACATATAGTAGTTACAGAATAACAATAATTTTCCCCTCTTCATTAATTATTACATCTACATATCTCCACCGGCCTTGGGCTATGGGGAGATAGACCAAAAGTAATTGCACAACAACAAAATCTATATGGTGAAGTTCTTTCATGAAATATTGGACAAGCAATATGCTGGGTTGGTACTTCAGGACAATTAGATTATTGCAAACATTCTTTACATTATTGTTCCCTATAAACTTATAAAGTTACATTCTTTTGTTAAGTGACCTGCACACAATTGACAGTTGAATCAGACGGGGATGGATATCTTAAATCTTTGTCCACCTTACGACATTTTGTGTCAGTTAACCCGGTTTTATTTTTCATTTGGAGTACTTGTCTTCTGTCTTATGACAAGCATTGGGTTCAACCGCATATCATTTTGGAAGCTTTGAGAAATCAACTAATATTGGGAGTCCTTGCTCGGCCATGCATGATTGCATCCCTTTGTTTGAATTTTCTCTAATAATTGTAGTTTCTTTTTTCTAGTAGTGATTTTGTGTTTGTCTTTTCCTTTGTTGTATCTGAGTGGGATAGCTCATCCTACGTATTTTGACTTTATGGTTATATATACACATCACATTTTACCGATAAAAAAAAAGAGAGAAAGAAATCAACTAATATTACACACTTGCATCTAAGGCCAAGTGGTCACTGCAACACATTTGGAATATGGTTGGAATATGGGCATTGTAGAACTGTAGAAGGAAAGAAACAGAAAAGATGTTCAATTTGGAAAATAGATCCTTGGAATCGGGTCACCTAGGGATATGTATCTATAAACGTTTTAGATGCTGTTGACTGGCAGATCTGTCTGCTGTAGTTATTTCTTCCGAGCACGTATGGAAAAGTTTAAAGACCAATATCTGTATTGGAAATTAACTATTTAGTAATTTATTTTGGTTAACTCCTAGATTTCTACTTCTTTTTTATTTCTATCTGCCTCCGAGGCTAAGATCCATAATGTCTAGAAAGTAGAAACGAGTTGTACTGATGCCAAGACTAGGATTGAAGAACTTAAATACTTCTAAGATATAGCACTTAAACCAGAACTACCAGGATTACCCCTTGAAACGCCATTATGCCCGTTCAATCCAGTTCTGAAGGAAAACTCACCAGATAACATTTTACCAGTGCAACTTGACTTGGTATTCTATCGATTAAAAAAAAGCTTGGCTTCATCACCTGTTAGTTCTGATAGCTCGAGAAGAATCACCTTTCATTGAAACAATGCATATAGCTTTACAATTTTATCAGATGCAACCAGCTGTTTTTAGGTTTTAACTTCAAGAAAATCGTAGTTGCGTATAATTTACATAAAATACTGGTGTTAGTTTACTATCTGAAACTCCTTTAGATTGAAAGCATATTTTTGGTTCTACTCCCGTCGAATTGATAATGCCACGTAATGCTACTATTGGAAAAAAAGAGGTTATACTACCTCTATGTAAAAATGGCTGTGCAATGGAATAATTTTTACTTCCTTTTTGCTTTCTCCTTCAACTTTTAAATAGTTCAATATCTGAAAATGTGATTCAGGACTCGCTGATCATGAGAACTACCATGAGTACTGTCGTCTCTTGGGACGTTTTAAAGTGAATTATCAGGTATTATGTGCTTCTTTTATACATATTTACCTCTCTCTCTCTCCATGCTATGGATAGTGAATAGGTGCAGTATAGTTGTGTAAGCAGGATTAAATTTTACACAGATTTGAGTCAAAACGAATGCATTTTCTTCATTTGTTAAAAACACATTTTGTCCGAATGTGAAATGAGTATAATGAATTTTAATGAGGAAGAGGCTAGAATGAGACTACAGCAAAACAAAATTACATGGACTGATTTTAATGGACTTCTTCTGTCGTTGAAGTCAAGAGCGGGGAGTTGACCTTATATTGAAGTGACCTTACAAAGTTACATGAGTTGTGTACATGAAATTTGCGCTTTCTATGTAGTAATAATCCATGCACCACACCTGATAGTGACTTTCCGGGAAAAAGAGACACCGTCTCCAAAATTTGTCTACCAGGAAGTTTCATTCTTCGCTGACCTCCTATTTTCCTTTTCTTCCCCCAACTGTCATCTCTGTAACTCGAAGAATGCTCAAACCTTGATTCTGGAAACAACATTTTTCCCTTGTTATAGAAGCTATAGTGCTAAATGATAGAGCAAGGTCTTTTAAGTCATTTTTTCGTTTTGAGTAGCTCGTGTATGATTATCATGTTTATTGTTTTTATGGAATTACACAGTTGTCGGAGCTGGTTAATGTGGCTGGCTATAGTGACTGGATTCACTTAGTAGCAGAACTGACATCAAAATCACTGCAGTCATGGCAGGTCAGTGGACGTGCATCTTTCCACTTAAATATCATTCAGAAGTGTTGAGACTTGAGAAGTAATCTAACTCCGCCAACTTTTTTACAGTGGGCCAGCAGTAGTGTATACTACCTTTTAGGGCTGTGGTCTAGATTGGTGACATCTGTACCTTACTTGAAAGGAGACACACCAAGTTTGCTGGACGAGTTTGTGCCTAAAATTACTGAAGGCTTTATCACATCTAGATTTGACTCCGTACAGGTAGTCCGACATGTACTTATTTCACTTCTCTGATTGGTAAATGGAGATTTCATGTTAATAACTTCAAGTTTCTCTACTTTTATATTTCCATGCTCGCAGGTTGGATTTTCTGATGACGTCTCTGAAAATCCTCTGGACAATGTTGAACTTCTTCAGGATCAGCTTGAATGCTTTCCTTTCCTTTGCAGATTCCAGGTTCAGTCATTCGGATAAAACCTGTCCATGAATTCTTAAGTATTTTAGCTATCTTAGTGTTGGAGAAACTCTCTCTCTCCAACAAGCAAACAGATAATGATAATAAAATAAAATGAACAGTCCTGACCCCACGAATGCAATATTCTTCAACGCATCCACTCATAAGAATTTGTTAGCACTGTGAGGTCTTCCTTTATGCTAACCTTGTTCCTGGTTTTCACGAATTGCAGTATGAAAGCAGTAGTATGTATATTTTAAAGGTTATGGAGCCTATTCTTCAAACCTATACGGTATATTCTCCTCACAGTACATATTATCTGTTCAATTATATGGATATTATCTAATGCCTCTATTTTAATTTTGGGATTTTATAAAGGAAAGATCAAGAATCCGTGGAGATAATAGTGAGTTATGTGTGGTTGAAGCAAAACTTTCTTGGATTATTCATATTATTGCTGCTATTCTGAAGGTCAAGCAAAATACTGGTTCAAGGTAGTGAAGTTTCTTTACTCTGAAACAGAGTCATTTCAGCCGGGTGTTATTATTGTTAGTATATTGTCTTACACTTGTGATGTTCTCATCGTGCAGTGCGGAATCACAAGAAATAATTGATGCGGAACTTTCAGCACGTGTTTTACAGTTAATAAATGTGACTGACAGTGGACTGCACACTCAGGTACAGTGCTAGGCAAATATATTGCAATTTATAAACCTTAAGTTCTCAATTGAGTGCTGCTGTCTTTCGTTTAAAATGCAGATATCATTTCTATTTTGGTACTCATTACAATCTTGTATGCCACTTGTTATGGTAACGTGAGAGGAGTTACTAGACAAAGAAAGAGTGTTGCGGTGGTAGACTAATCCTAGTGATAATCTGCCCTGTATTTGTTTTCTCAGAGCTACTAGTATGCTCCCTATATTCTTGGAGGATGAGACTTGTAAATTTTAGGAGTCCCGAGGATGTGAAGAATTAGTTGATTTTAATGTGCATACTTGGATAAGGGCAACTTGATTGTAACATTTTTGTTGTTGTCCTTATCTACATGATATCCTAAAGTTAGTTGTGCATGATATTTGTTATCAAGGAGTGTTTTAGCTAATATATTAAGTTCAAAAGAACTCAATACCTTTGGTGGAGAAATTTTAGTAAAGCTCAAACTCCTACTGCAAGGAGGCCTTTCATCTTTCTCTGTGCTGTGAGTTTATATATCGTCATTTACTCATTTTAATTAAAATCTCTCTAAAGATAGAAATATAATGTTGTACTGCCTCTTAATTGTCTGATCGCGGCAAATTATGCTAGAATCATTTGCAGAAGTGGGTGATGCATCATGTTATGCCTTAAGGAAGTAAGAAAAGGAGATGTTAGAAAATAAAACCTGTCATTTACCTCAAGTCCCCAACAATCTCATCCTTGTATCCTCTCCTCACCATTTCTTGAGTGTATTGTGTTAATAGGTGTGGTACCTCCTATATATTTTTAAGATAAAAAAGGCCCCATTGTTTGATGAAATTATATCTGGACAGTGTTGTTTATTTTCATTCACATAGGAATTAAATGCTATTATTTGTTTCCCAGCGATATGGTGAATTAAGCAAGCAAAGACTAGATCGTGCAATTCTCACATTCTTTCAACACTTTCGAAAGTCATATGTAGGTGATCAGGCAATGCACTCTTCTAA
The DNA here is from genome assembly GCF_015680905.1 of Coptis chinensis. Classification (NCBI taxonomy): domain Eukaryota; kingdom Viridiplantae; phylum Streptophyta; class Magnoliopsida; order Ranunculales; family Ranunculaceae; genus Coptis; species Coptis chinensis. Next base: position 84,033,965 of record NC_141464.1, read on the forward strand.
GGTAAATGCATTTTTTTTTAAATATATGTATTTATTTTTAACAGTCTAAACTTTGTTGTGTATTCCCTCATTGTTCTTATCTTTGCTGCAGCAGTTATATGCCAGATTATCTGAGCTTCTTGGACTCCATGATCATCTTTTATTACTAAATGTTATTGTTGGTAAAATTGCTACAAATCTTAAGTGCTACTCTGAGGTAATGGCTTGACGATGTATTTGTTTATTTATCTTTTTCCCTTTCTCTGTTGGCTTGATGTTTGGATATATTGTTACACACTTGATTTTGTGCAGAGTGAGGAGGTTATTGATCATACCTTGAGTCTGTTTTTGGAGTTGGCATCTGGGTTGGTTCTTTTACCATGTATTTTAATTTGGAAAATTAGATTCTGTCTTGTTGGAAAACTTAATTATATTTGCTATAATATTAAGTTGTGCTATTGTAATTATCTGCAGGTATATGACTGGGAAGCTGCTTTTGAAGTTGGACACCATTAAATTCATAATTGGACATCATACGGTAATTTCACATCTCAAAAGTTTATTAAATTATTTATTCTTTTTATTGCTTAGTCTTGTACTTTCGTGACATGTATTATGTGGATCTAATATGGTACAATAATTTGGTCTCTTGGTTTCATTTCCAGAGGGAACACTTTCCTTTTCTAGAACAACATAGATGCTCACGGAGCAGAACAACCTTCTACTACACTATTGGGTGGTTGATTTTCATGGAGGATAGTCCTGTGAAGTTTAGATCTTCCATGGATCCTTTGTCTCAGGTATATTAACTGTATTTTAACCTGTTTTAAATTTAAAACAAGTTCAGTTTTGGATTGTTTTTATTTGTAATTCCATATCACTGATTTAGTGCATAAGATATATAGTACACTATAAGTAGATAGTTGTTGCCGATCGCTTACATTATTACAGGTCTTCATCTGATATGAAGTTAGTGTTAATGATATACAGGTCTTCCTCAGTTTGGAAGCAACACCTGATTCCATGTTTCGCTCTGATACTGTTAAATATGCATTAATTGGGTTGATGCGAGACCTCAGAGGGATTGCAATGGCAACAAATAGGTGATTCTCATTTCGATCTATGACAATGCGGTTTGTGTGACTAAGGGTTTATTGGTCTTTATATGCTACTTACATATCTTTTCAGTCGGAGAACGTATGGGCTTCTGTTTGATTGGCTATATCCTGCACACATGCCACTTATCTTAAGAGGCATCTCACATTGGACAGATACTCCTGAGGTTTGCTGCAATACTTGTCATTTCCTACTATTTTTTATTATGAAGCATTTAACATGCTGTATCATTTTCGCTTCTCTTCTGTTAAGTTTTCTGCAAACATTTTAAAATCAATTGAAGACTTTGTTATGTGAATGTATTAACTTTTGAAGTGGCAAGTTTTCTTTCACAATAATTGTGATTGTGATCTGTCCCAGAATTCATGTAATTAGCTTGCGGTAATTGTTCTCAGCATATTGAGAATCTCGATGTAGACTGGTTAGATGGAAAGTGATCTTGTTTGTGAAGATTGACAATTTGTCCTCATACTGATGAAGGTTGTCTATTTTTGGAGGAATGTGATTTAATCACGAGAAGTTTTATGAAAGTGTATGTTACAACTTGAAGTGCGAAGGCCTGTCGAATTAATTAGGGTGTCAACCAGTTTGGATATATTTGCTTCCATCTAACGGTAGGTAGGGACATGCGGAATCTACACATGTTCCAATTTAGTGTTGAAGGAAGAAAAGAGTACTGTAGGTTCATGGAGTCGATTGAGGCCAAAAAATGCAGAGTAATTTTGAGGAATTAATTTGAGGATGGGAGTTGTAGGCAGGTTTCATTCCTCAGCATAGAGAGTGTGGGGAAGGGAAATTGAGTGGAGTGACAAAGACAGGTTTCATTCCTCAGAGGTTATTTCTTGGTAATGCCCGTAAGTGCAGGCAACAACTTCATGAGAAAAGACCTTAAGTGTTGAAGGCTCTGTTGTTTGGATGGAGTTACTTCCATGGGGAGTGATGCTAAGCACGAATAATATTCGTACATGAATGAGGAATGGTGTTTAATCATATCTATGAAAAGGAAAAATCAAAAGGGTTTGAAACTTGGTTAATTGCAATAAAAGAATTGGAAAGAAAGAAGTAGAAGAAGAAGAAAAGGAAAAAGAAGATATGCTCTATTTTTTTTTTTTCTTTTCGATCTGTAAAAGTTATATTTCATTCTTATTAAAAGTGTTACAAACAAGATAGCTAGCACTTACCAAGGAACTAAGAATAGCTAACTAGATTCCCACATGATTTCCAAATTCAAAATTGTACTACGAAACTAGACTCTCAATCACAAATAAAATCAAGAAATATCAACTCCCTAGAAATGGCGACATTCGTTGACCAATCATAAAATAGCTCCTTAATATCCACCAAAGTCTTGTGCATTTCCTTTTCCCTCTTCTCAAACACCCTCTGATTGCGTTCCAACCATATCCCCCACACTGCCTTTGGAAATTGTTTACTCTTGCATCCCCTTTTTCATTCTGGAACAATTATTTGTGATGTCTATCTATTCTTGGCCGTTTGATTTTTAGTGTACTTATTGCTTTCTTATTTTTGAATTAATTCATTATTTATTTTCAACCCTTTTCATCTTAAATCTTTTGTATGGCGCAGGTTACAAATCCATTGTTGAAATTTATGGCAGAGTTTGTACTGAATAAAGCACAACGGCTCACTTTTGACTCCTCATCCCCTAATGGCATACTACTTTTCCGTGAAGTCAGCAAAGTCATTGTTGCCTATGGGTCAAGGATACTAACTCTTCCCATTCCTGCTGATATCTATGCTTTCAAGTACAAAGGGATATGGGTTTGCTTAAATATCCTCTCTAGGGGTAAGTACACCACCTCTTTACTTTGCCATGCTTGCAAGGTCTAGTGTCCAAGCTAAGCCTTGGTTCTGAAGGCACATACATTGTCAGCATATTCAATTATTTCTATTAGTCTGTACTCTTGTTTTCCCTGGAAACAACCCTTTTGGAGATGGCTTAAATGACTCTCGCACATGGTCCAATTAGCATCAGTCAAAGGTGTTATAAGTCTCTACATTTTGACCGTGTCCAAAACAATCTTTAGTCTAATAATATTTTACATTGTTAATAATCTTTTGTACTATGTTTCTAGTAATGTATTGCTAGTCAAAAAAATAGTAGTCTCACTGGCATCCGTTGTGTTTGGCACATATGATCTGTGTTCTTATTTGATTAGACTTGCATCACGTCACTGTTTTCCAGCTGCTTAGGTGGCATATTAGTCGCATTAATTGGTGACATGTGCATTTATGATGTTATTGACCTTGTTATTCTGTACAATCCTCTGACAGCACTTGCCGGAAACTATGTTAATTTCGGTGTTTTTGAGTTATATGGTGATAGAGCACTTGCTGATGTGCTTGATATTTCTTTGAAGATGATACTTTCAATTCCTCTGGCAGACATACTAGCTTTTCGTAAGGTATGATTATTTATATACTTATATCTTGTTACCCGGTTATGTGGAAGTTTTTGTCTGGTCAAATATTGACGGTTTTGGACTTGCTTGTATTGCCCTGTCTAGTATCAATGACTTTTTCTTTGGAATCGTTATGAGATACTTCAAGTGTTTGATGCCCCTATTTTATTCTATTAGTTTCTGGTTGCCGAAATACATGAGGTGCAAGAAATGAGGAAATTTTTAAAGAGTTGCTATCTTTTAATGTATGATTGTAAAGGGTAGAATGCTCCACAATCGACACCTTTCAGAAGAACAGACCTTTATAACCGAAGAGACCAACATGTATTTCACTGACTGAGGAACCACAGATTAACTCACAAAGTGACTCCAGATCTCCCATGGGAAAGGGACAAATGGTTGAAAGTGTGACTAACTGACTTGCCGTTAGCCATATACAAAGGGAAAAAGTTAGCAATTAATTTCTTTCTCCTAAATAAGCTATCTATGGTCAAAATATTTTTTTGAGTTGCACACCACGTGAAAAAGGAGATATGGCAAGGTTATTTTTGCTGACCGACTATAAGAGCTAGGAAAATCAAGAATATGCTACCTCAACATGACGACATTAATAGGGAGATGAGCAGCTAGGGAGAAATAAAAGGGATTTTATTGAGAATCTCCCATGCTCGTCTATAGCCCAAACCAGAACTTTTCTTTATGGTCTTAGAGCTGAAATCGTCTCCAACGTCAACCTGAGGGCGGCAAAACTGTGCATTTTCACAATCTATCATGGCAACATAAATGCCCCAAGTTCCAACTCAGGTTACCATTATTTAATTGCATGAATTCCCAAGTAGGTTCATTTTTGAAAATTGAGATGGCCTAGTCTTGCGAATTGAGTAAACTTAACATGTTTCCAATTTGAGTAAACTTGACTAAAAAAAAGGTTATTTAGCCCAATTTTGTGTTTATGTTAAAATTAGATGATACATCACATGATGATTGATGTACATTTGGAGGTTGTACTGCTTCTTGTCAATTGTGTTTAGTTAATTATTTCTTGGTAGTTTTCAAATTTATTCAGTTGAGTATGGGATTTTTGTCCATTTTGATCCCGATTACACTGTTTTCACCTTCCAGCTTACAAAGGCTTACTTCGCCTTTTTGGAGGTTCTGTTCAGCAACCATATTGTTGCCATGTTGAATCTTGGTACACCTACTTTTATGCATATTGTTGGATCACTGGAATCGGGACTTAAAGGACTAGATGCTAGTATTTCATCACAGGTATGCACATGTTATATTATGTAGTTTGTGTTGTACCTATTTATTATATCTTTTTTTCTCCGTTTCTGCTAATCTAGTACGGTTCACTGTAAGGGCTGAAGTTCACTAATTTAGTTTGTGATTCATCTTTTCTTTATAAAGATAAAAATAAAAAATAAAAAATTAGCTGTTTTTTCCCCAGAACTGACCAAGTTTTGTTTTCACGTCAGTGTGCTTGTTCGGTTGATAGTTTGGCTGCTTTTTATTTCAATCATATTACATTGGGGGAAGCACCCACATCTCCGGCTTCGATAAACCTGGCTCGGCATATAGCGGAGTGCCCCAGTTTGTTTCCAGAAGTGAGTTACTGTCTTTTATAGGTTCTCTCATTTGCAACCATTGTGATACTTATTTTACTGCCTGTTAGAATAATCACATCTTTATTGTGTTGCTTATTCTTTCTCCAGAATAGTGTTTTAACGTTTGTACAACATGCTATTGCAATTTATCCGTTTTGCTTTTGATCTGATAATACTCTTCAGCTCTGCAGATTAAAAAAGAAAAAAGAAAAAAAAGTCAATAATAGAAAGAAAAATCTCAATGTGGCAAAGATGATCGTGTGGAACATGGACTAGTATTTATAAAAATCTAAGATCTGAAGTTTAAGATGTAGGGTATAATTTAAATTCTAGCAAAAGGTTTTCAGGTTTCATGCTTGATTCTGTTTTTGGTGAAAGTTGTTTCTCATCCTGTCTGAATAAAAGAAATTTGAACACTATTGATTTTTATACAGAAGCGGGAATAACCATGTGCTGCAACTTTATATTATTCTTTACATATTTCTTTTTAAACTGTTTTCTTGTTTTGGTTAAATCCCATTATCGTTAGACTTGATTTGGAACAGTCATATTGGATACTGAACGATGTTGGTATTATCCATCCTGTCCATTACAGATATTGAAGACTCTGTTTGAAATTGTTTTATTTGAGGATTGTGGCAACCAATGGAGTCTTAGCAGACCAATGCTGAGCTTGATACTCATCAGTGAACAGGTAAAAGTGTAAAACTGTGGAATCTTTGCAGTCCTTTTCTTTTCTACTTTGGAACTTGAAATAATCATAAAAATAAATAATAATAATAATAATAATGATAAATGATTTCATTAATAAAGATAATGATTTTATTATCACTAGTTCACTACTACTATACCATGATTATTATAATTATACATTATTACTAGTATTATTATGGTACTACTATTACACCAATTACAAGTAACAGTAAAAAGTGTTTAACAAGTAGCACCTGGTCGTTGTATCCTGGCATTACGTGGTTTGTGGGATACTGCATTCGGTTTTTTTGGTTTGGGGGGGAGGGGGTTGGTTAGTCTCCCTACAAATGAGGGATATACGGTGTATCAAAAATAGAAAAAACACACTTACCTTGGGCAGAGACTGATTTTATTTAGTGCTAGGTTACATTGACACGGGCACGCGTGTCGGTGTCCGACACGGATACGGGGTGTCGGATACGGCGAGCAGTTGAAGATCGACATGGGGACATGGATAGGAATAATTAATTAATTTTTTAATAATTATAAATTTATTAAATTAGATGGTAAATCAGAAATTCGAGGTAAATTAAATACAATATGTGTCCGTGTGTGTCCGACACGGATACAGACACGGACACGTGAATACGTATCCAACACAGATTTTTTTCAAAATATGGCGTGTCCATGTAACCTAGATTTAGTGTTGTTTCTATCTTAGTTTCTTATTTGTTTTTTATTCTTGCCAATCTATTACTCGAAAAAAAGCTGATGTTGCCAAGTCTTTGGTACAAAAGTGAGTAGTCAAATACTGCTTGACAACCTGGACCACTCTTGGTAACTTTAATGTCGTTAACATACGCCTGTGACTCTGTAATGTTGCAATATCTTCCTCAACTCTTTTGAAGAAAACTGAGTGACCAACCTTACATGTACTGATTCCATGAAATATAGTATGACACTGTCAAGTACGAAGGGTAGTTGCCTTTTTGATGTGATAAACTAGTGACCTTATACGTCATTCTTTCTTGCGGCAAAATTCTGTGGCCTGTGTATGAACAATCTCTATGCGTGGCGTCGACACCGTACATTTTAACATCCAATTTGTTAGGAGCAAAGCCGTGTGCGGCTGCCAAAGCTAATTGGAATAGAATTTAATCTAGCTAGATTTAGTTTCTTGGCGATCCATGCCATGCATTTTATATTCTCTGGGATCTAGCCCGACCTTCTATTAATCACGTTTTATATCCTTTGGTTACTGTCATGACTTTCTATCAATCAATGTTCCCTAATCGCGAAGAGAGAAATCTCAGCTCTTGCTCAGTTGTAAGACCCAACAAGTCTTTAAATTCTGCTTTTATATTGTATTGACAACAATGGCTCTTTACTCTGCTGCAGATATTTGCTGATTTGAAAGCTCAGATTTTGTCTTCACAAGTAGGCCCTTCTGCCAAATTGATTATTATTCAGACATTTTGTGTTAAAATTTTGAAAATGCTGACAAATAACTAAAAATAAAATAAAAATTGAAGTAAAACAAATAAAAGTTTACCTGGCAAACGGGAGGGGTTGTCGTGGTCTTGGCAGTTGATACCACCACCAAATTCTTTGTCAAAACAATGCAAATCAATCAAATAATTGTTTCCACGACGATGTTTTGATTGATTTAGTAATGTTTACATCGTTGGTGTAAACATCTTTGGAATGAGCCTGCAGTCTTCGCTTTGTTCCAAGTGGATCCTTGGTACAAATTTGTCAATTTATCATCATTTGTTTGATTTGACTGATTTAGTAATGTTAGAAGTATTTGGTCTAGGTGTTACACTTAGGAAATATTCACAGGGTTTAAGACTTTAAGGGTAGAGTTAACCTGGAAATTTGATGATGCCTTTTACTGGCTAAAACATGGTAAGAGGAAAATAATATTTCTTTAAACCAAAGTTGTTTACACCAACCTCCAACATTCTGTATTTGTTAGAAGGACCCTATTTTTTTATAACCAACTTCATTTTCATTTGTAGAAGGTTCTATTATATTGCTAGTGTGCACTATATTGAAAGCTGGTAACTTTGTCTTATATTGTGTGATTGCTACTTCCTCTTATCCTTTTACAGCCAGCAGAACAGCAACACCGCCTTTCTCTTTGCTTTGACAAACTAATGGCAGATGTTACGCGAAGCCTGGACTCGAAGAACAGAGACAAATTCACCCAAAACTTAACCATATTTCGGCACGACTTCCGTGTCAAGTAGCTTAGTGCATTTTGTGGATCCAAAGATACAAAGTTGGAAAGTTCCAAGCTCCCCTACCCCTACAGAAATGATACCTTTAGCTGAGAGTTGTGAAAGGAAGAGCATCATGGAGTTGGAGGTTGTTGTTCTTTTGTTGCCAAGAATGAAGAAGCTTTGGTGAGGTTTTGTGCTCTGCTCAAGGTGGCATTATGTATTCAATGGTGGTTTTGCATGTATATCTGAGGGAAATGGGGTAAACATATTAAAAAATGATGAACAGAATGATGATCTACTAGGGTAGTTTTTACTAGTGCTTATAGCAAAGGCATTTTGTCCGGTGGTTTCCGTGCCCCTTTTTCTGTTTTTATTGTTATGCCTTGCGTTTTAGTTACAGATAGTTGTAAATTGATTCATTAATTGATTTTTTTTGCTTTAATAGAGAAGCAGCAGCATAGAGATCTGTAAATTAACATTTTTTTTTGTCGGACAACCTAATGTGTATGCAGATGAGGGTCTGAGGTTTGGGTCAAACATCAAAGTAATCTGATCTGGCTAACTCGGCAAGCTTAACAGAGTAGAGTGAGAAAGCCGGCCCCCTTTATTTTTTTGTTTGGTGGGGAGAGGGGGTCTGCTTTCTGAAGCATGGGCTTCTGTCTATTTGGCCGGAGTATAGGTGTATATAACGGGGACCAAAAATCACCTCCTACAACCTTCAATAGAAATTTCAAGAAGGTGATGTAAAATGATATCAGAACCATGTTTTGCTTTCCGCGATCCTTTGGGGAGGTTGGATTTGGTGTCAGTTGAAATGGAAGGTCGGCGGGTTTGGTCCAATCAAATGGACCTTGGAAATGGATATGGGTACTAGGAAATGAGTGTGGCTCCAAAGTCCAGATACACCATTAATCTGATCAGCAATATATGTTCGTAGATTTGGACTTGTGTGCTGAGCGCACTCTGGTCTCCTGTTTCTTATAGAAGGGAAATTTTTAGAGAATGACAACAATTTTATGTAGAGATTGTAACTTTGGTTCAATGAATCAAGATTTCTGGATAATAAAATAGAAGATGATGGAAGTAGAGAGAGTAATTTTGCTTGTTCCGGTCTGTAGATATTGTAAAGCAGGCCAGCAGCTTCAGGATGCATATATTTTATTTGGATGTAAGCACTGTATTGTGTATTTCCCTATACATCTGTGATTGGATAATTCATCGGGCAGTATCAGTGGATAACTCCTACTGCAAAGAACAAATCCCAAATCAAACCTCTAGCGGCAAGCCAGGACAGTTCGCATAAACAGACCATAACAGTTTGGAGCTTTTCTCAAGCTATACTTCAGACGAGAAGCTCAATTGTAAATACTGCACATCTTAGACTTCAAACACCAGGACAAGTTTTCATATGCTAGTCCTCCTACATAAAAATGGTGGTTACACAACAGGTTATCACCCTCATCTTGTATAAGTCATATACAACTCCCAAGTTATTTGAAGCGGGACAATGGCTTCCATTTTCATCACTGTGTAAACACTGTTCTACACTCTACAAACCTATCTCTTCTTTACTCCCTCGGTTGGAGGTGCCCTTAGGGAGCTTAACCAGATCAACAGCTGATTTAGCTCAAATCTAGGGTGATATCAGGTTGATCTAAAGCTATGTTTACTTTCTAGAAGAAAATAATGATAAAATTTGTAAATGTAGAAGTATAGACTGATCCTTTGCATAGAAACAATAGAGAAAACATCACTAACTCTGCTGGAGTTGAGTCTTTAAATCTTTCTTGCGAAACATAACTATTGCTTTTGTTTCTTGAACTGCCAAGCACTTAATTCCTTTTGGATCCATCAACATGCAAGTGCACAAAGAGTATCCGGTTATAACCCCTGGTTATCCTAATCTTTTCATCAGTATACCTGCAAGAAAAATGAAACTCGTAATTTCTGATGAACAAGTCATAAATGTGCCAAATGTGGAAAGCTTACAGCAAGTCGAGGTTGAACTTGCTCTTTATCTCCATAGGGAGTCCAAATGAGCCAACCAATATGGCAGCATCATCCATTGTGACATCATATGTCTTGCTGCCAATTTTTCTGCATATAAAGAACAGAAAGAACGTTCAGTGTCTGGTGGGTGCACCTTCCTAGCAGTGAAGTTTCACTATTGATTAAAATTTCTTTACTTTATATATGAAGCTAGGAGGAGATCAAACAGGCGCAGTTTGTTCCTGTCTCTTATATCTCTCGATACCTCTCCTTCAACTCATACAGCCATAGTATGTCAGACCAGATTATCTATATGAATCTGTTCATACTCAACAAATAAACTCTCAAAGGGTCTATTAGTCTATAACTCCATGTCACCATGTGCTATTATCTGACTATGCCAAAACACTCAGAAACAAGAAAAGTACGTTGTGCCGTATCATTAAATTTGGTGTCTCGTTGGCAGCCTGCTCAGCATGGATGAAATTCTATAGAAATTACTAATTTCTTCCACTTATGATAAACTGTCAGTCTGTCAGCATAAACTAAATAAATCCATTATTACATGCAGACCACATAATCTTTTGACAATAATGTCCTAAAATAGAATTAGAATACAGACCTAAGATTTGTCATCCATATAACCTGATAACACAAACTTCAGTAATTTAAAGAGTTATACAATTTTTACACAACAGGAATATGTTTTCTGCATCCTGTCTTGTGAACATTCTCCAAAACAACTGTCCCATGAGAATTTTTAAACAGCCTTTTTTTCCCTCTAGATGCAAATACCAATTTTTAATATACGGAGGAAGGTAAAAAACAAAACTCACACAAAAGTGCCATCCATGGAGAACTTGAACCCAAGCAAGATATCAATCAAAAACTTTATTTGTCCGTTTCCCCTTACAATCTGTAGCAATAAATGAAAATTCTATACATTATCGGTTTTCAAAATTTAAAAAGCATACGTACTCAAACAGAACAGAAAGAACTAATATATTGGTGCAAGTCGCTTACTTGCTTGCCCATAAGACCATTAGCAGCATTCTCTATCCAACTATCCGTTTCCATCTGAATAAAAAATAAAATGAGTTCAACTTAACTCTAAAAAGTGTTTCATTTAGACGGTAGTGGTGGGTCTTCAATTCTTTCAAGTAATCTAGAAAAAGAATACAAAGGATAAAAGGATTTTCATAGTAAAAGATAAGAACTGAGAAGCTTTCTACTTTGTTTTATGTTTGAGCGCAGAGTGAGGCATATGATTAAGAAGATTGAATACTAAGAAAGAAGAACTTGTCACAGTCTTCTCATGAGCAAAGAAGGGACAAGAGTTCCTCATTTAGCAAAGTATCTGGAATTTTCATGTACGCTTCCCATAATTTTGCAATAAAGCTGCTGCAGAGAAGAAGTAAGCAAATTCTCTTTATCCTAATGTTGGTCCAATTTAACCAAAAAAACTGAAAAAAGGGTATAAAAACTATTCTGCAAACCGGAAGAGTAAATGTCTTCTGAGACAATAAACCTTCAACTAAATTTGATGATGGATTAGTGTTCTTCCAATGCAATTAACAATAGCAATAATAGTTATGACCTGTGAACTCCATATTAATTGCCATTCGCCTGCTGGAATTTCTGACTCTCCTTGGTCAACAAACTGATTCAGGGCGATGAGTTCATCAATAGCCTAATAGATTGTATCAACAATCCAAAAGAATCAGGCTATGATAGACGAAAAAATCATATAAAACATATCAATTGGTCTATTTTGCAACATGTGAGAGGAGATGATATCAGCCCTAACCTCTGTCACTCCTGCTCCAGTAGATATGGCTGATAGTAATCTTTGCCTTGGTTCAGTTTTCTTTTGCAGAACAAATGTGGTGCCCTGCACTAAATAGAAGTTTCAGAGTGTCCATGGCCAGTGAGAAACCAAGTCAAGCAAAAAGCAGCCTTCATAAGAATTTGATAACGTGAATGACCTACACTAACGTTTATATCCTCGAATTTCTACACACCTTATTTCCTCTTGAGATACGGATATTTCCTGATTGGGACAAGTAAGTTGTGTCCAACCAACCCTTTGCTTCATCTCCAAGAAGCCTAAAGGGTACTGGATATGGAACCTTAAATGGCAAAAATTTAAGAGAAAAGGCTGCTCTATCGAAACGGAAAAGGATGCGTGTTCCACTGTTGATTGATGCTGCTGCCTGAGAGGATAAAAAGATTCAGCATTAAGAGGAGAAGCGATTAAAATAGCTTTCAGAACCTTGTATTTTATGATTTTCTGAACTATCAATGTACCATGTTTTGTAGTGCATGGATATAATTACTGCTCTTGAACAAGCTTTCCGAGGCTTAATTTTAGCTTGGACATAAGCTTAATTTCTAGATAACCTAAACTGCTTTCTATCTTTTTCTTTAAGCCTTACAACCAAAAGCAGATTGGCTCCTCTGAAGCTACCTCATGTGCAGCTCTAAACCTCTTTACAAGTATGCATTACAATAAAATGTGGATTTAAAATCTTTAGAGAATCATTTTAATACAAAACATTTCTCGAGAACTTCCCCCAAAACATAAACAAGTGATACTCATTGTATATGTAAGAAATGGTTGCGCGGTCTGGAAAACATCATAAAAGAAAGGGCATGCACGACAAGAAAAGCATGTCTTAAAAATGTTTATCAACGATAATATGGTTGCAAAAGATTTTCACTGAAATTCATTATGCAACAGTGAGGAAACAACATACCTCAACTTTTAGCTCACCTACTGCATCAGAAAACTGTACAATGTTGGAGACTCTTGGATCCTCTGTCCTAAGATAAACCTCTTGAAAGACATTGAAAACATCAACCCCTACAAATGTTCTCTACAAGGTTACATAGAAGAATTAGGCAAGTATCATCGTAAGATAATAGGTCAGTTGGCCAACTAAAACATGTCTACTGGAAATTATTAAATGGAATATCAGAACATCTCGAATGCAGGTGTAAAGAACAAAATTTTCTGTAAGCATCTCGTTCTCCCAAAAGTCATTTTCTCATGCAAAAGGATGTGCATCCTTACAATGTGTGAAACTGGAAACAACGCTTTGTCGTCAGTTTAAAAGTGATGGATGCCAACTTAAGTGTTTCCAGGGAGGTCGACTATTTTGACGAGGACTTACTCCAAAATGCAAAAGGCACCATCTCAAGTGCATGCCATCTGATTATACAAGAGTATCCAATGGAGAAACAAAATGTATAATCCGTACATGTGTAAATACTAGGTGGGCGGATGTGTCAGCTACACGGTTAAATGGTTAATTACATATTACCTTGGAGATGGGAAAACAGGCGCGTAAATTAACCAAACCAGAGAGCTTGAAAGTGATTGATCCATACCTACAATCTTTGCAAGGTCAAGGGGAAAATAACGAAGGAGGAAAGAATAAAGACCTGAATAGGAGAGGCTGTTCCAGGTCTTGTAGTGAAAATCAGTTTCCATCGACCTTCAATCAAATTGGAGCTCGTCTGCATTGATGTAATTAATCATAGCCAGGGTCACAGAATTTTGAAAATTAGTAAAAATAAAAGCCAAATAATAAGTAGTATTGGGAGACACAGAGAGAGAGAGAGTCACTCACTGGGTCAGATACGCCTTGTTGAGCTTCTAAAGCTTGAACAGCGCTTTCAACATCCTGCTCGCATGCAAAAATTTCCGAAAATTGAATCAAGCAAGTAGTACTAAAATCCTAAAACCATTGAGTGAATGAATCCAAGTAACCACAATAAAAGAGACCTGGAGTTGCTGGGGAAGCAGTGCGACCTCTTCCTTGGATACCTAAGAGAGCATTGATCAGAAAACTTTCTTCTTTTGTGAATGAGACTTTTTCTTGCTGTTCCTCCACGAGAGCTGCCGACAGTTTTCTTCTTCTGCCCAGCCCCAGGGATGTGGGGAGTGTCGTCGTGAGAATATTATTACTTCTCCTTGGGGCAAAGGATGAAGCATTCAAGCCAAATCCCAGCAGGTGAAGCTGTTTTGCAACTTCGATTCCCATCACCATTCTCCTCCACTGCTTTACTTACTCCACTGGAAGAAAAGAGTGTTAAGCTGAGCTTCTAAGTTCCAACCGTTAAACTGGAGATCAAGTTTATATCCACGTGGATCATTGTCCATCTCCCAACCTTCGCGCCCAAATTAAAAGTTGAGTTGGGTTTCTGGGCGTACTGATTTTGGATGGGCTTTTTAACAAGTTGCATATTTGCTGGTTTTTGACGTTTGAGTTACACAATTTTAGCACAAATCAATAAATTTCATCCCCTGGTAGGAGATGGAGATCAAGGAATGTAAACTCGATGTAAGGAGCCCATGCTGCTAGATGAAAATTATACCACGTCAATGCAATAGCAATTATAGCATTTTAAAAACCCGTTCTTTTTTTTTCCCCATTGACCAACACATATATGCAGTAGAGCTTGCTTTCAAGAAAGTAAATATGCAAAAATAAGCTTGTTCAAGCACCGTTTATGTCATAGTAAACATCACTTTCGACTTTCTTGCTACAAAGTAGTTCAGAATGAAGAATGTCAGCCGCCTGATGGATTCTCGCCACACAAGTGAGATCAAAATTACATATGTTTATTAACTTATTTTTGGTGTAGATGAACCTGGTACATTTTCTTGCCCATCAACTTAATACTGACGGTGACAGAAAATTTATACTGATGTAGCCTCTGCTGAGAAGCATGAAAACAGAAATTTTAAATACAGGAATGTTTATCAAGCTCGCATTGTACGTATTCCAACCTTAAGTGCAAGCGCCATATCAATTTTCAGAGAGATGTCTAGTGCTTTCACAGAATGTGTCAACGCGCCACTGCATAAATCATTGTACTCATATTCAGTATATAGCAAAAGTATAAAATCATGAGTTGGTCAATGTACTCAATTATAATACTAAAACAAAAATAAATTACTACATAATAGCAACTTGAAATTATAAGGGTAGCTTTTTTTACCTAGAAATGTATGTAACTCCACTTTGTCCAATTTTGTGTACCGTTTCAAGAGTAACATTGCCTGATGCCTGTCGGGATTGATGGAATTTCAGCACAATTTTTGTTTTTTCCAAATTTGATGGAAGTATGAATGTATAGCTTATTTACAGGACATAACAATGACTATCGGGGGTACCTCAGTCTCGAACCTTCCATTTATCAGTTCCACAGCTTCTTTCAGCATTGATATGTCCACATCTCCATTTTCCAGGGGCACAACCATATTGTCTAGCATTATCCGGGTCAATGAAGTTTGCCTCTGAGATGCATAATCCAAGACCTCTTTCACCTCCTCCAGTGTCCTGGTTTCAATCTGATCTAGACAAAGAATTTTTCATCAACTATGAATAGCCAGTAACCACTGTTCTTATGACATATTTGAGAAAAGAAATTATATTAAAGCAAATGGATAGCTAGTCCAGATACAAGTAACTATACTGTGCCATTCTTTTAAAAGATCCTATGCTCAGGAAAACAAATAGCAAAGCAGAAAATGGGTACTTAGCCAGGTAATTATTTCCTCAATAACTATCATACTTTTCGTTGTGTTTCTAGACAAAAGATAGTAAAGGTTTATTCTAAAATTTCAAAGAATGTGAATGTCTTGAAATTAGAACACTTATCTATTTCAATAGTAACTACAGGACATTAGGGTGAGAGGTCTTAGACTAAAAGCATAACGTTTGGGTGGGACAATGCTATTTAGGCATAGCTTCCATTGTTCTTTGTGGGCGGTTTGTCCTTATTTTTGGGGTTCTACTTCTACCTACCATATTGCCTTGCTAATTATGAATTATTGTTTCACTAAGAATAAAAGATGAAGAAACACAAGATACTCTAATCCGTAAGTTAAGCAGACTACCTCAACTCCCATTTGAAGATTACTTTGTTCTAGAAACTGGTCGACTGATTTAATAGCATCTGTGACACCCCCTGCTATTGAAATATGGTTATCTTTTATCATCACCATATCAAATAATCCCATCCTGTGGTTACGCCCTCCGCCAATCAATACCTATTAAAAAGAAAATTCCAGAGTAGCATCACAATATACAATAATGAAAGATTGACAAATTGAAGAATCTGAAGAATCACGAGAAAGAGTATCAACGAATACCGCCCACTTGTCCACCAAACGTAAACCTGGAGCAGTTTTCCTTGTTTCCAAGATGCACGCGGGGTGTGCAGCATCTGCCATTGCCTTCACAAAAACAAACTTGTCAACCTCTCCTGTCATAGACAAGGATCAATTAGCCCAGACTTTTAATATGAAGACCACACCTTGGTTAGGGTCGCTATTCCACTCATCCTCTGCATAAAGTTTAGTACAACTCGCTCAGCTACAACAATCTTATGAGCTTTCCCTGCATGCAAGCAATAGAACCACACAATAAGAGAGAATATAAACAAAAGAAAAAGGACAAAAAAAGGAAGGGTTGAACAAGTATAAAAATGCTGCAGCAGTGACCTTACCAGAAACTTTGCCAAACTGTGTCCCTTTACTTACCGAATCTCCATCTTTCTTAAACCACTCGACCTAAGAGCGAAGAAAAACGTTGTTAATAAATAGACGCTGCTTTTGGGCATTTAAAATAAATATAATAGAGATAGGAATTGCAGAAAGGACTCCCTACATACCTCCAATGAAGGATCGACCTCGTTAAATATCATCTCTGCAAGAGAAATTCCGGCAATGATGCCATCCTCCTTGGCGAAGAAATGTGCTTCTACTTTCATATCAATTGGAACCGTGGCCAAACAAGTGACATCCCCTAGAAGCAACCCGATAAATAGAACACATAAATTAATGGCACTAAAGATGACATAACAGAATCCAATAAAAAACCAACAATTTTTTAATTTGAATAGTTTTTATCAACATTTAAGGAAAGGGCATATATATAATATGGTACAACATGAAGAGTGAAGCAGTACCTCGATCGCCGGCGTCTTCGGAAAGGGCAAGCTTGATAACGGCATTGAGGTCGTAGGTAGGGTGGTAAGGAGGAGTGATTGGTGGTTCCATACTAATATTAATATGACTACTCGTGTCTGAATGTGAAGAAGCAGAAGCTGCTGCTTGACTGGAATGATTATTGATTGCCACAGAAGCAGCTTTGAAGAATTGGCTAGTGCTAAAAAAGAATCAATATTTAAGACCAAGTCTGTTATTGTTATGAAATATGAATTGAAAGGAGTAATAATAATACCTGTGAGGTTGGCGCCCCGAGCAGTGTAGTACCAACGGATAAGGATGATTATTAGAAAACAATACTAATGATAGGTTAGCAGCAGAAGCGGCAACCCCAAACATCCCAACTCCTCATTCACTGACTTGCTGCTCCACTGCCCACTGTCCAGCTACAAGTATCGTACAAGTATCGAAATATGCCGGAATTTCAGTACACTCAATCGAAATAAAACCAACTTGCTCTCTCTCTCTCTTCAATTTGCTCCCACCTCAAAGTTATTATTACCACGATGCTAGTCAGAGTTGTTAATCAGCTATTGGTCTCTACTACACTCATTTCATCTCCATTGCACAGATGTACTACTAGTAAACCACTTACAAGAATAACAAGACCATTTCGTCCTCATGCCACTACTACTTGTTTCAGATCATTTCGTCCTCATTCTCAACTCAAATCCGACACTGTGGTGACTTGTTTTTTTTTTTTCTCAATTTGAATTATTAATTTGAATTGTACATTTTGATGATTTATTGTTAGTGTTATCATCATGATAGGCTCAAATAAAGAACATCTCTTTTTGCCAATGGTGTGGAGCAACTACTAAACAAGATATTCCTGATGGAGACGATAAGCCAAGAGCCATCTGCACAAGTTGTGGCAAAGTCACTTACCAGAACCCCAAGATGGTACCTACTTTGTTTCTGCTCTTTTAAACTTAATTTGCAATTTTTTTTCCAAATGAAATCTCAACCGAAACAAGGGCTAAAAAGGGTGCAAGCCAAGTGAAAATTTCTTCTTAATGTCGAAGCTGATAAAATTATCTGAATTTGAATCTTTGTTAGTTAGGAAACAACTAGTAAGTCCTCCAATCATCCCGGCTTCTTATTCAACTGCCAACTGGACAAGTTTACAACTTTGCATAGGTACTAAAGATTCATTTTTAGTATTCTTGACTACTAATATTACTAACAATGTTTGGAAACAAATCTCAACAGTTGAAGACCAATTAACTTAAATAATTCTGACGTTGTGATCTATTTTTAATTAATGTTTTTCTCCTATATGAGACGTGTTCCACGCATGTTTGACTCTGCGTCCGAGTACCTCCTCTTTGGCATAAGTATAATTAATTGATGGTTGTGTCCATTTTTTAGATCATTGTGGAACCTCTCTTGGCTCCTCCATCAATGTATCAGAACTTACCTAGTAAAAAGGAAAGTTCTTGAGCCTACAAGAATGCACTTGGTCCTCTTGCGAAGATTTTGATTTAGTTCTGTTCAATTGACTCTATTTTAATAGGTTACTGGGTGCCTTGTTGAGCATGATGGAAAAGTTCTGCTTTGCAAACGGAAGATCCCTCCATCTTATGGCCTTTGGTATGTCAATTCACTGTATGGAACTTTGATTAATTTGCCGGCATTTCGTTCTTCTATCTAAAGAGGACTGTTAATGTGGAAAGAGTGGTTCCATTTTGTATTTAATCTCTCTAAAGTATTAAATACTTCTAGGCCATCTCTAAACAGGAAACTTTACTATTTTGTAGGTATACAAAGCACAGCCTAAGTTGTGATTTTTGGGGTAAATCAACCATTTATGCTACCATTTTATGCATTAATTCGGTCTTTTCTGTATTTATTTGCCACAGGACTCTTCCTGCTGGCTATATGGAAATGGGAGAATCAGCAGTGGAAGGGGCAACTAGGGAAACCTGGGAAGAAGCGGGGGCAGAAGTAGAAATTTTGTCTCCATTTGCTCACCTGGACATTCCTCTTATTGGCCAAGTGAGAAAAACCTTTCATATTAATAGATATTGATTTGCTGTGGACTCAATAAAGATTATGTATATTTACTGATGTTACATATGGAGCAGACTTATATAATTTTCCGAGCGAAATTGAAGACTCCCCACTTTTCGCCAGGCCCCGAGTCTCTAGAATGTCGGCTTTTTGCACTGGATGATATACCATTTGATTCTCTGGCATTTTCATCAATGTTGGTTACCTTGAATCTGGTATGTATGGTTCAGACGGCTATATTCTGGTTGTTTTAGATAGTACAGATATTTAACCTATGTTATGGTAGTTTCACACAGTACACATTCTTGGTCATTGGAACATTCTCTGGTTTAGAAATGAAACTAACGCTTGGATCTCACTTTATGTGGTTCAGTACACTGAAGACTTGAAGGCTGGGAAACCCAAGTTTCACCACGGTACCATAAATAAGAGGTACACATACCGAAAGTTCATAGTTTTTCATCTATTTTTTAGAGTTTTACCTGCTTCCAGTGAATGTTACTCTGTCTTTTTGAGGTCCAAGCACTGTGTATATATCCTGATGTCATAATTCATAGCTCTAGTTTTTCTGGGGTTCTAATCCTTTTTCTTTTTTCCTGTTTTGTGCATGTATGTCTGTTGGCAGTGCTGGTACTGGCCCATCTGATATCCATAGCTTCACTTTGGATGACTACTTCCACTGTTAAAACAGATGGTGTTTCTTGAGAGTAAGATGCAAGAAGAGCCACCAAGAGAACATTAATCATCAGCATTGAAACTTACTATTCTCCTGTAAAGAAAGAGACTTCTGGAACTACACCCTTGATGTTTGAGATGGTCAAACAATGTCTAAAGGCTTCCGTATGAGGATACCATCTTGATGGCTCACCAAGTTTTTTGTAGATGTCTGTAAACATGTGTACTACATTGAAACTTTCCATGTGTACAATTGGGACACAGAATAGAAAAATCATTTTTGTAAATCAATTTATACTTGTCAAGTGTTTTTGAGACATGACTGTGGTATATACGACGCCTATTGAATTTCCATCTGTGTGGTGTAAAATTGTGAATATGGGCACCAGGCATTAATCCTAGTTGTAATAAAACGGTTACTGTGAACCAAGCTTAAGGTAGGCCATAAACCCATCCATTTGCGGACAGGGCACCTGAGAATAAAAATGCTAAAACACGCAATCCATGCTTCCTTGGAGTACAATGCAAAGCTGTAATCTGGATAGGCTCTACAAATTAATGTTGGTGTTGTGGTGAACCGATGATTAGTTCTATACAACAATTAGCCTGTTCGGTATAAAGTAAAAAACAGCGCAGCTATTTTCAGGTAAGTTGTTACAAACAGTGCCTTGATTCAACTTCCTAAAAGTAAAATTCCTGTTAGTACAACTAATTGGTTATGAACTTAAACATGACATATGACCAATGTTCAATGGAGTCCCGAGATCCCAATGGAAAAAATGCAGGAAAGCAATTATATCGATTGTATGGTGTATGCGTCTACCTAGTACGACGGATAACAGTCCTCACTGTTATGCCGTATGAAAAGAACCACAAACGGTAATAGTCATGGTTTCCTGAGTTCAAAGTTCTAGTGTACATTGCCCTCCAGTTAAACAAAGTCGAGGAACCTCAGTCAACCATCAAATTCGAACAAAGAGTAAGGAGGCTTAAAGACTACAGGTGATGCGCACAACTAAAATGTTAGAGAAGTAAGATGTGTCAATAGAACTGCAATGAACACTCTTCCACCTCCTCTCTATATAAACTTCTCAGATGTCTCGAGAATACCTCCAGTAGGGATTTACGAGTGAATAAGTGAGATGCTATTTAATTTGCAACACACATAAGATTGAAAAAGGTGAGTTTAAAAAATAATTCATCTAAAACTATTCAGATGAAGTGAAAGTGAAGCTACAAGGAATACAAGAAGAGTGTTTCTACTTTTCTCAGTTGAAATCTTTTAGCCTTCTTTTCAACATGTCCATTGATTTTTTCCGAGCGTTCTGCTTTGTATTCCGGTTTGACAAGCTTCCGAAAATACCATCTGGAGAATCCTTGAATTTTTCACAAATGGTGGCTACCTTCTTATAATCCAAAGCGCTATAGTTCTTCTCCCTAATCACAGGATTCATGAAGTTTTCAGGCTGGTTGCTCAATAGAAGGTTGATTAATTGCCGAGCCTCTAACAAGCAGTCTCTTAAGTTACCTTCCTTTTGTATCTCACTCAAACCAGTACTGTGGAACCTCTCATCTGCAAAAGACTCTAAACTCTTCAGGTCAATGTCAATACCCATGACTGCATTAAGATTGAACCTCTTCACACTGTCACTAAGAAAAGCTGTCACAATCATGTTAGAGATGTGATCAAGGGCCCCAGTCCCAACTTTGTCCAAGGCCTCCAACGGTAAGATTTGCTGAGCTGTGGACATCAGGGTGTCAAGGTAGATGACAACCTCATTGATGTAATCATTTTCACCATGTGGGATATCCTCTGCTGTCCAATTGATGTTTTCTGTGAGAGACATAAACTCATCAATCTTCGAGTTCACCAGTCTCAACAAAGCAAGATAGGCTTCATCTCTTGATGTCTTAAGAACCACCTTAGCATTTAAACTAGCATGAGGCCTCTCAGCCAATCGTACAGGAATTCCACAGTGTTGAGCCGCCTGGAGAAGAAAAAGATCACAAGCTCGTTCAAGAACAGTTATATTGGCAGCAATTTGCATTGCTTGAGAGACACCTGTAGTGGAACTGTTGATCGCTTTCAGTAGGGCCTCATTCAACACGTCAATCAAGAGCTTGTCCAGATACTTCTTCACAACATCATAGAAATTCATGCGCCCCCCATACGACAAGTAACTGACAGAGTCCTCAATGAACGACCGGACAATTCGACATGCATCAGGAACAGAGGAGGAGAAGGGTGCAACATATGGGAATGCTGGCATTATGTCTGAAGTTTGAAGATGAAACGCTAAAACGTTCATATTGTACTCATATTCCTTCTTCAGCACCATCTGTTCATAACTGTCATTGCCAAGAACGTCGACAATTTGCTGGTGGCACTCTTTCAGAAGAAGTTCATGGTATTTATCTCTGGTACTATCAAGAACCTCAAGTAGTGGCCCAACCTGGTATCCATATCTTCTGAGAGTCGCACCTACAAGAGTAACATAGTCCTTGATAAGGAGTAGATGACTTGCTGTATCCATACGGGAAAATTGTTCTTCCAATACTGAAGTCATTTTCGCAATGGCCGTTTCCCATATGGTCTCCATCTGGTTTACTGACAATAGTCCCCCCGCAGTCCGGTAGACCCGGTCTTCCACTATAAAGTACCCTGCCGTTTGAGCAAAGAAGGTTTGATGCGATTCGAGGAATGACTGCGCTGACGATATTTGCAAGTCCGAGTTAAGCTGCAACGACCGATTCTTATAATAGTACTCGCAGAACTGATCTTGAATCCCAAGACAAGTATGTATATGGAATGCTCGATAGACAGGTGTAAGATCAAACTTGAGAACCGAATCTTCATCAATCTCCTCAACATCTAAACTGTAAACACAATCTCCTAAACCAGAACGGATCTGTTCTTCAGCCTCCTTCTGGCGTGCGTGCATTTCCTCATCTCTTTGACGAGCTGATGCTGCTTGTCCTATAGCCATTTGTCCGATCTCCCTAGCCGTGCTCCTTATATGAACCAGCCAGTCATTAAACTCAGTAGAAACTTTCTTCTTGATATGTGACTTAATTTCTGGTATTCGATTCTCAATTACTCTATAGAGCGTCTTAACAGGAACATTTTGCAAGTGATTCCTTTCGATCAAATCAAGAGTTTTTAGAGCAGGATAAAAGTGACCTTCTGAAACATGTTGATTACACTTGACACAAAGATCCAATACTTGCACACAGAATTTTGACATCTTAATAGCCACAGTAACATTCTTCTTTACCGAATACGACTCAAGGAGCTCCTCGAGTTTCAATAGAAGAGAACTCCCAACTTCTTGAAGACGATAATTATCACTGGAAAGTTCACTCTTGAGATCTTCAGCATCGACCAACACACCACGGAGCTCATCAACGGCGAGAATGAACTCCTCATAATGTAGCTTGCATAGCTCCTCAATCTCGACTTCTTTCTTCTTGACCACACTCTTGAGCTGAATCAAGAGCGCCTCGGGCTTCCCCATTTCAAAAGCGTGCCTGACAATGGGTGCCAAATCCTCCCCATTGCCAATGGAGGTGGCAAGAACCAAATCATCCCCTCCATCCCCATTCTCTGTCACTGGTCTCCTTTTCGGTTTCGCTTGCATTCTTTTTAATATTCCAACAGATTGATATTCAAATCTCTATTAATTCCTGAATTATTAAAAATCAAATGCTAATATTTCTCTTTAAGAAAAGATGTAAACAAACAAAGAAACAAAATTTAAAAAAAAAAAAAGAACTAATCTTTATATTAGAATATTAAAAAAAAAGGCATGATTTGAATGAAACAAGGAGACATTGAAAGCGGTACTTACACGTGGAACGATCGGAACGCAGAAACAAAAGCAATCGCAGCAGAAGAAGAAGGAATGTTGTTAATAGGTGACCGAGGAAGGAAGAAAGGCCCACTTTTAGTTGGTTTTGTTCGGGTTTGGGTTTGGGTTGTATCGAAACTTGCTTCAAACTGTCCGCCCACTTTTTTCTTGAAAATGACATTTTATATTCCAATTGCAAATAGCATTCTAATACACTTCTAGATCAATCCTTTAACTAATGCTATTTGTTAAACATTTACACCAAGCAAAGTGTAATTAGGAACATATATATATATATGATGATGATAAGTTCAAACCTTTTAATTTGGATTGTTCAACTCATTTTTTCATTTGGTTTTACTCAGCTCTTTCTGTAACTTAATTGGTCCTTTTTTGTTGCACATCAAAAAAATTAAGCAAATAACTTTCCTAGATATAGATGTAACACCTTGCTCAATCCTGATAAAACCATTACAAATGTTGTGGGGGGTTGAAGGTCAGTTTGTTTGCAAAGACTTTTTATTGAGTCAGGAATCCTTTCTTTTTAGAGCACACAATACAATGGCACTTGTCCAAAATCTTAATTAGCCAACACGCGTGTGGCATGTAACGTTAACCTTTTTCTCCCTTATAATCCCCTCGATCTACTGCTCTTGAATCCCAACTCAATCAGCTGGTATTCTTCTTTAGCATCTCCACGGAGTTCAGTGTCCTAATTAACATGAAGAAAAATAACAAAAAGCCCAGCAACACCAACCATGTTTCTCAACCCCAGCAAGAAGCATTGGCCTCCAGGCCTTATCCATGCCCTTATTGCAGCCAGTCATTTACTTCTTCCATGGCGCTAATTGGTCACCAAAATGCGCATCGTTTCCACCAAAAGATTTTTCAAAAAATTATTGGTAATAAACCACGTGCAGTGAGCCATCATGCATCCACTCGCCTTCCTTGCTCTAGACCACCAGAATGTAATTGCAGTTCAAGAGCAAGGTGGGGAAGACCTGCTCCATCTGGACATAATAAAGTTAGGTTTTCAAGAGATCGACCCTATAATCCAGCAGCACCAGTGGAACATACATTCATCCCGCCAAAGTACCCTTGGAATGTACCTAATAACCGCTCTGGATTAATGAGTGAAACATCAGAATCGACAGATACAGACCCTGGTACAAGCAAGCTGGATGAAGATGAGGACGGTGTACAAGTGAGTTCCAAGGAAAATTTGGACGTCACTCTGAGGCTCTAACAAGAAGAGTTCTTGTTCCGATATCTTTTCTAAATAGGACGACATAGGACTACTACTAGCTAGCTAGTACTGCATGTTCCTTTCTTTCTAGTTGTTGATTAGTCTTTTCACTCTTTTGGTATTATGAACTTGTCCTCCCCAGTTTATTCCAGGTATAAATTAAAATGGAAATGTTCCTTCTTATCTATTTGTAAAGTTGTGCATGCAAGCTTCAGCTATATGAATATGTTTTGCAAACGTTTGTGTTGGCGCAAGAAAAGATTTTGTGACTTAATTATGTGGGTAACAAAGAAATTAGCTGAATATAGAAGAAGATAGCGAATACCTAAAGTCTGAACAAAAGAATCAGTGGGAAGAAATAATGGTTAGTTTTTCAAGTTGAAAGTGCTCACAGGTGTCAAAATTAAACAATTATGCAAGAGCATGCAGGGGAGTCCTTCAATAACAGGGAGTCATATGTTTTGTGTTGTTTTATTATTATTTTTTTTTTTAGTGTAGGATTAAAATTTTCAATAATTAAGATATTAATACAGGTGGAAATCTGCCTAATCCTAGCAACTTTTCAAAAAAAAAAAAACATTTTCAATAACGATATCAACAGTGAATTCATTCTAATTAGTATGTGTATATTATTAAGTTACATAAAATTTGCTAACAGTCTTTAATGGACAATCCAAACCAGACACGCGGCAATATATATATATATATATACAACCCTTTTTTTTTTATAATTCGATCCCATAACTGGAAAATTCCTTTTCGAATCTTCCGATGAAGTTAAGGATACAATAACTATAATTCATAACGGTCGGAATCATCCGGACGTATTAATTTAGAACACGTTGCGATATAATAATGGATATATCGCTCTTAACAACCGACAAATAATTCAGCATATAAATCGTCAAAATATGTTTTTTTCGAGTGTTTTTCATAAATACTAGCGAGGTTTAGAGGCCATTTGGCAACTATTATGATAATCCATTATATGACTAAAAATCTATTTTAAAAAATGCCCTCACATGGGCTCCGCACACCATATACTTTGTAAGAGCCATTAAGAAATCTTCATTTTAAAGAGAAGCACCAAATTACCTATACAGAGTGTTACGATATTTACCTTGAACATTATCAAGAGTTAAAAACATCACCTCTATAGGGTAAGTCGGTGCTTTAATTAATCAATTTTCTTAAAACGGCAACCCCTTAATTTCTACTATATGAAATTAGTGCCAATTTCAAAACAGCTGCCAAAGTCTTACCAAGTTTTTAAGCTCCCAAGACACTCCTCCAAGATCGAGTGCTACCTGGATACCTGATGTTACCATTTTAATAATAATTTAATGGAGCCGTTTACTTAATTGGGTTTACAACAACTAATTACAAGTGCCTTATAGATGCATCATCAATATATAGTGAATCCGGACTCGAAACAAATTAAGGAAGAATCATCTTAAACTGATGGTAAAGGATTAAAAAGTTTAAAAATATGGAAACAAACTTATTATTATTATTATTATTAGTATATATAATCCTTTGTAGGTGCCAACTAGCAAATTATGGAAACAAACTAATTAAAGATACCAGAGGTCTGGGACTCGAACCCCGATTTAAAACAGACTTACCAATAGATAAATAAAAACTAAATTCAAAATAAAACTTAATTGAGTTAATGACTTTTAGAATAATAAAAATAAATATAATATAATGGAGTGTTGTAGTTTTGTACAGTCGTCCAAAATAAGGAAAGAAATTTAAATAAAGACAATGGAATTATTGATTTGCTACTAGGTGATCAATCTCTAGAATAAGGAAATATGATTACTTTTGGCTTGATTTTTTTTTTCAAAATTCTCAATCACTCTAGTTATTGTATATATTGAGTCAGAGGTCAAACCATATATTTTATGAGCTGTATCAAGTTTGAAAATTGAGAATTTCTATGTCATAATAAAGGTAATAAACTCGATAAATAAATGGCAATAACAGAAAAATTTCAGTTTTTATCAATCTTGTTCATTAGGTTGAGAAAAAAGGAATTCGTAAAAGAAATCATTTTCCATGACTTAAATAGAAAAATTGACTAATACTAAGATTGCAGTTGATGCATGATAACACACAGGATTTTTGTGGTAGCAACCCAATAGCAAGAACAAGATACTTCCAACCTCCTTTTATTACCATGGATACATACAAAGGTCATACGCCCATACAAGGACTACATACCATACTTATACGATATACTTAGATATAGTCATGCATCATATATTTTATAACACTTCTGAACTCCATTTTCACACATTCCCAACCATGTTCACCTCCCTCAGAGAAAAGCGGAAGTGATCGCGGATGGACCAAAGTCATCTTTGATCACGTACAGGTGAATCAGGAAGAGTTGTGTGGGCAGCAGATACAAGTATGTTGGTGAAGTTGGCGACGCAACCTGACCATGCATTTCTGCAACTTCGAACCACGGGCGCTTTCCGTGCTTAACATTAGGCCGGGGTCCAATTATAGGCCCCTTCATGCTGGGTCCCAGGGAAGGCGCTGCTGATCCCTGGAAAACGTGTGCAAAGCTTGCCTTGTCGTTGGACTTGGACTTGGCTGAGAACCCGTTTCCATAATTTGGTTTCTTCGAACTCATTTTTGCAAGAGGTCATATTCGCAAGAAGATGAAACAAAGAGAATATATATATATTGAGGGCAGGAGAATCTTTCGATGAAATATTAAAGATTTTGTTGTTGACAGTTGCACCAGTAGTACTGGAAAGAGAGACTAGATAGTAAATAAGGAAGAGATTTAAAACCTTGAATGTGAGATGTTCGTGGGTCTCATAGTTTAGTGACTTCGGCCACTCTATTGTAGTTTGCTTCAACGTGGAAGAAAAGTCTCCGTGTGTAGTTCATGTGTACATGTAGGAGTGTAAAAAAAAACCGTTGACCCATCATCCGGTAGGGTACCCGGTCTTCACCCGCCACCCAAACCCGCACCGACCCGAAAATAGACCCCCCCGCCACCGCTTTTTATCGCGGTCGGCTATGGATGTATAGTTCTATGCTCAAATCCGACCGATCAAGCCGCCCGACCCAAGTGTCAAAAGTTTGACTCAACCCGTTGACCCACACAATTTCAAGACTCTAACTCTAATATTTTTGTATTTTGTTTATAATTTCTTTTACTTTTGTAGAATTTTGAGAGATATGAATACAAAATTATGAGTTCAACATCAATTTCACATATTCAAGTTTGAACATTGGGAAAATATCAAAAGTTCAAATTCAACTTCCGAATTTTGGAGAAGATAAATCATTCATCCTTGTATTCATTTCGAATTCTTTTAGTTTATATTTTATTATTTTATACCATAGATCCTCGCTCCCATCTTCATTTTATCATGTTATGGAAAAGAATCAATTTACAAATGGTAAATCACGATAAATAAGTTTCAAATTTACAAATATGGTTTTGGGTTCAAATTCAAGTTTTTTTTTTTTTTATTTTTATTGATTGATTCCATTTTTCTCTATCTTTGTGAATTGGAAATATATTACTTGCAGAATTAGAAAGTTTTTTTGAGTGAAATTGGGTTAAAATAATAATTTCCACCCATCACCCGGATGACCGCCAAAAACTTCGCCCACCCAGAAGTCTTCCACCCAACGGCGGGTGATGGTACTAAGACATGACACTTTAACCCCCTTTCCCCGCCCGTCGGGACCACCGGATTTGTATCCCTAGACCATAAATGCCCGGCTCCATCACTATTTGACCCGCGGTTGACCCAGCCCGCCCCGTATTACACCCCTATGTACATGCACACGGGATTAAAGTGAAAAAACGGAATTGTAAAAACTCTTTTCTTAATTATACATGTACTCTGTCAAAATCGGTTTCTCATGCCATATAGAAAATCAAAAGCTAGAGATGGAGATAACCCTTCCCTTCACTTAGATGGTCATCATGGTACACACAAATTGACACATAGCTTCTCTCGAACCACAAAATAGTAGTTTATGCCGCGTTTGGATCACAATGTCATTTTATTTTTGATGAAATATCTATTATAACAAAATAAAATGGGAAGACAAATGGTGGTCGGGATCGCGCAGGGATCTGCATTAGGGTATGATTGTTTTGGGATCGGCTAAAAACATGTGTACGACAAAGATTGTTTTGAAACCCCTTTGAGAATATTCTCAATGAAAATTAAAGTATGTTGTTAGTGAGTTAAATGTTACTAAATATTTTTCCATAACTTAATTAGTCATTCAACCGTACCACATGCAAATGTTTTATTTCTCGAGCTAACTTTTGACTACCCAAGAGACAAGAACCACTGAAACAGTTCTCTTTCTTAATAAGACCTTCAAATCCCATTTTCGTAGCTGCGGGTGTTATTTTTTTAAATGAAAAAGTTTTTTGACCTTTGGGGATTTAATATAAATTTACACTATAAATTTCCATTACCATTTGGTTATTGGGTTTAAGTTCTGCCAAAGCAAAACAGCTAGATACTTTGTCACTTCCGTTGCATCTACCACTTCATTAGCTTCTTAAACTGTCCACTCGCCATAAATTATTCATTCCAAATTCTCTTATAACTTCTTCCCTCCTTTCCATTTGATATAAATTTCCTTTAAATTGCTTGCTGGAACCTTTTAGAAAAACCTTCAAAAGATACGAAATAACATGCCCCTATATATCTTGCTATCTATATTTTTTTAGCGGAATGTTCATATTATATTTAACATCTTTATCATCTAGATAAGAAATTCTGTTTGCCTGCTTTATTGACGTATTTTCTTGGTATTTGTTTAAGACTTTTAGTAAAAGCTAGGTATTTGAATCGTCAGTGATCGACTTCAGTCAGGCATCTTTTCTCCGTCTCTAACCAGCAAAGTCTCAGGTAACTTTTACATTACAGAATACTGATTACGTGTCCTTCTTCGTCGGCCACACTTGACGAAATGAAGTTTGCTTTGTTTCTTACTGTTTTTCTTCATGTTGATGTTGTTAGTCCATTTTTGCCATGTCCAGTCAATAATGATCGCCGTCGTGAAACTTTGATCCAGTATACAAGTTCGATGTTGTGAAGTATCTATGGAAAATGACTATATGGTAGTTGATGCCACTTTCGTTGAAATTTGATTGATCCAATTTGCTTGACCACTAGGAAGATTTTTTTTTTGTTAGTAATGAGCAAGCATTGAGACAGAGAAAAGTCTCCGCGGCGTGTTGTTATGTTTCTACCATTATTTTGGTTAAGGAAAAAGTCATTCTACCGATTGTAATGCTACACTAATCAATGTTATTCTTAATAGGAAAGAACTTACCTTTCCTGATGTTATGATCGAAAAAATTGGCTCGGTAAGTATTGAATAGTTGTTTCCCGCTGTGAGCAATCTAATGAGTATTTGATCATTTTTTATTTCACATTAATGAGAATATCTAATTTTCAGGGTTAGGCTTTATAGTATATTTCACAAACCTCAAAATCTTAGTCTCAAATGAATCTTTTCATTGGTGATGTAGCATCTATTTCTTTAAAAAATATTATGGTGTGACATAAATATTTGGTCTCAGTTTCTGATAACTTCAATGTACTATGTTCTTTGGGTATGTATATGATTGGCTTTACACATCCCCTTCACTTTAGTTGTGTATTTTTCTTAATAACAAATGGAGTTCTATGTTTGAATATAAGTTTGATAAATTTGTTTTATGTTTTTTTCTCCTAAATAAGTATATTGTTGACTATTATTCGATGTGAGCTTCTAATTATATGACTGTAATGAGTTTGAGAAGTTTATTAAATTAGTGGTGATGTTAAGAGTACTGCATACCCTAGCTACTTTACAAATGTTATGGTTGTGACTTAGGGGTGGAACTCAGACGGGTTAGGTCGGGTTGAGGCCTAACCCGAGCCCAATATTTTCTTTTATTTGAAGAGTATATACAAAAAAAAAAAAAAAAAAAAAAAAAAACCTAAACATTTTCTTTTATTCGAAGAGTATATACTACCCAAAAAAAAACATTTTCTTTTATTCGAAGAATATATACTACAAAAAAAAACCAACATTTTCTTTTATTCGAAAAGTATATATACTACCAAAAAATAAACCCCCCAACATTTTCTTTTATTCGAAGAGTATATACTACTAAAAAAAAAAAAATTTTCTTTTATTCAAAGAGTATATACTACAGAAAAAAAAAAAAAATCTTTTATTCGAAGAGTATATACTACCAAAAAATAAACCCCCCAACATTTTCTTTTATTCGAAGAGTATATACTGCAAAAACAAAAACAACAACAACAACAACAACAACAACAACAATATTTTCTTTTATTCGAAGAATATATACTACAACAACAACAACAAAAAAAACAACAACAACATTTTCTTTTATTTGAAGAATATATACTACCAAAAAAAAAAACTAACATTTTCTTTTATTCGAAGAGTACAAAAAAAAAAAAAAAAAAAGTTTCCATGAACTCGTTCAGCTTTCAGAGTATACCATTCGGAGCAACCTTAAAGCTATTTGGCTTATTTCAAAACCCTGACTTAGTTGTGTGGGTTTTCCTTTTAGGTTTTGATGTGTGAGTTTTGCAGTCATGTATATAATATCATTGTTTCAGCGAAACTTCACTTTTGATGGCCCAACGTGCATTGTAATTGAGGCAATCTATGAACTTGATCGAGCAAGTAGCATAATAAGTAAGAGCATAATTAAGGATTTTATATATTGAATTTTATCAAAGTCATGCAACTTAGCATTGTTGGTGACATCTTATACACTCTTAGAAGGTCTCCTTTTAATTTACATATTTGATTTTTTTGGTAGACCAGAATACTTGATTCTCACCACATCAAGAATAAACATGTTAATGTTTGACAATTATTTAGTTTAATTATTGATATAGTTGGTAACTTATTGTGTGTGGACAAAAATGTGTAGTGTAATTTTATTATGCTGTTAGGGTCTCCGTAGATACATATTAGTATTGCTAGCTATCGACTTGAGAAGTTGAGAGACACGGGCTTAAAACCAATAACTAGAATAAAAAGATTTGACTTATCCTAATTTTACTACTATTTTATTTTTTTTATTTTCTTTGATCAATTTAAATACTGTTTCAGAAATAACTTCAATAGCACTTCGTGCCTTTGATAATACCTAGAGTGTAAATATTGAATATGCAAGTTTTGAACATAGGTCACACATACAACAATGTATAGTACCAATTCAAAATAAAATTAAATGTCTACAAATTCTCACATGGCCTACACATTTGAAAATATTTGGGTGTACCAGAATTAATACCACAAACAACATAATAAACATCTCATAACAAACCGTGTCGTAGGCACGAGTAATACCTAGTATGTAAATAATGTATAACTGATATATATATATATATATATATAATATGTTTCACTATATTAGATGTGTTTGAAGTCATAAAATTATCGAAATTGATCACCCCAATAACCATTCTAGCCAATGTTCAACAAATAATTATTTAAGTCCCAGTCCATACTCGATCCAAAGTGGTGCATTATCGAAAAAACAAATTACTCCATAGTCCATAGTGTTGATTACTTGATTTGCAACCTTTCTAACATCACAATAGCAAATAATATATAATTGATAAGAAAAGGTTAGAGTTCATTTTAAATCCTAAATGATAACTACAAACCCCTTCTTCTGTTGGAATTTTCTTTTCATTATCTTACAAATTCTGTTATCACCTATGTTTTCACTTGCACCAAATAAACAACATTACTGTTGACGGGCAAAGATCTATATAACAAAGAAGGGTGGTGCTGGACATCCAACACCACCCCCTACTCTAACCTTTGGATCTTGTTTATGAGGTGGCAAATCCTAGGGCTTATGAGGTGTGGGTTGTTTAATAATGTGGAATAAGAGTGTTGCATCATTATTGAAGTCAACAAATGCGGCTTGACTTTTAGTGGACTTCGGTTGGGCTTGGGCTTTTTTGTTGGGCTTTTAATGGGCTTCGGTTGGAGTTTTTTTAGTAGGGGGGGGGGGCGAGCGAAGGCCGCACGTATCTGTGCCATACGGAGGATAGATGTGCGTCGAGGCACCAAAAGCGCGCGTATCTATAGTACAGAGAGGGGGGGCAGATGCGCGTCGAGGTGCCAAAAATGCACATATCTGTGCCGTACGACACGGGCAAATAATAGTAGTGTTACAAACTTACGGTACTATATACTCTTGATCCAACACACAATTAATTCAAATTGTTTTTCCTAGAAATCTTTGATATATCCTTTCTACGAAGTACAGTCTTCAATCACACTTTTACAGTTACCATCCAAATAAACTTCCAAAGTCTTAACCACGTATTGTGCATGTATTGTGCATCGTGCTTCATTATTAAGCAGATGGTGTCCATCCTTGTTAATTCGGAATACAGGAATTATAGGGGAATAATTCGAGTTTCATTTGTTTACACGTAAGTTAGAATAATTTGGTCAAAAATTCGCAATACATTAATAATTTGTAGTAATTAAGTTTTATACGAGTATTAAACATTTTGAAATAAAAATTCGGATTTAAAAAATTCGTACATTTTAAGAGAAATTGTAATATATATTTAGCTATATAATTCAAATATTCCACAAATTTTACTGTACGTGCTTAAACTCCCATCCAACTAATTATATGCAAGTATGCAACAACCAATTATATAATTGTCATTTACAATTCAAAAGCATTATTTGTCTTAATTGTTTTGCCAAATTCTGACAACGTCGTCCAACGGATTCATTGGAAATCAAACTTTATAATTAAGTGAGTCGCTATTTGACTCGCCCAAACATTAGTCATTTTCTTCTCCAATATCTTTCTCTCTCTTCTATATACTCATGTATATCTCTTTTAGAATGTAGATTTGCAAATTACAATAAGTGTGGTGGTTTTAAAAATGAATATTAAAAAAAATGAATACTAAAATCTGGGATCATCTTACCTTCAGAATATAAATTTTAGGACGCCAAAACCTAAGTTCGAACAAACAACAAGGAAGAAGAATTTCGAGTTATTGCCATTGAGATTAAATTCAACATTCAAATTTTAAAGAGAGCACACACATTAGAATTCAGAACTAGATTGGTTTCTGTAATCTGTAGTTCACGTTAGAAACCTTGGGATTCAAAGGAAGTTTTACCTGCACTCTATCAGGTCAGACATTTAGTTACATTTTCTAGCACATTAACAGCACCTTAATCAAACGGATCATGGTTACACTTGGAGAATAGAAGGATTTGAAATTGATATGCCAATGTATAAATTCCGGGCATGCTTCAGCTTCCGGACAGTATCTTGTATGCAAATGCTTCAGAAAGCAATGTAAAGAGGACAACCCCGCCGGCCAACTCCTACTGCAAACATAATTAAAATTATCAGGATGCACTTCAGAAGTTGTAGGTGATGTCACTGAAGCAGACAACATTTTATGAAGACTGGAGAAAGAGGGAGAGAGCCACCTTCATAGGTTGCTAGCATCTTATCCAGCCTTCATCAGCAGTCCTCTCAAATATTCGTGGCTTCCTCATAGGAAAGGTTTCACTCCAGTTTGGGTGTTTAATCAAATAGTCGAACAGCCTGTGCAAAACCAACTACTAGATTCAAAAAATTTAAGAGTGCAAAGGATATAATGATTGAAAAAGACGGCCATATAAAAACCATTTGAGTTCTTACAACCTAGGGTGTCTTCAGAAAAAAATTCGCATATTTTAGTGTTTGTCTTTTTTTTTCTGGAAATAGTAAGTTAGTATCCTCTTAATGGAAATCAACCACAAAAACAAGAAGTACAAAAACAAACAAAAGAAACCAGTCAGTACAACAACACAACATGTGCTAGTGGCGTAAAGGAATCCTCGCCAGGTTAGACAAGAGCAAAAAAAGACTAATCTGAAACACAAGAATCAGGTGACAACTCCACGATGGGTCAAAGAAATACAAGTCAGAGTTGACCGATACCTACTCTCTACAGAAAGATACCAGGGACTTGGTGTGGAGAATACAGACTTCTAAAGATAAACAATGGTAAAGGGCACTGGGGATATAATGGCGTTGAGTAACTGATGTGTTCTAAATTGATGTGATTTACTCAGTATAAATCCCTGGAAGATTGGTGACCAGTAAAATACAACACTATCTCTTCTTAGCCCAGGAAGAGGGCCAACAGAAACGCCACAAAGATGAAGGATTCTGCAAAGAACCAATACAATCCAGGCCATACTAATCCAATCAAGAAAGAAACATAGAACAAAATGGGGAGAATTATAATAAAGAGTATGGGCAATTCTATAAGCTTGACGGCTGGCTATGATTCTTTGCTTCAGGCATAACACAGTACCATCCTAGTAGAACCACTTGTACAAATCCAATATTATGAACAGGTATATCAAGATGTATTACTGACCATTAATCACAGACAACAAACCCAACGAATCAGAGAAACTGTGCTTCAGATTTATCTAATATAGAGCATTAAAACCACCACACTTATTGTACTTAGTGCACACCTTCTTTCGTTATCAACAAAATCTGGTCCCTCAACAAACGGTGAGGTAGAACATCTAAGGAGGATTTCTGAATCGGAAAGTTGCTGCAGTGAAAACGCAATATATTTCCAACGTGATGTCCTGTATCACCAGAAAGTAGTGTAGATAGCATCAGTGAAATTATTATTCTCTACACGGTAGAGGTTAAATGCAAAAACTTACCAAGAGCATGCAGCAATCTGAAACCGGTCATTCTTTGTGTCATATGTCTCTAGTAGCTTTCTGTTCCAAGTGGGATCCCCAGAAGAAACTGTCACTCGGATTCTCCTGACAATTTCATCGGGGCATCTTGAAGTTCTATCAAAATTAGCAGGACTAATTGTTCCAGTGCAGGTTTCTACCTAGGAAAAGCAAAGATAGGTCCCCATGTAAGAATTCTAATAACCATGTCAGGATTGAACCAAATAAAAACAAGTAAAACACCAGCTCACATATCTGCTCAGTCCAATTACTTTGATCCCCTAAGTCGACAATTGATTGCAAACAGATATTTGCATTTACAAATCCCTTTAAGATTGTAATATGATATGCATCTCTTCCAGTAATGCAAAGAACGCTCTATCACATCCTTGCTCTACATGCCATAATAATCTAGATCTCAAAGCAAAAGCTCTTGAATTCAGAATGCTGTGACTCGTGAGTTCTTAGAGCCACGAGAAACAAAAAGAGCTCAACACAATACACTCTAAGGAGGAATAAGATAATACAATGATAACGTACGAAGTTTGTTACTTCAACTACTCAGATACTTGGGCTGTTTTTATTTCATTCTGATTGGTATTTTTATGGAAATAATTTCTGTTGCATATTTTATTGGACACAAAAAGGAGCACATTTTGCATGTCATTTGGTTGGGAAAATGAAAATGAAATAAATAAAATAATCAAAAGGTGTCATCATCATCATCATCACATTTCCTTTTCTCGTTTTTTATTTTTTTCGTCGTCTCACATCACATGTTGTGGCAATAAGAAATCAGAATGTAGAAGGAAATAGCATTTACTGACCACAAAACCATGCATAATGGGGTATGAATATCTGTCAGAATCACTTCCTGTATTGTGGCCAAGGACAAAGAGAGTTTGGATGTGAAATCGTTCTCGTCGGTTCTTCAAAGCATGAAGTAACATTGAACATAGAGGAAAAGAATGCCCACTGTGCTCTTCACTGCTTATAGCATTGTTCTGCTGCAACCAAATTTGATGTGTTTCAACTTCATTTACTTAAGATCTCATCACAAAGAAAGAAAAGTTATAAGATCTTAGGCCATACTTCGGGTGAGGTATCTTCAAAGCCACCAACGAGATGCACCTGCAATAATATGCTGTATAGACTTTAGTTCACGAAAAGCACTAAAAGACCAAAACAAAAAGTGAAAAGTAAATGTTTCCGAGGAGTAAGGGAAAAACAAACTTCGAGCTCGTCATTTGAATTCTCATCAACAAGTAGCGATAACATCTGATTAAGGCCCTGATCAACAACATTTGGAGAATCTATGTGTGAAACAGAGGTCCTGTGATCAACAGACACCAAGTGTCAGCCCCAAGACTTACTATCTTGTCACGGAAAGGATATTAACTCTTACATTCCAGTTTTGCGGTTGCGAATAACAACACCAACACAAGTGGTCGCTTCATCTGTGCCAACTAACTTTAAGAATGAAAGTGAAGAAATAAATAAATTATCAGTACCATAACAAACACGCAAAATAAGCAATATTTATTTAGTGCATTTACTACTGAAACTATGCATCTATTGGAGAGACTGTGTGATCATTTAAAACAAGCACACACACGCACAATAGACACTGATTTGATAATGGAGCTAGAATTCAATAAAGGTGTCATCTAAGAATATAATGCCGAGGTATCAAAATTTAAAAAGTACCTCAACAAGCTCAGGATCAACAGTTGCATATTCTCTTTGGAAAACATAAACAAGCTTCCTATGTGTCGACCTCTCTACACCATCATATTCTTGAGAAAATAAGACCTTCCTCTCCGGGAGTGACTTGATTGCATTTGAAGAAGATACTAGTGTAGGATGTTGCAACAGAGCAATCACCAGATCCTTGTCACTGCCCTGTGCCTAGTGCAACATGTATCTACTTCTGTATTAAAACATATTCCAAACACAAGATAAAAAAAGAGAGATTCTTTACCTGAGATGACGTTGGCCCGGAGAAAGGTAACCCGTCAACGAAGATCATGGTTTGTTGGTCTCCTTTGTTTTTGGGTCCTCCTTTTGTGTTAGGCAGACCCAGCCCGCTTCTTCTTAGCTTTGTCTACTGCTTTTTAGTAGTCTTCACTCACTGTTGAATAACACTTCACTATCTTGAATACTTTTTAGTAGGGCCAGCCCAAGCCTAGATATGGCCATAGGCTGCGAGCCAAGCGAGGTCTATTTTTTCTTCTGAACTCAATACAAAATTGATAGAAAGAAAAACAAATAATAGATTATAAGATTCGTATTAAAAATGAAAATCCTCAATTTCACATACAAGAGTGAAGAGTAGATTGATTTCTTTGGAAATACATAAATAATATATACCAATTTAGCGAGTAAGAGATGATTAATGGACAAATAGTTAATAACGTAATAAGTAAAATAAGGAAAATGAGTGAAACATGAAAAGGTAGTATGTGTGAGAGAGAGAGAACTTAAGAAAACCGGTTAATATGTCTTTAATTAAGTGGAGATGGAAGAAGTGAGAAAGCAAGGCGACATAGAATGTGGAGATTCTAGCATATAATATTGGTTAATATGTCTTTAATTAAGTGGAGATGGAATAAGTGAGAAAAGCAAGGTGTTATTAAGTATTTCGGTTTATTTTTAATTTTTCAATAAACCCTAAACCCTAATCCCTAAACCCTAAACCCTAAATCCTAAAACAATCTGTTAAGCTCCTTAAGTGATTGCAGATAGTTATGGACTACAACCTAATGACAGTTGGTTATAACGAGTTTGTATTAAGGAGGATAGAATTTGCAGTTCAGAAAGGACTTGCGTCACAGCTTGTTGGATGCTTGTCCTAATTATTTGTAAAATTTGTAATCATTATAAATAAAAATTCCACTAAAAAACAACAACAAAACTAACATTTTCTTTTCTTCGAAGAGAATATACAACAAAAAAAAAATTTTTCTTTTATTTGAAGAGTATATACTATAAATAAAAAAAATAAAAAAATAACAACAACAACAACAAAATTTTCTTTTATTCGAAGAGTAGATAATACAAAAAAACTAAAAAAAAAAAAAAAAAACAATCATCAAATTCTTTTTTTCGTAGATTATCCAAAAAAAAAAAAAAAAAACAATAATAATAAAACCCTATAAAAATAAGACAAATAAAAAACTCACAAAAACAAAGCTAACTGAACTTATTCTGCTAAAAAACAGTCGCGTGCACTACTCTAAAAGTTCCAAACAACTTCCACTTTTGAAGTTTGCGCCATCAATTCAAAATATACATGTTGGTCTAACTACCTTGTGAAACATTTTTCCATATGTTTTACCTCATTACAAAGTCACGATCTTCATCTAGGAAATCTGAAGTTAAAAAACCCATCTTGAAAAAATTAAGTTTTCACGCACATACCTCGTAAAAGTGTTCAGACAAAAGCACATTTCTTATTTTATGTGCTTTCTCTTTCCTATTGTGTGATAACACAAGGAGGCTCGTAGAGTTAACAAGTATTGTTTCATTCTGTTCAGTTTCGACAGTGTTGGTTTCTTGGAACAACAATCTGTTAAGCTCCTTAAGTGATTGCAGATAGTTATGGACTACAACCTAATGATAAATTGGTTCTAACGAGTTTGTATTCGTGGGAGGATAGGATTTGCAAATTTCGAAAGGACTTGCGTCCATACCTTTTGCAGCTTGTCCTAATTATTTGTAAACCTTGTTATCATTATAAATAAAATTTCAACTTAAAAACAACAACAAAACCAACATTTTCTTTTATTCGAAGAAAATATACTAAAAAAAAAATAATTTCTTTTATTTGAAGAGTATATACTATAAATAAAAAAAAAAAAAATAACAACAACAACAACAACAATATTTTCTTTTATTCGAAGAGTATATACTACAAAAAAAAAAAAAAAAAAAAAAATCATCATTTTCTTTTTTTCGTAGATTATCCACTACAAAAACAAAAAAAAAAAAAAAAAAAATTAAACCCTATAAAAATAAGACAAATAAAAACTCACAAAAGCAAAGCTAACTGAACTTATTCTGCTCAAATACAGTCGCGTGCACTACTCTAAAAACTCCAAACAACTTCCACTATTGAAGTTTACGCCATCAATTCAAAATATACATGTTGGTCTAACTACTTTGTGAAACATTTTTCCATATGTTCTACCTCATTAGAAAGGCACGATCTTCATCAAGGAAATCTGAAGTTAAAAAACCCACCTTGAAAAAATTAAGTTTTCACGCACATACCACGTAAGAGTGTTCAGACAAAAACACATATCTTATTTTATGTGCTTTCTCTTTCCTATTGTGTGATAACACGAGGAGGCTTGTAGAGTTAACCAAAGATTGTTTCATTCCGCTTCGGTTTAACCCTTGTTGGTTTTTGGCACAACAATCTATTAAGCTCCTTAAGTGATTGCAGATAGTTATGGACTACAACCTAATGACAGTTGGTTCTAACGAGTTTGTATTAAGGAGGATAGGATTTGCAGTTCAGAAAGGACTTCCGTCACAGCTTGTTGCACGCATATCTCAATTATTTGTAAAATTTGTAATCATTATAAATAAAATTTCCACTAAAAAACAACAACAAAACCAACATTTTCTTTTATTCGAAGAGAATATACAACAAAAAAAATTTTTTTTTTATTTGAAGAGTATATACTATAAATAAAAAAAATAAAAAAATAACAACAACAACAACAACAACACTATTTTCTTTCATTCGAAGAGTATATACTACAAAAAAAACTAAAAAAAAAAAAAAAACAACAACATCATCATTTTCTTTTTTTCGTAGATTATCCACTACAAAAACAAAAAAAAATAATAATAAAAATGAAACTCTATAAAAATAAGACAAATAAAAACTCACAAAAGCAAAGCTAACTGAACTTATTCTGCTCAAATAAAGTCGCGTGCACTACTCTAAAAGCTCCAAACAACTTCCACTTTTGAAGTTTGCGCCATCAATTCAAAATATACATGTTGGTCTAACTACCTTGTGAAACATTCTTCCATATGTTCTACCTCATTACAAAGTCACGATCTTCATCTATGAAATCTAAAGTTAAAAAACCCATCTTGAAAAAATTAAGTTTTCACGCACATACCACGTAAAAGTGTTCAGACAAAAGCACATATCTTATTTTATGTGCTTTCTCTTTCCTATTGTGTGATAACACGAGGAGGCTTTTAGAGTTAACCAGCATTTTTCCATTCCGTTCAGTTTCGACAGTGTTGGTTTCTTGGAACAACAATCTCTTAAACTCCTTAAGTGATTGCAGATAGTTATGGACTACAACCTAATGACAGTTGGTTCTAACGAGTTTGTATTCAGGAGGATAGGATTTGCAGCTCGGAAAGGACTTGCATCACAGCTTTTGTTGCACGCTTGTCCTAATTATTTGTAAAACTTGTTATCATTATAAATAAAATTTCAACTTAAAACAACAACAAAACCAACATTTTCTTTTATTTGAAGAGAATATACTACAAAAAAAAAACATTTTCTTTTATTTGAAGAGTATATACTATAAATAAAAAAATAACAACAACAACAACAACAATATTTTCTTTTATTCGAAGAGTATATACTACAAAAAAGTAAAAAAAAAAAAAAAAATCATCACTCCCTTTTTTTCGTAGATTATCCACTACAAAAAAAAAAAAAAAAAAAATTAAACCCTACAAAAATAAGACAAATAAAAACTCACAAAAGCAAAGCTAACTGAACTTATTCTGCTCAAATACACTCGCGTGCACTACTCTAAAAACTCCAAACAACTTCCACTATTGAAGTTTACGCCATCAATTCAAAATATACATGTTGGTCAAACTACTTTGTGAAACATTCTTCCATATGTTCTACCTCATTACAAAGGCACGATCTTCATCAAGGAAATCTGAAGTTAAAAAACCCATCTTGAAAAAATTAAGTTTTCATGCACATACCACGTAAGAGTGTTCAGACAAAAACACATATCTTATTTTATGTGCTTTCTCTTTCCTATTGTGTGATAACACGAGGAGGCTTGTAGAGTTAACCAGCGTTGTTTCATTCCGTTCAGTTTCGACACTGTTGGTTTCTTGGCACAACAATCTATTAAGCTCCTTAAGTGATTGCAGATAGTTATGGACTACAACCTAATGACAGTTGGTTCTAACGAGTTTGTATTAAGGAGGATAGGATTTGAAGTTCAGAAAGGACTTGCGTCACAGCTTGTTGCACGCTTATCTCAATTATTTGTAAAATTTGTAATCATTATAAATAAAATTTCCACTAAAAAACAACAACAAAACCAACATTTTCTTTTATTCGAAGAGAATATACAAAAAAAAACATTTTCTTTTATTTGAAGAGTATATACTATAAATAAAAAAAAAAAAAAAAAATAACAACAACAACAACAACAATATTTTCTTTTTATTCAAGAGTATATACTACAAAAAACTAAAAAAAAAAAAAAAAACATCATCATTTTCTTTTTTTTTTTTTAGATTATCCACTACAAAAAAAAAAAAAAAAATAAAAAAATAAACCCTATAAAAATAAGACAAATAAAACTCACAAAAGCAAAGCTAAACCGAACTTATTCTCAAAATAAAGTCAAGTGCACTATTCTAAAAGCTCCAAACAACTTCCACTTTTGAAGTTTAAGCCATCAATTTAAAATATACATGTTGGTCTAACTACCTTGTGAAACATTCTTCCATATGTTCTACCTCATTACAAAGTCAACGATCTTCATCTAGGAAATCTGAAGTTAAAAACCCATCTTGAAAAAATTAAGTTTTCAATGCGCACATACCACGTAAAAGTGTTCGGACAAAAAAGCACATGTCTTATTTTATGTGCTTTCTTTTTCCTATCGTGTGATAACACGAGGAGGCTTGTATAGTTAACCAGCATTGTTTCATTCCGTTCAGTTTCGACAGTGTTGGTTTCTTGGAACAACAATCTGTTAAGCTCCTTAAGTGATTGCAGATAGTTATGGACTACAACCTAATGACAGTTGGTTCTAACGAGTTTGTATTAAGGAGGATAGGATTTGCAGTTCAGAAAGGACTTGCGTCACAGCTTGTTGCACGCTTATCTCAATTATTTGTAAAATTTGTAATCATTATAAATAAAATTTCCACTAAAAAACAACAACAAAATCAACATTTTCTTTTATTCGAAGAGAATATACAACAAAAAAAACATTTTCTTTTATTTGAAGAGTATATACTATAAATAAAAAAAAAAAAAAACAACAACAACAACAACAATATTTTCTTTTATTCGAAGAGTATATACTACAAAAAAAAAAAAAAAAAAAAAACAACATCATCATTTTTTTTTTTTCGTAGATTATCCACTACAAAAAAAAAAAATAAAATAAAAATAAAACCCTATAAAAATAAGACAAATAAAACTCACAAAAGCAAAGCTAACTGAACTTATTCTGCTCAAATACAGTCGCGTGCACTACTCTAAAAGCTCCAAACAACTTCCACTATTGAAGTTTGCGCCATCAATTCAAAATATACATGTTGGTCTAACTACCTTGTGAAACATTCTTCCATATGTTCTACCTCATTACAAAGTCACGATCTTCATCTAGGAAATCTGAAGTTAAAAATCCCATCTTGAAAAAATTAAGTTTTCACGCACATACCACGTAAGAGTGTTCAGACAAAAGCACATGTCTTATTTTATGTGCTTTCTCTTTCCTATTGTGTGATAACACGAGGAGGCTTGTAGAGTTAACCAGCATTGTTTCATTCCGTTCAGTTTCAACAGTGTTGGTTTCTTGGAACAACAATCTGTTAAGCTCCTTAAGTGATTGCAGATAGTTATGGACTACAACCTAATGACAGTTGGTTCTAACGAGTTTGTATTAAGGAGGATAGGATTTGCAGTTCAGAAAGGACTTGCGTCAC
The DNA here is from genome assembly GCF_015680905.1 of Coptis chinensis. Taxonomy (NCBI): domain Eukaryota; kingdom Viridiplantae; phylum Streptophyta; class Magnoliopsida; order Ranunculales; family Ranunculaceae; genus Coptis; species Coptis chinensis. Next base: position 84,077,532 of record NC_141464.1, read on the forward strand.
AGCTTGTTGCACGCTTGTCCTAATTATTTGTAAAACTTGTTATCATTATAAATAAAATTTCAACTTAAAAACAACAACAAAACCAACATTTTCTTTTATTCGAAGAGAATATACTAAAAAAAACATTTTCTTTTATTTGAAGAGTATATACTATAAATAAAAAAAAAAAAAAACAACAACAACAACAACAATATTTTTTTTTTATTCTAAGAGTATATACTACAAAAAAAAAAAAAAAAAAAAAACAACATCATCATTTTTTTTTTTTTTTTTATCCACTACAAAAAAAAAAAAAAAAATAAAATAAATTAAACCCTATAAAAATAAGACAAATAAAACTCACAAAAAAAAAAGCTAACTCAACTTATTCTCGCTTCAAATAAAGTTTCACGTGCACTACTCTAAAAGCTCCAAACAACTTCCACTTTTGAAGTTTGCGCCATCAATTCAAAATATACATGTTGGTCTAACTACCTTGTGAAACATTCTTCCATATGTTCTACCTCATTACAAAGGCACGATCTTCATCAAGAAAATCTGAAGTTAAAAAACCCATCTTGAAAAAATTAAGTTTTCACGCACATACCACGTAAGAGTGTTCAGACAAAAACACATGTCTTATTTTATGTGCTTTCTCTTTCCTATTGTGTGATAACACGAGGAGGCTTTAGAGAAACCAACCCGGCATTGTTTCATTCCGGTTTAGGGCTTTATTAATTGTTGGTTTCTTGGCACAACAATCTGTTAAGCTCCTTAAGTGATTGCAGATAGTTATGGACTACAACCTAATGACAGTTTGGTTCTAACGAGTTTGTATTCGGGAGGATAGGATTTGCAGTTCGAAAGGACTTGCGTCACAGCTTGTTGCACGCTTGTCCTAATTATTTGTAAAACTTGTTATCATTATAAATAAAATTTCAACTTAAAAACAACAACAAAACCAACATTTTCTTTTATTCGAAGAGAATATACAACAAAAAAAACATTTTCTTTTATTTGAAGAGTATATACTATAAATAAAAAAAATTAAAAAATAACAACAACAACAAGAACAATATTTTCTTTTATTCGAAGAGTATATACTACAAAAAAAAAAAAAAAAAAAAAAAAAAAAAAAAAAAGAACAACATCATCATTTTCTTTTTTTCGTAGATTATCCACTTCAAAAACAAAAAAAAAAAAAAAAATAAAAATGAAACCCTATAAAAATAAGACAAATAAAAAATCACAAAAGCAAAGCTAACTGAACTTATTCTGCTCAAATAAAGTCGTGTGCACTACTCTAAAAGCTCCAAACAACTTCCACTTTTGAAGTTTGCGCCATCAATTCAAAATATACATGTTGGTCTAACTACCATGTGAAACATTCTTCCATATGTTCTACCTCATTACAAAGTCACGATCTTCATCTAGGAAATCTGAAGTTAAAAAACCCATCTTGAAAAAATTAAGTTTTCACGCACATACCACGTAAAAGTGTTCAGACAAAAGCACATGTCTTATTTTATGTGCTTTCTCTTTCCTATTGTGTGATAACACGAGGAGGCTTGTAGAGTTAACCAGCATTGTTTCATTCCGTTTAGTTTCGACAGTGTTGGTTTCTTGGAACAACAATCTGTTAAGCTCCTTAAGTGATTGCAGATAGTTATGGACTACAACCTAATGACAGTTGGTTCTAACGAGTTTGTATTCAGGAGGATAGGATTTATAGCTCAGAAAGGACTTGCGTCACAGCTTGTTGCACGCTTGTCCTAATTATTTGTAAAACTTGTTATCATTAAAAATAAAATTTCAACTTAAAAACAACAACAAAACCAACATTTTCTTTTATTCGAAGAGAATATACTACAAAAAAAAAAAACATTTTCTTTTATTTGAAGAGTATATACTATAAATAAAAAAAATAAAAAAATAACAACAACAACAAGAACAATATTTTCTTTTATTCGAAGAGTATATACTACAAAAAAAAAAAAAAAAAAATCATCATTTTCTTTTTTTCGTAGATTATCCACTACAAAAAAAAAAAAAAAAAATAAAAATAAGACAAATAAAAACTCACAAAAGCAAAGCTAACTGAACTTATTATGCTCAAATACAGTCGCGTGCACTACTCTAAAAACTCCAAACAACTTCCACTATTGAAGTTTACGCCATCAATTCAAAATATACAAGTTGGTCTAACTACCTTGTGAAACATTCTTCCATATGTTCTACCTCATTACAAAGGCACGATCTTCATCAAGGAACTCTGAAGTTAAAAAACCCATCTTGAAAAAATTAAGTTTTCACGCACATACCACGTAAGAGTGTTCAGACAAAAACACATGTCTTATTTTATGTGCTTTCTCTTTCCTATTGTGTGATAACACGAGGAGGCTTGTAGAGTTAACCAGCATTGTTTCATTCCGTTCAGTTTCGACAGTGTTGGTTTCTTGGCACAACAATCTATTAAGCTCCTTCAGTGATTGCAGATAGTTATGGACTACAACCTAATGACAGTTTGGTTCTAACGAGTTTGTATTCGTGGAGGATAGGATTTGCAGCTTCGAAAAGGACTTGCGTCCACGACTTTTTGTCACGCTTGTCCTAATTATTTGTAAAACTTGTTATCATTATAAATAAAATTTCAACTTAAAAACAACAACAAAACCAACATTTTCTTTTATTCGAAGAGAATATACTACAAAAAAAAAAAACATTTTCTTTTATTTGAAAAGTATATACTATAAATAAAAAAAAAAAAAAAATAACAACAACAACAAGAACAATATTTTCTTTTATTCGAAGAGTATATACTACAAAAAAAAAAAAAAAAAAAAAAACATCATCATTTTCTTTTTTTCGTAGATTATCCACTACAAAAACAAAAAAAATAATAATAAAAATGAAACCCTATAAAAATAAGACACACTCACAAAAGCAAAGCGAAACTGAACTTATTCTGCTCAAATAAAGTCGCGTGCACTACTCTAAAAGCTCCAAACAACTTCCACTTTTGAAGTTTGCGCCATCAATTCAAAATATACATGTTGGTCTAACTACCTTGTGAAACATTCTTCCATATGTTCTACCTCATTACAAAGTCACGATCTTCATCTAGGAAATCTGAAGTTAAAAAACCCATCTTGAAAAAATTAAGTTTTCACGCACATACCACGTAAAAGTGTTCAGACAAAAGCACATGTCTTATTTTATGTGCTTTCTCTTTCCTATTGTGTGATAACACGAGGAGGCTTGTAGAGTTAACCAAAGATTGTTTTTCATTCCGTTGAATTTCGAGCGATTGTTGGTTTCTTGGAACAACAATCTGTTAAGCTCCTTAAGTGATTGCAGATAGTTATGGACTACAACCTAATGACAAATTGGTTCTAACGAAGTTTGTATTCGGGAGGATAGGATTTGCAAAATCCGAGAAAGGACTTGCGTCACAACTTGTTGCACGGTTGTCCTAATTATTTGTAAAACTTGTTATCATTATAAAGAAAATTTCAACTTAAAAAGAACAACAAAACCAACATTTTCTTTTATTCGAAGAGAATATACTACAAAAAAAAAAAACATTTTCTTTTATTTGAAGAGTATATACTATAAAGAAAAAAATAAAAAAATAACAACAACAACAACAACAATATTTTCTTTTATTCGAAGAGTATATACTAAAAAAAAACTAAAAAAAAAAAAAAAAAAAAAACGTCATCATTTTCTTTTTTTCGTAGATTATCCACTACAAAAACAAAAAAAAAAAAAAAAAAAAAAAAATTAAACCCTATAAAAAGAAGACAAATAAAAACTCACAAAAGCAAAGCTAACTGAACTTATTCTGCTCAAATACAGTCGTGTGCACTACTCTAAAAACTCCAAACAACTTCCACTATTGAAGTTTACGCCATCAATTCAAAATATACATGTTGGTCTAACTACCTTGTGAAACATTCTTCCATATGTTCTACCTCATTACAAAGGCACGATCTTATTCAAGGAAATCTGAAATTAAAAAACCCATCTTGAAAAAATTAAGTTTTCACGCACACACCACGTAAGAGTGTTCAGACAAAAACACATGTCTTATTTTATGTGCTTTCTCTTTCCTATTGTGTGATAACACGAGGAGGCTTGTAGAGTTAACCAGCATTGTTTCATTCCGTTCAGTTTCGACACTGTTGGTTTCTTGGCACAACAATCTATTAAGCTCCTTAAGTGATTGCAGATAGTTATGGACTACAACCTAATGACAGTTGGTTCTAACGAGTTTGTATTAAGGAGGATATGATTTGCAGTTTAGAAAGGACTTGCGTCACAGCTTGTTGCACGCTTATCTCAATTATTTGTAAAATTTGTAATCATTATAAATAAAATTTCAACTAAAAAACAACAACAAAATCAACATTTTCTTTTATTCGAAGAGAATATACAACAAAAAACATTTTCTTTTATTTGAAGAGTATATACTATAAATAAAAAAAATAAAAAAATAACAACAACAACAACAACAATATTTTCTTTTATTCGAAGAGTATATACTACAAAAAAACTAAAAAAAAAAAAAAAAAAACAACATCATCATTTTCTTTTTTTCGAATATTATCCACTACAAAAACACAAATGACGGTTTGGAATGCTTCTAGAGCTCATTGTAACCCCTATAAATAGAGGACCTAAGTTTAGGATTATCTTTCAATATTGAAATGCTATTTCTTTTACATGTTCTCAAAAAAAAAAAAAAAAAAACTTATTCGAAGAGTATAACACACAAAAATAAGAAAAAAAAAAAAATTTTTTTTTTTTTTAAATTTTTTTTTATAAATTCATTTAGAGATATACTCTAACTTACATAAAATTTGTTGTCCACTTTTAAAAAATAACTAAACGTAAAAAAATGTCTAGTTTTTGCAATCATCATTTGTCAAAGTTAAAAATTATCAAACATGTTGAATTTTTGTAGAGATGTTCCTTATGGTTAGTAGTTCAAATCCACAGAAAATGAGGTTTTAAATCAGTGAGCATAGGCTTTAATTTATGGATTTTTTTCACCGTTGTTGGTAAATTTTTTAGGTGTGACTTTGGAACCCTTCTTGAAAGTTTTATTTAATTTGTCATTTGAATACCTTAAGATTATGGTTAGAATACATGTACAATTTCAATCCTTTTGTATATGGGATGATTGACCATGAAATTATATTGGAATAAAGAAAAACATTTACATTAATTTGTTTGTGAGGTGTTGCTTGCTAATTACCGATTATTTACAATAAAACATTTATGAGTATTACTTTCGGTTGCTTACATAATTGGTCACCGCATTGTCGGTCTATTCTTTCCAAGATAGATGATTCATTTACATAGCCATAACTTTTTTCTAAATTAAGCATTTATAGGCGTTGGATCGGAAAAATTTGTACTCAATATTTATTTTATTAAAAGTTTGATTTAAGTTGCGCGATAGCTTTACCATATAACGTTTGCAAATGCCACAGGGAGGGTCTTAGGCCTAGGCGGATCCTTGGGGATTAGACATCAAGCTAAACTTTGCATTGGATGTCGGTTTGTTTCTAATTGCCAATATCATTGCCTAACATCTCTCGGATCACCTTATTTCTTGAACTCTGCCATAATTAATCAAGACTGCAATGCCATCATCTCTTAAGTTGTTGTACATCAGCTTTTCTTATAACAACACCACTAAAGATAACAAAAAAGATTCTTGAAGTAAATATAATTGAAGGGAATGAATTCTCTCGAAGGTGAAACGTGTATAGCTTTGTTGTGATCTTGAGAGAGAAGATGACAATATTTGAACGAGGATATTGCAGTCCTTGATTGCATGAGGAATAGACATCCGGTGTAGTTGATTTTTATAGTCTTGAGTTAATTTGAGATCGAATAAGGGATGGTGAATTTCCTTCGTTTTCCGTTGAATTGAAAATTTGAAAATAAGTTTTATTATAAGTTTTATTTTAGTGTTTTGTCTTTTATATTTTACTAAGTTGTTCTCTTAGGATTATCTTTCAATGTTGAAATCTTATTTCTTTTACATGTTCTCAAAAAAAAAAAAAAAAAAAAATAATAATAAAAAAAAAAATTTTATTCAAAAGTATACACAAAAAAAAAAAAAAAAAAAAATTTTTTTTTTTTTTTTTTGTAAAAATTCATTTTATAGATATACTATAACTTACATAAAATTTGTTGTCCACTTTTAAAAAAACTAACTAACCGTAAAAAAATCTAGTTTTTGCAATCATCATTTGTCAAAGTTAAAAATTGTCAAACATGTTGAATTTTTGTAGAGATGTTCCTTATGGTTAGTAGTTCAAATCCACAAAAAATGTGGTTTTAAATCAGTGAGCATAGGCTTTAATTTATGGATTTTTTTTCACTGTTGTTGGTAAATTTTTAGGTGTGACTTTGGAACCCTTCTTGAAAGTTTTATTTAATTTGTCATTTGAATACCTTAAGATTATGATTAGAATACCTGTACACTTTCAATCCTTTTGTATATGGGATGATTGACCTTGAAATTGTATTAGAATAAAGAAAAAATTTACATTAATTTGTTTGTGAGGTGTTGCTAATTACCGATTATTTACAGTAAAACATTTATAAGTATTACTTTCGATTACCTTGCTTCGTAATTGGTCACCGCGATTGTCGTCTATTCTTTCAAAGATAGATGATTCATTTACATAGCCATAACTTTTTTTTTTTTTTTTTTTTTTTCTAAATTAAGCATTTATAGATGTTGGATCAGAAAATTTGTACTAAATATTTATTTTATGAAAAAGTTTGATTTAAGTTGCGCATAGCTTTACCATGTTACGTTGCAAATGCCACAGGAGGGTCTTAGGCCTAGGCGGGATCCTTGGGATTAGACATCAAGCTAAACTTTGCATTGGATGTCGGTTTGTTTCTAATTGCCAATATCATTGCCTAACATCTCTCAGATCACCTTATTTCTTGAACTGTCATAATTAATCAAGACTGCAATGCCATCATCTCTTAAGTTGTTGTACATCAGCTTTTCTTATAACAACACCACTAAAGATAACAAAAAGATTCTTGAAGTAAATATAACTGAAGGGAATGAATTCTCTCGAAGGTGCAACGTGTATAGCTTTGTTGTGATCTTGAGAGAGAAGATGGCAATATTTGAACGAGGATATTGCAGTCCTTGGTGCGTGAGGAATAGACATCCGGTGTAGTTGATTTTGTAGTACTGAGTTAATTTGAGATCGAATTAGGGATGGTGAATTTCCTTCGGTTCCCGTTGAATTGAAAATTTGAAAATAAGTTTTATTGTAAGTTTTATTTTAGTGTTTTGTCTTTTATATTTGACTAAGTTGTTCTCTTAGGATTATCTTTCAATGTTGCAATCTTATTTCTTTTACATGTTCTCAAAAAAAAAAAAAAAGAAGAAGAGTATAACACACAAAAATAAGAAAAAAAAAAAAAAAGGATTTTTTATTTATTTCAAAAAATTTATTTATAGATATACTATAACTTACATAAAATTTGTTGTGCACTTTTAAAAAATAACTAACCGTCAAAAAATGTCTAGTTTTTGCAATCATCATTTGTCAAAGTTAAAAATTGTCAAACATGTTGAATTTTTGTAGAGATGTTCCTTATGGTTAGTAGTTCAAATCCACAAAAAATGAGGTTTTAAATTAGTGAGCATAGGCTTTAATTTATGGATTTTTTTTCACTGTTGTTGGTAAATTTTTAGGTGTGACTTTGGAACCCTTCTTGAAAGTTTTATTTAATTTGTCATTTGAATACCTTAAGATTATGATTAGAATACATGTACACTTTCAATCCTTTTGTATATGGGATGATTGACCTTGAAATTGTATTAGAATAAAGAAAAAATTTACATTAATTTGTTTGTGAGGTGTTACTAATTACCGATTATTTACAGTAAAACATTTATAAGTATTACTCAGTGCCTTGCTTCTGTAATTGGTCACCGCATTGTCAGTCTATTCTTTCAAAGATAGATGATTCATTTACATAGCCATACTTTTTTTTTTTTTCTAAATTAAGCATTTATAGATGTTGGATCAGAAAATTTGTACTAAATATTTATTTTATGAAAAAGTTTGATTTAAGTTGCGCATAGCTTTACCATGTTACGTTGCAAATGCCACAGGAGGGTCTTAGGCCTAGGCGGGATCCTTGGGATTAGACATCAAGCTAAACTTTGCATTGGATGTCGGTTTGTTTCTAATTGCCAATATCATTGCCTAACATCTCTCAGATCACCTTATTTCTTGAACTGTCATAATTAATCAAGACTGCAATGCCATCATCTCTTAAGTTGTTGTACATCAACTTTTCTTATAACAACACCACTAAAGATAACAAAAAGATTCTTGAAGTAAATATAATTGAAGGGAATGAATTCTCTCGAAGGTGCAACGTGTATAGCTTTGTTGTGATCTTGAGAGAGAAGATGGCAATATTTGAACGAGGATATTGCAGTCCTTGGTGCGTGAGGAATAGACATCCGGTGTAGTTGATTTTGTAGTACTGAGTTAATTTGAGATCGAATTAGGGATGGTGAATTTCCTTCGGTTCCCGTTGAATTGAAAATTTGAAAATAAGTTTTATTGTAAGTTTTATTTTAGTGTTTTGTCTTTTATATTTGACTAAGTTGTTCTCTTAGGATTATCTTTCAATGTTGCAATCTTATTTCTTTTACATGTTCTCAAAAAAAAAAAAAAATAATAATAAAAAAACTTTTATTCGAAGAGTATAACACACAAAAATAAAAAAAAAAAAAACGGGATTTTTTTTTTTTTTTTTTTTGTAAAATTTATTTATAGATATACTCTAACTTACATAAAATTTGTTGTGCACTTTTAAAAAATAACTAACCGTAAAAAAATGTCTAGTTTTTGCAATCATCATTTGTCAAAGTTAAAAATTGTCAAACATGTTGAATTTTTGTAGAGATGTTCCTTATGGTTAGTAGTTCAAATCCACAAAAAATGTGGTTTTAAATCAGTGAGCATAGGCTTTAATTTATGGATTTTTTTTCACTGTTGTTGGTAAATTTTTAGGTGTGACTTTGGAACCCTTCTTGAAAGTTTTATTTAATTTGTCATTTGAATACCTTAAGATTATGGTTAGAATACCTGTACACTTTCAATCCTTTTGTATATGGGATGATTGACCTTGAAATTGTATTAGAATAAAGAAAAACATTTACATTAATTTGTTTGTGAGGTGTTGCTAATTACCGATTATTTACAGTAAAACATTTATAAGTATTACTTTCGATTTTGCTTCGTAATTGGTCACCGCATTGTCGGTCTATTCTTTCCAAGATAGATGATTCATTTACATAGCCATAACTTTTTTTTTTTTTTTTTCTAAATTAAGCATTTATAGATGTTGGATCGAAAATTTGTACTAAATATTTATTTTATGAAAAAAGTTTGATTTAAGTTAAGCATAGCTTTTACCATGTTACGTTGCAAATGCCACAGGAGGGTCTTAGGCCTAGGCGGGATCCTTGGGATTAGACATCAAGCTAAACTTTGCATTGGATGTCGGTTTGTTTCTAATTGCCAATATCATTGCCTAACATCTCTCAGATCACCTTATTTCTTGAACTGTCATAATTAATCAAGACTGCAATGCCATCATCTCTTAAGTTGTCGTACATCAGCTTTTCTTATAACACCACCACTAAAGATAACAAAAATATTCTTGAAGTAAATATAACTGAAGGTAATGAATTCTCTCGAAGGTGCAACGTGTATAGCTTTGTTGTGATCTTGAGAGGGAAGATGACAATGTTTGAACGAGGATATTGCAGTCTTTGGTGCGTGAGGAATAGACATCCGGTGTAGTTGATTTTATAGTACTGAGTTAATTTGAGGTCGAATAAGGGATGGCGACTTTCCTTCGGTTCCCGTTGAATTGGAAATTTGGAAATAAGATTTACTATAAGTTTTATTTTAGTGTTTTGTCTTTCATATTTTACTAAGTTGTTCACTTATGATTATCTTTCAATGTTGAAATGTTATTTCTTTTACATGTTCTCAAAAAAAAAAAAAAAAAAAAAAAAAAGAGTATTACAAAGTATAACACACAAAAAAAAAAAAAAAAAAAAGATTTTTTTTTTTTTTAAAAAATTCATTTAGAGATATACTCTAAATTACATAAAATTTGTTGTCCACTTTTAAAAATAACTAACCGTAAAAATGTCTAGTTTTTGCAATCATCATTTTCAAAAGTTAAAAATTGTCAAACATGTTGAATTTTTGTAGAGATGTTCCTTATGGTTAGTAGTTCAAATCCACAAAAATGGGGTTTTAAATCAGTGAGCATAGGCTTTAATTTATGGATTTTTTTTTTTTGTTGTTGGTAAATTTTTAGGTGTGACTTTGGAACCCTTCTTGAAAGTTTTATTTAATTTGTCATTTGAATACCTTAAGATTATGGTTAGAATACACATACAATTTCAATCCTTTTGTATATGGGATGATTGACCTTGAAATTGTATTGGAATAAAGAAAAACATTTACATTAATTTGTTTGTGAGGTGTTGCTAATTACCGATTATTTACAATAAAACATTTATGAGTATTACTTTCGATTTTCTTTATACGTAATTGGTTACCGCATTGTCGATCCTATTCTTTCCAAGATAGATGATTCATTTACATAGCCATAACTTTTTTCTAAATTAAGCATTTATAGGCGTTGGATCGGAAAATTTGTACTCAATATTTATTTTATTAAAAAGTTTGATTTAAGTTGGCATAGCTTTACCATGTTACGTTGCAAATGCCACGGGAGGGTCTTAGGCCTAGGCGGGATCCTTGGGATTAGACATCAAGCTAAACTTTGCATTGGATGTAGGTTTGTTTCTAATTGCCAATATCATTGCCTAACATATCTCGATCACCTTATTTCTTGAACTGTCATAATTAATCAAGACTGCAATGCCAGCATCTTTTAAGTTGTTGTACATCAGCTTCTCTTATAACACCACCACTAAAGATAACAAAAGATTCTTGAAGTAAATATAACTGAAGGGAATGGATTCTCTCGAAGGTGCAAAGTGTATAGCTTTGTTGTGATCTTGAGAGGAAAGGTGACAATGTTTGAACGAGGATATTCCAGTCTTTGGTGTGTGAGGAATAGACATCCGGTGTAGTTGATTTTATAGTACTGAGTTAATTTGAGATCGAATAAGGGATGGCGACTTTCCTTCGATTCCCGTTGAATTGGAAATTTGGAAATAAGATTTACTATAAGTTTTATTTTAGTGTTTTGTCTTTCATATTTTACTAAGTTGTTCACTTAGGATTATCTTTCAATGTTGAAATGTTATTTCTTTTACATGTTCTCAAAAAAAAAAAAAAAAAAAATTCAAAAAAATAACAAAAAAAATAAGAAAAAAAAAAAACAGGAAAAAATTTTTTTTTTTTTTTTTTTTTTAAATTCATTTAGAGATATACTCTAACTTACATAAAATTTGTTGTCCACTTTTAAAAATAACTAACTAAAAAAAATGTCTAGTTTTTGCAATCATCATTTGTCAAAGTTAAAAATTGTCAAACATGTTGAATTTTTGTAGAGATGTTCCTTATGGTTAGTAGTTCAAATCCACAAAAAAATGAGGTTTTAAATCAGTGAGCATAGGCTTTAATTTATGGATTTTTTTTCAATTTGTTGTTGTTGGTAAATTTTTAGGTGTGACTTTGGAACCCTTCTTGAAAGTTTTATTTAATTTGTCATTTGAATACCTTAAGATTATGGTTAGAATACACTGTACAATTTCAATCCTTTTGTATATGGGATGATTGACCTTGAAATTGTATTGGAATAAAGAAAAACATTTACATTAATTTGTTTGTGAGGTGTTGCTAATTACCGATTATTTACAATAAAACATTTATGAGTATTACTCTGTGCCTTGCTTCTGTAATTGGTTACCGCATTGTCAGTCTATTCTTTCCAAGATAGATGATTCATTTACATAGCCATAACTTTTTTCTAAATTAAGCATTTATAGGCGTTGGATCGAAAAATTTGTACTCAATATTTATTTTATGAAAAAGTTTGATTTAAGTTGCGCATAACTTTACCATGTTACGTTGCAAATGCCACAGGAGGGTCTTAGGCCTAGGCGGGATCCTTGGGATTAGACATCAAGCTAAACTTTGCATTGGGTGTCGGTTTGTTTCTAATTGCCGGTATCATTGCCTAACATATCTCAGATCACCTTATTTCTTGAACTGTCATAATTAATCAAGACTGCAATGCCAGCATCTTTTAAGTTGTTGTACATCAGCTTCTCTTATAACACCACCACTAAAGATAACAAAAAGATTCTTGAAGTAAATATAACTGAAGGGAATGGATTCTCGAAGGTGCAAAGCGTGTATAGCTTTGTTGTGATCTTGAGAGAAGATGACAATGTTTGAGCGAGGATATTCCAGGTCCTTGGTGTGTGTGAGGAATAGACATCGGTGTAGTTGATTTTATAGTCTTGAGTTAATTTGAGATCGAATAAGGGGATGGCGACTTTCCTTGATTCCCGTTGAATTGGAAATTTGGAAATAAGATTTATTATAAGTTTTATTTTAGTGTTTTGTCTTTCATATTTTACTAAGTTGTTCACTTAGGATTATCTTTCAATGTTGAAATGTTATTTCTTTTACATGTTCTCAAAAAAAAAAAAAAAAATTTAAAATTTTTTTATTAATAAAATTTTTTTTTTTTTTTTTTAATTCATTTAGAGATATACTCTAAACTTACATAAAATTTGTTGTCCACTTTTAAAAATAACTAACCGGTCAAAATGTCTAGTTTTGCAATCATCATTTGTCAAAGTTAAAATTGTCAAACATGTTGAATTTTTGTAGAGATGTTCCTTATGGTTAGTAGTTCAAATCCACAAAAATGAGGTTTTAAATCAGTGAGCCTAGGCTTTAATTTATGGATTTTTTTTTTATCCTTGTTGGTAAATTTTTAGGTGTGACTTTGGAACCCTTCTTGAAAGTTTTATTTAATTTGTCATTTGAATACCTTAAGATTATGGTTAGAATACCTGTACACTTTCAATCCTTTTGTATATGGGATGATTGACCTTGAAATTGTATTGGAATAAAGAAAAACATTTACATTAATTTGTTTGTGAGGTGTTGCTAATTACCGATTATTTATAATAAAACATTTATGAGTATTACTCGATTACTTTATACGTAATTGGTCACCGCATTGTCAGTCTATTCTTTCCAAGATAGATGATTCATTTACATAGCCATAACTTTTTTCTAAATTAAGCATTTATAGACGTTGGATCGGAAAATTTGTACTCAATATTTATTTTATGAAAAAGTTTGATTTAAGTTGCGCATAACTTTACCATGTTACGTGGCAATGCCCCCGGAGGGTCTTAGGCCTAGGGGGATCCTTGGGATTAGACATCAAGCTAAACTTTGCATTGGATGTCGGTTTGTTTCTAATTGCCAATATCATTGCCTAACATCTCTCAGATCACCTTATTTCTTGAACTGTCATAATTAATCAAGACTGCAATGCCATCATCTTTTAAGTTGTTGTACATCAGCTTTTCTTATAACACCACCACTAAAGATAACAAAAAGATTCTTGAAGTAAATATAAGCTGAAGGGAATGGATTCTCTCGAAGGTGCAACGTGTATAGCTTTGTTGTGATCTTGAGAGAGAAGATGACAATGTTTGAGCGAGGATATTGCATCCCTGGTGCGTGAGGAATAGACATCGGTGTAGTTGATTTTATAGTCTTGAGTTAATTTGAGATCGAATAAGGGATGGTGACTTTCCTTCGATTCCGTTGAATTGAAATTTGAAAATAAGTTTTTTGTAAGTTTTATTTTAGTGTTTTGTCTTTTATATTTTACTAAGTTGTTCACTTAGGATTATCTTTCAATGTTGAAATCTTATTTCTTTTACATGTTCTCAAAAAAAAAAAAAAAAAAAAAAATTTGAAAAAAAAAACTTTTATAATATAATAAAAAAAAAAAAAAAAAAAAAAAAAAAAAAAAAAAAAATCATTTAGAGATATACTCTAACTTAGATAAAATTTGTTGTCCACTTTTAAAAATAACTAACGGTAAAAAAAATGTCTAGTTTTGCAATCATCATTTGTCAAAGTTAAAAATTGTCAAACATGTTGAATTTTTGTAGAGATGTTCCTTATGGTTAGTAGTTCAAATCCACAAAAATGAGGTTTTAAATCAATATGAGCATAGGCTTTAATTTATGGATTTTTTTTTTTTTGTTGTTGGTAAATTTTTAGGTGTGACTTTGGAACCCCTCTTGAAAGTTTTATTTAATTTGTCATTTGAATACCTTAAGATTATGGTTAGAATACCTGTACAATTTCAATCCTTTTGTATATGGGATGATTGACCTTGAAATTGTATTGGAATAAAGAAAAACATTTACATTAATTTGTTTGTGAGGTGTTGCTAATTACCGATTATTTACAATAAAACATTTATGAGTATTACTCAGTGCCTTGCTTCTGTAATTGGTCACCGCATTGTCAGTCTATTCTTTCCAAGATAGATGATTCATTTACATAGCCATAACTTTTTTCTAAATTAAGCATTTATAGACGTTGGATCGGAAAATTTGTACTCAATATTTATTTTATGAAAAAGTTTGATTTAAGTTGCGCATAACTTTACCATGTTACGTTGCAAATGCCACAGGAGGGTCTTAGGCCTAGGCGGGATCCTTGGGATTAGACATCAAGCTAAACTTTGCATTGGATGTCGGTTTGTTTCTAATTGCCCAATATCATTGCCTAACATCTCTCGAGATCACCTTATTTCTTGAATCGTCATAATTAATCAAGACTGCAATGCCATCATCTTTTAAGTTGTTGTACATCGGCTTTTCTTATAACACCACCACTAAAGATAACAAAAAGATTCTTGAAAGTAAATATAACTGAAGGGAATGGATTCTCTCGGGTGCAACGTGTATAGCTTTGTTGTGATCTTGAGAGGGAAGATGACAATGTTTGAACGAGGATATTGCAGTCCTTGGTGCGTGAGGAATAGACATCCGGTGTAGTTGATTTTATAGTACTGAGTTAATTTGAGATCGAATAAGGGATGGCGACTTTCCTTCGATTCCCGTTGAATTGAAAATTTGGAAATAAGTTTTACTATAAGTTTTATTTTAGTGTTTTGTCTTTCATATTTTACTAAGTTGTTCACTTAGGATTATCTTTCAATGTTGAAATCTTATTTCTTTTACATGTTCTCAAAAAAAAAAAAAAAAAAAAAAAATAAAAAAAAAAAAAAATTTTATTCGAAGAGTATAATACACAAAAAAAAAAAAAAAAAAAAAAATTTTTTTTTTTTTTAAAAATTCATTTACAGATATACTCTAACTTACATAAAATTTGTTGTCCACTTTTAAAAAATAACTAACCGTAAAAAAATGTCTAGTTTTTGCAATCATCATTTGTCAAAGTTAAAAATTGTCAAACATGTTGAATTTTTGTAGAGATGTTCCTTATGGTTAGTAGTTCAAATCCATAAAAAATGAGGTTTTAAATCAGTGAGCATAGGCTTTAATTTATGGATTTTTTTCACTGTTGTTGGTAAATTTTTAGGTGTGACTTTGGAACCCTTCTTGAAAGTTTTATTTAATTTGTCATTTGAATACCTTAAGATTATGGTTAGAATACCTGTACACTTTCAATCCTTTTGTATATGGGATGATTGACCTTGAAATTGTATTGGAATAAAGAAAAACATTTACATTAATTTGTTTGTGAGGTGTTGCTAATTACCGATTATTTACAATAAAACATTTATGAGTATTACTCAGTGCCTTGCTTTTGTAATTGGTCACCGCATTGTCAGTCTATTCTTTCAAAGATAGATGATTCATTTACATAGCCATAACTTTTTTTCTAAATTAAGCATTTATAGACGTTGGATCGAAAAATTTGTACTCAATAATTATTTTATGAAAAAGTTTGATTTAAGTTGCGCATAACTTTACCATGTTCGTTGCAAATTTGCCACGGGGAGGTCTTAGGCCTAGGCGGGATCCTTGGGATTAGACATCAAGCTAAACTTTGCATTGGATGTCGGTTTGTTTCTAATTGCCAATATCATTGCCTAACATCTCTCGGATCACCTTATTTCTTGAATCTGTCATAATTAATCAAAGGCTGCAATGCCATCATCTTTTAAGTTGTTGTACATCGGCTTTTCTTATAACACCACCACTAAAGATAACAAAAAGATTCTTGAAGTAAATATAACTGAAGGGAATGAATTCTCTCGAAGGTCTTACAGGCGTGTATAGCTTTGTTGTGATCTTGAGAGATGATGGCAATGTTTGAAAAAGGATATTGCAGTCCTTGGTGCGTGAGGAATAGACATCGGTGTAGTTGATTTTTATAGTCTTGAGTTAATTTGAGATCGAATAAGGGATGGTGAATTTCCTTGATTCCGTTGAATTGGAAATTTGGAAATAAGTTTTATTATAAGTTTTATTTTAGTGTTTTTTCTCTTTTATATTTGACTAAGTTGTTCACTTAGGATTATCTTTCAATGTTGAAATCTTATTTCTTTTACATGTTCTCAAAAAAAAAAAAAAAAAAAAAAAAAAAAAAATTTAAAATTATTTGAATATTATAAAAAAAAAAAAAAAAAAAAAAATGTTTTTTTTTTTTTAGTAAAAATCATTTAGAGATATACTCTAACTTACATAAAATTTGTTGTCACTTTTAAAAATAACTAACGGTCAAAAAAATGTCTAGTTTTTGCAATCATCATTTGTCAAAGTTAAAAATTGTCAAACATGTTGAATTTTTGTAGAGATGTTCCTTATGGTTAGTAGTTCAAATCCACAAAAAATGAGGTTTTAAATCAATGAGCATAGGCTTTAATTTATGGATTTTTTTTCACTGTTGTTGGTAAATTTTTAGGTGTGACTTTGGAACCCTTCTTGAAAGTTTTATTTAATTTGTCATTTGAATACCTTAAGATTATGGTTAGAATACACATACACTTTCAATCCTTTTGTATATGGGATGATTGACCTTGAAATTGTATTGGAATAAAGAAAAACATTTACATTAATTTGTTTGTGAGGTGTTGCTAATTACCGATTATTTACAATAAAACATTTATGAGTATTACTTTCGATGCCTTGCTTCCGTACGTAATTGGTTACCGCATTGTCGGTCTATTCTTTCCAAGATAGATGATTCATTTACATAGCCATAACTTTTTTTTTTTAAATTAAGCATTTATAGGCGTTGGATCGGAAAATTTGTACTCAATATTTATTTTATGAAAAAAGTTTGATTTAAGTTCGCATAACTTTACCATGTTCACGTTGCAAATGCCACGGGGAGGGTCTTAGGCCTAGGCGGGATCCTTGGGATTAGACATCAAGCTAAACTTTGCATTGGATGTAGGTTTGTTTCTAATTGCGGTATCATTGCCTAACATATCTCGGATCACCTTATTTCTTGAACTGTCATAATTAATCAAAGACTATTGCAATGCATCTTTTAAGTTGTTGTACATTAAACTTCTCTTATAACACCACCACTAAAGATAACAAAAAGATTCTTGAAGTAAATATAAGCGAAGGGAATGGATTCTCTCGAAGGTGCAAAGTGTATAGCTTTGTTGTGATCTTGAGAGAGGGAAGATGACAATGTTTGAGCGAGGATATTCCAGTCCTTGGTGTGTGAGGAATAGACATCGGTGTAGTTGATTTTATAGTCTTGAGTTAATTTGAGATCGAATAAGGGATGGCGACTTTCCTTGATTCCGTTGAATTGGAAATTTGGAAATAAGATTTATTATAAGTTTTATTTTAGTGTTTTGTCTTTCATATTTTACTAAGTTGTTCACTTAGGATTATCTTTCAATGTTGAAATCTTATTTCTTTTACATGTTCTCTTTTAAAAAAAAAATAATATACAAAAAAAAAAAAAAAACCGGGATTTTTTTTTTTTTTTTTTAAATTCATTTAGAGATATACTCTAACTTATTTAAAATTTGTTGTCCACTTTTAAAAAATAACTAACGGTCAAAAAATGTCTAGTTTTTGCAATCATCATTTGTCAAAGTTAAAAATTGTCAAACATGTTGAATTTTTGTAGAGATGTTCCTTATGGTTAGTAGTTCAAATCCACAAAAAATGAGGTTTTAAATCAGTGAGCATAGGCTTTAATTTATGGATTTTTTTTTACTGTTGTTGGTAAATTTTTAGGTGTGACTTTGGAACCCTCTTGAAAGTTTTATTTTATTTGTCATTTGAATACCTTAAGATTATGGTTAGAATACTGTACAATTTCAATCCTTTTTGTATATGGGATGATTGACCTTGAAATTGTATTGGAATAAAGAAAAACATTTACATTAATTTGTTTGTGAGGTGTTGCTAATTACCGATTATTTACAATAAAACATTTATGAGTATTACGATTGCCTTGCTTTACGTAATTGGTCACGCATTGTCGGTCTATTCTTTCCAAGATAGATGATTCATTTACATAGCCATAACTTTTTTTCTAAATTAAGCATTTATAGGCGTTGGATCGGAAAATTTGTACTCAATATTTATTTTATGAAAAAGTTTGATTTAAGTTAGCATAACTTTACCATGTTTCGTTGCAAATGCCACGGGGAGGGTCTTAGGCCTAGGCGGGATCCTTGGGATTAGACATCAAGCTAAACTTTGCATTGGATGTCGGTTTGTTTCTAATTGCCAATATCATTGCCTAACATCTCTCGGATCACCTTATTTCTTGAACTGTCATAATTAATCAAGGCTGCAATGCCATCATCTTTTTAAGTTGTTGTACATTAGGCTTTTCTTATAACACCACCACTAAAGATAACAAAAAGATTCTTGAAGTAAATATAAGCTGAAGGGAATGGATTCTCTCGAAGGTGCAACGTGTATAGCTTTGTTGTGATCTTGAGAGAGAGATGATGACAATGTTTGAGCGAGGATATTGCAGTCCTTGGTGCGTGAGGAATAGACATCCGGTGTAGTTGATTTTATAGTCTTGAGTTAATTTGAGATGGAATAAGGGATGGTGAATTTCCTTCGATTCCGTTGAATTGAAAATTTTGGAAATAAGTTTTACTATAAGTTTTATTTTAGTGTTTTGTCTTTTATATTTGACTAAGTTGTTCACTTAGGATTATCTTTCAATGTTGAAATCTTATTTCTTTTACATGTTCTCAAAAAAAAAAAAAAAAAAAATTTTAATTTGATAATATACAAAAAAAAAAAAAAAAAAAAAAAAATTTTTTTTTTTTTTTTTTTCAAAAATCATTTAGAGATATACTCTAACTTATTTAAAATTTGTTGTCCACTTTTAAAAATAACTAACGGTCAAAAAATGTCTAGTTTTGCAATCATCATTTGTCAAAGTTAAAATTGTCAAACATGTTGAATTTTTGTAGAGATGTTCCTTATGGTTAGTAGTTCAAATCCACAAAAAATGAGGTTTTAAATCAGTGAGCATATGCTTTAATTTATGGATTTTTTTTCACTGTTGTTGGTAAATTTTTAGGTGTGACTTTGGAACCCCTCTTGAAAGTTTTATTTTATTTGTCATTTGAATAACTTAAGATTACGGTTAGAATACCTGTACACTTTCAATCCTTTTGTATATGGGATGATTGACCTTGAAATTGTATTGGAATAAAGAAAAACATTTACATTAATTTGTTTGTGAGGTGTTGCTAATTACCGATTATTTACAATAAAACATTTATGAGTATTACTCAGTGCCTTGCTTCTGTAATTGGTCACCGCATTGTCAGCCTATTCTTTCCAAGATAGATGATTCATTTACACAGTCATAACTTTTCTCTAAATTAAGCATTTCTAGGCGTTGGATCGAAAAATTTGTACTCAATATTTATTTTATGAAAAAGTTTGATTTAAGTTGCGCATAACTTTACCATGTTACGTTGCAAATGCCACAGGAGGGTCTTAGGCCTAGGCGGGATCCTTGGGATTAGACATCAAGCTAAACTTTGCACTGGGTGTCGGTTTGTTTCTAATTGCGAGTATCATTGCCTAACATCTCTCAGATCACCTTATTTCTTGAACTGTCATAATTAATCAAGACTGCAATGCCAGCATCTTTTAAGTTGTTGTACATCGGCTTTTCTTATAACACCACCACTAAAGATAACAAAAAGATTCTTGAAGTAAATATAACTGAAGGGAATGGATTCTCTCGAAGGTGCAACGTGTATAGCTTTATTGTGATCTCTAGAGGGCAGATGACAATGTATGACGAGGATATTGCAGTCCTTATTGCGTGAGGAATAGACATCCGGTGTAGTTGATTTTATAGTACTGAGTTAATTTGAGATAGATTAAGGGATGGCGACTTTCCTTCGATTCCCATTGAATTGGAAATTTGGCAATAAGTTTTACTATAAGTTTTATTTTAGTGTTTTGTCTTTCATATTTGACTAAGTTGTTCACTTAGGATTATCTTTCAATGTTGAAATCTTATTTATTTCTTCTCAAAAAAAAAAAAAAATGTTAATAAAAAAAAAAAAAAAAAAAAAAATCGGGATTTTTTTTAAAAAAAAATTTATTTAGATATACTCTAACTTATAAAATTTGTTGTCCACTTTTAAAAAATAACTAACGGTCAAAAAATGTCTAGTTTTGCAATCATCATTTGTCAAAGTTAAAAATTGTCAAACATGTTGAATTTTTGTAGAGATGTTCCTTATGGTTAGTAGTTCAAATCCACAAAAATGAGGTTTTAAATCCGTGAGCATATGCTTTAATTTATGGATTTTTTTTTTTTGTTGTTGGTAAATTTTTTAGGTGTGACTTTGGAACCCTCTTGAAAGTTTTATTTTATTTGTCATTTGAATAACTTAAGATTATGGTTAGAATACCTGTACACTTTCAATCTTTTTGTATATGGGATGATTGACCTTGAAATTGTATTGGAATAAAGAAAAATATTTACATTAATTTATTTGTGAGGTGTTGTTAATTACCGATTATTTACAATAAAACATTTATGAGTATTACTCAGTGCCTTGCTTCTGTAATTGCTCACCGCATTGTCAGTCTATTCTTTCCAAGATAGATGATTCATTTACATAGTCATAACTTTTTTCTAAATTAAGCATTTATAGTCGTTGGATCGGAAAATTTGTACTCAATATTTATTTTATGAAAAAGTTTGATTTAAGTTGCGCATAACTTTACCATGTTACGTTGCAAATGCCACAGGAGGGTCTTAGGCCTAGGCGGGATCCTTGGGATTAGACATCAAGCTAAACTTTGCATTGGATGTCGGTTTGTTTCTAATTGCCGGTATCATTGCCTAACATCTCTCAGATCACCTTATTTCTTGAACTGTCATAATTAATCAAGACTGCAATGCCAGCATCTTTTAAGTTGTTGTACATTAGCTTCTCTTATAACACCACCACTAAAGATAACAAAAAGATTCTTGAAGTAAATATAACTGAAGGGAATGGATTCTCTCGAAGGTGCAACGTGTATAGCTTTGTTGTGATCTTGAGAGGGCAGATGACAATGTTTGAACGAGGATATTGCAGTCCTTGGTGCGTGAGGAATAGACATCCGGTGTAGTTGATTTTATAGTACTGAGTTAATTTGAGATGGAATAAGGGATGGCGACTTTCCTTCGATTCCCGTTGAATTGGAAATTTGGAAATAAGTTTTACTATAACTTTTATTTTAGTGTTTTGTCTTTCATATTTGACTAAGTTGTTCACTTAGGATTATCTTTCAATGTTGAAATCTTATTTATTTTACATGTTCTCAAAAAAAAAAAAAAAAAAAAAAATTAATATACAAAAAAAAAAAAAAAAAAAAAAAAAAAATTTTTTTTTTTTAAAATTCATTTAGAGATATACTCTAACTTATTTAAAATTTGTTGTCCACTTTTAAAAAATAACTAACGGTCAAAAAATGTCTAGTTTTTGCAATCATCATTTGTCAAAGTTAAAAATTGTCAAACATGTTGAATTTTTGTAGAGATGTTCCTTATGGTTAGTAGTTCAAATCCACAAAAAATGAGGTTTTAAATCAGTGAGCATATGCTTTAATTTATGGATTTTTTTTCACTGTTGTTGGTAAATTTTTAGGTGTGACTTTGGAACCCCTCTTGAAAGTTTTATTTTATTTGTCATTTGAATAACTTAAGATTATGGTTAGAATACCTGTACACTTTCAATCTTTTTGTATATGGGATGATTGACCTTGAAATTGTATTGGAATAAAGAAAAACATTTACATTAATTTATTTGTGAGGTGTTGTTAATTACCGATTATTTACAATAAAACATTTATGAGTATTACTCGATTGCCTTATACGTAATTGTTCACCGCATTGTCGATCTATTCTTTCCAAGATAGATGATTCATTTACATAGTCATAACTTTTTTTTTCTAAATTAAGCATTTATAGGCGTTGGATCGAAAAATTTGTACTCAATATTTATTTTATGAAAAAGTTTGATTTAAGTTGCGCATAACTTTACCATGTTACGTTGCAAATGCCACAGGAGGGTCTTAGGCCTAGGCGGGATCCTTGGGATTAGACATCAAGCTAAACTTTGCATTGGATGTCGTATTGTTTTTAATTGCCGGTATCATTGCCTAACATCTCTCAGATCACTTTATTTCTTGAATTGTCATAATTAATCAAGATTGCAATGCCAGCATCTTTTAAGTTGTTGTACATCAGCTTCTCTTATAACACCACCACTAAAGATAACAAAAAGATTCTTGAAGTAAATATAACGGAAGGGAATGGATTCTCTCGAAGGTGCAACGTGTATAGCTTTGTTGTGATCTTGAGAGGGAAGATGAAAATGTTTGAACGAGGATATTGCAGTCCTTGGTGCGTGAGGAATAGACATCCGGTGTAGTTGATTTTATATAGTCTTGAGTTAATTTGAGATGGAATAAGGGATGACGACTTTCCTTCGATTCCCGTTGAATTGGAAATTTGGAAATAAGTTTTACTATAACTTTTATTTTAGTGTTTTGTCTTTCATATTTGACTAAGTTGTTCACTTAGGATTATCTTTCAATGTTGAAATCTTATTTCTTTTGTTCTCAAATGTTCTTTTTTAAAAAAAAAAATAAAAATAAATAAAAAAAAAAAAAAAAAAAGGAATTTTTTTTTTTTTTTTTTAAAAATTCATTTAGAGATATACTCTAACTTATTTAAAATTTGTTGTCCACTTTTAAAAAATAACTAACGGTCAAAAAATGTCTAGTTTTTGCAATCATCATTTGTCAAAGTTAAAAATTGTCAAACATGTTGAATTTTTGTAGAGATGTTCCTTATGGTTAGTAGTTCAAATCCACAAAAAATGAGGTTTTAAATCAGTGAGCATATGCTTTAATTTATGGATTTTTTTTCACTGTTGTTGGTAAATTTTTAGGTGTGACTTTGGAACCCCTCTTGAAAGTTTTATTTTATTTGTCATTTGAATAACTTAAGATTATGGTTAGAATACTTGTACACTTTCAATCCTTTTGTATATGGGATGATTGACTTTGAAATTGTATTGGAATAAAGAAAAACATTTACATTAATTTGTTTGTGAGGTGTTTCTAATCACTGATTATTTACAATAAAACATTTATGAGTATTACTTTCGATTGCCTTGCTTCGTAAATTGGTCACCGCATTGTCAGTCTATTCTTTCCAAGATAGATGATTCATTTACATAGCCATAACTTTTTTCTAAATTAAGCATTTATAGACGTTGGATTGAAAAATTTGTACTCAATATTTATTTTATGAAAAAGTTTGATTTAAGTTGCGCATAACTTTACCATGTTACGTTGCAAATGCCACAGGAGGGTCTTAGGCCTAGGCGGGATCCTTGGGATTAGACATCAAGCTAAACTTTGCATTGGATGTCGTATTGTTTTTAATTGCCGGTATCATTGCCTAACATCTCTCAGATCACTTTATTTCTTGAATTGTCATAATTAATCAAGATTGCAATGCCAACATCTTTTAAGTTGTTGTACATCAGCTTCTCTTATAACACCACCACTAAAGATAACAAAAAGATTCTTGAAGTAAATATAATGGAAGGGAATGGATTCTCTCGAAGGTGCAACGTGTATAGCTTTGTTGTGATCTTGAGTGGGAAGATGAAAATGTTTGAACGAGGATATTGCAGTCCTTGGTGCGTGAGGAATAGACATCCGGTGTAGTTGATTTTATAGTACTGAGTTAATTTGAGATCGAATAAGGGATGACGACTTTCCTTCGATTCCCGTTGAATTGGAAATTTGGAAATAAGTTTTACTATAAGTTTTATTTTAGTGTTTTGTCTTTCATATTTGACTAAGTTGTTCACTTAGGATTATCTTTCAATGTTGAAATCTTATTTCTTTTACATGTTCTCAAATTTAAAAAAAAAATAAATAAAAATAAAACTTTTATTCGAAGAGTATAAATATACAAACAAAAGAAAAAAAAATACGGGAATATATATATATTTTTTTTAAAATTCATTTAGAGATATACGCTAAGTTAGATAAAATTTGTTGTCCACTTTTAAAAAATAATTAACGGTCAAAAAATGTCTAGTTTTTGCAATCATCATTTGTCAAAGTTAAAAATTGGCAAACATATTGAATTTTTGTAGAGATGTTCCTTATGGTTAGTAGTTCAAATCCACAAAAAATGAGGTTTTTAATCAGTGAGCATAGGCTTTAATTTCTGGATTTTGTTTCACTGTTGTTGGTAAATTATTAGGTGTGACTTTGGAACCCCTCTTGAAAGTTTTATTTAATTTGTCATTTGAATACCTTAAGATTATGGTTAGAATGTCAACAATGTGTTGCATGGTCCCCGAAAGTATCTAATCTACTCTTTTTGCAAACAGAGCATAAACCACTGTCAGAGTATTTACAAAGGAATCATGAGATTACGATTAGAATAGAATAGAAGAACAATAATCCACCGTGTCCAAGTCTTTCCATTGGAATAGCATTTCATTATTTACGTGTTTCATTTGCAACTTTTCTCTAAATCAAACTTTCGAGACCAGATAAATCAAACTACTATATAGCGATTCCGTTGTAAAACGTGTTGTTGTGGCTTTGATGGGTCGGTAGCATTCACAACTAGAAAATTGAGGTAAAAATGCGTGTCGGCAGAGAATCAATGCACTGCTAGCAACATCAAGAATCTTATCTAAAGGCATTGGACCACGGCTCTAAGAATGTGGTTCTAAAGCTCGAAGTTCTAAAAATCTGCCTAAAAGTAAATGTAGAGACATCGATGGCACAACATCAACACCAGCACAATGGTAGTCACGTGAACCACCCATACATAATGGTAGAAAAATTAAATGTAATTGTCAAGCCATTTTTTTTTTTTTTTTTTGTAACCTAATATACACAATTTATTTTTATTTTTTTTGATAACTTAATATACATCAGTTTTTTTTTTTTTTTTCGTTACTTACAATAAATCAGTTTTTTTTTTTTTTTTTTTTTTTTTTATAACTTTATATAGATCATTTTTTTTTTTAACTTTATATACATCAGTTTTTTTTTTAAGTGGAAATTTTTATTGATAATGATAACGAGTTTTACAAATGATTAGGACAAGCGTACGTGCAACAAGTTGCGTTGCAAGTCTTTTCTGAATGGTAAATTATATCCTCCCAAATACTAACTCGTTAGAACCAACTGTCATTAAGTTACTGTCCGTAACTTTCTGCAATCTCTTAAAGAGGTCAATTACATTATTGTCCGTAACTTTCTGCAATCTCTTAATGAGCTCAACAGATTGTTGTGCCAAGAAACCAAAAGTGTCGAAACTTAACAGAATAAAACAATGACGGTTAGCCTTACAAGCATCTTCGTGTTTCTCAATCTTTACAATCGCTGCTCTATTAGCTGCTTCTCCTATCTCAAAGACTCCATTCCCAAACCCTACCAACGGAGAGGCTCTAGTTACATCAACACATGCATGTTTCCCTTCAGACCAACTATAGATCAATAGATCTTTACGACCGAAGTGTCAATCTTCTCTCATTCGGATCAGTAAGAAAATTGACATGAGCCTCCATCTTCACTTGTACCACAGCCCTCCAAAATGCATCGCATAAAATGTCTCTGACATAATCATTGCAGTATTTGAAACCTGGAAAATGTCGACAATGTGCTGCATGGTCCCCGAAAGCATCTAATAAACTCTTTTTGCAAACAGGGCATAAACCACTGTTAGAGTTCAAAGGAATCATGACACGATACCGGAGAATAGAAGAACGATACTCCACCAGCAACATACGCAGTTCAAGTCCCTCCATTGGAATAGCAGTAGAAAATTCTTTACGTGTTCCGACTGCAAGCATCCCATAACTGCCATTTGACGAGCAGATAAATCTAATTCCCTCTCGTGACTAGTAAAAATCCTACTGTAGAACGCTTCTGCCAAAACGTGTTGTGGGTTTGATGGGACGGTAGCATTCACAACTACAGAATTGAGGTCAAAATCGGGTAGGCAGTCAGAGAATCAATGCACTGCTAGCAACATCAAGAATCTTATCCAAAGGCACTGGACCATAGCTCCGATGAATGTGGTTCTGAAGCTCAGAAGTCTAAAAATGGAATGCCAGAAAAGTAAATGTAGAGACATTAGTGGCACAATAAGTACATAAACCACCAAGACGTAATGAGAGTGTCGGTAAATGCCACTCCAAATGGTCGAAGCCATCAGTACTTTTTTTTTTTGGGTAACCTAATATACATCTGTTTTTTTTTTTTTTTTGTAAACTAATATACACAATTTGTTTCTTTTTTGGTAAATAAATATACATCAGTTTTTTTTTTTTTTTTGTTAATGATAACGAGTTTTACAAATGATTATGACAAGCGTATGTGTAACAAGTTTCGTTGCAAGTCCTTTCTGAATGGTGAATCATATCCTCCTAAATACAAACTCGTTAAAACCATCTGTCATTACGTTACTGTCTATAACTTTCTGCAATCTCTTAAAAGGCTCAACAGATTGTTGTGCCAAGAAAGCAAAAGTGTCAAAACTGAACAGAATGAAACAATGATGGTTAGCCTTACTAGCATCCTCGTGTTTCTCAATCTTTCCCTGGCCACTTCTATTAGCATTCCCACCTCAAGTTCCATTCCCAAACCCTACCAAGGAGAGGCTCCATTACATTAACACCTACCAACTTCCCTCAAGTTAGATTAATACATCCGCCGCATGCTTCCCTCATTTGAATCGGTGAGAAAATTGATATACATATTAACCACATCCAAAAATGCATCCATAAAATATCTCAAACATAATCATGTCATTTGAAACTTGGTTAATGTCAAAATTGGTCCCCAAAGCATCTAATCTACTCTTTTGCAAACATCCATAAACCACCGTAAAGTTGAAGGAATAACATAAAATATCTCAAACATAATCCAAAATCCCTCCATTTGAATACATGTAAAATATCAACAATTTTTTTTTTTATTTATGGTCCATGATATCCAATCTAAATCTTTTTAAAATCAAACAACGGTTGTGGCTTTTGAAACCACCGCCAAGTAAAAGAAAAATCAAGTAAAAATCAATGCTGCTTAGCAACATCAATAATCTTATCCAAAAGAATAAATCTAAAAACCCAAAAAAAAATGTAGAGACATAAATGACAAAACCCACCAAAAACGTAATGAGAGTGTTGAAAAAATCAAGTCCAAGTCCCCATAAATTTTTTTGTAACCTAAATATTGAATAGCAAGTTTTTTTTTTTTTTTTTTTGGTTAAAAAACTTTTTTTTTTTGGTTTCATACTTCAAGCATCCCACGAATATACATTTCTTTTGACGAAATTTTAGATAAATTCAAACTCCCCCTCGATACTAGCAAAATCAATTCCATCTGAAAAAAACAACGCCTGGTTAAACATAAACATGTTGTGGTTTTGAGGGGACGGTAGCATTCACAACCAGAGAATTTTTATGTGAAAATCGGGTAGGCAGAGACTCAATGCAATGCTAGCAACATCAAGAATCCCATCCAAAGGAACTTGACCACAACTCTTAAGAATGTGGTTCTGAAGCTCAGAAGTCTAAAAATGGGAAGCCACAAAAGTAAATGTAGAGACATCAGTGGCACAATAAATACCTAAACCTCCCTGACGTAATGAGAGTATTGACAAATGCCACTGCAAATCGCCTAAGCCATCAACAATTTTTTTTTTTTCGTAACCTAATATACCTCATTTTTTTTTTTTTTGGTAACCAAATATACAACATTTAATTTTTTTTTTTTTTGGGTAACTTAATATACATCATTTTTTTTTTTGGTAACATAATATACATCATTTTTTTTTTGGTAACTTAATATACATCAATATATTTTTTTTTTTTTGAATTGGAAATTTTATCGATAATGATAACAAATTTTACAAATGATTAGGACAAGTGTACATGCAACAAGTTGCGTTGCATGTCATTTCTAAATGGTATATCCTATCATCCTAAATATAAACTCGTAAAACCAGCTGTCTTTACGTTATTGTCCATAACTTTCTGCAATCTCTTAAGGAGATCAACAGATTATTGTGCCAAGAAACCAAAAGTGTCGAAACTGAACGGAATGAAACAATGATGGTCAGTCTTACAAACATCCTCGTGTTTCTCAATCTTTCCTATCGCTGCTCTATTAGCTGCTTCTCCCACCACAAAGACTCCATTCGCAAGTCCTACCAACAGAAAAGCTCCAGTTACATTAACACAAGCATGCTTTCTTTCAGACCAACTGTAGATCAACACATCTGCAGGCCGAAGTATCAATCTTCTATCATTCGGATCAGTGAGAAAATTGACAGGAGCCTCATTCTTCACTTGTACCACAGCCCTCCAAAATGCATTGCATAAAATATCTCTGGCATAATCATGTCGGCATTTGAAACCTGGAAAATGTCGACAATATGTTGCATGGTCCCCGAAAGCATCCAATCTACTCTTTTTGCAAACAGGGCATAAACAATCGTCGGAGTACAAAGGAATCATGAGACGATAACGAATAAAATAATAACGATACTCCACTAGCGATATACGCTGTCCAAGTCCCTCCATTGGAATAGCAAGTAGAAAATCATTTACGTGTTCCGACTGTAAGCATCCCAAGACTGCCATTTGTCGAGCAGATAAATCATACTCCCTCTCGAAACCAGCAACAATCCTACTGTAGAACGCTTCCGCCAAAATGTGATATGGCTTCGATGGGACGGTAGCATTAAAAACTAGAGAATTGAGGTCAAAATCGGGTAGGCAGGCAGAGAATCAATGCACTGTTAGCAATATCAAGAATCTGATCAAAAGGAACTGGACGAAAGCTCCTAAGAATGTGGTTCTGAAGCTCAGAAGTCTTGAAACGGGATTCTAGAAAAGTAAATGTAGAGACATCAGTGGCACAATAAATACATAAACCACCCAAACGTAATGGGAGTGTCAATAAACGCCACTACAAATTGTCGAAGCCATCAGTAGTTTTTTTTTTTTTTTTTTTTTGGTAACATAATATACACAATTTATTTATTTTTTGGTAACTTAATATACATCTTTTTTTTTTTTTTGTTTGTTTCTTAATATACATAAGTATTTTGTTTTTTATTTTGATAACTTAATATACATCATTTTTTTTTTTGAACTTAATATACATCATTAGTTTTTTTTTGGAACAATGATGGTCTGCCTTACAAACATCCTCGTGTTTCTCAATCTTTACTGTTGCTGCTCTATTAGCTGCTTCTCCTACCTCAAAGACTCCATTCCCAAGCCCTACCATCGAAGAGGCTCCATTTACATCAACAAATGCATGTTTCCCTTTAGACTAATTGTAGATCAATATATCTGCAGGCCGAAGTGTCAATCTTCTCTTATTCGGATCACTGAGAAAATTGACAGGAGCCTCCTTCTTCACTTGGACCACAGCCTTCCAAAATGCATCGCATAAAATGTCTCTGACATAATCATGTCGGTATTTGGAACCTGGAAAATGTCAACAATGTGTTGCATGGTCCCCGAAAGCATCTAATCTACTATTTTTGCAAACAGGGCATAAACCACCGTCAGAGTACAAAGGAATCATGGGACGGTT
This sequence comes from Coptis chinensis, assembly GCF_015680905.1. Taxonomy (NCBI): domain Eukaryota; kingdom Viridiplantae; phylum Streptophyta; class Magnoliopsida; order Ranunculales; family Ranunculaceae; genus Coptis; species Coptis chinensis. The sequence goes on from NC_141464.1 coordinate 84,107,704, forward strand.
CCGGAGAATAGAAAAACAATAATCCACCGGCGACATACGTTGTCCAAGTCCCTCCATTGGAATAGCAAGTACAAAATCCTTTACGTGTTCCGACTGCAAGCATCCAAAGACTGCCATTTGACGAGCAGATAAATCAAACTCCCTCTCGAGACCAGCAACAATCGCACTATAGAACAATTCCGCCAAAACGTGTTGTGGCTTTGATGGGTCGGTAGCATTCAGAACTAGAGAATTGAGGTCAAAATCGGGTAGGCAAGCAGAGAATCAGTGCACTGCTAGCAACATCAAGAATCTGATCCAAAGGCATTGGACCACAGCTCCTAAGAATGTGGTTCTAAAGCTCAGAATTCTAAAAACGGTATTCTAGAAAAGTAAATGTAGAGACATCAGTGGCACAATAAGTACATAAACCACCAAGACGTATTGAAAGTGTCGGTAAATGCCAATTCAAATGGTCGAAGCCATCAGTATTTTTTTTTTTTTTTGTAACCTAATATACATTTGTTTTTTTTTTTTTGGTAAATTAATATACACAATTTGTTTATTTTTTGGTAAATAAATATACATCGGTTTTTTTTTTTTTTTTTTTGGTTACTTAATATACATCATTTTTTTTTTTGTAACTTAATATATATCAAAAAAAAAATTATTTGGTAACTTAATATACATCACTAGTTTTTTTTTTTTTTGAAGTTGAAATTTTATCGTTAATGATAACGAGTTTTACAAATGATTATGACAAGCGAACGTGCAACAAGTTTCATTGTAAGTCCTTTCTGAATGGTAAATCATATCTTCCTAAATACAAACTCGTTGGAACCAGCTGTCTTTACGTTACTGTCTATAACTTTCTGCAATCTCTTAAAAGGCTCAATAGATTGTTGAGCCAAGAAATCAAAAGTGTTGAAACTGAATAGAATGAAACAATGATGGTTAGCCTTAATAGCATCCTCGTGTTTCTCAATCTTTCCTGTCGCTACTCTATTAGCTGCTTCTCCCACCGCAAAGACTCCATTCCCAAACCCTACCAACGGAGAGGCTCAAGTTACATTAACACATGCATGCATGCTTCCCTTCAGACCAACTATAGATTAATACATCCGCAGGCTGAAGTGTCGATCTCCCTTTATTCTAATCAGTGAGAAAACTGACATGAGCCTCCTTCTTCACTTGTACCACAGCCCTCCAAAATGCATCGCATAAAATATCTCTAATATAATCATGTCAGTATTTGAAACCTAAAAAATGTCAACAATGTGCTTCATGGAAGCATCCAATCTAATCTTTTTGCAAACAGGGCGTAAACCACCTTCAGAGTACAAAGGAATCATGAGACGGTACCGGAGAATAGAAGAACATTACTCTACCGGCGACATACACTGTCTAAGTCCCTCCAATGGAATAGCAAGTAGAAAATCATTTATGTGTTCCGACTTCAAGCATCCCACCACTGCCTTTTGACGAGCAGATAAATCAAACTCCTTCTCAAGACAAGCAACAATCCTACTATAGAACGCTTCCTCTAAAATGTGTTGTGGTTTTGAAGGGACGGTAACATTCACAAATAGAGAATTGAGGTCAAAATCGGGTAGGTAGAGACTCAATGCACTGCTAGCAACATCAAGAATCTCATCCAAAGGCACTGGACCACAACTCCTAAAAATGTGGTTCTAAAGCTCAGAAGTCTAAAAACAGGATGTCACCAAAGTAAATGTAGAGATATCAATGGCACAATAAATACCTAAACCTCCTAGACGTAATGGGAGTGACGATAAATGCCACTGCAAATCGCCTGAGCCATCAGTATTTTTTTTTCGTAATGGGAGTGTCGATATACATCAGTTTTTCTTTTGTTTTTTTTTTATTGGTAACCAAATGTACACCATTTTATTTTTTTTTTTTTTGGTTACTTAATATACATCATTTTTTTTTTTTATAACTTAATATACATCAATTTTTTTTGTTTTTTTTTTGGTAACTTAATATACATCAGTAGTTTTTTTTTTTTTTTTTTTTTGAAGTGGAAATTTTATCGATAATGATAATGAGTTTTACAAATGATTAGGACAAGCATACATCCAACAAGTTACGTTGCAAGTCCTTTCTGAATGGTAAATCATATCCTCCTAAATACAAACTCATTAGAACCAACTGTTTTTTTTTTTTTTTTTGGCTAAGTAAGTTAAGAATTCTATTAAAGGAAAGTATTATACAAGTACATTAACAGGACATCACTCCCCCTAATCTACTTGGTTCAAGCAAATCGCATAAAGGTTTGGTAAGGCACCTCCCATTTATGAATCCATGGGGGTTTCTCATTACAAACAATTAACTTATCTTTCTCTAGGTTAGAGTTAATAATATAAAGGTTTGAACCAACTGTCATTACTGATAGGGTTATATACTAAAAACATTACTTTTGTATTAACTCTAATTCTTTATATTTTGAATGAGAATCATATGGGCAAATGTTATGCATATTATATATGTTATTAGTTATATGTATGTGTCTAATACTTTATATTGTAGATGATATGGTGTGAACACACAGAAGATCATATCATTAGTACTTTATAAAGTATAAGTAATCGTTTACAACCTAGATGAATTTGGACAAACCATTAGTACGGTTGTAGTATAATATGGTATTAGTCTATCTTGACTATAGGATTACACTAGTACACTTCGTGTGTACTGAACATGATCAAGTGAGGTTGTTTCTCTTTATACTGACTATGTAAGAGAACAAACACCTCTGTTATTATGGATGCTTGTCATCTTAATCCGGATATAATAACGGACACTTATGTGCATTGTACATTGCTTTAAATCATCAATGAGTGAGATTCATTTGTGAATCAACAAACTCGATGGATTAGGTAATGACATTGTATGTAAGGTGTGCTGTTGATTATAGAAGAAATCCATGACCCGCAGGAAGTCGGGTTGATGATGTCCCCTTGAGGAGCTCAAAAAGATTGTCATATAAACCCTGTAGGTGGATTTATTCCGACATGATAATGAGGTTGAATCATGTGGTACTACTCAAGGACATAAGAAGTTGATTAATGTAGTTGTCAGTAACTTGACTTAATCAACAGACATTCGATATCTTAAACACGGGGAGATCAACGAGCATATAATATGGAGCCCATAAATGGTGACACGTAATTTGGGATTAAGGTGGTAGTGCTACAATGGCCTTTAGTGGAATAAGCCATTTGTTGACGGACTTGGGCCGTGTGTTCTGGGCGAACATGGGAAGCCCAAGCCCGTCAGGAGGCCCAACCCTAATTTCTCCTCATGGTCCCTGTTGTAGCCTATAAATAGAATACTCTTTCTTTGGCCGAAATCACTATTCATCTGGATTAGAAAAAGAGGCAAGGAGAGATAGATCCAAAATTGGATCTAGCTTTGTGAGAAAGAAGGGGATTGGGAGATCGTTGCCCACACAACGTCCAATCTATTCTAAAGGAATACAACAGAAGATCAAGGGGTTGATTGTTGATTCGGATTCATAAAGCTTGGATTCTCAGAGATTACTTCTTAGCCGATTCTAAAAGGTATGTTTTCTATCCAAAATCGTGAGAACCCCATTGATTCCGCTGCGCGTGGGTTCTCGCGGTTTGTAGAAATATTCGTCCTAAAATAACGGTTCCTACAATTACGTTACTGTCCGTAACTTTCTGCAATCTATTAAGGAGCTCAACAGATTGTTTTGTCAAGAAACCAAAAGTGTCGAAACTTAATAGAATGAAACAATGATGGTTAGCCTTACAAGCATCTTCGTGTTTCTCAATCTTTACTGTCACTGCTCTATTAGCTGCTTCTCCCACCTAAAAGACTCCATTCCCAAGCCCTACCAACGGAGTGGCTCCAGTTACATCAACACTTGCATGCTTCCCTTCAGACCAACTATAGATCAATAAATTTGAAGGCCAAAGTGTCAATCTTCTCTCATTTGGATCAGTGAGAAAATTGACAGGAGCCTCCTTCTTCACTTGTACCACAGCCCTCCAAAATGCATTGCATAAAATATCTCGGACATAATCATGCCGGTATTTGAAACCTGGAAAATGTAGTTGCATGGTCCCCGAATGCATTAAATCTACTCTTTTTGCAAACAGGGCATAAACAACCATCAGAGCAAAAAGGAATCATGAGACGATACCGGAGAATAGAAGAACGATACTTCACTGGCGACATACGCTGCCCAAGTCCCTCCATTAAAATAGAAAGTAGAAAATCATTTAAGTGTTCCGACTACAAGCATCCCATTACTACCATTTGACGAGCAGATAAATCAAACTCCCTCTCGAGATCATTAACAATCCTACTGTAAAACGCTTCCGCCAAAACGTGTTGTGGCTTTGATGGGACGGTAGCATTCAGAACTAGAGAATTTAGGTCAAAATCGGGTAGGAAGGCAGAGAATCAATGCACTACTAGCAACATCAAGAAGCTGATCCAAAGGCACTAGACCACAGCTTCTAAGAATGTTGTTCTGAAGCTCAGAAGTCTAAAAACGGGATGCCAGAAAAGTAAATGTAGAGACATCAGTGGTACAATAAGTACAAAAACCACCCAGACGTAATGGGAGTGTTGATAAACGACAAATCATCGAAGCCAGCAATAGTTTTTTTTTTTTTTTCGTAACCTAATATACATCAAGTTTTTCTTTTTTTTGGTAACCTAATATACACAATTTATTTATTTTTTGGTAAATCAGTTTTTTTTTTTTTTTTTTTGTTACTTAGTATACACCCGGTTTTTTTTTTTTTTATAACTTGATATATACATCAATTTTTTATTTTTTATTTTTGGAAACTTAATATACATCAGTTTTTTTTTTTTTTTTTGAAGTGGAAATTTTATCTATAATGATAACGAGTTTTACAAATGATTAGGACAAGCGTACGTGCAACAAGTTGCGTTGCAAGTCCTTTCTGAATGGTTAATCATATCCTCCTAAATACAAACTCACTAGAACCTGCTGTCATTACCTTACTGTCCATAACTTTCTAGAATCTCTTAAGGAGCTCAACAGATTGTTGTGTCAAGAAACCAAAAGTGTCGAAATTGAACGGAATAAAACAATAATGGTTAGCTTTACAAGAAACTTCCTGTTTCTCAATATTTACTGTTATTGCTCTATTAGCTGCTTCTCCCACCTCAAAGACTCCATTCCCAAGCCCTACCAACGGAAAGGCTCCAGTTACATCAACACATGCAGGCTTCCCTTCAGACCAACTATAGATCAATACATCTGTAGGTAGAAGTGTCAATCTTCTCTCATTCGGATCAGTGAGAAAATTGACAGGAGCCTCCTTCTTCACTTGTACCACAGCCCTCCAAAATGCATCGCATAAAATGTCTCTGACATAATCATGTCGGTATTTGAAACCTGGAAAATGTCAACAATGTGATGCATGGTCCCCGAAAGCATCTAATCTACTATTTTTGCAAACAGGGCATAAACCACCGTCAGAGTACTAAGGAATAATAAGATGATACTAGAGAATAGAAAAACGATACTCCACCAGCGACATACGTTGTCCAAGTCCCTCCATTGGAATAGCAAGTAGAAAATCATTTACGTGTTCCGACTGCAAGCATCCCATGACTGCCATATGACGAGCAAATAAATCAAACTCCCTCTCGAGACCAGCAACAATCCTACTGTAAAACGCTTCCGCCAAAACTTATTGTGGCTTTGATGGGACGGTAACATTAAGAACAAAAGAATTATAAGGTCAAAATCGGGTAGGCAGGCAGAGAATCAATGCACTGTTAGCAACATCAAGAATCTGATTCAAAGGCACTGGACCACATCTCCTAAGAATGTGGTTCTGAAGCTCAGAGTCTAAAAACGGGATGCCAGAAAAGTAAATCTAGAGACATCAACGGCACAATAAGTACATAAACCACCCAGATGTAATGGGAGTGTCGATAAACGCCACTACAAATCGTCAAAGCCATCAGTAGTTTTTTTTTTTTTTGGTAACCTAATATACATTAGGTTTTTTTTTTAGTAACCTATTATACACAATTTATTTATTTTTTGTTAACTTAATATATATAAGTTTTTTTTTTTTTTTTTACTTAATATACATTTTTTTTTTTTTTTTTGATAACTTAATATACATCAATTTTTTTTTTCGTAACTTAACATACATCAGTAGTTTTTTTTTATTTTTTGAAGTTGAAATTTTTTCTATAATGATAAAGAGTTTTACAAATGATTAGGACAAGTGTACGTGTAACAAATTACGTTGCAAGTCCTTACTGAATGATAAATCATATCCTTTTAAATACAAACTCATTATAACCAGCTATCATTACGTTACTGTCCATAAATTTCTACAATCTCTTAAAGAGCTCAACAAATTGTTGTTTCAAGAAACCAAAAGTGTCGAAACTGAATGGAATGAAACAATGATGGTTAGCCTTACAAGCATCTTTGTATTTCTCAATCTTTACTGTTGCTGCTCTATTAGCTGCTTCTCCAACCTCAAAGACTCTATTCCCAAGCCCTACCAACGAAGAGGCTCCAATTACATCAACACATGCATGCTTCCCTTCAGACCAACTGTAGATCAATACATCTGCAGGCCGACGTGTCAATCTTCTCTCATTCGGATCAGTGAGAAAATTGACAGGAGCCTCCTTCTTCACTTGTACCACAGCCCTCCAAAATGCATCGCATAAAATGTCTCTGACATAATCATGTCGGTATTTGAAACCTGAAAAATGTCGACAATGTGTTGCATGGTCCTCGAAATCATCTATTATACTCTTTTTGCAAATAGGGCATAAAAAATTGTCAAAGTACAAAGGAATTAGGAGACGATACCGGAGAATATAAGAACGATACTCCACCTGTGATATACGCTGTCCAAGTCCCTCCATTGGAATAGCAAGTAGAAAATTATTTACGTGTTCCGACTGCAAGCATCCCATTTGACAAGCAGATAAATCAAACTCCCTCTCAAGACCAGTAAAAATCTTACTGTAGAACGCTTCCGCCAAAACGTGTTGTGGATTTGATGGAATGGTAGCATTCACAACTAGAGAATTGAGGTCAAAATCAGGTAGGCAGGCAGATAATCAATGCACTGCTAGCAACATCAAGAATCTGATCCAAAAGCACTGGACCACAACTCCTAAGAATGTGGTTACGAAGCTCAGAAGTCTAAAAACGGGATGCCGAAAAGGTAAATGTAGAAACATCAGTAGCATAATTAGTACACAAACCAACCAGACATAATAAGAGTGTCGGTAAACGCAACTACAAATCGTCGAAGCCACAAGTTTTTTTTTTTTTTGGTAACCTAATATACACAATTTGTTTATTTTTTGGTAACTTAATATACATCAGCTTTTTTTTTTTTTTTTGGTTAATTAATATACATTAGTTTTTTTTTTTTTTTTTTAACTTAATATACATCAATTTTTTTTTTTTTTTTTTGGTAACTTAATATACATCAGTACTTTTTTTTTTTTTTTAAATGGAAATTTTATCGTTAATGATAACGAGTTTTACAAATGATTAGGACAAGCGTACATGCAACAAGTTTCGTTGCATGCAAGTCCTTTCTAAATGGTAAATCATATCATCCTAAATACAAACTCGTTGGAACCAACTGTCATTATGTTACTGCATGTCCATAACTTTCCGCAATCTCTTAAATGGCTCAACAAATTGTTGTGCCAAGAAACCAAAAGTGTCGAAACTGAACAGAATGAAACAATGATGGTTAGCCTTACTGGCATCCTCGTGTTTCTCAATCTTTAGTGTCGCTACTCAATTAGCTGTTTCTCCCACCTCAAAGACTCCATTCCCAAACCCTACCAACGGAGAGGCTCAAGTTACATCAACACATGCATGCTTCCCTTCAGACCAACTGTAGATTAACACATCCGCAGGCCGAAGTGTCGATCTACCCTTATTCGAATCATTAAAAAATAGACAGGAGCCTCCTTCTTCACTTGTACCATAGCCCTCCAAAATGCATCGCATAAAATGTCTCTGACATAATCATGTCGGTATTTGAAACCTAGAAAATGTCGACAATGTGCTGCATGATCCCCAAAAGCATCCAATCCACTCTTTTTGCAAACAGGGCATAAACCACCTTCAGAGTACAAAATAATCATGAGACGGTACCGGAGAATAGAAGAACATTACTCCACCGGTGACATACGTTGTCCAAGTCCCTCTATTGGAATAGCAAGTAGAAAATCCTTTATGTGTTCCGACTTCAAGCATCCCACGACTGCCTTTTGACGAGCAGATAAATCAAACTCCCTCTCGAGACTAGCAACAATCCTACTATAGAACGTTTCCGCCAAAACGTGTTGTGGCTTTGAAGGGACGGTAGCATTCACAAACAGATAATTGAGGTCAAAATCGGGTAGGTAGAGACTCAATGCATTGCTAGCAACATCAAGAATCTCATCCAAAGGCACTGGACCACAACTCCTAAGAATGTGGTTCTGAATCTCAGAAGTCTCAAAATGGGATGCCACAAAAGTAAATGTAGAGACATCAGTGGCACAATAAATACCTAAACCTCCCAGACGTAATGGGAGTGTCGATAAACGCCACTGCAAATCGCCTAAGCCATCATTAGTTTTTTTTTTTCGTAACCTAATATACATCAGTTCTTTTTTTTCTTTTTTTCTTTTTTTTTTTTTTTTTGGTAACCAAATATACACCATTTATTTTTATTTTTTTATTTTTATTTTTACTTAATATACATCTATTTTTTTTTGTTTTTAATATACATCAGTTTTTTTTTAGTAACTTAATATACATCATTTTTTTTTCTTTGGTAACTTAATATACATCAGTAGTTTTTTTTTTTTTTTGAAGTGGAAATTTTATCGATAATGATATCGAGTGTTACAAATGATTAGAACAAGCGTACGTGCAACAAGTTGCGTTGCAAGTCCTTTCTGAATGGTAAATCATATCCTCCTAAATACAAACTCGTTATAACCAGCTGTCATTACGTTACTGTCCAGAACTTTTCGCAATATCTTAAGAAGCTCAATAGATTGTTGTGCCAAAAAACCAAAAGTATCGAAAGAGAATGGAATGAAACATTGATGGTTAGCCTTACAAGCATCCTTATGTTTCTCAATCTTTCGTGTCACTGCACTATTAACTGCTACTCCTACCTCAAAGACTCCATTCCCAAGCCATACCAATGGAGAGGCTCCAGTTACATCAACACATGCATGCTTCCCTTCAGACCAACTTTAGATCAATACATCTGCAGGCCGAAGTGTCAATCATCTCTCATTCGGATCAGTGAGAAAATTGACAAGAGCCTCCTTCTTCACTTGTACCACAACCTTCCAAAATGCATCGCATAAAATATCTCTGACATAATCATGTCGGTATTTGAAATCTGGAAAATATTGACAATGTGTTGCATGGTCCCCGAAAGCATCTAATCTACTCTTTTTGCAAACAGGGAATAAACCACCGTCAGAGTACAAAGGAATCATAAGGCGGTACCGGAGAATAGAAGAATGATACTCCAACGGCGACATACGCTGTCCAAGTCCCTCCATTGGAATAGTAAGTAGAAAATCCTTCACGTGTTCCAACTGCAAGCATCCCACGACTGCTTTTGACGAGTAGATAAATAAAACTCCCTCTCGAGACCAGCTAACAATCCTAACGTAGAACGCTTCCGCCAAAACTTGTTGTGGCTTTGAGGGGCCGGTAGCATTCACAACCAAAGAATTGAAGTCAAAATCAGGTAGGCAGAGACTCAATGCACGGCTAGCAACATCAAGAATCTTATCCAAAGGCACTGGACCACAAATCCTAAGAATGCGGTTCTGAAGCTCAGAAGTCTAAAAACGGGATGCCACAAAAGTAAATGTGGAGACATCAGTGGCACACTAAATACCTAAACCACCCAGACGTAATGGGAGTGTCGATAAACTCCACTGCAAATCGCCAAAGCCATCAGTTTTTTTTTTTTTTTTTTTTTTTTGGTAACCTAATATACACCATTTATTTTTTTTTATTTTTATTTTGGTAACTAAATATACAGCAGTTTTTTTTTTTTTTTTTTTTTTGTAACTTAATATACATTATATTTTTTATTTTATTTTTTGGTAACTTAATATACATCAGTAGTTTTTTTTTTTTAAGTGAAAATTTTATCGATAATGATAACGAGTTTACAAATGATTAGGACAAGCGTACGTGTAACAAGTTGCGTTGCAAGTATTTTCTGAATTTTAAATCATATCCTCCTAAATACAAACTCGTTATAACCTGCTGTCATTACGTTACTGCACATAACTTTCTACAATCTCTTAAGGAGCTCAACAAATTGTTGTGCCAAGACACCAAAAGTGTCGAAACTTAACGGAATGAAACAATGATGGTTAGCCTTACAAGCATCCTCGTGTTACCCAATCTTTCTTGTCGCTGCACTATTAGCTGCTTCTCCTACCTCAAAGACTCCATTCCCAAGCCCTACCAACGGATAGGCTCCAGTTACATCAACACAAGTATGCTTCCCATCAAACCAACTGTAAATCAGTACACCCACAAGCCGAAGTGTCGATCTCCCCTCATTCGGATCTGTGAGAAAATTGTCAATACCACAAAAGTAAATGTAGATACATCAGTGGCACAATAAATACCTAAACCTCCCAGACATAATGGGAGTGTCAATAAACGCCACTGCAAATTGCCTAAGCCATTTTTTTTTTTTTTTTTTGGTAACTTAGTATACATCATTTTTATTTTTATTTTTTTTGTAACTTAATATATATCAGTAGTTTTTTTTTTTTTTTTTTTAAGTTGAAATTTTATCGATAATGATAACGAGTTTTAAAAATGATTAAGACAAGCGTACGTGCAACAAGTTTTGTTGCAAGTCATTTCTGAATGGTTAATCATATCCTCCTAAATACAAACTTGTTGGAACCAGCTGTCATTACGTTACTGTCCATAACTTTTTGCAATCTCTTAAGGAGCTCAACAGATTGTTGTGCCAAGAAACCAAAAATGTCAAAACTGAACGGAATGAAACAATGATGGTTAGCCTTACTAGCATCCTCGTGTTTCTCAATCTTTCCTGTTGCTGCTCTATTAGCTGCTTCTCCCACCTCAAAGACTCCATTCCCAAACTCTACCAACGGAGAGGCTCAAGTTATATCAACACATACATACTTCCCTTCAGACCAACTGTAGATCAATACATCCGCAGGCCGAAGTGTCGATCTCCCCTTATTTGGATCAGTGAGAAAATTGACAGGAGCCTCCTTCTTCACTTGTACCACAGCCTCCAAAATGCATCGCATAAAATGTCTCTGACATAATCATGTCTGTATTTGAAACCTGGAAAATGTCAACAATGTACTGCATCGTTCCCGGAAGCATCCAATCTACTTTTTTTGCAAACAGGGCATAAACCACCGTCAAAGTACAAAGGAATCATGAGACGGTACCAGAGAATAGAAGAACAATACTCCACCGGCGGCATACGCTGTCCAATCCCCTCCATTGGAATCGCATGTAGAAAATCCTTTACGTGTTCCGACTGCAAGCATCCCATGACTGCCTTTTGACGAGCAGATAAATCAAACTCCCTCTTGAGACCAACAACAATCCTATCATAGAACGCTTCCGCCAAAACGTGTTGTGGTTTTGAGGGGACGGTAGCATTCACAACCAGAGAATTTAGGTCAAAATCGAGTAGGCAAAAACTCAATGCACTGCTAGCAACATTAAGAATCTCATCCAAAAGCACTGGACCACAACTCCTAAGAATGTGGTTATGAAGCTCAGAAGTCTAAAAACGGAATGCCACAATAGTAAATGTAGAGACATCAGTGGCACCATAAATACTTAAACCACCCAAACGTAATTTGAGTGTCGATAAAGGCCACTGCAAATCGCTGAAGCCATCAGTTTTTTTTTTTATTTTTATTTTTTTGGTAACCTAACATTCACCATTTATTTATTATTATTTTTATTTTATTTTGGTAACTTAATAGACATCGGTTATTTTGCAAAATTTGATTGCAGAGATTATTTATACACTGTGATCAAGCCTAATAATACGCAGAAATTTCGTAATATTGAATTAATATTGTCGGCCTATGCCCAGGCCAAATTCTAGCCAGGAAACCCAAAACACTCTAAATTATGCCAAACTCCGGATAACCGACTTGGCACTTTGGACTTTGGACAAATCAGATCAAATAATTGGATCCGAATCTAACTTGAAAAAGAATGCTTGATCGAATTGTCATTGTTAAAATGGTATGAAACTATGAATATAATATAATCAAAGTATCCAACCCAACATGAAATTGTCAACATCATCAATTCAACAATATTAGGAAAATTCTCGTAATAGTGCAACATTTGGTAATTTAAGATTTACCCCAATAAAGTGGAAGGAATAATTACGAGATTTTGAAATGAGCTATATTTAGCGAGTATTTCTTGTTATTTTTCTGAAGATTTTGTTTGTTTCACTGCTTTATAAATTTTTCACGCTGCACCACAATATACCTTAGAAGGACAAAAGAAATTCAAAGAACAGATATCTCCAATGCCAATGGCTCTTAAGTGTCTTTATGCAGTTCTCTTTCTCACTCTACTGGGACAAGGTTTGGTTTTAAATTCTGTATTATCAGGATATTTTATTGATACTGGATTTATTATTGGCAATTCAAATCAACTTTAGCCTAGTGCAGTTACGGAACTCTGCAAATACCTTTTGATCAACTGTTGTCCAAACCATTGCAAGATTATGTTTTCATTTCCTCAAAACGCTTTCAAAAACAGACATATAACTTACAATACAGGACACTATAAGTCTGTAACAGCGTTCACAACCAAATTCTTGATAACTAACTTGATATATGATTTCACTTTGCGTTCAATTAATTTCAGGGTTATGTCAGTGTTCCTTGAGGAATATTAAGGTCACTCAGAACCGAACTGGAAGGGATGTTAAGGGAAAGGTGGAGCATGAAGTGACAATTATCAATGACTGCAAATGCATGCAGAAACTAATAGAGTTTAATTGCTCTGGCTTCAGCAGTGCTATTGTTATTGATCCATCCATCTTCAGCAAGATTGGAGACATTTGTCAACTCAAAGGTGGTGGACACTTAAATGGATACACTTCAATTAAGTTCCGATATGCTTGGGATACTACGTTTAATTTTATTCCGGCTACTTCCCAGATTGTTTGCTAACCAAAGTAGGCCAACTGAGCGCTACTGTATCTGTGAGTTTATGGTGTTTAGATGATTAGATCTAATAAGACTATTATAAGGCTAATCACACACGACATACGATTGTCAAAATCGAAATTTCGTTAATAAATCTTTTTTTCTCATATTAATGATTTCCATCATTAGCTAATCCTGCATTTGCATTGTTGGACAAACCATAGCTGAAGGAAAAATTACTGTTTTATACTTCACGACTTCAATGCTTGCAATGAAACTTTCTGCAGTCTGTTTATCGGGAAAAAAAAACAAACTTTCTGCAGTCTGTTTCCGAACAAATTTTGGTCCATGGTGAGTGAACTGTGAAGCATCAATCCACGACTCCGTGTGTGTTATTTAATTAATTTTATTTCCTTTCTGACCAATTTATGGTGTGAAGGTCCAGTTTTACAAGGTGTCAAGGACTTTAGAGCTCACGATTCCTTTTGATTTGGCAGACAGAATATGACATTCCTCTCACGCACATTCCATCTCGTAAGGCACCGTTTTTGTTTTATTTTTTATAGAGAGAAACGCACTTACGAACCACAGTGTAGGGTACCCTCTTTAATGTACAAACCAAAACTGTAAAAGCCTGGAAAGTGCATGCCCAGTTGAGAAGTGATATGATCGCGAAGCCTAGATTGAGTAGTAGATCATAGTCTCTTAACATAAAATGGATACATGCGCAGCAGCACCAACTATGGGAAATCCACCAATCCACATGTTATGAGTGAACAACGATAGTTGTGTACCAGGCTACAGAATAACAAATCTCATCTGCAGTCTCTTTATCCCTACATACCAAACCCCACAATAAAGTGAATAAACACAGGTTTAGGCGTTTAGCAACTCCAGCTGGAAGAACACAATTTACTATTATCCATACTCTTCCCCAATTCAGAACCTGCTGATCAGCTGATCTAACCGACTCCATCAATGCATGTTTCTAACATGATGTAATCTTGAAGTAGAGGATTTTACCTACAGTTACTCCCCCACCTGGCACCATAAATCCTCCTCTCACACTGTCCACCATAACACTTGCGTGCTGATGCTGTGTATTTCACGCATACACCCATGCGACACATGTTAAATGCAAACAGCCAGTCCATTAGAAAGAATAAACATATTGAGGATAAAACAGACATGCGCTATAGGCAAAGAAAAGCAAAGTAGCTTTGCTGAGTCCACCAGTGATTGCTATTTTGCCTTCCAGTTTCTTCCTCACAGTAGTGGCTTCTATCATAATTTTAACCAAACCAAGTATCCACCTAAAGACATATATTGCAGATCAGTACGACTTACGTAAAGCTGAGATAATCTCAAATGATTAAGAGTGGCAACTAATTTGGTAAAAAAAACTACATAAAACATGAGTTTCTGATTCCAATTATGGAAAGGAAGAAAACATACAAAAACAAGCCCTTTTGTCTTTCTCTTAAAGGATCTAGCAGTGCAAGACAGCAAGAGTGGAAATATTTTGCCCCCAGCGGACATGGTCAAGAATATATGCTAGATGCCCTTGAGTTGAGGGACCCTAATTCATGATGCTACGAAATGGAAAAGATGCTTCAAGGACTAGAGTCCATTACATGAATCAAAACTATCTAAAAGTAAATTCTCATACCTTCCGTAGTTCCGTCTTTACTAAAGATAAAGATCAACTAAAGTCAATTTGCGGGAGGTTGAGCATGTTTTCCTGGGGAACTTTTTCATGTAAAATTCAAACTAGAACAGGAGATGAGATGGGATGAGTACTTCTTCATCGTTTCAACCAACAAAACCTAGAACCTTACGAAAAGGATGAAAACTCAGAAATTTTTTTGCAATTTTAAATTATAACAACCCTCTCCCCTTTTTTTTCTATGGCTATCATGGTATATCCTCACCATTGATGACACAATTTTCAGCAGATATATCACTTTAAAGTGTGTTGGACTGTTGGTGTGTGTGTGTGTGTCTGTTCTTATAATTTCTGTTGTACCAATATCACTCCACATGCCACGCCTAATGAGAGATTGAAACTTATAACAGCCAGCAAAACTCAATACTACCATATAAACAGGAGCAAATCCTCCCTCTCCAACTTTAATTGTTGGACTGAAGTAGTGGTTCTCAGCTCAGCCTAACTGAAAGTATTAGGATTGGAAATAAAGCCCCTAAACAACTTCTCAACTTTCTATAGGAATTGGAAATAAAGAGAAAAAATGGTAGGGAATATCACTCAAAGTTGACTTGACCAAAGTACACCTCCCTCCTTTAGATAGGCACTTAGTCTTCCATCCCGCAAGCCTTGAGGCAACCTTCTCAATCACAGTAAGTTGTAGGTAACATGTCCACCTCACACTCCACACGACATTTGCTATACCCCCCCAATTTTGGATTTGAACAAACTAATCATCAACCTGGAGATCAACTCAAACCACAGGCAAAAAGATGCTCAATATTGTGAGCATCCTCAACCATTGCACTAGCAAAGAACATTGTACTACCATCCCGAATCATAGATGAGATATGAAGACAGCATCCTCCCTATTTGCAGCCTCCAGCCCATCAAAGACCCCCAACCACCAATGAATTGATCATCCAATTAAGCACCTTGGTGCCCAAACCAAAAAAGGTGAAAGAGGAGCACCTTGCCTTAAACCCCTTGAACTTCAAAGGAAACCATGAGGAACGCCATTGATAACTTGATTAGTCTAGAGAATTGAGCCATCGAGACATACCCTTTTTTCTCCATACTACTCCAAAACCATCTTTTCCATCACAAAATCAAGTTAATTTTAAAGAAACATAGTCATATACCTTCATGAAGTCCACTTTAACCATTTTCCTCTTAGCATCCACTAGCTCATTTACTATCAAGCAACAATCAAGAATTTGCCTCTTTCTCAGAAAAGCATTTTGAAAATTGGAGCTAATGCTGCCCATCACCTCCCTTCAACCTCCAAACTATGAACCTTGGTATTCATCTTGTACATTGACCCAAGAGACTAATTGTACGTTGACCCAAGAGACTAATAAGTTTATAATCCTTGAGATCTTTGACACCTTCCTTTTGAGGGATTAGAGTGAGTGTCGTATTAATACGCCAATCGAGCAATATTGTCATAACATTCCTCCAAATCCTCATAACATCACTTCTAACAAAATGTCAAGACGTTTTGAAAAAAGAAATCAGAAATCCATCCGGTCCTAACGCCTTATTACCCCTGAGCCTATCCACAACCTTCTTCACCTCTTCTTCAAGTAAATAAGATTCCAACCTTTCTTTGTCTTCACTTGAGATTCTATCAAATTGTAGCCCATCCACCCTTGGTCTCTATCTACATGGTACATGATATGGTTCATGATAGAGATTTTTACAATACTTTACAACACGATTAGCAATAGTAGTCCCATGCTCCACAATCCTGTTCTTGATTCAAAGCTTAGGCAAATTATTAATATTTCCCTTACCTTGGCCATCTTGTGAAAATTTTAGTATTTTTTCCCATTCATTCACTTCCTCCATCCTAAACTTTTGTCTCTCATCCATAAAATAAAACCATAAGAAAAAACTACTGAATTCTTACTTAAGATGAATTCTTCTCAATCTCTCCACATTAGATAGATTGTCTACCTCCTCTTTAAAATCAAGCTCAACTCTTCCAACTTCACTCCTATTTTCATTTTCATGTTCACCCTTCCAAAGACGACCTCCTTGTTCCATATCTTTGCTTTATCTTTGAAGAGTGAAGACTAATCATTTTTTTCCATAACATGAACCCCACGTTTCCATTGAAGTTAAAAGATTTCCACTGCTCCTCCATCAAAGGGGAAGACTACCATCATTTCAAATCTGAAGAGCCTAGATCCACCCTCTTTGCTTCACATACCAATAAAATCGGGCAATGCTCCAAAAATTTTTCTTGGAATTTTCTACTTCTTTAGGATACTTCTCTCATTCCAGTGACACCAAAAATCTATCAATGCGACTCGTTAACGGATTTGTAGTTGTAACTAAATTTACAGGAAGGGTTCAGCACAAGCATATGTGACTTCTTCATTATCAACCAGCACACAATTAGACGTCTCCCCAGTAATGATTCTAGTCGTCGCTATCATGTTCCAACACACAAACAACAGTATTCCTCCTGTGAGAATGAACATGTCTTCTTTTGAAATTGTGCAGTTTGGAAGTCCAATTTGATCATGGACCCTAGACAACAATAAGTCTAATTTATCCATAATTGATTGATCATTTTAAGCCTGATCCAAGTGACTAAACCTCACTTGTCTTCTTTCATTGAGCCGTCACCACTCACCACCTAGAAGAAAGGTCTGAATTGACCAATTGACCCGTATAAATAACCCCCATGTTCTGCATGACCCCCGTAGCTTGCCCCATGGCCTGAGCCAACCCTTAGGCCAGCGGGACTCCACACTGCCCCAGATCAGTTTCTATTTCCAATTGGGTTTGAAGTTGTAACATGACTAACAGATCCACATAATCCATTAACCAGTGGGCTATTAGTTGATCATGTTTCTTCATTCTCCACCATGTCCTGTCCTTATACCCCATTCAAATTAAGGTGATTCTCATCTAAACCAATCCATCACCACCCTAGGCTCCTCCACGCCGATTGGTTGTCTCTGTTGACCTAGCACTCTATGACTACCACGTGTCATTGAGAGAGACACGTCATCATCTTCTTCCCTGAACCCTCTTAGATTGAATAGATCATCTAAAACCATCGTGGTTCCCATCACAACCCACGCACCCAACGTTCCTCCACACCGATCAGTTGCCTCTATTGACCTAGCACTCTATGACTACCGCGTGTCATTGAGAGAGACATGTCATCACCTTCTTCCCGATCCCTCCTGGATTGTATGGGTCTGTCATGTTTTTTTTCCTTTTATCAAATGGATTTAATCCCCCCTTTCAATGAAAATTTCATCCCATAACTTGTATTTTCTTCTCCACTCATCAAATACTTGAAAATAATCAGCTTTCTTTTGAGGGTCTTCCACATATGTTCTATGTTATTGACTTAAAGTTCTATACAAACGACCCGTTGAATGGTATTTAGTTTATTTGATGGTCTTTCATGGTCTCTACTGAGCTCCTCCCTCCCACCTTCTACTAGAGCGAGAGCTACACGGAAGTACAAAACAAACAATATGCTCTGGGTAATGGACGGTGGCAATCAGTTGGCGTGTCCACCCCATTACTGAAATTACAGAAACCATTAGCAATGTCGTCCACCCTCTCCACTCATCTTATGGAAGGCCTTAACCTCAGTACCTTTTCTTGAAAAAGGTAGTATACTAACTTTCCAAACCTTCCAAAACCCATTACATTTGAGTTTCATCACCAACACAGTTTGTTCGAATCTCTTTCTTCCTGGTTCCCAATCCACCACCATTTCTTTTCCCAAGACCTCCAGAAGTTTCTCAGTTACGCAAACAGCTCCATCTTTCTCAAGGATCCTGATCCACCACCATTTCTTTTCCCAAGACCTCCAGAAGTTTCTCAGCTACCCAAACAGCTCCATCTTTCTCAATGATCCCCCTCCTCACTTCTTTGCCCCTCCAATTTGAAAAACTACCCCAGTCCAAGGAAGCTCAAATACCTTCTTTGCTGTGGGGATCTTCATACCTTATCTAACGAGAAAGACAATACCTTGGATAATTGGATAAAACCTCAATCGTGCTAGCAAATACTCCGAATAAGAAAATCATACTAGAAAAAGCGTTCACTGGTATAGGAGATGATACTAGACAAAGATCTAGTACTCTTCGCTTGGTTAGAGTCAAAGAGGAAGCACAAGCAATGAAGAAGCAGCATGAACAGCTCAAAGCAACCTAACAGAACATAAAAGACTAACACCAAAGTAACACATGAAGAGCTTAAAGCTTAGTAATAATCTGTTTGAAGACATCGTTCTTCCATGACAATTCATAAAATGAGGAGTGATCTGTTCAGTCCAAAAGCTATATATCTGTACTGACGACACATGTACTTGGCAACTCACTTTAAAAACACAAGATCTCCAATTGATAACAGCTAGAAATATACAATTGATTGCTAAAATCTATTTATATGTGTATACAAATTATTCTTAATGCTTTCAAAAGCTGGAAAGTTACATAATCTAGAGGTAAAAGTGCTGACGATCAAAAGGCTGATCTACCATATGTAAAGTTTGGGATGATAATAAGTTAAGAATCAAGTGTAGATGATTAGGGTTACCCATAAAATTTCTCATCAACAAATATTATTGTTAGAAAAGTTGAAGAACCGATAACGAAATAGTAACTAATCAGGGTTTGCAACAGATTAGGGTTATTAGTTAAACTATTAGAGTATCAATTCACAAACAAACATATAGAAAATAATAATAATAAATAAAGGATGACTGGTTTGGGATTTTTTTTCCTTTTTCCTGAATAAGGATCTTCAATTAAAAAATATAAAATTATTAAGAAGAAAAGATCAAATATGTATCTTTCCCTTCCCCGTCAATGATAATGTTGAAAGTTGGCTCACCCTTCGCCTCTCTCATCCATATTGTCTTTCTCTTCAAAGCAAGCTCTGTGATTCTCGCATAACACAAAATGGGAGCTTTGCATGTTTGTGTGATTGAAGGCAATAAAATATGATTAAGAAGATGGTTATCCCTGATTACCAAAAAGGGTATAAGTGTTGCACATCAAGACACTAGAAAAACAGAATGTTTAAATTTAAGCATACCATTCTTTCAAACATAAAAATAAGAAGGTGAAGGAATATAAAGAAAGAAATAGAGGTAGGAAGCAGGAAAAACATTGGTTTCTTTCTTGAGTATAACGATGTGATTTCATCGTTGGCTGCTGATTGATCTCCCCCGTATTGTCCATGATGCTCTCAAGGATTTGCGCCTTGGCTTGACATGTGATTTCATCCTTGCCTGTTGTTTGATCTCCCATGCATTGCCCATGATGCTCTCAAGGTTTTGCACCTTCATCCTGGGCATAATGCTTGTTGGGTCAGGAATCTTTAGAGGTCGGATACAACATTAGAACGAGTACGACACCAGACACCAGTACGGAACTTGGGAAAGGAGAGAGACAAGGTTGAATAAGATAAGAAGCAGGAGCTCAGCAACAAGCAAGGTGAGGAACCAGGATGAACAACTTGCTCCTTTTGAGCACTGCGTGGTAAAACAAAGCTAGTTGCGTCGTCTATCAGATAGTCCAAGAAGGGCATGACCTATATTGGTTGATGATAGGGTTCCAGTGGGATCCTCTCAAAACAAAGCTAGTTGCACTGATTGAGCACTGATTGTTTCCATTTCTTGCCCCTTCCATTAAATTTCAACAATTTACAACAAAAAAATTGTTTTTCTATTTCGTTCAAGACAACTTTGAAAATCTAAGTATGATGATTTTACTAATTGCTATTGTTTTAAAGTAAAAAATCATCAATATAAACTATTACATATTGAAAAATAAAACACAAGACGTAGATAAGAGACGATCTTTTATACATATATAAGGGGTTTTATATTTGTAAAACAGTAGTAAAAAGACAAGCTGTTATAAATAAAGGAATCATAACAAGAAGCTGTATACCAAATGTATCTAGAGTTCCAGAGACATTTGTCACATGAATAACAGAATAAGTGCTAAACAAATCAAGAAACAAAAAGGACAGTTTGACAAATAGTTTTATAAAAGAATCGTTGTCGTCATAAAAATGTAGTAGAATGAAAAACTGTTATAAGTGAAAATCATAACAGAAAGTTTAAATGTCATTACCAGCGTTCCCAAAAAGACACATGTCACATCAATAAGTGAACGAAATGTCGTTACCAGCGTTCCCCACAAAGACATAGGTCACATAAATCAGTGAAAGAAATGTCGTTACCAGCGTTCCCCACAAGACATTTCACTTACAAATATAAATGAAAAAGAAAAGTTATTGTATAAAAGAGAAATAAACCAAATATCATAATCTAGAGTTCCTTTAACTGACATTGGTCACATAAAATGAGTTTGAAAAGATGTTTTATATTTTATCCAAAAAAAATTCTGTGTAAAAATAATACGAGAAATAAAATAATAGGGAAACACAACAAAAAGTTTCTACTGATTTTGAAAAGGAAAACAGAGATTTTAGAAAAGGTTTTAGTGATTTTGTAACAAAACAATGCCTGAAAGTCTAGAAAGATTCCGCTCAATGCCTGAAAGTCTGGAAAAATTCTGCTCATTGTCTTGTGCCTAGGGATATAGAAAAACGTTGTCACGTTCGTTGTGTCAATGACTGCTTAATTTCCCCCTTCTTCTTCCTCCCTAATCTTCTCTTTCCACCAGTAAAACCCACTCCCATTTACATCTCCTTATCTCCACTTCTCAACAGCAACAGTTCTTCGTCACCATCGTATACTAGGGGTGTGCATAAATCCGATAAACCCAACAAAACCAACCGATCCGAACCGAATCATATAGGTCAGTTATCCATTAGCATCGGATTGGATCGGTTTGGCCTTGAAACCGACCCGAACCGCCCCGTGCACACCCCTATCGTATACTAGTACTGATTATTACTATGATACTTTCCTAACTTCAGGTAACTAACTAGAGGTTATATAATAAATACAACTAACAAATAATAATATGAAATCTGAGATAACAGAAAACTAATCTACTTGTAATTCACATCAATAAACAAAAACGACAAACAGATAAAATAATAATAATAAATAAACGTTTAAATATACGTATCTTTTCTTGGCTTCTGCTGTTTTCTTTAATGAGAGGGAAAAAAAGTGAGCGGGGTTTTGTTTATATAGTAGTGAGTTTCTATTTTGAGGCGGTGCAACTATGAGCTGTCTATTGGTATGGGCTGGGCCAGAATTTACTAATATGGGCTGGTTATAATTTAATAATTTATTATATCCACAAATATTAGAAAATCTAATCTACTAGTATAATTCACATCAAAAAACAGATTTGAAAGAAAAATAATTTCCCCTGAATTCCAACTTAAATATACGTATATTTTCTTGGCTTCTGCTGTTTTCCGCTCGTTTTTTTTGGGGTAAAAATCGTGATGTGAGCGGGGTTTTGTTTAAATGTTGTTGATTTTTTTTTTTTTTATTTTGAGGCAGTGAAAAATAACTCGCACTAATGTCGCTAGAGTTATTTTTTTACTTTTTCAATTTGGTGCGATAGTGGGAATGTCGCGTGAGTTTTTTCAACTTAGGGGTGGCATGATAATGTCCACGGACAATAAGATCTATAGGTGGTAGTATCAATCGCATTTTCGCAATATTTCGACCGAAGAGTTAGTCAAAATTTGAACCCGAAAACCAAATTTAAAAGATATCGCCACCACCTAGAAATGCTTTTATAATGTTTTTTCGCCAAAAAAAAAATACTCAATTATGCTACCTATCTCTCGTGTGATAGTGCTACTAACGATTATCACTGACAGTCTAGCATTGAGGAAAAAAATGTTAAAAACGACAGGATAGCATAATTTTTTTAACTCTTTTTTGCTATCCTGCATAATTTTTTAACTCGGGACATTGTACTCTATATATAAATTGAATAATAGCCTTGTGTCATATGCTCCAGAGAAGGAAAAAGAGGAAATTTATGAATTTATCCGAATGAAAAAGGTCAGTCTATTGGTGAAAAGTACACCGAAATCGGTTGATTACTTGTTGAACTCATTTCTGATTTATGTACATAAAATGTGTAAGTGTATACTGTATAGCAAGCAAATAAAAGTAACATTTATAAGGCCTCAGGACTCAAGAGTCGGGAGTTGTTTACCAAATAGTCCCAAAACTCTACTCAATCTTTAACTTACAATAGTTAGCTTCATCATTCATCCTCAATTCCGATCCTCAAATATATTTTACTTAAATTTAAGACAAAACACTTATTTTCGTAGGAGTTGTGAGAGACATATATTCATATTGAATACATTAATAACACGTATTTTATCATTAATCAAGTTAACTAATGACTGATCTATTGGATCATAGCAACCAGATATTTCAAGAGTTATGAGTTATTATGTGCTTGAGTTACTAAATGGTTATAGAAAGACCAAAGGTCATCATCAATGGGACGGAATGAAGCACCAAAAGTCATCTCATTAAATATAATTGATGTTAAGGGAGTACTAAAGGAGGATAATTAGATGATTCTTGCTGACTCTACATCTTTTCCATGTCACATACTCCATCTTCAAAATCTATTTTCATAAACTATGTCCGACTTAATTCGAGTTTGCTAGAGAACTTGATACGGAGATAGGCAGCTCCACATAATAGAATTCAGTCAAATCTACAACATAATCTCATTCTCATACTTTGTAAGACTAATCACAAATCTAGTCTTTACAAGAGTCATAAGAAAGATTATAACGTTATTTCGAATATGTTTCAAAAATAATAATGGACATTATTTTCAGGAGTTTCTACATGATTTTGAAGATTTAAGTGCATGTTGACCATGCATATATCCATGACAAGGGACAAATATCCAGCTAATGAAAGGGAGTCAAATTAATCCTTAAAAATATATATAAGATGAAAAAAAAGTGGATAATAAATTAAACACTTCGAATCCTCATTTGCAAACCAACACATCCAATAATGTGACCACATTGGCTTATTATCCAGGTATCATTTATGCTGAGGTGAGCCTAAAAGCATGTTTTTATAAAGAAAGGTAGGGAGGGGAGTATTAATCGGTTACACTCAACCACTTAATATAATAAAAATGAAAGACAGAATATGCAAAAAGACATTAGGATTTGGTGGCTCGACCCAATAAGAATCAAACCATTGAATTAAGTTTACATAGATTAATTAAGAGAGAAAAGAATGAAAGCAAACAGGGTACAAGTTAAAGAACAATATATTAGAGTAAGTTGGAAGTTTGTTTGTTTTGACACTGGTGAGGTGAGGTAGGGAGGTAGGGAATATCTCTTATTGACTTTGCGGCCTTTTAGTCAGTTTTAGAACACAAAACATTCACATTTAAAAATGGGAATTCAACAGCTCTCTTTCTTCTAACCCCTTTCAGCTGAATCACTAAACTCACCATCTTGGTCATCAACTACTGTACCTCCCTACAAGTAAGCCCAAGTCTCTTTTTTTTGCACACACGTACACTCATATGCATTGGTTTGACTTCTTCACCACATACAACTTCTGTGCTCCAAGCATTATTCCAACTTCCCAAGTAGTTAGAAAGTACATAGTAAGTAGAGCGAATACAGAGTTACAGAATGGAATATAGAACCAACTGAATAATTCCTTTGTATGAAGCTGCTGTATGTGGTGAATCCTCTTTTTTTTTTTTTTTTCGATGTAAACATACTATCCTTAAATTAAAGCACCTAAAGGTGAATAGGAACACAGGAGTTTTCAACCATACACTTTGGGAGTTCAGAGCTTCCCAGCTGATGGTATGCCCATCTCGCTAAGGAGTCTGCGTCCCCATTAAACAGCCGACTGATCCAATTAAAAGTACAGGAGTTAAAAGCATGCACTACAAAGAAAATGTGAGCCTTCAGCACTTCCAGATGCCAAGGACATGCTGCCCCTTGGAGCGCCTGCATCACTTCCAAGTTATCCCCTTCTATAACATAGCTACCAAAGTTGAGTTGCCTTGCTAGTAATATGGCCACCTCAGCTGCTCCCATTTCTGCTTCCCCAACATCCTGAACCTTGAACCTTCGGATTGCTGCTCCAATCATGACCCCTTCACTATTGCTAGCTATTGCTCCAAAAAAACCTGAAGTAATTAAGAAGCATCAAACCTAATCACAATGTATCCATGTCGGAAACAAGTTATCTAAAAGATTCCAATTAATGGGGATTTGAGATAGAGAATTCTTCTCTTAAAGGTTGCATAGCATTTATCCGCTAGCACTCTAAAGTGGATGATGCGGTCTCAAAGCACTCCTTTTTCAAATTTCATCTCATTTCGGACCTCCATATCTACATGGTTGAGTCCCACCCAGTAGGGTCCTTGTCCTTGAATTGCACCAAGTGAGGTATAGCTCGATTACGCCCCTCAAGAAAGGTGAGTCTTGGTGGAGTTATTCGCAACCCCAATTGGGAGTCAAACCAACCTTTTCGAATCCACTCAAAGTGAAAAAGAG
The DNA here is from genome assembly GCF_015680905.1 of Coptis chinensis. NCBI lineage: Eukaryota > Viridiplantae > Streptophyta > Magnoliopsida > Ranunculales > Ranunculaceae > Coptis > Coptis chinensis. Next base: position 84,133,124 of record NC_141464.1, read on the forward strand.
ATGTTCTGCAGATTCTAATTCTTTGTTGCAAAAGGGCAGAGAAGTCCCCCATATGCTTTTCACAACCTATCTCCCAAGGCCAAGACTTGCATGTATATTTTCCAGATAAACATCTGGGTACAAGAAAGCATATGGCGAGGAGATATATGCTTGAGAGCTCTCAATTTACACTGACTTTGCCCCATCTTACCTTCCTTAGTTTTAAGGAAGTCATAAACATTTAAATAAGCTTCCCGGAATTTCCATAGCCCAAACCATTTTGTCTAACCCCTTTCAGGTCTCACCACTATCTCCTGAATCAACTGACTTAAGAAAGGATGGAAACTTTTGTTGAGCTTGGCTAGGTCCCAGCCACTACCATCTGCCATAAAGAGGTCCGATACATGAAGATTATTTAGGGAGTTATCCACCACCCCCACACTTCCATATGCATTTGTTTAGACATTTAAGCCACCTTCAAGATGGAGATGGTAGTGCCTTCCCCTATTCTCCACATCAGCCCCCCACTGATAGAATTGAAGACATTGTGAATGCCTTTCCAGAAGTAGGAGGCTTTGTCAGGTGGTTTAATAACATCTCCTATCCAGTGCTTACTATATATACTAAACATGGTACGAGTCCACAGAGAATGGACATCCGTAGCTGCCTTCCTCAGTTTTAAAACGGGGTAAAATATTTAAAAGAACAATAGAGTGATAGACCATTGACAAATAATACAAAACACAAACTCATAAATCCATGAATCTACTAGGATTGTACCAAATCAAACATTCCTGGATGACTAGGGATATAAGGAAGACCCTCAAACAAGAAGTTTATATTAGTCCCGATGCACATGATCAAGATGACTTAATACATACATCACAAGATTGTAAAACTATACTATAAAAAGAGAGGACATCAAGGGTGCATCACGATGTATGTGTGCGCAGGAATGAGAGCCGTTGACAGTATGCTTGCGCATGGGTACACCCTGCGCACACACTAGCTTTTCGGATAAAAAAACACTGAAAAAACAACTCAATACATAATGTATTTGTTAAGCTGTGCCTGTTAGCAGTTTACAATTAATAGGATTAGCTGCATTTTGCTGTTTCACTCCTCTGCTTTTGTTCCTTCTTATCTCGTCTTCAAGACAGAAATCAATACTCCCCATTTCTTCATTCATTACCAAGACTTCCAACATTGAATTGGCGCACTATTCAAGAACCATATCCAGTTTCATGCATTCGTTCACAAAGGTTGGCAGCACAGATACCGCGTTTTTCTATCCAAACTAGGCCTGACAACAAAACAACATTTTACACTTTCTTCTAATGCTCAAGACAACCAACTTCAATGCTCTCTTTCACTCTGTCTCATGAGTCATGACCAAGTACCAACACGCCCATGAATGAACATGGTTCCCTGTTCATGTCTCTCACTCTTCTTCACATCCCAGCATACAGTCTAAAGTCTAAACTCAACTTCACTCTTAACATTACCAAAAATGGCCAAACAACTGTTCTATGCAGCCTTTGTTCTGTGTTTGCTGATTGGTTTTTCATTTGAGTTAGTTCTGTGCAAAAACAAGCCACCACAAGTTCATCATGAAACTGACTCGGATATAACTCTAAAAGCTCTTTTGGAGGTGAAAAAATCATTTGTTGCAGACCCAATGAACCAGTTGAAAGACTGGTCTCATAAGAATCCAAGTTTCTGTTCATGGAGTGGAGTTACATGCAGTGAGTTGAATCCAAACCAAGTAGTGAGTCTCAACTTATCTGACTCATCACTCACTGGATCAATATCAGCCTCACTAGGCCTCTTACACCACCTGCTCCACTTAGACCTTTCTTCTAACCAACTCACTGGTCCCATTCCACCTCAACTTTCTAACCTCTCTAAGCTTGTTTCATTGCTTCTTTTCTCTAACCAACTTACTGGTCCCATTCCTATTCAACTCGGTTCTTTAACGAGTCTTCAAGTCCTTCGACTCGGCGATAATAGTCTCACTGGTTCAATTCCTAGCTCATTTGGTAATCTTACAAACTTGGTTACTCTTGCCTTAGCCTCTTGTAGTCTCAGTGGTCCAATTCCGAAAGAACTCGGTCGACTTGGACAATTACAGAACCTCATTGTCCAAGACAATGAACTCCAAGGACTGATTCCTGCTGAACTCAGTAACTCCTCGAGTCTCATTGTCTTTGCTGCAGCTGTCAACAATCTCACAGGCGCAATACCAGGTGCATTGGGTGGTCTCACTACTCTCCAGAAACTCAACTTGGCCAACAATTCTCTTTCTGGAGAGATTCCGAGTCAACTTGGTGAATTGAGTCAACTGGTTTACCTTAACTTCATGGGAAATGCACTTGAAGGACTTATTCCCAAGTCATTGGCGAAACTGGGTAGTCTTCAGACTCTGGATTTGTCATGGAACATGCTCACTGGGGAGATTCCAGAAGAAATGTTCATGTCCATGGAAGAGCTAAATTTCATGGTGCTATCTAATAACAAGCTCTCTGGCATTATACCGCGCAATATTTGTAGCATTAGTAAGAATGCAAGCAATTTAGAGCACTTGATCCTATCAGGTAATGCGTTCTTCGGCGAAATTCCTGTATCATTAAGACAATGCAGGTCAATGGAACAGTTGGACTTGGCTGATAATCAGTTGAATGGAACAATACCAAGCGAATTGTTTGAGCTAGTTCAGCTCACTGATCTCTTGCTGAATAACAACAGTCTAGTAGGCTCTATTCCTCGCTCTATTGGAAATCTCAGCAATCTCCAAACACTGGCCTTGTATCACAATAACTTGAATGGCAGCCTACCTAGTGAGGTTGGAATGATTGGAAATTTGGAAATTCTCTATCTCTATGAGAATCAGTTATCTGGTGAAATTCCATTGGAGATTGGTAACTGTTCAAGCTTGCAGATGATCGATTTTTTCGGCAATCAGTTTACTGGGAATGTTCCAATTACTATTGGAAGGCTAAAGAATTTAACGTTTCTCCATCTTCGACAAAATGATCTATCGGGCGAAATTCCAGCCACCTTGGGCCAGTGCAAGCAGTTAACTATTCTTGATTTGGCAGATAATCGTCTCTCTGGTGTTATCCCGGAGACATTTGGATTTCTTGAATCCTTGCAGCAGTTTATGCTTTACAACAATTCCCTCCAAGGTAATCTTCCTGACCAACTGAGAAATGTTGCCAACTTGACAAGAGTGAACCTGTCCAATAACAGATTGAATGGTAGTATTATTCCATTGTGCAGTTCACGTTCCTTTCTTTCTTTCGATGTCACAAACAATCTGTTTGAGAATGAGATTCCTCGACAGTTGGGGAATTCACCTTCACTTGAAAGGCTACGATTGGGAAGTAATCGGTTTACTGGTAAAATCCCTTGGACACTGGGAGGAATCAGTAAACTCTCTCTCCTAGACCTCTCTAGCAATTCACTCACTGGAACCATACCCCTACAGCTCTCATTGTGCAAGAAACTGACCCATATTGATCTTAACAACAATCTTCTTACTGGACCCATACCGACATGGCTAGGAAATTTGCCTCAGTTAGGGGAGCTCAAACTCTACTCTAATCAATTCATAGGGCCTCTTCCTCAAAGCCTCTTCAAATGCTCCAACCTCTTGGTGCTTTATCTCAAGAATAATTCACTCAATGGTACTATCCCTCCAGAGGTCGGAAATCTCACATCCTTGAATGTCCTAAATTTCGACCGAAACAGATTCTTTGGGCCTATTCCTGCGACAATCGGCAGATTAAGCAAGCTGTACGAGCTTCATCTCTCACATAACAGCTTTGATAGTGAAATACCAATTGAGCTCGGACAACTCCACAACCTACAGAGCATGTTGGACCTTAGCTACAACAATTTCACCGGAAATATTCCACCTTCTCTTGGGACATTATCGAAACTCGAAGTCCTTGATCTATCTCACAATGGACTCACTGGGGAAGTACCTACACAAGTTGGTGAGATGAGCAGCTTGAACAAGCTTGACTTCTCCTATAACAATCTTCAAGGCCAACTAGATAAGCAACTCTCCCATTGGCCACCCAATGCCTTTGCAGGGAACCTTCGACTTTGCGGAAGACCTCTTGATGCATGTCAGAACTCAGATTCTGATGACCACCATTATAATCCAAATTCGTCGACAATGGTGGCTATTACAGCCTCCTCAACTTTTGCTGCCATTATCATACTAGTGGTAGGACTTTTACTACTCAACCGCAGGCGCCAAGCCCTGAAAAGAACCCGTGAAGTGAACTGTGCATACTCATCTAGTTCTTACCAGATACAACGGCGACTACTCTTCCAAGGTGGTGCTATAAAGAGAGAGTTCAAATGGGATGATATCATGGAAGCAACCAACAATTTGAGCGACGCTTATGTGATTGGGTCTGGTGGATCTGGGATGGTGTACAAGGCAGAGCTACCGACTGGAGAGACGGTTGCAGTTAAAAAGATATTAAGGAAAGATGATCTATTACTGGATAGAAGCTTTGTGAGGGAGATGCGGACACTTGGGAGGATAAGACATAGACATCTAGTGAAGTTGATGGGATGCTGTAGTAACAAAGGAGCAGGATCAAATATGTTGATTTATGAGTACATGGAGAATGGAAGTGTATGGGATTGGTTGCACCAGCCATTGGTGAGTAACAAGAAGAAAACAGTTCTGGACTGGGAGATGCGCTTGAAGATAATAGTGGGATTGGCTCAAGGTGTAGAGTATCTTCATAATGACTGTGTTCCACAGATCATTCACAGGGACATCAAATCAAGCAATGTGTTACTTGATTCCGATATGGAAGCACATTTGGGAGATTTCGGGCTGGCAAAGGCTGTTGTTGAGAACAATGATTTCAGCTATACGGATTCTAATTCCTGTTTCGCCGGATCTTTTGGATACATTGCACCAGGTAAAACTGCTTAAAACGTTAGATGCATCTTTCATAAATGGACAACATTATCTTGAACATATAGTTATGGTTCTAAACCTCTCTGTAGCTTCTACTGAACATCTTACTTTCTTGTGTTTTTAGAGTACGCTTACTCGTTGAAGGCCACAGAAAAAAGTGATGTCTATAGCATGGGGATCGTGTTAATGGAGCTTGTTAGTGGGCGAATGCCAACAGATGGAACTTTTGGTGCAGACATGGATATGGTCAGGTGGGTCGAGTCACGCATTGATATGTCAAGTCCTGCCCGAGAGGAGTTAGTGGACTATGCATTACAACCGCTCCTGCCTAACGAAGAATCAGCCATTTTCCAAGTGCTTGATATCGCATTGGAATGCACAAGAACTTCACCAGCAGAGAGGCTATCATCCCGACAAGTTTGTGATCAACTGCTTCACATCTCCAACGCTAATAAATTGCCTTCTGCGAAGAAAATGAGCATGACTCCATATACATAAAATCTATCATTGAGCGCCAAAAGCAGTTCTAAAACCTTCTTCCGGTTTTCTTTGTGAAAAGGTTAACAGGCAAGATGTACGTTAAGTTACAAAAAACCAAATTGTAATATGTTGAGAAGTATCACATGTAAATGAATTATTATTGGTGGCAGTCTGTAGCACAAATTATATCCATGTGTCCTATTCTGAGCTTCTATATCCTCTCTGAAATCCTAAAGTTTTGTTAAACTTGCGAAAAAGGTGAAAACATTATGGCAGCATGGACCATTGAAGGAGAGAATAGAACCAAGAACCTCTCACTCGTGCACTTGTATAAGTTGTTTGTAGCAGAGCAGTTTATCAATGCCAATAATCTTCCTAGAAATGTCAGCATTCGGGTAGGTGAGAAATGAGAGCATGTGGATAGGTCATTTGCTTTCTAGAGTACCCAGAATGGTAGCGTAGCCCGTCCAGAAATAGCGCACCAACTACTTCAGAGACGCAAACACTACACAAGTAAACACTACACAAGTTCTTAAAGAATGAGACTGTCGCTATGGTAAAAGCGAGTTGCCGGACCAGAGAGGGTGGGAGTCTACTCATGTCCTTAACTGGATACTCAAATTACATCCCACCGTTTTCTTTATGGACTTGTCTTCAGTAAATTTAAAACTTTATTGCACATTTCAACCAGTCCTGACATGGAAAGAAGGCATAACACATCAAACACAAGCAATTTGAGGGAAGTATTGACTTTGGTTTTACTTCCAAGTTTCACAACACAAAATGGCATCCAAACAAAAGAGTTTTAACTACAGCATTGAAGTACAACAACTTTATTGAAAAAAAAAAACTGAACTTCCATAGAGGAATAACTAGGATTTTGAAACTCAAACGACTAGCTGTATTCTCAAGATTGAACAGCCTTAGCACGCACTCTCTGAACCAAGAATGCTTCAGTCATCATCTTCTTCTGCACAAAAAGAGAGAAGACTGTCGTGAGAGAGTGTCATAAACTCACAATCCAAATGTATTCTCTCATATTCAATGTTATTAAATCTAACTGATTTAATGTTAACTTTAATAGATTAAATCAAATATCAAAAGAACTCTTCATATAGTATCCACAAAGGAAAAAGATTGCTACGGCATTATCAACATAATGATTAGAAAACTTGTGTTACCTAAATCAAATAATGAGAAGGTAATCCACTTTCCCAAATGCATATGCTAACCCTATGTTTGCTAACTTTGTGCTGCAGAGAATGTACTGTGAGATGCTGGTTCACTTGGTTAACGACGTCTGAACACCTAAATCAAAGTCTAAAACTAGAAGTTTGCAACATTTTTCTAATGTCACACCCCCTTCATTAGGATGCTGTTGGGCTCAACTTGTTTTTTTTTCTTGTTTATTTTATCGGTAAACATATTAGGTATGCTTTATTAATATTAAAGCAAAAAAATATTACATGACGAGGAGTCCTACAGACAAAGAGAAAGATAACTTCAACGTCAGGGAAACGAACTAAGCACACAGAAACCAATTCCATCACTCTTAATGCAATACTGTAAGTCTAGAACCATACAAAAAAATTACTCAAAATCATTAAACTGAGTGATTTAAGAAACACTGAAAACATCACCAGGAACTTATATTCAAGGCTTTGCTACTTGCACATGGATCCAACCAGTCATAATCAACCTAGCAATTTGCTAATTAGCTACTGAAGCAGTGAATCAGAAACATATGGAGCTTATGAATGACATCTAAAACAGTGACCATAGCCTAGGAACTATTGGTGCCTTACACATAGTACAAAATATCCCGATATATCGCGATATTTGGGGATATCTATCCAGATTTCAAAAAAAGATATATAAATAACACGATATGTTCGATATGTTCAGAGATATATACGACTGCAAATATCGGTGATATTTTGACGATATTTACGATATTTATGATATTTGGAGATATTTGGCGATATTTTGTGTATATAACAATTTTATTTAATATTTACCATTATATTTCAAATAAATATAAATAATATATCATGATATATCAAAAAATATCCACAATATCCACGATATTTGTCGATATTTTGGATATATCCACGATATTTGCATGTGAAACAATGTCAAATATCCCCAAAGAGAGTGATATATCCACGATACATATCCAAAAATTGAATATCGATAAATACCCATATCCTGATATTTTGTACTATGGCCTTACATGCTACTTTACCAAGTTATCAAACACTTAAACCATTGCAAAATCCACACAAGAAAATTGAAAAGGAGATAACAACTGACCAAAGTAGCGGCTCTCATTAGCAGCTTTGGCTTTTGCAAGCATAATGTCAAGATCAACTTGAAGCTTAGCATCCCATTTCACCAATTGGGTTGTAAATAGTACTCCTAATCCAATCCCCAATACATGCTCCCAAGGATCTATTCAATATAAACACGCCCACCCCATCCCATTATTAAAAATTAAATAAAAAAACAAACGGATAAAGAAAGACACTTACGACGCATGTAAGGGAGTTTGCGGAGGGCGTTGGAGTACATCTGAGTACCCAACCCCAATAGTGCTCCTAACATCGTTGCGCTCATCGGCATCTTTTTTTTTTCTCTGGTCTCTTTTCTCGTTTCTTTTTCTAGCTGAGTGATGAACTCAAACTAATGAAACTACTACTGTTCCAAAATTCCAAACATCTCGGCTGGAATTTCCCCATGACTGGAATTTCGTGTTTTTTTTTTTTTCATTTTTATCGATATGTTCCATGTTCACGATATATACTAAGATATCGCGATAAAGAATGAAACGATGAAATTTTGGAGAGTGGAGAGGGAGAGGGAGAAGGAGAGTGGAGAGAGAGAGGAACGAAGAGAAGAGATGTAGAATGAAGAATTGACATTTTGTCCAACCACCCTATTAAAAAAGCGTTAAACTTTGCTCACTTGAATATTAAACGGGATGTTTAACCATAGCTAGTAATAAGGAACCATAGATATTAAACGGGATGTTTTATCGATACTTCGTTTTATATGTTTTTCCGTATAATATGAATAATAAGGCGAACGTTTCAAACCTGAAGATTAATACTCTTCTATTATCCAAGCTTATAATTGCTGAATAATAAGGTTCGTTTTTTTTAAATGAAAAAAAACACACTACAATAAAATATGACCGGATTTTTTCGTATTATACCCGTAGAAAACACGAATTATATGTGTGTCATTTTTTTCGTTTTTTTGGGCCGAATTTTTAAACGGATTAGAATCTAAATTTTCTGATTTTTTACGAATAATTTCCGTACCGAATTTTTGCATTCCACGAATTTACTAGCTAGGATGTTTTATATGCCATGGTCAGCAATTGCAAATTGAATCAAATGGTGTTTCGTTTGCGCACTAGTATATAACTTCAAAGACACAGCATATATACAGTACAAGTGAAGTGAGTATCACGTTAGACATTAAAAACACAAGTACAATTCCTCAGATTGTTTGTTGAGCCTAACTAGATCAAACTTTAGATACCACTTATGTCGTTTAACAAGAACAAACTGCCATCTTGCATATCCACTTACATTTTGTACATCAATGAATTTCAAGCCTGTTTTGGTACAAAACAGAGGAAAGTTTAAGTAACTTCACCGGTTTTGTGCCTTCCGTCGTCTAGATTGTGCTTTCTGCCATTTCTTTCTTGAGACGAATTTGCTCTTTGGCTTCAATTTCAATTCCTGGGAGAACTTGAAATTTGGATCTCTCATCCGCGCTTGTATATCCTTGAAGAATTCCATGTTTAACTTCTTTGGTCCTCCCTGTCTAAGTTCAGTGTACTCTGGTCCTGAGATAATATTATCAAAAGCTCCTATAAGAATGTCTATATCAGTCATCACCTCCCACACGTTGGTATACCGCCCATCAGGCCCCTTCTTCAATTTCTTTAACGCATTTTCAACAGCGAGTTTCCTAGCTTGTTTCCCAGGAGATAGTTCCTTTGGTTCGTTTTCATCTTTCAACAACTCTGAGATTGTTCGATACTTTGGTGTCTCCTCAAACTCAAACAATTTATCTATGTGTTCATCGCTTTTCTCATTTGGATAGGGTTCAGTAGGAATATCATCCTCATCATCCATTTCACTACCGGTCCATAGTGTTTTCTCCTCATCATCGTCAGACCAAATGCTCCTCAACTCATCACTGTCATCACCATCAATAAGATGGGAGTGTTCCTTCGCCTTTTGTTTGACTCTCCTAATCTCTTCTTCTAGATTGTCTTTTCCTTCTTTATCATTGTTATCTTCATCACTTCCAGTCCATAAACCAGAATCATCATCATCACCCACGCTTTTCTCCCATGCTTTTCTAAACTCCTCGTCGCCAGGTTTTCTATTGCCAAACAAGTCATAGTTACGTCCACCACGGGAATAAGATCTTGATACTGGAGCATTAGAAAAAGGAACACAACAAAACCAACAAATTCAGATAAAACAAATCATACTACAAAGTACAGAGAGAAACCAAATGAATAGCCAATATAGAATCCATATGGCACAGTGAGACAATACATAGATTTTTCACATGTAGAAACACCAATTTCAAACAGCCCACACCCACCCCATTCCGACTACATGGAATATGCAAACAAGCTACATTAGCATGTAAATAGCCAAAAATTGGAACAAAAGAGTATAACACTGTATTAATTTCGAAACATTGCTTCCATTCTAGTAATCATTTCTTCTACATCAATGGTAGCAAAAATCAGGTAATAATAAAGAATGAGTCTTTACCTTGTGTAATGGGGCAAAAGTGTTGATTTCTCAAAGTAAAAAGAAAGCCCAACCTGAAAACAAAGACTCCAAAGAGTTTAAAACCACAAGAAAATTACATATAAAAGAGAAATTTGTATACCTTGGAAAAGCTGGTGATTGGCAACAAAGACTCTGATAGTTTTGGGTAAATGAATGTCGAAAGAAACGAAATAAGTTGAGTCTTGAAACCATTTTTTATTTCTATTCACCTTCCTTAAACAAACACCATCTGCTTTTATAGTTTGCGGGCGGGCTTAGTAATCTTTTGGGCTGCAAAGCAAGAAACAATGATTTTTTGGGCTGTAACTTACTATATGTCTTGTTTTTTTAACAAACGGAACTAAATGAGGAAAAAAATAAAATTTAAGAAGATGTAGTTTAAACCAAAGACAACAAGAATGAGATTTAGTTTAATTAAGTTTGTTGAATCACATAAAAATGCACAACATTTTGTTGGATTTATGCATGTTGATTGTTGAATTATGTAGAGATACCAAGGCATGCAATTAGGCTGAGTTTTCCAATGAGATCCAATCCCAAGTCACAACCACTGGTAAATTGTGAATTGCTAATTGCTATATAGCCGACTTCTAGTGGTCATTGTTATTGTATCTACTATCTAGTATCTACACATTAGCGAGAGAAGGGTCCATTGAAAAAAAGAAATTGTTCACTCCTGTGACACCATCAGACAAAGTCTCTTTCTGTTCACTCCTGCTGCGATGATCAGATAAAGTCTCTTCCGAATATATATTAATGCAAATTACTGACTGATTATCGAAAAAAAAACAACAGAGTTTTGACTGAACGAGTCCTACAGAGAGTGTCTTGGTTATGGGTTTTCCCTATGCATATGATAGATTGGTGCAAGTGTTATTTAATTCTTTAGTTGTTCTGGATGTACCTTAAATTCATCAGATGAAGTCACTTTTTTAGCTCGAATGATCTCTTTTTCATCCAGACACAATTTTCAACAAGCACTTAAAGTTACAGAAGCATCATAGGACTGAATTTCACAACAACCTTAAGATTGAGCAGAATGTTTGGTATGGGTAAAAGGATGTGAACAACAACTTTACATTACTCAAGAACACACGCCCAAGAGTCACATAGAAGCACTTTCTTTGAGTAGAAAGCAAGTAAACACAAAGATCCCTTTTTCTTGTTCATAATCCCAAGCAAGCATATATACCAAATACCAAACAAACACAAGTGAAAAATAAAATGCAACACACAAAAAGCTCCCCCAATACTCACTGCTGAACCTCATGATGGTGTATGTCAACATCAATTCACTCGGCACCACCCTCTTCATCACGAAATTTCTTGTACTTATTCAAATCCATTACGGAACTTCCTTGACCTGAAAAATAAATAATCCTCTAAATAAGCTTCCATTCATACATATGTAATGCCAAATTTTTTTTGGCTGAAATTTAAAGAGTAAAATTCACAAGCAAGACCAGCTTACAAGTCCAATGACAACTATTCATTTGTTATAAATAAAGTAAAATTTGTTAGTTGGGATTTGGGAGCAAGAAACGCACTCAAAACTGTACAAATAAAATGAGCAGAATGTTCAGCAAAACAATGAAGAACAAAAAGTGTCACTAATTGATATTTTAGCCGGTTGAACTAAACATGTTCGTTATTCATGGCACAATCAAATGAAAACAATATTGTGTTGAATCCTACCATACGCTATAATATAATACCTTTAGTATCAGGTTTGCACATGGACCTGGCCACCACTAAGTCCATTAGTCAAATATATGTACTTGATTTTCCCTTCATGTTTATAATATCCCAATAAGTAGATGAGAAACACCATGTGTAGCACTTACATATGTACTAAGTACTAAAGTCCATACAATATACATATAAAACAAATGGATATTAGAGAAAATCAGTAGCGGAAAATCAAAAGCAACGTGGTAGCACAACTCGTAAATCTGAATCCTGAATATAACTATGAATATATCAGTTTTTTAATTGAAATATTATTAACGTGTCCAAGTCTACTATGCCACAGATCAAATGACTCAACCATATAAGAAGAAGTAGATGCTTTATTTAAATCAAAATCAGTTACATTGAGCTTAAACAAGCCTTCATCTAAATAACCTTTACCCACAAATGTTCCCCCTTTAGTCGAACAAATTTGTCCGACTCAAAGACAAGTTTGAACCCCTTTCTTACTTAAAGGGGAACCAAAACCAGATTTTTCCTAATATCGAAACATAAAGAACATCCTTCAAATTAAGAACATTTCCGTAAGGAACTTCAAATTAATGACCCTTTTCCTTCAACTCTAGAAGTAGATGAGTTACCCATGAATAGACTTTCTCCTTCTCCCGGAGGAGAGAAGGACGAAATGCACTTTTAGTGCCACGATGTGTTTCAGAGTTTAAGTCCAGTGTCTACCCACCAGGTCACATGTTACTCACCAAATTAACCTCAAGAACCACGGCAGAAAAGTTACCATCCCGAACTACATTTGCTTGTGCCTTATCTTTCTTCCCATCATTTGGACCTTTTTGAATTTATAAATCGGGCTATGTGACCTCTTGATCCGCACACATAGCAATGAATTTCGTGATTGTAAGGTTTCTTTTAAAGTGAGGTTGGGACTGCTTATTCTTGATTGCATATGGTTTCTTTTTTGCTTGGAATTTAGATGATTTAGACTTAGAAGAACTAGCAAATAAGTTTTCAACCAGTTAGCCTTAGCCTTCATTTCCTCAAGTCTCCACATTGATTTCAGCCTTCCCCGCTATCCTCCTCGATCCGAAGGTTGACGATCGATCTTCTAAGGTCATCTCTTTCTTCTTATGTTTGAGATCGTTTTTTGTACTCCTTCCACGAGGGAAGGGGAGTTTCTCAATGATGGAAGCAACCCGAAACCTTTGCAGATTTTATAACCTTCCCGCAAAAAATCTCATGAATAATTATTTGCGGCTCCTCCACTTGAGAAACAACAGATTTCCTATCTTCCATTTTGAATTCGAAACTTTCCTACAAGAAACTTCTTCAACCTCGCATCTTCGAGAACGTACTTCTTATCAAGTAAATTCCACAACTCTATAGCAATCATGTTACAAAGATAAACATCATACAAATCAAGAGAAAGACAATCAAGTATATAATTTCACATAAATAATCCTTCTTTTCCCATCTCTCTACACCACCGTAATCCACTGTGTTCATCTTCATTTTCATTTGAAATGGGTTTCTCAATCGAAATCCATTCAACCAGTTCAGAGTAGTCGATAAAATTGCATTTTCATCCGCCAAATGCTTTAAATTTCTGCCATAAAAATCTCGGGTTTGACGGACTTACCACTAGGTTTCTCCATTTTAGCAAAGATAAAGAACAAGCGAAAGCACAATACTAGATAATAACAGATTCTTACTAGACAATGATTTTTCGCCTTAAGATTGTAATCAACTAGTATCGAAAAACAAGTAATAAGAATGCAAGTAAACTTATCATCGAGGATTGTGCTCGCACAATTTCCTTAAGACGAAAAAAATAACGGTTCTTTGCCAACCCTCAAGCCGTCTCTCCCGGGATACAACAAAGGAAAGAGCTTAATCACCAAAGAATGACTAGCTCTCAGAGAAACTCTCAACAGACTCGCACATGGTTTTTATTTGAGAAAAACAATTGTTAAGCCCCTTGTCTAAACAAGAGAGACTCTTGATATATAGATCCGACACTCGCGACTCGCTTGGCGAGAGTCACGCCAAGGCTTTAAGGTGCGAGAAAATAACGTGATTTTTTACTCTTAGTAAGGAAGATTTTGAAAACAACAGCTTTTGGAAAAAGAAGACCAAAAGATAACGTGTGATTTCCGCAAAACAAGCCCAAGACTCGCACCCCAAATGGGTGGATTTGCACTGCACTGACGCACTAAGGTTTTCTCGAGCTCCCCCCCCGAGCCCCCAAAACCAAGGCGGCCTTGTGTGCTACATGAGCACCTCCTTATATCTCTCTACACTATCCCTCCATAAGGACACAACCAATATAAACTTAAGAGTCTTAAGTTTAGTAACCAATGTGGGACTAAAGCCCCCCACATTAGAGTGTAGTAGATACATAAGGTCATGGGTTCAAACCCATGAGGACACAAATTCATTCACATTTCCAACACTACGTACTAAAGCCCATACAGTATACATATAAAACAAATGGATATTAGAGAAAATCAGTAGCGGAAAATCAAAAACAATGTGGTAGCACAACTCGTAAATCTGAATCCTAAATATAACTATGAATATATGAGAAACACTAACCTTTCTCAAATGTCAAGCGGTTGTTAACCCATCCAACACCCATGGCATTAGGAAGCCAATTATCATTATCTATCTGCAAAAAGTATATCCAAAAACGATAAGATATTATGATTGCATACTTCCATTTCCGAACAAGGATACAAGAGCTCTAAGCAACCCTCCCTAAAAAAGAAATGAACATAGGAAAAACCTATGGTAGGAAACAATTTTCTAACAAGTACTCTCACTATAGAACAACCACCCCAGAAATAGATATGGACACGTAACACTAGTATGACACGGACACTACATTTGTCAATAAATCTGATAGGGACCACATAAAGGATACATTATATGATACATGAAGGATTTTATGACAGCTTCTTTAGGACACTGATGACATATGTTGGTTAAATGGGTCTCCTCTCCTAAATTATTTTTAATTTAAAAGATGCCATAGGTGTAAGGCCTTAATAAGCTCACAAATTTAAGAGTGTAGGCTATAAACCCTACAAGACGGTACAAGAAATTCATTATAAGTCCTAACTTATAATGCAAAGATAAAGAAATTTTATGTGATTTCAATATATATATATATAGAAATAAAATAAAACAAATTTGACGAGAAAGTGTCAGCTGAAAAAGTACGTGTAACACGTGCCATTATAATAGTGGAATGATAATTAAAAGTTAAAAAAGCCAGGTATGGTCATAGTCACTTTTCATGGAAAACACTTAAAATTATTGTACAGACTCCAGAAGAACTGAAATTCTAGAGGGACAAAGTTTTCTTTATCTTACTTTATTTCCAGGAGGGTCTACATGTAGCTTCCTGCAATTTAAATTTACCAGGAATTACAACGGATATATTGGAGCAAAAAGCTACTCTATATACAAAGGTGAAATTACCATATTAAATATTAATGTTACCTAACTCCCTCTTGAAGTGCCTTTCGCTCTTTACGGGTCATATTTTTCTCTTCTTTTAAATCTGTACAACATTCAACAATACCACCCTGGGGGAGAGAAAGATGTTAGCTCACTGATTCAAAGTAATTCCATAAATGACAATAAATCCGACAATAACTAACCTTAATAATAAAGATTATCCTCTTTTGAGTACGTTTCACATAATTCTCCAATTCTGTGACCTTAACAAACAAACAAACTCTATCCCGTTCGATGTTGACATTGTAATCCGCCCATCTGTAAAAGATGCATCAGCAAACTTTCTTACAATGAAAAGCTTGTTAGCTTTCTCACATTAAAAAGTCTAAATCGCAGCAAATTCAAAAAGGGGGGGTGCTAATTAAAAAAAGTAAATTGATATATATCTTACTTGATTTGTCTCAAAGCACATATTGTTTCTTCGTCAACACCTTCTTCATAACAAAAAGGAGAAGTCTCTAACAAACGAAAAATCTTCACACCCTGAAGTTAAGCAAGAAGAAAAATACTGAGTGCTTCAATAATGACTAAACAAATTAATAAGGCACATTCCTAAGAACGGTTGTTAGTGGATATTCAAACAAATCATGTACAAAAATTAAAAAAAAAACTTACAGGATCGCGAGATTTCCTCCAAAAAGCCAGTCCAACTTGCAAATCAATAACATTATCACCAGCTCTGTTGCACAATAAAATATTTACTTGAGGGCACTAATAATAATAATAATAATGGAAAGGCTACAAGAAGTAATAACTTCAAGCCCCTAGAAAAAGAATTAGAAATTAAAAAGTAAAATCTGGTTAATCTAGTTAACCTGGCGGCAAAAGCTGTCACAATGTCGGGGCTAAGTTCCACACTAATTACTTGCCATAGGTAATCTAAAGTGGAAATCTCTGGAAAAAAAAATAAACAAACAAAGATTAGAGTTTAACCTTTCGCTTAAAAAATCATAACGCTTAAAATCCAAATGTATCCATGTTTACCAGGAGCCATGGTTGAAACAAAATATCCACGAATCTTCTGTAAAACGTTATCAAACAGTGAATGTCGAATAATAATAAATTTAAAAAAATGAATACTACAAATCGATAAATTTATAATTGAAATTAATATAACCTTATCTGACGATTCTTTTTTTTTCTTCTTAATACTTTCGCTTAATAAGAGGAAGCGAAACGTTTCTGGATATACTTTGAAACCCTAAACGTTTCAATGTGTTTTGATATTGACGTTCATGCATTGACACTAAAAAACCACTTAATAGAGAATATGCAAATTATATGATTCCTTATATACGAGCATGCTTATATATCAATATATGCAAATTATATGATTCCTTATATATCAATATGCAGAAGTGAGTGGGCAAGCCTGTTTTTAAAGAGATCAGTAACTCAATAGTGTGTAGTGGGGTTCGAACCCCATACCTCTGGTATCATCACCCAAAGGTTTTACCAACTAAGCTATTCCCACTGATCTTCAGGTATTAATTTGAATATTATCAAAATAACACAACACAATTGTCTAATGCAATTAATTTTGACTACATGCATAACGGGCATAAATGTCTGATTTTACTCTCTGTTTTTTCGCTACAATAAATGTTTGATTTTACACACAAATTTCTAAACAAATTTGATAAATGTGTTTTCGCCATTAAAAATTTAGTCATCTTTCATAAAATAAAAGAAAAATGAAAAATGAAAAAGAAAACTTGCTTTATTAGTATGGCCTTTGTCAATATACGTATATGGCTCCATTGCCCAACCTATAGTGAACTTCTTTAACCATGGTCATCGATGGAAATCTCATCTTAGAATCCCACAATTCATTCGACCATATCTTCAATGTATAATATGAATTAACTTGAGATAGTACGTACAATGCAAGCTTAGGCCCATTACCTTGATACCTTGAAGGCCTTGAATAGTTGAACTACAGTCTTACCTTTTATGCTTAAATGTTGAATAATTTGTTTACCCAAAGGAAAAAAAACCATCTCAAAGGCACTATATGAATAACTTGGTTTTTTTTTGGGTAATATAGATAACTCAAATATAATGAAAAAAAAACAACAAAGGATAGAAAAGTGATGTAAACCTATTAATTGAATGTTATATATGATACACAACATTCAATTTGAAAGGATACGAACATAAGATCAATGAATATGAACATGAACTTAGGGAATGAGACCGAGCGTCCACAACAAATTGAAGCATCTAATTGCTTGTTAGCAATACTTGTAGAATGATCTCAAACCGATATTAATCAAAAGATCGTATGTCATTACATGCATTAGAATAAAGAAAAAGAATGAACTCATTAAATAGTCCTAGAAAAAGTACCTACTTTAAGACGTATTAAACTAACCAAGATAAAAAGACCAAAGTCAAAGTTGAAAGCCCTAAAACATGAATTTTGTGAACTAAATATATATGATTGGCCTGTAACAGGGGCAGGGGGTTCGATCATGCATATGCGAGCATGTTTGTTCAACAGGCTTGCTTGTGCCTTTTGTCTTTTAGTTTAGTACCACACATAGGCATGATGTAAAAAATGATAACTAACTTGAAAAAAAGAACATAAAGAACGTACTTGAGAAGAAGAGACAAAAAGGGAACACCTATTAAATAGCTCCGTCCATGGAGAATACCCTCCCCAAGACTCTTCTAGCTTTGTACCTATCGTTCCTTTTTTTAAATGAAAGGCAAGCGTTGTATGCTTCCTTAAAAAATATATATTGATACTGGTTCAAGTTTGTTGGTGCTTCATAGACTACATATTTGGGTTGTTAATCTCAATATATATTTGCTAATCAGGTGCTGGTCAGTGGTTTTTCTCACTATATGTTATGGGTAATAAGGCTCACAACATGTTACAACTCTTACGCTTATATAAAGAACACAATAAACTGCTTAGTTCGACATGTATAAGCTGCTCCAAGTACAATACTGTTCTCATATTGGCTTTCTAGCTTCACAATTATACCATTTGCCACATCTATACAAAATAAAAATGTTAATAATTATTTTTTTGGAACATTTACCAAAATTTGTCTAACAGATTTACCATAAACTAATAAAAATAGTTGTCACGCTGTGCTTTTAGGATTCAGATAGCTATTTGCGCTATTTAGATAAATTTAGATAAATTAGAATCTCTACTACTAGTATAGCCTATAATGATTGTGGCCTCTTAAATTCATTCAGGACTTTTTCTGATGCATAATACCCTTGATGAATAATAAAATCAGATGCCTAGCTATTTATTAATGAGGACTACTTTGTCTTTTATGTGTTTATAAATTTTCAGTACCGATATTGTCCTTAAATAAAATAATTGTTTAACACCTTTAAATAGGGCCAATCAGTCTTTTCATGTGGGAGTATATTAGAAAACCAAATCCACGCCATTCTCATTTGTACACATTACTATTAATGTCATTTAATTAGTAATAATTGCGTTATTTAATAAGAGGTTAAGAAATGGAAAAGTCTAATTAGAGAATAAGAACCGATTCTTTTCCATTCTCTCCCACATCTTGGAACTAGCACAGAAGCCTAAAACCGATGCTTACCCTTCTTCGTCTCACATAAAATCAAGACCTCTCCCATCTCAAAAAAATAAAGGGGGTCAACAACCTCGAACATAGAAACAGAGAAAAAGATGGGCGACTAAAAGGCGGATATTGTAAGAGTACCCGAACAAGAAAAACTGAAGCAACTGATTGCTCAACAAAGCTCGACGAAGAGGTTGTTGAGGAGCAGTGAAGGTGGGGGTGGATTTGTTTTTTTGGTGAGTCTTAATATGTGTCCATTAATTTCTTATTATTGTTTAAGTTTCTCAATACGTTATGAAGACATACTGTTTAGGAGAATTGTTGTACCTGGCAATCTTTGCATTTCAAGGTACTTACGCCTTGGAGTTGGAACAATGTCTTTGGAATCATTGCCATGTCGACTACTTACCCAATGGACATGGTGCGGGGTAGACTCACTGTACAGGTAATGAATTATGACTTTCATGCATCTATTGGAATTTCTATGTCCCTGTGTGTATGAAAATTTTAACTATTTTTTCTTTTTCAGATTTCATCATAAACTTTAATGTTTACATTCATTTCCCTCTTTGTACGCATTGAGAAAATCCCCATACCGAGATAGGGGCATGTTCCATGCTCTATCAACTGTTCTCCGGGAAGAAGGCCCGAGGGCACTTTATAAAGGCTGGCTTCCTTCAGTTATTGGAGTTGTAAGTACATTTATGTGTGTGAAAATATATAGTTTGCTAACGCAGCGACAATAATAAACAATCAAAGTCTTTATATACTATAGAAAATCTGATCTCCAATTGGCAATTATTCCATGTGATGAAAAGTTCAATATTTCAAAATTATAGTGATTTCTCATATTTTTTTATTATTAGATGAACTACATGGGCACTGAACTAGCCCTCCCCCCTCTTCCCTTTCCTTAGGTTTTTATCTGTTGTTGTCATTTGCGTCTCAAATAGTTGCATAAGAGAAGCAGCTTGGGGAAGTACATAAGGTTTGCATATGATATTCCATGTTTTATCCATAACTGAGAAACGGTTTGTAGTAGCCAAGACTTAATGTGCATACATTATCAGTACGGTTGTTACTTGGTGGAAGTACATAAAAATTGCTTCTTATCAAGTGACTTGTATTGCCGTATTGGGCTCTTGATTATTTGTCCTTGCTGAGCATTCAAGGCACTCTCAAGTAGGAATGCAGTTATAATTAATTATCAAAGGATGTAGTGAAAGAATTCTCAACAAGCAGAAGATTCTCTGTTGTTCGTTCTCTTGTGGTATAATGAATCTCACTGTACAGTTTATGAGATTCCAGTTTCTCTTTGGTTATAGTTTTGTGATGCTAAATCTGTATGATCAATTGTATGTGCTTAAAATTCTTTCTTCACTTTATCCCAGTCTTTGGCACCATATCTGAAGGTCAACCTTGGACACTATATTAAGCAAGAAACAGAGTTGACATTTTGAGCTCAAAATGTTTACTGTGCATCTCACCAAAGTATACAAAGTGCCCTGTGTAATTTTACTTGGTTTTGGTGTTTGCAGGTCCCGTATGTTGGCCTCAACTTTGCTGTATACGGGTCTCTAAAAGACTGGTTGATCAAGTCTAGACCGTGAACTTTAGATTCCCTTCAACACATGGTTTTGTAACTGAGTCCTCAAATTTAGTTTGGGGAGGGTGACTTGAGGATCATATCAAGTATCAAGTTCTCCTGATCATCATGTTCATGTATCATCAGTTTAAAAGGGAAAAAATGTTAGGAATTTTGATATTGTTTGAATATCCAGCTGGTTGAATATATTATATGTGTATTTTGCAAGCTAATTTTAAAGGCTCAACTACCATGCAGGTGATCAAGATATTCAGGTATTGTCTACCAAGAGAACCATTTATGCACATACAGTTACAATATGACAAAGCTCTGCACCGTCAAAAATTCCTACCGGTTCATATATCAATTTTCTTTTTTTAGGTAGTGTTCTTTCAAAAAATTTAAGTTCTCACTTTATCCTTAATCATCATGTCTTGATATCTCTGATTACGTTTTTCTTCTGCAAACTAAATCTCTTTCCATAGCTTAACTAAATCTCTTTCCATAGCTTTATTTCCGAGACGGCGTGTACAATGTTTAGTTTATAGCTAATGACAATTTTATTATTTTTTCAGTCATGCCACTACATGAGGTGAATTGCTACAAATCATTATTAAAAGGTTTAAAATTATGGATGGCGACATGAATGAGGTTGTTTTATATATTTATCTTTAGGCGGACTAATTTAATTGCATTACACTTTTGGTAAGCTCTTCTCTTTCTTATATCAGATTGAATTTGGACTCCTTTTTTTTTTGGCACGCAGGGTTTGTCAAGAACAAGTTGCGTGAGTATTGCAAACAACTTTGGACCACCAACAACTTAAGACACAAAAATACCTAACAACCCCCAATTAAGCCTTAATTTAGCTAAACCCCAATTTTTTTAACCTCTATTTAGTTTAAACACCAAGCAAGGGGTATTCTCCTTCACCAAATTCGTCATTTGGAAGCCAAATTGGAAGGTGGAAGTGTGATGACACGTGTCTTAGTTGAGTTTGACTTCTAATTAAGAGGGTATATGTCATTGTACAAGCAAAGGGCAATGAAGTCTTCTTACATATCTTTACCAAAAACATAACACATAAGAGATGAGATGACAAATCAAACTTTACATTTCTTGTTTGTTCTAGTTACACACATAAGAGATGAGATGAGATGACAGCTCTGCCAATGTGTATGGTGGAGACAAACTCTGTGCCTTTATGGCTTTAAGGTTTAATATATAATATGAAAAGTTTATCAAAAAAAAAAAAAAAACATAAGAGATGAGATGACAAATCATTATAACTTACTATATGCTTTGTTTTTTTTAACAAACGAAACTAAATGAGGAAAAAAATAAAATGTAAGAAGTTGTGGTTTAAACCAAAGACAACAAGAATGAGATCTAGTTCAAGTTTGTTGTATTTTAAAATCACATAAAAATGCACAACATTTTGTTGGATTTATGCATGTTGATTGTTGAATTATGTAGAGATACCAAGGCATACAATTAGGCTGAGTTTTCCAATGAGATCCAATTCCAAGTCGCAACCACTGATAAATTGTGAATTGCTATATAGCCGACTTCTAGTGGTCATTGTTATTGTATCTAGTATCTACTATCTAGTATCTACACATTAGCGAGAGAAGGGTCCATTGAAAAAAAGAAATTGTTCACTCCTG
Source organism: Coptis chinensis (assembly GCF_015680905.1). Taxonomy (NCBI): domain Eukaryota; kingdom Viridiplantae; phylum Streptophyta; class Magnoliopsida; order Ranunculales; family Ranunculaceae; genus Coptis; species Coptis chinensis. The sequence continues at coordinate 84,155,395 of NC_141464.1, forward strand.
TGACACCATCAGACAAAGTCTCTTTCTGTTCACTCCTGCTGCGATGATCAGATAAAGTCTCTTCCGAAGATATATTTCCTCTACGTCAACCTTGTCATTTTGAAATGCCAGCTCATTTCCAGGAGAACTAGAGCTCAACATACATGGGATGGATAATGCAAATTATCGAGAGTGCCTTGGTTATGGGTAATGCAAATTACTGAATGATTATCGAAAAAAAAACAACAGAGTTTTGACTGAACGAGTCCTGGGTTTTCCCTATGCATATGATAGATTGGTGCAAGTGTTATTTAATTCTTCAGTTGTTCTGGATGTACCTTAAATTCATCAGATGAACTCACTTTTTTAGCTCGAATGATCTCTTTTTCATCCAGACACAATTTTCAACAAGCACCTAAAGTTACAGAAGCATCATAGGACTGAATTTCACAACAACCTTAAGATTGAGCAGAATGTTTGGTATGGGTAAAAGGATGTGAACAACAACTTTACATTACTCAAGAACACACGCCCAAGAGTCACATAGAAGCACTTTCTTTGAGTAGAAAGCAAGTAAACACAAAGATCCCTTTTTCTTGTTCATAATCCCAAGCAAGCATATATACCAAATACCAAACAAACACAAGTGAAAAATAAAATGCAACACACAAAAAGCTCCCCCAATACTCACTGCTGAACCTCATGATGGTGTATGTCAACATCAATTCACTCATGGTGTATGTCAACATCAATTCACTCGGCGCCACCCTCTTCATCACGAAATTTCTTGTACTTATTCAAATCCATTATGGAACTTCCTTGACCTGAAAAATAAATAATCCTCTAAATAAGCTTCCATTCATACATATGTAATGCCAAATTTTTTTTTGGCTGAAATTTAAAGAGTAAAATTCACAAGCAAGACCAGCTTACAAGTCCAATGACAACTATTCATTTGTTATAAATAAAGTAAAATTTGTTAGTTGGGATTTGGGAGCAAGAAACGCACTCAAAACTGTACAAATAAAATGAGCAGAATGTTCAGCAAAACAATGAAGAACAAAAAGTGTCACTAATTGATATTTTAGCCGGTTGAACTAAACATGTTCGTTATTCATGGCACAATCAAATGAAAACAATATTGTGTTGAATCCTACCATACGCTATAATACCCTTTAGTATCAGGTTTGCACATGGACCTGGCCACCACTAAGTCCATTAGTCAAATATATGTACTTGATTTTCCCTTCATGTTTATAATATCCCAATAAGTAGATGAGAAACACCATGTGTAGCACTTACATATGTACTAAGTACTAAAGTCCATACAGTATACATATAAAACAAATGGATATTAGAGAAAATCAGTAGCGGAAAATCAAAAGCAACGTGGTAGCACAACTCGTAAATCTGAATCCTGAATATAACTATGAATATATCAGTTTTTTAATTGAAATATTATTAACGTGTCCAAGTCTACTATGCCACAGATCAAATGACTCAACCATATAAGAAGAAGTAGATGCTTTATTTAAATGAAAATCAGTTACATTGAGCTTAAACAAGCCTTCATCTAAATAACCTTTACCCACAAATGTTCCCCCCTTAGTCAGAACAAATTTGTCTGACTCAAAGACAAGTTTGAACCCCTTCTTACTTAAAAGGGAACCAGAAACCAGATTTTTCCTAATATCAGGAACATAAAGAACATCCTTCAAATTAAGAACATTTCCAGAAGTGAACTTCAAATTAACATTCCCTTTTCCTTCAACTCTAGAAGTAGATGAGTTACCCATGAACAGACTTTCTCCTTCTCCCAGAGGAGAGAAGGACGCAAATGCACTTTTAGTGCCACGATGTGTTTCTCAGAGTCTCTGTCTACCCACGGTCATGTTACTCACCAAGTTAACCTCAAGAACCACAGCAGAAAAGTTACCATCCTGAACTACATTTGCTTGTGCCTTATCTTTCTTCCCATCATTTGGACCTTTTTTGAATTCTGATCCGGGCTATGTGACCTCTTGATCCGCAAACATAGCAATGAATTTCGTGGATTGTAAGGTTTCTTTTAAAAGTGAGGTTGGACTGTTTATTCTTGTTTGCATATGGTTTCTTTTTGGCTTGGAATTTAGATGATTTAGACTTAGAAGAACTAGCGTTACCTTCAACCAGGTTAGCCTTAGCCTTCATTTCCGAAGTCTCCACATTGATTTCAGCCTTCTGTATCCTCCTCGATCCGAAGGTTGACGATCGATCTTCTAAGGTCATCTCTTTCTTCTTATGTTTGAGATCGTTTTGTACTCCTTCCACGAGGAAGGGAGTTTCTCAATGATGGAAGCAACCCGAAACCTTTGCAGATTTTATAACCTTCCCCGCAAAATCTCATGAATAATTATTTGCGGCTCCTCCACTTGAGAAACAAATGATTTCCCATCTTCCATTTTGAATTCGAAACTTTCCTACAAGAAACTTCTTCAACTGCATCTTCGAGAACATACTTCTTATCAAGTAAATTCCACAACTCTATAGCGGTCATTACACACAAAGATAAACATCATACAAATCAAGAGAAAGACAATCAAGTATATAATTTTAGACATAAATAATCCTTCTTTTCCCATCTCTCCACACCACCGTAATCCGACTGTGTTCATCTTCATTTTCATTTGAAATGGGTTTCTCAATCGAAATCCATTCAACCGGTTCCAGAGTAGTCGGATAAAATTGCATTTTCATCCGCGGTAACTAAAATTTCTGCCATAAAAAATCTCAGGTTTGACAGACTTACCACTAGGTTTCTCCATTTTAGCAGTATAAAGAACAAGCGAGCACAATACTAGATAATAACAGATTCTTACTAGACAATGATTTTTCGTCTTAAGATTGTAATCAACTAGTATCGAAAAACAGTAATAAGAATGCAAGTAAACTTATCACTGAGGATTGTGCTCGGCACAATTTCCTTAAGACGAAAAAACGCCGCCCGATGCGGTTCTTTGCCAACCTCAAGCCGCGTCGTCTCCCAGATACAACAAAGGAAGAAGCGAATCACCAAAGAATGACTAGCTCTGTAGAAACTCTCAGCGTACTCCAGACATGGTTTTTTATTTGAGAAAAAACAATTGCGGTTAAGCCCCTTGTCTAAACAAGAGAGACTCTTGATATATAGATCTGACACTCGCAACTCAAAGCGAGAGTCACGCCAAGGCTTTAAGGTGCGAGAAAATAACGTGATTTTTTACTCTTAGTAAGGAAGATTTTGAAAACAACAGTTTTGGAAAAAGAAGACCAAAAGATAACGTGTGATTTCCGCAAAAACAAGCCCAGTACTCGCACCCCAAATGGGTGGATTTGCACCCCCTGTGCGCGACGTGCACTAAGGTTTTCTGGAGCTCCCACCTCCCGAGAGCCCCCAAACCAAAGGCCCTTGTGTACGTAGCAGCACCTCCTTATATCTCTACACTATCCCTCCATAAGGACACAACCAATATAAACTTAAGAGTCTTAAGTTTAGTAACCAATGTGGGACTAAAGCCCCCCACATTAGAGTGTAGTAGATACATAAGGTCATGGGTTCAAACCCATGAGGACACAAATTCATTCACATTTCCAACACTAAGTACTAAAGCCCATACAGTATACATATAAAACAAATGGATATTAGAGAAAATCAAGAATGGAAAAATCAAAAACAATGTGGTAGCACAACTCAGTAAATCTGAATCCCGAATATAACTATGAATATATGAGAACACTAACCTTTCTCAAATGTCAAGCGGTTGTTAACCCATCCAACACCCATGGCATTAGGAAGCCAATTATCATTATCTATCCGCAAAAGTATATCCAAAAACGATAAGATATTATGATTGCATACTTCCATTTCGAACAAGGATACAAGAGCTCTAAGCAACCCTCCCTAAAAGAAATGAACATAGGAAAAACCTATGGTAGGAAACAATTTTCTAACAAGTACTCTCACCATAGAACAACCACCCCAGAAATATAGATATGGACACGTAACACTAGTATGACACGGACACTACATTTGTCAATAAATCTGATAGGGACCACATAAAGGATGCATTATATGATGCATGAAGGATTTTATGACAGCTTCTTTAGGACACTGATGACATATGTTGGTTAAATGGGTCTCCTCTCCTAAATTATTTTTAATTTAAAAGATGTCATAGGTGTAAGGCCTTAATAAGCTCACAAATTTAAGAGTGTAGGCTATAAACCCTACAAGACGGTACAAGAAATTCATTATAAGTTCCTAACTTATAATGCAAAGATAACGAAATTTTATGTGATTTCAATATATATATATATATATATATTGGAAATATATCTATATATATATATATAGAAATAAAATAAAACAAATTTGACGAGAAAGTGTCAGCTGAAAAAGTACGTGTAACACGTGCCATTATAATAGTGGAATGATAATTAAAAGTTAAAAAAGCCAGGTATGGTCATAGTCACTTTTCATGGAAAAGAATTAAAATTATTGTACAGACTCCAGACGAACTGAAACTCTAGAGGGACAAAGTTTTCTTTATCTTACTTTATTTCCAGGAGGGTCTACATGTAGTTTCCTGCAATTTAAATTTACCAGGAATTACAACGGATATATTGGAGCAAAAAGCTACTCTATATACAAAGGTGAAATTAGCATATTAAATATTAATGTTACCTAACTCCCTCTTGAAGTGCCTTTCGCTCTTTACGGGTCATTTTTATCGTCATTTTTATCTCTTCTTTTAAATCTGTACAACATTCAACAATACCAACCTGGGGGAGAGAAAGATGTTAGCTCACTGATTCAAAGTAATTCCATAAATGACAATAAATCCGACAATAACTAACCTTAATAAAAAAGACTATCCTCTTTTGAGTACGTTTCACATAATTCTCCAATTCTGTGACCTTAACAAACAAACAAACTCTATCCCGTTCGATGTTGACATTGTAATCCGCCCATCTGTAAAAGATGCATCAGATGTATCAGCAAACTTTCTTACAATGAAAAGCTTGTTAACTTTCTCACATTAAAAAGTCTAAATCGCAGCAAATTCAAAAAGCGGGGGTGCTAATTAAAAAAAGTACATTGATATATATCTTACTTGATTTGTCTCAAAGCACATATTGTTTCTTCGTCAGCACCTTCTTCATAACAAAAAGGAGAAGTCTCTAACAAACGAAAAATCTTCACACCCTGAAGTTAAGCAAGAAGAAAAATACTGAGTGCTTCAATAATGACTAAACAAATTAATAAGGTACATTCCTAAGAAAGGTTGTTAGCCGATATTCAAACAAATCATGTACAAAAATTTAAAAAAAAAACTTACAGGTTCGCGAGATTTCCTCCAAAAAGCCAGTCCAACTTGCAAATCAATAACATTATCACCAGCTCTGTTGCACAATAAAATATTTACTTGAGGGCACTAATAATAATAATAATAATGGAAAGGCTACAAGAAGTAATAACTTCAAGCCCCTAGAAAAAGAATTAGAAATTAAAAAGTAAAATCTGGTTAATCTGGTTAACCTGGCGGCAAAAGCTGTCACAATGTCGGGGCTAAGTTCCACACTAATTACTTGCCATAGGTAATCTAAAGTGGAAATCTCTGGAAAAAAAAAATAAACAAACAAAGATTAGAGTTTAACCTTTCGCTTAAAAAATCATAACGCTTAAAATTCAAATGTATCCATGTTTACCAGGAGCCATAGTTGAAACAAAATATCCACGAATCTACTGTAAAACGTTATCAAACAGTGAATGTCGAATAATAATAAATTTAAAAAAAATGAATACTACAAATCGATAAATTTATAATTGAAATTAATATAACCTTAACAACACATTGCAAAAAAGCATAAATCACTACTGACCTATTATCTGGATATACTTTGAAACCCTAAACGTTTCAATGTGTTTTGATATTGACGTTCATGCATTGACACTAAAAAACCACTTAATAGAGAATATGCAAATTATATGATTCCTTATATATCAATATATGCAAATTATATGATTCCTTTATTTCCTTATATATCAATATGCAGAAGTGATACTGCTTTGACGAATGACTTATTTTATTATGGGTCCTATTACTGACAGACCCCAATTTGTGTTGGGCGGACTCCCACCAAAAAAACAATTATTACAAGTTTGCTATTAGTTTCAAAAAATCTAAAAAAAACACAATTATTATAAGTATGCCATTAGTCCAAAAAAATTTGAATTCGAAACCCAAACTTAAACGACCGGGCTTTGGAGTGCGTTCCAAATCAAATTAATGTGAGTCGTTTGGGACTTAAGTCCAAACGATCCGCCACACCCTGGCCGTCAGCCCAAAAAACGTAACTATATATTTTTTCAAAGTTGAATCCTTAAACGACGCGTACGGCATATCGTTTTGGACTAAAGTTTAAACGGTGTGGTCATATCGTTGGAGACTTAGTCCAAACGGTGTGGCCATTTTTTTTCTAAGTCAAAATCCCAAACTGACATGGCCACATCATTTTGGACTTCCGGTCAGGGCGGTGTGGTCATAATGGATTTGGGATTTGAATTTTGAAAAAAATTCAAAGTTTTTTTGGCTCTTAACCCGGTGTGGCCAGTCGTTTGGACTAAGTCCCAAACGGTGTAGCCAAGTCGTTTGGGACTTAGTCAAAGGACCTAGCCAAATTTTTAAAGTTTGGGGGTTTCAATTCAAATTTTTTGACTAATGGCATACTTGTATAATTGTTTTTTTTAGATTTTTAAAAAACCAATGTCACACTTGTAATAATCGCTTTTTTTGGTGAAGTCCCTTCAACACAAATCGTCCCACAAGAATAACAAGTACCTTTATTATTATTATTATTTTGATTGGTAACCCTGTTTTGCTAAAAATGTGTGGGCAAGCCTGTTTTTAAAGAGATCAGTAACTCAATAATGTGTAGCGGGGTTCGAACCCCATACCTCTGGTATCATCACCCAAAGGTTTTACCAACTAAGCTATTCCCACTGATCTTCAGGTATTAATTTGAATATTATCAAAATAACACAACACAAATGCCTAATACAATTAATTTTGACTACATGCATAACGGGCATAAATGTCTGATTTTACTCTCTGTTTTTTTCGCTACAATAAATGTTTGATTTTACACAAATTTATAAACAAATTTGATAAATGTGTTTTCGCCATTAAAAATTTAGTCATCTTTCATAAAATAAAAGAAAAATGAAAAATGAAAAAGAAAACTTGCTTTATTAGTGTGGCCTTTGTCAATATACGTATATGGCTCCATTGCCCAACCTATAGTGAACTTCTCTAACCATGGTCATCGATGGAAATCTCATCTTAGAATCCCACAATTCATTCGACCATATCTTCAATGTATAATATGAATTAACTTGAGATAGTACGTGCAATGCAAGCTTAGGCCCATTACCTTGATACCTTGAAGGCCTTGAATAGTTGAACTACAGTCTTACCTTTTATGCTTAAATGTTGAATAATTTGTTTACCCAAAGGAAAAAAAAACCATCTCAAAGGCACTATATGAATAACTTGGTTTTTTTTTGGGTAATATAGATAACTCAAATATAATGAAAAAAACAACAAAGGATAGAAAAGTGATGTAAACCTATTAATTGAATGTTATATGATACACAACATTCAATTTGAAAGGATACGAACATAAGATCAATGAATATGAACATGAACTTAGGGAATGAGACCGAGCGTCCACAACAAATTGAAGCATCTAATTGCTTGTTAGCAATACTTGTAGAATGATCTCAAACCGATATTAATCAAAAGATCGTATGTCATTACATGCATTAGAATAAAGAAAAAGAATGAACTCATTAAATAGTCCTAGAAAAAGTACCTACTTTAAGACGTATTAAACTAACCAAGATAAGAAGACCAAAGTCAAAGTTGAAAGCCCTAAAACATGAATTTTGTGAACTAAATATATATGATTGGCCTGTGACAGGGGCAGGGGGTTCGATCATGCATATGCGAGCATGTTTGCTCAACAGGCTTGCTTGTGCCTTTTGTCTTTTAGTTTAGTACCACACATAGGCATGATGTAAAAAATGATAACTAACTTGAAAAAAAGAACAAAAAGAACGTACTTGAGAAGAAGAGACAAAAATGGAACACCTATTAAATAGCTCCGTCCATGGAGAATACCCTCCCCAAGACTCTTCTAGCTTTGTACCTATCGTTCCTTTTTTTTAATGAAAGGCAAGCGTTGTATGCCTCCTTAAAAAATATATATTGATACTGGTTCAAGTTTATTGGTGCTTCATAGACTACATATTTGGGTTGTTAATCTCAATATATATTTGCTAATCAGGTGCTGGTCAGTGGTTTTTCTCACTATATGTTATGGGTAATAAGGCTCACAACATGTTACAACTCTTACGCTTATATAAAGAACACAATAAACTAGTTAGTTCGACATGTATAAGTTGCTCCAAGTACAATACTGTTCTCATATTGGCTTTCTAGCTTCACAATTATACCATTTGCCACATCTATACAAAATAAAATGTTAATAATTATTTTTTTGGAACATTTACCAAAATTTGTCTAACAGATTTATCATCAACTAATAAAAATAGTTGTCACGCTGTGGTTTTAGGATTCAGATAGCTATTTGCGCTATTTAGATAAATTAGAATCTCTACTACTAGTATAGCCTATAATGATTGTGGTCTCTTAAATTCATCCGGGACTTTTTCTGACGCATAATACCCTTGATGAATAATAAAATTAGATGCCTAGCTATTTATTAATGAGGACTACTTTGTCTTTTATGTATTTATAAATTTTCAGTACCGATATTGTCCTTAAATAAAACAATTGCTTAACACCTTTAAATAGGGCCAATTAGTCTTTTCATGTGGGAGTATATTAGAAAACCAAATCCACGCCATTCTCATTTGTACGCATTACTATTAATGTCATTTAATTAGCAATAATTGCATTATTTAATAAGAGGTTAAGAAATTGAAAAATCTAATTAGAGAATAAGAACCGATTCTTTTCCATTCTCTCCCACATCCTGGAACTAGCATAGAAGCCTAAAACCGATGCTTACCCTTCTTCGTCTCACATAAAATCACTTAGAAGACCTCTCCCATCTCAAAAAAATAAAGGGGGTCAACAACAAGGCTAATCGAGCATAGAAACAGAGAAAAAGATGGACGACTAAAAGGCGGATATTGTAAGAGTACCCGAACAAGAAAAACTGAAGCAACTGATTGCTCAACAAAGCTCGACGAAGAGGTTGTTGAGGAGCAGTGAAGGTGGGGGTGGATTTGTTTTTTTGGTGAGTCTTAATATGTGTCCATTAATTTCTTATTATTGTTTAAGTTTCTCAATACGTTATGAAGACATACTATTTAGGAGAATTGTTGTACACAAAACCGCAAAGACCAAAGGTACTTATGTGATGAATTTGGGGTTTTTTCTCTTCAAAATTTTGTTTTGATCCCCATGTTCTCCATATTCTGATTGTTATAACATCATTTGATGAATTTATATCGAGATTCAGCTAGATATGAAATAGTATAGAAACGGAGAGGGAAGATCTCAATTTTCTTGTTGGTTCTTATCTTTTGCAGAAGATGCATCCTTAACTCCTCTCATTACGCCTTGGAGCCGAACAATGTCTTTGGAATCATTGCCATGTCGCCTACTTACCCAATGGACATGGTGCGGGTAGACTTTTATGCATGTAATGAATTATGACTTTCATGCATCTATTGGAATTTCTATGTCCCTGTGTGTATGAAAATTTTAACTATTTTTTCTTTTTTCAGATTTCATCATAAACTTTAATGTTTACATTCATTTCCCTCTTTGTACAGACAGAGAAAATCCCCATACCAAAGATAGGGGTATGTTCCATGCTCTATCAACTGTTTCTCCCGAAGAAGGGCCGAGGGCACTTTATAAAGCTGGCTTCCTTCGCTTATTGGAGTTGTAAGTACATTTATGTGTGTGAAAATAGATAGTTTGCTAACTCAGCGACAATAATAAACAATCAAAGTCTTTATATACTATAGAAAATCTGATCTCCAATTGGCAATTATTCCATGTGATGAAAAGTTCAATATTTCAAAATTATAGTGATTTCTCATATTTTTTATTATTAGATGAACTACATGGGCACTGAACTAGTCCTCCCCCCTCTTCCCTTTCCTTAGGTTTTTATCTGTTGTTGTCATTTGCGTCTCAAATAGTTGCATAAGAGAAGCAGCTTGGGGAAGTACATAAGGTTTGCATATGATATTCCATATTTTATCCATAACTGAGAAACGGTTTGTAGTAGCCAAGACTTAATGTGCATACATTATCAATACAGTTGTTACTTGGTGGAAGTACATAAAAATTGCTTCTTATCAAGTGACTTGTATTGCCGTATTGGGCTCTTGATTATTTGTCCTTGCTGAGCATTCAAGGCACTCTCAAGTAGGAATGCAGTTATAATTAATTATCAAAGGATGTAGTGAAAGAATTCTCAACAAGCAGAAGATTCTCTGTTGTTCGTTCTCTTGTGGTATAATGAATCTCACTGTACAGTTTATGAGATTCCAGTTTCTCTTTGGTTATAGTTTTGTGATGCTAAATCTGTATGATCAATTGTATGTGCTTAAAATTCTTTCTTCACTTTATCCCAGTCTTTGGCACCATATCTGAAGGTCAACCTTGGACACTATATTAAGCAAGAAACAGAGTTGACATTTTGAGCTCAAAATGTTTGTTGTGCATCTCACCAAAGTATACAGAGTGCCCTGTGTAATTTACTTGGTTTTGGTGTTTGCAGGGCCCGTATGTTGGCCTCAACTTTGCTGTATACGAGTCTCTAAAAGACTAGTTGATCAAGTCTAGACCGTGAACTTTAGATTCCTTTCAACACATGGTTTTGTAACTGAGTCCTCAAATTTAGTTTGGAGAGGGTGACTTGAGGATCATATCAAGTATCAAGTTCTCCTGATCATCATGTTCATGTATCATCAGTTTAAAAGGGAAAAAATGTTAGGAATTTTGATATTGTTTGAATATCCAGTTGGTTGAATATATTATATGTATATTTTGCAAGCTAATTTTAAAGGCTCAACTACCATGCAGGTGATCAAGATATTCAGGTATTGTCTACCAAGAGAACCATTTATGCACATACAGTTACAATATGACAAAGCTCTGCACCGTCAAAAATTCCTGGCGGTTCATATATCAATTTTCTTTTTTTAGGTAGTGTTCTTTCAAAAAATTTAAGTTCTCACTTTATCCTTAATCATCATGTGTTGATATCTCTGATTACGTTTTTCTTCTGCAAACTAAATCTCTTTCCATAGCTTTATTTCCGAGACGGCGTGTACAATGTTTAGTTTATAGCTAACGACAATTTTATTATTTTTTTCAGTCATGCCACTACATGCGGTGAATTGCTACAAATCATTATTAAAAAGTTTAAAATTATGGATGGCGACATGAATGAGGTTGTTTTATATATTTATCTTTAGGCGGACTAATTTAATTGCATTACACTTTTGGTAAGCTCTTCTCTTTTTTATATCAGATTGAATTTGGACTCCTTTTTTTTTTGGCACGCAGGGTTTGTCAAGAACAAGTTGCGTGAGTATTGCAAACAACTTTGGACCACCAACAACTAAAGACACAAAAACACCTAACAACCCCCAATTAAGCCTTAATTTAGCTAAACCCCAATTTTTTTAACCTCTATTTAGTTTAAACACCAAGCAAGGGGTATTCTCTTTCACCAAATTCGTCATTTGGAAGCCAAATTGGAAGGTGGAACTGTGGAAGTGTGATGACACGTGTCTTAGTTGAGTTTGACTTCTAATTAAGAGGGTATATATGTCATTGTACAAGCAAAGGGCAATGAAGTCTTCTTACATATCTTGACCAAAAACATAACACATAAGAGATGAGATGACAAATCAAACTTTACATTTCTTGTTTCTTCTAGTTAAACACATAAGAGATGAGATAACAAATCATTATAACTTACTATATGCTTTGTTTTTTTTAACAAACCAAACTAAATGAGGAAAAAAATAAAATGTAAGAAGTTGTGGTTTAAACCAAAGACAACAAGAATGAGATCTAGTTCAAGTTTGTTGTATTTTAAAATCACATAAAAATGCACAACATTTTGTTGGATTTATGCATGTTGATTGTTGAATTATGTTGAGATACCGAGGCATACAATTAGGCTGAGTTTTCCAATGAGATCCAATCCCAAGTCCCAACCACTGGTAAATTGTGAATTGCTATATAGCCGACTTCTAGTGGTCATTGTTATTGTATCTAGTATCTAGTATCTAGTATCTACACATTAGCGAGAGAAGGGTCCATTGAAAAAAATAAATTGTTCACTCCTGTGACACCATCAGACAAAGTCTCTTTCTGTTCACTCCTGCGATGATCAGATAAAGTCTCTTCCGAAGATATATTTCCTCTACGTCAACCTTGTCATTTTGAAATGCCAGCTCATTTCCAGGACAACTAGAGCTCAACATACATGGGATGGATAATGCAAATTATCGAGAGTGCCTTGGTTATGGGTAATGCAAATTACTGAATGATTATCCGAAAAAAAAAAAGAGTTTTGACTGAACGAGTCCTACAGAGAGTGCCTTGGTTATGGGTTTTCCCTATGCATATGATAGATTGGTGCAAGTGTTATTTAATTCTTCAGTTGTTCTGGATGTACCTTAAATTCATCAGATGAACTCACTTTTTTATCTCGACGCCCAAGAATGATCTCTTTTTCATCCAGACACAATTTTCTACAAGCACCTAAAGTTACAGAAGCATCATAGGACTGAATTTCACAACAACCTTAAGATTGAGCAGAAAGTTTCGTATGGGTAAAAAGATGTGAACAACAACTTTACATTACTCGAGAACACACTTCTAAGAGTCACATAGAAGCACTTTCTTTGAGTAGAAAGCAAGTAAACACAAAGATCCCTTTTTCTTGTTCATAATCCCAAGCAAGCATATATACCAAATACCAAACAAACACAAGTGAAAAATAAAATGCAATACACAAAAAAGCTCCCCCGTTGCACACTTTTAACACACTAACAGTGTTACAGAATCTTCTTTAGTGCCAAATATGAGTTTAATGGAACTACTTTATGGCCGTCTTCTTTATCCTCATTTTCTTCTTTTTGAGCTTCTGCCACTATATATCCAAGCTTGCTTCTGATATAACAAGAGGACTCTTGTTCAAACTGTTGCTTAAGTGGGGGGCAGAGGTAGAAGAACGCTTTATTTGGTCATTATGACTTCTGCTAAAGCTGGTGTTCGCTTGGAGCTTAGGAAAAACTGCATGAAGTCTTTATTTGTTTTTTTCTGTCTTTCTGTTACAGTGACACCCTTCACTCAATGTGGTAAGCTTCTGTAACCATCCAACAAGTTCTAAATTTACTTTAAGATGACTGCACTACATGCTCCTACTTTTCTGAGTTTAGAGCATATTTATTCTGTAGACGTATCTAACCAATGAGCTCTACATCCCATCACCATCCTTTCTTCTTGTCAAGATCTAATGTCTTTTTTTTTATAAGTCCTTTCTTCTTGTCAGGATCTAATGTCAAAACTCAATATTCCAAGATCATTAATCAGCATCTAGATACTTACTACACTGCTTCCCTCACATACGAGCAAACCACATCACTCTACATGGCACCTATTTATATCAGTTGATATGATTACACTCTCAACGGTAGAGGCATTCGCCATCAGAGAGTAGTTGGTAAAGTTGAAGCACCTGAAAAAACATTCGGATACAATGACATATATTCTCCAGAGAAGAAGAGAAAAACTTCAAGTTCTCTTGACACACTAAAATTAAAGCATGAAATTATTTAGAGATTAGTACTGTGTTCAGATGTCAGGAAGCGTTATTGAGAACTTCGCCTAATTCCATATCTAAATTTTAGAAAAATCAGTGAATTTAAACTTTTCCTTGCTAACACTTTTAAATATGCTAAATATTATTCTGTGCAGAGGCAAGAGTCTCAACGCCACTTAAGTCCTCTGCCCATCCCAAACATATACCTAGCTCAAGAAGCTCAATCACTAAAACCACACATTACTTTAAAATGTCGAGGCACTTGGAAATGGATCCAGCCACAGATCTTACCAACACACAACCATATGTAAGTTCACCTTTCACTCTACCTCCTTTTGACTCACTAGCTCCACTTCCTTTACCCCAAAATACTCCTCCATATTGTGAATACCCACCCTCTATTCCACAGCCACCTTCTACACAGATACCAACTCCAATTATCTACACATCCCCACCACCCCCACCACCAACTTCTTATTCCGCACCGATCGTCCCAGCCCAAAACCCACCCCCAAGCCCAACTTTTGATGTACCCAGCCCACCGGAGAGCTCACCAATACCAAATCCACCAGAGTACGGACCTAGCCCACCAACAACCTCCTATTCTGCACCCATTGTCCCAGCCCAAAACCCACCCCCAAGCCCAACTTTTGATGTACCCAGCCCACCGGAGAGTTCACCAACACCGAATCCACCAGAATACGGACCTACCCCACCTTCCTTTCCAGGGACTCCAGGTACTCCTGAGTATGTCCCCACTCCTCCGGATTACTATGTTCCAGGTCCACCAGAGGCTGTACCAGGCACACCTGGATATGAGTCCAGCCCACCAATTTATATCCCAAGCCCACCACAAACTGGCACCCCAGTATATGAACCCAGCCCACCAATATACATTCCAAGTCCATCTGGTTACACACCAAGTCCAGTGTTTCAACCACCAGTCATATATCCTCCTCCTTCTGTGCCACCTCCTCCACACAAGGCACCTCATTACGCCCTTTGGTGTGTTGTTAAGCCTTCTGTGCCGGATCCAATCATTCAAGAAGCTATGAATTATGCTTGTGGGTCTGGAGCAGATTGTAACTCAATTCAGCCAAGTGGGTCATGCTACCAACCTGATACATTGTATGCACACGCTTCCTATGCTTTCAATAGCTATTGGCAGAGGACAAAGGTGGCAGGAGGGACGTGTGATTTTGGAGGTACAGGCATGCTGGTTACAGTGGACCCAAGTAAGTTACTCACAAGTCATAACTAATCACAAAGTGTGATTTAAACAAATAAAATTCTCGAAAACTAACAATTTGACCTCTCTGTGCTAGGTTTCGACGGATGCAATTTTATCTACTATTGAGAGAAATACAATCAAGTCATTTCAACAATTAAGTTCCAGAGGAGAAAACTCTCTAATTCTTTCATTTTTACTTTATATTCATATTTTTTAGGCATAAACACAAGTTTTGCAAGCAAAGGTACAGATTTCTTTCATTTAGTGGGGCCACTTGAATATAGAACTTATTGACTTGTCTTGTGGATGCATTATTGTTCATCTAATATAGAATATAGAGAAGTTGGCAATGTTGTGCTTCAAGAATTTATTACCAAATGCAAGTTCTCTCCCGTTATAGAAACTAATATGCTTGAAAAATATGGGCTGTGAACATCTCTTCATTCTAACTGTTGTCATGGGAACACGTAAAACATCTGATAGCAGAGTCCTACACAAGATCCCCTTGGAATAAATTACTTCATTTCAGGACAAAAAAAAAACTACTAGGATACGTAATAATCCATTACGATGAAATACTTACTATCTGTGGGTTACACCATCATCTTGCCATTCACTTGTATACATAAAACCTTATTCTGGAATGAAGTCAGTGATATGGTGATGCCCCAAGCAGGGGATCCATGCTGGCCAACTGAAGGTGCAGAATCCTATAAACCGACTCAGTTGTAATTGTTGATATTCGAGCAACACCACCTGTTCCCTGAGAACCATAACAGCGTACGAACTGAACTTAGAATACCACATAAAAGAAATTACAAATGTTTCAGTTTCAAATGCAAAAGCTCTTACTCACTTTTTTCTTACTTTCTTCTCATATGAATAAGATGCCAATTTATCAAAAAAAAAAAATGCAAAAGCTATACTTGGAGCCTCATATTGATAATCAAAGGAAGTAATAGGTACACAGGAACCCCTACAGGCAGGCTACAGCCACACATTCTGATGAGATCTGAATTGATCAAAACAATAACGAAAAATAGGCACCCCTTATGACCTACATTAAGCAGCTACTTCATGTTATCAGTTTGCTGGTCGTACATGAGGAGCTAAAGATACTTAATTAATGACAATTTTGCAAGTAACTACGACTGTACATGTTTATCGAATCCAAAAAAGAAGAGAGATACAGTGGAAAGTACCTTAGGACCGAATGCACTACAAGATACAATCATGTCGGGTTTGGTCTGTCCAAAACTCTTTCTTTTTTTGCATCCCAATGTAGGAGTGTACAACTTCTCATACATCATTCTCTTCACATTTTCTTGAACTTGGCTTTGAACTTCCTTCAACTTTGTCCTAAATAGAAAGAAACATGAGAGGTTGATGCTTCATCTTAAACTTAGTAAAAGACGTGAGCATTTTCACTTGCATATATATATATATATAATGAAATTGGACTAGAAAAGCTATTCCCTATGATAGATATATAAAACAGTTAGATATGATTGTTATACTTTGTATAGAAGAAGTAATGAGGAAGGCTTGCCCCATTAGTATGACCATTAGTATAACCCTGCATACGCTTGGCTATACTAGCGATGCTCCCATCCTCAAGTAGCACCTCCTTACCCCAAGTAATGCAGTTTCTCTGTTAACTCCATTAGTTCCGTTGTGCCTCAAGCCGCAACCTTTTAGAAGGTGGCAGAGGTTTGCACCTTGTATTATTATTCTTCTTCCTCTTCAATAAGGGCTTCAAAGATACTGTACCAGCATTTCATCGATCCAAGGACCTGTTAATAAAGACTCCTCACTAAGAAGTACAAATGAAAAAAACTTATCCAACTTCAAGAATATTCAGCTACGGAAGTAATTATGAAAATTTTGTTTTGCTCAGATTATAGTCATCCTAGTACAGCTTTCGAACAACACCTACCTTCTCTTTTTCTTTCATTTTACAAACGAGAGAAAAGGAGTGAGGGATATCTAACACTTTCACCGGCGCCAAGAAGAAGAAGATATGAAAGAATAAGTTGCACCATCTGTTATAAACCTTGATTTCATAAACTACCCAACCAGTCCTTACCAATACTAATAGTTCTTCTAAGGCACTGCACTTTTCAAGATCAAAGCTACTAAGACATTGCAAGAATTGAAGTTCACCCTTATTCATCAGTTATGTGGAAAAGGACTATTCAGAACACCAACAATTCATATTGATTAAAAAAAAAGGTGGCTAATGTGAAGAAAAAAAAATCAAGCCCACTGCATAATTTAGAATTTAACAATTCATCAATCAGCACACTTTGGAAGCAGAAATTCTGTGCAAATAGGATAAAATACCTTCTTGCGCTGGTGGGAAGTTATAATTTGGAAAACCGTCTAGTAAAGATCAGATCATTGGAGTGTGATCTCTGCATGAAATCATCCACGGGTATGGGAAGCTGGAACTGAGCGTCCACTCCACGGCCAGCTGCACTCATCTCTGAACAACTGAAACTGGCCATTGATTTCGGCATAAGCTTAAAAGCGAGAGAACATCGTCCATACATGTGACCCTGAAGGTTAGCCACATCTGCTCGTTGACATGCAGGGCTTATATAACCTGCAGTTGCCTGGCACAGTGCAAGTCCAGGGTAGACAACTGCTTCCTGTGGACCAAGATTCCCATCCATGAGAATCCAACGCCATGTAAATCCCTTATGTGTAGACCTGGCCTATATGACTTGACAATAGTTATCAAGCCTTTACCAGCTTGATGTTCATGGTCAGAAAACATAGCCAAATGTTCATCTTCTTGTGCTGCTAGACTATGGTGCTGTGCTCCCTGATATAGTGATGGTCTCAAATGACAGCAAACTGACAGGACTGAAGAAGAAATTTCCCGAACTTTAAGGGGCACATTATCAAGTATTCCTGTGAATGCTGAACTTCTCATGTTTAAAGAGAAGCATATGGCATCCAATATGTCTCTATCTGCCTTCCCAAGTAGTGAAAACATGTCAGGTATACCAGCTGGAGGAAATTCAATCGTGTTATTGGGCTCTGTTGAAGTAAGACCTGGTCTGTAATCATAAGTTTCTTGCCATAACTGAGGATCCACATAATAACTAGTTTTTTTAAGCAGTTAGAACTCTACCAAGGGGATAGAAAGAAGGTACTATCGGTATATTTAAGTAGAGTTTCTGAACTGAATCAACTGATACAACTGCTTCAATATTGGTGTAAATGTAGAGTTAATCTCGACAACTGCAGCAATGTGCATGACCTGAACAGAAAAACTCATTGGCAGCAAACAGAAAACCAGACATACCACTCTATGGAATCTTACATATGACTTTGACCATTCTACATGAGTTATCAAAGAAAAACCAAACATTCAAAAACAGAAAAATGTGTTATAAGAAAAAAAAACAGAAACCAAACATTCAAATAAAATGTATAAGAAAATAAAACAGACAACTTCATGAAATGAAACCATTCTTCCAAAGAACATATCTTGATAACCAATCTCAAAAAATAACCTTCACAAAATGACCATTACCTTTTTCTAAATTGTTTATGGGCAGTTAATTAAGTTTCTAAAAACGAAAAATTGTTTCTTTTTTCTAAATTGTTTCTTTCAATATTGTTTATGGCTGTTAATTAAGTTTTAAAAAACAAAAATTGTTTCTTCTTAATCGTGGTTAGTTACCAAAACAAAAAATATCTAAATTGGTAGTTAGTTTGAATTTCTGCCCTTTAAAAAAAAAAGCTTATATAAAGACTAACTAGAATCTTACATATGACTTTGACCATTGTACAGAAGTTATCTCAAGCGCAGGATTCCAAGCCAAGGGTGCGAGATTATACACCCGATCCTAAAAAAAAAAATAATAATAATAAATAAATAAATAAATAAAAAAATAAAAATATATATATATATGCAAATATTTTTATTTTTTTTTGCCAAAAAATATTAAAATCAACAAAATTATATATTTCTTTCAATTCACAAAACTAGAGTGCGTTGACTACTAAGAATTGAATATTGACTGATGAAGTTAACTACTTAAACACTTAAACCATTAATTGATACTACTATGTTTATATATATCTACATAATCTAGTCTACAACAATTCAACAAATTGTTAACTTCCTATAATGTTATAAGTCTATATAATCATACTATCATGTGGAGTTAACATTGAAAGTAACAAATTATCTTGTTTTGTTTTTTGTTTTTTATTTTTTGTTTTTGTTTTTTTTTAACGTGTGAAAATTTTATTGATAATGATAACGAGTTTTACAAATAATTATGACAAACATCCACCAAACTGCGTCACAAGTCCTTTATGAATTTGTTTTTTGTTTTTTGTTTTTTATTTGGGTTGAGGTATGACTAAGAATTGAACAAAAAAATGTCTCAAAGTACTTTTTACTACAAACAATCTCATTACTTCACACGACGCCAAGTCAATCCAACTTGGAACGATGTATGTCTCTTTCTAAATTGTTCAAGACTAAACACTCCACTTTTTTCTAAATCGAAATTTATGGTTTCGAGTTGCATTACGGGAGAGGTTGATGAGAACATTTTTAACAGTCTTGGTACTCGACTTGGATGTGCAATCTCGACAAATCCTATTATGATTCAAAACGCAAATGCTTTGTTCGTATTAGTTGTTAAGACGTACGCCATGTTCTCACACTTGGCCGACATGGGATTTTCTCGTATGCATCATTGCATTCTAGTAACGGGATCTGGCTTTTCCGATGTTGTAACCCATAAATTTGTTCGAAATCTAAAATTGGACTTTCACATCCCTGTTTTTGGATTATTTGAACCCAACCCATATGAGTTTTCAATATTTATGTGATACCGCTTTGGGTCTAGAAAATTGTCTTTCGATAGTTTTAATCTAGTGACACCTGGCATGCGATGGTTAGGAATGGATTATCGAGATGTTTTACATTTACAGTGCCGCGCTTTGGAAAATTCCATCGAGATTCCTCCACCAATCCAGTTTACTGTCAAAGACAGAAACCTTATGCAAGGGATTCTCGCGGAAAACTTTCTACCTTGGCGTACTCAACTAATGACAATGATGAACCATCAATGTAAAGCTCAATTGGAGTTGCTTCATTATTTTGAGCCTAATTCTGCACAAAATTACATATTGGCAAAGCTTCTCTCTTTGCCCGACCAAGAAACTAATGAAGTCGTATAAGCAGAAAATAAAGATTTAGTTTTCTAGATTTATTTTTATTAACTGCATAAAATGAATATTTTAAGACAAGATATGTTGTCCATCTTAAAATGTTTTTGGTGCCTCTATATTCTAAATGAGGTTGGGAACTTGGGACTATAAAAGACATGCTATTTTGTTCCTCCATAAAAGAAGTTCTTAGTTTTTCTATCCCATTGTAAACCCATCTTTTGGTTTAAGTGTTGTATATCATATCATCTGAATTACATATTACTATTTTTTTTGTTTGTCAAATGTAGTACGAGTGATTATGAAAAATTCTAATTGCTTTGTCATTTTCCATTGATAGTGTTGCAGTTCGAATCCGATAATTTGTGGCTGATGAAAGAGAACAGTTGGTATAGTTTGTAATCCTCAAACTCATCCCTATTTATGCTATTATGCCCACTGGAATCCAAAGTAAATTAATTCCACAGGTTTTTGGATGTTGCATAGTTTCACTGGGAGGATATCATTATCAATCAAGGTACATGGATTATTTATTTTATTTTATTTTTGCTGATCTGATACTTTAGACAATGTAGAGTTAAACTCAAATTCTTTACACTTTTGCCCGATATATTGTTTTTCAAAATATGAATGGCATGAACTTAATTAATGTTGTTAGTTTGTGTTGTTTATCACATTTTTGGTGTGTAAACTTAAACAATATCTGAATTTGTTGTTTACTAGGTATTGCTCGTGCCTACAACATAGAATAATTTAGGCATTCTCTAGTATATCAATTGAATTGAAGAATTTATACTAAATAAGTTAGTGGAAATGGTTAATTGACTATAAAATGGTTAATTAAGTTAGTACACATTATTTTGTTGTAACTTAATAGTACATAAAAATTTCGAGATATAATAGTACATATATACTATTTTGTTGTAACTAACGCAAACTCTCGAGATTAAGTTAGTACCCACTCGAGATATAAGAAATAAAATTCTCAATTAAAAAAGATGCTATAAAATATAATAACACTATAGTATTTATTTATTTAAACAAAAAAAAAACACGTACATTTAACAATTCACATAAATTTAGACACCTAATGCTAGCTTCCATAGTAACAATTAATAGGGCACAAATACACAACGTTAATATTAAGACTCTTATAGCGTCTTTAATTTCCTTTTCATAAAGAACATCTCTGTATCACATGTTTCATTGCTATTATATGGAAACTTGGTAGAAGGGAATAGAGATAGGGCAATATTTATAGTTAGCAAAAACTGCAGCGAGAAATCGAGTTAAAAAGGGTGGGGTCTAATATGAAAGATGTTCCAAATGGCGTAGGGCGACCCCTTTCTTAATTATTTATTGTCAACCACTCTCCAAGCGGGAACAAAGTAATTAAAAATACTATTTTCTCCCTATACAATGCATTATCAGGAAGCCTATACACGTTTCTTTGCACAACCTATTGTTCTCCCCTACAGTCTAATATGGACGATGTTCTAAATACCTCACACCAAAAAATAGGATATATATCGCTTGGTTCAATATTTGGCATTGGTATGTCGCATATATCCATATCGTGTACCTCATTTCTCAATATATATATATATCTCCGATACCGTGATATATTGAATGAAATTTTCGTTTTTGGTAACTGCAACTATAAATAATAAGGAGAAGCAAAATGAGAATAAGCAGCATGAAAAAAAAATAGTAAGATGTATATATATATTACCTAATGGGGTTGATGGTTGGTTGGAGATCAAAGTCTGAAAAAACAAACTTTTCAGTAGTTGTTGAAGAGGGCGGGAGATAGGAGAAAGACTTGAAAAATACCAATGTGATCTATACTTATTTGCGCCATACTTGCCTTTTTTATGTTGTGCTTGTAATTAATTAAGTTGACATTTATTATTATTATTATTATTATTTTTTATTATTTTATTATTTAAAAAATATATATATAAGCTCACGAAATGTGAGATATATCTCATTGGGTGGTTTATTTTGACAATAAAGGTATAGACACCAATCATATATGCAAATGATCGATGTATCTCAGGTTGTCTATGTTGGTTTTGTGAAGTTTTGATTCACTTGATATTTGTGTGAATTTACTCACTTTTAAAGATTGAAATGTGAAATGCACATCTATTGTCACATATACAAAAACATACACTAACACAATAGAAGAACTACAAACCTGAAATTCATCGGGTCCTCTATGAGAAACACTCTCTAAATTTAAGTAGACCTATGTGTATTGACTTGTATTCCTTTCTTTTTATATCAATAGTGATTAGTGAACTCAATTTTTTTAAATTATTAATTTTGCTATTAATTTTAGATTTTGAATTTTTTTTATTAGAAAAAAGAGAGTGGTGGGGCAGTAAACAAAGGTATAGGATACACAGTTCTTGTGGGATTGCCCAGCTACGACAAAATTTCAAATACCTTGTAAAGAGAAAGGTTGTATCATTTTTATTTTTATTTTTTTGCATCTTCTCCTTAATTATTTGGTGAGTGTATATTTGAGCATCCACTGCTGGTAGTTGAATGATTGCCGCAGAATATTGAGCAAGTGATTGCGACAAAGTCGATATAGATATCTTGTAAGAATCGGATGGTAGTCCTCCAGAGGCTATTAAATCAGTGAGCTTCACACAACCCAGTGCCTGCCATTGTCAACCATATCTTGTAACATCTGTAGTATGGCAAGTTTCTATATGCTTATGTGTAACAAATGCAAACGAGAATGATTATGCAAGTGTGATAAATTGAACTAGACTAATCAAACGAAATATAGACAAGCTGAAACCATACAATTTAACTTTAATCCACATGAAAAAAACATATCACATCTTAACATCCCTCTTTTGTAATCAAGTTCTATTGAATAAGTTGAACATTCTAAAGCTAAATACATTGCTGAACCGCATGATGGTGTATGTTAGTATGTCAACATCAGTTCACTGGTTGCTCGGAATCTTCTTCATCACGAAATTTCTTGTATTTATCCGAATCCATTAAAGAACTTCCTTGATCTGAAAAATAACTAATCCTCTAAATGAGCTTCAATTCATACATATGTAATGCCAAGTGTTTTTTGGCTGAAATTTAAAGAGTAAGATTCACAAGCAAGACCAGCTTACAAGTCCAATGACTACTATTCATTTGTTATAAATAAAGTAAAATTTGTTAGTTGGGATTTGGGAGCAAGAAATGCACTCAAACTGTACAAATAAAATGAGCAGAATGTTCAGCAAAACAATGAAGAACAAAAAGTGTCACTAATTGATATTTTAGCCGGTTGAACTAAACATGTTCGTTATTCATGGCACAATCAAATGAAAAAAATATTGTGCTGAATCCTAGATAATCTCGCATTAGATGACCTACCAAAGATAGCATAATATATTCTATTTAATAAAAAAAAATCACATTAGTCCAAACAACTGTGCCAAAAGTTTCAGCTTTAAAATGTCCGTGTTTCTTATACTTTAAACTATAATCACATACAAAAACACAAATTAGAAAGCACATGAAACCAAAAAATAAAAACTCCCAATCTAAAAACACCAGTTCTTTTGAAGAACATAACAAATATTTAACATATTAAGTTCAATACCAAGTGTTATACAACCATGGTTTTACTTTCATTGTTATGAAAACAAAATCAGATTAAAGGTGATAAAAATGGACAAAGAGTTGGATAAACGCTAGAGGTTATCGATGATCATACTCATCATTTGTTTTATGATGCCCTCAACATCGTTGCCATTGGAATCAAAACTCTCTTTCTCACTATTTCTTACTCTATTTGAGCATGCAATATGTCCTTTGCTAATAGAAAAGTTGGTAGAATGTCCTTGTTTGCTTTTAATGAAGGTGATGTTGGAAAAATGACACCCAAGCCAGCAAGTTACAAAATTGAAATACGGACTCACACTACCAAGCTTGCTTCATATTACAACCATAAAATCAAACCCTTCTATAAGCCAACATATTACTCAACACCCAAAGAAGTTTGTTGAAATACAACTAGATGTAGCTTTCTCTAAGATGCTGATTAAAATGGTTAATAAAATGGAAACAGTTTTGAAAGTTTAACAAAAAATGGATCGAAGATGTCAAAACTCATTCTCCAACCATATGCTATAATACCCTTTAGTATCAGATTTGCACATGGACCTGGCCACCACTAAGTCCTTTAGTCAAATATATGTACTTGATTTTCCCTTCATGTTTATAATATCACAATAAGTAAATGAGAAACACCATGTGTAGCACTTACATATGTACTAAAGCCCATACAGTATACATATAAAACAAATGGACATTAGAGAAAATCAGTAGCGGAAAATCAAAAGCAACGTGGTAGCACAGCTCGTAAATCTGAATCCTGAATATAACTATGAATATATGAGAAACACTAACCTTTCTCAAATGTCAAGCGGTTGTTAACCCATCCAACACCCATGGCATTAGGAAGCCAATTATCATTATCTATCTGCAAAAAGTATATCCAAAAATGATAAGATATTATGATTGCATACTTCCATTTCCGAACAAGGATACAAGAGCTCTAAGCAACCCTCCCTAAAAAAGAAATGAACATAGGAAAAACCTATGGTAGGAAACAATTTTCTAACAAGTACTCTCACTATAGAACAACCACCCCATGAGATAGATATGAACACGTAACACTAGTATGACACGGACACTACATTTGTCAATAAATCTGATAGGGACCACATAAAGGATGCATTATATGATGCATGAAGGATTTTATGACAGCTTTTTAGGACACTGATGACATATGTTGGTTAAATGGGTCTCCTCTCCTAAATTATTTTTAATTTAAAAGATGTCATAGGTGTAAGGCCTTAATAAGCTCACAAAATTAAGAGTGTTGGCTATAAACCGTACAAGACGGTACAAGAAATTAATTATAAGTTCCTAAAATTAAGAGTGTAGGCTATAAACCCTACAAGACGGTACAAGAAATTAATTATAAATTCCTAACTTATAATGCAAAGATAAAGAAATTTTCTATAATTTTATGTGATTTCAATATAGATATATATATAGAAATAAAATAAAACAAATTTGACGAGAAAGTGTCAGCTGAAAAAGTACGTGTAACACGTGCCATTATAATAGTGGAATGATAATTAAAAGTTAAAAAAGCCAGGTATGGTCATAGTCACTTTTCATGGAGAAGACTTAAAATTATCGCAGACTCGAGATGAACTGAAATTCTAGAGGGGCAAAGTTTTCTATATCTTACTTTATTTCCTGGAGGGTCTACATGTAGTTTCCTGCAATTTAAATTTACCAAGAATTACAACGGATATATTGGAGCAAAAAGCTACATTATATGCAAAGGTGAAATTAGCATATTAAATATTAATGTTACCTAACTCCCTCTTGAAGTGCCTTTCGCTCTTTACGGGTCATTTTTACCTCTTCTTTTAAATCTGTACAACATTCAACAATACCACTCTGGGGGAGAGAAAGATGTTAGCTCACTGATTCAAAGTAATTCCATAAATGACAATAAATCCGATAATAACTAACCTTAATAAAAGAGGCTATCCTCTTTCGAGTACAGTTCACCGTATTCTCCAGTTCTGTGGCCTTAACAAACAAACAAACTCTATCCCGTTGGACATTGACATTGTAATCCTCCCAACTGTAAAAGATGCATCAACAAACTTTCTTACAAAAAACTTGTTAACTTTATCACATTAAAAAGTCTAAATGGTAGCAAATTCGAAAGGGGATGGTGTGCTAATTAAAAAAAATACATTCATATATATCTTACTTGATTTGTTTCAAAGCAAATATTGTTTCTGCATCAGCACCTTCTTCATAACAAAGAGGAGAAGTCTCTAACAAGCGAAAAGTCTTCACACCCTGAAGTTAAGCAAGAAGAACAATATTGAGTGTTTCAATAATGACTAAACAAATTAATAAGGTACATACATTCCTAAGAAAGGTTGTTAGTCGATATTCAAACAAATCATGTACAGAAATAAAAAAATAAATAAAAACTTACAGGTTCGCGAGATTTCCTCCAAAAAGCCAGTCCAACTTGCAAATTAAGATCATTATCACCATGTCTGTTGCACAAGAAAATATTTACTTCAGGGCACTAATAATAATAAAAATGGAAAGGCTACAAGCAGTAATAACTTCAAGCCCCTAGAAGAAGAATGAGAAAAAATCTAGCTAACCTGGCGTCAAAAGCTGTCACAATGTCGGGTCTAAGTTCCAAACTAAGTACTTGACATAGGTAATCTTCAGAAGTAATCTCTGGGGAAAAAAAAACACATAAAGATTAGATTTTTAACCTTTCGTTTACAAAATCATAAAATGTATCCATGTTTACCAGGAAAATCTCCAACTCCAGCCATAGTAAGAAACAAAATATCCACGAATCTTCTGTAAAACGTTATCAAAGAGTGATTTTTTTTTTGACGGTGAGATAGAGAGAAACTTTCTTTTAATACTTTGGCTTTAAACGGTGCGACGTTTCTGGATACTTTTGTTTGGTGACCCTTCTTCTACATAGAAAGAAAATCGTTTCTTGATACTAAGTGATAATTTAACAAAATAATTAAGGTAAATGTACAGTTACAATTTGGAGTCCCTCTCCAGTATTACAACAAAAACATCCAATCTGATCTCTAAGCATGTTAAAGCCAAACCAATTAATCAAACTTGCCAATTGATCTATATTCACAAAGTTCATCAAAACAAGAAAACTTGTATGTCATCTGAAACTAGGCGAACCTTGTTCTAACGTCAAAATTCCGATTAATCCCATGCAGCCTGCAAAGTTCTAGGATGTCTGTGAGAAGGTAAAGGAGCTCAACAACTGCACAAGTATCCTCCTTGTTTCGGAAATTGATTCTTACATAGGCCAAGAGTTCCATTGTGTGTCACCAATTGCAGCTGGAAATACAGGACCATGTGCCCCATCAAATCCAGAATATTGGGGGACAGGACAAGGATGCAGTACGGGACCACATACATCCTTAAACCCAGTTGAACCTTGTTGCCAAGCACAATCAAATCCAGGAATGACAAAAGGGGGTTTTTCTGGAGGAATAGGTGGAATCAGGGAAGGCAAACAGTTCTGAATGGCACCATATGCTTGGTCTACTTCTCCCCAAGAACTCCAACCATCTTTTACCCGTGTTTTTTTGGTCGCAACAGGGTCAAGTGGAGTGGCTGCTGCAGATTCATGGAAAGGGAAACTTCTCTTCCTATTTACCTTGGCCTTTTTCTCTATATGAGAAATTGGTTCAGCACCGAACAGGAGTGCCTTTAACTTGGGTGCTTCAATTTTGCCGTCCATGAAAACTGACAAGTGATGGAGAGAACTGTGGACACACTTGTAAATTGTCTTCACCCCTGCCGTTCCAACTGCCCTTGCAACATTCTGGGAGCGGTCTGTGAAATCCTCAACCTGGGGGAACATTCACATGGTTCAGCAGAAGGTTGTTCAATGCACTCCTACAAGTTGTGATACAAAAGTATGCTCTTTTTTCAAAAGCTCAAAGTCTGAGTAAATTACACTTATGTGGCCAACTTTAAAATCCCATGTTTTAGATATCCAAGATCCTTCGTATGGGCTTGCACAAAGACCTTCAGGCCATAGAGTTTCAACTGACGCCAGCTGCAGTAACAACAACAAACCATAAAAAAATGACTTAGTTAACATTTCATATCTCATTTGGTTCTTCACTCATTTGAACTTTGAACAAGAACGTTAGCTTTAGTTTTTCTGGAAAATTTGTGTTTGTTTGTCATGTGTTTCTTCACCTAAAATTTTCCCTGTTGCTTTCATCCTCACAAATTTGATGAAAGAAGATAGTTTACCTTGGATAGCAGTGTCGCAAAAAGTTCAGCTATTGATTCTTTATTGTCCTTCCCATACTGTAGATTCTCTTGTACAACCTTCCTTACAGTCTCAGGATTAGTTCCATCTGAAAACAACAAGGACAATTACATCTTAAGAATCATATCCACTGATAAGGTTAACTTAATAATTCAAAATGCAGCTACTACGGATAATTGTGGTAATCATATCTGCTGACAAGGTGATTTTAACATTTAATGATTTCATTTAGCCGCACAGGGATGATTGTGGAGAGTATGAGTACCTCAAGGGTAATCATGGCATTAAAAACTATAAGATATTAGAAAAGCTTATCATCAAAAGGGATTAGTGTGTCAGAAGGGAGGCTATTTTTTGGTTTTATAATGAGGAGCAGATATAATAACGAAGCTAGACATTTCTAGCAAGACAATTTCGTCTATTACCACAGGGAAGCTTCTTGTGGCATTAGCTAACTATAAGATACTAGAGAAACTTGCATACTTAGAGAAGCTTCTACTTCAGGGTGGATTCTCGTGGCATCAAAAGGGCACACACACAGTTACAAAAACTAAAAAAAAACGTCCACACCTTTAAGTAGTGCAGAAAATGGCGGCAATATAGGAGGCTCTCGAGTCTGCATGACCATAGAAGTACATTAAGGCTTGAGGAAATAAAAGAAAATACAAGGAACATGTCAGGAGATATGGATCTGAGAGGACAAGTACAACCTATTGTCCCAATTTTTAAGCTGTAAAACAAAAACGCATGTCCTTGACAGTTGCTGGAAACATTTTGTGGAACTTGACTTGTATATATTGGAATTGTCAAGATTATTACTGTTAACACTTAACAATTCTTTCTGTCTTTCATTTATTAAAATACCTCTCAACACCCAATTAGCTAGACAATACCTGCACAGGACTTCATTGCTTGTGGATTGAAAAACCATATTGGAATTGCCTATCGGCCCATTAGCGCATATAAAGGGACATAGGTTGCGGACAGGCTTGCAACGTGCAACAGGACTTTAATACACACATTCAATAACGATATTCAGACTCTAAACCACATATCTTACACTTAAGTTATGCAAACACATTGATAACTATGCTCTATACTTTTGGTGATTCTATCACATATCAAGCTAAGAGAAATAGGAAATAAACAAATAAATAAAATAAGCAGTTATATTGAAAGCAAATTCATCCAACTAAGGCACATATTGCACTCTCTAAGGGCCAATTGCAAGCCTAACAAACAAATACCTACCTGCAAATGAAAAGCAACTAAGAGTATTATAGATAAGGAATTCAGAGTCTGGTCTTTGGAACTATTAATGTTGTAGGCTGTTGCCCAGGCTTTCATCTGCAAAAGAAAAAAATTGAAAATATCACTCTTATTAATCACCAGAACGATCGGTTCACAGATAGAAAGACACATACATCTAGAGGAACGTACGTCTTTCATACTATAAATTATCCATCTTGGCACAGTCTCAGTAAGTCGCCATCTTCGTTGGTGACGAGATCTTAAAAGGATAACAGTCCACATTTTAAATAGGCAAATTTACCACGAAATATCTCAGTTTTCTGTAGCATTTGCTACCACAGTTCTCTTGATTTATGGCTGAGGTCTGACTCGTTCATCAGATGCAATCAACAAATCACATAAACCCCTAATTATCAGACTTTTTCTTTAGCATATTCTCCCAATTATAAATATTCCATTTGAACTATCCCAATTTAAAGCCAAAAAGTAATTTGAAACGCCGATATATCAACATTTAAGTCTGATACGAAGGTCATTCAAATTGATTTGTACGCCTCAAATTATCAATTGACTTTGAATTTTTATAAAATACATGTTACTGAACCTATGAGCAGGTATAGAGAAGAAGAAATCCTCACAACTCACAAAGATTAAAGAAACTTTCATACAAGGAAACTTGGTTAAAACACAGAAAATAAGTAAAGGCTATTACCAATGAACTTAATTTCTGAAACCTTTCATCAATCTCAGATATAATGAAAACCAACTGAGATTTCAAAACGCCGTCTTTGTTCTCAATAGAAATATCACATTCAATTCCTGTTCCACAATCTATAACTTTTAGAATAGGGACCTTAGCGCTTATAATTGGATTTACACCAGATACATGTCCTCTACCTGCAAAGTGAAAAGTTGTGTCAGACAACCAATAAGCAGCATCTTATACCTTGTTTACGCTATAGATCATTTAATTTCCTGTCCATGGTCCCACAACACAAAGTAATCAGAAGTTCTTTTAAATGGATCAATGACCAAATAGATCAAGTTATAATGTCAATTTAAAGAGATAGAAAGTCATTTGATTAAATTTAGACCAATAGCAAAAGTAACACAATGTCTAGCAAGCAGACTCCATCAAAAATTGTTCAACATTAAGAAATTACTTTGGAGACGGTATAACTTTTTCGCAAACTTCCGTAGGGCTTTAATCTTCTCATCACGAGGAAGTTCAACAGACTCATTACTAAAGTTCACAGATAAATCCAGATCACTTTTGACACTGAACATATCCATTAAGAAGGACCCAAATGCCTCCACAACAGGAAATTCATTGCAACTACCTGACAAATAGAGTTTAAACAGTATCAATACTCATTCTTTTCATTACTACGTCTATTGAATGTAGACTTCAAATAATTGAAAATTTGGGAATAAAATCAAAACCAATAAATTGGACATAATGCAATGCATAAAAAGATATGATATACTCTTGTGTATACAAAGACTTAAATTTGCATGGAAAAATTGCACAAGTATAACCAAGAAATTTTACCATAAACCTCCTTTGCCATCAAGTTAAAAACACGAACCAGATCTCCCCTCAGATAATAATCATTTGGCTTTGGACGTCCAGCTTCATAAATACCATGAAATAGATGTTCTAGTTGAGCAAGACATGAAGAATTGAATGTAATCTTCATTGATCCCTTTGATTCATGTTTTTTCGCTTTCTTGCGAATGACTAAAAGAATAACACATTCAAACACCATCTGTCAATAGATGAACATTGAAAAATAACCAAAATATGACAAAAACATCGTCAATTGACAGAACACAATCCCCAACAAAAATCTCTATCATTATGGACTCCTAGAAGTAGATAACTTTTCCTCTCTCTTTTAAGATATGTATTCGGCTATTCACTACCAGTAGATTATCACATTCGATGTTATTTATTTTTATCATCACCATCATATTATTACTGTGAATTATCTCATTCCCTTCTCCACCACCAAGATGTTTTTTTTGCTAAACAACACCAAGCCCTTCTCACATATCACATGCTCCTTTCCCAAAACGAACAGTCACCTCTAATGTAAATCCCCTCCCTGCATTTGTGATATTATGAAAAAGATCAATGTTCTATATCTATAATTTAATCTTTTCTATATCTATAATTTAATCTTTCTGGGGGTGCATGTCCACAAACAAATTCAAATATTTCTTCCGCAGAAGTCAATCACTAACACTCAGAAAATCGCCACCTTTTTATCAATGACTACCACTGTACTACCTCCCCGAGTTCAATTTCTATTTGTGTACGTATTAACATATATAACAGTAAGATTACAAAAAAGAATGGTGTATACACAAATATTACCAGAATTTTTTTTTTGTAAATACAAATATTCAATCTTTCAAATTTTTTTAAGTTTCAATCCAATCCTTGTAGGAAAACCTTGTTAACTTCATAAATACTCATGTTTCAGCACGGCATGTAAATTCCACGATTAAGAAAGACGGAAACATTACACAATGTAAAGGGATGCTTCCACCACTGACCTGTCTCCTTCATTACCATGCTTGGTAACCTGCATATTTAAACAACAACACCTTTTAGTTCAATAATATCTTTTGAGCACAACTATATAAATAAATGTTCCAAATATGTCAATGTAATACCTATATCACTTGATTCTCTAGGCTCTAGCTCAACAACTCCACTAGCAAGTCACTGCAAATAACACACACAGACACATTTTATCTATAAACTAACTCCTACAGTAGTAATGCAAATATCCATTTTTTTTTTTTTCTTTCATTCTTTGTAAGTTATAAACAACAACAAGAACAAAAAGTGGACAACCAAAACACAATCCCATTCTTTTTACCAAAAAAAAAAAACTCTACTTTATCAAAATATATAACCTTGATAGACAAAAAGTGTAGAAATTGTTACAGATAAGTAATAGATAGAGAGCAGTTTTTACATACCTCGTCTCATTCTCATCATTAGTGTTTGTTAGAGGAGACTACTACTTTTTTTCATTTCTTTCTTTTTGATTGAAGTTTTTTATGAAAATAAAGCCCACCAGATTTGGCAGGCCTCAGGCCCATTAATACAAGTGTTTTGTTGTCCTATTTTATGATTTTTTTTTTTTTTTTTTTTTTTTTTTGGCCCCTGATCTATTTTGTTAAGTCTCTCCATTTTAATGTTTTGTTAGTTAGGAAGATTTTTTTTTTATCAAGTCAAATGAACTTTCCTTAAAGAAAAACCATTTGCTATTATTGTTCATGAGCAGTCTTGAGAGAATAGCAGCAGTATATGACCATATTCAGTTTTTGTTCAGAGAATTGCAGCAGTATATAAAATAAAATGATACTAGACTATTGACTCTCAGCAAATTCTTCAGTACAGCAGCAGTATACAAAATCATGCAAAGAGAAGTCTAGATTCATTCATATTCAGAGAACAAAAGTAAAACTTGAAGTAGCAGGTCCATAGATAACAACTGAAACAATAGGATTTGGCTCCTATAGTTTTAAACAAAGTAATTCTTCTGTCGCCATGTAACCTTATTTTGAAGTCTACCAAATCTATTGAAACAGGCACTTGCCTAGAATAAACTCTCTGACAAAACATTAACCCTTCCCTCTCCCAATCATTTCTTTCCAACTGGCTCCAAAGTCATGTCCTGAAGATTTAGGAGCAAGTCATCTGAGTTCAAGTACACACGGTTGGCAGAATTTGCTATGGTGTGGGCTATTTCCCTGGCAGCTTCAATCTTCCTTAGAGTAATAAATGCTGCATTGTTTGCGATAGCTTGACCTATAAGCTGAGCACTCTTGGCCTCTCCCTGGATATCAAAGACAAATAATGAGCCAATTTCTTGAAAATAAGTAAGTCAATAAAGACCACATAGTAAGTCTCATATTGAAAATTTGCTCACCTGTGCTCTGATAACCGCACCCTTCTTGTCTTGCTCTGCTTTCTCCACAACAAACTTGGCTCTTTCTGCTTCTTGTGCAGCAATCTGCTTGGCTTCAATTGCAGCAGTAAATTCCTTTCCGAAAGTTAAATTTGTAATGGACACATCATCCAGTGCTATATTGAAGTTTGCGGCTCTCTCGGTCAGTATTTTTCTTATTTCCCTACTGACAGCCTACACAGAATACAGTAATAGAGTCAATGTGTGCAGCTCAACAACAACAAATTTCCATTTCACTAATTAAAAGCAAGAGGCTTACTTCTCTTTGAGTAATAAGTTGACTGGCATTGTATTGTGCTACCACAGCTTTCAATGTTTCATGGATTATCGAGGGTAAGACTCTCTCGTTGTAATTCTCTCCTAAAGTCCTGTAAATGGTAGGTAACTGATCTGGCTCAGGTCGTGTAAGAACACGAAGCCCAATCTTCACCTGTTCAGGACAAAAATAAACCAGTAACTGTTAGGTCACACACAAGGCACAAAATACCAAATTAGATAAACATACAGGATGATAATTGCATAAGACTACCTTTCTTTTTTATAGTTATTAAAACTTTTATCCTCTAACCTTTACATCCCACCTCCTCCGGTGAAGGAGGGAACTACACCAACCAACAAATGTAAGCCCAACCTCTATAAGACTAGCATAGATAAGATTGTAGACAATCTTACAATACATAAACACTAAACTCTCTTCAGGCAAGGCCTTAGTGAAGTAGAGCAATAAGAACATAAAAAACACAGGAACTCCGCTAATAACGACAATGCATGTCTTCATCACAAATTTACCACTCGTATAAGACAAAGGACTTCATATCTCATCATATACCATTAGTCAGAGTATGTGGAATGCCAGACTTCAAAAAAGATCATCAAATGGAAGTAAAACCATAGATATTTAAAAGAAACCTTTGGAACATCAAAGCTAAGATGTTTGCAAATAAAAGGTGAAACCAGTTTAACTATAAATTGTGGCATTCAAACTCGACTAGGCTCTTTTCCTTTATTGGCTGTGCTAAAAAGAAAAAGAAAATAAAAGAACCTTGAAAATTAAGAAGTTCAAACTAGTGCATTAAACAGATCAAGACAGGTGCTAGTTCAGTTGCTCGTCCACAAAAAATTGTAATAGTTATTGGCACTTGCCACAAGTAATATAGTTCTCAAACTTTTGCAAATAATATAGTTCACAATCTTTTGCATGTCATCATTATCGATCAAAACATGTAGGATAAAACAATATGACAACACTCTGAGGCTAGTGTGCTTATGATCTAAAATACTGCAATGTGAGGAGAAATCACACAACAAACAACTATTTCCTTAGTTTTCTTATTCTACATACTTTGGCCCAATTTTCATGATTGACAATGTACTGTTATTGTTTGTAAACACATTTAACACACACACACACATATGACCAAAAATTGGAACTCCAAAAGAATACTGAAGAAAAACTGAAAAAACAAGCCTATTATGATGAGCACAACAGTTTTCCATAATGTACTCTGCGTTACAAAGGCATCCAAGGAAATAAGGATAATGATTTACCATTTGCAGATCACGACTTCCTGAAGTACTTTCCACAAGGTTGGCCTTTGCACGAACATCATAAATGATAGGCCTATCGAACCATGGAATCATGAAATGTGTTCCCTCAGGATAAACCTGTCAAAGAACATTTGTCAGTACACACAACCATAGTACAAAATATCCCGATATATCGCGATATTTGGAGATATCTATCCATATTTCAGAAAAAGATATATAAATATCACGATATGTTTAGAGATATATACAACTGCAAATATCAGTGATATTTCGATAATATTTGTGATCTTTGTGATATTTGGGGATATTCGGAGATATTTGACGATATTTTGATATATAACAATTTTATTTAATATTTACCATTATATTTCAAATAAATATAAATAATATATCATGATATATCAAGAAATATCCACAATATCCACGATATTTGTTGATATTTTGGATATATCCACGATATTTGCATGTGAAACAATGTCAAATATCCCCAAAAAGGGAGATATATCCAAGATACATATCTAGAAATTGAATATCGATAAATATCCATATCCTGATATTTTGTACTATGCACACAACAATCAACAAGCTGTTCTTGGTATAAATCAAAGAAAATCAGACCAAATGAGAGAGACACATTGTCATTTTTTTACTCATTTCAGAATATGTACTCTTATGTTCTAAATAAAAGAAAGTGTCTTTTCCTCAAATTCCAACTTCATCTACATAACATCCTACAATACAAATAAGACACAAACACATTTCACCTAAATACTACAATAAACATGAAATTTCTAAAAGCCCATTCACTACAACACCATATAACATTTAAAGAACCTATTTTTAATCATACCAAAACAGTAAATATAACAAAAAAGAGGACCTTGTCTTTGACACCAACGAGACGATTGAAGACAATAGCACGACAACCACCTTCAACATTGTAAAGACTGTTTGAAGCAGCGTAAAGACCAATACCACCTATTATTCCAACTTTGACTAACGCAGACAATGCACCAACACTGCCTTTTGGAACGTTCTTGAAATCCATTTTTGATTTTTTGTGATTTGATTTGTTTGGTTAAACCCTAATGAATAAAAATGAGGAGTGATCTGTTTTTTTAGTTTATTTTTAGGGTTTTTCTTGTTGTTCAAGTTGGTTACATTGATGGAGGCCCATATATTAAAAGGCCCATTATGTAGTCTTCATGGAGGCCCATTAGTAGGCAAACTACAAAATGCTAATGTCAAACCAATTGGACACCCAAAGGCCAAAGTTCCCAACCATGTAGGAACCCAAATGGTATGCAATGCAATGTAAGTCACCACATTTTTCATTAAGACAAACCACTTCTATTACCACCACCATCACCATGCTATTAAAACCCAATATCATCGGCTAAAGAAATAAAAATCGATATTCTAATTCGTTTTTGAAAAAAATCAATTAATATATTCAAGTAAAATGTGAAAATTTGGAAAACCATCTATAAGATGTCACATAAGAATAAGACCCTCTTATAACACACACTTTATAAGTATGGTGTGTGATTGTGCATCATGTCAAGATTAAAAAATCGGAAAAAATTAAATAATTAAAACATAAAATAGAGCATATATCAAATTTAAAATTTACAAATATATATATGTAAAGTCTTGTTATATCTTTATATCCCTTTGATTTAAAAATAAATTTAGAAACAAAAATATAAAAATAATCTTCAAATTAGAAAAAAAACTTAAAAAGTGTAAAAATATTTTTTAAAAAAATAGAAAGTTATCCATCATAAAAAAATCGGAAAAAATTGCTAAAAATCAAAAATTTAGAAACTTTTACCAGTCAATGCGAAAGACTTTTACGCTTTTTTAAAAAAATCGGAATTTTTGTGACTGTGGTGCCAACTAGCAAAGTTGGTAAAAGCTGTTAATAATATGGACCTCAAACCTTGCCAGCATCAACCAGTTATTAATCTAGTTTCAAACCTTTTTCCAAAAAACAAAAACAAAAATCATTGATATTTTTTGTTTAAAGTTTCAGCCTTTCAGGTACCAAGTTTTTTCAATAATTCAAGTAGTTATCAATTTGGCATTTTGTTGCATACCACCAAAAGTCCAAAAGTATAAATTGGAAAAGTATATCCAATCTCAAAATTCCTTACTAGATAATCATCATCTCATTTCAACAACAAAATAAGCCAAATTATTAATAATAATAATTAGTAGAAGTGTAGAAATAGTGGTAATAATAAGTGGCTTGTTTCCCTCCACACCATTAAAAAACCCCAGATCAAACATTTGTAAAAAAAGAGCCTTTGTCTGAAAAATGGCATTTGTAATCTCAAATCTTTCTGCATCTCCTTTATTCCAACCCAACAAATCATCATCACTTGTTCAAAAACCAATCTTTTCATTCCCACTTACAAAGCTTGAAACACCACCAAAGGGAGGTTTGCAAGATAAGGGTGGACTACTTTCAAGTGTAGTAGAGAAAAAAGATGTTAATAAACAGGAAAGAAATGATTTTTATGTTAATTTGGGATTAGCTGTAAGGACACTTCGTGAAGATATGCCTTTGTTGTTCTCTAAAGATCTTAATTACAGTATTTACAGGTACCCTTTTTCACTTATTGTTGTAAATATGGTTTATTTGTGATTGAATTTGTTTAGTGGTTATGAATTTTGTGAACTTATGTATAGTTTTGCTTATGATTCAATACTTTCAATGGCTGTGTGTTTAGGCATTTGATGAAATTCGTATTGCTTTTTTAGTACTAATGGTATGTGGAAGTCGAAAAGTTAGAAAGTTATATATGGTTGCATTGGCACTTTTGAGAACTTGCTTATAGACATTATGACCATTTTTGTTTGTGAAATGAAGGGGAAATAACAATTATTACCATTGGATATATCATCATTTTCTAAATGGAAGTAAGACTTCTCAGCCATTGGTTTTCGAGTGCGTTATTATAGTTCATTATACATGAGAATGCTTTCTGTTTTGCCCAACGCCCATCATCACGGCGCTATTGATGGATCAGTTAATTTTGACATTGTATTAGTATATCATTGGGTTTGCTTGTCAAATACAAGGAAAAGGAAAAAAAAAGAAAAAAGAAAATGAAAATGAAAATATCCTTGGATTTGAAA
This sequence comes from Coptis chinensis, assembly GCF_015680905.1. Classification (NCBI taxonomy): domain Eukaryota; kingdom Viridiplantae; phylum Streptophyta; class Magnoliopsida; order Ranunculales; family Ranunculaceae; genus Coptis; species Coptis chinensis. The sequence continues at coordinate 84,193,550 of NC_141464.1, forward strand.
AATTCTTGAATTGATAAAACTGTTAATTGATGAATATGTGTTTGTTAAACCTCTTTGACACCCGTTGTGGAAATAACCTCTCCAGTCTTCCATCATTTTGTGTAAAATGAATATTTGATCTTAACTTTTGACTCTGTAACCACTTCTATATTCCCCAGAGATTATGTAGGTAGTTTTTCTGGAACATGATCATACCCTCTGAAGATGAGAATTTTAATTTGATTTAGAATGCCTAATTTCAGAAATAGTTAGTGCCTTGACTTCTGATATGTGTTGTTTGAAAATTTTGGCAGAGATGATATAACCTTCATTGATCCCTTGAACACATTCACTGGCATGGAAAAGTACAAATTGATATTCTGGGCATTGCGTTTTCATGGGAGAATACTATTTCGAGATATTTCCCTTGAGGTCTTCAGGATTTGGCAGCCGTCAGAGAATGTGATACTTATCAGATGGAATTTGAGAGGTGTTCCAAGGGTTCCTTGGGAAGCAAAGGGACAGTTTCAGGGCACATCAAAGTATAAATTGGATCGCAATGGGAAGATTTATGAACACAAGGTTGATAATCTGGCTTTTAATTTCCCTCAGTCTCTGAGACCAGCAGCTTCTGTGTTGGATTTGGTGACTGCTTGCCCCACAAGTCCAAATCCAACATTCTTCTGGGGCCCAGCAGATTTGAAATCATCATCATGGTTGCTGTTTTATCGAGCAGTGAGGGAAACTTTGGATAGTGAAGCTTATTTGCCAGGAAAAGAAAGGCTCATCGCTTGTTCTTAAATTGCTGGTGGTTTAGGACAAGAGCTCATTCTGTATCCATGCGTGTGTTCTTTTTTCTTTACCTTTTCTGTTTTGTTATGTAGTACAAAATGTGTAACATACATACAAATTTTCACCAAGGGAAAGGGTACTGTACATACCAGGGAGGTATTAGCGTGTCGGACATATCTTTCCAGTTTGTATATGTAAGTATAGCAACTAATTTTCAAATACACATTGACAGTGTATTATAATCTGTTCTCTAAAGTTGTGTCTGGTCTCTGTTTTTCAGTTCCTGAATTGCATCATTGTAATTGCTAGCAGCATACCAAAAGAGTGCGCCGGAATATTTTGTCGTTATTTTTTTGCTCACGTCTCCAGCCACTTTGCACTTTCTCCAATTCCATTCCTTTCACAACAATGAGTGTATTCACGTTATATAAAGTACATTATATATATCTATATTACATTGGGTGATGGTGGGGGAAACCCGAAGGAGAAAGGTATTTGGGATTAAGGTGAAGATGAGGACAGATAAAACCAACCAATGCATATTTTCTGTCTGCATATGTTCTTATGTTAATCATACTTCTATTTGATAAAGTTCTTAATATATCTATATTACATGATGCTGAGGAGAAACAATGCATATTTGTGTTCTTATGTTAGCCATACTTCTATTTGATGAGTTCTCAAAGATGATGCTGAGGAGAAACCATCGGGCAGGAAATCATATGAGGAAACCATCTCAAAGATTAATGAGTCTCTCTCTCTCTTTCTCCAACTTCTATACTTTTTTAAATTTCTCACTAACATTTTGCTGGTAATCATTGCCTACTGTAGTACTTGTGCTAATTCTAGGATGGCAGCTAATCTCTATGAAAGCAATGAAATGTGATTCTGGTGTTGGGCATCAGTAAATGGGTCTTGGTTGAAATGTTCCGCTAGACTATTCACTAGCTTTTATGATGTATGGAACAAATAAAATAAAAGAAGTAGGTTTAATGGTTTGCTTTCGTGATGCATGTTTCAGTTTTAATTTCAACTCAGTTAAAGTTGATTAAGAGATAAATTGGTAGAGCAGATATACATGAAGTCATGTTGCAATGAAATATTGTAAGTGACTTCTGAGTATCTATTGTAATCCAACTGTTGGCTACTAGAATTAAGTTATGACTTGTGGCACAGAAATAAGTCAGAAGTCTACCATTTTTCATACATTTCAATCCTCAGCGCAACATTTACCTACTCTACCATATGATGACCAAAAAACCACCAAATGGAGAATATGAAAATTGTTGTAGATTTTGGTGAGGGAGTTTGGGATTAAGACTTTGTTTTATCTTTAAGACAACATGCATTACCAATGTCAAAACGTAAACATTCTGAATGAACCTTAATTTTTGGTAATGTAGTGCAATGCAGGATACCTATGTGCCCTATGTCTTAACAATTGTTTATTGTTTACGCTGAATATGTATTGACAAGTTGTACTGAACCCAACTTTTTCTTCTTTCAATTTGTGGACCGACTTGCATCAAGGAAGATATATTTTCCAAATGAATGGTCTTGTATTCTGTTATACATACATACTGCAGACTGTTACATCCATTTTTCGTTCCTGTCACTGGACTCGATGGAGCTTTCTAGTTTGAAAAGTCACAAGAAGGAAAGGAAGAATTTGCTCATTAGAGCACCATGAATAACGAATGGAATTCACGTGTACATTGTCTCATCATAGTAGTATCCTGTAAGCTTCACCAGTCCAATCCATTGGTAGGCTTTCCTGTTGAAGGTTGGCTGCTCTCCCAGGTTAACTAGTAGTCACCATACCTTGATCTACCGCAACGTAGACAGTAGCAGGCACAGCTATATCTGACTCTACCACAACGCGGTTCCCTGATACATTCCGCAAGGCGTGGTTAGGAAAAGTTCCAGTTGTGCTTGGGCTTAACGCGTACTGTGCGTGTCTGATGAGATTAGGAAAAAGTAGAACTGGATTGAAATCAACTGTCCATGAGGTCCCATTCCCTTGTGTCAATCCCCGAGCCACAGTTGCTCTAAGTGTCATCCCTTGCACATTGTTCCGATCTATTACTACTTGATTGACAGCAGTAAAGGCCCCTTTCGATTGGTCTAATTGAACAATGTTGATTCCTTTACCGCTCCCAGAGAACATGTTGTCAACAACGTTAACACCATTCATTATCCCCTTTATGGATTTGAAGAGAATAAAAGCATCACCAAGGAAGAAAGAACTAGAGATGTGAAGTTGCACTGGATCCTCTGCCACTATACCCGTGTAGTCCATGTAACAGTTCACAATGCGGGTTTGTGTCAAACCAGGTAACTGAAGGTAAATTCCAGTTCCACCCCAACCAGTGGCTTTGTTATAACAGTGTACCCCAGACAATGTGTTAGCCTGACCAGACACCATAACTCCTATAGCACCAGAAAAGATGACCACATCTGTGACAGCATTATCATTTCCCATTAGATTGATTGCAATGCCAGAGAAATTCTTCTCATTCGGATCACCTCCAGCAGTGATGTGTTGGCCGAGGAAGGAATTATGAATATATGTCTCATGGCCACCTTGTACTAAAATGCCATTTGTTGCGAAATGGGTAATGTAACAGTTATCTATGGAAGTTCTCAGTGAGTTAATAACTGAAATACCCCCACCTCTGTAGTTTGGGTCTAACATGAGGTCTCTGAGGGTGATGTCTTCATATGTATATTGTGGTAATGCTTTATTACCATCTGAAGTTGCCGATAGTTCTATCAGATAACGGTCAGTCGCAAAATCATTAGATGCTCGTAAAGATCCTCCATGAATCTGTTTCAGTTTCAAATAACAAAAAGCATACTGATCAAAATTAAGCGAAAAAAAAAACAGTATTTCTGGTCTTTGTAGGATACATCAGCAATGAATTATAAAAAGAACAAAAAAATGTTTGAAGTCGAAAATATTTTGACATTGTGTACTTACCACGAGATTTCCCCCACCAGAGGCAGGCAGTTGCAAGGGACGACTTATCATGTAAGACCCTCCTTCAAGGTGAACCTCTGCACCTCCAAGATCATTGATCCCCTGCATCAGGATTCTGTTTGATGAAGTTTTAAATGCATCAGAAATGACTCTTAAAAGTGCATCTGTGCTGTCTGTTTTACCAGTTGGATCTGCACCATATGTGGTAGCACGATAAACTCGCGAACTTGGTGGCGCCTGCATTATTCTCACTCATCAGTCACTGATCGATATGAACTGATTGCACTAATTCCAAAGGCATTGTAAATAACTGAACAATCGAACATTGTACAATCATAATGGTGGGCTCAGCATCATCAAATTTTGTCACTCAGTAAGGAAAAAAGAAAGGAATGATTCATGGGGACATGGAAATTCCAGAAAGAAAAGTATGAGAAAATCAAAGATTGAGAAGAACAGGATTCTGAACATAGTAATATTGAACTGAAACCAAGTATTCATCATGCTCAAGTTAGCCTGCTTAACCATGGGTACGTTCAAAAAATATTGATAATCAATACAAACCAAGCGCAAAACAAGATATAGCACACGTATGCGTAAAAACCATGAACAAACAACGAATCCGTATTAATGAAAGCTTACTCAAGATAACAAACCAAGAATATATATCAAGAACATGGCACATAGATGAGCAAGAACAAGAACAAGATTGCAAAAGAATATTGAAAATTAATACAAACCGAGCTCAACAACAACAAATAAGACCAACAAAAACAAGATATATATATATAGCTAGCACACTCACCAGCCATGGAAGCATGTTTGTAGACGTAAAGATTATGAACAAATAACAATATTTTTGAAATGCCTTAACCTTCTTCCATAACAGTTTCAAACAAAGCTCAAGAAAACAAACCAGACTCGATCAATAACAAGAATATCAAGAACAGGATATATAGAAGAACAAGAACAAGATTAGCAAATTTACCAGTGGAGAGCCTGGTGGTGCAACTTCACTTGAGGGCGAAGGAGAAATCAAACTACGTCGAAAAAACGATGTTGTGTCCATGCCCTGATGATTATAACGATGTACAGTAGATAATCTAGCTATGCTCACTTTAGAATTCTCAGCATAAACAATCAAACTAGCTAAACCAATAAACAAGGACAACAACAATAAGACCACAGCTTTTATTGCCATTTCTTTCTTGTTGTTTGAGTGTTTAGGAGGGAAGTAATGTAGTCAGTTAATTAGTTGCATGTTGTATATATAGTGAGAAATGGATTAGAGCAGTTGAGAGAAATATGGGACACAAGTATACTAGATTATAGGGCCATGACAAGAGAAAGGTCTAACTAAGATATCTTAAAAAGTGGTATCATACAAATAACACCATATTGATTTCTGCTCCCATTCTTCCTTAGATAAAACTAAACAATTAATATTTCATTCCTTACAAAAAGAATTTCTAGGCATTAAGTTTGACATATTGTAAAGACAAAGCTACTTTTCTTGTTGAAGAAATATAGAATGTACCTCATCCTAGCTATATCCTATAGTAATATTGTACTCAAGGTGGTGATCAATGATCATCAGTTAAATTGGTAGACAAAGTTTTCACATCTTATAAAGTTGGTTATATTATCTCACTACTTTTTTTCACATCTTAAATAAGAGAAAGCACCTCTATTGTGTTTGCATCTATTTACACAATTTTTTTGGCTGCAAGTGGATGTCATGGAAACTACTTGTATAGTGCATATAATTGCAACTTGTTGCATCAACCGTCACCAAACAGAGCATATGGTGTTAATTGTTTGTTAACTACTTAGGGTGGAGCATCATGGTGCATCAAATTGTTTCCCTTATTTTCGTTTTGTTAATGCAACCACTCTTACTATAGAAAAATAGAAGGCCGGCAACGGCAGGGATCTACAATTTTAACTTTTATTTCTTCTAGATTGTTTTTTTACTGATTTCGTAAACTTGTGAGTCAAAGAAGAATATTGTAACGAAACTTTTTAAAAGTTACAAAATCTTATTTAAAATTAAGTAATCACTTAGACAAAAGAATCTATATCAAATACATGTACGTGCCCACTTTGGCATGTGTTCGTTAAGTTGGAAGTGTTCATATGGCGGTTGCTACTATGACCCATTTATTTGCAATTTCATTGTTCAATTCCTGTATTACTTGTTCTTCACCAATGTCTACTGAAACTGCACCACCTAAAGTCCTAAACGCACCTATTTTGCTAAGTTATTGACTTGTGATAAAAAGGCCCAATATCAGCAAGACTAATTGTCTTTAATTAATAAATAAATGTTTCAACAAGATTAATGTGTCGTGCGTATTTCAGCAAATCATTGATTGGATTATATTGGATGCAGCACATGCGTATTTCAGCAAACCATTGACATGATTATACTCAGGGACGGAGCCGCCAGAATTCCAAAAAAAAAAAAATTATGCATCTTTTATATTTTTTTTTTGTCATAAGGTATAAACAATAAAGATCAACAAAATTATACATTTATTTCAATTCACAAAACTAGAATGCGGTTGACTACTAAGAATTGAATTAATATAGACTGAAAAAGTTAACTACTTAAGAACTTAAAACATTAATTGATACTACTATGTCTATATATATCTACATCATCTAGTCTACAATAATTCAACAAATTGTTAACTTTCTATAATATTATAAGTCTATATAATCTTACGGATAAAACTATAAAAGATTAACATTGAAAGTAAAAAATTATCTTGTTTTGTTTTTGTTTTTTTTTTTAACAAGTAGAAATTTTATTGATAATGATAATGAGTTTTACAAATAATTATGACAAGCATGCAACAAACTGCGTCACAAGTCTTTTATGAATTTGTTTTTTGTTTTTTGTTTTTTTTTGATTGAAGTCTGGAACTAAAAAAGAAAGGAGGGAGGGTTTGTTATGGGTGATTAGAATTATACAAACTGGCCCCGGCTTTAAACCTTTGGCTTTAAAACATCTTGATAATCCATTCCTAACCATCGCATGCTAGGTGTCGCTAGATTAAAACTATCGAAATACAATTTTCTAGACCCAAATTGGTAGCACATAAATATCGAAAACCCATATGGGTTGGGATCAAATAATCCAAAAACAGGGATGTGAAAGTCCAATTTCAATCTTCGAACAAATTTCTGGGTCACAACATCGGAAAAGCCAGATCCATTACTAGAATGCAACGATCCATATTAGGAAATCCCATGTTGGTCAAGTGTGAGATCATGAGGTACGTCTCAACAACTAATACAAATTACAAACAAAGCATTTGCATTCTGAATCCTAACAGGATTTGTCGAGATTGCACATCCAAATCGAGTACCAAGACTGTCAAAAATGTTCCCATCAACATCTCCCATAATGCAACCAGAAAAACCATACATTTTGATTTAGAAAAAAGTGGAGTGTTTAGTCTTGAACAATTTAGGAGACATACATCGTTCCAAGTTGGACTGACTTGGCGTTGTGTGAAATAATGAGAGTGTTTGTAGTAAAAAGTAATTTGAGACATTTTTCTGTTTAATATGGTGAGCTCCAACATCTCGTTCATCATAATTATAGCTCGATGCCACCTGCTATGGACTCGGGGATTCTGAGAAGAATTTGTTACCGTGAGAATCAGTCTAGACATCACAAGTCTTCCAACTTGAGGATGATATCGAATATTATTTGAACCAACTTGTACGTGTTTTTTAAAATATGCAATTTTTATTTTTATTTTTTGTCAGAAGGTCTAAACAATAAAGATTAACAATATTATGCATTTATTTCAATTCACAAAACTAGAGTGCGTTGACTACTAAGAATTGAATATGGACTGATGAAGTTAACTAGTTCTTAATACTATTATGTTTATATACATCTATATAATCTAGTCTACAACCATTCATCAAATTGTTAACTTCTTATAATGTTATAAGTCTATATAATCCTACTATCATATGGAGAAAATTATAAAAGATTAACATTAAAAGTAAAAATTTATTTTGTTTTGTTTTTTTGTTTTTGATTTTAACATGTGAAAATTTTATTGATAATGATAACGAGTTTTATAAATAATTAGGACAAGCGTGCGCCACAAGTCCTTTCTGAATTTGTTTTTTGTTTTTTGTTTTTTTTTTGTTGAGGTCTGACTAAGAATTGAGAGTGAAAGAAATGAGGGAGAGCGGGGGTTATAGGTAATTAGAATTATACAAACTGACCGGTTGGGTTTTAAACCTTTGGTTTTGTTTTCCTCTCATTAATCTATCAAACATTCAAACACACATTTGTCAATCTTTAATGGTTTTAGACTCAAAATAAATGATAATTTATAATTTTGTAAAGGGAAAAAGAAAAGTAAAAAAAAATATTGGTTTATTGGAATGTTTTTTATTTGTTTTTTTTTTCATATTATTATTTTGTTGATTATATTCTCACTATAGTTGTGAAAATTTTGGGGGTACCATAGTAAAAGTTTGCTAAAATAATTAGAGGCTGCGAAATAGTTTGAAGATTTTTATAGGCAATTAGTTATGTGGGTAATGGAGTTTTTCTAATATTAGGGGTGTGAACCCCCTCTATATCCATATATGATTATACTATTCATATGGCTCGGCACAAGGCAAAGTTTTATCGTATATTTTACACTACATGCAAAGAGCTACAAATTTAAGAATTGCAAATTGGCCTGCATTCGCTTGAAATGCAAATTTTGAGACTTGCAAGGAATTATCATGTAAGTAGCTCATTAGCATTTCTCTTATCATGGCAGACATGAGTCAGTGCGTAACATTGCCTTTTCTCACCATATAGCTAACATTTAAGCAGGATAACGATGAGTGTTTGAGATGGATGGTTTCTTCATCTAAGCTTAATGTGACGAGTCTTTTGAATCTTTGAGTCATCAAATATGCTTTGTATGATAAGTGTTTAATATAGATGGTTTTTTTCATCAAGTACGCTTTGTGTGTGATAATGAATATGGTTTCGTAGGGACACCTTAATGGAGTCATTGGTTGGTGAAGGTGTTATGAAAGGAAAAGAATTTATGCTTTAGTTGGTGTTTTTGATTGCTTCAGGCTTCAGTTTGAAGGAAAAAAAATGAAGGCCCCCTCTAATTTCCCTTTGTGTGTGTTCAAAGTCTATTACTTGCCTAATTATCGAAAAAACAACAACAAAAAAAAAAGTCTATTACTTGGTTAGTTATATATGTTTCAAAGATTCTCATGAAATTCTTGTCTGTGGTCCAGGTCACCTGGTGTATTCAACTAAGGTAGCTACGTTACAGGTACAAGAAGGGATAGACTATTCCAGGCTTCCAGCTATGGTATAAACGTTTCTATCGTCCATTAGTGACGTGCATAGTTGCATGCTGTTAATATTTGGTAATCTACTCTTAGAATTTAGATATTGTCTAAAGCCAACCCATCCTATTAAAGTCATCAGTCACATTTAGCATAAGAAAGTATACCAGGATTATGGTGTACAACGAATAATGTGGTTGCCTACCGCATCTATCCAACCACAGTCCACAAAACGCATATCTATCAAAGCATTTGATTATTGTAGAATCATTGGTATAAAAAAAAATAAAGAATGCTAGATTCGTTCTTTAAACCATGATTTCAGTGAGTTGTATATAATTCGTTTCTTGTTTTTCTTTTGAATGATCATTTCCACTTTCAACTTTAACTTGGAAGGTGACTTGGTAAGTCAAGTTAAAGAGTCCGACAATAAAAAGATCAACAAAAAGCAAAACAAAGAAACTCAGCTACGTGCAAAGGTCGACTATCATACTCCTGAAAAGAAGTTCTACTCCCAATTGTGCTCCAAAATCTGTTGATAAGAGGTGCTATAGATTCACTATTGCACCATGCATTGACAACAATTTGACAAAATTTTCCCGAAAGGGCTCTCAAAGTCTGCAGATTGCAATGTTTCCAATGACACTAGAACAATATTAAACAGGGCAGCACAACTACAAATAAGCAAATTCAGGATTTTCATTCAATAGGAAACATTGATTCGTAGTCAAGATAAAACTTACAACATTGTTATTGACAACAGCAGGAGAAATGTATTTTTCAACTTATACAAAATGAGTCTTCATTGATTAGCTATAATTTCTTCCCTATAAGGCAAATCTGAAAGAGACTACTATTTACATTGAACGCACAAGTATTTCATTGAGGCAGCAGCCTATGCACAGCTTTAATCTTTGCAACACATAAGTAACTTTCACATACGTACTTCCCATATGTGACTTTCAGAGGCCCTTTACTAGAAGCTTTATGGAATCTCAATATCATTTCCGCACAGTCCCTACAAAAGACCCGACAAACAACTGAATTAAAATATCAATTCGCTGCATATAAGATGTATTACAAGAAACGAAACTTAAGTTTTTGAAGTATGCCTGAGTTCTGACTCCTCATAATGTGCATGCTTGCAAAGGAGTGGGGTCCATGCAGGAGACATCTGCAAAGTACATCTTGCAACATAGATTGCTGAGGCACATAACAAGGACGATCTGAACTTTAAAGCTTCATACTCAGTCAAGCACAGCTCAATCAGGTAGAATGCTAGATGTTCAAGCTGGTAACAGAAACCAAAAAATTAAATAAGTTGGAAAGATTAGCACACTAGTTTTTAGGATGTTATTTTCAGTAAAAAAAATAAAATAATAACTGAATTAATAGACACATAAACCTTTTTATCTGATTGAGCAGCCTTTAGGAACCTTAACATAAAAACATAGGGAGTTGGTGTATTCAAACGGAACATCAGTTTCTTAAGAATAAGCTTCTCCTGGAAAAAAAAAAGTAATATAAACTTTTATGGCTACAAAAAACTAAACAAGAAAAAGACAAACAACTATAACAAAAAGCCAACCATTGAAAGCATTTGAAGTCTTGTATACGAGTCATCGGTGATAGCAATCAACTCATTGACCTGCAGTAGATTGCCAGTAAAATCTGATGAGCAAACAAACTGAGCAAGGTTATCCATGAACTGATATAAGTGAATTGGCAAACTGTGAAAATATATATAAGAACCTTAGGATGCCAAAAATCTTCATATTTGGAGGCCAACAACAGCGCAGTAAGACCAACCAATTGAATTTCATTTGTTTGAATTGTGACAACAGATACAAATCTGTCAAACACGGCAACCATTAAAAAAAGAGTTTCTTGCATCAATCCAAATTTTGAGTGCACCTGTAAAAAAATGATAAAAGTTGGTCAGTGTGGCTGATGGCAACTTCAAAGAAAACACTGTACTTGAAAACAATCATTAAAGCCAAAATGTAGGAAAGAAGAACATGACATATCTCACTTCAATTAACCAGTTGATTAGTATTCCTCGCATTTTAGGAGTTATGTTTGTCTGAGAGTTCATGTAGTTTGACAAGGAAGGATATTGTGCCTGCCAAAATAAACTGCTTTAGCGAGACAAGGAAAACTATAAAATGAAAATATGAAACAAAAATAAGCTGATTATCTGGTAACCTGAAGCTACAGATCAATAGCACTTGTCAGAATGAAGGAGCAGCACCAGCGAAAAAAGGTAAAGTATGCTACGAATTTCACAGAATAGCAACCCTCCTATCACTCTACTCCTTTACTTTAAAATTCAACACTTCTATTGTAACTACTAAATGCACTCCTAGCTTACAAAGATTAAGCAGCTCACTAAGCATGAAGTACAATGGAAAGGGAAAGAATGCTGATAACGTATAAAAATATTCCCACTTGAACATAAAAGCTGATTAAGAGGTTATAGGATGGCAACCAATGTAATATGCTACTTGCCAGTCAACAGTTATGTCAGATTCATATAAAAAATCAAAATGCAATGCTAGGAAGAACTTTACATACTGCTCCCACCAAAAGCATTTGCCAAAACATTTGCATATATGATGAAACATGTCTTTTACACGCTATGGTTTTATGTTTTGCTATGTTACATGGACACACCATATTATGAAAAAAATTCTTGTCGGATACGTGTCCATGTAGGACACATATTGCATGTGATTTACCTCAATTTTTTATATTTCGCCGTGTCAGACGCTTCGTATCCGTGTCCGATACGGACACACCTATCTGTGTTAATGTAACTTAGATGTTTTGTAATGCCTATAAAACTTACCAAACTAATATGAATGACAATGATAATCAACATGGGAAGGAAAAGAATACATAAAAAGCATTTAGAGTATATTTGAGAAGTACCAAACTCATACATAATACTTCATAATCTACAAAGGGAACATAATCACAGTGACTTAGAAATAGAAAATCACATAGAAATAGAAAATCACGTTACTTGATACTTAACAAACAAATGTAGTCACTTTCTTTACTTCTTTACTATAGAACTTAAAACATGAAAATAAGGCATCCTCATTTAGGACTAGTGTCATTCAGTTATTCTAAGAAGCATATGTTCAAGGAAATCCACCCAGTTCAATAGTTGAAACTCACATACTGTCCAATCACCAGTAAACATATAAGCTGTGATGGAGACACGTATGTCCAAATATATAACTTTGGAAAATTCCAAAGTTTAATGTCAATTCATGGGTGCAACAACCTTGTTCCTCGCGAAAAACACAAAGAATCTAACAGAGAAAACCTTTCTCTAAACTTGCAAAACTTTCTTAATCATCTGCTCTAACCTACAACTCAATTTATAACTTTCTACAACTTTGAAAATAGAAACCTATTCTAAACACAATTCTAATGGAATTCGAAACATTAAATTCATAAAAGTAAATACCCTGCAAATAGAAATATCCTAAAACACTGTAAAATATTAATCAAGCCTTGTTTCCAAAATCCCTAAAAATAATAATAATAGTTGCAACTAATTTGGGGATGATTAAGGGTTGTAAACCCTAAGATGCATCAAGCTGCTAACATTGGGGAAATAACAATTCAGTTCTGGAAGTCCAGAAAGAACAACTAAAGGAGAAAAGGAGAATAACAAAACCAAAAGAAACCAAGAAAGTGTTATCACCTCCATAAGCCAATAGTATGAATAGATGTCTTCAATATACTCAGATACGTCAAGCATATTGCCCTTGTCATCAATATTCGGTAGCTTTTCCTTCCTAGTGACCTCTGATTTTGCAAGTAGGGAAGACGTAAAAGACTGTCGACGGTTATTGGATGAAGTTGCAATGTCCTACCAAAAGAGAAATAAGTTGCAGTAGCAATTCAAGACTAGGTCTCCCAAATGGATTCACTGAGAAAGAAAGAACGGAATGCTAATAAAATCACTCATGAGTTGCAAAAATTGCAACTCAAAAGTGGATACTATTTGACTTGGAATATCAAAAAATTCCTTGAAGAAGCATCATTAAAAAAAAAATCTACTTTTTCTTTTTGGTGAATGTTTTACCTTTTTACCTTGGCCAAATGTCAAAAACAGTTATGCAAATAATTTTGTATCAGAAATAAGTGTGACTAAGATTCAGAGCATCATTTTCAAATGTAGTTGGAGAAACTAATCTGCCTATCAGGTAACAAAGCTCTTTAGCTTAATGGTAACATCTACAAAAACAAGTGTTCAGTGACATGCTGATTCTTAACTTGTTAAAGTTAAATGACACAACTGAGAACTTGTTCCTTATCAAGCCTAAATTTAATAAGCAACTAATTGGGGGCAACTACATTGAACGTTCAGATGCAATTAAAGGAGAGTACCACATACCTTAAGAGACTTTCCTGACAAGCCACCAGTATCTATGACATTCTTCCCTTCTGAAACCCTAGAAATACAAATATTAACAATGACAAAAGTGGAAACAAAGCATGCATAATATACAAGACAAACAAAATTACATAAAAATCTCATAAGTAATAGCTTATATCTCTACTACATTCAAAGTCAAAAGGCACATCAAAATTTTGTATAAGATTTTTACCCTTAGTTTTATCCATCTCAATATCTCATGAAACAGTTGTGTATAAACTATACAGTGGCTTTTAAATCCCTTCCATAGGTGAAAAATCACTTCTATCATCTCTTCTCCTATCTACATGGCTCCTATCTCTCCGCTTCCCAAATTAAATTCTAATTTCCAATGTGATCACTTATAAAGAGGATCATGTAAATAGAGTTGGATCCAAATTTTAAGTTCTTTCCGCAATAGGCTAAAACAAAACATATATGGTATCATGCCAAACATATGTGGTTTAGTGCAGCACACTTGCCACCCCATGAGTACACATAATGATGCTTACCCCTGTAACAAAGTAAGTTTCTCACTTCTATCCTTCCTGCATAAAACAAAGTAGGTATTCAAATTTACAATTATCACTTGACACTGTGCAAAAGGAAAAGGACTTGTGAAACAAAAATAATAATCAAGGAATTTAGAAAACCTATAATTCCTTTCTTATCACTCACGCTGAAATGAAACTGGTACTGGCTCGGTTCTTCCAAACATCAGGGGCCACTTTTCTTCCAACCTTAAATTTAACTAAATCACACACCAACAAGAATCAGAATTTCTACGTAAGATCTATCCAGCACACTGTAACCAGAGACTAAAACGCAACGACATGACTCACCGGACTTTCCTCTTACGCTATCTGAACATTTCTCGTTATCCTAAAAGCAGAAGAGGACAAGAAAATTCAAAAGTAAGAAAACCAATGTTATGTTATCAAATTGATCAGTAAATTGTCAGTTGTACTTTAATAAGATAAGTAAAACAATCACAAACCTTTAAGCCATTTGAAGCAATCTGACTGATCTTCTCAAATGCTGGTAATGACTTCCTTTTATTGGAAAGGAGAAAACACAAAAGACACGAAAAATTATAACAACGCACTAATGAAATAGCTAAGACAATAAATACTGGAAGAAGTATGATTGGTGAGACTAAGTATTGCAATAAGGCAATCTTAGGATGAATGCTATCTTCGGTTTTTAAGAAAAACCAACATTTATCTACGAGTTCAGTTCCCCTCATCTCAATGCATGTTGAACAAAATTTGTGTGCCACAGTAGTATAACTTTTCTCGATAGAATAAAGAGAAGCAAACAATTAGGCTAAATGACAACAAGAAACATACCTAGTCGGCACAAGAGGCTTTCCTATAATTTTCCTGTCAAAGAATGATATATATGTCTCAGTCAGATCATGATTAATACATTTCAGTTAAGATCATGAAAAGGTGGAGATTAAAGCCCCAGTGAAATTGATAGTAACATACTAAAAAAACTTGCCTTCCATCAAAACCAACCGATTCAAGACCTAGGCCCTTTGTCTTCTGGCTTTCAGAATAAAGGATAGAATCTCTCGTACCAACTGTTCTCCCAAAACAACACACTCAACTGAGCAGCTCAAATATAAACACTTTAAGAGAAAAACAGAGAACACAAAAACTCACCTTTCTTCAAGGTGTACGCACCTTCAATACAGTTTTTGTGGACTGAATTAGTTGTTCCCTACTTGACATTTTACAACAAGAACATCACTAATCAGAGTTATTTTCAAGAGAGCGGGTACGAAAAGACACAATTGAAGGACAAAATCAACTGTGTAAACAGTTTATGATGCATTCTTAGCAAATAGATTGTAATGTACCTAAAATCGGTTTTCATGACATCTATTCTAAAAATCGTAATTGCAAGCTTTTACAAAAGAACCAATGAATGAAGTAACATTTCAAGATACACAGGTAATACCATGGAAGGCTTTCTTGATGGCACGCCTGCACTCGTGTTTGAAGGCTTTCTTGATACCACGCTTGCAGTCGTGGTACTTTGCCCTGACTGAAACCCTGGATCAACACACAAAATTAAAGTTGTTGTACAATACGTCAATACATTTTTTAATAAAGTAAATGGGAAGGGAAGGGGTAGGATTTTACCTCGACCCAGATAGATTCTTTCCATATTGACTCTTGCTGCAGATAAAACAAGAATGGTAAAAGTTTCAATCACAATTCACAAAAGGCAATATGATTGGTGAAACCATGGATTACATGAAAGAACAAATTCAAAAGACTTTTCTATTCACAAATTAGTTGAACTATTTTCTGGATTTGCAGAGAATGTAATTTAAGCACTAGACTTCGACTGTGCAAGTTAAACCATAAACTGCATAGCTCCAAATGGACCTCACATAGCCTGAGGTCGACTATTTAAATCATTAGCTTATTTCTATCTCATTATCTGCACCACTTAAACTTGCTAGAGTATATTCAAGATTTTTAAGTACAAATCTTCCTTAATGAATTTTCTCAGATCAAGAAAAGTTGAAAAGAAAAGGGGAGGAGGGGAAGATGCGAAAAGATAAGATAAGATAGTTCCTGCACATCTAAATATGCATCCCTGATTTGACAAGTTAAGCTATTCCAAACACTAAGTGAAAAGATGAAGCACCAAGGTACCCTCTAAAGTACAAGGTTTTTCTGGAACTTAAGACAATATATCACTTACTAAAAATTTAAGTGCGTGAAAGTTCATAAAAAACTTGTCTTCTGCAGAGGTAGCTTGGTGATTCCCCTTACAGGTAGCTCCTTAGATCCCTCAAAAGGACAATCTACATACTTTTAGAAACTTTCCATTTTTCAATATGATACTCTTAAAAACTATTACCATACCGATTATGAAAATCTCAAAGTGCGCTTCAAAGTAATTCTACCCGCAGTGGTGTGATGACTAGGCGATAGTGCAAGCTAAGATGACCCTCAAATATCCACTTCTACTTTGTATTTATTGATCTAATTATACTACATATTTAAATAATATACAGAAACATAACATGGTCATCATGGAAATACAATGTTACTTACATTGTTTTGGATCCAATGCTCACTCCAGTCCTTGACAGGTTGTTTTTAGTATTACTAACATCAGCCAGCGCTTCTCGACCACCTTTTACTTGACCTAGCAATGAAGAAAAATAAATCAATATGAAAAACTTCACACAAATCTAGTATATCAATTGTCTTACCGGAACTATCACTATCACGTTTGTTCATACTTTTCCGCGAAAATTTCCAGCGCACCCCTATTGAAAACATGTAATGCATCAGCAAATAACAATTTTAGAGTACCATAATCTAGTAAAACCACTCAAAAATTTCAATAATCCACTATACCTTTAAGAAGTCACCAGAATCTTTCTCACAAACTCCTTTTTTAACCGGCAACAACTTCCTTCAGTCCAAATTAACGCAAATTTTTAATTACAAGGACAAAGAAGTGAAGAACAATAAACACATATTCTTTTACAAAATTTCAAATAAAAATAAAATAATCTACAGCATTTCACTTATTAAACTTAAACTGCACATATGTTCATATACATCTTGTTTTTCTGACGAGTAGCTTGGTAATTCCCCTTACAGGTAGCTCCTTAGATCCCTCAACAGAAAATACTCACATGCTTTTAGAAACTTTACATTTCTCAACATGGTACAGTAAGAAACTATTACCATGCCACTTATAAACATCTCAAATTCAACCCAATATCTTCACTAGTAGTACTTGTAATCACTCGTGTCAGACGACCTTCATGTGTCCACTTTTTAGTTCTTATTTATCTATAACTCGTAGTTATATTTATTCAAATAAAATACATAAATATAACATGATCATAAATTCATAATGACATCACATACACTATTATTTGTTACTCACATTGTTTTAGATCCAATGCTCGCTCCAGTCCTCGACAAGTAGTTTCTATTATTACTAACATCAACCAACGCTTTTCTTCCAAGTTTTACTTGCACTAGAAAAAAACAATGAATTCATATGATTCTAATTCCTATCCAACAAGTTATCACACTAGTAGTAGTAGTATGTTAATTTCTCACCAGAAGTATCAATATCACGCATATTCTCAGCACACCCCTATCAAAACAAAAAAAAACACAATTCACTAAATAACATTCTTGAAATACCATAACCTACACATTTTTTTTTTAATTAACCCACTGTACCTTTAACAAGTCAGTGGAATCTTTCTCATAAACTCCTTTTCTAACCGGCAACAACGACTTCCTTCAATCGAAATTTAATAAATTAATACATGAACCATAGTACAAAATATCCCGATATTTGGGGATATCTATCCAGATTTCAGAAAAAATATATATAAATATCACGATATGTTTAGAGATATATACGACTGCAAATATCAGTGATATTTAGAGATATTTTGTGTATATAACAATTTTATTTAACATTTACCATTATATTTCAAATAAAAATAAATAATATATCAAAAAATATCCACAATATTTGTCGATATTTTAGATATATCTACGATATTTGCATGTGAAACAATGTCAAATATCCCCAAAGAGGAGGATATATCCACGATACATATCCAGAAATTGAATATCGATAAATAAATACCCATATCCTGATATTTTGTACTATGACATGAACAACAAACACATATTCACAGTAACATTTACCTAATTACCTTAATGCCATTGGTGGTTTAATTGAAGTTTTCCTACGAAAAAGATGCAACACCATAATAAAGAACCAATCTTTGAAATGAATAATAATAGAGAAGACTTACAAGTGGCATTTGTTGTCAGTATAGACTTTAAAACCACGTGATTTGCCCTAATGAAAATAAAATGAAAATTAACAAGATCATCAAGGGTATAAATGGAAATATGAAATAAAGTTTTGTTTACAGACCTTGAATGATGACGATGCCATTTTCTTGTTGGAATAAGTTTTGTGGGAAATGAGTATAAGACTGGAAAGTGAAAAGAGCGCCGTTTTGTTGTGTTTGTGTTTTTGAAATGTGTAATTAAGAGCACCCCGCAAAATTATTACAAAGAGAGTGGTGGGCTGTAAATGGGCCGGACTTGATTAGGCCCAGGTCTGGATTAATTCAAGCTTGATAAAGAGGGGCTAGTAGTAATTCACACTGCTATTTTATTTTATTTTTGACTTTTTTGGGTATAAATTATGAACAGTTACTACTATAATTTTAATTTTTTGAGCAAAGTTTGTAAGGGATGAGTACAATGGCTCCGCATCCCTATGAAAGTGGTGTGATTTGCGGTGGTTAATACTTTCTATCCGTATATTACTCTCTATATATAAAGAGTATTTTTTAGGAATGTGGAGTGCATTATACTATGGGAGTTGAAATGGCGTAAAATGAAAAAACTCAAATAGTGCATGTTGAAGTGGCGTATAATATAAAATAGAATTTCATTTGGCACTATTTGAATTAGAGTCATTTGGCACTTTTGTTGTTTGTGACATTTGAGTTTATATTATGCGCAACTTGAAGAGGCATAGACTATTTTTTTTATTATTATTTTATTTTTTCTTTCAAACTATACCAGTTAAAATAGTGTAGTATTTTACACATTATTGAATCACCAAAACCTATTATCTATCCATATAACACTACTGTTTTTTTTTTAAGAATGGGGATGGAGAGTTGGTAACTTATTGGACCCAGCCTATTGAAAGACTTAGGCAATGTCAATAATACATTTTTCTAATAGGCTCCAACTACCCCGAGAATATACTCATAGGGATAAGGGTCCCGAACCGTTGGATGTGTGATCCAATAGTCTGAAAATAAAAAACATAAAGGATAAGAGAGAAAATGAGAATATGTTGTATTTATATCCAACGGTCTGCGACCTCGTTCCTATGAGGACATCCTCATGGTAGACAACCTCTTTTCTAATATTTGATTATTTGGAGTGATAATACTAAAACACAGAGGGCCAAATAAATGCATTTGAGTCCCATTTCTGCCTAAAAGTATGAAACTTCACATTTAATGCACTATGCTAACCCTTTGAAATAGTGTGCAAAAGTTGCTGATACTCTCTGCAAATGGTCAAATACCGCAACATCCATAGTTTTTTAGCAGATATATATGGTGTGAAATTATTAAAAACCAGTGTGCTAAATAAAGAATTAAAGACAACATGAAAATTGATTCCATATAACGACAACAAATAAATAAACAAAACCAATTGCAATCTTCCACGACACCAACTTATTACTTCTTCTAAACATAGATAAAACACATCAAAAGCTTTCTAAAACTTGAATCACTCAACAGTTCAAGCCTTGAAATTGGTATGTGCATTGTTTTGTTGTCTTTCAATTGTTGGATTACACTCAAGTCAACATGCTTTATACTTATCTTATGCCTTGTTCTTATATTTTTTATCACTTGGTTGTTCATTTTGATCTGTTGGGTACTATAAAAATCCTTTCTTTTGAATTGGGTGTTGTGTTTTTTTGGTGATATGAGCTGATTAAGTTATTGGTTTTAGACAATAATGCAAAGAAAGGTATATGATTGAGTAAGCATACACATTACCTTGTAGACTACTAGTTTTGGAATCCCTCTAATGCTTCAGAAGCTTTGCTAATGATAAGCCAAGCAGCCTAAGTCTAGAATTGGAATATCAAGTTTATATCTTTTTTCATTTTCATGATAATATTCACATCTCTATGCTTTGCGGAGGAAAATTGGGAGGTCAACATAATGGATATATGGATGTGATTGCCAAAAGAACACTTGTGTTACATTTTGTGTATAGGTGATATATATGTGTGCACACACAAATGCTGCTGGGTTGAGTGATATCACATTTACCAAGTTTTTCATTTGAACAAGTGATAGCATTGCAGTGTGAAGAGAAATGTCAATGGTGTCTAGATTACGATGTATTACAATTGATGTCACTGGAACACTCATAGCTTACAAAGGGGAACTTGGAGACTACTATTGCATGGCAGCAAAATCAGTTGGATTGCCTTGTCCTGACTACAACCGCATGCATGAGGGCTTCAAAACTGCATACTCAGATATGGCAAAGCAGTATCCATGTTTTGGGCATGCAGCCAAAATGTCCAACATTATCTGGTGGAAATCATGTGTAAAAGACTCCTTTGTCAGGGTAAATATATGGCCATGTTTCGAGTCATTGCATCCAATGTATCACTCTCATTGAAATCTTGTTTTGCTGTCAGGCAGGCTATGATTATGATGAGGAGACTTTTGAGAAGGTGTTCAGACGCATATACTCAACTTTTGGCTCCTCTGCTCCGTATACTGTATTCCCAGATTCACAACCATTTTTAAGATGGGCACGCCAACAGGGGCTAACAGTCGGCATTGTCAGCAATGCAGAATACCGATATAAGGATGTCATTCTCCCGGCATTGGGTTTGAGCCAGGTAAAATGGATTCGTATCAGAATTTCATTATTCCTTTCGAGGTTTGGGATAGATAAAAAGTATATGGTATCAACTAAATAGACGGATGATCTTTTGTATCTCTCATGGTTTCCGAATCAAACTTTTTTCATGCTTTAGAATGCTGAAACTGACCTGCTGTGCATCTATTTTTTGTGTTTGTATTGGCCATGCAATTCTGAGAGTTTCATTTGTGAATCAGGGAAGTGAATGGGATTTTGGTGTATTCTCTGGTCTTGAAGGCGTGGAAAAGCCGAATCCAAGAATCTATGAGATTGCCTTGGAGAGAGCAGGAAACATTGCTCCCGAAGAGGTTCTGCACATTGGAGATAGTATGCGCCAAGACTATCTTCCAGCCAGGGAAGTGGGCATGCATGCTTTGCTGTTAGATAGATTTAAGACTCCTGCTGCAGAGAGTTGGAGGCAAACCGGTGCTCCTGTGCTTCCTGATCTAGTGGAAGCACAAGCTTGGCTAACTTCTGGGAGGTTATGTAATAGAGATACGTCATTTTCTTCCCACGATTCATCTTCATCTTCATCTTCATCTTCATCTTCATCTGTTTGATAGATGGAGCAATTGCAGTGCTGTTTATTCTCTAACTACCTTCGTTTAAGAATCCCTACTGCTCCACCTATTCAGGAAAAGAATTGGACTGTGATTATGTAGCATTCTGTTCCACGTGATCGTACTTTATTTCTTCCGTGTGTATGAGTACATGAGTCTCTTTCTCATCGGACTACTCACTACTGAATAGTGGCTCTGTAACTTGGATACTGTCTCTGTTTGGTTCACTTGTATTTATAAAAAATACAAATTTTGCAACTACAGTATCATTTTGCAGACAATATTGCCACTCTAAAATACACCTTAGATGACTTGAAATTTACTTGGTTGGTGACTTAGTTCGCATTATGGGATTTATGGCACATCCATTGGGGTCTAGACTCAAGACATCTGAAGTTGTAAACTTCATCAAGAAAAAAATAATCTCGGGAACATCATGCATCTGGATTAAGCGCTCTGGGAACACCCGGGTTTGCTACTACGTGGAAACCACAAAGGACTTAAAAAGTTAAAAAAGAGACGCATAATTTCTCAAAATCTTTACATTTCATTGCATCAAAAGCTTAATAACTGTAAAACAAACAAAGAAGAAAAGAAGGAAAAGTGAGTAACGGCAATGTCTGCTGGAGGC
Organism: Coptis chinensis; assembly: GCF_015680905.1. Taxonomy (NCBI): domain Eukaryota; kingdom Viridiplantae; phylum Streptophyta; class Magnoliopsida; order Ranunculales; family Ranunculaceae; genus Coptis; species Coptis chinensis. The sequence continues at coordinate 84,215,760 of NC_141464.1, forward strand.
TCTTAAGTGAGTAACCAGGGCCTTGGAGACTGGTTCTCAAGTAGTCTCAATAGCGGAGGAGTTGAAGTTGATTCATAAGCAGGAGATGGATAAGGTTCATTAGCACCTCCAAGAAACTGCTCTTCATGCGTATACAGGTTGAAAGACACACCCTTCTTCAGACATCATCTTCTCCAAAGACCAATGAATTCAAGCCATGGGAAAGCTCTTGTATTGCTTCATCTGCTTTTTTGGGCTGGTCCTGACAAATTTTCAATACTTCGTTTTATGACTGTTGTGCTCGAGCTGCTTCTGGTACTGCATTGATGGCCTTAACATTCACTTCTATGGCTTCCCTTTCTTTCTTCAAGGTGTGAGACAGAGCGCCTTGACCTCCTTTAACTTGCCCAGCTTCTACTTCAAAGCTTCACTAAAGCATCCAATTCAAATGACAACGCTTCACACAGCCCCTTGCACTGTCGAACTAGTTCACAGTCCAAAGGAGGGTATATAGAGGAAACAAAAAAGATGGTCACATATTAACTGATCTCTCACTTTGCAAGGATTCACAATCCCATATGTCCACATAATTAGCAGTACGAAAAGAAAACCTCAGGATATGAGACAGTCTACGTGTAATGCCACCAAAAATTGCACCATTTTCTATATCAAAATCAAATAACTTTAACTCAGTTGCATTCTTCCAGTTCAGATCATCTCACCTTGTAAATGCAACAAGACCTTTCCCCTGTCCACTCAGAATTTTAGGAGGAGGAGCAAGAGATCTTATTTCAGGTGCGGAACTTGGAAACAATGTGTTAAGCTTATGCATAAGGAGGTCACCCCTGGAAGGAATCTCATTTAAGAGAAACTGCTGAACAATAGGTTTCTTAAACCACTCCAACACAGAATCTCCTGGAGCCCTCAAAACAACCTTACTAACCTCAAATGGGGATTCTACAGAGCTCAGAATCTGTGCTATCACAATCTTCAGAGTAGGCCCTGTAACCAATTTAATACGTCTTGGAACGACACCATAATACAACATGCGCTTCCTAAACCTATGGAGAGTGTGGATCACGGCAATAAGTGCGGCTCCGACAGACAAGTTCCTAACATCCAAGGACCATGCAATGTGCTGATCAAAAACTATAGCCTTGGGGAAAAGTTTATTCTCATAGGAAACTTTCCACACACAACGAGCTCGATTAATCTGGCCCATGAGTACAAGGTAGTTGAGGAGAACATTGACAAAGTACCTGGTGGCACTCTCTTCCATCTCATAATCGATTCCCTGGAAGAATTCCCTCACAAACGACAAGACTGGCTTTTTCCTCTGCTCAGGCCCAGTAAAAAGTCCACACATAAAAGAATGTGCCTTGTGTTTTGTAGCACTCAGAATTGACATTAAGTACCGCTCATTTTGCTCATCCTGGCACCTTACCAGATGAGCAAGGATTGATGTATATAGTATGAGATCAACTTTTGCAGCGGAGTCCACATAAGTGTCAAGAAGAGGTTTGGCTGACTCATACAATCCATTCTTCATACAAGACTCGAAGAGCTGCCTAATTATGAAGTTGTTGGTTCTAATACCAGATGAACCCATGAAACGTAACCACCTCAAAGCAAGATCAACTGACCCGTCCTTAATATAGATCATTAGAATATCGCTAGCACTGACATCAGAAGGATAACCCATTGATTTCATCTCAAGTAAGACCTTGGCAGCCACATCAACAAGTTTCTTATTAGCCAAGACTGTTAAGAGGGAGGTATATGTGCTTAGACCTGGTCTTAAACCTGCATTTGCCATTGAATTATACAGCTTCATAGCAGAGTCAACATTGCCGGAGGAAGCATGCATTTCTAAGAGACATGAGTAGGTGGATGGTGTTGGTAGAAATCCAGCCTTCTCCATATCAGTGAAAACGGACATAGCAAGTTCGAGTTTCCCAGACTTGGCATGTGATTCGACAATCATGGTGTACAATCCATAATTAGGTCTAAAGCCTGTTTTCTTCATTTCATCCCATAGTCTCATAGCTGTCTCTAGCTTTCCAGCTTTAGCAAATGACTCGATCAAAGAAACAAACATGGTTGCTGATGGCCTGAGCCCCAAACCCTGCATTTCCATGTACACCTTCATTGATGTATCCAACCTCCCAGCTTTCCCCATTGAATCAACAAGTGATGAAAAAATGGGAAAGTTCGGTCTAAACCCCTTCTCTTTCATCTCTTGGAAAAGCTTTAAAGCAGAATCTAAACGTCCCGACTTCGCCAAGCATGGTATCATCAACTCATAGGTCGACACATCCAAAGAACAATGAGCCTCTTCCATCGTCTCATATATCTCAAACGCCTTATAAGGCAGACCCTTGTTAAGGAAAAGCGTTATGAGTGAATTATACGTTGGAGTATCAATCTTACATCCCGAATCCCGAATTTTCTTAAAACAACAAAACGAAACCTCCAATTTCTCAGCTCTAGCTAAATGCTGAATCACCCGACTATGTGCAGACATAAACGACATCCTGTCGTTACTACATTCCTTAATCATTTCCTCAAACAACAACTGAATTCCATCATAGTCTCTAATAAGATTCAACCTATCAAACAATAACACATAAATATCATCATTCGGTACATACCACGATTGTCTTTTAGCCCATCGAAACAAACTCAAAGAACCATCATTTTCTCCAATTTCCTTGAATGCTTGATTCACATGAGACATATTAGGCACAAAATGAAGCTTATCCAATTGAGTCTCCATTTCAGGTCCCCATTTCCATCTCTTAACAATCTCAACTACTTTCGAAACAGCAGAAGCATTCGAAAACGGCTTTTTCACTCCCCCAACCATAATATGATCATCTACACCCGGTTCAACAGACCTAACACCCTTCCCCTTAAATATCACACCCCCTGATTCATCCAAATACACTATTTCCTCAGTAAATTCAGCTGAAACCTTATCACCATTATCCCCAGAAGAGAAATTTCTTGTTAAACCACTTTTTCCTATACTTGGTGTAACCAAATTGTTTAAAAATATGTTCTTTATGCAAAAACAATGATGTGGAGTGTTATTAAGAGAAGGGGTTTTAGGGTGAGGGTTTTGTAGTAAAATGAAGAGATTTTTACTCTATTGCTTGCTTGTTTGAGGTTTTTAGGACGGAAATGAATGGTTCTAAGCATTGTATGAAGTGTGAAGTGTGAAGTGTGAATTGAAATTTGAAAATTGAAAGAATTAGTGAGGGTTTAAGGACTTGCCTCCTTTTTGTTGGAAGGGGAGACTGGTCCTCAAAACTTGCAACAAGTGTTCAAAATCTCAATTCCGGAAAAACCAAGTGCCGGTATATATTAATGGGCTTGGGCTTATGTTGAGTAACGGGGTTTTTGATTGGGTTTTATGTTCGGGCTTCTTACCGGCCTCGTACTCATTGGGCCAGGTGAAGCTAAATAAGTTCAAGTTGGACTTGGTATAGAATCTTAGGTCAATAGGGAGGTGGGAGAGCTACAATATTTTTAGGGTAAATTTCTGATTTGGCCACGATAATGTCAATTTGTTTTAATCCAGTCATTATTAGCAATTTATTGTAATTATCCCACTAGGTGCTGATAAAATGCGCTGAGTTGCAATTTGTGACTGAATTAGAAACACATTGACATTATCATGCTCGAATCAGAAATTTACCCATATTTTTACACTTATTTTGCGTGTTCAGTGGTCCTTGCCTCACACTGGTCGCAAAGGGTTTCATCCCAATCACCTTTATCTCTCACACTTTTTATTCTAAAAATCTTTCAGGCATATATGCGACCTAGGAAAATATATTAAGTTCATTAGTTTATGCTTTCTTCAACCACCAGTCCACCACCTTATTAATTGGATGGTGCTTAAATCTAGAAATTGGATGGTGCTTAAATCTAGAAATGATTAGTTTATTACTTGTGAGTTATATATGACCATCGACTCCAAATTCCACTTAATCATTACAGACGTTTTTATTTCATAGTTTACTCACTCTTGAACTATTTAGGCGTAGGCTAAGACATTCTAATATAATATAAGTTTCATTTATAATGATCTATCCTCTCTTAATTAGGCTGTGTTTGTGAACATTAGTTGTTGGCTAAACTTCAACGTGGTATAATCTGCCAGCACACAAACCAATGACCAATGATAGCCGAAGTTGTTTAAGTATGTAATTCTCTTTCTATGGGCAGCTTGATGAAGCACGTCCCAAATGTATTTCTTTAACTATGTAATTCTCTTTCTAAGGGCAGAGTGATGAACCAAGTCCCAAATGTATTTTTCTCCCCTCGTCCATTCTCCTCTGTAATCCGCCTCTGGACTCCATTATCTAATTATTCGCAAATTTGGTTAATTCATTTTTTGAATGAGGACTATCCAAGACATACATGATCACAATAACCATAGCCAAGTTTTCGGAGTAATGACTAGCATTCAGTAGTTAAGTAGTTGACTCTGGGACTAGCATTCAGTAGTTAAGTAGTTGACTCTGGGAGTGTGGGTGACAACCACATCACAAAAGCCATGGGAGTGTGGGTGACAACCACATCACAAAAGCCAAAGGGGTTGGCATGTATGGTTGGTCTTTACTTTCTTAGTTTTCTAGTGAAAACTATATGATATAACATCTCGTTTGAATTGTTGAAACTTGAAAGGCTTTACTCTTAAGGGGGTTACGGTTATCCCCTTGTCTATTGTCTCAAGTTGCCATCTCAAGATATAGATTCATTAGATCAATGCTCATCTGAAGGAATTGTTACATTATTACATATCGATCAAACCAGCATGAATGGATGGATGAGAAGCTCTACCAATTTGCTATTGTACAGGGAAAGTTAAAAATGTATTTTTTGTTAGTTAAAGTGCGTGCTAGTGCCAACTGCCAAGTATATAACAAGTACTGGAGGAAGGGGAAAATCCTCTAGAAATAAAGATGAGATACCATCTGTTGGCCTGTTGGTACTTGGAAATCCAAATAATTTCTTTCATGAAGCCATGTGCATACCACGTGGTATTTTGCTCAATACTACTCAGAGAAGTCAATAAACAATCAAAATCAACAGATTGAACTTTTGTAGGTCCTGTTCACTTCATGTCTTCTTGGGCGATTTGCTTGAGCAACTTTTTCTAATTATGGGGGTATAAATCTGGAACTCCTTCTTACCATCTTTTGCCATTTTTGATAAGTTGACACACCCAATTCATGCCCTGCTGCCTTGGCTTTCCCAAGTAATCAAACTCAACATATGGCAGTAGTTGAGTGGATGTAAGTGAAAGATAGAGAGAATACTTATTACTATTACTTTGCACAGAATCTAGAGTACACTATTTGAGTTAAGTTCAGAGACTTCAAAGGCCTTGTGTCAAATTATTACTTTTCCATGTTTCACGCCAATATGCACTCAAAAACCTGAGGATTGGACGTATAAAAGTGAACTCAACTCATTTACCGGATTGAGGGATGCAATGATTAAGCCACCAATCAAACAAGGTCTGGTTTACCACGAGAATATCCTCATAGGGATGAGGGTTCGAGACTATTGGATGTGTGATCCAACGATTCGAAAATTAAAAACAAAAAAAAAGAGAAAGAATATGAATTTGTTTTTAATTAACCGTTGGATCACACATCCAACACTCTCGGATCTCGTTTCTATAAAGATATCCTCGGGATAGACGAACTAGCTCTCAAAATACTGGTACCAATTCAATGGACAATAAAAAATGATATATCGAGATCTACCTATCACAACTTAACATCACAAAATAAGCACTTTGGTTCCCTTTAAAACGTTTTCATATATGAAACAAGGCTGAACTAGAATGGTTCATTATCATGCTACTAATTCATTTCGATCTAATTGTATACATTTATATGCATAATATGTGCTTTGAATAGCTATTGCAAGTCTAAGTTATATAAGAAGTGTGCCTAGCTATGTGACTGTGTTGCTTCAATCTAGAGTTGTAAACTTGTAACTAGTTCTTGTATTGTGTGTTTGATCTATCGGTTCAAGTACACGTACTAGTACTTTTAAGAACTTGTCTTTCAAGTCAGAACTGGAACTTCTCTAATTACACATGTCCTTCCTACACTTTGATGAGATAATACTTCACAGCTGAATAGAAAGATTGATTCATCACAACACACGTACTTGCACTTCAATTTCATTCTCTACCTCAAGAAGAAAGAACACAAATTAAAGGCAAAAAGAAACTAAAAGCAAAGGAGAGACCTCTATAAATACCAATTAACCAAACTACCAATATGAGGAAACCAACGACTCAGGCCTTTGAACAGTTGTTATTGCTTTTGTTAGAAACTTCAAAGAACCTTCTGAGTTCTAACACACCTTACTTCATTGTGAACTTCAACATACCCCCACACCTTTCCACTTGATGGCTAACTACATGGATATGGAACAGCAGATTATCTTCTCTGCCAACTTTCCCAATTCCAATTCATTCATCACTGGTAGTAGCAGTAGTAGTAGTAGAAATATTGGTATTACTACCCCCACTGCTAATGGTACTCCTGGAATGGAAAGTAGGATATGGAGCAGACTTCCTCAAGTGCTACTCGATAGAGTGATTGCCTTTCTTCCTACACCGTCTTTCTTTCGATCCCGATTGGTCTGTAAGAGATGGTATAACCTTCTGTTCTCCAGCAGATTTGGTGAGTTGTCCCATGACGTATCACGTCGCCTCCATTGGTTTCTATTCTTCAGAGGTAGAAGCTATAAAAGCCAAATATACAAGACCAACGATAGTGGTCTTGGCAATGATGACAATGATTATTCTGAAGGATATTTGTTTGATCCTTACGAGAAAAAATGGTACCAACTGACTTTCCCATTTCTTCCACCTGGATTCTCTCCCCGTTCTTCGTCCAGTGGGATAGTAATCTGGGTTTCTGATAAAGCTGGTCCCAAGCAATTCATTGTTGCCAACCCAATTGCCATGATGTTTACATACCTTCCTCCTACACAGACGTCAAGGATGTGCCCTTCCATTGGACTAGTTGCTACAGACTCATCTTTCTATGTCATGGTAGCTGGAGAAGACATGCCTTCTCAATTCTCCGTCAAGAACCTCACAACTGAAAGTTTTCTCATTGACAGTGTTGCTAATTACTATTTCCCCTGGGACATCACAAGTGCACTCCCAAACCTTTATAATTCTGAGTCAACGCGGATGGTCTTTGTGGAAGGAAGATTTTACTGCATGAATTATAGTCCATTTGGCATTTGGTCTTATGACATTGCAACCAATCAATGGAACAAAATACAGACACCAATGCATAGACATCTGCGGTCACCTAGTCTAGTTGAATGTAGAGGAAGGCTACTTTTAGTAGCAGCAGTAGAGAAGGCCAAGCTCAAAGTTCAAAGGGGCATGAGATTGTGGGGATTGCAAGATGAAACATGGGATGAAGTCGATAAAATGCCACAGCAACTTTATGAAGAATTCGAGGCAGTGGAGAACAATAACGGGTTCGACTGTGTAGGGCATGGGGACTTCATAACCATTACAATACTAGGATCGGATAAGGTACTGCTTTTCGATTTTCGTCAGAAAGTCTGGGAATGGGTGCCCCAATGTCCATATGTCCCTCCATATGGCAGCGGTGGTGGTGAACTGCATGGCTTCGCGTATGAACCTCGTCTTACTACACCAGTAATGAATCAACTTGCCATTCTCCCCCCTAACTAGCAGTAGTAGTACTGATGATATATGGTAATGGAATAAAAGTAGTACTTTAGTCCCAATCCTTCAAAAGGTACAAGTAGCAGTACTGCAGTAGTAGACTAGTAGTCAGTAGTGTGTATCGTAGTGTCTGTCAGTCTGTAGGGTTACCTGAAGGGTACGGCATGTCGTCTTCAACTCCATGCTGCTGGAATTGGAACTATGGAACATGTTTGTTTCATTTCAGTAACTTTATTATTTCTATATGCACCTGTATTTCATATGAAGCAATTAATGTCTTGAGCATCTTCTTACAAATCTCAAATTCATTACTGATTATTTACAGTATAAGCTCCCGAGGAAAATCACTGAGTATGATCTTAATTAACAAAATGTGCATGCATCTTACTTTTTTTTCAAGTAAGAATACTAATTATACACTTGACTAATAAAATGCGTATATTTCTCAGTTTCCATAATGGAATACATTAATTTTCAATTACACTCAGCATCGTCAAAGTTGTTCAATATCATCTTCAGAATGAACCCAAAAGAAAGTGAATCCCAGGTAGGCAAGTACCATATTACACAGTACACGAGAGAACCAGGTAGTCTCCTCATACAGTCATACCTCTACCAAATAATTCATTGTTTTTTTTTTTTTTTTTTTTAAAAAAAAAAAAATCAATAACAGAAAAGTCTCTACAATAGTACAATGTATGCATTTAAAGGATTTTTGGCAAATACTGGTTACTCACAAACTGTACTCAATTGACGACAATCCAATTCCTATCTAATGAGCACACTAAACTACAAGAACAGAAACAGAATTATATTAAACTGTAAAAACTGTTTCAGGTTCAAAGGGAACTATAAGAAGAAAAACAAAAAGGAAACAGTATTTATACATTCATGAAGGAATAAAACTTATAAAATGTCAAGTAATGGGATAATCGCATGATGCTGTGAGAGCTCTTGGATAAGATAGATCGGACATCATCATGGCAACACAGCACCTCATTCTATCAAATTATAATGGTAACTCAACTTCAAAAACCAAAAAATATTTTGCTTTGAATGACCTATGAAAGATCGATAGTCCTACCAAGTTACAGCAGAAATACCTCTCACAGGACTATTTACATACAACAACCAGATTAACTGATGAAGCGACACACTCACCAAGCACAACTATAAATTACATTTTCAAGCAACTCTCACTAGGAGGATGAGATGCACATCCCTCTTGAAAATTGCTCTTAGCTCTTCATTGGCTTCCATTCCTATCCTCCTGTATACACAACAGAAATAGACTCTGTATAAATGAGCAATTAAAAGCATAGATAACAGGCGCAAGAACTAAAGAGCTAAACTACTGAAGAACCATATTAGTAGAGATTTCCAGCGCCACAACTAACTCAATTGGATGACCCTACCCACTGAAGTAACAGTTGATTTAGGAGACTGTAGGAGCTTAAGATCAAAGAGCAAGTGCAACAGCCTTCCAACGTTTGAGTTAGTATATCCATGTAGTAAAACCTAAAACCACTCCCATGAACTAAACATAGAACATAACCATGTATTGCCAATGAAATTAAACCAAAAAGGATAACCGTTCCATGTGTACAAATACTACAATCAGATAACAGGTACAGAACAAAAGCTACATTAAAAGATTACAACAGACGCAGATTAGGTATATTACCCTATTTTAGAGCCATTTTTCCCCACAAGAATTTTTCGCTGGCTTTGTTTTTGGGTAATAAAATGCTGCTCAATCCTAATGGACCCATCTCTCAATTCCTTCCATTTGAACAAACGGTGCTCAAGAACATATGGAATTTCCTGAAGCAATATAATAGGTTATCCACCATAAGTTCTTAAACCATACGAAAGTCAACTATTCAAGTTAAGAATAAAAGAATAAAACAAGACCTGATGAATATGATGTAGCATCTTTTCTCGGACAACTTCCAATGATATATTTTTCATATTATCTTCACTCATGATAGTAGCTTCTTCATCCCAGGGCCTTTTCACTGCCTAAGAATAAGATCCAATGTAGTGCCAGATTTAGGTTTATTTCATGATACATAAAACAAGTACATGCCATTAAATCTCTTACCGTAAAATAATAATGATGAATAATGTAATCCACTAAACTAGAAGCAACTAAGAAGACTAATGGAGAAGCAACTAAGCAAACTTAACAGACATGTCAAAGAAGCATAATAATTCTGTTCCCAGGAGTAAACTTGGCTTGTAATTATGAGATAAAGGAGATATAACAATGATGAAACGCGCACGGAAAATAACAATACTAGATGCAAAGAAAGAGGGCGAGGGGCTGAATGGGTGGCCAGGCTACAACCCACTCCAACTTCCCCAAAAACAGTAGTATTAATGTTACCAAGAAATAAGCCAAAAGGCCCAATTTCCAATTTTAATCATAAGACAACTGGGTTTTGAAACCATTGATAAGGACATTTTTTGGCTTATAACTACTAGAAAAACCATATTTCACGTTTTAATTATTAATAAGGACAAACTTGACTTTTATATTTTTTACTCTTTCCAATTTTATCCTTCTATGTTTGGTATGCACAGAAGTCGGTGCATACCAAGAGGTGGTATGCACTGACTCTTGTGCATATTTTGCATACCAAGAGGTGGTATGCACTGACACTTGTGCATGCCATTTTCTTTGTCATGCTTGGTATGCATAGGTGTCGGTGCATACCAAGGTGATATGCACCGATGTCTGTGCATACCAGGGTACTATTGTTTTTTCGGACAAAAGTCAACTATTGTCCTTAAGAGTGTTTTTGAAATGAGGGTGGGTTTTTTGGTTTGTTATTTCGGAATTTTGTCTTTTTCAGTTTTGTCCCCTAATGTTACCCCCCTCTCCCCCAGGTGGGGAATCCTGGATCCGCCCCTACGGATAGCTATATATCCTGCATATATAAAGTTTTTGTGGCATCGACTTATTTGACTATAAGTATATATATGTAGTTCATACTTCATACCTTTACTAATTAGTAATTACATATAATCCATGTGCATGAAAAATTGCCTAATAATCCAAAAATTAGTATGTTAGAAATCATTTTATTGAAATAAACTCTACACTGCCAACTAAGAATGTGATATTCATCAAAACTATAAATTGATGCTTTGAGCCACTTAAGATGGGTACGTGCCTGCTCCATTAGAAATTCCGAAAGATCTTTTACTCCTGAACCTTTGAGACTGGAGATCATGAAGTATCTACCAAAAAATAAGGATTAACAAAACGTGAATATAAAAATCCAAAACAGTACTAAAATTTAATCCCAAAAGAGAAAAAGGAAAAAAGAAAAACCTCTTATATCCAGGAAGGTCCCCAAACTCCTTAGCAACCTTCAATAAGTCTTTCTTATCCTCAACCAGATCAACCTTATTCATGCATAACACCCGTTTTTGTTTTGGGTGCTCTTCCGCCCCCAAATGCGCAATTAACCTTGACACCCTCTTGTCTGGCCTGCATATATGTAAGGATTAAATGGTCACAAGATTTATTATGATACAGAAAAAGACACCCGTGAGGTATGGGAACTAAGGGTAATTGAACACTCCCTCCCAGTCTCAAACATGTTACAACATAGTGAGGAGTCAGGACGTTCAAATCAATGGTAGCATTTAAGAAAATAAGAGGAAAAACAAAAAAGAACCACCTTAGATAGTTAGATCAGACAGAAGCTACAATTGACAGAAGGGCACTATTAAGAGTTAAGAGATACAAAGAAGACGATATGAAACAAAGAAAGAATCTAAATTCAATTGCTATTAAGAGTGACAACATCAACAAATCTGACCTAAACAAGAAATGCAATCCCTTGATAAAAACTTGGTCAAGATTGATAGTGACCTAAACAGAAGCTACAATCTATCTCTCATTGATAGAGCGGCGGGGAGGGGGGTCATAATAAAATAAAAAGGTCTACTCAAATCTCTTACTTGGTAAGATGCCTGTGCACATCAAAAATAACTATAAGCACGTCATATAGATTGACTGAACCCCATGCATTTTCGGCACGCATCCACGCATCAGTTTTCCCAGGAAATCCATTTATCCTTAACATGAGTCCTGGAGTGTCAAAGAAACACTAATGTACATGTAATTAGCAAAGCTGAAGAACTAAAAATACCATAAGTTATGAACTCAAGGAAAGACATGAAAAAAACTAAAAAAACTTACAACTTGAGTGTTTCCCTTGGTCATCACACCTAAGACTTCATGAGTAGTTGTATTAGTCTTCCGTGAAACAGCAGCAACTTTGGTTCCTACCTGAAACAGTTAGGAATATAAATAAGTACAATTTCAATTGCTCCTCTATTCATAAATTGAAAAGGATTATCATCTGCAGATATGACTTAAATGGTAAATCTTTACAAGACAACAGCATGGTTAGATACCTCATACCCCACAGGGTAAAATTTTATAACAGTTTCAGAATCAACATTTTCATATTCAAGTCAAGACTACTAAGTACAGTATAAGGAGTGAACACATTTGGGAAAACGAAATAGTCCCAATAGGTGACAAAAATTTGCAATGAATGGAACGGCCCAAGGGTCTCATATGTAGAATGCAAGGTTTTAAATGCTTAATGTAGGAGTAAGTATACATCTGAATAGGCATTGCTCTCAAAACAAACAAATGGTGTCATTTGGGTGTTTTCGTGTTTTACAAAACGAAAAAAGAATACTTCTTTGCAAAACGAATTCACAATAAAAAATGAGTAGGGAGAAGAAAGAAACAAACCATGAAATTAGTCAAAGAAGATTTTCCAGCATTGGGTGCACCAATAATACCAACATGTACAGACTTCTGGTCATCTTCTTTAACAATCATATCCTTTTCTTCAACCTCATCAGATTTCTCTAACGCCGCTTCAAGTAAAGCTCTAGCTAGCATCTTAGCCCGCCTTTTCTCTTCATCATTGTCTTCTTCTTCTTCTCATCCTTCCCAACGTCTTCCTTACAGCACTTTCACCAGATATTAAAAGGTCTGCTTTTGCGCGATAAGATTGGTCCCAAGTGGGTTTTGGGGTGGAAATCATGACGGGCAACTTGTATTCATTGCTATCAAATGCTGCAAAGGATGGGGCGTCTTCAGTGGTGGGGTTTATGGTGTTGTTGTCTTCTTGTTGGGGTTGGGCAGAGTAGAAACGAGGAAGTGTTTGAGAGAGTGAAGAAGAAGAAAGGGTGGTGGGTGTGTAAAAGCGTCTGAGTGTTTTGAGTGCTGCTTTCATTTCAGAGATTTTGAGGGTTTAGCTCTGCATCAGTAAATGAATATGGGAGAGAAGGAGAAGAACGGAAAGGGTTTAGTGGTGTTATTAAGGGCTTTTTAAGGGTTTTACTTTGGGCCCGTCAAAGCCCGACTACAGGCCCAAATTACTAGATAACTACTAAGCAATGGGGCCGTTAGCCGAGGGAGAGAGAGATGGGTTTGTGGGTGGGGAGAGAGAGGAGAGATGGGTTTGTGGGTTTGTGGGGAGAAAGAGAGAGTTAGGGTTTGATTGAGGAGGAAAAGAGAGAGGGAAAAAGATGGGTTTGTGGATGGAGAGAGAGAGATAACTATAGGGTTTGGTTGGGTTTGTGGATGGGGAAAGAGAGAGAATTAGGGTTTGGTTGAGGGGATAGGTGAGGGAAAGAGAGAGGGATATAAACCAACCAAAACCAACTTTTTTGTCGCGATAATTCCTTCTACTTTCTCGGATGGTTCACTCACTTGACTAGTCCTACTAGATAACCTCATCCCTTTGTTTGTGGGTGGAGAGAAGAGAGATAGGGTTTGGTTGAGAAAGAAAAGAAAGAGGGAGAGGTTTGGGTGAAGACAAACGAGAAGGAACCCCGGTGAACTACTTTTTGTCCCATGTATCTCCCACCTCTCCCAAAAAAGAACACATTCCTTTTGTTAAAAAATCCCCAAAACTAAATTTGTCATAATGCATATTTACAGGCAGACTTTTGTCTCACTTATCTCACGGTATTTTTGTTCGCTCCGCTCACTTGACTAAATTTGTCATGATGCATATTTACAGGCAGACGGGACTCAGGTTTGCATTATTGTGCAAAGAAGAAATAACATTTCATACATACGCAGAGAATAGATCAGAAATACAGGAACTCTTGTTTCCATAGTTTCAAAACATATAATGCTTATACATGGGCACAAATTGACAATCCATTACATCACTTACATTCAATACAAAAATATTTTCTGAACATAAATCCATGATGTCAGTATCAACATAAGATTGTAATTAAACTGGCAAAAAAGGCACCAGTCGGTCAAAAAAAACACATTCCTAACCGATAAATAGAATTCTGAATGATACAGTAATGTAATTTTGTCACTTTTTGAATCACATAACAAATACTCAATCAATGACTCGCAAACATTTTAAATATATCCCTCTCTGAAAATTACAACCTAGATACCCAACTAAAGGTGGCGAGAATCGAGAGAACGTCAAAAACATTAGACCACGAACTCGCTCTTTGAAATGAAAGGTTCTCACTAAAAGAAGCAGCAACTAAAACATTCTCTGTCCATTTGGCACAAGAGCTAGAAAGCCATACGACCTGCAAGCCTGCTTTCTGATATCCTTCTGTCTATGGCTGCATCAATCGAGTTCATCTGAAATATGGAACCACAACAATGAAAATCAGACAGGTAATGATTTTTTTTTTTTCAAGGCTAAAGAAATACTATAGTTATTTTACACAAAATGTAGCAAACTTGTTGGCTAAGATGAGCTGACCTGGAACCAAGTCTGATTGCACTTTGTGATAAAAGATAACAAGAAAACAATATACAACACATACAATATACGTTTCCAGGGCCAGACGCCAGGTTGAAGAACCCTCAGTTCAAGTTCATCACAATTGTCAGATTTGTAAGAATTAGCTAGAAACAAAAAGAGCAACTTTGATACCTACTTGAATCTTTTGATGCCCACAAAATCGGTCCAATTGCTTGCGAATGTGAGAGATGCGGTTACAAATAATAATACATGTAAAACCAACCAACAAGGTTGGAAATATAATTAATAATTAAAGAGGGCCTGGAATAAAGTAGTCAAAGGTCCATATCATCTTCACAACCATGTTTGTTCAACATAGGAGAAAATCTAAAGTGAGTCTTTATACGGACATACCTTCCTATTGATATGCATGAATGTTTACACATTATTATCTGAAACCATAAGTGGAAATGCTTAACCCATCCACATGGATGTGCAGAGCAACTGTGCACACCTCTGAAGAAATAAATGAAAAGTGATAGTTACCACTTACCTGGCTAGTTTCGTCATGCACCTGATACTTCATTAAAGACATTCTTCTTTCCTCCTGTACATCATAATACAATAAATTAGAATTTCATAACGAGTAGAATAATATCCCCACATCATTAATCAGCAATATAACTAGGGAAAAACAGAACTAAATACACAACACTAACCATGGACATAGCATCATCATCCCAAACTAGATAGACCTCGTTAGTGGCAGGCTGGGGAGCAGGAGCTTTGTTAGCTATCACAGGAGGAGGACCAATTGAAGGACCACCAGTATTCGGACCAGATGCATAAGAATGTGAACCGATGAATGACCCACCTGATTGAAAGAACCCTGACAATACATCAGCTACACAAAACTAACTAAAAGATAGAATCTTTCCAAGCAAACTGAAACTGGTATATCCTATTCTTAGAATTTTATTTCATATTTAAAAGGACATTAAAAGCTGTTGGTGGCCAACACTTAGCACAAACAGGCAGAGGCATTGACCCAGACACAATGCGTCAAATTGTTTGTAACCACAGAGAGATCACTACTATATATGATTTCATTCTTGCCTAGTATAAAAACCGCAGCATTATTATCAAAAACCAAAGTGTAATCAAAATTAAAAACATATGGCAAAACTAGTTTGTTTAAAAATTGGGTTGGCAGTTGTCACAGGCTCTCTTTATATATTCACGCTCTAGTTCGACTTTGTAGACTAGTCATAGCAAGGGATTAATCTTAATTATTACTTTAAATCAGTAGGAAATGTTAATTCATAACATGAAATTGTCAAATGGTTGAAAATAATGTCAGCTGCAGTATATTAAAAACGGAGATATAAAAAAGCATTATTAAAAAGGGGGAAAAAATTATAACACTAACAGATCCATTCAAGCATAACATGTGGAAGGTTATTGGAAGCTTTTTTTTTATCGGTTTTTCGGAAGCATGCACACAATAAATCGCCTTAACAATGTCTAAGGTGAAAATACACAAACCTTGGATGGTTGGAGGAGCATAGCTGTTTGTTGTAGATGTGTAAACACTGGAATATGTTTCCGACGTTGAGGTTGATGGAATGGAAGCCGAAAAAGGAGAGCTTTGAGTAGGTATACTACCATTACCACCAACAGGAAACAAAGGCTGTGATACAGGAGGTGTCAATGAAGGCAGACCAGGTGGGGCGATGGGAAATGAAGAGGAAATGGCTGGTGTAGTTACCGAAGACATAGGATGTGTCACATTCTGTATAGGAAATAATGGTTGTTGTGCCATTCCCACAGGTCCAGCAGTGGGCATTGAAACTGCTGGATGCGGTGGGAACCAAGGTTGTGGACGCCATCCTGGAGGTGGTACTGCCAGTGCAGAGTTATAGCTGCAGCCAAGAAAGGTAAACAGTAAGATTCCCTTCCATAATTTACCAGATTGATGGAAAGCATTATACAAATTCTCTTCAGTAGATAACTCTTAGAAATGAAGCATAGTAATATAAAGGGGTTACTGGTTCCAACTCCCCATTGTATGAAGGGGTGATAAAAAAAAACTGTTAACCCTGAAGTACAACCATCACAAATGAACCCCTCCCCAAAAAAATACATCTCCACTGTTAACCCATTGTTGGTTTTTCATAATACATAAAATGTTGTAATTATGAAAAAATCAACGATGGGTTAACCGTTTGGAGAGTAAATTGGGGTGGGGGGTAATAAATTTTGACGGTTGTTACTGTGGGGTGGTTAGAACCAAAAACCCCTAATATAGAACCACAGTAACACTTCTTGGAACTTTTGGAAACATGTAGTAAGTACAAACATCAGAGTATAGGAAAACATACATAGGTTGCATTGCACCAAAATTTGAGTGCGGAGGAAATCCAACACCTAATGGACCTGGGACTACACCACCAGTGAAATTGGCTGATGGTATGTCTACTTTGGCCATCTTTGAAGGGGCATCTTCATCTGCAAAAAAAAATCTGAAAATATCAACACCTTGTGTCACTGAAAAAACATATTAGCTTCTTCTCAATAATAGTAACGTGCATCAGCATTTTCTTTTTTAAAATTTATTCCCTGTCCTTTTAAATAGCTTTCCCAGATGAATGTGGGAATCGAACCCAAGAACTTGGGCCCAACCTCCCAAGGCTTGACCAGTAAACCACTGGACACCTCGTC
The DNA here is from genome assembly GCF_015680905.1 of Coptis chinensis. Lineage (NCBI taxonomy): Eukaryota > Viridiplantae > Streptophyta > Magnoliopsida > Ranunculales > Ranunculaceae > Coptis > Coptis chinensis. Next base: position 84,232,977 of record NC_141464.1, read on the forward strand.
ATTCCACAACTCTTATGTGAAAAAACTAAAGTAGTTGATAAAACTCAACAGTTATCAGAATCCGGGTCGTCCATGCCTTAGGACAATTCATAATTTCTTTTTGTGGGGATGAATGACTATCATTGCTAGATAAATGCAACAACAAAAATGGAGACAATATGCATGTTAAACTACATTGTCAAAGATGCTGCCGCAGCACCCAAGGAGTCAACTCTACAGTTATAATACTGAAAGGTCATTTAACCCACAGCAATATAAACTAGATTATTTTTCTTGAATGTCTTGGCAGTTCAATATTGTCTTGTACTTCTAAACATGCAAATGTACTAATTTGAGGTGTACTTTATCTTGTCCAAAGCCATTACTACAGTTCAAGCTTATGTTACTCAAGTGTTATCAAAAACATTGTGAAAGCATTAATCTAACATCATGTCACTTCTTTGACATATCTTGGTATTCATAAGAGGGTATATTGTTGCTCACAACTCATGGCCAATAAAGAATTTATAAGGTGCATCAGCTTGGAATACAGTACAATGTGATCTATAATGCAGTAATATACAGTACAATGTATGAGCAAACCTCAAATAAAAGGAAAGCACAACTAAAAACTTGCAAGGACGCATACCTTGCTCTCCATAATGAGCTGCCAAAATTTCAGGAGGAATTCCTTCCATTCCAAATATCTCAATTTCAGTCGATTCTCTATCAGGTTTAGCATTAGGAACCCTGTGAAAACAACAATGCATTAACAACGGCCTACTTTGAAAATCATCAGCAATGCACATAACAGAAACATACTTAACTTACCAATACCACCATTTACCTAAATAACAATGCATTTACCAACTTTAACTATTGGGGTCATAAAGAAACATACTTGGACACCAATACATTGAATATACATACATATGACTACAATAGCACCATTTACCATCAAACTTTCATGGATTTATCAATAAAAAGAGATGGGCAAAAGCTTCTAGACACTCTTTTATCAGGGCCAATATAATACTACAATGCATTTACCAACTTAAACTATTGGGGTCATAAAGAAACATAATTGGACAAATATAAATCAGGTGAAAAAAAAAAAGCATACTTGGTAACAGTTTCCTTATGAACCTGAAGAACATGAATAGACATTCCACCAGCTGTGGACAACTTTTTATGACAAACATGACATTTAAAGTGTCTGGCTTTTTGATGCTGTACTAATATTTTCTCATCATCAAATTCTCTGTCACAATAATAACACCATACTTTTGATGCTCTTTTCTTCTTCTTTCCCATATCTAATTAGCCTTTCCTTGTTTCCCCTTCTTCTAATTTCAATTAATTTAACTTTTTGGAAATTTTAGGGTTAGGGTTTTTGTTTTCTCTCAATTAAAAAAACGAGGAAGAAGAAATAAAACCAGTTGTAAAAACTTAGTAATAAATTTGGAGCAATTTTTTGGGTTATATGGTTTTTATATGGGTTTTTAACTGTCCAAGTCCGAAACTATTTTGGACTTGGTGATGTTGGGCTTGAGATGGTCCAGGTTATTTTCCTTTTGGGCCCAAAATCGAGTGCCACTACTAGAATTACTGCATAGTAGTTAGTGCAGGGATCGGGTCGGATATGGCTATATCCGAATCCGAATCCAAATAATTTCACTGTATCCGAATCCGAATCCGAACCGATTTCGTTCTTTAATTTAAACTATCCGAATCCGACCCGAACCCGATTATAGTTGGAGAGACTAATCCTATCTAATAACACTAAAAATTAAAAAAACCCAATGAGTATATCCTAATCCGAATCCGACATACCCAAACCCGAATCCGAACGAATACATTAAACGGATATTAAAATAACTATTCGGTAATGGATTGGTTCGGTGCAGTTTTGGTAATAATTGCCCTAATAGTAGTAAGGGTAGGAGATGAGAGAAAGAGAAAGATGAAGAAGGTGGAGAACAAAAAGAGTGAGAGGAGAAAGATAAAAAGACAGACATTAGCCAAGAGTTATTTTACACCCTCTCCCAAAAAAAAAAAGGCAACTTAAGAATGTTTGCATAGCTCACTTGATTAACAAAGGCATGAACTACTCAAAGTATCATCAATGCATTGTTATAATTGGTTGTGACACGTCAATGTTTTTCAGCGAATAAAATTGCCAAATCAAAGTTAAGTACCAGATGAGAAAAATCAAAATTTGATTTAAAAGGGAAGATGAAGACAACTTGTCCCGCAAAAACTTTTTTATTTGGCATGAAAATTTATTTCTATCAAAGGCCCAACGGACAAAAGCCAAGAGTCAAAATCGACACTTTAATTTTTTATTAAAAAAAAAAAAAAAATATTGGATCGCTCAACTTGATTAACAAAGGCATGGACTTCTCAGGTTGAAATATATAAAATAAAAATGATATTTTGACAGAATAGTATTCAAAAAATTGCCAAATAAATTGTCAACTATCACATTAGAAATCGATTATAGCTTAGGCTTTTCCGAGGGTTAGTGATCCCCAACCACTTCTGAACGACGAACATTATAAAGATTTGGAGTGGCCTCTTTACGATGATGATGATGTTCAGAAGAATATTATCAGTCAGGTAATTCAGAGTTATGATACTAAAAAATTGTTTGGAGGAGTATCATGGAACAGCATTTTAATCAAATGATGAGTTCTGCAACTCTGTTGTCAAAGTCTTCACAAGTAAGAGAGACAGTGAGCGGGTAGGGAAGTACGTAATTTTTACTCTTTGTTCAGTTATAGCATTCATAAAGATACAACAACAATATCGTGAACTTCCTCAAATACAATGTCACCTTGCAGTTAAATATAGTTCCTCGTATGTCTTTTTGCTCCCTGTATCTCAGTGACTCAGTCCATAAAATTTTACAACCTACATATCCATGGGAACCAAAATAGGCCTACACCAATATCCTTCTGTCTGCTGCATCCAGGGACAATCATCTGAAAAAACACCATAGTGAAAATCAGAAACAATCTGCAAAGCCCGAACTCTATTCCGGCTCAAATGCAAAACCTATTCCAATGTAAGATGTTACAAATATTTTGGCTAGATTAAGCTGACCAGAAAGCAGTTCTGCTACAAGTTTGTGATAAAAAAATAACAAGAAAGACTACAAAAGTCAAATGTGCATGCTTGTTGTTCGACCCAAACCTTGATATGCCTAGGGAGAGTGAACCACAAATAAGTGGAATTGAAATGTATATACTTATTCCAAGACCAGACGTGCGATGCAATTCCGTCTCATAACAATTGACACATTTGTGACAATAACGAGGAGAAAAGAATAACCTTAATACTTGCTCGAACCTTAGGTGCCCAAAAATCAGTCCAAATGCTAGCAAACAGAGAATATGGTCACTAAAAATACCCCATGACACACCAACCAGCATGGTTGAGATCACAATTGAAAAATGAAGGGCCTAGAACAAAAGAGTCAATGGCCCATACAATGCTTACAACCATATTCTTATTTGAGTAAACTTTTACAAAATGTGTCACTTCTTTTTACCCTGGTTCAGAGTGGGTTTATTCAGACAAGCCTTTTCCTAGTTTTATACGTGAATGTTTACACATTTAGAATCCATGACCAACAAATGATGCTATATAAGAGACTCCTATAGTCATATGGGGTGTAAAAGCAATGTCCATTTGTAAAAATAAAAGACTCACATATAGTTACAACTCACCTGGCTAGTTTCATCACACACCCCATACTTTCAACAGCAAGCTTCTTCTTGTTTGACATGCATGTCAAATGCTCTTTTTTCCTCCTGTACATTGAAAATGCGTTACTTTACAACTCCATACAGACTAGCTAGATCACATTTTTCACATCCTAATACCACTATTAGACCTAGAATATAACAGAATTAGTTACAGATAACTAACCATGGAGAAGGCTTCATCATCCCAAACTAGACAGAAGGGTTTAGTTTCCAGATACGTTGGGGCTCTGGTAGATGTCACTGGCAGGGGGCCAATTGAAGGACGACCATTATTTGGACCAGAAACACAGGATTTTGAGTTAACAAATGTGACATTTGATACAAAGAAACTGAGTAGCATCAACTACCAATAACTAACTCAGAAATAAAATACAATACACAAGGCACTGAAACTGGCTGACATTTGTTAGATTCCTACAATCCTACTGCAAATAAAACAAGAGATGAACAAGATGTTGGTGGGTCACACTAACACAAAGTGCAGAAGCATTGACCCAAACAAAATGCCCATTCTTGCAATTGGTATCCAGCTAATAAATTCTTAATCACAAGATGGAAATCTGATAACAATTTTGTAATCATCATGCATCATATAGAAAATTAAATATCTATTACAGACAGCACTGGAAATCATTAATTCGCCATCACAATATCTAAAGCTAACTATACGAACTATTAGTGCCAGAAGTGTATACACTGAAATATGGCTTACCTGTATGTTCTGATTGAGAGCATGGTGAAGTGGGAGCCGAAGTTGCAGATACAATTGTAACTGGTGAACCAAACAGTCCCGGTGAAAATGCTGGTGCCACTGAAGAGTTGTTGCTGCAGTTAATACCAAAAAATGGTATTTATTAAGAAACAGCAACCAGAAGGCAACCATAAAATAATAAAATAGCAAATAACAAAAGAATATCCATCCTTTGAAGGGACACTGCCTCTAGAGTATGCCCCCTTTTGCGATTTTGTGGGGTATATGGTTGGAGAGGAATAACAGACATTTTGAAGGCACGTCATTGTCTATGGAGAAAGTGATTTTGGCCATCAAAGCGCTTTTGTTTTTTTGGTCAAAAGTGCATGATCAGTTTCATCACATTCCTTTCAAGACTTTCGTTTACAGATGGGAGACTATAATGAGCTGATGGGAGAAATGTGTTTTTGTTTTCTGTCTTGTTTTTTAATTTCCTTTGTAACTTGTACTATAGGATATCTCATCCTATTTCTTTATGCTTTGGATATATATATAAAACTATACTTTACCGATAAAAAAAAATAACAAAAGAACAACATTCAATAATAGTATCCTATTGATCACAATACACCAACCATCTTCTCACTGCAACATAGATTAACATTTCAAGCAATTCTAAATCAATAACCTACCATGACCTTAGCACTTCAATGGTACACAGTAATACAGGCCCAGGTAATCTAAATGTTTTCCTTTTCCTTACTTATGGCAACGATGTGATGCTATGCACTTAAGAATATGCTGACAAGAAATTGAGTTTCAATTTGTCCCCCTTCTTTTTTGGTGTGTGTGTGTGAGAGCAAGAGGCGAGCTGGGAAAAGGTTTTAGTTTCTATAATACACTATTACACTGTGCCTGAAAGCATTTCTTAAGTACTACTACACCTGAGGAGCGACCACTCACCTATTCATGATAACTGTATAGCTTGAGATTACAAAAGAAGTGTATGCGTTCACCATTATAGCACATATAGCTAATCTAAGGCAATCTAAACAGATACATACTACATGTAAGACATACTTATAATCTTTAAAGTAGCCAGGAGACAACACACCTCAGCTGGTTCAGCATACACCAATACTCACACAGTCCCAATTCAAGTTTCTTTGGGACAGCTTGGTTATTGGGGATTGTTGGTTCCAGGTTTCAAACCGGATGGGCTTAAGTGCCCAGACTTCTCACTACCAATCGCTTCCAAGGCAAAATATTGCAAAAATTGGGCAGATCTATATGTTTTTGTGCATAAACAACAAAGTGTGCAACATTTTTCAAACAGATTTCCATCAACTTAACAACACAATCATATTCTAGCTAAGATCCTAAACATAAAAGCTATATTTCCATAAAAAGATACCAACTTTCAACAAAATAATTAAAACTAACTCAAAACAAAATCAACAAGAAGAACATGACTTACTTAGTAGCTTGAGTTTCCCTGTGAGTCTGAATAACGTGAATAGCCATTCCACCAACGCTTAAAAACTCCTCATGGCAATGCTGGCATTTGAAATGGGTTGATTTCTGATGCCTATCAAGTACATCCTCATTTTCAAACTCTTGATCACAGTGATAACAATAAGCCTTCTCTTCTTCCATTGTTACTTTTCCCTACTTCCCACAACAGATATTTCTCACACCCTTTCTCCTCTTCTGTCTCTCTCACACTCTCTGAACTTAAAAGAAACTCATCTTTTCTGTTGTTATGAGTTATGATCAGTTGTCAAAGTCTCATTTTTCCCTCCAAACCATCAGGTAATAACCGTTATGAAATATATTCACTGTTTTTTAACCATTTTCTCGACATTGGAAAATTCGGTGCATGATATATATATGTTGATGATAATATTGATATGGTCCTTGGTTGGACTAGTTGGAGGTCTAATACTATTTTCGGCTCCATGAGTCTCCAGTCTCCAAGAGCTGTGTTTGTAGATGGTCTGATATGTGGTACAGGTATGACTTGTAATTTTGTAAATACAACCATCATTGGTTACCTTGTGTTGAGAATATCATATCACACTCACCTTTGGTTCTTGCATTTCTATTATGCAGCAGAGATTACAGTGCAATAGGTAACTTGGTAAGTTATGGCACAGGGTATGATAATACAAGTGACAAGTAACTCTACTTTGCACCTTTTTAAGAAGAAAAGAGAAAAGTACACCTTTGTACAAGTTCATATCATCTTGAAACGACAGTAGCCACTAAATGAAAGGGCACTCTAATTACATTTCGACTTCTAACAAGTTGGTTTCAAGAAACTCCAAGATTGCCAAACCTGCAACCCAAACATCATCATCGGTAACATGCTCCATCGGTGAGTGGCTGATTCCTCCACGACAACGGACAAACAGCATTCCAACCTGTTTAGTAGTTATTTATATCACTGCCAAACCCAAGGGAAAAAAGAATAAGATAACTCTGATTCATAGGTACAAGAAACCAACCTTGGACAAATGAGACATTGGCATGGCATCATGCCCTGCTCCACTCATCAGCACAGGCACATCATCCGGAACTTCACCAGCCACTCTCTTTAATGCAGAATAAGATGCAGACTTCAGCCGTGAACTTAGTTCATTATCACACAGCACTGCTTCAGCATTATGCTGTAACAAATAACCCCAGTCATCAAAGTTAGGGAACATTCAAGCACAAGATAAGTAGAAAACGGAAGGAACATTCAGACCTTACGTTCAATGACACAGTGAACAGAGCGACGTTCACATGCTTCATACATACGCTTGGATAACTCATATATTATTGCCTCACGTGCCATGTCATCCATTGCTCGTATATCAACACTGAATGTTACCTGCATCCAGCAAGTCGATGCTCATTGAGTGTGTTACAGAAGTTCATAACCGTGTAATAAGGAGTGTGTTACATAAGTTCATAACCGTGTAATAAGGACGAGAAAAGTAAAATACCTTGAGATATAGGTAAGAGAATAGCGATGAAATTACCTGGCCTGGAATGACATTACTTGCACCTGGCCAGATGGATATCTCTCCCACCGTACAAACAAGGGATTTTGATAGCGACTCTACTGAAAAGCCATTGCATTGGCCATCATAAGACAAAAAGTCTTCTGGATGTTTACAGAAGCTTTCCAACAAGACAATTAGTTCGGCAGCAGCAGCCATTGGATCCTTGCGCATGGCCATTGGGACTGTTCCAGCATGGCCTTGAGAACCTCTCACCGTTACCTGGAAGATGATAAGAACCGAAAAGATGCAAGTAATCAGCAGACTGCAAGTGTGAGGAATTAATGGGTGTCACAGACCAGTTTTGGTTAACACCTTCTCCAAAAACCAATAAAGAGTCTAAAAAGGATGTAGTTCCCTAAGAAGAATAAGTACCAGAACGATAAGTACGAAGGTAGTCCAAAGCTTGGAAGCTACCTACTAAAACAATAATTTAACAGATAAAACAAGGTAACATGTTACATACCTTTAATCGTGTTTGTCCAGCTATGCCGTTGACTACTCCAAGAGGAAGACCAAGTGATTCCAGTACAGGGCCTTGTTCAATGTGAACCTTTGGAAAAAAGAGACAAAAATCAAAAAGACTTTGAGAACAATAGGAATATACATATATCTGGTGATAGGCAGTGAGAGTGCCAGCATACGCAGTAGTACCTCAATATAACCCCAGACTGATCCTTCCTTATACTTGACTTGAAGAAGACTTTCCTCAGTACCCTCAAATGAGTTCTCTTTGAGAGCATGTTGGACTGTTGCACCACTGAATGAGGTTTTATCCATCAATCTCAAGGTGAAAAAGAGAAGCATTATTCCATGTATAAATTGAGTGAGTCGGTTAAACCTCTTATCGGATATTAGCAATGCTGAGACTGGTAGAGTTCCAGCTAAAGCAGCACTTCCTAAAAAAGCTGTCTGAAATCTAACACCCTCTTCATCACTAAATGCAATCACCTGCAAGTTTTGAGCAGTGAAGCAACAATAAGCCAGGTTATAGTAAACAATTGTGATGCATCAACTCTTCATTATGTCAGGGAACAATCAAATTGAAGATGGATAGCTATAAACCCAGACATGCATGTTAGCTCAACAAAATGTGAACCTGTATGCGATAACTGGGGAAAGATCAGATTATCTAACATCATGACACAGAGATTCATTTGCTTATCTAGGTAAAACAGATTAGAGATGAGAAAACAAGATTCACACAATACAACAAATGCTCCACTTGTATGCGAGTAAAACATGAAATAGCCATGCTGATTGGGAGTATGACAACCAAGTATCATGCCTATATCTTCTGTTCTTGTGATCCAGTTCTTAAGTACTTTGGACAGTAAGTTTGTTCTAGCTCTACGAATAGGAAGTTAAGCAACACTCAGCAGGAAGTCAAGGTCCAATTTGTCAAATGGTAGTCTAGTTTCCCTATACGTATTCAATCACTGCAGGATCTGAACATAACCACGATTCAGTTCTCAAAGTGAAACCTATCTATAACGGGTGTTAGAATATATTTCTTTAACAAGCAGGACTCACTTTTGAATTATGATTCATAAACTACGTAAGGTACCCCCAAAAGCATTCACATGGAATATATCAACATAGTGCACTGCTGGCATAGTCATCACAGCTAAGCAAAAACACAAAGTGGCATCATATTTCACTGACCTCTATCGGTCTTCTTATATTTTCTAACTTTCCTTCGATCTTCAAAACCTTAACTGCAGACACTGCACAGACTATACCTAATGAGCCATCGAACATTCCAGCATCAATGACAGTGTCCTGTACAAGATAAATGCTAATCATCAAGATCTAGACAATACAAATCAGATGTTCATTTGGAAGGGCAAGAGATGAATATATCACCAGGTGAGAACCAATTATTAGAGCCTCAGAAGCTGCATTAATTCCTTCAACTCGCCCATGGACATTTCCCAACTGATCCACCCACCTGTACATCAACATCTTTATCAGACGGTAATCTAAAACATTATATGGCAGAAAAAAGGAGGAAATAAAAGTTTACGTTCGCAAACCCGCATCCTCCATCCAACTACTAATAATAGCACGAGCTCTTCCAGAAGCTGGACTCAAGAATGTCCGCTCGAGATAATTATCAGCGTCACTAACCTTCAAACACAAAAAAACATATACCCATTAGAGTATCACAGTGGCTCTGTTACCATCTCAATATGCATTCAGCTACACTCATAAAATATTGTTGCTAGTGGTGTCTCGACTGTGAAGGAACTCAAAAAATTATGAACATAATATACTTGTGGTTTCTAGTCGAGTGAGCGGAGCGAACGATTTTGGCAGAAGGGGGGCTATGCGAGACAAAAACCAACTTGGTTGGTTTCTGTCTGTTTGTCCTCATCTTCTCTCTTAAGTTTTTTTTCGCCCAAATACCTTTCTCCTTCACCCATCTCTCTCTCTCCCCCCGCATCACCCAACTCTCTCTCTCCTCTCTCCGCCGCATGCTTGTTTTGATAAATTCTACATACCTACTGTGACAACTAATCACACTGCCAGAATATAATAAAAGTATCAGTGTGTTCTAGTCCATAGAAACCACCCTCATGCAGACTTTACTCAAAACATGAAATTAGTTGTAAATACTTTCGATATTACCTTCCCTAACTCCTGAAGCCTGGATACTGCTTCTTCCTTCAAAATTTCCAGGAACAAACCACTTCTAATGATGTTCGTATCGTTTGTCTCCACACCTGGTCAAAATAAAAACCTTCATAAAGATAAACTCAACACAGTTTCACCATAATGTAGTAGTTCTCTAAATTTAAAGTATTGGGCATGCATTGGTTTTCCTTTCTGAACAATAAATATTGAATCTTTCATCTTAAAACTCACTATATCAATAAACTTTATACTATTTACACAAAATGAGAACTTAGGCAGTAAACTTTATACTTGCATATTATTGTTACCTGTAAATGAGTTGGCAAAAGTGACTGTAATGGAACATAGATAGAAAACCAGAAGCATAGAAGCTTTGAAGATGTTTAACACCATAACTACTACTATAATTACTGGAGCAGAGCTTGTATACCTGCAGCTCTCTCTCTCTGTCTCTGTGAACTGAAGAGCACACAGGCACAGAGAGATAGAAGGTGAGTGGGTTTGGCTTTATGAATAAAAATGTGTTCTTTTTTGTATTTATGTCGACTTGCTTTGTTTTTAAAACAACAGAGTGAAAAAAAGTGTCATCCTTATTTATTGCTACCCATGATGGATTTGGCCCATCTCCCACTTTGATAGATTTTTAGCCCAAACCACATTGAGTTTAGTTTGAGGGAAAATTTTGGGAAAAAATTTGCACCACTTTAAAAATGGCAAAATTTAAGGTGGCAGTATTTATCATAAGGGCTAGAAGAAGATGGATAGTGAAAAAGAGGGAAAAAAAATCTCACTTTTAATTAATGATATGTTTTGCGAAAAATTTAGTATGTGGGGATTTTAGTATATTGCCCATATTAATCATAGATAGTGAGAGATTTAACTATAATGAGAAAGTAAATAAGATGAGTTTTAATTCTAAGATTTTAGGAATATCCAAACTGAAAAAGAAACAAAAAAAGAGTAAGTGCGATTTAGTATTGGCGTTCTTATTTTGCCTCTTTCTCCTTCCTTCTCTTTTTCATAAATAAACCTTTCAATGTGAGTTCGCTTTTAATGGAAGTTATATTTGTTTTGTTATGAATGCGATTTTTTTTCTCTGTTTATATACAATTTTTTTTTTTTTTAATAAGTGACTAGATTTTGTTGAGGCGGAAAACAAAGAATAAAAAGAGGAGGGAAAATAAGGGCAGGAAGATGGAGAGTAAAAAAAAAAAGATGGAAAAATCTCATGTAATGATATGTTTTGGTTTCCCATTTGTTTTTATTTTATTTTTCATTTCAATATCCAAAAAATCTTATAATTAAAACTCACCTTATTTACTTTCCCATTATAGCTAAATATCTCACTAATTAGAGATAATTGTGGTTAATATATGTGGACACATGGCAATACACTACCCACATGCCCATATACTAAAATCTCCACATAACTAAATTTTTCGGAGGTGTTGTGATGAGAGGAATTAGTAGGTAGAATGACAATTATACCCTAATAAGAGATACAAAGAAGGGTATTTGTAAAAATTTCGTACTTCGAATACAGTCATTTATGCATATATAAATGTGGAAAAATTGCAGTAAGTGGACTAATTTTCTTTTAGAAGTAAGATGAACACTTACCGAGTCATCATCAACCTATCTCCATATTAAGAGATACAAGGAAAACAAAATGTGAATCAATTTTGCTAAAATCTTCAGTCCACCTCCCAATTTGAACAGCAAAAACACTCGGTAATCCACCCAAATTAACTTTAACTGTCGCTTCTCCGTCTACACCACATGCTCCACAATTAAAACTAATTGTTTCAGTGAAGACGTATAGCTGTCTAATAGAATCATGCAATTATTTGTTCTCCCCCAACTGAAGTTGAATTGTGGTGTGCGCCTCATTTTTAGGATTTGTGGCGTGGCAGGTATTGCATGTACTTTGCGAAAAAATATATATAAATAATGCCCTTTTGACTGTTAGAAGGGTAAATAACTGTGGGAATATTTAAAATGAGAAATATCTTTCTTGTACAAGTAATCTGGAAATGAAATGGGTTTAGTGCATTAATAGCAACATTCCAAAAGAAAAATATAGTATGTGGACATGTGGGTCCAATAGTGTACTGTCATGTGTCCACACATATTAACCACATTTATTCCTAATTAGCGAGAGATTTAGTTATAATGGGAAAATAAATAAGGTGAGTTTTAATCCCAAGATTTTAGGAATATTGAAATGAAAATTGAAATAAAAACAAATGGGAAACCAAACCAAAACATATCATTACTTGAGATTTTTTTTTCCTCTTTTTTACTCTCCATCTTCCAGCCCTTATTTCCCCTCCTCCTTTTATTCTTTGTTTTCCGCCTCAACAAAATCTAGTCACTTAAAAAAAACAAAACAAAAAGTATATAGTGAACACTTCAAACAGAGAAAAAAAAATCGCATTCATAACAAAAAGAAGATAACTTCCATTAAATGCGAACTCGCATTGAAAGGTTTATTTATGAAAAAGAGAATGAAGGAGAAGGAGGGAAAATAATGACACCAATATTTGTTTTTCATTTTTTTTTTTTTTTTTTTCCTGTTTGGATATCTCTAAAATCTTGGAATTAAAACTCACCTTATTTACTTTATCATTATAACTAAATCTCTCACTATAAATGGCTAACTATGGTTAATATGTTTAGACACATGCCAATACACTATTGGACCAAATTATTTATGTGTATTAACATCTGATATCTATATCTTAATATTAAAGATCCCACAAAGGGTATTTTTCGAGCTCTATTAAAATTTCACGTCATCTCCTATTAAAACTGGAATTTCTCTTCTATTTGAAAAACGGAATTTTTTTTTTACAACGAGAATTCATCTCCTACTAAAACAAATTATAGCATTTATAATTAAAGCGGGAATCATTCTCCTATTAAAATAGAAATTCCTCCCTTATTGAAAAGGGAAAATCTAGTATACCTAATTAAAACGGAAATTATTCTTCTATTAAAACATGATCTCTCTCCCAATTGAAAAAACGGGTTAAAACTTAATTAAAACTTTATTTAAAACAATTTGTTAGAAAATTAAAACGGGTTAGCGACTAAAACGGTAGTCCCAATTTTCTAAAAAAAATATAAATGTTTTCAAAAGAGCTCGTGCGTATGTACGGACCTACAAGCTAGTCTTAATATTAAAGCTCCCACAAGGAGTATTTTTCGAACTCTATTAAAATTCCATGTTATCTCCTATTAAAACGGGAATTTCTCTCCTATTGTAACGGAGATTCTTCTCCTATTAAAACAAATTATAACACTTCTAATTAAAACGAGAATTCTTCTCCTATTAAAATGAGAATTCTTCCCCTATTGAAAATTAAGGGAAATCTTGGGTATCTAATTAAAGCGGAAATCATTCTCCTATTAAAACAGAATATTTCTCCCAATTGAAAAAACGGGTTTTTAAAACTTAATTTAAAATAATTTGTTAGAAAATTAAAACGGGTTAGCGCACCAAAACGGTAGTTCCAATTTTCTAAAAAAAATCTAAATGTTTTCAAAAGAACTGGTGCTTATGCACGGGCTTACGCTAGTTTATGTGTATTAACATATGATATTTTTGTGTATTTATGTATACCTAATAACTCAGTTTAATTTTGACCCGGCTTTGTATCCCCATTCTCTCTCATTTGACTGTTTGCATGTACAGATGTAGTCCATGATATCCTGATATGTCACACCGACCGAATTGTTATTTGGAATTTGGCATGTCACACACTCACACTACAGAAAATAAATTTTAAAAATCAAGACACCTTGATAAATTATTAGTTATTAATAAGTAGATCAAATAATAAATTATTTATTTCAACAGAATGGTAATATTTATGATTATTAAGGGGTAATAAGGTGACAAAGGAGGTAGACCCTAGGCATCTACAAAAAACAGCAGTTGATACATAGCAGACAACAGCAGTTTGATACATAGCAGTTTGGTTACAAGGACAACAGCAGAATTATAGCACCTTAATTCAAGTCCACTACAAGAGAACTTGATACATAGCAAGCTGATGTGTAGCTAAATACTTCTTACAATTCATGTTTTTTACCATGTAATAAGAGTAAACGAGGTTTATCCTTTTACATGAATCAGTGGGAATGCTATGCTATGTCTACTATCTATTTTTTAAAACTCCTTATTGTATATTGTCACCTAGTTTAATCACAGAATTTCCACCCCAACCAAAGGTCTCCAAACTAAAAGATCGATTAATCAGTATGTTTTATCAACTGAAGTCCTTTGGAAAATCCCAGGTACACACTGAATCAAGCATAACAAGGGTGGAAAAAAAGAATGCTAGCATGACTAAAATGATTAGATTTCATAAATTGTATGGCAATACGACCAATAACAACCAGGCAAATTTATATATCTTTTCTCTTACAACAAATTTACAACAAAGAAAAGGACCCTACTGCTGCTACTCGATACTCATTGAATCATGTTTACAAAAATTGCTTGTTGGGGAGAGCTTCCAAAGCTGGGTCGGTCTGAAAAAATAAAATTGGTTTCTGTTCAGTCCTATGATCATCAGACAAAGTCTCTTTCTGTTCACTCCTCCTATGATCATCAGGCAAAGTCTCTTTCTGCTCACTCCTATGATCATCAGACGAAGTCTCTTTCCTTTCACTCCCATAACCGGCAGACGGAGTCTCTTTCTGCTCATTCCTATCACTAGCCGACAAAGTCTCCTTCTGCTCACTCCTGTGACCATCAGACAAAGTCTCCTTCTGCTCACTCCTGTGACCATCAGACAAAATTTCCTTCTGTTCACTCCTGTGATCATCAGACACGGTCTCTTTCTCACTCCCGTGATCATCAGACACAGTCTCTTTCTGTTCACTCCTGTGACCACCAGACACGGTCTCTTTATGTTCATTCCTGTGATTATCAGACAGTGTCTCTTTCTGTTCATTCCTGAGATCATCAGACACGGTCTCTTTCTGTTCACTCTTGTGATCATCAGACACGATCTCTTTCTGTTCACTCCTGTGATCATCAGACAAAGTCTCTTTCTGTTCACTCCTGTGATCATCAGTCACAGTCTCTTTCTGTTCACTCCTGCGATGATCAGATAAAGTCTCTTCCGAAGATATTTCCTCTACGTCAGCCTTGTCATTTTGACGAGGATCTGAGTGGGTCTTACTTGAATCCCCACTTTCCGTTTTCCCAAATCTCTCCACGGGAAGCTGATCAGAACCACCTACTTCTGAGCTCTGCCCAACCTCGTCTTTTTTACATACATTTTTTGTCTCCCGGCTTTCCCTCTCATCACCATTGCCAAAAGGCTTGGGCAAATGCAGCTCATTTCCGAGGGAACTAGAGCTCAACATACCTGGGATCAATAATGCATGTGGTCCTGGACCAGCAAAAGATGCAACTAATTGAAGGACTTCTGGAGAAGGAGACATTTGAATCCCTGGTTTCTTTCTATGGTTTACAAATGAAGATGAGGACTGTGAAGTTATCATGTTTAGATTCAGGGAGGGCAGATTCTTAGGAGCTTCAATCCAAGGAAAACCCGATGGTCTGGCCATTGAAGATGGCAATGAAGGTGCCAATAGAGTTGAGCCTGAAGCCAAAGAATCCCCAAGCAGACTCTTTTCAAAATTCTTACTAGTGGTAGCTATATCTGCCGAACCCCGCCTAAGTTTAAGCAACTTCCCCTTCTTCTTCAGTTTCCTCCGTGGATCCTTTGGCTGGGGAGGTGGAGGGCCTGGGACTCTAAATGGAGGAATAGATGGCTTGTCTTCGCCATAGAGCAATCGAACAGACTGGGCAATTGCAGAGACAGTGGGAGGAAGCTCAGGCACTGGTGGTCCTGCAGGACCACTAACAGCTTCTTGGAGCCAACGAGGAAGCTTCTTCTTGGAAGATTCACTTCCAGTTGCATCATTTGCCACTGAAGGATGGCCAAAATAAAGCTGCTTGTTTTGATCTAGCAATGACCTAGTACTCATGGAATCACTGGTATGCAAATTATGCACATAATTAGGAGACTTGTCAAAATGAAACGGCAACTTCACATACTTATTCGCCTCCCGAACAAGCTCTTTTTGCTGTAAATCATGGCTGTTTGACTGGTGCATACCCATAGTACCTAGGCTCGCAAAAGTATTGGGAAGAAATGGTTGCTCCAAATGTGAATTTGAGGAGGTCACGGGTCTATTTGAGGGCCCAGCACAAAAATCTCCTCTAAAATGTGAGTGAAACTGATCTGATCTCCAAGATGGAGGAGGTACATAACGTTCATTGCCTGAATTAAACTTATCAGATGGGTCAACAGGCAGCAGGCCAGATGTTGGATGTCCATAACCCAATCGCATGTCCGTCAAATGACTTTGAGATTTTAAGGGTGCATAAAAATCTGCCCCTATACCAGAAAGTCTACCTCCATGCAACGCCCTTGTCATCATTGCATCAGAGATACCTGAAAATGACTGCAAGTTGGCTGGTTTTGGTGCTGGTTGAGCTGCCTCATCAAATATCCGGACTAATTCCTCCTCCCACCTCACTGACAACTCTTCGGATGTTCTGTGTTTTGAGAATTTCAGCTTTGGGTCTCTGAGCATGTAATCCCAATTGCCCCTTCCATACCTACGAACACCTACCCAGAGGGCATCGAGTTCATCCTCAGACCAGGCATTTACTTTCGGTCTCTTTTTGAATGAGTTATGCATTCCAGGTCCAGTCCTCATCATTATGTTGTCAAGAACCTTCTGATGGTTCTCAGGTAATGAAGAATTTGTGCCGTGCATCAGACCCAAACCCAATGTGGGAGGCACCTCTTGCACTAGCCGATCAAGTTTTGACATATCTTGAGGCCACAATCTGAAATCCTGTAACATTGAACTTGTGGGAAGATCGTGAGTAGTAGAATCAACTTTTGTTCCCAAAGACAAACTTGGAAAGAGATCAGGATAAGATTTGGAGACACTATTAGCAGGAAGAAAGAATTTGGATCTCCGGTTATCCTCTAAAGTAAGGTTGGGCAGTGCCATTTTGTCTTGAAAAGTAGGGAATGCAGAACCCGAGCTATCAAAGAGATCAGAACCTCTTCCTTGTGTGTTCATAGGAGGAAACTGCAAACAAGAGATACCAAGACTATTTACCCTCACAGATAATTTAGTTCATTATGTCATAATTTAGTTCATTATGAGCTGCAGAATTCGTCCATGTCATAAGTCATAACATCTCTTAGAAGAAAAAAATATAGGAAAGTAGAAAACCAATTGCGTCGCTATAGAAACATACCGAGCTGTAAGAAAAGACACTGTCGAGGATGCTACTCTTGAAACGATTTGAAGGGAACTCTGGGGGTGTATCCATCACGTTCTGTGTATCTCCACCAGTCTCATGGACTTTAATGTCTGTGTTAGTGGACGTTCCAGCTCCAGGGGCTAGACGGAACGGAAAATCTAGTAATTTCTTGCCTTTTTTGCTTAGACTGCAGTTTGGTCCTGTAGTGTTGCACAACTCCTGCTTCTTCTTGTTTACTGACTCCAATTGTTTAGCATTGGGAGCACATAAGCCCAAAACTGGTAACAGGCTATTATCAAGTATTGAGCTTGGACCAGGGGGTGTAACAGTTAGGTCTAGAAGACTACTACGGTTGCGCTTGCGGTTTTGATTCAAACCCATTACAGATGCCAGAAGCAATTCACTCTCACATTTTGGTGTGTCTAGAACATGATTTGACATTACCTCACCCACTTCTGAAACTTGCTCTCCAGACGCGTTAACTGGTTGAGTGAGATGCTCCCCTTCTACGGCTTTGGTCGTACAGTCATGAGATTGTGGCTCAGGTCCAAGCTGTTCTTCAATGGGCTCAGCACCTCTGACCATATTTCTTTGAGCAAGCCGTTCTTTTTGTCTACTGACGGAGCTTAGCACTGTTCCAAAGAAACCGTTTAGCTGTGCATGCAATTTAACTTCTAAACGAGGTACATGTATAACACATGAAATCTTTTGAACTTACAATTTTACTTTTAGAGCTCGGCCTGCAGGTGTGTACTCTCTCTCCGGCCCTTCCTCTTCATTAACACTCTGCTTTGACAATAGAAACAAATACAGTAACTAACCTTTAGCTGGATGCACTAAGTAACAGCTAAAATGCAAAAGTGAGGAAGGTGTGAATAGTCATCAAACAGTTTCAGGATGGTTCCACATTTTATTCAAGCATACAAACGAAATACCTAGGTTTCTTTGTTCAAAGGTAAAGCAATTAGACAGTCAATACAGAATTGGTCCAAGAAGGAGCTGCAGCCCTGAAGCTCCATTCTTCACCCACTATTCCTTTTTCATTCCCTCTCTCTCTCACTCTCCCCCCCTCCTCTGTTCATATTAAGTTAACAAACTCAAGACTATTTTTTATGGGACGATATCATGTTGGTTTGATTCAGAACGACTCTAAAGCTCCAGGTATTTCAGGGATTAAAAATATATGATGAAACTATGAAAGAGTATACATGGTTCAATTATCATTTCATTACTAGATGTTGCATTTGGGACTGCGGAAATGTCCCATAAATATTTTTTGAGTAAATTGCCATGAACTCTTAACTTTCTATTAAATATTTTTTGATTTTCATAAATCCCACCACTTCAGTTTAGATCGGTCCACACCTCCTGAGAGCATTATATGACATACTTCTATAGAAGTTTTGGTTTCTCAAGTGATATTTTGAAAATCACAGGAATCCTTCTCAAATCTCAGTATCAAACAATAATCAAGGGCCCACCCTCACCCTGTCATCTAAGAAATCCACATATTGGAGATTGTGTCATGCTTCAACTGTCAGACTCGTTTTCATACATGTGCCAGACATGGGCTCACATCCCAGTTTCTTATTGCACAGTTCATAAGAACTGTATTACAAAGAGAAGCACATCACCAGAACTGAGAGATTGTTTATTTCATTTGATTGGTACTTTGACAATCAACAATAATACAAGCAACACTATCAAATTTTCAGTAAACCAATCCTTGAGGAAAAGAAGGTTTTTACTCCCTTGTATAGGCGCATGCATGGGAGAAAATCGGCCGAGAGAAGGGAAGTAAAAATGTGTGGAAAAACCATTGAAAATAGTGAAGAATGAGAGAGAAAGGGAGGGGAGATCCCAGAATCAAAGGGAAAAGCTAAGTGACATTGTCGAAGGTACACTTACCGTTATCAACATGCGTATCCGACACAGAGAAAACCGAAAACTGAGGTATACAACATTCAATATGTCTATGTCAATGTCTGTATCCACGGATTCTTTTACAAAATATGGAGGGTCGGTGTTACTTAGAAAAGAAAAAAAAAAGTAAAGAGATAGACATTCACATGCATGTAACAGTAAATAATCATCTAATTTTACATTAAACTAATGAGAAAGCACCTTACTCTTCAGGAAGGGGAAATAGCTACATATGACAATATTTTCATAAAATAGCCATCGCTGTACAATAGTATCATACAAATTATACACGCCTTGTAAGTGACTTATATACGGAGGTGGAAAGCAGTACCTCATCGAGTGTTTCAGTTGGATGTGGAGCAAATGCTTCACTATAAGATACAGCCTTCCTCAAGCGCTTCCCTCGACCAAGAGCTGCTTCTTCCTCACTTTGGTATTTCTCCCATCTATGAACCAAGCATAGCATACAGGACATTATATAAAGAAATGAACTAATCGACAAACATTCCAAAATCTCAACAAAGCATGCAAAAAGAAAGACAAAAATCTCCTATAACAAAGCTTCTGTTATAGTGAAGAAAAACTTCACTCTTTCATATATATTAGGGCATTCCTTTATTGAAATTATCACGATTTTACCATCTGAAAGCATAGTTGGAGGTCTACAGCCATGTCTCATCCCAACATCTAGAGTGATTTCAAGCACCACTTTTTTTCCAAATTGAAGCCGTCAATCCTCATGATACAGATAGCCTATTTCTTAATTTTCAAAAAACGGAAGTTCTTCCCACATTTTCAAGATTAAAGCAATTATTGCTCCTTCATTTCTATACTTATTAAGATTCTTTCTTGAATTAAATATCATGCCCATGCTCCACTCTTGTTCCACAAAGAAACACTATCCATTATCAAGGCACTATAATTTTATTTGTAATGGGCCGCATTCTATTAGGGAGTAACATAAAGAGTATCTCAAAATATTAAGATGAATCCACCAAACATGAATCAAATCTCATGCTAACATTTCTTATCAAATAAACAAAAAAATTATCAAAAGAAAAATTGGGATAGGAGTTTAGGACACCACAAAGGCAAAACCAAATATCAGGGAGTAACATAAAGAGTATCTCAAAATATTAAGATGAATCCACCAAACACAAAATCAAATCTCAACCCTCTTATCCTAGGACCAAAGGAATCCCAATCCCATATGAGGCTTTAAGTGAACTATTTGACCTGCTCACAGTTGAGAATTATCAATGTAAGTTCTGCAGATTCCCTCCAATCGTTAGGGAAAAAAATGCACGAGGAAACATCTGATCCAATAGTACTTAAGGGGATGACCAAAAATATTTCGGACTCTTACGCTATCAAAACATTATTCCATCATGAGCAATATACATAGGACAATTATCAAAAGAAAGCTTTGTACATAGGAATGAGTCAACCATTTGAACCAGAAAAGCTAACCATAACTGCAATGGAATATAGATTATATTACCAACAAGAAAAATTAAATCTTACATTATAAGACAAGAAAAAAATTAATTATACTGATTGTTTGCTTACCTCATGCGCAAAAGTCTGTCCCATTCATTTTCTTCAGTACCACCAGAAACAAGGTCCTCTTTCTCAGAGTTTGGCGCATTGACATCTTCTGCCCCCGGAGGAGACAATTCGTTTACCACTGGTTCTTCAACAATCTCGTCATTCCACTCCAGTGACTGATAACCATTTATGATTTGGAAGTGTTAAAACCATCAAACTCCAATGAACAAATCTATTATTACATTTTCAGTGCAAGTTAATGCAACCCCGTAGAAGTGGATCTAAGGGTGCTAAGCAGGAAAAAGCAAGTGTGTAAAAGGAAAGCACGTGAATGACCTCTATCAAACAGGTTACCCAGTTACGGAACTACTCTGCACCCCTAAATTTAGGTGGAGCATCTAAACAAGACGGACCACTAAAAGACGAGTATATAGGCTATTGTATCTGATTCATATGAATGGCTATTAAAAGTTTGTATATGATTCAAGATATATTAAAACTTCCTACAGATAGAAAGAGTGTGAAAGATCAATGAAGGCTACACAATGACCAAACCTATCGCACATTTGACACTTTAATGCACAGACAATGAAATGCTCTAACAAAGTATGCTATAAAGTACACACACACACACAGAAAAAAAGGGGGTCAACTAACCTTTACTGAGCCAAGCATATCATTCTCTAGTTCTCCATCAGCACCTTCAGATGGACCAGATTGAAGGATGGACCGATCCAGTAATTTTATAACTGCATTTTCATCCCACAAAATCTTAGCATTTCCATCAGTACACTTATCTTGGTACACATCTCCTAAACCACCAACTCTTCTTCTGTGTTTAGACTCTATTTCTGTACTAGTTTCATCTTTAGAGGGGATTTTTCAGTTTTGTCTTTCCCATTAACACTGGCAGGATCGCTAAAAAGCTCTTCTGTTCCCCAGCGTAAAATATCCTCAACTTCTTTTTGAGACTCTGACTTGTTGACAAAAAGCTGATCAAGCATCAGTTTCTTCTTAGCAAGCTGTAATATGCGCTCCTCAACACTAGCACGAACAACAAGCCTGTAAACCAGAAGCCGGTTTGACTGTCCTATTCGATGTGCCCGATTCATCGCCTGAATATCCGCATGTGGGTTGAAATCAGAATCATAAATGATGACAGTATCTGCAGTAGCCAGATTTATCCCAAGGCCACAAGAACGTGTGGACAATAAGAAGACAAAACGACTTCTGTCTTGGTTAAATCGTGCAATAGCAGCTTGACGTTCTCCTACAGATACTGAACCATCCACTCTTTCGAACGTTTTAGGTCCATACTCAATGTTCAAGTAGTCCTCAAGGATATCAAGAAGCTTCGTCATTTGTGAAAATATGAGTACCCGGTGGCCTTCCTTATGTAACATTTTAAGCATAGAATGCAAGAGAGTCAGCTTGGCTGATGCTTTTATTCTCATTTCATGGAGAAACTCCAGTGATCCAGAATCCGGCTCCGTACCTGTTATGAGATATGGATGGTTGCATACCTTTCGAAGCTGCATAACGATGTTTAGCATCGACTTCTGAGCAACCCCTTTCCCAATATTCCGCAAAACTTGATAGTTCTTTGTAAGCATTGCACGGTAGTATTCTGCCTGGATGGAAGACAACTCAACAGGAACCATGCGTTCAGTTTTGGGGGGAATATTTTTCATGACATCCTTTTTAAGTCTTCGGAGCATGTGTGGAGCAACAAGTTTCTTGAGTTCTTCCACTTTTTCCGCAGTTGTGAGATCATTAAATTTCTCTTCAAATGAGGATAAAGAAGGAAATGAAGCAGGCTGTAAGAAGTTAAGCAAGTTATACATCTCACCAATGTTGTTCTGCAGAGGGGTACCAGTCAACAGTACTCTGTGTTGGAAAGAGAAAGAGTTAAGCAGGCTGAAAAGTTTACTTCCTGAGTTCTTCAGGCGATGCCCCTCGTCAACAACAAGAACCTCCCATGGAACTCCACGCAGGTGAGAGGAGTCGGCAAGGACCATCTCATAAGTAGTCAAAAGGACATTAAATTTGTACGACCCAGTCCTCTTCTTTAAGCAATCTGGGTAATTGGCATGCCATTCATACATACGAATTATTGATCTTGCTTTTGCACACCCATGATACTCCACGACATTCAAATTAGGAGCCCATAATGCAAACTCAGAAAGCCAGTTAGGCATTGTGGAAAGTGGTACCAAAACAAGACAGGGCATCCTAGCTTTGAACTCAACATTCAAGGATGATATAAATGCACATGCAGATACTGTTTTCCCCAACCCCATCTCATCAGCAAGGATCACATTTTTAGACTTGTGCCAGCACTTGAGCAACCAATTCAATGCCTCTAGCTGATGCTCAAACAGTAAACCTCCTTTGAGCTCCTTAGGCTGCTGTGTAAGAGGAAGTATCTCACTCCTATGATATTCACTCTTACTATTCTTTAGATCAGCCTTCGCAGCATCCTTATCTAAGGTTTGTTGTTCATATTGCTTAAACTCCGTAATCAAATGTGGGTGCTTCTGAATTGCAGGTTCAACTAATCTTTCCCAAGTACATTCATCATAGGGAAGGCCAGACCATTTTGTGAAGGCTTCAGCAGCACCGTTCTTGGAACTACGGAGAGCAATTACCTTTTGTGGATGGCTCCACTCTTCACGGCAAATATTTAATACTGCAGTCCCATACTTCCCCTTGTAATTCTCTAATTTTCGCTTAGCTAGAACTTTTAGCTGCGGTTCAGGAACCCATCTGTTATGAATATGAGACTTTCCAACCCACTTGACCAGAAATTCATACTGGGAAGTGTCTCTATCGAAGGGCATCAAGTCCTTTGAGATAAGCTCTCGCTTGGTTTCTGCATTATTGTTCAGTCTTCTATCAGTTTCCATATTGATTTTGTGTTTCTCACAAGGAACAGAGGTTTCAGAAGTTCCAATGACTGTACAGTCACCATGAACCAAACTAGTTTGCTCACCATCAGTGTTTCCCTCGGGTACTAATTTTTCAATGAGTTCTTCCAAATCATCACCTTTCTTCACAGAGTCATCCTGAGTTTCAATAGCAGCTGTAGGATCTTTACCTAGTATAGCTTCCCCTGTTGAACCCACAGCTTCACCTTGTATAAACTTTTTGGCCACAGATCTTCTATATACATTTAATTTATCCGCTTTGCTGTTATTTTCGATACTTTTATTTTGGTTTACAGCATTTTGCAAATTCATTGGCATCCTCAACATATATAACTTTATTACCAGCAGTGTGCTTGTCAACATCCTCAACATCCTCAACAGCATGATTGCCATCTAGCACTTTGTTCTGACTTTCTGGGATTAATAAAGAAGCCATGTCCGTCGAAGCCTCTGAAGCTTTATCAGACGCAGTATCTGTCAGGGAAGCAGAATGTACAATAGGGTCGGGTGTTGAGCTAGTGCCAGAACTTCGCACTCTACAACCCAGAATCCGATCAACCTGTTCACAATCAAACTAAATACAGTTCATCATGTAGGTCTTCGAATATATTTAACTTCTGTTGGTCTGTAGCTGTATCCAAGAAAGAACTACAGCTACAGGGTACAGAATAAATTCAAAAACCAGTTAGCAAGAAAATCACCTGCTGAACTAAAGCATTTTCTTCACACGTCCTTGTCGTTTCCAGTGCAACTACTACACCTAATTCATTAGCTGAGTGTGGCATTTCCTCCAAAGATTTCTGCACCCAAAAAAAAAGTATGTAAAAACAATCACACCCGAGAAGTATACTTAGATCAACATCTTCAGTTCTCCACTTCAATGTCACCGAGACATCCTTGACCTTCTCCAACAAAATTTCTCAAACAACATGACTTCGACCTTTCTGCTCCGTGTTGATCAATCTCTCCAATTGAAAAACAAAGTGATAAATAAAGAGTGACTCAGAGATCAAAGTTTCCCAATTCTGGACCGGCACCAAATGTGCATGGATGTCACCTTTCTTAGGAATAGCACCAGGAAAATTTTAATGCCAATTTGGTTTGGAAGGACAAAAAATGCACACTTTAGTCCTGTGATGATTTAATACACCATCACAACAACTATGTAGAAGGAAAGCACAGTTAATCCCTCTATCAAAATCTAGAAATAAAAAAATAACAATAAAATAATCACAACAACAAACAAACATACCACATCTTTTTGTTGGATGCCTGAAGGTTTTTGTCCAGAATCCTCCTCTGTCGGGGATATAGAAGCTTGGTGGGTGGTGAACTTAATTTTCAAACGGGTCACAGGAGGTGAAGAGTCCAGCTTACCACCCTTCTGAGCAGTCTCTGGAGAACTTTTGCCCTTCTGAACGGTTTCTGGAGAACTTTTGCCCTTCTGAGCAGTCTCTGGAGAACTTTTGCCCTTCTCAACCTTCTGCTTTTTCTTGTTTCCTTTCTTCTCCTTCTTTCGTTTCCTCTTCTTCGGTTTCTCAATGGCACAAACTAACGGGAGATTGAACTTCTCTTCTTGATTGTCCATATTACAAGAGATATCAGGCTTCTTCTCTGGAGGTTCACCATTTGACTCAATCCCCAATGTTCTGCGGAAGAATGGGATTCCTTCCTGGGAATGGCGTTTTTGTTTTCAGATGTGTCAATGCAAACCAAAGTTGGTTTTTCCTCGGATTCAACATTTTCAGGTGGTGGAGTACCTTCTATAGATTCAACGTGGGATGAATGACTCGGCTTAATTCCACACGACACATCGGTTTGAGAAGAGTCCAACTTCTTTTCAATAACTGGAACTTTAGGAGATGAGGTAGGTTTGTCTCTGCAAGATGATCTACTCTTTCCTGGTATACTGCTTGGTACTATTAGTGATGGCTTGTTTGAGCCAGGTGACGCAATCTCAGACTTATCTTTTCGAAGAGAAATCTTTGAACGTGTTCTTTTTGAAGTGGACCCTGAATTTCTTATGGACCTTAAACAACCATTTTGCTCACAACAAGTAGGACACTGCCACTTCCCAGGAGGAGTGCGCTGCAAGAAGATAAATGCAAGAAGCTCGGTAACATAGAAAAAGCATCAGATAAACTTATAAGAATCCTCAAAAAGAAACGTGAAGACCATCACAATACTACAAACCTTGAGAGGTGGGTTTAGGCATTGGAGATGATAAACTCGAGGGCAGCTGTCACAACATAGCAAGTTTCCTCCAAGATCACATACGACACATTCATAGTAGTACTGGAAAACAGAAACGCGAGATTTAGATCAGAAAGACTGATACAAAACAGTAGACGCTACAGTTCATTTGAAGGTTAACATTCGTCTATCAGTTTCAAATTAAGCACCGGGGCTCAATCATATTCAAAACACAGGTACCACTCTTGTCAAGACCAGCACTCCTAAACATACTCCTACAGTTTCCTACTTGCTCAAGACTCACCTTATCACACCCCAAAAGAAGTAAATATGCACACGACAGATCAAGCCAATGTGATAAAAAAGCGTATGACTTTAGTAAGTGATAAGGATAGCAGGAGAGGAACTCACCCCATCATTTCCTTTCTTCTTTTGCGAAGATTGAGCCGGACTGCTGTTACTTTTCGCCTTGTGTTTAGCAAGAGGATTATTCCTTGGAGATTCTAAAGGTGCAGAAATGCTTTCTTTACGATTGCAAGGGTCCCCAGTCGAAAGCCGTTTCCGTTTCCGCTTTGTGGCCCAAATTCTGTCAATCATCTTATTATGTGCAGAACTCATCTTTTGACTCCTGGTCTTTTATTCATGCCTAATTTCACCTACAAGCATTGCATGACTTAGTGAGAGACCATGGATACAAAGGTCCCTTACAAAATACTAACTGCAATACTTTACTATAAGTCTTCCATGTATAGTTCCTACTTAAAAAAAAAGAGACTAGTTTAACAAAAGATAAAATAAACAAAAACTTAGTTAAGGATCAGTAAAATATGGGTAAACTAACACAAATGATTGCTAAGAAATGTAATCCCTTTAAGAAATAAAATTTTCCAACAAATCACAAGAACAAAAGAAGCACATATGTAGTTATGTACCACTACACAAGTTAATGCTTTATAGTGCAGTGCTAGACTTACAAGTCAACTTGACCACTTTACACTTGTTTAAACATAGATTCATATTTGGTGATTGTTTTGTAGATCCATTCTGATATATAGTGGAGTGCTAACAACCTGGTATCCAGTTTTGTAGTTTCTTTCTTGG
Organism: Coptis chinensis; assembly: GCF_015680905.1. Classification (NCBI taxonomy): domain Eukaryota; kingdom Viridiplantae; phylum Streptophyta; class Magnoliopsida; order Ranunculales; family Ranunculaceae; genus Coptis; species Coptis chinensis. The sequence continues at coordinate 84,260,102 of NC_141464.1, forward strand.
CCACCCTTCCCTTGGTGGAAAATTGCATTGTACAAGGAGAAAGAAGGGAGATGGTACCGATGGCGATTTTGGTCAAGAATTCTTTCTACAATGTGATAGCTCCTTGTATTCTCCCAGACTGACACACAACTTGTCTAATTACATCCCTACTCTACACTAATCTCTATCTTATCCACAATCATCAAATACTAATATCGCCACTATTTACTTCATGTAAATTTCACAACGTACGGACACTCTACTACCGTATAGTACATCGTCAGCTCTCTCTTTTTCTTTTAGACACTAAACAATGGATAATGTAGTATAACACTATAACTACTAATCTTCAATGCTCTTGTTATCAATAAGATGATTCTTATCCTGATGCAACAAGAGCTGATCTTATGTCCACGATTACACAGTCTAATCATTTTATCTCGTAATCTTATTCCAGTGTCTGTACCACATAACATTCTAAAATACTAAGACACCATCGAAGCATACAATGACTCGATACTCATATCATTTCCGCTAATTCAACAGTTATTTAAGGCCAAATTCACTAACAAACACTACCAATCAATGTAAATGCAGATTATAGCTACAAACAATTTCCCATTATTGCATTTTTGGCATTTTTACACTACAATCAATCAAATTACAACAACAATTACTACTAATCTAGCTGAATTTTTTTTCCCAACTTTCTTAACAAATTAACAACAGCCCATCACATAAACATGCTAAAAAACTATTAAACATGAATACCCAAGTCTTAAAAATCTCATCTTTAAGCTCAAAAACCAATATTTAAACAAAAAAGCATATAAAACTCACCTGACTTGAGCTCAAAACTACAAAACCCAACAACAGATTTTGTATAAAACAGCTAAAGAATAAAACTTTGCAATTTTCCAATCTATTTAGAACAAGGTTAGATTGATTGGTGGGCAAAAGGGTGAAATTTAGGGCAAAATGAAGTACAGAAAATGAGAAAGTGAGAAATGAGGAAAGGGAAAATGAGGAAAGGGGTCGTAATAAACAAACAACACCATCTGACATGGCAGATATAGAGAGCATACCTGACATGGGTTCGCCAGATCTGGGTCAAACCTAAAAAAGTTTTTAGGAAGACAACACAACAACACCATCTGACATGGCAGAACAGTGGAGTCTTTGTTGTTTGAGATAGCCAATAGGATGTTGACAAGTGGATGCATCACAATGCAGTTGTTGTTGTTTACTTCTACCCATAGACTATACTTAGATTTTTTTTCTCTCTCCTGTTAATCTAACATTTTTTTCTCATACCTTTTTCTAGCTAAGTAAACTGTTATGCTTTCCAAGCTCAAATGCTTAAAACAAAGGTACACAAATGCTCATCATTGTTGACTGTTTTTTTAGTTGATGACTGTTTTTCTTCTTTTCTGTTATCAAACTTTTACTATTTGCAGCTTTTTTTTTTTTTTTTTTTTTTTTTTTGATTTAATAGCCAATGTGTTTGAGGATAATCTTTATTTCTATTCCATTTTAGAATTAGTTCAATTTATTAGCATTACATTATTATTTTATTACCATCTAAATTGTCCATGCAAAAAAAAAAAAAAAAAAAGATTGTGGTATAGAGAAAGAGAATACTAAAAATGCATGTTGGAGAGAACTAAAGAGAATATGTACTTATGTGTCTTTGGTTAAAATCACACAATTTTACTTGTGGATTAATGGTAGGAGATGAGTTTAATAACGGCTAGATTAGTATTGGACTTGTTTATCGTAGTATAGTCTTGTCAGCTTATTTATTCTAGAAATGGAAAAAAAAAAACATTCATTTTTATGGTTTGATCAATCATGGATTGACACTTTTGCTAATAAATCTTGAAATGTGCACTTGAAAACATTCCACTATGTCCATTGCAACTTTTAACACATTGTGAAAAGAAGTTGTCTACCCCCAAAATGTCTTTATAGGGACAAGATCCGTGGATGTGTAATCCAATGGTTTAGAAATACAACATTTTATCATTTTCTTTTTCATTTTTTTTTTTTTTTTCAAACCATTGGATCACACATCCAATGGTTTGCGGACCCTCATCCCTATGAAGATATTCTAGCAATAGCTCAAGCCTCTTGGAAACTCCATGTTTTATTCTTCAAATCGATCTAGGATGATGATCACAAAACAAGAACATTATAACTAGTCTATATATCTATATATAATACCAATCTCTCAATAGGTATGTACAATCACCATAATGCCTTTTTTCCATTTGAATTGTCAAAGAAACTACTCCCAAGAAACTAACACAAAGTACAGCCCATCGCATACAGATCGAAGAAGTACGAGAGAAAAAGTTAATGGTCGTAATCACTAAATAGTCTTCGAGATATGTGGTCAGGATATCATCCATCCATTAACTAGCTATGTCATTGTCACAAAATTTGGGAACCTTGGAAAGAAAGTCTTAAACGACACACGTGTGTTTTATTTCCAAATATACCCTCCTCAATAATACAAAACCCAGTTCTTGATCGAAATTTTGGACAGACTTGTAGAACTGTAGATATTGGAGTATTTCGTTTCGTTTTTTCTTGTTTTGCAAAGAGACTTGGTACTAAATAGTTATAAACTTAAAGAGAAAAGTCTAATGTGCACAGGCTGTAGGTGTGAGAGAGAATCTATAACACTCATCACGCAGGAGTGAAGGTGTATTGCACCAAAAAGTACTGCAATAATGTCTCTTATGCCAGCACACCCATGCACCCTGTGCACACTAGATGCCCTATAAACTCAAACAAGAAAAATTATGTCATCTGAACCTAGGCGAACCTTGTCCTAATGTCAAAATTCTTATTAATCCCATGCAGCGGGCAAGTTCTAGGATTTCTGTGAGAAGGTAAAGGAGCCCAACCATATTAATCAGGTTACAACTGCACAAGTATACTCCTTGTTTCAGAAATTGATTTTTACAGAGGCCGAGATTTCCATGGCGTCACCAATAGCAGCTGGAAATACAGGACCATGTGCCCCATCAAACCCAGAATATTGGGGGACAAGGATGCAGTACGTACAGGAACACATACATCGTCCTTAGACCCAGTTGAACCTTGTTGCCAAGCACAATCAAATCCAGGAATAACAAAAGGGGGATTTTCGGGAGGAATAGGCGGAATCAGGGAAGGCAAGTACCGGTGTTTCTTTTGTCGTCACAGGGTCAAGTGGAGTAGCTGCTGCAGAATCATGGAAAGGGAAACTTCTCTTCCTATTCACCTTGGCATTTTTATCTATATAAGAAATAGGTTCAGCACCAAACATGAGTGCCTTTGAGCTGGGTGCCTCAATTTTGCCATCCATGAAGGTTGACAGTGATGGAGAGAACTGTGGTGGATACACTTATAATGTATGTAAGCACTCATCTCCAGACAAATTTCCTAGTTCTGTCACTGGGCGTGAAAATCATGAGTGAAGTAGCAGGTACTGCGAAATGCACTCAAAAGCCTGTTCACTTGATTGAAAGTTTGAAACATAGGAGGATCATAAACAGGTTTCATATACCATCAATATTGTGCACTTTACGCGTGACTCTGGTGTGTACGTAGTGTGTACAAACGCTCCCCCTGCATTCCTAAAATCACACGCTATTACATGCCACTAGATGGATTAATAATAGTAAGAGATGAGTTCAATAACGGCTAGGCTAGTATTGGACTTGTTTGTCGTAAAATGGGAAAAAAATTGGTAAACAAACAATAATATCTTCAAAATGTCTACTTGCGCATTATCTTTTTTTTCGTTTGATCAATCATGGAATATTCAGTCGTTTGATTAATTTTGGAATGGCGTTTGGTAGTATATTAAATCACCTTGGCTCTCAAACTAATAAATAGACACTATTTCCACCATTTCAGTTAAAATAAGAAATACTGGAGAGGTATTTTGAGCAGACAAGGATGTGAAATTGAGTGGAATAATATTTTGAGAATGTCAGTCCCAATTGAAGAGCAGGGGCGGCTCAAGATAATCGGGGCCTAAGCAAAGTTCAAATAGAGAATCTTATATGATTAATATATACTAATAAAAATTGTTAGTATATATATATATATATATATATATATATATTTTATTTTTATTTTTTTTCCCCTCACAACATCTTATTGATTTGTTTACGTTATTTCATATGATCCCAACTTTCTCTTTTTGTCTTTCTTTAATAGTCTTCACACAAACTTGAACTTCAATTGATTTATTTAACAAAAAATTGCAAATATAAAGAGAATGTATAATAATTATACACAAAATAAAACAAATATAGAAAGAAATAGAGATTATAGGGAAAAACCATAAACGGCAAAAATATGATATAGGTAAGATTGAATTGTTGGCGTTATAAATACTTGATTATTTGTTATAGGGTGATGAAGAACTTTGATAAGTTATGGAAGCGTGCTACATTTTGTTGGAGAAGGCAAGGGAACCGAAGGAGTTTAAGTGTTTAGCACTAATTTAACAAATAAAAATTGTTACATCTTTTTTAAATTTTTTTTTCTCACAACATCTTATTGATTTGTATACATTATTTTATATCATCCCAGCTTTTTCTTTTTTCTTTCTTGAATAGTCTTCGCACAAAGTTGAAACTTTAATAGATTTATTTAACAAATAATTGCAAATAGAGAGAGAGAATGCAGAATAATTTTACACCAAATAAAACAAATATAGAAAGAAAAAGAGATTATAGGAAAAAACCATAGAAGACAAAAAAAATGATATAGGTAAGATTGAATTGTTGGTGTTATACTTAATTATTTATTATGGGGTGATGAAAAACTTTAATTAGTTATGAAGGTGTGCTATTTTCTGTTGGAGAAGGCGAGGGAACCGAAGGAGTTTAAGTGTTTAACACTACTTTAACAAATAAAATTTGTTATATCTTTTTTATTTTTTTTCTCACACATGTTATTGATTTGTTTACGTTATTTCATATGATCCAAACTTTATCTTTTTTCTTTCTTGAATAGTCTTCACAATAATTTGAAACTTCAATAGATTTATTTAACAAATTAAGAATTGCGAATATATAGAGAGAGAGAGAGAGAATGCAGAATAATTCTACACCAAATAAAACAAATATTAAGGAGAGAGATAGAGAGAGATTAGAGAGAAAAATCATATAGAAGGCAAAAAAATGATATAGGTAAGATTGAATTGTTGGTGTATATATACTTGATTATTTGTCATGGGGTGATGAAGAACTTTAATTAGTATGGAGGTGTGCTATTTTTTGTTAGAGAAGGCGAGGGAACTAAAGGAGTTTAAGTGTTTAACACTACTTTAACGTGATTTTATGGTTTCCAATTTGCCAATATAAAAACGTTTATCCAACAGTGGAAAATAAATGAAAAACAACAGTGGATTTTATTTTTAATTTTTTTCTTTATTTCTCCACTAATAAATCAATAGTGGACAATGACTGGATTATATTATGGGGGGCTCTTGGGCTATGAGGCCCTAAGCGGAGGCCTACTTTGCTATATGGTTGAGCCGTCCCTGTTGAAGAGGTACGAAGTAAAAACTTAACAAGAAAATCGATACTCCCATTACTTTTCACGTACTTACAAATCAACTTTTATTTCACAAAAACAAAAGTAAAGGAGTAGAACAATATTTGGTTAATCATTTATCATGTCCGCACAACATCTAATGATATGAACCTAGATGAAGCAATCTCTCGACAAGAACTGTAGAAATCCCAGAGAACGATTAGGACATGTAAGAAGCCTTCTACATGAGTAGAAAGGATCCATGGTTTACATAATAGAGCAACTCCCTTGTTCCCTACAGAGGTTGATCAAGTGATTAGCACTAAAAACCAATTAGGGGTGTTCATTGGCCGGTTCCTGTTCGGTTTTTACCGGTTTCGGATTCGGTTTTATTTTTAATAGTTCATATTAGGTTCGGTTTTTTCGAGTGTTTTTTTTTTTTTATATTTAAAAAATTTGAAACCATACCCATTAATTAAGTTGGTTCTGGTTCAGGTTTCGGTTCCTTTTTGGGTTATATATTATTATTACTAAAATTACGTTTTTAATTACTTAATCGATATAAAAACTGGTTTTTAGTACGTGCGACAATAACACTTGTAATAGTCCTAAATTCAATAATTTTTTAAAATTTTAAATACATCTCATAAATTGTACGTATGCGTGTATTAACTTGCATTTCAAATCGATTATATGTATATTATACTATACATACATACATATGTCTCATATAAATATATATCACACTAAATTTTAACGTGTAAAATAAATACATATACTATAATCGTTAGCATTCCACACATTCATTATCATATATATATATATATATATATATATATATCTTTACCTTGTAAACAAAACACCCCCCGTAACAGTAGTATATTACGGGTTTTTTTCATCGACCGTAACATATGTTTTTCCATCGACCGGATTCTTTTTCCCAAATTTGTCCCTTGCCAAATACCGATATTACGGTTCATGTCATATTTGTTTTTTTGTTTTTTTTGTCTTTTTTGTAGGGGTGTAAATGTAAATGAATTGATTGAGTTGTCACCATCACATCATAATTTTTTGGACAAGTCTGACCGGTTAAGACAGTTGACCCGGTTTGGACCGTTGACTCAGTTTGACCAAATTTGACCAAAAAAAAAAACATTCCAAAAACTTTCCAAAAAACACCAATAATATAATACAGTTCCTTTTTTTTTTTTTATTTATTTATTTATTTTTTTTTCCAGTCCCAGCAAATTTAATACAATTAGTCTAAATTAGTGTGTAAGTTGGATCTCTTTACATCTGTAGTAACAAATCGGGTCGGAAATTTAAATTTTTAGGGTTGATTCAAATTTAAATTTTGGACCTAGAGTTTTTTATTATTCCAATTGATTTCGGTTTCGAAAATGTAGCATAAAATAATATAATAGCAAAAAAAAACGTGTGCACTCATATCGTTTATTTATTTTATTTTTTATCCCGACAAATTTAACATATTCAGTCTAAATTAATGTGTTAGTGAGATATCTTTACATCTAGAGCAACAAATCGGTTCAAGAATTTAAATTTTTATGATCAATTCAAATTTGAATTTTGGAATCAGGAATTTTTATTAACCCGATTGATTTCGGTTTCGGATAGTTATATTATTTCCGAACCGAACCACAAGACAGACTCCAAAATTATATTATTTCCGAATCTAAGAAAGTAGTCAAAATTGAATACACTCCGAACCGATTGATGATGATTCAGGAGGTGGGAGGTTAAATTTTTTATAAAGATCGTTTTTTTATACTTGTTTGCTATAAGTATTTGAAAGACCATAACAGGTTTCTATTATTATTATGAACAAGTTCGTCGGCACCGCGTAACACTCCAACTCTCGGTTGCAAATCGAAGGTATAATAATATTCACGTACGTCATTTTATTCTCTATAATCACTGTAATAACATAGTAGATAGCCCATGCGATTTTGGTAAGTAGTTGGTTTAAGCTCAATGAGGAGCAAAGAGTTTCAACACATTGAATGATTCATAGTCATATGCAACTAGACATGCTTTTTAGAAACTACTTATGCTTTTAGCTGTTTAGAAATCTTGGTACGAATTGTATTTCGGGATATAGCTTTAGAATTGACCTGTTTCGCGTCATACTCTTTGTGAAATATAATAGACCTCAGATCATTTAGAATAACCAGTTTGGCTAATCACATCACAACAGCGTCTCCATGTAAGGGGCTCATGCATGTGGATGTTACACTCAATGAAAAGCAACGTGAATGATGATTGACACAGGGTGCTTCCGAAAGCTTTATAAGTGATCCTCGTGCAAGGTTATATTTGACTTAATTGGATAAGGTTTTCAGTGGAATTACGTTGTACTGCCAAAAGCGAAGGTGTATACAAGGGTTTCTTGGCAAGGTCCAAAAATATTGTGTATAGAGACATTTAGGATAATACCAGTTGGCTTTTGGTCCAATAGATATAAAGATTATAAACAGTCTACCTGGTTCCTAATGTAAATTACTGGCGATGTTTTTGGATACTTTGGATTGTTTTTCTAGGAATGAGAAGACCAGTATCATCTCATTTACGCCAAATGATTACAAGGTCGTCCTTGGTGTTGATTTTCTTAGTCGGGCAAGACTCAAGAGCCTTGTCAACGTCATTTATGAAGTCTTCCCCTGATAATTGTGTCATTGTGCCTGGGCTGTGATGGCTCTCAGCCACATGGATAGTTCAATACTTCAACGTGCTCATCAGTGCCTGTGGCTCTCGTCGGGAAAGTCCATGTCTCCTCCTCGTGTTCACAAAACAGGAGAAGTAAGGAGGCAAAAAAGAACTCTCCCCACGTCAGCTGAAAAAGAGGGAAATGGTGAGACAACTTATTTTACTGCAGTTCACATTCTATTTTCTCCATAGCCTATTAAAGGAATCTGATATTTCTCCCTTTTGAGATACGGCATTGAGCAAAGTGACAATAAACTGTTATTAGTCGACATAAACTTGTGAATCACAGCAATATACAAAATTAGTAAATGTTAATAAGTAGGTTAGGCGGTCCCTAGACAATCCTAGCCATCAACTGTGCCCCAAACTGCATAGCACAAGCCTATGGTAACACAATGCAGAAAGGGTGCAATCCTTCTCGATTTGCATCTTTTTTCCTTCAGCATTTACTGAGAAAGAGAGAGGAAAAGTGGAACATGTACCCCCGACAGTAAGGGAATGCTGGGCACTCTTGTCAATGTCGAGTTTTTTTGTTAATTTTATTTTGGATAGCTAACCCACTTCGTTTTTAGCTGCTGTTTAAGGTAAAAGTTAATGCAAGTTCCCTCGATCAAAGTAACCAAGACTAACAATTTTACTTGACGTGAAAGGGCTTCATTCTATGGTATCATAATTGTGTTCATAGGTAATTTTGAGTTTGGCCGAAAATGGTTCTTTGACAGGTTATTGACACGAATCTCCATAATCCCTTGGGAAAATAAGTGCAGGGGCCTATCTGAGCATGCGTAATTGCGAGATTCTCTTTTATCTTTTGATTGCCAAACCTTGTAGTGTGATAGGTTCTTCATTTTTTTTGGGTGTTATGTGACTGCTTTTTATGGATTGAATCATCTTTATTGTTTCCTTTTGTTGTTTTTATCAGTAGTTATCTTTATTAATTCTTAAATGCTTATTTAATTTTTATAGGGAACTAATGTGGCGCTCAGGTAGTTATCTTGATATTCCGTTTGCTCAAAACAAGAGCATAACTTCTCCTAGTTTGATTGTGCGTGAAAAGCATGGTGCGAAAAGGTGAGATCGCACTTTAACTCTTTCTGTATAAATGTTATGAAACTCTTATGAGTCTCGTATGGCTGAGTGCTTGAGAATTCCCATGTTGTAAAATCTTTAAATGAGATGGTTTTTTGTGTTTTTTTTTCCTTTAACTTTATTTTTCAATTTTATTCCCATTATAATATTTGTGATGCAAAAGTGCTTCTTGACTTGTTGCCATTTTCCATCTTCGCCTTCTTAAATTTTTTTAGATGTCTACGGTCTACCTCCTTTGTCACCTTATTACCCCTTAATAATCACAAATATTACCATTCTGTTGAAATAAATAATTTATTATTTGATCTACTTATTAATATCTAATAATTTATCAAGGTGTCTTGATTTTTAAAATTTATTTTCTGTAGTGAGTGTGTGACACGCCAAATTCCAAATAACAATTAGGTCGGTCTGACATATCAGGATATCATGCAAACAGTCAAATGAGAGAGAAATCTTATCGTTTTCCCATTTAGAGATACAAAGCCGGTCAACGTGATAATTAAACTGAGTTATTAGGTATACAGAAATACACAGAAATATCAGATGTTAATACTTACGCTGGATGTTCCCTATACTCCCTGGGAGTTATTATCTGTACCCCAAGCTGCATATCATAATCTTTTAGTAACGTAAGGTAGAAGGGGTTCAGTCCTAATCAATCCACCTCTCTCCTATCTTTTTACAGTTGCTTAAAAAGAGAGTTAACCATAGTGAGGCACATTTTAGTAAAGTTGAACACTCAGCCCGACATTAAACGAATGTTGGGCGCTCTTGTCGATTTTGAGTTTTTCAGTTCCAATTTGATAGATGCCACATTTTGTTTTCAATTGCTCTCTCTCATAAAAACTAATACACATTCCTGCAATCAAAATGACCAATTTCCTTTTTCTCTTGGTTTTTGATTGGCAAACTTAATGTGATAGGTTCTTTATCATGGCCTCTTGGGATGATTTTTGGTGTTATGTCACTGATTTTTTCCGATTGAATTATCTTTATTGCCTTTAACATGCCTAAGTTACATTGATACGGATAGGTGTGTCCATATCCGACACGGATACAAAGTGTCTGACACGGCGAAATATAAAAAAATGAGGTATATCACATACAATATGTGTCCGACACGGACACGTGGATACGTATCTGACACAGATTGTTTTTGAAATATGGAGTGTCCATGTTTATGTTACATAGTAAAATACTTATGGGCTCCTTGTAGGGAACTGACGCGCTCGGGTAGTTATCCTGATTTTCCTTCTCTTGAAGACAAGACCACAACTTCTCCTTGTATTGTGTGTGAAGAGCCTGATGCAAAAAAGTGAAATCCCCTTCTAACTCTTTCTGTACTGCCGTATTACTGTTATGAAACTCTTCTTAAACTCGAATTGTTGAATATTCACATGCTCTAAAATTTTAAATGATATTTTTTTTGGTTTTCTTTGTTTTGTTTTTTTTCTTCTCTTCAACTTTACATTCCAATTTTTTTTTTCCAATTTTTTATTTGTGATGCAAAATTACTCTTTGATTTTTACCATTGTCCAGCTCGCCTTTTAACTTCTATTACATGTCTACCTTCTTTGTCACCTTATTACCCCTAAATAAGCATAAAGATTTCCTTTAATTATGTCTAAATAACTCTATTGTTTTGTTACCTTATTGTGCTCATCGTGACATGTTTGCTAATGTTGGCACCTTTCACTATATATTTATCTATGCTCATCATAAGTTCATAATCATTGCAATTCATTTTATTATATGGTCTTCACAAGAAGTCATTGCACAAGTGTTTACATGGAAACATCAAGTTGGATATGCTAGGCTTGGGTTCATTATGTAAGCATATCTAGGGGGATATTAAAGCTGTGTTATTTTGTGAACTTATTCTATGAAGAAATCAGTGTAGTGTTAGGTGTGGGCGAGTTTACCCATGCATAAATCCTTGCCTAGGTATGAGCAAGAATTTTTAGGTGCATGTGGTTGTAGGTTGAAAGTCAACTCGTTTCATTCATCTTGTTCTTTAAATGGGTTTCTTTTCCCGGCTTCACTTCTGTTAGTTTTACAAAGCCTTAGTTTATGTTGTTTAAATCCTAGGATCATTTGTTTTTTGATTGGCAAGCAGGGTTTTTGAGAGGTCCCTTACCCCTATTTTATTAATCATAAAAAAGCTTGTTACATCCGTACATATATTTTGCCATTGGCATCATCAAACACTATTTTCCTAATATCCTCTGAAAAGGAGCTAGGAATTATTTCTTCCCACCTTACATTAGGTACATTACAAGCTAAAACATCTGCTAGTTTGTTTGACTCTCTATAAACATGTGTAATAGAAAAATGCTCCAATTCTGCATTCATGATTCTAATCCTTGTCATCATGAAGTTGGCCTGCCATGGATGTACAATTGCTGCGAATAGAATGGACAATTGCGGAAACACTGATGACTCTTGCGATTAGATTTAATACTGGCCGTGCCATTAGCAGGCAAATTGGTGATATCATCTGGTTTGGGAAGAACAGTCCTCAAAACGTTCTTTGGGGAAATACACATAAATAACACTGAATGCGGGATCAAGCAACCGAGTGGGTTTGGTTTGGACAATAATCAGCCTATCATGGAGAGGGAACATTAAGATGATCATTTACATTATCTGAATGTATCACTGCATCTCTCTCTGGCTGCATCTTTGCATTAGTTCTCGGGGATCATTTCTTCCACTGTCCCACTTTTTGTTCTCTCTAGTGTAGTATCATATGTCTGGTTATGTCTCATAATTTGTCTGGACTTTGGAAGCTTCATTAATGCCAGTATGTGTCCATCCTTAGCACACATGGTTACCGTTTTTGGAGTTGGTGTACCGCACTGGCAATTCAGTGTTTTTGGACTTGGATGTTCTTGGAGTTGCTTGGTCGTTTTACTCTAGCTCCACGCTATTCAGCTTTGAGTTCATAATTGACCCTTTTTTTTTTGGGGGGGGGGGGGACTATTTAATTGATGCAATAGGCGTCTGTAGTGGGCCTTTTCATTATCTACTTATTTTTATTTTAATTAACCGGCCCAATGAATCAAACCCAACTAGAGTATTTTAGGGTTAAGATGCAAGGTTATTATATATATAGGGTAGTAGCCTCCTTATTCAAGGTTTCATGTTTTTATTGAGTAGTTGTTTCTTGGAAAATAACGTTATTTAGAAGAATTATTATTGTTGTTGAGAGATAATGAAATTGACTATTTATTTCGGTTGAGACCCTAGTTATTAATTGATTGTTTTATTATTCCACTGCGTAATACGCATCATTAATTGTAATGACAATTTCACTTTTTTGTTTTGCTAGATAGTATGTTTGGGTAGTTTAGGTACTTGCTTTGTAGTGTTTGTTATGTTGGTCCATATAAATATGTAAACACCTTTAATTTTTAAATTGGATTAAGAGTTTTTGATGGTTAACATTATACAAAACCTCTCTCTCTATATATATATGGGGAGGGATAGAGCCACATTCTAGCCACATTGTAAACGAATCCAAACAAAATTGTGGACTTAAAAGTTGAATGAAGTGCTGAATTTTTGTATATAGGATCTCCCCATGGAGAACTCCCCACCATGGAGAACATACTCACAAAAATTTAGCTCATTCAAAGAAGTTTAACCTTAGGACATGTTCACAAAAGTGATATTCATTAATAAAAGAAAAGGAGGCTGAGAAGGCCTACATTACAAGAGAACAACTGAAAAATAAATATTTACAAGCGATAGAAACAAAACCTCTAAATATGATTTTAATGTTCTTCATTCTAAATACAACTTAACTATGGTACAGGCCTTGTATTGCAGTTGGAGGAGAGATGAAAGACATATTCTCAAATGATGATATTGCGATCGAGATATTTTCTCGACTGCCTATTGAGGATACAAATAAGTTGAAATGCGTCTGTAAGCGATGGTGCAACCTACTTTCTTACCCTTATTTTAGATGTGCTCATTTCCAAAGGTCCGCAAGATCCATCTCTGGGTTTTTTGTACAGCAAGCACATTATTGCACAGATTGTCAAACCTATTTTGATTCCAAGGTTGTTAGCTATATATCACATGGCAAGGAGGGAAAACATGCAACTACCAAAAATATTTTGGACTTCTTGCCAGAGAAGGTTGTTGCTATCACATCATGCAATGGGGTTCTCCTTTGCCGTAGTATTTTTGAAGAATGCAGAGGAGGTCATCATTTTTATCTAGAGAAACTGAAAATAGCCAAGGATGTCATCATGTATGTCTGCAATCCTTTTACCAAAGATTGGACAATTTTGAAACCAAGAGGTAAGTATAAAAATGGTTGTTGTTATGGATTTGCTTGCAACCAATTTAGCTCTGCTGTTAGTCTCAGTTTTGAAGTTGTAATGGTTCAGCCTCCATTACGACTGGGAAAGGATTCTTACATATTCAAGATTTATTCCTCGACGAGTGGTGCGTGGAGGACATCAAAAGAAGTTTGCACTTTGCCTGATAGAGTACTATCGCACCAGTCTTGCTTTACAAATGGAGTCTTTTATTGGTTGACTACGAATCATGCCATTCTTTCATTTGATTTGAAACAGGAAAGATCTCAAGTTATTAAGTTACCAGGTAATGCAATAGTTACTTTAGTGCAAGGGGAAGGAGTGTGCTTGGGGGTGTCAGAAGGAAAGTTGCATTATATTTCCTTCAATGCGATTGTACTTATGGTTTGGGTCCTTGAAGATGACAATTTGAGGCCTAAGTGGTCTCTAAAACATTCGAAGCCTCAACTGGAAATGCATCACCCTCTCCTCGAAGTTTGTGGAGGACAATCAATTTACGTACCCTTCAGCCGGGATCGTGCGAATAGACGTGTACGTCCATATGCTTTACATGATGATATGTTGTTTATGCGGATTGATTGGAGTATGATTAAGTACAATATTAGAACAGGGGAATTTGAGGAGGAACTCTGTTCTTGCTCAGAACTTGAGCCCTCAATAACGAGCGGAACACCTATTGTGGTTCCTTATTGCAAAAGTTTGTTACAAGTCTGAAGCAACCACGGCAAGGCGAGATTTAAGTTATTACTCATGTTGTACTTCCCATGTTTCTTTCTCCTAATATTATTTTACCTTCTTTCTTGTGTAACAGACATTGTTATTACCAAGTTGGTGATTATAGTGTGGTTTGAAGTCATTGTAAGATTGTAACTTTAACTACCGTTTCTAATTATGTAATATTCTAGCATAAGTTTGATTACATTACTCACAACCCAGCAGGTATATGGCATACCTTGAAATAAAGAGCTGCAGCCATAGAAAATATCTTTCTGCACGCTGCAGCTGTGATTCAAAGCACTCCACTGAGGCAGTCTTTGGAATGAACCCACTCTTTTAGCCCATTTTATGCGGTACCAAATCACTGACACTGATCTCCCAGTGAGCAAACCATATCACCTTAGTTATAATGGTACTTGTATCTAATTTCACAGAAAGCAACAGAAGTTGCATGCTTACCATATCACCTTAGTTATAATGTTACTTGTATCTAATTTCACAGAAAGCAGCAGAAGTTGCATGCTTATTTTCTTCGGATCCTGATTGTTCGCTTAACAAAACAATTAAGATCAATCTTGATAGTACTCGCATATTTATTTTTGAACAGATTGTAACTTGTTATAATGTAAGCGCTTATTTCTAGATTACTAGTTCTGTCGTGTGAAAATCACGAGTGAATTAGGTACTGCAAAATGCACTAAAAAGGCTGCCAATTAAGAATCCCCCTAGATGGAGAAATTAGGGTCTTCCCCCTAAGTACACAAAAAAAGAAGTCATATCAGGTTGCATAAACTAAGGATATGAACTGAATAAGTGATATCAGGTTGAGTAACTGTCAAGTAAATAAGTTGTCCAATCAGGCATTGATAAATAGTCGGGTCAGGCAAAGGTGTCCCATCAGTTGGAGATAATCGCAAATTTTGTTCCATGGGAAATATTGAAATACGGCCGCCACTTAGACCAATATCCTTAAGAATGTCTAGAAGATATTTCCTTTGAGACAAAAATGTGCCTTTGCATGAACGTACCACTTCAATACCAAGGAGATATTTTAGACGCCCAAGATCTTTGATAAAGAATTTGTTCTCAAGAAAGTGTTTGAGATGCTTGATAACGGAATCATCATTACCTGTTACGATAATGTCATCGACATAATTAAACTAACACAAAAGTGGATGATTGACCTGTGATATGAGTGAACAGAGAATAATTTGATTTGGATTGAGAAAACCCGATTTCAAGAAAAGAAGAAAATTTCGAAAACCATTGGCGTGATGCTTGTTTCAGGTCATATATGGACTTGTTTAGGCGGCATACTCAATGCTCCCCCTGACGGGAAAAACCAGGTGGTATTCTCATATAAATTTCTTCTTCAAGGTCGCCTTGTAAAAAAGCGTTATTGACATCAAGCTGATATAGTGGCCATTGCTTAACAGAAGCGATACTTAGTAAAGTTCGAACTGTGACCAGTTTAGCAACCGGTTCAAAGGTATCGTGATAGTCCATCCCTTCGACTTGTGTAAGTCCTTTAGCGACGAATCGTGCTTTATACCGTTCAATGCTTCCATCAGATCTGTATTTGATTTTGTAAACCCATTTGCACCCAATGAGTTTCTTGTGGGATGGAAGAGGACAGAGACTCAATGTATTATTCTGTTCAAGTGCTTGAAGTTCCTTTTGCATCGCCTCACGCCACTGAGGACAGGTAACTACTTGACTGAAAGAAGTAGGCACATCTCTGAACAAACACTAGAAAGAAACCCCTTATGTGCAATAGAGATATTAGAATTGGAAAGGTACTTATGAATAGGATATGGATTACCTGTCAACTTGGAATTGGATGGAGGAGGTGAGTAACCCGTGTGCATACATAGTCACTAAGCTTTATAGTAATTCAGAGGTAAAACTCTGACAATAATGTTATCTATGAAATAGGTTACTATACTATTGTTCCAAAAACAAAATAAAAAAGGCCTTACACAATAATATTTGTTGGTGTGCCAATGTTTGAGAAACAAACAGGCAAACCTCAGTTGCTGCAATTTTTCCTTTATAGATATTTTGTAATTGAGTGTTAAAAGTAAAACTATTACATGGATCATGCCAATATTTTTCTGTTTTTTTCTCCTTCATACAGTATTTCATGGATCACCACTATTGAAGTCATTAACATATCCAATGTGCCGTCTCTTATTATTGTAAGCAATATCAGATTAAATAATTTGCATCTACTTCGAAAGACCATTTAAAAAAAAAATAGAAAAACATAAACTCTTCAAACAAAATATGCAATGAATCATTAGCTATCAATATACATATATTATTTATTCAAGTGGACTTTAGGCTTTTGAGTCATTAGCTATTTATGTAGCAAGTCCGGCCATAGGCCGGGCCAAATGGCTAGTAATTTATAAGAAGTAAGTGGAAAAATAAATTGAGAATAATAAGTTTTAGACTTTGATTTGATGATCAAAGGAATAAAGTCTTATTTTTTTATTAGGCTAGTGCTCATTGTTCTTCATGGCTGCTAGATAGGTTGACAAGTTTTTGTTATATAAGACAAGTTATTGAAAGTACCCTTGGGTGTAAGTGATAAATTACAAAGGACAATGTTATTTTAATTTAAAATATTTAACAAAAGTTGGACAATTATGGTACGTGTATTTATAGTGAAAATGTGAAACTATAACTAGGGCTTGGTTAGAGCTGAATTAGGGTCGGGCCTATGTTTCAGAACCTTAGCCCTAGCCCTGCCCTAGAAGGCCTTAGGGTCGGGTCGGCCCTGCCCTAAACTCTGTGAGGGATTTAGTTGTGAGGGCTTTATAGGGCTTAGGGTCGGGTCGGTTAGGGTCGTTAGGGCCAAATTCCCACCCCTATGTTAGGTTCTTTAGGACTTAGGAGAACATAATGAGAAGCTTGGGCAAATTATCATCTTATTTAAACTTGCTAATTAATTAATTGGGTAACCATATATCACATGAAACAATCTTTTTAGGGTAGAATATTTGGAATTGGAGTCATCGAATTTATGCATTTTTCATCTTTCTTAGTAATTGAGTTGATGTTGGTCCACATATATAACCTCACAAATTGGTATATAAAAAAAACACAAACTGAATTAATAAAATGCGGATTCCTTTCAGACCGAGTAATTTTTTTTTCCCACAACTACGGAATCAAACTTGCTATTGAAAGTAATCAAATGATAGTCTGTAATTCGGAATGAATCTGATCCAATTTATAAGCATCAACAAAATATGAATAGTGGTTAGTTATTGGTTAATATAAGCCCACCAATTAAATTTGGAATGTGGAAAAAGAAGAAAATTCCATTAAAATATGTGTTGCAAAAAATGAACATTTCTCAAAATGTTTCAAGGTATTTTTTTTTTTTCTTGTTATATGCATATCTCCTTTCCTTAAAAAGACAACGTTAGACAAGAAATTTCGTTTTAGGTGATCATGAACTCACCTAAGTGTCCATTATCTACAAAATCAAAATGTCTCATTTGGTCATTCGTTGATATCCCATGGATTGAAATCAAAAGTTCATTTTTTACTGAACTGCCCTTTTATCTCAAATGTCCTTTCTTCTATGTTAAGAAGAGCTATTTTTTTTCAACGTGATATCGTACATTCCAAAGGGAGTTTAAACTCGATCACGTACTTGATCCATAGCCAGGCCAGTCCATAATTTGGACAATTGGACTCCACTTTCCTAACCATAGAGAGATTCAAAGGTGTAACACTTAACACTTGTGACCACTTGTGAGTGTAGGCGTGCTTCCAATTCTCCATGTGACAAATTGAGACAATGTTTGGGTGATAGAAAAGCAAAAATTATTAAGTGATGATTAAGAATCAATTGTAGGATCTCGACAAATTATCTCTAGTTTCCTTAATAGGAAAAATGGCCCCTTACCAAACCATAACTCTAGTCCGGAAAAAGCAACTTCCTATCTGTTTAGGTATAGTGATGATGGTCCATCGGTTCTCATTTAGTCTTAGGTTCGAGAGCAACTCATCGGTTTCCTTTTGTAGCAAACCATGGTTTTCTAACCACATGAGGAATTGCTATAGTTGGAAAAAGTCCGAGAAAGTTTGCTTGCTAACTTCGGGGGTGCTTGATAGTACGTGAGTGCCATTTAATTTCTTGTCTTGACACAGTGGGTGCACTTGTGCCTTGGTTTGAAGAACTTAAGGTAAGAAAGTGCAAAATAACCATGATTTGGGCCAAAATGTTAGGGTAGACAGCTAGAGTCCAAAATGTTCAAGTATTGGCCTTATACTGATTTTGGCATGCAGGTAATCGTTTAGTTTTAATTTGTTTTAATTTGCTTTTGGCATTGGCCTTTATAATTTGCTTATTTTGTTTTGATTGTTTTCCATTACCTATATCATATGTGATTTGGTATAAACGTTGGCACAAAACTTGTCTCAAAGACTAGAAGTATAGTAATATTCGATCTCCAAGGCCAATTTAAGTTGTGAAACAAACCAAAATATGTAATGCAGTATAGTTAAAACTAATTAAAAACTAGGAAAGTGAAAATCCAAGACAACACCAACAATGGATATGATGGAGTCATGGAGAGTAACAAAAGGTATCAAATTAAGGAAGACATATGGTGTACTGTAGATCTTAATTTCAATAGCAAACTATAGAGGAATATGAAGAAGTTCAATTATTCTACGTATGTGTGAATGACACCAGGCCAACTCAAACTACGTCCATCCTATCTTCGATCAGCTTCTCCTACATGATTCTGCAATTTTATTGGAAGGCAAACTGTTAATATTTCTGCATGCTATAATTAACTATCAACAAGAACATGATCGACGCAAGGAGCTAGCTATACCCTAGGAAGACATATACCAGTTGAATAATCAATTGTATAAGCAAATACATCATTTCAGCAACTTCGAGTATCATAATCAAGACATTAGAGAAAAAAACGTATCGTATAAGACTATGAGTCATTGCGGAAAAAAAGCTGGCCAAACTACTATAGTCATGAGATGACTAGAGAAAATCGATTGTGGTTTTAGGAGCATTATATATGCAGCCTTGATGGTATAATTTCAGAGAAAGGGTCTTTTAATGCCAATGATGATGAAGGTCATGCGCGGACAGGAAAATAAGACTTGTGCGTGTGTAATCAACAATATATAGGCAATTAATTTAGTTCCCTAATCAATTAATACATTTTTTTATTTTTTATTTTTTTGATAATAATCAGAAGATATTAAACTATCAGAATGTGGTTAGCTTCTTCAAAGAACCCTAGCTAATTGCTTGATAGTAAAAACTAATTAGCCATGACCGCTTGTACATGAAAATTTCATGGAATTAAGTCTTTTAACCATGAGAAACCCTAATTGCAGAAAAGCAAGGCGTTATGGCCATTGATAAAACTCATGAGAGAGAGAGAGAGGTATGTATGACATGCACTAAGCTGATCGATGAGAAAATCTATAGATCGAGTTGATGCACTAAAGACTAGGTTTATCACAAAGGAAAAAGTAAGTACGAGTTACACATTAACCACCTAATCACAAATGAAAAACAGTAGGTTCACAAATGAAAAACTAAGTGCTTCTAGTACAAACTAACCAGCTGAAAAACTAAGTGCTTCTAGTATAAACTAACCAACCAACCACGAAAAAAAGTGCCGGATAAATCTCTGCTTGTTGTTGTTCTCTTCTTCTAACGTTTCTTTGCAGGGCCGGCTCAACCTTATAGCAAAGTAGGCCTCCGCTTAGGGCGCCGTAGCCCAAGGGCCCCCCCACAATATAATCCAGTCATTGTCCACTACTCCACTATTGATTTATTAGTGGGGAAATAAAGAAAAAAATTAAAACCAAAACCCACTATTGTTTTTCATTTATTTTTCACTGTTGGATAAACGTTTTTATATTGGCAAATTGGAAACCATAAAATCACGTTAAAGTAGTGTTAAACACTTAAACTCCTTCAGTTCCCTCGCCTTCTCTAACAAAAAAATAACACACTTCAATACTAATTAAAGTTCTTCATCACCCCATGACAAATAATCAAGTATATATACGCCAACAATTCAATCTTACATATATCATTTTTTTGCCTTCTATATGATTTTCTCTATAATCTCGCTCTCTCTCTCTCAATATTTGTTTTATTTGGTGTATAATTATTCTGCAGTCTCTCTCTCTATATTCGCAATTCTTTGTTAAATAAATCTATTGAAGTTTCAAATTTGTGCGAAGACTATTCAAGAAAGAAAAAAGATAAAGTTTGGATCATATGAAATAACGTAAACAAATCAATAACATGTGTGAGAAAAAAAATAAAAAAGATATAACAATTTTTATTTGTTAAAGTAGTGTTAAACACTTAAACTCCTTCGGTTCCCTCGCCTTCTCCAACATAAAATAGCACACCTCCATAACTAATTAAAGTTCTTCATCACCCCATAATAAATAATTAAGTATAACATCAACAATTCAATCTTACCTATATCATTTTTTTTGTCTTCTATAGTTTTTCCCTATAATCTCTTTTCTTTCTATATTTGTATTATTTGGTGTAAAATTATTCTGCATTCTCTCTCTCTCTCTCTCTATTTGCAATTCTTTGTTAAATAAATCTATTAAAGTTTCAACTTTTTGCGAAAACTATTCAAGAAAGAAAAAAGAAAAAGCTGGGATCATATGAAATAATGTATACAAATCAATAAGATGTTGTGAGAAAATAAAATTAAAAAAGATGTAACAATTTTTATTTGTTAAAGTAGTGTTAAACACTTAAACTCCTTCGGTTCCCTTGCCTTCTCTAACAAAAAGTAGCACGCTTCCATAACTTATTAAAGTTCTTCATCACCCTATAACAAATAATCAAGTATATATAACGCCAACAATTCAATCTTACATATATCATATTTTTGCCTTTTATGGTTTTTCCTTATAATCTCTATTTCTTTCTGTATTTGTGTTTATTTGGTGTATAATTATTCTACATTCTCTCTCTATTTGCAATTTTTAGTTAAATAAATCAATTGAAGTTCAAGTTTGTGTGAAGACTATTCAAGAAAGACAAAAAGAGAAAGTTGGGATCATATGAAATAACGTAAACAAATTAATAAGATGTTGTGAGAAAAAAAATAATAATAAAAAAAAAAAATAACAAAAAAATATATATATGACATGCACTAAGCTGATCGATGAGAAAATCTATAAATCGAGTTCATGCACTAAAGACTAGGTTTATTACAAATGAAAAACGGTTTATTACAAATGAAAAACTACCAGTTACACATTAACCACCTAATTGCCAACTGAAAAACTAAGTAACAGCTAGCGCTAATCAGAAAAACAAGGTGGGATAGATCTCTTCTTCTTCTTCTTCTCTTCTTCTTACGTTTCTTTCATGAACTATTTTAAAGAAATTCCACAGAGACCTCAGTGCACCATATACAGCAACAACACCACTTACATATTCCAGTGGCTTTTCCATAAGAGAGTCGCCATAAGAGAGTCTGAAGTCTATGGACTTCAGACTATTGGCTGAGAATGTTTTTATCGATACCCCGTCCAATAGTTCAAAACATTGTTCAAAACATCACCTTTCAATGAAACTCCTCTTCTTCACCCTCTTCCTCACCCTCACCCTCTTCCTCACCCTCACTCTATCAACACGCCCTCCACCTCCACCTCCACCAACATCTCCATCTCCATCTCCACTCTCTCTACCACCTCCACCTCCACCTCCACCTCCACCTCCACCTTCTCTTTCATTTTGGCAACGAATCAAAAACCCACTTGAATGTATAAGTGTTTTTCTTGCTATGATAGGAACCATACTTGTGCCTTGTTTGAAGAACTTATTTTGAAGCCATAAAAGTCAAGGTAAAAAAGTGCAAACAACCAAGCATGCAGGTAATCGTTTAGTTTTAATTTGCTTATTGGACGGGGTAGTTCAAAACATTGTTCAAAACATCACCTTTCAACGAAGTCCATAGACTCTCTTATGGCGACTCTCTTATGGATTAATAATAGTAAGAGATCAGGGGCGGCTCAAGATAATCGGGGGCCCTAAGCAAAGTTCGGGAATCTTCTATGATTAATATATACTAATAAAATTTGTTATAACAAAATATATATATATAACAAAATAACAAATAAAATAACAAAATATATTATTATATTTTTATATATAACAAAATATAACAAATAACAAAATAACAAATAACAAATATAACAAAATATATATAACAAAATAACAAAATATATTATATATATAACAAAATAACAAATAAAATAACAAAATATATTATATATATAACAAAATAACAAATATATTTATTTATTTATTTTTATTTTTTTTATTATTATTATTTTTTTTCTCACAACATCTTATTGATTTGTTTACGTTATTTCATATGATCCCAACTTTCTCTTTTTGTCTTTCTTGAATAGTCTTCACACAAACTTGAACTTCAATTGATTTATTTAACTAAAAATTGCAAATAGAGAGAGAATGTAGAATAATTATACACCAAATAAACACAAATACAGAAAGAAATAGAGATTATAGGGAAAAACCATAAAAGGCAAAAATATGATATATGTAAGATTGAATTGTTGGCGTTATATATACTTGATTATTTGTTATAGGGTGATGAAGAACTTTAATAAGTTATGGAAGCGTGCTATTTTTTGTTAGAGAAGGCAAGGGAACCGAAGGAGTTTAAGTGTTTAACACTACTTTAACAAATAAAAATTGTTACATCTTTTTTAATTTTTTTTCTCTCACAACATCTTATTGATTTGTATACATTATTTCATATGATCCCAGCTTTTTCTTTTTTCTTTCTTGAATAGTCTTCGCAAAAAGTTGAAACTTTAATAGATTTATTTAACAAAGAATTGCAAATAGAGAGAGAGAGAGAGAGAGAGAGAATGCAGAATAATTTTACACCAAATAATACAAATATAGAAAGAAAATATATTATAGGGAAAAAATATAGAAGACAAAAAAAAAATGATATAGGTAAGATTGAATTGTTGATGTTATACTTAATTATTTATTATGGGGTGATGAAGAACTTTAATTAGTTATGGAGGTGTGATATTTTTTTACATTTGGAAGGCGAGGGAACCGAAGGAGTTTAAGTGTTTAACACTACTTTTAACAAATAAAAATTGTTATATCTTTTTATTTTTTTTTTCTCACACATGTTATTGATTTATTTACGTTATTTCATATGATCCAAACTTTATCTTTTTTTTCTTTCTTGAATAGTCTTCGCACAAATTTGAAACTTCAATAGATTTATTTAACAAAAGAATTCTTGAATATAGAGAGAGAGAGACTGAGAATAATTATACACCAAATAAAACAAATATTGAGAGAGAGAGAGAGAGCGAGATTATAGAGAAAAAAATCATATAGAAGGCAAAAAATGATATATGTAAGATTGAATTGTTGGCGATATATATACTGATTATTTGTCATGGGGTGATGAAGAACTTTAATTAGTATTGAAGTGTGTTATTTTTTTGTTAGAGAAGGCGAGGGAACTGAAGGAGTTTAAGTGTTTAACACTACTTTAACGTGATTTTATGGTTTCCAATTTGCCAATATAAAAATGTTTATCCAACAGTGAAAAATAAATGAAAAACAATAGTGGGTTTTGGTTTTAATTTTTTTCTTTATTTCCCCACTAATAAATCAATAGTGGAGTAGTGGACAATGAGTGGATTATATTGTGGGGGGCCCTAAGCGGAGGCCTACTTTGCTATAAGGTTGAGCCGCCCTGTAAGAGATGGTTAGTATTGAACTTGTTTGTCCTAAAATGGGAAAAAAATTGGTAAACAAACAATAATATATATTAATATCTTCAAAATGTCTACTTGCGCATTAATTTTTTGTTCGTTTGATCAATTATGGAACAGTACTTCTGCTAGTAAATCTTGAAATGCGAAGTTACATGTGTTAATATTCAGTCGTTTGATTAATTTTGGAATGGCGTTTGCTAGTAAATTAAATCACCTTGGCTCTCAAACTAATAAATAGACACTATTTCCACCATTTCAGCTAAAATAAGAAATACTGGAGAGGTATTTTGAGCGGACAAGGATGTGAAATTGAGTATCAGTCCCAATGTCCCTACTCCCATTGAAGAGATATGAAGTAAAAACTTAACAAGAAAATCGATACTCCCATTACTTTTCACGTACTATTACAAATCAACTTTTATTTCACAAAGAGAAAAGGAAAATAGAAAAGTAGAGGAGTAGAACAATATTTGGTTAAATCATTTATCATGTCCGCACATCATCTAATGATATGAACCTAGATGAAGCAATCTCTCGACGAGAACTGTAGAAATCCCATAGCACATGTAAGAAGCCTTCTACATGAGTAGAAAGGATCCATGGCTTACATAATAGAGCAGCTCCCTTGTTCCCTACAGAGGTTGATCAAGTGATTAGCACTAGCACTAGAGGGATATAACATAATAAAATAACTGCAAAATCCAACTAAAGATACCTCCTCTTTCTGTCATGATAATCGCTTATGGCTTCCTCGAATTTCAGCCACAGAGGACCCGTCAGTTGAAGATTCACATTCTCTGGCCCTCCAAGATAAGCTTGAACAACAAACTGGGGAGTTCTTTCCCTGTTTACAGCAAGAAAGCAGGTGATAAGAGAAAAGTTTAAATTGGTCAGGCACAGTGATTTAATGAAGTTACGTCAACACTCGGCAAGTACCTTCCTTCGTATTGGGATAACCAAACCAAATAAGCTGCAGCAAAGTACATTGAGACAAACGGGTTATAAAGATCCTCAACAGACTCAACACTGTATGCCTTGTAGCCCAAATCCCTGAGAAATTATATGGAAACATCAAACACAAATCAGAAGTGACCTGGTATTGCATCATTGCAGCAATAATAGAACCTGGACTTAAATGATAAAAACAATCCAAAAGGAAGTGGTAAACTTCTATTTTATCAATTTTCTTAGAAACAGAAAAAAAAGTTGGTTTTGGTTGCATGAACGTACTTGTGTAACCATAAGGCTTTGAGGTAGTCAATTCCCATAATTCCAGTACATGTTCCAACCCCATTAACAAAACGCATGCTACTTACCTCGGCAAGAGCACATAGAGCTGCCTGCAAAGAAGATGACTCTCAATTGAATAGAAGAAAACACATAAACTAAAAAGATTTTAAACAAAAATGGCAGAACCTGCATCTGCTCTTGCAATCCAAAATCTAACCATCTTGACAGATATGCATTGCAAGTGTTTGTGAACACAAATGGGGGCACAAAAAAAGAAAGAAACTACATTATTATATTGCATTCTTTAATCTATTGCACTTATCCCAGAAGGTTGGGGGGGGGCTGGGTTAATCTTGGAGTTGGCCTTCTTTCTCGCCATCGCATTTCACAACCACGCTAAACTACTCGGTCAAACAGCTTAAATTAGCCATTATCACACATCATAAGACTACAGAGGTGTATAGATTGTCATAGTATATATACATAAACAACTAGCAAACGATTGAAACGGGATCTAGCAAAAAATAGCGGCTCAAGAAATGGTAATATTCAATTAGTTTCAAACTTACTTTTTTTTTTTTCCCTTTCTTTTCATAAAGAAAACGTAGCAGAAAATTTTAAGGCCTAAGAAAAAGAGAGAGAAAGGGAGGCTGAACAATAGAAGCAAAGATCTCACACAACAGACAGGGGGTTTTGTAGGACTAGTAAAAGGAAATTTAAAAATATGACAACGGAACCAAAACACAACAACTATCCATGCTCTGGTGATGGTAGGACATTCAACACGTTGTTAATATAAATCAATTATAAGATCAGCAGAAACAAAGCAAGAGTTGGATTTGATTTAGGAGTATATTCTTTGTGTGAAATGTTGAGGATCAGATTTCCTCTGGATAAGAAATGTAGGATTTTTCGTCCAGTAAAGATCTTAAGAAAATCCTCATTCAGAACTTACAGGAACCAAATTTCTCAGACTGGCCTTTCAGATTGAAAATGGTCGGTAAGCAGATCAGATCCAACTCATTTATATCGTACACAAAAAGTAAAATGAGAGGAAGAAACAAAGGAGCAAATAACAAGGGAAATACAAAAAACATGCACGCACATACACACACAAGCCAAAGAATCAGCAGTATAGCCTAGCACGTAGTATCAGCCGTATACAAAAAAACAAATATGTGGTGTTTTGGGTTTGAAGTTTGAACATACAGGTTTGATTTCTCCTGCACTGAAGTGTTTGGAAACAATGATTTCAGCAACTGCCTGCAAATGTACACAGAGTCGCAAATGCTGTTAATATGATTAAACCTTTATTGTTTTCCTTTTTTTTTTATACCATTACTATTCCACTAAACAAAAAAATGCAAAGGAAACAAAAACATATTGAAACATATCAAATTATCCATTACAGGTTTTCATGACAAAATTAAGTAGGGAAGTGCCTGCAATATTCCCGAAGGTTTCAGGTACAAATGCTATCAATCTAAGCATAAAGGACTGGTATCATATATTCAAACATTGCAAAATCAGGTGTTGGGAGCAGTTATAGGTGTCACTATAGGTTAAGGAGGAGTTTTCGTTAGGAATTTTATGGCAAGTGGATGCTGGACAGATGGTAAAAGTTTAGGAGAACAAGTTAGTGAAAGATTCGAGTTTGTTAGTATTAAGGATTCTCCTTCTGTAAATATCTTTCTAGAAGGATAAAATGATGTTTGATTTTGCCACTTGTGTGCTTTGGAGGGGGGGGAGGACTACTATACCTTCAGTTCATGCCGGGAGAGGTATGGTCTCTCCTCTGCATCAAGAGAAAATTGTACTTTTCCTCGTTTCTCTCCAGACTTTACCCACTCTTTAAGGACATTAGAGTGCTTCCACAAGTCTTCCATGTCTTCTGGAGATGCTCTTGAATCCCAATATTTCCATGCATCACCTACTTTTGCATTGTCATAAAGTAAAATCCTATTAAAAAGGACCGTATATATAATATAATAACAAAAACTGGACTTCTAGTCACAAACATGACAATATATATGTATATAAATTCAGCTATATGAGTTTTACATAGCACAAGAACTAAAGCAAGTCATGATTTAGACATAAAAAGAAAGTGATTCTCTCTACTTTTCCTAACAGAATCTTACTATCATGAATTGGATTCTAACTTCATTACCATAGCATCATTATCTTAGGTCTAGTGTTAATACCTTCTCACAGCAATTCACCTCTAAATAAATATAGAGAGAATCTCTTTAACAACATTAGAAAGTTGTACCCAGAATTTTCCTTGTAACTTCCTTTAAAAGATGAAAAAATCAAAAAACAATTACCTGTCTTTTGGGTTACAGATACAACTGGAGTAGGGTCATTGGGGACTGAAGAGTGACTGTCAATATTCTTTCTGCATAATAATCAGAAAAATAGGTATCAGCAACCTACAACATGGACCAAAGCTGTTGCTCTTGAAATATATTGGACAAAAGGGAAGAGCATATGCTCTAGAATTTCAGGTACTAAACAAAATGCAAGATAAAATAAGAAAAGAGTTAACCAAAACAACCTTCTGGTTGGAAGGTTTTGCTTGACTGAAAGATAGCGTTGCCAATAATCCAAAGTTGACTTGTGAGCTGCTTTCTTTGGGCCAAATCTGTAAGCCCTGACCACAAACTCTTCATTTCTTTCTCTGCAAGAATCAGATCAAAATTATCAATTCCAATAAGGATACTGCAATCTACCTAATGAGCCGGTATAGGGGGCCTTTCATTGCTAGATATCATATTTTCTGTCAGAATTATAGTTCATCTCCACAATTCATGTTATAATAACTTGAAGAAAAAAGAAAATCTCAACCTCACTTTTTAATAGTTTTAACTACTCAGAAATGTCAGGGAAAGTTTAACTCCTGAAAAAATGAACTTAGGAAGCAGATTTGAGTGCTAGAAGAACAAGAATATCTAAAACGGACAGTATAACTCTTAAGGAGGTGTCTAGGGCGGAAGGTCCTACTCCTAAAATCATGGAGTTGAGTGGCATAAACAACACATTGTGCTACAAATGAAAGTTAAAAGTGAAATACTGAACTCATATTTGCAAAAGAATTACACTCTTGAGAGTCCATCCCAATCACAGAACAAAACGGTTAAACTTAAGAAGAGGAAGCTTATTATATACAGCTAGAGTAAAATCATAAGCAATTGCAGACATACTTCCCCTCAAAATTTGACAGCCACTTTAAGTAAGCAGCTCCAAAATACACGCTTATTAAAGGTCTGTACAGCATCGTTGGATCCCCTTTTATTTCATATTCCCCGTAGCCCATCTCACTGCAAATATTTTTAAAATTTGACGTAGTGAAAAACACAAAAGGAAGTATGAACTTTTTGAACAGTTTCACATATCCAAATTGGGGTCAGTTCATCCATGTTCTACCTGACAAGCCATTCAGCAGTTTTTGGCAGAATCTGCATGATTCCCAAAGCAGCATCCTTGACCTTTTTATTATAGCGTGTTGTAAAGGGTTGTCGGTCACTCTCAAGTTCCGCAATGGCGCAAATCATTTCCTGCTGATTACAATTATATAATCGTTATTGAATGAGGAGTTAAATAGAAATGTGCAAACAAAAATGAAAGGATCTAGTCTATAGAATAATTTTACTACTGAAACAAGCGCAAGGAAAATTTGGAAGCTTAAAGTTCTCTCTTTCTGTGTCACGGTTCACACTTTTGAGCCTACATTCATGCTCTACTGCTCAAATTGCTTGATTAGTGATTTTTTTTAATTAAAAACAGAGAGGCAATTGTTTTACAAGACAGAGGGCAAGCATGAAGCCTATATACACTTTTCAAATAACAAACTACTATGTCAAGCATTCAGTGAACCTATATCTTATAGAATGTTTTCTCAAATTCAAATTTAGAAGCCTATAGTTTGTCGTAATTAAGGTACTCCACACAGTTCTCATGCAACATAAATTAGTAAAGTTCAGCTAGCTTATAGAGATGATAAGGTTTTTTCATACTAAGTATGTACATACACAATTACACACTGATGCAAAACAAACAAAAACTGATGAAATCAATAAAGATATATTACCTGATCGATTTGTGACATGAAATGCCTGCAGACAATAATGTCAACTACAGCCTGGTAGTAGACCAGGATAAAAATTCAGTGTCAGGAAGTATATATGTACATGTATAGAATCAAAAAACGTTGGCATGTAACACTTACCCTCATCTCAGTCTGTGTGAGATAAGCTTGTCCATCGGGATCACGTGACATGTGAACATTGTTTCCTCTATCTTCCCCAGCCTCAATCCACTCATTGCTTACCTCAGGGTCCATCCACATTGCTTCCATGTCCTTTTCTCCAAGGCAATCTTCCCAGTACTTGAAGCTCATACTTGCAATATACTAAAACTTTCAACGCATCTATCAACAAAACAATCATCATATATAACTCTATGCATTGCATCGAAACATCAACAAAGCCACGTAAACAATGTCATGCAAACTATAGATATTAAAATGCAGAGAAACACACGTACGTACCAGCAGCAGCAACAGCAAGATAATAGGGAAACGAGGTACGAGAATATTTTTAAAGAAAGAAACGAAAACGGCAGCAAAAAGTGCAAAGCCTTTTTTGTTTAAGATTGAATGAGAAATGAGTTCTTACCTAAATATGTGCCAACTTGAGGTGGCATTCGTGGGTGGACACAGTTGTTGTCCTATACATCCGTTTTTTGACACGTGTTTAATGATCAAACAAATATTTTCTTTTTATTAGACGCAAATATGTATGGGCCGGGACTATGAACTAAACAATTGAACCATGACAAATGATACATGGGCTACTTTCCTACTTCCTAGTACACACACTGCTCTAAAAATGGGTCTAGCGGTCTCTAGCAGCTAGCGGCCCAACCGACTCGCCTAGGCCCAAGTTGGTTTAAAAAATCAGTTGATCGACTAGACGGGTCTAGGCGGACCGATTAGGCTGGTCTAGACGGCCTCTAGGCGGTCCAGTCATTTTTTTTTAATGATTAAATATCGAAAATTAAAGGCCCGTGTAGGCTTAAGATTTGAATGAGTTTAAAAAACTAAAGTCTAATGTAAATTATATGCCGCTATAACAAAGAGTATGTTTTTATATGAAGTCGATATTTTTCAACTATTATGCATTTTTGTAATAAATATATTTGTTTGTGTTTATTTTTTGAGTTATGGTAAATAATTTTCTTCATTTCTTGTAGTATAGATGTGTATTACTATATATATTAGGGAAAAAAACCGCTTAGCATCTAGCCCGTCTAGACACTGCTTAGAAGGCCTAGGCACTCTCCCACCGCCCGACTACCACCTAGCGTTTTTTAGAACACTGGTTGTGTAGCATGTAGCGTCTATACCTCGCGTGGATACTCATATATCAGGAATGTTATTGCAACAACGGTCCTGAAAATATAGCCTGGCTGTTGGTCACTAACCTTGCTCTAAAGTCCAAAACGATCGAGTGCCAATGGCAATGCAAGACCGAGTGCCAGACATTCGAATTTCTCCAGATTTGTGGCACCAGATGGGGTGTGAAATATGAACAAAGTCCCAAACAAAGTGACACCTAAGCATTTTGCCTGTACTGTTTTGGGCGTTGGTGGATAGTGGGCTTTTGGGTCCGAAAATATAAAAGCAGATACCTTGAAATATAAAAGAAATATTATGTATGTATGCAGTAAGCAGATACCATTACTGAGATACTAAACATTCCGCAGTATGCAGTAACATTGTGCCTAGGCCTGTACTGGTTTCAGCATTAAAAATAAATAAATAAATGTACATGTATCAGTAGTATGCAGTATGTCATCACCTCAAACAACAATGGACTGTGGGGTAGAGAATATAGTGGACCTATTTTTAGAGGGGTCCTGAATCAAAATCCAATCTTACATTGAGCCTGATCTATTGAAATCTCTATTCAGAACAAATATTTCTACAATCCCCGCAGTATGAAATTAGAATTATGTAATCCCTATGGAATTAATATGTACCCAGACTTGCAAAGATGGTGATGGTGGCACACACATCAAGCAGATACCTTGAAAAATGTCATGCCCACCACATCTCCTTCAACATGTGCTGAATTGCAAACTTGCAACATCCAAACAAATCTTCCAATAAGCTGGCAATCACAATGGTATTAATTCTCTCTAATCACCAGATCTATAGATAGAGAGTACTTCCCATTCTCTTGGCACCATAAACAACATCCGGACACTGCATG
Organism: Coptis chinensis; assembly: GCF_015680905.1. NCBI lineage: Eukaryota > Viridiplantae > Streptophyta > Magnoliopsida > Ranunculales > Ranunculaceae > Coptis > Coptis chinensis. The sequence continues at coordinate 84,291,807 of NC_141464.1, forward strand.
TTCACCATTTTGGCAGGGCTGGTTCTATCCTATAGCAAAATAAACAGTTCGCTTATAGCCCGCAGTCCAAGGAGCCCAATATATCATTGCCCACCTACAGTACTAAGTATATTATTTGTTTTTCATTTATTTTAATCTATTAAATAAACGATTTTACATTGAAAAATTGAAATTATAAAATCGCATTAAAATCCTTCGTTTCCCTCGCATTTTCGCCTTCTCCAATAAATAAACATGCATGCCTCCATAACTAATTAAACTTCTTCATCACCCTATGACAATTTATCAAATTGAAGCCAACACTTCAATTTTATCTCTATCATTTTTTTACCTTATTTGGTTTTTCTATATTGTTTAATTTGGTGTAGAACTCTCTCTCTCTTTTGTGTAATTTTTTGTTAAATAAATCTATTGAAATTTAAATTTTATGACATTGTTGTTTGGCCATGATCTGCTACGATGTTATAGGTGTAGGACATTTTTTTATTATTCCACTCTTCCTCATGTATTTATGGTGTTTTGTCTTGGATATCTCTATATGTTGTATGTGAAAATCTCCCTCACAACACTCCTATATTTATATTTCATTTTGTATTTATGTTCTTTTTATCAATAAAGTTAAATTAAAAAAATGGAGAGACTATTAAAGAAAGAAAAAATAAAATATTATGATCAATTTTTATAATAATTGTTATCTTCTAAATTTTTTGTTATAAAAAAAATAAACGTTTATTTTATTTTATTTTTTATTAGCAAGCATGTTTTAACTCTTTGATGTTGGCGGGGTTCGACCCCCATACTTCTGGTATCATCACCCAAAGATTTTATCGACTCTACTAGTCGGCACCTCAAAAAAAAAAAAAAATGTTTGTGGAAGAGACTATTCAAGGAAAAAAAAATGTTAGGATCAATTTTTACAATAATTATTATATTCTAATTTTTTTTGTTAAATAAACTAAGGCGTTTGCATTCATATAAAATAACATAAACAAATCATATCGATCTATAAGATGTAACAATTTTATTATAACTTTGCTTAGGGCCCCGATTGTCTTGAGCCGCCCCTACCGTTTTCCTACGGGCATAATCAGTGTGGACGACAGTATCACGTACAACGTCCTCTAAGAAGGTCTTTAAGACACCTCTCCCTTCTTCATAAATTTGGTTGCTAATACGCTTCACTGCTCCACATCGTGTCCAACATCGGAAATCAAACATGCTAATTCCCCGGATGCTATATCTCTACGCATCTTACTATGCCTTTTTACTCCACCCTTGCCAAACCCTTTCGCTCCTTTGCCTCTTCCTTTGCTTCCTCCAACATTCATTTTGCCTTCTCCTACTTTTCTTTTGCCTTCTTTTATTTTATTTTGCTTCACTTGGTCACCATCTATGGCTTCCGTCGTACTATCAGGATGTGATCTGAGAATGGCCTCAACCTATTCAAGCGAATGGCCAATTGCAGGAGGTGAAACAGATGAGAGTATCCTCTCGTCCCCCTCTACTTCTTGCCTCACACTCTGCTTAACATAAAAAAGCATATATACTTCTTGATCAAGAACCCATAACTCAGAGACAATTGAATTATGCAAAAACAGAAAAATGTGTTCTTCCTTCAAACCATTTACTTAGTGATAATACGGTCAACTAATATAAGGAACACTTACACGAGCATCATCGATGTGGTGCCAGCAACCATTAGACTTGAGAAAACAAGTATAATGACCATCATCCATGGTGAGTCTACCATGTATAACTCCTCCTTGCAAATCATAGTTGCTAACCTACAATAATTCAAAGAAAAATATTTATAAAAAGTATAAAAATAAAAACAAAACTGAAATTTGAAAAGTGACTTTACCCCATCAACCAATGGTGTCATATCAAGAATAGATGGAAACACATAATGTCCATGAATTTTATTGTGGCTTTGAGTCCATCTACCCACCTGAAAAGCAATAAAGTCTGGTAGTGCTATCAACTCCTCTTCTCGTCTTACTTCTACATATGCTTTGCACTTTGGGCATTTAGTTGTAGTACTTCCTTTGGAAGGCAATATTTGTAGTGATTCAAATATATTCATGTTTGGACCCATCTCCAAGTGAATTGCGGTAGACACTTCATTTTTAGTATTTGTGTCATGACACTGGGGAATGATGTCTGCACTCTGCACAACAGATCAGATACATGAAGTCAATCTTGCAACAAACCTAAGGATACTAATCACAAACATTGCATGCATTATGTGAAATTTTATGGTTAAACTATAAATAAATAAATGTATTGAAAATGACAAAATCGGGACAAACGTATATTTCTAGCGGTGTGGTATTGGCTTTGCAATAGTTTAACATACCAAGCCAATTCTAGATTAGGTCCATGGGATAATCCTTTATAAGAGTGTTTCAATCAACCTATGAAAATATTTTTTACCAAGAAATTGATTACCAATTCACTATGAGAGGTTAGATGGTCAAATACAAACTGAGACTTTCTCTTACTTGGTAGACTTTTTCCAAAGGAAAGTGACAGGATGGAAATCAAAGGTTTTGTCCCAAGTAGTAAGGACTACTCTGATAAAGAGTTTAGAGCAAACTGTCTCTATTTATGCTATGGGTTTTATAAATTACCTGTGAAAATCACTAATAGTTTGGACAAGATAAATAGGGATTTTTGGTGGAATGGGTCTACTGAATCTAATGTCTTACATACTCTGAGGCCTGAGCTGGGACAAGTTGTGCATATCAAAATGCTAGGGAGGTCTGGGTTTTAGGAAGACAAGGGAGATGAATATAACCATGTTAGGAAAATACTATTGGAGGTTACTGGCTGATTCTGAGTCTCTTTGGGGATTGGACCAGGTATTTTAACAATAACTATGCTTGGCAATGGGGAAGGAAAGAAACAGGGGCTACAAAGGGCAAGACATCCTTTTTCTGGAGAGGTATCATCAATGCTATGAAAGAAATAAAGGGGGTTTGGTTTGGAAAGTTGGGGATGGAAGTAAGATCTCTATCATTTTGAACCTTGGATTATTAATAACAACTCTCCCATGTACTTGGGAGATCAGGTGTTTCCAGGTTATAACCCTGACATTCGAGAGGGGGATCAAGTTATTGACACCTACAATTCAAAGTGGAATCATGACAGACTAGGAGAATTGTTTCTTGAGTCAATATGTAAGAGAATTGTTTCAGAAAAGTTCAATATGGAGACTAAAGACAAAATCATTTGGTTTGGAACCCAAAAATCATTCAGTAAAGTCAACATATAAACATCTTACTAGGGAGTATGAGTTGGGAGAATGTTTTATGGGAGAAGAAAGAGAAAGCGCCGGGTCACTTTGGCAAGGCTAAGTTGAAATTGGTCGCTACCAAGGCAAGGAGGTCGGCCCAAGGCAAGACTAATTGGGGCTTGATGAGTCGGTTTTGGCAAAGATTTGTCAGATCCGTATGTTTTCTATAAAGAAAAGTCTCCAATCATTTTGGAAACTATAGACACGAATATGCACACATGTTGTACAATATAAACACTTTTATAACACAAAAACCATATCAATCAAGCAATATAAAATTTTTCTTCTCCGGTAGACGTAGGTTGCAGCATTGACACCGAACCACAATAAATCACTGTGTTTTGTTTGTTTAATTAGGTGTTTAATTCTAGATGTTCAAATACTAATGCCAAGACCATTAGGAAAATATAGAAGCTAGGGTTCAGGAGCCCAACAATTCCTATGGGAAGCTTATATTGGAGGGCTACCCACTGAAGAGGTAGCTTGGAAACAGATGATCACTAGATGATCCATTGTGAATGGGCTAGACAACTTTGGTTTGGTTCCCAGACTAGGATGAGAACTGAGTTTCAGAATGATAGGACTCTGAAAACTTGGATTGAAATTTTGTGAATTGGAGTACAGAGAAGGAAAATCCAGACCTCAAGTTTGCAGGATTGTTATCCTATTGCAATTCGAAATTCGTTCCAATTAGGGAGATCATCAACACATAGAAGTTATATTATATTATTTCTCAATCAATCTCTTAACCGATTCAGGTATTCGTATTGCTTTCAAACCTCAAAGTTGAATTTTTTATTCAGCAATTGAATATACGAAGAAACTTTGTCTGTTAAATTCATATTTTTTATTTGGTTTAGTTAAAAGATTGTTTCTTTATCACCATATCACCATGGCCTAGAAACTATGTCTGTTAAATTCATATTCTTTATTTGGTTTAGTTAAAAGATTGTTTCTTTATCACCATATCACCATGGCCTAGAAACTTTGTCTGTTAAATTCATATTCTTTATTTGGTTTAGTTAAAAGATTGTTTCTTTATCACCATATCACCATGGCCTAATGTCTGTGTTTTTTTTTTCTTCGATCAGCACTCAGTGCCAAGTGGTATATACTAGTTTTGCCATTCTCTTTGCACCATGAAAAAGATTGACAAATCAGACCCATTCTGGCACCGTGCCAATGTCAGAAACAACACTCCAACTCTCGCCCAGGTACAATAATATCCAGCTCATTTTCATATCTATATATAACAACCTTGAGATAATAATATCATAGAGATTCATTGGTTACCCTACCAATTAGATCATCATCACAACAGCGTCTATATAGCAGGGGCTCATCCATGTGGATGTTACACTCAATGAAAAGCAATGTAAATGATGATTGACACAGGTGCTTTTGAAATAGTATCGGAATGGCATTACGTTATACTGCCAAGGCAAAGGTGTATACAAGGGTTTCTAGGCATCCACTTTCCAAAAACGGATGCATATCGGAAAATACCAGTTGCCTTTTGGTCCAATAACTTATAACTATAAATAGTATATCTGGTTCCTAAAACCGATATATTGTAAACTACTGGTGATGTTTTTGGATACTGTGGAGTGGTTTTCTAGGAATGAGAAGACCAATTTCACCTCATTTACACCAAATGATTTCAAGGTCGTCCTTGGTGTTGATTTTCTTACTCGGGAAAGACTCAAGAGCCTTGTCAATGTCATTTATGAAGTCTGTGGCTCTCCTCTTAGCATTTGTAATTGTGGACTTCTCTCTTAGCTTTTGATTGCCATACTCAATGTGATAGGTTCCTCCTAATAATAGCATAATTAGGCTTTGGTCCAAAAATGATCGTTTATTAGGTTTGGTCCTCCTGACCGTGAGTTGACTAACTATGGGCGTTAGTCAATCTCCTATCATTATCCTATTACCCACAATACCCCTCCACGTGCCTTATGCGTGAGTCATAAGTAAACATAAATTAGGTTTTGGTCTTTCTGAAAATATCTTTGTTTAGGTTTTGGTCCTTCTGCAGTAAAAGTTGATGCCAAGACACTGGGTCAGGATGTAATTCTAAGCATAAGGAAGATAGTTCCAACATTTCGAAAGAAAAGAATGGGGAGAGTATACTTGGCAGATGTAACAGATGTGAAGCACATACTCAAGGATTTGAATTCAAAGGAAAACACTACCACTATTTTGTAGAATCTTTAAGTCTGTGAAATTCTTTAAATATAAAGTGTGGAAAATAAGTTAAGGCATTTATACAATTGACGAAACACATGTATGATGTTGTGAAACTCACGTGATTTTTTAATACCGAACCCAAAATAATTAACTGCTGCACGTCATTTTGCTACGGTACCACACACCGCCTACAGCAGGACAGAAGACAATTTTGCTGGCATTTTGCTGTTGTTGTCAATCATAACTTAGAGACGATTTTTCACCTCTTTTTATAACCAAATCATATGTTCTAGTGGCATCAAATTTCAACCCACCCAGACAACAGAACCTGGGACTTTGAAATTTACAATGGCAGAGATATACAAGGCTACCTGGAACTTTGCTCCTTCCTTCATGATAGGACAAGGTGATTTTGGCACAGTCTACAAGGGAAGACTGGATGACGGCACCTTTGTTGCAGTAAAACGTGCAGAAAAGGTCAGATTTTCTAGAGTTTGTTCAGTTTTATTCCGACAATTGAATGAGATAGAAGATGGACATGACTCTATTTTTGCATTTCTTGACAGAATGTGTATGATAAGCATTTGGGTGTGGAGTTCCAAAGCGAGATAAAAATGTTAGCACGTGTAGAGCATTTGAATTTGGTCAGGTTCCATGGGTATTTGGAGAACGAAGATGAAAAATTTGTCGTAGAAGAGTATGTTCCTAATGGAACTCTGAGGGAACGTTTGGATTGTGAGCCTTCTGCTTTGACTGCATGCTCTTTCAGCCATTGTCTTTAAAATTTTACTTTTTTTTCTTCTGTAGCAACTTAAAGGTTCAATGGGTCAAGTACAGGTTTAGATGGTAACATTCTGGACCTTGCTGCACGGTTGGATATTGCAATCGATGTTGCTCATGCAGTTACCTATCTCCATATGTATACAGGCACGGGTTTATTGCAATTTATTTTATTTTCTTTCAATGTCGATGTTGGAGAATCCATAGAGTGTTTAATTGGTGTAGTGAACATGGGCTGAAAGAAATGAGGTGGTGTGACTGTTTGGTTTGCAGATCACCCTATCATCCACAGAGATATCAAGTCTTCAAATATCCTTCTTACAGAGAACCTTCAAGCCAAGGTGGCTGACTTTGGGTTTGCTCGCTTGGCAGCTGACAGTGATACAGGTGCCACTCATGTATCTACTCAGGTTAAAGGAACAGCCGGATATTTAGACCCAGAGTACCTAAGAACCTATCAACTGACTGAGAAGAGTGATGTTTACTCCTTTGGTGTGTTGCTGGTGGAACTAGTGTCAGGCAGGCGTCCTATTGAGCCCAAAAGGGAACTCAAGGAACGGATAACAACAAGATGGGTATGGCCCTTTTTCTTTTTCTTTTCCGAATTCAAGAGACGTAAAGAACTCCATTTGGCATGTAAAATTTGAAGGAATCTTAATAATGTGGATTATTGAGCATGCAGTCAATGAAGAAATTCACTGATGGAGACGGAATCCTAACATTGGACCCAATGCTGCTACGGAATCCTTCAACTAACCTAGCAGTAGAAAAGATTCTAGAGCTGGCCCTGCAATGCTTAGCTCCAACGAGACAGGGCCGACCAAGCATGAGGAGGTGTGCTGAGATTCTTTGCAGCGTCCGTAAAGATTTCAGAGAACTTTCTGCTTCAAACTTGCGGCCACTTTCTTCTCTTTCCCAGAGGTCTGCTTCTATTATAGAAGATTAAGTGATCAGCTATCCAGTGCTGGACAAACTTATTAAGAGTACTTCCTTGAGGAAAACGTGTAATTTGCAAAAGAAATTGCTTACCTCGCCTTTTCATGATATCATGATCCACTGGCCAATCGCCTATATCTTGGCATCAACTTTTACTGCAGAAGGACCAAAACCTAAACGAAGATATTTTCAGAAGGACCAAAAACTAATTTATGTTTACTCAGCTCACGTGTAAGGCACGTGGAGGGGTATTGTGGGTAATAGGAAAATCATAGGAGATTGACTAACGCCCATAGTTAGTCAACCCGGTCAACTCACGGTTAGAAGGACCAAAACCTAATAAATGATCATTTTTGGACCAAAGCCTAATTATGCTATTATTAGGAGGACCAAAACCTAAAAGCCCCTTATATGTCACTGCTTTTAACTGTTTGACTTTGATTTTTTTTTTTTTTTTAAATGGTATGATTATCAATAATTTATTGTTATTGCTTATAAAGTTCTTGTTGACTTCTTATAGGGAATTGGTGCGCTCAGGTAGTTATCTTGATATTCCTTCTGTCCAAAACAAGTGCTTAACTTCTCCTAGTTTGATCGTGTGTGAAAAGCATGGTGCAAAAAGGTGAGATATCTTTTTTTCTCTTTCTGTTTTAGTGTTATGAAACTGTTCTGAGATTTGAATGGCTCATTTTATTTAAATGACATTTTTTTTTCTCATAATAATACTTGTGATGCAAATTTGCTTCTTGATTTATTTGTATTTTCCATGCTTGAATGGCTGAATATTTTTAAATGAGATTTTGTTTTTCTCAGTATAATACCTGTTGATGCAAAATTGTTTCTTGATTTGTTGCCATTATCCTTACCTGCGTTTTTAAACTTCTTTTAGATGTCTACCTCTTCGTCACCTTCTTACCTCTAAATAGCCATAAATAATTAAATAGTACCTTTCTGTCTAAATTACTAATTTATTATTTGATGGACTAATTGACCGATGATAATTTATCCAGATAGTTTGGTCATAAAAATTTAGTTTATGTACTGTGACACCCCAAAATCCAAATAACAATCAGTCAGCTGGTCTGACATGTCAGGATATCTTGGAATACATGCAAACAATCAAATGAGAGAGAAATCTTATCTTTCTCCCATTTAGAGATACCAAATGGTCAAAATGATAATCTATTATTAGGCATATAACCAAACCATAGCAATATAAGATAATAATACGTGGACTAGTTCCCTGGCTTCCTGGATCCATCACCTGTTCCTAAGTCTGCATAGCATAAATATTTTTTTTAACATAAGGTAGAAGGGGCTCAATCCTAATCAATCCAACTCTCTCCTGTCCTTCAACAGTTGCTTTAAGAGAGAGTTAATCATAATGAGGCACATTTTGCAAAAGTCGGACACGTAGCCCGACATCAAGCGAACGCTGGGCACTGATGAGAACTAACTTTGATCGATAACTCGTTTCGTTTTGGCTGCTGTTTCTGATGAGTGATGAGAACTAATGCCCATTCGCAATCAGGATAACCAATACTAACAATTATGAATGATGTGAAACTGGTTTTCTTGGGAAGGGGTACTTCTTGCCACTGCATCTTTGCATTAGTTCTTGTGTGCTGTGTTGCTTTCACAATTCACCCATCCCTCTGTTGGTTTCTCACTACTGTAGTTTCATCTGTCTTGTTATGTCTCATTCTTTATCTGTCTGGGACATACTTTGAATTGTTTTTCAAGGTTCGAGATTAACTATACCATCTCATTTATGCCAAATGATTTCAAGGTCATCCTCGGTGTTGATTTTCTTTGTCGGGCAAGACTCAAGGGCCTTGTTAATGTCATTTATGAATTCTGTGGCTCTCGTCGGGAAAGCCCACGTTTCCTCATGCTCACAAAACGAGAAAAATAAAGAAGCAAAACAGAACTGTACGCGTACCCCTACAGCAAGGGAATGCTGGGCTAACCGCCTTACCTTGTCCGTGAATTGTTTATGATAGCTAACCCTGTTTGTTAATTTTGAGTTTTTCAGTAATTGTTTTTGATAGCCAGCCCTGTTCGTTTTTAGCTGTTGTTTATAATGAAAATTAATACAAGTTCCCGCAATCAAAGTAACCAAAACTAACAGTTTTGAATGGCGTGAGAATGCTTGATTCAATGGTATTGTAATCGTGCTCATAGGAAAAGTGTTTTTTTGGCCGAAAATGGTTCTTTGACAGGTTATTGACACGAATATACAGAATCCCTTGGGGAAATTGAAGTGCAGGCGCAACTCCAAGTATCCGTAATTGCGGAATTCTCTCTTAGCTTTTGATTGCTAAACTTAATGTTATGGGGTCCTCATTTGTTTTGGTGTTATATGTCAGTATGTCACTGCTTTTTACGAATTGAATCTTCTTTGTTTTTTATATTATAATCAGTAATTATCTTATTGCTTATAAAATACTTCTTGGCTTCTCATAGGGAATTGATGCACTCAGGTAGTTAGTTTGATATTCTTTATGTTCAATACAAGAGCATAACTTATCCTAGTTTGATTGTGTGTGAAAAGCATGGTGTGAAAAGGCGATACCCCCTTCTAAGTCTTTGTTTATTACCGTTATGAAACTCTTCTGGGACTCAAATGGCTAAATATTCCCATGTTGTAAGATTTCAAATGAGATTTTATTTATTATTATTATTATTATTATTTTTTTCTAGTGGAAATTTTATTGATAATGATAACGAGTTTTACAAATAATTAGGACAATCGTGCAACAAGCTGCGCCACAAGTCTTTTCTGAATGACAAATCCTATTCTCATAAATACAAACTCGTTAGAATCAGCTATCATTACGTTACAGTCCATAACTTTCTGCAATCTCTTAAGGAGCTCAACAGATTGTTATGCCAAGAAACCAAAAGTGTCAAAACTGAACGGAATGAAACAATGTTGGTTAGCTCTACAAGCCTCATCGTGTTTCTCAATCTTTCATGCTGCTGCTTTATTAGCTGCTTCTCCCACCTCAAAGATTCCATTCCCAAGCCCTACCAACGGAGAGGCTCCAGTTATATCAACACATGCATGCCTCCCCTCAGACCAACTGTAGATCAATACATCCGCAGGCCGAAGTGTCGATCTTCCCTCATTCGGATCAATGAGAAAATTCAAGAGAGCCTCCTTCTTTACTTATACCCCAGCCCTCCAAAATGCATCACATAAAATATCTCTAACATGATCATGTCTGTATTTGAAATCTGGAAAATGTCTACAATGTGCTGCATAGTCCCCGAAAACATCTAGTCTATTCTTTTTGTAAACAGGGCATAGACCACCATCAGAGTACAAAAGAATCATGAGACGGTACCGGAGAATAGAACGATACTCCACTGCCGACACACGCTGTCCAAGTCCCTCCACCGGAATAGCAAGTAGAAAATCGTTTGTGTGTTCTGACTGCAAGCATCCAATGACTGCTTTCTGACGAGCAGATAACCCAAACTCTCTCTCAAGACCAGCAACAATCTTACCATAGAACGCTTCCGCCAAAACTTTTTGTGGTTTTGAGGGGAATGTGGTTCTGAAGCAAAAGTAGAGACATCAGTGGCACAATAACTGAGATTTTTTTATTTTTTTGCATTAACTTCACTTTTCAAATTGTTTCTCATTCTAATGTTAGTGATGCAAAATTGCTTCTTGATTTGTTGCCATTTTTAATGCTTGCCTTCTTAACTTTTGTTTTGATGTCTACCTCCTATGTCACTTTATTACCCCTTAGTGTCCATAAATATTACCTTTCTGTCTAAATTACTACTTTATTATTCGATGGACTAATTGATGATTAATATAACTTATCAAGATATTATGATTTTAAAATTTTAAAATTTTATTTTATGTACTGTGACACTTGAAAATCCAAACAACGATCAGCCGACTGGTCTGACATTTCAGGATATCTTGGAGTAGATGCAAACAGGCAAATGAGAGAAATCTTATTTTCTCCCATTTAGAGATACAAAACGGTAAAAATGATAATTAATGAGTTATATTCAAACCACAGCAATATCATATATTAATACATAGACTAGTTCCCTGGCTCCCTGGGAGTCATTATTGTGCCGCAAGCTGCATATCTTAAATATTTTAGTAAGTGGTAACATAAGGTAGAAGGGGTTCAATCCTAATCATCCACCTATGTCTTATCCTTCAACAGTTGCTTAAAGAGACATTTAGCCATAGTGAGGCACATTTTACGAAAGTCGAACACGTAGCCCAACATTAAGCCATTAAGCGAATGCTGGGCACTCTCGTCATTTTTTAGTTTTTTCGTTCCAGTTTTGATAGATAACACATTTCTCTTTTAGCTGCTGCTTCTGATGAAAACTAATACACGTTTCCACATTCAAATTAACCAGTACTAACAATATTGAATGATGTGATTTTTTTTTTTAGTTGTAGCAGTACTCTTCACCACTGCATCTTTGTCAGTTTTCGTGTGTAAGTGTGTTGCGTTGCTTCCACCCATCCCTCTGTTGGTTTCTCACTACTGTAGTTTCATCTGTCTCGTTATGTCTCATTCTTTGTCTGTGTGGAAGCTTCATTAGTAGTTGACCTGTCCATCCATAATGCACATGGTTTCAAGGTTTTTTGAGTCGGTGTACTGCAATGGAAATTTTGTGTTGTTTTTGGATGTTCTTGGATTTGCCTGGTGGTTTTGCTCCAATTCCACACTGTTCAATTTTGAACTTTTAATTGGATAAAATGAGTTTTAAATTAATTAATTAATTATTATTAGGGTGGGAAGAGGGGAGGGATATGGAATAAATGTAAGGTAAATGGCATTATGTATGGGTAGTTTAGATACTTGCTTTGTAGGGTTTATCATATTGGCCTATATATATGCATTTGTAGGGTTTGTCATGTTGGCCTATAAAAACGCATTAGTTTGCGTTGTGGGTAATTAAGATGGTCCAATGTTTTGTTAGCCAAAATATGTGATTTTTAATTTCAATTGTTTGATTGGGAGATCCTTAGTTCCTTTTCCTCATATGTCTGTTACAGCTCGCAACATCGTCCCCCTTTTATTTCATTGAATAACTGTTCGGCCACAGTTTAGATGCTGTTGAAAAGATGAAAGGTGCTCGCCTTTTTAATGAATACATACACCCTTAGTTCACAACTCATTTTTAAAAGTTTTTGAAGGCTAACATCATAGAAAACGTCTATAAATGAGTTTAATGGGGGTTAAATGTCCTGTCTTTTTTGACAACAATATATTATATGGTACAGGACTTGTATTGCAGTTGGAGATGATAAAGAAGACAGATTCTCAGATGATGATATTGCAATCGAAATTTTGTCTCGTCTGCCTATGGAGTCTATATACGACTTTAAATGCGTAAGTAAACGATGGTGTGAGCTGTTTTCCCACCCTTCTTTTATTAGTGCTCATTTCCAAAGGTCTGCAAGAACCATGTCTGGGATTTTTGTACAGGGGTTACATTATTGCCCATGCGAAAATTATATAGATTCCGAAGTGGTTGACTATATATCAACTGGTAAGAAGGGAAGACATGCAACTTCCAAAAATATTTTGGGCTTCTTGCCAGAGGAGGTTGTTGTTATCACATCAAGCAATGGGATTCTCCTTTGTCGTAGTATTTTTGAACATTATGGCAGTAACCATTGCTCTAGAGAGAGAATGAAAATACGCTATAAAGTTATTCTCTATGTGTGCAATCCTTTTACTAAGGAGTGGATAACATTGAAACCAAGAGGTAAGTATATAAATGGTTGTTGCTATGGATTTGCTTACAACGCATTTGGCTCTGTGGGTAGTCCCAATTTTGAAGTTGTAATGGTTCAGCCTCCATTACAACTAGGAAAGGATCCATTCAAATTCAAGATTTATACCTCGACGACTGGTACATGGAGGACATCGAAGGAAGTTTGCACTTTGCCTGACAGATTACTCTCGCACCAATGCTGCTTCACAAATGGAGTGTTTTATTGGTTAACTGCTGGTCATACCATTCTTGCCTTTGATTTAAAGGAGGAAAGATCTCGAGTTATTAAATTACCGGGTAATGCAATGGTTACACATAAGCCAGGAGAGGGAGTGTGCCTGGGCGTGTCAGAAGCAAACCTGCATTTTATTAGCCTCACTGTCGTTGAACTTATGGTTTGGATCCTTGAACATGACAATTTGAGGCCTAAGTGGTCCGTAAAACATAACAAGCCTCAAGTCGAAATGCTTCACCCACTCTTGAGAGGATGTGACCGAAGGCCGAGCTATTTACCCTTCTGTCCAGATATTCCGAACAGGAATATGCACCCATATGCGTTCCAAGATGACATTTTATATATGCGGATGTCTTGGAGTATGTTCAGTTACAACATTAAAACGGGGGAATATGAGGAGGAGGAACTTTGTAGTTGCTCAAAACTTGATGCCGCAACCGCAATAGCTACTGGAACTCCTATTGTGGTTCCCTACTGCAAAAGTTTATTACGAGTCCAAGCAAACTAGTAAATCTTAAGTGCATGTCAGACATTGCATCCATGGCGAGGCGAGATTTAAGTTATGTACTCATGTTGTACCTCTACCTCCGATGTTTTCTTTTTCCTGATATTTTAGCTTCTAACTAGGATGTCAAACAGGAGTCATTGCCATGTTGATTATTGTTGGTTGGAACTCATTGTAACTTAATTAATGTTTTTATGTTTTCACATATGTTATTTATATTCACAGTTCAATAATAGAGCATATATGTCAAGGTGCTCAAAGTATGTCTCTTAAATGGTGTACGTGTCTGTGTTTCTTTATTTTCTTGACACCATAACATGGAAATGATCATAACAAATGAGACCATGCAAGTGACTAACTAAAGTACTAAACAAATTAACAAACAGTGTGATGGTAGAAATTGTCAAAGGTTGTGGAATAATGATCTTTCTTGAAAATTTTAACTATATGATTCTGCATTTGATAGTGATAGTAAGGTGGTATTGCTACATTCTCTGTGGTCATTGTCGTTAATCGTTAGTTACAGTGGTGTCTCTCTGTTACATTTGCTACGTTCAACAGTAAATTTGGATAGTGGAAAACTGGAAACTATAGCAAAGTATCTACGGTTCCAAGAGTATACTGCAAAAAGAAAACAAGAAAATTACCTCAAGTATAAGACTGGTGCATGCTCAGAAATTTGGAATACCTTCTCTTCTACTTGGTTAGAATCCGACTAGGAAATGACAACCTGCAGCAACAGTAAAGATCATTTTGCAGACTGCAGTTGTATGTAAAAACACTCTATGATGAAAGTCATTGCAGCAAAGCCATTTGACTCAAAAGAAGATATTTTACATTGAATAGTAGTGTTGCCAACAATTTCGCCATTGATTCTTTGTTGTCCTTCCCTAAGTAGATTCTCTTGTACCACCTTCTTTACAGTCTCAGGATCAATTCCTTCTGTAAAACAGTAAGGTCACAAATCAATGTATCTGCTTATTTTAGTCCTCCATGTCATTGTCATCATCCTCAGTGTAGCTAATTTACAAGTTCCAACTAAATTAATGATCTCATCTGTTTATTCGTACATTACTGTAGTATTGCACATTTAGCCATTGAGGTATTTAAATTCTGGTACGGTGCCAACTTTGTGTTATATACGTACACAAGAAAGGATTAATATTACCAAGTGCACCAGACGACTGAACCAGATCGTTCCCTCAGTTCCCTGATGGTGTAGCATGTTGTACGTTGTATAGCACAATCTTGAGGAGGTAGTGTGTCGATATTAAATTATCAGGATCCTGAAACTAGCAGCCACTATTTGCTAACGTTATGAGCTGGTCTAAAGTCTAAACCAACAGAGTGCCATGTTTATACATAAGCTAATCTATTATCTAGTATCACTGACTCACTGTAAGAATATGTATGTCGATGTGCAGGATTGCATGTTTGATTTAATATACATATACAAGAGAGTGGCACGATACAAATTTGAAAAATGAAATTATGAACAAAATCCCAAACAAAGATACTCCTAGAAATTGTTTTTGTAAGATTTAGGCGTTAGGGATAGTGGGCTTTAGGACAGACAGGCTGCATTCTGCTCTGGGTTTGGTCTCACTTGGGCATATATAGTTTCTAACTTTCTATGCATTGTTCAGAACTCAGATACATGCAGTATTACAGAACCGAAAAAAAGGAAAAGAAAGTGCACAACATATTTGCAGTAAATGTCATACACTAAAACAACAATGGACTGTGGGGTAGTGAATACAATGGACCTACTTTTAGAGGGGTCCTGAATCAAAATCCAATCTTATAATGAATCTGATCCATTGACATTTCTAATCAGGAAAATATTTCATGATTAAGCAAAGCCTACGGTGCGCAGACTTGGTGATGGTGGCAATGTGGCATGCACTTCAAACAGAAATATACCCTACAAAATGTCATGCCCACCACATTTCCTTCAGCATGTGATGAATTGCAGGCTTGCAGCATCTGAACATATCTTCCAGTTAAAGTGGCAATCACAACGGTCATTACTAGAGTTACATTTTGATTTTCACAAAAAGAGATTTATGCTTTATTAGTTTTTCCACTAGATGAATTTGTCTTTTTCTAGTTCCATGCATCCCATCGTACTTAGTACGTACTCCAGTACTGCACTATGTATTTGTCTGTTTTTGGTTACATTTATATACTGGAAATTTGAAAGGTCGACTGGAATGAACTATAAATTTGTTTGTACAACAGAGAAGGACACGTTAGAATACACAATATGCTAATTGATTAAGGCCATCTAGTGTCATATATGCTCTTGGCAAAATACACAAAGTGTCCATAATTGTTCTTCAATACTTGGACATTGATTAAAACCACTACTATGTGTACCGACATTACAATTATTTTCAAAAACTTTTGGACCAATGATGATAACAATGGTGATGATGAGTTCTCTACTTCACTATACTAGCCAAAAGAATCAAACTTAAACAGAGCAGTTAAGTAATGTGAGTGATAGCTTTAAAGGACAGGACAAAATAAAAGCACTATGTACAGAAAAAAACTTAACGTTTTCTTTTCCAGAAATTCAAGTATGGCTAATTTGATTTGTAGTACAACATTAAAGCTGTGCTGTATTCCCGCCATAAAACTTCACAGCACACTCCCCTCCAATCAACTCACTCCAGACCAGCTCCATTTTCTTTCTTTTACCAAATATCTCAATATATATATATGTTTCTCTAACTCTTTATATATAAACACAACACACACACACACACACACACATACACATACACACTCTCATTCCATTTGTAAAGAATGGTGATGAAACCAGCATGGTTAGAAGGATTAATAGGAGAAACATTCTATGAACTATGTGGGGTCCATGAGAATCTTAGGAAGAATGAGAAGAACATTTTCTGCTTGAATTGTTGTAGAAGCATTTGCACTCATTGTCATCCTTCTCATGCTTCTCATCATCTACTTCAGGTATGTAATCATTATAACACAGAACATAAATGTTGGTACTTTGAGTTTTTTGTTATTTTGCAACTAGCCCTTCAATGGCTTTTTTTCAACTTTGTTCATCAGGTGCATGTTTGTTACCTTTCCCATGTGTTCTTCAATGGTATATACAATTCTTCAGCCCAGTTATATTTTATTGCAACCCAGGCTAATTTTGATAGTACTAATAATAAACTTGTGTTTGCAAAAAGATTATTACAGAATCTATTTTTATAATAGGTAGAATAGGTCTACCTAATTATGGTGTGGGATCTCATTGATTTCCCTCTGATGTAGATTTTGTTCTTTCCTCAAATGTTTTTAAGCATTTTCTGCCAAGTTTATCTCATGTAGCTTTCATGATAGTGAAAGTTTGACCCAATTTATTGATTTTTAGTCTAGTGTATAGTTTTAGACTTTTAGGCCTACTCATTGTTATCTCCTAATTAAACTGTCTAATTTTAAGATTGAAGGTCAACTGGCTAAGTTTCTCTTCAGTGTTCAGTGATAATAATTGTATTAATTTACAGAATTATCTCTCCCTATATATTCTGTTAATAAGTTGGGAGGCCATATCTCTTAATCTAAGGAAAAGTACTCTCATAATCCAATCTGTTGCACTACTGATTTTTAATATAATTCATCTTGTTAGTATGCATGGCTAAACTGTTTAATTCATTTTATATAAAATTTGCAAGTGGGTGTTTTATGAATGTTAGCTCCATGTCAAGTTTATGGATCATACTTGGGATGAATTTGAATTGGAATGGCTAACTGGGTTATAAAATTTCTGTTTTATTAGGATATAAGTTTTAACTAAGCATACTTTTTGCATATTGCCAAATAGCTAAGTAGGGTGGCAGTGAGTCAACGACACAATTCTCTTCTTCCCAATGATTAACTGCGTTTTATTTGTCTTTGATAGGTGAGGCGATATGTGTACCACGATGTCATCAGGTTGAACGAACTGGAAAAGCTCATTGACTGCTCTTATGTTCAGGTGTCAATAATTTTCCATCATTTCAATATTAATTTTCTGTAGCTAGCTAGTACTAATTTGATTTCATGGTCATGTTGCAGCCATATACTATAAACCGTGCTAAAGTTATGTTCTTGAATCAAAGGCCTCAAGCAAGGCCTTCTACAGGATCTCCTAATGTGTGCCTGACCTGTGAAAGAGTTCTGCGAGATCCATATCATTTCTGCTGTCTTTCATGCAAGGTTTACTTTATGACTGTTATGTTGCAATTGGTAATTTATATATAGGTGATGGTATATTGGTATGTACTAGGAAGTGGTTGATTCCTTGTCGCTTAACAAGTATTCATGTTCTTGGAAACAATGCAGGTTGATCACGTGGTGTTGCAAGGAGGGGACCTGTCAAGTATTCTATACAGGTTGAACCCATCTGACTTTGCGATTTCGCAATTCGAGGAACTACATATGGACTGTTCAAATGGACTAGAGGAAGATGATCAAATTACCTCCAACTCCACCATTATGAATGACCAGTTCAATGCCTCTTCTTCTTGCTCTAGTGATTTGAGAAGCAACAATTCTGGCATGGCACATGAGTCTGAGGTGGTTAAGAAAAAGGGAAGGAGTGGCTTTTTACCTGGCCTTGTTCTCTCAATGAGTAGGAGGAGAAAGGGTGCCCCTCAAAGATCTCCTCTATCCTAAAAGAAGAACAAAGAATCAACATATTAACTTGTCAGTATTTTAATTAGTATCAGTCAAAATATGTCTATTAGGATAGTAATTAAGTTAAGAATAAGGTTTAGTTATTAAATAGTGGACATGTACGTGCGTGAGCAATGCATGTATTCTTGTAGAGAGGCTGAGTTATCTTTTTTCCTTATCGTACGTTGGAAAGTTTGTGGTGCATTTTCATTGCTGTAGGTGGTTGGGGGAGCAAGCTAAAAGATCCTTCAAGGGTTCAACTCAACAACCAATTTTGTGTCATGGCATGTAATGGAAAATGCAAAGTATATAAACTTAATTACTTATGTTATATGAATGCATCCAGGAGCTATTCGCTCCTTTGCACCCAGACAATTTGGATAAGGTTTTGTTGGTCTTGTTCTGTTGTTATGTATTTCAGGTAGAATATGTACAATTGAACAGTGAATTTCATGTGAATAATAGGGTGGTGTTGCACTGTTGCAGTTTTATATCAAGTCTTATATCAATGATTGAATGGAACCAAGTATCCAGTCACTTGGTTTGATGATCAGTGGCTCCCACATTGTAAACCTTCTACGCTAGAAATGAAGAGTACTCAGAAATGAAATAGAGATGGAAACCACTCTGACCTTCCTCTGTACTAAAAATTGCTTTTTTTGACTGGTCAAAAGAAATGAAAATAGACTCAATTCTTAATCAACATGTGATATTGTCAGTGTAAGGGCACTACTAATTGGGTCCTACAAAGTTAATTTTTAAGGCCCACTTTCACCTGGGCTATAGCAGAGGAGCATGAGATAGCCAGTTTGAATCAAACAAGTCAAGCCCCATTACATATACATGTCATACACATCTTTATATTTGCCTCCATCAAGTTAGGGCTACAAGTGATATCCAAATATTCGAATCCGATTCGAATTCGTATTCGAAAAATTAGATATTATCCGAAAATTTTGGATTTGGATATTTTTTTTATGTCCGAATTGGTTTCGGATACGGATTCGGATACTGACATATCCGCATTCGATAATATCCGATCCGATTTAAAAAATTAATAGTTATTATATATAATTAATTTATTCATTTTTTATTGTACAAAATATTATATAAAATCATAAACTAATAATATAAAACTATAATAACAAAATAATAATAATAAATGACAAATATAATATTTATACTAGTTTTTATAGTGGTAAAATGAATTATTCAAAACAAATAAAATTTTAATTAATTTTAATTTTTGGATCAGATATTATCCAATATCCATTTCGGATATCTGAAATCGGATTCGGATAATTTTTTTAATATTCGTCGGATTCGGATTCGGATATCGGTATAAATTTTCGGATTCGGATTTGGATACAGCCATATCCGCATCCGAACCTATCCGTTTGTACCCCTACTTCAAGTATTGCATTTTTAAAGCTTTTTGATTTGCGTTTAATTTTGTTTCGTTAGCAACTACTAAATCTGTTGACAAATTGGAATTAAGTCTCCTATCACCTCCCAAATGAAGTGAGAGCTAACTTGATTTACTAAGAACGCAATTCAAACACACATAAGTGCACAAGAACACATAAATATACCAACCAATTCTTGGATGACTACAAAATAATGACGGGCACTTTATATATGTTGTTTGAGGGGGAACAGCAGATGGATGGGGTTATAGCACTATGTAACAGGAACACCATTGACCCTTGTAGGATATCAGAATTCTCCATCTACCATGTTCACGTCCATGACAAGGATTTGACGTTCCAGCTATGCTCGTCCACAACAATCCGGAGGCTTTGACTTTGAATGGCTCTTTTGTAAGCATTGTGATTGTTACACTTTCTATCACATGGTTAATCAAGTGTGCACTATTACTATTTTGATGTCTTTGTAAATCTTTTTTCAACTTGATTACAAAATGTCATAGTTGAGGCGTGACATTCACCATGGAAGTGATGAACTGATGATCAGACGATTCAGATCCCATATATAAGGCCATGTATAAGAACTCAATGATGTGATTTTTGGCCTTTAACTTCCTTTGAGTTCTTTTTACTTGGACATGCACATAATGCTCTCCGAGCCTGCAATTTCAAGGGACGCATTGCATTTATTTATCTCGTCATTTGTAATTATTAATTGCCACAAGAACATCTAAAGAACCCAGTACTTTCGCAATACAAAAACAATAAACAAATTTACAAGGATAATTGGACCAAAATCCTACACATCTGCAAGCTGAAAAGGAGTAACATGATAAAACACATCTTGAGACAGAACTCTGTCAGCTCAGCTCAATACAGAATGTCTTCAAAGAGATTTACATATATTCCTCAAGAAATGCAATCAGAAATCACCTATATATGCCGAATGCATAAAATGCAAAGCATCATTTCAGGAAATAAGGTGTTTAGGGAAAAATTTACCAAGATGTGTGTTTGTTAAACAAATGTAGAATGCCTCATCTTTGAAGGAAATCAAAATCTCAGTCATGATTTCTGTCAGTGCATCAGTGCAACATTTTCTAAACACAGTACTAAGAGCTCCACGTGTGAATAATTTCTTGAACAGACCCCAACATATCCAGAAATTTGAATGATGAT
Organism: Coptis chinensis; assembly: GCF_015680905.1. Classification (NCBI taxonomy): domain Eukaryota; kingdom Viridiplantae; phylum Streptophyta; class Magnoliopsida; order Ranunculales; family Ranunculaceae; genus Coptis; species Coptis chinensis. The sequence goes on from NC_141464.1 coordinate 84,312,797, forward strand.
CTCGCTATGTCAGTAGGTATAATATTTCCACTCAAAACAAATCCCAATTCAGAAATTTCAAGCTACTTTGGTCTAGGTAGTTCCCTCTCAAATCCTCTTGGGTTGAAAACCGGAAACTGATTTGAAGACGAAGCCTTTCCCATCTTAGTTTCCTGATGCCAATAACCATCTCCCTCGTTATCTTGTCTAATACCCATACTAGCCACACTTCTAGGACCATCCCTTAGTGGAGCACTTAAAAGCGGACCTCCAAAGAAAATACTCTCTCCCGTGTACATCAGCTTCTCAGGTTGCTGTACCAAGGCATTCACTGCAGAAGAAGATTCTGGTGGTGGAACAACAGGCTTCCTACTTGTTTCAGCACCGGTGTTTGTCATAATAACTTGCAACGCAGGACCCAGCCTCGATTCGTGAGAAGCTTCGATGGTCCTAGTCGATACTGGGATTGACACATACCTACCAGCTTCCTGGTCCCAGACAACAGACGTCCTTTTAGCATCTCTATAAAGAGAATTCGGTGGTGCCAGCAACATGGGATCACTAGTACTACCCCTTTTCATGATTTTGTCATCAAATTCTGAGTTGGATGAATGAAACATCGGATTGTTGGGGTTGTTGGAAGGAACTGCGTTACTAGTAAAAGGTTGACTGGGAATAAAGCGAGGTGCTGTACTTGTGGGATTTGAAGGGCCTGACATGTGTTTTAGTGGAATAGGACTAAGCTTAACCGATTCATGGATGTGACTTGGACTGCTGAAACTACTCACACTCTGAGTTCCAGTTTCATAGTCATCCTGGCTACCATGACTTGGTGTATACACATTTCCATAAGGAGACAGACCCAGCTCATTCTTTGATATTTTATTTCCTCCTATGTCAGTGCTGACACTGCTTCTAATGCTCATGTTCTCACTGGAGCTCAGATCAGGGTTAAGCGAATGGCGGCTTTCCACTGGACGGAATACAGATGAAGATGCCCGAGCTTTAGCAGCCGCTCGCATAGCCTCACTAGAATCTAGCTTTGCCAACTTCCAAGCGCTCATACGGACAGGTCTCTTAGGCTGCTTGTCTCTTCGTTCAGCAAATCCAGCTGCATCTGGATCAACTGTTGATGGTACCATCCCAGGATCCAAATGGGGAACAACTTCTTCCTGACATGACAAGTTTGAGAAGAGTATTAAGATAATTACAACATGTACCAAAACCAGGAACAAAGAGATACATGACATGATCGTGCCATCTCAACACACTATTCTAGACTATTGAAATGTTGTCCCACGTCAAATGAATGCAGCAGATTATAAGCTCTTTTTGATGCAATCTACTCAGTCTTAATGCACCGACACTTGTATTCTGTGTCACATTTTCTATGCTGAACATAATGGCTCTTAGGAAAATATATAGTGTATTTTGAGGATTATACCTGATAATCCACAAAAACCCTTGGGGGGGTACACCATGCACCCTTGTACTGCAGACCCAGTGAACTTCCTCCACTTAAGCCAGTTGTAGCAGACCCTGAAGGAGAATACTGAAGAGTTGGCATTTCATCTACGGATGCTCCACCAGGTGCCTCACTCATGGCCCTCATTGCCACAACATACTCATAGGTTGTTATACCCTGTGGGTGAAGAGCAAGGGAAAAAACAAACCACAAAGTTAGACTCCAAATAGGCTTATCATTGCATCAATAAATTTCCATTCACAGGTGCTCTATGCCCCAAACCTTTCTTATCAGTATTATGTGAAAAAAGAAAAGTTCGCCCAACGGTAGACAAGCCAGCAACGAAACCGCGGAAAAAACAGCCTGCATAAGGCATAATGTAAATTAAATGGTTAAACTATCAAGTTTGGATCTAGCCCTACTGAAAAACTATATGTTTAATGACGAACATGATTGTATCAATTTGAACACACAACACCAGCCTTTGGTGGTTTCTCCACACCATTTTCCTCCCAACAACAATCTCCATTTTCTCAACAGACTCAAAACTCAACTGGCTTTGGTTTTCAAACTCCTCAAACATCATCATTGTTTAATATTACCCCACCTCAATTTCAATCAATTTGAACACACAACACTGAGTTGTAAACTTCCAGGTTCATACAGATGTAAAGGGAGTAAAAAGGATATGAATAGGCAGGCTAGGATAATAACAATCTATAGTCTTGTACTGAACCCATATTCCAACTTGGAAAAGAAAACACAATCCAACAAGATCTTAATATCTAGTTTACGTCTTCGAAAGGACTTTTGAGAGACTATAAGAATGCAGTAGCGAAGCCTCGTGACGATGAAGAAGTTGTCTTTTGGTAAATCGACTTGGATCTCCCATGTGTGGCCTATATATGAGTCAATGTGGTTAATAGCTGCAGGAGAAGATCTAGTTTTGCAAAATATGTAAAGTAAATTGAAACTCAAATATGTTATTGCAAGGCTTCAAGGTTTGTGGTTAAGTCAGTTAAAAATAGTGGTTTTCCTTCTCATTCAGGTCCTCTTATTCCAGAGATTGCAGCAGCTAAGCTATCCTAAATACTTTAAATAATTACATTTTATACTAGCAAACACCCCCCTTTCTTTCCGTGGGAAGGACCCATGCGGCGCGTGTATACCATAGGCGATCAAATAGTCTTTATTCTTGTTTATACGAAGGGTACCTTAAATTCAAGGTGTTTGACATAGGAGATATACCACGAGAGTTGCAAATGGTGCACGAGAGAAACCATCTCCAAGCCTATCCTTTATTTGCCTATTCATATCATGCTTATGCACAAAGCAATTCACAAGAACAGCAATACCAACTCCAGCTTCAATCACAAGCTGAAACCAAAACATGAGGGCCATCAATTATAAAAAGTCAAGCAAGGCCTCAGTTAAACACGCAGAAAGATGACATAGCTTTGATGCATACCCAAATGAGACTTGTAGCCATAAGTGATATAAAGGTCACATAATTTTTTCTCCCAACACAATTGTTAAGCCACTGCATGCAAATAATTTAGAGACTTAATCACTTATATATTCTGATCAATCAATTATTCAGATAATATACATTTATCACGCATCCACAATGATTAAATTACCCGACAATGGTGATCAAACCCATCCACACATTTATCACAACTTCTGCAATGTTTGCTGAATTTCTGCACCTGCAACGTAAATAAGAGGTTTTGTAAATAATAATAGATTGAAGAAATAAATGTCACAGACCGTGTTAAAACAGCAAATCCGTAATATGGATGCATGAAGTAATGTCAATGCAATAGTATATTGAGTTTCCATATGGGCTATGAGAATTTATAATTCCAAAACAGAAGCAGTTACTTTTTTTTCATACCGAGATGAAACAGCTCCAAAACTAGAATTTGTAGTGATTAGTGAAACCCATAATCTTTTAAGCCAACCAAACATAATAATCTAGTTATTGCTATTCCTTATCCAGTTCATTGCTCGGGCCCAAACACGAAGTAACCAATTTTTTTTGTTTTTAGCATTAATGTTTGTATCAGGGAATAGCTAAATACAATATTCAAGTCTAAAATTATGCTTTTCCATCTCATTTAGAAAATATATTCCTATCCCTTACGTCTAGCTATTTTTCTTGACTTTCTAAAAAACCGATTCCCAAATAAAAAACAGTAAAGTTGAAACCATCACCCAGGGAATACAACGAACAAAATAAATAAATAATAAAAGTAAAAAGATAACAAACAATATTAAAGAAAAAAAAACTTTAATTACTCAAAAACCAACTTTATTTAGACGTTGTATGAAAATAAATTTACCAAGAGTATTTAAATTAATAATACTAGGCTCCTAGCTATTATTCCAAAGGTCTACGGAATGGGCTTGACTTTTAAGTGTTACACTTGTGTTTTAAGTGAACTCAAACTATGCTTGACTATGAGATGGTATATGGATTTTGGGCCTGATTACAAGGTAAGACCTGGAACATGCACAAAGCTGTACATTCAGGTATTACAACTCTGAATTTCTTGCAGATAACTGTAAAATATTTTACTGTTTGTCCTACTTAACAATTGAAATAGTAGAAGATGGCTCGCTTTTCAGATACATAATAAATGAGTTTGACCAAGTTCATCAAAGTTCCAAAACTCATTAACAATAGACTAAGACAAGAACTTCTACTAGTAGAAGCTACCTCAGCATTGCAGAGTGTACAGAACAAGGCAGCTTCCCCTTCACCTTGTTGCTCAGTGCACCTTCCAAGTTTGCAGCAATCTTCAATCACAAACAATGCACAAAAAATTCCCCCAACATTACATACAGATGATGGCCTATGACTTGCAGGACCTGTCGGAGTGTCTATCCTATTAGCTTCTGCAGCATAACCCTTCCTACTGGAGTCAGCACCTATAGAACTTCTAGAGGCTGATGATGGTGAAGAATATGGACGATTTCCAACTTCGTCAAAATTACCAGGAAGGTTCTTAGCTGATAACGGATTTATGTCGGGTTTAGCATCAAACAATGATAAGATTCCAGGATCTGCAGGATTAATTGCCGTAGACCGGACATAAAGAATGAAAACAAGCAGTGCCTGTATTAACATAACGAGAGCAAGGCCCAGTAAATATGATTAGAGGCTGAAATGGAGAATTTGTATATAAGAAAAAACAGTGGAAATTTTGAAGTATCAATTTCATATGATCTGCCAAAAGACATACCCCAGGAGTTATTATTAAAAAAAAAAAAAAAAGAAACATACCACAGGACTGTAAATGGCAATTGAAGCATACTCCAAAGCACGGCTTCCAAGGAATGGGGCAAAGAAGAGATAGAATGCGATAACCAGAAAGAAGAATACGGAAATTGCAGCAACCTACATATGAGAAACATTAAAAAAGGTAAGAGATAGAATTGACTTGAAGCGTAATGAAGAAACAAATACTAATGCCTTAGTAATCCAAAATAAATAAATTGTCAAGCGAGAAATGGAGTGTTATTGTCACGCTAATATAACAATATAACCCTCATGGAGTGTAATTGTGCCCTCACGAAAGAGTGTCATAGTTTTAGTGTGTCATTTAATGTTCCTTGCTCTGCTTAAGCATCTGCCTGAGATAAGCATTAAAAGCCATTCAGGCAATATAAGGCTTGTGTGTATTAAACGTGTCTTGCACCTCAAACACATTGTTGCGATAAACCTACCAAACACAGAAAATTTTAAACCAAACATACTAGAACTACCCTCTCCTCTCTACAATCATTATCTTATCCCATCTGAATACAATAAACACATAAATCACACCTTGTACAACAGGAGACAGTCTAAAATACCACCCAACACTATACAGAAATGTATCGTGTGCGAAACTTAGAACCTTACCCAAGATTATCAAGGTAGTTAAAAAGGCACAGAGGGTTTTGGCAAATGGAATAAATAAGTCCTAACATCTCAGTCCCATATCTTCCTATCAAACCATTCAAACCTCTGTAGTTTTAGTCCCTACACTTTTCCAAAAAGAGATCACTCAAATTCATTTCAAAACCAGAAACCTATATCAACTCTCCCTCCATTGCCAAAATTTTACTATTCCCTCATATCATTAAACACTATATATTGCTTCATACTGCACATTAGTATATTTATAAATAAAAATAATGAGTCCTAGTAAGTTATTAATGTAAAATGTGGACAAGGAAATAATGAATACCTGAAAGTGTGAGCTGGAAGTTGCCATCCATGCTTTCTCACCATTTCTACTACTACTTGTCTGTCACTGAAAAATGATAAAAAAATTATCTTTACTCAAAAAACTGCAAAGCAATAAGCAAATATAAACACCCCAACACTGAAAACCTCTCTCTTTGTGTGATCAAGTGTTTTTTTTTTTTTTTTTTTTTTGCCAGCTGAAAAAAAGGCAATGGAGTTTTTTTTTTTTTAGAGTTTCAAGAAGAAGAAGAAGACAAGAGTTGACCTCAAAACTAGTTTGGTGACTGTGGTCACTGGTCAGATTTTTTTAGGTACGATATATATATATCATTGATTTCAACACTGTTATGGTCTGATATTTTTGGAATTTTGAAACATTTCTTTGAGATTTTTGGAGTTATCAGGCTGTGACTCTTTTCTGAAGTTGGATTTTGTTGACCTGCAGGTGAGCCTGCAAAGTGCAAACCATGATGTGGTCCAAATGAGAAGGCTGTTAGTTTTGTTCACCAACGTTTTCTGTGCATCAACTAATTTTTTTTTCAATTATTGTTCTGTCCTCATATCATATGGCCACTAGATAAGTTACATTTTGTTTTCCAAGTGAAATGCCTGAGTAAAAGAAGACAGAGTCCAGCAAAAAGGTTGGATAGTTTTGTCCCCAACAACAGTTTGTTGGGGAGTGGTTTCAATCTTGTATGATTGAAGCTTATGGTTGGTTTGGGTCTCAATCTTTTCTTATAAGCAATGAGAAAAGACTCCACTCATGCAAAGTGCAACAATAATGAGAAGCAATAGACATACTAACGAAATTAAAGAAAGTGATAATTCAATTCAGCTGTTGTATACACCTTTAGACCGAACACAGTAGTTGCGTTCAAATAATTGAGACTGTTTATTCCACAAGTGCGTTGAACAACAATAAGTTATTCATCTTTGATTCTTTATGTTCCCATACAGAAAATTATGGTATGGGAATGCTGATCATAGATGCATTATAGTTTGCTGGTTGGGGTCCCAACAGGTGCTTCTCTGGATCTACGCTCCACTGCTCGTGATATTTCTTGTACCACCTTCTTTTGGATATGACGTGGCCGGCTTAACCATAGACCATTATCAACAACCAATGTCGTTCCATTGACGTATTTACCTAGTGCATTAAACAGTAGGCAACAGATAATTATAAACAACAAGATATATTCGCCATTTCAAGATTAAAAAAAAATGAGGCACAAGAAACACGGTAGTGTGGATTCACCATTTAAAATAAGCACCTCACAGATCAAACAAGTGTGAACACTCAATTAAAAGGAGATGTGCAAAACAAAACAAAACAAAACAGAAAAGAACAATTTAGTGATGAAAGCAATTGAAACTCAGGGCCAGTTACAAGTGCACAAAATAATGGTGGTAAAAAAGGAATACCAAGAATTAAATGTAGAATGTAAGATGACTAACCGGCATCAGATGCAAGGTAGACAGCAGCCATAGCAATATCCCATCTCTCCCCCAATTTGTACAAAGGCAACATGTCTCCAATTTTGCTCTTTGCTTCATCGGGTCCAAGTTTACTCATACCAGGGGTACCTTCTATAGGTCCTGGTGCAATCCCATTGACTCTGATATCATAATCAGTGCCCCACTCTAGTGCCAAGCTCCTCGTAAGGCTATCGACAGCTGCCTGTTGGAAAGAGAATGTTGTAATGGAATGATGAAATCAAAACTATAAGTAGATGACTACGATTGTAAGACGAGCAGAGATTTCAAGAAACCTTGGCAGCAGATACGTGGATTTGATACCAAGATGCTGTATAGTGCAAAGTTGCACTTATGTTCAAAATTGTTCCACCAACAGCCGAGTCTCTCCCTGGTCCTCCTTTCTTGAGATATTTTAAGGATTCATGGCACATTGTAAATGTGCCTACAGAATCAATATCCAGAACTGCAACATTTGATTAGAAAGAAACAAAGGATTTAGTGCATACCTTAATGGAACAAAAACCAAGTGATGAACAAGCTTTTAAAGTTATGTTCTTCCACATTCGAAAAAATTAATTTCTGACTTGTTACTGTTTCATAGGGGAAACTGGAACCTGGATCAACTTCACTACTACAAACCGTTTTGCAGTCGACTGGAATCCAGACTAAGGGGTTACGATAATGTTAACTTGTGGGAATTACAAACTCTTCAATCAAAGTTGTCATCAAATCTCATTGAATTAGTATTTCAAAACTAGAGCTCCCTTTAGAAGCATTTCATACTTACAACTAGTCTAAAAACAGCGACAGGGCTAAGAGCATGTTTCCAAGAGTATGGCATTAAATCAATTGTGTTTGCCTGTTTGGTGTGTCATTGAGTTAAAAGTACATATTTGAAATCATTGTCTCGTCCTACTCCAAAGATTCTTTCACTGAGAACCTCAGCTTGTCAGGTTTTATCTTACACCACATAGTATGTTCTTTATCTTGATCAGGTTCGAATGTAGTAAAATAAAATTTAGAGATATATAGAGAATTTCTTCAAATGTATAAGTATGTAATAGTAACAACAAAAGAACTGACCATATCACATTTCAGGCTATGTAGTTACTAGCACAGGTGCTGTGTAACCTAGGGGATAGGCATGAGCCAATGTGTCCTTAGGCAAGAGGCACAATGGGTGAACCTAGAACCCAGATAATGAGCCAAGGCAAACTTGACTACATAGATTTCAGGAAGGACTTCCAAGCTTTCCAACAAGCATCTCCAAACGATAAGCAAAATCCGCAAATCTTGTTTCCTTCTGACCCCACTACTCAGGTTTATGAGACCTTAAAAATGCTAATGCCCACAAATAATGCTTGAGCACATGAAGTTTATAGTTATAGAATTATAGATTCTATGCATTTAATGTGCTTATATACATGTTTTGCTTCAGGAAAGAGCAAAATAAATTAGACTAGGAACAGTTTTAAGTACCTATTAACCATGCAGGAGATTGTTGCAGGAATTTTGACCAAATAATTTCATATGCAAAAAAACTATGCAAAGATGGTGCACCTGTTCGAAATCCGTTTGGGGATAGATCTTCCGCAGGCACAAGAAAATTTCCAGCTGCACCATTAACAAGAATATCAAGCTTGCCAAAATGCTTCACAGTCATTTCCACAACTCTGGTTGCATCCTCATTCTTGCGAACATCTCCCTCAAGCCCAATAGCCTACCACGCAAAAAACACATTGTGACATATAACCACTACTATTTTGGTTTTGACCCCCTACATAAGGCCTTGCCATTTACCCTATACTAAGGAATTTCCTGAAACTTTTTGACCTTGTAATGCATGCAACTTTGCAAAATCTTCAGCATTATAACATATAAGCTCAATGGACTTCATTCGTATACGAATACACAATAATAAAGTCCACGTGTTGTCCTGCCTTACTAGTGTCCAAGAAGGACAAGAGTTTGCTTATATAGCACTACCATCAACAAAATCAGAGTGATGTATAGATAACTTATATATGTTGGTGGGTGCAGAGTCATGTTCCATGACTGAGTGGTCATTGCCATATCAGAAACAACCAACAACCGTCCTTAAAGTGTCATATTCTATCTCAATTTACTCAAAAAGCAACAAATTAACACGAAATATGCAAAATGATGAACCTTAATTCCTTGGGCCTGAAGTTGAGAAACAGCAGAATCAAGGACATTCCTACGACGACCCATGATAGCAACAAAAGCACCATGTTTGCCAAGCTGAGTGGATATCTCAAAACCAATTCCAGAACCCCCACCTGTTATTAATGCTACTTTGCCTTTCAATATATCATCTTTGAATGGTGAAATTGAATGAAAATGAGATAAAGACTCCATTTTTATTTTTCTCAAAAACCTTCACTTTCTCTCTCTTCTGTTTTTAACTTTTTTTTTTTTTTTATTTTATTAATTACTTCGTTTTAACAAACTAATAATTTACTTGGCCAATATTTCATCCATAATAATTTGTTAACATGTGGTGTTAAACAAAAACAATAATTAACTTAAGAGGGCATCTAGGGTACATCACGATGTATGTGTGCGTAGGAATGAGAACCGTTGATAGTACTTCTTTATTGCAATACACACGAATCTCCTGCCTACTGCGCATAAGAGAGAGTGGGGTAGTCAATCGATCAATCGAGGCCACTCATCATAGCAAAAGATGCGTGTGTAATTGCATCACGAAGTATTGTGCAAAGGCCCAGATTCATGCTTACCGATGCAGCAGGTGTATTCTATAATTGCTATTAACTTAACTATGACAGACAAGGCAAAGTTCCAACTTAGAGTGTCTCAAATTTGAGCCATAAACTTGTAGAATCCATTTCATAACAGGAGTGTTGGCAATATTTACAACAATTATTCTTCTTGAGATTTCAGTAATGTGATAATGATTATTTTGAATTCCAAATAAGAGTGCATTTCAATGTAGTATCCAGGGGTAAACCCACAAAATATATTTATGGGGCAAATTTAGTGCACTACTTAACTCAAAGTTGATAAACCACTGTAATTTTTTAAAACCAATGACCAAGAATGAGCATTCGGGCATTATATGTATGAACACTTCATTGTGTCCCGAAAAGAGAGGATCCATCCCCTATGTATGAACACTTCATTGTGTCCTAGAGGATCCATCCCCTATTTATAGTTTTTTAGTAGAATGGGTGACCATGATCAATACAAATCTCTACACTATATGATAGCTGTCTCGGCAACAACACCCTCACTTTCGAATAAACATATTTTAATTTTCATATTTATACAATTTAGAAAAACCTCCATTAAGTCAATGAAATTATATAATTAACCATTCTTTTTAAAAAGTTAGAAAAGCATCCCTTATGTCAATGAAATTATACAATTAGCCCTTAATTTTTTATACCGCTTCTTGAATTAGAATTATAACCAAAGAGGCTACATACCGATCTCAATGGACATGTTTGAAGAATTTAGAAAACCGATGTGTAGTAGCACGATTTGCATACTTGTTAGCATATAACCAGAGGTTAACTTCCAAAATATACTTCAGGAAATATATCTATAGACATTTTAGAAAGAAATCATAACAGTCTTCACAATGAACCAACATATATTTTTGTAGCCGAAGAAGGCACAACAAAATCGTTTTTACAGAAAGCAGGCAATTAAATGCAAGTTCAGCCAAAGAAGCTGAACTGCTTGCCCTAAAGCAAGGGCTTGATCAGGTTCTGCTCATGGGTATATCAAAGTCGATCGTTTGTTCTGATTGCCGTAACCGGGTAAATGTTGTCAATGGTGTCAACTTTGATCTTCCCTGGTGCATTCAAAGTCTTTTGCAATAGACTATATCTCTTACACATTCTTTAGAGTTTGTAAAGATTGTCTTTTGTCCTAGGCAGCTTCTCCAACTGGCGCATCTCCTGGCCGAAGAAGCAAAAGTTAATCCACACTCGAGTTGTAATAACTTAGTGCCTTATTTTGTCCAATGTTGTTTTAATCGAGTCCATTCTCTGTTTGCTTTATCTTAATGAAAGTCTCTATGTTTAAAAAAAAAACATATATTTTTGTAAAGTTGATTTGAATGTTCACCCACTTATAAAAATAGTTGTGTAAAATAATTTTGCATCAACCTTACTTTTCCCATCATGGGATACACATTGGACCCTTGTCCTGGACTTGCCATTGGTTTGGTAGACCTGATCTTTTTTCAACATTTAGGAACCGTATCTTTCACACAAGATTGACAAATTGAACTTTACATAAGTTGTTCAAAGTTTGGTCATTGCAAACGTGTATTTCTTCCCATTCAAAATATATATAGTTGTAGTACAAAAGTTATGAAGTACAAGGACAAAACCGTCACAGACGGCCAGAGCTTGTACTAACGAAAATTCACAATTCAGACTACCGAAATTTAACAGGTCAAAAGGCGAAATTTATACTGAATTTCACAACTCAAAAAGCTGAAAATAGAGTTTTTCTTGACAAATTTTGGTAAGACTAAAAATTCATCAAATTTTAGACACTTTATTAGAAAGAAATTCAGTCCTAATCTATTCGTAAATATTCTTACACTATGCAAAAAGTTATATCCTCGTTTGATATCCTTTAACTTATATAAAAATTGTTGTCTATTTTTAAAAATATTTAACGGTTTAGAAATGTCTAGTTTTTGCAATAATATTTTGTCAAATGTTAAAAATTGTCAAACGAGTTAAAAATTTGTAACTATGTTATTTATGGTTAGTAGATTATATTCACACAAAATTATGTTTTAAATCATTTTGTAGATGAAGTTGTGGTTGTTTTAGATTTGGTCCTTATTTAAAATCTTTTTAAGAGCCGGGCTAATAAATATTTGAAGTGAAAATTTTATTGGTAATGATAACGAGTTTTACAAATAATTAGGATATACGTGAAAAACAAATTGCGCTACAAGTCATTCTTGAATGACAAATCCTATCATCCTAAATACAAACTTAGTTTGAACTAGTTGTCATTAAGTTAATTTTTTCGGTAACTTAATATACACCAGTTTTTTGTTATTTTTATTTATTTATGAAGCGAACATTTTATCGATAATGATAACGAGTTTTACAAATTATTATGATTAATGACGCGTCAAGTTGTCTTCTTGTACAATTTCAATAAAGAAAAATCCTATTATCTTAAATAAAACTCGTTAAATCCTCATCATCCTTAAATAAAAATATCGTTAGAATCTGAATTAAACAATGTTAGTTAAAAACATTCTTGTATTTCTCAATCTTCACCACTTCCCCCTCTCAAAGACTCTATTCCCACATTCTTGTATTTCTCAATCTTCCATACCACTTCCCCCTCTCAAAGACTCTATTCCCAAATTCTACCAATAGAGAGATTCTAGTTACATCAACTCACACATGTTTTCTTTCAAACCAACTGTAGATCAATACATCCGCAAAACCGTAGTGTCGTATCGATCGGTATTTCGATTGAAATCGACATTCCAAAAAGGGTACATATGTCAAAAAAATATATATATTCTCTCTCTGTCCACCAGCCTTCATCCACCCTTCCTGCTTCCACCTGCTCTCCTTCTCTTAAAATTTATATTCAAAACTAATAAAAACACACATTATTAGTATCATCCTCAAAAAAAAGTCTCCTTTCATTCATTCATTCATTCCTCTGTGTTTGTGTTTTTTTCCCCATACTCAAAACACCATTCTTTCTTTCATGCACACATGGCTTTGAGCCTAAGAGATGTTCAGCTAACACCATTAAACAACCTTGAAGATGTAGGACTATTAGAATCATATTATGAAGAAGAGGAAAATGGTGGGTTAGTTTTACAACAAGGAATGAAAAAAGTACAGATTAAAGTTACTGGGATGACTTGTGCTGCTTGTTCTAATTCTGTTGAAGGAGCTTTATTGGGCATTAAAGGTGTTCTTAAAGGTTCTGTTTCATTGCTTCAGAATAAAGCTGATGTGCTTTTTGATCCTGAATTGGTAAAGGTTAGTTCTTGATTTTGTGGTTTTTAATGTTGGGAAGTTGAGATCATGGATTGGTTTTGGATTGTTAGAGTAATTTGGACATGTTGGGTGTGTTTAGATGTTTGAATGTATGCTAAAGATTTGATATTTTTTTTTAAAAAAAAAAAAAATTGATTGATTGAGATACTAAGTAGAACCTTGTTGATGGATTGGTTTTAAATTGTAGTGACAAGTATGTTCCTTAATACTAGAGGCAGATGATAACCATATTGTTTTATTATTTAATCGACTTTGAGGCATTTACTGTTTTGCACCAACATTACAGGTCAAATGGTGTTTAGAAGCAGCTTTTCCATACCTCAAATGCAGTTATTATTGTTAGTTTTTTTGGGGGAATTTTGTTTTTGTTTGTCATTTTCCCTGACCACTTTGCGTTCGCATGAACCCTTTTGTATGTGTCATGTGTGTCATTGTGCCTAGGTGGGTGGAATGGTGGATTGAGACTTTAAGAGTATATCATTCCACTTGTTAAAGTATAGCAGTTTCACATGTTTTCACTTTCAGCTTTTAAATTTAAATGACGTTCTCATTTTTGGATTATCAATATATACTTGCATTTAGTAGGAAGTTTGATACGAATGAAATGCATGCACTGACAAGAAGATGTGTGCAGTCGGTCAGTGAGTATGGAATAATTTTTAAACATTTATATAAATGATAAGAGTACATTCTTAGCAGCTGCCTAAAAAACCTCAGCTCGAAAAGGTAGTCCAATTTATAAGTCTCATATCCTATAAATTCCGTAAGATGTGCCAAAGGGAATCATGCTGTTGGATTTTTGGTTAGGACTTCAACAGATGATTTTTGGGGCTTGTTACCCTGTTATAAGGAAAGTGTGACAAATCTGAATTTTCCACCTAGTCTTTTCCACCTGGCAAGTAGCCATCAAACATCATTCTTATTTGTTTCTTACTTTTATGTAAACTGTATAGCTGTTTTCCTTGGTAAAACGATCTCTTAGATTTTGTTCTGTTTAACTAATTTCTATGTTACACGGGCACGCCCTATTTCTAAAATAATCTGTGTCGGATACGTATCGGTGTGTCTGTGTCGGACACACAGTGACACATATTGTGTGTGATATTCGTTAGTTTTTTATATTTCGCCATGTCAGACACTCCAAATCTGTGTCAGTGTCGGTTGACACGGATTCGGAGTGTCAACACATGTGTCCGTGTCAATGCAACTTAGGTTTAACATCAAAGTAAAAGGATATGATGCTTAAGTTCTATATTGTACATTTTTGTCAACCACGGTATCTATTTTATTATATTTTAATTATTAGAAACAGCTAACATGCAATATTAAAGTAGTAAATGGCCTTCGATGATTCATAGGTTTCTTTCCTCAAGCTAAAAGTTTTGTATTGCCTGTTTGCTGACTCTTTTTTATGCAGGAAGAGGATATCAAACTTGCAATTGAGGATGCAGGGTTTGATGCAGAGGTGCTTTCAGAATCCAATTCTATTCAACCCAAATCACAGGGAACATTAACAGGACAGTTCAGGATAGGGGGTATGACATGTGCAGCATGTGTAAATTCTGTCGAAGGTATTTTGAGAAAACTTCCCGGTGTCAAAAGAGCAGTTGTTGCCTTATCTACGTCATTGGGGGAAGTCGAATATGAACCTACTTCAATTAGTAAGGAAGAGATTGTTGATGCAATTGAAGATGCAGGTTTTGAAGGTTCTTTTGTACAGAGCAGTGAGCAGGACAGAATAATATTAGGAGTATCTGGAATTTCCACTGAAATGGATTTGCAGATTTTGGAAGGCATGCTTGGCAATTTGAAAGGAGTGAGGCAATTCCGTTTTGACTTAACTCGTTCGGAATTAGAGGTTCTCTTTGATCCAGAAGTAATAAGTTCCAGATCCATAGTAGATAATATATGTGGAAGGAACAAAGATAGATATAAAGTAACAGTCAAGAACCCTTACACATCAACAAATTCAAGTACTATAGAAGAATCAGCAAAAATGTTCCGGCTTTTCACCTCCAGTTTGTTTCTCAGTGTAAGTAGGACTGCTTGTTTTGGAGATACAAATAATATTAGTTTCCTTTTTCTTTATATGGATGTTTTCACGTAGAATGCTAATTCGTGTCCGAATCTTATTCACGATATCTTGTTTTTTCTGTTCTATTTATGCTGTTCATTTATAAAGTCAAGTGTTGATGCATGTAATTTTTCCAACAGATCCCTGTCTTCCTCATACGAGTAGTTTGTCCCAGTATACCTCTTGTATACTCTTTATTGCTATGGCGATGTGGCCCCTTCCTCATGGGAGACTG
Organism: Coptis chinensis; assembly: GCF_015680905.1. Classification (NCBI taxonomy): domain Eukaryota; kingdom Viridiplantae; phylum Streptophyta; class Magnoliopsida; order Ranunculales; family Ranunculaceae; genus Coptis; species Coptis chinensis. The sequence goes on from NC_141464.1 coordinate 84,328,307, forward strand.
GTTAAAGTTTGGATTAGTGACCTTAGTTCAATTTGTCGTTGGAAAACGGTTCTATGTAGCAGCTGGCAGGGCATTGCGGAATGGTTCGACAAATATGGATGTTTTAGTTGCACTGGGAACATCAGCTTCTTACTTCTATTCGGTCGGCGCACTTCTGTATGGTGCCGTAACTGGTTTCTGGTCTCCAACTTATTTCGAGACAAGTGCCATGCTGATCACATTTGTGCTTCTCGGAAAATATCTTGAAATTCTTGCAAAGGGAAAGACATCAGAAGCTATCAAGAAGTTAGTAGAACTTTCTCCAGCAACGGCTTTGTTGCTTGTCAAAGATGCTGGTATGCCACCTTTCCTCATCATAACATTATCACTTATTTCCTTGACATGCTTGTTCATAACTGTGGCCATCCACATTGTCACTTAAATTGTTGCACTGGTGTGCAGGAGGGAAGCTTATTGAAGAAAGAGAAATTGATGCATTGCTAATTCAGCCTGGTGACATACTGAAAGTTATTCCTGGTTCAAAGGTTCCAGTTGATGGTGATGTCGTATGGGGTTCAAGTTATGTTGACGAGAGTATGGTGACTGGTGAATCTTCACCTGTTCTGAAGGAGGCTAACACTCATGTTATAGGAGGCACAATCAATATGCATGGCGCTCTTCATATAAAAGCCACAAGAGTAGGATCTAATACTGTCTTGAGTCAGATAATTTGTCTAGTTGAGGCAGCTCAAATGTCCAAAGCTCCCGTTCAGAAGTTTGCTGATTTTGTAAGTATTAATCAGTTAGTAAATTTTCTAAGCGTTTTGGTTGAATTTTTGGGCTCCATATTGATCCAATTCTATTATATGCTTAGTGGAAGGCTGGAAGCTTTCCTCTTTTTAGTACTTGTTTGGTTCATACTCTGGGTAGTATATTAGATTACTAGTACATGCTGAACTTGCACGTCACTATTCACCAGTTCCTTTTTGAATGAATGCATGATAAAAAACGGGCATCATTGACAATATGATAGTTTCATAGGAAAGTATTGAGAAACTTAACAGATCAGCAGTTTGAATATCCATATTGGTGATTTCATACTTCTTCTATTAACGTTTTTAGTCTTTGTTTGACTCTGTAGTTTAATTTTCCCAATGTCATCGGTACTTTTATATAAATGTGTCACCTTATCCTTATTGTAGTTATCTTTACTTTAACAGGTCGCAAGCATTTTTGTTCCTACTGTTGTTACGCTGGCTTTGCTGACTTTTCTGGGGTGGTAAGTTAACTTGATCTAGTGTGAAAGTAGTCAACATTCATAGAACAAGCTTAATTGATGCAAGGTCTTGGGCTGATTTCTTTAGGTATATCTGTGGAGTTTTAGGCGCGTACCCAGAAGATTGGCTTCCTGAAAATGGCAATTATTTTGTTTTTGCCCTTATGTTTTCTATATCAGTTGTTGTGATTGCATGCCCTTGTGCACTCGGGTTAGCAACACCAACTGCTATTATGGTCGCGACCGGCGTTGGTGCTAACAATGGTGTCCTTATTAAAGGAGGAGATGCTCTGGAAAGGGCTCAAAAGGTTAAGTATGTGGTATTTGACAAAACGGGTACCCTTACACAGGGAAGAGCCACAGTTACAACAGCAAAAGTTTTCTCAGGAATGGATCGGGGAGATTTTCTCACTCTGGTTGCCTCTGCAGAGGTATTTGAGATTTTGAAAGTGTGTTTGGCTTGGATTGACGTTTTGATTACTGTAACACTTATGATTCTCTCTCATTTTTCATGGAGCAGGCTAGCAGTGAGCATCCGTTGGGGAGAGCAATAGTAGAGTACGCTCGGCATTTCCATTTCTTTGATGATCCTTCTGCAGCAAAGGATGACCAAAGACACGGCAAAGAGTCCAAACCATCTTGGCTTTTTGATGTTCTCGATTTCTCTGCATTGCCTGGGAAAGGTGTGCAGTGTTTTGTACATGGGAAAAGAATTTTGGTAAGTGTCAATAAGTTTCATCGATGTAATTGAGATAAGGAGATGATTCGTGGTTAGGTTTCTTCTCACAAGATGTTTGTATTCTGAACAGGTTGGTAATAGGAAGTTGCTAACTGAGAATGGGGTTATGATACCATCGGAAGCTGAACAGTTTGTCACAGAGCTTGAGGAAAGTGCAAAGACGGGGATACTTGTGGCATATAATAACGCTCTCCTTGGTGTCTTAGGTTTAGCAGATCCTTTAAAGAGAGAAGCTGCTGTTGTCGTGGACAGCCTGAGGAAAATGGGTGTTAGACCAGTCATGGTCACAGGGGATAATAGGAGAACAGCACAAGCTGTGGCGAAAGAGGTTAGTTTTGTCCTTCTTGTTAGTCTCTCAAATACCATACCTCTATCTTCTGGTGTTTGGCTATCTGACTTGGTTTCTCCATAGAAGAGTTTTATCCCTTTTTTTAACCAATAACAAGTGTGTTTGTTGAGAATGATGGTGTTCATTTGCACGTAGTACCTGTACAGTTTCTGCTGCAATTGACCACCTTTTGTGATACTTTGTTTCACGTAAAATCATTTGATTCTAGTGAATTGCAACCTCTAGGCATTTACAGCTTATCATATTGCAACATTTCTTTCCTTCAGCAAATAGCTTCTGTTTTGAGATTTGTTAACTTGAAGAGCAATCATGATTTTGCAGGTTGGCATTCAAGATGTGAGAGCTGAAGTGATGCCTGCTGGAAAGGCTGATGTTATACGTTCATTTCAGAGGGATGGAAGCATAGTTGCAATGGTGGGTGATGGTATCAATGATTCTCCTGCCCTTGCAGCAGCTGATGTTGGGATTGCAATTGGGGCAGGGACTGATATAGCCATAGAAGCTGCTGATTATGTGTTGATGAGGAGCAACCTAGAAGATGTTATCACTGCCATTGACCTCTCAAGGAAGACATTCTCCCGTATCCGTTGGAACTACGTTTTTGCCATGGCATATAATGTAATTGCCATCCCAGTTGCTGCTGGTGTATTCTTTCCATTGCTAAGAATCAAGTTACCGCCTTGGGTGGCGGGGGCATGCATGGCCCTTTCATCTGTTAGTGTTGTATGCTCTTCTTTACTTTTGAGAAGATACAAGAAACCCAGGCTTACTACCATACTAGAGATAACTGTAGAGTAAAAGATAGTTTCAACCTCAAAAGGAAATGTAATTGAGGTTGTTTGTAGTTTTACATTGTCCATACCTGGGGTTTGCATCTGTGCGTCCCATTAATGTACATGCCTCTTGTAACATGTGTCTGTTTTCATAAAATTTTCCAATTGAGTGAGAAGGAATTAATCAAAGCATTTTTTTGTTTTCTTCTGAATCTGTTTCTCTTTTAAAGTTCTGAGGCCAAGGGAGAATACAATCTGTCAGCTAAAACTTTGAGACTTGAGAGCTCTGAAAGTGACATTCCTAAGGTACATCTGAAAGTGATACTAAAAAAACTTAAATAGTTTGGGATTGGTATGATAAGCGCAACGAATTATGGCAAACCAAACATTAAAATATTCAAGAGTAACGCATTTATTTCACTGGAGAAACTGAATAGCAGTCTATTCTCTATTATACAAATCGTGAAAGAGGGAAAACAAGATAACAACATAAGCAGAAGTAGCAAAACTTGGTGTTTTTAGTTTTCCAGCATATGCATTTACTTCAGTGGAGTAGCTGAATAGCAGCGTTACACATTCCAGGAAGGAGGGAAACTAAGATAAGAGCCGTAAACAGAACTGACAAACTTGGTGTTCAATAGTCAGATTCCTGGCCTAGCATGGAGCAGGTGACCCGGGTAGGAACTTGGTAGTTGGAGACACCACCTAGACTTGACATCTTCACCATTGCACGAGCAAAGTCCCTCCTAAAAGCCGAACCATCATCAGACGCATAGGCCTTCACCAGTGCTGCAGTTTTCTGTGTCGCCATCAATTGTTGATCAGCAAATAGGAGTCCTCTCCCTCTCATCAAGCTCACATAGTAGTGAGTGTCGAAACCAGCTCCTGAGGACATGGATGGTAATAGAGTCTGGTAGTACATCATCCCTATGCCAGGTGACGGTGGAGAGAGCCGACTAGTACTATTGCTGCAGTATGCTCTCAACTGAAGTAGGAAATCAGCAGGCAAGCTTGGGTCAGGTCTTCCAGTCCCAGAGAAGTTAAAGAGACGGCTCCGAATGAATGTACAATCAATACTCCCAATGTTATGAGCACCTTCATAACCATTTTACCATACATCAATATTTATGCAACTCATCTTAACATATTTCAAAAACAGAAGTACTAGTATGAATTTTTGAATTACCTAACAAGCTGACAGTTTCTCTTGCACTGAATCCTTTGTTTGCAAACTTCACAAGGGTTATATTGACGTCGTCGGTAGGAGTAGGTATATCGTTCAATACCTGTGCCAAATGTGACTGATCGCTGTCTTTTCTACCAGTATTGAGTGGATAAAAAGGACCTCCAGCCTGCAATGTGTTTCATAAATTTCACACACACAAAGAAGTCCAACAGAAAAACCAAATTAACCAATATGTTTCTAGAACAAAAGAACATGCATGGTCCATCAAAACAAAATAAACTAAAAGCAGAATTCAAGTTTTCATGAAATATTAAAAAATGATGATAGAAAAGAGGAACATACACAGAAACAAACCATTCAAAAGCCATGCATGGATTATAAATAGTAGACAGATTAAAAAACACATTAAGAAACAGAGAAAGAGCAGAGAACAAACCAGAACAATGCCTTCTCTGGTAGCAAGAACAAGAATATCAGCACAAGAAACAGTTCTTGGACAAGCTTCTTCAAGTCTAGACTTGATTATCTCAATTTTCTCAAATCCTTTAAGAGTTTCATTGGGTTTAGCATCTTTTTCAGTGTTGGTATCATTACTAGTACCACTTTCATCCAAAAGAACCGATGCATCACATCCCTAAAACACAACAAAGAGACCAAATCACAAATAAACTTCAACAAAACTCAAAAACAAACAAGCCCCAAGAAAGATATACATTTTATCAAGAAAATGTAAAAACAAGCTTACCCCAATGAAGCAATCATGGAAAAAGAGACGAAGAAGCTGAGGAGAAGTGGTGGAGCTGTTCATGTAAAGCTCTTTCATGGTGTTCCGAATGATTTCCTCTGCATGTGGACATGTTTCACGGTAGAAATTATAGTTAAGCTGGTTTTGAAGCTGTGGATATTCTTGTTGTTGTGAAGAAGATGATTGAAGAAGTGTTCTTTGAATTTCACCACTTGGATTAGTGAGAGCAAGAACTACAGATAGAACTAGTGCTAATGCACACAACCTTTTCAGCAAAGTATCCCACATTTTTCTTCTTCTTTCTTCTTTCTTTGTTGTTGTTGAAGATGAAGATTTGAGGATGGAGCAAGAAAAGTTTCAGAGAAGATCAATGGAATGAAGAATGTGAGAGAGAAAGAAAGAAGGTGTTGCTTCCTTTATAGTAAAAGAGGAGGGAGAGTTCGTTAGTTAGTTATAACTGTAATAACTGAAAAAAAAAGTTTGTTAAAAAGGATACAGTTGGCGGTCCAGCTGGCAGCAGTTTTCAGTTACAAGTAGTTGAGTGTGGTTAGTTAGTTAAGAAAGATGTGTACCACAATGCTTTTTTTTTATGTCCCCTTACATAGCAATTTATACCAATCATAAATAGTACATTTATTTTTGTTAAATTTAGGCCTGCTCAAAATGGAGACACTCAGATAGTCTATGCTCACAGAGATGAGCTCATTAATGTCTTTTACACATTAGCTTTGCATTCCATCCTATTTTTGTTTCTGCATGGTTCATTGTTTGCTTTGGTGGGCATACTTCCTGGAGCTCTATGATCTGTTCCCGTTTCGTCTTTCTTCCTTTGATCTTAACACATTATAGATTTCACGATCCGTCTTCTGCGCATTGGCTCTGTTTTCATGCTTCCTGGAGCACTGTGAGCCTTCCTCCTCTTATCTTTCTTCCTATGGGATGCAAGCATGGTCCGTTTGAGTATAACAGACTTGTATAGTGGTTTTGGTAAGTGCCTATTCCTGTACCAAGGATGAGAATTCATCATAGATTACAATTCCTAACAGCTAGAAGGAAGATGTGCAGGAACCATTACTTAAATGCATCTTACATCCTACACAGCTGCTATATATGGCTGGAATTCTCACATTAATTTAAAGGTCTTCTCCTTATTTAAGAATGTGCATACCCACATGGACAAGTATAGTTTATACATACCTCAGAATACGCTTAACACAAGGAAGGTTCTTGTGGCTGGCCTTGATGAGAGCATCGTAATATTCATGCCTTCTGCGTTCCCTTGGAAGTTGCTGTGCGGTGAAAGATAATCAGGTGTTTAGGACATGAAGACTGAAAGCTCTGTTTTCACTGCTAAGACTGACTATGTAATTGTGTATTGGCTTCTCCAATAGTATCAGGATAAACGTAATGAAAAGTTTGTGAAGAAAGAAAAAGTGATTCAGCTCTAGTTCCTAAGAAATATAATTTTTCTGCACTACTAAAACGATCCATTTCTATGCCAATTTTTTATAGGACACACAACACAGAGACATAAGAAACAGAGAAAACATGAAATGTTCTTACAATTCCCAACTGTTCTGATGCCTTGGCTTTCCAGACACGCAGATTGGTGTCATCACTTGCAGATATAACATAAGTGCCATCACAGCTGAACTTAACACAAAATACCCTACATGAATGAGAAATGTTTTTCAGAAAGTTGAATTGAAGTAAAGATAGATGCATCAAAACCACAAAAGAGCTGAGCGTCACACTCATCTAGCAGATTTAAGCCTTAATCTCATGCATGGTCCCAAAATGAAATGAAATTTGTTCAGAAAAAGCTATACAATAATAATTCAAAACCTGTTCATCCTATTAGTGTTGTAAATCTCCCTGCTATGACCATCATTATATTGGAAGATTCTCACCTGCAAGGATCATTATAAAAACTCAGAACATAAGAAGCCTTCTTACTGTAAATATTGAAAACTATACATTACAAAACATAAGGAACTCACAGTTTTATCATAAGATCCCGTTACAAACTCTCGTCCAGTAGGGGAATAATCTATATCCATCATATATATAACTGACGTAGCAGTATGGAGGTAACAGTTTATGGAAGAGAGACTCATTTTTGAACTGCACATGCTTTTACTTACACTGCAGAAACATGGTCTTCATGCACGCACTTAGCCATATCCAGTTTTCTAGCATCATAGGTATAGCAGTTGGAGTCTTCATTTGCCTTCATCAGCATTAGAACAAAGGTTCTCAAGAAATTAGCAACGAAAGTTTCAGATATTAGCATTTAGATGGGACTGTATCATTCTGAGTGAAGGATTTAATTTTATACTACTTCTCCCATATTGACACCTACTTACAATATCAACAGCAAAAGATTATCTAATATCTAGACTCAGAATTGAGAAACGTGTACATCCATCAGCACAAGCAAACCACTCTTATACTTACAGCAGTGAAGTTCATCGGCTCCATTGGATTCCAACAAATTGAATTTGTCTTTGTCTGCAAACATCAAGACAAGTCAACAATCTCTCAAGTCTCAACATATGCCATCAGAGAATGAAGTACTAAATGAAGTGAGAATTCACTAAGACTTGTTACCCAAATTACCTTCATGACAAGCTTCCCCAAGGAGGAAGATGAACGCAAATCATAGAGTGTAATGCTGCGATCTCTGATTCAAACATAACTAAAAGTCAATCTATACAGCAGAGACGACACAGCAAGAGATTTTCAGACACGAATAACAAGTACTAACCAATGTACAAAACAGAGATTTTCAGAAGAAACCTAAAGTTTAGTTAGTGCATACTTAATTAAGAACTGCACATGCAAACAAATAATCGACCATACCAACCTAGACGATGTTACTAACAAATTTGGCTGTCCAGGATTAAAACGAACAGACGTGACCGTGTCATTTCCCCAGTGGAAACTGCTGACTGGCTCCGACCTTTATGAAGAAGCAAGAAATTAAAGGTGTCATAATATGGTATAACTTGTTTAGATGACAGGAAATATGCAAGATCATTGGGAAAACCTATTGTGATTCCATATATCTACTTGAGCACCAGCTGTGGCAAATTGCTCATCATCCCACTGGTGATCGACAGCCCTGAAAAATAAAGTTTAGAGATTACAGAAATTGACACTTAGATCAGAAAAAACATTGTCTAGATAAGGTGGTAACGTGATAATGGCTTAAAAATGTATTCAACATAACATTTTACAAAATGCAGAAGTCTTACCAAAAAGCATTATTCTGAACATAAACTGCTAGGGGCTGAAAGCACCAAAAAAAGAGTATATAAGAACAATAATGAACTAAGACAATTCCTAACCTCAGAGTATCGATCCGATGAGTCATCTGACTCCATTATATCCTCGACAGGAACATTCCAGAGTCTTACACTGACAAGGGCAAAAAGGATCAGACATTTCTCTCTGAGTGAAAATACAATCTAAAATCTAAAGTTTAACAAAGAAACAATAATTAAATTACTTACGTGCAATCGACACCACAAGAAACAAGAAGACGTCCATCCGTAGACGCTGTTAAACCCCGCACTGCACCTTGATGTCCAGGGAACTGGCGCACCGTCCGCCTTTTTTGCATTTATTTAGATTCAGAAAAAAAATACTTCAAATAGACATAAATTCATATGATGGCAAGAACAAATTTGTAGAACATTCACACTAAGTATTAGAGCACATAAAATGGATTTGTAGAACATTCACACTAAGTGGAAGAAGTAAACTGTCAAGCTCTTACTAAAGGAAAAGCATCTACATAATCAAAACTACATATTTGATTATACCAGTCTTCTATATTTCTAATCAAACCAATTCAAAGCTGTGTAACATTACCTGGAAGCCATATCCCAAAGACGAATATCTGCACATACATACCAAAAAACAGAAAGTAAGACATTACTTATACAATTTCAAGAACTTCAAAAGCAGAGAACAGAATATCTTAGAACAACTAATTCAATAACGTTAAAAAATTGAGATTCAACAACATATACCTCCATCCATCGAACCCGAAAATATCCCCTTCAAGTACTTCGGGTTTTTTGCCATACACGAAACAGCATCAAGGTGGCCTTCCATTGCATGAATAAACGGTTTTGCAAATATCTATAACAAAAAAAAACTCAACGTCCAAAATTAACGTACATGCAAATATCTATATACCCTCACACACATGCAAATTAACGTACATGCAATAGTAATGCAACGAAATAAGCTACCTTTTCTAGTTTTGCAGCATTAACAGCGCGAACACATTCAGTTGCTTTAGCTAGTGGACGTAGAATTGGATCATAGTTTCCGTGTACCCTCTACTCAAAACACAAATAAAAAAAAAAATGTGTTTTACGTACAAAATTTTTGTTAGGAAAACTAGTCACTAAGCTTAAAAATATATTTGTCTTACCAAAAGATCTTTACTATGTTCACGGGTAAATTCATTTTCTGGACGTGAAAGATTCTTGACCTTCATTTTGGTTGTACGTAATAATTCTTAGGCCTTAAAGATGCAAAGCTTCACTATAGGAAAATACCACGTAAGGAATAGACCATGCTACTGTGCAACTAATGCCCTACTAATAAGTTTACTAGAAATCTAGAATAGGCCTGGGGGCAGCCAGCATAGAAGCTAATCTATGACAGACTGATGTCATCATCAGTACATGATTTCTGTTTTTAGTACAAACTCGTTACTGTAAGTATAAGCTAATCTGCTAATATGACATACCATCAGTCCATCAGTGCAACTCCAGTTCACTTATGTTTTCATATTTTTTCTAAGTTCACATATCTCCCACAAAATTATTCATACATTCACACAATAATAGATACTTTATTTTTTCGTTAATACACAATAATAGATACTACAGTCTACAGATCCAATAAAACATACTTTGGATCAAGGTAAATAGATACTCATGTAATCGGCAGTGCTTAAAAAACAAATTCGGAATATCTGCTTTCCACTTTTTGACTGAAAGGAAATGAAACAGAGTCCGGTTCCTCTATAACCAGGTACACACACACACGTCTCGTATCTCGACGCACACACACACAGGTATCGAAGCACACACACACATCTCGATTTCAAATCAACGGTGAGATAAACCGGTTGTAGAGATCTCGAACCCAATGAAACAAGCCGACCAAAAGTCGGCCAATAAGGAAGGACAGCAGAAACACAAAAAGTGAAAAGTATGTTTCCACTCATGCCGTGTTGGACTAGTGAAGATCCAGAATTTACCAATTAAGTTTCTATTATCTCATACTTCCATAAAACTTGGGATATATCACAGCAGAGAATTTGTTTCCCAATAACCAAGAGAAAAGTATTACATAAAACCTGGACTGATCATATAATATATAGACAACGAGAAATGTTATTACAACTTAAAACTTAAAAGTAAAGTAGTTTGCACTTCCTAATGTGTTCCAAGCTCCATTTTCTCTCCTCGCTCTTTGCTCACTTCTAGGTGCTTCGCCGATAAAGGTGACTCAAACAAAACTAAGCACATAATCAGCAGCTCTTCCACAATACAAAACCTCTTCACTGACCTATATATAGCCCGTGATCAACATTTTGAGCAACACGAGATGGTCAACACACAGGATTAGAACCACGAACCCTGTGCTGACAAAAGAAAACACTCTAATTTGAATTCAAGAAATTTTTCGGGACAGGTTCTTCAACCCGCATCCAACACACTTCAGTATGATCGTCTCTGTTGATGAATCCGGTGTGATGACAAACTTGACATCGAGGAAATCTCTAATGTGTCTTAAGTGTTTCTATTGCATATGGTGAGAGCTTTCCGACACGAACCTTGGAAACATCTTGTGGGCATAGAGCGCAGAGGATGAATAAAATCCCCTACAAGAACAAGATTTTGATAAGTAAAACGTGGAGAGGCTCAAGGTGAAAGATTTCATCATAATTGTGCATTTAGTAAAAGAAAGAGGGAGATACACTCGACAACCTTTATCACATTAAAAATCAAGTTGTTTGACACACGCATACAAATCTTTGAATTGACTAATCATTAATCCAAGTGAGCTGAGAGAGAGAATCAGGATGAACTTGAGCCTGTCATGCTTAGCTCATTTCTCTCCCATTTCTCCCTTTCTAAACATACATTTTGATAGATCTACCGCTTTTCACTTGGCAACTATTTCTGGGAGTCACAAGTTGTACTGCCTTACAGAAATACTTTGTGTCACCTAGCAAGCTCATAGGCACCATCTTTAAGTAATGTGATACAATATTTGGTATCTGTTGTATCTGCTTACACATACATAAATGTGATAATCATGCAGCTACGTAAATATATCTGTTGTATTTTATCGTTATCTACTTATCTTGGTCCTTGATTGTTTATCGTTATCTTGGTCCTTGATTCGTTTATAAATCTGATAACTATAGGTACATTATTTGGTAATAAAGAAACATATTATCTTGAATCAGAGACTCAGAGAAGCACTGTAACATATAGAAGAAAGCAAATACCAAAAAGAAAACGAAAAGATTACTGAGTCAGAGCCCAAACCTGGTGCATAGAATCTACAACTCCACCCTGCTCTATCTCTCCAAGTAGCATTGAAGCAGCTTGCTCACCAACGTCTGCAGGAGGCATCAGTTCTTTTCTCTCATTATCGTCGTAATCATCTGTGTCCTCTCCCCTTGCATAACAGACTGCTGTATCAGTAGAGATGAAGCAGCCAGTAGTAGTCTCAGCAACCAATGAAATGCCATAACCAGGCGATCTGCCAAAGGAATGATAAAATCATTACTCAATGATGTGCAGAGATGGTTATTTCAATTTTCAAGTAACGAACGAAATCACAGTCAAGTCCTTAGATTCTCTTACCAGATTAAAAAAATCCCTTCCATGAAACCATGGTCACGGGAATAAAATGAATATATAGGCTATAAAAATATATAGAAAATTCGTTACAAAAAAAAACAATATATAAAATAATAGACAAATACTGACTTACTTTCCCGCCTCTTGACCAGATCTGTGGTCTTGAAATATGTGAACATCAGGAAGTAGCCGATTAAATACCCCACGAGCAGCATGTATCATGGTCTTCTCAAACTGATAAGAAACTTTGGTAGAGAACGCGGTACCTCTAATCCTCTTAACCATTCCTTCATCGATCCATGTGACTGCCTACATGAGAAATATATATATCAGCAGCCTACTAGCTGAGCACGAGTCCAGGATAAGAAAGGTACTGAAAACTCACTGACAGACTGTTCGGTACAATTGGAATGCCCAAAAGAACTTCCCCACCACCCTGAGGAGGGCTACCATGACTTTCTATTTTTAGATCTAGTCCTTCTGAAGGAACTCCAAAACGCTTAAGCAGAGGCAATGTTGTCCTTTTGAATGTATCCACTGATGGATCTTTAGAATCATTTGTAATTCCTGTAAAACAATTTTAAGTACTTCAAGGTGAATACTCTGGCCTTAATTCCATGCTATAGCATAAACTAATGAGATTTCACAAGATCCAAAATGAACTCTACGTTGTTGCTGGGAGATGATGCTTCAAAGGTTTTACAAGAACAGCATTGCTAGGCATCAGAAGTGTACATGATATAGCCTATGTCCCCTGAATGTAACAGGATCTGTGTTTTATGCATAACAGAAAGTGGTTTAACTTAACGGAATGAACACGATTAGGAATTCTGCAAGAACATAAATTCTGGAAGAGAAAGAGTTCACTAATTATTTGACTTCCAGACACGTGATTTGCAAAAATGTGCCGTGAACATTCCAGACAAAAACTAATACTGTATATGCTTAGTACGTTACTTACTCAAAATGTAAGAACCTGTATAAAGGCCTATTCACTAAGCTCTCCATTGTACGCATAGCTTTTGACGCTGATAACAAGCTATCTAATCCATATTAAAACAGAAATATTGGAAGAAATGTAATGTTCAAAGCCTGAAGGTTAAGACGCCTACATGTTTACTTTTTTACTTTTTTTTTTTTCTGGGAACGGTAACCCACATATTAACTTATCCGTTTTCTTACTTGTGAATTGCCAGTTTCATTCTTTTGGATTTGGAGAAGTAGAGAAAATGTTAGCAAATAAGAGGAAGGGTTCCAAGATTGAAGGGCTCCCAAAAAGAAAATGAGATAGAAGTTGGAGAATAAGTCACCATCTGGATTATATACCACTTCCAATGATGTAAGATTAAAACAAAATAAGCTAAATAAAAATGCAAACAGACCGTATTTTTAATATTTTGGAGTATTGTTCATGGTATCATTGTTAACATTTGCTTGAAGGTACAGAAATTTGTGTACTAAACAAGAGTGCTATGGAACAATGGCAACAAGCAGCACAATTGATGTCAGTCCGAGTGACAATAGGCATTAGGCACAATAAAATAGCAAAACCATGTAAATGGTGTTTCAGATGCAAAATATCCTAGAAGCCCAAATAAGAAATATTTGGGCCAGGTCTCTGAACCAGACCAAGAACTAATTGTTTATCTATTCATACAACTAACTCTTCAAGATTATGACCTACTACATTCCAGCGCTTCTCCTACCAAGCAACCCTAACAAAAGTATACGTTTGAAGCTGAGATCCTGTGATCAAATAGTTCTTGACGAATGGAACTGCAGACAAACTCTAGGTGCTAGTCCACCATAAGACACAACTACCTATGAACACCCAAGGAAGTGAAAGAAAGAAGACGGTGAATGATAAGGAACTATTTTATTTTATTTTGATAAGTAAAATTTATTGATTAAGATGTAAAAAGATTACAACTGTGAGAGAGAAACTCACTTACAAGTACCAACAATATCCCCAAATATCGGGATATATCATTGGAAAGCCAGACACCTCCCAAGAACGTAATGCCCATACTATGATTAACCCCTATAACGACCCCTCAGCTCTATCCCACACTCAAGATCTCAAGTAACTACATCCAAAGTTAGACAAGAAATCCCAATTTTCATCCCTATAGTTAGTCTACATAATTTTCATCATGTCCCTGATTATTGTCCGATTCAAGCCCCATTGTTTGCCCAATCTCACACTCCTTTCTATTATTTCTATGTAATTCCCCAAATAGTTTTTCAAGACTGGTACTTCCCAAACTAGATGATATCCTCAAATTGGCCGCTAATGGCATGACCATGTATTTGATCCAATCCCGAGAGTCGTCAATAAGGAACTATGCATAATTTAAGTTGAAAAAGAATATGAGAATTATAACTTTAATCTTACAGGTTGCTGACTCATGCTTGACACTCTAGAATACTTTACGATCAAAATTAACTTCCCATCTTCTGATATTATTCCCTACTGCAATTCACTCCCATGACTACACTTAACTATCAATACATTACTCCATTCCATTTACTCATATAACAACATTAAACTCTAGTCCCACACTATAAACACTAATTATCTTCATTCCACAAATCAAAATAACAATACCAACACCAAAAAACAAACCTTTAAGCCGTATCGAAAGCGGTTTCTTCCCAAAAACACCAAGCACAAGCAATGGTTCCAAAAAATAGCCAATAGACCTACTAAGCCCACAATCATGCACCAAATTTCTCCCACCAACTATAACTCCAGGCTTATACTTCAACTTAGTCCCTGCCAAAAAAATGCCCAAACATCAAATAATGAAAAACAAACAATAAAAAACAAATCTTTTTTTTATATTACCAGTTTCGTTGATTTCGACAATGCAATCATCAGTAATCTTTTCGAGTAATCTAAGTAACGAAATTTCGTGAGGAAGAAGACCAGGCCACGTGTCTTCATGTCGAATATCGTCAATTAAAACTGGAGTTGATGAAAGTGTTGAAAGGAGTAGACGTTGTCTTAAATTTTGACTTCCTTTCAATTTCTTGTATTCTGTTTTCCCCATCTTCTTTTTTTAACGAAGGGAAAATGTTTTAGTTTAAGGGAGAGGGTTTTAAATGGGCCCAACTAATCAGACCTAAGCCCACGTACCTTTTTCCAAATAGCGAACCAATAAAAGCGGGTCTGGAATAGATAATTAGCATTTTGGATCGGTTCTGGGCTTGAAAATCAGAATCGAACTTTTATTGGATTGGATTGGATTGGATTGGGAGAGTTAGATCCAACGAGGTCGGATGTGGCTGTGTAAAGCAGTAGACGGTTCTTTATCACTTAGATTGTGAGGATAGGTTTGATGGAGGAGAGACTGGGAGAGGTTGGAGACGAAGATAGGGAAAAATGAGAAAATAGGGGGTACAGTCAGAATTATCCTATAAAGTGACACATAACTACTAGATCGAAGAAGGATTTCCGGTTTTTTACACTTGAGAAAACAATCATACCTCAAGAGTTTTGGCTGACGCTCAAAAGGATTATTGTCTTGGACTTGTATTTATGTGTCTAACTAAGTTGGAAACTTTGCTAAAAAAATAATTGCACTCAAGCCCAAGCCCAAGGAGAACACTTTCAGAGTTTCAGTTGATCTAATCACCTAGATCTCTCACACTTTTTACTCTAAAAATCTTTAGGGCATATCTGCGACCCTCAGAAAGTATATTTAGTAGTTATAAGTTTATGCTTTCTTCAACAACTAGCCTTACTAATTTGACAGATATATTAGATTTTGTCTTTGATGGTGGTTACATCTAGAAATGATTATTTTACTTGTCACTTATATATATGACCATCGACTCCAATTTCCACTTAATCACAAATGTTCTTATTTCATAGCTCACTCTCTCTATCTGTGAGCTCTTTAAGCTAAGACACATTCTAATACAGTTATAATGATTTATCATCTCTTTTGTAACATTATTTGTTGTAGGCTTTGGTGAAACGACATAGAAACCAAAGATATAAGGACAGCCGTGAAGTTCTTAAGAATGTAGTTCTTAAGAATGCAATTATCTTTTTTAACAGAGTGTGATGAATCAAACTACACCGATTTCACCGTGTTTTGCACTTTTGATTGGTGGTTGTCAGATAAACAGTATCAAAACAACCACTCTCAAACTTTTGTGCTATTTCAATAAATTTTATGTTTCAACTTGAATAACAACTTTGTCAATCACAATAAATTTTCTGTTTCTACTTGAATAACAACTTTCTCAATCACTTACTCAGCAATTACTCCAAACAAACGATATTGTGATATTCTATTTCTTAGAGCATCTTTAGGAGTGATATCAACTTAGCATCAAACACCAAATTTCCAGCAATTTGGTGTTTTTCCAGCAATTTGGTGTTTTTTCAACTTCAGGAGAGTCACATGTTGATGAAATCACAAAAAAAAAACACCAAACCAAACACCAAATCGGCCAATATTTGTATCCAGTTTTGGTGCTGTATCAAATCACTCACGCAGTTTTAGAAAAACCGCGCAGTTTTGCCAACACCACGTGGACTTGGGCTGCTAAATGGGCTTCTATGGCGCGGTTTTGCCAACACCGCCTGGGCTTGGGCTTCTATTGGCGCGGTTTTGCCAACACTGCGTGCGTTTTTTATAAAAATTTAGAATTATGGTGCATAAAACTTAAGAAATTATGAATTGTACATAGAAGTTAAAAATTAAGAATTGTGCAATCCAAAATCTATGATTATGATATAATATCCAAAATGATCCAAATCCTATCATATTACATAAAATTTATTCCGCTCTCTTCTTACGCCTCTTACCACTCGATGCCTCTCCTCTCTTTATTTGGATGTTCCGAAGTTGCTCCTCTAAGTTTCTAACCTGAGAACCAAGATCTTCTCTGTCTGCACGAAGGTTAACTACCTCAGCCTAAAGTTCCTCATATCCCTGATGTTGTTACGTGTACACCTGTTGAATATCCTCATACGCTTTTTGCGTCTCGTCATACGCACGTTGGGATTGCTGATATGTTTGAGAATATATTCTTCTCTTTCTTGGCTATAATGATACACTGCAATCCTCATCCCATCAAACATACAAATCTGGTTCTCATATCTTTCCCGAACCTCAACCTGAAAATCCAAAAAAATACATTGTGAGTACATATTATATATATAATGAATAAGAAAAATAAAATAACTAAACTCACCGTGGTATACTGATCAATCTGCAGCTCTAACTCATGGCAACGAGCACGAGGCACTTTAGGAATGGAAATGTAAGTAGCATCCCCATCAGGTCCACACACGACAAACATCTGAGGATTACTGGCAGACACAGGTGGAGCTGGATGATATGCATTCAGAAATTGTGGGTTGTAAACAGGCTGTGGTGGATGAGGAATATGTAGCTCACATCTCATCCCTTCCAGGCCCACAAACTCGAAGTTGCTAGCCCGACCAACAGGGGGCAACAACGGACCCATGAAGACACGGTTCTACTATCTATAATATTGATTAGTAGTCTGCTCAACAACAAAAGAAGACGCATCTGGCCAAGGACCACAACTGGCATGAACTTCATGAACTTGATTTATACTCCACAACTTTGCATCACTAACATCTGGCATGAGAGCACATGGAACTCCATAACGTCCAGTCATCTGCCTCCAACATTTGTCACCACAGTACCAAATCTTACAGTCACGTGCGGCAAAAATAACTCTGTGACGTGGACAACACACAAGCATGCTGCACAACTGGATCGTCAAAGGCGGCAGTAGACAAACGCCAAGGTCTCCACTCAATAGATGACAATGATCTAATATCAATCTAAGCACGAGCCATACAGACATTATTTCTAATCTGCCCTCAGTTACGACTCAAGTGAGGCCCTGACCGACTAGCAAATCTAGGGCTAGTATCATGAATAATGTCTATGTTAGGACAAAGACATCGAAAGTACTCATAAAACCAAATCTCTACAAGTCATGTGAATCCTGCAATTTGAAGACTTCTACTTCCGAATGTCTGTGAAGCTTTATCTAACGCCGATATCAATGTAGCATATACTGAGCTACCCAGGTTATAATCTCTCATAGTATGCAAATCCGATACATAAGCATAATATCCAAGTCGTATCGTAGAATGACCATTGGGAAACAGAACATGCCCAATAAAAAACATCAAAAAAGCCCTAACATACACATCAACACCCTCACTACCAGGCAGAACAGTCAAAGCTAACTCCGCTCGTGTATCAGGATCCAAGAGGGGTATGCGATAGCTTAATACCAGAAGAATCATAAGCATCCGCATCCAAGCGAGGAAAACTCATAAGCATATTACCCATATTCTCATAATTTGTATGAAAAGGTATCGGTTGGCCTATAGTGATACTCAACCCATAAATCATGGTGAAGTCTAGTGGTGTGAACCCTAACTCCGCACAAGAAAAATGAAATGTATGAGTTGTACTCCACCATCTTTCTACTAAAGCTATGACCACTGCCCAATCAGCCTTCTCATAATCAACATCAACCAAAATACCCAAAGGTACACAGAATACTATCTCTAATATATACAAACTCATCCAAACTCTTAATAACCTTCCACCACTCTCTAACACCAAATAAAGCCGATCTATCTCGGTAGTCAATAACATGCTGATATTATGAAAAAAAAAATAATGCGTATAAGATAAATAATTAATTGGTCCAACTCAACTAATTAATGCATAATATTCAAAATATTTAATCAAAACTAATTAATTACCTGAGTATTAGCCACTGCACTCGACACGTATTTTGTATCACGTGTAGAAGACACAACTTGCATATCAAGTGCTTCACCGGGTGCAAATTGCCAATCGAAGTCGTTCATCTGATACTTAAGTACATACGGATGTCTATTAGTCGGTCGCGATCCTCAGCTTCTTCTCCCCCACCATCTTCTTCCCCACCGTATTATAGTTCCTCGAGTTCTTCTCCCCTATCGCCAATGTCGTTTGTGTACTGTCAATCATCACCCTCGAAATGTTCAAAATGATCCATATAAAATTTCAAGAGTTTAGGTAGGTTTTGTTTTTTTTTTACTAAGGAAAGGGTTTATTATAATTGAGAGAAAAGATGAAAGTGGCTGAACCGCGGTTTTGGTCATGCATATATAGAAGTAGCATGCGGTGTTGAGAACACCGCGCGGTTTTTGCAAAACTCCGTGGGCTTGGGCCTGTCAGATGGGCTTTAGTGGCGCGGTTTTGGAAAAACTGCGTGGTCTATATGGCGCAGTTTATCCAAAACCGCGTAGTTTGATGTCGAAAATTTGATATTGCTCCTAAAAATGCTCTTAATGAGTAAGAATCAAATAAAAAATAAAATAATGGCTCTTTGTACTCTGGTTACTTGGGCAATCCTTGGGCTACAAGGCTACAAAGCCCAAAATCCTCACTATATATACAAGCCCAACCCAAAAAGCCCAAAGCCCAAAATCCAAAACAAGAAGTCATTTTCTTCTCCATCCTCAAATCTCTCACCATTAATGGCCTTCCTCAAAACCCTAATTTGACTCCCAAAAAAATCAAAATGGCGCGAAAATCACTACTAAAACCAACAACCCTTGCAACAATTCTCCTCATCATAATCTCATTCTATGCATTCTTCAACACTTTCTTATCCCCTTTCATTAACTCTGACAACACAATCACTCCTTCCAACTTCCCCTTCTTCGAATCCTCTCTTTTAAGCACCCCCATCATATCAGAATCCTCAAATTCACATAAAGTTAGAATCTTTTTATATGATTTACCTAGAAAGTTCACTTATGGTGTTATTGAAAGCTATTTAATTCGTAGTAGTAGTAGTAGTAGTAGTAGTTCAATTGATGATAAATTGAAGTACCCTGGAAATCAGCATTCAGCTGAATGGTACTTATTTTCAGATTTGGTGAATGGGAAAAATTTAGGTGAAATTATTAGAGTTTTGGATCCTGAAGAGGCTGATTTGTTTTATGTACCGTTTTTTTCGTCGTTAAGTTTAGTTGTCAATCCAATTAGGCCAAATGTGGGTGGTGGAAATAGTGGTGGTGTAGTTTATAGTGATGAAGAAATGCAAGAGGGATTAATTGAGTGGTTAGAAGAACAAGTTTATTGGAAAAGGAATAATGGATGGGATCATGTGTTTATATGTCAAGATCCTAATGCTTTGTATAAAGTTGTTGATAGAGTTAAGAATGGGATTCTATTGGTTTCAGATTTCGGAAGGTTGAGAGGGGATCAAGCGTCCTTAATTAAGGATGTGATTTTGCCGTATTCTCATCGGATTAATCCGTTTAATGGGGATGTTGGTGTTGATGGGAGGAAGTCTTTGCTGTTCTTCATGGGAAATCGCTACCGGAAACAGGTAATATGTTTTCTAGCTGCTACATTTGATTATAACGCGTTATTTAGGAAATGACAGTCAATCTGTTTTTATGTAGTATTTGTACTTTTACTTTTGCAACACTATACTATTTTACCAAGTTACATTGACACGGATAGGAAGTCTATGACACGGCGAACTATAAAAAATTGAGGTAAATCACATGCAATATGTGTCCGACACAGACACGTGGATACATATCTGACACGGATTTTTTGCAAATATGGCGTGTCCGTGTAATGTAGTATTTAATTTAGTTGGAAAAAAGCATACAGTGTATAAAAATCAAAGATGGATATAGCTAAGAACAATGCTGATGAAGTTTATAGTTATCAGGCTGTATATATATTACGATAGAAAATTAATGTGAATTTGTTTTTGATGGTACTTTGTTGGTTAATTAGTTCTCAGACTGTATATATTGTCTTAGTTTAGTGGAAAGGAAACACAAACGTGAAAAATCAAATGATGGATATAAATGCTATGAACAATACCTATGAAATTTTATATATTTTTATATAAAAAGCTGCTTTGTCATCCAGAAATGCGAAGGAAAAAACTACTGACTGATAGCCATCCTTAAATCACTACAAAATTGAATGTGAAGTAGTGGAGTAGTGAGGTTCTAATTGAATGTGAAGTCACTACAAAATTTAATTAGTTTGTCTGGCTTATCTTGTAAGACAATTCTGTGTGGGATGCATTAAAACCATAATCAGAGTAGAACTTCTTGTTACATATCCCTTACCTTCTTATTGGCTAATGGAATCAATGTGTTCATAACCACCTCCTGCCCCGGTTTGTACTGATATGTGTGCAGAAGACAATTTTAGAGAATCATTCTGTCCATTTTACTACGTCTGCGAAAAGACGATAGAGTTAATGCCTTGATTATTGTCTTTTACGTACTGGTACTGCTATGAGGCTCCTTTACCTCTCCATTTCTTTTGTTACACCTTCCTTGGTCATGATTGTTCTGAAGATTTGGCTGAGAATTAGTGAACTAGCTGAGTCCAGAAGTTGTTGATATTTATTACACATGGAGATATGACTAAATACCTTAAAAAGTTAAAAGTGACAGATTAGTGACTTACAAGGGCATTCGTGACAGATGCAGATTTTAGATGAGCTAACAATGGAACTTGATAGACAATTTTGCTTCAGATGGCATCAATAGAATGAAATCACAGTTTCAGGGATTTCATCATTGAAACATAGGCAATTTATTGTGTCAATGAGAAATAAAATATGCTGATGATTGCTATATTGTAGGGAGGAAAAATTCGTGACCTGCTTTTTCAAGTGCTCAAGGATCAGGAAGATGTCATAATAAAACATGGGGCCCAGTCAAGGGAGAGTCGTCGCATGGCAACACAAGGGATGCATTCTTCAAAGTTCTGTTTACATCCTGCTGGAGATACACCCTCTGCCTGCCGTCTCTTTGATGCGATAGTGAGTTTGTGCATTCCAGTGATTGTCAGTGATTCTATAGAATTGCCTTTTGAAGATGCCATAGATTACAACAAAATAGCAATATTCGTTGACTCCGATACGGCTATAAAGCCAGGATATCTAGTCGAGATGCTGAGGAAAATAAGCACAAAGAGGATTCTGGAATATCAAAAAGAGCTTAAAGAGGTAAATACAGTTGGCATATTTCATTATTCCAGAGTTTGAAGTTTATCATGGTAATTGCTGTGCATTATTTATATAAATTTGAACCGAATTGAGAAAGGTGCAATATTAGTCATTTGTTAAGCCTTAGGATCTCTGCGTGTCTGTCATATGCATCTTATATTATACTGGGATAGTGGGATTGTGACTTCATGTGTGCATAACCTCTTCCACATGGAACCTATGCATATGTTATAAAGTGCATCCTACTTTTGTTGACATGTTAGTATTAGTTTAATTGAGCTCCTTTATACTCCTATATCATCTATTATGTCTATATATAGAAACTATGTAATTCTGTTTACTATATATTCCCTGATTAGTTCAGACACTTTTTGTGGTCAGCTTACTCAATGTACATTGTTCAATGTGCTTTAGGTGAAGCATTACTTTGAGTACGAGGATCCCAATGGCACGGTGAAAGAGATCTGGCGTCAGGTGTCTTTGAAACTTCCACATGTAAGATTGATGGTAAACCGTGAAAAGCGTCTTGTTAGGAGAGAATTGATTGAACCAGACTGCTCTTGTCTATGTTCGAACAAAACTGGGACTACCTAAACTGTTTAAATGCTGCTAGTCATGCATTCATTTCATATCATTCCAAGGGTCCAAGCTGACCCTCTTAATATTGGTTGAAGGCTGAGACTATCTGAATTGTATAACGTTGCTGTTTGCATAAGACCATCAACCAGAACTTCGAGAGCAAAGGTCTACTCAATCACACCCGAGTCTTCCATCAAATGACAGTTGAAGCTACATTGCAGATCCTTACCACGAAGAATTATCTCCCCTCCTCTTTTTGTTCATTATGTTGCGCCAGTTATTGTGAAAAACCGTGTTTTGTAGTGTAATTAGTGTGTATAGGATAGACAAATAACTACATCAGAGTGATATCGATTTGTTTGTGTATTGATTGTTCTAAATAAATACTGGCAGGTCATGCCTTCAAAGAGCAGTGAGCATACTAGTAGCTTTGGTCTTAACTGCCTATGCTGAGAAATTTGAACTCACATTGATGAAGTTCAATGATGCTCTTGTTTGTAATCTGTTTCAGAATTCTTGTGTGATTGTTCACTATATATGTCTATGTGTTGTCATCTTCAAATTTTCTATAACATGGCTGCAGATAGGCATATATAGCAGTATTAATGAGATGGTATTCTGGGAAAGATTTTTAAATGAGATCAATCACAGGTGTCATTTTCTGAGAGGACAAGTTTCCATAGGGATTATTGTTCAATAAAGAGATACTTGCAGCTTGGATACAGAATTGGCTTGGGGAAACTCAAAGTCCTTTTTCATTTGCTTCAGTCCTTCTCAACTTTTCTATCCTTTGTTGCTTCTCTGAAAAATTCCACTTTTTAGTTTTTTCTTGTTATAATTGAAGTTACATTGCTCTACTTAAGTTTGGCCTTCCTCTTTGATTCCTTGTCAATCCTGAATATTTAACTACTCATCCTAATTTGGCTGTGAAGGGCAACTCTTTTACTCCCATTATGAAGGCAATTGAAATGCATATCCAAAATTGATGATTTTTTGTTTTTCCTCAACGCTCTAAGGGAGATAGATGAACTTTTAATTCATTTTTTCTATCCATTTCTTAAAAAGATATATAAATTTGCACAAAATCACTCACCAAAATTGTCTTTCATGTAGTCGTATTTATAAAACCACTAATAAGTATACATTTTTGGGTGGTCGCATTGTACATTTTTATTCAGCAATTAAGAGTTAACATTTATACTCCATTTTGCAAGACAAGAAGAGATACATAGATTGATTAAAGAAAGTTTAAAAAGTTAACGTACATACTATTTTAAGTTCAAGTCTACTCACATTAAAAACAAATAAAAAAAGTTATGGTCGTATGCTTATCAAGATACATATCTAAAATTGAATATCCTAATAGGTTGTGGACATATCTAGTCAACATGGTCAAGACGAAGTCGAAAAACTATTTTGTGAGTAACTCGAAGACGCGGTCGACTCAAACAACATGGTCACAAAAAGTATGAGTTGACCTAACCTTAAATTAAAAATAAATCAAAATAATATTAAAAAACTCAATTTTTTCATTTTTTCATTTTATTAAGATTTATGACATGTTTTTAAAGTTTGATTAGGAAATATTAAACTTAATTTTGTAGCTATTTATCTTTAATAGTTTTGAATTTATGAATGTTGATACATTTAATTTAGTTTTTAATGTTTAATTGAGTGAGCGGAGCAAACGATCTTGGCAGAAGGGGAGCTATACGGACAAAAACCAACTTGGTTGGTTTCTATCTGTCTGTTCTCAACTTTTCTCTCATTTTTCTTCGTCCCCAATACTCTTTCCCTTCAAGCATCTCTCTCTTCCCGATCACCCAACTCTCTCTCTCCCCTACAGCTCGAGTATAGCAAAACTTCGATATACTTGGATTATATAAAATAAAATTATAAATATTAATTAATTTACATGTTTTTGCCACGTATGCCCTACTTTTTTGAGATATAACCGGCCCATATATCAGTTGCCATACTTTTAGCTATGGGCCACAAAACTTTCGTTACGGGCTATTGGCCTCATAGGTTTGTATACACTCTAAAACTAAAAGAAACAAGTGTTTATATTATGCGCCATCTTTTTCCTTGTCCTCAAAACCTGCTCTGCCTCTACACAAGCCCAAGTAAGTTTTTCTATGTTTAATGTTTTTTTTTAATCTGTCTCTCAAATTTGAAGATTGACTCTAATAAAATGGTTAAGATTGATATACAGTATTAGAATTATATAATGGCGTTGTTCAATTTCATTTTAGTTTGAAATTCTGAATGGGCTGTAAGGCAACAACATAGGAATGTGTTTTAAATCTTCTTTTATCCCTTAAAGTGTGTATCTTTTTGTTCTTTAAGTTTGTTGTACTGATTTATAACACTAAAAACTTGATCTTTAGTCGTTGCCTCATTGTTCTTTTTGGTTCATGTTTTAAGTTTGCTCTTTTGTCCCTTAAAGTGTATATCTTTTGTTCTTAAGTTTGTTGTACTGATTTATAACACTAAAGACTTGATCTTTAGTTGTTGATGACAAGACACTCAGACACAAAGCATTGCACAAATAGTGTAATCCTCACTGATGCTTCATTTTTTGGTTCAGATAAATTTCTTGTTTGACTAAGATGAATGTGCATGGAAAAAACCTGTGGATGATGACATGGGGGATTATAGGGAAGATGAATCAGCCTCGGAATCAGAATTAGAAGATGAGGAAGTGAGGTTGGATGAACCATCCAAGAGATCTATATACAATAAGGACGGTCTGCTTGAGAAGCGCGAAGATATAAGCTGGCCAGATAATGTTGAGTGGATTCACAAACTGACTGTTGATGTCAACAAAGAGGAAAAGGTGGATGTAAATGATGACCTTGCTCGTGAACTTGTTTTCTACACCCAGGGATTAGAAGGAACTAGGAAGGCATTTGAAAAGCTTCAGAAATTGGGGCTTCCTTTTCTAAGGCCGTCTGACTATTATGCTGAGATGGTGAAGACAGACACTCACATGGAGAAGGTTAAAAGCCGTTTGTTAGTGGAGAAGAAAAATATAGAGGAAGCTGAGGAGCGGAGGAAAGCTAGAGAGGCTAAGAAGATATCTAAAGAGGTTCAAGCCCAAAAGACGAAAGAGAGATCCAAGCAAAAGAAAGAAGAGATTGAATCTGTTAAGAAGTGGAGGAAGCAGAGGCAGAAGAGCGGATTTGCTGGCGGGGAAAATGGTGAAGACATCAGTTTACCTTTTGAGGATGGGAAAGGTTTTGAAAGGACACAGAAGGGGAGGCGTAATGTGGCTCCAGGAGATAGGTCAGGTGGAATGGGAAGACAAGGTGGTGGCAAGGGAGGAAAAGGGATGGACAAGAAGAGGAATAGCAGAGACCACAGGGATACCAAGTTCGGCTTTGGTGGGAGGAAAGGTATGAAGAAGCAGAACACAGCTGATGCAACAAATGAGTTTAAAGGATTCAACAAAGGTGATTTCTCAGGGAGTAAGAAAAGGAAGAGGTGATTGAATGGCTAATCTTGTTTTTGTTTCTTATGAAAATGCTTTGTTGCAGTGCTTATCTATAAGTAGGTTTTTGGCAAATTCAACTTATTTTTGTAGTCTTAAAACTTTCAGTTCGAGTTTTTGTTTTTCAATTCCTTCATATGTATCTTTTAATGGATTTTTTTGTTCTATTGTTTTGGTGGATTCATTTTCCTGCATTCTGTTATCCAGGCATAGGCATGTATTGGTACAAATACAAAGCCCATTCTGAAATGTTTTACATGATTTTTTTTTAACAGGGAGTAACAACAATATTTCAGTTTGATTTCCCTCTCTTTTTGTTCATTATGTTGAGCCAGTTATTGTGTAAAACCTTGTTGTGTAGTGGAATTAGTGCGTATAGGGTAGACAAATAACTACACCAGAGTGATAGCGATTTGTTTGTGTATCGATCTATTGAAATACTGGCAGGTCATGCCTTCAAAGAGCAGTGAGCATGCTAGTATAGTAGTATGAGCCTCATTGGCGCAGTAGCTTTGCTCTTAACTGCTTATCCTTAGAAATTTGAACTCACATTGATGAAGTTCAATAATTCCCTTGTTTGTAATCTGTTTAAAATTCTTGCGTGATTGTTCACAATGTGTTGTGTGATTTCCCAATAACATGGCCTTTATCTACAGATAATCATATAGCAGTATTAGTGAGTTGGTATTCTGGGAAGGATATTCAAATGAGATCGGTCACAGGTGCCATTTTCTGAGAAG
The DNA here is from genome assembly GCF_015680905.1 of Coptis chinensis. Lineage (NCBI taxonomy): Eukaryota > Viridiplantae > Streptophyta > Magnoliopsida > Ranunculales > Ranunculaceae > Coptis > Coptis chinensis. Next base: position 84,355,121 of record NC_141464.1, read on the forward strand.
ACAAGTTTGCACAAAGATTATTGTTCAGTAGATACTTGTGACTAGCGCTTAACTTTTCTATTTTATCGTGTTATAGAAGTAAACCCAAGGGTATTGCTAGCTGAATAATGCTTTACTTGAGTAATACTGAGCTATGGCCGGTTGTCCACTTGCAAAAATGTGGTCTTTTCAACACAAAACACAGGACTATCATCCTTATAACGCTGGTGAAATCCATCAAAACTATGACCAACTTCCTACACCAGCACTTCTTCAGAGGTTACAATATCTGCCCACTCCTAAGCAGGACTAACAAGTAACACCCATAATCATCAAATATGTTGTCAGTGTGTGTATATCAATTGGAGCAGTACCTTGAAATAGCATCTCATTCTGTGTATAAACTAGTGTATAAACAAGTGGAGCGATCATGTCAGATGATTGTGGCGCGTGAATAAGGGGCTCTGGCTAGTGGTGGGTCAAATCCAACCTGTGTTATTTATTTGGGTAGTGTCCTCTCACCACGGGTTAAAAAATTCATTCTGATTACGAATAAGCCCCATGTTGTATTGGATGGGGAGCGGCGTAGATTTTTTTTTTTTTTTTTTTTTTTTTTTCTAGTGAAAAACTCATATTCCTCATTACAAGCAACCACTATGTTGTATAATGGAAAAGAGGAAAAACTCATATTCCTCAGACATTTGGAGACAAATACGCACAGTAAACAACCAGGGAAGAAATGTGGTTTCATATAATCAAAGGACAAACACACTGAAATTATAATGAGCCCATGGCAAAGGTGTAAAACCATTATTTACAAGTAGAAGAAAGGGAAACATACAACTAAGGAAAATTTGGAATTACACAAAACAATTACCACCTTATTTGTACAACAAAGGACCAGACCTTGACACTGCAAACCTAGGCAATGGACTAGGACCCATGCTAGCTGAGGTTGAGCCTTCAACATACTTTACTTTTCTGCTTGAACTGTAGTCCAAGGGCCCAGAGCGCCGAGTGTCACGCTTTTTGTTGTTGTCACTGGTGTGTGTGTTTCCATTGTAGGCGTCATAAAGCTGCTCCTGACTTTGAGATGCTTTAAAATAACCTGAATCATGAGAACTTGCCTGAGGTGTTGAATCGCCAAAGTTCTGCTTGAATGAAGGAGATGCATGTGCAAGGGAGACAATTGGCGATTGTCGAGGTGATGGGCTTAGTAGTGCCAGCTGAGTGGATGGATTATTTGAGTAGTACTGGCTATATATTGAACGGAGGATAGAGTAAGGAACGTGGGTTTCAAGTGTACTTCTTGGTAGGTAGGGAGAGAGCTCACATAGCTGGTCTAAGAAAATCAGCTTCGCCACAAGGTGGGACCTGCCAGAGAGGGACACAGAGTCAAACTTTCTAGCACAACTCTGTTACAGAAAGGAACAATAAAATATAATCCGATACTTCAAAACCATTCTTGTGTACAGCTAACTATATGTGTCATGGAAATATAAGTGAAACGTAAACTAAGGACTAATCAATCATAAACTTTTGAGTAAAGATAAGTCAGACTCCGTGACTTAAGCGAAGAACTCCATGCAAAATTGTGCAACGAGAGATTAAGTACTTTTTTTTATGAGTCATGTATGGGTAGTGTCTTACTCAAGAAGGCAGATGTCCGAATCACTTAAGCATCGATAGAAAATTTAGATATTTTATCTCTAGGAGATTTGGCAGAACTCCAAGTTTTTTACTAATGACTATAACCACACTCAAGCTACCTGTTATTTTCACTCCAAGAGTCCAGTATAATCCCAGAAGAGCATTTCACGAAGAGCTGCATCGTGGACTTTATATTTGCTTCAGGTAAAAGGCGACTTTGCATTTCAGGCTCTAAACTCTCGTTAGCATTCTCATTCGAGACAGACTCTTTCTGTTGTTGTTCCCTCTCCAATCTGACAAATTCACTCCCTGCAATCACCGCGTTGATGCACCTGCAGCAGTAAAGTTGTTCGCAAATATCATATTTGACCTGATTTGACTAGATAATAACTGACTCTACAGGTTTCAGGTTAAGAATATAGAAGGATGCATCATAACGAGGTATGGCAAGGATCCTCAGTTTTTTACTGTATCAAAAGTATATCAAACACCCAGAGAGGACATAACACTTAAATGATGATCTCTGTCTAACTTTTTTTTAGAATATATCTATCAAATAAAGACACAGAAACTCCGACTTGGGTGCAAAATGTCAGACATAGACTCTTAATTTATTAGACAATTTTCATTAAAGTGTGTGGATTGTGACCCTGGCCAACACTGCAGATCCCTGGGAGCGGAGTGTCCCTGTTAGTTAGGTCTCTCCTACGATGATCAGTTGATTGCAACCATCAACCAATCTTATTCTCTTAGGACAAGGGAAACACAAGACCCAGAAACAGGCCAATGTATCAAGGATGAGAAATTACATGACCTGGAAACAGGTCAATGTCACATGGACAACACTGCTGGAATATCTAATCCAAGTGATATCTGGGCCAGAAGATCTATGTGTTAATGTCATGAACACCCCTTCATGAAGTACTTGATGCATTATGACAGTTCAACATTCAGAAAGAATTCAGTATCAGGTGATGGGATGTGTGGGAGGGAGTTGGGACATTCAATGGGATAGTAGAAACTAGAAAGCACTATACGACTAGTCAAACCTCGCCAAGCAGTGAATATTGTTGTTGAATCCCCCGGTTTCCACATTAAAGGCTGTTGTATTCCACACATGGGATGTCATGAAGGCAGCAAATAGATACGGAAGCAAGTTCCATGAACCATCATTGGCACTCCCCACATCTTCCAAAATTGACCTCACCCACTCTGCATCATGATCACAAACCACACCCACACTATTGGCTACCCACCTCAACCTTTTAACTTCTGCCTTCTCAGGTACTCCATCAGGTAAATGGTTAGCAACCCCAGATAGCAGAGAAAATATTAAAGGTGCACCTTCTTCCAGTACAGCTCCAGCAGCCTTTGCCAAGAGCAGATCAAAAGCTACTGCTTGCCCTGCCTGAATGCAGAATCCAACTGCTGTATCCATGTCTACAATCTGCTTCAAATTGTTTTCTCTTTCTATCCGGTCACCAGAAAGCATGGCCCCAGCAGCAGCTTCAAGTGCCTCACGGTTTGATCTTAGTGCTATGTCAATGCAGTTCAAGAGTGCAGCAGTATGTTCTTTCATCATTCTGTCAATTCTGTCAATACCATAGCCACCAAAAATACGAATGAAAGCTTTCAATTCTCTGAGATCTGTGACAGACTCTGCAAAATACCCGCCTACAGGCCTAGTGCTGCGGAAGCACTGGTGGATCGGGGCAAACAGGATTCCAGCGCCAGATACATCTTTGATGATATTTTCAATGTACCAGTTGCATACGGCTTCAATGGCAGACCCATTTTGCTGATCTACTGCTTTCTCAAATAAGTGTAGGGAAGAAACGGGTCCAGAAAAAGTCTCTGTTAATAGAACTTCTCTAATACCTTGAGTAAGGTCCATGCTTATGTGTTGCTCTGCTAGGTGGACTATGCTGATATGTCTGTGGATTAGAGCCTCCATCACAGAAGGCCGCTGAAGATCATTGTCAGTTTTTAGTACTGCAAGCAGTCTCCTCCTAAAGTTTCCAAGGATGCATTCTCTCATGTACTGCAAAAGGAACAATGGAGGTATTATGCTTGAATGACTACCATTTGAGAGGGTGGATGTAATCTAAACATAAATTGCAAAAATTATCCATCAGGACATACACGTCGACTGATTGACTCAAGATAACAATTAAACAGGATAAATATCAATTGTGAAGTACTCTAAAGCACTATCTTAACTTCTTGTAAATATGAGACAAGAATGACCTTTTCAACTTTACATGAATTCATACCAAAAAAATAAAATAAAACAAAATCACATGGCTCATAAATTAATAAATGGGAAAATAGACCACCGTTACACAGTTTAGAGATGGCAAACAGAAAATAGATCTAGGTGTCATTTCAGTACAGCTACAAGTCGCATACTTTCTGAGTAGAAATATAAAAGCGCTTGGAAAAAAGATTGAGGAAATGGGAGCTTCACCTCTCTCAGAACAAATACGTGATTTAATACGCATATTGGCTCCATATCGTTTAAAACAGAGCACAAGTTTGTCAATCTCTGCATTGCAGCCTCTAACCTGCAGTGCCCAACACCAAACGAGTATGAGCAAATTTCACCCCAACCCTTCCTCCTTTTAATATAGGATGTGATGGAATGGTTACATTTTGATAGAATTGTTATTTTCAGGGAAGCTTTCTTGGCCCGGCAATGGTAAACCAGCATAGCCTTTTGGAGATTTTGCAGAAGGGGTTGAGAATTTTGTTGCATAATTCATGTGAATAGCTGCCTTCTCTGGAAGAAGCTGAAAGTATCTAGAAAGTTAGTTTAAAAAATATGGCTGCACTGAATTGAAATGTAAAGAAGGGTAGTAACCTGAGAATCAAGCATGCCAAATCCTCCTTCAGAATCAAGGATATTTACCAGACCTTCCAAACCACCCATTATTGACTCAATAAGAGATTCAACATATAAAACTGCATCTCGGCCAATTTTAGTTACCTGAAATTAAGCAAGATAGCAGGCACTATCATCACATGACACATCTAGTATCTTCAAACTACACCTACTATTAGAAGAAAGGTTTCGAATCTAATGATGGATTCAACCAGTGATACACTGGTAGAATTGCGTGCAGTATTACAATAAGAAGCCTCAATAATAAACAAACACAGGATGTTTTGACAGTGATACATCAGATTAATCATCAAGGTGATCCTCCTTTCAGAAATGCATCATCCAAACCCATTGAGGCACTTAGTCTCATTTCGGGTGAAGGCCTCAGTTCCTCGTAGATTACAGGGATAAAAAAAAAATACCTGTGAGTGCACGTAGGGTTGGGTCCCTGCACTCAAGGAGTGAAGGATTTTTTACTTTTTTTCATCCAACGAGATTAAGTTACATGAATGATTGATTAATGGTTTATTTGGAGATTACATCTTGATATGTAATATCATTTTGTATCTATTTCTTATTTAATAGTTACAAATTGACTTATGGGATTAAATCATATTCAGCTTTCGGACACCCTCTCTGGAGTTCAAAGTGCAGGCCACATGCAAAGCTCCATGTGTGGGCCTTCATGCATGTAACACCTATGGAATATTTTAGTACCCGACTTGTGAAAGTTATCCAGACATGGCATTTCAGTGAAGAAAAAGGATCAACAAAAGGATACCTCCTCCAGAACAATCATTGAGGCACAATCTGGAAAACTACTAGCAACCCCAAGCCACGCACAGCAATGTTGTGGACGTCCCTCGGGTCCAAACATAGTGTTCCTGAATACCTGATTAAGAAAAATTACTCCAGATCCTGTCACAACTGCATAGTTTTTCTCTATAGAACAACATAGTAAACACGAAGAAAGGTAAAAACAAGAATATAAACACATTGCCGATAAAGATAAAATAATTTGCTTACTGCAGTAAGATGGTGATGGTAAAAATATAGCCTTTTCAGACTCCCGTGCTTCGATAACTGAGATTCAAGTTCATCAACACATCTGTAAGATGAAGTTTGTAGATAAACAGTATAAGTATGATAGGCCTGTAACAGTCTATCTGCATTTATAGATACAAGCAAAGAGACTCTTCTCTTAATATGCTTGATGATTTTAAAACAAAAAAGAAGTTACCACTTCAAAAGAAAGTAAGCTGACAGCTGCCTTGTATGCTGCTTTAATGTTTCAATATTTGCTTAGGCACTGAACACTATGTAATAATCACGTTTTAATAGAGAGGAAGGTTCCAACTTATATCCCCGGTGAAAACTCCTTATGAGATAGATTTGTGACTATTTGATGAAAAAAATTTATCATAACAAATACTTAACATGCAATTGAATTTTTATTAGGCGCTCGATGCATGACCTACATAAATTAGGTAAAAGCTCTTCCTAACTGCTAAGCCGCTGAAAATTGTGATAGAATAAGACTATAACATAAACTGTCTGGTCTTATTCAGAACCATAGATTTAACATTTTGTAGTCCCTAACTGATTGAATTGAGCATCAAAATCATATTAACATAGATACATCCATTGAGAATATGCTTCCAACTTTGCACTGAGATAAGTAATGCCAATGCAAGTAATCTAAGACGGTGCAAAGAAAAAAATTGAATAAGCACCTGGACCAGATATAAGCAGCATTTCCTTCTGACAGCAGACCTTCCTTCCCAGTAGAGATTGTGGCCTTCTCCAAGTGTCTGATGTTTATAGAGGACCGAGAAGAAGTGACCATCATTAGTATTGACAACCAATCTTTACGCAAGTCCTGAAAATAATGAACAAACGGTGTGATGGATGTACATAACTCTTTCAAAAAGTGGATTTGTGCTATGAAAGGGAGGAAAATTTGGAAGTACGCAAAGTATGTAAAGTTGTAAACAGGCCAGGAAATGGAGCTAACAGAATCCAGCCTCTTATGTCACTTTGTACAAAAAAAGCAACAGATGAGCTTCTTAGAAAAAGGTTAATATGTTGAAATATTTGCTAATTTGTTATTCGAAAGTGGTGAAGGTCAGAAGGTAAAAGTTGGACATACATGAAATGCGACCAAATATCAAACAGAAACAACATCAAAAAGAAAAATGGGACCGTGTGCATAGATTTCTTACGGATAGGTTACATGTAATGCCAGATATATTTTCACCATGTGGCTTTGGTATGTTCTCAAGTCGTTGGACCATCTGCTGAAAAAGTCCTTTCAAAGTTGCATCTAGGTCAAGAGCTACCATGCCAGGAGTACCCAGTAAAAATCGTATTCTTCCAGCGCAGGAAGATAAGTATGATAAGGCATAACCTCTTATTGCTGCATACAAATATGAATAGTATGAATTATTCGTGGATTTGGTAGTTACAGTGTTTCTACGAGATCTAACTGCACGAAATGCCTAATTCAGCTATTTGCGAAGTGAGAAAACTAATTTGGAAAAACAGCGGCATTCAAAAGTGAATAAGTATCAACGAAATAAGAAAGATTAAGAAACCAACTCCAAATGAAATAAAACTCATGAAAATAATATATATCCAGATATTAATCAATAAATGGATATAGTTGAGGTGTTTAGATTTTGAGAGTCATCTAGTGTGTAATATAGTAACACTTTCTAAGTTTTGATTAAAATAGTCAGTTCCTTTTAGAATGTATCACAACACATCGAAATTCAAAAGTATCGAGTATTGACATATATCGGTAATATCGCAATGCATTGAACTTTTATAGTTTTATGTTTCATGTGGGTCTCTTGAGAAACCGATCATGTTGTGACATACGTTGCATCCTTATACCAATAAACTTTCAACAATGATTGATAGCACGAATTTCACTTTACTTCTTCAACATCTAATTTTACAATCTCAAAGGTCCAGATGATCATGTAACATAACTAACAAACAAGTTACTTAGATATGAGTTTTCTGTTTTTATGTGCTATTGTGAGACATTGTACTTATACCAACATGTTAAGTGATTGATAAGGCAAAAAGAAGATCATAATGCATGCTCTCTGACATCATGTTGGCAATGGCCAGTCATATGATCGGAAAGCGTTAAGGCATAATGAAACTATTTCCTATACCAAACAAGTGGGACAAGTATGTATCACACTATCACTTCTACTCGATGTGCTGCTTCATAAAAGAACTTAAACTAACCTGCAATGTATTTGCGTACTAAGCAACAAAGACGGTCCATTCCATCCAACAAATAACCTATAGTTGGATCGCTAGGATCCTGCAAAACAATATTGAAAAGAGTTGCAGATGTTAATTGATCAGCTGGCTAATCGAAGACAATCCGAAACCCGTTTCTGAAAGGAACCATCAGACTTGACAAATATATGACAAATATAATGACTTACAATTTCAACAGATACAACTCGCACGGTCTTAGATTTTGATGATGCGATTCCGACGTGTTGAAAGTACCAGATAATTTCACATTGAACTAAAGCCAATGCAGAAAATACCATCTGTAGAGAAACAAGTTATTGTTGATAGTACTAATGCAAATGTTGCAATGTAGATGAGAGAATGCTGAATAAACATCTAGAAAGAATCAGAAACTTTTCCCTATTACCCTCCGCATGGAGAAATGATGAAACAGAAACTTTGGAGCCCCAAGAGTATAACTGACAGATTGGATGATTACATATCATAAAAAAAAGACAGATTGGATGATCAAAATACTACTTTGGACTTGGACACAATATAATGATTAGCAAGAAACTTTTGAGCCCAAGAGAACAAAGTTGCAACCTCATATACTAGATGCAAAGGAGAGGAAGTGTATAATAAAAATGCTTACACATGTATATAACTTGAAGTAAGGAGTCAAGACTTACCTGAATGTTAGGAGCCAATAAACTTGGCTGGTCAGTGAAGAAAAGAACCATTCTTCCAATTTCTTGTTTCAATAGTATTCTCCTTTCACGGTGTATAACGTCACATGATATTAAAGCCTGCTCATGCACTTCACTGAAATTTATCAACCAGTAAACCATGTAAGTGCAAATGGAAACATATCAATTTTGGGACTCCAGTTCACTAGCATTTTCCAAAAAAAGACATAAGAAAATGGGGAGTTTTATGCAGTAGGATTGTGCTGCTTATTGTAACACCACATAAGCTAAAAGCCTAAAACCACACGGTGATGGCTCGAAATCGCAACCGCAAACGTGGGAGACATGTTGCTGTACCCGGGGGCAGGGAGCCAGCCTCGCAGAACAATCTTAAACACCCGGATTGAAAATAAAAGCTCCCCAAAGTACACAATAGCATTTCTCCACCAAACCTTCAAGTGAAGTGCTAAACATCCTACATGACCCGCCAAATTTTGATGGTGCATATGAGACGGCCTAAATAGCCATTGCAAAGTTGTATTTCCCACAAACTTCAAAAAAAAATTACCGTAATGCCCAGAAACAGATACTGTCATACTAATTGTTGAAATTAAATCCCACACCAGGTATCTAAAGCCTCGCACAACACACTCATTGCCAATTGGTTTTGAATTGGATGCCCAAATTTAAAATAGTATCAGAATATGCTATTTCTCTAGCCCAAGATCCCGTGTACTCCACGCAACCCAATTAAAAATTGTCCACGTGTTTGACTCAAGATAAGCCACAGGTGAGGGTGCGTGTTGAGATTATAATCTCATGTCGGGTATCTAAAGCCTAGCATAACAATTTATAAGTCCTGGGGCCTTTCCACTCATTGCCAACTGGTTTTGAGTTGGATGCCCAAATTTAGTACTAATAACTAAGCTAGTATGGCATATATTGTTACAAAACTAAATTTTCCTAATATGCAGGACATGGATTTTTATATCATTGTCCTTCATAATGACAAAGATGTGCACTTTATTTTCCAAGCTAATGATTTTTTTCTTGTAATAAACTAATTTACTTCCACACTGATGTACATGGCGCATACCATTTGAAACCAACGGAAAAGTATAGCTGCTACAATGAGAAGGCAACACTGTGTGCCTCTCTATCAATGGAAATAGTCATTTAGAGGTAAAAAGACTAGACTGATGGAAATTAGACACCATCTCCTAAAATGGATTGCGCTGTGAGATATTTTTAATAACAAGAGAGCCAACACGGCCGTCATGATCCGAAGGATAATCTACCAAACAATAACAACTTTTAAGAGCTTGTGTATCATAGCATTCAACAGATTAACTGTAGCTTGTGTATCATGGTATGCAACAGATCAACTGTGATAACACTTTCAGTTATCCACCCAACAGATTCAATTGAGTCAAGGGATAAAAATATGAAACCAGTTTCCTGTGGATCTAAGGAATTTTAAGGAATGAAACTCAAAGACACCCGGTGCTGAAATGAAAACTAAAGTCAATAACGATCAGTTGTACTTAAATCAAGGAGGGACAGTAAAACTCAGTTTAGAAAAAACGTGAAACAATGTATACAATCAAGAAACTCATTTAAACGCAGGCAAAAAGAAACAACCTGTTTTCATTCTATTAGCAAATATTTAAGCAGAATTTATTTATGCATCTTTTAGGAAAATAGCAAGTACGAGTGTTAATCTGAGAAGACATACCTTATCATCTTCTCAACCTGCTTTGCAACACTGTATTCTAGATCTGCTTCTTTTTGCTTCGCACGTCCAGATTTTGCCATCTTTTTCGATTCTAATATCCGTGGTAATACATGTAACTGATAATCCTCATGTAATAGTATATGCTGCATGAGTAAAGTTTCAATGAGAGACTTTAAATAACAATTTTTTTTCTGTGTCTGGTAATAAGGATCATTATATAACAATGCGAACCAAATTTTTAATCCTTTAACTGGACAAAGATAAAAACTCACCTCATCCCTAAACAATGTCAAAACCAAATTCTCCTTGAGTACAACCTGAAAAATGAGAACAAGAATACGTTAAGATACAGACTCCAAATGAAGAAATTCCAACATCTTGCCTTTAGACCGGATAAACTGATTATTTCTAACAAAAACGATAAAATTTATTCAGGGAGACTGATATCCCACGTAAATGTTGCTCCCTCAAGAGATTTAACATTAAACAAAGCATTTTAAGAGCACTGCATTCCATGATTCATTGGAAGTCAAGTGGGCCATGTGCTTTTGGGCATTCTTTTCAAGTTTCACTGGGTTCATCATACGGGAGATGCTACAGCTTTGTGTTTCCTATGTATGTTCCTTTTAGATTCTAAAAAGAGGAGAATATTAACAAACTATTATGTTTTCGGTGGGAAAAGGTAATGGTACATCATATATAAGCACAGCAAATACGAAGCAGTAGGATGAGATATCATACAGGTATACAGCAGCAATAAAAGAGCAACTCCAAAAACGTAAAAGATATACACTACAACTCGCTGTGGGCATCCCAAAAGTAGCTCCAACCTGAACACAAAAGCTCCGAAAGGAGTCTGGCATTCCTCCCAGAGATGGAGATAAAATAATGAACCCATATCTCAACATAAACCTTGCTAATATTCAACATATTTAACATAATGAAAAAGTAGATCACATATACGTTTTAGACTAGGTTACATTGACACGGGCACGCGTGTCGGTGTCCAACACGGATACGGGGTGTCGGATACGGCGAGCAGTTGAAGATCGACACGGGAACACGGAAAGGAATAATTAATTGATTTTTTAATAATTATAAATTTATTAAATTAGATGGTAAATCAGAAATTCGAGGTAAATTAAATACAATATGTGTCCGACACGGACACGTGGATATGTATCCGACACAGATTTTTTTCAAAATATGGCGTGTCCATGTAACCTAGGTTTTAGACTTTAGACAAGACCCCTGCTCAAGTTATTGCATAAATATCATTATGGCCAACTTGCCTAAACTTACAATGCACTGACAAGCATATATGCCTTTCTACTTGGGACTCGATTGCAAACTTTGTAAAGAGCTGCTGTAGTAGCTTTTGCATGGAAGCCCCCACCTTGTGGAGGACAGTGAATGAAAAATGGTAAAAATAATCTGATGCAAGAACCATATTAAGTTATAGCATCCATCAGGAAACACACAACACATCAGCCAAAATATATGACCATTTTGTATGCCCAAAGTGCCAACTCTTTTTTGTCATGTGATGTTTTTCTAACTTATTGTGAAGCATCAGTTAAACATAATGTCTTGGAATCAAATGATCTTGCCTCTAAATGGTCTAAGGGGTTCAATTGTAGATGGGATGTCTTTGTCAATAAAGAAGCTAGGTCCCTGCCTCCCTGTTTTAAGTCTGTTGCTTCTTTGCTCTAAATGAAAACTTTGATGCAACTATTGTAAGGGTAGTGTGAACCTCTCACACTGATATTCTAATACAGTATTGTTTTATCGACCAAAAAAAAAAATATGTTGCTTCTTTGTTCTAAATGAAAACTTTTGTGCAATGAGTAAAGATGAATAAATAAATAAATACAGAGCATAAACAACAAAAGAGTATGAAGAACAGCAGGGAAAAAAAATAAAGATAAAAAAAAAAAAATAGAGAGCATATAACACGAAATAAATTAATTAATTACCAATGCAATATCGATGCTTGTCACACGAAGAAGTTCATCAGGACAAACAAGATATCCAAAAAGAACCCATTCCCGATAATATGTAACATTTGCTAAATCTTGAGCCCTCTGCAAAATAAGGTGCATTACAAATGCAAAAACATAGTCAAAAGTTTGACCAATGTATATCAAGATGTAGGATAAGCTACCCGTTCTATAGTTGCGCAAGAAACATAAATTCATTTATTTTAGTATTGTCTTGAACAGTTCTATTAAGAGTAGTAATTTTTAGTTTGTGTCAACTAGAATTGGAATTAGTTCCTATTTTCAAATATATGCTTGGAGTCCAAGGAGCCTTATCTCTGGATATGGCTTACCCCTATTGTTTTGTAATCAACATTATAATTATTATCAAATGAATTTAAGTTTACTTTATTTGGAGCATCTATCATTCTTATTATCTCTTTTCTACTCTAAACTCTTCATTTTCTTCTTTTATCAAAGGAGCCACTATTCTAGGTTCTTATATTAAAATTGATCCACCACCACCATAAACTTTGATTCACCTACTATTCTTAATAAAACACTTCAAGACAATAATAAAATAAATGGATTTCTATTTCTTGCGCAGCTATAGAATAGATATATGTTCCTACAGCATAACATGACGAAGGTTTCTGCTTATGGGTGTTAATGAAATTTAAATATATGTGGTAGCAAAACACACTTACCATAGGGTGAGCAGAATTTGTCAGTATGTCTGGATAACGAGGATGAAATGGACTTAAAAACCCTTCATTTCTCAACTTCTTTGTATCTGTTGATAGAAAAATAATGGGACCAACGGCCTCCAAAACCTGGAAAAGGAAATTTGTTTATTCAACTACTCCACAAAATTTGAACTGATGAAAACACTTTGTATGCATTAAAGCCATAGAAAGTTAGTAATAAAGATTCATTCATTGTAGATTTGCTTTTCAAAAATTAGGGGCATACACGATGAAGCAAGTACAACTATTGAATGAGGTGTCTTAAGAAAGAATACTTACATGTAGGTATGTGCACATTGTATACAAATGTGTGTGTGTTTGTCCATACATATATCTACAATTTTACATGTGTAGGTATGATAAATGCTAATAGAGAACCCTATGTGGTGAGCTGCACTAGTGCCATCTCCTAGCGGAGGCGAAATAAAAAACAAATTTTCTTTAACGGGTGGAAATGTTAGAATGAGCTGATCTTCTATGAAGATGATCTCCATAATGAAAGGATGATCTTACACTAAATAGTAAAAACATTCTATCAGTTTCAGTTATCTCCATATAGGCCCTGTGGAGGTGTGTGCGAACAGATGTCACTATAAGACGCGTCTCCTAATCCAGAAACCGTCATAGACACATACATATACACACAATCTTGCCATTCTAACATGAATGATGGGTGGTCAAAATGGCATGCATGAATATTAAAGGTCGCACACACTTTCTCCACCAATAAGCATTAGATGCATAAACTAACAAACATCTTATAAAAAAAACACTATGAACCAAAAGTTGCCAATCAAATTTATCATGACTTTGTGAAGAAACATTTCCAATCTTAGTAGGATATAAAGGTGCCGACTAGCAAAGTTGGTAAAACCTTTGGGTGATGATACCAGAGGTCTGGGGGTCAAACCCCGCTAGCATCAAAGAGTTACTGATCTCATTTAAAACAGGCTTGCCAATAAAAAAAACAAAAACGTCTACAAATTGAAGGATGAAGCATATGACCTCTCCAATACGTGGGCTGACAAAATTAAGGTCCTCCTGCAATCCTTTTAGTGGTGGATCATAAGAGTCGATGTACTGAACCAACCTGCAGTTGAAAAATGATAAAAAGGTGTGACAATTTTTATTTCTTAGGACACTGACAATTGAATAGTGAAATAAAACTAATCATCAGTAATCCAACGCAAAATTCATGCCTCAGTTAACCAGAACAAAGAGCTAAACATAGGAATTAATGTTATGTCAAACACTCTCTAGTCTTACCCACTCCCAAGTCTCAACCTTTCAATGTGAAGTGTCCATGATAAAGTTTATTCATGGCTTATTCATTATGTAACAGGACATGATTCTCACTTCAAATATATTTATGGCGAAAAAAAACAAAAAACAAAAAAATAATTATAGACCACTAATGTAGTGTCCATGGCCCTGCTATTGGCTACCTATTTTTCCTCCCTTTCCATTTATTTTACACATACATCGTCTAATAGCTTCTGTCTTGGAAATTTTTGTTATGTGAATTGGACTATAAATTATTCTAAATTTCTAACCGGAGCCAACCACTAGGAGTTAAACTCTTGTGGGTGATAACATGGACATGTAATAAGAAGAATCTGTTTGCTAAACATAGTGCAAAGTTTTGGTTTCGAGATTCTACTCTCATATATTGACGAACTGTGATACTTAAGTTGCTGCTTTTGGGATAAGAACCAAAATCAGTGAGAGGCGTAGCAAACAGAAATTGGTTGCAACTCAATGAGGAAGAGCAAGAATAGTTTTACTGCATATACCTTCAATTGGTCAACTTGGGGATCGGATTACTGGGCTAAAATCGATTTATGCTATCACCTAGCAATACGGAGGTGTTCTTAAGGGACATTGTTTTCTTTCTTAGCTATCAAAATGTTAATCTGACTGAAAATTCTTATAAAGTCTCTTCTTCGTAATTTTCCCTCTTCCCTAATTCCATAAATAAAAAAAATAAATAAAACCTTCTAAACATTCCAAGTTGGATACAAAGTATTTTTATAATAACTTCAATCTTCAGTATGCCACATCAACTGAAATATCTCCAAATTACAGTGAAGAACAGTTAAGTTTCAGCAAAATTGAACAAATTTCACATTTCACCGAACAAGGCGTAGTATTATAAGCCAACAAGAACTTAGTCATTTAATTGTAATTACAAACATGAATAAGCCAGAAAAAGCTCCTACCTATGATAAAAGTCACAGTCTCGACCATTCTTTAACATCGCATGCATAAGGTTATACATTTGCAACATCATTTTTCTTGGTAGCTGTGATGAGAACACCAATTTTTATCATAAGTGATAGATAAAACACCAAAAAAAAAACATTAGAATGAAGAGGGAAAAAGATAAACATCTAGGTAGGATTATAACATGAACTGAAGCCTTGCCTTCTCAGAGAATAAGTTGACACGAACGAAGGAGCAAAACAAATCCATAAATGCATGAAGGATCAGTGAGTTTTGATGTGGCTGAAAAATAATTTGCAATGTCATTAGAGATTATCAAGTCAAAAACCTTCAGGCATTATGTCTAACTCTACATAAGCATCATGCACATTAGAAGAACATTTCAACAACTTACCAGCAACGTAATGACGGTACTGCTTAGATCCAATATAAGTCGTAGTGCTTGTTCCCGAAACGACATTAAATCAAGAAGCAGCTGATCAATGCCACAGAAAATTGACCAAGTAAATAAACAAACGGTTGTGACCTACAGACCTAGAACATTAGATAGTTTGCCCAAAAATGTGTTGCAAAAATACTCTCTAAAAGTTGGGTTTGTTGAAGCAGTCTTTATTAAGTTGTTCCTGTCTTACTTGGACATCAACCAGTATAAATAGTTTTGGGTGGGGGTCCTCTAATGCATCAACACATTTGTGTTTTTCTTTTTTCCTGAAAGTGTAATTAGATATAGTCCAATGTTTCTACTTCTTTACAAAATACTTCCAACTTTAAACTTTGCCATTCCAATACACTAGGCTCATGCACTAATTTTGATCCCCACACATCTAGCACGATTGTGATATACCATAAGTTCCATAGAACCTTTCTTTTTTTCAATTCCACAAACAAAATATACCACCAATAAGCATAAACAGATGAATAGCATGTTAGTGGATCTGAGTACATACCGTGACCCATGGTTCTAAACTTTGAAAATACACTTCTGCATTATCATGGACAGCATCTAGAGCAAGCTTGTCGATCTACATTTATTTATGTTCCACGAGAGACGAAATAGTCAGTTCTCAATTTCATTAACAAGACAAATCTAGCACCCAAACAAAAAATTAAAGGAACAACTCTTACCCTTTCTAGTTGCAATTTGCTAGGATGCTCTGGGAACTTCTTTGAAACCAGCAGACAAATTTTCGGATGATTTGGAATGACGCCCGCTTTCCAAAACTCTTCCGAGAACACATGTGAAACAGGGTCAGGATAACCCAGTATCTGGTTCAACCAATACATCTTAGCCAACAAACCTTCTGCGACTTCGGTGAGTTGTACTATTGAATGCATATTTAAACCTTTCTGGGATCTACCAAACTCCTGTGTCTGTCCTTCTGAACTTACAGGCTTCCAAGACGATGACGTAGCAGGCGAATTCACTTCAGGAGTCAAGTATTCAGACCATCTAGTTGGTCCATCCCCTTCCCTCGATCTTGCAGAAGTCGGGGATGCATCCTCAGACACAAACTGTTGTCTTGATTTCGCCATGATCTAAGTCTTCAAACCTTTAACAAAAATTTGCTCCAAATCAATAACTGTTACTCTACAAACTATATATATAAAAAAATTCTTTCACAGTTTCCTCATAATCGAAACCCTTTTTTTTTTTCTTTTTGATTTTGTTTAGCATTACAAGTTCTAGGTTTGAACTATAGTTCAGCTCAAACGCTTTGGTTCACTTATTCCTCCAATGTGAGAGCCCATAATAGACAAATTTCAAGACACATTTGCAGAGAATATAGATTGAAGATACTGTTGTATAACTAAATCTTCAAACTCTCTAAAAATGTAACTTCAAATCATTATTCATCACTCCATATACTATCACTAAGCTTCCCATTGTACAAGCATTGATGTGTGCACATCACTAGATCAACATATAACTATAAAAGAATCATTCTTTTCAACTTTTTCTAACAATATGCATCAAATTACGACATTTGGCACTAGCCCATCCTTATATTTTAAGTGGCATTTGTAAAAAAAAGTAAAAAAAAACAGTATAAATGAAGATAAAATGAGAAAGGTCCAATGTGAGAGCCCATAATAGACAAATTTCAAGACGCATTTGCAGAGAATAGAGATTGAAGACACTGTTGTAAACTAAATCTTAAACTCTCTAAAAATGAACCTTTGAAATCATTATTCATCAACCATATACTGGTCATGAGATCTGAATGATTGATGTGTGAGAAAACTTGGTTGGTTTTATAACTATAAAATAATCATTCTTTTCTGACTTTTTCTAACAATATGCATCCAATTTCGACATTTGGACTGTTTTTCCTTATATTTTAAGTGGCATTTGTAAAAAAAAGTAAAAAAAAAACAGTATAAATGAAGATAAAAGGAGAAAGAATGAACCTTTTGAAAGAAACATCAACATTTCAAGTGTTTCGAGTTGGACATGAGATCTGAATGAGTCAAAATACAAAAATGTTGGTTGGTTTTGGTTAGTTAAATAATAGTGAGTGGGCTGAGTGGTGTTATGGTTAGCTCCATTTTCAGCTCTTGACTGTTTTTCTTCTTTTTTTTTACTTTGTAATTACTATATATGGGATTTAGATTTGGTGATCCAAGGAGTATACTATATATTTTGTGTCGAAATACCAAAGTTTCAGCTGTATTTCGAAATACGAGATTCGAAAATACTAGTATTTTGGTAACTTCATGTATATATACTAATTGTTTGGTAACTTAATTGCCCCAATCTTCATATGTGTTAGAATACAAATTGTTAAGGTTGGTACCATAATATCACAATTAAATTCACCTAAACATGTGTGTGTGAAAAGTAGGTCTTCGCATAGCACAAGAAAAATAAAATTATTGTCCATGATAGTCATGGTTTTAGTTTATTCAAATTCAATTTTGATTGGAGAATGTAAATGGAATCAAATGGATTTTTTTGTAGGGATTTATGTTGGAACTCTAGATAGAGTGTGAGATATGAGTTCAATGATCTAGATTTTATCTAGCCCATACATACTTTGACAGTTTTCTTTGTGTACAATATCTGATATGGTTTGATCCATGCCAAATATAAACTTTTTGTGAGAGATTTTATCTAGTAACATAAAGTTTTTTATTTTGACAGCCTTCACTATTGTGTTATGTACAACAGTCTACATATATATATATATACATTAAAAACCAGAAGAATGATTTCCTGGTGTGCCACGAAAAGTGTTCTATCCAATTGACACAAAGTAACTGTGATATCCTCACAAGTCATAATATGTGAATGACAGAATGAGTCATGTAGTTCCTTGTTAATTATTGTATATTTTTATTTTTATTTTTGTTGGTAAAGTTCCTTGTTAAATCTAAAAAATTTTACCAAAAGCAAGCACACAATAATATTCATATGAAAAACCAGGTACCACTGAGAAACGAATGCTGCTGGAGCAAGAAGTGTCTCCCGGCCATATTCCAAAAGGGCAAAGTGTTACCTCCCAATAATAGGGTACTTACTAATTAAACATGCCCAATTGCTAACTCAGATACACAACCATATAACAGAACATATGGTGAGAATTTCGAAGTAATCACGCAGTTTTTTTTTATTTTTACAAAACACTATTTCAAGTTTTCAGCTATGCACAAAAACAATTATAAACGCGTATGTAAGAGCATTTTTAAGAGAGCAACAAAAAACACCAAAATTTTGAACCAAACCAAATACCAAACCAAAAAAAACCAACCATTTTTAGGAGCAACATCAAATTTTCGACATCAAATTACGCGGTTTTGGATAAACAGCGCCATATAGTCCACACGGTTTTTCCAACACCGCGTCAGTGAAGCCCATCTTAAAATCCCAAACCCATGCGGTTTTTCAAAAACCGCGACCAACTTTCTTATTTTTTTTTCTTTCCCAATATCTCGCGTGGTTTTGAGCAAAATTTAACCCACAATTTAAGCCCACAAATCCCAAGCCCAAACCCAGTAAGCGGTTTGTTGGCAAAACCGCGCGGTTTTTCTAAAACTGAGTAAGTGATTTGATACAACACCAAAGCTATAACCAAATATTAGTCAATTTGGTGTTTAGTTTAGTGTTTTCATCAACATGTAACTTTCCTGAAATTGAAAAACACCAAATTGTTAGAAATTTAGTGTTTAATGCTAGGTTGGTATCACTCCTAAAGATGCTTCTAAGTGCGTCAAGATCAAGAGTTCAATGGGTCATCAACAAACAAACAACACCTTTAGTGTGGCATACCATTTTTTTGTTTGGGGTTCTAAAACCCCACTACACACTATTGATTTATTTACAAATACCATATCTTTTTTTGGTTTCACGTGTTTGGCCACATTAAAAAAGCATGAAATAAAAATACTAAAAAGTCGGTAAAAAAATAAATTGATGATATTAGAGGTCAAAGAGTTACTAATCTCATTTAAAAAATTGTTTCTTCATGGGCTTAAAATATATATATAATAAATAAAAAATTACAGGCATACACAAATACCTAACATTATTTCCTATTTGAAACTATAACGTTCAACTCCAATGTTTGAATCATAGTTTTAGATTTGAATTCTTTATATTATTTAGGCTTTAAGGATTATTGGTCGAATCAAATCCAAAACCCCAAATTCATTAAATTTGAAACGCTCAATTCCAAGTAATCATAGTTCTTTGAATTCTCATAATTCCGACATTTTGGAATTTCATTAAATTTAAAATTCTATAATTAATATTTAATTTCGGAATAATTAATATTTCGACTCTATATTTGGAATTCTGGTATTTTGAAAACCGAAATATTAGGCGAAACTCCAAAGTTTCGTTCCGAATCACAATCGCTGCAAGTAATACACCTGCCTCACTTGGAATATTACTTATTCAAATTGCGCATCCACAGATGCATCAAATTTATTCCTAATCGTTCTCTAACAAACCCACCCAACTAACATCATGGTCTGCATCCAATGATCAATTAGACAGAAAACACCAACTGCTAATTTTAAATTTATTCCTAATATATCGTTCTCTAAACAAACCCACTATTCCAAACCAAAAATATCATCAGTAATAATATCGAAAATATCGAAAATATATTGAAATGCTTTATATTAAAACATGGTCACTAAAACTTATCTTTAATTCAATATCATATACTTTTATATCAAATTCTGATATATATCAAAAAAGTTTTAATTTGATATATATTAGAAATATCATATCGGTGTCTAAAAATACCAACTACTAATATATTCCAACTTTTAACTCTTAACTCACTCTTTCCATTACTGGCTTACTGCCCACATTAATTCGTCTAATCGAATGCGCATTCCTAAGAAAACACTGGACCATGTATAAGCATTTATGTGTACACACTCCTAGTTTCCTAGATCAACATTATAACTAGGAAAAATAATCATTCTTTTCAAATTTTCAACCAATATGCTGCAAATCACATAGGTAATACACTATCAACATTTGGCACAAGCCCATCCTTATATTTTGAGTGCATTTGTAAACTCTCAACAATTGAGAAAAACAAAGATATATAAAAAGAATACAGTATAAATGGACATGGTAGGAGAAAGAAGTCAAAGAACGGACCTTGCATTGGAAGATGAGAAGAGTGGTGTTATTAGACAACATTGTAGCTTGGTGATGAGATCTGAGTGAGTGAGAAAGGAGAGAACCGGTGGTTGGTTGGTTACTTAAGGAGTTAGCTGATTTTTAACATAATTTATAAAACTTTAAACGCCGGTGGTTTACAAAATTTTAACCAGAAGCTTTACAAACAAGTTTGTATATTACTATTACATTTTCAAACAAGTTTGTATATTACATTTTTAAACAATCAAGGGGTTTAGGATCTCTATTTTTATATTAAAATATATCTTAGCATAAAAAGATGTTACACATCATACATGTCACATATGCTTAAAATGAATTATTACCACTAACTAAAGTTTGATGGAGCTTCAAACGTTAGTTTTGCCATGACAAAATTATGGCTTTGATCTATTTGAGAGGAAGATCGAGTGATCAAATGAAATTGAAAACTATTCTTGGGTGAAAAAATAGTGAATTTTTTCAAGGATTTAAGTTGCTAGTTACTGTTAGAGAGACTGAATCATCAATCTTCCAAATGAGGGGCTATCCATACATGCCTTTAGTTTTCCTCCAATATCTGAGATTTGTTTAAATCTATCCAAAACTTCATCATAGATTACTTTTTGGGATGAGCCGTGTTTTATGGTCACCCAAGTGTCTATATTTATTGGAAAAGATAAACGAAATCTGATCAAACTTCCCAGAGAATGCTTTACTTGTGTCAAAAAAAAGTGGTCAATCAAAACACACGAAATGAATGTGACATACTCTTATTATGCGAAAACTGTTAATAGTTCCCGTCGGAAATCTAACAATTTACCAGAGCGAGTACATTCATTTGAGGAAGCAATTAGATTTAATTTGCATTTGGTGAAATCAGATTTAATTAGATTTAATTAGATTTAAATTAGTTTAGAGGACTTAGTTATAAATATTTATAGTCCAATTAATAAAAACACCTTTATCCAGAATATGAATTGAAAATCATCTCCACGCACAATATTTTCAAAACAAAATATTTCCTTCGGTTTATTTGTGTGAGTGCATTATATTGGATTTGGAGAAAAAACTAAAATTATATGTCTCCAATATTTTGTGCAATTGGAAAACTTGTTTTTGGGTGGTAAACTAGACCCTAAGCCTAAACCCTAAACCTTAATTTAAACCCTAAGAAAACTAGGGGTAATGTCTAATCCCTTGATTCAAATTTATAAACAATAAACTCTAAACCAACCCGATTTAATAGTATAGAAAACCCACAAAATAAATAATTAAATATGAAAAAGATGTTCATTTTAAAATATATAGTTTATAACGTGGTTACCATTTTAAAAATATAGGCCACCAAAAATATATAATTTATAACAGTACCCTCTTTTAAAATATATGGTTTAATAAGACAAAAACAGATACATTAATTTAATTTTTAGAGCGTCTACTTTTTTTTGTTCTAGTAGTTATCTTATCTAAAAGAAGTTATCTTGAGATCACTATTCAACGTTATCTTATCACAAAAAAAAGAAAAAAGAGAATAATTTATATTAAAAATAACCACTTCATAAAAAGCTTAGATTCTAAAAGATTTTCTATAAAAACACTTATGGCGAATAAAAACAATGTAGGGTATTAAAACCCCTTTTAGAGTTGTTTTTTTAAATGAGACTCTCTAGCCCAATTTCTTGTTGGTGAAATAGTGTTTCTCTGGCTTATAGTCCAATTAATAAAAAACACCTTTCCGAACTGAAAATCATCTCCACGCACAACTTTTCAAAACAAAATATTTTTTTTGGTTTATTTGTGTGTGCAAATATGCTTTGTGAGTGCATGTAATTTACGAAGAACTAGGGGGTGATGTCTAACTTGATCAAAGTTATAAGAGTAGTATAGAAAACTTGTCCATATATGAAAAACATGTTCATTCTTGTGTGTGGTTACCATTGATATAGGCCGTCAAGGCAATAATAACAGTACCCTCTCAATTATATGGTTTAATAAGACAATTACATTAATTATCCACAAAATCCAAAAACACCATTATTCTAAGGCTCAAAAGAATTACCATATCTACTCACCTTTCAAAACTATATAAATCAAGATCCTCCTTTTATCTTTCCTCACTCCCTCACAACTCTCAAGAACCAACCAATATAATACATACACTTTCCTATTTGAACTTCTACTTTAATGGCTTCAACACCGGCTGATGTACTATGGGAATATGATCCATTTATCCGAACTTTCAAAGACGGACGTAGGTTAAGAATCAGACCTGATGTCTTTACTCGACCAACATGTGTTAATTCAAAAGATATTTTAATCACACCGGAACATAGTGCTGTTACCATAGAAAATTCTAACATATTTTGCCAAGAAAGTGTGTTATCAGCAAGATTGTATCTACCCAAAGGGGCAAACATATACTCTAAACTACCCCTTCTCATTTACTTCCATGGTGGTGGTTTTTGTATAGAATCTGCTTTCTGTGCAACGTACCATAATTATCTAAATTATTTAGTTGAAAAAGCTAACGTTGTCGCAGTTTCAGTGAATTACAGAAGAGCATCAGAATTCCCTGTACCTTTTGCTTTTGAAGATTCATGGACTGCAGTTCGATGGGTATTTGCACAACAACCTAAAGAATTCTCTCCACCTCAAGAACAATGGTTGAGAGACTACGCCAACTTCGACAAAGTATACATGGCAGGTGATAGTGCAGGGGCTACTATCACACATAATATGGCAGTTCGAGCAGGCACAGATCCTAAATTCAATGGCAAGTTTAGTGGGATTCTTGTAGTCCATCCTTATTTCCTTGGTTCTCAACCAATTCCAGGTGAAGGGTCGGAAATGGATGATATGTTGAAACTATGGTTTGCTATTCAAACTACTAGAACCGGGTGCGAAGACCCGAGCCTCGATGACCCGCTTATCAATCCGATTAAAGATCCAAACTTTTCCAAGTTGGCACCCAAAAGAGTATTGGTGTGTGTTGCTGAGAAAGATGGTTTGGTACATAGGGGAAAGCTTTATTATGATGAACTAATGAAATCTGAGTGGGTGAAGGGGGGTGGAGTGGTGGAGCTTTTTGAATCATTTGGTGAAGGCCATGTATTCCATACCAGCAAACTTATTAGTGCCAAGGCTGATGAATTGATGAAAAAGGTGGTTGATTTTATAAATGCAAAACCCACAAAAGAAGACCACACAAAAAAATAAACTCTCTTCAACATAATGTTATCATCTATTATTATGCATTATGTTTTCCTTCATTTCTGTAATGTAATCTATCATCTATTCATATGAATAAAGAAGTTGTTGAGTATTAATTAATCTTGTAATTAATCAATATAAATCTCTTTATTTTTTATGATAATATTTGATGATAATATCCAATAAAGAATGAGATTTGATGATAATATTTGAGATGAATCCAATTAAGAGTACTATTAAAGTCCCCATGCATGCAAAGTAAAATAGTACGTATTTGGTGGAGGAGGTTTCCATTGGATAAAGAATTTGTGCTCAAGAGTAGGTTTCCTATTTATGTTCTGTGTTAGCTTTTGCTGAAACTTCCTTTTGCATTTCTCAGTTTTTTCATTGTGGGTCTGGAAATAATGATTTGTGATATCCAGGAAGAGGACATACAACATTGAGGATGATTGCAAACATTGCAATTGTAGATGGTCCAAATGCTTCAAATTGCAAGTCATGCAGGATGATAATAACGAATGGATACTAGTAAGCCAATCCCTGCAATTTTCGTTGACATGTGCGCATTATTGTGGGCTGTTATTGTGACTGCTTTGCTGCTGGAAAATAAAAAGGGATGCAATTGCAAGTCCATCTGTTTTAAAAATATTGTGAATGCTTTCAGGTTTAGATATTTGAACATTGGTCTTATTGTCAATTGTAATATAATTTATTCTCTTACCATTGGGCATTCTTAGATGCATACATGTGTGGTGTTGGATGCTCGGCTGGATGTATATGTTGAAGGATGCAAAAATTCTTTTTGGCATCAAAGAAGGTAAGTTCTAAACTTTCATTAAAAAACAGATACTTGTGCAATATTGAGATGCATAGCCTGTCTCACATGTATTTCATCAGCTAGGTATAAGACTACTGATATGTAGTTATTTTTTTAGTTGATATAAAGGTTTATTTTTAGTTATTTTTTTTCCTGATATGTAGAAGCAGTGAAAATCTTAAGTAGAAGTAGTTGATTTTTTAGTGTACTCTATGTCTCTACCAAGGAAATAAGCTGATCGGGAATTTTGGTGTAAGAGGGGTTTCCATAAGTAGTATATCTTTATTTGGTGATATAACTGATCATATTGGACACAACTGTGAATGTGGTTATCGACACAAAATAGCTTCATTTTCATTAAGTTCCAGAGTTGGGATGACAAAGTCAGATCCAAAGAACTACGTGCACTCACCAGCCACTGCTACTACTGCTAGTGAACTTACTGTTTCTGAAGGCTATGATAATGGGGCTTTTCCACGTTGTACGTAAATTATATCCTTGTTAATCTCATGCAATGGTTAGTTATAGTTTCTCTAGATGTAATCACTACTTGAGACCTATAACACTTTTATTTTTTGGAAAGTTTGAGACTAATGTGATATTTTTTTTATTTGTAAAAATAGGTATACTCGCCTTAGAAGTGCAGGCAATGGTGCTACTTCTGAATGTGGTACTTGTCTTTTTTGCATTTGTCGCGACTGGAATCTATAATATCACTTAATGGCTAGACGAGGAAGCTCTTCTGTAGATTTGCTAGTTGCTACCATTGCTATGTATGTTGCACCTCTACCTTAGATTACCTACGCGGTGCACTTGGGCTCTTGGCCAATAATTTACTTGAAGTGTTGAATTTACTACAAGACTCTCTCAAATGATCAGCACAGACGGAAGCCATATGACAATGTCACACAAGCGGACTAGGAGCGCCTTTGTGATTGGTTTGAAACAGACAAGTTCAAGGTAAAAAGAAATGCTATTATTCAAACTTCAATTGTCTTCTGTTGTACTTCTTACTTCTGTTGTACTTCTTACTAACAAAAATCTATTGTAGAAACTTAGCACAATCAACAAGGCCATTCGTGCAAAGAAAAAAGTTAACCACTGTGGTGGTTCAAGATCGTTTTTGAATCATCGAGTTGATAAGGTAGTATATATGTTTATATATCTTCCCGTGTCTGATTTTGAGATTTGAGTAAGATCTTGGACATTCCTTATTGGATTTCTCATGTATATTATATTTAATCGTTTGTGGAGATGGTTTTAGCTTAATGAAAATTGGGTAATAAGGAGAATTGGTTACATAATAGGTTACATGTATATGGAAGTTATGATTTTTTGACATGTACCTTTGCTATGCCAACTTTGTTAATCTTGGTTTGTTGGACTATTCTGCCATGTGTTGGTAAATGGAGTGTAACTTTCTCCTTTGATGTCGGTTTTTTGAACCATTTGTTGTTCTTGAAAGCAGACATGTCTAGCTTTCCAAAGGTACCAATTGTGCCTTCTATCTTCTACTGATTTAGTATAGAACTGCCTGCTAAATTTAAGGTATTTTTCAGCATGTAGTATTTTTCTGTTTTCAGTTTTAAGAGATGTCCAATCTGGTGCAGGTGACTAAGCTCATGTTCCATCATGTTTATTCATTTTCAGACCTGTTCTTGCTTGTTTAGACTACTAGGGTTGTCGTTCCACAAAGATTTTGAAGTTTATGATCTGTTTGGTGTTGTTTAGACGTTTGCAGGTGTCGTTCTTTTGCTGTCTCAATTCCATTTGTGATAAATCATTTCTAACGACTCTAGGCATTGTCTCAGTGCTAAAAATGTTTTAGCTTTGCTAAGATGGTTTTATAGAGGTCTAGGTAGGTAAGGGGGAGTTGCATTAGTTTGGGGGAGTTTTTAGAGCATTTTACATAGGCTACGGCTTAAGGCTTATATAGTATTCATTGTCTGCATTTTTTTGAGTGCTCATTACTGAACACTTAACTAACCATCAAGATGTAGTTATCTGGTATTAGCATCAATTGTATTCCTTGTTCCATATAATATGTTCAGTTGAACCTGTTACAGCGTGATGCACACACACAACAAGAGCCCGGCAGGATTGAATTTTATTGCATGATGTATTATAATCCGGGCAAAGGTTGGAGTGGCTCTGCTCAAGAAAATTATGTGAGGATCAAGTTTTATTTCCCCTTTCTTGTCTGTAATTACGAATATTATTTTTGTTTGATACATGTCTTTTTTTTTAAATTACAGGATAAGATGTTGGAGATGCAGGCCGAGTCCCTAGAAGAAGGTTCTATTGCCATGACTGAGGACGACATTGCTAATAAAGTCTTAGGTGCAAAACCAGGTTACATCGGTGGTCTTGGTCTACTCTACATTTTTTTTTTTAAAAATTTCTTCTGGTTAGTAATTAGTAGTTCGGTGGTATTGAAGACTGAGTTGTGTTGTTTATTTCAATGATTCAATCTTAATACAATATTTTCTTTTCGAGGTAAATTTCGAGCTCTCACTCTCTTAATTTCTCTTCTCTATTTTTCGATCTTTTACTCAATTTCCTTTGCATGATCAACGCCACTTTTGGAAGTTAGTATCATCTCGATTGTTTGTTGTCAAGTTTTTTAAAATTAAATTTTGTTTTTTTTAATTGGGGTTTTTATATGGGTTTTTATATGATGTGGGAATTTGGTGTTAATATACTATCATCTGATAATGCAGCAAGCTCCTTGATGTTTATAGCCTCCTACATTTGGAAAACAGACAAATAATACAAAGGAAACATTTTCCAGGTGACATGGGATTATTGGTAAACAAAAGGGGATCAAAATTTGGAGACCCTGGTCCTGGTTTTCAGCTGTTGTAGGCAAGTACAGGTTTGAAACGGATGCAGAAGGTATCTGTTGCAGCGAGAACCATTACCCATATCCCAGAGCCATAAAATTACCATTCAAATTGATCTCAAAAACATAAGAAACCCGTTCCATGGATTCCTTATTCAAAACTGTGGAAAAGACAAGCTCCTTCCCATACTAATGGACTCAACACATGGTAATTGCTACGGATACAGGATAGTACATCAGCAGAACAGTGAGAATTTAGACCTGACCATGGCACTTTATTATTACTGAAACATATTTCAACAACGCCGAACAACAAGTTTCTCATGATGAAACAATTACGCACAAAAGCTGGCACACCTAACAATATTTCACAGTAAAACTTTTTAACTTCAAATAGTAAATCTTGCTCACTTCGAAGATGTTACTTATTCAAATCGGGTTTGCATTCCCTGCATACTCGCCATCAGTTCTATACCTAACAGTTTCCTAACAAAATCCACGCAAACAACATCATGAAGAAGATGCTATCAAACCAAAAACGAGACATTTCTTCTCAAAGAGCATCGTCAAGAGCGAGAACTCCAGGGAGAGGCTTGCCCTCAAGAAGCTCCAAGCTAGCACCACCTCCAGTCGAGATATGACTCATCTTCTCAGCAAGCCCAGCCTGCTCCACAGCAGCAACAGAATCACCACCTCCTATAATTGTTGTCACTCCCTTTCCACTGAGTTCTGCCAACTTCTTAGCAATTGCCTGAAATAGCATAAAGTTGAAAACATTAGAGCAAAAAAAATCCATTCAAGAATGAGTAGACAATCTGAGTAATCTCAATTTCGAGTTACACACGTACCGTTGTTCCCTCTGCAAATTTTTCAAACTCAAAAACTCCCATAGGTCCATTCCAAATAACAGTTTTTGTAGTATCAAGAGCTTCACTGAATGTCTTGATAGAATCAGGCCCAATATCCAATCCCATCCAACCATCTGGAATAGCAGATGCAGCCACAGTCTGCAAAATATATCAAAGCATATTACAGGTGGGAACCAATCCAATGACCTTATCCCTCCCCCCTCCACACACATGACCATTGGACACTTTCATTCTTCCTAGTATTAATCAAACAAAAAGAAAGATTCACACAGGAAAAAAAAACGCAAATTGTTTAAATCTGCATGACTATGAGCTCTCTATACGAAAACAATTAGTTGGATACACTACATCTCTAGCACGCCTATATCGTGCATTACAGCTTCAACCAACAAAATTCCTATCAGTTCTTCTGACACAAACAACTACTGCAACAAGTGTTAAGACTCCATAATAAAGTAAAAGTAAAAAAAAACGAACCTCGCTATTAGCATCCTTTGCAAACTTATCAGCAATGACAACATCTGTGGGCAATAATAGAGAAACTCCTTTGGACTTGGCCTTCTCAAGAAGTGCAGTAGCAAGATCAAGCTTGTCTTCCTCCACAAGGGAGGATCCAACTTTGTTTCCTTGTGCCTTGTAAAATGTGAAGATCATTCCTCCACCCAACAACAGAATATCAACTTTCTCTAGCAATGACTCTATCACACCAATCTTGGATGAGACTTTTGAGCCTCCTACAATAGCAGCAAATGGCCTTTTTGGATTGGACACAGCTCCAACGAGATAGTCAAGTTCCTGAAACAGGGCAGAGCGGAAAATGTCAGAGTACATACACCAAAAACAGTATCAAACGTGTCTATTGGTTAATTGATTTGTATCTTAACAATTCCATAATATTCAGTCAACATTCCAAACAGTCCAACTAACAAGTCCACAAACGAGCTTTACTACCATAATTATCATTTCATCCATCAAGAGGCTGATATGTAGGTCGTCACCATCATATGAGTCTATTACAGCACCATTCCAACAATTTTAGCTATATAATCAAGATCTACTTTTCCTTCCAAAAGAATGAGTTGCCTCACTAGGCATACTGACCAGGCAAACACTTTGAGTGGTACAATGCTTACGCATAAAAGTCATTTCAACACACAGTCATATTTACAAAGTGTGAACATTTCAAAAATAAACACTAATGCTGCAGGAAACTAAAAACTTTTAATATCCAAGCACCAAGGCAACTAATATAAAGTTTTAAGTTTACAACTTAGTCTAAACCATCGAATCTTATATAATGTTTTCAAAGGCAAGGCACTATGATCACACAATTCAATATTTCCTATTTATCACAGTTTTGTGGCATCTGTTGCACCAACACTTTTTGTGGCATACACTAAATCTAGCTCAACCACTAAATGGAAATGAATAACAGCTAAAAAAAAAACAAAAAGCTTACCTTCTGCATCAGAAAGCCAGCGACAGCAGGCTTCAAATATTTGGTAACACCCTCTGTGGAAGCATGTGCTCTGTGAGCAGTGCCAAAAGCGTCATTAACATATAAGTCAGCAAGAGAAGCTAGTTTCTTTGCAAACTCAGGATCATTCTTCTCTTCCTCCTTATGAAACCTCACATTCTCAAGGAGTAGAACCCCTCCTTCTGGAATAGCAGCAACCAACTTTTCAACTTCCTCACCAATACAATCATTAGCCATCTCAACCTATACTCAGTAACCAACATACATATCATTAGATCAAATACCAAGATTACAAATTTAATATTGATTTAGCATGAAAATAAAACACACCTTAACCCCAAGAAGCTCAGATAGCCTGGGTACAAGTGGCTTCAAACTGTACTTGGGTGTCACACCTTTTGGCCGTCCCTGAAATACACAAATTCCCATACACCATAATATTACCAATAACAAACTAAACTACCACTATAAGGCTGAGTCCAATGGTGCATCACCCTCTATCTCCATTCCACCAAAAACAGTTTTTTTTCTATGGGGCTCAATTTTGGTGTCCAATGGTTCAGATACTAATTAACTATTAAAATAAATAAATAAATGCATTCC
Organism: Coptis chinensis; assembly: GCF_015680905.1. Classification (NCBI taxonomy): domain Eukaryota; kingdom Viridiplantae; phylum Streptophyta; class Magnoliopsida; order Ranunculales; family Ranunculaceae; genus Coptis; species Coptis chinensis. Next base: position 84,385,699 of record NC_141464.1, read on the forward strand.
ACGCTTAGTTCAAAACCTTTGCACCGATTAGGAGGTTTACAAACCACGCCACTTCAAATTGAGTTATGAAATTTTAAAACAGATTCCACACCACTTTTAAGTAAGTGCCTTCTAACTTAGTTTTAAAACCTTTTCAACTTCGTGATGGAATGCACTCTCTATTCCTCAATATTACTCTCTATATATGGAGTTTATGGAGATAAAGGGCAAAACAGGTTTGCACCACTCCCTCCACTTTTGAGGGTCCCGTCATTGCACCCAGCCTAAGTAAGATGAAAACTAAACAACTTCAGTAAAGGCATGGACTCATAAAATTCTTCAAAAGGACCTTTTTTGGGTTTCTAAGATACTAAATAACTATTCAACCTTAAGAAACACATAAAACAATATCATCCACATCATCAAAAATGGATAAAAATGAGATCTTTACACTACATAACACATAAAACTTTAAAAAATAATACATAAACTTACAAGATGGCTAGAAAGAATAACTTTTGAACCATGGCCAATCAAATGTTTAATAGTAGGAACAGCAGCACGAACTCTAGTATCATCTGTAATATTCAAATCATCATCCAATGGTACATTCAAATCAACTCTAACAAACACTTTCTTCCCTTTCAAATCACTCTCCTTCAAATCTCCCACACTCCTTTTTGTTGCCATCCTTAAAAAACACAAAAAAAAAAACACCAAACAAAATCAAGTCAGTAGATTAAATTTACCTTAAATTTAAATACGAGGTTTGTTTTAAGATTTTTTACTTACGATTTTAAGGTACGAGATTATAGATCAGGTAATAAGATTTTGATCCAAACGAGGTGATAGCTTTTTTTTTTTTTTTTTTTTTTTTTTGCAAGTGAGAGAAGTGTTTATATAGTTTTAATTTGGGTGATTTTGAGATCCCCCATTCTTATGTCGCGTTTTGTGTTTAACCCCCAAATTTTGGAACTTCACAATTAGACCCCCAATCAGTCTCAGACGTCTAATAGAACTGTTTATTTTTTTTTTCATAGTGCCCAAATTACTCTTATGGTTGACTCTTTTCTTCCTCAACAATATAAAATCCAACTCGCTTCTCTCTCCAACAACAACTAATGTTTTGGGAGGAGGAATTAAGCAGTCTAGCGAAGATGGATGAAGACGGGTGATAAACCCATGGTTTTCTTCTTCTTCGTCGTCTTCGATGGAAGTTGAGAGGAGTTGAAGTACGGATCTTCTCATGCCAGCGGTGATTGGGTCAAATTTTTGGTTGTCCCTATTGCAAAAAATTGAAATCTCGTCTCAATTGGGTAGCACTGGTCTTGAATTTTTTTTAGGGGATTTAACAAAATAAAATTTCAAATAATCTCAATAAAATTTTCTTTAGGGATTTCTTGAAATGGTAGTTTAGGTATTATGAAAAAAATGAACAGTTCTATTAGAGGTTTGAGACCGATTGGGGGTCTAATTGTAAAGTTTCAAAATTTGAGGGTTAAACATAAAACACGACATAAGTTTGGGGGGATAACTCAAAATCACTCTTTTAATTTTTAGGCTTTGGGTAAAACCGGTTACAGTACAATCTGGTAAATCTACCGTTTAAATTGCTTTGAGATCACGTATGAATTGTCAATTATCTCGATTACTTTTTAATGGTTGATGAATAGGGTTGTAAATAGTTAATTGTGAAACCGGGTTCATAGAGTTGGTTTCTTTCCTGCTTTATTGAAACCAGCGGTTAAGTGCAGCGGATTGGGCGTGATACGTGACGTTGGGTTTGGAAATAATTTTGTAAGCCTACGTTTAGAAATTTTAATTTTGTAAGCCTTCTAGTAGGCGCCTTAATGGATTGGGCCGTTGGGCTAAAATATGTATACATATGGCTGATTGGATTTGTTAGTGGAGGGAGAGTGTGTTTTGTTCACAGTTCACACCAGTTTAGTCAAGGCGTCTAATGCGCAACACCTTGTTCGTGACTTACGCATAAGGTACGAGGTGTGGCGCGCTTAATTAAAGTGAGGCACGGATTAATAAAAAATATATATAACAAATAAAATAATAAAATAAATATTAAATATGATACGAATTATCATTTTTTGCTTAGCGAAATATTAAAATTAATTCTATGTGATTGTAAACACGAAACTATTGAACAACACCCATAAAACCACGAGTCATTTCCATTCTATTGTAGTCATTTAAAAGGAAAATCTAAAACAATAAGTAAATAGCAAAATAAAACTCTTATATCTCAATACAATCTAGCTCAATTTCAATAAACTATATAAAATAGTTAACCAATCGAATTGAGCTAAAAGAGTTATTCATAAAATAGAACATGTTATTCAAATTTTGGAATCCCGTAAAACTTCATTTAATTCATCTTTGTGTCTTCTCCAATCCATACAACTTAACAAAAACTAGTCAAAATTAAACTTCGAGTGTACTCCAAGATGAAACTTATTAAATTTGTACAATTTCTTGTACCATACAACTATTGGATCGAGTGTAAATGTGTCACGTATAGCAAAAATTGTAAAAAAAAACGAAAAAACTGTAAATGTTAATAAGGCGCGCGCCTTGTGCATATTGCGTCTCAACAAAAAGCATAAAAAGGCACACACCATATGTTAGTTCCCACGCCTTGGTCAAGGCGAGGCACTAAAGTGTGCCTCTCCATGCCTCGCGCCTTAGGCGCGCTCCTCTTTGCGCCTTGACTATACTGGTTCACACTACACATAAATGAGAACCATTCTATTAGTGCTAGTCTGCCCAGAGTGTTTTCTTAATGGGCAACTTAGGTCATTAGTTCCTTTTAGGGTAGGGAATCGGGTCGGGTAAACCCGAATTTGAACCCCCGAATTAAATGAATTCGGGTCAGGTTCGAGTCTATTTCATATCCGTTTTTGCATTCGGTCGGATACAGATAAGGATAAGGGTTTTGGGTAAATTTTCAAATTTGTAGTGTTATCCAATCGGATATCCGACCCAATTAGATAGAGGTTTAAGGTGGCGGTATGCCGAACCTTAAACCTCTAGTGGTTCAGCTCAAATTCCAACTAAAAAAATAAAAATGATGAAGACATAAGGTTATAGACAACAATATATGATGACTGCAAGCATAACGAGCTTGTTTTTAAGAGCGTAGTGTTTGATATTCAAAATGGACTAGCGGCGCAATTTGCAGCACGTGTTGTCATCTCCCTATATATAAGTATTTGATATGTAACAAAAAAAAAAAAAAAAAAAAAAAAAAAAAAACTAAGATGACCTGGCCGGGTAAATTGGTTTAGTTTGTAAAACAATCTAGTGGTGGTACTGGAGGTATGCCACTGTTACACCGAGTAATTACTAATCTCATTTAAAACAGTCTTCCAATCATAACAAACAAAACAACAATCATAAGGAATCATCACACTACGATTTCATTACAAAACTAACCCACTCTTTCGTCGTATCTATTCCCAAACAATACAATGTCTCTATCATCATCATATTGAGATTTTTTTTATGGGTTCAGTCAAGCTTTGATGTGTTTATGATCCACTGATGTAAACACATGGCCCAAAATATCGTCGAGATATCCGAAATCTCGCCGATATATTGGTAAATTGGTACACCAATATCGATATTTTTTATATATATCTACCGAATATTGAATCCTTTTTTTTCCTAGATATATCGAAATTTCCGATATGAAACTTTATATCGCCGATATAATCGATATTTCCGATATAATCGATATATATCGGTTGACTTTTTTTACCATTTTTAAATATAAATCCGATATTTCTAATATATTTCTGATATTTATGATATTATATTTATGATATATCCGATATTTTTGATATTTTAAATAGTTTGGACTGGTCACCAAAAAAACCGATATTTCCGATATATCCGATATATATCGGTTTTTAAGTACACCGATATATTAACCGATATCGATATTTTGGGCCTTGTGTAAACGCACACCAAATTTATAAATAACCAAAATGGAGAACAACGTAACTCTTTCATGAATATGAAAAACAATCTAATATATTTCTTAAAAGTAAAAACATCGTAAATCCTCAAAATTCATGTTATATAAAATGGTAGATCTTTTAATTAGCCATGCATCCTTCAGACCTTCCTTCAGCTTCTTGTTATATTTTTAAGGTTCCATTTTCCTTTGCAAGCAAAGACATTGAGAGCAGATATATGCATGTTTGAGCAAACACGAGTATGGTTGTAACTCACCGCACGCGTTTAAGTTCAAACTTTAGCATCAAAATGTCATTACTAAATGCTCTTTGATATCAATACAATTATCTATATATATATCAAATGAAAATGAATAACAACATAGTCCTTTTCAACCAAAAACATCGCGTTCTAATGATATATAATAGCATTGTGATTTATGAAATATAGCAGTGGGTATCAAACTTTCCAATTCACTTTTGAAGTGATAACACAACAATGAGGTATTGTTGAAATTTGCGGTATGGTAACGAGAGTTTCAAGTAAAGGGGTGAATGTGTTCTAATTGTAACTGTGTAGACACTAAATATCTTACTCACCGAGAACACGAAGAATCAAAATAAAGTGATATGAATATGATAAGAGGTGTTTCTTCGCTTGAAAACAAAACAAAATGTTTCGTATAAAGCATGAGTAGAAGAAAAGTATTAATAAAACTTATGATAGAGTCTGACTCTTCTTTTGCTATATATTGGAGTTAGTTCTCGAGGGTAAATTTTCAAGCTCCATGAAAGCTTATTAATTTGTTTTTGGATTGTATTTCATATACTTCTAAGCAAGGCCCAAAATTTCGATATCGGATATATCGGATATCTCGGTTTTTTTGGTGACTAATCTAAAGTTTCTAAAATATCGGATATCTCACCGATATATCTCGGATATCTCGCCGATATATCTCGGATATTTCGGATATTTCGGAAATTTCAATATTAAATTATTAAAAATTGGTTAAAAAGTCAACCGATATATATCGATTATCTCGGAAATATCGATTATCTCGGCGATATAAACTTTCATATCGGAAATTCCGATATATCTCGGAAAAATGGGGTTCAATATTCGGTGGATATATATCGCAAATATCGATCTCGGTGTACCAATTTACCGAGATATATCGGCGAGATATCGGATATCTCGGCGATATTTTGGGCCATGCTTCTAAGTCTGATGACTATGTGTTAGTACATCGGTTTAGGAAATGCAATATGGTTGCAGGCTATTCAGCTATGTATAATAGTCACAATGTCAATCTCGTCACGTTTTTTTTCATCTCCTGATAAATAGTTAAGCAAACTCTTACAAGACGATTATATGGGAAGGGCTTTCCCTCGTATTGTGAAGCCCAATCAATCTTCATAATACCAGTTTATGTTGTTAAAAAAAATTAAAAAATTAAAAAATAAATAAATGAACTCTCAATATTTAACTAATATAACATCTCGATATATCGATTATTCATAATGTGACAGAACCAGCAGGGTGCAGAACAACAACGACAACAACTGCAACAACAAGATTTGGAACAAATTCAGCAAGATTATGATGAACATGGTGAGGATGATAGTGATGATTATGATGTTGATGATGAAGAAGATGGTAAATATGATGATGATGATCAGAAAAGTTTTGAACAAGAACAGAAATAACAACAACTTATTAATGATCAATAACAACAAGATGACGACGACGATGATGATGATGATGATGACGATACTGATAGTGGTGGTGGTGATGATGATGATGATAATAGTCATAGTCATAGTCATGGTGATGGTGATGGTGATGGTGATGGTGATGTCTTTCCTGAATTGCGTCACCTGAGTTTGCAATATTTAGTAAAATTGGCAAGTATTTGAGGAGTTAAGAGAATTCCAAGTTTAAAATCAGCGGAAACAGAAGATCGTACCTTAGTCACAGCTTTCAATTTGAAGTTCCAAGCTTTGATCTACAGGAGAAGATGTTCTTGACACACTCAAGATCTTCTTCTTCTTAACTTTGCTTGAGTCAAGTTCCAACCACGAACGGGAAGCAACCTTTTTTTTCACGAACCAAGAACCAAGAACCGACAATGGCTAGGGAGGATACCACCTATGGAATCTCCACAAATTATCGGCTTCTACTTTAGAAAATGTTGGAGGTCGCCATTAAAGGAGAGAGCTTTTCTTGTTGTTCGGATGATTAATATGTGAGAGGTGGGGGGGTTCTATTTATAGAGGTTCCCACCTCCTCAATATTGGATAGGATAGAGTCCTATACTTTCATCTAATATCGAGATAGGATAGAGTTATATACTCATCTAATATCCGATAGGATAGAGTCCCTATACTCATCTAATATCGATAGGATAGAGTTATATACTCATCTAATATCTGATAGGATAGAGTCCTATACTCATCTAATATCTGATAGGATAGAGTCCTATACTCATCTAATATCAGATAGGATAGAGTCATATACTCATCTAATATCTGATAGGATAGAATCCTATACTCAGTGGTTTATCCTTATCTTGGTGGGCGTCTATCCAACCTTTATTTCCAACACAATGTTTAAGAGTGTATTCTCCAACTTAAGAGAACTACACTTGTACGACCTACCAAAACTATCAAGATTCTTTCAAAGCAAGATCACTTTCGATTTTCTTTCTTTGGAGAATAGCTTTCCCACTTGGAATGGGATGATGAGAGCTTTGCAGCACGACTCAAATACAGGTACATATGCTACCACATTTCAAACTCCAATTATCTCAAACTTGTATGTTTTTACCAAAATTGTCTTATTTTAGTTGGTTTCTTGATTCCCAAAATAGTAGATTGCGTATCAACACTGGTGGTGCTGAAGGTATTCTTGTCGCCTTGGCCATGATTGGTGTTCTCGCGACCCCTTTTGCTCTCACAGCCCTAGTGGTTCCCCTCACATACTATTATGTGAGAGAAGGAGATCATGCTTGCTTGTATTTGGTGTGCCATTGCCAATTAAGGTGAATTGATGCTACCATCGATTTGAGTTACTAAACCTCCTACCCATGCTAAAATGTAATTCCAACACCAAATGATTCAATCCTCTGTAAACAATAAGTTCTCCCCTGTAATATTACAAACTCATTATACCGACTCTATAATTTCTTCCTTCTCATGTTTCAGGACTAGTGAGAACTTCATCGCAACATGCATAGACGCTATCAGACAAACTTAGAGAATGAAATCAAGGTGTCAAACTACAACAGTATTATAAATATTATCATGTATTATTATGAACCATTCATTCCATTTCTGCAAGTAGAAACTTATTCAATAATGTACTCAATTTTAACTTCTAAAATAGATCTTTTCGATTTTCAAATCAGCGATTATACTAACGTGTCTCATACTTTCCATATGTCCAAACTCCAGATAGTATTAGGCCTTTACTCTATGGATCAGTTTAGGTCCAAGCCCACAAACAACAAGTCTTCCCTCAAACTCCTCTCCTTTTACACACTCTACAAACCTCCCCTCATTCACAACTTAAAATCCCTAAACAACAAGTCTCCAAATCAAACTCCTCTCCTTTTACACGCTCCACAAACCTCCCCTCATTTACAACTCAAAATCCCTAAACAAAAAAAAAAATGTCAATCCCAATCCACCTCCTCCTGATAATCCTACTCTCCTCCCTAACACTAATCCTAATAAAATCCACCGAATCAGATTCAAACTTCGTCCAAGAACTCCTCCACTTAAAATCCCAATCCAAATCCGTCATAATTCATCTCAATGATATTTTCCTATCACGTTTCCTAACCTCCACCCAAACCAAATCTGATCCTACTAACTCCTTATTTTATTCGACACAACTCAATTACACGACAAAACCGAATTCCACTTAACAGACTTACGTTTCGGATACGAATTAGTTGTCACTGCATTTTCTATTAATAACAAAAATATCCCTGATGAAACTAAGTTGTTTTTTTGTGACATTGAGTTTAAAGAGTCACAAAAGAGTTTTTCATTGTTTGGTGTTATTGCATTGCCTCATATTAGACATGTTGGTCCACGGGTGAGGAATCTTAAAATTCTAAAGCTATGGATCAAGGTGATTTCGCTCGTATGGCGTAATCTATGTCGGAGTTTGTTGAATTGAAGGCGGGTTTAAGCGTTGGACCGGTCCAACGACCCCCATTTATGTCTAGTAACCAAACAGGTGTTATTGTGATTGGGGTTTTTTTATCGACACAATTTTTTATTAAAAGGATTATGGAGGGGAATACTATTTTTCATGATAGGATATTGTGGTTGTGTTTTGATAAAAATGAAAAACGCTAGTTTTACCAATGAATAAAGCTCGCGAAGTCTCTAACCGCTAGTAAAACTATAATTTAACTTTTTGCTACGTTTACTTATCAAAGATTCTAGTCTCAATCCTATTGAGATATAGTGGAGTAGATGATTCGTTCCACTCCTAGTTCTTTAGCATGTGGCGTTTCATAACTTAATCAGTATTTTTTAAGTCTAATGAGAGTGAGAGATTTACGATTTATACTACGGATTTTATTTATACTAACAAGATACGATAATTCAACCACAGAAATACTACGTTGATTTAATGATAAGGAATTAGGGGGAATTGATTCCACCTTAACTCGACTGAATTTACTAACGACGAATCGTCATAATCCGAATTGAACTGCTTCCGCAGAACAATTGGTTCTTCCTAATCCCTAATTACACATGGCATTTCTACCAATTCATAACTAGCAGGTGAACGATCAAACCCATTCTTATGGTGAACTAATCGTTTCTAGAGTGGAAAGAAAATTACGACTACTCTAAGCTAATCGAATTCAAGTCACATCAAGGTGTTTCAACCCCCGCTAATGGAAGTTTAGCCGAGAATTATAACACTATCATTTCCAATTGAAATTAAACAAGTCATGACAAAAAGATTGAAACTTTGCTTATTTAAACTCAAATGGAAACTACTCATGCAAGAATCTATTCAATCTAATAAAGACAAATAATTGAATCTCAGAATTGAACTAAATAAGTAAATGGAAAATGAAACTAGATTACCAATAACACTATTGTATTAATCTAATGAATAGTATAACATGATTCAAATACTAAATTAATAATCTACTTTGTTCTAAAGTAATTAATTAAACATGAAACTAGATCTAAAACAAGATATGAAAAACTAATTAATTAAGGCTAACTAATCAAATTCCTAATCTAGGTCTAACTATCCACCCTTAACAAAGAGCTAAGCTTTTGTTTTTATATGCTTCATACCCAAAAATCGTGCATGGGCTTGGTGCCATGTTTTGGGCCGGAAAATCGGGCCCAAAACCCAATTCTTTCAGTCCGAAAAGGGCTCTTCAGCTGGATTTGGCTTCAACAGACTTTTCATCCACTTCTGCTCTTCTGATTGGGTCAAGGCTTGGACCATTGGAAATCTCTTCCCGAGCCGGTCGTTTTGACATAAGGTAGACCCAATTCCAAGGTCTGAGTCCAAAGATATGGCCTTGGGAAGTTCTGCTGACTTTGTGTGCTGTTTCTGCCCGCGTTGACTTTGACTTTTCAGCTTTAACCGGGCTTTAGAAAGGCTTTTCTCCACGAATCTTGGCCTTTACTCATAGAACTTCTTAGCAACCAACCCTTGCTCCTTTATCTCGCAAAAGTGGCACAGTTCTGCACATAATTGACTTTACTGCCTGAAATACATAAAAACACGTAATTAGTATTAACTCTTATTTATTACTCATATAATTGGTCTAAAAGTATGATTGTTAAGGGGTTAAAACTACAGTTTTGGGCTCTTATCATGTTTCAAGGATTTTGTTTACTTTTTTAGTGTTTCGGGTGCAATGCATAAATATTATTAGGAAAATGCCGATGTTTATAGTGGATAGAAATGATCCTACCAAGTTGGTTATCTTTTATCAAGGGAATGGAATGTAGTTAGGAGCTGAGGGTTTTACGGTTGGGTTTTTGTATACAGTTGTTAGGTTGGTATTGGCTTTTGTTTCACATGTTATGGTTAGGGCGAGGAATAAGATGGTGCAAGGGCGCTTATTAGCGTTTTATTTTTTTGTTCGTTCGTTTAAACCGTGTGAAGAAGGTTATTTATTTGGATAATTAGAATACTGGGTACAACATTAATGGATATTGGCCTTCGAGTTGGTAGTAATGATCAGTTTGGGTTGTTGCGAGGTTTTGTTTTAAAGAAGGTACAAATTTTGGTTTCTGAGTAATTTGAAATAGTTAATGTTTCATTAACTTAACGTAAGAACACTTGTCACTGTGGTTTTGGGTCTAGTAGTCTGCGGAATAATATAGCATTCTTCATTATTATACTCTAGTAGTAGAGACTTTGTGTTCAATAGCAATATTGTCTCTGCCTCCACTATTTATATTTGTTTGGTTTGCTTTCATTCATCTTACTCACCCAAGATTTTCCAAACAAGTAGATTGTATATCAATACTGGTAGTGCTAATGTTATTCTTGCCGCCTTGGCTATAATTGGTGTTCTTACGGCGCCTCTTGCTCTCGCAGCCCTAATGGTTCCCCTCCAGATATGTACTATTATGTGAGAGAAGGAGATCATGATTGTTGGTATTTGGTGTGCCATTGCCAATTAAGGTGAGTTGATGCTACCATCGATGTGAGTTACTAGACTTCCTATCCATGCTAAAATGTAATTCCAACACCAAATGATTGAATTCTCTGTAAACATTCAGTTCTCTCCTATAATATTACAAGCTCATTATACCGACTCTATCATTTCTTCCTTCTCATGTTTCAGGACTAGTGAAGAACTTCATCGCAACATGCATAGACGCTATCAGACAAATTTAGATAATGGAATCAAGGTGTCAAACTACAACAGTATTATAAATATTATCATGTATTATTATGAACCATTCATTCCATTTCCGCAAGTAGAAACCTATTCAATAATGTACTCAATTTTAACTTCTAAAATAGGTCTTTTCCATTTTCAAATCAGCAATTATACTGACGTGTCTCATACTTTCCACATGTCCAAACTCCAGATAGTATTAGGCCTTTACTCTATGGATCAGTTTAGGTCCAAGCCCACAAACAACAAGTCTTCCCTCAAACTCCTCTCCTTTTATACACTCCACAAACCTCCCCTCGTTCACAACTTAAAATCCATAAACAACAAGTCTCCAAATCAAACTCCTCTCCTTTTGCACACTCCACAGCCCTCCCCTCATTCACAACTTAAATTCCCTAAATAAAAAAATGTCAATCCCAATCCACCTCCTCCTAATAATCCTACTATCCTCCCTAACACTAATCCCAAAAAAATCCACTGAATCAGATTTAGACTTAGTCCAAGAACTCCTCCACCTAAAATCCCAATCCAAATCCGCCATAATTCATCTTAATGATATTTCCCTATCTTGTTTGCTAACCTCCACCCAAACCAAATACCGATCCTATCCACTCCTTAATTTCTTCGATGCAACTCCACTACATGACAAAACCAAACTCCACTTAAAAGACTTACGTTTTGAATACGAATTAGTTGCCACTACATTTTCCATTAATAACAGAAATACCCCTGATGGAACTAAGTTTTTTTTTGTTGTGACATTGAGTTTAAAGAATCACAAAATAGTTTTTCATTGTTCGGTGTTAATGCATTGCCTCATATTAGACATGGTTGTCCACGGGTGAGGAATCTTAAAGATTTTGAAGCTATGGATCAAGGTGATTTTGCTCGTATGGCGGAATCTTAAAGATTTTGTTAAATCGAATACGGGTTTAAGCGTTGGACCGGTCCAACGACCCTCGTTTATGTCTAGTAAACAAATAGGTATTATTGTGATTGCAGTTTTGTTATCGACACCATTTTTTATTAAGAGGATTATGGAAGGGAATACTATTTTTCATGATAGGATATTGTGGGTGTGTTTATTGGTTTTTCTTTACTTTTTTAGTATTTCGGGTGCAGTGCATAATATTATTAGGAAAATGCCGATGTTTATAGCGGATAGAAATGATCCTACCAAGTTGGTTTTCTTTTATCAAGGGAATGGAATGCAGTTAAGAACTTAGGGTTTTACGGTTGGGTTTTTGTATACGGTTGTTAGGTTGCTATTGGCTTTTGTTTCACATGTTCTGGTTAGGGCGAGAAATAAGATGGTGCAAAGGGCGCTTATTGCGTTTGCACTGTTTGTTCCGTTTTGGGCTGTGAAAAAGCTTGTTTATTTGGATAATTGGAAGACTGGGTACAACATTCATGGATAATGCCTTTCAGTTGGTAGTAATGATCAGTTTGGGTCGTTGCGAGGTTTTGTTGTTAATAACACACAAATTTTGGTTTCTGAGTAATTTTAACTACTTAATGTTTCAGTAAATTAACGCAAGAACACTTGTCCCTGTGGTTTTGGGGCTAGCAGTCTGCGCAATAATATAGCATTCTTCAATGTTATTATCAAGTAGGAGAGTCTCTGTGTTCAATAGCAATATTGTCTCTGCCTCCACTATTTATATTTGTTTGGTTTGCTTTCATTCATCTAACTCACCCAAGATTTTCCAAACAAGTAGATTGCATATCAAAATTAGTAGTGCTAATGCTATTCTTGCCACCTTGGGCATGATTGGTGTTCTCGCGGTCGCTCTTGCTCTCGCAACCCTAATGGTTCCCCTCCTGATATGTACTATTATGTGAGAGAAGGAGATCATGCTTACTTGTATTTGGTCTGCCATTGCCAATTAAGGTGAGTTGATGCTACCATCGATGTGAGTTACTAAACCTTCTCTCCATGCTAAAATATAATTCCAACACTAAATGATTGGATCCTCTGTAAACATTCAGTTCTCTCCTATAATATTACAAGCTCATTATACCGACTATATCATTTATTCCTTATCATGTTTCAGGATCAGTGAAAAACTTCATCGGAACATTCATGGATGCTATCAGGCAAACATAGAGAATGGAATCAAGGCGTCAAACCTTACGACAATAATATAAATATTATCACGTATTTTTATGATTCGTTTATTCCATTTCTGCAAGTAGAACTTTCAATGATGTACTCAATTTTAACTTTTAAAGAGATATTTTTCATTTTCAAATCAGCTATTATACTGACGTGTCTCATACTCTCCACATGTCCAAACTCCAGATAGTATTGGGCCTTTACTATATGGATCAATTTAGGTCCAACCCCACAAACTACAAGTTTTCCCTAAAGTCTCCAAATCAAACTCCTCTCCTTTTACACACTCCACAGACCTCCCCTCATTCACAACTCAAAATCTCTAAACAAACAAAAAAATGTCAATCCCAATCCACCTCCTCCTGATAATCCTACTCTCCTCCCTAACAATAATCCTAATAAAATCCACCGAATCAGATTCAGACTTCGTCCAAGAACTCCTCCACTTAAAATCCCAATTCAAATCCGGCATAATTCATCTCAACGATATTTTCCTATCCTGTTTCCTAACCTCCACCCAAACCAAATCCCGATCCTACTCACTCCTTATTTTATTCGACGCAACTCAACTACACGACAAAACCGAACTCCACTTAAAAGACTTACGTTCCTAATATGAATTAGTTGTCATTGCATTTTCCATTAATAACAATAATACCCCTGATGAAACTAAGTTGTTTTTTTGTGAGATTGAGTTTAAAGAGTCGCAAAATAGTTTTGCATTGTTTGGTGTTAATGCATTGCTTCGTATTAGACATGTTGGTCCACGGGCGAGGAATCTTCAAGATTTTGAAGCTATGGATCAAGGTGATTACGCTCGTATGGTGGAATCATATGTCGGAGTTTGTTGAATCGAAGACGGGTTTAAACGTTGGACGGGTCCAACAACCCTAGTTTTTGTCTAGTAAACAAATAGGTGTTGTTGTCATTGGTGTTTTGTTATCGACACCATTTTTTATTTAGAGGATTATGGAGGGGAATACTATTTTTCATGATAGGATATTATGGTTGTGTTTATCGGTTTTTGTTTACTTTTTTAGTATTTCGGGTGCAATGCATAATATTATTAGAAAAATGACGAATAGAAATGATCCTACCAAGTTGGTTTTCTTTTATCAAGTGAATGGAACACATTTTGGAGCTGAGGGTTTTACGGTTGGGTTTTTCTATACAGTTATTGCGTTGTTATTGGCTTTTGTTTCACATGTTCTGGTTAATGCAAGGAACAAGATGGTGCAGAGGGAATTTATGGCGTTTGCGTTGTTTGTTTCGTTTTGTGCTGTGAAGAAGGTTGTTTTTTAGGATAATTGGAAGATTGGGTACAACATTCATGGATAATGGACTTCGAGTAGGTATTAATGATCAGTTCGGGCTGTTGCGAGGTTTTGTTATTAAGAAGGTACAAATTTTGGTTTCTGAGTAATTTGGACTAGTTGGAATTATGATGTGTACCATTGTTGAATTGAATTACGTTATGTGTACCATTGTTGAATTGAATTATAATAATCTGGAAGGTGTTTTTTTCTAACTACAAGAAAAATAATGGTCCAGATCAAGCACTGCGACCACCATAGCAATAATAAGATGAAGACGAACATCAAGAAAAATAGAAATAAGAAAAACAACAAAAGCGAAAGGGTGCGGAACAACAACGACAAGAACTACAACAACAAGATTTGGAACAAATTCCACAAGATTATGATGAACATGGTGAGGATGATAATGATGACTATGATGTTGATGATGAGAAAGATTGTAAATATGATGATGATGATCAGAAGTGTTTTGAACAAGAACAAAAACAACAACAACGTGTTAATGATCAACAACAACAAGATGATGATGATTAGGATACTGATGGTGATGGTGGTGGTGATGATGATGATAATAATGATGATGATAGTCATAGTCATAGTGATGGTGATGGTGACATCCTTCCTGAATTGTGTCACCTGAGTTTGCAATATTTAGCAAAATTGGCAAGTATTTGCGGAGTTAAGAAAACTCCAAGTTTAAAAAATCTGCAAAAGCTTGAAATTGTTGTTTGTAAAATATTAAAGAGTCTCTTGCTCACGAGCTTCGCTTGTGGTCTCAAACAACTTTTTCGTTTAGTAGTTTATAATTTCAAGGACATGGAAGAACTTTTCAAGGACGACGACTGTGAGACAGAAGAAGGATTGGCAATGTTTAAGGGTGTATTCTCTAACTTAAGAGAACTACACTTGTACAACTTACCAAAGCTGTCAAGATTCTTTCAAAGCAAGATCACGTTCGATTGTCTTTCTTTGGAGATTGGTTTTCCCACTTGGAATGGGATGACGAGAGCATTGCAGCACGACTCAAATCCAGGTACATATGCTACCACATTTCAAACTCCGATTATCTAAAACTTTTACGTTTTTACCAAATCGACTTATTTTAGTTGGTTTCATGATTCCCAAAATAGTAGATTGCGTATCAACACTGGTGGTGCTGAAGGTATTCTTGTCGCCTTGGCCATGATTAGTGTTCTCGCGACCCCTCTTGCTCTCACAACCCTAGTGGTTCCCCTCACGTACTATTATGTGAGAGAAGGAGATCATGCTTGCTTGTATTTGGTATGCCATTGCCAATTAAGGTGAATTGATGCTACCATCGATGTGAGTTAATAAACCTCCTATCCATGCTAAAATGTAATTCCAACACCAAATGATTGAATCCTCTGTAAACAATAAGTTCTCCCCTGTAATATTACAAGCTCATTTTACCGACTCTATCATTTCTTCCTTCTCATGTTTCAGGACTAGTGAAGAACTTCATGGCAACATTTATAGACGCTATCAGACAAACTTAGAGAATGGAATCAAGGCGTCAAACTACAACAGTATTATAAATATTATCATGTATTATTATGAACCATTCATTCCGTTTTTGCAAGTAGAACCTTCAATAATGTACTCAATTTTAACTTCTAATAATAGATATTTTCTATTTTCAAATCAGTGATTATACTGACGTGTCTCATACTTTCTACATGTCCAAACTCCAGATAGTATTAGGCCTTTACTCTATGGATCAGTTAAGGTCCAAGCCTACAAACAACAAGTCTTCCCTTAAGTCTCCAAATCAAACTCCTTTCCTTTTACACACTCCACAAACCTCCCCTCATTCACAACTCAAAATCCCTAAACAAAAAAAAAAATGTCAATCCCAATCCACCTCCTCCTGATAATCCTACTCTTCTCCCTAACACTGATCCTAATAAAATCCACCGAATCAGATTTAGACTTAGTCTAAGAAATACTCCTCCACTTAAAATCCCAATCCAAATCCGGCATAATTCATCTCAACGATATTTTCCTATCCCGTTTCCTAACCTCCACCCAAACCAAATCCCGATCCTACTCACTCCTTATTTTCCTTGACGCAACTCAACTACACGACAAAACCGAATTCCACTTAAAAGACTTACGTTTCGAATACTAATTAGTTGTCACTGCATTTTCTATTAATAACAAAAATACCCCTAATGAAACTAAGTTGTTTTTTTGTGACATTGAGTTTAAAGAGTCGCAAAAGAGTTTTTCATTGTTTGGTGTTAATGCATTGCCTCATATTAGACATGTTGGTCCATGGGTGAGGAATCTTAAATTTCTCAAGCTATGGATCAAGGTGATTTCACTCGTATGGCATAATCTATGTTGGAGTTTGTTGAATTGAAGGCAGGTTTAAGCGTTGGACCGGTCCAATAACCCCCATTTATGTCTAGTAAACAAATAGGTGTTATTGTGATTGGGGTTTTTTTATCGACACCATTTGTTATTAAAAAGATTATGGAGGGGAATACTATTTTTCATGATAGGATATTGTGGTTATGTTTCTTGGTTTTTGTTTACTTTTTTAGTGTTTCGGGTGCAATGCATAATATTATTAGGACAATGTCGATGTTTATAACGGATAGAAATGATCCTACCAAGTTGGTTATCTTTTGTCAAGTGAATGGAATGTAGTTAGGAGCTGAGGGTTTTATGGTTGAGTTTTTGTATACGGTTGTTAGGCTGTTATTGGCTTTTGTTTCACATGTTCTGGTTAGGGCGAGGAATAAGATGGTGCAAGGGCGCTTATGGAGTTTGTGGTGTTTGTTTCGTTTTCGGCTGTGAAGAAGGTTATTTATTTGGATAATTAGAAGACTAGGTACAACATTAATGGATATTGGCCTTCAAGTTGGTAGTAATGATCAGTTTGGGTTGCTGCGAGGTTTTGTTGAAAAGAAGGTACAATTTTTGGTTTGTGAGTAATTTGAACTAGTTAATGTTTCATTAATTTAATGCAAGAACACATGTCCCTATGGTTTTGGGTCTAGTAGTCTTCGAAATAATAATGCATTATTCATTGTTATACTCTAGTAGTAGAGACTTTGTGTTCAATAGCAATATTGTCTCTGCCACCACTATTTATATTTGTTTGGTTTGCTTTCATTCATCTTACTCACCCAAGATTTTCCAAACAAGTAGATTGTGTATCAACACTGGTAGTGTTGATGTTATTCTTGTCACCTTGGTTGTGATTAGTGTTCTTGCGACGCCTCTTGCTCTCACAGCCCTAACGGTTCCCCTCTTGATATATACTATTATGTGAGAGAAGGAGATCATGCTTGCTAGTATTTGGTGTGCCATTGCCAATTAAGGTGAGTTGATGCTACCATCGATGTGAGTTACTAGACCTCCTATCAATGCTAAAATGTAATTCCAACACCAAATGATTGAATTCTCTGAAACATTTAGTTCTCTCTTGTAATATTACAATTAAGTTCATTATATCCGACTTTATCATTTCTTCCTTCTCCTGTTTCAAGATTAGTGAAGAACTTCATCGGAACATTCATGGACGCTATCAGGCAAACTTAGAGAATGGAATTAAGGCATCAAACTCTACAACAACATTATAAATATTATCATGTATTATTATGAACCATTCATTCCATTTATGCAAGTAGAACTTTCAATAATGTACTCAATTTTAACTTCTAAACATATCTTTTCCATTTTCAAATCAGCGATTATACTAACGTGTCTCATACTCTCCACGTGTCCAAACTCCAGTTAGTATTGGGCCTTTACTCTATGAATAAATTTAGGTCCAAGCCCACAAACAACAAGTCTTCCCTCAAGTCTCCAAATCAAACTCCTCTCCTTTTACACACTCCACTGCCCTCCCCTCATTCACAACTTAAATTCCCTAAACAAAAAAATGTTAATCCCAATCCACCTCCTCCTAATAATCCTACTATCTTCCCTAGCTAACACTAATCCCAATAAAATCCACTGAATCAGATTTAGACTTAGTCTAAGAACTACTCCTCCACCTAAAATCCCAATCCCAATCCGCCATAATTCATCTCAACGATATTTCCCTATCTTGTTTGCCAACCTCCACCCAAACCAAATCCCGATCCTACCCGCTCCTTATTTTCATCGGCGCAACTCAACTACATGACAAAACCGAACTCCACTTAAAAGACTTGCATTTTGAATACGAATTAGTTGCCACTGCATTTTCCATTAATAACAGAAATACCACTGATGAAACTAAGTTATTTTTTTGTGACACTGAGTTTAAAGAGTCACAAAATAATTTTTCATTGTTCGGTGTTAATGCATTGCCTCATATTAGACATGTTGGTCCATGGGTGAGGAATCTTAAAGATTTTGAAGCTATGGATCAAGGTGATTTTGCTCGTATGGTGGAACCTTATAGATTTTGTTGAATCAAAGATGGGTTTAAGCGTTGGACCGGTCCAACGACCCTTGTTTATGTCTAGTAAACAAATGGGTATTATTGTGATTGGGTTCTGTTATCGACACCATTTTTTATTAAGAGGATTATGGAGGGGAATACTATTTTTCATGATAGGATATTATGGTTGTGTTTATTGGTTTTTCTTTACTTTTTAGTATTTCGAGTGCAATGCATAATATTATTAGGAAAATGCCGATGTTTATAGCAGATAGAAATGATCCTACTAAGTTGGTTTTCTTTTATCAAGGGAATGGAATGCAGTTAGGAGCTGAGGGTTTTACGGTTGTGCTTTTGTATATGGATGTTAGGTTGCTATTGCCTTTTGTTTCACAAGTTCTGGTTAGGGCGAGAAATAAGATGGTGCAAAGGGCGTTTGTTGTGTTTGCATTCTTTGTTCCGTTTTGGGCTGTGAAGAAGCTTGTTTATTTGGATAATCGGAAGACTGGGTACAATATTCATGGATACTGGCCTTTGAGTTGGTAGTAATGATCAATTTGATTCGTTGCGAGGTTTTGTTGTTAATAACATACAAATTTTGGTTTTTGAGTAATTTGAACTACTTAACATTTCAATGGGTCTTGAATTCTATATATTCATCCATTTTTCTTCAATAGTCATGTCCCTTCTCCCACTCAAAAGCTAAGAACCTTATTAAGAACATACACACTATTAAAAATAATGGCGTTGTCTCGAAACTCAACTATAGCCAAAAGTATTTGGTTGCCCTCAAAACTCGAGGATAGTACAATGACTTAGGTAATGGAGTTACGAGAGTATGTTGCTTCTCCTACAAAGTTCAACCAGTGAAGTAATCAACCAATGGTATATAGATAGACCCCCTCTCCCTCAAAACAGGAGTTTTTTTTTTTTTTTTTTGTTAAATATGTCGAATTGTTTATATTCTCTAATATCTACCTTTTCCTTTATATTATAATTTAATTTAATTTAGCTTTCCCTTTTAAATCATGGAAATATGTGATGGATAATAGAGTAATTGTTTCGTATATTTAGGAAGCCATGAGCTATGAAGTTGGGATTTGTGAGAGCCCATGTTAAGTCACTTACCCAGTACCAAAACAATCAAACACCTAACAAAATCAATAACTAATTAAAAAAATCAAAATACTACATGCATAATAACACTTTCCCAATCACACACTCACACTACACCCACCACAATAGTACCTTGCCAACCAGTCAGCAAGATCTACTAGATTCTAAGACAATTAAACTAACCACAATTACCAAGTCCACTAATGTCATCCACAATTTCCTCAAACCCAGTTAACAGGCACACCCAACTAAGCTCTAAGACAATTAAACTGCAAACAAAACCATACCTTAAATATCAAATAAATACATCCACAATCGACCATATAGAAGTAAGGCATTTATACAATTGGGAAGCTAGGAGCTAAGTTAGTATTTGTGAGTGCAAGTGAAGTCTATGCTTTGGTCATTTAAATAAGTCAAAATCGAGTCTAGTTAGAAAAAATATCCAACAAATGTTTATAAGGAATTTGTGGATGTTTAGAGGTGTCTTTGAGGCAAGAGTGGCGTAGCCACAGGTTGGATTACACAAGGAATGAACAATTAAAGTTGTCTACGTACACTTCGCTTCTGGACGAACAAATTGTTCTCAATAAATATACTCGGCTATCGGCTAAGATGATTTTCTAAGACATATTCAATTAAGGGTATCACAATGACACTAACAAATTCAATTTAAATGTCAAAGAAAAAAATATAATAAGTTTACTGTAAAAGTTAAATTTACGTGTATTTATTTAAGGTATTTGTTACTGCCGGACCCCAATTTGTGTTGGATTCCCAAAAAAAATTATTACAAAAAATGCCATTGGTTTCAAAAATCCAAAAAAAAACAATTGTTACAAGTATGCCATTGATTCCCAAAAAAAATGAATTCAAACCCCAAACTTAAACGAATTCGGCTAGGTCGCTTTGGACTAAAGTCCCAAACGACTTGGCCACACCGCTTGGGACTTAGTCCAAACGAATACTGGGCCACACACCAAGAGTCAAAAAAAAAAACAGAACTTTGAATTTTTTTCAAAGTTCAAATCCCAAACGACATTGACGCCCACATCGTTTTGGCTATGTCGTTTGGGATTTGGACTTATAAAAAAATGGCCACACCGTTTGGACTTAGAAAAATCTCCAACGATATCGTTTGGACTTAGAAAAATCCCCAACGATATGGCCACACCGTTTAGACTAAGTCTCCAACGATATTAGTGTTCTCACGTTTGGACTTAGTCCAAAAACGATAGTGGGCATGTCGTTTAGGATTTGAACTTTGAAAAAAATTCAAAGTTCTGCTTTTTGGGCTTTTGACCGGGTGGCCATTGGGTAGTCCAACGGTGATGCCAAGTCGTTTGGGATTAATAAACCTCCTATCGACCTAAAATGTAATTCGTTTAAGTTTGGAGTTTCAATTCAATTTTTCCTACCACCAATAGCATACTTATAATAATTGTTCTTTTTTTAGATTTTTTGAAACCAATAACACACTTGTAATAATTGTTTTTTTTTTTTAGGAGTCCGCCCAACACAAATTGGGGTCCAGCAGTAATAGGACCCTTATTTAATTATCACTCGAGTGGCGTAGCTACGGGTTTATTCTTATATCATGCGTCATGTCTACCTATAATTCAATTTTGCTTTCATTGTATTTTAGCACCATGTCTTAAACTAGTTAATGTTTCAGTTTAGGAGTAGTATTGGGCCTTTATTCTATGGATCAGTTTAGGTCCAAGCCCCAAACAACAAGTCTTCGCTCACTTCTCCAAATCTCGACAAATCTGAAACCTCTCCTCATTCACAACTCAAAATCCCCAAACAAATAAAAAAAAATAATGTCAATCCCAATCCAACTCCTCCTAATAATCCTACTCTCCTCCCTAACACTAATCCCAATAAAATCCACCGAATCAGATTCAGATTTAGTCCAAGAACTCCTCCACTTAAAATCCCAATCCAAATCCGGCATAATTCATCTCAACGATATTTCCCTATCCCGTTTTCTAACCAAATCCCGATCCTACTCAATCCTTATTTTCTTCGACGCAACTCAACTACACGACAAAACCGAACTCCACTTAAAAGACTTACGTTTCGAATACGAATTAGTTGCCACTGCATTTTCAAATAATAACAAAAATACCCATGATGAAACTAAGCTATTTTTTTGTGACATTGAATTTAAAGAGTCGCAAAATAGTTTTGCATTGTTTGGTGTCAATGCATTGCCTCATATTAGACATGTTGGTCCACGGGTGATGAATCTTAAAGATTCTGAAGCTATGGAACAAGGTGATTTTGCCCGAATGGCTGAATCTATGTCGGAGTTTGTTGAATCGAAGACGGGGTTAACTGTTGGACCAGTCCAACGACCACCGTTTATGTCTAGGAAACAAATAGGTGTTATTGTGATTGGGGTTTTGTTATCGACACCATTTTTTATTAAGAGGATTATGGAGGGGAATACTATTTTTCATGATAGGATATTGTGGTTGTGTTTATCGGTTTTTGTTTACTTTTTTAGTGTTTCGGGTGCAATGCATAATATTATTAGGAAAATGCCTATGTTTATAGCGGATAGAAATGATCCTACCAAGTTGGTTTTCTTTTATCAAGGGAATGGAATGCAGTTAGGAGCTGAGGGTTTTACAGTTGGGTTTTTGTATACGGTTGTTGGGTTGTTATTGGCTTTTGTTTCACATGTTCTGGTTAGGGCGAGGAATAAGATGGTGCAGAGGGCGTTTATGGCGTTTGCGCTGTTTGTTTCGTTTTGGGCTGTGAAGAAGGTTGTTTATTTGAATAATTGGAAGACTGGGTACAACATTCATGGATACTGGCCTTCGAGTTGGTAGTAATGATCAGTTTGGGTTGCTGCGAGGTTTTGTTGTTAAGAAGGTACAAATTTTGGTTTCTGAGTAATTTGAACTAGTTGGAATTATGATGTGTACCATTGTTGAAATGTTGAATTGAATTATGTTATACTTACTTTGTCTTAAATGTGAAATGTAATCAAATACAGCTTCAACTGTGTTGGCTCCATAATTTAGAGTGATGCTTGCAGTTTTCGTATATGGATGTTTGATTTTCTGTTGTTTAATATGCCTTAGTTTCTGAAATGTTCTATAATTGTTGAAGTTTCAATATATGTATGTGTGTTGAGCTGTTGGTTTTAGACATTATTAAAATTGATCGTGTGATTTAAGCTGGTAGATTAATCTTGGATAAAATGCATTTGAACTCTGACTGACGATAATATATAGTGATTATAGAAAAAGTGCACTATAATGGATTGAACAATTGAATCACACTTTACCATAGTAGAAGGTGCCCTAGAAACTATAAACGAAAGAAGTGAGTTTCTTTTGGATAGTGAGTGAGAACCATTAAGGAAACTAGGAAGAAGGTACTAACTTCAAATTACTTGTTTTTTATTTGTGTTCATATAAGGTATTGACCTGTGTTTTCCCATTAAAGGTTTGCTATTCACGTCCCTCTCAAAGGTTGGTTTGTCCAGGACCTAGGATTAATACTATGCAATGCTTTGCATGTGTTAGACATTTTAGACTCCAAGCTGTTGGGTTATCTTAGCTGTTCAGTAATTCCCGAACCAAGGTGATACGACAGTCTGGCCTCCCTCCTGAGGTTTTATCTTGCATCTGTTTTTTATTTTTATTTTTGGATGATTTGAGTTGTGCCCTTACCATTGATAATATGCCGGCCACTTTTGTTATAAAAAAATGTGATATGTGAAATGAGACTATTTTCATTGAAAGAGTTCAAGCTCAGTTTGGGGCGTGTAAAGTATGCTATTATGAATGTTAGATAAGATCAAAATCTAGAATCTCTACCTTTAGGGTTCTAATTTTATTGCATTCCATTCTAAACTCTAGCATCTAATGATCTGTTGTCTCTACCTTGGTAGTTTGAAGGTTTTTTCTGTGGATCTTGATCTTCATAATAATAAATTTCTGATACTGATCGTTCTAATAACCATGCAACGTTAGCGAATGTTTAAAAGATGATTTATCATTGTTGGAGTGGTAATTTGGCTGTTGCCTTCCATTTCAGTATCACGCTGTCTCCACTATGGCCCTGACAGCTTGGTCTCTTCACTGGACTAGGTTCACGACTTCACACTATAAGGTCACATCCAGTGTTCTTTTGAAGTTATTTGGTCTTTAGTCTATTAGGCTGCTCTTGAATTTGACAAATGTGTCAGTCAGACACAATTCACGTCCTGTCCAGTTCTGGTCCAAGACACGATATAGAGTAATCCTGGTTGGAGCTCAAGTGTTCTCTTGAGCGCTTTATTTGCTAAAGAAAGGTAGAGTTACCAATAGATATATTAGGAGACGGAGGAGTGAGGTAAAGTTTAATCACTTGACTGTTTCTCCTTCTCATTTTCTTTTTCTACTGGTTCTGGACACTTTTCATGAACCAGACTAAAAATGCATGTGTATGTTCATGTAGTCCTTTTTCCTTTTATGGCATTCTAAGAGTTTCCTTCACCATTTACCTGCTTCGTACTGGGTTTTCTCAACTTTTAGTAAACTACAGTGACTCGCCTGACCTTAGCATCTAGAACAAGGATACAAGTTGCATTTTCTTCTTTTCATTCCTCATTTCTCAGTATTTAAATGGTTCTAACGTGCTCGAAGCCTCTAACAAATTATATGCCTATCCTTGACAGTTATGAAGCTTGAATTGCGTTTCTTTTTTCTTTTATATTAATTAGTCTTTCTTTTTTCAATTTTTTCTGCAGGGGGCAATCACAAGGTGGAGGTGGAGGAGGCGGTCGTGGAGGAAGCAGAGGGTTCAGTCGTGGAGGAAGGGGTCCCCCGCGTGGTGGCAGAGGTCTTCCTAGAGGGGCGGTTCAGGGGTAGGGGGAGACATTAGAATGGTTTTTGCCCTTTTTCCCAACATGACATTGTTTGAGTACTGATATTTGTTTTGTATGAGTTCTGTTGCGTTTTGAACACATTATTACTATTGGAATGTCAAGTTGAACCACCTCAACATGGGAACTTCTTTATCTTTGTCAAATTGCACTAATATTTGTTTTGTAGAAGTTTTCTTGTGTTTTGAACACTTAGTACTATTGGAATGTCAAGTTGAATCACATACAACATGGGAACTTCTAATCTCTGCCAAATTGCATTATATATCCAGCAAATGGTCAATATTTCCTTGTTTCTAGTCTTTTAGGAAGTCTCTTTTCCAGAGAATCCGAGGTGCCCAGTGCTCATGTGCATTTCCTGTTGGTTTTCCTCATATGCTCAGTCAACAGTCGGGGCTACCCCTTGAGAGTGGAACACATTGGTTTTAACAAGAAACAGCAGGGACGTCTGGGCATTCAGACTAAGCAGTCTATACTAGAATGATTATGCAGCAAGAGGAAGAAAGCTTTGGACGCCAAAATAGAATTAGAGAAATCAGCATCAGCAGCAGCGGAAGAAGTTCAGAACAAGGCAGCATCCATCCAAGGGGGCAAGATTTGTGAGAAACACATGAACACGGTAGCTTTTGGGAAAATAACAAGACATAGTTGCCACCAAATCCAACCCCTGATTTGGGATGAAAATGAGAAGGAAACGTTCTATCATACTAATATGACTGCTCATGATCTTAAGGTGATTTATCATATCATATGACCGATGTGAATACCGAAAGAAAATGGTACTCTCCTTTATTTTCACCAACATCAATTATCAGTATCAACCTCAGGGACCTTAGGCTTCCCAACCCCTAAGAGCATTCCCAATGCAGGTGGATTTATTTCCCCTCTTATCACTGCCACGTAGGCAGTATTCCCCAAGTTTTTCACCGTTTCGGCGAAAAGTAAGATGAGGCTGCCCAATGCAAAGGTGAAAAATAATCCCGGACGGGATGTTGGATTCCTGGAGGCATTTTGATTGAGATGGAATGTAACATCCCGTCCGGTATTTTGTCTGAAGTTAAAAAAAAATCGAAAAAACACTCAAGACGGAATGAAACATTCCGTCCGGAAAAACACGAGATGGAATCCAATATCCTATCCAAAGTTCACAAGTCAGCCATTAAAGGTTTCACTTTGTTTTCAACTTGGGAAAATAGTCACCAGTTAGTCACTTCTGCATTAGGCACCGGTTTTCCACACCAAAGACGTGACTATTTTCACAAACCCCTCTTTTCCACCAGCATTGGGAATGCTCTAAGCATGGTTGCCCGAGCAACACGATTGACTCCGAGAGTGAATGCTCCCATTCGCAGATCCCATTCATGGGTCTTGCACATTTCCTTGCACATCTCTGTGTGGTGGTTAAAACTAAAATTTCACACTTGCCATAAATAACAAACCAGCTTCTCTATAACCCAGGTTTAGGATAAAAATCGTACAACCATACACGATACCACATGCACTATTCAGGTCATAACCTCGAGATATAACTAATCATCATCTTGAACCTTTTTTGACGGCTGCAGTCGTTTAACCCTCAACAACCCGGTTATATATAAATAAACCCCATATAATAAAAAAGCATAAACCCATTTTTTTTTGTCTCTTGGCCTCAAAACCCAAAACCCCTAAAAATGTCTCTAACTTCATTCTCAGCGACATTTCATCAAACACCTTCATTCACTGTAAGTTTTCTACTCATTTTTTACTCAAAACTTTCTTATACAAGCTTTTAATGTTCATGTTTATTGTTTTTTTGTAGAGTTTAAGAAAAAGGGCATGCTATTGTTTCTCTAGAAGCTCTTTAAAGATGAGTAGTAGGAATTTTACAGTAAGAGCTGGAGTAAAGAGGATATCTTTTGATAAAGATTGTAGGAATGGTTTGTTAGTTGGGATTAATAAGCTTGCTGATGCTGTTTCTGTTACATTAGGACCTAAAGGTATATACTTTATTGCATTTTGTTTAGTAGTTTGTTTTTTATTGCCGGGCATTTTTGAGTTAAGTTAATGATGAGGTGTTAAAATCCAGGTCGTAATGTAATTCTTGATGGGCCTGATATACCGAGAGTGATTAACGATGGAGTAACAATTGCTCAGGCAATTGAGCTTGCAGATTCCATTGAGAATGCAGGAGCAAAGCTCATTCAAGAGGTTAATTACACTAGACCATGGTTCATGTAATAGGTTATTGTTTAATTTTCATATTAAACAAATGTTAATGTGTATAGGTGGCTCGTAAGACAAATGATTCGGCAGGTGATGGAACGACAACTGCAATTATTTTGGCTCGAGAAATGGTTAGGTCTGGGTTGTTAGCTGTTGCTTCTGGAGCTAATCCCACTTCTTTGAAGAAAGGGATGGATAAGACGGTGCAAGAATTGGTTAAAGTATTGAAAAGTAAATGTAGGCCTGTGATGGGGAGTGAAGACATAAAAGGTAACAAAACTTGCCTCTTGGTTGTTAGAAATTTGTTTCATATTTTGGAGAGAACATGATGATATCACCCTCAAACTTGTTTTCTTTTTTCTTCTTCCAGCCGTGGCTTCAATATCTGCTGGAAATGATGAGTTTGTGGGGAATCTAATTGCCGAGGCTATTGGAAAGATTGGTTCTGATGGAGTTATCTCGATTGAGTCGTCCTCATCTATTGAAACGATTATCATTGTTGAAGAAGGAATGAAGGTAGTACAAAACTGCATTTAAAAAAGGTAGTCTAAAACTGTAAATGATTTGCTTTTTTCTTAAGTAATTTGTAGACAGTCTTTAAATTGGAAAATCTAGAATTATTTGGAATTTGCCATTGATAAGGATACATATGACATGAGTGCTGGATATGTTTGATATTGGGTTCTGCCACCATGTATGTGTCCATGTATTCCAAGCTGTTGGTGGACTAATGTACATTTGTTTTAACAGGTTGACAAGGGCTATATGTCACCGCACTTTATTAACAATCCTGATAAATCGATAGTGGAATTTGAGAATGCGAAAGTCTTAGTAACTGATCAAAGAATATCAAGCATCAAAGAAATCATTCCATTACTAGAAAAGACAGCCCAGCTGAGTGTTCCACTATTAATTATTGCCGAGGATGTCACAACTGAAGTATTGGCCACACTGATCATGAACAAACTGCGTGGTATAGCAAATGTTGCTGCCATCAGGTGCCCGGGTTTTGGTGAGGGCAAGAAAGCTATTCTGCAAGACATTGCCCTAATGACAGGTGAATACACTTATATAATAGTGTTTCTTTAGTAATACACATTGCGAACAAAGAAATTACAGCGTCAATAGTTTTCTTGTTGTCTGAAACAGTGTGTAGATATCACTGATGGAAAGTTTGAAGAGATTATCGTACATTTTAAAATCAGGATCACCCATCATATGCCTACTCATGATATCCCTTTTTTTGTATTAGACCGATTGTCTTCCATGATTGATCATGCATAGATTGACAATTTTTGGACCCTCATGCTAAATTCAGTGATGTTTCAGATGGATACTTTTTAACATTGTGGAATTTACATCAGTAGAAAAATAAGTACAATGCAATCAAGAAACTCTAATTACGTAAATACCAAATCATCACTTGATTCATAGTTCACTCTTCCTGGAGCAATCTGCGGCTAACCCCAATGATAGAAACCATCTCAGCCTCTGGATTTCAGTAGTGTTAAGATAAAATGTGAAGACAAGTAAAACGGCTTAGATAAAATTAGGCAGAATAACTTGGCTAATCATGTGCAGCTCCATTTCCCTTAAAAACATAGAATTTTATTGCTTGTTTGTTAATGTACTATGACGCATTCCGAGTATTTAATGTAATAGGCTTTAGGTGTTTAACAACTAGGACACCATCTAATATCGGTCAAGGGATGATCTTATTTTTAGTAACTATTCATCATATTTTCTTTATAAAATAAGTATGTCTATTATTATGAATGTCCGTTTGTGTTATTTGCTGCTTTGAGGAGGCTCACTACTGCATACTCTAAAACCATTGATTGTCTGTGCTACTCATTAACCAACTGGTAATTTGACAAAAAAGGTGCGGATTTCCTTGCTGGGGAGTTGGGCCTGACACTTGAAGGTGCAACATCTGATCAGCTTGGCCTTGCTCAAAAGATAATCATATCCAGCGATTCAACAACTATTGTTGCGGACCCAACCACTAAAGCTGAAATTCGAGCTAGAATTGCACAGATAAAGAAAGATTTAAGTGAAACAGACAGTTCCTATCTATCAAAGAAGCTCTCTGAAAGAGTCGCAAAGCTCTCAGGTGGTGTTGCTATTATCAAGGTATTGCAGCATTTATAGCTACCTGCATTTTAGTTTCTTTGTGCAGGAATAAGAATATAGTTTGCAGCTCTGAAGATGTATCAAACTAGAAATTTGAGGTTGAGTGTCCATTTCTTATAGTTCCTTAATTGTTGTCTTAGATATAGAAGTTATTAGTTCAACATAGAAGGTGCGTCAAAATAGTGGGACATTAAGACAAAAATCAAGGAGAGAATCACATTTTCACATATTAATTAAAATTCTAATCCTAATGCAGTCAAGCCGCAAAGCGGTCATGTTTTTAGTGATTTGCTATTTATTTATTTATTTATTTTGGCAGTAAAGTGAAAGCTTTTGTTAAAAATAAGGGAGTAAGTTGAGAAAACCTACAATGACAGTAAAAGAAAGAAAGAAAAAGAAGACATCCTCAAAGACTACATTCTACATATCCACCAATCATGGTTTGCCATCTATCAAGATTGATGGGTAAGACTTCAAGCAGTTTTGTGAAGACACAGCCAGAACATTTAAACTACTCGTGTTTAACGCCTTTATTTACTCTGTATACAGAGTTTCCCTTCTTCGTGAGAATTTCTTTTTGAGAAAATAAAATCACCGTGATAATCAATGCATGATATTTAGCTCTAATCAAGGAGAGAATCCCCACCAAGGTTTTAAAAAATGCATAAAGGACTCGAAGCGTTAGGCCTCCTAGAGGTTTAAGGTGGGCCTCAGAGGCTTATTGAGGTGTAATCCTCAATCACACCTCGATGTCAAAAAAGCTGTAACTTTTGTTTCTATTTTGCAATTGAACAGTTTTCCGTATGAATAAGGTTGTTCACTTGTTTGGTCCTTTGAACAAAGATTGAGCTGGTTGTGAGGAGGAAGAGTAAAATAACTACTATGCTTTTGAGGCTTTAGCCTCAGTGTGTTTTAAAAACACTGTTCCCTACTGTATTTGCATATTAAAATGTGAGTTGGATGTGAATCCCATGTTGTAGCTACCTCAATTTCGTTCGTACTGTGGGTACTGATGAAATGAACTTGGCATTTAGGTTGGAGCTCCTACTGAGGTTGAACTTGAAGATCGAAAGCTCAGAATAGAGGACGCAAAAAATTCCACATTTGCTGCCATGGATGAAGGTATAGCCCCTGGTGGTGGGGTGACCTTCATACATCTGTCTAAGTATATTCCCGCTATAAAGGATTGCATGGAAGACCCAGATGAGCGACTTGGTGCCGACATCATAAGCAAGGTACTCTGCATTGTGTTGTCCTATTGTCGTCAATTTTGTATGTTTTATTATTGCCGCGAGGTGATGGTGGTGAGAATAGTGTACGACGGTGGTTTCTTGTCTATCACAGTTTCTCAACCCATTTTAAAAAAGCAATGAGAGTCCAGACCATGGGGGAATGTATTAGCAATAATTTGCATTCTCATATTTGCTTGAATGGCTCCTGTTCATGTTGGTTTAATGATTTTTCAGCCAAGATTGCCGGTTATCTTTTAATCATGTACCTCCTAATAAATCTCCGAGTCTATGGTCTACCTGAATGTATTACACTGCACATAAGTTGAACTATACTCTTTTTTAAGTGGAACTTCTATTCTTTGGTTTGGAACTCATGGGCTTCATCGTTGCAATTTTCAGGCACTTCTTATACCTGCATTCTCAATCGCAAGTAATGCAGGAGTTGATGGCTCAGTAGTTGTAGAGAAGCTTCTAGCATGTCAGTGGCAGACAGGGTACAATGCCTTGACAGATAAATATGAAGATCTATTTGATGCTGGGGTTATAGATCCTTGTAGGGTCTCCAGGTGTGCACTTCAGAATGCAGCATCCATTGCTGGTATACTCCTCTTGACTCAAGCTGTCATGGTGGATAAAGTAAAAAAACCTGAGCCACCTGTACCTTTTGTCCCAGGAATATCTCCTTGACCACATCATTAAATGGCGAGGCTTTTGTACAAATGTATAATTCAATTTTAAACAGGCGGAAAAGAAAGCGTGGTTGAAACAAAAAGTTCTGAAGATACACCGCATTGACTTCTGTCCTTGATGCTCACTTACAGAATCAGGTGATGTGCAGATGTTCTTCTTCTTCACAAGGAAAAGAAAAATACATGCAGGTCAACATCTGCCTTTGTATCCAATGTACAGTGAGGAGTCAGAACATGTTTCTCCCACAGATACTGTTAAAGCACAATGGAGAGTCCTACATATGTCTTCATTTTTGTGTATCAGGAATTCAGGATTGTAACAGCCCCATGACAAAATAGCACAATTTTGTACTTTACCAAGCCTAGACCTGACAGCTTATATCCATTCACCAATCTTCTTATCCAATATTTTTTAACATTAGTAAAAAAAATTATTACCAGTAGACTGTTGGTATCATTGAACATATCAGCCTCTCCTCAACGATAAGAGTAATCCCCATTTTCATCCAATCAATTCCACACATTTTATTCATATTCATATTTCAGACACCCCCTCATTTCTTCTGATCATTTCTTTCTCATAAAAATCGAATCTTTATTTCTTCTTCTTCTTCATGGCTTCAGCAGCAGCATCACCAACTTCACTAACTCTTCACCCAACATCATCCTCATCAAGAACAACAACAACACGTCACTCAGTCTCACTCCCATCTTCTTCTTTCCTACGTAGTAGCCCACTTCGTCATCGTCTTGGTTTTTCATCAGTAGCTTTTGACCCTTTACTTGCAGCACTTCATGCTAAAAAAACTAGTACTACTGTTAGAAGGAATGCAATGAAAGGGGTTATTTATAGTGTGAAAAAGAGTGTTGGGGATTTGAGTTCTTCTGATTTGAAAGGAAAGAGAGTGTTTGTGAGAGCTGATTTGAATGTACCATTGGATGATAGTCAGAATATTACTGATGATACTAGAATCCGTGCTGCTATTCCTACTATTAAGCATTTGATTAGTAATGGTGCTAAAGTTATTCTTTCTAGTCATCTGGTAAGTTTAAGTTATATGTGTTTTTTTTGCTGTTCATTTGGTTATTGAATTTTGTGTATTTGATGCTAATTATTATTGATCATGTTATTTGATGAGTTGGGTGTGAATGTTTTTGTGTAGTAGTAATATATATTTCTGAATTGGGTTGAAACTTTGATGGTACTTCTTTTTGAAATATGTGTCTGGTATGCAAATGGAGAGATTGACTAGTGTACTATAATGCAATAGACTATAATCGAAAAGGGAGCTTACTTTCAGCTACACCAAACATGCAAAGATAGCCTTAGTTTCTGTAGCTGATAATGTTAGTGGTGATGATGCATAGTTGGGGATTCTGTCTGTGTAAGGATGTTCCACATTTGCTCCTTTGTCACAAATTCTAAGTGCGTTTATGTGCGTAATATGAGCTGTGTTTGATGGATTGTGATTGTCATAGGTTCTTCTGTATGATAGAGGATTTATTTGACATTGAAATACATTATATTATTGGAAATAATAGTTTTTAATAGTGTTTCATTTGTTTTCAGGGACGGCCAAAGGGCGTCACTCCAAAATTCAGTTTGAGTCCTCTTGTCCCTAGACTTTCCGAGCTTCTTGGAATCAAGGTATTACACCATTGTTCATCAAATACCATCTAAGCAATGTTAAGTCTTGGATATAAAGCCCTCATTTAATGTTTATTCTTGCAACTATGTGAGAATTGACAGGTAGAAAAGGCCGATGATTGTATTGGTCCTGATGTCGAGAAGTTGGTGGCTGCACTCCCTGAAGGTGGTGTTCTTCTCCTTGAGAACGTGAGATTTTACAAAGAAGAGGAGAAGAACGAGCCTGAATTTGCTAAGAAACTCGCTTCCCTAGCAGACCTGTATGTGAATGATGCATTCGGGACTGCACATAGAGCACACGCTTCAACAGAGGGAGTTACCAAATTCTTGAAGCCATCAGTCGCTGGGTTCCTTTTGCAAAAGGTCAGGATTCTTCAGCTGTTCTATTCCTGGGAAAAAGAGTTTTAGGTGGTCGAGATAGCTTATTGAAAGAGTCATATACTAGGTGATGGTAGTTTGGTATTGGTATTCTCGTTGCGTCTTTGACATGCTAGGTTTCTAATTATCTTAAATATTTTCTGTTGTAGGAACTTGATTATCTGGTTGGTGCAGTGTCAAACCCAAAAAGGCCATTTGCTGCTATTGTCGGTGGCTCAAAGGTCTCATCCAAGATCGGTGTTATCGAGTCCTTGCTGGAGAAGTGTGATATCCTTCTCCTAGGTGGAGGCATGATCTTCACATTTTACAAGGCTCAAGGGTTATCAGTTGGTTCGTCTCTGGTAGAGGCAGACAAGATTGAACTTGCTACCTCTCTCCTTGAGAAGGCCAAGGCAAAGGGGGTGTCTCTTTTGCTACCAACTGATGTCATTATTGCTGACAAGTTTGCCCCCTGATGCAAACACCCAGGTATGTCACTTAGCTCTCTATGGTTCTTGCAAGCTAGATGTCTTTGTATAGCAACTCCAATTGAGTGATTGATGTACACTTTAAGCATGCTGCCAAAATATAAATTGCTTAAGTTGGAAAAGTTGAACTCATATGATTACCAAATTACTGCTTAAGAAAGTCAAGCTTTTTTGCTTTATGGTATTTGTGAGAAAATATAACAATTCAATTCACATGGTCCAGACTGTGCCTGCATCTGCTATTCCCGATGGTTGGATGGGATTGGACATTGGCCCCGATTCCGTTAAAACATTCAGTGAAGCCTTGGATACAACCAAGACCGTTATCTGGAATGGGCCTATGGGAGTCTTTGAGTTTGACAAGTTTGCAGTTGGAACAGAGGTATGCAGCCTTGTTGCTTTCCCATATACGTTACTCCACTTGAATCTATTTACCACCAACCCCCGTGCCGTTCATGCAACACAGACACACGCACATATATAGCAGCGATATGCGTTATACTGGATGTCTTAACATGGTAACTCCTCTAACAGGCAATTGCAAATAAGTTAGCAGAGCTTAGTGGAAAGGGAGTGACAACAATTATAGGAGGTGGAGATTCTGTTGCTGCCGTAGAGAAGGTAGGAGTTGCTGAGTTGATGAGCCACATCTCCACTGGTGGTGGTGCCAGTTTGGAGTTGTTGGAAGGGAAACAACTTCCTGGTGTTCTTGCTCTGGATGAGGCTGTACCTGTTGCTGTCTAAGGCTTGAGTCTCATTTGATATTTTTGTTACCCCATTTGTAATGATTTTACTTGGGTTTGTACAATAAGAGTATGGAATATGGTAGGAATATGCACTCATGTAGATGTTCGGCTTCAAATCCTTTTAAAATGATTATATGTTTCTCTAAAGTCTAATCCTTTTCGTTGTCATGTTGATGACTTCCACTATACTGATATGCAAAACCTTCAAAGGTTGTTATTGTCTTTATTATTATTTCTTCTCAGGTAGAAGTGCATCATCAGTTCATCACAGTTTTACTGGTTATTAGTATTATTTGTTTTCTCAGATGGTAAACGAGTGTATACATCAACTAGAGATGTCCTACAAATTGTATGAAATAATTCGACGGTTTCAACCACTCCTTGTCAACGACTCCCAATCTGAATGATGAACCAGACAAGTGGATTTTAACATTGGAAGTCAAACCTCAACAGTGGTTCTTATGATCTTATCCCAGCACGGGGCTATTTTTTTTTATTAGTTTGAGTTTTCACAATGCATTTTGTTATGAACGTATGCTATCAGCAAGTCAACGAGGCAATGATCCTGAAGCAGTGGGAGACCCGTGCATTATATCATTTGGTGCATTTGTATCTACACTAATCCTTTTCTTAATTGCCTTCTTGGATCTGGATTGCATAGAATTAAAATAATTTATCAAGCAAATGCAGGTAAAAAAAAACTTAGGACCAAGAGAATAAACGTTAAGAAAAAACTGTCACCTGCAACATTGATGCCAACTAAACAAAAGTCTGCTCATATGAATACAGTTTACTGTCTTGTTTCTAAATAAAAATTTTCAAAAGCAAAAGCACCAGCATATTTAGTGTTGCTTACTGAAGTTGAAGATGCTAGAGAAGTTCAGGTTATAGTAGAAAAGAGCAGCAGCATCGACTTCAGCTCAGAAATACTAAGGACGACACGCTTGTGTGTTATGCTCAACCTCAATGATGACTATGTACATTAGAAAACTGAGAGACAAGAAATGAAGACAAAAACTTTTAATGTCAATAAAATTATTATACATAGAATATCTGCCCAACATTTAACAGACTTTCATGAGGGACATTGAAGATCACACTGTTCTCCCTGCACATTTTCCTAAGGAAAGCATATATGTAATCAACAGCAATCTTCTTTATGATTCCTGAATCTCGTCGGGCTCTCACTACTGTGTTCCCAAGTATATGCACAACCCCAGCATCCCTACAATTTTTCAAGAAGTCCAACTCGTCCATTCCTGTCAGACTGCTCATCTGTCCTGATGACCTCATCAGGCTGCTTGCCCTCAATGGGGACTTGACAGGCACAATCGAATCATTTGATGATGACATTGTAGGTTCCATGTTGGAGAAGATTGTGTTGGTGCTATCAACTAAAGGGTTGTCACTTGACCGCTGTGTTAGCTGTCCATACAAACTACATTCATCTGAGTCTGAACATCCATCCATCATCGATTCTAGGCGAACAAATACAAACAAGTTATCAAAGAGCATCTTCTCAAAATCATCATCCTTTTTATGAAGATCTTTATAACCATATCTCGCTACACAGCGAAACATATGGAAGTCCTTGGGTCCAATCCGTTTTACAAGGAACCTTTCCTCTTGGGGTACTCTGTAGACAGGGAGGTATTTCACGCACACAAAAACGACAACGTTATGGATAGCAGGTAGATTAGTTATAAAGTGAGAGAAAATATGAGGCACCCCACTTGCTAATTCCGTATATACAAGACCAATGCCAGGAACTCGAACTAATCCCAAACTTGGCCCTAACCCCAGGATCCACGCCATGGAAACCCTACTAACCATTTCAAACTCGTACCGCTTCACAGTCCCGTACTGCCAAACAAACATGACAATGAGAAATGCAGAGGCGATAACCAGCGGGACCCATCCGCCTTGGTCAATCTTGAATAGTACGGATGAGAAATAAGTACACTCCACAAGCAGTGATAAACCAGTGAATATCAAAACAAGAGTCCAATGGCAACGCCACACCAGCAACATGATTAGAATCATAAGAAATGTTGTTACCAACATAACTATCACAACAGCTGTACCTGCTTGCGGCACAAGATAAGAAGTTACGTAACGTGATTTTCAATGTCCCGAGCTTGAAACATAGTGAAAAATAAGAAAACGAAGGTTAACATTGGTTCTAGCACCTTTACTTTTTAAACTTAGAAAACAGAAATATAAGATTGTGTTGTGCATAAATAACTCTGCAAACCCCAACAGAATTTGTGTACAGATGAAATAAGGCGTCGTGTCCATTTATATTAAAGTCAGAAAGAAACCACATAAAATCTGGTATAGTGTCTTCTTAGTCATTACTTTTTGCTTTCTTTGTATTCTGATATGTCACTATCAACTACTTTTTGAGTTTTGACCAATCATAGTAGTATAATTTGTGAGAGAAGTTTGTTGCAGAGCAAGGATGTAATGAGCCACACAAGTTTTAAAGAGAATTATTTTAATTGAAAGAACTATGAGATGTTGTGGAACCAAGTCGGAGCCATCCTCATTCAGCAGGAAACACACAGCTAAAGTTGATGGGTACACTACTAAAGCCTGTTAAGATGATCTATGGTAGTACAAAATCCAAGCTAAAACTAGTCAACAAGTGTGATTGAACACGTGATCGAATACATGGCATAAGCTAATAACACTGTTAAAGCGAATGTCAAACTTATGAAGTGTATACGGCAAAGGATTTGATTTATAATTGAGTGAAGCACTTCAAGAATTCTCAATACGTGGCATAAACTGCAAAAGCCGTGTTGGAGTCTAAAGCATCCAATATGCAATCCCCATATGCTGTCATAAGTATGTCAAACCAACAAGATCAAATACAAAAGGTCACAAACTCACCATAAGCATTTCCAATCTGGCTTTGATTTCTGAATCCAGCAGTGACGGCAATGCAGAGAAGCATAAGAATCCAATTTATATCAGGTATGTATATCTGCCCAAGGAACTTTTTAGATGTATGAACGACCTTGACTCTAGGAAAACAACCAAGTGCGAGTGCCTGCTTGATTATTGAGAAAGTTGCAGATATTGTAGCCTGACTTGCAACAATAGCAGCTGCAGTTGCAACAACAAACATTGGCCAGTATATACCCTCTGCAAAAATAGGATATGTTAGTTATCAAGCTTTTCTCAGGAGAGAAGACCACATTTAAGTATAGTTACAATGTACAACAAGAGATCAGAACAAACTTGGTATAGAACGATAGAAAGCATCCTTCACGTGTTCTGGGTTCTTCATAAGGTAAGCAGCCTGTCCTATATACGCCAATAGCAGGCTAGGAAACACGACCAACGTGAACGCAATCTGAACTACCAAAACAGGAAAATGGCCTAAGTCAGCATAGAGTGCTTCTGTCCCTGCAGAAATGATGTGCATATGTTCGTCAGAATCCCAAGAGACTGGTAGTCCTTCTCAGTAACTATAAATGAGTTGGAAATGAGATGCACAAAATCACAAAATAAGAAAGTGACCTGTGATACTGAGCATAATTCCTCCAAGGGAGCTCCAACCTCCCCTTTTGAAAAATCGATATATATAAACAGGAGAGAAGGCCTTTAGAACTGTGTGACCATGTTTCCAAATGTTGAATGCACCGATGCCTCCAATCATAAGAAACCAAAGGAGTACGATTGGAGCAAAGAGCCACCCAACTTTATCGGTTCCATAATGTTGCATACTAAACAAGCCGACTAATATTACTACAGCAACAACCACAACCACATCTGCGCCAAAGACATTAAAGCACGCTACTAAGCACAAAGGCACTAAATTAAAATGAAAAAAATAAAGGAAACAAAGTATAACGATTTTCACAGACTAAAGCCATGCTATAGAAAGGAAATAAGTGTATACTAAGCACAAGAACCTGCAAAGTTTCAGGATAGGAATTACCACTACTCATCTTCGGAAATGCTACTTGGAGTCCACCAGAAGCTGAAAGGACTGCCATAAGGATTTTCATTTCAGTGTCTACGTATAGGATGAAAGAAGAAACAATACTCTTTCGATATTGAATATAATGGGATTATGCAAACACAATTCCGCAACGATATGAAGTTTGAAATGGCAACATAAACAAAACAAGTAAACCCAAAAAAGTACTTCTGCTCGACAAGTATGCATCCAAACATTTTTTATCATTTAAAAGATAAAAAGTAACCAACTACCTTATCAAAACACCAATAACTCAATATGTGAGAACCTATGTAACATGGACACCTCATTTGCTTAACATAACCCGTGTAGGACTAAGGTAGGAAAGTAGCGACCATCAAGTCATGTAGGACGAAAATATATGATTTATTCAATCCAACAAAAATCAGATAGACTATCATCGGCTTGGGGTCTGAAAAACTGACTTTATATTGCAAAGCTTCAGACCTGGTGCAACCTACATGGATCCAATGGCCTACGAAATCATACGTTACCATAACTTAATAATTCACATGATTCCACCAATCAGTAACTACACAAAATACTTGTGCGTATGCAGGGGTCCGGGGGCTTCACACTTGAGGCAACATATTATTGGGAATAAACAAGTTTCTGAATGGAGTTATACATATATCAATGTTTGTTTCTATCTATATGTGAAACAAGTGTTAGTTTCATAGCAGTTGCTTAGTAAGACCTGAAATTGCGGGAGTGAGAATTCCATCGCCAATCACCATGCAAGTGCCAACGAGCACAAGAATTAGAAGTGCAGTTTTCCTATAAGCTTGAGCTTCTAACCATTTTTTGGTTTTTGCAGCAAAAGATTTCTCGTGGAATGTATGGCGACTGTAGGTTGTTAGCTCTTCATCTGTCCGGTGTTGGTTCGGAATAGTTTTTATTTTCGCATGTCGACAGAGTAGTGAATACAGAGCAAATGTTCCACCTGTTGGATAAAGAGGATAAATTACTCAAAAACATAATTATCTGATATTTATTAAAAGCACTTAAAAATACTCTACACATGAAGCCAACTGTATGGCTAAATATGCCGAGGAATACCCTGAACTAGATACATATTGAATTTCAAATCTCTCGCTCTCAGATACTATTTAAACTGCTTAAATGTTTATGAACTCAAACCACCAGTTTCTCTTGTTCCCAATAAATTATCATAAACAATATATCATTTAACAGTTGAGATCTCTAATTCACACCATTAAATGTTTCTGATCCACTTTCATATATCTCACAGAGACCAGTTTTTTCTCTTTTCCCAAAGATCATTGTAGTGCCATTTCAAACTTCTCCGATATTTATTCTATCAGACAACCCAAATAACCCAGCTCAAAACCAAATACGAAATCCTTTATTTAAAGCACTAAAAATCTGCAATTGCCAACCTTCTGTTGTTATCTTTTCAATCCAATTCCATGATGAAAATACTAAAACTCTATAAGCAAGTAAAACTGCTAAGATTCTTTTTGTGAAACATATCAATTACAGAATAAAGTTTGAGAAGCCAACTGTAAGCAGATGCGATACAGCACTAACAGTGATATTTGGTTTCAAGTAGGTATATAAACATGGAAGTCAAGAATCTACTAAATTCCGCGAGATACATTACCTAGAATTATCATGACGAGGAATCTACCTGATGTGCCTTAATTCTGAATACAGTGACAACTGTGACTGTGTACCACACCATATACCAGAGTATTCAAAACTGACACATACAACTAATGAGTAATGACACAGCTTCAGATATATACATTTAACTGGGTAGAACACAGGCCCAGCATTTTTTTTTTTATCTATTTTGATAAGCAATAGTAGGAAAAGAGAATATGAAAGTGAAAGAACACTGAGAGATTGAGAGTTTACCTTGACCATTATCGTTTGCCCTTAATACCACAAAGACATACTTGAGAAGGGGAATGAGAGTAAGAGAGTATATGATCATCGAAAGAGCTCCAATCACCTCCTCTGGATCGTCAATTTTATTATTAGGGAATGTATTATAGAATACATACAATGGAGATGTGCCCAAGTCTCCATATACTATTCCAAGACTTTGGAACGCAAGTCGTAAAACCAATAGTGATGAAAATGTCTGCACAAATAGTTATTGATTATGCATTCTCCCAATTTACTCAATCACACATAGCATACACCAAATTGACTCATAATCCACATCTGAATACCAACCGGTAGTTAATTGATCGTCTTTGACAATGAAACAGGATATAAATAATTAAATACTAAATTGTCCGAGAAGTAAAGGTTTTATGACTTGAAAAACAGAAGATAATTGGATCAATAACAGTCTACAGCAAGATATGACTACAGCCTACAACATAGAACCTAAACAAACTTTATTGTTAAACTTGATTGAGGGTGACTGCAATGAGTGAAAATGAATGAAGATGGTGCCATACGGATGTAGAGTATATATCTAACCTTTTCCCTGTACATATTTCTTAGCCTCCCAGCTTCCTCGTCCATAGGCTGATCAAGTTTTTGGTCCAACACCCACATACTCCCTCTATTTCTCTCCTCTTCATCCATAGACAGTGTAGAAGTCATTGAAGCTAGCAATCCACCAACTTGAAACTACTTCTCTAAATAAAAACAAATAACCACTGATTCAACTACAACTTAAAAAACCAAACAAACAAGAACCACATCTATCTACTAACTCTAAAACAATCACCACTTCCCCAAAAAAAACAAAACCACCAAACTTGTTTTATTTTCAACTAAAAGCAGGAACACCAATCTTTTCACAATGATGTTCCATGAGAAAAATGACTTGAGCCCCACTACTGTCATAAATTGAAACAAACTCAACTTTGAGCTCCAATAAAATAATGGCCCACTTGAAGAGATAAAATTGTACATCATCTTATTAACAAACATTAGAATAATAAAGACAAATAAACTACATTTTTCTTATTTTAACTCAATTCCAAAAGTGGGGTCAGCTCAAAACAGTGAATATAAACCAGAAAAGCCAAAAAGAACCAATCTTTCATCTTTCAACTTACCTTGAACAATTTTTTTTTTACTGTTGGAGAGTTGTTGAAAGTTGACACACCATTTTGATAGCTTCAACTGACCATGATAGAATACAAGAAATGGAAAAAAGAGTATTTCTTTAAGTAGAAGAAGAGTATTGTGTATATGTATTCATTTGGAATAAAAAAATGGTGGGGTCTTATTTTTGTTGCCATTTGAGTATCAGAATTCAGAAGAGAGAGTGTACTGACTTTTCATGCAGAGGAATCAAACGTGGCCTCTGTTGATTTTGTCAAATTAATGAGACAAAAGACTTTCCAAGCAATTAAAAATAGCAGAAAAAAAATCATTGGTAATTTTGGTATATTAGTTAATGAAAAGAATATGCTCTGAAGCCCACTGTAGAATGAGTTGAATCCTGCAACACTTATTATCAAAACCAAACCATTTTTTCACTATTTTTTCATTAGTATACTGTATAGCAGTGGAGGCGTGAGCAGAAAATTGGAAGGGAAAGTGGAAAGTGGAAAAGGAGAGAAGCTCATTTGATTAGGAAATCATAAATTTTCTTGTTAAAGGCAGAATATATATCTCTCTCGAATGTTGTAATTTTTAAAAAAAACCTTAGCACGAATTTTTGTCCATCAATGAAGAGTTTTGTAGCAATCTCAAGTGTTTTAGTGACATTGTTATTTTGAGTAGATATAATTCTAAATCAGCATTATAGACTTGGTTAGTTAGTATATTTTTGGTACAAAATTGATATGATCTATACATTTCACTTGGAGAAAACACAATAAACCACACTTTTTAAATCATGTGCTCTAGCTCTGCGTACTAAAAATGCATCATACACATTTTTTAGTTGATCACGTGCTACTACCACGCCTTAAATTACTTTATGGCTTTTGTGTAACAAAATTCGTTAATTTTTTATGAAAAAATGGGAGGCAATGATTATGATTAACCACATTTTATTTTTCGTAGAAATGACCATCAATCAAGAAAGAGTCCGATTTTGTGGACAATATTTTTCTATTGGTCAAAACCATTCTCAGGCCGTTTAACATGTTTTTTGAGCAGTAAAACAGTATTTTCAGACAGCCACTCCACCGATCACCAACTGAAGTCTTGTGGACAACAAACAATTGCATGTCCACAAACATATTCTCTCAAGAAATGGCTCACATAATGATATGAATAATGGTTTGGCGTTAAGGGTTGCATCGAGAGAGCATTGTTCCTTAGCAATCCCCCCAGAAGACAAGTCTGTTTTTGGTTTTGACTTTTGACTTCTTTTCAATGTCTACATGCGGCTCCTGCTCAATTCAGCAGCCACCTTTATTTATCTCCACTTCCATGAACTGATAAAATATTCAAAAGGTCCATGCTCTTTTCACCATGAACTACACAAGGTTAATTTACATATCTTAAAGCCTATATAATAATAATGAATTAAACAAACAGCGATTTGATAAGCTAACTTTGGAAGATGATGATGAATATTTGAAAAAATTTCCTTTATAACTGAGACAAGCCATTGAACTAGTAAATTGAAATGTACCTGGACTCCTTCATTGAGTCATCTGGTCACATGTAGAAAACAACATGTCAACATTTGAATGGGGACCTATTTGTAGTGTCCAGTGTGATAATTTATTATTAGTATGATGATGTAAAAGTATGGAGAGAGCAGTAAATCAGATGGAACCACATTTTACAATGATTAGTTGACTCTTAACTGAATTTTGAATAGAATATTCCTAAGTACTTATTTTTCAGTGTACATTTTTATTCTCAATTTTTTTTGGCAAAGCTCAATGGTGTCGGTATATATATGTTAAAAGAATACAGTGGAAAATGAACCACGTCAGTGTTGCTGATTCAAATAAAGTGAGGTAACAAGACAGGTTACAAGCAAAATGTATCATAAAGACATAAACTATAGGAACTCATGGAGTATGACACACTGTATAAGCTGTAAGCAAAGTCATAAACTCATGATTGTTGGCATAATAGTGAATTCTAGACTTGGCTGA
This sequence comes from Coptis chinensis, assembly GCF_015680905.1. NCBI lineage: Eukaryota > Viridiplantae > Streptophyta > Magnoliopsida > Ranunculales > Ranunculaceae > Coptis > Coptis chinensis. The sequence goes on from NC_141464.1 coordinate 84,428,929, forward strand.
CTTTTTTATGGTGATAATCTCCTGCTTATATAAAATATCTCAACATTAAAAGAAACACAAATTTGAAGTTAGTACACTGTACACTGGTTGTCACCAGTAATTGGTGATTACAGCGGGTATGGTTACAGATATCCAAACTGTTTTTGGAAATGATCAATATAATGAGGGAATCGTGGTGACAAAACCTGAAACTCTAAGTGTGCAACAGTGCAACAATCGCCTATTTTGTACTGGGCTAACCAATTTATGCATGTCCAAGTTTATCAGTATTTGCTTTTTCAATCTTCCTAATAACACCTGGCTGTCCTCATTTACCAGAGCTAATATATCTTTTCCACGTTCATCTATTTTCTAGCACTGCTTCTTTAGTCTTCCTGATAACAACACTAATTAAAGCTTTAAAAGCAGCCAAATGAACATGTGTATGCCACTTGATTATATGACTGTACTCTGTAGTATTGCCCACCTTGTTTGATTTGACATATGTATGTATATCAACTTATCAAAGTCTATAACTTGTTATCATCTATATATTCAAACCTGACAACTAGCTAATTGGACAGATACTTCTAAACAGATTCTAATCATTTTCTCCACCCTCTGCCTCTCCATAAACTAGAGCCTCTGCTGCGATTCCAGCAAAAAGTGCCATGCAGTACCTGGTAACATTGATCAGGGCCAAGTATCATTTTCACTTAAAAAATGTGCATATTTTTTCCTTTGTGTAATACTTGTCGAAAGAAGCACTACTTATCTCCACTTCCATGAACTGATATATAAGTTACTAAAGGTCCATGCTGTCGAAAGAAGCACCTTTAATAAACACAAAAAGATATTGTCAAATTGTCATTACTCATTACCATACCACAAAAAGAAATAACGTCATCCACTGTTCCACAAAAATTACAATATCCATGTCATATCCTGCTATATCATATCAAAACAAATAAGCATCCACAATGTATCATCCAAATTCATGACCCGCAACACAAACAATGGTTCTAGAATCTACTACCAATACCACCGTTATGTTGAAGGCTGAGAAAAGGATGAGCAACTTGGAGAAGGCTTCATGCTTGGATAGATGCCAACAAAGGTAAACACTCTGCTGTGGCCTAAAGTCCTAAACTACCTCCTTCGCTGCTGTTGTCAAAGCCTCATCATGATTGCTAATGCATACATCCAACAGATAATGACGAATACACTAACAAAATGTTCAAAGCACCAATCGGTCATCTATCTATACTTAGGGATCATTGACTATAGATATTGCACTATTTGTTAAAAGGTGAATGGTTAAATGTATTACTTAGACGACTTGAGCCTCATGATGCATGCACCTCCCACCACATGAGATGCAAAAGCGAAAGACTGTTAGTGAATGAATGTCATAGTGAACTAGTGAAGGCCACTAGGGAACCATTCACAAAATGCTTTTTACCAGTAAACATAACAACTTCCATCACCCATGACTCCCATGAGTAACACGATAGAGATAACATGACGTGGATATAATTTCATAAATGACAATAGAAATAAAAGCGGGCTGCTTCGTTTGATGATGTGATGTAAAGGTTATATGCACCTTAAAGCCTGTCCAACAAATCAGTAAGTGTGTAGCATAACTGATAACCAGGGTAGGGGGAAGTAAAAGAGAACAAGTTACAAAAAACTGTAAAGTCAAAATCCCGGGACAACTTTGGTGCCATTTCTGTGCTGATACGTAATTTCTGCAACCAATAGTTCAACTAGGCATTATGATCAGAATGGTATAGATTTTATCTAGGCAGTAAATCACAGATAAAAAAAACAGACTAGACATAACAAAATAAATCATCAACTATTAATGCCAAAATGGAAATCCTGTGCTGTGCAGCTAGGCAGAAATGGAGTCGAAATCGAAAACCTATCTATCTATCTATATCTATATCTATATCTTAATATTAAAGCTCCCGCAAGGGGTATTTTTCGAGCTCTATTAAAATTCCACGTCATCTCCTATTAAAACGAGAATTTCTCTCCTATTTGAAAAACGGGAATTTTTCTTCTATTATAACGAGAATTCTTCTCATATTAAAACAAATTCTAACACTTTTAATTAAAGCGGGAATCCTTCTCCTATTAAAATGAGAATTCCTCCCTATTGAAAATTAAGCTAAAAAAATCTAACAGATCTAATTAAAACGGGAATCATTCTCCTATTAAAACATAATCTCTCCCCCAATTGAAAAAATGGGTTTTAAAACTTAATTTAAAACAATTTGTTATAAAATTAAAATAGTTAGCGACTAAAACAAGTAGTCCCAATTTTTTAAAAAATATAAATGTTTTCAAAAGATTTCACAAGGAGTATTTTTCGAGCTCTATTAAAATTCCACGCCATCTCCTATTAAATTGAGAATTTCTATCCTATTTGAAAAACGAGAATCTTTTTTTTTTATAACGGAATTATTCTCCTATTATAACGAGAATTCCTTTTCTATTAAAACAAATTCTAAAGACTTCTAATTAAACCGGAATCATTCTCCTATTAAAATGAGAATTCCTCCACCATTGAAAAGGGAAAATCTAGCATATCTAATTAAAATTTGAATTATTTTTTATTAAAACAAAGATCTCTCTTCCAATTGAAAAAAACGGTTTTTAAAACTTAATTAAAACAATTTGTTGGAAAATTAAAAACGGGTTAGCGACTAAAACCGTAGTCCCAATTTTCTAAAAAAATCTAAATGTTTTCAAAAGAGCCAAAGGTGCTGATTAAATGCGGCATACAAGCTAATCTTAATATTAAAGCTCCCCGCAAGGGGTATTTTTCGAGCTCTATTAAAATTCCACGTCATCTCCTATTAAAACGAAATTTCTCTCCTATTTGAAAAGCGGAATTTCTCTTCTATTATAACGAGAATTCTTCTCATATTAAAACAAATTCTAACACTTTTAATTAAAGCGGGAATCCTTCTCCTATTAAAATGAGAATTCCTCCCCTATTGAAAATTAAGCGAAAAATCTAAATATCTAATTAAAAGCGGGAATCATTCTCCTATTAAAACATAATCTCTCTCCCAATTGAAAAAAGCGGGTTTTAAAACTTAATTTAAAACAATTTGTTATAAAATTAAAATAGTTAGCGACTAAAACAAGAGTCCCAATTTTTTAAAAAAATATAAATGTTTTCAAAAGATTCCACAAGGGGTATTTTTCGAATTCTATTAAAATTCCAATTTCATCTCCTATTAAAAGCGAGAATTTCTCTCCTATTTGAAAAAACGAGAATATTTTTTTATAACGGGAATTATTCTCCTATTATAACGAGAATTCCTTTCCTATTAAAACAAATTCTAAAGCACTTCTAATTAAAAGGGAATCATTCTCCTATTAAAATGGGAATTCCTCCACCATTGAAAAGGAAAATCTAGCATATCTAATTAAAATTTGAATTATTTTTTTATTAAAACAAAGATCTCTCTCCCAATTGAAGAAACGGTTTTTTAAAACTTAATTAAAACAATTTGTTGGAAAATTAAAACGGGTTAGCGACTAAAACCGTAGTCCCAATTTTCTAAAAAAAATCTAAATGTTTTCAAAAGAGCCAGTGCGTATGCACGGGCATACAAGCTAGTCTTAATATTAAAGCTCCCACATTGGGTATTTTTCGCGCTCTATTAAAATTACACATCATCATCTCCTATTAAAATGAGAATTCTTCTCCTATTGAATTTTTTTTAGGCACTTCTAATTAAAACATGAATCATTCTCCTATTAAAACGGAAATTCTTTATCTATTAGAAAAAAAAAATTCTAACACTTCTAATTAAAACATGAATCATTCTCTTATTAAAACGGTATCTCTCCCCCACTTAAAAAACGGGTTTTTAAAACTTAATTAAAATAATTTGTTGAGAAATTAAAATGAGTTATCAACGAAAACATGAATCATGAATCACCGGTTTTTTTAAAAACTTGTTCAACAATCAACAATTGTGTATGTATATATATACATACACAATTGTTGATTGTTGAACAAGTTTTTAAAAAAACCGGTGGTGCGTATGCACGGGTCTACTTTCTAGTATAACCTATATTATTACCATGCATGAACTTTTACATTGATTATAATGAGCATAACAATCAGCAATTGGACTTTTACATTGGAGATTATGTAATTAAATTTTGATAAGCTAACTTATATATATATACATACACACACGATTGTTGAACAAATTTTTAAAAAAACCGGTGGTGCGTACGCACGGGTCTACTTTCTAGTATAACCTATATTATTACCATGCATGAACTTTTACATTGATTATAATAAACATAACAATCAGCAATTGGACTTTTACATTGGTGATTATGTAATTAAATTTTGATAAGCTAACTTTGGAAGAGGATGACGAATATTTGAAAAAGTTTCCTTTCCCTTTTATAACTGAGACAAACCACTGACCTAATAAATGGGAATGTACCTGGACGCCACATTAGTCATCTGGTCACACATGTAGAAAACAACTTTTGAATGGGGACCTATTTGCAGTGTCCAGTGTGATACACATTATTTGTACTAGATCACATGGAACGATATTTTACAATGATTTGTTGAAAAGAACATTCCTAAACATGTCTTTTTCAGTGTACTCTTTTTCTTCCCAATTGTTTTGGCAAAGCTCAACGATGCGGATGTATATGTTAAAAGAATACAGTAGAAAATGTACCACGTCAGTACTGCTGATTCACATAAAACGAAGTAACAAGACCAATTACAATCAAAATGTAACATAAACTGATAAACTATAGGAACTCATGGATTATGACATATAAACTATATAAGCAAATTGTTGGCAGACTGACTGACTTTATATGGGGATAATCTCCTGCTTATATAAAACATCTGAACATTAAAAGAAGCAGATATTAGAGGTTAGTACACCAGTAAAATGTTATTCACAATTGAAGATTACATTGGGTATGGTTACAACTTAGAACTTCCTGAATATCCAACCTGTTTGTGGAAACGATCAATATAACAGGGAATGGTGGTGGAAAACTCTCAGCCAAATCTGAAACTCTCAAGTGTGCAATGATCATGGGTTTGCTTAGGAGTCAATCTTCCATGAGTACCTATAACCTGAATCCCATGTGTAGTGCAGTGCTGCGTAAGATGACTTGGTATTCTTGGCATTTGGAACGTTTACCATTTTGAACTGCATACACTATTTCCCTAGTCCCTACTACAGTTGAGATGGTGTCGGTTTGATCCCAATTCATGCAATTGTATGAGGAATTCCACAATGACCTATTTTGTACTGGGCTAACCGATTTATGCCTGTCCAAGTACATCAGTATTTGCTTCTTCAGTCTTCCTAATAACAGTACCCGGCTGTTCTCATTTGCCAGAGCTAATAATATCTATCCTTTCCAAGTTCATCTATTTTCTAGTATTGCTTCTTCAATCTTCCTGATAACAGCACTAAGACTGTCTCCACTTTCTAGAGCTTTAAACGCAGCCAAATGAACATGTCTATGCCACTTGAGAAGGTTATATGACTGTAGTACTGCCCACCTTGCTTGATTTGACATCTGTATGTAGATTAACTTATCAAAGTCTATAACTTGTTAACGTCTATACAAACCTGACAACTAGCTAATTGGACTCATACCTGTGCAATAGGCAATGGGGGTTGTAAAAGAAGACAGATACTTCTAAACAGATTCTCATCATTTTCTCCACCCTCTGCCTCACCATAAACTAGAGCCTCTGCTGCGATTCCAGCAAAAAGTACCATGCAGTACCTGATAACATTGATCAGGGCCCAGCTATCATTTTTCACTTCAAGAATGTGAATCTTTTTTCCTTTGTGTAATACCTGTCAAAAGAAGCACTGCTAAGTCGGCCATCTGCAAGCTCGTTTTCCAATTTTTCATCCCAAAACTGAGTTCCAGCCTGTAGGAAAAACGTTTAAACTTGGTAGATCTTAGGGATGGATTGGAAACCAAAACGAGCAAAAGAATCACTAGAGTGAGCAGCCACAAGTCCACAACACCCAATTAGGAACTCCATGCATTTCCTAATGAATGAAGGTGACAATATTCTTGCAATAGTCTACATGCAGTATCTCAAAATAAGACCAAAGAATGTACACAGCACCCACAGCAATTGGAATCAAGTTCCATTTCCATTACAAAGAGCACCACAGATATTTTCACACACATTGCTTTGGAAGAAAGATGCAGATTCTAGTCCCTAAAGAACAGAAAAGACTATCCTTTTCTGTGGTTGGATGAACAAGAATTATTGGCAAAGAAAAAAAAAATTCAACAGGGGAAGTTGGATTACCTGTCCTTGGATCCCCATTTGCATAGCAACAATTGGATCTAATATCACCCCTCGGATCGGGCAACCCATAAGATAAGCTGCATACTCAACAAAAAGTATGTTATGCATGAACGGAAAGGTAAATATAAGTTATTTCCTCCTTGATGCCCTAAGCTCGTGGTAAAAAGCTAGAACACAACAAATGAGGATGTAGTAGGATATAGACTATATAAATAAACTTTCAGGTTTCAATCCCATAGCAGACAGAATGAGTAATGCATATATACTTGATCGAAGGATGAGCTAATTATACATGTTAAATCAATTAAAAAAACATAAGTGTAAGACTAATGAAACATTGTGTAGCTTCATAACTTCGAAAATGTTTGTATCTATCCATCAAGGTACACAGAACCAAAATTCATTGTATTTGATGGTAAATCAAAATCAAACCCGGTTACACGTGTTACAATATATATGCATACCCCATAATCTAGATCCAACAAGTACTTGATTAGAGGTAAAATATTTACCAGTAAGAAGATGCCCTGCTTCATGAACTAGAATCCTGCGTCTATATGGAGGCCAATAACTTGATATTTGGGCCAAGCAGGAACCTCCAAGAAGAATAGAGTCTAAAAAAGCTAGCCCCAGTACGGCGGCAATGTTTGGTCTTATATCTATTCCTTGAGATATAAGGTAGGATGTTCCTCCAAGGAAAGCAACCAAAACAGCACTGGAGCTTCCGGAAAGACCCCATTTCTTTGGTGAAAGCTTAGAAGCTGCAAAAACCACATCCAAAATGTTAATTGACACTCAAGTGCAGGAAGTTTGAGATATCATATGAATAGAGTAGCATTTTTAATATGAACGGCATCCAGTGTCATGTGTCAGTTCCGTTCTGGAAAATTTCCACGAATGTTTTAGCTACAAGAGACCATACAGATGAAATTCACCTTCCAAACCAGTTGAAGACTTCAAAGCTGTGGGCGTAATATCTCTTGATCCTTCTAGAACTGTGAGAGACAAGTGGGGTAGTAAGAAGAAGAAATAGAAACAAAAATGGGTAAGGGAGCTAGATCTCAAACCACGTTCAACATGCAACAAAGGAAACCTTATCATGCTTTTATGAGAGACATAAAAAATTTCCAATAAATCAGAGAGCAATCAAAAGAGTTCAAATGGAGGTTCAACTGTGAGGGAATAGCAGATATGTGAACAATTCAACAAACTATGTTAGTATCAAAAGAGTTCAAATGGAGGTTCAACTGTGTCTAATAACAAGTAGTGACTGTTGTATGCCAATAGAAACACAGAGATTATAAACCCAGGAAACTGGATCTTGCCAGAACAGAACGTGATACTTGGCAGTTCAGAGATGTCTGAAACGACAAGTTCACAATGGTCTTCACAATGAGGCCACACTCACATAGCAATCATTGGTCTCGCAACTTGTGAACAAAGAATATGTTCATCCAATAGTAGACCTCCCCTAGCAATGCCAGGAAAATGGTTGGATTGAATGCATGACTGCATCTCCAGGAATACTCTTACTAGATGAGTACTGTCAATACCACAATTATTAGTTCTCCAGTTAACCCCACAACTGCCCCTACCTAATTAACCGGTGGGAGCACACTTGAGCCTGGAATTGTACCAAACACACGGAGTAATATACAAGAAGGCCATAAACCCTCACTAACCTACCCCAACTAAACTCCTCTAAACAACTCCAGTTACCCCTCAAACGGGGAGAATTCAAGTCCATAAGCAGTCTCTGAATGTGCTTCACCAGTTTCCTCAAACCTTATATCAAGGCCTAGGATCTATAAAGCATGGACAGATGGACTCCTTCCAGACTGTACAGGTAATTCCTCTAAAGCATTTCAGATGAGAACTTCCACCTCTTCCTTGGGGATCCAATAAGTAGAAACAATCCACTACTGACATCTCTCTAAACATATAACTGCACAAATAAATAAAACTAGAGCTCTTCCTCATCCTATTTTCCCTTCCCACTAGTCCAGTACCTCCCTAACCACACTCTTAGTCTTCTCTCCACGTTTTTGACAAACATTGACATAGATACGAGTAAACAAAACAACAGTGCATAAGCATGAAGATACCAAAGTCACAAACATACTACTTCATACCACATATAACTACACACATCAGACTCCAATGCCCAGATACATAACATAACATAACAACATCATCTTTGCAACACTAGCACTCAAATTTTCAAACTTTAAACCATAAAACAGAAGAAAAACAAAAGTAGACTCTTACCAATATTCCTTGTTATTCCAAAGCTAGGCAAGAACCCTCTATCCTGAAGAAACTTATAAGCATTTCCAACAAGCTTCATATCATCAGCATTCAAACAAGCATCCAACACTTCCCAATCTCTCCCTGTTCCCAAAAAACTAAGCCCATCCTCATTTCCCATATACAGACCTGAAGAAGAAGGTTGGGTCTGTTGGGCTTGTTGTTGAGTTTGAGTTGTTTTTAAAAATTTAAGTGCTCTAGCAAGGTCTTTCTTCTTTACTGCTTCATCATACTCTTTCCATCCTTTTAAAGATTTGATTTTTATGGGTTTTTTAAGTTTTGTTTTTGGTTTTGAGAAATGAGTTGGAGAGTGGAATTGAGGAAGTGTATAAAGAGAAGCCATGGTGATGAAGAATAACAGAAATATCGTTATATTATATATTGACTTGGGCTGTCAGTGGGCCGGGAAAAGCCCGAAGCCCAATTGAATCCAAATTGATAAAAAAACCTTACATTTAGTCCGATAAGATTATTGGGCTAGATCTCGACAAATCCTTATCCGGTTTGATAATGGTCAGGCCAGAAATCTATGGTAGATTTGTGTGTTTTATAGTTAATACTAGTATTTTGCAAAATAATGGGAGTGAGCGGAGCTGTTTAGGGTTGGTTATCGAGTCGAGCTGTTCGTGAGTAACTCGAGCTCGGCTCGACTCAAACTCGTCCGCATAAAAATATGAGTCGAGCTTGAGTTTAATTTAAAGCTTATTCAAGATAGCGAGTAGTTCAAGTAGCTCGGGGAGTTACTCGTGAGCTACTTATTTTATATAAGCCCATACGTAATATATAATTTATAATTTATACGTCATTTTATATTTTATACCTAATTATAATTTACAATTTATACTAGTTTTTTTTTATATATATATACATTTTTTTCGAGTTTGAGCTCGAGTTCGAGTTCAAAAGAGCATAACTGAACTCGAGTTCGAACTGAGCTCGAGCTTGAGCTTCAATATTAAGCTCGAATGCGAGTTCGAGTTGAGTTCGAATATAGCAAAACTCGGCTCGGGTAGCTCGATGACCGCCCTAGAGCTGCTGAGTGAGAGAGAGAGAGAGAGTGCGAGTCAGGGTTTTGGGTGGGTGAAGAAGAATGAGAGAAAACTGGATTCCGAGCAGAGAGAGAGATATTTGAGAGAAATAGTGTTTGCCGGCGAAGATAAGAGAAGTGATGACAGACATACATAAACATACCAAACAACATTTTTGGCTACGTACCCCCCACCCGGCCTAAAAACATTCGCTTTGCTATGCTCACTTGATTTGTAATATATCTAAAATATTTTAAAATCCGCACCCCTCAACTACAGTCCCGCAACAGTATTTTAATATTTTTTTTATGTATCTCTCAATCACTTATCCATTTTTTATGACGTTTTTGCTCCTATACTTTAGGCTCTGTTTGGCTGCGACTAAATTCGTAGTACTTAGAGCTGTTTAGGTGACCCAAATCTGGAGATAAATTGATTGAGAGGAATAGTCTCTTCTATCACAGATTTTGCAAATCCAGTGTTTGGTTGGTGAAAAAAATATTGATTATCTGAAAAAACCCCAAATCAAACAATCATTGGCAACCCAACAATTTTGTATCAAAATTCAGTAATTTCATCTGAAACAGCAATCACTTTCCATAAACATCTCTTCTTTTAGAAATTATCTACACTCTTTCATCTTTTCTTCAATTACAAAAATACATATATTAAAGATGGAGTTTGTGAACATTAATATATTTCTTTTGGAGAATGATGGATTGAAAGAAAGAGAAAGAAAAAGAATAAGAAAAACTGTGGGTGAAATGAAACTAGAGAGTGGAAGACAAAAGAGTGGAGAAGATGAGCAAAAGTTTTTTCTTGTTTCCTCTTTCTCTCTCCTCATTATCAAACCTGATTTACCGTATCTCTCATATTCCTTTGGATTTCAATATCCTTACTTTTGTGTCTACGGAATTCACTAGGGTACATAACCTATTTTTGCTTTTTTCGGACCAAACACCCACATTACTTAAACATGGCCGCCACATCACCTATTCATTGATATGGACTCATTATACAACCTGCCAAACAGGGCCTTATGGTTATTTACACTCTCAAAGTCTCAATCATTTTTCCACTTTTTATGACGTTTTTGTCTTTGTTTTTTAATGTAAATTACGATATTATCCTTCTTTGCTTGAAGCAAAACGCACATCGTGCGTGCATCAATCTAGTTTACTAATAATGTACATAGAAAATTAGAAGCAATGTTGGTCAATGTTGTGTGTTTGCCACACAAGAAATGAGATTGCTAACGGATCTAGGTTTGGCCCGAATCTGAACTTATCTAATAGGACTTAGACTAGGCTTGGACTCAAAATTCATATATGTTCTGAGCCAGGCTTGGACCTAAAAGTGTGTCCTGTTCAGGTCCTGCCCGTTGACAGCCCTAATATTCCCCGTTGTATTAATGGGCTGGGCTTTTATGGGCCGACCCAAACCCGGGGCTTCTGGACACTGAAGTAGTACTGAAGTGAGCTTAAGCACTGATAATGTTCATCTTCTTTGTGAGCTAAAACCCAAGAACCAGATAAACCCTCAAAACTCAAAAACCATTTCCCATTATTTGAATGGACCTCAAGCTCCATTCTAGAATATGCCCACTTCCCCTTTCTTCAAGTTTTACCACTTCCTATAACCACTACTTGTTTTGCAAACCATTACCATTGCATTTCAAGCACAGAACAAGGAAGAAAAAACATAAAGAATTGATCTTTAAAGCTTCTAGTGAGAAAAATGAGAGTGGGTCTGCTAAGTTTTTGCTGTCGGAGTCAATTAGACGTAGTTTGGTGAGTTTTGGAGAGTTTGTGAAGAAGGAAAGTGGGGTTGACTTTGGAGAAGTTGGTGTTAAGGTGGTTGGTAGAGTTAAAGATGTAAGGAAGAAGGGGTTTGAGTTGGTTCCTGCATTCATGGATTGGAATGGCTGGGAGCGTTGGAAGGTAATGTTATATACAATGCTAATCATTTTAAGTTTATAATGTACTTTAGGAACTTTGTCTCATGCAATCAAGTACACCTTCATTTTCAAACATTGTGATTGTTTAGCATTTACGTCCTTCTATGTATGTATGTGCTTATCAGGACATCAAAAACTGGGAACCTAGAAGATTTGCTGTCCTCATATTGTATATGGTTTTTGTGATGACTTCATGTCAAAGAATCTACGTGGCTTGTAGAGCTTTTCGTTATAATCAAAGCAAGAGGGAGTTGACTGAGGCGTTTATGGAGGCATTGATTCCTGATCCAACTCCAAGTAACGTTAGGAAGTAAGTGCATTGTGCACCATCTAATTATATGAGATTTCTGTTATACTTCATTCATAAACATAAGATGAAGAAAGGACACCTCCATGTCTGTTTGTTCCTCACATGTGTGCATCTAGCAGGGTTGCCTACAAAAAAAAATATAAATGCTGCTTCACTTGTACTCGTTCATTTAGTGTCCATTCTCATCTCTTCTCTCAGTGAGAGTTGTTTTCAACAAACAACTAAAGTTGAGTATAAGTTATGATTTTCAAACTAGAGTCTATTAGAGCTATGCTTGGTTTCTAGGAGCTGTATGATAATGGAATATGCACCCACTGTACCAAATTTCAATCTAACTGCAGGTTTAAGAAGAGTATATGGAGGAAAACAATGCCCAAGGGTCTGAAAATGAAGAAGTTTATGGAAGGACCCGGTGGGGAAATGATTCAGGACACTTCCTATGTTGGGGAGGATGCATGGGATGATGATCCAGAGACTTCTCAGCAGAATATAGAACAAATTATAAACAGTGATGGGAGATTAAGTTCCGAGGAAAAGGACAATCTTAAAAAAGATTTGAGTATTTCAGGTTGGTTCCTGATTTTCTAATCTTTTAAAAGGCAAATATGGGTTTTCTTGCTATAAAATGAATCCCTGATTTGAAGGAAAGATGGTTTGCCCCATGCCTGGTTAACTTAAACATCAATATTGCTGGAATCAATTGTATAAAAACCTGCATTTTTGTGCTTATGTTCCTGTAACAGGTGAAGATCAAGAGAGTAAAGGAACATGGCGTGAAAGGTTTCTTGCATGGAAGGAAATTCTCAGGAGTGAGAAGTTGGCTGAGCAAGTAGATTCTTTGGATGCAAAATATGTAATTGACTTTGACATGCAAGAAGTAGAGAAGAGTCTCCGCAAGGATGTAGCAGAAAAGGCATCAGATACTCAAGGTGGTAGAGCACTCTGGATTTCTAAGAGATGGTGGCGTTACCGTCCAAAGCTTCCATATACTTATTTCCTTCATAAACTTGATTGTTCTGAGGTAAAATTTTGGTTTCTTTTGACAAAATTACGTCAGTTATTGGTTTTGTTAGGCAATGGGTGTGACAGTAATCCAGTGGTTTTCTATAGAGTTTCTTGATTATATCAGAGAGAAACAAACTTTGTCAACATAGCGCAAATATGTGCAGAAGATGTGGTTGGTTTCCAGGGAGTTTTGGATTTTTCAATATATAATATGATTTAGCCTTGAACTTTTCGTGTAACAATCAGTTGGATTGGTTTTTTTAACAGGTTGCCACTGTTGTCTTTACTGAGGACCTGAAGAAATTATACATAACAATGAAAGAAGGGTTCCCTTTAGAATATGTTGTGAGTTTTGGATTCTTCTCATCCATTATCTGTTTTTTAATACCTCGTTATTTCCATTTTTAATGCTAAAAACATGTTGTAGGTAGATATTCCCCTTGATCCATATTTGTTTGAAATAATCTCAAGTTCTGGGGTTGAAGTGGATCTCCTTCAGAAGAGACAAATCCATTATTTTCTTCGGGTGGTGGCTGCTTTGGTTCCTGGGATCCTAATATTATATATCATAAGAGAGTCTGTGATGCTTCTGCACATCACGTCAAAACGCTTTCTTTACAAAAAATATAACCAACTCTTTGATATGGTTTATGCGGAGAATTTCATTTTGGTAAGACTTTACTCTTTCATTGGAGGTTATGCTTCAGTTGTTAACTTTGTTATAAATCTGTTGCGTACATTGATATCAATCTTTACACAGCCTGTTGGAGATGCTGGTGAAACAAAATCCATGTACAAAGAAGTAGTTTTAGGTGGTGATGTTTGGGATCTTCTTGACGAGTTAATGATTTATATGGGAAACCCAATGCAGTACTACGAGAGAGAAGTGCAGTTTGTTCGGGTAATTTTTTCTAGTTCTGTTATTTATTACTATTTTTAATCAGCAATATCTTATTCTTTTTGGAATAAGCTTAGTTTCTATTGGTAGATTTTGATGTAGCTCTTTGGTGTCTGACAGGGTGTTCTTCTCTCTGGTCCTCCTGGAACAGGTAAAACACTTTTTGCACGGACACTTGCAAAAGAGAGTGGAATGCCGTTTGTTTTTGCTTCTGGTGCAGAGTTCACAGATAGTGAGAAAAGTGGTGCTGCAAGGATAAACGAAATTTTTTCTATCGCAAGGAGGAATGTAAGGAAACTCCCTAGGTTTGATTAGTTACATCTTGTTTAGATGTTCATTATAGAACAGCTTTCAAATGGATCCTGGTAAATGGTGTGTTAGTGCATATGTCATATTTCTTACGCCAAAATTTCCTCTGCAGGCTCCTTCATTTGTTTTTGTGGATGAAATTGATGCTATTGCTGGAAGGCATGCAAGGAAGGATCCACGTAGACGAGCAACATTTGAAGCTCTGATTGCACAACTTGATGGAGAGTATGTGTTCTAGTCCTTCTCAGACTTGAGTTAAAGATTTTTCTAATTAGGTTAGAAACATTTCATACTGAACTACTGAAGGGAAGCTCAGCTCCTGCAGGTGTACAGACACAATTTTAGATAAACCATAAATTCTTTCCATAGAAAACTATAGATTTTAGAGGTACGCATAAATAAAAATTAACAACTTCAGAGAAACCACCACATGAAGCTAAGTTTAGATCTATACAGCATGGAGACTCCATTTGAAAAAAAAATTCTTGTAAGATACGTTGATATAACACAGATATTTTCAAGGTTATATATCTTCCAGTTTTGGTATTTTGTCGTGTGGATGTAAATACACATTCCCTGAGATGGACCTGGCATTTTTATTTTCTTTTTCTTTTTTTTTTGGCTGGAAGGTCATTTGTGTATATAATAGAAAAAAAAATTACAAGGAATATGGTACAAGGAAGTTTAGGAAAAACAGGTTGCTTTATGTTTAGCAACCTCAGTACATTAGCAGTTGACAAATCTGTAGCTGGTAGCTTCTTGATTTGCCATAGAGGTATGGCCCCTGTTTTCAGCATGTCTGCCCCAAAATGCTCAAGCATATATGTTTGTACATCCAAATGCCTGCTCTTAATGAGACTTCTTTAGTTGACAAAGAGGTGTGATGTAATGCTAAAGGTGTCAAGAATGACTGCAACGAAGTTGCTTAAATGCGTGGAATAAAATACATTTTGGTTCAAGAAACACATAGCGTCAAACAGTTAACGGTAAACAGAAAGACTGCTGTGAGATGCAAAGAGCACAAACAACAATAATCAGTGCACTGAGCACTAATCGAAAGTTCAAAGTGACACCATTTTGATAATAAAAGTTTTAAACAGAGTGGCAGTTTGCTCAACTCATATATCTGTCCTTCAGAACAACAACTCAACTGTCATCATAACTAGTTCTAGTCTGATGCAATGACCCAAAACAATGAAAAAACTGTTATGTTCATACTAATATAAGTTCGTGTCTAGATTTCCTTGTTGCTGCTATCATGGTAGTTGGGGAAGCTGAGGGGGTACTGTAAGGGTAGTTGGTAAGCTTTGGTAGTCTCACAGTGCAACTCGAGTGGTTCAAACAAAAATTCACATCATTGGTTCATACCCTTTAATTCCTTTTCTTTTGTAGCGTTATCTTAATATTAAGCTTGCCCTCTATCTCTACTGTAACTTCTATATACTCTTTAGAAAAAGAAAAAAGAAGAATCTTGTGTACAACTTACAGTCAATGATTGCATACAGGAAGGAGAAAATTGGTGTTGATCGGTTCTCACTTAGACAAGCAGTAATATTTCTCTGTGCAACTAATCGGCCTGATGAATTGGATCTGGAATTTGTTCGCCCTGGACGCATTGACCGACGTTTGTACATTGGTTTACCTGATGCAAAGCAACGGGTCCAAATTTTTGGTGTGCACAGTGCTGGAAAGCAGCTTGCAGAGGATGTTGACTTTGAAAAGGTAAGTTGTTGAGGTTTCTTTTTGTTATCTTTTGTGAAAACATACTGCAAAAAGATGGAAGTCACCTGCTACATACGTGCATGCCCCAACTGTCAAAGCAAGTCTTGAATGAGACCAACAGATCTGCTAACAATATACAGTTAAATTTTCTATGTACAGTTTGTGCTCAAAAGTTTTAATGGAAAATTTCTTTGACTGGTAACGTTTCTTCCTCAATTTTACAGCTTGTTTTCCGGACTGTTGGTTATTCAGGGGCAGACATCCGGAATCTTGTCAATGAAGCGGGAATAATGTCTGTAAGTTGATATGTTATCTTATCCTTTCCCTCCAAAGGCTGGAAACTCATGTTGTACTTACTGATAGCAAACTAGAATTGCTCGAGTGAGTGTCATTCCCCTGTGAATGCCCATATAATTGCTTAGTTACCAATCTAAGGACAAATCTTCCCGAGATTATGCATATAGTACAACTATTCAAGTATTATTGCTGTTTACAGGTTAGAAAAGGACACTCCAAGATTTTCCAACAAGACATGGTTGATGTGTTAGACAAGCAGTTGCTTGAGGGTATGGGTGTATTGCTTACAGAAGAAGAACAACAAAAGTGTGAAGAAAGTGTATGTGCCCATGCTTTTCCTCATTATGATTAGATGTAACTTATTTTAGTACACTTTTCTTTTTAATGGTTTCGTCTTCTTATTGCCACTGTAACAGGTATCTCCTGAAAAGAAGAGATTGCTGGCTGTGCATGAGGCTGGCCATATACTATTGGCTCACATGTTTCCTAGGTTTGATTGGCATGCTTTCTCGCAGCTGTTGCCTGGTGGCAAGGTATTATGTTATCATGCATCTACTTGATACATTTTTGGGTGTCTGACATAGGGACACATTGACAGTTTCTCACCTATGTCACTTTTTGGAGAAACTGACTAAATCACAGGGCTGACCACCTTATTAGTTAGAAATGAGTTGAAGTTTCGATGTATGTCTAATAATCTATAGTCCATGGTAATGACAGGGTTCTATAGCTTCCTAAATATTTTTTACATGTTCAATTACATTGTTTTTATGCTTTCTGAAAGAATTATTTTCCTATTTGGAACAGGAAACTGCAGTATCTGTGTTCTATCCCAGAGAAGATATGGTAGATCAAGGATATACAACCTTTGGCTATATGAAAATGCAAATGGTAGTAGCACATGGAGGCCGTTGTGCCGAGCGTGTTGTATATGGGGATGAGATTACGGATGGAGGAAGTGATGATTTAGAAAAGATAACAAAAGTATTTGAACTTCCTCAACATTACTGCATTTTCTTAATAATTATGTAACAAAGCATCACCCTTTTTGTTTGTTCTTTATATTGTTATTTCAGTGTTAGACTTACCATTGAAAGCATCTGTCCCTTTCCTCAAGGATTTATTGTTTAATCGTGGATAATGGTTATTGATGTTAACATGCTTCAAATCCTCATTGAATCTTTCACAGATTGCTAGAGAGATGGTAATAAGCCCTAGAAATTCGAGGTTGGGGCTTTCAGCTTTGGTAAAGAGAGTTGGATTAATGGATCAACCAGATAATCCTGATGGCGAATTGATCAAATACAAGGTACATCACCTTCTATTTGAAAATCTTATTTTCCGCATGTTGATCAGGTCTTAAGTCGAAATGAATATTTCTTCAATTCTAACTAATTCTTCTCGTTAATTGTGTTAGTGGGATGATCCTCGTGTGATTCCTACCGATATGACATTTGAAGTGTCGGAGCTCTTCACTCGGGAACTAACACGGGTAACTAAGCACTATCCCTTTCACACTTTTAGTGGAGTGAGAATATATTATGTTAGCGAATGCTTTCTGTGAGGTGGGTTATTCTTAATGGTATTACGGTTTTCATGACTGAGTCTTTATATCAAAACTTGTATATTTGGTAAAACTGTATTTAGATTTCAAATAGGGGCATCAACCTTGATGGATTGACTGGAATAACCTGCATTAATTCTTTGTTATATCAGTTTTACCTGTCATTATATCCTATATAAACCTGCTGAAAATCAGCTCATCTGAGATATATGCTATTTGCAAATCATCTAGTGGTCCTGCATGCTAGCCCCTCCAAAAGACCAAAACTTATGATTCCCTGGAATGAGATCTTGACTCTTGATGTTGGAACCATTTATCAATCATATTATAATATATAGTTGGGTTTGGTTTATGTTACAGTACATTGAGGAGACAGAAGAGCTTGCAATGAATAGTCTAAAGCAAAACAGGTATATCCTGGATATAATTGCTAATGAACTATTGGAAAATTCAAGGATCACTGGATTGGTAAGTAAAGCAACTCTTACTATTACTTCTTTTTTAGGATGAGTCTAGGCTTTATTCCAACTTGATCATTAAGGAGATTCCCATTTCAATTGCCGTTTTTGACTTGTACAGTAATTGAGTTTTATTTTCTCTTTCCTAGGAAGTAAAGGCAAAATTGGAAGGACTTTCTCCAGTAATGTTTGAAGACTTTGCACAACCATTCCAGATCAACTTGGATGAGGTTTGCACTTTAATATGGTTTTGCAGTATCAGCATGTATATATATTCAGAGAATGAGAGGTTTATGGAAACTCAATTTTGTCTAAGTTTTACTTATTTCTATGACAACTTGTGGGTAGATCTTTGGTATATTCTGTTGAACTTCCATCTGCTTGCTCTCCTAGATATGAACTTCGGAATTCTCTCATAAAGCATTTTCTGCAAGAGAAAGTAAGTTTTTCATGGATTTTTCAGGAGGGACCATTGCCTCGGAACAGCAGAGTCCGTTATGAACCATTGGACGTATACCCTGCACCCCTCCACAGGTGTTGAAATTCAGGGAATATCCTATAGCGGTTCAAGCGGGCACAATAGAGTGATGAATGCTATCTTAGCCGCTAGTTTTCAAACTTCAAGATTATAAGGTGCATTTTTTGGAAGAAACAAACCCAAGCTATATGAAACGTAAACTGAAGCTCATGAAACCCATCCATCATTGAAACAACCTCAGGTAGAGGATATCAAGCAATTGTTTCAGTCACGCGAGAAGTCCTCTGTTAGTTTCAAATGTTGAATAAATTTTTCTCCCCTGTAATTTTGGAAACATTGAAAGCATTAGTGTATCACCTCAGCTCTTGCTACCAGTTTACGGACTACTTTGAAATTTATATGGTCCATATGTACAAAATTGTAACAGTTTGTACGGTTTCTCTCTTTCTCATGTGAACTGGATGCTTACATACAGCTTTTATATACTTTTACATGGTTTACATTGTACTCCCTCATGTTCTGACATTCTTAACAAACGACAGGTACATTTTGTTATGGGAATGTTATCATCTCTTATGGCACCAACAGTTGGTTCATGGTCAGAGTGATCGATTGGAAAATGTTACATGTGTTTTAGTGTATGCACACTTTGAGACAATATGAAAAAATAAATAACATCTCAATAGAAGGATAACTTGATCGAGCTCTAAAATCACAGAGCTTTAGGAGCATGTTTGGAGTAATTGCTGTTAATAGCTGAACCGATATTGCCAACAGAAACTTCTGTGAGTGTGTCCGGATATGGAGAGTGATTTTGACAATTAAGACGAGCAACTAAATGGATTCAAATTGGTTACTTTCATAAACAGATCACTTAATCCAAATAATAGAGCCCAGAGACGAGGGAACAACTGAACAAGGCCTCTTTTACAAGGATTGGAATAAATTAACATCCAACAGAATGTTATCCTTAGTTCCTTACTACAGTCAACTACGTGCAACTGAGAAAAGGGCATGTAGTTGCCAATGCCACACAGACCCCTTCAGTCTTCTTACAAGAACATCCTTTGCAGAAGTATTTTCTGTCTCTAGTAACTTCTGCAGTTTTCTCAACTACGCTTTCCAGCTTAAGGTTACAAAAAATGCACCATTCACCATTGTATCTCTAACCAGGGATTAGTTCAGTGATCAAATCATCATCAAGCCCAACAGCCTTCAGTTGCGTTTTTATCACAAACAATAACGATGTAATGTCCTCCATAAGAAAATGAGATCTATCTCCAGCTACAAATTCGCAAACAACACCATCCACTTCAATGGAACTACACCCAGGTACCTTCCTGACATTCTTGTTCTCCATGTCCTTCCTGACCTTCGCCACATCTTCCCATCGGTTTTCTGAGGCATACAGGTTAGAAAGAAGAACATGAACTCCACCATGGTCAAGACTCCGTTGCATAAGGCTATCCACTGTTTCTTTACCCAATTCAACATCTCCATGCATTCTGCATGCATTGAGCAATGCGCCCAAAACATATGAGTCGGGCTCCATCGGCATCTCTCTGACAACTCTTTTTGCCTCTTCCAGCTTTCCTGCTCGCCCAAATAAATCCACCAAGCATCCATAATGCTGGACTCCTGGCTCAATTCCATAAACCCTAGACATGCTTTCGAAGATTTTCCATCCTTCTTCTACCAGTCCCATTCGACTGCATGCACTTAATACACATATAAACGTGACTTCATTTGGCTTAACACCTTCTTCTTGCATCCTAAAAAACAACTTAATTGAACTCGCACTCTGACCATGATTGGCTAGTCCATAAATCATAGAAGTAAAAGCAAAGACATCTCTCTCTAACATCTCATTAAAAACCTGCCAAGTTGTTTCTATACATCCACACTTTGCATACATATCAATAAGAGCAGTCCCCAACACTCTATCCAACTCAAATCTATACCTATCAACATAACCATGAATCCATCTCCCTTGATCAAGTGCCCCAAGGAAACCACAAGCCGAAAGTGCACCAACAATGCCTGCATGATTAGGCCTAAGCCCAGCAAGTTGCATCTCATTAAAATGCTCCAAAGCTTCTTTAAACATCCCAACTTGAACATACCCAGTGATCATAGCACTCCAAGAAACCGCATTTCTCTCAGGCATTTCATCAAATAAAATTTTAGCCTCTTCAATTTGCCCATCCTTCACATATCCATTTACCATTGCTGTCCAAGAAATAACATCCAAATTCAAACTACCATCAAACAGTTTTCTAGCACCAACCACACAATCACAATTCACATACATATGAATCAATCCATTTTGCACAAAATCATAACCTTCCCACCCAAGTTTCAAAACTTGGTTATGAACCTCTCTACCAACTAAACCATCACTCATCTCACTACAAGCTCTTAAAACAAAAGAAAAAGTATAATTATTAGGCAACACCCCATTTCCTAACATTTCCTTATAAAAACAAGTAGCTTTACTGGGCATCTGTTTTTCAACAAAGCCTCTAATCAATGTGTTCCATATATAAGTAGTTGAATTGGTTAAATGTCGAAAAATGCGTAAAGCATAATCAATATCACCATTTTCAGTGCATAAAGATATGATCTTTCCTGCAGCAAAAGGGTCAGAAATTGTTCCTGAGATTATGAGATGGGTTTGAATTTGTTTGATTTGTCTCATTGTTAGTAGACATTGTTGTTGGTCTAAAAGAGAAAGTGTTACTTTGCTTGATTTCAAATATCTTCTAAAAAATGGAGGGAACATAACGGATACTAGCCGTTATGGAAAATAGGGAATAGAATTTTTGAACTAGTTTTAAGTGACTTGTGTTGCAAGTTGCAGACGTGTTGTTGTACGATTGGACATGAAGAAAACTTTAATGTTTTATTAATGTTTTAGGAGAGAAACCAAGAAAACACCAAATAGGTCAAATGGGTCAAATATTCGACATCAAATAATAAATTGTGCCATATATAGTTCATGCGGCTTTCTCAAAACTACCTCGCCACTGAAGTCCATCTTAAAATCCCAAGCCCACGTGGTTTTCTAGAAACTGCGCAATGTGTGGCACATTAACTTTCTTTTTTTTTTCTCTCTGTCCAAATCTCTCACGAAAACCGCGTGATTAAAGCCTACGCGGTATTCAAAAAACCGCACGGTTTTTTCAAAACCACAATAGAGATTTGATACATCACCAAAATTGGAACCAAATTTTGGGCGATTTGGTGTTTTTTTGTTGTGTTTTCATCAACACGTGTCTCTCCTAAAGATGAAAAAACACTAAATTATTGGAAATTTGGTGTTTGATGCTAGGATAGTATCTTACATAAATATGATCTAACATTACTCAATGACATCACAAAACATGGTTAAAACACATTTCAAGTAGGGCAGGGGATCGGGTCGGGTTCGAGTTGGATATGGCTATATCCGAATCCGAATAGTTTCATAATATCCTTAAAAAAGCCGAATCCGATTAACCGTCGGATAACACTAAAAATTCAAAAAGCCCAAAAATATATCAGAACCAACCGAATAAGTAAATGGATATAAAATTTTGATGTTGCTCCTAAAATATTGGTGTTTTTTTGGATCTCCTAAAGATGATCTCACAAAATAACCCGATTTTTACATTACTCAACGAGTTTCAAAACATAGTTAAAACACGTTTCAAGGCAATAGTCGAAGCGAAATGAAATAACGCTTTGAAGCGAAGGGCTATCGCGGACAAAAAGTCATTTAGTTGGTTTCTACCTATCTGTCCTCATTCCTCGTTTCTTCTCTTTGTCCCTCTCCCTCTTCACACCCTCTCAATCTCTTCCTCTTCACTCTCTACTATCCGCTCACGCCCCTATTGCATAGCAGTTATGTTAATACTAGATGTGATCAATCCTTCTCATTTTGTCGATTTTCTACGATATCTTCTAAAGATTTCAAAAATTCTGATATGGATCCATTGAGATTTTGAACTTTGGGATATAACAATCCCAAATGGACCGGGTCAATTATTAGACCCATATTATTTTCCGGGTCACACTGACTCACCACCATCTTTCAATATCAACAGACATTTTTTTCTGCTCCATCCTCAAAACTCAAAACTTTATCTCCATTCTCATCAACTTTCCTCAAAAACAATGGCACTGTCATTGCATTCCACTGGTTCATCATGTTTACAATCTCGAAATGGAATCACTGCTTCACAATCTTCTCTCAGTTGTGCTACTCAAGTCTTTGTTGGACTCAAGTCCCAATGTACAAGTATGCTTTTCATTTATAAATTTTAGTGTTTGATTCAATATTCTGTCTAAATTTTCAATTTTTAAATGATTGGTATTGTTTATTTTGTTGTTTCAGGTTCTTTTGGTAGTTATAAGCCCAATATGTCTGTTCAGTTCCATGATAGAGTGCATAAAAGCCTTCATTTTAGGTACACTCTCAAATTTTTTAGCTTGGGGTTGTTGTAACTTGTAAAAGCTCTGGGCAAACTCTATACAACATGCATTAGTTACATTTTTTAATAGGATGATTATGTTTCCAACTATATATTAAACCTTGGTGTCATTGCAATGATTTTGATAGAGATTTTCATGTAAACTGTTTTTGTTAATGCATTTGCATATGGGAATGAGGCACCCTTTTTGCGGTTTCATTTGTTCGAATTATCAGAAAACATGTACTAGAGAATGAAGCCATTTTGACACCCGTAGAATGTAAAGTTCATTAACTTGGTCATGTATATTGTATTGTTGCAGTATTCCTTATCCTTTTGAATGGTCAGTATTTTCTCTTTCATGTTCTAGTGTATTTGTCTTATGGAACATGTGTACTGCTATTGCAGGACTAGTAACAAGGCAACACGAGCACAGATTCGAATGATGCCCATAGGTGTACCAAGAGTACCTTTTAGAACTCCCGGTGAAGGAACTTGGCAGTGGGTCGATCTGTGGAATGCTCTTGTAAGTAACAATTTGGCAGCTATCCTGAAATCTTATAAATTATATTTAGAGACTGTAGGGATGGGGTAGATATTGACGGTCTTAACATGACATACAAACAAGGGGCGCTACTAATCTTTATGTGGTTTGACAATCACAGACATTATTTTTGTCCAGGAGCAACTCAATTAGGTTGTTATAAACATCCAATCTGTATAACTATATATTGATGTTATCTGAACTTTGAAATGAATCCACTGGATGAATGATGTTATATTAGGAGTTCTACATGTACTACGCTCAGTGCAACATTTGTTGTTGTTGAAAAAGAAACTTTATCAGCTGCATGCACATGTTCTTGTATCTAAAATCTGACTAGGCTTCTTGAGTTGCAGTACCGCGAACGTGTTATCTTTATTGGAGACCATATTAATGAAGAGTTATCCAACCAAATACTTGCAACGATGCTGTATCTAGATAGCATTGATTCGTCCAAAAAAATTTATCTGTACATCAATGGTCCAGGTGGAGATGTAAGTTATTCCTAAATTGTATCTTTAACTTCTACCTCCTCTGTGTTTCACATCCTTCTAGATGTTGCTATATCTAAAAGCTTCCATTTCTTGCAGCTTACTCCAAGCCTGTCCATATATGACACAATGCAGAGCTTAAAAAGTCCTGTTTGCACCCACTGCGTGGGCTATGCCTATAACCTGGCAGGCTTTCTTCTTGCAGCTGGCGAAAAGGTCTGAACATTATCTCAGCCAAATATTACATTCGAAGCTGAACTCAGGATGATGAGAAAATAACACTCATTATACATGCTAGACTGTCGGAAATGACATAATGTTTTCACAGCCGCCGTCACGTTCTCAACTAAGAGATCTTGTGTAATTGTGTTAATTCTGAACTCCCTTCAGGCCTGTTCTCTGTATTGTTTAGTGTCCAACAGATGATAGATTTGCTGTTTGGCCATCTACTTGGGTGGATATTTACATTTGTAGCATCCACGTGTTACCTTAGCCACATGTTAAAATCACTTTGGCCCTCTGAAAGTGACATTCTGCACAGTTGATGGATTTCTTTGATAGCCACATGTTACCTTAGCTCCTCTTAGTCACGATGTTCTGGAGTTTTACTTTAAGCATGTTTATATCCATACTCAAACCATTTACATCTTCTTTCCTGCCTTATGTAGGGAAACCGTGTTGCAATGCCTCTTTCTAGAATTGCATTGGAATCTCCAGCTGGGGCTGCTCGTGGTCAGGTATTGTCATGATCATAAAAAATTAAAAATCTTCTTATGTATGAAAGTTCCAAAAGCCTTGAAAGGGATAAGATTTATTTCCTCAATTATACATCTCAGAGAAGTTATCATTTGGTTACCCTTCCACATCGTAACGAAATGATATGTGGAAGCATTTTTACAGGCTGATGATATTGAAAATGAAGCAACTGAGCTTATTAGAATCCGAGACTACCTTTTCAAAGAGTTGTCTGAGAAAACTGGTCAACCTATTGAGAAGGTATGCTTATCTCCTGCCCTCCTGTATTGAGTCTATCACTCCACATTGTATGTATGGGAGTTTGATTTCTGTATATAGCATCGCACTAAAACTCAGGTATTCTATATTCTCGGGCTACTTTGTTTAGACTTAATAATATGTTCACTTTATCAATCAAGTTTTTTTGTTGCTGTAGATCAGTATCTTAGATGCCGTTCGGTTGTGAACATGAGTTAAATAACTTAATTCAGTGATAATTGATTTAGAAGTGCTAGAAATCTATACGGAGTTCTAGAAGTAATTCAGTTATGTGAAGCTCTAGAATTTTTTTAATCCATCCGCGGCCTCACCAGCAGTCTAAATCAGCTGATAAATCATTGGATGTTCTGTTCTTTCCATCTTATAGTATACCACAAAAGACCTAGACGGTTCTTGCCTCAGTTTAGAAGGCACATCTCCAAGTTCTGTTAGGTTTTGCTACAAACGTAATTGTCAGCCTCAGGAAATCCCACATTATAGTCTGAGGACATTGAGTCATCATACACAAACTTTGTGTTTTGCCACTTGAATATTGCTCCTTTCTTTTCAACCTCATCTCACCAAAAGGCGTCCTTAGACGAGCTTTCCTGCACAAGGCCAGCTCCCTCTTTTTTCCCTGAATTATTATTTTCTCATGAAGTTATGCGTAGACGTTGAACTTTTAACCCTCTGGGAGGGCCATGTTTTCTTTCATGATATCAATTGCACCCCCAATTTTACTACTTTACTCATTAGATATTTTTTGACCCACTGATGAATAGAGTTGATAGCATACCCTTTAGCAGACCTTGTGAAAAAGCTGAAATTGGATCCCCTCCTTCAGTTTCCTGTTCAAACTCCCCAATCAAAAGAAGCTCTTCCTTGGAGGGCAAGCACAATTGTAGACATTTGTACTGTCTTCCCAACTTTTTAATGCATACTTGGTGAAGACTTATAGGAAAAACTCTTTATTTTGGGATTGGTTTACAACCCAATACCCATTACCCATTTTAAATAAGAGAGATTTCTGCCCAATT
This sequence comes from Coptis chinensis, assembly GCF_015680905.1. Classification (NCBI taxonomy): domain Eukaryota; kingdom Viridiplantae; phylum Streptophyta; class Magnoliopsida; order Ranunculales; family Ranunculaceae; genus Coptis; species Coptis chinensis. Next base: position 84,455,112 of record NC_141464.1, read on the forward strand.
GAACTGATTAGAAGTTGATGGGTATGTTGGTTTATTGCTTTGCTTATGCAGATAAACAAGGATCTTAGCAGAATGAAGCGCTTCAATGCTCAAGAGGCTCTTGAATACGGGCTAATTGACCGCATTATCCGGCCACCACGCATTAAGGCTGATGCACCACAAAAGGAAGCAGGGACGGGCCTTGGGTAGAGCTGATATGCTGGTTGTGTCCGAACTGCTTTGTCAATGTTGTAAAATTCAGAGTTTCAACTATTTATTTCATCTCGTCATAGCTTATGTTCATGAAGGAAATGACACAGGTCTCTGTTTGAAGTCCATTGAGAAGAACTTGGTTGATTAGAAAAGGAAATTAATAGAAAGAGTAATTTGTTTTGATTAATGCACCACCAAGTTTTATTTGTTTTTTCTATTTTTCTATCATGAAACTGGCATTTACCAACATTTATAAGAAAAAAAGTTGAATATGCTCAGCAACATTCCGTCAGAGTCTTATACAGTGGAGAAGTTAAAAGATGTCTATTCCTGATTATATGATTGAAAGAAAACTTGACAGAATAACATATCAGTTCTTTTGGTGTACGTGCACACAGATAGGACTGGTCATTCGTAGGAATCAGGTGTGCTTGCTTTGTGGGTTTCACAGTGCAACTCTTTTGAGGATCACCTTTGTTATCAATGGTTCTTCTAAATTCTAATGCTGTAATGCAGTAGTGGACTTTTTACCCAAATGTATTAAAGAAATTCTTCTGTTCCATCCCGACCCGATATAGAAATTACAAAACACATGATAGATCATTCAAAGGAACCACATGAAGACTCTTTATTATATACATATCTGTATATGCAAGCTAGATTTTCACCATTATCATCACAATTTTAACAAGCAGATTCCTTCAAAACTAATATCTACTTCTGCTGAGACTTGAGTTCTGCGACCCTCAGTTCTGTAGCTTTCAGTGCTTCTCCATAGATGCTTATCAACTACAAAACAATGCAAAACACTAGTTGAGTGGTTGAATCGAAAACTACATTGCAAATCCTTTTGGGCATAAGTAAGCATCATATGTAACTGCATATAAATAGGATGTAAACCATTTCAATCTTTAAAATCATAGTTATAAAAGTTCCACCATAATGTCTTACCTCGTCGACCTCTTTCGGGGAAATGATAAATGGAGGAGACATCATTATGCTATCCCCAGCAACTCGTACCAACATGCCTCGTTTCTCACACTCTTGTCCAAAAATTGTACCAACCCCTACCATCATTACAAAGAAACCGAGCAAAAATAAATGAATAAATAATTTATCATTAGAAAGAAACATTTGGAAGATATATTATGATGAAAAGAACCAAAAAACAAAGAATTATAAAACTTTAGGCATAAAGAGAATGTGGAAAAGGACAATACACGTTGAGAGTATTGTACGTAACATGTCATTAGCAAGCAAATGAAGCCATCATTCAACATTTTCAGATACGTGAAATATCAGATATCTAATACATTCAATTTGTTGCATCTTACTTATTTAGATGATATGTGCAACTAGCCCATCTCATTCACAACAATCACGGAATTAACCAAACAAAAAAAAATCAAACTTATTTTCCCTAATCGAAGTTTCCTAGGATGTCTACCATCTAAGCCCACCATTGAAGTGCCAAAATGTCTATCCATAACAGTTATTTAAGCTTTTAAGGCCTGTCACATGCAAATAGGAATTAACGACGGCCATAATCATCTGGTACAGCTTCCACAATTTTAGATATAAAATTCAATATAGAACATACCCCACTCTGGAGGGAACAAATCATTAGGTGATTTATTGTCAACAAACTCAGTCCCAAGAATCAACCCAGTTCCTCGTATCTGCGTAACCAAACCAAATATAAAAAGTGAGCAAGAGGAAACAAAAATCAAAGGGACTTACAAAACAGGATTTAGTTTTTGGAAAGCATGGACACCTCTCCAATAATAGGACTGCTAGAAAAGGCTTTAAGGCCATCTTGAAACCTTGGTGCAATACTCTTGACTTGTTCAACAATATTTCTTTCTCTGTAAACCATAGAAAAAAAATTGAAGCTCTTCATGTAAGTCTAGGTATATACAGCCAAAATAAAATCAGTGAAAAACACACTTGTAGATCTTGATTGCTTCCAAAGCAACAGCACATGCCACTGGGTGCCCAGAATAAGTAAATCCATGTGAGAATGAACCTGAAAAACAATAAAAATGGGAAAGATACCTTATAGATAAGTATCACATACTAAACTTTAGGAGTATTCAGAGCTAGTCATCAATGCATTAGGATGTAAACATACCAAGTTTGCTGCTTTGAGAGTGTATGACCTCTGCAATTTCAGGGCTCACGAGAATGGCACCAATGGGCATGTACGCAGATGAAAGAGCCTGCAATACCCAAGTATTTAAACAAACAAATTTAGTATCTTTCTTCAGGTGTGCAGGCAAATTCCTTGTCCATATCTTCTCCAAACTTACCTTTGCTAGGGAAACAAGATCTGGTTTTATATTGTATTTGTCACACCCAAACATTGTTCCTAGCCTTCCAAATGCGCAGATTACCTAATTTGAAGGTAAGTAGAGAATTGATAAAGATAGAAAACAACAGATAAGACACAGACTTAGACCTACTGCGAAAGTGAAGTTCTGAAAAACGGAACAATAGAATACCTCATCTGCAATGAAGAGAATGTCATATTTCTTTACGATGGCTTGGACCTAAATACAAAATATGGATTAATAAGTAGAAAGAAACTATTAAAACACAATTCTGACATCTCTACTACTCTATAAAAGTGTCCACACCCCAAACATTTCAGCACCCCCTGTTCTATCAACAAAAAAGATCACAGAATCATGTTCAACATTGCTACAAATGAATCTGGTAAAAAGTAAGGAAAAGGAGAAGTTGGTAACTCACCTTCTCAAAATAAGTTGCAGGGGGAGGGATCACACCCCCAGCACCCATGACGGGCTCTGCGATGAAGGCTGCAATCTGACATAGTCATAAATATGGGATAAGAAACACAATGGAACTTGCAGGTAGTCCACAAAGGTAAGATTTGAGATAATATCAAAACTTCCTACCGTCTCTGGTCCCTCTTTAAGGATAAGACTTTCCAAATTATTAGCTAATCTGGTGGAGAACTCCTCCTCTGTCTCGCCTAGCACACGCATAGCACAGTCCTCGTTAAGTAAAACTTAAAATGCAAGAGAAACAACAACCTCAATAATTACACTGGTAGGATAAGAACCTGGTAAATGGAAACGCCAGTAGTGGGGACAGTCTGTATGCAACACGAATGGTGTTGGCAAATCAAATTTCTGGTGTAGAGCTGGAAGGCTGCAAATAAATGCTTTATAAATGATGGTTTCTAGAATCAAATATCACAGGTAAGCTAAACTTTACAGGACGCTGAAAGAGGACAATCTGTAAAGTAAATCCTTCAAATCTAACAGCTTAAGTAGAAAAGTACGCAGCAAAGAATTTTACATAATTTTAAATGAAATATATTTTCATTCATGTTGAACCTACCCAGAAAGACTTGCTGCAATCAAGGTTGAGCCATGGTATCTGCCACATTGCAAAAGAATATAAAAACAGAAGTTACTAATATCATCTCGCATGGTAAAATTGATGTACATCCAGTAAAATAATAGAGAACATACGATTTCATTCGTGCTATAAATTTCTTCTTCTGAGGTCTTCCAAGTGCATTGTTATAATACCAAACCAACTTGACCTGCGATCAGATGAATCAAACAAAAAATATACATAAATAGAATTGAAAATCCAATTCGGTCAAGGGGAAGAACTCTTGACTACAGGTGACAACAGTCAGTGTCCACTTGAGGCTGACATAGTCACGTCCTTCTGCTTGACGTATTTTCGTTTAGGTTTTACAATTAAGTGAGTAGATCACAGTATTTCGACATTGCTTGACATGTTCAGAGATGTTAGACTGACCTAATTTTTCGTGGGGAGGAACTCTTATATGAGGATATCATCAATTATCATTTCGATAACATCTCTGTTTTGTCAAAATTGAAAACTAATCTCCAAAGGAACTCGCTAACATTGATGACTTGTATAATAGTACTCAAAATTCTCCGCTCTATATAAACTTTCATCAGGTTTTCATTTTCTTTTAGAAAAAAACTTCAAATAAATAGGTGAATAGGCAATAGTGCTGCCTCGGATTGAACTCAGGTATGTGGTTAGTGGTAACAGCTCCACAACTTCTACCATATATATACAAAGCCACCCAATCTTGTAAATGTTTCAGAGCATCTCATTTTGATATTTCACACAAAGAACTGGTTAAACCGGATGAGCTTACCTGAGTATCATTAGCTTCAGAGCCACTATTTGTAAAGAAGGCTTTTCCCATTTTTCTTGCTGTAAAGGTTTCAAGAAGCTCCTTTGCAAGATCCTATTAAACAAAATTAAACAGTAAAATAAGATAAAACATAAATCAAAATATCTCGCATCGGTATTGGAGTGCATAATTCCATCTTGCAGCCATACAAAATTGTCCCTGATTTTCCAGAAATTCTAGTTAATGGAATCAAACACAGCCTATAGCAGTTTATATACTATAAATTCTTAATACCACATCAATAAAAATTGAAACCGGCATTTCATTAGAACCATGGAAAAGCGAGGAATCAGAAATACCAAGGAGGGTTTTGTGGTACGGTTCCAGAAAGAGTGGTAAAATGGCAGGGTATTCAATTGTTTAATTGCAGCATCAACAAGACGAGGTTCATTTCCACCTGCAAAATTCAAATAGCACTTTGGTGAATGATACCGACATAACTCATAACTGCTTCAAATGTTACCAAGGATAAGAGAATTCCAAAAGAACACTAAAATTGACTACAAGGGACTCTCGGCATAAATACTTGTTATTAGAGAAAACTATTTTTTTTCTTTTCCGTCACAACAACATATTTTTTTCAAAAAAATTGTAGCTGTGGACAAGCTTATTAAATTGTTATCTTTTATCCACCACTAGAGGTAGCATTTTTCTCCATACTTTGTCATCTTTGCCTAGGTCAAATTAATTCACATACACATCATAAAATAGAGCTAAAGCTACACAAAAGCAAAACAGGAGAGAATAATTTCAAATTTCATGTTTTGCTGTGCATACCTAAAGCTGTGCACCATAAACCAGCGAGCGAATCAAGATACTTCTTCCCATTGATGTCATAAACATAAGAACCCTGAACCATTGTTAATGCAAAAAAAGCTTTCAGATGGATATATCAACAATATTACCAATAAAAAAAGAATATAACAAAAACAAATAACTAGCTTAGTTTTTTTACTTGGTAAAAAATACAGCTTTGAATGGTTGACTGACCTCCCAGGGTTGGGGGGCGGGTGCGTTGAGACTAAAACACTTGCTTTAAAAATAAAATTAATTGGGCTAAAAGAACATGATAATATTCACTGATCAAAGTTCTTGTGACACTTTCTACCTTGAAGTGATTATGCTGGTAAACAGGTGGAACAGACAAGGTAATTACCTCAGACCTAGCGATTACTAGGGGATGAGTCTCACTACTCTGCGAACCTGCTGTGAAAGGTGCCAGCATATCATGCCCCTTGAACCTGAGATATTTCATATATTCAATACCAAGGAACACGTCATATATATGAATATAAGCCTTGGCAGATTAATTGCACATAATCAGTGAAGAAAGTAACAAAAATCCAATACAGGCACACAACACGAAACACATGCTAGATACAGAAAGATGGAAAGTATATTGAACACTAGTGACTTAGAGCATACCCTTTCACATCTTTAGATTCAGCTGAAAGTACATCCTCAGTCAGCTGAGTTGCTTCTGTACTGTTCCATCGGGCAAACGCAGGACTTCGTAGTATATGCTCCTCATGAGTATGAGATCCTGCAATGCGTCTCAAACATGCACCAGCCTGTAAAGCAGAAAACAAAAAATTAACAACCACCCTAGATTTTACAGTACAGGAATTCTAAAATGTCCACATGAGTATGAATAATCTTTATATATACAATGAACATATTTACCAGCATTTTTCACATGTTTCAATGTATAGTATCATCTATACATAATAAAAAACTATGGGGCCCGGGCCTAATGATCAAAGACATAGTTAAAAAACTGCAGTTACCAATCTATAATTATCCATATAATTAACACTAAATTCATCTACAATGATTCCATTAAAAAATGTCAAACAGATTATATCATACCAACTGATCTTCAAAAACATGAAAACCATGAAAACCAATGATAAAGAAAGCATCTTTATGACCTGTGAAGTGAGTTGGGATCTAAGAAAACGCTTGCTAATCATCTTTTCAGTCAAAGAGTGCATGCAACTATATCTCACACTATCTCTGCCCAAAAAAAAGGAAGGGACTTATTATATATGACGACTTGGGTTGAAAGAGTCTCCAATATCTATCTCACTACTTTTATTATTATTATTATTAATAATTATACCTTTAACCTTTTCATCATATTTTATCTCACCACCTTATCATTATTGTTGTCATCCTGAGTGGGGAACCTGAATGGGACTGCCGACCATATCACAGTTTCCTAAAAATACTTTAAATAATAACTTTAAATAATTACCCAATCTAAAACAACTAAAACAATCCCAATTTCATCTACAAAATAATTTAAATCTACCCTAATATTTTATGGTGTATGAAATCTACTCATACCAAAGTGTCTGTATACGGAAAAATTCCAAAGGTCTATATCCTTTGGCATACAATTTTAATATTGACAAAAAACTGATTTTTTTCAAAAACAATACATTTATGGGTCATAAAAAAACGATATTTTTTTCAAAATATGAAAAAAATGAACAATTTTATATATATATATTTTTTCAAAATATCAAATGATTTTATATAACTTTTTATCAAATGAAGTTAAATTTTTGTTTTTGATTGTTTTAGATTGGGTACTTATTTAAAGTCCTTTTAGGAGCCGAGCGGTATATATATAGCAATTAAGTAGTTATGTGTGCATGTATGTATAATGTATTTGGTTTTGTTTAGAATAATATCATTCAGTCTCCAAAAGCAACGGACTGTAAATTGTTGGTTACTACGATTTTTGTTTCAAAAATGTAAAACATTCCCAATACAAGACATTGTGAGAGGATAGGGATTTGTCACTCTTATGGAGCCAAAAATCATTGCCCAATGCAACGGTGACTAATCTGATAGCTTGTAACTCAGTGACAATGAGAGTTTATTGAGTTATAAACTTTAGACGGGACATTTTATTCTGTCTCGTGTTTTTTTTCGATTTTTTTTTTCGAAACAGGATGTTTTATTCTGTCCTACAAGTTTTTTTTATTTTTTATTTTTTATTTTTTATTTTCTTTTGGATGGAATATTTCATTTCGTACAACTTTTTTTTATATATATTTTTTTATTTTTTACATTCAGACATAATGTTTATTCCGTCCGACCGTTTTAAAATCACCTATGCATTAGGCAAGCCCTCATAGCTTTTTACCATAAATACAGCAAAGAGGGAAAATTGTTCGTGGAGGTGAAAACTTGTTGTTTGCATTGGGAATGCTCTTAGTTTCGTAGAAACCTTACCTATTGTGGAGATATGATATACACTATAGCTAAAAAGAATGAAGTGCTTTCGAGCATAGATGGATATAGGGGGTGCGTCACTGCAGTGGGGGGTCGCACCTCCTGAGATTAGAAAAACTCTACTACAACATAACTAAGGAAAATTGTTCGTGGAGGTGAAAACTTGTTGTTTGCATTGGGAATGCTCTTAGTTCCGTAGAAACCTTACCTATTGTGGAGATATGATATACACTATAGCTAAAAAGAATGAAGTGCTCGAGCATAGATGGATATAGGGGGGGTGCGTGTCAGCGTGTGGGGCGGTCGCACCTCCTGAGATTAGAAAAACTCTACTACAACATAACTAATTGTGTATAAAAATCTTCAAACTATAAGTACTCGCACCCCCAATTTTTTTAGCAAACTTTCACTACTCTACCGCACCCCCCAAAATTTTCACAACTATAACTATAGTAAGAATATTATCAACAACAAAAAAATAGTATGAAAAAAAAAACTAATAAACCAATTTTTTTTTACTTCTTTTTTTGCCCTTACAAAATTGTCATTTATAATTTTTTTTAAGTTCAAAATCATTAAAGATATACAAATGTGTATTTGAATGTTTGATGAGACTAAAACAAATAGCCAAAGGCCCAAAACCCAACCGGTTAGTTTGTATAATTCTAATTATCCATCTCGTATACTCTCCTTACTTTCTTTCACTCTCAATTCTTAAACAAACACAAAAATAAAAACAAAAAACAAAATAAAAACAAAAAACAAAAAACAAAAATTCATAAAGGACTTGCGGCGCAGCTTATTGCACGCTTGTCCTAATTATTTATAAAACTCATTATCATTATCAATATCAATAAAATTTCCACGTTAAAAGAAAATAAAACAAAACAAAACAAAACAAAACAAAACAAGGTAATTTTTTATTTTCAATATTAATTTTTTATAAGTCTATATAACACGTTATATATAATGTTATAATGTTATTTCACTCTCAATTCTTAAACAAACGGTCATACCTTAACCTAAAAATAATAATAAAAAACACAAAACACAAATGCATAAAGGACTTGCGGCGCAGCTTGCACATTTGTCATATATATTTGTAAAACTTATTATCATTATCAATAAAATTTATACTTAAAAAAAAAAATGATAATTTTTTATTTTCAATGTTAATCTTTTATAAGTCTATATAATATTATACATTATATATAATGGTATAATGTTATATACAACATTATAAGTCTATATAATGTTATATAGACTTATAACATTATAGGAAGTTAATAATTTGTTGAATTGTTGTAGACTTATGGACCTATATATATAACATTAAATGTATATATAGACATAATAGTATCAATTAATATCTTAAGTCCTTAAGTAGTTAATTTCATCACTCCATATTAAATTATTAGTAATAGACGCACTATAGTTTTGTGAATTGAAATAAATGCATAATTTTGTTGATTTTTATTGTTTAGACCTTTTGACAAAAAAAAAAAAAAAAAATATGGTTTTTTTTTGGGGTGGTGGGGTGTGCACATAATCTCCCACCCCCTGGCTTAGAGTCCTGGCTCCGTCCCTGTGCTCGAGGATATTATTTTTATTTACATGGAAGTGGTTGGTTTGAGAGCCGTTGAAATCTCCTCCATTAAGCGAAACTTAGTAGATTTAAGATTCCAAGACAAATTCAAAGCAGTAATCAAACCCCTATTAGAGGACCATGAAATTCGTAAGCTTAAGAGCCCATTTGGTGTTGAAGTCGGGCAAATTTGAATATTATGCCAATTCTTTGAGCCAGTTTACCAACAAACGAATTTGGATCGGACATAACATATCACATTTTGATCGACCATAAATTAATATCTGAGTATGAAAGTTGTCGTATTCGCTGCCCAGAACCATTGTTGTTGGTAGACACGCGAGATTGGTGAAATAGCTTTAAGTTCAAGAATATCGTCGGGCATATAGATACAGATCTGAAAAGAGAGTTGAAGCTCGAGAACTTGCGGAATTTTTTTGATATTAAAGGACGCCAAGTCCACCGTGCGGGTGCTGACAATAATTTATTGTTGCTAGTTGCTGAAAAGGTTGCTTGTGTGATTCTATTCAGTAGACTATTGGGGCTTTTAAACTCATTTGTAAGCACTTTCAAAATTGGCTATATTGTGGGACAAGGGTCTGCTAAAAAGGCAAACTAGATAAAGCTCAAACTGAATCAGAACTTGACCAATTGCGGGAAGGTGCTACATACAGAAATGTCAACAAGGGTAAAGCAGTTGTTGCTACACCCAGAGATATGATGATGACAAAGGTAGAGCAGTTGCTACACCCAAATATGACGACAAGGATATAGCAGATTCAAAGAAAATTGAACTTGTTAATGTGGGTAATGAAAAAGCAGATGATAAATTTAAAGCAAACAATTTGAAAATTTAGAGGGTAAAGGAGAGATTAAATAGTATAAATATATTCATTTCCACTTTAAATGGAGTAGACTTTCAAATGAGTCGACCTCGTACCCCTTGATTATTTGTTTATTTTGATAACTAGGTATAACTTGTCACAGTTTCACTCAATATCATTTGTTTAATGTTCACAAAAAAAACATATTTTCCTAAGACACGTCAATTTTAACATGAAGTTGCAGTTTCTTTATTAATTGATTAATTTTTAATTATATTAATATGAGCTCTTATGGTCAACACATATTATTATTTAGATACTTTATTAGGCATTTATTTTTTCGATTAAAAAACATATGGATGATTGTCAATGATGCTATTAGATTGATCTACAGTTCTACTGGCCATGTTTATTGATATAGTTTTTTAAAGAAAAAACGACTAAAAAGGGTATCAAACTTTACACCTTTTGACAATATGGGGACCAAACTTATTTTCTTGACAGTTTGGTCGATTTTTGCAATGTAGGAACTTCTATCAAATTTTTCTAACACCGTTTATAATTTGTATTAATTTTCATTTTATAAATTAATATAAATGAAAATTAATTTGTAATGTTGAAAAAAATTAATATAAATTTTCTAATTTGCAATGTTGAAAAAAAAAATTAATAAAAATTAGAAACGGTGTTAGAGAAAGAGAAGTTTAATGGAAGTTCCTACATTGCAAAAATCAAACAGGAAAAAAAGTTTGGTCCCCATATTGTCAAAATGTGTAAAGTTTGATTCTCTTTTTAGTTGTTTTTTGTTTTTTAAATCATGAAATATATCTAGAAACTTGACAATAGTATATGTATTTTGCAAAAATGACCTCTTTAATGAAACATACTGCTTACAAATACACAATATATAGTTAAGTTGCTTATAATATGCAAGTAACTTGTACAACAATGACTTCCACCAAATATTAGTTGATAGCTAGGGGGAATTTCCCACCCTCACTATCAACTAATACTCTATTACCTACGGTATAACACCCCTATTGGAAAGAGTTTTTTTACATTTGGAATGTAAAATTACCACTCTATACGGTTTACACCCCCATTGGAAATGCTCAAAGTGGTGGCATGTTATCCTGTATGATATGCATTGTAACTGAGATTTGAGAATGGTCTAATTAGTCGTTGCAATATTTGCCCTTGATTACCATATAAGCATTGTTCAAGGAAACGTATTTTATGGTTGATGTGATTAACCATATCCAATTTGTACGTCCCGGTTCACCAACAAACTTACAAAATTGGCTCTTAAAAATTTGGTTGCATCTTATCAGAATCAGTAACGGCAAATTCATCCCCAAGTATTTGTAGCATTCTTCTATGCAGGCAACGCAAAATACTTGGAAGTTATTGGCTCATTTCATGCAAGCCAGTCTTTCAGGCTGTTGTCACGGATATAACCAGACTTGGTGGAGGTCTGGTACTCTGGTGTGCATACTTTTGCAAACAGAAATTCCCCAGTAGAGGCCCAATCTAGGACTGTTTCAAGAGATTTTATAGTGGGAAATGCCCAGGCATCAATAGATTAAGAAGGGAATGATATGTGTGATCATGTAAGAGAGAGAGAGAGTTTGTCCACACTTCCAGAAGGTGGAATGATGCACACCGTGTCATCCAAGGCCAAACCAGGAGTGGGAATAACTCAAATGAGTATGTGCAAATGACTCGATTATCAAGTCAAAGTGGGGTTTGTAAAAGTAGAAATCCAATTGGAACCTCACCCACCAAGCCAACTTCGCCAGGTTGAGTAACTAGCTAGTACCTAATCTATAAAGGCAGACATGCCAGCAGGAATAAAATTTATAGCTAGTAGAATATATTATCAACTATTTATATTTTGTTGACACCTATGTACTTCTATAAAGCATGCAAAACTTTCATGGTAATTGACTTCAAGGCATATATTGCCATTACACTACATACCACCACTGTTTCTTGGTCTATGTATGTTGCATCCTACTTGCTCTCTTTTCGTATAATGTAACCCCTTGAAGACCACAATGCTGGTCGATACTGTTTTTAATTAACTGATTATCCACATCATTTCTCTTCCACTGTGCTTAATGCAGATTCTGAACACCTGCGCTTGGGCTCACGTTCACCCAACCGCAACGAAAAGCAGAGGTCTTCGTCAGAACCATTCCTCAAAGCAGAAAGATTTTTCGACATGGGGCAGTCATGATTGTTATTCTGATGCACCGGAGACCTTTCCATGAAGTTTGGTATGAACTGATGCTCCACATTAGGTGCCACATTCACCCCTTCTTCGACACTAAATTCAGTATGAACAAAAGTTGTGTTCAGTACAGGGCTAGGCTCAGATTCTGTTTCCATAGGAATTTGCTGGAGATCAAAATCCAGAGGCTCAAAGATTTTTTTATTTTTTTCCTTGATCAGTGTCCCCTCCATCGGAGATGACTCTCCAACCGTAGAATCTCCAACTGCTGCAGAAGCATTTCTTTGCTCTTGTAATGCTACTACATAATAATAAGGCCATGTTAGGGAAATAAAAATAAAAATAAATTAAATCAAATTATATAATATAATATAAAATCAAATCAAATCAATGAACAGTTTGAAACAATTGAAGCTACTAGAAAATATCAGATACTTGATAAGTAACAACCTTGTAGTTCTTCATTAGTCGTTATGATATCAAGCTCTAGAAGATCGAGAAGGCGGCCGAGATCAACTCCACTCGTCCAATTTTCTGGTGGTTGACCAACTTTCAGCTTCAAACGACCTCGATTAGCTGTTCCACCCCATATGATACCAATTGGCTGTGGCTTTTGGCCATTCTGACCCGTTAAGATAATAAGACTCCCGCTATCACCTTCAAGATCGAAGGTTTGCTGGTTTTCACCAACAACAAGAAAATCAGTGAAGAAGCAGATGCCTTTCTCGTCGTTGTACTCAAGAGCATATGCCATTATAGTCCCAACAGTTAAACCAGAGCTTCTTCCAACTTTTACCACTTGCTTCCCTATGAGACTATTAATTGGGGACTGCAAATCTATGATTTTGACATTTCCAATCTCACCCACGCCTTTCACGGACGTTGTTACATTAGAGATTTCAACATCATCAGCAAAAGGGATGAATGCCCCATCAGCTCGCACAAATGTCTCTGCAGGCAACAACTTCTCAATCAGTTAAAGAACAGTGGTTTGGAAAAAAGGTCAGATTGGAGATAGCTTTGATTTAGCATATAAAGACCACTTAGTGCAAGATAGAACCATTTTTTACTATCAGCATTTAGCATAAATGTTGAAAAATCTCTACACTAGCTCAACTCCATCAGGTTATCTCACTTTGAAATGGTGAAAAAACACCAGTCAAGCACGGATTATGTTGTTCTACTGCGTATAAGCATATTACCCATTACAAGGCCCAAGCAGGTCAACATGCCTATAGTACAACATTGTAATTATTTTGACACGAATGATGTAATTGCCTAAACCTGTCCAGATTTCAGTAGATATTACGTATAATCATTTCTCTTCCGCGAAAACAGTATCTGTCACCCTATGTGTATCTAAACATGATAAACAAACATTTATTTGTGAGGGGTCGTGCTTTTGAATGATTCAGATTTCAAGATGATGACCTACTTTTATTTTGACTGCTATAATGACCTACTTTGTCATATGTAGAGCCCAAGATAGTTGGAGTAGTCAGGAGCTTAGATATATGCAGGATCAGGTTTTGGCCAAAGATATCACCTAAGCTGAGACTAAAGGTGTGACGTGTGTAAGCTACATAGCTAGTCAGCATCCTGGTGATTGCTAAACCTGAATTTCCTGAGTATTTGACTAAAGCAACATTTCATGCTATCATAGGGTTCATCCACCCAAGCTAAGTTGACCAATGACAACAGACGATCATCTAAGAATTTATTTACCAGTTCTTATGCTGGAATTGCTTCCCCTAGGGCCTTCTATCAAATATCCAAGTCAAAGTAATGGAAAGGATAAACTACGAGATGGAACCATCTTACCTGGATTTGTTCCTGCAAACGTTCCATACCAAAGATCATCTGTAATGAATGAAGTTGCTCTCTCCACTGCTCCAAGATATACCCCAGGTCCAAGGCTTGGTGGCAAAGGATGAAACATCTTCTGGTTTGGGTAGTCTAAGTCAACCGCTACATGGCGGTTTGTAAGGAAACCAACCTGATGGTTTCCTGTCCGACTCTTCACGATGGCACCCAAGGTCCCGTACGTCTCTTGGCTTGCAACCTGAACAAAGAGTACTTGATCATTCCAACTGTTGAAAACATGTATATGCAAGCTAGAATCATATTCACATCTCACACAAAATCCAGACAACATGAGCAAACCTCAGCTAAGTGTCTACTGCTGAGGTCCTACCACACTGTGTTGCACTTGCAATCACTGCTAAATTTTCATTTTCAAATATTTAACATTGGTCTCATTTAAAGTACATCAGTGAATTGTACAAGTTATAAATTTTGACATGTGAATAACATGCAGAGTCAAAGTAATAGTAGTGAACATTTGAAGTACAAAATACAAAGAGGGGAAGAGACACGTAGAAACACACACGCACAAACCCACTCTAAGAACAAGAAAACCCAAGGGTGCTGAGTTCCGACACCTTGAGAATCTGAAAGCATCTCACGGAGTTCATAAGGGTGCCACAATATATTAGGTAAAGCACATGGAATCTTCAGTTCATATTACAAAATCTTGCCGCATATTCAGTCTCTCTCTGCACACATTGCATGTTGTTCTTTGTACTTCTTGTGCATAAAGTTCACACAGTTTGCCTTTACAAAAGAGTGCAGTATATTGTATTCCACCACTAAAGTGAATGAAAACTGACCACAACCCACACTATATCTCAACCCTGATTGGCTTAGTTCCATCCAAATTTAATAGTTCTACACCAAATTAGACTTCGCTAGGGTGGGTAGACACCAAACTTCTGGGAGTAATTTTTAGGAATAACCAAATTTCTGAAAAAACCCGACAAGTGGGTCAAAAGTTATGACATTTTAAAATTTGGTCTCCAACACATCTTCTCTTTGCCATACATATATATTGTTTTGGTTGATACCTTTTTGCCTATCCTTCACACGTTTTGTCTTTACCTATGTGAGACAGTAATTCCAAGTACACATCCCACAAATGTGAGATTAAATGAGATCTCAACCACCACCACCACCACCGCTACAAGATCTAGCCCTTGTTAACCTAATGTGGCATTGGTATTCACCCAATCACGCAATAGCATATCATAAACAAAAAACGTGTGAAGGGTCAACGTAAAAGAAACCAAAAGGACAATATGCACACATGGCGAAGAGAAGAATATGCACCCACAGTAGAATGTTTTCTTTTTATTACTTTCTAAATTTCAAAATGTCATAACTTTTGATCCAAGAGTCGAGTTTATACAATTGGGATGTTCAAAAAAATACACTCCCAAGAATTGATGGATGATCACAATATGATGAAACATTTTCCAAAGGCATGCGAAACACAAAGCATACAACAGGCATGAGAAATCACCAAGTATAAATTGCAACTGACTGAGCGTCCAGAATCCATTGGCATAACATCCCCACAGGAGAGGGAACCAACTGATTTACTTCCATCAAACCAATCAAAATGTACTGTAAATTCCTAAAATCTATCAGTAGACTTCTATCATCTATCTCATGCCGAACTCCAGAACTGAGTGAGAACACCAATGTTACAAAGGAAATGAGCTTCATGTGCCAATTGCAAAAGGAGCCATCTAAATCAATTATCTAATGTCTTTCGATAAATTAAATAACTCGTCTTGATCTCTGGGTATAAACATAAGTGAAAAGTGTTGACATGTAGAATAGATCAAGTATCAGCACATTTTTTTTGTAGTAGCTGTCCTTAATTCTAGTCACATATAGTTTCACAGTACGCTTGGAGCATATAAGGAAGGGGGGAAAAAACTACATACTGAAACAAAACACATGCATATAGACAAAAATGTAGCTAGTAAGAAGCGAAAAACACCTGAGAACCTGAACCAATGCATGGATCACTTCCTCGTAAACCATCTACAAGCTCAGTGTATAACTGTTCTTTGGGAGTTGCTGCAGGTGCACCAAAATATGAGAATTCCACAACATCCACATCACACCACACACCTCCTGGTCCCTATTCATGAGTACACAAATTACTAAAGAAACTGAAATTGAGCTTCAAAACTCACAAGTTCCAGGATATTAAATTACACAGCATGAAATTACGACAGACGTCTCTTTTACTCACCTCAAGGGCAGACGGGAGACATTGAATATGGTTGAGCCATTGCCTGTGAACTTTCCGAGCAACAAAGACAAGAATAGCAGGTGTGTCTGTCAAATCACCACGGCGGATGCGAAAACCAATTGCGGTACCAAGACTGTAACGGCGCAATATCTGGCTATGAAATGCCCTTATTGTCATCAGCTCAAGTAAGGTAGTCGCTTGTTTCCCAGATGGCAACCTGTCAAGTATTTCAGGTAGAACCCCTTTCTGAAGGTTACCAAAGTAGTTTGCCCGATCTTCAGCAGCGCCATTCAATCGACTGGAAGTAGGCCATGAAAAATAAGCAGCATTGTTTTCAGAGTGTTGGCCACCTGAGGCAAAGCCTTGAAGTGGTGGACTGGATGATGGTAGATTAGGAAAACCACAGAAGTTTCTTTCAAGATCCAAAGCCGACTCGTCTGACTGTGTTGATCCAGAGTGGTGACCCTTAATATCCAAAGACCTTGTCTTGTCCATTCTTCAGTGAGCCTGCATGGAATTATTTTAAAATGACAAAAGAAGTTATTCACTAATGGGGAAAACAAGTACAAAGTATCTATGCAAGCGAGACAAATGCATATAGCTCTTAGCAAGGCAATAAGAGTGGTATGGTCCCCTTACTCCCCTATACAACAAGAACACAAAATGTCCTCAACCAAATAGCTAATATACATATAGTACCAACCAAAAGTCCCCAATCCCCAAAGTGATAACCAAGTCAAGCTAGACAAGGTTTTGACTACTTCAACTAACAGTGGCACTTTTGGAACACAAGACAGAGTTCAAGCTAGGTACAGAAAATCATTCAAGATAAAATAACCACACAGATACAGTGAACTGAGCTGATTTAGAGTCAAGCCCAGAGAAAAAAAAAAAAAAAAACAAAAAAAAAACTTGATTGTGCATATCTAAGCCATAACCAAAACTCATAAATATCATCAAGGGGCCTAGATAATGAATAACTATGTTAAAAACAGCTGAAGAACATGAAATTATAAATGTACCTACAACACACCCACTTCATATTTCAAGCTAAAACAGCTTCAAATCATGCAAAGAAATAAACTTGACACAATTACACACAAATGGAAAACTTCCCACATCAAATTTCAAGCTAAAAAAAGTTCAAATTATAAAAAAAAACAAACAACAACACAATAAGAGAGAAATGGAAAAGTGCCCACTTAATATTACAAGCTAAAACCAGCTCAAATGATGAAAAGAAATGATCTTTATAACATAAATAAGAAGAAAAAACTCACTGATGATTCAATAAATAGGCAAAGCTAGCTAGCTTGTGATAAAGAAGAAAAATGAGGATGTGTTTGAAGGATGAGAGTAGAAATGAGACTTGTGAAAATTTACATAGCCTCTGTCCATCTGTCAGATCGAATCAGGAATCAACAAATAAAACGGATTTGCCAGCTTGCATTATTTGCAGAAGCATATTTTTCTTGAATTTGAGAAGAACCCCATTTTTAATTTAATTAAAATAAATATTAGTACTGTTTCCAAAATAATGTGACGTGTGAGGACTGAGAGTGACCACTTATCAGTGTTACTGTTGATGGGCATATAATTTGAGGCACTTTGTGGGAAAAGTGTAAAACTACTCCCAGTCATGGGACCTATGTCACAATAAGTTCTCTTTCAAATGATGAACATCCTCACCTATATTTACCTGTGATTTAGAAGTTTCCGATTGATGTGATATTTGTTGCCCAATGATTTTACAAGCATAGAGAACTTTTTCTATGTTTGGATCAATTAGGGAGTATGATTGATATAAGGGTCCAATGAGCTAGAGTAAGAATATGGAGTGGCTAGGACCTAGGAGCCTAGGAGTATTGATTACTTTATTTTTCACCTTTTACTAAATTGATAATTTAGGGTATATTTAGGAGTGATATAACCAAATTTCCAACAATTTGATATTTTTTCAACTTCAGAAGAGTCACATGTTGATGAAAATACCAAACCAAACACCAAATCGCCAATATTTGGTTTTAGTTTTGGTGCTGTATCAAATCACTCACGCAAACGGTTTTTCTCCGATTTTAGAACAACCGCACGGTTTTGCCAACACCGCGCAGGCTTGGGTTAGATTGTGAGCTTCAATCACGCGATTTTGCCAAAATCGTGCCAGAGATTGGAAAAGAAAAAAATAAAAAATAATAAATTGATCGTGCGGTTTTTGAAAAACCGCGTGGGATTGGGCTTTTAAGATGGGTTTCACTAGCGCGGTGTTGGGAAAACCGCGTAAGACTATATGGCGATGTTTATCCAAAACCGCGTCATTTGATTTCGAAAATTTGATGTTACTCCTAAAAATGGTTGGTGTTTGATTTGGTTCAAAATTTTGGTGTTTTTTTTGTTGCTCTCCTAAAGATGCTCTCATGGTACATCAAAAATGATTAGATTTTGAAAAAAAAAACACACACGAGATGACGGGTGCAACTTGTTGATTATGACCTTGTTTAGTGTGGTTATGGTTTGGGGAGTGGTTTCCTGATTGAGAACTGAATGAATTGTGCCAAATAAAACTCATTATATTGTTCATTTTTTAGGTTTGGACTATTTTTTAGTTGCGGAGTGAGTTATTGAGTTTTGTTGTTACTATGTGGGAGAAATAGAGTTTCACGTTGTGGTTGACTCGTCATCAGTATTCAAAGTGCAAAACGTTTGGAGAAGTGTGTTTAATTCTCAAGACGTGAATATGTGAAAAATGTTTTGACATGGTCGAGAGTTGTGAAAATTATCAAATACATTGGAGACTAATCCCAATTGTTTTGAAAATAGTAGAGTCATTTCCTATATATAAACATTTCGTCAAAACCTAGTTGCATCCTAAAAATATGTGGTTTTGTTACGATTAGGGATATGGGAATGTTGCACTTGCAAATCTTCTTAACAACAATTTCATATGATATATTGTTGTAACCAAATATTACATAGCCGAGCCACATCATTTTTTGTTAGTTGTCCATTTGAATAACAACGCATCATCCTTTGTTAGCACACATAGACAACCGTTTGTACACATAGTCAAATCTTCTAACAGAACTACACCGGTACTCCAAACTGATAAAAAAAAAAAAAAAAAAGTTCATGGTACAATTTACTTCAAACAAAAAAGTTCTTAGCCTCAATTAGCCTCAATTGATAAAAACAATAAAATTCATGATACAAAACATATATTTTTTCTAATAATAATAATAAGATTGTATGAGCCACTATAGTTGGAGAATTAGATTTGATATTTATCGAATATCAATGGGAGTCAATATATTGGCATATAACATTATTCCAAACTCATAACTAACTAGGGGTGTCAAAATGGCCCTCAAACCCTTAGCCCGCCTGCCCCGACCCGGCCCATGGGCCGAAAAAGCCCTCAAAATGAGGCCCTCAAGCATTTGAGGGGAGGGTAAAGGGTCTAGACTTTGAAACTTAAGCCCTCCCTTAAGCCCGACCCTCATTAGGCCCTCAACATTTATTACATATATTTTAATAAAATTGTTTACAATATATTTCATTTTAACATTGATATGCTAATAATCACTTAAAAAAACGTTTATCTATTAAGTTTGCCAACCTTATAATTTCATTATAGTATTTTATGAAATGAATTTAATTGATCTTAATTGACTAATACAACTTTAACAAGTTTTTTAGTAGTTTGAAGGTTTAATTGTGAAGTCGTTTGATTTTATCATTTTTAACTAATGTTTCTAAATTTATTTTGTAAATCAAATGTATAACATAAGATCCCAGCCCTCACGTTTGGCCAAGCCCGGCCTTTTCGCCCTCCTCGAGAGGGTTGAGGGGTAGCTTTCGAGATTTAAGCACCCGACCGACCGACCCGCCCTCAAGAAATGAGGGGTAGGGCTGGCCCGCCCTCAAAACATGAGGGCTTCATTGTTTGAGGGCCGGGCCAGCCCGGCCCAGCCCATTTGACACCACTATAACTAACTACCAACAGACAAATAAAAAAACCGTTGGGGGCTTGGGGCAAGGCAAAGTACCATACTACCAGATGAAGAAATGAGCTTTATCCTCAAAAAACAACAATGCTGCGAACAAGAAGGCGATCACGTTATGGTGCACAGGTATTATGTGCAATAATCTCAGCATTACTTTTATTACTATCAGTTACAGTACTACATAGTCGTCTTGGAACCAGTAATCAATCATCATCCTCAAAACCAAATCAATATCAAAGTATAGATCTTTTTACTGCACAAGACTCTATTGATGATTTAGACACCAATCCATTACTGGAAGATGTAATAAATAACGAGGGGCTGTCTGTTAATAGTAATAATAAACAAAAAAATGATGATTTAATAGATGAGTTTGATAATGTTGAGGAGGAGAATTCAGTGTCTAGGATATCTGATGAGGAGGAGATACTTAGAGGGTTAGAAGATGATTCTGTTACTGATTTACGTGGGAAAAGTAGGCGTGGTGGTGATTCGGATTCGGAGTATTATTGGGACCATGTTGTTGGGGTTACGTCGTCGAGCATTTAATAAGCAGTTGATTGATCCATGGGAGGATTATGGTAGTTTAGAGGGGGAGGGGGAGGATAGAAGTAGGGTTGCGTTTGCTTCGGATGATCAACCGGTGAATGGAGATGTTAGGGGAAAATTTGATGGGATTAAAGGAATTGAGGATGCATTGTTGTTAAAGACGGGGAAGAGGAATTCGGCATTGAGGGAAGGTTGGGCGACTTGGTTTGAGAAGAAAGGTGATTTTTTGAGAAGGGATAAGATGTTTAGGTCGAATTTAGAGGTTTTGAACCCTATGAATAACCCACTTTTGCAAGATCCTGATAGTGTTGGTTTGACGGTTTTGACCAGAGGGGATAAGATTATGCAGAAGACAATGGTAACTGAAGTTCAGAAGTCACAATCAGTTGGGAAGAAGCCGTTTGGGGTTCACGTTAATGTTGATGATATTCGATTTGGTAATATGGTTAGTGGAAGTGGGAATGAAGTAAAGAGAATGGAGCGGAGAACTTTGGATGACAATGGTAGTGTTAGTGTTAGTGTGAATAGTAAGGACACTGTTAGTTCATCTGAGTCTTTAAAGTTAAGTAAAGCTGAAGAGGCTGATGATGGAAATTTACCTACTGATGTTTTGAGTAAACGAAGCGTGTCATATGATGAGAGAGGCAACAAGAGGACAGTGGGACTCGATAACGTCAAAGGTCAACAAAATAAACTTAAGGCACATATTAGATCTGAATATTTAGATCATATATATGCTGATGGCAAAAGATGGGGTTATTTTCCTGGCCTGTATTCTCATCTATCTTTCTCTGAATTCATGGAGGAGTTCTTCAAGCAGGGCAAGTGTTCTATGAGGGCTTTTATGGTTTGGAATTCTTCACCATGGATGTATACAGTTCGGCATCAGAGAGGCCTTGAAAGCCTTCTTTACCACCATCCTGATGCCTGTGTTGTGGTGTTCTCCGAGACAATTGAGCTCGACTTCTTTAAAGACTTCGTGAAGGATGGGTATGCATCAAATTCTTTGCTTATTTATGTCTATAAGTTGGTAAAGTCTCTAGTATTTCTGTCTGATGGTTTTGTAACTGTTAGTTTTCTTATATCTTGATGATAAAATTTTGGTATGATAAATCTTAGATGACTTGTTTAAGTTTACAATGTATAAGTAGTCTAATAACACCAGTTAATTTGTCTGAAGAAACAGAAAGTAATTGCCAAGAGGAATGGCATCTATCTAGGAACCACCTTTTTGTGTAGTATACTAGTATTACGTGTTCATAAGGCTACAGTTGCCTTTTTTTTTGCCAGTGTTATTGAAACCTCTTCCAGTTCATTTCACTAATATGAATGCTATTACGTCCCTCGTCCATTACTGTAAAATGTATGGCAGCTATTGGGTTCCACTTAAAGCTTTAACACAATAAGGGAGAAACCCTTCTCAATATAATTTTGCTGTTTTTATTTTATTTTGAGGAAGAAAAATGGGATAGTTTCAAAACCTCCCTAAATGACATTTTTTAAGTGTCTTAGATACACCATTCCTCCCAATTCTTCATTTTGGCTGTGAAGGGAGCTCTTGTGCAGGTTTCTACCCTCCGTGTCTCTTTGCACATAGATAGAATCACTTCAGCATGTTAAATCAGGACACTGGTCTTTAGGTGCACAGTGCGCTCTGGATGTTCAAAATTCATGTTTCTGCATTGCGTTATTCATTGAAGTCTATCAGATTGTAACTCACTCTATATTTTTTCATATTAATGAAAAGGGGTAGGGGACCTCTATAAAAACTTGCTTTGCCGATCAAAAAAAAAAAGTTACAGTTATATCCTATCTTATACTATTATTTATTCTTTTTAGCTTTAAAGTTGCTGTCGCGATGCCGAATCTTGATGAATTGTTAAAGGATACGCCCACACATGTATTTGCATCAGTATGGTATGAATGGAAAAAGACAAAGTTTTATCCGTTCCACTACAGTGAACTTGTCCGTCTTGCTGCTCTCTACAAGTAAGTTTCAGTCATAGATTTGTGTTGTTTCTCTTCTGTCTGAGGGTATTGCCTGTTTATTTTATTGTTTTCATTTAAGAATATACAAGTAAATCACTGGAATGACATTGTTGTGCATAAGGACTTGAAGGAATAAAGTGAGAATAGGTGATAACCAAAAAGGAAAAGGACAGAGGCCAGAAAGGAAGGGATATTTGAGTTGAGAGGTGTTCCCACCTCAAGTCAGCTATTTATAATAATTTAGGGAGCTTGTTTGGAATTCATTGGCTAGTATTTCCATTCAAGCCATGTCACGTGGGTCTCTGTTCTTGTTGTCAGTTTGCCAGCCAACGTAAAGAACTCAGTAGGCACTTTATGAGGTATTCCTGGCGCTGCGGTCGAGTTGTCTGGTGTCTCATTGCCCTCCGGACTGCATGAATTTTATTGCTACCATGTTGTTTGTAGTCCAATGGGGATTCCAGTTGTCTGGTTTAATTGCCACATAAGATTTCATATGTTTAGCGTATTTACAGGCATATAAAACTGATCGATTCCAACGTATGCATGTATAATGCTCATGCATTTTCAGTTCTCATAATGTTTTTTCCTCAAATCACTTTGCTGAGAAGTTCCCAGTGTGAACATGGCATGAATTATGTTTCTCGTATGCATATTCTATTCTGTTCAAGTGTATGTGTAACATGACTGTAACTTTACTATTTGCATTATTCAGATACGGAGGACTCTATCTTGATTCTGACATTATAGTGTTGAAACCTATGTCATCACTTAACAACTCATTTGGCACGGAGGATGACCAAGCTAATAGCTCTTTCAACGGTGCCGTTATGGTATTCAAAAAAAATAGGTACTTTTGCCTTTTGCCTGCTAATGAAACTTTCTGATGTTTGGTTGGTCTTTTGGAGAAATTGAGAGTGTATTATGTTTCTTTAAGCGAGATGTTGTCTAGCTTCCTCTAATTTGATTCCAAAGTTCATCTTGTTTCATTACACTTTTAATTAAATATTTAAAGCTTCATAAATTAAACTGTCTATATAAAAGAGTCCAACTAGGAATTTTGTTAAACTAAATAGCCTCATTTGATACATTAGAACCTAATGAATTAATGTCTGTTTAGTAACCTGTGTAATCTGCTGGATTACTCTTTGAATTGTTCGGCCGCTAACCTTTATTTACGTTTTCATACAGTTCATTTGTTATGGAGTGCTTGAGAGAGTTTTATTCCTCATATGATGATACTCTCTTAAGATGGAATGGAGCTGAACTTCTAACAAGAACTGCTAAAAGGTTTTGGAGCCATGAGAATAATTCTGATAAACATCTGGAATTGAAGATTCAACCTTCTTCTATGTTCTTCCCAATAAGTCCTGAAGACATCATCAGGTAATCTTTGAGGTGCACTGTGTTTGTTTTATCACGTCTTCAACTCTTCATGTTCCAATCATGTGAATTCCGTGCTCATCTATCTATGCATATGGTACATGTAACTTAGCTGTGTGATAGGGAGCAGTATTTATGTGTGACTTTGTCTTGTGCCTGTCTTCCATACTGACTCCCGTATTGGTTCGATATTAGGTTTGCTTGAAAAAAGTTATGCATATTTCCGGTCCCTAGCTGTTGGGTTCTATACTCTTATAGTCTTATGCAATTAGAATGACTTCTTCAACCTGCTTCCACTTGGCATCAGTAGTTTGTTTTGAAATATGGCCAAATACTTGAGTGTGCATATATTGAAAGCTCCATAATGAAACTATCATCTTCACCAAATACCAGGCCCGTAGTCATTTGTAATGACTTCCATGAATATGGAAATTAGATAACATGGTCATTGAGTCATGGATTCTCATCTCTCTACCATTGATGCCTATACACGGGACATATATTTTAGGGTTCTATCATGACTTTGCTTTTTCATTCTTTGTTACTCAGTTGTGTTTCTACCTCAATCCTGTTTTGTTAACAGATATTTCGCAGCGCCAGCTGATGAGACTTCAAGAGCTCAGCAATATGTTCTCCTCCTAAAGATTTTGGATGGGTCATACACATTCCATTTTTGGAATGGTATAACATCTGCACTTGTTCCAGAGCCTGACAGCTTGGTAGCAAAGCTTCTTAATCACCACTGCATTCATTGTCTCGATGTATTATGAATTTGGTACTGTGTTCTTATTTTTCTATTCACATGGAGGTCCAACTTTCTTATAACATCCGGTCCTTCACCGAAAAACAAGCTCCTGTTCTGCCGTGCCTTATCGTCACACTTAACAATCGGCATGTTTGAGCCTTTGAGGAGGAGCTAAGAGTATACTGAATATGTTTGAGAATGAGCTGAGCTATAAGGTGAGGAGAAGCTGCCAAGAAATCACAGAAGGAACATGAAGAGATCTGAAAGAAACTTTTTCGATGCATACTGAGAAATGTTAATTACTTCAGAGCAAAAGAAATTGGCTGTGAGTTGGATTATGCCCAGAATAAGAAAGGGCCAACTCATTTCTTTGTTCTCAAATGTATCATCTCATGTATAACAATAGATAGTTCAAAATATAGCTATCTTACTCCAACAGCCCAGAGGAAGACTTCACAACACATTCTATTTTAAGGATTGATATTTGCAGTATGTTTTAGAATACAACTGTAGTTTCATATGACAGATGACCCAAATAACTGTATTTGTTTGCACAGGCTTCATTGCTTCCAACTTGCCCAAATACATCACTGGCGTCCACTTTAAGTGCTAGCACTGACACTTTTAAGCTACCCACGTGTTAAAAGATGGTTAGCCATCACAAGCATGTGAGTCAACATGGACCCTACTGATAATGATTGATGACACCAAATATAGTCTTGATTCATGAATTCAAAGAACTCCTTGAAGCTTTGCTTGACTTTTGAGGTTACTTAAAAAAGCAAAAAACAGTAGTACAAACTAGTGGCATGATCTTTTGCATACCCAGACAAAATCTAGTGAAGATACAAAAGATTTACTCTTTCGAGGTACGTACATGCACTTCCATCATTTAACTTCGTTTTGTACAACATGTTTGTTTAATGGAAGAGTTAGAGTTAAGTGGATGTGTTTAGTTATACCAGTAGAAGAAGACACAGGCTTGAATCTTCAAAGTCTTGTTCTTTTCTGCTGCTGCCAATATTGTAGCTGTTCTTTACATGGTTGCAAAGTGTAAGAAGAGACATAAAGGCAATGGAACTTGATGTTGTGATGTTTTAAAAGACTTAAAAATATGTTCTTGATTAAAATTTGAACACAGAGAACATTGGGATTACTTGAAGATACACAACCCAACACACACAGACACAGACACAAAGGAAATTCTACTAGGCAAAATTGTTTATGAGAATATATCTTGATCTTCTTAAGGAACTTGAGATTTTATAATATACTTGAGACTGGAAAGTTAGATGTAATGATTGTGGTTAGTTAATAGGAAAAAAGAATCTTAATCTAATGTATGATGGTAATGGTAGTTGGGGCTGTTACAACAATTCCTTTCGAATTTTACAAAAGATTAATTGGATTAAACTGATAATGTTGTTTGAAGGTCTTGGTGAAATAGATGAGGTCCTATAATCTCCCTTTGAAGTTTGAAGTCATATTAGTCTATCATTCTGAGCTCAAACAGTTTAGGCTTGCTGATTCCCTTGATTCTTTTATATATTTTTCAGAAAATTTTTTTACATGGAAATGATCCACACACAAAAGTAGTTTATTACTCGTCAAATTTGAACCAGATATGTTTAACTCTTTGCCATATTTTTTTTTCAACTTCAATTTCTATGATTTGCCTTATGTTATCGGTTAGATCATCTGTTCTACCCTTCTACTCTGTGTGTATGAATATATCTTTGAGAAAATTAGAGTGCAGTTTGGTATACGCAACAGATATTAAGTCCTAGCATTATGCGCCATAACTCAATATGTTTCAGTAGCTGTACAGTATTACCCTACACTATCTAATATATGTTTGGAAGTTATACTGATAATTTGATGGTTTACTAACCACTTCAATAGTGTGAAGGGCCAAGGATAAGCTTGTTTCTGTTACACAATTACTCACTAAATGCAATAAATTATTGTTCAGAGTAGTAGAGTGATGACCCTGTTTTTGATATTTAGCACTTTTATTCCCTAATCCCCTGAAAGTCCCTTTCCCCGGTGAAGGACCCAAGATCTTGGGCACAACCTCCCCTAGTCTTCACCAGTAAGCCACTGGACACCAGATAATTTGTTATCACTATTCTTATATACCGTTTTCTTTCTTATGTTTTGACTAACACTGTGTATATGTTAATCTTCTTCAGCCAACCTTTCGAATGGCTCGCACAGCTATGGATGAGACAACAGATTCTGGTGCTTTCAAGCGAACCCCCTCAACGTTCCGAAACTTTATTTCAAAGGATCCAAAATCTCCTTTCCCAGCAGAGTCTGGAAGATATCATTTGTATATATCTTATGCTTGCCCTTGGGCAAGTAGGTGCCTTTCATACGTGAAGATTAAGGGGCTTGAAAAAGCAATCGATGTCACGGTAAATAACATATTAAATTGGTAAGTTTTGCATGTGTTGTTATTATGTTAAACATCTTTGTATTCATTCTGGTGCATAGGTAGTCAAACCAATATTTGAAAAAACAAAGGAGACTGATGATCATATGGGATGGGTCTTTCCTGCTTCAAGCACTGAAGAACCAGGAGCCGAACCTGATCCGTTGAATGGTGCGAGAAGTGTTAGAGATCTATATGAGCTTGCCAGTACAAACTATTCAGGAAAATATACAGTTCCAGTATGTTTGTATCCTGTTGTTTACTTCTTGTTTTTGGCATGTTTTTTCATGTCCCTTTCTGCATTTTTATTGAGAACAGTGTCATTTGACAGGTTTTATGGGATAAGAAACTCAAAACAATAGTAAACAACGAGAGTTCCGAGATAATGCAAATGTTCAATACAGAATTTAATGATATAGCAGAGAATGCAGCTTTGGATCTTTCCCCTGCTGACTTGCAAGCTAAGATTGATGAGGTTAATGAGTGGATATATGATGGGATAAACAATGGTGTTTACAAGTGTGGATTTGCTAAGAAACAACAACCCTATGAAGAGGTAATCATCTCCAGAAATGATTTTAAATCATGATACATTCTTCCTCTTAAGAAGTGTTAATTAAGCTTAATCCTGTGCGAAATGTGTGCAGGCTGCAGAAAAGTTGTATCAAGCTTTGGACAGATGTGAGGAGATACTCAGCAAGCAGCGGTATATATGTGGGAATTTACTGACTGAAGCTGATATCCGGTTGTTTGTCACTCTGATTAGGTTCGACGAGGTATGTGTCAGTCTCCAACTGAAGGCTTTGCATAATTGGCAGTGTGAGACGACGATTTGCATGTTTCTTTGCATAATATACTTAATTAAAATTTTTTTAGTCCTTTAAGGCAATGGCATGTTTGACTTACAAGTCTTAGGTAAAGAGATGGTCTTAGTTATCAGTGATCGATTTAATTTTCTCCCTCCTCAAATACATGAAGTTTTATAGTTTATATTAGCAGAAGTATGATAGTACATTTTGTTCCCCATTCTGACAGATTCTTGTTTACGTTCCTGCAGGTTTATGCAGTTCACTTCAAATGCAACAAAAAGCTCCTTCGTGAGTACCCGAATTTGTTCAACTACACCAAAGACATTTTCCAAATCCCAGGCATGAGTGATACAGTTAACATGCAACACATCAAGAAACACTACTACGGAAGCCACCCAACCATCAATCCATTTGGAATCATCCCTCTTGGTCCTGAAATAGATTTTTCTTCTCCCCATGACAGGCAGAGATTTAGTTCTTAATATGTGTAATAAAAAATGACGCTGCTCAGTTTTTTCAAAGCTCATGTGTTGTTTTGGGTCAAGTACAATGCAGATATACCCAAGTTTTTTATGTTCAGTTTTCTGGAATAATCAGGTACTTAAATCTTCATATATGTTCTGTGACTTTCCTTTGTGTGATCAAGCTGATGTTACATCTGATGTAAATTATTTTACCTCATACTTCCATAGTTCCATCTACCTATTTTTAGAACATGTAACGTGAGAGACTCAAGCAATGTGCGCTTGTTCCTTGCCAACTTCATGTCAGACTATAATAAAAGGAGGCAATCCAAGGTGGGAATATATAGCTAGCACCTCCTATATATATAAAATATAACACAGGCGGGGCTGTCCTCAAACTACTTCACACAATTAGAAATTTGTATACAATCTGAATTGTCTTAATGTCTTATTTTATCAAATATCAGACACCTCATTTCATATATTATATATTCATTTGTCTTACATCATGGGATATGATGTTGCAAGTTATACGGTTTCTCAGGTACATATAGAGCTGGAATACGAATTATCTAGCAAACATGACAGATTAACAGTCCAACATTCATTTTAGCAAACATTTTGTTTTCTTTTGTTTTGGCCTGGGCTACCACGAGTATATCCTCATAGGGACGAGGGTTTGGAGACCATTAACAAACACCGAAAATAAAAAACAAAAGAAAGTTTGTTTTTTATTTTCGGACCGTTGGATCTCATCCATATGAGGATATTCTTGGGCTAAACGAACTCGTTTGTTTTACTTATAGCAAGTCCAATGGGGGGTTATATGGGTTGCTAAAGGCAAATATAACACCCCAACGTGCTGCTAAAAGGGTCTTAAATTTGGAAGGAGTCAAAAAACCCAGCCAAAATTAACACCTTCGCTAGCAGCTACTATAATAAGTTTGGGAGATGGACGACATAGTTTTTGCCGTCCGTGTGTTATTATAAAATGGATAAAATAAAATGTTATAATACGCATAAAGTTGGGCATAACATAAATAAATTTTTTCTAAATTATGTTGGACGGTAACAAATAAAAATAATTTACCAAACCAAGTTTTTGAAAATGAAAACATAATATCATTGTATACAATACAAGTTGAAGAGATGCAGTAGTTGTTGTTAGAGACATAACAAACTAATTAAAAACATTTGAAATCGAAAAAACATCGCCCCTCTATATTTACGAATATGAAAAAAAAGTTTTTAATAAGTAAATGAAAATGCAGATAAGTGGTTCTAATTTTGGAATCATAGATTAAAAAAATAGTTTTTTTTATAACTAAACTAAAGTGCAAAGAGGTGACGTAGTTTTATTATTATTATTATTATAAAATGGATAAAATAAAATGTTATAATACGCATAAAGTTGGGCATAACATAAATAAATTTTTTCTAAATTATGTTGGACGGTAACAAATAAAAATAATTTGCCAAACCAAGTTTTTGAAAATGAAAACATAATATCATTGTATACAATACAAGTTGAAGAGATGCAGTAGTTGTTGTTAGAGACATAACAAACTAATTAAAAACATTTGAAATCGAAAAACATCGCCTCTATATTTTACTGAATATGAAAATAAAGTTTTTAATAAGTAAATGAAAATGCAGATAAGTGGTTCTAATTTTGGAATCATAGATTAAAAAAATAGTTTTTTTATAACTAAACTAAAGTGCAAAGAGGTGACGTAAATTTTTATTATTATTATTATTATAAAATGGATAAAATAAAATGTTATAATACGCGTAAAGTTGGGCATAACATAAGTAAAATTTTTCTAAATTATGTTGGATGGTAACAAATAAAAATAATTTGCCAAACCAAGTTTTTGAAAATGAAAACATAATATCATTGTATACAATACAAGTTGAAGAGATGCAGTAGTTGTTGTTAGAGACATAACAAACTAATTAAAAACATTTGAAATCGAAAAAACGTCGCCCCTCTATATTTACGAATATGAAAAAAACGTTTTTAATAAGTAAATGAAAATGCAGATAAGTGGTTCTAATTTTGGAAGGTGGCGTAGATTTATTATTATTATTATTATAAAATGGATAAAATAAAATGTTATAATACGCAAAAAGTTAGGCATAACATAAGTAACTTGATAAAAGTATAACACATCATCAAACTTAAAAAAAACTAAGTTTGATGGTTTGAGATGATTAACAACTGGATGCAAAAAAAATAGACGATTAACAATTTAATTGTTTTTAGTTTAATAAGAGATGTCTGTAAAATATAAGTTTATCTTTATTGATTTGTTTACGTTATTTCATATGATCCCAACTTTTTCTTTTTGTCTTTCTTAAATAGTCTTCACACAAAATTGAAACTTCAATTGATTAATTTAACAAAAAATTGCAAATAGAGAGAGAGAATGTAGAATAATTATACACCAAATAAAACAAATATAGAAAGAATGAGAGATTATAGGGAAAAACCATAAAAGGCAAAAATATGATATAGGTAAGATTGAATTGTTGGCGTTATATATACTTGATTATTTGTTATAGGGCAATGAAGAACTTTAATAAGTTATAAAAGCGTGCTACTTTTTGTTGGAGAAGGCGAGGGAACCGAAGGAGTTTAAGTGTTTAACACTACTTTAACAAATAAAAAAATTTGTTATAAAAAAAAAATATTTGTGGGGGAGACTATTCAAAAAAGAAAAAAATAAAATGTTAGGATCAATTTTTACAATAATTGTTATCTTCTAAATTTTTTGTTATAAAAAAAAATTTGTGGGGGAGACTATTAAAGAAAGAAAAAAGAAAATGTTATGATCAATTTTTACAATAATTGTTATCTTCTAATTTTTTGTTATAAAAAAAAAATGTTTGTGGGGAAGACTAACCACCTAATTGCCAACCACAAATGAAAAACTAAGTACCATTTACACAGGAAGTTCTAGCACAAGCTAACCAGCTAACCACCTAATCAGAAAAACAGTGTCGGAGGGTAAATCTCTTCTTCTTCTCGTTGTCCTCTAACTATTCTTTGATAAACTCGTTGTATGAAATTTCCCAATAACTTCAGTGAAACAAGAATGGCTGTTATCAGAATAAGACAGTCCACTCACCCATTCGAGTGACTTTTTGATTTGTTGCCAAAATGAAAGTGGAGGTGGAGGTGGAGGTGGAGGTGGAGATGGAGATGGAGATGGAGGTGGAGGGTGTTGATAGTACTAGAGTGAGGGTGAGGAAGAGGGTGAGGAGTTTCATTGAAAGGAAAGGTGATGACCAACACTTTTGATGTTCTTTACAATTTATCTAAAAAAACAATAAACTAAAACTTCAACTTAACAACTTGCATCATATGTAATATAAAAATATATATTATTTTATAATAAAAAATATATATAAAAATATATTTTTTTATTTATTATATATATTTGAAAATTATAAAAAAATATATAATAAAAAAAAAAAAAAAAATATATAAATAAAGAAATATATAAATAATATTTATTTTTTTATTATATATATTTGAAAATTATAAAAAAAAAAAAATAATAAAAAAAATAAAATAAATATATAAAAAAAAATAATATATAAATAATATATTTTTTATATTTTTATATATATTTGAAAATTATAATAAAAAATATATAAATAAATAAATATATAAATAATATTTTTTTTTATTATATATATATATATACAAATATTTTTTTTTATTATAATATTTTTTTTATTTATAGTTATTTTTTATAATTTTCAAATATATATATAAAATAAAATAATATATTTTTTATATTTTTTTATATATATTTTTTATATTATAATATTTTTTTATAATTTTCAAATATATATACTAAATAAAATAATATAATTTTTTTTATTATAAAATAATATTTTTTTTTTATATTATAATATTATATTATTATTATTTATAGTTTTTTGATAATTTTCAAATATATATAATAAATAAAATAATATATTATTTATATATTTCTTTATTTTTTATATAATTATTTTATTATTATTATATAATTATTAATTTAATCTTTTTTATATATTTATTAATTCAAAAAAATTATTAATTTATTTTTCAGTCGCTTAAAAAAAACGAAAATGCTGAGTTGGCAATGCTGAGGTGGAAATGTTGAGTTGGTAGAAAATGCTGATGTGACATGCCAAGTGGAAAATACAAATAAAACGAAATTGAAAAAATAATGACACATCATCACTTAACTGACTGAACTTAACGGATTGTTATTTTTGTTAAATCGGACATAGTACATTGATACGTTTGTGAAAAAAAATTCTATGTTGATACAAGTGTTAATAGGACCTAAGTACGTTGCATATTTATGTATTTAAACCCTACAATCTATGTTCTCATGAATTGCAGAGCTTTTAGTAATAGACAACAGACCGAGCTTTTAGTAATAGACAACAGGCCAAATGCTTTCAGTTATGCTGAGTTGAGAACTGCAACAGAGGACTTCAGTCCAACAAATAAGTTAGGAGAGGGAGCATTCGGACCAGTTTACAAGGTAATATAGAAAGAAGTTGGCTATAATTGGTGCAACATACACGTGTATGTGCATTATAGTATTCATCTGAGTGGCCATCTAATGGCTTGTACTGGTTGAATTGTTATTTACTTATCTTACGGCATGCTATCGATGGTAGAGAAATAGTTGTGAAGAAACTCTTGGTAACTTCGCACCACGGGAAGAGTTAGTTTGTAGCGAGGGTTTCCATCATTTCTCGCAGCGGCAACATCGCAACCTTGTGAAACTGTATGGATCTTGCATTCAGGAGAGAACAAACTTCTTGTTTATGAGTACCTAAGAAATAAAAGCCTCGATCAATCACTCTTTGGTAACAATCTGAAGTAAAGTAATACTTTTTCTTATTGTTATTGTTATTGCTAAAAGAATATCATTCCAATCGATCGCTTTAAAAAGGTCTTAAATTTGGAAGGAAAGAAAAAACTCAAAAAAGTTAACACCTTCGCTAGAAATTTCTATAATAATAAGTTTGGAGACGGACGACATAGTTTTTGCCGTCCGTGTGTTAAATTTCAACGGACAGCAGAAACTATGCCGTCCGTCCAAAAAAATAATACACGGATGGCAGAAACTATGTCGTCCGTATCATTTAGCACTTCAAAACAGAAAACGCGATTGGATTGGTTTTTTGATTTTGGGATGCCAAATTTGGTTGAGCAAGACTACGTGACAAACAGCCCAATTTAACAGCTCTCCATTGGACTTGCTCTCAATGTCTCTTTCAACAACAACCAGTCAAACCACACACCGAACCCCATCCGACGTGTCTTTTAGTGAGTTTGCACACATGCAACTCGCGAGGTGTATTATTATTTACTTGCACGTGAGATTCACGTGATGTTAAAGGGTGGTAGTTAGAGATACGTAACAGATTATATGATCAACGGTTCAGATTAATTGAAAGCACCATGACATCTTCTTCTCTTCTTCTTCTTCTTCTTCTTGGCCATTTTTTTTCTTGTGTCTGTTTTTTTGTTTTGTTTCTTCATCACACATAACTTTTTTTTATCTCTTTCTTCCTTTCTACATTTCATTCATTTTTCTTAGATCTCTTTTCCACCTAAAACAACTCCCCAGGACACCTTCTTTTTTAAAGGTACCACCTTTATTTTTATAGTCAAATGTAAATGAATGGCCTTGTTTATAAATGTGTGATTATGTTTCCATTGCTATAAAGTTATTTTATTTTTTGGATAAATTGTGTAAATAAATATGTGAAATTTTATACTAGTTGTCAATTTTTGATGAATATATGACTTTGGTGTTATGAAAAAATGCCCATCCTTGAATTTGAATGAGTGGTTTTTGTATGTTTAGAGTAATGTATGGCTAGTTTCCTTTTAAACAATTGTCATTTGTGCATAGAAGAAGAGTCAGTAGAATGTATCTAATGTTGGGACTTGGGGTGAGGTTAGATTGCATGTTGATCACACTAAATGTTTTAGTTTGCGTAGGGTAGCTGAGCTGTTTGGTAGTATTCTAGGATGAGAGATCTACTATAAAATGTAAGTCCAAGATAGACTACGGCATCATTTGTGATACTCTATGTGGAGGGACAAGTTCTTCAAGTTATTCAATTGCCCAATTGAAAGATTAACAATCTTTTGTAAGATGGCACAAAATTGTGTTTGCGTTTTTGCAATCGACAGTGATCTTTTGTGTGTGCGTGTGTGTGCATGAATGTGTGATATAGTTAAAATCAGAACCGACAACATTTACAAGTCATAAATTAGTAACTGGGACGTACATTTATTTAGGTATTTACATAGTTTATATAAGATAAGGAATCTTCGTTTTGATAATATGGTAATTAACTCATCAGTGAGATGATAAGTTGATAAAATCAAGATCCCAAAACATGCTCTCAACTTCAGAAATCAAGAACTTCATTCTTGTTGTCGCCCTCCTCATTGTACACTTTTTCATTCGAAGTGTCTTAGGAATCTGTCTCGTCCTTTTAAGTTCAGGTTCATGTACATCTCTGTCGTTTTGTGTCTTGTAGTTGGAGCATATCTTACATTATATGTTTCAACTTCTTCAACATCTAACCAAGTAATAAACTTATTTTGATGTCTGAGATATTTTGTCGAAGTTTTTGCAAATGGTCGCTAATTCAATCTTTTACGTCTTGCAAATCATAGGATTCAGGATAGATATGGTAATGATGTACTCATGTGCTTTTTTGTTGTGAGTTGTGACCGCGTAATTCTAAAATATTTGGCGAGTACAGGGTTATGTATCCACTTTATTCCTCCTGAGAATGTATCAAAGCCTTTAGTAAACATTTCCGTTTTATATACAAAGTTTTCTGTGTTTTTGTCTGAAAAACAAGCGGACCATCTCCTTGGTCTAAATTTCTTAAAGTTATCTGGTGTAATCAATAACTATGGTGGTTTTAGTTTGTGGCGTTTTTTTCCTTGGTTTTGTTGATTAGGCATATGGGCTCAATAAATATTATGTGATGCCGGTCTCCAAAGAAGCAGTTATGGCAATCAAATCTTACCAAGACCAGGCCGAGTTGCTGGTTAGGGATTATTTGCTAGCAGATCCGTTCATCCCGTACACATCAGTCCTCGGCGGTATATTCGCTTGCAAGATGGTAAGAACTCAACATTCACTTTGTACATTCTAATTAATTGATGGAACACCAGGTATTAATTAAGATTAAAGATTCCGAATTTTCCTTTCCTGAAACCAAATTGAATATGTTGTTTGACTTGAAAATATCTTTTGTCACTCACACTTTAAGTGTTTTGAAACTCAAATACCTGTCCATTAGTCATATTTAGACCACTTCCTTATTTGGACCGTATATATGTTAATTTCTCCTTCCACTTTTGAATTTATAACTTGAATAGTAATTTACTTATCTGGTACACCAATGATATTGTTTACTTGGAGTAGGCGTACTTAAAATAATCTAGGTTACATTGACACGGATACGGGGTGTCGGATACGGCAAGCAGTTGAAGATCGACACGGATAGGAATAATTAATTAATTTTTTAATAATTATAAATTTATTAAATAAGATGGTAAATCAGAAATTCGAGGTAAATTAAATACAATATGTGTCCGACACAGACACGTGGATACGTATCCGACACAGATTTTTTTCAAAATATGGCGTGTCCATGTAACCTAGAAAATAATATATCTCACTATTTCCAATTATATGTTCCAATGTGGTTTTTATTCTGATCATTAGCATTTTTGAAATCCCAAAGTGGTGTGAGATCTTACAACTATCTATGAATATGTTGTCCTCTTTAAATTGGTTATGGATTTCTTGTAAATACTCATTGGTTTTATCTGATTGTTACTTCTACCAGGTTTATGAGCTTGCACAACTGATTAGTTCACTCTATTTCAAGAGCTATATTAGCCTCACAAAAATTCAGCGCGTTGAGTGGAACAACCGGTAATTATTTCAGCTGAATTTTTTGATTTTATTCCTTTTTTAGCTTGCAATAATATTTGCTGGAAATGCCAAGTGTCCGTTAAAAGGTTTAGATGACTTTAATTGTGTTTTGGTGGGGGTGGTGCCCCAACCAACCTTAGTATGGGTGATGCAAACTCCATCACAAGTTTGCCCCCACACTGAAACTACAATGTCTAATCCTGTACAAGAAGTTGTCCATTATCGTGACTTTTGAGCTATGATACCCCTTTTGGAACCCATGATTGAACACAATTAAAATAAACTTGTCTCTCGAACCTGTGATACGGAATGCTGTTAAACTAGTTTTGTTCAGCAATCTTATTCTTTATCTGAAGCGCACCCTCAAAGATCTTTTAGTTCATTCTGACTTTCTATTTACTATTTGTGCAGGTGTATCTCTACTCTTCATGCCTTCTTTATTACAGCGATGTCATTATACTTTGTTTTCTTCTCAGAAATGTATTCTGACCATCGACTTGCTGGTATAGTTACATTCCGAAGCTCACCACTTTCTACTTTCACGCTTGGGGTAAGGATTTTGTGTATCAATTTCAAGATCTTATATATCAAGGCTACAACATGTGTTGCTGTCCAAGCAAAGGAATTTATTAATTTTAAAACCCTTTTTTCTTCCCACTTTTAATGTCCATTACTAACATGATGATCTTTTTTGGAAGATTTCTGTAGGGTACTTCTTAACAGACCTTGGGATGATTTTGTGGTTTTATCCTTCTCTAGGTGGGATGGAATATGTGAGTACATATTCTTAACTGAAAACAAGTAACATTGTCTCTATAATTAGACATAATTGTACTAGGTGAGGATGCAAAAGGGAAGAAGAATATAAATTTGGTTAAAACTGATTTTGATTTTGAGTTTGAATTGCTGATTGTTATTTGCTTATGATGTTAAGTGTTTATGTTTCAGGTTTTGCACCATCTTCTTTCTGTTATAGCAGTAGCATACTCTTTGCTATTTGAAGAGGGGCAACTTTACACTTTCATGGTTCTCATATCTGAGACGACAACCCCTGGAGTCAATTTAAGATGGTAATTTTGGATGAATTATATGATATTTAGCTGTAACCTGTATCAATTTGGTCTTGAACTCCAGTCATCTTTTCGGCTAATGAAGGTATCTTGACACTGCTGGGTTGAAGAGGTCCAATGCATATCTCATTAATGGTGTTGTGATGTTCTTTGCTTGGCTGGTGAGCTAGCTCATTGTAATTTTTGTTTGGTTCATGTTAATGAATGGACCTACTTTGCGAATACAAGTTGTGTGTTACTCAAAGTGTTTATTTCTTGCAGGTTGCTAGGGTGCTTCTATTTGCTTACCTGTTTTATCATGTATATTTGCATTACAAACAGGTAAGTTCTCAATTTGAAGCTGTAATATTAGGGACAAGAACCAGCATAAATATTGACTTTCTTTGTAATGTAAGACCTAGTATTCTATTTAGAGAAAGCAAGCTACATTTGGCTGACTACTTCTGTTAGGTGTCACTATAGAATTTTTGCTAGCAAGACGTTTGATACGTTGCAGTCGAGGTGAACCTGTAAGGAACCTGCTGGCAGGTTATAGAAAATGCACCCACCATTTAGACAAGATTAATCTCTATGTTTCTGTGCTTTTGGATTCTAAAAATATTAAATAGTGTAAAGGTGCTATAAAGGAGTGATCTTACCATATGTAAGCATGGCTAATCAAAGAAGGTTTTCTATAGGACAGTCTGTCGAAATCCTCCATTTAGGGAAAAAACCTTCCTTGACATGGAACTAGCTATCCAGCTTGCTTGTATCTAAGTGATGGTTCTTAAGTATGTGTTTGTGTATATATCTACATCGTAGCTGTAGCCTTGTAATGCTGGTCTGATACTATAGTCTGATTAGATACTTATGTGTTCATCATACTTAGATAAGTTGGGGGTTGTTCATTTGTTCTTCTCCTTTATATCTCAGGTCCAGCGGATGCATGCTTTTGGTATTTTCTTGGTACTTGTAGTGCCGTTGGTGCTGTCTATCATGAATTTGATGTGGTTCGGTAAGATATTAAAGGGACTGAAGAAGCAATTGGCAAGAGGCAGTGAGCATACTTATACAGAAATACTACCTTTGTTTTTTTGTCCCTATCATCATCTGTCCCTGTATTTAGGGTGTATGATGCCTGTGCAAACCTTTGTCGTTACTGTATAAAATGCTTTGAGGAAAGAAGGATAGTTTAGCTAACTGTTCAGCTAGATAGGAAGACTTGGCAACCATGGGTCATGGAATTTAAATGTTGTAAATCAAAGTACATATATACTGTTCTTGTTAGAATAACCCTCTTTTGCTTGAGCTTAAATTACATGTACTTCTTACTGGTTGCTAGTTACTTTCCGGCTTACCAGCACCCATTTTGCCCGCAATGCTGAAGGTTGGTCTGAGCGATTGGCAT
Source organism: Coptis chinensis (assembly GCF_015680905.1). Lineage (NCBI taxonomy): Eukaryota > Viridiplantae > Streptophyta > Magnoliopsida > Ranunculales > Ranunculaceae > Coptis > Coptis chinensis. Next base: position 84,494,323 of record NC_141464.1, read on the forward strand.
GCTACATAGTCTGGACACAATGAAATGCACTTGGGTCTTGTATGTTTAGATCTCAATGCAATACACCTGCAGCTCTTGCACAGAAATCAGATAATTTATCAAGCCCTACTGCTCGCTCAGATTAACTGTCCTGCCCATTATTGGACCCAAGTTATTATATAATAATAGGCTAAATCTATGGTGCGCGAGATGTATGGTGTGCCATTACATCTCGGCCACTCATACTAAGGGGTGCGTGTGTATTTAATGGCAAAAGTACTGATCCAAAGGCCCATATTACCTGCGCACCATACGGGGCACTGAAGACATGCTCATAATAATAATACTGGACCTCTTTTCCTAGTCTCATTGTTTTCTAGGCTTCAAGGAAAACTCCTCAACTGGTTTGACGCAGGAACAGGATTTGTTCAGCAGGCTCCCAACTTTTTAGTTTGTTCTTGTGGAAGCCAGGACACTGATACCTTCTTACAAAGCTGTTAATAGCTTTTCTGTTACTGTATGATCAATTGAAACGATACCATCTTATTATTAAATATTTATAGCTACAATCGATCTGAACTGATGAACAACGTTTATTTGGTACAATTATCCTCGCAAAAAATCAGAACTCAATCAAATTCCTTACCTGATATAAGTGTTCGTTGGCATGGACAACACTTTCCTTCTTCGTTGAAAAAGTAGAAGATGAAATAATGATGGATTAAGAGCTTATAATGGCTTATCAATAGAAGTACCAAATCAACATCTCTGAAGAAAAATGATAGAGACTTTGTTTAACAATGCTGCACACTTGCACCCTACTTTATGATCACTTTGAAGCCTTCGGGATTTTGTCTGAAACCAACGCAAAAATTGAAGTAGCAAGACCATTAATTGCATGAACTAGACCACTAACAGCTTCTTTATCATTTTCAACTTTAGACTCCTCCATTTTCAGTTTCCTTTCCTGCACAGAAAGATATTCCCTATGCCTTTTTTCCTCTTTCTCTTCACATGATTGAATAGCTTCTGCAATAATAGTAGCACCCCTTGAGATTGCAGAATCAAGTCCTTGTTCATTTGAGTTGCTATCAGTGCTGTTTCCCTCTCCTCTTTTTCTTCTTTTAGCTGGTGAGTCTGGATACTCAGTAGTGTAAGAATCTGAGCTATCACATATCTCCAAACGAGTAAAATATAGAATCAAAAAAATCAACACTATCTGACATAATCATAACATGTGAGAGAAACCAGTCAACTGTCATTTTTAAAAAATGAAAATAAAAGGGAATGCCAAGTTTTAAGAAATAAGTGCAATGAAAACCCTTTGATGACTAGATTAAAATCAACATTTTGAGTAGGATAAAAACTAATAATGACTTAGATGCATGTCCTACAATATTGGAATATGCATGTTCAGGACAATGTAATGCAGAGTCAAGCTAAGCAATGCATTGAGAAAATAATAATGTTCCCCAAACACACACATATATACACAGTGAAATAGAAGGTGAGGAGACAGATCGAATGGTTTGTACCTAATATGAGTAATTGCTGAGAATGTGGTGGGCATGGTGGTAGTGGCAGTGGTGGTGCTAATGCTGTTGTTGGATCTGAGGTGTGGTGTGGTAGTAGTGGAGGTAATGAAAGCTGGACACTAGTCATTGGTCTCTCTAGTACATAACTCATAATAGAAGCAGACCCACCACACAATTTCTGAACACCTCTCTTCTCCACAACATCCACTAGTGCTTCATATATCTGAGACAGCATATTGGTAGGCAAGTTCCTGTCTTTCCTTTCATGCTTTTCCAGTTTCCAGTAAGACCCAACATCTCCATTTCCTATCTCAGCTATTTTACTCTCGTAATCTCTAACTTTCTTGTAGTCTCTCATCAAATTATCCCACTTGTCATTGCACTGGTTTTGGCTTCTTAAGCATCCATTACTCCAACAGTAATCTTCAATCCATTTCCATCTTAGCTCTGCAGGTCTACTTCTTCCTTCACTATCTTCAGTAGTTCTCTTCATTCTCCTCTCTTCATCCATCTTCTTTGCTGTTATCAGAATCATTGTCTCATGAACTGTCCAGTTTCCCTTCCTATATTCCCTAAGTATAGAGCCATGACCAGCCATCATTTCTGAAACTGCAAAAAGACTACCAAGTCATGAAGAACTTAACATCTACACTAGTTATTTAAAACCTGATGTAGTGACCTTTTATCTGTCTTTTTTTGCACTTTTCTCGAGCTTTCATTGATGTGAAAACTTTGTTGTTTCAGCTTTATAGATCTCACCTAGAATGCTACTTCATTCTAGTAGAGAGACTACTAGACCGTCTATCTTAATATGAATGAAAAAACTTACAACATCTTTATCCATAAAAGAATGAATAACAAAAGCACTTCTCTCACAAACTTTCTTGCATTTCCTTCCTTTTCTTTTCCTAACTTTTTGAGCTTAGATTCCACTTAGGATCTTCATATCTTCAAAGTTCAAACTACTAATGTAACCCACACTGTTCCTATAAAGTAGATAAAGCTAAGAAAGGAATGAAGATAAAAAGAGAGAAAGGTAGAGGGGTATCAAAGTATCACTTGTAACAAGTTCAGAAAACAAGCACACCCTTGTATGAAAAAGACAATCAAATCCGTCAAAATATAATAAAAAAATAATGTCATGCACGTGAGACAGAGATTAGGGAGAGAATTATATGGGAAAATCAGAAATATACAAGTAAGGAGTAAAAGGATGTGTGGTGATGCTGCATGTTGGTGCCATTGAATGACAATACAATGAACACACACTGATACACTGAACCAACTATTTCCAATCAGAGTGGTCTAGCCAGGCCACTTGCTGGTTGGTCACCTAATCATGGCCTGGGCCATTTAAGTTTATAAAATTATATTTCTTCATAGTTTGTATGCAATGAACACACACTGGTAGCTAGGACTTAGCCACTGTGTTGGAAGTTGGAACTGACCCAGAGTGATCCCCAAAACTCGATCATCAAGTCCAAACTAGCTGAGCTAGCCAGCTATAGGCTTTTGGTGCTCAACAGCTCAAGCAAATTGCAACTACTAGTGTATTCACTGTATTGTAAATATGTACCATGAGATTTGTGAATAACACAAGGTTTACGTACACCAAATTGATCTCACGAGAGGAAAAGGACAAATTTGTCTTTTTAAGGAAACATGGGTGTCAATACGGTGAAAAAGCATTCTGAAAAACACTTCAGACCTTTTGACCTTTATGGCTGTTTTTATCTTTCCAGCTAGGAAACAAGGTACAAATCCATAGTTAGCATTTGACTGATAATTTTGACCACCAATGCGTCGTTACATCATTGGGCTGTGAGTCCAGTCTGACTCGTCCCTGTCTTTCTTACTCTTTGGACTCTTGCCTGCAATCTCAGGGTACCAAATGCTGATATGGGCCTTTTGGTCAAGTTGTCCTCATTTTGAAGTCCTTCAGAAGTCCCATTAGCATGTGATCTCCATCTACGATAGCAAGTCCAATTAGGTGTTATAAGGGCTTCCATATTTGGTCTTCTGATTTGAGGACTTTGACCGATTGATTTTGATTTTTTCAACACTTTTCCACAGTAGCTATTTGGTTTTCATAATAAACGTAATTAAGGTTTTTTTTTGTGTTAAGACGCATATTTTATGATAAGTAGTCTGAAATACTTTTAACCTAAAAAAGATAATAAAAGCTACGAATTGTTTTTTCGTTAAGCATAAGAGGAGTTGTTATAAAACAATATATGGATAATAAAATGCATATTTGGGACCCCTAAATCGGAAGGAGGTTAAGTAAAAACCTCATAAGGACCTTGAGATGAATAATATGGTGTATCAACTTTGTACATGTTAGTAGAGACACGATCTTAACCCAACAATTGTTGTAGTCACAATTCAAATCTAAATAGAGTAAATTATGTAGCCGCAAGTCTTCATTATTTATAAGGTAGAACCTCCATTGGCTAGTTTTTCCCCAATGGCCACATATTCTTCGAGGAAGATGTGGGATGAAATGTGTCCTAACGATTTGGTGTCGACACCTATCACTCAGGTACCACGATGAAACCAACCTATTGAAGACATGTTGGTTTGTAGAACGTCAACATGGCATCCCAATAATTTGATTTACATGTTGTTAGAATGTAAGAAGAAATTGAGTTTTTGTTGAATTCGATTTATTAAAACTTAAAACTTAAAAGTGAATTGTTTTTTGTAATCTTGTTGCCTATCACGAGACACATTCAAATTAAGGAGAAAAACTCATCCAATGTATACATGCATGTAAGTATCGATTAATGTGTTCTCCCATTTCCTCATCTCCTTTAGGCAATACAACTCTTAAATTACATTGTCAAAAATTTAAAATTTTGAGGTGTTGAGTGGGATAAATAATCCGAGCTATATGAATTGAAAAATTGAAATTTCCTTCTCATATTGCTGCTTCCAACTTCGATAGAGAGCTTTTGTTAGGAGATTTTATAGCTTCAATACGAAATGTGGTCTCGTAAATGTTATGCTAACTCTATGTTAGCATAAAATTATTGATTTCAACATCAATTGAACATTGTTTGAATCAACGAATGTTATAGTTCTTACAATTTATAGTTACATAAATAAATTTCTTCCGATACCACCCATTTCCATTTGAGAAAAATGAACTAGTCACATACATTTATATAAGAATAAAATAGGAAGAAACAACTAATTTTAGATAAAATAGGAATATGTAATATCCAAGATAGAGTATACTCTTGAGTCTGGAATTCTGGATGGAATAGTCCACATGGTTGAAAGTTTAGATCAAGCCAAAAATCGAAACTGTGGTGAAAACTCAACCGATATTTTCCAACCCAACCCGTTTGCCACGTTAAAACATCACACGTGTAAACATCCGATTCGTCAATAACGAAGACTTTTAACAAACACCGACATTTCAAACACATATCGGACGTTCACATTACCACGTCAAAACAGCTTACGTGTCAAGTTCTAATTCGACACTAACCTTACATCAGTACTCCGTTTCGTACCATATAAATACTCATTCCTTCTTCTTCACTTTCCCCTTCCTCAAAACTCCATTACTTCTCTCTCTCAAAACCCACAACACTTTAAAAAGTTTCAATCTTTACCTCAAATCAAACTTGCCCACCATCTTAAAAACCAATGATAACATCAAAATTATATTTAATTCTCATAATTTTATTATTTTTAAGACCCTTTGAATCAGAATCAGCTGTTTCAAGTGTAGATCTTGGTTCAGAATCGATGAAAGTAGCAGTAGTGAATCTAAAACCAGGTCATATCCCAATATCAATAGCAATAAATGAGATGTCTAAAAGAAAGACACCATCTTTAGTCTCATTTCATGATGGGCATCGTTTAATAGGTGAAGAAGCTTCTGGAATCATAGCTAGGTACCCTAACAAAGTTTATTCACAATTACGTGACTTTATAAGTAAGCCTTTTGATTATGTTAAGAAAATAATGGATGAAAATTATTTACCATATGATTTAGTGGATAATGAGAGAGGAGGAGGAGGAGGAGTTAGTATTAGGATTGAAGATGGTGTTACTGTTTATTCAGTTGATGAGTTAGTTGCAATGGTGTTAAGTTATGGGAAAGATTTAGCTGAGTTTCATGCTAAAACTGTGATTAAAGATTTTGTTATTACTGTTCCACCTTATTTTGGACAAGTAGAGAGATTGGCATTGATACAAAGTGCTGAGTTGGTTGGGATTAATGTGTTGGCACTTATGAATGAACATTCTGGTGCTGCATTGCAGTATGGGATTGATAAGGATTTTTCGAATGGGTCTAGATATGTTGTGTTTTATGATATGGGTTCGAGTAGTACTTATGCTGCTCTTGTTTTTTTCTCGGCTTATAATACTAAGGAGTTTGGAAAGACGGTGTCTGCGAATCAGTTTCAGGTATGTTTTTTTTATTTTATGTGGATTAGTATTTACTTGATTTGATGGTAATGAGTTTCATGTTTTTAACACTTGCCTATGCAATTGTTAGAAGCATAATAGTTTAATGCCCAATCAATCCTATATTACTGTTTAAGGATGATTTTGTTGCATTGTCTGATATATATGAATTTGGTTGATATTGTATATCGTAGTATAAACGCTGTTCCCAATTTTTTTTTTCAAAGTATGTTCCATACATTGGTGAAAGACTTGTTTGTATCCTAGTTGTAACTGCAGTCTACTTAAAAGTATGTCTCGCACACTGACACAAGCATGTTTCTTAGACATTGTAGCTGTGACTTAATAAAAGAAGAGGGTACCATATAGATCCTCAGTTGTGGTTCAATTCAAACTCTGCAATTTTACCACCTTCATGCATGTGTTTGTACTTGGTGATCATGGTTATTCTTGAATTTGTTGTAGGTCAAGGATGTTAGATGGAATCCGAAGCTTGGGGGTCAAGATATGGAAATGCGCTTGGTTGAGTACTTTGCTGATGAATTTAATAACCAATTAGGAACCGGGGTGGATGTGAGGAAATTCCCAAAAGCAATGGCGAAATTGAAGAAACAGGTGAAACGTACCAAGGAAATTTTAAGTGCAAACACAGTGGCTCCAATATCAGTTGAATCTCTTTATGATGACCGTGACTTCAGGTGAGTGAAATCGTAATACCCATTTCATTGTTTCCAGATGCTTTTATTTTTCTGCTACTTACTACTTTATGGTATTAGGGGTAGTATTTAGATCTCTCTTGTCACTCAAACACACAAACACACTCACCAGCAAAGAAATGTCGTGGTTGTAGCTGTAAGGCAGATAGGTATTAATCCTCTGCTTGTAAGCGCAATGTTGCAAGTTGTCATATGAAACATCTGGAAAATGAATTTGTTTTGTGAGTTTTGTATTTCCTTACATCATAAGAAAGGTTGATTTGGATTTAATTTCAGCTCAATTTATCATGGTCATTTTTTTCCCTTTAGGAGCACAATAACTCGTGAGAAATTTGAAGAACTATGTGGAGATATTTGGGAGCAAGCACTGATCCCTGTCAAAGAAGTGCTCAGTCATTCTGGTTTGAAAGCAAATGAGATCTATGCAGTAGAGCTGATAGGTGGTGCTACTCGGGTGCCAAAGTTACAGGTACAGTTCTATATTCCACAGCCTATAACTTTTGTGTGATTGTTTATGAGTAGAACCTCATGATTGCATTTCCATGGCATGAAAGAGTTGTTTATATAAACATGCTGAAAATTGTTTTAGTTAACATGTAATCTGCACGACTGTATGAGTGTGTTTCTCCGTGTCCATGAACTTGCGATGTGTGGCAAGTCTTGTAGTTTGCGTGTGACATGATCTGTTTGTCCATATCTGTTTGTAGGCTAAGCTTCAAGAGTTTCTTGGGAGGCAAGAGTTGGACAAGCATATAGATGCTGATGAAGCTATTGTACTTGGTGCTGCACTTCACGCTGCAAATTTAAGTGATGGTATCAAGTTGAATCGTAAGATTGGGATGATTGATGGTTCTTCATATGGTTTCATGATCGAATTGGATGGGGATGGTCTTTCATCTGACGAGAGAACTAAACAGCTACTGGTTCCAAGAATGAAGAAACTTCCCAGTAAGGTAAAGCAAGAGAGTTCGATCTCTACTTCTGTTTTTAAGAAAGCACTAATTCACGCTCAAACATTATATTGGTGGCTTACACCTGACAGTGGGTTTATTTATGTTTGCTTTGTAGATGTTCAGGTCAATTAAGCATGACAGAGATTTTGAAGTTTTTCTTTTCTATGAGAGCATGGATGTGTTACCACCAGGGGTTTCTTCTGATAAATTTACTCAGTATGCCGTATCTGGTTTGTCAGATGCTAGTGAGAAGTAAGTGATCAGCAACATTTCTAAATCATAATATTCAAAATTTTCTGCATAATACCTTTTAGACATAGAGTACCCGCATGCTTCACAAGAAGCTTAGTGTTTATTTCACAAGGGCTTATGGAAATTGAGTTTTCTAATCTATTAAGGGATAAAATGTAATTATATATACTTTTTGATTGGTAAACAGAAAATTAGAAATGAGTGATATGCGATTTTAATGCCATATTGTCTTTTATATCCAGGTATTCTTCTCGTAATCTTTCCTCTCCAATCAAGGCAACTTTACATTTCTCTCTCAGCCGAAGTGGAATACTTTCTTTATCCAGGGCAGATGCTGTCATTGAAATTTCGGAATGGGTGGAAGTTCCTAAAAAGAATTTGACTGTGGATAATTCCACTAACGTTACTCCTAATATATCAGTTGAAACTTCCCAAGGAAACTCTTCAGAAGGGAGTGCAGGGAACTTGACTGTTGATGGCGATACCAATACAAGCAGCTCAAATGTAGCAGAACAAAATACTGGTGATAGTGGCACAGAAAAGAAGCTTAAGAAGCGAACATTTAGGGTTCCGTTGAAGGTGCGATCTGGATGGCTGCTTCTATTATCATATATAAATGATAATTTATAGTGTTAATAACTTAAAAATAGTAATAAGGCTAGATGGTGGTAGTAGCAGCAGCAAAAATAGCTATTATATAAAGTGTTACTATGGTCAGATACTGTTCTAGTATGACTGCATTGTTGGTTCATCATTGTTGTTATAACTTTTTCCCAATTTAACTGTAGGTAGTTGAGAAAGTTTTTGGGCCCGGAGTGTCTCTTTCAGAGGATTCGTTTTCTGCAGCTAAACTTAGATTGGATGCTCTGGATAAGAAGGACGCAGAGCGCAGACGAACTGCAGAGCTCAAGAATAATTTGGAAGCATACATCTATGCTACTAGGGAAAAGGTATGAAAACTTCCAACCTTCTAAGCATATGCTTCCTGATATAAATTGCAATCATAGATCTTCTCATTCAGTTTTTATTCTAATCCTCACAAATTTCTGATAAATTGTTCCCATTTATATTTTGTTGCCTCTCGATGAATTATGCTTTTCTTTTTCATGTTTGTTTCCATCTTCAAGTACTTCTCTTCTGAACTATGCCCCTTCGTTAGGAGGAATATGTAACATTTATTTCTTGAGAAAGTTGCGTAGACCTTTTTTTTGCTATATGTATGAATGTTTTCAATCATCAATTGAATCTCGTCTTATCTAAATGATTTTGTAATTTATGCTAGCTTGATTCGTCACTGGAGATTGAAAAAGTTTCAACTAAGCAAGAACGCCAGTCTTTTATTGAGAAACTTGACGAGGTAAGCCTTCATATATACCTTTCTAACTTGTTATCTTCTTCTCCTCTGCAAATCCTAATTTGACATCCATCTATATGTTTCAGGTGCAAGAGTGGTTATATACTGATGGTGAAGATGCTTCCGCAAGTGAATTCAAAAAACACTTTGATTCTTTAAAAGCTACTGGTGACCCAATATTTTTCAGGTTGGTTTCAGTTCCTTGTTTTTGTAGTGATTGATTCTTGCATGTGGAAAGATATCTGATTATTGACTGTTGTGTGCAGATTGAATGAGGTTGTTGCACGGCCAACATCATCTGAGCATGCTCGGAGATACTTTACCGAGATTAAACAGGTACAAAGAATAGGGGTGGTAGCACTATATTTTTTTACTTAATCTTACTAGCACCAAACATCTACTGGAACCATCATCTCCTAAATCCATATATGATCAGCGTATATGGGTTCAGGATATATGAAACCGATAAAAAAAATTGAAAATTGTAGCAATATATAATTATGTAAAATGTTTACGACCTTTAGAAAGTGTTGAAATGTTTAGTATAGTCCGAAATCCGAAATGGGATAATTAAATCCTCACATAATAAATTATTGTCCATGAGGCTACTGCACTCATGACCAACTGATTTCAAGTTGGATCCTAAAGATTAAGAAAATATCATAGCATGCTGTTGTATTTGGCCGTAATGGCCTCCACGGACCTTGCCACCGTTATTGACAGCGAAAACTTATCTTCAAAGTATGTAACACTATATATATATATATATATATATATATATATATATATATATATATATATATATATATATATATATATATATCGGTTTGGCTATAGTGACACTCTTATTCTGCCACTCTAATCTCACACCCACCCCTCCTGGTCCCTCATATTTCATCCTGATCTAACAGCTAAAATGATTTGGCCCAAATAAAAAACAAGTGGGGGTTATAATTGTCATTTCCTAGCTCAAATTAGAAATCCACGACTTTGGATCTCTCTCTCCCCCATCTCGACAGCAAGAGAAACCATGATTTCTCTGTGTTTTCTCCATCTCAAGTGAACTGAAAATCTTTCCCTCTCAACTTGATTCCTCTTTTTCTTATGAAAATTAGTCTTTGAAAAAAACAAAACAAATTGAATGGAAAAATGACAGTGAAGGCCGTGATGGTTAGTCGAAAATTAAACTTGAAGAAGATGAACCCAAACATTAATACACGACTGGAGCTGGAAGAAGATGCAATGAATACACACTTGTGCCATTACAAAGTATATTGGAGGTGTACGGTAATAAGAATACACTCTGCTGCTGTACAGACAAAGCGCGCACGCGCTTTTCTAACACACATCCAGAACGTGCACGTGCTCATGCTTCACGAGACGCAACTCGAGAGAGAGAGAGACAAAGCGCGCACGCGCTTTTCTAACACACATCCAGAGCGCGCAAGCGCTCATGTTTCACCAGACGCAACTCCAGAGAGAGAGAGAGAGTTAACTTTCCTACTGAGACATGAAAACAACGAGTTGGGTGCTTAATTCATATTTCCTAGCTAAGATTGAGAGAGAGAGAGAGAGTTCCAGCTCTCATCATATTAGGTTGAGAGAGTGAGTGAGTGAGGAGAAGAAGATGGGGGAGAGTTACAGCCTAATTGAGAAACATGTCTACAATTTTAAAGTACCAGTGCCTCATGAGATGTGGTGTTTTGCTTCTGGCCATGGATGGTTGTTAAACATGATGTCTTGTAATCCTTTCTTGTCTGTTCATAAGGAAATCCAACTTCCCATTTTTTTTAGTAAGGATCATCTATAGAAGGTTGTTTGTGAGCGAATCCGATTCAAACCCAAATCATGTAGCTATGGCAATATGTTGTAAATATTATTGATCAGTGTTCTTTAAGGTGGGTGACAGTTTTTGGACTATTTTAAGTTCAAAATGTATAAATACTAATATAGGGGATGTTATATACTATATATAGATAATAAATTCTGCTGTCAATGAAGATGGATGCATTTTCACTTGTTGACGTCCACAACTTTTACCCCCATGTGTTGCCAACTACACACTACTATAAGACATATCTTGGGGTCAAAGCCTTTAGGTTGCCATAATTATGTTATTTGGGTTTCATATGGGGTTTGCAAACAAAACTTCCTTTTATAGCCGAGCATTATTAAAATAAGCAGGGAGTTGGATTTCCTTATGAATTGAAAAAATAATTCGAAGGCTAACTTCATAATTACGTGGCATCTTGTTACCACTTAACATCCATAGCTTGAGCAACTGTTATGTGGAAACTGTAGACATGTTTCTTAGTTAGGTTGTAGAAATTGTTGGTGCAATCGTCCTTGTCAAATATGAAGCATAATTGAACCTGGCAGGGTAGACAATGTCGATTTTCGATATAATTGGTTTTCATGACTTGCAAACAGCATTAAAGCGGTTGTAATCAGTTATGAAAGTTAGCCTTATTGCGAAAAGAGAGAAAAGGCTAGAAGAGCCCACCAATCAATCTATCATTAATTTTCTTTTATTTGTGATACAATAACAACTTAGCAAGTTTATGATCTTTAACTCCATCACAAGATCATGTAGGACGTCAACTTGCTAATTTGCTATTAGTTCATAAGAAGGGGAATGACAGAGATATAGATTGGTTGGGTATTCGATACCATATTTTCTCTCTCATTGCAAAAAACTAACTTTCTGATTTCATCTGTTTTGGTGTTGTATGTCATTCATGGAAATCGATTTATATCGAAAGCCAAATTCTATTTTTTGTGCAATTGTGCTTCCTACTCAACTCAATTATGGCGACCTAACTCACAATTTCTACAGCCTTAATTAAGAAACATGTCTACAACTTCAAACTACCAGTGCCTCATGAGATGTGGTGTTTTGCTTCCGGCCTTGTTAAATATGATGTCTTGTAATCCTTTCTTGTTTGTTCATAAGGAAATCCAACTTCCCATTTTTTATAGTAGGGATCATCTATAGAAGGTTGTTTGTGGGCGAATCCGATTCAAACCCAAATCATATAGCTATGACACTAGATAATTGCTAAGCAATGGGGCGTGAGTGGAGGGTGGAGAAGAGAGAGGGAGAGAGAGAGAGTTAGGGTTTGGTTGAGAGGGAGAGAGAGAGGAAAGGAAGAAGGAAGAGAGAGAGGGATAGATGAGGACAGACAGACAGAAACCAACCAACTTAGTTTTTGTCCGCATAACCCCCATACGCTTAGATCGTTAAAACTCCACTTGAACATATTGAAATATATTCAATGTTCTTTAAGTAAATATTATTCTAAGTTCAAAATGTATAAATACAATGTTCTTTTAAGTTGGGATGTCCACAACTTTTGACTATTCTAAGTTCAAAATGTATAAATACTAATATAGGGGTTATAGATAATAAATTTTGCTGTCAATGAAGATGGATGCATTTTCGCTTGTTGATGTCCACAACTCTTACCCCTATGTGTTGCTAATTACACACTACTATAAGACATAACGTGGGGTCAGAGCCTTTCGATGCCGAATTAGCATGTAATGGTAGGACCAAGTAATAAAATAGATGGACAAATGCATCTTGTTATATATATATATATATAATGTTGGATTTTATCGATATCTCATGCATGATTCCTACGATATATACAATTACGTTATACCACATGCATAAAAAATAAGCCTAATGAAATGGAAGATCGTCGTACCTTGGTCACAACTTTCAATTTGAAGTTCCAAGCTTTGATCTACAGGAGAAGATGTTCTTGGCACACTCAAGATCTTCTTCTTCTTAACTTTGCTTTGAGTCAAGTTCCAACCACGAACGGAAGCAACCTTTTTTTCACGAAACCAAGAACCAAGAACCGACAATGGCTAGGAGGATACCACATGGAATCTCCACAAATTAAAGGGCTTCTATTTTAGAAAATGTTGGAGGTCGCCATTAAAAGGAGAGAGAGCTTTTCTTGTTGTTCTGGATGATTAATATGTGAGAGGTGGGGGTCTATTTTATAGAGGTTCCCACCTCCTCAATATCGATAGGATAGAGTTATATACTCATCTAATATCGATAGGATAGAGTCATATACTCATCTAATATCCGATAGGATAGAGTCCTATACTCATCTAATATCGATAGGATAGAGTCATATACTCATCTAATATCCGATAGGATAGAATCCTATACTCATCTAATATCCGATATGATAGAGTCCTATACTCATCTAATATCGATAGGATAGAGTCCTATACTCGATGGTTTATCCTTATCCGAGTATAGGATAAGATAATAAGGTTGGATAATAAGGTTGGATAATAAAGTTTTGGGACAAAGATAATAAGGTTGGATAGACGCCCACCAAGATAAGGATAAACCATCGAGTATAGGACTCCCATCCTATCCTCGATATTATAGATGAGTATAGGACTCTATCCTATCGATATTAGATGAGTATAGGATTATCCTATCGATATTAGATGAGATAGGACTATATGATATTAGATGAGTATATCCTATCTATCCTATCCGGATATTAGATGAGTATATGACTCTATCCTATCAAATATTGAGGAGGTGGGAACTTCTATAAATAGACCCCCACCTCTCACATATTAATCATCCTAACAACAAGAAAAACTCTCTCTCCTTTAATGGCGACCTCCAACATTTTCTAAAGTAGAAGCTAGTAATTTGTGGAGATTCCATAGGTGGTATCCTCCCTAGCCATTGTCGGTTCTTGGTTCTTGGTTCGTGAAAAAGGTTGCTTCCCCGCTCGTGGTTGGAACTTGACTCCAAAGTTAAAGAAGAAGAAGATCTTGAGTGTGCTAAGAACATCTTCTCCTCGTAGATCAAAGCTTGAACTTCAAATTGAAAGTCGTGACCAATGTACGATCTTCCTTTTCAACTAAGCTTATTTTATGCATGTGGTATAACGTAATTGTATATATCGTAGGAATCATGCATGAGATATCGATAAAAATCCTACATTATATATATATATATATATAATTTGGTTTTTAAAAGAAAAGTCCAAAAACTGTTCTCCAGCCCGAAAATACTAATCTAGGATAATTACCTTAGGTTGTCATAATCAAGTGAGCGGAGCTTAACGATCCGACGAAGGGGGTTATCGCACAAAAACTAAGTTGGTTGGTTTTAATGCATGCGTCCTCACCTTTCCCTCTCTCTCTTCTTCCTTCCCTTTCCTTTCCTTCTCCCTCTCAACCAAACCATAACTCTCTCTCTCTCCCCACCCACAAACCCCTCTCTCTTCTCCACCCTCCGCTCACGCTTCCATTGCTTAACAGTTATCTAGTTACGTTATTTGGGTTTCATTTGGGGTTTGCAGACAAAACTACCTTTTATAGCCGAGCATTGTTAAAAGAAGCAGGGAGTTGGATTTCCTTGTGAACTGAAAAAATAATTCAAAGGCTAACTTCATAATTACGTGACATTTTGTTGCCACTTAACATCCATAGCTTGAGCAACTGTTATGTGAATACTGTAGACATGTTTCTCAGTTAGGCTGTAGAAATTGTTAGTACAATCGTCTTTGTCAAGTATAAAGCATAATCGAACCTGACAGGGTAGACAATGTCTATTTTCGATATAACTGGTTTCCATGACTTGCAAACAACATTAAAGCGGTTGTAATCAGTTATGAAAGTTAGCCTTGTTGCAAAAAGAGAGAAAAGGCTAGAAGAGCCCACCAATCAATCTATCATTAATTTTCTTTTACTTGTGACCTAATAACAACTTGGCAGGTTTATGATCTTTAACTCCATCGCAAGATCATGCAGGACATCAACTTGCTAATCTGCTATTAGTTCATAAGAAGGGGAAGGACAGAGATATATATTGGTTTGGTCTTCGATACCACATTTTCTCTCTCATTGCAAAAAACTAACTTTCTGATTACATCTGTTTTGGTACTGTATGTCATTCATGGAAATCGATTTATATCGAAAGCCAAATTCTATTCCTTATGCTTCCTACTCAACTCAATTATGGCGACCTAACTCACAATTTCTACCGCCTAAATTGAGAAACATGTCTACAACTTCAAAGTACTAGTGCCTCATGAGATGTGGGGCTTTGCTTTTGGCCATGGATGGTTGTTAAACATGATGTCTTGTAATCCTTTCTTGTCTGTTCATAAGGAAATCCAACTTTCCATTTTTTCTAGTAGGGATCATCTATAGAAGGTTGTTTGTGAGCGAATCCAAATCAAACCCAAATCATGTATCTATGGCAATATATTGTAAATATTATTGATTTGTGTTCTTTAAGGTGGGTGATAGTTTTTAGACTATTCTAAGTTCAAAATGTATAAATACTAATATAGGGGATGTTATATACTATATATAGATAATAAATTCTGCTGTCAATGAAGATGGATGCATTTTCGCTTGTTGACGTCCACAACTCTTACCCCCATGTGTTGCCAACTACACACTACTATAAGACATAACTTGATGTCAGAGCCTTTCAATGCTGAAATAGCTGGTAATGGTAGCACCAAGTCATAAAATAGATGGACAGATGCATCTCGTCAAATCATTTGGGAACTTGCTGCAAATATTAAGAAGAGTTCCCGGAGGTCCCACCTTAGGTTTCGTGGTCTTCAAGCTCAATCCCAAGGGCCCTAAATTAATTGAGGTGAAGGGCTTAGGTGGAAGGGTTTTGTTGCTTGGTGATAATATTTTCTCGTCTCTGTAGGTTTTAGATTTTCCATGGATCCAAATTGTATCTACTTTACACATGATAAACGTGATCAGTTTGTAGATGATGCATATAGTTATTGGATTAACGTCGCTATTGTCACAGATTATAAGCGGTTGGGAGAATAACAAGTCTTGGCTTCCAAAAGAAAAGATTGATGAGGTACTTATCAACAACAGATTTTTAAAATTGTCTTGAATTTGTTAAACGTAAAAGAAACTTAAAATGGCACTTGTGTCATAGCTGTGTGTTAAGATGCTCACGTGTGAAGCTTACTGCAAATTCTATCACCTTATATTTCAGGTTATGAGTGATGCTGACAAGCTGAAGAGGTGGCTGGAGGAAAAGGAGGCCGAGCAGAAGAAGTATGTATCTCAGTGTTTATTAATTATGATCAATTCTGTGATTAATGTTTCTCAGTTTGAAAGTTGCTGAGATACATCGTGGCCTGTTTAGGAGCTTAGGAAAATTTCGTCTGAATTTATACTGTTTTAGCATTTGTCTGGAATCTGGATCCAACTGCCAAAACAGCACTTTCCACTACGATGTTATTTTCTGATTGGAATGTTTATGGTCAGGCTCATAAGATTTCTTACAGGTCCCCTATATATTTTTCTACTAGTAGCTTCAGGGAGGGAGTTAGATTTTTGATTATGTATTCTGCATCTTAGGTCCACGTTCATATCCTAAAGAGTTAAGGATGGGTCCTAAAGAGTAATACAAGGAAAAAGGGGATGGGAAGAATGGTTGTCTTGGTTAAGCATAGTGTATTTACATCGAAGGATATATGTTCTTAAACAGAGAGAAGCACACAGTCCATGAAAATGCACTCATTCTTCTTTTTTATGTATACTATTGGTACTTATCTCCTTCTTTCTCGGATCCTTAGGACTTCGGGATTTAGCAAGCCAGCATTTACATCTGAAGAAGTATATGACAAGGTAGCTGATCTGCAGGACAAGGTAATACAATTTCTCATTCTTGTTTGACAAGTTAAAAGAGATGTGAATTCTTCTATTGCTTCATCACTACTTTTATGACGAAGAAGTACATGCATGCAGGTTTTAAGCATCAATAGAATCCCAAAACCGAAGCCAAAGATTGAAAAGCCTAAGAAGAATGAAACAGAAAGTGAAGGGGCCAAAGAAAACACCTCCAAGTCGACTTCTGAGGAGAGTAGCTCCCAAACTGACGACTCATCAGATGACAAAGATAGGACTGAAACAGAGAAATCAAACGGCCAACGTTCTGTTGACTCATCCAGTGCCAAAGAAGAGGAAACTGCATCTCATGATGAGCTGTGATCATACTGATTCGTTATATGTTAAAAGGTTCTTATCCCCATTTTTCATCAGTGGTGAAAGATAATCGCTGGTTGCAAAGGTATAGGAAAGGTGTTGTAGCTTCTCGAAGCAGTAATTTTGATGCGGCATCAAGTTATTTCCTTGCAGGGTTGGCCAAATCATTGAGATATATGCCTTTGGGCTTGCGGCATCCTACACAACTTGAGGATATAGAATAGGAGAGAAAACAGTGCTGCTTGTTTTCCTATATTGATTGGGAAATATGTAACCTGCACTAGTTGGTAAGCATATGTACAATTATGGTTTATTTGATAAACAGAGTTTTGTTCTTTTTTCATCGTGTTTTTCTTAACCACATAAAGTTAACACCAGCTTGTCTCATTACAAGTCGATACCTACATGCTTGCAAATTTGTTATTGAAAATCGAGTGAACCATTGATAGTACTATAGTGGTTCCAAAGGTAGTTAAAAATCTGTCTGAAACTGAAATACCTTTTAATGATTGATATTTAAGTTTGAACTGTTACAAGAGCCTCCATCCATTTGTGCTGACCCAAGCATCATCCTCATCCATTGCATTATAAGGCTCTTGTTTCAGCCTCCCAATCTTCATCTTCTGCAGGAAAATCTGCTAAGAAATCCGTTAGAATTTGGTTTTTCTCCAATACTCTATTCTTATATTTAATCCCAAACTCATCAATAAGAACTGACCACTTTGCCATTGTCATTACTACTACTGAATGGGATTGAAAATAAGGCTTTAACCGTTGAGTAGAATATAGGAGTGCTAACACATATTTTTCTAACATTGAGTATCGAAGTTTCAAACGAGCATTGTTTTAGATTAAAATACACAATTAAAACAAAACTCCATCTTCCACTTTGACGAATCTTGAATCGATAGCAAAATCCGAAACAACGAGCTATAAGAATAACATATCGCCTTCTTCTGGTTTTATCAGAGTTGGTAGTTTTTGCAGATACTTTTTTAACTCGGTGAACGCATGTTCGCATTCCTCACCCCATACAAACTTTGTATTCTTCTTCAACAGTTTGAATAAATGTTTACATCTATCTGAAGTTCGAGATATAAACCTATTGAGAGCCGCAATTTTGCCCGTAAGCTTTTGAATTTGCTTTTTGTACTGGGCGAACGCATCTGTTGGATATCTCAAATCTGATATGGATTAACATAAATTCCTCATTTTGTGACGATATATCCAAGAAATTTTCCTGAGCTTACCCCGAAAGTACACTTTTCAGGGTTAAGCTTCATATTGAACTGTCGAAATATTCGAAACACCGTATCTAAATCTTGAACATGATTACTCGCCTTTTTTTGATTTGATGACCATATCATCTATGTATACTTTCACAATATGCTTAATTAGATATTTGAACATCTTTTTCACCAATCGTTGATATGGTGCCCTGCATTCTTCAACCCGAATGACATTCTAATGAAACAGTAAAGACCCCCTTCAACAACAAATGCTGTCTTCAATTGATCTAATACTGACATAATGATATGGAAATATCCAGAATGACCATCGCAGAAACTCAACAATTCGAACCCAGCTGTTCTATCCACCAGTTCATCAATTCTAGGCATCGGATAATAGTCCTTCGGGCATTGTTTGTTAACATCTGTGAAATCAACACATATCCAAACTTGTCATTCTTCTTCGGGACAACAACAATGTTTGCAACCTATTCTGAATTATCAATCTCTTTGATGATTCCATATTCTAGCATTTTATGAATTTCATTTTGTACTGTTTGCGCATATATCGGCCTGACCCCTCTATGCCTCTGATGAACTGGGGTTGCTCCTTCTCGCATATTTAGCTTATGGGAACATATCTGAGGGTCGATACCAGGAAGATCAGCCATCGACCAAGCAAATATATCTTTATTTTTCTTTAAAAAATCGACCAAATCACTCTTGATTTATGAACTCATCTCTGTTCCAATGAAAGTGAAGCAACTTTCATTATCTTGCCCAATATTGATCTTTTGCACTTCTTCCATTGTCTTACTTGGAATTATCTTGGGCTCTATCTTCATCTCCAATATGAATCTAAAGTCCTCCTGATGGTTTTTGCTATCGGGTTTTGGAGATGAACTTTCCATTAATTGCTATCTGGCGACTTCCGAGATGCCCCCAGTGTCCACTTTCTTCTCTTTCATCATACCTTTCACGGTATAACAAAATTGCACTTCTCAGATTCTGACTGGTCGCCTCTTATCTCATGTGGCCCATACGCTGTTGGAAATCTGATAACTTGATAAAAAGTACTCGGAACTGCTCTCATAGCATGTATCCATTTTCTTCCTAAAATAGCATTATGATCTGAATGATGCTATAAACTTAGTCATAATAGTCTGTGGGCCTTCCCTTACTGGCAACTTTATTTTCCCCGCAGGTCTTGTTGAGGTTCCATTAAAACCATACAAATTAAACTGTGGTTCTTTTAAATGGGACTCATCAAATCCGATGCCTGTAAATGCTTTCCAAAATAGAATATTGACGGAACTACCACAATCCACCAATATCTTTTGCACATCATAACATGATATTCTTAATGTAATCAACAGAGCATTATTATGAGGTAACATTACCTTTGACAGATCGTCAGGTACAAACATAATAGCTCCAGGTATACTTGCCGATACGAGAGCAGGGTCTACTGGTATCGGCTCCATATTTACTTCCACCACCTCCTTGACTGTCGATATCTTTCGAATTTTATCCCTTATGATTTTCTTCTGTGGGATAACCCCTTATATATCATATTGATCACTCATAAAGGCTTATCATTCATCACCACCGCCACCTCTGGTCTAGTATCAGCTTTAAACTCCATGAGTTTTCCATCTCTCATTAATCGATCTACTTCCCTGAGCAATTGAAGACATTTGTTCGTCTCGTGATTCTTTACCATGTGAAAATTACAGAAGGGTTTATCTGCTATCTCCCGAGGCTTGTGAGTCGGATGTTGGAAATAAGGCTCTTTCCCAACCCTTCTCAAGATGTCCTCCAATGTAGTATTAATAGCGATATAATTGGATGGATCCAACTCCTCTCTTAATGATTTTTCGAATTTCTTCTTCTGTGAAGGTTGACCCTCAGATTTCGAGTAAGAATCATTCAACTTTCTCTTATCGGATTTATGATGGGTCTCTTCTTTGGCCGAATTGCTTGCCTCAGACACTTGTAACACAGGTTGAACTAAAGCTAATAAAACACCGGCCCTCTTCAACTTGCACGTCTTTCTCGGCTTTAACATAGAGTTCTCTCAAAGTCTTAATATCCTTTCAAAGCAAGTACTTGTGCATATCGGATGCAGGAATGAGCCCTATCTGAAAAGCCATTACTGCTGTCATTTATGACTCATCCAAATGCTCTACTAACTGCGCCTCTGCCTTGAATCGCGACAAGAACCCTTTAAGAGATTCCTTCTTTCCTTGCTTTAGTTGGAACAAAGAGGATACCTGCTTTGGTTTCACTCGCTGATGCCCATAATTAGTCATAAATTTTTCTTTAATCTCCCTATAGCATGATATTGATCCCTCTTGTAAAGAACAAAACCACTTCAATGCCTTCCCCTTCAGACTTGAAGAAAAGGATTTGCATAGCAATGAATCCAGATATGCATTTCTCTTATATATCGAAAACTGATGCCGGTATGCGAAGAGATGATCCATCGGATCCGATGACCCATCATATTGAGTGAATTTAGGCAGTTTAAACTTTGGCGGAATAGGCATCATCTCGATACCTTTGATGTATCGGATTCCTACTAACATCATCCGCCAATTTCCTTATTGACGTGAAGTCTTCTCGAGCACTTGATTTTCCAATTGTTTTAACATCATTTCTTGTATCATTTCTTTAGTAATGGGTTGTGGTATCGGTATTTCAGCTACTGGCGATACTTCTTCCCCTTTCCCCTTTCTTATTGATGCTTTTCCCATATCATGACTAGCCAATTTCGAACTACATTCCTCTTCTTCTTCCTCCTGAAACTCTCTAACCACATTACTTGGACCTCCTTTCTTCAACCCTGATTCTCTTTTCTTCATTTCTTGATTCTCCTTTAGTAAAATAGCATTCTGTCTCTCTACTTCCTTCAATCTTTCCAACACTTCCCGAAGTGACACCTCCACATTCATATTTGCTTCCATCTCCATTCGACTTACTGAAGCTCTTGTGTTTCTTGTATCTGATTGATTATCGTTCTCCATCCTTTTGCTGTTTGCTTTTTTCTTAGGAGCTATTGTAACCGAATTCACTCTCTTCTATCACCCTTCCTTCACTCAAATCTGTAAAAATTCTAGATTCTGGATCTTAGAAGAAGAAAATCGGAAATTTTCTTGTTCTAGATACAGTCCTAGGGATGTCCAAACGGGTACCCGACCCGGCCCGAACCCGATTTTTCGGGTTTTGAACCCAGTATCGGGTTACCCGGCCCCACTCTATTCTTTTGGGGTTTCGGGTTCTTATTTGAATTGCCCGTCGGGTTCGGTTCGGGTTTCGGTATGGTAAAACCCAAAATATATGAAATAAAAAGAATATTAAATCTCTTCATCGAACGCCATTTTCGGTTATTAGATCTCAAGAAAAACTTTTTTCATCTAATTAATCAAAAGCCATCTTCTTTTATTGGATTTGATGTTTAACTTTAACATCGTAAAACCCACCCAACAATCAAAAGATTCAAAACACGGATTGCATTTTTGAAAAGCAAAAGAAGAGAAAAGTAGACCAAGCAAAGCAAGTAATTCCAAGACAATAACTTCAATAAGATTGATGGTTTTTGGGAGTTTTACTTCTTGTGGTGGTGTGAATCGACCGTTGATTAGACAATAAGATTGATGGCTTTTGGGAGTTTCGTTTCTTGTGGTGGTGTGAATCCGACTGCATTGATTTGCTTTCGACCTTGGTGACCACATTTAGAAAGAGATATTTGAGGAGGTCTTTGCAAATTTTCCGAGTGAATGCAAACTTAGCAAAGACCATCAAACCCACCAATCTCTTCATCATGAACGTGTGATTGGGTTGTCTTGTTCTTGGAGAGTTGTTGGGAGGGAAGAGAGAAGAGTAGTAAAGAATGCGGTCAAAAGGTAATTTGTCTTGAAGACCAAAAGTAAATAGTAATGAGCAAAAGACTAAAAGTTTGTTGAAGATAAATAGATAATAAATGAAAATATAGTTGTTGGGAATTATGGTCTGGTTTGGGTTCGGGTTTTGGTCGGGCATTTTACCCTATATAACCTGGGTTTTGGGTTCGGGTTCGGTCGGGATATGGTTTTAGGCTTTTTAACCCTTTTAACGGGTTTAGGGCCAAATTATCGGGTTTCGGGCGGTCCGGGTTTAGATAGTGTGACCAAACCCGACCCTATGTATTTCGGTCCGGGTTCGGGTTCGGGTTTTATCGGGCTCGGGCGGGGTTGGTCTTGTTTTTTTTCGGTTTTAGGCGGGTTTATGGACATCCCTTGATACACAGACGGCACCAATGTGTTTGCCAAGAACACATAATCCTAACTAATGTTCTCAACTCGCACAACTCATGAAGAAGATATGAATGAAAGATTTGCAAGAATTGAGGAAAAGCGAAGTGTTTATTAATTGATGATAAAGTTTGTTACAATTTCTCCCTGGTTCACTCTTTTCTCTCTCTCCTGTTTTACGGTTTTTTGTGATATGAATTGAATGAATTCTTTCTTCCTCATCCCTCCTTTTTATAGTCTTCCCAAATGCCTTTGACCCCTTCCTGCTTTCGCCACGTGTCCTCCCTCTTTCTATTCCCTTTCCCGCCTCATGCTTGCAAAACATTTCAAATATCCCTGACATCTATCGAGATATTGGCCCTTATGCCAATATCTCAAGTTTTAAAATACTAAAAGAAATATATCTATGAGTACGATATTTGCCCACTACAGTCATGTAAAAGAAAATTAATCACAGACACAATTTTGCCAAGAACACCCTAACGATTAAAGACAGCCAAATGAGTAGTGATGTAGTGACGCAAAAGTTAGATACTATACGTTCATTGAAAACCAACCAATGTGGAAACGGTGATTAAAAATAATATGCCATGCTAAAACCTTTAGAAAAAAAAATGCAGCATATTACATTTAAAAATTCAGGCTATTAGCCATATTACGCTTTCTTGCGTGTTCTTAGGTAAATGCAACACTGGCGGCGTACTCGATATTGGTTCTGTTAGACGTTTGTACTCTATGTCCATGAATCCTTGATACTTTTTTGAATCCACTATCCTTACCTAGTACCTACTTTAAACTATCCTTAAATAATCCTTAATTAAATGATCATGTGTGAAAGAAAAAGTGAAACTAACTTCTAATGTATGGTAATAACTGATCCCTTGTATTAATATATGGTATAGTATGAACAATGCGTATAACATAATTTTGGTTTGGAATGAGGAAAACCGAGAAAGTATTTGTCCTTTTTATGTTTTAGGTATTTAAAATTAGAGTGAGAAAGAATATGTGATTAGATTTAGTTTCTTTTTCTGTTTTTAGGTATTTAAAATTAGATGGAGAAAGAAGGATGGAAAATATATGATTAGATTTAGATTCTAATATTACTTTAGGAAGGTAAGCTTTCTTATTAGTTTATAAATAATTGGTTTTGGTGATTGAATAATACTGATTTTAGAGGCCAAGATGACTTCTTCTTCTATTGTTTTCTTCTGCTTATTGTTCATTTCTTTACTCATTTCCTACTACCCCACCTACACCACTTCCAGCTATGCTCCCTCCCTTTCAAGCATCACATTACCTACACCTACACCTCCACCCCCACCCGCATCCCCATCCCCTCCATTAACCACCACGACTAGCACACCGCCTCCTAAACATGATCATCATTTTTTTACGCCGACAAAGATCTCCTTAATTGCCGCAATTTGCTTTTTAGTAAGCGTTCTAACGATTGGTGGTGTTGTGGCGTTATGTAGGCGCATGTCCCGCTCATAGAATACTTCAAAAAAGAACTCTTAATATATTTGTCTTATGCTCTTGCTGCTACTGCATCACCCAAGTATGTGTCAGCTTCCATTGTTGCATGGGTAATTCATTGTTACGTGAATTCTCTTTGTAGCTTAAATAATATCTTATAATTTTGGCTCTTAATAATATCTTAACATGGTTATGTGAATTCATTGTAGCTCTTATAATATCTTGATCTTATGTGAATTCTCTTTCTCTTAACATGGTTGAAAGTATTCGGCAAAAGGAAATGCAAACTTCATTAATTACCAAGAAAGATATTATAATTCCACTACCTTCCAAGAAATGATGTGGGAGCACCACACATATTTTAAACAATGGATTGTGAAAAGTATAGTGTTTGCAAGGCTGAAAACAATGGTCCTATATCACCTGATTTCTAATTATATTTCATTAGACGACATAAAGCAAGACCAATAACCTGTGTAAACACATAGCTTTAGTTCTGCACCGTATGACAAACCAAAAAAAGACACCACATCATTGGAGTATAAGTGTCTTGCATCCCGATTCTAATACTTCCGTCACTTAATCAGATCCCCAGAGTTTCTGCAAGCAACAGAAATTCAGTATCTGATGACTCACATTCCTAAGATGAGGAATCAAAAAATGTTGTGATTGTTCATTGTAGGCAGTTAGGCACTACATCGCACTACATCCAGAACCTGTAAAACAAAAAATCCACGAATGTAGTATTACAATATTACTATGTTAGGCTGTCAAGCTCATAAACAATATCTTTTGTATAATCCAGTTGCTCACTGTTAGAATTATTGATCAATATTTTCAGTTCATCACAGGAAGAACTTGTCTGAAATCTCCACCGAAAGCAATTGTTATCCCGCCAAAAAGCCTATTTTCTGAATCAGGATTTATTCCACGCAGCAAGTCTCTTAAAATTCTATCAACTGCCTCAAAGGATTTTTTTATGGTTTAAAGGAGCTTCATCCCATATTATGATGCGAGCTAATTGTGACTTAACTGGAATGTTGCAACATGAATTGTCATCAGCTATGATTGGAATTTTAAACCTTGAATGTGAAGTTCTCCCCAAGTAATAGAATAGAAGCTATCCCCGAGGACGCCACCACCAGAACTATGTCTCCTTCCGAACGTAACTTTGATATTATTGTCTTCCACAAATAAGTTCAATGGCAGCATCGAAAACAATATTTTGTTGAGTATTAAGCCCACTGTGCAATTGAGAAAATTCAGATGCAAGAAGATCTCTGTCAAAACTTAATTCCTCTCTCAAAAATCTATTATGCGGTTGTTAATAGGCTGAAGAATTTGGTGATGGTATGTAGAAGTCTTTTAGCATTTTTCCATGGCCACTCAGAATTCTTTCAATATCTCTCAACGCCAAAAATTTTATTTCAGCCTCACTAAGTTACAAAGAAAGATCCCTAGTTCCCTCCGTTCTCTATGCAAAATATCATCTGACAATAGTTCCCAGGCCAATGCCTACTCCAAAGTTCAACTAGACGAGGAAATTAGGGTCTCTCCCTGAGTACACACAAAAAAAACACGGTCAACCCCCTACTAGATGAGCCAATTAGGATTTCCCCCAACTAGATGGGGAAATTAGGGTCTCCCCCCTGTGTACACACAAAAAAAAAGTGTCTAGTACAAAATTTATAGAAAGCTTCTGCGAACATAGACCAGGCAACAAACATAATCAAGAATCATATACCAATCCACTATAAAACCATGCAGACGGGTAGGGATGAAATAAAAGAAAGTCCCTGCCAACTTCAAAACCTCAACTGCTTCCACACTAAAAGCTTTTCTCTCCAAAACATACAAAACTACAATAGCAGACACTGAGTGACTATAAAACCCAAGCAAGCTTAGTATCTTTTTCCTAGGATAATGCCAATAATCACAGATACCAAAGCGATTCCAAAGATGAACTTAAAGTTCATGGCAGAAGAACCCTCTGAAGTTGGAGCATGGATCACTGAAGTTGAAGAAGTTGGAGTGGATGTTGCTTCTGATGACCTTTTCTTATGCTTCCTTTTTGATGGAGTCGAGACGCTCAATCCTATATCTCTAGATTTCACCTCTACTCCTTCATTTTGCTCAACCTGAAAATGGATGAAAATACTTGCAATCAGGAACACACTATCGATCTTTGATTAAAAACAAACAAAACCTTCACAAAAATTCATAATTAGTATCATATTACTGTTTTTCATAGTCGTGATGGAAACAAACGAAGTTCGACATGGTAAACTTGCCTGTTCCTTGGAGATGTTACTAGCCAACTTCAACTTGTTCTCTAGTTCCTCAATCTTCTTCTCTAGTTCAGCAGTCTGACTAGATTTTTTCTTCAAGTCATCTAACTCTGCATGGATTACGGCTAGTTTCTTGGCTTCTTCATCCTGTGAGAGTTATGAACAGGAGAGAACAAATGAGTATGAAATTGTTTTTGAAATGGACATTCTGCAAGAACTTACAAGATAGCTATTGTGAAATCCGGAGATGCATGCTTAAGGGAGCAGCGACTTAAACCAAAACAGAGAATTGTAAAAATGTATATGTGTGGAAAGTGTAGATTTAATGGTGAACAAGCAACAGTCATGAATATTGAACTGACCTTTTCTATAGATTTTGCATCAGCAAGATGCAATTTCTGTTCAAGTTCTTCGACTTGCTTCTCAAGCACTATGACCTGTTGCGACTTGGCTTCAAGCTCCCCAAGGGAATTCTTTAAAGCATCATCTTTTTCTATCTCTTTTCTTAAGTCTGCTTCTTTCTGTTAGAGGAAAAGAACAACTGTTAGGCAGCAGTTTCTTAAATTACTATCAGTTGAAGTCTTCTAAAACCCAGTTTTGTAGGCTTGTAGCCCATCATATCAATCACAGTACATATTACAGCTAAAAGTTTATCTGAAAGCAGAACAGAAGAATAACCTGTTCAGCAATCCCAGCGTGAGCAAGTGATAGATCCTTTTGAAGTAGAATGACTTTCTCATCCAAAATGTCTCTGTCCTGAAGTTTGTGTGCATGCTCTTCCAATTTGGATAGTAGTTCTGCCTCTTTTTCAGATGCCTTTGCCTTGATGCTCTCAACCTACATCCAGTTAAAATGTCTGAGAAAGATGATTCAAGTATTTAACTTCTTATGTTGCTTTGTCTCTTTAGCTATAGAACCTACCTCTTCTTTTAGTCGAGTCTCAGCCAACACCAACTGTTGATCAAGTTCCACAACACGAGCTTGAACCACAGATTTCTCAGCTAGCTCAGCCTTGAGACTTTCCACAACACCCCTTAGAGTTTCTTCTAATTCCTTCTGTTCATTACTCTCTCCTTGGAGTTTGCTTATCATTTCTTGAAGTTCTTTTCTTTCAACTTGGTATGTATTGTTCAGGCTGTTGTTCTCCTCCATAATTGTAGATACCTGCAAAAATTCCTTATTCGAATCAGGCAGCTGAGAATAACAGATACATAAAATAGTTGAGTTTTAGATAAATCATTTCATTACTAAAACTTGAGTATTAACAGTAAATGGATCACCTTGGATTGATGCACTACCAGTTCCTCATTAAGCTTCAAGTTTGTCACAGCTAGTCCTTCACTTTCCTTTTCAAACTGAGAAACCATAACCTGAAGATCATGGACAACACTTTCAAAGTGTTTTATTTTCAAGAGAGCCTCTTCTAGCTCAGACTTTTGGCTTTGAGCAACAGCAGATGCTTCTTTAGTTGTTTCCTCATAAATTCTTATCTGAGATTCAAGTGCATTCAGCTTTTCAGTCAAGTCCTTAGCTTCCAAATCCTTATGACTGAATCTCTCAATGGCTTCTTGTAATTGCAATTCAGCTTCCTTGATACGAGATTCCGTTGAAGACTGAACTTCGAATGCTCTTGTATGCTGGTCTGTTAAGTCGGCCAAAGCATTCATGTGGTGAGTGAGTTGTTGAGAAGTAGCTTCTTTTTCGACATGGACAGAACTCAGAAGTTCCTGAAGCTCATCAATCTTGCTTTTGAGCTGAACGTTTGTCTCAGCCAACATTTCATTATCGGAAAGAGACTGTCCAGCTGTCTTTTCCGCTTCCAAAACTTTGCCTTTGAGTTCCTCAATGATGCTTTCCTGACCTAATAGTTTCATGGAAGCTTCATCATATTCAACCTTCAGAGAAGCTGCTCTTTCATCTGCTTCTGCCACTTGCACTTCATAAACTTTCTTTTGATCTTCATGAATCTTCAGTTTCTCAGACAAGGAGTTAGCCTCAGTGTCCCTGTTGGAGAAATTAACTGTTGCTTCTTGCAGCTTTAGCTCTGAATCCTTTAACACAGATTCATGTAAGGATTCCAGCTCAGAGATTCTTGCAGTGGCCTCCTCAATTATTTTACCTTGTCCCCCTACCTGAGTATTGGCAATCTCAAATTTCTTCAATATCTCACTTTCTCTGACACCAGACACCTTGAGTTCTTCTTCGACGCTCTCCAATTTGTCTTGGCTTTGTTTCAGTTCATTCTGCAAGACCACCAGCAAATTCTCAACCTCTGCAAGCTTTTCACTTGAACTGTTTGACACATCTTCAAACTTTTTCTTTTCTTCAATGGTTACATTCAAGGACTCCGTAAGTTCCTTTTCCTTCTCATTTGTTGCTAGCAATTCAGCTTCAAGGAGTGATGTTTTTTGTTGGAATAGCTCTACTTGCGTTGCAAGTTCAGATGCCTTTCCAGAAAAGTGCTTGTGTTCTTCATCTTTGTCATTGTATTTTGTTTCTAATGTGGTTATCTGTTCCTCTAGTTCCTTGATCCTGTAGTTTGTTGTTTGCACTAGCATCTCCAATTCAGCTACCTTCCTGTCAGCATCTTCTACCTTGGATTGAGATACCTTGTGTGAATCTTCTAGCTCAAGGCAGCGCTGATTTGTCGAAGTTGCATGACCCTCATGTTTGGTGCACTTTTCTGAAACATCCTGGAGCTCTTGTTCAAGCTCTAAGTTCCTTGAAGCAGACTGGGTCAGAGCAGATTCCAATTCGGTTAGCTTTACTTCAGCTTCAAGCTTTTGGTTCTGCAGGAGCACTTTTTCTTCCTCGACCCTTTTTACTCATGGAATCGAGCTCAGATGTTTTGTCAGAAAATTCTTTTAGTTCCCTTTCAGCATCTTTGTTTTTCAGATCAACCATATTTAGCTGTTGTTCAAGCTCCAGATTCTTCTGTTCTGCAGATATTAACTTTGTCTCAATCTCTCGAAGATGTGACTTGGCTTCTTCTGTGGCTGTGTTGGAAGCTTGAACTATATCTTCAAGGTCGAGGCTCCGTTGTGTAGCAGTGGCAGCAACAGACCCGGACTCTTGATGGAGCTCATCAAGAGACTTCAGCTTCTGTTCCAGTTCTGCGGTATTTGACAAGGCTTCAGACAGAAGTGAGTCTGCTTTTGAGAAGTTCTCATCCGACAACTTTAGCTTGGTCTCAAGATCACCACACAGCTCCTTCATTTCCAATACATTAGTTTTAAGATCCTTCACAGCTTCCTCGAGAGTTACTTTCTCGCCAGCCACTTTCGCCAACTCCTCCTGTACACTTGAGATATGTTCTTCCTGTGTTCTCATTCTACCTTCAACCAGTTGTCTTGTTTCCACCTCCTCATGCAGTTTCAGATTGATTTCTTCCAGCTCAGTGACCTTTGCCTTAAGATCGTCTTTAGTTGACGAAAAAAGACTCTCTAGGGCTAGAATATCTTCCTTCATCTTTGTCTCTGATGCCTTGTGCATGTCAAGTTCCTGGATCAGTTCATTTTTACTGTCTTCCTCAGAAGAAAACCGCTTTTGCAAATCTGAAACTTGCGATTTTGAAAGCTCCACCTCTCCTTGAACTGCAGAAAGCTCTGCTGTAGTATTCCGAAGCACTTCTTCTAACTGCTGATTTTCAGCAATCTTCTTGTATAGGTCCTTCACTTCTTCCTGTATGGAAGCCACCTGATCTTCCATTTCTTTTGCACTCGCTTTTGCCAATTCAAGCAACCTCTCAAACTCCAAGGCTTTCTGTGTCTCGGATGCCGCGTGTGATCCTATCTGCTTACTCTGCTCCTCAAACTTTTGTGCTTCACCTGCCGAGGATTGTAGGTCTTGCTCAAGCTCCTGCAACTTCTTTTTTGAGTTCTCAAGTTCACCGGTGAGCCCATCAAATGCTTCTTTGACATCTGTCAGCTCCTTGTGCTTTGCTTCTTGAGCTTGCAATGTTTCTTGGAGAGTGCTGATCTGTGACTTGTACTTTTCCTCAGTTTGTAGGATCAGTTCTTCCACTCTTTTCTGATTGACTTCAAGTTCTTCACAATGCTTTACAGTCTCTTCCAACTTCTGCTTTGTAACAAGAACTTCCTCTTTAAGATGAGCATTCTCCTGATCAGAATGCTTTACTTGCCCAGTCAGTCTTTCCAATTCAAGCTCGAGTTCTTTTGTTTTCTCTTGGGCTTCCAAAAGGTCTCTACTTGCCTGTAAAGTGCTTGAGCTGTCTTGTACAACAGACGGTTTAATTTCCAAATCTCTTGTGGTTTCATCTGTATGGGGACTGTCCTTCACATCTAATGCTTCCTTCTCCACTTTTATGAATTCTCCTTCCAAAGCATTTTCCTCTTCTGGCTCTTTGATGTCTTTTTCCTTATGCTGCAATGCCCCATTGGCTAAAACTTCGTTTTTCCCTGCATCAACCTGTAATAAAATATCATTATCAGAGTCAATATCACATAATAGAACAGGTTATAACATATAACGAAACTTTTTTAATTCAGAATTTACATATTAGATCAGTCCAAAAACAGGATGAAAATACAACAATGGATACACGGGTCATGCTACTTGTGAAGTTTGACATGCAAAGCCTGAGGTCAGGTTAAAAAAGCAGCAGTCACAAAGATAGAAGCAGGCCGGGTGCTACAGAAACATAGAGTTATGCAGCAATCACTTACTGAAGCACAACTTAACGACTAATTTATGGTGTCATTGTAAAGCACACAAATCCCACTCGTTACAATGACTCAAAAACAAAAGCTCGCCCTATTACAAAAAAAATCTACAATAGAGATCCGGACTTTGAGGAAAGTACCTTAATAGGATGAGCAACATCACTGTCAATGCTATCAACCTTTGTCACCTGGATATCAGAAACTTCTTTAGTAGTGTCTTCCATAGCTGCTAGCTCTGAGTTATATTAGACAGTGTGGCAATAATATTCTCCAAACCTGAAATGCACATAGTAAAACTCTATCACAATCTTGATTGAAATCTCTTTCAGAAGAAAATAACTTAATACACTAACTGATATATTATTTTGGCAACTTTGGGCTGTACACATTCTGTTTCATAACAAACTCCACCCATTGCCATTGGACTAATGCTTGAAACCAAAATTCAGTAGATACTTACAAGTTCTAAATGAATGCAATTTTTATAGATAGTTTTACACAGATCAATTTGGCCAAAAAAAAAAATATGGACTGGTTAGCAATCAAGCTATCCATTTCTTGTATTTCTTGGGCATCCATAAGGAAAAATAGTGCTATCACATACAATAGAGTTAAGTAGGGTCGTGCTATATTGAAATACATTTTAAAACTAGTATGTATGATCTATTATTGGTATAAAAATAAAATACTGTCCAACAAAGTAATAAAGTTTGGCAACCTTAAATTAAAAATTAGGTAGTGACTTGAATATGACCAAAGAGTTATCCTGTCACATAAACCAAACCAAACACAAGAAAGATTTTATACCCTTGGGCTGTTTCAGTTTCACCTCACCACCAAACTTTAATTAACTCTTCAACTGTTAAATTTCCTACATGGCAGTCATTAAATAAGTCAAACTAAGAATAATAATCAGTTTTAATCTCCAGCTAATATAATTAAAGCTTAATTAAATAAAGACTTAAAAACGTTACTAGTTAGGATAAAAAAGCTTAAGATCTAATAAGCTTTCAGATCACTGATTAATCAATCAGAAACATGATCAGATCAAATATAAGAACACAAACTAATGAAAGTTTCCATGATCAGACTTAAAACAGAAGTATAAAAGCAAGATTCATACTTGTCCATCTACTCTTGGATCACCAAAAACAACAGTAAAAAGCAACAAACAAAAATAACAAGATCATATAAGATAAGATACAAAGAATATCCATGATCAAAAAAGCATATATATATATATTGATATTGGCCACCTCTCTTTTGATGTATATAGTAAAGCTGATTGATCAAAAGAGATTTAGAGAGTTATATATGTATTGCTTGCTTTGTGCCTTTGTGACTTTGTGTTGTTATGAATGAATGTAGAAGAAGAAGAAGAAAGAGGTGTGATATATAAATGGAGAGAGAGAGAGAAAATGCTGGCAACGTAAATTTTTATTTAGTTACTATAAGTATGCGTAGAAGAAGAAAGGAAAGATAGTGTACGTGGACCCTAGAGGCAGCTAATAGGAGCAGAGTTTTTTGGTTTTGAAAGCGCGCCCACCTTATTGTTTAGTAGTATTTCAGTCTTTAAACGTTACTTAAATTACTTTCATTGCCCCTCATTGCCCCTCAATAATAGAATGTTCCGTGTCAAATTTTCATTATTATAGGTGCCAATAAGTCAACTTCATATTTGGCTGCATTTTTTACTACTATGGTATTAGATTAATGGTGAGAGTGGAAAATACTAATTTTTTTTTAAGCAAACCAACACCAAACAATTTTCAGTGGAAACATAAAAAAATGAGCACTAAATATATGTCGTGGTATTTTCAAAACCGTGCCAAATAAATCCCAACACAATTGTTGTTTTTAGAACACCGTGAGAGAAAATTCCGGCTTGTGTTTTGTCTATAAATGAAAAAGTGTTTTTGCTCTATGTGGTGTTGGGAAAAACACCGCGTTGTACATTTGGTTTAACATCAAAGCAAACACCAAATTCTTGCTGATTTTGTGTTTTTTTGGTTTGGTATTCAAGAGGTTTACACAATTAAAGATGAAAAACACCAAATTTTCATGCTCAAGAGGCCTCACCATTACAGATGTTCTTAGACTTCAAAATCACAAATAAATGAGACTTTGAAAAAACGAAAAAAAAATAATAGCAGTTCTAGAGTACACTTTTTTATGGGTGTGCTGGTTTTAGACACTTTTGATTAAAGAATCTGCCATACAATACACTCCCAAGTCCCACCTTTTGCCTGATGGAGGGCCCAAATTTCATAGCGCAGGTACAACCTAGGTACTCTAGAATTTGGCAAAAAACAAAGTGAAATGAAAACTTTGTGAAAATTTCTTCATGCTGTCATTCCTGTGAACATTAGTATGTGACAATGTGACAATGTTGCATTATTTTGAGACCAATTGTAAATTGAATTATTGAACGAGGATAAATATGTAAAAGAAAAAAGAATGATTCCTTCTGGTCAGATAGTGGCGGCCCAGTGTAAGACCGGCCAAACCGACCACTTACTTTTGGGATGGTGATGACCGGCTGTCTAATAAAGCGGAAAAAGACATTTACCATTTTAATTTGAATAACCAAAAAATAATTAATTTAATTTTGTTTTGCCTCTTTTTGTTATTTGTTTTGACTTAGTGAATGCCGGCTGAACATTATTTTGTTGACTGGTGGCTGATGAGAATGAGATGACCAATAGAATTTCATAGGTCAAATTAGATATTAAAATTTTCAATTAAGCTCAGCTAACAACTAATTATGTCTTCATCAAAATTGTCAAAGTTGCACTTTACATTTTTCTTGTTCTTGGCCAATTTAATCAATAAAATGGTATGCCACGAAATTTCAGAATGTATCGTGCCATGGCTTGTACACTTGGACACTTGGTTACAAGCCCAAGCAAGGTTATCTGAACTCTGAGGTTACTTAGAGAGTCACACACCATCATATCTTCAGTTCTAGCTAGTATACTGGGATTCCACTACAACTCTTGTTTGGTTAAATCCATGTAAGTTTACTCTCTTTCTCTTTATTTTTCCTTTAAGTTGTTATGCATTATTGCTATTGTCTTGTTATTCAGTTTAGTTGGATTTTGTTTACACTTGATAGTATGTAGCATGTTTTGGTTGTTTAAGTCATATGGTTCTCTGTATGAATCACTTAATATTCAGCTAAGGTAGAGGGTTTGAAGCTTTGAACTATCTTGATAACTGGGGAAGTTAGGATGATAGTGGGAAAGAAATGTGCTCAGATTGTTAACTAGCCCTATCCTGAAAACCTCTTTTGGTTCTAATCCCAACCTGTAACAGTGAGGTGCCGCGATACATTCCTTTTGCTGTGTCTTTAACAGCTTTGCCCAATGGTTTAAGATATTAACCCTTAGTGATAATAGTGTATGCCATGAATTCATTTGTCCCTCAAGTTTCAGTTACTTCATTTTATTTTTTCTGTGTTTAATTTACTTTGTATTTAAACTCCTAAGATGGAATCACAAACGTCAAACAATGGTGGGAGGGGACCAAATTTTTCACTTTTAGAGGATGAAGCTCTTTGTAAAGCTTGGTTGGCTGTTAAAGAAAACGAGGCCCTTGGATCAAGTCACAGGACTACATACTGGGATCGTGTCTTGGAGGCGTTTAATGAGCTTCTGGGAGTTAAAACTCATCGAACCGCAAGAGCTATTTCGGCCAGATGGGGTATAATCCAACAAAGTATAAATAGATTATGTGGATTTATTACTCAATTAGAAGCCACTAACAAACGTGGTGTCACCACACAAAGCCTGGTAAGCAAACATTTAGCTTTTGTCTTCACTGCCATTTGAACCTGTTTCTAATAACCAGTATTCATATATTCATTTTACATAGATCGCGGAAGCAAAACATCTCTTTAGTGTAGCTCATAAATGTCCATTCAAGTGGGATAGTTGTTGGGAGATTTTGAAAGGCAATCCAAAATGGCAAGATTTACACGTGGTACAATTCAACACCATGAGCAGAGACAGTAAGAAGATGAAGCCCACATTGGAGAATGATCCTATTGCAATCGAGGGAGCGTCGTCAACTCCCACCAGTCCTGGATCACAACCGGCTACACCAGCCTTAGTTCTCTTGGATTTGGATAAAACCCCAACATCTCTAGATACACTTCTTAGGGAGCGATCAGTTGGAAGAGAGGCTGAGGAAGATGGGAAAAAGGAAACTGGCGAGCAAATAATCCACTTGTCTAAAGTTGTGGAAGAATCAAATACATTATTGAAGACTTTTATATCTTCAATTGACGAGCGACTAGCAAGGAGTGAAGACATTGCACGCAGGAACTTGCACTTGAAAGAGGAAAAGGTTCGACAAGGACAATTAGAGATGCGAGAACGCCAATTCGAGAGAGATAGGAAAATAATGGATATGAATCTTGACCATATGCCACCAATGCAACGTCAATTCTATGAGATGAAACAAAGAGAGATATGTGATAGGTGGAAGAATGGGGGGCAAAATTTCGAAAAAGGAGGGAGTAGTTGTGAAGAGCATGAGTGGAATGGTGATCGTGAAGTGTGAGATTCCCGAAAGCTTATTGTCATTCTCTTTGTAATACGGTACGCATTCAGGTTATTATTAGTGAATGGAATGTACTTCTTCAAATTTCAATCACAAGTCATTTGTGTTTTCTTAACTCTCTTCAAATAATTTTTAGATTTTCGTTAGTAATCATTGACTCAAAGAAATACTTTTATTTAGTGAGATCAACTAAATACTACAATGACACAGATAAGTTGATGTT
This sequence comes from Coptis chinensis, assembly GCF_015680905.1. Classification (NCBI taxonomy): domain Eukaryota; kingdom Viridiplantae; phylum Streptophyta; class Magnoliopsida; order Ranunculales; family Ranunculaceae; genus Coptis; species Coptis chinensis. Next base: position 84,530,315 of record NC_141464.1, read on the forward strand.
CACTAACACTGATGATCCTACATTATTACATTGCCGCCATTCTCGCCACTTACTTTTCCGCAGATGTTCAAATCCACCGAATTTCCATTATCTCCCACATCATGATATTTTGTTAGCCTTTTGTAGTTATCATAAAATAGTTTTCTAGTTATCATAAAGCAAGTTTTACAGTCCACTGATTTACATCTGTGAATATTTTTGAAATTTCAGTTATTTAATGGTTTATGTAGGCTGACGATCAAATGCACACTTACGCATACGTTCTCAACATCTACACTTGTTTTCTTCAGTTATAAGACCAGCTTGAGCTGCAGAGCAAAGCAATCTAGCAATGACACTATTGAAAAGAGTAATCGTGACAGTCTTTATCTTGACAAACGTGGCAAATTGAGAAGCTTCAATCACAAAAAGTTATCTAGAAAAAAGGGTAATGCTTGATTATATGTAACTTACTCTTTTATTCAGGACGCCAGAAAAAAAAAATCTTGGTCAGGTGCCAATGAGCCATTTCCAAAACTCTAAGCATCTCATGTAATGCATAAATTATTTATAGCAATAAAAACATTGTGTTTCTAGGTGGTTCCCTAAGAGGGCGTGGGTGGAAATACGGATCTGGGTTTGTAGATGGCGTGTTCCCTGTGATGAGTCCCACTAGTCAGAAAATTTTGAATTTCTTGCAGAAGGAAGTAAATGCTGAAACGGTTTGGGTTTCTCTTGATAATCTTCCACTGACTCATGCAACTTGGGATGACATCATTAATGTTGTTGTTCAACTCCGCCTCAACAAGCAGTGGAATTTGATAGTATTGGTAAGAGTTCTTGGTGTTTAAATTTCATAGTACTTGTTATCTTTTGTTGCATGAAGCTAGAGCCAGGTATACCTTGATCAACTTTAGAATTCTTTTGGGGTTGTAGCTTAAACCATTTTATGCAGGTTTGTGAGTGGATTTTGCTGAGAAGCTCCTTCAAACCTGATGTTATGTGCTACAATTTACTTATAGACGCCTATGGGCAAATGTCTCAGTATAAGAAAGCAGAATCGGCTTACTTAGGACTTCAAAAAGCACAATGTGTTCCCACTGAAGATACTTATGCTCTTCTTTTACGGGCCTACTGCACATCTGGGTTGCTAGATAAGGCTGAAGCTGTTCTGGCGGAGATGCGAAAGTATGGCCTGCCTCCTAGTATGTTCCTTGTAATGCCTTGCGATTTCGTTATGTGCACCCAAGATTAAACATAGTATCATATAAATTGAAAGCTTTATCTTTTGTAGTTACTTAAGTTTTCACCATTGCATGTCATTGGTATCAAATATGCATGAATGCTGGAACAGGCTTTTCATTTTTTAAAATTAGTTTGTAGTATTTGTGCACGCTCAACCAAACTTGCATCAAAATTAAAACTGGATACAAAATGGGTCTATCTCCATCTTTTTTTTTTTTTGATTGGTAAGCCTGTTTTAAATGAGATCAGTAACTCTTTGATGCTGGCGGGGTTCGATCCCCAGACCTCTGGTATCATCACCCAAAGGTTTTACCGACTTTGCTACTCCTTAACCCAAATTTTCAACCAATTTACTCCGCAAGATGTGATACCACTTTTATACAAAAGATCATAATGTTACTCAGGTGTGGTGGTGTACAATGCTTATATTGATGGACTAATGAAAGGAAGAAATACTGAAAAGGCAGTGGAGATTTTTCAGAGGATGAAGAGAGATCACTGCCAGCCAACTACAGACACATATACAATGTTGATCAACATTTATGGAAAAGTAGGTCCTTGTTTTCCCTCCGTTCCTTCTAAAAACTAAAACAGAAGGTTTCAATGCTCTCTATATTGCAGGGATGCAGATCGTATATGGCCCTAAAGCTATTTCATGAGATGAAAAGTCAAAATTGTGAACCTAATATCTGCACATACACTGCTCTGATCAACGCATTTGCAAGGGAAGGACTTTGTGAAAAAGCGGAAGAAGTATTTGAGAAGATGCAAGAGGATGGCCATGAGCCTGATGTGTATGTTTATAATGCTCTAATGGAAGCCTACAGGTTATTGGATTAATACCTGACAGTTTTGTTTTGTGAATTAGTACAAACTCCATACACGTTCGTACCAAGCTTTTTCTCAAAACAGCCGTGCAGGTTTTCCCTATGGTGCTGCTGAGATATTCTCACTTATGCAGCATATGGGGTGTGAACCAGATAGAGCTTCCTATAACATTATGGTAGACGCATATGGCAGAGCTGGTCTTCATGAAGGTAAAGGACCTGTTATACCTTAGTTCTTATTGAGATACTCTCTCCTTGTTATGCACCTATAAGTTTCCACTATTATTATGTCTTCTAGTTTAGACAAAACTTCTTTTATATATACAAGTATTTAGTAATCAATATTAATCTTACTCTGGTTTATTTTCATTATAAATATTTTGTTTCACTGTTATATTTTTGGAACTGGGGATTGAGAACTTTTTTTCATTAGATGCGCGGTCAGTGTTTGAGGAACTAAAGCGGCAAGGGATGACTCCAACTATGAAGTCCCATATGCTACTCTTATCAGCCTATTCAAAAATTGGTGACATAGCAAGATGCGAGGAAATCGTGAATCAGATGTACAAATCCGGACTCAAACCCGACACATTTGTCCTCAATAGTATGCTTAACAGTTATGGTCGGATGGGTCATTTCACAAAAATGGAAGAGGTTTTCAATGCAATGGTGAAGGGATCATATGAAACAGATATCAGCACGTACAACATCTTGATCAATGTATACGGCCGCACAGGCTTCTGTGATAAAATGGAAGAACTTTTCCAGTCACTTCCTTCCAAAAATCTAAAACCTGATGTGGTGACATGGACTTCTAGACTTGGGGCCTACTCTAGGAAGAAAATATACAATAGATGCATAGAAATCTTTGAAGAAATGATTGATGCTGGTTGTTATTGGAGGGACTGGTTGTTAAGTCCTCCTGTCAGATGGATCAGGTTCAGCACTGCCAAAAGATATGCCGAGTCCTCCTTATTCAATCGTGTCTGGTGCTATGTTTTTCAAGCGATTGGATCAATGGTTCAGCAGGTTACAACTATGATCAGAACAATGCACAAAGATATGCCAACAGCTCTGCCCATTTGATTGATTACTGATGCCTACACCATTATTCAATCGTGTCTGGTGCTATGTTCCTTGGGCCTGATCTCCTCACTACACCACCGGGCTGGGACTAGGGCCGTTTCGAATTGATTCTTAAGTTTAGCACTTTCATGCCGTATCTTTGTTCTGAAAATCTTTGAGTTCTTAAAACATAAGGCGTCATGTAAAAGATCATCATGTTCTTACATGCATGTACTGATTATGGTGCAGTTGCTCAATTTTAAGAATTGCATGTGGAATATGTATGAAACTTCACAGCAACTGTAAAATAAAATTGAGTAAATTTTACGATTAATGACTTTTCCCCATCATACTTCTTTTAGTTGTTAATTGAGAATTATGTTCTAACTTAACCTGAAACTGCAGATTGTTAAACTTATGTGCACCATTTTTTTTTTATATATATTTTTAAAATGCTCTTGTGAAAGGCAAACAAATAACTGCTGAAATTCCTCAGTGCACTACCCTCTGCTGACTGTGCTAAGGGTGGACGTGGGCTTACATTAGCAGTGTGGACCTTAATGGTATGATGTAACTTCGTTCGTTTTTTTCTTGTGTGATCTGTAATTTCGTTCCTGATAGTGCTAATAAGGTTCATTTTCAATTGCGAAAACCAAATATTTCTGTTGTTGTATGTAATATGTGGAATAATTTCGTAACAATCAGCCCTATCTTCTGGTATATAAATATTTTCAATTTAAAATTGACAATTTACAAAATTTAGCTAATTGTAGACCGTTCATTTTCACCATTTTTGATACTATATTTGACAAGTTTGTAATTTTTTTCAATTTTTTTGATTATTTGCAAGTTATGTAATTTTTTGATTATTTGACTTACAAGATGAATTGAGATCTAATTTTTTTGTGAGGATATACATCACATGTTTAAAAAATCAATAGTTAGGAGATCATTATCTATAAAATATTAACTTCAATTATAAACGATTTTGAAACTTATAAAATGAATTGATTTTTTGTGAGGATGATCTATATTGTGTGGAGAACATCTACACAAAAAATTAGCTTCTAATTCAATATATTTAGTTTGTTTACTTTTTTTGGAGTCAAAGTTCTAAAATATGTTCCTAGAACTCCTCCCAAAAATTAAAAATGCTAATTTTGATTTGTTTATGGTACAAATATAATCCCTCCCTCAATAATGGTATTTCCCCTATCAATAATGTTATTTCCCTATTTTACTTGGTAGATGCTGGTTATCCAAACACAAAAAAAAATTTTATGGAATTTGAAATCAAGGAAAATAATTTTTTAGAGAAACAACTTTCCAAAAATTTTAAATTCCTTGAACCAAACGTAGTTGTGAAAAGATCTACATGATGAGTACATTCTTAACAAAGTAGTATAACTCATCAACAATCTAAAGTAGCTATAATTCTAATAAAAACAAAACAAAAGAACAAAAAAAATATCTATAAATGTATATATATATATCTATTTTCAACCACTATAAATTTAAGTCAGTTCCACATTAATTTTTAGTCTTCGAACAAATTTAAGAGTAGGAAATCTAATGTCAGTCAAGTGCAAATCGATTTTCGGAGTTAATGACTCAATGAGCAATATGCGAATAATCGGTGATTTAATCAGATTTATATTTGGTCTTATTAACATCTCTAATAATATATATCATAAATAAGTATACGAGATGCAACAAACAATATCAAATTCTCATGATCACATCAACCAACTCAATCTTGGAGTAATACGAATAATTCAAACACAACAAACATGTTAAAGATTAAAAGGAAAATGGGAAGAAAGAGAAGAGATTACGTATACTAGACAACTAGAACAAGAATCCGTACATTTAACATTCACTTAAGAGGAGCAACAACAAAAAAAAATGTTAAAAATTAAAATGAAAGGGGAAGAGAGATAAAAAAAAAAAAAAAATTGCCTCTATTAGATACCTAGTACAAGAATTAGTATATTTTTAACCTTCACTTAATAGGAGGAGCAAAAAAAAAAAACATACATGAGAGTATGACACTTCTAGTACACATTTGGAAGTTTTACGTAAATCTAATGGCACTAAATACCTAATCACATTAAGGTTTTGTGAGATATCCATATTGAATGTTTGTTTCCTAACTAAGAATCTTTAAATATATCAATTCTTCTATTTTTTGTTTGTTACATTAGGAAACTTTCTTAAAAATTAATGTTTGTTTCCTAATGTAACTTTCTACTTTAGTGAGGAGGTTACCTCATCTATATAAAGGTAAACCTATTCCCATTATTTCACTCCTTTTTTCATTTTATAATTTTAAACTTATCAAATCATTATATTAAATACATGGTTATTTTTTTATTTTCCAGGTTTCTATGATGACTACGGATGCTTCCTTCATGTCCCATTTTGGAACAATTGGACAAGTAAAAGGACCAGCTATAGTCAGGGACGACTACGGATGCTTCCCTCATCTATAGTCAGGGATGACAAGTCTAATAAGTCTCTAGGGTAATACTTCCCATTTATTATATTCCGATAATTTATTTATTTTATTTTATTTTTTAAGTCCGATATATAAGAACAAGAATCATTGGGTAGGATGAGGCATAGTATAAAATGTCGTGATATATCGTGATAAATATTGAGATTTCAGAAAAAAATATAAATATTGCGATAAGTTTAGAGATATATACAACTGCAAATATTGGCCATATTTCAACAATATTTTTTATATTTTAGAATATATTACGATATTTGAGGATATTTGGTGATATTTTGTTTAGATAACAATTTTATTTAATATTTATCATTATATTTTAAATAAATATAAATTATATATCATGATATATTAAGAAATATCTATAATATCTACGATATTTGCATATCAAACAATGTAAAATATCCCCAAAAAGGGGGATATATCCACGATACATATCACGAAAAGGGGATGAGGTATCCAACCAATACAAAATCTCTTCCGAGAATAAATTGAAAAAAGATAAATAGAAAATTTACGATAAAATCAAAACATGAGAGACTCTCATCTACACACACAATACAAAGAAGAATAAATTGAAAAAAGATAAATAGAAAATTTACGATAAAATCAAAACATGAGAGACTCTCATCTACACAAAAATACAAAGAGGAAAATATCTTGCATCTCTTCATCAAGTCCCCTGATAGACATCACTACCTTCTCTATAGTCTCCTTGACTCCTCCTATTAATAGGCACAACCGTAGAACTTAAAAATACTATGTAATATGGTACAATAATTCCTATAAATAATGTTATTTCCCTATTACTTGGTATATGCTGGCTATCCAAACACAAAAAAAAGTTTTTTTGGAATTTGAAATCAAGAAAAATAATTTCTTAGAGAAACAACTTTCCAGAAATTTTAAATTCCTTTAACCAAACATAGTTTTGAAAAGATCTATAGGATACGTACATTCTTAACAAAGTAGTATAACTCATCAGCAATCTAAAGCAGCTATAATTCTAATAAAAACAAAACTAAAAACAAAAGAACAAAAAAAAGCCACAACTTCAATGATTTCTTGAATAAGCGAAGTGAATGATTAGACCCATATGAGAGTATAAACAGATAGTTCTGATAATTGTTTTCGTAATGCTTTGTAGAGACCAAACAATACTAGACTCTTGGGAACTCAAATTGTTGATACCAATAGATTACTAAACTTACCCTTGCTCATAAAAAGGCTAGAGGCCCATATACCGAATAAGCCCAACAAAGAAGGCCCATATTTAAGTAAGATCTTAAACGGGTCGAAAATCCGACCCATTTTCCATTTTGCAGCTTCTTCACTCTCACTTTCTTGACAAACTCTCAAAAACCTGCAAATCAACACAAACCCAACCTTTTTTTTTTTCTACTCAAAACCTCATAATCTCCACTCCCTTTTTTCCATATATCAAAAGTTGAAAAAAACAAGCCCAGTCCATTTTGCAGCAGTGAAAAGGTATTATTTCAGTTCACTTTTAAGTCAATTCTTTCATATCTTTTATATACAGCTAAATTTCATCTTTATACCATGGATTTAAATCGTTACCATTGATGATTTTTGCATGATTTATAGATCAAGATTGAATTTTTATCTGTTTTTAGTGAATTTTTTAAACCATAGAGCTAGCTATCTGATCCTAATTTGATATTGGAATGTTGCAAAACGACATTGGGTGCGTATCGAAAAATTAGCTGCAAGTATGTATACATAATAATGCAATGATGCATCTTGAAGAAAATGTCAAAAATTTATGTAATATGTTCTATAGCACCTTGTGGAAATTGTGTATTGGAATCAATCATTGGGTTACTATTGCATTTGGACATATACATGTGATTGTTATTGTGCCAATATATTTTTTCCATCAATCTTTAACATGACTAGGTTCGTATGAGTTTCAAATAACATCCCTAAATGTGGCTGCCTTGCATACTAATTTGTTAGGCTTTTCATAGCAAAGAAAATATATTATAGGAAAGAAAACCATTTTATCTTTTATGAAAATTTGCAGTTTTTTTATCGATTTGATTTTGTTTCAGTGAAATGCTAATACTTCTGGTTTTTGCTTCTTAAACAGTCACTGTCTGTTTATACTCCCATATAGCCATATAGGTGTCCAACTCTGAATGGTTGACAATGGCAGGCACTGGCCTGTCGTCTTTGGGTCGTGTGAAGCTCACTGATTTAATAGCCTCTGAAGGACTACCATCCGATTCTTACAAGATATCTATATCGACGTTGTCGCAATCACTTGCTCAATATTCTGCGGCAATCATTCAACTACCAGCAATCGATGCAGCTCTGTTAAGGTCTGGATTAGAATCTGCACGCCTCTACTTTCAACAGAGAGCTTCATACCCATCTTCTGATATGATTCTTGCAAACTCTCGTGAGTGGTGCAAGACCTCTGGTTATTATGCAGATCCTCAGTTATGGCAAGAAACTTATGATTACAGACCAGGTCTTACTCCAACAGAGCCCAATAACACGATTGAATTTCCTCCAGCTGGTTTACCCGATATGTTCTCACTACTTGGGAAGGCAGCTAGAGACATATTGGATGCCATATGCTTCTCTTTAAACATGAGAAGTTCAGCATTCACGGGAATACTTGATAATGTGCCCCTTAAAGTTCGGGAAATTTCTTCGTCAGTCCTGTCAGTTTGCTGTCATTTGAGACCATCATTATATCAGGGAGCACAGCACCATAGTCTAGCAACACAAGAGGATGGACATTTGGCTATGTTTTCTGACCATGAACATCAAACTGATAAAAGCTTGATAACTATTGTCAAGTCAGATAGACCAGGTCTACACATAAGAGATTTTCATGGGCGTTGGATTCTCATGGATGGGGATCTTGGTCCACAAGAAGCAGTTGTCTACCCTGGGCTTGCACTGTACCAGGCAACTGCAGGTTATATAAGCCCTGCATATCAACGAGCAGATGTGGCTAACCTTCAGGGTCACATGTATGGACGGTGTTCTCTCGCTTTTAAGCTTATGCCAAAATCAATGGCAAGTCTCAGTTGTTCAGAGATGAGTGCAGCTGGCCATGGAGTGGACGCTCAGTTCCAGATTCCCATACCCGTGGATGATTTCATGCAGAGATCATACTCCAATGATCAGATCTTTACTAGACAGAGTTTTCCAAATTATAATTTCCCACCAGCTCAAGAAGGTATTTTATTCTATTTGCACAGTATTTCTGTTTCCAGAGTGTGCTGATTGATGAATTGTTAAATTCTAAAATATGCAGTAGGTTTGATTTTTTTTATTTGTCAACTTTTTTTTTTTTTTTGCAATGTCTACTGTCTTTGGTTGATGTTTTACGGAGTAGCTTTCATTTTGTGTCATCTTTTAAGGTTTCTTCCTTGTTCTCCGTTGTCAGTAATCTTCTTTTCACAAAATTCAAATTATACAATGGATAAAGTAGAGATTTCGGTTCCTGTCGTGTTCAATCATCATGAATTGTTGGTGTTCTGAATAGCCCTTTTCCACATAAGTAATGAATAAGGGTGGACTTCTTGCAATGTCTTAGTAGCTTTGATCTTGAAAAGTGCAGTACCTTAGAAGAACTATTAGTATTGGTAAGGGCTAGTTGGGTAGTTCATGAAATCAAGGTTTATAACAGATGTGCAACTTATTTTTTCATATCTTCTTCTTCTCGGTGCTGGTGAAAGTGTTAGATTTCCCTCGCTCCTTTTCTCTCGTTTGTAAAATGAAAGAAAAAGAGAAGGTAGGTGTTGTTCGAAAGCATAACATATCCACTGTACTAGAATGACTATAATCTGAGCAAAACAAAATTTTCATAATTACTTCTGTAGGTGAATATCCTTGAAGTTGGATAAGTTTTTTTCGTTTGTACGAGTACTTCTTAGTGAGGAGTCTTTATTAACAGGTCCTTGGATCGATGAAATGCTGGTACAGGATCTTTGAAGCCCTTATTGAAGAGGAAGAAGAATAATAATACAAGGTGCAAACCTCTGCCACCTTCTAAAAGGTTGCGGCTTGAGGCACAACGGGTTCTGAAGGAGCGGGTTCAGGACATTGCTGACAAGAAGGGTATCAAGCTTAGGTTTTGCAATCTGAAGGAGTGTGAAACCCACATACAGGCATTGGAAAGTCCATGTGGAAGCATAAGAATGGAGATTGGGTGGCCACCAGGGGTTCCATTTGTTCATCCCCATGACCTACCCAATAAGGCGAAGCTTGGTTTCCTTGAAGCATATGAACCTGGTTGGTCTTCATCTCAAGATATGGAGTAAGTCTGTTTAAAGTACGACTAGCAAGTCAACATGCCCTCATAATATCCGTGTTGGCTCCGTATGTGTTAATTACTTTAGACATGGAACGTTACTTTAATCCATTACATGAGGGGCATGCTAATTTGAGAGAATTGATTTCCAGTCTTCTCTTATCAAATATCAACCAAAGTACATAGTTCTCACTAACTAAGAATAGCTTCTGCATATTTTACTGTGTGAATTTCAGCTGCAAATGTAAGAACATTCGTATATTCTTGTTTTTGCAGGAATCAATCTCCATGATTTTCAGTATTCCATCCTTGATCTGCCTGTGACTTGACAAACTCAGCAAGTAATTTGATTTCCTCATCCTGTAGACGGGCTCCAAATGTACACTGGCCTCTTGGAGTGCAATTCTGACCAAAGCCCTGCACAGGAGCATAATTTTGGTTATGTTTGACCAAGAGTTGGTTTAGATTGTGAATAGGAAGTTTTCATAACTTACTGGCATCCTTCCCTTGCCATAGTATGTGATCCGGTATATCTCCTCTTCTGCTTCAACCCCGTTCCTGTACAGAGTGGGAGGTCTGGTTATTTCATAGTTTCTAGTCTGGGGGGAGATAGGGATGTGGAGTGTGTTTTTGCTACCTTTGTAGATCTTCTGGAAACAGTGTTGCACCCTAAGAAGAATATCAGTTAATGAACAACAGAATGAGCAAATGAATAGAAAAGGTATCAGTTCTATTGGATGAAGACCTACAGGCTGAATTATGTTTCCGCCTCCAACATGACAACCGATACAGGCTTTGTTAAACAATGTGGCCCCTCTGTGCGCTTCTCCAAGTGATACTGCAACATAAGAGATGTGTTTTTTATTTTTTTTATTTTGGCGGGGGGGAGGTTGTTAATTGTAATAAGTGAGGAAATATCAGTTCCTTTTGTTAGTTTTGTACAACATTTTGAGTAATTTGTCATATGCTCATTGTTATATTTATGCAAATGATTTTTCAGCAGGAAAACACTCTTTGTAATATGCAAAGTTGAGTGGGAGGTGTGGGTTTGATATCATTTCAGTGCTGTGCTATTGATTGTAAATGTCTTAGAGAGTTAACTGTGGAATTTAGGAGGTGGATTGCAGTGTCATATGTGATACATGGTTATGGTGCCAATTGTTGGACTGGAAGCTCATACAATATTTCGGATGTGCAATAGCGGCAGATCTTGAACATATGTACGATCCAACGGCTGCACAACAACACATGCAATCCGCATACAAATTCGCAGTCTGATGCTCTCTCTGACATAATTGTTACAGGACAGTTGCACCTAGTTTTTGTAATGAAAGACCAGCCTGAGCACTATTCTATACAATCTAGCTAAGTATTAGAAAAGGAGAAGGAAGCTTATGGATTGAGACAGATGGTGTGGTATTTTACAAGAAAAGGAGGGGTATTTTTTTGTCAAAAGAGTGGCATGATTCATAAATGAGTGGTAGGTAGTTTACCTTGAGGGATGCAGAAAGGAGATAAGGTTACAATTGCAGCCATTAGAGGAGAAACCAAGCATGTTGATAGTTTAACTTGTTTGTGCTGTTGGGGCTCTGATTTCTGTTCCATCATCTTCACATGTCCCTGTTAAATATATAACATATCAATGAGGAAGTACTTCATGAATGCAGTGAACTTAGAAACTATTGGTGAGGTTGGGATTGAAACTTGAAAGAAGCTAGATTAGTATACCTTATTTGATAAGAAAATGGAAGTTTGGCAGGAAGATACAACAGATAGAAGCACCATCTCTTTCCTTTCTTTTTGTGTCAGTGTCAGTGTCAGTGTCACTGCCTATGCTAGCTTCACTGGAAATGACTGCAATAGTTGTTTGGCCACTTACCTTTAAGAAGTAAAACTATAGGAATGTTTGTATTTTGGCACCTGAGAAATGTCCTCCTGTATTTAGCTGTACAGAAATTTTATTTTAGAAAATGTTATTGCATACTTGCCTTTATATCCACTTGTCTTTCGATCATTAAGTCACATATCTTGTTAAGAAACAAGATATGAATGATTTGCCTATATATCAGGGACAGTAAAACCATTAGAAGCAAACCCAGTGGAAAGCTCACTTTAGCCGGAATGGCCTTTCAAAGTCTCAATGAGTAAAACCACAAACGTTATTTACCAAGAATTGCATACATGTCGTGATGGAATCCAGTTTGGGCATGATTAATTCCATGAGAAATGTTTGACTTGTATGTAAGAAGGGGTGGCAACTGGGAACCCCAAAATTCTTAACCAAAGGCAAGATCAATTTACCACTTGAGAATGGCCTTTCAAAGGCGTGCAGTGGCAATTGTAAGGACGGTGAGACTAGGATTAAGCAAATTCATACAAAATTTACCAAGAATTGATACACTTAAATAATGTGGAATTGCCATACATCTGGAGCTGGATTTTGGATTCCTCGAGTAAATGTTTGAATTGTTACAATGATTTTACACATTCGATTATTAGATCCCTCAATGGAAAATATAATCCTTCAATGATTTTTTTTTAAAAAAAAAATGATTATGGGGTCTAAACTTCAAAGAGTTACATACCTCCCAAAGAGTATGATCATTAGAGGGAGAATCCTTAGTACAATAATACTAAACTCGAAGCATTACAATCATGAGAAACTCATGAACATAACCCACTCGGGTACAATATAAAAACATTGGGTTATGACGTAATGAGGGCCGACTGTACACTACAGGTGCTGGTGTAATTATTCATCTGTAATGGGATGCTATGCATAAATGGTGGTCCAAGAGTAGAAATAGATATTGAGAGAACATATGAAGCAATTTAACGTACTCAAAACTGGAAAATATAGTCACATATATATAGCATCTAAAATTCATGTCACAGGAAGCACTAATGGTCGTATAAGGCGCATAGAAACATCTGATGCATGACAAGGCGCATAGAAACATCTGATGCATGACAGCAATTCGAGACATAATCTTAAATGAAATGGTCTTAAATCGATCATTAGCAAGAATACCAGTCGCTTAAAACCTTATAGAGGAGGTTCAGTCCAGAACTTATAGTACCTTAGACAAGCATCCTGATAAAAAAGAAGCAAGATTTTGTTATTTGGTGCAGAGATAGAATTCCATGTCATCTTGGTACGGTCAAGTTTGTAAATGTAGCTCCTGGAAATACCATTTTCCGTATTAACCAAGCAACCATATAAGATATCTCCATCAGCTTCAGCCAAATAAGGCTTCAGCCCAAGCACATTCTTGTCTATTGGTTTAAGTTTCTGAAAAACATTCCAGTTTTGTTGCGCGACGCTGTAAGTCCCTAGTATTCCATTATATATGTGTTGAACAATAAAAAGTCCCTTCCAAATAGACCACTTGAATAAATGAGTTTGCATGAACTCCACGAACCTTCTTCCTTGGATAGCATTATAAGCCATGGTAATTGTTTCATAGGCCGAACAGGATGCATTACACTCCATGGTTTACAAACTGCACGTAGATGAGTATGATCTGCGTAATATAGACGTGTCCATATGTTTGTAATTACATCTAGGGGAAGTTTGGACCACTGATTCTCACTCTTCATTTTCTTCACGCCCATGCTTGCACCTCCGTCTCTCTTATGCACTAATGCACCCCCCCTCCATATTTTGTTTCCCCTTCAAAGAAACCTTTCATGGCCATATTTATAGACCTGAAACTCGTGCAGTATAAATCTAGACCTGAAAACGTACTCCTAGCCTCCTAGGGCTATGAACTCTTATGCTCCAGGACTCTAAAGTCTAAACCGAACACTACCGAACCATGGGCAATAGATGCTACTAAGATTATAAAGTCGGCCCATGCAATGGTCTACTTTTAAGCAAATTCCTATAGTTGGCAAAAGTCTCTTCCTTTCAAAAGAAAAGCCTACACCACTTAAAAATGTTCATTCGGAGCATGTCAAATACCAAGGACGTGAAGAAATAATATTATGTCGATCAACATCCTATTGTTAGATCCCTTGATGGCCAAGAATTTTTTTTAGAAGAGTCGATTGTTGCTGACACAAATTTGACCAAGATCATTTCAGACAAGCCGATAGTTGCTGGCACAAATTTGGCAACGACTTAAGGACACTACATTCTACAGGTCGTAATTGCTCTAATCCTTGGCTCACTCGCCCCACTAGCTAGTTGGTGTGAGATCCCACTACCCATGATGAACTCGTTTCTTGTTCCATGTGGCGACTCTTACTGTCCACACTCAAGCAAACCTATGAAGCATTGTTAAGAACTAAAAACAGGATAGCAGAATATAATCATTCATGTATACCATCAACAATAAAGTAGTACTGACGTACTTGTAAAATTCATTCACAACTCTAGAATGCACCCGTGGGTGCTTATTAGGAAACAATTGACGACATTTCAAGATGATTGACTTAAATGAAACGTTCATAAATCGTTAGCATTCACACCGGTCTCTTAAAAACCTTAGATCTTCATGGGCCACTACACCATATCTGTTGAAAAAAGACACTCTTGGATGTCGTTTCTCTAAAAAAAAGACACTTTTGGGTGTCGTAAGGTGATCCATTTTTTTTGCAGTCTTTTTTTTTCTACAACACTTGACAAGTGTCTTTTTTTTTTCATTTTTTTTTTAAAAAAAAGCTGAATCAGGGCCAAAAAATGCCCCTACAGTTCTGTAGCATTAATAACATCAGTAATAAACAGATACTTGTGCCTTTTGAAGTGTGCAGTAATAGACAAAGCCCAGTCCTCATCTATCATCAAATGGCTAATAGAAACAATTTTATAGCCTCCTCAATTAATAGCAACATTCTTAATATAAAGGTTCCCATCAAGAAGTTAAAAGCTCCTACTAACAAACCATCGCAACTTCTTTTAGTACTTTTACAACCCACTAACACTACCACTGATTCTCTTAACATATTCAAGTTGAGGATATTCCAAACTTTAGCAAGGGTAAACGAGATTCCCAGTTTAGCAAAAGCTTTCACACATGCTAGCTTGACAGTTATAGAAGTTTTTGAAGAGGACACCATGTTGATAAGCACCTCCAAAAAGATATATGCAAAATCCACAGACAACTCAGAAAAGCAGCCCGCAGTGAAAATTGATGCTTTTACCTGATAGACATCAAATAGATTAAGAAAAGTTCTTAGTCAATATTGTGCAGTGATCAAGGACTTGTCAAATACTTCTAATAACCATAATGAATTTCAGCTCAACTAAAAGTAGATTACTCTAATGCAGATACCATTGATGAATACATAAGAGTAGAATCAACAAATTCGAACGAAATAGCACTACCACTGATTCTCATAACACTACCACTGATTCTCAGATAAATATCCAAACTTTATCAAACCCCAAGTCTTAAAACTAAAAAATCTCACTGCCCAAACTCTAATTTCTTGAAAAAAAAACTAAGTTCCCACAACTGTGCACTGTTTAGTACCAAATGTGAGGTATTTGTTAGTAGAATTGATACATTGTCTACAGAAGACGACACGGGCGTATCAGTGCGTGTAATAGCCAATTATTGGCGACCAGTGGTAAGTTAGTATTAGGGACTTAGGATAGAATGGGTGCATGAACTTATAAATTTTCTTATATAACAGACATGCCATTCACTCATTCTAACAGATGAATTTGAAATGACGTTACAACTTCAGGCAGGGCAGTGCAGTAGCACTCGTGACCGATCGCACATCATGATCCCTCCTTTGGCAAATATTCCAACTTCCAATTATATTGAAGTGTTGGACCATGCCACAGCAGGAAAAAGTGCGAACTTTATAGCTCAAACAGCATCAGAGAATTATTTCTTGTTGTCCTTTTCATCTGATTGCTTCCATATTTCAGGTTGCTTACTCAGGCACTCGGCAGTCATTACATCCACTGAAATTAAACGAACTTGTGGATGAAAAAAGCGTTATCCTTAAGTCCTTAGTTAATCGTAAAAGGTTCTGCCAGGTCCATTGTCGATAGCATTTTATTTTTCATTCGGTTTCAGCACAAATCAAATTTATAACCAAACCTCTGCAGGTATGGTTATTCCATATCTTGTCACACTTATCCTAAAATCAGCACTTTCTAAAGACAAGTCATACTCACACACAAGAAATAAAGCCAAGTCATACACAAATAAAGACAAGAAGTAAAGAAATGATAACACAGACAAATAGAATACCGTACCTAAAGAAAAACGAGTAAAATCCTTCCAAGCATTTGACTGCTGTAGGAAGGTAGTAGCTCCCGAATGTTCTTTTGGATCCAAATAAGTTCAATGCGGTCAATGACAAGGCATACACGGATTGTAAATGTCCATTGGGGTATCGAGTTGCATCAAGAATGATATTTGCCCTTGTTGCCCTTCCCTTGGCAACAACTTCTTATACATGTTAATCAATTCACATAATTCCATCCCTATAGAAGAATCACCATGTGATTGTGAGCGTGTTGGATCCCTCACCTACAAGCAATAAGTTAACAAAGACAAAACCACGATTTAGTTATCTCATAAATTAGCTTAAGCCCCTAGGCACAATGTCTCACATTCAAATCATACATTTGACGGAGCTGATGAATCTGCAACCATCCTTCTATGTGATTGCTGACCTGCCACTTCTTCTCTTGTCTCTAGCAAGATCTTGGTAAAGGGTGACCATTTGTGGTACCAAACTTCCAAACCGCTCTTGAGCATTGAGTGTTGTTGCTTTTGTTGGCAAAGCTGCTCTTTAGCAGGAGCTGATGATGCAAGGGCTGTCTTTGATATGCCAACACTCATACCCAGCAACTGACCAAATTTATCAGGGCCATGATCTTGAGCAACTGGATCATGGTCTAGGTCCAAGTTTACGCTAGCAGGGTCATCCTCAATTATAGCCTTGATTCTTTCCCCATCATGACAACATATAAGCCAAAAAGTTTCGAATACAAGAGAGAGATAAACTCACTGTGTAGACGTCTTCCTCATTGCTGCGCTGTTGGTATTTCTCATTCAGAGCCAGATAGAAGGAAAGGAAGAGAGCAAGAAAACATAAAACACAATTCTCGCCCTCTTCCTGACCTTCTATCAAACTCGCCTTTGAGATTGATCTTCCAATTCAAAGTGCCATGTATATTACGACAGGAAGAATGCTTTAGTTTCTATACAAATAGGTTCGTATATATATAACGTTCTAGCTTGGTTAACAAGGTACCCAAAACATTCTAATGCACACGAATTGGGGTGCACGGTCCTTTACGTACAAACTCTTACGTTTAATAAGTCAAATTGTTGCTTGGGGGCAACTCAATAAGCGAAAACTTGAGTCTCAAGAATGCTAAACCGAATACACTTCGAACATGATTACTTATGAAACAAGGAAGTTATTCTCTCTATAAATATACATGGAACTACGACCAATTCCCTCAAAACTATTTTTATGGTTCGGGTGATGACTTGGAGCAATGAATTAATCTCAAACAGAGGTAGACTGTAAGAGAGAGAAGATGAGGAAGAATGGTGTATAGGTTGTACGTTTCTCCTTGTCTTGCTCCTTCTCTCTTTTCCAGTCCATCTCTCTTATGAGAAATACCAGCAATGAGGATTACCAGGACAGTATATCCAGGTAAAATATATTAACTTAAACGTAATAATTTTAATTCTTGTTCTTTGTCAATTTATGAATTCTTTCTTTCTTTTAGTTTGTTCACATGTTCCAAGTAGATATGCCGCATATATCCAATTATGATGTTCTAGTGACATCTCCCCTGCAAATGTTGCAATGAGAGAAGCATCCCAATTGCCAATAAATAAGATTTGGTTATCTGGTGCAGAGATAGAATTCCATATCATCTGCGACCGGTCAAGTTTGTTGACGTCGTACATGTTAATACCATCTTGTGAAAGAACCATGCGAACATATAAGATATCTCCATCAGACTCAACCAAATAAGGATGCTGGGGACTGTTCCCCGAGCCAACCATCTCTAGCAGTTTAGGTTTCTGGAAAACATTATTCCAAGCTTGTTGAGCGACGCTGTAAGTCCCTAGTGTTCCTGAATCTGTTGAACAATAAAAAGTTCCTTGGAAAAAGAGCACTCTAATAAATGGATCTTTCACAGGAGGGTTACAGCTAAAGGTGTGATGGATCCATATCTTGTCATTAGGATAACATGTGCTTATACAAACTTTACTTGCATAAAATTCCGATTTCAGGACAAAGAAAACACAATCTGGATTACTCGGGTCTCGGGGTTGAGGAGAATGTCACAAGTGAATCAGTGGTATAAATCAACTTAGGTAGCATAATGACTGTTCCATCTGTGAAAGGACTATATAAGAACAATCTTCTTTTCAAGGAGTCATACAACAGAAACCAACCCTGCTTACAATGGACTACTGAATCCTTTACTTCTTTCCCTTGTAGATGCTCGTTGTTGATGTAAATGTTATATGTTTTCTGGTACACAGGATCAAAGAGATTACATGAGCTCCATGAATTGTAGTTGAATGTTATGAGCCATGGCAATTGTTTCATAGGCCGAACACGGTGCATTGAACGCCATGGTTTACAAACTGCACGTACATGGGCATGATCTGCGTAATATAGACGGGAGCATATGTTCGAGAGTATATCTAGAGGAAGGTTGGACCATTGTCTGTCTCTCTTTTTTTCCTCTGTTCCCCACCTTTCATGTTATTGGCTTCTCGGTGAATTCAGTTTTCCCTCCATCAGATTTTAAAATGGAAAAACTTCAAAGGATACTTTCATATAACAATATATAGATCTGGCAACTCATACTTTCTTTTCTTATATTACTAGGGCTCTAAAAACCTATAGGACTTTAAACTCTTTTACTAAAAAGGAGTCTAAACTCTAAACATAACCATGGGCCAATAGATGAAGTTACTACCAATAGATGAAGTTACTAATTCGAAACTCTAAGTATTTTGTGGTCCAGTTTTAGGGAAATTCCTATAGTCTCGTCCAACTATTCTATTATTATTATTATAGTAGTATCTGTATCCTCAATTCCTCATCTGCATTCTGCATAGTTTCTGTTATTATTATGTATTTATCAAGAATCACATAAATAATGACCTTAAAATTAAATTTTCAAAAAAGGATTACATTAGTACATTTTCATCATTTGGATGAAAAAAAATGTACTACAAACCCCAGATACTCAACAACAACAAAAAAATGTTTCCCCTCAGTCTGATGGTTGCCAAGCAGAGGCAGTAAGTAAAGAAAGATCTTTCCAGCCCAATTTCAAACAACCATTTTCTTCAACCAAAGTGTACCCTTTCCAAGGAAACATACCCAACAACAAACTAGCTTGTGCAGCCGGGTTTCCACCCAATGAAACCGGGTTAAACCCGATTCGTCTCAACTCTTCACCCCATCTTTCCACCTTCACTTCTCCAGTCCTTTTTGGGCCCCCAACAGCTACAATGTTCTTAATTTCAGACCCAAATATATGCTGCTCAACTTGGTATCTTTCCATGCTATCCCACTCTTGTCCATCACCCAATGCATCAAATAATGCTGAATAATAATGCAATGCCTCAACAAATCTCCCTAAAAAATTCCCACCATTGCTTAAATCTTGTTCAACAATTGTAATTAATTTCGGTTTCAAAATATTCAACAATTTCAAAGTCCCAAGATCGGACCCAGTAATGTCATATAAACAATGGTGCATCCAATGTACCACGGTAGCTTCATTCGGTCGCGGTGCGAGTTGACTCAGATCACTTATATTACCGATTTTTCCTTCTAATGGTACATACTCAAAAGGCAAATCGAACGAGCTAGCGAAATCAGTGAGTCGTTTACCCGTTGCCTCGAGTAACTCATACGAAGATCCAACGCCTGTAATTCGCATAGATTGAATCTTTTTGGATCTAGAATGAAGTATATGAAATAATCCTGGCCATTGAAGTCCTTGCATTATATCAAGATCAATCACATGAAACCTTTCTACACCTTCTAATGCTTGATATATAGCTTGGTTTGCAGTATACTGAGAAAATTTAATCAATGGACTAATAGAATTATACGAATTTAACGCTTTAAATATCTTTTGGTTTTGAACTAAGATTAAACTTCTTAATACTAACTGGAGAGTACGTACCAAGAAATGAACTCACTATCCTAGCTCGAAGTGCTTCAACAAAATATGCACCAACACGTTCTATTGAAGAACCAAAAGGAGATGATAACTCAGATATTTCCGGTAGTAAACTAGTTGCATCGTTGAGAGATTCCATTGCAACTGATTCTGCACACTGTAGTAATAGACCAAGTAGTCTTAAACCAGTAGATTCATGTGTAACCACTACTACCTCTTCTTCTTGGTCTTCCACTACGTTGATAACTTTCTCTTCATTCATTTGTACCTGTTGATCACCTTCTGTGATATTGTTGCGTTTTCTAGGATGATCATGTTCCTGTTGGTGTTCTTGGATTAGTCTTTTGGATTTCATAGTAGTAGGAGTTATGGGTGAACCAGGGAGTAAGCTTTGAATCATGATAAGAAAAAGTGCTTTTTAAGTATAGACAAAAAGTGTTATGCTAAGCAGAAAGTCTTTTTGCAGCTCTTTTTCAGATTAATGGAGATTTTTTTGACATAATTTGGATTAGGAAGAAGAGATGATGAGTTGATTGTTTTTGTTTGCTGCCGTATAAGTTCAACGTTTTGTGCCGTCTGTTGTTTTAGACTTTTAGCTATTAGTTTAATAACTAATAATAATTTAATAGGATTCTAATGATTGTCCTTGATTTACTATCTAGTTAATTTTGTTAGGATAGATTTTGATATGGGATGTCTACTTCACCACTTGTCACCAAGGGTGTCTCCCACTTAATACGGGCTACTTTCAGATGGCAATGGCCTAGATGTTGAAGCTTCAGCAGTCACCACAGTCTTTACATTCTTGTAAAAAACTAGACTAGTGTTTTTTTTTTTTTTATTCCTTGTTAAAAAGTTGTCCATTGTATTTTGCCAAAGAAATTGAAAGATGTCAAAGATTAGTGTTTTTTTAGAAATTGACTTAGGGGTGGATAAGAACAATGTAATTTTGACGTTAGAACTGAAAGAGATAAATCAATGCGACAAATAAAAAGATTTTAATTGGCCATGGTAATTTTTTTATTGTCTGTTTGTCAATGGAACGAAGAATCTTATGAGCATTGTTGTTAAATGACATTCAGATCTTAATGGTCGGTACCCGCACTCAAAGAAATCACGAAATTCCTCAAAATATTTATGTCATACTGAAGCATTTTATGGAAGTCTATTAGCATTTGTCTGGTCAATTTATGAAAATAAGTGCATGGATTTGTATGGCCATAAAAACTCAATCGAGCTCTATCAGTCTATCCTCAGGTCAGTTTCAGCTCACCTGAGGTTTTTAGTCCCCACCTGGTCTGAGCTAAATGCGTGCCTAAACAAATATATATTGTTTATGACCAAGGTAGGTGCAGGTGACTACATTTTCCAACTTTATTTTTTATAGGCCATGTGGTAGTAGTACTGAATATACTAGAGAACAACTAACAGATGAGGTCAATTGCTACCAAACGTTTGGTGGGACTTGCCACTCACACTGCTACTTCTCAATCCAAAAGACCTGCCCATATTCTATTTGTTTGTGTCTCAACTCTCAAGTACTCAACCACAATAATGCACACTGTTGAGATTTAACAAGATCCAATATGGGGCCGATGTACTACTACAGCCTCTACCGCTACGTCTGAAATATCCATCTACGTCTGAAATATCCATATCGTCTCATACCCCTGAATTTTACAGCCTCTACCGCGACGTCTGTAATATCCATATCGTCTCATACCCCTGAATTTCCATGGGTAAATGTTCATAAAGTTCACTTAACTGCCATAATACATGCTTCTGTAATGCACATATACGCTCATCTGACCTCTGTCAGGCTGTTTTCATGCGTTACATGCTTGTGGACACGTAAATAATATAAACAAACTTGTAAATAAAACAACCATTTCTTTAATGGAAGTTTCAGATGATAAACCATTTCAACAATGAAATCCCTATGTGATCCCAAGTATAACACTTTTCACATAACAAAAGAATATAATCCTCAAGTATAAATGTTGACCTACTCTTTTTCTTACATTCAATTTCCTCGAGTAATATATAAAAATGAAAGAACAAAAAAACAATATTCAATATGCTGAAAAACATGCCTGAAAGAACATATGTCCACAAAATTCAGTTGGCTCATACACCTGGCTTTATCGAAAAAGAATCTGCAGCTTTGAAAGAGTTAATATGCAGCATGAACTGCCGATGCAGATGTCCCTCAAGATGATGAACAGAGAACATTTGCTATGTCTGGACATCACAGAAATTAGACATTGAAGCGAAAAAGCATGACATCACCTTCCTGCACTATGTAATCTTTCCCCTCAGATCTTAGCTGCATTTACAATAAGAGATCAATTATTTCCATCAAAAAGACTATTCATATGGAAAGTTATTTGGCAGTCATGCAAAGAGCTGTATGCTCAAAATTTTGTATTTAAAGGTAAGGAGAATATTTTCTTTAAAAAGTGAGGTCATACAAGTCCTTTCTCCCTTGCATCCGCAAATGAACCACACGAAACAAAATCATTGTATGCTACCTGATTGTCAAACACATCAAGAAACCGGAGTAAACACAATAATTCTAATGCACTATGTTAGGCTTGTTTAGTTGATTCATCTATAGAAGCATGCCTATATTATCACCTTTGAAAAATTCCCAAGACTCAACATTCAAACGTCAAAAAGCATCTTAAACGCCAAGTAGCTGAGATTCTTATCATTAATCTTTCAATAGAAGCATCTCATACTATTTGTAGATCTGGAAAATGGGTGTTCAAACTTCAAACTGATCATGCTATAGTATGAGTTCACTGTCACTAGATAACTTACAGTCTCAGCTCGTATGAAGCCTTTCTCAAAGTCCGAATGTATAACTCCAGCAGCTTGTGGAGCTGTCATTCCTAATGAGTACAGGAAAATTAGATCTCTGATATGGTAAAATATATTGCATGCGGATAATAGTTATGCTGCATGAATGTGCACATATATGTATACAGAAGTGTTCAAAGCCAATCCAACCCAAGTCACCCAAACACAGAATTGGTTATTCTATCAGACTATCGCTCACGTTGGAGAACGAGACACTTGTAACTTGTTAAATGCCATTTACATAGGTCTCAATTGATGATTAATATGAAAAAAATAACATTTACTAATCAGATACAAGAAACATTGTCATAATATGATAATTATTGTTGTATGGCGCACAAGCATAAATCTAAGACAGATAGATACTAACCTGAAAGAATTGTCCAGGCTTTTGTTTCCTGTATGAATCAAGGAAACCTTTTAGTTGCTTCAAATGAAACACCAAAGCTTCTTCAAAAGATTGATTATGCTTACCTTTTCTCCTGCAGTGAAGTATGTGCGCATCCCCAAAAGGCTATATGTTGCTCTAATAAGATTTCCAAGGCCGCTTTCAGTAACACCGAGAGAATTTAAGAATTCTATTCGTTCTTCCGAGGGAAGCTCAGTAAGCTCGGACTCGACCTACAAAGAAACATATATACCTACAGTGAGTTTGCATGGCTCGAAAAACCACCATTTCTAGGCAGAGGCTTAATATATTTTACCCACTGTGGAATCAGTTGGACGATTTCTCTATTTTCATTGATCGGTAAAAGTTATATTTCCTTTTATTGAAATTTGTCACATCCAAGCAAATATAGCTACCTCTTACCAAGACGCGGAGATTCACTATTTGCCTGATCCCTCACAAAATGCATAAATACAAGAAATTTTCAATTTTTGGAGTCGAGAGCCAATTTCATTTATATAGGCAATAAAAAAGATGATTATGTGTGGATTTTTGGAGCCAAGAGAACTAAGAAACTCAAATTCTTTTTTTACTCTCTATATTTTAAATGCCAGATTTTCTTTCCATCAAGTATGCTAACATGTGAAATAAGTGCACAAGTGCGTGTAGGATGCAGACCAACAAGTGCTGCAAAATTCTTTTTGTCAGGGTTGAATATGACTTTGAAGTGCCTCAGGCATAAGTTAATATTTTAAAATTAATGTACCTTTAGTCCTTTACCAATCAAAAACCAAAAAAATAAACATACCTGGGCTGAGATTGTTACTAGTCCAGACTGTAACTCAGTTGCTAGATTCATTACTTCCTTGACATGAGGATTATTGCTAGGCTCAGCAAGTTCGGATTCTGCGACATTAGCCACGTATATGACTGGTTTCATAGTAAGTAAACAGAGATGCTCTACAGATTCCTTCTCAAATTCTGTCAGAGCCACTGAACGGGCAGGTTTTCCATCCATAAGAGCATTCCGGACTCTTTCCAAGGCAGACTTTTCTGCTTCTTCCTGAGATTTATTGCACCAAACATCATTTACTAACTAATCATTACACTTGAAGCTTTATAGAAGCTTTATCCCACTGCTGTTGAACAAGGAATGAGAAGACATTCAAGATTATCCTGGATATATGAGAGAAACCTTACCTTCATTTTTGATGGTGAATCTTTTCCTTTGCCCTTTTTGAGTTTGTCCATTCTCTTCTCAATCTGCATTTCTTGTAGGAATACATTTAGTTTTATTAAATGTCATCCTTGCACGTTATCATGACTGATATAATTGGTGCAACAGGTTTCATAATACCATGAGGATGTTTCATAGTTAATATCAAATATAAAATACCACAATGTTGTTGGAGACACACTGTGACAATTCACAATGGAAAAATATACAAATGGAAGGTGGGCCAACAACTCAAAGGGTCTGATTAATAGAAAACAAACCAGTCATACAGCATACACCATCTAATCTATGGCATTAACTGAAGCACAGGAACAGTTTGGATATCCTACAAAGGAGATAATGTCAGTGGAGAAACAATTTTGAAAGAAGATTCATTGCCAGCGTGGATCTCCTAGATAAATGCCAAAAAATGCTGGTCTCTCACTGCACTGGCACCATCTAGATACACTTCTTGTTTGCTTTGCCAGTCATTTGAATAATCATCCAATTAAACATCTATAGATTAATGTGTAGGGACTCCCTTAAATCCATACCTGATCTAAATCGCAGAAAACTAGCTCTAAGTTGATGACCTCAATATCTGACTTTGGATCAACTTTCCCAGTCACATGGACAATGTCCCTATCTTCAAAACAACGTACAACCTGAAACATTAAACAATTAACTTTATATTGGTAGAGAGCACAAAAATACATCTTCATAATGGTCTCTGATATCTTCTATGCTAGCAATAAAATGAAAGAAAAGTAAACAAGTCAAATCTTGGAAAAATACCAACAAGACATTAAGAGATGACGCAAACCTGAAGTATGGAATCCACTTGACGAATATGTGACAAGAACTTATTTCCCAACCCCTGTAATTGAAGCATCATGTCATTAACCGAAAATAATACTCAAGATCAAAACAAAACTTCGGAAAATCGAAGACGCACTACAAGTCATTACCTCGCCTTGACTGGCACCTTTAACAAGCCCAGCAATATCCACAAATTCAATAGATGCTGGGACTGAACGTTGTGATTTGCAGAGATCTGAAAGAACTTGGAGACGTGGATCTGGAACTGCAACAATCCCAACATTGGGCTCTATTGTACAGAAAGGGAAATTTGCTGCTTGAGCTTTACCATTCTCAACCTGAGAATCCAGTGAACATTGTTACACATCATATGATGTGGCGACGCAGATAAATAGTACAGATGGACATAAAACTATCGTGACATTAATAACCATAGCTGAACAAACAATAATCACTGCTATATATCATAACCACAAGCAGTTCAAAATCTACCAATGTATAAGAAATAGCTTAACCACAGCTTTATCTACAAGTACGGGCAAAACAGCAAACTCAAGAACTTCATTTTCTTTTTCTACTAAAACACCACACTGCAATGGAATCTAACAAACCTACACTACAACACTTCAAATTCTATGGTACATAGCATGACTTACTAGTGCACTTATTACACATATCACATTCCTTACTGAAAAAACTTTAAATCCCCACTCTGCATTTGAACTTTCCCATTGCATTTCTAACTAAACAAAAATGTTTAAAAGTAAGTTTTTTAGTAGCTTCTCCCTACTTGGGGTTCTAAAAAACTAACTAAAAATCAAGTTTTTAACATATTAACGTTAAACTGATCAAAAAGAACATGAGAAAACTATTAATCTACAGTTGGGCTTGTCTAAAAACTGATTTTAATCACTTTCTACAATTAAAAATGAAAACAAAACGAACTAAATGCAATGAACATAGAGAAAGAGATAAAGGAAACTTACAACAGCATTAAAAAGAGTAGATTTTCCAACATTAGGGAGCCCAACAATACCAGCTTTCAAACTCATACTTATTTTAGTACATGAAGAAGAAGATGAGTAGTTTCTCTTCCAAAACCCGAAATGAGTGACACTTGTATTGAGTCTTTGGTTCAAATGAAGAGAAGATGAAGACCTTCTTAGTGTTAAGGAAAAGCTTAAAGCAGGAATAAGATGGTGTGTGGCTAATTTCGCCATTGTTTGTTTGCTGTTTTGAGGACTAGGCTCTTTTCTTCTTCTGGGTTTATCTCTACCATGAAAAAAATCTCGAGGGAAATGTATTGGGCTTGGGCTTGGGCTTGGGCTTTATGGGTCTGGCCCATATAATTTTTGTTGTGCATTTAGGCTAGCTTGTGGAGGGGTGGAACTCGGGCAGGTTGGGTCGGATTGAGGCCTAACCCAAGTCTGGGACCAAGCCCTAGTCAAGTTTTTCAGGTTTCAATGTTAAACAATGAAGAACTCAATGCCTTTTCACTATTAAATAAATAAATTAAGATAAATAATACTGAAATTCAATATTCTAACTAAATCAAAGAGATTTGATTATTTGAAAGAGAAACTAACATAATTGATTCAATTATTATTTCTAAAATATATTTTCAACCTTACTTTTGACAAAAATAAGTTTTATAAGGAAACAATATAATATAATATAAGGAATGAAATATATACATACATATATACATACAGGATCGGGTTTTTCGGTTATTTAATATTCTAACCTAAGCCCAATCCAAAACTGAGTTAGGTTTTGATTTTACAAAGACTAAGCCCAGACTACGATCTAAAATGTTAGCCCAAAACTAATAGAAGTTGGATTTTAGCCCATCATGCTTGGACTAACCCGCCCCAAGTTCCACCCATAAGCTTGTGTTTTAACAAGTTTCCCTTTTCTAAGGGCATCTCCAATGGAGGGTGTAAAATTACACCTCCACATAGACGTCACCTAGGTGCCATTAGGATTTTTCACCTTTAATTGTATACTATTATAGAGTTCAAAATTCCACCCTCTATAAACATGTTTTAAACTAGGTTTTAAAAATTTTTAGAATTAAAAGGGGCGAGACCTAAAATATGTCCAATAGTTAGGCTAAAAT
The DNA here is from genome assembly GCF_015680905.1 of Coptis chinensis. Lineage (NCBI taxonomy): Eukaryota > Viridiplantae > Streptophyta > Magnoliopsida > Ranunculales > Ranunculaceae > Coptis > Coptis chinensis. The sequence goes on from NC_141464.1 coordinate 84,557,782, forward strand.
TACCTTGCAATTGGAAAAATGATATTTGGGGTGTAAAATTTCCAGTATGGAACCCCCATTGGAGATGCCCTAAACGAGACCTAAAATATGTCCAGGTTAGGCTAAAAATTGCAACAAAAACGAGCTTGAGCGAGTATGGAACATTTAGAGGGCTCGGTTGAACGCTAAAATTTGTTCAGGCTCAGCTCATATTGCACCACGAACTAGATTAAGTGATTAATTAATAATAAAATTACCAAACCGAGCAAGAGTAGAACATGACCAAGGATTCAAGGAACCAAAATTTCTTTATTGAATGAGCCGAGCAAAGTTTTTGGCCCATCCTAGGGATGTCACTCGACCAAATGTTCTCCACTTTTCATCTTCACACTCTCGTCTCTTCGCCAAACTCAAAACTCTCTTTCCGCTCATCACCCATCCACTGCTATACAGTTATTCTAGTTTTGTCCAATATTTAAATGAAGAAATTAGTGAAACACTGTAGAGTGTGGACTATTTCTATGGGCTTTTGTTTTCAATAAAAATGATCAGTGGGCAGGCCCAAAACATATAGGCCCAAGATACTCCTCTCTCTCTCTTAAACCATGAACTGTTGATCAGTTTCACTATCCAGAGAGACAGAGACTCAAATTTGATAAATGTTGGAGAACAAGCTATGATGCATGCATTACAGAGAACACTTCGAAGCATTCATTCTACTGTACAACCTCCTAAGCTCACCAAACTCTCTCTTCATCCTCCAAAGTGTGTAAGTTTCTCCAAACCTCTCCTCTTTTTTTCTTTTTTTTTTATAACATTGGTGTTGCACTGTTCAGGTAGAAATGGAATTTGCAGATGGTAGTTTATTCAATTTATCAGCTGAGTTTCTTAGGGTGTATAGCCCAGCTGCTGACAGTAAAATAAGATCAGTAGGAGGTGAAAAGGTACGTTCTTGAAAAATCTTTCACCACAACAAGGCAAAATAAAAACACTGAATAAGTCAGTTTTATGTTTCAGGTAATCTTTGGACGACGCCATGTTGGTATTATGTCAGCAGAAGTTGTTGGTAACTATGGAATAAGGTAATTGCTTAATGAGTATCTCTCCAAATACTCCATGGCTTTATGTGTTTAACACTTAACAGTATCCTTGTGGTATTGTTGTGCTTGTGCAGGATAGTTTTTGATGACTTGCACAAAACTGGCATCTATACGTATAGTTATTTCTATCACCTTGGAAGCAACAAGTTTGCCCATATGAGGAATTATATCAACATCCTAAAGAAGCATGGGCTAAGCAGAGATCCCCAAAGAACAAAATAATGAAATCTGTTGTATGTAGCATGACATGGGCAATGAAACTTGAATGAAGGATATTTTTTTTACTTGTTTGGTGCCAAGAGTAGCCAACAACATCATTGTTTGTTCTCTTCTTTTTACCCTTTGGGAGATCTTCCAATGTGGTTTCTATAATTCTATGCACAATTAATTCAGTCTTCTTATACAGTAGATGCGCATCACACACAGGCTGCAATAAAACTACTAGGCTAGTGAGAAGTCAATATAGCAGACCGGTACCCTTTTACTTTCACAGGACGATAGTGATAGTTGAGACTTGAGAGCAGCATAGCTGAGGCACATTGTTATAAAGAAACCTCAATATCGCTGGTGGGCATATTGTTACTCTTAGCCACAATCAGTTAACATTGTTACTCCTAGCCACACAAATTCAATCGCGCAACTGTAAAGCTCCAAACTTACATGCACAGACACAAAAAGACCATAACTGAAAAGCTAAATCATCATTATCATCCTTACATTTATCTCATATGGAAATCGAAAGCTAAATGTGTTACAAGAAAAACATGAATGTTGACTTCCCATAGATGGGTAGATTAGACAGTCTCCTTAAATGTTGCACAAGTATACTAAAAGCATAAATGTACAGACAATTTGATCTGTCTAAAAAAGCGAGTCAACAACTGGATACAGTTTTGATGAGCCCCTTATCATCCTGGAAACCTGATTCACAGATCAATCACTCGAGACAGCTTCTGTATTCGGTTCAACAGAAAGTCCCCTTGCTTAATAGTGGCCTGATAAAGAGCATTCTTTGCATCAGGCCTGTTGGTTTCCAGTACTCCTGCAACTTTATCTATCTTGCAATGAAGCTTCCCTGCAGCAATAAATCGTGACAGTTCCCTGAAACATAGAATGCAGAGTTTTGTTAATATAGCAACATTACAGCCAAAATAGTATAAAATAGGGAGGTCAAAATTTCAAAAGAGTCACGGTCTTCATGCTGATGAGGTACTTACAAATCAATGAAATCAACAGTTACTCCAAATGCAGTCGCCATTGCTTCCATGGTGACACTCTTATACGACTCTAGAAACTGAGAATAGACGACTGTGCGGACCTCCCTCATGTAATATCGGAAGTGTGGATGCAGATACCGGTCAAACTTAATTTGATCCGTCAAGCCAGCTGAAGATAGTCGAAGTCAAAACAGAAAATTAAATTTGGTACATAACACGCATAATTTTAAAAACCAAGTAAAATTTTTGACAATTCCTGACTATGCAGGAGTAACAACTACAACATTAGTATACCCAGATGCAACAGGCTGAACAATGATTCAAATAGTGAAAGAAACATGAAGACACCTGACAAATTATTGTGATGGTTATAGCAATAACATGACTAGTGTGGTCAGACAACCATGGCGAGCACTCAGTCGTCATAAGAAGAAAAAATAAGCTGACAACAAATTTATGACCAGATCTTATATTTGTTAACATTGACAGATGCAAAATAACCACTGGGGTTTTGACTGCAGCCTAAGATATATAAACTGAAACACATAAACCAAGGTGCTCCAATAAGGTTTAAAAGAAGTGCAGACCAAGTGGAGTTTCTAAAAAGAGATGCATTTTCCCAAATTTGAAACACCATATAATAACATAGAAAGATGAAATATAATGCACTTCTTACCAAAGGCTAAAAAGAAGGATTTGTACTGGCATCCATATAGAGAGTTCATAAACTCTGAGAGATGTGGGATCTTTCCAATCACTGTAAGAATCTCGGGGGCATCCACCACCTGTAATGTATTAATAGCAAATTAGCAAGCATTCATTAAGTATGATGTGCCCAGATCAAATGTTTAATACCTTTTGTTTAAGCAACACTCTATCCAGAGATATAATGCTCGTAAGGACAGTGTAGAAAATGAAGGTCTCATACGGGAAGAGATCATAGGTTGTGAACGTTGAGATTGAATCAAGAAACAGATCCGCTGCTTTCTTAAAGTTTCTAGTAGACATGCAATACAACCCCTCGTACACCTTCAACCGGTTCTTCCTCTCCCAATCACCTCCCTCCTCAAACAATCTGCCATCAAAATGTAGAGTATTAATTATCAAACTCCACAAATATGCATTGGACACAAGATGAATGCAAGAAAGTACTAATCTAAAAAACAATAACAAGATATTATCTTACTTCTTAGCTTTGTCAATGCTTTTGGAGATGAGATCAAAATCCATGTAGAAAAAACCCAATTGTAATGTGTAAAACACTAGGTCCATCTTTTGCCCCACTGCTACTGTTTTACCTTCTGTTACCTTGAGCTGTTCCAATGCTTTTTCCTAGGAATCAGGAGGGAAACGTCAGCAAGGTGACAAAAGATTTCTTAAGCACACAGAAAAGAACTTTATGGCACAAGAGCAAAAAAATGAATTTTTACCTTGTCACTGATTCGGATATAGTACAAGGATTTAGCTAAGTGAGCTTCGCGAACTTCACTTTCACCTAAGTTCTCTTCAGCATCGGCAATCCTGCATGGACAAACTCGTGTAAGCTATCTATAGTGCATCCTGAAGGCTCAGCTTCAACCCAGTAGGCGAAACCAAACACATACAATCACATAAAAGAAACCAAAGTATCCATACTAAAGAGTGGGTTCTATAAACTAGACAACTTTCAGATAGATGCACTAGTCTCCATAAGTAACAACTTTTAGTTTAGATAAAAACAGGGTGCACGTGGCGGTAATTACGAATTCAAAAAGAGACGATTAAACTAGGATCAATCAGGATGAATACAGATATACCTAAAATACATAGAGCAAAGTAACGTCAAAAAATAAATTTGTTACATCTATATTTCTATTCCGTGATAATACACTAATTGACTTAGAGACGTAGTAATAACAAAGTTAGTCCACCAAAGTAGACACATTCCCTGCAATAACGTGCTAGAAACGCCAAACACATGATCCTTATGCATCTAAATATCCATATCAACTACTTGTACTAGATGAACACTCTAAAACATTCCGATACAAAAAGACGAAGAGTAAAAGGCGCAACAAAACAAAATACAATATCTATAGCGCAATTCTGCTACTTGTCAATGATTCCAATGTAAACACAAAGTTCCAAAATGCAATATCTTTCTACACTACCCAGAACTCTGACCAAAGCTTTAACCTAACAATCAGCTCCCCAACTGTCTGCAGTATGCACTCTATCCTCAAAGTGTCTCCAAATATATGCATTTTAATAAGTTCATACCAAACTACTCAACTTTAAACCCGGGTAATATCATTAGATACTTTAGTTGGCCAGGTTAAAAACCACAGTACCGTAGTGAGTGACTACCGAGGATGAATCTAAAAACAAATTTGAACTCTAAAGCCTATACTCTAATTCAAAAAAATTGTGGGGCAAAAAAGTTTAAACACCCAAAATCCTACTGGATTTCAACATTGCATACGTCGGAGGGAAAACATATACTAGCAATACCCTCGAAGTAGTGAACACTAAATAAACAAACACAAGGCTACTAGATCCAAACTACCCAACTTTAAACTCGTGTACTCGTATTGAATACGTCCGTTGTCCAGTTTAAACACTGTACTACATAACATCCAAGTAGAATCTAAAACCAAACATGAACTGTAAGCCCCCTATACTCTAAATCAACAAAAACTACCAAATACAATGTTGGGGCTATTCCCATTATCTAATTCGTACATTACAAAACGAACTTAACTCATATGCACACAAAAAAAGGCCCCATCTATGAAAAACTAGATCTAAAACAAAATATCAATAAAAGGAAACCAAAAAAAAAAAAAAAAAAAAAAAAAACTTTTTTTTTTTATAACATTGGTGTTGCACTGTTCTTAATTTGTTTCAGGTAGAAATGGAATTTGCAGATGGTAGTTTATTCAATTTATCAGCTGAGTTTCTTAGGGTGTATAGCCCAGCTGCTGACAGTAAAATAAGATCAGTAGGAGGTGAAAAGGTACGTTCTTGAAAAATCTTTCACCACAACAAGGCAAAATAAAAACACTGAATAAGTCAGTTTTATGCTTCAGGTAATCTTTGGACGACGCCATGTTGGTATTATGTCAGCAGAAGTTGTTGGTAACTATGGAATAAGGTAATTGCTTACTGAGTATCTTTCGAAATACTCCATGGCTTTATGTGTTTAACAGTATCCTTGTGTGGTATTGTTGTGCTTGTGCAGGATAGTTTTTGATGACTTGCACAAAACTGGCATCTATACGTATAATTATTTCTATCACCTTGGAAGCAACAAGTTTGCCTTTATGAGGAATTATATCAACACTCTAAAGAAGCATGGGCTTAGCAGAGATCCTCAAAGAACAAAATAATGAAATCTGTTGCATGTAGTATGACATGGGCAATGAAACTTGAATGAAGGATATTTTTTTTACTTGTTTGGTGCCAAGAGTAGCCAACTTAACATCATTGTTTGTTCTCTTCTTTTTTCCCTTCGGGAGATCTTCCAATGTGGTTTCTATACTTCTACTTCTATGCACAATTAATTCAGTCTTCTTATACAGTGGATGCACATCACACACAGGCTGCAATAAAACTACTAGGCTCAATGGGTGCAGACTGCAACAAGGGAGAAGTCAATATAGCAGACCAGTACCCTTTTACTTTCACAGGACGATATTGATAGTTGAGAGCAGCATCGCTGAGGCACATTGTTATAAAGAAACCTCAATATCGCTGCTGAGGCACATTGTTACTCTTAGCCAAGGTTTAACAAATTCAATCGTGCAACTGTAAAGCTCCAAACTTACATGCACAGACACAAAAAGACCATAACTGAAAAGCTAAATCATCATCATCATCCTTACATTTATCTCATATGGAAATCGAAAGCTAAATGTGTTACAAGAAAAACATGAATGTTGACTTCCCATAGATGGGCAGATTAGTCGGTCTCCTTTAATGTTGCACAAGTATACTAAAAGCATAAATGTACTTCACGAGAATTGGTGAATAATAGACACAATTCGATCCGTCTAAACAAGCGAGTCAACAACTGGATACAGTTTTGATGAGCCCCTTATCATCCTGGAAACCTGATTCACAGATCAATCACTCGAGACAGCTTCTGTATTCGGTTCAACAGAAAGTCCCCTTGCTTAATAGTGGCCTGATAAAGAGCATTCTTTGCATCAGGCCTGTTGGTTTCCAGTACTCCTGCAACTTTATCTATCTTGCAATGAAGCTTCCCTGCAGCAATAAATCGTGACAGTTCCCTGAAACATAGAATGCAGAGTTTTGTTAATATAGCAACATTACAGCCAAAATAGTATAAATAGGGAGGTCGAAATTTCAAAAGAGTCACGGTCTTCATGCTGATGAGGTACTTACAAATCAATGAAGTCAACAGTTACTCCAAATGCAGTCGCCATTGCTTCCATGGTGACACTCTTATACGACTCTAGAAACTGAGAATAGACGACTGTGCGGACCTCCCTCATGTAATATCGGAAGTGTGGATGCAGATACCGGTCAAACTTAATTTGATCCGTCAAGCCAGCTGAGGATAGTCGAAGTCAAAACAGAAAATTAAATTTGGTACATAACACGCATAATTTTAAAAACCAAGTAAAATTTTTGACAACTCCTGACTATGCAGGAGTAACAACTACGACATTAGTATACCCAGATGCAACAGGCTGAACAATGATTCAAATAGTGAAAGAAACATGAAGACACCTGACAAATTATTGTCATGGTTATAGCAATGACATGACTAGTGTGGTCAGACAACCATGGCAAGCACTCAGTGATCATAAGAAGAAGAAAATAAGCTGACAACGAACTTATGACCAGATCTTATATTTGTTAACATTGACAGATGCAAAATAACCACTGGGGGTTTTGACTGCAGCCTAAGATATATAAACTGAAACACGTAAACCAAGGTGCTCCAATAAGGTTTAAAAGAAGCGCAGACCAAGTGGAGTTTCTAAAAAGAGATGCATTTTCCCAAATTTGAAACACCATATAATAACATAGAAAGATGAAATATAATGCACTTCTTACCAAAGGCTAAAAAGAAGGATTTGTACTGGCATCCATATAGAGAGTTCATAAACTCTGAGAGATGTGGGATCTTTCCAATCACTGTAAGAATCTCGGGGGCATCCACCACCTGTAATGTATTAATAGCAAATTAGCAAGTATTCATTAAGTATGATGTGCCCAGATCAAATGTTTAATACCTTTTGTTTAAGCAACACTCTATCCAGAGATATAATGCTCGTAAGGACAGTGTAGAAAATGAAGGTCTCGTACGGGAAGAGATCATAGGTTGTGAACGTTGAGATTGAATCAAGAAACAGATCCGCTGCTTTCTTAAAGTTTCTAGTAGACATGCAATACAACCCCTCATACACCTTCAACCGGTTCTTCCTCTCCCAATCACCTCCCTCCTCAAACAATCTGCCATCAAAATGTAGAGTATTAATTATCAAACTCCACAAATATGTATTGGACACAAGATGAATGCAAGAAAGTACTAATCTAAAAAACAATAACAAGGTATTATCTTACTTCTTAGCTTTGTCAATGCTTTTAGAGATGAGATCAAAATCCATGTAGAAAAAACCCAGTTGTAATGTGTAAAACACTAGGTCCATCTTTTGCCCCACTGCTACTGTTTTACCTTCTGTTACCTTGAGCTGTTCCAATGCTTTTTCCTAGGAATCAGGAGGGAAACGTCAGCAAGGTGACAAAAGATTTCTTAAGCACACAGAAAAGAACTTAATGGCACAAGAGCAAAAAAATGAATTTTTACCTTGTCACTGATTCGGATATAGTACAAGGATTTAGCTAAGTGAGCTTCGCGAACTTCACTTTCACCTAAGTTCTCTTCAGCATCGGCAATCCTGCATGGACAAACTCATGTAAGCTATCTATAGTGCATCCTGAAGGCTCAGCTTCAACCCAGTAGGCGAAACCAAACACATATACAATCACATAAAAGAAACCAAAGTATCCATACTAAAGAGTGGGTTCTATAAGCTAGACAACTTTCAGATAGATGTACTAGTCTCCATTAGTAACAACTTTTAGTTTAGATAAAAACAGGGTGCACGTGACGTTAATTAAGAATTCAAAAAGAGACGATTAAACTAGGATCAATCAGGATGAATACAGATATACCTAAAATACTAGTGCAAAGTAACGTCAAAACATAAATTTGTTACATCTATATTTCTATTCCATGATAATACACTAATTGACTTAGAGACGTAGTAATAACAAAGTTAGTCCACCAAAGTAGACGCATTCCCTGCAATAACGTGCTAGAAACGCCAAACACATGATCCTTATGCATCTAAATATCCATATCAACTACTTGTACCAGATGAACACTCTAAAACATTCCTATACAAAAAGATGAAGAGTAAAAGGCACAACAAAACAAAATAATATCTATAGCACAATTCTGCTACTTGTCAATGATTCCAATGTAAACACAAAGTTCCAAAATGCAATATCTTTCTACACTACCCAGAACTCCGATCAAAGTTTTAACCTAAAAATCAGCTCCCCAACTGTCTGCAGTATGCACTCTATCCTCGAAGTGTCTCCAAATATATGCATTTTAATAAGTTCATACCAAACTACTCAACTTTAAACCCGGGTAATATCATTAGATACTTTAGTTGGCCAGGTTAAAACCACAGTACCGTAGTGAGTGACTACCGAGGATGAATCTAAAAACAAATTTGAACTCTAAAGCCTATACTCTAATTCAAAAAAATTGTGGGGCAAAAAAGTTTAAAAACCCAAAATCCTACTGGATTTCAACATTGCATACTTTGGAAGGGAAACATATACTAGCATTACCCTCGAAGTAGTGAACACTAAATGAACAAACACAAGGCTACTAGATCCAAACTACCCAACTTTAAACTCGTGTACTCGTATTGAATACGTCCGTTGCCCAGTTTAAACACTGTACTACATAACATCGAAGTAGAATCTAAAACCAAACGTGAACTGTAAGCCCCCTATACTCTAAATCAACAAAAACTACCAAATACAATGTTGGGGCTATTCCCATTATCTAATTCATACATTACAAAACGAACTTAACTCATATGCACACAAAAAAAAGGCCCCATCTATGAAAAACTAGATCTAAAACAAAATATCAATAAAAGGAAACCAAAAAAAAAAAAAAAAACCACACACACCCTCTTACTTTTCATCCAGTTTCTTAAGTTCCTCCTCATTCTTCACCTTCATCGAAGCCAAAACACCTTCCTCCTTATCCAACACACCATCACCAATCAAGTGTTCATACAAAGGTGCCATATCTACAAAAAAAAGTACCATATATTAACTAAAGATTATATTTTTATTCATATTTAAGATAAAACAAACAAAGGGGCGTTTATATTATTACCATCTGATTTAACCATGGTTAAAACTTCTTCTTTGAGTTGGACTTTCTCAATGTCAGGGATATCTGGGTGTGTTAAAAGGAATAGCTTGTTTGCTAATACTAGATGGGGTTCTTGGTTTCCTTCTTGTCCTTCCATTGTTAATTTGGAGTGGTCTTTTTTTTTGGCTTTGAGAGAAAAGGAACGAAGTGTATACTGTTTTTTCTTCTTTTTTTTTTGCTTGTGAAGGAAGAAGGTTATGTGGGCTTTACTAGTTTGGGCTTGAGCCCATTTATAAAAGCCCTGCCTAAGTCCAACTAGTATACTGCTTCGCAGAGGGGGGAGGGAGAGAGAGAGATTGAGATTGCGTGGAGAGGGAAAGATGGGGCAGACATATCCCACTTCTGTCTAGAACGTTCGCTCCGCTCACTTAATTAAGACATGTTGGCGTGTTTGGTTTGACACGGGTGTAAAATCCCAATCACAGTTTGCACTGTTGAATATATGTACTAGTATAATTGCTAGTAGTGGGGGCGTGAGCGAAAAGGGATGAGGGAAGAGTGGAGAGGGACGAAGAGACGAAAAGAGATGAGGACAAACAAACCAACCTACTTCCCCTTCTAACATTCGCTCCAATTACTTGATTAAGACATCTCCCAAAACGTTCGCTCTGCTCACTTGATTAAGACATGCTGGCGTGTTTGGTTTGACACGGGTGTAAAATCCCAATCAATGGTTTACACTGTTGAATATATGTACTAGTATAAATGCTAGCAATGGAGAGTGAGCGGAGAGTGAAAGAGAGAGGAAAGATGAATTTGGGACGAAGAAGAAGAGAGACTGAGGAAAGAGGGAAGGTGGAGAGGGAAAGTGAGTTTGGGGCGAAAAATAAGAGAAGAAAGACTGAGAAGACAGTTACACAGAAACCAAACGAAACAACATTTTGGGCCACATACCCTCCTTGCCCATAACGTTACGTTCGCTCCGCTCACTTGATTACGATTCCACTTGCCAAACGGTGATTACATGATCTAATTTATCCGTAATTTTACAAGGAAAGTAAAATTTGATTTAAGACTTTATTGTTTGTTTATTGAACATTATTACAAAGGATATAAGTTAAAATTGTTTTAGTACTTCTACTGATCCAGATATCATTGACCAAGATAATCCAATTTAAATAAACGAGAGCTCCTCAAAATGGTTGATTCTCTTCAATAAGCCAACTGGTGATTGCACCAAAGACGCCCTGAAATTCCGAGTATAATTCCTTGCAGCGTGTAGCTGATTCAAAGTGCTATAAAATATGGATTATCATCTTAGTTCTTTATATAATGTGGACAAGTATACACCAGGCACCAGATTAACACATCCTCATCTCCTGAAAAAGGAAAAAGTAAATAAACGGATTAAAAGAAAATATAAAAAACAGTACTAGTGAGAGCTTGCTGAGGTTCTATATGGTTTTATAATAGACTATTAGACTGTCGTCCTTAGCAGTGAATGCATGGCAGATGTTCTGTTACCTAAAACTCACTTCGTAGTTCCTTCAAACTGATCTCGCAACTGTTCATACTTCTTGAGCTCAGCCACTGATAGAGACGGTGATAGTTCCTCTAAAACCTGTGGAAGTGTGGAGGTGATTCAAGTTGAGAATATGAGCAAACTGATACATGTATTTTGTTATAAAATACAATATATATTATATGTATCTCGATGAACTCTGATCCTTCACAATGAAAGCAGGAAGGCCTAACCTTTACAAAGTCATCGTATTCAACAATCACTGAATCAGGTTGATCATCCGTGCCATTCGAATCTGAATGCAGACTTGAAACCTAGGAAAAATAAATGCTTGTAAGCATTGGTTCTGACACTTTCATGATGTGATATTTATACCGTTAGAGAAGTTATTATTTGTTTTTGCTCGTCTGTTTTATGTGATGTAAGCACCTGGGTAACAACTTTAAATAAAATAAAAATAAAACTACTAAGCATGAACTATAATACATCCTTTACCAAAAAAAAAATGAACTATAATACATCTAGTTTATAGGTGTTGAATTTTGAAAATAAGGGTTTAGATGCTATTAATTCAAATTTTTCGCTAAAAATGATTTATTATATTCTATTAGACTTACTGGATCTTCTCCACCCCAGTGTACCTATCCACAAAAGACTGAGCATGAACTACTGACATAAGTTACAAACATTTATTGTGGGAACTATGGTTCCAGCCAAGCTCACCTTGCGTTTTGCTGCACAGAACCATGCATCTGCACATAGCGCATACATATCTGCACCAGTAAAATTCAATGGGCATTTTTTTGCGATTGAGTGCAGAGAGACATTTTCGTGAAGTTTAATCTTCCGAGTAAGGGCCTCCAAGACACTGCAGAAAGTGGATAAAGGCATACATCAGAGGAATGATGATTGGGGCAGGAAATTTAAATGAGAATAGAGACTAACCGTTCCCTATAAGATACATCAGAGTTTACTCCAACATAAAGAAGCTTATCAAATCGGCCAGGCCGTAAAAGTGCTGGATCAATAAGATCAGGTCTGTTGCTTGCCCCAATGATGAACAAATCCTGGCAAATCAAGTGGAGAGAAAGGGATTACAAGCATAATAAACTAGGGTACAAAAGGAAAGAAAGAGATGACAACGATACAAAAAATCATATACCTGTGTGGAATCATTCAGGCCATCAATTTCCGCAAGCATCTAGAAACAAGAAACACCCACCACAATTAAGACAAACGCTAGGCGTGGGCAGAAATTTGTGAGTAGAGCACCATAGTGAAAAAACATCATTACCTGGGAAACAACTCGATCCATAACACCCCCAGAATCACCAGATGCTCCTCTAGCAGGAGCAAGAGAGTCCAGCTCATCAAAAAAAATAACACAAGGACATGCTGATCTAGCCTGTAGAGGACAAACATAAAATCACAAAGTTATGGTCACTATGTTGTGAATCTACACCACGTCACTTCCCCTAGTCTGGGAAGTGAATTCATACCTTCTGAAATATGTCTCTGACATTTTTTTCTGATTCTCCAATGTACATATTAATCAACTCAGGCCCTTTTACACTCAGAAAATTCAAGGAACACTCTGTTGCAACTGCCTTTGCTAATAAAGTCTGAAAATTAGAAAACATAGTTAATAATCTAATAAGTTAAAAGGTTCCTACTTAAAGTTACAAATAAGAAAATGCTTGTTTACACGAAAATACCTTCCCGGTGCCAGGAGGGCCATAGAGAAGCACACCCGAACGCTTACGCAGTCCAGATGAGAATAAATCCTTGTGCAGTAGAGGTAACTGTAGAAACAAAATAAACAGATCTCACTTTGAACCAAGAAGAATAATAACTGGCGAACAAGACAAATTGTTGTTTTCTTTATCTGGTCTTTAGCAATACACATACATATACTCGCTGCAACTATGGAAGAAGAATACATGCACAAGATCTGTACCTGAACAGTATCCATTATTGCTTTCTTCACATCCTCAAGTCCACCAACATCTTCCCATTTGACATCAGGCACCTAGACGGTAATCCAAATTCAAGCAATCATTGACACGATAACAAAATTTATCACATGGAAACCAATAAATATCTACAAATAACTAAATTTCTAGAAATGCTATAATCTGATCTCAAATAGATCAAGTGCATTAGACAGCAACATCTAACACTCTTAGACCAATAAAGAGATCATTTGGCAATGAAGTTCCATTTTTGTGCGGATCAACTAATATTACCTTAGGAGTACCCAAAGCAGATGCATTTCTTTTCTTGGATCTTTCCAAAGCTCTGGTGATGTCTTCTTTACCAACATAGTGCAGTGCAGGTTTGAATGTGGCAGCATTATCATGGACAGACTTGGACGAATTGTTCTTATCAAAGTCCCTGGAATCATCAGCTTGGAGTTTTGACAACAGATTTGCACCAGCATCAGCAACCAATGCACGTACATCTCTAGGCATAAAACCAGAAGTTTGACCAACTATGTCCTTCACAAGGTCCACCTTCTCAATCTGCACAAAACAAGTATTTGAAAATTTAAGTCAAAACCATGGAATACAAGAGAGACACGTGCTAATATTTACAGAAAACACATTTACAACGAAAAAAGCGGACATACACATCAACTGCAACGTATTCTAAGCATATTTAACATGTACACTACTCCAAAAATAAACATTTATTAATCATCATTGAGTTCCACCTGTACTAATCAGCGGCAAAGGACGAAACACGAACGCTATGGATGTCAAAAGTTCATGTACAATTCAGTTTTACAGAATATATAAACGATGAAATCAGTCAAACAGGAAAAAGTGCACAAAAACAAATGATGAATATATTTACATCATTTCTAAGGATGAAAGCAAATTACTCTCCTCTTTCTTTCTCATGATCTGTAAGCCAACAATCGAATTAGATTTTTGTTTGAGTGTTAGAAGGAAAGTGATTAATGTAATTACAGATAATGGGTCCATAGGCAGCCTATGATGTCGCTCGCTTTAAAAGTTTACAGACAGATCCAAGTAACACAGGAATTTATTCTCATTTCAATTTTATAAAATCCATTTATTAACATGGAAATGAATAAAACCATTCAATCTCCTCAGAGCACAATGTACAAGGAAATAAAATGTATGTGAACTTAATAAAGCACAGCACGTCCTAAATCTTATAATTCCCATCAAACCTAACTAAATCAGATCAATATCACCTACCACTGCACCTACAAAATGGCTTAAAAAATAAGCCAAGCTAGCTAGCTAGATTATTATCAATATCCAGCAAGGACTGCATTAACAGGCTTTTCATACCATACCACTATAAAAAAACTCAACAAAATTCACTCACATCACTTGAGACTCCAGGTGCAGTCTGCAGTAACTGTGAAAGCATATCAGCTCTCTGGTCTTCACTTAACGAACGCATGCTTATCTCATGACTGAAGCAGCGTCTAATAGGAGCTGGAAGACCTTCCGAACTGTCAGCAACTGCAACTAACAGTACCCTATGTCCAAGTATCCTCAAAGCATCCTTCATATGCTGATTTGGCAAGATAAGATTAAAACATCAGATTCTTGACAATAATAATCATGATCAGCCAGTAATCTTATTTTTATGAAGTTTGTCAAGAACCATAATAGATCTGTTAAAGTACAATATTCATCAAGAGAAGTGTAAGAGATAGTACTGTGTATTTATGAAAGATACAAGAAGGCCATTTCTTGTCAGACGCCAATTCTCTTGATATTATAAACCTATGTTACAAGGACAAGCCATATTCTAAAAATAATCCGTGTCGGCTACGTGTGCACGTATGTGTCAGACACGACACGCTCATATACCTCAATTTTTGGTATTTCGCCATGTCGGACACTTTGTATCCGTGTCGGATAGGGACACAATCCCTGTCAATGTAACTTAAGTGTAAGTGCTTAACCACTATAGGACATTTTTGTGGACGGGACAATAACAAAGTTATACAAGTTTTTAACAGATGCCTATAGGAAGTAGAGAAGTAGAGCCACCACCTGTCCTCCAGAGCAAGATACTTGATCATCAAAAGCAGGCTGAGTCAACTCCCTGATAACAGATGCAACTTCTGTGGTAAGACCAACTTGATCAGATGATCCCTCATGAGAAGAAACTTTCCTGAAAACCTCAAAATGGCGGAGAAGAAGTATTGTTGGAGAGTAGCTGAAAAATGTCATGTATTAGTTACAACATCAGGAACCAGAAACAAGCCATGTCAGTCATAAACAAAGCTCACTTGCTTCAAATACCTCTCAGCTGCTTTGAAAGCATGTGCTAGCGCCACAGAAACCTTTTTCTCAGAGGATCCCATTATATCATAACAGCTATACTCAACTACGTGCAGACCCAAGCGGCGAGCAACATATCTTACAACTGTCCTTTTCCCACACCCTATAAGAGAACGAAAAATCAGAACTGCCCAGTGCAATTATTTTCCAAGTAATGCAAACATATCTTCTTCTATATATGGTAAACGAATCAAGTAAAAGGCGGTACCCACACAGATGACCCACAGACACACCAATCAACAAACCAATAGCAAAAAATAACAGATCAAGTATTTTTTTTTTTTATCGGTATAGGGTGTATATCTATATATAACTATAATATCAAAAATGTAGGATGAGATATCCCACAGAAATAAAAGAATGGGAAACTAGAAAATAAGAAAAATAGAATGACAAAGCTGCAACTTAGAACAAGACTGCTACCAACAAGATACTGCAAGTATAAAAATTACAAGTTTTTTTATAGTGCAACCTTTCAAAGGCTGTATAGCACTATGGAACTAATATAACAATTCCTACCACTTTTGATCAATTTCAATGGAACTAATGTGCTAGTTTTAACAAATTTACAAAAAATTCTGCAATTGTTCTTAATCCTTAAGTGTTACACAAACTATGAAGTTGGTTCTACCAAAATTCGCTAAAATGCCCATCAAACATGCACAAGCATACTAGAGATTTTCAAGTTCCAATTTACATAACCTAGTCCCTAATGAAAAAGTAATAAAATAAAATGTCTCTGTGAATTCTAATTGTATGGCCGCTATTCTGGTGAAAACTAGAGAATCCACTTGAAGTATTGTGGGTCTAACAACCAAAAGCTTCCACAAACAAACCACCAAAAAATAAAATGTTAGACAAAAGGAAACAAATAATACTACCCCAGAAAGAATCTTTCATCAAAAGACTTTAAGATAGAATTTCACGCTTTCAAAATTTGAAATATTGCAAATTTTTATCCCCTCAACATCTCACTTGTTTCTAGATTTAACAAGATCATAAAATCACCTTACAAGAAAATCGCAACTCTGAATTTTGTAATTATAATTATAAGAAAGCATAGAATCACCTTGTTACCCCCCAAGAAAATAAATAAATAGATAAATAAAATAAAATTATAGCAGTAAGTAATAACCTGCCAAACCATATAAGAGAACTGCAACTCTGAATTTTGAAGAAAGTGATGAAGGACATAGAGGTGGAGCCAGTATAGACGCCAAAATCTTCACTGTGTCCCCTTGCAAAGGTACAACCTTTTCATCTTCACCAATCAATAGATTGGGGGGAACAGCAGAACACACACTTCCTCCAAGCACAAGTGCAGTTTTGTTGCAGTTTATACGAAGAACAGGTTCATCTACTGGTTCCATATCCATCACCTAGGAACAAAGTAATCCTAAACCTGTCACTTTATCTGGTTTCCTCAAGGATCCAATGTCAATAAATTGGCAAAGAAACTCACCTTGAAGTAGACTACACTGCCCACGTTATCATCACTCTTTGTCTGACTACAGGAAATGCACAATTGCGAACTGCAATTCCAATTTATGTGGATGTAGAAAATGTCGCCTCTAGCTAGATATCTGTCAACTTTGAAGTAATTGTTCAGAGCCAAATCAATCAATGCTTGACGATCTTCAGCTTCGACAAGGGAACCTACCTTAAAAGATTCAATGGTACCACATTCTGGTATTTTTACAAAAGAAGCCCTTAAGTGTGATGCAAACCTCGCAAATAAGCCCACGGTTTTAGCTCTAATTCAACAATCGGGGCCTTGGTTCCTTTGTCATCCGTGTCTGTTTTAATTCCAAACAAAGACATCAAAGTCTCCTGTCCTTCATGAACAAGAGATTTCAAGCACGACGTATGCAAGTCAAGGTTGAATGCTAATATTGGAGAGAGAAAAGCGGCTTCATCGAAAGGAAGGTGATGGACAGAAGGGAATGTGTGAGAAGGAAAAACAATCATTTCACGTCGAGAATGGGGAGAAAGAAAATCCATCTCAGAAGAGCATTCTTGGAAAACCATGTCTGGTTTATCTAATACAACAATCCGAGCCACCCTCTGTAACATTGTACCAATACTCCTGACAAGCACCTTACAAAAGAAATATATAAAACAAATTAGACATTCCTCACATGCAAAAATTCTACAACAATAGAACAACACTGAAAAATATCACCATCATTTGACAAATGCAGAATAACTGGAAATATTTTAATTCTTAACAAATCATACATAAAAAGAAAAACCTCGACTGTGGCAAAAGTTGTGTGTATAACTCAACACTCCTAGTTTAACAAATCTAATTAGATAGAAACACCAAAAAGACGTTCAAATAATGAAATTAAATTCAAACTTATTTGGAAGAAAGAAGAAGAAAATTTACCAGTGAACCAGATGTGATGGATAATCTTTTCAAAACCGACAATGAAACACCAACCAAAGTAGCATCATCGTAAAAAGCTTCTTCTGGGTTTTGAGCATCACTCGTAGTCTTTGAACACCGAAGAATCCCTGCTGGTAACTGCAAAGATAGTGACTCATTGGTCTTCTTGTTCAGACGAAACTCTTCAGCTTCAGCAATGTCATTCTTAGTTCTTGATGTCGAATTCAATACAGAATCAAGAAGATTTCTGGTGGAATCAAGTATCAAAGATTTTCTTCTCTCCACCATTGAAGTTGAGTTTTACAAATTTTGGAAGCAAAATTGAATATTTAAAATTGGGTTAGGAGAGGTTTAACTTCTGATAAACCTTAGAGCATGAAAAGCTTGGGGATAACAAAATGGTGTTATCTACGCAATCTCTGCAGTTGTGCAGCTCTGCAAGCATACTCTGCATCCCCCTTTGGTTGCAACCGCCAAAGAATATACAAACCAGACCTTCAACTTGAAGAGGAATTAGCAAAGGTTCAGACTCCAGACCTGTAAATACATTGTAAGCATGAAATTGTAGTTGATCTCAAACAAAGAGTTGACAAATGAGATCTATGAAAAGTTGAAAACCCTACTATCATTGAAACGAATGAAACTTCTTGTTTCATATGAAACAAAATTTTAATTTATTTATAAAGGGGTCCCCTCAAATCTAACATCAAATTCTCCTCACACAGCCAAGCACAAATATTAAACTAACCAATGAATCATCAAGCAATGTGCCATAAACTATCTTCAGTAGACGTATAAAAACTAATAAAAGTTATACCAAATCCTCAACCAAGCTCCCAATTATGTAAAACTGTTACAATTGATCTTCCAAAATTTAATGGAAAAACATTTCGTGATTTTTTTTAAAATTTAAAAATTAAAAATTAAAAAACATGAAACAGGTTGTACCCAATATATACCTCCTATGCAACAGGTTTAGACCTTCACATGAACTTGAATACCAAAAATTGCAAGATCCCATTACTGAGCTGCACCACTTCTCACTTCTCTCTGCCCCGAGTACAATCTATGAGCTCTTTATAGTCCCTTTCTAATCTTAGCAGTACATAGTAATACTCTTAACTTTAAATGTTAATGCATAG
The DNA here is from genome assembly GCF_015680905.1 of Coptis chinensis. Lineage (NCBI taxonomy): Eukaryota > Viridiplantae > Streptophyta > Magnoliopsida > Ranunculales > Ranunculaceae > Coptis > Coptis chinensis. Next base: position 84,576,879 of record NC_141464.1, read on the forward strand.
AATATAATGACGGCAAGTTCTTTTTCACTCCAAATTGGGAAAAAGAGCATTTAGTTACATATCACTCTCAGTATTTGACAGTACAAAGCTGTTTAGGCACATCTTGTCTAAGAAGTGCAGATGAGAATATTGTTCAACATAAAAAATACCAAAATAGAATTCTTACTACTCAAATTGAACCAATTATAATTTACGTTTATTGCATGATACAAAGCCAGACAGACTCTCTAACAAATGAGAAAAGACTATTGTCATTCATGTACCATTGCATCGTCTTATTTTCAAAAGGAAATTGTTGAATAAGATTAGATTAACAATAAAAAAATCCATATGTTACACAAAGTCAAAAACCTTCCGAGTTCACCAGCTTGAGCAAAGAATGAAGAACCTCACACATTTCTCTTGCTTCTGGGTGAGAAAGATCACCAGCACCAAATTCATCTACCATGCCATCTACCTCTACCAAACTACAGCCAGGTTTTTTCTTCATTCCCATCTCCCTGATTGATCGCCTGGCTTGATTGGCTTCCATTTCCCAACCGGATTCTTTATACATGTTGTACAAATTAATGTAAGTGCCACAATCAGCTACTCCTAAATCAGCAAGCTTTCTCCAAACTCTGTTGCCTACTTTGACATTTCCATAAGTTCGACAAGCACCTAGTAAAGCCCCCCAAACATTAGCATCACCTTTTCCAACCCCTCCAATCCTCTCCTCTATAAACTTCTCAGCTTCCTCTAACCTACCTGCTCGAGCCAAAAGATCAACCACACAGGCATAATGCTCAAGCCTAGGCTCGAGCTTGTAGAGGGTACCCATTTTATCAAATAGATTAAGACCTTCATCAACTAACCCGGCATGTGTGCAAGCAGTGAGAATAGCAATGAAGGTGGTATCATTGGGTTGTGCCCCATGCATAGGCATCCTATTGAAGAGCTCGAGTGATTTCCCAATATCACTGTTCATTGCAACACCCGAAATTATAGCATTCCATGCCCCAACATCCTTGTTCTTTATATGCTCAAAAACTGACAATGCTGCGTCTATGCAACCACATTTTGCATACATGTCAGTTATTGCAGTAGACAATATTGTGTTGGAGTCAAGATTGTGATGTTTCACATAGGAATGGACCCAGAACCCTTGTGCAAGTGCACCAAGATTTGCACAAGCAGTAAGCACGCTCACAAGAACCGAATCATTAGGTATGGTGCCAACCTCTTGCATCTCCCTAAATAGAGAGAGCACCTCTTTAAACTCACTAACCCTTGAGTACGCTGCCATCATTGCACTCCAGGATATTACATTCCTTTCAGACATCTCATCAAATAACACTCTGGCTTCTTTGACGTCCCCAACCTTCCCATAACCATCAATCATGGCTGTCCACAAAACCACATCCTTTTTAAGGATTCTATCAAACAGGCTCCTCGCAGTTCCCATATCACCAACAGAAGAGTAAAATTCAATAAGCGCAGTAACGACAAAAAGATCATCCGGAAATCCAAATTCAACGACATGGGCATGAACCAAACGTCCATATAACTTAGAATAAGGTAGGACCATATCCATACAAGCTTTGATTAATGGCGGGAAAGTGTAGTTATTGGCAGTTAGACCATAATTTAACATGTCTAGGTAACAACATACAGCGGTAACTGGTGAATGTGTTTGAAAAAACCCTCTGATCATGGTATTGTACATGAAAGTATTACGATGTATAATATTATTGAAAATCGAGCGAGCATGGACAAAGAGATGGGCATTGCCTGGGATTGTGGTGATGGATAATAAGTGGGCAATCGAAAGCGGTGGATAGTGGGATTTGAGAAAGTATGCATGTATTTCTTTGAATTGCTTTAGACTTTTGCATTTCTTTAAGACAAGAAGAAGACCATTATGTGGGTTATTGTTCTTCAGTGGCCTAACAGTATTTTGAAACATTAGGTAGTTATCATTGAAGTCATTTGTTTCGTTTCAGGATGTTGGTATGAAAGCTTGTTCGCTGAGTATACAAAGGGGGAGTGGGTAAATCTAGTGTTACTAGTATCCCGCGCGAGCAAAGATTCATACCTGTAAATACATTCCAATTATTAAACACAAACTTTAAAATGTGATCAAAGCCTAATCCTCAAATAAACAAAATAGAATAACCCTCAATCCAATCCCAAACTAGCCCCAACACAATAAAACACTAACTACAACAGTGTCCAGTAAACATGATAGCAAAACACACAAAATAGGCTACCAATCAACTCTTCAAGTTAAAGTGATTCTACAAGCTCTATTCTATTTAAGTCTTCTAACTACACGCGAAAACTCGTAACACAGACACAAATAATGAGTCGGAAAACAAGCACAAACATGTAAAGACTATAACTTTAACTCTAAAATCAACTTATAAACAAAAACAACATACCTTTAAGGGGTCAATGAAACCGTTTACTAGCTAATGTAGGAGATGGCTTTTTGAGGAAGGGGATTTATAAGAAGTAGTAGTGTGTCACTCTTTCGCACTTCTTCTACACGTGCAGGTGCGAAAATTACTATTGTGGTTAGATATATCTTGTGGATAATTGCGTGGCCTCAAAACTCAAAACTTACAAATTGAGATGGATACGTGTCTCTCACTCTCTCCTCTTTTATTTCTATAAAGATTTAAAAAAATTACAAAAAAAAAAAATGGAAGATACAAAAAAAATCACAAAATGAATTTTTTTTTGCAAATTTGATTTAATATTTAACTAAGATATTAAATATCAACACATGTTTAAATTATTTGGAAATTAAACATAATTTTCGAAACAACTAAAAATTCAAAAATTAAATACAATAATTAAAAATGCAGTTTTTAATACTTTTAATTATTCACTGCAGTTTTATATGTGTACAATAATTAAAAATTAAATACAATAATTAAAAATGCAGTTTTTTTTTAGGAAGGGGATTTGTAAGAAGTAGTAGTGTTACTCTTTGTATTGAGCAAAGACACATTCAAAGAAAATTGTCTTCTAAAACCTTTGCAAAATAATTCCACCACTCTATGTTTTTTCAACTTTTACCCGGTTTATCTACTCCAGTCTGAGTGTCGTGGTATTTTATGTTTAAAATTTCCAAGTTACCTCGGTTAATATATTTCTTTTAGTTTAAAGCTTCCATCTACAAAACCGGCTTGAGATATATCGGATATCTTTTTCAAGCTTTTTTTTGTGAGTAGTATGTTTCGATCGCTTCTTTGGATGCCATAGATCCCAAAATTTATCTAAAATATATCTCAAGCGATATATCTCACCGATATATCTCCATTTATCTACCTACGATGTATCACTGGATATATCGGATATTTAAAATTCAATATTAACAATTGGTCAAAAATATAACATTCGTGTTATCCAAATTTGAAAAAAAAAATGTTTCAAAAATGCAACCGATATATATCGATTATCCATTAATTTTCATATTTGAAATATCGATTATATCGGCGAAAACAAACACACACCTTGAACTTACAATAAACTTTTTCATATTTATCGGAAAAACAAAGTTCGATATATCTCGAAAAAAAATTCACTAATGTTGAAATTAAGTTCAATATTCAAAATAAGTATAACAATAATTCACATGGATATATATCGGAAAAATCGAAAAAATTTTAAGCTCAATATATTTTTACCAATTTTAAAATTTCAACAAACTAAAAATGAGATATATCGGTGAGATATCGGATATCTTTTACAAGCTAATATTTTTTAGGAAGCCCTTTGGTCTACTGTACATGCAAGCACAGTCTGTTTTCATAATACTAATTGTGGACAATTACTACAAGAAATATCTTGTGGTTAATTGGTTTGGCCCAGTGTGGCCCTCAAAACTCAAAACTTACAAATTGAGATGGATCATGTATTCATGTGTGGATCGGGTCCATAAGACAGGTGCGGCTGGGATTATGGGAATTACGGTTCGAGGACAAAAAACACAAAAAGACATTTGTACCCCTCTTAAGTGTTTTAATTTAAAACAAACTAAAAAACATGTGTAGCCAATCAAACACATGTCTCTAACTCTCTCCTCTCTTATTTCTAGAAAGATTTAAAAAATTTACACAAAAAAATGGATAATACTAAAAAAAAATGCAAATTTGATTTAATATTTAATTAAGATATTAAATATCTGCACATATTTAAATTTTTTGGAAATTAAACATAATTTTCGAAACAACTAAAATTTCAAAAATTAAATACAATAATTTAAAATGCAGTTTTATATGTGTATATACATACATAATAGTGTTTGCATATATGTGTATATACATGTATAATAGTGTTTGCATGTATGTTGTACACATGCATAATGATGTGTGCATGTGTAGTATACACATGCATAATAGTATTTGCGCAAGTGTGTTATCCACATGCATCATGATGTTTGTATACATGTCTATGCATGCGTGCTTATACATTGCATGTGTATGTCTGGTATACACATGCAGTCAGGGGCGGCTTAAGGCAATTGGGGGGCCCTAAACAAAATTTGAATATGGGGCCTTATAGTATTAATATATACTAATAAAATTGTTATTTTTATGGATTTGTTTGAATTATTTCATATGAATGCAAGCCTCAATTTATTTAATAAAGAATTTAGAATATAACAATTATTATAAAATTTGATCCCAACTTTTTATTTTTTTTCCTTTATTGAATAATAGTCATCTCATAAATTTGAAACTTCAATAGATTTATTTAACAAATAAATATATATATATATATATATATATATATATATATATAAATAAAACAATATATATATATAATTATGGATTATAGTGAAAAACCAAAAAAGACGAAAGAAGAATAGAGGTAAGATTGAAGTGTTGGCTTCAATGCCCCATATTTGATTATTTGTTATATAGTGATGAAGAATTTTAATAAATTATAGAGATATATATGTATTTTTTTTTTTGAGAAGGCGAAAATGCAGGGAAATGAAATCGTTTAGTGTGATTTTCTGGTTTCCAAATTTATAATGTAAAAACGTTTATCTAACGGATTAAAATAAATGAAAAATAATAATAATAAGGTTTTTTTTTGCTAATAAAGCAATAGGGGGGGGGGGGGGGCTGTGACCTAAAATATATTGAGGGCCCCTTGGGCTGCGGGATCCTAAGTGGCTACTTATTATGTTATGGGGTAGAGCCGGCCTGCATGCAATGCATGTGTGTTATACACATGTTTAGTGGTATTTACATGTTTATTGTATACATGCATAATAATATGTACGTGCATGTGTATTGTACACATGCATAGTGGTGTGTATATATATATGTATCAGACTACTAATCCCAAGTCCCAACTTAAAAATATCATTGACGATAACAATATTAAAATCGATATAAATCACACGATTTATTAATATAATATTTGAGGATTTGAAGTTCAATTGCTTATCAAAATCAACCCAATTATTTTTCAATTAACAATAACCTATAATTGAAAAATGAAAAATATATTGCAAAGAGCAGGGCCCGCTCTGAGTTTGTGGGGGCCTAGGCGAGCTCTTAGATTAGGCCCTTATAAAACCCTAAGAAACAAGTGAAAAATCATTTGCAAATTTGTTGATAATAATAAAAAAATGTTTAAGGCTCTAACAATATCAAAATGATAGTAGTCTAATGGTGATGACTTCCAATTTTCACAAGTATATCCCGTATTCAACGAGAGAATAAATTGTTTTCTCATATCTTAAATCACTAATCATAATACACAAATCAACTAGTTTAAAGATAGAAACAACTAGATCTAAAAAAAAATTATAAGTTTACAGTTATAGTGTTTTTTTGCCAGGTAGAAAAAAAGGTGGATAGTTTCTCACATCTTAAATCACTAATCACAACACATAAATCAACTAGCTCAAAGATGGAAACAACTATATCTCAAAAATATTACAAGTTTCTAGCTAGTTAGAGATTTTATTTTCATTTCTTTTTGCTAATTGGAGAACAATGTCATAATTGGTATTAAACAAAACAGGGAGTGACTCTCCAAGACTCTCAAATTGGGTTGACCGAATTTTTTTTGTGTGTATTTGGGAGGGTGACCCTAATTTCCCATTTAGTGGGGGGAAATCCTAATTGGCTTGGTAGGAGGGTAACACTAACTTCACCTTTTATTTTTTCTTTTGTATATGTTGTTTGAATCGCATAATATATAATGTTTGTCTCTAGACATTAGACACTGATTATATATTGCCATAAATTTGTCAATGTCATGCTTCCTTTAGGGTGTGACCAATGTGATGAAGTCGTCAATAGTGCTCTTCATTTGCTTATGGTTTTTTGAACCCTGATGTTCATTGGTTAATGTTTGGTTATTTCAATGTTAAAGCTTATGCTTCACCATTCTTGGATTCTTCATCACACCATGTTTGCATACACACCATCTATGATACATCGCACCATGTTTGTATACCAATAAACTTATGACAAAGTTATATGCATACAAATTTATAAAGATAGAAGAATCCAAGAATCTGATTATACTTTTCGGAGAATTTTATGAAAAAGAGGAACCTATATTTTGCTTTCCTATAGACCACTATCAACATTATTATGATATGAAAGAGTTCAATTTTATTGTGCTTATGAAAAGATCAATTTGATTTTGTTGGGTATGTTAGTCCGTAAAGTTTTGGTTGATCTGAATTGTCCTTTCTGTAAGTACCTTAATAGTGTATAACCTTTGTTGATATTTTCCAGTTTACTTCTTGTTGATCAGAAAAAATTGAATTGTTTTAGAGAACTTTTCAGCTTCCAGTGTGATGTTAGTGCTCCCTTCTGGCTATTGTTAACTTTCATTCTTCCAAGACACACCTGTGATGTTAGTGCTCTCTTCTACTATTGTTAATTTTCATTCTTCCAAGACACACCTGGTCTCACTTGGCGAGAATTTGTGAATGAAAACTGCTTCAAATTGTTCCCCTCTTCAAATTAAAGACTGATGCTCTTTTAATTGGCTATTATGATTTTTTGTATTTATCATATCATTGATTAATTACCTAATGAAAATTTAACTTTTGTATTTGTATACATCTTTTTGGTTGTATTTGTACATTGAGTGTCCATCATATTTTAATGAGAATCTCTATCACAGTGAGCTCCAATTTTCCAATTTGACTTTGTATTTTTTTTCTTAATTATTAATTAAGTATTATTTCCCTGATAAGACAATTGTCATAAGCTGATTTTGGATGTGTCGATACACAAGAAAGTAGTGAGTCTTCAATGTAGTTCCTGCCTTCCTGGACATTATTCCACACTTCTACTTGGTTTGTACTTTTTCTTTTAAAGAGATACCTAATGTAATTGCATAGACCAATTTGTCAATAAATTTATAAGAATACAAGGCTGAGTTCCATTGTCCATAATCTTGCTGTATAGATTTCTACTTAAAATAAGTTAAACATGAATATACGTATTTAATTTCAGTTTCACTGTTAACTTGGGAAATTTTCAAATATTCCTATTGATTATTGTATAGAATAGTTGGGGAATCTTGAAATTGGAGACGGTGACCAACCACATTGGATTATGAAATTTGTTATCTGATTGTGGCTAAAATTATGCTGCCACTTGCAGTTTAAAGGTGTGATGCGCAACATAGTCTTCCATAGGCATTCATGTGCAGAGCACGTGCATTCATGCTAGTATATATAGATGTTCTACTGTTTTTCATTGTAAGAAGTGGAATGCATGCATATCATATCCATTTCGATATTGCATGCATAGCAACATTGAATTAAAGACCATATTAGAATTCATTTTAATTATATTCCCTATCTTAAATGGAGTGTAAATTAAATCCCTATTTTTTTAGACTTCACCATGTTTAGTAGTTTGTCTTTTTGAGTATTTTGGTCTCATTCAACTTTTTTTTAGTTCACCGTGTTCTTTGATAAGCTAATTAGAAGAACTATGAATGTAATCATTACACCGTACTGTTTGCGCTTGCCTTGCTTGCCTTGCCTGGAGTCTTGACAGTTCTGTATATCATTTTTTGTGTTGAAGTAGGAAAGTAAGGATTATAACATGATTTGGTGACTTTAGAGATTAGTAATTTAGGATTTATCGAAAAAAAATAATTATAATTTAGGATTATGCCCTTCATTTTAGTAGGAGTATAACATACAGAATTACACTTGTAAAGAGAATCACACTTTGAGGATTACATACTAAACTCAAAGATACATGCTTATGTACCTACAACTCCACGCACTTGCATTCTTGTGACAACATTTATTTTTGGAGAAAACATATAGGCTTCTTAATGTCCACCACCGAACCCTCCACCGGATCCACCGCCAGAACCACCTCCAAAGCCACCTCCTGGACCGCCTCCAAAGCCACCGCCAGAACCACCTCCACTACCGCCTCCAAAGCCACCTCCTGGACCGCCTCCAAAGCCACCGCCAGAACCACCTCCACTACACTCTCCAAAGCCACCTCCTGGACCGCCTCCAAAGCCACCTCCAGAACCACCTCCACTACCGCCTCCAAAGCCACCTCCTGGACCGCCTCCAAAGCCACCTCCAGAACCACCTCCACTACCGCCTCCAAAGCCACCTCCTGGGACCCAGCCTCCAAAGCCACCGGGAACCACCTCCACTACCGCCTCCAAAGCCACCTCCTGGACCGCCTCCAAAGCCACCGCCGGAACCACCTCCACTACCGCCTCCAAAGCCACCTCCTGGACCGCCTCCAAAGCCACCGCCAGAACCACCTCCTTGACCACCTCCAAAGCCACCGCCAAGATAATCCTTTTCAAGACGCCTTCCTTCCAAAATTCCTACAAACAACAACAGCATTACAGCCACCACACTAAAAACTCCAACATTGTTCGCAAACCTCCCCATCTTTCTCAAAACTTGAAACAGAATACTAAAGAAGGAATATGAACTAATGTGTTTGCTTAATGAATGCTAGAAAGAAGTCTATATATAGTGTTAAAATGAAGAAATGCTATTAAATGCATATAGTTGAGACTTCGACGACTATGAAATGGTTTCTCACTCAAAGAGTGTCTCTCAAATTAACAAAGTCCAGACACACATCGACATTTGATTGCGGCTGGCCAATCTTTGCATGGCTATGATATGCAAAAACTGTACATTTCTTTGACTTGGTACTACGAGAGAGACGGTCCACACGTACATAATTGCATTGACTCAACCCTTAACCAACCTATGTACCCCACTTCTTCCCCAGACAGTTAATTTCATTTCCAACCCAGCTAAAAACTTTTCGTACATTCACAGTACACCTAAATGCACTTCTTCAGAGTTCAGATTCTCTATTAGTTTCACGCTCAAATCGTACCCAATATAAAATCTAGAATTCGATCTGAACTAGGAAGCATGCATATTGTAGACTTTAGAACACCTATGCACCCAAGATCCTGGAAGGCTCTTCAAGTACGTACTTTATGATCTATCGCCGTTATTTGTCACATTGAAATTACTACTGAGATCGTCTTTTAGGTAATTTGCCTATAAGTGCAGCACCACTTGGTCTATACCATAAATAAAAGTCAGCTTTGTAATAAGTTGTGTAGGGTCTTATGATAAATTATATTAGTATTAATTATTAGGCTCAATTAAATCCTACTTAGAAAAATTAAACAATGTCACAATAATTGTACACAAAGTAAACGCTTTAAAAGCTGAATGCCATATTTGGGAATGAATTTGAACATGTTAATATAGTTAAAAACATACTTGTAGCAGAGTTCACTTTCAGAACATCCCTATTCGGCTATTCTACTTGCAAACCATCATTAATTATATTGGATAGGCTTCTAGCTAAGATTCACGTGGAAAACTTTAGACAGACACATGCTGTGAAACTCCATTTTTTTTATTTTGTTTGTATGTGTATTTAATATAATGATTAAAGTATAATTAATTTCATTTTCTTTTGTTAATTTGTTTTGTTATGTGGGCTACCCATGACCCATGTAGAACTAACCCGGCCCATAAGTGAAATAGAATTAAAGCTTAGCTTCACTGTTCGAGAGAGTTCTCTTTCTCTTCTTTTACCGACTTAGTACCGACCACTTTAAGAAACCAAAAGTTTGTAGCTATCATGGGTTGGCTTTGGGAGCTGTTAGAGGTGGATTTCTCACTGTTTTAGGCTGTCCATAACTATACTTGCTTAAGGTAAGTGATTTCTTACTTACACTTCTTACTTTAGATAGATGAATGCTTAATAGAGGTATACCAAACCAATTAAGTTATTTGGATGTAGTAAGAGATGGTGTTAGGTATTTCGAATTACTCTTTATGATAGTTTAATTGATATCTATTCTACAGGCTTAGTGATTTTGGGTATTGATATATCTTAGTGTGATGTTACGTGTAGTGAAAGAATTATGGCGATGATGATTTAACGGACGGAATTGGTTTCTTATCCTGGATATATTGGCTATATGAATATATATATGATAAGGTTATATGGAAATATGTGATTATGGTATATATGGTTTAGTGGGAGGTACGTGTGTGTGTGCGCCTGCAGGGCCGTACCTCTCAACTTTCAGGGGGGAAGATGACCGCTTGTGAGGCCATAGGGCGCAAGTGACCCCTGAAAGCTTTGTAATATTTTCAGGAGGGTGTATATTACTGTTTGCCACTTGCGAGGCCATAGGGCATTACCTCATTGGAGGCTGCAAGTGTGGTCCCTGAAAATATCTAGTAAAATATATATATAGATATATATATAATTCCGTATGTGTGAATGATTGGTTTAATTTTATTGCATTGCGGTTATTTACTTGGGGCTATGCTATTGTTCGTTGAGGTTAAGACCTATTTATGAGGCATGATACTATCTATTCACTTCTTATATGCTTTGGGCTTTGGTTATTACTATTGAGACTTTTGTCTGCTTAAGGTAAGCATTGGCAGTAGGTTATCACTTACACGAGCCTGTGGCTTATGTTTGTTGTTCTATTTCTTTTTCAGGGGAATTTGCTATAGATGGATGACGGAGTGCCGTGAGTCCCAAAAGTGTTGAAGTTGTAGGTTAGGGGTTGTCTATAGTTCTTTTTGTGTAAATGGGGTTGGGATGGGTAAACGTTTTGATGGAGTTGTAGTCATGTATAATATGGAAGACAATAGTGTCTTTTGTTGTTTATAAATGTATACTTTGTTTTAAATCTATTATGTTATTGTGCGTGTCTTAGGTTATTGTTTTGAGTCCATTATATGTATACCGTTTGCTCGATTGTTCTGGCAATTGTAGAGACACTCAAGTAGGCGAGTGCTTTCCAGCTTAATATATCCTGGAGTGGCCAGCTAGGTTATATCAAGTTGGAGGGCGTTACAAAGTGGTATCGGAGCTCTAGGTTTTTAGGTCCTTAAATTGATTAGGGTAATAGGTTTTGGGACTCACAATTAGTATTAGTAAATGAGTGAGGACGAATAGTGTTGTGTTGTCATTTTTTTTTATGTTATGTTACTTGTAGGTCGGGACATCCATAATTCACTAACTTTAAATGCAGGTATTGATATTTATTTATTATTTTCTTTATATTCATCCAGAATGTCTAGTAGAGGATGAGGAGGTGTTAGTCGAGCAGGTCGAACTGCCCGTCTTTCTGATATAGGGACTAATGTTCCGGGCTGGGTCGGCTGCACTGCTTGCACTCTATACCGCGACTAATGACAACAGACCTGTTTGGGTAGATGATATGTTGGGATCATTTCGATAGATTGCCCAGAGCGTTACGCAATTAGAGAGAGGAGGCCAAGCAACTCAAGTAAACCAAAATGTACAAGGTGAACCTGAACAAGACATACCAAGGTTGGAACGAGAAGCTTGGGAAAAGATGTTGGAGAGGTTCATGAAGCTGAATCCTCCTAGATTTGGAGGCATTTCAGATCCTAATAAAGCAGAAGAGTGGAAGGAGGATTTAGAGAATATATTTGATGTCATGGACTATTCCGAGGTACAGAAACAGAGACTTGCGTCCCTTTGTCTAAATGAAGATGCTTCGATATGGTGGAAATCAAGAACTAGAGGGGAAGTTCGCCATAATATCACTTGGGGAGAATTTTGTAGGCGCTTTCACTTTTAATATTTTTCCTAGCACCGTTAAAACCTACTAAGACGAGGGAGTTCCTTAACTTGAAGCAAGAGAGAGGATGTCAATTCGAATATGAGACCAAGTTCACGGGTTGGAGCGCTTTTGCCACCGACTTAAATGAGGATCAAAGGGCTAAAACAGTTTGAAGAGGGTTTGCAAAATGATGATCTTAGGTTTGTGGTTAAGGGTCGAATCTTTCAACCTTGAGAGAAGTAGTTGATATTGCTAGGAAGTTGGAACAGATTACCGAGCACCGGAGGCCTAAGGATTATCCAAAACCGAGAGTAGTGATACTGGGGAAGCGAAGTATACAATAAGTATGATAGTCGCCACATGTATATATTGTAAGAAGCAGAGGATCGGATCTTCATCTAAACCTTTCTTTGGACGGTGTCATAGATGTGACAGGTACGGTCACAAGCTCGAGGACTACAATGTGCCTGAGAAGTTAACTGGGTTTTTTGGGAATTGCTATAGATGCGGCAAGTTTGGTCATAAAAGTGAAGACTGTAGAGTTCCTGAAAAATATATTGGGCAGGAGTATCGACGACCTGATCAGAGACGATATGAGCAGAAACAATCAGACCAAGGACACTTTAAATCGGGAACTCAGGGATCCCAAAGAGCATGGCAGCAGGGACCTCAAAGAGGACCACCATCAGGCCAGAAGCAGGGTCAAGAAGTTGTTCAGGAGAATAAGAAACCAGCAGCTCCACAAGGCCGTGCCTATGCAATGATGCCTCGAGATGGGGAAGCTAATGGTGCAGTAATCGAAGGTATTTTTCTTGTTTATTCTAGACCTGCGAGGGTTTTGTTTGACTCTGGAGCCACTCATTCGTTTATTTCTCATGCTTTTATGCTTGTAATTGGTGTTCAATCCGAGTCTATGTTGGTACCTTTAGCCTTAATCACTCCACTAGGAGAGTCATCGATTCTTAATCGGATGTGCAAGTGTTGTCCAGTTGTGATTGATGACCTCGAACTTCCCATTGATCTGATTGTGTTGGATATGCACGATTTTGATGTGATACTTGGGATGGACTGGTTGGCAGCGTATCATGTGAAATTAGATTGCTTTGCAAAGATTGTCTCATTAGATATTCCTGGACACGAATCAATTGTTGTTGCGGCTGCCAGGGGTAATTCCATAGTAGAGGCTTACACGGCACATTTAGATGTTGATGAGAATATGGTTAGTGTGAAACAGGTGGAAGTTGTGGCTGAGTATACCGATGTTTTTGGCAAGATTTTATACCTACCTCCTGTAAGAGAAGTTGAATTCAGCATTGAGTTAATTCCGGGTACCACTCCTATAGCTAGAACTCCGTATCGTATGGCACCAATTGAGTTGAGAGAGCTGAAAACTCAACTCCAAAACCTCCTAGATCAGGGGTTTGTTCGTCCGAGTACTTCTCCTTGGGGAGCTCCAGTTCTCTTTGTCAAGAAGAAGGATGGTTCATTTCGCCTTTGTGTTGATTATCGAGAAATGAATAAGGTGACTGTACGTAACAAATACCCATTACCTCGGATAGATGATTTGTTTGATCAACTGAAAGGAGCTAAGTGGTTCTCGAAGATTGATCTAAGGACTGGTTATTATCAGATGCTTGTTCGTGCTAGTGATGTACCTAAGACTGCATTTGTTACACGCTATGGTTCGTATGAGTTCCTTGTAATGCCATTCGGGTTAACTAATGCCCCGACATTTTTCATGGACTTGATGAATCGAGTATTCAGAGATTTCTTGAACCAGTTTGTTATTGTTTTCATTGATGATATTCTGATTTACTCGAGGACACGCGAAGAGCATGTAGAACATCTTAAAATGACGCTTCAGACACTTCGAGAACATAAGTTGTATGCTAAATTCGAGAAGTGTGAATTTTGGCTCAATGAGGTCAAATTCTTGGGACATGTTGTATCTGAGGAAGGTATAGTCAGTAGACCCCGCTAAGGTAGAGGCGCTTTTTTAAGTTGGGAACCGCCTACTTCCGTTTCCTCGATAATGAAGTTTTTTGGGCGAGTTATTATCGGCGCTTTATTGAGAATTTCTCGGATTGCAGCACCTATGACCCGATTAACCTGCAAGGGTGAACCTTTTGTGTGGAGTGAGCAATGCCAGCGAGCTTTTGATGTTTTGAAGTCTAAACTAACTTCGGCACCAGTTCTGATCATGCCCGAGAGTGGTGTAAGGTATGCAGTATACACAGATGCATCTCACCAAGGTTTAGGTGCTGTACTTATGCAGAGAGGCAGAGTGGTGGCTTATGCATCTCGACAACTAAGACTCCATGAGAAAAATTATCCCACACATGATTTGGAGTTGGCTGCGGTGGTCTTTGCACTTAAGCTTTGGCGACATTACTTATTTGGTGAGAATTTCGGGATATTTACTGACCATAAGAGCCTCAAATATTTATTTTCACAAAAGGATTTGAATCTAAGGCAAAGGAGATGGTTAGAATTGATTAAAGATTATACTTTATCGCTTCCGCATACCATCCAGGGAAAGCCAATGTCGTGGCTGATGCTTTGAGTAGAAAACCATATGCTCAAGTAGCATTCTTGATGACGTATTGGTGGAACTTGATTAATACCTTAACTGAATTTGAGATTAGCCCTGCTACACAAGAGTATACAGCTTACCTGGGAACAATAACAGTTCAACCGACTCTTGTGACTAAAGTAGTAGAAGCCTGGGGGTAGATACTTGGGCACATGCAAGAATTTCGAGATAGCAAGTGAGCACCCATCAGATTGGGCCATTGATGGAGATGGTGGTTTGAGACTTAGGGGACGACTTGTTGTTCCGGATGATCCAGAACTGAAAAGAGATATTTTAGATGAAGCTCACAAGAAAAGATATACTGTACACCCCGGGAGCACCAAGATGTACAAAGATTTGAAGCGTCAGTTTTGGTGGAAGCGAATGAAATATGACATCGTTGATTATGTGTCCAAATGCTTCACTTGTCAACAAGTAAAAGCAGAACACCAAAGGCCTGCTGGAAACTTACAGCCATTACCCGTAGCGGAATGGAAGTGGGAGCATATAACCATGGACTTTGTGGAAGGGTTACCGAGATCGCAGCGGGGTCATGACACTATCTGGGTAATTGTGGATAGACTAACCAAGTCAGCTCATTTCTTACCGGTCAGAAAAACTTATGGTGTGAATGATTTGTGTAAGTTGTATATTAAAGAGATTGTAAAGCTACATGGAATACCGGTGTCTATAGTATCGGATCGTGATAGTCAGTTCACTTCTCATTTTTGGAGGAGCTTCCAGAAGGCAATGGGTACACACTTAAACTTTAGTACCGCTTTCCACCCACAAACAGATGGTCAGACCGAAAGAGTTAACCAGGTACTGGAGGACATGCTTAGGGCTTGCATCCTTGATTTCAAAGGTGGTTGGGAGGAGCACTTGTCTTTAATCGAGTTTGCGTATAACAATAGCTATCAGGCCACAATTGGTATGGCGCCTTTCGAGGCCTTGTACGGTAGACCATGCCGATCACCTATGTGTTGGGCTGAGGTCGGTGAGGCTTCTCTTTTAGGACCAGACTTGGTTCATGAAACTACTGAAAAGGTGGCAGTAATCCGTGATAGAATCAAGACAGCTCAAAGCCGACAAAAGAGTTACGCAGATAGACGTCGTAGAGATCTTGAATTTGAAATAGGAGACATGGTATTACTTAAGGTGTCACCAATAAAAGGAGTGAAACGTTTTGGAAAGAAAGGGAAATTGGCACCTAGGTATATTGGACCTTTTAGAGTGTTGAAAAGAGTTGGCAGCGTGGCATATCAAGTGGAGTTACCAGAGAAACTTGCTGCAGTACACAATGTTTTCCATGTTTCCATGTTAAGGAAGCATTTAAGGGATGAGGAGCATGCAAGTGTCATTAATCTCGATGACTTGGATCTGCAGCAGGACAGTTCCTATGTCGAAACCCCATTGCGAATAATTGACAGAAAAGAACATGTACTAAGGAAGAGAATTATTCCCTTGCTGAAAGTACAGTGGAGTCATCATGGCGAGCAGGAGGCCTCTTGGGAGCGAGAGGATGATGTCCAAGCAACATATCCTCACCTTTTTGACTCACACGTAAGTTGGAATTTCGAGGAAGAAATTCATTTCTTAGGGGGGGGAGAATGTGAAACTCCATTTTTTTTATTTTGTTTGTATGTGTATTTAATATAATGATTAAAGTATAATTAATTTCATTTTCTTTTGTTAATTTGTTTTGTTATGTGGGCTACCCATGACCCATGTAGGACTAACCCGGCCCATAAGTGAAATAGAATTAAAGCTTAGCTTCACCGCTTCGAGAGAGTTCTCTTTCTCTTCTTTTACCGAATTTAGTACCGACCACTTTAAGAAACCAAAAGTTTGTAGCTATCATGGGTTGGCTTTGGGAGCTGTTAGAGGTGGATTTCTCACTCCTTTGTTTTAGGGTGTCCATAACTATCTTGCTTAAGGTAAGTGATTTCTTACTTACACTTCTTACTTTAGATAGATGAATGCTTAATAGAGGTATACCAAACCAATTAAGTTATTTGGATGTAGTAAGAGATGGTGTTAGGTATTTGAATTACTCTTTATGATAGTTTAATTGATATCTATTCTACGGGCTTTAGTGATTTTGGGTATTGATATATCTTAGTGTGATGTTACGTGTAGTGAAAGAATTATGGCGGATGATTTTAACGGACGGAATTGGTTTATTATCCCGGATATATTGGCTATATGAATATATATATGATAAGGTTATATGGAAATATGTGATTATGGTATATATGGTTTAGTGGGAGGTACGTGTGTGTGTGCGCCTGCAGGGCCGTACCTCTCAACTTTCAGGGGGGAAGATGACCGCTTGTGAGGCCATAGGGCGCAAGTGACCCTCGAAAGCTTTGTAATATTTTCGGGGAGGGTGTATATTACTGTTTGCCACTTACTTGAGGCCATAGGGCATTACCTCATTGGAGGCTGCAAGTGTGGTCCCCGAAAAATATCTAGTAAAATATATATATAGATATATATATATAATTCGTATGTGTGGATGATTGGTTTAATTTTATTGCATTCGGGTTATTTACTTGGGGCTATGCTATTGTTCGTTGAGGTTAAGACCTATTTATGAGGCATGATACTATCTATTCACTTCTTATATGCTTTGGGCTTTGGTTATTACTATTGAGACTTTTGTCTGCTTAAGGTAAGCATTGGCAGTAGATTATCACTTACACGAGCCTGTGGCTTATGTTTGTTGTTCTATTTCTTTTTTGGGAATTTGCTATAGATGGATGACGGAGTGCCGTGAGTCCCAAAAGTGTTGAAGTTGTAGGTTAGGGGTTGTCTATAGTTCTTTTTGTGTAAATGGGGTTGGGATGGGTAAACGTTTTGATGGAGTTGTAGTCATGTATAATATGGAAGACAATAGTGTCTTTTGTTGTTTATAAATGTATACTTTGTTTTAAATCTATTATGTTATTGTGCGTGTCTTAGGTTATTGTTTTGAGTCCATTATATGTATACCGTTTGCTCGATTGTTCTGGCAATTGTAGAGACACTCAAGTAGGCGAGTGCTTTCCAGCTTAATATATCCTGGAGTGGCCAGCTAGGTTATATCAAGTTGGAGGGCGTTACACATGCACATCCCAAAACAGCATCGATTTCAAGATATGAAGATGTTCATTGCATAAAACCACAAGTGTATGTGTAGCCCTTGTCATGTATGTAATTGAGGCATTTCGACACTAGAATCCCTGAGTATGTAATTGTGTATTGATACTACAAGAGATGAGGGTTTTAGCAACCCAATACTAGCAAAACCGCAGCTAAAGATCTTTTGCTACCCCTTAATTAGCGTTACGGGGTCGTTGCTGGCGAAACAAAAACCTATTGGCAATGTTAAAAGCGTGGCTAATACATTTATCTTTCACTACACTCAAAAGCGTTGCTTAAAGATCTAAAAGCGTAGCTAATAATATTTTGGAGTTTGTTTTTGTAAAATGACTAATTATTTAATAAAAATCATTAGCAACCCATAAGCGTAGCACAATCCATCTGCAACTATTTGGAGCGTAGCTGAAGGGGAACTTTGGCCACACTTTCTTACGCGTTGCAAATAGAAGTGCATTGACAACGCATGAAAGCATAGCTAGGAGTGTGCCATGAATGTAGCTAGAACAGTCTATTTGCAACCCTTTAGAGCGTAGCTAAAAGGAGTTTTAAGCCAGTTCAATTTACTTTTCGCCAAGCTTTTGGGTGTAGCAGGCGATGGTAGAAGATTCAATACAGTATCAAACTTTGGCAATGCTTTCAATCATGGCTAAAATTGGGTTTGCTAGTTTATGACATGGTGGATCTAAAGGCTCATGCCGAATGTATTTTTCAAAGTTTAAAATTCTTCGTGAACCGGTTTGGTTAAAACCGCTCGATTTAACCTGTTTAATCAACTCGTAGTGTGGACTGGACAGAAAAAACGATCCTAACTCCCACTTGCGTACCACGGGTCCACGGTGTGGAAGTGTGAACTAAACATTGCATGAGTAATGAAGTGTGGACTGTGGACAGAAAAAACGATCCTAACTCCCACTTGTTAACTAAACAGAAGTTGGTAGAGTTTCTTGGTTTACTTTGTTTTATAATTTCTCTATCATCACGTACTTATCATCGTCAACAAATCTCAAGCTGAAGCTACCACTGACCCTTCTGAAGATACCCCCTCCCCTATATTGATTTTTTTTTTTTTTTTTTATTGTTATTGTTAATGTTAATGTTATGTTAGTTAGCAGAACTTAATTTGGTTTGTACTATATGCATGATATGGCCGGAACGGTGTGACACAGCTAAGGGGGTGTTTGGATCGTATTTATTTATTGCCAAAAATTGTTTACTAGTGAAAAAACATTTTTTTAAAAAATAAATGTGTTTGGTTTCTATTTAAAAGAAAAAAATAGTTTTTCATCCAAAAAACACTTTTTGGTTCCAAAAACTTGTTTTATGATAATTAGGTAAAATTTGTTTTTTAAGTTAAAAAACTATTTTTCTTTGAAGGAAACACTTCGGTGCTAAAGGCAAATGAACTCTCCGGATGTTTTAGATTGATTTATGCCATGATATGCCAAAATATATCGAAAAACATAGTGTGAAATCTGATTTTATAAAATAGTTTTTAAGAAAAATCACAACCAAACATGTTTAGAATAAATACTTTTTCATAAAAATATTTTTTAAGAAAAAATAATTTTTTGAAAAAATGAGAACCAAACACCCACTAAGGCTTTAAATTATATATATTCCAATAATGGGGAACCTCAGCTTCAGCTGTTGCTTCATGGAACATAAGTGGAGAACCATGTAGCGGAGCTGCAATCGACTACACTGATATCAGCCCAGGAATCAAGTGTAATTGTTCTTTGACCGATGGATCATCTACTTATTGTCACATTACCCAGCTGTACGTGCCATGCTAAAACCCTCACTGTAGTATAGATACAGATGATGAATATATACAACTTGTGTTCAGGAGTGAGGACTCTGTTTCCGTTTCAGGAGAGTATATGCATTGAACATTTGAACGTGAGAGGAGTAATCCCTAAAGAACTCACGACTTTCAGATACCTAACTCATTTGTATGATCGTACAGACTCCTTAATCTTGCTAGCTAGTTCTTATTTATTTATTTTCAGTTAATTTCCCTGACGTGTAAGCTGTAACTATACTGTCTAAACTGCTGTGTAAAAAATAGCTTGAAAAAAACATGGAAATCAAGCTTTTGGGACTGCAATCAATTATAATGTTTGTATGTATGTAATAAGTTATGTTTTTATGGATTTGAATTGAAGTAAATCTCTAGTACCCAGACCTAGCCCAGCTGATTTGAAGTAACCAATAACTAACACTCAAAAGTTGTCTCATCTCTGAAGTTTGAGTCTTATGAGGAACCACCCCTTGTTTTGGGGGTTGTTGATTGGTTTGCCCATTTTTCTAACTGATCAGTTGTTTCAAGACACTTTAGAAAGAGTTGTTCCCACTCAGAAAAAATTAACAATTTCTCCTTTTAATGCAAAACAATTTAGCCAAATGAATCTAAGACGCAACCATGTAGTTTAGTCAGGGCCGGCTCTGAGGGCAGGCCAACTAGGCGGCCGCCTAGGGCCCCCAGCTTGTTGGTTAAATTTTGGGCCCCCAAGTATAATTTTATACCCACTAGACCACATGTAAAGGACTCAAGGTTATTCAGTCCAGTCCACTCAAACATTGGCCCACGTCCCATCTTATAAAAGCATTGTTCTAAAATTCGGTCTAGGCGGTCTCTAGGCGCTAGGTGGTGCCCAACCGACTTCGCCTTAGGCCCTAGTCGTTTAAAAATCGATTGGACCGACTAGGCGGTCTAGACGGACCGATTAGGCGGGGCTAGGTGAGTCTAGGGCGTCGATCAAGTTTTTTTTTTTTTTTTTTGAATGATTAAATGTCGAAAAATAAAAGGCCCGCAGTAGGCTTAAGATTTGAATGAGTTTAAAAGACTTAAATCTAATGTAAATTATATGCCACTATAACAAAGAGTATGTTTTATATATGAAGTCAATATTTCTCAACTATTATGCATTTTTGTAATAAGTATATTTGTATGTGTTTATTTTTGAGTTATGGTAAATAATTTTTTCATTTCTTGTAGTATATGTGCGTATTACTATATATATTAGGGAAAAAACTGCTTAGCCTAATCCATCCAAGGCACCGCCTAGAAAGTCTAAGTCTTAGCGCTCTCCCACCGACTACATGCCTAGCGTTTTTAGAACACTTGTATAAAAGACTTGTTTTTTTTTCTCAATAATATAGGCCCATTTTAAGAAACTCGCCTTGGGCCCCTCAAAGTTCAGGGCCGGCCCTGAGTTTAGTATGGAACTCGTTTAGCAAGATGGTTGAAGTGGCACCATGAATTCAATGCATGTCTTCCATCATTTCAATTTAGCTAAAACGGAAGGTCAGTGAACTCATGGTGCAATGCTTGTAGCGTAACAGTCTTCTCAAAGGCAACCCAAATCTTGATGCTTCCATTCTATAACATCCAAAACTAAAGTACTAATGATTATTCTTAAATTTCTTATTGTTATTTATTCATGCAGAAAGTTGGATCAGAATTACTTGACAGGTCCCTTGCCTGCATTTCTTGGCAATCTATCCAGATTGCAGATGTTGTAAGTTACACTTTTGTTTTTGGATGCACTTCTAATAAAGAAAAAACAAAAAATTTAGATGGTGCTATTTTAAGTTTTTAACTATATGTTTTTTTATTAGGTCAGTCGGTACTAATGCGTTATCTGGGACCATCCCGAAGGAGCTTGGAGGGCTTCAGAATCTGCGCTTATTGTAAGATGTTCCAGAACTTCACATCTTTTTGTTCACACAGTAAAATATGGTTGTTCACTGAGAGATGATATGATATATATAGCATATTCTCACAAATAGTACTTTGATATTAGTTTGTTTCCGTTTATAGAAAAAAGACTTCGTGTTTGAGTTTTTTGCACTGGGTACAGAAATTGTTGCGGCTCAGTTGGTTAACCGGCAGAAAGATGCTTAACTTAATTAAACCGGCAGTATGCTCACATAGTCTTCCATAGGCATTCATGCTAGTATATATAGATGTTCTACTGTTTTTCATTGTAAGAAGTGGAATGCATGCATATCATATCCATTTCGATATTGCATGCATAGCAACATTGAATTAAAGACCATATTAGAATTCATTTTAATTATATTCCCTATCTTAAATGGAGTGTAAATTAAATCTCCTATTTTTTAGACTTCACCGTGTACTTTGATAAGCTAATTAGAAGAACTTTGAATGTAATCATTACACCACTTTTGAGATTGAAAAATGAACGAAGGATATGAACTATAGTAATAAAAGTTTCTTGGTAGCCTTTTACTACACACAAACCGTACAGCCGTACTGTTTGCGCTTGCCTTGGCTGGAGTCTTGAAAGTTTTGTATATCATTTTTTGTGTTGAAGTAGGAAAGTAAGGATTATAACATGATTCGGTAACTTCAGAGATTAGGAATTTAGGATTTATCGGAAAAAAAATTGGAATTTAGGATTATGCCCTTCATTTTAGTAGGAGTATAACATACAGAATTACACTTGTAAAGAGAATTACGCTATGAGGATTACATACTAAACTCAAAGATACATAGTTATGTACCTACAGCTCCACTTATGTACCTACAGCTCCACGCACTTGCATTCTTGTGACAACACTTATTTTTGGAGAAAACATATAGGCTTCTTAATGTTCACCACCGAACCCTCCACCAGATCCACCTCCTTGACCGCCTCCAAAGCCACCTCCTGGACCGCCTCCAAAGCCACCGCCAGAACCACCTCCACTACCGCCTCCAAAGCCACCTCCTGGACCGCCTCCAAAGCCACCGCCGGAACCACCACCACTACCGCCTCCAAAGCCACCTCCTGGACCGCCTCCAAAGCCACCGCCGGAACCACCTCCACTACCGCCTCCAAAGCCACCTCCTGGACCGCCTCCAAAGCCACCGCCGGAACCACCTCCACTACCGCCTCCAAAGCCACCTCCTGGACCGCCTCCAAAGCCACCGCCGGAACCACCTCCACTACCGCCTCCAAAGCCACCTCCTGGACCGCCTCCAAAGCCACCGCCGGAACCACCTCCTTGACCACCTCCAAAGCCACCGCCAAGATAATCCTTTTCAAGACGCCTTCCTTCCAAAATTCCTACAAACAACAACAGCATTACAGCCACCACACTAAAAACTCCAACATTGTTCGCAGACCTCACCATCTTTCTCAAAACTTGAAACAGAATACTAAAGAAGGAATATGAACTAATGTGTTTGCTTAATGAATGCTAGAAAGAAGTCTATATATAGTGTTAAAATGAAGAAATGCTATTAAATGCATATAGTTGAGACTTCGACGACTATGAAATGGTTTCTCACTCAAAGAGTGTCTCTCAAATTAACAAAGTCGAGACACACATCGACATTTGATTGCGGCTGGCCAACTTTGCATGGCTATGATATGCAAAAAACTGTACATTTCTTTGACTTGGTACTACGAGAGAGACGGTCCACACGTACATAATTGCATTGACTCAACCCTTAACCAACCTATGTACCCCACTTCTTCCCCAGACAGTTAATTTCATTTCCAACCCAGCTAAAAACTTTTCGTACATTCACAGTACACCTAAATGCACTTCTTCAGAGTTCAGATTCTCTATTAGTTTCACGCTCAAATCGTACCCAATAAAAAATCTAGAATTCGATCTGAACTAGGAAGCATGCATATTGTAGACTTTAGAACACCTATGCACCTATGAACAAGCTATCTTTACTTTTATTTTAATGGAATGGGGTAGGGGACCTCGTTAAAAACCCCGCTTGCCTACCAAAAAAAAAAAAAAAAGATCCTGGAAGGCTCTTCAAGTACGTACTATATGATCTATCGCCGTTATTTGTCACATTGAAATTACTACTGAGATCGTCTTTTAGGTAATTTGCCTATAAGTGCAGTACCACTTGGTCTACACCATAAATAAAAGTCAGCTTTGTAATAAGTTGTGTAGGGTCTAATGATAAATTATATTAGTATTAATTATTAGGCTCAATTAAATCCTACTTAAAAAAAAAACAAAGTCACAATAATTGTACATAAAGTAAACGAGCTGAAAGTCATATTTGGGAATGAATTTGAACATGTTAATATAGTTAAACATACTTGTAGCACAGTTCACTTTCAGAACATCCCTATCCCTATTCGGCTATTCTACTTCCAAATAAACCATCATTAATTATATTGTATAGGCTTCTAGCTAAGATTCACGTGGAAAACTTTAGACAGATACAAGCACAGCCCAAAACAGCATCGATTTCAAGATATGAAGATGTTCATTGCATAAAACCACAAGTGTATGTGTAGTCCTTGTCATGTATGTAATTGAGGCATTTCGACACCAGAATCCTTGAGTATGTAATTGTGTATTGATACTACAAGAGATGAGGGTTTTAGCAACCCAATACTAGCAAAACCCCAACTAAATTCTTCATGAACCATCCCGAAGGAGCTTGGAGGGATTCAAAATCTGCACTTATTGTAAGATGTTCCAGGCCTTCACATCTTTTTGTTCACACAGTAAAATATGGTTGTTCACTGAGAGATGATATGATATATTCTAGGCTACATTTTTCATTGTATAGAATTTACAAGAAGAAGAGCTGGAGAGAGTATTTTATTATTATTATTTTTTGGGTTAGATAGGGATACCCTTCCCCATTACTAGTTGCAATTAGTGATGTCCCCCCTCAAAAATATTAGGGATACCTCCCATCTTGTAGTCGTTGGATCTTGCAACTGGGGGTTGAATTAGTAGTACTTTTTGTCTTAAGCTACCTGCAAATTCCAATTATGTTGAGGGCAGAGCAAAAGAGTGGCAAAGAGCATTTTTCACGTATGGTAGGCGTGGTGAATGTGTGACTGAGAGTGACACAAATTTGCTGACTTATTTCCAAATGTCATAACTATTGATCTATAGGCCCTTGTTTTAGAAAATTAGTGTGTTTGATCTTTGACCATAATCTAGCAAGGTTGAAGGCTATTCTCATGCTCTGTCATTTTGGATTATATGCATACATTAGTGCCAGCAGCCATAAGTCGTACTGAGTTTTGGCATCTATATATGACCAGCTAGGTCATCAATTAGTAATATGCTTATGTTAGATTTGCCACCACGAGTATTCGTTTGTTTGCTTACTGCAATTTGACTAACAGTTGTCGGACACACGTAGACACGCTGATGCAAATTTTAAAAGAAGAAAAAGAAAAGGAAGATAGAAGTGAGATATAAGGAGAGAGAGGGGATTTTTTATTTTCCTAGTGATGTTTGGATAACGCGACAAGAAGAAAAGGGGACGAGGGCAATGATACTTTACCCATCTAAATCATTGGTTATGGTCTATGAACGGACGCGAGTGATGTTTGGGGTTAATGTAAAAGTCTGAACAGATTACTAACACAGCCGCGTCCCCTTATAAAATGCTTTCAAGATGCATGACTGACACTTTGGGATATTGAAAAATATGTACCTGTGTCAATCAGCCAATGTCACTTAGCATTCTAATTTGTCAAAGAGAAAAAAAAAAAGTCACTTAGCATTCTCCTTATTTGAAGCCAGAGCCTCTTATAGCACTACCGAACAAAGTGTAGGAGACAGGATTTTGTTTGGGATGAGAAGCTGAAACCTTTGGGAATTTTGTTTATTTATGTAGTTTTATTTTAAGATTATGTAAGTGTTCAATAGGGAATATTCAGTAGGCTATTTTGATGATTCCATCATTCCAGTATACAGGATTTGAGTACAAATTCAACAAAGGCTGCTTATGCCTTAAAGGTGAGAGTCATCATGGGCTGGGTCGGAGGCCCAGGAAACCCACTATAATTAATGTGGGACATGCATTCTTTCTTTACGGACAAACTCTGGTAGCCAGCTCAAGAAATCTACTTCGTGAAATTTATCAAACATCGTATTTTTATCTGACACTAGAATGACGCAACTTACTTTTTCGGAGTTATATACAACAAACTTGTCAGTAGTGTTGTATTTCTCTATCTTGTTTATGTATACGCTTTCTCAAGCAGTGACCAAAACAATGCATCTGCATTTCGTTGTTTGTTTGTGACAGATTTTTGGAGAATTTAGTTTTCGGGTAGATTCAAGCCTTGCTTTTGACTTGACGAGAAGAGATAGGTGTCCCCAGGTGGATGACAGAGTCTACTCTCTTGAGTATGCACTGAAAGTTCTTGGTTCTGCAAAGGCTGTTGCCTGGTATTCTTCTAAAAATAGAGAAGCCATGGTTGAGCTAAGATTCTTTGAGACCTAGTCATTTTGGATTTCCGTTTTACCAGTTACAGTGAATTGATTTGACTTTTTTTTTTTTGAAGGTTAAGCTAGGGTTAGGCAGACCCTCACCTGTATTAAGAAACCAACCTAGTGTACAGCCTATTGGCTACCTCCTCTTTTACAATAATATCACTTTGAAGATCAAGAGGAGGTACAAAATACACTACATTCTCTTCTAAACACTTACCTAAAGTAGCTAGATGATCTGCAAGCCTATTTGTCTCCCTATAAACATGTATAAAAGAGATAATCTCAAAAAGAGGACACAAGCATTGAATGCTCAAAACAAGATTGAGACAGTACCAAGGGGGGGCTTCAATCTTGTTAATGCACTTGACTGCATGTAAGGAGTCTGAGGCCACCACCACTTTCTTGAATCTTTTCATAATGCATTCTTCCAGTCCAATTCTGATAGCCAATAGCTCCTGAGTGAGTATGCATTTACCCGAGTTGCTTCCATTGAATGCAAGCAACACTTCTCCTGCATGGTCTCTGATTGCACCACCTATACCCTACCGAGTCCCTCTGTTATAGATCCATCTCGTATTAAGCTTTACAATATCCCTGAGCAGGGCTTTACCCACATACATTCAATATTTTCCTTCAGTCTCATCTCAACTTGCAGCCCCAATCTTTGAATAAGAGCTCTAGTTAGAGCCGAATCAGTGATTGTATTCAGTGTGGCTTGTAAATAGAATTTGAGATCTCTGAGTAATCGCTCCCTCAACACATTAGGTGGACATCTAGCATTACTAAATCTCCTGCTGTTTCTTTCATTCCATATATAGTTAACTGCTGCGCATACATACACTTTGTAGACTTCCGCTACCTCATTCTTCTTTCGGCATAATTTCAGTATACTAGACCACTCTCTGTTAGAGTTTGTTTCATCAGTCACTATACCAATGGTATCCTTGATACCCTTCCAAACTTCTTTGGAGTATACACACTGGAAAAATAAGTGTTTAGTATTCTCCCTTTCACGGTTACAAAGGCAAATAAGGAATGACTCGGTACCTTCTTCTTTATCAAGCGATCCCTGCGGTGGCAAGCTCCCCAGAGAAAATTTGCCAAATGATGAGAATGAATGTCTAGGGATTACCCATTTACCCCATGCCAATCTGCCCCAAGATACCTTTGCGGTTTGTTTTCTTTAATGCCTTATAAAATTTGAACTTGAAGTAAACTTCCTGTCGGATTTGGTGTCCACACGATTGTATCCTTATCAATGTGACTATTAATGGGTGTATCCATTATAGTCTTCTTTATCTCTGCATCTGAAAGTAGTTCAACTAAATGGTTCCACTTCCCATTTGTGATAAGAACATCCACTTTAGAATCGATAGGAAATTGCCATGCCATAGTAGCTGCCTGATTCTGCAACAAAGCACCATCTATACACCACGGGTCATGCCATAAGAATGTATATTTTCCCGTAGCAATTCTCACCCTTGTATATTTTGCTGCAAGCTTCCTTGTCTTCAAAACATGTCTCCAAACCCATGAACAATCTGTTGGGATTTGCATAGTCCAAAAATAGTTATTCTTGATCTGTTGTTGCCAAATCCAGTTCACCCACATACTATCCTCCTTAGAAGCCACCTTGAACACAAGACCACAATAAGAGGCCTTATTCCACCTGTATAAATCAGTAATACCTAGTCCTCCCTCATCCTTTGATAGGCAAATAGTACTCAAACTAGCTTGATGCATTTTATTCTCCATAGAAGGACCACTCCATAGAAATCTAGCACACATTTTTGACACTTGATCAAGAACAGTCTTGGGAATAATAAAAGTCCGAGACCAAAACATGAAAAGAACTCAATACAGAGTGTATGAGTTGAAGTCTCCCAAAGATGAGACAAAGACCTTGCCTTCCAACTAGTTATCTTGTTAGACACCCTTTCTACTAAAGGTGACATTCATGAATACCTAATCTCGATGCAATTAGAGGGACACCAAGATAAGTAATAGGGGGATATACTAGTTCAATACCAATCAATTCGCCAAAGCTTCGCATCATCTTCGATAGGCCACCCACCCAGAATAGTGGTCTTGGATTTATTCATTGCAAGGCTGTTGCTTGAGAAAATGTTTTAGAACTTCCATGATAGCAAGGACCTAATCGGTTTGTGCCCTTGCAAATACTAGAATATTGTGCGCAAAAGCACAAATGTGAGATTTGCACTTTCTTGCATTTGGGATGCATTATGATCTTCTTAGACTCAATACCCTCTTTCAATAAACAGCCCAACACTTCCATGATCAAAACAAACATATAGGGTGAGAGGGGATCACCTTGCCTGAGTCCCCTCCTTCCTAAAAAGAATCCTTCAATTGTGCCATTTATCAAAACTGAATAATTTGGTGATGATATACATACCTCTATCCACTCGATCGGTTTTGAGGGGAACTGAAATCTTTTCAGCATGCACACTATAGCCCTCCAACTCACCATGTCATATGCCTTCTTAAGATCAACTTTAATAGAGCATCTTGGTGAAATCCTGTGCCTACTATAGTTCCTCAACAATTCATGAGAAAGCAACAAATTGTCCTGAATGCTCCTGCCTGGAATGAATGCTGTTTGACAAGGGTCAATTCTCTCTTCAATAAAAGGTTTTAATCTATTAGTAATTACCTTAGTAATACACCTATAAATGATATTGCAAAGAAGCAATAGGCCTATATTCCTCCACCTTGTTTGGATTCCCAACTTTTCGAATAAGGCACAAAAAGAGTAGCATTCACCCCTCTTGGTAACTTGTTCGTCACAAAAAAATTTCTAATGGCATTGGTAAAATCTGCTCCTATCACACTCCAACAATGCTTAAAGAAAAAGGCAGTGAAACCATCGGGTCCAGGTGACTTGTTATCTCCCATACTGAATAAAGCCATTTTAATCTCAGCTTCGGTAACTTCTTGCTCTAAAGTCACTGCTATGTCAGAAGTGATTACATTTCTCACTTGTAGTTCCTCAAAGAAACTATCATCCACTTGTAACTCAGCTTCAGTGCCCATCATGCTTTTAAAAAAACCCAGAAATTCATTAACAACTTCTGCATGAGTACTCAACTTGTCCCCTCTCTGATTTGTAATGGACCATATGGAATTTCTACTCTTTCTTTCCTTGATGGAGTTGTGAAAATATGCCGTACCTCTCCCTCCCATTGTATACCGATCCACAATTTGATTTTTTGCTTCTTCTTGTTCTTGACTCTTGCTAGTATACCATACATCTTCATGGCTTCCCTTTCCTGCCTCGCTAAATTAGAATCAAGAGGATTTGCTTGAATCAATTGTTGTAGTGTAAACAGTTCCACTCTAGCTTTATCCACCCTTGCAGAAATATTCATATAGTACTTCTTCGACCATCCCTTGAGCTTCGCCTTAAGTATCTTGAGTTTTTCCATAAGCACATACATAGGATTTGAATAAACTCTCTGATTCCACACTTCAATAAGTAGATCATTGAATTCAGGATGGTGTACCCATGAATTAAAGAATCTAAAAGGTCCCCGCTTTCTTTGAGTAGTCCCTCCATGACACCGAATAGAGGCGTGATCGAGAGATTCCATGAGGTAGGAATTCGCCCGGTTGCAGAAAAGGATGACATCCATACACTATTTGTTAGACATCTATCAATCTTCGACATGATTCTCTTGTTACCATCGGAATTATTAGACCATGTGTAAAAGAAACCCGAGGCTTTCAAATCGGACAATCCTGCACATTGTAGACAATTTGCAAAGTCTACTA
The DNA here is from genome assembly GCF_015680905.1 of Coptis chinensis. Taxonomy (NCBI): domain Eukaryota; kingdom Viridiplantae; phylum Streptophyta; class Magnoliopsida; order Ranunculales; family Ranunculaceae; genus Coptis; species Coptis chinensis. Next base: position 84,606,727 of record NC_141464.1, read on the forward strand.
TCTCCCTTGGATGTACTATATCACATCCAATCCTCTCATTAGAGTGAAGCACATTGTTGAAATCCCCAATAACCAACCAGGCATTACTGTTGATATTAGGGAAGTTAACTATATCATTCCAAAGATTAAGTCTATCAAAACTAGCATTACTAGCATACACCACTGTCATCATATAAATCATCGAAGTAGGCAGGTAAGTTACCTTACAGTGGATAAATTGATCACTTTCTTTTAGTTTCTGAATAGCAAACAGAGATGGTTCCCAGCAGATCCAGATTCTTCCACTAGTACACTTGTTATAATTTTCCAAAAAGTTCCACCCCGGACAACAAATATTTCTTATCTTGTCAAAATTCTCCTTCTTAACTTTAGTTTCTAGCAATGCAAAAATACCCAAATGCTTACTAACTCTAACTTTGTTCACTTCCGCAGCCTTGTGGAGGTCATTAATACCCCGCACATTCCATACACACACTGGATCCATCTAATGTTTGGATTTAGACCCCTTGGGTCTCCCCCTACGCTTCTTGGTGGTCTCAATCCAACCAGAATCTTGGTCTAGTATCTCTTGATATGACCTGGTCTTGATCTTCAATATACCCCTTGGTGGAGTAACTTCTGTACCAACTACCAAGCCCTCTTCAACACCTTGATCATCTGAGAAGTGATCAGTTTCACTTACAACACCTGATTCATCTGCGGTATCAAAGTCCTCATCAATGAGGCTATGGTTGTCCTTGTCTTGAGTGTACTTCCTACCCTGAAGATCCTCAACAACTGACTCAATCAGTATAGGGACTGAAACCTCGTCAGTAATAGTGCCAGACTGTGCTTGATACACCACCATAGGCCCTTGTTCAGTTATTACTACTGGGTGTTCTTGTTCGGTTGTTGAGTCTTTAATCACTATAGTATTCTCCCAGATAGATCCAACGCCATTGGTAGGTGCTTCTTTAAACAGTTCAATCTCCAAACATGGAGATGATGTTGTAGCCTCCACACCAATCTCATTTCTAAGGGTGCTTGTTTGTCCTGTTTGAAAGTTTGGAGCATTAACGTTTGTCGCTGCAACTGATGAGTTCACCACTGGCGCTCTCTGCCTCCACACTTGTTGCTTGTTCTTGTTGCACTTGGTGCCAGAGTGTCCAAAAGTCTTACACTTGCTGCACACAGATGGTATCCATGGGTATTCCACTCCCACATTAACTATGATGCCATTTTTTAGCTTGAAATCCAATGAGGTAGGAAAAGTGCAGTCGATATCCACCTCAATACATATCCTTGCATAGTTTAGTCTTGTTCTGTTTTTTGTTGCTTCATCCACACAAATTGGGTTACCAATCATACTGGCTGCAAACCCCATACCAGATTTAGTCCACATCTGTTTTGGCAAGTCCATTTTCACCCATATAGGGACTGTTCTAGCTCCTTTCCTTCGTGTTTCGATCTCCTCCGACCAAGGTCTGATAACAAATACTCTGCCAGCAACAAATATTGGTCCTTTCTCAATGACCATCTGTCGATCCTCATCACATCCAAACTTGAAGTAAAAGAAGTCTTTATCAGCTAACATTTCAAAGTTACCCTTAACTTTCCATTGTTTCTCAAGGATACTTTTAACCATAGGATAGGGAAGCCTACGTTCAATAAAGTATCCAACTAGATAGTTATTCCATATATCATTTCCTTCTTCAAGGATTGCAGATGGCACATCTGCAACACCATTAGTAACTTCCGGGAAGTAACGGTCTAAATTAGGACTAAAGGATGAATCTTTACTCTGCTTAAAAAGTTCACTCCATGATTTCTGAGCAGTGACCCCAACAGAGCTTACCTGGTCTGGAACAGGTTGCGCAACCTGCTCATCCGACGATGGAATCATGGTCTCAACTACCATAGTAATGCCATCCACTTCCAGTCAACGGTGGTAGGCCACCGGATTCCTTAGTCAAAGATACCAGAAGAGGCAAAGTTTCTCACCTTCCCTCCAAGAGGTCGAGGTTTGAACCCGAAAAGGAAAAAAAAACGATGGGGAAAAGTCTAATGTACCCTCTCAAAGAATCGCTCACTCAAAGTCTAAAAATCGCTCATAGGGACTGAAAACTGCGATGGGGAAAATTTAATTGATTTGACTTAATTCTGTTTTCTTTGTTGTTTTTAGAATGCTTAAGGAGATGATCTCTTCTTGTTTTTATAAAGTAGTTCTGTTGACCGATGACTAGATCTTGCTAACTTAGCTAGTCGTGAACTGGTGATCCAAGTAGGCGTCCTTCAAATAAACCAATTCTGGTAGTTGTACACCATGGAAGAACCAGAGTTAGGAAGGCATTTGTGGACTTATTTAGGACTTGCTTTAAGATTGCATGTAGGTCAGAGATGTTAATGAATCCTAGGGTCATTTTTAGCTGCGCTAATTGACACTTTACACACGTGAAAAGTGCTTAGTGCAGGATTTAGTACTTCAATTGGAGCTAGGGGAAATCACCAAGTGCCCTTGCAGTTTTCCCGTTAAACAAGTGGCTGATAAATACAACAGCGTGCAGATCATCTAGCTACTTTAGGTAAGTGTTTAGAAGAGAATGTAGTGTATTTTGTACCTCCTCTTGATCTTCAAAGTGATATTATTGTAAAAGAGGAGGTAGCCAATAGGCTGTACACTAGGTTGGTTTCTTAATACAGGTGAGGGTTTGCCTAACCCTAGCTTAACCTTCAAAAAAAAAAACAGCCTACATGTTGATCGAAATGGATGTACTGTTTCTGTTGCACCCCCCACAATATAGGGGAGACATTGCTGCATGCACACTCATGCAAGTTTGAGATGCACTAGGCCACCTGTAGATACATAATGAGGCGTTCTTTTGGGAGTTGTGGGTGGATCTTGTTGATAAACTTCACAAAAGAGAAATGTAACCCGAACCACACTTAATGTTTTTATATGCAACTGGTTTGCATAACCAATGGGAGTACATAATGAATGTTTTATGACATTTGACAGGCCGAATAATGGACTTAAGGACACTTTTTTTTTTGCAAATAATTGCTTAATCTTATATTCTTAGAAGCTGCAACGAGCAACAGTGGCTTTCAAGATAGGTTGGCCGTGCGATCAACTAAGCATGGTATATCCGCCTCGCTGACACCCCACGTAATCAAATGGATACCCTTCTTAGGTGTAGGTGTGAATCCAACAACTCCAATTGGCACAATGCTACTGCACTGGTAAAACGTTAATTGGATGTCCCTATTCTGAAATGAACAGTGGTGTACGTGAGGGGTAAAGCAAATGTGTTATCACCGTGCTCAAACTTTTTACTCTTCACCCATTTTGTCAAATCATCTGGAAGTCTCGCTTTGGCATCTTCAATAACTTTGACGACCTCTGCATTCGACGCCTCTACAAGGCTACAAGCCATGCACTTGAGGTTGTGACCGTCACTGGAAAGACACGGTTTTCGTAGTACCCTTTTGCAATGGCAGGTCCAAGAACTGGTGTGTATGAACAAGAGTCAATGGCTCGAGTTCTATCGGGCCAGATACTAGCTTCTACAGCGTCGAACATGGAGCAGAAGTCTCCAGTCGAGTCTTTGGTGATTTGTTTTTGAGAAAAACTGATGGAGACGTATTCTAGTTGGTAGCTTGAAATGGGTGATTGGGTTATTGATTTTCCAACGTCGCGAATAAGCCTTGCGGACACTGGAACAGCTTCTCTGTGCCACACGGGTGCGACTGAGGGATGCAAAAGCCTCTAGCAAACTCTCTTACTGCGTTCAGAAATTCTGCAGCTCCAAGACCATCGCTAACACTCGTTGAATGTGATTCCAATCACAAACCCTTGGCATGTGAAACGAGTCAACTGTGAACGAAATATTTATTCATTAAAATAAAGTATGACAGTAATATTAGCTTACACCTTCATGCCTTCATGTCCATATGTAAATAAATGGTTAACTAGTATTACCCTTACTAGATAAGCCAATTAGAATTGCCCCCAACTAGATGGGGAAATTAGGATCTCCCGACTTAATGTATGTATGTATTTAATTTCAGTTTCACTGTTAATTTGGGAAAATTTCAAATATTCCTATTGATTTTTGTATAGAATAGTTGGGGAATCTTGAAATTGGAGACGGTGACCAACCGCATTGGATTATGAAATTTGTTATCTGATTGTGGCTAAAATTATGCTACCACTTGCAGTCTGAAAGTGTGATGTGCAAATGACTACGTAGACTCGAATTAATGTCCCTATACTGTTAGTGAGAAAGTTACGTCTGCATATTCTTACAAATAGTACTTTGATATTAGTTTGTTTCCGTTTATAGAAAAAAAACTTCGTGTTTGAGTTTTTTGCACTGGGTTCAGAAATTGTTGTTCAGTTGGTTAAAGATGCTTAACTTAATTAAACCGCCAGTATGCTCACATATATAGTTTTCCATAGGCATTCATGTGCAAAGCACATGCATTCATGCTAATATATATAGATGTTCCACTGTTTTTCATTGTAAGAAGTGGAATACATGCATAACATATCCATATCCATTTCGATATTGCATGCATAGCAACATTGAATTAAAGACCATATTAGAATTCATTTTAATTATATTCCCTATCTTAAATGGAGTGTAAATTAAATCCCCTATTTTTTAGACTTCATCATGTTTAGTTGTTTGTCTTTTCGAGTATTATGGTCTCGGTTCAATTTTTTTTAGTCACCGTGTTCTTTGATAAGCTAATTAGAAGAACTATGAATGTAATCATTACACCACTGAATTAGTTTGAGATTGAAAAATGAATGAAGGATATGAACTATAGTAATAAAAGTTTCTTGGTAGCCTTTTACTACACACAAACCGTACAGCCGTACTGTTTGCACTTGCCTAGGCTGGAGTCTGGACAGTTATGTATATCATTTTTTGTGTTGAAATAGGAAAGTAAGGATTATAACATGATTCGGTGACTTCCGAGATTAGGAATTTAGGATTTACCGATTTTTTTTTTTATAATTTAGGATTATGCCCTTCATTTTAGGAGTATAACACTATAACATACAAAATTACACTCTGAGGATTACATACTAAACTCAAAGATACATACTTATGTACCTACAGCTCCACGCATTTGCATTCTTGTGACAACACTTATTTTTGGAGAAAACATATAGGCTTCTTAATGTTCACCACCGAACCCTCCACCGGATCCACCACCAGATCCACCTCCTTGACCGCCTCCAAAGCCACCTCCTGGACCGCCTCCAAAGCCACCGCCAGAACCACCTCCACTACCGCCTCCAAAGCCACCACCTGGACCGCCTCCAAAGCCACCGCCGGAACCACCTCCACTACCGCCTCCAAAGCCACCTCCTGGACCGCCTCCAAAGCCACCGCCAGAACCACCTCCACTACCGCCTCCAAAGCCACCTCCTGGACCGCCTCCAAAGCCACCTCCGGAACCACCTCCACTACCGCCTCCAAAGCCACCTCCTGGACCGCCTCCAAAGCCACCGCCGGAACCACCTCCACTACCGCCTCCAAAGCCACCTCCTGGACCGCCTCCAAAGCCACCGCCGGAACCACCTCCACTACCGCCTCCAAAGCCACCTCCTGGACCGCCTCCAAAGCCACCGCCAGAACCGCCTCCCCTACCGCCTCCAAAGCCACCGCCAAGAGAATCTTTTTCAAGAAGCCTTCCTTCCAAAATTCCTACAAACAACAACAGCATTACAGCCACCACACTAAAAACTCCAACATTGTTCGCAAACCTCTTCATCTTTCTCAAAACTTGAAACAGAATACTAAAGAAGGAATATGAACTAATGTGTTTGCTTAATGAATGCTAGAAAGAAGTCTATATATAGTGTTAAAATGAAGAAATGATATTAAATGCATATAGTTGAGACTTCGACGACTATGAAATGGTTTCTCACTCAAAGAGTGTCTCAAATTAACAAAGTCCAAACACACATCCACATTTGATTGCGGCTTGCCAATCTTTGCATGGCTATGATATGGAAAAACTGTACATTTGTTTGACTTGGTACTACCAGAGAGACGGTCCACATGTACATAATTGCATTGACTCAACCCTTAACCAACCTATGTACCCCACTTCTTCCCCAGACAGTAAATTTCATTTCCAACCCAGCTAAAAACTTTTCGTATATTCACGTACAGTACACCTAAATGTGCTTCTTCAGAGTTCAGATTCTCTATTAGTTTCACGCTCAAATCGTACCCAATCAAAAATCTAGAATTCTGAACTAGGAAGCATGCATATTGTAGACTTTAGAACACCTATGCACCCAAGATCCTGGAAGGCTCTTCAAGTACATACTTTATGATCTATCGCCGTTATTCGTCACATTGAAATTACTACTGAGATCGTCTTTTAGGTAATTTGCCTATAAAAGTCAGCTTTGTAATAAGTTGTGTAGGGTCTAATGATAAATCATATTAGTATTAATTATTAGGCTCAATTAAATCCTACTTAGAAAAATTAAACAATGCCACAATAATTGTACACAAAGTAACGCTTTAAAAGCTGAAAGCCATATTTGGGAATGAATTTGAACATGTTAATATAGTTAAAAACATACTTGTAGCAGAGTTCACTTTCAGAACATCCCTATTCATCCCTATGCGGCTATTCTACTTCCAAACCATCATTAATTATATTGTATAGACTTCTAGCTCAGATTCACGTGGAAAACTTTAGACGGATACAAGCACAGCCCAAAACAGTATCGATTTCAAGATATGAAGATGTTCATTGCATAAAACCACAAGTGTATGTGTAGCCCTTGTCATGTATGTAATTGAGGCATTTCGACACCATAATCCCTGAGTATGTAATTGTGTATTGATACTACAAGAGATGAGGGTTTTAGCAACCCAATACTAGCAAAACCGATCTTTTGCTACCCCTTAATTAGCGTTACGCGGTCGTTGCAGCTTGTGGCGAAACAAAAGCCTATTGGCAACCTTAAAAGCGTGGCTAATACATTTATCTTTCATTACACTCAAAAGTGTTGCTTAAAGATCTAAAAGTGTAGCTAATAATATTTTGGAGTTTGTTTTTGTAAAATGACTAATTATTTAATAAAAATCATTAGCAACCCATAAGCATAGCTAAAACAACCCATTTGCAACTAGTTGGAGCGTAGCTGAAGGGGGAACTTTGGCCACACTTTCTTACGCGTTGCAAATAGAAGTGCATTGGCAACGCATGAAAGCATAGCTGGAAGTGTGCCATGAATGTAGCTAGAATAGTCTATCTGCAACCCTTTGGAGCGTAACTAAAAGGAGTTTTAAGCCAGTTCAATTTACTTTTCGCCACGCTTTTGGGTGTAGCAGGCGAGGGTAGAAGATTCATTACAGTATCAAGCTTTAGCAACGCTTTTCGGTGTAGCACGAGATAGTAGAAAATTCAATACAGTATCAAACTTTGGCAATGCTTTCAATCATGGCTAAAAGTGGGTTTGCTAGTTTATGACATGGCGGATCTAAAGGCTCATGCCGAATGTATTTTTCAAAGTTTAAAATTCTTCATGAACCGATTTGGTTAAAACCGCTCAATTTAAGCTGTTTAATCAACTCGTAGTGTGGACTGTGGACAGAAAAAACGATCCTAATTTCTGCGTACCACGCGCGGGTCCACGGTGTGGAAGTGTGAACTAAACATTGCATGGCAGAAAATTACAGGCCCTTGTTTTAGAAAATTAGTGTGTTTGCATTGCAGAAAAGAATCTTTGACCATAATCTAGCAAGGTTGAAGGCTATTCTCATGCTGTCATTTTGGATTATATGCATCCATTAGCGCCAGCAGCCATAAGTCGTACTGAGTTTTGGCATCTATATATGCCCAGGTCATCAATTAGTAATATGCTTATGTTAGATTTGCCACCATGAGTATTCGTTTGTTTGCTTACTGCAATTTGAAGAATTGATGACTACTTGACTAGAGCTGTGTAGGATATTTATTAGAACGTTATGCAAACTTGAGAGCCATTTGAAATATGGATATCTAATAACTATGTTATGTATTCTTTACTTTCTTTTGTGCAGTCTGTATGTTTGTTTACTATTACTGTGTATGTTATCTTTTGTTTTTCTTCGCTTTTGGCTCAGATCAAATAACTTCTCCGGGTCACTTCCACCACAGCTTGGTCTTTTAGTCAATCTCGAGCAACTGTACATTCTTTGAAATTTTAGTTCACAAAAAGAAAGGGGAGATCTATGTGCTCATGAATAAGCTAATCTCGCTTTGTATTTAGCAAAATTAAAAACAAATAAGCCAAAAGACCCACAAAATTTCTCTCAAGAAGATTGTCATTGGTGAAAATTGCATTTGCTTGCTTAACGACGCGGATGGGGTGTGCTTCAATGTTCACTCTAAGTATACACATGTGCGACAAGTTCTCACTAAGAGCCTAATAGTGCTCCAACAGTGTTTGTATAACCCTTGATCTTTAGGTTCTTATTGATAGCAATATATACCTTGGATTATAGGAGTTTGCTATTGACTTTTTATTTATTTTTCTAATATATTCTTATAAAGAGACTTAACAACTATTCAGGTTTTGTTGGCATAAGACATATTTACTCATGGGAAGAAAGAAAGATGCATTATTTCTCATGGGATCTTGCATGCTCAATTGAGTAATTGTATGAGGGTTAAAAGTTTAAGATTTCAAATAAAAAATTTTCCCAATTTGCTTTGGGGTTAAAATAATAAATTGACATGTAATTGAATTGCTATGTGGGCAACTCAAATGAAGGATAAGTACTTTCGAGGCAACATTTTATGCATGCACATTTAACATCATTTTAAATTGGACCAACCTTTTTCTACCCCTAAATACACAAGAAATTTTATTGTACCAAGGAGATTTGTTGGGATTTGGCATTTCCATTTGGGCTTGGAAAGACAATTGGATCCCGACACCCAATTAACTAAATAATTGATAAAAATTTCAGGGGACTCTCCTACGGGATAGAGTTTTCCCTTTATTTCATTGATCTCTTTTCTTTTCAAATTTCAACACAATCCTAGCTATTGAGTATGGCTAGCTTTATTACGCCCGAAAGAATCATGTCCATCCCACTCACTTTAAGAGAAAGAGACGACCTTCCGGGATCTAGTGATATGGGGATTACTTGTTGAAAGTGCATATAATGGTGACTCTGGATTGGAGTGATCCAACGAGGGAAAACTAAATATTTTGCCAAAATTCTCTAACTAAATCATCTTAAGGTGAGATTTTTATGTGGCATTATTACATGAGATCATACCAATCTTCGGACCTCCTATGCCAAGAGAGGTTTTTAACGGTGAAGAAAGAATGTTCTCTTTGTGGTTTCTTCTGGACGAAGCACCTATGCATTTGTTTGTCCAATGTACGCTTGCTAGAGCTATTTGGCTAGGACTTGGTCCAAAGGGAAAAAAATGGGGATACTATACAAGGGGTGAATACCTTCCGGAAAAAATAGAAAAATACATGGTTAAATGTTTAGAAGTATGAAGTCGAAAGCAAGAAGGTGGATGACTACACTAGGTGGTTAAACCCAAAAGAACTATGGACCATATGGTTGGCGAGAAATGATATTATCTTCAATGGAAAACCACAAGATGGTGTCTCCGTGTGGATTATCAAAGCAAAGAAAGATGAGGAAATCATGGCTGAGATTGTTGACACTTTCGAAATCAAAAGGGATCAAAGAAGATTGAAATTAATGTTAAATGGGACTGCCCACCATCTTGCATGTGGATTAAACCGAATACTCCTGGATCATCTTTGGGGATCCAAAGTAAGGAAATCGTGCTTATTCAAAAGATGAAAATGGTATGTTTATATAATGGCCATTGCTACTCCCATTGCTTTCTACGGGAATTTGGTCCAAAATTGGTCCTTGAAATGGGATTACAAGGCTGCGAAAGGATCAAACCCGGAAAATGTTCTCATTAGGATGGATCTAGGAAAAGTTAAGGGGTCGACATCAAATCTGTCATCCCCATTACCAAACAAGTGCAAAAGAGCCGATAAAGGAAATATGGACTTATCTTCTGGAAGGAAACTTTCATTTGAATTGGAACTACAGGGAAGCTAATTATGGGGGAATGCATTGGCAACGTTCAATTAAAAGATGGCGTAAAACAATGACATGGGATACTACATTAGATCAAGAGAATAGATTACAAAATGGATGGATGTTACCTAAGTTTTCTTGATCCGAATGTAACTCCAATAACTTTTCTTTTCTGGAGGTGGGCTTAATCATGATATCATGAATGTCCGTATGAGGAGGACGACTTCAAGATAATAACATATCTTTAGCAAAAAAAAGATCTATGTGCTCATGAATAGCTAATCTCGATTTGTATTTAGCAAAATTAAAAACAAGTAAGCCAAAAGACCCACAAAATTTCTCTCAAGAAGATTGTCATTGGTGAAAATTGCATTTGCTTGCTTTAACGGACGCCGATGGGGTGTGCTTCAATGTTCACTCTAAGTATACACACACATGTGAGAAAAGTTCTCACTAAGAGCCTAATAGTGCTCCAATTGAATTTGTATAACCCTTGATCTTTAGGTTCTTATTGATAGCAATATATACCTTGGATTATAGGAGTTTGCTATTGACTTTTTATTTATTTTTCTAATTCTTATAAAGAGACTTAACAACTATTCAGGTTTTGTTGGCATAAGACATATTTACTCATGGGATTTGAAGCACTTGTGGGTGCATTACTTTTATGGGCATATTACCGTGTAAAATTGAGTATGTATGATGCACAAAAGTTTAATTTAAATGTAAAAAAATAGTTTTCCTAATAAAATTGGGGTTAAAATAATAAATTGACACGATTTGATTTTGCTAAATTCACCCATAATGGTTCGAGTATATCTCTATTAGTAAAATACACCATAATTAACCTGGCATTTTAAATTGGACCAACCTTTTTTCTACCGCTAAATTCCCTTGATCAAATAAAAACCAAGTATTTGTTATATTTGTGTGCCCCCAAGTTGATGCCGGCTGGTTTGGTACAACAAGCCTGGGATCAACTAACTAAATATAACTACATAAAATTTCAGGGAGCTCTCCTGCGGAAAAGGAGAGTTTCTTCCCTTTATTTCTTTCCCCCTCTTTTCTTTTCATATTTCAAACTGTGAATCCTAGTTGTTGAGTAAAATGGATAGCTTTATCCGGCTGGGGTTTTTTTTACAATGGTAGTAAAAAAATAAAAGAGAGTGGATGGTGGGGCTCTAGTGATCCGAGTAGCCCTTTGCTGAATAGTGTTGTCTTGGTGACTCTGCATACAAGAGATTCATACAAGTATGAGAACAGTATCTTGTTTACATTCTCTATCTTTTCATCTCATGCCGATACAAAATTCCTATCCAGAAGGGTCTCTACCCCTTTGTTTCTCTTCTTTACATACCCAACCATCCCCTTTAACTCATCTTTCCGATCACCTGAAGAGTTTAACTCTGGAAGTGGTACAAGGGGGTTCAGTGTGGGGATGAGGAACAAGGGGAAAATACAAAGAAAAAATATAGAAAAAGCTTGGAAGGAGGTGGGTATGCGACTCTTGGACAACTTTAAAGGAAAAAAATTCCAACCAAAAATAAAAGCAAGAACTTGATTCCTTGGTGAAAAGAAAGACATCCTACACCTAAGAAAAGGAAGATAAGGGGGCATGTTATTATTTGTTCGAATTTATGGAGGAGATGATAGGTGTTGGGTTGGTAAAGGAGAAACAAGCATAGAAATGATAACAAAAGGCTTTTACAAGATGGTGTTCTCCAATGTGGATGAGTACAATCATGTCAATGCATAATGGTCCTCATGATAGTGTGATACAAGGCTTTATCCCATCCATTAAAAAGGTAAATACTCAAACTCTTGGAAGCCCGATCAAAAATTTGACAGAGTGGATTTAAGGGTCCAAATCTATGGGCTTCCAAGAGATTGGATAAATGAAGGTTGGTTTTAAAGATCATTAGGATGAATCTATGGAAAAGTAAAGGGATGTTGACATCCGCTGCTCATCTAAGTTCAAAAACCTTTTTGCTAGGGTTAAGAAGGGGGTGGACATCAAAGAAAGGTTACTTAAAGGTATACTATGGAACGGAGTCGGGGAAGTTCTTCCAAAGTGAATAATTATTAAAACACTGGACATTTTTGTTTTTTCCTTTGTTTATTGGGAATGATCTGTATTTTAGACATAAAGAGTTTGGTGTGGAGTTAAGGGGATGGGAGGTTCCCTGGGATATAAAAATACCTTTTTCTTTTATGTTTAATGTGTTTTACCATGGACATCTCCTCCTCCCCCCAAATAGGAGGTCACTATTTTTGATAACTCCTCTAAAACCAAGGAGGATTAATGGGGCCATTAAAACGGGTTCTGATAAATGATTTACACCGGCAAAGTTTCTTCTCAACACCGCCAAGGGCCCCAAAGTATACTTGGGGTGGAGAATAACAAGGGAGGTAGAAAGTCATATCATTTGACTAGATAGAGCTATGGATGGATCTTGATGAAGGTTATCCTCTTTCCTAATATGCATGTGTATAATGTTGTTAATGGAGGGCCGATCACATTTTGTCATGATAAATCAACAAATGGATAATAATAGAAATTTGAACATGATAAACCTTTTAGATTTTACAATATGTGGTTCACTGATAATACTTGCATGCCTGTTATAGATACTGCTTGGAATTCTATTTCTCATGACTTGCCTGATATTAATGTTATCCTTAAACATAAGATGACACAACAACATCTTTCTATTTTGAATAAGAAGGTGTTTGGCAACATTTTTACTAATATTAAAAAAGTTAATAAAGAGCTGGAAGATGTGTTGAAAAAACCTTTCTCCCTAACCAACTATGAAAAAGCAAAAGGCTTAAAAATTGAGCTGTTTGAGTGGTTGGTTAAGGAGGAAAGTTTTTGGAAATAGAAATCCACTATTCATTGGTTGAAGGGAGGTGGAAAAACACTACTCCACCTCTCAACCATCTTCAGAAGAAAGAAGAACAACATTGAGAAGCTACAGAAGCAAGGGGGAGGATGGAGTGTGGGGAGAACTGAAGTAGGGGAGAATATAAACTCCTACTTTAGAGCTCTCTTCAACTCTGACCATCCCCATAGAAATGATAGCATCCTCAATTTGTTCAAACCCTGTATCACTGCTAAGGAAAATGAGAGCCTTACTGCCATTCCTACTTATGAGGATATTTGGAGAACTGTTAAAAAGATGGGCAGCCTTAAGGCTCCTGGACCTTATGGGTTCCAAGGGTGTTTCTATCAAAACACCTGGGACATAGTGGGCAGCAGTATTGTTGCTTTTGTGAAGGATTTGTTTACTAAGGAGGAGCTTAACCCCACTTTTAATGAAACTTATATTGCCCTTATTCCTATGATAAACAATCCTGAGACTGTGGCAAATTTTAGTCCTATCAGTCTCTGCAATTTTTGTTATAAAGTCATTTCAAAGATTTTAGCCAATAGGTTAAAGAGGCACCTAAATAAAACTGTTTCTTGGCCTTCATAAAAGGGAGAAACATAGGAGATAATACTAGTTTGGCTTGTGAACTGTTTCATCACATGAAAAACAAGAATCATGGGTGGGTTGCTTTAAAGATGGATATGGCAAAAGCCTATGATAGAGTTGAATGGTCCCTGGTGGATAACATCTTTGAGAGGCTGGGGTTTAGCCAAAGATGGAGGAGTCTGATTAAGCAATGTATATCTACTGTTTCCTTCCAAGTCTTTTTGAATGAGAGTCCTCTTAATAAGATCCTCCCAGAAAGAGGCCTCAGACAGGGTGATCCTCTAACACCTTATCTCTTTATCATCATGTCTGAGGCTCTATCAAGGATGATTGCAAAAGCTGAGGCTGAGGAGAAAGTCCATGGGATTAAGATCAGGAGAGCTTCTCCTCCCATCTCCCACCTCCTCTATGCTGATGACTTAATCCTGTTCACTAGAGGTAATCTTGAGGATGGGGGTCACCTTAAAGACATCCTCCAAGACTACTATGATGTTTATGGTCAATTGATAAATTTTGATAAGTCAAGCATGTTTTTTAGTAGAAACATCAAGTTTAGAAACAAAATAAAGTTAAAAAAGTTATGGAAGATGAGACTTTTTGACCCAAAGGATAAGTATTTAGGGATCCCTATTATGCTTTCTCAAAGGAAGGCAGATGATTTTGACTTCTTAGTGGACAAGATCCACAATAAGATTAAAGGCTGGAAGGCTAAGGTACTCTCACAGGCTGGAAGGGCTACCTTAATCCAGTCTGTGGTACAAGCCACTCCTCTATATGCTATGTCTACTTATATGCTTCCCATGTCTACCTGTGACAAAATAGACAAAGCATGTAGAGAGTTTTTTTGGCATGGTTCTGAAAATTCAAAAAGTGTCCATACCATTGGGTGGGACAACTTATGTAAACCCAAGTCTGAAGGAGGATTGGGGTTCAGAAAGATGAGAGACATAAATGTAGCTATGCTAGCCAAGCTTCCTTGGAAAGCTGCTACTGACATTGAATCTATATGGACAAAGACCCTTGCTAGTATATATGGAAAAAACTGGATTTGGGAGGTTTGGAAACCACCTGGGTATGCCTCTTTCTTTTGGAAAGGCATACACAAAACTTTCAATCTCATTAGTGGAGGGTTGGTCTGGGGGATCCATAGTGGTACTTCCACATCTGTTCTGGATGACCCTTGGGTGATCTGTAATGGGAAACCCAGGACTCTGAGAGAACTAGGGATGGAGGATCCCAGACTTGAAGATCTCCATGTGGCTGACCTGTTCCATGAGGATAGAACTGGATGGGATGAGGCCAAGCTCACAGCCTTCTTCCCTCCTTTCCTAGTTGCAAGAATCAAGGAAGTTATGATCAGACCTTTGGGTTTGGGAAAGGATAGGATGGTTTGGAGTGGGGAGAAGTCAAAGAGATTCACAGTGAAATCTCCTTACAAACACATATCTATGGATAATGGTATAGGGCAGAGTTCTAGCTTTAATATAAAATTAAAATTGTGAAGTTCCTTTGGAAAACTAGAATACCAGCGAATCTCCAGATGTTCCTTTGGAAAGCGTATATGTATGCGTTGCCAATGGGGAGAGGCTGGCTTCTAGGAAGATGTTGGGGGATTTCTCCTGCCCTTTGTGCTACAAATGTTTGGAAACAGATAGTCATCTATTTTTTTGACTGTGAATGGTCCAGAATTATGTGGTTCTCATCAGGCTTAGGTCTGAGAATGGAAAACAAGGGTAGAAATAATGCCAAAGAATGGATTACAAAATTCCTTAGTTGGTGCAATAGCAAGAGCCAACATATATCTCAGGCAGGAGTTCAGGCTTGCTATGCTTTAGGGTACCAAACAGAGAGAGAACTCTTAGAAGAAGCGAGGTGGAGGCCTGCAAATGTAACAATGGTTTTACAGAAAGCAACATTCAGAATGAGACTTCTAACCCCCCTGAGTCTACTTTTGACCAGTCTAAATATGATTTAGACTCTATGTTCCCTGAGATTCCTAATGATTGTATTAACATAAGGCTTGATGCTGCTTTTCAGGTTACTTTAGGAGAGGCAGCAGCTGGAATAATAACTTGGGACTCGGAAGGTAGAGTGGTAGGGGCAGGCACTAGAAAGTTCCAAGCCAGGTCAGCAGAGATGGTTGCGGCTGAGGTGGCAATAGGGCTTGCTCTTGCCTTTGGGTGGAATGCAGTGTACATAGAAGGGGACTGTTTAGAGGTTATCAAGGCTTTAAATAGCCAGTCTTGTTCATGGATGTATGAGAGCTTGAGAGATTATGTTGTTAAGTTAAGCTCTGATATTGTGTTTTGTAAGTTTAAGTGGATAAACAGGAGGTCTAATGGTGAGGCACATTTGTTGGCAAAATGGGCCTCCCAAATTCTGCAGCGAATGGATCAGCTACCACAATGTATCCTAACAGACAAGATTACCCCTGTAGTGGTTTAGTGGTTTATTTATAAATATATAAGGTATTATCGAAAAAAAAAAATATTAAAACAAATAATTCAATGCCTTTAGAATGGACTACTCTGTCATTTCATTTTTGATTTCCCTTTATACCCTTAAGTGGAAAGAATACCCTTATTAATAAGTACTTTTGTGTAAATTCAAATCGAATATGAAATACATGCACCATTTCAATTGTTCGTATGCGCCTTTCTCTCTCTCAAATCTCCTCTCTCAATTAAAACATTCCTCAAAAAAAAAAAAAAAAAATTAAAAGGCTTGGATAAGAAAACCATCATTCTCTTCTCTAAATGCATTCCCATTGTGTTGAAGTAGGAAAGTAAGGATTATAACATGATTCGGTGACTTCAGAGATTAGGAATTAAGGATTTATCGGAAAAAAAATTGGAATTTAGGATTATGCCCTCCATTTTAGTAGGAGTATAACATACAAAATTACACTCTGAGGATTACATACTAAACTCAAAGATACATACTTATGTACCTACAGCTCCACTCCACGCATTTGCATTCTTGTGACAACACTTAGTTTTAGAGAAAACATATAGGCTTCTTAATGTTCACCACCGAACCCTCCACCGGATCCACCACCAGATCCACCTCCTTGACCGCCTCCAAAGCCACCTCCTGGACCGCCTCCAAAGCCACCGCCAGAACCACCTCCACTACCGCCTCCAAAGCCACCACCTGGACCGCCTCCAAAGCCACCGCCCGAACCACCTCCACTACCGCCTCCAAAGCCACCTCCCCGGACCAGCTCCAAAGCCACCCCGGAACCACCTCCACTACCACCTCCAAAGCCACCTCCTCGGACCGCCTCCAAAGCCACCCGGAACCACCTCCACTCACAGCCTCCAAAGCCACCTCCCCACCTCCACTACCGCCTCCAAAGCCAAGCCAAAGCCACCCGGAACCACCTCCCACTCACGCCTCCAAAGCCACCTCCGGACCACCTCCACTGCCTCCAAAGCCACCGCCTCCAAAGCCACCTCCACCTCCACACCTCCTCCAAAGCCACCTCCTGGACCACCTCCAAAGCCACCGCCAGAACCACCTCCCCTACCGCCTCCAAAGCCACCGCCAAGATAATCCTTTTCAAGACTCCTTCCTTCCAAAATTCCTACAAACAACAACAATATTACAGCCACCACACTAAAAACTCCAACATTGTTCGCAAACCTCCCCATCTTTCTCAAAATTTGAAACAGAATACTAAAGAAGGAATATGAACTAATGTGTTTGCTTAATGAATGCTAGAAAGAAGTCTATATATAGTGTTAAAATGAAGAAATGCTATTAAATGCATATAGCTGAGACTTTGAAGAATATGAAATGGTTTCTCACTCAAAGAGTGTCACTCAAATTAACAAAGTCCAAACACACATCGATATTTGATTGTGGCTTGCCAATCTTTGCATGGCTATGATATGCAAAAATTGACATTTCTTTGACTTGGTACTACCAGAGAGACGGTCCACACGTACATAATTGCATTGACTCAACCCTTAACCAATCTATGTCCCCTAATTTCATTTCCAACCCAGCTAAAAACTTTTTGTACATTCACACTTCACAGTACACCTAAATGTACGTCTTCAGAGTTCAGATTCTCTATTAGTTTCACGCTCAAATCGTACCCAATAAAAAATCTAGAATTCTGAACTAGGAAGCATGCATATTGTAGACTTTAGAACACCTATGCACCCAAGATCCTGGAAGGCTTTTCAAGTACGTAGTTTATGATCTATTGCCGTTATTCGTCACATTGAAATTACTACTGAGATCGTCTTTTAGGTAATTTGCCTAAAAGTGCAGTAGCACGTGGTCTACACCATAAATGAAAGTCAGCTTTGTAACAAGTTGTGTAGGGTCTAATGATAAATTATATTAGTATTAATTATTAGGCTCAATTAAATCCTACTTAGAAAAATTAAACAATGCCACAATAGTTGTACACAAAGTAAACGCTTTAAAAGCTGCAAGCCATATTTGGGAATGAATTTGAACATGTTAATATATATAGTTAAAAACATACTTGTAGCAGAGTTCACTTTCAGAACATCCCTATTCGGCTATTCTACTTTCAAACCGTCATTTTCACGTGGAAAACGTTAGACAGATACATGCACAGCCCAAAACAGCATCGATTTCAAGATATGAAGATGTTCATTGCATAAAACCACAAGTGTATGTGTAGCCTTTGTCATGTATGTAATTGAGGCATTTCGACACCATAATCCCCGAGTATGTAATTGTGTATTGATTCTACAAGAGATGAGGGTTTTAGCAACCCAATACTAGCAAAACCGCAGCTAAAGATCTTTTGCTAGCCCTTAATTAGCGTTACGCGGTCGTTGCAGCTTGTGGCGAAACAAAAGCCTATTGGTAACGTTAAAAGCGTGGCTAATACATTTATCTTTCATTACACTCAAAAGTGTTGCTTAAAGATTTAAAAGCGTAGCTAATAATATTTTGGAATTTGTTTTTGTAAAATGACTAATTATTTAATAAAAATCATTAACAACCCATACGCATAGCTAAAACAACCCATTTGCAACTAGTTGGAGCGTAGCTGAAGGGGGAACTTTGGCCACACTTTCTTACACGTTGCAAATAGAAGTGCATTGGCAACGCGTGAAAGC
This sequence comes from Coptis chinensis, assembly GCF_015680905.1. Taxonomy (NCBI): domain Eukaryota; kingdom Viridiplantae; phylum Streptophyta; class Magnoliopsida; order Ranunculales; family Ranunculaceae; genus Coptis; species Coptis chinensis. The sequence continues at coordinate 84,625,393 of NC_141464.1, forward strand.
ATAGTTGGAAGTGTGCCATGAATGTAGCTAGAATAGTCTATCTGCAACCCTTTGGAGCGTAACTAAAAGGAGTTTTAAGCCAGTTCAATTTACTTTTCGCCACGCTTTTGGGTGTAGCAGGCGAGGGTAGAAGATTCATTACAGTATCAAGCTTTAGCAACGCTTTTCGGTGTAGCAGGATGTTGGAATCTTCATGTGTATTTCAAATACTTGTGTGTTGTTTAGTCCCACATTGGTGAACCACCACTAGGTAGTGAGGTATATGAGGTGAACCTCTAATATAAGGGCGTGCCCTTAGGGTACAAAGGCTTTTGTGTTAGGAGGGAGGACTCACCCAAAGCCACACGCGCCCGCCCGCCCTGCACCGAACCGAGTCGTGTCGTGTCGTGGGCTTGGGCTGGTTGTCTAGTGGGTAGTGGATTACCAATTGCCTAAACTTGTTTTTCTTTTTTGAACAAGTTTGACATATAATGAAGGAGGACTCACCCAAAGCCATTACGCCACCAAGACCGCACCGAACCGAAATGCGGTCGTGGTCGGGGCTTGGGGCGGGTTGTCTAGTGGGTAGTGGATTACCAATTGCCTAAGACATGTTACCCTATGACTGGTTCAAGCCCGAAAAGCACCAGTATCTTATGCATTGTTTTTTCGATTCTCTCTGGCATTTTGTTAACCCATTTCTTTTGTAATATCCTATTCCAAAATAGTGGGTGACTATAAGTATTTTGAAATAGTGGGGGATTGTTGGAATCTTCATGTGTATTTCAAATACTTGTGTGTTGGTTAGTCCCACATTGATGAACCACCACTAGGAAGTGAGGTATTTGAGGTGAACCTCTAACATAAAGGCGCCACCTTAGGGTACAAAAGCTTTTTGTGTTAGGAGGGAGGACTCACCCAAAGCCACACACGCCAGCTCCCGCCCTCCCGACCGAACCGAACTGAAATCGCGTCCGCTCGGGCTTGAATACTGGGTTTTCTAGTGGGTAGTGGATTATCAATTGCCTAAACTTGTTTTTTGCTTTTGCAGCAAGTTTTGGCTAAGCTAGAGTTCTACTTCGATTTGGTTTTGTGAAACCGAATTAGAGAGGTGTTCTTCTCCATCTATGATACGATCATAACTCTATATAAACACTGCTGTGTTCATAGAGAGAGATTAATCACAGAACAGAGAGAGAGAGAGGACGCAGAGAGATAGAACTCGTGTCGCCGCCTCTATATCGACCGAGACGAAGTCGTGCATCTTTCGCCGCCACTATAGAACCAAATAATCCATCGAGTTCAAGAGAAAACCGAAATCGTGAATACTCTATCTGCCTACATCCCACTTTTCAGGAAACGTAGATTCACACCTATTCTCTTCTCTTCTTCTTCGGCCGCCGGAGAGAGTTATATTGCCGTTCTAGAGGGTAGTCCGTTCTAGTGCAAAGTCGACCGCCGTTAACCATTGAATCCTCGTGAGGAAGACGCCACCGCTTGCCTTTCTCGCACCATTGGAAGGGGCTTAAATCTTTCCTTAAGGACGACTTAATCCGCTTTGGTTATTACCGTTATTCTCGTCCTTGTCTTCTATTGTTTTCTTTTATCCGCATACAACAATCTTAAGGAAAGAACAAGATGTCTACACCGTTGACACCACGCACCATCAAAGAAACTAATTCGAGTCATGGAAGTAACTTCGCCTATGAGAGATCCCGCACCTCTACTTGAATGCTCTCAATTTACCTAATGTGTCCAAGATTGAATCCTTCAACGGTTCACACTTCAAGAGATGGAGAGAAAGGGTGTTCACAGCCCTAGATGGACTCAACTATGCAAAGTATCTCAATCGATACAAAGACCGTGGAGGGTTCTAATGATTTCGAAGAAATCAAGCCGCTTGGCTCAATGGGAATAAGGTATGTCGTCATGCTATTTTGAGTACCTTGTCCAATGAGATTTTTGATATTTATTGTTCAAATAAGAATGCACATGATATATAGGAGAGTTTGAACAAGAAATACATAATGAGGATGCCGGTACTTCGAAATATGCTATCGAAATTTTCTAAAGTTCCATATGAGAGAGGATAGAGATGTAACGCCTCAAATCCATGATTTTCATGTCTTCGATTAATGATTTGAAAACCCGAGGGTATTAATTTACCCTAATCCTTTGTTCTTTGGATGTTTGATTGAGAAACTCCCCGAAGTCTTGGAAACACTATAAAAATAGTATGAAGCATAAAAGCGTAAGCGTGATGACTCTTGAGGATGTGATCATTCACATTCACATAGAGGAAAAAGAACAAGACTTCGGGATGAGGTGTTGTCTAAGGAATTTCATTCTAAAGCCAATATCGTTGAAGGTAATCCCAAAGAAATCTAACAAAACCTCTAAGAAGCGAAGTCCAACAAAAATAAGAATTTCAAGGTCAAAGGCACTTCTTTTAAAAGGAGTGGTACTGCAATGGAAATTGTTATGTTTGTGGTAAACCTCCGACATAGGGCTTTTCGCTGGCATACACAAGAAAGACACTCGATGATCCTCCCAATGCTAATCTAGTTGGGGAGATGATATTGTTGTTTGCTGTCGTCACAAGTGTTCATAGCCACCGGGAAGAGGAACCGGGTACTAGATTCGGTGCCACCCGCCACGCCTCTGTGGTGATGTTGAAACCTTCTTCTCGGACTACATACTAGTGAAAGATGAAAAGGTCTATATGGGTGACTCTAGGTCCGTTCTCGTTGAGGGAACATGCAAGGTTCTTCCGGTTAACTTCGTGGAAAACCCTTTCACTTAGTAATGTTCTTCATGTTCCCCGAGATTAAAAATCTGATTTCGTCCCTTGGGAAAAGTCAAGGCCAAGGTGACTTTTGAGAGTGACAAGTTTGTTCTCGACAAAGAATGAGGGTTTTGTTGGTAAAGGTTATTGTAATAACAAAGGGTCTTTTCATGTTGAATGTACTTGACAACATTATTATTAATAAGAATGAATCGCTTCTTATTTGCTTGACTCTTTTAATATATGGCATGGTAGACTAGGACATGTGAATGTTCAAGATATATGAAAAGGATGAAAGCATGTGGTTTATTGTCTAATATTTCTGATTTTTCTAATGATAAATGTGAGATATGTCTTTGAGACTAAAGCCACGAAGAAACCTCAGAAAACGTGTCTAGAGATAAACTGAATTACTAACTCTTATTCATAATGGATTTGGGTGAATTCGGTACCATGTCTAGAGGGGAAGTTTTATTATATTACATTCATAGATGACTTCTCTAGGTACACCATGGTATATTTACTTAGACACAAGCATGAGGCAGGTGAGATGTTTCTCAAGTACAAAGTCGTTGAAAACCAAACAACTATAAGATTAAGAGACTTCGGTCCGATAGGGGTGGAGAATATGAGTCTAACCCTTCCGGGACTTTGTGACAAGAGTGACATTATTCATGAGACTACTCCACCATACTCTCCTGAGTCAAATGGAGAGCCGAACGGAAAAAAGAACACTTAAAAGAGATGATGAATGCTATGCTTGTAAGTTCGAGCTTCCACCCGAACTTGTGGGGAAGCAATCCTATCCGCTTGCCATATACGTAATAGGATACCCAACAAGAAAACAGGGAATAAGACACCATATGAGTTATGGAAAGGTCATGTACCTAACCCGACATATTTAAAAATGTGGGGTGTCTTGCTAAGGTTCTTGTGAACGAACCTAAAAGAGAAAAATTGGGACCTAGAACTGCTTGATTGTATGTTCATTGGTTATGCTCATAATAGTTTGCATATAGATTTTTAGTAGTAAAATCTGATAATAACCTTGTCGATGCTAACACTATTATAGAGTAAAATGCTTGATTTCTTTGAGAATTTGTTTCCTTTGAAAATTGGCATTGAGAGGTTGGTAGCTCTAGTGAACAACAATCAATGAGATCCCTAAATTTCAACAAGAAATTCGGAAGAGTAAAAGAGACGGAAATCCACCAATTTTGGTGATGACTTTTACACATTTCTTCTTGATAATGATCCCGTGGATAATAATGAGGCAATCGGTTCTCGAGATGCTCCTTTCCGGAAGGATGCTATACACTCGAGAACTAGATTCGATTATAGCTAATCACACATGGGAGATAGTTGATCTACCTCACGGGCTTAAACCTATAATGCTACAAGTGGATCTTCAAAAAGAAATTGAAACTAGATGGTTCCATTGAGAAATACAAGGCTAGACTTGTAGTCAAGGGTTCTCCCGGAAGAAAGGCATTGACTATTTTGATACTTATGCTCTGTAACTAGGGATTTCTTCTATAAGAGTTCTAATGGCTCTAGCTGCTATCCATAATTTATTTATTCATCAAATGGATATAAAAACTGCATTTTGAATGGTGATCTTGATGAAGAAATATATATGATGCATGCCCCGAGTGGTCTGATAGTAGTACGGGAATGAGCATAAAGTATGCAAGTTAGTTAAGTCTTTATATGGGTTGAAACAAGCCAAAAACAATGGCATGAAAAGTTTGACATGTCATGATGTCTAATGGATATCACATAAATGATGCTTTGATAAATGTATTTACTTCAAATATTTTGATGTGAATTCATATGTGATTATCCGCCTATATGTGGATGACATGTTAATCATGAGTCCTAGCCTTGATGTTGTGAGAAACACCAAGATGTTTTATCCTCCCAATTTGAAATGAAGGATTTGGGAGAAGTCGATGTGATTCTTGGAATCAAAATCATCGTAAAACAATTGATGGCTATACGCTTTCACAAGAGCATTATGTTGAGAAGTTTTTGAAGAAGTTTAACTTTTATGATAGTAAGCACCGTATTCGACACCTTATGAGGCAAATAGTGAACTTCGGAAAAATGCTCAACATGGTGTACTTCAGTCCTAGATATGCCCAAATTATTGGTAGTCTCATGTACTTGATGAATTGCACTAGACCGACATTGCTTATGCAGTTAGCGTGCCTAGCAGATACACTCATTGTCCTAGTCGGAACATTGGAGTCGTTAGAGATTAGCCAAGTACTTTGAGAGGAACAATGAATTACGGCATAAGGTTTAGACAAACTCCACCGTGATAGAGGGTTATTGTGATGCAAACCGATATCCGATTCTCATGATATCAAGTCTACTAGTGGTTATATTTTCACCCTAAAGGGAGGTGCGATCGCTTGGAAATCTTCTAAGCAGACCTTGATAGCTCGTTCAACCATGGAGTCCGAGCTTATTGCTTTTAGATAAAGCAAGTCTTTCGAGGCCGAGTGGCTTAGAAAACTCTTGGCAGATCTTCCTATTGGTACAAAACCGCCTCCGTATTGCCATGCATTGTATTTGTCGGGCCGCAATAGCAAAGGCAAAGAGCAAATTGTATAATGGGAAAAGCAGCATATTCGCCCGAGACTACAGCCTATAAAGCATTCTTTGGAATCTGGAGTTGGGCTCTAGATTATGTGAGGTCGAGTTAAATTTGGCCGATCCTCCGACAAAGCCACTTTAACAGAGACAAGTGGTTGATACGTCGAGGGGATGAGACTTTGCCTTAGATAGAGGGCGACACTGACGGCAACCCCACCTATGTGATTGGAGATCCCATGAAGTAGGTTCAAAGGGAAAAACAAGTCACCTCGTCGCTCTGGTATGCTATTGTCTTTATTTGAGACGCCCCACCCTATGACTAGATAGCATTATTGTATACTTTGTATAACTTGAATAGCAATGAGAAAAAGGATGAGTTATTTTACTCTTAATGGAATCCATAGTCCATTATTTTTATGAGATAGTGTATTTTAACTGCTATGTACACTTGATGGATATCCACCCTACGTGAATGTAGAACCTGGGTCGGTTCTTATGAGTATTCAGCAAATACTCTAGAGCATTCACATAACACGGGAAGCCGCTTGAGGCCAAAAAAAGCAACACCGCAACAACGCATATAATGAAGGAGCAATGTGGGTGCATGTCCTCTATTTTACTACAAGGGAATGTTGGTTCAAAGATTTTTAATCCACCACTTTCACGCGTTATAAGACATGTTACCCTATGACCGGTTCAAGCCCAAAAGCACCGAGATCTTATGCATTGTTTTTTCGATTCTCTCTGGCATTTCGTTAACCCATTTCTTTTGTAATATCCTATTCCAAAATAGTGGGGGACTATAAGTATTTTGAAATAGTGGGGGATTGTTGGAATCTTCATGTGTATTTCAAATACTTGTGTGTTGTTTAGTCCCACATTGGTGAACCACCACTAGGTAGTGAGGTATATGAGGTGAACCTCTAACATAAGGGCGTGCCCTTAGGGTACAAAGGCTTTTGTGTTAGGAGGGAGGACTCACCCAAAGCCACACCGCGCCCGCCCGCCCCGCACCGAACCGAGTCGAGTCGCGTCGCGTCGTGTCGTGGGCTTGGGCTTGGGCTGGTTGTCTAGTGGGTAGTGGATTACCAATTGCCTAAACTTGTTTTTCTTTTTTGAACAAGTTTTACCGAGTCGCATGATCTTGAGTTGGACTCGCCTCATAGCCGTTTTGGGAGACCGAATTGAGGAGTCATTCTCATGTTTGGATTCCTACGTAAACCTCTATATAAACACAAAGCCAGTGTGTGTCTATAGGGATGAACCGATTCTGAGTAAGAGATGTTGAAGTTGAAGTCGTCTTTCTTTGCCTCCACACCAAAAAACAAACTTCGTGGATACTCCCTTCTCTCCACCCTACACCGAAACGATAAGTCTTTTATTGCTTCAATCATCTTCTCTTCTCTTCTTTCATCACGAGAGAGTTATATTGTCGCTCTAGAGAGGGTAGTCCGTTCTAGTGCAAAGTCGACCGCTATTAACCATTGAATCCTCGTGAGGAAGAGGCGCCAACTGTTGCCTTTCTCGCACCATTGGAAGGGGCTTAAATCTTTCCTTAAGGACTGACCTAATTCGCCTTTGGTTATTTATTGCTTATTCTCATTATTGTCTTCTATTGTTTTCTTTTATCTGCATACAACACAGGAGATAGTAGAAAATTCAATACAGTATCAAAATTTGGCAATGCTTTCAATCATGGCTAAAAGTGGGTTTGCTAGTTTATGACATGGCGGATCTAAAGGCTCATGCCGAATGTATTTTTCAAAGTTTAAAATTCTTCATGAACCGGTTTGGTTAAAACCGCTCGATTTAACCTGTTTAATCAACTCGTAGTGTGGACTGTGGACAGAAAAAACGATCCCAACTTCTGCGTACCACGCGCGGGTCCACGGTGTGGAAGTGTGAACTAAACATTGCATGGCAGAAAATTACAGGCCCTTATTTTAGAAAATTAGTGTGTTTGCATTACAGAAAAGAATCTTTGAGCATAATCTGGCAAGGTTGAAGGCTATTCTCATGCTCTGTCATTTTGGATTATATGCATCCATTAGCTTTTTTTTTTTTTTTTGCTAAATAGGATTGAAATTCATTAATGAGAAAAACAGAAAAGAAAAAACTATACAGTGTTGGAGAGTAAGGGGTGCTAAACTCCTACATCACCAGTGCACACTCAAGTAAATCTATAGTAGATTTCGTCCCGGTACCTCCCATTTATAGACCCATGGGGGTCTACCATCACATATGTAACTGCATACGGTACCTAATTCTACTCCAAAATTTGGCGGCTTTATTAGCGGTAAAATTCACCTCTCGCCAAGTGCTAGTGATAGTACAAAAGGTCAATTTGGTCCGCAATTCTCTCCATCTTTGCTTCAACTGCCATGGAATTTTACCAAAGTTGAATCTCGCTCTATCACGCCCTTGAATCGGATTCGACCCAAATGGATGCTTTCGACCTTTACATTGATCGCAATCTCCATGCCTTCAAGTATAGCAAAGACACTCGCCATGTAGTTTGTTGCAATGCCAATGTTTCTCAGTAGACAAAGATAAACTCACCATTTGAGTTTCTACCAACACCAACACCGGCTTCTCCAGATTGTTCTTTGCAGCTCCATCCTCAGATTGACCTTAGTCACATTTGCATTAGGCAAAATCCATCTACATGGCATAATCGTGGAGCAATTGTGGTTTTACCATCAATTCCCCAGCTATGAAGAACGCCCTTGTCTTGTGGCTTGTCAGAAGCTATTGGAAAGAGAGGGCGTTGTGAGAATCGCCTTCTTACAAAACTCTTGCAAAAACGAGACTACTTTGAGAGTTCTCATGAAAAATTTTGTTTCTGTTTTTCCACAACGCCACCATACCCCCTAGTATAGCCGCCATCCAAATGTTACAAATTAAAGAATTGGAGCTCTTCCCTTTGTCTATAGCATCGGAAGTTTCGAGAAATCTGTTGCGACATGAAATTTTGTCGCTATCCAATTCCACAACTCGCGAGCTAGTGGACAAAACCACAACAAATGATCAATGTCCTCGACATCCGTAACCGCAAGCCTGCACAACATCTTGAAGCAAGATGTACACCTTTTCTTCTAACCGCTTCCCCGAGTAGCAAAGACATTTATGTACCCGGTTCCATGCAATTCGCGGACGGTGGATGAATGAAACTTTTCCATACTATCTTACTCCACCCCACTGTAGGTTTCTTCATCTTTATCTCCTCAAAAGCCGATTTGACCCGAAAAGACCCCTTTTAGATCAAAGGCCCACAATCTTTCATCCTCTATAGCACTATTTGGTTTAGGCAAAGTGAACCGATGTCAATGCCATGTTCATCCAAATATAATTGCAGCTCATCGGAATCATCCAGTTATTATCTTCAACAATGAGATTAAGTGTAGCATTACATCCTTTCAGAGTATCGCTCTTGAGATTCATAATGTCTTGTAGAGATTGTCCATGCACCCAATTGTCTCTCCATAAATCTATCTTCTTACCGGTTGCGATGTACCATTGAGTTCTTGGTAATATTTCAGCTAGAGCCATCTTTATGCCGCACCGGATACTACTTGGTTTGTGGTATCGAATCATCTCTCCATCCTTGTTGAAGAATTTTTTCCTCATAAACTCAGCAAAGTCACCATCATCATTGAGAACATTCCATGCAATCTTCATGAGCATAGCCATATTTGTCTCCCTCAACTTTTTGATACCGAGACCTCCTTCTTGCAACGGAGTGCATACACTATCCCAATTAACAGTGGTAGCTTTCTTCACATTTGGATCACCAGACCATAAAAAATTTCTTATAGTCCTTTCTGCGTCTTTGATAGCACTAATAGGCCACCTGTATACTGCCATATTGTAAATAGGTATACTACAAAGGACGGAGTTCACCATCACAATTCTACCTTGAAAAGAAAGACATTTTCCTTTCCAAGCCGTTATCTTGCTCTTTATCCTGTCTAAAAGTGGTGCTACTGCAGCTTTTGTGACCCTCCCCTGTATTAATGGTACCCCGAGATATTTCTCAGGTAAGTAGCCCACTCTTATACCAAGTACCTCTTCGATACTTTCTTGTCTGCAAATAGGTATACTTCCTAAGAAAAGTTTGCACTTCCCTTTATTCATAAACTGACCAGATATCATGGCATATCTGTGCAACAAATCATCAATGCATCTTAAACTCCTCATGTTTCCTTTAGAGAATATCATGATGTCATCTGCAAAGAGTAGATGACTAGGACCTTGAAATCCTCTAACTGTTACCATAGGTTGTATATGCCCGTTATCTCTGCACCAGTTGATAGCTCTGCTAAGAGGATCCTCAGCTAACGCAAACAGGAGTGGGGCAAGGGGGTCACCCTGCCTTAGACCCCTCCCTACACCAAAAAAACCACATGGACCTCCATTAACAAGAATTGACAGCTTCGCGGATTTAATAATCTTCATCACCCAGTCAATCCATCTTCTGGCGAAACCAAATTTATGCAAAATCTTCTCTAAGTATTTCCAGCTCATTGTATCATATGCTTGGGTGATATCTATCTTGAGTGCAGCATTACCAGCATGTCTCTTCTTGTTGAGTTCATTTATCATTTCTGAGGCTAGTCCAATATTAGTTTGAGAGCATCTCCCAGTAATGAAACCACTTTGCTCTCTACTCACTAACTTGTTTATTATATTCCCTAGTCTAAGTTGCATGATCTTAGATATGCATCCATTAGCGCCAGCAGCCATAAGTCGTACTGAGTTTTGGCATCTATATATGCCCAGCTAGGTCATCAATTAGTAATATGCTTATGTTAGATTTGCCACCATGAGCATTCGTTTGTTTGCTTACTGCAATTTGAAGAATTGATGACTACTTGACTAGAGCTGTGTAGGATATTTATTAGAACGTTATGCAAACTTGAGAGCCATTTGAAATATGGATATCTAATAACTATGTTATGTATTCTTTACGTTCTTTTGTGCAGTCTGTATGTTTGTTTACTATTACTGTGTATGTTATCTTTTGTTTTTCTTCGCTTTTGGCTCAGATCAAATAACTTCTCCTGGTCACTTCCACCACAGCTTGGTCTTTTAGTCAATCTCGAGCAACTGTACATTCTTTGAAATTTTAGTTCACAAAAAGAAAGGGGAGATCTATGTGCACATGAATAAGCTAATCTCGCTTTGTATTTAGCAAAATTAAAAACAAGTCAGCCAAAAGACCCACAAAATTTCTCTCAAGAAGATTGTCATTGACGAAAATTGCATTTGCTTGCTTAACAACGCGGATGGGGTGTGCTTCAATGTTCACTCTAAGTATACACATGTGCGACAAGTTCTCACTAAGAGCCTAATAGTGCTCCAACAGTGTTTGTATAACCCTTGATCTTTAGGTTCTTATTGATAGCAATATATACCTTGGATTATAGGAGTTTACTATTGACTTTTTATTTATTTTTCTAATTCTTATAAAGGGACTTAACAACTATTCAGGTTTTGTTGGCATAAGACATTTATTCATGGGATTTGAAGCACTTGTGGGTGCATCACTTTTATGGGCATATTACCGTGTAAAATTGAGTATGTATGATGCACAAAAGTTTAATTTAAATGTAAAAAAATAGTTTTCCCAATAAAATTGGGGTTAAAATAATAAATTGACACGATTTGATTTTGCTAAATTCACCCATAATGACTCGAGTATATCTCTATTAGTAAAATACACCATAATTAACCTGGACATTTTAAATTGGACCAACCTTTTTTCTACTGCTAAATACCCTTGATCAAATAAAAACCAAGTATTTGTTATATTTGTGTGCCCCCAAGTTGATGCCGGCTGGTTTGGTACAACAAGCCTGGGATCAACTAACTAAATATAACTACATAAAATTTCAGGGAGCTCTCTTGCGGCTAAAAGCAGAGTTTCCTCCCTTTATTTCTTTCCCCCTCTTTTCTTTTCAAATTTCAAACTGTGAATCCTAGCTTGTTGAGTATCCTAGCTTTATCTGGCTGGGGGTTTTTTTTTTTTACATCTCTTTCGGAAAAAAAGGGAAAGAGAGTGGATGGTGGGGCTCTAGTGATCTGAGTAGCCCTTGCTGAATAGTGTTGTCTTGGTGACTCTGCATACAAGAGTGATACAAGTATGAGAACAATATCTTGTTTACATTCTCTATCTTTTCATCTCACGTCTGATACAAAATTCCTATCTGTATCTGGTCTCTACCACCTTGGTTTTCTTCTTCTTTTACCCACCATCATCCTTTCTTTGCATCCCGATCACCCGATAGATGGAAGTGGTACAAGGGGGAAGTGAGGGGGAAGAGGAACAAGGGGAAAATACAAAGAAAAAAAAAATATAGAAAAACTCCAAGTTGATATGCAGAACTTGTTCTGCTCAAAGGAAAAAAAGCTGGTAGAAATCGGCTGCAAGAACTTGGTAGTAAACCCAAAAGAACACACAACCTTGGTAGGGAAGCTGTATGGGGGCAAGCATATTACTTTGCAAGAATTTGAGGAGGTACATAGGTGTTGGCAAACTAAAGGAGAAACAAGCATATAAATGATAACAAAAGGCTTTTACAAGATGGTGTTCGACAATGTGGATGAGTACAATCATGTCAAGCAGAATGGTCCTTGGGTGATAGTGTGATACAAGGCTTTATCCTGTCCATTAAAAAAGGTAAATACTCTGAACTCTTGGAAGCCGATCGGAAGTTTGACAGAGTGGATTTATGGGTCCAAATCTATGGGCTTCCAAGAGATCGGATAAATGAGGAGAATACTAAGATCATTGGGATGAATCTAGGAAAAGTAAAAGGGGTTGACATCTGTTGCTCATCTGAGTTCAAAAAACCTGTTGCTAGGGTTAGAGTTCGTATGGACATCAAAGAAAGGTTACTTAAAGGTATAGAGCTATGCACGGAGCTGGGGGAAGTTCTTTCAGTGACTTTCAAGTATGAAAAACTGGACATTTTTTGTTACTTCTGTGGGTGTATTGGGCATGATCTGTATTTTTGCAGCATAAGAGAGAAACACAATGTGGAGTTAAGGAAACTGGGAGGTTCCCCTAGGGATATAAAAAATAACTTTTCTTTCCTGCTGAGGGCAAATGTGTTTTACAATGGAGCGGCCTCCTCCTCCCTGGCAACAGTCACTATCTCGGGAACTCCTCTAAAACCAAGACTGGATCAGATCCCAGCCAGAAATAGAGGTTCTCCGGGCAGAAGACACTGACAAGGGGCGGGGCTCTTCTCAACACCGCCAAGGGTAGCCAAAGTGGCTGTTGGGGTGGAGAATAGGACAAGGGAGGTAGAAGAGAAACGGTTTGGTTTGACAGAAGTCAGAACGGATGGATCAGCTTTGAAGAATTCTGAATCAGTAGCCATTGGGGATGCTGACATGGAGGGCCAGAATTTTGTTGGTGGAAATCAACAAATGGTAAGTAGGACCCAAGGCCTCGAGACTGAGACTGAAGAAACCCAAGGGGCTTTCCTGAGGTTGGCCCATGGACCAGCACATAAGGAACATGCCTTAGTTATCTGGGGCTTAGGTTCTTCAGAGATGGATCTGGATATACAAAAGGTGACTATGGTGGATGGGGTTCATAAAGCCCAATAGGAAAATTCGGCATCTCTAGAAGGTACAGATGGAGGCCTAGGGGCTCTAGCTCTGATGGAAGGATCTTTGGGAACAGGGAACAGATCTAGAGATGATCACGCCTCGCCGAAATTTCTCTCACCTTGTTACAAGACACTCATACCTTTTCTTGAGAATACCAAAAGAGATGGGATTCCTCAAACCAACCCATCAGCTGGAATAGAACAACCCTCTTTCAGGTTCTCTGGATTACCTCCACGTGGAAGGGGTTTTAAGACGTTGGTGTCTCGAGGAAAAGGTAAAGGGTCGGTTAAACGGAGAGCTGGCTCAATACAAGGGGTTGGTGTGGGAGAAAAACGAAAACTCCTTGTAAGTTATGGGAGAAAGTTTGAAAAAATGGATGATGGTGAATGGGAAAGATATTGTATTAGAATGGTAGTAAAACAATAAAAAAGAGCGAAAAGAGAGGCTGATGATCTGAGGGCCAGAGGACTGGGACACTTGCTCATACCTGAAGAAGCACCAGTTATTAGTATTTCTAGTGATTCAATGGTATCAACTGAACCATCTATCTCTAATAGATCTCTGGATTCTACCATCCCATCCATTGTCACCAAGTACGGTACGGGTTTAAAACGGTATACTTGAAAAAAACTTAGTTAGGTGGTTTTAAAACGGACGTCTCGGGAAAAAAACGGAAAAAAAGTAAAAAAGCGTGGAGCATAAAAAACGGGTTTAAAACGGGAAAACGGGTTTAAAACGTATAATACGTAAAAGAAACGGTAAAAACCGATGATAAATAATATAATAGATAAGGAGTTTGATTTTCTATAAAAGTGGGAAAAAAAATAGACACATAAAATAAAAATAATAATAATACAAATGAAAGAAAATTCAAATACATGAAAGTATCAAATTATCATTACTCATCCAAATACTAGAAGTTTTAGATTCAGTGCCAAAACACTATTCAAAATAAGATACTACTAATTACCAACCATAATGGCATAATTAAGTACTACAAATAAGTTAATAACTTTAAATTTTTTAATTAATTATTAATAGTCTAAAGCAAAATAGAACGGTCTCAATAAGTCAATCTAACGCCCACTCTTCAAAAAGGTAAACTCCAAAACCCTTTTCTTTTCTAGCATTTTCTTTTTTAAAAAAAAAAAAAAAGTTTTAAACGGGAGATTTTCAAAATCTCGGGTTTTAAACGTTTAAAACGTTTAAAACGGGTTTAAATCGTTTAAAACGGGTTTAAAACGTTTAAAACGCATTTTGTTGAAAAACCGGTTTTAAAAACTGGAACCGTGACGCCTTTGGCAATATCTCGGTTTTTAAACGCGTTTTAAACCCGTATTTGGTGACAATGATCCCATCTGACATCTCGGGACACTCCATCCCAGAAGATCAAATTCCCTCAGATGCGTTTACAGAATGGGGTGAAGAGTTTAACTCTCTAGAGGATGGTAATAATTTAATTTGGGGGTTCAGAATGGTAGGGTGCAAGAGGAAGTGTCTATTGGGAACGTGTCTGTGGACCTTGCTCAAGGAAGCTTGGAAGGAGGTGGGTACGACTCTGAGGACAGCTTTACTCAGATAAAATTCCCACAACCAAAGCCAATAGCTGTGGATGATTCCTAGGTGATAAGAAAGAGATCCAACATAGATAAGAATGAAACAGCATAAGGGGGAATGTTCAGGTAAGTTCAGTGGAGATGATGAGGGAAGTGGGGTTGGTAAGGGTAATATCTGTGGTAGTGATGAGTCTGGAAGCAGTGGGGGTCTGGTGTCTCCTCCAGGGTTTGCGGCAGCTGTCCCACAACAGCTGCCTCGTCAACCATGATACAAGTTTGGAATTGCCGGGGAATCAGTTCCTCCATAGTTCAAAATCTAAAGGACTTAATAGGTAGGTTTGACCCTGATATTATATGTCTGTCTGAAACAAAGGTTGGTTTTGAAAGGATGCAAGGGATAAGTAGGATGGTTAAGTATAGGGGATGTTTCTGTGTTCCAGCTATGGGTCTGAGTGGGGGACTTGCTGTTCTTTGGAAAGAAGGGGTGGACCTGGAAATCTTGGGGGCAACTAGGAACCAGGTGACAGGTAAACTGAATAATTATTATTGCACTGAATCTTAGTTTTTTTCTTTGTTTATGGGGAACCCTTAGCATGTAATAGACATAAAGTTTGGTCTGAGCTTAGGGATGTAGCTTCCCTGATTCCTGGACCTTGGTATATGTTTGGGGATTTCAATGCCATTACATCTCTCAATAAAAAAATAGGGGGTAGGAGTATTTTTGATAAGAGTATGGTGGAGTTTAATGGCCGCCAGCTGATAAATGACTTTGGGTTGATTGACCTAGGGTTTAAGGGCCCTAAGTATACTTGGAGCAATAACAGATCCCCTCAAAGTCATATTATAGAGAGACTAGATAGAGCTATGGCTACTGATGCCTGAGTTATTCTTTTTCCTAACATGCATGTGTGGCCATGTGAATTATTTTGTATCTTAAAAAAGTTTCATTATTTATGCTTGTAACTCATGCTAATAGTAATCCATGTTAAACATTCATGATAACTGCATGACATTATGTATGTCATACAACTTATGCATATGTTCTACTACTAATGTTAATCAATTTCTCTTACGAAAATGTGAATGAAATGTTTGAATACATGTAGCTTCAATTTTTATTAGAAGACTGAATACTTAATGTAGTATTTAGCGTTGCTTGAGGAGTTATTAGGTTTCAAGTTAATATGTTTGCCTATTCTATTGGAAGTATGTCTTTCTAGATTCACATGCTAACGTATTAGAAGGTATTGCAAAAATCTTGTGTGATGACTCATGAAGTCTTATTTGGTGTTTTTTTACATGTTGTATCTTTGTTTTTTATTTGTTCATTAGGATGATATTTATCTATTTTATTGTGTTTTCTTTTGAAATTTGAATACAAATATGAACTTTATCATATGAGATTCTTTATTAATCTATTTACTAATTTTGTTGATTTTCAATTACGGTACTGCCACTGCTATTGTGTCAGCAAAGATTCTTCGAGTTTCACAAGTTGCAAGTGAAAGGGTTATCAGAATACTCTTTTCAGTTTCCAAGTTTTCTGACAGTCCGAAAGTATTCTTCATGAGATGTTGCTGTTTGGAGTTGTTTCAAAGACTAAGGAGAAGGCCAAGGAAATCCATAGGTTGCACTCTATGGTTTGGAAGAACGGTAATTGCCTTCCTCCATTCTTGCTTTGTCGGTATCCTTCTTGAGCTAATGAGGGAATATGATTTCCGTGTTTTTTCTTCTTGGAACAATGCTAGATTCATTTTTTCAACGTTAAACAATACTCGCAAAATGGTTTTTGGGGTCATCATGCATGTGGCATTATCATATATCAGTTGATTTCCTATCTGTTCAATTCTTGCATTGGGTTCATTTTGTTTTTTTTACGTGTTATGTGGTGAACATTAAAAGGATGAATGGCTGCTTGGTCACTGATCTTCAAATATTTTCTAGGTCACTACAAATACGATTGTCAGGATGACATCCACCTTCACCCATTTTTTCAAATGGTTCTTTTTTTTGCTCGCAAGTAAGGTTCAAATGGTTTTGCCACCAAGGTAAAACTTTCCTCATTTAGATCATTATATAGGATATTGGTTCTTCAAATTTTTAGCACTTTAAGAAACTTGATTATGAATGACATGCCTTTTGTTAATTGGTAATTATGTATGTTAATCTGAATATCTTTGTTAAGCGATTCAATAGGGTAGTAAATGTTGGGAATTAATTAGTCTCAAGAAGGGTACAACATGGGCCATTGTAGTCCGTATCAAGTCAAAACTAAAACTTGCTACAAACCATTGGAGGATTCTGTAATGGGGTACATTTGGAAGAGTGGTGATTTAAAGATACAAGTAAGTTGTGCTTCTTTTTCACAAATGTTGTCTTCTATTTTGTTGGTTTAAGAATCCCATGTCGATGTTTTTGAGTTTTTGATTGTTATATGATATTTTATTAGGTATTAACCGTATTACATAAGGATGAGCTTCACACTCTTTGCAAAAGATATCTCATTTGTACATAGAGATTTTCAATAACTTACCAATAGGTAACGCTTAAAATACAGCACAGTGATTTTTGTATTCTTCATTTACGAGCTTCACAACCTAATATAGAAATATTGTGTTCATGGATTTGTGTACTATCCTTTGTACATTCGACCACTTTTGAGTTGTACATTTAAAACTTAAGCGCCTCCACCTCCACCTGTTTATGTGAGTGAGAGTGGTTTAGTTGGCCTAAAGCAACAATACATCTATAAGACAAACTCCTGAATGATAGGATTGGAAGTCGATTACTATAAAATTATTCAAAAATCAAAACTGGCATTATTTGGTTTTGTGTGAATAATTTATACTTAAACCTTTGATCATTGTCTTCGAGATTCTTGATGGTTTTAGCCATAGTAGCAAGGAGAATTAGACCTAAGGTTAACTGTGGAGTTTGGTCTATGAGAGTATGAGACAAAAATAAAAGTATATGACAAGAAGTCCATACAGAAAACAATGATCTAGGAACCCTTAACAGGCAATTTGAAATTCTTAGCTCCATTTTTTTCTTTGATCTTGCTAATCACCTAATCGAGCAAGTATTTTCATAGTATCTTGATTTATTTTTTCTTTTGTATATGTTGTTTGAATCGCATAATATATAATGTTTGTCAATAGACATTAGACACTGATTATATATTGCCAGAAATTTGTCAATGTCATGCTTCCTTTAGGGTGTGACCAATGTGATGAAGTCGTCAATAGTGCTCTTCCTTTGCTTATGGTTTTTTGAACCCTGATGTTCATTGGTTAATGTTCGGTTATTTTTGTGTTAAAGCTTATGCTTTACCATTATTGGATTCTTCATCACACCATGTTTGCATACACACCATCTATGATACATCGCACCATGTTTGTATACCAATAAACTTATGACAAAGTTATATGCATACAAATTTATAGAGACGGAAGAATCCAAGAATCTGATTATACTTTTCGGAGAATTTTATGAAGCAGAGGAACCTATATTTTGCTTTCTTATAGACCACTATCAACATTATTATAATATGAAAGAGTTCAATTTTATTGTGCTTATGAAAAGATCAATTTGATTTTGTTGGGTATGTTAGTTCGTAAAGTTTCGGTTGATCGGAATTGTCCTTTCTGTAAGTACCTTAATAGCGTATCACCTTTGTTCGTATTTTTCAGTTTATTTCTTGCTGATCAGAAAAAATTGAATTGTTTTAGAGAACTTTTCAGCTTCCAGTGTGATGTTAGTGCTCTCTTCTGGCTATTGCTAACTTTCATTCTTCCAAGACACACATGTGATGTTAGTGCTCTCTTCTGATTATTGTTAATTTTCATTCTTCCAAGACACACCTGGTCTCACTGGGCGAGAATTTGTGAAGGGAAACTGCTTCAAACTGTTCACCTCTTCAAATTAAAGACTAATGCTCTTTTAATTGGCTATTTTGATTTTTTGTATTTATCATTGACTAATTGCCTAATGAGAACTTAACTTTTGTATTTGTATACATCTTTCTGTTTGTATTTGTACATTGAGTGTCCATCATATTTTAACGAGAATCTCTATCACAGTGAGTTCCAATTTGAGTTTGTATTTTTTTTCTTAATTATTAATTAAGTATTATTTCCCTGATAAGACAATTGTCATAAGCTGATTTTGGATGTGTCGATGCACAATAAAGTAGTGAGTCTTCAATGTAGTTCGTGCCTTCTTGGACATTATTCCACACTTCTACTTGGTTTGTACTTTTTCTTTTAAAGAGATACCAAATGTAATTGCATAGACCAATTTGTCAATAAATTTATAAGAGTACAAGGCTGAGATCTATTGTCCATAATCTTGCTGTATAGATTTCTACTTAAAATATGTAAAACATGAATGTACGTATTTAATTTCAGTTTCACTGTTAACTTGGGAAAATTTCAAATATTCCTATTGATTTTTATATAGAATAGTTGGGGAATCTTGAAATTGGAGATGGTGACCAACCGCATTGGATTATGAAATTTGTTATCTGATTGTGGCTAAAATTATGCTGCCTGAAGGTGTGATGCGCAAATGACTACGTAGACTCGAATTAATGTCCTTATACCGTTAGTGAGAAAGTTACGTCTGCATATTCTCATAGTACTTTGATACAAGGTCGAAAGTTTCGGGATTTGAAGATATTTGGATCCTCCCAAAACCGATATATATCGGAAAAATTAAAAAATCAGATCGATATATCGTTTTTGTCCATTTTGGTGATAATATTAAAAAAATAAAAAAATTGAGATATATCAAAATATCACCGATATATATCGGTCAACAGTTAACAAAATCGGTCAAAAGTCAAATTGTCCAACCAAGTCAAACGATATATATCAAATATGTCGGAATATATCACCGATATATCTTTATATCGATAAAACCGATATATATCGGTTTAAAATTAATTTAATTTTCAGAGCCGATATTTCAAATGTTTCGAAGTCGGTAGACTGAAAAAATAATAAATATCGAAGAAAATTTGATTTTTCGACCGATATTTTTGGCCCTGCTTTGATATTAGTTTGTTTCCGTTTATAGAAAAAAGACTTTGTGTTTGAGTTTTTTGCACTGGGTTCAAAAATTGTTATTCAGTTGGTTAACCGGTATAAAGATACTTAACTTAATTAAACCGCCAGTATGCTCACATAGTCTTGCTCACATAGTCTTCTACAGACATTCATGTGTAGAGCACGTGCATTCATGCTAGTATATATAGATGTTCCACTGTTTTTGATTGTAAGAAGTGGAATGCATATCATATTAGACTGTCTTGTAAGTCATAACTCATAACTCTATATTGCATGCATAGCAACATTGAATTAAAGACCATATTAGAATTCATTTTAATTATGTTCCCTATCTTAAATGGAGTGTAAATTAAATCCCCTATTTTTTAGACTTCATCCTGTTTAGTAGTTTGTCTTTTCGAGTATTCTGGTCTCGTTCAACTTTTTTTTAGTTCACCATGTTCTTTGATAAGCTAATTAGAAGAACTATGAATGTAATCATTGCACCATTGAATTAGTTTGAGATTGAAAAATGAACGAAGGATATGAACTATAGTAATAAAAGTTTCTCGGTAGCCTTTTACTACACACAAACTGTACAACCGTACTGTTTGCGCTTGCCTTGGCTGGAGTCTTGACAGTTCTGTATATCATTTTTTGTGTTGAAGTAGGAAAGTAAGGATTATAACATGATTCGGTGACTTCAGAGATTAGGAATTTAGGATTTATCGAAAAAAAAAAAATAAATTTAGGATTAGAGTCTTTAGGATTATGCCCTTCCTTTTAGTAGGAGTATAACATACAAAATTACACTTGTAAAGAGAATTACACTCTGAGGATTACATACTAAACTCAAAGATACATACTTATGTACCTATAGCTCCACGCACTTGCATTCTTGTGACAACACTTATTTTTGGAGAAAACATATAGGCTTCTTAATGTTGACCACCGAACCCTCCACCGGATCCACCGCCAGAACCACCTCCAAAGCCACCTCCTGGACCGCCTCCAAAGCCACCGCCGGAACCACCTCCACTACCGCCTCCAAAGCCACCTCCTGGACCGCCTCCAAAGCCACCGCCAGAACCACCTCCACTACCGCCTCCAAAGCCACCTCCTGGACCGCCTCCAAAGCCACCTCCGGAACCACCTCCACTACCGCCTCCAAAGCCACCTCCTGGACCGCCTCCAAAGCCACCTGAACCACCTCCACTCACGCCTCCAAAGCCACCTCTGGACCGCCTCCAAAGCCACCGCCCGGAACCACCTCCACTACCGCCTCCAAAGCCACCTCCTGGACCGCCTCCAAAGCCACCGCCAGAACCGCCTCCTTGACCGCCTCCAAAGCCACCTCCTGGACCGCCTCCAAAGCCACCGCCAGAACCACCTCCTTGACCGCCTCCAAAGCCAAGATAATCCTTTTCAAGACGCCTTCCTTCCGAAATTCCTACAAACAACAACAACATTACAGCCACCACACTAAAAACTCTAACATTGTTCGCAAACCTTCCCATCTTTCTCAAAACTTGAAACATAATACTAAACAAGGAATATGAACTAAAGTGTTTGCTTAATGAATGCTAGAAAGAAGTCTATATATAGTGTTAAAATGAAGAAATGATATTAAATGCATATAGTTGAGACTTCGACGACTATGAAATGGTTTCTCACTCAAAGAGTGTCTCTCAAATTAACAAAGTCCAAACACACATCCACATTTGATTGCGGCTTGCCAATCTTTGCATGGCTATGATATGGAAAAACTGTACATTTGTTTGACTTGGTACTACCAGAGAGACAGTCCACATGTACATAATTGCATTGACTCAACCCTTAACCAACCTATGTACCCCACTTCTTCCCCAGACAGTTAATTTCATTTCCAACCCAGCTAAAAACTTTTCGTATATTCACAGTACACCTAAATGTACTTCTTCAGAGTTCAGATTCTCCATTAGTTTCACGCTCAAATCGTACCCAATCAAAAATCTAGAATTCTGAACTAGGAAGCATGCATATTGTAGACTTTAGAACACCTATGCACCCAAGATCCTGGAAGGCTCTTCAAGTACGTACTTTATGATCTATCGCCGTTATTCGTCACATTGAAATTACTACTGAGATCGTCTTTTAGGTAATTTGCCTAAAAGTGCAGTACCACTTGGTCTACACCATAAATAAAAGCCAGCTTTGTAATAAGTTAGAAATTAGTATTAATGATAAATCATATTAGTATTAACTATTAGGCTCAATTAAATCCTACTTAGAAAAAATAAACAATGTCACAATAATCAGCTTTGTAATAAGTTGTGTAGGGTCTAATGATAAATCATATTAGTATTAATTATTAGGCTCAATTAAATCCTACTTAGAAAAAATAAACAATGTCACAATAATTGTACACAAAGTAAACGCTTTAATTATTTGGGAATGAATTTGAACATGTTAATATAGTTAAACATACTTGTAGCAGAGTTCACTTTCAGAACATCCCTATTCATCCCTATTCGGCTATTCTACTTCCAAACCATCATTAATTATATTGTATAGGCTTCTAGCTAAGATTCACGTGGAAAACTTTAGACAGATACATGCACAGCCCAAAACAGCATCGATTTCAAGATATGAAGATGTTCATTGCATAAAACCACAAGTGTATGTGTAGCCCTTGTCATGTATGTAATTGAGGCATTTCGACACCAGAATCCCTGTATGTAATTGTGTATTGATACGTGAGGGTTTTACAAAATACTAGCAAAACCGCAGCTAAAGATCTTTTGCTATTTTAGACGCGGTCGTTGCAAGAGTTGTTCCGAAACAAAAGCCTATTGGCAAAGTTAAAAGCGTGGCTAATACATTTATCTTTCACTACACTCCAAAAGCGTTGCTTAAAGAAAAGCAAAACAATTAACCAATCTAAAAGCATAGCTAATAATATTTTGGAGTTTGTTTTGTAAAATGACTAATTATTTAATAAAATCATTAGCAACCCATAAGCGTATGAAAACAACCCATCTCAATATTTGGAGCTTCCTGATCAACTTTCCACATTTCTTACGCGTTGCAAATAGAAGTGCATTGGCAACGCATGAAAGCTCATGGAAGTGTGCCATGAATGTGTAGCTAGAACAGTCTATCTGCAAAGCGCAACCCAAAGCTTTAAGCCAGTTCAGTTTACTTTTCCATTTTATAACATCCAAAATTCATAGTACTAATGGTTATTCTAGTAAAAATTCAGTACAGTATCAAACTTTGTTTCAATCATGGCTAAAAGTGGGTTTGCTAGTTTATGACATGGTGGATCTAAAGGCTCATGCCGAATGTATTTTTAAAAGTTTAAAATTCTTCATGAACCGGTTTGGTTAAAACCGCTCGATTTGACCTGTTTAATCAACTCGTAGTGTGGAGTGTGGACAGAAAAAACGATCCAGATTGCAGATGTTGTAAGTTACATTTTTGTTTTTGGAGGCACTTATACTATATACACTGTAAAAGAAAAAAGAAAAAAAATAAAATATGTCTAGCTATTTTAACTATATGTTTTTTATTAGGTCAGTCGGTACTAATGCGTTATCTGGGACCATCCCGAAGGAGCTTGGAGGGCTTCAGAATCTGCGCTTATTGTAAGATGTTCCAGAACTTCACATCTTTTTGTTCACACTGTAAAATATGGTTGTTCACTGAGAGATGATATGATATATTCTAGGCTACATTTTTCATTGTATAGAATTTACAAGAACAAGAGCTGGCCGGAGAGAGTATTTTTTTTTATTATTTTTTGGGTTGGATAGGGATACCCCACCCCCATTACTAATTGTAATTAGTGATGTCCCCCCTCAAAAATATTAGGATACCTCCCATTTTGTAGTCGTTGGATCTTGCAACTGGGGGGGTTGAATTAGTAGTACTTTTGTCTTAAGATACCTGCAAATTCCAATTATGTTGAGGGCAGAGCAAACGAGTGGCAAAGAGCATTTTTCACGTATGGTAGGCGTACCGCGTGGTGAACATGTGACTGAGAGTGGCACACATTTGCTGACTTATTTCCAAATGCCATAACTATTGATCTATAGGCCCTTGTTTTAGAAAATTAGTGTGTTTGCATTACGGAAAAGAATCTTTGACCATAATCTAGCAAGGTTGAAGGCTATTCACATGCTCTGTCAGTTTGGATTATATGCATCCATTAGCGCCAGCAGCCATAAGTCGTACTGAGTTTTGGCATCTATATATGCCCAGCTAGGTCATCAATTAGTAATATGCTTATGTTAGATTTGCCACCATGAGTATTCGTTTGTTTGCTTACTGCAATTTGAAGAATTGATGACTACTTGACTACAGCTGTGTAGGATATTTATAAGAACGTTATGCAAACTTGAGAACCATTTGAAATATGGATATCTAATAACTATGTTGTGTATTCTTTACTTCTTTTGTGTGCTCTGTATGCTTGTTTACTATTACTGTGTATGTTATATTTTGTTTTTCTTCAGGGTCTTTTGGCTCAAATAACTTCTCCGGCTCACTTCCACCACAGCTTGGTATCTCGAGCAACTGTACATTCTTTGAAATTTTAGTTCACAAAAAGAAAGGGGAGATCTAACTAAATGGAGACAAGTTTGCCTCATTGATCATAAAATAACTTGTGGTCAGGGCTTAACATAAATGAGAAAGCCCAGAGACTCAGGGTTAAATGATGTCAGTAAATCCGTTGTTCTAAGATTATAATGTAGGACTTAGGACTTATACTATGTTAGGATTATCTAATGACTGTTATATTTGCAAGGTAACTGTATATATCACATTTTGAAAAGGACACACCATTTCGTAACATATATATGGACCATCTTCATCTTCTTATTTCGTAATTTTTTCAAGATTTCGGCATGATCTGGCTGTTTTCCAGGTCTTGGCATTTCGAAAAGGTCGCGACCTTTTTCGCATAATGCAATCAAACAAATGCATAATTTTGAAAAGGTTTTTTATCAATTGTTTCAAGAAAAAAACCCATTTCATCTTAAGTGGGGTAACTTGGGAATGAATTTAAATGGATTTGAGCAAATCATTTTTCTAACAATCCCCCACATGAATGAAAATCTTCTTCTATATAAACATTTTACGTTTCTTTTACAAATGAAAAGATAGGAACTCCTTGAACTTGCCTTAGTGAAAGACGGCGGATTTAATTGGACGATCGGTCCCTTCCCGTTTGTAAAACCTAGACAATCATCTTCACGCTACAATCCTTCTCACGCTTGTGTTCATTTTGGCCTTGAACACTTCTTGGTTTCGGATAGTGCTTTTTGAGATATTTGTCTTTAAAATTCTCATAGAAAACTTCACACTAACATAGGTGATTTCTATAAAGAGTATCTTCACTTCCAAATTGGATAACATAACTTTCCAGAGATATAGAAATCATTAAAAAGACTTATCCCCGGTTCTCGCGGCAGATATGCACCGCCTTATATAGGAATGGGTTAGAGTTAATATTAAAGTTTATCAAACATAATTGGTTGGCCCATTGAACCTAGATCTTGGGATCTCCAAATAACTAGGTTGGTTTTTCCATTATGATGACTGCTGGCCCATTCCCTCATAATCTTTCTACTTGCTCTCTTGTTAAACCTTTTGTAGGCAGATCCACGTTTATCTTTTGACCTTTTAGTCGATGAGATAACTCCATTTGAGAGCAATTGTCTAATCGGTATTATGTCTACGGCGATATGTCGAGATTCTGGTTATACATGCTACTGCGGCTCTACCAATAGCAGATTAGGTACATAACAGTGTACACAATCTGCAACATTTAACCATCTTCTAAGAAATTTGAAGTCATTTTCTCCATTTGTCCAACGCTTCTGAATTGTTCCATAGTGGACCTTACTTACTATGACGTTTGTTTTGAGGATTTCCAAGAAATTTATGCATCTCTCCTGGACCACATTTGATGTCTTTTGAGTAATGCTTCAACAAATTTCCAATTTTGAATTAATTAATTCAAGGAGATTCATAATCCCCCACAAAGTCAATAAATTGGAAAACCATTTAGATATATGTTTAGCAAGTGAGGCGTCTTGTTAAAGAATGTCACATATCATTCATATAGTGTCGAAACACTTCTAAGACCTCAATTTTGCTTACAAGTATGCTTACAGAACAATATCTTAAACAATCTTCTTTATTGGCACTCTTTGGCGCAATAGTAAAACGCATACATCTTACAAATAATAAAATAATTTTTAGAACCCTTTTAGCACCAATCATTCCTAACATCTGGAATGAAGCAAGGATTCTCGTAATCTTGGATCATAATTCCCTCCAAGTGTGGCATTACCACCACCTTGTTTGCTTTCAAGAAGTCCATTCCAAGAATGACTTGAAAATGGTCCAAGCGAGCTACCATCAGGTCCACCTTTCCTCGCTAGTTGTGCATTTTAATGTCAACTTCCAAAGCGTAGTCCTTTCACCGGTTTCACTTTTTGGTTCAAGCCTCTCATAGAGCCTGTACATTCTCATGAAGTTTCAATCCAATAGCCTCGGATACATACTTAACGATATGAGTTGAACCAAGATCCACCATTGCTAGTAGACACCCATAGTTGTTGAGTTCCACTTCTACGAACATAAGGTCATCATCTACCAAAATATTCATACCATTCAACGAACTAGTAGGTAAAGCAAATGAAATAGGAATAACATTAATAGGAGAACCTGGTGGTGTTGTCATTTCTATTCTGAAATAGAAACACACCTTGTTATTCTTTAAAACAGAAACAAATTCTGAAATAAAAAATTCACTCACAAAATAATATGTGAACTTGCTACTGTTTGAGAAAGAATTGGTGTCGAAAGTACCTTTTCCGTAAGAGACAGAACCAAATTCCCATTCTCAATATCCAAAAGTTACTAAACATAAGACTTCTAGGAACAGGACAAATCCTTTGAATATTGTTTCGTACCTTTAAAAACTATTTGGTTTGAAAGTCAGGAGAAAACAATGCTCTAATAGGTATTTGAAATCGTCAATATAGCATATGCACTTTGTACTTTCTGATTTTTTTTATGACACATGTCATTCATTGAGTAAGTCTAGCGGTTTGGACATTAGACTCTCCAAATTTGTATTGTGAATCGTCTTATTCACGACAGTTGCCCCGTAAAAGTTTAAACCGTTTCTGTGGGACCACTTCCAAGAGTTGTGGCTGTTCAAACTTAATCCTTTTTACTTTTAGAACATGCCTCCTTTCGAAACCATACGACTTCAGTGACTAAATTCACTGTTTAGTTATTGGTTCGTTTGACACGGTAAAAAAGACTTAAAGTCTTGAATCAGACTTTACTAACAGGTGGCTCTCTTCCATATTTTAAATAGAAAACACAAATATTGAATGGCATAGTGTATCCATCCCATTTGTTGCCTCTCTGGTTCAAAGTCCAGATAAAAGTGGCGTCAAGCACCAACTTATCTTGCACTCACAACGTTTGATATGATGACATCATCATTCCAGAGAAATTAATATTTGAACAAGGTCCCAATTTAATAAAATCATACCTGATGACCAATACCTTTCCGTTAATATTTGAACAAAGGGCATGCAATTAACTAGAAATACAATAATACATACCTGCCCCAGTTAAAAAAAACGTGTCTGCGACATATCAATATTTTGACCACCGTTTCTCCACGAAACGTGAACAAAACACTTAAAAAAAATCAGTTCATTAGCAATAAGTATAGCCAAAATTAATTCAACCAAATTAATACAAGGCAATAGAAATCTGTCTTAAGTTTGTAGGAAACTTATTCCAAAAATATACTTATTGTTAAGTAAACAAGAAAATCAAATTGATATGAACAAACCTTTAATTTCAACAAACAAACAAACCTTTTAGTTCAACTAATGAACTTAATTTACCAATGATTAAATCCGAGCCTAGTGAAGATTCACTATGTCCTTAAGACAGATTTTCCCTACTTGAAGGTTGATGAGAAACTATCTCCCACGATAGAGCGGTTTCCTTCTATAGAAAGCTAGCACTTCAATTCTATAGACTTCGTTGACATAGCATTTGACTAAGAACGGGGGAGAAGAGAAAGATCGAACTCTCGTGTGATCTGGTGTATTTTTCTCTCCAAATTCATCCACTATTTATAGGTGAGTGGTGCCTTTTCGAAACAACACACGGTGACTCTTGGGGAAAAAGTAAGCAACTCTTTTTGAAAAGTCACATGTTTCAAAAGGACACACCATTTCGGCATATAAAGATCTTTTTCAAACCGGTGCCTATTTTCGAAGGTTGCAACTTTTTCGGCATGATGCACTATTTCAAACCGAAGCACATTTCGAAAAGGTCGCACCTTTTGGCATAATGCAATTTTTTCAAACAAATGCATAATTTTGAAAAGGTTTTTCTCACATTACGCGTCTTGTTTCAAGAAAAAACCCATTTCATCTTAAGTGGGGTAACTTGGGAGACAAACTACTCATTCATATTTAAATGGATTTGAGCAAATCATTTTTCTAACATGGACATCTTCATCTTCTTCTACATCTCGATCTTAATATCAACACACAGAATGAATTGAGTAAAGACGTCTATATTTGCAATTAGGATATCTCGCTTATAAAGGCAGAATGGTCCCTTCCAAATAGCAGTGCACACCCATCCTTGATTGAGGCATTGAGCTACATGCACATAGTTTGCAAACAAGAAAAAGTAACAAGATATACTTCAGGCGTACGTAGAGATGGCTGCAGCCTGCATTAGGGCTATGAATTATTATCAACCCTTCATAGATGTAGTCATTTGATTACTGCTGGTATCTTACAATTCAAAATCATCTGTAGGAGATGTTAGTTTTAGTTGATTTTTAAAGTTTTGATCTTCGATGGCAGTTACATAGACAGTGCTGGTCTGCAACATGCAAACCATGTACGATTTTCTATGACCTTTTCTTTGTATTTCCTGTTTTAAGTTCATTCGATGGATCGGATCATATACTAGTCTCATCATATATGCGGAAAATGTTATGTTATTATAGTCTGATTGCAACCGCCAGCACATGAAGCCTTATGGTTTTGGTTTTGATAACCATTAGTTCATGGAGTTAGTTATGTACTAGGACTCTATAAGTGGATGTAAAGGTGCGTTTTAGTCTACCTTTACATACAAGATTGGGAGGAGAAGGGGATTGGATATTGGAAAGACCGAGTTCGTTGATGAGCGAACTGCCTACGTATCTATCTCTCGATTCTGGGGGGAGAGAAGAATCAGGTCTGGCGTAGTTCATATGGGAAGTATTTATAGTTGTTGGCTGTGGATCTCTATCCAACACGTGTACTGACAAACACAAATGTATGGTCTAGATTGAGAAGGAGTAAGGGAATGGTGTTGGTAAGAATATCTGTAATGATGGGGAGTAGTTACAGTGGTTAGTAACTTGCGATAGTGGGTTACGTAAGTACATCTTTGGTAATGATTGCTTCTAGAACATGGGACGTGTAAAAAGACAGAACACTCTGTGTGAGGTGGTGCCAGCTGCTCTATTATGGAGCAACTTTGTGTGTGCAAGCTACTGACATAGGTTGCTCTGAAGATAGGTTGTGGTGGTATTTCCCCTATGTTGAATACGCGCTTGATATTCCTGGATTGGAATATTACTCCCTCACACAACCCCTTCTTAGTAGGTTGTGCTGTACA
Organism: Coptis chinensis; assembly: GCF_015680905.1. Classification (NCBI taxonomy): domain Eukaryota; kingdom Viridiplantae; phylum Streptophyta; class Magnoliopsida; order Ranunculales; family Ranunculaceae; genus Coptis; species Coptis chinensis. Next base: position 84,654,687 of record NC_141464.1, read on the forward strand.
TTGAAGCGATATGGTGAGAGAAAACAATAGCGCGTATTGAACATGAATTAAGAGGCAAACTGGTGTAATTGGAAATACTCAACGAACTATGGAGGTCGATTCGTGTTGTCTGACGAACTGATGTGGGTGATAGTTAGCACGTGGCTGACACGTGAGCAAATCTGAGCAGTTGAGGAAAAAACGTGCCACCCTTTTTTTTCGGGATTTGGAAAGACATGACAGCTCTTCGGTAGTCGTGTGTTGGCTAGGGCTAGGTTGTAATCATAATGCCTTGGGAACTGGAGGGGCGGTTGTATAACTGAACTTTTGGAGATTCGAAAAGTCATTTCTTGTTTTCGTTTCCAGAACTGCCGAAGCTAGAACTCTTCATGTTAGTGCTTCCGCCATTGTTGATCTTTTGTTTTCTTCTACTCTTACTTGTTTCGTTCGGTTGTTAGGTCGGTTTTAGCTTTACTCCTCTAGGATCGGATTAGTAATTTGTAAGAAAAAAGGGCATGTCTGACTTAGACGATACTCGATCTGAAGAGATTTGAGAAGTATCACTGAGTTGTGGTGAAATATAGGAGGAGAAGGAAGATTCGGTAGGGTTTGATAGTGAGGATGTGGAAGAAGAAGTGCGATCTTAATCTGTTGGTGCTGTGGCTAGCACTTCAGGTCGTGATGAGGGGTCGTCCTCTAGTGGGATGCCTCCTAGAGTTGTAGACAAACACACCACTAAGGCTTTCAGTTTGCGAAAAAGCTTACTTTGACACGGAAATACAATAACCGGAGAAGAGCGTACAAGTGTTTAGTGAGGCGTATGTACCACCGAATTGCGGGGTAATAGTTTGTGAGGGGTAGCTGAAGGCTCATATGACGATACTGTTCTCGAGGTTGGCCTGTGCATTCTTGAACTTTTGTGGCAAAGTGCCCTGTCAGTTCGTGGGTAACACGTGGCGGTTGTTTAAAGTGTTTGATTTATTGAATGCGGTTGGCGAATACCACAATGTTAGAGACATTTTATATTAGGTTATAAAAAAAAAATTGTGTATATTAGGTTACAAAAAAAAAAATGTATATTAGTTTACCAAAAAAAAAAAAACTTGTGTATATAAGGTTACCAAAAAAAAAACTAATGTATATTAGGTTACCAAAAAAAATATAAAAAATGGTGTATATGCTTATGATAAAAAAAAAAAAAGATGTACAATAGGTTACCAAAAATAAAAAAGAAAAAAAAAACTGATGTATATTAGGTTACCAAAAAATAAAAATAAAAATGGTGTATGTTAGGTTACCAAAAAAAAAAAAAAAAAAACTGATGTATATTAGGTTACCAAAAAAAAAAAAAAAAAATGGTGTATATAATGTTACCAAAAAAAAAAAAAAAAAAAAAAAAAAAAATGTATATTAGGTTACCAAAAAAAAAAAAAAATGACGGCTTTGGCGATTTATGTCCGGGTGGTTTAGGTATTAATTGTGCTACTATTGTCTCTTAATTTGCTTTTGTGGCATCCTGTTTTTAGACTTTTGAGCTTCAGAACCACATTCTTAGGAGTTGTGGTCCAGTGCATTTGGATGAGATTCTTGATGTTGCTAGTAGTGCATTGAGTCTCTGCCTAACCGAATTTGACCTCAATTCTCTGGTTGTGAATGTAACCGTCCCCTCAAAGCCACAACATGTTTTGGCGGAAGCGTTCTACGGTAGAATTGTTGCTGGTCTTGAGAGGGAGTTTGATTTATCTTATCGTCAAAAGGTAGTCATGGGATGCCTGCAGTCGGAACACGTAAATAATTTTCAACTTGCTATTCAAATGGAGGGACTTGTACAACGTATGTCGCCAGGTGGAGTATTGTTCTATTATCCGGTATCGTCTCATGATTCCTTTATACCTTGACGGTAGTTTATGCCATGTTTGCAAAAAATAGTAGATTGGATGCTTTTGGGGACAATGCAGTACATTGTCGACATTTTCTAGGTTTCAAATACCGACATGATTAGGTAAGAGACATTTCATATTAGGTTACAAAAAAAAAATGGTGTATATTAGGTTACTATTTTTTTTTTTTTTTTTTTTGTGTATATTATGTTAACAATTTTTTTTTTGATTTCTTCGGCAATTTGCCATGGCATTTATCGACGCTCCTATTACGTCTGGGTGGTATAAGTATTCATTGTTCCACTGATGTCTCTACATTTGATTTTGTGGCATCCCATTTTAAAACTTCTAAACTTCAGAACCACATTCTTAGGAGTTGTGGTCCAGTGCCTTTGGATGAGATTCTTGATGTTGCTAGTCGTGCATTGAGTCTCTTCCTACCAGATTTTGACATCAATTCTCTGGTTGTGAATGCTACCGTCCACTCAAAACCACAACACGTTTTGGTGGAAGCGTTCTACGGTAGGATTGTTGCTTGTCTCGAGAGGGAGTTTGATTTATTTTTTCGTCAAAAGGCAGTCATGGAATGCTTGCAGTCGGAACACGTAAAAATTTTCTACTTGCTATTCCAATTGAGGAACTTGGACAGCGTATGTCACCGGTGGAGTATCGTTTTATTCTCTGGTATCGACTCATGATTCATTTGTACGCTGACGGTGGTTTATGCCCTATTTGTAAAAAGAGTAGATTGGATTCTTTCGAGGACCATGCAGCACAATGTCGACATTTTCCAAGTTTCAAATACCGACATGATTATGTCAGAGACATGTTATATTAGGTTACCAAAAAAAAAAAAAAAACTTAATGTATTTTATGTTACCAAAAAAAAAAAAAAAAAATGGGTTTGGCGATTTGCAGTGGCGTTTATCGACACTCCCATTCCGTCAGAGTGGTTTAGATATTTATTGTGCCACTGATGTCTCTACATTTGCTTTTGTGGCATCCCGTTTTTAGACATTAAGAGCTTCAGAACCACATTCTTAGGAGTTGTGGTCCAGTGCCTTTGGATGAGATTTTTGATGTTTCTAGAAGTGCATTCAGTCTCTGCCTACCCGATTTTAACCATAATTCTCTGGTTGTAAGTGCTACTGTCCATTCAAAACCACAACATGTTTTGGCGGAAACGTTCTACTGTAGGATTGTTGCTGGTCTCGAGAGGTAGTTTGATTTATCTGCTCGTCAAAAGGCAGTCATCGGATGTTTGCAGTCGGAACACGTAAAAGATTTTCTACTTACTATTCCGATGGAGGAACTTGGACAGCGTATGCCGCCGGTGGAATATCGTTCTATTATCTGGTACCGTCTCATGATTCCTTTGTACTCTGACGGTGGTTTATGCCATGTTTGCAAAAAGAGTGGATTGAATGCTTCTAGGGAATGTGCAGCACATTGTCGACATTTTCCAAGTTTCAAATACTGACATGATTATGTCAGAGACATTTTATATAAGGTTATCAAAAAACAAAAATGGTGTATATTAGGTTACATAAAAAAAAAAAAACTGATGTATATTAGTTTACAAAAAAAAAAAAAAAAACTAGTTTATATTAGGTTACCAAAAATAAAATGGTGTATATTAGGTTACGATAAAAAAAAAAATAAAAAACTGATGTTCATTAGGTTTCCCAAAAAAAAAAAAAAAAGCTTTGGCTTTAGCGATTTGCAATGGCGTTTATCGACACTCCCATTCTGTCAGGATGGTTTTGGTATTTATTGTGCCACTGATGTCTCTACATTTGCTTTTGTGGCATCTCGTTTTTAGACTTCTGACCTTCTTCAGAACCACATTCTTAGGAGTTGTGGTCCAGTGCCTTTGGATAAGATTCATGATGTTGCTAGTCGTGCATTGAGTCTTTGCCTAACCTATTTTGACCTCAATTCTATGGTTGTGAAAACTACCGTCCACTAAAAAATACAACACGTTTTGGCTGAAGCGTTCTACGGTAGGATTGTTGCTGGTCTCAAGCGGTAGTTTGATTTATCTGCTTGTCAATAGGCAGGCATAGGATGTTTGCAGTCAGAACACGTAAAAAATTTTCTACTTGCTATTTCGATGGAGAAACTTGGACAGTGTATGCCGCCGGTTTGTATCGTTCCATTCTCCGATACCGTCTCATGATTCCTTTTTACTTTGACGGTGGTTTATGCCCTGTTTGCAAAAAGAGTAGAGTGGATGCTTTCGGGGACCGTGCAGTACATTGTCGATATTTTTCAGGTTTCAATTATCGACATGATTATGTCAGAGGCATTTTATATTAGGTTATAAAAAAAAATGGTGTATATTAGGTTACCAAAAAAAAAAAAAAAAACCTGGTGTATATTAGTTTACAAATAAAAAAAAAAAAAAAACTAGTTTATGTTGAGTTACCAAAAAAAAAAGGGTATATATTAGGTTACGATTAAAAAAAGAAAAAGAAAAAAAAACTGATGTACATTAGGTTACCAAAAAAAAAAAAAACCTATGGCTTCGGTGATTTGCAGTGGTGTTTATCGACACTCCCATTCCCTCAGGGTGGTTTAGGTATTTATTGTGCAACTCATGTCTCTACATTTGCTTTTATGGCATCCTATTTTTAGACTTCTGAGCTTCAGAATCACATTCTTAGGAGTTGTGGTCTAGTGCCTTTGTATGAGATTCTTGATGTTGTTAGCAGTGCATTGAGTCTATGCCTACCCGATTTTGACCACAGTTCTCTGGTTGTAGGAGCTACCGTCCCTTCAAAACCACAACACATTTTGGCGGAAATGTTCTACGGTAGGATTGTTGTTAGTCTCGAGAGGTAGTTTGATTTATCTGCTCGTCAAAAGGCAGTCATGGGATGTTTGCAGTCTTAACATGTAAAGGAATTTTCTACTTGCTATTCCGATGGAAGAACTTGGACAGCGTATGTCGCCGGTGGAGTATTATTCTATTCTCCAGTACCGTCTCTTGATTCATTTGTACTATGAAAGTGGTTTATACCCTGTTTGCAAAAAGAGTAGATTGGATGCTTTCGGGGACCGTACAACACATTGTCGACATTTTCCAGGTTTCAAATACCGATATGTTTATGTCAGAGACATTTTACATTAGGTTATGCATTATAAAAAAAAAGTGGTGTATATTTAAATGGTTACCAAATAAAAAAAAAAATGGTGTATATTAGGTTACGATAATAAAAAACACACACACACACACACACAAACTGATGGCTTCGACAATTTGAAGTAGCGTTTATCGACACTCCCATTCAGTAAGGGTGGTTTAATTATTTATTATGCCACTGATGTTTTACATTTGCTTTTGTAGCATCCCGTTTTTAGACTTCTGAGCTTCTGAACCACATTCTTAGGAGTTGCATGTGGTCCAGTGCCTTTGGATAAGATTCTTGATGTTGCTAGCAGGCCATTGAGTCTCTGCCTACCCTATTTTGACCTCAATTCTTTTGTTGTAAATGCTACCGTCCCGTCAAAACCACAACACGTTTTGGCAGAAGCGTTCTACGATAGAATTTTTGCTGGTTTCGAGAGGGAGTTTGATTTATCTGCTTGTCAAAAGGCAGTCATAGGATGTTTGTAGGAGGAACATGGACAGTGTATGTCACTGGTGGAGTATCATTCTATTCGCCGGTATCGTCTCAAGATTCCTTTGTACTTTGACGGTAATTTATGTCCTGTTTGAAAAAAGAGTAGATTGGATTCATTCGGGGACCGTGCATCACATTGTCGCCATTTTAAAGGTTTCAAATACCGACATGATTATATAAGAGACATTTTATTTTAGGTTATCAAAAAAAAAAGGTGTATATTAGGTTTCCAAAAAAAAAAAAAAAAAAAAACTAGTTTATATTAGGTTACCAAAAAAAAATGGTGTATATTAGGTTACGATAAAAAAGAAAAGAAAAGAAAAAACCATGTACATTAGGCTACCAAAAAAGAAAAAACTTGATGGATCCAGCGATTTGCTGTGGCATTTATCGACACTCCCATTCCGTCTAGGTGGTTTAGGTATTTATTGTGCCATTGATGTCTCTACATTTGCTTTTGTGGCATCCCGTTTTTAGACTTCTGAGCTTCAGAACCACTTTCTTAGGAGTTGTGGTCCAATGCCTTTGGATGAGATTCTTGATGTTGCTAGCAGTTCATTGAGTCTCTGCCTGCCCAATTTTGACCTCAATTTTCTGGTTGTAAATACTACCGACCTTTCAAAACCACAAAACGTTTTGGCAGAAACGTTCTACGGTGGGATTTTTGTTGGTCTCGAGAGGTGGTTTGATTTATCTGCTCGTCAAAAGGCAGGCATGGGATGTTTGCAGTCAGAACACGTAAAGAATTTTCTACTTTCTATTCCGATGGAGGAACTTGGACAGCGTATGTCGCCGGTGGAGTATCGTTTCATTCTCCCGTACCGTCTCATGTTTCATTTGTACTCTGACGATGGTTTTTGCCCTGTTTGCAAAAAGAGTAGATTGGTTGGTTCCGGGGACTATACAGCACATTCTCGACATTTTCCAAGTTTCAAATACCGACATGATTATGTCAGAGTCATTTTATATTAGGTTATAAAATAAATTGGTCTATATTAGGTTACCAAAAAAAAAAAAAAAGAGTATATTAGGTTACCAAAAAAAAAAAAAAAATTGTGAATATTAGGTTACGATATATATATATATATAAAAATGGATTTACATTAGGTTACCCAAAAAAAAATAAAAAAACTGATGGTTTCGGCAATTTGCAATGGCGTTTATCGACACTCCCATTCCGTCCGGATGGTTTAGGTATTTATTGTGCCACTGATGTCTTTACATTTGCTTTTAATTTGTGGCATTCCGTTTTTAGACTTTTGAGCTTCAGAACCACATTCTTTAGGAGTTGTGGTCCAGTGCCATTGGATGAGATTCTTGATGTTGCTAGCAGTTCATTGAGTCTCTGCCTACCCGATTTTGACCTCAATTCTCTAGTTGTAAATACTACCATCCCTTCAAAAGCACAACATGTTATGGCAGAAACGTTCTACGGTAGGATTTCTGCTTGTCTTGAGAGTAGTTTGATTTATCTGCTCGTCAAAAGGCAGTCATGGGATGTTTGCAGTCAGAACACGTAAAAAATTTTCTACTTGAGATTCCGATGGAGGAACTTGGACAGTGTATGTCGCCGGTGGAGTATCTTTTTATTCTCCTGTACGGACTCATGTTTCATTTGTACTCTGACGGTGGTTTTTGCCCTGTTTGCAAAAAGAGTAGATTGGATGCTTTCGGGGACTGTGCAGCACATTGTCGACATTTTCCAAGTTTCAAATACCGACAAGATTATGTCAGAAACATGTTATATTAGGTTATAAAAAAAAATGGTCTATATTAGGTTACCCAAAAAAAAAAAAAAAAACTGGAGTATATTAGGTTACCAAAAAAAAAAAAACTAGTTTATATTAGGTTACCAAAAAAAAAATGGTGTATATTAGGTTATGATAAAAAATAAATAAAATAAAAATAAATAGATTTACATTAGGTTACCCAAAAAAAAAAAAAAAACTGATGGCTTGGGAGATTTGCAGTGGCGTTTATCGACACTTCCATTCCGTCAGGATGGTTTAGGTATTTTTTGTGCCACTGATGTCTTTACATTTGCTTTTGTGGCATCCCGTTTTTCGACTTCGACCTTCAGAACCACATTCTTAGGAGTTGTGGTCCAGTACCTTTGGATGAGATTCTTGATGTTGCTAGTCGAGCATTGAGTCTTTGCCTAACCGATTTTGACCTCAATTCTATGGTTGTGAATACTACCGTCCACTCAAAACCACAACACGTTTTGGCGAAAGCGTTCTAAGGTAGTTTGATTTATCTGGTTGTCAAAAGGCAGGCATGGGAAGTTTGCAATCAGAACACGTAAAATTTTTTCTACTTGCTATTCCGATGGAGTAACTTGGACAGCGTATGTCGCTGGTGGAGTATCGTTCCATTCTCCGGTACCGTCTCATGATTCCTTTGTACTCTGACGGTGGTTTATTCCCTGTTTGCAAAAAGAGTAGATTGGATGTTTTCGGGGACCGTGCAGCACATTGTCGACATTTTCCAGGTTTCAAATACCGACATGTTTATGTCAAAGCCATTTTATATTAGGTTATAAAAAAAATGATGTATATTAGGTTACCAAAAAAAAAAACCTGATGTATATTAGTTTACAAAAAAAAAAAACTGGTTTATATAATAAGGTTACAAAAAAAAAAAAAAAAAAAAAAGTTTATATAGAGTTACCAAAAATAAAATGGTGTATATTAGGTTACGATAAAAAAAAAGAAAAAGAAAAAATAAAACTGATGTACATTAGGTTACCAAAAAAAAAACTTTAGCTTCGGTGATTTGCAATGGCGTTTATCGACACTCCCATTCCGTCAGGGTGGTTTAGGTATTTATTGTGCCACTGATGTCTCTACATTTGCTTTTGTGGCATCCATTTTTAGACTTCTGAGCTTCAGAACCACATTCTTAGGAGTTGCATGTGGTCCAGTGCCTTTAGATGAGATTTTTGATGTTGCTTGCAATGCATTGAGTCTCTGCCTACCCTATTTTGACCTCAATTCTCTTGTTGTAAATGCTACCATCCCGTCAAAACCACAACACGTTTTGGCAAAAGTGTTCTACGGTATGATTTTAGCTGGTCTCGAGAGGGAGTTTGAGTTATCTGCTCGTCAAAAGGCAGTCATGGATGTTTGTAGTCGGAACATGTAAATGATTTTTTACTTGCTATTCCGATGGAGGAACTTGGACAGCGTATGTCGCCGGTGGAGTATCATTATATTCTCCGGTACCGTCTCATGATTTATTTATATTATGACGGTAGTTTATGCCATGTTTGCAAAAAGAGTAGATTGGATGCTTTCGGGGAGCATGCACCACATTGTTGACATTTTAAAGGTTTCAAATACCGACATCATTATATCAGAGACATTTTATTTTAGGTTATCAAAAAAAAATGGTGTATATTACGTTAGCAAAAAAAAAAAAAAAAATTATATTAGGTTACCAAAAAAAAATGGTGTATATTAGGTTAAAAAAAAAAAAAAAAAAAAAAAAAAAAATGTAGATTAGGCTACCAAAAAAGAAAAAACTAATGGCTTCGGCGATTTGCTGTTGCGTTTATCGAAACTCCCATTCCGTCAGGATGGTTTAAATATTTATGTCTCTACGTTTGCTTTTGTGACATCCCGTTTTTGGACTTCTGAGCTTCAGAACCACATTCTTAGGAGTTGTGGTCCAGTGCCTTTGGATGAGATTCTTGATGTTGCTAGCAGTTCATTGAGTCTCTGCATATCCGATTTTGACCTCAATTTTCTGGTTGTAAATACTACCGTCCGTTCAAAACCACAACACGTTTTGGCAGAAACGTTCTACGGTAGGATTTTTCCTCGTCTCGAGAGGTAGTTTGATTCATCTGCTCGTCAAAAGGCAAGCATGGGATATTTGTAGTCAGAATACGTAAAGAATTTTCTACTTACTATTTTGATTGAGGAACTTGGACAGCGTATGTCGTCGGTGGAGTATCGTTCCATTCTCTGGTACCGTCTCATGATTCTTTGTACTCTAACGGTGGTTTTTGCCCTGTTTGCAAAAAGAGTAGATTGGATGCTTTCGGGGACAGTGCAGCACATTGTCGACATTTTCCAAGTTTGAAATACAGACATGTTTATGTCATGGACATTTTATATTAGGTTATCAAAAAAAAAAAAAAAAATGGTGTATATTAGGTTACTCAAAAAAAAAAAAAAAATTGCAGTATATTAAGTAACCAAAAAAAAAAAAAAAAGTTAATTTTAGGTTACCAAAAAAAATGGTGTATATTAGGTTACGATAAAAAAATTTAAAAAAAAAGAAAGAAACTGATGTACATTAGGTTATCCAAAAAAAATAAAAAAACCAATGGCTTCGGCGATTCGCAGTGGTGTTTATTGACACTCCCATTCCGTCATGATGGTTTATGAATTTATTGTGCCACTGATGTCTCTACATTTCCTTTTGTGGTATCCCGTTTTTAGACTTCTGACCTTGAACCACATTCTTAGGAGTTTTGGTCAAGTGCCTTTGGATGAGATTCTTGATGTTGCTAGTTGTGCATTGAGTCTCTGCTTAACCGATTTTTACCTCAATTCTATGGTTGTTAATACTACCGTCCGCTCAAAACCACAACACATTTTGGCGAAAGCGTTCTACGATAGGATTGTTGCTGGTCTCGAGAGGTAGTTTGGTTTATCTGGTCGTCAAAAGGAAGGCATGGGATCTTTGCAGTCATAACACGTAAAGAATTTCCTACTTGCTATTCTGATGGAATAACTTGGATAGCGTATGTCGCCGGTGGAGTATTGTTCCATTCTCCGGTACCATCTCATGAATCTTTTGTACTCTGACAGTGGTTTATGCCCTGTTTGTAAAAAGAGTAGGTTGGATGCTTTCGGAGACCGTGCAGCACATTGTCGACATTTTCAAGGTTTCAAATACCGACATGATTATGTCATAGGCATTTTATATTTGGTTATAAAAAAATGGTGTATATTAGGTTAAAAAAAAAAAAAAAAAAAAAACTGATGTATATTAATTTACAAAAAAAAAACTGGTGTATATAATAAGGTTAACAAAAAAAAAAAAACTAGTTTATATTTAGTTACCCAAAAAAAAAAATGGTGTATATTAGGTTACGATAAAAAAAAAAAGAAAAAGAAAACTAATGTACATTAGGTTACCAAAAAAAAAAAAACTTATGCCTTATTTTTGCAGTGGTGTTTATAGACACTCCCATTTTGTCAGGGTGGTTTAGGTATTTACTGTGCCAATGATCTCTCTACATTTGCTTTTGTGGCATCTTGTTTTTAGACTTCTGAGCTTCAGAATCACATTCTTTGGAGTCGTGGTCTAGTGCCTTTGGATGAGATTCTTGATGTTGTTAGAAGTGCATTGAGTCTATGCCTACCCGATTTTGACCACAATTCTCTGGTTGTAAGTGCTACCGTCCCTTTAAAACCACAACACATATTGGCGGAAGTGTTCTACGGTAAGATTGTTGTTGGTCTCGAGAGGTAGTTTGATTTATCTGCTTGTCAAAAGGCAGTCATGAGATGTTTGCAGTCGGAACACAAATAATTTTCTACTTGCTATTCCGATGGAGGAACTTGGACATCGTTTGTCGCCGGTGGAGTATCGTTCTATTCTCTGGTACCATCTCATGATTCGTTTGTACTCTGACGGTGGTTTATGCCCTGTTTGCAAAAAGAGTAGATTGGATGTTTTCGGGGACCGTGCAACACATTGTCGACATTTTTCAGGTTTCAAATACCGACATGTTTATGTCAGTGACATTTTACATTAGGTTACGCGTTATATAAAAAAAATGGTGTATATTAGGTTACTAAAAAAAAAAAAAAAAAGTGTATATTAGTTTACAAAAAAAAAAAAAAAAAAAACTCGTGTATATTAGGTTAACAAAAAAAAAATAATAATCTAGTTTTTTATTAGGTTACCAAAAAAAAAATGGTGTTTATTAGATTACGATAAGAAAAAAAAAAAAAATGATGGCTACGACAATTTGAAGTGGCATTTATCAACACTCCCATTCCGTCAGGGTGGTTTAATTATTTATTGTGCCACTGATGTCTCTACATTTGCTTTTGAGGCATCCCGTTTTTTGACTTATGAGCTTTAGAACCACATTCTTAGGAGTTGCATGTGGTATAGTGCCTTTGGATGAGATTCTTGATGTTGCTAGCAGTGCATTGAGTCATTGCCTACCCTATTTTGACCTCCATTCTCTTGTTGTAAATGCTACCGTCCCGTCAAAACCACAACACGTTTTGGCAAAGCGTTCTATGATAGGATTTTTGCTGGTCTTGAGAGGGTGTTTGATTTATCTGCTCGTCAAAAGGCAGTCATGGGATGTTTGTAGTCGAACATGTAAATGATTTTTTACTTGCTATTCCGATGGAGGAATTTGAACAGCGTATGTTGCCGGTGGAGTATCATTTTATTCTCGGTACCGTCTCATGATTCTTTTATATTCTGACGGTAGTTTATGCCCTGTTTGCAAAAAGAGTAGATTGGATGCTTTCGGGGACAGTGCAGCACATTGTCGACATTTTAAATGTTTCAAATACCGACATGATTATATCGGACACATTTTAGTGTAGGTTTTTTTTAAAAAAATGGTGTATATTAGGTAACTATAAAAAAAAGAAAAAAAAAAAAAAAAAAATGAAAAAAACAGATGTACATTAGCCTACCAAAAAAGAAAAAACTGATGGCTCCGGCGATTTGCTGTGGCGTTTATCGACACTCCCATTCCGTCAGGGTGGTTTAGGTATTTATTGTGCCACTGATGTCTCTACATTTGCTTTTGTTGCATCCCGTTTTTAGACTTCTGAGCTTCAGAACCACATTCTTAGGAGTTGTGATCAAGTGCCTTTGGATAAGATTCTTGATGTTGATAGCAGTTCATTGAGTCTCTGCCTACCCGATTTTGACCTCAATTCTCTCGTTGTAAATACTACCGTCCCTTCAAAACCACAACACGTTTTGGCAGAAACTTTTCACTATAGGATTTCTGCTGGTCTCGAGAGGTAGTTTGATTTATTTGCTCGTCAAAAGGCAGGCATGGGATGTTTGCAGTCAGAACACTTAAAGAATTTTCTACTTGCGATTCCGATGGAGGAACTTGGACAGTGTATGTCACCGGTGGAGTATCGTTTTATTCTCCGGTACCGTCTCATGTTTCATTTGTACTCTGACGGTGGTTTTTGCCCTGTTCGCAAAAAGAGTAGATTGGATGCTTTCGGGGACTGTGCAGCACATTGTCGATATTTTCCAAGTTTCAAATACCGACATGATTATGTCAGAAACATTTTATATTAGGTTATAAAAAAAAATGGTCTATATTAGGTCACCAAAAAAAAAAAAAAAAGTAATGTATATTAGTTTACAAAAAAAAAAACTGGAGTATATTAGGTTAACAAAAAAAAAAAAACTAGTTTTTATTTGGTTACCAAGAAAAAAATGGTGTATATTAGGTTATGATAAAAAAAAAATTAAATAAAAAAAAAAAAAATAAACAGATTTACATTAGGTTTTACCCAAAAAAAATAAAAAAACCGATGGTTTTGGCGATTTGCAGTGGCGTTTATCAACATTCCCATTCCGTCCGGATGGTTTAGGTATTTATTGTGCCACTGATGTCTTTACATTTGCTTTTGTGGCATCCTGCTTTTAGACTTCTGACCTTCAGAACCACATTCTTAGGAGTTGTGGTCCAGTGCCTTTGGTTGAGATTCTTGATGTTGCTAGGTATTGGATTAATTCAATTCTATGGTCTTGATAGGTAGTTTGAAACCACAACACGCTTTTGGCAAAAGCGTTCTCAAATAGGATTGTTGTTTGCGGTCTTGATGGGTTGATTTATCCGGGTCCGTCAAAAGCGGTAAATATATTTTTATAACTTGAAATTTTCTATGGATATTCCAATGGAGCAACTTGATATATGTCGTATTTGCCGTGGAGTATCGTTCCATTCTCCGGAACCGTCCCATGATTCCTTTCTACTCTGACGGTGGTTTATGCCTTATTTGCAAAAAGAGTAGATTAGATGCTTTCGGGGACTGTGCAGCATATTGTCGACATTTTCCAGGTTTCAAATACTGACATGATTATGTCAGAGGCATTTTATATTAGGTTATAAAAAAAAATGGTGTATATTAGGTTACCAAAAAAAAATACCTGATGTATATTAGGTTACAAATAAAAAAAAAAAAAATAGTTTATATTGAGTTACCAAAAAAAAAAAAATGGTGTATATTTGGTTACGATAAAAAAAAAAAAAATGAAAAAAAAAAATTGATGTACATTAGGTTACCAAAAAAAAAAAAAAAACTTATGGCTTCGGCAATTTGCAGTGGCGTTTCTCGACACTCCCATTCCACTAGGGTGGTTTAAGTAATTATTGTGGCACTGATGTCTCTACATTTGCTTTTGTGGCATCCAGTTTTTAGACTTTTGAGCTTTAGAACCATATTCTTAGGAGTTGTGGTCTAGTGCTTTTTGATGAGATTCTTGATGTTGTTAGCAGTGCATTGAGTCTATGCTTACCCGATTTTGACCACAATTCTCTGGTTGTAAGTGCTACCGTACCTTTAAAACCACAACACATTTTGGCGTAAGTGTTCTACGGTAGGATTGTTGTTGCTCTCGAGAGGTAGTTTCATTTATCTGCTCGTCAAAAGGCAGTCATGGGATATTTGCAGTCGGAACACATAAATGATTTTCTACTTGCTATTCCGATTTAGGAACTTGGACAGCGTATGTCGCCGGTAGAGTATCGTTCTATTCTCCGGTACCGTCTCATGATTTATTTGTACTTTGACGGTAGTTTATGCCCTGTTTGCAAAAAGAGTTGATTGGATGGTTTTGGGGACCGTGCAACACATTGTCGATATTTTCCAGGTTTCAAATACCGACAAGTTTATGCCAGAGACATTTTAAATTAGGTTAAGCATTATCAAAAAAAAAATGGTGTATATTAGGTTACCAAAAAAAAAAACAATGATGTATATTAGTTTACAAAAAAAAAATAAAAAAATAAAAAAACTGGTGTATATTATGTTACCAAAAAAAAAATCTTGCTTATATTAGGTTACCAAAAAAAATTGGTGTATATTAGGTTACGATATTTAAAAAAAAAAAAAAAAACTGATGACTACGGCAATTTGAAGTGGCATTTATCAACACTCCCATTCCGTCAGGGTGGTTTAAATATTTATTGTGCCACTGATGTCTCTATATTTTCTTTTGTGGCATCCCATTTTTAGACTTCTGAGCTTCAAAACCACATTCTTAGGAGTTGCATGTGGTCCAATGCCTTTGGATGAGATTTTTGATGTTTCTAGCAGTGCATTGAGTCTCTACCTATCCTATTTTGACCTCAATTCTCTTGTTGTAAACGCTATCGTCCCGTCAAAACCACAACACATTTTGGTAGAAGCGTTCTACGGTAGGATTTTAGCTGGTCTCGAGAGGTAGTTTGATTTATCTACTCTTCAAAAAAAAGTCATGGGATGTTTGTAGTCGGAACATGTAAATGATTTTTTTCTTGCTATTCCGATGGAGGAACTTGGACAGCGTATGTCGCCAGGAGGAGTATCTTTCTATTCTCCGGTACCGTCTCATGATTCCTTTATATTCTAACAATAGTTTATGCCCTGTTTGCAAAAAGAATAGATTGGATGCTTTCGGGGAGCTTGCAGCACATTGTCGACATTTTAAATGTTTCAAATACCGACATGATTATATCAGAGACATTTTTTTTTAAGTTATAAAAAAAAAAAATGGTGTATATTAGGTTACCAAAAAAAAAAAAAAAAAAAACTAGTTTATATTAGGTTACCAAAAAAAAATGGTGTATATTAGGCTACCAAAAAAAAAAAAAAAAAAAAAAAAAAAAAAAAAAAATGTACATTAGGCTACCAAAAAAGAAAAAACTGATGGCTCCGGCGATTTGCAGTGGCGTTTATCGAAACTCCCATTCCGTTAGGGTGGTTTAAATATTTATTGTGCCACTGATGTGTCTACATTTGCTTTTGTGGCATTACGTTTTTAGACTTCTAAGCTTCAGAACCACATTCTTAGGTGTTGTGGTCTAGTGCCTTTGGATGAGATTCTTGTGTTGCTAGCAGTTATTGATTCTCTGCCTACCCGATTTTGACCTCAATTCTCTGTTGTAAATACTACCGTCCCTTCAAAACCACAACACGTTTTGGCAGAAACGTTCTACGGTAGGATTTTTGCTCGTCTCGGTAGGTAGTTTGATTCATCTGCTCGTCAAAAGGTAGGCATGGGATGTTTGTAGTTAGAATACATAAAGAATTTTCAACTTACTATTCCGATTGAGGAACTTGGACAAAGTATGTCGCCGGTGGAGTATCGTTCCATTCCCGGTACCATCTCAAGATTCCTTTGTACTTTAACGGTGGTTTTTACCCTGTTTGCAAAAAGAGTAGATTGGATGCTTTCGGGGACTGTGCAACACATTGTCGACATTTTTAAGTTTCAAATACATACATGATTATGTTAGGGACATTTTATATTTGGTTATCAAAAAAAAAAAATGGTGTATATTAGGTTACTCAAAAAAAAAAAAAAAAAAAAAACTGGAGTATATTAAATAACCAAAAAAAAAAAAAAACTAGTTTATATTAGGTTACCAAAAAAAAACATTGTGTATATTAGGTTACGATAAAAAAATAGTAAAAAAAAAACTGATGTACATTAGGTTATCTAAAAAATAAATAAAAAAATCGATGGCTTCGGCGATTCGCAGTGGTGTTTATCGACACTCCCATTCCGTCAGGATGGTTTAGGTATTTATTGTGCCATTGATGTCTCTACATTTCCTTTTGTGGTATCCCGTTTTTAGACTTCTGACCTTCAGAACTACATTCTTAGGAGTTGTGGTCAAATACCTTTGGATGAGATTCTTGATGTTGCTAGTCGTGCATTAAATCTCTGTCTAACCGATTTTGACCTCAATTCTATGGTTGTGAATACTACTGTCCACTCAAAACCACAACATGTTTTGGCGAAAACGTTCCACGGTAGGATTGTTTCCGGGTCTCGAGAGGTAGTTTGGTTTATCCGGTCGTTAAAAGGCAAGCATGGGATCTTTGCAGTTATAACACGTAAATAATTTTCTACTTGCTATTACGATGGAGGAACTTGGACAGCGTATGTCGCCGTTGGAGTATTGTTCCATTCTTCGATACCGTCTCATGATTCCTTTGTACTCTGACGGTGGTTTATGCCCTGTTTGCAAAAAGAGTAGATTGGATGCTTTTGGAGACCGTGCAGCACATTGTCGACATTTTAAAGGTTTCAAATATTGATATGATTATGTTAGAGGCATTTTATATTTGGTTATAAAAAAAATGGTGTATAGGTTACAAAAAAAAAAAAAAAAAAACCTGATGTATATTAGCTTACAAATAAAAAAAAAAAAAAACAAGTTTATATTGAATTACCAAAAAAAAAAAAAAATGTATATTAGGTTATGATAACAAAAAAAAAAAAAAAAAAAAAACTGATGTACATTAGGTTACCAAAAAAACTTATGGTTTCGGCGATTTGCATTGGCGTTTATCGACACTCCCATTCCGTTAGGGTGGTTTAGGTATTTATTATGCCACTGATGTCTTTACATTTGCTTTTGTGGCTTCCTGTTTTTATAGTTCTGAGCTTCAGAACCACATTCTTAGGAGTTGTGGTCTAGTGCCTTTGGATGAGGTTCTTGATGTTGTTAGTAGTGCATTAAGTCTATGCCTACCCGATTTTGACCACAATTCTCTAGTTTTGTAAGTGCTACCGTCCCTTTAAAACCACAACACATGCATTTTGGCGGAAGTGTTCTACGGTAGGATTGTTGTTTCTCTCGAAGGTAGTTGGATTTATTTGCTCCACAAAAGGCAGTCATGGGATGTTTGTAGTCGGAACACGTAAAGGATTTTCTACTTGCTAGTCCAATGGAGGAACTTGGACAACGTATGTCGCCGGTGGAGTATCGTTCTATTCTCCGGTACCGTCTCATGATTCATTTGTACTCTGACGGTGGTTTATGCCCTGGTTGCAAAAAGAGTAGATTGGATGCTTTCAGGGACTGTGCAACACATTTTCGATATTTTCCAGGTTTCAAATATCGACATGTTTATGTCAGAGACATTTTACATTAGGTTACGCGTTATCAAAAAATGGTGTATATTAGGTTACCAAAAAAAAATGATGTATATTAGTTTACAAACAAAAAAAAAAAAAACTCATGTATATTAGGTTACAAAAGATAAAAAATCTAGTTTATAATAGGTTACTAAAGAAAAATGGGGTATATTAGGTTACGATAATAAAATAAAATTAAAAAAAAAAAACGGATGGCTTCGGCAATTTGAAGTATCGTTTATCGACACTCCTATTCTGTCAGGGTGGTTTAATTATTTATTGTGCCATTGATGTCTCTACATTTGATTTTGTGGCATCCCGTTTTTAGACTTCTTAACTTCAGAACCACATTCTTAGGAGTTGTGGTCTAGTGTCTTTGGATGAGATTCTTGATGTTGCTAGCAGTTCATTGAGTATTTGCCTACCCGATTTTGACCTCAATTCTCTAGTTGTAAATACAACCGTCCCTTCAAAACCACAACACGTTTTGGCAGAAACGTTCTACAGTAGGATTTTTGCTGGTCTCGAGAGTTAGTTTGATTTATCTACTCGTCAAAAGGCAGGCTTGAGATGTTTGCAATAAGAATACGTAAAAAATTTTCTAATTGCTATTCCGATTGAGGAACTAGGATAGCGTATGTCGCTGGTGGAGTATCGTTCCATTCTCCGGTACCGTCTCATGATTCTTTGTACTCTGACGGTAGTTTTTGCCTTGTTTGTAAAAAGAGTAGATTGGATGCTTTCGGGGACTGTGGAGCACATTGTCGACATTTTTCAAGTTTCAAATACCGACATGATTATGTCAGAGACATTATATATTAGGTTATCAAAAAAAAAATGATGAAGATTAGGTTAAAAAAAAAAAAAAAAAAAAAAAAAAAAACTTAATGTATATTAGTTTACAAAAAAAAAAAAAAAAAAAAAACTGGAGTATATAAGTTATAAAAAAAAAAAAAAAAACTAGTTTATATTTGGTTACTAATAAAAAAATGGTGTATATTAGGTTAAGAAAAAAAAAAAAAAAAAAAACTGATATACATTAGGTTACCTAAAAAAAAATAAAAAAACCGATGGCTTCGGCGATTTGCAGTGGTGTTCATCTACAGTCTCATTCCGTCAGGATGGTGTAGGTATTTATTGTGCCACTAATGTCTCTACATTTGCTTTTGTGGTATCCCGTTTTTAGACTTCTGACCTTAAGAACCACATTCTTAGGAGTTGTGGTCCAGTGCCTTTGGATGAGATTCTTGATGTTGCTAGTCATGCATTGAGTCTTTGCCTAACCGATTTTGACCTCAATTCTATGGTTGCGAATAATACTGTCCACTCAAAACTACAACACGTTTTGGTAGAAGCGTTCTACGGTAGGATTGTTACTGGTCTTGAGAGGTAGTTTGATTTATCTGGTCGTCAAAAGGCAGGCATGGGATGTTTGCAGTCAGAACACGTAAATAATTTTCTACTTGCTATTCCGATGGAGGAACTTGGACAGCGTATTTTGCCGGTGGAGTATCGTTTCATTCTCCGGTACCGTCTCATGATTCCTTTGTACTTTGACGGTGGTTTATGCTCTGTTTGCAAAAAGAGTAAATTGGATGCTTTTTGGGACCATGCAGCACATTGTCGATATTTTCTTGGTTTCAAATACCGACATGGTTATTTCAGAGGCATTTTATATTAGGTTATAAAAAAAAATGGTTTATATTAGGTTACCAAAAAAAAAAACTTGATGTATATTAGTTTACAAAAAAAAAAAAAACTAGTTTATATTATGTTACCAAAAAAACACTGGTTTATATAATAAGGTTACAAAAAAAAAACTAGTTTATATTGAGTTACCAAAAAAAAAATGGTGTATATTAGGTTACGATAAAAAAAAGAAAAAGAAAAAAAAACTGATATACATTTGGTTACCAAAAAAAAAAAAAAAAAAAAAAAACTTATGGCTTCGGTGATTTGCATTGGCGTTTATCGAAACTCCCATTCCGTTTGGGTGGTTTAGGTATTTATTGTGTCACTGATGTCTCTACATTTGCTTTTGTGGCATCCTATTTTTAGGCTTCTGAGCTTCAGAACCATATTCTTAGGAGTTGTGGTCTAGTGCCTTTGGATGAGATTCTTGATATTGTTAGCAGTGCATTGAGTCTATGCCTACCCGATTTTGACCACAATTCTCTAGTTGTAAGTGCTACCGTCCCTTTAAAACCACAACACATTTTGGCGGAAGTGTTCTACGGTAGGATTGTTGTTGGTCTCGAGAGGTAGTTTGATATATCTGCTTGTCAAAAGGCAGTCATTAGATGTTTGCAGTCGGAACACGTAAAAGGATTTTCTACTTGCTATTTCGATGGAGGAACTTGGACAGCGTATGTCGCCGGTGAAGTATTGTTCTATTCTTTGGTACTGTCACATGATTCATTTGTACACTGATGGTGGTTTTTGCCCTATTTGCAAAAAGAGTAGATTGGATGCTTTCGGGGACCGTGCAACACACTGTCGACATTTTCCAGGTTTCAAATACCAACATGTTTATGTCAGAGACATTTTAAATTAGGTTACGCGTTATAAAAAAAAAAAAAGTGTATATTAGGTTACCAAAAAAAAAAAAATGGCGTATATTTGTTTACAAAAAAAAAATAAAAATCGTGTATATTAGGTTACCAAAAAAAAAATCTAGTTTATATTAGGTTACCAAAAAAAATGGTGTCTATTAAGTTACGATAAGAAAGAAAGAAAAAATGTTGGCTACGACAATTTGAAGTGGCAATTATCGACACTTCCATTCCGTTAGGGTGGTTTAATTATTTATTGTGCCACTGATGTCTCTACATGTGCTTTTGTGGCATCCCGTTTTTAGACTTCTGAGCTTCAGAACCACATTCTTAGGAGTTGCATGTGGTCCAGTGCCTTTGGAAGAGATTCTTGATGTTGCTAGCAGTACATTGAGGCCTACCCTATTTTGACCTCAATTCTCTTGTTATAAATGCTACCGTCCCGTCAAAACCACAACACGTTTTGGCAGAAGCGTTTTACTGTAGGATTTTAGCTGGTCTCGAGAGGGAGTTTGATTTATCTACTCGTCAAAAAGTAGTCATGGGATGTTTGTAGTCGGAAAATGTAAATATTTTTTATCTTGCTATTTCGATGGAGGAACTTGAACAGTGTATGTCACCGGTGGAGTATCATTCTATTATCCAGTACCGTCTCATGATTCTTTTATATTCTGACGATAGTTTATGCCATGTTTGCAAAAAGAGTAAATTGGATGCTTTCGGGGACCGTGCAACACATTGTCGCTATTTTAAATGTTTCAAATACCGACATGAATATATCAGAAACATTTTATTTTAGGTTATAAAAAAAAATGGTGTATATTAGGTTACCAAAAATATATATATATTTATATTAGGTTACCAAAAAAAATGGTGTATCCGGTGATTTGTTGTGGTTACCAAAAAAAAAATGGTTTATATTAGGTTATGATAAAAAAAAAAAAAAAAAAAAAAAAAAAAAGACAGATGTACATTAGGCTACCAAAAAAGAAAAAATTAATGGCTCCGGTGATTTGCTGTGGCTTTTATTGACACTCCCACTCCGTCAGGGTGGTTTAGGTATTTATTGTGCCACTTAATATCTCTACAGTTGCTTTTGTGGCATCCTATTTTTAGATTTCTGAGCTTGAAACCATATTCTTAGGAGTTGGATGGTCGAATGTCTTTGGATGAGATTATTGATTTTGACCAGCATTCTTTATTGAAGTCTACCGCCTTTAAAACCGAACGATTTTCACCTCAATTCTCTGATTGTTGTAAATACTACCATCCCTTTAAAACCACACATGGGAGGTTTGGCAGAAATATCATTCTATTTTCTACTCCTGCACCGATGGAGGAAGATTGGCGTTATATTCGCCGGTGGAGTTTATTCCCCCGATTTCTCATGAAAATTTAATACTCGTAGATTGGATGCTTTCGGGGAGCATCATTTGCAACATTGTCGACATTTTAAAGTTTCAAATACCGACATGATTATCTCAGAGACATTTTATTTTAAGTTATCAAAAAAAAAATGGTGTATATTAGGTTACCAAAAAAAAAAAAAAAATAGTTTATATTAGGTTACCAAAAAAAAATGGTGTATATTAGGTTACCAAAAATAAAAAGTTTATAAATAAAAAAAAAAATGTACATTAGGCTACCAAAAAAGAAAAAAAAAATGGCTTCAAAAAAAGAACGGATGGCGAAATTTGAAGTAAACGACACTCCTATTCCGCAAAATTGGTTTAAATATTTATTGTGCCACTGATGTCTCTACATTTGCTTTTGTGGTATCCCGTTTTTAGACTTATGAGCTTCATAACCACATTCTTAGGAGTTGTGGTCCAATGCCTTTTGATGAGATTCTTGATGTTGCTAGCAGTTCATTGATTCTCTGCCTACCCGATTTTGACCTCAATTCTCTGGTTGTAAATACTACCGTCCCTTCAAAACCACAACACGTTTTGGTAGAAAAGTTCTACGGTAGGATTTTTGCTCGTCTCGAGAGGTAGTTTGATTCATCTGCTCGTCGAATGGCAGGCATGGGAAGTTTGTAGTCAGAATACGTAAAGAATATTCTACTTACTATTCCAATAGAGGAATTTGACAACGAATGTCGCCGGTGGATTATCGTTCCATTCTCCGATACCGTCTCATGATTTCTTTGTACTCTGACGGTGGTTTTTGCTCAGTTTGCAAAAAGAGAAAATTGGATGCTTTCAGGGACTATGCAACACATTGTCGACATTTTCCAAGTTTCAAATACAGACATAATTATATCAAGGACTTTTTATATTAGGTTATCAAAAAAGAAAATGGTGTATATAAGGTTACTCAAAAAAAGAAAAACTAGTTTATAGTAGGTTACCAAAAAAAAATGGTTTATATTAGGTTATGATTAAAAAAAAATAAATAAATAAATAAAAATAAAAAACATATTAGGTTATCCAAAAAAATAAATAAAAAAAGCGATGGCTTCGACGATTAGCAGTGGCGTTTATCGACACTCCCGTTCCGTCAGTATGGTTTAGGTATTTATTGTGCCACTGATGTGTATTAGGTATTTATTTCCTTTTGTGGTATCCCGTTTTTAGACTTCTGACCTTCAGAACCACATTCTTAGGGGAGTTGCATGGTCAAGTGCCTTTGGATGAGATTCTTGATGTTGCTAGTCGTGCATTGAGTCTCTGCCTAGCCGATTTTGACCTCAATTCTATGGTTGTGAATACTACTGCCCACTCAAAACCATAACACGTTTTGGCGAAAACGTTCTACGGTAGGATTGTTGTTGGTCTCGAGAGGTTGTTTGGTTTATCTGGTCGTCAAAAGCCAGACATGGGATCTTTGCAGTCATAACACGTAAATAATTTTCTACTTGTTATTCCGATGGAGGAACTTGGACAGCGTATGTCGCCGATGGAGTATCGTTCCATTCTCCGGTACCGTCTCATGATTCCTTTGTACTCTGACGGTGGTTTATGCCCTGTTTGCAAAAAGAGTAGATTGAATGCTTTCGAAGACCGTGCAGCACATTGTCGACATTTTCAAGGTTTCAAATATCGACATGATTATGTCAGATGCATTTTATATTTGGTTATAAAAAAAATTGTTTATATTAGGTTACCAAAAAAAAAAAAAAACCGATGTATATTAGTTTAAAAAAAAAAAAAAAAAAAAACTAGCTTATATTGAGTT
Source organism: Coptis chinensis (assembly GCF_015680905.1). Taxonomy (NCBI): domain Eukaryota; kingdom Viridiplantae; phylum Streptophyta; class Magnoliopsida; order Ranunculales; family Ranunculaceae; genus Coptis; species Coptis chinensis. Next base: position 84,678,051 of record NC_141464.1, read on the forward strand.
ACAAAAAAAAAAAGGTGTATATTAGGTTACGATAACAAAAAAAAAAAAAAAAAAAATTGATGTACATTAGGTTACCAAAAAAAAAAAAAACTTATGGCTTCTGCGATTTGAAGTGGCGTTTATCGACACTCCCATTCCGTCAAGGTGGTTTAGGTATTTATTGTGCCACTTATATCTCTACATTTGCTTTTGTGGCATACTATTTTTAGATTTCTGAGCTTCAGAACCACATTCTTTGGAGTTGCGGTCTAGTGCCTTTGGATGAGATTCTTGATGTTGTTAGCAGTGCATTGAGTCTACGCCTACCCGATTTTGACCACAATTCTCTGGTTTTAAGTGCTACCGTCCCTTTAAAACCACAACACATTTTGGCGGAAGTGTTCTATGGTAGGATTGTTGTTGCTCTCGAGAGGTAGTTTGATTTATCTGCTCGTCAAAAGGCAATCATGGGATGTTTGTAGTCGGAACACGTAAATGATTTTCTACTTGCTAGTCTGATCGAGGAACTTGGGCAGCGTATGTCGCCGGTGGAGTATCGTTCTATTCTCCGATACCGTCTCATGATTCATTTGTACTCTGACGGTGGTTTATGCCCTGTTTGCAAAAAGAGTAAATTGGATGCTTTCAGGGACCGTGCAACACATACATTGTCGACTTTTTCCAGATTTCAAATACCGACATGTTTATGTCAGAGACATATTACGTTAGGTTACGCGTTATCAAAAAAAAATGGTATATATTAGGTTACCAAAAAAAAAAAACTTATGTATATTAGTTTAAAAAAAAAAAAAAAAACTCATGTATATTAGGTTACAAAAAAAAAAATAATTTATAATAGGTTACTAAAAAAAAATTGTGTATATTAGGTTACGATAATAAAATAAAAAATAAAAAAATAAAAAATAAAAAAAACGGATGGCTTCAACAATTTGAAGTGGCGTTTAACGACACTCCTATTCCGCAAGGGTGGTTTAATTATTTATTGTGCCACTGATGTCTCTACATTTTTTTTTATGGCATCCCGTTTTAGACTTCTGAGCTTCAAAACCACATTCTTAGGAGTTGTGGTCCAGTGCCTTTGGATGAGATTCTTGATGTTGTTAGCAGTTCATTGAGTCTCTGCCTACCCGATTTTGACCTCAATTCTCTGGTTGTAAATACAACCGTCCCTTTAAAACAACAGCACGTTTTGGCACAAATGTTCTACGATAGGATTTCTGCTGGTCTCGAGAGGTAGTTTGATTTATCTGCTCGTCAAAAGGCGTGTATAGGATGTTTGAAGTCGAAACACGTAAAGAATTTTCTACTTGCGATTCCGATGGAGGAACTTGGACATTGTATGTCGCCGGTGGAGTATCGTTTCATTCTCCGTTACCGTCTCAAGTTTCATTTGTACTCTGACGGTGGTTTTTGCCCTGTTTGCCAAAAGAGTAGATTAGATTCTTTTCGGGGAGACCATCGCGGCACATTATCGATATTTTCAAGTTTTGAATATCGACATGATTATGTCGAAAATTTTTATATTAGGTTATACAAAAAAATGGTCAATATTAGGTTACCAAAAAAAAAAAAAAAAAAAAAACTGATGTATATTAGTTTACAAAAAAAAAAAAAAAAAAAAAGCCGTATAACAAAAAAAGAGTATCGTTCTATTCTTCGGTTACCGTCTCATGATTCCTTTGTACCACGATGGTGGTCTATGCCCCGCTTTTGCAAAAAAGAGTAGACTAGATGTTTTTACCATGCAAAAAATTAGGTATTTCCTGTTTTCAAATACCGGCCGGGATCATGTCGAGCTTATTTTTATGTGATGCATTTTGGAGGGTGGGGTACAAGTGAAGAAGGAAGCTCCCCTTGATTTTCTCACCGATCCTAATGAGGGAAGATCGACACCCGATTTTGAGATGTATTGGTCTACAAATGTCCGAGGGAAGGCATGCGTGTGTAAAACCAACCTGGAGCCTCTCCGTTGGTAGGGCTTAGGAATGGAGTCTTTGAGGTGGGAGATTGATAATAGAGTATCGGCAGAAAAAATTGAGAAACACGAGGAGGCTTGTAGAGCTAACCAGAAATGTTTTCATTCCTTTCGATTTGACACTTTTGGTTTCTTGACCCAACAATCTCGTTGAGCTCTTAAGAGATTCTCAGAAAGTTATGGACTTTGAATGTAATGACAATTTGGTTCCAACGAGTTTGTATTTAGGAGGATAGGATTTGCCATTCGAAAGGACTTCACGGTATTACTTGTTGCACGCTTGTCCTAATTATTTGTAAAACTCGTTATCTTTATCAATAAAATTTCCACTTAAAAAAAAAAACTAAAGTGTATTAGGTTACCAAAAAAAAACTAGTTTATATTTGGTTACAAAAAAAAAATGGTGTATATTAGATTATGATAAAAAAATAAATAAATAAAGAAAAAAAATAAACAGATTTACGTTAGGTTACCCAACAATAAATAAAAAAACCGATGGCTTTGGCGATTTGCAGTGGCGTTTATCGACACTCCCATTTCGTCAGGATGGTTTAGGTATTTATTGTGCCACTGATGTCTTTACATTTGCTTTTGTGGCATCCTGTTTTTAGACTTCTGAGCTTCAGAACCACATTCTTAGGAGTTGCATGTGGTCCAGTGCCTTTGGAAGAGATTCTTGATGTTGCTAGCAGTACATTGAGTCTCTGCCTACCCTATTTTGACCTCAATTCTCTTGTTGTGAATACTACCGTCCACTCAAAACCGCAACACGTTTTGGTAGAAAAGTTGCGGATTTTTGCTTGTCTCGGTAGGATTGTTCTTTGGAGTCGGATGAACATATAAAGAATTTTCTACTTGCTACACCGATGGAGTAACTTGGACAGCGTATGTCGCCGGTGGAGTATCGATGTTTTCTCCGGTACCATCTCATGATTCCTTTGTACTCTGATGGTGGTTTATGCCCTGTTTGCAAAAAAAGTAGATTGGATGCTTTCGAGGACCGTGCAACACATTGTCGACATTTTCCAGGTTTCCAATTCTGACATGTTTATGTCAGAGACATTTTACATTTAAAAAAACTGGTGTATATTAGGTTACCAAAAAAAAATTCTAGTTTAAATTAGGTTACCAAAAAAAAATGGTGTATATTAGGTTACGATAATAATAATAATAAAAATTAAAAAAAACCGATGGCTACGGCAATTTGAAGTGGCATTTATCGACAATCTCATTCCGTCAGGGTGGTTTAACTATTTATTGTGCCACTGATGTCTCTACATTTGCTTTTGTGGCATCCCATTTTTAGACTTCTGAGCTTCAAAACCACATTCTTAGGAGTTGCATGTGGTCCAATGCCTTTGGATGAGATTTTTGATGTTGTTAGCAGTGCATTGAGTCTCTGCCTATCCTATTTTGACCTCAATTTTCTTGTTGTAAATGCTACCGTCCCATCAAAAGCACAACACGTTTTGGCAGAAGCGTTCAACGGTAGGATTTTAGCTAGTCTCGAGAGAGAGTTTGATTTATCTACTCGTCAAAAAGCAGTCTTGGGATGTTTGTAGTTGGAACATGTAAATTATTTTTTAGTTGCTATTCCGATGGAGGAACTTGGACAACGTATGTCGCCGGTGGAGTATCATTTTATTCTCCGGTACCGTCTTAAGATTCGCTTTATATTATGACGGTAGTTTATGCCTTGTTTGCAAAAAGAGTAGATTGGATAGCACATTGTCGACATTTTTCATGGTTTCAAATATAGACATGATTATATCAGGGACATTTTATATTAGGTTATCAAAAAAAAAAATATGGTGTATATTAACAAAAAAAAAAAAAAAAAAAACTGGAGTATTTTATGTAACCAAAAAAAAAAAAAAAAAAAGCTAGTTTATATTAGGTTACCAAAAAAAAATGGTGTATATTAGGTTAAGATAAAAAAAAAAAAAAAAAAACTGATATACATTAGGTTATCCCAAAAAAAATAAAAAATCGATGGCTTCGGCGATTAGCAGTGGCGTTTATCGACACTCCCATTCCGTCAGGATGGTTTAGGTATTTATTGTGCCACTAATGTCTCTACATTTACTTTTGTGGTATCCTGTTTTTAGACTTCTGATCTTCAGAACCACATTCTTAGGAGTTGTGGCCAAGTGCTTTTGGATGAGATTCTTGATGTTGCTAGTCGTGCATTGAGTCTCTGCCTAGCCGATTTTGACCTCAATTCTATGGTTGTGAATACTACTGTCCACTCAAAACCACAACACATTTTGGCGAAAACATTCTATGGTAGGATTGTTATTGGTCTCGAGAGGTAGTTCGGTTTATCTGGTCGTCAAAAGGCAGGCATGGGATCTTTGCAGTCATAACATGTAAAGTAGTTATTACTTCCTATTCCGATGGAGGAACTTGGACAGCGTATGTCGCCGGTGGAGTATCGTTCCATTCTCCGGTACCGTCTTATGATTCCTTTGTACTCTGACGGTGGTTTATGCCCTGTTTGCAAAAAGAGTAGATTGGATTCTTTCGGAAACCGTGCAGCATATTGTCGACATTTTCAAGGTTTCAAATATCGACAAAATTATGTCAGAGGCATTTTATATTTGGTTATAAAAAAAATGGTGTATATTAGGTTACCAAAAAAAAAAAAAAAAACTGATGTATATTAATTTACAAAAAAAAAAAAAAAAAAAAAAAAAAAACTAGTTTATATTGAGTTACAAAAATAAAATGTTGTATATTACGTTATGATAACAAAAAAAATGAAAAAAAAAACTGATGTACATTAGGATACCAAAAAAAAAACTTATGGCTTCGGCGATTTGCAGTGGCGTTTATCAACACTCCCATACCGTCAGTGTGGTTTAGGTATTTATTATGTCACTGATGTCTCTACATTTGCTTTTGTGGCATCCTGTTTTTAGACTTCTAAGCTTCAAAACCACATTCTTAGGAGTTGTGGTCTAGTGCCTTTGGATGAGATTCTTGATGTTGTTAACAGTGCATTGAGTCTACGCCTACCTAATTTTGACCACAATTTTCTGGTTGTAAGTGCTACCGTCCCTTTAAAACCACAACACATTTTGGCGGAAGTGTTCTACGGTAGGATTGTTGTTGCTGTCTAGTGGTAGTTTGATTTATCTGCTCGTCAAAAGACAGTCATGGGATGTTTGTAGTCGGAACACGTAAAAGATTTTCTACTTGCTAGTCCGATGGCCTGGAGGAACTTGGACAACGTACGTCGTCGGTGGAGTATCGTTCTATTCTCCGGTACCGTCTCATTATTCATTTGTACTCTGATGGTGGTTTCTGCCCTGTTTGAAAATAGAGTAGATTGTATGCTTTCGGGGACCGTGCATCACATTGTCGACCTTTTCTAGGTTTCGAATACCGACATGTTTATGTCAGAGACATTTTAAATTAGGTAACGCATTATCAAAAAAAAATGGTGTATATTAGGTTACCAAAAAAAAAACCTGGTGTATATTAGTTTACAACAACAACAACAAAACAAAAAAAAAAAAAAAAACTTGTGTATATTAGGTTACAAAAAAAAAATGGTGTATATTAGGTTACGATAATAAAATAATAATAATAATAATAATAATATAAAAAAACGGATGGCTACGGCAATTTGAAGTGGCGTTTATCGACACTCCTATTCCGCCAGGGTTGTTTAATTATTTATTGTGTCACCGATATCTCTACATTTGCTTTTGTAGGCATCGCTTTTAGACTTCGAAGCTTGAAACCATATTCTTAGGAGTTGTGGTCGAGTGCCTTTGGATGAGACTCTTGATGTTGCTAGCAGTTCATTGAGTCTCTACCTACCCAATTTTGACCTCAATTCTCTAGTTGTAAATACAACCGTCCCTGCAAAACGACAACAAGTTTTGGCAGAAACGTTCTACGATAGGATTTTTGCTTGTCTCGAGAGGTAGTTTGATTTATCTGCTCGTCAAAAGGCAGGCATGGGATGTTTGCAATCAGAATACGTAAAGAATTTTCTATTTGCTATTCCGATTGAGGAACTTGGATAGTGCATGTCGCCGGTGGAGTATCTTTACATTCTCCGATACCGTCTCATGATTCCTTTGTACTCTGACTGTAGTTTTTGCCCTGTTTGTAAAAAGATTAGATTGGATGCTTTTCGGGGACTGTGCAGCACATTGTCGACATTTTTCAAGTTTCAAATACCGACATGATTATGTCAGAGACATGATATATTAGGTTCTCAAAAAAAAAATGGTGTATATTAGGTTACTAAAAAAAAAAAACTTGATGTATATTAGTTTACAAAAAAAATAAATGGAGTATATTAGGTTACAAAAAAAAAAAAAAAAAAAAAAGTTTATACATGGTTACCAAAACAAAATGGTGTATATTAGGTTAGGAAAAAAAAACTGATATACATTAGGTTACCTAAAAAAAAATAAAAAAAACCGATGGCTTCGGCGATTTGCAGTGGCGTTAATCGACAGTCTCATTCCGTTAGGATGGTGTACGTATTTATTGTGTCATTGATGTCTCTACGTTTGCTTTTGTGGTATCCCGTTTTTAGACTTCTGACCTTAAGAACCACATTCTTAGGAGTTGTGGTCCAGTGCCTTTGGATGAGATTCTTGATGTTGCTATTTGTGCATTGAGTCTATGCCTAACCGATTTTGACCTCAATTCTATAGTCGTGAATACTACAGTCCACTCAAAACAACAACACGTTTTGGCGGAAGTGTTCTACGGTAGGATTGTTATTGGTCTCGAGAGGTAGTTTGATTTATCTGCTCGTCAAAAGGTAGGCATGGGATGTTCGCAGTCAGAACACGTAAATAATTTTCTACTTGCTATTCCGATGGAGGAACTTAGAAAGCGTATTTCGCCGGTGAAGTATCGTTCCATTCTCCGGTATAGTCTCATGATTCTTTTGTACTCTGACGGTGGTTTATGCTCTGTTTGCAAAAAGAGTAGATTGGATGCTTTCGGGGATCGTACAGCACGCTGTCGACTTTTTCTTGGTTTCAAATACCGACATGATTATGTCAGAGGCATTTTATATTAGGTTATAAAAATAATGGTGTATATTAGGTTACCAAAAAAAAACCTGATTTATATTAGTTTACAAATAAAATAAAATAAAAAAAAAAACAAAAACAAAAAACAAAACAAAACAAAACAAAACAAAACAAAAAAAAAAACTTGTTTATATAATAAGGTTACAAAAAAAAAATAGTTTATATTGAGTTACCAAAAAAAAATGTTGTATAATGGTTACGATAAAAAAAAGAAAAAGAAAAAAAAAAAACTGATGTACATTAGGTTACCAAAAAAAAAATGGCTTGGCGCGATTCGCGATGGAGTTTATCGACACTCCCATTCCGTCATGGTGGTTTAGGTATTTATTGTGTCAGCGATGTCTCTACATTTGCTTTTGTGGCATCCTATTTTTTAGACTTCCGAGCTTGAAACCACATTATTAGGAGTTGTGGTCTAGTGCCTTTGGATGAGATTCTTGATGTTGTTAGCGGTGCATTGAAGTCTATGCCTACCCGATTTTGACCACAATTCTCTGGTTGTAAGTGCTACCGTCCTTTAAAACCACAACAAATCGCGAAATGTTCTCTGGTAGGATTGTTGTTGGTCTCGAGAGGTAGTTTGATTTATCTGCTTGTCAAAAAAGCTGTCATTAGATGTTTGGAGTCGAAACACGTAAAGGATTTTCTACTTGCTATTCTGATGGAGGAACTTGGACAGCGTATGTCGCCGGTGGAGTATCGTTCTATTCTCCAATACCGTCTCATGATTCGTTTGTACTCTGACTGTGGTGTATGCACTGTTTGCAAAAAGAGTAGATTGGATGTTTTCGGGGACCGTGCAACACATTGTCGACATTTTCCAGGTTTCAAATACCGACATGTTTATGTCAGAGACATTTTACATTAGGTTACGCGTTATAAAAAAAATGGTGTATATTAGGTTACCAAAAGAAAAAAAACTGATGTATATTAGTTTACAAAAAAAAAACTCGTGTATATTAGGTTACCAAAAAAAAATGGTGCATATTAGGTTACGATAAGAAGGAAAAAAAAATGATGGCTACGGCAATTTGAAGTGGCATTTATCGACACTCCCATTCCGTCAGGGTGATTTAATTATTTATTGTACCACTGATGTCTATACATTTGCTTTTGTGACATCCTGTTTTTAGACTTCTGAGCTTCAAAACCACATTCTTTGAAGTTGCATGTGGACCAGTGCCTTTGGAAGAGATTCTTGATGTTGCTAGCAGTTCACTGAGTCTCTGCCTACCCGATTTTGACCTCAATTCTCTGGTTGTAAATAATACCGTCCCTTCAAAACCACAACACGTTTTGGAAGAAATGTTATACGGTAGGATTTCTGCTGGTCTCGAGAGGTAGTTTGATTTATCTAGTCGTCAAAAGGCAGGCATGGGATGTTTGAAGTCAGAACACGTAAAGAATTTTCTACTTGCGATTCCGATGGAGGAACTTGGACAGCGTATGTCACCGGTGGAGTATCGTTCCATTCTCCGGTACCATCTCATGTTTCATTTGTACTCGGCGGTGGCGATTGGTTTTGCCTTTTTGCAAAAAGTAGATTGGATGCTTTCGGGGACTGTGCAGTACATTGTCGACATTTTCCAAGTTTCAAATTTGCGACATGATTATGTCAGAATCATTTTATATTAGGTTATAAAAAAAAATTGTCTATAATAGGTTACCCAAAAAAAATATATTAATATATAAAAAAAAAAAAAAAAAAAACCGGAATATATTAGATTACCAAAAAAAAAAAACTTGTTTATATTAGGTTACAAAAAAAAATGGTTTATATTAGGTTATGATAAAAAATAAATAAATAAAAATAAAAAATAAACAGAATTACATTAGGTTACCCAAAAATAAATAAAAAAAACTGATGGCTTCGGCGATTTGCAGTGGCGTTTATCGACACTCCCATTCCGTCAAGATGGTTTAGGTATTTATTGTGTCATTGATGTCTTTACATTTGCTTTTGTGGCATCCCGTTTTTAGACTTATGACCTTCAGAACCACATTCTTAGGAGTTGTGGTCTAGTGCCTTTGGATGAGATTCTTGATGTTGTTAGTCGTGCATTGAGTCTCTGCCTACCGTCCACTCAAAACCACAGCACGTTTTGGTGAAAGCGTTTTATAGTAGGATTGTTGCTGGTCTCGAGAGTTAGTTTGATTTATCTGGTCCCCAAAAGGCAGGCATGGGATGTTTGCAGTTAGAACACAAAAAAAAAATTCTACTTGCTATTCCGATGGAGCAACTTGGATAGCGTATGTCGTTGTTGGAGTATCGTTCTATTCTCCCGTACCGTCTCATGATTCCTTTGTACTCTGACGGTAGATTATGCCCTGTTTGTAAAAAGAGTAGGTTGGATGCTTCCGGGGACCGTGCAACACATTGTCGACATTTCCAGGTTTCAAATACCGACATGATTATGTCAGATGCATTTTATATTAAGTTATAAAAAAAATGGTGAATATTAGGTTACCAAAAAAAAACGATGTATATTATTTTACAAATAAAAAAAAATGGTTTATATAATAAGGTTACAAAAAATTAAAAATAAAAAAAAATAAAAAAAAAAAAAAAAAAAAAAAAAAAAAAAAACTAGTTTATATTGAGTTACCAAAAAAAAAAGGTGTATATTAGGTTAAGATAAAAAAAAAAAAAAAAATTAGGGTTACCAAAAAAAAATGAAACTTATGGCCGGCGATTTGCAGTGGCGTTTATCAACACTCCCATTCCGTTAGTGTGGTTTAGGTATTTATTGTGCCACTGATGTCTCTACATTTTCGTTTGTAGCATCCTGTTTTTGGACTTCCGAGCTTCAGAACCACATTCTTAGGAGTTATGGTCTAGTGTCTTTGGATGAGATTATTGATGTTGTTAGCAGTGCATTGAGTCTATGCCTACCCGATTTTAACCACAATTCTCTGGTTGTAAGTGCTACCGTCCCTTTAAAACCACAATACATTTTGGCAGAAGTGTTCTACGGTAGGATTGTTGTTGCTCCCGAGAGGTAGTTTGATTTATCTGCTCGTCAAAAGGCAGTCATGGGATGTTTGCAGTCAGAACACGTAAATGATTTTCTACTTGCTATTCCGATGGAGGAACTTGGACAGCGTATGTCGCCGGTGGAGTATCGTTCTATTCTACGGAACCGTCTCATGATTCATTTGTACTCTGACGGTGGTTTATGCCCTGTTTGCAAGAAGAGTAGATTGGATGCTTTCGGGGACCGTGCAACACATTGTCGATATTTTCTAGGTTTCAAATACCGACATGTTTATGTTAGAGACATTTTACATTAGGTTACACATTATCAAAAAAAAAATGGTGTATATTAGGTTACCAAAAAAAAAAAAACGATGTATATTAGTTTACAAAAAAAATAAAAAAAATAAAAAAACTGGTGTATATTAGGTTACCAAAAAAAAATCTAGTTTATATTAGGTTACCAAAAAAAATGGTGTATATTAGGTTACGATAGTAATAATAATAATAATAATAATAATAATAATAATAATAATAAACAGATTGCTACAGCAATTTAAAGTGGCATTTATCGACGCTCCCATTCCGTCAAGGTGGTTTAATTATTTATTGTGCCACTGATGTCTTTATATTTGCTTTTGTGGCATCCCGTTTTTAGACTTCTGAGCTTCAGAACCACATTCTTAGGAGTTGCATGTGGTCCAGTGCCTTTGGATGAGATTCTTGATGTTGCTAGCAGTGCATTGAGTCTCTGCCTACCCTATTTTGACCTCAATTCTCTTGTTGTAAATGCTACCGTCGTCCACAACCACAACATGTTTTGGCGAAGATCGTTCTCACGGTAGGATTTTAAATTTGGTCTCGAAAGGGAGTTTGATTTATCTACTCGTCAAAAAGCAGTCATGGGTTGTTTGTAGTCGGAACATGTAAATGATTTTTTACTTGCTATTCCGATGGAGGAACTTGGACAGCGTATGTCGCCGGTGGAGTATCATTCTATTCTCCGGTACCGTCTCATGATTCCTTTATATTATGATGATAGTTTATGCCCTGTTTGCAAAAAGAGTAGATTGGATGCTTTCGGGGAGCATGCAGCACATTGTCGACATTTTAAAGGTTTCAAATACCGACATGATTATATCAGAGACATTTTCTTTTAGGTTATCCAAAAAAAATGGTGTATATTAGGTTAGCAAAAAAAAAAACTAGTTTATATTATGTTACCAAAAAAAAATGGTGTATATTAGGTTACGATAAAAAAAAAAAAAAAGAAAAGAAAAGAAAAATCGATGTACATTAGGCTACCAAAAAAGAAAAAACTGATGGATCCGGCGATTTGCAGTAGCGTTTATCGAAACTCTCATTCCGCCAGGGTGGTTTATGTATTTATTGTGCCACTGATATCTCTACATTTGGTTTTGTGGCATCCCGTTTTTAGACTTCTAAGCTTCAGAACCACATTCTTAGGAGTTGTGGTCCAGTGCCTTTGGATGAGATTCTTGATGTTGGTAGCAGTTCATTGAGTCTTTGCCTACCCGATTTTGACCTCAATTCTCTGGTTGTAAATACTACCGTCCCTTCAAAACCACAACATGTTTTGGCAGAAACGTTCTACGGTAGGATTTTTGCTTGTCTCGAAAGGTAGTTTGATTTATCTGCTCGTCAAAAGGCAGGCATGAGATGTTTGTAGTCAGAATACGTAAAGAATTTTCTACTTACTATTCCGATTGAGGAACTTGGACAGCGTATGTCCCCGGTGGAGTATCTTTCCATTCTCCCGTACTGTCTCATGATTCCTTTGTTGCTTTGATGGTGGTTTTTGCCACCTTTTTGCAAAAATAGTAGATTGGATGCTTTTCGGAATTTGTCACATTCATTGTCGATATTTTCAAGTTTCAAATACAGACATGATTATGTCAGGGAAATTTTATATTAGGTTATCAAAAAAAAAATGGTGTATATTAGGTTACACAAAAAAAAAGAAAAAAGAAAAAAAGAAACTGGAGTATATTAGGTAATCAAAAAAAAAAAATAGTTTATATTAGGTTACCAAAAAAAATGGTGTATATTAGGTTACGATAAAAAAAAATAAGAAAATTAAAAAACTGATGTACATTAGGTTATCCAAAAAAAAAAAAAAAAAACCGATGGCGTCGGTGATTCGCAGTGGCGTTTATCGACACTGCCATTCCGTCAGGTTGGTTTAGGTATTTATTGTGCCACTGATGTCTCTACATTTGCTTTTGTGGCATCCTGTTTTAAGGCTTCTGAGCTTCAAAACCACATTCTTAGGAGTTATGGTCTAGTACCTTTGTATGAAATTCTTGATATTGTTAGCAGTGCATTGAGTCTATGCCTACCCGATTTTGTAAGAGCTACCGTCCCTGAAGTGTTCTGCGGTATAATTGTTGTTAGTCTCGAGAGGTAGTTTGATTTATTTGCTCGTCAAAAGGCAGTCATGGGATGTTTGCAGTCGGAACACGTAAAGGATTTTCTACTTGCTATTCCAATGGAGGAACTTGGATAGTGTATGTCGCCGGTGGAGTATCATTCTATTCTCCGGTACCGTCTCATGATTCATTTGTACTCTGACGGTGGTTTATGCCATGTTTGCAAAAAGAGTAGATTGGATGTTTTCGGGGACCTTGCAACACATTGTCGACATTTTCCATGTTTCAAATATCGACATGTTTATGTGAGAGACATTTTACATTAGGTTACGCGTTATAAAAAAAAATGGTGTATGTTTCGGCAATAAACTGCTTCAACACAACGAGAGCAATGGTAAAGAACGCACTAAGAAACATAGGAATTTGATCTTGGGGGGGATGAAACTGAACCAAGATAATGGCTACCTACGTACCCAAGAACTATTCGCTAGGGATCAAGTTTCCACGTAGTTCCTTATGAAAAATAGTTTGGTATTTATAGAGGTTGAGTAGAAACTCCTTATAGCTCAAGTATTCTTGTAGCTTAAGTAATTGTGATTGAATATAACTCTCAACTATTAGTTATCTCTTTGATAAGAAATGAATCTGGACATAAATTAATATACGTTAGTGGCAAGCTATAACACCCCGTGTTTTTAAATACGTATTTTTCTATTTAATTAATTAATTTAATTGTTTATTTAAAATTCGTCCGGATTGGACTTCGGGATACGTGGGCTTGGTTTTGGGCCCGAAGTCGGTGTTGGGCTTGGTTTAGGACCCAAGTATATAAACACATTGTTCTAGAGAATAGGGTTTGGAAGATAATAAAATATAAAAAATGGAGGCAGAGAAAGAAGCTGGTTTGCTTTGGAGAGGTGGAGCACGACGATTCGGGCTAGGAAAATTCGTCGAGCAGTTAGTTAAGGTGAGTAGCTATTTTGCTATTTCACCGAACTTATGGTTTTACGTGTAATACGTCATTCATTATCTTTTTTGTGTTGGACTTTGTGCCATTTGTTTTATTAAATTTTATTAAATTTGGTTTGATCTGAAGCTGTCGAAACTTTGGTAAAATTGGTTTTAAAAACTGTCGAAGCTATGAACAGGCGTTCATGGAGGCGCCGCCCATGAATCTTACTGCCGTTATTATTTTGTTGTTTTTGTTGGTGGGTTAGAAACACTGAACTTAATTAAACTGTCGAAGCTCTGTAAAGCTTGCGGGTTAAGTTAATGGCGACCAAGAAATCGCCGATAATAGTTTATGTAAGCTGTGATGGTTGTTTTCGTTTTTGATTGGGTTGATGTTGGAGGTGAGTTGGGGTTTGAGTGAGTCTTTGTTTGGGGCGGTTTGAAGCTCGAGAAATTCATTAATGGCGGCGTGACGATGATACGCCAGGACGTCCTCCGATAATTTGATTTTTTTATTGTTTTGTTGTTTGTTGATTGATTGAAGATGGATGAATGAATGTTGGGTTGATGTTGGGTGTGTGAGGGCTGTTGAGTGGGCTGTTGGAAGCTTGAGGCCAGCCATTAATGGTGGCTGAAATTCTTAGATCTAGTTTGAAGAAGAATATTGAATCACTGATATTAGAGTTTTCGATTTTGTTAAAGATATAGGGGTTTCTATGAGGATCAAAACCGTGTGTTTGGAATTGGTGGTCGTGTGGAAGGTGTGGTGGTCGGTTTTTGGTGGCTGATGAGCTAGAGAAGATGAACAGTAACAAATTTCGGTTTGGGCTTGGGCCTTAGCTGTTTGGCTGGGCCATAAACTTTATATTTTAAGTTTTAGGCCCGATTCTATTTTAAGTTTTAGGCCCGATTCTATTTTAAAGTTCCTTGGACCGGTTTCAGTTAAATTTTCGGGCCGAACTCAGTTGTGTTTTGGGCCCGTTTCTAATATTGCTTGGGCCAGTCCATTGGACTTAAAATAGATCTACATGGGTCTTTCAACTTTTAGACTTTCGGGTTCTAAGTTTTGGGCTTGGCCAGTTGGGTCCGAACCATTACTTTAGTCATGAGCTTATGAGCTATGCACATTGACCAGGGTTGACTTTGACTAGGGTTGACTTTGACCAGTTGACCCAATTTGACCTTTTAACTCGGATTAGGATTTGGGTTATTAAGATAGGTATAGGGCTATTAGCATACTTGACTTTAAGGCTAAGACCTATATATATCGTGTGTATGTGTATTAACTACTATGTGATTTTCTTTGTATTTTATGATATGCAACGTTATGACACTAAGACATCCCCGAAATTAATAACGCGTAAATCAAAAATCTGAGGAATCAAGATCGCGTTCGTTATCTTAAATGATATATAAAATAAAGTTCAATAATGCGTAAATAAATTTACCGCACTCTTTTAGAACTCTCCACGCCTCAAGTTTTGAATTTGAGTTTTATGGCTGATTATGTCATATGTTAGGTGGGCATTTATTGAATGTGCCATAAATGGCCCGTTAGCGTTATATAAGGGTATTCATTGAATGTGCCATGAATGACCCTCGGTATTCATTGAATGTGCCATGAATGACCGGTTGTAGTGGATCACCTAAAGAGGAACTAAGGTATTAGCGCTTGCGGGTTAGTTGTATTCCTTGAGTGTCACGGGAATGTAGGATTGGGTATTCCTTGAATGTGGCGGGAATGACCCGGGGCATTCATTGAATGTGCCATGAATGGCCCGTTAGTGATATGATAGGTATTCCTTGAATGTGGCGGGAATGACCTAAGGTATTCATTGAATGTGCCATGAATGACTGAGTTTTGTGCCCAAAGAGGGTCAGAAATATGTGTATGTGATAAGCACCCAAAACTGTAATATTAAACCTCGAGAGACATAGCATTTTGGTCAATTATGTGTTTAATAATCATATAATAATTATATTTTACGTGCTTTTGCGGGTTTCATGAATTAAAATGAAGATAGCGATAAAACATGCATCAAAGAATGCGAGGAATCTGAAGAATATTTGGAGTTTCCCACTCGACCCGACCCCTAAAGCCCGAAGTTTCCAAAGAAACGAGAACCCGGTCGAGAGCGGGCCACATATGAAGAAGCGAGGAAACTTCCGATGCTCAAATCGGGATAAATCTAGGTGTTGGCGTTGGCTAGTGAAGTCTGCCAAGTACAAGAATCTGGGAATATTGGAATTCCGCTCAATCCCCGTAAAGCCCAAACAAAGCCTACTAGAGCGAAGTTTCAAAAAAATGAACGAACCGGTCAAGCGGGCCCACATATAAAGAGAAGCGGAAACTTCCGAGCTCAAATCGGATAAATCTAGGTGCTTAGGCGTGGGCTAGTGAAAATACCAATTGCTGACGAGGCGACGAACTGTCGTGCGAGGACAAAAGTCGTAAAAGCGCCAATTTTGGCGCCACTTGGACACACTAAGTGGACACATTATCGGCCCGAGAAGACATGATGAGTCGGCATAGGCGGTGGCAAATGATGGTTTCAAATTGATACCACACAGCAAGAGAAGAAGGCCGTATCAATTCAAACCCAGGTGGTTTGAATTGAAATATTACAAAGGCTAAACCGAAAAACAAAAAATGGCGAAAAGTTAAAACAATTAAAACAAAACTTTGATTCTCAAAGTTTCCGAACCATTCAATTAGCATAAGGCCAAAAGCAAATTAAATCGGTCCGCGGATGGTCATCCTATGATGCCTATAAATATGAAGGCTTCCGCCATTCGCCTTCCGACAAATTTATTGCTTTAGCTTCGTTTAAATTTCTTCATTACTTACCTTACGTTATTTGTTTTCGGAACTTAATCAAGTAAGTGTTTTACCGCTTAATAAGATTATTTCTTCCCCGTTTTAATTTACGTCTGCGTTTATTTACTTAATGTATACAACAAGTTTTATTATTCCTTCTATGATGATGCTAATCCCCACCGGGGAGGGTTATCTTTGCTTCGTGTAAAATCGGATTGACTTCGTTAATATTCTAGAATCACTACTTAGGAATTAGACATAGAATTAACATCCGGTCCCAAAATGGCGAGAGGCTACAAAGTTAGATCGCGATGCTCGGAGCCGGTCTCGCGCGACAAAATGTCTCGTAGCGACTCTGCAGTGTCGAACTGACTCTCCAATTCGTCCGGTGATGTGAACTGTGCGAGGCGAGAAATAATATACGAGGAGATGAGGTATTATCGAAACTCCTTATGCTAGTGAAATCGACCTAGAGATGTGGGCATGCACTAGGGATCAATACTCGGCGTCGTCTCGAAGCGAGGCGAACTAGAGATGTAGTGATTTAGTAATAAAAGCTGTTGAAAAATGATTCTTGCATAGGCATGATTAACTCTCTCCCTGTTTCTCTACTTTTATTTACCTACATATAATCGCCGTAGTAATTTATATTATTTGCATTACCGTTATTTTAATTAAAACCAACTAAAAGAAACCTAAAAATCCTACTCACCTAAAGTTGTAACTCAGGTTGTGAACTTATCCGTGTTCTAAGGTTTGGGCGATCCCTTACTTCGACTATCCTACCAATCCGCGTGAGTAAGGTAACTTGACTAAAACGCGTCACGACAATCACGGACGTTGGACTTTGACTTTGGACTTGGGTATGGGACCTCGGACTTTGGACCGTGGACCTCGGACTTAAGAAAATAAATGCTTGAAACCAATAAGCGTGCTAAAAGCGTTTTTATCAAATGGCCCGCGCGCCCGAAGGACTCGGACTTAACGTAATAAGCTGGAATACATCCATAAAGCCCCCTCCGCTTACCTCGTCATCTTTTTAATTGTCATTTCATTTCTGATACTAACTATTTACCGTAATTTTTTTACTAACAAATAACGTGAGCCAAGTTTTGTTTATCTTCATTAAACCGATCTAAAATTACTCCATAGGAATTTGAAGTACTAAGCGGACAAAAGAGTCTCCGGACGAGGCTGAATTAATAAGCAAAGCGAAACTAACACGGAGTATCAACACTCCGGTTTTCAGTCTGAGCCACTTTCCTTTTCGATTACTCTTTTGGGCTCTTTGGTCCTGTTTTTCTAGTAGCATAAGCTTCGGGAGTAGTCGATCGCTATCTGAGGAATCGCGGGGCCTTGGGTTTCAAACTCTTAAACTCCTCAAACTTTGTCGAGGATATTATTCGCTATAACCTGTTTTACCTCATATATTTGTATGTTAACATGAGAACTACGTGTGCATGTAAAGGTGGTTCGACATTACATATTCACATTAACACAATATGATTCAAATATATTTTGATATATCGCGTAGTTTCAAACCACACCTTAGAATATTTTTGTATGTGTATGTTACATCAATTCCGCATTACCACGGTATTCAATTGCATGAGTTAGTTCTCGACATTCCCCTAGCTCACGATAACTTACATATAGTTGCATATAGGCACTATAGATTTGCATGAGTAGACTTTCTAATAAACTAGTATATGTTAGTTAGTTTCTATTTCTAGCATTTATCGTTTTAATTGCATGTTTTAGTAATCCGTCTCCATAATACACTAATTCGTAAATTAAAAAATAAAAAAAATATAAAAATAAAAAAAAAAAAAAAAAAACAAAAATCATCGTAATTAAAAATTTCATCTAAATCATCTTAATAACACCCGCATAATACACCATCATAAATCATCATCCTATTCCATCGATTGCCTAGGAAACTTGAGAAAAAAATTGAGGTTGCTTTAATTAAGGAACTTGCTAGCACGAACAACCTCCCTCGATTCTCTCGGGTAACTTTGGCTGGAGCTGGAATATTCACACGTTATCCTAGCTTCCCCGCCGGGTTAGCAAATGATTCGTGAAAACGTGCTTAAATTCCCTCCTTCCTAACTTCAAAACCTCCGGTCATTATTCATTCCTTATGAGCACTAAATTAAAATTCATATTTGTATGAGACTACGGTTACGTAAACATAAGGAATTAGAACTTACATATCATCGTCGAAAATACAAGAAACAAGCGCTATGTTATCTCCTAGGCATAGTTCCTCCTCGTAAATCAACCTCGTCAAACATCTCCGTTTCCATTATCTCCTTTAATTATGGTCAAGAAAACCTCACGGTCGAGAAACCCTTTCGGTTCTATCACGCCTACGGGGAAGGACACGCTTCGCATTAAACTCGATCACGATTGTAGGTGATTTTCAGTATTCCGCCAAACATTTTCGGTTTGTTCCGGTTTACCATGGTTTAGACCATGAAAAACCGTCTGATCATCTTCGTCCGGATGCAACAAGTAGTCACCACTTTCCGCCCATCCGACCGTTACCCAACGAACAAGTCTTGCTTAGGTTGTTCCCGCTTCACCTTAGGCGATAAAGCTTCGGTTTGGCTCATGGGACAAAGCGCCCATGAATCCATTGACACATGGGCCAAACTTGTTCAAGCATTCATGATAAAGTTCTATACTCAAAAAAAAACTACAGAAATGCTTCAAAAGATTCAATTCTTTCGCCCGGCACCCCGGGAATCCTTTTGGGCGTGGAGCGATTTTTATTGATCTACTTCGAATGTCCCCATCATCAACTTCGACACCGCTGTATTGAGTTCGTTCATTTTTCAATGGTCTCTCGACCATCAAAAGGAAACATTAGACATCATGAGCGGCGGTTGTTTCATCATGGACAAGGGCGCCATCTTGAAGCATACACTTTTCTTGAGAAACAGGCCTCACGAAGCACCCGTTGGGGAAAACGATTCTTTCTAGATCTTCTAAAGACACTCCTACCAAAGTTAAGTCTATGTTCGAGGTCAAACCCGATCCGAATTAAAAACTCTAATCGGACCTTAAACAAAAAGGTCGATGCTCTTTTCGATACAAGTAAATGAACAAAACCCAAACGGTGTCATAGGCCGACTTTCCCCATGCCCTCTTTGCTTAAGTCCCGAAACGCGCGCCGATTCTTATTGTCCTTTGGTATATGAGTGTCCTCTGACCTAACCTTCAAGAGGCCATTGCTTTCAACATCCCTAACGCACCTTGGCGACAACATCCGAATTTGGCAGGGCGCCCCCGTCAGCAACAAGCTCCTCCGGTGGCAAATAACGTTCCCGTCGACCACCTGCGCGAACTCTGATTCCTATCGTCCAAGGAAATCCTCCACAATTTCAGCAAGGGCAAAATAATTTTCCCGATAACGCAAATATGGGATACCAAAACAACCGCGATCTTGTTCCCGTAACCAAGGATATGGCTACCAAAATCAACCCGTAAATAATAACCGTGAACTAGTTCACGCGCTCCTTTGGGTACGATCCGCGGTAGATAAAAGCGGCCGAAACTTTCTGACATACATGAATCAATGCGGAATCAAATCCCTAACCTTCTATCCAGCCGGTCTCTCCGGTTTTCGGGATCGGGATAAAGTCAAAGGCGTGTTCCACGGCGGCGTTCAAACCTAAGCACTCGAACATCGCCTTTAGACTTCGACAATGCACGGGACCTAGTAATCCAAGCCAGGGTAAATGCCATTACCACTCTTAGTTCACGGCGAACCGCCGACAATATATCATTATGCGGGCGAGGAATCGGCCGGAAGTCACGGTGGCGTCCTTCCAACTCTACCTCGCAACCTATAATGGGCGAAGTTGCACCTTCAAAATCTACACCTCGTCCACTGGAAAAGATACCAGCGATCATCACCTTATTCCGTCCAAAGCTCCGTTCCACGCCCGTTTGGTAAGAACAAAAACTATTTTGTTAGTGAAAACTATCTGAGAGATGACTTTAAATTTTGGATGGAATGTTTTAGGTTTATTAAATGTAAAGAAGACAAAAATATCGAAAAGCGATTGATTGGTGAAACGTTCCATCGAAACTTAAAAAGCGGAAAAAATCGAAAAAAACATGTAGGATGGAATGAAACATTCCATCCGAACTTAAAAACGAAAAAAAATCGAAAAAATTGGGATGGAAAAACATTCTCGTCGAAAAATAAAATGTAAATTTAATCTCACACCATTTTAACAAAAATGTTCTATCATCATTGTTGCGCCCCAAGAAAAAGCATTACATTTCTTTATGAAAATTCACCCCTTGTACCCTTGAGATTGCTCAACAAGAATGACAAGTTGCTATTTTCCCTCAAAGCTGCTTACATTGGAAATGTTTTAAGAGTGTGTTTGGCAACTGAGAGTGAAAACTACTTAAGAATAAAATTGAGTTGGAATCCATTATGTAATGGAATTCACTCAAATATAATTTGATTCCAACTTACCAGATGTGTATTTGGCAAACTTTAAAAAATAATTAGAATTCAATTTGTATTTAAATTTACCCAGTCATATTGGATTAACAAGGGTCTCTAAAAGAATAGGCCAAAAGGTTAGGATATGTTTGGATTGCAAATATGGAAGCTCTAAGTAAAATGCCTGAAGTGTATGAAAATAAGTAGAGCATCCAAACACACCCTAAATTTACAAAAAGCCCAAAAGAAAAGCCCACCATATATTTACTCAAATCAGACCCTTCCTCATTTCTTCTCCATATCAAAACCTTTCCTCATTTCTTCTCACTCCAAATTCACAAAATGGCGGGAAAATCAAATGTTGGTTTTCGTATAACACCACACAAAGTTTCAGTATGCATCTTACTTCAACTCTACGCACCACCCGAACAAGTTTTAGTCCCATTCCCATTTTCAACTGTTTCTCAACATAATCGTCTTGGATTATTTTTACTCACTTTAACTAAGGTAATAATAACACAACTCAATCTCCTTATTTATTTTTTGAATTATATTATTGATGCTTTTTTTTTTTTATTAAAATTAGGCATGTGACAATTTTTTGGAGCAAAAATTGGATGAGCTAATAAATGAATTGGATGAAATTGGTGGTGTACTAAATCAATGGTTAACTGAACATTTGATGCATCATCTTTCTTCGTTTAAGTCGCCGGATGACTTGTTTAACTTTTTTAGTACATTAAGAGGTGAGTTTTTGAGTACTATTTATTTATTTTTTTTATTTGTTTGTTGGAATATAATCTTAACTGGAAAATGGAATTGTTTAATTAGGTACGCTTGGGTCACCTGATTCGACAGTTATGGATGATCAAATTATATTGGATCCGAATAGTCAGCTTGGGGTTTTTCTAAGACGTTGTTTACTTGCTTTTAATCAACTATCGTTTGAGGTACTATACATATAGTATAGTTTTTTTGTTTTTTTTGCTTTGTTGTCTATTTTTTGTAGTATTTTCAATATGTGTTTGAATTGTTAATGCAGGGCGTATGCCACCTTTTGACTAATATTGGGATATATACTAAAGAGGCTTCCTCTTCTCATGATACACGTGATGAGGACGATTCTAATAACGGCTTGGAAGAATTGGTTGATTGTGAAGACATGGATCTTGAACATTATGGTTTTGAGGAGATTATTGAAGAAAGTGAAGGTCGGACTAGGGGTAGAGAAGGTTCTATGTTTCATATCCATGTACCTAGGCCACTTCTTGAAATGGTTGAAGGTAATCTTGCATACAACTATGTTAAAGAGTATATAGATTTCTTCTGTTCTTTGTAAACACATGAATAGTGAATATTGCTGTTTTTTGGCTAATGCAAGTTACTGGTTGAGTATTATGATGATTTGAAGCCTTGATGGAGTGTGAAAATAAAACTGAAAGTGAACTGCTGCGACACATAGAGTCACACTCTTTGAATTTGTGTAGAAATAGAGACCCAACTTTGGGTTATAATTTTGGAGGGAAACCATGGGCAATCTTACATATTTAAGATGTGAAGAGCTGAAGTGAAAAAGGACAATTTCAATGGATCTACATTCACATTTAACACAGCTGCATATATCCAACAAGAGTATGAGTTAGGAATCCATAGGTGTTACAGTTGTCACTAAAATTATGGGTACAAAACGAAAGAAGCTTTTAGCTAAGATGATTATCTGTAAATTTTAGACCACAACCCTGGGGTGATTGGAAAACTGCATTATCTAAAAGGTGTTGGTTAACTGAAGATAAATTAATGATTTTGTACCCCAATGTTTAGGAGCAAGTATACTTTCCGGATAGATTATGATAATCATTAGGATTCATACTGTAGAATATACATGGTAGGGATGTCTAAAATCTGCATTCAGCAACTCTGCTTGTATGCCATATTAGAGATTTCCCCCAAATCATAAGATTTCCCAACATCATTTAGCTGGTATGGAATCTGTTTTGTTTTCATCTTAATGACCCTCGCAGTTTGGAGCTTTGCGTGTTTTCTAACGTAATACACTTTTTTAAATTGGAATCTTTACATTCAGAGATGCCTGTTTAGGTGTGGAGTTAAGGCCCGTGATGATTGTAGACAAAGGTAGTTTGTTTGCACACCATTTAACTGATGCATTACGAGCTGATGATCACCGTGGCGGGATGTTTTCACGTGATACCAACTGGCAGGTGCAAGGCTACCTAAAGAGAACAGGCTGATCTGATTGAGAAGTAAGTGGCCAGATAATTGATTGATCAGCACTGTTTCTGAATACTAAATTTCGAACCATCCGACATCGCTATATAATTCTCACGTGGATGCTCTCTGGAAACACTTCAACCTCGGTCCATATCACCATGGTTGGGAGGCTCTTATACTTAGTTTGGAAACCATAAATCCAGCCTTTTGTCCTTGGTGCCGCCAAATCAAGCCTTTTCAAAAACATCTTCATGGACCTTCCCCGTCTCTGTATTCACTCATGTCAGTTTAGCTCTTTGTCACTCCAAACCTTTCTATTGACACATTAACCAAGATTATGCATTTACGCATCTATCAATCAGCTTTTGATAGAAGAGTATGACAGGGCATCTAAAAATTCATTTCTTTGTTTGTTGTAGGCATGCCAGTTCATTTCCATTAAGTGCTTTTGAAGCTATCTTAAAACAGCTCCAAAGATTGGCTCCAGAACTGCATCGTGTAAGATTTGGAAACTGGATTCTTCATTTTTCATTTCTATCTTTTTAATTTGTGCTTCATTTCTATCTTTTCATTCTTATGCAGGTTCATTACTTACGATACCTGAATAGCCTTTATCCACGATGATTATCCTGCCTCAATAGAAAATCTTCATTCTTATTTTGATTACAGGTAGATGAAAATGCCGAGCTTCTTGATTTTTGTACATTCAATTTCCAATTATAGCAGTGTCTGCTGTGAACCTTGTTTGGTTTGGCCTTGGAGGTTAACATAATTAACATAACTAGGATACAGCTATCACCTTCTTCCTTGATCTAAGTAGTTGCTGGGTGATTAGGTCTTCCCCTCTCGTTGACAAACTTTACACTGGGTTTCATACTGATCGACTTGGATTTTATTGGAAACTAGGCTTTGTTTTTTAATGTGCATCATTTAGCATTTCAACAAGAAGCATTTTTGGTTCGACTAAATCCAGAATGGAGTTCTTTTATGTTTTTCTCCCATGGAGAACTGTCCTGTTGGTTAGGTACCAAAGTGTCATTGTCATTGTAATATATTTTTATGGAAAAATGGGGACCCAGACACTGTGTCACCATCTAAGTGTTTCTCAAGATATGTTGATTAACTAAATGTATTGCAATATATAATTTTTTCTTTTTTATAAATAATTAAAGTGCAGGTGAGGAAGGAGTTGATATTGCTCCATCTTCTTCTCCTTCAATGAGTTTTGGAAAGTATGAAACTGCCTTGTTGTGCTTGGGGATGATGCATAGTCATTTTGGGCATCTAAAGCAAGCTTTGGAGGTAAAAGTGTGGTAGAATTATGTTTCTCTTTTATTTAATATTCATTGATACGTTGTTCCTTTCCTACACTCATTCTGGTTGATAATTGATCAGGTTTTAACAGAAGCAGTTCAGGTTGCACAACAGGTATTAACAGTGGACAATAATTTGTACATTTTCATTATATTTCTTTTTGTAGTTACAACTCTGTTCCCTAAACCCTTAAATCCCCTTTTCTCTCTGAGTGTGGGATTTTACCCTGAGGCCTTTTTCTGAACCTCGCTAGGCTTTACCAGTATGCCACTGGACAGCTACAATATGTGAATTTTGATACAATATTTATAACACCTTAATAAAGATATGCACCATACAGTAGATGCTATATCTTTATAACTTCATCAGTACTATAGTCCTTGCCGAGGAGCTGTTATTTTCAATTAAAATGGATTGACTTAGTGTTGTACATGTTTATTGTTGCATATCAGATTATGTGGTACCTTTCCTAAGCATTAACAGTATTTTTATTCTAATGATTATTTCTTCAAAATCCTTAAATTTCTTGAATTAAAATGAAATGCGACCCTTATAACTATTTTAACAATATAGACCAATTACTCAATCATGTCTGTTGTATGTCTTCCTCTTTTCCTTTTCCCTCTTCCCCTTGTCTATATAAAATGACTTCTCATTATTGTTTCCTTGATCTTTTCGTTTTTGCCTTCTCCTACACTTTTACCAATATTTTTTTTTTTCCAAGTTTATTTTTTATTTTGCAAACTCAAAATAACAAATATTCTCTTCATGCAGAAAAATGATGATACTTGTCTTTCGTATGCCCTAACAGCTATCTGCAACCTGTTGTCTGATATTGGTATATCAACTGCAACTGGCATCATTGGCTCATCTTATTTGCCTGTAACCAGCTTTGCTTCTTCTCTTGCTATTCAACAGCAACTGCTTGAGCTCTTGACAAGGTCTCTTAAGAGGGCAGAGAATTTAAAGCTAACACGTCTTGTGGCATCTAATCGTCTTGCAATGGCGAAATTTGAACTATTGGTAATGATGCACATTATCCCTATGCCTATAGCCCTATATGTAAAGGATTGTTGAGACATACCTTTGGCAGAAATAAACTTCATCTTGCGTAACTTTTGATGATTATTACTTATTGATGTATCTTTGACTAATGTAGCATGTAAAGAGATCATTGCTTTCATTTGGTCCTAAATCGTCCACCAAGCTGAGAACATGCCCATCTAATGTTATCAAGGTAATCGAAGTATTTTATCTGTGTGTGTATGTGTGTGTTTGTGTGCTATAATTGATTTTTTTTTCTTGAGAATATGTAAATGAACTTCACAGTGATGGGATCGATGCAGGAGCTGAGATTAAGTTCGTATTTGCTTGGTGAGGTTGGAGTAGATGGTGCAGCGGTGACAGTTGATGGTGCTTTTAGTTCTGCATGGCTAAAGAACTTACGAAAGCCCAACTCCTCTTCAGTTTTGTTGCAAGGGAATGAACTTGGAAGTGGTTGTGAATCTTTCCATTTTGGTGGACAACCAAGTCCCATCCCTGGGTCCTTATTGCAGTTATCAGGTTCATCTTATTTACTGCGAGCTACTGCCTGGGAGCATTATGGCAGGTGGGTGCCAGTTTGGTGCTTCTCATGTTTGTGAAGCTAAATATCCCACCTCTTTTCTTTTAGTTTTTCTAACCACTTTCAAGCATTCACCACCCCAGTTAGTTTATCTTCTGTTAATAAATACAAAAGAAATTCTATTAGTGAATGATCAAATTACAAATCCAAAAGAGTGGGTCAAAGTAAGCATCTGCATGGTTTTTGATAATCAATTCCATTAAATGCCTTCTTGCTGTTTTTGATAATCAATACTCTGGACTATATATATATTACTGGTTTGATGGTTTGGTCACTCTCAGCTGGACATACTGGTGGTGTAATGCATATTCGTTACAATTGATTGAAGTGCTTGTATATGCCAATAAAATGTATTCCACATTCCACTGGTAATTTATTGATCCTTTGTGTACTGATTTTTTCCAGTTCTACTCTCGCTCGATTAAATGCATTAATCCATTCGACGTGTTTTGCTGATGCTTCCAGGTAAACTAAAAGCTCTTAATCTCACATAAGTTTAGTAGGAAGCAGTATGCATTTGTATTTGTATTTGTATTTACTTATATCTACTCAACATTAAGTTAAAAACGGCTGTGTTTATCTTTATCAGTTCTGCCGACAGGGAACTTGCATATATCAAACTTATCCGACATCTATCAATTTTCAAAGGACACAAAGGTTGGTCTTTTTGAATCAATAGTGTAGAAATACATATATGTTAAGAGCCTGTTCATGATGTTAGGAGTTGTCCGTCTACTTGGTCTTCTTTTCCTTTACTAAGTCTCTCCTGATATGTACGAAGCAATCTTGTGATTGTATTACCTGTCATCACGATCACAACAAACAGCACAAAATTTTTGATTAGTTGCAAAAGTTTTTAATTAATTCAAAGTCTTGACTCAGTTTTGAAATGGTTTATATCAGTTTTAAACCAAAATCTATATTAAGTGTGACAAAAAGTGAAAAACTTCCAAGCACAGTGTACGATTTCTGGGTTAAGTTTTTGTAGTTATTGCTACCTCACCCATCTCGTACTTTGTTTGTGGAAGCTCCTCTTACCTTTTCTTGACTAGCTGAGATAGAAATTTCCCCAAGTGTGGTGTTTGTGCATGATAGCACATTCTTGTGGTCCATATTCTCTACAAAAGTACCTTATGTTAGTTTAGTCACTTGAGTGACATTATTTTAAACATTGTCCCTACAGAAGCCTTTTCTGCCCTGAAAGTAGCAGAGGACAAATTCTTATCCGTAACAAAGTCAGGGATTCAAATGTTAAAGCTGCAGTTGCTTCATGATCGCGCTTTGCATCGGTAAGCCTTTTATTTTTCCTCTTCATGGTATGAAAGATATTCGAAGGATTTGTAATCAGTTTATATATTTTTTAATATGACATGAATTTCATCCAGAGGACAATTGAAGCTGGCCCAACGTGTATGTGATGAGTTTGGAGTGTTGGCATCATCTGTAAGTGGTGTTGACATGGGTGTGAAAACAGAAGCATGCCTTCGCCATTCTCGTACCTTACTTGCAGCCAACCAGTTCAGCCAGGTTTATCATTTTCCTTCAGTTATAATTTCTTGATCTGGAAAAATATGGTTGGGGCATTGAACTCAAAACCAATTGATGATTACTGAGGAACTTATATTCTTTTATGCAAGGCTTTCAATGTCCCATGTGGAACTATACTAAACTTCTCAGCACACCCCCTCACGTGTGGTTTCATGAGCTTAACATGTGGACAAACATACTTGGGTAATGTGGAGTAAACGAGCCTTTTGGGCCAATCACAATATCCTACTCTAATACCATGTTAAATATTGGGGCATCCAACTCAGAAGTCAGAACCAATTGGTGACAAGTAGAGAAGGCCAAGAACTTATATACTTTTATGCAACACTTTCAATGTCCGATGTGTGACTATACTAAATTTTTCAACAGGGGTATTAGATGGGTAGATAAATTTGCATATATTTTCTCTCCAATCTAATGGCCAATATTTTTTTTGCAGGCAGAGTCTGTTGCACATTCTCTTTTTTGCATGTGTTACAAATTCAATTTGCAGGTTGAACACGCCATATCTCTACTTTTGCTTGCTGAGATCCACAAGGTATGCTTGATAAAACAGTATAATCAATTGTAAGGTGGTATTCTGAATTCTGAAATATAATTGGGACATCTTCCTCAGTAGAAGTTGGCAACTGATTCCTTCATGGTGGGGGCTATGCATAAAAGTACAACTAAAGTTGTCCATGTATCCATTGTCTACATAAACACACTCACTTATGATTGCAATATAATGAAGGGTAAAACTTACATTGATTCTTAATTTTCATTCATCAGAAAGCAGGGAATGCTGTCTTAGGAATATCCTATGCATTAGCAAGCCTTTCATTCTGCCAATCCCTAAACTTGGATCTTCTGGAAGCATCAACAACCTTGATGCTTGGAGAATTGTGGCTCTCACTTGGCTCAAACCATGCAAAGCGGGCATTAAATCTTGTACATAAGTCGCTTCCAATGATTTTTGGCCATGGAGGTTTGGAGCTGCGTGCACGAGCCAATGTTGCTGTCGCAAAATGCCACTTGTCAGATTCAAGTTATTCAGGTACGTAGTATCTCCTTCTTCGGATAGTATACTGTGAAGTAAACGAGTAAAATTATTACTTACTGACAATAGACAAAATCATCTTCGGTCAAAAGCCGGAAATGAGAATAAACAGTATTTATCTATGACTCTGTACGAAACATAGGCATCTGAGGTGCAAATTGATTTTAAATAGTTTCGCCTGTTCTGCAAGTTCAAGTTTTGCCAACTGGTGGATTTGTCAACTTCTTCCATATATAATGATATTGTGAACCGAGTTCTGTCAACTGCTCGTTCTCAAATTTGACTTCCATATACTGATTTGGATTAAAGACGACTCATGGTTTAATAGTTTACCATGTAATGAGTGGTGTTATTATGGTTTACTTTGTAATATCTTTTGTGTGTGTTGTCCTATATGTTTATGCCTCTGATTCTTCTCAGTCGTATTTCCTTGGTGGTTTTTGGTACGATGTTTGCAGTTTCTGAAGATTTTGAAGCCGTTTTGGATCCTTTGAGGCAAGCTTCTGAGGACCTTGAAGTCTTAGAAGTAAGTTTGATTTTGAGTTTGCGTGTAACTTTTCTATTGCAAATTGAATATGACAGTTATTTTCTGTCAGAGATGATACATGTAAACCTATAAAAAGCGTGCATCCACTAATCATCTGTATAGCATGAATGAACTGTCGCGGAAAGCTCAAAGTAGCCAATTAGCCATAAACTTCTCAATGGCAGTTATATGTGAGCGATGATTGTGCAGCTATGTGTTTGTCACAAGCCATGTTTCTGTAGTCCTGGTCTAAGTGCAGCTTATTGGATATCGATTGCTTGAAAAGCTGGCTCTGCTTTGCACTTTGCAGTGGCTGGGAGGAAAATGATCACCGTCCATAAGTGATCTTTTCACTTGGAGACTCTGATCTAATCTGTTCATGGAGTCGCGACAGCTTGAGAATTCCTAGTTGAAGCATTGAAGTTATTTTACTTTACATACAAAATGCATGTTGTTTTTTTTAAAAAAACTTCTGTTGAAAATCACATCCCTTCAACACCGTGGAAGAAATGATGTTATTAGGATATTTATGTTTGAAAGATTTTCTAGTAATTTTCACATTCTCAGTCGTGGCTCGTCTACATTTCAACTGTTTGGTTGTTTAGTAGTGGCTGGAGCATTTGAATGATGCTAGACTGGACCTAACATAGAATGACTTGATATAGCACATCTGTAGTTGTACACTGGCAGTGGAACCTACTGCTACAAGTCACTCTTGAAGCGAAGAAGTTGATATGGCTATACTATAGCCATATCAACTTCTTCGCTTCAAGAGTAATTGAGAAATGAACTTGAGGTAGCAAACACCGTGTCAAGCACTTATTTCTGGAAGTGTAACATCCATATTATGAGAAGTAGTTAATATAGTTATATCATATAAGAAGAAATTATATGGTTTAACTTCTATCCTTTGCAGAAGTAGTTACTTATGATCATGATTAATGGTAGTTGGTGTTGGTATGCAGTATCATGAACTTGCTTCGGAAGCCTTCTACTTGATGGCACAGGTGTTTAACAATCTGGGGCAGCTAGAAGAGAGGGAGAAAGCTGCAGCTTCATTCCAGAAACATGTTTTAGCTCTCCAAGATGCAAAGAATGAGGAAGAACCACTCTCCACTACTATGTGAAAGAATCAAATGTATGCACTTGTACTAGTTTGCATGTTCGCCAGGAACGAGCATATGGCCCCAAGTTTGTGTTGCTCCAAATTTTGATCTCTTTTCTTTCACAATTGTTGCTGACAGATCTCAATTCTCATTGTTTCTGACAAAATACTTGTAATCTAGCAAGGAGAGTCAGTAGCAATCTTCTGGCATGTACGGGAGCTGTGTACTGTTTACTAGCACAGGTAGTCAGGCTTCGTAGTGGTCACCTTTTTTTAATTTATCTGTTGTACATGTAAGTGCCTTCTAGCTTAGTTGGCAAAAACTTTGGGTGATGATACTAAAGTTCCCTCTACACACCATTGAGTGCATTTTTTACACAAGAGCTTCTAGCTCAATTGGTTGTGTACCCCTCTTCTCATGGGAGAGGTTGCAAGTTCGAATCTCACCAAATGTTGGTTGAGATTTATTTCTTGTGTAATTATGTGATGGGCCTTTGGGCCAAGCTAGAGACAAGGTGCTGTTACGATGGGTGGACTGAAAAGCAAAATCAAGTCTTCATGGACAATGTCTTCATGGACAATGTGGTGGTTGGGTCTACTCAAAATGACACATTGGCGAGATTTTTCGGGGTTGATGAGCCTTCGGACTAGGATATTTCAATGTACCCGATCAGTAAAAAAGTTACTGATCTCATTTTAAAAAAAAAAGGCTTGTCAATAAAAAAAAATATATATTTGCTTGGACCAATGACATAAAGAAAACGTACAATCCCAAATGGGTGTCATTTTTCTCACTTATGAAGTCCCATCGTGTGATAAGATAAACCGACTAAAGAGTAGACGAGTCAAACAGAATGGAAATTTCCTATGGGCTTTGAAAATAATGGTCCAATAACGCGTATACGTATGCCCACAGGGAAACCTAGTAAACCGACTTAGAGTAAAATAAGGAGGCCAGGTAGGGACCACACTTTTTTCCTCTATAAATACACCTCTCCACCCATTCTCTAACACCCCTTTCCTCAAATCTCAATCTCATTCTCTCTCTCCCAACTCTCTCGGGTTCCTCTTCAAACCCTAAACCTAAAATTAAAAAAAAAAAACACACACCAGACCAGACAGCAATAACTGTCTCATCATCTCACACATATATACTAATAACAATAAACATATCAATCATCAGTAGTAGTACCAGAAATTTTTTGGAATTTTGGAATATCGAGATTTTGAGAAAGAATGTCTCGGTGTTTTCGTTTTCCACCACCGGGATACAAGAAGATATTAGAAGAAGAAAAAGGATCTGTTGTTATTATTAAGGTTTGTTGAGCTTAGAGAAATTTTCCAATGGTTTATTTATGCTCAACTTACCAAAAAAAAAAAAAAAAAAAAAAAAAAAAAAAAATCAATGTAAATTGTAAAATAAATAAATACTCTGAATGAAGTATTCATGTATTGAACATGTTTTATTGTTGAGAAATTATAGCATGAATTACTAGTTGTTAAGACTTTTGTTGGAGTTTCGATTCAGAGAAAGCATATTTGGGCGTTTGGTCTAGTGGAATGATTCTCTTGTGTTTAAGTGCGAGAGGTGGCGAGTTCGATTCTCGCAATGACCTGTTTAGTTATAGTTATCTGATGTTGTGAATGGTCCTGTTTTTCACTAGAGGTTGGTTAAGGGATTAGGAATTGACAAGATTGCGAGTTCGATTCTCGCAATGCCCTGTTTAGTTATAGTGGTTGTAGTTATCTGATGTTGTGAATGGTTCTGTTTTTCACTAGAGGTTTATAGAATCAATAGGCTATCAACTTAGTTAATAGAGTGGTTAAGGGATTAGGAATTGACAAGGTGGCGAGTTCGATTCTCTCACCGCCCTGTTTAGTTATAGTTATCCGATGTTGTGAGTGGTTCTGTTTTTCACTAGAGGTTTATAGAATCAATAGGCTATAAACTTAGTTAATCGAGTGGTTAAGGGATTAGGAATTGACAATGTGAATTGTAGATAGTTGTGGTATGGTGTCAAATGGTACGTTGATTCTTTAGGGTCTTGGTACTGGCTTAGATATCTCGTGTATAGATCACGCCCCCTGATTAATATTTGGACAACTTAAATTTACCCTAGTTTTGAAATGGTTAAGCGTTCGTGGTACAGTCTTAGTTGACTTATAGCACTTACAGATAATTTGGAATTTCTAGTTTTAATTTGCTAGAAATGTTCACTTGAGGCATACACTTGTTTAGATGTGTCAGATATAGGAAGCCTTTGTAGAGAGGTCATAGATAGAGTTGAGTGTGTTTTTGTCTGTGTTGTAAGTTTGTTTCAAAAATCAACATGGCGTGTGTACATACTCTTTTAAGCATTATTGCTTTACGTAGGAATGTTATAGGACATGATAATTGATGGGCATTCCTCTCTAGCATGATACTAAATTTATGGTGTTATGGTGCTTTGATGTTCCAGAGAGAACGAGACCAAGCGGAGAAGGAAAGGAGAAAGGAAAAGAAGCGGGAAAAGAAAGAACAGAAGAAGAGAGAAAAAATAGAAAAGAAGAAGAGAGAAAAAATAGAAAAATTGGGGGCAAATGGAGAGGTTGAAAAGAAAAAACAGAGTCACAAGGAGGAAGGGGGGCACACGGAACATAAAGTAACTCTTTGTAAGGAAATGAAAGAGTGTGAAATTGAGCAGTTGGAGAGAAGTGACCTCTCCGAAGAACATGGGCAGCCTGCCGGAATTCTAAATCTCTGCGACTCGTCTGACAGCACTCAGAAAAGCCGCAAGAGGAAGAACCGCAGCTTGCCCTCAGACGGCAACCATAACCAAAGTGAGTGTCTTTATGTTATTCTCTTTTTGGAGGATATGTTGTTTGGTCTGCTAGCTTCTCATAGTTGTACTAAAAAAGTTCTTTCAATAATGAAAGGCACCATGCTTAATTCGGCTGCCACTCCAAAGGCATAAGGATCCAGAAAAAAACTGGTCATCAAAGAGCAGTTATGCTCTACATCAGGAGGAACTGAGATCATTGCCCAGAAGATGGCTGATATTAGTTCCAATTTGACCATAAAACAGCCCTGTCTTGATTCTGGGAGAATTGAAATAGCAGTTCAAGATAGTGTCAAACATGCAGCTGTTGCAAAGTTGAGTACACGTAAAAGTATCACTCCTCAAACAGATGTGCAGTTGAGAGAGACGCTTGACAACTGGGTTCCCTCAGCTGTACAGTTTGAGCAAATGGATGCAGAAAATTTGGAATGGCTCTTTGATATGCCTCCTTCCAAACATGAAGCTAAAAGATCTAAAGTCAGCGACGGTGCGTCTTGTCGTGAGAACCCTAGCCTTTGGCCAAGGGCCTGCTACTTGCCTGAGGTTGATATATATGCGTTACCATACACAGTGCCGTATTGATCTTTTATTATAATCAGCGGCCAAAGGATGTGAGCGCTTCAAAATGATCAAAAAGCTTGCAGGACCACCAGTTTTCTGGTACTTCACATTCCCATTGTTGATGATCGGAGAGTCCCTTTGGTGATAAAATATGAGTGTTGTATATCTGTCCAATTTTTTTGATTCACCAAAGTGCTCAACTATATTCAGGTGATCAATGGGTTATGTCAAAGTTGATTACTGGTGAGAGTTCGATATTATAAGAGGATGTATTGCGATTTGCAAGAAAATGTGGGCGTTAAATGGCAAAATTTAATTCATTCTTTTTCAAAATATAAGATGTCGCCAGTTGCACTGGTGTTATTTTAATCGTTTGTAAAATGAGCCTATGATCATTGCAATCAATTTAAACAAGGTGTTTATTTGGGTAACTAATTTCGATTTAAACAAAGTTTATGAATAGGGCCACGGTATTGGCACCCCAGGGGTGTCAAAATGGTTCTCAAACCCTCAGCCCACCCGCCCCGACCTAACCCATGGGCCGAAAAAGCCCTCAAAATGAGCCTATGATCATTGCAATCAATTTAAACAAGGTGTTTTTTTGGGTAACTAATTTCGATTTAAACAAGGTTTATGAATAGGGCCGCGGTATTGGCACCCCCAGGGTGTCAAAATGGCTCTCAAACTCTCAGCCCCCACCCGCCCCGACCCAACCCATGGGCTGAAAAAGCCCTCAAAATGAGGTTTCTACACATTTGTGGGCTGGGCCTATCTGGCCCTCAAGCCTTTGAGGGGAGGGTAAGGGTCTAGACTTTGAAACTTAAGTCTTCCTTTAAGCCCAGCTTTCAATATTTATTATATATATTTTAATAAATTTTTTTACTATATATTTCATTTTAACATTAATATGCTAAAAATTACTTAAAATAACGTTTATCTATTAAGTTTGCCAACCTTATAATTTTATTATAATATTTATATTTTTTATATTTTATGAAATGATTTTAGCTGATCTTAATTGACTAATACAACTTTAACAAGTTTTTTTAGTAGTTTGAAGTTTTAATTGTGAAGTACATTCAATTTTATCATTTTTAACTAATGTTTCTAAATTTATTTTGTAAATCAAATGTATAACAAAGTATCTGGCCCTCATGTTTGGCTCTCAAGCCCTCTCGAGAGGGTTGAGGGGCAGGTAAAGGTTCAAGATTTAAGCATTGGCCCGACTCGACCCGGCCCTCGAGGTAAATGAGGATAGGGCTAGTCCGGCTCTCAAAACATGAGGGCTTTCATTGTTTGAGGGCTGAGCCAGACCGGCCCGGCCCATTTAACACCACTAGCACCCCATTATAAAATGGGACTATGCTATGGGTGGGGATTTGACCCTAACGACCCTGACCTAGCCCTGATTGACCTGACCCTAAGCCCTCACAACTAAAGCCCTCATAGAGTTTAGGGTAGGGCCGACCCATTCCTAATGTTTTCTAGGGCAGGGCTAAGGCTAAGGTTCTGAAACATAGGCCCGATCCTAATTCAGCCATCATTAGACGCCTAACTAAGCCCTAGTTATAGTTTCACACTTTCACTGTAAGTATACATACCATAATTGTTCAACTCTTTGTTAAATATTTTCAATTAAAATAGCATTGTCTTTTGTAATTTATCACTTACACCCAAAAGTACTTCCAATAACTTGTCATATATAACAAAAACTTATCAACATAGCAACCATGAAGAACAATGATGTGCTGATAAAAAAAAAAAACAATGAGTACTAGCCTAAACTGATGTAGTAAAAAAAAGAAAATATATAGGCGCAACTCTAAAACCTTTAAAGAGGACTTAGGATAGAGTCAGGGTTTTAGATTTAGACTTGTGACCCGGCCCGACTCGACTCTATATTGATTTTAAGACTAGGCCGACCCGACTTTAATATCTAAAAGGCTTTAAATGTTTAGGGCCAGACTAACTCGACTTGGCCTATTGCCCACCCCTAAGACTAGCAATCATTTTACTAGTCTCATTTTATAGGGTATCAATACCGCAGCCCACCCTTCTGATTATGAATATGGTTTCGGGGGAGATTGATTGCCTGATTGATACAAAATTTGGTGTACTTTGGGCACTCCAAATTGCAATTCAGAATAGACTTAATCCAGAGTGTTTGAAGTCCAGAGTTCCTTAGTGGACCGGGCCATAGACACACACACGCTTTGAAATAAATGATAACATTATCTCCTCCCAACAAACAAACCGCGGTTTCAGTTTCTTGTCAGATAAAATCATCTTAGGTAGCACGCGGCTAAGAGACACCGACAAGACCCTTTTAGAGTTTAGATAGTAACATTTCACTGGTTCAATCCCAATTCCCAAGCATTATTAGGTTGCACACTTTCACTTTCATGAGCATCAAAAACTCTAGGCTTAAAATCTCTCAGGATGAGTTTTCTTAATAATATATGACAGTGACAAACCCACCAAAAAGTCTATATTGTTGTGGATTTTTGTTAGAGGTCGATAATTTGATTGGTGTGTATAACAGATGTTTCTTTCCAGCACATAGCTCAATTGATATATATATATCTTGAATGTCAATTTTCCTTCTTCATAACAAAATCACATTATATTATCGTATTAACCATATTCCATACGAAGATATTTTAAGGCATAGATGCCTACTCCTATAAAAAAAAATGAGTTGCTTTTTTTTTTTTTATAGATTTTTAGGAGTTAAACCAAAAAAATATTAAAATTTTGAACCAAACCAAATACTTAACTATAAAAACACCAATCATTTTTAGGAGCAACATCAAATTTTCGACATCAAATGATGCGGTTTTGGATAAACCGCGCCATATAATCTATACAATTTTATCAAAACCGCGCCACTAAAGCCTATCTGACAAGCCCAAACCCACGCGGTTTTGGAAAAACCGTGCGATGTGTGTGGCATATTAACTTTCTTATTTATTTTCTTTCTAAATCCCTCACGCGGTTTTGGCAAAACCGCGTCATAGAAGCCCACTTAGAAGTCCAAATCCATGCGGTATTAGAAAAACTACGCGGTTTTGAGAGATTTGATACAACACTAAAGCTGGAACCAAATTTTAGG
Source organism: Coptis chinensis (assembly GCF_015680905.1). NCBI lineage: Eukaryota > Viridiplantae > Streptophyta > Magnoliopsida > Ranunculales > Ranunculaceae > Coptis > Coptis chinensis. The sequence goes on from NC_141464.1 coordinate 84,714,570, forward strand.
CGGAAAACACGACTTATTTGAATTGATTTGGTGTTTTCATCAACATGTGACTCTCCTCAAAATGAAAAAGCACCAAATTGTTGATGCTATGAAAGTATCACTCCTAAAAATGCTCTTAAAGCATTTTCTAAGAATATTCCCAATACAGATAGATATAGTGGGTTTGTGACTTTATTCACTTTTTTTTTGTTCAAAATCTTTGCCCAATACAAAAGTGAATATATATATTTTTTTTTTGGTAGGTAAACAGGGTTTTTAGAGAGGTCCCTTACCCCTTTTCATAAATAAAATAATAAGAGCTTTTACATTCTTGCATATTCCTTGCCTGTAGCATCTTCATATACAATTTTCTTAACATCTTCAGAAAATGAACTAGGTACTATCTCTATGAAGCTGAGAGTAGGAATATTGGCAGCTAGTGCGTCTGCCAACTTATTAGCTTCCCTATATAATGGCGCTATATACATGGACAATAGAAAATGCTTCCAATTTCCCTATATAGTGGTGTATATCATCCATTATGTTCTTTGCCTGCCATGGGTATTGATTTTGGTCCTTCAGAAATGAGACCACATTACTTGAGTCCGTTTGGGCTTTAATTCTCATTACATTGTGGGCTTCAGCCAACTTGATACAAAAGTGAATATGGTGATGACTATTTTCCCAAATCAAAACTAAGGTGAAATCTTCAACCGAGACAGTGGTTGAGTTATGAATTTCGGACGGAATGTTGGATTCCATCTCGTGTGTGTGTGTTTTTTTTCGGTTATCTGTGAGTGTTTTTTTATTTTTACTACCAGACAGAATCTAATATTACGTCCGAGATTAATATTCATCTTTACATTGGACAATCTCATCTTATTTTTTTAGAAACGAAGAAAAATAATATTTATATGGAAGTGAATAATAGTCGACTGCAATGGAAATGCTTTGAAATGATAAAGAAAAAAACAATGGACATATATGTCAGTACTCAGTACACATTTTTTGTGTGTAACAGTACTCAATTTTGACTCCAAAAGTCATCCACAACAAACAATCATTTCTTTGTCCAAAACGTGTCTTCTTCTCTTGTCCTTCACTCCTTCCTTCCACCATCAACACCCAACCCACCAAACTATAACTCATTATTATTAACACTTCCATTTCTCACCCCTCAAACACTCCTACATTCTCTCTCTCTGTCTTAAACTAATTTCTCCTATTTTTAATTTATTTTATTTCCTTAAACCAAAAACCCCAACAAACAAAAATTTCATTTCATTTTCTTGTTTCAAGATCATGCCTTTTTCATGCCAGAAAGAAAATAATAATTCACATTCCAAGAAAAAGTTTACAAGAGTTTCAAGATTTGTAGCTGATATTCGTTCTTCATCTAAACATGGGGAATCATTAGTTGTTCAAACTGGTTTTCCAACTTCTTTAATTGATCTTATTGTAAAGAATCGTGATCGATTGAATAAGAAAAAGACCAGGAAGAACAACAGTCAGAATGAAATTGTTGCTTGTTGTTCAGAGATTGAGGACGGGGAAGATGGGCCAGTTCTTCCTATTTCGATTCCTCTTGCGCCATTTATATTGAATGCTATTAATAATTTGTTTGGTGATGATAAAAATGAAGATGATTCTGATGAAAGTAGTAAGCAGCAGAGTTTGAATGAAGATAGTTTTGTGGATTTTGACGTTTCGAGTTCCAGTAAATTTTATAAGATATTTATTATGATGTCTGTTGTGTTAGTTCTAGCTCTGGCGACGAAAAGGCTTGTGATTGGGATTACATTGTCGGCTTTTCTACTATTTTTTATTGAATTTTGTTGTAATAATTTGATTTCTTTGTTGAAATCATGTATAAATGGATGTAAGGGGTTCATGGTTTCTATACATTTGGGAAAAGATAAAAACTTGATTGGAGTAGAAGAGAGAGTGGTGAATAATTTTGTTGGTTTTAGAGAAGAATTTGATGATTTGATCAAAGAAAAACGGATTAAAGAAATTGATTCTGAGGAGTTGGGAAAGCATGATAGATTATGTGACCTTTTGGACTGTGAGAGGAAGAGAGAGATTGAGGAAGATGGTGAAGATAATGCTGTTGAGAATGTGGAACTTGGCCGTCCGAGGAGAACTCGGAGTGCTAAACTGAGAGCTGCGCAGTTCAAGAAATTCATGGTAAAGAAGTTTGGGTCTGAATCGAAGAAGAAAAGAAAGGGTAAGGAAGGCGAGCTAGATTCATGCACGTTAGAAAATGAGAGACTCTTAGAGGGTGACATAGGGGAAGAAGATGCTGGTGAAGACAATGGCGACGACAATGAGGACGTTGATGAACAAGAAGTAAAGAAAGTGAAAGCTGCCCAGTTTAAGAAATTCATGGTGAAGAAGTTTGGAGCTGAATCGAAGAAGAAAAGGAAGTCTAAGGAATGTGAGCTAAATTCAAACACATTAGAAAACGAGAATGTAGTAGAGCGTGACATATGGGAAGAAGAGGATAATGAAAACGATGATGAGCAAGAATTAAAGAAAGTGGATCGACCTGATTCTAAAGATCTTTCAGAGGTCCATAGAGAAGTGGGATTTCAAGAAGGTTTAGGGAGAAAGGTAATTTGGAGCTCTAGGAATTTGGTACCTGTTTTGGTGATTCTCTCTGGACTTGTTTGTGGTCGAGCTTTGGCACTTGGGCTAAGCGTAGCATGGTTAGTGCTGCGAAACCTGCACAAAGTGGTAAAGATTTACCTGAAGAGATGAGAAAGATTAACACTTTACCTCCAGGCTGCAAGAGCAAAACACAGTTGAAAAACCCTGTAAGAGAAATGTTTGTATTTATTCTGTTGTTTGGGTTTTGTAAAGTTATCATGCAACCAAGTTGTATTCTTAAAGATCAGTCTCAATACAGATTCAACCTTGTGTTGACACAATGTACTCTTATTAATTTACAGATAGATTTGTTGACTTCTACTATATTTGGCTTTCCATCTTGTCATTTGGATGCAATTCTTGTATGTGTTATGAGAAAAAACATACTTCCTTGCTATGAGTGTATCTTTGTATTTATGTCATGCGCAATTGCTCATCCCCAAAACGAGACTATTGGTGAAGTCTTATTTTTACCGTCTATTGTGAGTTCTGAGGTATGATCAGGTAGCTGTGAAACTGAGAATTGCATCTATGTTGAACTCGTGTAGCCTTTCTGTCAAGTCAGTATGCTTCATCCTTCCTATCTTTAATGGTTCTCTTGCTGGCTTTGGAGATAGCTGGCCTTGATTTCATGTGTATGAACTATGAAGCTAAGCTTTTGCTTCGACAAAACTGATGCCTACCTCTTTTCTCTTGTCCATGTTCTTCATGAATTTCCTCATCTCCGTAACTTTGTCCCATTGACCTGCAGAAGCATAAAAATTCGATAGCAAGATGTAAACCTCGTGACTGCAAGGTTTTAAGTTGATCAGCTTTGTTGCTACTTGTTCCCCAAGATCAATACGAGAGTAGCTTATGGTAGCGCTAAGTAGAGTCTTGTAGGCTACAAGTCTTTCCTCAGTTGGCATACTTTCAATGAATTTCTCTGCCTGGACTAACAAACCAGCCCTGCTTAAGAGATCAACTAGGCAACCAAAGTGCTCAATGGTTGGTTGAATCTTATAGAAGCCAACCATCCTACCAAACAGAATGCACCCTTCCTCAACCAATCCTGACCGACTACACGCCATCAGAACAGAGACAAATGTAGCTTCATTCAGTTTTATCGATTCATTTTCCATGTTCTTGAACAAACTTAAAGCTTCCTTCCCATGACCGTAACCTGCAAGTCCTGTAATAGCTGCAGTCCACGCAAAAACATCTTTGTGTTCCATTTTGTAGAAAGCGAGCAGAGCCTCTTCCAAACTCCCACACTTCGCATACATGTTAATCAAAGCCGTTCCTACAAAAACATCTTGTTTTATACTTCTTTGGAGAATGTAGCGGTGAACAAGCCTACCAAGTTGCAAGTCTGATAAGCTCGCACAAGCTGAAAGCACACTGACTATAGTGTTCTCATCTGGACTCGCCATATCTTTGTCCATTTCTTTGAAAAGTTCTAGAGCCTCCTTTGGGCGACTTACCTTCACGTACCCGTTAATCATTGAATTCCATGCAACACTATCTTTAACAACCAACTCATTAAAGATTTTGCGAGCTTCGTCTACTAATCCCAATTCAACAAAACCATTGATCACAATAGTATGTGAAACGACATCTCTTTCTCCAGCCATTTCATGAAATACTCGAGAAGCTGAATCAATTTCACCACCTTTAGCATACATACTCAATAGTGCATTCCTCAAATTTAAACCACATCCAACCCCTACTTTTATAACATAACCATGTATTCCTCTACCATACTCCATCCCAGCAATATGCACGCAAGCTGACAATAAAATCACCAATGTGATATTATCAGCTCTAACTCCACTAAAAACCATTTCCTTGAACAGAACCAATGCTTCATGTCCTACATCAGGAACTGCGCTATAAGTTGCTATGACAGAATTCCAACTTGCCAAGTCTTTCTCCGGCATTCCATCGAAGCACTGTCGGGCATCCTTAACGTGTCCACTAGACCCATAAAAATGTATCAAAGAGTTCGAAATATAAGTGTCATGTTCAAGGCCTATTTTTGTGACATGGGCATGTATTTCTTTGCCCTTTGCAAGAGCACATAAGTGAGTACATGCCTTGAAAAGGGAAGGGTATGTATGATTATCTGGGATAATAAAGTTATTTTTTACATAGGAGTTATAAATGAGAATGGTATTGATGGGGCAAGAACTCTTGGAATAGGACCTAAGAATATAGTTCCATGTGAGGGTGTTCTTAACTAGACCAGTTGTTATGGTCTGGGCTAAAATTTGAGCAAGGTGTTTGATATTGTGGGATGAATGTTTAATCAATGGCAAGAGATTGTGCAAGGGGTTACTCATGATCATATCATGTGTACAAACTATTTAGTTTTGGGTCTGCTTTGTTGAGATCATCAAATATTCAGATTCCTAAAGTGTTGTATTTTTGTTGTACAAAATGTCTGTTGTGCTAGTGTTTTAGTTGAGTGTATTGATGTCTGAGGCACTGACACTAGGGGGCTCAACTCACTCATATCATGTGTACAAAATATCCAAGAATGTGAAAGTGAACTGACTGTCACCTTTACATTTCAGAATAGCATAATAGCATTCTTTTTTTTCCCCCATTTTTCTATGTACTAGATTGATTCACGCACAACCATAGAAGGATTCGTGCGTTTTGCTTAAAGCATAGATATACAATATCGTCAATTGACTAAAAAGCAAGAGGTACAATAATTAATACAATAACTTTGCTCAAAGCATAGAAATGCAATATTATCAACTAAAAAATAAAAGATACAATAATAAAAAATGGATGAAGAGATTTAGAATTATATTAAAAAAAATACTATTTCACTGTTGTGGGAGTGTAATTGAGGGTCGCTATCTTTATAATAGTTTAAATATAAATCTATTCTACAACGAAATTAGTTTTGTGCACATGGCAAATTTTAAATTGTTGAGTGAAACGGAGCCCATGAAATTGACCAATTTATTTTTTTATTAAAAAAAAACTGCAAAACTACCAAAACTTTCCCCCGTAATTGACACTATTTGCAGAAATGCCACCATGATAGATACAACACCACTAGCTCAAAAAGTTATGTACCATACTTCTATTTTCCTCAAATTGAATCAGAATATAAACTTTTTGTAAATGCATTACTCAATGTTCCTTGAAAGTAACTCATTTTTGTTCTATTTCCATTTTTATAGTAAGAATCAGAATATAAACTTTTTGTAAATGCATTACTCAATGTTCCTGAAAGTAACTCATTTTTATTCTATTTCCATTTTTTTAGTCACTTCTAATAAACAACTGTCAATTATATTGAAAGGAACTTGTTTAGAAAATGGAATGTTATATGTCACATTAAGGGGCAGCATCTTTTTTCTATTATATGTAAAGTAACATGACAATGTCTAGCTGGCAAGCTGGCAAAAAAATAATATAAACGGCTGAGATTGGTTTTCTATCTGTCGTCCATCATTTATTTAATATATATATAATATATAATATAATAATATATATAATCTCCGTCACTCACTCTCCTCCTTCCCTTTTTATTTCTTCTTCTCATTTGAGTCATTTCAAAAAAAAAAAAAAAAAAAAAAAAAAGGAGGAGAGCAACTTAAAAAATTAGTTGGTGTTGAATTTTATTGGGTGCTTCTCTCCTTTAGATCGGCCTGGCATTTCTCCACAGGTTAGGCTTTCTTTAGATCTGGGCTTTTTTTTGGTTTTTTTTGCATGTATATTGGTTATGTATGAAAAGTTTTATAAGTTTTGAGAGTGATTCATGGAAAAGGACATTTATTTATTTATTAACAAGGGAAATGAAATGTTAGAAAAGTCAATTTATTTGACTTGGCAATGTATGTACATGCAAGAAATGGAAAAATTGGATTGCCCATTATAATGGGAATGAAATTGAGCTGAATTTTAATGCATGGATTTAGTTTGGTTGATTTGGTGCATGTGAATGAATAGAGGGGTTGTATATTTGTTATGAGGAGAACATAAAAACCGACAATCAGTATTCTATGCCATCTGTAGTCATAGCTAGTAAATTCGTGGACGGGCAAAAATTCTGTACGAAAATTATTCATCAAAAATCCGAAAATTTGGATTCTAATTCGTTAAAAAATTCGGCCGAAAAAAATGTCAAACATATAATTCGTGTTTTATACGGGTATAATATATTTTGTTGCATTATAAGTTTAGAAAGTAATATTTTGCCCAAATTGTAGTGTGTTTTTTTCATTTAAAAAATACGGACCGTATTATTGGGCAATTATAAGCCTGGATCATAGAATTCGAGTATTAATCCTTAGGTTTGAAACGTTGGTCTTATTATTCGTATTATACGGTAAAACGTGTATAAAACGGAGGATTACTAGCTATGTTTGTAGTTGTGCCTTCTTTATGTGTTGCGGAGTTCATTATCTTTTTTCGTTTTCTTTGTATCTACTTATCTTGTTTTTATTTTGGACCTAACCAACTTGTATATATATATTATGATTGTCCAGTTGCATGATAAGGGGATAAGATGGTTGCACAGGCATATATTGTTGATCTCAATAAACCACTTGTCTACCAGGTTAGATTTCATTGTTTTGACCTCTTTATTTAAAATTTTCTATTTCATAATATCTTACGTTTTTTCTGGAAGTCCTATATGTGCCATTACAATCTGCTTGTTCCATTTGCTTGTGGAATTTATTTTTATTTTCATGTTAAACTTTAGATATGATGCCACCAAAAATAGTTCACTGTACAATACAAAGGCTTTGTTCAGTGAAAGTGCGGTCCAGATTGAAAGGTCTGAACAGCTTCTATGCTAAATGCTAAGTGCCTACCAAGAACAGAGACCCAGTAAGTCAAGAAGGGGAAGGCACCGTGTGTCTTTTTCCACCGCATATTGGCTTAGGTGGTCTCTAGATTTCACATTCAAGTCATTATGTCCTTCATACCAACCAAAAAAACAAAAATTATGTCCGTCATAGCCTAGACTGAATATTCAGTCACATCGTACGCCAAGTCTTTCGAGTTAACTTCTCAACTCTGTTGGTAAATGAGCACCAAATCACACCGGCTCTGTTCACCTTGCTAAAGTTCTTAATTTTATATACACTTCATTCAAAGTTACAAAGATTTCATTCTGTTCATTTGTTTCACAAGAAGCATGCAGAAGCATCTTTCAAAGGTGTTGAACATCTGTGAATTAGCATTCATGTGCCACTATTTTCAAGGTCAATAAATGCCATTCTTCAACCTATAAACAAGGAAGCACTGACATGGACACAAGCTTTGTACGGAAATATTGAAAAATTAGGATGCGGGTACTCCGAGAATACACCAATGAAATAGTATATTACTTTGCTTTTTGATAGTACATATAAAGAAGAGAAATTTTCTTGTTGGGGATTTGGGTCTGTTCCTTGTCGTAAATAAGGATTATACATTGATATGAACCGTGGGATCTTATTCATCTAACCTGTTCGTAGGTCGGCTATCTGGGAGAAGCTTACCAGGAATGGGTTCATCAGCCTATTGTCAGCAGGGAAGGGCCAAGGTTTTTTACCAGTGATTTCTGGGAGGTACCAATTTGTTCCTCTCCTTGTGCATATCCATATTTCAAGTGCATAATCATCATTTTCCTGACTCGTTGACATTGTAAACAAAACAGTTCTTGACCCATTACAGTCTGGTGGGCTATTCCAGTCATTTGGCTACCAGTTGTATGTTGGGCTGTGTTCAAATCCTTCCAAATGGGACGTCACGGTTCGAAGTTAGTCTTGTTGGTTGCTGGAGGGATACTTATATGGACATTGTTGGAATATTGTGTGCACCGCTTCCTTTTCCATATTGAGACGACGAGCTACTGGTCCGTTAATTTATTGCTGTGTCTGCATAATCTCATTCCTTTTAAATATAGCTTTATCTTGAATTAATATGAATTGTTGTATACCTGTATTGACTAAACTAATGGCAACTTGCTGCAGGGGAAATACCATTCATTATCTTCTTCATGGTTGCCATCATAAGCATCCCATGGATGGATTGCGCCTCGTTTTCCCTCCTACAGCAACAGCTATTCTTTTATATCCAGTTAGTTTTCCTACTATCATGGAAATAGTGTTTTTAGTGTTTTTTTTTATTATTATGGAAAAGTTACTAGTCAATGCCAGTGTTTTAAAAAAAAAAACTCATAAGAGACATGAGGCTTAAGCCTCAATTATATATATATATAAGAAAAAATAGCTGTGAATTCAGAAAAATGAGAAACAAGATAAAATTACTATAGCATACTACTAAAATGCAAATACTTAAGTACTTAACTAGTGAAAACAAGTCTCAAACATAGACATAGTTACAGGTCACTAGACAGTAGACACTCACTGACTCACATAGACACATCGACTTAAAGACGCTCACTGATTGACACATAGCTTTTTATGTTGAAAACATTGCAAGAGAGAAAATGGGGGTTTGATGATGGAGTTTGCTGACTTCTAACAGAATAAGGTGTTTGGATGCTCACATAACATTACATAGATTACATAGTCTTTAAAGAGCTTATTAGAGGCTAAGTTGTCAAAACAGTGAAAAAATGAAAGAAAGTAGAAAAAAATGGTTTGGCTGGGGTAAAACCCTAATTCCAGTGAGGCTGAGCCTTACTAAGCCTCAAGACGTATTCCTCAAAGTGCACGCCTCACACCATTGAGGTGTAGCCTCAAAGTATATGTGTATAAAGTCTTAAGGCTTAACCCTCATGGCACAAGTGTGCCTTGAGGCCTATGCCCCAATGTGTTTTCTTTAACCTTGGTCATTCTGCTCTTTAAAAGTGAGGAAGACTTCATGACTGCTTCCTCTCAATATAAAACCTCTCATACATTACTGAGTATCGATGTCTGATTCATCAGTATCTAATCACATCTTGTTTCTAATACTTTCTCACAGATTTTACTGTGATATACATATTATTGCCTTGATTCATTGCATCTTCTAATTCATTTTGCTCTGTCTGCTAGTTTTGGAACCTGGTCAAGCTCATATCGACTCCTACCACTACGCCTGCTTTGGTTGGAGGTGGCTTATTGGGCTATGTTATATATGATTGCACCCACTACTACCTGCACCATGGGCAGCCTTCAAATGATGTACATAAACACCTGAAGGTGAGATAAGGAAATAGAGTTATTCTTCAAAACCCTTCAGTGAAATTATAGCAAGAGTTAGTTCTCTCTGTCTTGCTGTCTCTCTCTTCTATTTTTATTTATTTTTATTATCAGTTTTTCTATATGTAATCAGCAAGAATAGATGATTCATTGGATGAATAGGGTCTTCCCTGAAAGAGACTACATGATGTAGATTACTGCAACATGGATTTTGGTCTCTCGTTCGAATTTAAACGTGCCTTGGATATTTTGTTCTCGTTTGACAGATAAAATAGCATATTTTACCTAGAGAAAAGCAAAAGGATGAAGGAATATTACAATAATATTATAAAATATGAAATATATAAATAAAAATAAGGGTTAATGAGTATTACCACCCCCCAAATACACAAAATAAAAAACACGGTAAACCCAATTTGACTTTTTCTTGTGTGTATTTGGGGGTGGGGGACCATAATTTCCCATCTAGTTAACGAAAAATAAACGAATGTTAATAAGAGAGATATAGATGAACACTACTAACAGAATGTTAATTTTCACGTATTTTGCAGAGATATCACTTGAATCATCACTTCAGAATTCAGGACAAGGGCTTTGGCATCACATCTGCACTGTGGGACAGGGTCTTTGGAACGCTTCCCCCATCAAAACCTTATGAGAAAATCAGTCAATCTAAAGGCAGCTGAAGACTACTTGACAAAAAGTTGTTAAAGATTTTTCGGTTTCTTTGTTTGAGTCAAAGGACCCTAGCTTACTGTGGAATGTGTTGCATACTTGCATGTCATTAATCAATGTGGTTCGGTAGTAAGCTTGGGAGGACAAGTAGCAGGGTACTTCATGCATTCATTATTTATTCTAGCTATATTAACTTATTTTTTCAGCCTCTCCCAGTTTCAGGATGTTGTTGGGTGTTAGGTTTTCTTTTATGTTTCAATCAGTGTGAATGCCATAAGGTTTGTTGGTCATTTTGATTCGATGGTAATTGGAGACTCAGTTTCTCTTGTAGCAGTTCCTCTCTGGTTCAACAAGTTGTTGAGTTGTGAATATACCAAGGTGAAACTTATTGATGATTTTTAAATCATGAAATGGTTTGGGTACTTGGATCAAATCCTGCAGCTGTCCATATAAGAGCTCATATCTAATTGCTATGAATAATTCCTGTGAGAAGTTAACATGTTATGAGTGAAATACAGTAACGGTTCATACTAAGAATGCGTTTGGTTCATACTAAGAATGCGTTTAACTAATTTTAGCTTAGTCTTCAGTCTTCACAAGGAAATGCAGTACAGGAGTTCTATATAATAGAGAGTTAGATTGCTAAAAGTTACTACTTCACTCAAATGAGGTAATGCAAAGAAGAACGCCAGTTTCTTCCACCTTATACAAATGACTGAAAGAAATCCTAGTGAACAACATACTCGTACAAATTTCATTTTGCTATGTAGTCTTTATTGTTGAAAATTTGTTTTGAATAGAAAAAAGTACTAATATCAATTGCCAACTAGTTTGGCTCCTTGCATGACAACTTCACAACATAAATGTGTTACTGAACTATGAAAACTTGCGAACATAAAGTTCATCTCCTTAATTCAATTAACGTACGCCTCTAAGATCATAAAGAGTTACTAATGCATCCATGTAAATCATATAAATCAGTAATAATATAAAACCATACGTTCTTAAAATAGATCAAACAATTTGAAGGTCTTAAATATCCTTAACAAATCAGTTGACAGGAGTTGAAACATCATTGCCTAAATCAGAAGCAAACTACTACGAGCTCGTACTTAAAACCTAACACGACAGTAAATTAAATATTGTCTAAAACCATAAACAAAGGACTAAATCTTTGTAACTTGAAGTCCTAAACAACGCACTCGAACACTTGACTTTTAATAAGCCAATCAGCCATACTCTGATATGCTTTTTCTGTCAAGTGAACTCCATCCCAATTTATATATTGATCTGGATCAGAACATGCTAAAACTCCTTCCATCCCGCACATACTCATTAAACTAAAGTTGTAGTCACCTCCAGTTCCGCAACATACTTTAAGAATAGACTTTGTTTCAAATCCTAAAATTCAGAAAACGAAACGAAGTTAATATTAGAATTAATTCATTAGTACTTGACATTGCTTCAGACATATTCAGTGTATAAACTTACCAAGTTGTGGAGCATTGGTAAGAACCCATTCAGCAGCTTGATAGTAATCAGCATACAATATTGCCACATTAGGGTACTCTAACCTTAACTGTTGCAAGGCATTTTGTAGATGCTGATTGTGATACATGGCAAAAGTGTTAAGACCCTTCAAACAACCTTTGTCATCGTAAGAAGTTGAATCGTTGTTTTTAAAGAGCGTAAGGTACATAGGTGAGCATCCAATTGGAAAATTCCCAGGAACAACTAATCGAGTGGCTCCAAGGTCAATCAATTTCTGCATCCAGCACCCAATATCAAAGCAATTTCAGTTAGTCTTTTGCATGCTAGCTTAAATTAATTATACGTAGTAAATCAGCAATACATAATGGCATATATCTCCAAACAATATTATTGATATATATAACTAAATCTTACCTTGGCAACGTCTCTGATGTTGTTAACCACAAGAGGCACTAAAGCAGTGGCATCCTCGATGCTTTTACCTTGTAAAAAGGCATAGTTGTAATCATTACCTCCAGTTTCGCCCACCATGAAGAGAGACCTTTGGAGTATGTTATATACATCGCAATCTACAAATAACCAATAAAATAAATAAATTAGTTATGAGACTGTACAAGTATTCAAAGTTGATATAAAATTCAATAGTATGATAAATCTCATTACTTTTAGCAGTCTCACAGAGGTTCTGGTAATGGGCCAAGAACCAATCCAGTTGAACAAGAAGAGAGCTATTGGTGACCGGTGAAAGAATTCCGTTCTGAAGCAAGACTGAAGTGTTAAGTGCTGTTGATCCTGCTACCGCAAAATTCACTCCATTACTGAATGAAACACCAGGTTTCAAGTACGGATTCGGCGTAGATAAACCAAGTGCTTGGGCTGCAAAATCATCAAATTAATATACATGGTTTTAATTTGCACACGATAATGACAACTCTATCTACAATATAAAGTGCCCAATGATATATCAACAAACGTCCAGTTTTGAATTCTTTTGCTTGGCTCGTAATTAAAAAACAGACCCACTTTATATTATGACAAAAGTATACGGTGCCTTTATACTCTATAGCCAGCCGTCTTTATTTTTTCTTTGTGTGTGTGTTTTGGACGACAACAGTCAACATATTCACCACGGACGCATGGCAGTTCACAAACCCAAGAGTATACATGCATGCATGCAACATGTTAAAAAGGAAATTTTAAATAAACATACACTTACCAACAAAATCAATCATAAGACGACCATTGGAGCATCGACCAGTGGGTTCACCAATAAGTTTCTGACCATAAGGGTTGTGAGCGCAAGGAGAGCGTGGACCAGCAGGCTCACGGATCTGATTTCCAGTATCTGAAATTGAGTCGCCAAACTGAAAAATCCCATCGTAGGTGCATCTCTGTGGCTGTGGTCTATGTGCATGTGGTCTTGATATGTGGGTACGTGGATATCTAGCTAAATCTATCTGGTCTTCGGCATCACATTGAAGAAGGGCAATAAAAAAACTTGACAGAACCAAAAAGAGAACTAAACTTGTCTTCGCCATAATTGAACTAAGATTTAATATGGGTATGGTAGAGGGTGAAGCTTGTATTTATAGACATAAGGGGTGTCCTAGTTTTAACAGGATTATACACTCATTAAAATTCGTTGTCCTGATGATGCTCGAATTCTCCCTAGATGACAATTAGGATTTAAAACTTCTACTTGGAGTAGTCGAGTGGAATATTCCAAGTAGATAATTTGAACTTTTGGGTCCAACGTGATAGACCAATTTTCAATTTTGTGACTGTTTTTCATCTCCACGACTCTAAAATCTAAATGGTTACCCACTTTGCCGAATATTATGAAGTAGAGAGAAAATCTGTGCCTGAAATGTCCATTTTTAGTTCTACCGTGTAAAAGTCTTAAAAGCAGGAAATGACACTACAACAAAACTACTACATAATGTTTGAAGTAAAATACGCGATAAAAATTAAGTGTCCTAAACCATTATAATTTTATTGATAAGTACAGAATAATAGAGACGTAACCAACATTTATGAACCAGTTTACAAATTAATGACCTCCACTGATTCAATTGTAACTATTCTCAAGGAGTTTCAAGAACTTTTTGCTGCTCGTTAAATTTGATTGTGAGGTACTTATGGGTAAGAGGATATGGTTTCTGTTGCTAATAACGTGAACTTGATTGTGAATTTGAGTGTGATGTATTTACTTGAGGTTTACCTGAGATAAAAAAAAATGAGCGGAGCTAATAATGTAAATACTAAATAGTGCTAAAGACTTGATGGATGACGCACATTGTAAAAGTGTGTTTTGGTCGTGACCTTACGAATCTAGATGACCGGGGAAGATGATGTTATAACTAAATTCGAATGATCAAATTGGTTACGTATCTAGTTCTCTGGCGAACTGGAATTAAGTTAGCAGACGTAGTTCATATTGGAATTGAGTGATTAAACTAAAGATGGAGAGAATGTGAGCATGGAGCTCTCCTCCTTTTCCTAGCCTCCTCCTTTTGCTTTTGTAGTAGTATTTGACTCTTCCTTTTCCTCAGGTCAGGTCCTCTTAATTATTAGATTTCAATGAGCTTAAATGAGTGCATAACTGATGTTATAGAATTGCTGTTTTTACTTCTATGAGCGTTATAAGACCTGGCTGAGGTCTTGGTATAAGCATAGTTCGGGATTTCGGAATTCTCGGAATTCCGATAAATCCAAAAACCGAAATCCATTAAATTTCGACTCTATTATATTCGGAATTTCGAATTCTTTTGAAATTTCAGATATTTCGACTCTATATTCGGAATTCCGGAGTTTCGTTCGGAATTATGAACTATGGGTATAAGTGACCTGGTTGAGGTCTTGGTATAATCGACCTGGCTGGGGTCTTGGTATAATTCTGTGATGAGTTGCGCTGGACACATGTATTGTTGTTTTTTAGTACTGTTCATTTTTTGCTGTCAGAGAAGAGGGTGTGCACGCACTCTTCTACAGCCAAGCCCAAGGGGCGCACGCGCCCACAATACTAGAAGTTGAAGTTGAAAAGTAGAGAAATTTCAGGCTCTATGCCTTGCCCAAGGCGCGCTTCCAATCAAATTCAGAGTCTTCGATTGTTTTCGGTCTAGTACAAAAAGAAAAGTATTTTTTCTAAAAACTTAACCTTTCTTTGTGAGAGAAATTTTTTTCTAAGTGAGAAAGACTGTGAGAGAACTAAACCAAGAAGAAAAGAGAGTGAACATTCTTTGTGAGTGTGAGTGATACATTCTAAGTGAGTATTGAGTGCTCCTCTTTGTAATCTTGTATCTAGTACATCTAATCTATCAAAGGCTCGCCGTGTGGACGTAGGCAAATTGCCGAACCACGTAAAACTTGGTCTTGTGTGAGTATGCTTTTATCTTCTCTATTTACTTTATATGCTTGTTAGTTGATATTAAAAAGTGATGGGATAGTACTTGGAGGGTGTTGAAGTCTTGTTTAGAGAGAATGATCAATCCTTGTGTAGGGTTGTGCATTTATCTTCTCTATTTACTTTATATGCTTGTTAGTTGATATTGAGAAGTGATGGGATGGTACTTGGAGTGTGTTGAAGTATTGTCTAGAGAGAATGATCAATTCTTGTGTAGGGTTGATTTATTTGTAGTGGATAACGTTGTTTCCGCAGTTGTTTATCCACAACATGTATAATATACATTGGCTGTGTATATTAGTCTCTCACACAGCCCCCTCTCATTAGGTTGTTCTTATTATGTAGGACAATCTAATGAGAAATTAATACCACACGTGGGAAACACAAGGGGTAATGACTGAATATGCAAATGATGTCGCTTTGACAAGTATTGAATTGATCCTAGAAGTGTGGGTCCTCAATTAATTAGTAAGAAGATTGTAGCTCAAGAAAGCATTCTGATTTCTGCACTAAATTGATACTAGAAGTATAGGTTCTCAATTAGTGAGAAAGTTGTAGCTCGAGAGAGCCTTGGAACTTGACTGAGCGTCCTACACCAAGTTGATCCTAGAAGTGTGTGTGTATATATAATATATATATATATATATATATACGGTTAGGCTAGGATGACATTCTTAGCGTGACATACTTAGAGTGACATTCTACTGTTCACGTCCTTAAAGCCCAGCCCATGAACCAACAAAACACAAAACAGAAATTTGTTTACAAACCTTCGTCAAACAGTGTCCGAAACCGAAACCAAACTCCAAAAACTCCACACTCCAAACTCCAAATTGATCACCCCGGCATCTCCCGTCATTGCAAGCTTGAAGGACAGGTTAGTTACTTCCCTTGTTTTAGTTACTTCCCTTGTTTTGATATAGTAATGGCTATTGTATCATTGTTCACGACATTTGATGATGTAGAGTGTAGACTGTAGTTGAACAATACCAGTTTATGGTGTATGGACTAAAGCTGCTAGAATTTTTCAATGGGGTGAAAATTTGGATTATTTGTGAATTTTTAGACTCGTATCCAAATTGAAAATCAGCTGCTAGAACGCTTTCAATGGGATAAATTTTTTGATGATTGAGTTTCAACTCAGTTAGTGTTGCTAGAACGCTAAGGAGACTGGTGTTTCAACTCAGTTAGTGTTGCTTGTTACGTTTTCATTCTTTACCAATAAAAAAAACAAGTATTTTGCTCCAGCTGTCAAAGTGACCTAACCCTCTATTTTCGAAACTTGGGGATCACATTGTTAGCCTTATACGGGGGTTGTTTGATCATTTTGCATGGTGTACCCAAAATTAAATGTGCATGGTTGTGCTTATGTTGAGGGTTTTGCTTATTATCTTTGCACCTTGGCGCCACAAGTAGGACAATGTTGTAACTCCATCCACAAATTCTTTTGCGGCAACTCGAACTGAAAGTGAAGTTTCCATTTGGGCAAGGAAGATAAAGACTGATTCATTTATTCACTGGATCGGCATGCTCATTTTGAGGTTGTTGTTGGTGTGTGTGCTTTTAGTGGTTATCTGTATTATCAAATACCTAATTAAGGTGATATATCAACCTCAATTAGGCAATCTGTTACAAAAGCACTATATGATCTAGCCTGCCCGTCACATATGATCCAGCCTTAAGAAAAATTGATAATGAAAGAATTAACAGTTTCCAAATCAATCAGAAAAGCACCTGGAGATTTACAAGTGTCAAAAATACAATGCATTCCCACAAAGGAATAAGCTGGTTCAACCTTCCGAAGTAGATGGTCAGAATCACTTACACTCAAGCTGAAACTTGTATGGTGACTAAAAGCTTGGTTGAAGTCACGTAGATCCTACATTGAGGGGCACAAAATTATTATATACATGACAGAGGAAAATACAACTGCTATCCACAGATTCAAGGAAGAATAAAACAACATGTTAGTCAAAGTCTTGTCAATGGAAGGATTCTGATGAAAACACACGTACATGTAACAATGCAGACATACCCTGCTAGAGCTCCAACTTTCTCACCCCAAATCTATGTCCTACTGGAGCATGTGAGAAGCATTGTTTACACTTTATTAATAATAATCAAAATAACAAGCATAATATCTAATAATTACATGTGAGAAGCATTGTTTACACTTTACCTGTGTGCATGTGTCAACGAAACAAGGGAGATTGTCGTACTAGCATTTCTCCCTCTAATAGGGCTTCAATAACTTCAAACTCAGCACCCTTATAGCTTACCTAGTAAGGAATCGAAACCTTGGCCGGCACGGCAACACCACTCCACTGTTTTCTCTTTTTTCCTTTTCATTTACTTGTTATTGATTTCTCCTTTTTAGGGCATCGGGGTTTAGATGAGCAGCTAGAGCAAAAAATATCCCGCTTAAATTTTCGTTATTTCCCGCTTAAGTTTTTGTTATATTTTTAGCAAAGTGATTTTTGTTTTTGACAATTTAATTATTTTCCCTTTTTGTTTATCAACTCTATAACATATACACAAGTGTTAGAAAATATACAATAAACGTTACATAATATTTACCAACGGATACTTGTATTGCTAACGGTTACTAAATGTTGGTGCATTAACTAACCGATGTATGTGTTGGTAATGAAAAATCCCAATGGTTGCAAAATAGCCCAAATGGTGTAGTGGAGGGGATATTAGAACAACTAGTAGAGCACCTATGCTCACAAATACTATCGGTGACCTCCAATCCAATGGTAGGGAAAGTTTAAACTTTGACTGCCTATTGAGAAAAATTATTGAATTATTGGTTAAAGTATATATCAGTTTAAGATTATAATGTAATTTCATATTGGTTATCCAAACAAAAATTAAAGAGATAGTAAACTCGTTCAAGCATCTTAAACATTGAAATAAGACGATCCTTTTAATATAACCTATTACAAATCCATACTTAAAACAACATAAACCACCAACAGTCATTTCGAATGCGGTTTCTCAACCTCAGTCCAAAGCACATTAAATAAGCTTGATCGATAATAATTACAAATCAACTCACTCAACATATCCTCTATTCTACTATAATTACAAATCAACTCACTCAACATATCCTCTATTCTACTATAAATACACTCATTTGTGAAAGCTTTTCCAAATATTCATTATTTTTATTTAACTATGCATCAAATACTTGCATTCTAAATAATCAAAGTTGACAGCCCTCAAAAATTGATACCCCCAAAAAAACAAAAGCTCGTTTCACTTTCCTCTGTTTCAATTCCTGGCTAGTTACAGCTTCAATGTTTAAATCTTTATTCATTCCAGTAGTCAAGCGTTCATCTATCATATGCTGTTCTACATCATTTAGAAATCTAAGTTTATTTATAACAACCCCATGGACAAGAGTCGTTTCTTCAAATGCCCATTTGAAACTATTAATATCATCTTTTGTTCCAAATCTCATCATTTCATCTAAAGCATATTCTTTTCAACATTTAAAGACTGCCCCTTTTTGTTCTTCAACCTCATTTTGCTTAGAAAGTTCGACAGAGGAGAATTGTGTTGGTTTGGATAAGGTTTATGAAACTATTATGGGCAATTGTAAGCCGGAACAATGTATGGATGGGGCTCTTGACTTGGTTGGTGTAAAATTAACTACGGAATTGGTAAACGAGGTGCTTCGGAAACTTCATTTCGAGGAAAAGATTGCGTTTAGATTTTTTACGTGGGCGGGTCATCAAGAAAACTATGCACATCAACCTCAGACATTTAATGAGATGATTGATATATTGTCCAGCACAAAGTATAAGGTAAAACAGTTTCGAATAGTTTGTGATTTACTTGATTATATGAAGAGAAATGACAAGAATATGGTGCCTGTTGATGTGCTTCTTGTTATATTGAGGAAATATACGGAAAAACATCTGACACATCTTCAGAAATTTACGCACAAGAAGAAAATAAGGGTAAAGACTCAGCCGGAGATCAATGCGTTTAATTTGTTGTTAGATTCTTTGTGCAAATGTTGTTTAGTTGAAGAAGCCGAAGGCATGTTTCAAAAGGTTAAGAGCAGGGTGAAGCCAGATGCAAACACATATAATATCTTGTTCTTTGGGTGGTGTAGGGTAAGAAATCCTATGAGAGGAATGCAAGTATTGGAAGAAATGATCAAATTGGGTCATACTCCTGATAATTTTACTTATACTACTGCAATAGACACATTCTGCAGAGCTGGGATGGTGTCTGAGGCAGTTGCCCTCTTTGAGTTCATGAGGACTCGAGGTTCAACAATGTCATCACCCACTGCTAAGACTTACGCAATCATGATTATTGCTCTTGCTCAGTCTGATAGAATGGAGGAGTGCTTTAAACTTATAACAGATATGAGCAGTAGCGGTTGTCTTCCTGATGTTTCAACCTACAAAGAACTCATTGAAGGATTGTGTTTAGCTGGAAAGATTGAAGACGCTTACAAATTTTTGGAAGATATGGGGAGCAAAGGATACCCAGCTGATATTGTCACTTATAACTGTTTCCTTAAGGTTCTTTGCAACCTCAAGAAGGCAGATGAAGCACTTAAGCTTTATCTGAGAATCATTGAAGTGGGTTGTGTGCCTAGTGTACATACATTTAATATGCTGATAGCAATGTATTTTGAGGTTGGCCAACCAGATGGGGCATTTGAGACTTGGGATGAGATGGAGAGGAGGGGCTGTGCACGAGACATCTAAACTTACTGTGTAATGATTGAGGGGTTGTTTGCTTGTAATAATGTAAAGGATGCTTGTTTTCTTTTGCAAGATGTGGTGAATAAGGGGATGCAATTTCCGTAGCGGAAGTTTGACTCATTTCTTATGAAGCTTTCTGCGGTTGGTGATCTCCAAGCTATCCATAGACTTTCAGAACATATGAGGAGCTTTTACAACACTGCCATGGCTAGACGCTTTGCTCTTACCCAGAAGCGTAAGAGTATGAGTATAAGAAGAAACTAAACCAACATTTCTAAATGCAAACTCCCCTTGTTTCCAAATTTTTGAGGAATGAAGAAAGCGGTTGTGCCACCATATGCAAGCTTTCACCGCTATTTTACTAGTTGATGAGTATTTGTTTACTGGTAAGAACTATAAAGTAACAAATGCTCTTGCATTGCAGCTTCTCACAGCAGTTATGGTGCTGGAGCATGACTAAGTTCAAACAAGTTCTGCTTTTGGTAGGCCGTCTAATGCTATTAAATTCTTCAGGACTCGGAGCCGGTTGATTCACCTTTGAAATGCAGCAATTGTGTGTGCAATGAATGCAATCAGGAAATTCGAATATATTTTGGGAACAAGACACCCTACTTGTGGTTCTGCAAACTATGTGATGAGAGAGATTCTTTTTACTGCTCAGCTTTCTGACCATTCTTTAAAGTCTAATCATTACAAAGAAGTTCTTAACTCTGTAGCTATTCATCTCTGACCTGTTCCTGCACCAAAGATCAAGATCTGTGCCAGAGAAAACCTGGGATTGCAGGCATTGGAACCCGTTTTAGAGATCATGAAGGTAAATTTCAAAGTGATTCTTAGATGAAATATTGGCATTGAAACAAGATACAGTGTTGAACTACATGTATATAAGTGGTTATTAGAAGATGCTTACCTTTTTACTTTACTCGTGATTGTCTTAAGCCAGTCATTTCAAATTTTACTTTAGTCAAGAGTTATTAACTAGTAATTGTTAAATACTCCTGGCAGGTCCGATGTATTATAAGAAACATAGTTAGAGATTGGGCATCAGAGGTACTTATCCATCTCTATTTTTTCATGTGGGCCTCAAGGCTTTTATGTCCCTTTTTTCATTTCCGTTATACTATGCATATTCATTGCAGGGAGAGAAAGAACAGGATCATTGCTACACTCCTATTCTTGAAGAGCTTGATCGCCTATTTCCCAATCGATCTAAAGACAGGTATTCTAGTTTGATTCCTACTGTTATCTTTAGAGAACTATGGGAAACTGTTGTCTATTTTCCAAAGCATGTGAGCACATAATTTATTTATTTATTTTAGTTGACTAATTGAATAATTTTTATAGTCCTCCTTGCTGTTTAGTTCCTGGTGCTAGACTTGGGAGATTGACTTTGGAGATTTCATGCCTTGGTTTGTATCTAACACTGAATCAGTAGTAAATGGAAATCATCTTTTGCAATTTCCTTATAAATGGCTGTCTCTTTTATATTTCTAAACAGGTTTCATAAGCCAGGGAAATGAGTTCTCATACTATATGATGATCTGCTCTATGTTTATTCTAAACCAGTAAGAAGTCTGTGATTTTTTTTTTTAAAAAATATCTCCTTTGTATGCATCTTCTATATTTACATGGATTCCACTTTCTTTAAAACTGTTATTTTCTTTCTGTCTCTCTCTCCCCCCAGTAGCACTGAAACTGTTGGGGAGTGGACAGTTCATCCTTGGATCCACAGCAATTGCAATTCTCTTTCAGACAATGACCAACTTTGGGCCGTTTCATTTCCAGATATTCACCCTGCCAGGTATTCATACAAGCTTTCCTGAGGTTTCATTCAATCTCTGCTGTATATCAATATCCAAATACAATTCTTTAGGAAGAGGACAATAAGAAATTAAATCCAAATTGATATTGGAAACCAAAAAATTATTAGAAAACATCTGATCAATCCAAGTTAGTCTTCTCTGAGATAGCATACTTCTTGATCAAAATGCCTTGACGAATCAATCCACCTTTGAAATTTAAGTTTGGAAACCTGTTGAGGGCCACTTTTCTCAAAAAGCCCTATTTGCTTGAGAGAGGCACAACAATGTATATGAAAAGGACTGGTTGTGGGGCAAACACACTAGTGGCTTTACTAAGAGACACTCACATAAGGACAACCAGTTCCTAGTGGCTTTACTACGAGATGCTTGCAGATCATCTCATATTGAAATGGAATATGTAAATTATAACATAAGATTTTAGTTTCCTTTTTTTTAAATGAAAATGAAACTTATTAATTTTTCTTAGCCATTATGATAGAAGGCATTTTCAAAAACTTATTTTACAAGTCATATTTATTCTTTAGCTGGTTAACTTGCACTCCTTTGGTGTATGTCCTTGTAACCTAGTCTAATACATCTTCACATTTTTTTTATTCTGTTGTTAAAAAGAACATAAACATACACGTAAACATAAGAGCCCAGGATAGTAACTTTTGACTTACTTTTGTGAACAGTGCGGCATTACTGAAGGGTTTTCTATGTGTGGTGGGGACTTTGTTGAAGTATACAGTGATTCAAACCAGGAAGGTATGCCACATGATGTCGTCTTTTTCTTAATTTTGTAATATATTGCGGTATTGCCTATTGAAGCTGTTATTTTTTTTTGTTTGATATGTAATTTTGTAATATATTGCCTATTCAAACTGTTAGGAATTTTTGAGCACTATGAAAATCCAATGTGGCCAACCTATCCTGATTTCACCTCTGCAGTTATCTCTTAATACATGTCATTAACTTACATTTTGTCTAAACTAAATGTTTAAATTAGTGATATATTGGTGAGGCGCTCATAAATCCTATGAAACTAGGTCAATGGGACTAACTCACAGACCTCTCTCAGCAGATGCTTCTTTACTTCATTATATGAACTTTGAAAGAACACAAACATCAGTTTTTGTCTGGATTGTTTAAGACTAATGATGAGTCCTAGAATGACTTTTTTTGAATTCTGTGAATCGAACAGTCTGTACCCTGCAACACTGCCTCTGGGTGGATAGATGACGTATCTGAACTTGGTTACTGTTTTCCAGTGGTGTGTGCCATGGGTGTGACTTGATCCCACTTAAGGTATCATGAATGTGGTGAGGTGTGTACCTACCATCAGTTTGACCAATGATCTATTTCCAGTCTCTACAGTTTGAGCTTTTAGAACGACTGGTTCCCAACATGGTATCAAAGCAGTTTGAACCTAGGAGGTTGCAAGTTCAAGTCTGCTAAGTAGTTTTTACTAATCAGAAGTTTATTCAGCGGGATCTCTTGTTGTGTGTGCGTGTGGGGGGTGTTGGTTGACAGGCACCCCATTTGTATGTGTGATGAATCTTTCTTATATCTCTCTTAGGACCTGTTTCCTTTTATCTTTCTTTTTTTCTTTTATAAAGCAAGTAGCAAGGTTCCCAAGGTCAGGGCAGACCCTTGAGTGAGATTATAGAACGTCAACTATGCATGGGAACTTATTCTTTGGCTTCGGTGGTAAAATCATATGCTGAGTTCAGGGTCGGTTAGTATTTTGTAATTTTTTGTTTTTTTGGGTAGCATATATGTGGAGTCATTGTTGATAGTTTGTTAATTGATTGATTTAATTAGTATGATTGTTTTTTTGAGTTCATTATTTGTTTTGTGATTTTTTTGGAATTAGAGGATTTGTGGAGCGGCACTAGGAAATTATTGAGTGAAGTCATCGTCACTAAAGCTTGTTATTGTATTTTGAAGATTCGGGATTGTTTGGAAAATCGTATAGAAACTTGTAACCCTTAGTAAATCTGAATTTGTAACCCTCAAAACTTGTAACCCTTAGTAAATCTGAATTTGTAACCCTCAAAACTCTTTTGAAGTTATATGTATGGTTCAATGAATATAATATTTTTTTAGGCATTTGATTATGTTTATTTTACTCGTCAAATGGTATGAAAAAGCATTGGTAATTTTATTTGCTTCTATATGAAACCAGGAGGTTCAGGGCAGGAAAAAAATTAAAATAATTTTTTTTACCATATCAACACATTAGTAACAATTGTACACCGTTGCAAAGCAAAAAATAAATGTTAAAGCATTTATCAATAATTATTACAAATCAAAATGCGCAATGTTTTTTAATGGTTAGTAATTATGAATCTGCAACGGTTAATAACAGTTGGAAAATTTGGTTTGCAACGTTTTTTAACAGTTAGTAATTGTCACTCTGCAACGGTTAATAACCGTTGGAAAATTTGGTTTGCAACGCTTTTTAACTGTTACAAATATTTCCAACACTTTACCCACGCTCTATTTGCAATGCTTTTTAAGCATTGCAACAATTTGTCGTTAGTAATAGCCTGTTATGATGTAGTGGCGTCTATGGTATTCAGTCATTTTGAAATTTGGGTCATGACATTACCACTATATTTTTCGTTTGTGCATGATCACTTATACCTTGAAAGAATATATTTGAGGTACTAATATCAATTGCATGTGTAGGCAGCAACATCCTAACTAGTTTGGCTCCTTGCATGACTAACTTCACAACATATCAGGCGCGCAACTCGCAATTCACACACCCAATGAAATCAGGCATGTCATCTTAATTGTATCTACTTGACCCAAGAACCTCTTTTGGCAACTTCAAACCAGTACCGCAGTACGTCTTTGTGTAGAATGGTCAAGAAATGTGTTACGGAACTATGAAAACTTGCGAACATAAAGCTCATCTCCTTAATTCAATTAACGTGCCCCTCTAAGATCATAAAGAGTTACTAATGCATTCATGTAAATCATATAAATCACTAATAATAATGTAAAACCAGTTCTTAAAATAGATCAAACAATTTGAAGGTCTTAAATATCCTTAACAAATCAGTAGACAGGTGTTGAAACATCATTCCCTAAATCAGAAGCAAACTACTATGAGCTCCTACTTAAAACCTAACACGACAGTAAATTAAATATTGTCTAAAACCATAAACAAAAGACTAAATCTTTGTAACTTGAAGTCCTAAACAATGCACTCGAATACTTGACTTTTAATAAGCCAATCAGCCATACTCTGATATGCTTTTTCTGTCAAGTGAACTCCATCCCAATTTATATATTGATCTGGATCAGAACATGCAAAAACTCCTTCCATCCCGCACATACTCATCAAACTAAAGTTGTAGTCACCTCCAGTTCCGCAACATACTTTTAGAATAGACTTTGTTTCAAATCCTAAAATTCAGAAAAAGAAACGAAGTTAATATTAGAATTAATTCATTAGTACTTGACATTGCTTTCGGACATATTCAGTGTATAAACTTACCAAGTTGTGGAGCATTGGTAAGAACCCATTCAGCAGCTTGATAGTAATCAGCATACACTATTGCCACATTAGGGTACTCTAACCTTAACTGTTGCAAGGCATCTTGTAGATACTGATTGTGATACCTGGCAAAAGTGTTAAGACCCTTCAAACAACCTTTGTCATCGTAAGAAGTTGAATCGTTGTTTTAAAAGCGTAAAAGGTACATAGGTGAGCATCCAATTGGAAAATTCCCAGGAACAACTAATCGAGTAGCTCCAAGGTCAATCAGTTTCTGCATCCAGCACCCAATATCAAAGCAATTTCAGTTAGTCTTTTGCATGCTAGCTTAAATTAATTATACGTAGTAAATCAGCAATACATATATCTCCAAACAATATTATTGATATATATAATAAAAAATCTTACCTTGGCAACGTCTCTGATGTTGTTAACCACAAGAGGCACTAAAGCAGTGGCATCCTCGATGCTTTTACCTTGTAAAAAGGCATAGTTGTAATCATTACCTCCAGTTTCGCCCACCATGAAGAGAGACCCTTTGAGTATGTTATATGTCTCGCAATCTACAAATAACCAATAAAAGAAATAAATTAGTTATGAGACTGTACAAGTATTCAAAGTTCATATAAAATTCAATAGTATGATAAATCTCATTACTTTTGGCAGTCTCACAGAGGTTCTGGTAATGGGCCAAGAACCAATCCAGTTGAACAAGAAGAGAGCTATTGGTGACCGGTGAAAGAATTCCGTTCTGAAGCAAGACTGAAGTGTTAAGTGCTGTTGATCCTGCTACGGCAAAATTCACTCCATGATTGAATGAAACAGCAGGTTCACCAGGTTCCAGGTACGGATTCGGAGTAGGTAAACCAAGTTCCAGGTACGGCTTCGAGTAGTAAACCAAGTGCTTGTGCTGCAAAATCATCAAATTAATACACACGATAATGACTAAACTGTATCTACAATATAAGGTACCCAATGATATATCAACAAACGATTAATAAGTGTCTTAGGGAAATCCATCTTGTGGTAGTTCAGTTATGGGTGCCAGTATTCTTGGGAGGTTCGTGTACCAAAAGCCTCCAAAGAATAGAGACGTTGATGTTTGTGAGAGCTCCTTTAATCCAATCCATCCAAATACTATTAAACCCAAATTTATTTAAAACAGCACACATATAGAAATTCTCCCAGTAGCTTTATCTTATGACTCCCCTCAATCTGGGTATCGTTTTTTGTCCTAACTTTCACGTCTGGTTTTGAATTCTTTTGCTAGGCTCGTAATTAAAAAACAGACCCACCTTCTTATGATTATGATTACGAAAAGGTTACGACAACAGTCAACATACTCACCACGCATGGCAGTTCACAAACCCAAGAGTATACCATGCATGCAACATGTTAAAAAGGAAATTTTAAATAAACATACACTTACCAATAAAATCAATCATAAGACGACCATTGGAGCATCGACCAGTGGGTTCACCAATAAGTTTCTGACCATAAGGGTTGTGGGCGCAAGGAGAGCGTGGACCAGCAGGCTCAAGGATCTGATTTCCAGTATCTGAAATTGAGTCGCCAAACTGAAAAATCCCATCGTACTTGCATCTTTGTGGTTCTGGTTGTGGTCTAAGGGGGCGTGGCTGTGTTCTTGATCTGTGGGTACGTGCATCACATTGAAGAAGGGCAATAAAAAAACTTGACAGAACCAAAAAGAGAACTAAACTTGTCTTCGCCATAATTGAACTAAGATTTAATATTGGTACGGTAGAGGGTGAAGCTTGTATTTATATAGACATAAGGGGTGTCCTAATTTTAAAAGGATTATACACTCATTAAAATTCGTTGTCCTCGAATTCTCCCTAGATGACAATTAGGATTTAAAACTTCTACTTGGAGTGGTCGAGTGGAATATTCCAGTAGATAATTTGGACTTTTAGGTCCAAACGTGATAGACCAATTTTAAATATTGTGACTGTCTTTCATCTCCACGACTCTAAATGTTTCCCAACTTTGCCGAATATTATGAAGTAGAGAGAAAATCTGTGCCTGGAATGTCCATTTTTAGTTCTACCGTGTAAAAGTCTTTAAAGCAGGGAATGACACTACAATCCCTTCTGTGTTGCTAACAAAAGTACTACGTAATGTTAGAAGTAAAATACGCGATAAAAATTCTATCCCGAGTAGTACTAGACTTGGCCAACAAATCTGCCGCTCTATTCTTTTCCATATACACGTGGGACACACTAACCGCCTCCAGATGGCTTCCACTGTATCGAGGCAGTACCAAGGACTTACCTCCTGTCTGTTTATCACTTGGACAGCTCTTAGAGAATTGGATTCAACCAGAATCATATTACAGTTCACACTTAGAGCTGCCAGAAGACCCGCCTCTATTCCTTTTATCTCTTGGATAATCACCGAACGTAAGTTCACATTACCCATGTATAAGAGTATAGGAGACCCCTCATGGTTCCTCAAAATACCACCATATCCGGCACAGTCTTCAGTCACCGATCCATCAGCATTAATCTTGACGAACCCAAATAGTGGTTTGGTCCACTTAACTAGCTCATACGCTCGCTGCCTTATGCTGATCTCAATTCCAAGTCTCTTAATCAAATTCCTTTGTCGCCGACGAGGAGTCCTCGATGGACTTGATAACTTCGCTGCAAGTAAGTTTTCATCTTCTCAATGATGTATCTGCTAATCGAATCAGCAGTGTGAGCTTTGTTCCTAAACCTCCTGCTATTCCTCTCGTTCCAAATCCCATACACAGTTGCACAAATCATAACTCTGATTATCTCACTCGAGATCCGGGCCGTTCTAGTTATGCTAAAACCGCCACTCGGCCAGAGGATTCGCGCACCACTCCCAAACGTTAGTTTGTCTTTGACCACAGCCCAAATCTTTATTGTGAAAGCACAATTGAAGAAAAGATGCTTCAAACTTTCTGGAAGGTGCTTGTTACACAAACAACACTCTGAATGAGAGAGAAGTTTCCTATGAATCAGCCGATCTTGGGTTGCCAGGCATCCTGCAAATAGTTGCCAGGTGATGAAAGAATGCTTCGGAACATTGTATTTGCCCCACACCAATTTATACCAACCAACCTTTTCTCTCATCTTCTTGATGGACATATAAGCTGACTTTGTGGAGAACCTACCTGAGCTTGTAGCAGTCCACACTACCAAGTCTTGAGCCATATTGACGTTGATGGAAGTCTGCAAGATTTTTTATTTTAACTCACCGTCTGGCAAGTTGAGGACCTTATCGTTCCAAGTACCGTTCGTGATCAGATCACTCACTTTAGCATCATCTGGTTCATGGATGAAATTTCTAGCTTGTGCATTGTGAATAAGCAACATAGAGGATATCTAAGGATCATGCCATAAACTTGTACCTTCCCCGTTAGCAATCAAGCATCTAATATACTTTCGAGCAATCTTCCTATGTTTCAGGATACTCCTCCAAACCCACGAACAATCCGAAGGAATCTTCATAGTCCAGAAATGTTTCTATCGAATGTGGTACTCCCAATTCCACTTCGTCCACAGAGTTAGTTTCATCCTTAGTAGCAACCTTGAACACCAACCCACAGTATGCTGCTTTGTTCCATACCCTAGGATCAATAATACTCAGCCCACCTTCCTCTTTATGCAACCTCAAAGTTGCATGACTAGCTTTATGCATCTTCACTTGCACAGAATCTCCAGACCACAGAAATCTGTTACAGAGTTTAGCAACCTTGTCCAAAACACCTACTGAAAGGATAAAAGTCTTCGCCCAATATATATGAAAAGAGGATAGGATAGACTGTGTGAGCTGTAATCTGCCCACATAAGATAAGGACCTGTTCTTCCAGTTGGACATTCTCATGGTGATTTTTTCAATCAATGGCAAGCAATCCTTGGTACTGATTCTAGCTGTAGTGAGCGGCAACCCCAGACATTTGATGGGAGGGGTGGCCAGTTGAACCCCCAATAAGCGTTAAGTCTCTACTGGTCGCCTCAACTTGGTCCCCACTCCCATTTATCTTTCGACATTATGATCTTCAGATTTTAACTGCTTAGCAAGCATATATTGTAAAGTTCCCATTTTACTTGGAAAACATTTACATGCAAATTAATGGAAATGAAGAATTAAAATTAAAAAAGAGTTCAGAAACAACAGAAGAAAAGATTTCATTTCGAAATCAGAAAATTTATTGCTATAGAAGTTTATTTTTGGTAACCTAATATATAGCAATTTTTTTCTTTTTTTTGGGGGTAAACTAATATACATCAGGGTTTTTTTTTTTTTTTTTTTTTTTGGTAACCTAATATACACCATTTTTTTTATAACCTAATATAAAATGTCTCTGACATAATCATGTCAGTATTTGAAACCTGGAAAATGTCGACAATGTGCTGCACGGTCCCCGAAAGAATCCAATCTACTCGTTTTGCAAACAGGGCATAAACCACCGTCAGAGTACAAATGAATCATGAGATGGTACCGGAGAATAGAACGATACTCCACCGGCGACGTACACTATTCAAGTTCCTCCATCGGAATAACAAGTAGAAAATCCTTTACGTGTTCCGACTGCAAACATCCCATGACTACTTTTTGACGACCAGATAAATCAAACTCCCTCTTGAGACCTGCAACAATCCTACCGTAGAACGGTTCTGCCAAAACTTGTTGTGGTTTTGAAGGGACGTTAACATTTACAACCAGAGAATTGAGGTCAAAATCGGGTAGGTAGAGACTTAATTAATGCACTGCTAGCAACATCAAGAATCTCATCCAAAGACACTGGACCACAACTCCTAAGAATGTGGTTCTGAAGCTTAGAAGTCTAAAAATGGGATGCCACAAAAGCAAATGTTGAGACATCAGCGGCACAATAAATACCTAAACCACCCAGAGGTAATGGGAGTGTCGATAAACGCCACTCCAAATTGCCTCAGACATCAGTTTTTTTTTTTGATAACATAATATACACAATTTTTTTTTGGTAACCTAATATACACCATTTTTTTTGGTAACCTAATAAAAAATGTCTCTGACATAATCATGTCTGTATTTGAAACTTGCAAAATGTTGACAATGTGCTGCATGGTCCCCGACATAATCCAATCTACTCTTTTTGCAAACAGGGCATAAACCACCGTTAGAGTACAAAGGAATCATGAGTCGGTACCGGAGAATAGAACGATACTCCACCGGCGACATACGCTTTCCAAGTTCCTCAATTAGGATAGCAACTAGAAAATCTTTTACGTGTTCCGACTGCAAGCATCCCAGGACTGCCATTCGACGAACAAATAAATCAAACTCCCTCTTGAGACAAGCAACGTCTTGAGACAAACAAATAAATCCTACCGTAGAACGATTCCGCCAAAACGTATTGTGGTTTGGAGGGGACGGTAGCATTCACAACCAGAGAATTGAGGACAAAATCAGGTAGGCAGAGACTCAGTGCACGACTAGCAACATCAAGAATCTCATCCAAAGGCATTGGACCACAACTCCTAAGAATATGGTTTTGAAGCTCAGAAGTCTAAAAACGGGATGCCACAAAAGCAAATGTAGTGACATCAGTGACACAATAAATACCTAAACCACCCAGACATAATGGGAGTGTCGATAAACGCCACAAACAAATTGCGAAGACATCATTTTTTTTTTTTTGGTGACATTATATACACAATTTGTTTTTTTTGGTAACCTAGTATACACCATTTTTTTTTTGGTAACCTAATAGAAAATGTCTCTACCATAAGCATGTCGGTATTTGAAACACGGAAAATGTCGACAATGTGTTGCATGGTCTCGAAAAGCATCCAATCTACTTTTTTGCAAGCGGGGCATAAACCACCGTCATATATGGTACAAAGGAATCATGAGATGGTACCGAGAATAGAACGATACTCCACCGGCAACATACGCTGTCCAAGTCCCTCCATTTGAATAGCAACTTAAAATTCTTTAAGTGTTCCGACTGCAAGCATCCAATGACTGACTTTTGACGAGAAGATAAATCAAACTCTCTCTCAAGACCAGTAACAATCCTACCGTAGAACGCTTCCGGCAAAACAGTTGTGGTTTTGAGGAGACGGTTGTATTCACAACCAGAGAATTGAGATCAAAATCGGATAGGCAGAGAATCAATGCACTGCTAGCAACATCAAGAATCTCATCTAAAGGCACTAGACCACAACTTTTAAGAATGTGGTTCTGAAGCTCAAAAGTCTAAAAATGGGATGCCACAAAAGCAAATGGGGAGACATTAGTGGCACAATTAATGCCTAAACCACCCAGACGTAATGAGTGTCTATAAACGACACTGCAAATTGCAGAAGGCATCATTTTTTTTGGTAACCTAATATACATCTGTTTTTTTTTTTGGTAACCTAATGTACATCCGTTTTTTTTTGGTAACCTAATATAGATTAGTTTTTTTTTTTGTTTTTTGTTTTTTGTTTTTTGTTTTTTTTTTATCGTAACCTAATATACACCATTTATTTTTTTTTGGTAACCTAATATACCTCAGTTTTTTTTGTTTTGTTTTGGTAACCTGTATACACCATTTTGTTTTTTTGATAACCTATTATAAATTGTCTTTGACATAATCATATCGGTATTTAAAACCTGGTAAATGTCGACAATGTGATGCACGGTCTCCGAAAGCATCCAATCTACTATTTTTGCCAACAGGGCATAAACCACCGTCAGAGTACAAAGGAATCATGAGACGGTACCGGAGAATAGAACGATACTCCACCGGCAACATACGCTGTCCAAGTTCCTCTATCGTAATAGCAAGTAGAAAATCCTTTACGTGTTCCGATTGTAAACATCCCATGACTGCCTTTTGACGAGTACATAAATCAAACTCTCTCTCGAGACCAGCAACAATCCTACCATAGAACGCTTCCGCCAAAATGTGTTGTGGTTTTGAAGGGACGGTAACATTTACAACCATAGAATTAAGGTCAAAATCGGGTAGGCAGAGACTCAATGCATTGCTAGCAACATCAAGAATCTCATCCAAAGGCACTGGATTACAACTCCTAAGAATGTGGTTATGAAGCTCAGAAGTCTAAAAACGAGATGCCACAAAAGCAAAATATAGAGACATCGGTAATAATAAATACCTTAAACCACCCCCTCGACAGAATGGGAGTGTCGATAAACACCATCGCAAATCGCCCGAAGCCATCGTTTTTTTTTTTTTTTTTTTTTGGTAACTTAAACTGCATTTTTTTTGGTAAGCTAATATAAAATGTCTCTGACATAATCGTGTCGGTATTTGAAACTTGGAAAATGTCGACAATGTGCTCATGGTCCCCGAAAGAATCCAATCTACTATTTTTGCAAACAGGGCATAAACCACCGCCGAGTACAAATGAATCATGAGTCCAGATCGAGAATAGAACGATACTCTACCGGCAACATATGCTGTCCAAGTTCCTCCATCGGAATTGCAAGTAGAAAATCATTTATGTGTTCTGAATGCAAACATCCCATGACTGCCTTTTGATGAGCAGATAAATCAAACTCCCTTTCGAGACCAGCAACAATCCTACCGTAGAACGCTTTCGCCAAAACGTGTTATGGCTTTGAGGGGACGGTTGCATTCACTACCCGAGAATTGAGGTAAAAATCGGGTAGACAGAGACTTAATGCACTGCTAGCAACATCAAGAATCTCATCCAAAGGCACTGGACTACTACTCCTAAGAATGTGGTTCTGAAGCTCAGAAGTCTAAAAACTGGATGCGACAAAAGCAAATGTAGAGACATCAATGGCACAATAAATACCTAAACCACCCAGACGTAATGGGAGTGTCAATAAAGGCCACTTTAAATTGCCAAAGCCATCATTTTTTTTTGGTAACTGTACGCACAAAAATATGTACCTAGGTCTATGCAATTGATTTTAGAGTCGCCACTTACTTTATTAAGGAAAAGTTGAGCCTATGTGAAGGACTAGCCCTCGAAACTAGATGATTATTGGGTTCGGGAGTCAAGGTACGTTGTGGGAAGGTGTTAGGCACCCACACTCGCCTGGTAAAAACCAGCCTTACTTCTATTGAGGTGTAATGTTTTGAGATAGGTGAATGAAGAAAGCTTGAAATTTTATTGCCATGTTGGATGATCTTCACTAAATTATTTAAAGACCTAATAACTATATGCTATATAAAAAAAAAAAAAAAAAAACCTAATATGCAATGCTAAATGAAACAAAAGAGAAAAGAAAGATGTCACCTTGTTTGGAATGTTGCCTCATATTGATTGTAGATTGATTGATTGATTGTTGATCTTGATTGATTGTTGATGAATGATGATGATGAATTTGATTTTGAATTGACAACTTTGATTTTTGGATTGAAACAGGTGATTTGAGAGAAGAAACAACTTTTGATGAAATGGAGCTTCTACTCAAGATTGAACTAGGGGAAAAGATGACTAAAATGAAGAACTAGAAAGAAAGATTGAAGAACACTCAAGAAACTGAAGAACACTAAAGAAAAGACTACTAGGCTATTAGCTATGAATAACTAGCTGAAGATGTTTTTTGTGGGTGAATGAGACCCCTATTTATAGTTTTTTGGGATGGATTTCAATATGGTAATGATTTTGATCTAATGGCTGAGTGTTGATGAAGAAAAATCCAATGGCTTGATATCTTTCTGGATGCACCTCCT
This sequence comes from Coptis chinensis, assembly GCF_015680905.1. Lineage (NCBI taxonomy): Eukaryota > Viridiplantae > Streptophyta > Magnoliopsida > Ranunculales > Ranunculaceae > Coptis > Coptis chinensis. The sequence goes on from NC_141464.1 coordinate 84,748,644, forward strand.
AAATCTGGCCCTTGATTCAAGAGGTGGGATAAGGGTGCGATCTTGGCCCCTCGATTTTTGGATCTTTTAGATGGATTAGGGCAAGCAAATGATGAGACTTCGGTTCTTGAGTCTAAATATTAGATTGAATTGATCCTTTGATTAGAGATCAACTACCAATAGTCTTTTGATTAGAGACTAAAACTACATTTTTCTATAATATGAATTCAATCGATAGATTTAAAGAACAATCCTACGACCTTTATATAGGTCCAAACCCTAACAGTTTCCTACTATAACTAGGAAACAATATTCACAATATTCTTTAAATAGTAATTTACTTAAAATAAACTCTTAAGGCACATAGGTGTGTGATGCGCGTAGAGCTCTAGCTGTCTGTCTGGTGAATGGTCTGGCAGTTGGAGTTGGTGTCTCAACATCCCCGCGCCCTTCAAACAAGGCTTGACTGCAAGGCTTAAGCTGAGGAAAATGCTGCATCAGTTGTGAAAAATCTTCCCAAGTAGCCTCGTCTGATGAAAATCCTTCCCATTGCACTAACCACTCCGTTGTACCTTCATTAGTGAGCTTCGTCTCTAAAATTTGGTGTGGAATCCAAGTTGTACTGTCTGGCTGAATTGGTAGGTCATCTGAAACAGGTTGATTTGCCCCCAAGGACCTCTTTAATAAAGAGACATGAAAAACTGGATGAATCTTGCAACCTGATGGTAACTATAATTTGTATGCCACAGCTCCAATTTTCTGGATAATTTTAAATGGTCCGTGAAACTTTGGAGATAGTTTAGTATATGCTTGAGAGGCAGTAGTTGTTTGCCTATACTTCTGTAATCTTAAGTAGACCCAGTCATCTAACTTAAACTCTCGTTCTGTTCGCTTGGTGTCTGCCAAAATCTTCATACGCTCTTGAGCTGCAATCATATTTTTCTTTAGAATCCTCAAGGTCTCATCTCTGCTACGTAGGTTTACGTCTATGGCATGAACAGCGGTTGTGCCTGGTATGTGCTGTAGAATCGAAGGTGGAGTTCTCGCTATAAACCGCCTTCAAATGGAGTCATCTTGATTGTAGCTTGATATGTACAATTATACCACCATTCTACCCATGGAAGAAATGTAACCCAAGTAGGCGATTACGTCACCGCTAAAACATCTTAGGTAGCATTCCAAAAATTCTATTTGTTACCCTCCGTTTGACCGCCGATTGTGGGTGATATCTTTGAGGCTGCGACACAACTTAGTGTTTTGTAACAAGAAAAAGACTCCCAAAAATTACCTATAAATATAGGGCCACAATCACTTACAATTGACCTAGGAGGTCCATGAAGCTTGACCATGTCTCGAACAAAAATCTCAGCAATCTTGCTTGCAGTATAAGGATGTGCAATAACGCTAAAATGAACATATTTAGAGAGCCTGTCAACCACCACAAGAATGACTGTTTTGTTCAGCGAACGAGGTAGACCTTTGATGAAGTCCATAGATAGGTCAATCCAAACATCTTCAGGTACTGGTAGTGGATTAAGTAATCCCGGAGGAGCCATGGATTCTACCTTGTTTCTTTGACAAATATCACAATGAGCAATAAAAGCTTTAATTGAAGTCTTCATTCCTTGCCAGGAAAAACTTGTTTGAAGTCGCTTGTAGGTCCTTAGAAACCCGTGAGTGTCCTCCTGCTAGAGAGACATGGAATTCTTCTAGCAATTTGTCACACCACAAGAATGTGGGGCTACTACCAATCTTCCTTTATAGAGCAAGGTGTTAGCCTCATAAGTGAAGAACTTACGTGAAGATGGATCTCGCTTTGATGGCTTCTATTAAGGCTTGCATGGTAGGGTGGGAAGAACATTACTATTTCTACAACCGTCAAAGATAGGCCGGAGAGTGCGAGTACTTCATCGACTTGAGGGGACCTTGACAAAGCATCTGCAGATTGATTGTGCTTGCCAGGGCGGAAACATATCTCATAATCGTATCCTAAAAGTTTAGATACCCACTTTTGCTGCTCTAACGAATTTAATCGTTGCTCGTTGAAGTATTTCAATGTTCTATGCATGGTCTGTGAAGATCTTGAAATGTCATCCCAGCAGGTAGGGTCTCCACTTTTGTACCGCGGCAATGACTGCCAGCATTTCCTTGTCGTAGATAGGTAGAGACAGATTTCTTCCTGCTAATGCCTTACTGAAATAAGCAATTGGCATGCCCTTTTGCATTAAAGCTGCACCCAAACCATTTCCTGATGCATCGCATTCAATATAGAATTCCATGGTAAAATCTGGTAATGCTAACACTGGGGTTGTGGTAAGAGCAAGTTTAGGTCATTAAATGCAACAGTGGCAACAAGACTCCATTCATACGAATCCTTTTTAAGCATCTGAGTGAAAGGGCCGCTAATCTTGCTATAGTCCTTTACGAATTTTCTATAATACCCTGTCAACCCGAGGAACCCACGAAATTCTTTGATGTTGGATGCAAGTGGCCACGGTCACTATGTTAATCTTTTCAGCGTCGGCGGAGACACCGGTTGCATCTATAATGTGCCCAAGATAGGCAATAGAGGATTTATTTAAGCGAACACTTAGATCGTTGACAAATAGTTTGTGTTTTCGCAATATTTCCAATACTTTGTGGAGGTGTAGCACATGTGAGGACTCGTCCTTGCTATATACCAATATGTCATCAAAGAAAACCAATACGAACGGTCGAAGATAGGGATGAAACAACTCGTTCATCAAGCTTTGGAATGTTGCTGGTGCGTTAGAGAGGCCAAAGGGCATAACTATGAATTCATAGTGTCCATCATGGGTCCTAAATGTTGTCTTAAGAATGTCACTGTCATGTACCCTAATTAGATGATAGCCATCCCTAAAGTCGAGTTTAGAAAATATTGTGGCATTGTGAAGTTCATCCAATAACTCGTCCACAACTGGAATTGGAAAACAATCTTTGATGGTGATGGCAGTAAGGGCTCTATAATCGACGCATAAACGCCATGAGCCGTCTTTTTTCTTGACTAGTAAAATGGGAGAAGAGAATGGGCTGGAGCTAGGTCGAATAAAACCTGACATGTGGAGTTCTTTAACAATTTTTTCGATTTCGGCTTTTTGAAAGTGAGGATATCTGTATGGTCTGACACTGACAGGTGAGGAATTTGGTTGGAGGGGTATGCGGTGGTCATGTGTTCTAGGAGGTGGTAAGCTCTGTGGAACTCCAAATATATTAGCAAATTGAAGAAGTAAGCTTTGTAGGGATACCTGATGTGGTTGTAGATGAATTTTCTGAGATGCTCCCCGCGATTGAATAAGTAACCGGATGGCCCAAGGAAAGTAGGTATACTTGTTTCTCTTGCTAGATTGCCTTTGTCATTGTTGGAGAGTCGATGAGCTTGACCAATGGGGAACCATTACCCATTATTGTAAAGACTTGGTTATTAGCAGAGAATTGCATGACTAACTGCCCAAAGTCCCATTGTATACAGCCTAGTGTATGAAGACATTGTGTGCCAAGCACAATGTCACAACTTTTGATAGCAAGAACTGTGAAATCTGTGGTGAAATTGAATCCTTTGCACTTGTACTTTAACGCATCTAACACACGCCTTTACTTGGTAAATATCCACCATCGCGATCATTACTTGGAGTGTGGCATAACTGGTGATAGACAGACCACAACGGCAAGCTGTTGTCGGATGGATGAAATTGTGAGTTGATCCTGAATCGACGAGCACAGATAGAGGTGTATGCTTAATTAGCGCTGAGGTACGCATTGTGCTAGACCGAAATGATCCCTCGAGCGCATGCAGAGATACTTGAATGATGTCTTCTTGGTCCTTGGACTGGTGATCATCGGTGAAACCCTCTTGGTCTTGCTCTGGTGAGTACGCATCCAGTAGTAGCAATTGAGTTGTCATACAACGATGGCATGGCTTATAAATGTCGTCACAGTTAAAACATAGGCCTTTTTCTCTCCCTGCTTTTTGCTCAACCCATGAAAGGCGTTTAACTCCCGTTGGCAGCAAAGGATTCGAGGAGTTAGGTTTATGGTTACTGATCGGGTTAGGGTGTTTGGTATATTGGTGATAGGGATTGGTTGTTGCATGGAACGACTTAGTAGCCTTTATCGCATCCTCTTGACATAATGCTAACTCAAAAGCATGGGACAAACTTGTAGGTGTTAGAAGACGGACTCCTGCCTGTATATCAGTTCTTATTCCTGAAAGGAATAGATTGACTTGGTGAGCCTCTTGTAAATCCGGAACCAAGTTAACCATTGTTTCAAATTGTAAGATATAGGCAGAGACTGTACCTGTTTGCACCAATTTAGATATTGCACTCATAGGATCCAGATTTTTTCTCGAACCGAATCGTTTACAAAGGGCCCTAGAAAATTGATTCGACGTTAAATCTCCCATCGAATTATAGAGCCACCTGTACCAAGCGACTGCTTCTCCACGGAGATGAATAGAGGCCATGGTGACCTGTTGTGCAGGAGGCATAAGATTCAAACTAAAAAATTGTTCCACTTGAAAAATCCATCCTTCAAGTTCCTCTCCTTCAAAGCGGGGAAAATCCAAGTGAAGTGGTTGTCCCTGGATATTGTCCTGCTGTTGAAGTCGTTGATGAGGGTTTAGCGGAATAGGATTAGGACTATCAACCCTATCAAGCAGGCGCTGCATGTTTGTGGTGAGATCGTTGAGGAGGGTGGTGTGATTGCCGAGCGTGGTGGTGTGGGTGGCCAGGGTATCCGCATGTCTTCCTATAATCTCCTCAAGTTCTTTTACTGTCATGGTGAAGAAGAAAAAAAAATTGAGATAAATCGACTGGCTCTGATACCAAGATGATGAGACTCAGTTCTTGAGTCTAAATATTAGATCGAATTGATCCTTTGATTAGAGATCAGCTACCAATAGTCTTTTGATTAGAGACTAAAACTACCTTTTTCTATAATATGAATTCAATTGATAGATTTAAAGAACAATCCTACGACCTTTATATAGGTCCAAACCCTAACAGTTTCCTACTATAACTAGGAAACAATATTCACAATATTCTTTAAATAGTAATTTACTTAAAATAAACTCTTAGGGCACATAGGTGTGTGATGCGCGTAGAGCTCTAGTTGTCTGTCTGGTGAATGGTCTGACAGTTGGAGTTGGTGTCTCAACAACAAACAAACCCTAGACGACCTCAATGAGCCCATAATCCAGAGTTTCCAAACTTGGCTCCAAAATAGCATATTCTCTAGAATATTCTTGATTTTAGGGATCAAATCAAATCAAACAATTAAGGAAGGTTCTCTAGATTTTTGGAGGTTTGAAAATGGGCTAGAAAATCTAATGAAAAGGTCCAACTCGAGCTAGATCCACAGCCCACGAGCACAAGTCCAAATCAACCAAAAGGCCCATTTTGACCATTTTCTTAACACTTGAAATTCCCTTTGACCGGGTCAAAATTAGGCAAGCTCTTCTTCAAAAAAATTGTTCATTAATCCATTAAGAAGGTCCATGAACTCTTTAAAATACCCTTGGGTCAAAAACTTACTCCAAAAATGTATTGCACTGAACAACGCACACAACGGGTTGTAACGGGATATGGTAAGATTAGGGTTTCGGAAATCCAAAAAGAACCTAAGCAAGCTTGTACTCATTTTGAAGGATTTTTCAAGGGGAATTCAAATAATAATCTCATCCAAAGAAAGAGTGGAAAAATTGAGATTTGGGCTCCAAAGGGTTACAATGGCATTTTGTTCATTTTCAGCTCGAAATTCAGAAAGCAACGAAACTTCAGCCATAGCTAGAACATGATTAGGAGAGTCTAAAAATGCTAAGAGAAGATGAAAAGAAAGAAGTTTGAAGTAGAAAAGAAGACTCTAGAAAGCAAATCACTTTATATGATCAAATTTAATTCAAGGCAAAATCGTGAATGAATTATGCCTGGGGTGCAAAAAAGGGGTGTCTACAGTAACCTAATATAAAATGTCTCTAACATAATCATGTCGGTATTAGAAACCTAGAAAATGTTGACAATGTGCCGCATGGTCCCCCAAAGCATCCAATTTACTATTTTTGAAAACAGGGCATAACCATCGTCAGAGTACAAAGGAATCATGAGACAGTACCGGAGAATAGAACGATACTCAACTGGCGACATATGCTGTCCATGTAAATCCATCGGAATAGCAAGTAGAAAATCCTTTACGTGTTCCGACTGCAAGCATCTCATGATTACCTTTTGACGAGCATATAAATCAAACTCCCTCTCGAGACAAGCAACAATCCTACTGTAGAACGCATCCGACAAAACGTGTTGTGGTTTTTAGGAGACGGTAGCATTCACAACCAGAGAATTAAGGCCAAAATTGGGTAGGCAGAGACTCAATGCACGACTAGCAACATCAAGAATCTCATCCAAAGGAACTGCACCACAACTCCTAAGAATGTGGTTCTGAAGCGCAGAAGTCTAAAAACGGGATGCCACAAAAGCAAATGTAGATACAATAGTGGCACAATAAATACCTAAACCACCCATACGTAATGAGAGTGTCGATAAACACCACTGCAAATGTAGAGACATCAGTGGAACAATAAATTTCTAAACAACCCAAACATAATTGGAGTGCCGATAAACGCCACTGCAAATTGCCGAAGCCATCAATTTTTTTTAATTTTTTTTGGTAACCTAAATATACATCAGTTTTTTCTTTGGTAGCCAAATATACACCATTTGTTTTTGGTAATTTAATATAAAATGTCTCTAACATAATCATGTCGGCATTAGAAAACTGGAAAATATCGACAATGTGCGGCACGATCCCCGAAAGCATCCAATTTATTCTTTTTGCAAACAAGGCATAAACCACCGTCAGAGTACAAAGGAATCATGAGACGGTACTGGATAATATAACGATACTCCACCGGCAACATACGCTGTCCATGTCAATCCATCGGAAAAGCAAGTAGAAAATCATTTATGTGTTCTGACTGCAAGCATCCCATGATTGCCTTTTGATGAGCAGAGAAATCAAACTCCGGCCCTCTTGAGACCAGCAACAATCCTACCGTAGAATGCTTCCGACAAAACATGTTGTGTTTTAGAGGGGACGGTAGCATTCAAAACCAGAGAATTGAGGTCAAAATCAGGTAGGCAGAGACTCAATACACGACTAGCAACATCAAGAATTTCAGGCAAAGGCATTAAACCACAACTCCTAAGAATGTGGTTCTCAAGCTCAAAAGTGTAAAAATGGGATGCCACAAAAGCCAATGTAGGGAAATCAGTGGCACAATAAATAACTCAACCACCCAGACGGAATGGAAATGTCGATAAATGCCACTGCAACTCGCCAAACCATCAGTTTTTTTTTGGTAACCTAATATACACCATTTGTTTTTTGGTAACGTAATGTACATCAGTTTTTTTTTTTTTTTTTGGTAACCTAGTATACACCGTTTTTTTTTTGGTAACCTAATATACATCAGTTTTTTGTTTTTGTTTTTTTTTGGTAACCTATTATACATCAAGTTTTTTTTTTTTTTTTTTTTGGTAACATAATATACCATTTTTTTTTTGGTAACCTAATATAAAATGTCTTTGACATAATCATGTCGGTATTTGAAACTTGGAAAATATCGACAATGTGCTGCATGCTCCCAGAAAGAAACCAATCTACTCTTTTTGCAAACAGGGCATAAATCACCGTCAGAGTACAAAGGAATCATGAGTTGGTATCGGAGAATAGAACGATACTCCACCGGCGACATGTTGGCCCAAGTTCCTCAATCGGAATAGCAAGCGTAAAAATCTTTTTCCGTGTTCGACCGCAAGCATACCAAGGCGCCTTTGACGAGCAAATAAATCAAACTCCCTCGAGACAAGCAACAATCCTACCGTAGAATGCTTTCGCCAAGGCGTGTTGTGGTTTTGAGGGGACGGTAGCATTCACAACCGTGAGAGAATTGAGGTCAAAATCGGGTGGGCGAGACTCAATGTACTGCTAGCAACATCATGAATCTCATCTAAAGGTCTTTGGACCACAACTCCTAAGAATGTGGTTCTGAAGCTCAAAAGTTTAAAAACGGGATGCCACAAAAGCAAATATAGAGACATCAGTGGCACAATTAATACCTAAACCACCCAGACGTAATATGAGTGTCAATAAAAGCCACTGCAAATCGCCGAAGTCATCATTTTATTTTAGTAACCTAATATACATAAATTTTTTTTTTTTGGTAACATAATATACACAATTTTTTTTTGTTAACCTAATCTACATCATTTTTTTTGGTAACCTAATATACACCATTTTTTTTGGCAACCTAATCTACATCTATTTTTTTTTTATCGTAACCTAATATAAACCATTTATTTTTTGGTAACCTAATATAAACCATTTTTTTTTTTTGGTAACCTAATATACACAGTTTTTTTTTTTTTTTTTTTTTTTTTGGTAAACTAATATACATCAGTTTTTTTTTTTTTTTTTGGTAACCTAATATACACCATTTTTTTTGATAATCTAATATAAAATGTCTCTGACATAATCATGTTGGTATTTGAAACCTGAAAAATGTCGACAATGTGTTGCCCGGTCCCTGAAATCATCCAATCAACTCATTTTGAAAACAAGGTATAAACCACCGTCAGAGTACAAAGGAATCATGAGTTGGTACTGGAGAATATAACGGTACTCCATCAGCGACATACACTGTCCAAGTTCCTCCATCGGAATAGCAAGTAGAAAATCCTTTACGTGTTCCGACCGCAAACATCCCATGACTGCCTTTTGATGAGCAGATAAATCAAACTCCCTCTCGAGACCTAATATAACCCTTTTTTTTTTGGTAACCTAATATACACCAGTTTTTTTTTTTTTTTTTTAGTAAACTAATATACATCAGTTATTATTATTATTATTTTTGGTAACCTAATATACACCATTTTTTTTATAACCTAATATGAAATGTCTCGGACATAATCATGTCGGTATTTGAAACCTGAAAAATGTCGACAATGTGTTGCACGGTCCCCAAAATCATCCAATCTACTCCTTTTGAAAACAGGGTATAAACCACCGTCAGAGTACAAAGGAATCATGAGTCGGTACCGGAGAATATAACAATACTCCACCGGAGACATACGTTGTCCAAGTTCCTCCATCGGAATAGCAAGTAGAAAATCCTTTACGTGTTCCGACTGCAAACATCCCATGACTGCCTTTTGATGAGCAGATAAATCAAACTCCCTCTCGAGACCAGCAACAATCGTACAGTAGAACACTTCCGCCAAAATGTGTTGTGGTTTCGAAGGGACGGTAGCATTTACAACCAGAGAATTGAGGTCAAAATCGGAAAGGCAGAGACTCAATGCATTGCTAACAATATCAAGATTCTCATCCAAAGGCACTGGACCACAACTCCTAGGAATGTGGTTCTGAAGCTCAGAAGTCGTAAAACTTGATGCCATAAAAACAAATGTAGAGACATCAGTGGCACAATAAATACCAAAACCACCCTGACGGAATGGGAGTTCGATAAACGCCACTGCAAATCGCCGAATCCATCAGTTTTTATTTTTCGATAGTTTATTTTATTTTTTTTGGTAACCTAATGTACATCAGTTTTTTTGTTTTTTTTTTGGTAACCTAATATACATTAGTTTTTTTATTTTATTTTTATAATTTAAAATACTTTAGGTTTTTTTTTGGATAACCGAATATACACAATTTTTTTTTGTAACCTAATATAAAATGTCTCTTACATAATCATGTCGGTATTTGAAACTTGGAAAATATCAACAATGTGCTGCATGGTCCCCGAAAGAATCCAATATACTCTTTTTGCAAACAGAGCATAAACCACGGTCAGAGTTTAAAGGAATCATGAGTCACTACAAGAGAATAGAACGATACTCCACCGGCGACATACGCTGTCCAAGTTCCTCAATCATAAAAGCAAGGAGAAAATCTATTATGTGTTCCGACTGCAAGCATCCCATGATTGCCTTTTGACGAGCAAATAAATCAAACTCACTCTCGAGGCAAACAACAATCCTACCGTATAACCCTTCTGCCAACGCTTGTTGTGCTTTTGAGGGGACTGTAGCATTCACAACCAGAGAATTGAGGTCAAAATCTGGTAGGCAAAGACTCAATGCACTGCTAGCAACATGAAGAATCTCATCCAAAAGTACTAGACCACAACTCCTAAGAATGTGGTTCTGAAGCTCAAAAGTCTAAAATGGGATGCCAGAAAAGAAAATGTAGAGACATCAGTGGCGCAATAAATACCTAAACCACCCTGACGGAATGGGAGTTCGATAAACTCCTCTGCAAATCACCGAAGACATCAGTTTTTTTTTTTTTTTTTGAAACCTAATGTATATCAGGTTTTTTGTTTTGTTTTTTTTTTTGGTAAACTAATATACAATAGTTTTTTTTTTGATAATTTAAAATACAATAGTTTTTTTTTTTTTTTGGTTAACCTAATATACACCATTTTTTTTTTGGTAACCTAATTTTAAATGTCTCTGACATAATCATGTCGGTATTTGAAACTTGGAAAATGTCGACAATGTGTTGCATGGTCCCTGAAAGAATCCAATCTACTCTTTTTGAAAACAGGGCATAAACCACCGTCAGAATACAAAGCAATCATGAGTCGGTACCGGAGAATAGAACGATATTCCACCGGCGGCATATGCTGTCCAAGTTCATCTGTCGGAATAGTAAGTAGCAAATCCTTTACTTATTCCGACTGCAAAAATCCCATGACTGCCTTTTGAAGAGCAGATAAATCAAACTCCCTCTCGAGACCAGCAACAATCCTACCGTAGAACGCTTCCGGCAAAACGTGTTGTAGTTTTGAAGGGACGGCAACATTTACAACTAGAGAATTGAGGTCAAAATCGGATAGGCAGATACTCAATGCACTGCTAGCAACATCAATAATCTCATCCATAGGCACCGGACCACAACTCCTAGGAATGTGGTTCAGAAGCTCAGAAGTCTAAAAACGGGATGCCACAAAAGCAAATGTAGAGACATCAGTGGCACAATAAATACCTAAACCACTGATAAGAGCCCAAAACTGTAGTTTTAACCCTGTAACAGTCACACTTTTAGACCAATTATGTGAGTAATAATTAAGAGTTAACACTAATTACGTGTTTTTATGCATTTCAGGCTTCAAAGTTCATTATGTGCAGAAATGTGTCACTTTATAGAGATAAAGGAGCAAAGGTCGGTTACTAAGGAGTTCCGTGATTAAAGGCCAAGATTCAAGAAGACAAAGCCTTTCTAAAAGCCCCCAAAAGAAAAAGTCGACACGGGCGTAAACAAAGACTCAAAGTCGTAGAACTTCCAAAGGCTGTATATTTGGACGCAGACCTCGGAATTGGGCCTACCTTATGTCAAAACGACCGGCTCGGAAAGAGCTTTCCAATGGTCTAAGCCTTGAGTCAATCAGAGGAGCAAAAGTGGACGAAAAATCTGTTGAAGCCACTTGCAGCAGAAGAGGCCTTTTTAAACTGAAAGAATTGGGTTTTGGGCCTGATTCTCTGGCCCAAATCATGGCTCCAAGCCCATGCACAATTTTTGGATCTGAAAGTATAAAAACAAGAGCTTGACTATTTGTTAATGGGGGGTGTGGATAGTTAGACCTAGATTAGTTAGCCTCCATTAATTAGTTTGAGAATTCCAATTAGTTAATTAATTAGTTTTTCATATCTTGTTTTAGATCTAGTTTCATATTTAATTACTTTAGAACAAGTGGATTATTAATTTAATATTTGAATAATTGTTTTATTATTCATTAGATTAATAAAATAGTGTTTTTGGTAATCTAGTTCATTTTCCATTTACTTATTTAGTTCAATTCTTAGATTCAATTGTTTGTCATTATTAGTTAAATTCAATTATTGCATGAGTAGTTTTGAATTGAGTTTAAACAAGCAAAGTTCAAATCTTTATATCATGTCTTGTTTGAATTCCATTGGGAATGATAAGCATTGATGATTCTCGGCTAACCCTCCATTTGAGGGGGTTGAGAAGCTTTGATGAAAGCTTGATTCGATTATCGTAGAGTTTTCGTAATTTCCCTTCCACTCTAGAAATTATTAGTTCACCATGAGAATGGGAGTAATCGTTCACATGCTAGTTATGAATTGGTAGAAATGTCATGTGTAATTAGGGATTAGGAGTAACCCAGATGATTCTGCGGGGGATTCAATTCGGATTCTGACGATTAAATCGTTAGTAGGATTAAGTCTAGTTAAGGTAGGATCAATCCCCCTCTAACTCCTTATCATAGAATCGACGTAGCATTCCCATAGTTGTTCTAATAGTCGACTAGTTGCGTCTTGTGGGTAGTTGCATCGTAGTCTAGTTGCCATTTCGTAAATCTCTCATTAGACTTTAGAGTCAAGATTACTTATACGTAGAGAACACAGCATGCGGAAGGACTAGGAGTGGAACGAATCATCTACTCCAGTATATATCATAGGATTGAGAGTAGAAATCTTTGATAAATATAGGCACGTAATTAAGTTTTAGTTTACTTACGTTTTGAGTTTCATCGTTCATTTCGTAGGTAAATTATCATTTTTATGTTTTATCAACCACCCAGACGGAATGGGAGTTCGATAAACTCCTCTGAAAATCACCGAAGACATCAGTTTTGTTTTTGGGTAACCTAATGTATATCAAGATTTTTGTTCTGTTTTTTTTTTTTGGTAAACTAATATACATCAGTTATTTTTATTTTTATTTATTTTTTATAATTGAGAATACCATATGTTTTTTTTTTTTTTTTACGTAACCTAATATACACCATTTTTTTTTGGTAACCTAATTTAAAATGTCTCTGACATAATCATGTCGGTATTTGAAACTTGGAAAATATCGACAATGTGTTGCATGGTCCCCGAAATAATCCAATATACTCTTTTTGCAAACAGAGCATAAACCACGATCAAAGTACAAAGGAATCATGAGTGGGTACAAGAGAATATAACGATACTCCATCGGCGACATACGCTGTCCAAGTTCCTCAATCGTAATAGCAAGCAGAAAATCTATTACGTGTTCCGACTGCAAGCATCCCATGACTGTCTTTTGACGAGCAAATAAATCAAACTCCCTCTCGAGACAAACAACCATCCTATCGTATAACGCTTCTGCCAAGGCTTGTTGTGGTTTTGAGGGGACAGTAGCATTCACAACCAGAGAATTGAGGTTAAAATCGGGTAGGCATAGACTCAATGCACTGCTAGCAACATCATGAATCTCATCCAAAGGTACTGGACCACAACTCCTAAGAATGTGGTTATGAAGCTCAAAAGTCTAAAAACGGGATGCCACAAAAGCAAATATGGGGACATCAGTGGCACAATTAATACCTAAACCACCCAGACGTAATATGAGCGTCAATAAACGCCACTCCAAATCGCCGAAGTCATCATTTTTTTCTTTGGTAACCTAATATACATCAATTTTTTTTTTTTTTTTTTTTTGGTAACATAATATACACAATTTTTTTTTTGTTAACCTTATCTACATCATTTTTTTTTGGTAACCTAATATTCACCATTTTTTTTTGGCAACCTAATCTATATTTTTTTTTTTTTTTTTTTTTTTTTTTTTTTTTTTTTTTTAATTTTTTATCGTAACCTAATATAAACCATTTATTTTTTGGAAACCTAATATAAACCATTTTTTTTTTGGTAACCTAATATACACCAGTTTTTTTTTTTTTTTTTTTGGTAAACTAATATACAGCGGTTATTATTATTATTATTTTTGGTAACCTAATATACACCATTTTTTTTTTATAACCTAATATAAAATGTCTCTGACATAATCATGTCGGTATTTGAAACCTGAAAAATACCGACAATGTGTTGCACGGTCCCCGAAATCATCCAATCTGCTCTTTTTGAAAACAGTGTATAAACTACTGTTAGAGTACAAAAGAATCATGAGTCGGTACCGGAGAATATAACGATACTCCACCGGCGACATACGCTGTCCAAGTTCCTCCATCGAAATAGCAAGTGGAAAATCCTTTACGTGTTCCGACTGCAAACATCCCAAGACTGCCTTTTGACGAGCAGATAAATCAAACTCCCTCTCGAGACCAGCAACAATCGTACCGTAGAACACTTCCGCCAAAATGTGTTGTGGTTTCGAAGGGATGGTTGTATTTACAACCAGAGAATTGAGGGAAAAATCGGGAAGGCAGAGACTCAATACATTGCTAGCAACATCAAGAATCTCATCCAAAGGCACTGGACCACAACTCCTTGGAATGTGGTTCTGAAGCTCAGAAGTCGTAAAACTTAATGCCACAAAAACAAATGTAGAGACATCAGTGACACAATAAATACCAAAACCACCCTGACGGAATGGGAGTTCGATAAACGCCAATGCAAATCGCCGAATCCATTAGTTTTTATTTTTCGATAGTTTATTTTATTTTTTTTGGTAACCTAATATACATCAGTTTTTTTGTTTTTTTTTTTTTGTAACCTTGTATACATTAGTTTTTTTATTTTTTTTTTTATAATTTAAAATACATTAGGTTTTTTTTTTTGGTAATCTAATATATACAATTTTTTTTGGTAACCTAATATAAAATGTTTCTGACATAATCATGTCGGTATTTGAAACTTGGAAAATATCGACAATGTGCTGCATGGTCCCCGAAAGAATCCAATATACTCTTTTTGCAAACAGAGCATAAACCACGGTCAGAGTATAAAGGAATCATGAGTCAGTACAAGAGAATAGAACGATACTCCACCGACAATATACGGTGTCCAAGTTCCTCAATCATAATAGCAAGCAGAAAATCTATTACGTGTTCCGACTGCAAGCATCCCATGACTGCCTTTTGACGAGCAAATAAATCAAACTCCCTCTCGAGGCAAACAACAATCCCCTCAGATAACTTACGCTGCAAGGCTTGTTGTGGTTTTGAGGGGACTGTAGCATTCACAACAAGAGAATTGAGGTCAAAATCTGGTAGGCAGAGACTCAATGCACTGCTAGCAACATCAAGAATCTTATCCGAAGGTACTAGACCACAACTCCTAAGAATGTGGTTCTGAAGCTCAAAAGTCTAAAATGGGATGCCACAAAAGCAAATGTAGAGACATCAGTGGCACAATAAATACCTAAACCACCCTGACGGAATGGGAGTTCGATAAACTCCTCTGCAAATCACCGAAGACATCAGTGTTTTTTTTTTTGAAACCTAATGTATATCAGGTTTTTTGTTTTGTTTTTTTTTTTTGGTAAACTAATATACAATAGTTTTTTTTTTTATAATTTAAAATACAATAGGTTTTTTTTTTTTTTTTTTGGGTAACCTAATATACACCATTTTTTTTTTTTTTGGTAACCTAATTTTAAATGTCTCTGACAGAATCATGTCAATATTTGAAACTTGAAAAATGTCAACAATGTGTTGCTTGGTTCCCGAAAGAATCCAATCTACTCTTTTTGAAAACAGGGCATAAACCACCGTCAGAGTACAAAGCAATCATGAGTCGGTACTGGAGAATAGAACGATACTCCACCGGCGACATACGCTGTCCAACTTCCTCCATCAGAATAGTAAGTAGAAAATCCTTTACTTGTTCCGACTGCAAAAATCCCATGACTGCCTTTTGAAGAGCAGATAAATCAAACTCCCTCTCGAGACCATCAACATTCCTACCGTAGAACGCTTCCACAGAAACGTGTTGTGGTTTGGAGGGGACGATAGCATTTACAACCAGAGAATTAAGGACCAAATCGTTTAGGCAGAGAATCAATGCACGACAAGCAACATCAAGAATCTCATCCAAACAGACTGCACCACAACTCCTAAGAATGTGGTTCTGAAGCTCAGAAGTCTACAAATGGGATTCCACAAAAGCAAATGTAGAGACATCAGTGGCACAATAAAGACCTAAACCACACAGACGTAATGGAAGTGTCGATAAACACCACTACAAATTGCCGAAGGCATCATTTTTTTATTTTTTTATTTTTTTGGTAACATAATATATACAATTTTTTATTTTTTTTAGTAACATACCATTTTTTTGGGTAACCTAATATAAAATGTCTCTGACATAATCATGTAGATATTTGAAACCTGGAAAATGTCGACAATGTGCTACATGGTCCCCAAAAGCATTCAATCTACTCTTTTTTACAAACAGGACATAAACCACCTTCAGGGTACAAAGGAATCGTGAGACGGTACTGGAGAATTGAACGATACTCCACCGGCGACATACGTTGTACAAGTCCCTCCATTTGAAAAGCAAGTTGAAAATTATTTACGTGTTCCGACTGCAAACATCTCATGACTGCCTTTTGATGAGCAAATAAATCAAACTCCCTCTCGAGACCAGCAACAATCCTATCGTAGAACGCTTCCTCCAAAACGTGTTGTGGTTTTGAAGGGACGGTAGCATTTACTGATAGGGTTATATACTAAAAGCATTACTTTTGAATTAACTCTAATTCTTTATATTTTAAATAAGAATCAAATGTTATGCATATTATATATGTTATTAGTTATATGCATGTGTCTAATACTTTATGTTGTAGATGATATGGTGTGTAGTGACACACAGAATATCATATCATCAGTACCTAGCTTATAAAGTATAAGTAAACGTTCACAACCTAAATGGATTGGACAAACCATTGGTAAGGTTGTAGTATAATCTGGTATTAGTCTATCTTGACTATAGGATTGCACTAGTACACTTTGTGTGTATTGAACAGGACCAAGTGAGGTTGTTTATTTTTATACTGACTATATAAGAGAACAAACACCTCTGTTATTATAGATGTTTGTCCTCTTAATCCGGATATAATAACGGGCATTTACGTGCATTGTACATTGCTTTAAATCATCAATGAGTGAAATTCATTTGTGAATCAACAAACTCGATGGATTGGGTAATGACATTGTATGTAAGGTTTGCTTTTGATTATAGAAGGAATCCATGACCCACAGGAAGTCGTGTTGATGATGTCCCCTTGTGGAGCTTAAAAGGATTGTCATGTAAACCCTGCAGGTGGATTTATTCCAATATGACAATGAGGTTGAGTGGTACTACTCAAGGACATAAGAAGTTGATTAATGTAGTTGTCAATAACTTGACTTAATCAACGGGCATTTGGTATCTTAAACATGGGGAGATCAACAAGCATATAATATAAAGTCCATAAACATAACACGTAATTTGGGATTTGGGCGGTAGTGCAACAATGGCCTTTAGTGGAATAAGCCATTTGTTGACGGACTTGGGTCGTGTGTTCTGGGGGAACATAGGAAGCCCAAGCCTGGCAGGAGGCCCAATCCTAATTTCTCCTCATGGTCCCTGTTGTAGCCTATAAAAACAAACCCTTCTCTCCTGGCCGAATTCACAGTTCATTTTGATTGAAAAAGAGAGACAAAAAAAGATAGATCCAAAATCAGTTCTAGCTTTGTGAGTGAGATAGGCCAAGAGAGAAAGAAGGGGGTTGTTAGATCGTTGCCCGCACAACGTCCAATCTATTGATAGGAATACAACAGAAAATCAAGAGGTTGCTGATCTCATAGCCATTGGATTCTCAGAGTTATCTTAGCTGATCCAAAAGTACCATATCTAACCAAACCGTGACACCCCTTATTCCGCTGCAAGTGGGTGTTTCGCAGTTTGTA
Organism: Coptis chinensis; assembly: GCF_015680905.1. Taxonomy (NCBI): domain Eukaryota; kingdom Viridiplantae; phylum Streptophyta; class Magnoliopsida; order Ranunculales; family Ranunculaceae; genus Coptis; species Coptis chinensis. The sequence continues at coordinate 84,766,336 of NC_141464.1, forward strand.
GTAAATCATTCGGCGAAAACATAATGGTTCCTATATTTACAACCAGAGAATTGAGGTCAAAATCGGTTAGGCAGAGACTCAATGCATTGCTAGAAAAATCAAGAATATCATCCAAAGGCACTAGACTACAACTCCTAAGAATGTGGTTCTGAAGCTCAGAAGTCTAAAAATGGGATGCCACAAAAGCAAATGTAGAGACATCAGTGGCACAATAAATACCTAAACAACCCAGACATAATGGGAATGTCAAGAAACGCCACTGCAAATTGCCGAAGACATCAGTTTTTTTTTTGGTAACATAATATACACAATTTTTTTTTTTTTTGAAAACCTAATATACACCATTTTTTTGGTAACCTAATATAAAATGTCTCTAACATAATCATGTCGGTAATTGAAACCTGGAAAATGTCGACAATGTGCTGCATAGTCCCCGAAAGCATCCAATCTACTCTTTTTTGCAAACAGGGCATAAACCACCGTCAGGGTACAAAGGAATCATGAGACGGTATCGGAGAATAGAATGATACTCCACCGGCGACATACGCTGTACAAGTCCCTCCATTTAAATAGCAAGTTGAAAAATCTTTACGTGATCCGACTGTAGGCATCCCATGACTGCCTTTTGATGAGAAGATAAATCAAACTCCCTCTCAAGACCGCGACAATCCTACATCAAACGCTTCGCCAAAAACATGTTGTGGTTTTGAGGGGACAGTTGCATTCACAACCAGATAATTGACATCAAAATCGGGTAGGCAGAGACTCAATGCACTACTAGCAACATCAAAAATTTCATCCAAAAGAACTAGACCACAACTCCTACGAATGTGGTTTTGAAGCTCAAAAGTCAAAAAATGGGATGCCACAAAAGCAACTGAAGAGACAATAGTTGTAAAATTAATACCTAAACCACCCAAACGCAATGGGAGTGTCAATAAATGCCACTGCAACTTGCCGAAGACCTCGGTTTTTTTTTTTTTTTTTTTTTTGAAACATAATATACACAATTTTTTTTTTTGGTAACCTAATATAAACCATTTTTTTTGGTAATCTAATATAAAATGTCTCTGACATAATCATGTGGGTATTTAAAACCTGGAAAATGTCGACAATGTGATGCATGGTCCCCGTAAGCATCCAATCTACTCTTTTTTGCAAACAGGGCATAAACCACTGTCAGGGTACAAAGGAATCATGAGACAGTACCAGAGAATAGAACGATACTCTATCGGCGACATACGTTGTACAAGTCCCTCCATTTAAATAGCAAGTTGAAAAGTCTTTACGTGTTCCGACTGCAAGCATGCCATGACTTCCTTTTGTCGAGAAGATAAATCAAACTCCCTCTCCAGACCAGCAACAATCTTACCGTAAAACGCTTCCGCCAAAACATGTTGTGTTTTTAAGGGGACGGTTGCATTCACAACCAGAGAATTATGGTAAAAATCGGGTAGGCAGAGACTCAATGCATTGCTAGCAACATCAAGAATCTCATCCAAAGGCACTGGACCACAACTCCTAAGAATGTGGTTCTGAAGCTCAATAATCTGAAAACGGGATGCCACAAAACCAAATGTAGAGACATCAGTGGCACAATAAATACCTAAACCACCCTGACGGAAGGGGAGTATCGATAAACGACATTGCAAATCGCCGAAGCCATCAATTTTTTTTTTTTGGTAGCCTAATGTACATCAGTTTTTTTTTTTTTTTTTTGGTAACTTAATATACATCAATTTTTTTTCTTTTGGTAAATTAAAATACATTAGTTTTTTTTTTTTTTTTTTGGTAACCTAATATACACATTTTTTTTTAGGTAACCTAATATAACATATCTTTGACATAATCATGTTATTATTTCAAACTTGGAAAATGTCAACAATGTGCTGCATGGTCCCCGAAAGAATCCAATCTACTCTTTTTACAAACAAGGCATAAACCACCTTCAGAGTACAAAGGAATCATGAGTCGATACCGGAGAATAGAATATTACTCCTCCGGTGACATACGTTGTCCATGTTCCTTAATCAGAATAGCAAGTAGAAAATCTTTTACGTGTTTCGACTGCAAGCATCCGATGACTGTCTTTTGACGAGCAAATAAATCAAACTCCCTCTCGAAACAAGCAACAATCCTATCGTAGAACACTTCCGCCAAAACATGTTGTGGTTTTGAGGGGACGGTAGCATTCCCAACCAGAGAATTGAGGTTAAAATCGGGTAGGCAGAGACTCACTGCACGACTAGCTACCTCAAGAATCTCATCAAAAGGCACTGGATCACAACACCTAAGAATGTGGTTCTGAAACTCATAAGTCTAAAAATGGGATGCCACAAAAGCAAATGTAGAGACATCAGTGGCACAATAAATACCTAAACCACCCAGACGTAATGGGAGTGTCGATAAACGCCATTGCAAATTGAAGAAGACATCCGCTTTTTTTTTTTGGTAACCTAATGAACATTAGTTTTTTTTTTATTTTTTGGTAACCTAATATACATCAGTTTTTTTTTTTTTTTGTACCCTAACATACACAATTTTTTTTTTGATAACCAAATATAAAATATCTCTAACATAATCATGTCGGTATTTGAAACCTGAAAAATGCTGACAATGTGCTACGCGGTCCCCGAAAGCATCCAATCTACTCTTTGTGCAAACAGGGCATAAACCACTGTTAGGGTGCGAAGGAATCATGAGACGGTAGGAGAATAGAACTATACTCCACCGGCGACATACGTTGTTCAAGTCCTTCCATTTAAATAGCAAATTGAAAAATGTTTACGTGTTCCGACAAAAGCAATTGAAGAGACAATAGTGGCACGCGCCACTGCAAATCTATGAAGCCATCATTTTTTTTTGGTAAACTAATAAACATAAGTTTTTTTTTTGGTAACATAATATACACCATTTTTTTTTTTTTTTGTAACCTAATATACATCAGCTTTTTTTTTTTGGTATTTAAAATACACTTGTTTTTTTTTTTGTAACGTAATATACACCAATTTTTTTGGTAACCTAATATAATATGTCTCTGACATATTCATATCGGTATTTGAAACTTGGAAAATGTCGACAATGTGCTGCATGGTCCCCAAAAGAATCCAATCTACTCTTTTTGTAAACAGGGCAAAAACTAACCACCGTCAATGTACAATGGAATCATGAGTCAGTACCGGAGAATAGAACGATACTCCACCTGCGACATACGCTGTCCAAGTTCTTCAATCGAAATAGCAAATAGAAAATCTTTTAAGTGTTCCTACTGCAAGCATCCCATGCCAGCCTTTTGACGAGCAAATAAATCAAACTCCCTCTCGAGACAAGCAACAATCATTCTGTAGAACGCTTTCCCCAAAATGTGTTGTGGTTTTGTGGGGATGGTAGCATTCACAACCAGAGAATTGAGGTCAAGATCGGGTAAGCAGAGACTCACTGCCCGACTAGCTACCTCAAGAATCTCATCCAAAGGCACTGGACCACAACACCTAAGAATGTGGTTCTGAAGCTCAGAAGTCTAAAAATGGGATGTCACAAAAGCAAATGTAGAGACATCAGTGCACAATAAATACCTAAACCACCCAGACGTAATGGGAGTGTCGATAAACGCCACTGCAAATTGCCGAAGACATCAGTTTTTTATTTGGTAACATAATATACACAATTTTTTTTTGGTAACTTAATATACACCAGGTTTTTGGTAACCTAATAAAAAATGTCTCTAACATAATCAAGTCATTATTTGAAACCTGGGAAATGTCGACAATGTGCGGCATGGTCCCCGAAAGCATCCAATCAACTCTTTTTTGCAAACAGGGAATAAACCATTGTCAGGGTACAATGGAATCATGAGACGGTACCGGCGAATAGAACGATACTCCACCGGTGACATATGTTGTACAAGTCCCTCCATTTAAATAGCAAGTTGAAAAATCTTTACGTGTTCCGACTGCAAGCTTCCCTTGACTGCCATTTGTATAGAAGATAATCAAACTCCCTCTCCAGACCAGCAACAATCCTACAGTAGAACGTTTCCGCCAAAACATGTTGTGGTTTTGAGTGGAAGGTTGCATTCACAACCAGAGAATTGAGCTCAAAATCGGGTAGGCAAAGACTCAATGCACTGCTAGCAACATCACGAATCTCATCCAAAGGTACTGGACCACAACTCCTAAGAATGTGGTTCTGAAGCACAAAAGTCTAAAAACGGGATGCCACAAAAGCAAATATAGAGACAATAGTGGCACAATTAATACCTAAACCACCCAGACGTAATGGGAGTGCCAATAAACGCCACTGCAAATCGATGAAGCCAGCATTTTTTTTTTTGGAATCCAAATATACATCTGTTTTTTTTAGTAACATAATATACACTATTTTTTCATTTTTTTTGGTAACCTAATATATATCAGTTTTTTTTTTTTTTTTTTTATGGTAACCTAATATATATCTTTTTTTTTTTTTTTTTTTTTTTTTTTTTGTAATCTAATATACACCATTTGTTTTTGGTAACCTAATATAACATGTCTCTGCCATAATCATGTCGGTATTTGAAACTTGGAAAATGTCGATAACAATGTCGCATTGTTCCCAAAACATCCAATCTAGTCTTTTTGCAAAAGCGAGTAAAAACCATCGTCATGGTACAAAGGAATCATGAGACGGTACCAAAGAAAAGAACGATACTCCACCAATGACTTACGCTGTCCAAGTCCCTCCATTTGAATAGTAAATACTCCACCGGTGACATACACTGTCCAAGTCCCTCCATTTGAATAGTAAGTTGAAAATTCTTAACGTGTTTCGACTGCAGGTATCCCATGACTGCCTTTTGACGAGAAAATAAATCAAACTCCCTCTCAAAACTAGCAACAATCCTACCGTAGAACGCTTCCGAGAAAACGTGTTGTGGTTTTGAGGGGACGATAGCATTCACAACCAGAGAATTGATGTCAAAATCGGGTAGGCAGAGACTCAATGCACAACTAGCAACATCAAGAATCTCATCCAAATGCATTGGACCACAACTCCTAAGAAGGTGGTTCTGAAGCTCAAAAGTCTAAAAATAGGATGCCACAAAAGCACAAGTTGAGACATCAGTGGCACAATAAATAACTTAACCACCCTGACGGAATGGAAGTGTCGATAAACACCACTGAAAATCGCCGAACTCTTCATTTTTTTTTTAGTAACCTAATGTACATCATTTTTTTTTTGGTAACCTAATATACGTCAGTTTTTTATTTTCTTTTTTTTTTGGTAACTTAAAATACATTTTTTTTTTTTTTTCCGTAACCTAACATACAACATTTTTTTTATAATATCCTAATATACACCATTTATTTTTGGTAACCTAATATACATAAGTTTTTTTTTTTTTTTTGGTAACTTAATTTAGACCAGTTTTTTTTTTTTTTTTTTTTTTGGTAAATTTATATACACCAGGTTTTTTTTTTGGTAACCTAATATACACCATTTTTTTTTTTGATAACCTAATATAAAATGTCTCTGACATAATGATGTCGGTATTTGAAACCTGGAAAATGTCGACAATGTGCTGCACGGTCCCCATAAGCATCCAATCTACTCTTTCCGGAAAGATGGAATAATTCAAAGGCATTGGACCACATCTCCTAAGAATGTGGTTCTGAAGCTCAGAAGTCTATAAACGGGATGCAACAAAAGCAAATGTAGAGACATCAGTGGCATAATAAATACCTAAACCACCCTGACGGAATGGGAGTGTCGATAAACGCCAATCGCAAATCTAAAACCATTTTTTTTTTTTTTTTTTTTTTTTTGGGTAACTTAATGTACATTTTTTTTTTTTTTTTTTGGTATCCTAATATACACCATTTTTTTTTAGTAACCTAATATACATCAGTTTTTTTTTCTTTTCTTTTTTATTAACCTAATGTACATCTGTTTTTTTTTTTTTTTAATCGCAACCTAATATACACTATTTTTTTTTTGGTAAACTAATATACATCAGAGTTTTTTCTTTTTGGTAACCTAATATACACCATTTTTTTTTATAAACTAATAGAAAATGTCTCTGACATAATCATGTCGGTATTTGAACCTGGAAAATATCGAGAATGTGTTGCACGGTACCCGAAAGCATCCAATCTACTCTTTGTGTAAACATGGCATAAACCACCGTCAGAGTAAAAATGAATCATGAGACGATACCAGATAATAGAACGATACTCTACCGGTAACATACTGATGAGACTCAGTTCTTGAGTCTAAATATTAATTCGAATTGATCCTTTGATTAGTGATCAACTACCAATAGTCTTTTGATTAGAGACTAAAACTACCTTTTTCTATAATATGAATTCAATTCCCTTCAAGAACAATCCTACGACCTTTATATATTGGTCCAAACCCTAACAGTTTCCTACTATAACTAGGAAACAATATTCAACAATATTCTATAAATAGTAATTTACTTAAAATAAACTCTTAGGACACATAGGTGTGTGATGCTGCGTAGAACTCTAGTCAGTTCATGCGGTGAATGGTCCGGCATTTGGAGTTGGTGTCTCAACATCCCCGCTCTTTACAAACAAGGCTTGACCGCAAGGCTTGCTTTGAGGAAAAACGCTACATCGGTTGGGAAGAATCTTCCCAAGTAGCCTCGTCGATGAAAATCCTTCCCATTGCACTAACCACTCCATTGTACCTTCATTAGTGAGGCGCGCGTCTCTAAAATTTGGTGTGGAATCCAAGTTGCTTGCCCGGCCGAATCGGGTGTCATCCGAAACAGGTTGATTTTGCCCCCAAGGATCTCTTTAATAAAGAGACATGAAAAACTGGATGAATCTTGCAACCACGATGGTAATCTGTAATTTGTATGCCACCGCTCCAATTTTCTGGATAATTTTAAATGGTCCATGAAACTTTGGAGATAGTTTAGTATAAGCTTGAGAGGCAGATTGTTTGCCTATTTCTGTAATCTTAAGTAGACCCAGTCATCCAAATCAAACTCGCGTTCTGTTCGCTTGGTGTCTGCCAAAATCTTCATACGCTCTTGAGCTGCAATCATATTTTTCTTTAGAATCCTCAAGGTGTCATCTCTGCTACGTAGGTTTACGTCTACTGCATGAACATCGGTTGTTCCTGGTATGTGCTGTAGAATCGAAGGCGGAGTTCTGCTATAAACTGCTTCAAACGGAGTCATCTTGATTGTAGCCTGATAGGTAGAATTATACCACCATTCTGCCCAGGGAAGAAATGTAACCCAAGTAGACGGTCTGTCACCTGCGAAACATCTTAGGTAGCATTCCAAAATCCTATTGGTTACCTCTGTTTGACCGTCAGATTGTGGGTGATATCTTTGTTTTGCGACCACAACACAACTTTGTGTTTTGTAACAAGAAAAAAGACTCCCAAAAATTACCTATAAATATAGGGTCACGATCACTTACAATTGACCTCGGAGGTCCATGAAGCTTGACAATGTCTCGAACAAAAATCTCAGCAATCTTGCTTGCAGTATAGGGATGTGCAATGGCGCTAAAATGAGCATATTTAGAGAGCCTGTCAACCACCACAAGAATGACTGTTTTGTTGTGCGAACGAGGTAGACCTTCGATGAAGTCCATAGATAGGTCGATCCAAACATCTTCAGGTACTGGTAGTGGGTTAAGTAATCCTGGAGGAGCCACGGATTCTGCCTTGTTTCTTTGACAAATATCACAACGAGCAATAAAAGCTTTAATTGAAGTCTTCATTCCGTGCCAGAAAAAACTTGTTTGAAGTAAACTTTGTAGGTCCTTAGAAACCCAGAGTGTCCTGCTGCAGGAGAGGCATGGAATTCTTCTAGCAATTTGTTACACCACTGAGAATGGGGGGCTACTACCAATCGTCCTTTATAGCGCAAGGTGTTAGCCTCATAAGTGAAGAACTTACGTGAAGATGGATCTCGCGTGATGGCGTCTATTAAGGCTTGCATGGCAGGGTGGGAAGAACATTATGTTGCTATTTCGGTCAAACCGCCCAAAGATAGGGCGGGAGAGAGCGAAAGTACTTCACTCGACTTGGGGAACCTTGACAAAGCATCGGCAGATTGATTGTATTTTGCTGGCGGAAACATATCTCATAATCATATCCTAAAAGTTTGGATACCCACTTTGCCTGCTCTAATTTAATCGTTGCTCGTTGAAGTATTTCAACGTTCTATGGTGGAAGATCTTGAAATGGCGCCCCAGCAGGTAGGGTCTCCACTTTTTGTACCGCAAACAATGACCGCCGGCATTTCCTTGTCGTAGATAGGTAGAGACAGATTTCTTCCCCGCTAATGCCTTCTTGAAATAAGCAAGTGGCCGCGCCCTTTTTGCATTAAAGCCGCACTCCAAACCATGTCCCGAAGCATCGCGATTCAATATAGAATTCCATGGTAAAATCTGGTAATGCCAACACCGGGTTGTTGTCATAGCAAGTTTGAGGTGGATTAAATGCAACCGGTGGCTACTGGGACTCCATTCATATGAATCCTTTTAAGCAAGCTCGAGTGAGAGGGCCGCTAATCTTGCCATAGTCCTTTTACTTAATTTTCTATAGTACCTCGGTCAACCCGAGGAACCCACGTAATTCTTTGATGTTGGACTGAAGTGGCCATGAAACCACTGCGTTAATCTTTTCCTTTGTCAACGGAGACACCGGTTGCATCTATAATGTGCCCAAGATAGGCAATAGAGGGTTTTCGAGCGAACACTTAGATCGTTGACAAATAGTTTGTGTGTCGCAATATTTCCAATACTTTGGGAGGTGTAGCACATGTGAGGACTTGTCCTTGCTATATACCAATATGTCATCAAAGAAAACCAATAATGAACTGTCGAAGATAGGGACGAAACAACTCGTTCATCAAGCTTTGGAATGTTGCTGGTGCATTAGAGAGGCCAAAGGGCATGACTAAGAATTCATAGTGTCCATCATGGGTCCTAAAAGCTGTCTTAGGAATGTCACTGTCATGTACCCGAATTAGATGATAGCCAGCCCTTAAGTCGAGTTTAGAAAATATTGTGGCATTGTGAAGTTCATCCAATAACTCGTCCACAACTGGAATTGGAAAACAATCTTTGATTGTGATGGCATTAAGGGCTCTATAATCAACGCATAAGCGCCATGAACCGTCTTTTTTCTTGACTAGTAAAATGGGTGAAGAGAATGGGCTGGAGCTAGGTCGAATAAAACCTGACAATTGGAGTTCTTTAACAATTTTTTCGATTTCGGCTTTTTGAAAGTGAGGATATCTGTATGGTTTGACACTGACAGGTGAGGAATTTGGTTGGAGGAGTATGCGGTGGTCATGTGTTCGAGGAGGTGGTAAGCTCTGTGGGACTCCAAATATATCAGCAAATTGAAGAAGTAAGCTTTGTAGGGATACCTGATGTGGTTGTAGATGAATTTTCTGAGATGCTCCCGCATTCGAATAAGTAACCGGTGCGTCCAAGGAAAGTAGGTATACTTGTTTCTCTTGCTGGATTGCCTTTGTCATTGTTGGAGAGTCGATGAGCTTGACCAATGGGGAACCATTACCCATTATTGTAAAGACTTGGTTATTAGCAGAGAATTTCATAACTAACTGCCCAAAGTCCCATTGTATACAGCCTAGTGTACGAAGCCATTGTGTGCCAAGCACAATGTCGCAACTTTTGATAGCAAGCATTGTGAAATCCGTGGTGAAACTAAATCCTTGCACTTCTACTTTAACGCACGAACACACGCCGTTACTTGGTAAATATCCACCATCGGCGATCATTACTTGGAGTGTGGCATAACTGGTGATAAATGCGGATTCACCACAAACGGAAGCTGCTTTGTCGGATGGATGAAATTGTGAGTTGATCCTGAATCGACGAGCACGGATAGAGGTGTATGCTTAATTAGCGCTGAGGTGTGCATTGTGCTAGACCGAAATGATCCCTCGAGCGCATGCAGAGATACTTGAATGATGTCTTCTTGGTCCTTGGACTGTTGATCATCGTTGAAACCCTCTTGGTCTTGCTCTGGTGAGTACGCGATCCAAATGAGCAGCAAGAATTGAGTTGTCATACAACGATGGCCCGGCTTATAAATTTCATCACAGTTAAAACAAAGGCCTTTTTTCTGGCGTGCGGCTTCGCTCAACCCATGAAAGGCGTTTAACTCCCGTTGGCAGCGAAGGATTCGAGGAGTTAGGTTTAGGGGTATTGGTCGGGTTGGGGTGTTTGGTATATTGGCGATAGGGATTGGTTGTTGCATGGAACGACTTAGTAGCCACTATCGCGTCCTCTTGACACAAAGCTAACTCAAAAGCATGGGACAAACTTGTAGGTGTTAGAAGACGGACACCTGCCTGTACATCAGTTCTTAGTCCCGAAAGGAACAGACTGACTTGGTGAGCCTCTTGTAAATCTGGAACCAAGTTAACCATTGTTTCAAATTGTGAGATATAGGCAGAGACTGTACCGGTTTGCACCAATTTAGATATTGCACTCATAGGATCCAGATTTTTTCTCGAACCGAATCGTTTACAAAGGGCCCTAGAAAATTGATTCCACGTTAAATCTCCCATCGAATTATGGAGCCACCGCATACCTTTAGCGCTTCCACCGGAGATGAATAGAGGCCATGATGACTTCAAGGCGCAAGAGCCATAGGATTCAAACTAAAAAACTGTTCCACTTGAAAAATCCATCCTTCAGGTTCCTCTCCTTCAAAGCGGGGAAAATCCAGGCGAAGTGGTCGTCCCTAGATATTGTGCTGCTGTTGAAGTCGTTGATGAGGGTTTAGCGGGAGAGGATTAGGATTATCAACCCTATCAAGCAAGAGCTGCATGTTTGTGGTGAGATCGTTGAGGAGGGTGGTGTGATTGCCGAGCGTGGTGGTGTGGGTGGCAAGGGTATCCGCATGTCTTCCTGTAATCTCCTCAAGTTCTTTAACCGTCATGGTGAGTAAAAAAAAATTTGAGAGAAATCGACTAGCTCTGTTACCAAGATGATGAGACTCAGTTCTTGAGTCTAAATATTAATTCGAATTGATCCTTTGATTAGTGATCAACTACCAATAGTCTTTTGATTAGAGACTAAAACTACCTTTTTCTATAATATGAATTCAATTCCCTTCAAGAACAATCCTACGACCTTTATATATTGGTCCAAACCCTAACAGTTTCCTACTATAACTAGGAAACAATATTCAGCAATATTCTATAAATAGTAATTTACTTAAAATAAACTCTTAGGACACATAGGTGTGTGATGCGCGTAGAACTCTAGCTGTCTGTCTGGTGAATGGTCTGGCAGCTGGAGTTGGTGTCTCAACACATACGCTGTCCAAGTTCCTCCATCAGAATAGGAAGTAGGAAATCCTTTACGTGTTCCGACTGCATACATCCAATGACTGCCCTTTGACGAGCAGATAAATCAAACTCCCTCTCGATACTAGCAAAAATCCTACCATAGAACGCTTCTGCCAAAACGTGTTGTGGTTTTGAATTGACGGTAGCACTTACAACCAGAGAATTAAGGTCAAAATCGGGTGGGTAGAGACTCAATGCACTGCTAGCAACATCAAGAATCTCATCCAAAGGCACTGGACCACAACTCCTAAGAATGTGGTTTTGAAGCTCAGAAGTCTAAAAACGGGATGGCACAAAAGCAAATGTAGAGACATCAGTGGCAGAATAAATACCTAAACCACTCTTACGAAATGGGAGTGTTGATAAACACCACTGCAAATTGCCAAAGCCACCAATTTTTTTTTTTTTTCTTAACCTAATGTACCTCAGTTTTTTTTTTTTGGTAACCTAATATACATCGGGTTTTTTTTTGTAACCTAATATACACCATTTTTTTTTTGTAACCTAATATAAAATGTCTCTAACATAATCATGTCGGTATTTAAAACCCGGAAAATGTCAACAATGTGATGGATGGTCCCCGAAGGCATCCAATCTACTCTTTTTGCAAACTGGCCTAAACCACCGTCAGAGTACAAAGGAATCATGAGACAGTATCGGAGAATAGAACGAAACTCCACCGAAGACATACGCTGTACAAGTCCCTCCATTGGAATGGCAAGTATAAAATCCTTTACGTATTCCGTCTGCAAGCATCCTATGACTGCCTTTTGACGAGCAGATAAATCAAACTCAATCTCAAGACTAACGACAATCCTACAGTAAAACGCTTCCCCCAAAACGTGTTATGATTTTGAGGAGACGGTAGCATTCACTACCAGAGAATTAAGGTCAAAATTGGGTAGGCAGAGACTCAATGCACTACTAGCAACATCAAGAATCACACCGAAAGGCACTGGACCACAACTCCTAAGAATGTGGTTCTAAAGCTCAAAAGTCTCAAAACGTGATGCCACAAAAGCAAATGTAGAGACATCAGTGGCACAATAAATACCTAAACCACCCAGACAGAATAGGAGTGTCAATAAAGGTTAATGCAAATCACTGAAGCGATCATTTTTTTTTTTTTTTGCTAACCGAATGTACATTAGTTTTTTTTTATTATTATTAACATAATATTTTTTTTTTTTTTTTTGTTAACCTAATATACACAACTATTTTTTAGTAATATAGTATAAAATGTCTTTGACATAATCATGTTTGTATTTACCAGGAAAATGTCAACAATGTACTGCATGGTCCCCGTAAGCATCCAATCTACTCTTTTTGCAAATAGGGCATAAATTACCGTCAGAGTACAAAGGAATCAAGATATAGTACCGGAGAATAGAACGATACTCCACCAGTGGCATACACTGTCCAAATCCCTCCATCTAAATAGCAAGTAGAAAATCTTTTATGTGTTCCGACTGCAAGCATCCCATGACTGCCTTTTGACGAGAAGATAAATCAAACTCCCTCTCAAGACCAGCAACAATCCTATCGTAGAACGCTTCCGCCAAAACATGTTGTGGTTTTAAGGGGATGGTTGCATTCACAACCAGAGAATTGATGTCAAAATTGGGTAGGCAGAGAATCAATGCACTGCTAGCAACATCAAGAATCTCATCCAAATGCACTGGACCACAACTCCTAAGAATGTGGTTCTGAACCTCAAAAGTCTAAAAAAGGGATGCCATAAAAGTAATTGAAGAGACAATAGTGGCACAATTAATACCTAAACCACCCAGACGTAATGGGAGTCTCAATAAACATCACTGCAAATCGCAGAAGCAATCATTTTTTTTTGGTAACCTAATATACATCAGTTTTTTTTTGGTAACATAATATACACCATTTTTTTTTGGTAACCTAATGTACATCAGTTTTTTTTTCTTCTTTTTGGCAACCTAATATACACCATTTTTTTTTCGGTAACCTAACATACATCAGTTTTCTTTTCTTTTGTTTTTAATTAACCTAATGTACATCTGTTTTTTTTTAGGTAACCAAATATACAACAATTTTTTATTTTTTATTTTTTTTTCTGTAAACTAATATACATCAGAGTTTTTTTTTTTTTTTTTGGTAACCTAATATACACCATTTTTTTTTATAAACTAATAGAAAATGTCTCTGACATAATCATGTCGGTATTTGAAACCTGAAAAATGTCGACAATGTGCTACACGATACCCGAAAGCATCCAATCTACTATTTGTGTAAACAGGGCATAAACCACCATCATGATAGGGTTACATACTAAAATCATTACTTTTGTATTAACTCTAATTCTTTATATTTTGAATGAGAATCATATGGACAAATGTTATGCATATTATATATGTTATTAGTTATATGCATGTGTCTAATACTTTATATTGTAGATGATATGGTGTGTGGTGATACACAGAAGATCATATCATCAGTACATACGTTTCTTTTTCCCTTTTTTTTTGTAACGTAATATACACCATTTTATCTTTTTGGTAACCAAATATGCATCAATTTTTTTTATTTAATTTAATTTTTTTTGTTAACCAAATGTAAATCAGTTTTTTATTTATTTATTTATTTATTTATCATAACCTATTGTACACCCTTTTTTTTTGGTAAACCAATATACATCAGTGTTTTTTTTTTTGGTAACCTAATATACACCATTTTTTTTTGGTAAACTAATATACATTAGTTTTTTTATTATTATTATTATTATTTGTAACCTAAAATACACCATTTATTTTTTGATAATCTAATATAAAATGTCTCTGACATAATCATGACGATATTTGAAAACTGGAAAATGTCAATAATGTGATGCACGGTCCCTGAAAGCATCCAATCTACTCTTTGTGCAAACAGGGCATAAACCACAGTCAGGGTACAAAGGAATCATGAGACGGTACAGTAGAATCGAATGATACTCCACCGATGACATACGCTGTACAAGTCCCTCCATTTAAATAGCAATTTGAAAAATCTTTGCGTGTTCCGACTGCATGCATCCCATGACTGCCTTTTGACGAGAAGATAAATCAAACTTCCTCTCAAAACCAACAACAATCCTACCGTATAACACTTCCACCAAAACATATTGTTGTTTTGAGGGGACGGTTGCATTCACAACTAGAGAATTGACGTCAAAATCAGGTAGGCAAAGACTCAATGCACTGCTAGCAACATCAAGAATCTCGTCCAAAGGAACTGGAGCACAACTCCTATGAATGTGGTTCTAAAGCTCAAAAGTCTAAAAACGGGATGCCACAAAAGCAACTGAAGAGACAATAGTGGCACAATTATACCTAAACCACCCAGACGTAATGGGAGTGTCAATAAACGCCACTGCAAATCGACGAAGCCATCATTTTTGTTGGTAACCTAATATACATCAATTTTTTTTTGGTAACATAATATACACCATTTTTTTTTGTAACCAAATATACACCATTTTTTTTGGAAACCAAATATAACATGTCTCTGACATAATCATGTCGGTAATAGAAACTTGGAAAATGTCGACAATGTGTTGCATGGTCCTCGAAAGAATCCAATCTACTTTTTTTGCAAACAAACATAAACCACCGTCAGAGTACAAACGAATCATGAGTCGGTACTGGAGAATAGAACGATACTCCACTGGCTACATACGCTGTCCAAGTTCCTCAATCGGAATAGCAAGTAGAAAATCTTTTACGTGTTCCAACGGCAAGCATCCCATGACTGCCTTTTGAAGAGCAAATAAATCAAAATTCCAAGACGTAAATACCTAAACCACCCAGACATAAAGGGAGTGTCGATAAACGCCACTGCAAATTGCCGAAGACATCAGTTTTTTTTTTTGCTAACATAATATACTCATTTTTTTTTAGTACCCTAATATACACCATTATTTTTGGTAACCTAATATAAAATGCCTCTGACATAATCAAGTCGGTATTTGAAACCTGGAAAATGTTGACAATGTGCTGCATGGTCCTCGAAAGCATCCAATCTACCCTATTTTGTAAACAGGGCATAAACCACCATCAGGGTACAAATGAATCATGAGACGGTACCAGAGAATTGAATAATACTCCACCGGCGACATACGCTGTACAAGTCCCTCCATTTGAATAGCAAGTTGAAAATTCTTTACGTGTTCCGACTGCACGCATCCCATGACTGCCTTTTGACGAGAAGATTAATCAAACTCCCTCTCAAGACCAGCAACAATCCTACCGTAGAACGCTTGCGCCAAAACTTGTTGTGGTTTTGAGGGTACCGTTGCATTCACAACCAGAGAATTGAGGTCAAAATCAGGTAGGCAAAGAATCAATGCACTGCTAGCAACATCAAGAATCTCATCCAAAGGCACTGGACCATAACTCCTGAGAATGTAGTTCTAAAGCTCAAAAGTCTAAAAATAGGATGCCATAAAAGCAATTGAAGAGACAATATTGGCACAATTAATACCTAAACCACCCAGACGTAATGGGAGTCTCAATAAACGCCACTGCAAAACGCCGAAGCCATCATTTTTTTTTTTGGTAACCTAATATACATCAGTTTTTTTTTTTTTTTTTTTTTTTAACATAATATACACCATTTATTTTGGTAACCTAATACACATCAGTTTTTTTTTTTTTCTTTGGTAACCTAATGTACATCAATTTTCTTTTTTTCTTTTTGGTATCCTAATATACACCATTTTTTTTTGGTAACCTAATATACATTAGTTTTCTTTTCTTTTCTTTTTTATTACCCTAATGTACATCTGTTTTTTTTTGTTTTGTTTTTTTTTAATCGTAACCTAATATACAACATTTTTTTTTTGGTAAACTAATATACATCAAAATTTTATTTTTGGTAACCTAATATACACCTGTTTTTCTTTTTTTTTTTTTTTTTTTTGGTAACCTAATATACACCATTTTTTTTATAAACTAATAGAAAATGTCTCTGACATAAACATGTCGGTATTTGAAATATGGAAAATATCAACAATGTGCTGCACGTTACCCGAAAGCATCTAATCTACTCTTTGTGTAAACATGGCATAAACCACCGTCCAAGTAAAAATGAATCATGAGACGGTACCAGAGAATAGAACGATACTCCACCGGTGACATACACTGTCCAAGTTCCTCCATCGGAATAGCAAGTAGAAAATCATTTACGTGTTCCGACTGCAAACATCCAATGATTTCCCTTTGACGAGCAGATAAATCAAACTCCCTCTCGAGACCAGCAAAAATCCTACCGTATAACACTTCCGCCAAAACGTGTTGTGGTTTTGATGGGACGGTAGCACTTACAACCAGAGAATTGAGGTCAAAATCGGGTGGGTAGAGACTCAATGCACTGCTAGCAACATCAAGAATCTCATCTAAAGGCAGTGGACTACAACTCCTAAGAATGTGGTTTTGAAGCTCAGAAGTCTAAAAACGGGATGCCACAAAAGCAAATGTAGAGACATCAGTGGCATAATAAATACCTAAACCACCCTGACAGAATAGGAGTGTTAATAAATTAACGCCATTGCAAATCGCCAAAGCCATCAGTTTTTGTTTTTTTTTGGTAACCTAATGTACCTCAGTTTTGTTTTTTTTTGGTAACCTAATATACATCAGTATTTTTTTTGTAACCTAATATACACCATTTTTTTTGGTAACCTAATATAAAATGTCTCTAACATAATCATGTCGGTATTTGAAGCCTGGAAAATGTCGACAATGTGCTGTATGGTCCCTGAAAGCATCCAATCTACTCTTTTTGCAAAGTGGGCCTAAACCACCGTCAGAGTACAAAGGAATCATGCAACGGTACCGGAGAATAGAACGATACTCCACCGGCAACATACACTGTACAAGTCCCTCCATCGAAATAGCAAGTATAAAATCCTTTACGTATTCCGACTGCAAGCATCCTATGACTGCCTTTTGACGATCGAGCAGATAAATCAAACTCAATCTCGAGACTAGCGACAATCCTACCGTAAAACGCTTCCCCCAAAACGTGTTGTGGTTTTGAGGGGACGGTAGCATTCACAACCAGAGAATTAAGGTCAAAATTGGGTAGGTAGAGACTCAATGCACTGCTAGCAACATCAAGAATCACATCAAAAGCCACTGGACCACAACTCCTAAGAATGTGGTTCTGAAGCTCAGAAGTCTCAAAACGTGATGCCACAAAAGCAAATATAGAGACATCAGTGGCACAATAAATGCCAATACCACCATGATGGAATGGGAGTGTCGATAAAGGCTAATGCAAATCACCGAAGCCATCAATTTTTATTTTTTTTTATTTTTTTTGTTAACCGAATGTACATTAGTTTTTTTTTTTCTTTTTTATTAACCTAATATACATTAGGTTTTTTTTTTTGTTAACCTAATATACACAACTTTTTTTTAGTAATATAATATACAATGTCTCTAACATAATCATGTCGGTATTTGAAACCAGGAAAATGTCAACAATGTACTGCATGCTCCCCATAAGCATCCAATCTACTCTTTTTGCAAACAGGGCATAAATCACCGTTCGAGTACAAAGGAATCAAGATACAGTACCGGAGAATAGAACGATACTCCACCGGTGACATGCGCTGTCCAAGTCCCTCCATCTGAATAGCAAGTAGAAAATCTTTTACGTGTTCCGACTGCAAGTATCCCATGACTGCCTTTTGATGAGAAGATAAATCAAACTCCCTCTCAAGACCAGCAACAATCCTACCGTAAAACGCTTCTACCAAAACATGTTGTGGTTTTGAGGGGACGGTTGCATTCATAACCAGAGAATGATGTTAAAATCGGGTAGACAGAGAATCAATTCACTGCTAGCAACATCAAGAATTTCATTCAAAGGCACTGGACCACAACTCCTAAGAATTTGGTTCTAAAGCTCAAAAGTCTAAAAAAGGGATGCCATAAATGTAATTGAAGAGACAATAGTGGCACAATTAATACCTAAACCACCCAGACGTAATGGGAGTCTCAATAAACGCCACTGCAAATCACCGAAGCAATCATTTTTTTTTGGTAACCTAATATACATTTTTTTTTTTTTTTTTTGGTAACATAATATACACCATTTTTTTTTTTGGTAACCTAATACACATCAGTTTTTTTTTTTTCTTTTTGGCAACCTAATATACACCATTTTTTTTTCGGTAACCTAACATACATCAGTTTTCTTTTCTTTTCTTTTTTATTAACCTAATGTACATCTGTTTTTTTTTTTTTTAATCGTAACCTAATATACACCATTTTTTTTTTTTGGTAAACTAATATACATAAGTTTTTTTTTTTTTTTTTTTGGTAACCTAATATACACCGTTTTTTTTTTTTTTTTTTTTTTTTTTTTTTTTTTTGGGTAAAATAATATACATCAGAGTTTTATTTTTTTTTTTTTTGGTAACCTAATTTACACCATTTTTTTTTTTGATAAACTAATAGAAAATGTCTCTGACATAATCATGTTGGTATTTGAAACCTGGAAAATGTCGACAATGTGTTGCACGGTACCCGAAAGCATCTAATCTACTCTTTGTGTAAACAGGGCATAAACCATCGTCATGATAGGGTTATATACTAAAATTATTACTTTTTGTATTAACTCTAATTCTTTATATTTTGAATGAGAATCATATGGGCAAATGTTATGCATATTATATATGTTATTAGTTATATGCATGTGTCTAATACTTTATGTTGTAGATGATATGGTGTGTGGTGACACACAGAATATCATATCATCAATACCTTATCTAATATATATACTGATAAAAAAATGAGCAGAGGTAGTAATGTAAATACTAAATAGTGCTAAAGACTTGATGGATGACGCACATTGTAAATGTGTGTTTTGGTCACGACCTTACGAGTAGACATAGTTCATATTGGAATTGAGTGATTGAACTAAAGATGGAGAGAATGTGAGCATCGAGCTCTCCTCCTTTTCCTAGCCTCCTCTCAAGCCTCAAGCCCGGCCCAGTTCGGTTCGGCGCGTGTGTGGCTTTGTGTGAACCCTCCCTCCTAACCCAAAAGTCTTTGTACCCTAACGGCACACTCTTAGTATGGGACTTTCACTTATAAACACTATTCACTAGTGTTTCCTCTCCAATGTGGGACTAAAGTTCTCTACTTAAACAACTATCCCACAAAGAGGTTAAGGGATCAAACCACCACAAAGTCACTCCAAACATAACCACTTGTTTTATTGAAAATAACTCAACAATCCCCCACTTATTTTTGATAAAAACAAAATAGAAAATATACTTAAGAGCAATCAATATCAGTATCAACATGTTATGCATAGATGAAGGTGTCCAAGACTTAAACGTTTACGTAGTGAAAATTACTCAAAGTATAAGAGTCATAAGTGAGTAAGTCTTAAACTTAGGTCTTAAGTATACAATAAGTTATAATCACGCACAACATATCCAGTGTTCTCCTTTCATGTTCTGCACATTAAAGGCATTGTGCTCTCTTCCTAGATTCGTGAATGATCTAGAGAATCAACCCTCATTCTCATCGAAAGTGGCGTCTACTTTCACATTAACCAGGTGAGTCTATCAAGAGTGGTCATGTAGCTATGCACTCCGCGCGGCCATAAGGACCATAGAATTTCCCAGAAAACCTCAACCTTTATTTATCGCTACAGGATTTCACACATTTTATTATCCAACTACGGGACAGATAAGTAACAATGCATATCTCACTACTAAAATTCTATGACTTGTTCTTCCATTTGAATCTAATTCTTGGGATCTCCAGTGCCTAGGTTGGGTTACCATCATAGATGTTCATCTTTCAATTGGCTTCAGTCCCATGCTTCTGGCAGTAGTCCATAGTTTTTCTTTGGCCAAAGTTTTGGTAAATGGATCTGCTAAATTATCATAAGATCTCACAAAATCAATAGTCACTGCACCTTTAGATATAAAATTCCTAACAGTACTATGTTTACGACGAATCTGTCTTGATTTACCATTATAAAACTTAATGTGGACTCGCCCAATAGCAGCAGTGCTATCACAATGTATCAAAGTGGCCGGTACCGGTTTATGCTAAACCGGAATATGAGTGAGAAGATCTCGTAACCAACCAGCCTCCTCACTTGCACTAGCCAAAGCAATCAGTTCAGACTCCATGGTAGACTATGCTATAATGGTATGCTTCTTGGACTCCCAAGATACAGCACCACCACTAATGCTAAACACATAGCCACTGGTGGCCTTAGAGTCTTCTGAGAGAGTCTTCTAGTCAGCATCTGTATACCCCTCAAGAACAGCAGGATATCTCTGATAATGAATACCCAAATCAATTGTTCCCTTTAGGTATCTCATTAACCTGTCAATTGCTCGCTAATGCTCAGTGGCAGGATTACTAGTATACCTGCACAGAACACCTACTACATAGGCAATGTCAGGTCTAGTACAATCTGTAGCATATCTCAAACTACCAATGATACTTGCATATTCATTCAAAATAATAATAATAATCGATTCATAGGTTCACCATTATATTTAAAGCAAATAATTTAACATTTTAATTTTTGATCAAAAGGAGTACCAATCATATTCCGGATAAATTTTTTAATATCCAATCGGATTCGATAGTTATACTTCTTTAACATTTTCTCAATGTAGTGTGGATTCGATCGGAAACCATATGCCATCGACGATCTTGTAATATATTTTGATTCCCAACATTACATCAGCCTCACCTAAGTCCTTCATATCAAAGTTAGAAGACAACAGGTTCTTGGTTTCTTTCACAACATGTAAATTGGAACCAAAGATTAGTAGATCATCAATATATAAGCATATAATAACACATATCCCATCAGAGTACTTATAATAAATGCACTTGTCACTTTTATTTATCTTGAACCCATTGGTAATGATAAAGTTATCAAATTTCTCATGCCACTGTTTAGGTGCTTGTTTCAACCCATAAAGTGACTTAAGTAATCTGCATATCTTTTTACCATTACCTGGTTCCACATAACCTATTGGCTGATCCATGTAAATCTCCTCTTCCAAATCCCTATTTAGAAAGGCTGTCTTAACATCCATCTGATGAATTACAAGATTATGAACAGCAGCAACATAAAATAATACTCTAATGGATGTTATCCTTGTAACAGGTGAATATGTGTCGAAGAAATCAAAGTTCTCTCTCTGTCGAAAACCCTTGATAACAAGCCTTGCTTTAAACTTGTCCACTAAACCATCGGTTTTAAACTTCCTTCTTAAAACTCATTTGTTTCCTATAGTCTTGCAACCAGGAGGCAAATCAACAAGCTCTCAAGTTTTGTTATCCATGAGAGAATCAAGTTTTGGTATAAGCGACCTGATTGAGGTCTTGATATGAGCAACCTGGCAGAGGTCTTGATATAATCGACCTGGTTAGGGTCTTGGTATAATTCTGTGATGAGTTGTGTTGGACACGTGTATAATATACATTGGTTGTGTATATTAATCCCTCACACACATACTTCAATATATTTCATATTCCATTACAATGCTTCAAGCGTTTAGGAATTCCCTTGATTTTAGTTGAATCTCTAGGGCAAGGTCTATTTTCGATCTTGAAGTATCTGAACTTCGTAACCGCAATTACTTTATTTTCTTCTTTCTAAAAAAAATTGTGGAACAATGGTGGTGATGCTACCGCTCTCTTCTATACTCTGCAGGTTGCCCACATTCCAGGCACACTTTTCTTCGATGTAGATGGAGTTTCAGATCGACATTCAAATGTATGGTTTATGTTGTTTTTTTCGTTTAACTAATTTAGCCTAGTCTTCAGTCTTCACAAGGAAGTGCAGTACAGGAGTGGACAAGGTACACTATTCTATAGCCCAGGCAAGGCCGCAAGGGCGATTCTTTAAAGTGAACAGTATGATGTGTACATTATTCCATGGGAGATGTTGTACTTATTTGTTTTAGTTTGTCCAGTTGTAGCTTAATTGTAAGTTGTAAGTTCACTAGCAGTTCGAAATATCCACATATTTCCCAGGATACCAGTCTTGTAAATCATGTTGGTTACTTTAAATTTGACTTCATGACCAAGTTCTATATTAGAGTTAGATTGCTAAAAGCTATGCACTTCACTCAAATGAGGTAATGCAAATTAAAGAAGAATGCCACTTTCTTCCACCTTATACTAATGACTGAAAGAAAGCCTAGTGAACAACATACTCGTACAAATTTCCTTTTGCTATGTAGTCTTTATTGTTGAAAATTTGTTTTGGATGGACAAAAGTACTAATATCAATTGCAGGCAGCAACATCCTAACTAGTTTGGCTCCTTGCATGACAACTTCACAACATATCAGGCACGCAACTCGCAATTCACACACCCAATGAAATCAGGCATGTCATCATAATTATATTTACTTGGACCCAAGAACCTCTTTTGGCAGCTTCATACCAGTACCGCAGGTACGTCTTTGTGTAGAATGGTCAAGAAATGTGTTACTGAACTGTGAAATCTTGCGAACATAAAGTTCATCTCCTTAATTCAATTAAGGTACCCCTCTAAGATCATAAAGAGTTACTAATGCATTCATGTAAATCATATAAATCACTAATAATAATGTAAAACCAGTTCTTAAAATAGATCAAACAATTTGAAGGTCTTAAATATCCTTAACAAATCAGTAGACAGGGGTTGAAACATCATTGCCTAAATCAGAAGCAAACTACTATGAGCTCCTACTTAAAACCTAACACGACAGTAAATTAAATATTGTCTAAAACCATAAACAAAGGACTAAATCTTTGTAACTTGAAGTCCTAAACAATGCACTCGAATACTTGACTTTTAATAAGCCAATCAGCCATACTCTGATATGCTTTTTCTGTCAAGTGAACTCCATCCCAATTTATATATTGATCTGGATCAGAACATGCAAAAACTCCTTCCATCCCACACATACTCATCAAACTAAAGTTGTAGTCACCTCCAGTTCCGCAACATACTTTTAGAATAGACTTTGTTTCAAATCCTAAAATTCAGAAAAAGAAACGAAGTTAATATTAGAATTAATTCATTAGTACTTGACATTGCTTCAGACATATTCAGTGTATAAACTTACCAAGTTGTGGAGCATTGGTAAGAACCCATTCAGAAGCTTGATAGTAATCAGCATACACTATTGCCACATTAGGGTACTCTAACCTTAATTGTTGCAAGGCATTTTGTAGATCTTGATTGTGATACCGGCAAAAGTGTTAAGACCCTTCAAACAACCTTTGTCATCGTAAGAAGTTGAATCGTTGTTTTAAAAAGGCGTAAAAGGTACATAGGTGAGCATCCAATTGGAAAATTCCGGGAACAACTAATCGAGTAGCTCCAAGGTCAATCGGGTTTACGCATCCAAAGACCCAATATCAAAGCAATTTCAGTTAGTCTTTTGCATGCTAGCTTAAATTAATTATACGTAGTAAATCAGCAATACATAATGACATATACCTCCAAACAATATTATTGATATATATAACTAAATCTTACCTTGGCAACGTCTCTGATGTTGTTAACCACAAGAGGCACTAAAGCAGTGGCATCCTCGATGCTTTTACCTTGTAAAAAGGCATAGTTGTAATCATTACCTCCAGTTTCGCCCACCATGAAGAGAGACCCTTTGAGTATGTTATATGTCTCGCAATCTACAAATAACCAATAAAAGAAATAAATTAGTTATGAGACTGTACAAGTATTCAAAGTTCATATAACATTCAATTCAATAGTATGATAAATCTCATTACTTTTAGCAGTCTCACAGAGGTTCTGGTAATGGGCCAAAAACCAATCCAGTTGAACAAGAAGAGAGCTATTGGTGACCGGTGAAAGAATTCCGTTCTGAAGCAAGACTGAAGTGTTAAGTGATGTTGATCCTGCTACGGCAAAATTCACTCCATGATTGAATGAAACAGCAGGTTCACCAGGTTCCAGGTACGGATTCGGAGTAGGTAAACCAAGTTCCAGGTACGGCTTCGGAGTAGGTAAACCAAGTGCTTGTGCTGCAAAATCATCAAATTAATACACACGATAATGACTAAACTGTATCTACAATATAAGGTATCCAATGATATATCAACAAACGATTAATAAGTGTCTTAGGGAAATCCATCTTGTGGTAGTTCAGTACTTCAGTTATGGGTGCCAGTATTCTTGGGAGGTTCGTGTACCAAAAGCCTCCAAAGAATAGAGACGTTGATGTTTGTGAGAGCTCCTTTAATCCAATCCATCCAAATACTATTAAACCCAAATTTATTTAAAACAGCACACATATACAAATTCTCCCGTTAGCTTTATCTTATGACTCCCCTCAATCTGGGTATCGTTTTTTGTCCTAACTTTCACGTCCGGTTTTGAATTCTTTTGCTAGGTTCGTAATTAAAAAACAGACCCACTTTCTTATGATTATGATTATGAAAAGGTTACGACAACAGTCAACATACTCACCACACATGTCAGTTCACAAACCCAAGAGTATACCATGCATGCAACATGTTAAAAAGGAAATTTTAAATAAACATACACTTACCAATAAAATCAATCATAAGACGACCATTGGAGCATCGACCAGTGGGTTCACCAATAAGTTTCTGACCATAAGGGTTGTGGGCGCAAGGAGAGCGTGGACCAGTAGGCTCAAGGATCTGATTTCCAGTATCTGAAATTGAGTCGCCAAACTGAAAAATCCCGTCGTACTTGCATCTTTGTGGTTCTGGTTGTGGTCTAAGGGGGCGTGGCTGTGTTCTTGATCTGTGGGTACGTGCATCACATTGAAGAAGGGCAATAAAAAAACTTGACAGAACCAAAAAGAGAACTAAACTTGTCTTCGCCATAATTGAACTAAGATTTAATATTGGTACGGTAGAGGGTGAAGCTTGTATTTATATAGACATAAGGGGTGTCCTAGTTTTAACAGGATTATACACTCATTAAAATTCGTTGTCCTGATGATGCTCGAATTCTCCCTAGATGACAATTAGGATTTAAAACTTCTACTTGGAGAGTTGGAGACTTGGAGTGGTCGAGTGGAATATTCCAAGTAGATAATTTGGACTTTTGGGTCCAACGTGATGGACCAATTTTCAATTTTGTGACTGTTTTTCATCTCCACGACTCTAAATGTTTCCCCAGTTTGCCGAATATTATGAAGAAGAGAGAAAATCTGTGCCTGTAAATATGTAATGTCCATTTTTAGTTCTACCGTGTAAATGTCTTAAAAGCAAGAAATGGCACTACAATCCCTTCTGTGTTGCTAACAAAAGTACTACGTAATATAATGTTAGAAGTAAATTACGAGATAAAAATTAAGAGTCCTAGACTCCTAGACCATTATAATTTTATTGATAAGTACAGAATAATAGAGACGTAACCAACATTTATGAACCAGTTTGCAAATTAATGACCTCCACTGATCCAATTGATTGTAACTATTCTCAAGGAGTTTCAAGAACTTTTTGCTGCTCGTTAAATTTGATTGTGAGGTACTTATGGGCATAGTACAAAATATCCCGATATATCGCGAAATTTGAGGATATCTATCTAGATTTCAGAAAAAGATATATAAATATCACGATATATTCAGAGATATATACGACTACAAATATCGGTGATATTTCGACGATATTTACGATATTTGGAGATATTTAGCGATGTTTTGTGTATATAACAATTTTATTTAATATTTACCATTATATTTCAAATAAATATAAATAATGTATCATGATATATCAAGAAATATCCACAATATCCACGATATTTGTCGATATTTTGGATATATCCACGATTTTTTCATGTGAAACAATGTCAAATATCTCCAAAGAGGGGGATATATCCACGATACATATCCAGAAATTGAATATCGATAAATACCCATATCCTGATATTTTGTACTGTGCTTATGGGTAAGAGGATATGGTTTCTGTTGCTAATAACGTGAACTTCATTGTGAATTTGAGTGTGATGTATTTACTTGAGGTTTATGTGATATATATACTGATAAAAAAATGAGCGGAGCTAGTAATGTAAATACTAAATAGTGCTAAAGACTTGATGGATGACGCACATTGTAAAGGTATGTTTTGGTCATGACCTTACGAATCTAGATGATTGGGGAAGATAATGTTATAACTAAATTCGAATGATCGAAATGCCTACGTATCCAGTTTTCCAGTGAACTAGAATCAAGTCAGCAGACATAGTTCATATTGGAATTGAGTGATTGAACTATAAATATGGAGAGAATGTGAGCATGGAGCTCTCCTTCTTTTCCTAGCCTCCTCCTTTTGCTTTTGTAGTAGTATTTGACTCTTCCTTTTCCTCTGCGTCAACTCAGGTCCTCTTAATTATTAGACTTCAATGAGCTTAAATGAGTGCATGATTGTTGTTATAGAATTATATTGTTAGTTGTTTTCCCTTCTTTGAGTGTTACAAGACCTGGCTGAGGTCTTAGCTAGTATAAGCAACCTGGTTGAGGTCTTGGTATAATCGACCTGGTTGGGGTCTTGGTATAATTCTGTGATGAGTTTCGCTGGACACATGTATAATATACATTGGCTGTGTATATTAGTCTCTCACACAGCCTCCTCTCATTAGGTTGTTCTTATTCTGTAAGACAATCTAATGAGAGATTAATACCACACGTGGGAAGCACAAGGGGTAATGACTAAAGATGCAAGTGATGTTGTTTTGACAAGTATTGAATTGATCCTAGAAGTGTAGGTCCTAAATTAGTAAGAAGATTGTAGCTCAAAAAAGCATTCTGATTTATGCACTAAATTGATACTAGAAGTATTGGTTCTTAATTAGTGAGAAAGTTGTAACTCGAGAGAGCCTTGGAACTCAAGTTAGAGAATGCTGAAATATTACATATATGCAAGTACATATCTGAAACAAATTGAAAGGCAAGATGCATACTTAATTGAAGAATATTAAGACTTATGTGAATTAATTGACCTAATCGAATCCAGCTTTGTGGAATCTGTTGGATTCAATCGAATGTAGCCCTGTAAATCGTATGCGCTGAAATCTTCGTCAAGATTGGTTGAAATGATCACGTCTAATTTTATCTTTAGTTATACAAGGTCCCATCCTTCGCTAGGTCTTGTGTTAGGAAATCGATACTGCTATTAGTATTTATTTATATAAAGGAACCTTTGTTTCTAAATTGTTTTGTTTAATTTAGGAAGTATGTTGAATTAGAGTTAATTGCTCTCCTATATAAGGAGGTTGTCTGTAATTAGATTGGTATTCATTCAACTAATAGTATTAAGAATGAACTTTTCGGTGGTTTATTGGTCACCAATCAAAGGATCATAAGGTGGTTTTGATCTCCAATCAAAGGATCAACTTAGGGTTCTTCTTAATTTAAGTTAAGAACCTTAACATCTGGTAACAAGAGCCGGTTTTTTCTGCGCCCCCCGCTTATATTCTCTTTCATGTCCTTGTTCATTCATCATGACAGTTAGAGAACTAGAAGACAAAGTTGATTTGCTTACTAATCGAATGGATGAGATGCAAGCAAACATCCAGACTACCAACACCAATCTACCAAATACTAATACTGCTCGTCAAGCTATCAAAACTTCATTAACAAACTTATTGCAGGGTCGAGTAGAACGCCAACCTTTACCGCCTGTTACTGGTGCCGATATTCCCTTACAATGGGGTACTGATGAAGCACATAATGGAGTGGTTATTCAGGGCCGTACTCTTCGCATTGATTTTCCTAAGTTCGATGGAAAAGACCTTGAAGGATGGTTGTTTCAAGTTGAACAATATCAAGATCTTAATAAAATTTTGGTTGCGTAGATGGTTCCTTTGGCAGTTTTATACCTTCAAGGTGATGCTATTTCTTGGTATCGTTGGATTAAACAATCTTTAGGTATGTTAACTTGGCAACAATTTTCGCTTGCGTTTGTTCTCGTTTTGGTTCGCATAAGAATATTGATCCATGTAGTTCCTTAGCTAAGCTTTCACAAACTGGCACTGTTAGAGAATTTATTGCTGAGTTTGAGCGCTTAGTTAACATGGTTCCTAATTAATTTGCTGGAATCACATCAAGTTAGTATGTTTCTTTCTGGTCTCCGTGCTGATATAAGTGCCAGCATTCGCATTCTTCGTCCTTTCACTTTAACTGATGCTTTTGAGTTATCTCTTTGCCAAGAAGAAGCAATTATTGCAACTGTTGCTTTTAATGCAACAAAGGCGACTGCTTCTCGGGTGTCATGCATCTTCTTGGCCTTCTACGGCGCCTGCTAGTTCTTCAAAGCCCCTTACACAGTTGCCTGCTAGTTCTTCTGGTGTTAAAAGGTTATCATGGGCTGAACAAAAAGAACGACGAGAGAAAGGTTTGTGTTTCAATTGTGATGACGTTTACAAGCCGGGTCATCGGTGTCAAAAGCCTCAATTGTCTCTCTTAGAGGGTGAGATAATGGTTGATGGCATTACATCTCTTGAATCAGAAATCGAGAATGTTAGTGGCAGTGAATATCCAAATTCTGAAATCTCTTTACATGCTCTTATGGGTTCCACTCGTCCGAAACTATGCGTATCACTGGTACTCTGAAGAATAGACCCATTACGATTCTCATTGATTCAGGTTCTACCCACAATTTTCTCCACCCGTCTATTGCTAAACAATGTGGTTACTCCATTCAACAATTTGCGCGTAATGGTGGTTGATGGTTGATGGTTGATGGTGGGTTTTTTAATAGTATTGGTAAATGTCAAGATGTTCACCTTAGTTTGCAAGGCTATGCTTTCACCACTGATTTTTTCCTTTTGGCTATAAGTGGATGTGACATGGTTTTGGGTACCCAATGGTTAAAATCCTTAGGCTCCATTGCTTGGAATTTCAGTGATTTACTTATGAAATTTACAATGGATCATAAAGATTTTACATTGATCGGTGATGGTTCTCCTACTATCATGCTTATGGATTGTGATTCGGTGCATCGTCTTTTACGCCGCGAAAGACAGGGTGTTCTTTTCCAGTTGACCATTGATTCTTCATTAGTCACTAAGTCAATTCCACTCGAGATCACCACTCTTCTTTCTCGTTTTTCAGATCTTTTTGGTTCTCTAACTAGTCTTCCGCCAGTTCGTTCTCATGATCATCGAATTCCTTTGGTTGCTGGCTCTAGCTTCACCTGTGAATGTGCGTCCTTATAGGTATCCCCACTTTCAAAAAGCTGAAATCGACAAGGTTGTTAAGGAATGAATTACAAGATGTTGGACTAATTCGAGCTAGTTCCAGTCATTACTCTTCTCCAGTTCTCTTGGTTCGCAAAAAAGATGGGTTTTGGCGTATGAGTGTTGACTTTCGTGCTTTGAATAATATTACAATCAAGGATCGTTTTCCTATTCCTATGGTTGATGAGTTATTAGATGAGTTGCATGGTGCTGTTATTTTTACCAAGCTCGATCTCCGTCTTTGATTTTATCAAATACTGATGCATGAGCCTGACATTTCGAAAACTGCTTTTCGAACTCATGATGGTCATTATGAATTTTTGGTCATGCCATTTAGTCTCTCTAATGCTCCTGCTACGTTTCAAAGCTTGATGAATTACTTATTTTGCCCGTTCTTGCGCAAGTTCGTGTTGGTTTTCTTCGATGATATCTTGGTGTATAGTGGTTCTCTCTCTGCTCATATTGAATACTTATCTATTGTTTTCAATATTTTGCGCACTAATGCTTTATTTGTTAAGGAGTCGAAGTGTTCTTTTGCTCAAAGTTCGGTTGCATATCTTGGTCATGTTATCTTTGCTAAAGGGGTTTCAGTTGATCCTGACAAGATCTCTTCTGTCGTACACTGGCCTGTTTGAAGACTATTAAGGACCTTCGCGGTTTTTTAGGGCTGACAGGTTACTACCGCAAGTTTGTTAAAGATTATGGCAAATTAAGTGCACCATTGACTCAATTATTAAAGGACTCTTTTGTTTGGGATGCTAATGCAACTGATGCTTTTTCTCACTTAAAGTTTTCCTTGACTACTACACCAGTTTTGTCGCTTCCTAATTATTCTAAAGGGTTCACTCTTGAGTGTGATGCTTCCGGCAATGGGTTGGGTGTTGTTCTCATGTGAGATAGTCATCCTCTCGCCTATTTCAGTAAGGCTATCTCTGGTAAAAATTTGAACCTGTCCATTTATGATAAAGAAATGCTTGCTATTGTTTCTGCCGTACAAAGATGGCGCCCTTATTTACTAGGTCGGCATTTTAAGATTTATACGGATCATCGAAGTCTTTAATATTTCTTGGAGCAAAGATTTTCTTCTATTGAGCAACAAAAGTGGTTGTCTAAAATCTTGGGATATGATTATGAGATTATTTATCGCCGAGGGACTGAAAATTAGGCTGATGATGTTTTATCTCGTGTTCACGAGTCGTCAACTTTTTTTACTATATCTTCACCTATATTTTCTAGTATTGACGATATTACTCGCGAATATAACTCTACTGATTCTATGCATGCTATTATTCATACGATTCAACACTCATCTTCTCCAAAGAAGCACTATTCTTATGTCGACTACATTCTTCGCTATAAGGGTCGCATTGTGGTTGTTCTATCTTCTTCTTGGTGTTCTAAATTGTTGCATGAATTTCACGCCACTCCAGCAGGTGGGCATTCTGGGTTTTTACATACGCACTTATAAGCGTCTCCAAGTCAATTTTTACTAGCCTGGTATGAAGCGAGACACAAAGACATTTGTTGCTCATTGTGATGTGTGTCAGCGCAATAAGGCAGAAGCTATCTCGCCCCCTAGTCTTCTTAATTCCTGATGATGTTTGGATTAATATTTCTATGGATTTTATTGAGGGGCTACCTTCTTCCAATCGGAAAACTGTCATTTTGGTGGTTGTGGACCGGTTATCTAAATATGTTCATTTTAGTACTCTGACCCATCCTTATACCGCTACTTCTGTTGCTGAAATTTTTGTTCGAGATATTGCTCATTTGTATGGTATGCCTCGTACAATTGTTAGTGATCGGGATCCTATATTTCTCAGTGTTTTTTGGGAAGCCTTCTTCTCTCTACAAGGTACACAGTTATGTCAGAGTTCCGCTTATCATCTATCCTCAAAGCGATGGTCAAACTGAAATCACTAATCGCACTTTGGAGTGCTATTTGCGTTGTTTTGCGGGTCAAAATCCTCATGATTGGACTCACTGGTTACCATGGGCCGAATGGTGGTATAACACTACTTATCACTCTGCTATTCAAATGACTCCTTGTCAAGCTGTGTATAGCCGTCCTCCACCCTCCATTTCTGCTTACCTGCTTGGTTCAACTGTTGCTCATGCTGTGGATGTTGCACTGCGGAATCGTGATAGGACTTTGCACCTTTTAAATGACCATTTACAATCTGCTTAAGCTCAAATGAAACAATATGCTGATGCTAAGCGCTCTGAGCCCAGTTTTGAGGTGGATGATTGGGACTATTTAAGGTTGCAACCTTATCGACAATCCACTGTGGTGTCCCAGACTTAAAATATCTCGGACGGGATATTAGATTCCATCTGGAGGCTTTTTGATCCAGACGGAATGTAACATTCCGTCCGGTATTTTGTCTGAAGTTAAAAAATACCGAAAAAAAATCGAAAAAACACGCGAGACGGAATGAAATATTCCGTCCAAAAAAAAATCGAAAAAAACACACGA
Source organism: Coptis chinensis (assembly GCF_015680905.1). Lineage (NCBI taxonomy): Eukaryota > Viridiplantae > Streptophyta > Magnoliopsida > Ranunculales > Ranunculaceae > Coptis > Coptis chinensis. Next base: position 84,798,401 of record NC_141464.1, read on the forward strand.
AACGGAATCCAACATCCCGTCCGAAGTTAAAAAGTCAGCCACTATCTCCACCTCTGCATTGAACAGCCATTTTCCAACAAAATTGATGACTATAGTCACAAACCCCCCTTATTCACCTGCATTGCAAATGCTCTTAGCATGAATGCCAAGCTTAAATCAAACTGAAAATGGATGCAATCATCATATGGAGACAAAAGTACTAATATCAATTGCATGTGTAGGCAGCAACATCCTAACCAGTTTGGCTCCTTGCATGACAACTTCACAACATATCAGGCGCGCAACTCGCAATTCACACACCCAATGAAATCAGGCATGTCATCTTAATTATATCTACTTGGACCCAAGAACCGATCTTTTGGCAACTTCATACCAGTACCGCAGGTACGTCTTTGTGTAGAATGGTCAAGAAATGTGTTACTGAACTGTGAAATCTTGCGAACATAAAGTTCATCTCCTTAATTCAATTAACGTACCCCTCTAAGATCATAAAGAGTTACTAATGCATCCATGTAAATCATATAAATCACTAATAATGTAAAACCATACGTTCTTAAAATAGATCAAACAATTTGAAGGTCTTAAATATCCTTAACAAATCAGTAGACAGGGGTTGAAACATCATTGCCTAAATCAGAAGCAAACCACTATGAGCTCCTACTTAAAACCTAACACGACAGTAAATTAAATATTGTCTAAAACCATAAACAAATGACTAAATCTTTGTAACTTGAAGTCCTAAACAATGCACTCGAATACTTGACTTTTAATAAGCCAATCAGCCATACTCGATATGCTTTTTCTCCAAGTGAACTCCATCCCAATTTATATATTGATCCGGATCGAGAACATGCAAAAACTCCTTCCATCCCAAGCACATACTCATCAAACTAAAGTTGTAGTCACCTCCAGTTCAAGAACATACTTTTAGAATAGACTTTGTTTCAAATCCTAAAATTCAGAAAAAGAAACAAAGTTAATATTAGAATTAATTCATTAGTACTTGACATTGCTTCCGGACATATTCGGTGTATAAACTTACCAAGTTGTGGAGCATTGGTAAGAACCCATTCGAAGCTTGATAGTAATCAGCATACACTATTGCCACATTAGGGTACTCTAACCTTAACTGTTGCAAGGCATTTTGTAGATACTTGATTGTGATACGGCAAAAGTGTTAAGACCCTTCAAACAACCTTTGTCATCGTAAGAAGTTGAATCGTTGTTTTTAAAGAGCGTAAGGTACATAGGTGAGCATCCAATTGGAAAATTCGGGAACAACTAATCGAGTAGCTCCAAGGTCAATCGGTTTCGCATCCAAAGACCCAATATCAAAGCAATTGCAGTTAGTCTTTTGCATGCTAGCTTAAATTAATTATCGTAGTAAATCAGCAATACATAATGACATATACCTCCAAACAATATTATTGATATATATAACTAAATCTTACCTTGGCAACGTCTCTGATGTTGTTAACCACAAGAGGCACTAAAGCAGTGGCATCCTCGATGCTTTTACCTTGTAAAAAGGCATAGTTGTAATCATTACCTCCAGTTTCGCCCACCATGAAGAGAGACCCTTTGAGTATGTTATATGTCTCGCAATCTACAAATAACCAATAAAAGAAATAAATTAGTTATGAGACTGTACAAGTATTCAAAGTTCATATAACATTCAATTCAATAGTATGATAAATCTCATTACTTTTGGCAGTCTCACAAAGGTTCTGGTAATGGGCCAAAAACCAATCCAGTTGAACAAGAAGAGAGCTATTGGTGACCGGTGAAAGAATTCCGTTCTGAAGCAAGACTGAAGTGTTAAGTGATGTTGATCCTGCTACGGCAAAATTCACTCCATGATTGAATGAAACAGCAGGTTCACCAGGTTCCAGGTACGGATTCGGAGTAGGTAAACCAAGTTCCAGGTACGGCTTCGGAGTAGGTAAACCAAGTGCTTGTGCTGCAAAATCATCAAATTAATACACACGATAATGACTAAACTGTATCTACACTATAAGGTACCCAATGATATATCAACAAACGATTAATAAGTGTCTTAGGGAAATCCATCTTGTGGTAGTTCAGTACTTCAGTTATGGGTGCCAGTATTCTTGGGAGGTTCGTGTACCAAAAGCCTCCAAAGAATAGAGACGTTGATGTTTGTGAGAGCTCCTTTAATCCAATCCAGCCAAATACTATTAAACCCAAATTTATTTAAAACAGCACACATATAGAAATTCTCCCAGTAGCTTTATCTTATGACTCCCCTCAATCTAGGTATCGTTTTTTGTCCTAACTTTCACGTCCGGTTTTGAATTCTTTTGCTAGGCTCGTAATTAAAAAACAGACCCACTTTCTTATGATTATGATTATGACAAAAGTATACTGTGCCTTGGGCGTCGGCCAATACTCTATAGCTAGCAGTCTTATTTTTTCTTCCATAATAATTATTTACAACGCATATTATTTTTTCTTTGTGTGTTTTGGACGACAACAGTAAACATATTCACCACGCATGGCAGTTCACAAACCCAAGAGTATACCATGCATGCAACATGTTAAAAAGGAAATTTTAAATAAACATACACTTACCAATAAAATCAATCATAAGACGACCATTGGAGCATCGACCAGTGGGTTCACCAATAAGTTTCTGACCATAAGGGTTGTGGGCGCAAGGAGAGCGTGGACCAGCAGGCTCAAGGATCTGATTTCCAGTATCTGAAATTGAGTCGCCAAACTGAAAAATCCCATCGTACTTGCATCTTTGTGGTTCTGGTTGTGGTCTAAGGGGGCGTGGCTGTGTTCTTGATCTGTGGGTACGTGCATCACATTGAAGAAGGGCAATAAAAAAACTTGACAGAACCAAAAAAAGAACTAAACTTGTCTTCGCCATAATTGAACTAAGATTTAATATTGGTACGGTAGAGGGTGAAGCTTGTATTTATATAGACATAAGGGGTGTACGTCCTAGTTTTAACAGGATTATACACTCATTAAAACTCGTTGTCCTGATGATGCTCGAATTCTCCCTAGATGACAATTAGGATTTAAAACTTCTACTTGGAGTGGTCGAGTGGAATATTCCAAGTAGATAATTTGGACTTTTGGGTCCAACGTGATAGACCAATTTTCAATTTTGTGACTGTTTTTCATCTCTACGACTCTAAATGTAAATATGTAATGTCCAGTTTTACAAAAGTACTCCGTAATAGTAAAGTTAGAAGTAAAATACGGCGATAAAAATTAAGAGTCCTAATCCATTATAATTTTATTGATGAGTACAGAATAATAGAGAAGTAACCAACATTTATGAACCAGTCTACAAATTAATGACCACCACAGATCCAATTGTAACTATTCTTGAGGAGTTTTATACAAAGGAAAAAAAATGAAAACTGAAAAGCCGATGGTAAAATGGCACTGATATATCACGATTACAAAGCATTTTAACCCATTTAGCAACTCCTGATTCTCGAGTATCAAACCAAGAAACACGGCTTCCTTGTGTTGATAAGTAAATGGGGCAGAATAAAAGACGGCAATCCTGTAGCACAGCTTCGAAGAACTTACTGCATTCCCTTCTTCGTCATTGTCCAAAAAGCAGCATTATATCGATTCTGCAATACATAGAAGAGAATTGCACAAGGTCCTTTAGCTATTAAACATTCTTGGTTAGACAGTTTGAAGAAATGTTTGGGAAAAATGAATTCTGTGAGGAGACTAGAAGATTCCACATGGAGCCTGAACTTTTTTAGGTAAACTATCAGTTATATCTAAAGCACAAAAAGTAAATAAAATGTAAAATGAGCCAATAAGGCTGCTAGATGCGGTTTGTGCAGGTTAAATAAATCTGATTGAACCATTATGAATACAAAAGCATTCTTCCTACACAACCCTTTCTAAACAAGCACACATATATAAACAGCCTTACTTGCATCATAGCCTGAGGATTTGCAGTGTAAGTTGTCTCAACTATCTTCTCATGCTGTCACAGGAAATTAGTAGAACACAGTCAGCATTTCAGCAAGGTTATATACTTATATATAGTTTCTGACTAGCTAAAAAACAAGAATTTACATTATGGTACCTCCAAAAGGTTATATACTTATATATAGTTTCTGACTAGCTAAAAAACAAGAATTTACATTATGGTACCTCCAAAAGGTTATATACTTATATATAGTTTCTGACTAGCTAAAAAACAAGAATTTACATTATGGTACCTCCAAATGAAATCCATAGTCGAAAGCCACTTTCATCACATCTTCCAAACTAAGTTCAATGGACATCTCCTGAGCCAAGAAACCAGAAAAAAACTTAGCCACTAAAACCAAACCATCGTTCAATGAGTTTGTGCATGTCTGGTAAGAGGTCTTTCAATGAGTGTGTGCATATATATGTTACCGGAAGAGAGAGAGAGAATTACATCTTCCGTTCCATATGCATCCGCAAAGTGATAAAGTAAGGGTCCCAAGTTTATCCACACCTATATTACATACAAGACAGAGAGAATATCAAGTCAAATAGATGTCTTCAGAATTATACACACAAGGTACTTTCTTAACCAAGGGAACAGCATGCATATAGCAAGACAGGACTTGTTAATCTTCCAACAGAATAATACTTACACCACCATCCTTGAGAATTCTTGATATGATTTCAATGTATTCTACAATGTTGTGTGCTGTGTCCAGGAAGAAACAGGTAACCACGGCATCCCAAGCTCCTGCGATATATCCCAGAAAGTGTATAAAAAAAAAATCCAGTTTGATAATATAAGCACGCGTGAGATGTGTAAATTATCATACAATTGAGGACATGTTAGTCAGACATTACTTTCCAATTCAGCAATCTCGACTCTAGTAATTGATGAGAAACAATTGCTCCGAAAGACCGAACTTATAGGGAGAGGCACCAACTATGTATTTAAAAGATCATTGGTCAAACTGATAGCAGGTACACTCCTTAAAGCAGACATGGGGGTGGACACTTGTTCAATGGAACTCCCCCTTCGCTTGGACCACAGGTCATAATGTCACACATACCATAGGTATTTTACCAACAAATGGGGAACCCATCAACCCCCCCCCCCACAAGAGATCCCGCTGAATAAACTTCTGATTAGTAAAAACTACTTAGCAGACTTGAACTTGCAACCTCCTAGGTTCAAACCGCTTTGATACCATGTTGGGAACCAGTCGTTCTAAAAGCTCGAACTGTAGAGAGTGGAGATAGATCATTGGTCAAACTGATGGTAGGTACTAGGTACACACCTCACCACATTCATGATACCTTAAGTGGGATCAAGTTATGCCCATGGCAAACACCACTGGAAAACAGTAACCAAGTTCAGATACGTCATCTATCCACCCAGAGGCAGTGTTGCAGGGTACAGACTGTTCGATTCACGGAATTCAAAAAAAGTCATTCTAGGACTCATCATTAGTCTTAAACAATCCAGACAAAAACTGATGTTTGTGTTCTTTCAAAGTTCATATAGTGAAGTAAAGAAGCATCAGCTGAGAGGGGTCCGTGAGTTAGTCCCATTGACCTAGTTTCATAGGATTTAGGAGCGCCTCACCAATATATCACTAATTTAAACATTTAGTTTAGACAAAATGTAAGTTAATGACATGTATTAAGAGATAACTGCAGAGGTGAAATCAGGATAGGTTGGCCACATTGGATTTTCATAGTGCTCAAAAATTCCTAACAGTTTGAATAGGCAATATATTACAAAATTACATATCAAACAAAAAAAAATAACAGCTTCAATAGGCAATACCGCAATATATTACAAAATTAAGAAAAAGACAACATCATGTGGCATACCTTCCTGGTTTGAATCACTGTATACTTCAACAAAGTCCCCACCACACATAGAAAACCCTTCAGTAATGCCGGCACTGTTCACAAAAGTAAGTCAAAAGTTACTATCCTGGGCTCTTATGTTTACGTGTATGTTAAAATTCTTTATTAACAACAGAATAAAAAAAAATGTGAAGATGTATTAGACTAGGTTACAAGGACATACACCAAAGGAGTGCAAGTTAACCAGCTAAAGAATAAATGACTTGTAAAATAAGTTTTTAAAAATGCCTTCTATCATACGAAGAAAAATTAATAAGTTTCATTTTTATTTAAAAAAAGGAAACTAAAATCTTATGTTATAATTTACATATTCCATTTCAATATGAGATGATCTGCAAGCATCTCGTAGTAAAGCCACTAGGAGCTGGTTGTCCTTATGTGGGTGTCTCTTAGTAAAGCCACTAGTGTGTTTGCCTCAAGTTAAACAACCAGTCCTTTTCATATACATTGTTGTGCCTCTCTCAAGCAAATAGGGCTTTTTGAGAAAAGTGGCCCTCAACAGGTTTCCAAACTTAAATTTCAAAGGTGGATTGATTCGTCAAGGCATTTTGAACAAGAAGTATGCTATCTCAGAGAAGACTAACTTGGATTGATCAGATGTTTTCTAATAATTTTTTGGTTTCCAATATCAATTTGGATTTAATTTCTTATTGTCCTCTTCCTAAACAATTGTATTTGGATATTGATATACAGCAGAGATTGAATGAAACCTCAGGAAAGCTTGTATGAATACCTGGCAGGGTGAATATCTGGAAATGAAACAACCCGAAGTTGGTCATTGTCTGAAAGAGAGTTGCAATTGCTGTGGATCCAAGGGTGAACTGTCCACTCCCCAACAGTTTCAGTGCTACAGGGGGGAGAGAGAGAGACAGAGAAAATAACAGTTTTAAAGAAAGTGGAATCCATGTAAATATAGAAGATGCATACAAAGGAGATATTTTTTGTTTTAAAAAAATCACAAACTTCTTACTGGTTTAGAATAAACATAGAGCAGATCATCATATAGTATGAGAACTCATTTCCCTGGCTTATGAAACCTGTTTAGAAATATAAAAGAGACAGCCATTTATAAGGAAATTGCAAAAGATGATTTCCATTTACTACTGATTCAGTGTTAGATACAAACCAAGGCATGAAATCTCCAAAGTCAATCTCCCAAGTCCAGCACCAGGAACTAAACAGCAAGGAGGACTATAAAAATTATTCAATTAGTCAACTAAAATAAATAATTAAATTATATGCTCATATGCTTTGGAAAATAGACAACAGTTTCCCATAGTTCTCTAAAGATAACAGTAGGAATCAAAGTAGAATACCTGTCTTTAGACCGATTGGGAAATAGGCGATCAAGCTCTTCAAGTATAGGAGTGTAGCACTGATCCCGTTCTTTCCCTCCCTGCAATGAATATCATAGTATAACGGAAATGAAAAAAGGGACATAAAAGCCTTGAGGCCCACATGAAAAAATAGAGATGGATAAGTACCTCTGATGCCCAATCTCTAACTATGTTTCTTATAATACATCGGACCTGCCAGGAGTATTTAACAATTACCAGTTAATAACTCTTGACTAAAGTAAAATTTGAAATGAGATAAAAATATTTTCCCTATAAAATAAACTTCAGCTGCTAACGTCTGGGAGAGAGTTTAATCAACAAAATACAACATAGCACATATTAAGGTCCGTGTCACTTTTAGTTTATGCTAGAAATGTCAAATCATGTTAATGCAAGTAACTTAGCATGCACTCCTACAAAACCTTAATGATATGCCAGTGTAACTCTAAATCATGGACAGCCACTTTCCATTAAACTAGGGAATGAGAAATATACCTTGTCGACGTCAACTAGAGGGACCTTCAACTGAAATTTAGGATCCAACCAATCACGTGGGTCCAAGTTCACCTGGTGTTGGACAGAATTGTATGGAGAAATTCAGTGCAACAGATATCAAAACGGGACTGCACGAAGGGAATATTGCATAGACGAAAGTAAGAATGAAAGGCTGCAAAAAGCTCAGGTCGGTTAACATTCCTTATTGAGGCCAATAGTCACACAAGCCAAATACCCCATTTTTATGCTAGTCAGCTAGTGGCAATTCAAAATTTTCAATATAAGTACAACTTATGAATTATGACCTATTTCAGCCAACAAAAGATTTCCCTGCCATATATCATAAAGAAATTTCAAATTTCTAATCTGATGGTTTTAAGGCCGTTACCACTGAAAATGGTAACATTTTTCATATTATGTGACTGCCTTTTCAGATATGATCAGAAAAATTGGATTGCCAATTTATGGAACTAATGGTGTTTTATTGCACAATCAATTCTACAGGAGAATCTATTATCTGTAAAGTAACATTAGCAAAATAGCACTTCATTGTTGGAAAAAATATTTTGGAATAGACCTTTTCAGCAATGAAACACATTCTAGGTGTTGAACTTGGTTCCTAAATTAGCCCAATACATAGCCACACTGGAGGAAGGGTAGGGAAATTGTATAAAAAATTAAGCAGGTAAGCATGGATTACTTGTTGGGTAATACTGTACTAGTTACACATGTTTAATTGGAAAGAGGAGATTCACATGATAACATGAGCTTACATTTCCTTTGGATTCAGAGATAGAACCAAGTCCTGCCTGATTGTTCACAGCCTCAACATCATTGGAAGCAGAACTTTGGGATTCTTTGTAACCCTTAGTTTGGTCACCTTCAGAAAAGCACGTTCTTCCACTTGTGGAGGCAGACTGTCCAGAGCAAAAGTTCCTCTCTCCAGATAAACAATTCTTGGGGACATTTTCTAATTCTTCATGTTCATAAATAACAATGTCCTGGCTCATGTCAAGTGGGGGATCAAATGCCTATGTACAATAAGATAGAACCATTAACAAATTAACAACATACCAGATTCCTAATGAAGGAGGAAAAGAGACATTGTTTGCTATAAAATATTATCAAAGTGCAACCCTACTATAAATACAAAAAACCGCAATGATCTGAGGAAAACGAATGACAGAATAAACTTAAATACAGAGTGGGCTGGAGATCACCTCAAGCATGTTCTGGATAAAAATGAATTTACTGAAATGCACCTGTCAATTTTAACAACATCAGGGTCTAACAAAGATTAATGGTTCTATATAATCCTATTCTGCTGCAGTAAATAACATAATGCCTTCATAATAGCTTATAATGCTTTGTAACTGTGTTATCTGCATGATTCGAGATAGAAATCACACTTGTTTGAAAGATCTCACAGTTTGTGTGTGTGTGTGCTTAAGACATAATATACACTCCAGACTCAAAGTTTAGCATGACACTAATTGTGACTTGAGAAAACTACATACCGTCTAAGCTGTTGACACTTGAAAGGATAATGAGAAAGGATAGCCTGCAAAAGCACAAGAAATGAAAACTTAACAAAATAAGAATCAAACGTGAAAGGTTATTCTAAGCAATTAAACAAATGAATATAAAACTCGTTAACTCTACAAATGGATACCTTGTGAGCAGTAGGAAGGCTTCTATAAGACCTTTCATATCTTTTAACATCTTCTTCTGCAGCGTCTGAATAACTAGACAAACAATGCATATTGAGTCAGCATCCTACAAACATGCATCTATACACAAACTCAATTTGCAATGGCCCAATCCATTTACAGACCATTATAAGTTTACAAAAACATTGTGAATTTCCGCCTATGCTCTACAGAACAAGGAAAAAAACAGTCTTTAATCTCCAACTCATATTACCAAGTACAACATATTGAAAAAAAATCAAAATACACAATACAAGAAATGAATAAAACAAAAAAAAAAAAAAAAAAAAAAAACTAGTTATAACAAATACAAATACAAAAAAAGTAGTTGTTGTTGTTTTTTAGTACGTACTTGAGGTAAGCACTGATGATTCTTCTTAGTGATTTTACTTCCATAGCTTCTTCCAGTTTAGTGTGAGTGTGTTTATTATCAGGTTGCTCCTCGTTTGACATTTTTTTCTTCTGTTGTTTCACAGTGAGGCAAAAAGGTTTGCTGTTTTATTTAGCCCAATAGTTGAGCCCATGGGCTTAGGCTTTTTTCCGGATATGGGCCCAATTTTAATCTTCTTTAATTTAGTAATAATAATAATAATAATAATAATAATAATAATCTATTATAACAAAACAAAAATGGGAAGACAAATGGTGGTCGGGATCGCGCAGAGATCTGCATTAAGATTATTTTGGGATCGGCTAAAAACATGTGTAGGTATAAAGATTGTTTTGAAACCCCATTGAGAATATTCTAAATGGAAATTAAAGTATGTTGTTAGTGAGTTAAATATTACTAAATATTTTTCCACAACTTAATTAGTCATTCAACGTACCATATGCAAACGTTTTATTTCTCGAGCCAACTTTTGACTACCAAAGAGACAAGAACCACTGAAGCAGTTCTCTTTCTTAATAAGAACTTCAAATCCCATTTTCATAGCTGCGGTGTTGTTTTTTTAAATTAAAAAGTTTTAAATGAAAATATTTTTTGACCCTTGGGAATTTAATATAAATTTACACTATAAATTTCCGTTACCATTTGATTACTGGGGTTTAAGTTCTACCAAAGCAAAACGGCTAGATACTTTATCACTTCCGCTGCATCTACCACTTCATTAGCTTCTTAAACTATTCACTTGCCCCTTAAATCATTCATTCCAAATTCTCTTATAACTTCTTCCCTCCTTTCCATTTGGTATAAATTTCCTTTAAATTGTTTGCTGAAACCTTTTAGAAAAACCTTCAAAAGATATGTAATAACATGCCCCTATATATCTTGCTATCTATATTTCTTTAGCGGAATGTTCATATTATATTTAACATCTTTATCATCTAGATAAGAAATTATGTTTGCCTGTTTTATTGACGTATTTTCTCGGTATTTGTTTAAGATTATGGGTAAAATCTACGTGTTTGAACCGTAAGTGATCGACTTCAGTCAAGCATCACTTCTCCGTCTCTAACCAACAAAGTCTCAGGTAATTTTTACATTACAGATTACTGATTACGTGTCCTTCTTCGTCGGGCACGCTTGACGAAATGAAGTTTTGCTTTGTTTCTTATTGTTTTTCTTCATGTTGATGTTGTTAGTCCATTATTGCCATGTCCAGTCAATAATGATCATCGTCGTGAAACTTTGATCCAGTATATACGAGTTCGGTGTTGTGAAGTATCTGTGGAAAATGACTATATAGTAGTTGATGCCACTTTCGTTGAAATTTGATTATTGACCCAATTTGCTTGACCACTAGGAGGATTTTTTTTTTTTGTTAGTAATGAGCAAGCACTAAGACATAGAAAAGTCTCCGCGGCATGTTGTTATGTTTCTACCATTATTTTGGTTAAGGAAAAAGTCATTATACCGATTGTAATGCTACACTAATCAGTGTTATTCTTAATAGGAAAGAACTTACCTTTCCTAATGTTATAACCGAAAAAATTAACTTAGTAAGTATTGCATAGTTGTTTCCCGCTATGAGCAATCTAATGAGTTTTTATTATTTTTTATTTCACATTAATGAGAATATCTAATTTTTAGGATTAGGCTTTATAGTATATTTCACAAACCTCAAAATCTTAGGAATCTTTTAATTGGTAATGTAGCATCTATTTCTTTAAAAAATATTATAGTGTGACATAAATATTTGGTATCAGTTTATGATGACTTCAACGTACTAATATTCTTTGATTGGGTATGTATATGATTGGCTTTACACATCCCCTTCACTTTAGTTGTGTATTTTTCTTAATAACAAATGGAGTTCTATGTTTAAATATAAGTTTGATAAATTTGTTTTATGTTTTTTTCTCCTAAATAAGTATATTGTTGATTATTATTCGATGTGAGTTTCTAATTATATGATTGTAATGAGTTTGAGAAGTTTATTAAATTAGTGGTGATGTTGAGAGTCTCGCATACCCTAACTACTTTACAAATGTTATGGTTGTGACTTTCCTTTTTTGTGTTGATGTATAATTGGGATTGATAAAAGTAATTTAGCGACTATGCTTTTTGGCCTAATTATTCATGTGTTTGAATATGTTCGTCTGGGTACGTGTATGTAACAATAGTGCCCCATTGTTCACTTTAGGGTTTTTTAAGTCTTAGTCATACTATTTGTTGGTTTATTAGGCTTTGGTACAAAAAAAAACTTAAATAATAGTCTTTGGTCCTACTTCCGGTACTTGAGTTGAATTGACTGACGGGCCAGTCAACTACTGAAAGTAGGACGACTAAAGACTAATATTTAAGATTACTATACCAAAGCCAAAATTTCGTACTAATAGTAGGACCAACACTTAAAAACCCCTTCATTTTAGGTTGACCAACTGTATAGATGATGTTTTCTTGATTGCACACTATAGTTATTTGCTCAACTATCGATGTGGCAGCATAATGCTTCTGCCAATGAGGCATATTTTATGTATTTCACTGATTTATTTTCAGTTCGATGACATAAATGTAAGTGGGTTAAACTGTTTCACTGGGAACATTTCATATTTTAGTTAATTATTCGTTAACTCTTAGTAATAAACCAAACTTAGATTTTAGTAAGAAACATATATTGTTTACTTACTGAAAGACTCAGATTTGAATAGAACTATATATTTTCTTTGAAAATATGCGTATTGGTTTTGCGTCATTGCAAGCCAAAGAGTATATACTGCTAACATGGAGGAATAGTTTGTTTACAACTAAAAAAATGAAGAAGTTTTCTAACTTAATTCTCCTAATGTTCTCATTATTAATAATTTCTATCTTTGTTAAAGATTGAAGAAATTTAGCCCATAGTTTTTTTTAAAATAAAATTATTAAGATTTCTTTGTTAAGGTCGAATTTTTCAAATTTTCTTTTCCCTTCATGACTTGGAAGTCATTTCATAAATGAATTCAAACATTCTACCAAATGCACATCCAATACAAAAAGCATTTGCACATGTTAATATGTGTCAGGCATAAGGAGTGGACTAATAAAAGATATGCTAGCTAGCAGTGTCCTTTGGGGTAACGTTGAAACAGTAGGAAACGTGGTTTCAAAATGAGGCATTAATTTAGATCTTAACGGTTAATAGAGGAGTTTGAATCTTCTTGAAACATGATTTAGGTACAGTTGGTTGGTCGGCTAAAGTTTTTCATCAGTGAGCATAACCCTTAAATGCCTTAATGTATGGATTTTTTTTCACTATTGTTGGTAAATTTTTAGTGCGACAACTTTGGAACCCCTCTTCAAAGTTTTATTTCATTTGTCATTTGAATACCTTAGGATTATAGTTATAATACATGTACAGTTTCAATCTTTTTGTATATGGGATGATAGATCTTGAAATAATTGCATTGGAATAAAAAAAAAGCATTTACATTAAAATATTTGTGAGGTGTAGCTAATTGACGATTATTTACATTAAAACATTTATGGGTTTTACTGAGTGTCTCGCTTCTGTAATCGGTCTATGCTTTGTCAGTCTATTCTTTCTAAGATAGATGATTCATTTACATAGTCATAACCTTTTTTTCAATTAAGCATTTCTAAACGTTGGATCGGAACATTTGTACTCATAATTTATTTTTTCAAAAAGTTTGATTTAAGTTGCGGATAACTTTACCATGTTACATTGCAAATGGCGCAGGTGGGTCTTAGGCCTAGGCGGGATCCTTGGGATTAGACATCAGGCTAAACTTTGCATTGGGTATTAGTTTGTTTCTAATTGCCGGTATCATTGCCTAACCTCTCTCAGATCACCTTACTTCTTGAAGTATCATAATTAATCAAGACGGCAATGCCAGCATTTCTGAAGTTGTTGAACATCATCTTTTCTTATAACACCACTACTGAAGACAACAAAAAAGACTCTTGAAGCTAAGTAACTATAACTCAAGGGGATTCTCTCAAAGGTGTCACTTGCATAACTTTGTTGTGATTTTGAGAGGGCATATGGCAATATTTGAACGAGGATATTGCAATTTGTGGTGTGTGAGGAATGAACATCATATCCGAAGTAATTGATTTTGTAGTACTGAGTTAAATAGATATTGAATAAGAGATGGTGACTTTCCTTCAATTCCCGTTGAATTGGAAGTTTGGAAACAAGTTTTACTTTATGTTTTATTTAAATACTTTGTCTTCTTTATTTGGCTAAGTTATTCACATAGGATTATCTTTCAATGTATAAATCATATTTCTTTTATATGTTATGGGGAAAAAAAATTATTTGAAGAGTATATTTATTCAAAAATATATACTAAATATATATATATAATATATATAATATATTAAAAAAAAAAAACAACAACAACAACAACAACAACAACAACAACATTTTCTTTTATTCGAAGAGTATATACTACAAAAAATTAAGGAAAAAATAAAAAAAAAAATAAATAAATAACAACAACATTTTCTTTTATTCGAAGAGTATATACTACAAAAAATTAAGAAAAAAAAAAATTACATGAACTCCCTCAGTTTTCAGAGTATACCATTCGAAGCAACTTTAAAGCTATTTGGCTGATTTCAAAACCCTGACTTAGTTATGTGGGTTTTTTTCTTTTAGGTTTTGATGTGTGGGTTTTGCAGTCTTGTATATTAGTATATAATATTATTGTTTCAACTAAGCTTCACTTTTGATGGCCCAACGTGCATTGTAATTAAGGCAATCTATGAACTTGAGCAAGTAGTACGTATAATAAGTGAGAGCATAATTAAGGATTGTATATATAGAATTTTATCAAAGCCATGTAACTTCACATTGCTGGTGACATCTCACGCACTCTTGGAAGACCTCCTTTTAATTCACATATTTGATTTTTTTGGTATACCAGAATACTTGATTCTCACCACATTAAGAAGAAACATGTTAATGTTTGGCAGTTGCTTAATTTAATTATTGATATAGTTAGTGACTTATTGTGTATGGACAAAAATGTGTAGTGTACTTTTATTATGCTGTTAGGGTCTTCGTAGGTACAGATTAGCATTGTTAGCTATCGACTTGAGAAGTTGAGAGACACGAGCTTAAAACCAATAACTATAATAAAAAGATTTGACTTATCCTAATTTTACTACTATTTTTTATTATTATTACTTTCTTCAATCAATTTAAATACTGTTTTAGAAATAACTTCAATAGCACTTCGTGCTTTCGATAATACCTAGAGTGTAAATATTGAACATGCAAGTTTTGAACATAGGCCACACATACAGCAACGTATAGTACCACTTCAAAATAAAATGTCTACAAATTCCCATACAGCCTACACATTTGAAAATATTTGGGTGTACCAAGATTAATACCACAAACAACATAATAATCACCTCATAACAAACCGTGTCGTAGGCACGGGTAATACCTAGTAATAACATATAACAGACCGATATGACATAATTAGGGATTAATTTAGCTTCTAGTTTGGGTTGGCAAATAATTATGGCTTAAGAACAAACCGGGTTTACGATATTACCCTCATTTAAGTTTTTAGTAGTTAAATCAAAATCTCACGTGATTTTTCAATTTTGTTTTTGACCCTCAGCACACTTACACTTTATATTAGGACTAACACGAAAAATTTCATTTATTTCATGTTGTACACATGCATAGTTGTGTTTGCATATTTGTTGAACACTTGGACACGTACAAACTGGTGTGTGCATGTGTGATAGTAGTGTTTGCATGTTTGTTGAACACATGCATAATGGTGTGTGCATGTATGGTAGTAGTGTTAGCATATTTGTTGCACACATGCATAATGACGTGTACATGCGTGGTAGTAGTGTTTGCATGTTTGTTGTACGTATGCATAATAGTATGTGCATATGTGGTATACACATGCATAATAGTGTTTGCATGTCTGTTGGACACATGCATAAGAGAGTCATTTAGGAGAATTGATTTGCTCATTAAAAGCAAGTCCAAGGAGATCAATGAGTTAGATATCAAAGAGGAAAGTACAGCGTTATCGGCGGATGATGAGGTACATAGGGTATATCTCAAGAGTGAATTACAAGAGCTGATGCAAAGTGATGAGATTTCTTTGCAGCAGAAATCACAGTCAAAGTACTTTAAAGAGGGCGAAACCAACACAAAATTCTTCCACGAAATAGCGAATGCCAGAGCAAGAGTTAACAACATAAACAACTTATTGATTAAGGACAATGAGGTGACAGACAAAGGACAAATTAGAGACCGAGTTAACAACATAAACAACTTATTGATTAAGGACAATGAGGTGACAGACAAAGGACAAATTAGAGACCACATTGTTGAGTTCTATGAGTCCTTTTATTCCGAAGATCTGGTGGTTAGACCAGAATTGGATGGGTTGGGATTTAAATCAATTATAGAGGTACAAGATATGGATTTCACAAAAGAAGAGGTTATCACAGCGTTGAATGCGTTGGGTGGGGATAAAGCTCTGGGACTGGACGGGTTTCAAATTGTTGTCTTTAAGAAATGTTGGCAATTTTTCAAACAAGATTTTATGTTAGTTGTAAAAGAGTTTCAGGATCACTCTTATCTAGACAAAAGAAACAATTCTACTTTTGTCACTCTCATTCCAAAGAAGACCGGTGCCAACTCCTTAAAAGACTATAGACCAATCAGTCTTGTGGGGGGCATTTACAAGGTGATTTCGAATATGCTAGCAACAAGAATTCATGTGGTGTTGCCTCCTATCATTTCCAGTCAGCAAAGTGCTTTTTTGTAAGGGGAAGACAGATCCTTGATGGGCCATAAAATTTTAAATGAATGCATCGATCACCAGTTAAAGAACAAGGATAACGGAATTCTATGTAAAGTGGATATTGCAAAGGCTTACGACCATGTCAACTCAGCGACATTCTCTGTGTTGGTTGATGGTTCCCCAACAAGGTATTTTTGAAGTCAAAGGGGACTTCGTCAGGGTGATCCCATTTATCCGTTCCTATTTAATGTGGTGATGGAAGCTCTTAATAGATTGGTTACAAAAGCGATGGACTTAGAATACATAAAAGGGTTTAGATCAGCGTTAAATGGGATTGAAGTGGTTATACTTCAGTTCGCTGATGATACTTTATTCCTTCTTGAACCATCGGTGCCACAACTTCTTGTGATCAAAGCCATTCTCTTAATTTTTCAAGATGTAGCCGGGCTCAAAGTAAATATGGCCAAGACTTCTATCTATCCGGTTGGCAGGGTGGAGAATATAGAGGACCTTGCGAGGACTATGGGCTGTGAAGTGGGTAAACTACCATGTAGGTATCTAGGCTTGCCACTTGGTGCTATGTTCAAGAACAAAATAGTTTGGGACCCGGTTATCGAAACGGTACAGAGAAGATTAGGGGGTTGGAAGATGAGATTATTTTAGAAGGAGGTGAGGCTGATTCTAGCCCAAAGTGTTTTATATATATAGCTTACAAGTTTACTTTATGTCCTTCCTCACCATTCCTAAAGGCGTCGCTAAAGTTATCGAATGGTTAATTTGTGATTTTATATGGGGCTCAACAAACGTGAAAAGAAAATACCATTTGATTTCTTGGGAGAAGGTGTGTTCATCTAAGGAGGAAGGATGCCTCGATTTTCAGTGCTTGATACTTATGAAATAGGCCTTGTTAGGTTGGTGGATTTGGAGATATATCCACAAGTTCGCACAAATTTTCTAGGCGACAACTAACATAAGAGGTAAAATCCAATAGTTCGCACAGGTCGATAACGATAAGTTGCCTTAGAATTTGTTTCTAAGGAGAGAGTTAGCAATGATTGGGAGATCCAACAATATGCGAATATGACTTTGTTGCTAGACTCAGTGAGACTTTCGAATCAAGAGGATACGTGTATATGGAGTGGTACAAAGAAAGGCGTCTTCATAGTCCTTTTTACCAAACTCTAGCAAAGCAAAATCGAAATCCGGGTACACAGCCTCGACCTTTCCCTACTGGCCAGGTTAATGTAGAAAGTATCCATTCCTTTGAAAGTGAAATTCTTCTTATGGGGGGCAATTCAGGGATGCACTTTGACAGCAGATGCTCTCATTCATAGGGGTACAATTGTATCCCTAACATGTGTTGTGTGTAATATGCTGGAGGAGATAGAATATAACTCATCTCTTCCTACATTGCCCGTTTGCTTTGCAATTCTGGACCCTTATGATGCAACCGATACAAGTGGCTTTTCCTTTGTTTGCACAAGCTGAATCGGTGGAAGAATTGGTGATTAGATGGCCACAGAGGAGGGGTGACAGTTTTGGTGCAAAGTTATGGCACCTATTACCATATGCGGTGATATGAGTGTTGTGGAAGATGAGGAACAAATTAATCTTTAAGCACAAAACATCCTCCATAAAGGAAGCAATACTCGAAGTGAAAGGTTTGGT
The DNA here is from genome assembly GCF_015680905.1 of Coptis chinensis. Lineage (NCBI taxonomy): Eukaryota > Viridiplantae > Streptophyta > Magnoliopsida > Ranunculales > Ranunculaceae > Coptis > Coptis chinensis. Next base: position 84,816,654 of record NC_141464.1, read on the forward strand.
GTGGTATTAGATGTCATCCTCCTCTATAGATAGAAAGAATTATCATTTTAGGGATCTTGTTTTGCATTGGTCTGAGGTGATTTTGGGTGTGTGAGTTTGATGTAAGGGGTTTCTTTATGTATTGGGTAGATATGTAGTCTTGTATGAGGATCTCACTCACTGACATACCGTTATATCTCACCTTTTGTAAGTTTATTTTGTGCTTATGCACTTTCCTCAATAAAATTAACTTATAAAAAAAAAACATGAATAATGTGTTATACTACTGTTATGCACATACATAATAATGTTTGAATGTGTGTTATACACAAATATAATGGTGTGTGTATATTGGTATACTCATGCAGTGCATAATAAGGGTGGGCAATGGGCTGGGTCGGGCTAGCCCGGCCCTAAACATTTAAAGCCTTTAAGTTATTAGGGCCGGGCTAGCCCGGCCCTAAAGTCCCCATAAGGTCGGGTCAGGCCGGGTCATAAGTCTAAATTTCAATCCCTGACCCTACCCTAAGCCCTCTTTAACAGTTTAGGGCCGGGCCTATATATTTTATTCTTTTTACTGCATCAGTTTTAAAACTCATTTATATCACAAAAAAAAATTCAAAGATTTGCAAACTCAAAGTCCCACCACTTTGAAATTTGAATAACAACCAATCTAGTAATAATTCTTGATAAGTCCAACAATTTAAAATGCATATCCACAATCTAATAAACTGAAGTACATAGAGACTCATATTTATATTTCAAAATTACAGTTAAAATGCACAAGACACGTTTTGGAATGAGCTTTCAGCGACATAAATCCGTTATTTCTTGTACTCAAATCTCACCAAAATTACATTTAACATTGAAGAACACAAAGACAAATAAGAGTATGAAATGAGTTTTTCTTGACGTCAACCTATTTTTCATTAGGCTGAGTGCCTCATCATTATTGTTCTTGGCGACTAGGTTAGGCGGGGAGTTGTGAGGTGTGCGTGAGTTGTGAGATAGAAACAATTAGGTTTACAAGTTTTTATGATATAAGACAAGTTATTAGAAGTACTCATACGGTAAGTGATAAATTACAAATGACAGTGTTATTTTAATTGAAAATATATAACAAGGAGTTGGATAGTTTTAATTGTGTATTTTATAGTGAAATTATAACTAGGGTTTGGTTAGGGTCGGGCCTATGTTTCAGAACCTTAGCCCTGACCCTGCCTTAGAAGGCATTAGGGCCGGGTCGGCCCTGCCCTAAACTCTGTGAGGGCTTTAGTTGTGAGGGCTTTATAGGACTTAGGGTCGGGTCGGGTCGGTCAGGGCCGAGTTAGGATCGTTAGGGCCAAATTCCCACCCCTAGTGCATAACATACATGCATAGTGGTGTTTGTATGTAAATCAGAAAATGTCATAATTGGTATTAATAAAAAATAACTTGCTAACGTCAACCCGAAAATATATTTATAGCGAAATTATTAATGATAGATGCTGATGAACCCTGCCTAAAACCGAAATTATTGATCAATTTATACGTGTTTGGGCCTAAATATTTGAACAAAAATTTACAATATCCAGAATGGGCCCAATTTTATCATTAAAAAAGTCCAATTTTCAGACCAAAGAAATAATCTTCTTTAATAATAATTTGTGAAAACTCCAAAAACACACCTACACTCCCAACACTTCATCTGATGATTTGAGTCCCACTGTAAATTTAATTTTTAAATGGCATCATCTGCCTTTCTATCCAGAACACTTGTTGTTGGCCTTCGTTCTATTCGATCTTCTTCACTCTCACAAAAGTCCCAGTCTTTCTCCTCTTCATTCCATGTAAGTTTTTATTTTTTTTTTTGATTAATATGATTAAAGTTTCACTCTTTTATTGTTTTTCAAGAGATGGCCTTGGATTTTTTTGTTCTATTTGTATAATACATGATTTTGGTTGTGAAAGTGTGGTTTTTTATTGTTGGTTTAGTTTTTCCAATTTCTAGCAAGAGATATGTTCATATGGCTTTGTAATAGTTGTGATTGAGTTACATTTTCTTGTGATTGAGTTGATTTGTTATTCCATTTATTTGCAGAGTAAATCATTATACCAACCTGTTCATCCTACTTGGGGTTGGGGTTTAAAACCTTTGGTTTAGTGCGTTGTATTATGACTTCATCAAGTGGACCTACAGCTGATTTTGCTACTCAGTCTTTATCTACCAGTGAACCTGTTGTTTCAGCTGATTGGTTGCATGTGAATATCAGAGACCCTGATGTGAAGGTGTTACTTATAACTTGCACATTTTTTTTTCTCATTGGGTTAAAGGAGTAGAGGCACTAGGAATTATAGCTTCTTACTTACTTCTTTCTATTTATATGTAAAATAAAGATAAAATTAATTAGGCGATTGTGTTTACGTCTCCTATGCTCAAAACTTGTGTTTTTTCCGAGAACAAAAGATAAATGTGTTGTGTATATTTATTTTGTTTTTTAACTTTTGGATTTTATGCCTCTAGGTTCTGGACGCATCTTGGTACATGCCAGACGAGAAGAGAAACCCATTTCAAGAATATCAGGTATATATGTTTTTGATTGATATACTGTAAAGTTTTAGATTTTTTGTTGGCACCATTTTTTCTGCTTGACATGGTACACAAAAGTACTTTTGACACTCATGTTATTAAAAGATCTGGAAAAGGCATTTCAAGAACATTTTGCTGCTCTTTAAATTTGATTGTGAGGTACTTATGGGTAAGAAGATATGGTTTCTGTTGCTAATAACGTGAACTTGATTTGAATTTGAGTGTGATGTATTTACTCGAGGTATATCTGATATATATGCTGATAAAAAAAATGAGTGGAGCTAGTAATGTAAATACTAAATAGTGCTAAAGCCTTGATGGAGGACGCATGTACTTCAATATATTTCATGTTCTCTTACAATGCTTCAAGTGTTTAGGAATTCCCTTGATTTTAGTTGAATCTCTAGGGCAAGGTCTATTTTCGAGCTTGATGTTTTTGAACTTCGTAACCGCAATTACTTTATTTTCTTCTTTCTAAAAAAATTGTGGAACAATGGTGGTGATGCTACTGCTCTCTTCTATACTCTGCAGGTTGCCCACATTCCAGGTGCACTTTTCTTTGATGTAGATGGAATTTCAGATCGAGCTTCAAATGTATGATTTCTGTTGTTTTTTTGGTTTATTTCACGTACTAATTCTGAGCTTTGCATGCAGTGTCACACATTGTAAAATGGACTTTTGTAGTGAACATTGCAAGATACATATTGCATTGAAAATGGTCATTTTTAATTGTTAAAGCAAGATTGAGTTCACAATTGGCATTAGCATCACGGTGCAAAATCGATTTGCACAAAAGCGATTGTTGTGCTGCCGGGTCTAAGGATGTCATGATGCAATAGCATAGGTTGTAGGAACCGACCTTTTCCCCTTGTCAGAGTCCATTTGTAGCAACATTTAGTATGGGAGGATAGAGCTGAATAGAGTTTTAGTTGAATCAATATTATTATTATCTATGCACCTGCAGCCAGCATGACAAACAGTTCTCTAACGATGTTTATATTGGTAGTTGCCATGACCATCTCACATAGTCATGGCCATGACAAAGGTTTGTGTCAATTACGTTTTTGTCAATCTGTTAGCACAACAAATTCTTTTTGCTCGTGGTTGTCCCTCACTCCTTCCTGAACCCTGTGAGAAGAAGTGACCCATAAGTCTCTATCATTGTCCATTGCCCTATACCATTTTTTTAGACAATTCTATGGTCTCTTTCTTTATGTTATCCTACAATGGATGTTAATCTCCTCCATGTGAACTTTGAAGCAGTTACCGCACATGCTACCAAAGGAAGAAGCTTTTGCTGCTGCGGTTTCAGCGCTTGGTATCCAGAATAAAGATGGGCTGGTTGTTTATGATGGAAAAGGAATTTTTAGCGCTCTCGTGTTTGGTGGTAAGTTATGGCTCTGCTGCTATTGGCAGTTGATCAATGTTCATTTCAGTTACCAGGTTTTCCTTTATGCTTTTTAAACTGGAAGTGATCCCCAAAATTTTCATTGAATGAAAAGGATGTTCCGAGCATTTGGACATGATAGAGTTTGGGTATTAGATGGTGGCTTGCCACAATGGCGTGCTACAGGATTTGATGTTGAATCCAGTGCTTCAGGGGATTCTATTCTGAAAGCTAGTGCTGCAAGTGAAGCAGTGGAGAAAGTCTATAATGGACAAGCAGTAAGTGTATATATCTATCATTTTGGGTATTGTAAAAGTGTATACCGTTTCTTAAAATTGGATTATGTGTACATTCCTTACAAGAGGTTTGGGGGCAGATAAAATCTCTTCGTCCCTCTATCAGACCCCTCTAATGATCCCGCTTTTCAATCTCGTTGATTCTGTTAATAGTAAAACTTTTGTTTTTTACAGGTTGCTCCAATCACTTTTCAAACTAAATATCAGCCTCACCTTGTTTGGACGCTTGAACAGGTTTAATTTCTTATATCTTTTTGTGGTGCTTACTGGAAATATCTTAAATTGCAAATTCTCTTTTTCTCTTCAAATCAATACCTAATGTGTAGCTTACCTACGCCATTAACATGCATTTGCAAAAATAAGGTTGAATAGTGAAAACTGTCTGCTCCTTTGTACTTGGAATCTACGGGTATGCATACATGATGTGCCATTTTTCCCAGCTGTCTAGAGCCTTTTTGGCATTTTCTATTGATTTCCCGACTCATCTTATAAGTATCTTTTCTCTTTTCGCATCATGACCCCTTTAAGTGGACACCATTGCAAAATTTAGGGTTCAGAACTGAAACTGCTATAGCTTCTCCTCCTCCATGATTCTTAACTCATATTGCAGGAATCTTGTGAGGTGTTAGGATTTTGCAGGAGTGTAGAAAGAGTTAATTTTACAAAGAGAGAGATAGACTGAGTGTTACCCCCTAAGTTTGGTGGCTGTAGGAGATGTGCTTGCGGTGCTGTCTTGACCAGACCATACCAATAAAACTGGAAAGCAGTTTTTCAGAAAAAAAACTTATGGAAGAGGTTCCATAGAAAATTAAAAACTTAAAAATATTTTGGTAACATAATTTGTCCGGGGGACAATACTAGTTATTTGTCAGTATATGTAAAAGTCATTCTGTGATAGTCTTTTTTGGTGAGGTTTCCTTCTTTGCTGTTCGTTCGCTATCCCTGATAATACCATTTTCTGTTGAATTAATAAAAGTAAGGGTTGCATTAGGACCAGGAACATTATCTTTCTGAAGTTCAGTCTATGAATGGTCTGGTATGATTATTTCAGTTATAGTGTCATGTACTACCCACATGCATATGGTTGTTGCTAATACTATATGTTCCAGGTCAAAAGAAACATTGAAGAGCAGAGATATCAACATATAGATGCCCGAGGAAAGGCCAGGTATCATATCTTTTAAATTATTGCTGTGACATCACATACTCATTCAAAGTAGTTTGGTATGGTTGTTTATTGGTTCCCCTCTGTGCTTACAATAATTGGTTTATATTGTCCTTGCAATATATTTTTGTATGTTGGTTTTGTTAGTGATTTTGATCTTCTTTGCAGGTTTGATGGGACTGCACCAGAGCCTCGGAAGGGAATAAGAAGTGGTCATGTACCAGGCAGCAAGTGCATTCCTTTTGGCCAGGTGACGTAACAATCAATTCTTATGTTATATCCCCTATTTTTGTCATTGTTTGTTATAATCCTGAATTTTTCTATTGAACTTCAAAAGTATCTTTCTGTTAAGTAAACCATGTTGAATTCCTTATTGATTCAAGTCTGATGGTGGTCCCTTACAGATGTTAGATGGTTCACAAACTCTCTTGCCTGCTGACAAGCTCAAGGAAAAATTTGAGCACGAGGGTGAGGCTCTTTTATTGATTATTAACTGAAATGCATATTTGTTTTAGATAAGCTAAAGTTTATAATGCTAGGTTGAGCACAAGTATGTACTAGAAAATTTCTGAATACTGTGATTAGGGAATCACCTATGCTTAGGAGATCATCCTTGCTAAAATCAGCAAAGTGCAAACTTTGTGTCCGAAAATGAGGTGATCTCCTTGATATTTGACTCTCTAACTTTGCAATTGTATGACAGTCAAGAAATTTGGCTCAAGTAGGGAAGAACCCTCACCACATAGTTAAGCTCCTGTGGTCATTCCAAATTTCTTAAACCCGTCAAATTTAGCCCTCAAAGTAACCTTACCTGGACATTAAACTTGTTAAAGTTTAAGTTTTTTATCGGGATTTAACTTTTTCCCTTATAATTTGGAGATAATCCATATCCATATAAAAAACCAGATGATTGTAAAATTTTACAGTGGCAAAATGGTGGGATATAAGAACGAGTCAAAAATAATTAAGGTTCCATGAGTCTCAAGGGCCTGGATGTGTAGATAGATAGCTATATCTTAGTTCGGACATTTTTTAAACTGGACTAATTCTTTTCAAATATTTTCTCTCTGCAGGCATCTCTCTAGATAACCCCGTAATGGCCTCTTGTGGCACTGGTGTAACTGCATGTATTCTTGCTCTGGTGAGATCACCTTTGTGTTTTATTATTTTGGGCATACTATGATATTGAAAATAGTAAGGTACAGAAGAAGGTCTAAGTTTAAAATGTTTTTCAGGGTCTCCATCGACTTGGAAAAGAAGATGTTCCCGTCTATGATGGATCCTGGACTGAATGGGGAGCACAACCTGATACACCTGTCTCCACTTCTTAAATGCTCATGCAATATCATCTGGGGTTTCATTATCTAATGAGAAGTTGATCAGAACTGATACGGAAGTGTTGTTGAATACCTGTTTGCCTGTGTGCAGAAAGAAGGGAGGGAGGGACTTCGAATTGTTTCTTATCGGTTACTGTTTTTTTACCAAATTTCTTTTAAATTATGAGTTATTGTAAGGACTTACTTGCGACAAACTGTAATACTGTATAGGGTGATTTTGGAATGGTGATCAGTGTAACATAGAGTCAAAATTCAATGTCATTTTCGTTGGATCTGCTGAATGTTTGGTAACAGTTTCTTATCCACAAAGTTGGTAAAACCTTTGGGTGATGATACTATAGGTTTGGGGCTCGAACCTCTCCAGGGCATCAAAGAGTTACTAATCTCATTTAAAACAAACTTACCAATAAAAAAAAACATTACCATGTAAAGCACGCAAGCTGGCCACACTATTCACCCCAACAAGTTTCAAACATAACATATAATTCAATGCAATTTTAACTATGATTAGTGTCTTGACATCATTGACTATTATAAACCGATCTTGCATAATCCAATTTGTCCACCTAGGCAAAGGTACCTAATGTTCTTGCAAAGCTAGGCTACTGATTTCCCATCTTTTGGTAGAGCAACTGTTCACATATCGATGCCAACGTATCAGAAAATTAACATATTACAGTGTGACTCATCAAGCGACTCCAAAGGATGCTGGGTTTTTGGAATCGTGACAAAGATACGTATTTGCCTATTTTCTATATTGTAAACATGCTATTTGCCTATATACGAAAAGTGAGAGAGAGATGCAAAGAAGATTTCTTGCAAGTAAGGCCTCCCAAAAGACACAAAAAGAGAGAGAGATACACCAAAAGGTAGTCTTAAAACATAGTTAGAAATTGAAGAATCAGGTTAGCACTAATAAATTTCAAGTTTTAAACGACAGTTAGATAACCTGAATCGCAGAGGCGCAGACATCAAAGACAAAGGAAGCCACTCAACCAGAAATATGAGGCATCAGAAATCTACACTAAATCATCATCTTCCTAAATACAAGCAATAATTAAAAAAACATAAAAAAGATGCACAATCAAACCTACTTCTCGATTCCATAGAAGCCCAAAGAAGTGAATATGGTACCCAAAAGGCAGAATGGTCCTATGCCTTTCAAAAGAGCTACATCAATAATTTCGTTTGACTTTAGGCTCTCGGTGTTGGATATTCACAATCAAAAACGTGGTTTTAATCAAGATCCACTGACTAAGCTACATGATACCCAGTCCACCCTTTATTAGCACACCATTTCTCATTCAAAGGCAACGGCTTTCCTATACAGGAATCCCTTCAGCATATGAAATTCCTTTTCAGCCTTCCCCATCTTTCATACATAACTTCAGCCTCTATATAAATCTATGTCATCAAAGGCGTAGCTAAGGAGTCAGTCCCTCAAATGGTTGGGGTTTGTTATCAAAGGCGTTCGTAACTGCAATACAGTACATCTGTTTATTCTAATGTCAACAACTTGTAGCCATCTGCAGCAGATGAGTACCACCACACATGCAAAAACCACAAATCTCATGAACGTGCGGAACAAATCGTTTGAACTAGAAATTGATGTCCCAAATTTGTAATACAGAATATATCTGCTTATTCTACTGGAAAACACACACAAAAATATGTTTAAACTTTCAATACATTAACAAGGCAAGAAATGTAAAACTGCAGCTCTACTGCGCTTTTAGAGCAACCTTGAAACCTAACAAGAAAAATATCAATCTTCCATTTCACGTGAAGCAGAGATGCATTACTTCAGTACCTGTGTTCCAACTTCTCCTTCTCTTGGTAACTCTGGACATACCTGCATCCGATAGGAGAAACTGTTAGCATAGACTGCAAAAGGATAATGAAAGATGGGCCATACGGAACCTGGTCCTAGCTATGTCCCTCCTTACAGCAACTCAAGCAGGAAACAAATGGCAAACCGTCAGATTCTCTTGAAGTGGGATCATGAGGATGGTCATGTACACATGAATAAGATACAAATAAAAAAAAATAGGCAAGTCCCATGTAAGTTCAAGACAAATCTGTCGAAGTAAATCATGGTTGCACTAACCCTAGGAGATCCTCCTAAGCAAACATGTAATTGCAACACACAACCCCAGGAATAAGTAAACTATGGCCTACGGTCAAAGTAATACGACAAAGCAATGGTCACCGGACTGTATTAACAAGGACAAGGAAGTACATGATAAACATTTTCGTTAGAGTCCAGTGTGATCAATGTAAATATATGGTAGGAAGATACCTCTGCTAACTCATAACTTGCAATAGAACATTCTTAACAATACATATAACGAATATATATACGAATAAATCTGCAATGATTTGTTATTCAAATAACCTACAAAAGCCTTTCTTTCCATTTTCTCCCATTTGTTGGCCTCTTTGAAACAGAATGAGACCTAAATCCTGGGATTCTATTACCACTAGTGTAGTGAAAATTACACAAGAAAACAATTTTATATCAAAGAACTGGCTCCTTTCATCATCTTACTTCTAAAACCAGTTTTCTAAAAGAAGCTAGGCAGTAGTCGGACGGTGGGAGAGCACCTAGACATGCTAGGTGCTAGGCAGTTTTATTTATTTATTAAATATATATATGTAAGAGTGTAACTGTGTATGTATATATGAAGAATGAAGAAATGAAACTTTACAGACTTCTTAAAATGCATGTTAGTGAAATGTGAACAAAACATGTCTCGTGGTTCAAATATTCAAACAAAAAGGCATAAGAGTTTCCAAAACAAACATGTTTTATAAGTAATTGACAAAGACAAAAGGATGGAAATATCAAACATTCCACTATTTCTCTAACTCTTCCTCTCCACGTCTCTCCAAATTGGGCTTGTAACTTAAATTTTTAAGCCTGCGTTTTATTTTGGACAAACCTCTTAAAAAAAAAAAAAAAAAAAAAAAAACACACCTCCTAGGCCAATTAATCAGCCAGCCTGGTCCATAAAATAGAATCTAATTGGACCACCAACCCTCTTTTTTCTCACTGTTCTAAAAATCGGTCACCGATTATAGGCCTAAACAGTTCAGCTAGGCAGGCGGACCCTAGGGCTGGCCTAGGCTGTTTTTTTTTTTTAGAACACTGTCTAAATCACATAAAATAGAATCTCATGATCTGAGGTAACTCCTAATTCTAGTTTGATTTCTTTACCCTCTTTTTCTATTTAGAGAAAATATGAAATCTTCACACCAACAATAGGATCCATTCTATCTTATTGTTTACCATCCATTCAAATACTTGAGAGGGTAATGTTAACTATATGGGCAACAACAGAAAATGGAAAATCAGATGGAAAAAGATAAAAGCCCACACTTTATGCATCACCAATATTATCCAAAAACAAGCTAAAAGAGTAATGCAAAAAAATTTAACGCTATCCAAAGGTAATCAGTCACCAATACGTCCACGCAAACTACCCATCTGAACAAATAAATTCTAAAGTCTTAACCTAAGGCCAGTAATTTCATCAGTAATTCAGACAACGTGTACTATAATCTACAAATTTCTTCCATCAAACACACAATTCGTCAATAACTTCAGCCATCTATATAAATCTATGTTGTCAAAGGCATAGCTAAGCAGTCGGTCCCTCCAAGGCTGAGATTAGTGAAAATGGTTGGGATTTGTTGTCAAAGGTGTTCGTAAGGAGCAGCCAAGGCGCCAATTGGGAAGGCTACAGCCTTGCATTGCTCCTGACAACATGTGGACCCATACAGTGTACCAGAGGCATAATTCTAGTGAAGTACGATCTACTCACCATTATGATCCTTCCCTAGCAAAAACCGCTCATTGGGATATCTCAACGTTGTCAAAATGGTCAAAAAAAATATGTCCCTCCTTACAGCAACTTGAGAAGAAAACAAAAGGTAAACCGTCAGATTCCTCAGAACTAATGTGTCGGAGTAAATCACGGTTGCACAAAATTAGGAGTTCCTCCAGAGCAAACACAAATGCAGCACACAACCCCATGTTATAATTAAACTATAGCCTATGGTCAAGTGTAACAACACAACACAGGTCACAGGACTGTATTAACAAGGACAAGAAGTACATGATAGGAATAAATCTGCAATCTTTTGTTATTCAAATAACCAACAAAAGCTTTTCTTTGTGTTTTCTCCCATTCCTTGGCCTCTTTGAAACAGAATGAGACCCAAAACCTGGGATCATTATTATTATTTTTTTATCAGCAAAACAATACAATTCATTAATTTTGATGATGTAGCCCAGAAGTAGGCTACGCCTCAACCAAACCATCCCATCCAAATATGAGATCTTCCACTTTCATTCACCAAACAATAGGATCACCGTGCATTAACAAGATGTTAATTATGTGGACAACAGCAGAAAATGGAAAAATCAGATAAAAAGACTCAGTCTTTATAATCCATAATCAAGCTAAAAGAGTAACAGGAAAATTTTCAACGCTATTGTTCATCAATCTAACATTAAATCCAACAAAACACAGTAAATAATATTCATCAAATCAATTAAAGTATCAAAACAATAACGAATCTTATATATAAAAAGAGTATAGAGATGGGGTAATTACGCATAGACGCTGACAACAGGAGCAACAAGAAGAGTAGCACTGATCCAATTCTCAGAAAACTTTTTCCCAAGCTTATGAGGAAGATCTCTCCATAAACCAGGCATCACTTTTTGTTGAAATGGTGATAAACTGTACACCACTGCCTTCATCCTTATTGGCGTCTTCCCCATTTTTTTTCTCTGGTCTCTTTTTTTTCTTCTTCTGCAAATGAAAATGTGGGCAATTGTATATCAAGTTGTCGGGTTTGGGCCTTGGGCTTGGGCTTTGGGCTTGCGTAAGTATTCAACTGGTGTGTGAGGTTGTTGATTGGTTAGATCAGTTAAGTGAATTGAGTTTTAATTTTGGACTAAGAGATATATAATTGAATCAAAACTCGACTAAACTTTGGTTTGAAATTGCAAATTAGATAGTATAGTAACTAATAAGTTTGAAAAAAATAATGTTGATTATATCATAAACAAATTTATACCAACTGGATTTAGAAAGTAGTCATTTCTGTTTTATAACTTAAAACAATGGCGAAATTACAATGTTTTCTTTGGTAACACACAAACAACACTGATAACTAAACATTCCGTCTAAGCATTCCGTCAACTCATCACTCTATACGAAAACATTTTGCAATTTATAATAATACATTATTTAGAACTTATATGGGTCTAATAATGTAGTGCTATGTGTCCAAACATATTAACCATAGTTAGCTATAGATAGTGAAAGATTTAGCTATTATATATGTATGGACTTTGATAGCATGGACTTCTCAGTAAGTGTCTAATTAGAGTGTTTCTAGTAATTGCATAAAATTTATTGGGGACCTTTGCATATAATTGCTCTTCAAGCATTTGCTCCTAACAGATTTTTTTTATATTTAATTTCAGTTCAACCAACGCCCTAAACTTTGTCATTTTACAATTTTTTTCAACTCATTCACTCTAGTTAGTAGGAAAAAATGAGTTCTAAGCATTTTGTATAATAACCAAACATTTTGGAGTGGTGGCGGTGAGGAAGAAGACCCATGCATACATTTGGGATAATAAATTGGTGATCTAGATGATGAACCAACCACTTCCGGAGTCTGGAAATCAAGGAGTTGAGGTCGACGATCCATTCCATTGAAGTATTGATTCAATATCGTAACAAGTCGATTTTGAATTTCTGCGGGAGGCTATTGATTTCACCATCTTAACCGGTGTCTAAGAGGTTTCATGAAAGGCATGTCTCAAGAGTTGTTCTTGAACATCCGTGTATGTATTTTAATTTCATAAATTAGTAGTAGTAGTAGTTAATTTTAGTAGTTCAATACAATACGTAAATATTTTTATTTTATTTTTTAATTGTAGTTTCATTTTCTCACATCGAGGAGATGTGTGTTATGTATCGGGTTCAACTACTCCACGGCGCTTAGGAAGTGGTGGGATGATATTAAGAAAGGATATGCACTTGACCATGTTAGAGATGCAATTTTAGCGACTCCTTTTGCTCATCTAGTTGACATCCCTTACAATAAGACCGACATTCGGGGGAGTTATTAATGGTTTAGTTGAGAGATGGTGGGATAGTACACATACTTTTCACTTCCCTCGGGAGAGTTGGGCTTCACTCCATTAGATTTTTGCATGATATCTGGTTTGAGTATAGGATTAGGTAATCAGTTGAGATGTATGGATGAATTCGAGTTTGTGCCCAAATGATGACTTTCTTCCCTTGTCGACCGAGGAAGTCGTATGACGATCTTTGGTGTTAGGATTTCGGTATCATGCCAAACGCATACATTACACCGTTGACTGAACGATTCGAGATTGCAGTTTTGATAGATTATTTGTCACTTGATTCGATGATGGTCAAACACATGTTGATGAGTATGTAAGAGCTTTTTGTATGTATTTGATGGGTGTCTTTTTTTTTCCTTACGGCCATTCCACGATTAACTTGGGATTTCTAGCTAACTTTGAGCACTTGCATGAACATCCGGTATTGATTTTGGTGGAGCCATATCTTGTCATTTGTTCGTTGTTTAGATAGGGCGTCCTCGACATCTTGGTGTTGTCAAAGTCCCCGGATGGGAGGGTTTGTCATTCTCAAAGAGGTATGGTTTTATGAGTATTTCCGCCGCAAATCCTATCCTCCACAGAGTATACCGATGAGAGGCCTAGGCTCGTCGGGGCTTGGCACGGACCTTGTCGAAGCGTCGACCCGGTGAGATCGATCATAACATAACTTCGTCCAAACCGGATCGAGCTTAGCACCAAGTGCTTCTATTGTTTGGAGGCCTTGGAGGACATCTGCACATCATCTCGAATCAGAGATATGCATTGTTCATTTCTCATAGGAGGATGATATTCACTGGTGGGAGTGATATGGAGTGGTATTTAGGGGATAGATGTTCCAACGGCTCACACCATACTTTGGTATCCCTCGATCCATTTACCCATGTATCGAGGCTAAGGACATTTTAGAGCAAGTCATCATGTAGCGTGCATTGGACTTGGCTACTGGGCTTCGACCTAGTTACATTCAGACTTATGAAATTACTATAACAAGGTGTCTATTGGTCATTTGCTCCCAAATTTTTTTGTTGCAACATTCATACGGTTAGCAATTTGGGTGTCGACGCGGAATTCAGATTGGCCACCGTCACAACCGACGGAAAGCATGGATTGTTTTGCACACATTTGTTCCAAAGACCGGATCCCCCCTCCGAGAGTGGCCTTGGGTTTTCGGTTTGAGCGATCCGAGTGGCGGACGATTTACCGACCCATTTCTTCTATTGATGCCATCGCGTTTAGGTTAGAGCGACCTTGGACATCTATAAAGTAATTATTTTTATTGGGTTTGTTTTATTATTTTGGTTTATTATGAAAATGTCATAAATTATTAATGAATAATTATTTCGGGATGACTTTTCATCAAGTGAGATATGAGACAAGCATTAGATTGTAAATGATGATTTTGGGGGTATGATTCGATGTTGAGAGAGAGACTTCTTTCCCGTGCTCATGTGGATTATGGACGATTTGCAACGCCAGATTGATTTATGCTCGATTGATCGAATGAAGGGTGAGTTCATCATAACATGGAAAACGGAAAGTTCAAAGGATCGAGGAGGAGTTCACAAAATTAAAGGCTATGTAGGATAGTCTAGGAGGTTGTTGTATGACGATTATTATTATGTTGTGTGATTTAGAATTGTTCATTTGATCATTTTGATATGTTGTGTCATTATTATTATGTTGTGTGATTTAGAATTGTTCATTTGATCATTTTGATATGTTGTGTCATTATTATTATGTTGTGTGATTTAGAATTTATTTCCTTTGATTTAGCAAATGAATTACAATTTTTATTAATAGAGCGACAACTAATACATGATTGCAAAACATCAAATAAAAATAAATAAATAAAAGATAACTATTACATATCACCCTTATTACATACTACTAGAGTTACTCTAATTATCAAGCCTCATCATTTTCTTCATCATTGGCTTCTTGCGTTGTTGGAAGCTTCATTTGTACTACTTGCTCCAAAACCTTTTTTCATATTTAGCTACAATTGCATCTTGTTTTAGCTCTAAAACCCTTTTCAAGAATCCAGGATTGACATTGTCGAAAGTGACATTGCCAACAACCTAGTCTCATTTTCCTCCTCTCTAACACGGAGTTTTTCTTGCTTCAAAAATAACTTTTTGTGTCAATTTGCTTCAATTTCATCATACTTTGAAATTGCTCATTTTGAATCTCTTTCTTTATTTCAACGACTTTCATTTAAAAGCTTCAAGAAAATCATCCATATTTTTAGCATGCCTTGGATGCAACATTACCCTCAACAAAGAAGCAACTTTCTTTGTTCTTCTCAATTTCTTTGAACGCTTCCTACCGCAACGACCTCTCCAAAAACCTTCGAGATCGCTAGGATGGTTACTCGAGGTAAAGAATGAAGGTATAAAGGGGCAGAAAAGGCGTTGAAGGGTTGGGGTTGAGGGTGAAGAATCGAAACCTTCAACATCTCCGGATCTTGCTTTCTTCTTTGGTCTTGGAGCAAGCGCAATGGATGATGAATCGAAGTTCTTTGCCACTTTGGCGTATTTTTTTGACTAGATTATAACAATCTTGCCATATCCAAGGTTTTCCAAAGAGTAGCCGCGATAAGTTGTTCAATTGATCGCCTAAAGCTACGTTTATTAAAAAAAAAAAAAAAAATCAATATCAAGTAGTATATAAAATGAAGTATAAATTAAACGAAGTATAAACGAATCTTACAATGTCTTCACGCGCCCCCACCGGTTAGATGTGGAGGTTGTTCTTCAAGCGAAGAAGTTTATATAGCATGATATTTGTTGAAGAACGGTAAAATAATCATGTAACGTTGTGAAACTCCCTTCCAAAACGGTTCGCGGTCAAAACCTTGAATTTGATTCATTCTAGCCATAATTCGTTCCCAATAAACTTGACCCGATTGATCATTCCCTACTATAGGATCTTCTCCAATCTCAATCCATGCTCTAGTAAGAGCAATATTTTCTTCATTTGTCCAACTTGGACCCCTTCCTTGTTTTGGTTGTGACATTGAGAGTGTTATGTGTGAAAGGTTGAGAGTGTTGTGTGTGAAATGGTTGAGAGTGTTGTGTGTGAAAATGAAGAAGGAGATGAGTGTAGATATAGAAGGTAGAAATCCGCCGTTTTTTGCCGTTGAAGCACGCGACATTAGGAGTGTTGTAGGAGCGCCCAATACTAATGGCTAGACCTGACGGTGGTAACAAAGTTTGCCTCCTTGTTTGTGGTCAAAGTTAAAAAAGTTGAGCGACATTAGTAATGGCGTAGCGACATTGATTATTACTTATTGTCGCTGACCATCCGCATCCAAATTGCCAAATTTGCGAACAAGAATGGGAACAAGCGGTGATGATCGACGATCAACATCGCTACCACCTAGAGTTGGAATTCGGAAATTTCGGACGCATTTCTTCAAATTTGAAGACGGTTTCACGTTCACGGATACGTCCACCTAGAGATGCTCTTAGTTATAGATAGTGAAAGATTTAGCTATAATGTATTATGTATGGACTTTTTTTTTTTTTTCGATAACCTTATGTATGGACTTTGATAGCTTGAATAATGTATGGACTTTGATAGCATGGACTTCTCAGTAAGTGTCTAATTAGAGTGTTTCTAGTAATTGCATTATTTTCTTTCCCTTTGCATATAATTGCTCTTCAAGCATTTGCTCCTAACAGATTTATTGTATATTTGAGTTTAACCGACGCCCTAAACTTTAGAATGTAGTTCTAAACTTGAGGTGTAGTAGAAAAACTTCAGAAAGTTTCTAAGCATTTTGTATTAGTTTTAAAATTTTGAGCAGCTCATGTTTCTGACCCATGTTAGTATCACAATTGATAAATTGCGAAACTGCGACTAATAACAAGTCTTCAGTAATGTAGGAGATATCAAACAAGATGCCAAAACAAAGTCAAATATGTGAACGCGAGAAGGAGTTGTGACAGATGTGATGCGTTGGAGCTAGCTATATATTTGCTTAATAGTGCGATTGGACTTGAGCGAATGATACTTGAATTCCAAAAGAGACGTGGGAGTGTTGATGAAGAACTAGAATCGAAAAAGAAACAAGTGCATGGTGTACGTGCTCTCAAAAGAAAAGCCAAATGTGGAAATAATTGTTCAATGAATCCTGTTTATGTAGAGATATTAGTTTACTTCTGTTTACGCAGATCATGAATTTATAAGATTGGACACGATTTGGGATGCAGACCATATTACTGGAACATAAGCCCTGACTCCATACCAACAGCCACCTTCCAAGTTGGTGTTTTCTTATACCAATTTTGTGCCCTATGTGCAACGCCTAGGAAGAAACTTTATCCCACCTTAGGAAAGTTGCTTTTAGTATTTTTAGCAAGTTTCTTGATTGATTTATAGGAGTTATTACCTATATAATACGAAAGGTTATAGGAATCGTTCAATCAAAATTTATAGGAGTTATTCTTATTCTACTTCTTATACTTCACTTCTCCGGCCATGCACTGGACTGACTTGATTCCCCATCTGAACAACGTTATTGGATACTGTATAGGCCTTCCTTCTTCTTTATGGGATCTACTTTTGTTGTTGTCATACAAATACAGAAGAAAGTCCTAAGGTTCATAATGAAGATGCAGACGGTGTTGTGTAGTGAGAGCAATAATACACTTTGGACTAGTATTTAGGTTTTCTTCTGATTGATTACTATATGTAAATCAGTATTCATTTTTTTATCAGTATTCAGTATGTAGGTGCTACAGTATTCTTCCTAATGTTTTGAAAGAAATTTTGTTTGATAGTATTGGGAGGGTCTACCCAAGGTTTGTTAGGTCCAACAATATATTTACTATCTAGTACGTGTTTAATCTCTAGTGAAAGCCATCTTTTTTAGTTCGATCTCCTGTTCATCTTCTTCTTCTTTTGTCTCTTGGTATCTTGCCTTGATGGTTGTTGTAGTAGTGCAGTAATGTTTGTTCGTTTGTTCGCAATAGCCCACGCACTAGTTCGCAATATGTTCGTTGTACATATATACCAATTCGTTTAGCAATTGTTAATTTTCTTGGGTTCCTAGTTGGTTTCATTGGTTGGTTCAACTGGCAACATCATTCTCATATTCTCCTTCATTGATGGTTTGTAATGGTATGATGGAATTTAATTTGAGTGTAACTTAGCTGTATCATGTACATATACTCTCAACAGGAAAGCAAATTTCAATAAAAGTTAAATGATGAAATTGATAAATTGGCCTGGATGAGCAATTGAGCATGTTGTTTCATTGTAGCAACATCAACTTTTTAATTATACCCTTAGAAGAACTGTAATCCGTGTTCGTAATGGCTAATGTTCTTGGTGAATGAAGAACCGCAATCAGTGTCAGAATTCCACGCATAATAACCATAGCTAGTAAATTCACGTTTAATGCCTGTATTTTATACATTTTTACATATAATATGAATAGTAAGGCTTCAAACATAGGATTAATACACGAATTCTATGATCCAGGCTTATAATTGCCGAATAATAAGGTCCCTATTTTTTAAATGAAAAAAACGTACTATAAAAAGTATGATGCAAAATATTTTTACGTATAATATGAATAATAAGGCTTCAAACATAGGGATTAATACACGAATTCTATAATCCAGGCTTATAATTGGTAATGTATTTTTAAATGAAAAAAAACGTACTATAAAAAGTATGATGCAACTTCAAAATAGAAAGTTTTGAAAATCCATTTAAATTAGAACCTTCCATACCTAAAGAATATAGAAAAACTAAAGTGTTAGTAAGTAAATATAAATGAAAAATTGAATTATTACATTATAAACTTGTAATGGCAACAAAATATATCCGATTTTTTTTGTATTATATGTGTATAAAAGACGAATTGTATGTTTGGCGTTTTTTTCATTTTTTGGTCGAATTTTTAAACGTATTATTATTCAAAATTTCAAATTTTTGACGAATAATTTCTATATCAAATTTTGGCCGTCCGCAAATTTACTAGCTATCATAAATTCATAATAACCCAATAGTTGTGTCGGAATTTCATTAGGGGAATTGTCTCGGAAACCTTCTAATTCCAGTTCTCAAAATGGGCTTATGGGCCTTGTCCATAAAACTAGATATTCCATTACGAAATGGGCTTATGGGCCTTGTCCATAAAACAAGGCTTCTAAAATTTCAACCACCACCGAAATACAGAAAACATTGGCATTCCGATATAACTGTCACTTGCCAAAATCTGTTATTAACAGTACAAAAACTAGACCTTGCTTCTTTTCTCAAAAAAAAAAAAAAGCCAGGAATGGCGACAGTGAAGAGTAGAAAAGAAAAAGGAGGTGAAGCAACAAAGGAAGAGAGCATAGTGTTTGAAACAAGTAAAGGTGTAGAAACAATAACAAGTTTTGATAAAATGGGTATAAAAGATGAACTTTTACGTGGAATATATGAATATGGTTTTGAAAAACCATCAGCAATACAACAAAGAGCTGTTTTGCCTATTATTAAAGGTCGTGATGTTATTGCCCAAGCTCAATCTGGTACTGGGAAAAGTTCTATGATTGCTGTTACTGTTTGTCAAATCGTTGATACTTCTAAAAGAGAGTAAGTTTTTATGTTTCTTTTTATATTGTGGTGTTTTTTTGATGTTTTGGCATGTTGGTTTTTGTTTTAATGTTGTAAAGAATTTAACTTTGGTTATGTGGTGTGTTTTTTTATTTATTTTTGCACTGGGCTTAATGAAGTGGGGGTAATGTTTGTATATACAGAGTTCAGGCATTGATAGTATCACCTACTAGGGAACTCGCTTCCCAGACAGGGAAAGTAATATTGGCAATTGGTGGATTTATAAATATACAGGCTCATTCATGTATTGGAGGCCAAAGTTTAGGTGAGGATATAAGGAAGTTGGAACATGGAGTCCATGTGGTATCTGGAACGCCTGGTAGAGTTGTTGACATGATTAAACAAAGAGCGTTACGCACCAGAGAAGTCAAATTATTAGTCCTTGTAAGTTTATGAAAAACTCTCTCTGTCATTTAATTAGGTATATCTGACTCTGAGAGGATGTGCTGACTTTATATGCTCATACTGGGACAGGATGAATCTGATGAGATGTTGAGCCAAGGGTTTAAGGAAAAGATTTATGAGATTTACAGATATCTTCCACCAACAATACAGGTAAGTTTAGTATAATGTTATTTTTTATTTTGGTTGCTGATTAGCTAGGCCAACCTATGTCGTATATTAACATAAAATATACTTTATACCTGATATGGTACACGATATGGTTATGATGCGTAGTAACACATGGATAATCGTGCGAGCAATTCATATTAGGTTAAGTTTTTTTGTTAATTGTGGCAACATGTTGGTTTCTATGCTTTCAGCAGTTGACACTGTGGTTATGATTGCTCATTATGCTTTTAATTGGCTATGATCTCTAATGGCTTGTGATTTGTTCATCATGCTTTTTATTAAGTAATTATGCGTTTAGTGAATTATTCGACTGAAAACTACCTATAATCTACTGCATATGTTGGTTATCTGCTGTATGAGCAAACTACACATTAACCATTCATTAATTAAGTAGATAGTTGCAGCATCTTGTGATATATGTGGTCATTTAATGCAGGTTGTCTTAATCTCTGCAACCCTTCCAAATGAAATATTGGAAATAACAAACAAGTTTATGACTGATCCTGTTAGGATCCTTGTTAAGCGTGACGAATTGACTTTGGAGGTAATTTCCAATTGTCTTGTCTCAGTTTACCATGGCAAAACTGTTTTGAAATTGGTTGTGGTTTCATTTTTTATTGTATTTTTTTCCATTAATTTGTTGCTTCTGTCTGGTGCAGGGAATCAAGCAATTCTTTGTTGCTGTTGAAAAAGAACAATGGAAATTTGATACGTTGTGCGATCTTTATGATACCCTCACAATCACCCAAGCTGTTATTTTCTGTAACACAAAGAGGAAGGTAATGTAGCTTCCGTGTTTTTGCTTGCATTAGTAGGAATAGCAGAACTGCTCACCAGTTTTTTCCTAAACAAGTTGAACCATTTAAGAATTGCATGTTGTGACACCTCATGGGTTACTTTCATTTGGTTTTACTAATCACTAATAAATAACAATTAGCAAAAGATAGAGCACATGGTTTTTAAAGAAGAAAGACTATGTATTGTTTGAAGCCTATAAAGAGAGATTGTTTTGTACTGTGGAAATTTGGCAAGGAGAAGTATTGAATGCGACAAACCCATCCTTGAGGTGATGTAGAGGTTCCAAATGTATTCCCAGCATATGCTTTGATGGAAAATATACTGATAAAAGCCGTAGTTCTTTCAATTGTTTTTGCACTATGCCAAACTCGTGGATTTGATAGTGTAACCTCCAAGATATACGAACTCTAAGCTTGTTGATGATAGTTTTTGGCTAACCTAATTTTAAAGAGCGCCCTTCTTTAAATTCCTTGTTGACATTCTTTTATGTTGGCCATTGATTTTCATGTTCTTGACAGGTGGATTGGCTTACTGAGAAAATGCGTATGAGTAAATTTACTGTATCTTCAATGCATGGAGACATGCCTCAAAAGGAGCGAGATGCAATAATGGGAGAGTTCAGGACAGCAACAACTCGGGTCCTTATCACAACAGACGTGTGGGCTCGTGGGATTGATGTTCAACAGGCAAGTCTTAGTTAAATTATTGTTTTGCTATTCTGATACAGACGATAAGTTATTGTCATGTCCATGCTGACATTAGCTATTAAAAGGAATTAGGAGGCTTGTTTTGCTAACTTCTTGAGTGTTCTCTTATTTCTCAAACCACTTTTCCCTTTTGCCCTTTATTAGTAGTGCCCGAGACTAACCCGGTGTGTTGTTCCCTCTCTTGTTACTTGGAATGAATGTTTAACTGTACCTAGATCATGGAGATAAGTCTTTGAAAATGATGATGATGATGATGGTAATTGAAGCAAAATACTATAAATTACAAGAATTAGAGAGTTGATTCCTAGATCCAGCAAAAATCCAAGTGAAGCCTAATAGCCAATGTCAGTACAGTTAATCATTTAGCTGGAAAATAACCCCTGGTCACAAGTGAAGAATGTGTTTGTGTGTATGTGCGCACTGGTCCAGTCCAGACCGTCCAGAGTATATGTCAGATGGGGATCCATTTAAATAGTACAAGAAGCTGGTTAGATTATCTGATATAAGATGGGTTTATAGGACATTCAATTTTCTAGGTGCTGCCTGCATAGATATTCAGTGGGTGCATTGTAGACTTTGTGCTAGCCTTGCTGTATGGAGGCTCTGACAGTGCTGCAGCTACATGAATCATACTTCTATCTCCTCTTCAGCATCTTTAAGAAAAAGAAGATGCCCTGCATGGCACACCATTTATTTAATCTTTTTATCAACTTATTTACCTCCTAGCTGGTTCAAACTTACTTACAGACCTTATATTCATTAGGTATCTTTGGTGATTAATTACGATCTGCCAAATAATCGTGAGCTTTACATTCATCGAATTGGTCGCTCAGGTCGTTTTGGACGCAAGGTAAATTTTATTTTCTGAGTTATGGTATTGCTGGTATATTTGATTATGAAGTATTTTTTTCAATGTTTAATATAGTAGTTATTCATATTTTGATGCTTATATAATACAATAGTTCTCTTTTGGATACTTTGAAAAAGAGGTACATTCCCATGAACCAAGTGTTGTAGATTTATTTTATTTACTTTTTTCGGCTAAAGGCGGTAAAGGGTAATTTGATAAATGACAAAAAAGGGTAATTTGATGGTGTTGTAGATTAATCTGAAATGAGTTTTTTTTTTATGGAACTATTTCAGGGCGTTGCTATTAACTTTGTCCGTGATGATGACATCAAAATTCTACGAGACATAGAACAGTACTACAGCACGCAGATAGATGAGATGCCTACGAACGTAGGTGATCTTATATGAGGTGTATGATTTGTTCACCTATTTCTCAGGTGGGAATGGAACCAGTAATCTGTAAGCAGGATCCCATATGTGGATTCCATGTGTGAGCTTCTATAATGGGTTGTAGATATGTGTCAATTCCAGTTGATTCAAGATTTGGAGAACAAGAAAGAACACAAGTAAGAGAGTAGGTCAAATGTGTAGTAGTTTTTCTGACCAGAACTTTTGTCTTTAGCTGAGTAGAAAATGTTTAGACTTTTTGTTTTTTTGATAATGGATATTTCATTAATCAAAGATTAATGGTCCGGACACCTGACTCAACAATACCAACTGGTGCCTTTGTTGCCCAGGCAGCCAGTTCATGAGCCTCCCGTATAGCAGATCTACTTAACCAAATAAATTTAAATTGTTCTGAAAACTCCTAAATAGTAAAAATATGGTGAACTACACTTCTTTGCTTCCAGCAGCACTCCTCAGGTTGGCCGTTTAGAGTTTTAATGACAAAGCAGTTCAGCTTCCTCTGAGTTAGTTCTGATGAAAATCCTATATGCAGCTTTAAGGACTTCACCTTCCCCCAGTCTTAGCTATCACTCCTGCTGTTGCTTTGCCAGTATACCAGCTTATGTTGACCACCCAAGAATCCAACAACACATGCTGCTCTTCTCCACATCGCCATTTCTAGCAGCAGCGACTATATTAGAACACCCTTTCAGGCAGGGAGATACAAACATTAAACCAATTCAGCCAACTGGGATATCAATTTTCAGAACGTTGTGCGTCCTACTGCTCGTTGCAGCTATTGCTGCACATGTCGCGAGTCGGGTGTCTGCAAACTGTAGAAAAAAGAAAATTACACCTCTGAGAACATAGAATTAGTATTGCTGGCTCTTTAGAAATAGTTGGCCACCCAGTTTTGTTTGTGGAGGTCTCAGTCGAGAGAATCAGTCTGGGTAAGTCTATTTCCAGGACAATGATTGATAGGTGAACGTTTATGATCTTTCAAATAAATGATCACATCAGTTGACTTAATTATAGATTTAAAAGTTTTCTTAAGTTGGATGAGATTGGTAAATAAATTGAAGTTGGTTTGTTGGTTTTTAACACTTCAGTTCTTAATGGGGTGGCCAGTGGAAGGATTTGGTTTGGGAAGAGTAGTTAATCAACCCATGTTTCAATTTCATATTTGCTATTAAGATTGCATCTGCAAGTCCGTTTAGTCATGTTACATTGTGCAGTTGATAACAACATTGTTTCACATCACAAGTCCATTCTGTTGTGACTTGTGGTGTGAACAATTGAATCCATCCAAGGACTTATTTGAATTTGAATGTAATAGAAAACTTATTTTTGCTAACAAGTATATTCACGATGTAACCATTTTCTAAAGTAACTTTGTGTTGATGTAAACTACAGCATTCTTTAAACCTTGACATTTGTTACAAAAAGAAAGCAAAAGTACATCATAGGTTTGTGAACTAAAATGTTGGAGGTGAAGATGGCCATGTTTGAAAATACATGGAAACTGGATCAATATTTGCCTCCAGTAGTATCTCATTGTTGGAGGAACTGGTTCCTAGTTGATGAACTTCATCTCTTGCCACACTTTCTTGGTTGTCATCCAGTCCAAGTTCATTTTCCAAATATGCCATCCAGCTTCTATCATCTTTTATTTTGGAAATTTTCTCAAGAACTGTTGGGTGTAGGTGAACCTCATTTTCAGAAAATGAGAACACACTAGGTAAACTGAAGCAGAACTCGTCTTCTGTTTTCTGCTCATATGGAATTTCAGAAGTGCCTTTAAATGGTTCCATCTCTGCTATATTTGGGTTGGAATATGATATGGAAGAGTTGGCTGAGGATGAACAAGAAGACGATGAGAACGAGGATGAAGAACTTGATGACTCCTTGGCTTCATCTCCACAAGCATTGGATCCTCTTAATGCTAAGCGCTTTTTTAAGTGTGTATTCCACACATTCTTGATCTCATTATCGGTTCTTCCCGGCAACTGAGAAGCGATCTTCGACCACCTGTGAAAGCATTTAGCAACTAAACTAATTGAACATCAAGAAGATTGAACACTAGAATGTTTGTTGGTTCTTCTATATGGCCGGAAGGAGTAACTAATCTCTTTTCGGTTAAGTTTTTAGCTTGACTTTATAAGTTCACGTTCCTTACTTGTTTCCAATAGACTCATGCAACTTAATTATGGTCTCTTCTTCGCTCCTAGAAAAATTTCCTCGTTTGATGTCAGGTCGAAGATAATTAATCCATCTCAAACGACAGCTTTTCCCACAACGTAGCAAACCTGAAACAACAAGATATGCATGCACTTATCATAATCTCAACTGTAGCAATTCCAACACCATATTATAGTATGGCGTGGTAGTGTGGCACATAGCCTTAATGTCTCTTCCAAGCAAACACAATATGTATTAGCATGTTGAAAAGTGAATGGCCACAACATTGAAAGTGAAATCATTGATTCAAGTCATCGTTTGTACAGATAACATACCATAGCATCTACACTTTACTACGAAATATTTTGCTTTCAATGTACTACATAATTAGCTTGGAAAAAGTTGGAGCATGTATCAAATACGAGGCATAGGATAATCTTGTGTTGATCAGACTACCACCTCCCTATTCAGTAATAATAGTTATACAAAATATTTTCTCACAGCGACAAAAAAAAAAAAAAAAAGGACCACCTAGAAACACAAGGCCATCAACACTCTGAAATTACGAAAAAATTGGAAATAAGGAAACTTAAATTAAATTCATAAAGATAAGATATATATAATAAGTAAAATAATATAAATTGATCCCGTGATTGAGACAAATATATGCCTATTCTTTTGTTTTTCGTGAGGCAGTTGCTAACTGTTATATTTAAATATAGAGCTGCATGATCTTTGAGTGATAATATAGTTCAGTTAAAATTTCACATTTTTATTTGTTAGCCTTAAACTATCAAAAATGTTACACACACCTTACGGCTTACGCCTTGGTTGGCCTACAAACCTTTAAACATCTTGGACAATATTTTCAAACAATTTGACTTGGGCAGTTTCTTCATGAAGAAAAATGGTGATTTCAAACAAATTTTAGAAACTTAGAATAATGGTCAGTGATCACCAATCATAAGTTTCTGTTATCGTATACATTCTTCTAAGGGGGCTCCTAAGGTCATTATATTATTTTTTTCTTTCACATTTGCCCATCCCAAACTCTGTTTTTTGTGAGCTTATTTGCTTGCTTTAGTAGCTGTTAATATATACACTTTTCGAATTAGACAATTCATACTTCAAAATTAATTCCAAGTTTCCAAAAGGTATTGAATAATACCAAAAAAATGCAAAATGCAAAACAAAACCAAAAACAAAAGCAAAAATATTCAGTTTGTATAAATTCCGTATATATATTACAGAGGCTCAGTTCCTTCGAAAAGTTTTTGAAATACATGAAAGAAGGTTATGCATCTCTGTTTTGTTAAAGAAGGACAGCAGTCCAACTAAGTGAAGCAGAAATATGAAATTTTGCACAAACAAGATCTCCAAAACTGCACCTGCATGCATAACGTTATAAAAACAGGTGCTACCAAATTTTTAATATGGCAAATCAAAACAAGGTAGAAATCATCCATCAGTGTGGAGTTCTATTTGTAGATGAAGAAAGTGGACTGGTATATAGGAGTAGGAAAAAGATGAAGAAAGAAAAGTGGGATGTACCTGCTTTACTGGGAAGAGCACGCCAGTTACCATGCCCTTCCGCACGAATATAGGAGCTCAGCTTTTGATCCTCAGCAGGGGACCAAGGACCCTTCCTCAAACCTGTTTTATCACAACATGGAGCGCGTTGCCTACCCATTTCCTCACCCTGCAGGAGCTCTCTTCACCAAGTTGACACACTCTCTCAAGTGTAGAGATTTTTCCACCTTTGTCACATAGCTACAAAGGTTTATTCAGGAGTATATATAGAGGAGTATAGTGAATCCAACCAAGGGTCATGCCTTTCCCTTGAAGATTCTTTTGACATTTTTTCAGAAAGGAAGTTAATGTCAAAAGATTTAGTCACATCTTAAAAATGATTGTTTTTTTAATGCTTTTGAGTTATCCAGGAAAGAAATTAAAACTGATTATGTAGTCCAAGATGTTTTATATGTATGTAAATTCAATGTTTTCCTAGAGTGCAAATTTTGTTCACGTACAGTGTCCTTAGTTTTTTAGGAAAAAAGATACCTAAACTTTCTAGATCAATCCTAAAATAAAAATCGGTCTATAATTGTCCCTTAGTGCATTTAAGTTTAGATAACGCTAATTGTTGCTTCATTTGAAAAACAATCAAAGCGGAGAATTTTCCTTTTTCTTACGGTAATTTGTTGTGGATTAGCATAGCGGTGCCAACGGGTCGGGTTTTAGCAGTTTCGGTTTGGGTTTTACTATTTGCGATTTTATCGGTTTTGGTTCTCAATGGTTTTAGTATGAAAATTATAGAATCCAATCCAAAACCATAAAAACCCATATATTTTTATCGGTTTCGGTTCTAATTCGGGTCTTTATTATTTATTATGATTATTAAATAATTTCAATCATTTAAATACTAAAACTTGCATTGTTTTTTTTTGTTTTTTTTTTAATTTTCCTACACGATAATATTTTATATATAATTAGTGATGTATCAACAATCATATTTACATCAATTTATGAATATGTATCAATCATACACGTTAAAACATTTACTATTCATGTGATAATTATTTAAACCTTTGATATATAAATTAAAATAATCAAATATCTAACCTTATAATTTTGATTTTTTTTTTACGTACATACACATATATTTGTTTCATTGTATTAACTCGATCGTGTACACGTACAATCACATATATTTGTTGCATTTATATATTTTACGTGCATACACATATATTTGTACACGAGTATTAACTCGCATTTTAAATCGAACATGGGAGTACATGCATCTTACAATTATATTTCATCACTAATTTTTAACATGAACACTATATATTGGTTTATAATAAGTGCGTGTACTACAATTAGTACAATATATCAAGCATGTATATCCTATTTAAATATACACGTGCATAATTTAATAAATATAAAATGTATTAGTTAATTTATAATATACACGTTGACATTATTATTAACAATCTATGATACACTTGTTTAATGTATAATTATAAAATATACATTTAACAACACACATTCACTATTATGCTATATATATTTAATAGACTTTTACACGTAAAAAATATATTTTATATTATGATGTATGAGTTTGATTATCTTAAATGTAATATAATATTAAATTTTATATATCAAAATCATAATATTCGATATATAAATTTTATATGCCACGGGTTTTTGACTATTCGGTTCAACGGTTTCGGTTATTTATCGGTTCGGTTTTTAATGACCCATTTTAAATGGATCTAATTTTTTAAGACCCAGAATCAGAACATTCGGTTTCGGTTAATCGGATACCCATTTGCACCCTAGATTAGCAATACGAAAATTTGTTGTTGGAAAAACAATATTATTGGTAAAATGCTACCCTCGGCCCATATAACTAGAGGAGATCCAAACACACTAATACGAAATCTTTATGTACTTAGCACTCTTGGGTAATGACATGCATCTTGCATTTACTGTCAATTCAGTTAAGCCAAATTATGCACATCATGCTGATATTCATTTTGAAGCTGTTAAAGAGATCAAGTGTTTCGCTGTTAGAGGTGCTCTTTGTATGGGTCTCGAACTTGCTTGACTGTTTTTTGCGGCTAATTGTTGTGGATTACTCCGGGCATTGTAATCAAGGTCCTTATAAAAATTATTGTTTTCTTGGTCAAAACTTAATTTCATGTAGTGCCAACAAAAAAATGCCCAAGTAAACACTGAGGGCAAGAAGTTAAAAATAGATGTGTTCTCATACATGAACTTTTTTCAATCCTAGCTAGTAAGTAGTAACATTCTCTATATAGGCAAGTTGAGCATGTTGATGATTAACCGAACTCCAGCAGGAGTGACCTAGCTATGAATATATGCAACTGACTAACTGAGTCATAGACGGAGAGACGTACATAATGCATGGCTTGCATGTCAGCAACTCAACAGTCAGTATGTGCCCTGCAGTCCTGTACGGCTGTACTAGCTAAAATCTCCAAACTGTGAGGAATACAACAATCATTATGCCATATCAATTATTATTCTTTCGAAAGGAATGCATTTGAACCCGTTATTCAGTCTAAGCTGAAACTCAGAAATGCTGTGCGGATTTTCCGAGGTGCTTAAAAAATGTTTGGTACATTCTTGTCATAGGAAGAGAAATCAGAAGGCTGCTTACACAGTTACACCACTTGGCTTAAAAAAAGAATGTAGGCCGCACTTGGCTGCAATTTTGAGTCGCAATTTCTTAAAGTTCGACTAACAACTCTATGTGCTGCATGGACCATGGAAGACATATATGTTTTTTTTGCCAGGATCTTTCCTACACCCAGTAACATTATTCTTTCTCTACATTAATACAAAAACACATTACTTGCGTGCAAAAGAAAAAGGACTGATGAGTGATCACCAATTATTCAATCTGTTAAGTATCATCATTGAAAAAAAAAAATACTTAAACAAATATTTTCTTTATTCAAATGAGAATATTTGCGAAGGCGTCCATGTCCATGCTTGCTGCCATGTACATTAGCAAGATCTTTATAATAGTTGAAAATCATGGTATAACATAATGCCAGAAAGAACGCCTGTAACATATATGGTACTTGCATATGGAGGATCTTCTGAATATTATTTATGACAATTATTTGGTTTTTCCAGTTAAAAAACGCAGCCAATTGAGATTTTGAAATACACAATCTGATCTTAATTAACTTCGCAATGTAGACGATCATGTTACGTTTATTTTCCTCAATAATAAGGAATTAACAAGTAACCACTGCCCCAGTTGAGAAAGAAAAGAATATATGAAATCAGCAGAAGCTAGATACTCTCCAACTTTATCCGAACCCTGACCCATGCAGTTGGCATAAGTATGACATTGGCTTGAAAAAGTCATTGAGTTAGGGTAACTAACAACGCCTCCTTTGAAATCTTTCTTTTAAGTTGGTAGTGCACTACAGACCATTTCTTGAAAATTGTAGATGGTGTTAGTTCTGATGAAAGTCCAAATTTTCAAAGTATTTTATGGGCTATGCAGCAGAAACAATGTTGACATATTATCAGCTATGCATGTCCCTTGCTTGATGTTACTTTATTAAATCAGCAAAAAGAGAGTGTACCTAAGAGTCAACTGTTAGACTTATTTAGTCAAAAAACCGAAGTTGTTGCTGCAACAAGAAGAAGAAATAGAAGAGCACACTTGTGATGAAACAAGCATAGTTATAACATGATGACATTTGGAAGAGCACACTTGTAATGAAACAAGCAGAGTTATAACATGATGACATTTTTTAACTACTGTTCACAAACAAGTGAAACGCAGTCGTGACAGTTAAACGCATCACTTTTATTTTGCTTTTTGGATCATTTTCCAATATTGAGCACTTTTTAATGAGGCTAAATTAGATTAACACAAGAAGAATGAATGTCGATCCTGCATGATCAGTGCATTTGTTTGTTGGTACCTGGCTTGAGCCACAATTTTACTATAGGTGTAGGATTTTTTTTATCAACCAATAAAAATATCTTGTTCAATTTTTTCGGTCCACACACTCTAACACGTATTACCGATAACTTTGAGTGGCATTAGTTCACCATAACGAAGATTTCAACATTATATCTCCCTCATCCATTTATATAAATTTTTCAATCAACCATATATATATATATATATATATATATATATATATGATAACTATATATTTTATTATATATATATAGACTATTATATATATTTTTCGGTCTACACAACCTATGACTGATAACTATGAGTGGCATTAGTTCACCATAACGATGATTTCTGATTTTTGTGGAGATGATCTCCATGTTGTGGAGATCACATCCTTATAAAATTAGCTTTTAGTTCATTTATATCTCCCTCATCCATTTACGTAAATTTTTCAAACAAAAACCTCATATTCATTGCTTACAACCCCAAGAAACTACAAAACCACGACAAAACGAGGCCATCATACAAATTGAACCCCATTTCTGGTGCACTTATGGGAAAGCAAATAAGAAGAATCTCCAAAGCACCAAGATGCCGATATATACCTTTAAGCAAGAAGAGATAGATGGATCATATCTATAGAGTATATGAGGCCAAAGTCACCCTTGTCCTTTGGCAGGCAAGTTTGCCCCAACTGTTTTTAATTCATAGCTTCAGCAGTACCTGGGATTGTGTATATTTTCATTTAAGGTTCCCAGTAATCTGCCCATATTTTGTCCCAGGCTCAAAGGTGCTGCCCGTTAGAGGGTAGCACCCACTAAGCTGCTACCCTCCTCCAACCCTGGAAGTCTTATTGGTATTGGTATAAGCCAGAATCGAACTAATTATTAGCGGGTGAAAAAAAACTAAAACAAAATAAACAACCCTGCAACAATAACAAGCGTACCAGCATTTACAGGCACGATTCAGAGACATTTGCAATTATAATTTCTGCTCCTCTAAGTTTTGAATAGGTCGACAGTTGTAAATAACAACCATTTTAGAGCTTACACACAACCACTGGAAAAAAAAATTTAAAAATAGCAACCTGGAAATGCAAGATATATAGGAAAGAAAGGAACAAATAGAAAAGAATTACAAATTGAACCACCATAAGATTAGTTGGTTCACTGCACAATTCACTCACTTCAATAGAAGAGAAAAAATCACCCCCTTCTGGCATTACGTTGCTGATTTCTGAAATAGTTAAGAAGTGCATGCGCCTACAAGGAAGCAGAAATTTATTACCATTAGTTCATGAACACTTCCTAAAGGAGTATTACCAATGCTACCTTTGTAGTACTGGGACTGACGGAATATAATAAGATTACTGGCTGGGTTAAAATAGTTATATGATTCCTTAAGCAGTTGCAGCAGAAGAACCACTTAATGCAATTCAACTGTTATTACAAGATGCTCAGAATTGTTACCAGGAGTACATAAACCCCTTGTCACAATGGTTTTCCTTCTCAAGTATTAAATAAGCAAGCACATGGAAGATGCGGTCAAACAATATCCGAAATCTACAATCTGAAAACTAACCATGTCATTGTGCAATTCTAGAATATTTACGACAGGCAAATTAGTTCCATTCTTCAATCATTTAAATCCATGTAAAAGATAAAGAAGGCAATTGATACATTCAAATTTTTAGCATTACTGGTGAGATGGTTGAGCATGCAAACTTCATACAAATTAGCAAAAAGAAAAC
This sequence comes from Coptis chinensis, assembly GCF_015680905.1. Lineage (NCBI taxonomy): Eukaryota > Viridiplantae > Streptophyta > Magnoliopsida > Ranunculales > Ranunculaceae > Coptis > Coptis chinensis. The sequence goes on from NC_141464.1 coordinate 84,848,868, forward strand.
AGAAGAAATAAATTTTTATTGACATTTTCGGGACAGCTATAAGACGGAATCTGGAATTTAAGCCACAACCTCATAGTTTTAAGTTTTTAACAAATTTTCTTGTGAAATTGGTTCATAGTCAGTAAGGCGTACCTTTTCTTTAGCTCGTGGTGAGCCTGACTGTGAAAGTGCCACCAGTGGAGGGACAGGTCCTTGTTGAAGCACCATGCCGCAGAACCTACTGCTGTTTGTGCAAAGTAGCAGGAGAGCCGCAGCGGCATGTTCCTTCACTCTTGCGGATCCCAATTCAACAGCGTCAACAAGAAGTGGAATTCCTCCAGCCTGACCAATTGCACTCCGACCCTCAGGTATTGTTGCAAGGTTAGACAGAACAGCAACTGCTTTATCGACCATAGCAGCTGCTGGGTCCATCAGCTCAACTAGGTACCTCGCTGCCCCAGCCTGCACAATTTGGGCCTTGTTCTCATGGAATACAGACAAATTAAACAAAGCGGTGGCAGCATCTTTCTTTCCCCTAGGCGTCCCATTCCCCAATAACTCCACCAGAGGACCAATTGCCCCAGACCTCCCAATCCTGACCTTGTTTTCCTCGTTAACTGAAAGGCTGAAAAGAGTAGCAGCTGAGTTCTCCTTCGCCACAGAACTCCCTGTCTCAAGAACATGAATGAGAGGATCAATGGCATCAGCAATTGCAATTACAGATTTGTTGTTATCATTGATTGATAAGTTGAGAAGCGCTGTGACAGCATTCTCTTGGATCAGTGTGTCCGCTGAGTGAAGCAGAGCAACCAACAAACTTATGGCCCCACTGTTTGCAATTACAATTCTATTATCCACGGTGTCCTTAGCAAGTAGGCGGAGTTCAGATGTGGCAACCCTTTGCAAATCTATTGAAGTACTCTGCACGTCTTCAACCAACTTCTTCACTTGAGTCTCGATGCCCAAAATATCTACTCTGGTATCAATAGCTGATGAAGTAATTATCCTGGGAACATACTGCTCAGTCGGCTGGCGCCAGATGGGGTGACTACTTGACCATGTCGCCTTCACTCCAGGTGAAAACTCTCTTTCGCTGTGTGGAAGTAAGGAAGCCCGAGAAGTAGACTCCGGTATCAGTTCACCAGAAGCATTGCCGTTGTAGTGGCTCAGATCATCAGACACCTGTGAGACCCCATTGGCACCTCCTGGTGTTCCTTGAACATAATCTGAATTATAAATAGTGCTGGAAACTGAAGCATTCTGACTATGTCGCTGAAATTCCTCATCAGACCCATTAGCTTCAGGATTATCAACTTTTGATGACTCAAGTGGTTGACCAGCAGAACCCATATTCCTATATTCGACCTTAGCATCCCTATCTTCAGAGCTTCCTAACGATATCCTACACACATCCAAGCCAAAACCATTTCCAACCTCGCCATTCAACGCGCCCTCCAAATCTGAGCTAGTATGTGAAGGAGATTTCCTCCCTAGATCGGTTCCACTAGATGATAACACATTCTCATGCAATGAACTTGTACTTCTGACATGGTTGGTCCTGGCAAAAGGATGGTTCTGTCGGGGAAGGATATGAGACCCGCTAGGACCAAAACAAGCATAGGAAGAAAGAGCTGAGGATAGATTTAAGTTCATAGATTTGACAGGATCATGAATATTCACATTGTTCGTCTCACACCAGTTGGCAATTAATGCCTTGACAGTGTAATTAGGGATAAGGTGTGTGTGAACCAGAATCTGGCGGGTCTTAGGGCAAACTGTGAGACCAAGATCAAGCCATTTCCTTATATAAGTCCTCTCATAGGTTTGTCCAGAAGCAACTATCACTGGATCCCTCATAAGTTCAAGGGAGAGAGGACAACAGAAATCACTAGGAATTGGGACTGTAGTAGTTCTCTCAGTGTATTTTGTTTTCACAAGGAGGTCATGCATGACTGTGACAAGACAAACCATGTGATCTATGTACTTGGCCTCTGTATAGTTTTCATCTTGCTCAGCTTGCAACTTCACCGATTCAAGTGCCACAGCCTCCATTAGAAATTCCTGATTAGTGGTCAAGCTCAGAGAAACTGCAATCTTCACCATGCTTTCAGAACTGGGTGTGGAGTTCTCAACTTCAGCTTGCATTGCTTCTTTGATAACAGAGGATGTTTGGTCGTATCCATAACATTGAAGTTTCTGTATAGAATGCTGAAATTTATCATGTTAAAAATACCAATTATTAGATGTGATTGTTGGTTTATAATGCAGCTGGTGAAAAAGGCCACCTAATTACTTATTCAAAATAGAAAACAGTGGGGGGTCTTTTTCAAAGTCAGAATCATCCTACCTCCCAATTAAATGAATGCAGAGATGAAACACCACATTAACAGTGGAAAAACTAATATTCTCTCCACAAGAATAATAATAATATTTTATTTTATTATTATTTTTAAATAAAGGAACTCGGGAGGGAGGAATGTGGGTATGCAATACCTCAACAGATATTAGATTCAAGTCATCAGGGAGATACTGATGCAAAGAGTTCAGTAGCTGGAAAACATCCATGCAAGAAGCCTGAATCCTTGCTATTAGTGGTTCAACTTGCATGACCTGGTTATAAAATTAAGTAGTGATAGTTAGAACGCAATGGTGTAACTCAGCACACTCTACAGCTTGTTTACCCTATACTCAAAGTACATAGAAACACTTTACATATAGAAGGAGAAGGCCACTATGTTAAAAAAGAAGACAAGTACAGAACTAACTTCTTTATTAATATCTCCCAAAAAACAATACATAGTGGATCAGGATTGATTAGACAGAACACAGAACTTATGGAGAAAAAAATACCAATATGATAGTGAAAGATGATGCATTAGTATGTTGATATTCGTATTCATAACCAACATAAATGGGAAAAACCTACCATTCCTACAACTCTAAGAGTTCAATTCTTTTTAACAGTTTGAACTTATTTGATATTGAAAAAATCACCCGCATAAGTAAAGACTGCCAATATGGAATCTATTGGCAGCTTATGTTCCACCAATTAGTCAAAATTGAGAGACTGACACACCATTTGCGACATAAATATGGGTCAGTATGGGAAAAGTAGCTCAAACATTGTAAACCTTTCACCTGAGAGTGCATTATATTCAGAGCAATTTGACGGCGTGACTGTTAGTTCATCCATGACGTACAAAGAAACTTAAAACTAAAAAATCTGGAAGTATCATTTAAGACCACAAAAACTATCAGTGCAAGAGTGTACCAAGCGACATACAAAATAAAATTTACTCGCGACTGGTTGACAGCTCTCAACAAGCTCCGTTGCTTCATTAACAAGTCCATCCAACTCCTCAAACACCTTAATAAGCTGTTCATTTGATGCCATTTCTGAACCTACAATCACATTGAGTGTAGGCCTCAAAAGGTTCATTATCTCATCTATCTTTTGGTAATACTTCTTAACTGGTTCAACGTTTATATTGTTCAAAGATGCTAAGTTGTTGAACCGACAGATGCAATTAAGGAGAGCCCTTAACAATGATATCTCCATCAAACCTGTTTCACAAAGAAAAGTTAGCACTGCTTCCATCACAAATAATCGAATAACCATTTCTGTTTTATAGATGTTAACAGTCAGCATATCTTCCCTTACACAAATAAATTTCCTAACTGTGGACTAGTAAGGTCCAGCTTCAGCAGAAAGCATTCAGACACAAATTAACAGCTTGATATAATCTCTTTGAATTTTGTTTATTGATTTACAAGCTACTCATTCTTCCACCATATATTGATATCTATATAACACTGTTCTATTCTTACCAACAAACAATATTTCTTTACTGAATCCGATTAGAGAGACAGTTTTACAGATTATAAAGTGAGTATATGTGGAACATAAACAAAGTGCACTAAGACACAATCATTTAACTATAGGATAACAATGAGTCCCCTTTTCCTAGCATGTTGGAATACCATGTTAGAATCATATCCATACATGTACACAAATATCTTCACAATAAAAGCTATAAATCATACCATGCAATGAAAGAATAAAGCAGATAAAAGGGTGTGACTGAAATGGTTACCTTACATATAAAGTTCTGAGTTATATTAGAAGTTGGAAGTATGATCAAGTTTTTTTTTCACATTGTAGCTTCAACACAATCCCAACAACCCAAAAAGACCACACCCAACAACGAAAACACGTCGTTGAATTCAACCCAACAAAGAAAAAAACTTCATTAAACAAAAAAGGGCCCCCCTTTACACTGTAAATGACAAAACTGAAACGGGTTGAAGCTTGGAAGGTGAGAAACTTTGATGGGCTGGTGAAAATTTTCGAAGATATTTGAATTTGGAAATGGTTTGACTCAAAACTGACTTAGACAGTGTTGTTGTTTTTACTCTCTCTTTTTTTAAATGTTTTCGCGGAATTTTTCTGTGTGTTTTGAAATTTAACTATATATTTTTTTTTTGACCGTTTCAATTAAATTTCGGACGGGATGTTGGATTCGTCTGTGTGTTTTTTTAAAAAAAAAATTGGTTTTTTTTTTCAAACGGGATGTTGGATTCCGTCTCGTGTGTTTTTGGCTTTTTTTTTTAAATTTCAGACGGGATATTTCATTCCGTCCGGCGCGTTTTTTTTATTTTTACATTTAGACGGAATTCAACATCCCGTCCGAGATTATTTTTCACATTTGCATTGGACAGCCTCACTTTGCTTTTTACGTGGAAAAAAAAAGAAATATTGTCTACTTGGAGGTGAATATTTGTGACTTGCATTGGGAATGCTCTTACTCAATGACAATATTTTTTGCCAGCTGTCTAGTATTCTAGATTTCTAGTCTAGTAACTATTTTGAAATTTCCAAAGATTTTGGTTTTTCAGTGTTTCAAATTTTTTAGCCACTTTGAGATTTTGAACCATGTATGTTCAACATTTCAGAGTTCTCTGGTAATATTTTGGGCAAACGTTGATTTCTCAGCCTTAACAAAATTGGGTCAATATTGACGATTGTTTGGTCAACATTGAACCCCAAAGTACCGAACATTCAAAGGCCATGTATCTTTGCATGGGATGAAAACACTCTCAGAGGAACACAGGACCTGTTTTCTAGAAAATGCATCCCTGTAAGATTTGATTGGTCGACGGTCTGACGAGGGCAAAAGATGTCAAAGAACCATGACGAGGCTACTGAACAAAATTTAACAGGAACAAAAGGGTTGAGACTTCACAAAAAGAAAAGGGATAAACAGGAAAGAAAGGTAAATACTAAATAGGCCAAGGAACAACAAACAAATGGGAAAGAATTAGCAATCCTCTTTGTTAATATACATGAATCTGTAAGTGGACACATTAATCCCCTTCACAAATCACTTCTCACACACACACACCCTTCCCGCTACCCCCTCTTCTTCTTTTTCTTTACAAACACCAATCTGATACAATTATAATATGCATGATTATTCGCAGAATTACAAACTGAACCACCGGAAAATTACCACACAGTTGGTTCACCACTACTCGATAAAAGAGAAAAAAATCACCCCCTGCCCGCATTACCATGTCGCTGATTTCTGAAATAGCTGAGAAGCGCCTGCGCCTACAAGGAAGCAGAAAGTTGTGACCATTAGTTCTGGAACACTTCCAATAACAATGACGAAGCATTTACCAGGCTACCTTAGCAGTGGGAATGAAAAAATCTAATAACTGGGTTACAACAGGTCTACAAATCTGTAAGCAGTTGACAGCATAAGAACCACTTAATGCAATTTAGCATTTACAGGATGCTCAAAATTCTACCAGGAGTACGTAAACCTAGTGTCCTCACGAAAGAAGTGGTTGTCCTTCTTACGCGTTAAATCCAGATGCGCATTGAAGACATGGTGAAAACAAATTTTGAAAACTAACCAAGGCATAGTACCACCCCATGGTAAGTCCCTAAGACCTCAAACATGAGTCGGATGTCCAACTTACTTCAGTTCATCAATCATCTAAATCCATGTAAGGGATAGAGAGATACACTCAATTTTTAGCACTACTGTTGAGATGGTTGAGTTAAAATAATCAGCAACAGAAGAAGAGAAATAAATTTGTAGTCATTTTTTGGTCTGGACTTGACCCACAATCTCATTGTCTTAATGAAATTTGCCAACCCCTTGAACGACGGGCTCAAGCAAACACAATATTACCATCTTTTCACAAAGCTTCACAATACAATATGATGAGAATACCTTCAACAATTTTCCTTGTTTAATTGGTTTACAGTCCATAAAACATACCTTTTCTTTAGCTCTGGGCGTGCCTGATTGTGAAAGTGCCACCAGTGGAGGGACAGCTCCTTCTTGAAGCACCATACTGCAGAACCTATTGCTGTTTGTGCAAAGTTGCAGCAGCGCCGCAGCCGCATTTTCCTTCCCCCTTGCTGACCCCAATTCAACAACTTCAACAAGAACTGGAATTCCTCCAGCCTGACCAATTGCACTCCGACCCTCGGGTATTGTTGCAAGGTTAGACAAAACAGCAACTGCTTTATCGACCATTCCAGCTGCTGGATCCATCAGCTCAACAAGGTACTTCGCAGCCCCAGCCTGCACAATTCGGGCCTTGTTCTCATGGAATATAGACAAATTAAACAACGCCGTAGCAGCATCTTTCTTTCCCCTAGGTGTCCCATTCCCCAATAACTCCACCAGAGGAACAATCGCACCAGATCTCCCAATCCTGACCTTGTTTTCCTCAACAACTGAAAGGCTGAAAAGAGTAGCAGCTGAGTTCTCCTTCGCCTCAGGGCTCCCTGTCTCAAGAACGTGAATGAGAGGTTCAATGGCATCAGCATTTGCTATTATAGATTTGTTGTTATCATTGATTGATAAGTTGAGAAGTGCTGTGACAGCATTCTCTTGGGTCTGTGTGTCTGTCGAGTGAAGCAGACCGACCAGCAAACTTATGGCCCCACAATTTGCAATTACAATTCTATTATCCATGTTGTGCTTAGCAAGTAGGCGGAGTGCACATGTGGCTTCTCTTATCAAATCCACAGAAGTACTCTGCAAGTTCTCTACCAACTTCTTCACTTCAATTTCAATGCCCAAAAGATCTGCTCTTGTTGTATCAATAGCTGAAGAAGAAACTATCCTTGGGACATACCGCTCAGTTGGCCTGCGCCAGATGGTGTGACTTCTTGACCGTGTATCCATCAATCTAGGTGAAAACTCACTTTCCCTGTGTGGAAGAAAGGAAGCTCTAGAAGGAGACTCTGATGTCAATTCACCCGAAGCATTGCTGGTCAGATCATCAGGCACCTGTGAAACCCCATTGGTATCCCCTGGTGTTCCCTGGACAGAATCTGAATTAGAAATAGTGCTGGAAACTGAAGCATTTCGACTATGTCCTTGAAAGTGCTCATCAGCCCCACTAACTTCAGGACCATCCTCTTTTGAAGGCAAAAGGGATTGGCCAGCAGATCCTGTAATCCTCTCCTCCACATTACCATCCCTCTCCTCAGAGCTTCCTATCGATATCCTACCCATATCCAACCCAAAACCATTTCCAACATCAGCAGTCATGGCCCCCTCCAGATCTGAGCTACCATGTGAAGGAGATTTTCTCCCCCGGTTGGTTCCACTAGATGATAGTACATTCTTATGTGATGAACTCGTAGATCTTACATGGTTAGTCCTGGCGGAAGCATGCTTCGATTGGGAAAGTATATGAGTATCTCTGGGACCAGAATCAGTATGGGAAAGAAGAGCCGAGGTCTGATTTAAGTTCATAGACTTGACAGGATCAGGAATATTCACATTGTTTGTCTCACACCAGTTTGCAATCAAAGCCTTTACAGTGTAATTGGGGATAAGATTTGTGTGAGACAGAGTCTGGCGGGTCTTGGGGCAAACTGTGAGACCAAGATCAAGCCATTTTCTTATGTAAGTTCTCTCATAAGTTTGTCCAGAGGCAACTATTACTGGATCTCTCATGAGTTCAAGGGAGAGAGGACAGCAGAAATCAGGAGGAATTGGAACTGAAGTAGTGCTCTGGGTCTGTTTTATTTTCACAAGAAGGTCGTGCATGAGTGTGACAAGACAAATCATGTGATCTATGTACTTGGCCTCTCCATCATTTTCATCTTGCTCAGCTTGCAACTTAACTTTTTCAAGTGCCACAGCCTCCATTAGAAGTCCCTGATTTGTGGTCAAGCTCAGAGAATCTGCAATCTTCACCATGCTTTCTGAACTGGGTGTGGAATTCTCAACTTCAGCGCGCATTGCTTCTTTGATGACAGACGATGTTTGCTCGTATCCATAGGATCGAAGTTTTTGTATAGATTGCTGAAATTTATCACGTTAAAAATCCCAATTATTATAAAAAGAGTTATTTCATAGTGCAGCTTATGAAAAATCCGTACACCGTCCCTTCATTCAATTGGCCTCACATCATGTTAAAGTGCATACACCCTATCCCCATTCAGTTGGTCTCCCATCACTATAAAGGCACAAATGGCAGGGAAAAACTAATCCAACGCATACTATAACTGTAAAAAATATTGATAAAAAAAGCCACCTATTCATTTATTTGAAATCAAAATATGGAATATTTTTTATGTTAGGATCATCCTAAGAGCACAATTGAGTGATTGGAAAGCACAGAGATGATACACTAGATAAACAGTGGGTATAGTTCTTCCCGAAATACAAAGAAAGTGGGGTTGTATTCAAGTACCTCAACAGATGTTAGATTCAAGTCATCGGGGAGAAACGGCTGTAAAGAGTTCAGTATCTGGAAAACATCCATGCAGGAAGCCTGAATCCTTGTTATTTGTGATTCGACTTGCATAACCTGGTTATTACAGAAAACAGTGCTAGTTAGAAAGCCATGGTGTAACTTACCACTCTCTGTCAGCAAAAAGATACAGCTTGTTCATCCTACTCAAAATACAAACAAGAGAAAGGTCACTACATGAAACAAGAAGACAGAAACAATTTCATCATTAATAGCTCCCTAAGAATAATACAGACTAAGTTAAACTGCATTGATGGAGAAAGAAATACCATCGTCGGTGACAATGAAAATGATTATGGTGTGATTACCGCTACTGAAAGATGACGCATTAGTATGTTGATTTTCTTATTTATAAATCATAACCAACTTTTGACGGGGAAAACCTACCTTTGCTACACCTAACAATTGAATTCTTTTAAATAGATCAAATTCTTTTAATAATTGAAAAAATCTGCCACATAAGTAGAGACTGTCAATATCCAGTCTATTGGCAACTTAGGATCCACAAATTAGTAAAATTGAGCCAGCGATGCACCATATGCAACACCTATATTTTGTGGGAAGAGCAGCTCAAAATCTGTGAATCTTTCATCTAAGAATTCAAATATTCAGGTGAATAAGACAGCTTAACTGCTAAATTATTAATGTATAGAAAACTACAACTAAAAAACTGGAATTATGATTTTAGATGACAATGCCAAAGAAAACCAAGTGACATACAAAATAAAATTTACTCGCGGTTGGATGACAGCTTTCAATAAGCTCCCTAGCTTCATTAACAAGTCCATCCAATTCCTCAAACGCCTTATTAAGCTGTTCATTTGACGATATTTGTGAATCTACAAGCCCATCAAGTGTAGACCTCAACAGCTTCAATATCTCATCTATCTTTTGGTAATACTTCTGAACTGGTTCAACGTTTATGTCGCTAGAAGATGCTAAGTTGTTGAACCGATAGATGCTATTAAGGAGAGCCTTTAACAATGATATCTCCATCTAGCCTGTTTCAGAAAGAGAAGTTAAACGACCGATCTTCCAATATTGATAAGCAAATAACTATTTTGAGTTATGAGAGGTCTGTCAAATTGTCCATTGACAATGAGGCAAATATCTAACTGTCTAACATTGAAAATTGACATCAAAACCGTAATTTGTTTGCCACTTCCAGACACTTACCAAAACCAAAAACAAACATGTGAATGACCAAAGTTGTTCATCACAGAAACCCCTCCATAAGTTGAAGGCTCTTTTCCATAATAGAACTTAACAATATAAATAATAAGTTGAAAACAGAGAGATATGCCTTTGGAAAGTAGTTCAATTTTGTTGAAGTATATGATACTACTTGATAATTATAAGAACAAAATATGAGGATATCTCTACATGGTACTATGGTAGGATATCAAGTTAAGAATAGAATGTAGAAATATATCTTCAGATGCGGTGGATCAAACGTCACATATGGTATTTTAAAAGACAAAAATGAGATTTTAGAATCAAGAAAAACTCTTGTGAGAGACGACCCAAATCTTCGAAAATAAATCCTGTTAGAATCTTCATTTTTAAATGGAACAATGTTTCCGGAAATAAACTCCAGCTCATCTTATTCTTCTCTCTTTATCATACTAGGGAGCATATATACTTAATTTTTGTTTCGCCAATATGGTAGATATCTTACGTGCGCCCCACTGCGCCTATTACCATGTTTATCTACTGATTAATCTAATTTAGAATCACAATCTAACAATAAGTTTAGTTCGATGACAAAAGGGACGGACTGAATCAATATGGTGCCTACAGCCTACCAAGTCCATTTGAAACGAAAATCAAAATACTTTACCTGAGCTTATGTAGCAGAAGAATATACAGAACTGGATGTCCATACTATGTTCCACGCAGTTGACTTATATACTCCACATGACATACGGTTTTGTTTTATTATGTTGTCAGAAAGCCAGAGATATATCTCTCCTAAGCTGAGTCCATGGTAGGGATGAATAATTCAATGCTATTAGCAATTAATATCATCTCTACTTGCATTGAGATCATCAGAACCATAATTTGGTCCATTAGCTTGTGCAAAAAGAACCCGCTTTAGATTTAATCAAGCTAAAAATTAAGATTGTCAACTTGAGATAGAAGAAAGTGTTTACCCTACACGCATTGAGGACTTAAAGGGTCACATTGAGGCTGGATGACATACACACTCAATCAACTACAAGACATAACGATCCCTCCACTGAGAAAACAATCTTTCAAATTCCATTTGGACATTCAGTATCTCTGACTTAACACAAATGAATTTCCTATCTTCATTTAGACACAAATCACTAAATTCCTAAAATTATTTTGGGCTATATTTGCAGTTCCAGTAAACTTCCACTAATTTTAAAACTGATGTTAGAATGTTAAGATTCATTCTTCCACCGTATACAGATATCTATACAACTCAATGACTCATTCCTCCACATCTATTGATAACCTCCTATTCATATCAGTAAAGGGTAGAATTTCTACCTGTATAAAAACAACTATATTTGGGCAACTAAATTTTCATTAATTTGACAAAATATCCCATTTCCCTAGCATGCCAAATACCATCTCACAATCATAATCCACTAGTTGGACACATGTCCAGAACAAACTTTAATTTGATCGTGTATCGAGTTCTCAGGTCATCATACATCATAAATTTCCTACCACATGTCTGGGGGAAAAAAAAAAGTCCTTACACTAATCTACCAACTCCACACATTAATACATATACATGTACACAAATAGCTAAAAATAAACATAATCAAAACAATCATATATAAGTACAGATCAGATTAATTCACCAAAGTTGCCATACAAAAAATTGATTACCTTTTATAAAAATTTCTGAACTTTAAGTACTTATGATCAATTTTTTTCACATTGCTGCTTCAAATCAATCCAAAAAAACAAAGCCCAGTATCAAAAACACGTCCCACACAATGAATTACTTAATAACAATCATTTTTCTTAAAAAGACTTCTCCTTTATGTACAATTTCAATCTAATTACGGAAATTGAAAAGATGGGGAGGTTTAATGGTGAGAAATGGAGATGGGTTTTTGAAATTGGATAAAATGATTGTATATTTGAAGAGAATTGAATGGAGTTTGGAGAAATGGTTTTTTGAGGAAACGCGTCAGAAATGAAATGGAAAAAATAAAAATACACCTCAGCAGCTCAGATCGTTTTTATATATATATATATAAAGAAATAATAAAAAATAAAATTAGGAGAGAAAAATAAAATGGATAGAGACAGCTGGGACTCCTCTTCCTTTTTTTACCTTTGTTTATTATTATTTTATATAAATTCGTAATACCAAAAGATTGGTGATAAAATTATGGAGTCTTTTTTACATCAAACTGTATAACCGGATTGAATCAAGCAATTTAGTTTATTAGATCAAGTGAAAACAGAGAATTATAAAATAATTTTTATTTTTATTTTTTCTAAATTATGTTGGACGGTAATAAATAAAAATAATTTGCCAAACCAAGTTTTTGAAAATGAAAACATAATATCATTGTATACAATACAAGTTGAAGAGATCGCTAGATTGTTGTTGTTAGAGACATAACAAACTAATTAAAAACATTTGAAATCGAAAAAACATCGCCCCTCTATATTTACGAATATGAAAATAAAATTTTTAATAAGTAAATAAAAATGCAGATAAGTGGTTCTAATTTTGGAATCATAGATTAAAAAAATAGTTTTTTTTATAACTAAACTAAAGTGCAAAGAGGTGACGTAGCTTTATTATTATTATTATTATAAAATGGATAAAATAAAATGTTATAATACGCATAAAGTTAGGCATAACATAAGTAAATTTTTTCTAAATTATGTTGGACGGTAACAAATAAAAATAATTTGTCAAACCAAGTTTTTGAAAATGAAAACATAATATCATCAGATACAATACAAGTTGAAGAGATCTTGATAGTTGTTGTTAGAGACATAACAAACTAATTAAAAACATTTGAAATCGAAAAAACATCACCCCTCTATATTTACGAATATAAAAAAAAAGTTTTTAATAAATAAATGAAAATGCAGATAAGTGGTTCTAATTTTGGAATGTGACGTAGATTTATTATTATTATTATTATAAAATTGATAAAATAAAATGTTATAATACGTAGAAAGTTGGGCATAACATAAGTAACTTGATAAAAGTATAACACATCATCAAACTTAAAAAAAACTAAGTTTGATGGTTTGAGATGATTAACAACTGGATGCAAAAAAAAAATAGACGATTAACAATTTAATTGTTTTTAGTTTAATAAGAGATGTATGTAAAATATAAGTTTATCTTTATTGATTTGTTTACGTTATTTCATATGATCCCAACTTTTTCTTTTTGTCTTTCTTAAATAGTCTTCACACAAACTTGAAACTTCAATTGATTAATTTAACAAAAAATTGCAAATAGAGAAAGAGAATGTAGAATAATTATACACCAAATAAAACAAATATAGAAAGAAAGAGAGATTATAGGGAAAAACCATAAAAGGCAAAAATATGATGTAGGTAAGATTGAATTGTTGGCGTTATATATACTTGATTATTTGTTATAGGGCGATGAAGAACTTTAATAAGTTATAGAAGCGTGCTACTTTTTGTTGGAGAAGGCGATGGAACCGAATGAGTTTAAGTGTTTAACACTACTTTAACAAATAAAAATTGTTTGTTATAAAAAAAAATATTTGTGGGGGAGACTATTCAAGAAAGAAAAAAAGAAAATGTTAGGATCAATTTTTACAATAATTATTATCTTCTAAATTTTTTGTTATAAAAAAAATTTTGTGGGAGAGAATATTCAAGAAAGAAAAAAGAAAATGTTATGATCAATTTTTACAATAATTGTTATCTTCTAATTTTTTGTTATAAAAAAAAATGTTTGTGGGGAAGACTAACCACCTAATTGCCAACCACAAATGAAAAACTAAGTACCAGTTACACAGGAAGTTCTAGCACAAGCTAACCAGCCAACCACCTAATCAGAAAAACAGTGTTGGAGGGTAAATCTCTTCTTCTCGTTGTCCTCTTCCTCTAACTCTTATTTGATAAACTCTTTTTAAGAAATTCCATAGAGACTTCACTGAACCAAGTATGCCTGTTATCAGAACAAGACAGCCACTCACCCATTCAAGCAACTTTCTGCCAGAGTGAGGGTGAGGAAGAGGGTGAGGGTGAGGAGTTTCATTGAAAATGCAGATAAGTGGTTCTAAATTTGGAATCATAAATTAAAAAAATAGTTTTTCTATAACTAAACTAAAGTGCAACGAGATGACGTGGATTTATTATTATTATTGTTATTATTATTATTATAAAATGGATAAAATAAAATATCATAATACGCAGAAAGTTGGTCATAACAGTAACTTGATAAAAGTATAACACATCATCAAACTTGCTTCCTTTTTGTTTTTCTATCTAGCTAGGGCTATAAGGTATGACATTATATTCTATCTAACTAGGGCTATAAGAGTAAAAAAACACAGCTCGGGAGTCGACATTTGGTAATTGGTATACTTGCTTTCTTTTTGTTTTTCTGAACTCTTTCAGGAAAACAGGGTCAGAGGGTAAGGGGGTGTTTGTTTTTCCTACTTATAAATGTTTGCTACTTATAAGTGTCAAACACTTATAAGTGTTACTTATAAGTAGGTCCTAAAATCTATTTGTTTTTTACTACTTATAAGTATTTATAAGTGGTAGGGGTGTTTGTTTTTTCAAGCACTTATAAGTGGCAACATTACAATTTTACCCATATTTTAATAACACATGTACTCTATTGTCGAAATTAATGATGATCATATAAGAAATCAATTTAATGGAAATAGACATAAATTCATATAGACCATGCATTAAACAATCCACAATAGACATATTGTTTATTATGATAATCATGAAGTGCTATTGGAAATACATTAACTTCTTCTCATTTGCATCAACTCATTTGTTATTTGGTTAGTTATGTAATTTTATATGCGTCCATGGGTAGTTATGTAATTTTATGTCTAATCCCAACTTATAATACTTATAAGTGCTTGCTACTTATAAGTGCCAAACACTTATAAGTGCTACTTATAAGTAGATCCTAAAATCTATTTGTTTTTTACTACTTATAAGTATTTATAAGTGGTAGGGGCGTTTGTTTTTTCAAGCACTTATAAGTGGCAACATTACAATTTTACCCATATTTTAATAACACATGTACTCTATTGTCGAAATTAATGATGATCATATAAGAAATCAATTTAATGGGAGTAGAAATAAATTCATATAGACCATGCATTAAACAATCTACAATAGACATATTGTTTATTATGATAATCATGAAGTGCTATTGGAAAGACATTAACTTCTTCTCATTTGCATCAACTCATTTGTTATTTGGTTAGTTATGTAATTTTATATGCGTCCATGGGTAATTATGTAATTTTATGTCTAATCCCAACTTATAATACTTATAAGTGTTTGCTACTTATAAGTGTCAAACACTTATAAGTGCTACTTATAAGTAGATCCTAAAATCTATTTGTTTTTTACTACTTATAAGTATTTATAAGTGGTAGGGGTGTTTGTTTTTTCAAGCACTTATAAGTGGCAACATTACAATTTTACCCATATTTTAATAACACATGTACTCTATTGTCGAAATTAATGATGATCATATAAGAAATCAATTTAATGGAAGTAGAAATAAATTCATATAGACCATGCATTAAACAATCCACAATAGACATATTGTTTATTATGATAATCATGAAGTGCTATTGGAGAGACATTATAGTTATGTAATTTTATGTCTAATCCCAACTTATAAGTTGGCGTAAGTAGGATTTTCTCACTTACAACTTTCGGCCCTACTTATAAGTTTTTTTGATCGTTGACTACTTATAACTTTATAAGTGGGAAAAAACAAATGGGTAAAAACAAGTGGTCCACCACAAATGAAAAACTAAGTACCAGTTACACAGGAAGTTCTAGCACAAGCTAACCAGCCAACCACCTAATCAAAAAAAAGTGTCAGAGGGTAAATCTCTTATTCTTCTCGTTGTCCTCTAACTATTCTTTGATAAACTCCCTATGAAATTTCCTAACGACTTCAGTGAAACAAGAATGGCTGTTATCAGAATAAGACAGCCACTCACCCATTCGAGTGACTTTCTGATTTGATGCCAAAGTGAAGGTGAAGGTGGAGGTGGAGGTGGAGGTGGAGATGGAGATGGAGATGGAGGTGGAGGTGGAGGTGGTAGAGAGTGGATATGGAGATGGAGATGGAGATGGAGGAGGTGGAGGGGTGTGGATAGGTGTTGAGAGTACTAGAGTGAGTAAGTAAGAGGGTGAGGAGTTTCATTGAAAGGAAAGGTGATGATTTGTTCAACAGAAGCCAATATTAGAGGGAGCTATAATTTTGGAAGGTGACGTAGATTTATTATTATTATTATTATTATAAAATGGATAAAATAAAATGTTATAATACGCAGAAAGTTGGGCATAACATAAGTAACTTGATAAAAGTATAACACATCATCAAACTTAAAAAAAACTAAGTTTGATGGTTTGAGATGATTAACAACTGGATGCAAAAAAAAAATAGACGATTAACAATTTAATTGTTTTTAGTTTAATAAGAGATGTATGTAAAATATAAGTTTATCTTTATTGATTTGTTTACGTTATTTCATATGATCCCAACTTTTTCTTTTTGTCTTTCTTAAATAGTCTTCACACAAACTTGAAACTTCAATTGATTAATTTAACAAAAAATTGCAAATAGAGAAAGAGAATGTAGAATAATTATACACAAAATAAAACAAATATAGAAAGAAAGAGAGATTATAGGAAAAAACCATAAAAGGCAAAAATATGATATAGGTAAGATTGAACATTGTTTAGTAGCTGGTATCTCAAAATACCCTAAAAAAGTGATTCGAAAAGATTCAGCCAAAAAAACAGCTAAGAAATCTCGTGTGAAAACATTTGTTAAGCTTGTGAATTATAATCACATAATGCCAACTAGGTATACATTGGATGTTGATTTGAAAGATGTGGCTAGTTTGGAAACATTTGGGTCAAGGGATAAGAAGGTTACTGCTGCTAAAGAGGTTAAAGCTAGGTTTGAGTAAGGATGTCCAAACGGGTACCCGACCCGGCCCGAACCCGATTTTTCGGGTTTTGAACAGTATCGGGTTACCCGCCCCGCCCTATTCTTTTTTGGGTCGGGTTCGGGTTCGGGTATTTGTTGGATACATGTGACCAAACCCTACCCTAACCCTATATTTCGGGTACCCGTCGGGTTCGGGTTCGGGTTTCGGGTATGGTAAAACCCAAAATATATTAAATAAAAGAATATTAAATCTCTTCATCAGGAATGTCATTGTCAGTTATTAGATCTCAGGATCTCAAGAAAAAACCTCTTTTTCATCTAATTAATCAAAAGTCATCTTCTTTTATTGGATTTGATCTATTTAACTTTAACATCGTAAAGCCACCTTAACATCATCAAAGATTCAAAAACAGCGGGATTGCATTTTTTGAAAAGCAAAGAAAGAGAAAAAGTAGACCGCCAAAGCAAGCAATTCCAAGACAATAACTCAATAAGATTGATGATTTTTGGGAGTTTCGACTTCTTGTGGTGGTGTGAATCGAATTCATTGATTTGACAATAAGATTGGTGGCTTTTGGGAGTTTCAGTTTCTTGTGGTGGTGTGAATCCGACTCGTTGATTTTCACCCTTGGTGACCACATTTAGAAAGAGATATTTGAGGAGGTCGCAAATTTTCGAAGTGAATGCAAACTTAAGAAGACTATCAAACCCACCAATCTCTTCATCATGAACGCGTGTGATTGGGTTGTCTTGTTCTTGGGGAGTTGTTAGAGGGAAGAGAGAGAAGAGTAGTAAGGGTACGGCCAAAGGGTAATTTGTCTTGAAAACCAAAAAGTAAATAAGAATGAGCAAAAGACTAAAAGTTTGTTGAAGATAAATAGATAATAAATGAAAATATAGTTGTTGGGAATTATGGTCCGGTTCGGGTTCGGGTTTTGGTCGGACATTTTACCCTATATAACCGGGTTTTGGGTTCGGGTTCGGTCTAGATATGGTTTGGGCTTTTTAACCCTTTTAATCCGGGTTTAGGGCCAAATTATCGGGTCGGGTTGGTCGGTCCGGGTTTAGATAGTGTGACCAAACCCGACCCTATGTATTTCGGTCCGGGTTCGGGTTCGGGTTGTGTCGGGGCAGGGAGGTGGGGGTTTTTTTTTTCGGGTTTTGGGCGGGTTTCGGGTTTCGGGCAGAATGGACATCCCTAGGTTTGAGGAAAGGTTTAAGACTGGGAAGAACAGGTGGTTCTTTTCTAAGCTCAGGTTCTGAGGTTTAGTTTGAGATTTGGTTATTGCATTTAAATTTTGAGACTTTGGTTTTGTTTCTGTTATGGAGTATTATGAGTTTTGAGATATTTTAAAGTATTTAAAATTGACTATTTGTGGTTTATTGTGTTTATAGTTTTGAAGCATGTTTAGTTGTTGGTAATGTAGGTAGTTGTTTCTGTTTGAGTGGAAAATGGATATGATGATGCATGTTTTGATGATATATACAGTATGTGTAGGATTGATTTCATTCTGAACTATTTGGATCATATAGACAAGTTTATCTTATAACATATGTGGATAATTGTGTTTAGAGTAGAAGTTTGTTAGGTTGGAAATGGATATGTTGCGTATAAGTATGCTTTGATAATGGGAATGATTTTATGACTGAAATGGGTTGGTTTTTCCATCTGTGAAGTGGGGGCTGTTAGTCTTAGTCTAATTAGGCAATTTGTTCAGGCTGTGTTGCTAGGAAAATGTGTTTGTATGATTGGGTTTTTTTAGCATATTTGATGGCTATTATATATTTTATTGATGTTAATAAGTTCAGTATACACCACAATTATGTATCCCATATTTTTTTTTAATAAAAAATGTACTTTCTTTTGTACTTTCCTTTTAAAATTGTGTGAACATCTTAATTGTATCATAAAAATTGTTCCTAACTTGTCATTTCCGGCATACACTTTTAAGTGCTTGTAGTTTCCCATAAATGCAAACCCTAAGGTTCAGGAAGTAGTTTTAGAATGATTGATAGATCTAGGGAGTTGGATCTATTGTGTTTAACTTTTAATTTCCTTTTTCATTTATGCTCTTGTTTAAGTATCATTTGAATGTGTTGAGAAGCAGAAGTAAAACCTTATGTTTACCATACTACCTTATTCTACTTGTTGGGAAGTGTTGTTGGACTACAATATTGTCTAATTTTGGAATGTTCAACTCTCTATAATCTCCATATAAGTAAAACTAACTTGAACAACTGCCTTACCATTTTTAGTTAATTAATATTTTTTTTTTCTTTGTGAAGGGCAAGTTTAGAGTTGACAAGTTATTTTCATTTGGTGGGAGCTTTGAAGGTGCTTCATTTATGCTAAACCGTGGATACTTGCGAAGAAAATATACCTTGTAGTTGTACATTATTGCATTTTAAAATTGATAAGTGTAAAAATTATTTGATAATAATTTCGAGAGATATGGAGTAAATTGTGAGTGTTCATCATGTATATACTTTGTAGACTATTTTTGAAATATGAAATGGATTATTTAGCAATAGTGAAATTTCAGCCAATCTGAGAAGTTGAAACCATGTAGGACTTGTTCTTTGAGGTAAAATAGTCAACATTATTATTGTGTTCCTGTCTTGTCGTATTCGCTGCATACAACAGAAATAAACAAACTTCGCTGTATAAACGATCCAAATAATTTCTCTAATCTCAAAAATCCCCAAATTACAGAAAATTAGGGTTAGGGTTTTGAAACATGGCAATAATGATTGAAGAATTAATTAGATCAATTGAACAATGGTTAAGGCTAATTAAGAAGGGAGAAGAATTATATGTAGACCCAAATCTTGATCCAGTGTTATTAGTACCTGGAATTGCTGGTTCAATACTTAACGCTGTTGATGATGATGGGAAGGAAGAGAGAATTTGGGTTCGTGTTTTGGGTGCTGATCATGAGTTTAGGACTAAACTTTGGTCCAAATTTGATCCTTCTACTGGTAGTTTATTTGAATTTTGTGTTTAATTTGAATAAAGATTTGTTTTTTATTGTTTTTTGGCATGAATTAATTAGAAATAAGCTGCTGGTATTAGTTTGATTGTGTAATTATGTTAAGTAATTAGCTAATATTACTAAAAAGCCCGAGCTCGTCGAGGCGTGGACTGTACCCAATTATAGCCTTTTCCTATTTGATAATGGTATGGAGTTCAATTGTAGCCTATAGGTACCCCAGGTATGAACCTTGGATGTGGGGTTAGCTCCGATACTAAATGACTAAGTTATGTAGGAGCTGAAATATAATGCTTTAGCAGGATCCTGATAGATTCGTATAGACGACTAATATTTCCTTGGTAGAATGAAATTTCATTCTTAGAGGAAAGTACGCTTAGAAAGGTCAAAACAACATTACAAAGTATATAGCATACCTATTATTTATGAGATTTTTGTTTTTCTTGGTGAGAATGAAATCTCATTACAAAAGCAAAGTGGGTTGAGAAAGATTACAAGTACAAAGGAAAAATAGGGAATTAACATTTCAAATTTTGGTGTACCCTTTATTGATGATTGTATTCAATTTTATTGATTAGGATTAACCAAGTGTCTGTATAGCATCATATATTTCTAGTAATATAGTTTCATATTCATCTTGTAATATAGTGTGCCCCAAAACGGAGGTGGGTATGGATTGGTGAGTGCCATTACAAAACTGATATGGAGATGAGAATTATATAATTGTTGCACACTTACATAATAGTGGTCTCGTATATGTTGCGTTCTCAACATAGTTAAGTATCAATCTTGGAGTTTATAGGGGATAATTCTATTCAAACCCGTTTGTGTCTATATTAAGATCACCTAGAGATCTTTCTTGCATGCTTCTACTGTAGTTTGTTCTTTTTGAATTAGATGGGAAAAAATAATTTATTATCACGAGTCAAGCCTGGTACTTGTATAGACCTTAATGAATTCTTTTGGAGCAGGCGGACTGTGTCGTTGGATCCAAAACAAGAATCGTTGTGCCTGAAGACAGATATGGACTGTATGCTGTTGATGTCTTGGACCCTAGCATGGTACATAGTTAATTTCCCATGTGAAGTGAATCTAACAATGTCTTTTGTTACTATTATTAGCTTTACTTGTTATTTCTTACGGTAATGTTTCGGGACTAGGGAAGAACATGGATTCAATCAGCGATGATGAATATAATTTTTCAAAGATAAATTTGATCTCTAGTTTTTGTTGAAGCCTTTCGGTCCTCCCATTGACTTGGTCTAGCTCGAGTGTTAGGGTGTTTTTATTCCAAGGGTCCAAACTTTTTAACTCCATTTGTTTTTCCCTTCTTCATTTTTGCCTTTTTGGAGAGTGTCCTCATTTTTACTTTTTGAGAGAGATAGAGATAGAGCTTGCTATGTCCTTTTCATATTGTGTAGGTCGTCCTTGATCGTTGGAGAAGTCTTTTGTGATAACGAACATGCCTTTGTATGTAACCTTTATTGCCCTCAGAAAACTAAATGCCTACAAACTACTAACAGAGGTTATACATATATTTATGCTAATTTGAGCTAATCTTTCCTTCCTTCAGATTGTTGGGCGCGATTGTGTTTGCTATTTCCACGACATGATAGTTGAGATGCTTAAGTGGGGATTTCAGGAGGGGAAGACACTTTTTGGGTTCGGATATGATTTTCGGCAGAGTAATAGGTATGTGTTACTTGTCAGGTGGTACCTGGTTTGGTGTGCTACACCCCCCACTCTCCTCCTCCTCCTCGTTCAGGATATTATATATACATTACAAGTAGATGATGATTGATGATTGCTTGAGTTCAACTAGTGTAATGGATTTGAATATATACGTCTTCATATAAAATGTTTTGTCTTAGGAGCTGAGATTTTTAGCTGCTTATAATGCGATACAGTTGCTGGTTTGTTGAATCTTTGATAATTGTTATTTACTTCCACTTCTGGTCCTGTGTGTTTAAATATTGTTAAGTGTATTCAATTTTTAAACGTTTTGGTCTCTGATTTTACCCAAACTTATAAATCACAAGCTGCAGTATTTGAAGCGTCACTTGTTAGTGAAAATGTTATGCATTGTTTATTAAGCCAACTGGCAGCTGAACCAGAGTTTAGACTGATGGAGATTTATATTTGAAGATTTTTCATCTGAATGGAACTTCTTTCTTTTCATCCACTGGTTACTATTGTACTTGTGATGCTGAAGAAAAGAAATAGTGTGGGGTATGATTGTGTGTGTGTGTGTGTGTTATTTATTTATTATTATTATTGTTAATATTATTATTTAAAGTCGATAATTTCTAATTGTTCTGTTTCCATAAACCTATTAATAAACACTTGTCCTTTAAGATTATTCTACCTGCTTCTGTATAATTATTGAGTTTTTTTTTAAAATTATTATTATGAGTACTTGTTGTATGATTGGTGTCTGACATAAATTGCTGTTCAGGCTTCCAGAGGCAATGTCCCGCTTTGCTGCTAAGTTGGAGTCGGTGTACACTGCATCAGGAGGAAAGAAAATAAACATAATAACCCACTCTATGGGAGGTTTACTGGTGAAATGCTTCATGGCCCTTCACAGTGATGTAAGTAGTTTTTTGCTTCTCAAATCTACTTCTTTTCGAGGCATAGACCTTTATATGCGTACAATTCTTGATGAACCGTGTATCTTTCTTTTTATATCTCAACATAATTGATTCATTTAATTAATTAGCTAATTTAATAAATTTTTTGATGTAGATTTTTGAAAAGTATGTGAAGAATTGGATAGCGATTGCTGCACCATTTCAGGGTAGGTGTTTCTGGGTTTTCTCAAGTCTCTACAATGAATTTTGGTAAACCTAGACATTCAATATAGATGCCAGACAAGTTTCAGGACCTTGTTATGCCAACCCGATTCTACGAGGTTAATTGAAATGAAATTGGCTAATCTTCTAATAAAATTAGAAAGGTTAGGTTTTAGAGACTTAACATATTACCTTTTCTTGGGCTCTACTTGGATGTCTTAATATTTATAGTTTGAGGGTAACTTGCTCTTATATTTCTAGAAAGCAGAAAATTGTGAGCTCATAATTGTGTACTTTCAGGTGCCCCTGGATATATAACAACTAGCTTATTGAATGGGATGTCATTTGTGAAGGGGTGGGAGCAGAACTTTTTTATATCAAAATGGACCATGCAACAGCTGGTATGTTTATTTTTAGTTGAGATGATTGTACTGCCGATACCATTACAAAAAGAAAGTTGCTAATAATAACAATCATAAAAGATCGTGTTGATACCATTTTGTTGGGTAACCTGTTTATCAATGTGATTACTCTTTAAGTTCCATTTCTCAGTTGAGGTTTAAGTCTGAATCATGAGTTCATGGTTAAGTTGACCTCAATCTGTCAATGTATTCACATTGTTTGATGGCTTACTTGTACTTTGTTAGCAGCTTGTCATATTTTGGTCGTTCTTCTCTGGTTGTGTACTATGTTAAGATTTGAAATAGTGGATTCAATTTCCTTGGTGTTTGTAATCATCTGATTAGGTGTTAGCTATTTTTAGTTATTTGTAGGGTTTTTCCTCCTCTTGAAATCTTGAGCTCAGTGAATATTGTAGGAGAGGAAGGTTATAGAAATGTAACGTATATATCTTATGAATACAGGTTGTGGTTTGCCTAACCCCGTAACCATTTTAGAAGCTAAAAAGATTTCTACTTCTATAGTCCTAGCTAGTTTTGAGCTATCATTCTTATGTTCTTAGGTGATTCTAGATTGGGTTTATATTGGCAAGTGAAAAATGTGTTGTAAGAGTTCTAGGATAAATATGTTTTGTTCCACCCCATTTCGAACCGTCTTGTTTAACATGCTGGGATGACCGTGACATTCAACACATTCTACACCTCCGCAATGGAAGTTGTATATTCATTCATATGGGGTCCATGTATCTTAGAACATCATGTTCATTATTTTTCAAGCAAGACATAGAGTGAATTTCACGTTGATTTAGTTTATTCACTTTGTTGTATTTTTTTTCCTGATAAAAAGTATGAAATTATGAATACTACACAACTTCATTAAAGTGTCTGTCTTTCAGCTGATAGAATGCCCATCAATATATGAATTGATGGGTTGCCCAAATTTCAATTGGAACGTTATTCCACGTTTGGAGATATGGAGAAAGAGTCAAAGTGCAAATGGAGATTCAACAGTTATGCTGGAATCGTATGAAGCAGAAGAAGCTATCCCTATAATGAAGGAAGCTTTGTCGAACAACGTGGTGAGCTGCAGCCATCCTCATGTCAATGTTTGATCTACATTCATATTTCATAGTTGTCACTATAGTGTTGACTCATGGTTTGCAAATGAGGATGTACGTAAATTTTTTATGTTGCTTGTATAGACAAAAACTGAAAGTTATTTTTCTTTCCAGGTTAATGTTGATGGGACCGATTATCATGTACCTCTGAACCAAGATATCCTGAAGTGGGCTTATGAAACGAAAGAGATCCTCTCACATGCTAAGCTTCCCTCAAAAGTTAAATTTTACAACATTTACGGAATCAATTGCGACACTCCTCATAGTGTGTGGTAATATTTCTCTCCACTTATCATGATTTTCGGATTCATTCTGTTGTATTGGATAAATATGGCTTGCCAAACTCATAACCAAATGCTTTTATATGGAACAATAGTGAATATTCCCTGTTTTTCACTCTTCCAAAAAGAGGATGAACTTTTGAACGCTGAGCTCAAGATCCATCGTCTCTAATATCTCATTTACTGTTATGCAGCTATGGGAGTGAGGAAACACCTATTGCAGACCTGCAAGAATTACCTCCATTCAAGGTTATTTTCCTCCCTGAATGATTACATCACAGTATGTTACTAATGTGCACCATGACTTGTATTAAAAATTCACCACTCTTAACTTAAACGGTTCCAATCTTAAATATGAATTGTTTTTGAATAAAATTAGATGTAAGTTCGTAGTATTCAAGGATGGCATACTATTGACCGTACTTCCAGTCTGATTTGAATAAATATGTTTACTGTTGTTTTGTATGGTAAAAGCAGTGAATTACTTTTGCACTCTGAGTAAAATTTCTCATTCTTTTCTTCTTTCTTAATCCTGAATTGCCCTCGATCATATATTTGGGATGAACTCATTGTCATTGTCTTCTTTATGGGTTTTAAAACTTCTTCAGTTCTTCTAATTATCATTTAGATGAAATTTCACTTGTATTATACCAATGTGAACATTAACAAGTTTTTGTTTATACTCAGGCTAATTACATATATGTTGATGGTGATGGGACTGTTCCAGTGGAATCAGCAAAGGTATGCTATATTCTTTTCCAAGTAAACCTTCTTAGATGACATCTACATGTTTTAATGAAAAATGAATTATTTGCTACTTTTAGGTGGATATAATTGTCTTCTTTCATAAATGATAATATGTCAGTTAGCGGCTTGAACATTATAAATGATAATATAGTTTTCTGAGTTAGTTTCCCCTTATTTGCAGGCAGATGGGCTTAATGCAGTGGCTAGAGTCGGAGTCCATGGGGATCACCGAGGGATAATCTGCGATAGACATGTATTTCGGATACTTCAGCACTGGCTTAGGGCTGGTGATCCAGATCCTTTCTATGACCCAGTAAACGATTTTGTAATCTTACCAACCACCTTTGAAATGGTTAAGCGCCAAGAAGGCGGCACACAGATAATTTCACTGAAAGAAGATTGGGAAGTCATCTCAGAAGACCAAGATGACCTGGGTGATCTGACTGAGAAGAAGCCTTCCTTGAACTCAATATCAGTTTCTCATATGTGCAAGGATCGTTCATCTCAGGAAAAGGCATGTGCTACCATCGTTCTTCACCCACAGAATGAGGGAAAGCAACATGTTGAACTTAGAGCAGTGAGTGTATCAACCTGTGCTTAAATGAGTTGGACAAAGGCAGTATCAAGCTCGGGTATCTTTGTATGTACATATTATGGAGTCTATGAAGTATAATGTTGGTCTTCAAAGGACGCGCATATAATGTATATATTCATCATTCATGTATAATCCTTTGGAAGTAAATGTATGTATAATATTGTACAACCGTGTGTATATTAATGGCAAAAATATTGGTGATGAAGATCCAATTGTTAATCGTTTCGTTTATTGCTTATAGTTGTCAACTAATATATATGACGTTTTCATAGTTGTTGACTTGTCGCTAAATCGAACACTTCCGACTTTTCTTTATTGAGACTAGTTATTTTCACGTGTGTGGTTAGTTATTTTGGGCCGGGCAGCACAAAAATACAATTTTCGGTCGGTGACAATTTCGTAATTGTTTGTATGATAAATTAAGGGAGAAACGTCTAAATTTTACTATACAAATGGACGGTTTTACCCCTCCCTCACATATGTTATTACAAACCTCAATTCCAACATAACCGTAATAATCGAAACCGGATAGCTGTTTCTGATTCGGTGAACAGTAGCTATTTTCGATTATACTCCTATCCAATTTCGATTATTACGGTTATGTTGGAATTGAGATTTGTAATAGCATATGTGAGAGAAGGGTAAAACTGTCCATTTGTACAGTAAAATTCAGACGCTTCTCTCTTGATTTATCACATTGCCCTCAATTTTACAAAAAATTACAAAATTACCATTGACCAAAAATTGTATTTTTGTACTGCCCGGCCCAAATCAACTGACCGCACACGTGGCGTGGACACGTGCCAGTTAGCTAGTTATCTTTAAAATAGTTAGAGACTTAGAGTTAGATTGCTGCTGACTCGTGGGCCTAACCACACATTAAAGTCCAGCCCAAAAATAAAAAGCCCAAGACCTAGCCCAACTAAACAAACAAAACCCTAATTCCCACTTCACTATAAATACAACTCATTCTCTCATTTCCAGCTCTCCCCTCAAAACCCTAAAACCCCGAGAGAAAAAAGAGTAGGCGCCCGAAAATGGTGAAATTTCGAAACCAAACAAAGTTTGGATTGTTCTACAAGGCCGATCACGCAGGTCGTAAGGCGATTGATTATCAAATCATATGATGATGGAACACGGATGCACCATATGGACATTGTTTAGTAGTCGGTATCTCAAAATACCCCAAAAAGTGATTCGAAAAGACTCAAACCAAAAAACAAACTAAGAAATCTCTCGTGTGAAAACATTTGTGAAGCTTGTGAATTATAATCACATAATGCCAACTAGGTATACATTGGATGTTGATTTGAAAGATGTGGCTAGTTTGGAAACATTTGGGTCAAGGGATAAGAAGGTTACTGCTGCTAAAGAGGTTAAAGCTAGGTTTGAGGAAAGGTTTAAGACTGGGAAGAACAGGTGGTTCTTTTCTAAGCTCAGGTTCTGAGGTTTAGTTTGAGATTTGGTTATTGCATTAGGAACAGCTTGGGAGTCGACATTTGGTAATTGGTATACTTGCTTCCTTTTTGTTTTTCTGAACTCTTTCAGAAAAACAGGGTCGGAGGGTAAGGGGGTGTTTGTTTTTCCTACTTATAAATGTTTGCTACTTATAAGTGTCAAACACTTATAAGTGCTACTTATAAGTAGATCCTAAAATCTATTTGTTTTTTACTACTTATAAGTATTTATAAGTGGTAGGGGTGTTTGTTTTTTCAAGCACTTATAAGTGGCAACATTACAATTTTACCCATATTTTAATAACACATGTACTCTATTGTCGAAATTAATGATGATCATATAAGAAATCAATTTAATGGAAATAGACATAAATTCATATAGACCATGCATTAAACAATCCACAATAGACATATTGTTTATTATGATAATCATGAAGTGCTATTGGAAAGACATTAACTTATTCTCATTTGCATCAACTCATTTGTTATTTGGTTAGTTATGTAATTTTATATGCGTCCATGGGTAGTTATGTAATTTTATGTCTAATCCCAACTTATAATACTTATAAGTGCTTGCTACTTATAAGTGCCAAACACTTATAAGTGCTACTTATAAGTAGATCCTAAAATCTATTTGTTTTTTACTACTTATAAGTATTTATAAGTGGTAGGGGCGTTTGTTTTTTCAAGCACTTATAAGTGGCAACATTACAATTTTACCCATATTTTAATAACACGTGTACTCTATTGTCGAAATTAATGATGATCATATAAGAAATCAATTTAATGGAAGTAGAAATAAATTCATATAGACCATGCATTAAACAATCTACAATAGACATATTGTTTATTATGATAATCATGAAGTGCTATTGGAAAGATATTAACTTCTTCTCATTTGCATCAACTCATTTGTTATTTGGTTAGTTATGTAATTTTATATGCGTCCATGGGTAATTATGTAATTTTATGTCTAATCCCAACTTATAATACTTATAAGTGCTTGCTACTTATAAGTGCCAAACACTTATAAGTGCTACTTATAAGTAGATCCTAAAATCTATTTGTTTTTTACTACTTATAAGTATTTATAAATGGTAGGGGTGTTTGTTTTTTCAAGCACTTATAAGTGGCAACATTACAATTTTACCCATATTTTAATAACACATGTACTCTATTATTTAAAATTAATGATGATCATATAAGAAATCAATTTAATGGAAGTAGAAATAAATTCATATAGACCATGCATTAAACAATCCACAATAGACATTGTTTATTATGATAATCATGAAGTGCTATTGGAGAGACATTATAGTTATGTAATTTTATGTCTAATCCCAACTTATAAGTTGGCGTAAGTAGGATTTTCTCACTTACAACTTTCGGCCCTACTTATAAGTTTTTTTGACCGTTGACTACTTATAACTTTATAAGTGGGAAAAAACAAATGGGTAAAAACAAGTGGTCCACCACAAATGAAAAACTAAGTACCAGTTACACAGGAAGTTCTAGCACAAGCTAACCAGCCAACCACCTAATCAGAAAAACAGTGTCGGAGGGTAAATCTCTTATTCTTCTCGTTGTCCTCTAACTATTCTTTGATAAACTCCTTCTATGAAATTTCCTAACGACTTCAGTGAAACAAGAAATGAATGGTTATCGAATAAAGACGACCACTCACCCATTCGAGTGACTTTCTGATTTGATGCCAAAGTGAAGGTGAAGGTGGAGGTGGAGGTGGAGGTGGAGGTGGAGATGGAGATGGAGATGGAGATGGAGGTGGAGGTGGAGGTGGAGGTGGAGAGTGGAGATGGAGATGGAGATGGAGATGGAGGTGGAGGTGGAGGTGGAGGTGGAGGTGGAGGGGGTGTTGATAGTACCAGAGTGAGGGTGAGTAAGAGGGTGAGGAGTTTCATTGAAAGGAAAGGTGATGATTTGCTCAACAGAAGCCAATATTAGAGGGAGCTATAATTTTGGAAGGTGACGTAGATTTATTATTATTATTATTATTATAAAATGGATAAAATAAAATGTTATAATACGCAGAAAGTTGGGCATAACATAAGTAACTTGATAAAAGTATAACACATCATCAAACTTAAAAAAAACTAAGTTTGATGGTTTGAGATGATTAACAACTGGATGCAAAAAAAAATAGACGATTAACAATTTAATTGTTTTTAGTTTAATAAGAGATGTCTGTAAAATATAAGTTTATCTTTATTGATTTGTTTACGTTATTTCATATGATCCCAACTTTTTCTTTTTGTCTTTCTTAAATAGTCTTCACACAAACTTGAAACTTCAATTGATTAATTTAACAAAAAATTGCAAATAGAGAAAGAAAATGTAGAATAATTATACACCAAATAAAACAAATATAGAAAGAAAGAGAGATTATAGGGAAAAACCATAAAAGGCAAAAATATGATATAGGTAAGATTGAACATTGTTTAGTAGCTGGTATCTCAAAATACCCTAAAAAAGTGATTAAAAAGATTCAAAAAAAAAAACAAACTAAGAAATCTCGTGTGAAAACATTTGTTAAGCTTGTGAATTATAATCACATAATGCCAACTAGGTATACATTGGATGTTGATTTGAAAGATGTGGCTAGTTTGGAAACATTTGGGTCAAGGGATAAGAAGGTTACTCTTTGCTAAAGAGGTTAAAGCTAGGTTTGAGGAAAGGTTTAAGACCGGGAAGAAATTGTGGTTCTTTTCTAAGCTCGAGTTCGAGGTTTGGTTTGAAATTTGGTTATTGTCTAATTTTGAGACTTTGGTTTTGTTTTGGTTATGAAGTATTATGAGTTTTGAGATATTTTCAAGTATTTAAAGTTTACTATTTGAGGTTTATTGTGTTTATAGTTTTGAAGTATGTTTAGTTGTTGGTAATGTAGGTAGTTGTTTCTGTTTGAGTGGAAAATGGATATGATGATGCATGTTTTGATGATATATATAGTATGTGTAGGATTGATTTCATTCTGAACTATTTGGATCATTTAGACAAGTTTATCTTATAACATATGTGGATAATTGTGTTTAGAGTAGAAGTGTGTTAGGTTGGAAATGGATATGTTGCGTATAAGTATGCTTTGATAATGGGAATGATTTTATGACTGAAATGGGTTGGTTTTTCCATCTGTGAAGTGGGGGCTGTTAGTCTTAGTCTAATTAGGCAATTTGTTCAGGCTGTGTTGCTAGGAAAATGTGTTTGTATGCTTGGGTTTTTTTTTGCATATTTGATGGCTATTATATATTTTATTGATGTTAATAAGTTCAGTATACACCACAATTATGGCTGTTTTGTTTGTGGGTTTTGATGTGTTTCGTAGATAACTACTGGATAGGAAGATGATAAACTCTAAATATAAAAAGAATGACACAGGTAGAATTTGTAGGTTGTTTCACAATTGTGGGTTTGATATGTTTCCTATATAAAACAAAATTGGAAGGTGACAAAATAAAAAGATATAAAAGAGGGAGAAATAGGTAGAATTTGTAGGAGAGGTAAACAATTCTCCAAAGGAAACCCAACCTCTGTTTGGACGTACTTTCATCGGTGATGACAATGAGAATGATGAAATAACTAGGAGGGAGTGGTCATTTCCACCTGAGAAATGTGGTCTTCGATCGTTGCCTGAACAAGTGCACTCGTAGGAAAATGTATGTGTACCTAATAAGGAAAGGGCCATTCCTTGCACTCTGTTGTTAGTATATTTCATATGTTGTGTTGATAAGTTTGGTTTTACTTGAAGTTATGACTGTGTTTGGTTCATGGAAATTTAAATTCCATTTGAGACTAGAGAATGCATGGAGAAGAGGAACATCAGATACCAAAAGAGGATTTATTTTCAGATCTAAAGAAGAGAACAAGGGAAAGCAGTACCCTTTCCTTTTCCCCCCCTCTGATGGATTTGGAGATTGTGTTCCCATCTTTCATACAGACTCTTCTCTAGTTTTCTCTACATTTTGATTCCATGAAACAAACACAAGCAAAACATTGATCTAGACCAAAAATATCTATATACAGGTTGTGCGATATGCTAGTGATAGAAATATTGAAATTCTGAACTGTTTGTCATGTACTCATTGCCCAATAAGTTATTTCAAGTAACGGATTTGTAGGCAAATCTATATGTACCATTGGTTGTTTGTTGCTTAGTTTATCTTTTTACCATCTCGAAATTTTGGTTTAGTTGGAGCCCAACATTGTAAAAGAGTTTTACTGGAGCCATTTCGGAAACCAAGTAATTAGATACTTTCTTAGGAGCCTTTGATGTTAAGTACTTTGGAATGGGTATGATCTATGATGCATTGTTTTTTAGACATGGGTGGATAATTGAAATGTTAAATCTGTGAGAATGTTGATAAGACCTTGGTTAGTTAGATTGATCTTTATATCTTATCTAATGTGGGTGTTTGGATTGTGCTGCCATGTGTGGTGAATTGTATGTGTAATTATTATTAATTTCTCCAACTGATTATCTCAAGTATAGGCTATAGCAAGTGTGGGTATTTAGGTGTTGTTTCGAAGTTTGTTGGCTTGGGTTATTGGGTATATAGTATGGTTTGACAACAGAGTACTGAGTGTTTGTGGGGATTAATACAAAATTGGATTGGTCTTTCTCATTTGTGTAGTGTAGGTTGTTGTCTAATTAAAGTACCATTTTACGAAAATGTGGTTGTATGATTAGCAATGTTGTCAAGAGCAAGGCACAAGTTGCTAGGATTCTCAGCTAACTCCTTGGGTGGTCTCAGGTGTGATAAGTCATGGTCAAATGACAGAGGGATTGGTCATTTTCATCTGAGTTCTTTTAGGTTATCTCTGATGTGCCCATCTTTACTTGGCGAACTACGTGCAGCTCTGTAGGGTTTTGAGTTCTTTTATAATTAGCAATGTTGTCAAGGGCAAGGCACAAGTTGCTAGGATTCAGCTAACTCCTTGGACTGTCTTAGCCTCTTAGGCGTAATAAGTCATGGTCAAATGACAGGGATTGGTCATTTTAATCTGAGTTGTTTTAGGTGATCATCTCTTATGTGCCCATCTTTACTTGGGGAACTACTTGCAGCTCTTTAGGGTTTTGAGTCGGAGAACTGTCTGGGTGCTCTGTAGATATAATCTCACTTGGTGTGTATTTATATGTATATGTAGAATCTAGGAAACTCGGGAAACTACTTTCAGCTCTGTAGAGTTTTGAGTCAGAAAACTGTCAGGGTGCTGGCTTGCTTTATAATCATATATTTAGAACATGTTCAGTTAGTTTATAGTTTGAAGCTTTTTTGTTGTTCAAAGTTCTCGTCAGGTTGTGATAATTTGTGCCTCTTAGCCAGTAATGGTTATTGAGAGGAATGAAGAACTTGGTGTTACTTTATGTTCATGGATCTTGGTCCAAAATAGACCCTGAAACTTTTTCTATACATACCCCTGCTTGTTGCAATGGACTAAATCTAATACTCCTCTATGTTTGCACTAATTTTTGTGTATTATATTTCCAATGAGAGTTGAAAGGTGTAACTCTAACAGGGGTCGGTTTAAGGTGGTGTTTCAAGGACTAGGTAGGATAGGTTGACCTCTTACTGAGGTGGTTGATTTAATGTGCTGTTCAAGACCTTCAAGGGCTAGTTTGGTGGTTTGACCACCAACATCCCACCATAGGTATTCAAGAAAGAGACCAGGTTATAGTTTGGTGCCAGTTGATAACTGTAAATTTCTGTCGTTGACTCCTAGTTGTTATCTTTTATATCTGAAGGTAGTAGTAGCTTCATTGATTTTGATCTGTCGTAGACTACCATATTCAATTTGTCCAAGTAGCTTCAGCAAGCAGTCACTAATGATCTGTAAAATGGCCCAAGGAAAAAAAAATCCCATATTCAACTTGATCTAGTAGCTTCAGTAAGCAATAACTAATCGGCAAAGTAGCAGTTCCAACCAAAGTTTTAGATTGTCTATCTTCACTGATTTTGGTACCCGTAAACATTGTCCAGCATTCGTCCAGCATCAACTCAAATCAAACTGTGTTTTTTTTCCTTGGGTAGAGTAGCCAAGCATCTCTACTCTCCAGCGTATTGACGACCGTTGTCTGGTTCATCTTTCCTCTTCAGTCAGTTCAGTGTTCCTTTCGAATCCCGAATTAATTTGGAGAAAACGTAAGTTTGTGTGTCTACTTTGACCACATCTAAAATCTCTAGTGGGCTAGTGGCTACAACAACCAGCCTGTTTGTCAAACATTTCCTAATACTTTCTTTTAAGCTTCATTTTATATTTTTTTTCTTTATTTCTTTTCAAACTCACTAAGGTGGTTTACCACAAGTCTAGTACAAGATTTGTACGCGTTTGTACGACATTACAATACACAAGTTCTCTCTTTTTATCAAAATGAAGTTGGTTAGAATATCCTCTGTTCCTAAACTACTTCTCGCATAAACTGAGTAGCAGAAACCTTTTTGTTTCTGATAGGTGGTTTAGCAACAAACTAATGGCGACAGAATTTTGTTATGTTCCTAAGTAGGGCATGATATGCTTCGTATGTAGTATGTACACTGTCTGGCGTAGAGATTTTCGCAGATAAACGAGACTTTGGACTTTTGGAGTTGACATTCATTTTAAATTATGAAAGCTGATCTATTATTTAAAAACGTGTATATAAAACAAAGTAAAGAATCCAATAACACCCACTCTAATCGCAGCCTCCCTCACATAAATCTGTATGATAAACATAAATGAAAACACCAAAAGAAAAACGAACAAAGAAAACTAAATGTCCTTCAATCATCAAAAGCACGCATCCAACACGCAACAACAACATACGGCAGCACAACTGCAAAAAGATACCCACCAAAGCATATGTTAGTTAAAATGAATGAATAATACAACAGCAATAAGAATAAGAATTGAACAACTAGCTTTAAATGTAGTTTAAGTGATCCAAATGCTTACCATCCCTTCCAGAAGCCATCACCTCTGCTCTGGGTATGTGCACCATGAGCAGTCTCTTGGTGGTACTGACCGTCTTTCATGGGATAACCAACAGGTGGTGGTGCAGCGACATATGGGCCTTGAGCATATCCTTCCATTTGTGGAGGGTAAGATTGAGGAGGAGGATATGCAGTCACAGCTGCTCAAATAAACAAAGTAGGACGATCAGCGTATAACCAATCACAACAAACCAAATTATCAAATTATAATTGTCTCTCATATGCTTCACTAACAACTTTCCCAACGTATAGATGTGATCAGGTGATATAGTGTAATTCTTGATCTATCCTCAAATTTCATAGGGTGTAGCTTTAAACTCTAGTCCAATCATATGATATTAATCTTCTATAACCATATATAGGATTGAAACTTAGTAATTGATATGATATCTAAGCGAGCCACAGGTGGTCAAACCATATAATTAAGTCCTAATAGTTTTCCAACCATATAGTTTTTGCACCCCTAAACTTAGATTCATAGTTATATCGTCAATACATAATAGTATACCATCCTCATAATACATAAACATTAATTCTACATGTTCAATAAAAAAAAACATAAGGTGGACAATATAACATATCATGATAAAAAACTAGAAACTAAACGTACCTGGAGCCTGATGTTGATCAAATTGACTCATGTTTGAAGTATAGATTGATTATGAGATAACTGAAAGAAATATGAATGAATGAGTTTCAAGAGTTTCTTCTTATCTAAGATATAAATGGAGAAGGTGAAGGTTTGTTAGTAGATGAGCCAATGAGGTGTATGTAGGGTAGTTTTACTATATATTTATAGGGAACACGGTTTGGTAGTAATGAGGTGTATGTAGGGTAGTTTTACTATATATTTATAGGAGCAAAAAGACAAGGTCGGCTACACCTAGACGCGTATGGCAAAGATTAGATGACACTTAAGGAAAGAGTAAAGAATTGAGGACGGACTAAGTTTTTCTAGTAGTCGTGGCGTTTGTTTGTGTGTGAATGCCGGTCATGGGCGTCAAGCAATAAGAATTTGGCACGTGGACACTTACAAATAGCTGCTGAAAGAACCTTCTCAATTTGATGTTGCCAACTTGCCATCTGCTCTACCTTCTCAAGTCTTTGCAAAGTGCTAGGAAAGTTCCCCATACTCCATAGAGATTATATTAGATTATTTCATATATATATATTTTTTGTAGGGTTATTTATTATTAGATGAGCCAAATGATTTTCCAATTAAATAGATAAATTAGATCTCTTTTAAAATAAATAAATTTAAATAAATAAAATCAAATTTTTTTGATTGTGTTTTTGAAGGAAATTGAGGAGACCCTAATTACCCATCTAATAAGGGGAAGAGGAAAATCTTGATTGTCTCATCCATTTAATGGGAATAACATTATCTAACCCTATTTCTCAAAAAGTATTACTTTTTGAAAATTCCTCAAATTTGTAAAGTTCAATATGCAATAAAGATAGAGGAGCATAACCACATTTTCATGATCACGAG
Source organism: Coptis chinensis (assembly GCF_015680905.1). Taxonomy (NCBI): domain Eukaryota; kingdom Viridiplantae; phylum Streptophyta; class Magnoliopsida; order Ranunculales; family Ranunculaceae; genus Coptis; species Coptis chinensis. The sequence continues at coordinate 84,884,645 of NC_141464.1, forward strand.
GCCATTAGCTATTTCTGGCGTGAGCAAGGTCCACAGTGTCGGTATCATCCTATATATCAGACTCCAAGGCAAGTATATTGCACCAATATCATCCAATATCTGAGACTGTAAGGGAATTATATTGCGTCACGGCGTTCATTTTTTTTTTTTTATAACTGGTCAAGGCTGAAGATTGGGTAATATCGAATAAATTAACATTGATTGGTATGATGTGTTTAAGTCTTTAAGACATTTTCAGCCTTGGATTTATGAGGACAAAGTAGGGCTGGGTTGTTGGTCCGGATATATCAAAATCCAAAGCCCCATTTCAACAATGCAGAACTAGAAGGACCAAATCTGTTTGGATATTCAAGATAAAGAACCAAAACCAAACCCAATTTTTTTTCTTAATTCTGGATCCGATCCGTTATGAACCAATAATTTTAATTTAGACCGAGTGGATTAGGTATTTTGTAATTTGATATATTATATAAATATTAATTAATTTTTTTTACTAAATATAAACAAGGTACATAAATAGAAAAGCCATAACACATTAATTAAAAAAAAAGATTAATTACTTAATAAAAAACCATTACAAGTGCTTACATGTGGTTGTCATTTGTTTATCTTTTGGTAAATGGAAGAATATTTTGTTTTGGAACTTTAAACGTTGCATACGGTCAATCCGTTTGTTTGTTGACCACTCCACCCTATTCATCCAATACTTTCCGCAGGGGATGACCAATTTCGGTTCAGAATCACTATAGATGAACTTGGTTTTTTCAAAATCACTCACAAAACCCTAGTGTTTTAATTAAAAAAATAGAAAATCTAATGTGCGCAGTAGAGAGGTGTGCGCGAGAATCTAGGCCACTCATCAGGTAATAGGAATATAAGGTAGAGAAATATTAGGAAGAAGAATGTTCAAAATTCAACTTGATAGAGTCTATAACGGTTAGATACATATTTAATCCAAAACTAATCCAATAAGAGATCGGTTTTGATTTTCAAGACCCAGAACTAGTCTAAAATACTAACTATCTATCCCATATCCGCTTTTATTGGTTCGGACCGGATCAGATATTGATTCTTACCTGACCCATTACTAGCCTTAGCTAAATCCATGGTAGTTTAGAGATTATAAAAGGAAAAAAATTATTATATTATTGTCGACATTGAGCTAAGCATCTATCATCATTCATCATCAGATTGTGTCACTTGCCAAATTATTTTGAATAATGAGATGGAATCTTATATCTTTACTACTTTAAAAATCGCAGCCCCATCTAGTCTCGCAATAGTGAAATATATTGTTTTATATAACTCTTTAACCATTTTTTTTTAAAATTTTTTGAAGTTACAAAAAAAAAACCATTTTTTTTACGTAAATGCCCTTACTCAATTGACTAAATTACAAAAACTCAAATAAAAAAGTTTAAATAAAATTTAATTAATAATAAGGACAAGTATGTCAGTTAGATTCAACTTACTTCTCCCATAATATTTGGCCCGAACATGTGGCCCACATGTACTTTTTAATAACCCCTATATTTCTTTATGTTTATTTACGAATTAGCTATGAAAAAAAAAACACGTGCAACACATATACATCACACTAATAAAAATTATGTGTATTAAAAAAACAAGTGTGGTCAATCTATGATTGAATATCATGTATCGAAAATAATTGTTACAAGTTGACCATTTGAATCCGTGTGATTTCTTTCTACTTGTGATTGAATATCATGTATCGAAAATAATTGTTACAAGTTGACCATTTGAATCCGTGTGATTTGTTTCATCTTTTCAAGTAGATGATATATTAGCTATTCGTTTGATCAATTAATCACTGTAATATTGCTTGCTGGAGTTTCTTTCATATCTTACTATATGGAAAAATATGTGATTGAGCATTAGTGACTGTCCGTCTGTAACGGTGGCAGAATCGTAATTTTGCAGTTTTTTAAGGGCAAAAATGCAATTTTGCATTTTTAAAGTTTGATTGTTTTGTCAAACGTGTCGCGTCAGTATTTTTTAACCATTTTTCGAGTGAAAATAATCCATAAGGACAAATAGTTCGGATTTGAAATAACTATTTTCCAATTTTATCCTTTTTGTCGTTTTGCTATGAATATTAAATGTACCTCATATAATATATTAATGTATGAACAATGATTGTTTATAGCTCATATTGAAGTATGAACAATGATTGTTCATACTACAATAGGTATTTTTATTGATCATACATTATGTTGTTCATACCCCAATAAGTATGAACAATGGTTGTTCATAGCTCATGTTGAGGTATGAACCCAAATAAATAACTATGAACAGTGATTAATCATACTCCAATAGATGTTCTTACTGATTATACATTATGTTGAGGTATGAATAATCATTGTTCATACTCCAAATAAGTATGAACAATCATTTTTTTTTGGTAGGTAGTATGAACAATCATTACTCCAATAAGTGGTCTTACTGATCATACATTATGTATTATGTTGAGATATGATATTCCAAATAGGTATGAATAATGATTGTTCATATCTTCTGTTGAGGTTTGAAAAATGATTGTTTATATCTCAAATAGGTATGAACAATCATTGTTCATAATATACACTATCGTTTCGGTTGGGCCGGACCGTTTATTATTTCACGCTAGGGATATATTTGACTTTTTATCTATCCGAGCCGTTTTTAATTTCACGTCAAAGGTATATTTGATCTTTTATCTATTTGTGAGTGATTAAAAAAAAAATAGTTATGAGAATTACCTTTCCCCCAATCTGTCATGGAGAGTCACTCCCTGTTTTGAAAAACAAAAACAAAAAACAAAACTAGTATCATATATGCGCGTAAAGAAATAAAAAGGAGGTTCGATCCATTTTGCAACAACTCCACGAATCAAACCAGATATATTTAGTTCCAATTTCCAAGTAATGCTAATATGACGGGTAAAACAGAATGACAGTTGTTTGTGACTTTGTGTATTATTTAGTTAGCGTGTTGACAATTATCATTTATTACAAGCCAATCTATATCCATTTTTTAATTCTTATTTTATCTTTTATCCAAGGGAACTCCAATTCATTAGTAAGTTGGCATAATTCTACATAAGCATATATGCAAGGTGCGTTGTATGTTCAACTGTACTTGTAGTAGTAGTCCGGCACCAGATTCCATCTACTGGACTACGTTTCCACTTAAACAAATGGAGATTGTAAGAGCATTTTAAGAGAGATACCAAAAAAAACACCAAATATTTGAACCAAACCAACCAAACACCAAGCAACTTAAGAAATATCAAATATTCCACACCAAACCATATACGGCTTTCGCAAAACCGCGCATGAAACCAAGCCCAAGCCCAAGCCCACGCGGTTTTTGGTAAACCGCGACACATCAAAATTTGGTGTTCGAAATACTACGAGATAGAGGCCCAAACTAATACCAAAGCCCACGCGGCGTTCATAAAACCTCACGGTTTATCCAAAGCCGCGAGAGAGATTTAATACAGCACCAAAGCAAATACCAAATTTCCGCCGATTTGGTGTTTGCTTTGATGTTTTCATCAACATGTGTCTCTCCTGAAAATGAAAAAACACCAAATTATTGAAAATTTGGTGTTTGATGCTAGAAAAGTGTCTCTCCTAAAGATGCTCATAGTGTCCAAATATCAATTTATCAATTTTCAGGCCGGAGCTAGCACAAAATTTGCTATTAAGTATAATCTGCATATGACTGAGTTTATGCATCTCCATGGACAAACCTGATGTTGCAGACTTGCTACTTGAGTGCACAAAGGTTACAGATACGAAAAGTAACTATGACATTATTCGCAAGTAGAACACGGACTACCTCAAAAGGAAATCATCATTTACTTGAGGAGTGTTTCTTTGGTCGAATCACAACACCTTTAATAACAAGTCCTTTTTTCCATGTCCCTCCTTCATATTCGAACATGGAGATTTCCATGTCTCCCAATTTATCTGGGGATGTATAGAATTCCCCTACTTGAAGTTCAATCCATTGAGCTCTAGGCTTTGTCAATAGACTCTCTTTGTGTTCTTTTGTTTCTCCATTTGGAAGCATGAGCCTTAGATTCACTGGGACTTCCCATCCATATGCTGGATCAATCAGTTTCACTAGAAATAAAACTTCATACATAGTGTTTGGAGAAAGGTTTGATGTGGAAAATTTTCCGTGAACCTCCAGCCAACATACATTTAAAAGTTCGGCCACATCAACATTAACTTCACTGTCCAGGGGAAAAAGAATTATAGTTAGATTTCGTTTCTCCGAAAGATAACAATATTTCATCATTTTATTACTATCTTAATCGTTTCAAAGAATGCAATTTATTGTTGTATACATACTTTTGTGTTCTTTCTAGTTCATCTATATTTGATATATGAAAGATTTTGATCTATAATTTTTTTTTACCTAGTGTCATTTAGACAAGGCCAATGCCAATAGCTCTTGTCCTCCGCCCAAGTGATTAGAAGATCTCTTGCATACAGCATGAAGCAATTAAGCCCAGTTTCCTTCTCAATCCAGTATTTCTACACAAGTAAAAAAATTTGTAGCAATTCAGTGATAGTAAATATGATAGCAACAAAATGATGACGAACAAAAGCAAACAAGAATGGCTAGTTAATCGCTGAGGCAAAGTTCAGGAACTTGCCTTTGCCTTCTGGTTCAAAAATACTCCAGAATGAAGTTGGTCATACAACTGATCTGACGAGGAAAAGTTGATAGGTGAATCAGCATGTTTTATTATGTTTTCATAGTTGTAAGGCAGCTTTGGTGCTGCTCTCACCTCTGTAGTCTTAGAGGCTATGAGGACTGGTTTGTTCTGCTCTTGTTTGACAGGTTTAGGCTTAGCATCTTTGTTTTGTGACGGAACTTGTCCCGTTTTACCTTCCTTTTCTTTCACCTCTGTAGTCTTGGAAGTTGTGGGGAGTGGTTTGTTCTGCTCTTGTTCGACAGCTTTAGGCTTAGCATCTTCGTTTTGTGATGGAACTTGCCCCATTTTACCTACCTTTTCTTTCTCCAAATGCTTGTGGTTATATATAGCATAGCAAGGTTAGATCTCCAATGGGGAGATCTTTTACTGGGATTATTAGTAGCCTGTACTTTTTGTTATATTCTCCAGCAATTCTAAAAGTTATTCTCTATAGATTGGAGATAAGATACCCAAGCATTCTTTGTTTCTTTATATTTACCACTTCTTTTACTTCACCACAAAGGTGGCTAAGTAGATTTAGGGAACATTGAGGAACACAAGCTACTGCACAAGCTAGAACTTTCTCTAAGCGCCAAGGAAAAACAATAATTCTAGTGTGAATGCAGGTAACAGAAGTTTAGCAGATTGTGTGCTCATACCGACATTACCCTGGGATCTATAACAAAGATGATTCATTGAACTGAAACATACACCAATGAACGCTGAAAGACTACACCAAGGCAATTATTCATTAGCAATTAAACATTTATCCAGAGTCCTAAATGCCCCATTTTAAATAACTTCTATGATTTAGATAAGTTTGGAATCTGTAGCTAAAATGCACAGCAATCAAACCTTAAAAAAGCAAAAAATAACATTGTCATTAAATGGAATTCAACAATTACAAAACCAGAACAAAACGTTCTGCTTATCATCACATTCCATCCCTCGAAACCGCAAACATCGATTCGATTCGATTCGTCAACAACCCTTTTCAAGCAATATACTAATTACACAAAACAACCCTTGTAAGAGCAAGAACAAGGCAAGACACCCCAATAAAAAACAAAGTAACAAAATCTCTTCCAGACCATCTTCTCACAATTTTAGCCTCAACCTTTAAACTCTTGGCCCTTCGAAGCACGTCGACTTCCTTCAACAGATCAAACTCCACTCCTTTCTTCTTCAATTCCTCAACACATTTTCCCAGAAGCATCCCATCTTCTTTCTCTCTTTCCAGCAACTTCTCCATATGAGTTTCTCATAGAATATTTTTCTCATTACACAAAACAATCTTGATTACACCTTTATATAGTCGTTAGCTGACGTGAGTTAGTTAGTTACAAAAGAATGTTCTAGAACTATCTTTGATGAGCTGGCTCTTTGTCTGTTGATGCTTCATTCTTTTGCTCAATTCCCTCCCTCAAGCTGAAGGGATTAGAAAGCACTGAAAGCTTGTTGGTAAGAAAATGAAACCGTTGAGAAGATAGAGCTTTAGTAAGGACATCGGCAATCTGATCCTTGGTGTTGAGATACTGAACATCGAGAAGTTTATTGGTGACCAATTCTCTAACATAATGGTAATCAATTTCCACATGTTTTGTTCTTGCGTGAAATACAGGATTGTGAGCTAAGGAAATTGCACTAATGTTATCACAGTGAACTAATGGAGCTGAAGGTAGAGAAATCCTGAGATCCTTTAAAAGTACACATATCCAATAGATCTCACCAGCAGTTTGAGCTAGAGCATGATATTCCGCTTCAGTTGACGATCGAGCAACAGTCTTTTGTTTCTTAGCAGACCAAGATAAAGGATTATGACCAATGTAAATACAGAACCCTGTAATTCACCTTCTGTCCATTGGACAGCCTACCAAATCTGCATCACTATATGCTTGTATTCTGAGATTGCTCTTTGTAAACCATATGCCATGATGTATAGTCCCTTTTAAGTACCTAAGAATTCTTTTCACTGCTGATAAATGAGGAACTCTTGGGCTTTGCAAACCATATTAACTGCAAATGAAATGTGGGGTCTGCACCATGTTAAATATTGTAAGCCACCCACAAGTGATCTGTATTCCATTGGATCAGGTAGAAGTTATCCAGTGTGATTGTCAAGTTTGCAACTAGTTGCAAGAGGAGTAGCAATAGGCTTAGCATCTAACATCTTTGCTTTTGTCAACAAATCAAAGGTATACTTTGTTTGAGATAGAAACAATCTTATAGAGTTTCTTTTAGCCTCTAGACCCAAAAAATAATGGAGAGAGCCAAGATCTTTCAATGCAAAACAATTGCCTAGCTGAGAAATAATATTTTGATATACACTTGCAGAACTGCCAGTAATCAGAATGTCATCAACATATACCAGAATATAAGTAATTGATGTTGAGTCTTTCTTAATGAATAAGGAGTGATCAGCATGTGAGGTAGAGAATCCAAGAGATAACAGCGCCTGAAATAACTCTTCATACCAAGCCTTAGGGGCTTGTTTTAAACCATATAAAGATTTCAACAGCTTGCAAACATGAGTAGGTCTAGTAGGATCAACAAAACCTTTTGGCTGAGTCATGAACACATCCTCCTTGAGATGACCATGTAAAAAGGCATTTGAGAAATCTAATTGCTTGATATCCCAATTATAGTAAACTGCTAGAGATATAATAAGTCTAATAGTTGGTGGTTTTGCAACTGGGCTAAAGATTTCATCATAATCAAAACCATGTTTTTGATGAAAGCCTTTAGCTACCAGCCTAGCCTTATACTCATCAAGGGAGCCATCTGCTTTCTGTTTCAGTCGAAATGCCCACTTGTTATCAACAAGATTTTGTGAAGTAGAATAAGGTACTGTTGGGGATTATACCAATTACCAATCGATTCCCCCACTACACAGATAACTTGTATTTGAACACAATTCAACTCCAAACAAATTCTAAATATCAACTACAACCTATACTAACATGCCCAACTCGCTAAACAACTATTAACAATAGATAATAATGTAAAGCAGTAAAAGCAAACCACAACACAAAGATTTACCATGGTTCGGCCAATGGTGCCTACTTCCACAAGAGCTAGTCCTTTATAAAGTGGGAATGAAGATTATAATCTCTTCTTTCAGTCTCTCACCTTACTAGATCACTCTTATCTCTTTATAGGGTTATCTCTCTCAATCTTGATAGCTTTCAAGATTGGGTTTTCTCTATCTGGTCGCTTGCTTGCATTAGTCATTTTCTTTCCAAAACATTGATTTTGTTTTTATAGGAAAAAAAAAATTCGCAGTTATTGTAGCAAAGCCCACGAAAAATAGTCTTGGGCGCGGGTCGCACCTCGGCCAAGAGCAATCTGAGCGTGGGTCGACCGAAGACACGGAAGTCTTCACAGGGCAAGCGGCGCTGGTCGGCGCTTTGGACAAGCCAACTGGAGCGGCGTCGCGCCCGACATCTCCACGTAGAATGAACTTCTTCTCTCTCTCTCCTCATGTAAGGGATAAAGCCAACAATCTCCCCTCCTGAACAGTGAGGGGGGATACCTCCATGCAATTTCCAAATCAACAGGAGAAGTGTGTTGCCATTCCGGTAATAGCACAACAAACATCAAACTTACCTTTCGGTTAGACTTTGGTCATCATATCCGACCCGTTCTTGTCGGTATGGATTTTCTCGATATACAAATGCTTGTCTTCGAGTACTTCTCTAATCCAATGATAACGCACGTGTATGTGCTTGGATCTAGAATGAAAACTCGGATTCTTGCTCAAATAGATGGCGCTCTGACTGTCACATAGAACTACAAACTGTTTATGCTTTAACCCTAGTTCATCGAAGAACCTCTTCATCCATAGCAACTCTTTGTAACACTCAGTTGGCTGCAATATACTCGACTTCTATAGTGGAGAGGGCAACACATTTTTGCAACTTTGATTTCCAAGAAACTGCTCCCCCTGCAAAAGTAACTAGATAACCGGAGGTGGACTTTATCGAGTCAACATCACCTGCCATGTCTACATCAGTGTAGCCTTCAAGTAAGGGCTTACTTCCACCAAAGCACAAACACGATTTGGAAGTGCCCTTGAGATATCTCAATATCCACTTAACACCTTCCCAATGTTCTTTCCACGGATTTGACAGAAATCGGCTTACAATGCCCACGGCGAAAGCTATATCCGGTCTTGTACACACCATTGCGTACATCAAGCTGCCCACTGCGGATGCATAAGAAATCTTTTCCATCTGACTCTGCTCATGCTCACCCTTTGGACACATCTCTTTGGTCATGCGGAACTGGCCACCAAGCGGTATTAACCGATAATTTTCGCTTGATCCATGTTGAATCTCTTCAACACCTTCTCAATGTAGCTTTCTTGAAAAAGCCACAACTTCCCACTCTTTCTGTCACGAGTGATCCGCATCCCAAGTATCTATTTTGCTTGACCCAAATCCTTCATCTCAAAGGACTTACTCAAGTCTTTCTTCAGCTTGGATATCTTGTTGATGTTTGGGCCAACTATCAACATATCATCCACATACAGCAGTAGCACAATGAAATCCCCATATGGAGATCTCTGAACAAACACACAATGATCGGAAGCAGACTTCTTGTATCCTTGCTTAGCCATAAAGGAGTCAAACTTTATGTACCACTGCCTTCGGTGCTTGCTTCAACCCATACAAGCTCTTTATCGATCAGCTTGCATACTAGGTGCTCCTTGCCTTTGACCTCAAACCCCTCTGGCTGGTCCATGTAGACATCTTCTTCAAGGTCTCCATGAAGAAAGGTTGTCTTAACATCTAGCTGCTCAACCTCTAGGTTCATACTTGCGGTCATACCCATATACCCGGATAGAAGTCATCTTCACTCTGAGAGAAAATCTCATCAAAGTCAATCCCTTTCCTTTGACGAGAATCCCTTCACACAAAGGCGAAGCTTTGTGCCTTGGGTGAGGATTGTTCTCCCTCATGCTTGACTTTGTATATCCACTTATTCTTGAGAACTTTTCTCCATGTGGGTTTCTCAACTAACTTCATAAGTGTGATTCTTATGCAAAGAATCCATCTCGTCATGCATGGCCTTCAACCACTTTTCTTTGTGCTGTACCTTCAAGTGCCTCTTGATAGTACATAGGTTCTCCACCATCCGATAGTAAGCGACGCATTATGTGGTGGATACCTGGTTAAAGCTAGTCTCTCTGTCGGACCTCTTTGCCCCATCTGGCCGGTGCCTCGGAGGATGTCATTACTTTGCTCGGTGGTGGTCCATGCATCTCATCGCAGATCTTCTATACCAATAGGTTCTATCCCATCATGAAAGCAATATGATTCTCATCATGAGCTTCAAACTCATGGTTCTCTGCATTTTCAATGCATACGACGTTCCATAGTAGGAACAACTTTCGGTTCTCAATCAACAAGATCATTAGTGAAAGCCTCAGTAGTTTCTCACCCTCCTCAAAGTCCGCTATGGTTTGGTCTTCCGGGGAACACAACATCTCGACTTGGATTACCTTCTTGTTAATAGGATCATAGAGTTTATAACCAAACTTTTCATCTCCATAACCCGAAAAAAATGCTTTGCTTGGCTTTGTCATAAAGCTTGGATCTCTCATCGCCCGAAATATGTACAAATGCCCCGCACCCAAATACCCCTCAAGTATCCATAATCAACATCTCTGCCTAACCATACTCTCTCTGGATAGTCACTATTTAGAGGCTTTGACGGCGATAGGTTGATCACATGCACGGATGTACGTATTGCTTCTACCCACTAGCTTTTAGATAGCTTAGAGTGAGATATCATGCATCTCATCCTCTCTACAATGGTACGATTCATTCTCTCTGCTATTCCATTTTATTGCAGTGTTTTGGGAATGGTCTGCTCATGACGAATCTCATGACTCTAGCAATACTCTTCAAATGGCCCTATGTACTCACCCCCATTATCTGAGCGAATATATTTCAACAACTTCCCAGTCTCTCTTTCCACCATGCTGTGGAATTTCTCAAACACGCCAAATACTTCATCCTTGGTCTTCAGACTATAGGCCCATATCTTTCTTGAAGTATCATCAATGAATATCAAGAAGTACAAAGCTCCCTGGTGGGACTTTACTCTCATAGGACCACATAAATCAGTGTGCACTAGTTCAAAGACATTGTCCTTTCTGTGAGATGGGAATCTTTGGAAAGACACCCTGTGTTGCTTTTCTACCAAACAGTGAGTACATGTATTTAAATGTGTACCTTTAATGTCTGGCACGGCCTTTTGCTTAGCAAGAACTTCCATCCCTTTTATTCTCATATGACATAGTCTCTTGTGCCACAGTTAGGAGGAAGCTTCTTCTTCTGCCGCATTCACTTCTGCTTTACACAAACTAGCCTGTGTTTTGTAAAGAGAGCAAGTTTTCTTCCCTCTGGCTGCTACAATGGAACCTCTGCTCAGTTTCCATACCCCGTTACCAAACGAGTTTACAAAGCCATCGTCATCTAATTTCCCAACCAAAATTAGGCTTAACCGTATGTCAGGGACATGTCTTACATCCTTGAGTGTCAAGGTGTAGCCGACATTGGTTTCTACATGAACATTTCCAATGCCTACAATCTTGAGGGCATCGTTACCCATCCTTACTTCACCATATTCACCACAAATGTAGGTAGTGAAGAATCCCTCAGGCGGTGTGACGTGATAGGATGCTCCCTGTATCTATCACCCACTCTCAGTATCGACATGAGGTACTAAGACATCACACACCCACACCGATACAATTCCCACTAGGTCATCGACTAGTGCGCAAGTATCTCTACGTGTTTCGTTCCTCGCACCATGTCTTCATGTACACAATTATTCTTCTCATCCCTTGATTCGTCCTCGCGACTTATATCTGAAGTGACCCCTTGGTGGCATAATAGTAACATTGCCTCTCGCCTTAGGAGTTCTAGCTTCATCCCTAGATTTTACGTCATCATCCTCTAGAGCGAGATGGTTTTTCTGTTTCTACCTCTCCCCATTTCTCGTGAAAAGGATCTCGGGTGAGAGGAGATGCTTCTTGCACTCCTTCTAGTCTCCTCATTCAACAAAGGCGTGGTAGCCATCTCCATGGTAACAATTCCATCCTTCGCTCGCTCGTGTAGAGAAACCGCTAATGTCTCCTAACTTTCGGGTAGAGCCTAATAGAAACAAAGCCTCAACTTCATCTCCCAAATTAATTTTCATCAAATGCATCGATTGATGATAATCGACTTCGTTAAGATGCTTTCGGACATTAAAGAACCTTTTGGTACTTCGTGGTGCGCAAACTTCTTAACGACCAGCACTTTGTTTCCGCCCGACTTCCTTTTATAATAAAGGTCTTCGAGTTTCTTCCACAGATTGAAGGCTGTAGTCTCTTGGGACACATGGTGAAAGACACTGTCGTCAATCCACTGTCGAATGTATCCAATCGCTTTTCTTTCAAGCTTTTTCCACTCAGCCTCATCAGTCTTTTCTGGTTTTACTTTCTCATTCTCAATGGGAAGTGCCAAGTCCTTGCAGTATAGCAAGTCTTCCATCTTGGCTTTCCAAATGGTGTAGTTCTTCCTATTCAGACTCATTATGCGAGTGTTCACGGAATGGTCCATCTCTACAAGTTATTTAACCTCAAATCTTCTCTCAGGAATTTTGTCAAACACCTTCTGACCAAGATTCGGATAACACCCTAGGCTATTCCAACCAAGGCTCTGATACCACTTGTTGGGGATTACACCAATACCAATCGATTCCCCCCTACTACATAGATAACTTGTATTTGAACACAATTCAACTCAGAGAAATTCTAAATATCAACTACAACCTATACTAACATGCCCAACTCGCTAAACAACTATTAACAACAGATAATAATGTAAAGCAGTAAAAGCAAACCACAACAAAAAAATTTACCGTGGTTCGGCCAATAGTGCCTACTTCCACAAGAGCTAGTCCTTTATAGAGTGGGAAGGAATATTACAATCTCTTCTTTCAGTCTCTCACCTTACTAGATCACTCTTATCTCTTTACAGGGTTATCTCTCTGTAAATGTTATCTCTCTCAATCTTGATAGCTTTCAAGATTGGGTTTTCTCTCTCTGGTTGCTTGCTTACATTAGTCATTTTCTTTCCAAAACCTTGATTTTGTTTTTATAGGAAAAAACAAATTTCACGGTTACTGTAGCAAAGCCTATGAAAAATAGTCGTGGGCACTGGTCGTGCCTCGGCCAAGAGCAATCTGAAGGTGGTCGCTATTTGAAAGACACGGAAGTCTTCGCGACATGGGCTGGTCGCTTGGACAAGCCCCAATCTAAACGCTGGTCAAGGCTTCCTCGACATCTCCATTAGAATGAACTTCTTTCTCTCTCCTCATGTGAGGGATAAAGCCAACAGGTACAAGAATCCAAGTACCATTTTTTATTAGAGCATTAAATTCACTACTGATCTCAAGTTTGGATCTTTGTCAGCTTGAGTGAAAGAAGTAGGTGTAATATGTAGAGAAGAAAGAGTAGTTTGAAGAGCATGAGGAATAGGATGTTTAGTGGCGATGAGAGATTTTGGTTTGAAAATGCCATTTTTGGCTCTTGTGGTCATAGAATGAGTTGAAGAAGTGTCAACAAGTAATGCAATAGCAGTAGGTGATAAAGAAGTAAGAACTTCAATAGAATCAGAACATGGCGGAGTGGAAGTATGAGAAGAAGAGAAAATGATATCATTGCAAAAGGATGAAAGAAGAAATTCTGTAGGAGACATTGAATTTGAATGTAGAGTTGTGTTTTTGAATGGAAATTCAGACTCATTGAATACAACATGCCTAGATATGTAGATTCGACCAGTTTGTATATCCATGCATTTGTAACCTTTGTGATTTAAACTATGATGTGAATAGGACAATGCGGAAACAACGTTGTCCACAACAAATAGATCAATCCTATACAAAGATTGATCCTTCTCACTAGACAAGACTTCAACACCCTCCAAGTAATATCCCAACACTTCTCAATATCAAATAACAAGCATATAAAGTAAAACAATTAATGTAAAGGAGAACAAACCACAAGACAAAGATATATCGTGGTTCGGCAATTTGCCTACGTCCATACTGCGAGTTCCAAGCTTTCCTTGATGTCCAGAGTAACAAATTACAAGATCTCTCAATTCACTCACAAAGAATGAACACTCAACTCACAAAGAATTGCTCTCTTATAATCTCTCTCTTTCTTAGTTTTTAGTTAGGCTAAGTTTTTACAGAAAAAACTTAGATTTATACTGTTTCAAAAAAAACTTATGAAATAGTCGTATCTTGCTGAAATACGGTGGAGCACGGGTCGCGCCTAACGATCTGGAAGTCACCAAAGTCACCAAAGGCATGAAGGATCCCGCAGCGCCTTGTCTAGGTATAAATAGAGCGTGGGTCGCGCCCTTAACACCAGAGAGAGAGAAAAATGTCTTTTTCTCTACAAACTATAACCAAGAAAAACGCAAGGTTTAGACCTTAAATCATGTTTATTAGTTGTATAAGGTCTTAACCAAGGAAGACATGTGCATCCATAAGCTTTGAGATTGGAATAATTAGGTTGAACATGAAACAACTTTTCAAGAGGAGAAATATTTTGAAGTGAAGCTGAAGGAAGTCGATTAATGAGATAAACTGAGGTAGAGAAAATGTCACACCAATATTTAGGTGACATCCAAGAATGAGAAATGAGGGTTCTGGCCATATCTAATATATGCCGGTGCTTTCGCTCTACAATACCATTTTGTTCAGAGGTATGAGGGCAAGTGAATTGATGACTGATACCATGGGAGATAAGGAAAATTTTAAATTGAGTACTGATGAACTCGCCACCATTGTCGGTTTTGACACATTGTATTTTACCAGTCAAAAGATTCTCAACTAGAGATTTGTAAGATTGAAACACAGAGCAAAAATCAGATTTATTGCAAAGAGGAAATATCCAACAATATCAAGAATGATCATCCACAATATTGGCATAATATCTAAAACCATTAATAGAAACAATGGGAGATGAACCCCAAAGATCAATATGCAGTAATTGTAAAGGTTTTACAGTTTTACAAAATGAAGAACCAAAAGTAAGTTTAGTGTTTTTGCCCATGGCACAATCAACACACAAATTAAAATGTTTTGAACTTTGAAGATCAATACTGTTGGTTTGAAGAAGTTTGTGAATAACTGCAACAGATGGATGCCCAAGTCTTCTGTACCAAGTTGCAAAAGGAGCTTTTTGGTGATGAAAGCAGAAGGAAATAGGACTTTTCTTGACAAAGTGGAGAGATGAATGGGATACATACCATGCTCAGTTGGACCTTTGAAAAGAGTCCTCCATGTTGCAATGTCCTTAACATAGCAAGCATTTGGAGCAAATATGCGTACACAGTTATTCTCATTGACAAATCAATGGACACTAAGAAGATTGTGTTGTATTTGGGGAACATGTAAAATGTCTTTCATATGAAAGTTATGCAAGGAATTATGTGGTTTAACAAACGCAGAACCAGTATGAAGAATGGACAAACCTTGGCCATTTCCTACAAGGACTTTGTCAACTCCTTTGTAGTCTGAGTGTATGGAGAGATTGGAAAGATCATTCATGAGATGATTTGAAGCTCCTGTATCAGCATACCAGTAGGATTCCTTTGATGAACTAGGACCAGGATAATTGATAGATCCATTGTAGTAAGAAGGAGAGCCATTGGGAAAACCATTGTAGTAAGAAAGGAGAGCCAGCATATTGTAAAGTAGAACCATCATATTATGAACCAGAACCATGATATTGAGAACCATGAGGCTGAGGTATAGCATCATTGATATTGGCAAGCATAGCTAGTTCAGTAGGTGGAATTCATCCTACATAGGAGTGGTTCATGCAATTGTGACAGTCAATTGCCAAGTGTCCAAATTTAGTACAAATCTGACATTGAGGGCGACCTTGTGAGACATTATTGTAACCATTAGAGGTGTTGGTATTGTTGTTGTAGCTAAATTCATTTCCTTTGCTAGTGTTGTTACCATAAGTGAAACTATTTCCTCTGCCTCTATAGTTTCCTCTGCCATTGCCTCTATAAAAACCTCAACCGGTTCCTCTGTTGCTGCTGTAATTATCAAACCCTCTTCCTCTGCCAAAACAATTTGACTGATTTTGATTTTGATTAAAAGCTGCAAAAGCTTGCACTGGATCAGCTTGAATATTGCCTCTAAGATCTTGTATTGAAAGTTCTTCACTGATAATAAGGCTATGTAATTCATCAACTTGTACTGGATCAAATTCCACTTAATCAAACATCATTCAAACATCATATTCATCCATTCATTCCAAATCAAATAATCCATCCATTCGTTCCAAAGTTACAAATTACAAAGTTAACAAAGTTACAAACCCTAAACTAAAACAAATCATGAACTATAACGCCTATCAATGTACTTGCACCTAGTCAAGTTGTACGCCCGTTCGAAGGAGGACCTTGCTTCCTCTGGAATATTATTCCCAGCCAATTGCAGACCTCTCTCTAGCAAATGACTGGTTTAATCGATGACGTCGTTCTGTCGAAAAAAGAGAAATCAAGATAAGTTACTAATCGAATGCAAAAAATCACAATTAGAGAAACTCAATTAAAAATCACAATACTTACAATTGGTGAACAGTTAGGCAGTGTCTCCAGGGAGGGATGAATAGGAAGACGCTCAAGGTTCACCAAAACTACATGAGAATTCCTCACATACCAAGTCATGTAGTTTTGATGACACTCCCATGGATAAGACGAGATAGGTCCTAGATTGCAAGGTTGGATCACGTGATTCTGCCATGACTCCCAGTAAAGTGGCCCAATATTGGTCCAGTTCACCTCATTCCCGCGTCCTGCCACAGTTTTTGTTCTCTAATTTGGTATTGGAGGATCTACGGGTACAAGCTGCACGTGACCCAACTGACGCACCACCCTTGCGACAACGTAAAGCTCGACAATGTTGAAAAAACATAGCAATTCCTCAAAAAATGCAATGTCATCGATCGGGTTTATATCTCTGATATTTTTGTAGGGATGCCAATCAACCTAAAACAAAATCAAATGTGTCATTAACAACTCTAATTATCAATTACTAAAAAAAATATATAAACAAACTTAAATACTTACATTGAAATAATTCAAATCATCAATTATCGCTCGATAATACTGCAATACATGCGTTCTATCGTAATAGTGTGGAGCGACTACTGTGTGTCTATGATCACGCGGCTGAGACGAGCTATAGTTGAAGTTTGGGATTGCTTTGAGTAACGGAAAATACTCATAGATCCACATACACAAATAGTTAACATATTGATAGAGTAATAAAATTAACATTAAAAAAAATAAACTCTAAAATACTCAAGTTTTATCTGTAGAAGAGTCATATAGCCTGTAACTCCTTTCACCTTCGCACATGTGGCAGCCCCAAAACCTCTATACAAAAATGCCAAAATTGCTACACCCCATGCATACTCTTCTATCTCACTGAATTTCAACAACGGCCTCAGATAACATATATCCACTCCAGTCCCAGACTTGTCAGTAAAAATGGCATATCCAAAGAAAAACAGGATAAAAGTTCTGACAGCCCATTGGACTTCCTGAAAACTCGAGGCCTTCTCCACCACCTTCCTAGCAACGTCACATATGGGGCTATCATGAACTTTGTTTGCAAAATACTTCCGGATGAATTCTAACCTTACTTTTGAAGTGAACTTGCTAGCTTCCATCTCTGCCCTAATCAAATCAATAGGGAGACCCAAAGTAATATGTAGGAGATTTATCGATTCTTGTAAGTTTCAAATTTTGTCCCTTGCACCGCTTCTTCCTCTTGTGACTCACTGATTTGGACAACATCGTCTAAAGTCACGATCATCTCCCCAACTGGCATATGGAAGGTGTTGGTCTCTGGATGCCATCTCTCCACAAACGCAGAGATCAATGGTGGATCCATATGCTCGTGATAACCTTCCACGAGATCAAACAACCCAGTTCTTCTCAACTGTTGGGCAAATCTCGGAGACTTTTTAAATTCATTCTTGAAATTCCATTGGGATAACTTCGCTAAGTGCGAAACACACTTCAATGCTCCGCGATTCTCCTTAAACAAACGAGCACGCATTAGATATATATGAGCGGAAACAAAAGATTTTGTAAAAGAAAATCAAAGTACTACAGAAAAACAAAATATTATCCTTCTCTCCCGAACATCGCGAGCGACATGCACCGCATAGTCATACAATAACTCTGACTCATACGGGCCACCCCCATACACACCTCTTTTAAACTCCAAATCATCATTGGATTTTCTTACAAAATCCAATACCAGAGGTGCTTCTTCCATTGGTGGTACGTCTTCTACCACATACTCTTCCACATCATCATCCTGCTCATCCTCCTCCTCATCCCCCTCCTCACCCTTCTCATCACCCTCCTCACTCTCATCTTCCCTTTGTCCATATTTACATCTAAACCTACATTGTTATCACTATCTACACTATCTTCACTCGATGAATCAACTTCAGGAACCTCAGGAACCGCTTTTTCCAAATGGTCCTCTCTACGCGCTAATGTCGTTAAGCCCTTTGCCCTTTGTCTCTTTCTTCGAACTGCGTCACCACTAGAGGAACCGCTACCAAACAATTTCTTTACACCCTTGAATGTAGTTTTCGCTACATTCTTCACATTCTTTGATCGAGGACCCATCGCTACAAAGAAAAATAAAACAAGTATTAGTAACTATATATAATAAGAGTTGAACAAAAAGAATGCCATTTAGTCAAATAGTTTTAAACGCCAAAGCCAAAACCAAGTGCAGATCGAGTCCCAGACACAAAAATGACAATATTGTAGCTGTTTCAAGAATTCACCGTCTAAACACCCCCACAAAATAGCAATGATTAAACAAACTTAACTCCAACTTCATAAATATCAAAGAAAACAGTTCCAATTTCCAAGGCACTACTTACTACCTTTTATATAATCTAGTCCTGGAAAAAGGAGAAAGGGGCACAAGGAGTAACACTTACAAAAGTTCTAGGTTAAATTTCTTCTCCCCATTCGGTGAACACATAAGCTATGCAAATCAGAATGGGAATAATAATAAATGTTATTATGAAAGTTCTTTAATCCAAAATTATTAGAGTCTACATAGTAATTTCCAAAAAACATAAAAGCTTTTAAACAAAAATCTTGTGTGGAACCCTGTTTTTATCAGTTTTTGCATTACTAGTCAATAAGTACCGTTTCGGGTAACTCAAAAATGGCATTCAAATGAATACTAACATATTTTATCCAAATGAGCTATATATTCTAGTATTCTACAGACAATAGAAGAAAGATTTACTTAAAGACCCCAAATATAAAAGGCAGATCCTTAAAATGCTATACATTCGCATTAGGGCATTAATATCGAAAATCATCCTATCCAAAAGATTAGAACACCTTACGCCTAACATTATGAACAACTCGATGATTATACCAAACTTAAATATGATGACACAATTAATCTCTCAATGACATCCATATCAAATTTTTCGACATTTGTCCATGTGGAAAAGGTAGACCACATATATTCCTTATCATCCTATGACTAACTAACGACTGAAACATTTCCAAAAGTTGAGGACATAGCTCAATGGTTTACATACCTGGGTTTTTACAACATCCTTCTCATATGTTCTCCTTCTTGATTTTATATATATATATATATATAACGACTGAAACATTTCCAAAAGTTGAGGACATAGCTCATATTCTAATAAAAATCACATGTGCCTAGAATCCCTCCCTGCAAAAGCTATTTCTTGGATTGGAATATCACCATTATCTAGCAGCACTTCCAAGCACCTCTCACAGTCCATTTTTGAAAGGTGAAACTGGTATCTATATGGAATGAGATTATTTCTATTCCGGATTAATATGCCAGGTGGTTTACTAGTACTACCATACTAGCGCCATAATTAAAGAGAAGTATAAAATCGAGAAGGAGAACATATGAGAAGGATGTTGTAAAAACCCAGGTATGTAAACCATTGAGAGTAAAAAAAAATATATATATATATATATATATATATATATAATATATATATGTCTCTGTGATTTGGAATTTCAGTGGTTGTATGTGAAAACAAATCAGTCTTATATTCCCTTTCCTTTCCCGTTTCTTTATGATTAACTTTCAAGAAAAATTATTAAAAAAAAAACGAGAGCGTGAATTCAAGTCGAAATAAATTTTAGAATTGTTGTTGATACATAGTTTAATCATGTGAGAAAAATGATTTTTGGTTTTCTAGCGACGATGAAACAAATAATTCCAACGAAGAGGAGGATGAAATGATTGATGATGAAGTGAATGGAGATGAAGTAGTGATTCGGAATCAAACAAGAGACTACTTAAGTAATAGGTATTGCATACAAATACAGAAAATTAACAGAAGCCCAAAAAAACAGACTACTTTGAGAAATGGGTATTGGAACAAAAACAGAAAAGGGTATTTCAAAATAAGATCTAATAGTCTAGTTTCAATACACAACTTGATCCATAATCAGATAAAATGCAATATTTTTACCTTGCTAAGCTAACTTATCAGTGTGGGTAAGTCCTCAAGCACATAGAAATGAAAAAACAAAACAAGAACAGTGCAAAAAAGCAACCCAGATACACATCACTCCAAACTAAGAAGAAAAAAGAGGTAAAGTCATTGAAAATGAAGAGTGAAGAAATTCTTCTCCAAAATAGGCTGATAAAACTACAATTGGGATTTTTGGATAAGCGGAACTAGGAATGAAATATACATAATAACCCACATACATAAACTGCCGACAGATTTTTCTTACTAATCCTATTTACACATAGCAAGTTATCTATATGTTAGTTGCAAGCTCCGCGAGGCTTATGACTTGAGAATCATTGATTTATTTGTCGCACACCTCACCTCGTACCTTCTCGTTTTAAAAGATAGTTCGCATCTTTTGAATATCAAAAATTTTGCATTGTTAAAGGATATTTGTCTTCTAAATTAATTCATGTGGCCTCTCTCGTATGGGTATGTAGTCCAACCTCATTTTTGCCTTCGTTTTGTTATTCACAAACCACATATTCATTAAACAAAAACTTCAATATAGCACAAGATATACAATTCACTGTAAAAGAACAACTCATACGATACAAGATATTCACCTGCAAATGCCTGAGGTGAAACACAAAAGAATCAATGGCCTTGCATTCCCCTTGAACACCACACTCGAACCACTTTGCGCAGAAAAAATAGATGCTGTCAAATAATGTGAAATCGAAATCTCCGAAAGCTGGACAAAACACACATAACTTATTAACAAATGAACGAATCAAAAACAAAAGTATATCATTACTCACATAAAAAAAAAAAACTTATAGCAGCAAAAACTAATACAGCAAAAGCAGAATAAATAACCCATCTATCATTAGCAACTAAATCCCACATTCTCCTCAATGCAAACACGGCAGTAACCGGCTTATTATTCACAACAACTTGTTCATGTTTAGGAAAGTTCCAAAAACTCCCACCATAACCAATTTCCCTAACCAAAACACTCCATTTCTTCAATTTCTCAAAAATCCCATCATTTCTAACACCCTCATTAGCCCCTCTATCAAAACTCCCTACACTAAAGCCCAACTCGTATATACGGAACACAATGTATCTAATAAATCTTTCAAACATGTATTATCGTCTAATGCCAAAACAAATATCAAATATTATCTCCACCATTTCCCTGTCCTCACTCCAATACAATTTAAATGCCAACTGAGTCGCCAACAAATGCAGCACCTATCAGTATCAAGTTGAACCAAAAACGAGCCCTGGCACACTTCGCATCCTTAAACCTTAAAGGGCTCATGCAAATGAGTCGTGGGAAAAGCCAACTAATCAATCAGCAGAACTAAAGTCCTGCCCAAAAATTCAAAGCCAACCGCAAGCCTGACGTACCCAGCCCAAACTCAACATGATAACTCAAAAGAGTGTACACTAAGGGGTGTCAAATGCCACAATGTCCTATTACTACTGTATATAATATTTCATGCCGTGCCTGATAACATACTAATAATGTTGTATCTTTTGATGGAGCATCTCCCACGATAGTTCCTTCGTCAAATTTTAGATAGTTCCCGTGCTTCCATATTTCATGCGATAGAATAAGACAACTAATACAAACCTTACGTTTATTTCAAATTAATATATTGAGTTAAATGTGATGTAAAAGTAGGGTTATATTTGTCGAAAATAACCATCTATAAGATGTCATTGTATTTTGCTTTTTTCTATTTTTACAAGTGCTTATAAGAGGAACTTAAAATTAAAACAAACCACTTTATAAGACCATCTTATAAGACCCTCTTATAACACATGGTCTTATAAGACCCTCTTATAACTTAACCCAAAAAAACAAATAGCCCCTAAGACAACTAATACAAACCTTTCTAACTAGTATCATTCTAATCATCATTAAACCATGAGATAAATAAATCAATCCAACATACTGACATCCTCTGTTCATTCTTTTGGTAGTTCAAGAATTCCCAAAACTCAAGATGTAGATCGATGCCAGTGGCCAGACTTTTAGTTTCGACACCCTGGCTCTTGTATGCCTACATTTGGCCATACTCAGACGCTACTTGAAGGAAACCAAAAGGTAAGTCACATTCTGGGCATCATGAACCCATATTATATTAAGATGTGCGTGCATAAAATGTTATTAGGAAGTAGCACTGCAACTATATGTTCATATTATGCCTGTAAGGCCGAACCGAAGTGTGTCCAAACTCAGCCAAACAAAACCTCTATATTCAGTGTAATATGCAATGACTATAAATAAAATGTTGTAGCATTCAAATTTTTTATTGTAAGAACCAAAATTTTCTATCAGGTACGCTCTGTAAATATAAGAAGCACAGTTCACCAATCTGACCAGAAATTAATTTATAAGGTGCATAAATCCTCATTATGATCAAATACATAATTAACAGAGCACACTATAAATCAAGCTTGAAAATTAAGAAGAACCAACCTGAATTTTAGAGCAATTGAAGAACTCGCAATGAGAATAGCTTAACAATAGCGTGTTAGCGAGAGATGAGAGAATACTTCACTGAAACTGAATTGGATTGTCTCCTAACTTGCAAAAGCTTCAATGGTGAAATTGGATTGGCTCAAATGTTGGATTGGATTGTTTCGCGATAATTATGGATTGGATTGCTTCAATAAAATTGGATTGATTTTGGGTTTTTTTAGTTAGGGTTCGAAGGGTTTTGCGCGAGAGAGATGACCGGTTAGAATAGGTTTTTCCGATTTCGCGATTTGGTGGGGGGGTTGTACTGGGCTTTTGTTTGGGCTTGGGCTGGAGACTGCCCAATCTAATTTTAGTGGCGCCCAATACAAGACCCATTTCAAAAGACAAAAGGACAAACTGCATAAACCTGTAAACGTGCAGCCATAGTTCGGTCCAAAAAAAAAAGATTCCAGATGTCCATACAAATCGGATAAACTTTATTGCTCAATCAGAATAAATTTGTGGACAAATAACTATTTGGTGTCTACAAGACCTCAGCTTGTTATTGGTGGAGTGGCTGCCCAAAAATCTGTGCTATTGTCTAAAAAAAAAAACTGACCGAAAAAACTGTTAACCAGTAAAATTGTGCTGTCCACAAATTCGGATGCTCAATAAGAGTATAAGACGATGAAAAATGCAGTCCGTACTCTGTAGTGTAGCTAAAGAAAATCTGTAATCGGATAAGCTTTATCGCTATTCAAATGAGGTGGGCCCATCTATCATTCAGAATTCAAAAATGGCTAAAGGCAGCCTGTTATTCACATCGTGGCCAACTGCCCATCACATAGGTAAGGACACAGGAATAAAGGATAGGATGATTATAGGGAAATTAATGAGTTTCTCATCTCTTTTCCCTTTTCTTAGTGTTTAGTGTGATTTCGTGAGTGCATAACTAAACCTTTTGTTTTTGGTACGTAAATCACTCAAAACAGATGTTTATTTAATCGATCATGTTTATTGGGTTCGGGTCGGTAAGTATTCCAGTATGAAAATAGCAAATATTATGCGCAAAAGCTAATTAAACATTGTATTTATTAACCATTTAAAAAAAAAAAAAAAAAAAAAAAAAACTTTTTCAGGGTTTAATATAAGTAGTAGCTCAAGACAATAGGTGATCAAAGCCATAAGGGTTTCTTATAGACTTTGCATCAAGCCATATACTGTTTTTAATTTTCATGCATTTTTAAATTTCAAGTATCTTTTGCTAACTCCCCTCTATGATTGAGGTTTATTGTTCTTGGAGGGACTGATACATTAATAGCTGCTTATCGGCTACTTGAGTAAAAATAATCTGGATACGTGGCATACATATCCGAGCCTTTGCAATCTGCTTGTATATAATTAATTTAAAATTTGGATAAGGATTCTTGCCGGGTCTCAGAGAGATGATTTCTTGCCCAGTGGCCCTATCATATATTGTCTTTCTTTTCTTTTTTTTTTTCTTTTCTTTCTTTTGTTCTTTTTATAAAGTTAAGAACAGACCACTCATGAGATGATTTATTGGCTACAATTCTATACCTTCCACACAAACCGAAAAAAAGATGATCATCAATTCAGCATGTTATCTTTGTTGATTGTAGAATTGAACGTACTTACAGTGAGTAAAATGGCTTCATATAACTAGGGTGTTCATGGGTCGGGTTACAGATTTGTTTTTACCGGTTTTGGTTCTATTTCTAATGGTTGGTTTTGGTTCTATTTCTAATGGTTCCGACCTATTGGGTTCGGTTCTTTTGAGTTTTTTTTATATTTAGAAAACCCAGATCTATACCCACTAATTAAATCGGTTCCGGTTCAGGTTTCGGTTCTTTATCGGGTTATACATTATTATTACTAAAATATCTTTTTTTAATTATATAATCGATATAAAAATTAATTTTTAGTGCGACAATAACACTTGTCACCGATATTTTGTCCTCTCATAAAAAGTAATGGTCCTAAATTTTAGCATGTGAAACACCATACACCGTCTTGAGTTATTTTTCTTTTGAGAAACATAATTTGCATATGCTTTGCGTTTATCGATTATTGGGTATGGAATGATGGATATGATTGCGACATGGATGGTTGTTTCATTTTATAGTAATTATTGTGTTGAAGATATTAGAAGAGAATCAGATGTCCTTTCCTGTTAGCGTTTACGCTTGTAGGAAATGGGTAACCTGAATCCTGCATTTTCCCTTAGTACTTAGTAATAGAATGGAGTTACATTTATGTAATTTAATCTAGAATAGTCAAAGAGTCTAGAAGGTCAAAGTTGTTTTAAGTTTGTTAAGGCCGGTTTGTTATAAGTTTGTTACAATAATCATTTCTGTTATAAATGTGTAACAATGTTTAATGTAATATAATCCAGGTGTCTTCATTCGGTGACACTATAAATACCTGTAATAGTTTCAGAGAATCTAATAATGAAATTATGTGTTTTAGTTTATTTCTTCATCCTCATTTATCAAATATGGTATCAGAGCCTTTTTAGTCTCACGACAAAAAATGATCCACCATTGATTAGTACTTGAAGTTAATCTTTTCAAAGCAATCCACAACCATTGATGAGTGATTAAAGCTCTTTTTTAAATCAATCCGTTGTTATCTATCTGTGATGAGTGATGGAAGTTTATGTCTTCAAATCTTCGTTCTTTCATCAAAATTTCAAAATCAAGATAAGTTTCTCTCAATTCTTCTTCAATTCGAAGTATTTTTCATTCAATTTGATTCTGGTTATCTTGTTTTTCAATACAAGGTCATCAGAAAGAGTTCTTTGAAACTTTTTTATCCTCAAATCATGACAACTTCAAGTTCTTCTCAGAACATCACCTTTTATAACATCAGTAGCTTCATTTCAATCAAATTAACTAAAGATAATTGTATCTTGTGGAAATCATTGTTCATTCCAGTTCTGTCAAGTTTTGATTTGCTTGGCTTTGTTGATGGTTCAAACCCTTGTCCTAATAAGTATGTTGAAACTACTATTGCGAATACAACTACAAGAGTTATCAATGACAAGTTTCAAGAGTGGAAAAGGGGAGATCAACAAGTTCTAATATGGCTAAATGCTACAATTTTTAAGTCTCTACTTCTTTATGTGGTTGGTATAAATTCTTTTTTTGAGCCATGGTCTGTGTCAGAGAATAGGTTTTCTGCAACTATTACAAGAACACATATGCTTCAATTGAAGAATAACTTGCAGATGATGAAGAAGGGATCTAATATTATGGTTAAGTACTTGCAGAACATCACGGAAACTTGTGAAGTCTTAGCAGCGCCTCAGGCAACATTGTACCAGATAGTGATATCATCTCCTACACTATGAAAGGACTTCCTAATGACTACACTTTGTTGAGCTTCCAAGTGTACTCAGGTGGATGGCCTGGTACTTTATATGCTGAGATGCGGTATATGCATGATAAGATACGGTGCATGCATGAAATGGTATGCATGGAATGCTATGCGTGCAATGGTATGCATGTGTAGATGTGAAAGACATGTTTATTGAAATTTAAAGGTATAAGTAGACAAGGAAAGGTGAATAAATGACTTATCATTGTCATTGAATGGCAAGACCGCTGTTCTTTGGTGGGGTTCGGGTGTTGGTGCGTAAGTCGGTGGTCATTGGGCTTCCAGCCTGTATCATAGGTCATTATGTGGTAATGCTACGAATTCCAATTAATTTCCTTCTTCGAGTTGGTCTTGGATGTAGTGATGTAGTGCGCGACACTACTTGTTCGTTGGGTGGCTGCATACCTAATGAAAACCGCAGTATTGCCGCCCTTTCATTTCTCAGATTTTTCGGATGTCTAGTTTGAACCATCGATAATCGCAAATATGTTCGAGGATGTAGGAAGGACTACGAGTCAATTGGGGTGAAAATGCGTGTTTGTAATCCCGTGTGTGGTTGTGCATCTTCATCGTGTGCTAGTGATGCCACTATGTGGCTGAATAGGAGGCCGTTGTTGAGGGTGAGGGTTATCGGTGTCATTGGGGTGGAGGAGATTTCTAACTATACAAGCTTATTTGCTAGTAAGTAGGCTTGGATTAGCGCGATTTGAGCTTGGAGCACTTCGTTAGCTGATTTGTAATTTGCCATTGTAGGATTGTCGGTACTTTGGTCAGAGAGTAATAGGTCAGGTGATTTGTATAATTCCTCTTGTGACGGCGCCAAATGTAAATATCAAAATGAGTCTATTTAGAACTCACTCTAATATTATACCAAATGAGACTAGGACTAGGCTAATCTGAGTTGGATGGGAAAGGTTTTGGGTGTTTGTTAATGACTGCTCTCCTTGGTGAAAGATGCATACATACCGGTTAGAAAGAAGGATCCGGAATCAAGCCAATGTAGTTCTAAGGTTGGCTTTATAGACCTGATGTGAGCATATGAATCATGATGGTAAAGAATGGGTCATGGCCAAGAATATGGCTGTGTTGTACGGAATGGTATGACTGGACAATGTAGTTGTTGGAGAGGTATGTTGTTGTGGTTGACAGAAGAGATGATGATTGTAGTTGGTGAGGCAAAGGCGTCATGGTGCTGAAATGGTGGATGATGGTTTGTACTTGATGTATGTTGGATGGGGGAACATCCTAGACTTGGCTCAGGGCGTTCTGTTAAACTGTATTGAGGTTCATAGCTCGGTTGGTTGAATGGATGTGATGTCGGTGGAATGGAGAAGACCATAGAATGTAATACTTGAGTTGTAGTTCAGTCGGTCTGAGCGAGATATCTTCTATTAGTAAAGCGATGTTGAGTACATGTAGAGTGTAATACCTAAATGGTAGCCCGGTTAATTTGGTCGAGATGTCTTCTATTAGTAGAGCGGTGTTGAGTATAGGGTGTAAGAGCATCTTTAGGTGAGATACTATCCTAGCATCAAACACCAAATTTAGTTGGTGTTTTTTCATCTTCAGGAGACTCACATGTTGATGAAATCATGAAAACCAAAAAACACCAAACCAAACACCAAATCGGCCAAAATTTGGTTCCAGCTTTAGTGCTGTATCAAATCACTCACGCGGTTTTGCTAACACCGTGCGGTTTTGCCAACACTGCGTGGGCTTGGGCTTCTAATTGGGCTTATATGGTGCGGTTTTCTCAAAACCGCGGTTTTTCTAAAACCGCATACTCTCAATGACAACAACAGGTAAAAAATGGCTATATTTTTCTTTCACTATAAATTGAAACACTCACACAATAGGTTTTACACTCACTTCTTTTCTCCTCTCTACTCTCTACTCTCTACTCTCTACTCTAAACAAAATCACAATGACTAGTGAAGAGCCAAAAACAAAATCTAAAGGGGCTTCATGGATACAAGAAGAAGAGTATTGCTCTCACCAATAGTTGGCTACAAGTTAGTCAAGATGGTGTAGTAGGAAATAAGCAAAAGTCAAACGAATTTTGGAGTAGGATTCTAAATGCATTTCATGCAAATCTAGAAAGAGTGACCGAACGCAACTTGACAAGCATGAAACACCGTTGGGCTCTCATTCAAGCTAATATCAACAAGTTCCAAGCTATTCTTTCTAAGATTCAAGCATCTCATCCAAGTGGCTATAATGACAATATGATTGTAAGTATTTACTTTTTATTTGTTATTTTGATTCACAAATACATTTTTCAATTCTAATTTAGTTTTTTCTTAATTAGTAGGTTGAGGAAGCAATAAGTGCATATGGGATGCATAATGGGGTTTGTAAGTGGATGCAATGTTATAATATGGTGAAAGACTCACCCAAATGGAAGAGGCTACAATTGAGAAATGAATTGCGACCCACCGAAAAGTCGAAGTCAAATAATGGGGAAGGAGGTTCATCAGTTCCAATATCAACTGCGACAACTCAACTAATGGATTATGATCCACACCAAGTTGATGGGCTTGAGGATATGCTTATTGGAAAGAAAGAAGAAAAGAAAAGAAGGCAAAAAAAGAAAGAAGAAGGTGATTCTAAAGTGGAGGAATCCGCTAAGAAACTTGATGATTTTATGGTGGAACTTTTTAAAACCACCAAAGAAGGCTATGAATTGGAAGCTCAAAGACAATTGAAGAAAGATGAGATGGAATCCGAAAAACTTCAATTGAAGAAAAATACGTTGGATTGGAAGCTCCAAATCCAAAAAGAAAAACTTCAATTGAAGAAACATGCGCTCCAAGTTCGAGAAGATGAAAATGATGCTAAAATACTATGAATAAAATTAGAAGGATTACCCAAAGATGAACGCGAAATTTGGCAACTCAAAAAGGCAGAAATTTTACAAAAAATGAATAATCGACTTGGCAATATCACTGGTAGTAGTCAAAGTAGTGCATAGTCTAAATTTGAGTTTGTATGCCTTTTAATTTGAGTTTTTAATTTATGACGTACTTTAATTTGAGTTTGTATTTTGATTTTAATTAGAATGTACTTTAATTGAATATTTTATTTTAATTTGAGTTATCTTAATTTAAAGTTGATACTTTTTATCATTCTAAAAAATTCGGCAGAGTCTACTTTGTATTTTCAAAATTCTTATATACACAAATCCTTTCATAAAACCACAAATACATAGAAATAAACTTGAAACACAAATACATAGAAATAAACTACATAGAAATTGAAACGATAAATAAACACAAAGTCCAAATGAAGTCCAAATAAAAAGAGAAATCAGCGCTGACCACGCCTACTCCACAAATGCTCGACCAAGTCATTATTCAATCTATCATGAACAACTTTTGAACGAACCCTCTCGATGCCAGATCCCCAATGAGATAGAACAAAGTGGCGTCGATCTTCAGAAGCACCTTCTCTACTTGGCCCTTCATAATCAGGAATATACTGCGGGATATCCGTTTCGCGTTCATCTTCCACAATCATATTGTGTAAAATGATGCAAGCCCTCATAACAATAGCCATGGTCTCCAAATACCATAACCTACACGGATTCACTAAAATAACCCAACGCGACTTCAATATACCAAACGCCGCTCTATGTCTTTTCTAGCAGCTTCTTGCTTCTTTGCAAAATATTTGTCTTGTGCAACAGTCGGTTTAGCAATCGTTTGAATCAAGGTGGCATAATTAGGATATATGCAGTCAGCCAAGTAATAGCCCATATCATAATGATGGTCATTCACAGTGTAGTTACACGGAATAGCTTCACCATTGACTATATCATCAAATATTGGTGAGCGGTCAAGCACATTAAGATCATTGTGAGAACCCGCCATTCCAAAAAAATCATGCCAAATCCACGTGTCACGAGAAGCAACCACCTCTAGAATCACTGTTGGTTTATGCACATGGCCAGTATGAGACCCTTGCAACACGGATGGGCAATTCTTCCATTGCCAATGCATGCAATCAATGCTTCCTAGCATTCCAGGCCATCTGCGTTCCTCAGACTCTTCAAGCAAACGCTGAATATCTACAACATTTGGTTTGAGCAAGTATTCACCTCCAAAAATTCTAATAATTCCATCACAGAAATAGCGATGCATTCATGAACAGTTGGCTCAGCAACATGTAACATGTCATCTACTAGATCAGCTGGAGACCCCTAAGCAAGCATTTGTATAGCAGCAATTACTTTGATTTTTTGGTGAATCCCAAATTTACCCGCATTATTAACTTTTTGTTGAAAATATGGTACATTATGGTTAAGATGATTGAAAATACGAGTAAACAATGACTCAAACATACGAAATCAGCGTCGAAAGTCGGGGTCACGAAATATAGGATTTGCATTGAAGTAGTTAGCATTTACACGAGTCAGTGTTGCCTCGTACTGACAATTCTTGCATTTTCTTCCTTTCTTCAAACCACCATGTGGTTTATAAGAAGACTCCGCTTCTTGCTGACGCAATAAACCCAAACAATGTCGGACCAAAGGTAGAGCAATAGCCACTAATTTTTTACTATGCTTAATTGCAGTGTTATCATTTGAAGAGCTCGAGCTCGATAAAGAAGAAGATGATGAATCAGAAGAAAATGAATCAGAAGAAGATGAATCATCTATTGAAAAATCATCAAAAGTTTTGGTAGTTTTTTTTTTTTTTTGCTAAGGAGATGAGTTTAGGATGAGAGGGAACATGAAAAATGAATAGAGCCGTGCAGGATTAGAGGGTTAAATGAGTATAGCACGCAGTTTTTGGAAAACCGTGCAGTTTTGGCAAAGCCGTGTGGGCTTGGGCTAATGGTATGGGCTTCAGTGGCGCGGTTTTGGGAAAACTGCGTGGGCTATATGGCATGGTTTATCCAAAACCGCGTCATTTGACATCGAAAATTTGATGTTTCTCCTAAAGTTGGTTGGTGTTTTGTTTGGTTCAAAAATTTGGTGTTTTCTTGGTTTCTCTCCTAAAGATGCTCTAATACCTGGATTGTAGTCCAAATAGTCTGGTCGAGATGTGTTCTGCTAGTAGAGCGGTATTGATCTGAGTACTCTTGTACTTGCGTTTGATGGTTAAACCTGATGTGCTACTGATCGACTTACCTTCCACGTGTTTTCTTATGACTGGTGCTTGAGGTTGGATGAATATATATACTTATTACAGATCTCATTAATATACTTTATTCTAAACAAGAAAAACTCTCGTTCTCCTTAAATAATGCAAGTTGGGGGATTTTTAAAATCCATCAAAATCTTTAATATATATACTATATTTCAAACAAGAAAAACTCATGAACTTAATGATTCAACAAAGAAATTTAAAAATAATTGATGAAGGATTGCCCCTCATTTAGTCAATTTAATTTTATGTGTAACAGATGTTGGTATTTTATATATTGGCAAATTTGCCCCTAATTCAAATTTGTAAAACTTTTTTTTTTTTTTTTTTTTTTTTGATTTGGCAAAATATTTTCATTATCAAAAGACCTAAGTCAGTTGTTACAAGGGGCTCATCTAAGCCAGAGAAGATACAAGGGATTGTTGAGTGAGAACCTCAACAATATGAACATGGGCTACATCGCCACAAAAAAACAAAACATTTACCACAAAGGAGACAAGGCCTCATCTGCTCACAATAAGGGCGTCCCAATTAAACATAAAGTCGGCAAACGTAAATTGCTTCTTGTCCTTATGAACTCCCATCCAAAACCATATAATCTCCTTGATAGCTTGGATAATGTTTTCAATACACAGGTTGCCATCTCTGAAAATCAAATTGTTCCTTGCATTCCATACTCCCCAAATAACTGCATAAGGCAAGAGTCTCCACATAAGGGTAGTGAATCCATTATGTACAGGTGGAGGCCATTCCTTGAGGAGGTGGCAAATCGAATGAAAAGTGGAGATCGTGACTGGAGATAAGTGACTCCATACTTGAGTTGTGATAGAGCATTGGAGGAAGAGACGTAAGATTGTTTCGTCCCCATTCTTACACAGAGCACATCTATTCGGAATCGACATGCCTCAAGCGATTAAGTTATCCACCGTCAGAATTCTTCCCCATAGAGTGCACCAAAAGAAAAACTTTATTTTAGATGGGATCTTAACCTTCCAAACAATCTCATGTGGAAACGAAGAAGTAATCTCAGCATCATTTCTACTAGCTTTGAGTAGTTGTCGATAGAAGGATTTGATTGTAAAAGTTTTTTCCTTAGTCCACTTCCATTCCCAAGAGTCATCCCCATCCCCAATATGAGCAGTAGAAATAGCATCAATGAGTGCATTGAGAGAAATTGCTTCACTCTCTCGGATATTTCATCTACACACTTGCAGGTTCCAATTAACACCATTCGTGTCCATAGACATATGGTCCATGACTGTGCCCTCCTTCAAAACTGAAATCTGAAAATATTCTGGAATCGCAAGGAAAAGGGTTCCTCTCCACACCAAACATCATGCCAAAACCTGATATTTCCATGACCAACACAGTAGCGAACACCACTGAAGAACAATGATTTAGATGCTAAAATGCCTCTCCAAAGGCTACAACCATAAGTGTTTGTCACGTCAGGTGGTCTGCCCCCCATGCTTTGAGGACCATACTTGGCAGTGATAATCTTTCTCCAAAGAACTCCATGTTCAGTACCAAACCTCCATATCCACTTAGTTAGGAGAGCTTGATTCATAAGCTTTAGATTTCTAATGCCCAACCCACCCTCCTTAGTAGGAGTGCAAACCTTCTCCCATGCTAGGAGATGGAATTTCCTCTTTTCTTCACAACATAAAAAATCTAGCATAATTTTATCAAGCCGGTTCGCCACACTAGTTGGGATGGTTAACAGAGAGAGATAATAGATCGGTAGATTAGACAAAACACTTTGAACAAGAGTTAACCTTGCTCCTTTAGAAAGGAGCTTACGCTTCCACCCACATAGTTTACCATTGAAAGCGTTCACAATCGGATCCCATACCTCGACACTTTTGTATTTGGCACCGAGAGGAAGACCAAGGTACTTACAAGGAAGTGTATCAATATTACAGCCCATGATGTTGGCTAATATGTTGATATTAGTCACTTCACCCACTCCAATGATGGAAGACTTAGACAGATTAATCTTCAATCCCGAGACCGCTTCAAACATAAAGAGCAAAGATTTTATCATGAGCATAGCATTTGGAGTGGCTTCCGTCAAGAAGAGAGTATCATCTGCAAATTGGAGAATTCCAATATTTAAATTTTCAGGCCCAATAGAGAAACCTTTCAGCATGTTCAGCTCCATAGCTTTTTTAGTCAATCGAGCCAGAGCCTCCATCACCAAAATAAAGAGAAATAGTGAAATTGGATCTCATTGCCGAAGCCCTCTTTGTGCTTTAATGTTGGTCTCCGGTGCTCCATCCACCAAAATTGACAAATGAACCGTCGAGACACAAATACGAATCCATTTCCTCTATTTCTCACCAAACCCCATCTTTACAAGAATGCAATTCAAGAAAGACCAATTCACATGATCATACGCCTTTGTAATATCAACTTTGCAAAGGACCCCCTGTGTATCTTGTCGCAATCTGTAGTCAATACACTCGTTTGCTATAAGAACACTATCAAGTATCTGTCGACCACCCACAAAAGCACCATGATGACTAGAAATGATTTTGGAGAGAACGCCTCTTAGTCTTGTAGCGAGAACTTTATATAGAATCTTGTAAATACCTCCAATTAGACTAATGGATCTATAATCACTCAACCCAAGAAGACCTTGCTTCTTCGGAATCAAAGAAATGAAAGTGGTGTTGTTATGCCAATCTAAGAATCCTGAATCTTGAAATTCTCTCACTACTTCCATTATATCTTCTTTAAAAATGCCCCAAAACCTTTTATAGACAAATATAGGGAAGCCATCTGGACTCGGAGCTTTATCGTCAACCATATCCTTAAGAGCTTCTAAGATTTCCCCTTCGAAAAATCTCTTTCCAACCACTGACTCTGGGTTTGATCAAGCATATAAAAATATAGCCCATCTAGCTCAGGTCGTACCATGTGTGTGTCTTTGAAAAGGTTGGAGTAGAAGTCTTCAATGTGCTCTCTAATCTGTGTGCCATCTCTACAAACAGTGCCATCAATCAACATACATGACAAACTATTACCTCTACTTCGCATACTGGCCGTTTTATGGAAGAATTTAGTATTGCGTTCTCCATCAATAGCTAATTGAGATCTGGACTTTTGCCGCCAACTAACTTTTTCCATTTTAAGTAACTCATGGAGATCCCTTCGCAAATTAGCCCTTTCGATCATGTCATCACATGACAAATCATCGTTCTCCTATTTCTTATCAAAGCCTTCTATAGCTGTAATCTTGATCTCAATCTTCCGGTCTACTCTCCTAAAGACTTCTTTATTCCATACTTTGAGCCCAGTTTTAAGCTCTTTAAGTTTACTCCACCACACATAGCTAGGTCTTCCATGGACCACAAAAGATTTCCACCACTCCATTTTCTGGGTGAAGGAAGGGTCCTCCAACCACATGATTTCAAACCGAAACGGCCTCGGCTTTCTAGCTACCAGAGTACAGTCCAACATCACTGCTCTGTGGTCAGAAGTAAACTTCGGTAATGCTACTAATTTTGCATCACTAAAGTGAGTGTCCCACTCTACCGAAGTTATGAATCGATCAAGCTTCGACATAGCTGGGTTAATACGATTGTCTGACCAAGTATAAGTAGCACCTTCCAAAGGATACTCCACCATCTCTTGCATACCCTTTGTGAATCTAGTTCTCCCCCTCTTTTCGAATTCAAATCGAAGTACATTGAAGTCGTTCCAATACACCATGGTAAGTCAGACCAAGCTCTAATATCTTCTAGTTCTTCCAAAAATGTTCCCGATAACTCTTAACACTTGGACCGTAGACACCAGTAATAAGGCACTTATAATCATCATCTCTAATTGAGCAGCAGAAAGAGAGAGAGTAGCCCCCTTTAAGTTTGTCTTCAACCACAATTTTATTAGAATTCACAGCCATAATGATACCTCCAGAAGTTCCAGAGGGTCCAACCGAAGGTATATAATCCCATTCCCAGTCATCTAGCAATATACCACTGTCCTCGATCAGTTCCTGATCAGCAAGTTTAGATTCTTGAATAATTATCACATCACCTTTTGAAAACTTGACAAGTTGTTTCACACTACCCTGAGCTGCTAAATTACCTAAACCCCGTGCATTCCAAGAAACAATTTTAATCGTCATTTGGAGCGGTGTAGCCCCTAAGAACATCATTGGCGTGAGAGTAATTCCTTCTCTCAACCTCATCTTCATTCAATTCATCTGTAGCTTGATCAAATTTCTCTCTGCCCAAAGCATACAAAATTTTCTGCACTCATTCATTTTTAACATTCAAATTTGTAAAAACCCCCCATTCAAATTTGCTCCATTTTTCAATCTCTCATTCATTTTTCTCACCAATTAAATTCAACAACTCAATAAGCTTTATACTATCTTGCGTATCTTCATCAGGCCATTGAAGAATTAAAACATTTTTAATAGCTACATGAACTTCAAGAACCAGTTTATGACAAATCGAAATACCCATACGACTTTGCCCCATTTGCACCAATGAATCCTGCAACAAACCCATTTGTAGTTCCCTCCACCATACCAATTATCACTGTACACCCGAAACTGTACCTCCTACTAACCCTATCACTACACCTTTGATGGTGCCACCAGCAGGCAATCAAGTTCCCTCATTTCTCGCAGTTCCTATTGCACCGCCAACAATCAATAATCCAGTCCTGCATCAGTTGCGACAAGATAAAGTAGATTTGTAAGCTCACCAATACTTGCAGAAAGTTTGCCTTCAAAACTATTTTATGCCATATTCAAAAACTTTAAGCTTTTCAAATTGGAAATTCCTTTAGGGATTTTTCCTGTCTGCACTAAGTTCCTCCAGTTTTTTTCCATATTCCCAATTGTCTTTGGTATTCCCCCCATTGAACTTGTTGTTTCCAATTATTAGATAATCTAGCTAGGCTAGTCAATCTTCCTATTTCTGATGGTATTGATCCTGTAAGTACATTCCTGGAGAGATATAATCTTACAAGTCCGGCCAAACTTCCAATATCTGGGAAGATAGGTCTATTGAATCTATTTTGACTAGCATCCAAGTATGACAACTAGCCCTGTTAGATAGATTCACCAATATGGAAGCTAGATTTCCAAAGAAAGAGTTTACACTGAAGTTCTAGATACTCTAAATTCTATAAATTCACAATCTATGCTGGAAGACTTCCTAAGAAAGAATTAGTGTGTACTGATAATTCTCTGAGGTCTCTGAGCAATCCAATGGTTGATGGTAATTAAGCTGACAGTAAATTAAGTTGTTTTCGTTCAACACTAATTGTTTCAGCATCTTCAGGTTAGAAAGAACTGGAGGAAGTGTATGAGTTTATCCTAATTGTTAGATTGTTCTAAATTTTTGTAGAATTTGGAGTAATTTTTTAGCTGAGTATGAGTTGAGTTTAAACCAACTCTAGTTAAACCGAGTTGACTCAGTGGAACCAATTCCGATATTTTTTGTTGTATACTTTACAGTTTACACTGAGGAAATGAAGAAATGGGTTTGTCCTAATTGTTTGGTAGTTGTTTTGTTCTTGAGTTGTTGAATTTGATTGGTGAGAAAAATGAAGGAGAAATTGAAAAATGGGGCAAATTTAAATGAGGAGTTTTTACAAATTTGAATTATGGGCAAATTTGTCAATATACAAAATATTAACGTGTGTTACATAGAAAATTGACGGAGTGGGAGGGGCAATCACTAATGATTTTGAAAATTGAGGGTTTTCACAAAAAAAGGTACAAATTTTGGGGGCTTATGTAAAAAAACCCCAAAATTTTATGGTATTGAATAAATATTTGTGTATTAGAATAAAAAAATAATTATTAAATATATAAAAGGGAATTATAATTTATAAATTAAGGTAAATGGTTCGACCGGATCAAACCTAGGTTCAACCGGGTCCAACCATTTGAATAGAAAATCGGTTCGATGACTGGTCTGGTTTTCAAAACATTGGTCAAAATTTTGGTTTGATTATCTTGTTTTGTTCAACTCCCACATTATCCAAAATTACGTGAACAACCCGTTAATATATAGAAGTTTTATAGAACGCACTCCGGTTACCGTTTTCTAAACACTGTATAGAACGCATACCGAGAAGTACAATCTTGGTTGAGGCTGTTTTTTCATTTTACATGTGCCAATACTATATTTAACATTCTCGTCCATTATAAATAGATAGCTAAGGAATAGCTAGAGATTGTAGGAGAAAAATGGTTGCCAATGTTGCAGTACTCCTTGTTATGGTTGCCATCAGCAGCAGCCTCTTCATCTCCAAAGCTGTGGCTGTCGAGGCGACACCAACAGTTATCATAGTTGGGGCAGGAATGTCCGGTGAGTATAGTACTAAGTGCTTAGGCTCACCCGAGCTGGTACATTGCACTTGCACGAGCATCTAGCCATGAACGTAACTCCTTCATGAGCCTTCGTTCTCCTACCTCATTTCTAATGCTTTGTTCTTTCACATTTTCAGGGATATCGGCAGCCAAGAGGCTTTCGGATGCAGGAATAAAAGACATATTAATACTAGAAGCTACTGATAGAATTGGTGGTCGTATTCATAAAACCAATTTTGCAGGACTATCTGTAGAAATGGGAGCTAACTGGGTTGAAGGAGTTAATGGTAAAGAAGTCAACCCCATCTGGACAATGGTGAACAAGCTCAAGCTCAAGACATACTACTCTGACTACGAAAATTTAACTGCAAACACTTACAAGCAGGCGTATGTAACGGCAAATCAAACACTTCCACATACTTGCAGCACTATCATAGCTAGTCATATACATTTTTATGCAAACATGAATAGTATTAATAGGCTTAGCCAGCTTGATTTAATGTACTAAGTTTTATGATATATTTGTTCTTATTAACATTTTTTGTTACTTTTTTATTTTGAAGTGGTGGACTGCACGAAGAATCCATTGTAAAAGCAGTCTTTGATAAATCGGATGAACTCTCGGACTTCAGTGAAACGTTATCGACGTCTATGTCATCACGGAAAGAGGAAGATATCTCGATCTTGACATCTCAACGACTTAAAAATAAGTAAATTAAACTCCCTAAACTCTTTCAACATGAATATGTATTATGGCATAAGGTTTTCTCCACGTAGCCTAGCAGCAGTAGTACGGGGAAGAATGCCGAGCGCAACTGTTGGTGCAGACTGTTCCATAGATGCGCCAATCCAATAATGCACTAGAGAATACACATAAATTAATGTTGAGAAGATAAAATCTTGAAAAATGTGATTACAGCAACCCATTAAACATTTTAAAATAGGAGGCAATTTCGCTCTTATGCGGCCACCCGCGTAGGAGTATAGGACAGATAACTCTCTTATGCTAGTATCACTCCACCACAATAATGAATTCTTTTTACTGTCAAGTCTTTTTACTTAATTGGTAGTGGAAAGTTGAAACTACATGCTAAAGATCGATGTCTTTGCCCTTTGGGTTTTATTGTCTTGGTTGATAATTTGTGAATCGACGAGTTCAATAAAAAAAAAGAGTAAAGAAAAGACCGATTACTTCCCAAATATGTTTAACTCTTTCAGTTTCAAATTACTCATGCAGTGTCCCATCAACTCCAATAGAGATGTCTATCGACTACTACAAATATGACTATGAGTTTGCTGAACCACCAAGAGTGACAAGTTTACTAAACACAGAACCTTTGCCTACATTTTCCAACTTTGGTGAGGATCTTTATTTTGTTGCTGACCCCAGAGGGTATGAAAGTGTTGTTCATTTAGTGGCCCAAGAGTTCCTTCAAGTTGACAAATCCGGAGTTATAACAGATCCCCGACTTAAGCTTAACAAGGTGAATAAAAATCAGTACATGGAATTTGATATTTTCTTTTCAAATATATGCTAGAAAATCACTAACATGCTAGAAAATCACTAACATGCCATATAGGCGGTTATAGAGATACGCCATTCAAGAAGTGGCGTGATCGTTAAGACAGAGGATGGCTCAGTATATAGAGCCGGATATGTAATGGTGTCGGCGAGTGTTGGTGTTCTTCAGACTAATCTCATCAACTTTGAGCCCGACTTACCGGTTAGTCTATCTCTTGGTTTACTAACTAAATTAAGTCAATACCTCTCTCTGGATTATAAAATTTTATTTTGTTATTTTTGAATCAGACATGGAAGATTATGGCAATATATCAATTCGACATGGGTATTTACACCAAGATTTTCCTCAAGTTTCCATACAAATTTTGGCCAAGCGGTAATGGCACGGAGTTCTTTTTGTATGCGCACGAAAAGAGGGGTTACTACACAATTTGGCAGGTAAATAGATAAGTATTTTCAACTGAATTTTTTTTTTTTTTTTTTGTATCACCTTCAATTGGATATGACTATATGAGTACTTACGCACCTAGATAGGGCCACTGTTTTGAACCCTTTTCGTAAGGCCCGTGTTTCATTCTTGCAAAAGTTCACCTAAAGCAAGTGGTGTCTAAATTTAAGTCTAAATTGCACATAATATATACGCCTTAACACTATTCAAGAATTGAACATTTATGACTTCGATTTTGTAGCAACTGGAGAGGGAGTACCCTGGAGCCAATGCTCTTTTAGTTACAGTAACTGACGATGAATCAAGAAGAATTGAGCAGCAACCAGATTTTGAAACCAAAGCCGAAGTTATGCAAGTATTGAGGGACATGTTCGGTAAAAACATCCCAGAAGTAACTGATATACTGGTTCCAAAATGGTGGTCAAATAGATTCTACAAGGGCACATTCTCAAATTGGCCGATTGGAGTTACTCGATATGAGTACGATCAGATAAGGGTAATATATTACGTCTCAATTTCTATATCTATATCTATCTATATCTATATCTTTTTTTTTTTTTTTTTGATGCAATCTATATCTATATCTTAATCTTAATCTTAGTATTAAAGCTCCCACAAGAGGTATTTTTCAAACCCTATTAAAATTCCACGTCATCTCCTATTAAAACGGAAATCCTATTTGAAAAACGGAAATTCTTTTTTACAATGAGAATTCATCTCTTATTATAACGGAAATTCTTCTCCTATTAAAACAAATTCTATCACTTTTAATTGAAGCGGGAATTCTTATCCTATTAAAATAGAAATTTCTCCCTATTGAAAATTAAGAAAAAATCTAGCGTATCTAATTAAAACGGGAATCATTCTCATATTAAAACTGAATCTCTCTCCTAATTGAAAAAAACGGGTTTTTAAAACTTAATTTAAAACAATTTGTTATAAAATTAAAACGGGTTAGCAACTAAAACGGTAGTCCCAATTTTTTTTAAAAAAAAAAAAATCAAAATAGCTAGTGCATATACACGGGCCTACAAGCTAGTCTTAATATTAAAACTCCTACAAGGGGTATTTTTCTAGCTCTCTTAAAATTCCACATCATCAATTTCTATTAAAACGGGAATTCATCTCATATTGAAAAGGAAAATTATATCACTTCTAATTTAAACAGGAATCATTATTCTATTATAATGAAAATTCATCCCTTATTGAAAAAGAAAAATCTAACACTTCTAATTAAAATGAGAATCATTCTTCTATTAAAAACGGGAATCACACTTCTAAATTAAAACGGGATTCCTCCCCCTAATTAAAAAATGGGGTTTTAAAACTTAATTAAAATAATTTATTGATAAATTAAAATGGGTTTTTAAGACTTGATTAAAATAATTTGTTAGGAAATTAAAACGGTTTAGCAACGAAAACAGGATT
The DNA here is from genome assembly GCF_015680905.1 of Coptis chinensis. NCBI lineage: Eukaryota > Viridiplantae > Streptophyta > Magnoliopsida > Ranunculales > Ranunculaceae > Coptis > Coptis chinensis. The sequence continues at coordinate 84,925,693 of NC_141464.1, forward strand.
CACGATTTGTTATAATTGTTTAGCAAGTTTTTAAAAGAGCCGGTGCGTATGCACAGGTCTACTTTCTAGTCTATATCTATATCTTAATATTAAAGCTCCTATAAGGGGTATTTTTAACTCTATTAAAATTCCACATCATCTCCTATTAAAACGAGAATTTCTCTTCTATTTGAAAAATGAGAATTCTCTTCTATTATAACGAGAATTTTATCCTATTAAAACAAATTTAACACTTCTAATTAAAGGGAATCCTTCTCCTATTAAAACTTTATCTTTTCCAATTGAAAAAAAAATTGGATTTTAAAACTTAATTAAAACTTAATTTAAAACAATTTGTTAAAAATTAAAACAAATCATTGACTAAAGCGGTAGTAAAATTTATATGAGTTAGAAAAAAAAATCTAAATGTTTTCAAAAGAGGTTGCATATGCACGGGCCTACAAGCTAGTCTTAATATTAAAGCTCCCACAAGAGGTATTTTTCGAGCTCTATTAAAATTTTACATCATCTTCTATTAAAACGGGAATTTCTCTCCTATTATAACCGGAATTCCTATCCTATTAAAACAAATTCTAGCACTTTTAATTAAAGCGGAAATCATTAATATATTTAAAATGAGAATTCCTCCCCTATTGAAAAGGGAAAATCTAAGCATATCTAATTAAAACGGGAATTATTCTCCTATTAAAACACGATATCTCTCCCAATTGAAAAACAGGTTTTAAAACTTAATTTAAAACAATTTGTTAGAAAATTAAAGCGGGTTAGCGACTAAAATGATAGCCCCAATTTTCTTAAAAAATCTAAATGTTTTCAAAATAATCTTATGCATTTACGGAGACTCAAGTTAGTATCTTAATATTAAAGCTCCCACAAAGGGTATTTTTCGAACTCTATTAAAATTCCATGTCATCTCCTATTAAAAGGAAATTTCTCTCTTATTTGAAAAAAACGAATTTTTTATTATTATTATAATTATAACACTTTTAATTAAAACGGGAATCATTCTCCTATTAAAATGGAAATTTTCTCCTATTGAAAAAGAAAATCTAGCATATCTAATTAAAACGAGAATTATTCTCCTATTAAAAAGGGATCTCTCTCCCAATTGAAAAAATGGGTTTTAAAATTTAATTAAAACTTCATTTTAAAATAATTTGTTCAAAAATTAAAACGGGTTAGCGACTAAAATGGTAGTCCCAATTTTCTAAAAAAAATATAATTTTTTTCAGAAGAGCCGGTGCATATACACGGGCTTACAAGCTAGTTTTAATATTAAAGCTCCCACAAGGTGTATTTTTCTAGCTCTCTTAAAATTCCACATCATCAACTCCTATTAAAACGGAAATTCCTCTTTTATTGAAAAGAGAAATTTTAGCAGTTCTAATTAAAACGGGAATCCTTCTTCTATTATAATGGAAATTCTTCTCCTATAAAAAAAAAAAAAAAAATCTAACACTTCTATTAAAACGGGAATCATTCTCCTATTAAAAATGGGAATTACACTTTTAAATTAAAACGGGATTCATCTTCCAATTAAAAAACGGGGTTTTAAAACTTAATTAAACCAATTTGTTAGGAAATTAAAACGAGTTAGCGACAAAAACATGAATCATAATTTGTTGTAAAATTTATATATGTATAGTTATAATTGTTGAGCAAATTTTTAAAAGAGCTGGTGCGTATGCACGGGTCTATTTTCTAGTCTTAATATTAAAGCTCCTATAAGGGGTATTTTTCGAGCTCTATTAAAATTCCACGTTATCTTCTATTAAAACGAGAATTTCTCTACTATTTGAAAAATGGGAATCTTTCTTTACAACGGGAATTCCTCTCCTATTATAACGGGAATTCATTTCCTATTAAAACAAATTCTAACACTTCTAATTAAAGAAGGAATCATTCTCCTATTAAAATGGGAATTCCTCCCCTATTGAAAAGGAAAAATCTAATATATCTAATTAAAACGGGAATTATTCTCCTATTAAAACATGATCTCTCTCCCAATTGAAAAAATGGGGTTTTAAAACTTAATTAAAACTTAATTTAAAACAATTTGTTAGAAAATTAAAACGGGTTAATGACTAAACGGTAGTCCCAATTTTCTAAAAAAAAATTAAATGTTTTCAAAAGAGCCGGTGCGTATGTACGGGCCTACAAGCTAGTCTTAATATTAAAGCTTCCACAAGGGTCTTTTTCGAGCTCTATTAAAATTCCACATTATCTCCTATTAAAACGGAATTTCTCTCCTATTTGAAAAACGGGAATCTTTTTTTACAACGGGAATTCTTCTCTTTTAATAACGGGAATTTCTCTCCTATTAAAACAAATTTTAGCACTTCTAATTAAAGCGGAAATCATTTTCCTATTAAAATGAAAATTCCTCCCCTATTGAAACGGAAAAATCCAGCATATCTAATTAAAACTGAAATTATTCTCCTATTAAAACAGGATCTCTCTCCCAATTGAAAAAATAGATTTTTAAAACTTAATTAAAATTTCATTTAAAATAATTTGTTAAAAAATTAAAACGGGTTAGCGACTAAAACAGTATTCCCAATTTTTTTAAAAAAATCTAAACGTTTTCAAAAGAGCCAGTGCGTAGCACGGGCCTATAAGCTAGTTTTGTTTATTTTTCCCAAAAAATTTAGTATTGTTGGAGTTATCCCTCACATGAGGAGAGAAACAGAGCTGGAGAGAAACGGAGCAAATTCGGGATTCGGATTCGTCAGGGAGCCATGGGCGCCGAGTTCCAAGATCGTAGGGGCGACTGCGCCAAAGGGCGACACCACTTCCACTTTGTTTTAGCCGACGCGCTCGGAAGAAGCGCCAGCGTGTCTAATTTTCGTGGGCTTCGCTACAGTAACCGCGAAATTTGGTTTTTTGGAGATAAAACCAAAATCAAGGTTTTGGAAAACCTAACCAAGTCAGAAGGATTGGAATCCAGACTAAAACAAAGAGAGAGAAACCCAATCTTGAAAGCTATCAAGATTGAGAGATAACATTTACAGAGATACAACCCTGTAAAGAGATAAGAGTGATCTAGTAAGGTGAGAGACTGAAAGGAGAGATTGTAATCTTCCTTCCCACTTTAATAAGAACTGGCTCTTGTGGAAGTAGGCATCATTGGCCGAACCACGGTAAATCTTTGTTTTGTGGTTTGCCTTTTATTGCTTTTACATTATTATTTGTTGTTGATAGTTGTTTAGCGAGTTGGGCATGTTAGTATAGGTAGTTGGTGATATTTAGAATTTATCTGGAGTTGAAGTGTGTTCATACAAGTTATCTGTGTAGTGGGGGAACCGATTGGTATTGGTATAATCCCCAACAAGTGGTATCAGAGCCTTGGTTAGAATAGCCTAGGGTGTTATCCGAATCTTAGTCAGAAGGTGTTTGACAAAATTCCTAAGAGAATATTTGAGGTTAAATAACTTGTAGAGATGGACCATTCCGTAAACACTCGTATGATAAGTTTGAATAGGAATAACTACACCATCTGGAAAGCCAAGATGGAAGACTTGCTATCCGCAAGGACTTGGCACTTCCATTGAGAATGAGGAGTAAAACGGAAAAAGACCGATGAAATTTGAGTGGAAAAAGCTTGACTGAAAAGTGATTGGATACATTCGACAATGGATTGAGGATAGTGTCTTTCACCATGTGTCCCAAGAGACTACAACCCGATCCATGGAAGAAACTTCAAAAGACCATATATATGAGAGGAAGGGGTGGAAACAAAGTGCTAGTCGTTAAGAAGTTTGCGGAACCACGAAGTACCAAGATGGTTCTTCAATGTCCGAAAGCATCTTAATGAAGTACATAATATCATCAATCGGATGCATTTGATGAAGATCGATTTGGGAGACGAAGTTGAGGCTTTGTTTCTATTAGGCTCTACCCGAAAGTTGGGGGACATTAGCGGTTTCTCTACATGGAGCGACCCAAGGATGGAATTGTTACCATGGAGATGGCTACCATGTCTTTGTTGAATGAAGAGACTAGAAGGAGTGCAAAGAAGCGGCTCCTCACCACTCAGAAGGTCCTTTTCACGCAGAAACGGGGAAAGGTTGAAACGAAAAACCATCTCGTTCTAGAGGTGATGGCGGAAATAAATCTAGGGGTGAAGCTAGAACTCCTAAGGCGGAGAGGCAATGTTACTATTGTGCCACCAAAGGCCACTTCGGATATGAGTGCGTAACGAAGAAGATGGATGAGAAGAATAAGCGCGGTACATGAAAACATGGTGCAGGAGAGCGAAACTGGCAGGAGATACTCACCGCACTAGTCGGCGACCTAGTGGGAATTGTGTCGGTTGTGGTGTGTCTTTGTCTTAGTACCTCATGTCGATATACGAGTGGGTGATAGATCTGGGGAGCATCCTATCCGCCACACCGCGATGGGGATTCTTCACTACCTACAACCGCGGGAATATGGTGAAGTAAGGATGGGTAAATGCTGGTGGTGTCTCAAGATTATAAGCATTGGAGATGTTCATGTAGAAACCAATGTCGGCTACACCTTGACACTCGAGGATGTAAGATATGTCCCCGACATATGGTTAAAGTAATTTAATTTGGTGGAAATTAGATGACGACGGCTTTGTAAACCTCGTTTGGTAGCGGGGTATGGAACCGAAAGGCGAGAGGTTCCATTGTAGAAGCGGGAGGAAAGAAAACTTGCTCTCTTTACAAAAACACGGCTAGTTTGTGTAAAGTAGAAGCGCGCGTAAGAAGAAGCTTCATCCGAACGTGGCACAAGAGCGCGGTCACACGGGCATAAAAGGGATGGAAGTTCTTGCTAAGCAAAAGGCCTTGCCGGACATCAAAGGTACACATTTAAATACATGTACTCATTGTTTGGTAGGAAAGCAACACGGGGGTGTCTTTCCAAAGATTCCCGTCTCACGAAAGGACAATCGCCCTAAACTAGTGCACACGCGGACTTATGTGGTCCTATGAGAGTAAAGTCCCACCGGGGAGCTTCGTACTTCTTGACATTCATTGATGATCGTTAAAGAAAGATATGGGCCTATAGTCCCGAAGACCGAGGATGAAGTACTTGGCGTGTTTGAGAAATTCCACTGCATGGTGGAAAAGAGATGGGAAGTTGTTGAAGTGTATCGCGCTCGGATAATGGGGGTGAGTACATTGGGCCATTTGAAGAGTATTGCGTGAGTCACGTGGATTCGTCATGAAAGCGGACCATTCCCCAAGACACCGCAACAAAATGGAATAACAGAGAGAATGAACCATACCATTGTAGAGAGGATGAGATGCATGTTATCTCACTCTAAGCTACCTAGAAGCTCTTGGGTAGAAGCAATCGCATCTGTGCGTGCATGTGATCAACTGTCGCCGAAAGCCTCCGAATAGTAATTATCCGGAGAGTATGGTCGCAAAGATGTTGATTATGGATACTTGAGGGTATTTGGGTGCGGGGCATTTGTGCATATTAGAAGGATGAGAGATCCAAGCTTGATGACAAAGCCAAGCGGTGTATTTTTAAGGTTATGGAGATGAAAAGTTTGGTTACAAACTCATGATCCGATTAACAAGAAGGTAATCCGAAGTCGAGATGTTGTGTTCTTAGAAGACCAAACCATAGCAGAGACTTTGAGGAGGGTGAGAAATTCTGAGGCTTTCACCAATGATCTTGTTGATTGAACCGAAGTTCTACCGTGGAGCGTCGTAAGAGCATTGAGAATGCAGAAGAACCATGAGTTTGAAGCTCATGATGAGAATCCTATTGCTTCATAATGGGATAGAACCTATTGGTATAGAAGATGCGGATGAGATGCATGAACCACCACCGAGCAAGCGAAGTGCATCCTCCCGAGGCACCGGCCAGATGGGGCGAGGAGGTCCGGCGAGAGGGAGACTAGCTTCAACCGGTATCCACCACATAATGCGACGCGTCTACTATCGGATGGTGGAGAACCCATGTACTATCAAGAGGCACTTGAAGGTACGACAAGGAAAAGTGGTTGAAGGCCATGCATGGCGAGATGGATTCTTTGCATAAGAATCACACTTATGAAGTTAGTTGAGAAACCCACGAGGGAGAAAAGTTCTCAAGAATAAGTGGATATACAAAGTCAAGCATGGGAGAACAATCCTCACCTGAGCCAAAGCTTCGCCTTGTTGTGAAGGATTCGGTCGAAAGGAAAGGAATTGACTTTGTTGAGATTTTCTCTCTGTAGTGAAGATGACTTCTATCAGGGTGGTATTGGGTATGACCGCAAAGTATGAACCTAGAGGTTGAAGCGACTAGATGTTAAGACAACTTTTCTTCATGGAGACTTGAAGAAGATGTCTACATGGACCGACGAGGAGGGTTTGAGGTCAAAGGCAAAGGAGCACCTAGTATGCAAGCCGATAAAGAGCTTGTATGGGTTGAAAGCAAAGCACCGAGAGACGGTGGTACATAAAGTTTGATTCCTTTATGGCGAAGCAAGGATACAAGAAGTCCGCTTCGAGATCATTGTGTGTTTGTTAGAGATTTCGGATGGAGATTTCATTGTCTTTATTATTGTATATGTGGATGATATGTTGATAGTTGGCCCAAACATCAACAAAATATCAAATTTGAAGAAAGACTTGAGTAAGTCCTTTGAGATGAAGGATTTGGGTCAACAAAAGCGGATACTTGGGATCGCGGATCACTTTCGTGATGCGAGAAAAGTGGGAAGTTGTGGCTTTCAAGAAAGCTACATTGAAAGGTGTTGAAGAGATTCAACATAGATAAAGCGAAACCCGTCGGTTAATAAAACGGTGGCCAATTCCGCATGACCAAAGAGATGTGTCCAAAGGGTGAGCATGAGCAGAGTCAGATGGAAAAGATTTCTTATGCATCCGCAATGGGCAGTTTGATGTATGCCATGGTGTGTACTAGACCGGATATTGCCTTCGCCATTGGGGTTGTAAGCAGATTTCTGTCAAATCCGGGTAAGGAGCATTGGGAAGGTGTTAAGTGGATATTGAGATATCTCAAAGGCACTTCCAAATCGTGTTTGTGCTTTGGTGGAAGTAAACCCTTACTTGAAGGCTACACCGATCACCGGACATGGCGGTGATGTTGATTTCGATGAAGTCCACCTCCGGCTATCCGGTTACTTTGCGGGGGAGCGGTTTCTTGGCAATCTAAGTTGCAAAAGTGTGTTGCCCCTCCACTTCTGAACCGAAAGTACATTCGCCACCCGAGTGTTGCAAAGAGTTGCTATGGATGAAGAGGTTCTTCGACGAACTAGGGCTAAAAGTAAAGCGGTTTGTAGTTCTATGTGATGACGGTCGAGGCGCCATCCACTTCGAGCAAGAATCCGAAGTTTTCATTCTAGATCCAAGCACATACACGTGCGTTAATTATCATTGGATTAGAGAAGTACTCGAGGACAAGCATTTGTGTATCGAGAAGATCCATACCGACAAGAGCGGGTGGGATATGATGACCAAAGTCTTACCGAAAGGAAAGTTTGATGTTTGTTGTGCTATTTTTGGAATGGCAAAGACCTCCTCTGATTGATTTGGAAATTGCATGGAGGAAGCCCCCACATTTTGTGAGGAGGGGAGATTGTTGGAGTTATCCCTCACATGAGGAGAGAAACAGAGTCGGAGAAAACGAGCAAATTCGGTCGGATTCACGGCGAGGCCCGCCCGCCGAGTTCCAAGATCGTAAAGAGCGACCAGCCTTCGGCTTCCGATGTTTTTAGCGACCAGCTCGAAAAGCGGCGCCAGCGTGTCTAATTTCGTGGGCTTTTCACGGTAACTCTTGAAATTTGGTTTTTTGGAGATAAAACCAAAATCAAGGTTTTGGAAAACCTAACCAAGTCAGAAGGATTGGAATCCAGACTAAAACAAAGAGAGAGAAACCCAATCTTAAAAGCTATCAAGATTGAGAGATAACATTTACAGAGATACAACCCTATAAAGAGATAAGAGTGATCTAGTAAGGTGAGAGACTGAAAGGAGATATTATAATCTTTCTTCCCACTTTAATAAGAATTGGCTCTTGTGGAAGTAGGCATCATTGGCCGAACAACGGTAAATCTTTGTTTTGTGGTTTGTCTTTTACTGTTTTACATTATTATTTGTTGTTGATAGTTGTTTAGCGAGTTGGGCATGTTAGTATAGGTAGTTGGTGATATTTAGAATTTATCTGGAGTTGAAGTGTGTTCATACAAGTTATCTGTGTAGTGGGGAAACCGATTGGTATTGGTATAATCCCCAACAAGTATGTGGAAAATTTAAGCACATGTTATTCATTTGATGTAGGCACCTGTTGGAAGGATTTATTTCACCGGTGAGCACACAAGTGAGCACTACAATGGTTATGTTCATGGTGCATACCTTGCAGGTTGGTAATCAAGATCAGCATATATAATAGTGATTTCAAGTTGCTCACTAGAAAACTGTCTAGTAATAATCATTTGTAGAATTCAGGTTTAACATTTCACGTTTTTTTTCAGGTATTGATAGCGCCGATATGCTGATAAAGTGTGTCAAGGGGAGAATGTGCAAGTATGATGTAATGCCGAAGGGGACCTAGTGTCGATACCAATATTAATTAGGATTATTAAGTATTTAATCTTGCTATGACCTTCGGCGTATGGTCTGGTCTGTTGGAGAGTTCGGCATTTTTCTTTGGGTTTTTTCTTTTTGGCCTTTTTTCTTTTACTGAAAACAGTTTCATCTCAAATAAATAAGCAGTATTAAATTCCGGTGGATAGTAGTAGAGGTCAATAGGACCTTGCTTTCGCTAATATTGCATGTTCTTGATTTGCATTCACATTTATGTTATGGGACTTCTGGGGAGAGATAGATGTCAATCACCATATATCTTCCCAGACGTGGGGACTGGAGGGAAATTGAAGAGCAGTCAGCTCCATCGTATTCCTCTGAGACTCCCAGGATATGGTGATGCGTCAGGCTCAAATAAATTTGAGATCTAGCTTGGGCTTGTAAGCTAAAAATGCGCTAAAATTGCTCGCAATGTATCCAACTATTTTAACTTTCTGGGACTTATTGAGCCTATCACTCTTCCAGGTCCGCCCCGACTCCATAAAATGTGCAGTCGTGCAGAACACCTTCTAACACAAGCCCACAACTACCGTAACTAATCTGCTTATATATATACTTGAGTTGTTGAGTAGGAAGGTAACCATCATGCCCTCCCACTCCAGTTCCCCACAGTGCAAGAGTTTAACTGTACAGGTGACCTTTTCCACGATGCAACAGTTGGTAGTCTAGAGTATAGTAGAAGCACCACAACCTCGATCTAGATCCTACCAAGTCTTTTTGTATGTATGTTTGCAAAGGGTAAATCCTCCACGATAAGATGATGATTGATCAAGTTAATGCTGCACTTCAATAGAGAAATTGGCTGTGTGTCTAAATCTGAGAAGATTCGACTCATTCTAAAGATGAATCTATTTTCCAATATGACAAACCATTCGACTTAAAAGTAATAACCTATTTGAGCAATACCATTATCAAACGTACATATACCGAGTAATTGGAAAGATTTGTGACAAGCAACTGCGATATATATGGTACCAAATCAATAGGACATATATCCACCAAAAAAAATGCCGTGGCTCTCCTATTTTAGGGTGCAAGTGGATATCCAAATATTCGAATCGGATTCGGATATTATTCGAAAAATCGGATATTATCCAAAAATTTCAGATATCGGATTCGGATAATTTTTTATATGATTACGATAATGCCATATCCGCATCCGAAAATATCCTATCCGATTTAAAATTTTAATAGTTATTTATATATAATTTATTTATTTATTTGTTTGTTCTTTTTACGGAGTGTGGAATTTTCACGCTGCAAGAAATTTAGATGGGTGATCAATATAATATTCATATCTCATAGCTCAGCATAATTGCATAATTGTTAATATTTATCCGAATAATTTAATATATCCGCACCCATTCGACGGGTTCAAAAGCTAGTCTATTTGGATGGTTACAATGAAAGTGCGCTATAAATAAGGAGAGAACGATCTCTCCTTATCATTTGCCATAAACCACAAGGCCACCTAAAATTTCAAAGACGACCGTCCTGTATTATCTTTTCCTATAAAACCTAGAGCCAACAGACATGACTATTAGTGCGAAACACATATTGTCTACACAGGCTTTGCTCTTTGCTTAGGGATGCAATTGGCCTCCACTCCTCTCTCTTCATGTCACAAACGAACAACTGATCATTGTGTTGCACCACAAGCTTCAAGTTATTATGTACCTCCATTATATCAACTTCTCTCGGTGCAATGACGCAGACGTCCGTGAACACAAAGTTCCCAGGATTATCTCGTAACAAGTAATCATCAACAGCTGTTTCATTAAATATGGTACCAGGATTATCCCGTAACAAGTAATCATCAACAGCTGTTTCATTAAATCTGAGTTTGACAGTTTCAACATTTAAAGAAACTAAGTAATAGGTATCATCATCCACTACCAACCAATGCAACTCCTTGTTTATAGAAGAGTGAGACGTCCTAGTCAGTCAATTAGAGTGATTATGTTGTCTTCAATGTCCCAAGGCGGATTCTATTGCTGTCCAATATGGGGATTCCTCAATTGTGCACCTTCCAGGATATAACAACCACCGTGGCACCGTGTCAAAAGGGTTACCACAACTTGAGACTGTTTTCTTTCGAAAGAGTTGAGACTCGTAGCATTTTTTTTTTGAACGAAAAGACTTCAACAATGCAATTCTTAATCAGTGTAATAAATTTTTCCAGAAAATGGCCTCTACTACTCGTCTTGATGGTGGTAAGCCCTTCAATTTGTACTCCGTTTGTTGTTTGTTTAAAGGTCGTTGTATCATCAGTTTAGAGAAACTTGCATTAGAGGTATTTGTGGATTGAGCATTTTGGTTTTTGCTAATTTTGTTCTCTATCAATATCACTATCACTAGAGCTTTTGCTATTGTTACCCATTTTGATAAGTTAATGAAGTCTATATTTCTCGAGCAGCAAAAGCAATACTTCTAGGATTCCACAGTTTTGTCCCGCAGAAGTAGTTATCAGTTAAATGACTTAAATCTTATCATCCACAAACTACTGTACTTAGACCTGGTGTCTTTGATGTTTAGGTTGCCAAATGTGTGGAAGCCAGACTGACTAAGCTCATTGTGTTGCTGATATTTTCGCAGGTGATGCTCTTTTTCTGAATCTGGTATACTCAAGACTTTGTTAAAATAAAAGATTACGATCAAATTATATAAATGTTAGACTAATATTTTGAGTTCTAGTTGAGTCATGTACTCAAGACATTGCACAGCCCACCAAGAAACCTGTAAAAGAAATAAATGAATAAAAAATAAATGTCCGTTTAGTGGGTGTAATTCTCAGAGTTCATACGCAGTGTAAACACTTATGTGTGCATACTTCCATCTAAGCTTTCGCTTCCGTAACAAGCAAAGCAGGGAGACCTTCTCAACAAAATTAATCAGTAAGCCAGAATTCTTGCTTCATAATACATTCCAGTATCTGACAGGACCAGTGCATGTAAGAGAGCGAAGCATAAGTCTAATTATGTTATTGATAGAAATTTGATTTGAGGGAAAAAACTAGAAATGACCAGCCCTAATCACCTGCTGTTTTCTGGAACTAGTGGTCCTCAAGGCAGCACGCGTGATTTTTTGGGAGGAAAGTACCAGCTCAAATATATGTGCTCACCTAAACATGTATTCAGTGGTTGAAAAGTTAGATGTTTACAGATGTTCATGGGCATTCGAAAATAAAATGGTGTGAGTGTGTGTACGTGTCCTTTTGTGTGGATATGACGCTTAACTCAGAGTACCCACCAAGAGATATCCAAAATTTCCTACACATGATCAATACTTGGAATAATTTTCTGAAGAAATCTATAAGATGGTCTTGAATTTGAATCACCAGTACAAGATATACAATTTACCAAGTGGAAAATGAATATCTGTTCATCACATATTTGTTGAAGCCTATTAGACTTAGTACATGGTGAAGCAGTTGATATTGAATGTAAATAAAAGCGAAGTGGACAGCCGTAACAAAAGCAACGTAAAACAAAAGTCCAACAGGGAGGATTGAAGGCTGACCTTGATACATTGATGTATCCGGAAGCAATTCTATCCTACATTATTTGTTGGGTAAAGAGGGTCATCAATGTGAATTGGATCGATGCTACGAAAACGGTGTAAAACCATTAACTAATAAAACTTACATAAACTTTACTGAACAAAACAGCTAGGCAAAATATCAAGTTACCTATGCCCACTTTCTCTATTTGCATAAACTCCACTTCCTTGGATGGATATACGCATTTGGCGTGGATTGAACACATTTCTGAACAAGCCACACAAAAGAAAGCTGTAATTTATTTGATCCAATAAATTCTCGGGCCATCAGCCCCTGACTATACTACGGAGTTTTCAATATGAAGACAAGTTAAGAACATCAATTAAATAATGCAATCAGAAATAGATTCCACTTTCAAAACCAAATATATAACATACCCAAAGAAGTAGAGAAAATCCATAAACAGGCTTCCAACGTTCTGCATAAACGCCCAGAAAATGTGACTAATACATGGAAATGATTCTATCACTTTAAGAATTATACAAATATTCAAATATGGATGACATGATAACAATTCCAATGCCTGAGGTAAGGTGGTATCAAACTGCATCCAAAACATTCCTATACTAGTAGGGCAAATACTTCAAGCAGACCGTATGGGTTGGATTGGTCCGGATATAGATAAAACTGATCTGCCTATTAGAGTCCAGATAATTATAGTACATGTTTTAGACTTTTAGAAACCATCGTATAATTGTTTATACACGGAAATATGGAGGAAAATAAAAAGATAATTGTTTATATTTTGCTAAAAAAGATCGGACACAGTCATGCAAAATGTGCCTATTAGAGTCCAGATAATTAAGTTTTTGCCACCAACCTATCAATGAACTCCAGGAGTTAAACCATTCTTCTTCAAAAACCAGGGAAGCTTTCTTAATATGAACAAAATAGAACCTATCACCTATGTAATCACAATATACCTCTCTAAGTTGCAAGGAAGAATTCTACGGTTATCTGTCAATTATACTAAGCACCAAACTCCATCATTTTAGATGGAATGCATTTACGAAGTGGAACATTTATCCATTTCATTTATTCAATCGAAATAACTGTCTATCTAAACTCACAAGAAAACTGAATCAAGCCTTATGTATCAGCCAATGTACCAATTAGGAAACCTCCATATGGACGACTCTCATACCAGGACACTGCTACCAAATGCTTCAGATTAGGGAAGCTCGTCTTGGTCGGCCTCCGTAAAGAAATATTTTCCTTCAATAAAATTGTAGTGTGTAACCTGATAGTTACAGTTTTATGGTTTAATTTCAGATGATTCATGATCCCTTTTCAATCAATACCTTTACATATTTATAATCAATACATTGACATATTTATAATCATGTTCTCAAAAGCCACCTTTAAAATCCACGATACCCTGAATTCAGTAGTTCCATACTCCAGGTCATAAATTTTACATTCTTCCTACCAAAGTTTCCCGTCCACATCACTTTTTGAAGAATCAATCCAGATGGTTTCCTAAACTATCATCTGTAGTGATTCTCCAGGATGGACAACATGTTATGGCTTATAGGCAACCATCCATTGGCATCTATTTCTCCTCCTTCAAGATTGGGGGCTCCATCTGTCAATCCCAGACACACTCTTCTCTTACAAGATGGTACTCCAATCCAGGACAAACTAACATGTCTTAAGCCTGAGAGACTACCCCACACCAGATTATAAGACTTATCCTTTTGCCTTGGAATCTCATTAACGATTTTCTGCCCATTTCAAAGACTTCCATTTTCCCATTATTACTTCCACGCTATGAGAAACCTATGATGCAATTGGGCTTAACAAAAGGAGGTTGCCGACAATAGAACTTGCATACTACTACAACAGTTCCATTTTGGCACCTTATACTTTGGGGTCGATGTAATTTATCTTCAGAATCTTCCCATTCTATAAGATCTTCTATTATTTATCATATCAATCCCTAATGAATCATGGCTGCAGACTTCAAGGAAGTAAAGACGCATAAAATTTGAAAAGACAAGCAAGGATAACAGGATTCAGATGACCGCTTGTAACAGAGATTCAGGGCATTACAAAAACAAATGTTGGTACTACAGAACTTTCTTTTAAAAACATTAAAAAAAAAAAAAAAAAAAAAAAAAACAAAATAACACAAAACTAGCATATTATACTGTTAATTGCATGGGTTTGATGTTGAGCAGTTAAAGTCAATGAGATATATTGACCAAAATCACCAAATCTTTAAGATATATTAAAACTCGGCAGTTTGCCAAATTCACAAGGTTCGCATAAAACTAATCTCAACTAGCACCAATTTGCAACGAAAATTCAAGATTTACTTGGTTAATAGGCCGCCCAAGGTGATACTCATGCTGAAGAAACCATACCATAAAACCTGCACAATAAAATGAAATGATAACGTAGCAAGAAGCCGTGTATAAACCATAAGACACAATATATTTCTAACTTCTTTTCCCTCACATATACAGAATTATGGCATTGTGTACACCATTTCTAAAAAGTCTCTATGGTTTATTCTTTTAAGCTATAAAACACAGTTTTAAACTCTACTTATCTATATCCAGTGGCAGCTCAAGGTAATCGGGGCCATAAGCAAAGTCCCAATAAAATTGTTACATCTTATAGATCGATATGATTTGTTTATATTATTTTATATGAATACAAATGCTTAGTTTATTTAACAAAAAATTTAGAAGATAACAATTATTGTAAAAATTGATCATAACATTTTCTTTTTTCTTTCTTGAATAGTCTCCCCCACAAACATTTTTTTTTATAACAAAAAATTTAAAAGAGAACAATTATTATAAAAATTGATCCTAACATTTTCTTTTTTCTTTCTTGAATAGTCTCCCCACAAACATTTTTTTTTATAACAAAAAATTTAGAAGATAACAATTATTGTAAAAATTGATCCTAACATATATTTTTCTTGAATAGTCTCCCCCACAAACATTTTTTTTTTATAACAAAAAATTTAGAAGATAACAATTATTGTCAAAATTGATCCTAACATTTTCTTTATTTTTTCTTGAATAGTCTCTCCACAAACTTTTTTTTTTAATTGAATTTTATTGATAAAAAAAACATAAATACAAAGTGAAGTAGAAACATAGGAGTGTTGTGAGGGAGATCTTCACATACAGAGAGATCTAAGATAAAGCACCACAAATACATGAGGAAGAGTGGAAGAATAAAAAAATATCCTACACCTATAACATCATAGCAGATCATAGCCAAACAACAATGTCACAAACTTGAAATTTTAATAGATTTATTTAACAAAGAATTACACAAGAGAGAGAGAGAGAAAGAGAGATTCTACACTAAATTAAACAATATATAAAAACCAAATAAGACAAAAGAATGATATAAATAATATTGAAGTGTTGACTTCAATTTGATAAATTGTCATAGGGTGTTGAAGAAGTTTAATTAGTTATGGAGGCATGCATGTTTATTTATTGGAGAAGGCGAAAATACTAGGGAAACGAAGGGGTTTAATGTGATTTTCTAATTTCCAATAAAGCACCATAAATACATGAGGAAGAGTGGAAGAATAAAAAAATGTCCTACACCTATAACATCATAGCAGATCATAGCCAAACAACAATGTCACAAACTTGAAATTTTAATAGATTTATTTAACAAAGAATTACACAAAAGAGAGAGAGAGAGAGAGAGAGAGAGAGAGAGAGATTATACACTAAATTAAACAATATAGAAAAACCAAATAAGACAAAAGAATTATATAAATAATATTGAAGTATTGGCTTCAATTTGATAAATTGTCATAGGGTGTTGAAGAAGTTTAATTAGTTATAGAGGCGTGCCTGTTTATTTATTGGAGAAGGCGAAAATACTAGGGAAACGAAGGGGTCTAATGTGATTTTCTAATTTCCAATTTTTCAATGTAAAACCGTTTATCTAACAAATTAAAATAAATGAAAAACAAATATTGAACTTTTTTTTCACAATAAAACAATAATTGACTTAGAACTGTAGGTGGGCTAGGATATATTAGGCCCCTTGGACTGCGGGCTCTAAGCGGCTGCTTATTTTGCTATAAGGTATAACCGGCCCTGCCTATATCTGACCCTACAAGCCTATGAATCTACATTCATAACTTTATAGAATGCAGCTTATCTATGCAGTATAGTAAATAATAATAGAATTTGAACAAATAGCTTAGGACACGGGATAGGCACTGACGAGTTGAAAACCGTTTGAATGGTAGTCCACCTCTACAAATTCATTTCCCATAGTTAAGATAACCTTCACCTTGCCGCTTTGCGCCGTCTTGTGTACAACACAAGTTATTAGCATGTACAGCGACATCTCCAGTTCAATGTTTGTCCCGAGGAACAGAGTTGAATATTTGGGCGGTCTCTTCTACCAACTAAACTTCACCTTGGCTACTCTGGCATCAGGCCCTGCGGTTTCAGAAAACTCTTTCTAGTGTAAGTAATGATGAAGGCCGGTGGTCTCCAGTCGGCGAGTGAAGTGGCTGCGCTTGGTCTCCCTGCATAAAATGTGTTTGAAAGCACATGAATATCGCCCTTGAAACCAGAATTTCAGGAGCCAGTTTTTATATGAAGTTCGCGTGGAATCAATGATACTGTGCCTCCTTAAATGGTTGTACACGTACATTATGAAAGGTCGTGTGTCTATTACCTCATCAATAAACGCACTTTTGGTTTAGGTGGTGGGGTTCCTATGGGACACATGGTTGCTGACCGATGTAAACATATGAGGACCGCACCCAAGGTTTAGCTCATAGTCTACTGTAGGTAAGAGCCCCTGGTCCAGCATCCATAGCTTGTTACACGCCCTCGTCAAGTCTGTAAGGGTGTGTTTGTTATGATGGAAACACTATGAAAAGGAAAGGAAAATAAGAGTGGTCCACCTTTTCCATAGTTTTGAAGGCGTTTGTTTATCCATGGAAAGGAAATGGGCTTTTCCATATGGAAACAAAATCATAGAAATGGAAAAGGTTTTGTGTCTTTAGCTAACCCCTGAAATTTTTGTGGAAAGGAAAGGAAATAGATAGATAGGACTTACTACTAATACACCCATGACCCAACAATACAATTATTCCTTTCCATAGCTTTTGCAAACAAACATGATTATTCCTTTCCCCAGTTTTTACTTTCCTTTCCTCAGTTTACCAAACACATACTAAATTCTTCATCAGTGACAAGTTCTCCAATGGCCCAATCTGGGTCCATTGAAAATTGAAATTAAAATATACGAGACCAAAAACAAAATTAAAAGATACGAGACAAAAAACAAAAGTTGACAACTACATATATATATAACACTGCATATACATGGCTTTGTCCATCCCACATTAGGCCTAAGCCATCCCACACAGATTAGGAACTTGCATAGCATGGATAGCATGGCTTTGTCCATCCCACACAGATTAGGAACTTGCATGGCTACATGTGCATCTTACGTGGTATATATATATAATTATATTTTTTTAAAAGGGTGTCGAGGATAACAGATGTTGAAATTTATGCATATCATCCACAAAAACTTATCGGTGTGCTCTCTCTCTCCAAACTATTAGATCTTACCAGTGTGTGTGGTAAGTAGGGATATTTACATAAGTAGGGACTAGATATTATGATATGATTAGATCTCTCTAAACTCGATGATGTGTTTTTAGTGGTTCTCCTTCTCGCAGTAATGTTAAAATTATCTTGTTTTCCCTGAACGAATCAAATAATTGTTAAGTTATCAAAATAATAATAATAAAAAAAAAAAAAAAAAAAAAAAAAAAAAAAAAAAAAAAAAAAAAAAAAATCAAATAATTGTATAGTAGTAGCATTATGGTCTTTACCATTGCATACCACTGCCTCGACTCTCAAGAACTGTGTTTCCACCATGTGATCTTCATTGCTAACATGGAAGCCGGATTGATCTTTAATTTGTTGTTATATTGTGGAAGAAATGAGCTTAATGTAATGTAGATTACTTGGCATGGATGCGATTCCTGCGTATAGCCGGTGATTTCACTAATATTTGTGTATCACGTCAAACCAATTTTGAGGGGGTTGTTGCTTCTTTGAAAGAAGTGATCATGTCCATTACGATGTAAGAAAGACTGTAATTCGAAGACGATATAGAGTTTCAATTACTTATGCCACCACTTTGCTCCTGGTTTTCACTGTGTTTCCATGTACTTTATTTTATGGATTGTAGAGTCCTTAAGAAATCATTTTTATGGAAATCAAAGTCTACAGTCTACACCCATTTTTCAATGAAATATAGGTACACTTTTATCTGCTTATTGTTGATTGAGACATGGTTATGGTTGTCACCATTAGAGAACTAATACACTTGATATTGTTAGCCTATCAGTACATACCATTTTATGTCAATTGATAGGTACACTTATTGTTCTTCACATATATATGTTTGGTTTGCGAGTTTTATTTGTGCTGTACCATTTGAATCCCTTGATTATTAATTTAAATCTCGTAATATTATTGTGCTGTACCATTCAATGGCGATGTTTTCTAAAATACCAAAGATTCATTAAAAAATAAAGTTATGGTGTAATTCAATGGCGAGCTCAAATTCCTATTTTAAGTTTTACTTTTGCCACCAGGCTTTTTAGATTCATTAAAAAATAATAGTTATGGAAATCTAATGCTTTGTGCTCACATTCCTGTCGCTCAAATTCCTATTTTAACCTCGAGAGTTTGTCTGATTTGGCAAACCTGCATATTAGGCTTTGATTTATTACTTATTATTGTGGTTACACCATAACTGCACTTGCAAAAAAAATTTCATTTACTTGGGAAAGTTCAGACTGTATGTGTTTACCATGTCATTTGCATTCAGTCAGTATCAACCTACATCAGGATTCAGATTGATATTTTTGGATTTGACTTCATAAATGGCTTTGAAACTAAGTTTACAATTAGTAATTATAGTTACTTGTGTTACTGCTATGTTATTTTAAAAGTCAACTGGTCATACTATTTAGCTAAGAACTTGTTATTGCGCAGATGTAAATCGGTCAAAAGGGGAGAGTTGATTGATATTTTTTTTGATAAAATTCATAAATGGCTTTGAAACAAAGTTTACAATTAGTAATTATAGTGGAAGGTATTCTTGCTATGTTATTTTAAAAGTCATGGCTGGTCATCCCTTTTAGCTAAAAACTTGTTATTCTTGCGGATGTAAATCGGTCAAAAGGAGAGTTCAATGTATTTTTGATAAAATACTAAAGGAAATATGTTGACTTTTAAAAGTTACTTTAATTTATTTTTTTTTCTACTTTAGGCTTTGGTTTAAAAGTGTATAATGGATTCTCTTGGTGTCGAGCTTGGTTTAAAGAGGAACTTTACCTTTTTTGAAGGAACCCATTCGGACAAAACGAAAACTGAATGGCAAATGCTTGAGTATTACAGTTCGGCTTCTGATAAGACCCCCGAAAATAGTCATTCAAGAAAGGTACATCTTGTACTTGTTAACATTCGTCAATCCTCGCCTATCTTCAGTTGTTAATAATTTTATCAGTTGCGTGTTTGTCTCTTAAAGGTTATTTTGACCGTGTGCCGTATCTTGCAGGGGCGGCTCAAGATAATCTGGGGCCCTAAGCAAAGTTCGGGAATCTTCTATGATTAATATATACTAATAAAATTTGTTATATATATATATATATTTATTTATTTATTTTTATTTTTATTTTTATTATTTATTTTTTTTTCTCACAACATCTTATTGATTTGTTTACGTTATTTCATATGATCCCAACTTTTTCTTTTTGTCTTTTTTGAATAGTCTTCACACAAACTTGAACTTCAATTGATTTATTTAACAAAAAATTGCAAATAGAGAAAGAATGTAGAATAATTATACACCAAATAAAACAAATATAAAAAGAAATAGAGATTATAGGGAAAACCCATAAAAGGCAAAAATATGATATATGTAAGATTGAATTGTTGGCGTTATATATACTTGATTATTTGTTATAGGGTGATGAAGAACTTTAATAAGTTATGGAAGCATGCTACTTTTTGTTAGAGAAGGCAAGGGAACCGAAGGAGTTTAAGTGTTTAACACTACTTTAACAAATAAAAAAATTGTTACATCTTTTTTTAATTTTTTTTTTTCTCACAACATCTTATTAATTTGTATACATTATTTCATATGATCCCAGCTTTTTTCTTTTTTTTTTTCTTGAATAGTCTTCATAAAAAAGTTGAAACTTTAATAGATTTATTTAACAAAGAATTGCAAAAGAGAGAGAGAATACGAGAATAATTTTACACCAAATAAAACAAATATAGAAAAAAAAAAAGAGATTATAGGGAAAAACTATAGAAGACAAAAAAAAATGATATAGGTAAGATTGAATTGTTGGTGTTATACTTAATTATTTATTATGGGGTGATGAAGAACTTTAATTAGTTATGGAGGTGTGCTATTTTACTGTTGGAGAGGGGCGAGGGAACAGAAGGAGTTTAAGTGTTTAACACTACTTTAACAAATAAAAATTGTTATATCTTTTTTTTTTTTTTTTCTCACACATGTTATTGATTTGTTTACGTTATTTCATATGATCCAAACTTTATCTTTTTTTCTTTCTTGAATAGTCTTCGCACAAATTTGAAACTTCAATAGATTTATTTAACAAAGAATTGCGAATATAGAGAGAGAATCTGAGAATAATTATACACCAAATAAAACAAATATTGAGAGAGAGAAAGAGCTGAGATTATAGAGAAAAATCATATAGAAGCAAAAAAAATGATATATGTAAGATTGAATTGTTGGCGTATATATACTTGATTATTTGTCATGGGGTGATGAAGAACTTTAATTAGTATTGAGGTGTGTTATTTTTTTGTTAGAGAAGGCGAGGGAACTGAAGGAGTTTAAGTGTTTAACACTACTTTAACGTGATTTTATGGTTTCCAATTTGCCAATATAAAAACGTTTATCCAACAGTGAAAAATAAATGAAAAACAATAGTGGGTTTTGGTTTTAATTTTTTTCTTTATTTCCCCACTAATAAATCAATAGTGGACAATGACTGGATTATATTGTGGGGGCCCTTGAGCTACGGGGCCCTAAGCGGAGGCCTACTTTGCTATAAGGTTGAGCCGGCCCTGGACACTTAGGTGAGTTCATGATCACCTAAAACGTCGAACCTTTTAAGGAAAGGAGATAGTAGTTTCACGTCTATTATTCACCTATTTTTGTGCCTGGCCACACGCCTTGCTTTTGCAAACTTTTGAAATTTCTTGTCTAATCTCGTTGTCTTGCTCATTATTATGCAAAATATACAAAGGCCTAGTTAAGAAAAATGTCAACAAAATCGCATGCATACATTTAACCCAACATAACACTAACATGTCATTCATGACACATTCAATGAATACTTTGGGTCATTCCCGTCACATTCAAGGAATACCCATTCCTACATTCCCGTACACTCAAAGAATACAGTCAACCTGCAAGGTGAATGTCTTAGTTCCTCTCTAAGGCGGCTTTTCACATGACATCATTAGTCATAAACATTTCATTTCATTTCTTTTCATCAAAAAGGTGTGGAGAGATCTAAATATGTGGGCAACACATTTAATTTTTCACCAGACTTTTTACAATACTTTTTAACACCCAAGAGTTATCATATTCATTATAATATTCTCATCATAAAATAAATATCTTCTCACACAGTAGAATTATTAGTAAAGATTCCAAGTACAATAGTCATTCATCTCGCCTTAATATCAATTATATAAACTATATATATCAAAATTCTCAATTATGAATAACACATTAATTAATTAAATGCCTCAATACCTTTTAAACAACCACAATCACGTACACAATTAAGTACTAACATTGTATACATATAGTTATCACAACAACTAACTAATATATAATATATTGGCTGCACTTTTGCTCAAAACTGTCTACGTATCCAAATCTTTCAAGATTGGAATCAAGTCTTCGTAGTTCTTATCAGCCACATAGTCAAAATCAAAGTCCATCAATACCAATATATATAATTGCATAATACCACATCAAATCTTTATTATATAATGACAAACATATTTATATAAGTTTCGACAACATCCTATTATTGGATTTGTCTACTAAGTTCAATATGTCAAAAGTCTGAAAAGTCAACAATCAAAAAGTCAATGGTCAACAGTCAAAGTCAACGATCAACAATCAACAATCAAAGTCAACGTTCAACAGTCAAAGTTGTGTTCAACAGACTCATGGTTCTTGGCTCATGGTTAAGGTCATGGTTCATGGTCATAGCCATGGTTCAAACCCAACTAACTAAAACTAAAGACTAAAACCCAAAAGATAACTAAAGACTAAAGCCAAAAGTCTAAAACAAAAACCCCGGCCCATGACAACTAAAATAGATTCACATAAATAAACACTTAATATGTTAAAGGCCCATCCCACACAAAATTAAGAACCGGCCCCTATAACTAAACCAAGCCTAACTAGAACAGATTCGGCCCAAAAACAAACTCTAACCAAAGCCCATCTAAATTAATAGAATCCGGTCCACTTAAAAATAAAAAGACCCAACACACAAAAATAATAGAAACCAGCCCAACAACTCAAGGCCCATCTAAATTAATAGAATCCGGTCCACTTAAAATAAAAGGACCCAGCCCACAAAAATTAATAGAATCCGATACGAGAGCAGGGTCTACTGGTATCGGCTCCACATTTACTTCCACCAACTCCTTGACTGTCGATATCTTTCGAATTTTATCCCATGCCAAGGTCACTGTGAATCTTTTAGAGTTCCCTATGGTCCACTGAGGACGATTTTTTAACTGTGAAATCGGATCTTTGATAATGATGGAATTAGGGGAGGAAGTAATAGAGTTCTCAAGTCTATGGTTCTATTCCTGCGAACCCACCAAGATTCAGCAGCATAAACGAGAAAGAGGCAGCCAGTTGTGGTGATGGAGTGGGCATCCTTACTTCAGAGACAACTTCTAATGGTCTACAGGTTTAACTGGAAAATTCCGAGCTGCCAGATTTGATGACATTAAAGTGTGGCAAAACTTTTGCCCATTGTCAACATGTACATTGAAGAGATGTAGATGGCTCTCTAGTGTGGACTCAAATGCATGCTCATTCATTCACTTGTGCGTTTGTTTCTAGTATACGTTAGTACTTTGGTTTTTGGTCTATGTTTCTCTTCCTTACAGTGTATTTCCCTATTATAACGTTCCATTGATGATATATTCTCTGGTTCTCCCTTTCATTGTGATACCTCTAGATTTTGAAAAATGAATGTCTTTTTGAACTGAGTTATCTGTCAGACGGGTACAAACACTTACAGAGATACCAGATTATCCCAAGCCGGTACTTTTTGTTATATTCTCCAGCAGTTCTAAAAGTTATTCTCTATAGATTGGAGATAAGATACCCAAGCATTCTTTATGTTTACCACCTTCTTTTACTTCACCGCAAAGGTGGCTAAGCGCCAAGGAAAAACAATAATTCTAGTGTGAATGCAGGTAACAGAAGTTTAGCAGATTGTGTGCTCATACCTACATTACTCTGGGATCTATAACAAAGATGATTCATTGAACTGAAACATACATCAATGAACGCTGAAAGACTACACCAAGGCAATTATTCATTAGCAAAAAAACATTTTGTCCTAAATGCCCCATTTTAAATAAATGGATAAGTTTGGAATCAAAAATTACAATCAAAACCTTAAAAACAAAAAATAACATTGTCATTATCATTCAACATTCAAAACCAGAACAAAACGTTCTGCATATCATCACATTCCGTCCCTAGAAACCGCAAACATCGATTCGATTCGTCAACAACCCTTTTCAAGCAATATACTAATTACACAAAACAACCCTTGTAAGAGCAAGAACAAGGCAAGACACCCCAATAAAAAACAAAGTAACAAAATCTCTTCCAGACCATCTTCTCACAATTTTAGCCTCAACCTTTAAACTCTTGGCCCTTCGAAGCGCGTCAACTTCCTTCAACAGATCAAACTCCACTCCTTTCTTCTTCAATTCCTCAACACATTTTCCCAGAAGCATCCCATCTTCTTTCTCTCTTTCCAGCAACTTCTCCATATGAGTTTCGACAGCAGTCTTATACCTTATAGCCCAAATTATAACCAATGAACACAGAAGAGAACAAAGAGATGGTATCCAAGATCTATGACAAGATTCAAAGTTAGGTTCTTTTGAACTGAAGAGTAGAAGAAGAACAGTTGAATGGAAAAGGAAGTAGAAGCAGTAAAGTTGGGTTATTTCTTTGCGAATGGTGTCGATTTGAGTTTCTTTAAGTGCAACACGAGAAAGTATTAGTTCTTCTTCTTTAAGCCATTGTTTGAGAAGAAGCTTGTGAGTTGGGCTTTCTGCAATTTGGTGAAGTGGATGTTGTGAATAATGTTTTGGGTGTTGTTCAGACATCATTTTGTTGAGAGAAATGAGGGGTGGTTCCGTGGTTTTAGTGAAGCAGAGCAAATTGTGATGTTTGGAGAAGAAGAAGATAAAATATGACCGTTTTATATTTAAATTTCAAGTTTTCTAACGGTCGGATCTGGGAAATAAATTTAGTTTCTGATATTACCCCTCTTTGTTTGAAGAAATGAGAGCATTCCCAATGTAGTGGACTATTATTCACCCTTCATGTAAGCAGTATTTTCTCTATTTTCCACCGTTTTAGTGAAAAACAAGGTGAGGCTGCCTAATGCAAAGATGAATATTAATCTCGGACGGGATGTTAGATTCCGTATGGACAAAATCGAAAAAACGCTCCGGACGGAATGAAACATCCCATTTGAAATTTTTAAAAAAAAACGAAAAAAAAGTCGAATGCGAGACGGAATGAAACATTATGTCAAAAAAAAAACACGAGACGGAATCCAACATCCCGTCCGAAGTTTACAACTCAACCACTATCTCGGTTGAAAGTTTCACCTTCGTTTTGACTTGGGAAAATAGTCACCACCATATTCACCTTTGCATTGGGAAAAAGTTTTGAACAAAAAAGAGGTGAATAAAGTCACAAACCCTCCATATCCACCTGCATTGGGAATGCTCTGGTTTGAGACTGGCCTCCATAACTTATATATTTTCGTTAAAACTTTCTTGGTTATATATATGGGATTAATAACAATGATACTAACTAATATGGGATTTGGATCGATTAACAATGCAGTAGTACTGTAGTAGTATTCTTTTCTCGTAGTATAAAACTATATATGATCTTACACAAATCACAAATGCATTAGGTAAATCCTAGACAAAAATAAATAAATAAACGTTTTAGTTGTATATTAGTAACACTTTATTGACAACATCTCAGCAGCTAATAAAGGAAAATGTGCGACTAGCATGCTGATAAGTTCACGACATTCAGATTGCTAGTTTTACTTACTATCGTGCAGCTAAGGTGCGTGGACTTTTATGCCATCAGCTGCAGAAAGGACTTAAAACAAGAAAAAAGAAAGTGCAATTGATAATGTTAGCCAAAAGGTATAGCAAATATTTACTAACAATCTGATATTGACAAGGCACACTTCTAGATCCATGGAAAAAAACATAAATGTTATAATGGTTCTTATCAAGTAAAGGGAACATCTAATTAGGAAATAACGATCATACCAGAGATTGATGGGGCCAAAATACCATCACTGATAAGCATACTAGTACCCAAGAGTACAGCTAGGAGTAGTAAAATGCGAGAACTGCAATGATTCTTGAAGTGCTGTTTTACTAATAAGCTTGTTCTTTTCCTTCACAGAATTTTCAGAATTGTAAGCAGATAAGTTACCTTCTGCGGCACCGGAAGAGTTCAGAAGGCCCATCTGGGAGTCTCGGCAGAGTAGTGAGTACAAAGCAAAGATTCCACCTGTTTTTTGTGAAAAAAAATCTTAGATACAAAGCAAAGTCTCTTCTCTCACTATTTTAAACAGTGAGTTGATTGCCCATAGACTAAGTATTGGGAAGTACTTTCACCATTGTCATCTGCTCCTAGAACAAATATTATATACTTGCAGAGAGGAATTAGAGTCAAAGTCCAGAAAACCAAAGAAAGTAACCCAAGGATCTCATCATCGTTGTCCTGAAGGCGTGTCCTCCTTGAGAATGTGCTTGTGAATACATAGACAGGTGAAATGCTCAAGTCGGCCAAAAACAACACCAAAGCTCTGATAGGCTCTCAACAGTGTGGTCGAGTAAGCTTTCTGCAAGTATGACAATATGTATCCAGGTTAATAAAGTAACTATTGCATATGCACAATATAATGATGAAAGTACTACAAAGAAAGTGGGAAATCAAGCAGTTGAACACCATAAACAACACCAAGAAGGATACTCTTCAATGGTTACAAATGCAAAAGTGCTTATCACAGTGCCACAGTAGTTGCCGGTTTTTATATATACCAATTAATATCGTTGTCCAACACAAGACCGTAAAAATTCTACTGCGAAAAGTTATGTGATCTATTGCTTATTTGCTTGCATTTTACTTGCATGTGTTTCTAGAGAAAACACATGCAAGTAAAAATACTAAAACATGTCGAAAATCTAAATGAAAAGAAAAGGAAGCAATGAAAAAATGAAAACTCACCAACCAAGATTCACGAGACTGGCTACCAGATTCAAGGACCATTCTCAAACGTCGAGAAACAAAATCAAATCCAATGTTCTCTAGCTACCTCTATAAAGCTCTTCTTTTGGAATTCACAGTGACAATGAAAAACATTCTCACTTCGTTGAAGTTAAAACAGAAGCTAGTTTTTGAGAGAGGAAAAAAACATATTTAAAGACAACCGGGAAAACCAACGAACTGGTCTGGGATAGTTCCAATGTAATACATGCACGTACTAGTACACTTTGAGTTCTAACTCTCCTGCTGACATTCTCTCACAACATTCTGCAAACTAAAAGATGGTGTGAATGGCAGTTCGGCTCACCCATAAATTTGTCCATATGTATCAGCACAGAATCAATTACAAATATATTTTTTGAGTGCAAATTCTTTGACGCATTTTTGAAAGACATCAAAAGTTGTATGTTAATTACAGCCAGAATAGCAGTTACTCAATTGGCAAAAACTTGTTTTCGACATCTCATTTATAAGGTAGTAATCGACATTTTTTTCAAGATGGTAAATTGAATACAAATAGGATCAGATATTACAATTTCAAATCTGTAAAAAGCTTCGCCTCAGGTGAATGAGCTTGATAGATGACGAAGCAGCAATATATCCAGAATGATATAATACTTCCAGCAAAGGGTAACATACATCAACAGCTAAAACAACACACGCTGGTATATTGGTACTTCGACCTGTAATTTTACTGAAGAACGTCTTCCAATGAACAAGGCTTCTCTTCCAATGAACATCTTCCAAATATTCCAAGCAGATTGAGCACGAGCAATGGCACATTTTAACATGATATTCTGAATAATTCTGCTGTTCAAGACTCTGGATCTGTAAAATAATTGGGGCTTTCACCCTCGTCCATATTTGCTGACGCAAAAGACTCGGTCGACGACTCAATTGTCGAAGGGCAAGAAGCACTATCATCAGAATCAGATATACCATCATGAATAATCATATGCCCTTCGTCGTTATCTGATGCTTCTGACCCAGATGTGCCCATGAGAAGCTTGTTGATTGCTGCCTTTGCAGTTTCCACAAACCATTCATCCTCTGGTAGCGCACTAGAAAACATAAAGTTTAAGTAAATTAATGTGTAAGCACAGAGAGAGAGAGAGAGAGAGAGAGATGGACCAGTACTTTTGTGGGTCAATGCCTCTGGCAGAGAACGTTCTGACAGCTCGAGCAATAATGGCAGAGGAACTCTGATGAACATTTCGGGATGGGTAGCCACCACAAACAGCAATTTCCACGATGAAGTGCATGTCAAGAATTAGCTGACAAATGAAAACTTGTGTCAAATTTGAGGCCGGAAAAGAAAAAGAAATGCAGTACAATCAACAAAATCTGCCAAATAAATCTTCATGTAATCCTTAATTCGAGTTTGCATTGCTCAGAGTGTAGAAAAAGCCAAACAACATAACCAGATAAACACCCTGATCTCTATCGATCATGCGCCACAAGTAAAGCTATGTAGCATTGTAGCCATAGTACGCAGTAGAAAAGCCTCCTATGCTTTCTGATATATTTCATGGTAATAGAAAAAGACTATTTCTCAAATGATAAGGGCAGCTCAAAATCCCTGGTGCAAAGAAGTAGATGTCCAGAGCAATTGTCTTAGAGGGGTATATAACGTTGGGACTACAATACTAAGATAACTATTATGGTCATGATTCTCCCAAAAGTGGATATAATTTTGGGGTCGATCATTGTAAACCAGCCAATATATCTACACTTTCTGGTATATCCTGTGCAGTTTAATCGGAAATGCGTTGCTAATGGTCCAGGACCGACTAGCGATTGGCCTAGTCGATCGGGGACTAATCACAATTAATGAAGAGATTCTCCCACACGGCCACACAATCTTTTTTCGGATAATTCTCTCGAACAAGAAGATTAACTAAGGTAAGAGTAAGGTGGTTTTGGGGGCTTTGCTTGTTATGGTAGCTGGTTCCACTACTTAAATACATACGATCAAAACATGGTTCACCTGAAGGTTTTATTGGATTTGACAAAAGAATGTGAAAGTATGAAACTATCCTCATGCTCAACGAGATCGGTAAGAAGTCAAAATTCAAAGAAGATCAATCATACTGATAAAAATAACAATAAAATTAACACACTGCTTCATGTTATGTTACAGAGAATAACTGAGTTATCAGAAGTGAGGATCATTGAGGAGGACAGAGATTTGTTGGAAAGATAACAGACCTGTTGCAATCCAAGTGGTTGTAGTTCACAAGAATCATCTTCAAACACATCCCAAAACTCTTGCTCATCAGATAACCACATTACCACAGTTTCTGTCAGCCTGGCAAGCAAAATTTTCTGTATCTTCTCTTTCCCAAGCAGTACATCCCCAGCAACTGTTGCCAACTGCTGCAATTTTGCAAACAATGCCTGCATACTTGCACAACCTCACTATTAGGGTGTAATTATCCTCAATTTGATTACCAGGGATTTACTTATTCTATATTTCATTTTTGCATGTCACGTTTTGGTAAAAATTAACTTGCATAATGGACATGGTATTGTATGTGATGAGTGGAATGATGACACGACATAATGGATGACTGCATTAACTGTGAGCAAGTATCACTACTATAATTTAAAGAGTGAAGACCATTATAGAGCATCTACAGCAACATAAACAATTCTAACAATAAAAAGACCACCGTAACTTCAGCTGACCAATTAAAGGAATAACATATGCACTGGAAGGCAGAGCCAGCCAGAATGATCTCTATCCCACTGAAATGATGACCCGTTTTGGGTAAGTAAATCCCTGCCCAAGTTTACCTAGGCCTCAAAAGATTGAAAACTATAAGAGAGATTGAATCACCTGGAATGGCAGTGAAGGGAGAGGGTGGGAGTCCCAAAATAGATCATTTCCTTTCCCGCTGAAATATATTTGTGCATCTAACTGCATTTTGCCTTCTCTCGAGTAAATGAAATTCAAAACATATTGCCGACAGAAATGATCTCTGAGCTTATCCAAGGAGTGCTGAAGATGGCGTCTCCAATCCTTGAAGTCTACACTATTACTCGTGGTAGGACCTAAGTTTTCAGAAGGCCCACTTCCTGGTTCTTTGCTTTCACTCTTCCCACTCCAAATTCTTGATACAGCCATTGGTAGCAAGTCATCAGCAACAGTGAAAGCAGTTCCCAAAAGTGAAAGTTGTTGTGCATCAGTTTCAACCCTGAAGTTTAATACTTCTTTATGCTCGGTGAGATTGTCATCTTCAGAGGGCCCAGGTAAAGCTTTAATTAAAGCATCGACATACTTATCAAATAGGTGAGAAATTCTGGTTAAAATAGTTCCTCCAAAATGAGTAATTGCAAATGGCGTGAGCTGTTCAACAATATCCTGTAAAGGAAAATTAACATCTATAACTTGGTATCGGAACATTAACTTTCCTGCTATAAATCAAAGACATTTTAGTTTGTTCTAATGTAAGAATAATAGTGAAAACAGTTCAAAACCCATTAACTTCTAAGACTTTTGCCAATACAGGCATAGACTGATATACACATGCACATAAGATTTTGCAATAGAATGGCCATAAACGCACATGGCCACATGCACATAAGATTTTGCAATAGAATCGCCATAAACGCACATGGCCTTATTGATGTACCTCTTTGGGCTGGGAAACATAGAAGTTGATGCTGTGAGGGCTAATGCTTTTAATATATGGCAAGCGTGTGCATCAGCAAGTGGAGTTTAATATAACAGAAATTAAATAAGTTCTTCCAGCGCAAAAGATAATTTTGTTACAGCAAACACATACAAATGTGCAGATATGTGAGTCAAGGTCAGATTTTCTTCATGGGAACTCAGTTTTATTTGCAAATGTGATAGAGCACAAAGGTACCTAATTTAAATCTCCATGGACCATGGCTACAAACTAGATATGTAAAATGTATGTAATGTAAAAACTAAAAAGATGTCAACTTACTCTAACAATGAACATGAATCTTGTTCCACTATCAATAACCGCATTATCCGATGATACCATGGGAGACAGAGGAGACATGGTGTGAGGCGACAAGGGCAAGGCTCCATCATTTCCTTCCAAATCAAGGACCATTCTTCTAGCTCGCCTAAAATTCATCTCCAGAACCTCTTCAAAATAAGGGCGTAAAAGCGCCTTAAGCAATTTATCAAGTTTCAGGCCTTGTGATTCCAACGTTAAGCAGTGACTAAAACTAGCCTGAACACAAATACTTGCTGACCGTAAAGCAGAAACCATCTCAGATGGCGGTGCATGCTCTTTCACCAATCTTACAAAAGACTCCAGTTCCCATTCTGCCCACTGCAAATTTCTATTTGTATAAGCAGGTGTGTCACCAAATATCAAATGAGATTCCTTCACCATCAACAAGATTGTTGAAAATACAATTTTGGAAAGAGAAGCAGAATACGTTTCAGGATAAACTGAACATGATGGAAGGAACAGCTCAATGTTCTTCTGAAGACGAGATCCATATGCTTTCAGCAGTATCTGATGTGCCAAAGTACCTTTTCCAATTTTGAGTAAACTAGATAAAGCTTTCTTAAGTTCACCAATGCCAACAGATGGCTGCTCACTGATCTCAACAAGTTGATCCATGAGCATTGCTTTCCTTTGCAGGAAAGCCGACTTATATGAGGAGGTTTTGGTAGATGAGGTACCTTCTGCGACATTCAGCTCAGGTGAGTTTCTTTCTTCCGCATTTAGAGACTCCAGCGCTTCTTCAACTTTATGCTCAGCCAAGAGGACATCAATATTCTCCAAGAATGTCAACTTGTGATCTTCTAACTCAGTAATCACTGGATCTTGACGTTGAACTGTTTGAGAGTCTTCTTCCGCTTCTGGACTGTCAGAATCATCTTGGTTCCATTCTTCCAACTCACGGAAAACACCACTCATCAAATCCTGTACAAGAATACCTTGAGTTGACACATGCTTTTGTAGTTCAATTAACTCGTGCTCCATCTCTACAACCTCTTCTGATATCCTGCATGCAATTTGTACGCCAGTGACATACACTGTTTAATAAAATGGATGTGAGAGAAATTTAATATTTCAACCTAATTACTGGACTATATAAGATGCAAGGAACATCCTTTATAGACCATAATATGATGCTTCTCTGGAACATGGATGGACAGAAATGTCAATATTCTTGGGCCTGGCTAGTCTTACAAGAGCCATAACTCTCTGCAGATTGGTCTAGTAAGAACGCAAGAAGAAGCTCAAGTTGTAGCAAATGCTCCTATCACGTCCCACAATCCCCTACCATTAATAATAGTATTCCCTCTAAAAACAAAATGATCAGGGCAACCCGCAAAATAAAAAACAACAAATCAAAGCAAAAACAAAAAACTAAGATCTCAGTGTAGAGTGTATCCTTAAATGGGAGAAGAGATTTAGCAGACCACTGTCACGTGTTATCAATTAAAACCTAAGATGGCTTACTATTGTTTCCGTTTTCTGTAATTTATTTGCTATACCAAGTAACTTATTCTCATTGACCATTTTCATACCTATCAGTCAACAACTACATAATACAATTCCCCAGCTAAACACATCAGTATTTATCAGTAGTCAGCTTCCAATTTCACATATCTGAATACATTGTCATTTTACGTACCTGAATTCACAGGATATGAGTTCCAGCTATCTACATTTTGCAATTAATGTTTCTTGTAAGGAATATTAGCACTTGTTTAAATATATTCTTATCTAACACTGATTAATCATAAAAGACCAAGAGCAGGTTCAGGTATGAGTTCCAAGTTCAAGGAATATTTTCTATCTTTGAGTTTCTTTTACCTCCTAAAATCTCGTGGATACAAACTTCTCTGTATTTGCAAAAGGACCAAGACAAAATTTGATCACCAAATGTCCAACCACCTTGCAGTGGTTCCAGAAGTTAGGGCCTTTTTACCAACAATATACTCTTTGCAAGGTTGATGTAAACCACATTACTACTAGCATATTATTTCAAACCTTTAAATGTGCAATGACTTGTGTAAATACCTGTGATCTATTCTCCTTAAACATAGAAATTGCATGTATTACCTCAGGAATGCAAGATACTTGGACTGCATATTCCCACATAAATTTTCCACTGCATCCTTGAGGTCCAAAAGCTCACAACATAACTTTCTAATTCTCTGCACAAAAAAAAAGAAACATACACACTTCACAATGAAATTGCATAATAAAAAGTGTAGTTAAGCTGAATTGAAATGCTTGTCTTTAATATATCACACTTATAAAAAAAAAAAACCAAACTTGAAATAAAATGCATCTAAACTATTCAAAATGAAGATTTATATGACAAAAGAAAGAGCCCCTTTTGGTTATTTCATGTATTGAAGTTGAAATAATGAGTGGGCCATTTCAAGAAAGAACCTTTTCAGTGTTGGATTGGTAGATGGAGTTAACTTTGGATTGTGGTGTGATCCATTCGTGTGTTGGGAAGTCTTCTTCTTCTTCACTGCTCTCCATCTCTCTCTCTTGCTCACAACACTCAGTGTTGAATGAAGAAGAAGAAGAAGAAGAAGAAGAAGATGGAGTTTTTTTAGGACAAGCCTCAAAATCTCATCTGATATATCGAAGTTTTATATTCAGTTCAAAATTATCGGTTTTCTCGATATTTACGACTATAATTTGAAATATATCGATATATTATATTAGTATACTGCATAGCCGTGGGAGCGTGAGCGGAGCATAACACTTCATTGGACTAAAATACGATCTTATCTTATTATTTAACTATAAATTTTCTTTTGAAAAAAAAAATTTATCACCAGTTGGACTAAAATTAAAAGACTTTGAAAAAAATTCAAAATGTTCAGATAAAAGATTAGGCAAACCACGTAACCATGTTTATTTAAAAGATTGAAATACTATGTTCTATTAATAGGAAAGTGATTGACAATTTCAAAGCTGTGAAAGTTTTAAAAGAAGAGGCCAATGCTAACTTTGAATCCATTGAAATGTTACTAAGTGAAATGGCAAAAGAGAAACCGAGGCGATTTTCATATGGAGATCTCAGAACTGTTACATCAAATTTCTATTTTAAAGTGGCTCTGGTTACTATGGAACTGTCTCTGGGCATGCAATTACCAGTCGAGGGTCTAACAGAGAGTAAATTTAATATTTTTTATTCGTAAATGTCAAAATTTCTTGATATTTACGACTATGATTTGAAATGTATTGATATTTCTCGATATATTATATTATCTTTTTTTTTTCTAGGTTGTTTCTTTTGGTTAACTGTTAACATCAATTACTTTGACTAATTTTATATAAGTGAAGATGGTCGTATTCTTGTATGCATAAATTTATTGTGCTTGTTATTCTCTCAATTGACAAAAAGAATGACTATGAGATATTTTGATGCACACTTTTCTGCTTGTTTGAAGCTTATAAAAAGATTACAATGGTTACAAATAGTCCCACGTTCTTATAGGCTATATATATAGCAGCATTGCAGCAGTATGAGGCTTAACCGCTTAAGACACACTAATTTATGGAGTGTATTCTTCAAGACTTCAACATTTCAACCTACAAATTTCATCTGCAAGCACATCATAAAGTTATTGAAAATATTCAGATCACCATTCCTATTAAACCAGATAAACATTGAAAATAGGAAAACATAAATAATCTAACAAAATAGTAAGTATTACTAATTTACTACCTGCAGAAGCGATATTGAATTCTGCTAGCCTACAAGTCTACATGATATTAAGATAGTTATGAGGTGAACTCTTTCATGTTTATCATCACTAGCTGACAGAAAGAAATAAGACTCAGTCAAACAGTGACCCATGGTCAGAGCTCGAACCATTCTAAAATTCTAATTGTATATGTAAGCACTAAGACATCCAAAATACCTGCTAAGAACAATCATCATCCAGTTTAGTTTCGCAGATAGGTTCAACAGATTCTAAGAAAACAAGTTACATAGTAATCTTCTTTCAGATATATTAGCAATATGAAATGAAAAACATGGAGGTTTACAAAGAAAGAGGAATGTATGTTAGTTTGTTCATCCTTTCAGAGATATGGAAACTTGTTAAAGCTATGTGTTGGGGAACTGAGTGAAACAGAGTCAATTCTACAACAAAACTGATCTATTCAGTAAAGCAATACCACAAACCACCTCCAGGGACGGAACCAGGATTCTAACTCTGGAGGTGCGAGTAGTGGAACTTCTGAAAAAAAGGGTGCAGTAATAGAACTTCTTAAGAACTTTCTGGGTGCAAGTCCTTATTGTTTGGGCATACTTCTAGCAAGTTCCTAGTACAGTGGAGGAGTTTTTTCCAATCTTTGGGGGTGCAGTTGCACCCCCTTAGATCCATCCCTGACCACCTCTCAGCTCTCTCGCTCTCTCCTCTATTCTTTTTCTGTCTCTAGATGTGTAAACTGATGCAACAACACAAAGAAAGAATCAGCATACCAGTAGACACGCCCATACCACCAACATCATATGTGATGATGCTTCTGCAAACACTTTTGCTAGCACAGTAGCACTGACTAATTCTCTCAACTTACTTAGCTCTCTCGTGACAGACTTGGGTTGGCCCTTCATAGTGACATATTGGACACTCAAGTGTGAACAATCTCTCTCCTCCTCCGTTTACTTCTTCCCCATATAGAATCTTCTACCTTCATCTTTCAACAACTACCTATACTTTTACTATAAGGGTACATAGCCTACATCTTCTTTTTTTTCCGTAAGTTGGATTATCGGAGGTTTAAGATACTCTGCAATTCTTCTTTTTTAAATTTGACAATAACACAGCACAGCCCACAACAAATTTGTATAGCTTAGATGTTACTTGCCGCATCCCACCAATCAGGTTGATTTCCAGGATGAAAAACTTTAAATCAAACTTTTGATCGCAAGCTGCTCTTCATTCTTCATCAAACTTTTCAACAAAAAGGATAGAAAAGCATGTTCTTAAATTTGGTGATTAAATTCCAACATATCGATTTCATTAGGGAATTACTGTGTTATTAAAACAATGAAGAAGACATTGTTCGTAAGTCAATGATTGTTGTCGAAAACAGTAACGGTCTAACTCAAACGTAGAGAACCCTAGGAATCCAACCTAAAATTAGTTTCGACTTCAAGTGTATATAACCCTTTCGATTATCTACATTCTACATTGTGGGGAAAACAAAAATGTATGAAGGTCCACTTTTGCATATGTAATCTGCTCATCAATATCTCTAAACATTCTCGCTACAATTTGTCCACATTGCTCTCATACCATCTTTAAGGCATTACACACAAAATTTGTATAGAAGTTAAACCATATTCAATCACAGCATACAAGACTATCATTGAAACTAAATAAACCATGCTTTGAAAGAAGATCAAAAACCATCTATTCTTCTTCCTTCCATTTGTTTCTAACAATTACAACCACATTAATGTAATAGTTTTTGCATTATTAAAATATCCAAAAAAAAAAAAAATTACCAGATGCTATCTTCTTCTTTTGAAGCTCATGATATCCTCTTCTTCACTCAAATTATGACAAGACACTCTCTTCCCTCCTCTACAAACACCATTCCTCATTCTCAACTCTACATTATTAACCCCTAACGCCAAATCCATCCCAAACTTAAACTTCACTTTGGGACGCTTAACCGGCAACAACTCCTTCTTCTTTTTCTCCACATTCACTCTCTTCCTCTCAACATTCCCATCCACTAAACAATCACAAACATTCTTCTCTTCTACAACAACTCCAAACATCTCTTCTCTACAAACCTTAACATCAACATCTTTATAAGTACTAATATCAGGAAGTCTTGGCACCCAAGTAGGAAAATGTGAAAACCTCAAAACTTGATCACCCCTTACATCAAAATCCATTCTTTTACACTTCCCTCTTCTCGGTATCGGTTTTGCAAAAGGAATTTCATCAATTGCGTCAACAAAAATCATTATATCATTCAAAACACTAGATTTTAATAAACCATTCTTTAAATTTGAACAACCTTTAAACCCTTGAACAAAACTCATCTCTTCAATTGCATAAACAATGTCAAAAACATTACTTTCTGTTCTTCCACTTGAATTTGCACTTAAAAAAGCTGTTTTTGAGAGGGTTTTGAGGTAATGAGTTAATATGTTTGATAGTGCATTTAATGCTGATGATTGGGTGAATTTGAAACCAACTGATTGACATATTTGAGATACTGAAATTTTTGCTATTGTTGGTTGGAAGTTTTGAGGTGATGATGATGAAGTTTCTTTCATGGTGGGAGGTTTTTTTTTTTTTGAGGGAGAAAAAAATTATGTGGGGAATCGAACTCTAGACCATTTTATTTTACTGGTTTAGTTTGGGCCTAAATTCGTGTTGGGTGGGTTTCATATCGTGTCGCTAACCGGGTCACGAAATTAGGAGAGCAAACCCAAAAAGACCCTTTTGGGTCATTTAAGGGTTGACCTCAAACCCGAACCCATTCAAATAAATGGGTTGGTTTTCAAGGGTCAAACATGTTAGCGTATATAACCGGATAACCCGTTAGTATACCCGATTAGTTCCCCGGTCCAATAGATCGGGTCATCAGATAACCCGTGAAGTTTTGTTTTAAGTCCTTAAACATATTTATTAATATTTTATTAAATCTCATAATCCCAATTAAGACAAAAAAAAAAATACTAAACAAACAAAATGAAACAACTATATAGCCAAAACAAAAACATAACCAAACTAAACAACAGATATATAATATTATAGATTCATTAAATAAAAAATATATTATTAAATAAACATCAACTATTACCCGATTATATAAAAAATAACATTTTCGTTTTTTTTAAAAAATTTCGATTTATTTAATATAAGGGTTCAATGTTAATAACGATCATATATTTGATTGAATGAATCTATAATATTCTATATGTTTTTGTTGATCCTTCTAAAAAGTTGTTTGATTTTTTTTTTTTTTTTTTGCAGATAATTGGGATTATGAGATTTAATAAAATTTGGAAACATATATATTTTAAATATTCTTTATAAAAAAGGTCATAAGGTACGGGTTGATGGTTACCTATTTAGGAACTAATCGAGTATACTAACCGGGTGGCTTAGCGGGTTACCCATTGTGTGACTCGGGTTAACCCAACCCACAAATTTGACACGGTTTAGTAATTGGGTTAAACGCGACTAAAAGCCTTTTTTTTTCCTCCTAAACGTGACCCGAGTATGACACGATACGAACCCGACCCAACACGACCCATTGCCACCCCTACTAAATTCCACATTGCCGACACACCATATATATTTTACCATGGGCTAGGTGTCAAGGTGAGAGCTTTCCACGAAACTTGACCCAAGTGGTGAAGCCACCCAACCTTAAAGTCTTCCATGTTCCTATGTTTGTTTTGTTCATTTACTTGTCTTAGAAAATGACTTTTGGTCTAAGCAATCTTATCCAACAATCATTTACAAGAAACAGTAAGTCTCTTTGTTACCTTTTTTGTTCTTTAGCTGTTTTTTTGGTTATTGGAATGATAACAACATGGTATGATTGTTACTTATTATTATTATGTATGTATATTGTGTTGTACTACCCCTTTTTGTGATATAGTGTACAATATTGAATTGGGTATTGATAAAAGTTAGTTATGACTTCTGTTGGATCTTGGGTGGTTAGTGATTGTTGTGAATTTTGGGTGGGTTCTTGTTGGGATTATGTGGAAATGTAACCTCCAGTTTTATGTATGTAGGATCTGCTGCATTGTGCTTGTTTAGTAATGCATTTAGGCTTTGGTGTAGCTTTTCAGTGTCTGCTGAATTAGGAGAAGAAAAGGGTGGGTGGCTGTGAGGGGGATCGGGGAGCGGGATGTTCTTTCTGAATTAGAAACTTGGAGGACTGTTTACTTATTACTCAGCGTTTTTTTGTTTGTGTGGATGTTATAGACACTTAGCTAGAAACTTGGAGAATTGTTTCAGTGGATTTTGGTTTGTGTGTGCATTTGATATGGTTTTGTACTATGCTTGAAGACTGTTTTCTGCATTAGTTTTGTTTGGTGGGTTTATATTGATTTCTTTGCTGTGCTTGACTTTTCTACCTTCATGGTGATACAAGGCAGTTGATCTCTGTAAGGAAAAATGACGGAGAGCAGTAGTATTGCGTGTGAAAGTTCTTCCTCTAGTTTTAATAGCAGCCTACAAGATACAGAAGACGATAAAACTATAGCGAGCATCTTGGCGGAAGAAAATTTTGCAGAGAGTGGCAAGCTGGGAAAGCGGCTATCTCATTTGGATTCCATCCCTGTAAGATTGCAAATGAATTATTTGTTTTTCTCAAATAAGATGATCATAATTTCCACATGCCTCTTTCTGTGAGTCGTTTCGTCTAAAAAAACTAGAGTCAAGTTCTGAAGTTGTGCCTTTCCAGAAACCACCTGGAGAAACAGCAAAGGCAAGTAAGCCAGCAAATCCTATTTTATACTTAAGGTGGCATATACCTTTACTGTTTCTCCAACTGGCTGAATGTCAAGTTTGCAATATTGGTTATAAGGGCCTCTTTTAAGGCTAATTACTTAATGGATCTTGTACTCTTCATCCATAATTCAAACTTTACTCCGCCTTGATTGTTTCATCATGCAAACAGTCCTGCAAAACCTTGAAAGTTATTTTCCTGATGGATAGAGCTTTATGGAAGAAAACGTACAACCTATCTGAACAACTTCGTCAACTCAACTGGTTCTATCGTTTTTAGGAAGATTTAATGTGTATATCCACTTACTATGCTGACTGCACTTGCATTTAAGTGCCCACATGCACTAATGAAGAGTCATGTTTATTCATTTATTTGGACTTTGAAGAGTTGTGCAGTTCTCTTCTATGGAAGTTCATTACTCATTGTTTTGTTATATTGACAGCACACTCCTCGAGTCAATGGGGTAATTCCTGATGTTGATGATGCAACATTAGATCATGAGCGACTGTCGGAAAGGTTTTGATTTCCCTTTTTAGAACTACATGTACATTTTATAATGTTCTTGTTGGGTGGAGATTTTGGAATAATATTCTCTTTATGCACATGTTGCATCATTATTAACTTTCACTAAACATCTAGCACATCCGCACTATGAAGCATGGACACTGACCTGACGCATAATTCAAAAAAATAGTAATTCAAAAAAATAGGACACGGATACGTCATGGAATTGGACACGTTAAAAAAATATATATATATATTTGAAATTTAACATTCTCCATCAAATTTTAATCAAAATATGAACATTAGTTTTGAGTATGTCCAACTCTAAAAGATTAAACAACAACATACATGTCCAATAATGCAAGCTAATGCCAACGAAAGAAATAACAATTACAGAAGATTTGTAACAAATACATGTAAAAAGGACTTGCAATCATCAAGTGCAGTCGTGCATTGTGCCTCATTTTTCTTATTTCAAGAGTGAAATAAAACCCCTACCAAGTTGTGTCTACTTTTAAGTATTTTAATCACTTTTTAAAAAATAAGAATAAAATATAGAAGTGTCCCCTGTGTGTCCACGGAGTGTCGCAAATTCTAAAAATTATTTAATAAATCCAACACTCCAAATCAAGTATCGGACATGTGTCAAGGAGTGTCAGTGTCCGATACGTGTCCGACCCGGATACGTTGCTCCTAGAGGAGTGTCCATGCTTCATAGTATCCACACATGCCTTTGAAAATTGGTTATACTTCTTTGGAAGTTTTGCAGCTTCTTAGATTTATCCAAGGCTGCAAAAACATACAAAGAAGCTGAATTGCAAATATCACTTCATTCATTTCTCTTGTTGGATTTCATTTACTTAATAAATTCAATAAGCGTATATAATCTTATCCAGTCCTCAACCATCTATATTTCCTATCAGATTGACTACGTATGGTTTGGCCGAACTTCAAATTGAAGGTGATGGGAATTGCCAGGTCTAATAAAGATTCAGCTACTTATCTATTTTGTATTTATAAGCCAGATTTCTTATTATCTTTTGCCCCCCTGGTTTGGGTTACTATATTTCTACTATGTTATTCAAACAGTTTCGAGCTTTAGCAGATCAGCTGTTCCGAAACCCTGATTACCATAAACATGTGCGGAAGCAGGTTGTGAAGCAGGTGTGATGCATACATCTCTTGTCATACCTTTACTATTCATATACATTTTTCTTATTAGTAAAACTTTTTATTTAGGAAGTGAACATTAGATTTAGTGAGAATCAAGTCCTTGAAAAGTAAATGTAATAGAACTCAAATAGATTTTCGCCTACTTAGGATATGTGAGAGATCAATATGGCAAGATTTCATACATATATATTTTGGATGGTATCATCTCATTTGTAGATGTATACATAAAGAAGAAAGAGTTGTAAAGTGTAAATCAATAATAGATACGTATCAATAATGTTATGGTGGAACTTAAGAATAAAGTGTTGGTCTTACTTTTAAGAGCACATTGGAAGTAGTTTGGTGTTTATTTTCATTTTTTTTTTAATATTATTTGTTTTATTATTATTTTTATATACATATATAAGTTCTGTTTCAAGTCACAAAGAAGCTGTATGTATACATTAAAAAAAGAACAGAAGTTCATTGTCAATTCGAATATGTCTCAAGTGTGATATCCTGTTTATAAATTAAAATGTTCATCAAGGTTAAAAAATACGCATCTTAGCCTTGAGGCACTCTGTCTCTGTGAGGCTTGAGACTTAATTATTATTGTCTTTTAAAATTGAACAAATTTTCCTACAAATAAGGTTATTTTGTCATTTGAACAAAGATTGAGGGTGGCGCAAGGAAAAAAGTTAAAAAAGAGGAAAAAAGGGGTTAAAACTCAGTTTTTTGGATGTTCTATTACTCTACCATTGAGGCTTCAGCCTCAGTGACTCATATATGAAAAGGCTTAAGGCGAGCCTCAAGGCGTAATCCTTAGGCTGTTTTACAAAACACTGATGTTCATGGACACGGATGAATTGATGAAACCAGCAAAACTAACAATATCCAGTTTTCATTTTTTTTTCATTAATCATGAAAAGTAGATTCTTTGGTGAGAGAAATGTATACTAATTTTCCAGGGTACATTTGTTTATTGACATCTTGCATCTTCTCTGCTCGTTGCCATGTGTTTTAACCTCCAATGCGATACCATCTCTAGTATTATGTGATTGTCTATGGCCCTTCATTATACTAATGGAAGTGAACTTTCATTGTGGCTCTGATCTTTTCACTTGTTAGTATTGACTTGTTTATCTTTTGTTGTGCAGCTAAAGCATTGCAAGCACTTGTACGAAAGTTATGTTCCGATGGACTATAAAAGTTACCTGAAGAAGATGAAAAGGTTTGACATTTTTTGTTTAGGATTTGTGGATTTCTTTGTGCAAGCTTTATTGATGTTCTATGCACATTCTCTGCAAAAACATGTATTGCAACATCTTGGTGACGATTTTTGGATAATTTTTTTTATGCCTTCAGATCTGGAGAGTGGGGAGATCATGTTACTCTACAAGCTGCCGCAGATCGGGTAATTTTCTGTTCATCTGCCAACAAATTCAAAATATTCCACATTGATTTGTTTCATTGTCCTACCTATTTGTATAATCATTCTTTTATCTAAAGAGATTGTGTAAATGATTTGTTGATTGAGTTCCTATTGTGAATGATGCTTGCAGTTTTCCGCAAAAATCTGTTTGCTCACCTCCTTTAGAGATACATACTACATTGAAATTGTTCCCAAGGAAAAATCTCCTTCCAGGGGTATGGTTATTAACACCATTTTGTTCTTCTTCATTACTCTTGTTCCTGCATCATTTCGGTTTTTCTTATCTTGCTTGTCTGATTTTCATCTTGCATGAACTGAATCAATGTTTCAACAACTTATAGGATTTGTTTTCTAAAGGATTCATAACTGTTTTTTCGTTTTTGTATGATTGTAATTGTTTTGGTAGACGTGTTGCCGGAGGTCATTGGCCAAAAGAGTGAAAGAATCGTAGATAAATTAGTCTCCCGTTTCAATTATAATTTCAGCAGTGTCTTCTTTTTAATCAATATTGATGGTAGAGTACTGGCTGGCTGCTGGGATGTATGTCATGGGCATGTACTCGCCTTGAAACTTTAATACTAAAGAGACGTGTAATAATTCTTAGATGTTACTCTTTCATCATCATTTACATCCCGAATAGGCAAACTTTATAAGAATTCTTTTGCCTCATTCTGGCCTTCACAAAATGCAAATTACCTGATGTGAGTTACTTCTAAAATTTTGTGACCCAAAAAGTGGTGTTATACCTTTACCGAAACCGTGTATTTCAATGCAAAACGGTGTTAATGGGCATGATAGTTTTTATTAAGTAGGGGAAAGATAGAAATTTGGTCTTCTGTGTCCAATACCAAATTTTAATAAATATATTTTGGTATAGTCGATGATGATCTAGTTCTTCATTTCAGTGCTTTGGCTGAGCTTTTGGAGTGAAGTACACTACAATTCGCTTTATTCAAATGGAGGTGACAGGCTTCTTCCACTTTACTTCTGCCTTCTCTTTCACTGCTTCCCATTTCCCCCTAATATCTGCATACATAAAAGAAACCAATCTTTGGTTTGTTCACAGATGTTCCTTCTAGAGCTCCACGAAAAAAGCA
Organism: Coptis chinensis; assembly: GCF_015680905.1. Taxonomy (NCBI): domain Eukaryota; kingdom Viridiplantae; phylum Streptophyta; class Magnoliopsida; order Ranunculales; family Ranunculaceae; genus Coptis; species Coptis chinensis. The sequence goes on from NC_141464.1 coordinate 84,969,138, forward strand.
TTGGCTCTTCTAGGCTGTTCAATGCCTTGTCTCAAGACGTGATACATGTAAGTGAACCCTTTCTCACTTTTGACAGGTTTAACACCAAATTCACTGCTTCACTGGTGGCACATGATCTTGTTTGAATTGAGACTATTGGTGTATATTAATTTTACATTAAAAAACAATTGCCCATATACATCTTAATTTGCAGAAAGCAGCTCGGACTGTACATATTCATTTCTGAATGCCCATCCTCAAAGCTTCTTAGTTGTTCCACTATCAATATCAGCTCTGATCGAATATGAGGTTATCGCTCAAGTAGTTGATGGTTTGTTAAAGGATGATATCTTCATTTAAGGCGCAGCATTTATGTACTGAGAAATATTACTAGTTGCAAAATGTGCGAGGATGTTATTTTAGTGTTGGTAATGGATGTGTATATCGACCAGGGAGAAATACATTTGTCCCTTTGTAGTGCTTCAGAAACTTATAGCCAGTTGTGGCCAAAAATCTGTATATTGTAAATTCGTTGGAGTTGAACATTAAACTTCAATATTGTTTTGAAGTTTGAACTTACAATGTAACGAAAGATTATTTGGATACTTGGGAAAGTCTCAGCCAAAAAGCATTTCTACTAAGCTGATCTGCCCAAACGTGAGAAGTCTTTTTAATTCGTCAGTTGTAGATATTACATCATGCACTTTGAAAACTTCAATTCCATAAAAGAAAAGGGAAATACTGAGCTCAACCTCGTTAAAAGTGTCAAGTGTGCAAGAGCCCGAGTTGTTAGCAACTGCCAACTGAAGTGGCTACTGCACTGGCAAAGAAGCAGGTGGTGAATCTTTTCTGTTTTAAGGGGATACCAAATGTGATGTAGGATATGAACCTATCACACCGCTCCATCAAAATTTGTTGCCAAGGCATGTAAAGCTGAGTCCAATGGTGTATCACCCTCTATCTCCATTCCACCAAAAACAGTGTTTTAAGGATGGAGAGTCAATTTTGGTGTCCAATGGTTTGGACCGGTGTCCAATAGTTTGGACCATTTTACGCCATTTCAAGTGGTGCCGTTTGGATTGGTGGGGGGACACAAAACAATTGACTCCATTCCACGCCATTTCAAGTGGCGCCGTTTGGGTTTTTACAAACCACCCCATTTCAAGTGGCGTGAAATACACTCTTTATTCCCCAATAACACTTTCTATATATGGAGAGTTATATTGAAATAGAGGGGGAGACCAGAGCCACTATCTCCATTTTGAGTGAATGGAGAGCCATTGCACCCAGCCTAAGAGTTATTTGCTCTTGAAAATGGTTCATGTGAGGTGGTAGTTTGAGTCTTTGAGACAATTGAGGGCATCCCCAGTGGTGCACAGTGCACTCAAATCTCACTTTTTGCTATATTCGATATTACCATTAGGAATGAATATGGCAGTCGTTGTGCAGCAGATGTCTCTAGCCGTACGGCTAATAGATACCCGCACGGTTGGTCAAAAACTCAAAATTTGTTGATTCAAAACACACCAATCGTAACCTTGTGGGTACGTTTTCTTTTCACTTTGCTTGCTCAAAATTCCTTTTAGCAGCGAAGATCAAGATACAACTGGATTTAAGAGACTTGGATCAAGTATACCTTAATTATGGTTTGAACTTTGTACTTTGGACTATGGACTTGATTAAACTCCATATGTATCCCATCTACTTAACTTGTGCACCCTACATGTCGTAAGCCCCAATGACCCCTCCACAATTCCACTTTAGTTAAATTTTCTCTCTTGGAGAGGAACAATTAAATGTTGATAATAAGAGAATTCAAAGATAAGCTTTTCAGGGTTGAAGTAAGGTATGTTTCCAATACCAAAAATATATAATGATAAGTTGATAACTTGGCAGACCAAGAACCATGGGCAGGAAGTTGTCACAACTCACAACTACTTTCGAGGATAGAAGTTGTATTTATTCTTGTTTTTTTTCCTTCCTTTTAACTTTGGTGTATGGGAAGTGGGAACCTTATTCACCAGCATCAAGCCATCATCGCAATCACTTTCCTTATGTGTCGATGGTCAGGGTCATAGAAGAAAATCAACCTTTGAATCTGTTGGGTCCATAGCTTCTTATTTATACAAAAGAAAAGTTCAAATAAAGAGAGAGTGTGAAGTGTTATAGAGATTCTCCCGGAATGGGGTATGAAAAGGAATGAGGGGCCACACGTGGAATAATATACTGAAAATATATAAGTGCCCCACAAGTCAAGGTGCTGCAATTGCCCTAGAAAGGAGGAAGCACAACTACACATGATCCCCCTCTGTCCTTTCCCTCTCACTCTCTATCTCTTTATATGTTCCATTTGACTATGTCGATTTGTTTGAAAACAAAAAGATTAGCACACTGCACACCTAGCTTGAAGAGCACATTTATGGACATCCCACCTTTTAGATGCCATATTGGAATACTCCTTTTTAGTTTAACAATGTTACTAGAGAGGACTATTTAGGTTGGGTGCAATGACTCTCCGTTCCTTAAAAAACGGAAGGAGTGAATGTGTTTTTCTTTCTATCTCAATATAACTCTCTATATATAAAGAGTGGTGTGGTTTATAAAAACCAAAACGGCATCACTTGAAGTGGCATGGAATTGAGTCAATTATTTTGTGTTTCCACCAAGTCAGAAACTAATTATGATTAAAATTGTTTTTTGTGTCCCACCAATCTAAATAGCGCCACCTGAAGTGGCGTAGAATAGTCCGAACTATTGAACACCAAAATTAACTCCCCATCCTCAAAACACGGTTTTTTGTGGAATAGAAATAGAAGGTGGAGGCACCATTGGACTTGTCCTTAGTATTTACACATCGACTCGTACCGCTTAATACTACTTAACCTAGCTTAATCTAAATAATAGGAGTCTTACAAAAGAAATGTCTAAACCTATATATATCACCAGATTAGTGTTTTCTGTAGATAGTCAGTGAAGTTAACATCTTGTCAAGGTAGTGTGATTTTAAACGTATACACCCACCAGATGGGTTTATAGTTGGTTGTACCTTTTGGAATTAGGAGGTCGTGGGGTCAAGTCCTATGACATATAAATCACCTAAATGGTCCATACTGTTCTGCCTACCAATTAATGTGGTGGCCTTTCATGGTCTTCCAACCCTTGTACAATCCCTCTCCCACAAGTCCACAACCCAAAAAAGCAAAATAAAGTTAAATGAAAAAATTATGCAGGATATGTGAGCAATTTTAAGTGTGGTAGCCTGAGGGGGGAAATGAAATTAAAAGTAATATAAAATCCATCAATAGGATATTATGTTGCACTTTTAAGGGTGGTAGTTTAAAGTTGTGCTCTCCAAGCAAAATATCAAATCTTTTTTCAAACTTGAGTATCAATAAACTATGAACATTCCCACTCATCATAAAAGGTGCATGTATATATCTTTTACAGTATAAAAATCTACATGTGAAGTGTTGGTTGCAATCCAAGTCACGCACTCCTTTCTTTTTCTATACTTTGAGGTTCTTTTGATATAGGTCATAAAATAAAGTAACTTGATGATACGGTTGGGTTGATGGGAGCAATAATAGAATGAGTGGGAATGAGGAAAAAGAGCGTTGTCAATGGAGAATCCATCCATCCATCTACCACATCCACACAACCTTTAATGGCACATTTGCTCTCTTTGCTTTTACTTCTTTTTAAAATTTTCTCTTGTTGCAATAATTTAGAAAGTGATGTAGGGGCATAACCATGGCAAAGTGGGGGATGCTGGGATGCTGATGGAATCATATTAATTTTCTTTTCTCCCTATGTCTTGTATGTCTTGTGTTCGTACAACCTTGACTCATACGGCAATGCAAAGCATATAAAAATATTCATTATCATCTAAACCATTCCTTAAAGCAAATAGTTGTCAAAAGATCTAAAATAAGAAAGTTTTTAATATAGGAACAAACTTAGTTATAAGCGTGGGTCTCACGACAAAAGGTTCAAAGAAAGAGAAACTTGATATCCAACACCATTATTGTAGGGTTGATCTTGAGAGATAGTGACTCTGAGAAGAAAAATACTAATTAAATAAAAAGTGTGTATCACTTTACCTCAGTATAGACTATACAACAATTACCAAACTTAAGAAAATATGAACAAGAACAATGTATACATAAAAAGTCACACTAATGATCTAGCCATCTCCACAAACAAAGCTACATATCCAAATTCCGATCCTTGTGATTATAGAACAGCTAAAGAAGTGAACTTAAATTCCTAGATGAAAAGGATATAAAATGTTCCTTGTTTAATCATCGCACAATGGAACAAATTGTCTTTGAAGGCTACCTCGTAGCTACTTTTGATATAAAAAATAAAGTTACTATTAACCTATTAACGCCAATTCATTTTTTCAACACAAATTAAAATATTCAATATGATATAATAACACAAAGGGAAAAGAAAACAAAATTGAGTTGTGAATAAAACACCAGTTTTTTAATACATATAATGTTCTTATCAGCCACCACACCTAGTGAGTTGCCTCTCATCCAAAGTCCAAACTAAATTAAGCAAGCAAGACAAAAAAAATTGTCCCTGGCGGCCTTTGTGCAATTCACTAGTGCTACTGTGCTAGCTAGTATTCCTCCAAACTCAAATCCAATAATGTCGAGTTGTCGACTATAATTTTCCTTTTTTTTTTTCCTTTTTCTCGTACTTCTTTTTTGTTTTTTACGTGAAAAACGAGCCTAAATCTTTCTTAAGAGCATTCCAATGCAAGTTATTATGGTGGGTTTATGACTTCATTCACCTCCAAATGGTTTAAAATCTTTGTCCAATGTAAAGGTGAATATTAAGATAACTATTTTTCCAAATCAAAACGAAGATGAAACTTTCAACCGAGATAGTGGTTGAGTTGTGAACTTCAGACATGATATTGGATTCCGTTTCGTGTGTTTTTTTTTTAAATAGATTTTTTTTTTAAAATTATAAAAATAAAAATGGAATGTTTCATTCAATTTTTACATTCGTTTTATTGGACGAATATTTAAAAGTATTATTGTTGAAAATTTTTTTTTTTTTTTAATTTCAAATGGATATTTCATTCAAGCGCATGATTTTTGATTTTTTTTTTTTTTTTTTTTCAATTTTTTCATCCAGACAAAATCTAACATCCCATTCGAAATTAATATTTACATTTACATTATATAGTTTTATTTTGTTTTTTGCTTTTCAAAAAAACCAGTGAAAAAAAAAAAAAAAAATGAAGAAATGAAAATGAGAAAATAATGAATTGCCAGATGCCAAGGGTGAAATGCTCTAAAATCTGATTGTCACGAGTCATGACTAATAAAGAGTCGTAAGTTGTATAACACCTTCATCTTCAACTATTCCAAGTCCCATCAAAAAGAAATGAATGAAGTACTATAGAATCATCTTGGTTTTTTTCGAAGTCATTAAATTGAAACAAGGTCAATTTCTTCCTTAAAGTTATCATTGGGCACAAGAAGACAAAGTCCTCGATGTAAGAGAAAAGTCAGGGAAGGGTGGTTTAGTTACAGTCCAAACCCCAAGATCTAATATATGTAACGTGCGGGTCCCACCACACGAGTTTTTGGCCCCACACAGTTATGGGCCCAACAGTGTCCTTTTTTTTTGTCCCCATCTCTCTCTCCTTTCACACGTGCGATACTGGGTCCCACGAAACTTCACGTTATTCAGCGGTGATGACGTGGCATACTGTAAAAAGCACAAGAGTCAGGTGGAAACGTGGAAAAGATATGGTCAGTTTTAAATGACGCCAAAAAAAACTCTGTTTCCCACGAAAATAAAGCTTTATATGACTTAATCCAAAAACAATATAAAAGGTAAGAAAGAGCCTGTAATTCCGCAATAGCCCCTACATAATCGCTCGTATTCCGGGAATGACCATTGATATGTACCAGTTCCGTAATTTATGCTGAAAGGGTTCTTATGGTAAAAGTCAAAACAAAAAGGGAAACAAAGGTGGCGAATAACGTTGGAAGTCTAATACGCAATTTTTTAAAAGAGTTGCATTTCTACAACCCACATAACAAAGATAAAGAACAAACATGGTGTTAAACGTATTTAAAAAAAAACAATCCCTATGGGCATATTTGTGAGGCTATCAATCGTTGTTTAATTTCATTCAGTTTCGACACTTTTAATTTCTTAGCACAACAGTCTGTTGAGGTTTTTTAAAAGATTGTAAAAGTTATAAACAGTAATGTAATGACAGCTAATTTTAACAAGTTTGTATTTATAAAAATAGAATTTGCTATTCAGAAAAAATTTGCAGCTCAGTTTGTTACACATTTGTTTTAATTATTTGTAAAACTCGTTATTATTATTAATAAAAATTTCTACTTAAAAATAAATAGTAGTGCAACGGTACATTGCCGATTGCCATTATTTCAAATACTTTTTCAACAATTTGATAAAGATATAGTCCCCTAGACATTGAATAACGAAAAGTTTCTTGCTACAGGAAACATTTGTTGTAAGTTTTTGGATGATGATGATTACTATCCATAATAACAACATCTAAACATTTGTTGGTTTGAATGATGAGAGAAATTCATATTGCCATGACGTATTTTATGCCACGAGTGTTAGTGGATGGTTGTGAGCGTGTTGCTAAGACCAAACCGAAAGAAGAAGAATCTATAATGGGGTTGCATGGTATCAAACTTTTGAGGAGGTGGTGGTGGTGGTACATTTCCACCTCAAATAAAACACCAAAATCCCTTGTGTTTCTCTTTTTCAACATATCCACATTTGTTTAACAATATTATATTTTCCTTTGCTTTATATAGGACTCGTAATTTTTTTCTCTCCATACCAAACCTCAAATAAACCTCTCCTCATTCATCACAACCTGACTTTGCCATATTTATTTCATGTTCTCCTCATTCACTCATCGTTTTCTATACAACTCCTAAAAATCTCTTCTTTCTCTCCTATAAACCAACACACGAAAAAGAACACGTACTCATCTTAATGGCCATTGAAGCTCATCAACTCAACTACTTCCCTTCTCATCAACAAATCATCCATACTAGGTAACACACAAGAAACTAACCAACCTCTTTCTTTATATTCTAGCTAGCTTATATAGTTTATATATTGTCCATGTTTTTGTTCTTACTTTGGTTTGTTTTGCAGAGAAATCATTAACAACTTTGAAAACAAGGCAGCAAATATGGAATATGGTTTATCAGGAATGAGTGGTGATCAAACTTTTATTCCTTTCTACAACTCTGCACTTGTCAACATGGTTCCAGAAACTATGGAAACAACAACAACAATGAAAGCTGAAAGTGGTGTTACTTATAACAACAATCTATGTTCTTCGTCTGGTGCAAGAAAGCGTTCTAGAGATTCATTTGCAATAAGTATTAATAATCCATTAATGGACTTATCGGGTTCTCGAAAGCTTTGTCGAAATAATACAGCTACTACTTTCTCATTTCTTGGCGAAGACATTTCATTGCAGATTCAACAACAACAGTTAGAAATGGATTACATGATTGCCCAACATGTAAGATTTCGAAAAAACCTTTCTTTTCTCTTCAAAGGGTGTCCAACGAACTTTTTGAGCTTTTTTGTCACCCCTTCTCTGTTTTTTTTACCATTGTAATATAACTTGGGCAGTAGTTATTTACATTTGGGAATTTTTTAAATTTTGCAGATGGAAAAAGTTAGATTAATGATCGTAGAGACGAGAAAGGAGCATACAAGAAGACTGACAAGAGTTATAGAGGAAAGAATGATGAAAAGTTTGAGAGAGAAAGAGGCAGAGATTGAAAGAACAGTGAAATACAATTGGCTTCTTGAAGAAAGAATAAAGACTGTATGTCTAGAAAACATAATGTGGAGAAACTTAGCAGAAACAAATGAGGCTACAGCAAATGCTCTGCAAAGTAACTTGGAACAAGTTTTATCTCATAAACAACAAGTTAACAATGAGGAACTAGATGGTGTTGCAGAAGATGCACAGTCATGCTGTGGGAGCAGTGATTTTGGTGGAGAAGGAGCAGGGAAAGAAAAGAGTTGTGGGACCAGTGGTAGAAATAGTAGTAGGAGGTGGTGGTGCAGAAAATGTGGGGAAGAAGAATCAAGTGTTGTTTTACTACCTTGTAGACACCTTTGTCTTTGCACCTTTTGTGCACCAACAATTCATAAGTGTCCCATTTGTGATTCAAACAAAAATGGTAGTGTGCATGTTAATATGTCATGAAATGAGATGAGACATCATTTTGAAAAAGAAAAAGAGAGAAAAAGAAAAGTAGAAATAGAAGTGTTCAATTCGTTTATTCTTTTTGATGTAATGTGTCTATGGATCAGTTTGATTTTTAGTTTTAATAGTTTTAAGAGATGTCTGATGTGGTTGATACTTGATAATTACAGATGCGGTCTCTTTCCCCCCACTAGAAAGTTGTTTCAACATCCAACAAGGATATATGAATTGCTTCGTAGACAATGTTCATGGGCCAAAATATGGTCATTCATTGCTGATCACGACTGCCTCACCATTATATTACAAACTTTGTTACTTTGCAAGTTTGCAAAGTTGAAAAATGAAAGCCTACGATTTTTTTTTTTTTGCTTGAATTAAGAAATTTTGATGTATTCAGTATTCACCACATTTTGTACTTTTGCCCGAGGTACATGTCATTGATTTTGTTTTATTTTTTCTTCTTGTGATTTTTCGAAGTAAATGCTCATAATGTCTTGCAGAAACTAATGTAAAAAATCTCAAAACGTAGTGCTGACTGCTGAGTGCTCACCATTCATTTCTCAGAAACTGTTGTGAAGGACTGGAGGTTAGAAATTCGAGATGCTGCTTTGATTTTGGTCATGATGGTTTTCGTTATGAACAAGTCCTCGTACTAAAAAAAGCAAACCATTGTTGAGTGCCATATGCCATGTGTTCTGTATATCCTAATTTAGTTGGACAGAAGATCTATTTAAACTTTAAAGGGAGAAAGGAAGGAAAAAGAACATTTACATAATTACGATCGATTTTAATTTGTGATTTTTTAGCTGGATGTTCTTAAAGTCAAATTGCGAAATTATTCCATGTCTTTGAATAAATTTCAACCAACCAAATTTTCCCACAAGTATCTGAGTATCGTAGCCTTCTTTTTTGGCAAGGAAAAGAATCATGATATGCTTTCATTTTAGGTCATGATGATTTTCATTATGAACATGTCATAATACTAATAGAAGTTCAAAACATTACCAAGTGTCCAAGTTCAATGTATTTTAAAATTTAAATAAACTAAGGTTGCACAGTTTTGTGCCCTCAGTGGACACAACTGTTTTGTGAATATGAAAAGGAAGAAAACAAATGAAGTTATGTTCATATAGGCATGGCACAATATTGTGTACAATTCAATTTTCAGAAACCTTTTTTTTTTTTTTTTTTTTTTTTTTTTTTTCGGTAACCAACTTACTCCTAACTTTGTTCTTATTCTTATTGCTCAACGCGAGTGATGCGATTATTTTTGTTGTGTAATCCATGTCAGCATAAAGATATAAACAACAATTCAAAATTATATGCTTTTTTTTTTGCCATGAGGGTACAGAATTATATGCTAGTTACTACCTATTATGGGTGATTTCGGATCGGATCAGATTGACCTCTTTCATAAAATTTTTCCAAATATTTTTGGAACCCAATATGCAAACCAAATTCGATCCAATTTTTTTTCAGAATCAAAATATTTGTCTGGTAAATTTCATAAATCTCTTTACTTTCTACTATTTTTGGAAAAGATAATTTGACTAAACCAATTTAAAACTTCAAAAAACCAAAACTTTACATGTCATAGTGAGAGAGAGAAGTGTTTGAGAAGAGTGGGAGAGAGAGGGAATGAAGTAGCTACTAAAATTTGTTTAGTTGTTTGTTTTGTTTTGCTAGTGTAGAAAACTAGCATATGAATAAATGGTCATGATCTTATCAAATAGACAATAGAGTTTTGTTGTATTATAAGTACAAGGTTTCACAAAAAATCAGAAATAATATCGAAAATTTTGAATTGGTTATATTTTGAAACTTTCAGATTGGATATCGGATCGGATTTGAGAGTTATATCCGAATCCAATCGATTATTTTACAGAATTTTTGAAAATCAGAAAATTGGTTATCGGACCATGAAAAATAGATCCAAAAACAGACCAATTTCGGGTTGGAATTCGACAAAATCGGAAATTCAACAAATAGAGACACCCACTATCTATCAATTAAGATTTACCAACCTGTGCAGGATACATTAAAACCTTGTAATATATACTATTGCCAAAATTTATTTCAGGTGATCTTTTTTTATTAAGAAATCGTCGTGTTAAGTAACAATATTTCCATGATATGTCTCTCCAAGTAAGCTCATAAAACGCAAGCCAATGTACACATAAACTTTACATATATATTCTCCTAATTTCCTAGTTTTCATCCTGAAAGCAGTTTGTTAATACTTACGAAAATATGTGACTTGGATTCTGGCAAAGTGTATAACATGGAAACTATTACTTTACTTCTTTGATATACTAAAAGAAAATGATTGACTTTTATAACGGTTATTTCGAGCATTTCCATAATTTAAACTCCATAGAAAACGACTTACATCTATTTTGTTTGCTGTATAAGTTAATTTAGCAACCATTCTTTAAGATAGCAAAAGCAAGTTGTATTTGTATATATGGTATATGTAGTTATGCTATCAAAATCACTAGCGAAGTGTCAAGGTCGCCAATTACTCTTGTTGATTTGCGGAATTTTATTGATATCCAGAAGGAGTTTGAGGATAGAATATAAGTGGGACACACACCTAAGCATGGGGTGGATTTACGTCAAGACAATGATAATGTCTACTTAATCCAACCAAGTTACATAAATTAGATCGAGATTTCCCTTGATTGTCAATATTGGACAGAAATTTATACGAAAAAACACATGCTGCACATTCTTAGTCTAAAATTCAACATAATTAGTCAAAATTTTCTCCGCAAAATGTTTTGTTTTTATTATAACAAACGCAGCCTATGTGGAGAGTACTTAAGAGAAGTTTGTCTTGTCAATCCTAGATTTGGAATCAAAGATAGAACACAAAATCAGGTTGGGCTAACACAAAGAAAACTGAATTTGAGCGTGGAGTGTTGTTATATATAACTTATAAGGTTCATGAATGTCTCATGGACAATGACAAAACTTCAACCTCCATGGCGCCATGTGAACCAATATGGACTCACAGTGGGCTCCATGTGCTCTAATCCATCTTCAAATTTTTCAATAAAGTTTGGTGAATATGTCAATTTCAACTAAAATGCCAATTCAAGGGGATACCATATGAGCCAAGTAACCAACCAACAAGCTATAAAACCAATCACAACCAACCAAGACACACTGCAATAAACCAACAAGTCACATTTCATGATGAACCATAAAGTTGTTTTATTAATTTCATTTCTTTTTCAAGGACAAATTGGCAACAATGATGAAAGGGTGCGCTTTACCAAAACATGGGTCAAGTACCCCAATAACTCTACCACTACCTTTACAAGAACAGTTCCATGAGTAGTCATTTCACTCATTTGTGGACCTGCTGTGGCCTATTAAAGAAAATGAAATGGTACAGAAGTTACCAACGAAGTGTTTCTCACTGGAATCAACTAGTGGAATCATCGTGGTGCATTTGTGCTGTTTTATTTCGTGAGCCTTGCTGCTCCACTTCACTGAAATGAGTTTTCTACTATAGTCAAAATACACAAATAGCAACAATGTGTTAAGGGAAATTCAATAGCTGAGGGGATAAATGACTCATATTCGAGACTCCAGAACTTCAATATTATTGTTAGCTATGGGCCACGAACTATTTATTTTGTCACCTTCTTATTGATATCAACTTCCATTTTCTGTCAGTTGCCTCTAGCTTTCAATGTGAATATATCAAGGACATTTTAGGGGACAGAAGATCGCGCATGTGGCAGAATCAATGCCAATAACTCATGCTTCTAATCATGGTACACTTAAGATCAGACAGCTTGTCATGTCTTACATATGCCTATAGTACGTCGCGCAATTACAATAGGTATTACCAATTTACCACCAGTAACACTGGGTCCTCCTCTGGGTAGTGGGATTGCACAATTGGATGCTGCTTCCATCTCATGTCCCATCTCAGTACTGCCAGGAGTGCCAGCACAAACAGAACTAAAGAAGATAGGCAGCAGAATATTTTATTATAGTGAAGAGGCTAGACAAATCGATAACCACATTTCTGAACATTGCTGATCCACTCCCACATTATGCATCTGTAATTTTTTTTTTTTTTTTTTTTAAGTGAAAGACTAGGCCTTCACATTATTGCACAAACATAAATTACAAAGCAAATGTCACAAAAAACAGTCTTATCTATATAACAAAAGAATTTGTTTTGTATTGCCAAGAACAAGAATTGTATTTTATACAGCAGGAATGTGATTCACTTCCGTACGCAACTAAATACAGTCCCATCGTATCTGGAAAGGAATCTGCATATTACCATTGCTAAAAATAATTAAAGTACATCATCATCAAATATATTCTTCTTCTTAACGAAGGGCATGTCATCCTTCTTCATAACTGCAGGCATGTCTTGAAATCACCAAAAGATACTTGAACTTTTCATTCAGTCACTCGTGCTTCAACAATATTCATCATGTGGCAGAGTCATATCCATTCAGAAAATATTAATATTCATCTGTACATGCACCCAGGTCGAGACACATGGTCTGCCATAAATTATATGCCAACTCCAGAAATAGGGTCCGTATCTTTCACTAATGAAACTACCTCTGAATGTGCACGTCCGAGGTTTCAAGAAGTCACCTTGCAGTCCACTTGTTTTTCAGAACCAGTTTTTGACATATTACATGCTTCTGCACTTCATCACTGTGGACGACTTACCTTGGTAACGTCATAGCAATGTATTGAACCTTCTCAAAATGTAAGAATGACCATCTTCTAATTAGTACCTTGGTTCACTTTACTGGTCGTACCCCAACTGTGCGTACACGAAACCGATATTGAGGAAGTGATTCTTCTTCATCGTCTTCTTCACTGGAATCATCTTCAACTCTGTCCCAGCGAGAATAATCCAACCTAGAGTGCCCCTTTGGTGTTGGGATTTCTTTACATCCTTCGGAATGTAGACAGTCTTTGATGCTCTGTGTTTGAGAAGAGGCGGGAGCTTGGGTATTAGGAAGAGCCGTTGAAATCCCTGTTTTCCGATCACCGAGTGCAACTACTGATTCTTCCTGTTGTTTTCTTTCTTCTACTACTACTACCGTTACTTTTTCTTCTTCTTCCTCCTCTTCTATTTCTTCCACATCCTCTTCTTTGAGTTCAGACAGAAATGGTTCTTCTTCACATTCAGGAATTGGAGCAAGTGACTTTCCTCAAGAGAATCACATGGTAATTAATGTCAGTCTTAAAATACATTGAATAATCTCCATTTTTACCTTTCATTTAAAAAATACCAATATCTACTAAGATATACAATAATAAACATGTCATAACATTAACAACAGAATAATCTGTAAAGGTTAAAACTTGGACCAGCCATTCGATAGGCTAAACACAGAACTAGATAGTCAATGACCCAAATAAGCAAACTATGTTCAAAGAAAAACATAAGAGATTCAATATATTGAGAGAAAGCTCAGTGGCTAACATTATAAATTTGAATGGTTTCCAGTCTAGAAGATCTCCCATGTTTAACACATCAAAAGGTAGTTATGTACCCTCGAACTTTGGAGCTCTCATATTCATTGTATTCATTGGACTTTGGAGCTCTCATATTAGCCCCTCGAACTATCAGTACAATGGGAGGAACCTTAGACTTGTCCCAAAGCACAAGACTTGAAATTATGAAAAAAAGTGAGCAAGAAGGGGGCAATACCAATTGTGTCTTCAAACGGGCTTGGAGGTTCTGATACACATCCGATGATGGATTTAGCTCCATAAGCCTGTTAACATCGAAGAGTGCCGATTGGTACTCCTTGAGGGTGACCAGTGTCTGAGCCCTCAACATCAACGCTCCAGTGTGGCTGTGATCCAGTTCGAGCACCAATGTGCATTCTTCTGCTGCCTACGATGATTGTCACCTTCGTGTCAAATTGAAACGGACAATACAATCAAAAGGAATAGGACAAAATCTTTAGAAAAGTAAATTTAATAAACATTTTCATATAACAATACCCAAGCACACACAAACCATAGATAATTCCTGTATGAGTTACATATAGACGAATTCTCTACTAAAATCAATATGCAATTCAACAAAACTCTAATTTGGCCAAAGGCCTACTACTCATTAAATAAGACAACTTCTAAACTAGACACAATGTCTAATTTGTTTACAGCTCTTAAAATCCGTAATTAAAAATAACCCTAGACTAGATAATCTCAAAATAGCAGCTAAACATACTTCGAATAACCCTTAATATAAACTAATGTGAGATCAAATTATGGGCTCTGAACCCTAAATCAGATGCAGACTACTCAACAACCGTCAAAACCCTGACAAACCACATTCATAAAACATTCTGTGAACAAGGTAAGCCATAGCTTCAGCCTTCAGGGGCAAAGAATATCCATTGATACCAAGAAATTGCAAGTGCTTCAGCGGGAAGGATCGTAGAAACTGTGTGCTTGTTCATCTAAGTGTCTAACAATGCATTAAATAGGAACATGAGCATTTAAATTGACAAGGTAAGTGGCGACGGTTTCCGAATAAATGGATTGACATGGTGACAATCAAAATCTGATATAATACTTAACGGGAACCAACTTCTTAGTAACGAGATGTACAAGATGGTATTCAAGCTGTAAGTATTTTGAACTTGATGTGAATAGAGAATGTAAACAAAATTATGTTGTGTTTCTTAAAAACAAGTGGAAGAGTTCTAGACTACTAGATTTTCAATCTCTACTGTCTATAGAGACAGGTCTTTGATGCCTGTGCTATTTACAGAATGAACTTATTTGAAACTTTTAATTATGAATCTATCACGAAATATATTATTGTATAATGTAAAATCAGTAAAAATTTACATCAATTAAAGTTGAAAAGTGAGTTCACAAGGAAATGAATGAATATAACAAGATATTGCATTATGTTTGATGAAACTTATAAAGATAATGTCTTATGTTCATTTTTTTGTGAAATAGTTTATTTCTTTGTAAAGACAGTCAGGATTTTTTTTTTTTTTTTTTAAAATTCTAGATAGCACAATGGCAATAACAGGTTAAGTTATAGAATTCAACTTAGTAATATTCCCTTAAATTCATTGCATTACAGGCATCAAACTTGTACCAGAGGTAAGGATCCTTAGAACACTAGAACTCAAATCCTCTTAAGGTCGTTTTTCCAAAAAGCACAATATTTATGTTTATTTACTTATCATTCAGATCAAGTTTGTAAGTTTGTAATGGGCAGAAAAAGTAATTGTCCATTGTCAACCTAAGAAACTTGAGCTATTTTCGGTTTTTCACACACGTTTCAAGGTCATCTTTCATAATATACGATTGGTTCCTGAAACATGATTTAGCATAGCACCTATTGTAATTATAAAGATAAATGACTTAGGAAACATTACAATACACAATGCAGTATCCAAATCATCAATCTCTTTCGTGTCGTACCTTGGGACATAATAACAGAATTTTCAAATGTTCAACTTCAACCACTTTTACCAATCTAATTTCAAATTCTACTATGAAATATGAATTACACCCTGGGAAGAAAAACTTCTATTTCGATTAACACATTTCCTCCCCTTGTAACACCACATACAATGATACAAGCCATGCCTAAAGCATGAAAAGCAAGAGAAATTTGCCCAACAACTACAATTAGACATATATTCATTAAAAAGATTACAACTAATGAATCAAATGTACAAGAAATGAATGGGCATGTACTCAAAATGAAGTAAAAGTATATAAAAAAGAAACCTTTTTGAAGTCATGAAGTTTCAAGTAACAAGCAGCACGATTACTATGCAAAGCAATCTTCTGAGCTTTAGTTTTAGCCAAGGAAAGTGATTCAGTATAAAAATCCAAAGCTTCTTCATGTCTTCCATCTCTGTACATCTGATGAGCTTTCTCTATCTTGTTTAATGACGCCATCATCATCATCAATATTTCAAAAACAGTACAAGCTTGTTTTTGCAAGCCATTTTTCTTTCCTTGTTTTCTACACCATTTATATTTTTAGTCTGGTATATATTTTTGTCGAAATGTCTGAAATATATCGAGAATATCAAATTTATCTTCCAACCAGATTTATATGCCTCTTTTGCCCTCTTGTTCTGAAAAATCATTCGAGGTTCTCCCACACAAGGCCCAAAATATCGATATCGATGAATATATCGGTATATCCAAAAACCGATATATATCAGATATATATATTTTTTTGGTGACCAGTCCAAATTATTTAAAATATCATAAATATCAGATATATTGGGAATATAATATCAAAAATATCGGAAACATATCGGAAATATATTGGAAATATCGGATTTATATAAAAAAATGGTCAAAAACCGATATATATAAATTATATTGGAAATATCGATTATATCGCCGATATAAAGTTTCATATCGGAAATTCCAATATATATCGAAAAAAATAGTTCAATATTCGGTAGATATATATCGAAAATATCGATATCGGTATACCAATTTATCACGATATATCGATATATCGAAATATTTTGGGCCTTGCTCCCACATAATGGTCCTTCTACTAAGTATTCGTGACATGGATTGTTTCTTGGTTGTTTAGTTATGGAATTTGTTTATGGAGAAGAGTTGTGAATTTGAAGTGAACAAATTTGTGCTCCCTTAGGGCATCACCAATGCAGGCCCCTAAAACCCATGTCCACGTCATATTTTTGAAGTGCCACGTTGGACAAATGAAGAGCATTAAAGAGGAGCTAAATCTCAAAATGGTTTAGTGTTCCAATCTAGATTATCATTTCTTCTTGAGGTTGTCTACCCCGAGGATGTCTAACACTACTATTTTTCATTTTTTTTTTTGGGGATTACCATTGTATTTTTTGGATCCTTGAATGTGTGATCCAACAGTTTAAAAATATAACATCCTCTCATTTTTTCTCTCATCCTTTTTGTTTTTATTTTCAAACCATTGGATCACACATCCAACGGTTCGCGGACCATTGTCTCTATGAGGATATTCTCAGGTTAGCTCGAGCCTTTCTTCTTTTAAAATTGTGAGAATAACATAAATTTGATTCAACCGAAGTCAGGTGAGTTTTTAAGTTGAGTCATATGCATATGTTCTGGGCTTGGGCTCATTCAAAAAATCTGTAAGAATGAAGACATATATATAAGAATGATAAAATTGGAAGCCCATTTAGGGGTTGCGTTGGAGGGGGTTGTTTTTTTTTAAAAGGTTCGTCATATTTGAAGGTAAAGGTCCGTATCCAAGCATCATTGGTAATGCCCTTAATGATTTGATCTCTCAAAGAGCAAGAACGGAACATATTTTTAAGTTAATTTTACTCGTTACAACTTTACCTCTATAATTCACTCACATGTCACATTTGTCTTCAACTAAAGAAATAATTATCGCGCACTATATTCTCTTATATTTATTATATTTCTAAAAATTACAATATCTATATTCCTTTATGTTTTGGTCCGTCTATTAAAGCGAGCAATTCTAGCATTTTCTAACTTATTAGCCTCTCCAGTGATTGTTTAGAAAAAATACGTCATATATATGAATATATGAATAGCACTACACACACACAAACAAAAAAAATGTTAGAATAAAATATCACGCACACAAAGTTAAAACTTGATCTTACCCCCAATATGAATATTTTTTATTAGCTTTTGTAGATTGTCATATTACGTCTGTCGGTTGTGTATTTATTTGTGAATCAGTCCCTTAACCATACATTGTGCTACAAAAAAAAAAAATAAAAATAAAATAAAATAAAAACAAATAAATAAATAAATAAGTATGTGTTAGTGAGTGAGAAACATACAGTTCGTATTGTCAGGTTTCAAGTTTATAAAATAGTATTTACAAATTTTTTTAAATAATTATTATTGTGAGGTTTCAAGTTTATAAAGAAATTTATTACAAACATAAATAAATTATAAAATAAAAAATTATAAAGTAGTTTTTGAGGTTGAGTATACTTGAGGATTCAATTTCTAAGCTTTTGGAACCTAATTATTTTATTCGACATAAGCTAGTCCTTGAAAGTACAGGGAGTGACTATCCAGGACAGATCGAGAAAAAATAACTTTCATAACCAATTTATTTTTTAATCACTCAGAAAGACGGGGTAGATGAAATGTCAAGTATATTCTTGACGCGAAATTAAAAACGGCTCGGGTAGATGAAAAATCAATTATACCCCTGACACAAAATAATAAACAGCCCAGCCCAACCGAAACGACCCAGTGTATATAGTATGAACAATCATTGTTCATACATAAAAAAAATGTATGATAAAGTAAAAATACCTATGAACAATTATTGTTCATACATTAATATATTGTATGAGTTATGTTACACCTATTTGGGTGTTCATACATCAACATAAGATATAAAATACTCATTATTAATAACAAAACGACAGAAAATGTAAAATAGAAAAATATTTCTGTCGGGGAATTTTTTAGAATTTTATAAAATTTCTGAAAAGCTGAAATATATTTTGGAATTTTGGAAACTCGAAATGTATATATGGATTGGCGCACAAGGGTTTAAGGAGGGGTTTGTAAGAAAAATGGAGACAGAAAAAGAAGAGATTCCAAGAAATGGAATAATGGGAACCATCATTCTTCAATCCAACTCTGATTCATCATCTGAAATCGTTGACTTAACTAACAAGGTGCATCAGCTTCCTTGTTGTATCAAGCACAATGGCCCTTGCACTGTTTCTCACTACTTCAAACCCAGTAAAACAGGTACAAATTTCCTTTCTTTTATTGATTTTTGTTTGTTTTTGTTTAAGTTGTTGTTAAATGATACATTGTTTTGATTATTAATAGGTGTGGATGTGGAGGGGTTAAGTGTTGAAGAAGCTTGTTTTAGAGGAAGGAAGTTGCAAGGAGCTAAAATTACTATTCCAGAAGGTTATTCTGGTATGTGGAGTAGTTCAAAATTCGATACATTTGTAAGTGCCTCATTTAGTTTACTTGGTTGAAAATTGTAGAATGTTGGTTTTACAAGCCCCATTTGGTTGATGGAAACATATGAGAGATAGAGAGAGGGAGAAATTATTATCGCCCCGGGCTACAGACGAAATTGAAGTCCTATGAATATTTTTTTTTCCAGGCTTACATAAAGTACTTATGCTAACATTTTATACAAAATATAGGTCACAAGTTAACTCAAATGTTCAAATTGTTTGGCCTAGCAAAGTATAGAGAAGGTGTAAAATGATACTTAATACGGCAAAAAATAATTCATAGATTTCTCTCTATTGTGCCGGGGCCGGTGCTGATCTGATAGTGGATTCACTATATTTCTCTATGGTAACAACAATTTGCTCTGATGGTAGAGTTTTTTTGGGTATCTGAAAATGGGAAAAGGGAAGTAGGGGATTAGGGATTTGTAAATTTGTTTAAACTATACACAAGCTCTTTTCTAATTCTACCTGGCTAAGGCCCAATTACGTACTATTTACATGTAACAATTTCCATATCCCAATTGCTCTCATGGTCGATGGTACATTCAACCTGAATGTAGCAGTATCAAACATTTTTTCTTTTTTTTTTATAAAAGCAGTATCAAACTTCAGTGAGAATGGTCAATGGGTATTTCCAAATCACATAAAACACCACTTTTCAAGCATATATAGCAGCAAGAACTAGTACTTTAAGTTTAAATTTCCCAAAATGTTACCCGGTCTTCAACCCAGGGAAGCCCTCTCCTAGCTCCGCCCCTGCTTGAGGGCACAGTGTTCCCGAGGCATTTTACTTTTGCTGAGCATCAAAAGGATACTGATTCTATACACACATGTAGACACAGTCGGAGCCATTTTTATATTTTTTTTATCCTTCAATGCATTTTACTTCCCCTGGGAAATCTAAAGGTAAACTGTAAATAGAACACCAAATACTCCCTTGAAGTCTTGAACCCTGCTACAAGGTCTCTCTATGCTGATGACAAGTTAATTTTGTGGTGCTTCTAGAAGGGGAAAAGAGTTGTTGGTATGCATTATAATAAATTAATAATGCACCTGCAACATGTACTTCTGCGCATGTTTTGCCTTCAATCAAGATTTGCTAGTATACATTTTGGAGTTCACCTTATTTACTTCACTATTTGTGTGTGATTATACCCTGTTTGTCATCAGATTATGTATAGTAAGACTCAAAAATTTGACACTGATGCAACTGTTTTGCAATTTCCTTCCGATGCCATGTTGCAGGTTTTGTCTTGGGAAAGAAGAAAAGTCAAGGAAAAAGAAAAGCATCAGAGACTTCTGAAGAGAACTTGAGCCACTGGGAAATGCGTGCAAGATTTCAGAGCATCAACTATTGGAATCATGACAGTCTTCCTTCACACAGTGATGCTTTCTTAAGAAGTCTTCACTGGTTGCCGGTCGCAAATGCTGTAAGTAGTTTCTTGAGTCTCAGTTCTGGATATTCAATCATTGATGTGGAATGTTTCACTTTTTAATCCTTTTGTATATATGCTTTTATGTATTTGTTATACTTTACACCATGGGCCGTGTAATATGTTTCAGTGTCATTAGATGTGATGATCCAAGGAGGTAGTTGTTTATTACTATTAGCTTATAATAATTGCATTTAGGCACACATTTGTTTTCTAAAAGATCTAAGAATTATCTTATTCCATTTGTTTTTCCAGTAATTTCCTATCATCAAACAATAATAGGCAACAAACACATATAGGTGTCTGTTTTAATAGACCAAGAGGTAGGGTTGGGTTGTTGTTTAAGTTACAGGTAAGCATTCAATGGATGTCCACAAGTTGATTGATAGATTAGGTTCATGAAATGGTGCTTGTTCTCCTTTTCATAAATGAAGACTAAGAGTCCAATTCTAGAAAGGCCACTATCTAATGTCACCCCGCTTGATCTTTTTCTACATTACTGCAGTTACACAAACCTGTCAGTGGGGATGACTTAGCTCATGCATCTAATCTCTTCGGAGTGAAGCTGGATTGATTGAGGGAGGGAGCAGATTGTGAGTGTTAAGCTACATAACATAGTGTAGGTCTCTTCTCCAATATAGGCTGAAACTCGATTTATGATCTCCAACTTCTGCCTTTGATGTAATGTCACTGTACTATGGTTGAAATGTTGAGTGTGTTTCCTCTCTGAAACCACATAAATAGCATCTGTTTTACTTTTAACTTGCATCTGACTAGTTCAAGGAGTTTGTATCTTTTTATGGGGCTGTGAAATTTGTATTTTATATTACTTCTGTCTTATCTTTGAGGTTGGATCATTAGGAACCTCTTACTAATGTTAATTCAAAGCCTTCAATAATCACTGGACAGTATTCATATGTGGCAATCACGTATAACACTTATTTTTAAATCTCTCTTATTTTTGGATAACATTTAGGTGAAGCAGATTTCAGAATATTGTACAGAGTTTAACCTTACCAGGAGCTACACCAATTGTTGCAATGGAGGAGAAATAAATAAGAGAAAATCAGTGAACTTCACTTGTAACGTTTTGTATGTACACTTTTAGACATTTGTATTGAAAGGCACAGGGGCAGCTGATCTTGGGGCCATCTATTGTTAGATGGCTCTTTGAAACATGTCCACCATCACTCCATCAGTCAATCTATTGTTAGATATTCTTCAGCAATAACGGAACACACAGTCAAATCTAGCGATCTTCATTTTTTCTACACCATGTGAAACTAGTGAAATAATTGCATTCTAGCATTCTGACGTTGTCTTTTCTATTCAAAACCAAGCTTGTTTTGTTAGAATCTCTTTTTAATTGATCGAATACGTAAACATACTCATTTACCGACTTCATAGAGGGAAGACAACTATGAAATACAAAAGATAGGTATAGAGTGTCCAATGTCTTTGTTAAAGAGATGATACAAATTCTTAATTCTAAAGGTTCACGCTAAGATATCTGTCCTCTAGTTCATGCAAAAAAGTAAAAAGAAAAAAAAAGTTTGGATAGTGGTGCATGTTATTAAGGCATCCAGATGCCTTAATACATGTTGCCAAAAGAAAAGTAAGAGAACAAGATCAGTTGTTGCTGCCGTGTGAGAATATTCTTCTTTAATAAAGTGTTCAGAGATCAGGATGACTCATGAGGACACCATGCAAAACCTTATTCACGCTAAAGTGATTACAAGTTGCAATATAATCATATCCAAGCTCGCATTACAAACAATCGAAACTCTCAGCTCATTGGAGTTAACTCGTGTTTTAGTTCACAATTTTGTTCGTATCAAGTAGACAAAACTATAACATTATGAACGAATGTGAACAGCGAGATTGGAACTCAGGTCGTCATTGGATTGCGGTAAGTTAAATGCATCTTACTTGTTGGTTTTGATTCATGTTGTTTTAGATGTTTTGAAGTAGATAAAATCGTGAGCCAATGTGCCTCTAAACTCTTTCAGGAGCCTAACCTGGTGTGTGTGTGCTTTTTTTCCCTCCTAGAATGACATGATTATAGAGGATCCACAATACTCGGGTGTCGTTCGTATCTCGGCAAAGGCTCTAAACATCACCTGGGGAAATGATAAAAGATTTTGGCAATGGATCAATCTATGTAAAGAAGAATCTATGTGAGCATTTCTCCTTACATTGTTTCTTCTTATTTAATCAAGTATTTGGCATTGCTTAAATTTTAGTATGCCTGTGTAAGAGTTTCAGTCATTAAGTACGCTACGTAATCTTCATAGTAAATCTAGCTATTGTAAATTAACCACTTCTCAATAAGCAATCTGCAAAAGCATATAAAATTTTTGCTTCTGTTAATTGCTTGTTAAGGCTGCGACATGTACATCGGTTTCTTACAACGACGTCAACTCAGTTGATTGGCGTTGTTAGCTATAGTTTTAACTTTTAACTAACTATATTTGTATGTGAAATTAGTTTTGAGACAGGTGCGGACTTACTTCAGGTTAAATGGATTCAGATCACTCGAAAACTGGATTTGGCTAATATGAACCTATCTCCAAGCACTACATACGAAATATTCTACATAGTCAAATTTAAGGTTGATGCCTTTGGTTGGCATTCTGCTCCAATTATATTCATGGTTCTAGAAAATGGAAACCAGATGAAGACAAGTGAGATATTGGAACCTTATATCAATTGTCCTGATAGTTGGCATGAGATTCCTGGAGGCCAGTTTACTGTACCAGCTGACAAGAATGGCCTTGTTGAGTTTGGCATGCTTGAAGTTGCTACTGATTGGTGGAAAGGAGGTATGGTTCTTGAAGGGGTTAAGCTTAAGCCTAAAGGAGGTATGGTTCCATAAAAATTCTGGTTTTGTGTGTCAAAACTTCAGAATTGTTGAGTGTGGTTAAGAGGAACCTCACTGGATCACCACCTTTCTGTAAAAATATTAACAGATAGCCTGTTGTTTCACAGGCTGTTCTACCATCACAATCATATTTCATATTTCAATATTGTTAAGAGTTCTGTAACATTATTATAGAATTAAATTCCCAACAGGCATGAAATAACTCTATGCCTCATACCAGATTTCGGCAAGTGCATTTAAATAAAATAAAATTCTTACAAGTTGGACACATTAGTTTCTTCCCAAAGTCCAAGGGCGTGTTGCTCACAAATAGATTTTTTAAAGAAACGGTTTCAAATCTGAAATATGTATCAGATTTGATTCTAAAATCTAAACTATTTTAAGTTTTTTTTTTATTCGCTATTATATTTTAAGTTTATAGATAACTGGAAGCAGCTAAATGAGCCAAAAACAAGAAATCCTTTGGTAAGCAACAGTTGTGGAATCGTCATTTTCTTCAGCACACGCTCACTAAGTCACTAGTGACCGCTACGTGACTAGATTGGATCAATATGTCTCTACTCTCTAGTCTCTACTACCACTCTATGACATGGATGTTTGGGGTCCTTGGTATATATTGTTCTTGACAATTATTGCACCAAGTATTCTTAAAATATGCGTTCTAGAGTCTATATAGTTGAGTTTCCTGGTATCTTTGGAAGAAATAAGAGTACGCCAATGACTGTAAAACAAAATTCCTATAAAAAAGTGACTGTATAACATGGTCGAAAATTTAACCTCTAAACTATCGATAGAGATTGTTGTGGACAACTGTATAAGTAAATAAATTACAAAATTTACAATATCAATGGCACCGACGTCTCATCAAATGCAAAATATCATCACATTATAAATTACTATCACATTATGTGACTTTTACAAATCTTTAGTAGTACGGCTGCCCCACACACTCCCTAGTTCCATCTATAGATACTACAAAAATGTTGCTATGACATCTTATTTTCTTGTATGCGAAAAACCTCGATCCGTTACATTCATTGAAAATAATTGTCCAACTTATTCGGTCGTAGTAGAAAAATTGGTCTCGATCCGCTACATTCATGGAAAATAATTGTCAAACTTTCTTCAGCTGTAGTATAAAAATTGGTCAATGATGGCATCGACTTAAGTTGTGATTCTATATAGGATGATGACTGTATCAGAGACTTAGACTTTTCCAGAATCACAAGGCATCAGCTGGGGACATGTGGGGTTGTCCGACATGTGCTATAGTCTTTGCGGTAGGGTCTGAAATGGATCAGTTATGTCCAGTCCTTATGGCACCCAGAAAGGCTAGAACCTTAACCACTAGCATGAGTCTCAGTTCCTATCAGATTTGCCTTTTGGAGTTTTGGTAATAGCAGTTCTAGCACTGGTAGGCATAAATCTGGGCTCTTGTACAGTATTTCGTGATGAAATATACACTCATTTTTTGGTGTGATGAGTGCCTCAATTGACTATACCACTCTCTCTATTGTGCACACTAGATTTTCTCTTTTGGTAAAGGGTCTAAATCGTTTTAGTCCGATAATATTTTTATCTGTGACCAAATTAGCAAACAAAATGACAATTATACACCCCAATATCCGCAATCAAGTAGGATGGGTCATATATTGCAAGAAGCTAAAAACGGGTTTGAGAGCATTTTTAATGAAATAATTTGATTTAGAGTATAAGATGATATTATCCATTTAAAAGATCGTTTTTTTTTAAATATAAAAAATAATTTACACAAATGTATCACACTTTATAATATTGTTTAATATTAAAATTTATCAAATAGACACTATCATTGAATTTTAGAAATTATTAAAAAAAAAATTTGTTATTTGTACATGTGATAAACGCTATGGGGCAGCATAGACAATTAGTATAGAATGGCACTTCCTAAGACCAAATCAAATTCTATATTTGATCCCAAAATAGAGTGTGGTGAGTTATCTACTTCATATAAACACATGGGTTGGTGTGGATTGGTGTGTAATATTTGAACTACACACTCAGCCTAGATAACTCAACTAATTAACCAACAATCTAATGGATGTTTTGTTCTGGCTGCTTAGGAGGTTGGAGAAAGTATTCAACTGGTTCAAAGATTGCAGAAAGTAATGAACAACAACAGATACATGTATATATTCAAAAGGATCATTTTCATTGAGGGCCTTAGGGGCACAAGTTAGTCGGTAAATAGTAAAAAAGTGCATCAAAAGATTAAAAACCACCTACCAAACTAACCCACACAAATTTCACCAAAATTAAAAATTTGGAGTTCATCCTAAAAAAAACTAAACCGGATTCCAAACCACAAACTCATCAGACAATCCGATTAAAAAACAGAGCACAGCCATGCAAAAAGAAGATGCCCCTAGATTTCTTTGATCAAAAATATATACAGATCCCTTACATAACAAGATCTAACTAAACCCAGACATCACTAGAGAAGTGTTGTTTAAGTACATCAAGATCTCTAACACCAAACTGTAAAGCATCAAGAACTTGTTTAAAGACAACAACTCTACAAGGTATCCTCAACACACCTTGTTGTTCATAACCATATTCTTGTGCTGACTTCTTCAACAGTTCTATAAATATAGGATGGTTTAACAACTCAGCACTTACTACAAATCTTTCCTTTATCTCTTCTTCCCCTACGTAAACTGGTACGTGCCCTTCTGGTACAGACCCACCACTGGCCTTGGAACGCCGGGTTGTACGTACAGAGTTAGAACGTAGGAGTGTGTAGTTTGTTGATGATGATGATGAGTCAGCCACTCGGGAAAGTCGGCGAATGAGTTGCCTCATGGTGGTGTTTTTGGAGAAAAGAGGAAGTGTTTGTTTTGAGAGTGAGGAATGGAAGAGAGGGTGTGGTGTGGTAGGCGTGAAGGAGTATTTAAAAGGGTTTAAGGGGGATGTTGAGAGGTACAGATAGCAGTACTTGCCAGGTACACCTTTGAATATGCAATGCAAAGGTGAGATAATGAGATTTTGATTATTTCTCATCCTATTTTACTTCGAGATTTAAGACTTTTACTAATACAAAAGTTGTTGAGGTACGAGTATATGACTTCTGGCTGGTCTATGATGGTACACTGCTTATTGATTGGAGATGCGTCGTTGGTAGTCCCTAATTAACAAGTTTTCCGTCTCAATGAAATCCATTATTCTCCACTGTCAATGGATTGGTTTATATAAGAAAATTGGGAATCCGAAACTCAACCGAATCGATAAGAAAATTGAGAATCCAAAACCAAACTGAATTGATAAAATATATTACAAATCGATTCGAATCGAAAACTATAAAATTAATTATAAATATTACTAAAATATTATTTTATCGGTTCGGGTTTATATCAATTTTAGTGGAGAACAAATCCGAAACCAAACCAATATCTTATCAGTTTGATTTCCAATCAAAAGACAAACCAAATTACTATAATCCAAACCATTTTTTTATCGGTTTGATTCGGAGAGTTGGTTATCGTGTTATCGAAACTCATTGATAATCCTAATTCTCCAGACAGCTTTAGTTTGTGTTGTTTTCTTCCTTTTAAGTGAATCATTTTATTTTTTACACCAAAAGAAAGTTAATTATTGCCATTTCCTAATTAAAGAACAAGTTTATAAACCTACAATTGATACCCAAATTTACGTCCTAAAGTTTTTAAATAATTGTCAAAAAAAGTCAGTGATCTCAATATTAATGATGTCATATAAAGACAACAACATGGCTTCCCATGACTCTCACATCAATTATTCAATTCGATTCCATGACCCAAAAATAGCATCTCACGATATGTATGAAAAATTGGATTTTACCGAAATTAAGGGGTAACGTACGGATATAACGACGGAGGGACAAAAAACGTTGGATGCGTGATTGTCGGTCTTCGTTTTTTGGTTTTATTTACTTTCTCTCTCCTACTTTTTTTCCTTTGTCTTGTTCTCTCCGTATTCCAATTCAGTACAATTTCCGTGATATGCGCGTCCTTTGACGACTTGTCTTCATTCTCTTTTTTTTTTTTTATTTCTTTTTTCCACACACCTGATAACTTCGAGGTCCCTTTTTTCGTTTTTATCGAAACACATTTTTACGTTTCTTTGATGGGAAAGGACCTTTTTTTGAGCTGAAATATTTCCCTAGGAAAAAATACACTAGGTGGTGTTTGGTAAAACCAAATTTTACTTAATGTTTTGAAAACTGTCTGAAATTATTTGAAAAATCTTAGCTTAACTACAATAATTGGTCAAAAGTTCATCAAGTCACTTTTTGGTAGTTAAAAATTATTTCTCAGACCATTTCTACATGGTGGTAGTATTTCTTTCAAATTTGAAGGTGAAATTTGGAAAGATTGGACGCAAATTTTGACTAATTCTAAGTGGTCGCAAATATCATTCGCAAATTTAGAATAGAGAGTACATTGTGCGACATTGATAATGTTGTCCTCAAAGTGAAAAAAAAAAACTCACGTGACATTTCCACTGTCGCATCAAATTGAAAAAGTGAAAAAAAAAATAACTCGCGTGACATTAGCAATGGCAATGACAAATACCACACCAGTGCGGATGGTGTTGGTCAAAATCAAAAAAAAAAAAATGGTGATGATATTCTACATCTACATTCTCATCCAAAATACCAAATTTGCGAACAAGAATGCGGTTGGACAAGTGATGCGACCGAATTTGCTTCCACATAAAGTTAAAATTCCGAAAAATTCTAAGTTTTGAAAACAAATTTGAAAATTTTGAAAAATGATACTACAACCTAGAGATGCTCTTAAGTCTTAAAATATTGAATTTAATTAAGATTTGAAGCTCTTAATTGAATTGCTAAGATATAGTAGGAACGTATATACCTCGCGTCGAAGTGCTAGAAACTATACGGAAAATTTGAGCTTCTAAATATATTTTGTACAAATGGTACATCACATTCAAGTTCAATCAATCTTCCCAGAAAATTCGGAAAATTTTATGACTGCAGGTAGGAGGGAAATTGCGTGTACAGCATGGGTGGGGATGGTATATAAATGTGCGGTCTTACGAAATCAATGGTGTTTGATGGTGATTTATAACCCCCGAATCAATCAACCACATGTCCACATGCGTGAAATAACCAAATATGATGAGTTTAAGCAATTGCTTGGTCTCAAATATTGTCAAAAGAGATCACGTCGTGTTGATAGCAAAGAACGGCACGGAAAATACTTATTATGGAAAATAAGTTTTCCAACAAAACACATCACTCTTAATCAGGCTACAAATCTGCATTTAGTGGGAGGGAATATCTTTGGCATTTTGGCACATTTATTATATTATCCACGAGTGAACTTTATAGGTGAGGAACAAAAGGTGCAGTGGGTGACTGACTGACTGACGATGATTTATAACCCCCAACTAAGCACCAACAGGTTTTTAGAAGTTTGACTCGATGAAGCTATTTAAATTTGCTGAGAGTCGGAGACTTGATTCAGTCTGCTAGTAGGGCTGGAAATGGAGTGGGTTAGGCCGGATTCTCACTCAAAACTCTTTATCATATTAGAATCTATTCAGATTCGGATCGGATTTCAGATATCCAAATCTATTAAAAAACACCAAAAACTATACTATTTTATTGATTTTCATATATAATTGTATAAATCTTATTAAAATAGTTTGGGTTCGGATCGGATTCTAATCACAAACATAAAAACCATATCCGGTAAAATAAATTCGGATTGCAACTTCGTCCAATAAACTTAGCAATGGTATTCCAAGACTGATTTTCATAATCCCATCCAGGATACAGAAGCAGAATAATTCTTTTACATACCAGAAAATCTACATACATGATCAACTACAATTGATTGAATGGATTAATGAGCGCTTCTACAGCATTAAGATAAAATAACCAAAAAGAAAAGCATCGTTACAATCATTGAACTCCACTTACTAAACAGGAAGTATAGTTGATATTAGCATACTACTTTTCATCCTTGCTCCTTTTAAATCTATATTGTTTACAAAAGCCTTCAGGACCACATCAGATGCTTGGTGACTTTTCTTCAACATTACAAAGGCCTTGATGTGCATCCACCGATACACATGAGGGTTTGCAAAATTATAGGTCAAAAGTACTGAATACTGGTAACTAGTGAGGCAATACCATAAGAAAAAATAAGTACCAAAAACATCAGTTGATATGAAAACATCATATGTCGGCAACGACTCTTACCACTTATTACATCTATTTCAACTAGTTCAGAATGCCAACTTGCTTTATAACGATAAGCAAACAACAAAATGTACCACTATCACGATTCACAGATAGATGTTCTACTTATAACCATGACTTCTACTTCCAAATGGATGTAAAATAACCATCCTTGCTTTCCCTACACCACTGACTTGAACAAGCTTAAACAGAAGTGCAAATTAAAAAAAGCTTTGCAACAGACCTCTGTACACCCTATTTCAAATACACTTTCAACTCTCTGTTTGGGGGTTCCAACAGAGCACCAGATCAGTCCAGAAGAAAAACGCACAGTCAAGACTCTAAAAGAGTTTGAACATATAACACATGCATAAGAGAGAGGGAAGAGAGGAGAGAAGAGAGAAGAGAGAAGAGAGATGAGGGGTGCTTTACAACACCAGCTTTCCCAAAAAAAGTGTCGAGAGCCTGCAATCCAAAAGTAGCAGGTTCGAAGCTACCAGACAGCCAATTACACTTGGGTCACTTACATGATCCTGTTGTCTTGCAGTTTAGTTAACCAGGCACTGATTCAGAATTTAAATGGCCGCCGCTGCTCCCACCATGGCTATTAAACCCAGTTACAGGCATAGAGCGCTGAGCAAAATCCATTAAAAGCTTGCGCTGTTGTTCATCAGTGTGAGGAAGACTGGCACGAAGGAGCTCCACTGGCATCTCCTTACTAATAGCCCTTGCTGCTTCTGACCCAATAACTGCTGCATTTGGAGGGGCCTGCATAAGCAAAGATTGCATGATACTATCGTACTTCCCCATACAGTACTTGGTGAGTAGACTGAAGAATGCATCAAACGATGCCTGCCATAGAGCGGGATTAGGCACACTGTAGCTTCTAGCAACATGAGGATCTGTTAAGAGGTCAGTTGCCCTCTCAAGAACGGATTTTAAGATAACAGAAGCTCCATCTCCGGCAGAGCTTCCAAGAGGACGAAGTGGAGGCTGCTCTGAGGAACAAACAACGGCAGCAAGACAAGCACTGAGTGCACTAAGATCCATGCCAGCCATACAAGTAATAACCGTCCTTGCTAGACTATTTGTAGTCTCAGCTGCTCCTTGATCAGATGGAAGCCCACCAAACAAGAACCTTAGGTGACGGAAAATGGCCATGCACACTACACGAGCTAGCTCACCACCGGGGAAGAGGAGCTGAAGGTACCTTGAGAGAAGTTTCCGGCCTTTTGGAAGAGAAACTAGCCGTAAGAACACCAGGTCATCAATTCCAACTGTGTGGCCACCTTTCACAAGAGGGTCAACCAGCTGCAGTGAGGCAGCAAGACCCTCTAGCAGAACCTGCCGCCTCCGTCTCAGCTGGGATCCTCCGTCTTGGGGCTGACTGAATTGTAGGAACCTGTCGATATCATCTACATCAAGAAGAAGACACAGGCCATCCTCAATAGTAATTCTGGCAGCAAGCATTGGTTCCTGTTCAAGGGGTTTCTCAGAAACCTTTTGGTCACCACCACCTTCAATAGATGCAGCAGATGGAGGATCAACTTCAAGAAGAGGACGAGGCCTGCGTATGGAAGAAAATGGAACCCTCCCAAGAGCATCGACCTGAAGGTATGCATGCGGTTCATTGTTCGCACGAGCTCGGGGTGGGAGGTCTCTAAGATGCGTAGGGCAAAAATGATGTCTCAGCCTAGACCCAGTTGACTTTTTCGCAAGACAAGCTTGATGATAGTAATCATCTACATATGGGTCATTGCTGTGTGTTGCAGCATGCTGCATCCTCAGAATGCTCTCGATCTCTTCAGCCGTCATATGCTTGGACCTGAATTGTGGCCACCCGTTATCGCTTTTCTGGCTACCAGTATCGGAGCCCTGTTGAGAAAAACGGAGGTTCTGTCTACCTCTTTGTGCTGATTTTGGTCTTTGATCTCTGAAATCATTCATTCCAAGCATTGCTTCGTACTTGCTGAGTACATGAAGGGGAGGAGAAGGATGACCATTGAAAAGCTGGGACTGCAGTGCTGAAAAATGTCCCAAAGATGATTGAACTGGATGATGCAGTCTCTGCTGCTGTGGTGACATTAGCTGCGGTGGCATTAACCCATTTGATTGTTGTTGCAACAAATTATTCAAAAGGGCAGACTGATCCCCTGGGAATTGGTTACCCTGATTGACCCAGGGGTTTTGGGGCCGGCTATTAATGGCGAGTCCTGGCGAGATGAACTGGGGCATGTTTCCACCATAATGCATTCCATGAGGCAATCCTGATAATTGAAGGCGAGGATTAGAGAAAGAGGAGAGGTTCGGCGGAGAGAAAGGTAGCTGAGGTCCCCCAGTAAGAGGTGCAACATTCATGTGACGAGAATGGTGGTTGTTTGGGGAAGCCTGCTGAGATCTACCACCAGGAGGCGGGTAGGAAACAAATGATGTTTTCGGCACTAGGATTGGTTCACTGGAGAAATGCTGATGTTGCTGGGGCTCCTGAGGATATGATGATGTTCTGTACAAGGGTTTTTCTGACAGACGGATGTCAAGATGTGGCTGCGATGACCATCTTTTTCCTTCCTGAAACTTTTCAATGTCAAACATATTCTGATCCAACCAATCAGAAAATCCCGGCTCCTGAGTCCATTCTGCAGCCGATGAACCTGAAGGGGGAGACAATTCTCAAGTTAATATCCTCACTTAACAGTCGAACCACAAGAATAAAATAGATACATGTCTAACTAAATCAAGAGATACAAATTTTCCAACCAAGATTTGTCAATAACCACATATTAAAGGATATGGTCTGATGCTAAACTCTTCATACCTATTTTTAATTACTATAGGTGATTGGCTTCTCCAATTTATAGCAACTATACCTCAATAGCAGAGTAACGAAAAATTACAGAACTTGTAACAGCTCAAAATGTCTTAAGAAAAGGCCTGAAATTACTTAATGGAGATAAAAAGACCAATTGGTAGATAGGCAAAATTTAATACAATGAAACTTTAAGAAATGTGAAAGAAATATACATACAAATTTAACAATGTTTAGCAAACCAGCTCATTGACATCCAATTTAAGTAGAAACAATCGCCTTCTAAAGGTTTATGTTGTTACCCCAAATGTTATTGATGGGAATCATGTGGTGGACCTGTCTAAGTTCAAGCCCAAGTCTATATCTTCTTGTTGTTATTGTTTTTACTTATTTTAATTAAATTGGCCCTTGTGTCATTACACTATTGGTTTGCATTGTTGTCAAGTAAACCCTAGATTATAAAAAGGGCTCCACAGATTAGAAGTTAGTTGATTTTGGATCACTGAAAAAGTGTCAAGGCTGAGGCTTTTAGGATTTATTTCACTTTTCCCTAATTGTAGTTTAGGATTCTATCTATCAAATTGATGCTGGATCATATGATCGAAGCTTCAGCTGATTAGATCACGTCAGTTATACATGAATCTAAAGCTACCAATGAGATAACAATAAATATACATATCAAAGTTTAACACGGTGAAACAAAATTTCATCAATTATTAAGGATGATACCAGCTCTTTAGCAAGGCGCCTGTCAGTAAAAATCCAAGCACAAGATAGCAACAAGAATGACAGAATAGACTAAACCAAGACTAAACTGTCCCACCTAAACACGAGTTTTCAATTTTCAGGCCCCACTCTAGTGTCAATAGATGTCCAAACCCAAGACAGAAATTTACATCACATTTTCTCAAAAGAGAACAGAATATAGAACAACTACAAGCTACATTTTGTCTGCCACAAGTATTAACTCACTTTAGAAGATGTGATTAAAGGGAAATAAAAAGAGCAGCCTCAAAGCAGTAAGGTTAATTTGCTAATGGTAACAATAATAAAAATAATGATGATAAATAGCAGTAGTAGATACTATACAGTAATAATACTACTACCAATAATAACAGTAAACAAAATCGTTAAATCAACAATAAGAATACCAATAATTGTAATTAGTTGACTGTAATCACTCTTGAGGACATAGGTCGTCTTTTAGTAATATCCATATCTGGAAAATATAATATGACATCCATATTTGAAATATTTTTGGGAAGAAAGAAAGTTCATATTCTCCAGCCTCGGAGGCAGGGTAATGCTGGAGGAAATAATGTGTACCCCACTTAGTCTGCAAGAAGTAACCTTGACTGAACACGCCATAATCATTCGTAAACCAACAGAAGAGAAGTTATTCTTACTTTCCCTAGAAAATGATCCTCCTCTATCACCAATTACTCCAGCATTCCTTGGCTCACTAACAGATTTGTTTAACACTCCACCACTTCTTGGCTCACTAACAACCTTGTTTAACTACAGGGAAAAAGAATAACACTAGAATTACAAATAACAGATTATAATGCAAACTAATTACATAATGATAATGACAATTGGAAAGAGAAGCAAAAGAAAACAGCTATCGGGGTCAAAGGATCGTTAATAGCAATGCGACCTTTGATCTATGCAGCATCAACCGGCTAATATAATTTGATCAAGAAAATGTTTTGCGTCTCTGTAACTCAACAGGTCAAAAAGGACCACAGGATAATGCAATCAATCCATCAAATGCTGCTTGGGACTGTTTATTTTTCATATGCAATTGAATGGCAACTCTCATTAGGCACATTAAACAGCTTCAGGAGAAGAGCTAGTTTTATGATGTGAACTAGAAATTAGTAAGGCGGCATGAAGCTAGAAT
Organism: Coptis chinensis; assembly: GCF_015680905.1. Taxonomy (NCBI): domain Eukaryota; kingdom Viridiplantae; phylum Streptophyta; class Magnoliopsida; order Ranunculales; family Ranunculaceae; genus Coptis; species Coptis chinensis. Next base: position 85,003,599 of record NC_141464.1, read on the forward strand.
GGTTGAGAAAAACTTCCATGATCAAAACCCCTACATTCTGCCTTGGTTACTTATCCAACAAAGTGTAGAAACTAGAAAGCATAGAACCATTTCTTGACAAAAGTGTAGAAACTAGAAAGCATAGAACCATTTATTGACAAAAGTATAGTCACTAGTAAGGCTTTTTTATTTTTTGCATTAAATCTTAAACTAGATTCCCAGGAAAATTTTGGATTCAAAGGGTACAACACTGTATCTTCTAGCCCATGATCTGATCTGCCTCTTTCACACATCTAACATAGCCAAACGAATATAAAGGTTGGAGGTACAGTATTTTCACTTTCAAGAAACTGAACTGACCTTTGAAAAAGTACTTGCAAGATCATCAATATCAGATAAAGATCCTAAGCGCTCATCCTGCAAATGTCAAAACAAAAATAAATAAATATATATATACCTTGAATAATGTATATATATATGATCAATGATATGAGCTCAGTCCATGCTCCAAAAATATAACACTTCATATATACATTATTCGAGGTAATACCAAGAGTAGCAGTTCGAAATTGTGCATTTATGAATGAACACTTCAACAAAAAGTTTTAGTTTAACCATATTCTCCAGACAAAACAAACTGAAGAGCATACGCTACACAGATTCAAACAGATTGGGTGAAGGATGAGATGAAGATCAAAGGAAATTGAATGTTAACTGTATAATCTACGGAAAAAAAAAAAAAAAAAAGATAACTCCAGATCTGGAAACCAAAAGCATGCCAAAATTATCGAGGAATATAATTAGGCAGATCAATTTTCGACCTAGAAACCGCTTACGGCATACAAGGTTTGTTAACTCATTTTCAATGAAAGTAACGTTATCCTAAGCAAACTGAACATAAGAACTGGTAACTTCTTGGTGACTAACTTTGCGACTATAAATTGCCTCCTAGTCATTAGTTCTCTCAAGAACAGTGCCACCAGATGCAACGAACAAAACAAACAAGCTATGTAAAGGGCTATGTTCGAGGAAGTACCAAACACAATCATACATTTCACACAACAAATAAGAACATGTAACAAAACATATATACAGAGAGACCATATATGTATACAAAATCAACTACATCATCTGTTCTTACATTGAATTAAATGTTTTATATTACCTCTTCCCTCTCCGAGAATCGATATTCTTCATCATCAAATCCAACTAGTTGATTACTCTCATCATCTTCTTCTAATCCTCCCAACTCAACTTCCTCCACAACATCCTTACCAAAGAAGGCATACTGTGAAGCATCAAATAGTGCATTTCCTGATAAGAATGAAAAATCAAATTAAATTATCAAACCTCATGGCACCAATACGGGGCCCAAGCAACAATTCAACTATAAAATGATAATTATTAAATAATGAAGCCCAACATCAATAAATTAGATCTAATAATAAAAAAAAATATGAAAACTTGAGCTAACCTGAAGAAGAAGAAGAAGAAGTGTATGTAGGCAATTCATGAAAACTAGCCCGTGTATCAAATCCATCCATTTTATATAAAAAACGAATCTTTATGTGATAATATAAACCTTAGAAGAGGAACATTGGGGAGGAGGTAATAATATTGGAAAAAAGAGGGGAGATCTGAGTGAAGTGTGGCGTTTGTTGAAGAAAAAGATGAAGAGAGAGAGAGAGAGAGAGAGAGAGAAAGAGAGAAGGGATGATTTTGGGGGGGTTGGATAATTGCCCCCCTCTCAAAAATGAAAACAAAAAAAAAAAAAAAAAAATGAGATGAGAATAAATTAATTAAAATGTGTTACATGATGAGTGTTGTCGTTAGTTTAATTTAATTTAATTTAATTTAATTCAAGTTAGCTTGATTAACAACAACTAATTATGATTATCTATAGGTCATGAGTCTTAAGTAGAGAGATAAAATCGAGTACATTCTGTTCTAAGTGTACAACTTTATTTCCATTCCATTCCATAGTAGAGTATTCATGTTATTTTCTTTTCTTTCGATTAGCTAAAATTTAACAAACACATCCTTATTATCGATTTTGCATATGAAGGTAAGCGTTATCGTATCGGTCGGGTGTGTGTGCAATGAAATTTGTTTCTAACATAGATGGTTTTCACAATGAAATTTTAGTTAAACTAAGAAACTATATGAGTTTATGAAGAGATGTTATGGCAACTAGGCAATGAAATTAGTACGAGGACTTGTAACTCAAGTGAGGGCATTAAGGGTGTGTTTGTTAAATTTTAACTTATGGAAATGCCCATTTTTTTTCCATGAGTAAACCAAGTCTTAAAAACTATAGAAAAAGTGGACCATTTTTATTTTTTTTCCTTTCCATAGTGTTTCAATCATAACAAACACACTCTAAGAATTTAAGATTATATATTCAATATATATATATATATATATATAATGTATTGAGCTCCTCAAGAGACTTAGAAAATTATGGGCAGTAACGTTATGACAGCTGGTTATAACGAGTTTGTTTTTTAGAAATATAGGAACTGCTTATTCATAAAAGACTTGCGGCGCAATTTGTTACACGTTTGTCATAATTATTTTACATTATCGGAAAAAAAATCATAATTGTTTGTAAAACTCATTATCATTATCAATAAAATTTTTACTTCTTTAAAAAAAAAAGTAACTTTTAGTGATTTTTGGAACAACAATGGTTTGTTGATTCGGATCAAAAGACTTCAAAAAGTTATGAACGAAGAATGTGTTGTTATGATAAATTTGGAATGGGTCTAACGAGGCAGCTTTTTAAAATAATAATTTGCTATTCATAAAAGGACTTCATGGTTTATTTGCAGATTTCATTAATAATTATTAATTATTTGTAAAATTAAGTTATCAAAGATCAATAAAATTTTTTTAACTTAAATAATAAAAAAAAAGTGGTAGAGTTATCCCCAAAAAAAAAGTAGCACCAGATACCTTATTATGGTTGAGAATATTGTTGAAAATTTTGAAAAGTAGGAAAAAGAAGAAAATATACCTAAAACGTGACTAAAGTTTTAGATTGTACAATTGAAGCCCAATACATCAGTAATTGGGCCTAGAGCTAATTCAAAAGCCCGCCATGACAATCTTGTTTATATGACTCGCCACAAACTTCAAACCGTGAGCTAATTATTCTTTTTTTTTTTTTTTTTTTTTTTCCTTTGCTAAACTGGTGCTCGGGCCAGCTTACACACACCTCGACTAATCCCATGGCCTTGAGGAGAATCGAACCAGTCGATAGAAATGCCTCCCAAGACGGACATATAACAGAAAGGAACATTTTCATTGCGACAACATTAATGTATTTTGGCTCTCATGATGGTTTCCAATTTTCCTAACTATCTTCAATAGAGTTCGAATGTGGATTGCAATGGGGATGACCTATTTGAGTGGGAGTATTTGAGTGGTTTCATATATTAGACTGAATTTAATGAATGCTCCTTTTTAATGACTATATGAAAAATGCAAAACAGTCGTGCACTTGTGCTCAGTTGCTAACCGATAAGATATGCAACTTGAAAAGTGCAAGTTTTCCTTGGAAAGGATGGGCATAGTGGCCTTTTGAAATAGTTAGTAGTGGGCCGAGAAGTGGCTCAATGAGTGGTGGATCAAAGTTTTCAATTCAACAATTATCATTAGGGAAAATCACCAACCTTTTTTTTGGTTAGATGGGACCTTAATACGAATCATATGACAGATTTTCCTCAAAGCCCAGCCTCTAGTGTCATATGGCAAGTGATACATAGTTTCTTTGAACAAATTCGAAGCTTTACACTTTTTTTTTTTTTTTTAATTTGAAATGATCTTTATAAGTTGGAAAAGGAAGGATGAAAATTATGTGATTGAACACTTCAATGAATTTATATATGGTCATTTTTTCTTTAAATGCCGACGGTCGAGCTCCAAAGCGTAAAAATAAAGTGTACAATCTACTTAGGGCATTTCCAATGGGAGTGTAAACTGTACAGAGTGGAAATTTTACATCCCAAATATAAAAAAAAACTCTTTCCAATAGGGGTGTTATACCGTAGGTAATAGTGTATTAGCTAATAGAGAGGGTGAGAAATTCTCCATCTCGCTCTATTAGTTAATAAAAAGTCCAGGCGACATTCGAACTGACGTCTGAGTTAAATAATTTTTGGACGTCATTTGGAGTAACATCCTTTTCTAATTCTAAAATAATTTTTTAACTCGGATGTCACTTTAAGTGAAAGTGACGTCCGAGTTTAAAAATTTTTTTTTTTTTACACTTCTCTATTAGAGAGTATAGAGTGTGGATATTTATAAGCTATATAATAATATATAATTAGAGGTGTAAAATCCTAATGAGACCTACGTGGAGCCTAGGTGGAGGTGTAATTTTACACCCCCCATTGGAGATGCCCTTAGAAAGTAGCGTAGTTTGGGATTTCGAAATTATCGGAATTCCGACAAATCTAAAATCCGAAATTCTTAAATTTCAACCCCAATATATTTGGAATTATCAAGATTTCGACTCTATATTTGGAATTCTGATTTTTTAAAAAATTGAAATATTAAGCAAAATTCCGATATTTCATTCGGAATCACGAACACCGGAAAGGAGACAGTACCTCAAAACTTCAGATAGCTATATTCTCTGAAATGACTTAAAATGGAAGAATGCCTGAAGCGATGATATGCTGATGAAGGTTAACTCACATTCTCAAAAATGGTTTTTGGCTTCTGTGACTAATGTGTAAGTTCATACAAGTTTTTTTATTGTCATTATGACGTTAACAATAAGGTATGAGCAGACTTGTCCTGGTTCAATTGTACTCGCTCTGTTGTGTTAATTAATATCATTGTTTGTTGATCAATCCACTTCCACATAACATAAAATTTGCTAAAATTAAACAAGGAGTTAAACAATGTTTGTTGGTGTGTTAGTATATATGGTGTAAGTAATTTTTACATTGGCCTTTGGATGCACACAACACACCTACTGACCTACCTACATTTGATCCAGCAAGATGCAATACAGATAGGAAGACATTTTTTTTTTTGATAAAGAGATTAGGAAGACATCACTGCTGTACTATATGCCATAGGTAGGTAATGTTATTTTTGTTTGTTTATTAGCAACTGGGAACAAGGTGGTCCAACTCCAATCCATCGACGATGGTAATTTAGAAACATTTCTCTCTTGCAAAAAACTGCCACTTGTCCCACGTTTATGCACGAAGTACCCTCTCAGAAAAAACAAAGTCACACTCGGATTCTCTGACCAACTCTTCATGGCTTTGGCTTCCAAGTTTCCTAGTTCCAAAACTGAATGCCCAATGATAATGAGATGTATAATTTAAAAAACAATGGAATGTGATTGTTTTATAAAATAAATGTTGATGAAACCAAGGTTAAAGAAGTTCAAAGCAACAAATGAGAAGTTGCATTAATGCCACCCATGCTAAAATTTCACATGGAAGCACATAATTTAAGAATAAGAAGATACTTTGCTAGATCAAAAATTAACACACTGAATATCAAAAAGCCCGTTATCCGTATTATAATGAACTCCGCCCTTAAAAATGGATCTATATAAAAAATAGATTTATAAGATGAATTAAGAGGTGATTTTTAGTGAAGATAGTCTTATTAGAATGGAGAATATTTCTATAAAAAATTAGTCAAAATGAGAATGTTTAACCTTGTCAAAAATTATTTTGAAATTTGAAAAATCTTGACCATTAGATAATTTTATAACATTGTAAATTAATTTTGATATGTCTAGACATTTTCAAATGTCTTTATTTTTTTTTAGAATGATCTATATTGTGGGAGAGAACATCTCCTCTAAAAATCAACTTCTAATTCATTGTTTTTCATTGTAAAGTTTTTTTGGAATTTGTATAAGTCAAATTCATATAATGGGCAAAAAATATCAAATGCTCTGTGGTAAGGTATGAAACAATAGTCAGTTTTTTTTTTTTTTTTTTTTTAAATTATATTTTCTCAAAATAACTCCCAAGTCCAAATCATGCGGGTTTGAAGGATTTTTCAAGCTTTGCCATCTATCTATCTATCTATCTATATCTTAATATTAAAGCTCCCACAAGGAGTATTTTTCAAGCTCTATTAAAATTTTACGCCATTTGAAAAATGGGAATTCCTCTCCTATTATAACGAGAATTTCTTTCCAATTAAATCAAATTCTAGCAATTCTAATTAAAGCGGGAATCATTATTCTATTAAAATGGAAATTCCTCTCCTATTGAAAAGGAAAAATTTAGCATATTTAATTAAAATGAGAATTATTCTCCTATTAAAACATGATCTCTCTCCCAATTGAAAAAACAAGTTTTTAAAACTTAATTAAAATTTTATTTAAAACAATTTGTTAGAAAATTAAAACGGGTTAGCGACTAAACGGTAGTCTCAATTTTCTTAAAAAAATATAAATGTTTTCAAAAGAGCCGGTGCGTGTGCACAAACCTAGAAGCTAATAAGTGTTTATATTTTGTTTGGCATTTTATGTATAAGTTGCCGTGGTGATTACCAAAAAATAAAGTAAATAATTAAAGAAGGTTTTGTCTTGAGCTTATGTTGATTCCGGACTCAACTTGAATACTTGAAGTGCCAAACGAATTAGAAATTTCTAATCATCTAATCGTGTGACGTAATCACGTAGCTGCATAATTATAAATTGATTTCTATATCCCTAAATCCTGACTCATGAGCTAACATTTTATTGTTTATCAAAATGCCAACTCCCCATAAAGGGTGGCCAGAGATATTGATTTTTATTCTTCACAATGCACAGTTTCAAAATCCGGATTCATTTATTTATCACAGTCCTTCTCTTTGCCGGTGATGACTGCTTCAATTCCCACGCGTGCGTGACAATTGCTTTTCCATGGCGTAGGCAATTAACACCATACTATACCAATCTCATAACGCGTTCCACCAATCTTGATGGCATAAGCATGAGTGCTACTTTAACGTATGGGGTCATTTTGCTTCAGTAAGCAGATAGAACCCTTATATCTTTTGCCACGCGCTATATACGTGTGGCAAACTACAGGGGATTGGAATGTGCTCAAACTTGAAAATTACAACCCCGTCAATTAACTCAAAATCACCCCCTCACCCTAATTATAGGCAACATACAATGTCTAAAATTACATTAAAACTTTTGTTTTCGACTCTTCTACATGAAAAATACAACAGATCCCAACAAAACATCAGTGAAAAGTACTCCAAAAGTCTAAGAAATTTCGTGTAGTACTTGTGATCTTGTGGGGATATTAAAAATTTGTAAATTGTCTTTAGCCAAAAAAAAAAAGGGGGTTAGAGCATCTCTACTTTAACGTATGGGGTCATCTTGCTTCAGTAAGCAGATAGAACCCTTATATCTTTTGCCACGCGCTGTATACGTGTGGCAAACTACAAGGGGATTGGAATGTGCTCAAACTTGAAAATTACAACCCCGTCAATTAACTCAAAATCACCCCCCTCACCCTAATTATAGGCAACATACAATGTCTAAAATTACATTAAAACTTTTGTTTTCGACTCTTCTACATGAAAAATACAATAGATCCCAACAAAACATCACTGAAAAGTACCCAAAAGTCTAAGAAATTTCGTGTAGTACTTGTGATCTTGTGGGGATATTAAAAATTTGTAAATTGTCTTTAGCCAAAAAAAAAAGGGGGTTAGAGCATCTCTAGGTGGTGGTAGTATACTCTTCAAATTTGAAGAAAAATTTTGGAGAATCTGGTCGCAAATTTTGACCAACTCTAGGTGGTCGCAAATATCATTCGCAAATTTGGAATAGGACTACCTTGCGCAACATTGATACTATTGCTTCTAAGTTGAAAAAAAAAATTCACGCGACATTCCCACTATTGCACCAAATTGAAAAAGTAAAAAAAAATAACTCGTGCGACATTAGTAGTGGTGGTAATGACAAGATATCGCGGTGGTCGGGTCGTCAAAGCCAAAAAAAAAAAATTGGGATATTTGTGTCGCCCAAGATCTCAGATCCAAATTGCCAAATTTATAACAAAAAAATGCGAACGAACAGATTATACGACCGAATTTACTACCACCTAGAGTTGAAATTCTGAAAATTCGAATTATTCCTTCAAATTTGAAGGATTTGACAGGTTATACTACCACCTAGAGATGCTCTTAAGTAGTATTACCCCCACTAGATGAGTCAATTAGAATTTTCTTCCTACTAGATGAGAAATTAGGGTCTCCCATCCCCCTTCCTAAATATACACAAAAAAAAAAATCAAATTGGATTGATAGTGTGTTTTTTAGTGTGCATTTAGGGTGGAGACCCTAATTTAACCCAAAAAATAAAAATAAAAATGGTAAATTGTAACTATGATCCGAGTAAACATGGTCTATTCTAATTGAAAATGATAGGCCAATCTTGCATTGTTGCAGTAGGGTCCAACTTTTAACAAAGTGCAATGCAATTGGATCTCATGAACGAACAGCCAATAGTGCTGGCCACACCCAAGCAAAAACCTAGTTAGTAGCTACATCCCTACATCTATCTACATGCATGTACGTCCATTATGAACACTTGGAACAGTGTAGGTACTGCGACGTGTGTGGCACACATGTTCACGTCTACTTGCACTTTATATCCTTGAGAAGCAGCCATCATTTGTATTTTAGATAGACATACATATAACATATTATTACCAATTCTCCATCTACGACGTTCTAAGTGGTAACAATTTATTCTTTCAATTAGAAAAAGGCTACCTCAGAGGCTCAGATATGAACCAACTTTTAGCTGTTGTTGTACAATGTTTCATCAGTCAGAAGCTAGAATCATTCTCCATTAGCAGAAAAATTGTCTTGGTGAATCCAATATTTTAAAATGATTATTCTTTTTGCTGTCGTTTACTAATTGCTATGTCAAATGGTTTTATTAAGCAAAAAACAGAACACAGAGAATATGGCTAGTGAATTGAACTAAAAACAACACTCACAGAACAAGAGCTAAGCTCCATCCTAATATTAAGATAAAATTTATCAAGGTAGGTACTGATTTCTTATTAATTTAACTCGACACTGCTAGTTAGGATACATGCTTAGGATACACTGTTAGGCCAAAGTCAAGTCATGCCCTAAGCAATTGTTTAGCTGGCCGGGCTAGATACTTACTAATTAATGCTTCCAAATGATGCCACTGTCAGCGTTGAAAGAACTCAAAATACTAGGTCTAAGCTCAAACCAGGGTTTGGAGATGGATATGTTAGACTTGGCCACATGTTTGAGTTGGCCCCATATATGTATCTTGCTTCTTTTAAATTGAATTGGTAGCTCCAGCAGGATGAAAATTAAGTTGATGTGATAAGAGACTGAGAGTGAGTAGGCTAAAGAGGGTATCTGCGAGCTCGAATTCGTATTTCTTCATCTACAACTTGATGAGACATATAATTCCCTTCAAGATGAACAAGCTAGACAAGCTTCAGTTAATTTCTGTTCCATCCATATACTTGCAATTTGACATTGGAATTCCTTTCGGCCCTCACACGTGGTGCGATCATGTCAGTAACAAAGTAAATGATAAATGATTGAACTATATGTATTTCCAATCAAATCTAATGGACTTCTAGTTACAATCAATTTTCACCAAAAATCAATACCATCTTGACTATATTATAAAAAGAATAAATGAAGTGCATGTGTCAAATAATGAAAATGATAGATACTTAAATAAACAAATTGGAAATGAGCTTCCAAGTGGGGTGAATCGCAACTATGGTTGGAAGTGTTATTTGCCGGGAAATGCGGCTACTTGCCACCACTTTTACTAATTTTCTATGTGCTTTCTGTTATGTACCTATCTTTTATTTCTAGCTAGTGCATCTTTAATCCACGGATCTTTCAGTGAAATTTACACCATTCCATCAAAGTCTTGAATACAAGCTAGAGAAACAATATTTTAGTGTACAACAAGAAGTGTTCCACGATTGCTTATATCAAATAAAATATATGAATTTAAATCGTAATTTTGGGCTATCTATCACACGAAAAGTCTCACTGAAAAAGTTACATATCATACTGATTTTATGTACAAGTGAAGCATAGAAAATCTGGAAGCTACAGGTATATATATATTGAGAGGAAGATCTAAAATTTCGAAGCAAAGCTGATTTTGTAGCTATAATGATATCCATGATTTTCTACTGATAATTAGCTAGCTGATTAGCTTAAGTCCATACTATATATTTGTATTTGCAAGCCATTGTTGGACGCTTTTTGTGTCCACGAAGTTGGACACTAGAAACACTCTTAATACAGATAGAGTCAACCACGTTTTAATTAACAAGGGGAGTCTAGATAATGAGGGAAAAAAGTGTAAAATAATGCACCAGTTTAAGCTACATATATGTTAAACTACTTAGATCAAGAGTTCATTATTTTTAAGTTAAAAATCTCAGTCTCTTACACACCTTTCTTGTTGCGTATGAAGAAAAAGTTGTTTGTGTGAAAAGTCAGCGTTTGGTTATAATTATGTGAATAAGAAAATGCTCTACTACCTCTTTCTCTCTCTCTTTCATTCAACTCTTCACAACCTGCATAGCTGCTTTCTTCTGATTGTTTTCATGCTCACCATTCTCCACCTTCCAAACTAGCTAGCTTGATATCTTTTTTTGCTTTCCATACCAAAACCCCTTAACATAAACTTGTTAATAATGCATGGTTTTGACCTTTGTTTTGATTCAAAACTATATGAGATAGATACTTTGTGTTTTTAGCTTTTGAGCTAAAACTATGTGCAGTTTGTTTACTCCTAGAATGGAAAAAGATCAAAGAGGAGACTTAGGCGACATAGTACGCGCTAGTACTAGTGGTGGTGGTGGTGGTGGTGGTAGTACTAGTAGTAACGAGGGAGTTGATTGGCATATACCAACAGACCTTGGAACTTTTCCATCCACGGCAATCGAAGAACCTATTGATAACTTTGGAGATCCTTTCTCAAACATGCATGATCCATTGCTAGACGAGCTTGGCATAGGAAGCTCAAGTTTCTTTGATAGAAGGAATTCTTCTACTTCTTCTGGTGTTGTTAAGATGAATATTGAAGAAAATAATCCTAGCAGTCTTAATAGCACCAGTCATCTACCTCGGACGATTTTCAATGAAGATATGAGAAGACCATCCAATATATTCTCAAGAATGCTTCAGATCTCTCCTAATTCTAAGATGTCAACTTCTCCTTGTGACATGATCTCAACAGTTTTATCTTCACCAAGAGTAGCTAATAAGACTACTACTTCTTGCTCATCACTTGCTAATGAAACTATTAAGTCTAATAGCTCAACCAGTTGCTCCATGGAAAGCGTTGCAATGATGCAGATCTCTTCTCCACGGAATCCAGGGATCAAAAGAAGGTAAGTGTCCACGATGATCAATACTTTTTGTGATTATTAATTGAGTTGTTGTAATTTTGTAAAATATATACAAGTATACTAATAAATGTTTTGAATCCCCATGTTGTTGAGATCAGTTTCATTCATATTAAAAATCTAACAATACCAAGAATCTCCTTCTTTTACGTTGATTTTTAAAATTTTGGAATACTCAGACTTAGATGCAAGTTTATGTGCATTAGGTTATTATGTACTCTCTTTTATTTCTTGGGAATTGCTGTTAATAATTTTTTTTTCTCTTTGTTTTTATGTGAATAATGTAAATTAATTATTACTTATTATTAAGTACTCGATCTAGATCAGAAGTTGTGGATTAAGGGTTGATGTAAATAGAAAAATTATGTTCATAATTAAGTACTTGGAAAAATATCATGAATTCATGATTACTAGCTATATAAAAGCATATGATATGAACAGCAAAAGTTTATTGTTATATTGGGACTACAGTACATCAATCTACATGTAAAAAGGCTTTCCTTATTCATGGGTCACAGTAGTAAGCATAGTCATAGCTTTCATGTAGTCAATCCTCTGTTCATTTGATATTGGATGCTGCCTTACTTTCAGCTTTATTTGGTTTTCCTTTTCTTCCTTGAGAATTATTATCCATGGAAGATCGAATAATAATGATCGAGTACTAAGAGTAAATAGAAGGATACTGATTCATTTCACTTTTTTGTTGTGTAGTTTTAGAAACATACACTGATTGCGAGTGCTTCAATTCTCTAAGTAAAATCTTGCTAGTACGTACTGAACCTTGCAGGAAGCAGTATTATGAAAGAAAAAAAAAATCTTCGCGTGTTTTGCTTGTTCTATTCTTCTTGTGCCCGCTCAAATGCTCAATGAACAATTTTTTCTCGTTTTTCCCTGTGCTGTGGGAAATAGCATGCAGAAGTAACTTATTTTGTAATTATTTTGCAGAAAAAGCCAGGCAAAGAAGGTGGTATGTATTCCAGCACCAGCAGCTGCTAACAGTGGCAGGCCAAGTGGAGAAGTTGTTCCATCTGACCTCTGGGCATGGAGAAAGTATGGTCAGAAACCAATCAAAGGTTCTCCTTATCCTAGGTATGTATCCTATGAATGTCACATTAATTAATTTGTAAAGTATCCAATGAACAAATATAACAGTTTTTTTTTCTTGTGACCAAAACACCAAACATGCATTCTCATCTCATTCAGCCAGCTATTACTATTCTCTTAAGTTCATGAATTAAGACGTAACTACTTCTTTCGATCATCTATTACAAAGTATTCAGGCATTCATTAATTTAAGCTGTAATATCACGAACTATGATCCAGGGGATATTATAGATGCAGCAGCTCGAAAGGTTGCTCGGCCAGGAAACAAGTAGAACGAAGTCGAACTGATCCAAACATGTTGGTAATCACCTATACCTCTGAACATAATCACCCATGGCCAACACAAAGAAATGCACTTGCTGGCTCAACACGAACACAGCCACCAAAGAACAATGCTGCTTCAAAGAGCTCATCATCTCCTCAAACTTCATCAAAACCCAAAAGTTTGAAGGAAGAACATAAAGATAATGTCAGCAATGGTATGTCCATATCTGTGGTCGACGGGTCAATAAATGTGAGCTCTATTCCTATAAAAGAGGAGATTGAAGATGTACATGAGGAGGCAATTGAAATGGATGATCAAGATGGCTTGGATAATTTCCATCAAATTTTTAAGCCGGGCGCATTAGACTCCAACCTGCAGCCGGATGACTTCTTTGCTGATTTGGTACAATTTGAGTCTGATCCATTAAGTCTCTTGTTCACTCAGGGATTCAATGGAGAAAAATGTGAAGATAATGAAAGAGAAAGCAAGGCCTTGGATCCATTCAGTTTATTTGATTGGGCAGAAAACAATAATATGTTTGGAGAAAATAAGAGAGGCGGTTTATAACAAGACCTTGAAGCTGCAAAACCATGCTAAGACATCTCTAATTGTTTCTGTTGTGGTGCAATACCATTCAAGGTCTGGTAATAAACCTTCATTCTAGTTTTAATTCTGATAGTGGGAGTTGCACTTTTTTCCTCTTTATATTTAGTTGAACAGTGTCCACACTACTAGAAGAGGAGATGTTGGTTGATTAGGGACAGACACATGAGACCCACATTCTCTGGAATATTGGTGAGATTGGACAGAAAGCTGGGGAACAGAAGCATTTAATAGTTCATGAGACAAGTACAAGACTCAAAACTCCAAAAGACTAGCAAGGAACAAACAATGGCCTATATACCAAGTGTAAGTCCTGTCGTGCATGATATGGAAAGCCATTCAATTCCAAATTGTAAAACCTGCAAAACCTTCTTGTCATGAAACATGATCCATCTGTTTACTCATTATAAAGATGGCCGGTAAGGCCTAAATTTGTGTCATGAGAATGAGAGGTGACAAGAGAAGGGCAACAAACAAAAGGAGAAAAAGCTTGACATTTCATATCAATCCACTTCAGTGATGTGAATTGAAGAAGAGAAGAAAGCTAAGCTTTCGGTTCCTCACCTTTCTGTTTCTTGAACACCTTTTTCTTTTTCCTCCTTTCTATTTTTTTTCTCCACAAATATGTATGTTTTTAGAGTTTACTTTCATGGTAGCAATCTACAAGATATGGATGATTGTCCTTGTGAACATATTATGTACTATTTTCCTTCCTTTTATTTACTTATATCCATAGACATAAGACATTGTTGTAAACTAGCTAGTGAATACCAGTGTTAATTAATTGTTCATTCAAAGATATCATAAAGCTTCTGTAATAGATATTGAGTTGTAAATACACCTGTTGAATATTACACGTACTGTCTTTCTGTTTAATTAACAGTGCTAGGCATATTGCATATATGCTCCATACATGACTCAGTGTTTTTTCTAGCTCAACTTGAGGGGAATAATCAAGCGCTTTAATTAGCTAATAACTGACTATGCACCCAAATCTAAACGCCGTAAAACTTAATCAGCACGAGGTTTCTAACCATACAACTTAATCTTGTTGAGGTCTGGAATCTGGAGCTTGATTGTATTTGTAGAAGTCAAGATTTTCAGAGGCGGCCCCTCTGGGTGGCCCGGCACACTTCATAGCATCCATACAACTCTTGGGTTATTTTCCTGCATTCTTCTATATATATATGTTTTATGCAACTCAGATTGGCCCAGTTTGGGATTTGTCAATGGCTCCAAACACAGCATTTCTAGCTGAAGCTAATACCAGGGATGCTCTTTCCCTCCTTCAATGCTTTGTTCAGAGACTCAGAGTGTACGTCCGTAAGTTCAGTACTGGTAATTAATATAACTAATTATGCATGCATGCCTAGAGTTGAGTCAGAAATGCGCAGTCGCTTCAAATTCTGATGAAGTGGCCCTCTTTTTTCTTTTTCTTTTTTCCGCTGTAGGAAAAATAAACCATCTCTAGGCTCAATGCAGTTTTAGTTTCACTGTTTTTCTTTTTGAATTTAGAAGCATCCAATCGCTTACAAGCGCCATGTCCACCGTGGGCAATTCTCATGCATTCTGTAGGGGAATAGGGGGAAAAAATGCTAGCAAATATGCACGCTCGTGGTATGCATATAGTTACAAAATTCAAAATTAGCATGATTCTAAAATGTTGAAAAATCTAAATTATGTTTGGAATTCCAATAGCAATATCAGAATTTGCAAGTTATTAAAAACAATTGGAACACGTCCTAATCGTCAGATTTTAGATCTTATCACTGTCCATCCACTTAAGTTTAAGAGTTTATACTTGGGGTTTATTAACATAACAATGATAGCTATTAAGGTGGAGCAACAATGGTGGTTGTTAAGATGAAATTGATCGATGGTGATGGCGAAGACGAAGTTGAAGTTTAAAATGAATGATAATCTCCATTTTCCCTCTACCTCTTTCAATTTCATAATGTATTATCTATTTGTTCTTCAATTTCATCATATATCGTCCAAGATCAGTGAATTTGGAGCTAGGATTAGATAATTAGATATGGGTTAATGTTGATAAACAATATATTTTCATGTAATTACGATAAAGTATATTCCTATCATTTCAATTTCAATGTTGTTTCGTTTTTTTTTTTATGAAATATTAGTAGTTATTCCCCTTAGATTAAGAGAGAGAAAAATAGGATACAAACTATAAATCCCAGTGACAATATTGCAAACAAAACATATTATAAAAAAAAAAAATAAAAATAGGGGGCAATATGTAAATTTCAGTATAGGACACTTTTGTAATTTAGATCGGGAGTAGAAATATATAAGGATTTTTTTGTAATTTGGATAAATTATAGAGACTAATCTTTAATTTAAATAAAGTGTAGTGACTGTTATGTGGTTATTGTAAAGTATAGGGACTGTCCCATCATTACCATAAAGAATAGGAATTGTTCTGTAGTTTACAACTTTACATAAAAGGCATAGGGTCTAGTGAATACTACACAATTTTAGTTATTTTCGAAATTTCTATCCCTTTCAGGAAAATGTGATTTTTTTTAATGGCTGAATTTGAAATTTTGCAACTCTCTTTTGGCATTTTTATAATTTTCAAAACAAGCTTATTTCTTGTAGGCGAGGTTCTCTATGATTAGAAAATGAGATTCACAAAAAAATCAAGTTTTAAATGAATTTTATAGAGGAGATATAGATCATTGTATAAACTGCTGTATAAAAAGTGTTGGATATGGATCCCTTCCTATATAGATATAGGATTTTTACTGATACAGTGAAATAATGCATTCCCAATTTTCTATGTAAATTTACGAGTCATGAGGGTACATCACAAATCAATGCTTACAGACGGAAAAATGTGATGTACATCCCCAAGCTTTTAGTATGTAACATACATGATACATAGGAAATAAGCAATATATATGTATATATTGAGAAACTATCACTGAATTGAAGATGACTAATCATCTTCCTTCACCGATAACTTCATGTGGCATCGGCCGAGTAACCACTTTTGGCGTGTTGTCTCCACCAAACACCATGCTTGCATTTGATGAGGAGTCGAATTGGCTAGTGGGAGCGTTGGACGTTAAGGAGTCTGATGTTCCATCATCGCTTACAAAGGTGCTAATATCATTAAACTGCCAATCTGTTAAATAACTTGGCTTTGAACAACAGTGCTGACTTGGATGTCTCCTGTCAGCATTCCCACTACTCGTGACATTGATGGACGCATCATTGGTGATGCCTGAGTGCACAAAAGAGCTATTCCTAGCGTCCGAATAGCTTCGTCTCCGTTGAAACTGACCAATGTTGGATCCACCAGCTCCAAACCATTGTTGTTTTCGTACAAACTCCAGGCCTATCGAATCATTAGAAAAAATAAAATAATACAAAGAATATAATTTGCATCTCTGGCACAAAGAATGACAGGAAAATAAAAGAGAATCATGAACAGATCAGTATTCATCATACCCATTCAAGAAGATAGATCTTTCCCGGTTCCAAGTTCGCATCAGAATTTGGACGTCCACAGAGAATTTCCAAAGCCACAACTCCAAACCCAAATACATCAGCCTTCTCTGTTAGATGACCACGCATCGCATACTCCGGGGCCAGATAGCCACTTCAATACAGATTCATTTTTTATTTGTTAGGAACTCAAAAGTAAGAGAAACAATAATGAAAATTTACCCTACAAGAATTTGTCTGCGAATCAAGTTGGATGGTGAATACGGTTAGACTTTTGTTATGCAACAGCCATGTGTTAGCCAAAATTTAGAGTGAACTACAATCACACAGAGTGCACCTACTGATTCGCAAACAAACTATAAAGGAGTTCCAGGTATGAAAAGCAATAACAGGTGTTGAAAGAGCTTTTACATTGTCCCTGCGACTCGCGTGCTAATGTGAGTCTTCTTGTCATCATAGAGCTTTGCCAAACCAAAATCGGAGATTTTGGGGTTCAGGTCAATGTCAAGTAGAATATTACTAGCCTTCACATCTCTGTGTACTATCCTGGGCTTTGATTCCTCGTGAAGATACGCTAGACCTCTTGCAGCCCCCAAGCATATACTAAACCGGGTAGGCCAATCAAGATGTAAAGCATTCTTACCTGCATGTATTGCATCCATGGCAAACGAATTTTAGAAAGTAATTCCCAAGATGCAAAAAAAATGGAAGTACAAGGAGTCTGTTCAAAGCTTTTATTACCAAAGAGTGCTTGATCAAGGCTTTTATTTTTGAGATACTCATAAACAAGGAGTCTGTTTGCCCCCTCAATGCAGCATCCATACAATTTCACAAGGTTGCGATGTTGCACTGCTGAAATGGTGGAAATCTCTGCTACAAACTGACTCTTCCCTTGGTGAGATGTTACTAAGAGTTTTTTCACAGCTACTTCTCTTCCATCAGACAGCATCCCCTTCAGATAATTAGGAAAATGGTAGAAACCATAAAAATTGTTAGCTTATTCAACAAATCACCAGTACGCCATAGCACAAGCAGACGAGTATGTCACTGCACATCAGTCTCAGTCCAAAATTGAAAATTCTTATCAATAATTATCGCAGCAAACTTAACCTGAATATTACCTTGTAAACTGGTCCAAATCCTCCCTCTCCTAACTTATTTGTTAAGTTGAAGTCTCCTGTGGCAGTTCTCAACTCAGCATAACTGAAAGTGTTTGGCCTGTTTTCTATTCCTAATAGCTCTGCAGTTCAGTGACGAAAAGTTATAAAGAATGGTTAATGTCCGAATCTTTAAAACGCGTTGATATAAACTACTGGATATGCCTGGAGATCATAAAATTTTCTTCGATAACAAATACTGTTTACCCACTAAACAAATTTTAACGATGCAGTATCCTAATTAATTTATCAGCTAAAACATAGTATTTACCTTCCTCTTCATTTCCACTTGACCTTTTCCTCCTCAGATACAATATAGTGAAAGCACAAATAATGCTCAGAAGACCAATAGAAAGTGTGATACCAACAATCATGCCAGTCCTATTCTTCTTTGAGCCCGTAGGGGTAGGGGGACGACGGTTACTGACACTTGGTCGAAAGTCTGATAGTAATGCAGTCATCAGATTAGGTCAAAAGTAATTGCCACCTGTATTAGTATATTAAGTAAAAATTTATCTGCTATATTACCAGGTGTAACTCTGATAGCCGAAATGGATGCTCCATAGAAACCTACTACAGGTATGCAGCAAGTCCCCTTTCCAGCCCAAAAGAGATGAATCTCAAGGAAGTTCTCGGATACTTGAACTTTAAAATCTCTTTGAACGGCTCTGTTTACAGCTCCACCTGCCTCACTTCTTATGTTAAAATCCTTTATTACGCGATTTCCCTGAAACAGAAGCAAATAAGCTATAGAAATAACGGAAACTATGGTCCAGATAAACGAATAAACTGCAGTGGTAAGTCAATTTTTACAAGATCACAAAACTGATTCCTTTCCTTCAACTTGGTTTGTTAAGTAGTCATGTTATAATTAGCTGATATTAAAATGTGAGACCTTTAACTCCACCAATTAGCTGTATTAAAATGTCAGCACCATTTCTTTGGATGAAAATTTCTCATACTACAAAGTTACCATCGATTAAAGAGGTCATTCTACTTGTAACTAAGCAATTCCGAACCATTGAACACGATACTCGTGGGTATTACAATCAAAATTATTGAGTTTCTCATTTTGCAAGTAACAACTAATGATAATTGAGCAAAAGTAGAATAATATATGCCCAGAGCAAAAGCATTCTAACAATTTCAAGCGGTATGCAGCTTATGAAAAAGTTGAAGATGGAATACAAAAATAAAACTTGGAAGCTTGAAGAAAATTATGTACGTCTTAGTACCAAAAAGAGAAAATACCTGCAGATAAATATCGAAAACACGCCTTCCAAGACTCTCCCAGGTTCTTGAACTTTCAGTCTGACCAGTCTCTGAAAACTGCAGGTTTACATTGTATCTTCCATTCTCAAGACCCAGGCCAAAGTATCTTAGCGATCCTGGGGAAAGTCTTGCTGTCTGGAATAGTTCTGGGTCTAAAGTACCTGTAGCTTGCGCCAAGTTGTTTTGGATGTACGGAGCACCGAATCTTTCACCAAATACTCCTATATTGCTAACTGCCCATCTATCATCTTGTACATAGTAAGATGCCGAGCCAAGTGTAGAATTTTCAGCCTCAAAATCTGTGCCATCAGTAGATGTTTTCTGTGGACCACCACAGTTTAATGCAAAGGAGGAATCTGTGAACCAGTAAAGAGTTGTGTGTTTAAACTAGCTCATTCAATATTGTACTATTTGTAGCAGATTCAGTTACAGCAGGTTGTGTAGGTTTTGCTTGCTGATCACAGGGAGCCCAGAGTGTGAGCAGGTCCTAAGAGCATATGTGTTTATTTTATCACTTCCAACTTTGTTTATTGTGAATTTTCCAGGCCTTTTCAGGTTAATGTATGACATTTTCTTCTATTTTATATGCTTGATGATTCTGAACCTTTGGAACTTTAAACCATTTAACTTAAAAATGTCTGTTGTTTCCTTAAGGCAACCAACTTATCTCAGCCCAACTTTGACAAATGACCCTAATCATTTTGCACATTTCCAATAAGTTCATTTATTGAATATATATGGCTATCACTAATTTAAAAAAATGCATCCCTCACACCCTCCTTGGCTATTTGATACCAGCCGTTTAAACTTAAGCTAGTGAAGTTCCTAGTCTAATTTAAATACTGTAATGTTCGAGGCAAGATAGAATATCAACTCACTTTAATATCTTAAACATATGTAGACATGGAAGAATAATCCTGTCTATGATACTTTGGTCAATAAAAATATGTTATGAAAAATTCCAATAGTTTGAATGACTGCAGCAGTTTCATATTCCTAATATGTGCTAGTGATGAATAATGGAAGATGAAGACGTGGCTTACAGCGTGGAGAGTCCCTATTACAAGGAAAATTCCTCTGAATACAATTTATTCCTGAAGGCAAGACACTAAATGCATAACAAGAATATAATCAGAATTTGAACTACAGGGGAGGAAAAACTATTTGGAAATATAGATAAGAAATAATGTGTCTATAAAAGGGAGGCAGAAAAAACCCAATTATTGCTTACCTATTGCTTGAGGAATCAAATGTCAAGTTGTTAGCAACCACGCTCCTGAATTAGACAATGCAAGTAGCTCAGGTATGTATTCTAAAGATCATATATAGGTAAGAATGTAAGATCAACTGTGAAATAGAAGGATTTAACAAAAGCTATGCTTGCTACTTTCATAGTTTCATGACATAGGTGCTAATGGCATTTATGTCAACCGGTGGTTGAAAAAGCATGGACCACTGAAGTTGAGTGGGAGTTAAAGTGGCCACGTTTGATTCAGCTCGTGGTTCCAAGCACGACATTGGATCACCATCCTATTTGTTTGGTAAAACAGGCAGGGGTAGGAAGACCCCATCACCATTTCGCTTTGAGCTCATGTGGTTTTCTGACCCTACCTTCATGGATAGTTTTAAGGGGTGGTGGACAAAGACTCAAGAAGGAGACCGACCGAGTATTATCTTCGCCAAGAAACTCAAGTTTGTCAAAGATAAGATCAAGATGTGGAACAAAACAGTCTTTGGGAGAGTGGGAAAAAAAAAATAATCGTTAATGAGAAATATCAGGGACTTGGATATGAAAGAGGAGGACCACAATCTTTCGGGGGAAGAGTGGAACAAACGGATAAATCTCAAGGCAGATTTTGAGAGTGTGGCCAGAATGGAGGAAACTTCATGGAGACAAGTCAGGATAGAGGTGGTTAAAGGAGGCACAATCTAATATTAAATTCTTCTATCAGTGTGCGAAAGCTAGGAACAGAGAGAATTTTTTAGATAAGTTGATTATAGAGGGGGAAGAGATGAGGGGGGATGATAGTCTTAGAGAGAGGGTGGTCAAGTATTATTCGAATATATATAGAGAGCCACATAATTATAGACCTCGGGTGGGTAATTTGGATTTGGTAGGCATTTTTGAAGAAGAACGGAATGAGCTTGAGACTCCTATGAAGGAAAAAGAGGTTTGGGAGGCTATGAAGAGTTTGAAAAATGATAGATCTCCAGGTCCGATTGAGTTTTTCAGAACGGTTTGGGAAGTGGTTAGAGTGGACTTCATGGAAAAGGTTCGGGACTTCTATGAGACAAGTTTCTTAGCTCACAATCTTAACAATACGTTCATCAAGTTGATTCCTAAGAGCATGGAGTGGAAGACATCTGATTTACATCCCATTAGCCTCATTGGTAGTGCGTATAAAATCATTTTTAAGGTCTTATCCATCAGGTTGAAGAAAGTGCTGTCGAAGGTCATAGCTCAGGAAGAAGGGGCTTTTGACTTTGGACGTCAGATTCTGGACGGAGTTTTGATTGCTAACGAGGCCATAGACGATCGAAGGAAGATGGATAGGCCGGGGATGGTATGTAAGATTGATATGGCTAAGGCTTATGACCATGTGCATTGGAACTTTCTTGATTACATCATGAGGAGGATGGCGTTTGGGGCAAGATGGAGGGGATGGATTCGGAGATGTGTTTCTTCCGCATCTTTTTCCATTCTCATAAACGGAATGCCAGCGGGTTTTTTTAAGAGCTCCAGAGGTATAAGACAAGGGGATCCTTTATCCCCTCTTCTCTTTATCATGGTGGTTGAGGTGTTTGGCAGGATGGTGGACAAAGCAAATTGTCTAGGGGTGTTGGAAGGATTCAGGGTGGGCAAAAATCAGGTTTTGATATCGCACCTCCAGTTCGTGGATGATACCGTGGTGTTTATGGGGCATAGCTTAGAGCAGTTGAGGTATCTTCGGGGCATTATGTGTTGTTTTGAGGCGGTGTCGGGTCTCAAAGTTAATATGAGGAAAAGC
Organism: Coptis chinensis; assembly: GCF_015680905.1. NCBI lineage: Eukaryota > Viridiplantae > Streptophyta > Magnoliopsida > Ranunculales > Ranunculaceae > Coptis > Coptis chinensis. The sequence continues at coordinate 85,025,878 of NC_141464.1, forward strand.
ACCATTTTTGGAGCAACGGGAAAGGAGGACCTGGCCTTTATGGCTTCCTCCGTGGGGTGTAACACCGGTTACCTTTTGGGGCTTCTTACAGATCTGTATCCATCTGGGACGGGGTTATGGAGCGGTTTAGCAGGAGATTGTCAGGATGGAAGGGTCGTTTTTTGTCCACGGGTGATCGGGTCATCTTTATCAAGATCATCTTTTCGAGTCTTGCGGTGTACTATATGTCTCTATTCTATATGCCATCCACTGTTGTCAACAGATTTGAATCAATCATGAGAGATTTTTTGTGGGATGACAATGATGATGCAACATATGATTTCACCTCGTGTAACGGGAGTGGTCCGCAAGCCAAAAGATGATGGAGGACTGGGTATCGGGTTTATAGCAGTTTAATGCCGCTTCTTGGTAAGTGGGCTCGAGGTTTGGGGAGGATAGAGAGAGCTCCGGAGGAGAGTTATCAGGTCTCGGTTTGGGGAAAGAAATGGGGGCTGGGAGAGCGGGCCTGTTCATACTGCTTATGGATGGGGAATATGGAAAGGGATTCAGAAGGTCAGGAAGTTTTTTCTCAAGAACATTGGCTACAGCCTAGGTAGTGGAGATAATATCCGCTTTTGGGAGGATGTTTGGTTGGAGGAGAGAACTCTGATGATGGCGTTACCTCGGTTATATACTCTATCTGACTCAAAGAATAAACCAGTTCGCTGGTTCATGCGGGAAGATAATAGTTCGATTGCTTTGAACTTTGAGATATATGGGGCTATCTGTGACAGGGACATTGCTAGTGTGGTTGCACTTATAGGGAAGTTGAAACTCATTCCTAATGTAAGACCGGATAGAGATAAAAGACTGTGGCTCATCGACAAGAAGGGACTTTTTTCTTGTAGATCATTTTATTTCATCCTTCATTCAACGCTTCAATGTCCAGGTATGAGAGTGTTGCATGATTTCCCGAGTCATATTATATGGTGTTCTAAAGTCTCTTTGAAAGTTGCTTTCTTTGTATGGTGTGCATCTCTAGGCAAGATTCTGACTGTGGATAATCTTAGGAAAAGGTGTATTAAAGAGATGCTTATTAATTTCTGCCCTCTGTGTTTGAGGGCTGGTGCGTTGGTCAATCATATCCTTCTTAGATGTCCTTTTTCTTGGAGTATTTGGTGTTTCTTTGTCTCGGAATCAGGTGTTTCGTGGGTATGCCCTAAGTCGGTGAAGGCTTTATTAGCATCTTGGCACTTGGATGTCTACTCTCGTAAAGGGAGACGCGTATGGAATATGCTACATTTTGCTATCTTATGGGGTCTATGGCTAGAGAGGAATAACCGCATTTTTTAAGGGGTGTCTTTGCCTAGGGAGAAGGCGGTGTTGACCATCAAGGCGCTACTTTGCTTCTGGCTGCGCATTTATGATGAGTTCCGGACGATACCTTTTGAGAGTTTTGTTTCTTTTTCTCTAGTTTCTTTCCCCTTTGGTTCTTTTCACCGTTCTTGTTTGTACACATAAGGATATCTCATCCTTTTTTATTTTAATTTTAATATATACACCTTTACCGAGCCAAAAAAAAAAAAAAACCCCACTGAAATTGAAATCTTAACAGAAAGAGTATATTTATTCCGATTATATGTATAAATAAAACGAACTAACTTATGTAATTCATTCTTCATTCAGTGTCAATGTAATATTGAAAAGTTTATTGAGCTGCATAAGATTGTAGTGCAATATGCTGCCGGTAAAGATTGTGGGAATACAAATGTAAATTAAGAAACATATAATTTTGTTTGCATCATTAGACATACAGTGATAAATTTCTCTGGGCCACCCAAGATGGTAAACTTCCTGACAATCTGTTGTATGATAAATCTCTGCATATAAACCATATTGCCAAGGTCAAATTTAATTTGTACAATGAAGAATGATAAGTAAGAATTCAATTGTAGGTAAATTGTTATGACAAATGCAATCAAGGAACTGAAGACAAGATTCCTAATCTCTTAAAAAGATAAGAATAAGGACTTACACAGTGAGAAGTAATGGACTCTTTTGAAGAGGAATGGCACCAGATAAGCTATTGTTTCCAAGAAACCTGCTCATTGCAACGAAATGAGGGAAGATAAAGAGAAACAACAACGAAACGTACTAAGAAAGTAATTTAAAGGACCACTAGTAATTTTATATCTTACAAATAAGAGAGGGAACTCAGGTTGAAAAGAGGTCCTGGAATTTGGCCAACTAAATTGTTAAAGCTGAAGTCCCTGTAAAAGCAAGTTTATAACAACATCAGGAAACTGAAAGAATATTACTCAGATGTGAGTACATTTCTTTACTGGAAATCGTCACAGTTGGTTTCCTATTTGTCAGCATTTTTGAATGACTGAATGTATATGTACATGCATGTTTGTATTTGTGTTTTTTTTTGTTGGAGGTGAAATTATAACATTTACTCACAATCTCTGTAACTGTTGGTACTCTCCAATATTGGATGGAATAGTTCCAGAGAGCAAATTATTTCTCAAGGTTCTACAAAACAAGGAGTTAGTGATTGTCAGACAAACGTGATAAGTACAAGAAAGAGTTAGCTATTAGGAGACTTACAGGACGGTTAAATTTTTTATGTTTCTCAAAAATTCCAGTGACGAACTCACATTGGCCAAATCACTTATTCGTCTGAACAAAAGATAAGATAATCAGATAAAATATTACAGTATGAAGGAAAAAATAAATTAAAAATTCCTGAAATCCACTTACAAGTCGGTTAACGAAGTCAAATTAGAATAACTGGATGGTATTGGACCTTGAAAAGAGTTTCCTTGAAATCTCCTGCAGAAACATTTAACATGAGACAGCATTATGGCAAAGCAAGGGAGAAACACTCAAACAAGAGAAAACTCACCTTCATTAGTTCATACAGAAAAAATATTCATGAGAAGGTTAGGAAAAAAATTAGCTTACAGTACGGTAAGCTTTGTCCAATTGCCAATGAAGTCAGGTATCCTGCCTGTGAAGGGATTATCTGATGCCCACCTGAAAGACAAATGGAAGTAAATCAAAATGGTAATATCTGATACATCAAATGAGTTAAAAGGAGATAATGTCATAAGAAGATCTTACATGGTTTGCATATTTACAAGATTCACAAATGTTGTAGGAATCGGCCCACTCACACCGGCACTGTCCATGTAGCTGTCCATTGAAGATTACATCAGAAACTCAAAATTCAACTACAGCACTAGCACTCTCCAATAATATGATATTGCATTTCTGTTTATATGATTTTGAGGAAGAAATCAAAAGATTGCATCTCAGACAGGTTCAGAGTGGTTCATGCCTAAAGGTTACTGCAGCAGCCTCTGCATTTGAAGTACACTATTTGTTATATTTCCCTTTTTGTGCGGAACTCGATCCAGGACGAGGGTTGACTTCTATACTGAGATCCAGTAAGATTGCAATTTTGTAACAAAGCACTATTTTAAAGGGACATTTGCACCTGATATTAGAAGTGCGCATATGTATATAGAATTCAAATATAAAAATATTGGCCCCATGCATATTGCAAGAACAAATATAAGGACAATTTTAACGTAAGAGTTTAATGTCCCATGATCTTTGGGCTTGCCCTTATATGTTAAGATCTCACATACTGGAGTCAAGCTTGACACTGTAATTAGAGCACAAGTTTATATTGTGGTCAATTAGGGAAACTTATCTCTCTTAGATGTGTGAGTTAGATCTTCACTTAGTTTTATGTGATATAATACTTGGAAGAACATACATTTGCTCGAGGCTGACTAACGATCCAAGCTCTGGTGGAAGTGACCCAGAGAAGTTATTTGAACCAAAAGCCCTGAAGAAGATAAATATATATATAAGAAATTCGGGAGTAATAGTAAACAAACACACCAAGCCAAAAACACACACAAATACAAACATTTTGGATTTACGTAAGTCAAACAAAAATATAATAACAACAACACTGTTGGAACCTAGCACATCTGCGGAAAGTGTAGATGTGCTACATCACCAAGAGAAGAAGTAACATCGTGTGATTGTTATTAATTTAAAGAAACTTGCTCATTCTTTTCCTTGTAAGCTCTAACACTGGCTAAGGATGGAATTAACCCCCAAAAATAAAATAAAATAAAATGACTAGCAAACTGGAAATGGATCCCCAATGAACAACATAAAGTATTGTGTAGAAAATTTGAAACCTGGAGATGTCTTACAATACCAGTAAGTTCCGAAGTCCTCCAAGCTGCGGTGGTATGGTCCCAGATAAAGCATTAATACCAACTGACCTAATAAAACAACACATGGTTAAAATAGCACTTCTAATGATTATATTTCTATGGCATGATGAAAATGTAGCCCAAAACACTATGCAACTTACAAGGTTAGCAAAGCAGATAGATTGCCAAGAAATGCAGGCAGGGGACCTGTTAAGTAATTCTGATCCAACTTTCTGCGTAATAAATAAATATAAGAAATCAATGAAGAGTTCCCCTAAACCACATGGTTTTTTCTTGAATTCCTTGTGGAAGACCGATTTGACATAAAATATAAGCAAAAATGATAGCCATAGTTGCGCGTGGTGAACAACTATAAAGAGATGGTTACACCCTGATTCTTAGCAATTATACGAAGAGGTTAATTAAATTTAGTTCAAATCTAGAATATGTAATTCAGAAAGATTATAATGTGGATACAAATTCCATGGAACGTTAGAAAGAGGAAGATTAGAGTGAGTCCATACAGAAAGGTTAGGAAAGTCAAACTCCCGAGCTCTTCAGGAATTACTCCTCTCACACTCAATGCAAATACTCTCCTAAAAACGAACAAATAAATTCATATTAGAAACAAATTGAATGATCCAGACATGATGCAACTATGTAATTAGAGATTTTGTTTAATGCTTGTATCATTTCCCACATTGTTCCCAAGTTAAGTAAGAATCGTCAAAGCATTATAGAAAACATGACATGAAGAGTGAGGGTAGCATGGCACGTACAGCTGGGTGATGTGGCAAGTACCATTGGTTAAACCACAATTACACTTGATTCCTGGGTTGAAAGCCGGTTCATGGATTTCAGTAGTGTCAATTGCAGCTCCAGTACATGGATTTCCGCTTATGTTCCATGAAGAGACAGCTGATATTCCCCATTGTTGGAATATAGAATTCAAAGCCCTCACTGTGTTGCACCACATCCAAACAACCAGAATAGTTAATGACTGCAAGCTACGTGACCATACAAGGTAATAGTATATATATATGCTATGATCTTCAAAATAGAAAAATAGAAAAATAGTCAAAAATAATATTAATCATGCATGCATGTATGTACATACCTTCAGTAGGGTCAGTAGGAGTTTGAGCTTGAGATGTGCTGATCAACAAAGACAAAAACACACAACAGAGAAACTCTACCAACTTCATAACTCAACTTAACTTCAGCTCAAATGAAGTTGAAGAAAAAGAAGAAGATGGAAAGTGTATACTGGCGGCTACACCAAACATATTTTTCAGTTGAAAATTCATCACTAGGACCCATTTACAAAATGGTGGCGGCTATACCCTGCCAATACAGGACTCTTATTATAATATTATTAACTCACCCGAGAATGACAATGACAAAATTATTAGCAAATTATTCCACACAAATTTGATCACCAATGTCCTTGCCTTATCCGCACAAATTTGACCTTGCCTTATGCCGTTTCAGATGAAATATATTATGGTAAAATTCTGGTAAATGGTAAAACTTGAGCTAATTATGATTGGGAAAAGTAATAGGGAAAAATTCTTTGGAAGAACAACTCTGTGGTTATACAGTAAGTAAATTATGCTTGAAGAGCTGAAAGGAATGCATGCAGGTGCAGTGTTAACGGTAGTGCATTTACATCTCTCTAGCTACATGTATAAAAAAAAAGGTTACAGAAAGATAATTGTGACCTTTTTTCGCCAATTACTTAATGCAACATCGCCTGAGTAATCGTTGTCGGTGAGTAGTCTGCACCAGACACCTTACTTGCACTTGACAATGAGTTGGAACAGTGCAAACTGCAGAAATGATGGAAACCTCTGCTACAAACTGACTCTTCCCGTGGTGCGATGCTACCAAGAGTTTCTTCACGGCTATTTCTCTACCATCAGATAGCATGCCCTGCAAAATAAGTAAATAACAATTCAACCAGTACAAGCCATTAGATGGCCACTCAGATGAATACTATAATGCACATATACGTGTATGTTGCACAGATTATAGCCAACTTATATCTATATTACCTTGTAACCTGGTCCGAATCCTCCCTCCCTCCTAACTATTTGTTGGACTGAAGTCCTCTGTTGCAGTTCTCAACTCAGCATAACTGAAAGTGTTTGGCATGTTGTCTATTACCAGAAGCTCTGCAATTCATGAGAACATAGATTGTAGACTGTAATATAGACTTCCAAGGGAAAAAAATACTGATTTTTATCTTGTTTGCTTCATAATTGTTTCATCTTCATTTTATAAAAGTTTCATCTTTAATTATAAACGTTTGATATTTGTTTTGTAATTTTAATTATGGTGATATGTTTGCAGAATTCTGCACAAATACTGACTTGTGAATTGAATTTTGAATTCGACTAATTAGATAATGTAACTAGTTTTTTTTGACAGAACTAAACAATTTTAATTCTCTGAATCATTTTGCATTTCCAAATGGCCTTAACTGATTCCAGTTTATATTCTATTTGATATGAAATTTGCAAAAAAATACGTCAGAAAATTTAATAGCATAATTTAAGTTGTTGAATTTATTCCATCACATAGTTTAGGTACATACTAAATGAATTAGTATTTAGGAATTTTTGTATTGAAATGGATTTTCTATCTAATTTTCAGAATGGTATAATTGATTCAAAACTTTGATTATATAAATTATCTATAATTTTTAGAATGGACAAAGGTCAAACTGTTCTAACAAATTTCTCATGCATAAAACAATATACGAAACTTATTAGTGTAGGCTTTAGTTGTACAAAAAAAAAATGTAATGATCATGCAATTTGTATAGTATTAATATTTAAAATAAATGTGTATTGATTGGAAGAGTAATTATTTTATTTGTTTAAAGAGTTCTATTACATGTATTGAAATAAAAGTTGCAAACATAATTGTTTGATAAATATTGTATGTATGGAACGTATATTGGTAGCTAAAGATTTGACGTGGTATTATGCAATAATATATATTAGCACTTATGGACTTTGACTTTGCCAATATATGGTTGATAAAAACTATGAAGGCTTGAATCCAATCTTGAAAGATTTGGATACGTAGACAGCTTTGAGCAAAAGTGTAGCCACACACTATACTATATTATATATTATATATTAGTTTTTGTAATAACTATATATGTATAATATTAGTATTTAATTGTGTACGTGATTGTGACTGTTTGAATTGTATTTGATTGATGACCACTCGTGTTGCGTTCAATATAATAATATTTAAATGCGTAATTGATTTGCATTGATGCGTGAAAATAACTATGCACATGTAATCAATTGTTGTGTATGATTAATGCTAGTACAATGATAAGTGAGCTGAGAATAATATTTTCAACGAGTTGACCAAACCTTTAGAACTCTCCACGCCTCAGGATTTGGTAATGATATATTATGACTTGAGATGTCATGTGATAGGAAGGTATTTATTGAATGTGTCATGAATGACTTGTTAGTGTTATGATTGGTATTCTTTGAATATAGCTGGAATGACCCAAGATATTTATTGAATGTGCTATGAATGACCTGTTAGTGTATGATGGGTATTCATTGAATGTGGCGGGAATGACCCAAGGTATTCATTAAATGTGTCATGAATGACCTGAGATATTGAATGCCCATAAGAGGCTTTGATTATGCGCATGGAAAGCCCAGAGATAGCTGTGACTCACAAGTTACGAGTTTGCAATATGTAAATATGTTCCTGGAGGCGATATCCCCGCTTGGGACATATGTCTTGTAGTGGTACTCGGTGTGAGAGAGGCACACGGGTATGTGTGATTTAACAATGTGTGAAGTGCAAATCGTGGAGTAGAAAATAAATGTGAGATCAGTAAATAAGTGATTAATAAACAAGATACATTGTGGAATTGAATGAACTAAAAATATGTGAATTTGGGTGATGTTATGGATGTGAAGTGTGACTGTGAATAATATTAGTGAATACTTGTGATATTTTATGTGATTGCGAAATGACTATAACTTGATATGTTATTACGAAAATATTAATGACTTGTGATAGTCTGAGATCTATGGTTATGCACGCAGAAACTTTATGACGTAATGATGTTATGTGAATGACTACCCTTGATATAGGTATTATAATAAGTGGTATTCTCCAAATATGCGGAACGAACTAAGTTGTATCGATCAATTAAACTTAAATGTATTAAATGAGGTTTGATTATGAATGGAAATTTGACTGGCTGAGATAAATCATTTAATTGTGATGTCTAACTTTGTTTTGCAGGAGGGTAGGATCTATTAATATTTTATGTAGGGATGTAAATATTATTCCCCAAGATGACATGTTGGCTTAAAGGTAAGGTGTATCAAACTCATAATTAATTAGGTTATCATATGTACATTTAATAATTGGAATGTAAGTGGTATTTACGTTGTGAGTTGTTTTTTAAAGTGATAATAATGAGATGAGATTCTTGGAATTGTATATTGGGGGTTAAATTTTACTTGGGAAGAAACTACGTGTCGTTTTGAGAAAACAGAACTAACTTGTCTTCCAAGTTGAAATAATTGTAATAGTATATTCCTTTATTTGAAATATAGAACATATTGTTTTTATATTTTTAGTCCTACTCATACCAGCAAATTCAATTTGCTGATCCATGTTTGTTTTATTTTGCAACGTGGGTATGTTATTGGAAACATAGATGGTGAAGTGCAGTGGATGAGGACACGTGATTTGGAGTTGCTCTTGGAGTCTTATGGTTTAAGTTTTTTCTGAAGTGTATGGTTTTGTTTTGAGACAGATGTAATAGAGTTGGTTAGTTTCTTTGTAATTTAATAATGTGATTGAAGGATTGTCCATTCTGATTTTAAATTTGATCTTATATTTTAATATCGTGGTTGATAATATGTTATTAGGATTTCGTTTCATCTTGGGTTTTCAGATGATTGAATAGGGTGACGATTGAGATAATTATAAGCATCCAATCGCTTACAAGCGCCATGTCCACCGTGGGCAATTATCAAACCTGGGCATGCATTCTGTAGGGAAATAGGGGGGGAAATGCTAGCAAATATGCACGCTCATGGTATGTATATAGTTACAAATTTCGAAATTAGTATAATTCTAAAATGTTGAAAAATCTAAATTTTGTTTGGAATTCCAATAACAGTATCAGAATTTGTAATGTATTAAAAACAATTGGAACAAGTCTTGATCGTCAGATTTTAGATCTTATCACTGTCCATCCACTTAAGTTTAAGAGTTTATATTTATGGTTTATTAATATATAATAATGATAGCTATTAAGGTGGAGCAACAATGGTGGTTGTTAAGATGAAATTGATCGATGGTAATGACGAAGACAAAGTCGAAGTTTAAAATGAATGATAATCTCTATTTTCCCTCTACCTCTTTCAATTTCATCATCTTTTTCTAAACTATTATTCAATTTCATAATGTATCATCTATTTGTTCCTCAATTTCATCATATATTGTCCAAGATCAGTGAATTTGGAGCAAGGGGTTAGATAATTAGATACGGGCTAATGTTGATAAACAATATATTTTCATGTGATTACGATAAGGTATATTCCGATCATTTCAATTTCGATGTTGTTTCGGTTTTTTTTTTCCGAAATATTAGTAGTTATTCGCTAGCTTAGATTAAGAGAGAGAAAAATGGGATACAAAATATATATAAACTATAAAGCCCAGTGACAATATTGCAAGCAAAACATATTATAAAAAAAACAAAAACAAAAATAGTGGGGCAATTTGTAAATTTCAGTATAGGACACTTTCGTAATTTAGATAGGGAGTATAAAAGTATAAGGACTTTTTTGTAATTTGGATAAACTATAGGGACTAATCTTTAATTTAGATAAAGTGTAGTGACTGTTATGTGATTATTGTAAAGTATAGGGACTGTTCCATAATTACCATAAAGAACAGGGATTGTTATGTAGTTTACATAAAAGCATAGGGTCTAGTAAATAGTACACAATTTTAGTTCATTTTGAAAATTCTATCCCCTTCAAAAAGATGTTCTCTATGATGAGAAAATGAGATCCACAAAAAAATCAAGTCTTAAATGAATTTATAGAGTGAGATATAAATCACTGTATAAACTGTTGTGTAAAAAGTGTTGCATATGTATCCCTTCCTATATAGATACAGGATTTTTACTGATACAGTGAAATGGTGAAATAATGCACTCCCAATTTTCTATGTAAATTTATGAGTCATGAGGGTACATCACAAATCAATGCTTACAGAAGAAAAAATGTGATGGACAATGCATCCCCAAGCTTCTAGTATGTAACATACATGATACATAGGAAATAAGCAATATATATGTATATATTGAGAAACTATCACTGAATTGAAGATGACTAATCATCTTCCTTCACCGATAACTTCATGTGGCATCGGCCGAGTAACCACTTTTGGCGTGTTGTCTGCACCAAACACCATGCTTGCATTTGACGAGGAGTCGAATTGGCTAGTGGGAGCGTTGGACGTTGATTCTGATGTTCCATCATCGCTTACAAATGTGCTAATATCATTAAACTGCCAATCTGTTAAATAACTTGGCTTTGATACAACAGTGCTGACTTGGATGTCTCCTGTCAGCATTCCCACTACTCGTGACATTGATGGACGCATCATTGGTGATGCCTGAGTGCACAAAAGAGCTATTCCTAGTGTCCGAATAGCTTCGTCTCCGTTGAAACTGACCAATGTTGGATCCACCAGCTCCAAGCCATTGTTGTTTTCGCATACAAAGTCCAGGCCTATCGAATCATTAGAAAAAAATAAAATAATACAAAGAATATAATTTGCATCTCTAGCACAAAGAATGACGGAAAATAAAGTAGAATCATGAACAGATCGGTATTCATCATACCCATTCAAGAAGATAGATCTTTCCGGTTCCAAGTTTCGTGATCAGAATTTGGACGTCCACAGAGAATTTCCAAAGCCACAACTCCAAACCCAAATACATCAGCCTTCTCTGTTAGATGACCACGCATCGCATACTCCGGGGCCAGATAGCCACTTCAAAACAGATTCATTTTTTATTTGTTAGGAACTCAAAAGTAAGAGAAACAATAATGAAAATCTACCCTACAAGAGTTTGTCTGCGAATCAAGTTGGATGGTGAATACGGTTAGACTTTTGTTATGCAACAGCCATGCGTTAGCCAAAATTTAGAGTGAACTACAATCACACAGAGTGCACCTACTGATTCGCAAACAAACTCTAAAGGAGTTCCAGGTATGAAAAGCAATAACAGGTGTTGAAAGAGCTTTTACATTGTCCCTGCGACTCGCGTGCTAATGTGAGTCTTCTTGTCATCATAGAGCTTTGCCAAACCAAAATCTGAGATTTTGGGGTTCAGGTCAATGTCAAGTAGAATATTACTAGCCTTCACATCTCTGTGTACTATCCTGGGCTTTGATTCCTCGTGAAGATACGCTAGACCTCTTGCAGCCCCCAAGCATATACTAAACCGGGTAGGCCAATCAAGATGTAAAGCATTCTTACCTGCATGTGTTGCATCCATGGCAAACGAATTTTAGAAAGTAATTCCCAAGATGCAAAAAAAATGGAAGTACAAGGAGTCTGTTCAAGGCTTTTATTACCAAAGAGTGCTTGATCAAGGCTTTTATTTTTGAGATACTCATAAACAAGGAGTCTGTTTGCCCCCTCAATGCAGCATCCATACAATTTCACAAGGTTGCGATGTTGCACTGCTGAAATGGTGGAAATCTCTGCTACAAACTGACTCTTCCCTTGGTGAGATGTTACTAAGAGTTTTTTCACAGCTACTTCTCTTCCATCAGACAGCATCCCCTTCAGATAATTAGGAAAATGGTAGAAACCATAAAAATCGTTAGCTTATTCAACAAATCACCAGTATGCCACAGCACAAGCAGACGAGTATGTCACTGCACATCAGTCTCAGATCAAAATTGAAAGTTAACTTAACCTGAATATTACCTTGTAAACTGGTCCAAATCCTCCCTCTCCTAACTTATTTGTTAAGTTGAAGTCTCCTGTAGCAGTTCTCAACTCAGCATAACTGAAAGTGTTTGGCCTGTTCTCTATTCCTAATAGCTCTGCAGTTCAGTGACGAAATGTTATAAAGAATGGTTAATGTCCGAATCTTTAAAACGTGTTGATATAAACTACTGGATATGCCTGGAGATCATAAAATTTTCTTCGATAACAAATACTGTTTACCCACTAAACAAATTTTAAAGATGCAGTATCCTAATTAATTTATCAGCTAAAACATAGTATTTACCTTCCTCTTCATTTCCACTTGACCTTTTCCTCCTCAGATACAATATAGTGAAAGCACAAATAATGCTCAGAAGACCAATAGAAAGTGTGATACCAACAATCATGCCAGTCCTATTCTTCTTTGAGCCCGTAGGGGTAGGGGGACGACGGTTACTGACACTTGGTCGAAAGTCTGATAGTAATGCAATCATCAGATTAGGTCAAAAGTAATTGACACCTGTATTAGTATATTAAGTAAAAATTTATCTGCTATATTACCAGGTGTAACTCTGATAGCCGAAATGGATGGTCCATAGAAACCTTGTACAGGTATGCAGCAAGTCCCCTTTCCAGCCCAAAAGAGATGAATCTCAAGGAAGTTCTCGGATACTTGAACTTTAAAATCTCTTTGAACGGCTCTGTCTACGGCTCCACCTGCCGCACTTCTTATGTTAAAATCCTTTATTTCGCGATTTCCCTGAAACAGAAGCAAATAAGCTATAGAAATAACGGAAACTATGGTCCAGATAAACGAATAAACTGCAGTGGTAAGTCAATTTTTACAAGATCACAAAACTGATTCCTTTCCTTCAACTTGGTTTGTTAAGTAGTCATGTTATAATTAGCTGATATTAAAATGTGAGACCTTTAACTCCACCAATTAGGTGTATTAAAATGTCAGCACCATTTCCTTGGATGAAAATTTCTCATACTACAAAGTTACCATCGATTAAAGAGGTCATTCTACTTGTAACTAAGCAATTCCGAACCATTGAACACGATACTTGTGGGTATTACAATCAAAATTATTGAGTTTCTCATTTTGCAAGTAACAACTAATGATAATTGAGCAAAGGTAGAAGAATATATGCCCAGAGCAAAAGCATTCTAACAATTTCAAGCGGTATGCAGCTTATGAAAAAGTTGAAGATGGAATACAAAAATAAAACTTGGAAGCTTGAAGAAAAATATGTACGTCTTAGTACCAAAAAGAGAAAATACCTGCAGATAAATATCGAAAACACGCCTTCCAAGACTCTCCCAGGTTCTTGAACTTTCAGTCTGACCAGTCTCTGAAAACTGCAGGTTTACATTGTATCTTCCATTCTCAAGACCCAGGCCAAAGTATCTTAGCGATCCTGGGGAAAGTCTTGCTGTCTGGAATAGTTCTGGGTCTAAAGTACCTGTAGCTTGCGCCAAGTTGTTTTGGATGTACGGAGCACCAAATCTTTCACCAAATACTCCTATGTTGCTAACTGCCCATCTATCATCTTGTACATAGTAAGATGCCGGGCCAAGTGTAGAATTTTCGGCCTCAAAATCTGTGCCATCAGTAGATGTCTTCTGTGGACCACCACAGTTTAATGCAAAGGAGGAATCTGTGAACCAGTAAAGAGTTGTGTGTTTAAACTAGCTCATTCAATATTGTACTATTTGTAGCAGATTCAGTTACAGCAGGTTGTGTAGGTTTTGCTTGCTGACCACAGGGATCCTAGAGTGTGAGCAGGTCCTAAGAGCATATGTGTTTATTTTATCACTTCCAACTTTGTTTATTGTGAATTTTCCAGGCCTTTTCAGGTTAATGTATGACGTTTTCTTCTATTTTATATGCTTGATGATTCTGAACCTTTGGAACTTTAACCATTTAACTTTAAAATGTCTTTTGTTTCCTTAAGGCAACCAACTTATCTCAGCCCAACTTTGACAAATGACCCTAATCATTTTGCACATTTCCAATAAGTTCATTTATTGAATATATATGGCTATCACTAATTTAAAAAATGCAACCCCTCACCCTCCTTGGCTATTTGATACCAGCCGTTTAAACTTAAGCTAGGGAAGTTCCTAGTCTAATTTAAATACTGTAATGTTCGAGGCAAGATAGAATATCAACTCACTTTAATTTCTTAAACATATGTAGACATGGAAGAATAATCCTGTCTATGATACTTTGGTCAATAAAAATATGTTATGAAAAATTCCAATAGTTTGAATGACTGCAGCAGTTTCATATTCCTAATATGTGCTAGTGATAAATAATGGAAGATGAAGACGTGGCTTACAGCGTGGAGAGTCCCTATTACAAGGAAAATTCCTCTGAATACAATTTATTCCTGAAGGCAAGACACTAAATGCATAACAAGAATATAATCAGAATTTGAACTACAGGGGAGGAAAAACTATTTGGAAATATAGATAAGAAATAATGTGTCTATAAAAGGGAGGCAGAAAAAACCCAATTATTGTGTACCTATTGCTTGAGGAATTAAATGTCAAGTTGTTAGCAACCACGCTCCTGAATTAGACAATGCAAGTAGCTCAGGTATGTATTCTAAAGATCATATAAAGGTAAGAATGTAAGATCAACTGTGAAATAGAAGGATTTAACAAAAGCTATGCTTGCTACTTTCATAGTTTCATGACATAGGTGCTAATGGCATTTATGTCAACCGGTGGTTGAAAAAGCATGGACCACTGAAATTGAAATCTTAACAGAAAGAGTATATTTATTCCGATTAAATGTATAAATAAAACGAACTAACTTATATAATTCATTCTTCATTCAGTGTCAATGTAATATTGAAAAGTTTATTGAGCTGCATAAGATTGTAGTGCAATATGCTGCCGGTAAAGATTGTGGGAATAAAAATGTAAATGAAGAAACATATAATTTTGTTTGCATCATCAGACATACAGTGATAAATTTCTCTGGGACACCCAAGATGGTAAACTTCCTGACAATCTGTTGTATGATAAATCTCTGCACATAAACCATATAGCCAAGGTCAAATTTAATTCGTACAATGAAGAATGATAAGTAAGAATTCAATTGAAGGTAAATTGTTATGACAAATGCAATCAAGGAACTGAAGACAAGATTCCTAATCTCTTAAAAAGATAAGAATAAGGACTTACACAGTGAGAAGTAATGGACTCTTTTGAGGAGGAATGGTACCAGATAAGCTATTGTTTCCAAGAAACCTGCTCATTGCAACGAAATGAGGGAAGATAAAGATAAACAACAACATACCGTACTAAGAAAGTAATTTAAAGGACCACTAGTAATTTTATATCTTACAAATAAGAGAGGGAACTCAGGTTGAAAAGAGGTCCTGGAATTGGGCCAACTAAATTGTTAAAGCTGAAGTCCCTGTACAAGCAAGTTTTATAAGAACATCAAGAAACTGAAAGAATATTACTCAGATGTGAGTACATTTCTTTACTGGAAATCGTCACAGTTGGTTTCCTATTTGTCAGCATTTTTGAATGACTGAATGTATATGTACATGCATGTCTGTATTTGCGTTTTTTTTTGTTGGAGGTGAAATTATAACGTTTACTCACAATCTCTGTAACTGTTGGTACTCTCCAATATTGGATGGAATAGTTCCAGAGAGCAAATTATTTCTCAAGGTTCTACAAAACAAGGAGTTAGTGATTGTCAGACAAACGTGATAAGTACAAGAAAGAGTTAGCTATTAGGAGACTTACAGGACGGTTAAATTTTTTATGTTTCTCAAAAATTCCAGTGACGAACTCACATTGGCCAAATCACTTATTCGTCTGAACAAAAGATAAGATAATCAGATAAAATATTACAGTATGAAGGAAAAAATAAATTAAAAATTCCTGAAAACCACTTACAAGTCAGTTAACGAAGTCAAATTAGAATAACTGGATGGTATTGGACCTTGAAAAGAGTTTCCTTGAAATCTCCTGCAGAAACATTTAACATGAGACAGCATTATGGCAAAGCAAGGGAGAAACACTCAAACAAGAGAAAGCTCACCTTCATTAGTTCATAGAGAAAAAATATTCATACGAAGGTTAGGTTATATTAGCTTACAGTGAGGTAAGGTCTGTCCAATTGCCAATGAAGTCAGGTATCCTGCCTGTGAAGGCATTATCTGATGCCCACCTGAAAGACAAATGGAAGTAAATCAAAATGGCAGTATATGATACATCAAATGAGTTAAAAGGAGAAATTGTCATAAGAAGATCTTACATGGTTTGCATATTTACAAGATTCACAAATGTTGTAGGAATCGGCCCACTCACACCGGCACTGTCCATGTAGCTGTCCATTGAAGATTACATCAGAAACTCAAAATTCAACTACAGAACTTGCACTCTCCAATAATATGATATTGTATTTCTGTTTATATGATTTTGAGGTTCATAGTGGTTCATGCCTAAAGGTTACGGCAGCAGCCTCTGCATTTGAAGTACACTATTTGTTATATTTCCCTTTTTGTGCGGAACTCGATCAAGGATGACGGATGAGGGTTGACTGCTATACTGAGAGCCAGTAAGATTGCAATTTTGTAACAAAGCACTATTTTAAAGGGACATTTGCACCTGATATTAGAAGTGCGCATATGTATATAGAATTCAAATATAAAAATATTGGCCCCATGCTTTAGTATTGCAAGAACAAATATAAGGACAATTTTAACGTAAGAGTTTAATGTCCTATGATCTTTGGGCTTGCCCTTATATGTTAAGATCTTTCATACTGGAGTCAAGCTTGACACTGTAATTAGAGCACAAGTTTATATTGTGGTCAATTAGGGAAACTTATCTCTCTTAGATGTGTGAGTTAGATCTTCACTTAGTTTTATGTGATATAATACTTGGAAGAACATACATTTGCTCGAGGCTGACTAACGATCCAAGCTCTGGTGGAAGTGACCCAGAGAAGTTATTTGAACCAAAAGCCCTGAAGAAGAAAAATATATATAAGAAATTCGGCAGTAATAGTAAACAAACACACCAAGCCAAAAATACACACAAATACAAACATTTTGGATTTACCTAAGTCAAACAAAAATATAATAACAACAACACTATTGGAAGTTGGAACCTAGCACATCTGTGGAAAGTGTATATGTGTTACATCACCAAGAGAAGAAGTAACACCGTGTGATTGTTATTAATTTAAAGAAACTTGCTCATTCTTTTCCTTGTAAGCTCTAACACTGGCTAAGGATGGAATTAACCCCCAAAAATAAAATAAAATAAAATGACTAGCAAACTGGAAATGGATCCCCATGAACAACATAAAGTATTGTGTAGAAAATTTGAAATTCTGGAGATGTCTTACAATAACCGTAAGTTCCGAAGTCCTCCAAGCTGCGGTGGTATGGTCCCAGATAATGCATTAATACCAACTGACCTAATAAAACAACACATGGTTAAAATAGCACATCTAATGATTATATTTTTATGGCATGATGAAAATGTACCCCAAAACAAAATGCAACTTACAAGGTCTGCAAAGCAGATAGATTGCCAAGAAATGCAGGCAGGGGACCTGTTAAGAAATTCTGATCCAACTTTCTGCGTAGTAAATAAATATAAGAAATCAATGAAGAGTTCCCCTGAACCACATGGTGTTTTCTTGAATTCCTTGTGGAAGACCGATTTGACATAAAATATAAGCAAAAACGATAGCCATAGTTGCGCGTGGTTGTCTTGGAACAACTATAAAGAGATGGTTACACCCTGATTCTTAGCAATTATACGCAGAGGTTAAATAATTTAGTTCAAATCTAGAATATATATGTAATTCAGAAAGATTATACTGTGGATATAAATTCCATGGAATGTTAGAATAAAGAGGAAGCTTAGAGCGAGTTCATACAGAAAGGTTAGGAAAGTCAAACTCCTCAGCTCTTCAGGAATTACTCCTCTCACATTCAATGCATATACTCTCCTAAAAACGAACAAATAAATTCATATTAGAAACAAATTGAATGATCCATACATGATGCAACTATGTAATTAGAGATTTTGTTTAATGCTTGTATCATTTCCTACATTGTAAAAATAATAAATATGACATGAAGAGTGAGGGTAGCATGGCACATACAGCTGGGTGATGTGGCAAGTACCATTGGTTAAAACACAATTACACTTGATTCCTGGGTTGAAAGCCGGGTTCTCGATATCAGTAGTAGTGTCAACTGCAGCTCCAGTACATGGATTTCCGCTTCTGTTCCATGAAGAGACAGCTGAGGTTCCCCATTGTTGGAATATAGAATTCAGAGCCCTCACTGTGTTGCACCACATCCAAACAACCAGAATAGTTAATGATTGCAAGCTACGTGACCATACAAGGTAAGAGTATATATATGCTATGATCTAAGAAAAGTTCAAAATCAAATTGACCATAAATGAAAACATATTAACCATGCATGCATGTATGTACCTTCAGAAGGGTCAGTAGGAGTTTGAGTTTGAGCTTGAGATGTGCTGATCAACAAAGACAAAAACACACAACAGAGAAACTCTACCAACTTCATAACTCAACTTAACTTCAGCTCAAATGAAGTTGAAGAAGATGGAAAGTGTACAGTGCTTCCAGTTTGAGCTTGAGATGTGCTGCACCAAACATATTTTTCAGTTGAATATTCGTCAGATAATATATAATGTAAATGCTGGGACCCATTTACTAAATGGTGGCGGCTATACCTGTCAAACAAAACGACGGTATATTATTATTATTATTAAATTGTCAGTATGTCAGCACAAGTCACTCTCACTTAATGCTCTATTATTCCAACTCACTGTTTGTCCAATTAATATGACATCGAATGGCGTGTTCTAACATGGTAATGTGGTATCCACCAAGTCTTAAGGATGACCGTCTTTGAATCCTTGGAATTGTCAACCAAAAATATCGCCACGTTTTTAACTAGTATACCGCTACATAGTGGGCAAGACAATCAGGGGGCCTAGGCAAAGTTCAAATGCGAATAGATGTGAGGAATTTTTTTGGTCAGAGAACGTCAAATGTCAATAGATGCGAGGAATTTTTTTGGTCAAAGAACGCGAGAAAAACGTTGGAGAAGGCGAGGGAAACAAATGGTTATTTAACGTTATTTCATAGATTCCAATGTACGTTATCTAACTCTTAAATAAGGGCCAGAAAAACGATTGTAGGCTAAAAAGAAAGCATTAGGCTGAATTTTATTGGGGTCCTATTTTGACTAGGGGTTGAGCCGGCCCTGGGCGTGAGCGGAAATGGAGAAATTGAAAGGGCGGAGAAAGAAAGCAGGGCCTAAAATTTTGCTAGGGGTTGAAACCAAGCCGGCCCTGGGCGTGAGCGGAAATATCATTGAACATTTCATTTCAGGCTGTTGTCTGTTGACTTGTCCGACATTCAGAAATTTCAGAAATTTTGACTATGGATACGGTTGTAATAAAGTACGGACAAGGACTTGGCTCACAAGTTGTGCCGTGGTCGAACATCTAACACGGCTGGTAGATTGTGGAAGAAGTGAGAACAAGTCAGCCGAAAATGACAATGACAAATTTATTAGAAGATTCTCTTAGCAAATTATTCCACACAAATTTGATCACCAATGTCCTTGCCATAGCATGTGGTTGTGGTGTTGACTGTTGAGTAAGGGACCATTTCAGATGAAATATATTATGGTAAAATTGTTGTAAAACTTTGATGTAAGTTTAATGCAAAGACGGTAAGGTTTCCCACGTAAAATTCTGATAAATGGTAAAACTTGAGCTAATTATGATTCGGAAAAGTAATAGGGAAAGATTCTTTGGAAGAAGAACTCTGTGGTTATACAGTAAGTAAATTATGCTTGAAGAGCTGAAACGAATGCTTGCAAGTGCAGTGTCTCTCTATCTGCATGAAAAAGGTTACTGAAAGATAATTGTGACCGTTTTTCACCAGTTACTTAATGTGACATTGCCTGAGTAACCATCGTCGGCGAGTAGTCTGCACCAGACACCTTACTTGCACTTGACAATGAGTTGGAACGGTGCAAGGGAGCTTCGGATGTCGAGGTTTCTGGACTCCCATTGAAAATGCTCATGTCATTGAACTGCCAATCAGTTAAATAACCAGGTCTGGATGCAACAGTGCTCACTTCAATGTCTCCTGTCAGCATGGCCACTACTCGTGACATTGGTGGCCGCATTGTTGGTGATGCCTGAGTACACAAAAGACCTACTCCTAGCAGACGAATGGCTTCTTCTTTGTTGAAACTGTTCAATATTGGATCCACCAGCTCCAAGCCATGGTTATTTTCGTATAAGTTCCATGCCTAAAATAATAATGAGAAAACATTGAAAGGAAATGGTTTGCATCTCTTCTACTTGGAGGAAAAAAAAATTTAAATCATGAAAGAACTTTTGTTTATCATACCCATTCAAGAAGATACATCCTTTCCGGTTCCAAGCTCGAGTTCGCATTTGGACGCCCGCATAGGATCTCCAATGCCACAACCCCAAAGCCAAATACATCAGCCTTCTCAGTTAAATGGCCAAGCATTGCATACTCCGGTGCGAGATAGCCACTTCAATAAATACTCGGTTTTAGATATATATTTTTAGGAATAAAACTATAAAGAAAAAGTAAAATCCACCCTACACGAGTTGTCGACAGAGCAAGGGCCAAGGGTGATAGCTTTCGGATTGTGAATACAATTCAACTTTCGGGCTGCAACAGCCACGCATTAGCCAAAAGTTGGAGAGTATTACAGTCAAACAGCATCCAACCCACTGATTGGTAGACAAACTCAAGAGTAGAATAACTCCAAACAATACACAAGTGTCAGAAGAGCTTTTACATAGTCCCTGCAATTCGCGTGCTAATGTGAGTCTTTCTGTCATCATAGAGCTTTGCCAAACCGAAATCTGAGATTTTGGGGTTCAGGTCAATGTCAAGTAAAATATTACTAGCCTTCACATCTCTGTGAATGATCCTGGGATTTGACTCCTCGTGAAGATAAGCTAGACCCCTTGCTGCACCCAAGCATATATTGTACCGAGTCAGCCAATCAAGATATAAGTCACTCTTTCCTGCATGAAGTGAACCCATTTCCCAAGCAAGCTTTA
Source organism: Coptis chinensis (assembly GCF_015680905.1). NCBI lineage: Eukaryota > Viridiplantae > Streptophyta > Magnoliopsida > Ranunculales > Ranunculaceae > Coptis > Coptis chinensis. The sequence continues at coordinate 85,047,261 of NC_141464.1, forward strand.
GATCGTAGCAATAACAATAACAATAAGAAAAAGTATTACTTTACTTCAGATTGTTACCAAAGAGTGCTTGATCAAGGCTTTTATTTCTTAGGTACTCATAAACAAGAAGTCTGTTCTCTCCCTGAATGCAGGATCCATACAGTTTCACAAGGTTGCGATGTTGCACTGCAGAAATGATGGAAACCTCTGCTACAAACTGACTCTCCCGTGGTGTGACGTTACCAAGAGTTTCTTCACGGCTATTTCTCTACCATCAGATAGCATGCCCTGTAAGATAAGTAAATAACAATTCAACCAGTACAAGCCATTAGATGGCCACTCAGATGAATACTAGAATGCACATACACGTGTATGTTGCACCGATTATAGCCAACTTCTTTCTATATTACCTTGTAAACTGGTCCAAATGCTCCCTCTCCTAACTTATTTGTTGGACTGAAGTCCTCTGTTGCAGTTTTCAACTCAGCATAACTGAAAGCATTTGGCCTGTTGTCTATTACTAGAAGTTCTGCAATTCATGAGAACATAGATTGTAGACAGTAATATGGCTTCCAGGGAAAAAAAATACAAAACAGTAATTCCCTTCGTTTTTTGACTATAAGTTTAAACTTAGTAGTAGAGAAATCAAATGTTGGAAGTCCTAAGGATGACAGTATGAATCTTGAGAAGATAATTAACAGTGGCTAATGTCCAAATTTTCATCGGGAATCTGTTTTGTATAAGAAAATAATGAACTTTAACAAGTTTTACATATGGATATCTTCAATCCTAAGGTAGTATGTACCTTCGTCATCATTGCTGCTTGATGCCTTCCTCCGCCGATAGAAAATAGCTAAAGGACATAAAATCATCAGAAGCACAATAGGAAGAGTTACACCAACAATTATGCCAGTCCTACTCTTTGCTGAGCTTGTTGGTGGAAGGTCGCTGACAGTTTGACGAAAGTCTGAAAATGATTAGATGATCAGAGTAGTTGGCACAAGTAATTGAGACCTACATCAAGTAAAGTTTATATCCACTACATTACCTGCAGGTGTAACTCTGATAGCTGAAATGGATGGTCCATAGTAAGCTTGTACAGGTATGCAGCAAGTTCCCTTTCCAGCCCAAAAGAGATGAATCTCAAGGAAGTTTTCAGATACTTGAACTTTGAAATCTCTTAGAACGACTTTGTTTATGGCCCCACCAGCCGCACTTCTTATGTTGAAGTCCTTTATCTGAAGACTTCCCTGAAAAATTAGGAAAAGGCTGCAGAAATGACGAAGAGTATTGTTTAAAGAAATACATAAAGTGCAGTGGTAGTAGCCATGTAGATCTTATTTTCGTAAAACATCTCTAAACAACAATATTGTAGTTAATGTAATCAATTAACATCCGAGTTTCTGATTTGGAAAATAACGTACAGCTAATAATAACTGAGCACAGGCAGAATGATATATGTTCAAAGGCCAAGGCACAGACCTTTCGGCTTTTATGGAATACAACAATAACACTTGGCTCAAAAAAAAAAAAAAAAACAATAACACTTGGAATCTTGGGCAAAATAATGTACTTCTTATTACCATTTACGAAAAAAACCAACCTGTATATAGATATCGAAAACACGCCTTCCAAGACTCTGCCAGGTTCTCAAACTTTCATCATCAAAACCAGTCTCTGCAAACTGTAAGTTTACATTGTATTTTCCATTCTCAAGACCTAGACCGTAGTATCTTAGTGATCCTGGCGAGAGCCTTGCAGTCTGGAACAGTTCTGGGTCTAGAGTACCTCTAATTGGCCCCAGGGTGTTTTGGATGTACTGAGCATTTTGATAAAACAGTACCACATTGCTAACTGCCCATCTTGTAGAGTCCTCTACATAATATGATGCTGGGCCAAGAGTTGAGCTTTCAGCCTCATAAATTGTGCCATCAGTAGATGTCTTCTGTGGGCCACCACAGTTTATCGCAAAGGAGGAATCTGTAAACCAGAAGAGCAGTGTTGTACGTTTTAAATAGTTCATTCAAAAATGTAATGTCGTAGTATGTTATCAGTTTATCACTTATGTCTTCAACTTTCTTCACCGTGAGATTCTTAGCTTGTACTGGTTGATATCATATGGTGATTTCTTCTAGTTTGGAACTTCAAATGATCGACGCGCTAAGTGTCTCTAGTCTCCCTAGTTGATAGAGCTTATTTCACTTTATTAAGATAAATAGAATCAGAAAATGTGATTGTCTCTAGAAACTACTTCAGAATTTTCCAGCACTTATCTACATTTATCCTTTTGAAAAGTACATTAGATCTCAGATCAGTCAGTTTAGATATTGTTGTAAGTTAATGAAAGTACTTAACTTCAGTTTGATCTCTTAAGCACATATAATGCATGTAAAATTAATAGTCCCTTACTTTCGGTCGATAATATATATGTTATGAGAAACTACTACAACTGGAATTAGTGCAGCAGTGACATATTTCCTAAGACATGCGAGTGATAAAAGTGAAGAAGGTTGCTTACAGCGTGGAGATACCCTATTACACGGAAACTGTCTTTGAAGACAATCTAGCCGGGAAGCCAAGAAACTAAATGCATACCAAGTACATGTCAGAAACTAAACAAAGGGGAATAAACTAAGTGGAAATATAAATTGAGATATAGCCATGTAGCTAAGATTTATACTAGGCAGGCAGTGAAAAGTACATCATTGCTTCGAGTCCAAAATTTCTCTCTTTCACATTTATTTTGACAAGTGAAATTGGCAGTAACTCACCTATTGTTGGAATCAAATGTCAAGTTGTTAGCAACAACATTCCTGGATGAGACGGTGCAAGAAACATGCATAAGTATTCTAAAAATCACTGACCATCAAAAAACGTAAGAATCAACAAAAGCCATGCATTGTGATTTTCATGAGATAGGTGCTAATAGCATTTATTTAACTGCTGCTGGTAGTATAGAATATATATTTGTTGTATGAATTAGGAAATATATATTTCGGAAGGAAGACATATAGCTAGAGACCACTGGTAATGCAAGAAAACAAGAAGAAGACGGAACTTTATGCTGATCTATGATAAAATAGATGGGAAATATATATACAGAAAAGAAAGACATCATGTCTAGGCATAGAAATTTAAGTCACAGAAACAGGTTCTTTGCATCATCAGACATTCAGACATACAGTTGAAGACTTGACTCGAACCACCAAGATGGTAAACTTCCAGACAATTTGTTGTATGACAAATCTCTGCACATAAAAATATATGCAAGGTAATTATGCATTTGATACAAATAATAAAGGATGAAAAGTATGAATACTCTTGTAAGTAAGTTGAAATTATGCTGGTAAATGCAATCAAGGAACCGCAGGGCGAGGAAAAAATTCCTTATTGTCTCAATAAGAATAAGAACAAGAACTTACACAGTGATAAGCCTTCTCATCGCAGGAAACCTGCTCATTGCAGGAGGAATGGTACCAGATAAGCTATTGTTTCCGAGAAACCTGCCCATTGCAACAATTAGAGGGCAAATAAATAACATGAGATCCCAGTCAGCACAAAGAGATCAAAAAGTAATCCTATTTATTTGTTTCTTACAAATAAGAGAGGGAATTCAGATTGAAAAGGGAGCTTGGGATTTGTCCACTTAAATTGTTGAAGCTGAAATCCCTAAAGAAGAAGTAGAAAGCTTCAAATTAAACAACATCAAGAAACTAAGACAATGGTACTTCAATGGAAGTATGTTTCTTCACTGAAAACCAGCACTATTTATTTTTAATGTTCATAAATATGTAAATGAGGGTTTGTGTAGGTAGTGTGTTCAGGTGGGGTTTAAGTTCCAAGATTAATATTATTACTCACAGTCGCTGTAATTTTTCGTACTCTCCAAAACTATCTGGAATATTTCCAGAAAGCAAATTATTTCTCAAGATTCTACAAAACAAAGAGTTCTTTATTGTCAGTGAAACATAATAAACGAGTAGTTAGTAATTAGGATTATTGATTATTTTAGAGCATGCTGACTTACAGAACAGTTAAATTTTTCATGTCTTTCACGAAATCCAATGAAGAACTCACATTGGACAAATCACTTATTCTCCTAAATAAAACATAAGAAAATTAGTGAAAATATTACAGTAGGGGAATACAGAAGTGAAGTTTAAAGTGACGAAAACCACTTACAAATCATTTAACCATGTCAAACTGGAATAACTGGATGGTATTGGACCTTCAAAAGAGTTTCCTTGGAATCTCCTGCACACAAAATCAACAATATCAAGAAAGAGCAGAACACAAACATAAACACAAATACACCCCCACATACAAATAGAGACATGCAACTTTATAAGCAAGATGCCGTTCATACAAAATAAATAATAAAGAAAAGTTCAAGATATAAGTATCAAATGAAGTCCAAATAAAAATTCATGACAAATAGCTTACAGAGATGTAAGCTTTGTCCAGTTGCCAATGAAGTCGGGTAACTTCCCTGTGAAGGGGTTATCTGACGCCCACCTGAAACACAAATGGTTTTGCCGCACATATGATGAGACTAGTATATGATCCGATCCATCGAATGAACTTAAAAGAGCAAATACAAAGACAAGGTCAGAGAAAATCGTACATGGTTTGCAAGTTTACAAGATTCGCCAACTCTGTAGGAATCTCTCCTCCCAGACCAGCACTGTCTATGTAACTGCCCATTGAAGATCAAAACTTTAAAATTCAACTAAAACTAACATCACCTAGGATGATTTTGAATTGTGAGATACCAGCAGTAATAAAAAAAAACTACATCTATGCAGGCTGCAGCAATCTCTACGCCTGAAGTACATCTTGTTATTTTTTTTTGTTTGCAAACTTTTTTTGTTAACTTTCTGAGTCGTAATTTCCTACAATCTCTGGGCTTGCTCATTTATGTTAAGGTCTCACTTGCTGGAGTCAAGCTTTGCCCTGACCACAAGTTATGTTGTGATCAATGAGGCAAACTTGTCTCCCTTCTGTTAGATCTTCCCTTTCTTTTTGTGAACTAAAATTTCAAAGAACGTACAGGTGCTCGAGATTGACTAAAAGACCAAGCTGTGGTGGAAGTGACCCGGAGAAGTAATTTGAGCCAAAAGCCCTGAAGAAAAACAAAATATAACATACACAGTAATAGTAAACAAACATACAGACCACACAAAAGAAAGTAAAGAACACATTAACATAGTTATTAGATATCCATATTTCAAATGGCTCTCAAGTTTGCATAACTTTCTTATAAATATGCCATCTGCTCCACGTACAGCTCTGGTCAAGTAGTCATCAATTCTTCAAATTGCAGTCAACCACAAACAAATACTCATGGTGGCAAGCATATTACTAATTGATGATCTAGCTGGGCATATATAGATATAAGGGATGCCAAACTCAGTACGACTTGTGGCTGCTGGCGCTAATGCATGCATATAGTCCAAAATGACAGAACATGAGAATAGCCTTCCACCTTGCTAGATTATGCTCAAAGATTCTTTTCTGTAATGCAAACACACTAATTTTCTAAAACAAGGGCCTGTAATTCAATAGTTATGGCATTTGGAAATAAGTCAGCAAATTTCACATGTTCACCACGCCTACCATACATGAAAAATACTCTTTGCCACTCTTTTGCTCTGCCCTCAACATAATTGGAATTTTCAGTTAGCTTAAGACAAAAAAGTACTAAAAAAAATTACTCTCTTCTTGTAAATTCTATACAATGCTATGAAAATGCAGGCTAGAATATATCATCTCTCAGTGAATGACCATATTTTATTGTGTGAACAAAAAAAATGTGAAGTTCTGGAACATCTTACAATATGCGCAGATTCTGAAGTCCTCCAAGCTCCTTTGGGATGGTCCCAGATAAGGCATTAGTACCGACTGACCTAATAGAGAACATATAGTTAAAATAGCTAGATCTATTTTTTTTTTTTTATTTTGTTTTCTTTTACAGTATATAGTATAAGTGCCTCCAAAAACAAAAATGTAACTTACAACATCCGCAATCTGGATAGATTGCCAAGAAATGCAGGCAAGGGACCTGTCAAGTAATTCTGATCCAACTTTCTGCATGGGATGAATAAATAACAATAAGAAACTAAAGAAAAATCATTAGTAAGTACTTTAGTTTTGGATGATATAGAATGGAAGCATTAAGATTTGGGTTGTGCTTGGGAAGACCGTTACAAGCATTGCTCCATGAGTTCACTGTCCGTTTTAGCTAAACTGAAGTGATGGAAGACATGCATTGAACTCATGATGCAACTTCAACCATCTTGGTAAAGGAATTCCATACTAAATTACATGGTTGTGTCTTGGATTCATTTGGCTAAATTGTTTCGCATTATTCAAAGGAAAGATTGTTAATTATATCTGAGTGGGGTTGTCTAGGAACAACTCTTTCTAAAGAAGTGTCTTGAAACTTGAAACAACTCTGTTAAGAAAAATGGGCATACCAACAACCACCAATTGCACTACCCAAATCTTAATGCTTCCATTCTATATCATCCATAAAAACATAACTTACTACAAACATATAATTAATTGCAGTTCCAAAAGCTTGATTTTCAATGTCTTTTTCAAGCCACTTTGGAAATTAACTACTGAAAATAAACAAATAAGAGATTAATAGAGAGTCTATAGGACCATACAGATGGGTCAGGTATCTGAAAGTCGTGAGTTCTTCAGGGATTACTCCTCTCACGTTCAATGCATATACTCCCCTGAAAAGTTGGAGATGGAGTACGTGAAAAGTTGTTATTACTACTAGCTAGAAACATTTATATATACACTAGAGTGAGGGAAGCATGTCACGTACAGCTGGGTAATGTGGCAAGTAGATGAACCATCAGTTAGAGAACAATTACACTTGATTCCTGGGTAGTTGACATCCGAATCCTCGCGATCCATATCAGTGGAGTCGATTGCAGTTCCACTACATGGTTCTCCACTTATGTTCCATGAAGCAACAGGGGCTGAGATTCCCCATTGTTGGAATATAGAATTTAAAGCCTTAGCTGTTTCACAACGTACCATGCACAAACCAAATTATAGGAATATATATAATTCATTCTAACTTCTGCTAATAAACTGTTAAGCTATAGAGTGGAGTGGGTACTATACCTTCAGAAGGATCAGTGGTAGCTTGAGATATACTGACGATGATAAGTGATGATAGAGAAATTATAAAACTAAGTAAACCAAGAAACTCTTCAAACTTCATACTCAAGCTACATATATATCAATATATATGTGACCAACGTAACACAGAACGAAACCAATCCGGCCTCTCTCTATATATATTCTTATATATATATATTTCTCAAAAGAAATGAAGATGAAAAGTGTAAACAGTGTTGTGATTCCAGATTGGAAGTAAGTAATTGACGCACATACGCCATACTGGGTCCGTTACACACTTACACTGGCCATGCAATGTTTCGTTCACACTTGACACCGTGGACCCGTGGTACGCAAGTGGGAGTGAGTTGAGTTAGGATCGTTTTTCCTGTCCACAGTCCACACTACGACTTCGTATGTAAGACTTTTTATAGAAAGTCGTAACATGCCAAGAAAAACAGACTGTGGCTGTATGCAAGAAGCAGAGCTACAGCGTGCAGTAGATATAATCTGTTAATTTTGTTTTATAGGAAGAGGCTTTTGGAAGTGTGTGAAACAGTGACACTACTTTTTTTTCAAAAGTTTCATTAAAGAGCATGTCTTCAGTGCGCAGGTCGTATGGTGCGCAGGTAATATAGGCCTTTGGATCAGTATTTTTGCCATTAAATACACATGCACCTCTTGGTATGAGTGACCGAGATGTAATAGCGCACCATACATCTCGCGCACCATAGATTTAGCCTTCATTGAAACCCCTTCCTCATAGCATCTCTAGGTGGTTATTGATGATTAAGAAGAAACATGCATCTACAAAAATAAATTAAATTACAATAATTGACTCAACGTTGGTCACTCCTAATGCTTCATAGATACTCGACAATGTTGGTCAATTCCATGAGTAGTAATTTTGAAACGATGTGCGCAGATTGTTCAAACTTCATTCCAAAGAAGATCGGTTTGAACGATGTCCCTGGTCGTCCCTGTTGGAGTTATCCCTCACATGAGGAGAGAAACCGAGTCGATTTAAACATCGCTTAATTCGAGGCCGCGACGAAGTCGCGACTTCGGCTTCGAGTTCGATAACATAGAGTTCCAGAAGAATATGTTACTTCCAGTCTTTCCAGTAGCGACTCGGCCAGAGTGAGCGCTACCGCCAGTCTATTTTCGTGGGCTTTCTTCTGAAATTTGGTTTTGGAGATAAAACCAAAATCAAGGTTTTGGAAAACCTAACCAATGAGAACCAAACAAGTCGGAAGGATTGGAATCCGGACTAAAACAAAGAGTACCTTTCTGCAGATACAACCCCAGAAAGAGATAAGAGTGATCTAGTAAGGAGAGAGACCGTAAGGGGAGAGATTGTAATCTTCCTTCCCATTTTATTAAGAACCGACTCTTGTGGAAGTAGGCATCATTGGCGAACCACGGTAAATCTTTGTGTTGTGGTTTGCTTTAAAGCTTTACATTATTATCCGTTGTTAATAGTTGTTTAATGAGTTGGGCATGTTAGTATAGGTTGTAGTTGATATTTAGATTTTGTCAGGAGTTGAATTGAGTTCATATACAAGTTATCCGTGTAGTGGGGAACCGATTGGTATTGGTATAATCCCCAACAAGTGGTATCGAGCCTTGGTTAGAATAGCCAGGGTGTTATCCGAATCTTGGTCGGGAAAGGTGTTTGTGAAATTCGAGAGAAGATTTGAGGTTAAATAACTTGTAGAGATGGACCATTCCGTGAACACTTTCATATGATGAGTCCGAATAGGAAGAACTACACCATCCGGAAAGCCAAGATGGAAGACTTGCTATATCGCAAAGGACTTGGCACTTCCCATTGAGAATGAGGGAGTAAAACCGAAAAGACCGATGAGGCCGAGTGGAAAAAGCTTGACGAAAAAGCGATTGGATACATTCGACGGTGGATTGACGACGATTGTCTTTCACCATGTGGGCCTAAAGAGACTACGCCTTCACCTATGGAAGAAACTCGAAGACCTTTATGAGAGGAAGTCGGGTGGAAACAAAGTGCTAGTCGTTAGAAGTTTGCGAACCACGAAGTACCAAGAAGGTTCTTCAATGTCCGAAAGCATCTTAATGAAGTACGTAATATCATCAATCGATGCATTTGATGAAGATCAATTTGGGAGGCGAAGTTGAGGCTTTGTTTCTATTAGGCTCTCCCCGAAAGTTGGGAGACATTAGCGGTTTCTCTACATGGAGCGACCAAGGATGGAATTGTTACCATGGAGATGGCTACCACGTCTTTGTTGAATGAGGAGACTAGAAGGAGTGCAAGAAGCGGCTCTTCTAACTCGTGAGGTCCTTTCACGAGAAACGGGGGAGAGGTCGGGCGAAAACCATCTCGTTCTAGAGGTGATGACGTAAATCTAGGGGTGAAGCTAGAACTCCTAAGGCGAGAGGCAATGTTACTATTTTTCGGATATGAAAGCGAATAATCGAAGAGGGATGAGAAGAATAACCGTGGTACATGAAGACATGGTGCGAGGAACGAAACACAGCAGATACTACCGCACTAGTCGATGACCTAGTGTGGAATGTGTCGATTGTGGTGTGTCTTTGTCCCGGAAAGTACCTCATGTCGATACGAGTGGGTGATAGATACAGGAGCATCCTATCACGTCAATCGCGATTGGGGGATTCTTCACTACCTACCGTGGTGAATATGGTGAACTATGGCGTCTCAAGAAGATTACGTGCATTCGAGATGTTCATATAGAAACCAATGTCGGCTACACCTTGACACTCAAGGATGTAAGACATGTCCCCGACATACGGTTAAGCCTAATTTTTTGGGAAATTAGATGACGATGGCTTTGTGAACTCGTTTGGTAACGGGGTATGGAACCGAAAGAGGTTCCATTGAAGAGCCGAGGAGGAAAGAAAACTTGCTCTCTTTACAAAAACACGCTAGTTTGTGTAAAGCAGTTTAACGCGCGTAAGAAGAAGCTTCATCCGAACCGGTGGCACGTAAGAGACCGTGGTCACACGGGCATAAAAGGGATGGAAGTTCTTGCTAAGCAAAAGGCCATGCCGGACATCAAAGGTACACATTTAAATACATGTACTCATTTGTTTGGTAGGAAAGCAACACAGGGGTGTCTTCCAAAGATTCCCGTCTCACGAAAGAAAGGACACCGTCCCTTGAGCTAGTGCAACAAACTGACTTATGTGGTCCTATGAGAGTGAAGTCCCACCGGGGAGCTTTCGACTTCTTGACATTCATTGATGATCGTCCAAGAAAGATATGGGCCTATACCGAAGACCAAGGATGAAGTACTTGGCGTGTTTGAGAAATTCCACGGCATGGTGGAAAGAGAGGGAAGTTGTTGAAGTGTATTCGCCGGATAATGGGGGTGAGTACATTGGGCCATTTGAAGAGTATTATTGCGAGTCATGGGATCGGCTCATGAGCACCGTTCCCAAGACACCGCAAATGTAATGGAATAGCGAGAGAGAATGAACCGCACCATTGTAGAGAGGATAAGATGCATGCTATCTCACTCTAAGCTACCTAGAAACTCTTGGGTAGAAGCAATGCGCATGACCGTGCATGTGATCAACCTGTCACCAAAGAAAGCCTCGAATAGTGATTATCCGGAGAGTATGGTCAGGCAGAGATGTTGATTATGGATACTTGAGGGTATTTGGGTGCAGGGCATTTGTGCATATTCCGAAGGATGAGAGATCCAAGCTTGATGACAAAGCCAAGCAGTGCATTTTTCTGGGTTATGGAGATGAAAAGTTTGGTTACAAACTCTATGATCCGATTAACAAGAAGGTAATCCGAAGTCGAGATGTTGTGTTCCTAGAAGACCAAACCATAGCAGACTTTGAGGAGGGTGAGAAGCTACAAGCTTTCACCAATGATCTTGTTGATTCAGAACCAGAAGTTCCTACTGTGGAACGTGCAGAAGGCATTGAGAATGCAGAGAACCATGAGTTTGAAGCTCATGATGAGAATCCTATTGCTCATGATGGGATAGAACCTATTGGTATAGAAGATGCAGATGAGATGCATGAACCACCACCGAGCAAGCGAAGTGCATCCCCGAGGCACCAATGAGATGGGGCAAGGAGGTCCGACAGAGAGAGACTAGCTTCAACCGGTATCCACCACATACGTGCTACCATCGGATGGTGGAGAACCTATGTACTATCAAGAGGCATGAAGCGTAGGCACAAAGAAAAATGGTTGAAGGCCACGATGACGAGATGGATTCTTTGCATAAGAATCACACTTATGAAGTTAGTTGAGAAACCCCAGGGGAGAAAAGTTCTCAAGAATAAGTGGATATACAAAGTCAAGCATGAGGGGAGAACAATCCTCACCCAAGGCTGGCTTCGCCTCTTTGTTGTGAAGCGGATTCGGTCAAAGGAAAGGGATTGATTTTGATGATTTTTTCTCTCTGTAGTGAAGATGACTTCTATCCGGGTGGTATTGGGTATGGCATAAGTATGAACCTAGAGGTTGAGCGGCTAGATGTTAAGGATGCTTTTCTTCATGGAGACCTTGAAGAAGATGTCTACATGGACCACCCGAGGAGGGTTTGAGGTCAAAGGCAAGGAGCACCTAGTATGCAGGTGATAAAGAGCTTGTATGGGTTGAAGCAAGCACCGAGAAAGTGGTACATAAAGTTTGATTCCTTTATGGTGAAGCAAGGATACAAGAAGTCCGCTTCCGATCATTGTCGCGTTTGTTGGAGATTTCCGGATGGAGATTTCATCAGGCTATTCTTTGTATGTGGATGATATGTTGATAGTTGGCCCAAACGTCAACAAGATATCAAAGCTGAAGAAAGACTTGAGTAAGTCCTTTGAGATGAAGGATTTGGGTCAAGCAAAGCGGATACTTGGGATGCGGATCACTTTCGTGATGAAAAAGAGTGGAAAGTTGTGGCTTTCAAGAAAGCTACATTGAGAAGGTGTTGAAGAGATTCAACATGGATCGCAAAACCCGGCCGGTTGTCCGCTTGGTGGGCCCGCGATGACCAAAGAGATGTGTCCTAAGGGTGAGCATGAGCAGAGTCGGATGGAAAAGATTCCTTATGCATCCAAAGTGGGCGGTTTGATGTATGCCATGGTGTGTACTAGGCCGGATATTGCTTTTCGCCCGTTGGGGTGGTAAGCGATTTCATCAACCGGGTAAAAAGAGCATTGGGAAGGTGTTAAGTGGATATTGAGATATCTCAAAGGCACTTCCAAATCATGTTTGTGCTTTGGTGGAAGTAAGCCCTTACTTAAAGGCTACACCGATGCGGACATGGCGGTGATGTTGACTTCGATGAAGTCCACCTCCGGTTATCCGTTACTTTGCAGGGGAGCGGTTTCTTGGCAATCTAAGTTGCAAAAAGTGTGTTGCCCTCTCCACTTCTGAAGAAAGTATATTGCAGCCATCCGAGTGTTGCAAAAGAGTTGCTATGGATGAAGAGGTTCTTCGAGCTGGGGCTAAAACGTAAAACAGGTTTGTAGTTCTATGCGCCGATCGATCCATCCACTTGAGCAAGAATCCGAAGTTTTCATTCTAGATCCAAGCACATACACGCGTGCGTTATCATTGGATTAGAGAAGTACTTTCGAAGACAAGCATTTGTGTATCGAGAAGATCCATACCGACAAGAACGGGTGGGATATGATGACCAAAGTCTTACCGAAAGGTAAGTTTGATGTTTGTTGTGCTATTGCGGAATGGCGACACTCCTCCCGCTGATTTGGCAATTGCATGGAGGTAGCCCCCAATCACCGTCCGAGGGGAGATTGTTGAGTTATCCCTCACATGAGGAGAGAAACCGGAGTCGACGTAAAACGGGCGTCATCGCATCAAGTCAAGTCGCCCGCGCCTCGATAGCGACTTCGCTTCGAGTTCAAAGAACATAGGGCGACCCGCTCAAAGTGCGCCATTCGGCTTCAGTCTTCTTCACACTTCGCCAGAGAAGAGCTACCCAGTCTATTTTTCGTGGGCTTTGCTAATAAATACCCGCTAATTTGGTTTTGGAGATAAAACCAAAATCAAGGTTTTGGAAAAACCTAACCACCAAACCAAACAAGGAAAAGGATTGGAATCCGGACTAAAACAAAAGAGAGTACCTTTGAGGAGATACAACCCTGTAAAGAGATAAGAGTGATCTAGTAAGGTGAGAGACTGTAAGGAGAGATTGTAATCTTCCTTCCCATTTTATTAAGAACTGACTCTTGTGGAAGTAGGCATCATTGGCCGAACCACGGTAAATCTTTGTGTTGTGGTTTGCTTTAACTGCTTTACATTATTATCTGTTGTTAATAGTTGTTTAGCGAGTTGGGCATGTTAGTATAGGTTGTAGTTGATATTTAGATTTTGTCCGGAGTTGAATTGAGTTCATATACAAGTTATCTGTGTAGTGGGGAACCGATTGGTATTGGTATAATCCCCAACAAGTGGTATCAGAGCCTTGGTTAGAATAGCCTAGGGTGTTATCCGAATCTTGGTCAGAAGGTGTTTGACGAAATTCCTGAGAGAAGATTTGAGGTTAAATAACTTGTAGAGATGGACCATTCCGTGAACACTCGTATGATGAGTCTGAATAGGAAGAACTACACCATCCGGAAAGCCAAGATGGAAGACTTGCTATCTGCAAGGACTTGGCACTTCCCATTGAGAATGAGGAGTAAAAACCGAGAAAAATACATGAGGCCGAAAGTGGAAAAAGCTTGACAGAAAAGCGATTGGATACATTCGACAGGTGGATTGACGCGGCGGTGTCTTTCACCATGTGGCCTAAGAGACTACGACCTTGATCAGCCATGGAAGAAACTCGAAGACCTTTATGAGAGGAAGTCGGGTGGAAACAAAGTGCTAGTCGTTAAGAAGTTTGCGGACCACGAAGTACCAAGAAGGTTCTTCAATGTCCGAAAGCATCTTAATGAAGTACGTAATATCATCAATCGGATGCATTTGATGAAGATCAATTTGGGAGGCGAAGTTGAGGCTTTGTTTCTATTAGGCTCTCTACCGAAGAAAGTTGGGAGACATTAGCGGTTTCTACATGGAGCGACCAAAGGATGGAATTGTTACCATGGAGATGGCTACCACGTCTTTGTTGAATGAGGAGACTAGAAGGAGTGCAAGCAGCTCTTCTTTCTCGAGGTCCTTTTCACAGAGAGAACGGGGGGGAGAAAAGCAGAAAAACCATCTCGTTCTAGAGGTGATGATGAATAAATCTAGGGGTGAAGCTAGAACTCCTAAGGCGCAGAGAGGCAATGTTACTATTGTGCCACCAAAGGCCACTTCGGATATGAGTGCGAGAACAACGAAGAGGATGAGAAGAATAAGCGTGTACATGAAGACATGGTGCGAGGAACGGAAACACGAGGCCCGAGATACGCACCGCGACTAGTCGATGACCTAGTGGGAATTGTGTCGATTGTGGTGTGTCCCGAAAGTACCTCATGTCGGGATCTGAGTGGGTGATAGATACAGGGAGCATCCTATCCGTCATAACCGCGACGGGGGATTCTTCACTACCTACCGTGGTGAATATGGTGAAGTAAGGATGGGTAATAAATGGCGCCTCAAGATTACTGAGGCATTGGAGATGTTCATATAGAAACCAATGTCGGCTACACCTTGACACTCAAGGATGTAAGACATGTCCCCCGACATACGGTTAAGCCTAATTTCGGTTTGGGAAATTAGATGACGATGGCTTTGTGAACTCGTTTGGTAGCGGGGTATGGAAACCGAAAGAGGTTCCATTGAAGCAGACTTTACAGGAAAGAAAACTTGCTCTCTTTACAAAACACAGGCTAGTTTGTGTAAAGCGGCGAATCGCGCGAGAAGAAGAAGCTTCATCTGAATCGAGGTGGCACAAGAGGCGCGGTCCACATGGGCATAAAAGGGATGGAAGTTCTTGCTAAGCAAAAGGCCATGCCGGACATCAAAGGTACACATTTAAATACATGTACTCATTGTTTGGTAGGAAAGCAACATGTGGTGTCTTTCCAAAGATTCCGTCTCACGAGAAAGGACACCGTCCCCGAGCTAGTGCAACTGAGACTTATGTGGTCCTATGAGAGTGAAGTCCCACCGGGGAGTTTCGTGACTTTTGACATTCATTGATGATGCGTCAAGAAAGATATGGGCCTATAGTCACGAAGACCAAGGATGAAGTACTTGGCGTGTTTGAGAAATTCCACAAACATGGTGGAAAAAGAGACCGGGAAGTTGTTGAAGTGTATTCTTTCGGATAATGGGGGTGAGTACATTGGGCCATTTGAAGATTATTGCCCGAGTCGTGGGATTGGCGTCGTGAGCGCACCGTTCCCAAGACACCGCAAGAATGGAATAGCGAGAGAGAATGAACCGCACCATTGTAGAGAGGATAAGATGCATGCTATCTCACTCTAAGCTACCTAGAAGCTCTTGGGTAGAAGCAATGCGTCATACCGTGCATGTGATCAATGAAAGCCTCGAATAGTGATTATCCGAGAGAGAGTATGGTCGAGGCGAGAGATGTTGATTATGGATACTTGAGGGTATTTGGGTGCGGGGCATTTGTGCATATTCCGGAAGGATGAGAGATCAAGCTTGATGACAAAGCCAAGCGGTGCATTTTTCCGGGTTATGGAGATGAAAAGTTTGGTTACAAACTCTATGATCCGATTAACAAGAAGGTAATCCGAAGTCGAGATGTTGTGTTCCTAGAAGACCAAACCATAGCAGACTTTGAGGAGGGAGAAGCTACAACTTTTTCACCAATGATCTTGTTGATTGAAACCGGAAGTTCCTACCGTGGAACGTCGCGAAGGCATTGAGAATCGAGAGAACCATGAGTTTGAAGCTCATGATGAGAATCCTATTGCTCATGATGGGATAGAACCTATTGGTATAGAAGATGCAGATGAGATGCATGAACCACCACCGAGCAAAGCGAAGTGCATCCTCCCGAGGCACCGGCCAGATGGGGCAAGGAGGTCGGACAGAGAGAGAGACTAGCTTCAACCGGTATCCACCACATAATCACGTGCTACTATCGGATGGTGGAGAACCTATGTACTATCAAGAGGCACTTGAAGGTACGGACAAAAAAAAATGGTTGAAGGCCATGCATGGCGAGATGGATTCTTTGCATAAGAATCACACTTATGAAGTTAGTTGAGAAACCCACGGGGAGAAAAGTTCTCAAGAATAAGTGGATATACAAAGTCAAGCATGAGGAGAACAATCACCTCACCCAAGGCACAAAGCTTCGCCTTGTTGTGAAGGGATTCGGTCAAAGGAAAGGGATTGACTTTGATGAGATTTTCTCTCTGTAGTGAAGATGACTTCTATCCGGGTGGTATTGGGTATGGCCGCCAAGTATGAACCTAGAGGTTGAAAGCGGCTAGATGTTAAGGCGACTTTTCTTCATGGAGACCTTGAAGAAGATGTCTACATGAGGAGGGTTTGAGGTCAAAGGCAAGGAGCACCTAGTATATCTGGTGATAAAGAGCTTGTATGGGTTGAAAGCAAGCAGAGACGATTGTGGTACATAAAGTTTGATTCCTTTATGGTGAAGCAAGGATACAAGAAGTCCGCTTCCGATCATTGTCGCGTTTGTTTGAGATTTCCGGATGGAGATTTCATTGTCTTTATTCTTTGTATGTGGATGATATGTTGATAGTTGGCCCAAACGCCAACAAGATATCAATTTGAAGAAAGACTTGAGTAAGTCCTTTGAGATGAAGGATTTGGGTCAAGCAAAGCGGATACTTGGGATCGCGGATCACTTTCGTGACGTGAAAAAGAGTGGAAAGTTGTGGCTTTCAAGAAAGCTACATTGAGAAGGTGTTGAAGAGATTCAACATGGATCAGCTGGCCCGGTCGGTTGTCCGCTTGGTGGCGCCCGCATGACCAAAGAGATGTGTCCTAAGGGTGAGCATGAGCAGAGTCGGATGGAAAAGATTCCTTATGCATCCGCGATGGGCGATTTGATGTATGCCATGGTGTGTACTAGACCGGATATTGCTTTCGGCCGTTGGGGTGGTAAGCGATTTCATCAAATCGGGTAAAAAAGCATTGGGAAGGTGTTAAGTGGATATTGAGATATCTGAAAGGCACTTCCAAATCATGTTTGTGCTTTGGTGGAAGTAAGCCCTTACTTAAAGGCTACATCGATGCGGACATGGCGGTGATGTTGACTTCGATGAAGTCCACCTCCAGGTTATCCGGTTACTTTTTGCGGGGGAGCGGTTTCTTGGCAATCTAAGTTGCAAAAGTGTGTTGCCTCTCCACTACTGGCCGAAGAGTATATTGCAGCCACCGGTGTTGCAAAGAGTTGCTATGGATGAAGAGGTTCTTCAATTTAACCGGGGCTAAAAGCGTAAAGGTTGATTTGTAGTTCTATGTGACGGTCGAGGCGCCATCAGCGAGCAAGAATCCGAAGTTTTCATTCTAGATCCAAGCACATACACGCATGCGTTATCATTGGATTAGAGAAGTACTTCGAAGACAAGCATTTGTGTATCGAGAAGATCCATACCGACAAAAGCGGGTCGGATATGATGACCAAAGTCTTACCGAAAGGTAAGTTTGATGTTTGTTGTGCTATTGCGGAATGGCGACACCTCCTCTGATGATTTGGCAATTGCATGGAGGTAGCCCCTCATTCGCTCGGGGGGAGATTGTCGAGTTATCCCTCACATGAGGAAAACCGAGTCGATTTAAACGCTTAATTTCGCTCAAGTCGAGGCCCGGCCGATCGCCGACTCGCTACCGTGAGTTCCAAGAATAACATAGAGGCGACCAGCTCGAAAAGTGGCGCCAGCGCCAGTCTTCAGTCTTGGTAGCGACTTCAGGCCAGAGTGAAGTAGTCTATTTTTCGTGGGCTTTGCTAATTTGGTTTTGGAGATAAAACCAAAATCAAGGTTTTGGAAAACCTAACCAACGAGAACCAAACAAGTCGGAAGGATTGGAATCCGGACTAAAACAAAAGAGAGTACCTTTGGAGATACAACCACAGTAAAGAGATAAAGTGATCTAGTAAGGTGAGATCGTAAGGAGAGATTGTAATCTTCCTTCCCATTTTATTAAGGCCGACTCTTGTGGAAGTAGGCATCATTGGCGAACCACACGGTAAATCTTTGTGTTGTGGTTTGCTTTAAGCGCTTTACATTATTATCATTTGTTAATAGTTGTTTAGCGAGTTGGGCATGTTAGTATAGGTTGTAGTTGATATTTAGATTTTGTCCGGAGTTGAATTGAGTTCATATACAAGTTATCTGTGTAGTGGGGAACCGATTGGTATTGGTATAATCCCCAACACGTCCTACACTCCTCACAAATGATGCCACCAAGCCGTTACAGCTCAATGGCGAGGGAGCCCAACATTGTCAACCATATATATCGCCACATTCTTGAATATCATTGAACATTTCAGGCTGTTGTCTGTTGACTTGTCAAACTTTCAGAAGTTTCAACTATTTTGACTATGGATACGGTTGTAATTAAGTTTCAACTATTTTGACTATTTTGACTTTCAGAAGTTTCAACTATTTTGACTAAGGATACAAGTTGTGCCGTGGTCGGATGTAGAAGAAGTGAGAACATGATGTCACCAATGTCCTTGCCTTAGAGCATGTGGTGGTGGTGTTGACTGTGAGTAGGGGACCGTTCCAGATGAAATATATTATGATAAAATTCTGGTAAAACTTTATCTGTAATGATGTAAGTTTCATGCAAAGACGGTAATGTTTCCCACGTAAAATTCTGGTAAATGGTAAAACTTGAGCTAATTATGATTCGGAAAAGTAATAGGGAAAGATTCTTGGGAAGAATAACTGTGGTTATACAGTAAGTAAATTATGCTTGAAGAGCTGAAACGAATGCTTGCAGGTGCAGTGTTAACGGTAGTGCAGTTACATCTCTCTATCTACATGTATAAAAAAAAAAACCTACAACATCTGTCAATATGAAAAGGAAGGTTACAGAAAGATAATTGTGACCTTTTTTTACCAATCACTTAATGTAACATCGCCTGAGTAACCGTTGTCGGCGAGTAGTCTGCACCAGACACCTTACTTGCACTTGACAATGAGTTGGAACGGTGCAAGGGAGCTTCGGATGTTGAGGATTCTGGACTTCCATTGAAAATGCTCATATCATTGAACTGCCAATCAGTTAAATAACCAGGTCTGGATGCAACAGTGCTCACTTCAATGTCTCCTGTCAGCATGGCCACTACTCGTGACATTGCTGGCCGCATTGTTGGTGATACTTGAGTACACAAAAGACCTACTCCTAGCAGACGAATGGCTTCTTCTTCGTTGAAACTGTTCAATATTGGATCCACCAGCTCCAAGCCATGGTTATTTCCGTTTAAGTTCCAGGCCTAAAACGATAATGAGAAAACATTGAAAGGAAAATAGTTTGCATCTCTTCTACTTGGAGGAAAAAAAAATTTAAATCATGAAAGAACTTTTGTTTATCATACCCATTCAAGAAGATACATCCTTTCTGGTTCCAAGCTCGAGTCTGCATTTGGACGCCCGCATAGGATCTCCAATGCCACAACCCCAAAGCCAAAAACATCAGCCTTCTCAGTTAAATGGCCAAGCATTGCATACTCCGGTGCGAGATAGCCACTTCAATAAATATTCCGTTTTAGATTTATATTTTTAGGAATAAAACTATAAAGAAAACGCAAGATTATTCTTAAAATTCACCCTACACAAGTTTTGTCGACAGAGCAAGGGCCAAGGGTGATAGCTTTTGGATTGTGAATACAATTCAACTTTCGGGCTGCAACAGCCACGCATTAGCCAGAAGTTGGAGTATTACAATCAAACAGCATCCAACCCACTGATTAGTAGACAAACTCAAGAGTAGAATAACTCCAAACAATTACACAAGTGTCAGAAGAGCTTTTACATGGTCCCCTGCAATTCGCGTGCTAATGTGAGTCTTTTTGTCATCATAGAGCTTTGCCAAACCGAAATCCGAGATTTTGGGGTTCAGTTCAATGTCAAGTAAAATATTACTAGCCTTCACATCTCTGTGAATGATCCTGGGCTTTGAATCCTCATGAAGATACGCTAGACCTCTTGCTGCCCCCAAGCATATGCTATACCGGGTAGGCCAATCAAGATGTAAAGCATTCTTACCTGCATGTATTGCATCCGTGGCAAACGAGCTTTAGAAAGTAGTTCCAAAGACGCAAAAAAAAATGTTAGTACAAGGAGTCTGTTCAAGGCTTTTATTACCAAAGAGTACTTGATCAAGGCTTTTATTTTTGTGATACTCATAAACAAGGAGTCTGTTTGACCCCTCAATGCAGCATCCATACAATTTCACTAGGTTGCGATGCTGAACTGCAGAAATGGTGGAAATCTCTGCTACAAACTGACTCTTCCCTTGGTGAGATGTTACTAAGAGTTTTTTCACAGCTACTTCTCTTCCATCAGACAGAATCCCCTGTAGATAATTGAAAAAACGGTAGAAACTAGAAAATCATTAGCCAATGGAACAAATAACCAGTACACAAGCAGATGAGTATGTCACTGCATATCAGTCTCAGTTCAAATTGAAAGTTCTTATCATTAATTATCGCAGTCAACTTAACCTAAATATTACCTTGTAAACTGGTCCAAATCCTCCCTCTCCTAATTTATTTGTTGAGTTGAAGTCTCCTGTAGCAGTTCTCAACTCAGCATAACTGAAAATGTTTAGCCTGTTGTCTATTTCTAGGAGCTCTGCAGTTTGTGACGAAATGTTATTAAGAATGGTTCCGAACCTTTAAAGCGTGTTGATAAAATATAAAATTCTGGATATACCTGGCGATCATAAAAATTTTCTTGGATAACAAAAAATGTTTACCTACTAAACAAAATTTTAAGATGCCGTATCCTAATTGCTTTATCAACTAAAATATAGTATTTACCTTCCTCTTCATTTCCACTTGATCTTTTCCTCCTCAAATATAATATAGTGAAAGCACAAATAATGCTCAGAAGACCAATAGAAAGCGTGATACCAACAATCATGCCAGTCCTATTCTTCTTTGAGCCCGTTGGTTGAAAGTCTGATAGTAATGCAATCAGCAGATTAGGTCAAAAGTAATTGACACCTGTATTAGTATATTAAGTAAAATTCATATGCTATATTACCACGTGTAACTCTGATAGCCGAAATGGATGGTCCATAGAAACCTTGTGTAGGTATGCAGCAAGTTCCCTTTCCAGCCCAAAAGAGATGAATCTCAAGGAAGTTCTCGGATACTTGAACTTCAAATTTTTTTTGAACAGCTCTGTTTATGGCCCCACCTGCCTCGCTTCTTATGTTAAAGTCCTTTATTTCGAGACTTCCCTGAAACAGAAGCAAATAAGCTATAAAAATAATGGAAACAATGGTCCAGATATACAAATAAACTGCGTGGTAACTCAATTTCTCATACTACAAAGTTACCATCGATGAATGAGGTCATTCAATTTGTAACTAACCATTCCGAACCATTGAACATGATACTCGTGAGTATTACAACCAAAATTATCGAGTTTCTCATTTTGCAAGTAACAGCTAATGATAATTGAGCAAAGGTAGAAGGATATATGCCCAGATCACGAGCCTTCTAACAATTTCAAGGGGTATGCAACTTATGAAAAAGTTGAAGATGGAATACAAAAATAAAACTTGGAAGCTTGAAGAAAATTATATACTTCTTAGTACCAAAAAGAGAAAATACCTGCAGATAAATATCAAAAACACGCCTTCCAAGCCTCTCCCAGTTTCTTGCACCTTCATCATTATCACCAGTCTCTGAAAACTGCAGGCTTACATTGTATCTTCCATTCTCAAGACCCAGGCCAAAGTATCTTAGCGATCCTGGGGAAAGTCTTGCTGTCTGGAATAGTTCTGGGTCTAAAGTACCTGAAGCTTGCGCCAAGTTGTTTTGGATGTACGGAGCACCAAATCTTTCACCAAATACTCCTATATTGCTAACTGCCCATCTATCATCTTGTACATAGTAAGATACCGGGCCAAGTGTAGAATTTTCGGCCTCAAAAACTGTGCCATCAGTGGATGTCTTCTGTGGACCACCACAGTTTATTGCAAAGGAGGAATCTGTGAACCAGTAAAGAGTTGTGTGTGTAAACTAGCTCATTCAATATTGTACTATTTGTAGAATATTCAGTTCCAGTAGGTTGTGTAGGTTTTGCTTGCTGATCACAGGGAGCCCAGAGTGTGAGCCGGTCCTAAGAGCATATGTGTTTATTTTATCGCTTCCAACTTTGTTTATTGTGAATTTTCCAGGCCTTTTCAGGTTAATGTATGACGTTTTCTTCTATTTTATATGCTTGATGATTCTGAACCTTTGGAACTTTAAACCATTTAACTTTAAAATGTCTGTTGTTTCCTTAAGGCAACCAACTTATCTCAGCCCAACTTTGACAAATGACCCTAATCATTTTGCACATTTCCAATAAGTTCATTTATTGAATATATAAGGCTATCACTAATTTAAAAAATGCATCCCCGTCACCCTCCTTGGCTATTTGATACCAGCTGTTTAAACTTAAGTTAGTGAAGTTCCTAGTCTAATTTAAATACTGTAATGTTCGAGGCAAGATAGAATATCAACTCACTTTAATTTCTTAAACATATGTAGACATGGAAGAATAATCCTGTCTATGATACTTTGGTCAATAAAAATATGTTATGAAAAATTCCAATAGTTTGAACGACTGCAGCAGTTTCATATTCCTAATATGTGCTAGTGATGAATAATGAAAGATGAAGACGTGGCTTACAGCGTGGAGAGTCCCTATTACAAGGAAAATTCCTCTGAATACAATTTATTCCTGAAGGCAAGACACTAAATGCATAACAAAAATATAATCAGAATTTGAACTACAGGGGAGGAAAAACTATTTGGAAATATAGATAAGAAATAATGTGTCTATAAAAGGGAGGCAGAAAAAACCCAATTATTGCTTACCTATTGATTGAGGAATCAAATGTCAAGTTGTTAGCAACCACGCTCCTGAATTAGACAATGCAAGTAGCTCAGGTATGTATTCTAAAGATCATATATAGGTAAGAATGTAAGATCAACTGTGAAATAGAAGGATTTAACAAAAGCTATGCTTGCTACTTTCATAGTTTCATGACATAGGTGCTAATGGCATTTATGTCAACCGGTGGTTGAAAATAAAAGCATGGACCACTGAAATTGAAAACTTAACAGAAAGAGTGTATTTATTCCTATTAAATGTATAAATAAAACAAACTAACTTATATAATTCATTCTTCATTCAGTGTCAACATAATATTGAAAAGTTTATTGAGCTGCATAAAATTGTAGTGCAATTTGCTGCCGGTAAAGATTGTGGGAATACAAATGTAAGTGAAGAAAAATATCATTTTGTTTGCATCATCAGACATACAGTGTTACATTTCTCAGGGTCATCCAAGATGGTAAACTTCCTGACAATCTGTTGTATGACAAATCTCTGCACATAAACATATGGCCAAGGTCAAATTTATTTCGCACAATGAAGAATGATAAGTAGGAATTCAATTGTAGGTAAATTGTTATGACAAATGCAATCAAGGAACTGAAGACAAGATTCCTAATCACCTAAAAAGATAAGAATAAGGACTTACACAGTGAGAAGTAATGGACTCTTTTGAGGAGGAATGGTACCAAATAAGCTATTGTTTCCAAGAAACCTTCTCATTGCAACGAAATGAGGGAAGATAAAGATAAACAACAACGAACCATCCTAAGAAAGTAATTTAAAGGACCACTAGTAATTTTATATCTTACAAATAAGAGAGGGAACTCAGGTTGAAAAGAGGTTCTGGAATTTGGCCAACTAAATTGTTAAAGCTGAAGTCCCTGTAAAAGCAAGTTTATACCAACATCAGGACACTGAAAGAATATTACTCAGATGTGAGTACGTTTCTTTACTGGAAATCGTCACAGTTGGTTTCCTATTTGTCAGCATTTTTGAATGACTGAATGTATATGTACATGCATGTCTGTGTTTGTGTTTTTTTTTGTTGGAGGTGAAATTATAACGTTTACTCACAATCTCTGTAACTGTTGGTACTCTCCAATATTGGATGGAATAGTTCCAGAGAGCAAATTATTTCTCAGGGTTCTACAAAACAAGGAGTTAGTGATTTGTCAGACAAACGTGATAAGTACAAGAAAGAATGAGCTATTAGGAGACTTACAGGACGGTTAAATTTTTCATTTCCCTCAAAAATTCCAGTGACGAACTCACATTGGCCAAATCACTTATTCGCCTGAACAACAGATAGGATAATCAGATAAGTAAAATTATATTGTGGCTAATGAAGAATAAAGTTTAGAGAGAAAAAGAGAGTACGGCTTAATTAGTGTCCCACCTATCTAATGACTCACAAAGAACTCTAACAAGATAAAATATGACAGTATGAGGAAAAAATAAATTTAAAATTCTTGAAAACCACTTACAAGTCGGTTAACGAAATCAAACTAGAATAACTGGATGGTATTGGACCTCGAAAAGAATTTCCTTGAAATCTACTGCAGTAACATTCGATACGAGGCAGCATTATGGCAAAGCAAGAGAGAAACACTCAAACAACATTATAAGAAATCTCACCTTCATTAGTTCGTACAGAAAAAATATTCATGAGACGGTTAGGTAAAGAATTAGCTTACAGTGTGGTAAGGTTTGTCCAATTGCCAATGAAGTCAGGTATCCTGCCTGTGAAGGCATTATCTGATGCCCACCTGAAAGACAAATGGAAGTAAATCAAAATGGAAGTATATGATACATCAAATGAGTTAAAAGGAGAAATTGTCATAAGAAGATCTTACATGACTTTCATATTTACAAGATTCACAAATGTTGTAGGAATCGGCCCACTCACACCGGCACTGTCCATGAAGCTGTCCATTGAAGATTACATCAGAAACTCAAAATTCAACTAGAGAACTTGCACTCTCCAATAATATGATATTTCATTTTTGTTTATATGATTTTGAGGAAGAAATCAAAAGATTGCATCTTAGACAGGTTCATAGTGGTTCATCCGTTCATGCCTAAAGGTTACTGCAGCAGCATCTGCATTTGAAGTACACTATTTATTATATTTTCCTTTTTGTGCGGAACTCAATCAAGGACGAGAGTCCATCCATAGATGGAATTACGGGGGTGCGTGTAGGGGCAGTCGCACCCCGAAAGATGTGTAAAAGTCACATAATGTGATAGTAATTTGCTAGAAGCATCCTCCCCACACCCACCCCCACCACCACAAAAATGCACCCCCAGAATCCTGGTTCCGTCCCTGGGTCGATCGACTGCCTATATTGAGAGCCAGTAAGATTGTGAGTTTGTAACTAAGCATTATTTTAAAGGGACATTTTGCTCCTCCAATAAAATATTAGGAAAATATGTGGGCAAACTTGTTTTTAAAGAGATCAGTAATAGTGTGTGGCGGAGTGCCGACTAGCAAAGTCGGTAAAATCTTTGGGTGATGATACTAGATGCCTGGGTCAAACCCTATATGTATATTGCAGTCAAATATAAAAATGATGTGTTGGCCCCATGCTTTAGTATTGCAAAAACAAATATAAGGACAATTTTAATGTAAAAGTTTAATGTCCTATGATTTTTGGGCATGCCCTTATATGTTAAGATCTCACATTCTGGAGTCAAGCTTGACCTTGTAATTAGACCACAAGTTTATATTGTGGTCAATTAGGGAAACTTATCTCTCTTATTAGATGTGTGAGTTAGATCTTCACTTAGTTTTATGTGATATAATACTTGGAAGAACATACATTTGCTCGAGGTTGACTAACGATCCAAGCTCTGGTGGAAGTGACCCAGAGAAGTTATTTGAACCAAAAGCCCTGAAGAAGAAAAAAATATATAAGAAATTAGGCAGTAATAGTAAACAAACACACCAAGCCAAAAACACACACAAATACAAACATTTTGGATTTACCTAAGTCAAACAAAAATATAATAACAACAACACTATTGGAAAGTTGGAACCTAGCACATCTGTGGAAAGTGTATGTGTTACATCACCAAGAGAAGAAGTAACATCGTGTGATTGTTATTAATTTTAGGAAACCTGCTCGTTCTTTTCCTTGTAAGCTCTAACACTGGGTATTGTGTAGAAAATTTGAAATTCTGGAGATGTCTTACAATATAAAGTATTGTGTAGAAAAGTTCTGGAAGTCCTCCAACCGTAAGTTCCGAAGTCCTGGTATGGGCCCAGATAATGCATTAATACGAACTGACCTAATAAAACAACACATGGTTAAAATAGCACTTCTGATGATTTTATTTTTATGGCATGATGAAAATGTACCCCAAAACAAAATGCAACTTACAAGGTCTGCAAAGCAGATAGATTGCCAAGAAATGCAGGCAGGGGACCTGTTAAGTAATTCTGATCCAACTCTCTGCGTAGTAAATAAATATAAGAAATCAATGAAGAGTTCCCCTGAACCACATGGTGTTTTCTTGAATTCCTTGTGGAAGACCGATTTGACATAAAATATAAGCAAAAACGATAGCCATAGTTGCTCGTGGTTGTCTTGGAACAACTATAAAGAGATAATTACACCCTGATTCTTAGCAATTATACGAAGAGGTTAATTAAATTTAGTTCAAATCTAGAATATGTAATTCAGAAATATTATAATGTGGATACAAATTCCATGGAACGTTAGAAAGAGGAAGATTAGAGCGAGTCCAATGAGTTAAAAGGAGAAATTGTCATAAGAAGATCTTACATGACTTGCATATTTACAAGATTCGCAAATGTTCTAGGAATTTGTCCACCCACACCCGCACTGTCTATGTACCTGTCCGTTGAAGATCACATATCAGAAACTCAAAATTCAACTACAGCACTTGCACTCTCCAATAATATGATATTTCATTTCTGTTTATATGATTTTGAGGAAGAAATCAAAAGATTGCATCTCAGACAGGTTCATAGTGGTTCATGCTTAAAGGTTACTGCAGCAGCCTCTGCATTTGAAGTACACTATTTGTTATATTTCCCTTTTTGTGTGGAACTCGATCAAGGACGAGGGTTGACTGCTATACTGAGATCCAGTAAGATTGTAATTTTGTAACAAAGCACTATTAGAAGTGCGCATATGTATATAGCAGTCAAATATAAAAATGATGCATTGGCTCCATGCTTTAGTATTGCAAGAACAAATATAAGGACAACTTTAATGTAAGAGTTTAATGTCCTATGATCTTTGGGCTTGCCCTTATATGTTAAGATCTCACATACTGGAGTCAAGCTTGACCCTGTAATTAGACCACAAGTTTATATTGTGGTCAATTAGGGAAACTTATCTCTTAGATGTGTGAGTTAGATCTTCACTTAGTTTTATGTGATATAATACTTGGAAGAACATACATTTCCTCGAGGCTGACTAACAATCCAAGCTCTGGTGGAAGTGACCCAGAGAAGTTATTTGAAGCAAAACCCCTAAAGAAGAAAAAAAATATATAAGAAATTCGGCAGTAATAGTAAACAAATACACCCAAATACAAACATTTTGGATTTACGTATGTCAAACAAAAATATAATAACAACACTGTTGGAATCTAGGACATCTGTGGAAAGTGTATATGTGTTACATCACCAAGAGAAGAAGTAACATCATGTGATTGTTATTAATTTAAAGAAACTTGCTCATTCTTTTCCTTGTAAGCTCTAACACTGGCTAAGTATGGAATTAACCCCCCAAAAATAAAAGAAAATGACTAGCAAACTGGAAATGGATCCCCAGTGAACAACATAAAGTATTGTGTAGAAAATTTGAAATTCTGGAGATGTCTTACAATATCCGTAAGTTCCGAAGTCCTCCAAGCTGCGGTGGTATGGTCCCAGATAACGCATTAGTACGAACTGACCTAATAAAACAACACATGGTTAAAATAGCACTTCTGATGATTTTATTTTTATGGCATGATGAAAATGTACCCCAAAACAAAATGCAACTTACAAGGTCTGCAAAGCAGATAGATTGCCAAGAAATGCAGGCAGGGGACCTGTTAAGAAATTCTGATCCAAGTTTCTGCATAGTAAATAAATATAAGAAATCAATGAAGAGTTCCCCTAAACCACATGGTTTTTCTTGAATTCCTTGCGGAAGACCGATTTGACATAAAATATAAGCAAAAACGATAGCCATAGTTGCTCGTGGTTGTCTTGGAACAACTATAAAGAGATAATTACACCTTGATTCTTAGCAATTATACGAAGAGGTTAATTAAATTTAGTTCAAATCTAGAATATGTAATTCAGAAAGATTATAATGTGGATACAAATTCCATGGAACGTTAGAAAGAGGAAGATTAGAGCGAGTCCATACAGATAGGTTAGGAAAGGCAAACTCGTCAGCTCTTCAGGAATTACTCCTCTCACATTCGAATTAAATACTTTCCTAAAAAGAACAAATAAATTCATATTAGAAACAAATTGAATGATCCACACATGATGCAACTATGAACTATGTAATTAGAGATTTTGTTTAATGCTTGTATCATTTCCTACATTGTTCCCAAGTGTAAGTAAGAATCGTCAAAGCGTTATAAAAAAATATAACATGAAGAGGGAGGGTAGCATGGCACGTACAGCTGGGTGATGTGGCAAGTACCATTGGTTATAGTACAATTACACTTGATTCCAACGGTGGTCTCGATATTAGTAGTCGAAATGTCAACTGCAGCTGAAGTACATGGATTTCCGTCCGATAATGTGTCAAGCTCGATTTGCCATTGTTGGAATATAGACCTTAGAGCCCTCGCTGTGTCACCACCACATCCAAACAACCAGAGAAGTTAATGATTGCAAACTAGGTGACCATGCAAGGTATGTAAGAGTATGCTATGATGTTAGAAAAGCTGTCCACCATAACAGGACATTATGGTCTCTAATCTAAATCTAGCTCTTGACAGAAAACGTTCAAAATATAAAGGGTGTCACATACACAGATACACTAAAAAATCTTTGTAAAGATTTTATCAAAAATGAAATAGAACAATGCCCATCTTATATATATAACAAGATAAAATAAAAGGGGTGCATGTACATTCAGAAGGGTCAGCAGGAGTTTGAGTTTGAGCTTGAGATGTGCTGATCAACAAAGACAAAAACATACAACAGAGAAACTCTACCAACTTCATAACTCAACTTTTAGCTCAACGCCTCAACTCAACACAAAACTCTCTTAAGAAATTGCAAATGTGTGCAATAAACACATTTGAACATTTTTATATTGTATATTTTTAGTTGAAAATTCATTAGATGTATATGTTGGGACCCACACATATTCATTAGATGTGTATATTGGCGGCTTTACAAGAACTGTTCCTGTAACCTGTCAAACAAAACGGTGGTTGTTATATTTTCCTTTACTCCCATCACCTCTCTCTATATTCTATATTAAAGTCAGAGTACATTTTATGGACGTGGACTATTTATTTTCCTGGCGCGTTTTTGAAAGAGAGTTATGCTATGTGTACACTCTTAAATCACAAGAACTTTCATAATACAACATTTTTAATCTTAAAAAGTTTCCTAATACAACTACAACTCTAATAAATCAATCAATATCTCACAAGAAAATTTTATACAACTCTAATTACTAAATTAATTATAAAAAATTATACTAATAATTATCTATCATTTAATTCCACTAATTCCTGGCAAAAATTTAAAGACGGTGAATTTTATAAATTATTCAGCCATATATGGCCGGGTCTAAAACCTTGTATATACTTTTTACAAACAGTGCCAATCAACTTATCTCAATAAGTCCGCATAAAACACTTTCACCCCATGCTCTATTTTATTATTAAATTGTTTTTTTATCCAAACAGTTAATACTAAGGTTGGGTGCAATGACTCTCCATTCCCTCAAAAGCGGAGAGAGTGGTGGTGGTTTTTTTCTCCCTATCTGTATATAACTCTCCATATATAGAGAGTGTTATTGAGGAATAGATAGTGCATTCCACGTGAGTTGAAATGACGTGGTTTGTAAAAACCCAAACGTCGTGGAATTGAGTCAATTGTTTTATGTCCCTACCAAGTCATAAACTAATTGTGACAATTTTTTTTTTAGTTTTTTTTTTTTTTATTCCGCACCAGTCGAAGTGGCGTAGAATGGTTCGAACTATTGGACACCAAAATTGACTCTCCATCTTCAAAACACTGTTTTTTTGGTGGAAGGAGATAGAAAGTGGATGCAACATTGGACTCAGCCTAATTCCGACTCCCACCTAATCAACATCCACCATTCAAAACATCAAAATGGCGTGTTCTTACCTGTATATATACGTGGGCCAGACAATGTGTCGGTATTAGTGTGACCATCTTTTTGTGTTTGCAATTTGGAATTCTTGGAATTATCAAGGAAAGATAACACAATATATCGCCACATTCTTATTCTTATAAAAAAGGCTTAAATCCTTACTACTTAAAAAATCGCCCGTCCTTGAGCTACAGTACTGCAATACTGAAATGGTATTTTTTATCTTATGTAACTCTGCAACCATTTTTTCTTTTTTACTGTTTTGGTGGTCCGATGTTGTGGAAAAATAAGGGCCACACAAGTTGTGCCGTGGTCCAATGTTGTGGAAAGTGAGAACAAGTCAGCCGAGAATGACAATGACAAATTTATTAGAAGATTCTCTTAGCAAATTATTCCGCACAAATTTGATCACCAATGTCCTTGCCTTAGAGCATGTGGTGGTGGTGTTGACTGTTGAGTAGGGGACCGTTTCAGATGAAATATATTATGATAAAAATTCTGGTAAAACTTTATCTGTAAATGATGTAAGTTTCATGCAAAGACGGTAAGGTTTCCCATGTAAAATTCTGGTAAATGGTAAAACTTGAGCTAATTATGATTCGGAAAAGTAATAGGAAAAGATTCTTGGGAAGAATAACTCTGTGGTTATACAGTAAGTAAATTATGCTTGAAGAGCTGAAACGAATGCTTGCAGGTGCAGTGTCTCTCTATCTGCATGAAAAAGGTTACAGAAAGATAATTGTGACCTTTTTTCACCAATTACTTAATGTGACATCGTCTAAGTAATCGTTGTCGGCAAGTAGTCTGCACCAGACACCTTACTTGCACTTGACAATGAGTCCAAATGGCGCAAGGGAGCTTCGGATGTCAAATATTCTGAAGTTTCATTGAAAATGCTCATATCATTGAACTGCCAATCAGTTAAATAACCAGGTCTGGATGCAACAGTGCTCACTTCAATGTCTCCTGTCAGCATGGCCACTACTCGTGACATTGGTGGCCGCATTGTTGGTGATGCCTGAGTACACAAAAGACCTACTCCTAGCAGACGAATGGCTTCTTCTTCGTTGAAACTGTTCAATATTGGATCCACCAGCTCCAAGCCATGGTTATTTCCGTTTAAGTTCCAGGCCTAAAACGATAATGAGAAAACATTGAAAGGAAAATAGTTTGCATCTCTTCTTTGGAGGAAAAAAAAATTTAAATCATGAAAGAACTTTTGTTTATCATACCCATTCAAGAAGATACATCCTTTCCTGTTCCAAGCTCGAGTCTGCATTTGAACGCCCGCATAGGATCTCCAATGCCACAACCCCAAAGCCAAATACATCAGCCTTCTCAGTTAAATGGCCAAGCATTGCATACTCGGGTGCGAGATAGCCACTTCAATAAATACTCGGTTTTAGATATATATTTTTAGGAATAAAACTATAAAGAAAACGCAAGATTATTCTTAAAATCCACCCTACACAAGTTTTGTCGACAGAGCAAGGGCCAAGGGTGATAGCTTTTGGATTGTGAATACAATTCAACTTTCGGGCTGCAACAGCCACGCATTAGCCAAAAGTTGGAGTATTACAATCAAACAGCATCCAACCCACTGATTAGTAGACAAACTCAAGAGTAGAATAACTCCAAACAATTACACAAGTGTCAGAAGAGCTTTTACATAGTCCCCGCAATTCGCGTGCTAATGTGAGTCTTTTTGTCATCATACAGCTTTGCCAAACCGAAATCCGAGATTTTGGGGTTCAGTTCAATGTCAAGTAAAATATTACTAGCCTTCACATCTCTGTGAATGATCCTGGGCTTTGACTCCTCGTGAAGATACGCTAGACCTCTTGCTGCCCCCAAGCATATGCTATACCGGGTAGGCCAATCAAGATGTAAAGCATTCTTACCTGCATGTATTGCATCCGTGGCAAACGAGCTTTAGAAAGTAGTTCCAAGGACGCAAAAAAAAATGGAAGTACAAGGAGTCTGTTCAAGGCTTTTATTACCAAAGAGTACTTGATCAAGGCTTTTATTTTTGTGATACTCATAAACAAGGAGTCTGTTTGACCCCTCAATGCAGCATCCATACAATTTCACTAGGTTGCGATGCTGAACTGCAGAAATGGTGGAAATCTCTGCCACAAACTGACTCTTCCCTTGGTGAGATGTTACTAAGAGTTTTTTCACAGCTACTTCTCTTCCATCAGACAGAATCCCCTGTAGATAATTGAAAAAACGGTAGAAACTAGAAAATCATTAGCCAATAGATCAAATCACCAGTACACAAGCAGATGAGTATGTCACTGCATATCAGTCTCAGTTCAAATTGAAAGTTCTTATCATTAATTATCGCAGTCAACTTAACCTAAATATTACCTTGTAAACTGGTCCAAATCCCCCCTCTCCTAACTTATTTGTTGAGTTGAAGTCTCCTGTAGCAGTTCTCAACTCAGCATAACTGAAAATGTTTAGCCTGTTGTCTATTTCTAGGAGCTCTGCAGTTTATGACGAAATGTTATTAAGAATGGTTCCGAACCTTTAAAGCGTGTTGATAAAGTATAAAATTCTGGATATACCTGGCGATCATAAAAAATTTCTTGGATAACAAAAAATGTTTACCTACTAAACAAAATTTTAAGATGCCGTATCCTAATTTCTTTATCAACTAAAACATAGTATTTACCTTCCTCTTCATTTCCACATGACCTTTTCCTCCTCAGACACAATATAGTGCAAGCCCAAATAATGCTCAGAAAACCAATAATAGAAAGTGTGATACCAACAATCATGCCAGTCATATTCTTCTTTGAGCCCATAGGGGGACGACGGTTACTGACAGTTGGTTGAAAGTCTGATAGTAATGCAATCATCAGATTAGGTCAAAAGTAATTGACACCTGTATTAGTATATTAAGTAAAAATTTATCTGCTATATTACCAGGTGTAACTCTGATAGCTGAAATGGATGGTCCATAGAAACCTTGTACAGGTATGCAGCAAGTCCCCTTTCCAGCCCAAAAGAGATGAATCTCAAGGAA
Source organism: Coptis chinensis (assembly GCF_015680905.1). Classification (NCBI taxonomy): domain Eukaryota; kingdom Viridiplantae; phylum Streptophyta; class Magnoliopsida; order Ranunculales; family Ranunculaceae; genus Coptis; species Coptis chinensis. The sequence continues at coordinate 85,080,726 of NC_141464.1, forward strand.
GTTCTCGGATACTTGAACTTTAAAATCTCTTTGAACGGCTCTGTTTACGGCTCCACCTGCCGCACTTCTTATGTTAAAATCCTTTATTTCGAGACTTCCCTGAAACAGAAGCAAATAAGCTATAAAAATAATGGAAACAATGGTCCAGATATACAAATAAACTGCGTGGTAACTCAATTTCTCATACTACAAACTTACCATCGATGAATGAGGTCATTCAATTTGTAACTAACCATTCCGAACCATTGAACATGATACTCGTGAGTATTACAACCAAAATTATCGAGTTTCTCATTTTGCAAGTAACAGCTAATGATAATTGAGCAAAGGTAGAAGGATATATGCCCAGATCACGAGCCTTCTAACAATTTAAGCGGTATGCAACTTTTGAAAAAGTTGAAGATGGAATACAAAAATAAAACTTGGAAGCTTGAAGAAAATTATGTACTTCTTAGTACCAAAAAGAGAAAATACCTGCAGATAAATATCAAAAACACGCCTTCCAAGCCTCTCCCAGTTTCTTGCACCTTCATCCTTATTATCAGTCTCTGAAAACTGCAGGTTTACATTGTATATTCCATTCTCAAGACCCAGGCCAAAGTATCTTAGCGATCCTGGGGAAAGTCTTGCTGTCTGGAATAGTTCTGGGTCTAAAGTACCTGAAACTTGCTCCAAGTTGTTTTGGATGTACGGAGCACCGAATCTTTCACCAAATACTCCTATATTGCTAACTGCCCATCTATCATCTTGTACATAGTAAGATGCCGGGCCAAGTGTAGAATTTTCGGCCTCAAAATCTGTGCCATCATTAGATGTCTTCTGTAGACCACCACAGTTTATTGCAAAGGAGGAATCTGTGAACCAGTAAAGAGTTGTGTGTTTAAACTAGCTCATTCAATATTGTACTATTTGTAGCAGATTCAGTTACAGCAGGTTGTGTAGGTTTTGCTTGCTGATCACAGGGAGCCCAGAGTGTGAGCAGGTCCTAAGAGCATATGTGTTTATTTGATCACTTCCAACTTTGTTTATTGTGAATTTTCCAGGCCTTTTCAGGTTAATGTATGATGTTTTCTTCTATTTTATATGCTTGATGATTCTGAACCTTTGGAACTTTAAACCATTTAACTTTAAAATGTCTGTTGTTTCCTTAAGGCAACCAACTTATCTCAGCCCAACTTTGACAAATGACCCTAATCATTTTGCACATTTCCAATAAGTTCATTTATTGAATATATATGGCTATCACTAATTTAAAAAATGCAGCCCCGTCACCCTCCTTGGCTATTTGATACCAGCCGTTTAAACTTAAGCTAGTGAAGTTCCTAGTCTAATTTAAATACTGTAATGTTCAAGGCAAGATAGAATATCCACTCACTTTAATTTCTTAAACATATGTAAACATGGAAGAATAATCCTTTCTATGATACTTTGGTCCATAAAAATATGTTATGAAAAATTCCAATAGTTTGAATGACTGCAGCAGTTTCATATTCATAATATGTGCTAGTGATGAATAATGGAAGATGAAGACGTGGCTTACAGAGTGGAGAGTCCCTATTACAAGGAAAATTCCTCTGAATACAATTTATTCCTGAAGGCAAGACACTAAATGCATAACAAGAATATAATCAGAATTTGAACTACAGGGGAGGAAAAACTATTTGGAAATATAGATAAGAAATAATGTGTCTATAAAAGGAAGGCAGAAAACACCCAATTATTGCTTACCTATTGCTTGAGGAATCAAATGTCAAGTTGTTAGCAACAACGCTCCTGAATTAGACAATGCAAGTAGCTCAGGTATGTATTCTAAAGATCATACATAGGTAAGAATGTAAGATCAACTGTGAAATAGAAGGATTTAACAAAAGCTATGCTTGCTACTTTCATAGTTTCATGACATAGGTGCTAATGGCATTTATGTCAACCGATGGTTGAAAATAAAAGCATGGACCACTAAATTGAAATCTTAACAGAAAGAGTATATTTATTATGATTAAATGTATAAATAAAACGAACTAACTTGTATAATTGATTCTTCATTCAGTGTCAATGTAATATTGAAAAGTTTATTGAGCTGCATAAGATTCTAGTGCAATATGCTGCCGGTAAATATTGTGGGAATACAAATGTAAGTGAAGAAAATTATAATTTTGTTTGCATCATCAGACATACAGTGATAAATTTCTCTGGGCCACCCAAGATGGTAAACTTCCTGACAATCTGTTGTATGATAAATCTCTGCACATAAACCATATAGCCAAGGTCAAATTTAATTCGTACAATGAAGAATGATAAGTAAGAATTCAATTGTAGGTATATTGTTATGACAAATGCAATCAAGGAACTCAAGACAAGATTCCTAATCTCCTAAAAAGATAAGAATAAGGACTTACACTGTGAGAAGTAATGGACTCTTTTGAGGAGGAATGGTACCAAATAAGTTATTGTTTCCAAGAAACCTGCTCATTGCAACGAAATGAGGGAAGATAAAGATAAACAACAACGAACCGTACTAAGAAAGTAATTTAAAGGACCACTAGTAATTTTATATCTTACAAATAAGAGAGAGAACTCAGGTTGAAAAGAGGTTCTGGAATTTGGCCAACTAAATTGTTAAAGCTGAAGTCCCTGTAAAAGCAAGTTTATAACAACATTAGGAAACTGAAAAAATATTACTCAGATGTGAGTACGTTTCTTTACTGGAAATCGTCACAGTTGGTTTCCTATTTGTCAGCATTTTTGAATGACTGAATGTATATGTACATGCATGTCTGTATTTGTGTTTTGTTTTGTTGGAGGTGAAATTATAACATTTACTCACAATCTCTGTAACTGTTGGTACTCTCCAATATTGGATGGAATAGTTCCAGTGAGCAAATTATTTCTCAAGGTTCTACAAAACAAGGAGTTAGTGATTGTCAGATAAACGTGTTAAGTAGAAGAAAGAGTGAGCTATTAGGAGACTTACAGGACGGTTAAATTTTTAATGTTTCTCAAAAATTCCAGTGACGAATCACTTATTCCAGGACTCACATTGGCCAAATCACTTATTCGTCTGAACAAAAGATAAGATAATCAGATAAAATATTACAGTATGAAGGACAAAATAAATTAAAAATTCTTGAAAATCACTTACAAGTCAGTTAACGAAATCAAATTAGAATAACTGGATGGTATTGGACCTTGAAAAGAGTTTCCTTGAAATCTCCTGCAGAAACATTTAACATGAGACAGCATTATGGTAAAGCAAGGGAGAAACACTCAAACAAGAGAAAGTTCACCTTCATTAGTTCATACAGAAAAAATATTCATAAGAAGAAGGTTAGGTTAAATTAGCTTACAGTGAGGTAAGGTCTGTCCAATTGCCAATGAAGTCAGGTATCCTGCCTGTGAAGGCATTATCTGATGCCCACCTGAAAGACAAATGGAAGTAAATCAAAATGGCAGTATATGATACACCAAATGAGTTAAAAGGAGAAATTGTCATAAGAAGATCTTACATGACTTGCATATTTACGAGATTCACAAATGTTGTAGGAATCGGCCCACTCACACCGGCACTGTCCATGTAGCTGTCCATTGAAGATTACATCAGAAACTTAAAATTCAACTACAGCACTTGCAATCTCCAATAATATGATATTGCATTTCTGTTTATATGATTTTGAGAAGAAATCAAAAGATTGCATCTCAGACAGGTTCATAGTGGTTCATGCCTAAAGGTTACAGCATTTGAAGTACACTATTTGTTATATTTCCCTTTTTGTGCAGAACTCGATCAAGGACGAGGGTTGACTGCTATACTGAGATCCAGTAAGATTGTAATTTTGTAACAAAGCACTATTAGAAGCGCGCATATGTATATAGCAGTCAAATATAAAAATGATGCATTGGCTCCATGCTTTAGTATTGCAAGAACAAATATAAGGACAACTTTAATGTAAGAGTTTAATGTCCTATGATTTTTGGGCTTGCCCTTATATGTTAAGATCTCACATACTGGAGTCCAGCTTGACCATGTAATTAGACCACAAGTTTATATTGTGGTCAATTAGGGAAACTTATCTCTCTTATTAGATGTGTGAGTTAGATCTTCACTTAGTTTTATGTGATATAATACTTGGAAGAACATACATTTGCTCCAGGTTGACTAACGATCCAAGCTCTGGTGGAAGTGACCCAGAGAAGTTATTTGAACCAAAAGCCCTGAAGGAGAAAAAAAATATATAAGAAATTCGGCAGAAATAGTAAACAAACACACCAAGCCAAAAACACACACAAATAATGTTTGGATTTACGTAAGTCAAACAAAAATATAATAACAACAACACTGTTGGAATCTAGCACATCTGTGGAAAGTGTATATGTGTTACATCACCAAGAGAAGAAGTAACATCGTGTGATTGTTATTAATTTAAAGAAACTTGATCATTCTTTTCCTTGTAAGCTCTAACACTGGCTAAGTATGGAATTAACCCCCCAAAAATAAAATAAAATGACTAGCAAACTGGAAATGGATCCCAGTGAACAACATAAAGTATTGTGTAGAAAATTTGAAATTCTGGAGATGTCTTACAATAACCGTAAGTTCCGAAGTCCTCCAAGCTGCGGTGGTATGGGCCCAGATAACGCATTAATACTAACTGACCTAATAAAACAACACATGGTTAAAATAGCACTTCTGATGATTATATTTTTATGGCATGATGAAAATGTACCCCAAAACAAAATGCAACTTACAAGGTCTGCAAAGCAGATAGATTGCCAAGAAATGCAGGCAGGGGACCTGTTAAGAAATTCTGATCCAACTTTCTGCGTAGTAAATAAACATAAGAAATCAATGAAGAGTTCCCCTGAACCACATGGTGTTTTCTTGAATTCCTTGTGGAAGACCGATTTGACATATAATAGAAGCAAAAACGATAGCCATAGTTGCGCGTGGTTGTCTTGGAACAACTATAAAGAGATGGTTACACCCTGATTCTTAGCAATTATACGAAGAGGTTAATTAAATTTAGTTCAAATCTAGAATATGTAATTCAGAAAGATAATAATGTGGATGCAAATTCCATGGAACGTTAGAAAGACGAAGCTTAGAGCGAGTCCATACAGAAAGGTTAGGAAAGTCAAACTCCTCAGCTCTTCAGGAAGTACTCCTCTCACATTCAATGCATATACTTTCCTAAAAACGAACAAATAAATTCATATTAGAAACAAATTGAATGATCTATACATGATGCAACTATGTAATTAGAGATTTTGTTTAATGCTTGTATCATTTCCCACATTGTTCCCAAGTGTAAGTAAGAATCGTCAAAGCATTATAAAAAATATGACATGAAGAGTGAGCGTAGCATGGCACCTACAGCTGGGTGATGTGGCAAGTACCATTGGTTAAACTACAATTACACTTGATTCCTGGGTTGAAATCCCGGTTCTCGATATCAGTAGTGTCAACTGCAGCTCCAATACATGGATTTCCGTCCAATAATGTGACATACGAGATTCCCCATTGTTCGAAAATAGACGTCAGAGCCCTCACTGTGTCGCCACCACATCCAAACAACCAGAGAAGTTAATGATTGCAAGCTAGGTGACCATGATAGTAAGAGTATGCTATGATGTTAGAAAAATTGTCCACCATAACAGGACATTAAAACATTCAAAATATGAAGGGTATCAAGCTCTCGATCACTCAGTGTCACATACACTAAAAAAACTTTGTAAAGTTTCTATCAAAACTGAAATAGAACAATGCCCATCTTATATAACAAGATAAACTCTTAGTGCCCATCTAATAACTAAATAATATTAATCTTATCAATATATATCATCATACATCAAATAAATACAAAAATATGAAGAGGAAATAAAAGGGGTGGAGTATCGTGCATGTACCTTCAGAAGGGTCAGTAGGAGTTTGAGCTTGAGATCTGCTGATCAACAAAGACAAAGACATGCAACAAAGTAAACAAAGAAACTCTACCAACTTCATAACTCAACTTTTTAGCTCAAATAAACACAAAACTCTCTTAAGAAATGAAGTTGAATAAGAAACGGTGGTTGTTATATTTTCCTTTACTCAGGTTGTTGTGTGTTGACGTGTCCGACTTTCACAAGTTTCAAATATTTATCGGTTGTAATTAAGTACGGACAAGGACTTGGCTCACAAGTCACATCATCATCATAAAAAGGGCCGGACAAGTTGTGGCCGTGGTGGGAAGTCAATATGTCATCGAACACGGCTTGTAGATTGTAGAAGCCCAAGTCACCCGAAAATGACAATGACAAAATTATTAGAAGAATCTCTTAGCAATAATTCAGCACAAATTTGATCACCGATGTCCTTGCGTTATGGCATGTGGTGGTGGTGTGACTGTTGAGTAGGGGACCGTTTCAGATGAAATATGGTAAAATTCTGGTAAAACTTTATCTGTAAATGTAGAATTAAACAACTACTGAAATCATAACACCGGTTTAGTGGCGTGCTGCTTGGCTACTACTCACTCCATTCGATGTTATGCCTGTCATAATATAAATTGAAAACAATAACACTGATTTGATGTGCGCTTCTTGGCTGCTACTATCAATATCACTGTTAATGTCAACAAAATACTATTATGGTTACTCCTGAAACATACGTGTAGTTGAGGCTTGACTTCTATCTGAAACATACTTGCAGTTGAGGCTTGACTACTACCTGAATACTGAATACTGAATAGTGGATAGGCCTTGTCATGAAGAGTTCGTCAAGGCATGTTGGAATATGGAGACATGAGTACTCTTTTTCATACATCTTCATATTCTCCTTCCCTCATATATTACTGAATATCTTCATATCTCTCTATTCCCCCTCTCAAGTTGGAAAATACAAGGCTGAGTAGGAACATACAAAGATTTGTCTATTCCGACTTGAACTTGAAACCAAGGCCCAAAATATCGATATCGATGAATATATCGGTGTACCCAAAAACCGATATATATCGGATATATCTATTTTTTTGGTGACCAGTCCAAACTATTTAAAATATCGGCTATATCGGAAATATAATATCGGAAACATATTGGAAATATATTGGAAATATCGGATTTATATTAAAAAATGGTAAAAAAGTAAACTGATATATATCGATTATATCGGCGATATAAAGTTTCATATCGGAAATTCTGATATATATCGAAAAAAAAGGTTCAATATTCGGTGGATATATGTCGGAAATATCGATATCGGTGTACCAATTTACCGAGATATATCGGCGATATTTTGGGCCTTGCTTGAAACAGAGAAAACCAAATACCAACTTATACAACCAACCAATGCTCACTTCAAAAAACAATACTTCATACTCCAATCCTACCTACATTAATATCCATTCTCCCAGGATACTCATATTGAGCCACGTCAGCAAAGTTTTTAAAATAGTCCCTACTTGAAAAATAATTACTCATCTTCTTACCAAAATAACCCTGAATTTGGCCTGCCATCTAATTTAATATAAGTCAAATTTGTCTTTTTTATGTGTTTTGGAAAAAAGAAACAAATCTACGCAATTATTTGAGCTGTACGCCTGGGGTAATTTAGTAATTAAGAACCCAAAAAAGAGAAACAAAACCCAACCTTTCGTCAAACTCTTCCTCCCAAAACACCAGCCACCACCACTGCCAGTAACACTTTGAAACGAGCCAAAGATGGAAGTGTTTTCCCGATGGCAAATCTATCTTCTTATTAAAACTTCAAATTCAATCTCATTCAACTTCTGCGTGAAGTTGTTGACAAAGAGTTTTCATAGCCATGACAAAAGCGAGTTACTTTTTGGAAGAAGAAGAAAGGTATGATTTTATATCTCTGAGTTGTTTATCGTTTATGACTTAATTGTAGTTCGGCATATATTTGTAATCACATTAATTTAACTATGGAAACAACCAGTCGAAATGACTTCGGCTTGCAAGTTATTGGATTCTAAATATTTAAACCGTAACAGACCTTTATAAAGACCATATGTTATTGAATAACAACTTTGTGGTTTATTTGACTTGAAAATACGATACTACAATTGAGAGTTTAGTTGTTTGGGTATATATAAGTTCAGGCGCAGGCATTTACATAATTCAGTTGCATGTGTTATATACTTATACTAAGTATCTTTCCTGGAATCTCTACTAAAACATAATCAAAAGTTACACTATTCATATTAATCAACTATAACTGTTGAAACAAACAGGTTAGGCTCCAGATTGAGTTCATGAACTATAGAAAGAACAAGTTCGTTTTGCCATCCTGTAGCCTGACGGAAGGTATGCAAGAAGGTGTGAAAATTACTGTTGTCAATGACAACTGCACAAGCAAGGGTCTAGAACACTACACCTACACCATTCAGCTCCTGTAACACCACAAAATATTACGACACGAGTTTAGCCTGACGGACAGAGCACTCTAAGTGTGCTGTTGTATTTGGCGACAAAAATGGAGATAATACAAAGAGAAACTTTATTGACAAAGACAAACCGAGGGTCACCGATTGCAGAAGGAAACTATCATGACTTCTCTAGATAGAAGACCCATCTAATAGATATTTCTACCCTCAAGAACATTTGTGGGTGAGATTCAATTGTTGTACCAGTAAGTAAACATTTTTGTATAGTAATGTCGTTGTTTTTCATGCCTTCTCTTGCCCTTTGTGGGATTCATTAGATGTTCACAAAAATGTGTTGGTCAAGATACATTCAAATGAATACGGTGACTCTAGGTTGTATTATAAATAGATTTGTCGTTCTTCCAGTCAATCATATGACCATCATATGCTTTTACAATATGTTTCATGCTATTTTTCTGAGTTGAAGCATCTATTTCTTGTGGGAGCACTTCACTTGAACGGCTAGACTCTTTGTCAACTCTTTACATGGATCTTCATTTGCCTTATCGAATAAGCCTCGGTCTACTGGTATCTCACACTTAATCTTTCCCAAGTAATGATGTTCAATGCCAATGAAACCAGTTAAAGAAGGATCAAATTTCTATGATGTATTAGTGTTGAGGGAGGGAAAGAGACTATTACCTGTTCCGCAATCATCTTGCTTGAGGGTGAAGTGCAGTTTCCTAATTTGAAGTGTCCACAGTTTCCAAAAGGATCACCAAAGCTCGCAAATTCGACTGCAGTGATAACTTTGTGGTTGGGGCACTTCAAGCATGCTTTTGGTTTCAATTATCCAGCACCAGATCTAGAAGTAGCCATAGTCAAAGCCATGACACATGACGACGACCCAATAGACGAGAAATATATCCGTGAAATTCTAACACTTACTTCTTATTCAAGAATGTATGTAATTGGATTGTTGGATTAAAAGCTTTGATGTTAGTTCACAGGCTTTTAAGTGAAGGAGATCCTGTGTTTCAACAAGAGATTTTGTATGCTACGAGGTTACTTAATTTGTTTAATTTTAGAGATGAGGCTCATTCTAATTCTTGGGACCATTCTGCTTTTGTACGGACTTATGCACTGTATCTTGATCAGAAGTTAGAGTGTTTAGTTTATGAGAAGAAACGACAAGGTAGTGGTGGAAGGCGAGACGAGCCTTATAGATCGGGTAGTGGAAGTGGGCATGATGATACAGGTTGAAGTAAGTGCAAAAGGAAATTCCAATCTCATATACATTCCTCACTGAAAAGTGAGATATATCCACAAAATTTTCCTGTACAGTCCAATACACCCTGAGTCATTCGGGCTACAAAGGGAAACAAAGGGTTGCATCACCTAAGATACTTGATAAAGGCTTTAATTCGTTTTTCACATGATGATTCATAAATTGTATACCCTATTGGTGAAGCATGATATAGGTCCATGTTAGCTTATTACAGACAGTTATTGAATAAGACTAATGCACACTATTAACTATGTATTAAAGAGCTAATGATAGAGGTTTCTGGACCTTTTGGAGTGGGGTTTAATGCAGGTGAGTTGTGTGTAAACTGCATATAAATCTCTAAAGACCTTGAAATTGTGTATGATCCATAGTGAAAGCATTGAAGCGAATTAGCTGTGTGAAATAGATATCTAAGGTCCATGGTGATTTGATTACAGTCCTTAAGGTGATAGGACCCGTGGTGGGTGAGCAATGTTTAATATCTACTTAAAAGCCATTGGATAGTAGTAAAAGAAAGTAATCCAAGCAAAAAGTCTTATAGTGACCCTCTGGAAAAGAGTGATTGGGACAGAATTAGAATGTTTGTTTAGTTTCTCCAAGATTATTTAGAATCAACAAATAACATATTTGGGTCTAACTATGTCACTTCCGATATTTTGTTTCATGAGCTTATCATAGTGAGGAGTAGTTTCAAACAATTATGCGACTCTGAGGAAATCCATTTATGTGAAATGGGTTTGAGGATGGTTGAAAAGTTTGACATGCATTGGAGCCTCGAAAATAAGATCAACCCGTTATTGTTAGTTGCGGTTGTTCTCGATCCTAGGTTCAAGTTGGAATATATGAGGTTTAGTTTGATGGATTTATATGAAGCCTCGAAGATCGATCTAATTGTAAGGAAAGTGAAGACTACATTATAGCGTTTGCATGAGTGGTATGCTGGGAATAGCTCAAGTATATGGCATCACAGAATGAGAGTGAAGAAATTGTCTTTGACGATGAGGTCAACGACTTTGCTACTGAATGGAGAAGGTATATCCAGAAGCAGCAAAGGTTGGGGAGTGTGTCAGAGGTTGAGAAGTATTTGACATATCCTCTTGAAGAAGAAAGTGGACATAAAGCTTTTGAAATCTTGGGTTGGTGGAAGAATAATGCTACCGAGTATCCATTCCTCTCTCTCCTGATGCGGCATGTACTAGCCATTCCTGTGACTTGGTTGCATCAGAGTTTGCTTTTAGCACAACAGGTCGTATACTTTATCCATTTCACAGTTCCTTGCGACCTAACACGGTTGAAGCCCTCATATGCATGCAAAATTGGCTCCGGTCTAATGCAAATCCGATCGATCTTCAAGATTCAATGAAAGAAATAGAACAATATGACGCAATGGATGCAGGTACACATTTCAACAACTTTGTATTGATATCTTTTGTTTATAGCTTTAATTGGTTATTTATTTAATCAGAATTGTTCGAAGCAGCAACTTCATCGTTATTATTGCAGACTTCTTCTCAAAAAGTTGAAAGTTCTATCTAACTCTATCGTGTCTTTTCAATACAGCCTTCAAGCCCCTGCAACGTTTTTTACATCGATCAATGATAAGTGACTATCTCATCCCCAAGACGCGATTAGCGAGAATTATTTATTGGGGTCTTGGGGACCATATACACAACCAAACGCAGGAAAAAGGCTAAAGATCTAAATCGAATTAAGGTATGTGATGAAAAAAGGCTCAAGATCTAAATCGAATTAAGGTATATGTTGAAAAAAGGCAAGGTCAATATTTGTTATTTGAATTATTGTGTTCTCATTTTTATTTTATTTTTTTTCTTTTCTTGGTTAGTTATTTATGATTTTTAGTTATTTATTTTTTGTATATATTTCAAAAACATGCATGTTATTGTGAGGTTCATCTTTGTTTTGCTTCTGGTAATGACCTGACTCTGTTTTGGTGTCCTTTTTCTATTTGAAGAAACGCTTATTGAGATATATTGAATTTGGGCTAGAAAGAGCATACTTCTTGTTTTTTTTTTTTTTGTCATTTAATTGTTTTTTAAATTGATGATCATGTTTAAATTCTCTTTTTGTTTCTAATATATTTTTTCTAAAAACATTTGTTTTGTATTATCATTCTTATTTTTTGATGGAGAAATTAAGACATTGGAGGGAATTCAAGACATGAGTTGGAAGTTCAGTGGGCAATGCTATCGAGCAATGGTGCTCTCAAAGTGCTAAACATATGCATATTAAGGTGTTTATAACAATATTATAATTAAGAGACAAAATTTCTTAGGATTTAACTTCTCAAGCTCTTCCGGAACAGACCATAGACTTATTGTAGGTATTTATTTGCACTTGCCTTGAGATATCTGGATCATTTCTCGCTGCAATGATTGCAAACATTGGGTAGCAAGATAAGGAGATATACTCTGCATCATGAAAACCAAATGGCTAAAAAATATAGGATCACTAATTATCATGTACTTACCTTTTCTAATTTTTGGTGTTCACCTGTTTAAGATCAATAAATTTTAGTCTTGGGGCACTTTATTACAGTTTAGACTATATATACTCCTAGGTATTTCTATGCCATAAAATATCTTGCATTCATTACTTTTCACTTCTTCTAATACAATTGCTGCTATTATACAACTCTTGAAGCAAATTTAAAGAGTTGGAAAGGGAATTTTATGCAAGCTTCATATATATTATGCCATCTCTGATTTTTTTATTTTATTTTTTATTTTTATTTTTTTGTTAACAGTGGTATATCTAAGAAATAAAGTTTGGAAGCAGTGATTGTATGACATGCAGCTTGAGAGGTAACTATCAATATTTCATCCAATATTAAATTATTTTGTTTTTTGATTTTTATAAATTTATTTCTTAACCTCTTCCAAATGAAATTTTGATTTTCTAATAATAAGTTTAACCTTGGCTATAGCAGGTGTAGTTTTTCCACCGAATTTTCATCAATAGTTTTTTGTTGCACACCATCAGGTTTTGCTCAAGGATCGATGGGAGGGAAATGTGTATGCAAATGTGGGACTTTATTTACCCATTTTGACATTGTACATTCTATTTCCTTAAATCACAAATTGAGTAGTTATTATAAGTTTCACGCCTACCTAATTTATGTCTTCCACGATTTAAATATCGATAGTGTTCTTTGTTGAAGCTCTATTTGAGACCGCCATGGTTCTATATTTCAAAACTGTAGAAATGGTTCTTTGATGGGTATTTCCGTAGCTTAGACTCTACATTAATCATTTAAACCAAAGATTAAAATACAATGGTTTGCTAACATTGTTAAATAACATGTGAGAACTTTCTTACTCTTAAAATTGTTCTTCAATAACATTTATTTTTCTCCATTGTTATGTTAACAAGTTTGGGATTAATTTGAAAGGAATCGAACTTATAATCTTCAGTTAATTATATTTGTAACTTCATAATGTTACTGTTTCGGCAAAAGCTAACGCTAAAAACTGTATATATATTATACAAATGGGCTTAAGCACATCAACCAAAATTAAAAGCCTGAAAATTAACATGCCTACACATAATGGGTTTAAGAATAGCAGGCCCGACCACAGGTCGGGCTGCATGGCTAGTACACAAAAAAAAATCTAACAGAACATGCACCAAACTTAACAATACTCACTATAGAGGGTAGAGGGTGGGTCGCGCATTTTTATTACTGCGAACTTTTGGAACAGTGGAAGATGAAAAGAATAATTCCTCGTAAGATAGAGGTCATGTGCCCCTATAATACTTCAAACAAACAACTTGATCATGTTCTAGAAACTGAGACAGAAGACGGCATCAATATCAACTGCGCAGAAACTAGAAACCCAAACATCCATAACGACATACAAACAATACTACCCCTCTAATCCTGGATGAGAATGCAAACTACCTTCCAAAGGCTTGATACTACAAAAATCTCGAAAACTGATGAGTGGAAGCTAGAGCGCGGGCGCTCCTTAATTTGTCAAGGCATATTGGAGCGCGCCTCGCACCCAACTGCCTGGAAGTCGAGTCAAGCAAGAGTGCACCCCGCGCCCATCTCAGGCAATTCCGGAGCACGCCCTGTGCCCTCTTCTCTGAATATAATAAGAACAATAGTGAAAACAACTTTTGGCGTGCAGACTGAGCGCGTGCGTGCCTGTCCAATACTAACTTCAAAGACTCTGGGATACAGAGAGGTTGTGCCTCTCTTATCAATACTAAGACAGAGAGATTGCAGAAGACGTAGATTGCAGAAGCGAAACAATACTAAGAAACCAATACTGAGAAACTTCAGATCTCTCTCCTAGCATTCTTCAAACAAACTCTAAACACTAGTGAAATCTTGAAAACTTACTTTAGCATGACGATGAACAGTACCCGTGAACAGTAAACCCGCCAGAGAAAAAAATTGAAACTTGAATTGAGATATAAGAACTTCTTTTCGTGAGAAATCCTTATTCTTCTTGAAACTTGACTTGAATACTATATTGAAAAAATTAAATAAACTTGATTTTGTTTCTTGGTGAAGGATTCCTCTCCTAACATACCACTGAACCTCGCTTCGATACCATGTTAAATTCTATGTTAGTGGTGATGTTAGGAGAGTTGTGATATTGATATATTAGAGAAACCAAGAATAAGAACTGAGAAGACTAGAAATTGATTAGGGTTGGAATATAGAGTCTTAGGTTGAGAGATCTCTACCCAGAGTTACATACTTATACTAAACTAAAACATGATAATAGAAACTACTAGATATGAATGTCCACACTTATAGAAACATGGGACTTTCCATATTGGACATATTCTAATAGTTTCACTGTTTTTCTTTTTGAATTTAGAAGCATCCAATCGCTTACAAGCGCCATGTCCACCGTGGGCAATTCTCGGGAAAAAATGCTAGCAAATATGCACACTCGTGGTATGCATATAGTTACAAAATTCGAAATTAGCATGATTCTAAAATGTTGAAAAATCTAAATTATGTTTGGAATTCCAATAGCAGTATCAGAATTTGCAAGGTATTAAAAACAATTGGAACAAGTCCTGATCGTCAGATTTTAGATCTTATCACTGTCCATCCACTTAAGTTTAAGAGTTTATACTTAGAGTTTATTAACATAATAATGATAGCTATTAAGGTGGAGCAACAATGGTGGTTGTTAAGATGAATTGATCGATGGTAATGACGAAGACGAAGAAATTTAAAATGAATGATAATCTCCATTTTCCCTATACCTCTTTCAATTTCATCATCTTTTTCTAAACTATTCTTCAATTTCATAATGTATCATCTATTTGTTCTTCAATTTCATCATATATCGTCCAAGATCAGTGAATTTGGAGCTAGGGCTAGATAATTAGATATGGGTTAATGTTGATAAACAATATATTTTCATGTAATTACGATAAAGTATATTCCGATCATTTCGATTTCGATGTTGTTTCGTTTTTTTTTTTTATGAAATATTAGTAGTTATTCGCCTTAGATTAAGAGAGAGAAAAACAGGATACAAAATATGTATAAACTATAAATCCCAATGACAATATTACAAACAAAACATATTATAAAAAAACAAAAATAAAAACATAAAACTGGGGTAAAAACCCTGATTTGAGTCTTTATTAGCTTAAAACCCATTGACTTTTTGAATTACGCTAAAAGCCCACCCCTTTTTTAAGTTGTGAATTAAAAGTTTCCATGACGTTAAAATTATGGAATAAGGTCATTGACCCAATTAGATCACCTCCTTTAGCTTCTTCTAATACCAAATTTACCCTTTTCTTCTCTGTTTAGTTTTTATTGTAGTTTGTCTTCGAAAAATCTCTCTTTTATTGAGTTTGAGATCGTGATATGTGATTTCATCAATTGAAAAGTTTGGGTAACATAAATTTGTTATCCATGTTTGGGTAATGAAGAAAGGAATCACTAGTGGCTTAGCAAGAAAAAGGTTAGATTTTTATGATGTTGGGCTTTTGAT
Source organism: Coptis chinensis (assembly GCF_015680905.1). Taxonomy (NCBI): domain Eukaryota; kingdom Viridiplantae; phylum Streptophyta; class Magnoliopsida; order Ranunculales; family Ranunculaceae; genus Coptis; species Coptis chinensis. The sequence goes on from NC_141464.1 coordinate 85,096,364, forward strand.
TTAATGTGTAAATGAGAATTGGTGTTCTTCATTTTTAAGTTTTAAGCTTGGTTTTGTTAAGGTACAATGTACGTTTGGCTTTGTTAAGCTTCAAATACTTGAGAAACAAAATTTTTCTTGTTTGTTATGATGTGAATAAGATCTAGATAGAAATGTCAAAGATGCAAGAGCTCTTATTGCAACACAAGATCAATTAGAGATGGTTACAATACTTAATCTTATTGTTGCAGCACTTGCAATTTCGCCTAGATATGAAGTAGCATTGGAACTCAATTCTATAACACTTCTTTCGAATTAAGGAAGTGGCTAATATGCTTTAGGAATACGTTCTTAGCTATAAAATGGTGTATGATGAAGAATTGACTACTTCTTTAGACAATAGTAGTTAACAAGAGATTTCGAGAGAAAGAGTGAATCTTCTTTCTGAAAATTCTTTCGTCAACCGATTCATCTGATAGACAGTCTTCACTCAAATGCTTTTTTATTTCTGATATGAAGAAAAAGTTATGGTTGGACTTTGTAAACAATATGATAAAGAAGGTCAATGGGGGTAAATTATTCATCTCAATTTCTTTAGCAATTGTGATTTATGTGGATTGATTTGGAGGATTATTGGAATAAATGGTATCTCACTATCCCTATGCAATGCAGGTATTTGGTATTGGGTGAAGCTTGTTGCTATCTTGGATTAATAGAAGATACAATGGTTCTCTTACAAACCATAAGCAGCTACAATTCAAAGAGAAATCATATGATGTTATGAAGATATCTTTACCTTGTCTAATGCCGCTTTGTGCAATGACATGAATAACACCACGCTGCCTCCTTCCGAGGCTGCATCAAGTTTCAAAGGGGTATTATGCCGAGACATTGTTTGTATTTGTGATTCTTCTGAGCATTGGACTGTGCATTGTTGTTGTTCTTTATTTTTTGACAAACCGTAGTTTTACGAAGGATCCATAAGCTAAAAATGGAAGAGCACTCATTAAATGAGTAAGCGATGGTTTGAGTCCATCTAGATCCAATTCTAGCACCTTTTGGTGTAAAAAGGAATAAATAAAACGTCGTTTGATGGTAGTATATGCATAAGAGGCCTCTTTGCATAGATGATCGATAACATTTGTATATGTATTATATTAGGTTTTGTATTAGGTTGAAGACATGTTTTAGATTTGTTTGCACACAAACAATTTTTGCATTGCGCAAGTGAGTTAAAAAACCAATGGTTTTGTGATGGTAAATTATACTTTTTTACCATATATAGATGACATAGGTTTTATGTTTCACAACAACTCATACTGAAGCATGGGATCCTTTTCAATGAACACTGATTTGGTAGTAATAGACAACATAATATTCATGTTGCAGTAAAGTTGACAGTGTAGCATCCATGTTGCAGTAGATTTTCCAATGCAACATCCCTGTTGTAGTACGTGGGAGTTGACAGTGGCTGTTGCAGTAGTAATATTAATATACAATGCAACATCCATATTCGTCTTGATGGTAGTATATGTACAGTCGATAGTATTTGTATGTGTTATGATCGAAATTTGTAGTCACAAATAAATGTAGTCAATATAATCTATGTTGTTTTTGTGTATTTTTTAGTCATTGATATAATACTTCGGTTAATTTCTAAACTTGAAGAACATTGCATTGTTTATCTTAGTTATGTGACAAAAGACCTCGACATCAAGTGTAATGTAGGAATGCGACCTTATGACTTGAGTCTAGTGTTGCAGTGAGAGTACGTTGACAGTGCAACATTCATGTTGCAATGGGAGTTCACAGTGGTTGTTGCAATAGTAATAGACAATGCAACATCTATGTTGCAGTTGAGTTGACATTGTAACATTCATGTTGTAGTAGAGTTGCCAGGGCAACATCCATATTGCAGTGGGAGTTTATAGTGGTTATTGCAGTAATAATAGACAGTGCAATATCCATTTTGCATTAGAGTTGACAGTGCAACATTCATGTTGTAGTACAGTTGCCAATGCAACATTTATGTTGCAGTAGGAGTTGCCATTGGTGATTCTTGCAGTAGTAATAGTCAGTGCAACATCCATGGTGTTGTAGAAGAGTTAATAATGCAACATCTATATCACAGTGGGAGTTGATAATGGTTGTTGCAGTAGTAATAGACATTGCAATATCCATGTTGCTGTAGAGTTGACAGTGCAATATTCATGTTGCAGTAGTTTTTGAAGTAGTAATAGACAGTGCAACATCCACGTTGCAGTATAGTTGACAGTGCAACATTCATGTTGCAGTAGTAATAGATAGTGCAACATCTATGTTGCAGTATAGTTGACAATATAACATTCATGTTGCAGTGGGAGTTAGCAATGGTTGTTGTAATATTAATAGACAGTGCAACATCCATGTTGTAGTGTTTGAGGGAAATTTCGGGAGAGAAATCAATAGGAAATTTTAAGGACAAAATTACCAATTGAAATTTCACAAAATTTCAAGACAAAGTTCACATGAGAAAGTTAAGCCGGGTTTCATATTTGGCGTTATTTGTTTTGTCTTAAAGGGCAAAGTGGTAATCTAACTCAAAAGTCAATCGGATGGGCTTTACACATAAATAAAAAACCAGGTGTCTTTTATCCATAATTAAACTGGAACTGTGGGCTTTAGGCCCAAACTCTGAAATAAAAATAGCGGGACAATATGTAAATTTCAGTATAAGACACTTTCGTAATTTATATCGGGAGTAGAAATATATGAGGATTTTTTTGTAATTTGGATAAACTGTAAGGACTAATCTTTAATTTAGATAAAGTGTAGTGACTGTTATGTGGTTATTGTAAAGTATAGGGACTGTCCCATCATTACCATAAAGAATAGGGATTGTTATGTAGTTTACAACTTTACATAAAGGCATAGGGTCTGGTGAATACTACACAATTTTAGTTCATTTCGAAATTTCTATCCTTTTTAGGAAAATGTGATTTTTTTTAACGCTGAATTTGAAATTTTTTAGCCCTCTTTTGGCATATTTAAAATTTTCAAAACGAGCCTATTTCTTGTAGACAATATTCTCTATGATGAGAAAATGAGATCTACAAAAAAATCAAGTCTTAAATAAATTTATTGAGTGAGATATAGATCATTGTATAAACTGTTGTATAAAAAGTGTTGGATATGGATCCCTTCCTATATAAATATAGGATTTTTACTGATACAGTGAAATAATGCACTCCCAATTTTCTATGTAAATTTATGAGTCATGAGGGTACATCACAAATCAATGCTTACAGACGGAAAAATGTGATGTACAATGCATCCCCAAGCTACTTTTTTTTTTTTCGATAAATATCCCCAAGCTACTAGTATGTAACATACATGATACTTAGGAAATAAGCAATATATATGTATATATTGAGAAACTATCACTGAATTGAAGATGACTAATCATCTTCCTTCACCGATAACTTCATGTGGCATCGGCCGAGTAACCACTTTTGGCGTGTTGTCTGCACCAAACACCATGCTTGCATTTGATGAGGAGTCGAATTGGCTAGTGGGAGCGTTGGACGTTGATTCTGATGTTCCATCATCGCTTACAAATGTGCTAATATCATTAAACTGCCAATCTGTTAAATAACTTGGCTTTGATACAACAGTGCTGACTTGGATGTCTCCTGTCAGCATTCCCACTACTCGTGACATTGATGGACGCATCATTGGTGATGCCTGAGTGCACAAAAGAGCTATTCCTAGTGTCCGAATAGCTTCGTCTCCGTTGAAACTGACCAATGTTGGATCCACCAGCTCCAAGCCATTGTTGTTTTCGTACAAAGTCCAGGCCTATCAAATCATTAGAAAAAATAAAATGATACAAAGAATATAATTTGCATCTCTAGCACAAAGAATGACGGGAAAATAAAGTAGAATCATGAACAGATCGGTATTCATCATACCCATTCAAGAAGATAGATCTTTCCCGGTTCCAAGTTCGCATCAGAATTTGGACGTCCACAGAGAATTTCCAAAGCCACAACTCCAAACCCAAATACATCAGCCTTCTCTGTTAGATGACCACGCATCGCATACTCCGGGGCGAGATAGCCACTTCAAAACAGATTAATTTTTTATTTGTTAGGAACTCAAAAGTAAGAGAAACAATAATGAAAATCTACCCTACAAGAGTTTGTCTGCGAATCAAGTTGGATGGTGAATACGGTTAGACTTTTGTTATGCAACAGCCATGCGTTAGCCAAAATTTAGAGTGAGCTACAATCACACAGAGTGCACCTACTGATTAGTAAAACAAACTCTAAAGGAGTTCCAGGTATGAAAAGCAATAACAGGTGTTGAAAGAGCTTTTACATTGTCCCTGCGACTCGCGTGCTAATGTGAGTCTTCTTGTCATCATAGAGCTTTGCCAAACCAAAATCTGAGATTTTGGGATTCAGGTCAATGTCAATTAGAATATTACTAGCCTTCACATCTCTGTGTACTATCCTGGGCTTTGATTCCTCGTGAAGATACGCTAGACCTCTTGCAGCCCCCAAGCATATACTAAACCGGGTAGGCCAATCAAGATGTAAAGCATTCTTACCTGCATGTATTGCATCCATGGCAAACGAATTTTAGAAAGTAATTCCCAAATGCAAAAAAAATGGAAGTACAAGGAGTCTGTTCAAAGCTTTTATTACCAAAGAGTGCTTGATCAAGGCTTTTATTTTTGAGATACTCATAAACAAGGAGTCTGTTTGCCCCCTCAATGCAGCATCCATACAATTTCACAAGGTTGCGATGTTGCACTGCTGAAATGGTGGAAATCTCTGCTACAAACTGACTCTTCCCTTGGTGAGATGTTACTAAGAGTTTTTTCACAGCTACTTCTCTTCCATCAGACAGCATCCCCTTCAGATAATTAGGAAAATGGTAGAAACCATAAAAATCGTTAGCTTATTCAACAAATCACCAGTACGCCATAGCACAAGCAGACGAGTATGTCACTGCACATCAGTCTCAGACCAAAATTGAAAGTTCTTATCAATAATTATCGCAGCCAACTTAACCTGAATATTACCTTGTAAACTGGTCCAAATCCTCCCTCTCCTAACTTATTTGTTAAGTTGAAGTCTCCTGTAGCAGTTCTCAACTCAGCATAACTGAAAGTGTTTGGCCTGTTCTCTATTCCTAATAGCTCTGCAGTTCAGTGACGAAATGTTATAAAGAATGGTTAATATCCGAATCTTTAAAACGCGTTGATATAAACTACAGGATATGCCTGGAGATCATAAAATTTTCTTCGATAACAAATACTGTTTACCCACTAAACAAATTTTAAAGATGCAGTATCCTAATTAATTTATCAGCTAAAACATAGTATTTACCTTCCTCTTCATTTCCACTTGATCTTTTCCTCCTCAGATACAATATAGTGAAAGCACAAATAATGCTCAGAAGACCAATAGAAAGTGTGATACCAACAATCATGCCAGTCCTATTCTTCTTCTTTGAGCCCGTAGGGGGACGGTTACTGACACTTGATTGAAAGTCTGATAGTAATGCAATCATCAGATTAGGTCCGAAGTAATTGATACCTGTATTAGTATATTAAGTAAAATTTATCTGCTATATTACCAGATGTAACTTTGATAGCCGAAATGGATGGTCCATAGAAACCTTGTGTAGGTATGCAGCAAGTTCCCTTTCCAGCCCAAACGAGATGAATCTCAAGGAAGTTCTCGGATACTTGAACTCTAAATTCTCTTTGAACGGCTCTGTTTACGGCTCCACCTGCCTCGCTTCTTATGTTAAAGTCCTTTATTTGGAGACTTCCCTGAAACAGAAGCAAATAAGCTATAGAAATAACGGAAACTATGGTCAATTTTTACAAGATCACAAAACTGATTGCTCTCCTTCAACTTGGTTTGTTAAGTAGTCATGTTACAACTAAAAATGAATACAGGGTAGTGATAGAATATGAGACATTTAACTTCAACAATTAGCTGTATTGAAATTTCAGCACCATCTCCTTGGATGAAAATTTCTCATACTACAAAGTTACCATCGATTAAATAGGTCATTCTATTTGTAACTAACCATTCCGAATCATTGTACTCGTGGGTATTACAATCAAAATTATTGAGTTTCTCATTTTGCAAGTAACAACTAATGATAATTGAGCAAAGGTAGAAGGATATGTGCCCAGAGCACAAGCCTTCTAACAATTTCAAGGGGTATGCAACTTATGAAAAAGTTGAAGATGGAATACAAAAATAAAACTTGGAAGCTTGAAGAAAATTATGTACTTCTTAGTACCAAAAAGAGAAAATACCTGCAGATAAATATCAAAAACACGTCTTCCAAGACTCTCCCAGGTTCTTGAACTTACAGCCTGACCAGTCTCTGAAAACTGCAGGTTTACATTGTATATTCCGTTCTGAAGACCCAGGCCAAAGTATCTTAGTGATCCCGGGGAAAGTCTTGCTGTCTGGAATAGTTCTGGGTCTAAAGTATTTGTAGCTTGCGCCAAGTTGTTTTGGATGTACAGACCACCGGGTCCTTCACCAAATACTCCTATATTGCTAACTGCCCATCTTCTATCGACTTGTACAAAGTAAGATGCTGGACCAAGTGTTGAATTTTCGGCCTCAAAAACTGTGCCATCAGAAGATGTCTTCTGTGGACCACCACAGTTTATTGCAAAGGAGGAATCTGTGAACCAGTAAAGAGTTGTGTGTTTAAACTAGCTCATTCAATATTGTACTATTTGTAGCAGATTCAGTTCCAGTAGGTTGTGTAGGTTTTGCTTGCTGATCACAGGGAGCCCAGAGTGTGAGCAGGTCCTAAGAGCATATGTGTTTATTTTATCACTTCCAACTTTATTTATTGTGAATTTTCCAGGCCTTTTCAGGTTAATGTATGACGTTTTCTTCTATTTTATATGCTTGATGATTCTGAACCTTTGGAACTTTAAACCATTTAACTTAAAAATGTCTGTTGTTTCCTTAAGGCAACCAACTTATCTCAGCCCAACTTTGACAAATGACCCTAATCATTTTGCACATTTCCAATAAGCTCATTTATTGAATATATATGGCTATCACTAATTTAAAAAATGCATCCCCGTCACCCTCCTTGGCTATTTGAAACCAGCAGTTTAAACTTAAGCTAGTGAAGTTCCTAGTCTAATTTAAATACTGTAATGTTCAAGGCAAGATAGAATATCCACTCACTTTAATTTCTTAAACATATGTAGACATGGAAGAATAATCCTTTCTATGATACTTTGGTCACTAAAAATATGTTATGAAAAATTCCAATAGTTTGAATGACTGCAGCAGTTTCATATTCATAATATGTGCTAGTGATGAATAATGGAAGATGAAGACGTGGCTTACAGCGTGGAGAGTCCCTATTACAAGGAAAATTCCTCTGAATACAATTTATTCCTGAAGGCAAGACACTAAATGCATAACAAGAATATAATCAGAATTTGAACTACAGGGGAGGAAAAACTATTTGGAAATATAGATAAGAAATAATGTGTGTATAAAAGGGAGGCAGAAAAAACCAAATTATTGCTTACCTATTGCTTGAGGAATCAAATGTCAAGTTGTTAGCAACCACGCTCCTGAATTAGACAATGCAAGTAGCTCAGGTATGTATTCTAAAGATCATATATAGGTAAGAATGTAAGATCAGCTGTGAAATAGAAGGATTTAACAAAAGCTATGCTTGCTACTTTCATAGTTTCATGACATAGGTGCTAATGGCATTTATGTCAACCGGTGGTTGAAAAAGCATGGACCACTGAAATTGAAATCTTAACAGAAAGAGTATATTTATTCCGATTAAATGTATAAATAAAACGAACTAACTTATATAATTCATTCTTCATTCAGTGTCAATGTAATATTGAAAAGTTTATTGAGCTGCATAAGACTGTAGTGCAATATGCTGCCGCAAAGATTGTGGGAATAAAATGTAAATGAAGAAACATATAATTTTGTTTGCATCATCAGACATACAGTGATAAATTTCTCTGGGACACCCAAGATGGTAAACTTCCTGACAATCTGTTGTATGATAAACCTCTGCACATAAACCATATAGCCAAGGTCAAATTTAATTGCATACAATGAAGAATGATAAGTAAGAATTCAATTGAAGGTAAATTGTTATGACAAATGCAATCAAGGAACTGAAGACAAGATTCCTAATCTCCTAAAAAGATAAGAATAAGGACTTACACAGTGAGAAGTAATGGACTCTTTTGAGGAGGAATGGCACCAAATAAGCTATTGTTTCCAAGAAACCTGCTCATTGCAACTTGAAATGAGGGAAGATAAAGATAAACAACAACATACCATCCTAAGAAAGTAATTTAAAGGACCACTAGTAATTTTATATCTTACAAATAAGAGAGGGAACTCAGGTTGAAAAGAGGTCCTGGAATTGGGCCAACTAAATTGTTAAAGCTGAAGTCCCTGTACAAGCAAGTTTATAAGAACATCAAGAAACTGAAAGAATATTACTCAGATGTGAGTACATTTCTTTACTGGAAATCGTCACAGTTGGTTTCCTATTTGTCAGCATTTTTGAATGACTGAATGTATATGTACATGCATGTCTGTATTTGTGTTTTTTTTTGTTGGAGGTGAAATTATAACGTTTACTCACAATCTCTGTAACTGTTGGTACTCTCCAATATTGGATGGAATAGTTCCAGAGAGCGAATTATTTCTCAAGGTTCTACAAAACAAGGAGTTAGTGGTTGTCAGACAAACGTGATAAGTACAAGAAAGAGTTAGCTATTAGGAGACTTACAGGACGGTTAAATTTTTTATGTTTCTCAAAAATTCCAGTGACTAACTCACATTGGCCAAATCACTTATTCGAACAACTGAACAAAAGATAAGATAATCAGATAAAATATTACAGTATGAAGGAAAAAAATAAATTGGGGAAAAAAAAAAATTTCTGAAAACCACTTACAAGTCAGTTAACGAAGTCAAATTAGAATAACTGGATGGTATTGGACCTTGAAAAGAGTTTCCTTGAAATCTCCTGCAGAAACATTTAACATGAGACAGCATTATGGTAAAGCTCACCTTCATTAGTTCATACAGAAAAAATATTCATACGAAGGTTAGGTTAAATTAGCTTACAGTGAGGTAAGGTCTGTCCAATTGCCAATGAAGTCAGGTATCCTGCCTGTGAAGGCATTATCTGATGCCCACCTGAAAGACAAATGGAAGTAAATCAAAATGGCAGTATATGATACATCAAATGAGTTAAAAGGAGAAATTGTCATAAGAAGATCTTACATGGTTTGCATATTTACAAGATTCACAAATGTTGTAGGAATCGGCCCACTCACACCGGCACTGTCCATGTAGCTGTCCATTGAAGATTACATCAGAAACTCAAAATTCAACTACAGAACTTGCACTCTCCAATAATATGATATTGCATTTCTGTTTATATGATTTTGAGGTTCATAGTGGTTCATGCCTAAAGGTTACGGCAGCAGCCTCTGCATTTGAAGTACACTATTTGTTATATTTCCCTTTTTGTGCGGAACTCGATCAAGGATGAGGGTTGACTGCTATACTGAGATCCAGTAAGATTGCAATTTTGTAACAAAGCACTATTTTAAAGGGACATTTGCACCTGATATTAGAAGTGCGCATATGTATATAGAATTCAAATATAAAAATATTGGCCCCATGCTTTAGTATTGCAAGAACAAATATAAGGACAATTTTAACGTAAGAGTTTAATGTCCTATGATCTTTGGGCTTGCCCTTATATGTTAAGATCTTTCATACTGGAGTCAAGCTTGACACTGTAATTAGACCACAAGTTTATATTGTGGTCAATTAGGGAAACTTATCTCTCTTAGATGTGTGAGTTAGATCTTCACTTAGTTTTATGTGATATAATACTTGGAAGAACATACATTTGCTCGAGGTTGACTAACGATCCAAGCTCTGGTGGAAGTGACCCAGAGAAGTTATTTGAACCAAAAGCCCTGAAGAAGAAAAATATATATAAGAAATTCGGCAGTAATAGTAAACAAACACACCAAGCCAAAAATACAGACAAATACAAACATTTTGGATTTACGTAAGTCAAACAAAAATATAATAACAACAACACTGTTGGAACCTAGCACATCTGTGGAAAGTGTATATGTGTTACATCACCAAGAGAAGAAGTAACATCGTGTGATTGTTATTAATTTAAAGAAACTTGCTCATTCTTTTCCTTGTAAGCTCTAACACTGGCTAAGGATGGAATTAACCCCCAAAAATAAAATAAAATAAAATGACTAGCAAACTGGAAATGGATCCCCAGTAAACAACATAAAGTATTGTGTAGAAAATTTGAAATTCCGAAGTCCTCCAAGCTGCCGTGGTATGGTCCCAGATAATGCATTAATACCAACTGACCTAATAAAACAAAACATGGTTAAAATAGCACTTATAATGATTATATTTTTATGGCATGATGAAAATGTACCCCAAAACACTATGCAACTTACAAGGTCTGCAAAGCAGATAGATTGCCAAGAAATGCAGGCAGGGGACCTGTTAAGAAATTCTGATCCAACTTTCTGCGTAGTAAATAAATATAAGAAATCAATGAAGAGTTCCCCTGAACCACATGGTGTTTTCTTGAATTCCTTGTGGAAGACCGATTTGACATAAAATATAAGCAAAAACGATAGCCATAGTTGTGCGTGGTTGTCTTGGAACAACTATAAAGAGATGGTTACACCCTAATTCTTAGCAATTATACGCAGAGGTTAAATAATTTAGTTCAAATCTAGAATATATATGTAATTCAGAAAGATTATACTGTGGATATAAATTCCATGGAATGTTAGAATAAAGAGGAAGCTTAGAGCGAGTCCATACAGAAAGGTTAGGAAAGTCAAACTCCTCAGCTCTTCAGGAATTACTCCTCTCACATTCAATGCATATACTCTCCTAAAAACGAACAAATAAATTCATATTAGAAACAAATTGAATGATCCATACATGATGCAACTATGTAATTAGAGATTTTGTTTAATGCTTGTATCATTTCCTACATTGTTCCCAAGTGTAACTAAGAATCGTCAAAGCAATAAAAACATGACATGAAGAGTGAGGGTAGAATGGCACATACAGCTGGGTGATGTGGCAAGTACCATTGGTTAAACCACAATTACACTTGATTCCTGGGTTGAAAGCCGGGTCCTCGATATCAGTAGTAGTGTCAACTGCAGCTCCAGTACATGGATTTCCGTTCCATAATGAGTCAAGCGGGATTTGCCATTGTTGGAATATAGACCTTAGAGCCCTCGCTGTGTCACCACCACATCCAAACAACCAGAGAAGTTAATGATTGCAAACTAGGTGACCATGCAAGGTATGTAAGAGTATGCTATGATGTTAGAAAAGCTGTCCACCATAACAGGACATTATGGTCTCTAATCTAAATCTAGCTCTTGACAGAAAACATTCAAAATATAAAGGGTATCAAGCTCTCGGTGTCACATACACAGATACACTAAAAAATCTTTGTAAAGTATGTAGCAAAACTAATAACTAAATAAATACAAAAATATGAAGAGGAAATAAAAGGGGTGCATGTACATTCAGAAGGGTCAGTAGGAGTTTGAGCTTGAGATGTGCTGATCAACAAAGACAAAGACATACAACAAAGAAACTCTACCAACTTCATAACTCAACTTTTTAGCTCAAATAAACACAAAACTCTCTTAAGAAATGAAGTCGAATAAGAAGATGCAAATGTGTGCAATAAACACATTTGAACATTTTTGTATTGTATATTTTTAGTTGAAAATTCATTAGATATATATGTTGGGACCCACACATATTCATTAGATGTGTATATTGGCGGCTTTACCAGAACTGTTCCTGTAACCTGTCAAACAAAACGGTCAAAACGGTGGTTGTTATATTTTCCTTTACTCCTATCACCTCTCTCTATATTCTATATTAAACTCAGAGTACATTTTATGGACTTGGACTATTTATTTTCCTGGCGCGTTTTGGAAAGAGAGTTATGCCATATGGAAACTATTAAATCATAAGAAGTTTCATAATATAACATGAGCTTTTAATATTAAAAAGTTTTCTAATACAACTACAACTCTAATAAATCAATTAATATCTCACAAGAAAATTTTATACAACTCTAATTACTAAATTAATTATAAAAAATTATACTAATAATTATCTATCATTTAATTCCACTAATTCTTGGCAAAAATTTATAGACGGTGAATTTTATAAATTATTCAGCCATATATGGCCGGGTTTAAAACTTTGTATATACTTTTTACAAGCAGTGCCAATCAACTTATCTCAATAAGTCCGCATAAAACACTTTCACCCCATGCTCTATTTTATTATTAAATTGTTTTTTTATCCAAACAGTTAATACTAAGATTGGGTGCAATGGCTCCCCATTCCCTCAAAAGCGGAGAGAGTGGCTCCATATATAAAGAGTGTTATTGAGGAATAGGAGTACATTCCACGTGAGTTGAAATGGCGTGGTTTGTAAAAATCCAAACGTTCCTGGAATGGAGTCAATTGTTTTATGTCCCTACCAAGTCATAAACTAATTGTGACAATTTTTTTTTTTTTTTTCGCGTCATTCGAAGTAGCGTAGAATGGTTCGAACCATAGTACAAAATATCCCGATATATCGCGATATTTGGGGATATCTATCCAGATTTCAGAAAAAGATATATAAATATCACGATATTCAGAGAATATATACAACTGCAAATATCGGTGATATTTTAACGATATTTGTGATATTTAGAGATATTTGGCGATATTTTGTGTATATAACAATTTTATTTAATATTTATCATTATATTTCAAATAAATATAAATAATGTATCATGATATATTAAGAAATATCCACAATATTTATGATATTTGTTGATATTTTGGATATATCCACGATATTTGCATGTGAAACAATATCAAATATCCCCAAATAGGGGATATATCCACGATATATATCTAAAAATGAATATCGATAAATACCCATATCCTGATATTTTTACTATAGTTCAAACTATTGGACACCAAAATTAACTCCCCATCCTCAAAACACTATTTTTAGTGGAATGGAGATAGAGGGTGAATACACCATTTGACTCAGCCTAATTCCGACTCCCACCTAATCAACATCCACCACCATTCAAAACATCAAAATGGCGTGTTCTTACCTGGTATATACGTGGGCCAGACAATGTGTCGGTATTAGTGTGACCATCTTTTTGTGTTTGCAATTTGGAATTCTTGGAATTGTCAAGGAAAGATAACACAATATATCGCCACATTCTTATTCTTATAAAAAAGGCTTAAATCCTTACTACTTAAAAAATCGCCCGTCCTTGAGCTACAGTACTGCAATACTGAAATGGTATTTTTTATCTTATCTAACTCTGCAACCATTTTTTTTTTTTACTGTTTTGGTGGTCCGATGTTGTGGAAAATAAGGGCCACACAAGTTGTGCCGTGGTCCAATGTTGTGGAAAGTGAGAACAAGTCAGCCGAGAATGACAATGACAAATTTATTAGAAGATTCTCTTAGCAAATTATTCCGCACAAATTTGATCACCAATGTCCTTGCCTTAGAGCATGTGGTGGTGGTGTTGACTGTTGAGTAGGGGACCGTTTCAGATGAAATATATTATGATAAAAATTCTGGTAAAACTTTATCTGTAAATGATGTAAGTTTCATGCAAAGACGGTAAGGTTTCCCATGTAAAATTCTGGTAAATGGTAAAACTTGAGCTAATTATGATTCGGAAAAGTAATAGGGAAAGATTCTTGGGAAGAATAACTCTGTGGTTATACAGTAAGTAAATTATGCTTGAAGAGTTGAAACGAATTCTTGCAGGTGCAGTGTCTCTCTATCTGCATGAAAAATGTTACAGAAAGATAATTGTGACCTTTTTTCACCAATTACTTAATGTGACATCGCCTAAGTAACCGTTGTCGGCGAGTAGTCTGCACCAGACACCTTACTTGCATTTGACAATGAGTCCAAATGGCGCAAGGGAGCTTCGGATGTCAAGTATTCTGAAGTTTCATTGAAAATGCTCATATCATTGAACTGCCAATCAGTTAAATAACCAGGTCTGGATGCAACAGTGCTCACTTCAATGTCTCCTGTCAGCATGGCCACTACTCGTGACATTGCTGGCCGCATTGTTGGTGATGCCTGAGTACACAAAAGACCTACTCCTAGCAGACGAATGGCTTCTTCTTCGTTGAAACTGTTCAATATTGGATCCACCAGCTCCAAACCATGGTTATTTCCGTTTAAGCTCCAGGCCTAAAACGATAATGAGAAAACATTGAAAGGAAAATAGTTTACATCTCTTCTACTTGGAGGAAAAAAAAATTTAAATCATGAAAGAACTTTTGTTTATCATACCCATTCAAGAAGATACATCCTTTCCGGTTCCAAGCTCGAAGTCTGCATTTGACGCCAAGATAGGATCTCCAATGCCACAACCCCAAAGCCAAATACATCAGCCTTCTCAGTTAAATGGCCAAGCATTGCATACTACGGTCTTGAGATAGCCACTTCAATAAATACTCAGTTTTAGATTTATATTTTTAGGAATAAAACTATAAAGAAAACACAAGATTATTCTTAAAATCCACCCTACACAAGTTTTGTCGACAGAGCAAGGGCCAAGGGTGATAGCTTTTGGATTGTGAATACAATTCAACTTTCGGGCTGCAACAGCCACGCATTAGCCAAAAGTTGGGGTATTACAATCAAACAGCATCCAACCCACTGATTAGTAGACAAACTCAAGAGTAGAATAACTCCAAACAATTACACAAGTGTCAGAAGAGCTTTTACATAGTCCCCGCAATTCGCGTGCTAATGTGAGTCTTTTTGTCATCATAGAGCTTTGCCAAACCGAAATCTGAGATTTTGGGGTTCAGTTCAATGTCAAGTAAAATATTACTAGCCTTCACATCTCTGTGTATGATCCTGGGCTTTGACTCCTCGTGAAGATACGCTAGACCTCTTGCTGCCCCCAAGCATATGCTATACCGGGTAGGCCAATCAAGATGTAAAGCATTCTTACCTGCATGTATTCCATCCGTGGCAAACGAGCTTTAGAAAGTAGTTCCAAAG
Organism: Coptis chinensis; assembly: GCF_015680905.1. Lineage (NCBI taxonomy): Eukaryota > Viridiplantae > Streptophyta > Magnoliopsida > Ranunculales > Ranunculaceae > Coptis > Coptis chinensis. The sequence goes on from NC_141464.1 coordinate 85,111,529, forward strand.
ACGCAAAAAAAAATGGAAGTACAAGGAGTCTGTTCAAGGCTTTTATTACCAAAGAGTACTTGATCAAGGCTTTTATTTTTGTGATACTCATAAACAAGGAGTCTGCTTGACCCCTCAATGCAGCATCCATACAATTTCACTAGGTTGCGATGCTGAACTGCAGAAATGGTGGAAATCTCTGCCACAAACTGACTCTTCCCTTGGTGAGATGTTACTAAGAGTTTTTTCACAGCTACTTCTCTTCCATCAGACAGAATCCCCTGTAGATAATTGAATAAACGGTAGAAACTAGAAAATCATTAGCCAACAGAACAAATCACCAGTACACAAGCAGATGAGCATGTCACTGCATATCAGTGTCAGTTCAAATTGAAAGTTCTTATCATTAATTATCGCAGTCAACTTAACCTAAATATTACCTTGTAAACTGGTCCAAAGCCTCCCTCTCCTAACTTATTTGTTGAGTTGAAGTCTCCTGTAGCAGTTCTCAACTCAGCATAACTGAAAATGTTTAGCCTGTTGTCTATTCCTAGGAGCTCTGCAGTTCGTGACGAAATGTTATTAAGAATGGTTCCAAACCTTTAAAGTGTGTTGATAAAGTATAAAATTCTGGATATACCTGGCGATCATAAAATTTTTCTTGGATAACAAAAAATGTTTACCTACTAAACAAAATTTTAAGATACCGTATCCTAATTGCTTTATCAACTAAAATATAGTATTTACCTTCCTCTTCATTTCCACTTGATCTTTTCCTCCTCAAATATAATATAATGAAAGCACAAATAATGCTCAGAAGACCAATAGAAAGCGTGATACCAACAATCATTCCAGTCCTATTCTTCTTTGAGCCCATTGGTGGAAAGTCTGATAGTAATGCAATCATCAGATTAGGTCAAAAGTAATTGACACCTGCATTAGTATATTAAGTAAAAATTTATCTGCTATATTACCAGGTGTAACTCTGATAGCCGAAATGGATGGTCCATAGAAACCTTGTACAGGTATGCAGCAAGTCCCCTTTCCAGCCCAAAAGAGATGAATCTCAAGGAAGTTCTCGGATACTTGAACTTTAAAATCTCTTTGAACGGCTCTGTTTACGGCTCCACCTGCCGCATTTCTTATGTTAAAATCCTTTATTTCGCGATTTCCCTGAAACAGAAGCAAATAAGCTATAGAAATAACGGAAACTATGGTCCAGATAAACGAATAAACTGCAGTGGTAAGTCAATTTTTACAAGATCACAAAACTGATTCCTTTCCTTCAACTTGTAGTCATGTTACAACTACAAAAGAATACAGGGTAGTGATAGAATATGAGACCTTTAACTCCACCAATTAGCTGTATTGAAATTTCAGTATGATTTCCTTGGATGACAATTTCTCATACAACAAAGTTACCAACTTACCATTGATTAAAGAGGTCATTCTAATTGTAACTAACCATTCTGAATCATTGTACCCGTGGGTATTACAATCAAAATTATCGAGTTTCTCATTTTGCAAGTAACAGCTAATGATAATTGAGCAAAGGTAGAAGGATATATGCCCAGAGCACAAGCCTCTAACAATTTCAAGGGGTAACTTATGAAAAAGTTGAAGATGGAAATACAAAAATAAAACTTGGAAGCTTGAAGAAAATTATGTACTTCTTAGTACCAAAAAGAGAAAATACCTGCAGATAAATATCAAAAACACGCCTTCCAAGCCTCTGCCAAGTTCTTCCACCTTCATCCTGATCAGTCTCTGAAAACTGCAGGTTTACATTGTATATTCCATTCTCAAGACCCAGGCCAAAGTATCTTAACGATCCTGGGGAAACTCTTGCTGTCTCGAATAGTTCTGGGTCTAAAGTATCTGAAGCTTGCGCCAAGTTGTTTTGGATGTACGGAGCACCGAAACTTTCACCAAATACTCCTATATTGCTAACTGCCCATCTATCATCTTGTACATAGTAAGATGCCGGGCCAAGTGTAGAATTTTCGGCCTCAAAAACTGTGCCATCAGTAGATGTCTTCTGTGGACCACCACAGTTTATTGCGAAGGAGAAATCTGTAAACCAGTAAAGAGTTGTGTGTTTAAACTAGCTCATTCAATATTGTACTATTTGTTGCAGATTCAGTTCTAGTAGGTTGTGTAGGTTTTGCTTGCTGATCACAGAGAGCCCAGAGTGTGAGCAGGTCCTAAGAGCATATGTGTTTAACTTTGTTTACTGTGAATTCTCCAGGCCTTTTCAGGTTAATGTAGAGATATATGACGTTTTCTTCTAGTTTATATGCTTGATGATTCTAAACCTTTGGAACTTTAAACCATTTAAGTTAAAAATGTCTGTTGTTTCCTTAAGGCAACCAACTTATCTCACCCCAACTTTGACAAATGACGCCCCCCCCCCCCCCCACCAATCATTTTTCACATTTCCAATAAGTTCATTTATTGAATATATATGGCTAATTAAAAAATGCAGCCACCCTCCTTGGCTATTTGATAGCATCAGTTTAAACTTAAGCTAGTGAAGTTCCTAGTCCAATTTAAATACTGTAATGTTCAATGCAAGATGGAATATCAACTCACTTTGAATTCTTAAACATATGTACACATGGAAGAATAATCCTGTCTATGATACTTCAGTCAATAAAAAAATGTTATGAGAAACTCCAATAGTTTGAATGACTGCAGCACTTTCCTATTCCTAATATGTGCTAGTGATGCAGAATGGAAGATGAAGAGGTGGCTTACAGCGTGGAGAGCCCCTATTACAAGGAAAGTTCCTCTGAATACAATTTATTCCTGAAGCCAAAACACTAAATAAATGCATAACAAGAATATAATCAGAACTGAATCTTGAAAATATAGATAAGAAATATTGTGTCTATACAAGGGAGGCAGGAAAAAAACCTAATTATTGCTTACCTATTGTTTGAGGAATCAAATGTCAAGCTGTTAGCAACCACGCTCCTGAAATAGACAATGCAAGTAGCTCAGGTATGTATTCTAAAGATCATATATAGGTAAGATCAATTGTCAAATAGAAGGATTTAACAAAAGCTATGCTTGCTACTTTCAGAGTTTGACATAGGTGCTAATGGCATTTATGTCAACCATTTGTTGAAAATAAAAGTATGGACCCCTGAAATTAAAATATTAACAAAAAGAGTATATTTATACTGATTAAATATATGAATAAAACGAACTAAATTATATAATTCATTCTTCATCCAGTGTCAATGTAATATTGAAAAGTTTATTGAGCTGCATAAGATTGTAGTGCAATATGCTTCGGTAAAGATTGTGGGGATACAAATGTAAGTGAAGAAACATATAATTTTGTTTGCATCATCAGACATACAGTGATAAATTTCTCTGGGCCACCCAAGATGGTAAACTTCCTGACAATCTGTTGTATGATAAATCTCTGCACATAAACATAGAGGCAAGGTCAAATCTAATTCGTACGATGAAGAATGATAAGTAAGAATTCAATTGTAAGTAAATTGTTATGACAAATGCAATCAAGAAACTGAAGACAAGATTCCTAATCTCTTAAAAAGATAAGAATAAGAACTTACACAGTGAGAAGTGATGACAGCTTCTCAGGAGGAATGATACCAGATAAGCTATTGTTTCCAAGAAACCTGCTCATTGCAATGACGTGAGGGAAGATAAACAACAACGAACTGTGCTAAGAAAGTAATTTAAAGGACCGTTAGTAATCTTGTGTCTTACAAATAAGAGAGGGAACTCAGGTTGAAAAGAGGTCCTGGAATTTGGCCAACTAAATTGTTAAAGCTGAAGTCCCTGTAGAAGCAAGTTTATAACAACATCAGGAAACTGAAAGAGTATTACTCGGATGTGAGTATGTTTCTTGTTTCTTTACCAGAAATCATCACAATTGGTTTCTATTTGTCTGCATTTTTGAATGACTGAATGTATATGTACATTCATGACTGCGTGTGTGCCTTTTTGGTTGGAGGTGAAATTATAACGTTACTCACAATCTCTGTAACTGTTGGTACTCTCCAATATTGGATGGAATAGTTCCAGAGAGCAAATTATTTCTCAAGGTTCTACAAAACAAGGAGTTAGTGAGTGTCAGACAAAGGTGATAAGTACAACAAAGAGTTAGCTATTAGGAGACTTACAGGACGGTTAAATTTTTTATGTCTCTCAAAAATTCCAGTGACGAACCCACATCTGTCAAATCACTTATTCGCCTGAACAAAAGATAGGCTATTCAGATAAAATATTACAGTGTGAGGGAAAAAAATAACAAATTAAAAGATTCCTGAAAACCACTTACAAGTCGATTAACGAAGTCAAACTAGAATAACTGGATGGTATTGGACCTTGAAAAGAGTTTCCTTGTAATCTCCTGCAGAAACATTCGAACAACATTATAAGAAAGCTCACCTTCATTAGTTCATACAGAAAAAATATTCATAAAAAGGTTAGGTTAAAAATTAGCTTACAGTGAGGTAAGCTTTGTCCAATTGCCAATGAAGTCAGGTATACTGCCTGTGAAGGGATTATTTGATGCCCACCTGAAAGACAAATAGAAGTATATCAAAATGGCAGTATATGATACATCAAATGAGTTAAAAGGAGAAAATGTCATAAGAAGATCTTACAGGACTTGCATATTTACAAGATTCACAAATGTTCTAGGAATCTGTCCACCCACACCGGCACTGTCTATGTACCTGTCCGTTGAAGATCACATATCAGAAACTCAAAATTCAACTACAGCACTTGCACTCTCCAATAATCTGATATTTCATTTCTGTTTATATGATTTTGAGGAAGAAATCAAAAGATTGCATCTCAGACAGGTTCATAGTGGTTCATTCCTAAAGGTTACTGCAGCAGCATCTGCGTTTGAAGTACACTATTTGTTATATTTTCCTTTTTGTGCGGAACTCAATCAAGGACGAGGGTCGATCGACTGCTCTACTGAGAGCCAGTAAGATTGTGAGTTTGTAACTAAGCACTATTTTAAAGGGACATTTTGCTCCTACAAGAACATATTAGAAAAATATGTGGGCAAACCTGTTTTTAAAGAGATTGACTAGCAAAATTGGTAAAACCTCTTCTGGCCAGCATCAAGTTACTGATCTCATTTAAAACAGGCTTGCCAATAAAATATATATATATATATTAGAAGCGCGCATATGTATATTGCAGTCAAATATAAAAATGATGCGTTGGCCCCATGCTTTAGTATTGCAAAAACAAATATAAGGACAATTTTAATGTAAGAGTTTAATGTCCTATGATTTTTGGGCATGCCCTTATATGTTAAGATCTCACATACTGGAGTCAAGCTTGACCCTGTAATTAGACCACAAGTTTATATTGTGGTCAATTAGGGAAACTTATCTCTCTTATTAGATGTGCGAGTTAGATCTTCACTTAGTTTTATGTGATATAATACTTGGAAGAACATACATTTGCTCGAGGTTGACTAACGATCCAAGCTCTGGTGGAAGTGACCCAGAGAAGTTATTTGAACCAAAAGACCTGAAGAAGAAAAAAATATATAAGAAATTAGGCAGTAATAGCAAACAAACACACCAAGCCAAAAACACACCCAAATACAAACATTTTGGATTTACGTATGTCAAACAAAAATATAATAACAACACTGTTGGAATCTAGCACATCTGTGGAAAGTGTATGTGTTACATCACCAAGAGAAGAAGTAACATCGTGTGATTGTTATTAATTTAAAGAAACTTGCTCATGCTTTTCCTTGTAAGCTCTAACACTGGCTAAGTATGGAATTAACCCCCCAAAAATAAAATAAAATGACTAGCAAACTGGTAATGGATCCCCAGTGAACAACATAAAGTATTGTGTAGAAAATTTGAAATTCTGGAGATGTCTTACAATATCCGTAAGTTCCGAAGTCCTCCAAGCTGCGGTGGTATGGGCCCAGATAACGCATTAATACTAACTGACCTAATAAAACAACACATGGTTAAAATAGCACTTCTGATGATTATATTTTTATGGCATGATGAAAATGTACCTCAAAACAAAATGCAACTTACAAGGTCTGCAAAGCAGATAGATTGCCAAGAAATGCAGGCAGGGGACCTGTTAAGAAATTCTGATGCAACTTTCTGTGTAGTAAATAAATATAAGAAATCAATGAAGAGTTCCCCTAAACCACATGGTTTTTCTTGAATTCCTTGTGGAAGACCGATTTGACATAAAATAGAAGCAAAAACGATAGCCATAGTTGCGCGTGGTTGTCTTGGAACAACTATAAAGAGATGGTTACACCCTGATTCTTAGCAATTATACGAAGAAGTTAATTAAATTTAGTTCAAATCTAGAATATGTAATTCAAAAAGATAATAATGTGGATGCAAATTCCATGGAACGTTAAAAAGAGAAAGCTTAGAGCGAGTCCATACAGATAGGTTAGGAAAGTCAAACTCCTCAGCTCTTCAGGAAGTACTCCTCTCACATTCAATGCATATACTTTCCTAAAAACGAACAAATAAATTCATATTAGAAACAAATTGAATGATCCATACATGATGCAACTATGTAATTAGAGATTTTGTTTAATGCTTGTATCATTTCCCACATTGTTCCCAAGTGTAAGTAAGAATCGTCAAAGCATTATAAAAAATATGACATGAAGACTGAGGGTAGCATGGCACCTACAGCTGGGTGATGTGGCAAGTACCATTGGTTAAACTACAATTACACTTGATTCCTGGGTTGAAATCCCGGTTCTCGATATCAGTAGTGTCAACTGCAGCTCCAATACATGGATTTCCGTCCAATAATGTGACATACGAGATTCCCCATTGTTCGAAAATAGACGTCAGAGCCCTCACTGTGTCGCCACCACATCCAAACAACCAGAGAAGTTAATGATTGCAAGCTAGGTGACCATGATAGTAAGAGTATGCTATGATGTTAGAAAAATTGTCCACCATAACAGGACATTATGGTCTCTAATCTAAATCTAGCTCTTGACAGAAAACATTCAAAATATGAAGGGTATCAAGCTCTCGATCACTCAGTGTCACATACACTAAAAAAACTTTGTAAAGTTTCTATCAAAACTGAAATAGAACAATGCCCATCTTATATAACAAGATAAACTCTTAGTGCATGTACCTTCAGAAGGGTCAGTAGGAGTTTGAGCTTGAGATGTGCTGATCAACAAAGACAAAGACATACAACAAAGTAAACAAAGAAACTCTACCAACTTCATAACTCAACTTTTTAGCTCAAATAAACACAAAACTCTCTTAAGAAATGAAGTTGAATAAGAAACGGTGGTTGTTATATTTTCCTTTACTCAGGTTGTTGTGTGTTGACTTGTCCGACTTTCACAAGTTTCAAATATTTATCGGTTGTAATTAAGTACGGACAAGGACTTGGCTCACAAGTCACATCATCATCATAAAAAGGGCCGGACAAGTTGTGGCCGTGGTGGGATGTCAATATGTCATCGAACACGGCTTGTAGATTGTAGAAGCCCAAGTCACCTGAAAATGACAATGACAAAATTATTAGAAGAATCTCTTAGCAAATTAATTCAGCACAAATTTGATCACCGATGTCCTTGCGTTATAGTGTGGTGGTGGTGTGACTGTTGAGTAGGGGACCGTTTTGAGATGAAATGGTAAATATATTATGAGGAACCTATTTTTTAGAGAAGATGAAATATATTAATTGTACTTCTTGGAGCAATACACACGCACCCTGTTTGATGAGTGCCACATCGGTTTGTTCAAGAGAGTTTGTTCAAAAGAGTTTGTTCATATAGAATTTTTGAAAACTTTATCTGTAAATGTAGAATTAAACAACTAAATAAAGAGATAACACATAAGAATTATAGTGGTTTGGTGCCAATGCGGCAACGTCCGCGGGAGAAGAAAGGTTTTGCTTGATTAATTTTGGTTTGTGTTACAGAGGTGTTTATATAGTATAACATGAGTACATATTCGTGTCTCATGTTTCTAAAGGGATTGGAGACTTTCCTTTATTGAAAACATACGAATTTGACAAATCTCTGTCAAAACCGACTAGGGCGCGCCCCGCGCTCATATTAGTCTTGGTCAAGGCGCGACCTGCGCTCTTGTCTTGACAAACTTCCAGGTGATTGAGCGCGCCCCGCCCTCGACTTTGCCTGGCCAAAGGCGCGACCCGAGCCTTCTCTTTCTTCTCCCACACTCCCCCTCAGGTTGGTGCGAAGATATCCAGTGAACCCAACTTGGAGAGAATATCATGGAATTTGGAAGCTGGAAGTATCTTGGTAAAATGTCTGCAAGCTGTTGATCACTTCGAACAAATGAGGTAGTGACAATGTTATACTGTACTTTTTTCACGCACAAAATGACAGTCAACTTCAATATGATCTCTTATGAAACACCGGATTTGCAGCAATGTGCATATCAGCTTGATTATCACAGTAAAATGTAGTTGACATATGCAACCCAAAACACAAATCCGTCAGAAGAGCGCGAAGCCATATGATTTAACTGGTGGTGGAAGCCATAGCCCTATACTCAGCTTTTGCACTAGAACGAGCCACTACATTCTGTTTCTTGCTCTTCCAAGTGACTAAATTTCCTCCCACAAAGGTACAATAACCGGAAGTAGACCTCCGATCAATTGGACATCCTGCCCAATTAGCATATGTATAAGCAGTAATAGATGTATGCCCATTTTCCCGCATCTAAATACCTCTACTTGGTGACCCTTTAAGATATTGCAGTATTTTAGAAACTGCATCCATATGTGGAGTTCTTGAAATATGCATAAAACAACTAACCAAGCTTACTGCATAAGAAATATCTGGTCGGGTAATAGTTAAATATATTAGTTTACTAACTAATCGCTGATACTGACCAATGTTTGTAAGAAGATCACTGGTGTTGTCCAACTTGACTCCACTGTCAGTTGGAGAATCAGATGGTTTTACCCCCAGCTTTTCTACTTCACTCAAAAGATCCAACACATACTTTCTTTGATTTAGAAATATACCTCTTTTTGAATAAGCTATTTCAATCCCAAGAAAGTACTTCATAATACCCAGATCCTTGATGACAAATTTCTTGTGCAGTAACTCCTTGACCTTAGAAATCTTGATATGGTCATCACCTGTGATAACTATGTCATCAACATAAATAAGAACAATAACCAAGCCTGACCTGCTAGATTTAACAAATAAGGAAGGATCAACATCACTTCGCTTAAGGCCGGTCATAGCTAGAACAGAACTGAGCTTGGCATACCACGCTCATGGAGATTGTTTAAGTCCATAGATATCATTGTTTAACTTGCATACTTATCCAACCTTAGTCTCCTTCAGATGTCCAGGTGGGATGCTCATATACACTTCTTCTTTAAGATCTCCGTGTAAGAATGCATTTTTCACATCCATCTGAAATAATTTCCAGTCTTGATTTACAGCTAGAGATGCAAGAACTCTAAACGTGTTCATCTTTGCAACTAGTGCAAAAGTCTCCTTGTAGTCCTGACCATAAGTTTGGGTGAATCTCCTTGCAACAAGTCGAGCTTTAGACCTTTCTAAGGAACCATCACTGTTGAACTTGTTTTTGAACACCCACCGACAATCAACAGTTTTCTTTCCATACGGTAGCATAACAATATCCCAAGTTTTATTCTCATCTAGAGCACGAAGTTCTTCTTGCATCACCTTTCTCCATACTGGACGAGAGTTAGCTTCTCTAAAGTTATTGAGTTCTTGCACGTCATCAACTGTACTTAAGAAAGCATAATGAGATGAAGTGATATTGGCATACGTTATATACGCCTGTAGAGGATATGAAACATCATGCAAAGAATAAAAATTCTTGTGAGTCACTAGAAGATGCAGTTCTCTATCAGATTTATAGTAATCCTTGAGAGTTACTGGAGGTCGTCTCTCTCGTTTAGATTGTCTAGAAACTGGAGGAGCTAGAGGAGCACCAGAGCGCTCCCCGCCCTTAGTTTGCTCATTCTGGGAGCGCGCCCGCGTCCCATCTACTGGAGGTTGTGAAGCACAGAGCGCGCCCCGCGCGCCCTCAGTTTGCTCAGTCGAGAGCCTTGCTTCAGTAGAGCATAATTCTTCATTGGTAGGAACTATACTTTCACAAATTGTTGGGATAGGAACAATGCCTTCACCAACTGCTGGGAGAAGAGCCAAATCAGCCGTAACAGTTGGGAGAGGTGCCAAATCTACCAAACACTCCCCCTGGGACCGATTCCCAGGCACAGTTGAATTGTGAAAGAAAGCTTCAGATTCCACAAATCGGACATCATGAGAGACAACCGGTTTCCTTGTCGCCGGATTGTAACAAATGTAGCCTTTCTATGTGGTAGAATAACCAACAAACACACATCAAGTTGCCCGAGCATCAAATTTATCTCGATGAATAGCTTGTTGATGCACATAACAAACACACCTAAACACTCGTAGATGAGAGAGATCTAGCGGCCTATATTTGAGCACTTCCAATGGGGATTTAAAACCAAGGACCCAACTGGGAAGACGATTAATCAAATAGGCAGCAGTTAAGACACCATAAGTCTAAAAACGGGATGCCACAAAAGCAAATGAAGTAACAATAATAGCACAATTAATACCTAAACCACCCAGACGTAAAGGGAGTGTCAATAAACGCCACTACAAATCACATAAGCCATCATTTTTTTTTTGGTAACCTAGTATATATTAGTTTTTTTTTTTTTTTTTTGGTAACCTAATGTACACCATTTTTTTTTTAATTTTTTTTAGGTAACCTAATATACACCTTTTTTTTTTGTAACCTAATATACATTTTTTTTTTTTTTTGGGTAACCTAATGTACATAAGTTTTTATTTATTTATTTATTTTATCGTAACTAATATACGCCATTTTTTTTTTGGAAACCTAATATACATTAGTTTTTTTTTTTTGGTAACCTAATATATAATATCTCTGACATAATCATATCGGTATTTGAAACCTGGAAAATGTCGACAATGTGCTGCACAGTCCCCGAAAGCATCTAATCTACCTTTTTTGCAAACAAGGCATAAACCACCGTCAGAGTACAAATGAATCATGAGACGGTACCAGAGAATAGAACGATACTCCACCGGTGACATATGTTGTCCAAGTTCCTCCATCGGAATAGTAAGTAGAAAATAATTTACGTGTTTCGACTGCAAACATCCCATGACTGCCTTTTGAAGAGAAGATAAATCAAACTCCCTCTCAAAACCAGCAACAATCCTACCGTAGAACGCTTCCGCCAAAATATGTTGTGGTTTTGAGGGGACGGTTGCATTCACAACCAGAGAATTGAAGTCAAAATCGGGTAGGCAGAGACTCAATGCACTGCTAGCAACATCAAGAATCTCATCCAAAGACACTGGACCACAACTCCTAAGAATGTGGTTCTGAAGCTCAGAAGTCTAAAAACGGGATGCCTCAAAGGCAAATGTAGAGACATCAGTGGCACAATAAATACCTAAAACCACCCAGACGTAATGGGAGTGTCAATAAACGCCACTACAAATTGCCGAAGACATCAATTTTTTTTTTTATATATACACAATTTTTTTTGGTATCCTAATATACACCATTTTTTTTGGTAACCTAATATAAAATGTCTCAGACATAATCATGTTGGTATTTGAAACATGGAAAATGTCGACAATGTGTTGCATGGTCCTAAAAAACATCCAATTTACTCTTTTTTGCAAACAGGGCATAAACCACCATAAGGGTACAAAGGAATCATGAGACGGTATTGGAGAATAGAACGATACTCCACCGGCGACATACGCTGTACAAGTCCCTCCATTCAAATAACGAGTTGAAAAATCTTTACGTGTTCCGAGTGCAGGCATCCCATGACTGCCTTTTGACGAGAAGATAAATCAAACTCCCTCTGAAGACCAGCAACAATCCTACCGTAGAATGCTTCCGCCAAAACATGTTGTGGTTTTGAAGGGACGGTTGCATTCACAACCAGAGAATTGAGGTCAAAATTAGGTAGGTAGAGACACAATGCACTATTAGCAACACCAAGAATCTCATCCAAAGGCACTGGACCACAACTCCTACGAATGTGGTTTTAAAGCTCAAAAGTCTAAAAGCGAGATGCCACAAAAGCAAATGAAAAGAACATAGTAGCACAATTAATACCTAAACCACCCAGACGTAATGGGAGTGTCAATAAACGCCACTGCAAATCGACGAAACCATCATTTTTTTTTGGTAACCTAATATATACAACAATTTTTTTTTTGGTAACATAATATATACCATTTTTTTTTTGGTAACCTAATATAATTTTTTTTTTTTTTTTGGGTAACCTAATTTACATCAGTTTTTTTTTTTTTTTCTTTTTTTTTTTTGGTAACCTAATATACAATATTTTTTTTTTTTTTTTTTTTGGTAACATAATAAACATCATTTTTTTTTGGTAACCAAATGTACATCGATTTTTTTTTTTTTTAATTTTTTATCGTAACCTAATGTACACCCTTTTTTTTGTAACCTAATATAGATCGGTTTTTTATTTGATAACCTAATATACACCAGTTTTTTTTTTTTTATTTTTTTGGTAAACTAATATATATCAAGTTTTTTTTTTTTTTTTTTTTTTTTTTTTTTTTTTGGAAATTTTATTGATAATCGATAAGGAATTTTACAAATAATTAGGACAAGCGTGCAACAAGTCGCTGCCAAGAAAGTCCTTTTCGAATAGCAAATCCTATTCTTCTAAAACAAACTCGTTAGAGCCAATTTGTCATAACATTCTTGTGCATAACTTTCGAAGTCTCTTGAGAAGCTCAACAGATCGGTTGTTCCAAGAAACCGAAAGTGCTCGAAACTAAACGGAATGAAACAATCTTTGGTTAGCCGTTGCAAGCTTCCTTCCTCATGCTTCTCCATCTTCCCCGCCACGCTCTCTTTATTTGCTCCCCACCTCAAAGACTCCATTCCCAAGCCCTACCAACGGAGAGGCTCCATTACATCAACACATGCATGTCTCCCCTCGGACCAATCAGATATCAATATATCCGCCGGTCGAAGTGTGGATCTTCCCTCATTCGGATCGTGAGAAAAATTCACGGGAGCTTCCTTCTTCACTTGTACCCCACCCTCCAAAATGCATCACATAAAATATCTCCGACATGATCATGTCGGTATTTGAAACCGGAAAATATCTACGAAGCAGGCCGCGATGGTCTCCAAAAGCATCTAGTCTACTCTTTTTGCAAAAGGGGGCATAGACCACCCTCGAGTACAAAGGAATCATGAGGCGGTACAGGAGAATAGAACGATACTCCACCGGCGACATATCTTTGCCCAAGTCCCTCCATCGAATAGCAAGTAGAAAGTCCTTTTGTTTCGACCGCAAGCATCCAACGACCGCTTTCGACGAAAGCGATAACACAAACTCCCTCTCAAGACGGCCAGACAATCTTCTTATAGAACGCCTTCCGCCAAAACTTTTGTGGTTTTGAGGGGACGGTAGCATTCGACCATAGAACTGGAGGTCAAAATCGGGTAGACAAAGACTCATTGCACGCTAGCCACATCAAGAATCTCATCCAAAGGCAATCGCCCACAACTCCTAAGAATGTGGTTTCGGAAGCTCGGGACGTCGACAACGGGAGGCCACAAAAGCAAAAGTAGAGACATCGGTGGCACAATAAATACCTAACCCACCTAAACGTAATGGGAGTGTCGATAAACGCCACCGCGCAAATCACCGGGTTAGGACCATCGAAACCACAATGCCACGGAGAACAACTGCGGAGTTGCCGATCAAACGTTTTTAGCTGCCTAAAAAGGGATGGTGGACAAGTACTTAATCGCAAATACCAACTTAGAGAGCCCAAAGACAAGCACGCGTAAGAGAGCTAACTCACACCGCGTGGATTGTCTAATATAGCTAAACGGTCCATCAAAGTCACAACTTTTTTTCAACACGCTTTGCAAGCAAGGCCCCGACAAAGGATGGATGGATCGATCGCGACTTCCAAGCTCAACCTCGACTCCCTGACGAGGATTGGACAAATCCAAGGAAAGAGACCGAGTGGAGTGGGCGGCGTGGATCCAATGATGGCCAAAATAGCTTCGGTTTTAGCCACATTAAGAACCAGTCCATAAGAAGGTCCTTCTTCCGAATCATACTCAAAGCCGCCGCCGCCTGCTTCGTATCTCCAATCGAGTTCCATCATCTAGATACCACGATGTAGCAACAACGACAACCGGACTGGATCCGCAGAATCGGGGATGCAACAACACCGGCAAATAGAAGGGGACCCAAAGTGGTCGCCTTTGCTGGACCCTTGATGGCGAGTGCACCATATGTAGCTATCCCCCATATATAACCTCGCGGGTTGACAATACAAGTACTCAACCCAAGGGGAAATAGTGGGCAACGGATACTGAACCTCTCAACATAGTAGTCCGATCAACCATGTTAAAGGCGTTCTGAAAATCTACAAAGCAAAGATCGAAAAGAGAGGCATCCTTTGTTAGCATACACTATGCGGTTGATACGTGCAAAATAAACTTGCGCGCCACCGTAAAACACCAACCCCATCGCGAAAATCCCGCAAGTATCCTACCACATCTTGGGAAACTCCTTTCATTGCAATCTTGGAGACCAAACGGCCAAACCATCCCCACGACTATAGGGCCGAATACTATTATCCGGGCGAGAAGTGGAGTAAAGCGGAGCACTCGCAATGAATTTCGCTTAACTACCGTGGACATCGTCCCTCAGAACCAAAGATTCACCCATTGGGGTCAATGCATCTAGCAAATCGACGATATAGCTGCTGCAGCCCCACTCATGGCATCCAACAAATGCCGAGCTCTCAAGACCATCACGACCACAAGAAGTACCCTTTGGAAATGACCGAATACATGCGGTGGGGCATCTCTCTCTACCACTAAAGGAGGCTCGGCCAAAAGGAACGGTCGGTCTCGCGGTGGTTGTCGCGATCGGGTGTTTCTCCTCTAATGCACATATAGTCTCGCGCAGTATTAGAGGCAACTCCTGGCGATGATAACACTTTGACCGGCCGCAAAGAAAATGTCCATCGACAACTTTTCAGAACAAAACGACACGACATTACGAGTGGAGGCAGATTTCCGGTCGGTCGGATTGAAGGAGACTATATTATGTAACTCTAAGAGGCTAAACATCCCGCCAGCTCATTCCATGTCGTCAAAGCATGGAGAATCTGTTTTTCTTTGAAAGTTTTTCCTCGTGCGTAACGGCGTTCCCGACGATTTTACGTGGTCGGAAAACTGCAGAGTGCAACGGCAAGAGGAGGAGACGAACCCAAGACATAACCGAACTAGGATCGGTTGTAATATCCCGAGAGCCGATTTTTTTGCACGAAAATACCAATTTATTTTTTTGGTATACTTTTCGCGGTTCGGAAAGGTATACGAAATGCATTATCCAGTAATTTCTCATTAAGAGAAGAAGGGACAACAAGCGGATCAGGGGTATCACCAACACCCCTCTGTGTCGTGGATGCAAGATCTGTAGTGTCGGGCTTAGGAGGCGGCTGTGGTATGCCCACAATGAAACATGGGGATTCCCCACTCTCCAACAAAATAGGTGGTGGTATGATAGCATTTTTTGACGCGGTATACCAAATGCGTGGATACCGAACACAACCCACCACACATCCATTTGTCTATAGCCTTTAAGGAATTCTCCAATAACAAATACAAATCACAATCATCCTTAAGTTCATCCCGTACCCTATCAATACTCAACTGACAACCTACGTGTTGTTTATCAAAATGCGTGAGAAAGTAGGGAATAGTAAAGCCATTACTGTTAACCCCATTAGTGCATCCATGACGATCACGGAAAGGGCAATGAACACGTTTCTTAAGAGGCAGGACAATAGAACCAGAAGAAACAGCTTTCTTCTTTCTCATATCCAAATCCTATCAACAACTCAACAAAACCCAAATCCAATCAAACAAAACCCAACATAAGCTAATCCCCAATCCTGTCAGCAAAACTACAAATTCCACACCTCATCCCATCAACACACAAAACCTAAACCAAAACCTCTCCAACAGAAAAGTTTATCTCTGACAGCCACAAAAACCCAACGAATGAGTTCACCAAGGCAACCCAAACCTAACGAACCTAATACAAGTCCTTTCCTACCCCAAACCACCCCGAATCAGTTGCGGGAGGTAGTGGTAGAATCCAACAAAAATGATAAAGCTCCTCGAGTGTTTGGCGGTGGGGATATAGCGGTGTGGCAATAGTGGCAAAATGATGAGGAAGGAGGGTAGTGATTTAGACCGGTGGTGATGGTGTATTGCGGTGATGAGGGAGGATTGGTTATGGACCGGAGAAGCGAGTACAAATCAAAATCGGTGTCTTCTTTGGTTTTGGCTCTTTGGAAGGTGGTGATGGGAAGCAACGAAAATTTCATTTGATGGGAGGAGGTGGTCGGGGTTGTGGTAGTGATTTGGAAGGTGATTCGGGCGGTGGTTTTAGGTGATGGTGATGCAGCAGCAGCAGCAAGGTTTGGTTTAAATCGTGGAAGAAGAGGGTGGAGGAGTAATGGTGTTGGTGGCGTACCGTCTTTCGGTGGGAGGTGGTTGAGAAGAAGGTTGAGTCGCTGAAGACCAGTTGGGATTAGGGGGGGGGGGGACGGTGGTGGTGGCTGTAGGCGGTGGTCGGGTTTTCAGATCTGGAGTTTAAAGGAGGCGGTTGTGGTGGCGGCAATGAGGTGCCATGTCGGGTGGTCTATGGGGGCGGCGGTGGGAAGTGGTGACGGGTGGTCAATGCACTGCTAGCAACGAAATTAACATCAAGAATCTCATCCAAAGACACGGGACTATAACTCATACGAATGTGGTTATGAAGCTCAAAAGTCTAAAAACGGGATGCCACAAAAGCAAATGAAGAGATAATAGTGGCACAATTAATACCTAAACCACCCAGACGTAATGGGAGTATCAATAAATGCCACTGCAAATCGACGAAGCCATCATTTTTTTTTGGTAACCTAATATACAACAATTTATTTTTTGGTAACATAATATATACCATTTTTTTTTTTTATTTTGGAAACCTAATATACATTAGTTTTTTTTTATTTATTTATTTATTATTTATTATTTATTATTTTTTATTGTAACCTAATATACACCATTTTTTTTTGTAACCCAATATACATCCGTTTTTTTTTTTTTTTTTTTTTTTTTTGGTAACCTAATATACACCAGTTTTTTTTTTGGTAAACAAATATACATTAGGTTTTTTTTTATTAACCTAATATACACCATTGTTTTTGATAGCCTAATATAAAATGTCTCTGACATTATCATGTCAGTATTTGAAACCTGGAAAATGTCGACAATGTGCTGCACAGTTCACGAAAGCATCCAATCTACTATTTTTGCAAACAAGGCATAAACCATCGTCAGAGTACGAAAGAATCATGAGTCGGTACCGGAGAATAGAACGATACTCCACCGGCGACATACGCTGTCTAAGTTCCTCAATCAGAATAGCAAATATAATATCTTTAACGTGTTCCGAATGCAAGCATCCCATGACTGCCTTTTGACGAGCAAATAAATCAAACTCCCTCTCGAGACAAGTAACAATCCTACCGTAGAACGCTTCCGCCAAAACGTGTTGTGGTTTTGAGTGGACGGTAGCATTCACAACCAGAGAATTGAGGTCAAAATCGGGTAGGCAGAAACTCAATGCACGACTAGCAACATCAAGAATCTCATCCAAAGACACTGGAACACAACTCCTAAGAATGTGGTTCTGAAGCTCAGAAGTCTAAAAACGGGATGCCACAAATGCAAATGTAGAGACATCAGTGGCATAATAAATACCTAAACCACCCAGACGTAGTGGAAGTGTCGATAAACGCCACTGCAAATTGCCGAAGACATCATTTTTTTTTGGTATCCTAATATACACCATTTTTTTCGGTAACCTAATATAAAATATCTCTGACATAATCATGTCGTTATTTGAAACCTGGAAAATGTCGACAATGTGATGTATGGTCCCCGAAAGCATCCAATCTACTCTTTTCGCACACAGGGCATAAGCCACCATCAGGGTACAAAGGAATCATGAGACCATACCGGAGAATAAAACGATACTCCACCGGCGACATACGATGTACAAGTCCCTCCATTTGAATAGCAAGTTAAAAATTCTTTACGCGTTCCGACTGCAGGGATCCCATGACTGCCTTTTGACGAGAAGATAAATCAAACTCCCTCTCATGACCAGCAACAATCCTACTATAGAACGCTTTCGCCAAAACATGTTGTGGTTTTGAGGGGACGGTTGCATTTACAACCAAAGAATTGAGGTCAAAATCGGGTAGGCATAGACTTAATGCACTACTAGCAATATCAAGAATCTCATCCAAAGGCACTGGACCACAACAACTAATAATGTGGTTTTGAAGCTCAAAAGTTAAAAAACGGGATGCCACAAAAGCAAATGAAGAGACAATAGTGGCACAATTAATACATAAACCACCCAGACGTAATGTGAGTGTCAATAAACGCCACTACAAATTACCGTAGCCATCATATTTTTTTTAGGTAACCCAATATACACCATTTTTTTTTGGTAACATAATATACATTTTTTTTTTTTTTTTCCGATAACCATTTTTTTTTACACAATTTATTTTTTTGGTAACCTAATGTACATCAGTTGTTTTGTTTTGTTTTGTTTGTTTGTTTGTTTGTTTGTTTGTTTGTTTGTTTTGTTTTTTTTTTTTTTTTTTTTTTTTTTTTTTTTTTTTTTTTTTTTTATAGTAACCAAATATACACCATTTTTTTTTTTTAAATTTTTGGTAACCTCATATACGTTAGTTTTATTATTATTATTTTTTTGTAACCTAATAACACCATTTTTTTTTGGTAAACTGATATACATCAAGGGTTTTTTTTATTTTTTATTTTTATTGGGTAACCTAATATACACCATTTTTTTTTATAAACTAATATAAAATGTCTCTGACATAATCATGTTAGTATTTGAGACCTGAAAAATATCGACAATGTACTGCATGGTCTCCGAAAGTATACAATCTACTCTTTGTGCAAACAGAGCATAAACAACCGTCAGAGTACAAAGAAATCATGAGACGGTACCGTAGAATAGAACGATACTCCACCGGCGACATGCACTATACAAGTCCCTCCATTTGAATAGCAAGTTGAAAATTCTTTACGTGTTCTGATTGCAGGCATCCCATGACTGCCTTTTGACGAGAAGATAAATCAAAGTCCCTCTCAAGACCAGCAACAATCCTACCGTAGAACGCTTCCGCCAAAACATGTTGTAATTTTGAGGAGACGGTTACATTCACAACCAGAAAATTGAGGTCAAAATAGGCTAGGCAGAGACTCAATGCACTACTAGCAACATCAAGAATCTCATCCAAAGGCAATAAACCACCCATACGTAATGGGAGTGTCAGTAAACGCAACTGCAAATCACCGAAGCCATCACTTTTTTTTTTTGGTAAACTAATATACTTCATTTATTTTTTGGTAACCTAATTTACATTAGTTATTTATTTTTGGTCATCTAATATACACAATTTTTTTTTGGTAACCTAATATACATTAGTTTTTTTATTATTTTTTTATTATTTATTTTATTGTAAGCTAATATACGCCATTTTTTTTTGGTAACTTAATATACTCTAGTTTTTTTTTTGGGTAACATAATATACACCAGTTTTTTTTTTTTTTTTTTTTTTTGGTAAACAATATACATCAATTTTTTTTTTTTTTTTTGGTAACCTAATATATACCATTTTTTTTTATAACCTAATATAAAATGCCTATGACATATTCATATCGGTATTTGAAACTTATAAAATATCGATAATGTGCTGCACGGTCCCCGAAAACATCAAATCTACTCTTTTTATAAACAGGGCATAAACAACCGTCAGAGTACAAAAGAATCATGAGTCGATACCGGAGAATAGAACGATACTCCACCGACGAGATACGCTATCCAAGTTCCTCAATCGGAATAGCAAGTAAAAAATCTTTTACGTATTCCGACTGCAAGCATCCCATGACTACCTTTTGATGAGCAAATAAATCAAACTCCCTCTCGAGACAAGCAACAATCCTACCGTAGAACGCTTCCACCAAAACGTGTTGTGGTTTTGAGTGGACGGTAGCATTCACAACCAGAGAATTGAGGTTAAAATCGGGTAGGCAGAAACTCAATGCACGACTAGCAACAACAAGAATCTCATCCAAAGGCACTTGAACACAACTCCTAAGAATGTCGTTCTGTAGCTAAGAAGTCTAAAAACGGGATGCCACAAAAGCAATAGTAGAGACATCTGTCGCACAATAAATATCTATACCACCCAGACGTAATGGGAGTGTCGATAAACGCCACGACAAATTGCCGAATACATCAGTTTTTTTTTTTGGTAACATAATATACACAATTTTTTTTTTAGTAACCTAATATACAACATTTTTTTTGGTAACCAAATATAAAATGTCTCTGACATAATCAAGTCGGTATTTGAAACCTGAAAAATGTCGATAATGTGCTGCATGGTCCCCGAAAGCATCCAATCTACTCCTTTTTGCAAATAAGGCATAAACCACCGTCAGGGTACAAAGGAATCGTGACACGAGTACCGAAAAATAGAATGATACTCTACCGGCAACATACGCTGTACAAGTCCCTCCATTCAAATAGCAAGTTGAAAATTCCTTACGTGTTCCGACTGTAGGGATCCCATGACTTCCTTTTGACGAGAAGATAAATCAAACTCCCTCTCAAGACCAGCAACAATCTTACGGTAGAACGCTTCCGCCAAAACATGTTATGGTTTTGAGGGGACGGTTGCATTCACAATTAGAGAATTGTTGTCAAAATCGGGTAGGCAGATACTTAATGCACTACTAGCAACATCAATAATCTCATGCAAAGAAGCTGGACCACAACTCCTAAGAATGTGGTTCTAAAGCTCAAAAGTTGAAAAACGGGATGCCACAAAAGCAAATGACAAAACAATAGTGGCACAATTAATACTTAAACCACCCAGACGTAATGGGAGTGTCAATAAATGCCACTGCAAATCATCGAAGCCATCATTTGTTTTATTTTTTTTGGTAACCTAATATACATCAATCTTTTTTGTTTTTTTTGGTAACGTAATATACACCATTTTTTTTTGGTAACATAATATACATTAGTGTCTTTCTTTTTTTTTTTTTTGGTAACCTAATGTACATAATCTTTTTTTATCTTTTTTTTGATAACCTAATATACACCATTTTTGTTTTTCTGGTAACCTAATCTACATCAGTATTTTTTTTTTTTATCGTAACCTATTATACACCATTTTTTTTTTAATTTTTGGTAACCTCATATACATTAGTTTTTTTATTTTTATTTTTTTTGGGTAACCTAATATACACCAGTTTTATTTATTTTTGGTAAACTAATACACATCAAGTATTTTTATGGTAACCTAATATACACCATTTTTTTTTGATAACCTAATACAAAATGTCTCTGACATAATCATGTCGGTATTTGAAACCTGGAAAATGTCGACAATGTGCTGCACGATCCCCAAAAGTATTCAATCTACTATTTGTGCAAATAGGGCATAAACCACCGTCAGAGTATAAAGAAATCATGAGACGGTACTGGAGAATAGAACGATACTCCACCGACGACATACACTATACAAGTCCCTCCATTTGAATAGCAAGTTGAAAATTCTTTACGTGTTCCGACTGCAGGCATCCCATGACTGCCTTTTGACGAAAGACAAATCGAACTTCCTCTTAAGACCAGCAACAATCCTACCGTAATGGGGTTTTGAGGGGATGGTTGCATTCAAAATCAGAGAATTGAGGTCAAAATAGGGTAGGCAGAGACTCAATGCACTACTAGCAACATCAAAAATCTCATCCAAAAGAACTAAACCACCCAGGCGTAATGGGAGTGTCAATAAAAGCCAATGCAAATCACCGAAGCAATCATTTTTTTTTTTCTTTTTTGGTAACCTAATATACTTCAGTGTTTTTTTTTTTTTTTTTT
Source organism: Coptis chinensis (assembly GCF_015680905.1). NCBI lineage: Eukaryota > Viridiplantae > Streptophyta > Magnoliopsida > Ranunculales > Ranunculaceae > Coptis > Coptis chinensis. Next base: position 85,133,636 of record NC_141464.1, read on the forward strand.
TTTGGTAACCTAATGTACATCATTTTTTTTTGGGTAATCTAATATACACCATTTTTTTTTGGTAACCTAATATACATAAGTTTTTTTTGTTTTTTTTTGGTAACCTAATGTACATCATTTTTTTTATCGTAACCTAATATACTCCATTTTTTTTTGGTAACCTAATATACACTAGTTTTTTTTTTTTGGTAACCTAATGTACACCAGTTTTTTTTTATGGTAAACTAATATACATCAGGTTTTTTTTTGGTAACCTAATACACACATTTTTTATAACCTAATATAAAATGCCAATGATATAATCATATCAGTAGTTGAAACCTGAAAAATATCGATAATGTGCTGCACGGTCCCCGAAAGCATCCAATCTACTCTTTTTGCAAACAGGGCATAAACCACCATAAGAGTACAAAGGAATCATGAGTTGATACCGGAGAATAGAACGATACTCCACCGGCGACATACGCTGTCCAAGTTTCTTAATAAGAATAGAAAGTAGAAAATATTTTACGTGTTCCGACTGCAAGCATCCCATGACAGCCTTTTAACGAGCTAGCAAATAAATCAAACTCCCTCTCGAGACAAGCAACAATCCTACCGTAAAACACTTCTGCCAAAACGTGTTGTGGTTTTGAGTGGACGGTAGCATTCACAACTAGAGAATTGAGGTCAAAATCGGGTAGGCAGAAACTCAATGCACGACTACCAACATCAAGAAACTCATCAAAAGGCAGTAGACCAAAACTAGTAAGAATGTGGTTATGAATCTCAGAAGTCTAAAAACGGGATGCCACAAAATAAAATGTAGAGACATCAGTGGCACAATAAATACCTATACCACCCAGACATAATGGCAGTGGCGATGAACGCCACGACAAATTGCCGAAGCCATCAATTTTTTTATTTTATTTTTTTTATTAACATAATATACACATTTTTTTTAGTAACCTAATATACACTATTTTTTTTGGTAACCTAATACAAAATGTCTCTGACATAATCATGTCGGTATTTGAAACATGGAAAATATCGACAATGTGCTGCATGGTAGCCGAAAGCATCCAATCTACTATTTTTTGCAAATAGAGCATAAACCACCATCAGGGTACAAAGAAATCTTGAGTCGGTACCGGTTAATAGAACGATACTCCACCGGCGACATACGTTGTACAAGTCCCTCCATTTGAATAGAAAGTTGAAAATTCTTTACGTGTTCCAACTGCAGGCACCTTATGACTGTCTTTTGATGAGAAGATAAATCAAACTCCCTCTGAAGACCAGCAACAATCCTATCGTAGAACGCTTCCGCCAAAACATGTTGTGGTTTTGAGGGGATGGTTGCATTCACAACCAGAGAATTGAGGTCAAAATCGGGTAGGCAGAGACTCAATGCACTACTAGGAACATCAAGAATCTCATCCAAAAGCACTGGACCACAACTCCTAAGAATGTGATTATGAAGCTCAAAAGTTTAAAAACGGGATGCCACAAAAGCAAATGAAGAGGCAATAGTGGCACAATTAATACCTAAACTATCCCGACGTAATGGGAGTGTCAATAAACGCCACCGCAAATTGCCGAAGCCATCATTTTTTTTTGGTAACCTAACATACATCTGTTGTTTGTTTTTTTTTTTTTGGTAACATAATATATACCATTTTTTTTTTGGTAACCTAATATACATCAGTTTTTTTTCTTTTCTTTTTTTTTTGGTAACATAATATACACAATTTTTTTTGGTAACCTAATATACACCATTTTTTTTAGTAACGACCTAATATACATCATTTTTTTTTGGGTAACCTAATGTACTTAAGTTTTTTTTTTATTTATTTATTTATCGTAACCTAATATACACCATATTTATTTTTGGTCACTTAATATAATATAATTTTTTTTGGTAACATAATATACACCATTATTTTTTGGTAACCTAATATACATTAGTTTTTTTTTGGTAATATAATGTACACCATTTTTTTTTTTTGGTAATCTAATATACATCAGTTTTTGTTTTGTAACATAATGTACATCAGGTTTTATTTTTTTTTATTAACCTAATATACACAAATTTTTTTTTTTTGGAAACCTAATATAGAATAGTTTTTTTTTTTTTTTTTGGTAACCTAATGTACATCCCTTTTTTATTATCGTAACCTAATATGCACAATTTTTTTTTTTTTTTTTTTTTTTTTTTTTTTTTTTTTTTTTTTTTTTTTTGGTAAACTAATATACATCATTTTTTTTGGTAACCTAATTTACATAATTTTTTTTTATAACCAAATATAAAATGTATCTGACATAATTATGTCGGTATTTGAAAGCTGGAAAATATCGACAATGTGCTGTACGGTCCCCGAAACCATCCAATCTACACTTTTTGCAAACAGGGCATAAACCACCATTAGAGTACAAAAGAATCATGAGACGGTACTAGAGAATAGAACGATACTCCACCGGCGACATACGCTGTCCAAGTTCCTCCATCGGAATAGCAAGTAGAAAATTATGTACATGTTTCGATTGCAAACATCCCATGACTGCCTTTTGATCAGCAGATAAATCAAACTCCCTCTCGAGACCAGCAAAAATCCTACCGTAGAATGCTTCCGCCCAAACGTGTTGTGGTTTTGAAGGGACGGTAGCATTTACAACCAGGGAATTGAGGTCAAAATAGGGTAGGCAGAGACTCAATGCACTTCCTCCAACATCAGGAATCTTATCCGAAGGAACTGGACCACAACTCCTAAGAATGTGGTTATGAAGTTCAGAAGTCTAAAAATGGGATGCCACAAAAGCAAATATAGAGACATCAGTGGCACAATAAATACCTAAACCACCTTGACAAAATGGGAGTGTCGATAAACGCCACTGCAAATTGCAGAAGCCATCATTTTTTATTTTTTAATTATTTTTTTTGATAACCTAGCTAGTATACAACAATTTTTTTTTTTTTTTTTTTTTATCGTAACCTAACATACATCAATTTTTTTTGGTAACCAAATATAAACTTTTTTTTTTTTTTTTTTTGGTAACCTAATATACACTATTTTTTTTTTTGGTAAACTAATATACATCAGTTTTTTTTTTCCTGGTATCCTAATATACACCATTGTTTTTTGATAACCTATTATAAAATGTCTAACATTATCATGTCGGTATTTGAAACTTGCAAAATGTCGACAATGTAGTGCACGGTCACCGAAAGCATCCAATCTACTTATTTTGCAAACAGGGAAGAAACCACTGTCAGAGTACAAAGAAATCATGAGACGGTACCGAGAGAATAGAACGATACTCCACCGGCGACATACGCTGTCCAAGTTCCTCCATCGGAATAGGAAGTAGAAAATCATTTGTGTGTTCCGACTGCAAACAATCCTACCGTAGAACGTTTTCGCCAAAACGTGCTGTGGATTTGAAGGAACGGTAGCATTACAACCAGAGAATTGTGGTCAAAATCGGGTAGGCAGAGACTTAATCCACTGCTAGAAACATCAATAATCTCTTCCAAAGGCACTAGACCACAACTACTAAAAATGTGGTTATGAAGCGCAGAAGTCTAAAAACGGGAAAGCAAATGTAGAGACATTAGTGGCAAAATAAATACCTAAACCACCCTGATGGAATGGGAGTGTTGATAAACGCCACTGCAAATCGCTGAAGCCATTTTTTTTTTTTTTTTGGTAACCTAATGTACATAAGTTTTTTTTTTTTTTTTTGTTAACCTAATATACATAAGTTTTTTTGGTAACTTAAAATAAATTAGGTTTTTTTTTGGTAACCTTATATAACATGTCTTTGACATATTCTTGTCGGTATTTGAAACTTGGAAAATATCGACAATGCTGCATGGTCTCCAATAGAATCCAATCTACTATTTTTGCAAATAGGGCATGAACCACCGTCAGAGTATAAAGGAATGATGAGACGGTACCGGATAATAGAACGATACTCCACCGGTGATATACGCCATACAAGTCCCTCCATTTGAATATCAAGTTGAAAATTCTTTACGTGTTCCGACTGCAGGCATCCTATGACTGTATTTTGACGAGAAGATAAATCAAACTCCCTCTAAAGACCAACAACAATTCTACCATAGAACGCTTCCGCCAAAATGTTTTGTGGTTTTGATGGGACGGTAGCATTTACAACCAGAGAATTGAGGTCAAAATCGGATAGGCATATACTCAATCCACTGCTAGCAACATCAAGAATCTCATCCAAAGGCACTAGACCAGAACTCCTAAGAATGTCGTTATGGAGCTTAGAAGTCTTAAAATGGGATGCCACAAAAGGAAATGTAGAGACATCATATCAGTGGCGCAATAAATACCTAAACCACCCTGACGTAATGGGAGTGTAAATAAACGCCATGACAAATTACCAAAGACGTCAATTTTTTTATTTTTTATTTTTTTTATTAACATAATATACACAATTTTTTTTTCCAGTAACCTAATATACACCATTTTTTTAGTAACCTAATATAAAATGTTTCTGACATAATCATGACGGTATTTGAAACCTGGAAAATGTCGACAATGTGATGCATGGTAAATGAAAGCATCCAATCTACTATTTTTTTGCAAATATGGCATAAACCACCGTCAGGGTACAAAGGAACATGAGACGGTACCGGATAATAGAACGATACTCCACCGGCGACATACGCTGTCCAAGTTCCTCCATCGGAATAGCAAGTAGAAAATCTTTTACGTGTTCCGACTGCAATCCCATGACTGTCTTTTGACGAGCAAATAAATCAAACTACCTCTCGAGAGCAACAATAATCCTACCGTAGAACACTTCCGCCAAAATGTGTTGTGGTTTTAAAGGGACGGTAGCACTTACAACCAGAGAATTGTTGTCAAAATCGGGTAGGCATAGACTCAATGCACTGCTAACAACATTAAGAATCTCATCCAAAGGTACTAGACCACAACTCCTAAAAATGTGGTTTTGAAGCTCAAAAGTCTAAAAACTGGATGCCACAAAAGCAAATGTAGAGACATCAGTGGCACAATAAATACCTAAGCCACCCTGACGGAATGGGAGTGTCAATAAATGCCACTGCAAATCGCCGAAGCCATAAGTTTTTTTTTTTTTTTTTCCGTAACCTAATATACACCATTTTTTTTTGGTAACTCAATATAAACTAGTTTTTTTTTTTTTTTTTTTTTTTTTTTTTTTTTTTTAATTTGTAATCTAATATACACATTTTTTTTTTTTTTGGTAACCTAATATACACCATTTTTTTTATAACCTAATATAAAATGCCTCTGACATAATCATGTCGGTATTTGAAACCTAGAAAATATCGACAATGTGCTACACGGTCCCCGAAAGCATCCAATCTACTCTTTTTGCAAATAGGGCATAAACCACCGTCAGAGTACAAAGGAATCATGAGATGGTACCGGAGAATGGAACGATACTACACCGGCGACATACGCTGTCCAATTTCTCCATCGGAATAGCAAGTAGAAAATTCTTTACGTGTTATGACTGCAAACATCCCATGCCTGCCTTTTGACGACCAGATAAATCAAACTACCTCTCGAGACCAGCAACAATCCTACCGTAAAACGTTTTTGCCAAAACGTGTTGTGGTTTTGAGTGGACGGTAGTATTCACAACCATAGAACTGTGGTCAAAATCGGTTAGGCAGAGACTCAATGCAGGACTAACAACATCAAAAATCTTATCCAAAGGCATTGGACCACAACTCCTAAGAATGTGGTTTTGAAGGTCAGATGTCTAAAAATGGGATGCCACAAAAGCAAATGTAAAGACATCAGTGACACAATAAATACCTAAACCATCCTGACGGAATGGGAGTGTCGATAAACGCCAATGCAAATCGACGAAGCCATCGATTTTTTTTTTGGGTAACCTAATGTAAATATGTTTATTTTTATTTTATTTATTTATTTATTTTTATCGTAACCTAATATGCACCATTTTTTTTTGGTAACCTAATATAAACTAGTTTTTTTTTGGTACCCTAATATACTCCATTTTTTTTATTTTTTTTTTTCTGTAAACTAATATACATCGTTTTTTTTTTTTTTTTTTTTGGGTAACCTAATATAGACCATTTTTTTTATAACCTAATATAAAATGTTTCTGACATAATCTTGTTGGTATTTAAAACTTGGAAAATGTCGACAATGTGCTGCACAGTCCCCGAAAGCATCCAATCTACTATTTTTGCAAACAGGGCATAAACCACCGTCAGAGTACAAATGAATTATGAGATGGTACCGGAGAATGGAACGATACTCCACCGGCGACATACGCTGTCCAAGTTCCTCAATCGGAATAGTAAGTAGAAAATTCTTTACGTATTATGACTAAAAACATCCCATGCCTGCCTTTTGACCAGCAGATAAATCAAACTACCTCTCGAGACGAACAAAAATCCTACCGTAGAACGTTTCTGCCAAAATGTGTTGTGGTTTTGAAGGGACGGTAGTAATTACAACCAGAGAATTGAGGTCAAAATCGGGTAGGCAGAGACGCAATGAACTGCTAGCAACATCAAGAATCTCATCAAAAGGCACTAGACCACAACTCCTAATAATGTGGTTATGAAGCTCAGAAGTCTAAAAACGGGAAACCACAAAAGCAAATGTAGAGATATCAGTGGTACAATAAATACCAAAACCACCCTGATGGAATGGGAGTGTTGATAAACGCCACTGCAAATCGCCGGAGCCATCAATTTTTTCTTTTTTTGGTAACCTAATGTAAACATATGTTTATTTTTTTTTATTTATTTGGAAATTTTATTGATAACTTAATAACCATTTTTTTGGTAAATTATTAGGACAAGTTTTTTTGGTACCCTAATATACTCCATTTTTTATTTTTTCTGAACTAAAATACCTATTTTTCTTTTTTTTTTCGTTAGAACTAATATAGACCATTTTTTATAACCTCCAATATAAAAGTCTCTTGAGAAATCTTGATTGTTGTTCCAAGAAACCGAAAGTGTCGAAACTAAACGGAATGAAACGATCTTTGGTTAGCCGCAAGCTTCCTCATGTTTTTCCATCTTCCTTGTCGCTGCTCTCTTAGTCGCTTCTCCCACCTCAAAGACTCCATTCCCTAATACCAACGGAGAGGCTCGAGTTACATCAACACATGCATGTCTCCCCTCGGACCAACTATATATCAACACATCCAGCGACATAAGTGTAGATCTTCCCTCGAATCGGATCGGTGAAAAATTCACGATTAGCCTCCTTCTTCATCCCATGCCCCTCCAAAATGCATCACATAAAATAAACGACATGATCATGTCGGTATTTGAAACCTGGAAAATGCCTACAGAATGTCTTTGCATGGTCCCCGAAAGCATCTAGTCTACTCTTTTTTGCAAACGGGGCATAGGCCACCATCGAGTACAAAAAATCATGAGGCGGCACCGAGAATAGAACGATACTCCAACATCACGACATCACAAAAGTCCCAGTCTAGACTCCTCCGGAATAGCAAGTAAAAATCCTTAGCGTAAAACGGAAGCCACAAGCATCCAATGAGAGATCGGACGACAGTAGATAACACAAACTCCCTCTCTCCAACAATCTTACTATAGAACGCCGAGCCAAAACTTTTTTTTTTTTTTTTTTTTTTAATTATTATTATTATCGTAACCTAATATACACCATTTTTTTTTGGTAACCTAATATACACCATTTTTTTTTTGGTAACCTAATATAAACTAGTTTTTTTTTTTTGGGTTACCTAATATACACCATTTTTTTTATAACCTAAAATAAAATGTCTCGGATTTAATTATGTCGGTATTTGAAACCTTTAAAATGTCGACAATGTGCTGCACGGTCCCCGAAAGCATCCAATCTACTCTTTTTGCAAACAAGGCATAAACTACCGTCAGAATATAAAGGGATCATGAGACGGTACCGGAGAATAGAATGATACTTACCGACGACATACGCAGTTGAAGTTCCTCCATCGGAATAGCAAGTAAAAAATTATTTACATGTTCCGACTACAAACATCCCATGACTACTTTTTGACGAGTAGATAAATCAAACTCCCTCTCGAGACTAGCTAAAATCGTACTGTAGAGCGCTTCTGCCAAAACGTGTTGTTGTTTTGACGGGACGGTAGGCAGAGACTCAATGTACTGCTAGGAACATCAAGAATCTCATCCAAAGGCACTGGAGCACATGCAACTCCTAAGAATGTGGTTCTGAAGCTCTGAAGTCTAAAACGGGATGCCACAAAAGCAAATGTAGAGACATCAGTGGCTCAATAAATAATTAAACCACCCTGACGGAATGAGAGTGTCGATAAATGCCACTACAAATTGCCGTAGCAATCATTTTTTTATTTATTTATTATCGTAACCTAATATACACCATTTTTTTTGGTAACCTAATATAAACTAGATTTTTTTTTTGGTAACCTAATATACACCAATGACCAACTTAGACTGCAAACATCCAATGACTGCTTTTTGACGAGCAGATAAATCAAACTACTTCTCGAGAGCAACAACAATCTTACCATAGAACTCTTCCGCCAAAACTTTTTGTGGTTTTGAGGGGACGGTAGCATTCACAGCCATAGAACTGAGGTCAAAATCGGGTAGACAAAGACTCAATGCACTGCTAGCAACATCAAGAATCTCATCCAAAGGCACTGGCCCAGAACTCCTAAGAATGTGGTTCTGAAGCTCAGACGTCTGACAACGGGAAGCCACAAACGCAAAAGTAGAGACATCAGTGGCCCAATAAATACATAACACACCCAGACGCAGACATAATGGGAGTGTCGATAAACGCCATTGCAAATCACCGAAGTTATGACCATCAGAAACCACAATACCTTAGAGAACACTGCGGAGATGCCGATCAAAAGTTTTAGCTGCCTCTCTAAAAAGGGATGGTGGACAAGTACGAATCGCAAAGACCAACTTAGAGAGCCCAGCACAAGCACGTAAGAGAGCTAACTCACACTGTGGATCTTCCAATATAGCTAAATGGTCCATCAAAGTCATAACCTTTTGAACACGTTTGCGAGCAAACCCCATGACAAAGGATGAATTAGTGCTGACCGCACCTCCAAGTAACTTGACTCCCTACTGAGGACGTGACAAATCTGAAGGAAAGAAACAAGGAGTGGAGCGACGTGGATCCAGTGATGGCCAAAATATCTCAGTTTTAGCCACATTAAGAACCAGCCCGTAAGAAGGTCCTTCATCCTGAATCATACCCAAAGCTGTCGCCACCTGTTCTGTATCTCCGATCAGAGTCCCATCATCTAGATACCAAGCCTGTAGCTACAACTGACAACTGGACTGGATCCGCAGAATCAAGGGATGCAACACCAATGCAAATAGAAGGGGACCCAAAGGGTCACCTTGCTGGACCCTAGTAGCAGACCATATGTAGCCATCCCCCATATATAACCTTGCAGGTTGACAATACAAGTACTCAACCCAAGGGGCAATAGTTGGGCAACGGATACGAACCTCTCTCAACATGGTGGTCCGATTAACCATCTTAAAAGCATTCTGAAAATCAACAAGCAGCATCGAAAGAGAGGTACTGTCTCTGTTAGCATACACTATGTGGTTGATAGTGTGCAAAATTGCTTCTGCTCCACCAGAAACACCAACCCCATACTGAAAATCCTGTAAGTATCCTACCACATCTTGGGAAACTCCTTTCATTGCAATCTTGGAGACCAGACGACGCCAAACCATCCCCACAGCTATAGGACGAATACTATTATCCGGTTTGAGAAGTGGAGCACTCGCAATGAATTCCGCTAACGGCTGTGGATATCGTCCCCGTAACCAAAGATTCACTACAGGAGTCAATGCATCTAGCAAATCAGACAATATAGCTGCTGCAGCACCACTCATGGCATCCAACAAATGCTGAGCTCGAAGACCATCACGACCACAAGAAGTACCTTTCGGAAATGACCTAATACATGATAATAGGGCATCTCTCTCTACTACTAGAGGAGGCTCAGCAAAAGGAACAGTCGGTCTTACAGGTGGTCGTCGTATTGGGTGCTTCTCCTCTAATGCACATATAGTCTCCGTAGTATTAGAGGCAACTCCTAATGATGATAACACTTTAACCGCTGCAGCAAAATGTCCATCAGCAACTTTCTGTAAGCAGCGACGCACATTCTGAGTATGAGGCAGATTTTCTAGTTGGCTGGATTAAAGGAGGCTCTATTACAGACTCTAAAAAATGAAACATCCTGCCAGGCTCATTCCATGTCGTCAAAGCATGGAGAATTTGTTTTTGCTGAAAGTTTTTCCTAGTTCGTAAGCGACATTTCGGCGATTCTCGGTGGTCGGAAAAACTTGCGAGTGCAACACGGCAACAGGAGGAGACAAACTCAAGGCATAATTGAACTAGGATCAGTTGTAATATCCCAGAGAGCCGATTTCAGTGCACCAGAAAATGCCAATCGACAAACACGTGGTATACTTTTCACAGTTCGAAAAGGCATACGAAATGCATTATCCAGTAATTTCTCATTAAGAGAAGAAGGAAGAACAAGCGGATCAGGGGTATCATCACCACCCGTCTGTGTCGTGGATGCAAGATCTATAGTGTCGAGATTAGGAGGTGGTTGTGGTATGCCCACAATGAACATGGGGATTCCCTATTCTCCATCAAAACGGGTGGCGATATGATAACATCTGGATGACGACACGGTATACCAAGTGCATGGATACCAAGACAACGACCACACATCCATTTGTTTATAGACTTTAAGGAATTCTCCAATAACAAATACAAATCACAATCATCCTTAAGTTCATCCCGTACCCTATCAATACTCAACTGACAACCTACGTGTTGTTTATCAAAATGCGTGAGAAAGTAGGGAATAGTAAAACCATTACCGTTTACCCCATTAGTGCATCCATGATGATCTCGGAAAGGGCAATGAACACATTTCTTAAGAGGCAGGGCAATAGAACCAGAAGAAACAACTTTCTTCTTTCTCATATCCAAATCCTGTCAACGACTCAACAAAACCCCAAACCCATCAAACAAAACCCAAAACAACCAAAACCCAAATCCTATCAGCAAAACTACAAATCCCAAACCTCATCTAACCAACACACAAAACCTAAACCAAAACCTTTCCTATAGAACAAACCAGCCCAAAAAAGTTTATCTCCGACAGCCACAAAAACCAAACAAATGAGTTCACCAAACCAACCCAAACCTAACGAACCTAAGACAAGTCATTTCCTACCCCAAATCACTGCTGGTGTGAGCAGAAACAGAGAATGACTTGGGTTTATATATCGTCTCCACTGCTACTGGTGTGAGCAGAAATAGCTAGAGAAAAAAAGATGTTGTTGGGTGCTACAAGGGTGGAAGGGCTCGGGTGGTAGGTGAATGGGGCAGTGTTGTTGATGTTAAATGGTGGTGAAGAAAAAGCGGGATACTATACGGTAATTTAAATCTAGCTGTGGGTTATGTTGTGGCGTGTCTGTAGAAGTAAGTGAGATGATAACCGAAGGTGTGTTGGTGGCAATGGAATTACTTCATGTTCAAATAAGACAGGGTGGCGGTGGTGTTGCACGAGTGGTGCGGCATAGGAGGCGTTAGTGGTCGTAACCTAATATACACCATTTTTTTTTTGGTAACCTAATATAAACTAGTTTTTTTTTTGGTAACCTAATATACTCCATTTTTTTTTTTTGGGTAACCTAATATAGACCAATTTTTTTTATAACCTAATATAAAATGTCTCTGACATAATCATGTCGGTATTTGAAACTTGGAAAATGTCGACAATATACTGCAAAGTCCCCAAAAGTATCCAATCCACTCTTTTTGCAAACATGGCAAAAACCACCGTCAGAGTACAAATGAAACATGAGGCGGTACCGGAGAATGAAACGATACTCCACCGGCGACATACGCTGTCCAAGTTCCTCCATCGGAATAGCAAGTAAAAATTTTTACGTGTTTTGACTGTAAACATTCCAAGCCTGCCTTTTGATGACCAGATAAATCAAACTACCTCTCGAGACCAGCAAAATTCATACCGTAGAACGTTTCTGCCAAAACGTGTTGTGGTTTTGAAGGGTCGGTAGTATTTACAACCAGAGAATTGATGTCAAAATCGGGTAGGCAGAGACTCAATGAACTGCTAGCAATATCAAGAATCTTATCCAAAGGCACTAGACTAGAACTCCTAAGAAAGTGGTTCTGAAACTTAGAAGTCTAAAAACGGGATGCCACAAAAGCAAATGTAGAGACATCAGTGGCACAATAAATACCTAAACCACCCTGACGGAATGGGAGTGTCGATAAACGCCACTGCAAATCGCTGGAGCCATCAATTTTTTCTTTTTTGGTAGCCTAATGTACATCGTTTTTTTTTCTTTTCTTTTCTTTTTTTCTTTTTATCGTAACCTAATATACACCATTTTTTTTGGTAATCTAATATAAACTATTTTTTTTTGGTAACCTAATATACACCATTTTTTTTTGATAACCTAAAATAAAATGTCTCTGATATAATCATGTCGGTATTTGAAACTTTTAAAATATCGACAATGTGCTGCACGGTCTCCGAAAGCATCCAATCTACTATTTTTGCAAACAGGGCATAAACTACCGTCAGAGTATAAATGAATCTTAAGGCAATACCGGAGAATAGAATGATACTCCACCGGCGACATACGCTGTCCAAGTTCCTCCATCGGAATAGCAAGTAAATAATCATTTACATGTTCCGACTACAAACATCCCATGACTGCCTTTTGACGAGCAGATAAATCAAACTCCCTCTTGAGACCCGTAAAAATCCTACCGTAGAACGCTTCTGCCAAAACGTGTTGTGGTTTTGACGGGACGGTAGCATTTACAACAAGAGAATTGAGGTCAAAATAGGGTAGGCAGAGACTCAATACACTGCTAGCAACATCAAGAATCTCATCCAAAGGCACTGGACCACATGCAACTCCTAAGAATGTGGTTCTGAAGCTCAGAAGTCTAAAAACGGGATGCCAGAAAGGCAAATGTAGAAACATCAGTGGCATAATAAATAATTAAACCACCCTGACTGAATGGGAGTGTCGATAAACACCACTTCAAATTGCCGAAGCCATCAGTTTTTGTGTGTGTTTTTTTTTTTTTTTAATTTTTTATCGTAACCTAATATACACCATTTTTTTTTTGTAACTTAATATAAACTAGATTTTTTTTTGGTAACCTAATATACACCAGTTTTTTTTTTGGTTACCATTTAATATACACTGTTTCGACCTCCACCTACGTGGCAAACGTCCATTGGTAGGAGTCTCCACTTTATTCGTTTAATCAATAGGGCTAAGGCCCAATTTGCTTTACCATGGATCAATGTACAGTCCCATTAACTCATGTGTCTAAGGTTGAACCTTAACCGCATGGCTTGCCACTAACGTACATTAATTTATGTCCAGATTCATTTCTTATCAAAGAGATAACTATCAGTTGAGAGTTATATTCAATCACAATTACTTAAGCTACAAGAATACTTGAGCTACAAGGAGTCTCTACTCTACCTCTATAAATACAAAACTATTTTTCATAAGGAACTACGTGAAAACTTGATCCATAGATAATAGATCTTGGGTACGTAGGCAGCCATTATCTTGGTTTAGTTTCATCTCCCCCAACATCAAATTCCTCTATTTCTTAGTGCGTTCTTTACCATTGCTCTCGTTGTGTTGAAGCAGTTTATTGCCGAAACATAATTGGCGCCGTCTGTGGATATTTTGAATCCATTATCATGTGAAACAATCAAGATGGTAAGCACAAGAAGCAGACTACACAGTCAACATATTCCTCCTGCCAATAGGAATCGCAACCCTCGAAATTCAAGTCGGGCAATGCAAGAACCGTTGAATAATCGAGTTGCTCCTAGTGGTAGGATCAATTCTCAACATCCAACTACAAAGAAGATCGGCACATCGCTACCGCTAAATGGCGGTACAAACGCCCCGAAAAGAAGGCGTCCGCGGAAAAGTATAAGGAAAACCTTCATTCCATTTGGACCGACCTCGGGGAAGAAGGCCGACCTCGCAGATTTGAGGAAAATCACCATCCTAGACAGGTCTGACCAGACAGGGAAAGAAGGCATCACGGAAGAAAGTATAAGGAAAACCTTCATCCCAGACTGGACCGACTTGACAGGGAAGGCCGACATCGCAGATTTGAGAAAAATCGCTATCCTAGACAGGTCTGACCAGACAGGGAAAAAATGCGTCACGGAAGAAAGTATAAGGAAAACCTTCATCATAGACTGGACCAACCTGACAGGGAAGGCCGACCTCGCAGATTTGAGAAAAATTACCACCCAGACAGGGAAAGAAGGCATCACAGAAGAAAATATAAGGAATACCAATATCCCAAACGAGACTGACCTGACAGGGAAGGCCAACCTCGTTGACCTGAGGAAAATCGTCGTCCTAGACAGGTCTGATCCGATAAGGAAGGAAGGTGTCATAGAAGCAACTAGAGGGAAGACCACAATCCCAGACAAACTACCGACCTAGATAGGCTGGTTACACGCAAAGCAAAAGACAATTTCCAGTCGGACCCGAAAGTGTGTACCGCCTAAAATCTCTAACTCTTGTAAGAGGTAATGGCAGGTGTCATCTTCCACATAGGCTTGACCGGGGGCGTCTGTTTGTTTAAATCTTCTGGATGAAATGGATTTCACCCCACTTAACATGAAGTCCCTTGGATGTAACTTCCTACTCATTATAAAGTTCATTTGAACCTTAACGAAGCTTGTCCGATTCATCCGTATCCGTTGCCACGAATTTTCGAACTGGTGGATGCTACTTCGAGCTTCCAACGCATATCTTTCATGGATGCTTTTTCAGGGTACTACCAGATATCTTTGAATGTGGATGACCAAGAGTTCACTGCCTTCATCACTGACCAAGGCATTTTCTGCTACACTGTTATGCCTTTTGGTCTGAAAAATGCCGGTGCAACCTACCAAAAGCTTGTTAATACAATTTTTTCCGATCTGCTGGGAAAAATAATGGAGACTTATATCGATGATATAATTGTTAAATCGAAGCATATTGTTGATCATCTTTTCCGATCTTTAACTTGTTTTTGATAGGCTTAACAAGTATAACATGAGACTCAATCCCGCCAAATGTTCTTTTGGCCTCTCTTCTGGAAAATTTATGGGATACCTCATTGCCATCACCAAAAAATAAGAAGGAAATTCAACAACTTACTGGTCGGCTTGCCACTCTTCATAGATTTATTTCTAAATATTCTGATCGTTGTCATCCCTGCTTCCAGACTTTAAAGGGGCGCAACTTGGAAGCGTTGATTGTGAGATGGCATTGCAACAACTGAAGAAATACTTGGTCAGTCCTTTTATATTGACAAGTCCTTCAACGGGTCAACCTATTGGCATATACCTGGCAGCTACAACTCAAGCTGTTAGTGCTGTTCTTTTCATTGATAATGGTAGACCCATCTTTTTTATCAGTAAGACTTTAACTGGAGCTGAGTCTCGTTATTCAAAGATGGAAAAAATTACACTTGCATTGGTTCATGCTGCTCACCGATTGAAACCATACTTCTAGGGGAGGTTGGTCAGAGTTTATACTGAATATCCCTTATGCAAGATCTTTTGTAATGCACATGAATCAAGTAGATTAGCCGAATGAAAAGTTATCTTAGTGCATATAACATTGTCTTTGAAAGTCATACTGCTGAAAAAGGACATGATCTGGATTCTCTGATAGCTAATTTTCAGATTGATGATTCTCCTATTGATGATTTCTTGCGCCAGGAAGAATCTATGGAAGACATTCTACCGCCAATAATTGGGGGCGACGAAGACCAACTTGAAAACGCAATTCCTAATCCCATTGATCTATGGATTACTCAAATGGCTCCCATAATAAATCTGGGTTTGGAATTGGATGTGTTTTTGTTAAACCTAGCAGAGAAAAGATTAAGAAATCTGTGCGACTTGGCTTCGCCGCTTCAAATAACGAAGTTGAATATGAGGCTGCCATTTGTGCCTTGTGAACAACTTTGACACTGGGGGCGCGAAAGCTCCAGTTATACACGGATTCTCGCCTTGTTGCTAATCAGTTTGTTGGGTCTTTTGAAGCAAGAGATGAGCGTATGGTGGCTTATCTTAGTTTGATACATAGCCTTGCTCGACAATTTGATAGCATCTCTATCACTTAAAGCCCCGAAATGACATACGTCATGCAGATTCATTGGCTTATCTCTCCGCCACCGTTAGAAGAGAAGGGTCAAGACACATCACTGTGGAGTTCCAGAAAGAGCCAAGCATTGACTTTACCGAAAAAGAATTGAATGACTTGTGTGTACATGAAAGCAATTTCTTGTTTTGCTTATACGCAACAACGAAATACGACCCATGTATAATCGCACCAATCATGACTTGGAAGCGGAAAAGGGAGATGGAAAATTCACAACATGACCATACTTTGGATCTTCCATTAGAATATATAGATCCATTTGTTCCTCCTGAATTCGCTCCCGAAACAGATAGTGAGTTGGTACATGAAGCAGATGATAGTCCTGAAGTTCCCGATATGATACTATCAGAGCCAGTGATGATCTCCGATAAGCAATATTAACATCTTCCTTATATCCATTACTTACAAGTTTCTTCACTTCTGCCATAACCAAAACTTGCTTTTACGCTCGCTTGTTTCGTTACTATCGCTACGACAAAATCTGAAGAAGTTACCACGTTTAATTTCGTCAGTCTAAGTTTGAACGCTTTTACGCTTGCTTAGTTCGTTACTATCGCTACGACAAAATCTGATGGAGTTACCACGTTTAACTTCGTCAGTCTAAGTTTGAACGCTTTTACGCTCGCTTGTTTCGTTACTATCGCTATGACAAAATGTGACGAAGTTACCACGTTTAATTTCGCAGTCTAAGTTTGAACGCTTTTACGCTCGCTTAGTTCGTTACTATTGCTACGACAAAATTTGACGGAATTACCACGTTTAGCTTCGTCAGTCTAAGTTTGAACACTTTTTACGCTCGCTTCGTCCGTTACTATCATATCGCTATGACAAAATATGACGAAGTTACCACGTTTAGCTTCGTCAGTCTAAGTTTGAACGCTTTTACGTTCGCTTAATCCGTTACTATCACTACGACAATATCCGACTAAGTCACCGCGCTTCTTTTCGTCAGTCTAAGTTTGAACGTTTTTACACTCGCTTAGTCTACTTTTGTCAAATTAAGTTAGCATTGGGAGCGTTTTGTTTTACATGGGGGCGTATCGTTCTATTTCATTTCAACTATATAAATCAACAATATTGTCAATTTTCCGCAGGTATGTTATCTGACATCACAACGATATTCAATTATTAACACATATTTTATTGTTATTTTTATCAAAAGAATTTTTGGCTTTATGGTATTACATTCACACAATTACATAATAATTGGTTTGGGAAAATCCAATGGTTCCTTACCAATTTTCGCTTATACAACTCGTACAAATCTTTGTAATTCATCTTTTCACATTCTAGTTGATCTCTCGTGTCTGTTAACTTCTTTGTCAATTGTCTTATGGTCGCTCGATTAAATCTTCGTTTTCTTCTTCGAAATCTGCATTCGCTTTGCTAGCGCTTTCGGTTAACTATCTTCCGATTTCATTATTTTTTAAACATTGTGCCGATCTTTCTACGAGAAATTTGCAGAGTGAAAATTTTCGACAGCTTTGTTATTCTTTCTAAGGCATTATGCCGATCTTTCTCCGAGAAATTTTCCAAGCAAAAATTTACGTCAACTTCATTTTTTTTTTCTAAGGCATTGTACCAATCTTTCTACGATAAATTTTCTTAGCGATAATTTTAGTCAGCTTCATTATTTTTTCTAAGGCATTGTGCCGATCTTTCTACGAGAACTTTGCCGAGCAAAAATTTTCAACGGCTTTGTTATTTTTTCTAAGGCATTCTGCTGATCTTTCTACGAGAAATTTATCGAGCGAAAATTTTCGACGACTTCGTTATTTTTTCTAAGGCATTCTGGCGATCTTTTCTTTCTCGAGAAATTTTTCGGCCGTTATTATTTTTTCGCTTTAGAAATTTTTCTATGAGAAATTTCAATTAATGCCTTAGAAATTTTTCTAAGGCATTCTGATTCGTTATTTTTTCTAAGGCATTCTGCCGATCTTTCTATGAGAAATTTACCAAGTGAATTTTTTTGACAGTTTCATTATTTATTTATTTTTTTTCTAAGGGATTGCGCTGCTCTTTCTCAATGAAACTTCTATCACCTTCTTTAATTCTTCTAAAGGCATTAATTGATCACCTTAAATGCTAAAGTAAAACTTTTCTCTCTATCGACTCTTTGTGAATATAATTTGCTTGTAATACCACCTATTTTCTTCGTATATACGAAATAAAATAGAGATAGAGTCAACTTTATTGACTTTAAAATTTTCCTACGACTTTTTTTTTTTAAAGGCATTAAGCCCGATCTTTTACTACTTTAGAAACTTTGCACGAGTTGAAATTTCCGACAGCTTTATTATTTTTTCTAAGGCATTCAATCGATCTTTCTGAATGAACTTTCCGAGTACGTGAAAGTTTCCGTCCGCTTCATTATTTTTTCTAAGACATTGGGCCGATATTTTTGAGAAACACTTTTCGTCGGTTTTTCTGAGCGAATATTTTCTCCGGCTTCTTTATTTATTCTACGGCATTGCAGCGCGATCACCCTGAACATAACCTTATTTTTTTTATAAGGCGTTGAGATCTTTCTGCTCGAAATTTTTCGTCAATATCTTTTGCTCGTAATTCCTCCATTTCAACCTACAACAAATATACAAATATTTTCATCAGTCTTTCTGACTTAACCAAAATTTTAAGATAACTGATAAAAAATACTAACATACCTGTTTCATGCTGTCGAAAATCTTTGACACCGCTTTGTCATATTTTCCGCACTTTTCTCCGTCTTCTTCGGCAACACAAATTCAATTTTGATCGAAACCACGTCATCCTATGCGGTTTCCTCAACAATGATACTAGCAGCGGCGGCGAGGATGCGATCAATTTTTCAAAGACATCTTTTCCAACCCGGTTACAATCTTCCAAGTCAAGATGATTTGTAGGTTCATCAAGGAGAAGTATGGTCGGATTCATGAACAAGGCACGTGCCAATGCAATTCTCATTCGCCTTCCACCAGAGAAATCCCGAGTTTTTTTTAGCTTGCATCTTCTTGTTGAACCCAAGTCCAAACAAAATCTCAGCCGCCCGCTTCTCAGCAGTCGCTGCCTGCACCTTCTTTACTGCTAGTGTGGTAACTTGAATTCCTTCAGTTCGGGATCTTCCACTTGTAAATTGATGAGGAGGTAACACTGATTTTTGGCAGATCGTCCGTGGACCATGGTTCAGATGAAGGATAACACATTCTTCTTGTGAATTATTCCAACGCTTGAGATATGCATGCGTAAAAGTAAGGATAAGATATCAAGTTGGACCGAGTTTGCATCGTGCCGGTTTGATAATGGCCTTTGGGGGAACTCTTTGTCATATGGTTGAGGCGATCTCTTACGGTATGCCTTGCATATCATCGCCATTAGATTAACTTCCTCCAAGGTTTTAGGATAAACAAACATGGTCGATGGTAAACTTCAAGGATTGTAAAGATTTTTAGGAAGCGCTACTAATAAACAAGGTTCGGTAATTAAGCGATCTAACTGAATTAGGAAACTAAAATTTAATTTAAAAGAAATAAAGTTGCATGTCGAACCCAACTCAAAAGCCTTGAGCCCTGGACAGCTAGAGTATGTATGCAGACGAGTATTGGACTTATTGACCTCATCAACATGTTTGTGAGCCAGCACAACGTTTGGCTTATAGTCACGTAAGTTCTTACGACCATGTGCACTCCAAGCCTCCAAGTCAATTTGCTTATATAACACTCCTCCTGCATGTCGCTCCAAGTCAATTTGTTATTAAGTATTTTGTTCCCTTATTTACTTATGAGGACTCTTTACTTATTTATTTGTCACTTCATCCTTCATAATTCATTGCTACCATGGTAGATACATCAATTTAGTTATTTCTTTTTTATTCTTTTCTCATTATTTTTTCTCGTTGATTTTCTTTTCTCTTCTTTGCCATATGACCTTCGTTCACATGGCATAGTCCCAATAATTCACGAATTTTTTTGATTGTCCATTTTCCTATCAGTTACGTTCACACGACACGTTGTTATACATTCCGCTTACTCTTTTCTTATTCCATTTTTTCTTTGATTTTTTTTCTCTTCTTTGCCATATGAACTTTGTTCGCATGCCAAAGAGGGGGCGGTGTTTCGACCCCCACCTACGTGGCAAACGTCCATTGGTAGGAGTCTCTACTTTATTCGTTTAATCAACAGGGCTAAGGCCCAATTTGCTTTACCATAGATCAATGTACATGCCTATTAACTCATGTGTCTAAAGCTGAACTTAGCCGCATGGCTTGCCACTAACGTATATTAATTTATGTCCAGATTCATTTCTTATCAAAGAGATAACTAATAGTTGAGAGTTATATTCAATCATAATTACTTAAGCTACAAGAATACTTGAGCTATAAGGAGTTTCTACTCAACCTCTATAAATACCAAACTATTTTTCATAAGGAACTACGTGGAAACTTGATCCCTAGCGAATAGTTCTTGGGTACGTAGGTAGCCATTATCTTGGTTCAGTTTCATCTTCCCCAACATCAAATTCCTTTGTTTCTTAGTGCGTTCTTTACTATTGCTCTCGTTGTGTTGAAGCAGTTTATTGCCGAAACATACACCATTTTTTTTTATAACGCGTAACCTAATGTAAAATGTTTCTCACATAAACATGTCGATATTTGAAACATGGAAAATGTCGACAATGTGTTGCACGGTCCCCGAAAACATCCAATCTACTCTTTTTGCAAACATGGCATAAACCACCGTCAGAGTACAAATGAATCATGAGACGGTACCGGAGAATATAATGATACTCCACCGGCGACATACACTGTCCAAGTTCCTCCATTGGAATAGCAAGTAGAAAATCCTTTACGTGTTCCGACCGCAAACATCCCATGACTGCCTTTTGACGAGCAAATAAATCAAACTACCTCTCGAGACTAACAACAATCCTACCGCAGAACACTTCAGGGACGGTAGCTCTTACAACCAAAGAATTGTGGTCAAAATCGGGTAGGCATAGACTCAATGCACTGCTAACAATATCAAGAATTTCATACAAAGGCACTAGACCACAACTCCTAAGAATGTGGTTCTGAAGCTCAGAAGCCTTAAAACAGGATGCCACAAAAGCAAATGTAGAGACATCAGTGGCACAATAAATACCTAAACCAACCTGACGGAATGGGAGTGTCGATAAACGCCACTGCGAATCGCCGACGCCATCGGTTTTTTTTTTTTTTTTGGATAACCTAATGTACATCAGTTTTTTAATTTTCTTATTTTTTTTTATCGTAACCTAATATACACCATTTTTTTTTGGTAACCTAATATAAACTAGTTTTTTTTTTTTTTTTTTTTTATTACCTAATATACTCCAGTTTCTTTTTTTCTTTTTTTTTTTTTTTTTGTGTAACCTAATATACACCATTTTTTTTTTGATAACCTAATATAAAATTTCCCTGACATAATCATGTCTGTATTTGAAATTTGGAAAATATCGACAATGGGTTGCACAGTCCCCGAAAGCATCCAATCTACTCTTTTTGCAAACAGGGCAAAAACCACCGTCAGAGCACAAAGGAATCATGAGACAGTACGGGAGAATGGAAAGATACTCCACCGGGGACATACGCTGTCCAAGTTCCTCAATCGGAATAGTAAGTAGAAAATTATTTACGTATTCTGACTACGAACATCCCATGCCTGCCTTTTGACGAGCAGATAAATCAAACTACCTTTCGAGACGAGCAAAAATCCTACCGTAGAACGTTTCTGCCAAAACATGTTGTGGTTTTGAAGGGACGATAGTATTTACAACCAGAGAATTGAGGTCAAAATCGGGTAGGCAAAGACTCAATGAACTGCTACCAACATCAAGAATCTCGTCCAAAGGCACTGGACCACAACTCCTAAGAATGTGGTTCTGAAGCTTAGAAGTCTAAAAACGGAATGCCACAGAAGCAAATGTAGAGACATCAATGGCACAATAAATACATAAACCACCCTGACGGAATGAGAGTTTCGATAAACGCTACTGCAAATCGTCGGATCCATCAGTTTTTTCTTTTTTGGTAGCCTAATGTACATCGGTTTTTTTTTTTTTTTTTTTTTTTTTTTTTTTAATCGTAACCTAATATACACCATTTTTTTTTGGTAACATAATATAAACTAGTTTTTTTTTTGCTAACCTAATATACACCATTTTTTTTGGATAACCTAAAATAAAATGTCTCTGATATAATCATGTCGGTATTTGAAACCTTTAAAATGTCGACAATGTGCTGCATGCTCTCCAAAAGCATCCAATCTACTCTTTTTGCAAACAGGGCATAAACTATCGTCATAATATAAAGGAATCATGAGACGGTACCGGAGAATAGAATGATACTCCACCGGCGACATTCGCTATCCAAGTTCCTCCATCGGAATAGCAAGTAAAAAATCATTTACATGTTCCGACTACAAACAACCCACGACAGCTTTTTGACGAGTAGATAAATCAAACTCCCTTTCGAGACCAGCTAAAATCCTACCGTAGAACGCATCTGCCAAAACGTGTTGTGGTTGTGACGGGACGGTAGCATTTACAACAAGAGAATTGAGGTCAAAATAGAGTAGGCAGAGACTCAATGCACTGCTAGCAACATCAAGAATCTCATCCAAAGGCACTGGACCACATGCAACTCCTAAGAATGTGGTTCTGAAGTTCAGAAGTCTAAAAACGGGATGCCACAAAAGCAAATATAAAGACATCAGTGGCACAATAAATAATTAAACCACCTTGACGGAATGGGAGTGTCGATAAATGCCACTTCAAATTGCCGTAGCAATCTGTTTTTTTTTTTTTTTTTTTTTTTTTTTTAAATTATTATTATTACTATCGTAACCTAATATACACCATTTTTTTTGGTAACCTAATATAAACTAGATTTTTTTTTTGGTAACCTAATATACACCAAATTTTTATTATTTTTATTATTTTTATTTTTTTTTGTAAACTAATATACATCAGGTTTGTTTTTTGGTAACCTAATATACACCATTTTTTTTTTTGATAATGTGTAACCTAATGTAAAATGTCTCTAACATAAACATGTCGGTATTTGAAACCTAGAAAATATCGACAATGTGTTGCACGGTCCCCGAAAGCATCAATCTACTCTTCTTGCAAAGCGGGGCATAAACCACCGTCGAGTACAAATGAATCATGAGGCGGTTCCGTGAGAATAAACGATACTCACACGGCAACATCATTTGTCCAAGTTCCTCCATCGAATAGCAAGTAAAAAATCATTTACGTGTTCTGTGTGCAAACATCCCATGACTGCCTTTTGACGAGCAGATAAATCAAACTACCTCTCGGGAGCAACAACAATCCTACTGTAGAACACTTCTGCCAAAATGTGTTGTGGTTTTAAAGGGACGGTAGCACTTACAACCAGAGAATTGTGGTCAAAATCGGGTAGGCATAGACTCAATGCACTGCTAACAACATCAAGAATCTCATCCAAAGACACTAGACCACAACTCCTAAGAATGTGGTTCTGAAGCTCGGAAGTCTAAAAACAGGATGCTACAAACGCAAATGTAGAGACATCAGTGGCACAATAAATACCTAAACCACACTGACGGAATGGGAGTGTCGATAAACGCCACTGCAAATCGCCGAAGCCATAAGTTTCTGTTTTTTTTTTTTTTTTGGGTAACCTAATGTACATCTGTTTTTCTTTTTCTTTTTCTTTTTTTTTTATCTTAACCTAATATACACCTTTTTTTTTTGGTAACTCAATATAAACTATTTTTTTTTTTTTTTTTTTTTTGTAACCTTATTATATAAACCATTTTTTTTTATTTGTAAAATAATATACATCGAAGTTTTTTGGTAACCTAATATTCACATTTTTTTTTTATAACCTAATATAAAATGCCTCGACATAATCATGTCGGTATTTGAAACACGGAAATGTCGACAATGTCGCGACACGGTCCCGAAAGCATCCAACCTACTCTTTTTACAAGCGAGGGGCATAAATCCATTTGTCGAATTACAAAGGAATCATGAGACGGTACGGGAGAATATAACGATACTCCAACAACGACATACGCTATCCAAGTTGCTCCATCAGAATAGCAAGTAGAAATTTTTTTATGTGTTCTAACTACAAACATCCCATGCCTGCCTTTTGGGGACCAGATAAATCAAACTAACTCTCGAGACCAGCAACAATCCTACTGTAGAACGCTTTCACCAAAACGTGCTGTGGTTTTGAGTGGACGGTAGTATTCACAACCATAGAATTGAGTGGACGGTAGGCAGAGACTCAATGCACAACTAACAACATCAAGAATCTCATCCAAAGGCACTAGACCACAACTCCTAAGAATGTGGTTCTGAAGGTCATAAGTCTAAAAACGGGATGCCACAAAAGCAAATGTAAAGACATCAATGGCACAATAAATACCTACACCATCTTGACGGAATGGGAGTGTCGATAAACGCCACTGCAAATCGCCGAAGCCATCAGTTTTTTTAATTTTTTTTGGGTAATAACCTAATGTAATTCTGTTTATTTTTATTTTTATTTATTTATTTTTTATCATAACCTAATATAAACCATTTTTTTTTGTAACCTAATATAAACAGTTTTTTTTTTGGTAATCTAATATATTTTTTTTTTTTTTTTTTTTTTGTAAACTAATATATATCAGTTTTGTTTTTTTTGGGTAACCTATTATAGACAATTTTTTTTTATAACCTAATATAAAATGATTCTGACATAATCATGTCGAAATTTGAAACTTGGAAAATGTCGACAATGTGCTGCACAGTCCCCGAAAGCATCCAATCTACTTTTTTTGCAAACAGGGCAAAAACCACCGTCACCGTCAGAGAACAAATGAAACATGAGATGGTACAGGAGAATGAAACGATACTCCACCGGCGACATACGATGTCCAAGTTCCTCCATCGGAATAGCAAGTAGAAAATTCTTTACGTGTTCTGACTTCAAACATCCCATGCTTGCCTTTTGACGACCAGATAAATGAAACTACCTCTCGAGACCAGCAGAAATCCTACCGTATAACATTTCTGCTTCCAAAATGTGTTGTGGTTTTGAAGGGGCGGCATTATTTACAACAGAGAATTGAGGTCAAAATCGGGTGGCAGGGACTTCGATGAAGCGCTAGCAACATCAAGAATCTCTTCCAAAGGCCTTTGGACCACATGTAACTCCAAAGAATGTGGTTCTGAAGCTCAGAAGTCTAAAAACGGGATGTCACAAAAGCAAATGTAGAGACATCAGTGTTACAATAAATAAGTAAACCACCCTGACGGAATGGGAGTGTCGATAAATGCCACTTCAAATTGTCGTAGCCATCATTTTTTTTCCTTGTTATCGTAACCTAATATGCACCATTTTTTTTTGGTAACCTAATATACACGAGTTTTTTTTTTTTTTTTTTGTAAACTAATATACATCAGTTTTTTTTTTTGGTAACCTAATATACACCATTTTTTTTTTTATAACGCGTAACCTAATGTAAAATGTCTCTGACATAAACATGTCGGTATTTGAAACTTGGAAAATGTCGACAATGTGTTGCACGGTCCCCGAAAACATCAATCTACTCTTTTTTTGCAAGCGGGGCATAAACCACGATCAAAGTACAAAGCGAATCATGAGGCGGATGCTTGGAGAATAGAACGATACTCCACCGGCGACATACGCTGTCCAAGTTCCTCCATCAGAATAGCAAGTAGAAAATCCTTTACGTGTTTCGACTCCAAACATCTAATGACGGCTTTTTTGACAAGCAGATAAATCAAACTACCTCTCGAGACCAACAACAATCCTACCGTAGAACATTTCCGCCAAAATTTGTTGTGGTTTTAAAGGGACGGTAGCACTTACAACTAGAGAATTGTGGTCAAAATCGGGTAGGCATAGACTCAATGCACTGCTAACAACATCAAGAATCTCATCCAAAGGCACTAGACCACAACTCCTAATAATGTGGTTCCAAAGCTCAGAAGTCTAAAAATAGGATGCCACAAAAGCAAATGTAGAGACATCAGTGACACAATAAATACCTAAACCACCATGACGGAATGGGAGTGTCGATAAACGCCACTGCAAATCACCGAAGCCATAAGTTTTTTTTTTTTTGGTAACCTAATGTACATCAGTTTTTTTTTCTTTTTCTTTTTTTTATCGTAACCATTATACACCATTTTTTTTTTGGTAACTCAATATAAACTTTTTTTTTTTGTAACCTTATTATATAAACAAGTTTTTTTTTTGTTTTGTTTTGTTTTGTTTTTTTTTTTTTAATTTTATTTTATTTGTAAACTAATATAAATCAGGTTTTTTTTTGGTAACCTAATATACACCATTTTTTTTATAACCTAATATAAAATGCCTCTGACATAATCATGTCGATTTTTGAAACCAAGAAAAAGTCGACAGTGTGCTGTACGGTCCCCGAAAGCATCCAATCTACTCTTTTTGCAAACAGAGCATAAACCACCGTCAGAGTACAAAAGAATCATGAGACTATACCGGAGAATGGAACAATACTTCACCAGCGAAATACAATGTCTATGTTCCTCCATCGGAATAGCAAGTAGAAAATTATTTACGTGTTCTGACTGTGAACATCCCATGCCTACCTTTTGACGAGCAGATAAATCAAACTACCTCTCGAGACCAGTAACAATCCTACTGTATAACACTTCCGCCAAAACGTGTTGTTGTTTTGAGTGGACTGTAGTATTCACGACCACAGAATTGAGGTCAAAATCGGTTAGGCATATACTCGATGCACAAATAGCAACATCAAGAATCTCATCCAAAGGCACTGGACCACAACTCCTAAGAATGTGGTTCTTAAGGTCAGAAGTCTAAAAACGGGATACCACAAAAGCAAATGTAGAGACATCAATGGTACAATAAATACATACACCATCCTAACGGAATGAGACTGTCGATTAACGCCACTGCAAATCGCCGAAGCCATCGGTTTTTTTATATTTTTTTAGGTAACCTAATGTATATCAGTTTTTTTTTTTCCTAACCTAATATACACCATTTTTTTTTGGTAACCATGTATAAACTTTTTTTTTTTTTTTTTTGTAACCTAATATACTCCATTTATTTTTTTTTTGTAAACTAATATACATCAAGTTTTTTTTTTTTTTTTTTTGAGTAACCTAATATACACCATTTTTTTTTGAGAACCTAATATATCATGTCTCTGACATAATCATGTCGGTATTTGAAATTTGAAAAATGTCGACAATGTGCTGCACAGTCCCCGAAAGCATCCAATCTAGTCTTTTTACAAACAGGGCAAAAACTACAGTCAGAGTACAAAGGAATCATGAGACGGTACCGGAGAATGTAAAGATACTCCACCGGCGACATACACTATCCAAGTTCCTCAATCGGAATAGCAAATAGAAAATTCTTTACGTATTCTGATTGCAAACATCCCATGCCTGCCTTTTGACGAGTAGATAAATCAAACTACCTCTCGAGACAAGCAAAAATCCTATCGTAGAACGTTTCTGCCAAAACGTGTTATCGTTTTGCAAGGACGGTTGTATTTACAACCAGAGAATTGAGGTCAAAATTGGGTAGGCAGAGACTCAATGAACTGCTAGCAACATCAAGAGTCTCATCCAAAGGCACTGGACCACAACTCCTAAGAATATGGTTCTGAAGCTCAGAAGTCTAAAAACGGTACGCCACAAAAGCAAATGTAGAGATATCAGTGGCAAAATAAATAATTAAACAACCCTGGCGGAATAGGAGTGTCGATAAACGCCACTTCAAATTGCCGTAGCCATCCGTTTTTTTATTTATTTATTTTATTATCGTAACCTAATATACACCATTTTTTTTTTGTAACCTAATATACACAAGGTTATTTTTTTTGTTGTAAACTAATATACATCAGGTTTTTTTTTTGGTAACCTAATATACACCCTTTTTTTTTTTATAACGCGTTACCTAATTTAAAATGTCTCTGACATAAACATGTCGGTATTCGAAACCTAGAAAATATCGACAATGTGATGCGCGGTCCCCGAAAGCATACAATCTACACTATTTTCAAACAGGGCATAAACCACCATCAAAGTACAAATGAATAATGAGACGGTTCCGGATAATAGAACGATACTCCACCGGCGACATACGCTGTCCAAGTTCCTCCAGGCCATCGGACTAGCAAGTAGAAAATCCTTTACGTGTTCCGACTACAAACATCCCATGACTGTCTTTTGACGAGTAGATAAATCAAACTACCACTAGACAGCAACAACAATCCTACCGTAGAACACTTCCGCCAAAATGTGTTAACACTTACAACCAGAGAATTGTGGTCAAAATTGGGTAGGCGTAGACTCAATGCACTGTTAACAACATCAAGAATCTCATCCAAAGGCACTAGACCACAACTCCTAAGAATGTGGTTTTGAAGCTCAGAAGTCTAAAAACAGGATGCCACAAAAGAAAATGTAGAGACATCAGTGGCATAATAAATACCTAAACCACACTGACGGTATGGGAGTGTTGATAAACGCCACTGCAAATCGCCGAAGCCATAAGTTTTTTTTTTGGTAACCTAATGTACATCAGTTTTTTTTTCTTTTTTTTTGTTATCGTAACGTAATATACACCATTTTTTTTTGTAACTCAATATAAACTAGTTTTTTTTTTTTTTTTTTTTTTGTAAACTAATATATACCAGTTTTTTTTTTTTTTTTTGGTAACCTAATATACACCATTTTTTTATAACCAAATATAAAATGCCTCTGACATAATCTTGTCGATATTTGAAACCTTGAAAATGTCGACAATATGCTGCACGGTTTCCGAAAGAATCCAATCTACTTTTTTTGCAAACAGGGCATAAACCACCGTCAGAGTACAAAGGAATCATGAGACGGTACCGGAGAATGGAACGATACTCCACCGGCGACATACGCTGTCCAAGTTCCTCCATCGGAATAGGAAGTAATAACTTCTTTACATGTTATGACTGCAAAGATCCCATGCCTGCCTTTTGACGACCAGATAAACCAAACTACCTCTCGAGACGAGTAACAATCCTACCGTATAATGTTTTCGCCAAATTGTGTTGTGGTTTTGAGTGGACAGTAGTATTCACAACCATAGAATTGAGGTCAAAATCGGCTAGCAGAGACTCAATGCACGACTAGCAACATCAAGAATCTCATCCAAAAGCACTTGGCCACAACTCCTAAGAATGTGGTTAAGGAGAAGAAGTCTAAAAATAGGATACCACAAAAGTAAATGTAGAGACATTAGTGGCACAATAAATACCTAAACCATCCTTACGGAATGGGAGTGTCGATAAACGCCACTGCTAATCGCCGAAGCCATCGGATTTTTTATTTTTTTTGGGATAACCTAATGTATATCAGTTTTTTTTTTTTATTATTTTTTTTATCTTAACCTAATATACACCATTTTTTTTTGGTAACCTAATATAAAACTTTTTTTTTTTTTTTTTGGTTTTTTTTAAAATTTTTTTTTTTTTTTTTTTTAATATACACCATTTTCTTTTTTGATAACCTAATATAAAATGTCCCTGATATAATCATGTCTATATTTGAAACATGGAAAATGTCGACAATGTGCTGCATAGTCCCCGAAAGCATCCAATCTACTATTTTTGCAAACAGGGCATAAACTACCGTCATAATATAAAGGAATCTTGAGACGGTACCGGAGAATAGAATGATACTCCACCAGCGACATACGTTGTCCAAGTTCCTCCATCGGAATAGCAACTAAAAAATCATTTATATATTCCGACTACAAACATCCCATGACTGCTTTTTGAAGAGTAGATAAATCAAACTCTCTCTCGAGACTAGCTAAAATCCTACCGTTGAACGCTTACGCAAAAAGCGTGTTGTGCTTTTTAATGGGGACGGTAGCATTTTACAACAAGAAAATTGAGGTCAAAATAGGATAGGCGAGACTCAATGCACTTGCTAACAACATCAAAACCTCATCAAAAGCCTTTGGACCACATGCAACTCCTAAGAATGTGGTTTGAAGCTCGAAATCTAAAAGCGGGATGCCACAAAAGCAAATGTAGAGACATCGGTGGCACAATAAATAGTTAAACCACCACGACGGAATGACGGAATGATAAAGATTGTCGATAATTTTTTATTTTTTTCAAATTGCATAACCTAATATACACCATTTTTTTTTTTTTTTTTTTAATTTTTTTTTTTTTTATTATCATAACCTAATACAGTTTTTTTTTTTTTTTTTTTTTAGTAACCTAATATAAACTAGAATTTTTTTTTGGTAACCTAATATACACCAGTTTTTTTAAATGTAAAATGTCTCTGACATAAACATGTCAGAATTGGAAACCTGGAAAATGTCGACAATGTGTTGCACGGTCCTCGAAAGCATCCAATCTACTTTTTGCAAATAGGGCATAAACCACCGTCAGAGTACAAAGGAATCATGAGATGGTATCGAAGAAAACAACGATACTCCACCGGCGACATACGTTGTCCAAGTTACTCCATCGGTATAGCAATTAGAAAATTCTTTATATGTTCTGACTCCAGCAACAATCCTACCGTAGAACGCTTTCGCCAAAACGTGTTGCGGTTTTGAGTGGATGGTAGTATTCACAACAAGAGAATTGAGGTCAAAATAGGGTAGGCAGAGACTCAATGTACTGCTAGCAACATCAAGAATCTCTTCCAAAGGCACTGGACCACATGCAACTCCTAAGAATGTGGTTATGAAACTAGAAGTCTAAAAATGGGATGCCACAAAACCAAATGTAAAGACATCAGTGGCACAATAAATACCTAAACCATCCTGACGGAATGGGAGTGTCGATAAACGCCACTGCAAATCGCCGAAGCCATCGATTTTTTTATTTATTGTTGGGTAACCTAATGTAAATCTGTTTATTTTTATTTATTTATTTATTTTTATTTTAATCATAACCTAATATACACCTTTTTTTTTTGTAACCAAATATAAACTTTTTTTTTTGGTAACCTAATACACTCCAGTTTTTTATTTTTATTTTTTTTGTAAACTAATATACATCAGTTTTTTTTTCTTTTTTTGGTAACCTAATATAGACCATTTTTTTGTATAACCTAATATAAAATGTTTCTGACATAATCATGTCGATATTCGAAACTTGGAAAATATCGATAATGTGCTGCACAGTCCCCGAAAGCATCCAATCTACTCTTTTTGCAAACAGGGCAAAAACCACCGTCAGAGTACAAATGAAACATGAGATGGTACCGGAGAATGAAACGATACTCCACCGGCGACAAACAATATCCAAGTTCCTCCATTGGAATCGCAAGTAGAAAATTCTTTACGTGTTCTGACTTCAAACATCCTATGCATGCCTTTTGACAAGCAGATAAATCAAACTACCTCTCGAGACCAGAGAAATCCTACCGTAGTACATTTGTGCCAAAACGTCTTTGTCGTTTTAAAGGGACGGTTGTATTTACAACAAGAGAATTGAGGTCAAAATCGGGTAGGCAGAGACTCAATGAACTTCTAGCAACATCAAGAATCTCATCCAAAGGCACTGGACCACAACTCCTAAGAATGTGGTTTTGAAGCTCAGAAGTCTAAAACGGGATGCCACAAAAGCAAATGTAGAGACATCAGTGGCACAATAAATAATTAAACCACCCTTGCGGAATAGGAGTGTCGATAAACGCCACTTCAAATTGTCGAAGCCATCCGTTCTTTTTTTTTATTTTTTATTTTATTTTTATTATCGTAACCTAATATACACAATTTTTTTTAGTAACCTATTATAAATTAGATTTTTTTTGTAACCTAATATTTTTTTTTTTTTTTTTTTGTAAACTAATATAAATCATTTTTTTTTTTTGGTAACCTAATATATACCATTTTTTTTTCATAACGCGTAACCTAACGTAAAATGTCTCTGACATAAACATGTCGGTATTTGAAATCTAGAAAAAAGTCGACAATGTATGTGTTGCACGGTCCCTGAAAGCATCCAATCTACTCTTTTTGCAAACAGGGCATAAACCACCGTCAGAGTAGAAATGAATCATGAAAAGGTATCGGAGAATAGAACGATACTCCACCGGCGACATACGCTTCCCAAGTTCCTCCATCGACTAGCAAGTAGAAAATCCTTTACGTGTTCCGACTACAAACATCCCATGATTGCCTTTTGACGAAGCAGATAAATCAAACTACCTCTCGAGAGCAACAACAATCCTACCGTAGAACACTTCGGCCAAAATGTGTTGTGGTTTTAAAGGGACGGTAGCACTTAAAACCAGATAATTGTGGTCAAAATCGGGTAGGCGTAGACTCAATGCACTGCTAACAACATCAAGAATCTCATCCAAAGGCACTAGACCACAACTCCTAAGAATGTGGTTCTGAAACTCTGAAATCTAAAAATAGTATGCCACAGAAGCAAATGTAGAGATATAAGTGGCACAATAAATACCTAAACCACCCTGACGGAATGGGAGTGTCGATAAACGCCACTTCAAATCGCAGAAGCCATAAGTTTTTTTTTTTTTGGTAACCTAATGTACATCATTTTTTTTTTTTTTTTTTTTTTGTTATCGTAACCTAATATACACCTTTTTTTTTTGTAACTCAATATAAGCTAGTTTTTTTTTTTTTTTATTTGTAAACTAATATACATCAGTTTTTTTTTTTTTTTTTTTGGTAACCTAATATAAACCATTTTTTTATAACCAAATATAAAATGCATCGACATAATCATGTCGATATTTGAAACCTTGAAAATGTCGACAATGTGTTTGACGGTCTCCCGAAAGCATTCAATCTACTCTTTTGCAAACGGGGCATAAACCAAATCGAAAGAATTACAAAGGAATCATGAGGCGGCGGTGGGAGAATGGAACGATACTCCATCGGCGACATACGCTGTCCAAGTTCCTCCATCGGAATAACAAGTAGAAAATTATTTACGTGTTATGACTGCAAAGATCCCATGTCTGCCTTTTGACGACCAGATAAACCAAACAATCTCTCGAGACCAGCAACAATCCTACCGTAGAACGTTTTCGCCAAAACATGTTATGGTTTTGAGTGGGCAGTAGTATTCACAACAATAGAATTGAGGTCAAAATCGGCTAGGCAGAGACTCAATGCACGACTAGCAACATCAAGAATCTCATCCAAAGGCACTTGACCACAACTCCTGAGAATGTGGTTCTGAAGGTCAGAAGTCTAAAAACGGGATACCACAAAAGGAAATGTAGAGACATCAGTGGCACAATAAATACCTAAACCATACTGACGGAACGGGAGTGTCGATAAACGCCACAAATCGTCGAAGCCGCGGTTTTATTTATTTTTTGGATGGTTTTTTATTTTTTTTTTGGATTTTTTTAATTTTTTTTCGGTTTTTTATCATAACCTAATATAACCTTTTTTTTTGGTAACCTACTATAAACTAGTTTTTTTTTAGTAACCTAATATACACCATTTTCTTTTTTGATAACCTAATATAAAAAGTCCCAGATATAATTATGTTTGTATTTGAAACTTGGAAAATGTCGACAATGTGTTGCATAGTCCCCGAAAGCATCCAATTTTCTCTTTTTGCAAACTGGGCAAAAACCACCGTCAGAGTACAAAGAAATCATGAGGCGGTATCGGAGAATGGAACGATAAACCACCGGCGACATTCGTTGTCAAATTCCTCTATTGGAATAGTAAGTAGAATATTCTTTACGTATTCTAACTACTAACTTCCCATGCCTGCCATTCGATGAGCAGATTAATCAAACTACCTCTCGAGACGAGCAAAAATCGTACCGTAGAACGTTTCTACCAAAACGTGTTGTAGTTTTGAAGGGACGGTAGTATTTACAACCAGAGAATTAAGGTCAAAATCGGGTAGGCAGAGAATCAATGAACTGCTAGCAACATCAAGAATCTCATCAAAAGGCATTGGACCACAACTCCTAAGAATGTGGTTCTGAAGCTCAGAAGTCTAAAAACGGGATACCACAAAAGCAAATGTAGAGACATCAGTGGCACAATAAATATTTAAACCACCCTGATGGAATGGGCGTTTCGATAAATGCCACTGCAATTCGCCGAAGCCATCAATTTTTTCTTTTTTGGTAGCCTAATGTACATCGGTTTTTATTTTTTTATTATTATTTTTATCGTAACCTAATATACACCATTTTTTTTTGGTAACCTAATATAAACTATTTTTTTTTTTTTTTGGTAACCTAATATACACCATTTTTTTTTTTGATAACTTAAAATAAAATGTCTCTGATATAATCATGTCGGTATTTGAAACTTTAAAATGTCGACAATGTGCTGCATGCTCCCCGAAAGCATCCAATTTACTTTTTTTGCAAACAGGGCATAAACTACCGTCAGAATATAACGCAATCTTGAGACGGTACCGGAGAAAAGAATGATATTTCTGCCAAAACGTGTTGTGGTTTTGAAGGGATGGTAGTATTTACAACCAGAGAATTGAGGTGAAAATCGGGTAGGCAGAGACTCAATAAACTGCTAGCAACATCAATAATCTCATCCAAAGACGCTGGACCACAACTCATAAGAATATGGTTCTGAAGCTCAGAAGTTTAAAAATGAGATTCCACAAAAGCAAATGTAGAGACATCAGTGGCACAATAAATACTTAAACCACCCTGATGGAATGGGAGTGTCAATAAACGCCACAGCAAATCACCGGAGCCATCAGTTTTTTCTTTTTTGGTAGCCTAAAGTACATCTGTTTTTTTTTTTTTTTTTTTTTTTTTTAATCATAACCAAATTATAAACCATTTTTTTTTTTGGTAACCACAACAAATCACAGGATACACTATTTTTTTTGGTAACCTAATATAAACAAGTTATTTTTTTTTTTTTTTGGTAACCTAATATAAACCATTTTTTTTTAAAACCTAAAATAAAATGTTTCTGATATAATCATGTCGGTATTTGAAACATTTAAATTGGCGACAATGTGCAGCACGGTCCCCGAAAGCATTCAATTTACTCTTTTTACAAATAGGGCATAAACTATCGTCAGAATATAAAAGAATCATGAGACGGTACTGGATAATAGAATGATACTTCACCGGTAACATACACTGTTCAAGTTCCTCCACCGAAATAGCAAGTAAAAAATATTTACATTTTCCGACTACAAACATCCCATGACTACTTTTTGACGAGTAGATAAATCAAACTCCCTCTCGAAACCATCTAAAATCCTACAGTAAAATGCTTCTACCAAAACGTGTTGTGGTTTTGACGGGACGGTAGCATTTACAACAAGAGAATTGAGGTCAAAATAGGGTAGGCCTCAATGTACTACTAGCAACATTAAGAATTTCTTCCAAAGGCACTGGACCACATGCCACTCCTAAGAATGTCGTTCTGAAGCTCAGAAGTCTAAAAACGGGATGCCACAAAAGCACATGTAGAGACATCAGTGGCACAATAAATAATTAAACCACCCTGACGGAATGGGAGCGTCGATAATTTTAACTTCAAATTGTCGTTGCCAACATTTTTTCTTTCTTTCTTATCGTAACTTAATATACACCATTTTTTTTTGGTAACCTAATATACCACGATTTTTTTTTTAAATAAATATTTTTTTTTTTTTTGGTAACCTAATATACACCATTTTTTTTTTATAGCTGTAAACCTAATTTAAAATGTCTCGACATAAACATGTTGGTATTTGAAACACGGAAAATGTCGGCCGGTGTGTTGCACGGTCCCGAAAGCATCAATCTACCCTTTTTTGCAAATAGGGCAAAAACCACCATTAGTGTACAAATGAATCATGTGACAGTACCAAAGAATATAACGATACTTCACCGGCGACATACGCTGTCCAAGTTCCTCCATCGGAATAGCAAGTAGAAAATCATTTACGTCTTCCGACTGCAAACATCAAATGACTGCCTTTTGACAAGCAGATATATCAAACTACCTCTCGAGACCAACAACAATCCTACCGTAGAACACTTCCGCCAAAATGTGTTGTGGTTTTAAAGGGACGGTAGCACTTACAACCAGAGAATTGTGGTCAAAATAGGGTAGGCATAGACTTTAATACTTTCTACTAACAATATCAAGAATCTCATCCAAAGGCACTAGACCACAACTCCTAAGAATATGGTTCTGAAGCTCAGAAGCCTAAAAATAGGATGCCACAAAAGCAAATGTAGAGACATCAGTGACACAATAAATACCTAAACCACCCAAACGGAATGGGAGTTTCGATAAACGCCACTGCAAATCACCAAAGCCATAAGTTTTTTTTTTTGGTAACCTAATGTAGATTAGTTTTTTTTTTCTTTTTCTTTTTTTTTATCGTGACCTAATATACACCATTTTTTTTTGGTAACTCAATATAAACTAGTTTTTTTTTTTTTGTAACCTTATTATATAAACCAGTTTTTTTTTGGTAGCATAATATAAACAAGTTTTTTTTTTATTTGTAAACTAATATACATCAGTTTTTTTTTTTGGTAACCTAATATACACCATTTTTTTTATAACCTAATATAAAATTCCTCTGACATAACCATGTCGTTATTTGAAACCAAGAAAATGTCGACAATGTGCTGCATGCTCCCAAAAAGCATCCAATCTACTCTTTTTGCAAACAGAGTATAAACCACCGTCAGAGTACAAAGGAATCATGAGACGGTACCGGAGAATGGAACGATACACCACCGGCAAAATACGCTGTCCAAGTTCCTCCATCGGAATAGCAAGTAGAAAATTATTTACGTGTTCTGACTGCAAACATCCCATGCCTGCCTTTTGACGACCAGATAAATCAAACTACCTCTCAAGACCAGTAACAATCCTACCATAGAACGCTTCCGCCAAAACGTGTTGTAGTTTTGAGTGGACGGTAGTATTCGCAACCATAGAATTGAGGTCAAAATCGGTTAGGCAAAGACTCAATGCACGACTAGTAACATAAAGAATCTCATCCAAAGGCACTAGACCACAACTCCTAAGAATGTGATTCTTAAGGTCAGAAGTCTAAAAACGGGATACCACAAAAGCAAATGTAGAGACATTAGTGGCACAATAAATACCTACACCATCCTGACGGAATGAGATTGTAGATGAGCACCACTGCAAATCGCCGAATCCATTGATTTTTTTTTTTTAGGTAACCTAATGTATATCAGTTTTTTTTTTCTTAACCTAATATACACCATTTTTTTATTGGTAACCAAATAAAAACTAGATTTTTTTTTTTTTTTTTTAAACTAATATACATCAAGTTTTTTTTTTTTTTTTTTTTTTTTTAACTTAATCTACATCATTTTTTTTTTTTGATAACCTAATATATAATGTCTCTGACATAATCATGTCGGTATTTGAAACTTGGAAAATGTCGACAATGTGCTCCACAGTCCCCGAAAGCATCCAATCTACTCTTTTCATAAACAAGGCAAAAACT
Source organism: Coptis chinensis (assembly GCF_015680905.1). NCBI lineage: Eukaryota > Viridiplantae > Streptophyta > Magnoliopsida > Ranunculales > Ranunculaceae > Coptis > Coptis chinensis. The sequence continues at coordinate 85,171,406 of NC_141464.1, forward strand.
ACCATCAAGTACAAAGTAATCATGAGGGCAGTGCCGAGAATGGAGCGATACTCTACCCAATGACATACGCTATCCTAGTTCCTCAATCGGAATAGCAAGTAGAAAAAATTCTTTTACATTATTCTTATTGCAAACATAAGACCCGCCTTTTGACGAAGCGGGATAAATCAAACTAACTCTCGAGACCGAAGCAAAATCCCGCTTTGTAGAGCGTTTCGGGCAAAAACGTGTTGTGGTTTTAATGGGGCCAGTTGTATTTACAACTAGAGAATTGAGGAGGTCAAAATGGGTAGGCAAATACTCAATGAATCTGCAAAGAACATCAAGAATCTCATCCGAAGCACGGACCACAACTCCTAAGA